>NC_062569.1:133546666-138546666 GCF_022837055.1 Prionailurus viverrinus | reverse complement strand
ATGTTTTTAAAATAAATCTAGTTATAGTATTATGCTAAAAATGAGGCAATGTGTTATGTCCTGTTAGAACATACGATTTTCTTTGACGCTAGAAACAAAAGTGAACATATTCTGGAGATCATAGATATCTGCATTATACTCTCTGACCTGACTTACATTTCCCTTTAAATCTGGGCAAGCATCGTAACCACAAAAAGGTGTTACTTTAGATGAAGCTTAATCTCACTAAGTCTCAGTATCCCCATCTGTAAAATGATCATATGTAATTGCTAATATCACTGACCTCACAAGATGGTCGTTGGACATATAAGACATGATGTGTTCAGATGACACAGAGCTATGGTTGTTCTGTTCAATCTGTGCAGAACTGTCATCAACGATGATGACAATAATGATGATGATGGTATTACTTCATTTATATCTTTTTCTTCCCTTTTATACACATCAAAGCTTTAGAGAAGCATATTAAAAGTTCCCATTATTATTTATTTTCTCTCACATTCACACAGATTTTTAAATTTTTGCTTTAATTATTTTGCTAAGTAAAATACGCATAATTTAGAAGTATAAAATATTTTACTTTATTGTTGGATATGAATTTATTTATGGAAATTGAATAACTTTTCACCAATTTATCCTAATGTCATACCATTTGCTGTATGACATTTTCTATCCTGCATGTATAGATCTACATTTAAACAGAAAAGTGAGCATGTATTTTTATAATCCTTTAATCCAATAGTCAAGTGAATATGAATAACTTGACATATAAAAATTAATACTTTTTATTTCTACTTCCTCATTCCTCTTTAACTTCCCTATTTTATTTTGCAGTCAATAATAGAAGATCCATTTTCTTTTTGCTTTTTAATTTTTTTAATGTTTATTTATTTTTGAAAAAGAATAAGACTGTGAGTGGGGGAGGGGTAGAGAGAGACACACACACAGAATCCCAAGCAGGCTCCAGGCTCTGAGCTGTCAGCACAGAGCCTGATGCGGGGCTCGAACCCACAAACTGTGAGATCATGACCTGAGCCAAAGTCGGACACTTAACCAACTGAGCCACCCAGGTGCCCAATCCATCTACTTTTTTGTAAACCAATATTATTACCACTCACATTTCTGTTGTCCTTTAATAAATATTTTGTTCCATGAATATATCTGCTGACACTGTTAATACTTAATTTTGTTATATTGTTTGAGTCCATGTCTCTCAAATAATCTCTCACTTATTTTTTTTTTATTTTAATTACTTTATATTTTGTTTTTTAACATTTTCTTAAAGTAGAAACTAATAATATATCATTTTTAACTTTGCATTAGATTATGTTTATTGATTTCTATAGAATTTCTCATGAGTATGTTCCCTCATAATTTTTATATCACTCCCTCATAAGTTTATTTATTTTTGAGACAGAGAAAGAGAGAGGATCCCAAGGAGTCAGCTTAGAGCCAGCTCCACACTGTCAGCATAGAGTCTGATGCAGGACTCAAACTCACAAACCGTGAGATCATGACCGGAGCTGAAATCAAGAGTTGGACACCGAACCAACTGAACCATGCAGGCTCCCCTCCTTTTTTTTTTTTTTGTATGTTTATTTATTTATATTGAGAGAGAGAGAGAGCACAAATGGCGGAGGGACAGAGGGAGAGAAAGAAACCCAAGCAGTCTCAGCACTGTCAGCACAGAGCCCCATGTAGGCTCTATCTCATGAACTGTGAGATCATGACCTGAGCTGAAATCAAGACTCTGATGCTTAATCAACTGATCCACACAGGCACCCCTGTGTGATTCCTTTTCATCTGACTTACCATCTCATATCAAATAGAACAATAAGTTTTAAAGTTTTTACTCCTGTCTTTGTAATTTTGTTTCACAGGTGAGTCTTTATTTTCTTGAATATTCTGATATATCTCATGCTACAGATTCTTTTGGTCAGCCTTCCTTTTTCTCTTATTTTAGGTTTTAGCTTTGAAGTTCTGTCCAAATCTCGTATTTCATTGTGCTTTCTTTCTTTCTTTCTTTCTTTCTTTCTTTCTTTCTTTCAGTAGGCTTCATAAATCTGCATCTATTTCAGGGATTCAGTCATATTAAATGTATGATGAGAGAACTGGAGCCAGTATAATACCAGGGCCATACTGAATACACCATTAAATATATATGCTCTACTAAAGATATTAATGAGAAAAGCGGCCTAAGCTCCAAACATTGGCATCCTTCGTTTGAGTCTGTGTTCCAACACCAGGTGTTGAGAAAAGGTGCAGGGATCTCTTTGTTCTGGGGTGAGAGCCAGCTCATGATTTTGAGTCCATTTTTCTGAGCATTCATGACAACACGCCTCTTTGTGGGTAAGTTTTGGACGGTTGTGCTGTTGACTCTAACGTATTGCCATTGTCTGCTGCTGTGCATTCATTTTGGCCCACTAACTGAGAATTGGTTGAATGTTAATTCCAAGCACATCTGGTTGTACCTTGAATTTGAGGCGTAGGTAGAGCTGGTTGCCAGAGTCTGTTGGAATAAACAAGGCTCTGACTATTTTGAAGACATGAAGAAGAACTATCCAGTTATAGTTCTTCTTCTTCTTATTTTAATGTAAAGTTTGCTTCAACTTCATGGAAGAAGAAATATTCTCCTCTTTTCCTCTTACACTACTTAAGTGTAATCCACTTGGATAATGCCTTCTATTGTCAGTGAATAATGTGTGTATCTTGGGAAAAGGGATCAGGATAAATTATAACTTTGTCTACACTGATACCTAGGAAGGCACAAAACATGGGATAAATTCTATAAAAGCTGTTCTGCTTCATCTACATGTCCCATGGAGGTGTTTTCCCAGTTTCACATATTAATAGACTTTCCCAAAATTTCTGTTGTCTAACTTAATTTTTTTTATTTTTATTTTTTTAACGTTTATTTATTTTTGAGACAGGGAGAGACAGAGCATGAATGGGGGAGGGACAGAGAGAGAGGGAGACACAGAATTGGAAGCAGGCTCCAAGCTCGGAGCCATCATCCCAGAGCCCAACGTGGGGCTCGAACTCACGGACCACGAGATTGTGACCTGAGCTGAAGTCGGACACTTAACCGACTGAGCCACCCAGGTGCCCCTTGTCTAACTTAATTTTAATACCACTTCTTTTTGGCTTTTTAGTGAATGTTAATGATGTGAGGACATAGCATCAACTATTGAACACTTTTGAGTTCATTCAGGACCCACAAATATGAAAACAAATCTGATGTATAGTCTTTAAAATATCTAGTATGCTTAAAAACATAATAAAACACTTTCTTAGTAACTGCCTTATTTATTTTTGTAGCCAATATGAATCTCTGTATTAAAAGCCTTTCTTCAGATATATATATGTATATATGTGTATATATATATATATATGTATATATATATACATACATATATATAGTCCCAATTAAAATGCTAGACTGATAATAAAGCCTTTCTTCAGATATATATATATGTATATATGTGTGTGTGTGTGTATATATATATATATATACACATACATATATATAGTCCCAATTAAAATGCTAGACTGATAATAAAGAAAACATTGGATGGCAAGCATATGTTATATGCTTCATCAATTTAGTTTATTTCCCCAAATTTCTATATTAGGAAGCCGCTGCAAAAAAAGCAGATGTCATGTATTTTTCTAATTTTTTTTGTCCTAAATTGAAAATAAGATAAAATAGGAATGAAAAACACACGATACACTTGCATGGTACAATAATACAATGAAATAATATATTTCCTTAAATCCAGCTAGAGCAATAAGCTGCCTTTCATTTTTATCATATTTCAGTTCTAATAAAACTGATTTAAAAATAATAATTTTACTTAATGCTAAGTATATTTATATGAAATGCTCTTTATTGAACACAATTTCCTGATATATCTTCCTAGTACCTTTCCTTTAACAAAATGCACCTGTACTACCTGCTGATATAGTCACATGGCTATGCCTCCCTTAAAACAATGGTGATAAAAATAAAAACAAGCGCACACGTGCACACACACACACACACACGTTAGCCTCTCAGAGTAGTCTTTTTGAGCATGGTGATTAGTTTTTATTTGGGCCTATCTTGCAAACAAAGCTAATCAGAGACTTTTAGTGAGTGTTCTCAAACTTCATATACTACATAACCTTGGAGTTATTGGCAACAAAGACAACCCACTGGAAAGTGGAAAAGAAAAAAGAAAAAAATATGTATCTGTGTATCAGTTTTCTATGCTGCAGAGCAAATTGCCACAAATTTAGTGGCTTCACTCAATACCCCTTTATTATTTCACAGTTTCTGTGGCTCAGGAATCTGGCATGACTTAGCTGGGTTCTCCGCTCGGGATTTCACCGGGTGCTAAACTCAGTGGCATTCAGGGCTGCAGTTTCATAAGAATCTCAACTGGGGATTGATCCATATATAGGCTCCCTTAAGTTGTTGAGAGAATTTATTTCCTTGCAGTTATCAGACCAAGGTGCCCCTCTTCTCGTTCTCTGTTACCAGAGTGAGGAGGAGATAATTTCAATTTGTCTATGTTGCTAATACGTGTATCAGAAATATTTTCTAAAACTTATAAATTATATTTTTAAACTATGTAAGTATTAATAAGCCACAGGTTAATTATTTAATTCTACCTATCTTTGGATCTTGCTATATAACATTCTTACCTTTCTATTTTTAATAAACTTTGTAAAGTTAATAAAACCCTTATGTTACTTTTAAACAAAACCACAACACTGAGGCAGTTTTGTATTAGCTGTGATTTCCAAAATGTGACCAGCTCATCACCTGCATCAAATCAGGATACTAGTTAAAAACCCAATCTTTAGGTCTCCACCCAAGAATTATCAATTCTGAACCTCTGAGAACACAAATCTTTGATTTTTCCAAATTGACAGTATATATAGCTCAATGCCAAAAATTTGTTAAATCAGTTAAACATAAACTCTTAGGGACACAATGTAGATTGATTAATATGCTACAGATAATTGTATAGCACAATGTATGTAAACATGGTTTTTAAAAAAGCAGCTAATTATGTATACATATACTTTAATACTTAATTTCAGCATTATAAAATATGTTGAAAAGTTGCTTTTGTAATGGGTAGAAGCAAAAACATTTTTTTTCATTTATTTTGTTCTTAAATAATGTCTGATACATATTTTTAACACCACAATGATTTTTACTTGGACCTACCTAATTTAGTTCATTAACACAACAGTTAGTCTTAAGGATTTTAAGTCAAGGGAGAAATCATTTAGATTATTGTATACTGTCATAAAAATTTTTTAAGGTTTTATTCAATTCCAGCTAATTAACATACAATGTACTATTAGTCTTAGGTATCCACTATAGTTATTCAACACTTCCATACAAAACCTGGTGCTCCTCATAAGTTCATTCCTTAATCCCCATCAACTATTTAACCTGCACCCCACCCCCACTTCTGGTAACCATCAGTTTGTTCTCTAGGGTTAAGATTCTGTTTCTTTGCCTCTCTTCCATTTTTTTCTCCTTTGCTTTTTGTTTCGTAAATTCCACATATGAATGACATCCTACAGTATTTGTGTGACTGACTTATTTCACTTACTGTAATGTTTTCATAGGAGTTAACATGGTGTAGGTTACGCTTATTTTGAGCTTAAATGTTATATTAAAAACATTTATGATATATATTTTATTATATTACTTATTTCCTTCAAAAGTTTTTAAAATTATAGTCATGTATTCACCTGGATAGATATGCCACTTTATTTAAGCTTAATAAACACCGTTCACAAATGCAATATTTTTTAAAGAAAACTTAGTCTTCTTAAAAGACCCTTTTTTTTTTCCTTAACATAGTGGGCCTAATTTTTTTCCTTATTCTGATATCTTTGAGTGGCTTCTTTTTTGAAGAATAAATACTTTATAAATATCATCAACTAGGAAAGAAAATCTCTTCTAATGTTTTTCATGACAGATATATAAAATAAATATTTAAAATGAGAAAACCCAAAAGTTTTATGAGTTCCTAGAGGCTTCTAATTAAGATCTAGTTTGCACAGAGTTTTGTAGCAGTACTTATCCTTTAGGATTTTCCTAAAATGCATGGTTGTCGTAGCAACCTTATTTTCACATGTCATTAACTGTGTTTTATCATTTGATCAATACAGCATCTAACACTGTACAGAATTACATTTTATATAATTTGTGTAGTAATACAATTAAAACTGTCTTTTAAAATGCTCTTTTGAATTTAAAGAGGAAATTTTGAATCTTAGAACTGCAATGTTTTTTCCTAACATAAGATTTAGTTGAGGATGAATGGAAGACGATCAGGTTTATCAGTCCCTTCTGCATAAACCCAGTTTCTAGCTTTCAGCAATGATGTTTTACTAACCTAGGATCAACATTCCCAAGTTATTTTACTTATGAGAGTTTTATACTTTTAAACAAAGACAGTTTGAAATTTATTAATTTTGCACAATTGATTAAATAAGGGTATGTTCCACTTAAAATTCTTGTCTTATTAAATTACATTTTTTAGCAAAAAACAAATCTTGTGTTTTCCATAGGTCAATAAGAATATATGTTTCAGACTTCATTGTTAAACTTTCTTTATGGTTTTGCATTGTATCCTTATGTAAATGTTAGTTATCCACTTATATCCATTAACATGTCACCTTATCCTGAACATGAACATTTTAAATTTTTTTAATTTTATTTATTTTTGAGAGAGAGAGAGAGAGAGAGAGAGAGTGAGAGACAGAGAGAGAGATACAGAATTAATGGAGTGACAGAGAGAGAGGGAGACACAGAATCCTAAGCAGGCTCCAGGCTCCAAGCTGTCAGCACAGAGCCTGACATGAGTCGTGAGATCATGACCTGAGCCAAAGTTGGATGCTTAACCAACTAAGTTACCCATGTGTCCCCTGAACATCAACATTTTAAAACATGGCAAATAAGTCCAAGAAATTATGGCCAATGATTTTCTCAAGTTCAAAGAAACCAAAATAAGATATACCCAAGAAAATAACACAAAAGTGCGTAGTAATTAGGCCATTGAACTCAATGATAAGGAGAAATATTAATAACAGTAAGATTTAAAAATATACATTATCTTAGTCAACACATATAAAATTAATTACAGATTTATCATCAAAAAATGCAATATTAGGAAAATGGAATGCTTCATAATGTGCTAAAAGGGAAAACAGAAGACATAAGTAAAAGAAAAAACACTACGCTATCACTCTAGAACATTAAGTTAATCTCTCCATCAAAAATAAAAGTTAAAGACATTTCAGACAGAATATTTTAACGAATTACTCAACCTGAAACTTATTTAAAAAATATAAAGTATGTTTATTCAGGCCAAAAGAAAACTATTACAGGTAGAAACTCACGACTTTGTAAGGAAATAAAAAACACAGAAAGTTCTAAATATAGAGAGAAAATGTAAAATGATTATTAAATTTATAAAAGACATTTTAGAATTGAAAGCAAAAATATTATTTCATCATGAAGTTTATAATATACACATACTGCGTGAATATATTGCACAATGTAGGAGGGAAAGAAAATAAATACTAGTGTAATTTTCCTAACATTATACAATTAGTATAATATTCAAAAGTAGGCTGGGATAACATGATAAAAATAAAATAAATATATACCTTATGTTTCAATGAAAACAAATGTGCAATATTAAAAAATACTCATATTTGGCAAAAATGAAGTAATAAAAGAAAAGGAAAAAGTATGAAAACATAAATGAAAAATAAGTGGGATCTGCTATAAATGTAAGATTATCAAATATTCAGTAATCTATCAGGTAATTAAATATATTTGTAGAATATAGAGGTTATATACATAGATAATAGCAAGAAATATACGAATGAGTGTTGGAACAAATAAGTATGAGACACAAATACACTATATAAAAATGTCAACTTTGTTTCTATTATATTGGCAATACGCATTTAGAGATGAATTAAATTTGTGCTATTTAAGGTAGCATTAAAATAAGGAAATTAAGTAAAAACTAAGAAAACCAATCTAAGACATTTCATTAAAACTAATACTTTGGGACACCTGGGTGGCTCAGTCGGTTGAGCATCTCTTGATTTCTGCTCAGGTGTTGACCCCAGGGTCGTGAAACCGAGCCCCATATGGGGCTCTGCACCGAGCATGGAGCCTGCCTAAGATGCTCTATCTCTTCTCCTCTGCCCCTCCCTTGCTCTCTCTCTCTCTCTGAAAGCAAAACTGTAATACACTGATGAAAGAATAGATACATGTTTGTTGATTAGAAAATAATTCTGTTGTTAATAATTATTTACAAATGATCTATGGGTATCACAATGCCTTAATTAAAATCCCAACAGTCTTGGGCCACCTGAGTGGCTCAGTCCCATAGGCGACGGACTTTGGCTCAGGTCATGATCTCTTGGTTTGTGGGTTGGAGCCCTGCTTCGGGCTCTGTGCTGACAGCTCTGAGCCTGGAGCCTGCTTCAGATTTTGTGTCTCCCTCTCTCTCTCTCTGCCCCTCCCCTGGTCATACTCTCTCTCTCTCTCTTAAAAATAAGCATTAAAATAAATTATTAAAAATAAATAAATAAATAAATAATCCAATGGACTGTTTTTAGATTGGAGAGATGATTTTTAAAACTATATAGAAATTTAAAGAATTTAAAGTTATCTGGATTAGTAGCGATTGTGAAAAATAACAAAGTTGAAGAAATGATACCACCCATTTGGGATATCCTCAAACTCTGAGATTATTTCCTCAGCCATGTCTAGTGTATTAATACATCAAAGGAATTCCGCATATCTGTTCCAGTGTTTTAGATTACTAGCATTCCCTTTTGGTTGTTTCTTAGATTTTCCATCTCTCTTTTGACATTGCCCATCTGTTCTTGCATGCTCTTTATCCATTACAGCCCTTAGCATATTTTTTAAATGTTTGTTTGTTTGTTTATTATTTTGAGAGAGAGAGAACATTGGAAGGGCAAAGAGAGGGACAGAGATAAAATCTCAAGCAGGCTCCGAACTGTCAGTGCAGGGTCCCACGTGGATTGCTCAATCCACCAAACTGCGAGATCATGACCTGAGCTGAAATCAAGAATCCGACTCAACTGATTGAGCCACCCAGGCACCCCTAGAGCCCTTAGCATATTAACCAATTTAAATTCCTGGTCTGATGATTCCAACATCCCTGCCATCTCTGGTTCTGATGCTTGCTCTGTCACTCCAAATTGTGTTTTTTGCTTTTTAGTTTACCATATATATATATATATATATATATATATATATATATATTTTTTTTTTTTTTTTCTTCATAGCCAGGTATAATGTGGGTAAAAGAAACTGCTGCTAATAAGCCTTTAGCATGTGATGGTGTGCTGTGAGGGGAGGGGAGCCTTCTGTTGTCCTGTGACTACATCTCCACTGTTTAGTGAGTGTGCATCCATGGGCTGTAAACTTCACAAGTATTTTTCCTCCCCTCTCAGGTGGGACAAGATAGCTAGAGCAGATTGGAGTTGGGTATTTCCCTTCCCCTAAGTCGATTAGGCTTTGATAATATCCCAGAAGGTTAGGCTCTGCATTAACTATTTTCCCTTGAGTACTGAGTTCATTAAGAAAAACAGAGTGCTCTAGGATATTTCAAAATGGTTCCTTTTCTTCATTTTCTGCAGGAAGCAGAAGGGGATTTTCCTCTGATGTTTATTGTGGGAACCTGGTTGAATTCCTGGAGGTAAATCTCACTGTATTGTGAGGTCTCTCCTGACGGGGTCACCCTGAAGAAATTTTGAGCTCTCAAACTTGTCTTTACTGATTCGCTAAAATTAGCAATCAGATTTGCTAAAATATTGAACCTGATTCTGAACAAGCCTCTCGAAACAATTAATCAATTTATAAAGAGAGAATCATAGTAAAGTTTATAGTGTAGATAAAATTTGCGGAATCTAGAATGGGGAACACTATATGGAACAAATATGATGGTTTTTCAATGAATCAATTGCAAAGAAACCTAAATATAATTTCTTTAGACAGTTTAAGATTATGTTAAGGGAAAAACACAGCAGAGTTAAACTGTAGTGGTAAAGGGTGCACTTTTGGATAGTAAAACTATAAAGAAAGGATAGGAAGTATTTACTGCGAAGCCAGGTTTGTGATTGCTCTTAGCAGAAAAAGGCTGGAGACTGGCAAGGGCATATTGAAGGTTTCCAAGGGGGCCCACAAAATTCTGTCTCTTATCCTTGATTTTCAAAGTATTAAAGTTCACTAAACCATTCATTTGTCTTATGGATTTTCTGTAGTTGAGTGATACTAATCAGTAAATTTTAAAATATGAAAAAAACAGATAGCCTGTATAATCAAGTAAATTGTTCTTCATTCTATTGAGGATATCATGTACCATCTATCTCTTATTGAGGGTGAAAAAACTGAGACGCTTCCATGCTCTGTTGGTAAGAATAAAACTGATACACATTTTCTGTGGATCAACTTGAAAATATGCACCAAAATATTAAAATTATTGTATACATTGCCTCAATCATATCACTTTGATTATTTTTCCTAATCAGAGATTTAGACAAAATTTTTTCTTTTAATTCTTAATCATAAAATTGTTGATTAAGTCTAGATTGTTATAGCTGTAGTATAATATAGATGTAGTATCATGTATTTAGATGTATGGAATATAATTAGAAACGATGTATAGAAACTCTGAAATTTATTGCACGCTTTAAATTAAGTTACATTATTCAATACAATCTTTAAATGTGAATTTAAAAAATGAAGGGGTAGAAATATCATTTTTCAATGAAAAATTTCAACAAATGCTGTGTTTATTTTTTTTTTTAATTTTTTTTTCTCAACGTTTATTTATTTTGGGGACAGAGAGAGACAGAGCATGAACAGGGGAGGGGCAGAGAGAGAGGGAGACAAAGAATGGGAAACAGGCTCCAGGCTCCGAGCCATCAGCCCAGAGCCTGACGCGGGGCTTGAACTCCCGGACCGTGAGATCGTGACCTGGCTGAAGTTGGACGCTTAACCGACTGCGCCACCCAGGCACCCCTTCAAATGCTGTGTTTAAAGTGTTTCATATCTGTCAGTATGGGTGCGAAAAACCATAAATGAATCATAATAGGAGATTTGGGGCAATTTCTAGATGTTCTAAAGAAAGGACTCACTACAGGACACCTAAGTGGCTCAGTTGGCTAAGTGTCCGACTTCAGCGCAGGTCATGATCTCGTGGTCTGTGAGTTTGAGCTGTGCTGAGAGCTCAGAGCCTGGAACTTGCTTCAGATTCTGTGTCTTCTTCTCTCTCTGCTTCTTCCCTACTCATGCTCTCTCAAAAAAATGAATAAATGGTTTTAAAAAAATTGGGGGAAAAAAAAGAAAGTACTCACTATGGAGCTACCTACTCACCTATGTGACTAACTCCTCGCAGTTTTGATCTATCATATCTCCTTCTCCTTCTCATTTGTTCTCTTTAGCACTAAACTGGTACCATCATATTGGGGTTCAATTTGCTTATTCATTTCACTTATAGTCTCTTCTCAAGTTCTATAAGAGGAGAAGAGAAACTTTATTTTGTTCGGTGATGAATCTGCAAGATCTACAGTAATTCCTGCCACGCTGTGGGTCCCAATAAATGTTTGCAGTGACAAATACATGATGGCATTTGCATTAGTCTTTAATGAAAACATAGTAAATACTATTTTTAAATGTTTATATAAATCCAAGAGCGATGAGAAATTTACAGACATTATAGACACACTTAAACGTACATTAGGCGTCGCTAAATCGATTATCAAAAATGATTGCATTTCTTCTTCTCTCAACTTTTTAAAGTCTTCATTTTTTCGTATTTCAGCGTAAAAACCACAACCTTAAAAAAGTCAGAGTGAAGTCTATGCTCATGTATTGCCCTTTCCTGACCCAAATTCATTTCTCAATTGAACTTCACTTTCTGGCCACCTGATTTTCAAACAGCATCCTCATATGGAAAAACTGCTTATTTTCAACCAGAGCTGAACTGTATTCAAAAAAAGGTGTAGTGTTTTTCAGTGACGGCAGCAATGTAATAGACTAAATACCACTTGTCTAAAACACTCTCTGGTTGTGTTGTCCCACTAAATGCATTTACGTTCAAATCACAACAGTCTTTAACAGGGAAAATAAGAACTGTGTATTTTGTATTATTTGACAAGGACATGACATTATGTGTTCAGAATAAGTTTGTGAACTGTATATCCCCAAATGGGTTTATTTATAATGATTAAGTTTTCCTTTCAAATACATCCTTGCTGCTTGAATAATGTAACTACTAATATAGGAAATCACAGTTATTTCAGTAAAGAAAACGGAGCTATTGTACCAGCACAGAGAAGCACACTCCATTAACCTCTCTGTCCTTGGAAATCAGACTGACTTATTGTGCAATTTCAATTAGCTTGTCAAATAAATGCACGGCCGCTACAATTCTTTTCTTTAGTTCAGTTTTAGGAAACAGGGTGTGCCAAGAACTGAATAAGCATTATAATTTTTCTCTCCAGAGAAATATCCGGCAAAGCATATTGAAGTAATATTTAAAACTGAGTATACTTTTTAACAGAATGCAATATGAATAACAGGCATGGCCAGTTCTGATTTGATATTTCACTCCGTGTTTCTCTTAATGATGGAGATCATGTAGCCCACTTACAGTTGAAAGGAATGGTACTATCTGATATTGGCTATAAATGAGGTAAAAAATGACCGGGTTTTGTTTCATGTAGCTAAACCATATATATTATTGGCCATGCAAATATAGCACAACAGAAGCAAGCAAGAAAAAAAGATGAAAATTGTGAGAAATGGAATCATTAATAAATGGAAGCATGAGAGGAAGGCCAATGAGATTTCCAATTCTTCAAATGACCTCAAGATATTTAATTAACTGGCCATCTTGAAAAAGTTATCTCATTCCATGGGGAGAAATGTTTTAATTTTCATTGTCAACTTATATAAAATAGGGAAAAATTATAAATGTTTTCATCTTTCTTGGTAACAGATTTGAAACCTGTCTGACCTCTGCTCACTTCCGGGAAGAAAAAGAATTAGGAAGAAAAAGTTCCTAACTTTTTAGAAAGAAAAAAACAAAATCAGTAACTATTTCTCAAAATATATTACATCCTTTAGCTATACTCCCCCACTCCAGAAAAATGATTCATGGGTTTTAATTCCAACACATGTGTGGTAAAACAAAAACAAAAACAAAAACATTTATTCCAATTGGAAATGTCTGCAAATGAATAACGCTTTCAGAATATGGGAAAATATGTATTTTAATAAATAGTGTGCAAGGTCAGATCTTGAGACAGGATTACCACCACCCCAACATTTTGTCTTTTGTTAGAAATACACAATATTTTTCAAATTCAAAGACATAGACCATTTCATCTGTTATAATTAAGCAGTTTATTTTCGTGTTTCTTAATATATCAATAATTTAAGTTAGTTTTCAACTTTCTTCTTTCCAACATTACAATCTGCTCCATTTTTTTATATGATCCAATATATTTGAATAGTTCTCAACTTTTAGTTTGATCTGATATTTTATAAAGTCTTTCTGGTTCACTTCCTACTCTGCAGAACAAACAAATATCCAGATTGAAATCGAAGTCAGTCTGTAATTTGTTAGGAAAAAATAGCAGAATGCAGAATTGTTACAGGTATAAATTAATTTGTCTGTATTGATAAAGCTATACCTGTATTAAGATATGTTTAATATTTTTGCTCATACTTCTTTTGCTTACAAGTATAAAGTAAATAGAGACCCTTGTATAATTAGGTACATCTTTGCCAAAAGATTGTGGCTTGGTCATAGAAAGACATATATTTAATATAGATTTCTAAATTATCTTGGGAAAATCTAGACACCGAACAAAATAAAAAAAGAAGAAGTAAAGAAACAGCTTTCCTTTAATTTCACTTCTGAAAGTACTGTCAGAAAAAAAAAAAAGTCAAATAATGTTTTCAACCTAGTGATTTATGCATGCATCAGTAGAGGCATAGCTTGCATCATCCAGAAAGCAGAGATTTGGGCAGTGACTTACAAGCTATTATTTTAATAAGGAGTACAATTTCCAAACTAGTAGTAGTGAAGAAGAGGAACAGAGTTGGAAAAGTGGGACAGCCATGGTCATTCCAGAATCCTGATCATTAATACTGATTGTATGATCCCCAAAGACAATCCAAGAAACTAAATAAACGGATTACCTACAGTGTCCATGGGTTGTGGGGGAGGGCTGAGATTTATGTCTTAGCTAAAAGCTGCCATCTGTCAAAGGTTTTCATTAACTCCCTCACATTTCCAAATTGCGCATGTGGACACTGAATGGGAGGCTATCATGGTACCAAAGATAAGCATTAGGAAAAGAAGAGAAGGGAGAAAACTATCAGGTTGTGCTCCCATAAAGTTAACTGGACCCCATGCACTGTGGTAGCCAGGATGAGAGACAGGTGAGGTCAAGAGACCTGTAGCAATGAAGGAGTGTCTGATAAAGGAAATCACTACAGAACAGACACATAAATTTTAATCAGTATCACTGTACTACTGTAGTTCTTCATTAATAGGGCCTAAAAAAGAAAAGCCCTGTATTTTAAAGATTGTGGACTGCTCTTTGTGTTCATATAAAACCTAGATTATGTTTGAAAATGTCAGAGAAAAAAATTAATATATTATATATATTAATGTACATATTTTGGTTTTACTTTAACAAACATGAACAGACACTATAGCAGTGGTATTTCTCTATGCATCAGGTTTAATTTTGTTTCTAATCCTTATTTTCTGTTTATTTTACAGAACAGGGAGGACAACATAAAAGTTTTAGCTGAATATTAGAATCAAATCCATACTGAAAGCTGTAAGGAAACACGAGATCAAGTCAGTGGGGTCAGGGGTGATGGTGGTGTTCACAAGAATGGAAGAAAACTGACTTCATTGTTGATACATTTAAAAACTATAGAGAGGAAATAACATTTGCCTATGTTCATTCTGAAAGGCATCTGAGTGCATATTCCTTTGGAAAAAAAAGAGGTTCAGATGTCAGTGATATCATTACCAAAATGTAGCTTAGCTCTAATGTAATAACCTTTCTTTGAATCACCATACTAGACTGCTTTCCACATTGTGAAGTAATGAAGTCAGCATGATCTGAGAGATCACAGTGAAGTATATTTGAAAATGACAAAGTCTTCAACATCTTAAGATGCAGCTCTCTTTCCAAGCAAAGATTTATCTCAGAGAAAGCCTATGGTCTTGATGAATAAATGGATCATGTTCAATGCTTGGCAATGCAACTACCTTCCCACATCAGCAAGGGATAGCCTCTTGTTTTTCTAACTGTGTATTTTATAGACAACAATTACCCTATAAACACTACTGAAAAAGAAAACCAGCATTATCTGTTTTCACGAAAATCAACCATCGTATTTAATAAAGGCAGGACTTAGAATCATCTTTAATCACTTAGGACCTTAATGATTTGTAACAATACAGGATAGAATAGGAAATTATTTTCCTTTTTTTTATTTTTTTTTCAACGTTTTTATTTATTTTTGGGACAGAGAGAGACAGAGCATGAACGGGGGAGGTGCAGAGAGAGAGGGAGACACAGAATCGGAAACAGGCTCCAGGCTCTGAGCCATCAGCCCAGAGCCTGACGCAGGGCTCAAACTCCCGGACCGCGAGATCGTGACCTGGCTGAAGTCGGACGCTTAACTGACTGCGCCACCCAGGCGCCCCTATTTTCCTTTTTTTTTTTACACAAAAAAGTGGTAGAATTTCTGAAAGATATACGTGCTCAAGGCATTTGATTAAAGAAATGGAAAATAAAAACTGTAGAAGATTTGTTAGTGCAATGATCATTGAGCAGATATTTTTTTAATAACATAATTTGGTAAAAAATTTTACTTAGAGATTTAAAGTTACTATTATGTATGTTGCTAAAAACTGTTTTTATGAAACTGTGGCTAAAGATAAGACTTGATCAGAGGAATAAGTTTTTAATTTTGTGGGAAATACTTCTTTAGATATATCAGAAAACAATTTTCCCCTCTTTCATGTTAAGCAGAAACCATAAGATGCTGGAAAACCTACTACATTATTTTATTAATACTTTTGTGAAGACAGCACTACACTTAAAATATGATTTGTAGTGCTTTCTTCTTGCTCTTATAGCTAGTAATAGTAAAGTATATATTGTTGAAAATAATCTTATTTACTTAAGAACAAAGTAAATATGCAATATGAATTCAAAATCACAAACTGTGCTACAGCAAAATGGTATATAACATAGTTCTTTTCTCATGTGATGAAATAACTTAGCAATTCTGGTACTTAGGGTACTAATTTAACCTTTGTTTGTTTGAGAAAGTATTTATTTCTTCTGCACCATTTTTTAGTAGCCTTTTTTTGGAGCAGTTTTAGATCCAAAGCAAAATTATGTTGAAGGTATAGAGATTTACCATTATAACCCCTGCACACCTACATGCATACCCTCCTCCATTATCAACATCACCCATCAGACTGGTGCATGTACAATCGATGAACCCAAATTAACATATCATTACCACACAAAGTCCATTGTTTACATCAGAGCTCATTCTTATTGTAGATTCCATGGGTTTGGACAAAATATATATATTGCATATATTGCATATATTGCATATATATATAATGACATATATCCATCACTGCTGTATCATACAGAATAGTATACCTGGTCTACAAATTCTCTGTGCTCCAGCTACTCAGTCCTATCTCCCTCCTAATCCTTGGAAACGATTGATTTTTTACTGTTTCCATAGTTTTGCCTTTTCCAGAGTGTTATAAACTTGGAATTATATAGTATATAATTTATATAATTTATAATTTATTATTATATAGTATATAATTTATATAATTTAATTTCAGATTGGCTTCTTTACTTACTAGTAATGCAATTAAGTTTCTTCCATGTCTTATTGTGGATTAATCGTTCATTTTTTTAAAAAATGCTAAATAATATTCCATTGTCTGTATGTACCACAGTTTATTTATTCATTTACCTACCAGAGGACCTTGATTGCTCTTATAGCTAGTAATAGTAAAGTATATATTGGGGCATATATAATAAACCTACTCTAAACACTCATATGCAGGTTTTCATGTGCAGAAAAGTTTTCTCCCATTTGGGTAAATACCAAGATACATGATTGCTAGATCATGTGGGAAGGATATGCTCGGTTTTATAAGACACTGTCAAACTGTCTTCCAAAATGGTTGCACCATTTTGCATTCCCACCTGTTACTCCAAATCCTCACCAACTTTTGGTATTGTCAGTGTTCTGGATACTTGCCATTCCAGTAAGTACACAGTGGTATCTCATTGTTGTTTTAATTTGCATTTTCCAAATGGCATATGATATAGAGCATCTTTCCATATACTTAATTGCCCTCTGTGTATCTCCTTTGGGGAAGTGTCTATTAAGATTGTTGGACTATTTAAGGGGCGCCTGGGTGGCTCAGTCGGTTAAGCATCTGACTTCAGCTCAGGTCGTGATCTCACGGTTGGTGGGGTGGTGGGTTTGAGTCCGTGTCAGGCTCTGTGCTGACAACTCAGAGCCTGGAGCCTGCTTCGGATTCTGTGTCTTCCCCAGCTGTGCTCTGCTCCTCCCCCAACTCATGCTCTGTTTCTCTCTGCCTCAAAAATAAATAAACATAAAAAAAATTAAGATTGTTGGCTTATTTTTTTAATTGGGTTGTTGTTTTCTTATTTTTTAATGTTTAATTATTTTTAGAAGTAGGTGAGGGGCAGAGGGATAGAAGGGGGGACAGAGGATCCCAAGCAGGGTCTATGATGACAGCAGAGAGTCTGATGCAGGGCTTGAACTCACGCACTATGAGATTAGGACAGATACTTAATTGACAAAGCCACCCAGGTACCTCTGTTTTCTTATTTTTAACCTTGAAAAGGTCGTTGCATATTTTGGATAACAATGCCTTATCAGATGTATCACTGACAAATATTTCTCTTGGTTTGTAATTTATCTTCTCACTTTCTTGATCCAGCACTATTTTTTTGTTATTTTTCTTTTTGCCATCATCATAAAAATTCAAAGTATATGGGATGCTAATATAACATCGTTTCTTATATTAAAAAGTTTCAAATTTTGACATTTAAAAATGACAGAAAAATTATACTCTCAAAAAAAACTGCCCTTAAAAAAATAAGGGGATTAATTAGGACTAATTTAACTTTTTCTCAAGTTTTCTATAATGTTTTGAAGTATAACAGAGTAGGGGCGCCTGGGTGGCGCAGTCGGTTAAGCATCCGACTTCAGCCAGGTCACGATCTCCCGGTCCGTGAGTTCGAGCCCCGCGTCAGGCTCTGGGCTGATGGCTCAGAGCCTGGAGCCTGTTTCAGATTCTGTGTCTCCCTCTCTCTCTGCCCCTCCCCCGTTCATGCTCTGTCTCTCTCTATCCCAAAAATAAATAAACGTTGAAGTATAACAGAGTAAAAGTATATATTAATTTTTATATTCAATCATAAGAGAGACTAAATGTGAATGCCATGATATATATTTCATAACAAGCTTGCTTCTATGTGTTTGCATCAATTTCACTGGGAAGATCATCCTCAGGTTTCAAAAGGATGAGTATAAGATGTGGTATATATATTATATGTATATGTATACATATATATATATATATATGTATATATATATGAGCAAGCAACTTGTCTCTCTGTAGAAGTTTGGAAAGACAGGAGCTCAGCAGTTGGGACTTTGGAACTATCAGCACAGGATCACGAGGAATTAGGAGTCAAGTAAGTGTGGGCTTTCCCAAAATCCAAAATCCTAAAATCCTAAAATCCTAAAATCCCAAGTCAGATTTTAGTTATACGTTTTTCTCAACTTGGAAATTGTAATGTGTTTATGTTACTGTAGTTGTTGTTTAGCCACGGTCTCAGCTGCAGCTACAGCACTGATAGTGGGCAGTTAGTCTGAGAGCAGAAGAGAATCCACCCCCACCCCCGACCAGTTCCTGTCTATATCACAAGACTTAGAAATGAAGACCACCCCCAAACTACATATGTGCTGTCAGTTATGATATTTCTAATTTTGTATTGGGTTTTGCCTTTCACTGTTTCTTTTAAAAACGGGTAAAATCGTAGACTTACTAAATTTTAATAATAGCATTAAACAATGACACTATGTATATTAACTCTATCTGCTCATCTATCATCGGTCAATTTCTACATCTCACCATTTGAAGGCTCTTCACTTGTGCCTGATATTTCCCCAGGAGTAAGCAGTATTTCCAAGATATCTTCTTTTGTCTTATAAAACGACAGAAATCACTTTTCATTTTAACACTTGCTTTTTAAGCCGTTGTTGAAGTATGTTCTGGACCAATTAAAAGGAATGTTTAACTCTGAATTTTAATATTCTGTGTGAATGTTATATCAATTTACAAGTAAATCAGGTCCAGAATAGAATGCGTTTCATGAATAAAAAAAGGACTCCGTAAACACTAATTAGTATATAATCAAAAACAAGTCAAAGATGTATATGTTTTGCTATATAAAATGACAGATACTTTATACTAAATATAGTGCTGATACTTTTAATTTTCTTCTTTAGTTTTGTTATTATTCAGAAGTAATATTTATTGCATAGGATGTCATGACTTTTTAATTGAACAAAGGTTAATATTACACTAAATATACATAATACAGCTATATTTTTTGTTTTACTCTTTTTTTTTATCATTTGAAAAGTAGTCTGAACACCATGTACCCTCTCCTGTACCCTAAACGCCTTTCTACCTCAGGGCCTTTCCACTTCTGTGAGTTGAATGTGGAAGGCTTTTTCTCCAGATATTTTAGAGCTCATTCCCAAACTTCTATCAAATCATTTCAAATACTGCCTTCTTATATGAAACTGAAGCTTCTAAAAATACAAATATTTTTGGGTCCTCCCTATTTGAAATTGCAACCCCATCACTTTCTGTTTCTTTTTCCTGATTTATTTTTGCACAACACACAGAAACACCTGACACTACATGACCTATGTATTTGTTCATTGTTTATCTCTCCCAAATCTCTCAAGGTTTCAATAGTAGCCAAAGGCAGTGGATGTGCAAATTAAGCAGAAAAATAGTTCATTAAACAACAGCTCGTGGAATTGTTTATAAGGCCAGGGAACCAGCCTCAAACTCAACAGCGCGATGGAGGAAAACAAAACAAAACTGCCCTGGAAGGAAGTGTCCCTATGTCCAGACTACCTCACTGAGCACTAGAGACAAGCGCTTCCGTCCCTGATGCTGCTGGCCTTCTTGATGCCTCTTCTTCTGTGCCCAAAACTCAAACCACAGCTGCTCCTGAAATGTAAATGCCTCTTAAATTAGCCAAAAATTAATTCCCTTCTCCTTAGAGCTTTCTTTCTCAATTTGCTCACTTCTAAATCAGAGTGTCTTATAAATAAGTCTCAGTGAAAGAGGTTTGGCTCGAGGAAGGTTGAATGCATTTTATAGATGGCGATTTTTTTGAGTACCTCATTTGGAAAAGAAGTTAGTCTGATGGTTTCCTATTTTTGAATATCTTTAACTGAATCTTATAGGACGATCCTGATCTTTAGAGTATTCAAACTAATCACTGCTAAATTTATGTCCAAGTCTACTTTTTTTTTTTTTTTCAGAAGGAAGAATCTTACCTAAGTGTTCTGAGTAATTGATTCAAATGTAATCATTTCTCTAAGTCAATTCATACTTTATATATATATGCATATATAACATACATGTTACTACAAATAAACATTTTCTCTCTGTAATTATATATATATAATATATATATAATACACTATATTATATGCATATAATGAGAGAAAATATTTCTTTTCATAAAAACATATTACATTAATTTCACTAAAAGTTTGTGATATTAAGAATACCACCTCAAAGACTAAATCAATCTGTGATTTAAGAAGGGTGTACTTTTTGTTACAGTTGGTAACCAGGACAGATGTTGGTAGATAACCAAACAGATGCTAAATGACTCTTTTTTTACAAGACATTTATAAAAGAGAAACAAAATTAAATGTCAAAATGATAAAACTACTCTCAGTTTAGAGATATAAACCTCCCCAAACTCATTAAACTGGAAACAACAGCCAGAACAGGTGTTTATGTAAGTGGGAACTTAAAACTTACATGTGGGAAAAACTATATTCTTACTAAAATAAGATATCCTGAGATATGCCAATTTTCTTTTCATATTTAAAGTACTTTACAAGGAAATTTTGACAGAGGTTACTTTATGATCTCTCTGTTGGTGAATTTAAATGAATACTATTTCAACATCACACCATGTAAAACTGGAAAAAAGATGCACCAATGCATAAAGCAAATAAAAAATAGCTATATAGGGCTCCTGGATGGCTCAGTCAATTAAGCATTTGCCTCTTGATTTCTGCTCAGGTCATGATCTCAGGACTCATAAGTTCGAGCCCCATGTGGGGCTCTGCACGGACAGTGCAGATCCTGTTTGGGATTCTCTCTCTCCTTCTCTCTCTGCCCCTCCCCCACTTGTTTCTTCTCATTCCCTCTCAAAATAAATAAACTTAAAAGGGAAAAGAAAAATAGCTGTAAAAAAAAGAAACAAAATGTATTATCATAGAAAACATAACACTGATCTCTTTAAATTAGCAAAACATATACATTTAATTATGATATTTAGTAACCAGCTTAAAGGAAATTACATACACCCATGATTTTGTGCAGCTAATATTAAAATGCTACAGAAATTATCACCATGAATTGTAATGTCTCTGTCTAGTTTTGTATCTGTTTATTTTTCTTTTTGGCAATTTTCAAATTCATTAACAGACGTGGGCAGTGGATTGGCTTTTTTCCATGTGTGCGGAATGTAGCGCAAAGAGAAATGGATTCCCCTTTGGACAAATAGGTATAGAAAACCGTCTGATAACCATGTGATTCATGATCACCACTATATTTTAGCTGTTAAATTGGCATGGCCTCTAATCAGGGACAAGGCAACAAAATGAAAGACGTGTATACTTTAAGATGCTTAGAATATGATGTTTAATTGCAATCTAGATTGCAGGATATAAATTATGTTAAAAGTGCCTTAGGTCAATTGTTTCTATCCATGGAAGTTAGCTACATTAGAAAAAAAAAATAAACATTTACTACATTAATCATACACCTATATTTATCTTCATTTAAATTTAATAATGATTTTTCTATAAGGGAAATTTTAAAAGATAAATAATTCTCTGTTAGACATTTTAAGTTTAAATATTGGTGTAAATGGCAAAAATAACTATCTGGAGTACTTGATTTAAAAATCTATGCCTATGTTTCCAAAAGAATCATTAACCTTTTGGATACATTTTGCATTAATGTCATTCTGGTGATTTTTTGCCCAATCATGGTGTTAGTAAAATGTGTATATCATCTATCAGCATTCATCACAAATTCATATTGAAGCTGTGAGTAATTGAAATATTATTTTGATACCTCTGCTAGTCAGTAAATTGGAGTACTCAATATGTAACAGGCTGAATGCTGGTAAACTAAGTAGAATTTGGTTCTCTTATTTCTGATTAGTGTTCATGATAAGCAAATTAGAAAGATGTGATACTATTTTAATGTATTTCAATGGATTTATTGAATTAATCCATTAAATGTTATTAAATGTTGCCTGTGTGTAAGACACTGGTCTAGGAGCTAGAGATACCCTGGAAAAAGCAAACATTACTCCTAGATTCCTAGAATTTAGTGTATTATGGGAATAAAAAGTATGAAATCAATATTCACAAAAATACTATAGATGCCTATTCAACTTTCTAAAGTATATCTGCCCCCAAGTGATTTTTTTTTCCTCCAAGTGATATATTTCACACAAAGTAATTGTAAAAATGTTCTGAAAAAATTAGAGTATTGATTACATGTATAATAGAGAGCCCATGGGCATGGACAAGTTTCTTTGAAAGTATGACATCAAGAAAACTAGATATAGTGGAACCTAAACAATGAGTATGAAGCCTGCAAAGAGGAAAGATGGTTCTTCTGGGTTAAAAAAAAAAAAAAAAAAAAAAACAGCATGGCCAGAATCTTGATGCAGGCAGAAGTCATCAAGTTCAAAAGTCCTAACGGTCAGTCAGTGAAGCTCTGGTTAGCAGACACAGGAGAGTTCTGGATGTATTATCCAGGACCTTGTAAGTTATGTTAAGAAATTTAGAGTTTAGCCTTGGAATAATGGAAACATCATTGATGGAAAAAAGAGATAACATTGCTTTTGTTTACATGATTGAAATCCTCTGTTTATAATTTGATATTAAGTCTTATTAAACATAGTTTGAGTCAATACACATTAATTTGACTGTTGAGAAAACAGTTTTCCATAGCACAGAGTACGGTATATTATTATGAGACAAGGTGATTATTAGGGCAGTTTAACACTAAAAAAGAAAGATCATTTCAGTTTCAGGAACTTTTCTCAGCTGCAACAATTAGGCTAGGCTAATAATTACCTGAGTCTGCGGTTGCCTTCTAGAAAGCTCAATTTCTTAGCTCACTTTTATACTGACTCGCTGTGGGATAAGAAGTCTACTTATCTTGGGGCGCCTGGGTGGCGCAGTCGGTTAAGCGTCCGACTTCAGCCAGGTCACGATCTCGCGGTCCGTGAGTTCGAGCCCCGCGTCGGGTTCTGGGCTGATGGCTCAGAGCCTGGAGCCTGTTTCCGATTCTGTGTCTCCCTCTCTCTCTGCCCCTCCCCCGTTCATGCTCTGTCTCTCTCTGTCCCAAAAAAATAAATAAACGTTGAAAAAAAAATTTTTTAAAAAAAAGAAGTCTACTGATCTGAATATCACATTATCTTCGTCAAATATCAATAAAATCAAGATATTTCTGAGGAAATTGCAGTGGGTTTAGGTTTACATACAGTTCTTGAGGAAATACATTTTGCTCATTCATCCATTTTCTTTACAATCAAGTATCCTTTGTCTACTGATGAGCATTCAGAACCTTGAGTCAGAGAGACGTTAACCTGTTGACTCTATGGAGAACTCAGCAGGAGTAAGAGATATACTGATGCTTCACCATTCTGCAAGGTGTATTCACCTATAAATGACCTCCATACTTATGTAAGTTGATTCTCAAAGATGGTAGAAAATAAACAGATCGGGTGGCTAGCTAGGTTATAGACCCACTAAAAATTGGGGCCTTTACGCATCTTCTATGATATTTTCATGCTTCTCACGTTATTTCTCACAGTGTCTGTAATTGTTGACACCAAATACATTTGTATTAAGGGATACATAATACTCTACGGGTTAGATGGACTTGGGCCAGTGGTTTAAAACTCAAGCAATAGGGACAATATTAATTTTTGTTCCCATGACTTAACCATTAACAGTTTCTTTCTTTCCTAACATAATGACATCCAATGAAGCCTTTTGCTTCTTAATCAGGCCCACAAACTCAATGTATCTTTGGTGGTCTAGAGCCTATAGATGACGGAAAATTACCCAGCATAATGCTTATAATTGTTCTGGCACAAGCACGGTACTCTAGATAGGAAACCAATTCAACATGTAGTACTTGAGGGTCAATAGGCATAGCCATCTTGTAAAGCAAAAGCCTTTAAGCAAAAAAATCCATCACCACATTTAAAATAAGGGGTGTTAGGAAGAAATGGATTTTCCTATTTACCTCATTATAATAGAAACACGGGGGATGTTTATACTCATTAGAGTGTAGGTGAAGGGTCAATTTGACTTTAAAGTGTAAGTTATAGCATAAAATACCCAGACATATAATGAATAATATGAACATAAAGGTGTGAAACATTTGACCTATCAAATATCAACAAAACATGTTCTTCCTGTAATTTTTTTCTAATTTTTTAATGTTTATTTATTTTGGAGAGAGACAGAAACAAAGTGCGAGTTAGGGAGCAGCAGAGAGAGAGGGAGACACAGAATCTGAAGCAGGGTCTAGTCTCTGAGCTGTCAGCACAGAGCCCAGAGTGGGGCTCAAACTCACAAGGGTGAGATCATGACCTGAGCCATAGTCAGATGCCCAACCAACTGGGTCACCCAGGTGGACCTCAACATTTTTAAAAACTTTAGGATAAAAATTAAAGTTTAAGGCAAACAATAAAAACAAACTATTATCAGCTAACACGATTTTAATGCTACTATTGTACAAGCAAAGATAATAGTTTTTTTTTAAATTAGTAAAATTAAGCAAAAAATTAGTAAAATTATTGTTAGTTTGCATAATAAAAAGGTAAAATATTCCAATTCCAAATAAACCTCCAAAATTGTTATCACGAAACAAAATTTATTCCCTAAAACATGTGCAGCAAATTTTTAAAATTTGAGCCATATATTCCATAAATAAAAAAGAGTGTTTTTCTAGTTGTCTCAAATGAAATTCAACTAAAATTAGCCTTTTGCAGGTTTAAGTTTTTCCCCTCATATAATTGGATGACAGAGTTGCCCTAACGGGGTAGGTCGTTCATGCGGTAACCCTACCCTATCTGCAGACTGACTCCTGAAAGCCATCTCTAGTCTAACATCTGAAGGTATGGTGGCTGGAGAATAAGCCACTCTCCCGAAACTCAGAGGAAGAGAACCCACTAATATTGTGGCACACTATCTTACCACCATGTGATGACTTTTTTCTCAAATATTCCAGCTTCTTGCCTGAGAATGTAAGCACACATTATTCTCTGCTCACATGTAAAAAGGAGTGAAGGTATGAACAAGACACAAAGCCCATCCTCTACCCAATTTTTTTCTGAGTTTCTTTCAAATTCCTCATTTACCACAGACAGGGTGTGTGTGTGTGTGTGTGTGTGTGTGTGTGTGTGTGTGCAGAAAATATATTTGCTGCAGAAAAATTGTTAACCTCCAATTTTCCCCATCTCTATGGTATATGCAAAGTCCTGGACCCCTTGGAACCCAAACAACATAAATTTACTTCTCTGATGTCTCTCTTGGTAGTGGCCTGACTTTCTCTGTGATGACATGAGCTAGGGTTGGAAAAGAAAGGCTGCAAATGCAGCAGTTAAGAGGAAAACAACAACATACATATGCACACCAAATAACTTTCAGTATCTTCACATTACATGAAAAACATAAAAATAAGTATTACGTCTTCATGTTTGGAATGCTTATTCATTTGCAGGAATAAATTAACATTAAAATTCTACATAATCAGGGGTGCCTGGGTGGCTTAGGTGAAGTGTCTGACTTCGGCTCAGGTCATGATCTCATGGTTCATGGTTCAAGCCCTGCTTCCAGCTCTGTGCTGACAGCTCAGATCCTGGAGACAGCTTCGATTCTGTGTCTCCCTCTCTCTGCCCCTCCCCCGCTCATGCTCTGTCTCTCAAAAATAAATAAGTGTTTAAAAAAAAGTAACATTTAGGGGCACCTGGGTGGCTCAGTCGGTTGAGCCTCCGACTTCGGCTCAGGTCACGAACTCGGGGTTTGTGAATTCGAGCCCCACGTCAGGCTCTGTGCTGACACCTGGGAGCCTGCTTCGGATTCTGTGTCTCCCTCTCTCTTTGCCCCTCCCCTGCTCATGCTCTGTCTCTCTCTGTGTCTCAAAAATAAATACATGTTAAAAACAATGTTTTTAAAGTAACATTTAAAAAATTCTAAATAATCAATATAAGCTATTCTAACCACATTTAAGAACATGTGGATTATGTTTCACTGATAAAAACAAATCAGCATTGTTTTCATAATTGTTTTAATAATTATGTTTCCTATTTCACTTGTTCTTAATTACTTTTGATTTTGAGCACAACAGATTATTTTTGAGTTTTTACTATTTTCATTTACATATCATGGAAAACATAAATGTATTTTAAGTGAAGATTTATTTTGGAAATAGGGGCGCCTGGTGGCTCAGTTGGTTAGGCACTGACTTCGGCTCAGGTCATGATCTCATGGTTCCTGAGTTCAAGCCCCCTGTTGGGCTCTGTGCTGACAGCTCAGGGCCTGGAGCCTTCTTCTGATTCTGTGTCTCCCTCCCCTCAGCTCCTCCCCTGATCACACTCTGTCTCTCTCTCAAAATAAATCAAGATTAAAAAAAAATTAAAAAATGAAAATAAATACATTTGGGGGCAATCAATATACTTGTGCATACAAAAACAGCATTAAAAAACATCTCACTAACAACAAAATGACACCTTAATTATGACCAAATATATTCACAATTATATTAAAATCAAACTTTCACTTTAATGACAGTTTGATATGCAAATGATGCGATGATGTGGAACCCCATATGAAGATATGATAGCAATACTTTTTGTATAGTGGTTATACAAAAATGTGTATATGAATAATATATACTTTCATACACATCGATATATGCAATATACGAATGCAGAGTATATTTGCATAGAGAAATAATTGATCCTCAAAACTGCTAAACTTCTTTGCTTCTTTGGTACAAAATATTGTACCAAATTTACATAATGTATCAAAACAAACATTGGACTTTTATAAGGATACAACTAGCGAGAAGAGAGAGCCTATAATCTATCCTTAGATGTACTGCTTATGCTACTCAACTGGTTTTTTTCTTTGTTTTTTTTTTTTTTTGTAAACAGATGTTTACCTTCTCCCCCTCCCTCTCCCCACTCCCTCTCTCTTTCCCTTGCTTCCTTCCATGCCTGCCTTCCTTCCTTCTTTCCTTCCTTCTTTCCAACAGAGTATTGATTAGCTACTCTTTTTTGCAGGTATTTCGTTTAACATTCAAAACATATGCACAATGTATTCTCCTTCTGCTCTCTGAGCAATCGTTTATCTGCGGCATTTCACTAGGCATAGAGAAGATTAGACATTCTGTAAATCTCTTTCTACCTATAGCATCATGGCAGGCTGGAAATAAAGTGACAGAAATCATATATATAGAAAAATGGAGGTGGTAGAATAGGAAGAAGAGCTATGTCTATGTTTATCTCCAAGCTTAATACTTCAGTCTATGCATATGGCTATCTTCTTTTTTCATTATCCTTAATCTTTGACTATTACTTTGACTATGAGAATGCTCTTCACATTCTCAAAATTGGATACAGGTACTCTGTAAACTCTATTTTTCAAACCAGTTCCAGCTTCATTGTAGTTGGATTAAATTCTTCCAGCCTTTTGGAAAGAGTTATCCTATTTTTTTGTATATTTTATATTTTTACCAATACACTTTTTTATATATTTTATATTTTTACCAATACACTTGTATATATCTATCTATCACTTTTCTGATAATGAGACAAAGGAGGGAAATTACCTTAGATTATCATCTAACTTCTGAAATGTGCTCACCTCTCTGGAATCAATTGTTTTTAAGGTTTCTTGGTGCATTTAAAATTATAATACTATGGAGCACCTGGGTGGCTCGGTTAAACATCTGATTTTGGCTCAGGTCATGGTCTGATGGTTCATGGGTTCAAGCCCCTCCTCAGGCTCTGTGCTAACAGTTCAGAGCCTGGGGCCTGCTTCAGATTCTGTGTCTGCTTCTCTCCTTTCCCCTCCCCTGCTCTCTCTCTCTCTCTCTCTCTCTCTCAAATTAATAAATAAATTAATCAATTAAATAAATAAAATAAAATTATAATACTCAAAATTTATATATATGTGTGTGTTTTATGTGTGTGTATATATATATATATACACATATATATATGTATATATACTTGTGTATATACATATACAGGAGTGAATATCCCTAATAATCAGTAATGGATTTTATATATATATATATATATATATATATATATATATACACACACACACATATATATATACACGAGTATATATACATAATATATATATACACACACACACATATATATATATGTGTGTGTGTATATATATATATATATATATATATATATATTCATTCAGGGAGTGAATATCCCTGATAATCAGTAACGGATTATATATATATACACAAGTATATATACATATATATATGTGTGTGTATATATATATATATATATATATATATATATCCATATATTTCTTGCAGGGCTGGTTTAGTGGTCACAAACTCCTTTAGTTTTTTTTGTCTGGGAAACTTTGTATCTCTCCTTCTATTTTGAATGACAGCCTTGCTGGATAAAGAATTCTTGGCTGCATATTTTTCTGATTCAGAACACTGAATATCCCGCCACTCCTTTCTGGCCTGCCAAGTTTCTGTGGATAGGTCTGCTGTAAACCTGATCTGTCTTCCCTTGTAGGTTAGGAACTTTTTTTCCTTGCTGCTTTCATGATTCTCTCCTTCCCTGAGTATTTTGTGAATTTGACTATGATACGTCTTGTTGATGGTCAGGTTTTGTTGAATCTAATGGGGGTCCTCTGTGCTTCTGGATTTTGATGTCTGTGTCTTCCCCAGGTTAGGAAAGTTTTCTGCTATGATTTGTTCACATAACTCTTCTACCCCTATTTCTCTCTCTTCCTCCTCTGGGAGCCCTATGATTCTGATGTTGTTCCTTTTTCATGAGCCACTGATTTCTCTAATTCTTAAATCGTGCTCTCTTGCCTTAATCTCCCTCTTTTTTTCTGCTTTGTTATTCTGTATAAGTTTGTCCTCTATATCGCTGATTCTCTGTTCTGCCTTGTCCATCCTCGCCGCCACTGCATCCATCCATGATTGCAGCTCAGTTATAACATTTTTAATTTCATTCTGGCTATTTTTACTTCTTTTATCTCTGAAGAAAGGGATTCTAATCTATTTTCTACTCTAGCTAGTATTCTTATTATCATGATTCTAAATTCTGGTTCCGACATCTTGCTTGTATATGTGTTGGTTAAATCCCTGGCTATCATTTCTTCATGCTTTCTTTTGGGGAAAATCTTTCATTTTGCCATTTTGAAGGGGGAAAAGGAATTAATGAGGTAGAAAAATTGAAATTAAAAAAAATTAAAATTAAAAAAATATTAAAATTAAAAATAAAAATTAAACACACACACACACACAAATCGAATAGATGATGGTAGATCCTAGGTGTGTTTTGATCTGGGTGTTGAAAGTGGTCTGAGAGATTAGAAAAATGAAAAAAAAGGGGAGGGCAAGGAAAAAAAGGAAATCGTTTGAGAATTTGAAAAAATGAATACACCAAAGTGGACTAAAATGAGATGATGTGGGTTAAATAGAATTTGAAAAAAATATACACAAAAGTAAAGAATATAGCAGAAAAAATAAAGAAAAATATTTTTAAAAAATTAAAAAGAAATATGATTTTTTTCATTTTCTGTATTTAAGAAAAAAGAAAAGAAATGAAAAACAGAAAAAGATAAAAAAGAAAAGAAAAGAAAAAAATAAAAAGAAATTGTTTGAAAATTTGAAAAAGTGAATACACTGTAGTAGACTGAAATAAAATGATGGGACTAAGATAGAATTTGAAAAAAATTACATAAAAGCAAAAAATATAATAAGAATGAAATAAAAATATTTTTAAAAGAAATTGAAAGTAAAAATGATGTTTTTCTCTTTCTGCCTTCAAGAAAAAGAAAAGAAATGAAAAAGAGAAAAAAGCAAAAGAAATTTGAAAAAAGGAAATTGTTTGAAAATTTGAAAAGGTGAGTACACTGAAGTAGACTAAAATAAAATGATGGAAGTAATGTAGAATTTGAAAAAAAATACACAAATGTAAAAATATAGTAATAAAAAACAGATATTTTTAATAAAAATTGAAAATCAACATGAGGTTTTTCTCTTTCTGTATTCAAGAAAAAGAAAAGAATTGTAAAAGAGAAAAAGGAAAAAGAGAGAGAAAAAAAATTGAATAGATGATCCTGCTAATAGATTGAAGTAGGACTGAAATTGCTTTGTTTTCCCCTAGAGTTCAGTCCATAGCGCTTTATAGCCCATAAACTAAGCTGGTGGTGTGGTTTGTGTTCTTGAAGGGCCAAGTTGGCCCAGTTGGGCAGGGCTTGATGTAACAGCTCCGCTCTCCCCTAGATGGCGCTGCTGGCCTACTGGGGTGGTGTGTTGAGGTTCTTGTAGGTGCATGTGCGCATGCGCAGGAGTTGTGCAAAATGGCACCACCCAGTCTATTCTCCCGGGTCAGCAATCATGCACCGGTCCTATGTCTTCAGCTCTCATCCACGCCCCACTTTTCCACTCTCCGTGACCAGGCCCCAGGCAACACCTCTCTCCCGAGTTCTGTCTCAGATGCGGGTGTTTTCTCGGCCCCTTAATTCCCAAGGACTGCGGCTTTGACCTGTCCCGCCCCTCTGTGGGAGGGTCTCACAGAGCACTGGCTGAAACAGCACTGGCCAAATGTCGGCTGCACCCAGGAACGCCCGCTGGACCCTGCTGCTGCTGGTGCCCGGAGACTGTGGCCAGGAGCCAGCCCGCCCCAGAAAAAGTTGCGAGACAGTGTAGCAGCCAGCATTTCAGGGATTATGGAAAAGCACAACACACACCTGGCACCAGGCTTCACCCTAAAGACCTTGCTCCAGCACCAGCGAATGTGGCTGCCTTCCGGGGTCCGCTGGGACCGGGTGGCTTCAACAGTCTCTGCCAAATGTCCTTCCAGCAATGGAACCGCTTTTCCCCGTATGGCCCACGAACCCGGACCCCACTCTGTTCCTGGGGATTCGCCCTTCCCACCCCAGCACCGCCAGGTAGGGAGCTGCGGAGTCGCAGCCTTTGCACTCCCCTTGATTACAGTCTTAATGGAGTTTAAACCGTCTCCTTTCTTCTTTCTCCTTTCTCCCTTTTTAGTTTAGTCCCTGCGGCTCTTTCCAATTTTCCACTTTCTCTCCAGCTGCTTTTGGGGAGAGGTGCTTTTCCCATATGCTTCCCCCCTCCCCAGTCTCTGTCCTCTCTCCGTCCGCAAAAGAGGTTCCTTACCTTTTGGGGTTTCTTGGTCCCCACGTTCAGCTCTTCGTGTCTCATACCTGCTGAATTCTGTGGTTCAGGTTGTGCAGATTGTTGTGTTAATCTTCCAATCGGTTTTCTAGGTGTGTAGGATGGTTTAAGTGTTGGTCTGGCTGTATTTCATGGACGCGAGACACACAAAAAGCTTCCATCCTGTTCCGCCACCTTGGCTCCTCACCAATAAATATAATTCTTAAATAATCTTCTTTATTTCTAAGATACAGAAGATACAATTACAGGTTGAGTTGAACTGAAAAAATATGGATGTGAAAAACTTAGGTGGCGTGAATCAAAACAATTGTGATATAATTTACCTTAAAAGCAATTCTCCAGGTATGCCTGGGAGAAGCATCCACTTCGACTCAGGTCATGATCTCACGGTTCGTGGGCTGGAGCCCCGCGTCAGGCTCTGTGCTGACAGCTCAGAGCCTGGAGCCTGCCTGGGATTCTGTGTCTCCTTCTGTCTCTGCCCCTCCCTTACTTGTGTGTTCTCTCTCTCTCTCTCTCTCAAAAATAAATAAATCTTAAAAAAGAAAAAAACAATTATTCAGAGAAATCTTCCATCATTGACCTTCATTTTAAGTTTTCTTTTCAGTTCATTTGTGGTATACTAAAATGATGGTACCTAATGCACAATTATCTTTTCCAGAATCACATATATAAGACATGTATATTATACAAATATAACTAGATTAATAGATATATTAATATCACAGGGAAGTTGGTCTTGTGCAACACAAAACACCCAGTTTCCTGATACAAATTTATATATAAACAAACATGTTCTAGAAAGTTAACATAGCACTTGGTGAAAAGTGCAGGTGATATAATAACACTACAATTGCAACAATAATAATAGTTACATAAAGTCACTAAGTGCGGATTAAAAGAAAACTTGCTTTGAGTTTTATTTTGAAAATTCATAAATTTATTAATACTCATAAATCTTGGAAGCAGGCCTTAACCCTCCATTCTTTAAAAAGACACACTTTTCTTTAGGACATGGAATTGTTTGTGGGCTCATAACTATTTAGTAACAACAATTACTGCATTGGAAACATAACACAAAATTAATGTATTGGTAACATAACAGAAAAACAATTCTTTAAAAAAAAATGTATTCCAAGACTTTGTTGAAAAAAAATTACTCTTTTGAATCAAATGTTTAAATTTTTCTAATCATTTACTTGCATTTAAGTAATATACTTAAATTTTAATTTCTAAAATATTAAATTATGAGTTACTTATAGTAGCAGAACTTCTTAATCCTGGGGGCATAGAGGTCCACTGAGCAATTATTTTTGCAACTTTACTAAGACACAATAAAGGCCTGACCTGGAACATTGAGATAGAGATTACGGTGATGGCTATACTCATAAATTACTCTCTATTTTACAGGCACTGCTCTAAGTGCTTCACACATATTATCTAATCTTCATAATAGTACAATAAAATGGGTATTATAATTATTCTGATTTTTTTTTCTTGCAAGGGGATAAAAGCACAGAATGGTTGAATGAGTTGACCAAGTTCCAGAGAGACTTGAGCTGATGCAACTGTAGACTACGAAACCTGACCAAGCACACAAAAGTGATTTACCAGATGTTAGGAAAGCGGCATAGATCAAGTGACAGATCAAGACACTACTAGGTATACATTCTGGTAGTGATGCGACACCTGTTATCAAATTTTTCTGGAAGAATTTATCCTTCCCCAAAATAAGAAAAATGTAGAGATTGAGAAGATATCGCTATTCGACATAGAAAAAGTCCCATATTCATTTGTGAGATACATTTGTCTTGCAAATGATAAAACTGGGGGTTCCCACAAATCATAATTATTTTCTCTGATTCAATTAAAAAAATTAAATTGTAGGAAATAAAGATATTGATTGAAATCTTCATATTTTGAAGGATTTAATTGATAGTGTGATATTTATTACTCACAAAATTAGTAGGCTGTGAAAAGTTGGCAGTAATATTCAAACATATCCTACTGACATATTGCAGATGCTTACAATTACAAATTCAACAAAAAAACAATGCAGACATTTTTGGTAACATATTTTTGGTTTTACAAAACTTTTTTTTTTCCTAAATCAAATTACAAAAGATGTTTTACATGAGTGATTCCTTAAGCAAATATATAGTTTGCTGAATATTCAGACTCTATTTAAAAGTTTGAGAATATTGAACACATCAAATGAATTTTCAGGGGGAAAAACAACCTTTCATTAATTAGTTTCCCTATCTTTCACATTGAACTTCCAAATCATTACCATAAGTATAGGTTCAGCCCAATCCAAAGCAATTTAATTTGATTAAACATATATTTATCCTGCTGATATAGTGTATACTTCACTATAATCTGCTTGTCTGATTTACATGAAGATACTACTTATAGAATAAAACCCTGTAGGTTTAATTGTGGGGATCTAGAAAAATACAGTCTAAGGGCTTGAAACTATCACTTAAAAAAAGGAAAGAAAAGCAATCTAAGTGTTTGAGAAATTATTTTTTTTGTTTGTTTGTTGCCTTTTATTTCTTGCCATCTCCATTTGCTAAAACCATAGGTATGAGTGGTGCATTGTGAAACAAATCAGAAGCTGACATAAGGTGAGGATTTTTTTAAATTTATTTATTTATTATGAGACAGAGAGGGGTGGGGGAGGGACAGAGAGAGAGAGAGAAAGAGAGAGAGAGAGAGAGAAAGAGAGAGAGAATCTGAAGTAGCCTCCATGCTCAGCGTAGAGCCCGACATGGGGCTCTATCTCACGAATCTGTGAGATCATGACCTCATTGGAAATCAAGAGTCAGATGCTTACCTATCTGAGCACCCCTCACACTCCTATGATGATATTTATGGGATGATGAAATTGAATAAGATTGAGACATACCCAGAGGGGAGGACTTTGGTCCTTGGGACCCAGAGAATACTCTGGGAAATCTGGCAGGAATCTGCAAAAGAATATCCACCTGATTTCAAGCCAAAGTAATGAAGGAAAAAGGAGATCCAGATTGAATTTTGAGGAAAGGAGAATTGTTACGTTCATATTCTATATATGTAAAACTTCATTTTTTGAATACATTTATATTTTTGAATCCTTGCATTAAAAGAAGTAGCAAAAACTTAGGATGATATAGTCTGTTTCATATTTTAGGTATGCTCAGGAGTAATGGGAAAGGTGGTTATTCCAATGGACAATAGTCTACAGAATGTATTACCTTGAACATATGGGTGGAGTGTAATGAAATGAAATTATAGCAGTTAAGACGATGAAAATAATTTTTAATGGGAACATTCTGAAAGAAAAGAAAAACCGGATTCGAGAAACAGAATGAGCCTTCCGTAGTTCTCTCTCCTTGGCAGTAAATAATTCCAAATTGTTTTCAAACAGATGAAAATAGGGATAATCAAGGAAAAACAATTGTTTACTTTTTTCAGACGGTGAGAATGAAAAACTCCATAAGCATGTCTGAAACATATGTTAGAATGCATAATCAGAACACAGACCTCCACACTGGCAAACACCCTTTGGAGAGAAAGCATAGGGAGAATTCAGCTGCGGTTGGCTAGAGATACAGGGGCAGCCAGAGAACCTCCCGGACCAGATCTGCGTCTGAGCTTCCGCAAGTGTAAAGACAGCAGTCTTCCCAGCTCACTTCTCCGAGGTTCTTTGCTCTCAGATAATTTAATCCCTCTAGGCTTCCTTCTTAAGTAGATCTGAGCCGCCTTTGTCAAGGCCACCCTTCAGAGGGGCAGTTGAACTTTTCCTAGGCGTCGTGAGGGACAGTCTTGTTCTTCCATGAATTATTCCATCATGTTTGCAAGCAGGCGTCTTGAACACGATTCAAAATCTAATAGAATTTGCATTTTCCTGGCATTTACATTTCTCTCCCATTTTATTTTTACTGTATTACAGGCCATGCTTGTTTGCCCTACTTCTTCATTTGTTTATTCAAAAAGTATGAGACACATGCCGGACTCAGTTAAATGTCCAACTCTTGATTTTGGCCCAGGTCATGATCTCTTTAGTTCAAGCCCACCTCAGATTCTGCACTGTCAGTGCAGAGCCCGTTTGGGATTCTCTTTCTCCCTCCCTCTCTGCTCCTTCCCTCTCTCAAAATAAATAAATAAACGTTAAAAATCTGTGTGAGGATTTCCTATTTTATTGGAAGCAGTATTAAATAAAGTAGGGTTATTTCACTAATAAAGCTTTATTCTGGAGGCAAAAAACAGGCAATGCAAAAATAAATTTCTATACATTCCAAAGCAACATTTTGGGGACAAATATCTCCTTAAAATGCATTATAAGGTTAATTCAAGACCACTCCTGCAGACATCAGGGGAACAAATTTTAAATTTATAAATCTTTATCCTAACAGGAAGTTCTTTAAAACCTGTGCAAAGTCATTAAGAACCAGTATGCTGCTCTCCGTAAAAGTTCGTTTTGAAATAAGAATGGCAAAAACATATAATTGTTCTTTCTTCCATGAAAAAAACATATTAAAGTTAAATTCTAATTAGTCAGGTAAGTTTTTTTTTTCTTTTTCTTTTTTTTTTTTAAGACAGAAAGGTAGTCATGGGAAGATAATATACATTTTTCAAACTGTGTGAAACATGCACGGATTCTATAATATTCCAGTCACACATAGTAAAAATCTATGTTTGTTATAAAAAGAAAAAAAAAGGACATAGTATCACCAGTTGACCTCATAGCCTGCTTCAAATTTGTCATGGAATGGGATATATCTTGTAGTACCACAAGAATGCGAACTTTATCACAAACTAATGCTTTTACTTGGCCTGGTTATTTTTTATCCATGGTTCTGTGAAAAAAAAATTAAATATCAATAAGTTAAAGGCAGAAAATCTAAAAAGATGAGAAGATATTGCAAAGACAGACATCATTATGTAATAAGGTCAGGCACAGCCACAGTTAGGGACATTTTGACCTGAGACCTAACTGACAAGAAGCAGCCATTCCAAGAGTTAGAATGAAGGATTCTGGAGGGTGGCAAGAGAAAATCCTAAGACTCAGTGGCAGGAATAAGCTTATGAAGTTAAAACTCACTGAAGGAAACCGATAGGACTGACTTGAGGCCACATGCATTGGTTGCTGTTAGAAAATGAGCACATTCAAAGTCTCGCTCTGACCCTTGCTTACTTCTCCAACCTTATATCCGACCACTTTCCTCCTTGATAATTGCATATATCTGTCATCTCTGTTAGTACCCCTCAAGCCAAAATGTTAGGAGACATCAGAATTCTCACATTCTCCCCTCCTTTTATAGTTCTATCAACTAGTGACTCATTTTCCCTTACTCCTACTCTCATCTATATGGATGCTTCTTAACTTGCCATCTTGTTTCTACAACTGGAACATGATTCTTATCCATGCAACCTATCCCACTTCCTCATGGAGCTCCACTTAACTGACAAGGAAATCTTTTTCATCCCTAAGGTATCTAACATTTGGCACATAGACATTTGATGAGAGCTTATCAATTACTAGAAATTGTTCACAGCAATTTACTTGACGTTTACTAATATCTTGAATCTCCTAACATCCCAAAGACCTAAATGTAATTTTTTTGCTTGTATCACAGATGAGGAATCTGAGCTGCAAGGATGCTAACATGTTTTCACACAAGAAAGTAAAGAAGTAAAGGATGCCACCGGAATTAGAACAAGATCTCTTATTCCAGACTCCCATGTTTTTCATCACTACACTTTCACTCCTTTCCAAGGCTGTGTCCTTCAACCTTAATCCTAACCAACTTTTAGCCATAAAACAAAGGGAAAATAAGGAAAAAATACTATTTCTAGTTAGCTTTGCATTTCTGAGGTCACGTAAAAGGTGAATGATTAACCACAATCTATTATGCAACACATTTAGTCTATGGAGTAAGAGTGATTTCAGTGACTGTTTGTCCTCCTTAAGCATGGTTATACAGGTCACCTCGCTCAATAGTGAGACCGTTCTTCCGTTACTATATAAAATACTTATTCATTCAGCACAGAACTACACAATTTTCTTTACCAATACCAGAGATGTGAGAGCCATTACATAGCAATTTGTTATAGGAAGTGAGCTCAACATATTCTGGCCACTTCAAAAAGAAGCTCCCACATATCTGAGTGATGCCTATATACTTTTTTTTCCCCCGAGTGCTATAGCTCCAGAGTTTCCAATTCAAAACAGTTGGAGAGAAAGACAATGAGATTTCTCATTCTGCAAATTTGTTGTTTTTCTTTGCTTTTAAAAGCTTAGCTATGGTGAACTCAAAATTGTTCTTCCAAGTTCTGTGGCTTTTATAATTAGTTAAACTATATCCTAGAATCTACATATAGGTCAAACACAAAGTTTAGTCTTTGTGCATATGTGTGTGTGTTTGTGTGTGGTGAGTTTGCCACATATTTCTCACATTCATAGATATTGTAGTAGTTATTGGAGTAATCCTTACTGGAGGCTAATAGTAATGTCCATGTACAACCAGGAATCACAATTATATAATATAATCATAAATATAGTCAGTGTTTAAACATGAAATTAAATTTTTGAAGTTTTGTAGAAATCATCATTTGCCTTCATTCTTTTTTTTCATTTATTTAAACAATTTTATTTATCTTTGAGAGATAGAGAGAGACAGAGCCAGGGAGGTGCAGAGCCAGAGAGGGTCAGCTCCAGGCTCTGAGCTATCAACAAAGAGCCAGACGCAGGGCTTGAACCCACAAACCATGATCATGACCTAAGCTGAAGTCAGATGCTTAACCGACTGAGCCAACCAGGCACCCCTGGCTTTATTCTTTAGGACCTGTTCATTCACTAATTTCAAAAACTGAATTGTTTATTATTTATTTTGAAAATATAATAATTTATTTTATGGTAAAAACTTGGATGGAATAACATTTCCATCACACATATATTTCCGTTTTTATCATCTATCTACCTACCTATCTTCCCTCTCACTCTCATCTAGTTTTTCACCTGTCTTTCCATCCATACTTCAGCCTACTTCTTAATTAATACACTTCTCAGTATTATGAACCAGTGACTTATATGCTCCCCCACCTTACTACAACTACTATTGTTGATGATAAAGATACCAGGAGGAGGCAATAATATCCCCCTTTCTGAGTGTCTTGCAAAGTACCTTGCTCACAGTAAGAATTAAAAAATGTTGTTCATGAATTAGTTTGTGATGATTTTTTTTAAATAAAATCGCAAAGGTAATTAACTGTTTAATATGCCACACAAACTAATCCATCTAAATGAAGTGGTGGAAAAGAATGAACTTTTACAAGAGAATATGGAAAATCTCATTTCATATTTCTTTTTGTATCCTATGCATGATATTTTGGGCTAGATTTTTTTCCTCAATGGGTTTATACATTAATTTAACAAATATTTTATTGAAAGATGACTTAGTGCCAATAATCCCGATTACAGTGACTGGGTAATGGGAAAAAGAAAAAAAAAAGAAACAAACAAGTGTGTGCCCTCCTAGAGTTTACACTCTAGTATAAAAAGACAATTTACAAAATAGCGTGTGTGTGTGTGTGTGTGTGTGTGTGTGTGTGTGTGTGTAGAAATAAAACATGGTAGAGGGAGAAGTAAAGCTAGGTGGTCATAATCTTGAATACAATGAGCATGATATTTGAGTAAAATGGTGAAGGAGATAAGGAACTAGAAGAGCAGTTCAAGTAGGACAGGGGGAGTTCAAGTAGGACAGGGGAAGAAGAATCGCAATGCCCCTCAGGTGGCAGTGCGTTTGGTGTGCTGGAACAAGAGCAGAGGACAATAAACCTACAGTCGTGTGAGTGATCGGATGAACCATGACACAGGATACCAACATCCAATGCAGGTCTAGATTTTGTAGGCTATAGAAAACCTTTGTACATCCTATGGTTTCAATTTTGAAGGAAGTGAAAGTCATTGGACGCAAATGTGTTGGGCCATTGTGATACGTACACCCTATCGCACTTCAGGGAAGGTCTTGTTGCCCCAGCTACAGGGCTACTATTGACATACTGACATCCTCTACCTTGCAAATACTTATAGTTTTTCAGAGCTACAGAGTGCTTCCATGACAAAATTCATGCCCTTCTCAAGGTGCGGCCCAAAGGAATTTCCCTCTAGCTTCAACTTGACACATTTTGGGATAACTCTAAAAGGTCTTTCCAGATCCAGAGTTCCTAGAGGAGTTGCCTATCTTTGTCATTGTGTTTTCCTCACACTTGACCTTCTCCCTCTGCCCACTCTGCTGCTTTTCCCTCTCAGACACAGGTATTAGTGTGAAGTCTACACCTTGATAACATACTGCACGGTGAGTTCCTTCTCAGAATTTGCTTATTAAGAATTCCAACCTGTGACATTGGATATATGTCTTAACACGTTTACTACAGTGGCTGTGTTGAGAAAAGAAAGAGAAGGTAGATATGTATAGGGAAAGTAATCTGCAAACTACTGAAGTAATATGGAAATTTTGGGGTCTTGGACTTGGCTGATAGCAGGTGAAGTGGTAAAATATGAACAACTTAATATTAATTATTAAATTAATATCAAATATGGGATATGACAGGAAGATGAGCCAGTTATGTCTCTCAAAATCTGAGGACTAAGAAAAAAAAAGAGTTGGTATTAAATGAAATAAAGAGGACTGTGAAGAGGCAAGTTTGGGAATAAAGTCCACAGGTACAGTTCTTGTCACTTTAGGTTGACATGTTTATTAGACATTCAGGTTTAAATTCACAAGAAGCATTTGGACATGCCAATTGGAGTTCTGGGTGAAGTTCCACATAAGAGATATATGTTTGGTAATCATCTGCGAAGTGGGTGGGTTGTCTGTGTGGTTCAGTTGGTTAAACTTCAGACTTTGGCTCAGGCCATGATCTTGGGGTTCGTGGGTTTGAGCTCCATGTCAGACTCTGTGCTGACAGCTCAGAGCCTGGAGCCTGCTTTGGATTCTGTGCCCCCCTTCTCTCTCTGCCCCTCCTCTCCTTGAATATTCTCTCACTCTGAAAAATAAATAAACATTAAAAAAATTATATATAAATAAAACAATGAAGCTGTTTGATATCACAAAAGAAGTATGTATGGAAAGATAAAGGATCCAAAGACTCAGTCCTGGAACTTTCCAATGTAAACAAGTCAAAGCAAGGAGACAAATCTAAGAATGAGAGATGAAAGGAGTGTTACTGAAGGAGGTGAGTGGTTCTCATGAGATGGGTGAAGAAAGTGCATAGCTGAGAAACTGATGATTTGTGTTAAATTCTGCGGACAAATTGCAAATGAGAAGCATGGAGAGCTGCTCAATAGGCATTAGAAACAGATGATCATTGGTGACATTGACAAGAACAGTGTCCATGGAGGGGTGTGGTCAAAAGCTTAAACAGAAGTGGTTCAGGAAAGGACTGAAGAAAAGCAATGTGAACAGCAAGTAATAGAAACTATTTTGGAGCAGATTTCTGTAAAGTGAAGTAAATAAATAGTGATTACTGGGGAAAATCAAGTCAATTGAATGTTTTTGGTTTTGGTTTTGGTTGTATTTGGCAGAAAGAGGAAAGCGAAAATCAATGCTACAGCCTAGAAGAAAGCATTGCTGGAGTGGTGACCTGAGGGATAGGAGAGGGTCAGAGGTCTAACACATAAAAGGAAGAATATGAATAAATGAGCCAAAACAGTGAATAAATGGCAGAATACATGGGGACAGATAGTAGATGGGTAGATAGACTAACCAGAGGTTATAGAAATGCCCTCTCTTCACTTTTATTTTCATGGTGAAATAAAAAACATGGTTGCCTGATGGGAATGAAGATAGGTGAGAGAATTTTGAAGGCTTGAAGTGAGAGCTGAAGGTATTAGGTACGAATTCTGTGCAGTATTTATATTCACCTTCCAAGAGCTCACAAATTGTATTCATAGTTGTGGCTTACTGCTGTATTCTACAAGGTAATTCATATCAATAAAATAACAGATTTATAGGAACTGTCCTATATAATCATTTGATAAGAAAATTGATTGTTTGTTTACCATCATAATTCAAGAAAGGATAAAAAGATCATTCACTTTCCCACCAGCTTGCTTTTTAATCTGATTTTATGCCTGAGGCAAAGCAGTGCATTGATTTCCCCAAGCAAATTGCTTATACAGAGCTATGATGACAACTCTTCTAGCAGTCCTTAGATCAATGATAACTAATAAATAGTGTCTGTGTCTTTTTGAATTATTTGTTTACAAGTTACAGAAACAGATCAGACTATCTTTAGCAAAACTAAGTAATTTATGAGAAAGATATGGGATAGCTCATAGAATCAAACAAAGGCTACGGTAAGAAATTCTTGAACAGGAATGAAACAGGAGAAACCCGTGTTTTATATAAATCAATGGACAGTCTCCTTAGAAAACTAGGACAGGATGGAGTTACCTAAATGAATGACTCAGCATACCCATATCTTTTATAGGGACTGTGAAAACAATGGAGTACTTGTTCATTCTTCTCTTTGTAGTTAAGGCCACTGCACTGAAACACCTCATTAGTACAAAGGTTGTGAAAATTCAAAACAATGAAAGACTGTTTTGATATTAATGCTGAGGTTAAGCTGAACCTTTTTAGTTCCATACATATTAAGCATTATGATGAAGCCATTGGTAGTGGATTATGATTAGGATCACCAGTGAAATTTAATGTTTCAAATGTTTTACCTTCGTGTCCTACTGTTATTGTGTTCCTTACTCAATGGTAATATGTGAATATGTCACATCACTTTCACTCACTCTTTCAAAACAACTGATAAGATATATGATCTTGTTTTCATCTCTCTTCCTGCATTCTCATTCTATTTATTAGACCAAGTTTAATATATTATTTTAGATGCTAACGGGCAAATCCAAATTCTTAAACACAATGTCAAGAATTGGGTCTCTACTGACAGAATTTCAATAATTATTCGCTAACAAATATTTATGCCATACTGCTAAATGTGTTGAAGTGTGTTTGTATGTATATTTGATACGTATCATTTTTTTCATTTCAATATAAACATTTTCCAGTTACTGATATATTCAATTACATCATTCAGAGTCTACAGTACAATCCTGTAACTAGCCTTTAGTTCCCCTAACTTTTCTTTTGGATTAAATCATCCTAATCTCCTAATCTCTTAACAATAGTTAACCATATCAGTATATGCTAGGACAGTATTATCTAGTCTATATATTTGACATGATTGGTCATCACAGCCTTAGTATTCCATGATGTTCTGGATTTTCTCATTGACCAAATTTGATGCTAGTTCTTCTGTTTACTGGAAAAGAGAATAATTTAATTGAATTAAGTGCGGGCGGGGGCAGGGGTGGGGAGAGCTAGAACACAGTCAAGAACTAACAAAGAATGAGAAAAAGGGGAAAGAGAATTAAATAGAGATATGAAATGTTTTATTTGTTCAAAGTAGAATGAAAATGATCAGGGGTATTTCTATTAAGAATCAGGATCTTTTTTTGTGGAAGTCAGAAATTTCTGGAAATTATGAATCAGGAACTAATAAAACTGAAATTCTATCAGTTTCCTTTTAATTATTTGAATGTTATATGGCTATTTCTTTTGTCTCATATTTATTTCTTTTGGTTTATTCAACTTGCAGAGTTTTTGCCTGCTATTCAATACTATATCATATATTATTTATTTATATTTAGAAATATGGTACATCCATACAAAATTATGAATTTTTTCTATTTACACACTTATTTCCAGATACTTCAGTTCTCTTTCATTCATTCTTCAGCTTTTTCCTCTTAAACTATCATTTTTCCTTTTCCCTTTCCTTCTTTCTTCCTCTCTCTCTTTCTCTGTTTCTCTCTGTCTCTGGCTTTATCTCTGTCTCTCTCATTTGTTATTTTAAATAGATTCTGATGTGGGCAAGAGAGAAACATCTTTCTAATTCTTTCTTCATCCAAGAGATGAAATATGCCTTCAGATGACAGTGGATTGTTGCAGGAAAATAATCTGGAGAGAAAATGAAGAGTCACATTTCCTACTGTCACTGTTTATGATGATGGCCTTGCCAAAATAGTTTACTGGAGCTGGTATTTAAGGCAGACTACACACAAGCAAGGCCATTTTTATTTTAACATCATAGTGCTGGTTGGGGAGTACTTCAATCTTCAGGTTTGCTTTGGAAATTTATTTCTTTTAAAGTTCCACCCTCTTCTCGTTGATTAATGGTTGGGAAGGTAAATTCACTCTTCCGTTTAAAAATAAGTGCCTCAGGGTCAATAATTTAATTTCTCCCACTGGACTTTTTATAGGAACAAAATGGCCAAAAGCTTTCTTGCTGAAAATAAATTGTGTGCCATGTACAGCTTGATTTTTTTCAGTATATGTAGAACTTCATTTTCTATAATTTGGTTTATTTTAGTGAAGTCAGGCTGCTGCATTAGAAAATACGTGCGCTGTCACACATGGCCAAAATATTTGACTCAATAATTCACTGATTAAATGGAGGATTTTGTTTATTTACCAAAATTGCTATAAATTTGTGTAAGATAAATTGTCCATAGGTGTTAAACATGTAATAGTAAAATTAACAGAGCCATTGGAGGACAGAATTTTGAGACAACGGAAATCCAGTTACTTTTTTTCTATGAGGACTAAATACATTTGCTAATATACCTCTGCCTAGTCTGGTCAATTACTTTAATTTTTTATGATTTCTTTATTTGAAAATCCAACATAGTATATTAAAACATTTAATTACATTGTGAATTCATGGTAACAATCAACTTATATAAATGAGGTAAATACTCATAAGATCTACTTTACCTCATCATTTCCTGAACTTTATTCTCCTGATAAGATTTCCTACATGACCCTTCTACTTAGATTTCCAGAACCAGGCTTCTGGAGTCTAGAAAAGCAGGATTTCAGAGTATTAAGGGTAGAATCGTATCTCAGAAAGGAGTGAACCTCTCCACAACATCTGCCTTGGAAATAAGACCTTGGTAAAGCAGCAGGTGTCCTTCAGAAAAGGTGGAGAAGAAACTCCTGTACTTGGAGACACCAGGTACATTAACATTCTTCCTTTAAGATCTTAGCCTCTTGTGCGACAATTGCTTTCTCCCCTAAAGCAATAACCGACATTCCTTTGTGTTCCTCCTTATGGAGCATTAGAAGTGAGGTCACCTGTTTATTCTAAGCACTACATTTTGGTCTCTGCCTGCTCCCGGGGGAGGTGCAGTAATGCTGTGCTTGCTAGTGATTTTAGGGCTAGGTTATTTAATTTACTCATGGATGACGTGTTCAGTCCTGGTCATGACTGCACGGCTCCCTCTGGGCATCAGATCTGCTGTAGACAGCACATAGATCTATCTCATTGTCCAGGTTTCCCTTTTGGCTTGGCTCCAGGTGGACTGATGACCCAAGGATGGAGAGCTTTGCTTCTGGGACCTGTCTCTTCCTAGGACCCCCAGGAAGTGTCACTGGCCCAGACCACAGGGTTGGGGGTCTGTTCCAATAGCTGGTTTTTGACTCCTTGTTTTATCTCCTTTTGGTGTTAATGTCTTACAGTCCTTTGGGCTGAGAACTAATATGTTAATTGTCTTAAGTAAATTAACAGAACTCTAAAAAAGAGAGAGATCTTAGTAACCGCACTTTAGCCTAGTTACATTCTAAGGTTCCATTCTTACATGGAAGCATGAAAAACAAACACCATTCCAGGTGATTGCAAGTCCAGGGAAAACTCAAAGAGCAATGAGTATGATAAGACGGAGTAGTCAGCCAGGACGGACCATCAATACAATATGGAGGAAGTGAAGCCTCATGGCACAGCTTAATTAAAACAAAAATATATTTGCTCTCATGCAATTAAAAGCACCTTCTTCCCATTTCCCAATAAACATTGAGTTCCTTCTTCTTCCTGTCATACATCAGAGATTTCATGTTCTCTTCTGTTCAAATTTCTTCTCTGAAAGATATTTCATACATATTATTATAATTATATTAGTTCACCATTTTAGTTTCTTTATTATATTCAGGTAATTTTTACAAGAATCAAATTATTCTTTTCTTAATTAATTTTGAAAGACAGTGTTCTTGCGAGCAGGGGAGGGGTAGAGAGAGATAATTTTTTTTTTACTTTTTTTTAATGTTTATTTATTTTTGAGAGAGACAGAGACAGAATGTGAGTGGGTTAGGGGCAGAGAGAGAGGGAGACACAGAATCCGAAGTAGGCTCCAGGCTCCGAGTTATCAGCACAGAGCCCGATGCGGGGCTCCAACTCAGGAGCTGTGAGATCATGACCTGAGCCGATGTCGGACGCTCACCGACTGAGCCACCCAGGCGCCCCCCAGAAAGAGAGAATATTAAGCAGGCTCCACACTCAGCATGGAACCTGACACAGGGTTTGATCCCATGACTTTGGGATCATGACCTGAGCTGGAATCAAGAGTTGGACACTTAAGTGACTGAGCCACCCAGGCAGCCCAAGAATCAAATTATTCTTTATTCAAATACTTGAGTATGCATAGCAAATAATCTTCAAAATAAAAGAACAGAAAAAGCCATCTCAGATGTAACCTTAAATCCTAAGCTTGAGACAATGATTTTATCTATTATTAATAAAATGTAAAGCATAAAAATGTCCCTGAAAAATTCAGAACTTTTTTTTATTAACCCTTTTACTTCCATTTTACTTCCATTTACTTCCATGCATGACTTTGAACAGATTGTTTTACATTCCCAAGCTCCAATTTCCTCATATGTACAATGGAGTTAGTAATACTTAACTCATTATAAGTTGTGTGGATTGAATAAAAGTAGCTGGGTTTTTTTTTTTTTTTTTTGGTTTGTTTGTTTTTTTGTTTTTTTGTGTTTTTTTTTTTTTTTTGAGAGAGAGAGGAAAGGGAAGAGGTAGAGGGAGAGACAGAATCATAAGCAGGCTCCCTGCTTGGGGTGGAGCTCAGTTGATGCAGGGCTCAATCTCACGACTGTGAGATCGTGACCTGAGCTGAAATCAAGAGTCACTGAATTGCCTGAGCCACCCAGGCACCCCTAAAATGGCTAATTTTTGCATAGTACTTGCTAAATAAGTATATGTATGTATTCATGAATGTATGTCTCTATGTGTGTATGGTGCATATACTTTTCATCCTTGTTTCAAAAAGCTGCCTACAAGAATAAAAACAAAAATAGTATGCAAATAAATTAGCTTACAGGAAGACTAAAAGCATGAAACAAATAAGCATAGTAGACTTGAGTACCAAGATCTCTGGAGCTATGTTGTTTTCTTAATAAGATAACAAATCCTAGAGGAGAACAAAAGCAATAACCTCTTTGACATCAGCCATAGCAACTCCTTGCCATGTATGTCTCCTGAGGCAAGGGAAACAAAAGAAAAAATAAGCTTTTGGGACTTAATCAAAATAAAAACTTCTGCACAGCAAAGGATACAATCAACAAAACTAAAAGGCATCCTATGGAATGGGGGAAGATATCTGTAAATGGCATGTCTGATAAAGGATTAATATCCAAAATCTATAATGAACTTATAAAACTCAACACCCAAAAATCAATCTGGTATAAAATGGGCAGAAGTCATGAATAGACATTTTCCAAAGAAAACATAAAGATGAGTAACAGACACATGAAAAGATGATCAACATCACTCACCAAGGAAAGTACAGATCAAACCTACAATAAGATTTTACCTCACACCAGTCAGATTAGCTGAAATTAACGACAGAGGAATCAATAGGTGTTGGTGAAGATTCCCACACTGTTGGTGGGAATGAAAACTGGTGCAGCCTCTCTGGAAGATAGTATAGAGTTTCTCAAAAAGCAGAACTACCCTGTGACCCAGTAATTGCACTACTAGGTATTTACCCAAAGGCTAATACTGATTTGAAGCGATACATGTGCCCCGATATTTATAGCAGCATTTTCAACAATAGCCAAACTATGGAAATAGTTAAAATGTCGATCAATTCATGAATGGAGAAAGAAGAGAGAGACAGAGAGAGAGAATGGATTATTACTGAGTCATACAAAGAGTAAAATCTTGCCATTTGCAATGACATGGATGAATCTAGAGGGTATTAGACTAAGTGAAATAAGTCAGATAAAGAAAAATACCATGTGATTTCACTTGTGGAATTTAAGAAACAAAATAGTTGAACATGGTGGGGGGGGGGGGAGAGAGGCCATAACACAGACTCTTAACTAGAGAGAACAAACTGAGAGTTGCTGGAGGGGAAGTGGGTGGGGGGATGGGCTAAATGAGTGATGGGTATTAAGGAGGGCACTTGTAAGGAGCACTGGATTTGTATGTAAGTGATGAATCACTAAATTCTGCACCTGAAACTAACATTACACTGTAGGTTAACTAACTGGGATTTAAATAAAAATCCTTAAACTTAAAAAAAATAAAGTTACTACTTAATAATGATTACTTACAGCTATACCTTTATTTTTAATTATTTTAATTTAGAGGACAACCAGTACGTATAAGTGAGTTAATTATGAGCTACCTACCATTCATGGCATGCACCTTAACATAAAAACGTACATTACAAAAACTCTCTCTTTTTCTCTCCATAAGATATGACCACACTTCAGAAGGGAGAGACAGTTGTTAGTATAATTACTTAATTCTTGCCTCTTCTGTATCCTACAGGAAGTAGTATATGAGAGTGAATATCTCTGCTTATATAGTCATGGGAAATATGTCTAATTTATTAGATGGCATAGCAAATTGACACATTTAGACCATCTAATAGTTTTTTTTTCATTATCTTCAGAAAATGAAAGCAGAGGTTAAAGTAATATTGAGATGTCTAATTGAATGTTTACTTCTTTAAGGTTTGTGTGGCAAATTCCTAAAATTCATGAGTAAACATAGTGGTAATGTACTTAAAAAAAAATTAGTGACAATGGACATTTCACTGATTGTACATATAACTCAGTGGAATAGTTGCCTCAACAAGGCTTGGCACAATTTCTACTCCTCCAAATCTGAGTAGCTTTAACTTCTTTAAGATACTGAGATCATTGTTGAAATAGCCAAACGATGGCTCCAGTGTTCTTTTATAGTCCTTTTTTTTCAATCTATTTGACACAGTAGATAAGTTTCAAATAATATAGAAGAGCATCAGGTTAAATTATGCCTAATTTTAATTCCAATAATGGTTGGAAAGCTGTTTTGTATTTTTTTTACTTTAACATGCTACAGAAAGTAGTATTACAAACTTGAGAGAATTATGAAGACCAATAAATAAATTGTGCATGCATTTGTTTTCAAATTCTTTCATTTTCTTTTTGATAGAAACTAAGTTTTAAAAATTCTGTGTAATTGTTCATTATAAACCTGCTAAACTATGTACAATTGATGGATCAAGGGAGCCACAAAATACATTAAATTTATAGCCAGCAAATACCCAGATATATATTTAGTAAAATGACCAACCTGATACAAATATCATATAAAATTTCCTAAACTTGCGAATATATTAAAATAGCTCAAGGCTTTAATATAAATCTTAACAGATAGCCCTATAGGACTAAGGAGGGACAAGGTTATTTTACATTCCTCGTCCTTTCTTATATTTTTGAGTTTTCTTAATTTGTGTAGGGTATGACACTTATTCCTGTTTGCAAATTCTTCATTGTGAACTGGTATGAGAATTGAAATGATATAAAAAAGAACAACCCTGAGGGAGCCAAAATTTATATACATTCTATGAAGATACTAGATTCTTAGATAAACACAAATACTAAAAAATTATTAATGGCTGTCACAATTTGATTTGGCATTTTTTGAGAGGAGTTGTATAAAATACATGCTCTTGTACAAAATAGCCTCTTAGTAAAAATACAGAGATAGCTACATCATTTAAAACAAATCAAAATTGGGGCGCCTGGGTGGTGCAGTCGGTTAAGCGTCCGACTTCAGCCAGGTCACGATCTCGCGGTCCGTGAGTTCAAGCCCCGCGTCAGGCTCTGGGCTGATGGCTCAGAGCCTGGAGCCTGTTTCCGATTCTGTGTCTCCCTCTCTCTCTGCCCCTCCCCCGTTCATGCTCTGTCTCTCGCTGTCCCAAAAATAAATAAACGTTGAAAAAAAAAATAAAATAAAACAAATCAAAATTGCTAAACACCTAAAAAAAGAATCATCTTAAAGACGACAGTAAAATAATATACAGCATGATGACTATAGTTAATAATACTGCATTGTATATTTGACAGTCTTTATCACAAGAAAAAAATGTAACTGAGTATGTTGACAGATATTAACTAGACGTTTTGGTCATCATTTCACAATATATACAAATATAGAATAGGATCATTATACTATACACCTGAAATTTCTATAATGTTATGTGAATCATACTTTATTTAAAAATGACAGTGAGAGGGCACCTGGGTGGCTCAGTTGGTTGAGCATCCAATTCTAGATTTTGGCTCAGGTCATGATCTTAGGGTTGTGTCGGCTTCATGCTGACTGTGGAGCTTGCTTAACATTCCCTATCTCTCTCCCTCTTCCCCACTTGCACTCTCTTACTCTCATTCTAAAATTAAAGGAAAAAAAAGACTTCCCTTTAAAAAGAGAGACAGTGAGAGATAAAATGATATAAAATAACAGTTTAAAGAGAAAAATGATCTTCTGAACAGGATATAAGACTATAATTTTTATAATTGTGTCTTTTCCTGGATTTCCCACATTCTTTCTTGAACATTTAATCAATCGAAGATTCTTAGTTATGTCAGCTACCCTTTCAGTTGTTATGAAAAGGAAACAAAATAAAAGCTATGTATAAAACAGCTTATATAATTCCCTTGTACTCCTTAATTCAATTTTATTTATCAATTGGCATAAGATATTATATACCAACATCATCAATACACTTTAAAGTTATTCCGAATACCTTCTTGACACACTACGATGGTATGTTTGCTAATAATGTTTGCCATCTGTGGCTGAAAGACAATTTAACATATTGTAAAAGTGTTTGATGATAGGCTAATCCACATACTGAGTAGTTGAGAAAGATGTAAAATTTTGAAGAGATCCCCAATGCTCAGCCCATGATTTCACTAGACAATCAAGCAGATTCCACCGTGAGTACTTGCGTTAATTCCTGTAAACTAGTAGACTTTAAAAGTCTTTATATGTCATTAAACTTGAAAAAGATTATTAACTAATTTTCAGCAAAATTCATCACAGGACTCTCATCTTCATAAAAATTGATTAATAATAATTTAAACATTACTCAGCAATGTTTTATGATCTGGAGAAGCTGCAAACAAGCATATTTATTTTTATAGCTCACATATCTTTCTTGAGCCATTTAAAAACTTTGCTTTGGTGCACAGTATGTCCATTATACCCTATCATTCACAAGCTGTGTTATTCTTTTACTCCTCCTCCTTTTCCTCTTTTTTTCCTCTATTACTATTACTGTTATAACTTTTCCTGAGGCAGATCCAAATTTTGTGGCCTTATCAATCCAAAATTATTACTTACCACCACTCACAAATATTCATTAATCTATTGTTATTTGCCAACCGCTGTGCTAAGGGCTCTATGCACATTATGTCTTTTGATACTCCCCAAACTATTAGAGACTACTGTCATCTCATTAATCCATTTGAATATGTTCAGAATCATTCCCACTTCCCTGACTGCTGCCAACCTGGCCCACATCACCTAGGAATACTATCATATCTGCCTAATTGATCTCCTTGCTTTTGTACATGATCCTTCTCAATCTGTCTTCAATCCAATGCCTGGAGGGCGTAAGTCAGATTATCACCAGTTTTTTAATCAAAATGTTCCAGTAGCTTATTGTTTCTCTAAGGAAACCAGTTATTGCAATAGTATACCACTTTCAATATCACATGGCCTCTTGGTCTCTCTCTTTCTTTATCAACTGCTACATCTCTTTACAAACCTGCTCCAGCCATACTGATTACCATTCGCGTTCAGTTACTTAAGGCAGGGTCTAGGTAAATTCACACATTAGGGCCTCTATCACTCTAGTGCTCTCTCAGAAATTCTTTGTCAGGTATCCCATTGGTTTGCTCCCTTATCTCAAAAGATCTTTCCTGACTACTTCATTAAATGTCAACGATTGAACCCCAAAATCTTCCAAATCCAGTTCTTGGTTTTTTTTTTATCATTAACATATAAATTAATAAATTATTTTATCTCTTTTCTTCCTATATGTATTTTCCCACTAGACTATTAGCTGCCTGAAGACAGGTGAGTTTTGTCCATCATCTAGAGCAATGACTGGTATGATCTAGGGGCTCATATGTTGACTATATGAGTCTAGAGGCAATACCAGTCCTAAATCTTAGGGTGAGCGTGAGGACAGGAATCTTCCAACTCTAACATTAAGATTTCACATTGGTTGTTGCGGTTGGTGTTTCTGTGTTTTGGATAGACTACCACACATACATATATATAAATAATCATATCTTTTTAATGTGTATTTAAGGGTAAATAACAGAACCTAAAGCACAAGATAATAGTGGAAATGTGTTACGATATGATTGAAATGAAGAGTAGATAACTACATTTGTTATAAATATGGTTTGTGGATGCTAAACAGTACATTTAAAAATGATTAATGCGGGGCGCCTGGGTGGCGCAGTCGGTTAAGCGTCCGACTTCAGCCAGGTCACGATCTCGCGGTCCGTGAGTTCGAGCCCCGCGTCAGGCTCTGGGCTGATGGCTCAGAACCTGGACCCTGTTTCCGATTCTGTGTCTCCTTCTCTCTCTGCCCCTCCCCCGTTCATGCTCTGTCTCTCTCTGTCCCAAAAACAAATAAACGTTGGAAAAAAAAAATTAAAAAAAAAAAAAAGATTAATGCTTCCAAATTTTCTAATTGATTTTGAGAATTAAAAAATAAAATTGTTCCTTAAAAAATAAAACAGCTATAAATGTTTGAAAATTTTAAGCCAGATTTTTACATGAATTCTTCAAATAAAATTTTAGTTTACAAGCAATATTTACTTATAACATCTAAAGAGTTGTCAATCTTAATTCATTTTTGGTGGGTTTTTAAATACTTCATCTAATGATGGAAATCTACAATGTCCATATAGTTTATTGTCCACATAACTACTGGCTATTTATTTATTGCCAAATAACATACTGCTTGCTATTAAGTGGAAAAGATAGATTTAAACCCTGGTATACCTACTTCAAAGACCCTGTGTTCTTAACCACAGCTCCTGATAGCCTTCTCAAGAGCTATTACATATAAAAAGTACTTAAAATTTCATATAGCTAATTTTAAAAATAATCTTAGGTCTGAAGATTTTTGTACATTTTGTGAATAAACTATTCGTCATAGAATAATGGAGACTTACATTAAGTTTTATTAAAAAAAAATTCTGTAGAGCCCCTGGGTGACTCAGTTGGTTGAGCATCCAACTCTTGATTTTGACTCAGGTTATGATCCCAGGGTCATGGAATTGAACCCCATGTTGAGCTCCACACTCATAATGGAGACAGCTTATGATTCTGTCTCTCTCTCCTTCTGCCCCTGTCCTCTGCTTGTGCACTGTCTCTCTCTCTCTCTCTAAAATTAAAAACAAAAATTAAAAATTAAATTGAATTAAAAACTTTCTATGTAAGTGTATAATTTCAGTAATAAACACATTGAGATTTGAAATTAAGGTAGGGACATATGAAGCTGTTTTTATGTGTGTTGCATGCACATTTGTGGAAGATTGAGTAGGTTCTGATGGGAGGTACATTCTAATCAAATGAGATTCATTCTTGTCAGCACTGGAAATCTACTTATTTCTTTTTGAACTATAGTAGACCCTATAGTAGAAATAGGAAAGAGGGTTCCTATTTCTCCACATCCTTTCCAGCATCTATAGTCTCCTGATTTGTTCATTGTAGCCAGTCTGACAGGCGTAAGGTGGTATCTCAGTGTGGTTTTGATTTGTATTTCCTTGATGAGGAGTGACGTTAAGCATCTTTTCATGTGTCTGTTGGCCATCTGGATGTTTTATTTTATTTTTGAGAGAGACAGAGCATGAGCTGGGGAAGGTCAGAGAGACAGAGACACAGAATCCAAAGCAGGCTCCAGGCTCTGAGCTGTCAGCCTGATGCAGGGCTCGAACTCCTCAGCCGTGAGATCATGACCTGAGCCAAAGTAAGACACTTTACTGACTAAGCCGCCCCACCATGTGTAACTTATGATTCCGCCAAAACTTAACTACTAATAGCCTCCTATTGACCAGAAGCTTTCCCGATAACATAGTCAACGAACACACACTTTTCTACATTATATGGATTATATACTGTATTCTTACAACAAAATAAAACGGAGAAGGGGTGCCTGGGTGGCTCAGTTGGCTAAGCGGCCAACTCTTGATTTTGGCTCAGGTCATGATCTCACGAGTCAAGAGATCAAGCCCCGTGTTGGTCTCTGCACAGAGACTGTAGAGCCTGCTTGGGATTCTCTCTTTCCCTCTCTCTCTGCCCCTTTCCAGCTTGCATGCGTGTGCGTGCACACACACACACACACACACACACACACACACACACAGTATCTCTCAAAATAAATCAGTAAACATTTAAAAAAATAAGTTAGAGAAAAGAAAATGTTATTACATAAATCACAAGGAGGAGAAAGTGCATTCATAGTCTGTATTGTATTTATTGGAAAAAAAATCCACATATATGTGGTTCCACACAATTCATACCCATGTTGTTCAGGGTTCAATTGCATATTTTCTTCATTCCCTGGGTTGCTTCATTTATTTATTCATTCATTCAATTTTTATTTGATTTGGGGGATAAAATATGTATTGGAACTATAGGCAAAAAGATATTAAAAGAGTAATGTACATGAGTCAGGAGAAGTGCATGGCAGCATATTAACTGAAGCTTGAGACTTGGAACAGGCGTGGCACTCAGGCTTTGTCATCCACAGTAAGCAATGAGGATCTACTAAAATGTTACAAGCAATGGGTAACATGATCAAGTTTTGTGAATATTCTCTTTCAATTGTTAGAAATAAAAGTTATTTCAGCAATTATCAAGATTCCCATGCAACTATAGGAATAGAGTATATTCTGGGCACTTAAGATAAAATGCTACTTGTTATTTTTGTTGTTTTGGACAATTCAGTAAACTCCTAATGTGTCAGTTTTTCATCTGTAAAACGGAGATAATACTAGTAACACTTGTTAACACTGGCTATTATGAACTAAGTGGTATTATATTTATAAAGAGCTTAACAAAGTGTGAATAATACATACTTAACATTATATAATCTATTATACTAAATAAAAACTACATATTATTTAATTTCTTCTCATTTCTATAATTTTGATTTATTATATTGACCTATGTATAAAAATTCACTATTTCCTAAATTTGGTTCTTCGTCTATGTGTTGTTATTTTGTCTAGTTTGGGTAAAATCTCAAGTGGTAATCATATACTCTGAGTTTTTAGCTATTACTAGTCACTCATAGAGTAAGTCAGTGAGCTGCTGGTAAGTGTAAAAATAGTCTTCTCTTCCAAATGAGAGCAACATATGTGGAATAATATACATTCATAACATTTCTCTTTAAATTATTTTGTGTATCATTCCCAAAATAAAAAAAAAAACCTGAAAAATGAATGTCACTTTGTTTTCAATGCTAAAAATATCAATTTTAGTCTAGTATAGCTTTTAAAAAACAGTTTCACAATGACGGGAATGAAATATTTTTCAATTTGTGTAAGGCTGGGTTTTATTTCCCTCAAGACAATTAAAAATATGATGACTATTTTTCTTCATGATTTTAAAAATACACTTAGTATAATTTACTTTTTAAGAGATTTCATTTCTCCTCCTAGAATTATATAAGCCTGCTGTATTAGTCAGGGTTATCCAGAAACAAACAAAACAAAACAAAACAAAACCAACAGATCTATTTATTTCTCTATTTGTCCACATTTATATGTCTATATACAGATATCTACATGCAGATATATATGTATATGTCTATCTATGTCTATATTCATTGAACTGGGTGGGGGGATAGAGAAACAAAGACAGAGATAGATTTACTACAAAAAAATTTGCTCACATGACTATGGAGGCTGAGAAGTCATGATCAGAAGTCAGCAAGCTGGAAACTCAGGAGAGCCAATGGTTTAGGCTCCAGTCTAAGTTGGAAGGCCTGAGAAACATGAGAGTCAAACATGTGAGTTGCAGTCCAAGAACAGAAGACAGATGTCTCAGCCCAAGCCAATAAATTTCCCTCTTTAGCCCTTTTGTTCATTTCTGGTTTTCAAGCCCACTCTACTGAGTCTACCAATTCAAATGTTAATCTCATTCCAAAACATCCTTTCAGACACTCCTAATAATGTCGGACCAAATGTCTCTATACTCTATTGTCCAATCAATTGACACATCAAATTAACCACCAAATTTATAAAGACTAAAGCAATTTTACTTTGATCAATAGTTTCAAAGACATAACTAATTCAGAAGTTAATACTAAAAAATGCACCTGGTGTTTCACATTCTATGTGGTATGATATGGAATGTGCCAAGAAACTTCTAGCTTATAGATAACAGCAAATTTAATGTTGCAAGACAGAGAAAATGTCCTCACTAATACACATGTTTGAGAAACAATAATTTCTGCGGCTTTGCTTAGGTGATATAATCCTTGTGAGAAGACATAGAATTGGAGCTGGGCAGCTGTGACAGATTGCATGTATGGGACATATATGACCATAAGTATATCTCGCATCCCACATGCCCTTCCTACAATGTTTGAATCTGAGTAGGAGGCTATTTCTTCCTTTGCATCTGAGTAGGAGGCTTTTGATTATGGCCAATATCACATTAGTCATCTCGGCTGGGTTTACATAAGGGACACGAGAGACTTTTTGAGCGCTGAGGGTTACTGAAAGAAGTTCAAAGCTACCATGCTATGAGGAGGCCCAGGATATGTGAAATCGTGTTCTGGCTGACAAAGCAAGAGGAACCCCTAATTCCTGCCAGCATCAACCACCAGACGCAAGAGTGGACATGCCCTTGCGTGGTTCCTTTGCACCAAAATTGAAGCCTCTCAAGTGTACCTCCTAATATCATTGAATGGATGGAAACTCCTATGGCTTTTTTTGTTTGTTTGTTTTCCCCCAAAATGCTAACCCACAGTAACTTTAAGCATAAGGTGATTGTTTTCAGATGAGAAATTTGGAGTCTTTGGTATGAACTTGTAAATAAATTAGCCAGTTATTAAACTGCCATTAATATTTACCACGATCAAACGCTAATACACGTTTGAGGCCCTGAGATATTCCTGTTAATGAAAGCCTAAGGAGTTTTCAGAATTGTATTAGTGAAATCTAAATGGCCTGAGGAAGCCTACTGGTAAAAGTTTAAAGAATATTAAGGAAAATGGCATTGGGAATGAGAGGGAAGGGGGCACTTGTTATGCAGTGCCAGGATATTTGGCATCACTATTGCCTGAATTAATGTGCAAATAGAAAACATATCTAATGAAATTAACCATCTAACTTAGGAGATCGCTAGGCAAATGGTTGAGGACGCCACCTGCTTTTTCATCTGCCTTTAAATAAAAGTGAAAGAAAGAGGTATGAACTGTTCAATATTTTAAGAGTGAGAGTTTGTAGAATTCTAAATTAAACTGCGTCTTATTGCCAACCACTCCAGATGGCAAACCATTCTCAGATTAAGAAATAGCTTCCCGGCAAAGATTAAATCCATGGTAGAACTACAAGATTCTACATTAAAACCTTAAAGGAGCTAAGGTGACGGGCACATGGCTGGCTCAGTCAGTTACCCATCTGGCTACTGGTTTCAGTTCAGGTCGTGATCTCACGGTTTGTGAGATGGAGTCCCTCATCGGGCTTTGCACTAACAGTGCAGGGCCTGCTGGAGACTCTCTCCCTCTCTCTCTTCCCCTCCTCTGCTTGAGGGCTCTCACTCTCTCTCTTTCTCTCAAAAAAAAAAAAAAAGTAAAATGTTGTCTCTTACAGACAAAAGACCCTCGAAGGATCATAAGGGGGTATCTCATAGGTCTTGGTTAAACAAAGAGGACTCTAAGAATCTTAAGAGATTTGTCTCACAGCAGTACCACTGGGAGACCAAATCCACAGGGGATTATCTTGATTGAGATCTGACAGTGAGATTCTTACCTATGGAGTGATTTATAAATTGACATAAACACAGTTTTTTTAAAGGGGTTGCATCAAGCTAGTCCTGAAAAAAAAATGCAAAGGAAAATGAAATCAAGTGAAAGAAGTATTTCTGACTCTCAAACTTCTACAAGCAAAAGGGACACTGAACAAGCTACCCATATATATGTATGTGCCACTTGTCATTGAAAAGGAAGGATAACTCAGATGGTGGAATCAGAAGCTTAAAAGGCAGATTCAGAGCCATAGGGAACAACTCCCAAACACTGCAACTGCGCCCGAATCTGAATGAAATATGTGCCCAAATTGATTCCAGGATTACTAGGGACTAGTGGTTTCTGTGTGCCTCCTGGTTTTCCCATTTTAAACTGAGGATGTCTGCAGTGATGGCTAGGGCCTATGACGCAGTTGTATGATGTGTGTGGTGGGGCAGAAAAATACCTTTTCTTTTCAGTTTGTAAGTCCACAGATTAAGAGAATCTGAGCTGCACCCGGTTACACCTCACCTGCATGGATTCGTCCGTTCCTGGAAACTTAGTTTAATTCTCAAATTTGAACTAATGCTACAGTGATTGTAATGAAGGAGGAGATGAGTATATGCTTCGTAGGAGAGACGTACAATTTTATAGCTGAGGGGAGACTGGCAGATTTTATTTTTCAAAACTGGCTGCCACACCGCCCATGCCACATGTTCTTATTAAACTGTGACTTTGAGGGGCACCTGGGTGGTTCAGAGAGTTAAGCATCTGACTTCAGTTCAAGCCATGATCTCGTGGTCCGTGAGTTGGAGCCCCGCCTTGGGCTCTGTGCTGACAGCTCAGACCCTGGAGACTGTTTCAGACTCAGTGTCTCCCTCTCTCTCTCTGTGTCCTTCCCCTGCTTGCACTCTCTCTCTGTCTCTCAAAAAAGAAATAAACATTAAAAAAAAATTAAATGTGGCTTTGATATTATTTTCATAAAGAGAAGAGGCCTATGTTCTCTACCAGTAAAGCTGGAGGGTCTTGTTATTACAGGAGAAGTAAGTCCTGCATGACTTCTCAGGTTGGGTCATAAATGGAAATATAGCTGCCACCTGGCTTTCTGGGGATACTTGTATTTGGAGCCCTAAACCAACTTGTAAGAAGGATTGTGCTGTCATACAGCAATAAAGCTCAGGCCACATGGAAAGGCCATGTATTAGTATTTTGACTGAGAGCCTCAGTTGAGGTCCCAGGCAACTACAAGTGCCAGAGGGCAGGCACGTGAATGGATATATATCCAGGATACACCCATCTGATGAGTTGTTAATGAATTTTAAGGAATCCCGGTGAGGCCTCTAGCTTCATGGAACAGAGGCAAGAGATCCTCACACTGGCCCTTTTTTAAATCCCAGGCTCCAAAATCTGTGCATACGTTAAAATGAATGTCTTAAGATGCTAAATTTTGGGAAGCTCTGTTACACAGAAATAAGTAATGGAAATGCCAGTAAAGTTAAAAAGAAAATACTGTACACTAGTTAATATTTACTCAATAAAAAACTGAAAAAAAGTCCAATTGCAAATAAAAAGGGCTAAGTGTGAGATTTTAAAGGCAATGGATGAGATAAGTATTTATTTTCTCTGTAAAAAGTGGACTCTGGAAGGATAGAAGTTTACAGGCCACCCTTGTAGAAAGTGGGCATTAGTTAAACATAGGATGTTATAGTAATTAATTAACTCATATGAATTTACATGAATTAATAGTAATAAAAGTGATAGAGATAAAAAATGTTAAGACTGAATAGTCCATTTGAAATGGTTATGATGTATTTTTATGTTAACCAAATAATAGTTCCTACTCATTTGCATTTGAAAATGGGATGTGCATTTCCAATAATCCAATTCCAGATTTTATATAGAATATTGCTAAAGAGCTTACAAATATCAGGTATAAAGAAGCAAAACACAAAGTAAAAATATGGTATTAAGACAGAAATCAGTGCTGGAAATGCTTTCTGTGGCATGTTGAATGATGACATAATACATCTGTGTCATATATTGTGCAGAACTTGATATTAGAGTAAACAAAATCTCACTTTTTTTTAGAGTGAATTCAAAGGTCCAAAACTTTAACCTAAACTTTTCTAAGTTATAAAATGTGGTATCAATTTTTAATGGCCCACCACAAATCTCCTTTTGCAGAGCTTGTCTGTCTTCCTAATGCCTAAATTTTGGGGTACTTCAGAACTGAGCACTTAGACTCTATTACCTCTGTATGTACTTCTCATTATGCAGATGATCTCGCACAGTAGCATCTTCAGTTAGACGTCTAATAATGATATCACTTCAAGTCCAAATAAAAACTATGGCTCTCTGTCTTGACCCACAAACAGCAAAGCAATATCCAATTAATCTCCTCCTCCCATGTCATCAAATGGTAATATCAGCTTTCCGGTTTCTCAGAAGGAAAACATTGATGTCATTATTAATTCCTTTTTTCTCTCATAGATGTCATATGATATTTTCAGAAAATTCTGTCACAGCTATTTCAGAATGTATCCACAGTATAGCCACAGTCCCTATTACCATTTTGGTCCAAACCTCTTACCTATGGGTTATATTTTGTATACATACTTTCCAAATTGGTTTATTTTTGATGGTTGGTTCAAATTGGTTTGAAACAAAAGTTCAAACTATCCTTTTATTCCCAAAATAGCACCCAGATGGACCCTCTAGAAAAAAAAAAAAAAACTTTCTATGATTTCTCATCTCATACAGATGAAAAGCTAATGTGCTTGTGATGATTAATTTTTTATATCAACTTGAATGGACCACAGGATACCCAAATATTTAGCTAAATATTATTCTAATCTAGATGGATCTGTGAGGGTGTTTCTGGAAGAGATTAGCATTTGAATCAGTAGCCTGGCTGAAAAAGATTGCCCTCCCCAGTATGAATGGTCATCATCTAGTCTGTTCTGACCTGAATAGAAAAGAGGAAAAAGGTAGGAGTATGTGATCTCTCTGCCTGACCACTGAGCTGAGACTGGTTTTCTCCTGCCCTTGGCCTGGAATCTAGGCCATGGACACTCCTAGTTCTCTAATTCTTGAGCTCAGATTGGAATTTACATCACTGACTTTCCTGGGTCTCCAGCTTACAAAGTCAGATTGTGGAACTTCTCAGCCTCTGTAATCATATGAGCCAATTCCTTAGATTAGATCCTTGTTTATATTGGTTCTTTTTTATGGCGAACCCTGACTATTAAAGTACTTACCACAAACTGCATGGCCATCCATGGGTTGGTTTTATGAAAACTTGTTCTTTTTCAGGCTCTTCTACCATTTGTTCACTGTGCTCATTGGGATTTTCCCCTCTGTCCCCCAAGAGTAACACAGTGTGCTCCTACCAAAGCACTTTTACATCTGCTTGTGAACTCTTTATCCAGATATCCAGGCAACATTTTGCCTGATTTATTTTCCTATTTACTACTCTCTAACATACCACTCCGTTTCTTGTTGACATTTTTTTCTTCACTAGAATGCTCTATGTTACTAGTCATTATCGTTCGTTTTGTTGATTGATGTCTCCAAAGTACTTGTGATAATGACACATAAAGTTAACACTCAAATATTTGTTGAGTGGAAAATTGATGAAATCCTGTTATTTTCACCTTATGAATATATCCTGAATGTCATGTTTTTTTACTAATTATATCATTACCCACCTTGGTCCTAGGCTTGGTCCCCCTCTCACATGGGTTAATATAAGGTTCCCAGCTTCTCCCCTTGTTCCATGACAGTCTGTTCTTCAAAAGACAATCAGAGTGATTTTCTTGAGACATAAGTCAGATAACAGTCTTTTCTTGCTCAAAATTCTATCATAGCTTTATATCGCACTCAGAATGAAATACAAAGTGGTGACCATGGTCCAAAGATCCTGTACTTTCTCAGCCACAGATGATGACCTCTGTGTAACAGGATAATAAACTCATACCCTTTGCAGTGTTGCTTTGCAATGCTCTCCCATTGTGGGTTAAATATATTTCTTTCCCATATTAATATTAGATTTGCCTGTGTGACATGCTTTAGCCAGCGAATTTGAGCATATTTGACAAGAAGAGAAGCCTAAATTATGTCCTGTCATCTGACTTCCCATCTGTCATTTGCCCTGAGGGGAACATGCCTGGTCCAAAGAGGAAGTAATGAAGCCAGCCTAGACCCATTTTACAGACAGAAGCCAAATTCAGCCAGCCTTCAGCCTGAGGTAGAACTGCTCAGTCAACCCCAAACTAAATATGACTAGATCAGCTGAACCCCAGGAAGCCTGCATATGCTTGAGTGTGAGAATACATTTTTATTGTAAGCGAGATATCTGCACGCCTGCTTTCTTAGCTTAATCAGACACGTTTTCACAAATAATACCTCTACTACTCTCCCACATTTTTCATCATCTTGATTTTTTTGCTTACACTTCTACATCTGACTTACTGCACATTTATTGTTCATTTCTTTTGATTTCTTGGTTCCCTCTCTCATGCATGCAATACCTATGAAAACAGGGGATATGTTTTTGTGGGGTTTTTTTTTTTTTTTTTTTTTTTTTTGCTTTTTGGTCTGTTCACAGCAATCAGAACATTGTCTGACTCTTAGTAGATAGGTCCTTAGAATATTTTGAATACTTACATGAAATATGTGGTCCTTAACAGTATGTTAATTTGGTGTGAGTTTTCATCTATGTTTCTGCCCAAAATGACCAGTGTGCTCTGAAAAATGTTGACCTATGTAAAGTAGACTATTAAGAGATATAAATTACTGATGGTTTATTCTCATATAATGTGTTTTCTGTGGGTGGTTAAGCATCAGTAGTGTTAACATGCAATATAATATAGAGAATATATCTGTATGAGGTCAATTTATCCTGTGGCTCTCCAGAGAGAATTAGCTCCAGAAATTACCTAAGGACCTCATTATAGTTTATCTTTTACCTACATGGCAACTGCATGAAATTAACTCCAGAGACCAGATTTTAATGAGGGTCCAGTTTATAAAATATTGTATTCATTATATTCCATAATAAATATTAAAACCAAGTAAGTATAGTTTTAAACATTTTAAAGGATTATTGATTCAATAAAAAAAACAAGACATATATAACCATTAAATGGAACTATCATTGTATTGTAATTCTTCATAACATCATGCCTGGTAAAATTTTATTAACTTTATTAAATAAATCTATTACCTCAGATTCTTATTTTCCTAGTCAGGACATTTTTAAGGGTAGAATATTCCTTTTAAAGATTTTCTTACATTATAACACCACTTTCCAAATGTATCTCTTCTATATGAGTGTGGTAGGTTTGGAAACTTGAGATCCTTGAGGCATATCAGAACTTCCTCGAATAATGAGCATCACATGGGGTGTTTGTTGATAAGCAATGTCAGAAAACTTAATCCACTTGTTCACTTCTTGCTTAAATTTGTTGTTATAAAATACTTTTGTTACAACCAGAAAACTTTGTATACTGTTATATAATAATAGTGCTTTATTATATTGAAAAGTTTTTGGCAATGTTTATTGTTTTTATAAATAACATTAAAATTGTAATATTTTCATGAAATAGAATCTATGTATTATGAAGGAATGATTCTGAGCATTTTGTTTTACATCTTTTATAAAATTTAATAATATGTTACCTTTCACATAATATTATTTAAGAGAAAAGTGCCTCAGAATTTTAGAGTTAAATTATATATATAATGAGATAGCAAATTCTTTATTTATAAAACTGTGTTTCCTCCCCCTTGAATCAATTATTGTATTAAATTTTAGTTTACATAAGCAAATTAAATAGATTTTAAATGTAAGCTTCGATGAGTTTTGAGAAATGAATAAAACCTTGTAATCTACTTCATATCAAAACACACAGCATTTCACCCTGAAAATTACCTTTGCTTTTCCCAGAGAAGCACTAGAGGGAAAGTGACCTTGATGTGGCAATAATCTTGATATAACGATTTAAAACTCAGCATGACTATTCCAAACTATTCTTCCCCTATGCTATGGTAAAGAATCAAATTGCACATATGTACACATTTGTCAAAAGAGACAAAAATTATACAAAGCTGTTTTATTATTATTACAAAGCCGATTGATTAATAAATGCCTCATATAAAATTTTACTTTTAATTTACTTCAACAATTTTATAATACTTACATTAAAACACATAATACTATATTTTGAAATGTCTCATATAATGAAGTTCAATTGCATTCTACTTTTAGTCATCATTTTGGTGATCAGTGTAAAGAAAATTGTCATCACTTTGACAATCATAATGCATCATTATGTCACATCTTGAACAATAGTACCTGAATTTTTCATCTTTATTGTTTCTAAAATATCTTCTAATATCTTCTGATCCTCTGAGCCATATGTCACACTTTTTATTACAAGACGTTTCAGAATATTTGTAATTTAGAATTTATCTGTAAATTAGGATTTCTTTCAGTATTTTTGATTGAAAGAGAAATATGTGTTGGTACTTAGTGTAAGCCATTGCACTGTATTAAATTAATTTTGTTGAATTTTCACATAAATTACAAGTAATTTATTTCAGTATTTTCTCTACTTGTTCTGGTCCCAGAGATTGCTAGTTTTTGCTTAATTTCAGTTTTCCCTCCTTTCCCTTTTGGTATTGAGAGACCTGTTTTGGGGAGATCATCTTGGTCGTTTGCTTTTGTTTTTGCTTTCTTTCATATTTTGTTTTTATATAAATTTGCAGTTGGGAAGCACTTGCCATATTATTATCTACAAAAATCAGATCTTGTTCCGTATTATCTCTTATATGAAATCATAGACATGGCAATATGATTAGGACCTGGCCAGTGGTATAGAAGAGATTGTACTGTCGTTCACTTGCTGGTATTTTCCTCAAGGAAGAATGGCTTCCCTCCCCTCCTCTATCTTGCTACATGACACATGCAAATAAGACAACTTTGGGCAAATGAGGGCAGCATACTAGGAATGACAGAGGAAAACCATCGCAGGAGTGTGAATCCCTGGACAACCTTGTGAAATTTAACTTTCATAAGAGTCTTGAATCTCTATATGTAGACGACCTAATGGGAGAGGACACAAATATCATGTTTAAGCCACTCTTATTTTGGGTTTCTGCTTCAACCATCAAAAACTATGGTCATAATTAATACCATGGTTTTATGAATTCCAAACTATCCCATTCTGTAATTTATTTCTGGAAAGAAAAAAAATGTGTGACTAAATATTTTCTACTTTTATTGACTGTCATTATTTATAGTCCCTTGGTAAATACAATTTATCTAATCATCGCTGTTATTAGGCTTACTGCCTCTTTGATCAGTTCATTACTTTGTCGGAAGATTCTTTTACTTACCATATTGTAAAAGTTCACAAACTCAAATTTAGAGACTCATTTCTGACATGATTAGTTTCATCAAATAGCAATTAACATCGATTTGCGTGTGAACATCAGTGAGCAACAAAATAAACACATCATTGAGAGGTTTGTCTTGGGTGATAAATATATTTAGTGGATAAATCTTTAAAAACATTTTTATACAACTATATTTTACTCTCTCGGCAATACATAAAGCATCTTTAGAAGGTTATGAGAAGAAATACCCATTTATTCACTTTATGGATTTTTAAGTGTTTATTTATTTTTGAAAGAGACAGATCACAAGTGAAGGAGTGCAGACAGAGAAGGAGACACAGAATCCAAAGTGGGCTCCAGGCTCTGAGCCCTCAGCACAGAGCCCAATGCAAAGCTCAAACACAAATCCTGAGATCATGACCTGAGCCGAAGTCTGATGTTTAACCTACTGAGCCACCCAGGGACCCTGAAAAATATCCATTTAAAACTCTCTTCTTAAATCTAAATAACTTCTTTGGGTAATTCATTTAAAGATCAGGGGAGCGGGTGGAAGGGAAGAGCTGAGATTGAACATGTCTTTCCTACAATATCCAGTTATTTATAACAGAGGAAAGATGGAACTAATTCCCGTAAGATTAGCATTCTAACTCTTAAACATGCGCTTTTTTGCTTTTAACATATACTTCATTCATAGGTTAGAAATAATATTGGTCATTCGCACATATTTTATGAATTGTTATATGTAAGAGGCAGAAACATGAATTGTATAATTGAAGAGTATTATTTTTTCTCCATGCCGTTCTGGTTATGCAATTGCCAAATTCTTAAGTTTATGATACTAACAAAATAATTTTGGCCTTCACATTTAATTAATATCCAGAGTTCTGTGACTTCCATCTTTTTTCTGTTTTAAAGAACTTATTTGTTATTGCCTCTGTGGTCCCTAATTCTTTGTGAATATTAATTTTAAAGAGCTATAATATTATCTCAAACATAATGAAAAGTGACAAATAATTACCAGATCAAGTCATGTCTCAAGTTATTTCACTTGATCTTTTAGGATGGCATTATATTTGCTGCCTTGGTGAATTATATACATCGATTACTAACAATGGTACAAAAAATTAAAGTAAATCCAGAGAAAAATATTAGAATGAATCACAATTATGTAGCTATTAAGCTATTAAGAAAAAAAAAGTATTATATTTTAGGTTCTGTGAATTATTAAGATATTAAGAAATTTCATTTCCACCCCCTCCCAGGACCTTGCCTTATGTTTATATGAACCAATGTACTCAAAAAAATAAAAATAAAAATAAAAATAAAAATAAAAATAAAAATAAAAATGAAAGCAACTTAAGATGATGTGTATTCAGATTCTGATAGTTCAAAGTTTTTACAGCTCACATTTTGGACATGTTTGAAACTTTGGAGTTTTCCATAAATAGCAGGTTCAGGATATTAAAACAAAACAAAACAAAACCCCTAACTCACCATTATTGTGTCATAATGCAAATAGCTGAGACTAATTAGCCATTGGAAATGTTGCAGAAAGTATAATTAAAATCAGAATGTCCTCCCAAACCATAAAGCCTCTCCACAAAGGTAGAAGGGAAATAAATAAATCAGTTTTATTATTGAATAAGCACTAAATTAGAACGCAATGTGCATCACAGGCAACCTGCTAGGAGATTGCAAGGCTTAACTGACTGAGCTACCTAGGTGCCCCTAATGTATATTTTAAATGGATTGAGACAGCTTGTATCAGTTAAAATTCCCTATTCATTTAGTGTGCCTGATTTTTAGCACACCTTTAGCCATACTACATATACTATATATTTAACTTTTACAATTTAATTGCTAGTATAGTTTCATTGCTGTTACATTACTTACCATTTTCTAATTTTATTGTGATATATAGTAATTTCCTAAAATCTTTGACAATATTTTGTAATTTGGTAACTTTTAAATTCTTAACCCAATAGTTGTTCAAGTAATGACAGGTATACGAATATCTGGGACAGGTAAATATCTAGATATTTTTATTAGTTTTTTGTTTTTAATTTTTTGATGCTTATTTGCTTTTGAGAGAGAGAGACAGAGCACCAGCAGGGGAGGGGTAGAGAGAGAGAGAGAGAGAGAGACAGAGGAAGACACAGAATCTGAAGCAGGCTCTAGGTTCTGAGCTGTGAGCACAGAACCCAACACATGGCTCAAACCACCAACCATGAGATTATGACCTGAGCCAAAGTCAGACACCTAACCGACTGAGCCACTCAGGCACCCCTGGATATTTTACTTCCACATTTGAAGATATAGATTCAATAGGGCTGGAGTAAATCATGTATAGCTCTGATTTGAGCTAGCTCTAGTCCCCTGGTGACTCTTATGCTAGTTACCTACATAATACCCTTACTGCTTTTCAAAAAAAAAAAAAATCTACTGAATTGTCTTGTAATTTTTTATTCATTTGTAAATATCTGTAACTATTAAACTATATTGTCTTAGCTTGAAGTTAATATGTAAATGTAAATTCAACTATCACTAGTGTACAAATAATAGGTATGATCTTTATTTTTATTTTATTTGTCTTTTTTAATATCCTTCATAAATTAAAAAAAAAATTAGAAGTCCATCTCTTTGGACTTTATCTTTTGTTTGTAGTTTCCAATCTCAAGTACTCTACACCTTTATGCATTTGTAACATCACTAATATTTGAAATGTTACCATAATTTGAAATTTAGCTCTCTTTTGCCAAGTGCTGATCATACAAGCATTCTAGATACTGTGAGACAGATACTTTTTCCTGCACATCATGGGAACCCGATTATCTATTACAAGGACAAATCTCTACTGCTTATTCCTGGTGAATATTTACTTTGGCAACTATTATCAGTGATACTGATATGATTACCTTCATACCACCAGTCTCTATTATGCTCCTCTGAAGTGGAACTCCTTAGTAATTAGAGATGGACAAAGATTTTCTGACACAAAATCAGAAATAGAGACATCTTTGAGAAATAAATATTCTGTTTCATCATCGCATGTCATTGAAGCTGTTAGTCAGAAGGAAAGAAATCGTCAAGGTAAAGAAAAAATAGATTCCATTCTGCAATGGATTACATGGTATTTTAGTGAATGCTGAGTGCTTTCAGTCACTGTGAGGAAACCTATACCACCACGAAACTCTCAATTAGACCATTCGGGCACAAAATAGTATGGGGAAATACTAGCAGGAAAATATTAACATTAATTCTTAAAGTGTTATATATTAGAAAAGATTAGAGGTGAAGCAGAAAAACAAAGTAATGAGGTCTGGATTTGGCAAAAGTCATTTAATGTTTAAACGTAATTAGACAATGGAAACATTCATATCATTCTACACTTTCTGCAAACTTTGCTATATGTATCATTACCCAACAAATCTGTATGGCAGCATGATAAATCAGCCCTTTTATTATGTAGAGTTCTTTCCATAAAAAAAAAAAGTATCATTTTCTTGGTGGTGCACTATGTTTCCATTGTCTCTTAATTATTCTAGTATTTTGGAGGCTCCACTTGTAAATCCTTAAAAATATTTCCCATTCATATAGTAAACATTGTCCAGATTGCTGACCTAGGATTTCTCAAGAAATAAGTAGCTCCAAGAGGAGTAGTTGTGCAAAATCCATTTTCAGTTAAGTGTGGGCAGGAATCTCACAGGAACCAAAGCATCCAGTGAATCTGAACAGAGTGAAAAAACTGTTCTAAATGGAAAGAGGCCAGGGATTGATGGTGTGAGCCTCCCAGGAGAGAAGAACCTAACTGCCACAGGTATATTTGTTTCCTGCCCAAGAAGACTCCCCCCACCTCCACCCCAAAAATGAAGACTATTGATATGTACAGCTCTTTATTTGAAAGATACCTTAGGACACTTCAAATTCAGTGAAACAGTGTTTCAAATTCGGTTAAGCAGTGGTTTAAAGCTTATCTCCTCTATACACCCTCAGATGCATGCAGTGAATGTCACTGCTAACAACAGTAAAGGTGTATATGCGTACTAAAATTTAGAGCTATAATCTGGCGCTGTGTAGTTCTCCTGAACCAGAAATTCTGATATCTGTAGGTTACAAATGTCTGTTCTGTGTCTCTTTGATTTATATCTCATCCTCACCCACTGTTCTCTATGCCAATTCTATCACATCTGTTCAGGCCACCTCATCTCAGTGCTGAATGACTCCCTATAAGAGTCTTACAGTCTGATTCCATCTCTAATCAGAATTCCCATTCTCCAAATTATCATATAAAATGTTTCCTCTTTAAAAATCAGACAAATTTTTCACTAGCAATACACAAGAATATACTTTAAGGTTTTACATTATAACTCTTCATTTTAAATTGTAAAAGTATTTCGTAATAATTCTAATTTTGGAAATGCGAAATTCAAACACCCCTACTATTAAAATCAGGACAATTGGTAGTTGACATTATTCCAGTTATGTGGTGTTATGTCCTACACTAAGAGAGTGTGGCCTCAACAGACCAATAGAACAAGTTGTTCTTACTCTCTAATTAATGGCTGAATACAAGGATTACCATTAATTATTCTAAAAACAAAACCATCCTCTTTACCAATTGTTTTCCAGAATTCCATGGCATATTATCACCAATCCAATACAATAGTTACGTGAAGAGCCAATTTACAACCTTCATCTTGAAGGTTTCAACATAATCACATTGCTTAAATGAGACCAGTATAGGGGAAAAAAAAAAGAAAGAAAAAGAAAGAAAGAAAAGAGAAGAAAAGAAAAGAAGATTAAAGAACATTAGGTCAATGCTTTGAATGTTTTCCAAATTTAAGATTATTACATACAACCTCCATGATAGAATTTAGGGGTTATGAATACTCATTAATTGCATTATTGGAACAAATAAACTCAGATCTGTTTTCTGAGGAAGATCATATCTTTCAGTTAGGATACTTCCATTCTACCTTGATAACTTTAGGAGGTCTTCTGTTAAGGTCTTAATTGTTTTTGTTGTTTTTGTTTTTTGTTTTTTTGTTTTTTTGTTTTTTTTTTTCCTGAAAGGGCTTACCCTTTCCTGTGCCTCAATGATTACTAAAGCATCTATATCTGCCATTAACAGGCATTGCAAAATATCCACCCTCCAATTTTTGCATTGTAGAAATTTTGTTTGCCATTCAGTAGAGCCTCATCTTGCGATGTAAAACAACCTTGAACTTCCAAATGTTCCAAATACCAATTTATCAAATGCCTGATGTAATTAATAAAACATGTATGAAGGATTTACTAGAGAGCATATAATCTATCCATTTATCTGAACCTTCTAAATCCCATGACTCTGAGATCCTAACCTGAGCCAAAATCAAGAGTTGGAAATTTAACCTACTGAGCCACCCAGGCACCCTATGCAGTCATGAATTCTTTGAAAAATGCATATGGGAAGAAAAAAAAGTCTATGCAAAAGATAGGGCCAAATTTTATATGTCAGACCCAATGCTAAGCTAGTTTTAAAAATCTCATTTATTTCACTTAGCGTAACACTCTCTAGTTCCATCCACGTTGCTACAAAAGGCCATATTTTAAGTCATACAGAGCAGTAGATATACCATATGTTTTCACTATTATGTGGATCCTGAGAAACTTAACAGAAGACCATGGGGGAGGGAAGGGGAGAAAAAAGTTACAGAGAAGGAAGGAGGCAAACCATAAGAGACTTTTAAAAACTGAGAATAAACTGAGGGTTGATGGGGGTGGGAGGGAGGGGAAAGTGGGTGATGGGCATTGAGAAGGGCACCTGTTGGGATGAGAACTGGGTGTTGCATGGAAATAAATTTGACAATAAATTTCATATTAAAACAATAATAAATTAGAAATTTAAATAAATAAATAAATAAATAAATAAATAAAATCTAGTTTGCCTAAAAAAAAAATCTCATTTAATTCCTACAATGATTCCATGTAGTATAATCTATAATTCCATTTTTAGTGATGAATAAATTGATGCATGGAAGAAAAAACTAAGGAATATTATATATGATTTTGTAAAACTTTAAAACATTTTTCCTGTCATTTGTAGGAATAAATTAGAGGATATTTTTCAACTTTTCAATCAGCTTCTTTTAAAAAGAGCTCATTTTAGGGCACCTGGGTGTCTCAATTGGTTAATTGTCCAGCCTTTGATTTTGGCTCAGATCATGATCGCATAGATTTTGAGATCCAGGTCCATAATGGGCACCAAGCTGACAGCACAGAGCCTCCTTGGGAGTCGCCGTCTCCATCTCTCTCTGCCCCTTTCTCTGCTTACATGTGTGTTCTCTCTCTCTCTCTCTGTCTCTCAAAATAAATAAACTTTTTTAAAATTATAAAAAGCATCCATTTTTTTCTTGTCCACTTTTGAATTCTCTTTCCAAATTTCATTGGCTTATTTAGGAAAAAAAAAACCCAGTAGAATAAGTTGTTTTCCCCAGAAGCAAGGTGCTAATAACCTCTAAATTTTCATTCATCATACTAAGCCACGATCACACTATTTAATCTCCCAATCATGATTACATGTACATTTTTTTATTAAAAAGGTTGTTTTTGTTTAAAATTTAAAAAATAAAAGCAACTCATTTTTTAATATAAAAAAGAATTTTTCTCAGTTCTCAATATCAGAAAATATGTTTTTTTTATTTATAAATGAGTTTTGTTTCTTTTGTGATTAATATTTCTGTTTTGCTTCTGCGTCCAGAAGTACCTGAACCTTTACCCTTTAACTGATCATGTTTCCATTTTGGGAAGGCAATTGGAATCAAATTCACAGAACATCTCCAGGAGTGGAAGCATATGATATACAAATCTCTCAGCCTTAGGATTTTCCTATATATTTTTGCAATTCTCTCTGACTCATCTCTCAGAGATGACTATTATTGTCACTATTTTACTAAATGAAAATTTTCTAATCACTGCAACATCTTTTGCAGAGAAAGTGGGATCTTGGTAAGTGGCAAACAAAGTGAACCAATATATCCAACCCAGAAGAATGCTGCCCCAACAAAAATAAGCTGAGTAATGGGCAGATGGATCCACTGTCTTCTCACACCCACAAGACATTTGATTCTTAGTGACAGCCTCAACTATACTAATTCAAGAAAAGTAATGCCCAGTTCCATATCATAACTTTTGGACTGTCTTTTCCAGGCTTCTGCTGTATTTCATTAGATCTAAAAGTTCTCTCTGGATGGAACTGGAGAGTGTGATGCTAAGTGAAATAAGCCATACAGAGAAAGACAGATACCATATGTTTTCACTCTTATGTGGATCCTGAGAAACTTAACAGAAACCCATGGGGGAGGGGAAGGAAAAGAAAAAAGAGGTTAGAGTCGGAGAGAGCCAAAGCATAAGAGACTCTTAAAAACTGAGAACAAACTGAGGGTTAATGGGGGATGGGAGGAAGGGGAGGGTAGGTGATGGGTATTGAAGAGGGCATCTTTTGGGATGAGCACTGGGTGTTTTATGGAAACCAATGTGACAATAAATTTCATATATTAAAAAAAAGTTCTCTCGGGGCGCCTGGGTGGCGCAGTCGGTTAAGCGTCCGACTTCAGCCAGGTCACGATCTCGCAGTCCGGGAGTTCGAGCCCCGCGTCGGGCTCTGGGCTGATGATGGCTCAGAGCCTGGAGCCTGTTTCCGATTCTGTGTCTCCCTCTCTCTCTGCCCCTCCCCCGTTCATGCTCTGTCTCTCTCTGTCCCAAAAATAAATAAACGTTGAAAAAAAAATTAAAAAAAAAAAAAGTTCTCTCTGTTCTGCAAGAAAACATCAAGTCTAAATCAACTGCACCACTTATCACTATTATACTTGGTCAATGGTCAACATATAAGTTTCTTGGGGCATTAGTCCTATAGTTTATTCTTATCTCTTTAGTAATCCACTGAAATTCCATTTCCCTGATGGAGTTTATTCTTCATTCCCTTTCCTCTAACACGGCTGCTATGGACATTGCTCTTCTGCTCCAATGTCAGTATCTTCAGTTGTACTCTTAACTCTTCTTGTCTGAAAGTTTCTTTTAACTCTATTTCTTAACCAAACACACTGCTTCCTTTTCACTCTACTCAAATAGAGGATCTTTATTTTCTCATGTTCCATATACCTCATGTCGGGATCACTCTATTTCTTATTCCCAAACTATTTCTTGTCAATCTTCTTGAAAAATTCAGGATTTTTTGATGATTGTGCCATCTTGATATACAACTCTTTATAGCTCTTCATGGTGTAATAATCATCGTCTTTTACAGATATTATCTGTGCTCATGTACTATCTTCATACCTGACCTACAGAATCCCTCTCCATCAGGATGCCTTCATATACTTGATAAATATTATCATCCCCTAGAAACTACTTTCTCTCTTACATTTTTGTCACTCATCCTATGATCACATGCTGGGTCATTGGGAACAAAAACATCTTTGAGGTTACTGTGTTAAACATCTTAATCTCTAACCATAGCCTTTTATCATCAAGGCGAGAGCCTTTCTTTATATACAACTGATATTCATGGACCATTTCTTTGTTGTTATTTTAACTTCCGTGCCCTTCTATCATTTTTAACTTTCCAAGAAATACCTATTCATGTTTAAAATCTATGTAACTTCTCTAAGCCTGCATGTATACAATCAAAAGCTGATGGAAAAAATCAAATAGGCACTACTATTCTGTATACTTATAGTCACCAATAACAACTAGTTCTTAATCACACATTATTTTTTATGATCCTCAAGGAACTTGGTTCTTTATCCACTGTTCATAATCATTTCAAGTCATTTCAAATTAGATCGTATTTTCTCTTTTTTTTTCCTCCCTAAAACTTACGTACTTCATATGTAGAAGATCAAATAAAATCCATAATATAGTAATTGCCCCAAATTCTCATACCTAGATTCATAATTTCAGCTTTCCTACCTTCCCTCTGCTACAATGAATATGTGTCACTTTGATTAAAGCACAATAAATACTTCTATCTACACTGTGATTTACCCTTCCCATCTCCTTTTAGGAAACTTCACTGTCATTTGTCTCTCTTTTCCTAGAACATAAAATCTTTATTTCTACTCTCCTTGAAACAATTTTTTTAACTTTTAAAAAAATGTTTACTTATTTTTAGAGAGAGAGAGACAGAGAGAAACAAAGCATGAGAGGGGAAGAGGCAGAGAGAGACAGAGACACAGAATTCAAAGCAGACTCGAGGCTCTGAGCTGTCAGCACAGAGCCCGACGCAGGGCTTGAACTCAAAAGCTGAGCTAGATTCGAACACTTAACCAACTGAGCCACCCAGGTGGCCCAAAACAAATTATTTAAAAGTCCTTCTACTGTCGAATGAAATCGTGCAGTGGGAAATGAAGTGATATACCTCCAGTATAACCTTTAATTCAAAATCTTTTAAAAAGTAGAAAGATATATGTATATATAAATGACTCATAGATATCAAAATGAGCCTCATATATTCTAGAATTATGGAATTTTACATTGGAAAAATTAGGCTATTTGATATCTTATTGACGATCTTATTTTAGAGATAGAAATATTTTTCAATTACATAATTCCGTAACAATAGAGCTATGCTTATAACACACGTGTGCTTTTTTATTGTTTTTATTTTCACTAATTCAAAACTATGTTACCTAGCTTAGTATTCTTTCCTCATTTGCCTAGCTTTTTGTAGTGGTAAAGAATATTGTCTTTAAAATCAGACCACCCTGCGATTAAACCCTAGCTCATACAATAAGAGCTACTGTACAATGAATATTTCTAAGGCTTACTTACTAATAGTTATATTGCAATTAAATAGTGGCTCTCATAAGATTGTTGAACATTTTAAATGTAATCCTGCACACAAAACACTTGCTTGTTTATTCATAAGAAATACCAAGTAAGTGTCAGTTATTCTCATAATAATTATTACCACCAAATCTTATTTAACCAATTATTCACCAAATAGTCTCATTTATAGCAGGTAAGTATTATTTTCTATCAGACATCCAGGTTTACCATCAATTTTCCATTTGTTTGCAAATATTTATTGAGAATCTACTATATCCCAGCAACTTTGAAAATTGATGACAATTCAAAGATAAGAAAATTGACAAAGGTGTGAAGTCATTTGGGGCAGAGATTTTCATTTTTATCTCCATATCAGCATTCCCCCTAACATTCATGGTATTTCTTTATGGATCATACTTTCTTCTGTCTTCTAGGGTTAGACACTACATATTCTATTATTTTAAAGACAATCTCCTCTGTGGAATTCTCTTTACCACTGCTAGTCCATACAGTACCTTCATTACCTAAAGGCATCGTTAAGTTATTCATAATGAATTTCTGCATAATGAATTACCACAAATTTAGTGGTTTAAATCAACACCCATCTGTTAACTCAGTTTCCAAGAGTCAGGAATCCAGGCATGAATTAATTCGGTACTTTGCCTCAGGAAGGATCTCTGATACCTGAATCAAGGTATCAACCCGAGCTGGGAATTCTCCTAAGGCAAGTCGGAAGAAAGACAGGTTCCAACCTAAAATGGTTACTGGCAGGATTCAGTTCTGTACAGTCTTCTATAGTGCAAGACTTATTATTTTGGTAGCTATCAGCCAGAAGTCCCCCTCGCTTCCTAGCTGTGTCCTACCTCTGTTCTACCTAGCTGTGTCCTACCTCCATCCTACCTACGTTGGACAAAGGTTACCTTGAATTCCTTATCACATGGGCCTCTCAACCATGGCCATTTGCTTCCTCACAACATGAAAACCAAAAAGGCAATAGAGTGAGTCCCCTAGCAAGATAGAAGTTACAAATTATGTCATGCAATATTGAAGGCAATATGACATAACCTTTGTGATAGTCTACTGGTTAGAATAAGTTCACGGGTCTTGACAGTTCTCAAAGAGAGAAAATGCAACAAGGTCGTGGGTACTAGAATTTGGGGATCATTGGACAGAAGGCATCTTAGAGACTGTCTGCCACACATACTGCTATGCATTGATTTATACTTTTATAAAATATTATTGGTTCAAGAAAATTGAATGTGAGTTATTGGAGGGCATATATTTTTATATGTTTTGTGATATATTTGATAACTCATTTGAAATTGGATGACTTACTATATTCCAGTGTAGATTGGTAGAATTTGAATTTAACATTTTTAGGGGAGAAAACTGGCTGAAGCAATGCTCTGTAGACCTTTCACAGGGTCTATAATGTGTTTAGTTTCTCAAATTAATGAATAATAAGCCAGGCCAGTTTAGTGGAACCTTGAGAACTGTTTGAGAATAAATTTACCAGACCAAGCATCCTATTTAAAAAGAATATATTACATGTAATTCACCCACAACTCCCTCTCATTTTAGGTGACATTTAAGCTTTTTTTGGTTTCTGGCTATCAAAGTTAATTGTTTTCCTTATTCCAGATTCAGGGCATCTGCTATGTCACTAGGTTCTGTTGACTGCAATATAAAATTTTCAGCCTGAGTTATCTAAGTAATTGTATAAGAGAATAAGTAAGAAGATAATTAATAAAGTATAAGAACTAGACAGCTATCCCTCTTAATATTATTTGTGGAAGCTCCAGACAGACTGCTGTTTGACCTTCTTAAATGAGCAGCTTGCTTTCAACACCCACAACTGATGTACATACATGATCACTTGGCTGTCAATACTCGGAACCATCTGTTAAGATGGCTGCAGTCCTGCTCTCAAAATGGTGTTCCAGTTTAGACTGCAGGTGCCAACTAAGTATATTGGCAGCCTGAAATTCTGAAAATGCTTCCTCTCGTTCTGCAGAAAGCAATGCCACATTAACACCCACATGGCTTCTTACCTCCACACCACCTGTTCATTATTTTTATGCCAAAAATATCCATGAGGAAGGCCAATAGTGAACAGTTGACGAAACTACTCTGGGCACCAATGGGATATTACAAAGTACAACATGCTGTCCTGGTTTTAAAAGCGACTGTATGGATTGTAAAAGCACAGAAATGTAGACATGAAAAATTATAGCACTCCAAGATAATTTTAAGAATAATGGATCTGAGAGTATAAGGTATTCAATACAACATTATCCTTATTATTCTTCTTGTTGGTGGGGAAAAACTGCTTGCAAAAAAATCACAAGTCTATGGAAATTCTCTTGCTTATATGCAGTGGTCCTACATTGTGTACCTGTGTGTATGTGCACACATATTGTACCCAAGTGCAAATCTTTTTTTTTTTCAGCAAAATTACAAAAGAAGTGGAAAAAATATAGAATAAGACAAACAAATACATTGGAGTTCAATGATTCTGGCATTAATTGACTTTGTGAAGGAGAATACCTATCGAAATTTATCCCTAGTGTTCTCTTCAATTCCTTCTTCTTCATATTCCATTTTCAAGGCCATAATAATTATGGGTGGCTATTATTTCCTGGAATGTAAAAGTCTCTGCTTTAGCATAGATAAAGGGGCAAGAAAACAAACAAACAAACAAACAAACAAAAAAACTACCCTCTGCAGTTATTTCATAACTTCTCTACAAAAATTGCCAAACTTATTTTGTTCTCAATTCTCAAACTTACTTTGCCTCACATTTCATACAGTAAAAACCATTCATCAAACAGTAATCACTACTTATTCCAGTACCAAATCTACAAATTTACCTTAATTATCCACTACTTCCTTCCTCCTCTTATATAAGATCAAAACCTCCACTTGTGCTTTTTCTATTATTTCGGGAATGGCTTTCATTAAATACCTCCTTGTAACACAAAATAAAATTGTCCTGACCCAATATCCAGCTCCCACCATAGAAACTTCCTGAAAGAGTGGTGTCCCGTGATGTCTCTGCTTGGCGACCTTGCTTCTTACTCTCAGTCTATTCCAGTCATGATTTGGCATATATCACCTGAACAAAGCTGTTCTTATTAACGTTTTCTGGCATTCCAAGTTTCTAAGTCTAGTAAGTGTTTTTCTTTTCTCATCTCACTTAACCTCTCACAACATTCAACATTTTACATTCTGCATTAAAATACATTGGCCTTCACCCCCCCCCCCCCAACTTACATTACCACTACAGGCCATGCCTCTGCCCTTCCTTCTCTGATGGCTTTATGGGACTCTTCTATTCTATGCCTCCTCTAACTGGTAAAATTCCTTAGGAATCAGAATTGAATAGGCCTTGTTTCAAAAGTTAAAATTTCATGGTTTAAGCAGCCCCATCATTTATGTGACTCCCAATATAAATTGGAGGTTAACTCTCAAATTCACATTTTTCCCTGTGAATCTCCTCTAAGTTTCAGATAGGTATGTTTATTTGTATTTGTCATTTCCAACTGAATGCCCATTTTTCTGGGAGAAGAGTGGTGCCCTTGGTGACCTAATAGTTAATACTTCCGTAGACGTAGGTTTGGAGAAAGCCACTACCTGGAATGTATTTGTCACCAATCTTCACCAAGGCTAACTCATACTCATTTTTCCAGTCTCAGCTTTACACTCTCGTATTCAAAAAGCACGGTTTGATTGTTTACTTTTATTCCAGTTTTCTGTGTGCCTCCTTCACAGGTTATTTCATCATGACTGCGCTGTGAGATTTGTTCCTTTCTGTATGGCTGAACCCAGTGCACGCCATGCTACATGTTAGAGTCTCAGGACATAAAGTTTTAAATAAATATAAAGAGCTTAAATAGTTTAAAATAAAATTAACATACGTTACTTCAAACTCAGTTCTGGTCCCCTGATGAAGGAAGAGTGGAAGAAGAATATTTAGCTGTGTAAGAAAAAGTCAATGAGTGAGGAGAAAATGCCTCATGTTTCTTAATAAAGTATTACAGCGTACAAGCTCAGTATGTTTTTCTCTACCATTTCAGTGTTATTTATTTGATACTTCATCGTATGATTTAATATATTCTTTTACATATTGTCACATACAGAATTTCATTTTTCTATTTATTATTTTCTGTTTTAATATATTTTGAAAATATTTATCAGGATGCATTCTGATTTTAAGATGTAAATAAATTTTTGAAATCAAGTGTAATTTACATAAAACTGTCTCTCTTTGGCTGTAATTCTGACGCAAGAGATAACATTAATTATTATTAATTTAAAAAGTAGAATATGGCAAAGAGGCAGATATTTGATACATTGTTAAAACATGTCAACAAGAGGCAGTAATGGTCTGCCTGATTTTAAATAGGTGACTTTTGGGGTGCTTGGGTGGCTTGCTTAGTGGGTTAAGTGTCTGACTCTTGATTTCTGCTCAGATCATAATCTCTCCCTTAGTGAGACTGAGCTCCATGTTGGGCTCTGTGCTACCAGGGCAGATCCTGCTAGGGATTCTCTCTCTCCTTCTCTCTGCCCCTCGCCTACTCATTCACCCCCACCCCCCCCCACCAAAATAAATAAATATTAAAAAAATAAAATATGTGACTTTATTCAGGAAAATACATCAGTGGCTATTCCCATAGCATCATGAAAGAAAAGCTTTATGTCAATCATGACTGGTGCAAAATACCATCCAAATTGGTAGAATTAAATGTTCATGATTAATATGTGAATCTTAGCCTATAATTTAGTCCAGTAGATGAAGAAATTTTCTTAAAAATATAAAGTGGAGAAGAGAAAACTTTACTCTGCCTTCTAAATATTCAAGAGACTACAGTGAGAAATTATGACTGAAAATTTCATCATATTCTTTTTCTATTATTTGTGGTGCATAAACAGTAAGCAAGGTGAGGAATGTTAGGTCAAAGAGGTAGAAGAATTAGCTATTGAGATGGACTTTGATTCTAAGCAGTCATAGAACAAAGCCAAGCCACTTAAACATTTAGTATCTTAATATCCTCATTTGCAAAATAAAACTGATGATGAAACTAATGATTTCTGACACAATTGGTGGCTAAAATCCCTTATTAGGTGAAAATCGTAGACCCACAGATTCAATAAGCTAAACAAAATGCTAATATAGTTAAAACCAATCTACATTGATGGAAAACAGATACTAAATAGATACCAAGCCACCCCTGGCAAGGAGTGTTTACGACATTGACTGCAAATGAAGTAGGAGGAAATTTTCAATTCCATGAAAATATTCTGAAAGCTATAGGAGTAGTTTCCATACAAGGGGGTATATTTGTCCGAACTTGATGTATTCCTTGGTTAACATAGATTATTTTATTATGTATATATTATACCTCAATAAAGTTGAAGTAAAAAGGAGGGTGTGCCTGCGTGAATCATTTAAGTGGTAATGGGAAGCACTCCGAATATGAAGAATTTTGTTAATAGAACTTTTTTCATAGTTAAGTCTTGGTAATTTAGTCTGTCTTTAAATTATCATACTCCAAATGTACCTATAGTTCATAAATAAGTGAAATCAGCTTTCATTCCAGAATTATGACCAACACCATCATTCTCTCATAAAGCCAAATTGTGCAATGATCGATTTTCAAATGCCGAATAGGTTTAGCTGGGATTAAGTGAGTTTATTGTCCAGAAAGGATTTTTTCTCTATGTTGGCTTAGCACTTTTTTCACAATTAACTAATTCCACTCAACCATATTACTTTATAAACAAATGGATATTTAACATATTTAGCATAAGGCTACATGATGTAGAATTATAAAGAAAAAATCCACGTGAATGCTAATAAAAGAACACCGTAGTTAATACAAAAAAATGGGAACACTGAATTCTGAATGTGGCTATATGAATCTGAACTAAATAAAATTTTTCTAAGATGTAATATCTTTAAGACCTACATGCCTGAGAGCAAAATCTAAGTCTATGATCATTCCTATGGTCAGATATAAACCAGCCTGTTTGCGATTGGAGTTCTAGTGTAAATGAAAACAAGATCTTAGATATTTATTGGGTAAAGTTACAAAGGCAGAGAAGATGTTAAACCAGACTTTTGAAGAAAAAAATGACGAAGTGTGAATTTAACATCCATCTTCAAAGATACAACAAGATACTGGATGCATGTAAGATAGAGTTGAAAAAATGAGCAAATTTATGTGTAATTGAAGATTGCTAGTAAATTTTATAATTGATGATCAAACTGCACAGGAAATATTTTTTATTAAAATTTTAAAATAGATGCCTCTTACCTAGGACTCCATCCACAGCTGGCATTGAATCTGACAAGGTTTGACTGGTATTTTATGTCTAGTACTGCGTAAAGTTCAAAATATAAACCAGATTCTCTCTCATGTTCCCTTTCAGGCCATATATTCTGTGGGTTTGTGACTTTCTTTGTGTATTACCGTGTGGTGTGATGTTTATCACAGTGCCTAGGTACAACAGAGATCTTTTCCATGAAAATACACAGACGTAGATTAATTTGCCAAGGTCCTAGAACAGGTTTGTGGCAGAACTAGGATTAAAACTGCCCGAGTTCTTGACCAGTTACAGCAATCTCATTGTACCCTTTTGTAAGTTTGTAGCCTGGATATGTAAGATAATTTATATTTGAGCTCACAAGCTCAGAATCAAGGTGACCCAGGTCCATTTTAAAACTGGCAAGAAAAGAGTATTTTTTAAACTTAAAAACAATTAAGATGTGATGTTTTTAATTTAGTAAAAACTGCTAAAACATTGAAAGATGAAGTAAAACTAATTTTAGAAGTTCTAATTTAACCTTTATAATGTGCCATATGAAAACTTGAAAGTTTGCTTAAATATAAGAAAGTGTGATATATTTTCTTAGTCTGTTCACGTGGCGGTGAAAGAATACCATACACTGGGTGGCTTAAAAACAACAGAAATGTGGGTGCCTGGTTACCACAGTTGGTGAAGCGTCTGACTTCAGCTCAGGTCATGATCTCGCAGTTCATGAGTTCAAGCCTTGCGTCGAGCTCTGTGCTGACAGCTCAGAGTCTGGAGTCTGCTTTGGATTCTGTGTCTTCCTCTCTCTCTGCCCCTCCCCTGCTCACACTCTGTTTCTCTCTCTCTGAAAAATAAACATTAAAAAAATAAAAAAAAAACAAAAAACAAAAACAAAAACGTATTTCTCACCATTGTGGAGTCTGGGGGAAGTTTGAGATCAAGGTACCATAAAATTCAGTGTCCAGTAAAGGTCTGCTTCCAGGTTTGTAGACATCTGTCTTCTTGCTGTGTCCTCACATTGTGGAAAGGATGAGAGAACTCTCTGGGGTCTCTTTTATAAAGGCACTAACCCCATTTATGAAGGCCCTGCCTTCATGACCTCATAATTTCCAAAAGTCTCTACCTTCAAATTGGCAATTAGGTTGTAATATATGTACGTATGCATTTGGGGAGAAATGAACATTTAGTGCACAACATATGAGAAAAGCAATACTTGTTTTATTTTATTTTCTTATGAATATAATTTATTGTCAAATTGGTTTCCATACCACACCCAGTGCTCATCCCACCAAGTGCCCTCCTCAATGCCCATCACCCATTTTCCCTCTCCCCCACCCCCCTCTCTACCCTTAGTTTGTTCCCTGTATTTAAGAGTCTCTTATGGTTTACCTCCCTCCCTCTCTGTGACTTTTTCCCCCCCCTTCCCTTCCCTCATGGTCTTCTGTTCAGTTGCTCAAGATCCACATAGGAGTGAAACATATGATATCTGTCTTTCTCTGACTGACTTATTTCACTTAGCATAATACCTTCCAGCTCCATCCATGTTGCTGCAAATGGCATGATTTCATTGTTTCTCATTGGCAAGTAGTATTCCATTGTATATATAAACCATATCTTCTTTATCCACTCATCAGTTGATGGACATTTAGGCTCTTTCCATAATTTGGCTATTGTTGAGAGTGCTACTATAAATTTTGGGTACACGTGCCCCTATGCATCAACACTCCTGTATCCCTTGGGTAAATTCCTAGCCCTAGTATTGCTGGGTCATAGGGTAGCTCTATTTTTAATTTTTTGAGGAAACTCTATACTGTTTTCCAGAGCAGCTGCACCAGTTTGTATTCCCACCAACAGCGCAAGGGGGTTTGCGTATCTCCACATCCTTGCCAACATCCATAGTTTCCTGATTTGTTCATTGTAGCCACTCTGACCAGTGTGAGGTGGTATCTCAGTGTGGCTTTGATTTATATTTTCCTGATGATGAGTGATATTGAGCATTTTTTGATGTGTCTGTTGGCCATCTGGATGTCTTCTTTGGAAAAGTGTCTATTCATTTCTTGTGCCCATTTCTTCACTGGATTATTTGCTTTTCAGGTGTTGAGTTTGTTAAGTTCTTTATAGATTTTGGATACTAGCCCTTTATCTGATATGTCATTCACAAATATCTTTTCCTGTTCCATCAGTTGCCTTTTAGTTTTGTTGGTTGTTTCCTTTGCAGTACATAAGCTTTTTATCTAGATGAGGTCCCGATAGCTCATTTTTGCCTTTAATACTCTTCCCTTTGGAGATGTGTCAAGTAAGAAATTGCTGCGGCTGAGCAAAGAGGTTTTTGCCTGTTTTCTCCTCTAGGGTTTTGATGATTTCTTGTCTCACATTTAGGTCTTTCATCCATTTTGAGTTTATTTTTGTGTATGGTGTAAGCAAGTGGTCTAGTTTCAATCTTCTTCATGTTGCTGTCCAGTTCTCCCAGCACCATTTGTTAAAGGGACTGTCTTTTCTCCATTGGATGCTCTTTCCTACTTTGTCAAAGATTAGTTGGCCATACATTTGTGGGTCCAATTCTGGATTCTCTATTCTATTCCTTTTGTCTATGTGTCTGTTTTTATGCCAATACCATACCGTTTTGATGGTTACAGTTTTGTAGTAGAGGCTAAAGTCTGGGATTGTGATGCCTCCTGCTTTGGTTTTCCTTTTCAAGATTGCTTTGGCTGTTCAGGGTCTTTTCTTGTTCATACAAATTTTAGTATTTTTTCTCTAGCTCTGTGAAGAATCCTGGTGTTATTTTGATAGGTATTGCATTGACTATGTAGATTGCTTCGGGTAGAATTGACATTTTAACAATATTTATTCTTCCGATCCATGAGCATGGAATGTTTTTCCAAGCAGTACTTATTTTAAATAAATAACTAGTTTTATGTGGTTTAGATTGCAAAAATGTGCAAAGTAAAAGGAATGTGCATTCGTAAACTATGGAGAAATATACCTCACCTATAGGAAGTAGCAATTTGATCTGATAGCGGAATGACTTATTAGAAATGCAGGCTGTATTCCATAGGCAATAGAGATTTCAAATATGCAAGTGGTCTAATTGGATTTTGCCAGCAGTATTAAGAATGAACTAGCAAGGCTAATTTTCAGGGCTATAGAGAAACAGGACATTAGTGCAATTATCCAAGTGAGGAATGCTGAGGACATATATAGAATTTGCGACAGTTGCAATATTGAGAGTAAGGAACTCAGAATTAAGTGTGACATTTCAGAGACAAAATAAGTGATCATTTTGATTGAGAAAATAAGAATATTGAAGAGGATAAATGACTGAACAATGATATCAAGGTTTTTGGCTTGAACACTTTGAAAAATGGTGACATGATGTGCCTCTGGATGTCTTATTAGAAAATGAAAGACATTAAAGAGGAAAAGACAAATCTATTTAGAAAAGAAGGTAATATATTTAGCATTTATAAGTTGAATTATAGTCTACAGGGATATTTACATTAATTTTTGGCAAGCAGTTTCAGACAGAATAAGTACATCCAGAATAAATGCTTGGAGCTTACATAGGAGTCATTCATATAGAAATTAGAATAAGTCATATAACAAAAATTGTATACTATAAACATTGATTTCAGGGGGGGGAGGAGATAGATAGAGCAAGCAGAAAACTGAACCATGAAGAAAAACTAGATCTGAAAGATATATCTCAAATATTTAATGGAGAGAGTTGTTACTAAAAGACTTTGGATATGGATAGGAGAAGAATATGAGGGCTGGCAAAATTTGTAACTTTTCCCTCTTCCAAAAGTGCAAATATAGCACATTTTTGCTAATAATATCCCCAGTCAGTTGAATACTGAATGCATGCTGTAGTCGAGGAAAGAAGTAATGAGGATCAGGAGAAAGAAGTATTCACTATTCTAGTGATTCCTTGCCTGGGAAAAGCCCTCCATTAACATAAAGTTTCTATTTTTTTTTTCCATCCCTCATTTATTCCTTACATAAAAGGTTGAAATGCTTGGCCTGATTAGAGCATTTCTGACAAGGAATTGGGCATGTGTAATTTACTGCCATTCCGCTATGTGGTATCTGCCCACCTGCCTACATGCATCCCCAAGAGGAAGGATTGTGACTAAGAAAAGCCACCTGAGTGAATACAACATTGGTCTTACTGTGGGATTAACAATAAGGAGTTTCATGGGTATGGGACATTAGAGACTTAGGAAGAATTTAGACTTCTGAGGAGTCCTTTATTAGTGGAATTTTTCTTTAAAAAATGTTTATTTATTTTTGAGCAAAGAGAGCACACATGAGTAGGGGAGAGGCAGAGAGAGAGGGGGACACAAGATCCAAGCAGGCTCCATGCTGAACTTGATGTGAGACTCCATCTTATGAACCATGAGATCCTGACCTGAGCCGAAGTCAGATACTTAACTGACTGAGCCACCCTGGCCCCCCATCAGTGGAATTTTTCATTCTTGGTGCTATGTACTTTTTAAAAAACAACTTTATTGAGATATAATTTAAATATCATAAAATTAACCTTCTTAAAGTATGCAGTTCAAAAGTTTTTTTATATATTTACAGAGTTGTGCAAGTGTTAACAAAATCTAATTTTAGAGCATTTTCATGACCCCCCCAAAAGACACCTTGTATCCACCAGCATCCTTTCCCATTCCTCTTCTCAGCCCTGACAACCACATTTTGTGCTTTTTTTTTCTTTCCCATTTAAGTACACAGTAAGTCACATTTCGCCATGAGAATGAATTTTGATAGATATGTGAATATGCTAACTGTCCATGTGGGCAGTTTCTGGTCTTTGGAAGTTTCTTACAGCATTGATTCTGCATAGGAATAGCAGATGATATGGTGGAAGCAAAAAATAAATAAATAAATAAATAAATAAATAAATAAATAAATAAAAATAAAAGTTTGGATATAATAAAGTTGAGAACTTATCCCGCCTTTTGCCGAGAGACCAGAGGAGAGGAAAGGAGACGGGAGGGGAGAGGAGGAGAGAGAGAGCAAAGATCTAAGAAAACAGGTGATCTATGCAATCAATGCATCTGAGTAAAAGGAACTAGAAGAAGGAGAATATAAAAAAATAAAGAAAAATATCCTAGGAAATGATATGAATATATTGTGTTTTGTCAAAACTAGAGCAGAATTCCTGCATATCTATTAGAACACCTAAAATAAAAATAGCAGTATTGCAAATACTGGTGACGTTGCAGAGACATTAGTAATATTACGTATATAATAGCAATATTTATGTATGTAATACATCCACAGACATGGACACTGCATTAGTGGACAAGGAAAGGCAGTAGAAGCGAATACAAAAGAGCCCAAGCAAGTTTTTTTGTGGTCATGGGATAGTCCAGTGTCTTGACTGTGCCAGTGGTTACACAAATCAATATAAGGCATAAAAATGCACCGACTACACACACTTTAAAACTGTGTAAGTTAACTGAAATGGTAAAATCTGTAGAAGGCTGTAGTCTATCTAGCAGTAATATACCAGTGTCAGTTTTGTAGTTTTGACATTGTGCTACAGCTACATAAGATGTCACCATTTGGGGGTAGCCAGGTGAAGGTTACCTGGAATGCTATGAGCAATACTTGAAACCTTTTTGTGGATCTATAAGTGTTTTCAAATAAAAATTATAAACATTGGAGGAGAGGAGCTTCTTTTTTTTTCTTTTTTTTAATTTATGTTGAGAGAGACAGAGACAATATGAGCGAGCGGGGGAGGAGCAGAGAGAAAGAGGGAGAGAGAATCCCGAGCAGGCTCCATGTTGCCAGCACAGAGTTCAGTACAGGGCTCCACCTGGCAAAACTGAGACTGTGACCTGAGCTGCAACCAAGAGCCAGACACTTAACCCACTGAGCCACCCAGGTGCCCTGGAGGAGAGGAATTTCTAGATGGAGAAGTTTTGTCATGCATCCAGTCCACAAGGAACCTAGAAAAGAACCCAAACAAAGACAAATAAACGTGAAACTGAATATTATCAGAATAAAGGGAAAATTCTTAAGGATTTCTGAATGGAAAAAATGCCAGTATAAAAAGGGTAAATTATAGGAAATTCGCAGATTTCTCAAAACCAAACTCACATCGCCAATAGACCAGTCTCTTCAATATTGTCACAATGAATTCCAATCTTGAATTCTGTATGTGGTAAACTAGAAAATAAGTGTGCAAGTAGAATAAACATATTTGGAAAATTAACCATCTCAAAATTTCCCTTTTTTCTGTCCTTTCTTAGGGAGTATATGAACAAGCCCAACAATAATTAGAAAGGCACAGGATCCTGGAAAAAGTGAATCCAATTTAGAATACAAGAGAGGGAAATTCCTAGAACAATGACCAAAAAAAGTCAAAGGACAACAGTTATGCAATTTTCCTAGAAAATCACAAGTCCAGTTTGGAATGAGAGGGTGAATAACACTAGGAAAGAAGTTTCAAAGAGACAGATAACATGTAGATTTAATTGTTGCAAAATTGTTTTTGAGAGGTGTTTTACCAAGTTGTTGGAAGTTATATTAAGGTTTTACAGAACGATTAGATTGGAGGAGAGGGGGAAGCCAACCAGGTTTAAATAATGAGAACATTGGCAATTGATGCTTAGAAAAATAAAATGTTACAGGAAAACAAATGTGATTCAAATATGCTACTCACTTATCATTGAGTAATATTTGCATAGTTGTAAGCAGTCTCCAATTGAAATATAATTGTATCGCAGATGATACCAATATATTAAAAGAACTTTGGAAAAAAAAACAGGGTGAATGAGGAGCTATATAAGTATAAATAGTAATCATTCATAGAAAATCAGTAGATAGTAACAATAAGTAAGATCAAAAACATATGGAGCCTGTTGCAAAGAAAAACAGAGGGAGATAAAACTAAAAATGTTGAAAAGTGAGCTCAACAGAGTAGCAAATGGCTAAAGAAATTATGTGTTGGAGATAGCACTGTTTTGTTTTAATTCTAGGTTTTACAGACCATACTATTTAATATCATGTGCAATTATCATTTTCATAAAGATATTAAGAGATACAATCTTTTTAGTTAACAGAAGTGGCATGCAATTTTCCACATTTTGATTTTTTGAATAAAGTGATATTTTAACTAGCTCTACTAGTTACAAAAAATAAAATAAAGATAATTGGCTACAAAGACATTAAAAAAAAGAGCTATATATAAATTCTGAGAGTAAGGTAGATTCATGAAAAATTTGCTTCTTTGTTAGGAACAGAAATACTTTAGCCAGAGGAGAAAGGTTAAAAGTAAGGTGGAGAAGGGAGGTAGTTTCTTGAACAATCATTATGGGAGGGAGACTACAGCTAAAAGTGAACACATGTAACCAAAATTTTGTTTTAATTTTTTTTAATGTTTTTATTTATTTTTGAGAGAGAGAAAGAGACAGAGTGCCAGCAGGGGAGGGTCAGAGAGAGAGGGAGACACAGAATCCGAAGTAGATTCCAGGTTCCGAGCTGTCAGCACAGAGCCCGACGTGGGGCTCCAACTCATGAAAGGCGAGATCATTACCTGAGCCGAATTGGGACTCAACTGACTGAGCCACCCAGGCGCCCCTGTAACCATTTTTTTTTTTTATAGGCAGGAGATGATCATTAACATGAAAGGTTGTGCCTGAGTGATACTAATTTCATATACAAGGCTGAAGGTAAAGGAGAGGAGTGAATGAGGACCAGTTTTGTTTAGCGTCAGTGAGAACAAGAGTGATGTATTGCAATACCTTCTGAAGAATGGAAGATAATTTCTGCCACAGGACACACAACGCTTATCTGATATATTTAATAATAGGTAGATTTTAGAAACTAAAATCAGGTCATCCTAGAATAGAACTTTCTTAGCAAAGATCTTTTAGTGCCAAAAAGCATTTACCCATTCTTTCTCGGTCTAAGACCAGGTCCTCTTACAAGCTTTTAAGATAAACTAGTAGTGGTGGTGGGCAGATAATCTGGAAGCTCAACAGATTTATGTATGTATGTACTTATTTGTTGGTTTGTTTGTTTTTAATTCCTTGTGCGTTTATGCTCCTCCCTGCGTCCTCTCTCCGCAGCTCCAACACGGCAACACAGGGTACTACGCACTCATGGCCAGTCCCCAGGAATGATAGCGCCCCCTGTCACTGCTGCTGTATTGTATTGGCCAAAGTAGCACTGATTCAATGTGGTGGAGTAGATTAGACTCCACCTCTTGGCGGGCAGTGTGGCACGTGTACAAAAGGAAAAGAATTTATAGAAGGCCATGTTTTTAGCTAAACCAATTGTGGTTGTCTTGGTCTTTTTTTTTTTTTTATTTTTAGACCGTTTTTAAATTACTCATAATTTTACAAATAAGTGATTAAAGTGCATATTCCCTAATGAACTTTGAAAATTGCATGAGCAGTGATTGAGAATAGTCTGCAAACTATAATATGGCTCAAACTCAAGGAGTTTTTATATATATAAAAAAAAAAAAACACAAACAGGACTTACAAACACGACTATTTGAACAGGGACATCACAAGGAGAAGAGAAACAGCCATAACTGAAGTGAGACTATTTTGAATCAGTTCTTAAATTAGAAAGTTCTAGGAGGCACCCCTGTGGCTCAGTCAGTTAAGCTTGAGAACTTTGATTTCAGCTCAGGTCATGATCTCAAGGGTCAAGGGTTGTGAGATCAAGCCAACATAGGGATTGGGATTCTCTTTCTCCCTCTCTCTCTGCCCCTCCTCTGCTCCCACACACTCTCTCTCTTTTCCCCTCCTTTGCTAACACTGTCTTTCAAAATAAATAAATTTTAAAAATTAAAAGAAAAACAATAAAGAGCCAAATTTTAAAAAGAAAGAAAGAAAGAAAAAGAAAGTGCTAGAGGTTGAGAAAATAAGCCCAAGTGAACTAGTAAATATGTAATAACTGACTTCCTGGAGAAAAAAAAAATAGCATTCTGATTTCTAGTATTTGCACTTTTTCTATGTGTATATATTACAGTCCCATCATGATGGGTTTCACTTTTTAAAAAATGTTTATTTATTTTTTGAGAGAGAGAAAGAGAGAAAGATCTGAGAGGGACATAGAGAGAGAGGCAGAAAGTGGTTAGGAAGCGGGATCTGAGCTGACAGCAGAGATCCCCATGTGGGGCTCTAACTCCCGAACCAGGAGATCACGACCTGAGTTGCAGCCCAATGCTTAACTGACTGAGCCACCCAGTCACCCCCACCAGTGTGGGTTTTAAGCTAGCAATCTGCCTATAAAATTTTGTAAAAATAGAACAATGAGATGTCCTGAGCTAACATGAGTCAGCAGTAGCATATGGCTATAATGACACCTATAGTAGATATTTAGGCAAATGGTTCGTGTAAAGTTAAATACTGTCTGTTATTGTGTATAAGTGTATACATATATTTCGTCTTTTCAGTACATTTTTTTAATCATCAAAAAAAGTCTCTGGAGGGGCGCCTGGGTGGCGCAGTCGGTTAAGCGTCCGACTTCAGCCAGGTCACGATCTCGCGGTCCGTGAGTTCGAGCCCCGCGTCGGGCTCTGGGCTGATGGCTCGGAGCCTGGAGCCTGTTTCCAATTCTGTGTCTCCCTCTCTCTCTGCCCCTCCCCCGTTCATGCTCTGTCTCTCTCTGTCCCAAAAATAAATAAACGTTGAAAAAAAAAATTAAAAAAAAAAAAAAAGTCTCTGGAGATTTCCTAAGTACCTATGACAATATTGTAAGAAATTTTATATAGAGAGATATGGACTGTGTAGATGACAATAAAAATAATGTTCACTTGCCCAGTGAGTTTACAGTTAACATAGTGAATTTTAAACCACATTTACGGTAATTCCCATGAGTTGAGTTGTTTGAATATTAAAAAAAAAATATATATGTAATAATGTGTTAAGTTGTTAAAGAGCTATATATTATCGCATTGCTTTGTAGAAAATTTCTCCTTCTAGGTAACTGAAAAATGCAAAAATCCCTGGGAGGAATTGACTAATTAATTGAAATTCAAATATATGCAATCACATGTATTTGAGCTACATAATACTTAATTGGTGAGAAAAGGCTAAATGCCAGGTCCTGCAGTTTTCCAGAGTACAGCAAATCACTTCAATTAATTTAAATTCCTACTTTTGAAGACCTTACAACAAGGGAAACATTTCATTAATCCCTACTGGCTAAAATATAATCAATATCTATTATGTCATTAAAAGTAATCATTTTCCTATGCACCTGTGACATACCTGCTTATGTTAAGGAACTATATGTCTATCCTGAACACAACACAATCTGACACTGACAAAAGCATATATATATTCAAACGTCTCTCTGTGTAATACCTTGAAAACGTTTGGTGACTTCCTCAAACTACTTTTTGAACTTTTGTGATACCTCTTTCAATTGATGAGCTGTGTCCTCTATTTTTAATCTAGCTTATTTTCATCATAGGTGTCCTTGATGTTCAGGGTATCAAGAGGAGTTTTTAGATAAAAGTGGAGAAAATCGTTGTCTTTATCCCTGGAGAAGGAAATGGGCACAAATAAAATGTGATATAGTTTTGTTTACAACTAAGGTAATATGGCATCTTAAAATTTTTGTGTGTAGTTGTTACAATAAGGCAATTTTGCATAAAACTACAGTGGAACTGCTTGCACAATTAAAAATTGTCAGAAGCATTATCTCTTATTTACTCAGTCCATATTGAAAAGCCAATAACAGAAATCACACTTGGTTTTCTCCTCCATTATAATAATTCTACTGGAAACATTAAGAAGTTTCCAGTTCTAATAAATGTTTTGAGAGAGAGAGAGAGAGAGAGAGAGGGAGTGTGTGTGTGTGTGTGTGTGTGTGTGTATGTGTGTGTGTGTGAATGTGAAACTCATAGTCTGAATGTGTATCCTAGGATATACAAATTGAATCACCATGTACAAGGAATAAAAAAGAAAAGTCATTTGTGCATATGGTTATCATTCATTGACAGGTATAATGACACTGCTCTCTTTGTTCTTTCATCCTTCAAACCACTCTTTTATGAACATCCATTGACATAATACCCAGTAGAATAGCAGTAGTTTTCAAAAAAAAAAAATAGATGCCATTTTATTGAAAAAGGGATCATTGCATTTAGAGTCTTTGAAAGCTAAGCCTGCCTTAAGTATAGCTATTAACATATCTAGGGCAGAGCCTACAGATTATTAAATGTATGATTATGAAAGAAAAAGTATTTTCATAGATCAAGTATGAATATTTCATTGCAATAAAATGTAAATCAAATGTAAGGGAGAATTCAACATAGACTTATTCTAGATTTAATGTTTCCATTCAGTGAATCCAAATTCTATTAATGAGCTATTTTGCTGACTATATCTCTCGGACACAAACAAAGACAATTTAAATATCCATCCCTCCATTACATAATCCACCCACTCACCATCTTTTCATCCATTCTTTCATCAATATTATTAACAAATACTTGTTTAGACCTACTAAAATTGCAAAAATATATCATGGAGCCAGGGGATCACAGAGATTAAAAAAATGCCAATTTTGAGGAAAGTCAGGAAGTCATACAAACAAGATTTTTAAATATGAGGATCCTACTCAATCTAATAGTAGTTCCTTGACAAATTTAAGGTTTTTTTTATTATTATGTTTATTTATTTTGAGAGAGAGAGAGACAGAGAGAGACAGAGAGAGACAGAGAGAGTGGGAGAGGGGCAAAGAGAGCAGGAGACACAGAATCTGAAGCAGGCTCCAGGCTCTGAGCTATCAGTGCAGAACCCGACGCAGAGTTCAGACCTACAAGCCGTGATATCATGACCTGAGCCCAAGTTGGAAGCTTAACTGACTGAGCTACCCAGGTGCCCCTCCTTGACAAAGTTTAAAATCTAATTTTTTTAGATAGTTCTGAGGCACTCAAAGATATTCTATATCTCACTAATATAATAATTGTTTTCCCAGGAATATATGTGATATCAATTTAAAGAAAGGTAGCCTTCTTCAGTTCAAAGCACAAAATTTTAATTCAATTGTATAAGTATGATTAAACTGTATGTAAAATAAATCCCACTACTATCTTTAACAAGTAGGCTTTATTATTTTACAGAATGAAAGCCCAAAGAGGCAGCTCCCGATATTTGTCTCAAGGCTCTATAATCCTAAAGCAACTAATTTTGTAATTCTGTCAGCTTTTTCTCTTTTCGCTTCATGCTTCTTATCTTTTAATAAAACTCTGGTTCCTGAATATTTCAGCATTCTGTTGATTGATCAAGCAATGTCCCACAATTCAAAATTTAATAAAAATATAAAATTTGACTGATTTTTGACTAAATAAAAAGCCATGAAAGATTTTGCAAGAGAAGCATGATATTATAGGTAAATGATGTGTCTGCTCCTGCATAGAGGTTAATAGGAAGATGACATGCCCAGAGTGCCTAAAGAGGCTAGAGATTTCTAAAGAGGGAAGAGAGAAGACAGAAAGAAAAATAAGACGGAGACTATAATTGTTGACCAAAAGTGAAGGGTTTGGGTGTAGCAGAAATGAGAAGCTTCTTAGAACTGTGGTATATGAACAATAGAAATAGAAATTTTAAATAAGTCAGTGCAATTTTTTTTTAGTTGGAAATCCTTTATCATTTTTGAAATACACAAACATTAACTTGCCAATGTGCTCTGTGTCTCCTTAAATGAGATACATTCTTGTGTCTCAACCACGTGGGTCCACAGGACTGGAAAGAAATTAGTTGCCATTTTAGCAAGGGTTATTTTTAATGGAGAATTAGTGTTCTTTATTTTTAAACGTTCACAATTTTCAAATCTTTAAATTATCTGTAGATTTTTTAAAGTCTGTTTAAAAATATAAATGTATTTGGAAATTCATAGATTCTGTAGGGGACTTTATACCATAGAGACACATTTGCAATAATTATGATTATACTGAGAATGCTTTTGACTTAGGAAAGATACATGCATGTCTAACATACATGCCTCCCATCAGATTCTACAGAACTCTTAAGTCTCTGGTCTTAAATACTACATAAACAAAGGTGTACCCATGAGTATTAAAGTTCCAGGTGGGCATTAAACCTTAACGTCACAGAGCAACATAAATGTACAACCAACAAATAATATAGGAATTAATAAAGTGTCAATTTGTAGGGGCCCCTCAGTGGCTCAGTCGGTTGAACATCCAACTTCAGCTCAGGTCATGATCTCACAGTTGGTGACTTCAAGCCCCACGTCTGGCTCTGTGCTGACAGCTCAGAGCCTGGAGCCTGCTTCAGATTCTGTCTCTCTTTCTCTCTGGCCCTCCTTCACTCACGCTCTGTCTCTCTCTCAAAAATCTTGCAAACATGTATTTTTGCTATAGCTGAACATCACTAGTTTCATCCTTGGAATATAAAGAACTTTGTTTCAATGGCTAATAGATATTCAATAATAGAAACAAAAAGAATCACAGGAACTCTACCACCAACAAATATTTATGGGTAAATTATTAGATGATCAATATCCTTCCAACAACTTTAAATAATTTATATCCATTGTTCCTCAAATTGTTATATTTCTATTATTTATGTGAAGAAAGTGAGGTTTACAGAAATTCTATAACTTGTCCAAGGTCACAGATCTATTTGGTGGCAAACTCAGGGTTCAAAGCCTGTTGTGACTACAGAGCTTGCTATAGTAACAAGGTCTTACTAATTTGGGTTTGCTAGCACACAATTCCTACCAGGAAAAGTACTTCTGGATTTAAAGAATTTGGTAAGGTTGCAATTTTATTCTTATCATTTTTCTTTCTCTCTCCCTCTCTGTTTCTCATGTATATGCATTTTTATTTCTATATCCACTATATTTAGGGAGTGAAAAAGCGGTACACATTTTTTTTTTCCAAACAGGATGGGATCTCATTTACCATTTATCACCGCGATACTTAAAGGACATTTGACATTAAAAGTAAAGTAATTTTTTGCTATGCTGAAAGCTTTTAGAGAAAATAAAATATGAACACGATGCATTATTTCTAATGGAGTAATTCTTAATTTTTTAAAAAAGAAATTACACACCAAAGTAAGCATCTATTTCTGGGGATTATTAGCATTAATCTGACTTTTAGACAGGCAGTGTGACAAATATTACTTTAATTGACATTGACAGTGGGGTTTTATTGGAAAGTGCTGGCAAGCTCATATCCAAACAACCTTCAGTATAAAGGAGAGGTTCTGGAAATATGATGAGAATTTATTATAGTCTTCCACATTTACTCAGAGAGATATACTGAACAATGAAACAAAAGGAAATAAGACCATCCATCACCTCCTCACAAAAGGACCTAGGCTCCTATGTCCGTTAATACTGTTACGTTCTGTCACCAGTCAATGAGAAGACATCACAGGAAAATTCTTGCAAAAGTGTTAAGTTATAAATATGTCCATAGCAAAGCCATTTTCTGGGCTCTGGTTGAACTTACTAAGTTCAATACCATTCTACTTCCTACTGAAGAAATTCAACGTAAGTGTTCATGATTATTGCTGTGTACTCATTTCACCACGTTCTTCTGTAAAACGAAAAAGCGATTAACGATGTGTCTGCACACGATTAATGAAGTGGACGTTCTTTGAATGTTAATTTTCTAGACTCTGAAACGGTCATTTCAGATGTCTTCCCAGATCGTGTTGAAGGGAGAAGAGGCTGTTTGAAGCAAGTGACAGCTGCGACATGATGAGAAGCACATTTTGCACCAGGTGTAAACACTATCATGGGGCCTATCATTGTCCAATTGTTTGCATGGCTAACTGCCGCTTTGTACAATCAGACTTTGTCCTTTTCACCTTTTGGAAAAGCCACAAAACATAGCCACAACACCCCAACCTCTGAACAGTTTTCTACCGAACCCCTTAAAGTCATAGTTGCGTGAATGAGAATCCTAAGGTTAGCCTGTTGAATGACTTATGAAATGGTTTTGGTTCCATAAGCAAGTTTTTAAAATTTTTTTTTAAATGTTTTTATTTGTGTTTGAAGGAGAGAGAGAGAGACAGAGCATGAGTGGGGGAGGAGCAGAGAGAGAGGGAGACACAGAATCGGAAGCAGGCTCCAGGCTCTGAACTGTCAGTACAGAGCCCGATGCGGGGCTCGATCTCACAAACTGTGAGATCATGACCTGAACCGAAGTCGGACGCTTAACCGACTGAGCCACCCAGGCACCCCCATAAGCAAGATTTTTAATATCTCCTGTGGAGGTGGAGGGAGACAGTGTCCAGTCCATGGCCTCAAAGCCCCTTTAGCACAGCTAGTTCTGTATTTTAAGGTTTGTCACTTGTGAAATCCTCTGCCATTTATCAGAAATCTGTATGACAGTGTTCTCTTTGGGTTGCAAACAATGGAGACCCCACTCAAACTAGAAAGCAAATTAGATACATCTCAAACACATTTACATTTGCAAATGAAAGGAAAGAGAATCCAAGGGTCTTTCCACCCTTGCCCAGATGGCAGCTAAACACAGAGCCTTGGGAATGTAAGTAGATATTTTTGTCATCATTGGTTTTTAATGCTAACTCTGCCTCTCTTTGCCTCAGTTTACCTCATATTCTGCTACCGTCCAATGCTGCTGCAACGCTGGATTTTGTCCGTTTCCTATTTTTATCTGGAACGGAAAAAGGGATTATATTTTCAGTAGGTTCAGAGGGGAACTCATGGAGATTCTGATTTTCTAACAATCCCTGTAAGGAAGTCATTTGTCCATATTGTGGACTGGAAAAGACTGGCTTCACCCAATGCGTATGAAATGGTGTGACAATTCAGTCTGTCGTTATCTCTTTTTCTGTTTGTGCCACTTACATGAATTTTTGGCATGCGGAATCCTTTGAAAGTCCTGATTGTTCTCACACTGCGAAGACTCCAGTGTGATGGCAGCAATGTCACGTCAGAAGCAGCCACCTTCTCTCCTAAGCACAAGACAAAGAGCAGGAGAATCACCACAGGCTTTCCAGGTAGAAGAGTAACCATAGTTTAGATATGAATAGCTATTATTTTGTAAGGTAGAACGCATAATTTGTTTCAGTGATTTCTATACCCAACATGGGGCTTGAACTCATGACCTGAGATCAAGAGTCACATGCTCTACCAACTGAGTTAGCAAAGAGCACTTAAAACAGATTAACTTTTAGTTAACTTTTAATTAACTTTTAATTAAATAAGATTAACTTAAAACAGATTAACTAGGTGGCTTGGTGGAGTGTCCAATTCTTGATTTCGGCTAAGGTCATGATGCCACCGTTTGTGAGATAGATCCCCCACGTCAGGCTCCATGCTGACAGCACAAAGCCTGCTTGGTGTTCTCTCTCTCCCTCTCTCTTGGCCCCTCCCCTGCTTGAGCTCTCTCTCTCCAAAACAAACAAACATTTAAAACAAAAGATTCTGTCTCTTCTCCCTCTACCACTCTCCCCTGCTGGCACATGTGCTCTCTCTCTCTCTCTCTCTCTCTCTCTCTTTCTCTAAAAAAAAAAAAAAAAAAAAAATTAACTTTTAACTGAAATTTTATTTTATTGTTTTTTCTTAAATTCGTGGTTAAGGTAATACAATTACCAAAGAAGAACCAGCTAGCATAATTATGTAAAGTCTTAGTTAAATGTAACACACCGAATTATTTTTACTGATGATACCTGGAAAAAAAAAAAAGAGGGGACCCTCGGTGGCTCAGCTGGTTAAGTTTTCGACTCTTGATTTTGGCTCAGGTCATAATCTCAAGGTTCATGGGATCGATCCTCACATCGACTCAGCTGTCAGCACAGAGCCTTCTTGGGATTCTCTCTCTCCATCTCTCTCTGCCCCTCCCCCACTCATTCGCTTTCTCTGTCTCTGTCTCTGTCTCTCTCTCTCTCTCTCTCTCTCTCTCTCAAAATAAATAAATAAATAATTTTTTTTAAAAAACCACAGTCATTATTGTAATGTCCATTTAAAAATAGAAATGTTGCTGAAATTTAATTTTTTTAATTCTTTTAATGTTTATTTTTGAGAAAGAGAAAGACAGAATGCAAGCAGAAGAGAGGCAGAAAGAGAGGAAAACAGAGGATCCAAAGCAGGTTCCAGGCACCAAGCTATCAGCACAGCACCCCACATGAGGCTCCAACCCACAAACTGTGAGATCATGACCTGAGCTGAAGTTGGATACTTAACCAGACTGAGCTACCCAGGCGCCCCTAAAAATTTTGTTCAAAAGCAATATATGATTTGCATGCATGTTTGGAAAAGGCAGCTGTACTTGTCCGTATGTCTGTGCTTTCCTAAACTATTTGGCTTAGTTTACAGTTTATTTCAGTATTTCAGTATATTCTCAGCACTTTACATTTGCATCTGTTTTATTTTTAAAGACACTGATTTTAGAGGGAATGAAATAAATGGAGCCTCAGACTAATATGTCCTAATATGTTTTCTCTATATTTCAAAACATTAAAGTGCATTCAGAACAATTAAAATATATTGGGGTGTATACACCTCCAGAGAAATACTAAGCAACCCTGGCTTGAAGTAGCTTCAATGAGATAAAACAAGCTAAAAACTATTTGTAATTTCGGTGGATATCCTCATGGTATAAAGAGAGAAAAAGACATAATGAGGTTAAGTGACAATTTTTATAATCATTTATCGTCATTGATAGGATTTGGAGAATTTCAGGTGAATATATATTCAGGTAAGAATGGTTCTAGAGGTTATGGTCGTTTAAACAGTAGGTTTCGGCTGGAAACGTTTATTAGATACCAAAGGGGTATTATGACACAGCACTGAGGTCACAGTTAATGGCATTTGACAAGATGTTGTTCTTACTCAGGTTATTAATGTGAGAAGGGAAACCATTGTATTGCCAGACGTTATATTTAAAGGCAGGTCATTCCCTCTCTGAAAGGATATATATTTTGAGTCTAGCTATGGGCAAAAGGAGAAAACAGTGATATATATGATGGGTGGTTGTAATAAATAAAACACTTCTGTAGGAGATTTTGAGTGTTGGCCTGCTGGGATTATCAGCATGGGCAAATCAGATATGTAGGGGAATGGGACAAAAGATGAAGCTAGTCATATACTTGCATTATTATTTCCTTTATATTTTTTTAAATAGCAAAACACTTAATATTGAAAATTAAAAGACAGATAATGGGGCACCTGGGTGGCTCAGTTAAACGTCCAACTTCGGCTCAGGCCATGATCTCACAGCTTGTGAGTTCGAGCCCCACATCAGGCTCTGTGCTGACAGTTTAGAGCCTGGAGCCTGCTTCGGATTCTGTGTCTCCTTCTCTCTCTGTCCCTCCTCCACTTGTGCTCTGTCTCTCTCTGTCTCTCAAAAATAAACAAGTGTAAAAAAAAATAAATAAAAGACAGAAAACCTTTCAAGTCTATAATTTGAAGAACCAATATGTATATATTTTTAATTTTAATTCCACTATAGTTGACATACAGTGTTATGTTAGTTTCAGGTGTACAATATAGTGATTCAACAATCCCATACCTCGCCCAGTCCTCATCATAAGTATACTCTTAATCCCCTTCACTGATTTCATCCATCTTCCCACCCACCTGCTCTTTGGTGCCCATCAGTTTGTTCTCTGTGGTTAAAAGTCTGTTTTCTGGTTTGCCTCTTTTTTTCTTTGTTCATTTGTTCTGTTTCTTAAATTCAAAATATGAATGAAATCACATTGTATTTGTCTTTCTCTGACTGACTTATCTCACTTAGCATTTTACCCTCTGGATCCATTCATGCTGTGGAAAATGGCAAGGTTTCATTCTTTTTATGGCTGAGTAATATCCCATATATATAACACATCTTATTCATCCATTCATCTATCAATGGGCACTTGCCATAATTTAGCTATTGTAAATAGTGTTGCAATAAACATAGGGGTGCATATATCTTTTTGAATTGGTGTTTCATAGTCTTTTTAAATTTTTTTTAATGTTTTTATTTATTTTTGAGGGAGAGAGAGAGAGAGAGAGCGCACGAGCAGGGGAGGGGCAGAGAGAGAGGGAGACACAGAATCTGAAGCAGGCTCCTGGCTCTGAGCTGTCAGCACAGAACCTGATGTGGGACTCAAACCCATGAACTCTGAGATCATAATTTGAGCCGAAGTCAGAGCGGCTTAACTGACTGAGCCACCCAGGTGTCCCAGTGTTTTTGTAGTTTTTAGGGAAATATTTTGTAGTGGAATTACTGGATCATATGGTAATTGTTTTTAATTTTTTGAGGAACCTCTATATTGTTCTCCATAATGTCTGCACCAGTCTGCATTCCCACCAACAGTGCATGAACAACCAGTATAATTTTAAGGTAAATATTAATAATACATATCTACTACATTAGTTGTGTAGATACACCAGTTAGAGCTAGTAACTTCTTAGTTATAGATAAATTATTTGAACATGGTCTTGTTTTATATCAAAAAAATCAGCTAGGAATTTTATTTTCCCTTTTATTGCATACATTGCATAGGTGTCCAGTTAGTCATCAGTCTACACTGCAACCAGAAAGAAAGATGCTTTTTGTTTCTTTCCAGCTTCTTTCTTACTACCTCTCAGAGGTAGTAAGTATTACAGTCAAGTTACAATCACTCATATAAAGATACAATTAAGCCTTAATTGCATTCCTTTTCCTGCTTCCCTCATCAAGGAATTAAAATCCTGAAATAAAAGATAAAGGATATTTTTGAGTGGTTTTGGAGGAAAATAACAAGTAATGGGGAAGTTGGTTTTTTTTTTTTCAAAATTTTTAGGCCATTTAAAATTCTCAAGTACTTAAAATGATTTTTTTTTATTGTCCCTCCCACCCACATTATAAAGGAAAGGAAATTAAAGTAAATTTGTATTGAAAGTAAATCTGTATTGAACATAATACATTTTCCAAAATGTACTTTTAAAGACAAAATAGCAAACAAATTCTTAATAGATAAAGTATGTACATTCAAGTGCATAAGTCAAATTGGGAGACAAATTAATGTATTCTAATCCCTTGTGATCTCTCTGTCTCCCCAAATCATGCTATATTTACATTATGTAAAATTATGCATAGCATTCTCTTCTACACCAAAATGCTTTGCTTTCTAACATTTTTACATGCCTCAGTCTTTTTTCTAAAACTATTAAAATCTCTTAAAATAAAGACTGTATCCTAAGAGACTTTTGAATTTTTAAGACCTTTATAAAGTTTTGAACATACAGAAGTTTTGTATCTATTTTAGTCAAAATATCTAAATAAATGACTTGAACATTGAAAGTGACATTTTTATTTAATTAAAAACTAATTTTGTATTTAATTATATAAAGAGTAACATTTAAATTTCATTATCTGTGATTAACAATGTTGGTATGTATTTTATTTTAAGAAAGAAAATTAATAGTATATGAAAATGGTAGTGATCTATTTACCTAGCATCCTACCATCCTATTAACAAACTTTTAATCCATAAATTGAATGACATATGCACATATTTTCATATATTAATGGGCATAGAATTACACAGTACATATTAATTCCTTTTAACTTTATGTAATATATGTGAATTATATATTAATTTAAAATCTATACATGTTGATGATCCAGAGATCATGCTGATGGAACTCTCTCCTCTCTCTTATTTTTCCCCTCCTTCCCCCTCTTTCTTACCCTCTACACACACCCATACAGCACATGCATGACTTAAAAAGCAAAATGTGGAATAATCCAGAGTTATACATTCTTACAATTATTGTATCATACATAAGATAACTGAGTTACTTTTGATAGAGGACGTAGCCAAGGAAAATTGTCAGAGGTACTGAGGTTTATTTTCAGACGTTGATACATTGAAATAAAAAATCCTTCCTTTTCAGATGCCCTTGAGACATTGGCACTTTCTTGTCTCAGAGTCCCTCATTGTCCCAGAGTCCCTTCTAATATTTTTTGCTTTATTTATGGTGTTCTTGTGTATGAACTACTGCAATTGCCCATCAGCAAGCATAATCCCTCTCCAAGGAACTGGGAATTCACAGAATGTTGCTGGTACAGTCTTATTCTATACAAACACAATGTGGTCAGTCATTCAGTGTGTTGCCAATATTTTTCTTATTTTTTTCCTTTAAAAAAGGTCCTTTGTTTTTGTTGTTGTTTTAGAAATATGCTAACTTGATTGTACTCAAAATGTGCAGTCCTTGTAGACGTGGTTTACTGTATTAACAATGAAAATTTTTCTATACTTTCCATTCAAATTGGCATTCCCCTCAAAATAATTCACATCTCTCACCTCATATTCATTAGTGCTAAGAAGGCTTTGTTTAATCTTTCTTATTTAAAAAAAGGTAATATATTCCAACCTGCTGCCTTTTTGTAAAAATAAAAACAATTCTGTGAAATCAAAATATGAATCAAATACCCAGTGTTTAGAAGACTCTTAAAATGTTAAACTGTATTTTAAAAATAATATAAGTTTGTGAGCTATAATTTACCAAACTACTATTTGTTAGACAATATAGTATGATTCTCAGAAGAAGAAATCCATCTCTGGATTCCATTGTTTGCTTTTATTTAAAGTATCACATGAAAATAATATAAATCTTTCCACTTGTGGAAATAGGAACAACTTAAAAATTAGTTGTTATAGCCTAGGAAATCCTGATGAAAGTATCTAAAGATGAAGAACTTGTCTCATCAAATTTTAGAATACATTATGAAGCTCTTGTGTTTAACACACTATAATATTGGCACAAGGATAGACAAACTGGCCAATTGAACAGAATGGAGATTTCAAAAATGGATCTCTATATACATGGCTATATGATTTGTAAGAATGATGAAGCAGACCAATGGAAAAGGTTGTCCTTTTCCATGACAGGTAGTGGGTCAATTATATATCCATGAGAAAAAAAAAAGCCCAATAGTTCCACATAATAGCGCATAACTGTGAACATGCATACACACACACACACACACACACACACACACACACACACACTCATGATTCCAGAAAATTGCAAATTTAAACGCTTAAAGTAAAACAATATATCTTTTGGTGGAAACTATACAACTTCATGACTTTAGACAAACATTTCTTACAAGAAGTAAAATTAATCAGTCACAAAAGGAGCATAATTAACTATATTAAAATCATAACTTGCATGATTAAAAAACACCAATGAGAGTGAAAATATAACTGACAGATTGGAGAAGATATAAAATGATAGGTAGAAAGACAGATGACAGATGGGGTGCCTGAGTGGTTCAATCACTTAAGCGTCCAATTTAGGCTCAGGTCATAATCTCGAGGTCCGTGAGTTGGGCTCTGTACTGACAGCCTAGAGCTTGGAGCCTGTTTCAGGTTCTGTGTCTCCCTCTCCCTCTCTGCTCCTCCCCCATTTGTGATGTGATCTCTCTCTCTCTCTCTCTCGTAAATAAATATTAAGAAAAAATAAAAATGAAGATGGATGATAGATAGATAGAGACACAGAGAGACAAAGGTATATATGCATCATATCATACAATAGACTCATATCCTTTACGAAGAATCCCTACCAATTAGAAAATGACATATAAACACACACAAATCTTAATAGTTACTTTACAAAAGAAAAGTACTCTAATGACCAATTAGTATTTAAAATTTGTAAAATATCATTAGTCACCAGGAATTGAATCAAATAGAGTGGATGCTGAAAAAAGAATGTGCTCTTCATGGTTTTCTTAAGTCATCAGATCCCTACATGAGTAAACTTATGAAAAAATAAAAGGATATGATGGCAGTGAAACAAACGTAGTCTAAGGTAGGTCTGTGATGAATCAAAATATCTAATGTAATCTCGGGGAAAAAATCTAAACTGAAATTTTAGAACAGAGGCAGGTAATGCTAGAGACAAAGGACAAGCTAAAAGTTGTGATGTGGTTAAAATTGGTCTGTGTGCTTGGATATTTCCATACTTTAGTAGTTCATCCTACTTAATGTGATTATAGTAAAGTAGATAATAATGCATGTAAATTAATCTCTAGGTCCTTTAGTTTTCCTATGCAGTCATCGCTCAGCCTAGAAGCTACCTTTATCATAGGGATGCAAGTATGGAATAAACACAGTATATATGGTTCAGTACTATCTGTGGTTTCACACATGCACTGAAGGTCTTGGAACATATCCCATGTGGAAAAGGGGAACTACTGCATACTAACATCCTCCATATTACCAGTTAGAAAGGTCCTTAAATCTAACGCCTCAAGATAAATAATGTTAGAAATTAGACACTGCAATTAATTGTAACAACAGCCAAAGCAAACAGGAGACTAAATGCATAACTGTGAGGTATCTCCTAGTCTACAGTCAAGGCAGTGATGTGGAAAGAGGAGAAACCTAATATTTGGGATGGAAAATCAGTGTGAATGACTGGAGAATCTTATAGACCCCAATTCTGAAACTTCTGGTTCAGCACATACAGCTCTATCTTGCTTGCAAGATGAAGTAGTCCTACTTCCTTGGAGACAGTGTAGACCTCCCTGGGGTGGGTGCCCCTAGATGATGGTTGCACTTCTCAAGTTCTTCTCTAGTTTCTCTTCACTGTATCTAGACCAATAAGTGTGGTCAGGTCTTAGTATGAGAGAAGTGTATTCTGGCCCAGGAGAAAATAGCTTACTCCCTGAAATATTGCTAGACCAAAAAAATATATGTACTGATAAGAACAATGAAAACTATGTCCAAATATGTATTAAGCATGCTGAAACAGGGGGAACAGTCTCAAAGGCTGCCTAAGGAAAACTGAATTGGCATGTGATCATGGAGCCATTTCCTATGTCTCCCGATTTAATATTTTATCAGTTAAAATAAATTACTTTCTATTAATTAGTTAAAATAAAATAAAATAAAATTTTATCAGTTAAAATAAATTACTTTCTATTAATCAGTTAAAATAAAATAAAGCCAGGTTTACTTCGGGGACGCTCCATTGAAAGTTGCATTAGACAATGCCATAATGTCATGAAGTGTAGATGACAGAAACTGTTCCTACAAAACAGTTAGGAGGCTCATAAAATTGGTCAGGCCATGCTTACCAGAAAAGCACAGAGGACACACACTCCACTCAGACAATAAGAAACGGAACCTGCATCATTAGGCAAGCACATGGTGAGTGTCCTCTGTATGTCAGGGTTGATGGTGGAGAGATATGTCCATAGAACTAGGCTCGGTAAGGTTGAGTGATGCTATGATGTGATTCTGAACAGCAGAAGTTCAGTTTTGACCCTCAACCATAAGAGGCACTAAAAGCATCAACATCAGAATGGGCAGCAGAATGTGGGAAATTAGTATACAAGTCTATGGCATTGGGTAATAAATTGTGATTTTTTTTCTGAATGGGTCTTTGATATGGCTTGTTAAATACATCTTGTAAAAAGAGCTGGAAACATATATACATGAACATCACAGAATAGGTACATATTCCAATACCTGAATTTACAAGGTGCTCAATTTATTTTTCAAGTGGCCTCATTGATACATATTATAAGATGGATTCTATTTTTTTCTTAGTAGAGTTGACACACAAGTTTACATTAGTTTTTTTTTTTTTTTTTTAATTTTTTTTTCAACGTTTATTTATTTTTGGGACAGAGAGAGACAGAGCATGAACAGGGGAGGGGCAGAGAGAGAGGGAGACAAAGAATCGGAAACAGGCTCCAGGCTCCGAGCCATCAGCCCAGAGCCCGACGCGGGGCTCGAACTCACGGACCGCGAGATCGTGACCTGGCTGAAGTCGGACGCTTAACCGACTGCGCCACCCAGGCGCCCCAAGTTTACATTAGTTTTAAGTGTACAACATAATCATTTAAAGGTTTTGCACACTGAAGGAAACCATTGACAAAACAAAAAGGCAATTTGTAAATAGGAGAAGATATCTTTAAATGATGTATCAAATAAGGGGTTAATATCCAAAGTATATAAAGAGCATATATAACTCAACACCACAGAGGAAGAAAAAGAAAAACAAATAAACCAATAAAAATGGGCAGAGGACCTAAATAGACATTTTTCCAAAGAAGACATACAAATGGCCTACAGACACATAAAAAGATGTTCAACATCACTCATCCATCATAAGGGAAATGCAAATCAAAACTACAATGAGATATCACCTCGCACCTGTCAGAACGGCTGCAATCAAAACCACAAGAAACAATAAGTGTTAGTGAGGATGTAGAGAAAAAAGAATCTTGTGCACTGTTGGTGGGAATCTAAATTGGTGCAGCCACTGTGGAAAACAGTATGGAGTTTCCTCAAAAAAAGAAAGAAAGAAAGAAAGAAAGAAAGAAAGAAAGAAAGAAAGAAAGAAAGAAAGAAATATCCTATGATCCGGAAATTCCACTAATGGATATTTATCCGAAGAAAACGAAAACACTAATTTGAAAGGATGTATGCCCCCCTCTATTGGGAGATCTTAACCATGAAAAATAGGTAGGCAACCAGGCAATGGCCTACTTCTACAAACAGGGAAAAAAGAAGAGTTGGTGAGAAACAGACTGATGTCAGATGCGACAATGGAAAATTACAAGTCCTCACCCTTTCCAGTTCTGAACCGATTTTAAGATCCATGCTCCGCATAATGAAAGCAAGACAGAAATACCACTGTATCACTCTATAATTATTCCTTTCTCAAAGGAATATGCAGTCCTTTCTCAAAGGTATATGCAACCAGTTACCTTAGCAACTATATACCGGAGAAAACTGAATACCTAAGGCATTTGATGTCTATTGGTCCTGATTCTAAAGGACACGAATACTATTATAGCTCTGTAGTGACAGTGAAGGTGTCACGGATGCAAAACACAAATGGAATCCTAGCCCAAGAGTCTCTTATGGTTTATCCAATATTTCTGAATTTCTAACTGCTGTTCATGTTCCTGGTTCTTAAACGCTTAATTGATACAGATAATCAAAGAACAAACAGAACCTTCATGTTTGTTCCCTGATGGGAGGAAGTATCACCAGGAAAATCATAATTCATTATATTCTGGGGTCACCCTCAATGATAGAAAGTAATTCCCACCATATCCTCAATCCAAAACAGGTAAGTGAAGCTGAATTATATGGACTAGCCCAAATGCAACCAATAGTTATACCTCAATCTCCATTTACTTCCAGTTATGGGGTTTTTACTAGCACTAACCAACAGACCATCTGGCACTCAATGTGTTGCAACTGGTCTGGCAAATGTATTTTTTTTTCAGTACTCATCAGAAAAAAGGATCAAAAACATCAAGGAACAACAGGATGCTTTACTCTCTTCCCCAGGGCTATGTTAATTTCCCTTCTGTCAGTTACTATATAGTCCACTGGGACTCTTATCCTCCAGACCAGGGGTTTGGCAAGCTACAGCCAGGAGCCAAAGCTAGCCCGCATTTTTGTGCTTATGAGCTAAGAATGGTTTTTTTTCTTTCATTTTAAAGAAACATAAAAATAAAACAAAGCAAACAAATAAAATGTAATAGAGACGTTTATGTCCTATAAAACCTAAATATGTACTGCCTGGTCCTTACAAAGTTTGTCAAATTCCAATCTAGACCCTGGTATATCTTTCTTAGATGCTTATTTAATAATAAATATACATACAGTTTTCCCCATATTAAGTGGTTTTTTTTAATCCTTAAAACTACTAATTCCATCTCCACAATAATCTATGCAGATGAGTCTTGTTATTATGTTTATTTTAGGGATGATACAGTTGATGATGCTCAAAATGGTTCTGTGACTTGCCAAAGTCATACTGTAGCAGGATTCTTGCACAGAGAGTCATGACTGGGAGGCTTTTCTTTCCAGGAAGCAACTTTATTCCTTCCTGCACCACTCAGTTGGGTTCATACCCTAAGAACTGAACCCCGAACCACCACATGGGTAGTTTTCTATATATTTTCTACTTCTTTGTCTTCCATATATGGTAACATACAAACATGTAGTCTGCTTAAGCAGTCTCATGTTACAAGGTCGTGAAGGATGTTGTCATGTAAGTATACAGCCAGGTTGCCTTGAGGTTTTGTTTTTGTTTTTGTGTTCCTTTTCCTTAGGGAGGGGACCCTACCAACAATACAAGCTAGTGAATGCTGGAGTCAAGATTAAAACCTAGGTTTACGGCTTTATATTCTCTAATCCCCATTCCATAATTGAAAACATTTGTTATGCACTTAATATTCTTATAATCAAGTTTTATTGAAATTTTATTGAAGAGGCAAATATATATGAGAATTTGAGAGCAAATAAAAACAAAAAAAAAGTATTTAATGTAAAATGGTGCAAGCAAGTAAATGAAAATATGGGGTTTCAAGTAAAGCAGCATCCTAGGGAAATTTTTGTCACATTAGTGCTTCTTATATGAAAATACACATTAAAATTCATGAAACATGGTGTGGGAATAGGGAATGGGATTCTTATTACTCACCCAGCAATACCATGATTGGTCATTTTACGTAGTGAGATGAATAGAGTGACTAATTGGGTTAATTTCTGTAGCTACTTGTCTCTTTGTTACTTCTCTAGATTAAGAACATAATGGGGGAGCCTGACTGGCTCAATCAGTGGACCATGTGACCCTTGATTGTAGATTCATGGTTGTAAATTTGAGTTCCATCTTGAATATAGAGATTCCATAAAAATAAAGTTTTGTTTTTTTTTTAAGAACATATCAGATGTCCAGATCATAGGTATATTAACACTGATCTATTGCTATGGTGATGGCAAAAAGAAGATTTCAGCCGCAGAAGTTTGGACTTCTTGGGCTCACAGGTGTAATCTGTATTGGAGGTCAATAATTCATTAAAATATCTAATATCATTGCTAACTGGAAATTTTTGTCATCTCATGAGTGGGAAAACAATGTCTGGGGCTCTCTCATTTCTTTAATTTGCCACAATTTTTTAAAGCATACATATTTTTCTGTTAGGAAGATTATGAAATAGCAGAATTCCCAGTCAAGGTAATTTAGAATGCCTTTTCTTTGCTTCTTATAACCAATTCGTCCTTTGGGGAGGGGATGTTTTAATCTGTAATCCCTTCTATTATATTCTGAGTTTAATTTTGTAAGTGACTTTAGAAGCTGTGTGGAAATAAACACATATAGACCCTGGTATAAGAAGTATACCAACATAGAGAGTTCTAAATTAGGAGAAAGAGAAAGGTCTGTGTGTGAAATATACATACTAAGAATAGTAGATAAAGCTACTGATTATAAAACTGATTAATTAAGAGTTGTCTAACAAATACACAACTCAGGCAGTGCTGAAACCTGACAAATATGTGTTCATTAGAATCATGACGATGCTTTATGTGAGGGCTAGAACATCGCCAGGTTTGCGCTGTTCTCATGAAGGCAAATCAGCTGGTTTGTTTCCCCTCAATTCTTCAATCTCTTTCTTACAAGGATTTTTACCCATCCCCCGATTTTCATAGTATGTATATGGCAAAATAATTCTTGAAATATGGCATTGAGTCTGCTTTATTATTCTCTTTAAGTGGCTATTTCTCTAACCCCTCCAAGATGTTTTAAGGTATAGGATTGTCCTCCACATTATCATTGTTTTTAAATTTCTTATTTGCCTTAGAAAATATTCCTTATAGTCAAAATCCTCTAATATATTTCCCAATAGCTTACACTCATTGGAGAATTTATTCTGAGACATGAGGAGGAAAAGCAAATAGCAGAGCACGGTTATGGGTGAAGATAAATGTATTTTCATGAGCCATTGAGGAGAATTCTGAAGAATCTTCCAATTCCAAAGCAACATTATTTTCTTAAAGGCGAGAATATTCACGAGCCAAAAAAAAAAAAAAATAGTGCCTTAGGGAAGGTCAAGATTGAATACGCAATTGTCCAGCCCTAGAAAGCTTTCTCTGTTACTAGTGTGGAATTATAATGAGAAGACACAACAAACTTCAAACTGGAGCATTTTTAAAAAAGTCAGTGATGAATAGAAAGTTTAGATGACAGAGCACCAGTGGTCTAAACTTGATTAATCAAATAAAACTAACTCAGAAAAATTAGGTTGTATGCTCATTTGGCTGACCTTATTTTATTTCATCAATAAGCAAATGCCTATTTGTTCACCTAAAATTTCTCTATACAATTGGTTGACATTAGTGTTCTCAGTCTTTCGTGTCTCAATACACTGGCACAATTAAACGATGTGTCTAGCACTCATTGGTAGTTTTAATTATTAAATTATTTTTAGATTAAGCATTTCCGTGAACAGTTCGGAATTTAAAAACAAACACACAAAAGCATGAAATTGATTGCCTGCACCTGTGGACTTAGCGTCCATAAACTTGAGACAGTCTTATTAAAAGCAGGCCAATGAAAAATAAATTAAATAAATTAAAGCAGGCCAATACCAGAGAATTATTGACCTACATTTTTCTGGCATTGTAGGAAACAGGACCAGGTACTAACAATGTAGCAACTTTAGTGCTACATTTATATGGCAATTATAATGTAAATCCTCAGTTGCTACTTTATATTTTATTGGAAATGCATTGTGTGTGATCATCATACTAAATTTCATTCTTGAGGAAACAATTTAGTTTTATACTTTTTTTTCTGATGGTTTTTCTCTTTTTGTTCTTGTAGTTCTTATGCTCAACTGTTTTGAATTTGTTTTCCTTCCTGCCTGAAATCCTGAATCCAATTCACTGACCTAAAAACCTTATTAAATTGCATATATCTTTTCACCATAAACCTAACAATTTTGCTGACACACTATCTTCTTAGGGGCACAAATTATTCTTAGGTGGTTTAAAAAAATAGCTTTCACTAACAGTGTTTGCTTTTGCGTTGTTTTTCAAATGCAAAACATAGATGGCTGATAAGTGTCACAACAAAACCCAGTATCATCAGTGCAAGCTTTTAATGTTCTATTTCAAAGAGCCAAAAGGAAAGAACAAGAAAAAAATATCCCAGCTCTACTTCTCTTTTACTGTTAAATTACTTATGATCAAGTAAGCAACTTAGGTTGTTTTAAAAGTTTGACACCTGTCAAAAACGATATTGGGGGCATCATTCAAATTCTAATATTCAATTCTATTCTGGGAGTTTAGAGGACTTTAAAATTATTTCTTGAGGATTCACATTAAAGCAGTTTCACCCATAGATGAAAATTGAAGGGTCTGATTTTGGAAGTGCCAAAATCCTGCAGCAAGGTGAGGTGACAGTGATTTCTCACTCTGAGGTTAGTGCCAACACACAGCGTCTGCTGATTTAGCTAAACAGTGTTCGACCTCATTTCTTAGTATAGCTTCATCTCTGTTTCTACAGCATATGCATGCAGTCTAAGTGTATATCCTGTTGATAGATTGTTCAAGAAGTAAGCATTTTATGCATTACTCCTGCCCTTTCTGGTTTTCCAGTGTTCACCTTGTTGTCAAAAACAAACAACAACCACAAAACACTGCTGCATCCATTAGCAGGTGAGTAGGAACTGAAGGGAGAAGGGAGTTTTGCCCCATAATGTAGTTATAGAAGGAGGTTTGGGGAATCCAAGCCCTGGCAAAAACGAACTGAGTAGGCTTTACTTCTGTATGTGCTAGGGGTATTGAACACGACCACAGTATATGCTAACTCTGAAAGTTTACAGAGTGGCATTAAATATTTATGTGCTGACTATATTACATCAGGGGCATTAATTCTAAGCTGTTAAATATTTAAGGACCTGGAGTGTTTAGCATGAGGACACTTAATTATGTTTTTCATTGCACTTTAGTGACAACAGATATTGTTCGTAAAATTGAGAAAGCTTGGAGAAAATTCCACGTGGGTTCCCAAAGTATTTTGCCCATATAAATATAATGTTAACCTCTTCTTTCTACATATTAGGACATTGGAATCATGAAAATTTGGTGTGCTTATAGCATGTACAACATTTCTAAATTGGGTTAAAGCTGCTATTTATAGACCCTAAAAAGAAATAAAATATGCATACCTATCCAAGGGCTCACTTACCCGCACTCTTATACATGCACATGGACACACACACACACACACACACACACACACACTCAGTCTGTCATCTGAAAATTACGATACAATAGCACCCTCAAAATTAGAATTAAATACACTCATTTGTAGATCCATTGCTGAGCCTGGTGTATGATAAGTGACAAATAAACACAGTTCCCTATTCCATCTTTAAAACCAGTAAACAGGGGCACCTGAGTGGCTCAGTTGGTTAAGCATCTGACTCTTGATTTCTGCCCAGGTCATGTTCTCCCGGTTCCTGAGACATTTAGCCCCACTTCTGGCTGTGTGCTCCCAGTGCAGAGCCTCCTTGGAATTCTTTCTCTCCTCTCTCTCTGCCCCTCCGCTGCTCACTCTCTCTCTTTCTCTCTCTATCTCTCTAAATAAATAAATAAATAAATAAATAGGGGCGCCTGGGTGGCGCAGTCGGTCGAGCGTCCGACTTCAGCCAGGTCACGATCTTGCGGTCCGTGAGTTCGAGCCCCGCGTCGGGCTCTGGGCTGATGGCTCAGAGCCTGGAGCCTGCTTCCGATTCTGTGTCTCCCTCTCTCTCTGCCCCTCCCCCGTTCATGCTCTGTCTCTCTCTGTTCCAAAAATAAATAAACGTTGAAATAAATAAATAAATAAATAAATAAATAAGAAAAATATAAACAGCTGACAGAAGGGAGGTGGGTGGCCAGATGGGATAAATAGGTAATGCGAATTAAGGAGGGCACTTGTAATGAGCACTGGGTGTTATAGGTACATGTTGAATCACTATATTGTACACCTGAAACCAATATTAAACTGTGTGATAACTAACTGGAATTTAAATAAAAACTTTAAAAAAGTCCAGTTGTAAGTAGTATATATTATAAATTAAGGACATGAAAAGAAAGGTGTTTCTCAATATATTTCTCAATAATCATGCTGATGATATTGTTTTTAAATATAATCGCCATACCAATATCATCTAGGGTTTCCTCTATGCTGTCTTCTAGGAGTTTCATAGTTTTGTGTTTAACATGTAGTTTTTTTTCAATAAGTGAAATATATTGTCAAATTGGTTTCCATACAACACCCAGTGCTCATCCCAAAAGGTGCCCTCCTCAATACCCATCACCCACCCTCCCCTCCCTCCCACCCCCCATCAACCCTCAGTTTGTTCTCAGTTTTTAAGAGTCTCTTATGCTTTGGCTCTCTCCCACTCTACCCCAAAGGCAAGGGAATTAAAAGCAAAAGTGAATTACTGGGACCTTATGAAGATAAAAAGCTTCTGCACAGCAAAGGAAACAACCAACAAAACTAAAAGGCAACCAACGGAATGGGAAAGGATATTTGCAAATGACATATCGGACAAAGGGCTAGTATCCAAAATCTGTAAAGAGCTCACCAAACTCCACACCCAAAAAACAAATAACCCAGTGAAGAAATGGGCAGAAAACATGAATAGACACTTCTCTAAAGAAGACATCCGGGTGGCCAACAGCCACATAACATGTAGTTTTATGATCCATTCCGAGTTCAGTTTTGTGGAGATTGTAAATCTTAAGTTTAGATTCTTCTTCTTCTACTTTTTTTTTATATGCAGATGTTCAGTTTTTTTCCGTGTCATTTGTTGAAAACAATTTGTTACATTGTTTTGTGCTTGCTCCTTTGTCAAATATGAGCTGATTATATTTATGTAGGTCTATTTCTGGGCTCTCTATTCTGTTCTATGATGTGTTTGTCTATATTTTCCCCAATACCACACTGTCTTCCTTACTGCAGCTTTATAGTAAGTCTTGAAGTCAGGTAGTGTTAGTCCTCCAACGTTGTTTCTCTCTTTCAGCACTGTGTTTGCCACTCTTATTATTATTTTTTTTTGCCTCTCCATATAAACTGTAGAATCACTTTGTCTATATTCATAAAATAACTTTCTGGCATTTTGACTTAAATTGCACTGGATCTACAGATCAAGTTGGGAAGATCTGACATCCTGACAATATTAAATTGTCTTAACTATGACATGGGCTATCTTTCCATTTATTTGGTTATTTTTTATTTCATTCATCAAAGTTTTGTAGTTTTCTTCATGTACATCATGTACACGTTTTGTTAGATTTATGCCCAAGCATTTCATTGTGAGGGTGCTAATTCAAATAGGACTGTGGTTTTAATTTTAAATTCTGCCTGCTCATTTCTGGTAACATAGGCAAGTGATGGGCTTTTGTATGTTAGCCTTGGTTTCTGTAAACTTGCTATAATTGCTTAATAGTTCCAGGAGGGGTTTTTTTTTTTTGTCATTTCAAAACAAATTTTCTACACAGATGAAATTGTCATCTGTGACCAAAGACAGTTTTATGTCTCCTTTGCCAATCTCCTTTTCCCTTTTTATATTTTATAGAATTTTCCAGAACTTGTAGTATAATGTTGAAAAGAAGTAGAGAGAGAAGACATGATTACCTTGTGTCTGATCTTAATTGGAAAGTTTCTCACCATTAAGTATGATGCTAGCTGTGTTTTGTGTGTGTTAGTTTATAGATAGTCTTTATCAAGTTGAGAAACTTTTCCTCTATCCTCTGTGTCTCTCTGTATCTCCGCCCCAACCCGTTCGCATTCTGTCTGTGTCTCTCTCAAAAATCAAAATAAACATTAAAAAAATTTTTAAAAAGACAATTATAGAGTGTTAGTATAACTTCCTTAAATTTTGTGGAATTCACCATAAATCCAAGTTGCTCTTGTACTTCCTGTTTTGTAAAGTTATTATTGATTTAATTTCTTTAATAAACATAGACATATTCAAATTGTGTATTTTTGGGTGAGTTTTGGCAGACTGTGTTTTTCAAGGAATTTGTCCATTTCATCTGGGTTTTCAAATTTGTGAGCATAGAGTTATTCATAGCATTCCTTCAGTTTCTGTGATATTTGTAGTCATGCCCCCACTTTTATTTCTGATATTAGCGATTTGTGTCATCCACATTATTTTCTTAGTTAGCCTGACTAGAGCTTTATCAATTTTATTGATTCTTTCACAGAACAAGCTTTTTGTTTTATTGATTTTCCCTACTTTTTTTTCGTTTTCAATTTTATTGATTTCCATTCTGATTCTTGTCATTTCTCATTTCTCATTCTGATCATTCTCATCATTTTCTGCTTACTTTGGATTAAATTACTCTCCTTTTTCCCATTTCCTCAGATGGAAATTTAGATTACTGATTTTAGATTTTTCCTACTCTAATGTATGCTTTCAATGCTATACATTTCCTATTAAGCACTGCATTCCACAATTTTGATTAAGTTGTGTTTTCATTTTCATTTAGTTCAGAATACTTTTTAAATTTCTCTTGAAATTTATTCTTTTACCCATATGATATTTAGAAGTATATTGCTTAATCTCCGTGTATTTTGAGATTGTCCAGTTTTCTTTCTCTTGTTGATTTCTGGTTTCATCCCCTTAGGGTCTAAAAGCAGATATTGTATGATTTGTATGATTTGTATTCTTTTAAAATTGTTAAGGTGTGTTTTATTGTCCAGAATGTTGTCTATCTTAATGAATGTTTTATATAAATGTTAGAAAAAAAGTAAATTCTGTTCTGGAATAGACTACAGATGTCAATTCTATCTAGTTGATTGATGGTGCTGTTGAGTTCAACTATGCCATTACTAATTTTCTGTCCGGTTGATCTGTCCATTTCTAAGACAAAAGCTTTGAAGTCTCCAACTATGATCATGCATTTATCTATCTTTTTTGCATTTCTCTCAGTTTTTGCCTCATAGAGTTTTCATGCTTTATTAGGTGCATACATGTTAAGAATTGTTGTGTCTTCTAGGAGAATTGACCCTTTTATTGTTATGTAATGTTTTTCGTTATCCCTGATAGCCTTTTAATAATTTTAATGTCTGCTATGTCTTGTTCTGATGCTTGATCTGTCTCTTCAAATTGTGTGTGTGTGTGTGTGTGTGTGTGTGTGTGTGTGTATGTGTATGTATTTTCCTTCTGATATGGTTTGTAAATTTTTCTTGCTAGCTAAACATCATGGATCAGGTAAAGGGGATTGCTGCACATAGGTCCTTGGTAATGTGTTGGTAAGGTATGGGGTGAGGGAAACCATTCTATGGCCCTAAGATTAGGTCTAGGTATTTTAGTGAGCTTATTTCTATTTCTCTGGATGATGAACTTCACAAGTTCTCAGTTTTGTTTTTCTCCTCCTTAATTGGGACAAGATTACTAAAGTGTTCTGCAGTTCGGTATTTTCCTTCCTCTAGATAAATTAGGCTCTGATAAAATCTGATAAAATCAGCAGGTTAAGCTCTGGTTAAATAGTTTCTTGTAAGGGCAAACCTTGTTAAAAACAAACAAACAAACAAAATGCTCTGGGATATTTCAAAATGATTCTTTTTCCATTTCTCCTGCTAGAAACAGGAAGAGATATTTCTCTGACATGTACTGTGGGGACTTGGTCAAAATCCTAGAGACAAATGTCACAGTAATGTGGAGGCCATCCTATTCCATGATTGGGTTCTCCCAAAGTTTTTAGCTCATAGAACTCTCCACTCTGAGCCTCTAGCAATTTGTCAATTCCAGTTCAGGTTTTGCTACTCACCGCCGGATCCTGCAGAATTTCTGGTCCTGAGTTTCTGCTGTGTTTGCCTGTTGGTCTTCAATCCTGAACACAGTGGTTTGCCCTGTTGCCTCCCTTTTCTTATACATCCAAGGAAAAATTGTTGATCTTTTCAGTCTGCTCAGATTTTTACTGGTCAAGAAGGAATGGCCACTTCCAAGCTATTTAAATGCAGAACCAGAAACCAGCTAAATTAATGTATTTCTACATTTCTACATATATTTCTACATTTCTACCAAACAAAAATTTAATTTTGTGTTCCATTCAAATCTCTAAGCCTTTAATAATTCTATTCCTGTGCATATATTTGTCCTCTAGAACTTCTACTTTATGATTCCCTTGAAAGTTAGCTGGAGACTGTCAGATTAAGAGCCATTTTTCAAATAATAATAATAATTAAAACTCTTATCGGGTGTGTGAAAATATCTTTTGTATCTGAGATCTCAAAGTGATAAAAAACAAACATGTTTTGTCCTGTATGTCTGTGACCCAAATACAGCTTTCAACCTCCTACTAGTAACTTGGGAAGAATCTTCTTTTGTGTTGTATTCCATTCTCACCAGCTCAGGGTGGATAAGACTTTACCAAATGCTCAACTTTGTCTCAGCCTTTGAATGTCAAAAAGACCTAGCTCAATAAGTGCAAGGTCATTATGGTTGTTTTCTCCCAAAAGCCAGAGAACATGCAATGGCTGAGAGAGAGAGAGAGAGAGAGAGAGAGAGAGAGAGAGGATTTTCTTTGTCAGGTTTTGTTTTTAGATTCAGATTCCACTCTCCATTTGAGTATTTATCTTTCCTGTGAAAAACAGTGAGAACCTGAACTTTAAAAGAGTTTAATTCACAACTCACAGGCAGTTGCTGGAAAATCTCAGGGGCCCTGGCTCAAATAAACTTAGAATTAATAGAAGAAAAGAAGAAGGAGAAGAAGAAGAAGAAGAAGAAGAAGAACAAGAAGAACAAGAACAAGAAGAAGCTGTATTCTTTTCTAGTTTTTTCCTCCAGAAAACAACTTGTTGTAAGGAGTGTTAGTTAAATAAACAATTAACTGATGAGAGTATTTAGACTAAGGTAGGCGGTGAGGGAGACAGGAACTATAGCAATCCATAAAGACTTCTTTTAAAAGAACCAAAAGGTGTTAGTTTCAAAAACAGGAAAAATCAAGCATATTTGATTTAATTAATTTTAATGACATAATAATTTCTTCAATTCTTCAACCTTCCATGAAGATGGTAAAGAAGGCATTATAAAAACAAAACTACATTAAATCTATGTTCTACAAAAGTTGATCTTTGAATACATGTGTTTGATATTCTTCCTTGAACTTGCAATATTATTTCCTATATAATATTCAAAATTAGCTGATGCAAAAAGCCAAAAGTCAATCTTATGAGGTTCTAAAATTTCAAACTCTTTACACATCTCTCCCATAGTTTAAGTAGGAAAAATAGTCTAATTGAATAATAATGTAATTCCTTCTGAGAAACCTCTATGACTATTAATTTCACAGCCAATTTTAACACAGGTTGAGTTATTGTATTAAAGTTTATATTTTTATGAAACTAACAAAGACTGAAATATTACAAGGTAGCATATTGAAGTGGTAAGGGTTTCACTAATCTTTGTCAAGCAGAAAGTTTAGTTGGTGTTGTTTAATGAATATTGAGGCATTCAACCAGGATCACACCATGAAGCTTAAAAACTGGCTAAGAAAGGATTTAGCAGTACATCATTGTTTTGGTTTGTTTTGTTATCATTCAGTTTCTATTTTTTTTTTCCTTTATCCTCTGGATATAACATAGCTGTCTAACATCCAGATAGGAAATACTATTTCTTATTTTTTTTAGGAAAAAGATAAATTTTGAATGGATGTCTTCACCTGTTGCACAGCAGTTGAGGCATGAAAACAGCAGCAAGGCAGAGCCAAAAGATATATTATGGAATTTGTGGGAAAAAAATAACAATCAAGACACTATTCTTTTAAAAGGTGGTCCAGGGGCACCTGGGTGGCTAAGTTGGTTAAGCATTCAGCTCAGGTCATAATCTCACAGTTCGTGAGTTCGAGTTCTGAATCGGGCTCTATGCTGACAGCTCTGAGCCTGGAGCCTCCTTCCAATTCTGTCTCTTCCTCTCTCCCTATTTCTCCCCTGATTGCACTTTGCTTCTCTCTCTCTCTCTCCCTCAAAAATAAATAATCATAGGTGGTCCTGCTGAAAAGGAGATATAGGGCTTCTAGTAGAGACTGTGAACTTGGCAAAGTTCAGAGAAATGATAGCCAAAGTTTAAGGTGTAGGGGGCACCTGGATGGCTCAGTCGGTTAAGCATCTGACTTGGGCTCAAGTCATGATTTCACAGTTCATGAGTTCAAGTCCGCAGTAGGGCTCTGTGCTGACAGCTCAGAGCCTGAAGCCTTCTTCTGATTCTTTCTCTCTCTCTCTCTCTCTCTGCCCCTCTCCCCACTCACATTCTGTCTCTGTCTCTCTTTCTCAAAAATAAATAAAAACATTAAAATTAAAAAATATATATTAAGGTGTGTGGTTGCAAGAATCAATATTTTTTTAATCATTAATGTAGAGGCTGCTTTTGGGCATACAGGTTTGAGTGATGGAATATAGAAAGGGCCCACAGTGACTAGCCGGCTGAATACACACAGGTCCATCAGGCAACCCACTTCAACATATCCAAAGGTCCTAACTATCCAATGAGCTACTTACAACCAAGCCCAGTTCCCAAAAAGGGGGAAATTTCATAAGTTGCCATACCTCCTCACCTTCCCCTTTAAAAATGGTCCCTACCCACTTCTTCTTGGAGACAGCCTCTCATTTGCTGTCCTGCCTATTGCTCCCTTGTGATATTTTCCATAAATTTCTATCTCTTTTGTTCTGCTTCAGGTGAATTCTTTTCACTGCCCATGCCATTGGCGTCCATCCAATTGGCACCCCACATTTGGGGGCACCATCTGATTGGGAGAGACACCACATTTAGACACCATAATTAATAAGTGATGTATTCTAAAGAAAAAAATAGATTGAAAGATAAACACATTTTAGTGTCATTATATAAACTGTCATTTTTAAATAATGATACTAATTCCACAATCTGGACATGGAATGTAATCCTCTTACTTTGCAGTCGTGTTTGATCATCAGTTGAATTAAATGTCAACCTTACATAGACTTGAGCAGTCTCCAGAATTGCTACCATTCACCCTCAAGTCTGTTAACACAAATGCCACAGAGAAAGTAATGTTAACTTGCATCGTGCTTGAAAGGGATCTGTACATGACTGGTACTTAAAATCACATTACCCTTATACACACCTATTCTCAAGCTTACCTCCTATCTCATCTCTAATTCTTACTAACAATGAAGATGTTCTTTTCCATGTGCAACAGAAATGATACATTTTTCTCATTAAACTTATAGGACTTCGATTTATACACATCTTCAGTTCCTGATCGACAGAAATGTATTTACATTTTTCTGCACAAAGACTTGTGTATATTCCCCTGTGATCTCAGCACCTTCAATTACTTGACTCTATCTAGGTAATACGTTTTGATCAAACCAGGATAAACATAAATGTGATGGAGAAGAGCTTATCTTCAGGATCTTCCTATCCCTTAAGGTTTCTTTCAACTCAAATATCCTATCCATAGATGCATACTTTTGTCTCTTTGTCATTGGCCTTTGCAATATGAATGGAAAGAGAATGGAAAGGGAAAGAGAAGGAAATGGGAGGGAAGGAATGGAGAAAATAAGAGAAGGAAGAGAAGGCAAGGGGGAATTAATTAGGACTACGATATTACTGAGCATCAGATTAATAAAGGATATATTATAATAATCTTCAAAAAGAAGTTTAGGTCATGTGTATCACTATGTTCAATATATAAATTTGGGGGTAATATAAAATTATAGTCTTCTAGTTAAAATTATTCTAACATCAAAACTGATGCTTACAATTTCTCTTTTCAGCAATCATGTGGTTCATTTCTCTCTCTTTCTACACATTCTCAGGATGCTGAAATTTCAAGGTTAAGAGTTGTAGCCCCCGTTGTGGGAAACAGACATAATGACAATTATATTATGTTATGAAAAATGCCTTAGAAGTAATAAATGAAGGCATGACAAATCCATCCTGAGAAACTGGGGAAGTAGTATTTGAGTTAGCTCCTTCGGGACTATAAGGATGGATTGTATTTTATTAGAGTGACAAGAAGTAACATGAAATATAAAGCCCAGGTACTTGTAACATAATCTTATGTTTGAGAAAATAGGAGAAATTTAACACAACTAGATCATAGAAAGCATGAGTCATGACCGTAACCAAAAGTGGGATTAGAATGGGATTTCAGAGACATTTCAGACTGCAAAAAGAGGTTCACTCTTTTACCTTCAATCAGTAGCAACTATGTTACAAAGAGCAAAAATTGAAAACGGTATGACTAGATCCATGTTCTAATGGAATAATGTAAACGAGAGAGTAGACCAGAGAGGAATAAAGAGATGCCTTTAAAAGGTCTATTAAAATAGTCATGGTATGAGATAGTGACAACCTGATAAAAGTCAATGGAGGTAGGAATTAAGAAAAGGGAATAATCAAGAGGTACTTACTAAAAACTTTGGACTGATAATGGTGCTTTATTAAGTTAAATCAGTGTTCTGACAGTTAATGAGAAACAATGTATTCAAAAGTATAGCATACTGAATTATTACCAGCATGTGAAATTTATAAACCTATTTTATAAAATTCAAGTGAATTGTTTTGGTATCTTTTCTTGCATCTACCTCAAATAATATTTTATTATTATAATAGTTCTAGTAAGCAGGCAATATTACCCCCTTGAGAGATGAGCAAGTGAAAGATTTGCTTTAAATTAGCAGTTCAAGGTCATATCTTAGGTTGGAGATATAAACCAGCTTAGTGGTTGCCACAGAGTCCAAGTTTGTTTGATTAAGTCCAACAGTTCAAAATTACTTCAAATATTTGTGAGCTGGTGTCAAGAACATGAAGGTAGTGAAGTAGCGAGATGGCCAAGACCAAAATGTTGGTGTCAGAAGACCAATACCAGAGACGTGGGGAAATGATCACATTTGGCCTTTAGAGAAGACTGAGGATAATGGAGCTGGACTTCATCTACGCATACCAAAAGGTGACATTATGTCAAATATTTATATTTTTTTCTGTATAAAACATATTATCCCACAACATTTACAAACAGAAAAAAAATAATTGTAATAAGGTTTACTTTTACTTGTCATTTTAAGATTTGAAGGAAATACTGTGGAGTATAAGGCCTTTCTTATTACGGTCACAACGTACGACTCACAACGTCTAGAATGGTAGCATCACTGTGTAAGTTCCGTCGATCTCAAGGACAGTCATGAATACAAAATGAGTGGCATAGGAAAAGACTATGTATATGTCTTAGAGTATCTTTCTCATACGTGTTTTTCCTCTCACTATGGACCTACCCATGCAATTGCAGCTGGTGAAGGAGTAAACCACAAAAGGAATCACAGAAATGTCAGAATTAACAAGTCTCTAAAAGGCATTTATTCATGCTTCTTAATTCATTTAAGAAATGAATGCTTAGCTGGGGTTCCTGGGTGGCTCAGTCGGTTGAGCGTCCGACTTCGGCTCAGGTCATGATCTCACCGTTTGTGGGTTCGAGCCCCACGTGGGGCTCTGTGCTGACGGCTCAGAGCCTGGAACCTGCTACGGATTCTCTGTCTCCCTCTCTCTCTCTTCCCCTCTCCCACTCATGCTCTGTCTCTCTCTGTCTCAAAAATAAAATAAGCATTAAAAAAAAAAAGAAGTATAAATGGCCTGTTTTGGTCAAACTTTTAATGACATCCAGGGTTAAAATACAGGATTGCTGCTGTTCCATTTGATGCCCCTTCCTTCACAAAGCCAAACAAATAATCTTGCTATAATATCTTAAAAATATTATCAAAATACAAGAAAATAATTGCTTGGTTCTTTGGAAAGGGGATGAAATAAATAAGCAAATGTAAGCTGACATCTTGAAGAAAACAAATTGATATATTTAAAGAGATGCTGAAACTAATGTAATGTCACATACCAGCTAAAATCAAATAAAAATTAAGTAACACAATACATGTTTAAGTTTTTTTTTAATAAAGAAAGATAACACTACCTACAATGGAGGCAGGAAAAAGTACTTTATCTTCATTTATTTTTCCCTCCTATAAGTTTATTTCCTCCATAAAAAAAAATGACAGCAAAGAGTTAAGCCAGAGATTTACTGAATGTTACATATATAACATTGTCAGAATATAATGTGTGATTCCAAGGCAATTGACAAATGCATTTTCATAATTATTTCCACTTATTCTTTGGGGGAAGGTGGGGACTGAGCATTTTCAGTTGCTTTTTGAGGCAGAATCTCAGCTAGACAATAGATTGTAATTAGAATACCCCCAAGCAAAAAAGAGAACTGCACTCCCAGCATCCTGAGATAGCAGTCAAAATGCAGCAGGTGGGCAAGAATTATAGCACGCCAGCAAGAGACAATATTTCAGTGACTACAACAGCTTACAGAAAGGAAGTGAAATAACATAAATACAATAAGAGCATGGGTGTAGCAGCCTCCACTCTGTTAATTAGACTGCATTCACACTTCAGTGATGCAGTAATAATCCACTCCAGCCCCTTTAACCAACAGTTCAAATTCTGCCATGATGTTCCAGGCAGATAAAGAATGTGGTATGATGTGTTTCACCAACTCAGGTATCATTATGTTACTGTCCTCGTTATGATAAAACTTTCAAATACTTTTTTGCCTTCAGATGAAAATATTTGTGGTAAAATTATTACTAATCTTTTAAAGGTCAACTTAGAGATTTTTATATTATGTCTGTCACTGACGCTCACGTGCCTGAAATCATCTACCAATAATGTTCCGTTTTTCTTTAATGGAAGGCACAGAATTTCTAAATACAGCGCCACGTTTAACTTTGGTCTTGGTTTCTTACATTAGTGATGATTCAAATGAATTTATACCCAAGGAAACAAAATATTCTGTACCTTGTCAAATGAAACATCATATAACAGAGTAAAAGTTAGCTAGTATATTTCATATTGTACACACATACAACTCCTGTTCTTTTCTTCACTCCTTCAACAACCTGGTGATAAGCATTTGCCTTCAATGTCCGTATGAACGTAAATGTACACAGACAAGCATATGATAGATCTGTTCATCTATGTCAATATAAAACAGATTCTATATCAATTGCATTACACTGTTTTTAGTTTTTGAAAAAGCACTCTGTAGTGCTAGGAAACTGTTCACACAAGTGTCTAAAGAAAAGTAGGATTAAAATCATGCCAGCCCAACTTTAAATCAAAGTAATTTGGAAGACAAGACTCCTGTTTGACGTTGGTTTTCCTTACTATTGTCAATAACAGTTCATCTGCAGTGCAAGTTGTGCTATTAGTCACCTCTGAAAATTGGCCACTGTTTCAGTCTGACACTTCTGCAGAATTGTTGAGGCCCATTGGTTTCTTCCTGCCCGTGATTAAGCTCACCACTTCCTCAAATCTAAATGCTTACTATTTAGCCAAAACAATAGTAGCTAACAGCATACTACTTGTTTTTCACTTGCATTTGAAATTGAAGATTTTAAATTGGTTCTTTTACCTGTTGTTGTTTTCTTTTGTTCTGGTTTTGTTTTTGCTTTTGCTTTCTCTTCTTTTGCCTGTTTCCCCTTAAGAGCCCAGGGTGAATGATCAATGTACCTTGCTTGGCGCACTCTTGTTTGGTGAGAGACAACAGGCTCTTTCTCCTTCTTCCTATGATCTCAAGAAACTCTCCTGGGCTGAAGGGGCAGTGACAGTCCATGATTTTTCATACTCCAGTCAGGGACTGTGTTGATTAAACGCACTTCACAAAACTTCACTACAACCTATTTTTCTCCTTTCCCAGCACAAGGCTCAGGGACAGGCTCAGAAGTTGATTAGGTGATAAGAGACTGAGCTTTCAGGGTGTTTCTATCTTATAATGTGATTAGCATAGATCCCAAGCTCCTGATTCATCTGGTCTTGTAAAGGAATATAACTGATGTCTTGGAATAAAGAAAAAATGTAGTCACAGATGTACTTAAAAGTACAGACTGCACACTTCCACAGTCTTCTAGAATGAAAATAGCATATGATTGTGCAGATAAAATACAGTGAACAGAAAATAGACCACTGATTTTCTTTTCTGATCCTAGTCAGAGTCACTACGATATGAAGGAGCAACGATTAGCCTGAGTACTTTTGTGAAACTGCAATTTGCTTAGAATGTGGAACTAAATACTATAAAAATGAGGATCTGTTTGAATTTGCTTTCAGTTACAGATCTTCCAAACTTTTGGAAGACCGAAAGTTTTTGAAGCGTTCCAATGAGATTTAAAAACAAATTAAAAGCACCTGACGTCAATAGACTTTAAAACAAATGCATTTTGTCTTTTCTTTGTTTTCTTACCACAAAGGAGTAATATTTTCCATTTGGAAGTTGGGGCGCTTATAACATTGTACTACTTTTTCTTAAATGTAATTTATTGTCAAATTAGCTAATATACAACGTATACAGTGTGCTCTTGGCTTTGGGAGTAGATTCCCATGATTCATCACTTACCTAAAAACCCAGTGCTCATCCCAAGTCCCCTCCTCAATGTTCATCACCAATTTTCCCCAACACCTTCTCTGTTTGTTCTTTGTATTAAAAGTCTCTTATGGTTTACCTCCCTCTCTATTTGTAACTATTTTTTTTTGTTCCCTTCCCCCATGATGCTCTGTTAAGTTTCTCAACTTCCATATGTAAGTGAAAACATATGATATCTCTCTTTCTCTGATTGACTTATTTCACTTAGCATAATACCCTCTGCTTTTTTGACATAAATTAGGGAGAAAATTAAGACAAGCAGCATCACAGCAGTAAAGAGTAAATCTGAAATCGGTGCCCCTTCCTCCACCTCCAAACTGCTGCAACTTCTGCAAATAACCCCTGACCTAAATCTTTCTCGAGGTCAAAGGTATATTAACTCCAGCATCCATGTGGCCAGGCGTCACAAAGAGTGTGTAAGATGTTGCATTGTCTATGAATGCCACATTTGTTTAACATGAGTCTGCATTAGGTGTAGTCTGTGCATAATTCACCTTATTCATCGTTTGAAAAGGCTAAAACTCATTGGTGACAGTGACACTATCTTTCTTTTTGTCCATTAGTGGATTGACTAGCACAGGTGGAGGAGTTGTACAGAAAACGGAAGATGATAGTTTCATTATTTATTTTTGAGTACTCTTGAAAAAAAATGTTCTCTCTGAAAAATAAAAACACTTTTTAAAATTTTTTAATGTTTATTTCTGAGACAGAGAGAGACAGAGCATGAGCTGGGGAGGGACAAAGAGAGAGGGAGACACAGAATCCGAAGCAGGCTCTAGGCTCTGAGCCATCAGCACAGAGCCCAACGTGGGGCTTGAACCCACGAACTGTGAGATCATGCCCTGAGCCAAATTCAGATGCTTTATTTCCTTCCTTCTGCTAAGTTTGGGCTTAATTTGTTCTTTTTTTTCCAGTTCTTTAAGTTTTAAAGTTAGGTTGTTTAAGATCTTTCTAATTTATTAATAGGTGCATTTTTAAAAATATAAACATTGCTCTGAGAACAGCTTTTGCTGAATTCCATAATATCTGATATGTCGTATTTCTATTTTCATTTGTTTCAAATATTTTTTTAAAAATTTTCTTCTTGATTTGTTCTTTGACCCAATGGTTGTTTACAAATGTGTTTTTTAGTTTCCACATATTTGTAGATCTTCTCACTTCTTCTCCTTAGTGATTTCTAGTTTCATATTATTGAGGTCAGAGAAGATAGCTAAAATGACTTTAATCTTCTTAAATTTACTAAAACTGGTTTTGTGAACTATCACATGTGATATATCTTGGAGAATGTTCCATATGCACTTGATGCTGTTAGATGGAATGTTCTGTTTATGTCTATTACATCCATTTGTTTTAAAGTATTGCTCAATTCCAATGTTTCTTTGTTGATTTTATGCCTGGACAATTTGTCCATTGATAAAAGGAGGCATTGAAATCCTTTACAGTTATTAGATTGTTGTCTGTTTCTCCTCTAATATCTGTTATTTGCTTCATATATTTTGGGGCTCAGGTGTTGGGAGTGCACATATTTACAAGTGTTATATCCTCTTGATACACTGATTACTTTCATTATATAAAACCTTTTTTAGTATCTCTTTACTTTTATTAGCTTGAGTTCTGTTTTGTCTAAGGTAAGTATGTCTACACCCATACTTGTTTGCTTGAAATATCTTCCATCTTTTCACTTTGAACCTACGTGTGTCTTTAGAACTGAAATGAGTGTCCTGTAGACAGTAGGCATGCAGTTGGGTCTTATTTTGTATTTATCCATCCAACCACTCTGTGCCTTTAGATTGTTGAGTTCAGACCATTTATATTTAGAGTGATTATTGATATGTAAGGATTTACTACTGTCATGTTTTGCCTTGTGGTTATTTTGCCTCTCCATAATTTCTTTTTCCTTCTGTTTCTGTCTTTGTAAGCTGGTGTCTTTCCATGGTGATTTTCTCAGTTTCCCCTTTTTATGTTTTGTGTCTCTGCTCTTGACTTTTGCTTTGCATTTCCATGAAGTTTACAAAAGTTTTATAGAAAACATTGTGGTTTTTTTAATGCTGATAGCAATTTACCTTCATTCCCCTATGAAGTTTCCATACTTTTACTCTTCACCTTTTATATTTTTGATGTCACAAAATATCTTTTTATGCTGTGATTTTGTTACCAAGTTGTAGTGGCTCTTTTTAATGTTCTTCTTCCTTTCACCTTTATGCTATAATTAAGAGTTTAATATACTATTTATTCTAAACGTGAATTACAGTTTTATTTTTTTAATTTTTTTAATGTCTATTTATTTTTGAGAGAGACAGAGACAGAATGCGAGTGGGTTAGGGGCAGAGAGAGAGAGGGAGACACAGAAGCCGAAGCAGGCTCCGGGCTCTAGCTGTCAGTACAGAGCCCAATGCGGGGCTCGAACTCACCAGCTGTGAGATCATGACCTGAGCCTAAGTCAGACGCTCAACTGACTGCGCCACCCAGGCCCCCCTGAATTACAGTTTTCTAATTTTGACTACTTATCACCTTAATCAGAGTTCTTTGTGCTTCCATCTTTTTGTTTCAGCTTGAAGGGCCTCCACATCCTATAAGGCAGGTCCGGTGATAGTGAACTCTCTCAGCTTTTGTTCATCTGGAAAAGCTTTTACTTCTCCTTCAAACCTGGAGGAAAAGTTTGCCAAATAGAGTATTCGTGGCTGGCAGTTCTTATCATTCAATATTTCCATTGTCATTCCACTCTCTCCTGGCCATAGAGTTTTCCCTGAGAAATCTGCTGATACTTTAATGGGAGTTCCCTGTAGTTTACCATATTTTTTTTCTTGTTTCATTAAAATTCTTTCTTTATCACTGACTTTTGGCAGTTCTAATATAATGTGTCCTGGAGAAGATCTTTTGTGTTGAGACAATAAGGTGTTCTGTTAGCTTCATAGACTTGTATATCCAGTTCCTTCCCTGGGTTTGGAACATTCTCAGTATCATTTCTTTAAATATGCTCTCTGTCCTCTTCTCTGTTTTCCTTCTGGAATACCAATTACTCTTATGGTGGCTTTCCTAATGGAGTCTGATACTTCCTGTAGGGCTGTCTCACTTTTTAAAATCTTAGTTCTCTCTTCTCTCCTGAATCATTTCGTATTCCCATCTTTAAACTAACTTATCCTCTTTTCCATCGGATCTTCTCTATTTTGAATACTTTTTAATGCATTTTTCACCTCATTTATTGACTTCTTCAGCTCTAGAATTTGTTTGGTTATTTTTTTTTAAGAATCTCAATATCTTTGGTAAAGTACTCTTTCTGTTTAATAATTTTATTATTGAAATCCTTGTATTGTCATTTTGAGTTTTCTTGTAGCTGTTGAATTTCTTCATAATAGCTATTTTGAATTCTTTTTCAGTTAGACTTCAGATATTCCATATCTCTGGGTATTAGAATGAGGGGAATTGTTTATCTCATTCTGGCAGGAAGCCTCATTGGAAGGTATTTCCAGGACCACTAGGTCATGGATAGGCAAATTTTTTCTATAAAACTTCTGATAATAAATATTTTACAGTGTGTGGGCCACATAGAGTCCCTGTTGCAACTTTCATGTTTTCTTTCACAACTCCTTAAAAATGTACAATTCTTAGCTCACTCATTATACAAAAACAAGATGTGAATCTAATCTGGCCATGGGCGATAGTTTATTAACTCCTGTTAGATGTGATCTATGCAACCCATAACTCCTGAGGTATGGACAAATCAATAGTCTGGATCTCCCCCTTTCCCATTAAAGGAGGTACTTTTCACTTAAAAGAATGTCTCAGGTTCTAAATTCAGCTGAAGTTCATCAACACGCAAAGTTAATTTTCTATTAGTATTATTATTACTATTAATTATCTCCACTTTACTACTAAATGCCACGAGACAACAATTTAACTTCAGGTATAGAAAGGCACTACATTACATAAAATTCCCTAAGCATTTTAATTTTTTGAGCCTGACACTCATTTCAATTTACTTAGTTTCTTCAGAAGCATTTATTCACCATGATCTTATAAATATTATTACCCTATGTTTTCCTGCTGCAGCTATTTTCCTAAACCTGTGCCCTAATGAAGCACAAAGTTCTAAGAGATCACACATTATAACTTAATTAGATGATTCTTTTTATTTATAAAATTTTCTTTTCTTCTTTTTTTTATTTTAGAGAGAGGAAGAGAGTGAAAATGAGGGAGGGGCAGAGGGAGACAGGGAGAGAGAGAGAGAGAGAGAGAGAGAGAGTCCCAAGCAGGTGTCATGCTTAGCCCAGAGCCAAATGCAGCGATTGAACCCATGACCCTGGGACCATGACCTGAGCCAAAATCAAGAGTCACACACCTTTCTGACTGACCCACCTATGTGCCCCTTGATAAGCCTGTTTCTTAGTGTTCTTTATCAACTTCATTAACATATAATTATAATAAAAATCCACCACTTTTAAGGGTACAACTTGATTAGTTTTAAAAAGTATATAATGGTATAACAACACAATCGTAATACAGGACATTTCCATCACTCCATGTGTCCCTTTGGTGCAGTCTCTCTTTCCCAAGCCCTGGACTCTGGAAACTCCTGGCCCACATTTTATCCTTTATTTGTGCCTTTCCTAGAATTTCATAAAAATGGGATCATACAATATGTACTCTTTGTGTTTGGCTTCTTTTTCTTAGAATAATGCATTTGGGATTCAATGGTGTTGTTGCATGTACCAATACTTTATTTCTTGCTACTGCTGAGCAGTATTCCATCATATAGCTATTTTTTAATCCATTTACCAGTTGATAAATGTTAGGGATCATTTCCATCTTCTCCTTTCTGGGAATTACATTTGTACGCATGAACTTTTAGATAGTTCATTGTGCTGGACACATGTGATTAGATGTTTCCTGATTGCAAGGAATTGCAACTTTTCTATTTGTAACATGAATGTGAATTTTCCTGCATTTCAGACAATTTCAAAGTTATAAAAAATATCAAAATGCTCTATTTCTGCAGGTTCATTTAAAAAAATTCCTAGTCCAAATTTCCTTGTTCATTTTGTATTTTGAATTCAAACATCAAATCTGAATCTGGTCAATTTAAACAAACAAAAAAAAAAAAATAATAATTTGATGGAAAGATAAAAAGTAACATGTAAATAACCAGGTATATTAAGAGTAAGAATTGAGGCAGCTTATTCAGGTCATGTTTTCAGGACCCTGCAATAAGACCAGAAGATCTCCAAATGTTTTTTAATATTTATTTATTTTGAGACAAAGGGAGAGACAGAGTGTGAGCAGCGGGAGGGGGAGACACAGAATTCGAAGCAGGCTCCAGGCTCTGAGCTGTCAGCACAGCCTGATGCAGGGCTCGACTCACAAACCACAAGATCACGACCTGTGCCAAAGTCAGACGCTGAACAACTGAGCCACCCAGGGGCCCCTAAATCAAATTCATTTAAAAATAGAAGGCGGGGCTCCTGGGTGGCGCAGTCGGTTAAGCGTCCGACTTCAGCCAGGTCAGGATCTCGCGGTCCGGGAGTTCGAGCCCCGCGTCGGGCTCTGGGCTGATGGCTCAGAGCCTGGAGCCTGTTTCCGATTCTCTCTCCCTCTCTCTCTGCCCCTCCCCGTTCATGCTCTGTCTCTCTCTGTCCCAAAAATCAATAAATGTTGAAAAAAAAATTTTAAAAAAATAGTAAAAATAGAAGGCATACACAATGGAAGAAATAGTTGTCATCACCAAAACACATGAAAAACCAAAGTTAAAAAAAAAAAAAACTCTAAAACAGTTGAATTTAATTAATTTAGTGATTTAATCGGATTAACTCAATTTTTTTAAAAGAATAAGAACCAAGAAAGAAAAGCCGTAAGAACTAAATGTCTGAATCTGATACTTCAGATGGTTTCAACAAACACAGTAGAGAAGAGGAATGAAAATGGAAATATCACTCCATGATTTGTTTTATGGCGTGGTAGAAAGAGGACAAACTTATTGACTTACTGTGCAGCTAAATAGTTGTGCACCTAAATCATGGTTGTGCACGATTACATGTGAATCTGTTAAACATTCTCATATCTGGACCACAGCACGTATCATTTCAGTCAGAATCTCTGGGAATGGGAGCCTGGTGATACCCACATGCAGCCAAGGCTGAGAGCTAGTGAAGAAGAAAAAGAAGAGGTGGGGGAAGGGGATAGTGATAGAATCCAAATAAGACTACAATCACTTGAAACGTTTTCTTTCTTTACACTCCTGACAGTTTCTCTTTGAATGGACACTTTAATTTTCTAAGGTTAGCTGTTCCCAGAAATATGAAACTGTAAATCTAGTATTTGTGTTTGTATCTACCTATATCCAAAGAGAAAGAAAATGTCAAAAGTGTCCCTTGAAGAATTTCAGTTGAGAGGCCCCCCGGGTTGGCTCAGTCGGCTAAGCGTCAGCTCAGGTCACGATCTCACACTCTGAGAGTTCCAGCCCCGCGTCTGGCTCTATGCTGACAGCTCGGAGCCTGCTTCCGATTCTGTGTCTCGCTCTCTCTCTGCCCCTCCCCTGCTCATGTTCTGTCTCTCTCTGTCTCAAAAATAAATGAAAACCTTTAAAAAATTTTAAAAGAAAAGAATTTCAATTGGAATAACTGGATTCATATTTTCCTCAGGAATGAAATAAATCTCTTTGGCTAAAGACGGTATGATATCATGATTTGACCAGTTTGACTTACCCATTTAACCTTGTTTACTGACAAAGAAGTGAAATAGAAAAAAAAGAAATTTAACAGGACAGCCTGACTATAAAAACACAAAAGTAGAAGTTGGTAAGAAGGCCAAATACTAAATACCAAAAAGTAAATACTAACCTCTTCAAACTAGCAGCATAAGATTTTAGTTTTTGTGTCTTAAAATAGGACAATGGTAAACGTCACCACTCACAAATAACAATCAAGAATTTGCATGCATAAGGCAAAAGAGCATCACAATAGTTCAATCACATGTATATGGAAAAATTGAAAAAAAAGAAGAAAATTAAAAGAAGGGTGACAGCATACGTATCTCAAGAATGACCTTTAAAAAAAAAGAATGTTCTGAAATAAATCAATACATATATATAAGTTGTATGGGAACTTTGTTGGTTGTTGTGTTTGGCCTCATAATGCTTTCTCTAACTAAGCCAGTATGACTTAGCATAGTTCCAGCTGGACGAACACTGTGTCAGTAGATTTGAGAAAATCAACTGGACAGAGCTTGAGTGCTAAGGGGTATCACCTTTTAAATGTGCACAGTATTGGTATCTCAGCAAAAGTCACTCTGATAAATTACAGAAGCCAAGGTAGAGGTAAGGCAAGATGTAATCGTATTCTGATTGCAATTTTGAGGAATGCATGACTAAGATACTGCTCCAATATTTTTAGAGAAGCTGTAATAGTGCTTTGTAATTAGAGGTTTTAGAATGACTTAAAGGAAACACAATAGGCAATTATTTAAAATGTAGCAAGAGAGCCTTGGCCTCTTGGAAAACACTCACAATAGTTATTTTGCTTTGGGTAAGTCCAATATGCAAACACCTACTTCAGAATTGCCATGGTCTACCAGAAGAAAAAATTGTGTCATTGATATTTTGTAGACTTTATTACAAAGAATTAAATGACAGGGATCATCATTTCTTTTGCAACATTATGGGAAGAAAACAAATTGACTTCTTTTCACAAAGACCTGAGCATTTGGAAAGACACATAGGAAGCAAGAAAATGTTGACTGGGAAGTGTCGCTTCAAAGAAAATTGATGATGCAAGCAGGATGAGAGAAAACCAATGGGTTTAGCGTGAGGCATAGGAGGGATGAGAGAGATTCATAAGAGATTGTTGAAAGAGTCCAATCTTGGAGTAAAGAGTGCCAAATGAAGAAAAACTAAAGACACTGTGGAATGGCTTCATTATTTCAATCAAAAGAATAATTCTCATTTTATGGTGACATCAATTTAATGAAATAGAGGACATCCCGTATCCAGTGATGTAAACAGTAATGAAAGCATAGAAATATTCCAAACATGTTGGGAACGTGTACACACACACACATACACACACACACACACACACACACACACACACACACACTTCTATGAAACAGAAAAGGATTCAGTTGATTGTTGTGAATGGAAACAAGCTTTTTTTCATTCCCCACAAGTATTATATTTCTTTGTTAGCTCTCTGGCAGTGGCCAATAATTAGACAATACCAAAGGTTGGCTATTCCGTTACACCATGCTACTAGGTTAAAATCACCCGAAATCTGCCATGTTTATAGATGTTTATTTTTTTTTAATTTTTTTCAAGGTTTTTTTTATTTATTTTTGGGACAGAGAGAGACAGAGCATGAACGGGGGAGGGGCAGAGAGAGAGGGAGACACAGAATCGGAAACAGGTTCCAGGCTCTGAGCCATCAGCCCAGAGCCTGACGCGGGGCTCGAACTCACGGACCGCGAGATCGTGACCTGGCTGAAGTCGGATGCTTAACGGACTGCGCCACCAGGCGCCCCTAGATGTTTATTAACCACATAGGCACAAGACTGTCCTGCAATCTCTTCTATATGCTTGATGAATACCCATCTCTCTGTCTTTTAGAATATTCTAGAAGAAATGAAAACAAACACTTTGAGCCATTTTACTGGAAGCGAATGTAACCATAGTGATTATAGGCACAGGGTTTGATTTACCATTTTTTAGAAATTAGACCATCTAAGGACCAACTGAAGGTAGGAAACATGAGGCTGTCCACGGAAGCCTTCCCAGGTTCTCACCTTTTTCATGTAAGGACACTAAACTTACCCAAAAAATTTCAGTCACTTCACCTTTGTTGCCACCAATTTCACTAATGAAAACTTATATCTAAATCTCATTTTGCAAATCAGCCAGCCAATGGAGCTTATCATAAAAAGGATAGATGAAGTTTTCCTGTAGCTACCTTCCAGAAAGTGACTTTTTAATTAAATGCTAGCTGACTCCCCTTTAGAGTATGAATGCCTGAATAAGGCAAGTCATGTGCATCTCGATTGTAGATCGGATTAACACATCGCCTGGGCTAGTTTACTAATTTTTTAGTATCCTCACATTGAACCCGTGGGCTTTGGAAGGCTACTGGTTACCCTGACTTGCTGCTTCTCATATTGACCATTCAAATTACTACTTGTGATAAATCATGACATATCTTATTCATTTTTTTTTCTTTTCAAGTCTACCTGAATCAATTGCTGCAAAAAACAAAAACAAAAACAAACAAACAAAAAACCCAAAAAACCATAAAAAAACACTTCAATATTCAGGAAACTTGTACTGGGAAAAGAGGACTATTTGCCCACCAAATGTTCTGTTTAATCTCCCATGCAATCCAGATGACCTGAATCAGGGAGCTCTCCCTCCTCCTACCACCAGTCCAGATGGTTAGACCGATACATAATGCAATTTGAAAATTTACTCTTGAATATTACATAGAATGTGATGATTGCTACATTTACAAGAGCCGTCTTTTTAACCGCCTTCCTTTCTGTGAGTCAGTATTAGTCATAAAGTTCTCTGCTTATGATTGGCTCCAAAATTTAAACTATGTATTTAAGACTTCCTGTTCTTCACTTCTGAAAACCACATGCTTGATAAATCTTCTGTGCTTCCCAAAATGTTAAATAGACGGAAAGTTGATTTAAAATGACAGTTTCAACGCTTTATTAAGGTTTTTCATTTTATTTATGCATAGGTGTCATCAAATTGACCCCATCAAAATTAGCATTTTTACTTTATTTTTCAGTGTTGTGCCTTTGGTATTGCATGCTAATTTTGTGATCTTGGAACAGAATTGTCTCTATTATTAGTGGGCTTAAAGGAAATTGGACAAAAGAAATTTGAGGAGGTTTATTTATTTATTAATATTTTTATTTATTTATTTATTTAAATACCTGAGTCAAAAATAGAACATTGCCTGTGTCCCAAAGTCTCAAGGATATCATTGTCAAATTATTACCCCTTCCTTTATATCCCTCAAAGATAAGCAAATCCTAATTTCTATTTTTCTTGCTTTGTAGTACTTTGATATTTACTTGCACTTGCTGGTTCTTTCTGACTCAGACATTTAAAAAAAATTTTTAGTGTTTTTATTTATTTTTGAAGGAGACAGAGAGAGACAGAACATGAGTGGGGGAGGAGCAGACAGAGGGAGACACAGAATTCGAAGCAGGCTTCAGGCTTTAAGCTGTCAGCACAGAGCCTGATGCCGGGCTCGAACCCACAAACTGTGAGATCATGACCTGAGCCGAAGCTGGACGCTCTACTGACTGAGCCACCCACGTGCCTCTGATTCAGACATTTTGCTTGTATCTGTGTTAAGTTCCTGGATGTCATTTCTTCCTATTCTTTCTTTTGGGGTGAATTGGTCCATTTCATCATTTTGAAGGAAGAAAAGGAATTAATAAAGTAAAAACAAAAAAAAAAAAACTAAACAAGTGAAAACAACACACACACACAAAAATCAAACAAAGAAGGCTAGATCCTAGGTGTGTTTTGGTCTGGTATTTGAAAGAAACTTGATAGATCAGAGGAAAAAAATCAAATAAAGACAAAAAAGGGGGGGGGGAGGAAAATGTTTGAACATTTGAAAAAATGAATACAATAAAATAGAATAAAATGAAATGATGGAAGTAAAATAAAATATAAAAAATTTACAAAAAATAAAAAATACAGTAGAAAAAATTTAAAGAAAAATCTTTTTAATAAAAACTGAAAATAAAAAAAAATTCTCTTTCTGTATTCAAGAATAAGAAAAGAAAAGAAAAAGAAAAAGAAATTGAATACATGGACCAGCAAACAGAATTAAATATGATTGAAATCACATCCAGGTTCCCATAGATGTCAAATTATGAAGCACTTTGTAGTCCCTAAACTAAGCAAGTGGAGAGACTTGTGTTCTTAAGAACATGGTTGGCCCAGTTGGGTGGCGCTTGGTGTAACAGCTGTACTCTCCACTAGGTGGCGTTGCTTAGCTTACTGTAATTGATTGCAGTAGCTTATTGCCTATAGGTGTGTTTGTACAGGCACCAGAGGGGTGAAAATAGCATCACCCAGCTACCCAGTCTCTAGGATCAGAATTCTGTACTCTCCTGACTGACAATCAAGCACCCTTCCTTTTGTTCACTTCACGCTTCTACACTGTCTGTGACCAAGCTGTCAAGCTGCTGGGAGGCATCTCCCTCCTGAGTTTTATCTCAGATGGCACTGTGTTTCCCAGACCCTCCCTTCTGAGGACCTGTGACTTTGACCCATTCTGACCCTTTGGGGGAGGGTCTGGCGGAGCAATGGCTGGTGCTGGCCTGCCCCCAGGGACGTTCACCAGCCAGTGCCACTGCTGCTGCCCAGAGACTGTGGCCTGGCGTTAGCCCGCCCCAATAAAAGCTCGTGGGATCGTGTAGAAGCAGCCTTTCAGGGACTATGGAAAGTCACCACACACATCTGGTGCCAGGCTCACCCTTAATGTCCTTGTTCCAGCACCAGTGAATGTTGCCATTCTCTGGGATCCCCTGGGACATTTGCCTGTGGGGGGGGGGGGCTGTGCCACGTTTACCAAATGTCCTCCCAGGAGGTGAACCTCCTCTCCCCGTGTGGCCCTCAAGCCCCTCAGACCTTGCTCTCTGCTCCCAAGGATTCACCCTTCCTACCAAAGTACCTCTAGGCCACATACCTGTCGAGTTCTGTGGTTCAGGTTGTGCAGATTGTTGTGTTAATCCTCAAACCAGTTTTCTAGGTGTGCAGGATGATTTAGTGTTGCTCTGGCTGCATTTCAGGGACAAGAGATACAAAACAAAAAACAAAAAAAACGTCCATGCTGTTCCACCATCTTGGCCCCTCCCACAAACCTTATGTGCTGTTTTCTTATGATTATCCTGGAATTATGGGGTTTGAGAAGCAACAGACACACATTGTTCTCAGCCTTCTGGCTTCCTGAACTGTGAGAAAATAAGGTCTATTGTTGAAGCCACCCAGTCTGTGGTGCTTTATAATCGTAGACCTAGCAAACAAATACAGATTTCTTCTGTAAAGATATGTCTTTCCTTCCCAATTTTTTATTCATTTATTTATGCCAATATGCACTCATGTATATTAGTTATTATATTCGTTAGGTTATAATCTAGTTGTTGCACCAATTATTCTCATTTTGGCCACTGGGAACACTTTCAGTCTTACCCTTATACTTCTCGGCTGTGCTCCTTTTTCATTTTATTTTAAGGGCACTTTCTTTATTTGTTTGTTTTTGCTTTTGTTTTGTTTTCAGTGCTATAAGATGATTGAAACTCACCTTGTATAGTCCTTGCCCAATCTCTACAAATAGAGTCCTGGTTGCTTTTATTGTAGAATGAGATTTAGAAACCAAGTTACAAGATTTGAGTGTGTTCTTTGGTACTGAGTCATCACTGTTTCTAGCCCCGCATCCCTCTCTCTGTAATGTATTTGTGTATAAACATTTATACATACTTTTGAATATATGGAATATAGTTGTAATGACTAATGTCTTTGCAAATTATAACATGTGTCCATTCTAGGTGTATTTTCATTGATTGAATATTTTTATTTTCCTGATTCTTTGTTTATATGATAATCTTTGGGTGCAAGACGTTGTGAATTTTACCTTGATGCATGCTGGCTATTTTTATATATCTTAAAAACTTTTGAGTTTCAAAAAAAAAAAAACTTTTGAGTTTATGGAGGGCGTAATTCCATTAATTTACTTGGAATATGTTGATCCTTCCTGGTATTCTTTTGTTGTTGTTGATGCTGATGTTTTAAGGCAGAGTCAGTGCAGTCCTCATTCTAAGGTTTATTAGTCCCTACTACTTAAATAAGACCTACTTAAGTATTCTACCCAATACCCCATGAATTTTGGGATTTTCCAGCATAGCTGGTGAGAGCAAACACAACACTGCTCAAGCACTAGGCATTGTTTACTTTAATCCTTTCAATGGTCATTTACAAAATACAAATGAACAACGAAGAAAAAATGTACGTATTAAGGATTATAAAATAATAACATGGATAAATTATTTCCAGAAGATAGAACCCTCAACAGCATAAACAACTTGTTTGTTCCCAGTCAATGACCTTCTCCTTTGCATTTAATGTAGTCAACTTTAGCATTGCCATGACACCCTGGATCCCCACTGAGTTGCATCATGTTGGCAATTCTACCCCCTGCATCCAAACTCAAGGGGAACAACACAGGCTTTCAATAGGCTAATCAAAGCCACTTCCATGCTCTCTAGGAGGGCAAATTAAGTTGATTATTTTTATTGCTCAAATGCAAATGCCATTGCACTAAAAATTAAAGATATATAATGCATAGGTTGTATTCAGTGTCAGCATTTCAATATACTCTTGCAGAAAAGCCCACACAGTGCTTTTAAATTTACACATAATTATAGAGAATTACATCATTAAATTTTAGTGTAGCACTATTATGGAAAAGAAATGTGTTAAGTAACTATAGACAGCTTTTTTTTTCATCTTTTAGAATTCTATTAGATATTGGTTAAACAGTTTATATTTTTTTCACATAGAATTTGTAAACACATTAGTGGAAGTATCAATAGAAAAACACATAATTTTAAATGGAAATATTACCATTCAATTATTTGCACTGAGTGTCTCTTTAGTAATCAAGTAAAGCAGACATACTCATGTGATATAAAGCTATCATTACAAATAACGCAAATCACCATTACCATACATTACAATTGCACTCCACAGAACCTTATTCTTTTTTATTAAGTTGTTTATTTTAATTCCAGTATATTAACATACAGTGTTATATTAGCTTTAGGTGTACAATGTAGTGATTTAACATTTCTATAGATCATTACTCAGTGCTCATTATAAGTGCATTCTTAATCCCTGTTCGTATTCCCCCCATGCCCCCATCCACCTCCCCTCTGATATGCTTTATTTTATTTTTTCAACTGTTTTATAAGTTTGTTTATTTATTTTAAGAGAGAAAAAAAGAGAGAGGAAGAGAGACTGCACATAAGAAGTGAGGGGCAGAGAGAGAAGGAGAGAGAGAATCTCAAGCAGGCTTTGTGCTGTCAGCACGGACCCCTATGTGGGGCTAGCTCCCATGAACCATGAGATCATGACCTGAGATGAAATCAAGAATAGGATGCTTAACCAGGTTCCTCTGACATGCTTTATTTTAAACAAGTACCCTCAGTTAAATTTATTTTTTTTTCAACAAGAACATTTTTTTTACTGGAAGCATACTTCAGTATACATGGTTATATATATATATATATATATATATATATATATATATATATCTCCATCCATGAAGAATAGAATGTGCATTTTATTCAAGTATACACAGAAGAATTCCCTGGTTAAATAAAAAAAAAAGAAACAACAAATATTAAAAATTTAGAAAGTCCAAAAACCTTATTTTTAGAGTAGAACCCCCTTGAATGAAAAAGATTTAAACATAAACATAATTTGAAACTTATGGAGGGAAAGGAAATATTGCACTTACAAGTTTTATTTGAAATATCCCAACCTGAGAAAAAAATGGAAAAATGATCGGTAGTTTTTGACCTACAATGGATTCAATACATGGAGAGATCCCTTACAAAATAGATAAAGTTGAAATATTAACACAATTACTAATTGCTTGCTTGGTATATGTAAGCTGTACTCCAAGCTTCCACTTGCTTTTTTGAGAGAAAAGTTAAATAAATAACACAAAAGCAGTACCCACCACCAGCAAAAAGATTCTGACTCGCTGAAAGCTCAAATGATGGTTAGAATTTTTAACAAGAAATTGTTTTTAATGAAGTTATGTACATTGTGTACTTAGCCATAATGCTATTGCACTCTCATTAAACTACAGTATTATGTAAACATAACTTTTGAATGCACAAAGAAACCAAAAAAAAAATTAACTTGACTTGCTTTATTACTATATTTGTTTCATTGCAATTGCCTGGAACCAAACCCACAGTATCACCAAAGTATGCCTGTGTGTCACTCAAAAATATCTCTCTTTGGCATAAGGATTTTTCTGAACTGATTATCTTAAGAAACAGCAGACACAAGAGAAGTTCTGAAGGTAGAGCATGTTTCCCCTTTTTAAGAGAAATTTACATTTATAAAGGAAATCTCATTTGTAAAGGTGCCTCCCTCTCTGTATTCAGTAGAGAAGGATGATTATTAATTGCAAGAGTTTTATATAGAATAGAGAAGGCACTGACTAAAATCTGTCTATCAAACCTTACCCTTGTATGCCGTACTTTGCCCCACCACCTTCCCATGATTTGCCTCACCTACCCAGAAACCCCAAATCTCTTTTCTTGAGTTGACATTAGTGAATAAGCACCCCTTAGAGTCAATCATCTCTGAGTTTTTCTCATGTATATACAAGACATACATATTAATACTCCTCTGTTTGGTTTTCTGTCAATCTCTCTCTTCTAACAGAGACTTAGCCAAGGACCTAGAAGGATTAAGGCGAAAGAAAGAAAGAAAGAAAGAAAGAAAGAAAGAAAGAAAAAATTGTTTTTGTTTTACAACATCTAATTACACCGAAAAAGGTATGTTTTTTTTCTCATTGTTAAAAAACAAAATTCAACTGAGTAAATTTGAAGATTGAATCGGCTGCATACAACAATTCACAGACAGGGCAGTATCCAGTCTAGGAAGTAGAAAGGGGTTCCAAGGAATTGTACAAAATAGAAGATTTATAAAGTCAGAAAGTGGATAAGACAAAGGAGTCATAAAGACAAGATTATTTCTGATAAGGTCACCTTCTTTTGGAGAAAGGGATGTCTATCAGGCACATAACCTCACTTGCCCTTGTCAGTTTATTCCAGATTGACTGGTTAAAAGGTTACATTTGCAACTAAGCCTTGGTTTGCCTAAGGTGGGGGCACGTGATTATTTTGGGCCTGTTGTTTCATTTTTAACAAGCTGCTCTGAGATGCTTTTTTTTTTCAAGTTATGTCTTTATTTCATTGTATATTGCTCAAATAGCAATAACCGACAAAGTTTAGTAGAACAATTGTACACACTATTCATCTCGTCCAAGTTCAAGAATGGCACCTCATTTGAACAGACTTGTAGACCTGAGGAATTTGATTTCATTCTGAAATTGTCCAGGCCTCAAAAATACTGGTAGGAAAACCACACGTACTTTAAAGTCCTGGTGTTATGACATCTTTCTTTGATTTTTGGTAACCTTTTTTGTTAATTTATTAGAGTTATTTTTAGGCATTTCAGCATTTTATAAGCAAGTTATGATTTATTTATTTATCCAGAAGACATTTATTTAGGGGGTGAAACAATAAAAAGTTCTTAACTTTCTAAAAGTCAAAAAGGTGGAATTGCTAAGTGTACTGTCTCAGGATCTTGAGAGTTCTTGTGAACTGTGGAAACTATTTTTTTTTCTCTTTCTATGTACTTCCTTCATAAGAACTCAAATATTTAGATTGTCAAATAATACTCTTTTAGAAAAAGGAATATCTTTGATGTTAAATTGAAGTGGAAATGAGGACATATATTTGAAATCTATCATAAATAGATGAACTTTTCCCATACATAGAATGAGCAAAGATGAATGAAGGAACAGACATTACGGAGAACTATCAGAGATCAACGTAAGTAAAAGAGAGAGAAGGGTTGGCCTGTAGTAACCAAATTATGCACTAAGAGAGATGGTTATCCTCTATTCTGGAATATTATTAGGAAATTTATCAGTGCTTTGCGAAAATCCTTCCAGATATCATGTAGATCGAAGTTACATGAATGCAAAGAATTACACCATTCAATGGACACCTAAGAATGTAATTTCCTCTGTTAAGGTCCTGGGAGTTCTTACTAATAAATTCAAAATGTGATGAGACATATTAAAACTTACAAGCACTATTCACTAAATTCAAATTCAGAAAAACTATTCTGATTTTATATAATAATTGTGAATTAAAACTCAGGAAATCTGTTTTTGTTAACCAGGAAATGAGTGGATAATACTAGGATGCAAACCAAACATTAACAGTATATTTAAAAGAACACTGTAAATTAATAAGCGTGTTCCTGCTTTGTTATTTAATAATCGTAGGGGAGAAAAGTAATTTTCTCCCTACCATTCAGAATTCTTAGCTGAGACTCTTGCAATAAAAGACAGATTAACAAGAGAAAAACTAACAAGCTTGTTAACATGTATCCCTCATGTATACATGAGAAATACCCAGGGGAAAATGGGAAACTCCCTGAGGTGTTCTAAACCACCAGCTTAAATATCATATTCAGCTAAAGACCAAAGAGAGAAGTGTGGGGAGACCAGTATTGGGAAGTTACCAGGAAAGTAAGGTAGGATTTGTTTGTAGACTTGTACAGAAGAGTCTATGCCTTCTCTATGGATAAGGGTCTCCTGTGATTTAGAATCATCTTTCTCCTCCTGGCACAGACAGGAAGCTAAGCTTACAAATGGACAGATTCTCTATAAAAGTAAGCTTTCTGTATAAAAGGGATACTTCTACTCTGTTTTCAGAGTTTCTCCCGAGTCTGCTGTTTCTCAATCAGTCCAAAATAATCTTTCGGACAAAGAGGCATATTTGGGGGCGGCACATTCTGCTACCTTTCCTGACATTAACATTTAGGTAAATCTCTCATTCTCTAGGACTAGCTAATGTCCCAAAGTGTTTGAAAAATAATGATTATTTTTGAGATGAGCCTGTTAAAGTAATACTTTTAAAAAAAAAAATAGGTTCTTTTCTGATAGGCAAGATGGCAGCTTAGGAGGACGCTGGGCTCACCGCACGTCCTGCTGATCACTTAGATTCCATCTACACCTGCCTAAATAACCCAGAAAACCGCCAGAGGATTAGCAGAACGGAGTCGCCGGAGCCAAACGCAGACGAGAGGCCCACGGAAGAGGGTAGGAAGGGCGGCGAGGCGGTGCGCGCTCCACGGACTGGCGGGAGGGAGCCGGGGCGGAGGGGCGGCTCGCCAGCCAAGCAGAGCCCCCGAGTCTGGCTGGCAAAAGCGGAGGGGCCTGACGGACTGTGTTCCCACAACAAGCGCGACTTAGCGTCTGGGAGGTCATAAGTTAACAGCTGTGCTCGAAAAGCAGGAAGGCTGGAGGACAAAGGGAGGGAGAGCTGCTGAGTCCCCTGATGACAGAGCTCAGTTTGGTGGGGAACAAAGGCTCTTGCCAGCACCATCTCCCCCGCCCATCCCCCAGCCGGAATCCCAAAGGGAACCGGTTCCTGCCAGGGAACTTTCTCGCTCCGCGCAAACACCCAACTCTGTGCTTCTGCGGAGCCAAACCTCCAGCAGCGGATCTGACTCCCTCCCGCTGCCACAGGGCCCCTCCTGAAGTGGATCACCTAAGGAGAAGCGATCTAAGCCTGCCCCTCCTGCCCCTGTGCACCTTGCCTACCCACCCCAGCTAATACGCCAGATCCCCAGCATCACAAGCCTGGCAGGGTGCAAGTAGCCCAGACGAGCCACACCACCCCGCAGTGAATCCCGCCCCTAGGAGAGGGGAAGAGAAGGCACACACCAGTCTGACTGTGGCCCCATCGGTGGGCTGGGGGCAGACATCAGGTCTGACTGCGGCCCCGCCCACCAACTCCAGTTATACACCACAGCACAGGGGAAGTGCCCTGCAGGTCCTCACCACGCCAGGGACTATCCAAAATGACCAAGTGGAAGAATTCCCCTCAGAAGAATCTCCAGGAAATAACAACAGCTAATGAGCTGATCAAAAAGGATTTAAATAATATAACAGAAAGTGAATTTAGAATAATAGTCATAAAATTAATCGTTGGGCTTGAAAACAGTATACAGGACAGCAGAGAATCTCTTGCTACAGAGATCAAGGGACTAAGGAACAGTCACGAGGAGCTGAAAAACGCTTTAAATGAAATGCATGACAAAATGGAAACCACCACAGCTCGGCTTGAAGAGGCAGAGGAGAGAATAGGTGAGCTAGAAGATAAAGTTATGGAAAAAGAGGAAGCTGAGAAAAAGAGAGATAAAAAAATCCAGGAGTATGAGGGGAAAATTAGAGAACTAAGTGATACACTAAAAAGAAATAATATACGCATAATTGGTATCCCAGAGGAGGAAGAGAGAGGGAAAGGTGCTGAAGGGGTACTTGAAGAAATAATAGCTGAGAACTTCCCTGAACTGGGGAAGGAAAAAGGCATTGAAATCCAAGAGGCACAGAGAACTCCCTTCAGACGTAACTTGAATCGATCTTCTGCACGACATATCATAGTGAAACTGGCAAAATACAAGGATAAAGAGAAAATTCTGAAAGCAGCAAGGGGTAAACGTGCCCTCACATATAAAGGGAGACCTATAAGACTCGTGACTGATCTCTCTTTTGAAACTTGGCAGGCCAGAAAGAATTGGCACGAGATTTTCAGGGTGCTAGACAGAAAAAATATGCAGCCAAGAATCCTTTATCCAGCAAGTCTGTCATTTAGAATAGAAGGAGAGATTAAGGTCTTCCCAAACAAACAAAAACTGAAGGAATTTGTCACCACCAAACCAGCCCTACAAGAGATCCTAAGGGGGACCCTGTGAGACAAAGTCCCAGAGACATCACTACAAGCATAAAACATACAGACATCACAATGACTCTAAACCCGTATCTTTCTATAATAACACTGAATGTAAATGGATTAAATGCGCCAACCAACCAAAAGACATAGGGTATCAGAATGGATAAAAAAACAAGACCCATCTATTTGCTGTCTACAAGAGACTCATTTTAGACCTGAGGACACCTTTAGATTGAGAGTGAGGGGATGGAGAACTATTTATCATGCGACTAGAAGCCCAAAGAAAGCTGGAGTAGCCACACTTATATCAGACAAACTAGACTTTAAATTAAAGGCTGTAACAAGAGATGAAGAAGGGCATTATATAATAGTTACAGGGTCTATCCATCAGGAAGAGCTAACAATTATAAATGTCTATGCACCGAATACCGGAGCCCCCAAATATGTAAAACAATTACTCATAAACATAAGCAACCTTATTGATAAGAATGTGGTAGTTGCAGGGGACTTTAATACACCACTTACAGAAATGGATAGATCATCTAGACACATGGTCAATAAAGAAACAAGGGCCCTGAATGACACATTGGATCAGATGGACTTGACAGATATATTTAGAACTCTGCATCCCAAAGCAACAGAATATACTTTCTTCTCGAGTGCACATGGAACATTCTCCAAGATAGATCATATACTGGGTCACAAAACAGCCCTTCATAAGTTTACAAGAATTGAAATTATACCATGCATACTTTCAGACCACAATGCTATGAAGCTTGAAATCAACCACAGAAAAAAGTCTGGAAAACCTCCAAAAGCATGGAGGTTAAAGAACACCCTACTAACAAATGAGTGGGTCAACCAGGCAATTAGAGAAGAAATTAAAAAATATATGGAAACAAACGAAAATGAAAATACAACAATCCAAACGCTTTGGGACGCAGCAAAGGCAGTCCTGAGAGGAAAATACATTGCCATCCAGGCCTATCTCAAGAAACAAGAAAAATCCCAAATACAAAATCTAACAGCACACCTAAAGGAACTAGAAGCAGAACAGCAAAGGCAGCCTAAACCCAGCAGAAGAAGAGAAATAATAAATATCAGAGCAGAAATAAACAATATAGAATCTAAAAAAAACTGTAGAGCAGATCAATGAAACCAAGAGTTGGTTTTTTGAAAAAATAAACAAAATTGGCAAACCTCTAGCCAGGCTTCTCAAAAAGAAAAGGGAGATGACCCAAATAGATAAAATCATGAATGAAAATGGAATTATTACAACCAATCCCTCAGAGATACAAACAATTATCAGGGAATACTATGAAAAATTATATGCCAACAAATTGGACAACCTGGAAGAAATGGACAAATTCCTGAACACCCACACTCTTCCAAAACTCAATCAGGAGGAAATAGAAAGCTTGAACAGACCCATAACCAGTGAAGAAATTGAATCGGTTATCAAAAATCTCCCAACAAATAAGAGTCCAGGACCAGATGGCTTCCCAGGGGAGTTCTACCAGACGTTTAAAGCAGAGATAATACCTATCCTTTTCAAGCTATTCCAAGAAATAGAAAGGGAAGGAAAACTTCCAGACTCATTCTATGAAGCCAGTATTACTTTGATTCCTAAACCAGACAGAGACCCAGTAAAAAAAGAGAACTACAGGCCAATATCCCTGATGAATATGGATGCAAAAATTCTCAATAAGGTACTAGCAAATCGAATTCAACGGCATATAAAAAGAATTATTCACCATGATCAAGTGGGATTCATTCCTGGGATGCAGGGCTGGTTCAACATTCGCAAATCAATCAACGTGATACATCACATTAACAAAAAAAAAGAGAAGAAACATATGATCCTGTCAATCGATGCAGAAAAGGCCTTCGACAAAATCCAGCACCCTTTCTTAATAAAAACCCTTGAGAAAGTCGGGATAGAAGGAACATACTTAAAGATCATAAAAGCCATTTATGAAAAGCCCACAGCTAACATCATCCTTAACGGGGAAAAACTGAGATCTTTTTCCCTGAGATCAGGAACACGACAGGGATGCCCACTCTCACCGCTGCTGTTTAACATAGTGCTGGAAGTTCTAGCATCAGCAATCAGACAACAAAAGGAAATCAAAGGCATCAAAATTGGCAAAGATGAAGTCAAGCTTTCACTTTTTGCAGATGACATATTATACATGGAAAATCCGATAGACTCCACCAAGAGTCTGCTAGAACTGATACAGGAATTCAGCAAAGTTGCAGGATACAAAATCAATGTACAGAAATCAGTTGCATTCTTATACACTAACAATGAAGCAACAGAAAGACAAATAAAGAAACTGATCCCATTCACAATTGCACCAAGAAGCATAAAATACCTAGGAATAAATCTAACCAAAGATGTAAAGGATCTGTATGCTGAAAACTATAGAAAGCTTATGAAGGAAACTGAAGAAGATTTAAAGAAATGGAAAGACATTCCCTGCTCATGGATTGGAAAAATAAATATTGTCAAATGTCAATACTACCCAAAGCTATCTACACATTCAATGCAATCCCAATCAAAATTGCACCAGCATTCTTCTCGAAACTAGAACAAGCAATCCTAAAATTCATATGGAACCACAAAAGGCCCCGAATAGCCAAAGGAATTTTGAAGAAGAAGACCAAAGCAGGAGGCATCACAATCCCAGACTTTAGCCTCTACTACAAAGCTGTCATCATCAAGACAGCATGGTATTGGCACAAAAACAGACACATAGACCAATGGAATAGAATAGAAACCCCAGAACTAGACCCACAAACGTATGGCCAACTCATCTTTGAAAAAGCAGGAAAGAACATCCAATGGAAAAAAGACAGCCTCTTTAACTTTAAATGGTGCTGGGAGAACTGGACAGCAACATGCAGAAGGTTGAAACTAGACCACTTTCTCACACCATTCACAAAAATAAACTCAAAATGGATAAAGGACCTAAATGTGAGACAGGAAACCATCAAAACCTTAGAGGAGAAAGCAGGAAAGGACCTCTCTGACCTCAGCCGTAGCAATCTCTTACTCGACACATCCCCAAAGGCAAGGGAATTAAAAGCAAAAGTGAATTACTGGGACCTTATGAAGATAAAAAGCTTCTGCACAGCAAAGGAAACAACCAACAAAACTAAAAGGCAACCAACGGAATGGGAAAAGATATTCGCAAATGACATATCGGACAAAGGGCTAGTATCCAAAATCTATAAAGAGCTCACCAAACTCCACACCCGAAAAACAAATAACCCAGTGAAGAAATGGGCAGAAAACATGAATAGACACTTCTCTAAAGAAGACATCCGGATGGCCAACAGGCACATGAAAAGATGTTCAGCGTCGCTCCTCATCAGGGAAATACAAATCAAAACCACACTCAGGTATCACCTCACGCCAGTCAGAGTGGCCAAAATGAACAAATCAGGAGACTATAGATGCTGGAGAGGATGTGGAGAAACGGGAACCCTCTTGCACTGTTGGTGGGAATGCAAATTGGTGCAGCCGCTCTGGAAAGCAGTGTGGAGGTTCCTCAGAAAAGTAAAAATAGACCTACCCTATGACCCAGCAATAGCACTGCTAGGAATTTATCCAAGGGATACAGGAGCACTGATGCATAGGGCCACTTGTACCCCAATGTTCATAGCAGCACTCTCAACAATAGCCAAATTATGGAAAGAGCCTAAATGTCCATCAACTGATGAATGGATAAAGAAATTGTGGTTTATATACACAATGGAATATTACGTGGCAATGAGAAAAAATGAAATATGGCCTTTTGTAGCAACGTGGATGGAACTGGAGAGTGTGATGCTAAGTGAAATAAGCCATACAGAGAAAGACAGATACCATATGGTTTCACTCTTATGTGGATCCTGAGAAACTTAACAGGAACCCATGGGGGAGGGGAAGGAAAAAAAAAAAGAGGTTAGAATGGGAGAGAGCCAAAGCATAAGAGACTGTTAAAAACTGAGAACAAACTGAGGGTTGATAGGGGGTGGGAGGGAGGAGAGGGTGGGTGATGGGTATCGAGGAGGGCACCTTTTGGGATGAGCACTGGGTGTTGTATGGAAACCAATTTGTCAATAAATTTCATAAAAAAAAAATTAAAAGAAAAAAAAATAAAAAAATAAAAAAAAATAGGTTAATATGTTCTTGTTAACTACTTATAAGCTTAGACAGTTTTGTGAAGTTATTGGTTTGTTCCCATAAAGAATATAATATGTCCAAACAACCAAAATTATTTACTTGTACTTAATGATCAATTACTGATTGAAAAACTCATCTGTGTATTATGGCTGGCAGTTTCCAATGACAGAATCTTAATATTTTTGGTATGTGTAACCGTTCAATATTCAAGACTCAGCTGAAATGTTTTCCTTTTTCCATTGTTTTTTAAATGAGAAAAGCTGTACTTATTTTTCTAGCAGTAACTTCTTAACAGAAAAAAAATATATATTTAAATGTATTGAATAAGTCAAAATGGAATATGTAGTATTTTATTAGTTTTTATTTTGGTTGTGGACACTTTATCCCAATATTTTCTTCAGAGGCAAACTTTGTTTTTATTTCTTTTTAAATAAATTTTTAATGTTTTTTTGTTTGTTTGTTTGTTTGTTTGTTTATTTATTTAATATTTATTTTTGAGATAGATAGAGAGCAAGCAGGCGACATGCAGAGAGAGAGAGAGAGAGAGAGAGAGAGAGAGAGAGATTGAGACTACCAGTCTCTGCACTGTCAGTGCAGAACCTGATATGGGGCTCGAACTCACAAACCAAGAGATCACCCCTTGAGCCAAAATCAAGGGTAGGCACTTAACTGACTGAGCCACCCAAGCACCCCAAACTTTGTTTTTATTTCAGTAAGGTCATCTACTCAAGCCAGAACACTTGTGGTTAAATTAAATGTGTAAAGAGCTAAACAGAGGACCTAACCTGTATTTCAGGAGGCTTACTAGGGGTTTTCTATCTACTTAAGATTATAGAACAAAATCTTTCTACTTCTAGGCTTCTTGCCTATTTTCTTGATTTAAATTTCTGCTTCATAATGTCCTTTGGACATATTAAGTCCTGTATGGAGGGACTTTAAGAAAATATTGCCCAACTTTCCTGAGTTCTGTCCATAATACAGCTTGATTTTCATTTTTATTATTTTTGCTAAGCAAATATCTCAACAAATTTAATGAAGCCATAGTCCTATCTGAGTTTTGCAGTCAGTCTGTTTTAACATCTTTTGGAAGAAAGAATATCAAATCTGGAAGGGAAGTCAACTGTGGCCCTGCTATTAAGTGTTTTCTTTCATGACATATCAATTTAATATTGATATTTTAAATATGAAAGGCGTCCATACCTGAATGATTACTTGTAATCAATAAGCATCTCAGTAATGTGTATTTTCCTTGTGAATCCAACTTGTTAATATATAGCTGAAGCAGAGCTAAACCCTTTTTCCTCAATGTCTCAAAGGGGCAAAGCGTCATTACTTTCATTTTACTTTGAATGATTTCTAATAGTTGGTGTATGTGCCTTGCATCTTCGACCTTCTAATTGAAATAAACCAAAATCTTCTTTAAGAAGATCTGCGCTTTGGGGATTTTATATCTCTTTATTGCAGATTGAATTTCCTCTACTGCAGTCCTAGTTATTGTTCCTAGTTTCCTTGATCAAATGTACCAACGAGGGTGGAGGTTCAGGTTCCCTCCACTCCAAATGTGAGGAACATTTCTCCCTGGGAGTTGTGGTAATTTTCCAAATAATCACTCTAGTCACAGAAGTCGCTATATCACATAGAGACAAAGCAGAGGCCTTCAAGAGGACACTCTCTTTCCGGTCCCCCAGATTATCTGCTCCAGGCTCAAAGATCCCACACCAGCCCCGTAGCAGGGATGCGGGTTTTCTAGATCATTACTGCCTTGGAGTTCGGCTCCCCTCTACCCAACCCACCTGAAAATTTGCCTGTGCTAACTAATTGACACATTTATATAAATTACTGTCTTTATTTTTTTTGGATGATAGATTAGATAAATAGATATCAAAGAACAAAGTTAAATTAGAACATGCTTTTCTACTGTTTCAATCAATAATTACTTAAACATCCACAGACACTTTTAATTTCTATTTAACTTTGTCGTGTTGCATAGGATGTATTTGTCAGGAGAAATATATAGCTGCTATTGAAAATAAATGATCAAAATACACTAACACAGCAAGGAGACAGTGATCTCTGTGCATAACCCTTGAGAAAATCCATATGACATTAAAAACCACTATACAATTTTGCAAACCAAAAAGTGACCATAAACAACATCAATTAGTAAAATTCAAAGGTGATTTTTAATTTTTTTTTCTTTGCTCAGTTGAACATAAATTGAGAGCTCCAAACTCATGGAAATAAACATGCTATCAAACGGCAAAGGTTTTATAAAAAAAATTCTCATATTTTATAAAATTGTATTAGTTTATTCAAGCTCCAACTAGATGCAGCTTATAGCAACTACCTATTTAGATTTTCCAGTATAACCCAATGAAACAGCATGTTGTAATTTAAAATTTTCACTTTCCATGAATTTCTGCATTTTTTCCTTTTAGAATGGTACTTTTAGGAAGAGGATGTTCTTCCGCTGGGAAATTAGATCAATATCTTCTCTAAAAATTCAGTAGGGAGCCATGTTTTATCAGGATGGTACATCTTATTGTAGTGTTCTATTTCTCACTGAAATAGTGGCATGTGTCTCTGTGTCTCAATGGCCACACGTGGGTTCCCCGCTGCCATTACAAGTGAGTATGAAGCCATTTCCCTGGTGGAAACAGCTCCAGGACTGACATTTCACTACAATGAAGGGAGCTGGGGTTCCTCCAAGTACAATGACACTAAATGCTTCCCCACTTCCCCACTTTTCCCATTGAGAATCTCAAGGAGGATAAGAACTGAAATGCGGTTTAGGTTCCTACAGGACAATCTACTTGTAATTGTAACTTTTTATATAATTGGATGTAGGTGCCTAAGTGGCCTTCATACCTAATGTTCTTCAACCTTACAATGTTTGTCAAAGATCCAAAATAATGCTGGGGTTCTACGTGAAACATTTAATTCAAACTAATATTGTTTCTTAGATATAATTTATTCACCTCTGGCTGACTTGACACAGGAGTACATTTTATGGACAGTGAAAATTAATCTGCTAATAAGTTAACAAAAAAATGTTTCTCCTCAATCAGGACTTAGTTTCTGCAGTCATTTCACCACAGAAGTTTGTCTTTCTAAATTAACTATTTTCATCACTCTTCACATACTGTACCAAGCATGAATGAATCTGTCTTCTTGCCTTTTATAGATGCCTATGTAGATTTAGTAAATGCACTGTTTCATTTGTAATAGTATGATAAGTAGGTGAATACTGTATTTTTTCTGATTGACAAAAAATGGAAAGTTTCACAGTATACAAAACTGAAAATTATTTTTGGGGGGCTCCTGGGTAGCTCAGTCAGTTAAGCTTCCAACTCTTGATTTCAGCTCAGGTCATGATCTCAGGGTCCTGAGATCAAGCCTTGGCTCTGCTCTGGGTGTGGAACCTGCTTAAGACTCTCTCTCTTTCTCCCTCTGCCTCTTGCTCATGCACCCTCTTCCTCTCTCTCCCTCTCTCTCCCTCTCTCTCTCTCTCTCTCTGTCTCTCTCTCTCTCTCTCAGAAAAAAAGAAAAAAATAGTTTAAAATTATTTTCTTGGTCTTATTTAGCAGCCACATCATGCCTCCATACCGTTTATAGTGGAACTCGTCTATTTTCTTTTGTCTTTTTTCCTTTTTTTCCCCATTAATGACTTTGGTGATGAAATACAAAACATTCATTTATCCATGTTTTATTCATTCTTCTACTTAGTCAATAGTTCTTAAATTCTTATCTGACTCTACTACAGAAAATAAGCCAAAGAAAATCTGTGAGCTTTAAAAGTCCTATCATCAGTTACTATTAATTTTGTCAATTCTCCTCTAATAATGAATAATAAGAAGTATATTTGAAAATAACCAAGTATGGGGCGCCTGGGTGGCGCAGTCGGTTAAGCGTCGGACTTCAGCCAGGTCACGATCTCGCGGTCCGTGAGTTCGAGCCCAGCGTCGGGCTCTGGGCTGATGGCTCAGAGCCTGGAGCCTGTTTCCGATTCTGTGTCTCCCTCTCTCTCTGCCCCTCCCCCGTTCATGCTCTGTCTCTCTCTGTCCCAAAAATAAATAAACGTTGAAAAAAAATTAAAAAAATTAAAAAAAAAAAAAAAGAAAATAACCAAGTGTGTTTCAATGGCAGATGCCTAGACATTTGATAAAGTTTATCTATTAAAACATTTCATCAGATATATTTTTTAATTCTCTTATTTATTAAACCAAAGTGTAATTGGGGCGTCTGGGTGGCTCAGTTGGTTGAGCGGCCGACTTCGGCTCAGGTCATGATCTCGCGGTCCGTGAGTTCAAGCCCCGCGTCGGGCTCTGTGCTGACAGCTCAGAGCCTGGAGCCTGTTTCAGATTCTGTGTCTCCCTCTCTCTCTCTGACCCTCCCCCGTTCCTGCTCTGTCTGTGTCAAAAATAAATAAAACGTTAAAAAAATAAAAAAAAAATAAACCAAAGTGTAATTGAAAAACATCTGCATAATGAAAATAACGCATTTTCAATCCTGTATTATTTTAACTCTATGTACGTCAAATAAAAGTGACGACATTTACAAAATTTTGAAAAAACAAGTTAACAACCATTGACACTCTTGATTAAACAGAATTACTTCAGAGAACTTTAAAAAAGTCATAAAATTTAAAATTAATAATTTAATGATTTTGAAGGTATCTGAACAGCTATGTTCGGTTGTGTCATGCATGTAGTTGTATTCAATCTGATTTAGTGTCTGATTCTGTTTTTACTTGATTCTCAGTGTCTCATCCTGCATAGGCATTCAAGGAATTAATGCAAGATCAAGTTTGTTTCTATTTTATAGTTTTGGGTGAAAATTTCCCAACTACTAATCTGTTGTCCTGGACACATTAAACTCTATAAAAACATTGAGAATTGAAGCATTTTATTTCTTTGCTAAATACATACCTATATGTTAAACACCAGATATAAAAGAGTAGTTTAACAGTCTTCTCAGAAGGCAAAAAGAAAAACAAAATTACACTGCAGACTGAGCATTTTTTTCTAAGCCGCAGTGAATTGCCATAATCCTTTCTAAGGTTGGGTCATCTTCTAATATGTTATCCTGTGAATTTTCATTGTCATAAAACATCTTTGAGAAGTTCTGCCATGTGAAATTTGACTGACATCACTTTGTCTGAAATATCTTCATCCTTTCTGTAACAATGTGTTTCCCCATGTTTGTTGGGAAGCTCACCTTTAATGAAATTCCTTGACTGCTTATCTCAAGTCTCTGAAACCATGGCGGTATCAACATTTCCATGGTCCCTATTTCTTCTAGAACTCCATTTATATTATATTTGAATTGAACTTCCAGTGTTGGCTTCTTATGGTCTTGAACTCATATTTTTGTGGCCCAATGACTTCTTTCTGTGATCCGTTTTGTAAAATGTCACTTGGGTTTATCACTAGGAGATGAAAAGGCAACACAACTACATGTTTGCTCTCTGTATGAACTGAACAAAAGATGGGCTGTGGCCACCTACTATCGGACTTGAAAGTATATGAATGTAAATGATTATGATGAACAGGTTACTTATATGGTGATTTGTGAACTGAAGAACTGACTGTGATGTTTGTGCTTTATTGCAATTGCTAGCAGTTAACTCACCTAGGTTAGAAACTTGAATCATATTTTTGGGGGGGCTGATTTTAATTCACAATGGTAAGTAGAATTTGTGAACATCATAAACAGGCAAAGCAAGGACAGCCATCCATTGTTTCATATGCAAACAATTTTAAAAACCTGAATACACATTTTCTTTGTGTTTTGTGAACACTGAAAACTGACCCCCAAACAATAACAAAGCATATCATACATCCTCTATTGAACCAAAAAGAGGTTTTATGGACAGTTAATGTTTTTCTGCATCTCTCTAATCCTGTTCATCCCAAATGTGTTACTGTGTGCATTTTAAAGAAAAGATACAAAGAAACTTAAGGGATGCCTGGGTGGCTCAGCCAGTGTAGCGTGGGACTACTGGTTTCAGCTCAGGTCATGATCTGGAGGTTTTGTGAGTTCGAGCCCCATGTCAGGCTCTGCGCTGGCAGTGTGGGGCCTGCTTAGAATCCTATCTATCTCACTTCTCCTCTGTGTCTCCCTGACTTCTGCTGTATGTGTCTCTGTTTCTCAAAAAAAAAAAAAAAAAAAAAAAAACAACCTTAAGAAAAAACTTAAAAAAAAAACTTAATTTTCAAAAGGATATTTGAAATCTATGCCTATTTTTGCTTATTTCTTATAAACTCACACAGATCCTGTATCTCTCTTTCAGTGTCCCACAAGCAAAACAACAAATGCTTTCAATTCTGGAACACTTTTGGTACGCTTTGTTAATGTCTACATAATCTTCAATTCTTTACACTTTTTTTAAGTGATGTACATATAGCAGAGATGAACATCACAGGTACTCTTGCCAGAGTCACAATGGAGTAGGAGGAGAAAATTATTCAGCCCCTCTCACACTCCTGTATTTTATTCTTAAATCATTGTAACCAGTTACTGGGAAATGTAACTGATGAAGAAAATGTTTCCTCCCAGTGGGAACAGAATTTTTGATATGCAGAGTGGCTTTAGTCAGGAGTTAAATTACTCCCTTGAGATTTGGTTCGTTCAGTTTCCTGTCAGGGTCCACTCCTACAAAGTGTGAAATGGCAGGGGGTCATCAAGCAAATGTCTGGTTAGAAAATGTTTTACGGTAATCCAGTGGCATGCCAATATCAACCATAGGAACAGATGAGGCAAGGATCGAGGAGCACAGAGAGGTTAGGAAGGCAAATATTCCCTCTTACGTGCAGGCAAGCTGGTGAACAAACCTATTTGATACAAGCAAAGTTGACAGTTCTCATTCTGGAAGGTCCTACTTTTACTGTGTAATCTGCATTTCACTCAAATGTTATTCTTTTCTGCCCTCATGTTTCTATAGAGAATATTATCATTGCTTATGCTTCTAATACTTTAGAAATAATACATATTTATAGTATATATAAAATATATGAAATTAAGGGTATAATCCTCCTTTCCTTAGTACACATCTCATATCATGTTATTTATCTCACAGACTCCAAATACATCTGTAAATAATGGGGTATCAATTAAGCCTTTTCTTGTTACTCTGGATTTGAAAAAGTTGAGACAGAATTATTCACTAGGGACCAAAGCTGAAGAAAGCAGTTGTCAAATACTGTTCACTCTAAAGAGAGCCATCAATCGCTGGGGCAGGCATTAACTACAGGCGTACCAAACAATGGAAAGAAGTATCCACCTGTTCTGCATCAATATTCCATTCCTTTCCAAAATATATAAAGTGACCTAAGAGGAAGAAAAGAGAAAAATTCTTCGAATCAAGGGTCTTTTTTTTTTTGTTCTCGAGAAAACTGCTGTGGTTCTTCAGACCCATAATATAGAGGGACGTTCACTGCCTCCTTTCCTGATTCAGCCAAAGGGAAGCTGGTTTTACGAGTGCCACATCCAAAACATGCTTCAGATGGTGAGGCCAATATCTTGTTTCCTGGATGGTCTTCTAATGAACTTGACAAACTGAAGGACTACTATTCTTGGGAGATCTTGATATGTGATCCCTGAATTTGAGAAAAAGGTTTTAAACAGAGACTGGTGCTTACGTCTTTCCAAGACGCAAGGTTTAAAGAAATAACCCATTCACTCTTTTCTTGGTTGGTGTCGAAAACCTTAGGGGACAGCCACACCTACCTTCTACACCTGGCTTTTCTTTCCAGCTTGGACACTCTCCTCACCTCACTGGAGCTCTTACACCCAAGGCTAGCATCAGGATGTCCTCTCTATGGGAAATCAGAGCCTCTCAAACCAATTTATACTACCTTACAAGACACAAAAAGTGCTTCTTTCTGTGTACTTTGTGTATACTGGATATTGATAAAATCTTTGTAATGTGACCATGTCATAAATGAATCCTGGTGTCTGTTCATGGATTAATTTCCATCATAATAAAGTGTTCAGGTATGGAATACTTGTATTTATTTTGTATAAAATATCGGCTCATTGTTGGCCTTTTACTGTGGAGATGTTTATTCATTTTTACTATGTTGATTCTATTTATCTTTTTAATTTAATTAGCCTTTATCTGTCAAATGTGATGCTGTTTTAGAACATGCCATTTAATGTTGACTTATTTTTTTAACCATAGAAGTATTTGATTATTATATAGACATATATTTCTATATTTTGTGGAATGCTTAGAAATATGTTCTAAAACCAAATTTATAAAGATAGTTTTGCCTAAATTGGAGTACATGTGAGCATAACCTAACATTATCATAAAAATGTGATAAAAAGTTATTATTATTACTGTTTCCACATAACTAATAACTTTTCCCAGCCTCATTTATTGAATTGTATGACATACCACTGCTAGAAACAATTTCATCTCTCTCTTAAATTATCTCATGTAAATTTATTTTAGATATTTTAATTATTTTTTATTGACCCATCATTCCTTAGTACTTTAAGGTTTCGATTAATTCAGTCCTATATAATGTTCCATTTTGTAGTAAGAGTATACCTTCTTGTCAATCCCTTTTTCTCTGAATTTTCGTGGTTATTTGCATTTTTAAAAAATACTCCTTAAGTTCTTTTTTTTAATTTATTTTGAGAGAGATAGAGAGCAAGTGAGGGATGGACACAGAGAGAGGGCAACAGAATCCCAAACAGATTCTGCACTGTCAGTGCAGAACCCGAGATGGGGCTCAAACTCACAAACTGTGAGATCAAGACCTAAGCTGAAACCAAGGGTTGGACTTTTACCCGACTGAGCTACCCAGTCGCCCTGGTTATTTGCATTTATTAATTACTGACTTAGGTTTATTAGATGAACTTTTGATCCATCTTGTTACCTACTTTCTCTCTCAAAATATGTATTGATGTTTTTAAAATGTTGATTGCTTTGAATTCCAAAATAATCAGAATTTATAATTTTACAACACTGACTTATTATCTCTAAAGACATGCGATCCCCATCCATTTATTCAGGTCACTTATGTTTTCATCTCTTTTATGTATTTCCTTCATATTTGTTTCTTTGTTTCTTAAGATATGCATACATATTTGCAGAACACAATAAAGAAAGCTTGGCTGCGGATCACATTTTAAACTTCTATTTTTTTCATGTTTTCAGCTTTACTGAAGTATAAATGAAAATTAAAGTTGTATGCAGTTAGATGTAGTACTTGATGTTTTTGTATAAACATACATTGTGAAATGATCACTATAATTAACTTATCCATCACCTTACATAGTTACTATTTCTTTCTTCTTTCCTTTCCTTCTCCTTTCTTTCCTTCTCTCCTCTCCTCTCCTCTCCTCTTCTCTTCTCTTCTCTTCTCTTCTCTTCTCTTCTCTTCTCTTCTCCCCTCCCCTCCCCTCCCCTCCCCTCCTCTCCTCTCCTCTCCTCTCCTCCCTTCTCTTCCTTTTGTTGTGGTGAGGATGCTTAAGATCTGTGACCTCTTACAAATTTCAAGTAGACCATACAATATTGTTAATTACAGTCTTCCTGCTATACATTAAATCTTGAGAACATCACTGAAAATTTGTACCCTTGGCGAACACATCCCTTTTTTCTCTCTCCCCCTAGTCTCTTACAACAACCATTCTACTGTCTGCTTCGATGAGTTTGATTATTTTAGATTCCACACATAAACCAGATCATGTAGTATTTGTCTTTCCAAATCTCACTTATTTCACTTAGCATAATGTTCCCCAGGTTCATCCCGTGTTGTCACAAATGGCAGAATTGCCCTCCTTTTTAGTGTTAATAGTCCATGATATACTATTCATATATAATCTTTATTTATTCATTTGTTTTAAGCAAATTAAATCACACTTGTCTCTGGCAAGAAAGCAAAATCAGTGGACAGCTGTGTTCATGCACTTGAAGATGGGAAGGAGAGCTCAGATGTACAAGAAAGACAGAATCAAGCCTACCCATAGAAATTTGAAAACTTGTGAACGTATTCACAGAAGAACAATAACAACAATTTAATTTACCAATGAAGCTACATTAACAGTTTATCTCATGTGCAATTCAAGGATGGAAACTATTAAAATTTAAAATATTGTAGTTACCTTACTATATTTGGAAACTATAAAGAAAATAGTAATATTCTGTGATGGAAAAATATTTAGAATTGTTTACAGTAACAATCTTGTTTTTAAAGAAAGGCCATGGCACAAATGAAAAAGATGGGTTACATAAGTTATAGTTTAGGCCTACAATCATATTTGGTGGCTTTAAGCAGGCATGGCTTTAACTGCACAGCTCAGGCGTCAGCCTGTCTACTTCAAATTCGCGCTTTCACTTTATTGTGAGTCCAAGGCCAAGTTCTTAATGTGTTTGTGGCTGTGTCTTTGTCAGTAAAAGGCAATAAATGGTGATAATAATCCTGCCTAACTATCTCAAAAGGTAGGTATAAAGATTAAATATAATAACACCAGTCATGGCCAAGGACAGTTTTTGACTCATTCTGAACACCTAATATATGATCTCTATTGATGAGAATGATGTTACAAAAGTCCCTGTATTAAAAAGAAAACAAATTATTTCTAATTTTTGAGTTAAATGTTCAAAATACAGTGTTTTATAACTTTTTTAAAGTAAAGTCTTCCCTGACATGGGGCTAGAACTCACAACCCTGAGATTGAGGATCACACACTCCGCCGAGTCAGCCTGGTACCACTTTTAAAACATTTTTAATGTCAGAAAAACAAAAATATTGCAGATGGTTTTCTCTAAGATGTGGAATTGTGTCTATTTTTTTATTATCTTTCTCCTTTAAAAGTAAATTTATGGTAATATATAATCTTTATTATTTTTTAATGTTTATTTTTGAGAGAGAGAGAGAGAGACAGAGAGAAAGAGAGATGAGGAACAGGGAAGGGGCAGAGAGAGAGGGAGACACAGAATCCAAAGCAGGCTCCAGGCTCTGAGCTGTCAGCACAGAGCGCCAAGCAGGGCCTGAACCCACAAGCCAGGAGATCATAACATGAGCAGACGTTAGACACTCAACCGAGCCACCCAAGCACATCTAGTAAGTATATAATCTAACTGAAGTTAAATTATGAATATGAGCCAAAGAAGAAATGGAAAATCTTCCATTTCTCAAAAAGTCACTATTCTGGCTATTGTTGGTTTGGTGAATGTGACCAAAAACGTATAAATACGAATTAAAAATTGAAGTTACAATAAGGCTCTCTGTCAACATCGAGAATTACATGATAAAATAACTATCCAGATCCACAATACTACAATTACACACTTCATGCTCTTAGAAATATTCGGTATAGTTATCAATAATAAACACAGTGTGTTTTCTCTCTCAATCTTTGCATCCTAGGCTTGGGAAGGAAAGAAAAGAAACAAAATCTGAATAAGAAAGAAAAAAAATAGTTTGCCAGATCCTCAGAACCTGGATCTGGGTTGCCAAGAACTGCAGAAAACACCTTTGTATGCTACCCGTGCCCATTCCCTAATGCCTATCTCTTTTCAATAAGTAATGACTGGAATTATTCACATTCTAACAGGACCAAAATGGAAATTACGATCACGCTCGACGATTCCCAGGGCCATAGAGTGAGATGAAAATGTGTGTTATCTTACGTTTGCACTATTCTCCGTAGAATAACTCAAGTTAGCTTGCACATGAAAGACAGAAGGAGAAAAAAGAAATCATGCAATGGGCAGCCTATTTCTTGAGAGGTGATAATCAGCACTCAGCTAAATAGAGTGAAACTCGTCGGGATGAAGAAAGTGAAAGACTATTCAAAAGCACTTCTGCCCACTTACATGGCCAGCATAAAGAAAATACTAATAGGTGTGCACTGTACTATTGTTGCCTTTCCAAAATTTGTGACAGCATTAAATATGATTTTGAATTATTCCTCAAGATGGCATTTAAATATGTTCTTTATTTAAAATGCACACCTTTATAATATTTCTTTTATCTTCTCCACTGTGGCTCTTCTCCATCTAGCTCTTTCATGTAAATTGCTGGCTGCCTATTATTTGTTGTTTCAGCGATTTCCCGTCTTCCGTGCTTCCGTGTTTTATTTTGTTACATGTCTCAGGAGAAAGAAATTTTAATAACTTTTATTTTAACCACATTCTTCATTTTTAGTTTTGTGCTGGGAACTTACATGCTTTTATATATTACCATAGTTTGTGCTGGAAGATGTTAATTTTTAATAAGTATTTTCCTACTGGATAATCTGTGTTTTTTAGAATTTTGTGTTTAGAGATAAGATACTTCCCCCCGAAGTTGTCATGGTTTTAAAGGTTCATTGACTTGTTTCAATCTTGCCATTCTACTGTATAACATAACCCAAAATCAAGGTTAGGTCAAAGTTTTATAAATAGCTATGTTTTTCTTTTCTGTTTTTTTTTAAAGAAGACAACAAACATTTTCAGATGATATTTTTCTTTCATAATTTAAAATTCATGAAAAGTATGTATCTCTATATATACACACATACACATAAACACACAATACTCTCTGACAATGCCAATGAATTATTTAAAAATTTTTAAAAGGTATGTTTTCCATTAAAATATAGTAGGCTGATAAAATGTACACTCTAACCTTCTTTCCAAGTGCTTTAAAATATTGGTAACACCTCACACGATTGTGTCTTAAGAGGTTACTATTATTTACCCCATTTTATATATATATATAAATATTTATATATATATATATATATTTATATATATATTTATATATATATATATTTATATATATATATATATATATATATATATATATATATATATAAAAGCCAAAATGAGAGACTGAGCAACTGATGTAAGATCGTACAGAGGCTAAGTAGCAGATCCCAGGCAGTCTGGTACATACCTTGCAATTGTTATCATCAGAGCACATACCTTGTAATTGTTATCGTCATCACTGTATTCCTTAATACCTTAACAAGGAAACAAAATTTTTAGAACTGGGTATACTCAAAATAAGCCCTCTTAAGAGATAATAAAACAGCTAATATTTGTTGAGAATTTTCAGTGCCTAAATTATTTTAATTATATTACATTTAAAAACATTACATGAGGGGCACCTGGGTGGGTCAGACAGTGAAGTGTCCAACTTCGGTCCAGGTTATGATCTCAGGGTTGGTGAGTTGGAGCCCCGCGTCAGGCTCTATGCTGACAGCTCAGAGCCTGCTTCAGATTCTGCATCTCTCTCTCTGCCCCTCTCCCACTCTCACTCTGTCTCTCTCCTTCTCTCTCTCAAAAATAAATAAACACGAAAAAAAAAAGAAAGGAAAACAAATTACATGAATGAAATAATTTGACCCATAACATAGGTTTCAGTGCATCCCTATTTTAGAGATAAGTCACCCGCGGCTTAAATGATATTAACTAATCAACCTAAGGTTACACAGCTTGAGAGCAGTAATGCCAGGAAGATTCTGACTCAGGAAATTTGGTTCCAGAAGGTACGGTTGGAACACCATTTTAGCCTTTCTCACTTATATCAGTTGGTTGTTCACTGGTCCAGATGTGAATAAGCAATATTTAGTGTTTTCAACTCAGATTTAAATTGCTATTTTAGGCTATGGAGACTTTGTCTTTAAGACTTTTCCATTTGAAGAGATTATCATTCTTGAAGGTCCTGTGCCAAATTAGTGGAGGCAATCCTTAAAAGCAAAGCAACAATGAACCACTTTTAAGACTTGACAAAAGTTAAATGGATACTTGAAATAAAAACTCATAGTGGGGTACTGATAAAAGTTCTGTAAACAAATACAAATGCACAAAAAAAAAATTCATAAATAGAACTTCTATTTGTCTAGAAATTATGTACACCCATGAAAATGCCATTTTCTGACTAGGAAATCCAAAGAGCATCATGCTTTAACCATTGGTGTGGAGGTGCATCTACCTACATTACCCCTTGCTCTGGACTATCTATGTGATAGAAGAACAAAAAGTCCTTGAAATGAAAGCTGAGCTGCATCTTCCCCTGGTATTAATTAAGATCCTGCAAAAGCATCTCATAATGCTAGCTAAAACCTTGGGGAACGTGGAATGCGTTATCAGAGTGGAAGTCATGAAAATCAGTCTCAACTGGTTATCAGTTACATAAGTACAAGACCACAGTCCCTACTTTTACCTTCTTTGTCGTCGGTGTGTGTGTATGTCTCAGCATGTGCGTACATTTTCTACTTTTTATTTTCACCCTCTGCCATTTTCTATTGGGGCCCATATGAATACATTTTCCATGCGGTTTACCTCAATAAGAACAAGACTTTGTCTAAGAGGGGGAAAAACGCGTTTCACATATCCCAGAATGCACGAAATAGGACATATAGGATGCTATCTCTGTGGGTAGGAGTTGCATGTGGATTCAGTTAAGCATGCATTGTTGTTTTTCTTGTGGAATTTTAAAATAAATGAATGTAGACAATGGTGTGTGGATGTTGGACCACCAAAGGATCGAATATAATGAATATTATATTTTTCCTATCCTTCATGACTTCTTTCTCTCTCTCTTTTTTTTTTTTTTTTTTTTTTTTTTTTTTTTTTTTTTTTAGTAAGAGGAGCCCAATTTTTCTGTGAGAACAATCTCTTTGCACAATAGATAATATTAATGGGAGTGTCACTCATGTACACAGGCACATGACCCAACTCAGGCCTGACAAATGTCCTCTTGTTGCCTCTGTAGGACACAGCACAAGGGTTAAAAATGTTAATAGTTGTCCCACTGTGGTGCTGTCTTGGGAAGAAAAGGTCTATTTGCTTTTGTCTTCCAGATTCCTTGACCTGTCTTGGCCAAGGCCATTTCTTTTCACCCTGTTAAGCTATGACTCCCTAAGCTTCAAATAATTTTCTTTCTTACTTTCATTATTCAGAGAAACTTTGTAGTTTGTGCAGCCAAAGAAATGAGGAAACATTTGTGGTTTCTTTCCCTCAGTGCTCATTATGCTCACACTTGTTTCTTTTTTTTTTTAATTTTTTTTTAATGTTTATTTATTTTTGAGACAGAGAGAGACAGAGCATGAACGGGGGAGGGGCAGAGAGAGAGGGAGACACAGAATCGGAAACAGGCTCCAGGCTCTGAGCCATCAGCCCAGAGTCCGATGCGGGGCTCGAACTCACGGACCGCGAGATCGTGACCTGGCTGAAGTCGGACGCTTAACCGACTGCGCCACCCAGGCGCCCCTCGCACTTGTTTCTTAAGACAACAGATTCATAAAAAATAATAACTTTCTAGGGAATAAAGTCTCCTATTGGTCTTAACATGAGCAAAAGCAGGTGCTTTTGTTTTTGTTTTTTTTTTTCTCTTTAAAGTTGTTCACTATATATTTTTGCCTTCACATTTTCAAATATTAGTGTGATTTGAATATAATGGATATATTTATTTTCTTCTAGAAAGTTAAAAAGATCCTAAATAAGCTAAATTGACAGTTATTTTTTAGCTTTTCTTTAAGATAATATTTCCTAGAAATGAGTCTAAAATGTTACAAAAAGTTTAAGTCAGTACAACATTGGGATGATATAATTTTTCTAAGATTTATTTATTTTTAGAGAGGGATAGCACAAGTCAGGGAGAGGGGCAGAGGAAGAGAAAGAATCCCAAGCAGGATCCACGTTCAGCCCAGAGTCCCATTCAGGGCTCAATCCCACCACTTTGGGATCATGACTTGAGCATAAAACAAGAATTGATCGCTCAACTGACTGAGCCACCCAGGCAGGTGCCCCACATTCCCTTTGGTTAATCAATGATCTAGAGCAGGTGTATCAACACTTCTGGCCAGTGAGATGCAAGTGGGACTTTGTAGTTATGCTTTAGCAAATTTTGTTCTCCAATCTAAAAAGCTAAGTGCATGAAGTAAAATAACCTTCACCAACCTCTGCTTTTTCTGCTTTTGTCTATTGTGGTGTGAGTAACGAGATTCTTAAATTTGTGTCAGCTACCCAGAGAGGGTATGTAGTGAGGACGGTAGTAGACCAGGAAGATGAGAACAGCTTGAGCTTTCCTTATTGTTATTGAGCAGTTGAAACTTGCACCTGCCTCCTTCCAAATTGCTGGGCGATTTTCTGCGTTTGTTTGTGCAGCTTGGCACTGACCAAACCTAGGGAGGTATGCTCTTGGTAAGTCTATATGTAACTACTGTCCACCATGATGAGAATGTGTTCCTGGTACTGTGCAAGGTGCAACATGTGTTTTTGGTAGGTGTATGTGCTGGCCCAAATAAGAGAGATAGTAAAGGCCTTAACTGTATAAGTCACTTCAGTTGGATATCATATTTTCAGCAAACAAACTGATATAAAAATAACTCTGAAAAAAAATACATAGTGGCTAGCTGCTTCTCTTGCAATAAACCACTATAAATGAATGACATAAATTAGCATGACAATATGAATTGTCATGAACGTTTATCATCTATGATTAAAATGGCAATATTAAAATAGAGTAAACTGACATTATCTTGAGTACAATTTTACACATTTTAATACTTATTAAGTGTCTTGATAATACCTAAGTTTATAACTACTTTAAATGAATTGTTATTATTTTACACTGATAAATAACTATGTCATTATTCTATATAATAGGAAATAATTAGTTGGTTATTCCAAAGTTGACCCAAAATAATGTGGGAGTGTTTGTAAGAATGCTATTCTGGTTACAATCTTTATACAAAAGAATATGAGAGCTTATAACAAAAGAATTCAGGGTACTAAATGAAAATAAAATGAGCCCAGAAATTACACCCTTGGACATAGCATTCAATGAAGAAAGCCTCACTTCCTCATTTAATAAAAATATACATATATATAAATTTGTATATAACTACATATTTAAAAATGCATAAATCTACATATTACAATTATATTATTTATATTTTAAATAGTATGAATAAATTATAGATTTTAAAATTATAAGCTAAATTATATTTATATTATTTATGTTATGAATAATATAAATAACTAAATTAAACAAAATTTTAAATGTAAAAACTTAAAGATAGTTATAAAATAAATTTTAATTATATATATATATATATAAATTTTATTATCACTTGGAAAAATATAATCCTTCAGGGTGTTTTAAACTGCATGCCAACATATTCCTCAATCTAATTTCATAAAGACACTTGCCATTTGGAGTATTTATGAAAGAAGTTAACCTGACAACTGGTGGAGACATAGCCTTGCTTTTAGGGCTGATGCAATATTTTATATTAAAGGACATAATGCGGCCCCTGGGTGGCTCAGTCGGTTAAGCATCTAACTCTTGATTTCAGCTCAGGTCTTGGTCTCAAGACCAAGATGTGGGTTCAAGCCCCACATCGGGCTCTCTGCTGACAGCTCAGACCTGGAGCCAGCTTTAGATTCTGTGTCTCCCCCTCTCTCTGTCCCTCCCCCACCCCTGCTGACACTGTTTCTCTCTCTCTCTCTCTCTCTCTCTCTCTCTCTCTCCCTGTCTCAGAAATAAGTGATAAACATTAAAAAATAATAAAGTACTTAAGGACCCCAAAACACGTTGGTGTTAATTATACCAGTTTTTTTAAAAAAATAATGTGGAGCAGATTAGTAGAAAGAAGAAAGAAAGAAAGAAAGAAAGAAAGAAAGAAAGAAAGAAAGAAAGAAAGAAAAAGAAAGAAAGAGAAAGAAAGAAAGAAAGAAAGAAAGAAAGAAAGAAAGAAAGAAAGAGAAAGAAAAAGGCCACCCTGTTAAAAAAAGATATTTCTGCCCAGTCGGCCTTAATTAAACACGAACAAGTTTACAAGCCTCAGTAATCAAGGATACACTATATTAAAGATATTTAGGAAGATGGATCATTGTTTTATTTGGGTTCTACTTTTTACTCCCTAGAGAAATTAAATACCAACGTGATTGCCTTCATTAGTACACTTTTAATTTCTCTCAAAATGTTTCATCTCTTCTAACACCATAATAAATAGGGTGCAGTGCAAAGGTAATTAATCCATTGTGCAATGAAAGAGAAAGATAATGTGCTTACTTTGACTTCTTTTATTATGAATTAATTCACAATCAAAGTTACTGAAAACTACAATTAATTTTGCATGTTATTCTCGTGGAATACATGTCTCTGTATTGAAATTCTTAGATGCATAATAAATGTGTATATTTGAAAAAAATGTACAACAAATAAGATACATTGCTGAGGAAAGTTTATTAGATGCTGGATGTGTTTATTTAGGTTATATTTGTGTTGAGACTCATGACTTCACACTGCTCACAGATATGTAATTATGCAGCTAATCATGAGAAGTTTATTTCATCTAGGATTAAAAGGACTATTTTAAAATATTTTTGCTTGCAGTATAACTTTGTATTATGAAAGGAAACATATTTTAACAATATATTTGCTAACAAATATAAGCAGTTTCTGCGGTACGGTCAAAACATAGTTCATCTTTCAATAACTTGTCAAAAGTTTATTAACACAATAAACATTTGACTATTGTTTTTGTCATTTGAGAGAATAGGATTGTGTTCTAAATGAAAAGTAATCTGTGTTAATAGATGAGAATACAGAATACGAGAGTATGTCTTTGAGAGGCAGGGAGATACGATGGAGAAAACTGTAGAGGGAGATTCCATTAGAAATGTGAGAGGTACTGAGTCTATTTCATTATATTCATACATTCTGCCTTGAAAGTAGAGCCAGAGTCACGGCAGAAGTGCTAAAAACCTGGCCTGTCTCTTTTTCTCTCTTATTATGGCAAGACCTTACAGACCTACAGATGTATACTCTTTTTATTTATAAGTCTCTTCACTCTTATTAAGAACTCCACAAAACTGCTGGGGACTATTGTCATGGCTGATCAATCCTAGGGGATGGACATCTATATCTCAGGCCTTGGAATCAATTAATTTGCAACAAGAGCCGCTACTTTTTTTTGAGAGTTGCTTTTCTTACTAGTAATAAAGGAAGACATTGAAGGATTTTGAAAGATCCAACTTAAGATCTCAAATGATTTGTCTGAGTGCTGTTTAAGTAAATAATTGACCATTGAGGCCAGGGATGAAGATAGAGGAGATCAATTAGGAAACTATTACAAGTACAAGATGTTCGAGACTGAACCACTGTTAAGATAGTAGGCATGGGGTGAAGTGATTGAATTTGTGCTATATTTTGAAAGCAGAGCAGACAGAATTTACTGAAGGACCCAATGTAGAGGGAGGAAAGAAAAGAATCAAGGGTGAGTCCAGTAAATCTGACTTAAGTAACTAACAAACACGAAATGTTAGTCATCAAAATATGTGAGAATATGGGAGAAGGGTTTCTGGGGAAAAAAAAATCTGGAGTTTGATTTGCAATGTGTTAATTTGCTGAGATCTAAGAAACACCCATGTGTCACATAGGGTGAATAGGCAGTTGGTTAGAGGGAGCATTGGTTGGAGTAGAAGTCACAGATTCAGATGCAAATTTAGGTATCTTCTTATCAATGCTATTTAAACCTCTGAGATTGAATGAGATCACCTGGGAAGTGGGAGGCTTTGGAGGAAAAGCCTCCCATGACTGTACCCAGAGACAATCTTTTAGATGTCCAGGAAGTGGGTAGGAATCAGATAAAGAGATAGGGGAAGGGAGAGGGACATCAAACAACCCTAAACTGAAAACCACTTTACTGGACTTCTAAGAAGGAAACCAGGTAAACGTGGTGGCCTAGAGGTTAAATAAAATGTTTAAGTTCCATGGAAGAATGAGTGATCCACTATGTCAAAGAGGTTAAGTAAGGTAAGGGCTAAAAAGCAACAGTGGTAGTCATTGATACACCCTATCTGCCTTCCTTGACTATTGGAATAACCTCATAGCTGGCTAGTCTGTCTGCTTCCACTCTCCTTCTCCCATATCTATTCTCAAAACAGCAGCCGGCATGATACTAGTAATATAAGTCTGACCATGTTGAAAATCCTCCATTTCTTTCTATCTTAATCAGTGCTAGCAAAGAGTCTTAATAAGGCTGACATTGCCCCATACTGTTTGGACTCATACTACTTGTATGATCTCATCTCCCACTCTCCACTTGGCATCCCTCTGAAGCTCTTCCTGCAACACCTGGACAAGACCCCACCTCATGAGGCATTTTGAGCGTTTTCCCCTTGTGCCAGACATTCTCTTTCCAGATGATCATGTGGCTCACTCCACCATTTTCTTCCAGTCTTTGATCACATCAGCTTCTCAGAAATTTTTCACTTATAATTATTATTTGAAATTGCAAATACTTGGGGCGACTGGGTGGCTCAGTTGGTTGAATATCTGACTCTTGGGTTCGGCTCAGGTTATGATCTCGTGGTTTCATAGGTTCAAGCCCCACATCAGGCTCTGCACTGACAGCACTGAGACTGTTTGAGATTCTCTCTCTGCCCCTCCTCCACTGGAGCTATCTCTGTCTCTCTCAAAATGAATAAATAAATAAACTAAAAAAAAATTGCAAATACTCTTCTACTTTGCTACTTAGTCCATTTGCCCTTTTTTATTTATCATAATAGCAGTTGGCACCTTCTGCCATATTAATTATTTTTAATGTCTGTCTATATCCATTAAAAATTAGTTTCATATCAGCAATGCTTTTTTTCTGCATATCAGAAATGGAACATGCTGGGCAAATATTAGTCACACAGTAAATATCTGTTGAATAAATTAATAAAATAATGAGTTATTTTTTTCTACTGTAAACATGCACAATCAACAAATAGTATAATTATAAAGAGAAGAGTAGGGCAATTGGCTTGGGAAATAGTGTAAGTTACCATTAACAGTTCTATACCCATTTATTTGAATCACAAGTCATTACATCAAGATATTTCATGATTTTCCACAGAAAAATAACACAAAACAAAACATTTTTTTTGTACATTCAAAAAGCTGTACTTATTTAATGTATGCAACTTGATTAGTTTAGAGAGAAAGATTCACTCATAAAATTCACCATAATCAATGCCATAAACACATTCATCACTTTTAAACATTTCCTTTCACTCTCTTTATTGTTTTTCTTTTATGATAAGAATACACCAGAAAATCTACTTTCTTAGCAAATTATAAGTGTATAATACAATATTGTTAATTATAGTCACTATGTCATATGGTAGATCTCTAGGACTTATTCATCTTGCCTGGCTAAAACTTTGCACCTTTTGACACACCTCCATATTTCCTCTTGTCTCCAATCCTTAGTAACTACCTTTCTACCCTCTGCTTGTGTAACTTTGACTGTTTCAGATACTTTGTGTAACTGGGATCATATAGTTGTTCTTTTAGGTCAATATGGCTTATTTATTTTGCATAATATCCCCTGGCCCTGTTGTCAGGCCATCTATGTTGTTGCAAATGGCTGTATACCACGGACACATATGTGGGTTGTTTCCCCATCTTGGCCATTGTGATCGTGACTACTGCTGCAGTGAACATGATTGTTCAGATCTTTCTTTAAGATTCTGATTTCAATTCTTTTAGATATATACCAAAAAGGAGAATTGGTGGACTCTATGGTAGTTTTATTTTTAATTTTTTGAGGAACTTTCATACCATTTTCCATGAACGCATGGCGTTCGTATTCAAAAAATGATTTTCTAGGTATAAGTATAGTGATATATAGAAGAAAAAAATCTAGACCAATTCACAAGTGTGTGTTTCATAATATTTGTTTTTCATAATTTTATTTAAATGTTTTACTTGATTTTTTACTCACTAAAGTAACACATGCTCATGGCAGCCTGCAAATATTTTTACACTTCTGTAACTTAAAATAATTTTTAAGGCTTTATTTTTTTAGAGCAGTTTTTGGTTGACATTAACATTGAGAGGAAAATACAGAGATTTCCCATGTGCTCCCTGCCTCCACACGTACATAGCCTTCCACATTATCATATCACTCGCCAGGCAAAATACATTTTTTACCAAGGATAAATCCTACATTGACGCATCATAATCACCCAAAGTCTGTAGTTTATCTTAGCGTTCATTTTTGGTGTTGTGCATTCTGTGGGTTTGGACAAATGTATAATGACATATATCCATCATTATAATATTGTAAAGAGCATTTTCACCTAAAAATCTGTGATCTGCCAATTCATCTCTCCTCTTCCACCCCTAACAACCACCAATATTTTTATAATCTTCACAGCTTTGCCTCTATCAGGATGTCAAATAGTCGAAATCGTACAATATGTAGTCTTCTTTCACTCAGTGTTATAAATTTAAGATTTATCCATATCTTTTCATGGCTTCATGGCTTATTTCTCTTTAGCACTGACATTCCATTGTTCGGAATTTATTATTTATCCAATTCCTTGCTGAAGGCCTTCTTGGTTCCTTCTAAGTTTTAGCAATCATGAATAAAGCTGCTATAAACATCCACGTGCAGATTTTTGGGTGTACATAAATTTCCAGTTTTTTGGGTAAACACCAAGAAGTGCATTTGCTGGATTATAGGGTAAAAGCATGTTTAGTTTTGCAAGAAAGCACAAAACTGTCTTCCAAAAAATGGCTGTACCATTTTGCATTCCCAGCAGCAATAGATTAGTTTCTTCTGCTTCACATCCTCACAAGTACATGGTGTTGTCAGTATTCTGGATCTGGGCCACTCTAATAGGTGAGCAGTGGTATCTTACTTTGTGTTGATTTGCATTTGCCTGTGACATATGAATTAGGGCATCTTTTCATGTATTTACTTGCCTTTTACAACTTCTTATTTAATGAATTTGTTTTCTCAATTCCAGTGTAATTAATATACAGTGTAATATTAGTTTCACATGTACAATATAGTGATTCAACAATTCTATACATTACTCAGTGCTTGTCATGAAAAGTGTATTCGTAATCTCCTTCACCTATTTCAAGCAAATGTTCACCCATCTCCCCTCTGGTAACCATCTATTTGTTCTCTATAGTTAGGTGTCATTTGTTTGTCTCTTTTTTCTTTGTTTTGATTCTTCCACATATGAGTGAAGTCATATGGTATTTGTCTTTCTCTAACTGAAATATTCATTTAACATTATACCTTCTAGATCCAACCATGTTGTGTCAAATGGCAAGGTTTCATTCTTTTTTATGATTAATATTCCTCTGTATATATGTATCATTCTTCTTTATCCATTCATCTATCGAGGAACACTTGGGTTACTTCCATAACTTATCTTTTGTAAATAATCCTGCTATAAACATAGGGGTGTATGTACCTTTTTGTTTTAGCGTTGTCATATTATTTGGGTAAATGCCCAGTATGGCAATTACTGGGTCATATGATAATTCTATTTTTAATTTTTTGAAAAGCCTCCATACTGTTTTCCATAGTGTCTGTACCAGTGTGCATTCCTACCAATATTTCACAAGGGTTCCTTTTTCTCAATATCCTCATAACATGTTTCCTCTATTTTTGATTTTAGCTATTCTGACATGTGGGAGGTGATATCTCATTGTGGTTTTGACTTGAATCTCTCTGATGGTGAGTGATAGTGAGCATCTTTTGATGTGTCCGTTGCCTATCTGTATGTCCATCCTGAAGAATATCTCTTCATGTCTTTTGCCCAATCCAAATTGGATTATTTTGTTTTTTAATTTAAAGTTTATTTATTTATTTTGAGACAGAGAGAGAGAGTGTGTGTGCATGGGTGGTGGAGGGGCAGAGAGAAAGGGAGAAAGAGAATCCCAGGCAGGGTCTGGGCTGTCAGCACAGAGCCCAATGGAGGGCTCAGTCTCATGAATCATGAGATCGTGACCTGAGTTGAAATCAAGGGTCAGATGCTTAACCAACCGAGCCACCCAGGTATCCCTGGATTATTTGTTTTTTTGGTGTTGAGTTGTCTATCTTCCTTATATATTTTGGATACTTTAACAGATGTGTCATCTGCAAATATCTTTTCCAATTCAGTATGTTGTCTTTTAGTTTTGTTGATTGTTTCCTTTGCTGTTCAGGAGATTTTTATTTTTACATAGTCCCAATAGTTTATTTTTGCTTTTGTTTACCTTGCTTTAGGAGACATATCTAGAAAATGCTGCTATGGCTGATGTCAGAGAAATCACTGCCTATTCTCTCTTCTAGGATTTTTATGGTTTATGGTCTCAAATTTAGGTCCTTAATCCATTTTGAGTTTATTTTTGTGTATATGTAAGAAAGTGGTCCACTTTCATTCTTTTGCATGTACCTATCCAGTTTTCCCAATGCCATTTGATGAAGAGACTATCTTTTTTTCCCATTGCATAATATTCCCTGCTTTGTCAAAGATTAATTGACCATATAATCATGGGTTTATTTCTGGACTTTCTATTCTGAGCTTTCTGTTCTGTTTTTTTGTTGTTGTTTGTTTGTTTGTTTGTTTGTTTTTGTGTTGGTACCATACTGTTTTGATTACTACAGTTTGTAGAATATCTTGAAAACTGGAATTGTGATACCTCCGGTTTTATTCTTCTTTTTAATGATTGCTTTGGCTATTCAGGGTCTTTTGCAATTTAATACAAAGTTTAGGATTATTTTTTCTAGCTCTGTGAAAAATACTGTTGGTATTCTTATAGGGATTGCATTAAATGTGTAGATTGCTTTAGGTAGTATTGGCATTTTAATGATATTTGTTCTTCTAACCCATGAGAATTTCTATTTATTTGTATCATCTTCAATTTCTTTCATCAGTGTTTTATAATTTTCAGGGTAGAAGTCTTACGCTACTTTGGTTACATTTATTCCTAGGTATTTTATTGTTTTGGGTGCACCTGTAAATGGGATTTACTTCTTAATTTGTCTTTCTGCTATTTCATTACTGATGTATAGAAATGCAATATATTTCTGTACGTTGATTTTGTACGGTGACTTTACTGAATTCATATATCAGTTCTAGCATTTTTTTTAAAGTTTTTTTTTTTTAATTTTTTTTTTCCAACGTTTATTTATTTTTGGGACAGAGAGAGACAGAGCATGAACGGGGGAGGGGCAGAGAGAGAGGGAGACACAGAATTGGAAACAGGCTCCAGGCTCTGAGCCATCAGCCCAGAGCCTGACGCGGGGCTCGAACTCACGGACCGCGAGATCGTGACCTGGCTGAAGTCGGATGCTTAACCGACTGCGCCACCCAGGCGCCCCTAGTTCTAGCATTTTTTTAAATGTGCAAAAAATATTTATTTTTTCCACATATAAAGTCCATGTCCACACGATCTCTGTATTAAAAGCTGACTTCTATTTTAACATGATTATAGATATTGTCATCATACATGCAAAAAATATGAAACGCTTCACGAATTTGCGTGTCATCCTTGCACAGGGGCCACGCTAATCTCCTCTGTATCGTTCCAATTTTAGTATATGTGCTGCCGAAGCGAGCCCTGTAGCATTTTTTTTGATGGAGCCTTTCAGGTTTTCTATATAGAATATCATGTCATCTGAAAATAGTGAAAGTTTCACTTCCTACTGATTTGGATGCCTTTTATTTCTTTTTATCATCTGATTTCTGTGGCTAGGACTTTTAATACTATGTTCAATAAAATTGGTGAGAGGAGATGTTCTCATCTTGTTCCTGATCGTTAGGGGAAAACTTTCAGTTTATCACCATTGAGTATGATGTTAGCTGTGGGATTTTCATACGTGGCCTATATTATGTGGAGGCATGGTCCCTCTAAACCTACTTTCTTGACATATCATATCATCATATCATATCATATCATATCATATCATATCATATCATGAATGCTGCACTTTGTCACATGGTTTTTCTGCATCTATTGGAATGATCATATTTTGTATCCTTTTTCTTGTTGATGTGTTGTATCACACCGATTGATTTGCAAATATTGAATCACACTTGCATCCCAGAAATAAATCTCAGTTGATTGCGATGAATGCTTTTTTAATGTGTGTTGGATTCTGTTTGCTAATATTATGTTGAGGACTTTTGCATCTATGTTCATCAGAGACATTGGCCTATAGTTCTCCTTTTTTGTGGTGTTTTTATCTGGTTTTGGTATCAGGGTAATGCTAGCCTCATGTATTTGGAAGTTTTTCTTCTTCTGTTTTTGGAATAGTTTGAGAAAAATAGATATTAACTCTTCTTTAAATTTCTGGTTGTGTTCATCAAATACAGATGGATGTGAAGCCATCTGGTCCTGGATTTTAGTTTGCTGGGAGTTTTTTGATTATTAATTCAATTTCATTGTTGATAATCAGTCTGCTAAAATTTTTTATTATTGTCCTGATTCAGTTTTGAAAGGTTATATGTTTCTAGGATTTTATCCATTTGTCCCAGCTTGCCCAATTTGTTGGCATATCATTTTTCTTAATATTCTCTTCTAATCCTATGATTTCTGAGGTGTCAATTCTATTTCTCCTCTTCCATTTCTGATTTTGTTTATTTGAGTTTCTCTGTGTCTGTTTCTCTCTCTCCTTTTTTTTTTTCTTTAATAACTCTGGCAATAGGTTTATCAGTTTTGTTGATCTTTTCAAAGAACTAGCTCCTGGTTTCATTGATCTGTTCAATTGGTTTTCTTAGTTTCTATTTCATTTACTTGTGCTCTAATCTTTATTTCCTTTCTTTCATTGGTTTGGATTTTGTTTATTGTTCTTTTCATAGCTCCTTTAGGCCTAAGATCAGTTATTTATTTCAGATTTTTTGCTTCTTGAGGTAGATATGTATTGCTATAAACTTTCCACGTAGAACAGCTTTTGCTACATCTCAAAGATTTTGAACTATTGTGTTTCATTTTCTTTTGTCTCCGTGTATTTTTAAATTTCCTTTTTGATTTCTTGGTTGACCCTTTCATTGGTTAGTACCATGTTATTTATGTATTTGTGTACTTTCCAAATTTCTGTCTTGTGGTTGGTTTCTAGTTTCATAGCATTGTGGTTGGAAAGGTGCATGGTATGACTTCAATATTTTTGAATTTCTTGAGATTTCTTTTGTGGCCTAACATACAATCTATTTTGGAGAATGTCCATGTACTCTTGAAAAGAATGTATATTCTGTTGTGTTAGGATGGAATGTTCTGGATAAATCTGGTAGCTCCATCTGCTCCAATGAGTCATTCAAAGCCACAGTTTCCTTGTCGATTTTCTATTTGACTAATCTATCCAACATTGTAAGTGGTGTTAACACCCCTACTATTACTTAATTATTAATTAACTACTTCTTAATTGGTAGTATTACTATCCATTACTTCCTTTATGTTTATTAATAGGTGCTTTATGTATTTGGATGCTCCCATTTGTGGTGCAAAAATATTTATAATTGTTACATATTCATGCTGGATTGTTTCCTTTCGGAGTAGGTATCATCTTTGTCTCTTGTTATACTCTTTGTTTTAAAGTATATTTTGTTCAATGTAAGTATTGCTGCTTTAGTTTTCTTTTCACTCCCATTTGTAGGATTCATGTTTATCCGCCCCTTCACTTTCAATCTGCATACATCTTTAGGTCTGAAATGAATGTCTTGTAGGCAACTTGTAGAAGAATCTTAATTTTTATCCATTCATCACCTGATGTCTTTTAATAGGAGCATTTAATCCATTTATATTCAAATAATTATTTATAAATATGGACTTGTCATTTTCTTACTTGTTTCACAGTTGTTTTTGTAGTTCTCTCTGTTATTTTTTTCCCTTGTTCTTTTCTCTCACAGTTTACTGGCTTTCTTTAGTGGCATACTTTGATTCCCTTCTCCTTGCTTTTTGCATATCTATTAATGGATTCTTGATTTGTGGGTACCATCAGGTTTATATATAATTTCTCATGCATATAATAGTCTATATTAAGCGGGTGGTTGCATAAGTTTGAGCCCATTCTAAAAATGCTAAATTTTTGCTCCTCTCCTTCCACACCCAGGTTTTAGGTATATAGTGTCATACTGTATATCCTTTTATTTTGTGAATCTTTGACTGATTTTTATAGATATGCTTAATTTTACTGCTATTGTGCTTCCTACCTTTCTTACACCTGTTTATGGTCTTTCATTTCCATTTATTTTTTTTGTCAACGTTTATTTATTTTTTGGGGGACAGAGAGAGACAGAGCATGAACGGGGAAGGGGCAGAGAGAGAGAGAGAGACACAGAATCGGAAACAGGCTCCAGGCTCTGAGCCATCAGCCCAGAGCCTAATGCGGGGCTCGAACTCATGGACCGCGAGATCGTGACCTGAGCTGAAGTCGGACGCTTAACCGACTGCGCCACCCAGGCGCCCCCATTTCCATTTAAAGAATCCTATTTAACATTTCTTATAAGTCTGGTTGAGTTGTACTTTAACTTTTGTTATCTATGAAACTCTATCTCTCCTTCAATCCTGAATGATATAGCTTTGTTGGATAGAGTATTATTGGTTGCTGCTTTTTTTTTTTTTTTCTTTCAGCACTTTGACTATATCTTGTCCCTCCCTTTGGGCCTACAAAGTGTCTGCTGAAAAATCACCTCATAGCTTTATGGGGTTTCATTTGTATGTAACTATTTTCTTTCCTCTTGCTGCTTTTAAAATTCTCTCTTTATCACTATTTTTTGCTATTTTAGTAACTATGTATCCTGGTGTGAACATCCTTGAGCTGATTTTGTTGGCAGCTTTCTTTGCCTCGTAGATGTGGATCTCTGTTTGCTTCCCTACATTAGGGAAATTTTCAGCTATTATTTCTTCAAATATGTTTTCTTCACCCTTTTCTCTCTCTTCTCCTGGGATCCTTATAATATCAACATTGTTACACTTGATGGTGTCACTGGATTCCCTTAATCCGTTTTCATTTTTTTTATTAATCTTTTTACTTCTCCTGTTCCACTTGATTGCTTCCCATTACTTTATCCTCCAGATCACTGATCCATTCTTCTGCTTCTTCTAGTCTATTCTTACTCTCTCTAGTATATTTTTAATTTTAGCTATTGAGTTCTTCATCTCTGATTGGTTCTTTTATATGTGTTCTATCACTTTTGAGGGTCTCACTGAAGTCCTCCATTTTTTTCTTAATTCCAGTGAGTCTCTTTATGACCATTCCTTTAAATTCTCTATTAGGCATGACTTATCCCTGTTTCATGTATCTCTTTTGCTGTGATTTTGCCATATTCTTTAATTTGGGGTATATTCCTCTGTTCCTCTGTCTCCTCATTTTGCCTAACTCCGTGTCTGTTTTTATAACTTAGGAAAGTCAGATATGTCTCCTGATCTTGCAGGTAGTGGACTTATGAAGAAGAGGTCCTTTGGTGCCCTGTAGTGCAATATATCATGTTCACCAGAACCTGGCCCTTCAGGGGTGTCTCCTATGTGTGTTGCATGCACCCTACAATTGTGCCTGAGCTACTTTTGCCTTCAGTCCAGTTATATGCAATGGCTCTCTTTGTCTGCTATGGGTACAGTTTGCTCCCTGCTTTGTTAGTGAGCTATCTGGGCTTGAGCTGAGTCAGAGCAGTCATTTGCCAGAGGTGTGGTAGTACTACAGGACACCCTCCCTGTATTGTTTCCTGGAAGACTTTCATTGGTGGAAAAGGTCTGCCATCAGACCAGATATCTGCCCCATTCCCACTGCTGAGGTCTCAGTTGAACTGGTGTGAGTGGTTATCTTTCCCTCTGTCTGGGGTGGGAATCACTTTATAGTGACGCTGGCCCCTGTTGGGACTGTTTGCTCAATGCCATGTTTGTTGTACTGATTTGGATGGATTCCTGCCAAGGGCTTGTGGAAGGGGAGGAGTCCAAGAAAAGCCTGGGTACAGAGCATGTGGTGTTAGCAAAGATTGCCCAGGTCTGCTGTGGGAGGAGACCTGGAACCAATTTAGAGAGCTGACAAGGGTCAGTTGGAGGGGACAAGCCAGTAGAAGAGCCCAGGAGTGGGGAGCACTGTTAGCAAGGTGGGGAGTTTTCATGCTGCACTGTTTCCTGCAGGTGTTCCTCTGTTTAGGCTGGGAGGTGGGAGAAGGAAATGGTGCCTGCCAACTCTTTTGTTCTTGGAGAAGTGTCCCAAAGACCCCTATCCCTCCAGCACACACTCTGATATTAATAAACAAGTCTCCCTCCAGTATACCCAAGGTGTTTTTTAAACTGATGCTTCTATAGTCTATCTCTGTGGGCTGTGTTGTGCTATCTCAAGGATGGGGACTCCGTTTCCTCTAGATCTCTAGAGCCAAGCCCATTGATTTTTTAAAGTTCCAGGCATTAAGTCCTACTGATAGTAAGAACTCTAGGAGTTATGCCCCTCTGTTTTTCAAAGTCAAATGTTATGGAAATTGGTCTTCTCAGTGAAAGTCCCCCATGCCTGGGGTGCATGGGGTGGGGTATGTTCCTCTCCCTTCTCCTTGTTTATGGTGGCTCTCCCTTGAGTGGATAGTCTTGCAGGTCAGCTTGGTTTCTGACCATATTTCTGCCCTTCCCACCATTTTTGATGCAGACTTTTCCCTATGTTTAGCTGTGGAAAGTCTATTCTGCTAATCTTGGGTCATTTTCTGTATTATTTCTATTGGTGTAAGTATTATCTAGGTGTATCCATGAGACCAGGAGAATTTAGGATTCTCTTATTCCACCATATTTGCCAGAAGTCCCTTTTATAACTTTGTAAAGTAGCATTTAAACCATTAACTATATATTAGATAGTGTGCTGAGTACTTCCACAGATTGTCTTATTTAATTCTCCTGACAACCTGTAAAATAAAAGATTTTCTAGAGTTCACATAACTACTAAATAGCCTGGACAGATTTAAACCTATAGCTATTCGAAGCCTATCTTGACTCATACTTTATGTTACATTATCCCCTTTAAAGATTCTTAAAGAAACACAGAGTCATTATTAATATTACTATGAAATTTACTCAATTGAATGCATTCTGGTAGTTTTGCACATTTTAACACTGCTGAAATAGGAAAGAATCTTAGTCTTACAGATGATTGTGCTTATAACCGCTGTCAGCCAGGTGACAATCACTACTCAGTAACGTTGAATACTATTCTTGACATTTGCGGCCAAGGAAAAAATCATTAGTACTGGAACCATAGTATAGATGAAATAGATGGAAATAATTTTTCTATTATGACAATATTATTAACACTCATTTATTATAGAGTACTAATTCTGCCAAGAATTTTTCTAGTATATATATACACATATATACACTATACTATATATATACACATATATACACTATACTATATATATACTATATATATATATATATGTGTGTGTGTGTGTGTGTGTGTGTGTGTGTGTGTATAAATATAAAGTTCTCATTCTTAGGATGGAGTCAGGATTTGAACTCAGATATCTGAGATCTCACAGGAGGAAGATCTGGAATTTTAATAAATATGTGTTACTGATATGTCACTATTATGGGTTAAATATTTGTGTCCTCCCCAAATTCACATACTGAATTCTCTTGACCTTCAATGTGATGACATTCGGAGATAGGGTTTTTGAGAGGTAATTAGGTTATGAGGGTGGAACACTTATCTATTGACCTTGTAAAGGGATACAAAGACCAACTTTTCTTTTTCTGCTACATGACAATGCAATGAGAAAACTATAATGTATGAACAGGAAAATGGCCCTAATCAGACACTAGATCTGATGACACCTTTACCTAGGACTTCCAACCTACCAGATCTATGAGAAATAAATATCTATTGTTTAAGCCATGCAGTTGATGGTATTTGCAACAGCCTGAGCTTTGTAACATAGTCTTGAACTGACTCACGCAGTAATCTGTGTTTATTGTCGCATTTGTTTGTCAAGTAAAACACTTGTATACAGTTGGTGTTGAACATATGTTTAATTATTTTAATGATCTTTATTGATACACCTCACCAAGGATTGGTCAAATGCCAAATTCTCCCCAAATTTAGTCCGTATCTCTTCCATCATTGCCTCCTGAGAATTTTGCATATAATTTTAGAATTGTACTTATTATACTCTGTCTCTTTGGTTATAAGAGACAAATTTTCCCCCAAGTGAGGAGCATTTCTAGTTCATCTTTGTATTTCCACACAACTGGTAGAACACTTTGAATATCGGAAATTGCACTGAACTTGATTTTTAGGTCTTAAATCATACAGATGCCCAATACATAAAACAAATGCTCTGGTTAATGTCAGGCAGATATTATGTATCCTTACCCCTTTTGCTGTTCCCACTTCACTATGACCCAGTTGTATTACTTGCATTTTAAGATAGAACCTAGCAGAATTCTGATCCAGATAACTCATATTTATCTTTCACTAAGAGCATCATATGATTTTGGTGCTATTTCAATATTAGGCTGTTAAATTCAAAAATCATTTCTAGAGCTTTTCTTCATTCTAAATTCTATAATTCCATAGAATTTTCTATTTTTCTATATATCTTAGTATCCATACATATCCATACATTCTATTCTCTCTTCTTTTACTGATTGTGGTTTTATGAGAAAATTTCTGACATATATACATATATTAATGTATATAATTATATTTCATATTTGAATAAATAGAAATCCATCCAAAAGTTTAAAAATTCAATTTGGAGAAAATAGAAAAATAAATTCATATATTTTTTGAAAATTGTCACACCCTGGGATATTTAGTAGGAATGATGCTACAAATTTTTTAACAAGGAAGTATACAAGGATTGGAAAAATTCAATATAATTAAAACTGATAATTTTTCTTAACTCCTATTTTTTTTTTAAACGTTTATTTATTTTTGGGACAGAGAGAGACAGAGCATGAACGGGGGAGGGGCAGAGAGAGAGGGAGACACAGAATCGGAAACAGGCTCCAGGCTCTGAGCCATCAGCCCAGAGCCTGACGCGGGGCTCGAACTCATGGACCACGAGATCGTGACCTGGCTGAAGTCGGACGCTTAACCGACTGCGCCACCCAGGCGCCCCAGTTAACTCCTATTTTAATGATTTAGATACAAGTATTTTGTCTCAATTATCTAGATTTCACCAATCCACTTTACATGGTCATAGATTAGGACAAGCAAACTAGGTATTTAGAAAGAAAATCACTTATTATTAACACGAAGTTGCTTAGAATCTGATTTAATTTGATTGTCTTATGATCTGAAAGGTAACAGTTTCGGTTAAATGTCTGTGAAAAGCAAATTTAAGCATGTCTGAATTCATAAGCATAATGAATTAACAAGGTACAAAATTTTTACTCGTTACTCTCCTTTGAACACCTCACCAACATCGCATCATCACCGATGTTTCCTATTGAACAGTTTTTGTTTCAGCTGGTAGTATATCCTATAAGACTAAATTATATATTTGCATAAAATTCTATGCATTACACATTAGAGTAATCTTTCAAATTTGTCACCTTCCAAAAGAGTAATGAATCAGGGGATATATGTAATTTTGCTCCATTATTCAAACTTAATATGAGCACTGGAATATGTTAAATACATTTAGGTGAAACATGATTTATAACCTTTGTGTAAAAACCTACAGATAATGCCATCTCAATATTATACTTCTTCATCTGTGTTATTTATTTTAAAATGTATTTCATATTTCAAAGAGAAGTAGCATATTCCAACTTCAGTGATGGAACATTAATTGTACATTCATGCATGAAATACGGTCCCACCAAATATCACCTGCAGAATTTCATGTGTAAATTTGTTTTCTTCAATGAATAGTGATCCTTAATTAGATAGTATGCAATCTTATCTCTGGAAAAATTAAAGTGTTTGAATATGTATCATAGAACACTTCTTTTTATACTTTATACACAGATACTTTTAAAGATTAATAAGCATAGCAAAAGTAATTTTAGCAAGATCCTGAGAGGAGTAGGCTATTGGACATTTTTCCCAAATGCATGAATTGGTGGAGAAAGGGTATTTTGTTTTCTGAATACACCTCTCACCCCACATGACCCCAGTATTCTTTTATAACCCCACGTATATTACTTCCATTATTTAAGGCCATGCAGCTTAAAGAATATAAACTTTGAAATAGCCTATGAACATTATTTCTCACACAAACTAATTAAGAAGCAAGGAAAAAATAAAACAGCTGCTAAATTTCTTTGGAGAGTTTATTGTTTGGAATAAATAGAGCTTAGTGAAAACCAGTTGATCCTGAGCCAATGTGTGTAGGTTGGAGTCTTGCTCCAGATCCTACAACCTCTATGACTTTGGCCAACTTTGCATGCAAGAAGGATAACAAGAGTATTGACATCATAAGCTTTTGTGAAGACTAAATCAATTTGCACATATGACATATTTAAAGCAGTGCTTGAAACAACAAGAATAAAGTAAATGCAGCTAAATTTATTTTTCATGACTCTTTAGATATATGCAATTTACCCCTCTATGTGTTGTTTTGCACATATATGTATATACTGTGTGTATATATACACACACACACATATGTATATATACACATATATATGTATATATACGTATATATACATACGTATATACGTATATATACATATATGTATATATATACATGCATAGATTCTAATGTATATATATGTGTGTGTGTATATATATATATGTATATATATATATAGTGTGTGTGTGTGTATGTGTACAGTGTGTGTGTGTATATATATATATTTATATACATATATAGAAGTATAGATTCTAATATATATTTAGTAGCATTTTTCTCCTCTGATAAAATATTCAATCAAGTCCTCCATAGGGAATAAGATATTTGTTTTGGTAAAACTTTTTATTAATCACCGTTATTTTCTTCAGCAGAAATCTGATCATCAAAGTAGTCAAGGGAAAACTTATCCAACTTACAATTCATTGATTCACAAGTAAGAGAATATAAATCAAGGGAAAGGATGTAAAGAATTTGGCATTTCTTATTCCTTAATGCCAAATAATGGAAAAATTTAAATTTCTCAACAAAACAAGCATCTAAAGTTAAAACCAACCACCTTTGCCACCAAATGATCTTTTCCTCCCTACCTAAAATACATATTAAATATTTATTTATTATAATATATACTTTACATATTAAATATTTAAAGAAAAATGGACAAAGGTCCAGGACTAAATGAACTCTGAATTTCTCAAGATTTAGTTTAGTAATGTCTAGTCATGAAATCATCATATATATGTAACACATTTTTAATTTCTAAAATGTTAATTATTTAATATTTCCATATGTCCATAAAATAAATCCAAAATAGATTAAGGAAATTAGTGCTTTGCTTACATGTTACAAAGGTGTTTTTTCCAAATGTGATTTTTTTATTGTGTTTATATATATATATATATATATATATATATATATATATATATTTACTGTGCAATGTAAAAATTTATTATCTAGCTGAAATGCTACTTCCTGGAAGGCTTTTTGGATTCTACATTGTGCTAGAATATCTTACTCATTAAAAAAAAAACAACATTATTTTAACACTACTCCTTTGTTTTTTTAACCATGTTTTCAAATTTACCCAAAACAATCTATATATTTAATGCAATCCTTATCAAAATACCACCAGCATGTTTTAGACAGCTAAAACAAACAATCCTAAAATTTGTATGGAACCACAAATGATTCCAAATAGTCCAAGTAATCTTGAAAAAGAAAAGCAAAATGGAGGCATCACAATTCTGGATTTCAAGTTATTTCACAAAGCTGAAGTGGTCAGGACAGTATGGTAAACTGGCACAAAAATAGGAACATAGATCAATAGAACAGAATAGAAAACCCAGAGATGAACCCACAACTATATGGCCAATTAATCATCAACAAAGCAGGAAAAACTATCCAATGGAAAGAAGACAGTCTTTTCAACAAATGGTGGTGGAATGCAAATGAATGAAACTGGAACCCAGTTTGGTTTTGAGACCACTTTTGGACCATTTAGTGCAGTGAAGCATTAGTTAAATGATGCCTTCATGTCCTAAAATAGGTGAAGGATTCTAAGCAACTTTTCAACTTATCAATTATAATTTTAAAGACTATTAGAAACAAAAATATAATACAAATGTTTTTATTACATTTATTAGTTATGCTACAAAGTGACAAAAGATTGGAAGGACATCTTTGGATGTCATTTGATTATGTTCTTTTAGGTAAAACATATTTTCCTTCCTTTGATTCGTGGGGGAAAAATTGCCAACTTGCCTATGATATCTCATATCCAATTTTAACAGAGTATCTTTTTAAATAGCTTTCAATAAAATTCCATCTTAGCCATTTTAAATTCTTTCTTTATTTCAGGGAAATGGAGATGAGTTTGGTAACTCCCTGTCATAATGACACTGTATATTTAAATCAAATTTCAGAATTCACTTTTTTTCCCCTAAGAATAATTCTAATCACCTTAAAATTCCCTTCTTGATGTTTTGATTTGATTTGTACTTTAATAATCCTTCTGGCTTTTCTGGAATCTATTACAAAGCTATTCTGGAAATAGAAAACAATAAAAAGATCAGAGTCTGATCAAGGCCAGTCTGGTCATGTGCATAAAATGTCATTTAATTTAAATAGTACATAATCAATAAATGTCAGTTTAGCAGATGAGTGATTAAGTGAAACTATTGTACATTTTGGCCATTAAGTACAAGCAGAAAGGCAGTATGGGCTTGAACATCAGTCTTAATTTCTTGATCTACAAAACGGCTTATTCTAATTGTAAATACCCAAAAGGCTTCATAAGGAATATATGAATTACTATATGTATAGTACTTAAAATAGTGGCTTGTCTCTAATAATCATCATAAAATTATTTGCTATTAGAAATATTAAGCTTTAAACAAGCAAGCAAAGATAAACTGGAATAAATGGTTTAAAAATAAATGTGCATCTCAAAAAGACAGGCTCCAAAATCCTCCAATAGCATGGAGGTTAAGGAACACCCTACTAAAGAATGAATGGGTCAAACAGGCAATTATAGAAAAAATTTAAAAATATATGCAAACAAATGAAAATGAAAAGACAACAATCCAAATGCTTTGGATGCAGCGAAGGCAGTCTTGAGGGGAAAATACATTGCAATCTAGGCCTATCTCAAGAAACAAGAAAAATCCCAAATACAAAATCTAACAGCACACCTAAAGGAAATAGAAGCAGAACAACAAAGACACCCCAAACCCAGCAGAAGAAGAGAAATAATAAAGATCAGAGAAGAAATAAACAATACAGAATCTAAAAAAACTGTAGAGCAGATCAACGAAACCAAGAGTTGTTTTTTTTTTTTTTTTTTGAAAAAATAAACAAAATTGATAAACCTCTAGCCAGGCTTCTCAAAAAGAAAAGGGAGAGGACCCAAATAGATAAAATCATGAATGAAAATGGAATTATTGCAACCAATCCCTGAGAAATACAAGCAATTATCAGGGAATACTGTGAAAAATTATATGCCAACAAACTGGACACCCTGGAAGAAATGGACAAATTCATAAGCACCCACACACTTCCAAAACTCAAACAGGAAGAAATAGAAAACTTGAACAGACCCATAACCAGCAAAAAAATTGAATCAGTTATCAAAAATATCCCAACAAATAAGAGTCCAGGACCAGATGGCTTCCCAGGGGAGTTCTACCAGACATTTAAAGCAGAGATAATACCTATCCTTCTCAAGCTGTTCCAAAAAATAGAAAGGGAAAGAAAACTTCCAGACTCATTCTATGAACCCAGCATTACTTTGATTCCTAAACCAGACAGAGACCCAGCGAAAAAAGAGAACTACAGGCCAATATCTCTGATGAATATGGATGCAAAAATTCTCAATAAGATACTAACAAATTGAATTCAACAGCATATAAAAAGAATTATTCATGATCAAGTGGGATTCATTCCTGGGCTGCAGGGCTGGCTCAACATTCTCAAATCAATCAATGTGATACATCACATTAATAAAAGAAAAGATAAGAACCATATGATCCTGTCAATCGATGCAGAAAAAGCATTTGACAAAATTCAGCATCCTTTCTTAATCAAAAAGACGGGCTCCAAACAAAAAACTTCAGCCTGTAAGCTGTTAGTCTCGTATTTCTAAAATTTATATAAATACTAGAATTGGAGGGTATTAAAAATCTTCTCATGTGTTTATGTAATCCCACTCAATTCTCACTTTCATAAAAAGAAGTGGGGCATGTAAATTCACGTGTAATCCCCTGTATTATGCGAATGATTAGGTAGATACGTAGATCAAGGATCTGCAAACTGTGTCCCTTCACCCAAATCCATTTCACTGTTTCTTTTGTAAGTAAAGTATTACTGAAAAATGATTAGGTCCATCCTGTACATATTGTCTCTGGCTGCTTTTATGCCACCGTGTTAAAGTTGAGAAGCTGCAAAAGGAACCTTATGGCCCATGAGAATGACAGGATTTGCTCTCTGGTCCTGACCACATAAAGATTTTACAGATACATTTACAGATACCTGTAAACGATGAAGAAGAAAAGACATGCAGAGGTTGAATATATTACCAAATACATTTGAATTTAAGAAAAAAAAACTTTTCACCATTTTGAATAAAAAATGCATAATCCATTAAAGATACTTGCATCTAGAATAAATACTGGTCAAATAAATCCTTTTCTTTATAATTGATTAGGCTTACTCCTTGAAATATTAATGTGCTTAATATATTCAGGGGTAGGTACAAGTAAAAGAGTAGATATTAAATATAGATAATATTTAGATAACATATGTAATGTTGAGTATTGCATTATGAAGTGTATTCAACAACATATATTCACAGCATTTTAAAATAAGAAAAGGAGAATATGCAATCATCTCAAAATCAGATGCATATACAAAATTCCATGTATGTTATATCACAAAGCAAACCTCATATTCCATGGAACAGAAACCACAGATTTTGTACAAACTCCATAAAATTAAAAACAAAACAAAACAAAAAAACAAAGACAAACAAACAAACAGCAACAAAAACAACAACAAAACCCAGGAGCATCTGCGTGGCTCAGTCTGTTAAGCATCTGATTCTTGATTTCCACTCAGGTCATGATCTCCTGGTTTGTGAGTTCAAGCCCTGCATCAAGCTCCATGCTAACAGGGCAGAGACTGTTTGGGATTCTCTCTCTCACTCTCTCTCTGCTACCCTCCCCCAATAAATAAGCGTTATAAAAGAAAATGAAAACAGTGAAGGTAAAAGCAAAACTATTACAGATACTTCAATTAAATTTTAAAATTCTAAAACTTATTTACTCAAATAGAGTAATTCAGAACGAATTGTAAAAATTTTATTAAAAATCACAGTAAAGAATTTAACGTGGCATATTAAATCCAGCTAAAGACGTAATCAAAGAAAAAGTCAGCTCTTGAACACTTTATTTTTACCAAAAAGAATAAAATTAAAACCTTTAGACATGAGCACAAAGTACAACAAAATAAACAAACATGCCAAAATCAATTAGCATTCAGTTAAAAGCCACAAAACTGGTCATAGAATTTAAACATCTTTCCTTGGATGAGTCTTCAGGAACATTAGCTAATTTCATTTGATGTAAATTACTAAAAGGTATATAAAAATAGAGCAGGAAAACAAGTAAATCAGCCAAAGAGTGGACTGAAAGATAGCTAGTAGTTAATCAGTATAATAAATGGGTAGTTTTACAGAAATCTAGGTTATTTTAGGATGGAGAATAAATTAATTAACATTGAAGAAGAAGAAGTGGTGTTCAAAAGGAAAGGCTGTAAGCAATGTTTCCAGGACCATTGAAGTTTTGATGTAGATGATATTCACAGTTTGATAAATTCAGATATTAAAAGGAAATATGTCAATGCTCTCCAAATTGATTCCTAGTTTTTATTTAATTTTTTAAAATATGTATTTACTTATTTATATATTTTTAGAAAGAGAGAGAGAGAGAGCAAACCAGGGAGGGACAGAGGGGGAGAGAGAGATATCCCAAGCAAGCTCCACACTTTAAGCGTGGAGCCAGATGCGGGGCTCAAATTCACAAAATGTGAGATCATGACCTGAGCTGAAATCAAGAGTTGGACATCAGGGGCACCTGGGTGTCTCAGTCAGTTAAACGTCCAACTTCGTCTCAGGTCATGACCTCACGGTTTTTAGTTTGAGCCCTGAGTCGGTCTCTGTGATATCAGGTCAGTCTGGAGCATGCTTTAGGTTCTGTGTCTCCCTTGCTCTCTGTCCCTCCCACACTCTTGCTCTGTCTCTCTCTGTCTCTCAAAAAATGAATAAATGTTAAAAAAAAAATTAAAAAAATAAAAAAAAGATTTGGAGGTCAACTAGGTGCCCCTCCCAATTTTAATGTTATTCCTATCAAAAGTTTAGTAAAGATTTTGGTTGACATCAAAAAAATTTACTTACAATTGATATACAAAGTCATGGGCCTTACAATAACAACAACAACAACAGCAAATCTTGACAAAGAAGAATTGTGGGGAATAAGTTTAGGAATTCCCTGAGTTTGCACCAATGGGTTAACAAGGCTTAGAATGGAAAGTGGCCACAGGGTGAGAGCGCCCCCAACATAGGACAAAAGCATAGAGCAGGAAGCCACTTCACAGGACAAAAGTGTCTAGAATAGGTAAACAGGGCGAAAAACCACCACCACAGGGTGAAATTGCCTTGAGCTAATTAGCAAAAATAAGTGCCTTGTTGACACTGAGGTAGCATGTTCTATCTGTCTTATACCCTAGGCAAGTTCAAGTAAACAGACATGGCTCCTGGTGTTTGCTGGAATTGGCCATCTGCTCAGCACTGGGATTTTGTTTTGTATTGACCCAAACCCCTAACACCGGATATCTTCAAAACCCCCTTTCTCTCACACACTTGAGTTCATGATCACTATTTCATTGTCTCTGGATGCCCATCACGTTTGTAAGCCTTCTGATCCTAAAAATTACATTAGCAAGGACACTTACTCGGGGCTCTTGTCTCGTCCTGGACATTAGCCTCTCTTGTATTGAATTCTGCATCCTCTCTCTTGATGGACAAGATAGAACTCAAGACTGATGAACAAGAGAGACTCAAAGACTGCGACAAAGAATCAAGTGTCAGGGTTGACTCTATTTGATATTAGGTCTTATTATATAACTGTGATAATCAAGAAAACATGGTACCGGCAGAGGGATATACAAATAGATCAATGGGTCAGAATAGAGAACCTAGAAATACACCCACACAACTATTTTTTTTAAATATTAAAAGTAACATAATGAAATAGTACTAGTCTATCAATTCATACACTTTCTAGCACAACAAATGCACACATACATACATGCATACATATGTTCATGTATTATAGATACATACTAAAGTCTAAAAAAAGCTTCTGTAAATCAACTGTGTGAACCTAGGAAGGAGAATGCTTTTCAGTTATTTTTCAGCAAATGAGAATTTCTTGGATATTTATCAAGAAATGATAGGAGGGGTGCCTGGGTGGCTCAGTCGGTTAAGAGTCCGACTTCAACTCAGGTCATGATCTCACGGTTTGTGAGTTCCAGCCCCGTGTCGGGCTCTGTGCTGACAGCTCACAGCCTGGAGCCTGCTTCCGATTCTCTGTCTCCCTCTCTCTCACTCTCTGCCCCTACCCCTGCTCATTCTCTGTGTCTCTCTCAAAACTAAATAAATGTTAAAAATAAATAAATAAATACATAAATGAATAAATAAATAAATAAATAAATAAATAAATAGAAATGATAGGAAATGTCAGTTACTTTCTTTTTCTTTGAATTAGTTGAATTTTACTTTCAAATTTCACTCATAGGACACATCCAGTTATCAATAGGCACCTGGGTTGTTATTGGTTAAGCTTCCAACTCTTTATTTTCGGCTCATTCATGATTTCACAATTCATGAGATTGATCCCAGTGTCAGGCTCTGTGCTTATAGCATGGAGACTGCTTGGGATTTTACCTCTCTCTCTCTCTCTCTTTCTCTCCACCTTCCCCGCCCTCTCTCTCTTTCTCAAAATAAATAAATAAACATATAAAAATACATTTTACAAAATTTATAGAACTCCTCCAGTTATCAAGTTCAATTACTTGCCACAGTGCATCACACCACCCCAGTGGACAAGATTCTTTCAGCATTAAACCAAGGTCTGGGGTTTACATTCAAGTCTGAGGTCAAGAGAAATACTATGTAGCCCCCAGTCTTGCCACTTCTCCAGGAGCTGCCTTGGAGCAAGGTTGGTATCATGCTTCCAAGAAGATGACAACCTCACTCCCACTTCTGGGGATTTGTATTTTCTTTCTTTTTTTTTAATTTATTTTTTAACGTTTATTTATTTTTGAGAGAGAGAGAGAGTCAGAGCATGAGTCAGGGGAGGGGCAGAGAGAGAGTGAGACACAGAATCCAAAGCAGGCTCCAGGATCTGAGCTGTCAGCACAGAGCTCTACACCGGGCTCAAATTCACAAACCATGAGATCATGACCTGAGCCAAATCAGACACTTAACTGACTGAGCCACCCAGGCACCCCCGGCCATCGGTACATTTTCCACCTCCATATCCTAATTTTCTCTAGGTGACCGATATTTAGAACAAAAACCAGGACGGCGTTATCTGTAGACAAATCCTGTACTTATTTCTACCACCTCATCCTACTTTGAAGAGACGGAGCATATACATGACTGACCGCATTTGTACGAGGTTCCTGCCATGTCGCCAACGTGCCCTCTTGACAGAGTTCACGCGGCCGGTGCTTATCGACACGTTTTATATCCTGAAGTGGATTTTTTAAATCATCGTGTTAGAAGTCTTAACAGTTGTCAGCCTAGGATAAAATGAATATTATCTGGGGGTTAAAATTATTTTAATATTTGCTGTCTGTTTCAGCTTTTACCTACAATTATCCTACTAACTAAAGAAAAAAAAACGAAGTTTCTGGCATTGATATGAAATACTAAAAATAACAGGCAGAATGTTAGTGAATAACACAGCTGAGGGCCAGAAAGAAAGACCACTGGCCTGCCAATTACTCTGTGTTGATCAACCAAATGCATGTGACTGTCCTGATCATATTGTGCATCTGGACAGGCAGAGGCATTACCCATGGAAGGTAGGGCTGCCAGCATGGAGAGAAAATGAGGACTTTCAAATGTGAAAATGATTAAGGCATCCTTCCAATTCATCTCCAGTGTCGGTAGAAAGAGAGGCGGCTACAATCCCAAACTGCAATGGTAATGAGCAACGTAATTATCCTCTTTGCATAACCTATACATAATTTAATTGAGCCTAATTCTCCTCTTAAATTCCCAAAGGGAGATTATTCTTGATGTCAGAAAATTTACCGTTGGGAATCTTTCTTTCCCACTCTACATATTCCCTCGGTGCTGAAAATTACATTGACTGAAGAAATCCTGTTCATTTTCCAAACATTATTTTGAAATGTTCAATCAAAAAAGTGTTCTTCCACTTCCTGCTTGAGTTTGCTATTCTACCAAAATTGAGATATGGACATTCAAAGTTTTATTTCCAATTTCTTTTAATATATTTTTTAATTTTTTTAATGTTTGGTTTTGAGAGAGAGAAAGACAGAAAACAGGGGAGAGGCAGAGAGGAGGAGAGAGAGAGAGAGAGAGAGAGAGAGAGAGAGAATCCAAAGCAGGTTCAGACTCTGAGCTGTCAGCACAGAGAGCCCGAGGTGGGCTCAAACTCATGGACCGTGAGATCATGGCGCTCAACCAACTGAGCCACCAGGTGCCCCTCCAATGTCTTTTAATCTTTTAAATAGTAAAGCAAACTAGAGCATATATGTGCACACACGCAAACAAGTAAAACAAACAAACATACAAGATTTTTCCACCAGCCGTTTTAAAGAGCTCGAGTAAAAATAACTTCTTTCTCCTTATCATACATTTAAAAAGGCATAAAAATATGTTAGGGTTCAAGGTCCATATATATGTACATTTCCTTTCCAAACTTTTGATATTACAGATAAATGGAAAAGAAAACCTTATCAATGATTATATATCCATTTTATAGGCATTTATTTCTATGCAAATGAAATAGTAATATTCTCTGTTTCCCAGAAGCTTTATGTTTCAAAGTGATTTTAGTGGTGCCTGGGTGGCTCAGTCAGTTGCGTTTCACTTTAGTTCAGTAATGGTGCTGTCCCTCCCCTGCTCACACTCTGTCTCTCTCTGTCTCTCAAAAAATAAATAATAAAAATAATTTTTAAATGATTTTAAGGTCATTGGAGAATGCAAATAACTATCAATTAAAGAATCCTTCAAGTAAAATCTGCCTTGCCTATAGTGTTAACATGTTTATTGGCTAAACGTATCATAGGAAAAAAAAGGATGTGGGAAAAAAAAACCATCTTTTTTTCCCACATCCTTTTTTTTCCTATGATATTTCACTATGATACCTATATATGCTCAGCATGTAAAATGTGAAATGTGTAATACAGCATAAAGAAGCAGCTTATTTATAACCACTCATTATTCCAAAGACTTCTCAATGAAAGGATTATTTGTTATTTGTGTACATACAATTCTATTTTCCAATTTATTCATAAATGAAATTCATTTCTAGGAAAAATAGCAGCAATGATTTAGCGACATCTCTGATTATGTCATGAGAAGAATTACTTGCCAAAACTTCCCCACTTTTGGAGGAAGTGCTTACTAGTGAATGTTAACTTTTTTCTGCACCTTTTTCTCTTTCTCCCCTAAGTTGAGTGATTTAACAGGAGGGTCGTGAGAACTTGATGTTCATCGGCTGCATTTCTTATCAACGGGCTGAAGGGGACAAATATAGATCACAATAAAGACTTGCCATCGGCTATACCATATGTTGAGCCACAGTGGGTATTTTTACTGATTATTTCCACCAGGACAGAAGTAAATAAGCAGGATTTGCTTATCCGAGTCCATCGTCTTCCAATCTCTGTTCATGACTTGGTGACTGTCAATTATTTGAAAGTCCAGGTAGTAGCTACTGTGAGTGGTAAATGACAAAGAAACCTGAACTTATTAGGGAGACTTGGACAATTGCCTTCCCACAGGAAGAAAATGTCTTACTTTATTATTCATCTACTGGAATTTCTCGTGAAAATTCTCGAGGAAAACATCCTGTGATGAGGGTCAATTACCATTCCCAAAACTCATTAAAAATGAACCTCAAGTAGCATGTGCTTCTGGTGTTGGAGCACCATTACTGTACCATTAACACCTGTCCATGTTATGGAACTATATTCATGAATTTCATTTATTTTTTTAACTTTTTTAAAATATTTATTCATTTTTGAGAGACAGAGAGTGAGCGGGGGAGGGGCAGAGAGAGAGGGAGACACAGAATTGGAAGCAGGCTCCAGGCTCTGAGCTGTCAGCACAGAGCCCCATGCGGGGCTCGAACCCACGAACCGTGAGGTCATGACCTGAGCCGAAGTCGGGAGTTTAACTGACCCAACTTCGGCTCAGGTCATGATCTCGGGGTTCCTGATTTCGAGCCCCGCATGGGGCTCTGCACTGACAGCTTGGATCCTGCAGCCTGCAGGTTCTGTATCTCCCTCTCTCTCTGCCCCTCCCTGCTCTCTCTCTCTCTCTCTCTCTCTCTCAAAAATAAATAAACATTAGAAAAAACTTCTTAAAAATTACCTGCTGTTATGCACATTTCCTCTTTTGTGTACTTAAGGCTTAAGCTTTTGATTATTTATCTTTAAAAAAGAAAGGAAGACAGAAGGAAAGAAAGACCACTTGGGAAGCTAATTACTCTGAGTTGATCAGTTCAGGGGTATGAGTATCCCTCACTTTTCAAAAGTTTGTTATGCCTCCTTGCTTTTATGAAAGATCTATATTAGCACCTGTGTTCTGTAACTGAAAGAAATAGAGGATTTTTGCTCTTACAAAAAAAAAAAGCAAAAGGCAAAATAGTATTTAGCATTTATTTTGCATCCGGCCGTTATAGAGGCAGGGTGCACCCTCAGCAGCAAGAGTGATGCCACCCTCCTCCTTCTCTCCAACTATGCTTAGCACCTCAGCAGTAAGCCCAGCTTTGAACTGGGACTGTAAGCACCTGTGCTTTATCTCGATTTATTCTAGGCATCCCACAAAGATGGAGAAAAGCCTAAAAAAAATCCTGAGCAAGGTTATTTTTAGGGTCTGGGAATGCTCAAAATGTTTTTTCATGTAAATTAATGGTAATCATTTCTTCCTTCTTCCCTTTACCCATTTCAACTTATGAAAGGTTTCATAGAAACACTCTGCTTTGGGATAACAGAGGAAATCTGTATCAGCCTGTGCTGGTCAAGCTGTGTCTATCTGTCTAAGGAGGTACTAACAAGGCATGGTTCTATGAATACTGTCGAGGTGTAGCACAACTTTGTCTTTCCCAGCATGTTACAAATATGGATCTTCTTTAAATAAATGTACCTTCCTTCGTATATAAATCATGTATTTTCCATCACTGATTCTGAACTTCTTAACACTTTTGAGTGAAAATTTTCTTAATTGTATTTTATAAGTGCTTATTGCTACTCTAAAAGAACATTATGGATCTTTGTTTTTGTATTTTGCTGACTTGTAATGAATTTTCTTACTGACTTGTAATGAATTTTAAGGGTTTTTTTTCTACTTGATCAGAACGGACATTGAAATGTTCCTTCACATTAAAATAAACGATACAAATTCCTTTCCCAAATGTAGAGTGCTATTTATTATAAACAGTATTGTTTCTATTGTTCCTTTGATACAGGTGCAAGAATTAGAAATGGCAAAATATAACAAAGACATTCTGGGAAATCGTGTAGTTTGAAATGCCTCCACCCATTTTATAAACCAGAAGTGAAAAATTTCTAGACCTTGGGTTGCAATCAACTTTTATTTAATAAGATGTAATCATATGCGGTGGAAATTGTGAAAAGGATATAATGTGCTTAGCAAATATTTATTGAATGTGTACTACATATGTGGAAATGTCCTAGCTTCTAGGATTTTATGAGTGAACAGAATATTTTTAAAAGCTGTACTTGTCATGCAGTTTATAATCTAGGAGAGATTACTAATTTAATTTAGGAGAAAGTTAATTGAAGACATTTCATATTAGAAATATAAGTGGAAACTCCCAAATGTTCACCAATTAAACAGGAATTAGAATACACTAAATAAATGCAGTCTCAAATTGTATCCTTACATTTCTGAATAGAATGTCATTATTTTTTCGAATTACATGAATGTAATTTTGTAAATGAGTTGGGACTCTTATCTCTCAGGTAAAAGTGATTTTTTGGTAAGCTGAAATACTTTGCCTCTTTCTCTAGCTTTTTTTTTTCTTGCTTACAGACTGATTGGGTTTTGGGGTGATGGTGGAGGGTTTGGAGCTGACGGCCAAGAAAGAATTTTTAAAGACGTCTTTTAAGTGCAAAAAAAGGTGATTTTATTACACATTAGGACAGGACTTATGGGCAAAAATACCTGCACTGGGATTGTGAGGGGGGTAACTGATAATAGACCTTCAGGCTGTTAGAGGGTTAAGATAGAGTAAGTCCCTAAGATTTTGGAAGCAAGGATTCCAGGACCTTGAGGGGCTAGCTTTGAGGAAACCACCATTTGTTACCTTTTGGTAAAACCTCAGTCATGAGACCCTTCAGATGTAAATCAGGGTGTCATAAGCCTAACTATGAATGCCAGCATATATCTCAGGGGAGATGAGATAAAGGAAGTTTCCAAAGACATTTTTATATATCGAAGTAGACTTATAGGATCCTGGGGGATCAGGATAATGTTAAGTCAAGTTTCCTTTACAACTAGCAAAGTGTCATCATGGAGGCAGCTGAGTTCCTAGAAGGAGGCCACTCTACCTGTTTCAAGGACTTATCAGTGGATTATAGGCAGTAAGGGAATTTAAATTTTCATTTGCCTTAGGTTACCTTATCACCATGGCAAGTATTTAACCCCTTCCTTTTGTTAGCCAGGAGTGTCTGAAGAGTATCACCCATATCCCACCTGGGCTGGCAGGGGTGGGGGGGTGCTGTTAGCCTGTACGCTGCCCTCAGCTTGCCCCACGCTCCTTCATCGCTCACTACAACACAAAATTGAAGAATAATTTTTATTTTGGCATTTTATTAGTTTTATTCTCTATGACCTCATTTACGTGGAGTGAAATAATGATATATTTTATATTCCCCTACACGAAAAAAAAAAAAAACGAAATCAGTTTTTCTGTAATTGTGAAACCTGATTATATTTTTTAATTTAGTTTCACTTTCCTACAGATATTTGTACAGCCGATTTAAAAACATTTATCTTTATTTTAACAACACAAATCTAAAAGAAAAAAATATTCCATGAAGATCAGATACATGTGTGGAAAAAAAATCGGCCAATTCTTACGTTATGATAGTATAATAAATTATAGTTAAATCACTTCAACTCTATTTGATGAACATATTTGAAAAAAAATTCATATTTCTGATTGCCTCAAATTATAAGGACTATATTTTATTTACATTTCTCTGAGGACTTAGGATGTGAAATATCTTTTCATATGTTTGCCTTCTGTATGTTTTCTTTGGTGAGATGTCTGTTGAGGTCTTTGGCCCATTTTTAATTTTTTTTGTTCTTATTGTTGAGTTTTAAGAATTCTTTGTATGTCTTGAATAATAGTCCTTTGTCAAATGCATCTTTTGCAAATATTTTCTTCCAGTTTGTGGCTTATCTTTTCATTCTCTTGAAATTGTCTTTCAGAAAAAGTTTTTAATTTTAATGAAGTTCAGCTTATCAATTCTTTCTTTTATGAATCATGCCGTTGGTGTTATATCTATAGAGTTATTGCCAAACCCCAAGCATTAGATTTTCTCTTATGTTATCTTCTAGGAGTTTTATACTTTTGCATTTCACATTTAAGTTTGTGATTTATTTTATTTATTTTTAATTTTCTTTAATGTTTATTTTTTTTATGAGAGAGAGATTGAGAAAGAGAGAGAGAGAATGTGAGCAGGAATGGGGTGGGGGGCAGAGAGAGAGGGAGGAGACAAAGAATCTCAGGTAGTCTCCAGGATCTGAGCTGTCATCACAGAGCCTGACACGGGGCTCGAACCTATGAACCGTGAGATTATGACCTGAGCCGAAGTCAGCCACTTAACCAACTGAGCCGCCCAGGCACCCCAGTCTGTGATCCAGTTTAACTTAACTTTTGTGAAGACTGTAAGATCTCTATCTAGATTCGCTGTTTTTCATGTTGTGCGGTTGTTCTAACACCATTTTTGACAGTCTTTGCTGTATTGGATTATTGCCTGTGCTGCTTTGTCAAAGGTCAGTTGACTGTATTTATGCGGACTACTTCTTGGCCGTCTATTCTGTTCCTTTGATCTATTTGTCTATTCTTTTGCCAATACCACACTGTCTTGATTAATGTAGGTCTATTACTTTCAGATTCTGTTGTCACCTTTCAAGGAGGACCAATTTGGTATTACCTTTAAAAAAGATACATTTATCCTTCTTATTCACTGTTTTTTTTTTAAGTTTATTTATTTTGATGGGGGAGAGAGAGAGAGAGAGAGAGAGAGAGAACATGGCGGAGGAGGAGCTGAGAGAGAGAATCTAAAGCAGGCTCCACACTGTCAGCATGGAGCCAGATACATGACCACTGAGATCGTGACCTGAGCCAAAATCAAGAATCAGACACTTAACCTACTGAGCCACCCAGTCATGCCTCTTAGTCACTCTTAAAAGAGATGCCTGAACTCCATATGTTCAAAATCTCAACTTCCTCACTCCCATTTATTTTTCATTTGCAGCCTAAGCTTTTCAGTAGTATTAGGAAATACCTTAGTCCTTCCCACTTAATTGTAATCTTCCTTTGCTCTTAAGACATCAGACTTCTCTGAATCTGTTCGTTCCCCGTTCATTATCTCTCTCTCCCTGTCCTCTTTCTCTCCCTCCCTCTCATTCTCTGTAGCTCTCTATCTCCATCTGTCTGTATGTCTTTTCTTGGTTCCCCTTTTGCCAACAACCTAATAATGTCAGTGCTGATTAGAGTTCCATTCAGGACCTTGTGGCCTTCCTACTCTTAAATTCATGATAGTACTGGCCAACTTATCAATTAGGAGCTACATTTTCTAGGGATTTGAATGTGATGCTAAAAATTTTACACATATCATCTTATATAACCTTCAACATAACCCAAGATCCCCAAGATCCTCTTAGGTGTCCTTGTCTCAATTACCGATTCGTGTAGGAATATAGCTAAAACATAGTAAACAAATTTTATTTTTTAAACTATCATGATGTGGTGGGTTAGAACTTTGTACTGAGCAATGCTTTTGCTTCACCTGACATTAACTGGGTGGTGTCCAACTGGTGACTCTCATATATAGAGAGTCTAAGAGACTTTATTCACTTGTATGGTTAGTAACATGATGGTAGGAAAGCTAATGCCATCCAGACCGCTATCCCTCTCCATGTATTTGCAGAGCTTCTCAGACTAGACAGTTGAACTTGCTGTAAGGTGACTCAGCAGGGTGGTCACAGTTTATACATAGTGGCTCAGGGCTTCCAAGGAGCAAACTGTTGTTGCCATTCACCTTAAATACTGGACCCCAAACTGGCATGGCATCAGTTCAGCTGCACTGTTTGTCACAGCCAACCGAGCTACACGGTGACAGAAACAGTCCCCTCCTGCCAAAGGGAGGACGTGATGTATTTTTGGCCTACTATTGCCATCACTATTTTTAGCTTGAGGCATTGAGTATTAGCTCGGTAACTGTTCTGCATAAATTCACAAAACTCACAAATTGTGAGCTGGGTTTGTCACTTATGAACTTCTTTTTCTTCCAAAACTGTGTTTCAGTTCAAACATGGCCCTAGAACTTTGCACTTGTGTTTCCACCGACTGGCTGGGTATAATTACGTGAATTGCTCAAAATTTCTTCAGTTTAACTTCTTCCTACTTCACGGTCTCACTCTTTTTCACAGCATTGCATTGTCTTCTAGTGCAGACAATGGAGAGGATTCCTAAATTTTATTGGTCTCTGAATATGCACTTATTTCAATAATGATTTATTTATAAATGTCTTCTGCCCTAGATAATAAGCTAATTGAGGATAAGTACTTCACTAGATTCCTCTTCGACTCTCCAGCTAAAAGCATGATGTCTGGAATATAATTGTGGTCATATTTGTGGAAGGAATGAATGGATTAATATAAATGGCCTTGCTTTACTTATATCAAGTTAATCTGTTAAAACGAGAGGTTACTTAATACTATTTAATACACACTTCTGTCTCTATGAACTTGTAGTGTACTGACAAATGCTTTATTGGAAATTCTTCGTTATAAAACAGTATTAAAATTCATATTTTATCAACTTTTGGACATAAATACATTTTAACATTTGTACTATTACTTTCCTAGCAAGAATAACTTACTTTCAGGAGAATAGCAATTTACTCATACCTAGGAAATAATTAGCTGCTTTATGGAAGAATGGTAAATCATGATTGGAAAAAAAACAAAAGTGATACCTTTGTCTATCCAGACAGAAAAAAAAAAAAAAGTTTTCCTCAAATTTATGTATAACTTCAAAAGCTATCTCTTCTAAATAACAAAATGCTATCTATTAGAGGATTTTAGAATTAAGAGTATATTAAAAACTTACAAGGTTTTCAGGTATGTTTCCCTTCAGTATCATGATACAATATTTGATATACAAGTCTGTGTTTTTGTATATTATCATAAAGAGAATTTGTTGAAACTATAAATAACATTGGGTCACTTTAAAGTAATCAGGTTGGTGGGTCTCTCCCTTGGTTTTCAATGCATTACTTTCTCATACAAGTGCCTTTGAAGTAACAACAAAGTTACCGATCTCACTTCAAATTCTTCTCAAGTTCCACAATTATGTCATTAGAGAAATTTACCTCATATTTGAACATGTTCAGTAACTCCACCATATTGTCTAGCTTAATATTCTGAGAAGGAAAGGTTTGAAACGTTATATGAATTGTTGGCTGATTGCACTTGATCTGAAATTGCCTGCTCATTACCATCCGAATCATTGGCAGCTTATCAAGTCAACTCCAGTTATGAAAATGAAGCACATGCCACCATACCCTACATGTAGATGTGCTTTGACAAATATAGCATTTTACACATAAGATATTAAGGAAATATGTTTAAATTGTAATTTATTTTTTTTAATTCTTTTAATGTTTTATTTTTATTTTTGACAGAGAGAGAGAGAGATAGAGCATGAGGCGGGGAGGAGCAGAGAGAGGGGGAGACACAGAATCTGAAACAGGTTCCAGGCTCTGAGCTATCAGCACAGAGCCCGACGCGGGGCTCAAACTCACAAACCGCGAGATCATGACCTGAGCCCAAGTCGGACACTTGACCCACTGAGCCACCCAGGTGCCCCTTTAAATTGTAATTTAGAAAATAAAGTTCACAGTGAATATTTTATTATTTACCAAAGTTGGCTGTATGTTTTCACTAGTCCAACATCTGAGTTTAAGGCATATATGCGTTTCTGTTCCTCTATGTTAATTTAATAAATGTTTGATAACAATTCAGTTATCCCACAACATTATGACAGAGTAGCAGCAGATGCACATAAAATATAACCCCCAATTGAATTAAAGTAGATAGTGTAAAGAAGTCTCACAAATTGTAATAAAGGTTGATCAAAAATTATTTACATTAAGCATTGTAACAATATAACAAATGAAATCAAGTAAATGATCTATGTTGTATTAAAGACAAAACAACGAAGCATATCAAGAAAATTGATTTGACTTGACATTATTTCGACATATGACATTGCACATTAATACAATGCCTCCTGATTCCATAGCAATCAAGTTTTTCAGGGAATTCAGTAATTTGTTTTTTCTCACTTAAGAACTTCTGTGGCTCAATAAAAATGTGTTGGAGGGAAAAAATCAATGAATAACTAAAGCACAGAAATAATTGTTTTTTTTCCCAAATAATTAATATATTCTGAATCTAAAAACAAAAATAAAACGCTTATGTCATAAAATGACATAATTCAGAGTGGTTTTGTTTCCAGAAGATTGTGTTAGTACTATTCCAGAAGAAAAGGTGTGAATCTGAGTGAATGGCCTCATCTCTGGACTCATTTGTCTGTGATTGTGGTGCAAAGAAAAAAATAAAAGAAGCAAATTTCTAAGACTCTTGAATTTTCCAGACCGCTAAAGGGCCAGGATGGAAAGTGTTTTGTGCTGTCATGGTGAGGTCAGAGATGTTTGCGGCTGTTTATTGCAACATGTTGCAACATGCTATGCAGTTCAGACTATAATTTACAGATGTGTATTTTATTTTTAAGTTTATTTACTTATTTTGAGAGAGAGAGAGAGAGAGAGAGAGAGAGAGTGCAGGAGGGGCAGAGACAGAGGGAGAGATAGATAATCCAAGCAGGCTCCTCACTGTCACCGTGGAGCTCGATGTGGGGCTCACACTCACAAACTGAGAGATCATGACCTGAGCAGAAACCAAGAGTCGGCCACTTGAGCAACTGAGCCACCCAGACGTCCGGCAGATATATATTTAAAAGAAGAGTGGGAGTCATACTTCAGCCATTTGTTCCAACAGAAGGGTATTACGTATTTTGCGAGCATATTCAAGTGAACTGAAATTGGTAAAATTGAAAATACATCACAGAAAACACTTTCAGTGAAGATTCTATGCTGGATCAAGGACTCAGTGAAGTGATTTAGGCCTACTGGTATCACTACTTCTCAAGCATAGTCAAATTAATGATCTATATAACTAGATTTTGCCATTTACAGATATGAATCTGTGGCTGTTCAGAAGGCAGTAAGTCAAAACCTTTATACCCAAGAGTTCTTTAGATTGGATAACCATAAATCTATACAATTTTATATAGAAGAATCCTAAGAGGAAAGTGCCAGGCAATTCTTTCTGTGACCATGAAGTGGCACAGAATGCGAGCTACCTTAAAATGTCGTATATTTTACATAGATTGAAAAAAGTATTGGGCTTCGATTCTGCAATGAGGAAAGACATCGCGCCCACCTAAACAACTAGAAAATCATCAGGAGGATGAAGGCTTTGCATTTTAATGACACCATAACTGTTCACCTAACTAACTTAGGCCAAACAAAAGTTTTAGCCTATGATATTCAGAGCTCATTAGAGAAACATGATATTTTGAGGAAAACACAATGATATTTTAAGTGAAAGGTTAAGTGTTACAATAGAAATAAGACCTAAACTGAGAAAATCTTGAGAAACTGATAGTAGTGGTAATAGTTCTTTGTGGCATGATTAGAAAAACAATATAATATATACGGAGTGGTTATAAAATAGTGATTCCAAGAAGAAAACAAATCTCTACCATATAAACAGCTTAGTAAACATAAAAATTATATCACACAAACTGAATTGTAAAATGCATATTTCCTGAGGCGTCTGGATGACTCAGTCGGCTAAGCATCTGACTTTGGCTCATGCCATGATCTCAAGGTTCATGGGTTTGAGACCCGCCGGACTCTGTGCTGGCAGCTCGGAGCCTGGAACTTGCTTCATATTCTGTATCTCCCTCTGCCCCTCCTCCAACTCATGCTCTGTCTCTTCCTGTCTCTCAAAAATAAATAAACATTAACAAAAATAATAAAAATAGTAAAATGCTTATTCCTTAAAAATAATTATTTAGAAAATCATTGCATAGCCATCACCCCCGATAGTAACCCTCTTATTGCAATGATGGCAATAAATTTCAATTACTTTTTATAGACATATGTATGGTAAAAAACGTAGTCTATTCTAAAGTAATTTATGCATTTTCAATAAGGTTCTTTTTTATTATTTCTGAATAAGGAGTGTAAAAACTTGAACCAGCTATGAAAATTAGCATATGCACCTTCCCAGGATCAAAAAGAACTTAGGGCCTACAGCAGAAAACCTAGGAGAAATTTCACATACTTCACTGTTTTTTCTTATTTTAATGGGGGAAAAATATCTTCGAGGAAACTCTGGCTTGAACTCATGTGCCAGCAAAGTTTGGATTCTCAGTTTGAAAATTAAAACAGAATCTATCAGAAGATTGTTTTTGTAGGAAAAAAAAAACTCTGTCAAGATAGCTTTAAATGACAGAAAGAGATATTGGCTATAAAGATATTTGGGCTAATCTTAATGAAGAACCAATTAAGTAGCACATACATTCTCTTAGTAAACCTCTTAAATTGTGATCCCACTGTGATGTGCAAGATAATTCATATCAGTGTCATTCAACATACATTAAATAATAAATGGTGAGAACTGTTTGGTCACATTTCCAGTCACCATTCCCTTGCACACAGGCTCTTTTTTTTTTCATGTTTTATTTTTATGTAATCTCTACACCCCCTGTGGGGCTCGAACTTAGAAACCTGAGATCAACAGTCGCATGCTCTACCTCCTGATCCAGCCCGGTGCCCATGTTTTTTTGTTTTGTTTTGTTTTGTTTTGTTTTGTTTTGTTTTAGTTTTAATATACTTAATGTACAGTGTGATGTTAGTTTCAGGTGTACAATAGAGAGTTTCAACAATTCTATACATTACTCAGTGCTCATCGTGAAAAGTCTACTATATATCTATCTCCACATCTTACTTTTTCATTCATCTATTGATGGACACATCGGTTGTTTCCACATTTGTCTATTATAAATAATACTGCAATAAACATAATAGTGCATTTATCTTCATGGATTTGTACACTAAACTCTTTAACTATTGTTTTACATAATGCTTGTTTTACATAATTTGTTTTGCTGTGCATAATAATTATGCCACAAAGATATATGTATATATATGTATATATAAGATATATAATTACTCTATCATTCTTTCATAATTAGATCTCTCTTTCTCTCTCTGCTTCTCTCTGTTTCCCTCTCTCTCTCTCTATCTATATACCTGTATCTGTATTTATATCTGTATATATATCTATATCATCTATATCTATATCTGTATTTAAACTTTATCAAATGTACTTCAGTACCTTTCTCCTGTTAATATATTTTATTATTGATACATAAGCTGGAAAACACTAGATGTACTGCATTCATGCATAGGTAAGTTCTCACTCAACTCAGGAACTAACAGGGTACATTTCACTGACTTAACTTCATTGGAACTTATCATTAAGTTTAACTATAATGTGGGTGTACTTTTTTTGCTCTCTATTTCCCATCCCTTGTCATGACCAAATGGCCGTCAAAATTTTCTTTAAGCATTGTATACCATTATGTAGAGATTAGTATCATTGACTACATGTTTGCATACCAAATTCCAGTGTGAAAAAAATGTCTTATTTGGAAAACGTTCAAGGAAAGGAATGTGTAAGCACAATATACCCTTAAATTACCAATTAATCTATAGCAGCATGGCTAAGAAGCAAAGGTTTCTTGGAACCCTACTTTGTCGTCATCACTTGTGAGATTACAGCAAGTAATTTATTTTTAACGACAAGCAGAATAATGCAATTTGTACAAACTTATTAATAAAACAAAACATATTAAGGTGTTTCAAATAATGTTATTCTTAATTGCTTTCTGATGTGTTTTATTAAACTGAGGAAGGGGAGCTCACTGCGAATTTGATGACAACCAACATCTACCTTTTGGATATTAAAGCTATACAGAGTGACAGTTCAAAAATATGGCGAATAGTTTCTTGTTCTATGAAATTCTACAACGATTTGTTTTTCTGACATAATCTTAGTTTCACATGGGAATGAGTATTTTGTATCTTCACCACACAATCCTCATTAGAGCAAAAGAAATGAGACTCACTGGGCTTATGGTATTAGTCTTATTTTGGGCTGTCTCTTATTTGTGTGCATAGGCTGGTTTTCTGAATGTTTATTAGAGAATTTTAACAGCTCTCGGTTGTACTTGGGAAAATGTGTAACCGAACTGCTGTAAGTTCCCTGACATTGATTGTATCTGTAGTTTAAGTAATTATTTAATGCCAACCAGCATATTAAATCATGTAGGGAACACATCAATATTTCTCAAACATTAGGGGCGCCTGGGTGGCTCAGTCAAGCATCCAACTTCAGCTCAGGTCATGACCTCACGGTCCGTGAGTTCGAGCCCCGCGTCGGGCTCTGTGTTGCCAGCTCAGAGCCTGGAGCCTGCTTCGGATTCTGTGTCTCCCTCTCTCTCTGACCCTCCCCCATTCATGGTCTGTCTCTCTCTGTCTCAGAAATAAATAAACATGAAAAAAATTTAATAAAAAATATTTCTCAAACATTAAATAGAGAATAAGAAGGAAAACTCTCCAATTAACTCATGATAGATCAGAATTCAAGTCTTAAAATTCTAAAGTGAGTTGGCCAGTGAGGAAATACCTGAATGTTTATGTGTTAACACATTTATAATACATTTAGATGCAGAGCTGTAATAACTGGATGAAAAATAATGCAAATAAGATATTAGGAAAAAAAGATATTCGACACAAACATATTGGCACCTAATTTGTGCAGCTAATTATCCAGGTGCTGGTGAGCAAGCGAGTTCTCTTATCTCATGGAACTTCTGGCACTGAATAAGTCTTTTCAAGTGTGATTGGTATTATAGCATAGTCCTCTTCTTGACACATGTATTTTAGAGGATCTCAAGTAGAAAGTCATTCAAATAAATGTAGTGGGAGGAAAACACAAAGAGACTAATCTAACCAGTTGGAGCAACATGTCTGTATCCTTGTTTAAGGGACAGCATAGTATATACCATGACTAAACAAGAGGGAGAGTGATGAGTGACAGGCTGAAAGAGAGACAGGGGCTAAACTGGAGGTCCACTTCAAGCTTTTGCTAAGGAGTTTGGAGATTATTCCAGGGGCGATGAGCATCCGTGGGAGGTTTGTACAAAAACAAAAAATATTATCATTAGTTGTTAAAATTTTTATTATGTTTACATATTTATTTTTTGAAAGAGAGAAAGAGAGAAACCAAGGACAGGCAGAAAAAAAGTGAGACACAGAATGCGAAGAAGGCTCCAGACTCAGAGGTGTCAGCTCAGAGCCCATCACGGAGCTCGAACCCATGAACCGTGAGATCTTGATTTGAGCTGAAACCAAGAGGCAGCCACTTAACCTACTGAGCCACTCAGACACTCCTAATGTTCTCGTTATTGATTTGTAAAGGAAGATTCTGGCTACATCTATATATCTCACAGATGGGCAAGAGGGAAGCAAATACATCACTTTGGAAGGAAGAGATGATAATGACTTTGGTTAGAGTGATAGTAGATTGATAGACATAGCCATATTACATAGATACTTGGAGATGTAACTACTACAGTGGGTTTAGATGTTAGCATTAAAACAATGAAAAATTGTTTAGTGTTTATTGCTCTACATAAATGTATCAAATACTGCTGAAACATCAAGTTAATCCACAAGAAAGTTCACTGAACTTGGAAACAGAAGTACACTATAGAGAACCTTAGCATATTTAAACACACACACATGCATACACACACACATATACACATACACATGCCATATTGAATGTGGAAGAATCATGTGTTTTCATGTCTAGTATGCCCTTTGGGTTAGGTTTTGTAGGAAAGAGAATCTGTGGGAGTATAGTTTGGAAAAGAACCAATTGAAATGAGCTCCCAGAATTCAGTGGGGCTAGCAACATCCTGCTGTGGTACACCTAACTGGGAGCATTTAATCACCTGAACCTGGATTGGCACAATTATGATTAATATACTCGATAGTAAGACAAACTTAATAAGCAATTATTTGCAAATGGTCTTTTGGTCTTCCCAAAGTGATCACAATCATTACATATGGCTCTTTGAAAATATTTCTATTATCTTATTTTTTACCACAGAAATTCTAAATCAGAATATTTCACTGTGAACCTGAGAATATATATTTTTCCCAGAAGTTTCTTTTGATTGGACGAATTGAAAAAGTATTGGTGTATTTCACAAAGATCCTTTGTTATTTACCTTCTCTGCCATGTTTTACCTTTCACTTAATAGAGTAACTTAAGCATATGTGACATATCCAGGTCTTCTATGGAGGTTAAGCAATTGCCAGTAGGATATTTTGGATCAAAGCCAAAGTAACCTCAGATAATAACTTGAGAGAAAGTTGTTTAATGCCATAGGGCTTCAGTTGAGACTGAACATCTGGTTGCGAGACTTTGGATGATTTGGCATGCATGGTATTCATTCATAAGGAGGCTGATGCTTTCTAAACTTCCTCATAACAAAGTAGGACTTACCCCCATCAGTATTGTGCTATGAATTGGGTATAGTTTGGATGTAGCAAACTCTGAGAATGTACTAAAGTTCTATGAACATGTCCCTGCACTCCTTATGTTGCTTCTTCTCTACCACTGTAAGTTATCTCTCAGTTCAAAGCTTATTCTCTCAAGGTTTCCTCCATTGACTAGAAATGAAAGGAAAAACAAAACCAACCTGAATGACAGATGGTTCTGAGTAATATATTTGCACTAACTGGAAGTGAATGATTCTATAATTGTACTGAAAAAGAGAAATTCTAAATTGGACAACTTTTTTCTGCTTTTTCTAGAGTTGTTCCTATATTTCTCCATAATATCAATTTTGTTTCAACTGCCCTTCAACTAATGTAGAAATGTGAATTTCTAAATCACATATAGTAGTCAGTCTATAGTAATGGTATACTGTAATTAACAACTCCAACTAGGACATAAGAAAAAAATAAACCAAGAAAAATATGTTCAGACCTCTGAATTAAGTCCTGCTCTGAAACAATAGTCTTGAATGCTCCTTGCTTATGCATTTTTAAAAAATGATTGTATGTGAAGGCAGGAAGTGAAGGTAGAGGGGGAAAGAAAAACTAAGTGACCAGCAGTGATTCTAATTTTTTTTTGCAGATATTAAAATGCCTGGGTCTTTATGCATTTTTGAGACTATTGTTGTTTGTTTGTTTGTTTGTTTGTTTGTTTGTTTTTTACTCTCATTGGGTAATGTTAGGAGTTCTTTCTCCAGTTGACCATGTAGTTGAATTAAGAAGAACTGAAGTAAGTTACCTCTAAGTTATTCAATGTAACTTAGAAATCATTGATATGTATATATAAAAGCTAGTTGTTCAGTATAGATGCTTTATTTGAAATGCTGTTCCCATCTCTGCTCTAGTCATTCTCTAGGTGCTTTGGAGTCGCTGATGGCCAACTTCTACCAATTTTTTTCCTCCACAAGAGGAATCAATATTGTTTGGAAAAATTGGTTGCAGAACATTTTATACACTGACAGAGTTACAAACTAGATGATATCTTGGGTCCTTGACAGGAAATAATTGCTAGCAAAATCATGTAGTGTAATACTGTTTATGTTCCTATTTCTAGTGTTACTATTTTTTTTATTTATGTTCCAACTCATTCTGAAATCATTTGGGGAGCCTTATAAAAACAGCACGATTTTTGTAAAAACTACAGACTTTCTCACAGTTAAAGGCACAAATAATCAAAGAGAAAAGGAAAAAAGGGAAGGAAAAAAATATATATTATAAAAACACCACAAAGAAAAATGATAGTTTAATAAAAATTAAGTATTTTCTATTATAACTAAAAGAAAACACACGCATTCTATATATCTCATAAAAATATGATTTTATATTGAAAAATAAAAATTGTAGAGTTTGCCTTTTTTTTTACCCTAATTGATGGTCTTGTATATTTACAAGGAGATTATGCTAAAGCTTTAACTGTGGATAGAGCCAGAATGTGTCTCAGAAATCTTCTTTAGAATTATATCCAAACTTCAACAATCTTGTTAATATGCTAGGAAGATTTGTTATATGAGCACAGTTCTGTTTTCAGCTTTAGCATATTTTTTAGGTCCTGCTTAGAAACATTAGTTGATAGAAAATTTATCATGTGAGAAGCTTAATTGAGAGGTGCATCCAGGATAATATAGGGGAATGATAGGAGAATGGGGAAGTGAGAGAGAGAAAGGCAAAAGACCAATAAAAAGGCATTGATGAGCATTACTGCTGTTGCTAACTGGGCCTTTATCCCAGTGAGAACCTCTGGGAGACAGCATGGAGCCCAGAGCATAGAGAAAGCTGAGGTATTTATTCACCAACCAAAGTACCCTTGGCTGAGTGCTATACCTACAGGCGTTAAATTACTGGCAGGGTTCATCTATCCCACCTCTGCTCCTAATAACTGTATAGAAATACATTTGAGTTCGATTCTTTTTTTTTAATATGAAATTTATTGCCAAATTGGTTTCCATACAACACCCAGTGCTCATCCCAACAGGTGCCCTCCTCAATGCCCATCACCCACTTTCCTCTCCCTCCCACCCCCTATCAACCCTCAGTTTATTCTTAGCTTTTAAGAGTCTCTTATGGTTTGCCTCCTTCCCTCTCTGTAATTTTTTTTTCCCTTTCCCTCACCTATGGTATTCGGTTAAGTTTCTCAGGATCCACATAAGAGTGAAAACATATGGTATCTGTCTTTCTCTGTATGACTTATTTCACTTAGCATAACTCTCTCCAATTCCATCCACGTTGCTACAAAAGGCCATATTTCATTTTTTCTCATTGCCAATTAGTATTCCATTGTATATATAGGATTTCAAATTTTATTCTTCTAACTTAGTACCTCCAAAATTATGAATCCTACTTAATTTTTTTTGTTCATTTGAAATCTGATTTCTACTACATTCCATTTGATCCATGATACTTTGGGTCTGAATATATGACGTTATATTTCCGAATTTTATATTTGCAAAATTGAGCTGGAATGTATTAGCTATAAAATTATCTAAAAAGTATTATGTTGAGGGATGATCAAAAAATATAGAAGAATGAATTAGAGAAATGAAGAAAATATTAGGGTATTAATCCATAATAATTATATAAAACATATATTTTATTTAAAATTATTTTATGACTAAGAAATGACATTGCAAACATCACAATGATGTTTTTATTTCAAAATAATTTCTCTTCAGGGCACCTGGGTGGCTCAGTCGGTTGAACATCGGACTCTTGATTTCAGCTCAGGTCATGATCTCACGGTTTGTGAGACTGAGCCCCATGTCCCGCTCTGTGCTGACAGTGTGGAGCCTGCTTGGGATTCTCTTTCTCCCCCTCTCCCTGCCCCTCCGCCATGCTCTCTCTGTAGCTCTCTCTCTCTTTCTCTCTCAAAATAAATTGAAAAAATAAATACAATAATTTATATTCATTTACAGTAAGATTATCATTCACGTCAAACACATAGAAAATTGTACGCATATAATTTATATATGCTGGATGCATTATCACAAAGTAAACACACAGTATGTGATAAACACTCAGATCAAGAGATAAACATTAATATTATCAGAACCTCAAAAGTACTCACCGTGTCTTATTCGACTCACTGTTACATAATCTAGATTTCTACTACCATAGGTCCTTATTGCTATTTTTGAAATTCATTTATGATACAAGTGTGTATATTCACTCATAGTTGTTCTCGCTCAACAATAATGCTTTTAAGATTCATCCGTGTTATTGTATACTGCTGTATATCATTTCTTGTCATTATTCAGTATCTCATGCAATAAATAACCAAACTGGCTTGTCAAAAGCTATACTTTTATAAGAAAGCCTTCTTTTCAGGACTGATGTTTTGGCAACTCTTAGGAAATAAGTACAAAGTTAGAAATAATCTCATAAGAGTGTTTTCATACAGCGGAAGCCTTGGGTCACACTGTGCTGACGTGACCAGACAGTTTATGCTAACGGTGTTATTTATCGTGAACACCTGCTTTCCTCTGGGGGTCTGGAATCCGAATATCTGAGGTTAGTCTCGCACATACTACACGTTTATGTGACTTTAAATTAACATCCTTGCTAAGGTCCAGGTGAGCCTCGATGGTTAGCAGCCCTTCATTCTTGGAAGAAGCAAGCATATTCTATGAGATTCCACAGACAGCAGACACCTGGATCTTACACCTGGTTACTCCCAGACATTCTTCATGCACTTCACCTTTTCCCTTTTCTGCTTTGAAATGTATCCTCTCACTGTAATACACAGTCACCATGAGGATAGCAGCTTCTGAGTTCTCCGAGTCTTTCTAGCAAATTATCGATCCTAATGGTGGTCTTGGGGATTCCCTACGTCGGTAGTGACAAAGCATTTATCAGAATACTTATCTTCTACAATTGCCATATTAATAAAGCTAGTGAAAGGCAGAATGCTAACATGTATATCACTGAGGTATAGATGAAGGAAAACGATGAGAAGTTTATTTTGTGCAACTGATACAAAATTTCTCATTTCTGAGAAATGACCCCTTAAATCAATATATTTCTGATTGAATACTCTACTATTATATACTCCTTGATTTATGTTCACATGGCTGTCTACATTTCTCTTGACTTCGGTAACTACTATGTTTTTGTATATACTTCTATATACAAATTAGAACTTCGTTCAGTACAATAAAGAAAATACAAATGAAATAAAAGTTAAAAGGATCAGAAAATAAGCAATGAAACTAACATTATTTCCAGACGACATAACTGCATATAGAACAAAGAAACTGGGGACACCTGGGTGACTCAATTTATTAAGCATCCAACTCTTGATCCCAGCTCAGAATTCAGGGTCCTGAGTTCAAGCCTGGCATTGTGCTCCATGCTGGGTGTGAAGCGTACTTAAAAAAAAAAAAAAAAAAAAAAAAAGAACAAAGAAACTACAGATATACTATTAGAATTAATAAGGGAATCTACAACATTGGTTGGCTAAAACTGAATTAAAAACAAAAAACTGATTTCCACATCTTAGCAATAACAATTAGAAAATGAAGTGACTAAATATAATTTGCAATAGCATTAACCTTTAATTTTTTTATCAAATATAAATGTAAATATCTAAGAACTTTATATACTATATTTAAATACAATACTGAGAATCATTATATAAATTGTGAACAAAATTCAAACATACTTTGTTTATGGATTAATCAAATACTGTAAAAAATATATATACATTATACATAATTTTGTATGTTTGATGTGGTCCCAGTGAACATATCAACAAATTCTAATTATAAAATTTAAAGAAGAAATGATAAACTTTATATGGAAATGAAGAATCAATACTAGAGAGTGAATTTTATATAATAAGGGAAACAAAATTGGAGAATACAGAGTAACAAATAGTATAATCTGTGGAAAATCCGGAATAATTACATTAGTGCTATCACATTTCTATTGTCTAGCACTGACAAGGAAAGACAAGAGAAAAAGTTCACAAGAGAACTAATAGAGATATAAGAAGGAACCCAAAAATTTGTGTTTACCCAATTTATGGCAAAAGTACTATTGCCATATTGGAAATATTGATAATATATCCATATGATATAATATTTCATATTTCCATATAATAATATAATATTTCCATATTATATAATATTGATATTATTTCAATATTATATAATATTGAAAAATATTAATCACAACCTCATTCTACAATTATATACCAGAATCAATTTGGGATTAATTTCAGATCTTAACCTGAAAGTAAAACAATAAAACTCTTGGTCAAAAAAAAAAAAAATGCCAACCAGAAGATAAAAAGAAAATATAAAAAGTTGGTCAAGATAGTATCAATGCATATAAAACAAAAGGCTTGTGACAATTTAAATAAAAACAATATAAATAACAATATAACATATATATATAATATATATAATATAATATATTATATATAATATATATAATTACATATATAATATATATAATCTTTCCAGATGTTTAGATATATATTTATATATCTATGCATATAAATATATGCATATAAAACAAAAGGCTTGTGACAATTTAAATAAAACAATATAAATAACAATATAACATATATAATATATATATAATATATATAATATATAATATATATAATATATATATAATATATATATAATATATAATATATATATATATATATATAATCTTTCCAGATGTTTAGATATATATTTATATATGAAAGTATAAAAGATCAATAAGGAAGGCATGCAATCTAATAAGAAAGTGACAAAACCTGGGGTACCGGGGTGGCTCAGCCGGTTAAGCATCCAACTTCGGCTCAGGTCATGATCTCACTGTTTGTGAGTTTGAACCCCCGTCAGTCTCGGCACTGACAGCTCAGAGTCTGGAGCCTGCTACTGCATGCTTCCAATTACATGTGGTACCTAAAATAGTCAGACTCATAGAAAAGAATAAAACGGTGGTTACCAGAAGCTGGAAGGGAGGAGGAAATGCGGAGTTATTTTTCAATCAGTATAAAGTTTCAGCTGTGCAACCTGAATTAGTTCTAAACGTCTGCTGTACAGCAGAATACCTATAGTCAGTGTTACTATATCACGCGCTTAAATAGTGATTGAGAGGGTGGATCTTATGTTGTGTTCTTGACCCCCCACCAACACACACACATGCACATACACACACATGAGAAAACAAAACAAAAACAGAGCAAAAACAAACAAAGACACAAGAAAACTTTTTTCCGTAATAAATGGGTCTATTATCTTGATTATTTTGATGGTTTCATGGGTGTTTGTTTAGGCCCAAGCTCATCAAGCTGTATAAACTGGATATTTGTGGTTTTAGGTGTATTAATGACGTGAATAAGGCCATTTTAAAAATTGAAAAGAAAAGTCATGAGTTGGATGACTGAAAAACTGGCCATGTCTGCTGATACGGAACACTATTTTACCTTACAATTCCTTTCCTACTTATGTATATGCCAGAACACCAACATATCATCACCAGAAGACATCAGCAATGATGGTTCTCAGCAACAACATTCATAATAATAAAAATCTGAAAATAACACAACATTCTATGGTGGAATAGCCAATTTTTATATATCCATACAGTAACATTCCATACAGTGATGAGCGCTACTAAGTCACGAGTAAAATCATAGAGCAAAAGAAGCCTGACGCAAAAGTAAAAGTGTTATAATGATTCCATTTACCAGGAAAAACTAATGTACGATATTAGAAGTCCTGATAGTGGTTACAATTTGAGGAGGTAGTGAGTAGAAAAGGATGCCTATTATGTAAATATTCTGTTTCTAAATTTGAGTACAATTTGGAAATACACGAATGGAATTAACATTTATCCTGGAAGATAACACAGTAAGTAGTCTGTAGAATGATGCTTTGAGATTATTACAGATGGTGTTTCCATGTTGTAGATAACTTCCTAACTCCTGTTAGAGTGACATTGTAACAGATAAAAAGGTCTTTTTATTTGGCTACTACAGCTGCTGAAGTGAAATCATCTGTTATTCTTTCCACTCATTTTCCTTTCACTTAATGTGATGCCTAGAGGTACCTTCATCCTGAAGGTAAACTGAATTTGTTTTTTTTTTCTTCTTCTCAAGAAAATATGTTCCTCTTGCTGTATGTCTATTCTTTTTAAATTTTATTTCACTACCATTTATGAATGCAGAGATTTTTTTTAAGCCTTCAAATACATTTAAACTTTTTCTGTCTGCCCTGCATGGCCCTGCATACTCTGGCCCTTGCTTCTTCCTCCTCATTAAGTTCCTACCTCCTGACATTTCCTCACTCACCTATGCCCCCCTTCTCTCTTTACAGTTTTCTCTTCTCTGCCATTTGAAGCATGACAAAACCTGTTTTTTGAACTTGCCTGCTTTCTCTGTAGCTGGAATCCATGTTGCCTGGCAATTTCATGATTGTTTCTTTTCCAAAGTCCAAGTCTTTCCATTTTTATGTTACATTTTTCTTCTGTGTGACTAGGTGTTCCAAAAAGAAATAATTCCGTGAAAGCAGAGACGATGCCAGTTAAATTTAACTCTTCATTTCTGTGTCTCCAGCTCCTAGCTCACTGGATGGCCTGTAGAATGGCCTTAGAATTATATAACTGGTAAATTAATGAATAAATGAATAGATGTATCTTTGACTTCTTGTTTTCTTATACTAATACCCTATAACTAATTTAAAGCCATAATTTTCTAAAGAACAAAGAATTCTGTTTTCCAGGGGTTTTGTAGCAGGATATTGATTTTTGATAATTTTTGTATAGAGGATCTATATCAAAACACCTTATTTCTTGCCTGCAGTATTATATGATTCAAATTTATTTATTTAATTTTATTTTTTACTTTTATTTATTTTTGAGAGAAAGAGAGAGACGGAGCACAGATTGGGGGAGGGGCAGAGAGAGAAGGAGACACAGAATCCGAAGCAGGCTCCAGGCTCTGAGACATCAGCACAGAGTCCGATGCGCGGCTGGAACTCACAAACTGAAGCCGGACGCTTAACCAACTGAGCCACCCAGCACCCCTATGATTCAAATTTAATAATCATAAATAACTGAATGGAACCCATGATTAAATAATAGTATGTATTTTAATTATTTAGTTAAATTAATAATTTAATTAAATGATTTGATCATGAATTCAATTTTAGAAAGGACAATCACTCTACACAGTACTTATGTATATGGCTTAGAAATTTTAAGTTGAAGATATTCTATAATAAGAAAACTATGCAAAATTAAATTCATTGTCAAATAATTCAAACAAAGTGAACATGTACACACAAACAAATGTACATATTCAAGGACAAAAGAGAAGAGGTGAAAAGGACCCATAATTTATTGAACACAATATAGTTATAAATTCCCTGAAAACACATTCCTATTAGTTTCTTTCTTTCCCGTACATGTTATCCTTAATGATCTTCAAAATATTCTCACTTAAAGGATTAACTGAATCTTCAGTGTTCATTTTGAGTATTTATTATTGCAATATAGCTGTTACCAATTTCCACTAAATTGTGAAAAATGTCAATGTATTTCCTGACTCAAAGTAATATGTAGTCTAAATGTAGCATTTGTGTATTTAATAGTCTCTAAAAATTGGTCACTATAGTTTTCATCTTCACTGGATTCTTAAGATATTCAGATATTGATATATTTTATTTTGTATAACTATATCTACCTATTACTGTCTATATTCCCGTTACAAAATGGCTAAAACTTAGAAGGCGAAAGAAATAAAGTGAAAAATGGGCAATATTTTTTTTTAATCAAGTGATTTTTGACGATCGTTTACTAAGTTGTTTGATTGTACAATGTTTAGCCATCAGTGTCCCTTGATCTATGGTTTGTAAGAATTCTTGTAGGTGAAATATTACCCTTAAGCAAACGCATTATCCACTAGGTGGTAGTATATCCTTTCCTATTTTAAAGAAAAGATTCACAATTTCAATTCTTTCAAAATTTTAGTTGTAAAGAATAAAATTATTTGCAAAAACAAGTTTAGTATTGTTTTATGTTGGCATTGATATTCCATTTTTTAAAATTTTGACTTTTTCTGTAATATTTTTTCCAATTTTCAATTTTATGTTTCCTGCCTATGTAGAGTATAAGAAACTACTTATAACATAAAATTATATTTTTCAGATTATATATATATATATTTATACACACACACATGCTTCTTAACTTATACTCAGAAATTTAGGCACTTTGAACATTGCACATTGAAATATTTTTTACTTTATTTTAGTCCAATTTTAGATATTTGGATTTTATTTTAAGGAAAATATCTCTATATCCAATTAAATATGAATAAAATTGTTTTACTATAAACTATTCTTTTAAAAAGGTTTTTTAACACTTCAGTACCCTCAGGAAAGTAGAAAAGTCAGTTAAAATGATACATTGTTTTAAGGGTAATATCACTGAGTAATAAATTCTTATTGTCCCTTTTCCCCAAATAAACTGCTGTAACATGTTTAATAAAGAAGGCCAACTTATGTGCATGTTGATTTCAATATTTGTGGAAATAATATGAACTTCACGTAGGCATGTGCTTGAAAGTATTACTTTTTCCAATTGCTAGATTTGTCCATCAAATATGTTACTTGATTATGAAGTGTTGCAAAGAAATAGGGTATTGGAGCTTTTCAAATTCCGTTGTTGGTGGTTGAAGTTAGGATAACATATTTGGAAAGCTATAGTAAAATGCCTTGTAGTTAAGATAATCATTAGAATGGAAACCAAATTTCTGGATATATATTCTAAAACGTATTTATGAATATATGCACCAATTTACCTACAGAGATATTAATTACTATATTATTTATAGTAATGAAGAATTTGTGTGTATGTATATATAAACAGTATTATATATGTGTATATATAAACAGTATGGAATTTTATAAATCGTTAATGAAAACTCATGTAATAGAAAACTAAATAACCATAAAAAATGTTTCTATTTTAATAGACACAGAAATGTATGCAATATTAATCTGCATGGAAAAAAACAAATAATATGTTCTTTAGTCTAAAGACATATAAAAATATTAGATTATGAGCTAATATATGTAAGCTAATTTTATAATCTATCTTTATGTAGATTTCTATATTTATGTTTGTATATTTTATTGCCCATTTTAATTATATTTTTATCTTAAAAATAAAAACATATATAATGGCGTCTCAGTCAGTTAAGCATCCGACTTTGGCTCAGGTCATGATTTCGCTGTCTGTGAGTTCGAGCCCCACATCGGTTTCTGTGCTGACAGCTTAGAACCTGGAGCCTGCTTTGGATCTGTGTCACTCTCTCTCTCTCTGTCCCTCCCCCACACACGCTCTATCTCTTTCCATCTCTGAAACCTGAATAAACCTTAAAATAATAATAATAATAATAATAATAAAATAGAAACATATACATAAGCAAAATAATGTATATTTCTGCAGAGTCGCAATAAAGAATAGATCCACATTTATAATGCTATATTTACTAATTTCTTTACATTAAACATGTAAACTCCTATAAGAGAGACTAATAACATATTCAAAAAGTACTTTGATGAAAATGTCTAAAAATATATATCATTCATTGTAAAACTGGATGAAAAAAATGTAAGTTTCAAATGTTTCTTGCCATTTCTTTAGTAGAGAGTAATTTTAACTATATAAATAGTATATATCCATCAAATACAAGTTGTAGAACAGTTCACAAAATCTTTTCACTTGAATTTAATTATACAGATGTGTGAGGCATGACTTATGTGATAATTGTAATAACTTGTCTAGTCACTGACAGCCTCATGGACCTAGTGAGTGGAAATAGGCTACCCGGAGAACTACATACGGGAATTTTCCTCCATGTATTTGAAATGATAAAGTATTGAACAAGAACCTTATTTAAATAAATAGATAATACCAAAATTTCTCTTAAAGGAACTGAAATGTCCATACATATTAATTAATGTTGTATAAAGAAAAAAGCATTTCTTAAGATCATTATCAACGCTAATTTGCATTTTAAATCATCTGGAAATATTAATCAATCTAGCACATAGCAAATCAGAAATTCAAAATGTACCGAATTAATCTGAATCTATAAAATCCATTACATGTAGAAGCAGTTGTTTAGATGTGTATTATTGTGTTTCAATGGTCTTCCATTTATTTATTTATTTATTTATTTATTTATTTATTTATTTATAAATGCTTATTTATTTAGACAGGCGTGGGGGAGAGATAGACAGAGAGGGAGAGAGAAAATCTGAAGTAGGCTCTACACTGTCAGTTTAGAGCCTGTTGCAGGCTCCATCTTGTGAATCCTGAGATCACCACCTGAGTGGAAATCAAGAGTCAGATGCCTAATCACCAGAGCACCCCAGGCATCCATCAATTGTCTTCCTTTTAATCATTTCGTTAAAGAGTTCTTGTTGAGCTTATGTTGGTTTTAAATCATGGAAAAAATCTAATTTATCATCTATTTACTATTTTTGCAATACAAGGTTCTCAATTTATGAAGTTCTCTATAGTCTCCCTAAAGAATTCAGGAAAAGGACTATAGCTTTGGGAGTAGGGGAGTGGGGAACACAAAATGCTTTGAATTTTTGTGGATGCAGGAAGAAATAAAAGCAGAAGGGAATAGCAAAAATAATCATTCCCATAAATACTTACATTAGAAATTTTTTACTTCTTATTAAATCTGATTTACATTAGTTAACATGTATATTCTATATGTATACTCAGTTGTTTCCTTAGTAACACAAATATTGTTTAATAAGATATACATGTATAATAAATAAATAGACATATATGTACATATTGAATCAAGGGACTAATTTAAGGAGAATTAAAACCTTAATAGTGAGTATTCCAATTCATGAACATAGTAGACATCTGCATTTCTCTGGATATGTGTGTGCATAGGTGTGTGTTTAAATTTTGTGTAACAATATATACAAAACATTATTTCAACACGAAAAGTAATTCTTAAGGTATTTCAGTTTTTTTCATATAGTCTTCAAAATCTGTGCTGATTACGTTTGCAGCACATCTCAATTTTGATGCTAAATTTTCATTAGAAATACTAGATTGGTATTTAGGTTTCATAAAATGTGCAGTTGAAAAAAGGCCCACAAATTCAAGTTACTCCAAAAATACTAAAATGTGTGAATATAAGTTTTTTTTTAATTCTGTACTAATATGTAATATTAATAACTTTGATTTCAGTGTAAGTAAACCATCGTTCACATAATTTAGTAGCAAAGGAGCCTTTTTCTCTCCCTTCCTTCCTTCTTTCTTTAACAGAATTTAAGCGTACAAGAAACTAGTGGAAACTATAGGTACCTGATGCACAGTAGATTTCTAGAACTTATATTCTACAGATTGAATGTTTGTGTCCCTTAAAATTCGTATGTTGAAGCCCTAATCCCCCACGTGATGGTATTTGTAGACAGGGTCTTTGGGAGGATTAGTGCCCTTATAAGAAGAGTTAGGAGAGGGATGATCTCTCTCTGACATGTGAGGACATAACAAGAAGGCAGCTGTCTGCAAACCAGGAGAAGGGTTTTCACCGGGCACTGAATCCGAGGGCACCTCATTTTTGACTTAACCAGCCTCCAGAACAGTAAGGAATAAAGTTCTGTTGTGTAAGCTACCTAGTCTATGGTATTTTGTTCTAGCAGCCAGAACTGACTAAGACTTGATTCCTTTGTAACTGAAACTTTATACCTGTTGACTAGCAACTCCACATTTCCCCTCCACCCAGCCCCTGACAACTGCCATTCTACTTTGTGTGTTTTCATTTATCTCCTCAATGCTTTATTAATTGATCATATTTTAGTTGGAACATCTCATTAAATTTATCTCATGGGTTTGACTGCTATTAAATGGAATATACTTGACATTTTTAAAAAAATGTTAATCCTTTGCTGCTACAGTATAGAAATATAATTGATATGGATTGTTGACCTTGCTGTGTTCTGCAAAACATTAAGCTTACCAGTTCTAGTACTATTTTTGTAGTTTATTGGATTTTTTTACCGTAAATAATATTCTGCCTGCGAGGGAAGGCAGTTTAGTTTCTGTCTTGTCAATTTCTTTGTCTTTTACATTTTGTTCTTGCTCCATTGTCCTACCTTCAACTTCCAGTACAATGTTGAATAGAACGACCATCCTTGTCCTCTCCGCCCTCACTCTTGTTTCTCCCCTTATGTTCACTTGTTTTGTTTCTTAAATTCCACACATGAGTGAAATCATATGATATTTGTATTTTCCTGGCTGACTTATTTCACTTAGCATAGTACTCTCTAGCTCCACCCAGGTCATCACAAATGACAAAATTTCATTCTTTATTATACCCAAGTAATATTCCATTGTACATAGAAACGACCTCTTCTGTATCCATTTAGCAGTTGATGGACATTTGGGCTCCTTCCATTATTTGGCTATTGTTGATAATGCTGCTATAAACATCGGGGTCCATTTATCCTTTCAAATGAGTATTTTTGTACCCTTTGGATGAATACCGAATGGTGCAATTGCTGGATCATAGGGTAGTTCTATTTTTGCCTTTTTGAGGAACATCAGTGTTGTTTTCCAGAGTAGCTGCACCAGTTTGCATTCCTACAAATAGTGGAAGAGGGTTCCCCTTCCTCCACGTATGTGCCAACACCTATTGTTTCGTGCGTTGTTCATTCTATCCATTCTGACAGGTGTGAGGCGATATCTCATTGTAGTTTTGATTTGTATTTCCCTGATAATGAGTGATGTACTGCCACAAAAATGGACACATAGATCAATGGAATAGAATAGAAAACCCAGAAATGAACCCACAACTATGGTCAATTATTCCTCCACAAAGCAGGAAAGAATATCCAATGGAAAAAAGTCTCTTCAACAAATGGTGTTGGGAAAAGTGGACAGCAACATGCAAAAGAATGAAACTGGTCCACTTACACCATACACAAAAATAAATTCAAAATCGATAAAATACCTAAATGTGGGATATCAAATAAAATATCTAAATGTGGGAAATCAAAATCCTAGAGGAGAACACAAGCAGTAACCTCTTTTACAACAGCTGTTGCAACTTTTTACTAGACATGCCTCCTGAAGCAAGGGAAACATAAGGAAAAATAAACAAGTGGGACTTCATTAGAACAAAAAGTTTCTGTACAATGAAGGAAACAATCCACAAAACTAAAAGTCAACCTATGGAATGAGAGAGAATATTTGCAAATGATATATCAAATGAAAGGTTAGTACGTACTCAAAATATATAAAGAATTTATCAAACTCAACCTCCCCAAAACCCCAAAAGAATCCAGCTAAAAAATGGGCAGAAGACATGAATAGACATTTTTCCAAAAAAGACATACAGATGGCCAACAGACACATGAAAAGATGCTCTCTCATTATATTTATATTTATGTTTCATTTTCCATGTTGAGTAAATAACATGTCGGTATATGTAGCATACATGTTGTAACCATTTTAACAAATTCGTCTGCTGATTTCTTTAATTATCATTTGTGTTTCTATTTCTATTGTTTTTTCCCTCTTAGTTATATGTCATGTTTATTTCTTGGTTATTTGTTTGGGGTATCAGATTTGCAAATTATACAGTGTGGAGTACTGTATTTTGTCATATTCTTGTAAGAACGCTGAAATTTATTTTGATATTTAAATTAGTTGAAGATCAGTTGATACTTTTAAATGCATATATTTTTAATGCATATTTTTAAGCTCTCTAAGAGTAGGTTTGGAGCAACTGTTACTCTAAACCTAGTTAACCCCACTTCTTAAGTATAGCCATTTGGGAATCTGATAAATGTTCTATATATATTTAAAATGGTGTTTGAATATGGCTGCCTTTGCGTGACTTCTTAGAATTTTTTGACTTAAGCTCCTCAGTTATTCTTTCCCTAGAAAGTCTCTTTCTGGGCCTCACAGGACTTCATCTAATGCGTGCTCAAATAGGTGGTCAGCTAAAAAACTCAAAAAGGACTCTTACTCACATACCTATCATTGCTTCCTGGGAGTTGCCTCATCAAAAAAAATGCTACTCCACAAATTATAGTCACCTTAAACTGGCCAGCTGTGATAACTGTTTCATCAGTTGAGTGAGATCATTGGGTCCTGTTTGGCTTTCACCCTTCCCAAAGTGCAGTCCCTATATTGTATACCTCCAGAAGCCTGGGGTGATATTGGGTAAGAGTCACCTGATATTTTCTCCCTTCTCTACCTGTTGCCTGTTGTACAATGTCAAAAACTGAGGTTTTGTGTATTTTATGTTTCTAGCTATTCATTTGGAGTGGGTAACTTAGAACAGTGTTACTCTCTTTTGAGTAAAAGCAGTCTCAGGGAGAAATGTGACAGGAATATTTTTATGGTTCTTCATGATCTATACTTTCTGAGAAAAAATCACTAGCAATCAGAGTTAAGAGACGAGTAAGTAACTTGGAAGTTAGAGATTATGTATTTCTCTGTGGTGGTTTATAGTTTTATCTTCCCTGGAGCCACATGTTTACATTCCAAATGGTAATGAATTTGGAGATCTTTCCCTCTGATCCACAAGAAGGATTTGCTTATCTTAGTAAGGTAAGGTCTCCTCCTGAGGGGAAGAGAGGAGTTATACAGGCTGCCCTTTATAAGCTTTGAGATTCGTAATTTCATAGTTTCTCTACTGTGAGGGAAATCCACATTTTGTATGTACGTACAGAAGACATTTGAATCTTACTGGGTCCTCTAGTGGGGAAACCAGGGCATGGAGAACTGTAACATAAATCTTGTGAAAGTAAATAATCAGTCTGCCTTTGACCCAGAAACTGCATATTTACTGTCAAGTTAAAACAAATAAATATTTAAAATATCAAGCAAATGTCACAATAATGTTTTATTAAGTGATGCCCTCATCTTCAAGCCACACTTTTGATAAAGGTAATATAGCTAAGGAAATATAGTTAGCCATATTTAAAGGACAAGTTGCACGGGGCCACTTGTCTGTGGTTAAGTATCTCACTCTTGATTTGAGCTCTGGTCATGATCTCTCGCTTCTTGGGATCAAGCTCCACTTTGGACTCCTTGCTGACAGCATGGGACCTGTGTGGGATTCTCTCTCTCTCTCTCTCTCTGTCTCCACCCCTCCCTGTCTCATGCTCTCTTTCTCTCAAAGTAAATAAATAAACTTTAAAAAGGACAAGTTGCACAGGTGCAGGTCAGATACACTACCAAAGATTTTATAATGTATTTCAAGATGGCAATGGCTATAATTTAGAGTCCATGGTAGTATCTTTATTTCATGGCAATTATTGATTTGTTTACTTTCAGGTTCACTGTGCCTTTTTTTAAGTAAAATTGTTGTAAACCTTTATAGCTCTATTTTCATTATTAAATAAATTTTGTGATCATAGACCATATGTAAACAGAATGTAGTCTTTAGCAAAGGTAAAATTAGAGTTTTTATCTTTTTATTTTATTTTTATTATATTTTAAGTTTATTTATTTATTTTGAGAATGGGAAGAGGGGCAGAGAGAGGGAAAAGAGAATCCCAAGCAGGCTCCACTCTGTCATCACTGAGCCCAATGCGACCCTTGATCTCATGACCAAGATCACGACCTGAGCCAAAATCAAGAGTTGGATGCTTACCTGACTGAGCCACTCAAACACCCCTAAAAATTAGAGTTTTTAAATTTACTTTCCAAATAAACTTCATTGCTTAAATTACTATTTGCAACATATGTGAAAGCATGCTTAAATTTTTTAAATGATGTATTGTTATTTTTAATAGGCATTAATGCCTCAGGAAGTATTTATTGAAGTATAGATGGAATACAAAAACCTGCATACAATTAACATACACAATTTGGCAATTTGGGAAATAATGTATACTCATGTCATCATCACCATAATCCAGGTAATAAACATATTCATTACCTCCAAAGTTTCTCTTCATCCCTTTGTTGTTCTTTATCTTCCTTCTTTTCCCATTCCTGGGAAAGATATTTTGAATATAACATGTAGCATGAATTATACATATTTCAAGGCTTTAGAATGATAATGCTTTTAAGAAATATTTTCCAGAAACAGTGCTCTAGAGATGACATTGAGTCTTAGCAGGTGTAATTAATGAAGTTGCTGAAAGCTGCTTCTTATATTTGTCCAATGTTGATTTTATGTGCAGATTCTCATGTATTGTTAAGGGCTCTGGTTAATTAGTTGTCTCTTCTTATATAAACGAGAGCTTTGTTCTCTGTTTTAACACCACAAATATTTTAAAAAAGAATTCATGATATGATATCTCTAAATAAAATCATTTTTTCTTAAGAGCACAAAAAAGTAGGGGCACCTGGGTGGCTCAGTCAGTTAAGCGCCTGACTTTGGCTCAGGTCATGATTTCACAGTTTGTTAGTTCAAGCCCCATGTCGGGCTCTGTGCTGACATCTCAGAGCCTGAAGCCTGCTTCAGATTCTATATCTTCCTCTCTCTCTGCTCTTCCCCCTGCTCACATGTTGTCTCTCTCTCAAAGATTAAAAAAAAGAGCACAAAAAAATAGAAGTAATGTTTAAAATCTGATTATTTGGAATGTAAGATCATTTGTATATTTCTGCCTTAGTAGTATATTTACATTCTGGAAGTAAGTTTAAAACTCAAATAATCTGTTATGTCTGTGCCAAATTTAAACCATAGAGATAGCTCTACATACCCTGTATCACTGTCAAATGCAAAATTGTCGGTGTGTGTGAGGGGGAGTACACCTTGAAACATTATCATTCTGCCTCTCACAGAAATTTTGCACGTAGTACATACCCAATAAATGATTATAATTCGTCTATTTATTGAATTAGAAGTGATCCTGGGATTTTCTAGGTATCTAACACCAGAACATGTAACCATTTTTTAATTTGTGCTTGAGTTCTCCACACTGATGTTACCCTGAGATTAGAGCCCTTGCAATAATGATGAATTACCAGAATGGTCATGGCCAGACATCCTATCTCCATGGGTAAAACATTCACAATGTGTCTTCAAGGACATCACCGATTTTCAGGAATGAATGTCACCTGCAGCCTCACCAATTCTCTTTCCTGAGCAACCTAAGCCTTCATTATCTAATAGTCTGCCTTCTGTCACTGACAGTTTTCTTATAGCCTTCATTCATTTTAGGCTTCCTCAAGCTCTTAAGTGTCTGTTTTTCAAAGGCATCTGATCACCCCCTTCAAGACTTCATTCTTCTTCTGTCACATTTCGTCTTATTGCTAAAAGTGCTGAGGTTGTTAGTAATTCATGGTCAAATATACAGGAAAACAAGATGAGCATATATGGGATATATCATGTGATGATGTTGAGAACTTGTTCTTATGTGAATTCACTAGATACTATATCCCACAAAAGTTTAAAGGGGAAGAAAAAGCCTAAATTATCATAGAATTTAATAATGGAGTAAGCTTTATACTAAGATATTTATTTAATTATTCTTGGCTTATTTTATGTGAGTTCAGCAAGCAAGTAATTCAATTTTAGCCAGCCTTGGGCTTTCTATAGTAAAGTAGGAGTATTTATAATAAATTTCCATTGAAGAATATAGGTTGTTCTTCAAACATAATTTATGTATTTTTATGACAGTTTTTAAAATTTAAATAAAAACGGTTTATAATTTCTTCACCCATCACCTTTTTTTCTCAAAACAACTTCTTGGCAATAGATCAGGTTACTCTACTTGTTCAATCAGCACTGAAGAAAACCTGATTTATTGCTTCATGAACTAATAATTTTGGTTCCAGTTTGTTAAATCCTACCACCATACAGCATATTTTCCATACAAAATAATAAAGGAATTATTTTGAATATTTAGATATATATCTTATTATATCTATTGACTGTAATTTCCAAAGGTACAATTAGCCTGTGTGTGTGTGTGTGTGTGTGTGTGTGTGTGTGTATATATATATGTACTTTTTTTTTGACAAAGAGAGGATGTTGGGGGGGGGCGGGTAGAAAGCAAGTGGGAGAGAATCTGAAGCAGGCTCCAGCCCTGGCGTGGAGCCCGACAAAGGGCCCAATGCAGAGCTCCAACCCCCAACTGTGAGATCATGAACTGAGCCAAATCAAGAGTTGGACGCTTAACCAACTGAAACACCCAGGCCTCCCAATTAGCCTGTATTTTATAACTAATCTTGTTGCCCATGAAATGAATGCATACAATATATTGTTCTTGCAATTGGTCATATAATATTAAATAAAATATCTACTCTATCCAAATACTTGTCCTAACAGAACACAAAAGGAAAAATGAACATACTGCTTTTTAGGCAAAAGTTTAACCATTGTAAACAAAGAAAGTGGTGACAAGTGTCTAGCAGAAGTTAAAAAGGAGCAAAGTATAGGGCGTGAGACATAGGCATATGTGGATAAAGTATTTCTACCTATTTAGTGACAGAGACTAGAATTTAGAACTTAAAACCATAGCCCCCAATTTTTTTAAGTGGCCCATATTACAGGTCCATTACAGGAAGTTATTCCATTTTTACAAAAATGTCATGAAATATATATAATCCAAATACAAAGATAAATTTATAAGTAGGAAAATAGAGAAGACTCTCCTATATCATTCTATCTCACTGAAGTATTAGAGACATTGATGATGAAAGATTATTTTGTTTGTCTTGTTACTAAAAAGATCACTTAAGTCTTTTGATATATCAACAAGTATAGAAAATAACACATATGTGAAGAGATCATTGATAGTATTTAGAAGAGTGTTTAATAATATACTGAACATATGTAGCTGAATCATTTTTCTATATTTTTTTCTGGCACAAAAGCGTTTCCTACATATAAAATTAAATTCAGGCAGTTCCACATTTTGTTAGGATATAGAAAGATTTAAGAGATGATTGTTTCCTCATAAGAAGTGGGACATACCAGGTAAGCTCCTTCCAAACAGAAATGAGATCAATGGTTTCTTTCAACTCTAAGGCCATGATGAAGAAACAAACTGCCACAGAAGAGAATAAGAAAACATTGGACTTGTTGATGAATCTTAATCTCCAAGCATATTTTGCCATGAAAGAATATAGTTTCAATGTCCCTCCGTCAGTGGTGCCATTCCTATCCCATGAGTCCTCAACTAGGTGCATATTAGCAGCACATTGAAGGCTTTTAGCATATGAAGAAGACAAGAGTACACTTCACCAATGACAAGACTGTTGCAGGGAAAAAGACCTCAGGAACATCACCGTTTGGTGCATGGTCATTTGTTAGTATATTATGGTACCCCACAGATGACAAGGCATAGGGCAGCAGGATGGAGAGATAATTTGAAGTTGGGAAAAGTAGGAGGTGAAGACCAAAAGCCAAACGAACACCACAGTAAAAACAATCTCACAGGTTTCTGTGAACGAACAAAGTATTTCCTAAAGATTAAAAAGCTGATATCTGGGCTGTAAAACATACAGACATCTACAAAATTAATTAATGCTCAAACACTAAGCCTTGCTAAAAAGAAAACCTTAACCTTATTTGAAAATATTTGAAGCCAATGATACATTGAACCTAAATAAAGCTGTGTTATATCAAAAGATAATGGTTAATAGACACTGACCTACACTAAAAGGAATGCTCAAGACATTTAGGACAATTTAAACGTATAACATGTGTAAAACTCAAGTCCTATAAGAAGTGAATAGAGTGAATGTAGCAGAATAGTCATTTGAATAAATAATAATTAACAATTGTGAAATTTAATAAAAGACAATAACACACATATCTCTGAAAAGACATTGGACAACACCCAAAGCTTGGGATAAATAACAACAACAACAACAACAAACACCTAGATAAAATGGAATACTAAATAGTGGATGGTGTTCACTGAAAAAAAGACATAAAAAGGGGAAAAGAGAGAAAAAAATATATAGTAAATAGAAAACCAATAAAAAGACGGTTGATTTAAATTGTACCATGTCAAATATCATATTAAAGGGGAAGAAATTAAAAATTTTACTTGAGTAGAAATTTTCACTTACGTGGTAGGAGTTTCATATGAATTAATCCTACATGCGTATTGACTGCAAAAACACACTACGTATATAAAGTTTCAAATAGAGATAGGTTGAAAATGAAAAGTAAAAAGTTGGAATGAAATACAAAATAAAAAGAGCTTAAGAAAGTCATGTTAATATCAGACAAAACAGAGTTACTATCAAGTCATTTTAGGAGGACCAATTTCTTAAGAAAATAGCAAAAATTTTAAGAGTGCTTTCATGTAATAAAGATAGAAAACTAGGTGATACCCCACTTGCACATAGTCGCAAAAGTCTTAAAACACAAAAGAAATATGGACATAACTACGGGGAGAAATTTGGATAAATCCACAATCATAGTTGGATAAACACTAGACCCTCAATAATTGATAGAACAAGAAGATTAAAATTAGCATATTTGAATAACACTGCAGCTCAGCCTGGCCTAGTGGATGTTCTTTTCAGATATACATCAAATATTCACCAGTATTACAAGCATAGGCCACATTTTGAGCCATAAAATGCCACAATTAAGTTCACAGGATTAAATCATGTGGTTTATCTTAGTGTATTAACATAGAAATCAATTTCAGTTTTCTGAAAATTCCCAAAATTTAGAAATTAAGCAACACACTGCTAATACATATTTAGGTAGTAAAGAATAAAATGTAAAGAAATTGGAAAACATTATGACTGAAAATGACAAAATGGCATATCAAAATTTGAAGACAGCCATAACAATGTTTACATGTAAATTTAGATTTTTAAATAATTAAAATACAGAAGAAATGTTTATCAACAATCTAAGCTTTCACATTTAGAAACTAATAAAAGTAAAGAAAAAAAATCACACAGTGAGAAGATAAAGTAGAAATCAATGGAAGAGAAAGCACACAGAAAAGAAACAAATAATTTTTGGAAAAGATTAACAAAACTGATCACACTTCAGAACAGAGATATAAGGAAAAAAAAACAGAAAATACTGAAACAATATCAGTATGTGAAAAGGCATAGAAATAGTAATAACAGAATACTATAAACTACTTAATGGCAATTATTCAAACAAAATTGATGGGACTTAGAAAAACTTTATATAATTTACTACTTACTTCTATTAACACAGGAAGAAGTAGAAAATTTGAATAGTTCTCTACTTATTAAAAAATGAGTTTGAATTCAAAACAACTTCTCTTCAAAGAAATCCTCAGGCCTTGTTTGCTTTACTGATAAAGTTTATCAAACAGTATAGGAAGAAATAATAAAAGAGTATATAATATCAGGAGATCAATAAGGAAAATAAGTTCCAACTCATTTTATGAAGCCAGATAAACCCTTATAATAAAACCTGACAAAAATATTACCAAGCACACAGAAAAAAATGCTCTATGCATTTTTGAACATAAGTGAAAATATCTTCATGTAAATATTAGGACATTTTAATGAAAAGGGAACAATACCAATAATATTTGATGAGTAAATGATTCTCATTTAAGCATTGCATCATTGGTTTGAAATTAGAAAGGCAAACAGTGGGATTCACCACATTAAAAGCATAAAGGAGAAAACTCAAGAGAAGCAGAAAAATTGTGGAAAGCACGTTAAAAGGTCATTCACAATTATTTAAAAAGTTTTATTCAAGTTACAATAAGTTAACATACAATGTAGTATTAGTTTCAGGTGTATAGTGTAGTGATTCAACACTTGTATACAACACCGGTGTTTATCACAAGTGTATTCTTTAATCCTCATTATCTATTTAACCCACTCCCCCCCACCACCACCTCCCCTCTGGTAACTCTCAGTTTATTCTCTATAGTTAAGCATCTATTTCTTGGTTTGCTGCCTCTCTTTTGTTTTCCCCTTTGCTTGTTTGTTTTGTTTCTTAAATTCCACATATGAGTGAAATCTTATGGTATTTGTCTTTTTCTAACCGACTTATTTTGCTTAGCATAATACTCTCTAGTTCCAACCATGACACTGAAAACGACAAGATTTTATTCTTTTTATGGCTGAGTAATATTCCATTATATATACACACACCACATCTTCTTTATCCATTTTATCAGTCAATCGACATGTGGCTGTTCCCATAATTTGGCTATTGTAGATGATGTTGCTGTACACATTGGAGTGCACGTATCTTTTTAAAGGAGTGTTTTTGTATTCTGTGGGTAAATACCCAGTAGTGTGCAGTTGCTGGATTGTAGGGTAGTTCTATTTTTAACTTTTTGAGAACTATTGGGACATCATCAAAATAGAAAAAAAATAAAAACTTCTGGGGGCACCTGGGTGGTTCCACTGGTTAAGCATCTGACTTCAGTCATGATCTCATGGTTTGTGAGTTTGGGCTCCATATCAGGCTCTCTGCTGTCAGCACAGAGCCCCTTTGGATTCTTTGTCCCCTCTTTCTCTGCCCCTCCCCCCATCTCTCGCTCTCGCTCTCGCTCTTGCTCTCTTTCTCAAAATAAATAAACACATTAAATTTTTTTAAAGTGCTAATGAAAAAAAGTTTATTTATATTATAGTTAATGCTGAATCATTAAACACCCTGTTCTTACGAAATGGATAAAGGCAAACCAAGCCATTATCACCATTTCTAGCCAGTAGTATACTGTAAATCCTGGCCAGTAAAGCAAAGCAAGAAAAAAAAATGTCATAATCATTGGAAAAGAAGGAGCTAAAATATCATCATTCATTCACAGCTATATATTTTTAAATAAGGAATGAATTTGTATAAGGAATCCTAAGAAAAACAAGTAGAATTAACAAGAGGATATAGCAAGTTAAGAAGATTAAAAAAATAGCGTTTTTATAGCAATAAATAATAAGACATTATTTTATAAAACCAGTGTAATGTAGCATCAAAGATATAAAATACTCATGAATAAAACTAAAGGGTTGATGTACCTTAATTCTACCTTGAAAAACACAAAACATTTCTGTGGTAAATTAAAAAAAGAATTAAAGAATAGAGAAATATACCATGTTCATGCACTGAAAGACACATTCTAATTGATACTTCCCTTTTCCCCACACTGATCTATTTTTCCATCACAGTTCCAATGAAAATCATGGCAAATGACTCTAGCCCCCAGCCAAGATGGAATGACAGAGATCAGATTTACTTCCCTGACAGCACTGAGGACAAAAGTTAATACCAAAACAATCAAATAAAATACATGAACCAATGGTCTAGATGATTGATAGTGGGCATCAGGCAACAAATAATAGTGGTCCCCAACACAAATGAGTTAAGCTTTACAAATGTTCCTGTTTCGTGCCTTGTGGGAGTAGCACTTGATGATGGTGGGAGTGGTGGAATGTGGAGAGAGAGGAAGGGCTGAGGATTCCTCATGGAATCCCTGAGGAACTATAATTGCGTGTGAGAGAAGAAGAAGGATGCTAAACTTCACAGGTTGGGTTAACCAGACCGAATTCTAAAGCTATTCAGAATGTCCCCCTCAACTACTGTGCCTGGGGTGCTGATCAGTGTCACCATGTAAAGAAAGTACCTGAGGTTTACATCACCACATATTTGAATCTGGTAAGTGTTTAAATTTGCAGGTTAATTTTACTTAAAGTAACCCAATTCTCCGGCAGTTCATTATTATTCAGATGAGTAAACTGAGGGAGAGATTAGACGGTTAGTATTAATGTGACATATTCCCTAATGAGGATACAAAATAAACTAGACTTAAATACACAAGGTGGAATATATCATGTTAGATCCCCAAAAATGGTTCAAGTGCAATTGCTCTAATTCACCTTAGGAAGGATGCTCCCTCTCACTCACCCCCAGGTATGGTTTGTTTACATAGCAAAAGTTCAAGAGATTATTATTACTTATTAATCATTTTGTAAAATGTCATACATAATTTAGTATCTTGGTTATAATGTATGAAGCACTTATCAACAAAGGAGAAGAAAACAGGGAAATAAGAAAATGAGAATGTGATGGTTGGATCACTATTTCATTATTATTTTCATCCACATTGAAGAGGTTTAATCAACCTCATTAGAACTGGGGTTTCCTGACATCTTCCTGAAGTGATCTTCTTTATTATTACCCATGCTCTAGCGTAGCATAAAGGAGTTACTCAGGGGTGAATGGTCAGATAAAAATTAAGTAAGTGGGCAATTACTCTGACTTGTTTTTCCCCACAGAACTTGTGAAATGGTCAAAGAATCCCAATGGCATCAGAGTAACTGCTACATGGTAAATGAGATTACTGGACAAAATTATGTTGTACAGGAAATTATAACAGGAAGAAATTCATTATAAGAAAAATTTTATGATCTCTATTCAATTGATACAAAATCACAGAATTTTACTTGGGTTACTATTATATGGTTACACCATTATTGTTTTTTTTTTTAAGTTTATTGTATTTATTTTTGAGAGAGAGGGAGAGAGAATGAATGTGGGAGGGGCAGAGAGAGAGGGAGAATTTCGAGCAGGCCCCATGCTGAAGAGCCAATGCAGGGCTCCAACATACAAACCTGAGATCATGACCTGAGCGGAAACCAAGAGTCAGACGCTTGGTGTACTGAATCACCCAGGCGCCCAGCGCCATTAATGTTTTTAATTAAACGATTTCTTATATACTGTTATGTTTTAGTGCTCCTTTGATTCTTTCCCATTACAGAAATATTCACAAAGTCACACGCGATTTTAAGGTACTAGATAAGGCTATATTTATCTGAGTAAGAAAATTTCTTACAAATTTCCATGTGCTGTTTGACCTCCCACATTTCCATACTACCATTAGCTCCTACAAACCGCAATGCTTTTCTCCAAACCTCAACGTTGGCTCATGGAGGGGTCTCCGTGGCCAATGGTCCCTTTCCTATCATTTGCCTAGAAAAAATCCTGCTCATCTGACAAAACAGCTTAAATGGAATTTTCACTGTTGAAATTTGTGAATAGTATTACCTAGTTATTAGCTTCTCTAACCACTGCTAGAAGTGTCAGTATATTCAAGACTACCTAACTCTAATGCAAATTTGACAAGTAATTTGCTGGTAGCTATTGGTTCTGTGTGTGGGAGGATTATAATTGTGAGTTAGGAATAAAGCACACATACAGGAACAGAGTTTGGGCAAATATTTTAATAGGTAACATGTGGTGTGGTATTCTACATGACATATGTATACCAGTTGAAATCTAGGTGATTATTTAAATGCCAATAGAAGGGAAAAGATTTCTTTTTGTCTCAGTACCTCAAGCACAAAATTTAAAGCTCAGATCCCTCCGTCCTTCTTCCCTGCATTTACTTATTAAAATATCTCTCATGCACTCATGAAATTAACGTGCTTGGATTCCTTCTTCTTTGCCACTATCACTTTTTGTAATGTCACTGGACCTTGTGTTCAATTCCTCCCATGGTTATGTTCGACCTACGTAACTGAAGGACAAAAATATCATTCACTCCTGATTTGTTATATCATTACTGTCTCAGGCCATTCAAGCTGCTATAACAAAGTACCACACTGAGGGGCTTATAAATAACAAACTTTTTTTCACAGGATTCAGGCATGTCAGGTGAGGGCTTGCTACTGGGTTGCAGACTTCTCCTTGTATCCTCACATGGCAGAAAGAGCTAGGGATCTCTCTGGAGTTTCTTTTATAAGGACACTAATCCTATTTATGAGGGCTCCACCCTCATGGCATAAACACTTCCCAAAAACCCCACCTACCAATACCATCACCTTTGGGGGTTAAAATCTAAGACATATGAGAGGTGCCTGGGTGGCTCAGTCAGTTGGGCATCCAACTCTTGGTTCATCTCAAGGTTTGTGAGTTCAAGCCCCGCATTGGGCCTGTGCTGACAGTGTGGAGCCTGCTTGAGATTCTCTCTCTCTCTCTGCCCCTCCCCTACTTGCTCTCTCTGTCTCTCTCTCAAAAATAAAAATAAACTTAAAAAAATAAAAATAAATAAATAAAACATATGAATTTGGTGGGGCCATAAACACTGAGACCATAGCAATGCCAAAGGATTTTATTTTACCTGAATCATTGCCATTTATTCACAAGTATTTACATATTATTAAAAATGGTTGAAGGTGCAAACTTTGCAGTCAGCCTACAGAAATGGTTGGGTCTGACACTTGACTATCTGAAATTATATACATAATTTGAAAAATATAATTAGAAATATCCTCTTCCACCAGAACCTAGAAAACCTCTTCACAGAGTTAGAACAGAAAGAAAACTATTTTGTTACTGAATAAGTATTAATCCGAATGTGATGTTCATCACAGACAAATTAAGGGATTGCAAAATCAGAAAGAAATGTAACTGTCTTATACATAGCTAAGCAGGTGCAGTGTATTCCATATTGTTTTCAAGATAAACGGTAACAAGTCCTCAAATAAGAGGTCTCGAAAGCACATGCAGTTTACCCAAAATTCACTAGGTAATTGGGGTTACCATTCAAATTATTTTTTTTATTCAAAGGAAAAATAAACTTCTTATATCTTTATGACAAGAAGTACTCTTGCAACTTAAAATGCTTAAATTAACTCCCTACTCTTTCACAAAAACTGGGAGATTACTTAAGGCAATTATAGGGGGAAAAAGTTAATTTATGATTTTATTTATTTATTTATTTATTTTTAATCTTTGAGAGAGAGAGAGCGCAGAGGAGAGGAAGAGAGAGAGGGAAAGAATTTTAAGGCTCTATGTCCAGTGCGGATCCAACAGGTCTCAATCCCATGACCCTCAGATCATGTCCTGAGCCAAAATCAAGAGTTGGATGCTTAACCGACTGAGCCACCCAGGTGTCCCTATAACCGCTACTTTTCAAATTTTATTTCCCCCTCCTACGTATACCTTCTAGATTCATACCATTTTTAGGAAAATTAACTTTAAACACTGCTTTCAGAGAGATATTAAAACTCAAAATTCTGTCTCATTTTATTTACCTTGATCTGTTTCACATGAAGAATTTTTTTTTTTTCTTACCGTATCAGGCTTTATTGGTATCTTCTTTGAACTTGACTGAATATTCACTTGCACTCATGAATATTTCTTTCCCTTTTAAACTATCATTAACATTTTATTTCTGCTGTAAAGTCTTCTATGCATGCTCCAGATGAAAGTGACCACCTTTATTCAGGTTTCCTATCGTATCACATGAGTTCGTTTAAATAGTCTCACACATTTGCCTTTCCACTTTACCTTCTGGTGTTGTTTGTGCGTGTGCCGGTATAAAACTAACGTGAGTGTACCGCATATCCCCAGGGCCCACAGGCATCAGAAGATAATAGGATTAGCCCACAGATAAAGCAGATATGAAGCCTATATTAAAATATATGTGTTCATCAGAGGGAATGTGTATCTCCCCAATTATAAATTACATAGACTTTATTTGTAAGTCTTGTTCATAAAATTTATCAAATTCTGTGGCTGGAAAATTTTCTCCGGGGTGCTATAGATGCTGTTAATAATTTCTTAATGCCTGATTTCTGATGCATATTTAAGTTGTACATAGAAAACAATTAAAACATTAAAGGTGAAGCTTATTTCCAAGAGGACAAATGGTTACTGGTAAGGATTAACCACTGTAATGGTTCCAGTCTTAGCTCATAGAATATAAAATGACCTAAAATTACGGAACATTTGTGTTACAGTTATTATCAGGTTAAAATTGTGTTCCCAAATAGATGCTTATTTTCCTTCTTTCATGGGTGCAGACTGTGTAGTTCAGGCAGTCAGGTCAAATCTCCACTGTAGGAAATACAAATTTTACATCTTTCAAAAGGCATTCTTTTATTCCTTGTAATTAGGCAATTAATTCTGCTGGGGTTTTAGGACTACATGCTGTGCAGGAAAGAGAAGTAAAGAAAAGTTGTAAAATCAAATATTAAAATTTTACTTCAAAGGTCACTAAATCACATGACCTACTTCAGAAGTATTTAACTGGAAATAAAGAACTCAGAAAACACGCTGAGCAACTCAAATTATACAATTAGTTACTTTAATTACATGTAGAAGGTTTCCTCTTAAAAAGCTCACTACTGTGTTTACATAAATAATTTTGAACTATTTTGTAAATACTCTGTACTGTATCTTCTTTAGCCTTCATTATTTTCAGATGCATATGTGATAATATATAAGATTTAAATTTCTGTTTGAATTCTCACCATGCAAAACAAAGAGAGTAATAGGATTTTTTTTTCTGTCATGTTATGACACTGAAATATGTCTTGAAGGATCTGAGCAAAAATATTAACTTTTGGACATCAGGATCGAAATCTAAATTCATTTAACTGCTAAAATCGTAACAATGGTTATTGAAAAACATTTGTCAAATATCTGTGCAAATTAGTCGATGAAGTAAAATATGACAATTTATTTGTTTTTAGTTTATAATGATAGGGATAAGATTAAAGTTTTCATGTTAATAGCTTAAAGATACAATGATTTTCAAAAGAATAAAATATGCAACCAATACTGTACCATATATGTTCTAAACATAAATATTAATATTTAGTATATTCAATAATTTGGAATGAATATTGTACTTAATAATTGCCTATGAATTATATTTTCTATAGAGAAACACTATACGTTCCATTCAAACCCGTATGATACACAGACATTTGGTATATATTAGGACATAAATAAAACCAAGTAAATTTCCATCAGCAAAGAAGAAATGAACATCATTATTAATAAGATTACTGTAGCTTAAATTCTCTAACTATGAATACATAAACTCTGATATTCAAATCAAAGTCCTAAACAAATATCTTATCTTAAATATAGATTTAGAACATAATTATAATTAATTAGAAAATAATTATTATTACAAAATCATACTAGTTCTATATTATGACAGGAGCTGGTAACCCCAGTATATGGTAACCCCATTTTCTACACTTATGTAAGTTTCCAATGGGCCCATAGGGCGATTAGCTAAAGTGACCTTTCTCAGCCTCCCATGTAGGTATTGCCTTAGGTCTAGATTCTAATCTCGTGTGGATTAGAGTAGAAGCAATGTGCGCAGCTCAAAGCATGGCCTCAAATGGACAAATGGTGCCATTCCCTTCAGTGACTACAATGCCATTATAAAAGTGAGAGAAAAGTTGATAACCATTGGGACTGTCAGTTCAATATGGCCGAGCAACAAGAGAGCAAAATCATGGTTGAATGATCCTGGGAGGTTCTCTTGTCAACGTTGGACAAGCCTCCTGGACACATACCTAAGGGAGAAAAAACTGTGTTTAAGCCATTGTATATTTCAGTATTTCTTTACAACTCACCGACGTATATTCTAAATAATGTATCTTTACTTTTTATGTCTGCCACACCTGAGCAATATAATTATTTCAGATTAATAATAGTGGCTCACAGTCCCATTTTTTTCTCACCCCAAATGCAGAAGACAGGATAGAATCCATCAAAACTCCAATGAATCCACTTTTTATGCTATTATAATCTGTATGTTTTAAATTTGTTTATTGCTAATGTAAAATACAGTTGATTTTTGTATATTGATCTTATATTTTACAACCTTGATAAATTCAGTTACGAGTTTCAGTAGTTTTTTGTAGATTTCATTGTATCCTCTTATACAAGACTAATATATTAAAATATCAGTGCTAGGGTGCTTGGGTGGCTCAGTTGGTTAGTGGCTGACTTTGGCTCAGATCATGATCTTGCGGGTTGGGGGTTCAAGTCCTACATCGGGCTCTGTGCTGACAGCTCAGAGCCTGGAGCCTGCTTTGGATTCTGTTTCCTTCTCTCTCTGCCCCTCCCCTGCTCACGCTCTGACTCTCTCTGTCTCTCTCAATAAATACATAAATAAATAAATAAATAAATAAATATTTAATATGTAAAAAATAATTAAATTAATCAAAACAAAATAAAATATCAATGCTTATTTACAGGTGAGGATGCAGGGAAATTGTATTTGCAAATGTTAAAAAAAACCCACAAAACCTCCAATGAATCTTCATCTTTGCCACACGATTACATGCATTTAAAAGAATGACAACAGGGGTGTCTGGGTGGCTCAGTCGCTTAAGCGCCCATCTTCGACTCAGGTCATGATCTCGCAGTTTGTGAATTTGAGCCCCACACTGGACCCTATGCTGACAGCTTATAGCCTGGAGCCTGCTTCAGATTCTGTGTCTGCTTCTCTCTGCCTCTCCCCCACTCATGCTCTCTCTCTCTCTCTGTCTCTCAAATATAAACAAACATTAAAAAAAAACCTTTAAAGCAATAACAACAAAAATTTCAACATTTAAAATTAATAAGGTAATTGAAAAATTATTTCACCAGCAACGATTTTAAAATTAATGAATAACAAATGAGTCATATAAATTTCAAAAACAATGAAATCAAATGGAATTGAAATAATATGGTCATGGGCAAATAAGAGAAAAACATAGACATAATGAAGAATTAAGGTATCTTAAGATATTTGGATTTTGTTTAAATTTCAGGGATTTTTCTTCCCTGAAGATTTCCTTTTTTTGAAATTCTCTTGCTCTGATATCTAAGTCGTATGTGACTCATTTCTTTTCAGCCTACGTCTGCATTCTACATACTCAGTTTGCTTTCCCTTGATCGCTCTTTACAAAATGCAAACACGTCCTTGCTCCTTAATGCTTATAGATCTTACCCTGCTTTATTTTCCAAATAGTATTTATCAAAATATGATATTTATTAGTATATTTCAAATTATATCTTCCCACACTCATGCTGGTAGAAACATTCTCTGATTTCATCATTGCTGTACCTTCTAAACTTAGAATAGCTAGTAAAATGATCACTCATTTTTACTGACACATGAAAGAAAAATGGAAGGAAAAGAAAGAAAGACATGAGAGTAAAAAGAGAAAGAAGCAAAAGGAATAGAAGGAGAAAGAAAGAAAAGTAGAGAATATTAGGTTTGGGATTCAAGAAGATAAATGTATTCAAAGTGACATCTAAGTACAGGGAGAAGTGTGAAAAACCTGGAATATAAATAGTACCTGGAAATCCAGATTGGCAGGAGCAGAGGGCGCAGAAATATGTAATAACGATGTGTTGGGTTGGGGCCATAACTTGGACACAATATATCTTTATCTTATTCTGATGATGTTGATGCTGTTGGGTTTGTTGCTTGGTTGGTTTTGCTTGTTGCTGGTGGAAGTCGTAATGGTAACAATACTTATAACCGTGAAATTAAATGTCATGACAGGTAGAGTCTGCAACATCATACATAGATATTTTTGTTGAAGATTAAAGAATAAATATAATCACCAAAGGAGAAATGTAGGCAGATAAGCCAAAATAACAAAATAAAAATGGTCGAGTGAATAAAATTGGGTGAATAAACAAAGGAATAAAATTAGAGCAAGAAAAATAAAACAGTGAGTATGTTTTAAGAAGGAAAATGAGGAAAGTTGATTCAGGCCAAGTCTTCATGACTCTTACCCACGGATACTTCTTTAACAATTAGCAAAGACCTAAACAAAAAGAAGAAAAGTTTACATAAATGAATTGAATCGCAGTAAAAACTGCAAAAATTTGTACATAGGTAGGTTAAATCAATAAAATAAAATATTACATTTCATAATTTGTGGTAATTTGAAAGGAAAACAGTATAAATTTAATCCTAGTGATAGAATAACAAATATTTTTAAGAGGAGGAGTATGTTCAAAGGCTCTTCTTCCATATCTATAATGGCTGACACAGTAGCACAAGTGACAATACGGAAAACATGAGGCTTTGTATGGCTAATGATCAAATTAGAGTTCATTTTTATTACTGTATTGTTAACTCATGAGAAAACTCATGAATTATGTGTCCTATAATGCCACAAGGAGCAATTTTGAAGTGTTTTTGAGTCAAGCCCTAATGGTTCCATACAGACAAATCCTTTGAAATCTTGAGAACAGCAGATTGTGTGTAAAAGGGAGGGGTTTTTCTCACAGCCGTGCAGAAAGTCCCTACCACACATGAGGTGTGCTTCAGATGGAAAATTTACCTGTTGCCTAGATCTTCAATTCAATAAGGACACATCAACTGTAATGAAACAGTGTTGGGGATTAATCGCAAGGTTGTAAGGCCTTTTATCCATATTTGAGGCTTCCAAAAACTAGCTGCTTCTTTGTATTCTAGATCTATCCAAGACCTTTAGGATGTTTTTTTCCCCAATTAAGGCTTAAGGAAAAAAATGGACTTGTGTTAGAACTTTTTGCCATTTAACATGTTCTACTAATAGACGTTGTCCGTGACATCTTAGAAATTCTTCTTTTTGATAACCAAACCCCCCGTTAACTTTTAAAGAGTTGTCTTATTTGGTTAGTTCTGGCTTTTTGAATGACTACTTTCTTCCACTAAGTCATTATCAGAAATAATTCTGTCTAGTAATCTTAAAGTCATTTCCTTTATCGTCTGGAAAGAATATTTTAGCCCTATTTTTCAATAAACGTGAGCAACAGAAAATATAAAATAGTTGGAGGAGAAATTCGAGTCAGCCAATAAAGTAGAGAGATGGCCTTGATTTTTTTTCCAACTTAATATATATGGCGATATCAAAGACTGGGAAAATGAGGGCACCTGGGTAGCTCAGTCCGTTAAGCGACTGACTCTTGATTTCGGCTCAGGTCACGATCCCATATCCGTGAGATCCAGCTCTGTGTGGAGCTCTGTGCTGACAAGGTGGAGCCTGCTTGGGATTCTCTATCTCCCATTCTCTCTGCTCTTCCCCCCACTCACGTTCTCTCTTGCTCTCTCCCTCTCTCCCAAATTAATAAATAAGCATTTTTAAGCTATACAAAAGACTGGGAATGAGAAGAAAATTAATAAGTAGTCTAACAAACTGTCAGAGTAGGGAAATTTATGGAGTTCTGAAGAAAAGAAACACCAAAGAATTCGTATTAAACAACGAAAGCTCTACTGGGTCCAAGGTCTATGACATTTTTGAAGATGCTAGTAATGCAATCCTGTAAACCGGGGAAGGCTAGGCAGAACTTCAAACAATTGTGACAGAAACTCAAGGGTGATCACATTAGAGTGATGTTAACAATGTCACTGAGAATAATTGCCCCCATATCTGTGTAAGACACAAAAATAGACAAAACATTTTTGAAGGCCGCATTCATATCTTTACATTTCCCGTCACACAAAAAAGTAAATTCTTAATACTCAAATCACATAATCATCATTTTTGTATCATTTTCAGTGAAATGTGCTTCTTAGGAATAAGCTACTAATTGAAATCAATGTCACATTTCTGGTTCTGAAAAGCCAAAAGCTCAAAAGAAGTCAACATAGTCACAAACCTAGAGTTGTTATGAAAATACCTGATCTCTGAATCTGTGTGTGTGTGTGTGTGTGTGTGTGTGTGTGTGTGCATGTGTGTGTGTGTGTGCCTGTCTGTCTGTCTGTCTGATTTCGGTTTATTTAGTAAACAGGAGATGGCAGTATCTCACCATTATTTAAGGCATTAAGGCATTGAACTTTTCCCGCACTGAGTCTCAAAATGTGCCATACCCAAGTGCACAATGTCGTCTATTATTTTGCAGTTTAGAGTAGAGCATTATATATTCAGTTTGACAAAGGCACCAGAAAGAAAAACAAAGATCTCATTTGCCTTTGTTCATTTATATGAAATCAAAAGAGCTGTATTTTGATAATGAATAATTAAAATATTTAGAAAGTAGTAAAAACTAAAAGGTGGACTTACAGGAGCCTGCACTTTTAGGATGGTTGTATTCTTTATGCATTGGATGTATTTCTAAGTTTGATGTATAAAGTTTTTATTAACTGCTATGGAAGACGTTGAACAACGACTCAAAAATATATAAATACTTAAGTCTAAGGATACTGGTTAACAATTGGCAAAGAAGGAAAACTTAACTGAAAGAAAGTGCAAACAGCTTTGCCAACCAACTTGCTATTTTAGTCTGCGTAAGTTAATGGGTATTCATAGCTGTGGCATGCATTGTTGATAGTCTCCAGAAATAAATTGTCCTTGCTTTTTTTTGCTCTCAGGGTCTCCCTCTATAGAAATGAACAGTGCCAAGTCCTTAAACTATTGTCCTATTTTTCACTAGAACAGGAATCACCTTCGGGGAGCAGGGCCGTGAGTAACTGAGAGAGCTCTAAGATTGAGGCTTTTTTCCTGATAAAAGAGAAATCATATGTGAAGAAGATATTGTTCTTTTCCTGTGTTTTAACAACACTGAAGGAGAACATATTCTTGGAACTTCTAAGACACATAATGAACATGGGAGAGGATGGAGACCCCACCGTTCACCAGAAAGCTGGTTCAGATAGCATATGCTTTTATAGCTGCAAAAAGGGCTGGCTATAAAATTTTGGAGGCCTACCTAGTGCAAAATAAAAAGTAATTCGGGGTAAGGATAAGATTGTGTGCCTTAAGCCGTTTAATACAAAAATAACAAAAATAAAATGAGGTTAAGGTTTGTGTTGTTGCTTTTATTTATTTATTTTGAAAGAGAGAGAGAGAGAGAAAGAGTTCCAAGCAGGCTCCGCGCTGCCAGTGCAGGGTTTAACATGGGGCTCAAAACCCCACAAACTATGAGATCATGACCTGAGCCGAAATCCAGGGTCAGATGCTTAACCAACTGAGCCCGTGAGGTTGAGGTTTTAATTTAAAAGATGCAGTAGTCATCTAGGAGAGGGAAATGTTTGCTATCTGTGGTGTTTGAACAGTGACTTTGCTTGGTCTCTGGCCTCAGGTCTGTTCTTACTTCATCATGGTGCACACTGTGAACTTGTCTTATGGTAGTGTTCTGTGAGATTATCTACATTCAATAAGTGGACACCAAAGCCTAGCTGTGAGTGTCAATTGCCTCCTAACAACACCAAAGTCTAAGGATTAGCATCAAGTCAGTTGACATGTTATCAGGAGTTGATTTTTTTTCACCCCTTACTTAATCACATCTTATTTATATTTTTGTGTACAACCCAAACAATGCCAAATCTATTAGGACATTTAAGGTTGATTATTACTCTTGAGCCTGGTTGGTTCAGTAGGTTAAGCCTCTGACTCTTGGTCTCTGCTCAGGTCATGATCTCACAGTTCATGAGTTTGAGCCCCATGCTGATGGTATGGAGCCTGCTTGAGATTTTCTCTCTCTCTCCCTCTCTCTCTACCTCTCCCCCACCACCCTGCTCACGTTCATGCTCTCTCTCCCTATCTCTCAAAACTAAATAAGTAAGCTTCTAAAACAAATTATTACTTTTTCCCCAGACACATTTCTTTTCTTACCCACATAACTGCTTATACTCTAAATTAACTTATATTAATTTTATTATACTATATTTATTACCTTCAACTCTTTTTTGTGAGGAATAATTGACATACACTATTGTATTAGTTTTGTTTATACAACATAGTGATTATACACACACACACACACACACTGCAAAATGGTCACTCCAATGAGTCTAGTTACCACACAAAGTTGCTACAATATTATTGACTATATTTTCTATACTGTATATTTTATCCACATGTCTTATTTATTTTATAACTAGAAAATTGCACCTCTTAATCCCCCTCAGTTATTTTGTCCTGTCCCCATCCTTCTCCCCTCTAGCAATTACTTATTTGTTCTCTGTATCTATAAAGCTTTTTGTTTTGTTTGTATTATCTTTAAGACTCCACCAATAAGTGAAGTCATGTGGTATTTGCCTTAATCTGTCTGATTTATTTCATTTAGCATAATGTACTCTAGGTCCATCCATGTGATCATGCATGCAAGATTTCATTATTTTTTATGGCTGAATAATGGTCCATTATATGAATATGTATGTATATGCCACATGTATATTCTTTATCCATGGACATTTATGTTGTTTCCATATCTTGGCTATTATAAATAATGCTGAGATGAACATCAGGGTTCATATGTCTATTCAAATTGGAGTTTTCATTTTCTTCAGATAAATATCCAGAAATTGAATTTCTAGATTGTATGGTAGTTCTAGTTTTAATTTTCTGAGGAAACTCTATACTGTTTTCCATAGTGGCTGTACCTATTTACATTCCCACCAGCAGTACATGAGGAGTCTCTTTTCTCCATATACTTGCCAACACTTGTTATTTTTTGTCTTTTTGATAGTAGCCATTCCTACTAGTGTGAGGTGACATCTCACTGTGGTTTTGATTTGCATTTCCTGATTGTGATGTTGTGTGTCTTCTAAAGTGCCTATTGGCCACAGTAGCTCTTCTTTGGAAAATGTCTACTCAGAATATTTGTCCATGTAATTATTTGTTTTGATATTGAATTGTTTTAGTTCATTATATATTTTGGATATTAACCCCTTGTTGGATATAGAATCTCTGACCATCTTCCTCCATTTAGCAGGTTCCCCTTTTATATTTTTGATGGGTTCCTTCACTGTGCAGAAGTTTTTTTTAGTTTGATGTAGTCTCATTTGTTTATTTTCACTTTTATTGTACTTGTCTAGGAAGAAGATCCATAAAAAATCATTAAGACCTTTGCAGGAAGCTCACCAGCCATGTTTTCTTCTAGAAGTTTTATGGTTTCAGGTGTTACATCTAAGTTTTTAATCCACTGAGTTTATTTTTTTATATGGCATGAGAAAGTTGTCCACTTTCATTATTTTGCATGTAGCTGTCCAGTTTTCCCTGTTGTATATCTTGCCTTCTTTGTCATAGATTAATTGACCATAATTGTGGGGTTATTTCTGGGCTCTGTATTCTGTTCCATCAATCTATGTGTCTATTTTTGTGCCAGTATCACACTGTTTTGATTACTAGCTTTGTAGTATAGTTTGAAATCAGAAGTGTGATACATTCAACTTCATTTTTCTTTCTCAAGACTGCTTTGGCTATTTGGGGTCTTTTGGGATTCCATACAAATTTTAGGATTATTTTTTCTAGTTTTTCAGAAAATACCACTGGTACTTTGATTGATATTGCATTGAACCCGTAGATTGCTTTAAGTAGTATGGAATTTTACCAATATCAATTTTTCCAATACAAAAACATCATATATCTTTCCATTTATGTATGTCATCTTCAATTTCTTACATGAATTTCTAGTTTTCAGAGTACAGGTCTTTCACCTCCTTGTTTAAATTTATTACTAGTTATTTTATTGTTTTTGATTGTTGTGAATGTGATTGTTTTCTTAAATTCTCTTTCTGACAGTTTGCTATTAGCATATGGAAATGCAACAAATTTTTGTATTTTTATTTGTGTCCTGCAACTATAATGAATCAATTTTCAGTTCTAATAGCTTTTGTTTACTTTTTTGTGTAGAAGTTTTAGAGTTTTTTATGTATAGTACTGTGTCATCTGCAAATAGTGACAGGTTTACTTTTTCCTTTCTAATTTGAATGCTTTTTATTTCTTTTTCTTGCCTAACTGCTGTTGCTAAGACTTATAATACAATGTTGAATAAGAGTGGTGATAACAGGCTTCCTTATCTTGTTCCTAATCTTGTAGGACAAGTTCTCAGCTTTTCACCAGTGAGTATGATGTTAGCTGTAGGTTTGTCATATACGATTTTATTATGTCCCTCTGTACCCACTTTGTTGAGATTTTTTATCATAAATGAATATTCAATTTTTCCAATTATTTTTCTGCATCTATTGTATTGAGATTATCACATGATTTTTATGCTTTCTTTGTTGTTGTTCATGTGGTATATTATGTTGATTGATTTGCACATACTGAGCCATCCTTATGTGCCTGGAATAAGTCTCACTTGATCATGGTGAATTTTTTAAAACTTATTTATTTATTTTGAGAGAGAGAGAGGGAGTAGGGAAGGGGCAGAGAGAGAGAGAGAGAGAGAGCTAGGATCCCAAGGAAGCTTGAAACTGTCATCACAGAGACTGATGAAGAGCTTGATCCTACAAACCATGAGATCATGACCTGAGCCAAAATAAAGAGTTGAATTCGACTTGTTAATATTTTCTTGAGGATTTTGCATCTACGTTCATCACGGATATTGGACTGTAATTTTCTTTCTTTCTCTCTTTCTTTCTTTCTTTCTTTTTCTTTTTTCTTTCTTTCTTTCTTTCTTTCTTTCTTCTTTCTTTCTTTTTTTTGTGGCGTCTTTATCTGTTTTTTTAGTATCAAGGTAATGCTGGCCTCATAGAATGAGTTGGGAATCAATCTTTCTTCAATTTTTTGAAAATAGTTTGAGATGCATAGATATTAAGTCTTCTTTAAATGTTTGGTAGGATCACTTGTGAAACCATCTGGTCCTAAACTTTTTTTTGTTGGGAGGTTTTGAAAAATTATGCAATTTTGTTACTAGTAATCAGTCTGTTTTAATTTTCCATTTCTTCCAGATTCAATCTTGGAAGATTTCACTGTATGGTTAATAAATGCTTTTTAAGTGAATGGTGATTTCAAACAAACAAACAAACAAACAAACATGGTTATGGATGGCTTCAAAATGAAGAGACACTGATCTGCAGTGATGTATATACTTTGCAACATGTATCACACACACATATGTATGTGTGTTTCTCATGTACTAAATTTACTAGTAAATCTAGAGAATAAAAAATGTTTTTTTTCCTTGACTACTGCATGTTTGTTTTGAATCTCTCAAATAACCCCTTGTTAAGAGGAGCACAGAGTGAAGGATGGTGAGCACAAGTGAAACTGAAATAGAGAATTTACTACTCACTGTTCCTGAAGGAGATACCCAGCATACCTTGAGGGTCCACAGGGGAGGTCAGATCAGTGTAAAGAGAGAGAGAGAGAGAAGCAAGCCCTTGGGAACATGCCTTTATTAGGATATGTGGGTGGAGTGTTTGGGATTCCTGGTGAAGACCTGATTGATCAATCAAAATCAAAAGAGCAGCTTTGGGAAGTCATACAAGGGTCTTGTCACTAGGAACACACAAGGGGAAGGTTGTTGGGAAGCAGAGAAGACTGTTGATCACAAGGGTTGTTGCGGATGTTATATCAGGAGCCAACATTCTCTTGCAACTATGCAAGCTGTTTCCAAGGGCCTGTACTTGCATGAGGAAGCCAATGTAAGTTTAAGCAACGTGCCAAACAAAGCGGATGCTGGGGCAGCAAAACCATAGAGTAGCTTGGCTAAAATCTCAACAATGTCCCTCCACATATGGAATTTCTGAGGGTATGATTTTCAATAGGAAAAATAAACAGAAGTATCTGGAGTAGTATTGTTCATCCAGTGCATTAAGGGTTTGGTCTGAACAGTGTGGAGGACCACAGAATCTAATGGAGAATATTGTTCTTTGAAATTGTTAAGATAATGAGCCTGAACTAATAAAAATTATACTTAACATTATGGTGATACTTTCTGCAAAGCAAGGGAGTTAATGTTTGCTATTTATAAATATGTACATATGGTTCACAGCATCAGCTCCCTGTTAAAACCCAAAGGGAAGACACAAATGCTTTGACGTTCATGTCTAAATAAGTGCTTAATTATACTTACATGGGCTCCAGATAATGAAAAACATATCATTTATTCCTTTCTATTTTCACACATAAACTATCATATGCACCTATCCACTTTTACTAAGGTTTTTTTAAGGCAAGTGTTTCCAATCTGTACTACATTATTGGGCTTCAGATATTTTAAACTTTTCCATATTGCCAAATGTTAGAAATGATACATATTTATTTATAAATTTAAGTGTTGAGACTTCAATTCTTCCTTTTGTTGTATCAACTAAATTTATACGTAAAGTCAACAAAAGCAGAAAGACCTTAATACCTTATAAAGGTATAAGGTGGTTTTTTCCCTTTATAAAGCACTGCATTGAGTTGTGAAAGCAAATGAAAAACTAAGGAAATAACATAAATTTCCCTGTCGATCACTCTGGTATAGGAGATTTAATAATATTTTTTAAAGAGAAAATAGAGCCCTATTTGCAAATAAGACCAGGAGGTACATCCCTGTGATTTCTTCCCAATTTCATTTTCAGGCAATGCAAACATTAAAAATCAATGCAATTCCTTAAGGTGTGTAGCTCTTGGGACATCTGGGTTGCTCGGTTGGTTAAACATCTGACTTCAGCTCAGGTCATGATCTTGTGGTTCATGGCTTTGAGCCACGTGTCAGGCTCTGAGCTGTCAGCTCGGGATTCTGTGTTTCCCTTCCTCTCTGTCCCTCTCCAACTCGCACTCTGTCTCTCTCTCTCAAAAATAAATAAAAATTAAAAAATAAATTTTTAAGTGTGCCGCTCTGAAGGTGGGTAAGGAAAGTAGTTATACATGGGGAATGTTAATGCATTTATACTAAATTAAAGTAAATAGCATATCTGCTTATCCATGTTCTACCAAAATTCTTGATTTTAATATGAATAGACTGGAAAGAAATAATGTGTAAACTATAGACACTTCTTACAGAAAAAAAGTAGATAAATTTGAAAAAGGGGTAAGAATATATGTTTTAAAGAGACAAGTAACAGAAAAATTCTCTGACGCGCATCCAGGGATAAAATTAGAACCTAGTATTTATTTAAAAAAATTTGTTTAACGTTTATTTATTTTTGAGAGAGAGAGAGACAGAGCGTGAACGGGGGAGGGTCAGAGAGAGAGGTAGACGCACAATCTGAAACAGGCTCCGGGCTCTGAGCGGTCAGCACAGAGCCCAACGCGGGGCTCGAACTCACGGACCGCGAGATCGTGACCTGAGCCGAAGTCGGACGCTTAACCGACTGAGCCACCCAGGCGCCCTGAACCTAGTATTTAAATAAGAGCTTAAAATAAAAAAAAAAAAAACAAATAGAACTTTATGCTAACATGAGTTCAAGATCTGAAAGATTTGATGATGAAGCAGCTGAGTGAGATGAAAATAGAGATGTCAGTGCAATTAGAAAACAAAAGAAACAGGAGCGCTTGGGTGGCTCAGTTGGTTAGGCGTCGGACTTCGGCTGAAGTCATGATCTCGAGGTGCGTGAGTTTGAGCCCCGCATAGGGCTCTGGGCTGACAGCTCAGAGAATGGAGCCTGTTTCAGATTCTGTGTCTCCCTCTCTCTCTGACCCTCCCCCGTTCATGCTGTCTCTCCCTGTCTCAAAAATAAATAAACGTTAAAAAAAAAAATTAAAGAAAACAAAAGAAACAGGGACGTCTGGGTGGCTCAGTCGGTTAAGCATCAGACTTTGGCTCAGGTCATGAACTCATGGCTGGTGAGTTCAAGCCCTGCATCAGGCTGTGTGTTGACATCTCAGTGCCTGGAGGCTGCTTCCGATTCTGTGTCTCCCTCCCTCCCTCTCTCTCTATGCCCCTCCCCCACTCATGCTCTGCCTCTAAGTCTCTCAAACAATAAATAAATGTTAAAAAAAAAAAAAGAAAAGAAAAAGATAAAAAAAAAACCCAGAAGAGTCACTAATAAAAACTGAATCAAAGGAATGAAGGTATTCTTTATATTATTACAGTTAATGTGGAGGAAATATTGTAAAACAGATGAAAAATTGGAGAAATGAAAAATGAAGTGGAGAGACCAACAATATCCAGTACAGTAAATGACATAGAAAATAGTTCTGCATAATAGTAGAAAACCATCTAAAATAAAAACAAAAGTGGGGCACCTGGGTGGCCCAGTCAATTAAGCATGTGACTCTTGGTTTCGGTTCAGGTCATGAATTCATGGTTTGTGAGTTCAAGCCCCGCATCGGGCTCTGTGATGACAGTGCAGAGCCTGCTTGGAATTCTCTCTCCCTCTCTCTCTCTGCCCCTCCCCTGTTTGTTCCCTCTGTCTCTCTCTCAAAATAAATAAATAAGCCTTAAAAAATAAAATAAAATAAAATAAAATAAAATAAAATAAAATAAAATCAAAAGTATATCACATGGCACCTAAAAATTTAAATAGAAACCTTAAATTAAATATATACCTTTATTATTATAAAAAGTAATTGATAGAGTTAGAAAATGTCATATAGAAAATACCTATCATCCACAGGATAAAGAATGGAATTATTTCTAACTTTCTGCAGCTACATTCAATGACAAAAGACAGCCACCTAAACTAAAGGCTGATCCAAATAAATGATCCTGTTGACTTGTCAGAAGAGACAGAAATTCCGTAATGTGGAAGAACTGAAAGAATCTCTCTGGCTGTTGGAACATACTTAATCTCAGACCTGTGTAGATCTCAGGCAATGTTCCTTTTCAACTTTCTAGAAGGTTCTTTTCAGGATTTAGGTAGTTTCCTCACCCACATGTGCTGATTTATACTCAACCGAATACTTTGGATGGAGCCCTTAAGAGTGCTGGAGGTTTTTTCCTTTGCAGTTTTCTCCTTTCCCATACTCTTCCTTATGGAGTCTCACTGCATTGTTTTTCTTGATCTTCCAACTCTGTCTTCTCACCTCAAGTAGACTTCCAAAGACTTCCAGATTCCACCTTCCCATACTAAGGCCTATAAACATTCTGTAGGCACAACGTTGGGACAATCATTAGGCTTACTTTGTCTATTTCCTTTCTCTCTTGGTTCAAGGTCTTTCACTGCTAATATCTAATCACATCAGAGATATTCATTCATATCTTTTGTCCATTTTTAAAATTCAGGGGGATAAGTAAATCTGGTCTCTGTTGCTCCATATTGGCCATAAGAAACTACTCTTAATCTTTGAATCAAAGATACCTGACATATTGTTGCACTATCACACCACTTAAGTTTTTTTTTTTTTTTCCATACAGTAAGAATGAGAGGAAAGAGGGGCGCCTGGGTGGCGCAGTCGGTTAAGCGTCCGACTTCAGCCAGGTCACGATCTCGCGGTCCGGGAGTTCGAGCCCCGCGTCAGGCTCTGCGCTGATGGCTCAGAGCCTGGAGCCTGTTTCCGATTCTGTGTCTCCCTCTCTCTCTGACCCTCCCCCGTTCATGCTCTGTCTCTCTCTGTCCCAAAAATAAATAAACGTTGAAAAAAAAAATTAAAAAAAAAAAAAAGAATGAGAGGAAAGAGAATGGGTAGAAGAGAGAAATCACACCAAATTGCTGATATTCGATGGCTGTGGACACTTCTCTTTCCAGCTTCAGAATTTGTGGTATGTAGACAGAAACATGATATTGTACTGGAGTCATGTTTATTTTCTCTATATCCCCATTGTTAACAAATTTTTACTAGATAGGAGAAAAACAATATTGTCTGTCCTTTGTAGGCAAGTTAATAAAATAGATATTCATTATACAGATCAGTTTATAACTATTAAAGTGATATTATGATTATTTTGAGAATTGTGAAAATAATCAACTTTAAGAAGGTCAAGAAATCGCAAAACTTCTACACTTACCATATTCTCATCATGCCCATCATTTACCATATTGGGATGTCTGACCTTCTGGGAACCAGAGAACATATGAAGCTACAATCTATCTAAATGGATTTATATTTCATTTACATAAAATTGTCATATATTCTTTGACAGCTACATATCACATATGGAATATCAGCAGCTTTTAACAGGGAGAATTTTTGTTGTTCTTGTTGATTTCCTGTAGCCATTATTATCTCCTTCTTTCCTGTTTCAAAGTCTTCAGTATTATCTCCTTTTCACCAACTTTACACCAGAAAGGTTGCATTTTTTCCTTAAAAATGTATGAAGTGCTGTCATTATTGATATGGATAAACTTAATTGTAGTTAGTTAATTAAAACCTGGATTTGGTGGTGGCTTAGATCCAATGAAGTATATTTGCTAAAATCTTTCAACAACATACAGGAAGGAAGCAATTACACAGATTTACAAATACATAGGTAACACTGCTAAAGGATTTTTCACATGTGAATGACTTATTCACGAGTAAATTTGACTCAGGAAACTTTTATCCCTAAGTCATCAAATGTATATTGGTAAGAGAAACATACAGAATCTGTTAAAATATGACATAAGTATACATTCCTGTAAGTTGTTGGATGGCAGGTAAGAGTTCCTGGTATTGAAATGAGTTCCTGATATCACTGGAATGATAGAATCTGTACTATAATAGCAAAGAAGCAACATTAAAGCAAAGATGACAAAGGACATTCAGAGACATCTAACCATGGCCATTTAATCACAAGTCACAGAGTTCCTAGGAAATATATAAAGGGGCTTATCTCAAAAACTCTTTATCACTGTAATTGAAAATCATTTATATTATGGAATATGAAGACCTAAAAGAGCCAATCATGAGTCTGTGTCCTCAATTTCCAGACCTGAGTCATTGGACAGACTCAATGCCCCATCAATAGAAGGTAGTTTATTCTTTCTTTTTTTAACTTTTTAAAATGTTTATTTATTTTTGAGAGAGACACAGACAGAGTGTGACAGGGGAGGAGCAGAGAGAGAGGGAGATAGCCTCCAGGCTCTGAGCCGTCAGCACAGAGCCCGATGCGGGGCTCGAACCCACAAACTGTGAGATCATGACCTGAGCCGAAGTCGGACGCTCAACCGACTGAGCCACCCAGGTGCCCCAGAAGGTAGTTTATTCTTAGAAATGTTCCCTGTGCTACGAATACAGATACTTAAAATAAATCATCATCCTATTTGGCAAAATTGTACTATGATTACTTATCAGGTTTAGTCTGAACTGGAGAAATGAAAGTTTCCCGGTCATTTGTAAATGGTTAGATCACAGATCTGAGCTAATACTAACCCTTGAGGACACAGAAGAAAATTGTTTTTCACCAATTAGAGTGGAATCTTATGAGTCTCCTATGATAAATGGAGTGTCAGTCTGAGCCTTTCACAGAATGATGTTATTGTATCTGTAAATCCTCCTGTAGTTAACCAGTTGCTGAGAGTACAATCAAAAGACAAATACTTAACAACTAACAGAATGTCCATATTAGTGCCATAAAATGTGACTTCTTATTAGATTCATGATTTAATGAGAAATGCTGATTGTCTTAAATATCCACCCCCTTCCAACTCTCATAACTTCTAGAACTATGAACAGATGCAAATATTAGAAGGTTCCAGGAGATAGTTACAACGTGTAACCTAAGATATGGTACTATGCTTACTGAAAGAATTGCAAAATAACCTCATTCTTTTACTGACAGAAAATTAAGTAGCATATAGCAGAATGTTAAAGTAGGACAGAAGGACTATAATATTGAATCACTTCAAATATAATATTTATTTATCCTGACTACCATTCTGGACTCCTTGGTAGCCTTCATTAAGTGAAGGTATATGGGGCACCTGGGTGGCTCATTCAGTTAAGCCTCTGACTTCAGCTCAGGCCATCATCTCACGGTTTCTGAGGTTGAGCCCCACATAGGGCCCTCTGCTGTCAGGACAGAGCTCACCTTGTATCCTCTGCCCCCTCTCCTTCTGCCCCTGCCCTGCTCATTCTCTCTCTCTCTCTCTCTCTCTCTCTCTCTCTCTCTCTGTGTGTGTGTGTGTGTGTGTGTCCTCTCCCAAAAATAAACAAAAATATTAAAAAAATAAATGAGGGTATAATGATAGAACTGCCCTGGTATATTATAGAGGAAAATATCCAACGGCTAAAGTGGATTTATTTGCATGATTGGCTCAGTCACCTTGAATGAAGTTCTAGAAGACACCCCTCATAGATGTTTTTGGGGAAACATTGTGGTAGTTGTTCTCTGCAGACCAAAAATGACTGTGTGTGTTAACCGCGTCTATGTACGCTCCTTGAATGCAGTGGGGATGAGGTAATCCCAGAGTATCAGAGGAGCGTTAATGACATTTTACTGCCAAAGACAAGGTGGACACAGTTAGTAGAATGGACAGGAGCACCAAAACACTAATCAGAATAGATTTATGCAGATGGATCTTTTGTGGTAGCCAATTTATCATAGTGTCCCTAGAAATAAACTAGCTATTTAGCTAACAAAATTGTCCTTGATTTGCATAAGGGAAAATATCCAGATCTGAGAAATATAGTAGACCACAGTAGAGTCATAGCCCATACCGCATCCCCAGAAAGGAATGAAGTTTCAGATTCAGAATCCCTTGAATGATAAGGAAGGCTGGCTCCCTTAAGGAAGAACCCTAACATATGTAAAAAATGTTCACCGTAAATATTCTTTCTGGTTTTCCCCAAAGGGGCAGGGACCCATTTTCTATGGGAACTGAGGAAATGAAAATGCTCCCAATTGTTGGGCTCATGGACACTGGTGGTAGCCTGGCAGATTCTTGATGTTATAGCTAGTCAATATAGGCAACATAAGGATTTGTGGTGATGAGATTATTGATGGAATTTTAACTCAGGTCCATCTCGCAGAGAGTTCAGTGTGGTCCTTAAGATGTACACCCCATAGTCAGTTCCAAAATGTATAATTGTAATATATATATACAGCTACTCAAAGAACCTCTATTTTTTAAAACAGGGTCTCTATTCGGTTCCACGGACCTATAAAATGATGTATATTAAAGTAAGGAAAACGAAACAAAATGGCCTACCAGTTTCTTTTCTACTAGGCCATTTTCTCAGTATTGCATTTCATGAGAAATTTTAGAAATTAGTGTCATCAAAAGACTTGAAGAGCATGGATGATTATCCCCACACATCTCAAATCAAGCTATTTATTTGGTCTCTACAGAAGATAGAATGTCCTTGGAGAATGGTAATGGAGTGTCATAAATATAGTCAGGTAGCAATTCCAATTTAAATTGATGTTCTGGGGATTTTTTGTTATTGTTATTTTCTGAAACAAATCAATGACAGGTCCTGATACCTGAAATGCACTCATTAAACTGTTGAAAATTTTCTTCCTCCACTATTCCTGTTAATAAAGAGGAGCAAAAGTCATTTGCTTCTACTTACACAGGACAGTTTTCAGTTCAGTTCCATGGGTATATAAACTCTCTCTGCTATGACCTTTTTCACAGAATCTTTTTGCTCACTTTACCATTCTGGCCCACTATATGAGTCATGGCATGCAATGCGTTCCCTTGTAAGAAGTAATGGCATGCACAGTGGTGGCAACATGCTGGCCTACTAGATGGATGATACCACGCTGATAAGACTTAGAGAAAAGTAAGTAACAAGTAACACAGACATCTTTTGTAAGCTGTTGCATATGGGGCCTCCCCTGCCAACACTGGGAAAGAAATATAACACTAGTAGACATCTTTTGATTTTGGAGGCAACATATACTTACCCATTTACTAAGCAAACAGAGGTCGTCGTATTAAGACCAAAGACATAAAGCTAAAGACATTTGGAAAAACAAGAGGTCTAATTGTCCATTGACTCTGCCACCTTAACATTAACTTTGCAGAAATAGCTTACTAATTGCCAGATTGTATGTTGTAGTGTTCCTAAAAATGAGATGCTCTTCCTTATTGTTTCTAAAATTTATTTCCATCAAGTCTGCTTGAGAGGTTCATAACTAAGTCTCAAAGACACACATACAGACTTCCCTGCTCCACATTACCCAATGTTCCTGAAGGATCCATGACAGGTAAACATGCTCATGGAGACTTTGGCAAGCTCTTATTTATGAATTACGATGAAGAATTATACAATCTGGGAACAAAGCTATGCCATCATGCGAAGAAAACCATTTTTCTTGCAAGAAAAGCATCTGAATTTCTATGAGCCCTAGGAGAGAGAGACTGGCTCCTTGAACATAACCCACCGATCATCACCTGGCATTAATAAGGTTGCCCATATGAAGCACTAGTAATTTATTATCAAACTATCTGGTCCCATGGCCTAAATATGTTTGTCGAGAAAGTGGTTCTACCTCTTATGCTTAAACTACTACTGAATACACCTCTTCCCCAACCCATGTCTACAGTTTTGAGAAGAGTTCTCCATTACAAGTTAATTTTACCAGCCAAAATAACAATAATAATAATAAAAATAATAATAAAATAAAGGCAGATTTTCAGGTGTTTTGTATAAGAAAGTACATTGTTGTATCTTTATAACCCTACCCAGAAGAGGCCCTGAAGTATGATGTTGAAATAAAGTCCTTCCAGGGACAGAATAAAGAGAGGGTAAAGAATTCACATCTATATTGATTTATAGGGTGTAACTAATAGTTTGGCTAGTTGGTCAAGGACGTGGAAGAAACACACTTGGGCAATTGAAGAAATGACTTCTTCAAAGAGGCACAAAATTGAGGATATTTCTGCTTCAGTGAAATGCTTACCAATTATAACCATTGCGGAAAATCTCAATTATCAGCTGGATGAACTAATCCATTATAAAGATGTCAGTCAGGTTCTTTTCTGCATCCCTGTCCTTGCCTAATAGACATATTGGCCAACTTGGCCATAGAAACAGGAATGCATGTTATGCATGAGGTAGCAATTGATATTTTCATTTATCAAGCTCACATGGCTCTACCAAGTATTGAGTTGCCAACTTGCAAATATCAGAAACCAACATGGGCTCCCAGTAAGTCACCATTCCCCCAGAGTATCGGCTTGGTGGCAGATTGTTACATAGGATCTCTTCCACCATAGAGGGACGGTATTATGTTCTTGTTGGAATGAACTTTTACTATAGATATTAATTTCTGTTCTCTGACTTTAATACTTCTGTGAAAATCATCATTCATAGACTTCAAATGTCTTATTCACTATCATGTCTTCCACATATCATTACTTCCGACAAAGGACCTCTTGTACAACAAATGAATTGAGGCCTGTGTCTATGGAGTTTACTGGTCTTACTGTGTGTGGTTCCTATAGCTCTGAAAAAAAAATACCTTGCTAGAATAGTGAAATGCTCTTTCAAATATCAATTTATGATGGCATCTGGCTGACAAAATTCTTTCAGACTAGAGAAATGTTCAATTGAGTGTGGTACACATGTATATATGGGTTCTAAGTGTACACGTTTATATGAGAACAGTGATCAATGTATTGAGTTCTTCCCATTTGCAGGATACACAGGTTGAACTCAAATGGGAGAAATAGTAGTGCTTATTCCTTTTATTATTCTTTATTATACTAGCCAAATTTTTGCTTCCCACCCCTGCTCTCTAGCTTCTGCTGGTTAGAGGACAGTCACCAAGAAGGGTCAGGATTACATTTAACTGGAAGCTAAGATGCCACTTAACTACTTTGGGCTCTTTACTGAGCCAGCAGACACAGAAAGCTTACTGTACTGGCATAGGTGAGGAATTCTTACTATCAATGAAAACTTGAATTGCTACTACACAATGTGGGCATAGAAAAAATACTTAGAAACACAATGTTTTTAAGGAAACCTCTTACTACTATAAAGTTTGTGGTAAAATTAAAATAAAATTTATTAATATATTAAAGAGATGACTGCTAATAACACAAACTCTGCAGGAATAAAATTTGTTGTCCCCTCTCCAAGCGTCAATCACAAGTACTTGGTGTGCTTGCTGAGAGCAAAGCAGATATGGAAGATTCTCTGGACAAGCGAATTTGTAAATACCTGCTATGACCATTTGAAGAGTTTAAGAAATAAGGATTTATGAGTATATCTTAGTTGATTTGATATAAATATTAACCAAATCTTTTGTACTGCCTTTCTCTTTTATTAACGTATGTTAAGAGTGGTTAACCCTATATCTCAATATTTAATTTCAAAATATTTAATATTACTATTTAATATAAAAGGAAGTTATATATCAGTGAAAAGAATGAACGTTATTCAAAGATGAATTAAGTGGGATGTTTGTCCTTTTGGTCTAAGCACTAGTGGTATTGTGTTCGATGAAAACATGACATTGCTGATGTATTTGTGGGGTGGGCGAGAGCGGAAAATGGGTGATGGACATTGAGGAAGGCACTTGTTGGGATGAGCACTGGGGTGTTGTATGTAAATGATAAATCACGGGAATCTAGCCCCAAAACCAAGATCACACTGTATATACTCTATGTAGTCAACATAAATGTATATGTATATGTACATAAATATATATGAATATATATACATATATATATACCTTCAATCTAACACACACAAAAAAAGAAGTTAAATATGTAAAAGAAAGGACTGACTATGAATACTGAGCTCTTACCTTGGCACCATTGCTCAGGTCATAAACTGAGTTCATTCTCTAAATCCCATTTCTATATAATCCAGGTTAGATTTTTATCAATGAGTTGGTACTTTCGAGAGATTTGAAAGGCAGAAGTGGCCAATATCCTGAGACATTTATTCTGATTAGAAATGATGAGGATGTAGAGACACTCATATCCTTGCTCTCCTTCTGGCCTATGTTTGGGTTCCAGAAGCAGCCGCTCAGCCGAGGCAGTGGCTTCCAGAATTCTCTGCGAGCACCCCCCCTTTGTAGTGCTATGTCATGACGCGCTTAATGGCTCTTGAAGTTTTCCATGAATTCTTCATTGCCCATCTGTTCCAGGGTTTCAGACTTACCTCGTTGTTTTTTCTGATATTCTAACTGTTCCAAATGTTTACTTCCCAAACACCAATATGCATATTAAGCTGCTCATTCACAAAATACTTGGAGTCACTCTTATCGATAGAGAAGAAATAATTATTATTAATAACAATTTGGTATTATAGCACTATTTCGTGTACTTACACTACATTTTGCCCCTTGTCTTACCTTTGTAACTGGTTTGTGACATTAGTGGACAACCAGACAAAATATCTCTTATTCATTGATTATATTCATTGTTTTATATTGTCATGCAAGTATTTGATTTTAAATGACATTGATATGTTGACCATTCAGAATTTTTTTTTTCTCAAGTGCAGGCAATGTCCCTGAACTGCAGAAATGTGCATCTGATTCAACATCTTGAGTAGTATAACACACAGCATCTTAAAGTTAACATCGCCAAGGGTGATCTTCTCCCAAGCCTTCTTCAACTGTTTTCCTCCCCTCTGTTGAAGGCAGATCCATTCTTTAAACTACTCAGTCCAAAGTCCTTGCTCATTTCTTTAAATTGCTCTTTCTCAGATCTTATGAGTTCTGCTGGAAAATTCTATCAAATTGACTTCAGAAGATATCTGGCATTTAGGCTCTTTAGCCCTACCCCACAATCCGAGTCCTTTTTAATTCCTTCCCTTTCATGAAAGTAGTAACATCTTATCTGGTCTCCTAGTCTTTCCTTCTAGCGCACCTCAGTCTGTCCCCAACAAAGCACTCTTCGCGATCAATGTTAAAAAATATCTGAGTACGACACACCTCTGCTAAAACCACTGCTTCTCATCCCACTTTGAGAAGTAACTTCCTTATCCTTTTGACATTTTCTACTAGTCTCCTGATCATAGAGCAACACTTCAGTTACACTGGCCTCATCACCGTCATTTGACCAGAAACACTGCTGCCTCAGAGCATTTGCACTTACTCTCTCTCCAGATACATGCAGGATACCATTGGCATTATCTTTTAGGTATTTACCAAAAATTCACCCCTTGTATTAACTCTTCTCACAGCCCCATGTAAAAATGTTTAATATTTACATGGTAAAAATGTCATGTAAAACACCACACTCTATAGCATATATTACTATCCAGCATAATATTTCTTTTACATATTAATATTATTTATTTGTGACCCTCCCTCCAAAATGTAAGCCTCCAAAAGCAAGGATTTGTCTCTTTTGCTTACTGATGTCTTCTAGCACCTAGAACAGGACCAAATAGACAGCAATCATTCAATGTATTATTAAATATATTTTTAAATATGCATAAATGAATATATAATTTGGATAACACTATTATTTGAGAAATAAAATGTGATATAAAAATATTTAAAAAGTCTGAATTAGGTAACCTACTCAAGAAAAATGAGTTTGAGATATCTGAAATCAAATAGAAACTTAAAATATTTTTGTTGCATGAAATATAAATGAATGAGCAACTGAAAGCCGTAAGAAATCTTTCTTCAAATGTTTATGTAAGCTTGACTCTTTTAAAAGTTCTTTCTGGGGTGCCTGGGTGACGCAGTCGGCTAAGCGTCCGACTTCAGCCAGGTCATGATCTCGCGGTCCGTGAGTTCGAGCCCCGCGTCGGCCTCTGGGCTGATGGCTCAGAGGCTGGAGCCTGTTTCCGATTCTGTGTCTCCCTCTCTCTCTGCCCCTCCCCCGTTCATGCTCTGTCTCTCTCTGTCCCAAAAATAAATAAACGCTGAAAAAAAATTAAAAAAAAAAGTTCTTTCTTCTTACCTTTGGCCTTGTACAAGTATATACTTAATATGGGCCCAGTAGCTTTTAATAGTTCTTGTTAAAAAGAGCTCAGTAAGGCAGATAAAGGCTCTGCTCAAACTGAAGTAAGTCCTTTATCATAGTATACTTGACATTCCTTAGGAAAGTAACTTAATGATAATTTGATCTTAAAAAATAACTCCAGAACGTCTGTGATATCTACTCACATTAAAGTATTCTGAATATAGTCAAAAAATGTGGCACAAATTATCATGTTGACTGTTTAACTTGTCTCATGTATTTAAAACTATTAATCACATTTTGTCATTCTTAATACAATATTTACCTGATTTTATACTAAGATCATTTCTTTATGATATTTTATAGTTCACTTGTGGTATTGCATCTAATTAAAGTTGGGTGGTGTTGGTGTGCCTGGGTGGTTCAATTGGTTAAGCATCCGACTCTTGGTTTCAGCTCAGGTCATGATCTTGTGATTTTTGAGTTCGAACTCCACATTGGGATCTATGCTGGCAGTGCAGAGCCTGCTTGGGATTGTCTCTGTCTCTCTGCCCAAATCCTGCTCTCTCTCTCTCTCTCTCTCTCTCTCAATAAATAAATAAACTTAAAAAAAAGTAGGGTGGTATGTTTTATCTTTAATTTTTGTTCTTTAAAATTTTCCAAAATTATGATTGAAAGGCTACAAATGAAATACACATATGACATAAATCACCATTTATCATCAAGGAAATTCAAAAAACAATTGAGATATCACTGCACGCCAATTGAAATGACTTGAATAAAAAAAAAGCAACAGTACCAATTGTTGGTGTGGATGTGAAACAGCAAGAGTACTCATTCATTGCTGATGGGAACTTAAATAGTATACCCATTTTATAAAACAATTTGGCAGGTTTTTAAAAAGCTAGCCTTACAATATAATTCATTAACTTTGCCGCTAGATATTTACTCAACTGATTTGAAAATTCATGTATACACTCAGACACACACACACACACACACACAGAGCGCACAGATGTATATAGCATCTCTATTCATAAGGGTCCAAAACTGGAAATAGCCAAGATGACCTTTGATAGGTGAATGGAAAAAAACTCTGGTACAGAGATAGAATGTAATATTATTTTACTATAAATAAAAATTAGCTATCTTTCTATACAAAGATATGGATGATTCTTGAATACATATTTTTAAGTCAATAAAGCCACTATAAAAAGATTGCATACTCTAAGATTCCATTTATATGAACTTCTAGAAAACGTAACATAAGAGAAACAATGAAAAGTTCCCAGGGATTCGGATTGAAGTGATGACAATTAGATCAATCACAGGGTATCTCTTTAAAGTGATAAAATATTTTGTATGATTCTGTAGCTATGGGTACATGATAGATACTATGTATGTGTTGAAACCATAGAAATTTACAGCATGAAAATGAGTCTTAATGTATTAAAATTAAACATGGATACACTTAATTATACATGTAAGTATACACTATATATGTAATATATACATAAGTTATAACTATATATATGTATATATGTGTGTGTCTATATATATATATTTATATATAATATAAATATGCAAGTGTGTTGTATACACACACACACACACACACACACACACACACATATATTGTTGGTTGTTCCCAGGAAGGAATACAGACTGACAAAGTAATCAAACCATATTACTAATAAATTAATGATAGAAAGTGTTGAGTGAAAAAGGCACTAGCCTAAGAACCTGTGGAAATGAGTCCAATCTGACAAACTGATGTTAAAAGGAGCTGTACACAGCACTGTACTATAGTTGATAACATTTCCATGGCAGCACAAGTGAACAGTTGTTAACACTGGGACTAAAAGGTTAAGTAAAAAGAAGGTGAATGGAAGGATCCAGGATTCTCAATGTTGGCATAGGCGATTACAGATAAACCAGGGGAAAAAGCTAGAATGACTTATGTCGGAATAAATTTGGAGACATCAGTGTGAATTTATATTTTGCTTAATATAGATAAAAACTGGCTTATAGAGAGGTAGAGATCTATTTTTAGAGAGATCTACGTATATAGATCTTTGATATAGATAATTGATATATTTATATATTTATCCATCTAAAAGGACACAGGCATGGTGAGTTTCTACAAAGGAAAAGGGGTAATTTCAGTGTAAGAATCCCAAGAAACACTATCTCAGCCAGATGATTGTGGTTAACATTAACAGTCATAAGTCAGGCTATTATTAGATAGCCTTGTGATGGTAGGATTAAAAGACATTTTACTTTTGAGGTCTCCCTCCCCACAACAGATAAACCAGCATGATCATGAGAAACACATCATACCAATCCCTCTGAGGGACATATTTCAAAATATGTGACCAGTAGGACTTAAAATCATCAAGGTCACTAAAAACAAGGAAAATGTGCGAAACTGCCACAAACAAGAGGAGGAGTCTAGGTTGACATGACTATTAAATGTACTATTGGTTTTTGGGTAGAAGCCTGCGATAGAAAAAAAAACACTACATGGGGCACTGGGGGGCTCGGTCGATTAAGCGTCTGACTCTTAGTTTTGGCTCAGGTATGATCTCATGGTTCTTGAGATAGAGCCCCACGTTGGGCTCTGCGCTGAGCAGAGTGGGAAGCCTGCTTGGGATTCTCTCTCTCCCTCTCTCAGTCCCTCTTCCCACTCACTCATGCTCACTCTCTCTCTCAAAATAAATAAACTTAAAAAAATTACGTAAAAACTGAATAAATATGAATATGCATAGACTTTTCTTAATAATTTTTTAAATTTACAAAAATTTTAGAAGCTGAATCTAAAGAAGGTATCAACAAATGTAAAAAGGGAAAATATTTCCAAGAAGCATTTGGAAATAGAATAAAAGTGTTTATGTTGCACAGTCTTTTTATTTTGTCATACTCTGATATGGATTTTTATGTATTATTGATTAATATGTAATTAAGAGAAACTGTTGCAATAGAAGGAAATCACGAGGCTGCATCATAACTACGGTCATTTTTATTTATTTTTTAAATTTTTTTTAATGTTGATATTTATTTTTGAGAGAGAGAGACAGAGCACGAGCAGGGGAGGGGCAGAGAGAGAGGGAGACACAGAATCTGAAACAGGCTCCAGGCTCTGAGCCCAATGCGGGGCTGGAACTCGTGAGCCAGGAGATCATGACCTGAGCCACGCAGGCACCCTTGTCGTTTTTATTTTTTAATTTTTTTGAAAAGTTACAAGATCCATTACCATAGCATTATGGTATAAATTTTAGCAAGTCAGGTGACTACATTGAATTTTCTTATTGGAAGAGGACAATTATGAGTCATACTCTTTTGTATTCTAAAACTGGCTATCCCAAATTAATTTTAAAACAAAAAAGAGCTACTTAAAGCCTTCACAGGAAAATACAAAATCTTTTGTGGCGATTCATTTATAAAATCAAAAGTTCTATAGATTTTGTTAGAAAGCATAATATTGCATGTGTCCAAGGAACTGTAATTTACATGTTTATTTCACTGTAGATCCATAATAAGATTTATGAAGTAAAAATCAAAGCCATTACCGATTTAAAATTATGTAATGTGCAAGTTTCAATATATATCAGAATATTTATATAACTGTTTCAAGGTTTGGATCCACTTTTCCTCATGTGATACCTTTTGTCTGCACTTTTTTCATTTTATTTATTGGGGGGGAGGGGCAAAGGGAAAGATTTTTTTTTTATTTTTATTTTTTAACATTTATTCATCTTTGAGAAACAGAGAGAGACAGAGCATGAGCTGGGAAGGGGCAGAGAGAGGGAGACACAGAATCCGAAGCAGGCTCCAGGCTGTGAGCTGTCAGCACAGAGCCCCATGTGAGGCTCAAATTCACCAACTGAGAGATCATGACCTGAGACCAAGTCGGAGGCTCAGCCACTTGAGCCATCCGGGCGCCCCGGGAAAGAGACGATCATAAGCTCGGCATGGAGCTCTACACGGGGCTAGATCCCATGACCCTAGGATTATGGCCTGAGCTGAAACCAAGAATTGGACACTCAACCTACTGAGCCAACCAGCACCACCATACGTTTTTAACAGAGGGTTTAAGCATACAAAGTAATGACAAAAATAAAATGGTGCATGGTAAACCAAGCACAGGCAAACTGTTATATGCCACAATTAGAGAACTAATTACATAATGGTAATTGTAATAAGTAAAGGCAGCTGCAACATACTGATTGTATTCTTACTGAAAGTATGCATGTGGTTGGCAATGTCAGAAACAAGACCCTTTTTTTTTAACAACCATAAGAATTAATCGGAATCATAATTATGCTTGACAGATCATATTCAATGTTATTTGGGAAAACCATATTATGTTAAAACTAAACAAAATAAAATATAGAAAATATTATAATCTAATTTTCTCACCTTTGATTTTTCCTTCGTGTTTTAATGGGTATTCTTAAATGTTGGCAGTACATCAACTAATACTAATTAGCGTGCCTGAAGACGTTATCAGATTCTCTTTCATGTGGATGGCTCAGAATTGCCTCTTATTTGCTAGACCTATTACTTGTGGCAATTTTAGAAACAACCTTAAAACCTCACATCTGGTAATAGCATCACAGCTCTAAATTTCCCACTGACAAAGTTCAAAATGTATTTATTAGTCAAAGTTCATCTTCCCTGCTGAATGTCTAAAATCTCTTGAAGTTTTCACAATGTTTTGTTAATAGTTCTATAAAACCTCTAAAACTGTAGAATTTTTGGATTCATTTTGTTCATAAGAGAAAAAAAATATTTTACTCCTTTCTGTCTGTTGCCACATGTATTTGTGCTTTAAGTAAAATGTCTCGTAGAGCTCATGAACCTAGCGATGAATACATTCAGGGATGTTGACGCTACAATCTCAGATTTAGTGTGGATTCATAGAGGGTCTTCACTCAGCTCTGTGATATTCTGTTAATAATTTTCTAAGAACTTTGGTATGGTAAATAGGTTTTTCAATTTAATTTCTCTGCCGATAATCATAGATTGGGAGAGAAAAGTCCCAAAAAATGCAAGGGCTACTTCCAAACATATCTGGCAAATCACTTTCCTATGAAAAAAAATATTTTCAATGACTTCATTAAATCATTTCAGGTTGCCTGGTAATTAATTTGGTTGTTGTCCAATTCCATTCTAATTTGTTCTGCTTTAGCGCTACTCTGCAAAAAGCGTGATTATCATTTTGTGTGCTAAAGAGGAGACAAATGCCGTGTCTTGCATCCTTGTGGATGAAAGACCAGAGAAATCTACACTTTGTAGTGTCTACACTGTGGGTATCTAACAGAGACTCTTGTAAGGGCTTTTCCAGGTCTTCTTGGTTCAATAGCTGCTTTCAATTCTGATTACTAAAGTTATGCAAGGTCAAACACACCACACTTCTTTACCCTAGAGAATGTAAGTCTTTCTTGAAAGATGAGCACACACATGCACACAGAAAGATGAGCACACACACACACACACACACACACACAAACCCATAAGCTCTCTAAAAAAGGGGTTACAATGCAAGCTAAAGTATTGTGTACAAAGTACAAGTACCTCTAACAATAAAAAAAAGACGTATGACATTTAAGTACCTATAGCAGTAAAAAATATATCTGAGTTTGTATGGTCACATACAATATTTGTGATAGGATGTATTACAACACAGTAAAACACTAAGCTAGAGAATGCTAAAAACCAGCCTTTGGTTGAAACCAAAGAAGAGAGCCAATCTGTGTAACTTAAGCATAAGCAAAATTTTCAGAAGCATAGGAGGAGTACTCACAAAATGTCCAGGAGCTCAGTGAGCTATAACGTTCCTCAAGTCATAAACATCAAGATCTCTCTGCTTGGGATGTTATCGCTGTCATCACCACTGTTGTCGCTGGAGACTTCTTGCTACCGTGAGCATTTCTTCCTCTGCTTCTGACCTCTCAGGTCAACCAACAAAACTATGAACTACTAACCTCTGACTGACTCTGAATTTTTGTGTTACTTTCTGAACAACCAACTATCAGATGGAGTGCCCATTGCCCAAGCCTCAGACACGTGCCTACAGGTTACGTGACTAGAGAAGGAGAATACATATACATTTTTATTTAACATATATAGTTAGAAGACTTTCCCCCAACAATAAAGGTGTTTAGAGGTTGTTCGACCGGATATTTCTGATTATCACTAGAGTCCACCACTTTGTCTGCTCAAGAAATGCATGCATATTTTCCACCACAAATACGTTTAGAGAAAGTGTTGCTGAAACCAGTCCCAATGCAAATGTCCTGGAAATGCTGCAACGGAAATTCTTTCATTCTTTTGAATATACCAATTTATTTCAAGACAAAATACTTTTCCATGTATTTGATCAATCAGTAAGTTAATTTAACCATTTATTGAACTTTTGCTATAAAATTCATCCTCTAAGACACTTGGGTCATCGTCCTTTATTTTACTAAGTGTTTATCAAATTGACTACACGGACATTTGAATTTGTACCGGTATAAAATCAGATTAATTATGGAAATGAGATTAACTATAATGGAATATTTTGGTTTTTTTAAAGTTTTTAAAAATGTATTTCTCTTGAAAGAGAGAGTAGGGGAGGGGCAGAGAGAGAGGGAGAGAGAGAGAATTCCAAGCAAGCTCTGCACCATCAGCAAAGAGCCCTAAGAAGGACTGGAACATATGAACCGTGAGATCATGACCTGAGACAAAACCAGGAGTCTGAGGCTCCACACACTGAGCCACCCAGGCACCCCTGGAATATTTTATTCTTATAAAAAAGATTGTATTTTAATGTTAGGTTCTGTTCAGTTAATATATGATGCTGCTTTTTTCATAATCAGAAAATTTTTTCACATGGTAGTTGGATGTATTCCATCTGCATTCGGAGACTAGATATTTCTGAAAGATTTCTTGAATGCTGTATGGCAGCTCTTATTTTAAACTTTAGCTGATTGTCAGTTATCCTTGATAGAATAAACATCCTCAGGAACTCCATGGATAGAGAAAATAAATCAAATTCACAATTCACTTGAATTCAAGATGTAGGTTAAACATATCTGTCTGTCTACACTTCATATTATAGAGTTAAGATATAATCCTGTTGCAAAAACTTTGTAATGTAATAAACAAAATGGATCTTTAAAAAATGATTGTACACAAATGCACACTTTCTATAGTCATTATAAAACAAGTAGTTATGTAACTAAGGCAAAAGAAAATTGCCAGAATCCTGAAGGACTGTCGGATGCCTGTTTCTTATCACAACTGCCTCTTTTTTAAAGTTAATAACTATCCTAATTTTTATGGTGAATACTTCCTTGCTTCTGTTTCTAATGTTTGTGCCATGTATTGTGTGTATCATAGGCTTGGAGTTGAGTATGAGGTGACTTTAAAGTAAAGGCTTTTCAGCAAACGTTAACTAAAATGAACAAAATGAAAATAAGAAGCACGCAGAAGAAAACAACAAAGTTCTGAAACTTGTTGCAGAATGATTTGAAGTTCAGAGATCTACTTGGGACTTTGAGAAAAATTCCTTACTAGCAAGTGAAGAACGAGCATAAGATTGCAGGTTTTATCCTTCTTACTCTCAGTTGTTAAGGGCTGAGTGGGAACATTTGCTTTGCTTGTTTCCTTCATTTTGAATGTAAACTTTGTGATAAATGTTAAACAAAGTGTTATGTATAGTCTAATATTTTCAGCTATATTCAATCCAAAGTAACTAAAATGTTCATGAGTCTAGAAATGGGACTGGATGGTCATCTGAGAAAATGAGATAAAAGGAGAATAGAACTAAAAACTTACACATTTCAAATACACTCAAATATTTTTTACATTAAACTTGTAATAATAAAAAATGTACTTTATCTTTCATATCTTTATTGACTTTGACCTCTGTTGCAGAATGTGGAATATAACGAATTTAACTGTGTGGTCAAGTACCCTGGCTAGTAAGCAATTTGTCTTTGACTTGACCTCTCAGGTTGGAGAATATTTAACCATGGTTGTCTATTTCTTCTTCCCACACTATTGCATAGATTCAGTGATTGAAAGTTTGCTCTCTGAAATCTCTATCTAGACTCTGACATGTTTCACTTTCCCATTTCTTGTCCTCAGATTGAAAGGGGAGTTCTTGCTCTCTTGTTTAATTTCAAGGTGGTATGATAAACTCAGATTTATGACTTTAATCTGCTTGCACGGAAATTGTGATATCACATTTCAACCATACTGAAAAATTGAATTAATAAAAACATTTGTTTGTATGGCCCTTTGGCCTTGTGATCTGATAGACCTTTAAAAGTGTTACTTCAAGGGATATGTAAGCTTTAGATAATCTTGCTGGAGAGAATTATACAATGATTAAAATTCAATGTATGCTTGCAACACAGCTGATTCTCTTCTTTCTCCTCCTTGAAAGGCAAGAAAGGAAAGCTGTGAAGTCAAACAAGAGGAAATAAACACCATAGAACATAGTGTTTTCTGTTATGCTTAAGAATCTTTGGTCCAGCAAATAAAAATGCCAACTCGTCTAACACCCTGGCTTTGTCCAACCTGGGACTGCTCCCCATGTCAACTTGACTCTCTTCTTAAGGAGCATTATGGTAGCAGCTGGATCCATTTAGACTGACCTAGCATGTACACTTTGGCTACATACTTTCCATTTATCCTGGTAAATTAAGGTTAATCATTTGTTCCACCCCAAAGAAAGTGACCTGTCTTACCACTACAGGTTAAATAGAGTTAGATATCTTGTCTTATCAGACCCTTAGGTAGTATCTGCAAGAGTTCAATTGGGGTTTAGAGGTTAACAAGGGACAAACGTTCATTACAGATCTGTGTTTCATATATTTGAATATATAAAAGTTATAAATCACGCTACCAACTAATATAACAAATCATATTCTGCCCTGTTACCTCGATAAATATGTCAAGTCTTCTTAAGGAATGCAATGGTAAGTTCAAATTTTGAATTTTTGATGTCTCAAAGGTCCAGCCTATGTCTTGTAGCATACCCATTTTCTCACCCCATACTGCAGCACCCTAGTGTGCAAACATGTGGGTGGGCAGTCAGCGTGAAAATGCAGCTCTGTCTATGCCTTTTACAAGTAATTGTCTCTTAGCTTCTCCCAAGGCCTTATGGGTTCACATTACTGGTGTATTTCACTCTTAGAAAAATTGATGCAAACAGAGGATTATGCACACTTTGCATGTGTCCTCTGTCCTGCTGGGCAAAAAGTTGTGGACTCAAGGATACCCAGAGAATGGGTTAGAAAGGAGGATGCTGGAAGGACACACCTTGTCGGCCCAGGAGATCCCTAACCATGGGGTTGGGATACTGCTGGAGGAGAGCCAGCGTGAGTAGGCTCAAACTTATCTTGCCTTGTTCTAAAGACAGTGGGCCATCCCATTTTTTCTCTGACAACAGAGACTGTGTGCTGTTCAGCTTTATATCCCCAATGTCATTTGATGCTCAATAAGTTTGTTTTCGCTATTATTGTTGAATGAGGAAGTTCAAAAACGGAGACATGATGTAATTGTGACTCAGGCCATCTAACTACTGAATATCAAAAACAGTATTCAAATTCAGACTTTAAAATCAGAGTCTTCTGGTTTCAAATTCCTTAGTTATTTTTTCGTCCCAATACCTTCCCAGTAAAGCACATAAGAGGGGAGTCATGAGAGATGTTAAGCAACCAGAGGCCTTACATGTCACAGGATCCCAGATGAAGGAAATAATAGAAAAGAATGTGACAATAAGGTATAATTTGATAGAGGATGTATGATTGGGGAAGAATCTTTCAAGTTTGTATATAATTTAGTTAAGGATATAGAGAGAATTCTAAAAGGGAGGATAACAACCAGTTCCTTGTGTTACTTCCTTCATTCATCCAGTATATAAAAGGAAAATACATTTAAAGTAAATGTCAACTCAAAAGAACAAAAGTGTCAACATTTAATTGAGATAATAAAAAATGTTATAAAAGTTTCTTAATTGGGGCACCTGGGTGGTTTAGTCGGTTGAGCGTCCGACTTCAGCTCGGGTCATGATCTCACAGTTCGTGGGTCCGAGCCCCGCATCAGACTGTGCTGACAGCTCAGAGCCTGAAGCCTGCTTCAGATTCTGTGTCTCCCTCTCTCTCTGCCCCTCCCCTGCTCATGCTCGGTCTCTCTCTCTCTCTCTCTGGCAAAAATAAATAAACATTAAAAAAATTTATAAAAGTTTCTTAATTAGTTTGTATCTCCACAACTTTCTCAACAATAGGAATATATTGAAATTGAAATTTGTACAAATTAGTTTGAAGACAAAGTCTCAGGAGAACCTATCTAAACGAATACAGTTAAAATATATTCCCACCTCCTGTGCACAAAAACACACATAAATACTCAATCTACCAAAATAAATCTTTTTTTTCTCATCCTCATCCTTGGGATAACTTTTGCAATGGATATTTATATGTATGAATTGGGGGTTAAAAATTCTCTCTCTTTCTTTCTCTTGTTTAGTCGGATAAAGGAGAAAAATTATGGTGCCAGCCACAGAAGAACTTTTTTTTTCAAATTATTGTGAAAAATCCCATTTTTGCACAGAAGTGGGGTCTGCATAAGTGCCTAACAGAACAGGCCTTAATGGGAGAAAGAAGTGATGATTCTTCTGTCTTGTGATAGCAAGCCCTATTTGTCCCAATTCATAGCAGCAGGGGAGGGAAAGATGTCCCTAATATGCAAATAAACTACCCAGGTGCAAAGTGTGCCTGCAAAAAGATAAGCTGGGTAGTGGCTGAGTAATTACAATAATTCAGAACATGTAAATATATCCTGTGGTCCAAAGAGACATAAATAAGTATAATAGAAATGGCACAATTAAGAAAATATGCCTTTAGGTTAAATAGCAGAACACATTCTAAACAAAAGACTCAGTTGCTCGCAGGACAAAATCAAGGGTAATGTGCTCATTTGAATAACAACTTCTTACCCGTATTTCAAAGCCACGTGTAAACTAAAGCCAAGTTGGGCATAGCTGATTATTTAAAGTGGAAAGTTATATAGTGCTCTATTCTAAGAATGTCTTCTTTATGAACAAATAACAATGTATTCGATAATTGTATATTTCCTTTAATTTCTTTGAGACATAGTTATGAACCTCTCAAGCAGACTTGATGGAAATAAATTTTAGAAACAATAAAGAAGAGCATCTCATTTTTAGGAACACTACAACATACGATCTGGCAATTAGTAAGCTATTTCTGCAAAGTTAATGTTAAGGTGGCAGAGTCAATGGACAATTAGACCTCTTATTTTTCCAAATGTCTTTAGCTTTGTGTCAAATTCTGAAGGGTATGGGCAATTATGAGAATACTTTTGATTATTTAAAAACTTGCTATTTAAACCACATGCATACTCTACTGTGGATTTCCTAGAAATAGTCCTATTCTGTGCTTTAATAAAATTTTATGAGTCATTTTTTTTAAATTAGAGCCTCAAAATAACTCACGTTCACATTTCTCCCACATATAAAGTGATACAAAATACTCATAGAGCACTCTAATGTAGGGTCTTACAAACAAGGGCAAATGCCCAATCAAGGTTACTTCAAGCCTTCTGGCGTAGCACACATAAGGGAAAGTCACATAGAGAAAATCGTCAGCCTGTGTTCAGAATTCCTTTTGCCCCATTACACGGGAGAACATATACAGTGATATATGGCAAGGCAGGACCTCTGAATCAGGGAAAAAGAACACAACCATGAGTCTATGGAATATTTAAGCTGAATTATTATCAAAACAGTAGTGTCTCTCCTGCTAGGATTAGGGTCTAGGCTGTAAAGACAATATGATATGGTAGAAGCTACATACTAACCTTCTTTTTTCAGTTTAATATCTGGAGGTGGGAAAGTATCAGCTCCCCTCCTAGTATAATCAGTGTACTGATACCTCATCCTGGTTTTGGACTAGAATTGATTATTGTGAACACTTGGGCTGTGGTCAGTTTCTCTGAAGCTTTGCAGGGCCATTCATCTGATGGAAGTTCAATTTATAGATTTTCAGTCTTAGGCAAGGAAACCCTTACTCTCATATGGTCATTATCACCAACAGCATTTGTGTGTTGCAACTCTCTGCCTCTCTGCATGTATAGTAGTAATGATAATGAAGAAATGCAAAAAAAAAACAAAAAAAAAACAAGCATACGGTCATTTCTTTCAGGGGACATTTAATATTGTATAGAAATGCAATACATAGAAAACAATTTTCCATGGACAATTAGAACACTTGAGGGAATAAACAATAGAGAAAGAAAATGTGGTCATCTCTAAGGTTATGTGTAGTGGTTAGAGGAATATACAAATCAATCAATATCAATTACTTTAATCTCTTTTCTCTACAGGAAGAGTAAAAACAGTGGTGTCCTACTGTCAGCTCATGTGGTCTTTTGGGAGCTGATGATTAAATTGTTAGGTAGCATATAATCAGCTATGATGAGAATCTTTATATCACAAGAATCAACAAATCCTAAAAGTCAGTTTCCCCCCTGCATCCCAAGAGGACTAAGTGTTAAATATTTCATAACATATTCATGAGGACAAGTCAAAGAATACGATTTCAATAGTCTTAAATTGAGGCTGGAATTGATCATTTTTTTCCTTAATTCTCAATCCTTAAGCAACTGAGAAAGTTTATTTAAATGATCTATGTAAATTGTATGAAATGTAATCGAATGTGGAGTAATTAGAGGTGCCTTCAATAAGTCTACAATATTCTTTGTTGCCAGTCCAAACATGAGGGGAAGATATGAACCCTGAAATTTTATAACCATCATAGTATTTAATGCTAAAACTCCATCAGAAGCACCAGAATGAGAGGTTCAGACATTGTTGCTGCCATGTGGTACATCCACTGACTCAGGAGAGAGAGTGGCAACTGAGTCTACAGTCGTCAGACATCTGGTATACCCTCATCTGGGCTGGACAGAGGTTGAGGCAGGTGGAGACTAAAAAGTTTTGCTTGGCCCATTGTAATTCAAGCCTCTCAGATGTAAAAAGTGAACTTGCATTTTAATTGACCATGATTTCCTTAAAGGGACTTTTAGAATTTTGTCTACTTTCAACAAATTTCCCAAAGTCATTTCGTAATGTTGTGTAGTACTGACTACGTTGTGCATTTAATATTCATGATAATCATATTTTGTGCTATTAGGTATAATCTAGATTCTAATTATGGAAAGTATTCTGGTTCATATGTAAATTATGATAAACAAGGAGAAATAATTTGTGTTTAAAGCCCACTAACAGTTTGTGATGTGTTACTAATTTATATAAGGTCTAGACAATAAATAAGAGGAATGATAAAGAGAATATTTAATAGCATTTATTCTAAGATATTATTTGGGTCTATTTGTATAAACCATCTAGTATTAATTACTCTATTTAAAAATCATTTTTAGTGATTAATTTCACAATCGAGGTGATATATGGGAAACAATCTCCCTACAGATCATAAAGATACTTATTTTTCTTCAGTTTCAAGCCAAAACTCTTAATTCCCCTTCGATTTGTTTGGTTATTTTAGAGTCAGCACAGTCAATATTTATGGACCAATAAATTGTGAACTCTGTGCTCTGTTAGGTCACAGAGGTTTATGAATTGGGTTATCACACATCTGGGTTTTCTTTGACAGTCCAGTATATACCTTATTTCCTGACATGATGATAAATAACCATCTTCCCACTCACACCCCATTTTGGATGATAAATTATACAATCACCCCATATACAAGGGGCTTCAACGTGTACTTTTTCACTTCCTGTGCTTGTTCATTTCAGATTTTTTTTTCCTGGTCCAAAATCCAAGCCAGGAGTTTTAAAGCAAATGTTCACCTATGCCTGAAACACCATATATGTTTACTTATAAAATAGTAAATAATAATAATCAAGATAGAACTCATTCTTCTTTACACAAACAGTAAGGTATGATGTTCTTTTAGGAATTTTTCAAAATAATTTCAAGAAGAAAATGTTGATCCCAAACCCTATTACGTTATTAAAACACACACACACACATTATGTCTTTAAATCATTATTGCTTCTGATTTTATAGACAGGAATTTTTAAATCATATGCAATTGTGAATATATTTAAGAAAAAATTGACAAAGCAGTGTTGGCACTTATACACTGACTTAATTTTATATGGCGGAATGAATACCCTTCTTATTTCAAGTCATCTGCTCCAGATAGAGATTTTTGTCAGCTTCAGTAACGATTTGCACTGGCTTAAAGAAGCTGGCCTTCTCATCCTCTTGGATTGTCCCAGTCTCTTAAATCCTTAGCTCCTTGCTTCTCCCCACTGTCTTGGCTGCTCCAGTCTCGGTTTTACTAGTTCTCCTTTTGACGTTGTCTCTCCACCTCTGTAATATTGCTAAAAGCTGTACTGGTTTCTCTGCCTCTGATTTGCAATCGTCCATGTAGATTTTCAGCGTTTTCCTACAAAGTTTGGAAATGACCCAAGGGAAAAGGAGGCCAACGCAATGTCACCTCCCTACTTTGAAGGTCTTTACCCTTCAGCAACTTGCCTTCGAGTTCCTGGTTACCTAGGCAGCTATCTTATTTTTTTTAAACAGACTTATTTTTGCATTTGGATCTGGGTTTTCTAGTTGTTTTTGATGTCTTGAAAGCTACTCCATCTTATCCAGATTTAGAATCTGGAGCAGTTTTTCAATGAATAAGTGATTATCTTTTCTTCAGCAGAAACATGCAAATTGCAATAAAACCCACTGGAGAGGATAGTGAGCAATTCTTTCAGTTAAGTGCAAAATATATGAAATGTGTACACATTTAAACTATTTTGATAATTTGGGTATAAATGTTGAGAGTATTCTATTGCACACTATTTTCTTATTTAGTGTATTCAGTGCCTAAAGGAGTATGCTTAAACAAGTATATTAGAAATATAAACTACAACTTTTTTTCCATAGTATGGTGAAAAAATAAAATGCTCTGTTTAATTTTTCTTCCAATTTGTCTGATTGATTTATGCAATGTGAATTATCTTTCAACAAAATGAAAATTGAAAAACATGCTTAAATTATTCTGAAAAAATTTTCATATGATTCTGGACAATAAACATTGTGTTTTTATTTTACCTCTACTAATCAAACTTGGATATTAAGTATTAGGTTATTTTTTTCAAATTAGCATTGCTTTCATAATTCGACAACAAAATCATTTATGATTTTTAATTTTTATTATATAAGGTGGCCCTTTCAAAATGCACATTTATGTCCTAAAATAATTAGTTTCCTCTGTTAAGAACAGAAAGTTTATTATTTAGTGCCCACATAGGATCTACCACAATATTTAGCCTATAATAAGTGCCCAGGAAATATTGTTTCAGGAAAAGATTAATGACATTCTCCAGTTTCAGCGTGCCCATCCCATCTGCATACATTCTCATTGGACACCAATCAATGATCTCTTAAAAAATTCATCTCACAATGTAATTTTGTAACTCTATTAATTAACTCAACCTTAGATATTTCTATTCTTTAAAATCTCTCTTCCATATATTTTCTTAATAGAATGTATTATGGAATTTTTAGATGCTTGCAAGCATTTTAGATGCTTGCTTTAGTTTGTTCATATTATGAATGTGCTTTGATATGCAGACAAACTCAATCAAAGAAGTAATTATGATACACTTAGACACACCTTACTAACAGAAATATATAGCTAGCTTATTTGTTACATAAACTAACAAGAAAACATGAGCCCTGGATTCTTTTGCTCCTAAGGCTCGATATTCCAGTTTACATTACAGATATTGATGGTTAATAACATATTCCTGCGTCTCTAATAATGTGAATTTTTTAATGAGCTATTACTCCTATACATGTAGGAAAAAGTAGCACTTGATAAAAAAAAAGACACTAATTATTTAAAAAAATAGAGTTTGACACTATATTGTTTCATAAATGATATGAAAAAGGTTTGTAAAATGATTAGAGTTGTTTAAACACATTATCTTCTTGTTCCCCAAATAAGGGAACATGTATTGATTTATTTATTAGATTTATCTAGTGTCTTCCTTTCCAGAAATCAATCATATGTGTTTTATTATAAATGTAAAAAGCTATGTGACATATTTTAACCTCCACATCTCAGCGAGCTGCACTTCTATTTAACTTTTAAGTACATGTGTAACTTGCAGCATGAATTAAACCAGAGAATTCCCAGTTACTCAATGTGATGAGTTTTCACTCTCTCTTCAAGAAGCATAACATTGAATGAATAGGATGGATTGAATTGAATACTAAAAATAAAGCCAAATATAAACAAGTTTGATAAATTTCATTTCATAATTTAACAAAGTAATTTGTTTAAAAATAATATGTGGGTATTTAGAATATGTAGCAAAATATTATTATTCCAATTAATAATTTTCACCAACATTTATTCATTCATTTATTTATTCATTTTTATTCCTTTCATATATACTAAGTACTTATCATGTGCACAGAACATCTTAAGGTTTTCCAAATTTGTGTGGTAGCTTAGTAAATCAATACAAAAATAAGACTCTATCATCATAAACTCTCACATAATATATCATATGTCCTTCAAAATTCCTATTACCTTTATCTTTTTATACTTTAAACCATTGTGCTATTATTATAGTATTATTTATAAGAAGAAATCTGTCTAGTTCTATGCATTTAAAATATCTGATAATAACTATTTCCTATTCACATATGATCACTTTTCTGCTATCTTAGATTTAATGTGCATCTGATGAGATTTCCAGTAAATCATTCATTGTGATAACAAAAACAACAAAAGCATTTTGAAGTAAGGTGTTGTAAAAATTTTATACAAGTATTATTTATGGTTAAGAATGGATTTGTGTTAAGATGTAAATAAATTCAGGTAATGCTAAAGATACTGACATGAAGTCGGTAGAAGGCATCCATGCTTTAAATGAAAAATTTATATATTTAAAAAAAATTTTTTTTAATGTTTATTTATTTTTGAGAGAGACAGAGTGTGAGTGGGGGAGGAGCAGAGAGAGAGGGAGACACAGACTCTGAAGCAGGCTCCAGGCTCTGAGCTGTCAGCACAGAGCCGGATGCGGGGCTCGAACTCATGTGAGATCATGACCTGAGCTAAAGTTGGATGCTTACCGACTGAGCCACCCAAGCGCCCTGAAAAATTTACATCTTGAAAAATTATTTCAGTATGTGTCGAAATATAATCTTCAAAATTTTCCTTAAAATGTAATGTTTATCGAAGTTTGTTAAACTATGTGTAAAATAGAAGCGCTGATCTTTATTCATTGTTTTTATAAGTAGAGGGTTAATGATTTTTAAAGTGATTAATATATAAATGTAATAAGCCACATAGTTACTATTATGGACCACATTGATGAAGTGGATTTGTAGTTACTTTTATATTTATTATCTCAAAAACAACTTTATTCAGATCTTCTATTTATATGTATTTGTTATATATAAAACCTAGTGAAATAAAGTGTCAGGTTATTTTGGCAAATATCTGCTGTTGTGTTTTGGAAACTTTTAAACTGGTAATAATATTAATGCATCAGAAAGTAAATCTCAGTCTTATGAGTACCAAAAGGGACAAACTAGAGTAGAAGTAATCCTATCATGCTCCAAGCAATAACCCAACAAAAGACCTTCATCTAAATTTTGAAGATAAAGAGAATATTCTAAAATTAGTTTTTTGTTCTCCCTCCGGTCAGTCTGAGTGTGGCCCTCCACGCCTCTATTTGACATTGGTGTCTATAAATGCCAATGACGGTCTCTCCGGTATCCCTCAAGGAATGATAGCATCCCCATAGGGTTTCTTTCAGTTACAACAGATGTTGAATAGACATAGGAATACAAGTGTTATTCTGGAAAAAAGGAGCAGATATCTTTTTGAATAATATCACTACTGGTGTAATTCAAAACGTGAAACATCTTTAAACCACCTTGGTTTCCTTTCGACATAAATTGTGGCCAAAATTTTCTTGTACGAACTTTAAAATTTTGAAAACGCTAAACGTGTGCATGTTTCATCTCGGGAGCCTTTCACTCAGTTTGCTTTGACCCCAGGGTCAGAATAGTTGTCACTGTGTACTTCTTCGGAAAGGAAAGTTAATCCCTTTTTATTGAGAAGTAGATCGTATTAATTTCACTTGGCATCAGGTATTTGATGAGCTTTCATTCTCATCTAGTGAAGTAGGGCATGTATGTTCACTATGTTGTCACTTTCATACATTGATTTATGTGTGCTCTTTAGCACTCCGTATCCATTTCTATCTACTGCGAGGGTGTGACTGCCAAACATAAAAGCATAAAACTCAAAATAAGTAAGATAATTGCCCTGACGATAAGAGCAAAACTTACATAAAATTAAGGACCATATAAATTCAATCCCTAAAGACTATGATCCTTTTAATGAGCAACTATGAAATATTTCTACCTTTTGAAAATAAATCCTATTGATTTATGTAGTAAGTTATATTAAATGTGCACTCATTAATGACCAACATTTTCTAACGATTTATAATTAGATATGAAAAATATTGTTTTGAAGAGATGACTAAAATAAAGAGATACATAGAAAAATTCATCTACATAGAAAAATTATAGGTTATAGTGATAGGCTTTAGTTATGTCAATTTTTTTTTTTTACTGTTTATTTTTGAGAGAGATAGAGAGCATGCATGAGCGGAGGAGGGGCAGCGAATGGGAGGCACAGATTCTGAAGCAGGCTCCAGTCTCTGAGCAGTCAGCACAAGTCCCACGCCGGGTTTGAACCCAGGAACCCTGAGATCATGACTTGAGCCGAAGTCGGAAGCTCAACTGACTGACTTACCCAGGTGCCCCTATATCAAAGTTTTTTTTAAGGAAATTAAAGGATAAAAAGATGAAGAGCAAATTAGAAAAATACAAACCCATAAAAGAAAGAGAAAAGAATATCTATGTGGTTTTCTTTGCAATTAACCAAGTAGATTATTATGTTGTATTTATGTATTTCAACTGTATATTCAATATCTATATTTACATGGATTGGTTATGGCAGGCAAAGGTGGGAGTAGGTGTTAATTAGTCATTTGGGGTCATTTTGGCGTTTCAGTGTAAGTTATTAACAGCTATCAATGTCTTTAAAAGTTAATTATCTCTCCAATGGTGAAAATTCTTCATATAAATCTATATTTAAATTTTTAATAACTGGAGTGCCTGGGTGGTTCAGTTGGTTAAACGTTCGACTCTTGGTTTCCGCTCAGGTCGTGATCTCATGGTTGAGTTCGAGCCTGGTGTTGGGCTCCGCACTGACAGTACTAAAGAGCTCTCCCTCTCTCTCTGCCCCTACCCCACTCAGGCACACCCACTCTCTCTCAAAGTGAATAAATAAACATCAAACCAAATTTAATAACTATTTTGTAAAGAATAATTTCTCCAGGAAGATTATCTGGACTCTATCAATATGTCAAAATAAAGTCCTATAGGAATTTTGGAATTTGGTTTGTAATCAAGAGAATTAATCATTTGGCATGTGCCATAAACAAGTGATGCAAAATGCATCAATTTGCTTTCATTACTTGCACATTCAAGTCTGGGTTGTGTTAAATGAATTAGAAGATTGACAACCTTCATTACTCTCTAATATCTACTTGATAACAGTAAGACCCCCAGAGCTCTCTTTCTGTCCTCTCCAAATTGAGGCTGTATCTTACACTGTTAGTGCTCATATTCAATGTTCCCTTACATAACATTTTTACATCAAACAGAATACTATCTACTGAAAGAATAACTTGCATTTTAATGGTTCCATATTTTCATAATTGTTAAATTGCCCCTAACCATCCATCCAGTCATCCATCGATACACTGAACCATCCATTCATCTATTTATACATTTACTAAATACGAATTTGCCATAAACCGTATCTTTGTCACAAAAATATAAGTAAGACCCCAGAACTCTTCGTAGAACTATGCCTTCTCACATCCTCTGTACTGAAAACTAGATTTCCCAATGACTCACTTTATGTTTTATAAAGCACTCATACACAGTCACAACTTAAATACCTCACTTCTAAGTTTGTTGCATGTACAATTTACACTTTCCATGTAGTAGGAATAAATCACATAACATGCCTTTTATAGTTGTGTTTTGGTAAGATTTTAATTAGATATCCATGTCTATTTGTTTGATCTTCCGATCTAAATCACAAAGTTATTGAGATCAAGAATTATATATTATAACTCCTTGCGATCTAAAAACAACTATGTGCTGGTATCTTTGCCCATAGAAGATTATCAACGCTAGTCTATGACAAAGGAATCTTATTTTCAAACAATAGAAAAAGATTCTTTCTTATTAAAGCATAAAATGATTTCTTTAAAAGAATATTGCAAGGGTTAGTACTTTGGTAGGTAGTTTGAAATTAAAACTTAGAAGATAGTTTTTAAAATGATAAAGAACTGAAGGTAAAACTCATCTGAGAAGCCAGTATGAGCACGAGGCAATACAACCAAACCAACACTTAGGCAAATGGATATCGGATGCCAACACGAGCATTTATTACACAGCCACAGTTTGGGGGAAACTGAAGGAAAGCTCTAGGGGTTGTAATTTTATCAAGTAGCATGTTAATAGCACTGGGCATAGGATAGCAACACTGATACCACAGCCACTGCCTCTCTTATAAATTGGATGTTGCTGCTGCAATTACTGTCACCACTGCCCCCCACCTGAGTAAATTTTCCATCATGCATGCTACTTTCTTATAACAGCTCTGAATCAGAAGTAAAAGTTGTGTTCATTGGCTGTCTGAGCCTCAATCCTGCTCCCACGTCCCAGTTCCAAGACAACTCAAGAAAGTAAAGGCTTAGATTTTTAAAATTTCTGTGGTAGATGTGGTCTCTTTCACTGACCAAGACTCGCAGGATGAGAAAATATCCAATCACAGTAAGGATATCTTGATTCAGGGGCAGATAAACAACCAGTATCTATCAGTGTTGTGGGTGACACTAAAGTCTCTTTTATCTTTCTTGAAAATGCATTACTATACGGAGTTATCTTGGATGATTTGATGCTATATGCTACTAACAAAGCAGAAAAAACAACTAAAAATAGCATAACCAAAAACTGTACCCTTGAAGCTATCTCCATTGTGATGAGATAGAAGTTCTGCATTCCATTGCTTGATAGGCCTAAATTAAAAAGCTAGACTTTTAAAACTTATTTTAACAGAAGGAAACATTCTCAACTTAATAAAGAACTGCTACAAAAATTTATAACTAACATTATACTTAATGACAAGAAACAAGATAATTTCCTACTAAGATTAGGAACAAGGCAAGGACATCCTCCCTCACCACTCCTTTCCAACATTGTACTAACAAATGCAGTAAGACAAGAAAAGTAGTAAAATTTATACAGAATGGGAAAGAAGAAAATATCTTTGTAGATAACATGATTGTGATTGTCTACACACAAAAAATCAGAGAACCAGCAATAAAAAATAGTCATGGGAATTAACAGGCAGTTATAATAAGGTTACAGAATATAAGTTTAATATACTAAAGTCAATTGCTTTCCCATGTAATGAACAATTGGAGTTCAAAACTAGAAGATAGTATCATTTACATTAGTACTAAAATTTGAAATACTTAAGTATAAATTTAACAAAGTATGTACAAGATTTATATGAGGAAAACTACAAAGCCTGATGAAACAAATCAATGATCTAAATAAATGGAAAAGTATTTCATGTTCATTGATAGATTCAATATTGTCAAAATGTCAGCCCTTCTCAACTTGTTGTACAGATTCAACACAACCCCTATAAAAATCTCAGCAATGTATTTTGTGCATTTCAAAAAACTTATTCTATTTGTTTACATGAAAAAGCAAAATTATCAAAATAGTCAACAGAATACTGACGAGAATAAAGATAAATGACCATCACTACCTACTTAAAGACATATTAAAAAGTTACAATAATCAAGACAATGTGCTATTAGGGAAATAATAGATTTGCATGTATTTATTTGACACTACATATGTATTTTTTAAAGTTTATTTATTTATTCTGAGAGAGAGAGAGAGAGAGCACGAACAGGGGAGGGGCAGATGTGGGACTCTCACTCATGAAACAGGAGATTATGACCTGAACCGAAACTGAGAGTCAGAGGTTTAACCGACTGAGGCATCCATGGGCCCAATACACTATATTTTCTCATATATATTTCAACATACCTCAGGGTAATAAAATGGCTATTATTCTTACAATAACTTGTTTTTGTAGTTCTGTAATACTGAACGCTTACATATGTTTCTTTCTTTTCTTAAATACTTATTTATATTTGAGAAAGATTGTGGGGGGAGAGACAGAGAGAAAGGGAGGGATAGAGGATCCAAAGTAGGATCTGTGCTGAGAGCAGACAGCCCAATGAGACTTGAACCCATAAACAGCAAGATCATGACCTGAGCCGAAGTCAGACACTTAACTGAATGAGTCACCCATATTTCTGTTCTTTTTTTTAATGGAGCTAAAATAAAATAAGCATTAGAATAGCAAATTCATCTATTATAAGCTAAAATTCACTCAAGAAAATCCTCCCACTATTTAATCTACTGTATGAGTGGTTCATTCATCTTAGCTTTTTCTAAAATTCCTCTACCTAACATTTTCAAATTATGTTATGTAAACTAGCATTTTTCTTCATGCACAGGTAGAGTACTTGATTCTTTTGCTCTTTTGATATTTATATCCTCTAGTTTCTCAATACATTTTTGGAGGAAACTGGTTATTTCTTTACTTGTGAGCTGATATTCAATAGTTTTAACTTGATTATGATGCAGATTTATAAAATATAGAATTTGGATCTCCAAGGTAAGATTTTAAATACTTCATGTGTTTCAAATCAATTCACTAACAGTTATTTCCACTTTTAGCTAAAGAATGAGTGGCCTTCATCTATATTAAACAATCATCACATATGAGAAACATAAAAGTGGAAGTGAGCAAACTTACAAAACTTCATATAAGCCCTTCATATCTGAATGATCCCTGGGGTAATGGCTATAGAACCTGCTCAACCTGAATTTTAAGTCATATTTACACTAATTCTGTAGCTGAACAGAATCAACCTTGAATGGTAAATCTGATTCTTGCCCATATTTGCTAGTGGACTATTACTGTATTAATCATGGCTGTCCACGGTGTTTTTTATGAGTGAGGGAATGGTTCTTAGCATTCTCAGATTCACATTCAGTGCTAACATACCTGAAATTCCGTAAGTGGTATTATTTTTTATTTTAATAAAAACTAACATCAGATGAAAATTACCAGGTGGAATAAAAATAAATTTAGAACTCACTTGAACAAAATGAAAACAAGGCCGGCCATGGGCAGCATAGCAAAGTATCAAAAAAGAATGTAAGATGTTATTTATCTTTTGGGTTGTTGTGGGTCAGGGAGAGAGATGGTTAGGCCACTTCCTTGACCCAATTCACTACCTTCTGTTCTACTATTTACCTATTCTAAGCAGGGTGAGTGGATTTCTGAATTACTAAATCTTCTATGGAAATCTAGGGGTTTGTGGTTTAGAGCTGCAGTAACAAATATTATTCACTAAGTGGCATAAACAACAAACATTTATTTTATTCATTTACTAAATACAATTAATATTTAGTATTAAAAAAAATTAAGTTTATTTATTTATTTTGAGAGAGAGATAGAGCGAGCAGGGGAGGGGCAGAGAGAGAGGGAGAGAGAGAGAATCCCAAGTCCAAGAGAATCCATCTGTCAGCACAGAGCCTTATGTGGAGCTAGAACCCATGGACCGTGAAGATCATGACCCTAGCCAAAACCAAGAGTCAGTTGCTTAACCGACTGAGCCACCCAGGTGTGCCAATATTTAAAACTTTTATACGTTAATAATAATATTAAATAAATAAAACTTTATTTCTCATATTCTGGAAGACAGACATCCAAGAGCAAAGTGTGAGTAGGTTTGTTTTTTCTAAGGTCTCTCTCCTTGGCTTACAGATGACTACCTTCTCACTATGTCTTCATGTGGTCATCTCCCTGGGTATGCGTATATCTGGGGGATCTCTCTCCATCTTAATGTCCTCTTATAAAGAGATGACATGTGGCCCCTGGGTGGCTCAGTTGGTTAAGTTTCAGACTTTGGCTCAGGTCACGTTCTCACTTCTTGTGAGTTCAAGCCCCATTTCCAGCTCTGTGCTGACAGCTCGGAGCCTGCTTCAGATTCTGTGTCTCGCTTTCTGCCCACCCCTCATCCTCTTGCTCTGTCTCTCTCTCTCAAAATAAATAAATAAACATTTAAAATATTTTTAAAAAATTAAAATAAAATAAAGTAAAATAAAATAAAATAATAAAATAAGATAAAATAAGACATAGGATGTATTGGCTTAAGGCCCTCCCTAATGATTCCATTTTAAATTAATTAGCTCTATAAAGACCCTATCTCCAAATAAGGTCACTTTCAGAGGTACTGGGAGTTAAGGGTTCCCCATATGAATTTTGAGTGAACATAGTTCAGATCATACCAAGGGGTAACTCTGAAATTTACCAGCACTCTTATTTGCCACCTTTGTTTCCTGCCATCTGTCCCTCTCTTTTGCTGCAACCTTGGATTCTGTTACAGAATCAGCAAATCAAGCAGGGCACCGTTTCAAAAACTCATTTTCCTGCATTGCCATGCTCCTGGCATTCTCCCTCATTCCTGTAGCTTCATCAGTCTCTGTAGAGACCCATTTCTTGCCCACTAAGCCTAATTAGCAAGTTTTTCTTTTTTTTTTTAGCCATCAGATAGAGCGAAACAGACTACATCTGACCTTCTTTATGAGGCAGCAACAATTCTTCAGTTGAAACTTAGATGAGATCATTTTCAGATGAGAAACAATCCACTGAAAATTTAGGAAAACCATTTGTCTGTTAATTTTTTTTTCTTATCCTGAGTTTGTTTTAAGCAACTTAGAGGTCTTGGTCTGTGGGATATGCACATACCATACATATAAATAAGAGACACAAGGTGCTGTGGGATAAAAGGGACTTAAGAAATTACAACAAGTTTATTACATATATTAAAAAGACACAAAATTTGCTGTTTCAACAGGAAGTGATTTGTGTGCAGACACAAATCTTCTGACGCATGAAGTTTACAAATGGATACCTAGGTGTTGGTGATACATAATTAATTAAGCCCGAGGCAGTAATGAGGGATGTCTAGTCTTTCAACCAAGTAAAAGGGGAGGAGAGAGTAATTAGAAAACTCAAGAAGCTGTGATTCAAACTAGCTAAATCTTTGTAAATGAACGTTAGTGCCTTCAACTAACATTTTAAGTAAATCATCTACTGTGGTTGATGGATTTTTCCCCATTTTTTTCAGCTTTTTTTTTTCCTTTTTCTGCTCTACTATTTTTAATTCCACACTCCCTTCTAAAGGTCATTCTTTGATCTCTAAAGAATCTTCTGCTCTAAAGAGCTCACCTTTTGGCAAATAGTAACTTGGTGACTCACTTTAACAATAAGATTAGACAATAATGCTACCATTAGTGAATTTTCAGCTTTTTCCAGAAGTGCTGATAAGGCATCTGGCAAGGCTTTGTCATGACCTTGGAGGATAATGTGGCAGTCTCCTAACCAATATGTGTACAAAAACAAATCGCTCTGACGGAAGTTGATGTATTCCTCAGTGTGAGAAAAGTAATCAAAATATAGACACTGAATTTCTGGTATTCTACTTAACCCATTAGTCTCCACCTACAGTTGATGCTGTTTTTATGAAGATTCTTTCCTTTATATAGTCTTATATTGCACAACAATTTTTATGACCTCTAAGAAGACAGATTACCCATTCTTTTGAAAAATAGTCATGTTGATTTTTAATCTCTGCAAACAAAATGTCACCATATCATTATAGGTCAAACTGGTCATCATCAAAGTTCGGCCTGTTCTCTTCTGATACCTTCAAATACAATGATTGTTTGCCTTGGGTTGGCCAAGGAGATGCTATACTCGCTGATCCTAACCAGTGAGAACATCTGCAGAAACATTCTCTCAAAACAGGACTCTCAAGACAGGACTAATCCCATGGGCTGCACTGAACATAAATGCCCTAGTGTTTATTTCCTTCTATTTTGTAATTTTCATGGGGAATTTATCTTCAGCTGCTTTTTGTATATTTACTTTCCTATAGGAATCATTTGTGTTTGCTTCTGGGTGTACCTGCTTTACTTGTAAAGAAACAATTGTGCTTTTAAGGATACAGGCCTGGATGTAATACCAAATAATCAAATAGCATAATACTCTCTAGCTCCATCCACATCATTGCAAATGGCAAGATTTCATTCTTTCTTTATGGCTGAATAATATTCCATTGTATATGTGTGTGTATGAATATATATTAAATATCATATGTATATATATCACATCTTCTTTAACCATTAATCAGTCGATGGACATTTGGACTCTTTCCACAATTTGGCTAAGTAAAATAAGTCAGTCAGAGAAAGGCAAATATCATACGATTTCAGTCATATGTGGAATTTAAGAAACAAAAACAAACATGGGGAGAAAAGAGAAAGAGAGAGAGAGAGAGAGAGAGAGAGGCAAACTAAAGAACAAACTCCTAACTATAGACAATAAATTGATGGTTACCAGAGGGGAGTGGGTAGGGGGATGGCTTAAATTGGGGAAGGAGATTATGGGGGCCCTTGTGATGAGCACCAGGTGTTGTATGAAAGTGTTGAATCACTAAATTTTATACCCGAAACTAATATTACACTGTACGTCAATTGGAATTTAGATAAAAACTAAAAAACAAACAAACAAACAAACAAACAAAACTATAATCGCAAATGATGTGATTTAAAAACTAGGTTCTCTAGGGGCATCTGGGTGGCTCAGTCGGTTAAGCGTCCGACTTCGGCTCAGGTCGTGATCTCGCGGTCTATGAGTTTGAGCCCTGCATCGGGTTCTGTGCTGACAGCTCAGAGCCTGGAGCCTGCTGCAGATTCAGCCTCCCCCTCTCTCTGCCCGTCCCCCGCTCATGGTCTGTCTCTCTCTCTGTCAAAAGTAAATAAACATAAAAAAATTAAAAACAAAAAACTAGGTTCTCTATTTCATAGCAATCTAATATTCAGCAGTTCTGGAAAGAAATGGTGGTGCCATTGCAAGAGAGATCCAGTTTCCTTCCCACTTGTTGCTCTGCTATTCTCCAAAGGCACCTGTGTGGCTGGCAAAACAGCCAGATGAAAGGACACGAGAGAAGATTAAAGGAAGCCCACTTTGTGCCTTCACAGCCTTGTGCCGGGACACGGGACAGTGGCCATTCAAGAGGGGGCCGCCTTTTTTCTCCTTTTCCCTTGGCCAAACAAGAGCAGATGTTGGCTTTCTTTTTCGATGCTCCAAACGCGAGTGAACTTTTCTTTCACCCACGTTTAATTTCTATTTCAAAGGCATGAATTTTCTGGTGGGCAGACTCTCATGAGAGTGTGAAAATTAAAGAGCCGTTCTTGTAGCAGCTGCTTTTGAAATGTGGTAAATTCCGATTTTGGCTTTGCAAATAATTGGGAACTACTGTGGTCAATAGTCACACCTACTGATCTCTTTGTGCCCTTTTCCCCTCTCTCTTGTTTTATTTTATTTTATTACATATTTAAGAAAACTAATGAAAAATATTTATCTGTTTACATAGTAAAGAAAAATAATGAAGCATTCATTATTTATGGAGAATCAGAATATTGGCAGAACAGATGCATATAAATAAGCTTATAAATAAGCAAAATGAATCAGATCCTATCTGTTGTTGTGAATACTTGCCATGTTAATATTCTCATGTATATACCACTGCTACGAGCTGAAAAGATTGACATCTGTTTTTGCACATCCTGTGGAGAGGAACATAAGAATATGGCTAATATCCTAGAAATTGCACTCTTCAATATGATCTGTGAAGACAAAAAAAAAAAGAAGAAGAAGAACAGGAGGAGGAGGAGGAGGAGAAAAATAAGTGTCTACCAAAGCTGTAGATCCCTGGGAAAGCATTTAGTGATTAAATTTATTCAAACCCTTAAAGAAAACAAAAGCATAAAAGTTGATGGCCTGGGACACGTTATTTAAAGTCAGTGGGGATTGTAAAATAGAGAAAAACTAGCAAAGAAGAGATTAATTAAAAGCTACAATGTTGAAACCAATTCAGGATAACCCAAGTGAAATTCACTGCTTGGCATCAGTGAAGTGCGTGAGAAATGATTGTGAGAATCTTACAGAAACACTCTCCAGAGTAGTCCAAAATAATACATCTTTACAACGTGACTCACGTTCAGATTTTTATTTAAAAAGTACAAGAATCGGAGGACAAAAATGTAAAAAGAGGGAAGAGCCAGTGAAAACTCTCCAAAGTGAGAAGATATTAGATGTATGCAAGAAAACGTAAGGTAGTGTTTCTGTGATAGTGTATGAGGGTGAGAGAAGATATCCTAGAATAATTGGGGTTGGGGAGTGATGTATTCTCTTGTATGACACCATGGAAAAGAGGAGCCTTGCAGGATTTTGAGGGGGAAGTGATATTAAAACCAAAACCAAAACAAAACAAAACTACTCTGATTTCTTTGCTGAGAATAAACTTTAAATGAGCAGTTGTTGGGGCAGAAAACACAGTTAATGAGGGTCTTACAGTAATCTAGGTGAAATAATTTGGAGGCTCATCTAAGAATGGTAGCAACTGAGGTAGTAAAAAGTAGTTGAATGTGGCTGTATATTTAAGGCAATCCAAACGGAATTTCCTGTCCCTCCATCATATTCAGAAGGATCTGATGCTATATGTACTTTTAGAGGTATATCCACCTTGGAATATCACAAGGAATCATGGTGGAGAATATGTGTAGGATGCCCACCAATCGTCTCTGCCCACTATTGTATATTAAATTAATATTAATCATGCCAATAGGTAAACTACTTTATTCCCTATTTGGGTCTTCTTATAAGTAACACAATTTATCAAATTATTGATAAATTATGATTTGTCAGGTCATCAGCTAGCTTATTTAAAAATTACATCTGTCTGGATGCTTGAGGGGCTCAGTCGTTAAGCGTCCAACTTCTGCTGGGGTCATGATCTCATGCTTCATGGGTTTGAACACCACATTGAACTCTATGCTGACACCTCAGAGCCTGGAGCCTGCTTTGGATTGTGTGTCTCCTTCTGTCTCTGCCTGTCCCCTGGTTGTGCTCTGACTCTCTCTCTCTCTCTCTCTCAAAATAAACATTAAAACAAAATTTAAACTACCTTTGTCAATCTCTGATAAAATTCCATCTCTGTAGATAAGTAACATGAATAATAGTTTGGGGATTGATTCATTTGCACAAAAGAGCACCCTATTAAGGAATGTTTAGCATTTATTTGTTGATTTGAATCGCAACCTGAAAGTGTTTCACTTATAGAACTCATTTTTGAATATTTAACATTTATATAGGTTTGATTGGCAAAATCTGATATCCTAAAAGTTCTTATGTTTTTTCTTGTGACAATGATAGGTTATAAAAGTGGAATTTACATATAAAATATCTTAAACTTGTTTTAAATATTTGCATATACATAACTTCTCTAATATTATATCATGTTTGTATTTCAAATACCAAATTTATACCAATTGTGTTGTCTTAAGACAAAAGTAAACAATGTATGTCAATAATTTACCTTTTCCTATCTTAAATATGAAAATCGAACTACAAATTTCATAATTCTAAGTGCTATTTCTGGTACAGTACAAATAAACTACCATTTGTTCCATTCAAAATCATTATAAAAAATAGACATAAAGCGAATCTCATTTTTTAACCTTATTTAAGAATTTACAAGAAATTTTTGAAGAAATATAATAATTTTAAAAGCATAAATAAGCAGTAACAGTGACTTCATACAGGCAAAATCTGTTTTTATTCATTTCCACTACTATAAAAGGAGGAAAAATTACATAGCCATGCAACTATTTGAGATTTTGTAATAAATACCAATATCTAAACATTATATTTCTTAGCATCTTGTATCAAAACCTGAGCATACATATATATATATGTATATATATAATATATAATTTCCCCTGTGATTTTCAAAATGTAGTTCATTCTTAATATTTGTGCAGAGAATACAAAAGAACTAAAAAAGCATTGTAATGGCAACCTAGATCAGAAAAAGCACACATAATATGCACACAAACCTCAGAATCTACTCATAGATGACTTGACATATTTAATTTTTATTATAGAAAACTTCTGACATCTTTACAGATGCATTTTTAGATATTATGAAATGATAATTTAAGTCCAGACTTAGTTAATTAAAAATTCAAATGTGAAAATTATGCAAGAGATGTGGTTACAGTTCATTCAATATCTGACAATAAGACCCTCAATTTTCTAATTCATTAATCTCACTGTCTATTTCTCTTTGCAAACAATTAGAATACTTTTAAGCCTTTGAGTTACATATTTTTCACATATGGGTGCATAATATTACCTTTGGATGTATAATGTTCTATATATCTATTTCTATATAAAATATACCATCTGTGGTCTCACATCTATTCATGGGCACACACATAAACCAGCCAAGGTATCAATTCCTCTTTTGCTGAAGTGCGAAGTCTTTCCTCTCCAGTCATCATATGTGCATTATTGACTCTCCCTTTGGAAATTTAGCTAAACTTTGCAGGAAGTAGCAAAGTAGAAAGGACATTACACTCTGACTTTTAACCTAGAGGTCATCATCACATGTCCTACAAATAGCTACAATTTTTAATCCAGCCAGAATTGATATTATCTCATGATATGGAAATATTATGTTTGAAAAAGAGCACATTCAACACTTCATTCCATCCCAAATATTTCAGTCTAACCAGATGCACGAAAGCGCGGGGTCTAGTTGATTAAAGAGCTGCAATATGAGAAGTTTCAGAATTCTACATATTTCAAATTTCAGCTAGAGTTGGGGGTTTAAATGTATGCATCAAAAAAAACCAAACAAAAAAAAACATATCAGATATTGCAAAGATTGTCACAAGTATTCATTCTTTTTAATAATAAAAGTCATCTTTCAAAGTCTTTAAGATTTTAATATGGTTTAAATGATTAAATAATATTAAGGGGCCCCTGGGTGGCTCAGTCGTTAAGTTTACAGTTCTTGATTTCAACTTGGGTCATGATCTCAAGTTTTGCAGGATTGGGCCCCATGTCAGGTTCTTTGCTGAATAAATAAATAGATGAATACATAAATAAATAAATAAATAAATAAATAAATAAATAAAATAAATGAAATGAAATGAAATAAAAAATAAAATAAAATGATTAGTATTAAGAAAAATTGCTTAGGTTTCTATTTCAGTTTAGTTTAGTGTTTACTTATTTATTGTATTAATTTCTTTTGCAACATGTTTTCTTTTCACTGCTTTGTAAATATCAGAATTGTTGGTTTAAGGGTATCCAAATTAATGGAATTTATTTTCAATTGAGAAGCTATAACTAAGAAATCAGCATATATTTAAGGTACTATTTTCTAGAAACATTCCTTCAAAACCAAGGAGCTGTGTCTCCCTCTCTCTCTGCCCTTCCCCTGCTTACACTCTGTCTCTCTCTCTCTCTCTCTCTCAAAAATAAATAAAAATTAAAAAAAAGAATTATTTGTTAAATTGTGTCTTCATTAATCTTGGAGTCCATGAACAAAACATCAGGACCAAATCATTGGTGAACCAGAAGCTAATCAAATAGGTCTTCCAGACAAAAGTTCTCTCTCTGCTTTTTCAGTGAAAGTCCCTTTGCTTATTTTATTTTTTATATCTTTTATCATTTGCAGTTCCACCTAAAATCTGTTCATAAAGCAATTTATCCTTAAAAAGAAAAAAAAATTTTGGCACCCCTATAATCCTTACATTTCACAGTCCAGCCCTTATATTTTATAGATGGTGTCCCTGAATATCAGACTAGCATTGGGAATTGATTAAAATAAAGAGCTCAGGGGCACCTGGGTGGTTCAGTTGGTTAAGGGGTCCAACTTCGTCCTAGATCATGATCTCATGGTTTGTGAGTTCAAGCCCGTGTTGGGCTCTGTGCTGACCGCTCAGAGCCTACAGCCTGCTTTGGAGTCTGGCTCCCTCTCTTTTTGTCCCTCCCCTGCTCACACTCTGTCTCTCTCTTTCTCTCTCAAAAATAAACATTAAAAATATTTTTAAAAAGAAACAAATAAAGAGTTCATTAGATTGGCACTAGAAGGCAGTCAAATACCTCAAACTCCCTGCCCTGGGCCCAGAGTACCACCTCTCAAAACTCAGCTGAACATTATGTGGATACATAACTTTTTCTGTGCCCTCTTTGGGCATTTTCTAATGTCCTATGTTATTTTAATTGGAAATTCAATGAGGCCATTACCTCTAACATAACTGTAGTTCTAAACCCAGCCCTTCCCTTGCATTGTACCCATTTTTATATTTTCTCAAGGAGCAGCCATGTCAATATATCAACAAACTCTGATAAATTGATATTATTACATTAGTAAAAGTAATGAGCTTACAAAAGAAAATTAAAACTCAAAATAACTCTGGGCTTGGCCTCTAGCTTTGAATGTGGACTTCAGTATTTCCTAGGTATGTGACCCCTAAAAAAGTCACTTAAGTTTTCTCTGTCTGAATTTCTTCATCACTCATTTAGTGGTAAAACCAAACCAAACTCATGGACTAGTAAAAAGTTTTTTTTTAATTAATTAATTTATTCTTTGACAGAGAGAGAGGGAGAGAGAATCCCAAGCAGGCTCCATGCTCAGCATGGAGCCCCACATGGGGCTTGATCCTATGACCCTGAACAAAAATCAAGAGTCAAACACAACCCACTGAGCCATGCAGGTGTCCCAAAAAGCTTAAAAAAATTTATAAAAATCAAGAATAGCTTATCAGTCCCTCAGTAAGTACTCTTAGAATTTTTGTAATCACTGCAGAACTATCTGTTTTATGCTTTTCTGTATAAATTATATGCATGTATAATATATTTTACATTTATCCATATAATGTGTATATATTTGTGTGCATACACATGCACACACACACATATAGATTATATATGTGTATATATGTATAATATATATGATGTAAAAATATGATAGTGTGCTGATGATAGGATATTTCTATTTTAGGATAAAATATATAATGATAACTAAGAATTATTTAGAAAAGAGACTTGGAATAAGGTGTCTGAAAGCTTCACCTTTACACTTCCCTACACTTCTTGATGCTTTGGAAAAAAAAAAAAAGTCTGCTACAGAGAAAATATAGATGATGTGGGGTGGCCTTATTTTTAAAGCTTCTTACACATTTCTGGAATTTTAGAGTGAATAAACCATATTAAAAATAATTATTTTGTATCTGATGAAAAAATGGCCTGTTGTTTCCAGACCACTAATAGCATCAGGGCAATAAATGGCGGTTCCTGCAGTATGCTGGATTTTATTCTTACTACAAAGAATTATAATGTTAAAATTAGACTAGAGCAGATAAGCTGTCTAATTAACCTCTGCTTCTAAGTCACATGTACGCAGTATAAATAAACTTTTAGTACCTATGAAAATACATTTGCCAAAAAGGAAAAATCTTAGTTCTTTATGTATCTCTAATGAAAATATATAAATTGTTGGCCTGGTTTAGAAGGATACATTGGTGCAACTGAGTACAAATTGGTTTGACTAATTACGTGACTAAAAAAAAATATATGATTTTGCTACTGAATTAAGACCAACCCTGTGAATTTTAAATTTTTTAAAATGACAAAGTAAGAAGTCAATGAGAAGAACATTAATCTCTATACTGTACCATTTAGAGAGAAGCTATCTTGAGATTTTATCTCTTAGCTATGAGAATATTATTTCCTAATCTTAGGTAGAGATCAGCTTTTATTATAGAACTTTAAGGCTATCCATTATCTAGTCATACGAAAATGAAATTGAGTTGTAGAGGAGTAAATAGGTTTATAAAAGATTATATGTGAAATATGAGAATTTTTGTGCATTCACAGAAAATTTGTATAACAATAACTATGAAACCTACCTGAGAATATAAACAGCCACACAGGGGCCATAGTAGGAACACTAAATGCATAAATTCTGCACCTTCTGTGCTGGTGCCAGCAGAAAAGCCCAATTTTACACCTGGTGTTGATCAGTGCTTCTTAATATTCTTTCTGGTTGAGGATTCAACTTTCAGTAATAACATCAACTAAAAAATATATATCCCTCTGCCAGAGGTAGAAAATAGATGATCTGAAGTTTATATTCGACTTTTCAAATGGAGAAAGTCATAAATGGGGTTAGAGAGCTTGCATAATGAAAAATGCATATTAATTTTACTGATCACAATTAGATAATAAGTATTTAAAAAACAACATTGTCTCCTTTTTAATATCTTTCTGCTGTTTTATTGTCTAGCTTTAAACTACCTTCCCAGATTTTCTTCACTCTCTTCTCTAAGAACATTCAGAGTTATCCCTTTGCCTTTATGTTAACCCAGCATTTTAAATCTTCTGTTACTATTAATCTCTTATATTTTCTTTTGTCCAAATAGATTTATTATTTTTTTTAATTTTTTTTCAACGTTTATTTATTTTTGGGACAGAGAGAGACAGAGCATGAACGGGGGAGGCGCAGAGAGAGAGGGAGACACAGAATCGGAAACAGGCTCCAGGCTCTGAGCCATCAGCCCAGAGCCTGACGCGGGGCTCGAACTCACGGACCGCGAGATTGTGACCTGAGCTGAAGTCGGATGCTTAACCGACTGCGCCACCCAGGCGCCCCTGTCCAAATAGATTTAGTTTTCTTTAGACCTTTTTTTGTACTTTCTTTTTGTATTCTCGGTACTCTGCTGTTCCCTATAGCAGTTCAATAAAATGCAATTAACTTATTGGCAAACTTCATTAGTATTTATTCAAAACCTAGCTAAGTGCTGGTTACAATGATCATCCAAAAGTGAGTATGACATCAAAAGCTATTTAAGTTAACTGAAGCAAAGGGGGGAAATATGGGTGACAAGCATGTTTGCAAATAATTTCAATAAAAGTGTGGTGAGGCTAATCGATATATATGTGAGATCTGCAGGAACCTGAGTTGACTTATAGGTTGTGATGTTTGAAATCACATATGGGGTGTTACTGGGTAAGAATGTGCATTAAGCTCTCTACATATATAAATTAACAGAACAAGTAAATGAGCAGTTCAGATTATTTAAAACGAGAAATCTGATTGGGAAGAGAGAGAATTTAACCTGAGTAGTAAAATGAGAGTGTATCAAGCAAAACACAAGCATACTAAACTATCACATGAAAAGTAAAATAAAGGCAACCCAGTGTAATTCGGTTTTGGAGGAGAATCAGGATGTTTGCAGCCTCTTGTTTTACCGTTCCTGAAGTACAGTCTTCTTTTCATGTTCTACGATGAAGGTCTAGCCATTACCCATGAGCTCAGCAGAAGGCTGAAGAAAGGAAGGAAAACGACAACTTCTGAAATCATGCGCATTACTTTCCTTTCCTCATTTCTTGGTTTAAACTTAGCCACATTCCCACATCAATGAACAAGGTTGCCTAAAAATGCTCCTTTGTATTTATAGCCATGTGTCCATCCAGAAGATAAAGGTTCCTTGGAACATTTCGGAAAAGTGGAATGAGGATCGCAGTTAAGATAGCGCTGGTTGTTCCCTGATACTGGTGGTAGCAAGTGAAACAGGAGAACAATGGGGGGTTTTAACAGAGAGAACTGGGGAAAGGGACAGTCAAGAAGAGCTCTGCTGGGATCACAGTCAATGTGCTAGGCTGAACCAATGCCCAGGACGGGAGGTTGGGCAGACTTGAAAACATTCTCTAACCGCATACAGATACATCTCAAATCGCACAAGATTCACTGGCACCAGATGCTAAAGTATAACCTCACACATACATTGGCTGTTCAATAAGCTATTCTGATCCAGGGCAATTCTTAGGAAGCCAAGTTTAAAAATAAATTATACTATTCCTGACAGTCTGGCTGAGTGTGTGCATACCCAAGGCTGCACCTTCTCCACAGCGATCACAGAGGAAACGTCTACACTAGTAGTCCTTGGTTGAACATAGACAAATGTATATCTCCCTGATCTGTGGCATTAGCCTCCATGCCACACGTACATCCACAGGTCAAGGGTAAATATATAACTGGCAAAGGGACATAGGTGGAAACTTGACCAGTAACTGGCTTATGCTGACCTATGGGAAACACATAATTAATTAGCCTTTTCTAACGCTAAAAGCAAAGGAAAAAATTCAGCATGCTTGTAAGAGGTGGCACTCTGAAGGATAAATATATTTCACAAAACAAATTAAGCCAAATCACTAAACAAATTAGCAAATGACCAAATAAACAATAGCAATGATATCGACCTCTAGGGGAGAGGGGAGGGAGAAAAGTGTATCTAGAATGGCAACAATTTATACCTGGAATGTCTAATTTTCAACAAATATTAAGAGACCTGTTAAGAATGGAGAAAGTGTGACCCAGATAAACAACAGCTGAAATGTATTACTAGCATATCTGTCTTACAAGAAATTCTAAATAAAATTCTTCAGGTCAAAGGCAAGTGATTCCAGATAGTAATGTTTTGTTTTGTTTTGTTTTTAACTTTTATTCATTTTTGAGAGACAGAGAGGGACAGAGCTGTCAACACAGAGCCGGATATGGGTCTCGAACCCATGAACTGTGACATCATGATTTGAGTTGAGTCAGACGCTTAAATGGGTGCACCACCCAGATATCCCCAGATAGTAATTTGAATGCACAGGAAAGAGCAGAGATCCAGGAAAGATAATTATGTGGGTGATTATGAAATATAGCATAATTTCACATGCCTTCTCTTTTTCTTTCAGCGGATACAAAGCAAATGCATAAAACATTATGTACATAATGTTGTACACAGAAAATGCCAGTAAAGGAAGAATGAATCAACAAAAAGACAGGAGATATATAAAAAGCAAAATGCAAAATGTCAGCTGTAAATTCAGCCATAGAAACACAACACAATATGTCAATGGATTAAAATATCCAATGGAAGGTTGATTATCAATTTGGATTAAAAAATAAGATCCAACTGTACACCATCTGTAAGAGATATTTGATCCAAGGACACAATCAAAAGGGTGAAAGGGGGACTTACCATGTCTTACCATGCAAGAAACCTTCAATAAGTGCAATGTTATCTTAATGGTTAGACTAAAAAAAAAAAATTATAGAAGAAGCTGTTCTTTCCTTATTGTATATTCTTGGTTTCTTAGTTGTGAATTATTTGATTGCATACATGTGAGTTTATCTCTAAGCTCTCTATTCTGTTCCATTGATCTATGAGTCTGTTTCTTGGTTTCTGTCGATCTTTTTTTTCCCTTTATTCATTTGTTTTGTGTCTGAAATTCCACAAGTTAAATCATATATTTGTCTTTCATTGACTTATTTCACTTAGCATTATACTCTCTACCTCCATGTTGTTACAAATGGCAAGATTTCATTCATTTTTTTTTTTGAGACAGAGAGCCTGTGAGCCAGAGTGGGGGAGTGGGACAGGGATAGGGAGAGAGAGAGAGAGAGAGAGAGAATCTTAAGTAGGCTCCATGCCCAACTCCTACACAGGGCTCAGTCTCATGACCCTGAGATCATGACCTGAAACAAAATCAAGGGTCGGATGCTCGACCAACTGAGCTACCCAGGTGGCCCAAGATTTCCTTCTTTTTTACAGCTGAAAAATATCCCAGTGTGTGTGTGTATGTGTGTGTGTGTGTGTATGTGTGTGTATCTCATATCTTTATACATTCATCTATTCATGGACACTTGGGCTGCTACCATAATTTGGATATTATAAATAACGCTGCTATAACCATAGGAGTGCATATGTTTGCTCAAATTAGTGCTTTTGTATTCTTTAGGTGAAAACCTAGTAGTGTGATTACTGGATAATAGGGTATTCTATTTTTAATTTTTTGAGGAGCCTCCTTACTGTTTTTGAGAGTGGTTGTTGTTATAGCTGATATCAGAGACATTAATGCCTGTGCTCTCTTCTAGGATTTGTACGGTTTCAGGTCTCACATTTAGGTCTTTCATCCATTTTGAATTTATTTTTTGTGTATGATGTAAGAAAGGGTCCAGTTTCATTTTTTTTGCATATTGCTGTCCAGTTTTCCCATAATCATTTGTTGAAGAGACTGTCTTGTTTCTATTGCATATTCTTGCCTCTTTTGTTAGAAACTAATTGACCATATAATTTTGGGTTTGTTTCTGGGCTTTCTATCCTGTTCTATTGATCTGTGTCCATTTTTGTGCCAGTGCCATACTGTTTTGATTACTACAGCTTTGCAGTGTAACTTGCAATCTGGAATTGTGATACTTCCAGCTTTGTTTTTCTATTACAAGAATGTTTTGGTTATTTGGTTATTTGGGGCCTGTTGTGGCTCCATACAAATTTTAGGATTCTTTATTCTATCTCTGTGGAAAATGCTGTTGGCATTTTGACAGAGATTGTGTTAAATCTGAAAATATATTTTTAAAATCAGAGAGCATGATGCTTCTGTCTTTGTTATTTCTGCTCTGGCTTTCAGGATCTTTTGTGGTTCCATACAAATTTTAGGATTTTTTTTGTCTATTTCTCTGAAAAAATGCCATTGGAGTTCTGACTGAGATTGTACCAAATCTTATATTGCTTTTGGTATAATGGGTATTTTAACAATATTAATTCTTCCAATACATAAGCATAGAGTATCTTTCTATTTATTTGTGTTATCTTCAATTTCTTGTGTTAATAGCGTGTAATTTTCAATACATAGTGGGGTTTTTTTTGTTTCTTTGGATAAATTTTTTTTTAGTCATTTTATTCTTTTTTATGCAATTGTAAACGGGATTTTTTTTTAAACACAATAAACAAATGGGACCACATCAATGTAATTGTAAATGGGATTGTTTTCATAAACAGATTTAAAAAATGGGACTACATTAAACTAAAAAGCTTCTGCACGGTAAAGGAAATTATCAACAAAATGAAAAGGCAACCTACTAAATGAAACAAAATATTTGCAAGTCGTATATCTGATAAGAGACTAATATCAAAAACATATAGAGAGCTATTACAACTCCACAGTAAATAATAATTTAAAAAATTAATAATAATAATAAAAGGGCAGAGGATTTAAATAGGTACTTTTCCAAAAAGGCATACAGATTACCAACAGGCACATGAAAAGAACTTCAATGTCATTAATCATAAGGGAAATGCAAAACAAAACTACAATAAGCTATCACCCCACACTGTTAGAATAGCTATTATCAAAAAGGCAGGAAATAAGTTTCAGCAAAGATACAAAACAATACAACTTTTGTGCACTGTTGGTGGGAATGCAAACTGGTGCAGCCACTGAGTTAAACAGTATGGAGGGTCTTCAAAAATTAAAAATAAAACTAACATATGATCCAGCAATTCTAATTCTGGTTATTTATCTAAAGAAGATGAAAATAACAACTCTAAAAGACATCTTCAACCTCATATGTACTGCAGCATTATTTACAATAGCCAAGATATGGAACATCCTAAGCATCCACTAATGGATGAATTAGTAAAAAAGATGCAGTGTATATATAGATAATGTAATATTATTCAGCCATAAAAAAAAATTGAAATCTTGCAACCTACAACCTCATGAATGGACCTTGTGGGCATGATGCTAAGTAAAATAAGTCAAACAGAGAAAGAAAACACCATGTGATCTTATATGTAGAATCTTTTTTTTTTAATACATGAAATCTTAAAAACAAATAAAAAAAAAAGCACAAGATAAAAACAAATTCATAGACACAGAGAACAGATTGGTGGTTGCCAAAGGTGGGGCTGAAGGATAGGAGAAATGGACAAAATGGGGGTGTTTTAGTTAATCTGACAAGCAAAAAAAAAAGAAAAAAGAAAAGAAAAACTTCAAAAAGGCTCTCAAAGAAGATACAAAAATTAGAAACATATAAGCACCTAACAAAGATCTCCAAAATACACAAAGCAAAATTGACAGCTTGAAGGAAGAAATAAACAGTTCAACACTATTAGTTGTAGATTTCCATAATGGATAGAACTCCAAGGAAAGAGAGGACTTGAACAGCAGTAAGTATCCCTAACAGTTATCTGGAACATAGTCTTCCCAACAATAGCTATATACTCATCCCTCTCATACACTCGTGGAACACTATAAGAGTTACAATATCCACTTGCGCAAAACAAAGCCACAGCAAATTTTAAAATATTTATATTATGTAAAGTATATTCTTAACCACATAAGAATTAACTCAGAAATCAATAACAAAGGTTATTGGGAAAATTGACAAATATAAGCAAATTACATAACACAAATCTAAATAACCAGAGGGTCAAAAAAGAATCCCAAAGACAATCAGAAAAATGATGAAGAACTTTGAGATGAATAAAAATAAAAGCACAACATATTAGTACTTATCCAACTCAGTTAAGGCAGTGCTTAGCAGGAAATGTATAGTTGTAAGCATCTCTTTTAAAAATATATATCTCAAACCGTTAACTTAATCTTCCACTGTAAGAAATTAGAGAGTAAAACACAAAGTCTACTTAAGTAAAAAAAAAATTAAACAGTAAAGATTGAAGCAGAAATAATTAAAATATAAGAAAATCAATGCACAAAATCAAAGAAACAAAAAGTTGGTTATTTGAGATCAACATAATCGGCAATTATTTAGATTGACAATTTGAAAAAGAGGAAACTCAAGTTATTAAAGCTAGTAATGGAAGAAAGGGCATCACTGTTGAACTTATAGGTACAAGGCTTATATAAAAATACTATGAACAACAATATGCCAAAAAAATGGGTCATGTAGATAATATGCCCAAATTCCTAAAAGGATACAAACTATCAAAAATGATTCAAAAAGAAAAAGAAAATACTAATAGAGATATCACCTGTAAATAATTTGAATTAATAATTTTAAAACTTTCCAAAAATAAAGCCTGAGCCTAGAAAATTTTTCATGGGAAAAATTTACCAAACATTTACTGAGTAATTGACACAAATTCTTTATAAATTCTTTCATAAAATAGAACAGAAAGGAACACATCCTCTCATTCAATGAGGCGACTCATTTCCCTGGTAATGCAATGAGAAAAAAATATCACAAGAGAAGAAAACTGAAAACAGATATCTCTTGTGAACAAGATGTAAAAATCCTTAATGAGGTACCCGCAAACAAATCCTACAACAAACGAGCAAACAAACAGAAAAACAACCAAGTATATACTATGACAGAGTGAAATTGATCCTAGAAATTCCAGTTTGGTTTAATAACTGAAGATTTGTAAATATTAAACATATTAATCGAATAAAAATCAAAAATATAAATAAATAAATAAATAAATAAATAAATAAAATCACATGGTAATCTCTGTAGACACAGAAAAAGAATTTGACAAAATTCCAAACCTTTCAATGATAAAATGATCAATAACTTATGAATAGAGGATAACTTATTCAGCTTGATAAAGTGTATCTTTTACAATTAACATAGGATTTAATAGTTATAAACTGTTTTCATGCCAATATCAGGACTAAGACAAAAATGCCTATTTTTGCTACTCCTATTTGATATTGTACTAGAAATGCTTGTCAGAATGATTAGGAAAGAAAAATACAGTGAAAAGAAATGACATCACAATTGCAAAGGAAAAGGTAAAGCTAATTCTATTTCAAGATCATATAATTGTGCAAGGAGAAAATTCTACAGAATCTACTAAAAAAACAGAACCAATAAATGAGCTCAAAACAGTTGCAAGATATTAAATCTTATAAAAAAATATTTACATTTCTAAACATTAGCAATGAACAATTCAAAATGATCTTAAGAAAACCATCCCACTTACATTTGCATCAAAAAAACCTTGAAAATGTATTGGGGCACCTATGTGACTCAGTAGGTTGAGCATCTGACTCTTGATTTCAGCTCAGGACATGATCTCCAGTTTGTGGGACAGAGCCCCATGTATGGCTCTGCACTGAAAGCACAAATCCTGCTTGGGATTCTCTTTCTCTCTCTCTCTCTGCCCCTACCCCACTCGCTCTCTCTCTCTCTCTCTCTCTCCCTCAAAAAACAAAAATAATAAGCTGAAAAAGCTGAGAATGCACTAAACTAAGGAGATGCACCACTTGTAAACTAAAAGTTACAAAGCATTGTTGAAAGAAATTAAATGACTCACATCGAAGGAAAGATATGTACATGGGTCAGAAGCCTTAATATTATTAAGATGTCAATACTCTCAAAATTTATCTACAAATTCAAAGCAATCCCTATCTTAACTGCAGCTGGCTTTTTCTTTTCCTTCAAAATATTGCCAAGGTGATACTAAATTCATATAAAGATATAAGGAACTCAGAATAGTCAGACCAATCGTTATTTGAATAGTCAAATGTCAGAAAAAAAATCAAAACTATCTGGAAAAAAATTAACAAAGTTAGAGGACTCACACATTCTGATTTTAAAATTTACTACAAAGCTATAGAAATCAAGACAAATGTACAGACATAAGCAAGACCTAAGGCCAAGTACTAAAATTGAGATTCCAGAAATAAATACTAACACTATAAACCTCCTAGAAGAAAGCATGGCAGTAAATGTCTGCAATATTAAGCCAGTCTATAATTTTGTATATGTGACACCAAAAGCAAAAAAGAGAAAAATAGATTATGTAAACTTTATCAAAATTAAAAATGTTTTTTGCTTCAAAGTATATCATCAAGAAATTGGAAAGTCAATGCGCAGCATTGAAAATATTGAAAAATATTTGCAAGTTATTTATCTGATATGAGATCCACATCTAAAATATATAAAGAACTTTCATGATGCAATAATATTAAGATACAAACAACCTTATTTTTAAAATAGACAAAATTTGATTTGTCTTCAAAGAAGGCACACTTATGGCGAACAAGCACATGAAAAGGTGCTTAATATCATTAGTCATTATGAAAATGAGGATCAAAACCACAAAGAGATACCACTTTATACATACTAGAATGACTCTAATTAAAAAGACGGCATATAACAAGTCTTGCTTAGGATTGTTGAAATTGTAATAGTTAATCCTTTATTAATTGCCGGTGGGAATATGAAATAATGTAGCTGCTTTGAAAAACCAGCAGTTTCTCATAATGTAAAATGTAAGAGTTACCATATGACCCAGTAATTCTGCTCCTAAGTATATGTATTAGTGAATGTTCTCCAGAGAAACAGAACCCATAAATAATGTAAGTATTACAGGAATTGATGCAGGTGACTGTAGAAATTGAGAAGTCCCATGACCTGCAGTCTACAATCTAGAGAACAAAAAAAGTCAGTGCTATAATTCCAAAACCAGGGGTATAAGTCTGAAGGCATGAGAACTAGAGGAACCAATGGCATAAATCCTGGTCATAGTCCAAAACCCCCAAAACTGGGAACACTGATGTCCTAGAACAGGAGTATATGGATGTCCCAGCTCAACAGAAGAGAAATTCAAGACCTCAATGGATTGATGCCCACACAAAATGGTGAGGGCAATCTTCTTTATTCACTGTACTAATACAAACCCTAATCTCTTCCAGAAACATCCTCACAGACACACCCAGAAATGTTTTACCAGCTATCTTGGCATCCCATAGCCCAATCATGTTAACACATAAAATTAATCATCAGACATTCACTCCCCGTCAAACTGGCATGTTCCCTAACCATACTTAATCTCCAAATAAAAGCAATGACAAGATCATAATTCCACCTAATATGATGCAACTATCCTATGTACAGCTGAAAGCACACTAACCCCTTCTCCAAAGAGGTTGTAAAGTCCTTGAGATGTTTACTTTTCTCCTGATATCCTGTAACTTGAATGCTATGATGTAAAATGAATGATACTTCAATACTGATATAAAGTAGATGCATTTTATATTACAGGGCAAGAGAATAAAAGAGGAAAGAAAATAGCTATTTGCTTAATAAATGTATAAGAGGAAAGAAAATGGCCATTTGCTTAATAAATGTATATATACACAGAAATGATTTCATAATTAAGAGGAACTACTCATGATAATTACAGTCCTCATTTCTGTTTTAGACATGGTTGTAGCTCATATTTATAACTACCTTCTTCTACTACCCATTCTGTATTCCCCTTGCTTTCAGCAATCACCTCAGCTAGTTATGGTTCTTTACCTGGTGACTTGATCCAACCTTCATTCCTGAAGGGTCTAGACTGTTACTAATCCTGCCTGGATTGGATCGTTAATGGTTTTCCATTAACCTTAATCTTAGGTCAGGGTAATACTAAGAGACATTCTAAGGACTCTCCTATATTCCAGGCTCCCTCCTCCTTACTTTATTTGTGGAGTAGTAGTCAAATTTTCCCTTCAGGTTGAATCACCTCGGCCAACACTCTAACTTCCTTATTTCCTTGCTAATTCAAAGGCATGAGGAAGTCAAAGTGGCTGAGTGCAAGTCTTAACTTTCCATGCAATGGAATCTTGTTGTATTTCCTGTTGGAAACATTTCTCCCTCTAGAATGTCATTATGGTTTGGAGGAACATGGAGAGATCACTGAATTTCATGAACATGGGTCCATTGCCACACTTTTCTTTCCCCCATAAAGTGAGTACCTCAATGAGAAGCAATGATGTATGGAATACCATGATAGTGGACAGATAGTAGTTTGGGAAGAAGCTTTGTGCGCATAAAAGGTATATTCATATCCAGAGCACATGTCTATTCCAATCAGGACAAAATGCCCCTCCTCCAATAATGGAAACAATTCAGTGTAATCAATCTAGCACTAAGAATAACTTATTACCTCATTCCTGGTACCTATATCTGTCTTAGTCCATGCAGAATGATATAAAAAAACAGCATACACTAGATAGTTCATAAACTACACAATTTTATTTTTCACAGTGTGGGATGAGGGCAGTCCAAGAACAAGGTGCCGGCAGATTCAGTGTCTTTGAGAGCTTTGTTCCTCATTAATAGATGGCTGCCTCTTTACTCTGTCCTAATATGGCATAAAGTACAAGGCAGTTCTTTGAGGCCTCTTTCATATGGTCATTTAATTCTATTCACTGTATCTCCACTTTCATGACCTAAACACTCCCAACGGCCCCATATCTGAATATCATCACATTGGTCTTAGGATTTAACATATGAATTTTGGGGAATGTAAACATTCAGTCTATAGAAGTACATGTCCAAGAGAAGTGAAAACATATGTGCACACAAAAATTTCTGTATGATTATTCATAGCATAATTTCTTGACTATTACAGACCACAAATGGAAATAACCCAAATGTGCATCACTGATATCTGGGTAAACAAAATGTGGTCTATCCTTACAATGAAAGGATTAAAAATAGAAAGGGATGAATAACTAATACATTTGGGTAAATTTTAAAACCATTATGCTAAGTGAAATAAACCAATGATAAAAGATCAAATTGTATTGCTCCATTTTCAAGAAATCTCCAGAAGAGACAAATATGTAGACAGAAAGATTAGTGGTTTCCTAGGGTTTAGGATGGTGGGAGTACAGTTCAACTGATAACAGATAAGGTTTATTTTTGAAGTAATTAAAGTGTTCCAAACTTTGTTTCTAGCAATGGTTGCAAAAATGGTTGCAATGGTGAAAAAATTTTTAATAAATATCAAATTGTGTATTTTAAATGGGTGAATCTTATGGTTGTATGGAAGTATAGCTCAGTAAATATGTTAAACAGAAAAACTATGATTTCAGTTTCTATGATTTCAGAAGAAAGGTAGAAATAATCTTTAAGGGACAATGAGTTTATTCATCATAAGTGCATTGTTCTGAGAAAACATTTTACAGAAACTATGGTTATAAGTATGTTTTCAGCATCTTTGTCCTTCAGAGTCATTTTTATAATTCTGTATGATTCATTTTGGAGCAGTTGTTTTTTTTCCTTCAATCAGAAACTTGTAGATACTTCTTTTCCTCAAGTTGGTGATGCACTGTGAGAGTACAGAGGGGAAGCATAGGACACAGCTAATACACATGGTGGAGAAGATCAAGCTTCTTGCTCTGTAGACACACTTCTAGCAAACCGTTTACTTTTAATTGTAATAGTTGGTGGCTTTCTATTTTTTATTTTTTTTCAATATATGAAGTTTATTGTCAAATTGGTTTCCATACAACACCCAGTGCTCATCCCAAAAGGTGCCCTCCTCAATACCCATCGCCCACCCTCCCCTCCCTCCCACCCCCCATCAACCCTCAGTTTGTTCTCAGTTTTTAAGAGTCTCTTATGCTTTGGCTCTCTTCCACTCTAACCTCTTTTTTTTTTTTTCCTTCCTCTCTCCCATGGGTTTCTGTTAAGTTTCTCCAGATCCACATAAGAATGAAAACATATGGTATCTGTCTTTCTCTGTATGGCTTATTTTACTTAGCATCGCACTCTTCAGTTCCATCCATGTTGCTACAAAGGGCCATATTTCATTCTTTCTCATTGAGTTGGTGGCTTTTTTATAAAGAGTGAAATACTATGGTCCTCCATAAAGTATCTGTTTAATAGCATATTGTGTAATTATTTATGAATAATCAGGTTAAAATTTATGAGTATTTGTATTTAAATATAATTTAATTTGTAAATATTCTAAATATTTATGAATGTTCAAGATAAAAAGCAGGATAGAATATAGTATATAGAATAAGCCTAAGTAATATTTGTTTATAGTAGTGGAGTTCAGAAATCCTAAATGGTTGCCATCATTGGAAGCATACAAAGAGCCTCTGGCAAAGACCTGATCTTTGGGACCAGCTGTTCTACTGGGTTCTATTTATCTTCAAGGAAATCTTGCTTGTCTGCTCTTTCTGAATTTTGTTATTTTATCAATGAAATGCAGCTATTTGACAGATAAAAGCAGTGGGAAGTCTCCTTCAAGAGCTGATTCTTAACATAGTCCTATGAATTAGAATGTATTGATGACTGCACATTCTCTTAGATGAGAAGATAAGTAGGTTGTTTGGGAATTGCAAAGGCAGGGCAGGAAGGAGTGTTATGAGGAAATGATTTTTGCAAAAAAAAAAAACCCTACTGCATGCAAAATTAGATAGAATCACTACTTCTGTTATCATCAGCAAATTAATCGCCTCCATTTTCTCACATGTGAAATCAGAATGACAATATTCACCTAATTAGACACTATTACAAGAAGGTAAGTAGATGATATATGTGAAATTCTCATCTCTAAGCAAATACCAAGACTGGGTTCAAAAGAAATTTGAGGATGGACTTTGTGGAGACTTCACTCTCAGGGCAAACCCATGATCCCCACCTCCTGCTATTCACATATGTACATGATCTCCTATACTTGAATGTTTATTTGACCTATTATAATCAGTAGAATATGGAAAAGGTGAAAGGAGATAAGTGATCATATATATATAATATAAAATATATATATATATATATATAAATATATATATATATAAATATATATATATATATAAATATATATATATATTTTATTATGTACATGTAGCATTCATTTTGATGAAACCTTCGATTTCCTCGCAGCCTTTCATGAAAAAATTTGGTATGTTATAAGCCCACATGTCAAGAAGCTGTAGGTGGCCTCTAGGAGCTAAGGGTGGCCTTCAGAAGACAACTAGCGAGTAATAGTGTAAACACAATGCAGGTCTGTAAGGAGATTCTACTCATTTTAGCCTCTAGATGAGAAACTATCCCTAGCCAACATTTTGATTACAGCTTTTCAGAGGAACTAGATATCTGAGTGTGGGATATTGCCATAACAAATACCTACAAACGTGGGAATGGCTTTTGAAACTGGCAGTAGATGTGGGCTAGAAGAATTTTGAAGACTTTGATAGACAAAACTCACTCCCTGTAGAAATCTGAACTTGGAGCATGCTACTGGTGAAAGTCAAGAAGGAAATAAAGAGCATGCTACTGAAACAAGAAAAATGAGGATTCTTATTACATACTTGTGAAACTTAACAACTTTCTTGCCTATAATAAAGTGGAAAGTAGAAAATGTGCTAATGAGTTTGGTGACCTAGCTAAAGAGATGCCCAGGCAGTGTACAGAAGATGTTCCCTGGTTTCTTTTTCCTACTTATAGCAAAACTCAACAGAAGTGAGATAAATTGCAGCAAGATGTGTTAAACAAGCACAATAACAACCAGGATGTAATAACTTGGGACATTCTCACTCTTCCAATGGGAAAAGATGCTAAAATTTAAAAATGGCTTCTTAACACTGTCAAGAAAGCATGTCTAGGAAAAAAAGAAGTGTGATAGTGTAAACTTTTTTCTAAATCATAAGAAAGACTGAAAAGTGAGATTGAAAAGTTTTCTTTTTTTTCCCAAGATTTTATTTGAATTCAAGTTACTTAACATATAGTGTAGCATTGGTTTAAGGAGTAGAATCTAGTGATTCATCATTACATATAACACCCAGTGCTCATTACAAGTGCTCTCCTTAATGCCCATCACCCATTTAGCTCATTTGCAACAATGTGGATGGAACTAGAGTGTATTATGCTAAGCAAAATAAGTCAGTCAGAGAAGTAACCATATGATTTCACTTATATGTGAAATTTAAGAAACACAACTGATGAACATAGGGGAAGGGAATGAAAAGTTTTCTTTTAGGAGATCGAGGGTATGCCTCACAGAACCTCTCAATCAAACCGTAGTATCCCTAGGAAAGAAAAGGAATGTTCCTCAACCAGTTCAGGCTATTAAAAAATTTTTTTTTCAACATTTATTTATTTTTGGGACAGAGAGAGACAGAGCATGAACGGGGGAGGGGCAGAGAGAGAGGGAGACACAGAATCGGAAACAGGCTCCAGCCTCTGAGCCATCAGCCCAGAGCCCGACGCGGGGCTCGAACTCCCGGACCGCGAGATCGTGACCTGGCTGAAGTCGGACGCTTAACCGACTGCGCCACCCAGGCGCCCTGAGTTCAGGCTATTTTAAAATGACCTCTTAAAATGGATTTTGTGTAAAAAAAAAAATGAACCTGAGTTAGTTCCGTGGGAGATATGCAAAATTCCTGAGAAAAATATTTCAGCAGAAACATTGTCAGTTGGGACTGGAAGTGTCAAAGTACAAACTAGAAGGAGATGGTCAAACGCTCCCAAATTCTATTGAAAAAAAAGCAGACTGATAATACTACTTATCTGCAATCTCAGTGATGAGGTGTAGACTTTGAGAAGGTGATATATTGGACTAATACTCTTGCTGGCACTTGGGAGAAGGAGGGCAAAAGTATTTTATGTGTGGGACAGAGGTGAGTCATTGGAGGCTAGAGAGTGGACTAGGGTAGACAATCTCTTAGAGTGACTCCCATAATCTAAGTTCCCTCGTGTTCAAGCCCTTATGTGATCCCCTCTATTTGAGTGTGGGCAAGGACTGTGACTTGGCTTCTAACCAAGTTCTAGTAACTTTAGACACCTTGCCTACAGAATCTTTGAGTTAATGAATTTGTGTTTTTTGAAGTCACTAGGCTTATTGTAATTTTTTTCCCCAGCAATAGGGAACTAATACAGACATACCAGAGTGTTACCTGCTTAGGGCTGCTAGTCATGGGGCCAGAGGAGGGCAGAGAATGGATTGAAGAGAAAGGAAAACTGCTGCATTTCTCTTTGTTAACATTCTATGACAATCTTTCAGACATTTCTCCAGCAGGATGATTCCCAGTGTTTTTGTAGTATAAATCTAGCCACTAGATTATTAAACTATTGTTCCTTTCTCCTTTGTTCCAAAAGTGGAAAATCTGGAGCGTTGAGCTATATTAACTTGCCCTTGTTGGAGGACAATTCATAGAAGAGATGCTAAGAAAAGTTAAAATGTTATATTGAAAAGGGGAGAGAGAATTTAGGTTATAATCTTCTTAAACTAGTTATTAGGTAAATAAAACAATTGAAGAAATTATATGTACTAAGTTAGGATTTTTTTTCTAAAACCTTAAACATAATAAAAAATACTTGAAATAAATTAAAATAATTGAAAGGATGGGGCAATATTTTTCTATAAAACTCAGATATGTTTTATTTATAAAACAAACTTTTCTTAACTTAAATCCCTATCTCTATGTCCTTTATTTTATTCTTAAGATTTTTTTGTATGTATCAGTAAATAATATCTGAACTCAGTTTTACAATTATATTTAGCCTAACATGTAATACAGCTGTTGCTTCCAAAATGTATTAATCCAACTACCCTATCCCCCCTGAACCTAGTGCAAACCACCGTAGTTATTCCAACATTTAAAAAATGTCTTCCTTCCATTCTCAACACTTCCAGTCTTTCACCACATAAAATTTATACTGATCATACTGATATTTTCCCCATCATTTTACTGAAATAAAAACATTATAAATTATAGGTGTAGAAACTGGTATTTTTTTGGAATGTATGTATTCACAGAGCCACTTTCCATACAAGAAATAGAATAGAGGGACACCTGGGTGGCTCAGTCAGTGAAGCAGGACTATTGATATCAGCCCAGGTCATGATCTCAAGATTTGTGAGTTCGAATCCCGAGTGGGGTTCTGCACGGAACCTTCTTGAGATTCTCCCTCTCTCTCTCTGTCCTTCCTCCACTCACACTCTCCCTGTCTCTCTCAACATAAGTAAATAAATTAAAAAAAAGAAATATAATATAGCAGGACCACAGAAATAGTTAATGTCACAACCAAAAGATCACCCATGTCTATCAGCACAAGTTAATTTTGTCTTTGAACTTTGCATAAAGGTAAACAACAATGTAATTTAGCGTCTGGTTTCCTTCCCTCAACTATATGTTTGTAAGAGTCATCCAAATGTGTTGAGTATACTTCTAGAATACTTAATTTTCATTGTGTTAATTATAGCAAAATGTAGGCATCTACTTTCTGTTGATGGGCATTGAGGTAGTTTCTCAGTAGGGGCTAATTATGGATGGAGCTGCTTTGAATATTCTTGAATATGTCCACCACTGTATCAAAGTGCTCATTTCTGTTGATGGTAACCTATGAGTAGCATTTTACAAAGGTATAGTTTATACAAATGCAAAGTTTTGATGGACACTGGTAGCTTTACATACTGACTGTACCAGTTTACCATCCCATATGCCATGTTTCTCAATATAGGTCATGCCACATTCACTGGAATTTCAATCTTCCTGAGGACTAATACAACTCTTTTATAAGTTTATCAACCATCTTGATATATCAGAATATTTAAGTTATTTGAGAATTGTCACCTATTTGAGAATTCTATTGTCTGAAAGACTTTTTTTTTAATTTCAAGGTTAGAACAAAAGTGCAATCTTCTTAGCTCCCAAATCATGTATTCTTCGACCCTAATTTTTTTAAAAGAAATAAAATAAAAAACTCCAAACATTTGCCATCTTTTCTTGGAATAACACCCATGTACCTTAACATGGCCTCGGTAAAGTGATCTCTTTTCTTCAAATCTGCTGCACCCACATTGTCTTTACTGAAGTTTTCAAGCTACACCAAGTTTTTGTTCTTGTACCTGTTATTACTTTTCTTTGTGTTCACCACAGAATCTTTGTTCTTGTTATTTCAATTTTCTGATTACTGAGGGTCTCAGTAATTATGTTTCTGCTCAGTTGTCACATAAGAGATGCTTTACCTGATGACATTAACATTCCTTGACTTTGGTTTTGCTGATACTCATTAACATTTTAATTTCTTCAGTTCACTTATCACTATCTGAAATTATCTCAATTTCCCTCTTCCATGTCCTACCCAAAGCATCTAAATCTGTATTAGGCGCATAGTATTTGGTACATTTTTAATACGTAAATGAAAAATGTATAACTAAAAAATTGTAACGAGTTTTTTTCCTGCTGACCCATATTTTAGTTGCTACATTCTTAAAAAACAAAAACAAAACAAACAAACAAAAACAGAAAAACTTGATCGGTTAAACTTCTGGAATATTCATTCCAATGATTCATTTAGAAGATTTAGGCCTGATAAATCTTCTGTCACAATCGACGTGGTGACTGAAGAAAGCCATGCTATGGAAGTGAGCAATGTCTCATGTAAGTATCTATATTCACGATGTTAATTAAGGAAAGCACAAAATTATCTACCCAAAAGGTGGAGAAGTGGTGTCACAATGCCGCCAATCATATCTTCGTTAATTGTCCATGAGATCTTGGAAAACATATTTCACTTTTCTTTATGTGTCTGACACAGTGATTAGTTTTCTGAAATTTTTAGTTCTGAAATTTAGTTAGTTCTGAAATTTTGTAACTGTAGGTAGTCATGTGTCAATTTCATCTTGAAAAAAATGCTGGAAAATTAATGCAAAGGAAAATTTTGTATCAATCATTTAGATCTATTTACCATATTTCTTTACTATTTCCTTTGGTGAATATATATACATACATATATATATATATACATATATATATGTATATATATATGTATGTATATATATATAGTACTGAAATATTCCATTCTCTATCAGCTCTCAGTAGTACCTGAAATATTCCATTATATATATATATATATATATATATATGTATATACATATACAGCTCTCAGTAGTACCTGAAATATTCCATATATTCCATTCCATATATTCCATTATATATATATATATTCCATATATATATATATATTCCATTATATATATATGTATGTATATATATATATATATATATGTATGTATATATATATAGTACTGAAATATTCCATTCTCTATCAGCTCTCAGTAGTACCTAGTTCAGGTATTGAAATGTGGTTGTGTTAAGCAATGACAAACCACAACAGTTTTGCAGTGACTCTTGTTCTCAGCAAGGAGAAAGTAAATATGTGTGGCTCTCATGGCTGGGTCTAGAAATGCCTGTAGAATGAATAAAACAGTAGATGAAAAATCTCAATGGTACGAGGAGAAGGTAGGTTGGAAAGCAAAATACATTTTTTATAAATAGACTTTCAGCCAAGTAAACTAGTATCCTTGGAAACAAAAGATAATGCTCTTTCTTTCTTTCTTTCTTCTTTTTTTTTTATTTTTGGTTTGCTTAAAAGGTATGTATACTTTATTAATTTTTTTTATTTATTTAATCTTTCCAAGATTTCATTTCAATTCAAGTTAGTTAAATTATAGTGTAATAATGGGTTCAGGAGTAGAATTTAGTGATTCATCACTTACATATAACACCCAGTATTCAAAATACAAGTGCTCTCCTTAATGCCCGTCACCCATTTAGGCCATCCCCCACCCACCTCTCCTCCAGCAACCCTCAGTTTGTATTTAAGAGTCTCTTGTGGTTTGCCTCCCTCTCTGTTTTTTATCTTATTTCATTTTTTCCTGCCTTTCCCCTCTGTTCTCTTTCTAAACAAAATGTTCGCTTCAGGAATATCTTTACATTTGGAATGGTACTTATATTACAAATAAAAATTACAACAAAAACATGTTTCATGGATGTTTCAAGTTTTCTTGTATTTTTCTACAGTTTTGCCCTTTGAATTTCCTTATCCCTTTAAATGAAAACTCCAAAATTTTTGTGGAATTTATAACTAAGCATCTCAAGATGTTGTGCTAGTCAGGGTCCAGCAAGAAGCAGATGGTTAAGAAGAGTAAGTTCAGAGGATCTAATGTACAGATTGGTGGCTATAGTTAAGGATAAAATGTTGTATACTGGAAAATTGCTGAGTAGATCTTGAACATTCCCACCACCCCCTCCCAAAAGAGTTAACTATGGAGGTGTAGGTGTGTCAATTAACTTGACCTTAATAATTATTCCTCAATATATGTGATATATATGATATATATGTGTGATATATATCATATATATCATGCCATTACATTGTATATTTTAAATATGTAGAAATAATTTGGCAATTACTCCTCAGTAAAGTTGGAAAGGGATTTGAGGAAAGAAATTAACAGAGGGATTGTTTATAGACCTGTGGATAGAATGTAGAAAAACAGAAACAAGACAATATTCTAGGGCTAGGGATAGCACACTTCTATTACCATCCTATTATCTTGCGTCTCAGAATCAAAGAATGGTTAATGAACTTGAGAGGTGAGTGTGTGGGAAGCTTCCCTGACAGTGACTTTGTCATATTCAGTGCCAAGTGGTAACACAGAACACAAATGAAGGAAAAAATGGAACAAACTCATACTCTTCCCTTCTGATTTCTTGCCAGGACTCCCCATTGGCCAAAACCAACGGAAAGCCAGAAAACAAAGTATCCTATTGATGAATTCTACAGTTGAGCCCTCAGGACACAGTAGAGAGTGAAAAAGAAGTTGGCAAACTGGATCAGGAAGGAGAGGACAGAAAAGCCAAGATAGAGGCAGGGGTCAATTAATGGGTCATTTTACAACCTCAAAGGTATTGTGGTTTTCTCTGGATTTTATTCCAACCATGGCCACCACACCAAGATTCATTTATTCTCAATTACCAAACTTAATGAAATCAACGCTGTCACACACTATCATCATCCCTTCTTCCTACCCTCTCCCTTTATCGCCACACCCACCACTTTTTGAAAGTTGAGGTATAGGTGCCTGTGTGGTTTTGTTGTTGTTGTTGTTTGTTTTCTTTTCTTTTAGCAAATATAGATGTGAAACATCTACACAGTAATCCACAGTAATACTAGTATTTCTCTTATTTCCAAAATACGACTATGTTTATATTTTTGGGAATTGGCCTTTTTTTCCTTAGGTTAATAGTAACTTCTTTTGAGTATAGTTGGCACATAATGTTACATTAGTTTCATGTATACAACTTAGTGATTTGACAAGTTTATACATTATATTATATTCACCACAAGTTAGCTACCATATGTCACATTACATTGTCAAATCGATCTTCAAATCTAATTAGTCAATCGTATCTTTGGAATTTTGGTAAAACATTATTTGCTTCATTAAAGCTCACTACAAGTTCATGGGTTTATATTTAATCTGTTCATACAATTTAAAATTTCCCCACTTGTGGCTCCTCCTTTTTCAAGCATCAAAAACATGGTCACATTTACTTCCTAACTGAATCTTCATATAATGGGAAGAGAAAGAATGAGAGGAAGAGAGAGAGAGAGAATAAAACCCTGTGTCGTACAGACTGTCATTAATATAGAAACTAGAACAGGGGCGCTGGGTGGCTCAGTTGGTAGGCATCCAACTCTTGATTTTGGCTCAGGTCACGATCCCAGGGTGATGGTGTCCAATCTCATGTCAGGCTTCATGCTGAGCAAGAAGCTTGCCTAAGGTTCTCTCTCCCTCTGGCTCTCTCTCCTGTTCTTGCACATGCTCTCTCTCTCTCTGAAATTAAAAAGAATATATATTTATTGTATATAATATAATAAAGAAAGTGGAGAATATATATTATACACACATATATACATATGTATATGTGAGCTATATAACTATAACTACATATATATATTTGTTTATATTTATACATTTATACTAGAACTATAATATATTTCACCTCTAACATAACATTGCCCCTCCTAAGGACCCATTCATTGTCCCTACTCTAGTGATCTTCCCTAGCAGCACATTAGTGACTTGTCATCTGTGCATTTCTTTCTTGGAACACTGGAGCATAAATTCACTTTCCTTCCATCTATATCACAGCCTCTTTATTCTATTTTTCCTGTGTGTTTCTTTAGAATTGTACCATGTACCACTTGTGCTTGTTCTTTCCATGAATCTATCAGAAAGGACTCTTCTTAGAGATAATGTTGAAAGCCGACTTATCTTTGGAGATTTCCCAGTTTTCAATGGCTGATTTTGAGTGAAGTACCAATCCCTGGTTCAGGTTTATGCCAATCCCTGGTTCAGGTTGTTATTATAACTGAATACCCAAGGTGCAATATTTGTCAACCAGTGTATGTCTCCTTTGTACAGTTATTTTAGAACATGGATGTACATTAAGGATTATATTTATTTCCAGTTATATCATCTAAAGTTATGCATTTATTTACTTTATAGAAATAAAATGAAATAAAATATATAGAATATAGAAATAAAAAATAAAATAAATTCATGATATTATTTCATTAATATCATGAATATTTGAAATAAAAATGTGTTTTGATTTTTGAATTCTTGATTAATATATCTAAATAGATCCATCTAGCTACCATGCACATTGTATATAATCTAATATGTGATACGCACTCACTTATATCAGATCTTGTAAACACGCCCTTATGTGTTTGATTTATAAACATACTACTCTATCAGTCATAAAATTACATTTTGATTGTGATAAAAAAAAGTGGAGCAGCTGATAATTAAAACTAGCATAATAGATATCTCCTATGTGAAACAACACTGGGAGTTGACATACTTCCCCATCTCTATGTTAAACAGTTTGGAAACAAGAAAAATAAATAAATTAGCTGCTTTCTCTAAGACATAGCTTTTCCTAGAAGATAAGGCGCAATTCAAGTGTTAATGTCATAGGGCTGCCATAACAAATTGCCACAAATTGGCGTAGAAATTTATTGTCTCAAAGTTTTGGAGATCAGAAATCCAAAATCGAACAAAGCCATGCTTCATCTGAAGGCTGTAGGTAAAGTTACTTTCTTGAGTCTTTATTCTTCTGGTAATTATTGGAAATTCATGGTGTTCCTTGGTTTTAAAATGCTAATTTGAAGAACTCCAATTTTGGGGCACCTGATGGCTCAGTTGGTTAAGCACCCAACTCTTGATTTCCACTCAGGTCATGATCCCCAGGTTATGGAATCAAGCCTCATGTCTGGCTCTGTGCTGAACCTGCTTGAGATTCTCTCTCTCTCTGAGGTGCCTGGGTGGCTAAGTCAGTTAAATGTCTGAATGTGGCTCAGGTCATGATCCCACAGTTTATGGGTTTGAGTCCTGCATTGGGCTCCGTGCAGGCAGCTCAGAGCCTGGAGTCTGGTTCAGATTCTGTGTCTACCCTCTCTCCTTGCCCCTTCCCACTCGAGCTCTGTCTCTCTCTCCCTCTCTCTCTCTCTCTCCCTCTCTCAAAAATAAATAAACATTAAAAAAATATATTTTTTAAAGATTCTCTCTCTCTCCCTCTGCCATTCCCCCACACATACATACTTCTCTCTCAAAGAACAAAAAAAAAAAGAACTCCAACTTCTGCCTCAATTTGTCACAGGATATTTTCTCTGTGTGTCTGTGTACTCTGTTCTATTCTCTCTTTTTACACGAACACTGGATTAGGGTCTACCTTATTCCTTCGGCTCGGGTCTACCTTATTCCAATATGACCCCATCTTAATTAATTGCACTTGCAAAGACCCTATTTCCTAATAAGTCACCTTGACAGGTACTGGATGTTAGAACTTCAGTACAACTTTTTATTTATTATTTTTTTACATTTTTAAAATGTTTTCGTTTTAAGACAGAGAGAGAGGCACAGAGTGTGAGGGGGGAGGTGCAGAGAGAGACACACACACAGGATCCAAAGCAGGCTCCAGGCTCTGAGCTGTCAGCACAGAGCCCGACGTGAGGCTCAAACTCATGAAACATGAGATCATGACTGGAGCCAAGTCACATAACTCAATGGACTGAGCCACTCAGGAATCCCTCCAGTACAACTTTTTAGGGGATACAATGAACTCACATCAATTAACTAAACAGCTTACTTATCAAGAGTAACAGTTTGCTAATCAGGACTTGCTTCATGGTCCTCGCTATGCTGTGTGTTATAATCCAAAGCTATGATGTTATAAACGATCCAGTTATCACAATTTCTCAAATTTGGAAGACCTATCTCACAATCTCCTAGCCCAAGGTCTAAAGCTCTAAATGCATGCTGCCCAAATTCTCCATTTTGACACCCTATTAAGAGAGTCGATTTGATATCCCATTTTACTACTTTCAGTTTAACAAACTATATTTTGTTTGATCAACATACTATGGTATTGTTTTTTGAGGATTAAACAGTCAACACAGATGTCCCTTGATGAGTTTTGTTGATAAAGATTATCGTGAAAGCTCTTTCTTCACTCTGTCACCAAAGCTATTATGACACAAACTTTGTGTAGTCTCTTTCAGATCCCCCACCTTGCAAAACCTGATTTAAAATCAACCATTCCAGGGGCACCTGGGTGGCTCAGTCAGTTAAGTGTCTGACTTCGGCTCAGGTCATGATGGTTCATGGGTTCAAACCCCACCTTGGGCTCTGTGCTGACAGCTTGGAGTCTGGAGCCTGCTTCGGATTCTGTGTCTCCCTCTCTCTCTGCCCCTCCCCTGCTCCCACTCTGTCTCACTCTGTCTCTCAAAATAAATAAATGTACAAAAGTAAAATTAAAATCAACCATTACAGGCCCTAAAACCTTATAAAACACCCTCCCTTTCATTTTCCGCTTTAAGATAATATTATAACTCTGTTATGCTATGCAATATTATGTATGGTATATATAGTATGCAATGCAGAGTCCTTCCTTACTGTAGTAAGTATAGTAAGGTTTTATCTAAATTTCATATTTAAAAATATGTATATAATGATAAACATTTGAAAGGCATCTCAAGAAGTTCATGAACAGGGAATGGGTGGACAATTTTTTTACAAATTTGCATATGCAAATTTGCACACGCAGTAAAAATTTAAAAATATATAGACACCAAATGGCAGCAAGAAATATCAACAATTAATCTAATATCTACCTTTATAGATCTGTTATGTCAAACACATAAAGAGAAATTAAGACTCTTTTCCAAGGTCTCATAAACAATTAATGAAGAAGATATGATGGTCAGCAACTTGATACAGCTTGCCCATCCTTTACATAGAGCATCTCCTGTTAAGTCGGGAATACTCATGCACCGTATATTAATGCAAAACATGTCTTAAACTTGGAATCTTCAAAGTTATGATCATTACATCTGTAGACAGTAGTAAAATAATGGACTTTCTGATTACCCAAATCTTTATAAGGACCCATAGCAACTATTTCCTTCACAATTACCTTTCACTTTTTCTCCCCACAGTCAGAATATCAACAGCTCTTGGAAGTGAAATGGGATTATAAGACTAGGTGAAAAAACAAACCAGTTTCTTTCTTTCTTTTTCTTTCTTTCTTTCTTTCTTTCTTTCTTTCTTTCTTTCTTCTTTCTGTATTTCTTTTTTCTCTTTCTTTCTTTCTTTCTTTCTCCTTTCTTTCTTCTTTCTTTCTTTCTTTCTTTCTTTTAGTAGCCTTCACACCCAGCATGGAAGCCAATGTCAGGCTTGAACTCACTACACTGAGATGAAGACATGAGCTGAGATAAGGAGTTGGATGCTTAATCAACTGAGCCACCCAAGTGTCCCCAGACCAATTTCTAACTGAAATTTAGTCTTTATTTCCTTCCTTTGTGCCAAGTATAATTGTTCGTTGTTTCTTGTATCCATGGGCCCCCCTTCATATAAATTGCTTGCATCTTGAAACTGTCAAGCAGTAAAAGAAAAGTTTACTGTCAAGCAGTAAAAGAAAAGTTTAATCTGTTTTCCTTGAGAATGCTTTCCTGTTGAAATGATTGGATAGCATGTTAGGATTCTCTGGCGAAACAGAATTAATAGCATGATCTACAGGGTACATTTGCAGTGAGCAGGCTGGGCCACAGCAGAGTTGATGGTTTAACTGCACTTAAAGTCTGGAGGTCAAAACCAGAAGAGCCAATGATATGATTCTCATGTGAAGGCAGGCAGCCTCCAGACTCAAGAAAAGCTGATGTTTCGGTTGAAGTCCTAAGGCAGAAAAAACACTGATGTTCCAGTTCAGAGGCAGCAGTGAGACAGGAACAACTTTCTCTTCCTAAAGGGATGGTCAGCTTTTTGCTTTATTCAGACCTTTAACTGATTGGACAAGGACCATGTAAATTAAGGAAGAAAATTCACTTTACTCAATCTATGGTTTAAAATGTTAATCTTATTTGGGTCACCTGGCAGCTCAGTCAGTTAACCATCCGACTCTTAATTTATGCTCAGGTCATGTCAGACTCTGTGCCGATTGCTCTGGAGCTTGCTTGGGATTCTTTTTCAATCTTTCTCTACCCTTCTCCTGCTCTCCCTCTCTCTCTCTTTCTCAAAATAAATAAAAACTTAAAAAAAATTTTTTAATGTTAATCTCATTCAAAAACACCATCACAGAAACATCCAGAATAACTTTTGGCCAAATATCTAGGCATTCCATGGCCCAGGCAATTAGGCACATAAAATTAACTCTCGGAGGTGGCCGATCATCAATTGGTTTTATTCTGAGATTTCCCAATGGCTTTGACAACCATATCTTTGTTTCGATTTATACCTGAAGGCAGAATTAGATTGCTGTTTTGTTAAAGATTTACTCAGCCTTACCATTTCCCTTTGGGGCTGAAAAGCAGTTGCCTCTTGGAAGGTTGCATTTTCTGAATTTATGTATTCTCTCTCTTCTTTCTCTTTTGTTCCTGTTTCCAGGATGACTAACAGTAAATGAAGCAACAGCAAGGAACAGAACCTACAAACATTCTAACCTCCAACTCTGTGTTCTAGTGCTACCAGTCTATTAAACAGATGATCTGCCTTCCACGTTTCTGCAGAATTACCTGTACCACTATTATTATTTCCATTATTTCAAATCTCGATAACAGTTATTTGGTTACATCTACTTGAATATCAAGCCAAGTGAAGTGACTTTGGGTTTGTTACATCCACATGACGCAGCCTTTAATTTCTTTACCAGTTGGGATAAGATATGCTTATTCCTCACTCATATTACATGCCCTGTGCAAGCCATCTGATGCTGTGACCATGCCTTGTCACTCTGAGACCAAAGCTGACAGAGCTACGTCATAGAGAACATGGAGACTCACCATGCAGTAAAGAAGAAAGTGGAAATTTTATAGTTTCTTAGTGCTTCTATCTGGAAGTGAAGTGTATCACTTCTCATATTATTTTTCATTTCTCTTATGTTTTCACTTTATCTATATATTTAAAAAAATAATGTTAATTTATTCTTGAGAGAGAGAGACAGAGTGCAAGTGGGGAGGGGCAGAGAGAAAGTGAGACACAGAATCTGAAGGAGGTTCTAGGCTCTGAGCTGTCAGCACAGAGCCTGACTAGGGGCCCAAACTCACAAAGCGATAGATCATGACCTGAGCTGAAGTCAGACGTTTAACCAACTGAGCCACCCAGGCACCCCTATGTACATATTAGTTTTAAGTTTATTTATTTTGAGAGAGAGAGAGAGAGAGCAAGGGAAGGGCAGAGAGAAAAGGAAACAGAGAATTCCAAGCAGGATCTGCACTGTCAGCACAGAGCCCGACGTGGGGCTCCATCCTACAAACCGAGAGATCATGACCTGAGCCAAGATCGAGTTGGACACTCAACTGACTGAGCCACCCAAGAGTCCCTATACATTTTTTAGTCAAAATAAGACTCATAATCTTGCCTATCTACTAATACTGCCAAAAAGTTCACTTTTCATGATTCTCTAAAATAGAGGAATACCAGAATATTTGTGAATTTCTTTATTGCCTACCAAAATAATTTTAGTAATTTATTGAAATCTTTCTTTCCCATAGTATCACTAGTTGTCTTCAACAAAGTAAAAGTGGGACTGTCACACAGTAGTTTTCAAACTCTAGGACTTGACTCATCTGTGGGTAACAAAATCAGTTACTTAATTGTGTCTCAAGCGCATTGGTAAATGAAAAATTGATAGACTAGAATAGACCGAAACAGAATAAATCAAGAGTTCATCCCAGTCAAACAAAAGAATTTTTTGTAAAAAAAAAAAAAAAGTAATAAGAATTCTTATTTTTATGCAAGAAAAAGAGCACTTTCATGTATAAATATATAGATAGATCATATACATGCACATATATTAGTCCAAATATACATTTAATATTATTATTAAAATGTAAAACTATAATGCACATAAAAACTGTAGTTCACAGTCAAAAATGTTTAAAATCACAATTTCAGGGTATGCATTGAGACTGTGGCAGCTCAGGGTCTTATACTTTATACAGTTTTAGACAAACTTATGTACTGCACTGACATTTTACAAATCTCTTTCACATATATTTCATTTCATCCTTAAAACAGCCTTGTAAATATGCACAGTTATCTACAAAATGCAAAACTAAGTCTAAGCAATATGGTGACGACCAAGGGCATAATTCGCAAATGGCAGGGCTAGGTCTCATCACAATTATGGTTTACAAACCTATTCTTCCTGCTACCAAATCACACTGCCAAAATCATTATGACATACAGTCTATTTTAGAATTTATTCTCCTTCCTGGATTCTAAGATTATCCCTTTATATTATTTACATATTGGAAATAATTACATATCTTAGAATGGATTTAGTTACTTAAAATATAGATTCTGAACCAACCCAGTACTATATTATGTCCCTTAACATTAGAAGACAAATAAAATAGAGACATTACTGTCTTTTAAAAAATTTTGTTTATATTTATTTATTTTTGAGACAGAGAGAAACAGAGCATGAGTAGGGGAGGGGCAGAGAGAGAGGCAGGTATAGAATTCGGAAGCAGGTTCCAGGCTCTGAGCTGTCAGCACAGAAGCCCACCAGGGGTTCGAACCCACCAACCATGAGAACATGACCTGAGCCGAAATAGGATGCGTAACTGACTAAGCCACCCAGGCACCCCGAAACTACTATCTTTCAAGCTGCAGAATATTTTAGGTGGTTACAACTATTCCATATTAAAAACTTTGTTAGGCACTGGGTGTACAACAATAAATGATATACCTACCCTGAAGAAAATCAATGGGGATAAAGATACGCAAAAATAAAAAAAAATACAATGTAAAAGTACCGTTGTAGAAATATAGGCAGAATTCTGAACAATATTAAGAACATAAGTTCTACGTGTGATCCCACAAGATATTTAGTAATGATAAGTTTGTCATGGAAATTTGAATCAAACCTTTGATAAATAACCAGAAAGACATATTAAGATGGGGTTGAGAAGGTAGTAAATACATACCAATTTGAAAGAATAATTCATTTTCTTAGTAAACATTTATTTAAAACTAATTATATGCCAGTAGATAAAACATTAGGTATTTGGCATATGAAGATTAAAATAATGTCCTTTTTATTTTCAAAGACCTTATATTTAAATAGCAAAAAGTCAATGGAGTTCAAACAGTTGTTATGATAGGGAGGGACTTCAAAGAAAGAAGGGAACTGGTGATTTTAATGGGTCTTTTTATGAATATTCTGAAAACCACTATAATATGGTATTTAAGATTATGAACCAGGCAACCAAATTTCTTAGACTCAAATTTTGGTGCTGTTCAAGAACAAGTTACTTTACCTTTCTGTATTTTAGTTTTCCTGTATGTAAAATAGTATCATAGTAGAATATGTTATTTCTATCAGGATTTAAAAATGTATGTGTGTGTATGTGCATTCTTTTCTTACCGTGTTATAAACAACAGTATATAAGTAATATCTATAATTATTATATGTCAAAGAATAAACTTTTGGTTTTGTTTTTACATTTTTTTAAACATTTTCTTTAGCAAGGGTCTACATAGTACTGAAGGGTTATTAGGAAGGGGATGACTGATTCAGCCAAATTAATTTTTCTAATCATTCATCTCTTGCTTCTTATTTTCCCTAACTCCTATTTCTTTGTTTTCTGAATGAATCGTTGATTGGATATTATATCTTACTCAAAAGTGACAAAGTAACAATAATTAATTGGCCTAACTGTGTGGATGTCAGGCTAAAATACAAAAGTGCCACCACATTACACCCAAATGTACCTTGTAAGGCAAATATTGCTAATTGATATTTTAAAGTTTAACTTCTAGGAAGTTTTGGTTTTGCTGTGTTAGATAATATTGTATTTTTATTACATGTAGTTGATAGCCACTTCATTCAAATAATAAGCTATGTGTTCTGCATTAGGATGCCACGATTTTCATTACCATTTTGCAGTAGCAATCACACTAACCCAATAGTGGGTATAGTGGTTGGTTCTGACTTGAGTTTATGCAAACTCAGAACTTTCTTTGGTTATGACATACACTTATGGTAATAGACCTTATTTTCAATGTGCTTTCTAGTCTATGAAACAATGTTATTTGCATTCTCTCATTTTATTTATCTCATAACAATTCTATGTAGTGTTTCTTGTCCATTCCAAAAGACAGTAAGCTTTTCCACTAAATATTTGAAAAGATTGCCATCGGCTCATGGTGGAAGAAAATAATCATAAATATACTAGTCTACACAATAAATGGTAAGTGTGAATTATTTTGTTATTGTTCACCTTGCCTTGTTGGCCTATGTTTTAAAGAAGTGTTTTGGTGAAAATAATTTAAAAACACATAAAACAGAGGGAAGAAAAAAGTTACTAAGAGAAGATAAAATAATTACGGAGGGTAGGGGAACGTTGATGTAGATCTTTGTGAACATCACAGCACTGTTGTGAAGGAAATAGAATCCTGCCGAGTGGATGATGCTATTCCAATTTCTTTTGCAAACTTAAAATATAGTAGGGAAAAGTTCAACCAACCTTTTTGGCTGTTTATTTATTTATTTATTTATTTATTTAGAGAGAGAGAGAGAGAGGGAGGGAGAGAATGAGCACAAGTGGAGGAGGTGCAGAGAGAGAGGGAGAGAGAGAATCCAAAGCAGGCCCAAGGCTCAGAACACAGCTTGATGCAAAGCTCAATCCTAGGACCATGAGATCATGACCTGAGACAAAATCAAGAGTCAGATGCTCAACCAACTAAGCCACCCAGGGGCCCAGGAGAAATTCTTTTTTTTTTTTTAATCTTTATTTGTTTTTGAAAGAAAGACAGAGTGTGATCAGAGGAGGAGCTGAGGGGATGGAGACACAGAATCAGAAGCAGGCTGCAGGCCCCGAGCTGTCAGCACAGAGCCCCTGAGGCGGGGCCCGAACTCACGAACCGTAAGATCATGACCTGAGCTGAAGATGGACGCTTAACCGACTGAGTCACCCAGGTGCCCCAGGAGAAATTCTGAATAAAGAAATGTGGAATAATAAAACACAAATAATCTGAAATGAACATCTGAGATAATTCAAAATCTTTTTAGGCATAATTAAATTTATCTAATTTTCAGTTGGGTTACTAAGTCAGCAGATGTTAGCAAAATATTGAAAGAAGGTATGAACTTCAGATATTCAAGTTTCTATGATTTCTAACTGCAAATAAATATATTTCTGTTTACATTTTCCCTATGTGAAATTTAGATACTTCTAGTCAAAATCTATATACTAAGAGGGATATCTAGGTCATGCAAGAAGAGAGCAACATTATAGAAATCAAAAATATAATACAGACACAATATAATCCAGATAATATCTATCTAACATAGATACTGTCAGGCTTCATCAGGCTCTTGGTTATATAACCCTACTACTGTAGTCATATCTAAAATAATAAATCATATTACTCGAGTTTTACAGATGTGTGAGAGTCATTTATTATTTTTATATAAAAGCCCACAGTTATTAAGTGTTGGAGGCAAGACCTCAAATCATTCTTCGAGTTCAAACTATTACCTCTTACATGCAGTGATCTTAAGGCAGAAAGTTGATGGAAAATTACATAGGATTTGAGAGAGAAAAAGTGGTCTCTAAATCATATGACTCAATCCTTAAAACTTAGAGATGAGGAAACAAAAGTTTATCAAGTTTGAGAGAGTTGTTTAATAATGGAAGCAGGAAAAATCTTATGTCTCCTAATACAATATCTACTAAATAAAAATGTATATTTACAGATGGGTATGTAAAGACATCAATTAATAAAACTAAACTCATTAAAAGTAAATTTAAGCCGACCTGTAGAGGCGCCTGCGTGGCTCAGTCAGTTAAGCGTCTGACTTGATTTTTTTCGGCTCAGGTCATGATCCTAGGAACGTGAGATCGAGCCCCACATCAGGCTTTGCACTGACAGCATGAAGCCTGCTTGGAATTCTCTCTCCTCATCTTTCTGCCCCTTTCCCACTTATCCTCTCTTTTTCTCTTTCTCTCTCTCTCAAAATAAATAAAATGAAAAAATAAAAATAAGGGATACCTGGATGGTTCAATTGGTTGAGCGTGCAACATTTTTTTTATGTTTATTTATCTGAGGCGGGACAGAGGGAGAGGGAGACACAGAATCCGAAAGCAGGCTCCAGGCTCTGAGCTGTGAGCAAAGAGCCTGACGCCAGACTCAAACTCATGAACTGTGAGGCCCTGACCTGAGCTGAAGTTGGACACTTAACCAACTGAACCACCCAGATGCCCCATCATGTGTTTTAATTTAGGCTAGAACTAGGGTCTGCATATTAAGGATCTCAGCTCCAACTCTCCGCTCTTTCTGTAAATGGCATTTTATTCAAACACAGCTACACCCACTTGTTAGGTATTGGCTATGCTACTTTTATACTAAGAGAGAACTGAGTAGTTATGACACATCGTACATGTCATACAGCCTAAAATACTAACTATTGAGACCACTAGGAAAAGTTGCCACTGCCCTAAAGCAGGAGATTCTGTAATGTTAGAATTCCCTGAATCATGACTTCTGTTTACAATTCCAAGACGTTTCTAAACTCTTGTTGGCGTATCATTAAACAAATAGAAAGCAGAAAAGAAGCTTTTGTCATGGAGTGTGTGTGTGTGTGTGCGCACGTGTGAAGGAATAATCCCTTTTATGCAGTTCCACTAAGGATTTAATAACTTTGGTCTTGGGAATCAGAGCATGAAAGTGACAATCAAGATAAATATATAATATGAAATATATATGTAATTGTATAATCTAGGTAGCATAGAACAGATTGTGCTTCTAAATTTATACAGGTTAGCAGTAGAAGATGTTATGTTGAATTTATGAACTCAATGATATATACTTGTTTGCAGACAACCACATATATTTCATATTTATTAAGCTCATGTTATCCCATAAGCATAATTAATAAATCATTTGCCAGATTCTGACTTCAAATATGTTATTTTTTGCCTTTGACTATGGCCACATTTTGTCATGACCATGTCCTGATCTGTTGCTGTTGTATAATGTTCACAGAGTCTGGCATGTGTAGGCTATAGCCTGATTTGTTCTATTTTAATGATGTGCATTAAATTGCCCTAGTGCACCTTGACTTCTTACAATCAATAAACATGATTAATACATCTAAAAATGACAGTGTGTTTTAAAAATAGCACTATAAGTCACTGTTTAGGTTGAATATATCTTATGAAATTAGCAGGTGAGTATTTTCTGTAGCTGATGATTAAGGTTGCTATTCTGAGAAAGTGACAACATATAAATATATCTGGGGGAAGAAGGCACGGATTTTTTTTTCCAATTAATGTCTGTACATCTTGACCCTTCTGTTTACATGACAGATAGCCAGCGTGGGCCTCATTTGTAAGAATGACCTATTTTGAGAGTATGATTAAAGAAAAACTGATCTAAGAACCAGTCTTGAAGGCTGGCCTTTCATTTGCTCACAACATACAGAGGTGCCTCTTACCCTAAAAACAATAAACCCCCAAATCCCATTTGTGACCTTCTTATTGTTGGAATAATGAATTTTCCCAAATATTTATGCCCTTTTTATCAATAATGCAAATGCTCTAGAAAGTAAGCAGAAAATGTCTCCATTCATTTTTATATGTGACATTTAATAACAAAGTATCATATTTTCTTTGTAAAAGTGAAAACAGTAAACCTATAAAATCCCTCTAAAAATAACACGATTGCCCTCCTGTCTTCCTTAATACTGCATTTGTATATGATGTTGGGGAACTTTAGTTACTCCTCAGAAGTATTAGTTTCATCATTAATTACATGCAGTGTATTCCATTATCCACCGGATTCTGTTGGAGGTTCATAGTCTAAATTGTGCATGTGTCATTCTTATTACCAACCATATTCAAATACCAAGTAGAAGAGACCTAAGTGAATAATATACTAAATACAGCAGTAAATACTCAGAAAACATTTCTTAAGCACCCTTAATAGGAAAAGCATCCAAGGAAGTAATTGGATGGAGAATGAGAAAGGTTTCTGTTTGTTGATTCACTTGTTTCCATCTTCCCAGGGTGTACTACATTGACCAGTTCAGTCAAGAAATCTAATTTAAAGTATTATTAGAATGTATTGAGTTTGTCATTAGGATGGAAACAATCTTATAAGAAAATTTCAAAAATTGGGGACCCTGAGGGCGCCTGGGTGGCTCAGTTCGTTGAACATCCGTCTTGGGCTCAGGTCATGATCTCGGCTCATGAGTTCCAGCCCTGCGTCGGGCTCTGTGCTGACCACTCAGAGCCTGGAGCCTGGTTCAGATTCTGTGTCTCAGTCTCTGCCCCTTCCCTGTTCATAGTCTGTCTCTCTCTGCCTCAAAAATAAACTTTAAAACAATTTAAAAACTTGGGGTCCCTGAGTTGCTCAGTCAGTTATGCATCTGACTTCAGCTCAGGCCATGGTCTCATGGTTGGTGAGTTTGAGCCCCATGTCATGATCTGTGCTGTCAGCAGGGAGTCTGCTTTGGATCCAATGTCTCCCTCTCTCTTCGCCCCTCCCCTGCTGTCTCTCAAAAATAAATAAATAAATAAATAAATAAATAAATAAATAAATAAATAAACAAACATTTAAAAATTAAAATTTTAAACAGGAAGAATGGATGACAAATTTAGTAATTCTGAGATTGTTTAAGATTCTTTCTAATAAAAAATCAATAAAAGTAGATAAAAATGACACTTTAAGAAGACGGGTGCTTATTTATTTTCCCTTAAGATTTTTCTCTAAGTATAAACAGAATGAGGAGTTTTTAACAGGAAATGCTTAATTCAAGCTATTTTGTTTTGGTGTTTAGTGATGGAATATAACATAAGAATTATGTATGCTAGGAGATATTCTACAAAATAAAAATCAGAACCAAGCTTTTAAAAGACTTTTTTTGACAAAGGTGACAGTGCTAACAAATGGAATTAGAATTTAGTATGGATCAAGATAAGGTCCCATATTTCAGGCAAGAATAAAAGACCTGTAAAGACTGGCTACCAAAGGTTTTCATTCACTGCAATCTACACCATTCTACAAATACAGTAGTGGTCATAAAGTCAAAGCAGCCTAGGTTGGATAATAGAAGTCTAGGTTTCATAACAATTGAAGCGCAGCTTCTGAAATCGTACTTTGACTATGTGTTTATTTATAAAGCTAATTTGCAAAACTGCATGTTGTCGGATAAACATATCCAGGAGAATAGAAATCTAAAGCCTTTGTATTAAGTTAATGAAATGAAACTACCTGCAGCATCAGGAAAAAAAAAATGAAAACTACCATCCTTAAATGAAATTGTCGGTTCACAACCTTAGGAGGTGCCCATGAAATCTGAAACTGGCACTTCCCCCACCCTGAACACGAAATGCAAGAAGAAAGAGAAGAAAGTTGCAGAGCCCTGCAGAATGGTAAGGAGGCAGTTTCAATAAGCAATGGGTCTTACATAAGAGGTTCCTTTTGGGGGCACCTGGGTGGTTCAGTTGGTTGAGCCTCCGACTCTGGATCAGGTCATCATGGTTCATGACTTTGAGTGCCATGTCGGGCTAGCTGTTGTCAGCCTGTCAGCACACAGCCTGCTTGGGATCCTCTCTCCCCCTCTCTCTACCCCTCCTCCACTTGAACTCTCCTAAAAAATAAAAAAATAAAAAATAAAAAATAAAGGGGCTTGTTTTTGTGGGGTGCAACAGGATGTCTCCTCATCCACCCTCCAGAATCTTAAAAGTTTACATAGAATGCTTAAATGAGATCCGTCCCATATCTGGCCCAGGTGATCTCAGAACACCATACTCTCAGAGGGCTATGTCCTTGGAAAGACTGCTAGTACAAGAATATATACTGAATGTAGGTTTCAAGGACCGGAGAGAGGGTGAGGAACCTCTGACTGGCTTCTCCTGCTCCAAGGTAAACCTCAAGTCATGTCTTCTCATGATATCTTCCAACAGCAATCTTCACATATTTAAAGGATTTCCCCATGAGAAAGATAGATGCCTACTGTTTTGGGAGCATCACTAGGATCAGGGGGATGAAGTTGCTGAAGGTAGGAACAGTTTTGCAATAAAGCGAAAAATCACCAATTGAGACAGGTCAGCTTGTGAGAAAATGGTCTCAGTTATGTAGCACAGGTAATTATTATTACACTAAATATATGTTTTACTGAATGCCCTCTGACATTTCTTCTGAGTTCTATGATTGATTTTGACTAAACATGGTATTGTTTGGTTAAGGTGAGTATATTGTGAACAATTGTCTCATGTTCATTCTTTGTCAGACAAATTCAAAATCTTGCATTTTGCTTTGTTTTTCTTTTTCAAAACAGCCATAGGTAGTGGTATTATTAAGATAAATTAGAAAGATGGATAGTCAAAGACAAACCCTTGACAATTATTCTAAGGTAAAAGATATGTTATATCTCACAGCAACCATTCAGGCTCTAGATGTTTTTTATGTAAGTGTTTCTTCCATTTAAATGTGTTCTAGCATGAATTTTAGAGTGCCATTTACAGTCTTACATATCAAATTGAGCAAGAAGATGTCTTTGCATAGTCCCGTGACATGCAGCCTGTACGCTTGCATTGCTGTTATGTTTTGAATTTGCATCAGCCCTAAAAAAAATAACTACATAACAGTGTTCATCAAAATCTTGGCAATGATTTCACCTGACAAAATTAGGATTTGCACAACTACTATTTTCATGATATTGTATCTCTCACTGGTGGGTAACTATGATCACAAAGCAATAAAATAGATAGGAGATATTTATTTAGGAAGTTCTATCTTGGTTAGCTGTTTGATGCTTCATTGATAGCAAGTCATAATATTTCAATCTCCCAAAATGATCACTGGAGACTGTAATTTCATTTACTAATCAATTAAAATTTTCCCAAGAACTATGCTTCAGGGAAGATAATATGGCTTTCTATCCACTGAGTGTGCAGAGCTTTCTTGGGCCATAGGAGTTGGCTGGACCATGTCTTTTTTTGCTAAGGTGATATGTTTCTGAAATGAAAAGGTAGACATCCCTGTACTTGAGTAGCATCGCTTTGAGGACCCTTCATAAACATTTGGCTGTCAGAATTTTAACTCATGGTAGTATACCAATCCCAAGGGAAATACAATATCACAGTGGAGAAAAACCAATGCCAAGGGGAAATTATTCTGCTTCAAGTGTTAGAGTGTTTTTACTTCTAGTACCGTTCTTTACAATTTGGTAGGGCTCTAAATGGAATTGAACAAATTTCCTGAGGTTGTATATTTTGGCAAAATTATCTGAAAGTGTACATGACTCAGATTTACTTTTGTAAAATTTTTCATGTTTTTGAATTCATTTTTGAGAGACACAGAGGGATAGGGTGTGAGCCGGGGAAGGGCAGAGACAGAGGGAGACACAGAATCTGAAGCAGGCTCCGGGCTATATGAGCCATCAGCACAGAGCCTGACATGACGCTCGAACCTACGGTGAGATCACGAGGTGAGCTGAGGTCAGACACTTAACTGACTAAGCCACCCAGGCGCCCCTGGATCAAATTTACTTCTAAAGTGATGTTTGCAGTCACAGATTTATCAAGATTCTGATGTTTGAAATGACAGTTGTGTATCCCTAGTCACTGAAGAAGACAAGAGTGGTAAAAATTATTAATGAAACTTCATCTTTTACTAGTTATTTATAAGATATTTTAGTTTTCACACTTTTATTTTATAGGTTGCTCTGTAATCATTTATCATGGAAAAAATCCTGTTTTTTTAATTTTTTTAACGTTTATTTATTTTTGAGAGAGAGAGAGAGAGAGAGAGAGAGAGAGAGCAAGTGGGGGAGGAGCAGAGAGAGAGGGAGACACAGAATCCGAAGCAGGCTCCAGGCTCTGAGCTGTCAGCACAGAGCCCAACACGGGGCTAGATCCTACGAACCGTGAGATCACGATCCTAGCCAAAGTCTGACACTAATCCATTGAGCCACCCAGGTGCCCCATGCAAAAAATCTTATAAAACTATGAAGCAAGTGGAAAGGGAGACAATGTGTAGTAAGAAAAATATAAGTAAACTGTATTTTCTTATTTTTTCATTGGAGGAGTCTGCAAGTGTTTCAGTGTCTGTAAGTGTGTAAGAATAGTATTCTCCTGCTACATTAGGAAAGTGTAAATTAAAATAAATATTTCAGAAATGATTAAATCTATGTCCTGCATGCAGAAAAACTATTATACATATTATATTCAACTATGTGTATATATATATATGTATATATATGTGTGTGTGTGTGTGTGTGTATATTCTATTACATAATATGATAATATAACGTATAATATATAGTAGATGTACAGTAGATATATAGAATATACTATAATATAATAGGCATATTATGACTTATATAATTTAGGAAGCAAATTTTGAAAAAGTAAAGTGAATCCTGTAAATGTTCAAATAAAAGCAGCAAAAATATTTAAAATTTCAAAAACAAATAATTATTGGGCACTTGGTTAATATCAGAAATTATGCTAGGCACCCGCTGCACAAAAGTGCATAAAATTCATAGGCCCACTTTAGGAAGGTTTCAAACTGGAGAGCAAATAACAAACAAAAAAGTAAACACAAAACTATTTGGTTCATGCCATGACTGTAGGCGTTAAAGTGTGCTTTAAGAGCACTGGATAAGGACATCTGACCAGACTGGAGAAAGTAAAAGGGTAGTCACTGAACACGTGTTAGAAATACTAGTACTAAACTGTAACATAAAGATCACTTCAGGCTGAATATGTAGGCTATGAGCTTGACGATACTTTATGGAATGATCAAGACTGTCAGTTAAGCGTCCAACTCTTGGTTTCGGTTCAGGTCACAATGTCACGGTTTCCTGAGTTCAAGCCCCAAGTCAGTCTTTGCCCTGACAGCGCAGGGTCTCCTTGGGATTCTCTCTCTCTCCTCTCTGTCTGCCCCTCCCCTGCTCAGTTGTCTCTATCTCTGTCAAATTAATGAATGCACTTAAAAATGTTTAATAAAAAAAATAAGGTCGGGTTTAGAGATGAGTAGGACCCAGATCCTAGAGTCTGATCATCTGAATCTGCAATGGTTTCTAGTCTCTTAAAGTTACTAAGGGCATTTCTTTCCTAAAGGGAGAAGTTCATTCTGTTTTCCCTGTGTCCTGTGATCATGCCCCAAATATTGACTCCTACTAATTTCTATCTGATAACTTAGGTCTCCGTGCTTCCGTGTTCAATTCTAATTGATTTCTAACCTTCACCTTAAAGCCGATTTTTCAAGTCTCTGTTTTCAAAAAGAAATGGTATCTGCAAACTAAATCAGTATACTAATTATTCACCCATTTTACTGATGAAAATATCGAACAATATGCCTTTTATAAGATCTGTAGAACATTCTCATCTTTTTTTGGCCAGTTAGAACAAACAATAATGGTGATGGACTGATGAAGCAATAGAAACAAATGCCAAAATATGGTTTAATGAAAACATATGCCATATGTGGTATCATTGGCCTATATAGCCATTATTCCAAAAATATCACACATTTTTATAAAGCAATGCTGTGTAAATACAAATCATGTTATTTTGGTTTCACCTTATTTATAGGACTTCAGATTATCTGAAATTTTAGTGCTGGTATTTTTATAAAATATATATTCTTTACATGCAGTATTAGAAGAAAACATATGACTTATTTTCCAGTCTTTGACAAACCATGAGTTCAATTGCTTCTGGGAGTCCAGCCAGGAGGATGGTGATATTCAAATAATGTTGTTTCCCTGTTGTGATATTTATTATTCAATTAATTTTTTGATGCTTTCATCTCCTATGGGCAGGAGTAGTAAGAAATCCCTTAATTACTTTCTATTTCACATAGAGCTGCTTTGGGTAATCTTAGAAAACAAATTCTAATTAAGAAACTTAAAAAAAATAGCTAAATTCTACCTATGCTCTTTAGCCACTGTTGAAAATTTGGGTCAGCAAACCACTAGTGATGATAAAATTATTCAAGACTTTGTTTCAATTTCTTTCAGTTTTATCATTTTTAAGCTTTTTATTTTTAGGCATGTAATTTAAGACTGTGATAATGAAATTTTGAATTTCTTCCAATGAATGTAATGGCTATGACCTTATTAGGTATGCTGGTCCATTTGTGATATCAATGATTACAGACACAGGTTAATCAGAATTTTTCCTTTTTAAAAATAAAACCATTTTGATCACAACGAATTGATTAAATATTGATTTTGTTGAATATTGAGTTTATCTGATCAGATCTCTGCAAAAGTTTCCCCAATGAAGTTATCGATACGATCACCATTAGTGCACAAATGCTTAATATCACTGTTTTGAAAGTTTAAAATTAAGTTTAATTTTTCATTTTGTACTATAGAGGTTAAGGTTACTCAGATTCATATAGTTGAAAGAATTCACAGCACTTGTTAAAGCATGCTCACATAAGGATTTAACAAAGGCAAATAATGAGATACGGCAAGAGGAGACTTCAGGCAAATTTGGGAAGGTCTGAGAGACATAAGGCACACTCCTCAGGGGCCTTCTTATTCTCACAAGGACTCTACTCTTGAAACGGAACCACCATTTGTGTAATGAATTTAGCTTGGAGACAACTCAAGGAGGCAGACATTCCTTGTGGGGGGTTTATGTAGACTAGACAGTCATGTAGCCTAGACAGGAAGGGAACATAAGCATGAATGACACAGTTTGTCGGGACTCCCCAAGAATACATACCCTCAGCCTCAATGATTTACTAGAAGAACTCATAGGACTCAGATAAGCTGCCATGCTTATGGTATTAATACACTATTGCTACAGTTAAAGCATAAAGACTAAAACAAGCAAATGGAAAAGGCACATTGGGGCCAAGTCTGAAGAAACCAAGAACAAATTGCCAGGTATCCTCTCCCAGTGGAATTGCTCAGGCATGTGTAATTCTCTCAACAAGGATGTGTGACAACACGTGCAAAGTGTTCCCAAACAGGAAAGCTCATCTGAGGCTGGGTCACTGGGGTCAGTCACTTATGCCTGCACCGCCTGCATGCTTAACCTCAGCTGGTGGGACTCTAGCCAGCAAGCAAAAATCAGGCATTTACCATAGATAATATTATTAGTATCAACTATCTGATCAAATTAGTACTCCATGCCCCAAAGGCCACAGGCGTGGAACAGAAACACTCTTATTAGGCAAAATATTTCAAGGGCTTAGAGCTCATCTCCCAGAGGGCAGGCCTGGGCCCATTGCAAAGATAGACCTCTCTTGGGAATGTTCAGGACTGGAGCAACCAGGGTCTGCTGGGTTCAATCTTTCTTACACACGAACGTTTTTCAGTAAATCATTTTCAAAGTAAAATAAAGAACTAGAGAATGGATTGATATATTAAAAACAGGTTAAAAGACAAATTAATGTATTTCAATTCAGGAGTTTTGTTTGAAACATTATACAAATACCTAACAATAGCTCTGTGTGTGTGTGTGTGTGTGTGTGTGTGACATTTACAAAGCAATTAACATTTGTAGCACTAGATTTTTTAAGCATATTAATGATAATAATAATACTAATGTTATATAACAAGACCTTATTCTGTATATTTGCATGAAGAAATCTTTAGAAATTTAATTAAATAAGATATCTATATTTTATTCAAATAATTTGAAGTTAGGGAAGATGAGAGTATAAATGAAGCAGTTTTTGCCATGATATAATTGTTATAACTCAGTGATACATGAAGTTTCATTTTCCTTTGCCAAAATAACATGTCTAAATATTCACATGTAAAAATATATTTAAATAATTAGGAAGATAAATGGGTAATTAAAAATAATTCAATAGTTTGGGTACTGGGTAGACTAGTGGATTGTTGCTAATCTTGTTAGATATGATACAGTTAATATAATATAAAAATTTATATTTAAGACCCATTGCAAGGTATTCTGACTTGAAATAACAAGAGGGTAAGACTAGATGAAGAAAATGTAAAAATATTGGTAGTTATTGGGTGCTGGCATGTACATAAGAATCTATTCATAATTTAATTTTATGTATATGCGTGTGTCTGAGTATGTGTGTGCGTTGTGTGTGTTAAATGAATAAAATCAAGGAAATTTGACACTATTGAATGTCTAGCTTACAATCTATTATTATGCTTAATGCATGTTTTGGATCTATGGGTTTTTATTCCCTTTCATTCATGTCAGGAATATTTGGAGCAATAAAATGTTAGCTTCCTGAAATCTGTCTTCTTCTGTGTGCAGGCATATTAAAATACCCCCTTCTTTTCTTTATTTATTATTTTCCCATACTCCCAGTACTTCTCTGTATTTCACAAGTCTGTTCTCACGTGTGGGTATATCCCAAGATTTTGCTGGCATGTATTTTCTGAATGTATTTCTTAAGAATGTGGTTTTTTCTTCCAGATATCCTTCCTGTATTCTTTCTCTATTTTTCAACCTTCCTTTTAGTCTTTTTTACACTTATTAGCCAGTAGTAACCTACGTTCAATATGGATGAAACTGATCCAATCACATCACATTTTAAACCAGGGGTTCATCATGATCTCATTAATTTTCATCATGAAACTACGTTTCTCTGGGTTTCCTTGGCTCTAAAATATATAGTTATAATTTGACTCATTCTTATTCCTCACTTACAGTGTATCTAATTAATCAGTAGCTAATATTGTTTCAACCTTTATTTTGCTCCTTCTTTGTCTCTTACTTTACTCCACAATTTCAACCTCTTACCAATAGATCATTTTAGTCCCATATTAATTAATAGGTTGATTGATAGATTTTTTCTATGTGTCACTTACCTAAGAATCTAATTCAACATGCCTTTCACCCTTGTACTGAGACCTAATGCCTCCACAGGTGCTCCTTTTCAACAAACAATGCAAATTCCTTTGCATCTCAGGTAGTATCTTCAACCATTTGTCCCTGATGGGCTTTTCACCACACCATCCTGACCAGCCCTGATCCTATCACAGGTTACTCAATATTATTTCCTTGGTGTGTGCTTTTATTACCTTTTCTTGTAGCCTCTAAATTTGAATATACATGAAGGCAATAGAAGTGAAAAGAAGGTTATAAAATACCAAGAGCTTCATATCCCTGTCAAGGAAGGATTGGAGTTTGCTGCCTTTGAGGTCATCGTATTCTGCTGTTGTGAGAGCAAGTGAATGCTGGATTATGAAGGATGATTAAAATAAGATTTGGGTTCTACACTCCACTGCCCTCTGCCAGATACATATTTTTGTCACTTGTCTTTTTAGCTCAATGAGTTTTCTTTCCTTGCCTTTTTTCTCTCTTGGTAGACTAGTTCCCATCTTTTAACTGCAAGTGTTGGATGAGCATCTCCCAAGAATTCTGGCTAGTATTCCCTTTCATATTCTTGTTACTTAGACACCTTTATCACTTCGCCCTTATTCTATTTTTGAAAAACATTAGGATAAAATAAACTGAAAAAGTAAATGGAACACAAAACCAGAAAAAATGCTAAAAGTGTTTACTATTTCCTTAGTCCTTTAGACTATTTCCATCCTCATTACTATGTTTAATAATAAAACTGTCGGGGCGCCTGGGTGGCGCAGTCGGTTAAGCGTCCGACTTCAGCCAGGTCACGATCTCGCGGTCCGTGAGTTCGAGCCCCGCGTCAGGCTCTGGGCTGATGGCTCAGAGCCTGGAGCCTGTTTCCGATTCTGTGTCTCCCTCTCTCTCTGCCCCTCCCCCGTTCATGCTCTGTCTCTCTCTGTCCCAAAAGTAAATAAACGTTGAAAAAAAAAAATTAATAAAAAAAAAATAAAAAAAATAAAACTGTCATTTGTGTGTCAATGTTATTGGGGTTTTTCTACTACCTAATCTTGTTTTATTCTTATCTTTTACCTTTAATAAGTCAAAATTATAGGCTCACATCCAGAAAATCGTTTTTTTTTTTTAACGTTTATTTATTTTGAGAGAGAGAGAGACAGAGTGCCAGTGGTGGAGGGACCGAGAGAGAGGGAGACACAGAATCCGAAGCAGGCTCCAGGCTCTGAGCTGTCAGCACAGAGCCTGATTCAGGACTCGAACTCACAAACCCTGAGATCATGACCTGAACCGAAGTCAGACTCAACTGAATGAGCCACCCAGCGCTCCTCACATCCAGCAAATCTTAATTACTGAAGATCTGCCTTCACCCACAATCTCCTGATATAAACACTCGTGTGTATCTATAGTATCTCATTCAATAATTCAAAATGTAAATGCCTTGAATATGCATAAATACATCTAGTGTTCTTTTTATGAACATAGTGCGCTCATATTTTTCTGATAAAAAGTTGAAGTTGAAAGAATCCTCTTCTGTGTCCAATGATATTTACTTTTTTCTAAATCTTATTCTTTTTCTATACATTTCAGGAGATGATACATATAAAAATTCTTTTCTGATGATAAAACCAGCAGTATCTGACAGAAAGTCTGCCAGCAATGGCACGACAGAAAAACTCATCGTGTATTAACTTGTGTGTTTTGCATTACGGAGCTGTATAGCAAAATAAGGTGCAAAGTATTCTATAATCTTAGTATTTTTTAATATACTTGGAAAAATGTATTAAGTATATTTGAATACCACGGGTCTTACAGTTATTTATAGTTAGCTAATCTCAGCACATATAAATTCATATCTGTAGTACAAAAAAAAAAAATCCTAACTTTCAAATCACATAGAACAGAGCGGTAATTAGAAACACAATCATCACATCAAATGTATTTCCAAAGCAAATTATGTTAATTAAATAATTTGCTGAGTACAGTGACTTTGACAAGTTCTTTTACTCTAGTTTAGCTATTAATCTCTGATTTTAACAAATACAATTAGTGAGCACTAGTATTTAAAAATATCTAGTTTAAAGAGCTCTGTGGGTAAAAGAACGTACTTAGAAAATACTGGAGAAAAACGTGCTATGTGATTCCCTTTTCCCTGTCTTTTGTTTCCTTTTGTCCTTATTGTTGTAAAAGGCATGTTTGTTTTTGAGAGATGATAACAATATACATGAGAGGAAGAAACTATGGAGGAATAAAGTAAGCTACAATCAATTTTTCTCTTAAGAGTCTCCCACCCCCAGCATTCAAAGTGATTAATAATGTGGTTTTAATAAAATAGAATTTGTAATCATAGTTATAACGTTAATTTTAGTTTTTATAGTTACAAAAATGCAAAGTAAAATATTATGAATGTGTTATTGGCAAGGTCTTTGTAATTTTTAATTACTTTTCAAAATGTTAAGTTGACATCCAAAAGTGAGATTGCCAGGTTTTACCTAATATGAACAGGGTTATGACTGCAAATACGTTATTAGACACCCACAGATTTCTTGGTTGTGTGAAACAAATTAATTAAATATCTCATTTAACTACTATATATCTTACACATATTATGATAGTATTGAATATTTCCAATTTAAAGAAAATAAAATGTAATCTAAGGGATATACCCAGGGATATTTTAATAGACATTATAAATATATCCTAAGTCACCAATTGATACAAAAATAATATTTTGGGGGTGCCCGGGCGGCTCAGTCGGTTAAGTGTGAGTCTTTGTTTCAGCTTAGGTCATGATCTCACAGTTCGTGGGATCAAGCCCTGGGATGGCTCTGCGCTGGCAGCCAGGAGCCTGCTTGGGATCTCTCTCTTTCCCTCACTCTCTGCCCCTCCCCTACGCATTCTTTCTCCAAATAAATAAATAAACTTAAAAAAATTAAGAAGTTAAAAAAATTTATGGGGCTCCTGGGTGGCTCAGTCGGTCAAGCATCTGACTCCAGCTGATGTCATGATCTCATCTCTTGGGAGTTCGAGCCCCACATGGGGCTCTGAACTGACAACTCAGAACCTTGAGGCTGCTTCTGATTCTGTGTCTCCCTTTCTCTCTGCCCCTCTCCCACTCATGCTCTGTCTCTTTCTTTCAAAAACAAATGTTAAAAAGAAATTTAAAAAAGAAGTTTAAAAAATTTTTAAAATATTTGTCAAAAATGCACAAGAACTATTTTTTATCTAAAAGCAGAATTTTCTTCTGAATGTGACTTCACACTCTTCTCACTACACCCATCCCAAGTTCCTTTGTATTTTTTTAATAATTTGCTTAATGTTTGTTTATTTATTTTTGAGAGAGAGAGAGAGAGAGTGAGCAGGGGGGAGGCAGAGAGAGAGGGAGACACAGAATCCAAAACAGGCTCCACCTCCTAGATGTTAGCACAAAGCGCAACGCGGGGCTCAGACCCACAGACTGTGAGATCATGACCTGAGCTGAAGTCAGATGCTCAACAGACTGAGCCACCCAAGCGCCCCCAAGCTCCCTTTTAATTTGATAATTTTCAGAGAATTTCCTATAACACTAAAGTTGTATTCCAAAGAACCCAAGTAATTAAGAGGTTTAGAAGGAAAAAGAAAAGATAAAACAAACTATAGTTACAAGAATGTATGTAAAATAAACTATATTCCCAGAATAAAGAAAGGCTACTGGAAGAATAAATAAGATGCTTATTTGCATCTAGTTCATGACTACTCAATGGTCTTCATTATTAACTCTCATCATAATTAAGAATTTAAATGTTATATGAAAAATATCTTGGGGCACCTTGGTGGCTCAATTGGTTGAGCACGTGACTCTTGATTTCAGCTGAGGTCATGATCTCACAGTTTGAGGGATTGAGCCCCCATCAGGCTCTGTGCTGGCAGGTCGGAATCTGTTTAGGATTCTTGCTCTCCCTATCTCTCTCTCTATGCTTCTCTTTCTCTCAAAATAAAAAAAAAAAACATTTAAATTAAAAAAGAAAAGAAAAGAAAAGAAAATTAAGGAAAAGAAAAGAAAAGAAAAATATCTCTTGTCAGTAAAGCCAGTGGGAAAATTGTAGAATATCAAGTAACAACTACAAGAAGTACATATATTTATGGATAGTTCTATGCTATATGTATTGGTATATACAAGAGCAGTGCATGCATGATTGCAATGCAGATGCATAGCTAATTCTCAATAAATTCTAAATTATATTTCATAAATGAGCAGATGATTCAAGAACAGTTAGTTGGCTTTTATGAGTTTTGTATGGAATATTAATAATGCTTTCTAGATAAAGAAGAATTTACTTCATACATTTGGAATATTATGTCATTTCGATGCGTAGAATATTTTTATATACATATTCAGTAAAAAATAACATTTTAGCTTTTAAAATCCAATACACTGTCTTGACTACTTAATCACTCTGAAAAAAATGTAGAATATAGAATATTTAACGATAAGCAAGGATAAATAAATTTGATAGTTCTGGTTGAGTCAGGAAAATAGACCAACTACAAGAATAAACAGCTTTCATATAAGAATCGGGGTTTCCATGAAAATGGGAAAGATGGGACAATGAGAGTCACTTATTACCTCAGCCTTTAACACTGTGTGGGTGTGGGGGAGAGATGGAGCCATGGAAGAGTCCAGAAAGTTGAGCTTCAGGGTGGTCATCTGATAAACCATGGTATTTGGTTTCCAAGGCCACAAAACAGAAGTTAGGGAATATAAAAAAAAAGCCTCAAAAATTCTCTTTTCTGGCCACCAAAATTGTGAACTAGGAGGTGAAAAGGAGTCAGAGGATCCACCATATCTACCACAATGACGGAGACAAGAGCACGTGGAAAGGGACGACAGCGCTGTGATGCCTCACTGCCACGGCCTTCCAGATAACAGCCCCTTCCCCTTCACAGTCCTGGGCAAGTTCTTTCATTAGAAAACTCTAACCCAGAACTAAAAAAAAAAAAAAAAAAAAAAAAAAAAAAAAAAGGTGTTCAGGAAATGGAATTCTTGCTCCTATGCAGGGCAGGTGATGTCTTATCAGGGGTGGTTGTACTTTAAATTTGACAACTACCAACCCAAGATAGGCCACGTGTTCAACTCAGCATCAACATCATCCTCTTTATTTTTATTAGCTTCCAAATAAAAGTAGTAAATCATGCTTTTGCCTAACCTCCTGGAATGATCTCTTATGCATGCAATATGCATCAGACAAGATTATGTCTAAAAACATAAAACGATTTGTGCATTGTGTGTGGGTTACACACACTTAAGGTTACATTCATTTTATATTTACACAAGACACTATGGTTGATTGGCTTACAAAGTTGTGGGGGGAGCTGTGACTCAGCCAGTCCAAAATGTATAAGGTCAGGAAGGAAGATCAAGGTCAGGCTGGGACTCTATGCTCATGTGCTAGAGCTTATTCACTGGGTTCAGTTAGGAGGGAAGATCCAATGGAAAGGGAGCAATTGTAGAAGTCTTTTAGCTCAAGAAAAACAAACAGCTTCTGGCAGCCTTACAAGCAGGCATAGAGAGGAAAGAATTTCTAGGATTAGTGGCTTCACATTAGCTGTCAGAAAATACGTTGTTTTGTTAGGTAAAGAGACTATATCTGGAAAAGCAGCTGTAATTTGAGTAACCACATGCATACCTGTAGGGTCGCCTTCTGTGAATCTCCAAGATTCAGGTCAAATAGGCAAGATGAAAGGTGAGGTCTTAGAAATCAGTACCTCTGTCAACTCAGAGTTGGCACACATTCATTCTGTTTCTCCAGTTTTATGGTATCTGAGGGTAATTTTCATAGAGAGTAGCTCTCACATCTCTAGCCAGGGATTCAATGTGGAGGTTTTGACCTCTTTTCCAACTATGCAATCTTCAGGTGGGAAAATAACCAAAGTGCGGGCTGGTAGCCACCGACACTACTGAGCTGTAATTAGTCCAGTCATCCCTTTGTCTCCTGTCTTCTATGAACTTGATTTTGATTTTAGAATCCTGGTGGTCCTTGGTTCACCAGGAGTCAGAGTATTATTATATTTCTTGAAAAACAAATTTTTTTAAAGTAAGCTGTACCCCCAATGTGGGGCTTGAACTCGCAAACTGAGATCAAGAGTCTCATGCTCCAATGACTAGGCCAGCCGGACACGCCTCCTGAAAATATTTCTTTACCTTAATGACCACAGGTAATGCTAGGAAGAATTGTTTAAATAATTTTATGTATATATGTATATAAGTCATATATACTATATGTGAAACATTATGTATTTAAGAATATATATATATATATATCCATATTTATACATGTATAAAAATACATTTGATTCAGCTGGTAAGTAGGGTAGCATGCTTCCTAATCGGAAGGCCTGGATCTACAATCCTCACTTTAATCCCCATATTATAATATCAATATTTTTCCTTTTACAGTAACTCTTTGAGATAAAATTCATGGAAGAAAACCATCAAAACGCTTCAATATCTGAAAATGCCCTCATTACAAGGTTCATTTGTTTATTTTTTCTGGTTAATGTGTCCTTAGAAGAGAATTTACTTTAATCTTCAGGTATTGTTGTTTATCAACATATCTCTGAGTCCAGTTTTCCAAAATTTCGTGGAAAGTTTCCAGGGAGTGCATCTTTTATTTTTTCTTCATTCATCAATTGTTTGAGGTCTTAATCCCCAACATGATCCCCATTCATTTTCCTTACTTCTGCAACAAAATCTTTTTATTTATTTGTTTCCTCATGTAAGTACTCTGTTTTTAGAATTATTAGTTGCATGTTAGCTGCCCTCACAGGATTCTTTATTTTATATATTTAAAAAAAATGTTTCTGCCATTTGGTACTGACTTCTGGAGATTTTTGCCAAACTACTTCAAAACCTCTTATAATTTTTCATTTATTTTGTCATGGTTTAATTTGCCAAATGCCCCATTTTATTTTAATTTTTGTGCTAGTTTATTATTTCATAACTTTCTGTTCTTTTTTTTCTTTTCAATTTTTTATTTAAATTCTAGTTAGTTAACCTACAGTGCAATCTTTGTTTTAGGAATAGATTTAGTGATTTATCATTTACGTATAACACCCAGTGCTGATCCCACTAAGTGCCCTCCTCAGTCCCCATCACTCCTCCAGCCCATCCTCCCACCCATGTCTCCTCCAGCAACCCTCTGTTCTCTACAGTAAAAAGTCTGGTTTATGATTTTCCTACCCACCCCTATGTTCATCTGTTTTATTTCTTATTCTCTGTGCCCATTGTGGGGCTTGAATTCCTGGCTTGCATGCTTTTCCAACTGGACCAGCAAGTGCCACCATAACTTTCTAGTCTTGATTCACAGAGCAATACAATGGTTTCTACAATATTTTCCCTTCCATTTCTTACATTGTTTCCATTCTTTCCAAATTCCTTTCAGCTTTCTTCTGTTTTGTTCTTTTCTTTTAGATGAAGTTTACTTGAATATGTGGAGACTCCTGTATAAACATAAAAACTTACTAAATACTAAAAACGCATCGGAAGCCCTAGTGAAAACAAAAATCTTTTTACTGATATGGATGCGGAAGTCCAACTACAGTGTAAGTTAACAGTCTTTGCTTTTTTTAGTCTGTCTGGTAATTTTAAAAGCTGGGAAATTATGGGAATTTAAGGATCACACCAATTATAATGTAGTGTAGAACTTAACCATGATTTAGTTACGCCTTACTTCCCCCAATGTGCCTCTCCACTGTTAAATGGGAATAATAACTAGAAGGATCTGTATCTTGATAACACATCGTCATTCTTCCTGAAGTGGTAAATATACCACTTTGAGGAATAATCAGTTCTCTCCTATATCAGTACTTGTGCATCTGAAGAGAAACTACATGAGAAAACCTTTAATGATGAACAAATATGATCAATGACACATCATAATTATACTTCTGCATTGAATGAATAAAACTTAAGTGTATAAAATTTATTTGCAAACATTTCCAAAGATTAATTTAAAATGAAAAAAAATTAATTGGTTTACAGATTGTGAAGTTTGATGTTATCACAAGCGAATTTCTCAATACTCAATATACATGTAATCAGTTTCATTAACAATAGTAGATATAAATCTATATATCAAATAGTCTTAATTCTTTGAGATTTGGATCCTAGAAGATCACAACTGCTTTTAGCTTGTAGAGAGACTGATTATGAACTCCTAGTTAAGTATAGAAATATCAGTTCTGCCATTGTCTTATTTTCATTTGTAAGTATATAAACAGTTATTTATAAGTTTATTTTTTAAATGACCTTTGCATTTTATTGAGTTTGCTTTAGGTTAGTTTAGAACAGATGGCGTAATACATATTAATACTGGAGATAACACTAAATAACACTGGAAGAACTCCCATGCTTCTCTCAAGTTGTTTTGAATACTTTATCTGAAATGCAATTGTATGAAATACACATTATGTGGAGTCATCAGTGCCAATCCATGTATTAAATGTTGAAAATATTACTTGATTTATTTTTAATATTAAATGGCCAGAAATATTAATAGTATTCCTCTTGCATCCTAATGGATCGCCTTGTATACCCTTTGGTGCACATCACTTTGAAGTCCACAACCCCAAAAATGTTCACTTAGGGGTGTGTATTGACCACATATGAGACTTCTTCTACATGTTTTAGGCAGCATTCTTGTTTCACCAGTAAAGGAAATAGGGGACTGACAATTTACAAAAATTCATATCTACAGTCTATAATTATTATATCCACAGCCTATTATTATACTCATTGCCCTAGGAACAAAAAACATGTGTATACTTTGAAAGCACCCATGGCTATATAAATATACAACTGGAAATTATCATGCATTGGATATGGTTTGGTAAACTGGCTATAGTAAACATTAATTATGAATATGAAATATAGTTTTAATATTAATTCTTAGATTATAGAAAAATCTAAGGGCATGGCTTTCATAATTGAGAAATATTGGCCATATGACCATGTTCTTTAGCTAATGTCTCCATTTTCTCGTATAATTTCCATTAAGGAAACAGGATATTTCCATAATTATAATTAATCTTGAAATGTAATCAAAGTAATCAAAATATTGTACTGGTTCCTCAGTAGATTGTTTTTATTATTACATTGTGTTTTAAAGGAAGTCTTGGCCAAATATCAGAATCCTCGCTGTCTGCTGAGACCTTAATTTCTTGATTTCATTTTTAAGGCAGGGACTAAAATGTTCAAAACTGTGGAGGCAGATTTGTTTATCCACTGTTTTCTTTTCTTCTCAACCTAATAATGAATATTAATAATAAATCCCCTATATCAGTTTAGAAATCCCTTAAAAACAAAGCAAAAGATCCCTCTTTTAAGTTTTGTTTTGTTTTGTTTTTTTATGACCGAGGAGGACTACTAATTTCCTGCTTCATGTAATTTTTGTATCAGAGAACCAGGGAAAATGTTTCAACTGTTCAGATTCAAGCTTTAGTGATACAATTCAATCATAGATTCTCCCTATTAAAAAGATTGACAGGGATGACAATAATTATGTTTTGTTTCTCTAATTGCAAAACAATGGGGAAATGATCTGGCTGTAGATCAAGTCATGAAGAATGAAGAAAGAGACATCTTATTTCCTACAAAATTGATATTTATGTAAATTATATTTCTTCACTCATGCCTTGTGTTGACATAATTCCATAATGACTTTTCCCATTTCCAGAAGAAAAAAGTACTGTCATGTGACAACGAATCAGAAGTCTTGACTTGAAAGACAAGATTTCTTGGGAATTCCTTGGTTAGCACTGCAGCTGGTGTGTTAATTTGTATTAAAGAATTAACAAAAAATCATCTTCAAATCCTTCCCTTTTTAAATTTGATCACCTCTGTTCATGTAGAATTGTGTAGGTCACTGTCAGTATATACACGTGAGTAAAGCCCAATAAGTTTTTTTTTTTTAATAATCTAATAATTTGTGTATGTAATCACATTTTGTTGTGAATCACTTTCAGAGCTTTTGGTAGAAATATTGGACAAAGACAAAAATACTTTGACACAATAAGTACGTTTATAAAATAGAAAAAAAAAGGACACTATCAGATGTAGAGAAGATATATGTAAAACATGCCCAAGGTACTGAAAAGAAAGAAATGATCTAAAGAGTTTGTCTTTTACTGCTGAATAAAGGAAACAGAAATATCATTATCGTAGCTCATTATTAATAGGTAAATATGTGAGCAAGGTAGGAATTTACAAATATTACGTGTACAAAGAGATGAATAAATACAATAACGAGGCTAAGATTCACAGTCATGGATGTGATGGAGTGAATTTTCCTGTAGGGCATAAATATAGCATGTTTGTTTTTTAAGCATATACGTATTGTGGTATTTGGTGAAAAGCAAAGAAGAATATCTAGCAAGACACCAATTTGTGAAGATGTAAAGAGACCTTATTTTCCTTTTTATGATTTTGAAGCATTTTATACAAAGGCAATGTATAGAACTTTCTACCATATACTATGAATAAATTACTTGATGTAGATTTTATTTTATTTTATTTTAAATTTTTTTAATGTTTACTTATTTTTGAAACAGAGACACAGCATGAACGGGGGAGGGTCGGAGAGAGAGGGAGACACAGAATCTGAAACAGGCTCCAGGCTCCGAGCTGTCAGCACAGAGCCGGATGCCCGGCTTGAACTCACGGACTGCGAGATCATGACCTGAGCCGAAGTCAGACGCTTAACTGGCTCAGCCACCCAGGCGCCCCTAGATTTTATTTTTTAAAATCCTCTATGTAGCTCTACCTACCAAAAATATTCTGCTGTGCCTTAGTATATGAAGATTGTGACTTTTTTTCATTCCCTATACATAGTGATATTTAAATAATGAATATGGATGAGAAAAGATATTTGAAAATGATAGCACTAACTTGAACTGTATTATGTGTTCTGTTTGAGGTACACAGATTTAATGCAAAATGTGCTCCAGAAAATTAAAATGCAACATTGTTTGCTAGAAATGTTTTTCTTTTTTAGTTGTCAAATATAGGACAAGAGGTCCTATTAAGACAAATTTCAAAAGAATAATTTAAAACGGGCTTACTGCTTTTGTGTAAGATGGCTATCAAATTATTTGATTCGGAAGCTTTAATTTTCAAAGTGAAAATATTCGTTGATGAAAAATTTTCTCAGATTTTAATAACATATCCTTATTAGTGTACTTACTTAGCGTTTGTATTTTTAAAATAGTTTTTAGTACTTGTGTTTGAGGTTACATTCAACTATATCTAATGTGGTGCCCTCAATTTTCAAAATAATACTAAGAAAACTTATATAAATAATGAGTTATGGGAAATAAAGGTATTTATCATAGGATATGTTGTTCAAAGTCATCTGGTCCGATTTCATGTTATAGATGAAGTTTCTACAGAAGTTCAATAATTTGCTTAGGTCCGAGAATTAAGTGTTAACCTCAATATAAAATCAAGATAACTTATTTCTAACCTAGTGCTCTTTCTAAAACAATAACTACGATCAAATGGTAATAAAACAACAATAAGAATACAAGAACACGACAATAAAAATAATCCCTAAGGTAGTGTTTATTGTTCAGTATGAGGAAATCAGATTATTTAATGTTTGTATTAGCTCACATACATTTAAGTATTGTTTGTATCTTAATTTTAATAATAAGGGTGACCTGCTGGGCCTTATTTTACAAGAACATATATTTATTTTTGTTTATAAAGTAAAGGTTTGAAAATTTTTTTTGTTTGTTTTGTAAAAAACAAATGAGCCAGCCAACTTAGACTAATAGTGTGTTACAAGAAGTATAAGATTGAAAATGCACTTGAACCAGAGGGAAAAATTTATTTTTTATCAATAAGTATAGAAAATGGTATAAAATAAAAATAAAATAAAATTTTCAATGCAACTTGTTAATCTTGCCTCACTAGCTGTGAACCACAGGCAAGTTACATAGGAGATTTTCATTTTTCCCAATCTCAAAGTTTCTGAATCTGTGCAAACTATTTTTGTAATATAATTACATACCTTTGTCTCTAAAAATATATGACTTTGGACAAAAGTGTTAGTAAGAAGGGAAATGTGTTCAGTGTTGTGTATAAAACAAATAAAATGGATTTTGATTTAGTGTGTTTTTCTAATATCCATCTTAAGTTTGATATCATACAAATAGAATCTAACATACTATAATTTATCATTAAATGTTTTTAAGGATCAGGTGAGGAAAGCATTCTCATGAGCAAACCTAGAATTAGAACAAGTCTGGTTTTTTATACGTTTTAGCATGACATTTAAAGAAGAATTCCTTCTGTCAAAAAGAACTTGCACAGAAATAGATTCAATAAAATATGCCTATATGGAATTAGGACTCCTCTTCTCTTCCATTAATCTAATTCATTTTATTGTACAAAGTTCTCTTATAAATGCATCTGTGCACTGTGGAAATGTCACTGAATGTAATAGAGGAAATTCCTGGGAGATTTATCATGGGATGTAATTTTTAAATTACCCATATTGTTGTGCTGGACAGGATCGCAGATGAAACTTATTTGAAATCACTGGTTCTTAGATGATCTTGAAAAGCTTAAAAGGTCACCAGACTCCCCATTGTGACTGAAAGTTAAAACATTAGTTAAAATGCTCCAGAGAAAAATTTAACCAAGATATAATCATTCCTATGTTTTAATGTGTAATATTTTTGCCTTCTGCTATAATATTTTCAAGTGTAAGTCCCAGCTTACTATTTTTTTAATTAACAATGTATATTGTAGAATAAAGATGAGTATGTATGAATTGATAGGCTTAAACAAATTACAAGTGCTGAGTCCAAAATGTTGATTCATTGAATATTAATGAAGAGACAATGTCCTTGCCCTCTGAGATGTCAATTAAAGTGAATAAGTAAGAGCATGCGAATGGTTTCTAATATAATGAGAGTAATACAAACAGTTTTAACAATTTTTTTGAACTACAGACATATAAACTGATGAAATTACAACTGGAGATTATGTGTATTTGTATATACGTACACACACGTGTGGCTGGTGAATTTATTTACACAGCGAAACCTTAAAAGCCAAGCTTTCACTTCCTTAAGTAAGAATGCAAATCAAGATTTCCGGCAATGCAAAAGTCAGCCCAAGAAATAAGTAAAACACTAAGTGATATCCCCAGAACAGCCAAGTCTCTGCTGAAAGAGAGGCTTTCAATGAAATTTAGTGAAAAACTTGGACGTTATTGAAGACATTTCATAAGTTTTAGCTTTCCAAATTGTATTCAGTTATGATATATTTATAAGAACTTAATTTTTAATTTAATTGTATATTATTAAATTTTATTAACTAATTATTAAGTTTAGAATTCACAAGAAATTTAACAGAGCTTGGGTAGAAAGTACCAGAATAAGAAACGGACAAGATGTTTAAAATGAAACTGAAAATATCATTCAACAAAAAATAAAGTACGCTACTATGGTGCCAACTTGCACTCTTCTCTCCCCAAATTGGACACCGTTTGAAACCTATTTGCTTTTGGAAGATTGCTGAATAAATAAATAGATGAGCCACAGTATCCAATGTCCAGAGGGAATAAAAAAAGAATGCACTGCTGTATTTAAGATAAATCTCATTTAAATGAATGAAGTCATATACGTGGTTACTAACTTTGCATTTACTTTCACACTCAGTTAAGTCTTATAGAGGAATGTGTCATTTGGAACCCTCCACCCAATAGAAAACCAGTGGTGTTTGCAAATTATAAAGAAAATTAAAAAAGAGGTTCATTATTCATATTTTACCAGAAAGTACATGTTTTCATATAAAAGTATTGTCAAAACATTGAGTTTTCACTATGATGCATTTTTAAAGAAGTCTAATTGTCTGAAAATAACAAAGTCAGAAACGAATAATAATAATATAAGAAAAATTGCAAATAGCATGCAGAAAATTTTATTAGTAAAAAATGTAACAAGCACTGTACAATAGTGTTGGAAAATATTTGGAGATTTAATGTTTTTATACTTGAACTAATTAAAATACAATGAAACTATCCTTAAATGTTTCTAAGAATGGCTTTTATTATACATATTTGAGAACACGGGTGGCCAAAGTCTACTTTCTTTCCAAATTCCTTAACAGTGCAAAGCAGAAGGATTTATATTGTTTTATAGGCTCCTTTGTAATCTACTCCACTATAATTTCCCTTAGAAAACAAACATTAAAATTATCAAACTGATTATTCATATTAGGAAATTAAAAACATTGTCTATACTCAAAAACCCTTCCAATGTTCTATTAACCCTGTTTGTTTTAGGTTTGATTCACAATCCAGTAGTGGAAAATGGAAGTGGAGACATTTAAGAGAGAAACAGTCACAGGAAAGAATATCCAATGGAATAAAGACAGTCTCTTCAACAAATGGTGCTGGGAAACTGGATAGCAACATGCAGAAAAATGAACCTGGACCCCTTTCTTACACCATACACAAAAATAAACTCAAATTGGATGAAAGACCCAAATGTAAGACAGGAAGCGATCAAAATCCTAGAGCAGAAAGCAGGAAAAAACCTCTTTGACCTTGGTTCCAGCTACTTCTTACTCAACACGTCTCCAGAGGCAAAGGAAACAAAAGTAAAACTGAATTATTGGGACCTCATCAAAATAGAAATCTTCTGCACAGTGAAGGAAACAATCAGCAAAACTAAAAGGCAAATGACAGAATGGGAGAAGATATTTGCAAGTGACGTATCATATAAAGGGTTAGTATCCAGAATCTATAAAGAATCTATCAAACTCACCACCCCAAAAACAAATAATCCAATGAAGAAATGGGAAAAAGACATTCTTTTCAAAAGAAGACGTTCAGATGGCTAACAGACACATGAAAAAATGTTCAATATCACTCATCATTAGGGAAATACAAATCAAAACCACAATGAGATACAACCTCATAACAGTCAGAATGGCTAAAATTAACAACTCAGGCAACACTAGATGTTGGCAAGGATAGACAAAGGGAAACTCTTTTGCATCACTGGTGGGAATGGAAACTGCTGCAGCCATTTTGGAAAACAGTATGAAGGCTCCTCAAAAAATTAAAAGTTGAGCTACGTTATGACCCAGCAATGGCACTACTAGGTTTTAGCCGAAGTATATAGATATGCTGTTTCAAAGAGGCACCTGCACCCCAATGTTTACAACAGACTATCGACAATAGCCAATGTATGAAAAGAGTTCATCAACAGATAAATGGATAAAGAGGATGTGGTATATATATAGAATGGAGTGTTGCTTGGCAATCAAAAAGAATGAAATCTTGCCATTTGCAACAACACGGATGGAACTAGAATGTGTAATACTGAATGAAATTAGTCAGAGAAAGACAAATATCATATGACTTCACTCAAATGTGGAATTTAATACACAAAACAGATGAACATAGGGGAGGGGGAAGCAAAAATAATATTAAAGACAGGGAGGGGGACAAAACATAAGAGACTCAAATATAGAGAACAAACTGAGGGTTGCTGGATGGGTTGTGGGTGGGGGGGATGGGATAAATAGGCAAGGGGTGTGAAGGAAGACACTTGTTGGGATGAACACTGGATGTTATATGTAGGGGGATGAATCACTGGATTCTACTCTTGAAATCATTATTGCACTATATGCTAACTAACTTGGATGTAAATTAAAAAATTAAAATTAAAATTAAAAAAGCACATACATGAGAGAGAGAGAGAGAGAGAGAGAGACATTCATGTAAAGGCAATTCATCACATTACTTTTGTCTATTTATTTTGATTACCATGTGGGGTAGCAATCCTCTTTTTAATGTGGAAATATAGCAGATAAACTTATTCCTTTTTTTCAAGAATCTATAGTCTCTATTGTAAACTTGAAATTTCTTCCATAATATCCTTATGTCCTTATCCTTATTCTCTAGATTTACTACGTCTTCATTTCCTTTTTTTTGTTTATGAAAAATTACTAAAGCTAAGAACACCAAAACCTTGGAGAGAATTTCAGTTACCAGATTTATTTTTATGTTTAGGATCAAGAAATCTGGCTTACCCAAGCCATTGCTGTTAGGGAAAGGGAAACCAAACAATATAACCTAAGTGCATCACTTATAAATACATCTAAGACTTGTTTTGCTCTGCCTAGAAATTGTTCATTCTCAATCTCAAGTTCACATTTCTGTATCTATAGCTACATTTATCTCTTCATTCATAATAAAGATTCAGTTCGTTTATTGGCCTAGAACTTTGATACCAAAGTAAGACACATGAAAACAAAACAAAACTCAAAACTTTGAAATGGTAGGGCTATGAGAAATTTTGGATGTTTATTTTATGTAGGATGAAACCAGCAGTGAAAGAGTTATATGATCCCCCTCCCCCAGGGGATAAAATTATTCTTAGTGTTTGTATGACAGCAAATACCTTTTCACTCCCTTTCTGCGGTCCATTCCTTTAGGCTATAAACATTCTCTTTACAAATAATAAGAGCACTTTTAATGTGTTATACATTATTATGAATGTTTAGTGGTTTTGATTCATTTGCCTTTCATGACAACATTGTGATCATGCCAACTTCGCCAGTGAAGAACTCATGAAACTAGATCTTACAAGACTTTCTCAAGATCACACAGAAAGTGATAATGGGAACCCAGAGCCAGATATTTGATCATTATGTTATGTTCCTACTCTTTTGCTGGTAATGTTTAAAACTGAGAGTTAGACTTTTATACAAAAAAAAAATAATCTGATCTCTAGTTTAATGGCAGAATGGCTGGCAATACAATATTTCTTTCTCAAAAGGCAATATTTTCTTGCAAACGTTATAGGATCGGGAAAGCACAAGACAGCAGCACTGATGTCAGTATTCTGAGAGAGTGAATATACAAATGAACAATTGCCAGGATACATAAAAATAGAACTCTCACCCACAAGCTGTAGCAACGAACCCCAGAAACCAACTAATTATTTACAGCAACCAGCCTAGTAACTAAGTTGGTTGTCTGTAAGTAAGACTTGTAAGAATTCAGACTGTTATCTCTAGTTATCAGTCCAAATAACCTCTGCAACAATCAACTCAAAAAGGCCACGATTTGATTGATAACTGACAGCTTCCTTAATTTTTGTCTGTATTTCCAACTTAGGAGCAAGCAGAGAAAGCCAAATATGTACCTTTGGCCAATTATATAGGAAACCCCCCTTCTAATTAGTTTGCTTATAGCTTCTCCATGCCAACAACCTCCAACAACTTGGGCATATCTCAAGCCTCTCTTCCCACCAATAAAACTTTAGTACTCATCTGCCTGCCTTTGAGTCTCTGCCAAAACACAAATGAAGACGTGACTCACGGCAAGTTCTGAATAAGTAGCCATTCCTTGTTCCATTTGTTCAGTGTTTATTTCCACAATCCTGTAATATTTTGAACCTGACTTGACCTTACTTGCTTTGGTAACGTTGATCCAGATTATGCTATAATTCACACTATTCTTTCTCTGTGTGATAACACATGCCAGACTGCATTTGTTGCCTTAGTTTCTAGTAGGTGTGTGTGTGTGTGTGTGTGTGTGCGTGTGTGTGCATGTTTTGCAGGGATGGAACAAACAGGATTGTCATGTGTGGGGGGACTGTCAATGAACTTATGTTGAGGCAATTAAACACTTGATGCAATAGTAGGAAATCAGAGCAGTTGCTAACTACTATTGTCTGTAATAACTAGTTTCCTTGTGTAATTTTTTAAAACTTCATTTCATCCTCAGATTCATTTTCCCCTCCCACACACAACTCCTGTTCAACACAGCATAAAACTCGAAATTTCTGTACCACAACACTCAGTAATTTGGGAGAAGAATCTTCCAAATTTGATCAATTACTTTTCTCATTTGTGGATGCCCTCTTTGAGGTGAAAATTTTTATTAACCTCTCATTTTTCCAATGGCCCTTAAATTGTAGGAACACAGCCACGATGTTGTATTTCTTTGATTCTGGGAATGTTTGTGGAACAGAAGGCAAAAAAATGACTTGAATTCAATGGATCTATATTTACAGTATACATAGAAATTTGAAGATTTTTGAATGTTTTTTATTTATTCTTGAAAGAGAGAGAGAGAGAGAGAGAGAAACAGAACATGAGAGGGGGAGGAGCAGAGCAAGAGGGGGACACAGAATCCGAAGCAGGCTTCAGGCTCTGAGCTGTCAGCACAGAGCCCAACGTGGGGCTCGAACTCACAAACCGCAAGATCATGACCTGAGCTGAAGTCGGACACTTAACGGACTGAGACACCCAGGCACCCCTAAATTTGAAAATATTTTCATTGATGGCTTGCACAGGGAGATGACAAAGTTTGCCTTTATGAGTGGTGCAGGTGATAGAATAGTTTTTCATGACTTTAGGAAAGGAACCTTCCAATCCGGAAACAATTGTCGTAGAAACAATTGGAGCACGGGAAAGAAGGTAGTCTGGTCATCTACAACTCTGTGGCAGACAATATGGCTTTATAGAGGGTTTGTGGTATACATACACACAGAACTAAAGACAACACATACACAGTCTTCTGCACTAGTTATGTTACTCAGTTATCAATAACCAACTGAAGGCATAATAAAGACAGCAGAAAATCTGATGTGGTACATAAAAGGTCTGTTTTATTGCCTTGCTTTACCTTCTTCCTATCCGCTGGTCTTTAGTTGTTTTAACACCTAATTCCGGTCAGCTAAAATTCTCACTACAATAAAGGTTTGTTTCATAGTTGAAGAATTTCCTCTGCTTTCTTTTTCTTCAGAAAGAATCCCGATTCTTGACTGCTGCTTCAGCACTTTCCTCCAGTTACAGTGAGATAGATTATCAGGATCTTGTTAGATGAGCTGTCAAGAATATTGAGCCCTCGTTCAGCAAATAAATCTTAGGGGCCAAAATGACAAAGATTGCTCCCAAAAAAACCTCAGGAGGCATTCAGGAATTTTCAGCACAAATTAATTATAACAGAAAACCATAGTTATCTAAGAAACACATAATTCAAAGCATTTAATTTTGGAAAATGACAGTTGTATCATGAAATGGGAAAATACTTTGGAGAATGTTTGTGACATTTACAATTTCTTTCTGACAAAATTGGATTATTTCTAAGTAATGTGCATTTTACTCCAGAACCTGTATACAGCTCAATAACACCTTTGATTTTTTTTTTTTTTTGAAAATGGGCTTCCCTTGTCTTTAACTTAGTCTGAAATGGATTTCTTTTGACTGTATTTATAAAAGTAAATTCTAACTAATAAAAGAGAATCCTCACAAAGTGAGATCTGCCTTTAGTCAGAGCATAAAAATCAGTCTCAAATGGATTTGGCAGAGGTGACTCTACGTGTTTTATTGAAGATGTTTGTAAATAAAATTAATGATAGCAGCAAATTTAACTTCAGTACGAACGTGAACAGCAACGTGTAGTTTTCTCTACTGCAGCAGAAACAAGCCACAGTCAATCTATGGAAAGAAAGGTTACCAGCACTGAGTTTGCCATGATCGTCTCCAAGTCTAGTGTGTGAATTCAACGGAGATAATCCCTAAACACAGCCACTCCACACACATTTACATTTATGGGATTCCAGCCTAGCTCTGCATTTGAAAGAGGCAATCTAAACATGTTCTCAGTGGATAAGAATAAGCCCTGAAGAGCTACTCTTTCAACTTTATATTTTTCCACAGAAACTAGACTTCAAAGATACTCTGAAAACACCATAAAGTCTCAAACTACAGTGCCCGCAAACTTCGCACATGGTTACCATTGACATCAATCAGAATTCTATGTGCATGGACTGAGGGCAAAGCCTAACCTTTTATATGGTCGACAATATGTTTGAAATGACTACAAAAATGTCTGAAACTTCAAACACTGTGCTGACTTTATACTTTGAAAGGACACTTAGTTTTAAGAACTCAACAACTATCTAAATATGCTGGGTTTTACTACTTTAATTTCAAATATTAAAAAACTTTAGGGGATTTTTGTTAATAATTTGAAGGTCAAAATTAAGTTAGCTGAAAACATCAAAAATGTTGAAGCGCTTTATGGTGGCTCTCACATATCTTTTTATTGAGTTATTTCTGCAGAGTATTGATTTATTGAGTATCTAATAAGAGCAAGCGGAAGTTGCCATCCAGCCATTTGGGAAAACCAAACCCACCGAGTAAAACTTCATTGGTAATTACACATGTAAAAACAGAACCAAAAACCACGTATAATTTATCAGGAGATATTTACAAAATAAACCTAACATTTTAAGTGCCATTAGCTAGTCATATTTATGTCTAAGCTTCATGAGGTTTTAGTGCCTTTGGTTCCCCATATTGTAGGTCTGTGCTTAGTCATCAGATGCTGTAAATCTCTCAGGTAGAGCTGTAGGGCATTTTTACCGCTGTTCTGATCCCTGGAATGATGTGGAATTACCTCTCTGTGTCTAAATATAAGGATTTAAGAATTCGTTTTAAAACATCTTTCTCATTGTTTCCCCCAGATCATGGAATTTTATATTTAATACTTTATGTAGGCTTAAAGGACTTTTCCATCTCTAAAATCTACTGTTAAAATTGCCAAGTGTTACTTTGAAATGTATAATATTAAGCTGCTATGAAATCTCAATACTGACATTAATGGGTTGAAAGGAAAGAAAAAAGTTATCTGGAAATCAATGATGTCTTTTCAAATAGGATATAAAGACAGGAGGCATAGAAAATGTTGGAAGTTGGGGCGCCTGGTGGCGCAGTCGGTTAAGCGTCCGACTTCGGCCAGGTCACGATCTCGCGGTCCGTGAGTTCGAGCCCCGCGTCAGGCTCTGGGCTGATGGCTCAGAGCCTGGAGCCTGTTTCCGATTCTGTGTCTCCCTCTCTCTCTGCCCCTCGCCCGTTCATGCTCTGTCTCTCTCTGTCCCAAAAATAAATAAACGTTAAAAAAAAAAAAAAGGAAAATGTTGGAAGTAGAAAAAGTAGGGGGAAATAGAAATACAAGATCTCCAAATGGGCTTTAACTGCTTTACTCTTTTTCATCCTAACTATTCATCACATTAAAATTTGACCCTAGAATATTGATGTGGGCTCTCCTGTTATTTAGTTTTCTAACTGAGAAAATAAACTGCATAATATATTGACTTTTTATGTCGGGTTACAGTCCATGAAAAAGTCAACATAGGATTCAGGAAACAGGTTAGTCAAATCTGGAGGAAAGTGAGATTTTGGAAAAAGACTTATCAGGAAAGCCTTGTTTCCCAGAGGAAAAATAAATATTTAAATAACATTTTCAGGGGACAGTTTTTCTAACAGAAAATAAAACAGCAAAGAAAGATCCATCTCAGGACGGCCACAGAAAATTACCTAATAGTAAGTATAAATACTTTCAGGCATACAGCTAAAGCAGCTTCGTGGAATCTCTGCTAGGCAGGATTTATTTTATTTTATTTTATTTTATTTTATTTTATTTTATTTTATTTTTTTGACAGAGAGACAGAGAGAACACAGGTGGGGGAGAGGGACAGGGGGAGAGAGAAAGAATCTTAAGCACACTCCACACCCAGGGAGGGTGGAGCCCCACTTGGGGGCTGATCTCAAGTCCTGAGTCAAAATCAAGAGTTGGCCACTTAACCTACTGAGCCACCAGGGCACGCCAGCTATGCAAGGTTTTTAACTCTTTTAGTATCTAAAATTTGGAAAGTCCTAGGAGAGAGGATTAGCAGCTGGATCAGTGGGGGGTTGGGGGAACACTGATGAAGCATACATTTCCCAGTGGTACTGAAGTGTTTTGTTTTTCAAAAACTGGTTTCATCTTTATTGTATGCTACAGTGAATATCAGGTCCCACCACACGTTTAACCATTTTACTTGGTATAAGATTTCTACGTGTAAATCTAAGCATATATAATCAAAGAGATCTCCTGTTGTTTTCCATCTGTTCTCACACTGCTACTCAGGTCAGCAACATTCTGTATCAGACATGGTCTGGACTGAATGTTTGTGTCCTCCCAAAATTCGTAGGTTTGATGCCCTGTTGTGATGGTATTTGCTTGTGGGGGTCTTTCGTTAGGTAGTTAGGAGGTAGTTAGGCCATGGGGGCGGAGCCCTTATGCTGAATATCTATAGTTTTTATAGGCCAAGGTTTAAGTCAAGTAGAGAATAAGGCTCAGAGAAGCCTGACTAGGGTTTGGTCAGGGAGATAACCTTTGTCTATGTGCATTACACCCAGGGCTACCATTGGGCTTATTTTTATGCAATACATTTAAATCTTCATTTTCTCAACTCTTATCAAGACACTGTAGGGGTGCAGGGCAAGCTGCTCCAAAATGCGCCACTTTGGTATTTTGATCATTACAAAAATTTTTTTTTAATGCATATTTATTTTTGAGAGGGAGAGAGAAAGACAGAGCGCCAGCAAGGGAGAGAGAGACACAGAATCTGTAGAGGGTTCTAGGCTCTAAGCTGTCAGCACAGAGCCCAATGCAGGGCTCTAATTCACTAGCTGTGAGATCATGACCTGAGCTGAAGTCGAGCACTCAACTGACTGAGCCACCCAGGTGCCCAGGTATTCTGATTAAACAAAAGTTACTTAAGAGGCAGAGTATGCAAAAAGGACATTCAGAGCTTCCTCTGTCCCCCTAAAAGCAAGAAATAAGTTGCCCATGTGAAAGGTACCCTCTATGTACAAGGAGTTAAAGTGACATCCTAATCGCCAGAAATAGAAAATTCAGAGTTGAGAAGGCCATATGGATAAACCTTATTACTTTTTCCTGATTTACTACCTCAGCCCAAATTCTGTTTAGATTTCCTTACTAACTGAAGCATCCAAAAATTAAGTTTTCTTTGCCCTGTCAATTCATCACGGATTTATTTTCTCTCTTTTTACAAGTATAAAAACTTCCTGAAAGAGAACAACCACCGCCATTGTGACCTCAGTTTGTACTTTCTAATTGGTTAAGTTCTTCTTTCCAGTATATCTCTTACCTCAGGCAAAAGAGGTAAGTCACCCCCTGATGGGAACCGAAACTCTACCTCTTCAGGCAGTAGGGACCAACTGTCCTGAGCCAGCAAGACCCCAAGATAATGATCAACCTGACCCTCATCATTGTACCCACTGACCTTTGTCCTGCATTTTCCTTACATAAACCTGGAAGAATTTTCAGCACATTGGAGACCATCTTTGAGACGCTTGGTCTGCCATCTTCCTGGTGTTGGCCTCACTGAAATGAATTATTTTCTTATTTTGCTGCCATCGGTCTTTCTGCCTTTGGATTTTGTCAGCAGTGAGTGGCCAACCTGGTCTATTTGGGACCCCTGGAGCCAGGTGCTTTTGCACCCCTGCTTCCCGGAGACGTGATTACCGTTGGTCATTTCTTTAGGTCTCAATTTCATTATTGGACTTCCACGTGCACACAATACAACTTTGTGGTTTCTTCTCCTGTTAACTTATCTCAGGTAAATTTAATTCTTAGTCCTGATAGAAGACCTTGAAGGGTGAAGAAAGAATTTTTCCCTCCCTACACATTGCTTAAAAAAATTCTCTAAGAATGCAACTGATTTCTGTACATTGATTTTGTATCCTGCAACTGGAGAGTGTGATGCTAAGTGAAATAAGCCATACAGAGAAAGACAGATACCATATGGTTTCACTCTTATGTGGATCCTGAGAAACTTAACAGAAACCCATGGGGGAGGGGAAGGGAAAAAAAAAAAAAGAGGTTAGAGTGGGAAAGAGCCAAAGCATAGGAGACTGTTAAAAACTGAGAACAAACTGAGGGTTGATGGGGGGTGGGAGGGAGGGGAGGGTGGGTGATGGGTATTGAGGAGGGCACCTTTTGGGATGAGCACTGGGTGTTGTATGGAAACCAATTTGACAATAAATTTCATATATTGAAAAAAATAAAAAAATAAAAATAAAAATAAAAATAAACAAACTAACTAACTAACTAACTAAATAAATAAATGTAAATTAAAAATAAATAAATAAATAAACTTTGATATGCAAAAAAAAAAAATTCTCTAAGAATACCTGCCATAAGTTAATAACAAATAAGATGGGACCTATGATAAAGAGATAATTTTTCTTGTATTTTTTTGTGAATTATCATTGTTATTAGGTGAGGTTTATGATTTATCCTTTATGATTGTTTAGTTTGTTTACATAAATGGGATTTTCAGTATCTTCCTTTGTGTTTTATAGTATATACGAATTTTTGTGCATCGATGAATAAGTGAATACTCATGAAATGCTTCAAAACTGGTACTTTGTATTTAAAAGTTGTAATTGAGATTCAAATATAATTGTATCACAATTTTATAATAGTTACAACATTCCAGAGCATGCATTGTTTTACAGCGCAAGGCCTTAATTTAGATTTCCCCAAAGGCAGATGCTGAGGTAAGTACCATATTTGTAAGGTAATCCCAGTAAGCCTGTTCTGATAGGTAAGCGGGGAAGTGCGATAAGGCAGGGAAAGAAGCAGCCTTTAGACTGAGAGATAAATACTAGAGTCCACTGCAGGTATAGAAAACATATTCGGGAGATGCCCAGGATTGGCTGAGTATATAAGGAGTGAGAGCTGAGAGAATCTTCCTCATTCTATCTTATTTTACAGATATATCTATCTTATTTTACAGATATATCTTTTATAGATTTTATCTTATAAGATCTATTATGAAGCGTTCATATTTCACACATATGTGAGGCACCATTTTCACTATGCAAAGTTAGTAATGAGAAAATGGGACAAAATGGTCGGGAAAGTATCAGATGTAAGGGCTAATTTAAGATAGATGAAGAATGATCTACTAACTGATGTGGCTTTATTTTTTTCATATGAACCCCAGACAAAGTGACATACATACAAAATAAGAACTTGTTTGAAGTCAAAAAATGAAGATTGCAATATTTGGGTATATTCTCTTGAAACGAAAATTTTAGATATTCAGAGATAATGCATCTGAAGAGGAAACTGAATAACTGAAATTGCTAAATGCAATTAGGTGATGATTACTGGAATAAAAAGCTAGCACTGTTATCATTGCGTGTTACCAGGCAGCAAGAACTAGATAATGCCAGTGTGAAAACGGACCCATTAACCTTCAGAATCTATTTAAGTAGAGGCTGCATCTCTAATTGAGTTGAAATCGAAATAAACATTAAAGAAATTAGCTTTTAATATGTTTATTAATGTCAAAATGTCATTGCTTGTTTTTCCTTGTGTATTTTTACGAATTATTTTACGTACATTCCTGGTTATCATATATCATTCATCATATAAGAAGGCAATCAATGTGGAGAATTTAGAACTTGTTCTTAAGACAAATTTTTTTAAATTGACTTTTTTATGGTATTGAGTCATACGATGATGATATTCCCAGGTTAGTTCTGTAGAATTGCTTACTCCAGGGTTTGCTGAGTACTGTAAATACCTGATTTAGTATCCTGATTTAAAGAAAGCTGTTTATCTGTATAATGGATGCTTACTTGCTTAAGATTTTCTCTTTTTTTCTTTGAAGAATAATATGTAAATCACACACTATGATCATAAAACTTGAAAATATATATAGAGATACATATACATAATATAGATTATGTATTACTATAAAACATTGTGCTTTATATTAAATATTGTCCTCTTTGATAGGCTTCAAAACTATTCTTCAAAACTACTATGCTTCAAACTACTGCTCTACAATATTTGAAACTATTTTTGTTATAATATATATTAGTATTTGCCATGACATAGATTAGCAAGATAAATATTGAAAACACATGGATACATAGAACAAGTTTCTTATTTTTTCACAGTGCTGAATTCATGCCTGATACATATTCAAAAATTATTATTTTTAAAAAATGTTTGTTTATTTTTGAGAGAGAGAACACAGTGGGGGAGGGACAGAGATAGAGAGGAACAGATCTGAAGTGGGCTCCACCCAGACAGCAGTGAGCCACATGCAGGGCTTGAAGTCACAGTGAGACCATGACCTGAGCTGACTTTGGACACTCAACCCTCTGAACCACCCATGTGCTCCAATTCAAAAATTACTTTTGAAGTGAAATATGTTATAGGTATCTCTGCAGTCATTTTAACTTCAGATGAAAAGAGTATTTTTTGTAAATATTTTTTCTGTAAATTTGATTCAGAGCCACCAAGTGGTAATTGATATGCGAGTTACCTTTACATTTAAAATAATGGCATTTGCTGGGGGGCACCTGGGTGGCTCAGTCAGTGAAGCCTCCGACTTCAGCTCAGGTCGTGATCTCGCGGTTTGTGAGTTCGAGCCCTGCATTGGGCTGTGTGCTGACAGTCCGAGCCTGGAGCCTGCTTTGGATTCCGTGTCTCCTTCTCTCCCTGCCCCTCCCCCACTTGTGTTCTGTCTCTATCAAAAATAAATAAATGTAAAAAACATTTTTAAAAATGGCATTTTATTATTAAATAACTAAATTAAAAATGTTTGAAAATAATTTACCATTCCTAACATTTTAAAAATTTGCATATATTTGTTTAAAGAAACTTTACCTCTTCCTTTCTAATATGGTTGGCATTTTTTTTTTCCATTTGGCTTTTTTTACATGGCTAGAGAGACTCTGTGGTACAGTGTTGAAGACAAGGACTGAACCTGAACATTCTGTCTTACTTCTGATCTTACAGATAATTTCCTGGGTGTGCTGTGAAAGTGGCTCCTGTACTTGGAGGGCAAGAGAAGATCAGAGAAAGAGGCAGATCATTCCAGATTGGCAGGTGGCAGTTTTAATAAGCAAGGAAACTAACAGATTAGGCTTGTCTTGGGCAGCTGTAAAACCAGTAAATTTCCACACCCACCTCCAGAAATTTAAAAATTTACACACAGGCTCTAAGTGGGTTCAGTCAATTTCTGTCTAGAAAGTCTAATAACAGTTTGTTCTCTCAAGGTTATGTCCTTGAAGTGACTCCTTCTGTGGGATGGCTGGGAAAGTATATTCCAAGGTTAGGGGAGGTGAGGCACCTGGGAATAGCCTGGGTCACCTGGATTATCAACCTTCAGTCACAACCTCTCAATCACTTCTTCCAACAAACCCTTCATTCTTTCACCATTAACTATTCTGTTAGCCTTTGAGCTGAGATAGATGTATGATGTCTTCCTACTACTAATTACTAAAGCATTTTTGAGGTATAGATGGATTTTGTCAAATGCTTTGTCTGATTTTATTTAAAAAATCACTTTTTTTTGTCTTTGTTAAATGAATCGATCTTATAACTTACTGTGATGTGGTAGGGTCCCCTCCCTAAGGAAAGAAGGAAAAAATAAATAAATAAAACCTCAAGGCAACCTTGCTATTCACTTCCTTGACAACATCCCTCAAGACCTTGTAACATGAGACCACTTAATCAGACTACATGTTTGTGTGTTTCCATATATGGGAGACAAAGAAGTAAAAAATATATTAAAAAAAAAAAACAAAAAAACTCCACCACGTGGCTCAATTCTTCAGGTACAACCCAACTGAGCGGTGCCGGCAGGAATAAAATTGTTTCCTGGAACGAAAAGCCTTGGTATCATGCCTCTCTGCGCGAGGATCCTGCTACAGTGAATCCCTTGGATAAATTCCACTTGGTCATGCATTATCATTTTTATACTGTTGACTTCGAGTCGCTAAAATGTTTAGGGGATGCTATTCTGTAGGTTTGCTTTTGCTTTTTGTAATCTTGTTATCTGGTTTTAGTGTCAGGGTAATACTGGCTTCATAGAAATATTTTCTCTTTTTCATTCTCTAGAACCGGTACCATTCCTGTCTTAGATATTTCATAGAATTGACCACTCGACTAGGGCGGACATCTCAGCCTGGAGGTTTCCTTGTGAGAAGGATATTAACTACAAATTTAATAGATGTCATACATATAGGACTATTCATGTTATACATTTCTTCTTGAGGTATCTTCTGTAGTTTTTGTTTTTCAAGGAATTTGTTTCTTTCATAGAAGCAGTCACATTCATTGGCATAAAGTTGATTAGAATATTCCCTTTGTTATCTTTCTGAAATGGCTATAGAAATGTAAAGATGGATGAAAACTAAGACCAACACACAAGTGCTTCAGCTGAAGCAATTTTTCTCTTCCTCATTTTTGAAGCATCCCTCACCCCTTCACTTTTTTTTTTCTGTAGAATCCTTTGTTCTAGGAACTTGGTATTGATATTGACATTTTGCTGACCTCAAAGTATACTTAATAACAAGACTCAGATGGCCAGCACCAGTGCTAGTAATGAGACGACCCTGAAGACATGACTAACGCAGCTGGTAGCATGCACCATGTTCCTATCGAAACCATCCAGATCTTACATTTTTCTATAAAATCCTCATCCTTTTCTGCCACCAAGCTTACAGGCTTGGATCATTAACCAGCTGCAGCCTCCTTTGCTGGCAAGGTAATGAATTATCTTCCTTCCTTATAACCAAACTCTAGCTTCATGTTACATACTTTGGCTCCCGAGCACAGGGGTCTGTTTTTGGCACTTTTGATATTTATATAATCTGTAAAGAAAACGCCTGTCTCATTTCTGATATTGGTCATTTTCACCGTCTCTCCTTTTTCTTTCCTCTTCCTCTGATCATTCCATCTTGAGGTTTATTAACTTTAGTGATCTTTTCAAAGAATCAGCTTTCGGTTTCATTTATGTTGTCTATTGTTTTTCTGTTTTCGATTATCTTGATTTCCACTTTGATCTTTATGACCTCCTTTCTTTTACTTACTTCGTGTTTAACTTTTTCTTTCTTTTCTTTGCCAAGAGCTCTGCTAAGTTGGAGAGAGCTGAGCTGCGAGATGTTGGACAGCCAATAAAAACCAGCTAAAATGTAAGGAACAGTCAAGCGCACATCCACTAACTCGTATCACAGTGACCTGAGATGCCCTGGCTGGCTGTGCACCAGCACTGCTGTGGGTTGAGTAACTTTTCCCCCTGAGACCTGCCAGGAAACCTTTGTAATTGTTGCTGGGCCTGAAAAATCACACTTTAGTTTTTAACCAAAAGCTGCACTCCTTAGGTTCCCCTGCCCCTATGTTCTTTAAGGTACAGGTTAAAGTTATTAATGAACCTTGTTTGTTTCTAATAAAGCTATTTATTGTATAAATTCCCCTATTATTGCTTCAGTGGCACCCACAAATGTATTATATTGTGTTTACTTTTTTTAAACAAAGTTAATTTATTTTGAGAAAGAGAGAGAGAAGAGGGAAGGGGCAGAGTGGGAGGGAAAGAGAGAGAGAATCCCAAGCAGGCTCCATGCCGTCAGCGCAAAGCTTGATGCAGGACTCAAACTCACAACCTTGAGATCATGACGTGAGCCAAAGTCAGACACTTAGCAAACAGAGCCATACAGGCGCCCCTATGTTGTGATTACATTTTTATTCAGTACAGGATACTCTTATTTTCTATTTGAGGTCTTCTTTGAGAAGAGATATTTTTTGTACTGATTTCTAGTTTAATTCTGTGTGGACAAAGGATATACTTTGAAAGACTTGAGTAATGTTAAATTTATGAGACCTGTTTTATGGCTCAGAATATAGCCTATCTTGTTAAATGTTCTGTATATATTTGAAACAAATTTGTAGTCAACTGGTGGTAGCTGCATGTTCTAGAACAATATTTTTTTTTAATGTTTATTATTTGGAGAGAGAGAGAGCATGTGTGTGCATGTGGGAGAGAGACAGAAAGAGAGAGGGAACAAGAGAATCCCAAGCAGGCTCCATGCTGTCAGCACAGAGGTTGAAATGGGGCTCAATTTCACGAACTGGGAGATCATGACCTGAGCCGAAATCAATAGTTGGATACTTAACTGCCACTCAGGATCCTCTAGAACACTCTTTTTTTTTTTTTAATTTTTTTTTCAACTTTTTAAATTTATTTTTGGGACAGAGAGAGACAGAGCATGAACGGGGGAGGGGCAGAGAGAGAGGGAGACACAGAATCGGAAACAGGCTCCAGGCTCGGAGCCGTCAGCCCAGAGCCTGACGCGGGGCTCAAACTCACAGACAGTGAGATCGTGACCTGGCTGAAGTCGGACACTTAAGCGACTGCGCCACCCAGGCACCCCTAGAACACTCTTAATTAATTCTAGTTGGTTGTTAATTGTGGTCACATTTTCTATATCTTTGCTGATTTTTAATCGACTCATGCTATCATTTGTTAAAGGTGTGTATTTAATAGTCTATTTTTGTGGGTTCATTTATTTCTTTGGGGTTTTGGTAGGGTTTTATTTCTTGTATTATGAAACTGCTACTAGGGAGGTGAGCATTTAGAGTTGTTAATTACTTACAAATCGGCTGCTTTTGCAGACTATTTTAAATTTAAAATGGATTTAATTTCCTAATTTTAAAATACTTTTAAATGATATTTAAAACATTCAAAGAATGCAGAGCTGAATAGTACTGAATGCTTGAATACACTTCTTGGTCTAAAATAGTGTCCTTTAATTTGATCATTGTTTCTTAATTTTAGGAATTCTTCAATTGAAAATGTGTTTCTATTAGTTTGACGCTGTTTTATGTTGGATTAATTTGACTTTGTTCTATTTTTTGTGTAAATGTCATTGTTTTGGGCTCCTTGAATTTCTTTGTGCTTTCACTGTGATTACTACCATTTTTAAAAATAGACCTGTGTTTTGATGTGTAGAGTTATTCTTGTGGTCATAAATTTAGTACTTCACAAAATATGTTGTTTGGTTTTAAAACTCCGTTAGGTCTGTAGTTTCATTTTCATCTAATTACTTTGAGTATTTTCACCAGTGTGGTTTTGTTTTACTATATTTGTGTTTGTTCTTTGAATATTAATGCCACTTGAAAAAAAATTTTGAATTATGTTTTCTTCTGATATATTAAAAACTTTTGGAATTTTTAATTTTGCTAAGATAATGGTTATTTAGCATTCTGGGATCGATTGGTTTAAGGACTGAGAATTTTTGTTACCTATTTACTTTTTTGGTTGCATAAGCAGAAACACTGAAAAACGGAGAAGAAAGTAATAAAACCATAGGCTATATTTATTAGAAAACTCAGTCTTTATTTTTCTTCTGAAATTTGATCAGGTATCCTTGAAATAAACTAATAGTGACAACCAGAGTTTTTGGTATTTTTCTTGAATTCATTGAATGGTCATGGATCCTTTACATACATGGTTTGGAGTCCAATAGATTGATTGTTTCTTTCACTCACTGGTTTCTCCCAAGAAGTTATTCCCATTATTTCTCAATCTGGAAGAGAAAAGTATAAACTCTATTCTATTTCATTGTCAGAAAGCTGGGAACAATACTAAGAATTTTCTGGAGTTTGCTGTGCTGCTAGTCAACCTCTGTGGGTATACCAGTGGTTGGAAATGAGGCATCCCTATGCTGTGCTTTTCTACTTCGGGTCATCCATGTTTTGTTTTTTTTTTTTTATTTTTTTTTCAACGTTTATTTATTTTTTTTGGGACAGAGAGAGACAGAGCATGAACGGGGGAGGGGCAGAGAGAGAGAGGGAGACACAGAATCGGAAACAGGCTCCAGGCTCCGAGCCATCATCCCAGAGCCTGACGTGGGGCTCGAACTCACGGACCGTGAGATCGTGACCTGAGCTGAAGTCGGACACTTAACCGACTGCGCCACCCAGGCACCCCAACGGATCATCCATGTTTGCTCATTTGTTTGAATTTACAAAGAACGTCATAAAAGACGATGTCCCTGTATTTGTTGAGTTGGCAGTGATATTTTATCCCAGCTTTATTTTTTCACTCATAATCCTAGATATCAGAGGAAAACTGTTCTTTGTAGTTTAATTCTGATATCCTAATGTGAATTCCTCGAACACAATGTATTCATTTTTAGAAAAAGCTAAAAACCAATGGAGATTTTTTTCTCTACTAGAATTAATATATACTTCACCTGCCCCTAAACCCACCATATGCACATAAGAGTAGAAAAAAGAGTGAAAACACACACCGTCCATTTGGTTAATACTAGAATAGTGGTCAGAGGACATCTTTACCTGAGGATTTCAAATTCAAACCTTGTTAGCTGAAAAAGCATTATGGTTCATTTGCAGTATGTGTCAGAATAGAAAATAACCAATATTAAGTCATCTTTGAAATTAGAATTTTAAACATTAGAAAGGTCCAGTTAGAATCTTAGTTTGCCAAAATGGTGTTACACTAATGTATCCTTTTCAAACATTAAGTTTCAGGCTAAGATGCAACTATTCCATATTATCAAATAACCTCACAAAATATTATTAATAAAATTAAGACATGTAATAATTGTAGTTAAGCTTTAATATGTATTGAGTGAAAAGTTCAGTTCTGCTATAAGGACCTCTTTGGATATTCATAAATCCAGGAAAAAATGTCGGTAACTTATGACCTTGTTCTTTTCTAACCCTAACCTCAAATGTGTATAATAGTTTACTTATTGATAGTAAACCACTATTATTTTTTCTAATCATCAGATAAAAATACACTATTAGGTAGTTTATTTCTAAAAAAGAAAGGAAATATTTTGCAATACAAGTCTTTGTTACTTCTAATATAACACTAATCCTCATTCACAAAAGATTAAAATTATTCTATATATGTTAAATTTTCACGAACATAACATGATTAGTTTGTGTTTTGTTTTAATGCTAAATAAAGATTTAGGGGCACCTGGGTTGCTCAGTTGGTTAAGTACCTGCCTCTTGATTTTGACTCAGGCCAAGATCTCACGGTTTGTAGGATCAAGTCCCATGTCAAGGGCTGAGCCCTTTGTCAGAGCAGAGTCTACTTGGGATTCTCTCTTTCTCTCCCTCTCTGTCCCCCCTCCACTCATTCTCTCCCCCCAAAAACTAAATAAATAAACATTAAAAAAAGACTTAGACCAAATAACGATTATGTTTCTGCAAAATAACTTTTTCATTTTCTCAGATATGCTATTTACCAAGTAAAAGTTTTATATTCATGCTTTATTTTTTTTTTTTGGATAAGCAGAGGACCCCAGGAACCCATTATGGATGATCAAGGAAAGAGTAACCTGGGAGGAGACAATGTTGATCCAGCCATATGCTCAGTGGCTGTTATGTTCTCCAATGGGCACTGAGATATATCCACACTGGAGTGTGAGACTCCCAAGGGCCGGCTAATTGTTTTCTAATGCAACCAGGTATAATTCTTGATGCTTATGAAGTCTTGGCTCTAGAGGCATCAGTCTGGCCCCAGGGAAAATCCCAGCTGGTAGTAGTAAATGTTTTTATCCACTTTTGCACCAAAGAGGGTGTACTACCAATGTATTTCTGGCTCCAAAAGAATTACACTGATTGTAATTCACCCTTGATATTTACTCTGTAACTTAAACACAGAAGAACCCATTAAATTGTGGGAGAGGCAATGTGTTATATTAAAATAAAAATGAAGGAAAGAAAGAAAAAAAGAAATTTAAGCTCAAGTTTGAAAATTTGAGCAAAAAAATATAGACACTCATATAAACTGAAATAAAAATTCTTCTCTACCTGGGAAGAAATCAACAAAAGATATGCACACCCAGGTAAAGGGGTCTAATCAATTAAATCAGTACAATTTGATTATAAGAATGTTAAATAAGAACTAACTCAGACTACATGCTAGTCTATAATTAATGATTGCATTTGAGTGTGGAGTGAGGTAGGGATGCATGTAGTTTTGGAAATATATAACTGTCAAAGCACCATTTCCCTCTGATCTGCAATATTTGCTCAGATACATTCATATGTAGGGATCCGTTCTTGAGTTCTTTCTTATGGTAAATTGAATTGTTTCTATTTCTCTAAGCTTTCACTAGTGTCACTTTTGTTAACTGGTTACAAAGCCTACACTATTTTTTCCACAATTAAATGTTTATTATGCTTTTTTTATGAAGAACTGGCTTAAGTTAACACAAATCCTTGTAAAGATTTTGATAGGAATCCATGGGTCAATTCTGAAAGTGTTTTAAGTCTTCAAAACATTTTATCTGAGAACCTCATATATCTTCACTTTCTGACATGAATGATTCCATAGTTTGTAGACTTTCTATGTGTTTTATATCTTTTTAAATACTAACTCTGATTTTAATATTATATCTCCTAACAAACTGTTGCCAATATAAGAAAATTGTCTTTTAAATATTGTGTGTATATGTATATCTGGGTGAATGTAGTTTTATTTATTTATATATATATATATATATATATATATATATATATATATTCATTTAATGTCTGCTGCTAAATTCTTATCAAGTCTGTTATCTTTTTAGATGGTTAGGAGTTAAGATTCTATATAAAGAGTCTTAACTGTAATTTTGAGCTATTCTCTCAGGTAATTCCTTCCTTTCTGTCAGTAAACCTTTTACAGATACACATTTTACTCTAAGTGCGAATTTCTTTGCCTTTTCTAACAAATATCTTTTATTAGAATTCGAGAGCAATAGGACGGTGGTCTGAAATATGCTTTGGATGATCTCAATTCTTTTAAATATGTTGAGGTCTGTTGCAGGGACCAAAATATTGTCTGTCTTAATTATTGTTTTGGTTAAAAAAAAAAACAATCTGTTGTTGAGGGAGGTTATGTTCTACAAATGGCAATTAAACCAACTTATTGGTGGTTCTGTCCAGGAATTTTCTAATCTTAATCATTTTTGTCTCTACTTGCTCTTTAAATTATTGAGAGATGAGATTGAAATACCTAAAATTATGTTTTTTTTTTTTAATAATTATAGCTTTTGAATAGTTGTAGTTGTAAGTATTATTACTTCGGGCATTTTGAAACTGCATTGTTAGACACATACCGGTTTATACTTTTTATAAAAGATACTATTTTTAAGGCATTTTATCTTTTTAATTTTTGTATGTCTTGGTATTTTTTTTTCTTTTTTATATATTACATATGGCATCTTGATAGCTATCACTGTAATGCTAGCAGAGGACAGCATTTATAGAAAAATAACCAATTCTGTAACATCTTATTCCTACTTGGATCTGCTCCCCTTAAATCACCTCAATGCCAGTCATACTTTCATGTCTCGAACTTCATTTCATCAAGGGACTTACTTCTTCAGGGGCAAATATTTACACAAATTTGTTTAATTAATGTTTTGGTGATAATATAATAATGTATTCCCTTCTCCTAATAACCAAATTTCAGATAAATACATTTCTATAAAGTCTTTATGATATAATTCGTATCCTTGAACATTATGCTTTGTCAGAGTTGTTGAGCCTTTCAACTTCACTGATCCTAATATCTGAGATCCCAGGGTTCTTCCTACAGACAATTTTTATCCTAAGCCCATGAATTTTGGGACTATTATTGCCAAGCAGGCACACTTTGAAGCTTAAACAGTACCTGGTTAGGCTGCCATATGTCATAGTGGGTTATTCAAAAAATGATAGCTACTTCTTTTCAGCTCAGGCAACTTTCCTTAAATTTCACCTTAATTTCGAAATTCCTTAAATTTCGAAATGGAGCTTCATTGTTTTCAAGATAACTTAATCTCATTAATTAATTAGTCAATTTTAATTTTAGAGAGAGAGGGAGATGGAGAGCATGTGCGAGTAGGGGAGCGGGAGAGAGGGAGACACAGAGAGAATCATAAGCAGGGTCTACACTTCTATACTCAGCACAGAGCCCAACACAAGGCTTAATCCCTGTGGATTCCCATGATCCCACCCTGGGATCATGACCTGAGCGGAATCTGAGAGTCAGACTCTCAACCGACTGAGCCACCTAGGCGCCCCAATAAACTTAATCTCATTCAAAAATGTTTGCCTACTGTGAATTTAACAATTTTGGAGAGAACACTTGTCATAGTATAGCAGAATGTGCAATAATAAAATATGAGAGTGTAGATATATGAGAGAATTTGTGTCTAAAGTTAAACTCTAAATACTAAAGTGATTTTTTTTTGAGTGACGAAGAAAACCCTTAATGTTTCTTATTGAATTGGTGAGGGAAATGAGACACATAAAATGACAAAAAAAAACATAGTACAACAGATTTTTAGGAAATAATACAAGCCATCTGATCCTCAGGGACTTTTGCCAGACCAAACCATTTGAATTTTCTTTGCTGCTATCCTGCAATTAATATGCTAATGATAGTATAATACTGGCAGCAATAACTATATACTTTAGGATTTAGTGAGCTCTACCTGCTCATTTTGTGTCCAGCCAGATGTAAAAACAGCTGAAAATTATGCTGTCAGTGAAGCAAAATTAGAAATCTTATATTTTAGGAGCAAATATACCTAAAGAAAGAATGCACCCCCACCACCCCCACCCCCCGCCAATATAAAAGGAACAGTTTAGAAAGAAGTTTGCAACAAAATGTTTTGCTATTTAGAGAGCTTAAAAAAAAAAAAAAGCTATGCAGGTCTTTTGTTATCAAGTCCACAGTCCCTAGAATGGTATTCATAGCATTCCAGTTGCTCAGTTAGTATTTTATTAATGGTAAGAATGACGAAAATACAGGAAAACATGAACACTATTTAACAGTGTTTGTTGGAAAATGAATAATGTTATAATCTATTTACATGATTATACTAGCATGTATATGTGGTAATATTACATTAAATAGAGTCAAATACTTGATATTAGCAAGAAATCTTCTAGGTAGAATACAAACAAGTTGTTAATGTGGTGGTGTTCTTAAAAGATTGCGAGGTATATATATGTGTATGTTCATGTGTTTGGGGAGATAGATGTCTGAGAGTTAAGACTGAGTAACAGTAGGGATAAAAGTGAATTAAACTGTAGTAAAACACTACCAAATTATGTCAAAATTAATATGTGTTATATTATTCCATTTGCGTGTATATTATTAGGATTTGTGTATGTTTATTGTTGTGCATGGTACAGAGGTAAACATGCATGTGAGGTAGGTATCTGTGAACTGAGATGAATCGTCACGAGATTGAAGAACAATATAATCAAGTATAGATCAAGTATAAAGCAAGATGACCAACGGTGAGGAATATGGAGTAGCTGTCACAGAGAAAGGCTAGTGGGTTCTACTGTAGGATTAAGACATAGGCAACACATGGACCATATAAAATTCTATAAATTGGTGCCGACTCAGTCAAGTGCCGACTCTTGATTTCGGCTCAGGGCATGATCTCATGGTGGTGAGATGGAACCCTTGCGCCTGGCTCCATGCTTGCGGTGAAGCTCGCCTAACATTCTCTCTCTCCCTCAGTCCCTCCTCCACTTACACTCTCTCTCAAAAATAAAAAAAATAAAAAAATAAATAAATAAATCCTGTAAGTCAAAGGACAGATGTTAGGCTACCTAAGGATGAATGTTGTGGAGGCCGTAATACTGAAAATGTGTGAGCGATGTGCATGCCCAACTCTGCCTACACATCAGCGCCTCAATGTGGGCATTTGTGTTTGCATCACCAACTCAACCTCAAATGACCTTACTTAGACAAAACTGATGTTTTAAAATATTCAATTTCCTTTTTTCTCAGTGGCAATCTAGCCTCCTGAGCTTTCCGAAGTGCAGTAAGGATGAAGATATAATGAGCTCTTTTCAGTGTGATTACCTCAGATTATATTAACAGTCTGTATTCATCGTGGGAAGTAAAAGTGACTTTTAGATAAATTTTCTTTCATTCCACCAATAAGAATAGAAACTAAAAGGGATCTGTGAGAGAACTTGAGTTTTTGAGATTTCTTAGTTAAATGCATTTACGGGATAGTCTACTTGTTTTCCACTTGGATGGCTCACCTGGGTGTTAAAAGCACAACTTTTATGAAACTGCAGTGTATACATTTTTTTGACCAAAAATTGGATATTCTCCATGTCCTGATCAGCTTCCTCCAGGCTCCTCTTTGACTCTACAGTGTATATGCTTCTGACCGGAGCCATCTGTTGAAATTTACAAATTCACCATTGTCTGCCAAAGAGCACGACCAAGGAAGAATGTCCCTGCCATAGGAAGCTGGAAGCAATGCAAATGCAGGACTCCTGTCCAGACTACTCGAAATCTCAAATACCAGACCTAGAATCTACATATAATGTATATATGTATGTAGCACTTATCTGTTTATGCTAGATCAGGGGAAGCATGCTCTTTGTATGATTCAGCCAGGTGTATAATGTGTTTACCTAGATCTGTGATGTAAGATTCCATAGAAAATGAACACTTCATAAAAATTCATAGGCTGAGCTGAACATTCATAGGCAACTAAGATTTATCAAGCTCTTCGAGAGGCACATTAATACAATCATTTTGAATTTAACAACTGAGAAGTATAATACTCATTGGACATGTTTCTCTTTCTCACACACACAGAGGTCAAATCAAATTCTTCTCTGTCAGAAGCAGAACAGTCCTGTCTTGTTTCCCTGCAGTTCCACATGACTTAGTTTATTAAACCAATTATTTCTGGGCTTTTGTCACATGACTAACATGAGAATGATTGTTATTATTGTTACTATTTTTACCAGTATAAAAGTAGTCGTGTTGCATCATTGAAATAAAAAATTTTTCATTGAAGCAGGCAAGGGAAAAGCCTGGGTGTAAAGCATTCTTATTCACAATCAGAAAAACCTTTGGTTACTTTAGTCATTCAGCAGTTAATATATAAGAAGTTGGTCCATTGCTTCCTAGAAAAGTATTAAATGGAGAAATAGAACTCATCATTTAGAAGGAAAGGAGAAACGGCTAGCGGATGAAAACTTTGTCCATGAAATCACCCTTTATGCCAGGAATTGCTTTTGCAGGATTAAAGTAAAATTGAGAAACCATTTTGTGAGAGAGAATAACAATTGGGGGTAAGAAGGAAAAACCAGTAATCAGAAAAAGTTAGTTGGGAAACTATAAGAATGACTCTTCTTAAAGCTCTGCTTCTCCTAAGTGACTGATTGTAATTGTATAACAATTACATTATTCCTGCCTTGGGTTATACCTGGGTAGATACGTTAGGAGAATATAAATATTTTTTTTATTTATAAAAATACCCTGTAAGCAAAGAAATAAAAAGAAAGCAATTAGGTTTGTGAAAATGTTTTATAATAGGTTAAAGAAATGTCTTATTTTTATATTCTCTTTAGCCCAAGCTTCAAATATAATATCCTCAATTAATATTAACTGTTATTAAATATTCTACTTCTCAAGTGGAACTTGGAGTCTGAATCAGCGAATAAGCATTCTTTTTCTTAAGGTGGTGCCCGCAACTGAATTATGACTCACTTAGTAATGTTTAGAGAGAGATTATCACTTAAAGATAATAAAACTTTCTTTGGCTATTGAATTCTAAGAAAGTCTCAGTTTAATAATGATTATGTCCACTTTAGGGAAATAGAAATCCAAACTTCATAGAGTTTTGAAATTTTCCTCTTAGCCTGGTTCCTCTTAGCGTTGGTGTGTACATTGTCTTTAACTTTTAGGTGCTCCCACCCCAGCACACCTTCCTTAGCTCTAACTTCTGACATCCTTGAAGTCAGAGCATGGAGAGAGTGGAGAGGTAAGACAGAAAACAAATTTTTCAACTTTTAACATTGAAATTGGTTGGACACTAGGTTTCTGTGGAAATTACAGGTACTGAAAGCTGGCTCTCATGGAAGTATTGATGGCTTTTAAAGAACCCCCATCTTCAAAGACCTTGTAGTTCTTTCCATGAAAAAAAAAATGTTTCTGAGCACTTAGTATGTGCCAACGTTTTTCTAGATTAAGAGATACTGCAGTTTAAAAAAAAAAAAAGAAAGGAAGAAAGTACAAAATGCCACAGGATAAGTTGTGCTTGGGTGTTCTGGACACACTAAAGAAGCCAGTATGATTGAAGCAAAGAGAACAGAATACTGAGACTAAGTTATGTGCTTATGGAAAAATTCTACATACACGATGGTATGTTGGATTAAGACGATTGTGGAGAAGTGGGGAGAAGCATGTGGTAAATGCCTAACTATAGACCTGATGGGATATTCTGGAGAATCAGATGATACGAGGTACGAGTAAAAAAAAAAAAAGAAAAAAAGAAAAAAAGAAAAAGTCCAGATGATGTTGAGTGTTTGGGCTTGAGCAACTGGAAGAGTAAAGCTTTTGCTCACTAAGACGTGTGAGCCATGAAAGACAGGCTTACAAACTGTGATCCTGCTTCAGCCAGAAAGACTGATTAGGTGTTCAGCTTGTAGGAATATTCTTAGAAGGAGCACAGTCACGGGAGCTGTCCTTAATTGCTGCTATGGTGGAGATGGAGGCTAAGGCAGGCATTCACTGGAAACACTTAGATCTGTGGTTTCTTCTTGAATTTTGCTGAAGAAGCCAGGAGGTCTGATGATGAACAGTTGAAGAGGAGTGCTTTCTAGACCATTGCTAATGAATGATGAAAGTCAAAGCATTGGTGTCTAAATCAACCCTGTGGAATCTATCTCACACAACTCTCATTAAACTTAGGTATGGCACTTGGGGAAAAGAACAGTAGATTATTTCTGGGATCAGTTTACTTTCTGAACAGAGCTATCAGTTGATATTCTACCACAAGCAGAATGTTCTGTCCATAATGTTAGGGTTTAGCCCTAAGAAAGAGCTAGAATGGGGGTGACTGGGTGGCTCAGTCGGTTAAGTGTCCGACTTTGGCTGAGGTCATGATCTCATGGTTCATGAGCCTGAGCCCCACGTTGGGCTCTGTGCTGACAGCTCGGAGCCTGGAGCCTGCTTCGGATTCCGTGTCTCCCTCTCTCTCTGACCACCCCCTCTCCCCCCACTCATGCTCTCTTTCTGTCTCTCAAAAATAAATAAACATTAAAACAAAAAAAAAATAATTGGCTGGAATGTCCCTGACCCCTTGTCCTAGCCTTTAGAGACATACATAAAACTATTCATGATCTCTTTGAAATCTGATTTAACTCTGTGAGATGAAGATAAAAGCGTCTATCAATACCTACCCTTACTGGTACTAGAGTGTGTGGGGGGCACATAGTTCACTTGTAGAAAGATTTTTGCATCCACTTTCCATGAAGAGCCTTCTATACAGTCTATGTGGTTGAAGGTAATGGTCAATCACATATTCATTCACCTTTTGCAGGTCAAGTGTGGTGGTGTCATGGCTGAATTTTGAAACCTGGAAGGGTTGACATGTATTGATTTGGGAGCTCTGCCAAAACTGAAACTGCAATGGACTTATTTTAATATATTGTTACACGCACATGGATTTTTTAAAATTTTACTGATGTCACTTGACCTTCATAATTGCTTATGAGGTGAATATGACAGTTATTTATTATCCTCATTTATAGGTGAAAATTGGTCTCAGAAGTTCAATGGCTTGCTCCAGGTGATAGAAACAGAAAATGAAGAAATCTTATTTGAACTTAGACTTTCTGATTTCAGAAAATATTCTCCAATTCAAGAAAACTTCTGTTTCCTATTTTTTCCCTCAAAAGTAAGTCCTATCACCATTCCTTTTCAAAGAAAAATAATTTCATGTTTTCTTAGTGTCACAATATATCTCTCTTCATGCAATGCTATTTAAATATATACACATAAGTTAGGTGATTAACTGTATAAGGTTTATATTTCTCAGATGTTCACAAAATAAAAGTATAAAAGCCAAGATTAATGGTATTTTATATCATGCAATGAGAAAACACTTCTATCTGACTAATTTTGTGCAATATACATTAATAAAATCTGGATAAAACATTAGAATAGAAAGAAACCAATAGTGAAAAGGAACCATATTGGAGAGATACGTGTGTGTGTGTGTGTGTGTGTGTGTGTGTGTGTAATTAAAGGGTACCACACAGAACTAAGTATGCAGAATCAAAGAAAGTCAGTCTTACTTGCTTAAGGAGTCAATGGTAAATTTGATACAAAGGAGAAATTAGAAAATTAAAAGTGAGATGCTATGAAGCGGGATCCAAACAGGTATGGCTCCAAAAATTTGCTCGAACTCTCTCCAAATTGCTGTTTGACCCATGTTTCATGTGTCTTTGAAAGTTGGAAAGGTGAAAGAACAGAGAAGTTTCAGCTACAGCCAACTTCACGAGTGTTTGGTATCCAAACCTAACAAATTTAACTGCCTGCTAGAATAAAAGACAGCATTATCTAAAGGAGGTTAACAGAGTCAGACAATCTACAATATATTTATAATGTTTTGTATGCAAAAATTATTAGGCATACTGAAAACATGGAAATGTAACCCATTGGTGAGAATAAAAGCATTCAAGAGAAGCCAACCACAAAATGACCAAGAGATTGTATTTAGGAGACAATTTTTTAAAATGTTTATTTATTTTTGAGAGAGAGAGAGAGACAAAGAGAGAGAGAGAGCATGAGATAGGGGAGGGGCAGGGAGAGAGGGAGACACAGAATCTGAAGCAGGCTCCAGGCTGTGAGCTGTCAGAACAAAGCTCTATGTGGGCTCTAACTCACGAACCATGAGATCATGACCTGACCTGAAGTCGGATGCTTAACCAACCACGTCACCCAGACACCCCTTAGGAGATAATTTCAAGGCAATTATTTTTAATATAGTCAAGAACTCAAAATATGGTCATCATATATAAGCACATTGAGAATCTAGTGGAGGGAAAATTAAAATTACATGCATCTAGCAAAACTGATCACAAAACAAGAAACAAGTTATCAATTTCAGGAGTGAAAATGAAAACCCAATTGACACTAAAATATTAGTATAAAATATTACACAAATTTTAGACCACTAAATTTGACAATTTAGAGGTAAGAGAAAAATTTCTTAAAACAGCATAACCAAACTCATTGTGTAATCTTACACTTAGTGAAGGCATAAGGATCCTTCTTTAGATCCTCCTGTAATATCTCCAGTCCGATGTGACTTCAAAGACACATTTTACCTGTCTTTACAAAAGAATACACAATTTCATAGAATTATTTCCAAAGAAGTACTTGCCAGCACGCAAGGGCAAGATAGAATAAAAATGCTGTAAAGATTGGAGTGGGAGGAATAAAACTCTATGTGTAGATTACGTGATTTAAGAGCATAATTTTAAGAAGTCTCTAGGAGCACCTGCTTGGCTCAGTCGGTTAAGCATCCGACTTCAGCTCAGGTCATGATTCCGCGATTTGTGAGTTCGAGCCCCGCGTGGGGACCTGTGCTGACAGCTCAGAGCCTGGCACCTGCTTCGGATTCTGTGTCTCCTCCTCTCTCTGCCCCTCTCCTGATCATGCTCTGTCTCTCAATAATAAATAAATGTTAAAAAAATTAAAAGAAAAAGAAACCTGTATTAAAATATTAAATATTGCTGAGGAAAAATTAAATGAGACTTTATGAAAGAGAATGACATACAATGCTTATGAATTAGATGATTTGATGTTAAAATTCTCCCAGAATGCCATTTAGAGTCAAAGCAGTTGCCCCAAAATTACTAGAGATTTTTAAATATATTTTTGACAATTTAATTATAAATCTACATCAAAACTTAAATATTTGAATATTTTAGTTGCCTTTTTTCTAGATCACTAAATCTCCTGTCTGAGATAATCCAGCTATCAGATTTTTAACATTACTTATTTTCACCTTCAGGATTTCCTTGTTCCTCATATTAAGCTATCATGAAAATCTCAATAGTTCCTATTTTTCCTGTTTCATTTTAAAGTTTCTCAACCTCAGGACTGATACTTTGGGACAGGATATTTTGGGGCTGATGATACTTTGTTGTGGGAGGGTTCTCCTGTGCACAGTATAGGATATTTAGCAAGATTTCTGACATCTACTCACTAGGTGGCATAGAAGCCCCTTCCCAATCAAAAATATCTCCAGGAATTTCCAAATATTCCCAGAAGGGGAAATAATCACCCCCCACTGAGAATCCTTGCTTTATTTAATGTGTGAATTGTACTGCTTACGTTGTGTGTGTAAACGTACCTGTACTCTAGTATTTGAATCACTTAGGATTTATAGACTGATTTTTCTTAGTTTTTGGTCAAATTCTTGACTTGAATTCAGTTTATTCAGATATTTGTTATATTATTCACTAAAAGAAAAATAAGTTCAGGTTAATGTTGTGTTCCTTGTGAAGAGTTCAATGGTCGCTTCTTCCGTGGTAGCTTTATTTCTGTGTAATTTGGGCCTGTCTAGCTCCTGTTGCTTCTGGAAGTCCCTTATATATTTAAAGATTTTTAAATATTATCTCCTTTTCTATTTAATCTCAGCAGGGATGGTGTTCCTTTCCATACTGCACCTTACCCAGAAACAGAATAATTTTATTTATATCTGTATTAAATTTTGATAGGTCCCTGAGATAATCTTTTCAGCTATATCCAATATTATATTCATAATAGCCATTCATTTATTTCATGACTAATCTCTGTTATTTCCACATTTATTTATTTATATCACCTTTTGCAAGTATTTTTACATTTATCTTTACCTCAGTTTGAATCATATTTAATATGAACTTTTAGTTTGTGTATAGCCTAACGTTCTTGGATTGCTACACTAAACTTGCCTTATTTTTGTTGGAATTTCCCTTTGGGATTGTTACCATTTTTCAACAGGGTCGGGATGAATTTCATTCTATCACACATAGCGTGGGTCTAAGAATGGAAGTCACCAAGTTAAAGGAAAAACTGATAAGGCTATTGTCAGCAAGAAAGAAAAGACCTTCACTCTTAACTCTTTAGCCCCCAGAGTAATATATCAGAATCTGTACGATTTTCCAGATAAGAGTTTTGTTAAACCTTCCAGTAGAGATGCCTTGGGTACTTTTTTTTTTCTTTTTTTTTTCTTTTTTATTTGGGAGAGAAACTTAGAGCATAGTCTTGTCAGCAATTTCCTTGCTATGCTTAAATTTACTATTGTGCATTATTTTTCAAGCCTTAACTAAATGAATCTCCTTATTGACCTTCATTTTTCTCTGGGTTCACCTTAGTAAAGTCAGAGGGAAAATGGACTTCTTCAAGTCACGAGATTGTCATATTCCTGAACCAATTCAATATTCTTTATGACGATGAACAATGACAAAGGGTGTATTTTTAAATATATGATAGAGTACTTAAAATTTTTTTAGCGTTGTGTGTATGTGTGTGTGTGTGTGTGACAGAGAAACAGAGTGTGAGTGGGGAGGAGCAGAGAGAGAGGGAGATACAGAATCCAAAGCAGTCTCCGGGCTCTGAGCTGTCAGCACAGAGCCCGACACGAGGCTCAAACTCAGGAGCCTTGAGATCATGAGCCCAGCAGAAGCCAGATGTTTAGCTGAGACACCCAGTTGCCCCTATGATAGGGGTTTACATTATGTTGAATAGAAGCTGCTTTTATTCACCTGCAATATTTTTAACTTCATCTTGGCCTTATACGCTCCTTATCTTTGAGGAGGAAGTTTTGCCATTTTTCATACTGATCTAAATATTATTGAGATGCTTGCCAACCTTTTGTCCAGAGCTTTAGGAGATGTCAAGTTATAAAAGATGTTACAGACCTATTAGAATTGCAATAAACACTTTTCTGATTGACATCATCAAGAAATTAAGTTACTAGTTTTCTTTGTCTTTAAGAACAATCCAGATTCTACAGACATATTAATATAGACAGCAAACTTATTGCCAGTGTCTGACCACTTGTTTTTCAAAGAACAAAGAAAATTGGGGCGCCTGGGTGGCTCAGTCGGTTGAGCAGCCGACTTCGGCTCAGGTCATGATCTCGCGGTCCGTGAGTTCGAGCCCCGCGTCGGGCTCTGGGCTGACAGCTCGGAGCCTGTTTCGGATTCTGTGTCTCCCTCTCTCTGACCCTCCCCCATTCATGCTCTGTCTCTCTGTGTCTCAAAAATAAATAAACGTTAAAAAAAATTTAAAAAAAAGAACAAAAAATTAAACTAGTTACCAAAACTTCATAATTCATAATTCATAAATAGATAACTGTGCTCATTTACGTATCTTTAGTAATGAGAGTTCTGAAATTACATTGGGTATTCGAGTTCACTTAGCTATTCCCTCAACAAATATTTGAGTACATACTATTGTATCTACCGCTTTAATTAAAACCGATCAAAACTCTGACTTAATTGATCTTACATTGTGCTTTAGAAATAAATAATGTAGTGATAGATATTAAAGAATAAAAGGGAGAGGATAAAGGGTTTATAGTCAACATCATGATGGGATTGTTGTTTTGGTGGTTAATATAATTTTGTCAGAAAACTTTCATGGAAAAACAATGGAAAGGGAATGAATCTATAGTGAATTAAGAAGAAGCAAAATTAATACACCCAAGGCAATAATTTTGTTATGTGTGTCTTACTATTTATAAAATATAAAGGCATCAAAGACTTTCAGGTTTTGAAGCAATTATTTTGTAAGAAAATTATCAATCTATCAAATCATACATATTTAAGATGTACGGCATGATGTTTTCATAAACATACAGGGTGAAATGATTACTGCAGTCTGTCGAAGTAACATTTGCATCTCCTCACACAGTTATCACTTTGCAAGAGTGTGCATGGCGAAAGCACCTGAAATCTCCTTCCAGCAAACTTCCCAGTATACAACATGGTACTGTTGATTAGTCATAATGTTGTATGCTGGTTCTCTAAGCTTACTCATCCTACATAAGTACAGCTTTACCTTCTGACCCAAATCTCTCCATTTCCCCCATCTTCCACTCTTGGTAACCACTATTCTGTTGCTACGGATATGACTTTTTTTTAGAATCCACTACGTGAGTGAGATCATGCAGAATTTTTCTTTTTGTGTCTGTCTTATTTCACTTAGCATAATGTCTTCCAGGTTCATCCATGCCGTTGCAAGTGGGTAGGATGTTTTTTAAGGCCGAATCATAAGGCTGAATTATATATGAAGGTAGAATTAGTAAAGATTTTACATATTGCATAATAATTGACATTTAAATTGAGACAAAGGGTACGAAAGAATATTTTATTTGGGGTCATTAAATTGCACAAAGGTTAGGTGAGGTACGTGTTTTTCACACAGAATATAGTCATCACAAGATGACAGTACTTCACAATTCTTTTTTCTGTTTAGAGAGAAATGTATTAGTTTAAATTCTTCGGTTTGCAAACAAATATCTCTTGATAATTCTATTTCTTGTTATCCTTTTACTTTACCTAATTTTCTTTTTTTTTCTTTTTATTTATTTTTCAGAGAGAGAGAGAGGGAGAAAGAGAGACAGAGATGCAGAATCCAAAGCAGGCTCCAGGCTCCGAGCTTTCGGCACAGAGCTGGACGAGGGGCTTGAACTCACGAACGAACCATGAGATCATGACCTAAGCCAAAGTCAGAAGCTTAACCAACTGAGCCACCCAGGCGCCCCTCTAATTTTCTTAATAAAGCATTATCTCACCCAAGTGTATGTAAAAATAAGCCTCTTAAGAAAAAAGACAATTCACTAATTCATTTTGTATATTTGAATGAAGCCATAGACACACAGACACATACGTGATTATATATGTGCCACATTTAGATGGCTATAATTTTCTTTTTTGTAAAAATTTTTTTTTCTACGTTTATTTATTTTTGGGACAGAGAGAGACAGAGCATGAACGGGGGAGGGGCAGAGAGAGAGGGAGACACAGAATCGGAAACAGGCTCCAGGCTCTGAGCCATAAGCCAGTAGATGGCTATAATTTTCAAACATCTCTGTTTAATTCATCTCACTATTAAATTAATTCAAACGTGGGGCACCTGGCTAGCTTACTTGATAGAGTATGTGACTCTTCATCTTGGGATTCTGAGTTTGAGCCCCAGGTTGGGTGTAGAGATTACATAAAAACAAAACCTTAAAAAAATATTCGAACATTTTGAAAATAATTTAGTCTGCTATTATAGCACCTAACAAATATTTGACCTATATTAGGTTAGAAAACTCAGATATAGATTAGTATTAATCTGATTCTTGATAATTTCCAAAATAGTACTAGTATAATCCAAAGCCTAATTTTGCACTAAAAAATTCCTTTTAAGGGAAATATTACATTGTTTGTTTTACTCAGTTGTGCTGATATTACAGATACTTAATTATCAAGGAGTTTGGAACGTGGTTCAGACAGTATATAACCAGTCTGGTGTTTCATGAGTTCACAGGATATTTTCTAACAGATTTTTATATAATACTATTGAATAAATAGTTGGTGACTTGATCAAATTTATTTAGCTAATTGCTGACAAAGGAGGGCAATTCTCTTGATGATAATTGGTACTTTATAAAAGGTTTTCTGAGGATAAAAGCATTAAATAAGGGGGGAAATGGTAGTATCAGATATTACAACTCTAGGGTGAAGTAAGTTAATTGCGTCAGGGAATGCTAACTATCCTTCAGTATCCATTCTTTTTTATTTTAATGAAACATCTTCAACCTAAAATTCTTGATGACCATGAGACCAAGTGCTAAAAAATACAGTTCAGTCTCTTTTAAATACTCTTAAGTGACCATAACAATAATCCTGGCCATTATTATATGATTGGAAGTGGTAGGAACAACTTCTGTGTTGATTCTATAAAGAAGCTTTACCTGGACTATGTTGAGGACGATAGGGTCTAACTAACTTTAGACTACTCACCTCTGTGATCCTGAATGATGGACAGATAAACTTCTAGCTTCTTGAAGCTTCTTTATGTGTATGTTGAGGGCTCTGTATTAGCTGCTTAGCGTATCACACGCACCCTGTTATCAGAGAAAAAAACTAAGTGCCCATTTCACTCTATAAACACACACACCCTGCTGAGTTTTCTCTGATTATGAGATTATACTTCAAGTGGATTAATTTTTTAAGCTAGAAGATTAAAACAAAATGCTTTCCATTTCCCCCTCCAAAAAAATCTACATCTTATATTGTTTTTTACACATTAATTTTGTTGGTACACAAAAATTAGAGTGCTTCAGGGGAAGGTACTTAACTACTTTCCCGTGTGTAATTTGCTGTCAGGTACCTCTCTTTAGATCATATATATGAGGAAGTTTCAGAAAAGTGAGAGAAAATAGTTTACATGTATCAGTAACAAGACGAATATAATCAAAGCAGGGAAAAGTTTATATTTGGTCTGTGTTTAAGTCACAATATTTACAAATATGGTTGGATATTTGTTACTGTATTTTCTTAGGCTATTACATGAGATGTTTCACCTCTGTAAAAACTTACATACACAATTATATTTGCATACAAATCACTAAAGTATAGACTTGGCAGAACGTTGTATTTTCTTAAAACTGTTGAATAATGATGATACACATTCCTGGTCTATAGTCTTATGATCTCATAGACTTAAAGTCTGAGGAGCTCACAGTCTCTGAGACCTCCTCCAATGCAGTCATGAAGTCTCTTGATCTCACAGGCTCAAGGACTCAACAATCAATCTCTAGGCTTAGCAACTTACGGTCTTCAAGTTACAAGAAGGAGCAGTGCTAGGGAGTTCGGTGCAGAGCTTTCCCGGCAGGAAAGGTCAAATATAAATCAAGATCACGATCTTTGCCTTTTGTTAAAATTCAAAATTGTAAACTTGGAAGATCACAAGACTGTGACACTGAGAGCTCTTTATGGCTTCCAACTCCACCTCTAACTCTGTTCCTTAGTGGAATTCCGATGTGAAGGAATTGCTGTAGAAGAGACGTTTCTGTTCCCTCTATCCCCTGCCTACTTTGGATTCTTCTGATAGCCGGTGTGATACACAATGTCATTGTTGGCCAGATGCTCAACTGACCCAAAAGGCTTGATATGTGGCAGACTTGCTTCTCCATCTCTTCCACCATGAACCTTAGCAATTGGTGCTGGGCATGTGAGCTTCAACGTCCTTCCCTTACTTTGCTCACCTGGGAAGGACAATTTATTCCAGAGATCCAATTTTGTATTTTGAAGCTTTGTTTGTAACCATACCTCTTGAAGGACTGTAAAGAAAGAAACTGTGATTATGTCTGTTAGGGTATGTTTGGAGATTTATTACTACTAAGATAGATGAAAATGATTTTCATCTTACTACGAAGGCCAATCTTCCAGTGTATGCATGCGCAAGAGAGCTGTTTTCCAGATTTTCATTATGTATGTGTTTTTGTATGAATCAAGTACTAACTATATTTTGTTTTCTACATGTGCCATCATTCTCACTGCCAGTTTCTGTATATTATTACTTCTTCAAACCACTGTCTAATGCTACTTTTATGGTACACCAAATTATATCATCAGCATTGTTTTATTTACGGATCCTCTCCCCTAACTTGTTCACCTATATATTTCTTTTGGTGTGTGTGTTAATGGCACAGTGTTCGTAATTGCTCTATAATTGAAAATATACAGATATCCGAATACCACTTTCTTGTTCTTTTAACAAATTATCTTGAGTCTTCCAAGAAATTCAATCTTCAAAATATATTTTGATTGGATTATGAAGTCTTGTTTATTAGGATTGAGTTGAAATTACAGATAAAATTGTAGCTCTTAGATCATTAGTCTCCATTGGCATTCCCACTTAGAAACATTGTATGTTCTGTTTATGTCCTGCAATTGACTTGTATTATATTTTCCACTAGGTTTTTGATATTTTTAAAGTTTTATGCTTTATGGAATTTACTAATATAATTCCTTGGGACCATTCCTATTGTATTGCATACATCACTATTTAAGGGATACCATTACTTTTTCTAAGTAAATTTTATATCTTGACATATTAGATTCTTATTGTTTCATCTTCTTTTAAATATTTTATATTTATTGCCATATTTTCAAATTGTGAAGCTTTTTCCAGTTTATTCTAAACTTTTATTATGACTTATTTATTTTATTGGCTTACACATCCAGGAAAAGTTTGGTAAGATGAATTCCTGAGTTTAATGGGTGACCCCTAAAGTTTTTACCTTATCTAACATGTTTACTAAGCTGTTCAGTAGATAAACTTTTATCCTTTTAAAGGTTTTCATTACTAAGTGTCATATTTTGTCAAAATGAGTGTTAAATCTACACAAATAGCATTTAATTTTTTTATATTTGGTAATGGCTAGGTTATATTGGCCTTTAGGTTAAACTATTCTGTTGATTATGAGATTGACATTATTACAAAAGGTTTTGGAAAACAGATTCTTTAAACCACCCACAATGCTGTCCTTTTGTATTATGAAGTTGTTTTTCACTGAGATATTCTCTTATATTTTACAGGTTTTCAAATCTAAACTGTATACTTTTCTAAAGAAATTCTGTCTTTTTAAAATTTAGACTTGTAATTTTTTTTTTCAGGTAGGATTCCTCAATGTATGTTCTGACTTTTTTTTATTTTATTTTATTTTTTTTTAATTTTTTTTTAACGTTTATTTATTTTTGAGACAGAGAGAGACAGAGCATGAACGGGGGAGGGTCAGAGAGAGAGGGAGACACAGAATCTGAAACAGGCTCCAGGCTCTGAGCTGTCAGCACAGAGCCCGACGCGGGGCTCGAACTCACGGACCGTGAGATCATGACCTGAGCCGAAGTCAGACGCTTAACCGACCAAGCCACCCAGGCGCCCCCTGACTTTTTATGTATAATCCCTTACTTGAACCTCCTGCAGTAACTTTAAAAGTGGCCTCTCATCTCTGCATTTGCACTCTGAGTGTAGTTGGGTCACAATCTGCAAGGAGATGGTAAGGAAAAGTTCTGAGATGTAGAAACTGGAGTAATTGTAGGGACAACTAAATTATAACATCTACTGAGGTGGAGGGATCATACATATAATCACTTGTTTAGAACAGGCATATAAAATTAGTAAAAACCTAGCCCTTGGTATTCCTTTGGAGTATTTTATTCCTGTGTCAGAAACCAGTATCGGAAACCCATGCCAGCTTAAGTGGTACATTCAGAGAAGCCCCAGGGATTTGGAAAGCACTGATAGGACCCTTTAGCAGGAGCTGAGAATAGGCTTCTCATATAAATTAAATGAAAGCTCAGCACATGTTAGTCTATTGCTTTATTAGTTCATGTTTATGAGAACAGGTAAGTTAAAATTTTAAGCCTTGGCCTTAAAATTGTATGCGAATGAAAGCTCACATCAACTGTAATTTTCTCAGAGAGTGAAAATTGTGACTCCTAGCTTGCTTCTCAAGTTTCATTTGTAGTCGGACTCACTCCCCTGGGATGATAGCGAGGCTGGAGAACAAACCCAGAAACTGACTCCCAGATTCAGTTAGTTCTTAGAGAAATCACCTGAAGTGTGGACATTTCTTTTCTCAGTCCTAGTTTCTGGAGGCCATCCACAAGAAATTTGGAAGTAGATTTCAGTGATACATGCTGGATATAGATTGCATGATCATTACTTAATATTGATTCAAAGTTTGCTAGAAATAAGGCAGGCCAGTTGTGCTCAAATATCTCTTGCATATCAGACATAAGTCACCTGCTTTGACCTTATGTCCTATCCATTCCTTTCAGGTCCATTCTTGTTCTGTGTGGAAAAGTGCCACAAAAATCCTCCACGTAACTTCCTCCAAGGTGGTGATAGTGGGCTTATTTGAGTTTCTCATCTTAACTAGTGCTTAATGTCACATGCATTCAATACTAATACTATAATTTGAAGTTACTTTCACCAGGGAAATTGGAATGAGAACATTTACAGTTACAACTTTGAACTAAGCAGTTATCTTCAACTAGTCAGAAGAATAAGGCACTTTGATTACATTAACTTCGGTGATTAAAAGAATGTGAATTATTCCAAGCTTGTACTACATCTCTTGTTTAGTCTCCTTTCCTTGCCGAGATCTGTCCTTGGCTCTTTCGACTTAGTTTACTATTTCCACTTCTATTTCAATTAGGTAACATTAATGCTTTGCCCTTCTCCCATTCAGTAGATACACTCTTTGATCAATATTGAATTCCTCCCAATCTTCCCCTGCTAGTAGCCTTATACAGATGATCCCCAACTTACAATGATTCGGCTTGTTTTTCAATTTTACAATATTGTGAAAGTAATATGTATTCAGTAGAAACCGTATTTCAGATTTTGAATTTGGATCTATTTCCAGGCTGTTGACGTGTTTCTACAGTCTTCTCTTGTGATGCTGGGTGGTACCAGTGAGCTCCCACTAGCCATGCAATCTCCAAGGTAAACAAATGATCCACTGACAATCGTTCTATACCCATACAGCCATTCTGTTTTTCATGTTCAGTACAGTGTTCAATGAGTTACATGAGCTATTCAACACTTTATTATAAAATAGGCTTTATGTTAGATGATTTTGCCCAATTTCAGGCTAATGTAAGTGGTCTGAACACAGAAGGCTAAGCTAAGTTACAATGTCTGTAGGTCAAGTATTTTAAATAAATTTTCAACTTATGCTATTTCCAACTTATTTTTATTTTTATCGAGATGAAACCCATTGCAAATCAAGGAACATGTGTACTCTTTTTTAGTTGGTCAATTACACAAATCAAATTTGCTTCCATAGTTCAGAGTGGTGTGTAAAGGATGAATGGATATCTAGAAGCTGGAGAGAGAAATATGAAAGATATGACCAGTTTTCTTTTTCCTCGGTTTTCAATTTGAGCCAGGTCTGTAAAGCATGGTGCCTAGCTTATTAACAGTATAAGCAAATAAAATTGGTATATTAAGTTTTAGTAGAATTGAAAGACTTGTTGAAGAGTCTCTTACATTTAATAACTTATCTTACACATTCTTTATTTATATATCAGTTACTTAAAACTGGGGGAGACATGCAGGTGAATGCATGCACGATTTAGCACAGGAATATTTGGTAGTCTCCTTTTATTCTTTACCTATGTCTATACAGCACAGATTCTGGACCAATTGCAGGCTTAATCCTTCCAAGGGGAATTGCCCTGGTAAGAGTCAGTGCTGATAATGTTTGGATTCTTCTGGAGAGGGAAAACATCTCAAAATCCATTTTTATTTTCCAGTATGCCTTTTATTTTCAATATAAAATCAAAATAATGTTTGTTCCTCCAGGGTGAGAGAGTGGCAGGAAATTGATAACATATCCTTTGAACAGTACTAAAAAGGAGAAGAAATATATCCTCCCTGACTATTCTAAATCTAATTGTTAGGAGCTTAAACCAGTAAGTTCTAATGAATGTTAAAATTTTTTTAAATACTTTGGATGATGAAGCTACACATTTTTGCTATTCCCCCATACCATTTGTTGTAAAATATCCACCTAACACAACAACATGAACAAATGTCGTATTTTACACATTGATAACATGATAAGCATAAATCATTTAAATAATTTTAAATGGTTTTAAGTCCTTAATTATGGCACATAATAATGCTACAAATCCTTAATATATTGATTATTTTCCTGGATAAGACTGATCTTTACTAAGATCTTTACTAGAATGAGCTTGTAATATGAAGGAAATCTACAGATAAAACTAATTATGTGTATAATCAGATCTCAGAAGCTTTGCGTAAAACAATTTCCACAAAAATATAACTTTTATGATAAAAAGAGGGACTGTATAGGTTTGGTCTACTTATATTTCTCATAAGCTTAACTACATATTTATTTTTTTAATGTATATGATCATGGTAAATTAAAACAGCATCGATATTATTTTCACATCATGAGAATGTTACTCATTATGGATGGATTAAATACAGTGGTAGTTCCAAAGCAACAGAGTGCTTCCTAGTGATAAAAGGCATTTCATCTCTTGCTGCTTATGGAAGCATCCCAAAATTTGGTGGTTTAAACATTAACCTTTTAGTCCACTCACAGTTGATTATTCCGGTCTGAGAGAACTCAGCTGATAACTACTGGACAGCCATACAGCTGTCAGCGGTCAGTCAGCTTGTGTCTGGGTCATCACGGATGACTTAGTTCATATGCATGGCTTTTTCTGGCTGCTGTACAGGGTGAGAGAGGCAATTGAGTTTACTTCTCTTATAATCCAGCAAGCTAGCCCGATTTCTTCAAATAATGACTGTGTGGTCACAAACACTGCAAAGGAAGCGTCCTCAATATAGAGCCCTTGTTAAGCCTTTGCTGATGTCACATTTGTTATTCAAGCCCATTGACCAGAGAAAGTCACATGGCCATCCCAGGTTCAAGAGCTGGAGCAACATGTTCTCCCTATTCATGCTACTTGTAGAATGGAAGGCTTTTATGGGCATTTGGGAATCGATCATATCCGTCCTCTAGCTGTGATTTGTTAACGTTTCTCTCAAATGGAAAATACATTCACTCTTATCCCAGGGACCCAAAATGCCTCCTACAGTTCTTCCCTTAGAATTGAAGTCCAAAATTTTGTGCTCTAAAATCATGTCCAAAAGGCGGTGTTGGATGTGTTACTCTTGAACTAAAGAGACCAGCTACTGGCACCTTTACTCCCACAGACACAATGTATAAAAGATGTGCTAGACGTGTACATTAAACAAATACTTCACCATCCGAATTAGACCACATGATAGTTTTGCCTACTGTTCTACAAAAAAATCATATGGGTCACCCTTTTTTCAGCTTGCTATACAATCTCCTCACTCATTTTTGTTTTCCTGGCTTCCATGAGTAGATTATTCACTATTTTTTCGGCCTCTTTTGTCTCTTCACTGCTTTCTCCAGTCATCACTATCTCCCATTCCCAGGATCAATGACACTTACAAGCGCAATATCTCTATTAATTACTGATTGCTGTATAAAAAACTATCCACAAAATGTCAGTGATTTAAACCAGTCATCATGCATTTGTCTCCTAATTCTGTGGACTGGCAGGGAGGTCTTTCCTAAATAGGCCAGGCTAGTTGTTTTCTGCCGGGCTAGCTTATGCAGCCTCTGGCAGGTGGCAGGTTAGCTAAGGGCTGGATGACTTCTGGTTGACTAGCTCACATGACTGTTACTTGCAAGGCTCTTGGCAAATTGGAGGGGACTGGGTCATGTGTCTCTTGTTATCCAGGAGAGGGTCTGAGCTTCTTTCACATGGTAGTTGAAAGGTCAAAAACATTGCAAAAGAGTTACCCTCAAAGATCAAGCTCGTGCCAAGTCTCTGCTTTTATCCTGTTTGTTAATGCCCTATTGGCCTCAGAAATTCATGTGACCATCACAGACTTAAACACTGGAGAAACACTATACTTCTTGATACAAGTGCAAGGGTTTGTGGTCACTTTTGCAATCTATCATGGAAGGTTAAAGAAGGCAGTGTGTCTTGTTTGTATTAACATGAAGTCCCCCCCCCACCCCATGAGACCAAATAGCCACAAAGAAGGTAAGAAATGCAATTCATCAGTTCTCTTTCCTTTTTCTTTTTGAATGTTGATTTACTTTTGAAAGAGAGAGAGATAGAGCATGAGCAGGGGAGGGGCAGAGAGAGAGGGAGACACAGAATCTGAAGCAGGCTCCAGGCTCTGAGCTGTCAGCACAGAGCCCGATGTAGGGCTCGAGCTCACAGTTCGCGAGATCATGACCTGAGCTGAAGTCAGTCGCCTAACTGAGTGAGCCACCCAGGCGCCCCTCAGTTCTCTTTCACATATGCACCTTATATTTAACTATCTGGCCTTCTGATTCTTTGACCTTTCATCAGTGAAAAAAATCTCCCACACTCAATGCTCTAGTGTTCTCACTCTTTAGTGTTTATCATTGCTAATTATCACAATTCTCCAAAAATTTAGATTCTTAATCATCTGCTACGAATTATGATTTATATACTCCCAACTTATGTCCTTCAATTCACCCACTTAAACCAATTTAACCTCATCTTGAACTCCAGTCCAATATCTCTATCACTTTTTGTATTCATCCTTTTCCTTATTTTCAGGCTTAGATACTGTGATATATTAATATAATTACTATCTCTCAGGTAACCTCAGGTAATCTTCCATCCTTCACCGGAGCAAACCTCAAACCTGAATACATCCATTTGTCTATAAACTGGTAACTACCTTGGTGCATTTGAATGGTACTAAAACACACACATACACACAATGGTATGCACTTGTCTCACTTTACATTTGTGAACACAAACTGCAGGTGTCCCATTTGGGATTTCCTGTCAAGACTATTAAATTCTCTGGCCAATTCACTTAGCCCCTCTGTGAGAGAACTCCTCACATCACTTCCTCACATACTCTAAGTTGGCGTTATTATCTCACTAAGAATATAGAAACAATTGGAAGTGAATCCCTCATCTTAATTAAAGCCAAATATAACAGTCCACTGGAATCTGCAGGCACATCCATTCTTGTCCTATTCTCACAATGGATATGTTGCCCTTGGTTACATATTAGTCAATTCCTCTGTTTATATCCCAGATCTCATACTGTCATGTCTTTCCCTTGGTAATCAATCCCTCCTGCTGTGACATATTTAAATTCTTCATTGGATCATTTCTATCATTATTTAACTTGATTTACTAACCAGACTTAACTGAATTCACCATTTTCATTATTTTATCTTTATTTAAGGAAACATTTTCAGGAACATGTCTGTCTGTCTCTGTAATATACATGTATACATATAGTCACTACTTCCATAGATCATTCTCCTTTAATCTCTGCAATTAAACATTTATCAAAATCAAACTGAAACTGCCTTTAATCTTGCCATTTAAAAAATATCTGCAGTCAATTTGATACCTTTCAACAATATTTGAATAAGCTGATAGATGTTTCCCTTCTTAAGTATTTTCTTCCACTTGATATGTATCATGGAAATCTCTTGGTTTTCCATCAAATTTCTGACTACTCCTTCTATTCTTTACAACATCTAAGTGCTAGAATTTGGTTTTGATTCAGAAACACTGGCGTTTTCAAGAATTTTCAGAACTTCCCTTTAATCCCTACACTCACTACCTTCCAAATGATCTCAAATTCTGATGGCTTTCTGTTACTTGTATTCATTGATTCCTCCTGAATTTATATAGCAAACCATAATTTCTCCTTATTATTTATGTATATAACTTTCCAAATACAACATTTGTATTTGGATGTCAATCAAATAAGATCTTTCACAGGTCTAAAAAAAATCAAATCCAACATTCCCATACGACTGCCAATCTTCTACATGCTAGTATGACTTCAGAAATCACCCAGTTGAAAGAGATAGTGGAAAAAAAAAACCTAAAAACAAAAACACCTCAGTCATACTCAGGTTTTAGTTTTTCTCCACTTCACATGTTGGCCTGACCTCCAAAGGTCATATATCAGTAAAGAATATGAAGGAAAACAAAAGTGATTCTTTGAAAATATAAATAAAACTGATATGACTTTAGCCATGTTAACTAAGATAAAAACAAAGGATCCAAATTCTTAATGAAAGAAATGAAAGGAGGAATCACTACAGATCCAAAGGACATCGACAGGATAATAAAGTACTATGAATAACTCTACATCTACAAATTTGACAACGCAGATACAACGGACCAATTCTTTGAAAGGCCTAATCTGCCAATACACAAGAAGAAACACATTATCTGAACAGGCTTATATCAAAAAAATTTAGTCAATAACTTTCCAGAACAGAAAGCACCAGGCCCAGATATCAGCAAATCTAACCCATCAACATATAAAAAAGAGTATACATCTCACCAAGAGGGATTCAACCTGGAATGTAAGGCCAGTTCAATATTTAAAAATCATTAAATGATAATCTAATGATGGATATATAATTTTACATTTGTCTAAACTTATAGAATATACAACCAGGAGTGAACTATAATGTAAACCGTGAATATTGGGTGATTTTGACATTTTAGTATAGGTTCATACTATTTTTGTAAAAAAATGCACCATTCTTGTGGGGAAGGTTATGAATGTATGAAGGAAGAGTCATGTGGATGTCATGTGGCTCTCCCCCACTCTGTACTTCCCAATCTCATTTTGTGATACTTTTTTGCTTGTTTAACTTCCTCCAGTCACATTCATTCAACTGGACACCTCTTGCATTAGCAATTAGCTGCATGCAGAGATAATCTGTCAATTGTTTGCTTCAGTTTTACCACACATGTCACTTTATAGCCCCCAAATCCTCTTCTGCCTTTACCCGGATACACACAGAAGCTACTCAGTCATCGTTTGTGTATGTTTGTATAAACACACTAATTTTTAACACTTCATGCTATAACCTGTGACAATGAGAATCATGTTTATAACATTATTCTAGCTCTAGCTGGATAATTCTGAAATATACTTTATACTGCTCCTTAGAAGTTCCTACAAGGATTATGCCTCAATTGCCTATTAGGATAACAAAACTACTTAGCCTTACGTTGACTGACTCTCCTTCCTCTTGTATTATTACATTTTTCCTAGCCTCTTCCTCCTACCTCTCCTACACACAAACCATTTATCAAGCTCTCTTCTTTCAGGGCAAACCTGATTAAGACAATTAGGAATACCAGCAATGTTTTTCTTCTGTGAGTGATGTTACTTCAGAATCTCCTATTGCCAGGGTTAAGTGGATTGGTGATAACTATTGACATGTAATAGAATCATAACTAAGATTTCTATAAGAGATGGATTGGAATATGTGCAACTATAACATGAAATGTCGGTTTGTACAATACACTTTATTAATATAGGAACAATGATAATATTAAAGACTACAATTAGCTAACTTTTGTTAATATTTTTAGAAGCTCATAGAAAAAAATTGAAATTAGCCAGCTACCAATCCTCCTAGTAGAATAGAGATGACATTGATGAAAACCAGACCCAGAATTTCAATATAAATATTCTTGAACTAGAAAAGATATAGAACAAAGAGTCTCTATGGGTTTCCTATGCCCAAGAAGAGAGACCATACTTAAAGTAAAGAAAATTCTAGAGACCCAGATTGTGAGCTATTAAGTAAAAGAGCTTGATGATTTTGAATCTCTATATTCATCTTCAGTATCTTGTTTGGAAGAAGCCACTCCCTCCCCCATGATAAATCCTTTCTTCATATAAAGGCTCTTATGGCTCAAGCGTCTTGGAAGATGATGCTTGGATTATTCAATACTTGCCTCCATTTCTCTTCATGTCCTGATCTGTAAGTAGGGGCAGGTGAAACAGAGCTAAGACAAGATAATTAATTATCAAATAGTTTCTCCAGGAGAAAAAAGAGAAACACATTCAAGTGACTAAAACAACTGACTAATAAATTGGAAAGTATTAGGGAACATATGTTGGAGTGTTATCTGGGAGTTGAGATCTGGGCTGGGACTACTAAATACATAGCTTCTTGGAGGTCCTCTGCTGTGACTGGCAGGAACACCAGAAGATAGTGCTTCAAATTGCTTTTTAAATCTTGAAAATACTTGTCTATGGTGAGTAAATAGAATATTTACAACAATGTCAGGAGAATTATGTAGGTGAGCAATACAGAAAGGATCCAATATGTGAGATCAATCTACCACTGAATGTCTCCCAGAAAATCTCTTTCACCAATAAGAAATTGCTAAGGGAGACACTGACCTTTCTGGAAAGCTCATCAATGCTTCCTTTTAGGCCAAGGTTGACATCAGAAGGTACTGCCATGGGACTATGCTTCCTAGTACCATCTGGCATGAATTTTAAAGCAGAGGAGGCCAGGAGGTCAATATTTATCATCAGAGATAATCTCAAGGAAACTATCCTCCTGAGCATCAAGATTAGAGAGTTAACTGGTGGATTAAATTGTCTCTTCTGAGTTCCTCTGTGGAAAATTCTGAGATCCATTTTACATGGCTCATAAGAAGCTCCCTGATAGGATTGAACCCCATTTTTACCACAACAGTGATCAGTTTGATAACACCCTTGAATTAGTTTTGTATACTTGCCAGTTTCACTCTTTCCGGCCTCTTGATCAGCACATCATTTCCAAGTGAATGCAAGCCTTTGTCTTACATTGGGTTTCCTCAAAGCAAAATCTAAGACATTAACATTCTTATTTCTCAAACACATACAACAAACTCATTTTCGCCTCAGTTAATGGACTCTCTCTTCTCTCTGCCTAGTATTCTGGTGCTCAGAAAGATACATTGCTCATTTAGATAAATTTCTGAATAAATCAAAGAAATATCTACTTTAAAGAGGCCTTCCTTGACCTGGCCAACACTTCCTATTCCTTCCTTACTCTAACCGTGCTTCATTTTACACGTTTAGTATCCTAGTCACTTAATTTTAAATGCCATGGTGTTAGGACTTTACCTAGGAAGTGGATTTTTTTAATACCCGCAGATCTTTCTAATAGCAAATGATTACAAGATGTCTTTTGACCAAATATCCCATTTTTCTCTAATGGAACAAAAACTGTTTCCTAAAATTATAAGGTAACACAAAAAATTGAATTGTCAAATTAAGTTTACATGAATAATAATATTATGATTGAAAACAGTGACAAATTTACTAATAATATAAGAAAGGTGAAATTTTCATTGAATGAAAACTGAGACATTCATGTGCAGCTTCCCCCAGAATTTATCTCTCTATAACATTGGGAAGCTTCCTTGTTTCAGATTTAATATGGCATGGGATTGGAATAAGTTATGTGTATACATTGTTTCACAAGGTAATCCATTTCATTATAGAATACCTTATATCTCATCAAAGAATCAGCATCTCACTGGTTTCATTTTCTATTTAGGCAACAGTTCCAATTTCTGAAAATCCCCAAACTCCAAGTTTAATTACAATAAGTAACCTAGAGAGATCAGATCTAGATTGTTAAAAACATGTTCTAGATTATAACTCTCCTTCATGCTATAAATGCTGTTTGTATGTCTATGAGGAAGTATGTTTTTTAGCACATTTATTAGAAGGCTTCTTTGGTGTTTCTTTATTCCAGGGATCACAGGAAGTAAGAAGAAAGGAGTTCCAGTCCCATTGTTAAGTTTTTATGCCCCAGAGCTCCTAGTATTCCAAAGTATGAAATGGCAACAATAATCCTAGATAAAATACAAGAGTTGGAAATTTGTGTGTGTGTGTGTGTGTGTGTGTGTGTGTGTGTATGTGTGAGAGAGAGAGAGAGAGCAGGGAAAGGACAGAGAGAGAGGGGGAAGAGAACCTTAAGCAGGATCCACACCCAGAGTGTAGTCTGACACAGGGTTTGATCTCACAGTCCATGATGCCATGCCAAAATAAAGAGTTGCGGACGCTCAACCGAGTCACCCAGTCACTACCTCAAATTTTATTTATATAGAACCACCACAAAATTCAATGAGAGAAGTTATTACTTTTTGTAGCCATAGTTTCTCCGATGAACACCTCACAAAATCTTTCTGATACAAATGTTAATAAACGAATCCCCAATCAGCTGATAACTAAAAACCATTTTCTGTGTTGCCACTGGTATAAAGAATGACTCCATTCATGGCTTCGGGCAACACAGTTTGCACCTCACTTCTGCTTCATCACACTGCGTTTTGGGCCCTTATTTTTCCTTTAGATACAACAGTACAAAATCTGTTGAATTTCATCATATTTTTCTTTTAAACATATAATTTTCCAGAAGTTCTGTGAAATTATCATCTTTTCTGAAAGTTACTATTCCTTTTGTTTCTAACAGAACTTTAGACCTTTCACTGTTCCTCTAATAAAGTCAGTTCCCATGTTGGTGTTTTTCTCATGTAAAACAACAACAACCACAACAATAACAAACTATAAAATCCAGAGGTGCCTGGCTGGCTTGGTCAGTGGAACATGTGACTCTTGATCTCTGGGTTGGAAATTCAAGCCCCATGTTGGGTGTAGAGATTACTTAAAAACTAAAATCTTTAAAAAACCAAAAACAACAACTATATGTTGCAAACAGGTGGTAAATATAAAAACATTAATAGGTCGTAAAAGTTATCAGTAACAAGAAAGTAAAGATGAAGGACTATAATACTGATTATTACTATATTTTTAATTTTTTTTCATATAATCCTTCAAATAAGATATAAATCGATGTTTGTTGATTTTTCCACAAATATGCTTTCCTATAGGCTTATGAATATAACCACAATTATAATTGAATTCTGTGTATTGTTTTTGTGGATTTTCCTTCTGTTTGAAAGTAGGGGATACGTAAAATATCTTTACTCTTAAGTCTTCTTTTTTGTCTTCATGTATTTTGAATAATAGATTAAAAAGAACAAAGAATAAATTTGAAGAGTTAGTATATGACTGACAGACTAATTAAAATTGAGGTCAGTTTTTATGTTTCATTATTTTTGAATATTCTTAGGTCATCTTTGCCAATGTTGTTTACTGCATTTTATTTATTTATTTATTTGTTTGTTTGTTTGTTTGTTTAAAATATTTTATTTATTTGTTTTATTTTATTTTTCCTGGTAGGTGATTCTTGTATCAATCCTATATAAAAATACATTCACAATCATAGCTTAGGATGCAATGCTTTGTAGAAATCTAAAGCGTCTTACCCTTTTTAGTAGTGCAGATGTATGTAAATTCATGTTTTACAAGAAACACCTTAAAGAAAGGATTATGGTTCAATTAGTTTATTTTGGCAGTAATCCTGGGAAGCACTGAATGAGGGAGGAATGGGCGGGAAAGGAAGGGGACCCTGTAAAATTGTAATGAGTACATTCCTGCGTGGGCACTGGAGGCTCTGGAATATTTACCCTCTAGCTCGTCGCTCTCACTGTTGAAGGTGACTACAGAGGGTATGAACATCCCCCCCTGGAAATTTCAGTCTGCCTCTCAGGGAACAGAGGCAACTTCAGAAAAAGAAACCAAGAGCTTGGTTGAAAGCAAGCCCTTACCGTGAGTGGGAACCAGTCACAGAAACTGCAGGTGAACTGTAAGGTAAGCTAATGAGATGTAGATAAGGCATCCACAGAACTTGATCCTAGAGAGTGAAACTCTAAACCTGAATAGTTCCCCCAAATGACCACTCCCACTGTAACTTTCTTGTAATATCTTTTTTTTTAAGTCAGGTGTTTGAGAAGCATTTAGTATAAGCTATATAGTATAAGCAAACTGCTAAGATGTGGGATGAACTGGAAAAAATGTCTACTGAAATGAGGAAACCATGAAGGATTCTATGGTAAAAGAGTACAAGTTTTCTTTGCTAGAATTTCTTCATGTTGGGGACATCCATATTTGTACTGTATTTCTACTCTTCCATCCATACTTCCATCTGCTACATAGATTTGTCTCAGCTTATTCATATGAATCAAGTCAAGCAGGAGGAATGTGCTAATGGAATTTCTTCCTCAGCATTTTTATGTACAAGCCTAAGACTTTTGCTCTTAGAGTTTTAACTAGCTTTTTAATTTTTTTTTGAGTAATCTCTACACCCAACATGGGGCTTGAACTCATGACCACAAAATCAAGAGTCTCATGCTCTTGATGAGCCAGCCCAGTGTTCCCAAATAGCTGTAATTTTTAAAACTAAGATAAAAGTGTTAAGCTGTGAAGTTTCCTCATACACTGATACGATTGATCTGTTTGTCTTTATCACCCAGGACTCTGAAACAGCAAGCAATTCCTAGGTTGAAGTATCAGGGTGATATTCTAGTTCTTTTTTATGGGAGAATCTACAGAAATTACTAGTGGCCAATCAGTGCTGATAGCTTTTTTACCCTCACACTTGAGTTTCCAGGTGTGAACTAACACTAATTTTACTTTCTTCTATTGTGACATTGATGATGATGATCCTAGGTATTATCAATTGTTATATTTAAAAATTTTGTTCTACTTTGGTCAAGGGTTAGAGTCAGCAAGTATTCATTAAGTTTAATAGTTTGTGTATTTTTAAATAGATTTTATTATTTATTTATTCTTATTTTTATAAGTAAATTTTTTAGAACAGTTATAAATTTCTTGAAATTGAGAAGAAAACAGCTTCCATATATCTCACATTTAATTTTCCCTATTAACACCTTTTATCAGCATGGTGCATTTGTTACTAATATACATGTATTGTTTTATTCAGTCTTCCTTAGTTTTCACCTAATACCCTTTGTTCCAGGATCCTTTCCAGACTACTACATTATATTGAGATGTCACATTCATTATTTTGTAACAAATTTAAGCAAACATTAGTACACTTCCACAAAAGAACTAAGGTATTGTTTTATAATTCAGGAAAATATTTAGTAATTTTTAACATTTCTTTTCTCATTTTGCACTAAATTGTTTGGACCCTTAGAAAGGGGAGGGGGGGTGCTTCTGGGCAGCTCAGTTGGTTAAGCGTCTGACTTCAGCTCAGGTCATGATCTCGAAGTTTGTGAGTTCCAGCCCAGCATCAGGCTCTGTGCTGACAGCTCAGAGTCTGGAGCCTGCGTTGGATTCTGGGTCTTCCTGTCTCTCTGCCCCTCCCCCCGCCTCTCTCTCTTTCTTTCTCAAGTAAATAAACATTTAAAAAGTATAAGAAAAGGAAGGAAGGAAGGAAGGAAGGAAGGAAGAAAGGAGAGTCGGGAAGCCAGTTTATGATTGTTGGAGCCACCAGCGTCTGTCCAGACTGCACATCTAGGCTGGACAGCATCCCTGGACAGAACAAACTTTCCTTTTAACCTTTCCACTCCCGCCCAGGATATCCATTACACCAAATTAGATAAACTTCCTGTGCAGCCACTAAATGGCTTTTCATTCATTTATCCACTTGTTTAAATAACCCAAGTGTTGATCATCTGAATAATGCTATATTGTCTAGCATTTCCATGTCCATTGGAAATGACAAACATGTTGATTCTTCCTGTATTCTGGACAGGTGCCTCGGTAGCTGAGAAGGTAGGGATATCTGTGACTGCTTTTGTGTGCCTAAAAATAGAGCCATATATATTCACCTAGATGAAAATGTTTTTTGTACATTTAAACACATGTTGTATTCAAGTGCTAAAATGTCGTTGAAAAAAAACCAATAGGGGCGCCTGGGTGGTGCAGTCGGTTAAGCGTCCGACTTCAGCCAGGTCACGATCTCGCGGTCTGGGAGTTCGAGCCCCGCGTCAGGCTCTGGGCTGATGGCTCAGAGCCTGGAGCCTGTTTCCGATTCTGTGTCTCCCTCTCTCTCTGCCCCTCCCCCGTTCATGCTCTGTCTCTCTCTGTCCCAAAAATAAATAAACGTAAAAAAAAAAAAAAAAAAAAAGAAAAAAACCAATATATTCTTACACAAAGTAGTTCTAATCTTACAGAAAAGCTTTAAGATTTTTTTAAGTAGCCTACTTTTTTTTGGGGGGGGGGGTTGTGGGGGAAACAGAGCTTGATGGCAGAGGGTGAGTATAGTAAGATGGAGGAAAATATTAAGAGACTCCAGGGGCGCCTGGGTGGCTTGGTCGGTTATGCGTCCGACTTCAGCCCAGGTCATGATCTCACGGTCTGTGAGTTCAAGCCCCTCGTCGGGCTCTGTGCTGACAGCTCAGAGCCTGGAGCCTGTTTCAGATTCTGTGTCTCCCTCTCTCTCTGCCCCTCCCCTGTTCATGCTCTGTCTCTCTCTGTCTCAAAAATAAATAAACGTTAAAAAAAATTTAAAAAAAATTAAAAAAAGAGACTCCAAAAGCAATCTATTCTAATGGATTAATGTTTTAGAAAAATGTAACAAAATCTTCTTATGACAAGAGTTTTATCTGAAACTAACACAAATGGAGGTTAAAACAAAATAGATCTTTGGAAAATACTCAGAAATCACCAGGTAGCAAGTTTGACTGTATATTGTGAACAAGAACTGATGTTGAGAATAGACCTAGAATAAGGCAAATGCGGAAGTAGAGATAGAAATACAGCAGAGACTGGACGGGTGTTCAGCAGACCTGTCTTTTCTTCACAAAGACAAAGCAAGACCCCATTTTCCAAGTTGTCTTGTAGTTAGATATGACAATGTGACTTACTTTCATTCCACGTATGTGTATGGACATCCTGTGTATTACTTCTGTACCTGGACCATATATTCTCCCACACACAGTTCTTTCCCCCCAGCACCCTGCTGTGTGTTGACACCCCTGAGAATCTTAGAATCCTTGAAGATGGCAGACACGACCATACGGAGGGCCCGAATAATTCATGAAACTGGGGCACTTCCTTCCTCTCTGTCTTGAATTGATACAAACAAGAAATCTCTATTTAGTTGACTTGCATGGTTTCCTTCATCTCTTAAAACTGTTATGATCCCCTTACCACATGCAGAAACTGATACAATGAAGTAGATGGTTGCCTTAAATAAAACCCGAACTGTAGGGCATTGGTCTAGAGGGAGGAAGTGGTAGGAGATATTGGAAAGATGAAGAACCTAATGGAAGAAAATTCTTGTATTTCTCAATGTTCCTGCATTATCTAGGCCTTCCGAGCAATGGAAATAGACAACTACAATAGATACAGAGCCTATCTCTGCCTTTCGTACCCCACTGTCCTCCTCTCCCCTGGAGATATTTGTCACATTCCAGAGTAATAAACCCAGAGATATCTTTTTTCTTTCTCCTAGTGGTGTTTTCTTACTTTTTAGAGCAAAAGGTAAGGTCTTTATTTCCAGAGAGGAAGACAGGCAGTTACTCTGGCAGCTCTACCTAAGAACCAAGGCTCATAATTTTGAGGTTCTTCTCCTACTGTGCACGACTGCTTACACAGGTGCACCTCTGACTCCCATCACCTTACCCGGTGGAGAAATGTGTGCGGGAAACCAACACATGATGATTTGTAAATGGTCTTTTTTCCGGTCTGGAGATTGGTATTTTCTTTCAGGATATGAATATATAAATCTTAATCGATCCATGCTATGTAGTAGCAAAATACTTGGTAAAATTATCTCCTTTGGAAAAAACATTATCCTGTTTGATATTTAACTAAGATTTTTCTGAGTTTCTTGATTTGAGAATGGGGTTGGAAAACAGGTTGTTAGAAATGTAGATGATTACTGGCTGCTTTTAACTAAAGTAGAAAGATGTGACCCCAGACAATATGTGGTTTATTTACAAACTGATAGGACAGAAAATAGAGCATGTCAGGATATTTGAAGCCTCAAAGATATTGTTTTCAGGACCTACATAGGGAAGAATTGGTTTTATGAAATAATAATAAAGTGACAAAGAAACTCAAGAAATTTGATGAGAAGGATTGGTAAGGCATGATTCTTTCAGATTTCAAGTAGTAGAAATGCCATGTTACTTTTTCTTATATTCTTATAGTTTTATTGATGAATAAATGACAACATCACTATAAGTTCAAGATGTATAGCATGATGGTCTGATTTATATATATTTTGAAAGAGTTGCCACAACATGTTCGGCTAACATCTATTTTCTTATATAGACACAAGGAAAAGAAAAGAATACAGTGGACACAATTTGATGAGATTCAAGATTTAGCAACTTTCCTCCGTGTCATATGGCAATGTTAGCTGCGGTCCTCATGCTGTACATTATACCCCTAGTACATACTTATCACTGGAAGTTTGTACTTTTGAGCCACTGGTGGCATTTTGAATTGCCATTTTAAAAGCTTTTGGATGGTACAGTCCCATTTATATTTAGCCCTGCCACAAAAGACTTTAAGATTGTAGTCTTCCTATTCCAGACATGTGACTTCAAGATTGCCATCATTAGTTCAAGGGGGCTGGGTGGCATGTTTGGGTCCATCAGGCCGCTGTACCAGAATGTCACAGACTGGGTGGCTTATAAACCAATTTATCTCTCATAGTTCTGTAGGTTGGGAAACCCACATATCTTGTGACATTGCTTCCTAGTTCTTAGCGGCTTTTTCTCTGTGCCCCTTCATGATGAGTGATCTCTCTCTCTCTCTCTCTCTCTCTCTCTTTCTCTCTCTGGGGTGCTTTTCCTGATCCTATTAATAAGAACATTCATCTTATTCACGAGTGCTTTACCCTAATCACCTCCCAAAGGTCATACCCCAAACACCATTACACTGGAGATTAGATTTCAACCATACATATTTGGGGGTGGAAGTGGAAGGTAGTCTATAACAGCAGGAATCAAAGGGACAAAAATAAATTGAGACCTATGACCAGCAAATAACTGTGGTTATAGGTTCCTGGAACTAGCTGCAATTCAGCTGATTAAGAGTCATGTTTTTGGAAAACATGCTGCCCAAACTCAAAAGGCAGGATTAAAATAAGCTTTAACTGTCTCAAGTTTAGAACATCCCTTTAATCTCCAATAATATGAGGATAAAACATAAGTTGTATTTCTTAGAAGGCAATTGCATTTCCAGATTTTTAAAAATTTAAGTATTTGTTATTGGATTCACTATTAATTATACAAAGTATCGTTGTTTTGTATTGCATTGATCTTATCTATTTTTCAATTGCATACCAATTTCCTCCTGATTGTATTAAGTTCTATAATATTTTTAACTACTTAAACTGCCTCCGTTCTTGCTTTATATTCTTGGATTTTAAGATGCTTAATGGCGTTTAACATAATGATTTTTAGATGTCTTTGATGATTTGCTTTCTTAACATAGTGGTCGATATTGTTTCACATGTTTAACCACATTTGTTGTTGTCGCTTAAAACTTTTAGTTTTCTGAGGCGCCTGGGTGGCTCAATCAGTTAAGCATCAGACTCTTGGTCTCGGCTCAGATCATGATCTCATGGTTTGTTAGAGCCCCATTTTGGGCTCTGCACTGACAGTGTAGTGCCTGCTTGGAATTCTCTATCCCTCTCTGCCCCTTCCCCACTGTCTCTTTCTCAAAATAAATACATAAAATTAAAAATAAATAAATAAAATAATTCAAATTCTTATCTTAAAAATAAAAAAAAACCTTTTAGTGTTCTGTTTCATAATACTGTAATCTGATAATTTAATTCCTGTCTGGTTCACCTTGATTTTTAACATCATAAAGTCTTTCACATGACTATTTTAGGTTTTTATTGACTACACGAGGCTGCATGTTGTCTTTCTAGGAGATTTCTACTGATAGAATTTAATCAACCTTATTGATAATATCATTCAGTTCTTGTATATAATTATTGATTACTTAATTTAAATTATGTGACAAAGACCAAATGGTAATGTATCTGCCAATTCTTCCTTGCTTATCTTTGGATTTGCTTATGTGGCTGCTATAATGTTTCCCAAACAAATAGCTATGGCTACAAATGGTCTGCCTTTAAACGCTCTGTTTTTGACCTTTGGATGGTGTTTGTATTGTTACCTGTAGGTTCGTTGTAATTAATTTTGTTACTTAAGTATTTGCAAGGCATATATTTATACACATTTAGTTTTACAATTCATGTACTTTTTAATGAGTGGTATATATACACATATACATACAGGCAGTTTTCACTTGGCATAGAACCTTGTTAACTGGCACTTGGGCATATCTGGAGGATACAACTCCAATATGCACAACTTCCAGTCGGTGTGGTTCTGTGAAAACTAGACAGACCCTGTAGTTGAATTTTGCATTTCCTGTCAAACACTGAACACATAAATCTTTCATTAGGGAAAGACAGTAGAATATATATTTTTTACATTTTTAAATATTTGAAATAGTTCCTTCCATCTGTATTTACTGATTTATACTTTCTTTTTTCCTATTAATTTCATTTGTGACTAAATGAATGAAACTCTCTGTAATTTATAAAATGAAAAGGTTTTTTTTGAAAAACCTTGATTTGAAAGGTACTCGTGATATTTCTAATTCTAGAGGTTCTGATTACATTAATAGTCATTTTTGGGGTTGCATAGATCTATATGTCACCCAAAGTAATTTAAACAATTTTTACTTCCCTCCAATGACATGAAAGATTTTAATCTTATTTTGCCTCACACTATTTACCCTTCCTTCTAAAATTCTGTTGACGGTCTGATCTGGGATGATTAACTTCAGTTAGCTTTTCTACTACTCTCTGGAGACTAAAGGTGCTGTATTCAGATACTGAGCAATTATATGCTTATTTACAAATGGGAAGATGATTATTTGACACATTAACCTAAGTATAAACAAACAACAAATAAACATTCAGACTTTATTAGCTGCCAAATCATGCTGAAGCAAAGGTCTGCGAAAAGTCTGCTTATTATATAAGAGAAATTGATGAAATAAGTACTTACTTGTTTGGAATGCAAGCATCTGACCTATAAACTCTGCAAGTTTATAAAATATAACGTAAAGAATCACATGAATAATACATGATTATTATCAGAATGTTACTTTATACATTTATATCCTCAATTGTACACATCAACGTTTTTAAAATATTCCCCCTCTTTTAAAAAAACACATAGGGGCGCCTGGGTGGCACAGTCGGTTAAGCGTCCGACTTCAGCCAGGTCACGATCTCGCGGTCCGTGAGTTCGAGCCCCGCGTCAGGCTCTGGGCTGATGGCTCGGAGCCTGGAGCCTGTTTCTGATTCTGTGTCTCCCTCTCTCTCTGCCCCTCCCCCGTTCATGCTCTGTCTCTCTCTGTCCCAAAAATAAATAAACGTTGAAAAAAAAAAAAATTTAAAAAAAAAAAAAAACACATAATCAAAACTCTCTTTTTTATTTTTAATTGACGTATAGGTTACATATTGGCTTCAGGTATAATCTGGAATATTTTTGAGTTTAGTTTTTTATATGTATGTATAATTTATGCACTTTTATATGTATGTATAATTTATGCATTTTTACACACTTCAATTTCCATGACCTCACCCTGTCGGTAATACAGTGAAGAGGCAAAGCAAATCAGTTTTTTTCCTGCAATTTGAGATCTCGGTATCTTGCCACCTATTTCTCAATAAAGGGATTATGCATGGACTGTTAATACGGATTTCTTCAACACCTAACATAAGAAAACATTTTCCAGAAGCATGATTTTCGGTAAGGGGCTACCTGTGTCTGTTATAGCCTCAATTTATTTAAAATTCTTCCACCGCAATACAGACTAAAAAGGTATAATATGTAGGAAAAATTAGAGGAACCAAAAGTACATTATTTCCTCCAAATAAATTGAAGAAAATCAGAAAATTAGAAGAAAAGATTTTTTTTTCATTTCATATAGAGTGAATGAGGAGTAAATTTCCTTACATGAATGAAGGAGTGGGGACACACACACACACACACACACACACACACAGAGTCATGGACTACCTAGGAATTCTTGAGAGCCAAGAATAATTCACTTTGAGTGTGTTATGTGTGAGAGTTGAGTTATGCCTCTCTGGGAACTTGCAAAATTATTCGCAGACAGCAGTAGAGTGTCCTAAGTCTTCTAATAGAATCCCATGAGCCAGACCTGCCATCTCTCCTCCAAATAAATCCCATCTCTTGAGAATAAAATCATAGGTAGACAAAGTTCTGTAGGAGTTAGGATGTTACCAGGGCTGATTCTCAGTATGTTTTCCTCCTGGAGCCCGAGGAAAGACTGACATGCAAAAATAAGTATCCAGATTTGCAACTACCCTGACCAGGGTGGTTATACCAGCCCCTGCTAGTTCAAACTTGAATTGCTCTTCACTGAAATAATCCTCAGCATCGCTCTCTACTCTCCACAGATTTTGAAATTAGGAGAAGTGTCGAGAGGGAGGAATTGTTATGTGCTGATGTTGAAACTGTGGGCAACATCTAGCAAACTCTGGCAAATCACCAACTGTGTCACCAGATTGTTACCGGACAGGTGGGTCCTGGACTAATCAGTACCCAAGAGACAAGTGATGGTAGGAAAACCTTTACCAGGAAGCTGGCAACCTGGGAAGATAGTGGATTAACGTCTCAGTGAGTACCTTCCCCATCAAGGGGGAGCCGGAGGGTTTTAAGGTGTGGGAAAAGAGAACAGGGCTATGTGCAGGAGAAGCAGGTGGCCAGGACGTTAGTCGTATGTCAACATGACCCTGGACAGACTTGCTGGAATCAGTGGTAGCTGTTTTCAATGTAGTCATTCTTTCTCTTCTGGGAAAATTTGATTCTTCATTCCTCAAGGCCAGTGGTCTACCGATCTCAAGGGAAGTAGGTTAGTTCTGATACAGAACAAGGGACTTAAGTCATCAAGCAAGGAGCAGGTAAGCTTAAAGCACATTAACCCTCAAAGCTGTGTAGACTGCTGTTACAAAATGAGCTTCCTTCGTTACATAGTCCAGTTTCAATACTCACAAGAGTCCGCCTGCATTAGCCTTGTTAAGGAAACTCATTGACCAGAGGGAATACCATACCTAGGTAATATTTCGCTCTGAGACTCAAATATCTCAAAGGTAAAGCAGCCAACTACTTGGAAAAATAAAACAAATATTTGATGAGCACTTAGGAATTAATGATGCCATGGGGATTTCTCCTGAAGCAACAATATCTGCTTTTGGCTCTGATTTACTAAGATACTAGAACAGTAAACATCCATCTGTAACAATTAGTAGACACAGAAGTTCCCTTTCCTTGTTAGTATTGCACCTATTGTTAAAATGAGAGAACTTCTAAGATAGATCCATGGCCTTAGAGGACCAGTTTTGAAATCTAGAGGGACAGAGGTGCCTGGCTAGCTCAAGTCAGTTAAGCCTCCGACTTTGGTTCGGTTCATGATCTCATGGTTCATGGGTTCAAGCCCTGCATCAGGCTCTGTGCTGAAAGCTTGGAGCCTGGAGCTTGCTTTGGATTCTGTGTTTCTCTCTCTGTATCTCTCTCTCTGCCTCTCCCCAGCTCATGCTCTCATTCTCTCTCTTAAAAATAGATAAACTTGAAAAAAAATTAAATTAAAAAAAAGAAACCTAGAAAGACTTCAAAGGTACAAGAAATGAACATGCCACCCAAAAGTTTTTGTGATTAAAAATTGAATGTGCAGGACCTAAAGCCTTTCATAGCTCTGCAAAGACAGCGTTTAAATTGTCAAAAGACATGTAAAACACTATTTGCAAATTTAGTGACTTAAAAGTCACTTAAAGGTGCCTGGGTGACTCAGTGGGTTGAGCGCAGACTCTTGATTTCGACTCAGGTCATGATCCCAGGGTCGTGGGATCGAGCCCCCCACCCCCCGGAGTGGAGCCTGTTGAGATTCTCTCTGTCTCTCTCCCTCTGACCCCTCCCCTGCTCATGCTCTTGCTCTCTCTCTCTCTCTTTCTCGAATAAACAAACAAACAAACAAAACACATATTGCTCATGATTCTGCACTATGAGCTGGGTTCAGGTAAGGAGATATTCTGCTAGTTTTGGCTTGAGTCACCATGGGGTCACTGTCACCTAGAAGCGTGAGTAGCACTCACAATCCAAGGTAACATATTGGTATGTCTGTTGTTTCAACAGGAAAACGTGGGAGCTTCCAAATCACCTTCTCCTCTTGTCCTCTGACCCAAGGAAGCCAACACTCTTCACAGGTAAATCCCTGTCTGAGAAGTTGAAAACAAACTGCCAGGACTCTTAAAACCCAGGTCCAGAACTAACACAATGGTGCCAGTGTTCTGGACAAACTATTACAAGGTCAGCCAAGACTCAAGGGAAAAGGAAAAAAAAAAACCTTTGTGTGGGAGGAGTGGCAAATATTTTATTGTCCTGGCAAACCACATGGACATGAATATGAGAAACAAACCATAGGACCATAAGAACCTATCCATGTGAGAGTATGAGGCTGTGAGTTCACAATATGCTTTCTATCTCTACCCCCTACCCCTTATCTGTGTTCTTGACAATATTCTGCATAAGACAATTATTGAAAATAATTGAAAAATAGTTTCATTTTGTGAGTGTCTCCTTCAAAACCAAAATTCAGTGCTCCAGCACTTTATGGCTTCCCCTCACCTGAGCAAAGACTGTACTTCTCTAGCCAGCTTATTCTACCTGCCCTGCCCGAGACCTTGGCAACTGGTACCAGATATCAAAGTGTCTGCTGTAACTTGCTCACTTACAAAGGCTGAAGCATGAAAGTTGAGGCATGTCATTTTGTGTGCATAGTACTTTGATGGCTTTGAAGAATAATGTCTTGGTGCCTCTGGGCCAAGTTCTGAAGGTGGGAAAATCCAAGATCAAGGTGCTGGCAGATTCAATGTCTGATGGGGGGCCTGATCCTTGGTTCACAGATGGTCTTCTTGCTGTGTCTTCACATGGAGGAAAGAACAACGGAACTCTCTGGAGACTCTTTTTTTTTAAACTTTATTTTTCTGAGTGAGAGAGAGCACAAGCGAATGCAAGCAGAGGAGGAAGGGCAGAGAGAGAGGGAGACCAAGGATCCAAAGTGGGCTCCGCGCTGACAGCAGAGAGACCGATGTGGGGCTTGAACTCACTGACCGAGAAACCATTGACCACCATAACCTAATTATGTTCCCAAAGTCCCACTTCCTAATACCATTACATCAGGGAACTAGGTTTCAGCACATGAATTTTGGAGCAACAAAAGCATTCCATCTGTACCAAATAATGATTGGTTTATGTAGTGATTCCATGGGTTTGGTTTTTGTTTTTGTTCTGTTTTTAGTAGAAATAGAGGGCTTTTACACCCTTGTGTGTCATAACCAGAAATAGAACATAAATTGAACTCCCTTCCCCCATGTGTATCTATTCAATTCTAGAAGTTCTTGTTACTTTTTAAATCTTCGCGGTTTGTTGTATTTGGCCCTCATATATATATATATATATATATATATATATATATGAAACTTCTGTATCTGATTCTGCAGGGTTTAATTTCATCCACATTGGCTGGCTTTCTCAGTATTTTTCAGGGGTATGTAGTTGAGTTGGAATTTCTTGGGACTTTATGGCTTTTATCCAAGGACACTGTTACTCTTGTCTGTGAGCATTTGCACATGGTTCTTCCATGGATCCAGTGGCGAAGCAACGATAGATCTTTGTATGTGAAATAATTTTTCTTCTTTTTACCACACCAGCCAGGGAACTTACACTTCAGTTTATGACCCCAAATCAAGGATAGGAGTTCAAAATAAGATTTCTCAGGAGAGCCTTCTTAGTTTGTTTTCTTTCTGCTCACAGCAAACAAGTAGTTTTAAAAAAAAATTAACATTTATTCATTTTTGGAGAGACAGAGAGAGAGTGTACGAGTGGGGGAAGGACAGAGAGAGAGGGAGACACAGAATCTGAAAGAGGCTCCGGGCTCTCAGCTGTCAGCACAGAAGCTGACGTGGGGCTCAAACTCATGAACAGTGAGATCACCACCTGAGCCAAAGTCGGATGCTCAACTGATTGAGCCACCCAGGCGCTCCAAACAAGTCATTTTTTGTTGATGTTTGTTCACTTGCTGGCTTGTTTTTGCCTTTATTCCCCTAGTTACCCATTAATGTTGTTTTTCTCCAGGGGCGCTTTTCAGCCTTTTAACTTGCACTGTATCCAGGTACCCCCAACCCCCCAAAATTAAGCCTTTTTTTTTGCTTTGCTTTGCTTTCTCTGATATCCAATCAGTTATTTTATTCTACCATAAACCTTAACGCATGCTTAACAAAATATGTTCCCTTTTAGCATTCAATCCAGTAGTTTTAGGTGTACTTTAGTAGATGTTTGTCTGCAAATCTCATCTGATCCATTACTAAAAATGGACAAAATTTCTGTTTTGCAAACATATAAACCTGCTTTTTAAAATGGCTCTTGTTAATGGAGTAACAAATATCATTCTGCATTAGAAAGGATAGGTCTGACATCACTGTAGAATAGCATCCTTACTCCTTGTTATTGAATTCAAGACACTTCTTCCCACCCACATAAAATATCCCCATAATACACACTTTCTGCTTTAGTTTTTTTTAATTTTTTTTTCAACGTTAAGTTATTTTTTTAGGACAGAGAGAGACAGAGCATGAACGGGGGAGGGGCAGAGAGAGAGGGAGACACAGAATCGGAAACAGGCTCCAGGCTCTGAGCCATCAGCCCAGAGCCTGACACGGGGCTCGAACTCACCGACCGTGAGATCGTGACCTGGCTGAAGTCCGACACTTAACCGACTGTGCCACCCAGGCGCCCCTGCTTTATTTTTAATATCTCTTTCCAGTTTATGCTATCACAATGAACTATACGCCTCTGCTTAAACACATTTCAGTGTATCTCAATTATATCTTGCTCACATGTCCAATTATGAAATCGTATTCTTGCCGTGACTGTAGATGGCAACATGCATTTTTGATAATCCCATGCTTTCATAGACTTTTTGCACATCTCCTCTATATTTTACTATAATAAACATGTCTTAGACATATTTATGTGATTTCATAATTTGATGTTGACGGGGTATAAACTAGAAAATACTTTAAGGTTGCTCTCCCTCATGCTCTGTGCTTCTTATCTGCATAGTTAATACTATCTAAAGCAAAACCTCCAGTTCCTTTAGCATATGAAAAAAAGTGTAATCCAGTTAAATTTAAATCTTTTCTCTCTTATTCAATTTCAGCTTTATGTCTCTGTTCAGGGTTAGATTGGGCTCATGATTATTTCCAGCCTTCAGTAGAAAAGGGAAGCCTGATCTGTTCTCCAACCTTACACTGCTGTGCCTCGCTCCTCCCTGTCTGCCATCCATGGCAGGACCCGGAGAATGAGCTCAAGATACGACATTCTGACATCACTTGGTGCTGCTACACGGATGACACATAGATATATCCAATTTCACTGACCCCAAACTGAGTCCCTGATATGCCTCTCCCCAAATCACGTATGTCTACTCCCATTTGATCCATTCGCACACCTCACCCTCTGGGTTGATAATTTCATGTTTCCAGTTGATGAAGTTCAAACTTTAGAACTAGAACTACCCTTCCCCATCCCGACACAATTTTCTCTCCCATTCCATCTCTAATCAGTCACAAAATTATGCCGATCCTGTCTTCAAAATACAACCAGAAATGTAGTGCTCCTCACCGCCTACTCTGTGGTCTAACTGACTGTCATTACTTTTCGAGGATGGCTTCAGTCGATTCTCATCATAGGAACCAGAATTCTCCTTTTTAAGCAAGAGACAGAGCATGCTGTCTCTCTCCTCCTCACCTTTGCCACCAACACTGTGCAGTGGTTTTTCATAGGGATAGCCAGGGGTCTGTGAGATGCGACAATGCCTTGTGCCTGTCACCTCTTTGGTACTCCCTTCTTCTCTCTCCTTACTTTTCTTCCTGTGGCCTCTTTTCTCTCCTTCGTGTGAATCAGGCACTCATGCTTTAGGATACATTAGCTGATCATTCTGCTTGGGAAGCTCTTGCCTTGGATCTGCTTGGCCACTTGCCTGACCTTCTACCTTGCTCACATTTTATCTTCATCATCAGGTCTGCCCTAGTCTCCTTCTTCAATATTTTCACTTGCTCCTGTCCTATTTGGAACTTTTAATTCCTTTACCTTGCTCTAATTCTTTTATTGATTTCACGGTTAAGTGAGTCACAAGTTTTGGGTCATGAATATATGTTCTAGGACTATATCTGCCTTTTAAATTAAGTTTGGCCAGGAGTTAATTTTTTTTCAGCCAAAACATTCCAAGAGGACTCCTTTTATTAATGAATTATCTTCTTCAGAAAGGTACCCTTTCTTCTATGAACAGGACATCAATTTCTGTTAACATGACACAACCGAATAGCACAAATGGGTAAGCACATTAAATATGAATTATTGTGAAATTAACTTTATGTTTGAAAACTTGGAAAACAATCAACTTATAAGCAATCCAAGAGCAACCCCCCCTCCTCTCTTTCATCAAGTAAATTGAAGGCCCATGAAATAGAGAAGTCTCTTTTGTCATTAGGAAGTGAACTGTAAAATGGTAATTTTGATATGGTGTTTTTTTTCACTATCCTGTCATTTTCCATTTGGTTGGCATTTGGGGGTATTCTTTAAAAAATTCTCTTGATATGCAAAACAAGAAGTAATAGTATTGCAGTCACTGTGGCATTTTTGTTTAGAATTTAGCTTTTCTCATCATCCATCAAAGACACAAGGAGACATGAAAGCAGAGATTACAAAACTGCTTTTTCCTAAGGCATTCGCTTTCCCATTCAGTTTGTTTTTCAGTTCAATGGAGTGTTTTACTTTTTAATGGTTCACTTCACTGTTGCTTCAAAGGACACAATATATCAAAGCAGGAAAAATGTTTTGTTATTTTTCCTATCAACAGTTGATGGAAAGGGTCTAAGTTTTAGTTTCTATAATATTTAATATAATTTCTACTTCGCAGCTTGATAAGCTAATTACACTGGAGTCATGTTTTTCTGATTTGTCTCTAGTAACCACATTGTGGGCTTCAAAAATGAATAAAGCAGCAAACTTTCTACATAATAATACACTGGTAAATATAGCACTTCTATAACTGTTTGGAGGTTTATCTGATTTTTGAATTAGAGTGTAGAGAGTATATTGACAAGAAAGATTCCAGTATTGACTGGGGTGAGAATATATTGCTTAAAATGCTTAATATGCTTAAAATGGCAAGTGTTATAGGTTGAATGGTGTGTGTCCTCTGCCTTCCCTTCTAGAAACCTCTTGAAGTCCTAATCCTTGTTACCTGAAAGCGTGAGCTTCCTTGACAAGAGGGTCTTTGTATATATAATCAGGTTAAGATGACATCGTTTGTAATATGACTGGTGTGCCCTTATAAGAGAGAAGGCCATGGGAAAACAGATACAGGCACAGAGGGAAGAGTGTCATGTGAAGGTCTAGACAGAGATTGAAATGATAGCTATAAGCCAAAGGATGCCAAGGATTACCAGTGACACTAGAAGCCAAGAAAAAAGCATGAGACAGATTGTCCCTTAAAGGCTTTGGAGGGAACATGGCCATATCAATACCAGAACTTTGAGAGAATAGATTTCAAGCATCTTTAAGCCAACCAGTTTGTAGTACATTGTTATGGCATTCCTAGGAAACTAATAATTCAGAAAGGGAAATGGATTTTTATTCTCCTTGAGCAGGAGAAGGGGAACTTTCTCCATGTGCGTCTAAGAAATATGAAATAAAGTAACATTTACACTAAACATCAAGATTTTTGATATATTTCTCATTTAATTCTCCTAATTCACTGAGCAAGTTACTACTTTGTTTTATAATAAAGTAAATGGATAACCATATCAGAGCTAATAAATGACAGAAAATATGTAAACACATATGTCAGATTGAAAAGGCCAACTGATGTCCTATACCCAATCTTGTAAGTTCTTACTCAACAGCCTATGTGGATGATCAAAACATTCTAGGACGTGCTGTACCATCATGGAAGAGACATGTTATTTTCCTCACCTCAAATAGAGCCATTTGTTGACAATTAGTACTTAATTGGTACACATACTTAAATGGTACATATTTGACCCTATAAAAGTTTAAATACCAAACTAGGATACTTGAGATAAAACAACAACAACAAAAAAAACCTTCATAAGTAATCTAAATAAGATGATAAATGATCACTAATGATGGAACTTTCAGCAACTATATAAAGTGCAGGTATTCCTTTTACATGATTTATGAATGCATTTGACTGATTCATAAGGAATACTATTTAGCCAGACTCAGCAGAATAGCAAACTTCATTTGAATTCTAAAGACTGCTTAAAAGCTGAATCAATCGGGAAGGAAAAATGCACTGTCTGAACACCATTAGTGATTAAAAGAGCTTTAAAAAAGTTGGAAAAAAATGGGAAAATAATCCATACTGTGCCTCCTTTTCAGTGTTCTAAAGGTTTCAGAACATTTCTTAGGCAGCCAGGACATTTCTAGAATTTTTCATACAGATGCTAATCTTAAAACACACACACACACACACACACACACACACACACACACACACACCTACTTTTGAACTTTGTTATTGGATGCAATGGTCTGTATTTGCATGTGACCTGTATGTTTGTAACAATTCTGTTTTGCCGATCACCCCCTTTTTTTTCCTTCACTTTTCAACTATCCAGCTATATTGAATACATTCCCATTCATAAAAATCTGATTGTCTAGCTGAGGATTAAATTGAAGATGGCTTAAGTTTTTTAAAGATTCAGAAATCTTTAAGTTCACGATGCAAAAGAAAGTGGCTAATGAGCTCAGAAATGTAAAATAATTATTGAATACAGATGATTATATGATAGGAGTTCATCAGTGGTAACACAGTTTTAGGAAACCCAAAGACAAGAACGACCAGAAAATATGGTATGCCTAATGAAAATAATTTAAGGTTAATGGACTTGTAAAATTTAGATAATAAAGTGATTTGACAAAATTTATTCAATAAACTTATGCTTAATGTTTGAGAAGAATATGCTGCATCCACAGAAGATATACTATAAAAATTCTCAGCTATTGTTGAGATGGGTAATGTCATTTATCCTACAGAGAAAAAGTATTTGAGATCTGAAGAGAATGCAATAAATATGAAAACTAACAAGTCCATCAGTATTCAGTATTCAAGAAAGAATTCAATAAGAGATTACGTTATTTTAAGTGATGTTGTTTCCAAATTAATATTAACTCCACATCCAGTATATCAAATAGCTTGCACGTGTGATTGCAGAATGCCTCTGTGTAATATATTAGTAATTGAAGAGTGTTATATAGCTAGCTAGAATCTAAAGAGGGAGATTTTCTACAGAGGACAGAACACAGCAACTTATTTAAATTATATCTCGATGTATTGGATGTTTACCTACGATGAAATATATTACAAATACTTAGAATATGAGATACACCATAGGACCCAGAATAAATCTGTTAAAATATACATGTAGTTCAATCACATACTATTACAAAATGGTTACATCTGTGGAATTACATATATTTGTATACATACACACGCACACCTATGAATTTGTATCTTATATAAGACTTTAACATGTTTAATGTGCTAAAATGGATAAGATTGGATTAAAGTTGTACTTTCTTCATTTTAATATAGCTGATAATGCTCAAATATTATGTAGAAGAATATAGTCTTGAAGTATAGATATTAGCTATACTCTTAGATGTAAAGTCACCTAATTCTTATTCATAGGTTTGAAAAAAGAAAAGGTTAAATGATGAAAGGATATAATTAAACATGATTATATAAAAACCCCAAAAATTGAGTAATGGACTCAAACAAAATGAATTGGTACAAAATTAATTTGAAGAAAAATATCCAATTAAAGATGTAGATTTGACTTGATAGTATTTCCTAAGAAACTAAAAAAGATATATTTTGATATGAAGATATGTGTGAACCTAAACAACTTCACGGATAGGATCTGATATGGCTTCAAAGGTAAGTGAAAATTCCATCTGTAAGAAGAGAAATATAGTGTCATTGCAGATGTATTCGAGTCATCCTCCCTTTCCAATTCATATTTGCTTTCAACAAATAAAGGATTTTGTTCACAACTTGTCGATTTTAACAGGCAGAATATTAAGCTAGAGTGCATTCAGGAGGAAAACACGTAGTATCCTGAGGTGTAAAGGCGATGATGAAAAAATATGGCCTGCAATGTCAAATGCTTGAAGGCTCATTACTTGTAATGTTATGGAGGATTGCCTGGCAAAGCTTCAGAGTTCAGAACTAAGACTAATTGGTAGACTTCTCCCTAAAACTGTACTTTATTTTTATAAAGTTTGTAAGTGCTCAAAAATGAGATTGGTTTAAACGTTATTCGTGCGCCATTATGGAGGATGTCCACGTTGCCCTTTGGCCAGAACTCTGCTCTTCTCAGAAATACCCCTCCTTCACTTTACTCCAAACAAGTGGTATAAATGGGATGTACCACTTTTCTAGCTACACAGAGGGACCTAATCTCTGCTAACATTTGCTTCCATAGCCTATCACAATTTAGTGGTCCTGGGGGAAGGGGAGTAAATGAAACAAACCAGCAGATTTTTTTTTGAATATTTTTATTGAGACTAAAATATCAATTCCTTCTGTGATGGTAGGAATTAGATGATTAAATTCCACATGTTCGTTCTTAATATTCCCCAAGATATTGAGGAAATTAATATGCAGCAGGAACAAATGACGTCCGTTCTGTAAAACAGGTGTAAGAGATAAAAAGCAAACCTCCTGAAGCCAATACTTATTTCAAGTTCAGCTCTTTTCCTGCACATTATATGACTTGGTATTTAAATCCTTTCTTTATTTCCTTTAGCTACACCTCTGAGATTTCATTAGAGACCCCTTTGTCATTTAGCATTTAGCTGGTTTGAATTGTTATTCTGTGTGTGTGTGTGTGTGTGTGTGTGTGTGTATTTTCCAGAAGGTGTTGTCTAAATTACTCGTCCATTAGGGAAGGACTAGGGTCATTTTTCTCAGTCACAATACTGTAAATAGAAAAGTACTAGGGGAGAGGGAACTGGGCATCCAAAGGGTGCTATTACTTTGTAACAAAACTTTTATCCCTATTAATTCTATCGATGATTAAATCTCAGCAAGTGACTCTAAGTATAAAACTACACTCCCAAATCTTAGTATGGCTGCAATTCTTAGGTCAATATTTTTCTGTAAATTTAACAATACTAATATATAATCTGTATAACCTATGTTTTCTTAAAATCATTTAGGTTGAGCATCTGACTTCAGCTCAGGTCACGATCTCTCCGTTCCTGAGTTCCAGCCCTGCTTTGAACTCATTGCTGCTGTCAGTCCAGGGCCAACTTCGGATCCTCTGTCTCCCTCTCTCTCTGTTCCTTCCCCACTCTCAAAAATAAATAAACCTTTAAAAAATTATTTTCTCTAAATTATTTTGAAAATAAAAATCACAACTTGTAACCGGACAAATTGTTTTTCTTCCATAAGTAATTTATTGACATTTTGAAATGTTACATTTTAACATGTGGCAAAAGTTATTTTCTTGACCAAACTTGAGTTAGGTGTCTGAACCTTCTCATAGGCCCATCTCCATACCCTCTTATAACATCCAGTTTTAGCAAGTATCTTGCAAAGTGAGAACCCCCAACGCTTAACTTTTTAAACGTTTATATATTTTTGAGAGAGAGACAGGGTGAGAGCTGGAGAGGGGCAGAGAGAGAGAAAGAGACACAGAATCTAAAGCAGGCTTCAGGCTCTGAGCTGGCAGCACAGAGCCCAATAAGGGTCTCAAACTCATGAACTGCGAGATCATGACCTGAGCTGAAGTTGGACACTTAACTGACTGAGCCACCCAGGTGCCCACCCCAACTCTTGATAAAGGATCATCCTTGATATCTTATCAATGCCTCCACCTTCACCATTGCCCTGGTGGTGCCTAATCACACTGGACTGTCTTCAACAAAAAAAATGCTGTTAAAATGGTTTGACCAGAATCCCCCTCACCCTTGATGTTTTCTCATAATTCCACATCCACTGACCCCTACCCTACTCCTTAGCTGTAAATTCCTATTAGTCCCCCATATACCGGGGTCTCTTTTCCTCTATTGTGTTAGTCCTAAATAAAATCTGTTTTTGTTTGTTTCTTTTTTTTTTCCTTCTGCTTTTACCGTGTAGTTCTAGCTTTTCTTTGATATCTCTTTGGCTTTTAGAAAGTGTATTCAGCTTCTAATGTTTAAATGTATGAGCTCCATAAACACGTACACACACTTATCCGCATATATCTAATTTTAAGAGGTACAGGATCAGGAGCACATTTGTATCTAACAGTAGCGCACGATGACAATATTAAGGCTGCAATTGATCTCTGCCCTCTCAAAAACCTCCAGGCATTTCCAAGCGTCTAAACACATGACTGTAAGTAACAAATTTTAGAAACCAAGTTCAAAATAGCTGAGACACAATGGCAAAGCCATCGATAATTTGTGTTTTAGGAAGGTAGAGCCGAAGCGGAGGAGGGTCTGCTGGAGCAGGGACCCACATCTGTGGTACATAGCCCGCCTCTCCCATCCACAGGGGACTGAGTGAGCCCCTCCATCTGCCGACCTTCCCACCCTTGAGATTTCACAATGAGTGAAATTAAGAGAAAGGGTTTTCCATGATTTGGCTATTGTTGAAAGTGCTGCTATAAACATTGGGGTACAAGTGCCCTATGGCAATGAGAAAGAATGAAATATTGCCTTTTGTAGCAACGTGGATGGAACTGGAGAGTGTTATGCTAAGTGAAATAAGTCATACAGAGAAAGACAGATACCATATGTTTTCACTCTTATGTGGATCCTGAGAAACTTAACAGAAGACCGTGGGGGAGGGGAAGAAAAAAAAAGTTAAAGAGGGAGAGAGTCAAACCATAAGAGACTCTTAAAAACTGAGAATAAACTGAGGGTTGATGGGGGGGTTGGAGGGCATGTGGGTGGGTGATGGGTATTGAGGAGGGCATCTTTTGGGATGAGCACTGGGTGTTGTATGGAAACCAATTTGACAATAAATTTTATATTTAAAAAAAGAGAGAAAGGATTTCAATGGCTCTTAACGGAAGGCTATCTCTTAAAAAATCATCTATCCTAAATTCATTTCCAAGACAGAAACTTTCCCTTCATCAAACCCATTGCTCCTCTTGATTATTTTCTCCTCCAATATGTCTTTGCACTGCAATACTTTCTCACAAAATTCAGATGAGTTTTTTAAAAAAAGGAAACTCGGTCCAAAAAATATATACCATTCTTTTCATTATCTGTTTAATTGGTTTGTCTTTCATACCAACTCTTCTTTTTAAGGGGAAGAAATTTAAGGGGCACTTGGGTGGCTCAGTAGGTTAAGCATCCAACTCTTGATTTCGGCTCAGGTCATGACCTCATGGTTCATGAGTTCGAGCCCCACATTAGGGTCTGCGCTGACAGTGTGGAGCCTGCTTGAGACTCTCTCTTTCCCTCTCTCTCTGCCCATCCCCTGCTCCCCCTCTCCCTCTTGCTCACTCAAAAACTAAAGAAACTTATTTTTTTTTAAATGGTAGAAATTTAAAATAGAACTGAAGGTGAATACAACCTTTAGCCTCAAGATATTTATGATCTGTCCTGGGCATTTAATTACCTAAAAACACAATTTTACAAAGTCCTATTGCAAAGTCCTATTTACAAAGTCCTATTGGTTTAGTCTTTGTCGTGATTTGGAAAAACCTTCCAGGAAGATTGAATATCCTGATTGGTCAGGTCATATTGACATGGTCTCAAGAACCATTATCCTTACTAACAAAAATATACCACAATTCAAGTGATGGTACCATATAATGGAAAATATATACATGTGTATGTATATCCATTTACTTTATTTTATAGTTTACGGTTTTCTACCTTTGTCTTTGATTGCTTCCCAATTCTCCCATAGGTTGTAGCTGTCTTTGTTTTTTGTTTTTCTTTGTTAGATATTTAAAATCCATGCATTCAAAACATTTTAATTAACCTTTTTAATATTGTTATTGTTTTTCTTTATTTAGCTTTATATTCCACTAGCACTGATCCATAGTGTTTTATTTATTTATTTATTTAAAGTTTATTTTATTCATTTGAGAAAGAGACAGAGAGAGAGAGAGAGAGAGAGAGCAGGGAAGCATCAGAGAGAGAGGGGGAGAGAGAGAGAATCCCCAGCAGGCTCCCCACTGTCAGCTCAGAGCTCCAAGACGGGTTCAAACCAAGGAACGAAGAGATCATGACCTGCGCCAAATTAAGAGTCAGATGCTTACTCGACTGAGCCAGCCAGGCAGCCCTGATCTATAGTGTTTTAATGACATGTGTCTGTGCACATGCGTGTGTTTGTATTCTCACCATCTTTATTTGATCCATGAATTACTTATATGATTATTAATATCATATAATAAGTTTTATTTCCTGTATCTGATTGTTATTGACATTTGATTTTAGTGTAAATAGTTACATAGCATATTTCTACATTTTAGGAATTTGCTGTAATTGTGCCTTGAGACTACATATGATCTGTTTTTCTTTCTGTTCCTTGGACACTTAAACACTGGTTATACTTTTTGGGGGTATGGTTAGTCCTTTATTAGGATATTTTTCTCTATGGAGATTAAGCTACTATGGACGGTAAATATTTTGGTTCTCATTTTCCCATATCCCACCATCTTCTTTAGCTTACCTGTTTGACCTCTTCTTCTCTCCATAAATCACCCAGACATGTGTGCATAATGAAATGATAATAATAATAATGAAATGTGTTCTTCTAATGAGCATCGGTATCTATACCTGGAACAGGTGGAGGGAGGAAGTGAGTTGCAAAACAAGACAAGTCCTAGCTCAATATTATGAAAAAAAACTAATATAATTTTACATACTGATATCTTTAACTAGGATGGTTTTTCCTGGTGCTACTTGTTCTATAAGTGTAAAACTTCCTAATCTGCATAAAAATTTATAATTTCTGGATTTATATAAATAAAAATTGTTACCTTTTCTTCATCCTTGGTTAAACACTAGTTGTTCTCTGTTCATGGGTAGTAGGTAGGAAGGAAAAAATGTAGTCAAGAGAAAGATGTTTTATGATACTTATTTCCAGATCTACAGATATTTAGTGATATTAAGGCCATTATTTGGTGGACATATTGAGGTTATTGTGCTGACAAACACAAAATTAATGGGTCTTTTTTAAATTTAAATAATTTAGGGGCACCCAGGTGGCTCAGTCGGTTGAGTGTCTGACTTCGGCTCAGGTCATGATCTCACAGTTTGTGAGTTTGAGCCCCGCATCAGGCTCTGTTCTGACAGCTCAGAGCCTGGAGCTTGCTTCCGATTCTGTTTCTCCCTCTCTCTCTGCTCCATCCGCACTCATGTTCTGTCTTTCTCTGTCTTAAAAATAAATAAAACATTAACTTTTTTTAAATAAAAAAAATTAGTGCCCATCTAACATTTGCCACACGCATTGAACTTCACTGCAGTTGACATGTCCTTTTAGAAACAATCTTACACAAGTTGAGTGTTCTTTTATGATATGGACATTTTAGATTGTAAAAGCAGCTATTTTTTTTTTTCTAATTTAAAGGAATCTTTTCACACAACACAGACCCTGAGGTGAAGGGTGTGATCTTCACAAGCTTTGTGATAAGCATGAAAGTATTTACAAGACACTAAGTTTATGTCATAAAAACTGCTATACAAAACATGTTGTTTTCAGCTAAGTGACATTAGCTGAGAAAAGTTAGAAAATATTACTGAAAAAAAATAAAGGAAAATATTGCTGAAAATTAATGTTTCATTTATTTCACTGTGACCAGATACTGAATAAATTGCCAATATAATTTTATCAAATAGAAACCCCCTACTACAAAATTTAAAAAATAAAATTTACAAAACTACTTTAGTAAAAGGTGTTTTTTTTTTAATTATGGAAGTAGATATATTTCTAAAAGTGCTAGGTAAAGAAAACATAGAAATCATAAAATTATTGATAACTCCATTTGGCTAGCTTTAAATATAAAACCAACATACACATGTAAAACTAAACATTCTGTTTAGGAAATAAAAGAAAACCTCACACATTTCTTCCCACAATATTGGCTCTTATATCACAATTCAGTGCTCAGATCTTTCTTGTGGTTACTGCTGCCTCTTTTTAACTCACATTTATTTTTCTCAAGACTATTTTGTCTTCACATTTTGGAGTTGATAATTTTTGAAATCAGTAACAAAAGATAAAGTTACACTACATCCAGTTTTAATAAGCCGGAAGTCTAAACAATTAACAAGTGTTAATTACTCATCAGAGAAAACAATGTGAATTAAGGTTAGCAAAGTGAACTCAATTATAATTATTTGCAAGAATTTGGGGAGGAAAATATCTGGGTTAATTTCATTAATTTCATTGGTATACTGCTGCAAAGATCAAAGACGGTTGCAAACTCTGTTGCTTGTAATTTTAAAAGAGAAATTACCTGACAGTTTTTTGTAACTATAATTATCAGTGAAGTGAGATAAAACCTGAATGTAACCATGAATCTGTAACCCTAAAATACAGCTATATGTGAATCTTGTTATGACCTAAAATCACAAGATGTGAGGGACAGCTTTGGATTTATTTCTATGGAATCATATAAAAGCTTTAAAACAGAATGAAAAAAACAGAAATCTTTTACCTCTGTGCTTAAAACCAAACAGCAACGGGTGTGGATTTTGGAGTAATGCGGTTCAATAAGGATAACATTAGATGCATAGTTAAACATTAGTTTACTCTTATTTCTGTGAAGTAACTATGGGGGGGGGGCACACACATGATTTCTTTTTTCTGTCTGTTTCAGGTATCAAATGAGACTAAATATATTTCCTCTAAGTTGTGGGAATTACATGACAATCATAAAAAAATAGAGTGAAAGCATTTGGCACTCTGAAAATAACTTGTGCTGTTATTCCTTCAATATGGAGAATTATGTTACAAATGGGATACATCTGTCTTTTACAGCATCTCCTAACTGACCAGTGTTTCTTCCAGGGGCCTAATGACCAAAATAGCACCCTTTAGAAACAGACCTCCATGGTTTACACCTCAGCTTCAAAATGTATACACTCGTTTGCTTTTTGTTGTTGTTTTAATATTAGGCATTCACATATATTTTAACGAAGGATGTGTGAAGATAAACATCTTCTATCCAAGTGGATCTTAGATCCTATTGTGATCTTATTTTAAAATAATTCTATTTTGTAATGTGCCCTGCCAGTTTTCAGGCAATGGGTGACTTACACATCAATATTTCTTAGATCTACTGCTTGATTTTTGGGAGACTATAGACAGATGAGCGTAGTTAAGGACACGGGATTTGGCATGCAGACCTGCCATGGGGTAAGTGATAAATTGGGAAAGATTATTTGACAATTTGAGGTTCCAGTTTTCTAGCCAACTGTATGAATAAATAAATAGTATTTTCCATATGGGTACAGTGAGCATTTCATAAGGTAATCCTTGAGTTATGCTCAGCTAGGGACTACCATATACACAGCTTTCATTATGTTAGTTTTTATTTATTTTTTGACTCACCGTCACAGTAATGTAAAAACACAGTAGTTCTGCATACAGAACAAACTTAAGACTATAAAACCTGTTGTCATATGAAATGTGAAACACAATTTTTAAAAAGGACATAATACAATTTAAATTTCAAGTTTGTTAGGAGTTGAATCATATCACCCTGAAATTCATATAGTGAGGTTCTAACTCTCAGGACCTCAGAATGTGACCTTATTTGGAAATATGCAATCGCAGATACAATTAAGATAAGGCCCTACTGTGGTAGAGAGAGTCCTGCCCCAAAATGAATTCTGGCCTTACAAAAAGGGGAAATGTGAACACAGACCTGCACACAGGGAGAATGCCACGTGCATTTCTCCCTCGCAACACTCAGAGGATACCAACCTTGCCAGCAACTTGATCTCAGACTTCTAGACTCCAGAGCTGTAAGACAATAAATCAGTTTTTTAAGACACTCAATTTGTGAGCTTTTTTTTTTTTAATTTTTTTTTCAATGTTTATTTATTTTTGGGACAGAGAGAGACAGAGCATGAACGGGGGAGGGGCAGAGAGAGAGGGAGACACAGAATCGGAAACAGGCTCCAGGCTCCGAGCCATCAGCCCAGAGCCTGACGCGGGGCTCGAACTCACGGACCGCGAGATCGTGACCTGGCTGAAGTCAGACGCTTAACCGACTGCGCCACCCAGGCGCCCCTGTGAGCCTTTTTTATGATGACCATCCCAAACTAATAGAGTTAGATCATCTAGGATGCTACTCTTCACAGTCTTTCTGATTATGAAAAATATGAATGATGTAAGCAGTAAGCCTATGGGTGTCTTAGTATTTATTCTCAATGGGAAAAAAATTACTAATCTATGTTTTACGAATCGAAGAGAATCATCTTCCTTTACTCAATGAAAAGTTCTGGAGAGGATGTACACGCACCAGTGAGGAACGAAGCATTTTCAAGCACCATTTCAGATGAACGGATTCATGGAATTGCCTACTATTCAGCTGTAGCACCATCACATGCACAAGCAAAATAAGCTAGTTGCCCATAGATTCATCCAATTAGTATTGGACCAACATGAAATTAGAGAATATGATAAAGTAACTTACAGTTATTCTTACAATGTTGACCCAAGGAATTACAAGGGATGAAACATAATGAGTAGCTGGAAGTCTATCTAAAAAAAAATAATTATTGTTTTCCAGGTATTACCCTGAAAATAAGATTACAAGAGAGAATTGTTTAACACACCTTCATTTTATTAATATATTTTTATCAAAATAAACAATTTTTCTCCACAGGTGACGCTTTCATCATAAATAAAACATTGGTTGCCAGAGAACAATTTTATTTTTTTATTTTTTTTAAGTAAGAGTAGTGTTGTTAAATTTCCACATCGTTGTGACATTGTCTTGTTTCTTTGTTATATATTTCCAATTTAATTCCTTTGTGTTAAGGCACATATATTGTATGATTAAGTCCTTCTGCATATACTGGGACTTGTTTAAAAGAGAAGGAGGGCAGAGGAGTGTAGGAACCAATGATGCTGATTTTGAACCTAGGTCTATCATCTTCCAGAGCTTCTAGTCCTAACCAGTCTGTTACCTTGTCTCTTAGCTCAGGTACCTATTGAATACCATATTTCTATCCTTCTTTTATTTCTGTAGTTGATAGCAGAATCATGTTTTGTTTTTTCTCTTACTTCTACCACCCCCCTAATTGATTCTCTGTCTGCCAGACAGACCTGAATGTGAATGAACTACTGCACTGTTTAAAACACATGCAATCAAGGCGAATCATTACATAACTGCTAATTTCCTCTGTGCCCGAAACCTCTGAAACACTCTCCTTCCTTAACGTTACTCAACCACTCTGGTTCCCTGAGCACATCAAGTGCCTCCTTGACTATTGCAATAACTTCAACAGTCCCCTCCTCCACCGCCTGGGGAGCACCAGCTCATTCTTCAGTCACAGCCCAATCTTCTTGACTTTCAAAAGCCTTTCCTTATCTAAGAAAGCCTTTACAGGTGCCAGTGTTTTCACAGACCCTACATTAGCAGCATCTAGCAATCTTGATCCAGAACGCACATGTTTAATGGCACTTAAGGTCACTTAAGGTATTTCTTGGAGAATAGCTGCCAGGCACGGGGGATGGTTCATAAAATGTCCTCAGTATAGGAGCCCATTAGGAACTAGAGCCGAAATCCTTAAATTCACCAGGCCTCCTCGGCAGAAATTTATTTTTTGTAGAGCTCAGATTTTACAGTGTTTGGCCATTCCCATAACATCAAATAAGGGATTAAAACAAAGTGAAAGGAACAAAAGAAGAGTCACCACTGCTCCATCATTACGGATAGTTAATTCTAGGTGTCCTTATTTCAACCTAATGGCTTATGCCAATTAGCCATTCTTGACCCCTGAGATTTTAGAATAAGTCTGTTCATTCAGGAGGAGGTGGAGATAATGGATGAGATGGTTTGACTTTCTCACCCCTTGTTCCCCACTCATCACTCCACAGTTGAAATATGTGCTCTAGAGTTACTAGCTCCAATAGGCTTGAGTGTCCTCTAGAGAAATGTCAAATACCTAAGTATTAATACTGTGTGCTCAGTTGCAACCAGGTCCCTCATACTGTCTTTGGGAAGTAAGTCATAGTAAGACAGATTATATCCATGCAATGCCCTTTGCCTCTAAATTTAGCATAGGAAATACATTTTTCATTTATGATTTTTTGATCTCAGATGGGAATACTTCTATAATTACCCAGCAAATTTTTGAAGTTATTTCCAGGTAATGGGCCATGTTTAGGCATTTCAAAGACAAATATCAAAAACAAACAAACAAAAAAAAACGTATCTCACTAAAGGTCATTAAGGAGAATCGTATATTGAATCATGAGTTTCCAGGACCACAACTGTAAGTACTTACTAATCACACCTCTTCTTTACAGGGCTCCCAAAAGAACAATAAATGGGGAAATACAGCTACCAGATTCGTGTTAAAATTCCCAGAGCCATACTTGATGGGAAACTAGGCTTTGATATCAACTAAGGTTGAAAAACTAAGAAAACCTTTCTTCACCCCAATCATAATCTTAAAATCAACTTGTAACTGGAGGGGAAGTTTCAGTGGGTTAACCTTTGGAGATGTAGTATTAATATCTGAAGCTCACTATATTTGAAAAAGGGAATATAATGTAATGCACTGTGCCCCCCCCCCGAAGATGATGAAGTCCTACCCCCTTAGTACCTGTGAATGTGATCTTTTATGGAAATAGAGTCTTCGCAGATGATCCAGTTAAGATTAGGGCTGGCCCTAATCCAAGATGACTCTGTCCTTAGTAAAAGGGAAATTCAGGACAGAGGCAGAATCACAGGGGGGATGTTTTGTGAAGGTTGAAGTGATGCTGCATGAACTAAAAAAAATGCCAAAAATTGCCAGAAAATCACCAGAAGCTAGAAGAGAGACATGGAACACATTCTTCCTCACAACCTTCAGAAAGACTCAACCCTATAGTTACCTTGATCTTATCTACCCAGTTTATGATACTCTGTTAGGGCAGCTTTAGCCAACTAATACAGGGTTTATCCCCAGTTTTTATTTAACATATTTGTCTATTAATGGGTGACACTTAATTTAAACATGGATTATTGCTTATTTTAGGTTAAATAATTCAAATGCAAAGTTATGAAGGGGGTCCATGACAGATTCATACTGTTCGTATTGAACTTATATGACAAATCAGAATAAAATAAATCTGTCTTGTTGAACTAACTTAAATTACATAGAGTAAACTTTCCTTTACATTTTAATTATTTCGATTCATTTTAGGATATGATAGTTCAATACATTATACCTTTGAGTCAATTCAAAATAGGCATAATAAAAGTGAAAACAAATGTGAATAGCAAATGTTCTATTTGCCTGTGGCGTAAGAAAATCAAAATAGAGTGAAACACAGAAAAAAGTAATATGAAAACTTGTTGCCCTGAGGTTAAAAAGTATTTGCCTAATATGTCATGTGGAATTGTTTCAAAATATATTTATATCGTTGGTAAAGTGATTCTATGAATGTCATGATGAACCATTTATATTCAGCAATTTAAATGTATTATTTAATAGTAATAACATTTTAGGTAATTAAATTTTATAAAAACAATACATTATTTCTTCATAAATGATACCAAAAATAAATTTAATATGATAATGTTTTCCTGTTCTTACATAAATAACCATTTACTTTTAAGGCATAGGTTTTTAGGAGACAGAAAAGCAAATGCTAGTCTAGTTAGTATAAGACTTCAGGAATAAAACCTCAACTACACATAGAAAGAAAAGTTCTTTTTCTGTACTTCAAATTAATGAACCTTAATTATACCAAGAGGAAGAAAATGCAATTATCAAATCCCTGGAAAACAGCCATTTTAAGCATTTTCCCAACCTTCTTTGTAAAATTAATTCTGATTACTAAAGGTTTATCAAGTTATGTGGCCTCATTGGAGAAGGGCCAAATCCTGTGTCCTGATGTGTCCTGAAGCGTCTGTTCATGAGATATGGAGTGTCCTGCTCTTTCTCGGAGAACATCTCCATATCTCCATGTTGGTAACCACTATGGATGGCTGAATGCGGTGAAAACAAAGTCAGCAGAGGCTTCCCATCATGTAAAAGTAGAAGACCTCTTCAGGCAGCTCTCGGCTAGCTCTCGGGCCCTCACAGGGCGTGCGAAGTTTCACTCACCCTCCACTCTTTTCCTTATCTTTATGGAAGAATTTAAGGATCACTCCACTTCTGTCTTTTCTATAAAATGGACTCTGATTTGTCATTCTGTCACCCTGTGGTTAGAGAGCACATGCCACACTGTGGTCCCTCGGAGGAACTATAATGTTGACCTCTTCTGTCTTCATTTCCCCAAATCTGCCTGCTGCACCTACATCCTCTTCCTTGAGGCCAACTCTGTAGTCAAGGAGAAGGTCTTCTGCTCAGAGATTCTCACTAATGGCCATCTTCTTGCTTCTTTTTTGCTCCAATTGTCTCTGGCCTTTTCCACAACAGAAGTGTATTTTGGGGCGCCTGGGTGGTGCAGTTGGTTAAGCGTCCAACTTCAGCCAGGTTACGATCTCGCCGTCCGTGAGTTCGAGCCCCGCGTCAGGCTCTGGGCTGATGGCTCAGAGCCTGGAGCCTGTTTCCGATTCTGTGTCTCCCTCTCTCTCTGCCCCTCCCCCGTTCGTGCTCTGTCTCTCTCTGTCCCAAAAATAAAAAAAAAAAAAAAAAGAAGTGTATTTTATCTGATTTGGGGGAAATGATAGCTCAAGACATGGCATATGTTGAGCAGCAAAATTCCCAGATTTCTCCCTTCTGTTTCTACCCTTCTGCTATAATAACTTTCCAAGCAGAAGTGGCTAATGTCACATGCCTAGGACATTTTCAGACCAAACTATGATGAACCATGGAAAACTATTACTCTAAATAAAATAACCTTTCCATAAAATGTGCAGTTATTTTCAGGAACTGTAAACTGGACCCATCTAATTCATTGATGTGAAAAACAAATACTTTAAACACAACACGATGCAAAGGAAAGTGTACCCACAAAACAATAATGATGCTTACGTTTAAACTGCCAGGTGTCCCATGTTCATGTGCTCAAGATCGCTCACCTGTATTTTCCCTTGATTCATGGTGCTTCACTTAGCTTGTGTTTCTATTCTCACTGTTTCATCATCCCTGGGAGACATTAATGCCCATGTATGTAAATGATTACCTTGACTCTTCAGTTTCTTGATTTTATATGTTCAGTGATATTTCTCCATATTAGCTACCCATTTAAAATCACAACCTAGGTCTTATTATTCCCCAAATTTCTATACTTTACAGTAAAATAACTCATATTTATATCAGAAGTGCATTTTGTTCTGCCTTGGTTGGTCAATTACCCTCCACACATTTTGAAATTTATCGAGGCATCAGAACACATCCAACATTGCACTGAATGCTCTCTACTTAAAATCTGAATTAAAATAGTTTTTCAAGTGGATTCAAAAGCAATGTTCAAGTCCATTCATGTAAAATACAGAGTTAAACCAAATTGGTAAAGAAAGTATTCATATAAAATCATAGGCAAAAATATGAAGTCAAGTGAAAGAAAAAAAACAGGAATAATTTCTAATCACACAAGGTAGAAATTTAGGGGAAAAATTAAACAATTTAAAAGAGAAACTTAATAGTGATAAAATATATAATTAAAAAAATAAGCAAGACACATATAGATATCAAACAACCAGCATTTAAATTATAGTGAAAGAAATGACAGAATAGAAGTAATAATATTTCAAGTTGTTTTTGGCTCAAAAGGGGGTGGATGTATCAAAACAAAAATGGTCATAACTAATAAAATTAGAGTTGAGTTATCATCAGGGAAGTTTGAAAATGATTAAATATCTCCTCCTAGGCTTTGAAGAACTGAACAGTCCAATCTTATTTAAAGATGCTCAACCCATGGGGCGCCTGGGTGGCGCAGTCGGTTAAGCGTCCGACTTCAGCCAGGTCACGATCTCGCGGTCCGTGAGTTCGAGCCCCGCGTCAGGCTCTGGGCTGATGGCTCAGAGCCTGGAGCCTGTTTCCGATTCTGTGTCTCCCTCTCTCTCTGCCCCTCCCCCGTTCATGCTCTGTCTCTCTCTGTCCCAAAAATAAATAAACGTTGAAAAAAAAAAATTTAAAAAAAAAAAGATGCTCAACCCATAGCTTTATAAAATTGCTGATATTTCCCATAGAACTCTTAACATAGGAATAAAGTGAACTAAGAATTGTTGGAAATTTTAATAATAATGAGTAATTGTTAACCAAAATATAAAATGTGAAATCGTGTCCATGAAAGTCAAGAATTAAAGGACAACTGTTATTGCAATCATTAATGAGTGTTATCAAGATGATACTCAATGGAATAAATGTAATGAAATTGAAACAACTCTAAGAAAATTTACCAAAATACCTCTAACATTGGATAATGTTATAATCCAATGTTATAATCTATAATGTTAGAGGATAATACCTCTAACATTGGATAATAAAGGATTTAGAATAGATAAAAGATAAATATTCCAAAGTAAACTTTTCTTCTGTTCTGATAATATACACCTAAATATCATAATAGATGTAATCAAAATATAATGCTCTAATAAAAAATAAGCCTACAGTCTTGGATATAAATCAGAAATAACTCTATCATAGTGGATACAAATGAGAAGAAAAATCCATTTCAATAAAACAAACGTATTGAAAAATATTACAAAAATAAATGTATGAAATACAGTATGGAAACATGCTTGAGGTTAGGAAGGCTTAATACCATAAAATGTTACTTCTTCCCAAAATTATTTTCTTATTATTCCTAAACATTTTATTGTAGAATAAATTGGCCTAACTATAAAGGATATAAATATATGCACACAAAACAAGGCCCACAATCTATCTTACTCACCAAATCCAGTCTAGAAATCTTCAGCAAGCTGATGGTTCTGTGACGGGGTTGTAACCGCTCTGGTAGTATTTTGTCAGAAGTACTCCCCTTGTGGCTTCAGGACCCTTTATTCTCTTAACAATTGAAGACTCCAAAGTGCCCTTGTTTATGTGAGCATGTAAGTGTATGCCATATTAGAAATTAAAACAGAAATTTAAAAATATTTTTAAATAGCCTCATTGTTAAGATGAATTGTATTTATTTAGGGAAATATTTTCTACAATGAAAATTTAGTTTAGAGAACAGCATTATTAAACATTTTTATAACACTATAAAATGTGTGGCATAATAGAAACCAGCTGGATTTTCATAATCTTCTGTATTCAAAATATTACAATATGGTATCTGTTTGGAATATATTTTAAATTCAATTACTTATTTTGAGAGCGAGAGAGAGAGGGCAAGTGGGGAAGGAGCAGAGAGAGAGAGGGGGAGAGAGACTCTCAGAACCACCAGTACAGAGACCGATGCTGGGCTCCAACTCACCTTAAGATAGATGCATGATCTGAGCCGAAGTTGGAAGTCAGACGCTTAACGGACTGAACCACCTAGGCCTCCCTAAACAGCTTTTGTAAGGTAATTGTGAATGTTTCCTTTTAATACTGTCCCAAAAAACCTGATGAGCTGTAGTTTAAGGTTAGTTACAATGGAGAGTCTAAAATGAAATCAGAAAACATTTTGTACTATTTCCTTAAAATCTATTGATCTTACTCTGAAATTTTGTCTATGCATGATTCTGTAATATTATGCATTCATAATTGAAAAAAATATTTTAATCATTCTACAGATCTTCCGAATGTTGACACATTTCATGAAACTACATCAAGATCACATTCGTTAATCACAGCCAGTGTCCTCAGAGCATTCTTTAAATGTCGAGACCTTGTCAAGCTTAAGATTGCACATATAAGTTTTCCAAAATACTGATTTTTACTTGAAAGCTCACATTACAGAGAGAGAGAGAGAGAGAGAGAGAGAATAAAGCTCATATTTTATCATGGGCAGCAAATCTGTTGTTTTTCTTGGGATGACAGGTACATTTCATCCATTTTCAAGAAAAAGTCTGCCAAATACCCAAATCTGAATATTCATAGTTTGTCCATTAGTCATTTTTTCCAAAGTCTTTTCCTTGATACAACTATCAAATATAGGTGTGATGCAGAAATGCTTTGTGCATATTTCTCATTACATGAAATATTAAAAAGCACTGACATTTAAGAAAATTCATCAAGGTCATTAGTTACTGAAATTGGCTTTGTAATTTTCTTCTTTCTGTGGATATGCAGTATGGAAAATCATGACTCCTAGGATGTAATTGTAATTAGGTTGTAATTGTCTTACTTTGGGATAAAGCAGTGTTGCCTCCCATTGCTTGTGCATCATCAAAACCAATGTCCATATAGAGATAAAGGCAAATAATACAATAACGTTTTAGTAGTATTATGTAACAGTTTTGATTTCTTAAACTTCTTCTCATCTAGCTATCTAAGGATAGTTACTTTTATTTTTCTTTTTTCTGCCATAAGCTTCTTGATCATAGTCTAGCATCATCAAACTTTGAACACTGTTTATTTTTAAAAGCCTGCCGGGGCGCCTGGGTGGCTCTGTCGGTTAAGCGTCCGACTTCAGCTCAGATCTCCTGGTTTGTGAGTTCAAGCCCCGCACCGGTCTCTCTGTGTTGACAGCTCAGAACCTAGAGCCTGCTTCAGATTTGGTGTCTCTCTCTCTCTCTCTCTCTCTCTCTCTCTCTGCCCCTCCTCTGATGGTGCTCTGGATATGTCTCTCAAAAATGAATACATGTTAAAAAATTAAAATTAAAGAAGTCTGCCTTTATCAACGATATTCCAGCAGCTATGAAATCCTCAGTCTGGTTACCAACTATAAATGGGTCAAAGGGAGAACATGCCAGGCTCAATTGGAATTCCTCAAGTATAGTGTGGCAGTAATGTCCCAACTATGGGGCAGTGAACAGTCCCTTCATTCTCTGGATGCTGTGTTCAAAAACAGTGTCTTGAACACGATGGCAGATGAAGCTGAGTGAACATCTTTTAGCATATTTCACCCAACAAATATACTGCAACATACATTTTGTGAAGAAAAGCTACTTTACCATATGTTCACTTATGTTAAAGTCCATTGAACTTAAGCACCAAACTGGCTATTATAATCTCTTTCCTATTTAACCTACAAGAAACATATTTATTAATGAATAATAACATATCCCTCAATTTTGTTAAAATTTATACCTTAGGCCAGTATATCTTTCTTGAATCCCTGTTATCTTGAAAGCAAGTCCTTTTAAAAAAATTTTTTTGGGATAAATTAACTTGTCCTCATTCTGCAAGTGGCTAATTTGAAATGCTTTAAGCTGATTAAATATTTTTTATTCCTTTTGCTGTATAATTATCATATATTTTCCATTTTTCTTCCTCTGCATGAAAAGCAACTAGGATATTATTCTATAATATACACTTCCTTTTGCAATTTAATTTACACATTATTGCCACGTTTTAAGAGAAAACAGCAGGCTTCACAATAGCAATCACTTCTCATAGCTACTAAAATTTTCAAATATATTTAACTTTTTTGTATTCATCTGCAGGGGTTCACATATTAATTTTCTTCATGTTCCTTTAAGATTTGACATTCACTTCACTTCACCCAAGGCACCAGCAATGTCATACCCAGACATTCCAGAACTTTTTTTGTTTTGTTTTATCACTGAGAAGTATCCTGCCCACCCCCAAAAAAGTCTTTCCCAAAAGATTTTCCCTCAGTCAAATTTAATTACCAATGATGTAAGATTAAAATGCCATTTTTATAAAAGAATTACCTCAAATAAAAATGAATTCATAACATTGTCATCAATAATTGTCAATAAGCACTTTTTTAACCTAAATATTTTTCTTCCCCATAGAAACCACTTCTATGTAATTACTTTTACGCTCAATCTGCCATAAATATGTTTACATAATGATAAATCTAAAAGCAATATATATATAGTTATATTTTGTTTTTATGTGTATGGGCAGAATTGATATACATTGACTTGTGTTGAGCTATTTGTTCAGCTTCTCATTTATTTTACTCAACATTTCTCAGACCATGTAAATTTGTTATCTGAAAAACTAAATTATTTTGAAAGCTATAATATTACATGGTGTGCCTATGCCACGTTGTATCTATCTTTTCAAGAATTGATAAGCATTTATGTTCTCACAAAGCTTCACTATCACATGTAATACTGTAATGAATATTCTCACACATGTCCTTTTTCATGACCATGCTAGTGTTTTATGGAGTATATTCCCAGGAGTAGAGCTATGAGGTAAAGGTTCACTAAATAACAGCAAACTGTCTCTAAAATGGCTATAGCATTTCATGCTTTTCACATCAGTGTTGAACTCTCCATGTTGCCATTTCTTGCCAATATGCTATCTATACTTCTTTTCTTAATTCAATTTATTTAAAATTTGTTTATTTTTTGAGAGACAGAGAGAGATGGAGTGTGAGCAGGGGAGGGACAGAGAGAGAGGGGGACACAGAATCGGAAGCAGGCTCCAGGCTCTGAGCTGTCAGCACAGAGCCTGACGCGGGGCTCGAACTCAAGAACCATTGAGATCATGACCTGAGCCGAAGCCAGAGGCTGGACTGACTGAGTCACCCAGGTGCCCCTAATTCAATTTATTTAAACTTAAAAAAAAATAACAATCAAAACTTTCACCTATTTCTTTTAACCCCTAACACATGCTGCTGACATCTGCTCTTTGTATTTATGAAATTTAAAAAAATTAATATTTCACATATAAAAGAGATCATATTGTTGTCTTTCTCTATGTGACTTATTTTACTTAGCATAATGCCCTCCAGGTTTACACAACCTGGTATCACACTGTTTGAAGTTGCTTTTTGATGCAGAATGACAATTTTTAAATAGTTTGTGTTCTTAAAATTCTGCTTCATGTGATTTTCCCAAATTATTTTTATTTGGGTGAAAATGTTCGGATTTTCAATTTTCCACCTCTGTGTATTAAATACAAACATCTATCAATCCATCCCCTGTCCAGGTTCTTTTTGCTATCTACTGCCAACCACATTCTAACAATTGTTCAGAAAACTCTGTTGCAGTAACAGGGTATCCGGGTGGCTCAGGTGGTTACCCGTCCAGCTTTGGCTCAGGTCATGATCTCATGGTTTGTGAGTTAGCTATCGGGCTCTCTGCTGTCAGCACAGAGTCTGCTTTGGGTCCTCTGTGCCTCTCTCTCTGTCCCTCCCCCGTTTGCACCCTCTCTCTCTCTGTCTCTCAAAAATAAGTAAATATTAAAAAAAAAAAAAAACTTGCATTCAGGATAAAGAAAATTCAGTTGCATTTGATAATTACCTATTTCATCTGTTTTAAAAAGTATTTTTCAAAACTTTTCTTGTGAGATCATGCTTTGGACATAGGCCTTCAAGTCCGTTATTTGTAAAGTTTACATAATTCTGTCGCATCTCTTTCTACATGTGGGATCTAACCCACTTTTTCAGAGACCTATAGATATTGCCGCACTTGTTTCTGCCTAGGGGTGATTCTACTCCATTGTGATTTTTCAAATGTCATCTTGATTGTAGACAATGTTCTTAGGTATTATTCATCATATTTCTTTTATCTGTAATATTTCGCCAGTATTCAATGTCAGATTTTTAAATAGCAAGGTTTTATCATTGTCCATATTTTGTTCATACATTGTTTATATACCTTCTTCCAGAACTGTTATTATTCATGGACTGCGAATTCACAAATTCACAAATACAATTCTTATTATTCACAAATTCACCAATTATTCACAAATTTTTATTACTCAAATTTAAAGTCACAAACTACTTTGGTCCTACATCTCATTTTAGACTTGCTCTAAATGGTGACAAGATTTTAAAGTATCTTCTGCTTAATTATTTAGTGCATTAGGTATTTAGAAGAGAATATATTTTACTGAGAAGGAAACAATTTCAAGTATAGTCAAAATGAATAAAGTCATCAAAGCCAGGGGACTATTTTCAGATCATCAAGACCTCAGGATGTAAAAACAAGAACAAAACAAATAACTAGGAGGCATGAAGAACAAACTCCCATAGGTTTTCAAATACCGTGTTTCTTTTACTTTTGTTTTGAGACATAGTTTGATTTGCCATTTGATTTTTTATTTGGCCCATTGCTTGTGCAGTAGTGTCTTGTTTAACATTTACGTATTAAATATTTAATATTTGCATTGTCGATTTTCCAGCTTTGTTTTATTGTTGTTTAGTTTTGTACCATTGTGGTTGGAAAATATATTTGGTTTGAAATCAAGTCTGCTTAAATTTGTAACATGTATTTCTTATGTCTCTTTTTATGTGATTTAACCAGGGCATTCTTCTGTGAGTTCTGGGAAAAAAAGAAATGTTTATTCTATTTTTCTTGGATGGAATGTTTTGTATGTATCATTTAGAATCATGTATTGTGAAGTATGCTTCAAGTAAAAAAAAATATTCTTGTTGAAAAAAAAACGCAATAACTTTAACTGAGGATACTCATTTAAAATAGAGCATATCTGGGGCGCCTGGGTGGCGCAGTCGGTTAAGGGTCTGACTTCAGCCAGGTCACGATCTCGCCGTCCGTGAGTTCGAGCCCCGCGTCAGGCTCTGGGCTGATGGCTCAGAGCCTGGAGCCTGTTTCCGATTCTGTGTCTCCCTCTCTCTCTGCCCCTCCCCCGTTCATGCTCTGTCTCTCTCTGTCCCCAAAAAAATAAATAAACGTTGAAAAAAAAATTTTTAAATACAGCATATCAGAGGGGTGGTGGGTGGGGAGATGGGTGAAATAGGTGAAGAGGGATTAGGAGTACATTTAACTATGATGAGCACTGAGTAATGATGCACAGAATTGTTGAATCACTATGTTGTACATCTGAAGCTAATATAACACTGTATATTAACTATAATAAAAATAAAAATAAATAAAGTAATTTTAAAAATAGGAGAAAGAATACAAATCATAATGAAACAAAAAAACAGGTTACTATAAAAAATTCCAAATGCAGTGGAAAGAAATTGCAAAACTTGATCAAATATAAACATATAGATAAAAAAAATAGCCTTCAGAATGCTGCATTTTGTCAAACCTAAAAGTGGAGGCATAAAAGAAAATGGATGTTTGGGGCACCTGGGTGGCTCAGTTGGTTGAGTGTCCGGCCTCAGCTCAGGTCATGATCTCTCGGTTTGTGAGTTCAAGCCCCACATCGGGCTCTGTGCTGACAGCTCAGAGCCTGGAGCCTGTTTCAGATTCTGTGTCTCCCTCTCTCTGCCCTCCCCCACTCATGCTCTGTCTCTGTCTCTGTCTCTCTCTCACTCTGTCAAAAATAAACATTTAAAAAATTAAAAAAAAAAATAAAATGGGTGTTGAATTTCCTTGGAAGCCCCTTTTAGAGTGATAATTACTTCATAATTAGAAAAACAATGTAAAGAGCAATTATTAAGGACATAAAAAAAGATGGCCCATTTAGTTCTATCTTGCAAAAATGTAAGGAAGAGTCTGGGAAAGGATTATGTTAATGAGTTTGGGGAATAAATTAGGTTATGCATAAAAGAATTTTTAGATGTAACATGTTTTTACACAAACTTGATAAAAGACAACTTTGTGAGTAAATCCATTGTTTCACACTGTATTATCTCACAAATACTGTTCATTGGCCTCACAAGCCGCAAAGGACTTGGACAGTAAACTTGTGACTCTAGAATCTTTGGTCTTAGGATGGTACTTAGTTATTTTATCTTTACTTTAATTTTTTTTTTGAGTATAGTTGACACAATGTTACATTAGTTTCAGGCGTACAGCATAGGTTGCTTGGTTATTTCAATTTGCATATGACACATTGGTGACTCATTTTTTTACGGACCTTTTTGATTCTGTTGAATGGGGCCTGGGATTTTGCATTTCTTTCTGTTTTTAATTTTTTTAATGTTTTCTTATTTTTAAGAAAGAGAGAGAGACAGAGTGTGAGTGGGGAAGGGGCAGAGAGAGAGGGAGACAGAATCTGAAGCAGGTTCGAGGCTCTGAGCTATCAGCACAGAGCTTCACTCGGGCTCGAACTCAGAACCACAAAATCATGAGCTTAGCCTAAGTTGGACCCTTAACTGACTGAGCCCCTGGGGAGCCCTTGGGATTCTGCATTTCTAAGTAGTTCTTCGAGGAAAGTGATGCTGCTGATCCCAGACAGCACTGAGATTACCAAAGCGTTAAATTGCTGTCTGACACGTTCTCTTTCCAGGAGTGAATGCCTACGCCAGATACTATCATTAATAGTTCAGTGTTCTGCAGCGATAGCTTTTTGTTCACAACGTCTATCATAATTTGAAGGCAGAAATTGTGTGTTTTCATGTTTCATTCCTGTGTACTCATTCCTTATTTGATTATTTTTTTCATAAATGCTTGCTCTCATTTCATTTGTATATATCATACATATACAGACACACACATTAAAAAGATGAATTCTGTTGAAAGCATGTTTCAAAATTTTTTGAAACTATCTTTTATTATCATTCAATTACTTTACAGTGACTTGATTGTGGTTTTCACTTTGAATGAAATATATTTGATTTTTCACACTTCTTCAATTTTGCGGGACTTTTTTGAGGCAAGCTGTGCACCCACAACTGGTCTGCATTCATTTATATCGGATGTGAGATGCATCAGACAGAACTCCTATAGCTTTACTACTACTCGAAAGTATCGACATTTCTGTATATGTACCATTTAAGGGAAAAGTATTAAATGCACAATGCATTTATTTTACATTTAAGAATTTGATAGTTTGGGAATGGAGGAAAACATTCTTACGGTACATTTCCATAAAATAAGATTTTGTTGAGATCATTGACATTTATTTACCACTCCCTTTCCTCATCCTTAATGTATGATTTTTTTTACGTTTTTCCTGCTTAATTTGAATACTGCAACCAGATATTTACTCTTACCTCACAATCTTACTAGTAAACTTAAATGTTTATTAGATAGCTGAGATACTTAAAAAAATGTTTATTTTGAGAGAGACAGAGTGAGAGAGAGCAAGCAGGGGAAACGCGGGGGGGGGGGGGGGGAGAGACAGAGAGAGACAGAGAGAGAGAGAGACAGAATCCCAAACAGGCTCCGTGCACATAGCTGCATGCGGGGCTTGATCTCATGAACTGTGAGATTATGACCTGAGCCAAAATTAAGAGTTGAGTGTTTAACTGACTGAGCCACCCAGGTGCCCCAGATAAGTGAGATACTTTAGTTCCCCCAGATTTTCATTGTGTGTCTTGAATCGGATCCTCAAAAAATCCATGGTAAATAAGTAACCCAAATTCGCCCAAAGTCATTTTCCCCCCTCCCCTCCCCAAATCATTTTTTTTTTTACTTTTGTGATTAGATGGTGAGTTTGTGCATAGTATTTAAATACGATTCCACCCTTATTGTTAACAGTAAGGGTTCCTCATGCGTGGAGGGCTGCTAAATCTTACAAAAAAATTCTACATGCTCGAAGATGTTTCCAGATTTTTATATTCAATTTTTCATTTCAAGAAGACTATTTGACGGGGAGAGTGTGCTAGATATCCTTTAACTCGCCCAACTAGATTCTGTTCAATATTATTCTTACCAGCACGATTTTGCAGGAAGTTAAATACCTGAAGGGTAGAGGTAATTTTAATCCAATTTTATTGTTTAATCGAGCATACATACTGGCTATCTAGATTGCAATCCTTTCATTTAAAGCATCAGGAAGAACTCACTGCACTACTATCCTATACACATTTAATCACCAATACCTCTTCTTAAATATTTCAATTGTACCTCTTAAATTTTCCTTATTGCATTGTTCTGCTAATCATAGACTATTCCCAGCGTTGCTTTCTGTGCTATTTCACGGAGTCTTTGCACAGACTTCCATTTCATACTGCCACCATGATAAATTAAATATCTTGCCAAAGAAGGTGATTACTACCTCTTGGCTTTTCTTGAGCTATTCATGGTTACTAGCGTGATTAGGAAATAATTGTTTGATTTATTTACTTATCTATGCAGCTTATGAGAGATGCTGTGTATTTGACCATGACATCTTTCTTAATTCATTCATGTGAAAATGTAGACTACAGCATAATTAAATCATCTCCCCATGGATGACAATGCTAACCATAGTCTTTATATGTCATTTGTCAGCCATAATGTAAAACAAATCTGTAGATCAGGAGAATTAGAATTTCTTTCCTATATTAATGACTATATCTCAGTTGCCTTATTTTTGTTTATATATTCCTATGGCTCTTGTGTAACCATGTGAGAATGGGATTTATATCATTGTGGTTTTCAGAGCATATTCATGACAAGAATGATAAAATGTTTCCATGTCTGTATTAAGCAAATTAATGTATGGAGAAAAATGTGTGGTCAATGGAACAAACATCATGGGCTGTTAAAAGATTACTGAAAAAGTACGAGAGATACAATAGCTCATCAATCATTTTTGCAAATGTTTATTTTTGAGAGACAGAGAGAGAGTATGAGCAGGGGAGGGAGACAGAAGATCCAAAGAAGGCTCTGCACTGACAGCAGAGAGCAGGATGTGGGACTCGAAAGAAGGAACCTTAGATCATGACCTGAGTTGAAGTCAGATGCTTAACCGACTGAGCCCCCCAGAGGCCCCGCTCATCAATCTTTTAATTATACAGAACTTCCATCAATGTTCCGAAACTATTAAAATCAACTATTTTTCTTTCTTTGCTTTGGCTATTGATTTTTTATAGACCAGTATTGCCTTTTCAGACAACCCGATTTAAAAGACAAGGATGTGTGCCCTTCATGTAGATGTGGATGTAAACTCTTTTTACGTGAATTATGAGTGTCATCTTTAAATTCAGTAATTTTTATTGTCAATGGATTTTATTGCAAGTTTAAAGACTCTGTTTATGAAATATTAAAATGTATACCTTTATAAATTATTGAAATAATTATTGTTTTAATTACTGGTAAACATCTTTTTTTTTAATTTTTTTCTAATGTTTATCTAATTTTGAGAGAGAGAAAAACAGAGCAGGAGTTGGGGAAGGGCAGAGAGAGAGGGAGACACAGAATCCAAAGCAGGCTCCAGGCTCTGAGCTGTTTGCACAGAGCCCGATGTAGGGCTCGAACCCGCTAACCGTGAGATGATGAACTGAGCAGAGCTGGCCACTTAACCAACTGAGCCACCCACAAACCCCAAAACATCTTAATATTAATGAATTGTTTGAATTACATTATAATGACAATAGTAGGTTGACTAATCTCCCCATGGCCTTCAATATATTGACATTAAATGTTTCATATAAACTTCTGCATACTGTCACCTCCACTGTCTTCTCTAGTTAACAGAAAATGATATAGACCATTTCTCCAAAAATACATCATTTTCACATGCCACCAATTTGAAACCTTTCTCATTCTGCTTCACTTTCCGTTTGCCTTCGTATTTTCGTATTAATGCGGTAAGTTAGGTAAGGAGTCATTAAATATAAATGTTTTGTTTCCATTTATGTACTCCATATCTTTGTATGACACTTGTCTTGTCCATCAAACAAATTGCCTTGAAAACAATGTTTACAATCTTTTCACTTTGAGTGAATCACCTCTTTACAGAACAGTTAAAAAACAATGTCTTCAAGTAATCAATAGGCAAGGTGCTAAATGAGCAACATCACTGCACTTAATGTTGCTCTTCTTACTTTACCAAATTGGGCAAGTTTAAAAAAGAATTAATTATATTAAATGATGCTGACTTAAATATTAACTGACTTAAATATGAAACAGCTGCCAATAATACAGTCCTGGCATAAATGTAAATAGGTATACATTTTGGGGGTTGCAATTTAGAAAACTTTAAGTTATAAATATCAATAACCTTAATAACTATGAAGATGGATAGTCACTTACTTCACCATTTCTAGATAATCTTTGAAATGAGCAACAGCAAAAACCACATCACCAATAAAAAGTGTATAGCAAGGTATCATCTACATACTAAACATAATTGAAGATGTTCTGATAAATACAACATAGTTGGAATAATATTGGACTATGTTTCTGCAAACTTTTTATAAAGAGTCAGACAAAGAGTAATGACATGAAAAAAAGAGTCAATGGGGCGCCTGAATGGCTCAGTTGGTTAAGCGTCCGACTTCGGATCAGGTCATGATCTCACGGTTCCTGAGTTCGAGTCCCGCGTCGGGCTCTGGGCTGACAGCTCGGAGCCTGGAGCCCGCTTCGGATTCTGTGTCTCCCCTCTCTGCCCCTCCGTTGCTTGCACTCTGTCTCTCGCATGGTCTCAAAAATAAATAAACATTAAAAAAAATAAAAGAAAAAAAGAGTCAAGTCATTAAGGAAAATCATAGTGTACAATGATTTCAAATACAGTATATTACATGTATCAATATCCCTTTGAAATACTATCATCATCATCATCATCTCATATTCATTTTCTGTTGCTACTGTGCCAAATTACCACGAACAGTGGATTCAAGCAACACAAATGGAGGGGGTAGGAAAGAGTGGATAGGCACAGCGCAGCAGTATTTTAGGGCAGTGAAATACTCATTGCTGTGTCATACAGATGGATACATATCATTGTACATCTGTTCCAACTTTCAGAATGTGTAGCACCAAGAGTGATTTAAAATGTAAACTGCAGATTTTGAGTGATAATGATGTGTCAGTGTCAGTTCCTCAGTTGTAGCACATGCAACACTTTGGGGGGAATGTTGCTAATGGGGGAGGCATACATATTGTGGGGGCAGGGGTTACAGGCATACCACAGAAGGGCGGGGTTGGTTTCAGAGCACCACAATTAAAGCGGACATTGGCATAAAGCAAATCATATGATTTTTGTTTGTTTGTTTTCCAGTGCATATAGCAGTTAGGTTTAAATATTGTAATCTTCTGCATGCAGCAGCATTATATCTAAAAAATGTGCATGCCCAAAGTACAAAATACTTTATTGTTAGAAAATAATCTGAGCCCATTATCTGAGCTTTCAGTGGTAGACTGAAACATTTTCAGCTGGTAGAACTGGTTTTGCCTCAGTGTCATGGCTGCTGACTGATGAGTAGGCAAGTTGCTGAAGGTTGGGGTATCTGTGTGTGTGGCAATTTCTTAAATAAGACAACAGCGAATTTTGCTATAGCAATTGACATTGTTTAACAAACAAATTTTCTGTAGGTGCAATGCTCTTTGATAGCCTTTTACCTACGGTAGAACCTCCTTCAGACTTGTAGTTGGTCCTCTCAAAACCTGCCACTGCTTGATCAACTAAGTTCATGAATTACTCTAAATCCTTGGTTGTCATTTCAACAATCTTCACAGCATCTTCACCAGAAGTAGATTCCTTCTCAAGAGACCACTTTCTTTGCTCATCCATAGGATGCCACTCCTCATTTGTTCAAGTTTGGTCATGAGATGGCAGCCATTTACTCACGTCTTCTGTCTCCACTTCTGGTTTCTTTCTGTTTCCACCACATTTGTCATAACTTCCACCACTGAAGCCTTAAAATCAAAACCATCCATGAAAATCGGAATCAACTTCTTCTAAACTCCTATTAATGCTGATATTCAGATTGCTTTCCATGAGTCATAAATGGGTTTAATGGCATTTAGAATGATGGATCCTTTCCAGAAGGTTTTACATTTACTTTGCTCAGATCCATCAGAAGAATCACTATCTATGGCAGCTAGAGTCTTGTGAAATGTATTTCTTAAGCAATGAGACTTGAAAGTCAAGATGACTCCTTGATCCATGGGCTACATAATGGATCTTGTGTTAACAGGCTTGGAAACGACATTCATCATGTACATCTCCATCAGAGCTCTAGGGTGACCCGGTGCATTTGTCAATGGCAATGATATTTTGAAAGCAATGTTTCTAAACAGTAGGTCTCAACAGTGGGCTTAAAGTATATAGCAAACCGTGTAATACACAGATGCATTGTCATACAGGTTTTGTTGTTCTATTTATAGAGCACAGGCAGAATAGATTTAACATGGTTACAAAAGGCCATTTTGGAATGGTAAGTGCATTGGCTTCAACTTAAAGTCACCAATTGCATTAGTGCCTACCAAGAGAGTCAGCCTGTCTTTTGAAGCTTTGAAGCCAGACATGGACTCCCCCTTTCTAGCTACGAAATCCCAGGTGGTATCTTCTGCCAGTAGAAGGCTGTTTCATCTACACTGAAAATCTGTTGTTTAGTGCAGCTGCCTTTATTAATTATCTTTTCTAGATCGTCTGGATAACCTGCTGCTGCGTCCACGTTAGCACTTCCTGCCTCACCTTGCACTTTTAAATTGTAGAAAAGGCTTTTTACCGAAAGATCACGAACCAACTTCTGCCAGCTTCCGGCTTGTCTTCTGCAGTTTCCTCACCCTTTCCAGACTTCACAGATTTGAAGAGAGTTAGGGCCTTTCTCTGGGTTCGGTTGATCTTCTCTCCAGACCATTAAAACTCTCTCCATATCAGCAAAAGGCTTTTTCACTTTATCATTCATGTGTTCGCTGGAGTAACACATTTAATTTCCTTCAAGAACTTTTTCTTTGTATTAGCATCTTGGCTAATTGTTTGACAGAAGGGGCCTAGCTTTGGCCTATCTCAGCTTTCTACGTGCAATCCTCACTAAGCTTAATTACTTCTAGGTTTTGATTTAAAGTGGGAGATGTGCTACTTGTTCACTTTGAACACTTCGAGGCCACTGTAGGGTTATTAATTGGCCTAATTTCAATATTACCATGTCTTAGGGATTAGGAAGGCCTTAGGAGAAGAAGAGAGATAGGAGAATGGCTGGTTAATGGAGCCATCAGAATTCACACATTTATGAATTGAGTTCACTGTTTTATGGTGAGGTTGGTGATACCCCAACACAATTACAATAGTAACACCAAAGATCATTGATCACAGATCACCATGATATAATAATGACAAGTTATGAAATATTGAGAGAATTACCAAAATGTGACACAGAGACAAGTGAGCAAATGCTGTTGGACAAAAATGATGCTGACAGACTTGCTCAGGGTTGTCACAACCTCGATTTGAAAAACATTCAGTATCTGCACAGTGCAATAAAGTGAACCCCCCAAAGATAACGTATGCCCATAAAAGTGAAATCTGTGCTGTCTACTTAACTTTGCTGCGTATCTAAAACTGCTCCAAAAAAGGCTTTAAGCAAAACAAAAACCACACGGAAATATTATCTTCTCTGTGTTAGAAATCTGAAATAGATCTCCTAGTGTTAAAAGCAAGGTGATGATGGGGTTATATTACTTTCTGGGAGTTCTAGGGTAGAATCCTTTCCCTTGCCTTTTCTGGCTTCTGGAGGCCACCCACCTTCCTTGATTCATTGCAGCCTACCTCCAACGTGATGATAAATATTACAGTCATCTGGGAAAGATAAAACTTGAAATTCTAGTATGATAGAAATTACTATTAGAAACTCCAGACATTATAATCAAGTGGATACCAAAGGTATTTGTTTATAAGAGTGATATGGAAGAAAAGATATTCTATTCTACTACAGGTTTTGAAATTTTCCTACCCAGAAATATTTTTCAGGGGTGCCTGGGCGGCTCAGTAGGTTAAGCGTCTGACTTTGACTCAGGTCATGATCTCACAGTCTGTGGGTTCGAGCCCTGCATAGGGCTCTGTGCTGACAGCTCAGAGCCTGGAGCCTGTTTTGGATTCTGTGTCTCCCTTTCTCTCTGCCCCTCCCTTACTTTCTCTCTCTCTCTTTTTCTTTCCCTCTCTCTCTCTCAAAAATAAACATTACAAAATTAAAATAAATATTTTGAGAGAAAGCATTCAGACATTTGTTATTTTTTCGTGGAGACTAATATTGACTATTCTAATAACAGTAACATGCCATCTATATTTGGGTTAAGATTTTAAATGGTGGGTTTGAGGGGCGCCTGGGTGGCTCGGTCGGTTGAGCGTCCAACTTTGGCTCAGGTCATGATCTCACAGTTCATGAGTTCGAGCCCCGCATCGGGCTCTGTGCTGACGGCTCAGAGCCTGGAGCCTGCTTCTGATTCTGTGTCTCCCTCTCTCTCTTCCCCTTCCCTCCTCATGCTCTGTCTCTCTCGGTCTCAAAAGTAAATAAACATTAAAAAAAAAAAATTAAATGGTGGGTTTGAAATTAGAATTTGATAGTCTTTCTTGGCATTTTATCTATATGTGGATTTTATGAGAATACTTATGAGCACAAAGCATTGTCTATTTTGACTATCACAAATCCCGTGTGGCAAGTTATTCAAGAGCATACTACTACACTATTGTTTTATGTATTGATAAAATTTTCCTCTAAAAATACATTTTGTGAATCAGATTATTGATCCATGGTACTATTGATTGTACTGTTACTACTGTTACTAATAAAGCGATGCTCATTTTTGAAATAGCCGTGGACAAACTGGTGTGGCTTGATTAATTTTATTTGTAAAGATATTTTTTAAATCATTTCCTTTTCCACTCTTAAGCCTGTAACTCTAGTATATGTCCTCATGAACCTTGAGTATTATGTTTGATCTGCTTGCCTCCAGTTTTGAGAACGATGAATCTCTTCTTCATGGTGTCCCTGAGAAGGGTTAATAGGTTCATATCAGACCAAAATTTAAAGTCTTTTAGAGGCTCCGTAAATTCCCTTGTCATGGCAAACAAAATTCTCTCTTCTTCGAGTCCTGTGTAACTTTCATTTTATGTCTTTTTCCAATTCTCTTACAGTTTACATTGCCGAAATTTAAAATGAATTCTAGCCCTTATCACAGACCTGGCAGAAGCAAATAGTTCATTCAAATAAAGTAATTGAGGAGAGGTTCCCACAGGGATTATTGACAATTGTCTGAGCAGGCTTAAGGAGAATTGCAAGGGATACCGAAACTTGTTGTAGCTAACAAACATGGCAGGTTACAGAGCGTCACTATCACAGCCTTGAAAGGACAAGGGAGAGAGTGAGTATTCCAGAACCTGGAAGCAAACAGAGCTATAGCCTTTTTCTTTATTAAGATCTACAGCGGAGCTCCTCCTAGGTAATCCTTGGTTAGAATTCCTCTTAGAGTTTAAAGGTACAGTTACAGGGATGCCCTCCAAGGGTACAGGATTGTAAGGGGAGAAACCATCTAGGAAAGGACACAGGCTATCCAGTTCATTCCACGCAGACATGGGGTTTTCTTCAGGCTGTCATTTGTTTTTTTCTTTTACTGAAAGTGCTTCTCATCTCCCCGCGTATCACCCATCTGGCTGGTGATCTCATTTAAGACTGTGAGACACTGTGTAAGGACACTTCTTTCACTGTTCAGGACAAAAAAAAATACAGGCTTTTTCTCCCCACACTATTTTTGTCTCTTGTTAATTCTTCCATTGTTTCATATTTTATATCAGATTGTGAAAAAATGGATTCAAATTTGTGCTTAGTCTTGCCTTCTTGCTCATTTGTAATGTTTCCAGAATTGATGATGTGAGTAATTTTGACATCTTATCAAAATGCTTCTTGACATTGGACCTAATTTTAAGTTTTTGTCAAATGTCCTTTGAAATTAAAAAAAAAAAAAATAGAGTATAAACTTTACAGCAAGTTAAATTTGTAGAATTATCTTCTTTTTTCCCCCCCACCCCTCCCTTGGAATTATCTTTTGAATGTGAAACTAGGGGGGATAAGAATCAATATCAGTTTAAAATATTAATAATTTTCAAATGTGGGGTGCCTTGGTGGCTCAGTCAGTTAAGCATCCAACTTCAGGGCAGGTCATGATCTCACAGTTTATGAGTTCGAGCCCCATGTCAGACTCTGTGCTGACAGCTCAGAGCCTGGAGCTTGCTTCAGATTCTGTCTCTCCCTCTCTCTCTCTGCCCCTCCCTCACTCTATTCTGTCTCTCTCTCTCTCTCTCTCTCTCAAGAATAAATAAACATTAAAAGTTTTTTTAAATATTTTTCAAATGTGAATGTATTATAATATCCATAATTGATTACTCCAAACTTTTTAAGAAGAGGAAAAGTTTTAAAAAGATGATAAGAGTTAGAAACATACTTAACACAAAAGGTTTAGCATATACCTTTTAAGGTTTCATTTTGAATGAATTCTAAGACAGTTTGCTTCACAGGAAAGGAAAAGTACTAATACAGATGGACATTACTCAGAATGTCTGTATATTTGAACTTGGTTGGAGAAACCTGTCACAATATTTGCTTTGGTTTTTTGTTTGTTTGTTTTAAAATATTCATAGCTAGTGCCAGAATCCAAACCAAAAAAGCTGTAGCAGTGACATTGCCAACACCAGGATCTAATGGTAGCTGTGTCCTTGTGTCCAGCCTGGCCAGTGGGTTTCTTTTCTTTTTCTTTTTCTCTTTTTTTTTTTTTCTTTTAAGAGAGAGAGAGTGAGTGAGCATGAGCATGGGAGGGGCAGAGAGACGGGAGTGGAGAGAGAATCTCAAACAGGCTTTGCACAGTCAGTGAGGAGACCCATGGGGGTCCCAAACTCATGAACGGTGAGATCATGACCTGAGCTGAAATCATGAGTCAGACACATAGCCAACTGAGCCACCCAGGCACCCCTGGCCAGTGGGTTTCTTATTCGTTTTCTTACTTTGCCAATCTGGTGTCAAGTTGTTCAATGTAATACAAACACTTGATTTGAACTTGCCTCCCCGCCATACTCAGTCACCTGTCAACTCTTTACCAGACACAAGGATTTCTCCTCCCTGTTTCATCTGCAAAATTTGCCACAATATTTTTTTTTAATTTTTGAAATATTTATTTATTTTTCAAGGAGAGACAGAGCACCAGTGGGGATGGGGGAAGGGGCAGAGAGAGAGGGAGACACAGAATCCCAAACAGGCTCCAGGCTCTGAGCCGTCAGCCCAGAGCCCAATGCAGGTCTCAAACTCAGGAGCCAAGAGATCATGACCTGAGCAGAAGTCAGACACTTAACCCACTGAGCCACCCAGGTGCCCCACCACAATATTTCTTGATCACTAGAATGAGCAAACTCTGGAGAGTGCCAGAAAAAGATAATGTGATCAAGGAAATGAAAATATGACTGATGTAAAATAATACGTTCTGGTCACAATTAACTTAGTAAAACTATAAACTTTTCAAGTGATGTAAAAGCTGGCAAATCTTTGGTACAGAGCATCACATGTAGACATTGCATAATATTGTTTCATAAGGAAGAACATTGGAGATACATGACAATTGTCAGGCTACTCTATTCTGGAGCATATTTGAAAAGAAGAAAATGGAGTGTATGAAATAGGATGCTCATCATGTGATAATCATGAATATTCTCTGAAATTTGTAATGTTAACATTATATAAGTTCCATCATTTATAAACAAAATGATATAAAGATATTCATGCTGGAGGGTCTCAGCATACATGCACACCCATACTCAACCACATATATGGAATCTAACTTTCATTCTCTCTTATCTGCAACTCTCTAGCTGCCTTGCATAAAAAAGGGAGGTTCTTGTAAATTCTTAAGAAACAATAGTGAACTTAAAAAATTTATCTTCCGGGGCGCGTGGGTGGCTCAGTTGGTTAAGCGTCTGACTTCAGCTCAGGTCATGATCTTACTGTTCTTGAGTTCGAGCCCTGTGTAGGGCTCTGTGCTGAGAGCTCAGAGCCTGGAGCCTGCTTCAGATTCTGTGTCTCCCTCTCTCTCTGCCCCTTCCTTCCCTTTCTCTCTCTCTCTCTCTCTCTCTCTCTGTCCTTCAAAAATAATAAATGAACATTAAAAAAATTAAAATCAATAAATAAAAATGTATCTTCCATGAATGTATTCACTGAATAGATTCATACTCTCATTACATAATATTGCCTTTCTGTAAGGAAACTTATTTTCAAATGAACATCAGATTCTCATTATTGAGTTTTTACTTATTGCAACTAAGAAGTTGAAGCACTAAAATAAAATCATGGTTATATTTACAAATAGAAATTGATTAGAACTTAATGACTTAATGAAATTCAATTCAATGACTAATATTTGAGAGGAATCATCAAATTATAAATAGAATTTTGATATTTTAACTACTCTTTGTTCTTAGTATCATGAAATACTGATTTTAGTCTTGAAAGCATTTCTAATCTCGTTTTGTGCTATAATTTAGTGAATAATTCAATTCTCTGACTAAAGTCTCTAGGACTTCCAGTATAATGTTAAATAGAAAAGCAGCTACCTTTTTAAATTGATATCACACTCAGGTATCACCTCATGCCAGTCAGAGTGGCCAAAATGAACAAATCAGGAGACTATAGATGCTGGAGAGGATGTGGAGAAACGGGAACCCTCTTGCACTGTTGGTGGGAATGCAAATTGGTGCAGCCACTCTGGAAAGCAGTGTGGAGGTTCCTCAGAAAATTAAAAATAGACCTACCCTATGACCCAGCAATAGCACTGCTAGGAATTTATCCAAGGGATACAGGAGTACTGATGCATAGGGCCACTTGTACCCCAATGTTCATAGCAGCACTCTCAACAATAGCCAAATTATGGAAAGAGCCTAAATGTCCATCAACTGATGAATGGATAAAGAAATTGTGGTTTATATACACAATGGAATATTACGTGGCAATGAGAAAAAAATGAAATATGGCCTTTTGTAGCAACGTGGATGGAACTGGAGAGTGTGATGCTAAGTGAAATAAGCCATACAGAGAAAGACAGATACCATATGGTTTCACTCTTATGTGGATCCTGAGAAACTTAACAGGAACCCATGGGGGAGGGGAAGGAAAAAAAAAAAAGAGTTTAGAATGGGAGAGAGCCAAAGCATAAGAGACTGTTAAAAACTGAGAACAAACTGAGGGTTGATGGGGGGTGGGAGGGAGGAGAGGGCGGGTGATGGGTATTGAGGAGGGCACCTTTTGGGATGAGCACTGGGTGTTGTATGGAAACCAATTTGTCAATAAATTTCATAAAAAAAAATAAAAAAAAATAAAGGCAAAAAAAAAATTAAAAAAAAAAAAAAAGAAACTCAATACCAATCCAGTTGTGTAGCTGGCCCTAATTTTAGATATTTTGGTTGTGTAAGAAAATAAATTCCTTTTTGGTTTTGTTTTAAAAAAAAAAAAACAAAAAAAATAAATTGATATCAAAAGAAATGGCTTCTAGGGGCACCTGAGTGGTTCGGTTGGTTAAATGTCCAACTCTTAATTTTGGCTCAGGTCATGATCTCACTGTTCGTGAGTTCAAGCCCGGAGTCAGGCTCCGTGCTGGCAGTGTGGAGCCTGCTTGGGATTCTCTCTCTCTTTCTCTCTCTCTCTCTCTCTCTCTCTCTCTCTAAAAGTAAATAAATAAACTTAAAAAATGGCTTCTATGCTGTAACCGCTTGTGTGTTACATACTGTAAAATTTGCCAAATTCTTTAATCAGGTGCAGGAAATTTCTTCTATTCCTAATTTGCTTTTTTTTTTTTTTAATGAGCTAGAACTAAATTTCAGGAATCTTTTCCTGTATCTACTTAAATCCTGACTTCTTCTATTTTAAACTTCTGAATAGGCTGTAGTATGAAAAGAGCTCCTACAGTAAGATGTTTTCCATTTGCAACTAAACAGTCATAATGCTTCTTATTGTATAACGCTGGATAATAGCTACTAATATTTTTCCAAAGAATAAGATTGGCCAGTCTTTGCCATTTCTTGTATTTTCTGGGACTGTTATCAGTATCAAGGACTCTAAGTGTCATAAAATAAAATGGTGATCTCCTTGAACAAAATTGTCTGGACAAGTTTGGGTTAGAAAAGTTTCTTTTTTAAAAGCTTGGAGAAATTAGTTTCTATAAGTTTGTGAGCTGGATATATGAAGAACTTATATCACTGATCAAATGTTTTTAATGCTTATAAACAATTTCAGCTTTCTCTGTCTACTGCTTATGTTCTTAGGCAAATTGCTTATGTTCTACTTCTACTTAATATTACAATTTATTGCCATGATATTGTTTGCAGTGTTTTCTTCTTCTGTGTTAGAACTATTATTCACAAATATACCCCCTTTCTCTCTCCCCATTCTAATATTGCAGATGTATTATTTGTTTGTGACTACTTCATCTTTTTGTTGAACTTTCAGTATTTTTTCTTCCTTATTTTTACATGATTTTTTTTTTCTGTAACACTGTATGTCTCTTCTCAATCATTAGATTTTTCTCTCACCTTTTTACTTTTATTTTCCTGCATTATATAGTTTGTTATTGTTAAACAGCTTAAGTGTTTTCGGTGATTTCCCTTTCTAATTCATACATTTTTGCTTTCCTTTTTTGCCTTTATCTATTACTGTTTTAGAAGTGTCTTTTCTAAAGAATGAAATGTAATGTTTTCTTTCCAATCTTGGTATTTATTATCAAAAAGAAATTACCACAATCACATTATGATTATTTATGTGTATATTTCTACCAGTTTGTTTTCTTTTCTGCCTTATATTTTATTCATTCCCTATTTATACTTTTTTTTGTAATCCTAATAATGTAAGCAATTTATCTAATATAAATATTATATAAACAGTGATAAACAATTGCATTAATAAAATATAAACAATGTAATTCTATTATATAACAGCTAATATAATAATATAAGCAACGGTATATACAACAAATATACAACAACGGTATATACAACACCTCCATTTAGCAAATATATTTACTCTCCTTCCAAACAACAGTAGAAACATAAAGGACTTTCTCACCACCCCCACCCTTCTCTGTGACCTATTTATGTACCTGTATTGCTCAGTAACAATCTGGTCCTTTTGATTATCTCTCTTAATTTAGATATTATTGTGGGTTTTATACCATCAATCAATATTTTGATTTATCCGGAGGTTAACTGATTTCTTTGTTAATCTTGCCATTTTGAATTTCAGACATTCATATTTGGGACTCCTGCCTTCCTTTTTGAACTTATTCACTAATTTTTAAATGAACTTATTACCAAGCTGTTGCTTTTTTTGTTTTCCTTTTGAAAATGTTTCTGTTTTGACCCTCTTCAAAACTGTTATTTAAATCGGCTACTATAATGTGTAGTCGTATGGTATGTTTTAATAAGACCCGCAAAAAATAGAGAAGTCTGATCTGATTTATTTTTTTTTAACATTTATTCATTTTTGAGAGTGAGAGAGACAGAGCACGAGCGGAGGAGTGGCAGAGAGAGGGGGAGACACAGAATCTGAAGCAGGTTCCTGGCTCTGAGATGTCAGCACAGGGCCCGATGCGGGGCTTGAACTCATGGGCTGAGAGATCATGACCTAAGCCGAAGTTGGACGCTGGACCGACTGAGCCACCCAGGCTCCCCAGAGAAGCCTGATCTGAGTAACGGGAGATACAGTGTACAACTGCATAGTAGTGAAAACATCATATACAATGGCCTATATAATATGTATAATGACCTATATAACATGTAAAATGACATAAATAATCATCGGGAACTGAATCTGTCATTCTGTAAATGTGACATTTATGTTCTAGTGCACATATTCACTGGTTGATAAATGTCTGGAAGTGACTTTCAGAGGGTGTCCTGCCTTCGGTACCTCTGCAGAGCATGTGTGTGACACTTTCTTTCCCTGGAATGAGGGAAAAGACTTGCATGGTAATTTCAGACAAGCCAACATTCTATCTTTCTGCAATAACAGCCATTTTCTATCAAAGTGGATTTTACAGAGATCTTTGCAATAGTGCATTTGTCGTGCAATTAATACGTAGTTGTATTAGATGAGAATTGTCTTTCTGCATCTTGAAGATATTTGCTCAAAGGTTTTTTTTCTTCTCTTTGCTGGGAGGTCTTGTCACTCTCACAATAATTCTTTGTAGGTAATTCATCATATACTTTATACGTGTCCTTTAGTTTTACTATTATCTGAGTTACTAACCTAATTTTATTAATATTAATATTAGTATTAATATTAATATTAGTGAGGGAGATACAATGCTTTCTGATTCATGGATTTTTTCAGTCCTAGAGAATTCTCAAATGTTACATATATAAAATATTGCCTATATCCCATGTGTTATCTCCTCATCTTCTATGATTATTTTTAAATACAAACTTTAAAACATCTTTTTTGTTTCAGTATTCCATACCCCTTATCTTCTATATCATGTTTGCAATATGTGACACAATTTAGTTAATTTCTTCATATCTCAATTTTATTCTCTCTCTTCTCTCTCCCCCCCCCCCTTTCTCTCTTTGGCTTTGTCTAATTTGCTGATTAATTCTTCTATTTGATATCCTTAATAGCAAAAGTCTTGGGAGAACAGTTGGTTGGTTTCTATTGCTTATTAATCACAATGTTCCCCCAGCTCTATATATTCCATTGATTCCACTCATAATTTACCATGCAAGTGATTACCTTTAAAGCCACCATATCATACAGTTATATATTGAATTTTCTGTATCTCTCCTTAACCAGAATCAGTCCACGATTTCCTTTATTTCTTTATCATAGCATGCCTAGAATTGAGAACAGTGTTTAATGTTTCATAGGCTCTCAAGTAATATTTGTTGAACTGATGTTAAATGAATGGCAGCTTGTTTCATGGTATGACTTGTTTGCAAATATACTTATTTGAACTTCATCTGGGGAAATTCTAACAAATTTGGAGGAGATTTATTCTTCTTGAGAGAATTTTTGCATATTCTCTGAATAGGGTTGTGAACCATAGGGGACGCTTGAATAAATGTGCAGTATTGAGGTCCTTAGAATGTGCAGGCAGTGTGAACTTTAACCCCATACTTACATGAGTGGCAACCATTCACTAAAGGATTCTCAAGGAAAACCTTCTTTTCACTCACCCATAATCCAGCGGTAAGTGTCATTTTTTCTCTTTTTTTGAATTTTTTTGTTTTGTTTTGTTTTTTCCTGGTAGGTAATCTTTCATTGAGGGTTTTATTTGCATGGACCCTCTGTTTTTGATAAGTAGGACTTACGCCCTCTCTCTTGTTTTCAGCACAACCACGAAAACTGTTCCCTTTATAATTATGAATGTTCGTTCCCATTATAACATACATTACGGTTGTCTTATGGTAGCCCCTGGCTTCAGCACATATTTTGGATTCATATAAACATTTCATTTTGATATCTGAAGATTTCCCATACTTTCTTTGAAATCCGTTTGCTTTTTAAATAACTATTTTTTCTTTTTTTCATTTTTTAAAATTTAGTTAGTTAGCATATAGTGTAATAATGATTTCAGGAGTAGAATTTAGTGAATCATCACTTGCATATAACTCCCAGTACTCATCCCAACAAGTGTCCTGCTTAATGCCCATCACCCATTTAGCCCACCCTCTACCAATCTCCCCTCCAGAAACCCCTAGTTTGTTCTCTGTATTTAAGAGTCTCTTAGGCTTTGCCTCCCTCTCTGTTTTTATCTTATTTTTCCTTCCCTTTCCCTGTATTTATCTGTTTTGTTTCTCAAATTCCACACGTGAGTGAAATCTTAGGATATTTGTCTTGCTCTGACTGATTTATTTCACTTGGCATAATACACATTAGTTCCAACCATGCTGCAAATGGCAAGGTTTCATTATTTTTGATTGCTGAGTAATATTCCATTATGTATATACAGCACATCTTCTTTATCCATTCATCAGTCAAGGTATATTTGGGCTTTTCCTATAATTTGGCTATCGTTGATAGTGCTGCTATAAATATTGGGTGTATGTGCCCCTTCAAATAAGCATTTTTGTATCCTTGGGTAAATACCTTGTAGTGCAATTGCTGGGTCATATGGTAACTCTATTTTATTTTTTTGAGCAACCTCCATACTGTTTTCCAGAGTGGCTGCACCAGTTTGCATTCCCAACAGCAGTGCAAAAGTGTTCTGCTTTCTCCATATCCTAACATGTGTTGCTGCCTGAGTTGCTCATTGTAGCCATTCTGACAGGTGTGAGGTCGTATCTCATTGTGGTTTTGATTTGTATTTCCCAGATGAAGAGTGATGTTGAGCATCTTTTCATGTGTCAGTTGGCCATCTGGATGTCTTCTTTGGAAAAGTGTTCATGTCTGATGCTTATTTCTTCATTGGATTTTTTGCTCTTTGGGTGTTGAGTTTCATAAGTTCTTTATAGGTTTTGGATACTAACCCTTTATCCGATATGTCATTTGCAAATATCTTCTCCTATTCCGTCAGTTGCTTTAAGTTTTGCTGATTGTTTCCCTTGCTGTGCGGAGGATTTTTTATCTTGATGAGGTCCCAGTAAGTCATTTTTGCTTTTGTTTCCCTTGTCTCCAGAGACATGTCTAGTAAGAAGTTGCTGTGGCCAAGGTCAGAGACGTCGTTGCCAGTTTTATTCTCTAGGATTTTGATGGTTTCCTGTCTTACATTTAGGTCGTTCATCCATTTTTAATTTATTGTTGTGTATGGTGTAAGAAAGGTTCATTCTTCTGCATGTCGCTGTCCAGTTTTCCCAACACCATTTGCTGACGAGACTTTTTTTTTATTGGATTTTCTTAACTACGGTTTCTCTTCAGATCACATAATTCTTTCACCTTAAACAACTATTTTTAAATAATTCTAAGCATTTAAGTTGTTTGCATCGGTCAGTTTTTCAGGTGACTGAATATTGCTGAGATTATTTGAAAAAAATATTAAAAGAAACGTTAATATAAGAGTAAAAAACAAAAACAGTGGAAAAAATTAATAACGGCCATTCCAGTATCTACCTCTACTCTTATCTAAATTTTTCATTCTCATTATCCTAGACACGTAGCACCAAGAGACAGAGCCAGATTTCAGTTCCTCCTAACATTTTCTCCCCTTTGGGACACTACCTACAGTTTTCAAGGTTTAGAATGTATGAAATACCAAAAAAATAAATATTAAGCATTAAAAAAATATTATTTTCTGGTAGGAAGCCTACTCCTATTCCCCTTTCCACTCTTAGAATAGTGTTTTTGTACTAGGTTGCAGTGTATTTTAAAAAACTCTTAAAGGATTGACCTAACTTAATACTTAACCAGTGTTATCTGAAATGGGTTAACTCCTTGATTGGTTGTAAATTGATAAGAGTAGTTACATTTTGGTCATGGAAATCGTAGAAATTTTTCTAAGCAAAAGCAAAGAATGTTTTGTTTATTTTGTGATTAATACAATAGTTTAGTGTTTTGAAGGAGCTAAAAAAAATGATAGACTTACTCAGGTAAATTTATTAAATGTTCTTAGAGCACAGTGGTTGTTAAGTGGAGTTATACGTATTTCTTTTCCAGAGACAACGAAGGGCAAAGAAATGACAGTCAAATATATTTTACAAAATTTACACTTAAAATAGTTTCCCTTGAGAAATGCCTCCTTCACATATTTTTTTTTTAAGAGATATTTTACTCTTCAATGTAAATAAACTCCTTAGTATTTGGGTGTTGAATGTGAAACAGATTTATCTTTCTTTTTTTCCTCCCCATTTTATAAATATGCAAAATAATAGAATAGATCATCTGATATTAGAAGTATAATTTCTGAGAAAATGGAAGTATAATTTGATTCAAATTTAAGTTAAATTCCTAACAACACTCAGACTTTTTGTTAACGTATGCTTAATTGTTCACTCACTAATTGCCTGCATATAGGATGTCGTTTTTTTGGTTTTTGGTTTTTTTTTTTTTTTTGCTTTAAAAGATAAAATATATGAACAATAATCACATGAATTCAAGATACTGAAGAATTCACCACATTGAAAAGAAATCTCTGGAGTGTGGAATTGTAGGCGATGAAGATGTAATTAGTGATAATTCCTTCTTTATTGGAATTCTAGTAAGAAATGATGGATTAAATTACCTCCTTATCAACCCTACAGTGTGATTTACTTATTTTCCCCTCACCTTTCTCTGACATAATTGATTCCAATCAAATTCCAAAATAGTAAAAAACTTTAAAAATCAAAACTAAAGTTGTTGGTGTATGGCTATCTAGAGTCTGAAACAAAGTTCCAGACTTATAGAAATAACAGGTTCACTGTATATATTCACGATTTCTTTGTAATAAAAATGCTAGATTATAGTTTTATTTTTCTTCCTTTAGAAATTCTAATGGACAAAGGCTTAAATTCTCCATTTTTCTGCAAATTCTCAGCAATTTCACAATTTGGTTTTTTTAATTTTTAATTTTTTTAATGGTTATTCCTTTTTGAGAGACAGAGAGACAAAGCACAAGCAGGGGAGGGGCAGAGAGAGAGGGAGACACAGAATCTGAAGCGAGTTTCAGGCTTTGAGGGGTCAGCACAGAGCCCGACATGAGGTTCGAACTCATGAACCATGAGATCATGACCTGAGCTGACATGGGACCCTCAACAAACTGAGCCACACAGCTGCCCCTTTTTAAAATATTTTTTAATGTTTTATTTTATTATTTTTGAGAGAAAGAGAGAGATCAAGTGTGAGCAGGGGAAGAGCAGAGAGAGATTGAGACACAGAACTGGAATGCTCCAGGTTCTGAGCCATATATCCATACAGGGCTCGAACTTATGGACCACAAAATCATGGCCTGAGCTGAAGTTAGAGGCTTAACTGACTGAGCCACCCAGATACCCCTCACAATTTGTTTTTGACACCATTTTGTGTCTAGTAATGAATTGCTATAGACAAAAGTAGAATAAAATTTTTAATTGTTTTTTCCATACAAAACTCCCAAACACTTTCAAAACCATTTTTTTGTTGTCTGATATCTGTTTCTGATCATTTTTGGATTTTTTCTTCCAACTGTTTTCAATTTCCATTTCATTTTCACTGCCTTTCTAAGTAATTTTTCCTGAAACTATTGTAAAAAATCAGACTGGGAATTTTTTTTCCAAATACAGCCTTTCCATGCATATATATTTGAAGTTTATTTGACTTGGAATATTACATGCAATATTACAATAGTGTACAACATAGTGATTCAACAATTGTATACGTAGTGAAATGCTCACCACAATAAATAGAGTTACCATCTGTGACTGTATAAACTTATTAAATATTGAATGTATTTCCTATGCTTACCTTTCATCCTGTGATTGATTTGGTTTATAACTGGAAGTTTGTAACTCTTAATCCCTTTACCTATTTTGCTAATATTTTATTGAGAATTTTTGCATGAATGTTCATGAAGCTAATTGGTTTGTAATTTTTATCATTTTTTATAGTGTTTTTAATCTGGATTTGGTCAGGGTAATGTTTGGTATCAGGGTAATCAGGGTAATGCCTCAATGAATGCCTGGAAAATTTTCTTACTCTTATTTTTTAGAATGGTTTTAGAAGAACTGGTATTAACTCTTCAAGTGTTTGGTAGAATTCACCTTTGAAGCCATCTGGTCCTGGGCTTTGGTTTGTTGGGTGTTTTTTGATTAGTGATTCTGTTCATGACGATTAGTCTGTTAGATTTCTTATTTCTTCCTGATTCAGTCTTGAAAGATTATATGTCTATTGGAATTTATCTGTTTCTTCTAGGTTGTTCAGCTTTTTGGTATATAATTTTTTGTTAGTCTCATAATACTTTGTGTTTCCATGGTGTTTGTTGTAAGTTCTCCACTTACATTTCTTATTTGAGTCCTCTTTTTTTCCTTGATGAGTCTGGCTAAAAGCTTATCAATTTTGTTTATCTTTTCAAAGAAGAAGCTTTTAATCTCTTAATAGTTTAAGTCTCTATTTTATATTTAAGTCTCTATTTCATTTCCATTCTGATTTTTATTTTTTTCTTCCTTCTACTAACTTTGAGTTCTATTTGTTCTTTTTCTAGTTCCTTTAGGTATAGTTAGATTGTTTATTTGACCTTGACCTTGACCTTTTTCTTTTCTTTAAGTAAGCCTATGTTATTATAAACTTTTATCTTAGTTCTGCTTTTGCTACATCCTGAAAGTTCTGTGCCATTGTGTTTCCACTTTCATTTGTCTCCAGGTATTTGTGATTTCCTCTTTGATTTTTTTCATTGACCCATTAATTGTTTAGTACCTTGTTATACAGCCTCCATGTGCTTGTGTTTCTTCCATTTCTTTTATTGTAATCAATTCATAGTTTCATGCTGTTGTGGTCAGAAAAGATATTTGATATGATTTGTCTCCTTAAATTTATTGAGACTTGTTTTGTAGTTGAACATATGATCTATCCTGGAAAATATTACATGTTCACTTGAAAAAATATGTATTCTTCTGGTTTTGGATAGTATGTTTTATTTGTCCATCCCATCTGTTCTAATGTGTCCTTCAAAGCTGCCGTTTCCGTGTTCATTTTCTGTCTGGATGGCCTCTCCATTGATGTACATTACAATCTTCCAAATGGCTCTTGTATTTTTACCCATTCAATCACCCTCTGTTCTTTGTTTGGAACATTTAGACCATTTACATTTAAAATAATTACTGATAGGTATGTATCAATAATTTTATGTTTTGTTATTGTCGTTATCTTGTAGTTCTCCATCCTTCTGTTCTCTCCTCCTTTGTCATTGATGATTTTTAGTGTTATGCTGGATTCCTTTTACTTTTTTGTGTATCTTATACAGGTTTTTGGTTTGTAGTTATCAACAAGGTTCATATATAATATCCTAAATATACAGCAGTCTATATTAAGTTGATGGTAGCTTAAATTTAAATGCATTTTAAAAGTACTACATTTTTACTCTCCCTTCCATGTATAATTTTACATTTTTACATTTTACATGCCATATTTTACATCTTTAAAATTTGTGAATCACTGAACTTTTTAGATATAATTTTATAGCATTCATACTAACTTTATAAGTGATTGATCTACTCTTACTATGTATTTGCTTGTATTGGTAAATTTGTTTTCCTTTCATAATTTGCTTTTTTTTTCTTTCATAATTTTCCTAATTCTAGTTGTGGCCTTTTAAGTTCCTTCAACATTTTGTATAAGGCTTATTTATTGGTGACAAACTTTAAAAAAATGTTAATGTTTATTTTTTAGAAAGAGACAGAGTATGAGCAGGGAAGGGGCAAAGAGAGAGGGAGACACAGAATCCGAAACAGGCTCCAGGCTCTGAGCTGTTAGCACACAGCCTGATGTGGGGTTTGAATTTACAAACCACTAGATCATGACCCGAGTGAAGTCGGTTGCTTAACTCACTGAGCCACCCAGGCGCCCCTGGGTGACGAACTTTCAAACTTTTGTTTGTCTTAGTAAGTCCATCTCTCCTTTAATTCTGAATAATCTTGCCATGTAGGGAACTTTTGGTTATAGATTTTTCTTTCAGCCCTTTGAGTATTTCATGCCATTTCCTCTGGCCTACTGAAAGTTTCTGCTGAAAAAAATCAGCTGATAGGCTTATGGGATTTCCCTGGTACATAACTAATTTCTCTTGCTACTTGTAAGATTCACTGTTTAATTTCTGATATTGTAATTATTATGTGCCTTGGTGTGGATTTCCTTGGGTTCATCTTGTTTGGTGCTCTCTAGGGTTACTGGACCTGGGTATCTGTTTTTTTCCCCAGGTTATGGAAGTTGTCGGGTATTACTGCTTCAAACGAGTTTTGTGAAAACTTCTCTCTGTTTTCTCCTTATGGGACCCTTATAATGTAAATATTAGCATGATTGATGCTGTCCTAGAGTTTCTTAATTTGTTCTTATGATTTTAATTTTTGTTTTTCTCTTCAGCTTGGGTGCTTTCCATTATCCTGTCTTCCAGATTGCTGATTTATTCTTCTGCATTTCCTAATACACTATTCATTCCCTCTAGGATATTTTTCACTTCAGTTTTTGTGTTCTTCAACCCTGATTGGTTCTTTTTTTTAATTTTGTTTTTAATTTTTTGTTGAAGTTCTCAGTGAGTATATCCAGCTTTCCTCTAATTCAGTGAGCATCTTTAGGCTGGGGGTGTCCTAGGGAACCCTGCACTCTTTTGTCAAATTATAAGGAAATCAGCATTTTACTCTTTTTAACCCCTTTTTCTCCTAACAAGCTGCTTTTAGTTAGTACGCCTGTATTTTAAATATGCAGCTCTCTATCATTGTGACCATTTCTCTTTTTTTTTTAAGTTTATTTATTTATATTGAGAGAGAGAGAGAGAGAGAGGTTAAGGAAAGGCAGAGAGAGAGAGAGTATCTCAAGCAGGCTCTGAGCTGTCAGCACAGAGCCTGATTTGGATCTCAAACCCACAAACTGTGAGATTATGACCTGAGCCAAAATCAAGAGTTGGATGCTTAACAGACTAAGCTACCCAGGGGTCCCTATTGAGATCATTTCTAAAGTTTAGGATACTACTCGTTCTCACATGGGCTCAGAATGAAAAAGAAAACTTATTTTTGTTTTTGTTTTTTTTAACATGAATTGGACGGATGGAAGAGTGAGAGACAGGGTGAATATAAGAGTCAGAAGACGGATTTCTGAAGAACCATGATAAACGCAATGATAGGAAACTTTATAAAAAACATTAAGGTTAACACACATTTTTAAAACTATGACTAGAATATCTGCCAACAATTATTTGGGTTTGGAGAATTATTTGAGGTAGGTGTCTAGATATCTGTATCCTTTCAAAGTTATTAACATTAAAAATAAATTATTCTTTTAAGAGTATTATAATTAAGGGGTGCCTGGCTGGCTCAGTCACATCAATAGCATATGATTCTTGATCTTGAGGTCCTGAGTTCAAGATCCACGTTGAAGGTAGAGATTAGTTAAATAAATAAATATTGAGAACGAATATTATAATTAAATAGTTACTGTTAAGAAATGTCTAATTATTAAGATATTATTAAGAAAAGTCTGTGGGTGCTGTTAGCACTAATCTGAATTTTGTTAAGCCCTAATATACTAAATTACTTATTCTGGGAGGAAAGTAGAAATCTTTGGCTGTTTGAATCCAAAGATAATAAGAGAAAACTATTAGATGCAAGTGAAACTATTAATGAAAACATGATCATTGGCTAACACGTTTTAAGTAACTATTTTTTGAAACCAGTTTATCCTCATTGTAAAGGTAAAATCACAAAAACTATTAACATACAGTTTCCTCCTGACCTTGGATATATCTTTATTTCTTAATTCAAAGTTACTGTCACTACCAAAAAAGATTCACTTACCTTAGCTATGTTATCTTTTCCCACGTTATCTTTCTATTTAGGATATATTCATTCACAGCACAATCATTAATTCTGTTAAAAATATATGCACTATGTGGGGCACCTGGTTGGCTCAGTCAGTAAAGTGTCTGATTTCAGCTCAGGTCATGATCTCACAGTTTGTGAGTTTGAGCCCACGTCAAGCTCTATGCTGTCAGCTCAGAGCCTGGAGCCCGCTTCAGATTCTGTGTCTCTCCCTCTGCCCCTTCCCTGCTGGTTCTCTGTCTCTGTCTCTGTCTCTCTCTCTGCCTCTCTCCCCTTCTCTCTCTCAAAATAAATAAATAAATAAATAAATAAATAAATAAATAAACATTAATATATATGTACATATATGCACTATGTCATAAAAATCTTGAAGAACTTTTAATATCCATAGAACTGCGTTAGCTCATAGAATCTGCCAAATTAAGACTCAAAGTAATAATTTGGACACAGTTCTCTATTTCCAAATGGCTTTAGTGATAACAAGGTCACCCTTCAAGGGTACTCAAGACAGGACCTAGGATGGAACCTAGTCTCATTTCCCTGTAGCCATGCAACCACCAGAAAGACCCTGAATATTTCTGATGCTTTGTGTATTAATTATTCTGAAGGGCATTATACTTCTTTAGAGGTCAAATGCATATTAATTTAAAAATAATCACAAAGTGTGTTATTTCTGAAGAATATTCTCCTGTATGGATATAGAATTGTTCCTTATGAATATCCACAAATAGTTCCATTTTATTTATTCCAACAATTAAATAACACAAATTGTCAATGTGGAACTTTGACTGAATTAACCAATGATTCACACAAATAGGTTGATTCTGAAATATTCAGACAAATTCATATTGCTGAGGATATTTTATTTGGCTATTAAGTAAAGAAAATAATCTTATCAAAGGATTTTTAGTTTATGTACATTATATTTTAGTTAAAAAGTAGTTACATGTAACAGGAACATTATTAATAATACATTTATACATAACTAAATTTGCCAGTGGAGATTATGAACTCTGAAATTTAAATGGAAACACATTTTATAATTCAGAACTATTCCAATAAAGGCAAGGATAATCTGCTAGCAAAAAGTTAACTTTGGGGGACACCTGGCTGATTGAGTCGGTGGAACATGAGGCTCTTGATCTCAGGGTTGGGATTTCAACCCCCATGTTGAATGTAGACATTACTTAAATAAAGAAACTTAAAAAAAAAGGTTAACTTTGAATCATTAAACTAATGTGAATAGTTATGAAACAGAGTCACTAATTGTGTATAACAATGTTAGTGATGTCTAAGGGAGGGGTGGTAAACGTTTAAATCGATAAACCATTTTTGGACCACCTTTGGAGAGTTTCATCTCTTATTTGGTTACTAGAAGGAAAATGGAAATAAATGTAGGTGATTTCTTGAAAATAAAAAAATAAATAAATAAGCGGGGATGCGATGTGATCAAAGGAAGGGAAAAGGGACAGCAAACCAAGTAACATGTCTGAAATCAGACTGTTGTAAATTACAGTGCAACTAAAATTTAAAATATCCTTTATTTCTTCATCTCTAAATGTTTACACATTTTTTACACTAATATTAAATGTAGTTCTTTCTTTTTCATGTCGAATCATTGTCTTATTGAAAAATGAATATGGGCCATAGTAGTATCCATATATACATTATGTTACATTGTCAGATACTTGATAGAACCACGAAAATATTAAAACTTGAACTTTCCTAGGGGCGCCTGGGTGGCTCAGTCAGTTAAGCGGCAGACTTCAGCTCAGGTCATGATCTGGCGGTCTGTGGGTTGGAGCCCCACATTGGGCTTTGTGCTGACAGCTCAGAGTCTGGAGTCTGTTTCAGATTCTGTGTCTCCCTCTCCCTCTGCTCCCCACCGCCCTGCTTGCACTCTGTCTCGCTCTGTCTCTCAAAAATGAACAAATGTCAAAAAAAATTTAAGAAAAGAAAAACTTGAACTTTCCTCAATTTTTAAATCATGTAATTAATGTATGTTTAAATTTTTGCCTTTTATGAACTTTTTATACTTCATCAAAATTATCAAACTCTAAGTCACTCCAAGTATATAATGATGAAGTTTTTAGGAACAATGTAAATTACTGCAAATTGGCACCTTTGAGAAAACAGTTTTTAGATTGCATTTTATTAAAAATGTTCCATTTCTCTTTGCATAATAAAATAGCTATATATATGGCCGCATTGTCTTATATATGATTGACTTATTTAATTCCATGTCACATTTTAAGAGAGATATTCCAAACCAATACTTTGCTGCATACGAATTGGAAATATCAGATTTTGTATTAATTGCTATTTAAATATCAATTTCTATTGCGAAAAAGATAGGGTGGGTTCTTTATGACCAACATGAACATGAATTAGGCAGTTATCCATTTCCTCAAGGTGTAAATTGATACATAAAAGGTTCATAAGTAAAATGTGAAAAGGACTGGTTGAATATTTTAACAGCGCCTTTATCATAGTTACATATCACTATAGAAATATATCAGAAACTTACACCACTGCCAAACTTTCTAAACTTGATCTGCAGATGAAAGAAGATTCTCTTTTTTTTATAAAACTCTGATAATATTATTCACTTTCAAAACTATGACAATCCAGTCCAGTACTTTAATTCCGAGCAATACACCCTTAGGGAGATTTGAATAGTACCTAACCCGGCATTGCTAAGTGGAGTGGCACATGTAGAAACTGGCTTTCCCTTGATTTTGAGCAAATCCCCCCCTTTTTTTTTTACATCAATAAAGATTTTTAAGTATTAACCTTTCCTACCGTAGCTTTGATGAAATACTTCTTAGTGATTCTAAGTAGATTAGCAAACAAAGATAAATACGTATGTCTGTGCCAACTTCTAACTTAACTGCAGTCAGAAGCAAATCCAAATGTAAACCAGCTCCTAACGAAACCAAAAGTTTTTAAAGAACTCAATTCATTTTCCGTTTGCCTCTAGGGATCTACCCTCTTCTCCAAATAACTCCTAATCTGTTTAAAAACCACCCAAGCTTTAGTTTTTGGCTGCTATATTTCATTGCTGGAGACAGCTGTAGAGTAAATCAAGCATCAAATAGACTGTAATTCACACACCTTTACACTGGTGTGCTTTTTACTGCAAGGTTATATAGCTGTCATAGAATTACTTGATTAGCATTCTTTTAGGGTAAGCAACACTTGAGTGCAAACCCGTGAAGCTGAACTGAATCAATAAAATTTCGTTGACATAAAAATGAACTTTATTGAACCCCACAGAGTCGTGCCTATGACAAAATTCAGAAAAGGAAAGAAATGGAAAATGTATGTGTTCTTATTTTGTATTTTATCTTGAAGAATGTTATTTTGAAGATGAATTTGTCATACCTTTTTTGTTGTAAAAAAAAAAAAAAACACTTCTTAGCAACCCTGGAATAGACTCTAGAAGATGGTGGCAATGATATGCCTCCAGCGTGTGGATTATTGAATCGTCAAAACTCTTAAAATTTAGGAAAGTCAGGGAATGGCAGGATCATTTAAAACAAGAGATTCCCAATTCCAATAATTTTTTTCTCTATCCCATACGTGCACTTTTCTTTTCATATTGGCTCCATTGTCTCTCATTTCCAACCACCTTTGTTGACTGGGTGGATGTGATTGTTAGCTAATGTTCACCGCTTTGGATATTCTCCAAACCGGGCATATTAAAAATTCCAATGGAAAGCAGCTTCAATTTTAAAAGTTTCCAGGAAAAGACTTCCACCCTTTTCTACAGTCAACCATGCCTCATAAACAAGGAGTTATAACAAATCATGTAGGAAACCTTTTTGGAATAGAGAGAAAACACAGTTACCATCCTGGAAAGAGTACTTCAAAAAGAAGAGACACAGGTTAGATAAGAGAAAATATTTTTTTCTGAAAGGAGAAAGATTCTTAAGTAGCCATGTACATTAGTTCTACCGCAAGTTGAGTCCACAGCTCAAACTTGTCAGTTCTTTCTGGTAACAATTGGGGTATTTTTAGTCAATTTTCCCCCATATTTTTTAAAAGATAAAATTTAAATCTTATGCTCATCCCACCTTTACCATTCTTCTTGGAGTTTTATTTGCATCCTGCTGTATATAAAATGAGGAAATGAGGTAGAACAGTGTTAATCAGAAGTGTGAGTGCCATTTGCCACATGATCGTTTTTCTCCTTCCAATTCACTTCCCAACATTAACCTGTTCCTTTTCAGTTGTAGAGATTAATGAACACTTAATTTTCTTGAACCCAAGGTGTAGGATGCAGTAAAATAGACTGCACGCCATTGAAGCTACCTTAAAATCATTCTACAACTGATAAGACCCTTTGAGAATCTTCCACTCCAGGTACAAATAATTGTAATTTTCACACTATCAGCCTGGCTTTTTGTAAAGGTGGTCTAGTCCATGTATATCCCTTTGGCTCCTGGCGTTCTTTCCTTTACATCCAAGTGGGTGTACATGTGTGAAATCTATATGCTTTGTCTTAATCTCTTCTGCCATTTTTTAATCACAAACATTTTAGTAACTTAACCCTTTCTTTTTTTTTTTTTTTTTTTTAAATTTTTTTTCAACGTTTTTATTTATTTTTGGGACAGAGAGAGACAGAGCATGAATGGGGGAGGGGCAGAGAGAGAGGGAGACACAGAATCGGAAACAGCCTCCAGGCTCCGAGCCATCAGCCCAGAGCCTGACGCAGGGATCGAACTCACGGACCACGAGATCGTGACCTGGCTGAAGTCGGACGCTTAACCGACTGCGCCACCCAGGCGCCCCACTTAACCCTTTCTTAATCAAAATACAGATTGAAGACCAGCCACATAAGCATAACCCAGGAGCTTAGTAGAAATGCAGACTATGGTGCTCTTCTCTAGACCTATAAAATAAGATTTTGATAAAATCCACACGTGAATTGTACATATATTAACTTTGAAGTGGAGGGAGAATGAATGTCCACTGTTTTATAACACTCTCAAATAAAAAAGTTATCGATTAACAGAACTCACTTTATGAGTATCTTTTTTTTTAAGTTTATTTATTTATTTTTGAGAGACAGAAGCAGAGAGAGAGGGAGAGAGAATCCCAAGCAGGCTCCAAGCTGTCAGCACAGAGCCCGACGTGGGGCTTGAACCCATGAACTGTAAGATCATGAGTGAGCCAAAGTCAGACTCTTAACCGACTGAACCATCCAGGTGCCCCCTTTTCCTAACTTTTAAAACCCATCCCCTGTTACAGCCCATTGACTTGCAATTTCCAGAAGTGACTTGCAATTTTAAGTTATTTCATACTTCTGTGAATCTGCCTCTAGTAGTCTCATTATATGACAGTCTTCATTTCTTTTTTTAATTTTTTTAACGTTTATTTATTTTTGAGACAGAGAGAGACAGAGCATGAATGGGGGAGGGGCAGAGAGAGAGGGAGACACAGAATCGGAAGCAGGCTCTGAGCCATCAGCCCAGAGCCCAAGGCGGGGCTCGAACCCACGGACCGCGAGATCGTGACCTGAGCTGAAGTCGGATGCTTAACCGACTGAGCCACCCAGGCGCCCATGACAGTCTTCATTTCTTAAAGACACTTTGTACCTCACTAATGCTCCTTAGTCCTCCAGGATTTAATTCTGGTGTCATCTTAGCAATTACCTTAGTGAACATGATATAACCTTTCTTAGTAATCCCATAGTGAGTTGTTATGTTTGCTAACGGGAAATATTTACTTGTTGCTCTTCATCTAGGAAATTCAGTTATTTAAAACAGGAGGTAATTGCATAGTTGTCTTTTCATCCTAACTCTTCATAAAGTGAGCATATCACCAAGTCAGGGATTAGAAAATGCATGCACGAATGAAAATGTGCTTTTTATCAAGCCAGACAATGATTTTCTATGCTTGGGAGTGTGCACAAACTATTTCAGGTTTATATAAACTAGCCCTCAGTGATCCCTGTCTCTTGGTATTTGCACCATGGTGTAGTCCTGTCCTGTTGAGATGCGTTGGGTTGGCTGTCCCTAGTGTCTTGTTTCTAAGCAATAAAATATAGTAAACAGGGTCAGATGGCACTTCTGTGATTAGGTTACATAGAATTGTGACTTCTGGCTTCCTCGCAAACTCTAATGTTTATTTGGCTACAACAGATTGAAACAAGCTGTTATGTGAGGCCCTTGAGACAAGAAACTGAGGATGGTCCTCAGCCAGGAGTCAGCTAGAAATGGAGGCCAACAGGCTCTAGGAACTGAATTCTGTCAGCAACCACAAAAACTTAGAAGCAGATTTTTCCCAGTCCAAACCTTCATTTTAGATTCCAGTCCCAGGGGCGCCTGGGTGGCTCAGTCGGTTAAGCGTCTGACTTCAGCTCAGGTCACGATCTGGCGGTCCGTGAGTTCGAGCCCCGCGTCGGGCTCTGGGCTGATGGCTCAGAGCCTGGAGCCTGTTTCCGATTCTGTGTCTCCCTCTCTCTCTGCCCCTCCCCCGTTCATGCTCTATCTCTCTCTGTCCCCAAAATAAATAAACGTTGAAAAAAAAAATAGATTCCAGTCCTAGATGACACGCAGATGGAAGACCAGAAAGCAGAAAGGCAACTGAACTGTGCCTAAAATCCTGACCCATAGAAACTGAGATATTAATTTTTTTTAACATTTATTTATTTTTTGAGACAGAGATTGACAGAGTGTGAGCAGGGGAGGGGTAGAGAGAGAGAGAGAGAGGAAGACACAGAATCTGAAGCAGGCTCCAGGCTCTGAGCAGGGAGCACAGAGCCCAAGGCGGCACTGGAACTTGGAAACTGTGAGATCATGACCTGAGCCGAAGTTGGACGCTCAACCGACTGAGCCACCCAGGCACCCCTTAAATTTGTTTTTATAAGCTTCTGATTTTGTGGTGATGTGTTACCACAATCATACACGATGGCTACAAATTATTTAAAGCCTTACCTTACACAAATTGTGAGGCCTTAAATAATGAAGAATTGTCCCTCTAATGATAGACAATATCTCAGATGCATTTCGAGTCCAGGGAAATGGTTACTTACCTTAATTCCAGTCATGGAAGCCTTGGATCCTGACAGAAATTATGTGTTTAAATAAACATATACCTTCCTGATTGTTAATGGCATGAGTCTGGTCACTATTTCCTCTGACCTTTTCCACATCTGAGACTTTTTAATTGTTCTTTATGCTTTATTGATACTTTGTCTTTATACCTACTTTGATACGACTTCATTCTAAATTATAAATCTAATTATTTAACTCATTTTTCCTCAAACATTTTATTGGGAACTGTTTATTTCTTGTGAACCAGAATATTTAAAAAATATTGAGGATCCAAGAGTTTTTGTTTACATAGATAATATCAACCGTTAGATATAGATACCTAATGTTAATTAGAAAGTACAAGTAATAATTTCAAGTGTTAATGTGTTTATTGATTTAATGAAAATAAGTCCATTTTCTGTCAACATATCTTTTCCTAAATATGGCTAGATTTTTTAAATAAAAAAATGGAGCATAAAGGCATATTAAAAATTTTTCAACTCTCTTATATATTGCTTAATATAAGAAAGCTGGATTTTCAAAAGTCTTTATGCTGCATCCTCTGGAAAAGTTCACTGACAGTAATGAGCGAGGGTAAAAAAGTAAATAATGCCTTAGTAGTAGGATGAATACATTTGTGACCTTTTGGACCTGTTGAAGGGTCTTAGTTGCATGAAAAACAAGGCCAAGCTTTGAGAACTATTGACTTAACCAGTCCTCCATTTTTTTCTTTTATTCTGAAAACTAGCTAGTAATCACACACACACACACACAAAAATGACCAACTACAAAAATTATAGAAATATATATTTTTTAAACTTATATCACTAAGTATAGAACCCCCTAACACATGATGGAAATCTCCTTTCAGTTTACTGTTAATTGGCATGCCTTATTTAATCATACTAGTCTACAGTATTATCAATTGGTTTAAGTTTCTTGCCTTGAAACAGTAAGCTTCAGTACGCTGAAAGGCAGACATGTAAGTACCATCTTGTCTTTTTATTTTTCAGTTTAAAAACAAGATTAGAGAAACAGTTCCTAAGCATTTGATATGGTTGGATGTTTTAGGGTAGTTCAAAGAACAAACCGGTAAGAAGTATTTGTAGATACATAAGAGATTTATATAGGAATTGGCTTATGGAGGCTGAGAATTCCCACAACTTGTCCTCTGCAAGTGGGAGACTCAGGAAAGCTGGTGGTGTAATTCAGTTCAAAGGGCAGAGAACCAGGAGGAGTTGATGCTATAACTCTTAGGGCAAGGCTGAAGACCTTAGAACTGAGAACGTAGGGGCGGGAGAAAACACATGTTCCAGCTTAATAAGAGGGAGAGAATTTGCCCTTTCTCCACCTTTTTGTTCTATTTGGACACTCAACCAGTTTGATGATGCCCACCCACACTGGTGATGGTGGATCTTCTCCACTCAGTCTATTGATTTAAATGCTAATCTCTTTCTGATACACTCTCACAGATATACCCAGTCAAGTTGCCACACAAAGTTAACCATCACATTGAATTTTAACACACTTATAGTTCTGGTCATTTTCACTTATATTTCTAAGTCATGCCTTATAAACTGGATGCCAATAACTTAATGAATACTTAGCCTCATAATTCATACTTTGATTTTATTTCTGAAAATGAGACACTGAGCATTCACCCTCTTTCAATAATTGTCTAAGTCTCAGATTTTTTTTTTTGGCAGTTATTACCAGCAATAGTTTTAATTTAAATGTCTGGCTAACTTCTTAGAGCAAGGGTACGATTTTTATTACTCTGGAGAATATGCCAGAATGGAAAAACCTAAAGTAAATATTATGATTAATTTTCTGTTCACACTACTTGACTGTTATTATTATATGTAATTCAAGGAGAATGTACTTTTTTTCTGAGGATTATTTAAACTCATTCTACAAATCCGGTAAAGCCAAAATACAAAGCTGGGTTATAATGCATTAAGCATATTGCAACCCACTGTAATTATCACTAGGGACTTATTTTTTAAAATATGTTTATGTGGGGCGCCTGGGTGGCACAGTCAGTTAAGCGTCCGACTTCAGCCAGGTCACGATCTCATGGTCCGTGAGTTCGAGCCTCGCGTCAGGCTCTGGGCTGATGGCTCGGAGCCTGGAGCCTGTTTCCGATTCTGTGTCTCCCTCTCTCTCTGCCCCTCCCCCATTCATGCTCTGTCTCTCTCTGTCCCAAAAATAAAATAAAACGTTTAAAAAATAAAATATGTTTATGTAACTCACGTTCAAACAAACTAGATGATATTCATTTGAATGTTTTTTTGCCTGTCCAGGTGTTTAATATATCCCCTGCCAGTTATTACACTCATTTTTTTCTTTGTAGATTAGATTGAAATGTATGCTTTTAAGACAAACCATGAAATCTATACCTGTTCTTTTACCTCTGGAACTTAATTAAATTAAGGGATTAATTCTTAATCTTCCTTACTAAACATTTAATGGCTGGTGTCCTTGATAACATTCCTTAGATCCTGATTTTATGAAGGAACGGGTTCCTCTTTCTGGTCATGGGAAGCCATCTGATATTCTAACAAAATAACAACAACAACAACAACAACAACAACAAAAGACTGAACCTGGAAGCTACTGTACTTGCTACTCTTTGGTTGCATTTCATAAATCCAGTATGTTCTCAGAGTAATTAATGAAGTAAACATCTTAAAATTTAGGGGCAGGTAAAATAAGACAATTATGAAAATACTGAAAAGATAATTACATAAACATTCACTAAGAGAATAGAAATGATTGTTCAAATACTTTCATATCTTGTCCTTTCTCTAGGCTTCATCCCAGAATCTTCACAAAAATTATACATTTCCATATTGGAGGTCTCAATGAATCTTCTAATAATATTTATATAATAAGTTATTAAAGAAGGAAAATGCAAGAATAACCAGTTATTACCCTGTAAGATTGAGTTCAAATATATGTTAGCCCTAAGGTATTGTTAAGGAATTTCATAATTTGGAAATTTAACATACAAATACAGCACATATGGAGACAAAGACATGGAATGAAAATTATATAGATGTTAAGAATTTGGAAATACCAAAGCATCTGGGAATTGAATCAATTACTATTTAACTCACTCATGCGTGAAAGCCTCTGGTAAATGAATTTTATATTTTGTTCTCAATAATATTAAGAATACCATAGATTATAGAAATTTGAATTTCTTTTAAAAATTTTTTAAAGTCTATTTATTTGGGAGAGAGAGAGAGAGAGAGTGAGCAGGGTAAAGGCAGAGAGAGGGGGAAGAGAGAGAATCTCAAGCAGTTCTGTGCTGTCATTTCAGAGCCCAGTGTGGGACTTGAACTCACCAACCATGAGATAATGAACTGAGCAGAAATCAAGAGCCAGGCATTTAACTGACTGAGCCACCCACGTTCCCCCAGATATTTGAATTTCTTGAATACACAAATAGTGAATTAAAAGGTATATACAATAAAAAGAATGGAAAAAATTATGGATATGTATGCATATATATAGTCTTTAATGAAAATTGTAATGAATGGAACGTACATTTTAATATTTTATTTAAATAAAAATATTGACATTAAATTAAGCACATACACTTTGGCTGTAAATTGTCACCCAACATTGCAAACCTTACTCATAGTATAATAGGCTATGATCAGTGTTGGAATTCTTATTGCACACATATTTCTCTCAAATCATTGAGTTAAATTTAGTTTTCAAAAAATTAATCTTTAAGGCATTGCATATCTTATAAAAAGTAATCAAATCAATAGATAGTGGGGGGGTGTTGTACATTTGTGGGGACAGGTTTATGAGAACTCCGAATTTTCTCAGTTATGTGGTGAACCAAAAACTTACCTAAAAGACAAAATTTATTAAATTTTATTAAAATGTATTAAAAAATCAACAAAATAAGGTAATGTCAACATGCTCTCACAGTCAGTTAAAAATGGGAACGTTATATGCTGTTAGAGGTCTTATAAAACTAAGTTGAATAGTTTTCCAGTTAATTAACATACTTCTGAGTATCATGGAAGCCAGTACTTCAAAAGGACAACTTTAGACAAATATCATAAAGTATAAAATTAAAAAAAAAAACTAACTCACATATATTAAGAATGCTTCTATGTGTATCATATGGTTACTATTTAGACACAATCTTATGTTCTCAAATTTCACATAAAAATTTGAAATACATCAAGCATATGTTAAGAGGTACATTAAAACCAATTATATATGCACAACTCTGACTATTGATGACTTAGGAAGTCTTTGGACAAAATGCGGCAGTTTAGAATTATTCTGTATGACTTTGAACAGCTCACACAGTTAGCCTAAATTAGAAAATTAAGCCATTTATGAATGAAAAGGCATAACGAGGATTGCCTTACATACACCTCATCTTGGAAGTTTGATCTGAATTGTCCAGGCAACTTGAATATGTCCTATAGATCCTTTCTGTTTCACTCTGTAGACCCTTCCCTTTATGCTTCTTTTGGGGAATTCATGTTCTCTGAAATGGTCAGAGTCTATGTTCTCATCATTATCATATGCCCACCCCATTCCCTAGTACATGAAATATATTAGGATAATTAGTATTTTGAGAGACTGAATACAAGACTAATGTCAACAGTTTGATTCAAACATGGTTCTTTTGTTGGTGTCAGGTTGATATAATTAGATCCGGTTATTTTTGGTTCCAAGGGAATGGGAACACTGAGGCTAGAGTCATTATGTTGGTTCTAAAGGGACTCATTCAATAGAAAGCGAACATAAAATGAACAACGGACAAAAAAATTACCTAATTCTACTGGCTGGTACTCCTAGGGAAATTGAGCTAGATTCTATATGGTTTTAAAAAGATGGAAATTAGTATATGCTAGTAATTCTAACTTTTAAAATACTTGTACTGTTTTCTCATTGTTCACTTTTGCTTTCAATATGTTCATAGGTTTTGTTCTATTCAGTCTTTTTATGATTTCATTCAAATCTGCCTCAGTCCTATTTCATATCCGCAGGATGATAATATAATAAGATGATATTTTTCTTCAATAATCACTTTTACTTGAACTAAATTTATATAATAAATGAGACATTGGTATCTTTTTGAAGGAGGAACATCTTTTAAAAACTATGTTTTGCTATAATAAGATACACTATCTTTCATGACAATCTTCCTACATCTATCACTCTGAGCTTATTATAAGTGACCCTTCTTTCTACTATGTGTAGGCCCACAGATCTTTAAAATATGCTTATTTTTGAAATATTTATATTCATTTTATAGGAAATATTCTTTGAATATACAATTCATGTTACAAATAGAAACAATTCCGCAGCCATCTTTGGTTTAAGAACAAAAGGCCAGGAGTAGAATTAAAGTTTCCATAAACTTACTTAACCATAAATACAATTAGGATAACTTGACATACTGTCGGAAGGATGGGAAAATAATTGATGTGATTTATTTTGAAATTATTAAATGCTATGCTCCGTATATTAGTTGTATCATTAGGCTAGTTTCTGCTGCAGAATCCATGGTATTTTGCACAGAAATGATTAAAGAGGTTATTAGCAAATCTACAAAGAACAGGGCACAGAGTATTTAAACATGACCCTATCATCTGGGCTACAAATGTTCAGCATCATTATGTTTCCACAATGGCAATTTACTGTAGTACTGAAGAATAAGTAATCAATAGAGGCAGGTAGTGCCTGTTACAGTTATAGAAAGGGGTGCAGCCTTTTCTCTTCCAAACTTTGCAAATCAATAAGCAGTCCTCCTCATAAGGCACTCTGTCTAGTTCTATTTCAGATGGGCAGCAAAAGGCATGAGCTGTAACTATCAAGCTAAAAACTGCTCCAGGATTTACCTTACTGTTTGCAAAAGGTGGCTTGATTTGTAACTAGATGAGAAATAAAAATAAGATGCATCACTGTAAAAGAAACACCATTTGAAATCATGATGATTGTAGGAATATTAAAATGCGAAACGTGTAAGTCCTTCAACCAATACTGGGAACGTTGTATATGCAACAAAGAAATTGGCAAGCCTGGCAAGCCTAAAATATTTATTCTTCAATGCAAATTATTCTAGTTTACTTTCTGCCATATCCTCCAATTAAGAGTTCTGGTTCCCAGTTTAGAAAATTTCAAGTGGGTAGCAGTATCACTAACATTGATAAACACACTTGTGTGGTGTAACAAATAATGTCTGAAAGTCACTGCCCTAAAGCATAAGCTGTGTGATTTTTACTTGAAAAGATCTCAGAGATAACCAAGAACATATCTTCATTGTGCAGATGGAAAAGCTGAGACCCTGAAAACCTAAGCAATATGGGGAAAAATCCCCTTAAGTTTGCCTCATTGTTCTGACTGGAAGCTGAATCTTTGGATTTTCCTGTGTTTACCCTACATTCTTATGGATTGTGGTGACTCTTCCCAAATTATGTTGTCATCATGGAAATACTGGATATGGCTTATTCAAGTGCCATTTGTACAAATAAGCATTGCTTAATAAGCTGGAACCACAGCGTGTTAAATTCTGGTAATCCCAGAAGCCCTAGATTTTATGTTGATCTGATTACAGCTAAGGAGGCATAGCTTGCTAGAGACAAGTGTGTTTGAATGTGAGAATGACAACGTTGAACTGTCCAATATCAGAACTCAAGTGCCCATTATTTCTATCATTACACTTAATCTTCTCTTAAACTCTATTACTGCAGAGATAAGTTTAGCGACTGTGGAATGGAAGATGCATATATTGCTAATTGGTGAATTTTTTTCTATTATCTTGTAAGCAAAAGAAACACGAAAGTCTGTCAGCAAAGCTATATCAGATAAACCTCCTATAGCAGGATGTCCCCAAATGTATCCACAAATAGTGGCTAGAAGAATTTAGAAGGAACATATACGCACATGCTGAATTGGTAGGGGAGATTTGATTCCAGGAAACGGAGAGATGACCACAAAGCTTGAGTGAGAAGAGTGAGAGAGATTTCCCTACTGCTTAGGGAAATTGTACTTTAAAGCTATCGTGCCTTAAGTTCACTTTTGAGTGTATGTTTTTCATGAAACAAATTTTCACCGCAGATAAAAATGATTTTGCAATTGATGGTGGTTAGTGTGCAGTAGGAAAAATGGCATGAGGATCTGTTTTGTTCTTCCTGTAGAGTGAGTTTTTAAAAGCATTTTGAGAGAGAAAAGGAGACTGAACAGCAAACCAAATGATCCATGGTAGTTAAGCTGATTTTCTGAAAATGAAATTTGAGTTTCAATGTGTTCATTTCAATTAAGTGTTAAGTACTAATTTAATTATAATGATTCTTACAGAGCATTTTTGTCTTCAAATGAATGTAAATTTGACTGATGAAGTTCATTGATTATATGCGTAAAACTCCCCAACATTTCCCATATAGGCTTTAATGTAATCAGTGTTAATTAATAATTACTTAAAGTTGCACAAGGTTTTTTCACAAATTCCATTAAGCCCATGCCATTAATGATTTTCTTGCAGAGAAAATCAAGTATCTGATTCCCAGTGTATTTCTATTTATAATAATATTTAATTGATATTTTCTGAATTAATAAGGTCACATATCTTATAGCAGATGGGATTTTCTAATATATTTGTCATGAATCCATTGATACTTAAAGTGCTACAACTAGACTTGTAGATTTATGTAAATAAGCATAATTCTGGTGATTTAATGCATTCTGTTAGGCAAAAGATTAAAAATGAATGTAAAATGTTAATTGTCACTTCCCAAATTCAAATCCCTTTGTTTAATACTAATGGCTCATTTCTTTCCCATATGACAATCATTTCAGTGACAGTATATGCGGGTATGAGAAAGAGAAAGCACAACAGAAAGGATGTGATTCATAATTACTCATGGTTTTAAAAATATTAGAAGAGAAGCAAAAAGGCTTTGAACTTGTTTTGAATTTCTGTAGGAGTGAGAAAGACTCAGCGGGTCCAGTGTTTCATTTTTCTTCTGTTACATACATATTACCATTACTGCCATATTAATGACTCTGGTCAAGACCAGCATGCATTTTCTATACCTATGTGTACTTTGATGGTTGTAATCTGCTACTTGCATTGCTCATACAAATTTCATTTCTCTTACGTGAAATAATGTTAAATACATTTCATATTAAACTTACTCATTGGAGTTTCATTACTTATATGCACATAAGTATTGAATATTCATGATTTAAATATATATTTAAAATTTACACCCGTTTCTTAAGTAACATGCTTTTGAAAGTTATCCAGATGTAATCACCGAGTTATTTGGTATACCTCTATTAAAACTAAGTAACGTGTAATTGAAGAAGATTGGACTCAGTACAAAATTTTTTGAAATTTAAGATTGTCACAAGTTACTGACTCTCCATTTCCAAATTTACACATTGGGAAAGGGAAGATTCCTGAATCGATAAAAGCCCTTAGAACTTGAAACTCTTAATAATTTAATTTCTTTTTTTTTAAGTTTTTGTTAATGTTTATGGATTTTAGAGAGAGACAGGGTGTGAGTGGGGGAGGAGAAGACAGAGAGAGAGGGTGACACAGAATCCGAAGCAGGCTCCAGGCTCTGAGCTTTCAGCACAGAGTCAGACACAGGGCTCAAACCCATGAACCGTGAGATCATGACCTGAGCTGAAGTCGAACGCTCAACCGACTGAGCCACCCAGGAGCCCCAACAGTTTAATTTCTACAAATAGCAGTTTCTGATTTTTTTAATCATCACAGTAAAAGAAATTTAAGTGTATGGTTATATGGATATTGAAAAATGTCATATCTGGGGCGCCTGGGTGGCTCAGTCCGTTAAGTGTCTGACTTTGGCTCAGGCCATGATCTCACAACTCGTGAGGTCAAGCTCCACATCAGGCTCTGTGCTGACAGCTCAGAGCCTGGAGCCTATTTCAGATTCTGTGTCTCCCTCTCTCGCTGCCCTTCCCCTGCTCATGCTCTGTCTCTCTCTATCTCAAAAATAAATAAAAACATTATTTTTTTTTTAATGTCGTACCTTCTCAATATATATTCACTTGAAAAAATATTACCAGTGATGTTCCATATCAAATGTTCTCATACCTATAGTGAAGGCACCTACAGGTTTTAAATTTCTGTCCAGCAATTCTTTTTTCCATAATCAGCATCTGTTCTACTTATGATCTTTATGTATATTTGAAGTAAACTGCTGACTGAAATGTAACTTTAAATTGTTGTAGTTTCTACAGCAATATCATGCCTTATTGTTCCCTTACCCTCTCTGTATTCACTTATTGAGGCTTCCAGTCATTTCAGTCCATAGTATTTAACTTTTCTAATGTTCCCAGAAGACCCAGACTATTGCTTGAAGTAGTCTCCCACAATTCTGAAATTGTTTTTTTTAATTCTTTCTTCCTAAATATTGTTAACCTTTGATCAACCAAACCACTTGTTTAATTATCTCTTTCCTCTGTCACTGCATACTGCTAGAGAAAAATACACTACCTTATTTTTTTTTTCAAAATCAGTGATTGTTCTTTAGCAGGAACATCAATATATATTCCCCTTAGTCAATAAAAGGTTTTTTTTTAAGTTGTTCTTCTTGTCATATTTTCTCATTTATCTTTCACACTCAAACTCCTCACATGCAAATGACCCTGCTTGCTACATCATACATAAGATGCTGGTAAGTCCTTGTCCATAATTGTCTTCTTCCTTATCTATTTGGTATATTAGAAAATAGGAGCACATGACGATTAAATCGTACATTATGAAGTGTGCAGTCTGGTGAGAAGACATATATTTTAAAACTCACTATGTAAATAAACAAATATTTCATAGGTGCTATGAAGGAAAATTCAAGGTGTGATAAGTCTGAGTAGTCACTGTTTGGCGAGAGTTAGTAAGGAAAGGCCTTTTCGACCAAGTGACTCTTGAGCAATGACCCAAACTGGAATAAGAGTCATAGACAAGTCACAATTGAGGGGATAGGACCCTCAGAAAAATGGTGTGGCAAAGGAAGAGGCCCTGGGATGGACAAAGTTTTGTAGCTCTTCTCAGCGATGCTCACCTAAATGGGTAGGAGAGAGATTTGCTAGAAATTGTGCATTTATCTGAAGAACAGAAGAGCAGAGAACTACCGAGGACATCATATGATGTCTGCTTTATGGGCTGCCTGGAACTGTAATTGTAAATGACACTAACATGGCCCAGACTAATTGCAAGGGAATCCAGGACAGTTAGACATCCAGAGTGGCCAGTAGGAGGCAATGGGGTGTGTAAGCATCCAGAAAACCTCTGTACCATCCTGATGTACCCAAGGTATTAAAAGAAAATTAATGCACCTTGTGTCTAGAAAGTGGGAACATGGCATGTTAGCAGAGTGTCAGAAACCGATTCATGCGACCTTAGAACGAACATGACCATATGTTTCACTTTGACTGCAGCAGGACTGGTTGTCAGGGTTACACCAGAGCACCGCCTTCATTCAAAAATATGCCCTGGCTTGATCAATAACTTACACGGTTCCTTTAACTATACAGCAAGCCAAAATAAATTTATAATCATGGAGAATAAATTTCTGGAATTTTCTACTATCATATTTTTCTGGACTCTGAAAATGGCCACACATTTAACATACTGATTTGTGGGTTTTTGACATCTTTACCATAAAATACTGTGCAAGAAATGTAGTTCAATCATATACGATTTTTTGGTAAATAATCCACTTGGGGGGAAAAAGCGACTAAATAGTAGAAGCCAAATTTTGTACAGCTCCTGGGAACATTGCTGTCTTATGTAGTCTGGGAAAAAAAAAAAAAAAAAGAAAAAGAAAAAAAAGAAAAGAAAAGGAAAAAGAAAAAGAAAAAGAAAAAGAAATAAGCCTTTAGGAGTGCCAAAAATCTCCCTAAGTAATTAAATGGAATTTATATAAAAATTGACATTTGAGGGGCGCCTGGGTGGCGCAGTTGGTTAAGCGTCCGACTTCAGCCAGGTCACGATCTCGCGGTCCGGGAGTTCGAGCCCCGCGTCAGGCTCTGGGCTGATGGCTCAGAGCCTGGAGCCTGTTTCCGATTCTGTGTCTCCCTCTCTCTCTGCCCCTCCCCCGTTCATGCTCTGTCTCTCTCTGTCCCAAAAATAAATAAATGTTGAAAAAAAAAATTTTTAAAAATTGACATTTGAAAAGATTGTCAATGAATCAATGTAGGGCCAAGGCATGAAGGGTATTGTGGCCATGGTTAAGAAATTTGACTTTTTCTGTCTGTGAAATAGGGGTCCACTGTGGAATTTTAAGCCAAGGAATGATTTTTTTTGTCTTATATACTTTTTAAATCAACACAGTTTTAAAATTTTTGAAATAATTGTATATTCACATGAGATTATAAGAAACAATGCAGAGAGCCCATGTATGCTTTACCCATTTACTCTATGATAAGATCTTGCAAAACAATAGTAAAATATCACAACTAGGATACTGACTCTGATATGGACAAGATACAGAGCATTTACATCTCCACAGAGATGTCCTTAACCTGTGGCAACCACTAAAGTGATCTCTACTCCTATATTTTTACCATCTCAAGAATTTTATGTAAGTGAAACCAGACAATATATAACCATTAAGATAGAATTTCTTCATACGAACATTCATTGTTTTGGGATAAATGCCAGAGAGTAAGATTGTTGAATTATATGGTATTTGCAGGTTTGATCTTATAATAAACTGCCAAAATATTTTCTAGAGCAATTTGTCCATTTATATGCTCACCAGCAAGGTACAAATGATCCAGTTTTCCACATTCTCACTAGTATTTGGTATTTATTTTATTTTAGCCATTATGATAGTTGTACAGTGATATTTTACTGGTTTCTGTTTGTATTCCCCTAAAACTAGTATTGTTGAACATATATTTACATCACGATTTGCTATCTGTACATCCTCTTAAGTGAAATATCTGCTTGTGTCCTTGGCCCTTTTACTAATTGGGTTGCTTTTTGCCTGAGTTTTGAGAATTCTTTATCCATTCTAGTTACTAGTACTTTGCCAGAGGTTTGCAAATCGTTTCTCCCAGTCTTGGCTGTTGCTTTCATCCTTTTCACAGAGACCTTTGCAGAGCAAACTTTTTTCCGTTTAATTTGAATGATGTCCAACTTACCAATATTTTTATTTTTATGTAAAGCATGTTGGTATCAATTCTGAGGACCTTTAATATAGCCCTAGACCTCAAAGATTTTTCTCTTACATTTTTTCCGAAAACTTCTACAGTTTTACATTGAAGTTTATTTTGACACGATATTATTTTGAGTTGCCATTTATATATATGACATGAAGCCTGTCAAAATTATTTTCTTCTTTATTTCAGTTGAAATATAGTTTCTATTCAATATTATATTAGTTTCCAGTGCACAGCACAGTGATGCAACATTTATATAAATTATGAAATGCTCATCATGATAAGTGTAGTTGCCATCTGTCATCATGCAAGTTTATTACAACATTAGACTATATTTTAAACCTATGGCTGTCCACATGCTCCTTCTCTCATGAAACCACTGTATACCTTTGTTTCAAAAATCAGCTGGGGGTATCTGTGTGAGTCTCTTTCTGTGTCACCTTTTCTTTTTATTAAAATTTTTTAAGTTTATTTATTTATTTATTTATTTTGAGAGAGGGAGTGTAGGGGGAGGGAGTGCGGGGGAGGGAAGAGAGTGAAGCCCAAGGAGGCTCTGCACTGACAGCATGGAGCCTGACGCTGGGCTCAGACCCACAAACTTCGAGATCATGACGTGAGCTGCCATCAAGAGTAGCCACCCAAACGCTGCTAGAAGTTTATAAGTTTTATTGCTTTGATTTTTGAAGAACTAGTGTTCTGTTTATCTATTGTTTTACTGTTCTTCATATTACTGATTCATGTTTTTTTTAAATCTTTCTGCTGGTTTTACCTTGATTTTTTTTCTTTTATGTTTCTTGATGTAGAAGTTTAGACTGAATTTAGGGGCTCCCGGCTGGCTCATTCGGTTAAGCATCCAATTTCATTTTAGCTCAGGTCATGGTCTCACATTTGTGAGATCGAATCGCACGTTGGACTCCGTGCTGGGCATGAAGCCTGCTTGGGAATCTCTCGCTCTACTGCTTGTGCTGTCTCTCTCTCTCTCTCTCTCTCTCTCTCTCTCTCTCAGAAAGAAGAAGAAGAAGAAGAAGAAGAAGAAGAAGAAGAAGAAGAAATTTAGATAGATTTTAGAATTTTATTCTTTTAATGTATGCAATGCTATAAGCAGCATCTCAGCTGTATTATACATAATCTGAGATGTTGCTATTGTTATTTGACTCTCTGTATTTTTGTTTTATTTTAATTTTCTTTGAGACTTCCTTGATACAGGGATAATAAACAGTGCATTGTGTTTTGCTTCCAAGTGTACAGAGATTTCCTGTTGTCTCTTAGTTGTAGATTTTTAGTTTGATTCCATTATGGTCAGAGGACATGCCCGGTATGTTTGTATGATTTACATTCTATTAAGTTGGAAAATTGTTTTAAGGCCACAAATATGATCTGTTTTGATGACTTTTTCATTTCAGTTATTTTTCATTTCTGTAATTTCCATTTGATTCTCCTTTATCACTTGTATTTTTTATGACATTTTCCCCATTAGTTTCAACATAATTTTTAATTCCTTGTTGAATTGATTTTATTACGGTTGCTTTAAAAGTCTTTCTCATGTAATTCAGTATTTTCATTTCTCTCTGTCAGTCTCATCTGAATGTCTTCTCTTATTCAAAATGTGCTTTTCCTGGTCCCTGGTATAATAGGCAATCTTTTATTTGATATTTTGGGTCTCATGTTAGGATACTTAGGATTTCTTTTATCTCTTTTATTTGATGGGAAATCATGTGTGTAGGATTAGCTCACAGGTCCTAGTTTTTTGGTTTTTTTTGTTTTTGTTTTGTTTTTGTTTTTAGCTGTGGCTTTAATAACATTCTCATTTTTATAAGTTTCATAATAGTATTTTTGTTTGCTTGTTTTATCTCATGTTGCTGGGCTTCCACTAATCCCTGTTGCTGCTCCAGAAGGCACTGGTAGCTTCCCCAGGCCCGAATGGCTGGGATGGAGGGAGGGAGTCTCCAGCCTGCACAGAGAAAGGCCTGCCAGCTTGGGCACTTGTGGTGAGGTGGAAACCCAGGCATGTGTTACCTGTAGGTTGCAAATGGAGCTTTCAGTCTGGGTAAGAAGGAGAGAGCTTCTGTTGACCGTGTACTTTTGTTGGCTTAGAATTGGCCTCCTTTGCCAGTTCTGCTGTATTTGTCCGATGTAGGCTTGACTTTCCTTCAGTGTGAGCGAGGAATAAGGCTACATGAGACACTTCTACTGATGGCTTGCTAGTCAGGAAATGCTGCATCTCTGGTTGTAAAATGTCCTTCTTCCATTTGTGTGGTTCTTAACTCTTTTGCCTTTTCATTTCCAATGTTCGTAGTTCCCTTTTGCTTTCCTCTTGCATTACTTCCAGGGTTTCTATTTCTACTTAATGGAGACAAGCAGAGAGAGATTAGTCTATGTCGTCTTGCCTACACTGCAAGGTCCCTTCCTTATATTTTAAAAGCTGACTTTGGTAGATATGTTGAGAATAAACAAGGGGAAGAGGAAGAAAGTAGTGAGACTGGAGAATATCATGTTACTCCATGGGAAAGTATTGGGAGGTTGTACTGGTTGCAGAAACAAGTGGATTTGGGATAATAATTCCAGATTGATCCAATAGAGTTTCTTGATAGATTGATGATACGTGAACCTGTGGAAGTTATAAAATCAAAGAAGGCAAACTCCTTTCCTGTCTTGTGAGCTGGAAGTAGGAAGGCAGAAGCTGCATCTACCACTGTGATGAGGTGTGGAATGGGAGCAATGGTGTGGGAGATCTGGAGTTCCGTTTTGGTCATGTTGACTTTGAGAGATCTAGTAGACTTTGAGAAGTCAATTAGACATCCAAGTGAAACAACTGATCTTAGAAGTCTTTTATTTAGGAGGGAGATGTGGAGTAGAGCTATAAACTAGGGACTACTAAATCTAAATGATACTGCAAAAGCACATACACTAGGCTAGGTCTGGAAGAAAAGAAGAGCCATCTTACACTCTACAATAGTGATGTCAACTTGATTACAAAGCACAGGGATAGGCATCTCTATAGAAGGATTACCAGCTATTTCTATAGCAATATAATTCCTTCACTTTCAATCTTATGAGGTCATTATATAATACAGAATAGTCTAAATAATGTGAGATTCTCACTGGGCAGATACCTAGCATGAATCCTTACCCAAGGAAAACAACAAATAAATGTATTTATTGCTACCAAACACACATATAAAAGCATCCAGATAAATATTTTTATACTTGTGTTTTATATATCTATCACTGAGAGCTTGAAATCATTTTTCTGTTTTCAATTTCATAGTCTCCTTGAGGGCTGAAAATATGAATGTACCAGTTATGCTAGTTTTTTAGCACTACAGTAACAAAATGGGTGACTTAAAACAATAAAAACGTATTGTGTCTCAGTTCTGGAGGCTAAAAGTCCAGAATCAAGGTCCAGAATCAGGGCCACATTTCCTCTGAACCCTGTAGGGGAATCATTCCTTGCCTCTTCTTAGCTCCTGGTGTTTTGCTGGAAATCTTTGACATTTCTTGGCTTGCAGCTGCCTAACTCCAATCTCTGTCTTTGTTGTCACATAGTGTCCTCCTTGTATATGTTTGTCTTTATATGTCATCTGCTATAAGGACAGCATCATAATGGATTAGGGGCCTACACTACTACACTATGATGTCATCTGAAATTAACTAATTACCCTTGCAAGGACCCTTATAGGTCACATTCTGAGATACCAGGGGTTAGGACTTCAACCTATCTTTTCTGTGTGAGGGAGGACACAATTCAGTCCATAACATCTGTCATATTTGAATTAACATAGTTTTTAATTCAATAAAATGTATAAACAGGTATGGGAAGAAAGTTTTATTTTTGTATTAATTTTCAAGGACCATTTATGCAAGTAATCACTCAGGCAGTTTTAAAGATTTAGACTATTTTGATGGTCACATAATACATCTGCTAAAGAGCTTTCTCTCTCTCATTAGAGATGGAAAATTAAAATAAGTTAATGACTGACTGCTTGTAAAATCATTTTAATTATACCACAATTTGTACCAGAATGTAAGAAAAACTATAACACAATGTTCACATTTCTGTTCAGTGTATTCATACTTTAGTGCCTCAGCTAAATTAAGGATTTTCTCTTAGAGACAATAAATACTTCAAATGATTCACTGGTGATCACAGCAAACATGCTGACATTTTAAACTTCGTTTATATTCAATGTTTTCTGAACTGACTCTTAATTCTGTGATGAGGCTAGTTATTTCAGTTAGTTTGATTATTTTAGTTATTTTATCAGAATGCATCATAAAGGCCTTTATTAAATTAGCTTTCACTTATTCAAAGATTTAATTCCTTTTAATTTAGTGTACATTTTGTCTATTGAAGTTGTAATTTATGTTTTATTTTTGAAATAGAAAATGAGTTGAACTGTACATTACATAAAATAAACATCCTGTGTAATGAGATAATAATTTTGCTAAACTATAGACATTTAGACTAAAATTGTTTAATAGCAAAGTAATGGTTTGTATCCAAGTTTGCAATAGATATTTTGCGTGTTTTCAAGGAGCTGTGGTGAGGATAGTATTAACAACCACTTTCAATTTATTGTTCCCCAAGAATATTTAGGCAATTGTACTCCATAATCTAATGATGCTGATCTTTATCTGTATCATTATTATAAAAATTGCTGTTAGTTCAGGAATCAATGTTTGCAGCTTCAACAATCTAAAGAAAAATCTGCTGAACTAATTTTATTTTAGTCAATTACATTTGGGCAATGAGGAATAAAACAGAGATGAGAAAGATTATGCAGTTTATGTTGGGAGTAAAATACTGAATCCATTTCACTAAACCCAAATGATTTAAAGGCTAAAAATGAAGTCGTTCTTCAGGGGATTTTTTTTAACTTTAAAAATGGGATAAGTAATAAAAAATGTTATATTTACGGGAACATAGATTTCTTACATTCACTTCCTACACGCTGAACATACAATTTGTATGTCATTTTAACACAGAAAGAATTGGAAGGAAAAAAACATATACATAGGTGTTTCAAAAAGAGCACTAAATTGGAGTTAGAAATCATAGATTTTAATTACCTTTGCTTACGCAGAAAGAATATATTTTAAATCCCTGGACCTTACCTTCCCAATGGATAATAGAGCTAGAATTAGGTAAAATTATATTCCTTCAGCTCTAATTCCCAGTCTAACATTCTATGATTTGGTGTTCAAAGATGTTCAGAGCATTTTAAGTCATTGAAATAGATTTATATTCTATCATCTTTAACTCATCGACACATTATTGGGACTACGACCAACTATGGAGTAATCTCTTCCATTTGGTTAATCTTAGAATATGTTTTCCACAAGGAAGGTTTCAGGCATTCTTAAATATCTTAGTGCTCTCTACTTAGCTCAAGATCTCTTTTCTCTTAAAAGATTTCCCTAAGGCTACTGTTTAGACAGTAGCTAAAAGATTTCTTATTCTATGTGAGTCTCCACAAGCTCTGAAAAAGTGATGCACTAAATAACCGGGGACTGATTATGTAGCAATCATTGTCTTTTCTTATTCATTGCACTGTGCGTTTATATCTTTTTTATTCCTTTATGGAAATGAGTTAAGGTTTTATTAACCTCATTATTTTGGCAAAAGCCTGAAATTTCAGATAGTTTTAAGTAACAATTAACTCCACTCATCTTTTATCTGTGTGTGTTGCACAAGAGCATGCGTGTGTATTGGCACATTTAAAATACTTTATTTATAATAGTGCAATATATAATCATATAAGATACTGTCATTTATACATTTATTGTGTTTCTTACAATGAACACTTATTTTATTTGAAGTTCCTTAGTCTGAAAATTAATAGTGTGCACAATTGCAATTAAAAAGGACTCTACGTAATTAACAAGGTGTCTTTCAGAAATAATTTAAACTGTTTTCAGGTGTGCCCTTATTTTTAAAAGATTATACCATATTTACAAATGAAACACTTTGAGATAAGCTTGTGATATATATTTTTTTTCTTTCATTACTTCCTACGTTTCTCCTGAGCCTCAAAGTTTTACTTGTTTCCTGGGACTGAAAAAGTCGGAGGCCAGTGTTGCAGAAAGTGACAACTTCCTATAACACTTTATCAGGGCTAGTGGCACTTCTAGATGTGTTGTGTCACAATTTAGGAAAAACTACAAGAAATTCTTCTCCCAATCCCTGCTAGCATTATCTATAAAATGTGTAGATCTCTCCCGGTTCTTTAGCTACAAGAGACCAATGTTCACTCTAAACCTATTTCTTAAAGTCAGATCACATAAGAAGAAAATCTTCATTCCAGAATAGCTACAGAAGGAGGGTTAGTCAGAGGTTGAAATGTTTTCTTTAGAGAGTCCTATTTCCCCTGTTCCCAAACTATGTAGGCTGCTGTAACTAATCATATTTTTTTAAAAATTGCTTTAAATTTTGAAAATAAAATTATGCCGAAACTCGCTTTATTTTAATAAATGTTATATAATTGTTTCTCTTATGAAAAATTAGAAATCAAAAAGGAAAAGTCCATAAACCAATTACTCAGAAATTCCTTTAAATCTATTGATGCATATCCTTTAGATATTTTTCTGAGTATATCTGTGTAAATACATTTTAAAAAGAGGATTTTATACTCCCTGCTTCATGAATTAATGATACCTTTGACCATGCCTTATGATATCTTTGTCTGTTAGAAAAAAATGTAATTGATTACTCTGTATTGTCCTATAGAAATCATTACCTAGATGTTACATAAATTGGTATATTATAGAGTCTTTGCATTTTCTCTCTACAAGAATGGTGATAAATATTTAATTTTATATTGAATTATCTGCCTTTAAAATAATGACACTAACATATATTTTGGAATAGACTGATATTACTGGCATATATTTGCACATGTTTTATTAGGCTAGACCTTAGAGACTTCACAAAAATTAACTCAAAATGGATTACAGACCTAAGTGCAAAAAGCAGAACTATAAAATGCCTAAAGGTAACTGGAGAAAATTGACATGACTTTGTGTTTTGTGATGACTTTTTGGATATACCACCACAGTATGATCCATAAAATAAAGAATTGATAAGTTGGACTTCTTTAAAGTTAAAAACTTCTGTCCTGCAAAAGATAACACCAAAAAAGTTAGAAGACAAGCCACAGACTAGGAAAAAAATACTTGCAAAAGTCACATCTTAGAAGACAAATTCAACATACACAAAGAATTTTTGAATCCCAGCAATAAGAAAACAAATTATTCACAAATGGGTCAAAGACCTTAGACAACTCACCAAAGGAGATACGCAAATGGAAAGTAAGCATATGAAAAGATGCTCCACATTATAGGTCATCAGGAAATTGCAAATCAAAACAAAATGAAATAACACTACACAACTATTAGAATGGCCCAAATGCAGAACACTGACAACATCAAATGCTGATGAGGATGTAAAGCAACAGGAACTCTCATTCATTGCTGGTAGGAAGGCAAAATGGTAGAGCCACTGAAACACCGTTTACCGGTTTCTTACAAAACTAAACATACGCTTATCATATGATCTGATAGCCATGCTCCTTGTTATTTACCCAAAGAATTTGACACTCATGCCCATGCTCTAATATGCCCATGGATGTTTATAGGGGCTTTATTCATAATTGCCACAACTTAGGAACACCAAGTTGTCCTTCAGTTGGTAAATGGATATATTCTGACATTGGACTATTATTCAGCACCAAACGACAACTACAACAAAAACAACGAAACCCAAAACAAAACAAAACAAAACAAAACAAAACAAAAAAAACCACATGAGCTTGTAAGCTATGAAAAGACAGAGAACAATCATAAACCCATATTACTAAGTTAAAGAAGCCAATCTATAAAGGCTGTACACTATGATTTCAACTATAAGATATCCTGAAAAGGCAAGACAGGTGTAAGATCAGTGGTTTCCAGGAGAGGGAAGTTGTGGATGAGTATACAAAAATAGGTAGAGCGTAGAAGAATTGTAGGGTAGTGAAAATACTCTGTATGATATTATCACGGTGTATGTGTGTCATTACACATTTGTCTAGACCCATAAAATTTAGAGCACCGAGGGTATTTCACTAAGGTAAACCATAGACTCTGGGTGACTATGATGTGTCAATGTAAGTTCAGCCTTGGTTAAAAGAAAAAAAAAGTCTGGCAAGTGATGTTGATAATGAAGGAGGCTATGCATGTGTGGGGGCAAGTTATATATAGCAAATATCTGTTCCTCCCTCTCAATTTTGTCGTAAACCTAAAACTCCTCTAAAAATATATATACTTTCAAAAGGTTAAAAAAAAAGGAAAAAGAGACAATACAGTGGAAAAATCTGGAAAATGGCATCAGTCATCAAAAGCTTAACACCATCAGAAACGGAACTAGCCGATATTATGTGCCACCCAAGGAGATGCACTGGGAATAGCATTACTCCCGTGATACACCTGCCAGAGATATATACTTAGGGCCTAATAATAGGAGATATAAAACAAATCCAAATTGAGGGGCATTTTACAATGGATAGTCTGCAATCATCAGAAATGTTGGGGTCGTGGAGGTCAAGAAAAGCCTGAAGAATTGTTCCAGATTGAAAGAGATTAGAGAAATACAACAGAGCAGAGCACATAATCCAGGATTGGACCATTTTTTTTTTATTTTGCTTTTTTGCTGTGGATGATCTTTACTGCTAGAGAACTTACAAAAGTTAAGTGGATCTCAGAGTGAGGGGTATGTAAGAGCACTTTTTTATGTTCTTGCAATTTCTCTTCAGTAAATGTGATATTGTTTCCAAATAAGATTTCAAAAATGACCTAAACATAAACAAATGAAATATTGGAGCAGGATACTTCAAGAACACGTGTAATAAAATAACAGAATTTAGTTCAGCGTATCTGTAGTAGAGATGGCAATATCCAAGTTAAGCAATAATTTAGGTGGAAGTATCAATAACAGCAAAAATTACATACATACAAATAAATACAAAACAACCGGTCATGTAACCTGCAAATATTCAAATGTGGAATCTGAGGACAGTTGTTAAATATATAATTTAGCTGACCAATAGAGCTAAGTTCATTTAATCAATATTTTTACTCGTAGTGGAATGAATGGCAAAAAGTAAGATTTTTGCATGCATTTCCCTGTAATGCTCCCAAGAACCCTATCAAAATAAATATTAGTGTCCTCTCTGAAGGGAATTGTATTACAGAACATTGAGTTAACTCATTCCATGCAGACTTAGTGAGATTTAACCTAAACAACTTTAGCTATAGTACTTAGTGATAATTAGCATTATTGTGGAAAACTACCGTATGAAAAATTCCAATGGCTTTTAACCCACAATGCAATGCTATTATATGGCTTATCAGTGTTACATAGGTTACTGATGCCACAATTATTTTGATAATGCTGTTTTGAATTAAAATTGAAAATTGACTCACTTCAATGTTTTGAAAAAATGACTTGTAGAAGCTATAGATATCCAACTCTAAAAATAATGAACATATAAAATTATCCTTTGTATCTGTATATTTTAATGAGGAAATCAGATACTATCTATGGATTTTGCAATTACCACATTGAGTATTTTTTATTTTTTTTCTTTTTTCAAGTCTTTATTTAAATTCCAGTTAGTTGACGTATTTAGTTAATACATTTTCAAAATTATTCAGCAACAAGATCTCTTTGATTACAGTAAAATTTTTATGTAATACTTAAATAAAAAGCGGTTTTTGACCTTTGAGAAGAGGTATGCCTGATGACCTTGCTTTTGTTTTTGTTTACCATCTATAACTTTTTTCTTGATTCCTCCCCACCCTCAGATGTTCTTAATAAATTTAAGATGCACATTTAACAGTTGCGTCTTACCACCTGCTCACTCGATTCCTGTCTTACATGGGTATTAGAATATTACATGGGTTCTTCAGAACCTGTCACTACTGATATTGTCAATCTTTTCACAGAAGCCATGTAAGTTGACAAGTTTCTTAGATGCAGATATTCCTGAGTCAGTTTAAGGTTTAGAGGAGAGAGTAGGTAGGATAAACATAACATAAGGCGTTATGTTTGTTTCCTTTTCAAAACATAAGGCGCCGTATCTTTTTAATTATAGTGTCCAATTAATCTAGAAAAGATATAAATACTTCAAGAATACAAAAAATTATGATAACTTGTTAAGATTATAGTTGTTATTATGAAAAATAACAGGTTTAATTGAAAAATAGCAAAAGTAGTTTAATGAAAGATAATAGCTTTAAAATATACTAAAATCAATAGCATTTTAATATACCAGATATGGTGCAAAAGTTTACGGATACGAAGATCTTCAGCCAGAGGGGATCACATCGAAGATAATTATGTCACAGTGCATGAGGGTCATATTATGACTTCTGGAGATACAGTTGTCCTCTCCTTTTCTCTCTGCCTTCCTTTCTCTCTCTCTCTCTCTCTCTCTCTCTCTCTCTGTCTCTCTCTCTCTCTCTCACACACACACACACACACACACACACACACAAGCACACATCTATGCTCGAGTTAAACCCACTCCATCAATCTCTGTGTTATGGAAAAAATGTAACTACAGAGTACAGTATGATATAGTATGGTAAGGCATGGTCATCCTTGTTCATTTCAGACTGATAAATTTTGTTCATGTGCTTTCCTAAACTTTAAAGTGTGGAAAATGTACAAGGATCACTTATAAGAAAAGCTTTGAGAATATTGTTCAAGATCTCTTTGGCTAATGTGTAGTCCATCCTGCTTATTGTTTTGTTTGTTTGTTTTTGTTTCTGTTTTTGTAACATCACTCAGTACAAAAAAAAATGGATCTATTTTAGAGCTTCTTGTATTAAAAGTGATATTCACAGAGGAATTCCTATATAAACCCTTCCCTCCTATGAAGAGCTCAATGCAAGTGGTTACTTTTCTATGAATAATCTGGTGAAAAGATTTATTGAAAACTCCCTTTGTTGAGACTAGAATATTATGATATATATATAGAGAGAGGAGGATAGAAAAAGAGGAGAGAGACACGATTACATAATTACTGAAGTCTATTATTCTATTTCCTAATAGGTATTTCTTAATACAAAATAATCCTTCATAATACTTTTACCAAGTGTATTTGAAATTAGAACAACATAGGTTCTTTCTATGTAGAATATGCATAAACACATTTTTTCCCTTTCTGTGAGCTAAATTTGTCCACAATTTAGCTCCTTTGTCCAGTAAAATGATTCATTCAAACTAAGTGCTCATCAACACCAGGCAATACAAAATAAAAAATAAACTCTACTGTTTCAAAGATAGAAGATTCTCACCATCTGAACATTCTTTCCCTGGATGGGTCATTTCACTTCCACCCAGACTTGGTTATTCTGTGATCCCAAATCTGATTTTTTTTTTGCTTGTCCTATGTGGGAACTAGAAGTGTGTATCTAAATCTCAAGGTTTGAACTATTCAGTGTATCAGATGAGCACCCTCAGTTTAGATGGAGAGGAGGTTTCTCACTAGGTTTCTTCCTACTACAAAGCCAATTTCTCTATATATAATGTTTTCCAAGTTTGTGAAAGTATAACTTACTTTGAAACTGTAATTTTTCATCTTCCATAGATCTTATGTTTTTCATAAAGTACAGATTTGAGAAACAACATTTATCTTCTCCGATTTTACAACACAAAATTTTCTGGAATCCTTAGTTAAATTTCAATCCAGAATAGTTCACTGACTAAATCCTCAAAAAGAAAATAGTCTAAATTTTCCAGGAAGAGAGAAGCAAAAATAATATCTAATACTGAAATGTCTTTATCTTCTTTCTTATCTTTTCTTACCCAATTTAGAAAATCACAAAGAACATTTTAGAGGTAAAATTATCTAATGTGTATAGAATTCTTAAAATTTCTACTTATTGTTTAACTGAGCCACAAATAGAGAACTGGAAGATTTTACCCCCCAATTTTTTTTTTCATCTTCCTTCACTACACACACACACACACACACACACACACACACACACACTTTTGTTCCTAGATGATGTCATGTGAAATTTACTGAACTTGGAATATGCCACATGATGGAATTGCTACAGGAAAACAAAGATGAATACTTAATATCTATGATCTCTAGGAGCTATGATCTCTAGGAGCTATTATCTTATAGGGTAATACAACTATCTCAAAGACCACCATTTCATTTAGATGGAAGCTAATTTTTTCTTAGAAAAGTCTTGCTATTTTAAAAGTATAAGCCTATTCCTTATTTTTCTTCTCATCTCTTTCTGTTCTTTTGACACTGTGAATTGAGGATAGACAGAAAGAGAACTGATGTCAATCTCTCTTAATCAAGGAAAGAATAAAAAAAATCCTTTAATTTATTTTTATATTTTTTTCATGTTTATTTATTTTTGAGAGAGAGACAGAGCATGAGTGAGGGAGGGGCAGAAAGAGAGGGAGACAAAGAATCTGAAGCAGGCTCAGGCTCTGAGCTGTCAGCACAGAGCCTGATGGGGCTCGGACCCAAGAACCCTGAGATCATGACCTCAGCCAAATTTGGCAGCTTAATCTACTAAGACACGCAGGCACCCTAAACATCTTTTTAATTTCAAACAAAATTATCTACATGGCACTCATTCTTTACAAGCTTTCTCTAAATAGAAACAGTACCTTTCAATCATTTTGCAGATTATTTTTTTCTTACATTTTTACATTTCACATAGACATGTTGCTTGCACAGAACATATTATAAAGTTTTCTACTGAAAACAATAACAAAAATCGTTAATTGGAAAAGTATGCATAACATAATATGAACAATGTCCTCAGTGTCAATACTAGATACATAAAAATTCCATATAGTAATAACTAAAATTGATTTGTACATCTGTAAATTTAAGTCAAATGAGATATTACTCTATGCAATTTTCTTTGACATAAAAGTATGCTGAATTTCTAACAAATACACTCAACTATAGGGGCGCCTGGGTGGCGCAGTCGGTTAAGCGTCCGACTTCAGCCAGGTCACGATCTCGCGGTCCGTGAGTTCGAGCCCCGCGTCAGGCTCTGGGCTGATGGCTCGGAGCCTGGAGCCTGTTTCCGATTCTGTGTCTCCCTCTCTCTCTGCCCCTCCCCCGTTCATGCTCTGTCTCTCTCTGTCCCAAAAATAAATAAACGTTGAAAAAAAAAATTTAAAAAAAAAAAAAAATAAATAAAAAAAAAATAAAAAAAAAAAAATACACTCAACTATTTATGAACATGTATTTGGCAAAACAACTACTTCTGAGGGCTCTCCATATATGTTAATTATAAACAAAGGTTCCTTTGTGAAGTTGGTATATCAAATAATCTTTTAAGCAAAAATTAATTCGTATAACTCCCCAGAGATTATTGTTTACTAATATTGATTATAAATATCAGAGGTCAAGATATGTTCAAATTTCACCCAAATTTTGCCTTTTCTTAGCAATTTCCTTTGTAGTATGAAGTCACATGCAGCTAAGATTTTCAATAAAACAATTCAGTAAAGGAGACTGGATGGATGACTGGATATCTACTGGATATATATGTCTATTTATATAGTATATCTAGATCTAGATGCACAAATCAAAATATTGTGAACTATCCTCTTGTATGTATCAAACCTTGGCAAATTCCATATAGCAACAAGTCCAACTTGGCATATTGCTCGTGCCCAGATAAGCTGATATCCTAAAGAAAGTCAAAAGACCCGTGCTTAACAATAGTTGATTACTACAAAGTAATAGATAGTAAAGTGTTAATCTTTTTGAATAGACAATTAGATAAAAAGCAATATATGTGCTAATTATATGTGCCTGAAGTGTTAATGAGAAGACCACAGTATCGCACAACTAGTTGTGATTTAACAGAAAAGGGGGAAAAAAGCCAGCTGAGAAATCAAATGACTTAGTAATTGGCATTAACGAATATCAAAAGCCATCTTTTAAAGCAGAGATTAGCTACTAAAGCTGTCTTAGAGATATGTGGTCCATTTATAATTAAAATAAAATAATAATTTAGAGCATAAAGTTCTGCACTGCAAAAATCCTCACACAGTACAAATTATAAGGTCTTGTAAAACTTAAGAACAGCTAATATGGGGCGCCTGGGTGGCGCAGTCTGTTAAACGTCCGGCTTCAGCCAGGTCACGATCTCACGGTCCGTGAGTTCGAGCCCCGTGTCAGGCTCTGGGCTGATGGCTCAGAGCCTGGAGCCTGTTTCCGATTCTGTGTCTCCCTCTCTCTCTGCCGCTGCCCCGTTCATGCTCTGTCTCTCTCCCCCCCCCCAAAAAAAATACATAAACGTTGAAAAAAAATTAAAAAAAAAAGAACAGCTAATAATAACAGTATATCAATTTAGAAAAAAAGAAGATGAAATGCAACCTAGGATGATTTCAAGATTAAAAAGTTGTTTAGTGGCACCTTGGTAGCTCAGTTGGTTGACTATCTGTTGATTTTGGTTGAGGTAGTGATCAGGGTCATGGGATTTAGCTCCGTGTCAGGCTTGGCACTGAGCATGGAGGCAACTTAAGATTCTCTCTTTCTCTCAAAAAAAAAAAAAAAAAAAAAAAGAAAAGAGCTGTTTAAACTTTCAGGTTAGGAATCGTTTTCTTTGTCAGAGTCTCTTGGTTCCCGCTCCCCTTCTCATGATTAATGCTGCCTTGATTCAGCCAATTCACTAGTCTAGCACATGTTCATCACCTCTAGAGACATGAAACAAGTTTGGCTTCATCACCAAATTTTTGTGCTTGTTATAAAATGATTTTCATTTTATTCTAAATTCATTGCCAAGAAATGTTTTATCTTTATGCTGTGGACTTCTTGTTAACGTCTTACATCTAATAATTGCAGGCAACTTAACTCCTGAAAATTTAGCTTGTGACACATGAATTTGCCAATAAGATCCAGGTTGCTTCCACTTTTGACAATGTGGGAGGTCTGCTTTAGAGCCTCCAGTCTCCTTCATTAATTCTGCTTTCCCCTTGTTTTCACAGTTTCCCTCTTTCTTCTCAGGTCCTGTCTTTCTGACCGACGACTTCCTCCCACCCATCTTGTCCCCACAAACTAAATGGTTTCGGTAGTAGCTTTTTATTATTATTATTATTATTTTACATGGCATTGTCACATTAAAATCATAATACACTAAATCTAAATGAATGAGACCTTTCTGTGGAATTTCAGGCACCCTGTAGAAAGCAAAGAAGACCAGGGTGGCACTGAGCACATGTGGGATATTCGTAACACCCCCAAAATCTTAATGATTGTTCTACTTACAAGGAAACTTATTTACGAAGGCCATTGAAACCCAATCAGGTTGGTTGGTTTAGTGATTACAAAAGCACTCCTATCCTTGTCAGTCTGTTTCATACATAAGCATCGATTACTAAGGACACTTAATAAAGGAGTTTATAATAAGCACAAGTAAGTCTACTGTCACAGTGGATATAATACTTCAGTATACACCAACTAATATAAAAGCAGTAGGTGCCTTGTGAAGAATGATATTAACAGTACTTCATCATTTGAAATAATCTATCCTTTGAATTACTATATATTATCTTGGGAAATATATGGTAAGAATCTAAGATGTATCCTCTACACTGTGAGTTAATATGAAAAGATTTCTGAACCTCAATTAGTTTCAATTTGCATAAATTTTGTTTTCTGGTAGAATGTTGTAGGGTAGCATCAGGCCACAGTGCCTTCTCGAATCACTAAAAATAAATGTAAATATTGAAATATGTCATATTTAAAGACACTGGTGGGCTGTGGAAGGAACAATGTGTAAAGGTATGAAAGTTCCTAACAGGAAGAGATTTTCTTCAGCAACATGGATCTTACAGCTATTTTTGAGAAAAATGTAATATTAACAGGGAAAACTGAGGAACGGCAAACAGCAACACTCTATTTTCATCTCCTGTATGTTTAAGGTTATCTAAAGGGAGACATATTTTTATGTCAAGGGGTTCCAAATGTTCAAACAAACAGACAAACAAAAACCAACAACTCAATCAGCTATGCACTGGCTACAAGATATAATATAAATATAAGAAGGTAGTTTAAAACTAAAAGGAAAGGAAATATAAATTGCAAAGTTCTATATTGTAAACAATGAATGGGGCGCCTGGGTGGCTCAGTTGGTTAGGCGACCAAATTCAGCTCAGGACATGATCTCGCAGTTTGTGAGTTCGAGCCCCACATTGGTCTCTGTGCTGACAGCTCAGAGCCTGGAGCGTACTTCAGATTCTGTGGCTCCCTCCCTCCCCCTCTCTCTACCCCTCCCCTGCTCACGCTCTGTGTCTCTCTGTCTCTCAATAATAAATAAACGTTAAAAAAATTAAAAAAAAAACAATGCATGTAAGGGTTCTATACCCCTGTTCATAGCAAAATACATAAACCTTCAGACTAAATATATTTTGGGGAGAAAAGATCATGATTTAAGGTTTAATCATAAAAAGTTCATGTCATTCCTAAAATTCTATGCTCCTGTTAACATGTTTGAATTCTGCAAAAGGAACAAAGACATTGACAATATTAAAATGAGATAACAACATGTATATTGAAGATTTTAACCAATATTTTTCAAAGTCTGACAAATCAGTCACAAAAATATTAATGATATATAGTGTTTAAATGCATGATTAATTAATTTACTTAGTATATATGTTTAGAAGACTATAACCAAAACCCGTGGAAAACTTTTTCTTATTAAAATTGGTCATATACTGGAGTGCCTAGGTGGCTCAGTTTGTTAAGCGTCTGACTTCAGCTCAGGTCATAATCTCATGGTTCATGGGTTCAAGCCCCATGTTGGGTTCTGTGCTGACAACTCGGAGCATCAAGCCTGCTTTGAATTCTATGTCTCCCTCTCTCTCTCTTCTCCTCCCCCCTTTCACTCTGTGTGTGTGTGTCTCTCTCTCTTAAAAATAAACAAACATTAAAAAAATTAAAATGGGTTATATACTGAGTGTGGGGAAAAATAAACCTCAACAAGTTAGCACCATGCAACTTATTCTTTGGTCACAGTGTATTTAAACTAGAAACATAAAGATAACTTCAAAGCATCAAATTATTTAATTTTTTTAATGTTTATTTATTTTTGAGACAGAGAGAGACAGAGCATGAACGGGGGAGGGTCAGAGAGAGAGGGAGACACAGAATCTGAAACAGGCTCCAGGCTCTAAGCGGTCAGCACAGAGCCCGACGCAGGACTCGAACCCATGGACCGTGAGATCATGATCTGAGCCGAAGTCGGACGCTTAACAGACCAAGCCACCTAGGCGCCCCAAAGCATCAAATTATTTAAAGCAAGATGCTGTAAATAATTTCTGTGCCAAATAAGAAAATACAATGCACATTAGAAAATTCTATGAAAAATTTTAGAGATGCCTGGGTAGCTCAGTCCATTAAGCATGTGACATCAGCTCAGGTCATGATCTCATGGTTTGTGGGTTTGAGCCCCACATCCAGCTCTATGCTGACAGCTCAGAGCTTGGAGCTTGCTTCAGGTTCTGTGTCTCCCTCTCTGTTCCCCCCCCCCCTTGCTCTCTCTCTCTCTAAAAAATAAAGATTAAAAAATTAAAAAAAAAAGAAAATTCTATGAAAAATTTTAAAAGTCTAAAAAAAAATCATGTTCAAGAACTTAAAGAGCCAGGCGCCTGTCTGGCTCAGTTAATAGAGTGTGACTCTTGATCTTGGGGCCATGAGTTCAAGCCCCATGTTGGACATAGAGTTTAAAGAAGAAGAAGAAGAAGAAGAAGAAGAAGAAGAAGAAGAAGAAGGAGGAGGAGGGGGAGGGGGAGGAGGAGGAGGAGAAGGAGAAGAAAGATTCAATATGGTTGAGTTGTTATTCAAAAGTCCCTTGCCTATTTTTAAACATTTTTTTTGATGTATAGAATCAGTAAAATATCAGATTATCAGAAGGTTTATATTTACTTTTAAGGGAGATTTGTAGTCTGATTTTAAAGTTTAGAATGTAAATTTAAATATTCAAGGTCCTACCAGATTTAAAACGTCAGTAAAACTAGAACCATTGGAAGTGAATACAATTTACCAAAGACAGATAAGTCGACTAAGTAACCGAATAGACTCATAGTCTGTCACTGTATCTATAGAAGCGTTGTCACTGTAGTTTATATGGGAAATGACGGACCTCGATCAAGGTTGCTTAGAGCAATTGGATATCCTGATGGATAAAAATTAAATGGAAAAAAATTAAAAAGTCCATGATTCCCCAATATATCATTCATAAATATTCAGGGTGTATCATGGAGTAAAATGTATGACCATGTGGCTGCCTTGATTCTACATTATGTAATCAAATTTTTATTTAAGTGCTTTTATTTACCATCATATATTTAATATTAACTTCTAGAGGTTAATATTAACACATTTAGCTTCCTTCCTAGACAGTATACTTTTCCTTGTTGGAAACAAAAATGCTATTGTATTTTAATTCACTTTAGTCAGAACTCTTTGGTAGTAACTGATAAAAACTGAATTTTAAATAGGCTTGATAAAAAAAATACTGTCTTCCTACAAAAGAACAAAGATTACATGTTGAGTAGACTTTGTATGATACCTATTTTTTTTTCTGATAACCCTGATTTCTCAAAGACTGCAAACATTTGCAATATACAATATGCAAATATATTGATACCATTTTCAATATACTTATTATCCTGGGGAATATTATTTTAAAGTCTTCGGATATACTAAACTGTGATTCAACAGACCAAGTCCTGCAAATAAATAATTTTAAAGGACTTGGGCTTGATAAATGTCTCCTCCAAAGTCTTTGTCGTGTGGAATTAGGAATAGATGGGAAACAATTTTACCATCTTGTTTTCCCTCACACAAAATCTTTCTCTTCTTCCACCTAAGTGTGAGTAAATTGAGATAACTTCTTATGTCTACACTACCCAGGGTAATATTGCAACTTCAAACAATCAAAATTTAGAGTTATTTTTGGACACACATTGTCTGATTTCACTAGAATAGAAATGATAACGAGTGTCACTTTGTAGAATATCCTCTAAAGAACATCATCTGTCATGATATGTTTCTGGTCATTTTCTTTCTCCTCTGAGATTTTGATATCTATTTATCTTCTGCAACTATGGTACCTGTACAGTTTTATCAGTAAATAAGAAATTAAATGGGACGGTTTTGTAACAGATGAGACTCATCTTTCTTATATTTTGACCTTGTCGTCTGTTCTCCAGTATATGATGGTATTCCATAGAAGAAATTTTAGTGAAATGCGGCATGCTATGCTACATAACGTACTGGTTTAGTTCTCATCATTTCTGAATTAAAATTCCCTGATCATGTTCTCCCCATTGTCATGTGAGGCTGATTATCCCTGCTTGATGGTAGAACTGAAATGGCTAGTAAAAGAACTTGGCTCCAAATAGTATTAATAATTCTTAATAATATTGAAAATATTGTGTTAATGTTAATATGGTTATCAGATTTTAATATTAATCTTAATGGTATATATTTGAATGCATTTTTGTCATGCTTATGCATGACATGCTATTTTTATGTCAGTCCTTAGTGTATTGAAAGCGTATTCTAGCAGGGTGAGGTGTTGTAGGAACAACTTTTATGGACTGTGCCTCTAGTATGTATTTAGTAGAAAAGTTACATCATTTTTCATAACCTGAAATGTATATCTATATTATAATCAAAGTTTTAAAGAACATATTTCTTAGAGTGATTCTACTATGAAAGCAAACCCACCCTACTTCCCATTCTTCATAATTACACCACCCAATTTTTCATATTGTTACTTCTTTATCTTTATTTTCCATTAAAATGTCATTCTTTCAGATACCTCGTTTACTTGTTCTTTACCATCACTCTACTGTAATCACTTCATAATACTTACACATCATCAAACTGATATAATATTATTTATTTTTGTGTTCATGGACTTAACCACTGTGGCATGAAATTTATCAGCCTTGTTTACCAATGTATTCACTGTGCCTAGAACAATGTTAGGCATACAGATATTTGATCCTGTACAAAGAGTTGTTAAATTATTTCAAACATCAGATTCAATGACAGTGGTAAAAATACAACCCCAGAATTAAAGTGACCTTAAACCATGAGGATTAATTTCTCATTTATTAATATGTCTATTTTAGACAAACTAGGGTCTGTATCCCATATATCCCCACCCCAGGGATCCAGTCTATTAGAAGAGGCACTAAATTGACATTTTTCTGTCCTGTGGCAGAGGGAAAGAGATCTCACTAGGTTTATCTGTTGGCAATTAAATTCTCCTATTTGGCCATGACTCAGACCACTGCCTTTTACAATTAGTTGGCCTAAACTAGTCAGATGGCCCGAGCAAATGGGATGTAATACATGATAAACTACTATTGAATAGGAGGGCAGAGAGATGAAAATATTTGGCGGCACAATGCAGTAAGTATTACAGTTCATAATAACTGACAGAAAGGTAAATTTACTGAGCCATAATCGTAATCAGATATACAATCATATCTGGTAAGTATTGCCAAATTTATCAGCAAATCTCCCTTGATTAAATGTCAGGAATAGAGAAGTGGGTTAGATGGAGCCGAGATACAGTGATTTTATTAACATTTCTTACATTTTTATGTTTCCCACTAGCAAACAGATTTTTTCCTAATCATCTGTTAATTTAAGGAACAAAACAAATCTAGGAAGGTAGACAGTGAATTATCTCTCTCTTAATCTGGCTGGTTTAGATATGTTTTTGACCTTTTATAGCCTGGCTTATTCTTATCCTTCTGTTATTATCTTGCACACTTAGGACACAATTGACAGAAACTGACTTCGATGGTATGATGTTGATTTGAACTTCCCTATCTACAGCTGCTAATATTATTATCACTTTCAAAGAAAAACATTATTGCTAATAAAATGATCCGTTGATTTACACAAAGGTAGCAATGAGTTGTTGATCACCTCACAAGCAAATTAGTTATTGATCAATTCTGTTTAAAAAAATCACATAACTCTCTTGGATTTTTTCTTCTTTATAATCTGCTATTTACCATAGAATAAAAATTATGAAAATATCTACCTTTGTGTAAAATAACTACTTATTGTCTTATATTTTAATTTGTCTAGTTTTATAAGAAGATTAACTATAGGACAGATAAATACAGGAAATATTTGAGACTGAGTCCATTTTAAGAAATGTCCTAATTATAATGCTGATGCCAATCAGTGCTCATTTGAATGGAATTAAATTAATCCAGATTGCAGTGGTAATTAAGTCCCTTGTCAGTACCTATTGAGACTACAGAACCTTTGCCTTCCCACCATAAACATATTAAGTTGGATCAGGAAACATTAGTTCTAAAAGAAAAAAGGAGGGTTTGAACATGCACTGAAAGAACAACAAATGAGATATTAACCCTACCTAATATTTTCAACTAAGTGTAAATCATCTAGCATTATATGATTTACTTTACACACATCTGATTTCAAACAATAATGGAGGCATTTGATCTGCAATAAATCACTTATAAAACAAGAGATACCAGAACTTCAGTAGTCTATAGGAGAGCTCTGTGAAATCTTAATTCTGTACGCAAAGGCCATCTTAGCTGGAGGATGGGTATTTAAAATCTCAACTGTTGTTCATAATAAGACATAGCTTGTGTTCTAAGCTACTTTTTGATCTTAATGCTTCATCTTGTTATAAAGCTAAACTATTTTAACTCTGTCAGAGGTTGTTTTCTCTTTGAACCTACTCCAGTACCACATGGATCATCCTAGCCGTCCCCCACTGCTTGACTATAATCAACCTGCCGACATAAAGAAACAGCTCCCACCATCCACCATCCATTTATGTATTTTTCAGTCCTAACTGCATATGTACAGGCATGTTAGAATTATTACAACTTATTCCTGTGAAAAAAGATTTTACCAAGTAGAGTACAGTTGTTTACATTCCCTCTTGTTTAGTATTAAAATAAACAATGTAGGGGCACCTGGCTGGCTCAGTCTGTGGAACTTATAACTCTTGATTTCAGGGTTGTAAATTAAAGCCCCATATTGGGTGTAGAGGTTTTTAAAAAATTAAATCAAATTAAAAGTAAGCAATATTTTCCAAAGTTAGTTAGGTCAGCACCATTCTCTCCCATCACCTTCAATGGGGTTCTTATGTATTTGTAATATATTGATTCTGTTATACAGTCTGCATTCTATTGAGATCCTTCTCTATCCTGGATATTTTTTTTAGATATGCAGAAAGTTCAGTGGGTTTTAACAAACGCTTAGTATCTTGGATCCACACGACAGTGCCATATATAGGCCATTATTTTTATTCACAGTGGTTATGTTGAGTAAAGCCACTGTGAACACTGAAGTTTTGCATATTGAGCTATTGTTTCTAGGAGGAATTAAGGGTGAGGTTTCAATATTTTGGTCACAATATTTTTTTAACCAATCAATACATACCTTTTCCAAATGTGTGTTTCTGTTTATAGGCACCGTGTGTGTGTGTGTGTGTGTGTGTGTGTGTGTGTTGTGTGTGTGTGTACATGCGTGCATATGATTCATTGACTTTGAACTCAAAGTCAACAGCATTATAACTCATGTCTGAATGAAGCTTTTCTAATACACATATTTAATCTGTAAAGAATAACAAATCCTTTTTTCCTTAGGAACACTAATAGTATCTCTCACAGAGCAAAAGCTGTACTTTCGTAAAGTTTATCAGTTTTTCTTTCAGATGGTGAATCTGATGTTATATCTGAAAAATTACATTTTCTCTTATAATTTTTCTATAAAGTTTATATTTTTGAATTTACATCTATGTCTATGGTCCATTTTAAGTTAAATTTTGTGTAAGATGCAGGGTTTTAGTTGAGTGTTTTTTATTATTGTTTGCTTCTTGTGCATATGGACATCAAATTTTTCCAGCATCAGTTATTTAAAAAAGCTATCTTTCTATAATGAATTGTCTTTGTGCCTTGGTCAAATATCCATTCACTTTGTTTGGGTTGGCCTATTTTTGTGCTGTCTTGTTCCATTAATGTGTCTTTTCTTTCGCTAATACCACACTCCATTGATTACCATGACTTTATCGAAATCAGGTTATTCTGAGCCCTTTCACTTTGATTTTCTTTTTCACATGATACTTTAGAAATTTCCTTTTGCTTTAGCCATTCCAGGACCTTTGCCTTTCCACATAATTTTAGAGACAGTTTGCCAATATAGACAGAAAGCTTCCTGGGGTATTGAAATTACATTGAATCTATAGATAAAATTAGGAACAGATGGATCTTAATATTAAGTTCTTTCCTCCATGAAAACAGTCTCTCTCCAATTTTATAGATCTTCTTTAATGTCTTCATCTGTTTTCTAGTTTTCCATAGAAAAACTTTGTACAAATATTTTGTTAATTGACACCCAAGTACTTTCTTTGATGCTTTTATAAATAGTATTATTTCCTTAATTTCACATTGCAGTCCTTCACTGTTGATACATGGGAAAGTGATTGACTTTTATATATTAATCTTGTATGTTACGATATCACTAAACTTGCTTAACAGTTCCAGCAGGTCTGTTGTAGATTCTTAGAGATTTTCTATGTAGACAATGGTGTTGTTTATGAAAAATGAAGGTTTCATTTCCTTCTTTTGAATCAGAATGGCCATTATTCCCTTTTCTTGCCTATCTCCCTCGATAGTACTTCTGGGAAAAAAAAAAAAATAGTGGTGATAATAGAGTAGGACATCCAAATCTTATTCTCAGTCTTAACAAGGAAACATTCATTCTCTCACCATTAAGTATGCTGTATGTTTTCTTTTTTTCACATGTATCTTTCTACTATAAGTGTATTACTTTGCCAATGGGGCTGTAATAAAGCAACACGAACTGGGTGGCTTAGTCGAAATTTCTTGTCTCACAGATCCAGAGAGTAAAAATTTAAAATAAAATGAAAAATATAAAATATATTTTCATTTTTATGAGGGGTCCTCTATAAATATTTTAATTTTAAATATTTTATATTGCATGTTAACTTTTTAAGAGTTTAATTTCTAGAATTTGTTCATTGTTCATTACAACACTATAAATATCTCTTGATTTGCAAAAGGCAAAAATTTTGACAGTATTTTCTATCAAGGGTTGGCAGTTTGCTGATAATCTCAGATAAGTAATTATAGGAATCATCACATAAAATACAGAATACAAATGAAACCTAACTAATTATGGCCATAGGCATAGTGTCAGAGAAACTAGTTAAGCTAGAATTGGCATTCCATTAAGTACTAAACTCTGATAAGTGGCATACGTGCTTCTTCTATTTAACTTAGAATCATCGTAATTAAAAAGGATTTATATAGGGGCGCCTGGGTGGCTCAGTCGATTGGGCGTCGGACTTCAGCTCAGGTCAGGATCTCACGGTCTGTGAGTTTGAGCCCCGCGTGGGGCTCTGGGCTGATGGCTCAGAGCCTGGAGCCTGTTTCCGATTCTGTGTCTCCCTCTCTCTCTGCCCCTCCCCTGTTCATGCTCTGTCTCTCTCTGTCCCAAAAATAAATAAACGTTAAAAAAATTTAAAAAAAAAAGGGATTTATATAAATAAATTGGTTTTGAACAGTTTTAACAAATATCAAGAAAAGCTGTACCTGTGTTCCAAAGGCAATATGTTTATGAAATGATAAGTATTTTATTTCCACATCAAAACCTGGGTATCTATCTACTCAGGAGAAACTAGACTTAGAGCAAAAATTAATTTAAAACATGCGCATGGCAGTTGTTAGATGGAATATAATTTGGTAATTCACATCTGCCCCTATGCCCCACATTCTGGGCAATTCATTGATCTTTTATATTTTGTATTTGAAACATTCGTTATTTAGGGGTGCCTGGGTGGCTCAGTCGGTTGAGCGTCCTACTTCGGCTCAGGTCATGATCTCGCTGTCCCTGAGTTCGAGCCCCGCGTCAGGCTCTGTGCTGACAGCTCCTGGAGCCTGCTTCTGCTTCTGTGTCTGTCTCTCTCTGCCCCTCCCCCACTTGTGCTCTGTCTCTCTATCAAAAATAAATAAAATGTAAAAACTTTTATAAACATAAATCATTTAATATAAAATAATATAAACTGACATGAAATTAAAGAACAAGAGTACTTACCTCTCAGTGAATTTGAAAAATTACCAAATTCCTGGGGCACCTGGGTGGCGCAGTCGGTTAAGCGTCCGACTTCAGCCAGGTCACGATCTCGCGGTCCGGGAGTTCGAGCCCCGCGTTGGGCTCTGGGCTGGGCTGATGGCTCAGAGCCTGGAGCCTGTTTCTGATTCTGTGTCTCCCTCTCTCTCTGCCCCTCCCCCATTCATGCTCTGTCTCTCTCTGTCCCAAAAATAAATAAACGTTGAAAAAAAAGAAAAATTACCAAATTCCAACATTCAAAATCACAAGACAGAAATGTTGTTTTTATATATATATATATATATATATATATATATATATATATAAACAAATGTTTATATAAATGTTTATAGAAATATATAAATGTTGTGTATATATATATATATATATATATAATTTATTTGAGAGAGAGAGAGAGAGAGACAAAGCACAAGCGGGGGAAGGGCAGAGATAGAAGGAGACACAGAATCCAAAGCAGGCTCCATTCTCCGAGCTGTCAACTCAGAGCCATCGCGGGGCTTGAACTCATGAACCGCGAGATCATGACCTGAGCTGAAGTCCGACGCTTAACTGACTGAGCCACCCAGGTGCCCCAGAAATGTTTTAAAATAAGTATTTTATAGAAAATAATTTTCGTATGAATAGTTTCTGGGGCACCTGGGTGGCTCAGTCGATTAAACATCTGACTCTTGGTTTCGGCTCAGGTCATAATTTTGCGGTTTCATGAGTTTGAGTCCCGCATCAGGCTCTGCTCTGAAAATGCAGCCTGCTTGGGATTCTTTGCTTCTCTCTCTGTCTCTCAAAATAAATAAACTTAAAACAATAGTTTCTGTAAAAAGTGATGTAAAAGTCATTGAAAAGAGATTTCACCACTTTCTATTATATAACAAAGGTTGAAAAAACTGGTTTACGATATGTTCAGTTGACTTCTTGTAAAATAAGGAGGTAGACTAAATATATAATTATTTTCAAAAAGAACATGTGTTTTTACTGGTAAATGTGCCTCTTTTCACATTACCTGTGTCAGTTAACAGTGTCACCAGCCTCACAATTATTTTAGATCCAGGATTGGAGTGATTATTTCTGGATCAGCCCCTGAATATTCACCCTCATATAGTCAGCTGTAAACCTTCTGGATTCATAACCTTCAAAAACTCATCATTTTTGCTTTTTCTGTCTCTCTTGTCTCAAATAGTCTCACTATGGAAAATCTTTGTATAAAAATATCACCGGGCAATTGAAAATATGAGTCTAACACTGAGAATAGGAAGCAAGCTTAGCTACCTGAAGGAAAAGGAGGCCCCTGGTGAGGGCTGTGTACTCTCATGCAAGCCTGGATACTCTACAGGAAGAGATACAGGCACAGAATCCCTTTCGTTACTTTCTTCTTTGTAATTTTTTTATGTTTTTATTTTATTTTTGAGATAGAGAGACAGAATGTAAGTGGGGAAGGAGCATAGAGAGAGGGAGACACAGGATCTGAAGCAGACTCCAGGCTCTGAGCTGTTGGCCCAGAACCTAACATGGGGCTCGAACTCACTGACTGTGGGATCATGACCTGAGCTGAAGTTGGACATTTAACTGGCTGAGGCCACCCAGGTGCTCTACACAGAATCCCTTTCTAAGGAGATTATGATGCATATCAGGGTACTCCAAGGTAAACTCCAAGGGTACTAATCATCAATCAAGGTGTATATATATATATATATATATATATAAAGGGGCACCTGGGTGTCTCAGTCGGTTAAGTGTCCAACTTGCGCTCAGGTCATGATCTCATGGTTCCTGGTTTGAGGCCGGTGTTGGGCTCTGTGCTGACCTCCTGGATCCTGCTTCAGATTCTGTGTCTCCCTCTCTCTCTATCCCTCAACTGCTCTTACTCTGTCTCTCTCTCTCTCAAAAATAAATAAACATTAAAAAAAGGTATATACATAAAAATGGATAGCATTAGCTATATATATTTGTTTACAAATATAACATATATATATATATATATATATATAGTATATATGCTAGTAAATTTGAGAACCAAAAATAGTATGTTTCAATGTATATTTAGGTATGATGTGCTTCATAAACCAAGAGGTAAATGTTGCATTATTTTCTCATGACTAACACAAAATTTCATAGTTAAAATATTAAAATACAAAAATTCATGAGTGCCCATTTAATAAATGAACATTAAATAAACTACAAATTTATTTATCTTTATTGGTTTAAATAAGTTTCTCTGAAACATAATGCAGATTCTATAGTATAAAGGATAATTGACTGCTTTCTAAATAAAATAAAAAAAGAGAGAGAAAAAACATACAGGGTATTTTTTTCGAGGTCTCTACTCATTTTGCTATATTTGAACCACAGAAAGTAATACAGTTTGTTCTGGGAAATGCAAAAGAGTTGAGTGGAGTTTGCAGGCGTTGGGTATATACATCCTAGTTCTCCATGAAAAAAATTGCTTTAGGAAGGTTCCGTAAATCATTTACAGACTTACCTCATTTTTCATTGATCTCTCTCCAAATGTGATGTAAGCTTACTATAACACATTTATTATACAAAATGGAGATACGTGCACACTAATTTGGCCCACATTTATATTGAACCCATGTGGGATCTCACTTTGAATGGAGAAATAATTAGGAGAGTGATTCTTAGAAGAAAAATTGGTAGCTATTTATTCTGGATTCCTCAAAGTGATTTCTATATTGCTGTAGAACATTGGTTCTCAAAGTTGGTGCCATGGTGAGAATCCTTTGTGAAGTTTTTTTTTTAACATACTAATACTCCAGCCACAGTTTGGTCATAAGTATTTTGTAGTTTCCTATATAGTGTCAAGATTTCATAATGCTAATGTGTATAAGTCTTGCCAGAAGTTAATGGGTTGAAGAATTTTAAATGGTGGAAAAAGTACATGTCCATATTTTAGAATTTTATTTTTCCCATATTTTACGATATAACATATGCATGTATAAGTGTCAAACACACTTATGTGTGCAATATGTCAAATCATCTCCTAATGTTATTTTTAATGAAGGTCATGTTTGGGAGATGGACATGTTTTATAAGCATTATTAAAGTTATTATTGCTTACTTTCTATTAAATAGCCCCAGTATTCTGTATAAGGATAAATTTATCTCAATATTTATAAAAGTAATTTAGTCCTCATCCATCAAATCTGAGATACACTATTTGCTGTGATGTAAAAATAAGATAGATACAAAGGAATTATCGCTCTTAGGACTTTTACTTACAAATTCCACTTACTACCCTTGCTCACTTATGCAAATTCATGGCAGCACTGAACTTAAGACATGGGAGCTGTTTGAGTCAAACCCATTTGAAATGTCATTGCTAATCTCTCTCTGTGCCAGTCCTCATCAAGGTTGACCTTCCTGATTGCCTGTTACAGCCTGACATAAATGTAGTGTAACCACCCCAGTGCTATAATTGACCTTTAACTGCATTCTAGCCATGATCCCTTTCAGTGATCTAATAATTCCATGGTACAAATATCATTCATTTGTTTCAATAATTATTGCTGACACCTTGCATTGCCTGTGTCTCTAAAACAAGCTGAAGAAGAACAATGAGTCTTGTATTTCATGCAGAGGGTATTACTGAACGATGATATTTTAAAGCATTATTATAAAATAAATTATAGGGGCGCCTGGGTGGCGCAGTCGGTTAAGCGTCCGACTTCAGCCAGGTCACGATCTCGCGGTCCGGGAGTTCGAGCCCCGCGTCGGGCTCTGGGCTGATGGCTCAGAGCCTGGAGCCTGTTTCTGATTCTGTGTCTCCCTCTCTCTCTGCCCCTCCCCCGTTCATGCTCTGTCTCTCTCTGTCCCAAAAATAAATAAACGTTGAAAAAAAATTTTTTTAAATAAATAAAATAAATTATATTTATTTTCTTTTGTGCAAGTAGGGGATAATGGTGAGATATTTGAGTGTCGGACTGTACCTTTGGTGTGTGTGGTGAGAACATTTAACATAAGATTTTTCTTCTTAAATACTTAAGTGCACAATTCAGTATTGTTAACTACAGGCACAATGTGTTGTGTTTCAGATATCTAGAACTTAATCATGTTGCATAACTGCAACTTTATAATCTTGAATAGCTGGTCCCTGTCAACTACCATTCTACTTTATTTCTAGTTCAGCTATTTTAGATTCCACATATAGGTGAGATCACACAGTATTTGTCTTTCTCTGGTTTATTTCACTTAGCATTTTCACTCAGACTATATGCATGTTGTCACAAATGGCAGGGTTTCTTTCCTTTCTGTGGCTGAATAATATTCCATTGTATGTGTGTGTAAGTGTGTGTGTGTATATATATATATATATATGTATATATATATATGTAATGTGTATATATATATATGTAATGTGTATATATATATGTGTATATGTGTGTGTATATATATATATATATATATATATATACACACTACATTTTCTTTCTCCATTCGTCCATTGATGAATACTTAGGTTGTTTCTATGTGTTGGCTATCATGAAAAATATTGAAATGAAAATGGAAGTGCAAATATCTCTTCAATAATTTTTTCATCTGCATGGTTTTCAGTGTGTCTTTCATATCTTTGGTTAAGTGTATTCCTAAGTATTCTGTCTTTTTTTGGATAAAATTATACATAGATTTGCTTTCCTAATTTCTTTTTCAGATAGTTCATTGTTATTGTCTAGAAATATCACTGAATTTTGTGTGCTAATTTTATATTCTATAACTTTACTGAATTTGTGGTTAGTTTTTATATATAAGATCATGACACATAAAAAAATTGACTTCTTCCTTTATAATTTGGATGCACTTTATTTCTTTTTCTGCACCTAATAGTTATGGCTATTACTTCTAGTACTATTGAATAGAAGTCTGAGAGTGGGTATCCTTGACTTGCTCCTGATTCTAAAGGAAAAGCTTTCAGGTTTTTGGCATTAAGAATGGTGTTATTTTGTGGTCTTTTGACCTTCTATGTTCCTTCTATACCTAGTCGGAGAGTTTTTTAATAATGAAAGTGTTTTCAACTTTAACTGATTTTTTTGCATCCATTGAGATGTTCATGATTCTTATCCTTTATTAGTGTGATGTATCACATCAGTTAATTTGTGTATGATGAATCATCCTGGCATCCCAGGAATAAATCCCACTTGGTCATGGTATATGATCACTGTAACGTGCTTTGGAATTAAGTTTGCTAGTATAGTGTTGAGGACTTTTGCATTTCTATTCATGATGATATTGTAATATTGGCCTGCAGTTTTCTTTATTTGTAGTGTCTTTGTCTGCCTTTAGTAGCTGGTTAATGCTAGCTTCATAAAATGATTTTGGAAGCGTTCCCTCCTCTTCAGTTTTTAAGAGTTCAAGAACTATTGGCTTTAATCCTTTAAATATTGGGTAAAATTCACCAGTAAAGCCAAAAGCTCCTGGGCTTCTCTTTGTTAGTGGGGTGGTTTTGATCACTGACTTCATCCTCATACTAGTTGTAGATCTATTCAAATTTTCTTTTTTTTTTTTTTTTCAACGTTTATTTATTTTTGGGACAGAGAGAGACAGAGCATGAACGGGGGAGGGGCAGAGAGAGAGGGAGACACAGAATCGGAAACAGGCTCCAGGCTCTGAGCCATCAGCCCAGAGCCCGACGCGGGGCTCGAACTCCCGGACCGCGAGATCGTGACCTGGCTGAAGTCGGACGCCCAACCGACTGCGCCACCCAGGCGCCCCATCAAATTTTCTATTTCTTCATGATTTAATCTTGGCAGCCTGTGTGTTTCTGAGGTTTGCCATTTTTGCTTATCTTTTCAAAAAAAGAATCTTAGTTTCATTGATTTTAGTCTATAGTTTTAGTCTTTATATTGTTTATTTCCACTTTAATAAGGATTGGTTGCAATAAAATTTGCATCAAATTCATGGGATGCCTGGGTCACTCAGTCAGTTAAGCATCCGACTTCTGCTCAGATCATGACCTCACAGTTTGTGAGTTCAAGCCCTGCGTCTGTCAGCACAAAGCCAAGAGCCTGCTTCGGATTCTGTGTCTCCCTCTCTCTCTACCCCTCCCCTTCTTGCACTCTGTCTCTCCATCTCTCTCAAAAGTAAACATTAAAAAAATTAAATATATATATTTATTTATATATATTTATATATATTTATATATAAATATTTATTTATATATTTATATTATTTATATTTAAATGTATATTTGTATATTTATATTTATACTTATATATTATATATGTTATATTATATTTTATTAAATATTTATATTATATGTTATAAATTATATTTATATTTATATAAATATATATTTATATTTATATTTACACTGTGCACAGTGTATGAGAAATTGTGGGATTTACTCTTAACTTTCCTCTATATCCTACAGCAGTGTTAGATATAGTAATCATGTTGCATAACTGGAAATTGTGGAGTGCCTGGGTGGCTTAGTCAGTTAAGTGACGCTTGATTTTGGCTCAGGTCATGATCTCAGGGTCATGGGACTGAATCCCACATCAGGCTCCGGAGCCTGCTTAAGATTCTCTTTCTCCCTCTCTTTCTGCCCCTCCCCTGCTCGTGTTCTCTCTCTCTCTTTCAAAAAAGAAAAAGGAAAAAAGAAATAGAAAGAAAGAAAGAGAAAGAAAGAAAGAAAGAAAGAAAGAAAGAAGAAAGAAAGAACGAAAGAAATTATACCTTTTGACCACCTTCCTCCAATTCCTCTTCCCTCTACCATCCAACTCTGGTACTACAAGTCTTGATATCTTTTTCCAAGAGTTTGGTTTGTTGTGGTGTTTTTTGTTTGTTTGTTTTAAATTACACTTATCAGTGACTATATGGTATTTGCCTTTCTTTCTCTGGCTTATTTCATGTAGCATCAATGCTTTCAAGTTCCATCCATGTTGGTGCAAATAGTAGGATTCCCTTCTTTTTTATGACTGAATAATATTCTGTTTACATACCACATCTTCTTTATCCATTCATCCACTGATGGACATGTAGGTTGTTTCCATGTCTTGGCTATTATAAATAATGCTGTTATAAACACGGGGATATAGATATCTTTTCAAGTTAGTATTTTTATTTCCTTCAATTATCTTCCTAGAAATGGGATTGCCGGATCATATGATAGTTCTATGCCTAATTCTTGAGGACCTCCACACTGTTTTCCATCGTGGCTTCACCTATTTACAATGACACCAGCAGTGTGCAGGGGTTGCTTTTTCTCCAGCCAACATTTGTTATCTCGTGTCTTTTTGATGAGGACCATTCTGAGAGGTGAGAAGTGATACCGCATTGTAGTTTTAATTTTAAGCAATATTTTGTAAAGGAGAAAACAGATTGTTGTTATACCCTGTGCTAAAATGTGAGTACAGATCTGTCACAAAATTTTGATATGTTCACTGCATAGTCTTACATTGTTTCTTAGCAAATATTATCATTTAAATAGCACTCGCATGGTAAACAAAAGTGCCTGATTAAGACTGATTTAAATACTAACATCTAAAATGTAAACAAAGAAAACATGTTTTCTTTATGTAATGTGAGGCATCAATACAGGTATTTAATCAAGCGTTATTAAGGTCCTATGTAGAAATAGTTTATAGACTGTTTGCAAAGCTTAGGGGAAAATTGTGCTACTATCTCACCTAATCAGTGAATTAATTCTGCCGTTTATATCTGGTTATTTGTACTACAGGTTTAATTGATTAGTTTTCTTTTTTTGTCAGTTGTTTTTGAAGACTATAATGCTTTTTAGGAAAAGTGGCCCTAAAAATCTCTTCAGTTTTTTTTTTAACCAAAATAAGTACAGGAAACAAATTGGAGCATTGATCAAAGGATCTCCCACACTGCTTCTGTAAAATGTTGATAATCCCTCAGTCACAGGACTATTTTTATGTTTCAACTGGATAATAGCTGTAACTCTAAAACAGAATATAAACATTTTTATATTATTTTGCTCAAGAGTGCATGGGTGTCATCTTACAAGAACACCATCCAACGGTGGGGGCCAGGAGGCTAGGGTCAGAGAGAGAGAGAGAGATAAGATCTATTTATATACAGAGATGGCAGCCAATGTGTTTGGTATGTATGATGTCCAATACCTTCTAGAAGTGATTTTCCTGCTGAATCATCTGCAACGTCTCTTTACCACTCACCCATCTTCTTGACATTACAACTGAAAGAAATTATGGTGATGCTGTCCCAGACACTTGGGAGCTGATAATAGTGAATATATCATAGGGAAATGAAATGAGATGAGAGAGGTAATCTCCAGAATAGCTAAGAAGATGTGGCAGGGGGATAAAGCACTAGCTCTCTCAGTGGCAATCTTAGGATGTCTGATGAATATTCCAGGTGAAGAAAACAGATACAGAATATGTTTACTTTTAGTTAAAAACTTGTAACCACAAAAATGACTTTCGCATTCTATTTGGCAAAATAATTGTTACTTGGATGAGCAAAGAATATAACTGAAGTACCTCTTCTGAAAACATGACTTTCCTTTAATCTATTCACAATATCCATTTATTTGATGACATGACTGCTCACATAATTCAATGTGACCGTAATTTTAGTCGTTTCAGATATGGATACATGACATCTGGTTGCCAGGTAAATGCCCGTGAAATCATTCTTCCATGCCTTCTTTAAACCATTTATGCAAGTTATCACTTTATACAACTATAAATTTTATGTCTACCTGTGTTCTAAATAAAATACTATCACTCCATGAAGAATTGTTAGTTTTCAGTTATAACAGTCAGTGCCTGATGTTCAGACTATATGCCAAACCTACTGATAATGAAAATCTGTTTCTCTCTCTCTTTTAATAAATGCTTTCCGATATCAAAAAGCTCTGAATGGTAGTGAATTATAGAATTTCAGTAAAATCTGAAAATGTACTATTTAAAAACCCAGTCTGAAATATGATTCTCCAAAGTTCTTTCCTATTTGGGGTTGAGACGTGTTATATATGAAGATTACTTAACAGAATGCCCAGAATTTAGGAAGTGCTCTATAATATTAGTAATTACTATGTATGCTCACCAATGATTGTTGCCCCAAGTTGTTTAGAAACTTTTTTTAATGTGTGTTTATTTTTGAGAGACAAAGAAACAGAGCATGAGTGGGAGAGGGGCAGAGAGAGAGGAAAACACAGAATCCGAAGCAGGCTCCAGGCTCTGCCCAACATGGGAATGGAACTTCCAAGCCATGGGATCATGACCTGAGCCAGAGCCGGACACTTAAACGACTGAGCCCCCCAGGTGCCCCCCAAAGTTGTTTTATATTGGTATGTCCTGTTACAGAGAACTGCATAGAATAATGCTGTTTATAACACAAGTCATGACTTATTATTGGGTCTTGAAGGCAATTTAGTGAGTTGCAATCTCTATTTTCAATTTTAAAAAATATGAAATAGAATAGACTCTAATTGGGTAAAATGGAAAATAATGTGTTGCATAAAGTATGGATTTTGTTTCTGAAGTATTTTCTTTCAGACTATATCTCCATATCATAGGTGTGCACGACGTGTGATTACGATGCGTATTATTTTTCTTATTGTGGTCACATATAGATAAAAGTCTCAAGTCTAAGTAAAATCGTTTAATGAGTTAACCTTAGGAATGTTAGAAATATTTGATATTCTTCCTGAAACTTTAATCTCTTTAAAGTGAAGTCATCTGATTTTATCTTGAAGAACATTTTTTTTCTAATTAATTGACAATAAAGTGTATATGTCAAGAGAAAGGGAAAGAATTTGAAGATACTTTTTTTTTAATGTTCATTTAGTTTTGAGAGAGAGAGTGAACTTTAGTGGGGAAGGGGCAGAGAGAGAGGGGGACAGAGGATCTGAAGTGGGTTCTGTGCTGACAGCAGCGAGACTGACGAGGGCCTCAAAGTCACAAACTGTGAAATCATGACATGAGCCAAAGTCAGAGTCTCCACCGACTGAGCCATCTAGGTGCCCCTAAGGATACTTTTCACATATTTATTTCTTATTGATTTACTGTTTTAAACAACACATGATTATTTTCTTTGCTTTAATTTTTTAATGTTTATTATTTATTCTTGAGAGAGAGAGAGAGAGAGAGAGAGAGACAGAGTGCAAGCACGGGAGGGGCAAAGAGAGAGGGAGACACAGGATCCAAAGCAGGCTCCCGGCTCTGAGCTGTCAGCACAGAGCCCACCCGATGCAGGTCTCAAACTCACAAACCATGAGATCATGATCTGAACTGAAGTTGGTTGCTTAACTGACTGAGCCACCCAGGTGCCCCAACACATGATCATTTTCAAAAGGACTAAATAAGTATTGGGAAAGAGTGCAGTAGGAATATTCTTAAAACTTCCTGATAATACAAAAACACGCTTTGCAAGTATATATTTTTTCTCCAGATTTTGATCATTGAGAATTAGATTTCTATCTGGTTGTTTGAGTTTACGATCTCTGTGAACAACTTTTGCAAGTTTCAAGGTATTTGTCTTAATCCTAACTTACCTTTAAAAGAAATTGTGTTGATGATATAAGAGTATGGAAAAGATAAGGCTCATATTTTTAGGGTCGGCTTAACTTTTAGGCGGGATAAATTGTCCTTTTGATTGTCCCGAGTAAATTGGATTATTGCTGTCTAAAAAGAAAGAAAGAAAGAAAGAAAGAAAGAAAGAAAGAAAGAAAGATGCAGAAAAGAATGAGGAAAATAAAGATTACAAATCAATTAACCTACATTGTAACGTATATAATAAAAATTTGTGAACCTAAAACTTATCTAAAATATAAAGCTTGCTAATTAAAGAAAATGAAAGTTGAAATGACCCGTTGATTCCAAATAACTTAATTTTATATCATTATAAATTATGTAAAATGATGTAATAAATCCAACAACATTCAAGCATGCAGAGCACCCTTGCCAGGCATGTAAACAATAGGAAATTATGACCCATGTACATGTAAAAAAGAAGAAATCATTAAGCCAAACTAAGAAATGACAGAGGACAGAAATACAGAAAAGGACTTTGAAATAAATCTCTAAACTTGATACTTCTTATGCCCAAGAAGATAAACACGAGCACAGGAAGAGCAATAGAAAAACAAAACATCAAAGGAAACACTGAGTGATTAAAATTATAATATCTGAAGTGAAAACGTCACTGAATGTAAGTCCTAGATTAGACACTACAGATAAAAAGATCAGTGAATTTGAAGGTATAGTAATAAAAGCTATCCATAATTAAAGACAGAGAAATATAGAGAAACCAGTGACATGTGAGATATATGAGTCAATGGAGTCCCAGGAGAAGTCAGAGAGGAGGAGCTAGAAAAACCTGAAAATTTAATGCTTTCATACATACATATATATATATAGAAAGAGAGATAGATGATAGATAGATTGATAGATAGATTATAGATAGATAGATAGATAGATGATAGATAGATGATAGATAGATACACAGATTGGTAAAAATTGGTAACTCACAGGTCTAAAACCTCCATGAACCCAAATCATAAAGTACCTAAAGAAAGTTGCTAAGGGCCATGACAATCAAATTAGGAAAAATAAATATTAAACACTTAAAGACAGAGAAAAATAACACAGTTATAGAAGAGCAAAGAATAACAAACGTAAAAAGTAGAGTGCAAGCAAAGCATGGATATTCTTAAAATATTGAGAAAAAAGATACTGTCAACCTGCAATTTGTTAAGAGCAGAATATCTATTGAAATCAAGGCAAAATAAGTTCTTTTTTTGGATACAGAAGACTGAGATAATGCATGTCTTAGTCTACTCAGTCTATTACAAACTATCATAGCCTAAGGGGATTATACAATAACCGTTTATTTCTTATAGTCCTAGAGTCTTCAAGTCTGAGATAAGGGTGCCAAGCAGGTTCAGGTTCTGAGATGGACTCATTCTAGCTTATAGACACTCACCTTCTAGCTGTTTTCTCACATCATGGGAGGATGAGAGAAAGCTCTCTGTTTTGTTTTGTTTGTTTGTTTTTTTTCTTATAAGGGCACTAATTACATCATGAGGACCCCATCCTCCTGACCTCATCTAAACCTACTTCCTTCCCCAAAGCCCCATCTCCATCCCATTGGGGATTAGGGCTTCAGCATATGAATTTTGGGGAGACATAATTCAATTCCTAGCTATTCATTATGTACAGACCTTCACTACAAGAAATAACTCTATTTCTTTCTCCATATTAGTTGATTCTGATTGATGCAACTTTCTTTTTATATACTAGTCTCTTTTTGTTCATTTCCAGTATTATCACCTTTGTTGTAGTTACAATCACAATGCTTAATTTATTAAACTCACACTCTTCTGTTATATTATACTTAAATCACATTGACTTTTTTTGTTACTGAAACACCCTAAGGTGTTCTTACTTATGGCTCCTTTCTCACTGCTGGTAGAAACCGTCTCTCGTATCCTGCCATGGCTGACATACCCTAATCAGATCATCAGCTACCTCCACTGAGGAGTATTCTTTGTTCCTCATGTCACTCACTCATAGTCACTATATATCCCATTTGTAACAGCTGCTACTATCTGTACTTGTTCATTTACTTGTTCACGTTTTTAGCTTTAGTTATTTTCCCTTCAATGGGTATCAAGGTAATAACTATATTATCTATATTCCTGGCACTCAGAAAAATACCTTGGAAGAAATTGTGGTTACATGATTATTGAGCAAATTTTCTTTTCATTTGGTTTATGTGTGTTTTTGCTTTCTAGATTTGACTCTTTTGTTTCATTCTTTTGTATTTCAGTTGCTTTGACAGGTTTTGAAACATAAATATGGTTGGGTCATCATCATGCATTTTTTTAAAAAATTCAAGTTAGTTAACATATCGTGTAGTATTGGTTTCAGGAGTCAAATCTAGTGATTCATCACTTCTATGTAACACCCAGTGCTCATCCCAACAAGTGCCCTCCTTAACCCCCATCACCCATCTAGTCCATCCACTCACCCACCTCCCCTCCAGAAACATTCAGTTTGTCCTCCGTATTTAAGACTCTCTTATAGCTTGCCTTTCTCTGTATTTATCTTACTTTATCTTTCCTTCCCTTCCCCTAGGTTTATCTGTTTTGTTTTTTTAAATTCTGCATGTGAGTGAAATCATATAATATTTATCTTTCTCTGGTTGAATTACTTCACTTAGCATAATACACTCTAGTTCCATCCATGTGGTGGCAGATGACAAGATTTCATTCTTTTTGATCACTGAGTAATATTCCATTATGTATATATACCACCTGTTCTTTATTCATTCATCATACATCTTTAAGTACTGAAGTGGGTGGAGTTTACTCTGCCTTTCAGAAAGCCCAACCTGATCCAGTACTCACAGATGTGAATTCATATGCACATACACATGCACACACACACATACACATACACACTTACACCCATCCATTATTCTGGGATATTACCTCAGCATCAACTTATTGCAGCTTTCCCTAAACTCCGCTTCACCAAACCATCCCTCACCTCCATTGTAGAAGGTGATTCTTTACGGTCCCTCATAGGTTACTCTGCTTTACATTCCCAGCCACACAAATCACTCTGCAGTTTGTCTCCACATAAAATCATAAGTTCTTGGAGTATGGATCTTCTATTTTCATTTCTTCCTTCTTGTTATTCTTTGCACTTTGCATGTCATAATTAATTAATGTATACCCCATGTATTAAAGTATGCTAAAACTCTATTTTCTCATCTCCCGTTTTTGATTATAAGAAAACTGCTTTGGAAAGGAAAGAAGGAGGGAAGGAGGGAGAGAGGAAGGGAATGCTTCAGTGACATCTATCTTCTTCTAAAGATGCATCACATCCTCCTCTACTTATCATCATTGATGCAAATTCCTTACATACAAAACCTCTCTGTTCTTCCTCTCAAGTGTTTACTTATTTTGATTTAAAAAACAAAACCAAAAAACTTCAGGCTTGAATTAAGGTTTTATTTCTTTATTCTGTGGTCATTTAATCATCTATCCAAAATGCAATGTCTCATCCTCTGAATTCTTTCAGTTCTTCTTTCTTTTTTAATATTTATTTATTTATTTACTTTTGAGACAAAGAGGGAGAGTGCAAGCAGGGGAGGGGCAGAGAGAGAGGAAGACAGAGAGTATCCCAACCAGGCTCTGTGCTGATGTGGGAATTGAACTTGAGCCAAAATCAAAAGTTGGACGCTCAACTGACTGAGCCACCCAGGTGCCCCCAGAATTTTTTACATATTAGTATATTATATTTATTTGTGAAAATTGATTGCTTCACGTATAGTTAATTTGTATTTGAAATTCAATTATATATATAAATAATTGACCTTATTTGGGCTGTAAATTGACATTGACATTTTATGTACTCAAGGTAAGATGAAAAAAAAATTTAAAGGTAATTTTCTAATTTTGTTTGTTCTTTAGAAAGAAATTCCAAAAACATTTAGTGCCCTAATCTCCTAAACAGAATTACATGATATCTTAATATTCATGTGATTATAACAATGGTTTAATAGAAAAAAATATTTCAAATAAAATCCATTTTTTTAAGTTTATTTATTTTTGAGAGAGAGAGAGAGAGAGCATGTACAAGAGTGGGGGAAGAGCAGAGAGAAAGGGAGAGAGAGAATCCCAAGCAGGATCCACACTGTCAGAGCAGAGCCTGATGCAGGGCTCAATCTCATGAACTCTGAGATCATGACCTGACCCAAAATCTAGAGTCAGATGCTTAACCAGCTGAGCCACTCAGGTGCCCCTGAAATTCTATTTTTTTAAGTAGTCTTGTTTCAGCAGCTTTTGCTCGGAAATTTTGACCATATAAGTGAAACATCAGGGCTTTGTAAAGAAGAAAAGATGTTGGATTTGATAACTTTTAATTCAAATTAGTGACAATTACATCAAAGACTGCATTTCATTGTACTGAAGAGGCCTAGTCCTTTCAAACTATCCATTAAAAAGATTATGTTTAATTAACAAGACTTTTTCTTGTATCAATTTGTAGAGTTTGTTCAAAGCCTTGAAATAAAATTAAAAAAAAAATATGTATCTGTATGGAACGATCCAGACGGCTGGCTAGTTTGCATCACTTCTGAAATGCTTCGGCTGAACTTACGTAAGTAAGCACTCCTCAGGCTAGAATGAGCATCAAAGGTATTGTGACTCCATCTGTCCAAGTGATATCTTGGTTACAGAAAAACTTCCATCTACATCAAAAATCCATTAACCACTGAGCCTAAACAACAACCAACATAATGGACGGCTGAGTCTGCTTGCACCTGGGGTTGGCTTAGAAGGCTGACTAAGCAAGCATAGGGAACTGAGGGGAGCCAAGACTATGATAAGGTTTTATAACTTAGACAACATAGCCCAGCCAGCAATGGGTGAAGTATTACTTAAAATATAAATTGATTGCCATTTTAACCTCAGAATATAGAATTCCATTCGGTTATGCGTTCTAACAGCTTTACAACTTTACAGTTATGAGCTAATATAAACCCCACAAAAAGCCTTTGAGGGTAGACACTTTACTATCCCTATTTTACAAATAGAGGAACTGAGACCCAGAGATTGGAATTGTTTGGCCCAGTTCACAAAGCTACATGGTGGAGGTGTTAAGATTTGTTTCCAGACGTTCTGGTTCCAAAGACTATGCCCTTAACCTTCTTATAGTACACTCTTTCAAATTAATCATTAGTGAAATGTGTTTGTAAAACAGTGTCAGATTATGTTTCATTTAAAATAAAAGATCAAACAGGACAGTGTACATATATGCAATGTAGGCATGCTTTTTATGAGAATGAGCTAAAATATTAAAGCCTTGAAAATCCAGGACCCTGACACCATATTCTATGTGTGATATGGCAAAGTTGGAGGAATCAAAGTAGTAGTAAATTTGGCAGATGAGTATTATAGCACAGTTGAAATTAAAAATGGTAGTCAGATATTTCCCAAATGTACTGAAGTGAACTGAAGATTCAAATGAATTGGTCACGCTGAATGATTATTAAGGAGCCATTTGCTGTGAACAATTTAAGATTGGCTATTAGCCAAGGAGTTATGGCATCCGGCTCTGTGTCTCTGGGATAAGACAGACCTGGGTTTGCTTCCCAGGCCAGGCACTTCCTATAAGTGTAGGGAAATAATTTTCCCTCTCTTGGCCTGCTTCCTTATATGTATATTGCCAGCAGTATTTATCTCATAGAATGGTTTTTATTACTAAATAAGTGAATGTAAAATGCATAGCTTAAGGCCTGGTACACAATTAACACTCAATAAATGCTAGACATTAGTGTGCTTATTAGTTAAAGTTTTTATTAATCTAGGCGACAACTCATGTGTAATGAAATGATAATGTTTAATGATTAATAATATTTTTGGTTTGATTCTCTGTGTAATTTTGTATTTGTTTGAATTTAAAGTGCTTCTATACGTTTACCCAAGTCTTTTTATATGTACCCCATATATTTTACAGATGGTGTATTTAGTCAAATATCACCAGAAATCAAATATAATGATGACAGACTGAAAATGATGCCAATTAAGAAGTTAGCAGGTGTTAAGGTGATTTTTGAATGTTGACCTCTTTCTTGGAATACTAGCAGCTCAGTGTCTACATGCAACCTGCTCACCCTTAAGTCCTGTATTAGTGAGCATTCTCCAGAGAAACAGAACCAACAGAATGTGTATGTAGAAAGATTTATTTTAAAGAATTGGCACAGGCAATTGTGGCGGCTTGGTAAATCCAAAATCTGCAGGGTAGACCAGCAGGCTAGAGACAGACCGAGGGAAGAGTTCCACCAGTCTGAAGAGAGTTTGCTGGCAGAATTCCTTCTGGATCTGAAAGAGTAAATCCACAAACAGATTGAATGAGGCCCACCCATGTTATAGTGGGTAATCTGCTTTATTCAAAGTCTACTGACTTAATGTTAATCTCATCCAAAAAAATACCTTCAAAGAAATTACCAGAATGTTTGACCCAAACTTGGAACACAATGGCCAAGCCAATTGGACACACAAAATTAACAATCTTAGTCCCCCTTATAGTGTATAATCTTCTAGTTTTCATTTTTAATGTCATAATGTTAAATTGAATACCATGTCTAGATATTCAGGGAGACTTAATTTTTCTTTGCAGTGAGTAATTTTGAGCCACAGCTTCTCATCCAAAATATATCCTAGTGACCCCAACATTCTCCCAATTCAATAGTTATAATGATACACAAGGGTAATATTAATTAATATTTAAAATTTTATATACACATTCATATTCAAATTTATAGATAAATATGGAATCACAATCAGTGTTATTGAGACACACGTTTTACTTAAAGCAGTAACAAAAACAAATCCCAGATAGTGTCTTCCAGCTTCAGTAAGTGCATACATGTTACATTTGTTAATAATGAGGATTTAATAATGTAATTGTTCTGTTGTGTTGCATTTTTAGTGAAAACATTGTGTTCGAGTTGTATTGAAAATATAGTATGTAGAGCACACTAGATAATTCCTTGGATATCAGTGTGTGTGTGTGTGTGTGTGTGTGTGTGTGTGTTGTTTTTCTATGTGATTAGAGCAGCAAACAGCATTTCTATATTTCTATACTAGAGCTTGGTGATTATTAATTATATCTTAGTTTGCACAATGTGCTCTGACGCTATTATATGTTTGTTATTTTGTATTCAGGCTAGAAATAAATAGTAGACTAGTTCAAAGAGTTAAAGAACTGGAATTTATAAACCTGTCATTTTAACAAAGAGATGAACGCCTATCCAGTTTGTGCCAGACAATGCGCTGGAAAGAAGGTTAATGCGGTAAATAAGAAAAAAAAAATACTGTCTTTCAGAAGTTTGCAATCTTGTACATTCAGCAAGATCTGGTATACATTAAATGCTATACTTAATATATTCACAAATAGATATATTAAAATTTTGCAGAAAAAAAGCCAACTTTATTATTATGAGAAAGGCTTCCCAGAGGCATGTAACTCTTTGCAAAAGCTTAAATGGTAATTTCCCCAAGATTACAAAGAATTGTGTATGTCCAAATGATATAGAGTAACCTGACCTCTTTCAAAAGAGTTAAGTTAGTTTAATGACACTAACTGGTATGTGTATATATGTATAAATATATATGAATATATGTGCATTATATATATAATGCATAGATATACATACACCATAGAACAAAATCCAACAAGCTTTTGAAAAATTTTCACTCTCTATATGTTACTCTATTTCTGTCTCAGGTCCCCTGGGGGAAGACACAGAACTACTGATATACTCTATTAAATGTAAATGTTGTTCTCTTCTACAGGAAATCCCAAAACTGGGTAAATTCCACCCATGACGATTCTAAAACTTTTATAAGCATTGAAATGTGTCAGGATTTTTTTTTAATCAGATCTGTAGGAATTCTGGACGTTCTTAGACAACCAGATAGCTTACAATAACAAATAAGTGAGCACTGAATAAAATTTATTCACAGGTATCCAGGAGGAAAATAACAAACACAAAACTCACTATTATTTATGAAGATGGTACAGCAGAATGAGATACTGTATTTAATACTTTAGACATAGAAAATTGATTTACAGTGAGATTATATTTAAAATTCTGTACTGGTTGTTAAGGTTTTATTCGGCAAGTTGCAGATGTAATATTCACTGCTGTGATCCATGCTGGAATGGAGATAGTGCCAAAACTGCACGGTGGGGTAGATACTCGGATTGTAACCTACATGTCATGCACAATAGAGACCTGGTCTAATACATTGGTGGGTTCTCAATGATAATTATTATAACTGCAATTAAGTACAGTACATTGTATTTTATGCAATGTTTCCTTCCCATTCTGTTTCACTGCCTCAGTCTGTCCTCTTTCTCTCTCAAGCACACACACTTCTACATATGTATATACATAATCTTATAATCAGGGCAGTTATTTTATTTTATTTTTTAAGGTTTATTTATTTCGTGGAGGATGGAGTGGCAGAGAGAGAGGGAGGTGAGAGAATTTACAGCAGGCTCCTCACTGTTGGCATACCGCCCGATGTGGGGCTTAGTCCCATGACTGCAAGATCATGACCTGAGCCGAAATCCAGAGTCAGATGCTGAACTGACTGAACCACCCAGGTGCCCCTGAGAGCAAGCATTTTACTTTTATTTCATTTATTTTTTTTTAAATTAGTATTCATTTTGAGGGAGGAAGAGAGTGAAAGCAGGGGAGGGACAGAGAGAGAGAGGGAGAGAGAAGATCCCAGGCAAGTTCTGTGCTGACAGTCTCAAACTCACAAACCAAGAGATCATGACCTGAGCTGAAACCAAAACTCAAACTCCTAACCGACTGAGCCACCCAGGCATCCCCCTGAGAACCAGCATTTTAGAACAAAATATCCAAATTTCAACTTCTGTTTTGCCAAGGCAACATTATCATTGAAAGCCCAGAGACGAGTTTGATGGTGTTTTTTTTTATTTCTTTAATGTTTATTTATTTTTGAGAGAGAGAGAGGATGTGAGCAGGCGAGAGGCAGAGAGAGAGGGAGACACAGAATCTGAAGCAGGCTCCAGGCTCTGAGCTGTCAGCACAGAGCCCGGTGTGGGGCACGAACTCACGAGCTGTGAGATCATGACCTGAGCCGATGTCAGATGCTTAACCGACTGAGCCACCAAGGCACCCTGAGGTAAGTTTTATAATACAGCAAATCATATCTTTTTTTACCATCTGGTTTAAAACAGAGGGCTAAATTGATTTTTATTCCCATTTGTATGATCCAGCAAGATTGCCTTTCTGTGCGCGTCAGTTTATATGTGTCTCTGTGTTTAGGTAAACAGTCACACTGCATTATAGTTGGGTGCATATAATACTTATTCACAAAAGTTTCTTTAGCTTCTTGATTGATTTTTTAATTTAATTTTTTTAAGTTTTTTAATGTTTATTTTTGAAAGAAAGAGAGATAGAGTGTGAGTGGGGGAGGGGCAGAGAGAGAGAGAGAGAGAGAGAGAGAGAGACAGAATCTGAAGCAAGGTTCAGGCTCTGAGCTGTCAGCACAGAGCCTGATACAGGGCTCGAACCCACAAACCCGGAGATCATGACCTGAGCTGAAGATGGATGCTCAACTGACTGGCTCACCAGGCACCCCGATTTTTTTATTTAAATTTTAAAAAGAATTTACAGCATTCTAATTTGGGTGAGATTTACGTAACTCAGTAAATATTGTTGAGTGGAATTAATGCTCATTTACAAAATCAAATGGTTTTATAACTCCTATAAGTATGTCCCACCTGTGTTCATCTTCTTATCTTTGGTAGAACTCTGATGCAATAAGAAAAAATATTTCTTTTTTTTTTTCAACGTTTATTTATTTTTGGGACAGAGAGAGACAGAGCATGAACGGGGGAGGGGCAGAGAGAGAGGGAGACACAGAATCGGAAACAGGCTCCAGGCTCTGAGCCATCAGCCCAGAGCCTGACGTGGGGCTCGAACTCACGGACCGCGAGATCGTGACCTGGCTGAAGTCAGACGCTTAACTGACTGCGCCACCCAGGCGCCCCAAAAATATTTCTTTTAAATAGTGAATTCTATGATTTGTATCTATATTTGCTAAGATAATGCAACCTTCACTCTTTAGAATCCCAACAGGATGGTTCACTAATGAATAATCATTGTGCATTACTATCTAATAAAATGACAATCTAAAACTTACTACAATAACACATGCTATTCGTAACATAATAAAGCCTAATGATGAATATTAGAAAGCACATTGGTTTTTATGCAAGAATATTCTGACCTCACTTGTGTGCCAAGTAATTCATCATTACAGAATCTGTGTATCCTGCATAAATACTTTTTATTTCTACCACTAATGAAACCTTCCTTTTGAGGCCAATACAACAGAGTAGCAGAATGATAACTGAATTTGAAATTATTGTCCATCTGTTTTACATGTATATAGTAGATTACAAATTGTTCTTTAACATCCCACATGATTTCTGAAAATTTACCATATAACTTTATATGCCTTCTTTTATTTTTAAGAATCTTTTGAGAATATTAAAACATGAGAGTTTTCATTAAGCACATAAACATTTATGAAGCTTTTCTTTTATATTCTTATTATGAGGGAGCTGGGAATACGAAAACAAAATTAAAATCGAAGATCAAAAGCTTATGACTATTATGGAGGCACCAAAAATAAACAATTTAAACCCACATGTAAATATACATATCTACACATACACACATTGTCAATTGATATGTATATAGATGGCATTCTGGGTACAGAAAAAAAAATAAGTAACAAACTAAACAATAAAAATAATTAACTAAAAAATCTGCTTGATAAGAGTGAAAGACAAGAGATCTAGAAAAGGAAATACTTGAGCTTACACTTTTTGGGCTAGTTTTCTGATATGGTATGATGTGTAGATAATATTCAGGAAAGGAGAAGGAAATTAAGTATAAGATTATGGATATAAGTGCTTATTATATAAATATAAGGATCTTAGTATAAAGATGGGTTTTCCTGGACACTCTCCAATGACAAGCTGGTGTTGGATTATGAAGCGTCTTGTGTAACATGAGAAGAAATGTTGGCTTTTTACTTATAGACTGTGTGGAAATACAGATGGATAAACCCATGGATATAATATATACCCGTATGTATATATGAGTGGATTATAAAGTCATCCACATTGTTAATATTAGGATAAATATGGTAGTGGTGTGGAAGATGAAATTAATTTGTGTGTGGTGAGTTGTTAGGATGTCACTGAGAAAATATGGTAAAGTCCTGATTTCAGGCAGAAATAATGGGGATAAAGAGTCACACAAAATTTGGGGTGCCTGGGTGGCCCAGTTAGTTAAGCACCTGACCTGAGCTCAGGTCATGATCTTGTGGTTCATGAGTTCGAGTCCCACATTGGGCTCTGTGCTGACAGCTTAGAGCCTGGAGCCTGCTTCAGATTCTGTGTCCCCCTCTCTCTCTGTCCCTCCCCTGCTCACACTCTGTCTCTTTCTCTCTCAAAAAAATAAATAAATGTAGGGGCGCCTGGGTGGCACAGTCGGTTAAAGCGTCCGACTTCAGCCAGGTCACAATCTCACGGTCTGTGAGTTCGAGCCCCGCATCAGGCTCTGGGCTGATGGCTCAGAGCCTGGAGCCTGTTTCTGATTCTGTGTCTCCCTCTCTCTCTGCCCCTCCCCTGCTCATGCTCTGTCTCTCTCTGTCCCAAAAATAAATAAAAGTTGAAAAAAAAATTAAAATAAATAAATAAATAAATAAATAAATGTTAAAAACAAAAAAAACAGTTGCACAAAATTTGATAAATGTTAGTTGGGACATCTATCAATACTTGATCATTGAGAAGGGAAAAGGAGAGAAATATGAAGAAAAATTGCCGATCTGTTGATGGGATGCATATCAATGTCTTTCTTTCCTCCAACCTGCTTATTTACTTTCATGTGGTTTTCAAATACATAAAGTTAGTCAGCAAGCAAAGTACTTATTTTTGATGACTTAGTCATTGAGTACATTTTGAGGAAACTCAAGTGTTCTATTAGCATATATATATATATGTATACACACACACACACACACACACACACAATCTTGAAAAGGACCAAAAAAACATGATTTTGAGAAAACTGCACCAAAGCATTGTATATGCAATTCTTTATCATTATTCCTGACATTTGATATGTAATTATTTTGCATAAAAGTGATTTTAAAATTATAGTCAGCCTGTTTTTCTTTTCTTCTCATTGATAAGTATTTAAAACTATGTAAGAGAAGTAGTATTTCCTAGTCAAAGCACTGCCACTGTTGCAATAGTTATGTATTCTTAAATAACAGAGCTTAAGACTTCTTTCCCTTACTATATTAAATAATCTGATTAAGGGGAGCCTGGGTGGCTCTATCGGTTGAGCATCTGACTCTCGATTTCAGCTCAGGTCATGATCTTGGTTCCTGAGTTCGAGCCCCACCTCGGGCTCCGTGCTGACACCATGCAGCCCGCTGGAGATTCCCTTTCTCTTTCTTTCTCTGCCTTTCCCTCACTTGCACTCACTCTTTCTCTCAAAATTCAACACAAAACAAAACAAAAACGTTAAAAAAAGAATGTCATTAAGTAATCTATGACATTAATTTTAGGTAACCAATATCATGCTCATTTAAATACTCACATCACAAATTTAGGGAATAAAATTTTCCATGTAAAGTAGGACTAGGACTTAACTATGTCAGAAATAAATATCTGAATAAACCAAAAGTGATTTGGAGATGAATATATACGCCAGTTGATCCCAAAGTTATTTCCATTACTTAAAAAGAAGTTCAGGAGGAAATTTTCCCTAGGCCCTTTAAATGTGAGACACATATCATTTTCTTTGTGAAATTTGCTCATTCAGTCATTTGAAAAATATGAATAATATATCTTTGGAGGACAGTGTGATAACACAATTAAAAATTTATTGACGTTACTGCCTTTTAACTTTTAACATACATATAAGGAACTAAAATATGAATAGATAACTTTTATCCTAAAATGTCCTATAAAAGAACAGCAGGCTTTTAATCAGAGCACATAACACTTTAAATATTTGAGGTGGAAGGTAGGGGAGAAACCCAAATCAAACTTTTAATGGCCTACTTCATGCAGAGGTCAACTGAATCCGAACTGTAAATTAAAAGGGCAAGGCAGCATCATTAGTAACGCTTAAAGATTTCATTTGTTTTTAACTTTCTGAATCAAAAATACATTTTGTTGGCTTTGGGGGAATTTCACAGCAAACAACAACAATAAAAATGACCTTGATGGGTGCAGTGGTCAGGGTGAAGTTACAAGGTATATATAGGATACACTTGTTACTCAGTGCAACAGGGAGTGAATGTATTTTGGGCACCAAATCAGTCACGGAAACAGTGAAGGGGATGCACAGATAGACTCACTTCCAGCAATCACTCTCTAAACCATATTTGCTGCTTCTTTTGCCAGGAGGAGGGGGCTGCCTTCTGAAATGAGAATATGCCAACAATACAGGTACAGTCCTCAAAACCACCCTTCTTGCTACAGTCCACACTCACAGGATGGCCTCCTGCCCTGCATCTCTCCTCAGTTACCACCAAGTGAATCCAAGTTTCACCACAGGAGGACAAACATCACATCCAGCACCCTGGTCGTAAGGGATCTATGAAATGCAACTCATATTTCCAAACTTAGCAGCCTTACTCTCTGAATACTTTTTTTAGCAGCCATCTTTTGGAAGATATATAAAAGACGACATGCTGAATAAGCCCATTTATATGATCTGCCAAACCGGTCAACTTAAGTCTCCTTTTTAAAAAATGGCTTAAAACATAATTTCCAAAATAATTTACAGAATAAATACTTTTCCTTAGAGAAAATTAGTTGCCATGATCTGTCTTGTTTTTGTATGCTTGCTTTTTCTTTTTTTTTTGGGGGGGGGGCGGGGTTTGTTTTGTATTTAGAAATGATAAAATGGCTTTTATACTTTCTTTTGTACCATCTGTGTTTATTAGTAATAGATAATCTCTTCTGGCTTTGGCAGAATACTATTAAAATCAGTGTTCTATATACAATACCCTACTTTCATCAATTATTTTTCTAACAGTAAACAACATAAAGAATAAAATGATAAGGAACATCATTCCTTAATATTGATGATCTATTATAAAAATGAAAAAAAAATATTTCAGAGTATTTTCACAAGATACAGCATAATAATTCCTTGACAAATATTAAAACAAAATGTTACCTTATTTTGTGTATATTCTTTATTCAAGAATAAATTTCAGAATGTTCATGAGATTATTTAAGAGGATCTAAGACCACCACAAACATTTAAACACTGATAAACAATATATTTCTTACAGGAAACTCTTCTGTATTTATACAGGAATATATCATGAGAATTTATTAGTGTGAAATATTAAGGACTTTGTCCTGTGACTTTACCAGAAGAAAAATATAAAATGGCCATAAATATTGTGGTTTGTAACATAAGCTTGAAAACACATTTAGAATGATTGAATTTTAACAAGAATCACACAAAAGTTAAATGTTAAAAAGAGTTGGGAAAAAAAAAAGAACTTACCATAATGCTGATAACTTTATGTAACTCAAACATTTAAATTATAAATTTCCAAGTTTGTAAATCTTAGGGAACAGTGTCATTGAATCTAGATAATTGTCATCTTTTACCCACTGGTCTTCTGTCTTCTAAATAAATTTTTGCAAAGAGATGATGCAGATATTTAGCTGTATTATTTCTTGCCACAAAGCATTGATAAGTACACAGTACAAAAGTGCAAAAAAACTATTTGTTACCGATTATAGTTACCCCCTTCTATTAACATTCATCATAATAATGACATCAAAAAAGTGTGCATACATTTAAGGCACAAGTATAATGAGACATGTAGAAACTGATGTAAAAAGTTAGCCTCTTTAATCACCAATTCAAATTTTCTTGAGCTCCAAGTGGAGAAAAGTGGCTATGTTTTTTTTTCCTGCACAAATATCTTTTAACAATAATGTAGCTGTACTTTAAAAGGTACAGATTGCTTTCTCCTTTTTAAAGTATTGTGTTTAAGATTTCAACATGTTGACATATCTAAGCAATATTTCACATTGCGTCAAGTAGTAGTTCTATTTTCTTAATCTAATTGACATCTCTTTTTCTTGATAGACTATCTTGTATTCTAGACCTGTCAGTCAAAAATGCTTTCATTTTCCATGGTGTACATGATAAAAATTCAAAAATCTGGCATTTAATGGAGAGTGTAAGTTCAGACCTAACTCTGTAGTGATCAGGTGAAATGAAAGAAGCAGCAGTTTTGGAAACTGAAATTGGAAAGTTAATAGGAATTTTGAACTTTAATTTTTTTTTTTTTTTGTATTTTTAGTTGGTACATCCTGTAATCTTTGGTTCATCTGTTTATGTTGGATTTGGGAGTAAAATGATAAGCGGGTAGTAAGACGTGGTAAAAATTGCTAGTGAAATGATTTTATGGTTATGACTTTTAGCCCTAAGACAACAACAATTTTGCATGATATCAATATTCTCAAATACTTTGTCTTTTTTTTTAAGTTAATTTTAACTACTATGAAGAAGCTTATTAATAAGTTAAAAAATCTAAATGTTAGGTACGGTATGTCTTAATACCACTTAGATGATGCCTGGTGTATTCGTTGAATTTAAAGCTTTTGACATTGCACGTAGGCTTCACAAAATCAAAGGAAGAATGTGTTTCTTTGGTTGTGCTGTGTGCTGTCCCTCTATTACGGCATTGCATATTGTAAATATTTAAAACATGAACACATGCCAGATTGTTACATCCTTTAAGAAAATGGTGACACTTTGAAATTCTATGAGTGAAACACAACCATCTAGACCTAAATTACAACCTTTTCATATTTCATAGAAAATTATAACTAAGACCATTAAAACTTGTCTTTTCAGGTACCAACTACATGAATGTGTATCAAGCCCAAAATATATATTCACAATTCTTTTCTTATCTTCTTTTTGGAGGTTTTTTGTTTTTTCTGTGAATTGACTCAGTACTAGTACAGTTATATAAAGAATCTTATTGATCTCTGATCTAGAGTATATACAGTTCCTTGGAAAGTAAAACAAAAATGCAAATGTAGAGACTAAAGAGGATCTAGGGTGATTCTGGAAGTTAGGTCAGAGAATATAACAAAGATTGAATGTCTATCGTGTTGCAGATGTCTTCATTTGGTTTCTCTCATTTAGTCTTTAGTACATCCATTTGAAAGATACTGTGCACTGTCTAAATTTCAGGACAAGCAAAGTGAGTATAAGGAACTATTTACAGTCATTTAAATCCACATAAAGATTATTTTAGGAAACTGACCCAACCCACCATGCTAATTGATCAGGCAAATTAGAAATTTAAAAATCTCGGGGTGCCCAGGGGCGCCTGGGTGGCTCAGTCGGTTGAGCGTCCGACTTCGGCTCAGGTCACGATCTCATGGTCCGTGAGTTCCAGCCCCGTGTCGGGCTCTGAGCGTCGGGCTCAGAGCCTGGAGCCTGTTTCCGATTCTGTGTCTCCCTCTCTCTCTGACCCTCCCCCGTTCATGCTGTGTCTCTCTCTGTCTCAAAAATAAATAAACGTTTAAAAAAAAAATCTCGGGGTGCCTGGATGGCTCAGTCAGTTAAGCATCCAACTTCAGCTCAGGTCATGATCTCGCAGTTTGTGGGTTCAAGCCCCATGTCGGGTTCTGTGCTGACAGCTCAGAGCTTGGAGCCTGCTTCGGATTCTGTGGTCTCCCTCTCTCTCTGCCCCTTCTCTTCTCATGCTCTGTCTCTCTCTGTCTCAAAAATAAGTAAAACATCTTTTTTAAAAAAATTAAAATCTCGGGGCGCCTGGGTGGCGCAGTCGGTTAAGCGTCTGACTTCAGCCAGGTCATGATCTCACGGTCCGTGAGTTCGAGCCCCGCGTCAGGCTCTGGGCTGATGGCTCACAGCCTGGAGCCTGTTTCCGATTCTGTGTCTCCCTCTCTCTCTGCCCCTCCCCCGTTCATGCTCTGTCTCTCTCTGTCCCATAAATAAATAAACGTTGAAAAAAAAAATTTAAAAAAAAATAAAATAAAATAAAAAAATTAAAATCTCTTTAAGAAAACTCTTAGAATGGGAAGAATCCCAATCTGGTATCATATCATAAGACAATAAGGACAATACAGAATAATATTGAGATTGCAGTGAGATTTTAGAATGTACTTAAATCTAAAATTAAGACTCAAGCCTTCATTTGTACATAACACATTTAATAGGATTTTTCACTAGAATAGTTTTCCCACAGTAAAGTAGCTCATACATCTTTCAGTAGCCAGCAATATTATTTTTTTTTAATTTTTTAATATTGATTTATTTTTGAGAGAGAGAAACAGAGCATGAGTGGAGGAGAGAGAAAGGAAGACACACTATCTGAAGTAGGTTCCAGGCTCTGAGCTGTCAGCACAGAGCCTGATGCGGGGCTTGAACTCAAACTGTGAGATCATGACCTGAGCTGAAGTCAGATGCTCAACCAACGGAGCCATCCAGGTGTCCCATTAGCCAGCAATATTATTGCATATTATACATATTACAATAATCATTATAGTATATAGTCACTTTCTGGGTATTAGATACTTTGTTAGATATTTTACTTTTCGTTGTGTTCATTTCCAACCTCTCTAAAAGGAAAGTTATTACCAATATTTTACAGATGTAAATGCTGATGGTCAGAGAGGTTAAAATATCATACGTAGTTTTCTCCATTTCTGGAGGAACTGGAACTTAATCCAAGTATATTTAGTCATAACATCTATGCATCTTTTCAGGTCCTTTTTTTTTTTAATTAATTTTTTAAAAAAATGTTTATTTTTTGAGAGAGACAGAGACAATGTGAGCTGGGGAGGGGCAGAAAGTAAGACAAAGACTCCAAAGCCGGCTCCAGGGTCTGAGTTGTCAGCACAGAGCTCAACACAGGATTCAAACTCACGTACCACTAGATCATGACCTGAGCCAAAGTCAGAGGCTTAACGACTGAGCCACCTAGGCGCCCCTTTTTCATGTCCTTTCTAGAGTATCTCTGAAAATTGAAGGAAACTACGAGATTGAGTGACAAAAACAAATTTTACTGCTCAGCTCTAGTTGACTCAGGACAAAAAATAAACTGCGAAAGAAAGAAAAAATGATTTCACTCATGTGGAATCTAGAAACAAGACAAATGAAAAAACAAGCAAACAAAAAGAATCAGACCTGTAAATACAGAGAAGAAACCGATGGTTGCCAGAGGGGAGGTTGGCAAAATGGATGAAGGAGGGCAGGAGACGCAAGATACAAGGAGTTAAGTCACAGGAATAAAGGGCAGAGCATGGGGGATACAGCTGAGGATATTGTAACAGTGTTGCATGGGACAGAGAGTAGCTACCCTTGCAGTCAGCAGGGCAAAACATATAGAGAAATTGAATCACCCTGTGTACACTTGAAATTAATGTAACATTGTGTGTCAACTATACTCAAACAAAATAATAATAATAATAAAAGGAAACATGAATGAAAAGAGTCACTTAAAAAACAATTTCTAGGGGCGCCTGGGTGGCGCAGTCGGTTAAGCGTCCGACTTCAGCCAGGTCACGATCTCACGGTCCGTGAGTTCGAGCCCCGCGTCAGGCTCTGGGCTGATGGCTCAGAGCCTGGAGCCTGTTTCCGATTCTGTGTCTCCCTCTCTCTGCCCCCTCCCCCGTTCGTGCTCTGTCTCTCTCTGTCCCAAAAATAAATAAACGTTGAAAAAACAATTTCTAAAGACCGGCTGTAAAAGATTGTGCTTATATTTAATAATACTGCATTGTATGTAATAATTTGTTAAAAAGGGTAATGTCATGTTAAATTTTCTTGCCACCAATAAAGGAAAAGAAAAAAGATAATAGTTGAAAACGAAGTATGGCCAAGCATTAATGAAAATGTTGCATCTTATATTTAAATACTGTTAAGTCTTTATGTGATTACCTTGTTAAAATTCGACTTTTCTCTATACAGAAAGATAATATTGTTTCATTATAAGCTAACTGTTCAAACTCCTTTTAAATTTATTTTTAGGAAAAAAAAGTTTGTATTTAAAAATAGGCAATATATTTATCTTGTGTTGTATTGCATTTCCATTCACAGCAGTCACACTTCAATATATACAGTGGATATTGATTTTCAAATAAAGTACTATAGGTAAGAATAATGTCACATGTCCTAGGAATAGAATAAAGAAATTTTAAAAGTATAAGATACTTTTATGTATTAGAATTTGTATGTGGATCAAAAGCTACTTAGGTCACCAGAAAGTAGCAAAAGTTAAATCATGTTCATGAATGGAAATCAATTAGTATAGGTGTCCAAAATCATAATGTCAGATCATTCATAATATTGGTTGCAAATATAAGAACAAACTTAAAATTAGCTACTTTGTGTAGCCTGTTTTAGTAATTTTGGATCCATATAGCCATTCAATTTTTATTTTTTTAACATTATTATTATTTTATTTTATTTTTTCAGAGAGAGAGCGGAGAAGGTCAGAGAGAAAAGGGGACAGATGATCCATAGCTAGCTCCGCACAGATAGCAGACAGCCCAATGAGGGGATTGAACTCACGAACCACGACACCTGGGCCAAAGGCAGACACTTAACTGACTGAGCCACCCAGACACCCTTCAATTTTTATTATTTTTAACAGATTTATTGAAATATAATTCATGTGCAATACTATATACACATTTAAAGCCTCCAACCTCCAGTTGCTTTTTCTTTTTTTTATGTTTATTCATTTTTTAGAGAGAGTGTGAGAGAGAAAGAGACAGAGCACAATCAGGGAAGGAGCAGAGAGAGAGGGAGACACAGAATCTGAAGCAGGCTCCAGGCTCTGAGCTATCAGCACAGAGCCTGATGCAGGGCTCAAACTCACGGACCGGGAAATCATGACCTGAGCTGAAGTCTGGCGCTTAACTGACTGAGCCACCCAGGTGCCCCTCCGGTGGTTTTTTTTTTTTAAGAATTGTTTTTTCAACGTTTATTTATTTTTGGGACAGAGAGAGACAGAACACGAACGGGGAAGGGGCAGAGAGAGAGGGAGACACAGAATCGGAAACAGGCTCCAGGCTCTGAGCCATCAGCCCAGAGCCCGACGCGGGGCTCGAACTCACGGACCGCGAGATCGTGACCTGGCTGAAGTCGGACGCTTAACCGACTGCGCCACCCAGGCGCCCCCCCCCCCCCCGGTGGTTTTTAATACGCTAACACAGTTGTGCAACCATCACCATAATCACTTTTAGAATATTTTCATCATCTAATCAAGGTCTAATAAAGAAACCCTGCAGCTACTTCCCTTCACCTCATTTCTCCATGCCTAGACAACCATTAATCTATCTTCATGCATTTGCCTACTCTGGTCATTTCATGTAAATGGAAACCTATGATAAGTCCTCTGTGACTGACTTATTTTACTCAACTTATAGTCTTCAAAGTTCATCCATCTTGTAGTATTACATTAGTATTTCATTTATTTTTTTATTGTTGAATAATATTCCACTTTATACCTATAGTGTATTTTGTCTCTCCATTCAGAATTTAACAGACATTTGGGATTGTTTCCACTTTTTTACTAATATGAATAATAGTGTTTATATTCATAAGCAAGCTTTTGTGTGGCCATGTGGTCCTATTTTACTTTATGTTATACACCTAAGAGCAATATTTTTGCTCATACGGTAATTATATGTTTAACATTTTGAAAAACTGCCAAAATATTTTCAAAAGTAGTGTATAATTTTATATTTTTAGAATGAAAGTTCCAATGTCTCCAAATCCTTGCTAACCCTTGTTATCTGTCTTTTGCTTATGATCATTCTGTATTATTCACTGATATCATTGTGGTTTTGACTTGCAATTCCATAATTCCTAATGACATTGAGCATCTTTTCATGTGTTTGTTGGTATTCATACATCTCTTTTAGAGAAGTTCCTGTTTAATTCATTTTCTTTTTGGTGGAATTATTTGTCTTTTTGTTGAATTGGAAGTATTTTTATACAATCTAGATACAAGTTCTTTCTTTGAGATATGATTTGCAAATATTTTCTCCCATTCTGTGAGGTTTTTTTTTTCTTTTATTAAAGAATACCTGGCCTATAATGTTAGGTTAGTTTCATGTGTACAACATAGGGATTTTGGTAACTAACTGTATTATGAAATGCTCGCTATGATAAGAGAAGTTACCATCTGTCACTATATAAAGTTATTATAATATTATTGACTATATTCTGTATATTGTTCTTTTCACCTCCATGACTTACTTAATTTATAACTGGAAGTTTGTACCTCTTAATCCCACTCACATGTTTCACTCATCCCTCACCTCCATCCCTTCCCCTCTGGCAACGACTCATATCTTCTCTATATTTAGGAGTTTTTTTTCTGGTTTTTGTTTTGTTTTCTTTCTTTCTTTCTTTCTTTCTTTCTTTCTTTCTTTCTTTCATCTTTCTTTCTTTCTTTCTTTCTTGTTTTCTTTCTTTCTTTCTTTCTTTCTTTTCTGTCTTTTCTTTCTTTTCTTTTGTTTTCATTCCACACATAGGTGAAATTGTTTTATTAGTCTTTCTCTGTCTGAATTATTTCACTTAACCTAATACCTTCTAAGCTCTTGATATTGCTGAAAACGGCAAAGTTTCATTACTTTCTATGGCTGAGTATACAGATTTTCTTTATCCATTCATCTATTGATGGACACGTATTGGCTGTTGTAAATAATGCTGCAATAAACATAGGGATGCATATATCTTCTTGAATTAATGTTTGCATTTTCTTTGGGTAAATAGTAGAGTTACTCAATCCTATTTCAGTAATTTAGTATTTTAATTTTTACTTTTTTGAGAGACCTCCCCATATTGCACCATAGTGGTATTTATCAACTCGTATTTCCATCAGTGGTGTGCAAACGCTCCCTTTTCTCCACATCCTCACAAACACTTCTTATTTCTTGTTTTTTTGATACTAGCCATTCTGACTGATGTGAAGTGATGCCTTATTGTGTTTGATTTGCATTTCCCTGATGATTAGTGATGTTCAACATATTTTCATGCATCTGTTGGCCATGTATGTCTTCTTGGAAAACTGTCTGTTCAGGTCTTCTGACCATTTGTTAACTTTATTATTAGTTTGTCTAGTGTTGAGTTGTAGAATATATATTTTGAATATTAACCCGTTATTGTATAACTCATTTTCAGATCAATTCTTCCATTCAATAATTGTTATTCTTTCTTGTTAATGATTTCTTTCAGTGTGCAAAGGCTTTTTAGTTTGATGTAGTCCCAATAGTTCATTTGTGCACTTGTTTTCCCTGCTTCAGGAGACATATCCAGAAAAATGTTGCAAGAAAAATTTCAATCTCCAAGAAATTATTGCCTATATTTTCTCTTAGGAGTTTTATGTTTTTATGTCTTACATAGAGGTCTTTAATTCATTATGGCTTTGTGTGTGTGCATGTGTGTGTGTGTGTGTGTGTGTGTGTGTGTGTGTGTGTGGTGTAAGAAAGCCGTCCAGTTTCATTCTTTTGCATGCAGCTGCCTAGTTTTCCCAACACCATTTATTGAGGAGATGTACTTTTCCCTATTATATAGTCTTGCCTCCTTTGTTGAAAATTAATTTCCCATATAAGTGTGGGTTTAATCCTGAGCTTTCCACTCTGTTCCATTGATCTGTCTATTTTTGTATCAGGAGCATACTGTTATGATTATTATATCTTTGTAGTACAACTTCAAGTCTAGGTTTATGATATTTCCATCTTTGTTCTTTGTCAAGATTGTTCTTTGTCAAGATTGTTTTGGCTATCGATGTGTTTTGTGGTCTATATATATTTTAGGATTATTCTAGCTTTGTGAAAAACGATATTGGTATTAAATGAAAAATGAATTGAATGTGTTGATTGCTTTGGAGAGTATGGACATTTTAACATAATTCTTAATTCTTCCAGTCCATGAGCATAATATATCTTTCTATTTGTGTTGCCTTCAATTGTTTTCTCTCTCTCTCTCTCTCTCTTTTTTTTTTCCACCAATGTCTTACAGTTTTAGGTCTTTTGTCTCCTTGGTAAACTTATTCCTAGGTATTTTATTCTTTTCTATGCATTTATAAAGATTTTTTTTAAATATTTACTCATTTTTGAGAGTGGGGAGAGAGAGAGAGAGAGAGCACTAGCAGGAGAGGGGCTGGGAGAGAAGGAGACACAGAATCCAAAGCAGGCTCCAGGCTCTGAGCTGTCAGTACAGAGCCCAACATGAGGCTTAAATTCACGAACCATGAGATCATGACCTGAGTCCAAAGTCAGACCTTCAACCAACTGAACCACCCAGGTGCCCTTATTGGGAGTTTTTTTGATTAGTAATTAAATTTTGTGCTTGGTGATTGGTTTGTCCAGATTTTCTATTTCTTCTTGATCCAATCTTTGAAGATTGTATGTTTTGAGGAATTTATTAATTCTTCTAGGTTGTACAGTTTTTTGGCATATAATTTTTCATAGTAATCCATTGTATTTCTGTAGTGTTGGTTGTCACTTCTTCCTTATTTTTGATTTGAGTCTAATTTTTCTTAATGAGTCTGACTGATGGTCTATCAATTTTGGTTATCTTTTCAAAGAAAAAGCTCTTATTTTCATTGATCTTTTCTAGTTTTTTTGTTCTCTGTTTATATCTTATATTATCTGAATTATTGCTACTAATGATAGTAGAATTATTCTTCTATTAACTGTGGGCTCTCTTTGTTCTTTTTCTAGTTCATTTAGGTGTAGGGTTGGATTGTTTGAAATTTTTTTCTTTTTTTTTTCTTAATTTTTTTTTTTTTACGTTTATTTATTTTTGAGACAGAGAGAGACAGAGTATGAACGGGGGAGGGGCAGAGAGAGAGGGAGACACAGAATCAGAAGCAGGCTCCAGGCGCTAAGCCATCAGCCCAGAGCCCGACGCGGGGCTCGAACTCACGGACCGCTAGATTGTGACCTGAGCTGAAGTCGGACGCTCAACCGACTGAGCCACCCAGGCGCCCCGAAATTTTTTTCTTAAAGTAAGCCTGTATTACTGTAAAATTTTCTCTTAGAACCACTTTTATGTGTCCCAAAGATTTTGAATTATTGTGTTTCTATTTCCCATTGTATCCAGGTATTTTGTAAATTTCTTTTGATTTCTCCATTGACTCATTATTTATGGAGCAGCATGTTGTTTAGCCTCTTATGGATATGTTTTTTTCTATTTTTTCTTATAATTTATTTCCCATTTCATATTATTATCATAAGAAAAAATGCTATCTTCTTAAATTTATTGAAACTTATTTGGTGGAGTAATGTGATTTATCTTGGAAAATGTTCCATTTTCAATTGAAAAGATAGAATGTTCTGTCTAGTTGGGGATGGAATGTTCTATGTGTTAAATCCATCTGGTGTAATGTACTGTTCAAACCCACTTTTTTCTTATTAATTTTCTGGCTGGATAATCCATCCATTGATGTAAGTGGGGAGTTAAAGTCCTTACTATTTTGTAATACTGTCAAATTTTCCCTTTATGCTTGTTAATATTTACTTTATATATTTAGGTGTCACTGTGTTGGATGCATAGATACCTAAAATTGTTACATCCTCTCGTTGGATTGACTCTTTTATCAGTGTGCCATATTCTTCTTTGTCTTTAGCTAATCATTTTTTTTTAATTTATGCATTTTGAGGCAGAGACAATGTAAGTGGGGGAGCGGCACGGAGAGATGGAGAGGGGGAGAATCCCAAGCAGGCTATGCACCATCATCGCAGATCCCAGTGTGGGGCTTGAACCCACGAAACCAAGAGTTGGAAGCTTAACCAACTGGACTACCCAGGTGCCCTGCTAGTCTTTGTTGTAAAGTCTATTTTTTTCTGATTTAAGCTTTGCTCCCCCATATTTGTTTTATTATTTTTGCTTCCATTTACCTACAGTTTTTTTTCTATCACTTTACTTTCAAGTTACTATGCCTTTATATCTGAAGTGAGTCTCTTGTGGACAGTATATAGATGAGTCTTGTTTTCTTTATCCATTCAGTTATCCTTTGACTTTTGATTGGAACATTGAAACCATTTACATTTAAAGTAATTATTGATAGGTGTCTACTTATTGTCATTTTGTTCATTATTTTTTGGTTGGTTTTGTAGTCATTCTGTTTTTCTTTGTTCTCCTCTTGCTCTTTGTTCTTGTAATGGATACTTTAATTCTACTAATTAATTCAAAGAAATTCTATTTCTTTGTCTTTACTTTTTGTGTATCTATTACAGGTTTTCAGTTTATGGTTACCATGAGGTTCAAACATAACATTTTAAGTATATAACATTCTATTAAATGGATTGCCACTTCAGTTGGAACACATTTTTTTTTAATTTACATCCAAATTAGTTAGCATATGGTGCAACAATGACTTCAGGAGTGAATTCCCTAATGCCCCCTACCCATTTAGCCCATCTCCCCTTCCACAACCCCTACAGTAACCCTCTGTTTGTTCTCCATATTTGAGAGTCTCTTATGTTTTGTCCCTCTCCCTGTTTTTACATTAATTTTGCTTCCCTTCCCTTATGTTCATCTGTTCTGTGTCTTAAAGTCCTCATATGAGTGAGTCATATGTTATTTGTCTTTTTCTGACTAATTTAGCTTAGTATAACACCCTCTAGTTCCATCCATATTGTTGCCAATGGCAAGATTTCATTCTTTTCAATTGCTGAGTAATACTCCATTGTATACATGTACCACATGTTCTTTATCCATTCACCTGTCAATGGACATTTGGGCTCTTTACAGACTATGGCCAAGATCAAAGAGGTTTTTGCCTGCTTTCTCCTCAAGGATTTTGATGGTTCCTGTCTTACATTTAGGTCTTTCATCCATTTTGAGTTTATTTTTGTGTATGGTGTAAGAAAGTGGTCCAGGTTCATTCTTATGCGTGTTGCTATCCAGTTTTCCCAGCACCACATGCTGAAGAGACTGTCTTATTCCACTGGATATTCTTTCCTGCTTTGTCAAAGATTAGTTGGCCATAAGTTTGTGGGTCCATTTCTGGGTTCTCTATTCTGTTCCATTGATCTGAGTCTGTTCTTGTGCCAGTACCATACTGTCTTGATGATTACAGCTTTGTAGTATGGCTTAAAGTCTGGGATTGTGATGCCTCCAGATTTGGTTTTCTTTTTCAAGATTGCTTTGGCTATTTGGGGTCTTTTCTGACTCCATACAAATTTTAGAATTTTTTGTACTAGCTCTGTGAAGAATTCTGGTGTCATTTCATAGGGATTGCACTCGATATGTAGATTACTTTTGGGTACTATCAACATTTGAACAATATTTGTTCTTCCTATCCAGGAGCATAGGATATTTTTCATTTTTTTTGTCTTCTTCAATTTCTTTCATAAGTTCTCCATACTTTTCAGTGTATAGATTTTTCACTTCTTTAGTTAGATTTATTCCTAGGTTTTTAAGGGGTTTTGGTGCAATTGTAAATGGGATCGATTCCCTGATTTCTCTTTCTGTCACTTCAATGGTGGTGTATAGGAATAACTGATTTCTGTGCATTGATTTTATATCCTGCAACTTTGCTGAATTCATGAATCAGTTCTAGCGGTTTTCTGTTGGAATCTTTTGGGTTTTCCATATAAAGTATCATGTCATCTGTGAAGAGTGAAAGTTTGACCTTGTCCTGGCCGATTTGGATGCCTTTTATTTCTTTGTGTTGTCTGATTGCAGAAGTTAAGACTTGCAATACTATGTTGAATAACAGTGGCGAGAGTGAGCATCCCTGACTTCTTCCTGACCTTAAGAGGAAAGCTCTCAGGTTTTCCCCATTGACAACAATATTAGCATAGGGTCATTCATATATGGCTTTTATGATCTGGAGGTATGCTCCTTCTATCCCTACTCTCTTGAGGGTTTTTATCAAGAATGGATGCTGTATTTTGTCAAATGCTTTCTCTGCATCTATTGAGAGGATCATATGGTTCTTGTCCTTTCTTTTATTGATGTGATGAATCACATTGATTGTTTTGTGGCTATTGAACCAGCCCTGCATCCCAGGTATAAATCCCACTTGGTCGTGGTGAATAATTTTTTTCAATGTATTGTTGGATCCTGTCAGTTGTATCTTGTTGAGGATTTTTGCATCTATCGTCATCAGGGAAATTGGTCTATAGTTCTCCTTTTTAGTGGGGTCTCTGTCTGGTTTTGGAGTCAAGGTAATGCTGGTTTCATAGAAAGAGTTTGGAAGTTTTCCTTCCATTTCTATTTTTTGGAACACCTTCAAGAGAATTTTTTGGAACACCTTCAAGAGAACACCTTCTCTTGGGGCGCCTGGGTGGCGCAGTCGGTTAAGCGTCCGACTTCAGCCAGGTCACGATCTCGCGGTCCAGGAGTTCGAGCCCCGCGTCGGGCTCTGGGCTGATGGCTCAGAGCCTGGAGCCTGTTTCCGATTCTGTGTCTCCCTCTCTCTCTGCCCCTCCCCCGTTCATGCTCTGTCTCTCTCTGTCCCAAAAATAAATAAACGTTGGAAAAAAAAAAAAAAAATTTAAGAGAACACCTTCTCTTTCTTAAATGTTTGGTAGAATTCCCCTGGAAAGCCATCTGGCCCTAGACTCTGATTTTTGGCAGATTTTTGATTACTAATTCGATTTCCTTACTGGTTATGGGTCTGTTCAAATTTTCTATTTCTTCCTGTTTCAGCTTTGGTAGTGTATGTGTTTCTAGGAATTTGTCCATTTCTTCCAGCTTACCCATTTTATTGGCATAAAATTGCTCATAATCTTCTCTTATTATTGTTTTTATTTCTGCTGTGTTCGTTGTAATCTCTCCTCTTTCATTCTTGATTTTATTTATTTGGGTCCTTTCCTTTTTCTTCTTGATCACGCTGGCTAGTGGTTTATCAATTTTGTTAATTCTTTCAAAGAACCAGCTTCTGGTTTCATTGATCTGTTCTACTGTTTTTTTGGTTTCGATAGCATTAATTTCTGCTCAATCTTTATTATTTCCTCTCTTCTGATGGTTTTGAATTTATTTGCTGTTCTTTTTCCAGCTCCTTAAGGTGTAAGGTTAGGTTGTGTATCTGAGATCTTTCTTCTTTCTTTAGGAAGGTTTGGATTACTGTATACTTCCCTCTTATGACTACTTTTGCTGTGTCCCAGAGGTTTTGGGTTGTGGTGTTATAATTTTCATTGGCTTCCATATACTTTTTAGTTTCTTCTTTAACTTCTTGGTTAGCCCATTCATTCTTTAGTAGGATGTTCTTTAGTCTCCAACTATTTGTTACCTTGCCAAATTTTTTCTTGTGGTTGATTTCAAGCTTCATAGCATTGTGGTCTGAAAATATGCACGGTATGATCTCAATCTTTTTGTACTTTCTTAGGGCTGATTTGTGTCCCAGTATATGGTCTATTCTGGAGAACGTTCCATGTGCCCTGGAGAAGAATGCATATTCTGCTGCTTTAGGATGAAATGTTCTGAATAAATCTGTTAAGTCCAGCTAGTCCAGTGTGTCATTCAAAGCCATTGTTTCCTTGTTGATTTTTTTATTAGATGATCTGTCCATTACTGTGAGTGGGGTATTGAAGTCCCCTACTATTATGGTATTACTATCAATGAGTTTCTTTATGTTTGTGATTTATTGATTTATATATTTGGGTGCTCTCATATTTGGCACATAAATGTTTACAATTGTTAGGTCTTCTTGGTGGATGGACCCCTTAATTATGATATAAGGCCCTTCTTCATCTCTTGAGACAGTCTTTATTTTAAATTCTTGATTGTCTGATGTAAGTATAGCTACTCTGGCTTTGTTTTGTTGACCACTAACATGATAGATGCTTCTCCATCCCCTTATTTTCTTTTTTTTTAAAAATTTTTTTTCAATGTTTTTTATTTATTTTTGGGACAGAGAGAGACAGAGCATGAACGGGGGAGGGGCAGAGAGAGAGGGAGACACAGAATCGGAAACAGGCTCCAGGCTCCAAGCCATCAGCCCAGAGCCCGACGCAGGGCTCGAACTCACGGACCGCGAGATCGTGACCTGGCTGAAGTCGGACGCTTAACCGACTGTGCCACCCAGGTGCCCCATCCATCCCCTTATTTTCAATCTGAAGGTGTCTTTAGGTCTAAAGTGGGTCTTTTGTAAACAGCATATGGATGGAACTTGTTTCCTTATCCATTCTGTTACCCTATGTCTTTTGATTGGAGCATTGAGTCCATTGACATTTAGAGTGAGTACTGAAACATATGAATTTAGTGCTATTATGATGTTTGTAGAGTTGGAGTTTCTGGTGGTGTTCTCTGTTCCTTTCTAGTCTTTGTTACTTTTGGTCTTTATTTATTTGTTTGTTTGTTTGTTTGTTTATTTTTATCTTTTCTCCCCTCAGAAATTCCCCTTTAAAATTTCTTGCAGGGCTGGTTTAGTGGTCACAAACTCCTTTAATTTTTGTTTGTCTGAATAAACTTTTTATCTCTCCTTCCATTTTGAATGACAGCCTTGATGGATAAGGAATTCTTGGCTGCATATTTTTCTGATTCAGCACAATGATTCTATCCCGTCACTCCTTTCTGGCTTGCCAAGTTACTGTGGATAGGTCTGCTGCAAACCTGATCTGTCTTCCCTTGTAGGTTAGGGACTTTTTTTCCCTTGCTGCTTTCATGATTCTCTCCTTGCCTGAGTATTTTCTGAATATGACTATGATATGCCTTGGTGATTGTTCGTTTTGTTGAATCTAGTGGGAGTCCTCTGTGCTTCCTGGATTTTGATGTCTGTGTCTTTCCCCAGGTTAGGAAAGTTTTCTGCTATGATTTGTTCATATAACCCTTCTACCCCTATTTCTCTCTCTTCCTCTTCTGGGACCCTTATGATTCTGATATTGTTCCTTTTTAATGAGGTACTGATTTCTCTAATTTTTAAATCGTGCTCTTTTGCCTTAATCTCCCTCTTTCTTTCTACTTTATTAGTCTCCAAATTTTGTCCTCAATATCACTGATTCTCTGTTCTGCCTCACCCATCCTTGCCACCATGGCATCCATTTGAGATTGCGGCTCAGTTATAGCATTTTAAATTTCATCCTGACTAGCTTCTACTTCTTTTATCTCTGTAGAAAGGGATTCTAATCTATTTTCGACTTCAGCTAGTATTCTTATTATCGTGATTCTAAATTCTTGTTCAGACATTCTGCTTGTATCTGTGTTGGCTAAGTCCCTGGCTGTTGTTTCTTCCTGCTCTTTCTTTTGTGGTGAATTCCTTTGTTTGTCATTTTGAAGGGAGAAAATGAATTAATGTAAAAATTTAAAATTAAAAAAAATTAAAATTAAAAAATTAAAATTAAAAAAATTTAAAAAGCACACACGAAAAAAATCGAGTAAATGATGCCAAATCCTAGTTGTATTTTAGTCTGTGTGTTGAAAGGGGCTTGATAGATTAGAGGAAAAAAGGGGAAAGAAAGGAAAAAAAAAGGAAATCATTTGAAGATTTGAAAAAATTGAATACATCGAAGTAGACTAAAATGAAATGATGGAAGTAAAATATAATTTGAAAAAACTTACACAAAAGTAAAAATATAGCAGAAAAAATTAAAAATATTTTAATAAAGATCGAAAATAAAAATGATTTTTTTCTCTTTCTGTATTCAAGAAAAAGAAAAGAAATGAAAAAGAGAAAAAAATTAAAAAAGAAAGAAATTTGAATAGATGGGCCAGTGAACAGACTGAAATATGACTGAAAGTACATAGTTTTCCCCTACAAGTCAAACTATGCAGAGCTTTATAGTCCATAAACTAAGCAGGCGGAGAGACTTGTGTTTCTGAAGAGCGAGGTTGGCCCAGTTGGGCAGGGCTCAGTGTAATGGCTCTGTTCTCCATTAGATGGCGCTGCTAGCCTACTGGGGTAGAGTGTTGTAGTGCTCTTAGGTGTATATGCACATGCGCAGGAGCAGTGAAAATGGCGCCCAGCTGGGAACTCTGTTCTCCTGACACAGCAATCGCGTACCCGTCCTTTCTCTGCAGTTTTCGTCCACTCCCTGCTTTTACACAGTCCGTGACCAAGCCCCAGGCAGTACCTCTCTCCCGAGTTTTGTCTCAGATGCGGCTGTTTTTCCCGACCCCTCGCTTCTGAAGGACTGCAGCTTTGACCCGTTCTGCCCCTGTGCAGGAGGGTCTCACGGAGCCGTGGCTGGGTGCCAGCGCACCAAGGAACTTTTGCGGGTCTGTGCTGCTGTGGACGCCCAGAGACTGTGGTCCGGTGCCAGCCCGCCCCAAAAAAGTTCGGGAGATAGTGTAGCAGCAGTGTTTCAGGGACTATGGAAAATCACAACACACATCTGGGAACACACATCTGGCTTCACCCTTAATAACTGTTCCAGCACCAGCAAATGTGGTTGTTCCCCTGGGGCCACTGGGGCCTTGCCCCTGGGGGACCCACACAACCTCTGCCAGGTGCCCTCCCAGCAGGGGAACCGGCTATCCCCGTGTGGCCCTAAGACCTCCGGACTCCACTCTGTTCCTAGGGATTCGCCCTTCCCACCAGAGCACCAGCAGGTATGGAGCTGTGGAGTTGCAGACTCTGTGCTCCCCCTGTTTTTAGAGTCTTAATGGAATTTAAACCCTCTCCTTTGTCCTTTCTCCTTTCTCCTTTCTCCCTTTTTATTTCAGTCCCTGCAGCTGTTTCCACTTTTCCACTTTCTCTCCAACTGCTTTTCCCACACTCCTCCCCCATCTCCGTCTTCTCTCCGCAGGCCAAAGCAGCTCCCTGCCCTCTGCGGCTTCTCTCTCCCCCACTTCACCTCTCCGTGCCGCATACCTGCTGAGTTTTGTGGTTCAGGTTGCACAGATTGTTGTGTTAATCCTCAGATCAGTTTTCTAGGTGTGCAGGATGGTTTAGTGTTGGTCTGGGTGCATTTCATGGACACAAGACACACAAAAAACTTCCATGCTCTGGAACACATTCTAAAAGCACCACCTTTTTCTCCTTCCTCCACATTTTATGCACGTATCATTTTTAACATCTTTTTATTGTGAATGTGTTAAATAATTTTTTAGATATCACTGATTTTACACTATCATTCTGACTTTATAAGTGCTTGATTTCCTCCTTTTACTATTTGAATTTTTTTTCATAATTTTCTCCTAATTATGGCCTTTCTTTTCTGCTTAAATAAGTTCTTTTTACATTCCTTGTAAGTTCAATTAGTGATTACTAACTTCTTTAACTTTGGAAAACCCCCTTTGTTTAAATCCTATTTGTTTATTTTTTGGAGAATGCAAGGGGGAGAGGGGTGGTGGTGGAGGTGTCAGAAAATCCAAAGAGGGCTCTGCACTAACAGGCTGACAGCAGAGAACCCAGCGTGGGGCTCAAGGTCATGACCTGTGAGATCATGACCTGAACCAAATTCGGATGCTCAACTCACTGAGCCACCCAGGTGCTCCTGTCTGGGAAACTCTCTTTCATTCAATTCTGAATGATAGCCTTGCGAAATAGAGTATTATCCGTTGTAGATTTTTCTTTCAGCACTTTAACTTCAGCTAATTAAATATTTCTTTAACTCAGCATTCATTTGGGCCTTGCTGTTTTATCCAGTCTAAAATCTCTGACTTCTAATTGTGTGTAGATAATTTAGACTTACTGTGATCTTGATATGGTTGACTTAAAATCTATTATATTGATATGTGATGGGTTTCATATTGTCTCTTCTGGTTTTTTATTATTTTATCCACTTTGCTTCTATACACAACTGCACAGTTTTAATAATCCATTTAATCTCCACTATAGGCTTAGGAATTATATCTCTATTTATTTTAATTTGCATTTTTAAAAGTTCTGGCCTAAGGTTTATAATGTGTCTTTAGCTTATACATTTTAACTTGCTGCAATATTATGCTATTTCAGGTGTAACATAAATACCTAATAATTTTACATTTATATCTCTCCTGTGGCTCTTTGTAAACTGGCAGTCACACATTGTACTCCTATATAAATTATAAATTCCACAATGCAATTATTATAATAATTTTTTCTCTAAGCAATTTGCTTTAATTATCTATTAAGTATATTTATCTATAGAAAAACTTGTTTTATTTAACTTTCATATTTACCATGTGGTGCTCCTCTTTGCTTTATGTAGATTAAAAAATGTTTATTTATTTACTTTGAGAGAGAAAGAGTGATCAGTGGAGGGGCAGAGAGAGAGAGAGGGAGACAGAAAAACTCAAGCAGGCTCTGGACTGTCAGCACAGAGCCTGATGTAGGACTCAAACTCACGAACCATGAGATCATGACCTGAGCCAAAATCAAGAGTCGGATGCTTAACCGACTAAGCTACCCAAGCACCTGGTTTGTGTAGACTTGAAGTCTCTATAGTACCAATTTTCTTTAGTCTGATGGACTCTGTTTAACATGACACAACATGGATCTGCTTGTAATAAATTCTCTGAGCTCTGTTTTTCTGAACAAAATCCTGTATTTTGAGAATTTCTGGTGATTTGTCATAGTGCTATGTTGGTCCTGATGCTAACCTATATGCTTCAATCTTATACTTTCATTATCCTAATATATTTACATAATTATTAAAAATTATATAGCCAATCCTTATATTGTTTTAATTACTTTTAAATTTTGATGTGGAATCATAGGAGGTTGCAGAGAAATGTACAGAGGGTTCTGTGTACCCTCCACTATTCCTCCCCCCACTGTTCACAACTTGCATAACTATAGCATATTGACAAAACCAAGAAATTGAAGTTAGTACAAACCAATGAGCCTACTCAGATTTCACCATTTATGTCCACACTCATTTAGGTATGTGTCCCATGAGTGTGTCATTTATGCTTTCTTATCACATGCGAGTTTCATGGAACCAACTAGACATCAAGATAGAGAACTTTTCCCACACTTTGAGCCTCCCTCAGGCTGGTCTTTCATGCCCGCTCCCCTTCCATAACCCCTGCCCACCCATCCATAACGCCTGGAAACCACTAATCTGTTCTTTATCTCTCTAGTTTTGTTATTTCAAGAATACGGAATCACACGGTATGCAATATTTTAATATTGGATTTTTCCCCCGTTGAGCATAATGTTGTTGATGCCCATCCAGGTTGCTTGTAAGGATTATTTATGCATTTTTAGTACTGACTAGTGCTGCGTGGCATGGATGCACCACAGTTTAATTTACCCACCGAGAGATAGGTGGATTGTTTCCAATGTTTGGCTATTACAAACTAAGCTCTGTGAACACTTGTATAGAGTTTTTGTGTAGACATACGTTTTTATTTTTCTGGGAGTAGTGCCCAAGTTTGCAATTGCTGGGTGATATGGTAGATGAATTTTTATTTTAGAAGGAACTGCCAAATGGCTTTTTTAGAGTGGCTGTACCATTTTTCAATCCTACCAGAAATGTATGTGATCCATTTTCACCACATCCTCATTATTTGATTTTATCACAGTTGTCAGCCATGTTGGTAGTTGGTAGTTGGTAGGTATATGTCAATACCTGATTTGAATCAGCATTTGTCTAGTGATTAATGCTGTCGACCATCTTTTCCTACGCTTATTTGATGTCTATAGTTTCTCTTCAGTGAGACATCTTTTCGTGCCTTTTGCCATTTTCTAACCGGATTTTTAAAAATCTTTGAGTATCGAGAGTTCTTTACTCTCAGTTTTGAATTTTATGTGTCATTTGTTTCTCAGTATTTTCTCCTTCTCTCTCTCTTTTATTTGCCTTCCTTTAGGAAGAATTTTTAAAATTCTGCCTTGATTTATTTATAACATTTTCTTTTTTTTTTTAATATAAATTGCCTTGTTTTTAAAAGTTTATTTTGAAAGAGGCAGATACAGTGTGAGGGAGGGAGGGGCAGCGAGAGAGGGAGAGAGGGAGAGAATCCCAAGCAGGCTCTTCACTGTCAGTGCAGAGACCGATGTAGGGATCGAAGTCTTGAAACCAAGAGATCATGACCTGAACCGAAACCAAGAGTTGGATTTTAACCAACGAGCCACCCAGGTGCCCCGATAGTATTTTCAAGTGTATTTCTTTGTGTAATTTTGTTAATGGTTCCTCTAAATATTACAATATATGTGTGTAACATCATACCCTCTACTATACTGTACAGCATACTGTTTTACTTCTTCAAATGAAATATGAAGTCCCCACTTTCATTTAGGACCCTTTACCCTCCCCACTTAAAAATACATAATTGTCCTAAATATTCCCTTTATTTTTTGGGTACCCACATTAAATTTTAGAATTTTTACTTCAAAAATCTAGTGGCATTTAAGAAAATTGTAGGGAGAACAAAAAGTTATTCTCTTTACCTCTACTTATTCTATTTCTTTAAAGTTCTAAGCCTCTTCTCTTCCTTTCTGTTTTGAGAGATTTCTTGAGCCATTAATGATGACAGACAAATCTCACTGCAATGCTTCACTCTCTCCCTCCACATCTGTGGTTGAGAATACCTGATTTCTGTTTCATTCTTGAAGACATTTTTTTCTGAGTATAGAATTTGGGGCTTATAATGCTGTTACTTCCAGTCCCTGAAAAACATTGTACTACTTTTTTTTTTTTTTTGGTCTTTCTCTTATGGGTAAGGTCATTATTCTCTTGCTATTTTCAAGATTGTATCTTTTTATTTTTAAGAAGTTTAATAATGGCATCACATGGTTTTTTCGGGGGCTTATTTTATGTGGATTTTCTCAAGTTCATGAATGTCTAGGCTTATGTCATTTGCCAAATATGGTGAATTTCCAGCTCTTACTTCTCTCAGTAACTTTCCAGCCTCCCTCTTTTTCTCTTACCATCCTATGACTCCAATAATAACAACAATAAAATGTTAGATTTACTGTTTTATTCCCATGGGTTCTTGAAGATTTAATCTTTCTTTCTTTCTTTCTTTCTTTCTTTCTTTCTTTCTTTCCTCCTTGATTTACTTATTTGTTTCTCTCTATTGTTCAGATTGAGTAAATTCTATTGATCTTTCCTCAAAAGTTCATTGATTCTGTCCTATCATCTACACTCTATGGAACCTATCCAATGAGTCTTGTTTGTTTGTTTGTTTGTTTTAATTATTTTACTTTTCAGTTTTATAATTTCCACTGACTGTGTGTGTTTGTGTGTGTGTATATACATATATATATATATATATATAAATTAAATTATTTATATATATATATATACACACACATATATATATATAATTTTATTTTCTTAATGTTATTATATACTTATTTAACATTTGTTTTAATGGAATTCAAAATTGTTTAAGTAACTTTATTTTGGCTGCTTTGAAATATTTATCAGATCGTTCCAGCACCTGACTCATCTGGTTTGTGTCAGTACAGGTATCAGTTGACTGTCATTCCTCATTCCATGTGTAATTTGAAAGTTCTTGGTATTGTGAGAGGTTCTTTATGATATCCTTATCCTTGACATTTTAGAAATTATGTTAGGAGACTGGATCTTCTTTCAGTCCTAGTAGACAAGTCTCCTTGGATTAAACATTATGTTTAACATGTAGGTTATAGAATACTTTTGCAGGCTGTAATTCTAATTCAGCATCTGAGGCCTGGCAGTGTTATTCTAGTCAGCTTTGCTCTTAGGGCTTCACTGGGTCCATGCTAGTTCCATCTGTGTTGGTGGCAAGGTGCTTTCCTTGGCCACCACATATTTCTAGGTAGGGGAGGAAGTGGACTTGCAGAACTGAGAGCATGTACCCTGGCCTGTTCTCCAGCCTCTGGGCTCCTGCAACTTCTCACTGTCTCTCTCTCTGTCATTACCCTCAGGAGAAGGAAGCAACTGCTCAAGATGCCTGCTGACATGGGGCAGTGAGGGGGGTGGGGAGCATGTGGTATGGAAATGCTTGGCTTGGGTGATCTTCTGCTGTTGGGTGGTTGGCCAGGAGTGGCTAAATCTAGATATGTATGTAATTAAGTGGACAGCCGTGGGGCACTGGGCCGGGTTCACCTTCTGCTTCTAGGTCGAGGTGTAGGACACCCCGGACCTTACCAGCCTCTATGCCACGGGATGGTGAGTCAGAGGAAATGAGACCTATGGTGATTAATGTTGAGTTTAAGGTGCCTGCCTATTTCTGCCTGTTATAAAATGAGGTATGGTTCTCCCAACTGGGTTCAGTGGCTCTGTGGGGTGCATGGATCAGGCCTACCACACTCACTAAGTATTGGATAGAGAGCAGGTTGCTTGAGCCTGTTCTTAGGATACAGTCTGCCACTGAAGACATAGGATCTGACATGGCCATCTTCCATGGGGCAGAGGATGGGTTTGCCCACTTGGACTACACTGACTCTATAGCTGCAGACTGATGGAGTCTAGGGTGTGGAGTAAGTAAGGCATTGACCCAACTTGATATGGTTAATTTTAGAGAGTAGATTAGTCACCTCTGTTGGTGGCTGTGGCACACAGAGTAGATCAGCTCAGCCAGGCTCTGCTGGCACTAATGTCTACGGGAAGATCAGGCTCACAGTCATGACTTCATGTGGTCATAAGATGTGTTCCTTTACTTGATCTCCATTGGGGTTTTATTCTAGTCTTTAGACCAAAGAGACTTGTTTTTTCTTATTTTTTTTGTTTGTTTATTTTTAAATTTGTTTTTATTTCAATATAATTTACATATAACATTGTTTAAGTTTAAAGTGTACAACGTGTTGATTTGAGACATTTATATATGGTAACAAGATTATTACCATAGCATTAGCTCACCTCTCTATCACATCCCATAATTATTATTTTTTGTGTGTGTGTGGTAGCAACAAACAAGATCCAGGCTCCTGAAAACTTTGAATTTTATAATACAGTATTGTTGACTATAATTGCTATGCTGTACATTAGATCCCCAGGATTCATCGATATACTAGTTTCTGGTTTGTACCCTTAAACAAGCTGTCCCCATCTTCCCCACCACTAGCCCTCTGGTAAACACCATTCTAATCTGTTTTTTATGAGTACAGCAAATTATTGGTTTTTTTTTAATTTTTTAATGTTTATTTTTGAGAGAGAGAGAGAGAACGTGGGTGGGGGAGAGGAGAGAGAGAGAGAGGGAGAGACACAGAATCCAAAGCAGGCTCCAGGCTCCAAGCTGTAAGCACAGAGCCTGACGTGGGGCCCAAACCCACAAACTGTGAGATGATGACCTGAGCAGAAGTCAGACACTTAACTGAATGAGCCACCGAGGCACCCCATGAGTTCAGCATTTTAGATTCCACATATGTGTGATATCATATAGTATTTGTCTTTCTCTGTTTTACTTATCTTACTTAGCATAACGTCTTTAAGGTTCATCCGTGTTTTAGAAATGGCAAGATTTACTTCTTTCTCATGGCTGAATATTATTCAGTATATTTTCAGTATATATATTATTACTTTTGTATATATATGTGTGTGTGTGTATATATATATATATATATATGTATAACTCCATTCATTCATTGATGGATACTTAAGTTTCCATATCTTAGCTATTGTGAATAATGCCTCAGTGTACATGGGAATACATATATCAATTCAATGTTCTATTTTAATATTCTCAGAAAATTCCATACTATTTTCCATAGTGGCTATACCACTTAACATTTCCAACAACAGTGCACAAGTGTTCTCTTCTGTCAATATGCTGAACAAGACTTATCTCTTATTGATAATAACCATCCTAAAAGGTATGAGGAAATATCTCATTGTGGTTTTGATTTCCATTTCCCTGGTGATTACTAATGTCGAGCATTTTTTCATATACCTGTTTGGCATTTGAATTTATTCTTTAGGAAAAAAGTCTGTTCAGGTCCTCCGCTCATTTGTTATTCAGATTGTGTGTGTGTATGTGTGTATGTATATGTGTTACTGTGTTGTATAAGTTCTTTATATATTTCGCATATTAACTCTTTGTCTGATATATGGCTTAAAAATATTGGTCTCCCATTCTATAGACTGTCTATGCATTTTGTTGATTGTTTCTTTTGCTATGCAGAAGCTTTTTAATTTGATGTAGTCTCAACTCGTTGATTTTTGCTTTTAGTATTTTTTTTAAGCCAAATCCAAAAAATCATTGTCCCAAACTATGTCAGACCATGTTTTCTTCTAGAAGTTTTATGACACCAGGTATTATTTTTTTTATATTGTCCATTTTGATATATATATCTATATCTATATATAGATATATAGATATATAGATATTTATATATATATATATATATATATATATATATATATATATAATCTAGGTTGGAATACTCTCAGGCTTAGTTTTGTGAATATAGAAGCTATAGTGGGAAATAAATCAAACAAAAACAGGAAAATCACCACGGCATCATACCTCAAGCCCTGAGCTCTCTATTCATTTATTTTTTTTCTTTTCATATCTCAGTATCCTTTTATGGTTATCTTTTGAATTATTTCCAGAATATTTAGTTGTACTAATGATTGGATGCAGGAAAAATTGAGTATGTTCCATTTTTTCTGGGACCAGATACCTGAGACAAAATAGTACTCATTCTGAATCCATGTGTAGTTTTTCAACAGATCTGGTTTTTTTGCAGTTGATGGTTTCTACTACATATGGCTATATATTGATTTAGATAGATTATTAAGAACAAAGCAACAAAATTATATAATTACGTAATTTATTAAGGAAAAAAAAAAAAAAACCTGTCCAAAGTCAATGACAGAAGAATCTAGTCTTGAATATCATGCCAGATCTCAAAAACTCTGGTTTGTAGTTTTGTAGTTATACAAATCCCATAAAGACTTTTTTGTCCTTTCTCTGTAGCCAGAATTTCCCCTTTCATTATTTCTGTGGAGGAGGTGTGGTACTTACATCTGGACCTTATTAGCCTGGTATATCCACATCTTTTAATTAATGTATCCTTAAAATATGGGGAAGGGAGGGGCGTCTGGGTGGCTCAGTCTGTTGAGTGTCAGACTTCTGCTCAAGTCATGATCTCGCGTTTTGTGAGTTTGAGACCCCCATCTGGTTCTGTGCTGACAGCTCAGAGCCTGGAGCCTGCTTCGAATTCTGTGTCTCCCTGTCTCCCAGCCCCTCCCCTGCTCACACTCTGTCTCTTTCTCTGAAAAACAAAAAACAATAAACAAACAAACAAAAACATTAAAAACATATATATATGGAGGGGAAATAGTTTAGTCTTCTTGATAAATTACCTTTGCATCTGTTCAGTCCTTATATTGGAGATAGCTTTACTTTATGGCTTAATTCCATTTTGGCTTTTGTGATCAAGAACTAGACTTTCACTTTCTAAGACTGCATTAAATCAAATTATCTGTTTTCTGCCCTCTTTACACATTGTTTAGTGAAAGAATTTTTTCCTTCAGATTATGATTTAGTTATTTATTTTGAAAAAAGCATTTGTATCAGTACAGATATATAAAATTTATATATATAAATTTATATATATAAATATAATATATTTATATTATATAAATATTATATAAATTTATATATTTATATAAATAATTTATAAATATAAAATTTATATTTATGTAAATAAATTATATAAATATTATATAATATTTATATATAAATATATAAATATTATATAAATGTTATTTATATTCTATAAATAGAATATAAATATAAACTATATATAGTATATATATATATAATGTTTTTAAAGCTGAACTCTCCTTATTTAATGCCTACCATTTTATGATAAAGCCCTTCATTCTGTTTTCTTTGTTCTTTCTCCAGATATTATAATAGACAGATATTGGTTTTCCCAGTTCTTTAATTCTTTCCTTATCTTTTATTTGGTGTTTTATTTCACATGGAGACCTCTCTCTCACTTGATAATCTGAGTCTTTAAATGATTTATGGCTATTGGCATTTTATTCCTTTTTACTATTAGAATTCCTGTAATACCACTTTGATAGTGTCTTGAGAATTGATAAACATATATGGTTGATCAATAGCTTTATGTAACTAAATACTATTGTGAAAAAATAGAAAACAATTCTGATGGGCAAAAGAAAGATGGATCTATTGTGTAATAAAATGAAAAACGGCAATAGGCATTAACAATCACAAAATAATAGCCATATACTTTACTGAGTTTTGACTTTGGAATAAGTCATCTGAGACAAAAGATACAATACCTAAAATAATAACTCTTTAAAAAAATTGTTTTGGAGTGCCTAAGTGGTCAGTTAGGCGTCCAACTTCAGCTCAGGTCATGATCTCATAGTTTGTGAGTTCGAGCCCTGTGTCGGGCTCTGTGCAGACAGCTCAGTGCCTGGAGCCTGCTTCTGATTCTGAGTCTCCCTTGCTCTCTGCTCCTCCCCCCACTCCTGCTCTATCTGTCTGTCTCTCTCTCTCAAAAATAATAAATAAACACTAAAAAAATTGTCTGTTTTGCATCCAAGGAAACTGGTTAGCATATACTGAATATTTCAGATACTTGATATTTCATGAAGTTTTCTCCCTATATTTATTGTTCACTTATTCAGTTCTGTGTTGTGAAAATTTCCTAAAGTCACTAAATATAACTATACACAATTTTGTCATACATACTAACCTTATTTCTTTGCCAATAATGTTTTTATGTTTTTCAATCACTTTGGGCTTCTCTAAGTTTTCCTATTATAAATAACCATAGGATTGCACAAATTATCATAAAACCTATCCTATTATAAATTCAAAAACACATTGGATAAAACGTGGTTTTTTTCGTGTAAATTGGTGTATCTGCCAAATGTTTATAGAACAAAGGAAATAGGTTATCTTGTTTAGTATGTCTTTGTACTCAAAGCACCATATTATGCATAATTCCATGGCACTACCATCAGAATTAAAAATAATTACATTTAATTTATTGTATTGGGAAAATCATACCACATTTTGATCACTTCATCACCTTTTTATATGTATGTAGGTATAAAACTACTTTTTAATAAAAATAGCCATTTAAACATTTTAATTGTCACACGAATTAATGAAAATAATTTCAGGGAGATAAATATACAAAATATCTGACCCATAATATTCAAAGAACATTCTCATGAATTTCTTCACCTGAGTTTTGCGTAACCATGTATTTATTTAGGATTAGAGTAAATCTTGTCATGATATGCTTCTGTATATAAGGCTTCTTTAGAATGCCTGAGCATGAAGTGTTTTGTTTTGTTTGTAAACGTTTGTATCAGAGGTACATATTTTCATAGTTAAAACAGAGTTCTACCCAGCAGATCAGAAAATCTCAGGGCTTCCGTACCTTCCACCTCTCTGATTCCCATTATCCAGAGGCAAAGGCTTGATTATCTCCAGTTACTCTTTTTTAATTTGTCTCCATTTCTTGGGGCGCCTGGGTGGCGCAGTCGGTTAAGCGTCCGACTTCAGCCAGGTCACGATCTCGCGGTCCGTGAGTTCGAGCCCCACATCAGGCTCTGGGCTGATGGCTCAGAGCCTGGAGCCTATTTCCGATTCTGTGTCTCCCTCTCTCTCTGCCTCTCCCCCATTCTTGCTCTGTCTCTCTCTGTCCCAAAAATAAATAAACGTTGAAAAAAAAATTAAAAAAAAAAATTTGTCTCCATTTCTCAAAAATAGCACACATTTACATTTTTCAACTTAACTTTTTTGAAATATTTTTACCAAGGGTAGCTAAGGATTCCTACTAAGGAAAAGTACAACTAACTCCCTTGTATCTGTTCCCACATGTACACCACCCCCATATATAATATAATTGTATTATGATTTTGTGGTACTTCAGTATTACATATTAACATTATAAGATCTGATAATTAATTACTACTTATAGGTGCAAATCTATCATAGTATTTTCTTCCCTCACATGCATAATTAGAAATAATAATAGACTCATTTTCTGTTTGCCAGATTTTTTATGTGTCTGTAATATACTTAACTTTCTTTTTTTTTAATGTTTTTTTAATGTTTATTTCTGAGAGAGAGACAGAGAGAGAGAGAGAGACAGAGAGAGAGAGAACACATTAGCAGGGGAGGAGCAGAGAGAGGAGACACAGAATCCAAAGCAGGTTCCAGGCTCTGAGCTGTCAGCACAGAGCCCGACGTGGGGCTCGAACCCACAAATTCTGAGATTGTGACCTGAGCAGATGTCGGGCATTCAACCAACAGAGCCAACCAGGCACCCCAATATACCTTAATTTTCCATAAGAAGTAAAACTGTCCTCTTCATACTTCCAGCTAGTTTAGAAATTTTGCTTATTGGGACACCTGATTGGCTCAGTCAGTTAAGCATCCAACTTCAGCTCAGGTCATGATTTCATGGTTTGTGAGTTCGAGCCCCGCCTCAGGCTCTGTGCTGACAGCTCAGAGCCTGGAGCCTGCTTCAGATTCTGTGTCTCCCTCTCTCTCTGCTCCTCCCCCATTCACGCACTGTCTCTCTCTCCCTCTGTCTCTCAAAAATGAAATAACATTAAAAACATTTAGAAAAAAAAGAAACCTTGCTTATTTCTTGTAGAAAGTCTTATGCAAATAGTTCTTACTATTTCTTTGTAAAGTCCACTAGTATTTTACTTGGATAACCTATCTAATAAATATTCCTTTCTTCAGGATGTTAATGCTATTTAATTACCAATTCTTTTGCTTCTTTCCATTCCCTGATTTCTCTCTTTTGTTGGATTCCTTTCATGGGTCTGTTTGCTTTGATATCTGTGTTTCAAGTTAGAAGTTTCTTTCAAACCTCTGCTCAGCCTTGCTTCTCTCTTCATATTTAAGGGTGAGACTGTGTCTAAGCTCATTGGAAGTTCTGGGTAGGTTGATGGGATTTTCTGATTTGTTTTGTTTTGTTTTGTTTTTTGGTCTTGTCCAGTGATCTTTCTAGTCCCTTATAGAAAGGATATCTAAAAAAGGGAGGTTCTTTAAGTTTTGTTTTGTTTTGTTTTGTTTTGTTTTGCTTTGTTTTGCTTTGCTTTGTTTTGTTAGGCTATTAAGGGTTCCTGAGAGGAAGTCTTTAGTCTCCTGTGTGAGATTTTAAGCCTGGCTCCCAGATTCTTGTAGCCAGTGGCAGCTAGTGTCTTGGGAGGAGTTGTTTTATTTTGAAGGTAGACTTTATAAATCGTTTCCATGTGTAAAGTATAGTAGTTTGAATCTCACTTTGATCTCAGCTTTAATGTCAGACCTCTTTTCAGTCTGTCTGTTTCAGTTCATTTCTCTACAGAGAAAATTTGCTATCAAAAGGAAAGGGGGGCAATTTACCAGTGTGAAGGTACAGTGAAAACTACCATAGATCTACTCTCTGGGTTTGTTTTTTTTTTGTTTTTTGTTTTTTGTTTTTTGTTTTTTGTTTGTTTGTTTGTTTACATTTTTATATTTTTTTAGAGAGAGAGGTGAGAGGGGCAAGGGGCGCGAGAGAGAATCCCAAGCAGGTTCCACTCCCAGACAGGAGCCCAACATGGGGCCTGATCCCACAAACCCAGGATCATGACCTGGGCTGAAATCAAGAGTCAGATACTCAACTGACTGAGCCACCCAGGCACCCCTCTACTTTCTATTTCAAATGATTTCTCCTATTGTGAGCTTCATTGGCACCCTACAGTTTCAGAGGAAATTTGCTTATCTACCTCCTGAGGCATTTGGAGAATCTCAGCCTAACAGTTTCCCTTAATGTCAATTTATTTATTTATTTGCTTTCTTTCACCCCTTTGCTTTCCTGTTTCCAAAGCTTGGTTGTGTTTTTTGTTTTCATTTCTCCCTATCTCGGTCATTTGGGTTTATATATTGTTAAGCCCACTATTTTCATGTAAGTTGAGTTTGTACGAAGCAGCTGTAAACTGGTGTGTTCATTCCAGAATTTTTAATGCCTTTACACACACTCTTGTAGTGTTTTACTGATTTTTTAAAACTAATAAGCTACCTTATTCTGAGATAATACCAGGACACAGCAAACGGAAATTTTTGTGAGATAAAAGATACTTCTTACCATAAAGAATCGTTATTTATTCTTTGGGAAAATTAATTTCGATTGTATTTTCGTATCTTCCAAAACTCAAGTAAATTCTAAGCCAAGATATATTAATTCATTATTTGATCATCTCCTGCGGAGCATGTACTAAGTCAATGCTGGAAACACACCTGTGCACCAGACATTATCATCCCTTCCTTTGTAAAGCTTACACTTTAGTGTGCTAGACAGTCAAACAAATTATGAAACGCGTTACACGTTTTAGAACATGTAAAACGCAGCATGCTTTGAGTCCGTATACTCTGGCCACGCAATCGATTTTAGAGGTCAGTAAATGCTTAATTATAAAGTAGCATTTAAGCAGATATTTAAATGCCAAATCAGAGTGAGTCACCATAAAAGTACAGAAACACTGTTTAAGATAGTAAGTAAAGCAATCCCTGAATCCAGAAAAAACATATCATATTTTTCCCCAAGGAATGCCTGCATGAATACAAATGTGTGACCAAGGTGAAAATATGCTGGGAAGGTAGGCCATGAAAATTATGGTTTATCATGTTAATAATAGATAGATAAATTAAAGGGTTTTTCAGACGTGAAGCCCTTTAACTGTAGTAAGCACAGGAGTGATAAAAATATCACTCAATAAACATTGATAGTGTGTGGCTCTGAGAAGTGTGAGTTCATTGGGGGAAGTCAGTAAAAAATAGCAACTGTAGTGGTTAGAGAGCAGATTTTGGTGGTTTGGGCCAAAATAGAGAAATGAAGAATAGATGAAACTCTAGATTATGAGAAAATGGAATCTACAAGAATCTGTGTTTATTGGAAGTGGGGGTGATGGAGAAAGTGACATCAAGGACGACTCCCAGTTTCTAGCTGAGTGGGGAAAAAGCCACACAGGGTTGAAGAAGGTGTAGCCAGAGAGGCAGAGGGCAATCAGGGGAATGTCAGGACTGCCCCACGGGCCCGCCCCCAGCTAAGAAGGGGTAAGAAGTATGCAACAAAGTGAAGTTAGAAACAACCTAGAAAGGGTTGCCTGGGTGACTCAGTTGGTTAAGCATCTGATTTCAGCTCAGGTCATGATCTCACGGTTTGTGAGTTCAAGCCTCACATCAGGCCCTGTGCTGACAGCTCACAGCCTAGAGTTGGCTTCAGATCCTGTGTCTCTCTCTGCCCCTCCCTCACTTGCACTCCTCTCTCTCTAAAAAAAAAAAAAGGCCTGGAAAATATCTAGCTGACTACCAAAGAGCTAGTGGCCCTGACTATACTCAGTGACCAACTGTGAATTCAGTTTTTGCTACCTACGTTCTCTCCTCAGTATATTCATATCAGTACATAGAAGTGCAACATGCATTAAGGATAACTTAGTAATGTAGAAAAAAGAAGTAAGTGTTTGAACATTATTTTCTACATGCATATTAGGCAAGTGTGGAAACATGAATATTATTTGTGTATTAATGAAAGGCCTAGTTGTTGGTCTAATGACCTACTTTTGTTAACTGATCAGCTCTGATAACAGTAAAAAGCTATGGTTCTAGTTTGAATGCTAACAGTCTTCTCAGACCTTTGAAATCCCATTTAAATGATCTTATCTTTTTGTTTAGAATTATAACAAATAAGCAACTCATTCGTGAGTACCAGGGAATGCTGATTTTCCCTTAAGTAGGAACATTTTTCATATTTAAAAAAATAAAACTCCAAAGACATCACTTTAAAATATGAAAAACATGAAATGAAATGAGATTTTGTCATTGTTTACAATGAAATGGGCAAAAAGCTTAGTCCTACCAGTAATGGGTATAGATAGATGAAGACACAGACATCTGTGGTGTCAAATTCTCCAAACTGGATTCTCCCCTTAACCAGCCACCCCTTCCCTCAAAATCTAAGTGGGACGTTTAAGAACAGATGGTGAAGCATGACAGGATGATACTTTAATTCTGTCTCAAAATTATACTCCTAAATTCAATATGGCGTGTGACTGGGCCCTGATGCATGGAACGGCCTCATATTTCGCAGGCAATATTGGTCTCAGTAGGCAGGTTTGCCTTCGTCTAACCCAACCCCATGAGCTTAAAATGTGGATCAAATTCCATCAGTGAAAAGGAAACAAATACTAAATACATCTAACATCCAAAAAAACCTTAGGATAATGTGAGTACATACCATATGCATTCAGGTCAACCTCATTAAAAAATTCACCTTAGAAAGAGAAAATACCTAAATCAAGGCAGAGAAAAACACATATAATCCTTAGCATTATCAATGCTGAGTGATATAACAGGTGAGAAATAAAATAGGAACCTTGAAGTGTAAGCCAAACCTTATCCTGTCTAAGTGACTGACAGATTGGCTGATAAAGATGTTTTTTTTTTTCTTCTTAAGTAACCCCAACAGTGCTAACAGCTGAGCCCATTGTCCTCTGGGAGTGTGTTCAATGTCTAGTATCTGCCTAGGGAGTGAGAAACAGGCAGTGTCAGAGAAATCAGATACTTTTTGGATACATTTCCTTGTCTGACTCATTGTTTCTTTTTGATTCAGTATCGATTTTGCTTTTGCCCCACTCTGTCCCACCCCTGGAGAAGACTGTGAGATGAATTAGAAGAAAGTGATGAACAAACTAATCCTATAGCTTATTTTAGCCAAGACAAGCAGCTATTTGAAAAGTTACATAGTGTAGGTCCCATAAAAGAAGAGCCAAAGGAGACGTTTACTAAGGCAACTTCTTGTCCCCACAAAGAGACAAGTCTTACAAAATGTTTCCTCCCTTCCTTGTACCTGTAGATACATCCTAAAGGTCTCCATTCCTTAGTATATCTTAAAATTCTGTTTCAGTTATAAATCTACTTCCTTATTTCTAAAGTTGTTTTACTCCAAAACGATTTTTTCATTGTGTCTTAGGTTTCTAAACGTGCCAGAAAATTAATGGAACACAGTTTTGTCTTCTCTAAAGAGTCATTTAATTACTCTCATTTTTTTTACCTCTCATTCTCATCTCAAACCACTAAATACACTTTGAGTTCCATCTTCCCTTTGTCACCAAGATTAGTATTTTTTGATTACCAGTAGCTTCCATATTGACAAATCCCAGCGGCCCTACTTCTAATACAGTGTAGTCAGTCTCCCACCATTATTGATCCAGAATATAGTTCATATGCCTTTGAAATATTTTATTTGCTTCTAAGATGCCCAGATTATACCTTCCCTTGCTATCCTTCTCAATGTTTATTTTATTTCTTTTTTAAAAAAGTTGAAATATATATATACACACACACATATATATACACACACACAAATCCCTACAAGCACATTAACATTACTTGGCTGTGACAGCTGAGCATATATAGAATACAAATATATAGAGAATACCAATTATTTTTATCTGAATTAACATGCATTAAAAGCCAAACTTAATGTATTGGAGAATAGATGAGTTGTAAATCAGCAAGAAAGAAGCTAAGGTAGAAACAATCACAGTCAGCTCAGGAGATATTGTCTACATTTGTTTTCTACCCTTATAAAACTAGCCTGCTAATAATCTTAAATTGTTAAAGTAATATAATTCTGCCTGATGCCATTGGTCACAATACCTGGAGATAATTGCTACTAAGTTAGCCTTAATCGCCCATTTGCAAAGAAACACTGACGTTAATTCAGTTTTCTTCTCAGTTTTTAATTAGGTTGTAGGAATCTAAAATGCTTTGAGTTATCTTCATATCTGAATATCTCCTCTGAAAATAATAAAAACATAAAACGTTGATTGAAAACCTTAATCCAACTGCTTAGTGCATGCAATAAAAGTTAATGTAAAAAGTTAATATTTATCAATAACATTTGAATGTGTTAAAATTATATTTCTTTTAACTTCCAGAATGAACTTTAAAGCCAAGAGTATAAGAATCTTGAATTTCCTTGCCAGAAGGACTTTTTCTTCAAAGATTCCTTTTAGACTTACTTTGGTGTTCAGGATATCAAATGCATTCACTCACTTCCACGGTCTCTTTATCAAGTACGTTATTCACTGGTGGGCAGGTATTAAATATAACGGTTGGCTCCCGTGTCTACAGTCCTGCAGAAAATGACCCACCCTGTGAAGGGTGAATGGCACAGTCTCAGGATGCGGAGAAGGAGGCATGACAGAGTTTGTAACCTCCAAACTAAACTGATGTTTGTATCCAGAAAGGGCTTACATCTTCACAGGCACATGGCATCGTGAAACCTCAGGGAGCTACGGTGGCATCAGAGCATTGGGGGGAGCCCTGCTTGTGACCAGAGGTCAGAACTAAAGTGTTACTGCATCCCCCAAAAAACTAGCAATGTAAAGGTGTCCATTTCTTTCTCCACACAACAGACCCAGGTCTGTGATCCATTTGTACTTCATGTGCCCCTTTATGCAGCACGGTAGAGACTATGTCTGTGTTGTTGTTTGTTGTTGTTGTTTATTTTCTCTTGCACATTTATCTCTTCCAGCCGGGAAAACCCTTCTTCATCCTTGTCACTGATTGCTTGCCCCGCCCTATTCCAAACTTGTTCTGGATGCTGTCTTCTTTTTATGCCCATTTTTTTTTTTTGTTAAAAAGGTGAGGAAATTCAGTACTTTCATTTTTGCAATAGCTTCTCTTGTACTTCTAGTTTTAGGGGACCGGAGAACTAGGATAACATCATCTCCAGCTATTCCTGCTGCCTAGAAAAGGAGAGTAAATGGATCCGCGTAAACGTAGAAATAAACACAATGTTTTGTTTTCAGCGGTTTATAGAGGGAAGCAAAGGTCACAGAGGAGCTACTCATTAAAATGTGTTGCCAGGTGTCATCATTTGACTAAGGGTTTTTTGTGGTTTTTTTCCAGCCATTTTCTTTTCTTTTCTTTCCTTTCCTTTTCTTTCTTTTCTTTTGCTTTTTTTTTTTTTTTTTTTTTTTTTTTTTTTTTTTTTTTAATCAGCTCCAACATTAGAAACAGTGTAGCCACGGTGAGGCAGGGTGGAGCCAATAAAGACTGCTGAAAGAACAGAACTAAATGGAGAATTTGAGATTCTGTATACTTTGAGGCAAAGTAATTTCTCATGCCCTACCATGTTGGGCAAGACCTGGAGCCTAGTCCTCTCTTTCCAATCATCTGTCCAGATAAAGGGTTGCAAAGAGGTGAAAAGGTGTAGAGTGTTAATACTCCAGTGCACAGGTAACTCAGCACTTTCTGAGGATGGAATCCCAGATCCCGAGGCCGGTCCATGTGGAGTTTGGAGGAATTCAGTAACTGTTTCACCTTCTGAGATCTACTTACAAGTCATGGGAAAAGCAAAGGCTCAGTCCTCTTTCCCTTCTTCTCTACTATCCACATTCTTTCCATAGGTACTGTCTTATGGGTCATATTATATTTCAATGACTCTCAAATTTATGTCTCAAATATTTATATCTATACCATGAGACTTGTATATCCTAACTGCTGCTTGATGTACTTACATGATAAATTTTAATTTTTCCCAGATCTGCTCCTTTCCCAATCATCCATTTTGGTCAATTGTATCCACATATAATTGTACCTAGTCACAGTCACAGTATGGCAGTTGTGACCACTTGCCATAGCTAAAAATTAAGCCATTTTGAGATATTCTTTTTCTCTCACCAGTCCATGGAGCCTTTAATTTCCACTCTACTTAGAAAATAGGTCCTGATTGTATCAATGTATGTCTATACGTCTCTAGCACCTATATCCAGAACTTTAACTCACTTATGGATTACCGTAATAGGCACCTAACATGGCTCTTTTTGGTCTATTCTTTACTGTCAATGGTCCACTAAGTGCATAAAAACATAAATAAATAAAATAAATATACATAAGATCAGTGTGACACAGAAACCAAAATTTCTCTTTTGTTTTGTTATTAGAGAAAATAGAAAATTGCATCAAATTATGTTGATAAGCTGATAAAGGTTTTGGCAGACTAACAACCATGAAATTTGGCAATATGAGGGTCATTACAGATCTTGAAAAGAGCATTATGAGTGACATGGTATGGGATGGATTCAGTTAAGAAGAGAAAATATGTGATAAACTGGAGACAATAACTGAAGTTCTTTCAAAGAGATCTGGGTGAAAGAAATAGGAAAATGGGTAAATATCTGGAAAGAATGTGAAGAGAGACGTTTTTGCATGAGTGCATGTATGTATACACATGTGGTTGTGTGTATGTATTTCCTTATAAAAGATATCCATGTATGTCTGGATGAAGCTGGAGAAATATAGAAAAGGGAGAGACTTGAGATGCAAAAAATAAATGATTTGCAGAAACTGATATTCAAGTTCATGATAGCCAAAGCAGTTAGATCTAGAGGGCAAAATCATAGAGAGGAAAAATCTTTGATGAAATTAACCTCATATTATGGCAGCTCCCCTCTCTTCAAACATTAGCTTACATGTAAATTATGCATATATTGAGACACCAAGAATTCCAACAGAAAGAAATTGTGGAGAGGCTAAAGCAAAACAAAATATTCAGCAGCCATGAGCTACATAGAAGACAGAAGATGGGATCCAGACCACATGAAGCTATAGGGAGCCTGGTACATATCTCAGATATTCAGCAGAAATGCAAAATGAGCACATCTTGTTTGAACCATCTCTTAACTCTAAGGGGGAAATACAGACATAAAAGTCTGAACAGTGCTTAAAACCCATTCTGAACGGAGTTCAATTTTTATTGTCTATTTTTGGAAAATAATCCCAATAAAGATTTTTTTATTTATGTTTTCATTTTGTTTAATGTTTATTCATATTTTGAGAGAGAGATGGAGACAGAGCACAAGTGGGGGAGGGGAAGAGACAGAGGGAGACAGAATCTGAAGCAGGCTCCAGGCTCTGAGCTGTCAGCACATAGTCTGATGTGGGACTCAAACTCACAAACTGCAAGATCATGACCTGAGCCAAAGTCAGACGCTTAACCAACTGAGCCACCCAGGCACCCCAAGAATTTTTTTTAATGTGAGGTTTGACATACTGATTCTAAAATGTAAAAGTTAATCTTAAATATGAAAAAAAAATTGCAGAATTTACATGACAAGACTTGCTAACAAATAATGAAGCTATAATAACTAAAACAATGTAGTTATGGATGCAAGGATAGACAAATAAACCAATGGAACAGATAGAGAATCCAGAAACAGAAGTTGGAAAATATGGTCACCTAATTTACAATAGTTACCACTTCATTTCAGTTAGGAACATATGATCTTTTCAACAATTTGCCCTGGATATATAGGCTATCTTTGACTGAAAACTATGAACCTTTATTTTTAACTCACTTCACACAAAAACTAATTTCCGATGTTTGGTAAATATAAAGCTGATATGTAAGGCATTAAAGCTTATGTAAAAAAAATTAAAGAATATCTTTATAAACTTGTGGTAACTCGGGATAAGGTTTTCTTAAATAGCATGTAAAAAGTATTACCTATGAAAGATAAAATTAACCAAATAGATTACAGTCAAGTTAAGAACTTCTGTTCATGAAAATACCCAATTAAGAGGATGAAAAGAAGCCATGAGTATTATTGTCCCTTTCTGAAAAATACTTGCATTTTTTTCTAATACATATATTAGATGCTGTGTTAGAATATATTTTAAAAAACCCTAATGTAGCCAAGAAAAAGACAAAGGTAATAAAATGAGAAAGAAAAAGGCATTCACAAAAATACTATTTCAATGGTCAATAAACATATAAACTTATTTTCAGTACAACTTGTCTTTAGCAAAATGCAAATTAAAACCAACATGAGATACCACTACACAAATACCAGATTAATTAAAATTCAAAAGACAGAAAATTCTGACTTATGATGAGAGTACGGAAAATCTTGACGTGCATGTTGAATAGCTGAGCTTTTGGACAATGCTGGCAAGATTGTAAATTAGTGCAATCCTATCAGAAATCACTTTAGCATTAAATATTCTCATTACCTATGATCCTGGATTTTTCATAAGGGATCATCTAACAGATATGAGTAAAGGACATATGCCCATCAAAAGACATACACACACTTCTTTGAAGCTTTATATACAGTACTACAAAACTAAACCTGATTCCAAAGACTTTTATCAGTTCAGTGGAGAAATAAATGTTCCTGTATTTATACAATTGAATACAACACAACAACAGGTAGAAAAACAGCTACATGCAAAACATAGATACAACATGGAATGGAAAATGTAAGAAATTCCAGATCAGTCAAAACTAATCTCTGCTGATAGAAATAAAAGTAGTCATTATCAAAAACAAAACAGTTGAATATGTGGGAAAGGGGTAGAAAAGGTGAGAGGGAAACAAACCACAAGAGACTCTCTTTTTTTTTTTTTTTTTTGAGGGAGAGTGTGCACATGAGCATGTGCATGGGGGATGGGCAGAACGAGAGGGAAGGAGAGAATGTTAAGCAGGCTCCATGCCCGCCCAGCACAGAACCCAATGCAAGCTCTATCCCAAGACCGTGGGATCATGACTTGAGCTGAAATCAGAAGTTGGTTGATCAACCAACTGAGCCACCCAGGGGTCCCTCAAACTGTAAGAGATTCTTAATGATAGAGAACAAACTGAGGGTCCATGAAGGTGGAAGTTGGGAGATGGGCTTGTTGGGTCATGGGTACTCAGAAGGGCACTTCTGATGAGCACTGGGTGTTGTATGTAAGTGATAAACCATTGAATTCTATACCCGAAGCCAATATTGCACTGCATGTGAACTAAAATTTAAATTGAAAAACTAAAATAAAAATAAAAATAAACAGGCAAAAAAAATAGTCATTATCTTCACCAGGGGAACTGATAGTGCCATAAAGACACCATCAGATAAGATTCTGAACTGCTGAAATTATTCTATCATTTGAGGGAAGGTGGCAGGGGGATTATGTGAAGATATATATCCGACAATAAACCATACACTTAAAATTTGAATATTGTTTGTGTAAATGCCACATGTGAACTGAGAAACAAAAAAAAACTTGAAAACCTTATTCTTCCCTTGGATTAGTTAGACTAGGACTATTATTTGAATTAAATGTAGCTAAACTGGCTTATTTCTCCTTTCATCATATGCAAACAAGCCACTAAACCCTGAGTCTCATGGGAGGGAGCAAAAGCTTTGTTCCTTCATGAATTCGACTTATTTAGTAGTAAGATTTAAAAGGTATTACAAAATGAGTGTTTTCATGACTCAGTCTTTTGGGAGAATAATTCTTTTTTTTTTTTAATTTTTTTTTTCAACGTTTATTTATTTTTTGGGACAGAGAGAGACAGAGCATGAACGGGGGAGGGGCAGAGAGAGAGGGAGACACAGAATCTGAAACAGGCTCCAGGCTCTGAGCCGTCAGCCCAGAGCCGGACGTGGGGCTCGAACTCCCAGACCGCGAGATCGTGACCTGAGCTGAAGTCGGACGCTTAACCGACTGCGCCACCCAGGCACCCCTAATTCTATCTTTTAAACCACCATTTCACTCTATATAGTGTAAATATGAATAACCTTGGAGATAGTTAAAAAAACACATTTCAAGAGTTAAAATTTATCCATTTATTAAGTCTTTGAAGTTGAAAACATACAGAAATCCAAGCAGTTACCTCAATTCTGAAGGTTAAGTAACTTTTATATTATCTACCCATCTGATAAACTATCCTTCAATATTAAAATTCGTATCTTTTCACAAATTTTGTCTATATAGTAAAATTGAATATGTTTGCACGAACTTTGCACATGTACTGTTGTCCACTTTGTTCTTACAAAATGTATAATAATTTGCATAAAAATGAAGGCCCACGATATTCAAAGTTGGGATATAAAAGACAGAGAATGAAGGCGAGAAGGAATGCCCCAAACTTCCCCACTCTAACAGTCCCCAGAAAGCAGGGACTGCTTTATAAATCCATAGATTTATAAAAATGACTACAGATAAGTCCACAGCTGTCTTTTCTATATCCCTTAAGCTCTCCCTGAACCATAGGGACATTGTCTTTCAGTGTGAACTCTGAAATTCCCACCAGTGTGACTGTTCCCCATTTACTTATCCCAATAATGAGCTACAGAAAAAAATATATAAAATATATAATAGAAATGTATAAATCTTTAGGTGGGTGGGGCCAAATTGCACTTTATAAGTGGAAAATGACTCAATTAGTAATCTTCTCTTTGAGCTGTACAGATGTTACTTTTCCTTGCCAAATCAGAAGGATTTAACATTCGCCAATAAGATTTCAGGACTGGATGCAACATTATTTAGCAAACCAGGCAAATACCATGTGATTTCCAGTAAATTCATTTCTAACTCAAAAATTTGTGCTTGTACAGTTTGCATTGGTAGATTTGTCTATGATCTGTTCTCACACGAGTGCTATTTTAATTTTTACTTGAATACTTTCCCCCCCTTTCTTAGTTTTAGACTTAAAGGGTACTGACCCTGAAACTTTAATTTTTCAACTTTGTTAGCTTCATGAGGTATCCTTACCTGCAGTGTCCAATTGACATCTTTTATCTAGAATAACAGGTATATTATATGTTCCTATAGTCTGCAGTGGGATTTAAATTAAAGGTCACATAAACCTTCCCAGTGTCATTTGATAAGTATTTGAAGATGGGCAAATTGCAAGTTGTACTTGGAATTGACCTATCCTGTCTCTTAGATTTCCATACTTAATCATCTCACTTCACTACAGGTCACCAGTACCCCTTATATAATGCTAGTATTACCATGTTACTAAATCTACAATTAAGGTATCTTGTATTTCTATGACTCTAATTGTCTCTAATTCAATCTGTCTGGTAGAGGGGATATATTTAACTACCCAAGTCCTAAACTTTATGCCTTTCCCTCAGTGCCACTTTGTGTGCCTTGAGAGGAATATGACAATTGTTCAAGCTTCCTTGGAGAGTTTGGGGGATGGTAAGAATTTTATCTCCCAGACATGTTCATTTAGTCTCACAAGTGTAACACCCTCTACTGTAGAAGGTTTTCAAAACCCTTTCTAGGTTCCATTCTGGTCTTATCTGTGCTCCCGTCTCATACCCAGGCAACAGCCAGACCCATTCTCCTAATTCAGAATGTTTTTAGTTTCTTTCTACAATGGTTTAGCTCTTGTAGAATTCCTCTTATTTTCTTTTTTTTTGCTTTAAAATTACCATATTATTTAAAATTTGAAATTTACTTTGTTTTAAAAAAGTTGTAAATGACTTAGTTTGGGCTTAAACACTCAAAACTCCAAGATAGTATCCCGTTTTTAGTAAATATTTATTATCTTCTTTATGATGTCCTATTTTCCATTGTTCTCCTGTGGCACAGAAAAAAAGAGCTAGATGGAAAGGGAAAAGCGATAGAGGAAAAGAGGAAAGGAAGCAAAAGAAACAGCTGGAACAGAATGCTGTACATGCTGCCAGAGCATAACAGCTGACATTTGATGTGACATTTGATGGTTGTGACATATGTGAAATCGTGGGCTCTGACCGCATTGGATTTAGAAAGATTTTAGGAAAGAATAGGCGTGCAGACTCATAGGAGTCATGTGATTCCGATTTACGTATGTTAGATAGTGAATGGATAAAATTTTGTTCAGTTTCAACCTTTGCTACCATACAAGTTCAATATTTGTCTGACCCTTATAATGTATGGATTTCAAAAAATGAAAATAAACACAAATAATTAGTATAGACCAATTACCAAGTTTTTATTGCCTTAATATAAAAATTAGCTCATTTTATTAAAAGAAATCAATCGCTGAGACATTTGGAAAGAATGAAACACAAGTCAATAAATCAGTGTCTGCATATAGATATGACTTCAGTTGGAAGATACGTAGTCTATTTAAAGTGCATGCCGAACAATTACCCCATTAATTTGATGAATGTAGACAGTAATTTGTGATGATTTAAGCCTCGAAGTGCTATTTTTCTCCCGGATTCATAGGGTTTGTTTTATTTTAATTATTTGGGTCATTGCCTTAATTCCCCATTTAACATTACTTGTAAAAAGGCCTTCTTATTTCTAAAATGTGGCCTTTTTAATGAAGTTCCTTCTACTACTGACTTTAACCTTTAAGCTTACCATGTTATGGCACTATATGTAAATAGCCACCCTTAATAATGACATTTGGCACGACTCCAGAAAGAAGAGTAGCAGGAAAGCAGTGAATTGAGGTTTTTCTCCCTTTGATTTTAAATGTGTATTGCACTGTAACATCATTTCTCCTGCAACGGAGAAAATTATTCTTAGATATTTTTCTTTTAATTCCTACCTTCCAACCTCCCTCCTCCATCCTATAGTATTTTAAAGTGCAGTGTAAAAAAGACCCAATTATACAACAAATTTTGGACTTCTGTTTGCTCATATCTTAATATTTCCTGAGCAGTGTTTTAATATACGCATTAGTTTATAAATTGGTATTAACAGTTAACATTGGTTTCTTCATTAAGTGTGTTTTAAATTTTATATTGAATTTTCTAATAAACTAGAACACCAGTGTATTTGCATTGTCAAAATTAAGGGAAAAAATGGAGTTTAATAATTTAATAAAATGTGAGGCTTGGAGTCAAATTAATATTCATTAAAAAAGAAAATTTTGCTTTAAATTGATACTTGTATGCCATAATTCTTTAATCCCTTTCAGTTTAAAACTTTCACCTTAGGATTTTCTTATCTCTTCCACTCTTTGCCTTTCTGATTGATGGATATTCACGCATTGAGAACAAGAGTAATGAATTAATTTTTATGTTTAATTGTGATATAATTACCAAGGATAAATTGACACAAAGAATTAGGATGTCAAGCTTATTAAACTGAATTTTAGTTTTAATTTAGCTAAATTTGGATTTTCTATCTTTATTATGAGACAGAACAGCAGGAATATTTTCTTCAGGGTCATTAAGCAAGATTTTGCAATATCTCAGGTGATGGTTATACTTCAGGGGTCCAATTTGATCACTTTGTTTTATTTTTATGAGATTCCTCACTTTTGAGGAGGAAATTTACTCTGAGGAAAATAAAAGTCAATAAATTTATAGTTGATGTAGCTACACAGATTATGCATCGTCACATCCTTGAACTCATGCCCAAATACCTTTTCCTCTTGTCTACTTACCCATTATTCCATGGTGAAACCCTTGATCTTGTCAGTTTCAGTTGTACTACTTCCGTGGTGCTCAAGCGTCCCACATTTCAGCCTGCATGTGTGACTTTTTAGTACCTCCCTTTTGGTCTAGTATTTCAACTCCAGAGGTGGGTGGATAAAAAGGATGCAAAACTCAAACACACAAAACTACTAAAATTCTTAGCTTCCTTGCCTCTTGACCGGATGATGAATCATTTGCTGTCCTGTGGAAGGCCAGGTGCTCTTGTGTAGTGGATCCAGTGCATGTTGGATTATTTGATCACATTACATATGCAATTATTCCTGTCCTGTTCAAATCTCCATGATTGCTTTATCTTTAGTAAATCAGTCTTGTCATTGTACAAGCCGGTGCATGAAAAAACAAGAAAAGAAGAAAAATCAAACCCCTGTCCGTCAATGGTGAATGGGTAAAGAAGATGTGGAATACATACACAATTGAATATTACTCATCCATGACAAAAAGAATGAGATCTTGCCACTCGTGACAACACAGATAGACCTACAGGGCATCATGCTAAGTGAATTAAGTCCGAGAAAGACAAATACCATGATTTCCCTTATATGCAAAATACAAAACAAAACAAAACAAAACAAATGAAAACAGAAAAGAGAAAAACTCTCACAGAGAACAGACTAGGGATTGCCAGAGGGAAGGGGGTTGGGGGGATAGAAGAAACAGGTAAAGGAGATTAAGAGACACAAATTTTCAGTTATGAAATGCCTTAGAGGTGAAAAGTACACACGTACACACCCATAAACACACACAAAAGGAAAAAAAAAAGGAAATCTCTCTGAGGACTCCCCATCTCCTCCAACTATTGTCTCGTTTCTCTGCTCATTTTTGCAGCTATATTTCTATTATTTTTTTTTAATTTTTTTTTTCAACGTTTATTTATTTTTGGGACAGAGAGAGACAGAGCATGAACGGGGGAAGGGCAGAGAGAGAGGGAGACACAGAATCAGAAACAGGCTCCAGGCTCTGAGCCATCAGCCCAGAGCCCGACGCGGGGCTCGAACTCACGAACCGCAAGATCGTGACCTGGCTGAAGTCGGACGCTTAACCGACTGCGCCACCCAGGCGCCCCTATATTTCTATTCTTTTGATTGACTCTGGACAGGCCTTTGACTCCATCATTTCTCCGAAGCAGCAATTAACCTCTAAATGTTGAATCCAATTGTCATTTCTCAGAAGTCATCCTGGCCTGTGCATTTGACACAATTGATTCTCCCAGTTAGGAGAACACAACAATTTATAATAAAATTGCTTCTGTCTGAAGTCCCCTTCTGGCACAAGATATTCCTGCCCATTTACCCCTTTACTATAGCACAAGGTACTTTGTCCTAAATTCCCTTTTTAAGTCCTCTTATGGCATGAGATATCCCTGTCTAATTTTCTATGGTATAAAATACCTGTGCCCAAAAGTGTACCTGTGTCAAAAGACACAGAACAAATAAGAACTATTTAACTACAGTGTCGTGTAATCTTGTAAAGAGATCCTTCATTAATTCCAGTCAAAGACTGCCAAGTATTTATTGGCCATTTGTTATCCTTGAATAGATAGGATAAAAACACTTCTCAGTTTTGTTCTGCATTTAGCTTAGTGCCAGATGACTGTGTTCTGGTCAGAATTACCTAGGAAGAACTGTATATAATTCTTCAGGCATAGGCATAATGATTCCTACATGCTCTTTCATATCTTCTATTGCCTGCCATGGTGGCTACCCAGAACATGAGTTTGAGATGACAGCTTCACACATCTTCTTTATCCATTCACTTATTGAGGGATGCTTGGGCTGCTTCCATGTCTTGGCTATAGTGCGAATAATGCTGCAGTAAACATATGGGTGCATATATCTTTTAAAATTAGTGTGTTCGTTTTCTTTAAGTAAATACCCAGTAGTAGAATTATTGGACCATATGGTGTTCCCATTTTTAATTTTTTATACTGCTTTCCACAGTGGCTGTATCAGTTTACATTCCCACTAATAGTCCACAAGGCTTCCTTTTTCTCCACATCCTGGCCGACACTTGTCATTTCTTTGTCTTTTTGATACTAGCATTCTGACGGGAATAAAGTGATATTGCATTGTGGTTTATGTTTGCACTGTCCTCATTATTTGGGATGTTGAGCATGTTTTCATGTGTCTGTTGGCCATCTGTATGTCTTCTTTGGAAAAATGTCTATTCAGGTCTTCTGCCTAATTTTTAATTGGATTACTTACAGTATCCAAAATATGGAAGCAGCCCAAGTACTCACAGATAGTTGAATGGATAAAGTGGATATGGCGTATGTACACAATGGAATATTATTCCGAAGCGCCTGGGTGGCTCAGTCGGTTGAGCGTCCGACTTCGGCTCAGGTCATGATCTCGCCGTCCCTGAGTTCCAGCCCCGCGTCGGGCTCTGTACTGACAGCTCAGAGCCTGGAGCCTGTTTCAGATTCTGTGTCTCCCTCTCTCTCTGACCCTCCCCCGTTCATGCTCTGTCTCTCTCTGTCTCAAAAACAAATAAACGTTAAAAAAAAAAAACAATGGAATATTATTCGGCCACAGAAGATAGGATGAAATCTTGTCATGTGCAACAACATCAGAGGGTTTAGAGGGCATTAACCTTTGTGAAATATGTAAGATAAAGACAAATACCATATGATTTCAATTATGTGGAATCCAAAGTAAAACAAACAAAAAGAAGAATGAGACCTATAAATACAGCGAACAAAGTGGTAATTGCCAGGGGGGAGGTGCATGGTGGGTGAGCAAAATGGGCCAAAAGGGTGAAGGGGATTAGGAGATACAGTTATGGAATGAGTAAGTCATAGGAATAAAATTCACAGGAATATAAGGAATATAATCAATGGTATTGTGATAGCATTGCATAGTGACAGATGGTAACTACCCTTGTGGTGAGCACAGCGTAATGTATAGAGTTGTTGAATCATGTTGTACACCTGCAACGAACATAACATTGTGTCTCAAGTATACTCAACTTTAAAAGAAAAATTAAAGATGAGAACACAAAATGAGATAAGAACACAGTGCCATTTCTTGGAGAGTCATACGAGTACTGAACTGTGATGTAACAAATAATCTATTGTTAAGACACAGATTTGGGGGTTAGTTGAGTAGCCATATATACATATAAAATCTCATACTTGCATCTGTATGTTGACACTCACATATCTAACTGCCATCAGAAATTCTGTTCTTGGAATTTTAATTAGTATCACAATTTGAAATGACCAAAATCTAATTCCTGGTTTTTAGTTCTGTTCCAAAAAAAAAAAAAAAAAAAAAATAGGTTGTTCCCACAATGTTCCCTCATTTTTTTGTATGCAGTTTAGGCCAAAAAGCTTGAGTCAGCTTTGACTCCTCTTGTGCTCTCATCCTATATGTAGCATAATCAAATTATTTTGGCTAAAACTTGTTAATATTTATAATCTCTATCTAAACACTGTTCCTTCCCTTTGTCATTACCCTAACCATATTACCTCTTACCTAGCACTTCTTACCTAGACGTCTAACTAATCTGTTTTGAATACATCCTACTTCTGACCAAATCCCTGTAGTGAGTTTTCATCTCTTTTAAACTGGCATCCATACCGTAGCCTAAAAGTCTATACGTGAAATTGCGCTGATCTCCTAGGGCAACATTTGCAGGAGTCACGGGAAAAGATTTTGGGGACCTAAGAATCAGATACAGCTTACGAAGGATGGGTAGAAGCAGGCAGCAAGATTCTGTATGAATGTGAGTTTCACCTTGCTTTTTTTTTTAGTTTTATTTTTTATTTATTAAAATTTGCATCCAAATTAGTTAGCATACAGTGAAACAATGATTTCAGGAGTAGATTCCTTAATGCTTCTCACCCATTTAGCCCATCCCCCCTCCAACAAGCCCTCAAGCAACCCTCAGTTTGTTCTCCATATTTATGAGTGTCTTCTGTTTTGTCCCCCTCCTTGTTTTTACATTATTTTTCTTTCCCTTCCCATATGTTCATCTGTTTTGTCTCTTAAAGTCCTCATGTGAGTAAAGTCATATGATTTTTGTCTTCTCTGACTGACTAATTTCACTTAGCATAATACCCTCCAGTTCCATCCATGTAGTGGCAAATGGCAAGATTTCATTCTTGTTGATTGCCGAATAATACTCCATTGTATATATACACCACATTTTCTTTATCCATTCATCCATCGAGGGACATTTGGGCTCTTTCCATACTTTGGCTATTGTTGATAGCACTGATATAAACATGGAGGTGCATGTGTCCCTTTGAAACAGCACACCTGTATCCCGTGGATAATTGCCTAATAGTGCAATTGCGGGGTCATAGGGTAGTTCTATTTTTAGTTTTCTGAGGCACCTCCATACTGTTTTCCAGAGTGGCTGCACAAGCTTGCATTGCCACCAACACTGCAAAAGAAATCCTCTTTGTCTGCATCCTCACCAACATCTGTTGTTGCCCGAGTTGTTAGTGTTAGCCATTCTGACAGGTGTAAGGTGCTATCTCATTGTGGTTTTGATTTGTATTTCCCTGATGGTGCGTGATGTTGAGCATTTTTTCATGTGTCGGTTGGCCATCTGCATGTCTTCCTTGGAGAAGGGTCTATTCATGTCTTTTGCCTATTTCTTCACTGGATTATTTGTTTTTTGGGTGTTGAGTTTGATAAGTTCTTTATAGATTTTGGATACTAACCCTTTATCTGATATGTCATTTGAAAATATCTTCTCCCATTCTGTTGGTTGCCTTTTAGTTTTGCTGATTGTTTCCTTCACTGTACAGAAGCTTTTTATTTTGATGAAGTCCCAGTAGTTCATTTTTGCTTTTGTTTCCCTTGACTCTGGAGATGAGTAAGAAGTTGCTGCAGGCAAGATCAAAGAGGTTTTTGCCTGCTTTCTCCTCGAGGATTTTGATGGCTTCTTATCTTACATTGAGGTCTTTCATCCATTTTGAGTTTATTTTTGTGTATGGTGTAAGAAAGTGGTCCAGGTTCATTCATCTGCATGTCACCGTCCAGTTTTCCCAGCACCACATGCTGAAGAGACTGTCTTTATTCCATTGGATACTCTTTCCTGCTTTGTCAAAGATTAGTTGGCCATATGTTTGTGGGTCCATTTCTGGGTTCTCTATTCTGTTCCATTGGCCTGAGTGTCTGTTCTTGTGCCAGTACCATACTGTCTTGATGATTACAGCTTTGTAGTATAGCTTGAAGTCTGGGATTGTGATGCCTCCTGCTTTGGTTTTCTTTTTCAACATTGCTTTGCCTATTTGGGGTCTTTTCTGGTTCCATACAAATTTTAGGATTATTTGTTCTAGCTCCATGAAGAATTCTGGTGTTACTTTGATAGGGATTTCATTCAATATGTAGATTGCTTTGGGTACTATCAACATTTTAACAATATTTGTTCTTCCTATCCAGGAGCATGGGATCTTTTCCCTATTTATTTATTTATTTATTTATTTATGCTTCTTCTATTTCTTTCATAAGGTTTCTATAGTTTTTCAGTGCATAGATTTTTCACCTCTTTGGTTAGATTTATTCCTAGGTATTTTATGGTTTTTGGTGCAACTGTAAGTAGGATCGATTCCTTGAATTCTCTTTCTGCCTCTTCCTTGTTGGTGTAAAGGAATGCAACTGATTTCTGTGCATTGATTTTATATCCTGCAACTTTGCTGAATTCATGAATCAGTTCTAGCAGTTTTTTGGTGGAATCTTCTGGGTTTTCCAGATAGAGTAATATGTCATCTGCGAGAGTGAAAGTTTGACCTCCTCCTGGCCAATTTGGATGCCTTTTATTTCTTCATGTCGTCTGAATGCAGAGGCTAAGACTTCCAATACTATGTTGAATAACAGTGGCAAGAGTGGACATCCCTGTCTTGTTCCTGACCTTAGGGGGAAAGCTCTCAGTTTTTCCCCATTGACAACGATATTAGCGTTGGGTCGTTTATATATGGCTTTTGTGATCTCGAGGTATGCTCCTTCTATCCCTACTTTCTTGAGGATTTTTATCAAGAAAGGATGCTGTATTTTGTCAAATGCTTTCTCTGCATCTATTGAGAGGATCATATGGTTCTTGTTCTTTCTTTTATTGATGTGATGAATCACGTTAATTGTTTTGTGGATATTGAACCAGCCCGGCATCCCAGGTATAAATCTCACTTAGTCGTGGTGAATAATTTTTTTAATGTATTATTGGATCTGGTTGGCTAATATCTTGTTGAGGATATTTGCATCCATGTTCATCAGGGAAATTGGTCTATAGTTCTCCTTTTTAGTGGGGTCTCTGGTTTTGGAATTAAGGTAATGCTGGCTTCATAGAAAGAGTTTGGAAGTTTTCCTTCCATTTCTATTTTTTGGAACAGTTCCAAGAGAATAGATGTTAACTCTTCCTTAAATGTTTGGTAGAATTCCCCTGGAAAGCCATCTGGCTCTGGACTCTTGTTTTTTTGGCAGATTTTTGATTTCTAATTGGATTTCCTTACTGGTTATGGGTGTGTTCAAATTTCCTATTTCTTCCTGTTTCAGTTTTAGTAGTGTATATGTTTCTAGGAATTTTTCCATTTCTTCCACGTTACCCATTTTATTGGCATATAATTGCTCATAATCTCTTATTATTGTTTGTATTTCTGCTGTGTTGGTTGTAATCTCTCCTCTTTCATTCTTGATTTTATTTATTTGGGTCCTTTCCTTTTTCTTCTTGATCAAACTGGCTAGTGGTTTATCAATTTTGTTAATTCTTTCAAAGAACCAGCTTCTGGTTTCATTGATCTGTTCTACTGTTTTTTTTGGTTTCGATAGCACTAATTTCTGCTCTGATCTTTATTATTTCCTGTTCTGCTGGTTTGGGGTTTTATTTGCTGTTCTTTTCCAGCTCCTTAAGGCATAAGTTTAGGTTGTGTATCTGATATCTTTCTTCCTTTTTTAGGAATGCCTGGATTGCTATATATTTTCCTTTTATGACCGCCTTTGCTGTGTCCCAGAGGTTTGGGTTTGTCGTATTATCATTTTTATTGGCTTCCATATACTTTTTAATTTCCTCTTTAGCTTTTTGGTTAGCCCATTCATTCTTTAGTAGGATGTTCTTCAGTCTCCAACTATTTGTTACCTTTCCAAATTTTTTCTTGTGGTTGATTTTAAGCTTCATAGCGTTATAGTCTAAAAATACGCACGGTATGATCTCAATCTTTTTGTACTTACTTAGGGCTGATTTGTATCCCAGTATATGATCTATTCTAGAGAACGTTCCATGTGCCCTGGAGAAGAATGCATATTCTGCTGCTTTAGGATGAAATGCTCTGAATATATCTGTTAACTCCATCTGGTCCAGTGTGTCATTCAAAGCCATTGTTGCTTTGTTGATTTTTTGATTATATTATCTGCCCATTGCTGTGAGTGGGGTGTTGAAGTCTCCTACTATTATGGTATTACTATAAATGAGATTATTTATGCTTGTGATTAGTTGATTTATATATTTGGGTGCTCTCACATTTGGCACATAAATCTTTACAATTGTTAGGTCTTCTTGGTGGATGGGCCCCTTAATTATGATATAAGGCCCTTCCTTATCTCTTGATATAGTCTTTATTTTAAATTCTAGATTGTCTTATATAAGAATGGCTACTCCGGCTTTGTTTTGTTGACCACTAGCATGATAGATGGTTCTCCATCCCCTTATTTTCAATCTGAAGGTGTGTTTAGGTCTAAAGTGGGTCTCTTGTAAATAGCATATAGATGGATCTTGTTTTCTTATCCATTCTGTTACCCTATGTCTTTTGATTGGAGCATTGAGTCCATTGACATTTAGAGTGAGTACTGAAACATATGAATTTATTGCCATTATGATGCTTGTAGTGTTGGAGTTTCTGGTGGTGTTCTCTGGTCCTTTCTAATCTGTTGTTGCTTTTGGTATTTATTTATTTTTATTTATATATTCTCATGTTTCTCCCCTCAGAAATTCCCCCTTAAGATTTCTTGCAGGGCTGGTTTAGAGGTCACAAACTTCTTTAATTTTTGTTTGTTTGGGAAAATTTTTATCTCTCCTTCTATTTGAATGACAGCCTTGCTTGATAAAGAATTCTTGGCTGCATATTTTTCTGATTCAGCACACTCAATATATCCCACCACTCCTTTCTGGCCTCCCAAGTTTCTGTGGATAGATCTGCTGCAAACCTGATCTGTCTTCCCTTGTAGGTTAGGGACTAATTTTTCCCTTTCTGCTTTCATGATTCTCTCCTTGCCTGAGTATTTTGTGAATTTGACTATGATATGCCTTGTTGATGGTCAGTTTTTGTTGAATCTAATGGGGGTCCTCTGTGCTTCCTGGATTTTGATGTCTGTGTCTTTCCCCAGGTTAGAAAAGTTTCTGCTATGATTTGCTCACATAACCCTTCTACCCCTATTTCTCTCTCTTCCTCTTCTGGGACCCTATGATTCTGATGTTGTTGCTTTTTAATGAGTCACTGATTTCTCTAATTCTTAAATCGTGCTCTTTTGCCTTAATCTCCCTCTTTTTTTCCTGCTTCATTATCTTCTATAAGTTTGTCCTCTATATTGCTGATTCTCTGTTCTGCCTCGTCCATCCATGCTGCCGCTGCATCCATCCGTGATTGCAGCTCAGTTATAGCATTTTTTATTTCATTCTGGCTATTTTTTACTTCCTTTATCTCTGCTGAAAGGTATTCTAATCTATTTTCGACCCCAGCTAGTATTCTTTTTTTTATTATTTTTTTTAACGTTTTTATTTATTTTTGAGACAGGGAGAGACAGAGCATGAACAGGGGAGGGTCAGAGAGAGGGAGACACAGAATCTGAAACAGCCCCAGGCTCTGAGCTGTCAGCACAGAGCCCGACACGGGGCTCGAACTCACAGACCGCGAGATCGTGACCTGAGCCGAAGTCGGCCACTTAACCAACTGAGCCACCAAGGCACCCCTCCAGCTAGTATTCTTATTATCGTGATTCTCAATTCTGGTTCAGACAGAATCGTATCTGTTTTGGTTAAATCCCTGGCTGTCGTTTCTTTGTGCTCTTTTTTTTGGTGTGAATTCCTTTGTTTTGTCATTTTGAAGGGAGAAAAGGAATTAATGAGGTAGAATAATTGAAATTAAAAAAATTAAAATTATAAAATATTAAAATTAAAACACACACACACAAATCGAATAGATGATGCTAGATCCTAAGTGTGTTTTGGTCTGGGTGTTGAAAGTGGTTTGACAGTTTAGAGGGAAAAAAAAGGTGGGGGAGAAAAAAAAAAGGAAATCGTTTGAGAATTTGAAAAAAATGAATATACTGAAGTAGACTAAAATGAGATGATGGGGGTAAAATAGAATTTGAAAAAATATACACAAAAGTAAAGAATATAGTAGAAAAAATAAAGAAAAACATTTTTAATAAAAGTTAAAAATAAATATGATTTTTTTCATTTTCTGTATTTAAGAAAAATGAAAAAGAGAAAAGAGAGAAAAAAGAAAAAAAAGAAAAAAGACATCGTTAGAAAACTTGAAAGAATAAATACACTGTAGTAGACTAACATAAAATGATGGAAGTAAAATAGAATTTGAAAAAATTTACATAAAAGCAAAATATATAGTAATAAAAATTAAATACAAATATTTTAATAGAAATTTAAAGTGAAAATGAAGGTTTTCTCTTTCTGCATTCAAGATAAAGAAACGAAAAAGAGAAAAAAAGAACAAGATAGAAAAAAAAGGAAACTGTTTTAAAATTTGAAAAGGTGAATACAGTGAAGTAGACTAAAATAAAATGATGGAAGTAATGTAGAATTTGAAAAAAATTTACACAAAAGTAAAACATATAGTAATAAAAATTAAAGAAAGATATATTTAATAAATATTGAAAATAAAAATGAATTTTCTCTTTCTCTTTTCAAGAAAAAGAAAAGAATTGTAAAAGAGAAAAAGGAAAAAGAAAACAAAAAAAAAGAAAGAAAATAGAATAGATGAATCTGCTAATAGATTGAAGTAGGACGGACATTGCTTTGTTTTTCCCTAGAAGTCAGTCTACACAGCTCTTTATAGTACTTAAATTAAGTTGGTGGGGAGACTTGTTTTCTGGAAGAGCGAAGTTGGTCCAGTTGGGCTGGACTCAGTGTAACAGCTCCGCTCTCCACTAGATGGCACTGCTAGCCCACTGGGGTGGAGTGTTGGGTGCTCATAGGTGCGCATGTGCATGCGTGGGAGCTTTGAAAAATGGCGCCACCCAGTCTGTTCTCCCTGATCAGCAATCGTGCCCAGGTCCTCCGTCTTCAGCTCTCGTCCACTCTCCGCTTTTCCACTCGCCGTGACTAGGCCCCAGGCAGTACCTCTCTCCTACGTTTTGTCTCAGATGCGTCAGTTTTCCCCAGCCCCTTACTTCGAAGGACTTCAGCTTTGCAGCTTTGACCCGTTCCGCCCCTCTGCCGGAGGGTCTCACCGAGCACTGGCTGAATGAGCAATGGCTGAATGCCGGCTGCACCCAGGAACACTTGCGGGACCCTGCTGCTGCCAGTGCCCGGAGATGGTGGCCAGGAGCCAGCCCGCCCCAGAAAAACTTCATGCGATAGTGTAGCAGCAGCATTTCAGGGATTATGGGAAATCACAACACACATCTGGCACCAGGCTTCAGCCTTAAGGACCTTATTCCAGTACCAGCGAATGCTGGTGGCCATTTTCTGGGATCTGCTGGGACGAGGTGCCTTCAACAGACTCTACCAAATGTCCTTCCAGCAGTGGAGCCGCTTTTCCCTGTGTGGCCTGAGAACCTTCCAGACCCCACTCTGTTCCTGGGGATTCGTCCTTCCCACCAGAGCACCACCAGGTAACGAGCTGCCGAGTTGCAGCCTTTGGCTTCTCCTTGTTTACAGTCTTAATGGAATTTAAACCCTCTCCTTTCTCCTTTCTCCCTTTTGACTTTTAGTTCCTCACCTTTCTTTTGAATGGGCAGTTCCTACAGACACATAATCAGTAATATAGAAGATATTAGTGCAAAGTCGCAACCCTATTTCTAACATGCTTGTGGCATTCTGTGTATTGTCCATGGTATCCAAGGCCAAATTTAATTACAGTAGAGGCCACTAAAATATCAATTATCATCATGAAGCGGGGTATTTTAGAGATCTATAACTGGGGGAAAAATGGTGTAAATCTTTACATGTAATGCTACAGTTACAAAAACATTGAAATCAGAAGAGTGATACATTTTATGAAGATCATTTTGTTAGCTGGTCAGTGAGATAAATTGAAAGATTCAAGGCTAATGATGAGAAAAGAGTTAGCAATCTCCTGGAGGAATCCAGCTAAGAAATAATGAAGATTTGAATCTCCGTAGATCAGTGGTGTTATAGAGGAGGTGATTGACATGAAAACTATTAAAGAAGGAAAATTATCAGAATTTTGTGATTTGGGGAAGATTAGACATAGAACAAAAAGAAGGAAGGTACTACAATATGAAATAATGCTAGCTTTTAGAAATTAGGTGGCTTGTGTAACCATTATCTGATATGGAGTCGGTGAGAGGTAGAAAACATTTTCTCATACATATTTCCAAGGATCATTCTAACTTACATTGCAAACATCAGCTTGGAAATTTAACTGCTACTCATAATCTAAATTTGAGTAGTGGAAAATGGAAGTTGGTAATATGTATGGTCTGAAAACCATTTTATCCATTACAGCTCATTTTTCTTATTGTTCCAGCCACATGAGTGAACAGCTTAACATACCCTACGCACAAAAAAAGAAAAACCCAATATTAAGAGAAATATCAGGTCCATGATTCAAATAACAGTTGGATAGTTGTCTTGTCTATAGCTTTTAAAGTAAAAGTCTAATACCTTTTCATCTTCAGTTAAGCACAATTGCCAGGGTAATTGTCCATAATTGGGGGACAATTGATCTCATCTGGGGGATATGCGTGCACTTACACACACACACACACACACACACACACACACACACACAGGCTTATATTTCAGAAAGTATTTAGCCTTACACTCAAAAGTCACTGATGGGAGATGTAATTCAGGCCACTGTCATACAGCTGAAAACAGATGTGAAATACAGGTGTTCTAAAATGCAAGGTACCATCATGGAAAAAAAATGAACATTCTAATTTTGTAAAATCAAGACAAAACTTGGTAAATTTTGTTTCTTAATATGTATTAATAGTTAATATCTTCCTTCACCAGTTAGTTCCTATTTAATTCTCTCAACTAACTATAGGTTCTCATTGTTTTACCAGGCTAATCATCTTATTTAAAAATAATAGTAATAGAAAATCAGTTTAATTCTGTTGTGAAATATATCTGCTGGAAGAATCAGAATTAAAAGCAAAAATAGACCCCATGACAGATCCATTATGGCACATTCTGTCTTGATAGTGGAAGGAAGATGATAATAAAAGAATACAACTATTACTACTAATATTATTAATGAATATTAAGTATTAATTGCCTAGATGCCAAGCACTCTTCTAAATGGCTTATGCTTATTATGTGGCAATCCCCAGAATATCCTTAGATAGTAGTTGTGTTTTGTTTTTGTTTTGTTTTGTTTTGTTTTCAATGTGGAATGGAACTTTTAATTAGCTTTTTCAAGGACAGACAGCTGATCAGTGATGGAACTCAGTTTTACAAAAAATTATAATATTTTTTATTTGCGATATTTCTAATATTTTGTTGATAGAAACCATTTCTGACTTTGGTCATTATGGCATTTAATACCAATGCTTTTAAGATTTACTTACAAAATATGCCTCATAGAGTTCATATTACTATTTAATTGTTCCTTCAAGCAATTAGAGCAAGTGAGAATCCTGCTTCTTGTAATAGTAGCTGACATAGTTTTGATCTCCTATGTGCTTTGTTTCATCTAGAGCAGTGATACCCAGGCTTACCCCTAGAGATTCTGGTGAAATCTGTGTGGAGTGATGCTTAGGGACTGGTGTTTTTGTGTGTGTGTGTGTGTGTGTGTGTGTGTGTGTGTGTGTGTGTGTATGTGATGAAAAATGGTAAAGGTATTTAAAAACCAAAGTCCAGATAGTTCATTATATAATTAGTAATATATGTATAATATATATATATATATACATAGTCAATAATATAGTTTAATTATATGGTTAAATAGTTAAATATCCAGATATAAATGCAGCCAGGATTGGGAACCACTAATTTAGAGATTTAACTTGAATATTTGTTACAGTGCTTATGTCCTGGTAGTAGAATGAAGACAATAAAAATGTAAGGTATAATATAAATACCTGAGAGTGGCATTGGTGATTTGTATATTAAAAAACTTACGTTTGTAAGAAACTCCCATATATCTTCCCAAAGTGGTTGTATATTTCTCAATTTCACCAGCAATGAATGACCAAAAAAAAAAAAATTCCATATCCTTGCCATACCTATACCTAAGTAGATACTTAGTCTTATATATTTTTTTAATTTTTAAAGTTTATTTATTTATTTTGAGAGAGACAGATAGAACATGTGTGAGTAGGAGAAAGAAAGAGAGAGGGAGAGAGAGAATCCCAAGCAGGCTCCACTCTGTCAGTGCAGAGCCCAACATGGGGCTCAATCTCATGAAACATGCGATCATGACCTAAGCCGAAATCTAGAGTCTGATGCTTGCTACTCACCTTCCTTTGTGTAGAATATGACCCAAGGTAAAATATGCACTGAATTATAAATAGTAATTGTTTGATATACGGTCATGAACTTGTTGACTTGGGTTCTGTAACAGTTTTATGTCAATAGTAACATAGATATTCAGAGCACATTTAATGTTCTATTTGAATGTACAGCAAGTTAACCCACTGTAGAGGAGTACCTTGATCATGAGGAATACCAGCTATGCAGTTATGTGATTGCCACCTTGTTTTCTCAGCCACACTGTCCTGGTTCATTAAGTCATAACTAGCCATAATATCTATCACCTTTTCTGAGTGCCCCTCCTGTCAATGGTAGAGACGAGTGCCACTTTTCCATGACAGAATAAGCTGGGTAACTAGTGGCAGGTTGATGACACTGAGCCTCTTCCAAAAGTGTCAGAGCAGAAATTTGTTCTTGGAAAAGTGAATTAAACTTAATAATAAGTGAATTAATCTCACTTTTCTTGGTTCTGATACTTTTGTTTATTTTTTTATAACTGGATTTAGTGACTATCTTATTCACTGTCCTGCTGCCTCACACAGCATCACTTTTGACAAATCAGTCATTCTATGGCAAAACACCTCATGGCAGTTAGTAGTCTTAGTATTTACATATCATCTAGAAAGAGTTGTAAGAGTTGATCTTGATTATCATGAAGCAGTAAGAATGCTATGGGGTAAAGGATGCATGTTTGGAAGATACAAGTTTCTTGGGGGCACCCAGAGATGGCTCTAGTGATTGATGGATTTTGCACCTGTCCTTTTGAGGAAAAGGGTGATGGTCTAGTCATTGTACAGTGATACTTGTACCATATAAAATGGAAACATGGTTTTGGTTATTACTGTTTCTTTACTTTTATGTGTGTATAAGGGTGGTTGAAAGCAGAGCATCCAAAGGGAACTGATTGCGTAGGATGCTTTCTTTTGTAGGAAAGTCTACCCTTGCCCTTCTGATATCTTGTTGTGTAGCAAGGCCTTCCCTTGCTTCCTTGACTGAAAGATTCCAAATTGAAATCATATATGTAAGGTTTGGAAATTGGAAGAAAAGCAAAAGCTATTGTTCTACACAGGCAGACATATTTAAATGTTTGGGCAAATGGAAGAAATTATATTTATAGTGACTTTCTGGACATCTTCCCTGAATCTTTTAAGTGATGCAGGCAGCTGGACCACTGGAAGCAGCTTCCCGTGACTACTACATTTCCAGATTGTCTCTTGTTTGTTTATGATATCTCTTCCTTATCCCTTTGCAATGGTTTTGAAGGCAACAGATTTCCTCTATAAATCCCATTTTAATAAAATACCTGGAGTGTTTTCTGTTCTCATAACAAAACCTTGATTTATGTATCAGTTGTGTCTGTTTTGGAAATCAATAGCTTTGATATATGTATCAGTTCTCTTTAGATTGCTTAGCAGGGACAAATATCCATAAAACTCATGTAAGTTGAATTAGTATCTAAATGAAAATAAATTTAAAATAGCAAATAAATAAATGACTCTAAACTGCAAAATTTTGCTGAGTAACATGTTGAACTCAATGCACAAAAATCTTCATTTTTTATGTCAGAGATTTTCAAGTTCTCAAGTAGATCAGAATCACATATAATACTCACCAGAACAGATTTCTGGACCTCCCTCTCAGATTCAGTTTCCATAGATTTAGGATGGAGTATTAAGAACTTGGATTTCTAAAAGATTCCCATATAACGTCAATGCTGCTATTTCATGGACCATATTTGAGAAACACTGTTCTCTCTCTATTTTAATACTCCACTGGTTTCTCTTCTTTTTCAAATAAATACTTAATTGATTATTTTACAGTTATTTAAGAGACCTTATATTTTCTTTTTCTTTTCTAATTCAGACTTACTAATTGTTACCAGTTCCTCAAGGAATTCCTCCCTCCGCCATCTCACTTACCCAATCCTAACAGTCTCTGATTTAAATCTTTGCATTATCAACTAGTTATTTTAATGGAACAGCTTTGTGGGCATTCAAAACTATGAAACTCTCATGTTAAAATGATCTATAATGAAAAAATTAAGCAAAGTGAACAAAACAGGAATCTCGGTTTGGAAAACGTGTATGTGTACTTCTGTATAGGTATGTCAGTTTTCAGACCTACCCTAATATTCTTTGATGTTCTTCTTTAATCCAGTCTTTGTGATTGTTCTTCAAAGATGTATTTCCTTGAAGTCAAATCAACTATGAAAATTAGTCAATTCAATTTAACAGTCAATAAAGTTGATTAGGTGGTCCTATGAAGAAGTGATTATTAACTCTGAAAGTATAATTTGTCCTATAGCAGTTCAATATCCTCTAAGGAACTTTTCTAATTGATCTTTTCTTTCATAGATTTTATTTCACTTCAAGGTGGAACAAAACTGATCAACTTCATTGATTGGAGGCAATATAGTATGATGTTTAAAACATAAAATGTAACACTAATCTACCATTTATCCATTGTCACACAGAGACTAAAGGTAATGTGTCTGTTTCAGCTCTCTTGTCTAAATGATGATGATTTTACTAATAATAAGTATTATTAATACATGTTATCATGATTCTATGAGTAGATATAAAATGCTTAGGGGTTTTAATAAACATTAGTTATTAGACAACAACCCAATCTGGTCAGATAAGACTTTAAATATAAAATGTCTGGATTATACAGTTTATTCCCTGATTATAAAAATGAACCACAGAAATTTATAATACAGAAATTAATAGTGGAGTCTAAATGCCATATTAGCTTATAAACATACTTTATCTCAAGTAACACTGAACCTTTTTTTTGGTTACAGGATTTGCCAAATTTAATCATGATTTTTACACAAATATTTTCTAAATTTTAAAATTAAAATTAAAAAATTAAAATATTAAATATTTCCTAAATGTCTCGGAAAAATAGGTATCTGGGAAAACTGAGCCTTGTTGCCAAATTCACAGCTGGCCACATTCTCCTGGAAGAGCAGTCAACTCCATTTATTTTCATGATTGTCTCAAATTTCTGTGAACCTGTATTTTAAAAATGTGCTGGGAAAAAAAAAATGTGCTGGCAGAATGTTCAATGGTTTAAGTCTAGTTCCAGAAAAGCAGGGCCTGTGACCAGGATCCAGTACATCAGTTTTGTTGGGAGAGTTTTCTTCAGGAAACACCTACAGGGGAAGAGACAGAGCAGGATTTGGTCTTAGATAAAGTCTATCTTTGGCCTTATCCACAGAAAGACTCCTCTGGGGTATCAACTGCCCACAAAGCCATCCCCACTGAAGATCAGATTCGGTCTTTATCACCCTATATCAGGCAGCCATTGACTGAGGGGTGCTGTTGGGATTGGAATTTCCTTGATGGCCCCTCCATTCAGCAGGGGACAGTTCTCCAGAGAAGGTGAACCTATGAGGTGCGGCAGCTGACAGCATGAGACAAAATCAGCGGTTCAGAGATTACAGTTTGCTTCCTTATTGCTTCAGTATAACACCTTGTAGTGATGAAGGTTCAATTTAGTGTTCAAGAGTATAAATGCTTGAAGCATGTGTCTGAATTAAAATTCAAACTCTATCACTTAGGGATTGTTAGGGGCAGGTTAATTAACCTTTTGTGTCTTACATTTTTGAATCTGAAAACATACAGACGATATTGGGATAATATCTTTAACACAGTGCACATGTAAAGTTTGAGTAAGATTATAAATGTTAAGAATTCAAAACTGGCCTGAATTAAGCAATACATAAACGTTGTCCATTATCATTATTATTTTTAACTTTTTTATGAAAGGTGATGGGTAACCAGAAAGTGTATTAGATTAGGTACCCCACCCTAAAAATAGAATACTGGACATACTTCTTTGAAAGCTGCTTTTATAATTAAAAGTACTATATTTAGTGTCTTTTAATATATTCATAAATATAATATTTTATCCATTTCCCCCAAATAGTAACTTTGATTATTTTCATTTCTTTAAAGATTTTTGTTGTTGTTTGTTTTTGAGAGCAAGAGAGAGAGAGAGAGAGACAGAGCATGAGCAGGGGAGTAGAGAGAGACACACACATGGAATCCCAAGCAGGCTCCAGGCTCTGAGCTGTCTGCACAGAGCCTGACCTGGGGCTTGAACTCACCAACTGTGAAATCATGACCTGATCCAAAGTCAGATGCTCAACTGACTGAACCACCCAGGTGTCCCTGATTATTTTCTATTTCAGCAATTGTTAACAATTTTGCAATAAAATTTTCCAAATGTTATGGAAAAGGAAGTATATTTTTATTAAAAACCTAGAACTGGAATTTTTTTTGGAAAGCATATTTTAAAGTTTTAAGTGACTTTTATCAGATAGTCTTCTGGAATACTGAACAATATTTTACTATAAATATATTATAATGTTTAATTCCCTTCAAAATATACACTTTTCCATCCACGTACATACTTTTTGTAATCTAGTAGGTCTTTTTGTAAATCTAGTAGGTCAAAAATATCTTTGACGTTTCAATACTGTTGATCTTTTTCACTATAGTGTTATTAAATATTTTCTATGGCTTTCTATTCTGTTATGTAAATTTGTAAGTTTTCTGCATCTGTTGCATATAATTATAACTAGTCTCCATTTATTAATTTATAAGCATTTATATATGTTAATATGTTGACTACTATATATCCATGCTGTAGTGACTCCTATAATTTTGAAAAGGAAATAAAAACTTTAATCATATCCCCTACCACCAGCCATTTCTTTTCATGGACAGCATATTTTTCTTAATATATTTTGCATACTCACTATCTCTGGCTACTCACTTCCATTCTCTCTCTTTGTCTTAAGTCTACATGATTTTTCACTTTTAATGGTGAAAGAGAAGAACATACATTTTTAAAGTACAATTTACTGCATTTATTATTAATTAGCCACTTGTCTAATTACCACATGAAAAAATAAATAAAACATTCTCAGGAGCCCAAACCATTCCACATATCTCTTCTCAATCTTACTCCTCCATTGATCTATCCTGACTTCTATGTAATTACTCTGTGGATTTTCTTGAGAGTGTTCTCACTTATGTGTTTACACTTAAAATTTCAGGTTAGATTTTCTTCTTGATAACTGTACCTAATGGAAAGCATGGAGTGTGTTTTTGTGTGCCTGGTTTCACAGATTATATTATATCTCTGAGATTTATCTTTGTCAACAGCTTGAAGAAGTTTATTACTTTTATTGCTAAATAGAATTCCATTATATGACTATATCCCAATTAATGTTTATGTTATATTATTGATTGACTTTTGTGTTGTGTCCAAGTTTTAGCAACTGCACTTCGGTGTTGCAGAGTTTTATTGTACATGTTCCTTGATGCAAATGGGCCAACAGATGTCAACTTCATTAGATATTCCTAAACCTGAGTAGACATTTTTACAAATGGATCGTACCGGTTTACTGTTTCACCAAAAGATCCATTGATCCATATCCTCATGAATATTTATATTTTCAGCCTATGGAATTTCAGTCATCAGGGTAGGTTCATACTATTTTTAAAATTTTTAATTTTCCTCATAAGTAATGATGTTGAGGAGCTACTCATATTGGATGTTATGACATTCTCTTTTATAATATTGGCTGATAAAGTCTCTTGTCGATTTTATGGTTTGGTATTTTCCTCATATTGTTATGTATCTGTATACTTTGCTGATACTATTTGAGTTAAATATGCTACAAATCTTTTTTCACTTCTTGGTCTTTTAATGATGTTTTTAATATGCAACTCATTAATCATTTCACTTGTGATAAACGAGTTTCTGTATATTGGTTTAAAAACATCTAGAGGTCAAGAAGATATTTTCACATATTATGATATGCAATTTAGATGTGCAATTTAGATATGAATTGAGATAAACAATTCACTTAGAATTTTTTTCGGGCAGAAGATAAGAGCCAGTTTTTATACATGAATATTCAGTGGCCCAAGTACCATTGATTGAAAAGTATTCTGTCTACTGCTCTATTCAATTATTCTTTTTTCATTTATCCATGTCCCAATCTACACTGTCTTAATTATTTCACATTAATAATAATTCTTGATATCTGGAAGAGCAATTCTTTTCTTTTTTCTATTCTTTAAGAATATTTTGGTTTTTCTTGTTCCTTCCCCTTGCCCCCAATTTATGCTTTAGAATCTACTTGGTAGAGATTTTGCTATAATTAAGTTAAATCTTAGGTTAATTTAGTAACGATAACATCACATCTTGTACAAAGATTTTTCTGGGTGTTTTATATATTTTCTTGAAATTAGAATTTGCATGAATTTATAGTTCCATGTTTGTGTAGTTTTATAGAAACTCAACAGAAGTTTCTATTTTAATCTTGTATCTTATAAAATTTCTAAACTCAGTCTTATATCCCTAAATTTATCTTTAGTTTTAAGTGTTTCACATCTTCATGTTCTAAGTACTCATGAAAAAATGGAAGCTTACCTATTTTTATAACATAATTTATTTTTCTTGTGTTACCATACTACCTAGAAACTTCAATATTGAATTGAAGTGATTTCAACTGGTATCTTTGTCTTTTTCTTGCAATCTATCATTTTAGTCTTTTTAAAAACAAGTATTAGATTTTATTTTCTATAGCGTAATTCTTTTTATTCTATTTTTGTTCTTACCTTTTTATTTTCTTCCTTCCACAAATTTTCCTAACTTCTTAATATAAATATTAGTTCATTAACTAAAAATGTTTTTTTTTACTAAGAGTTGCCTCTAAGGTTATAGGATTTCTTTTAGCAACATTGCATAAGTATTCATATGTATTCTTTTTCTTAGCATTGATTAAATATAAATTAATTAATTAATATAAATTAATATAAATTAATATAAATAATTTATATTATTTATATTATAAATTATATATTTATATATATTTATATATAATATATATATAAATATATATAATTATAATATATATAATATATTATATATATATTATACAAATGTAATATATAATATAATATATATTATATATAATATATAATATAAATATATATAATTATATATAATATAAATATATATTTCTATATAAAGTATATATTATATAATATTAATTTATATTAAATTAATATAAATTAATATAAATTAAATATTAATTAATTAATATAAATTATTAACTTTAATAAATTAAATATTGATTAATATGTTATGTTTTCAATTAGGTTTATTTGATTAATTTAATTTTGATTAATTAAATTTTGATTAATTTTTATTTAATAGGATATTTTGTTAATTCACCAAATTATTTCTGGTTTGTACATTGGATTTTCTAGTTATATATTGGATTTTGTAGTTATTAATTCAAATGAATTGTTTTGTATAACAAAACATATACTGTGTGTGTTGCAATTTGTTTTCTGGATAGTACATGGTCACTTTTTTTTGCAAATGTTCTGTATATTTTGTAAAAGAACTTAAATCTGATGATATTAAGTCTAGATCTCTACAAATTTCCATGTAGTTTTTGTTTTAAATTTCTTAAGCCATATTAATATGCAAATTTAGTATGTAAATCTAAATTTAGTATGTAAATTTAGTAGTAAAATCCAAATTTAGTATGTTTTGCTTTGTATTATTACCAGTATGGTTTGTTAGAAATTATATCATCCCTAAATATCTTAAATTTAACACATCTGTGTGTACTTTTACCATCATCTCAAGTACTGCGTTAAACTTTGGATGCCTTATTCCACTATCCTCATCACCATGAATATTCTATTACTGTGCTGTATTTTACTTAAATAAATAACTTAAGTCCCACTTAAATTACAGTAGAGTAGTCTAATTGTTTAGAAGTAACTCAATATCATAGTGATTTACATACATATTTACACATATGTAAATACATATTTACATACATATTTATACAAATTTCTGTTCAAATATATAAATTACATATATTTTATATCTGTAATCCAGTGGCAATTTCTCTAAGATTTTATTTCTTGTGTTTGAACTAAAGATCTCTTTAAAATTTATGTACTTATTCCTTTCTATATGGGGGTCATTTGGGTGTCTTAATTTTGTTGATATCTTTCTAAATTTTTGCAAAAATTTAAGCCGTTATCTCTTATTAAATTACTTGAACCACAGTTTCCATTTTGCTTCTTACTGAGAATCCTAGTACATGCATATTAAGCCTCTGTAACCCTACCTGTCTCCTCATGTCTGAGGAGACCATATAGTTTCTTTTTTTCTTAATTTTCTTTTTGTATATATATATATATATATGTGTGTGTGTGTGTGTATATATATATATATATTTTTTTTTTTAATTTGAGAGAGAGAGCATAAGCAGGGTAGAGGGGCAGAGGGAAAGAGAGAGACTCCCAAGCAGGCTGCATGCTTAGTGAGCAGCTCCACATGGGACTGGATCCTACAACTCCAAGATCATGACCCTCCCAGAAATCAAGAGTTAGGCACTCAACTGACTGAGCCGCTCAGGCGACCCTGAAATAGTTTATTATACTCTTATTTATATGAGACCCTTCCCTCACTTTTTTGAGAGAGAGAGAGACAGAGCACAAGTGGGGTAGGGACAGAGAGAGAGAGGGAGACACAGAATCCAAAACAGGCTGGATGGTCTGAACTGTCAGCATAGAGCCCAACGCAAGGCTCAAACCCACAAACTGCGCTATCATGACTTGAGCCGAAGTCGAGGCTTAATCGACTGAGCCTCCCAGATGCCCCATATGAACCCTTTCTCTTAGTCTTCCTAAGATATTGTCTGACTTATTTCTTTATTTAGTAGTTATTAGCTACAGTCCAACATTAATTATATGAGAGCAAAGGTTTAACACATTTTGTTCTTCAGTATATCTTGAGTGTGTAAGAAACTAACAAATACTGAATATGCTATAAGTAAATACAGTTAGAGTGAGAAAAACATAATTATTATTGAAAGTTAAACTAATCTGGGGTGCCTAGGTGGCTCAGTTGGTTAAGCATCTGACTCCTGATTTTGACTCAAGACATGATCTCACGATTGGTGACATCAAGCTCCTAGTCGGGCTCCGTGTGCTGAGACCATGGAGCCTGCCTCTCTCTCCCTCTATCTCTGCCCCTGCCCCACTCATGCTCACTCTCTCTCTCTCTCTCTCTTTCAAAATAAATAAACTTAAAAAAAATGCTAAACGAATTTAAGATCAAACACGCAGGGAAGTGTAGTATATTTCAAGAGACCGTATCAATAACTAACTTTGCCAATAAATAAATCTGTCTTTACCAAATCACTTACTGTTTGAACTTCAGTTTCTTTATCTATAAAATGAGGATTAATAATAACTTCATCAAATATTGTAGGATTACAATAATGAATGTTCATATATCATTTAATATAATTCCTGCCACATAAGTAAGTTTTAATTCATTTTGGCCAATGCTAGAATAATATAGAGGCATACACTGAGACAAAATTGTCATTTAATAAATTTGAAGATATGATAAAAGTTTACTTTTTTACCTTAGAGTTGTAGGTAACTTTTTTGAAATGATTAGTTTTAACAATTTCCTTCAGTTCTTATATCTATTCCAGTTGATAAAATAAAGAAACAGGACTATTTCTAAAACTTAACTTTCAGCAGTTCATGGCCTTTTACTTTCCCACATGTATGACTTTGTCATGGGCAGCTCAATAACATGTTCTGTGATTTCATTTATGTTCATGGCACAAACATTATTCTAAGCAGGCTTTTACTTGGTAGCGTTCCCAGACTTGCTTTTGAGGTTAAAATAATAACATTCACTTTGAATGTTATTGAACTTTGAAACTGCATTTTAATCCAACAGCCATACTAACATCTGCTTCTGTCGAGTGCAAATTCTGTAAAGCAAGATCCAAGTTGGTTTTAAAATTAGAGTCCCCTTCAGTGTTTTATTGTTGGCTGTCAAAGAATAGGGACTTTAGTGCAATAGAGATGTGAAAAAAATGCATATGATTATTATCATGTAAATTATTAACAGTGTCACCATAGAAGCCATAAAAAAATATGCCACAGTGGAAAAACAAAAAAAAAGAAACAAGTTGGTGAAGGGATTTATCCGTTCATGAAGACATGTAAAGCCTATTTGTTTTAATGGCATATTTTAACACAAACAAGGAGACATATTTTGTGGCAAGAATGTCAATTAATTTGTTTCGGTCAAGCTGTATTCCTTTCTAAATTTAAAAACAACAGAAATCAGAATATTTAAAATAATTATGATCATTCACATTATTCACTACCCACTTTAAAATGCCAGCCATCTTAATCACTGAATCATTTCCATGTGACTGGAACCATGCTGAGAAATTCCATTTATAACAATTTGGATAGCCTCATCACATTCATTAAACATATTGTACACAGTACAAATATTTACCACAGTATATGTGGCCCTGTACATTTATATATGCTTGTGCTAATAACTATTCTTTGAATCTAAGAGACAACACTATTTAGATGAAATTGCTTATACCTATCAGCAATCAATTGATCATAAAGACCTACTAGTGGACAATATTCTCAATTTGGAAAATCATACAATTCAGAATTGGTTTAAACTATATCAGAAAACAAAGTTAAACATATTTGTCATTGGTTATTACAGTGGTGTAAGTTTCAGTAGAATCAATTTATCTCTTTCAGGCAACCTTTCAATAAGAGATAAAATTAAACCATTGTTCCTACAATCACAGGTTTATTGCCAGGCTAAAAACTCCAGCCTGACACCCGGTGAGACAAAGTTTTACATTTATCTAATACCCCACTGCCTGGAGCATATTTCCACATTTACCCACCTAGAATTTAAATTCATAATTATAAATACATAATTTGACAGACTAACATATTAAGGACAAAAACTGCTGGATAACTTACTGTATCCTCATTGTCAAAATCCCAATATTATGTCTACTATAAAATTAAAATTTATGTTCAAACAGGGCACCTGGATGGCTCAGTTGGTTAAGCCCCAAAGTCCCACTTTGACTCAGGTCATGATCTCTCGGCTCCTGAATTCGCACCCTGCATTGGGCTCTGTCTGTGCTGAGAGCTCAGAGCCTGGAGCCTGGAGCCTGCTTTGGATTCCATATCTTCCTCTTTCTCTGCCCCTCCCCTGCTCTCACTCTGTCTCTCTTTCTCTCACAAACATTAAAATAACATTTTAAAAAAAGAAAACAAAATTAAGCAGAATTTTTTTAAAAATTTATGTTCATCAAGTATTTTTTCTCATTTTTAAGTTTAAATAGTATGTTTAATATTATCTGATTTGTAACTCATGGCTAATGCAAATCCACTCTTAGCTCTAAGGCCATGCAAAACCAGGCCACAAAATGGATTTGCCTTGTAACTCATAGTTTGCTGACCTATGTAAAAAAAGAAAAAAGAAAAAAGTACCCTTCATCTTTGTGTTTACTTACTTCAATTATAAGCAATAAAGGATGATTCGTAGACTCCTTATCATCACAAATTGATTGTTTCTATTCCATAAAATAATATGCATGCATTTATATACACATATATGTATATCATCTTCATGTTACTTAAATTTAGGATGAATGTTTTTCTTGGAACATTTGTTTTACAGAATAAACCCATTAAATAAATAATTTTTAAAAGTTACATATTTTGCCTTAAATTGGAAATCTGAAAAGCGGCAACTTTCTATGTGTCTCTTGGGTTTGAATTATTTAGATGGCATATCTGCTCTTGTGACCCTCCAGTGTCTTATTCCTGATGCTTCACATATTTGTGATAGTTACCTGTCCTGTGTACACGTTTATGTTTGCAATACCTGGTATAAATGGGTAAAAATTTTTTGCCTAAAACAATTTAATGCCTTTCTATTTTTCTCTGGATAAAAATACACATTCAATTTGTTTCTTCCCCATCTGATTCCTTCCATTCCAAATTGTCTTGGGTGTCTTCTGGCCATGTTCTGTGTTTCTGACATACTGGAATTCCTTTAATTTTTCTAATGCACTTTGCAACCTGCATTTCTCTTGTCTTTGAATGGTTCTCCATAGCATTTTTTTCCCTAGTTACATTCTATTCTCCATATCTCACCACGATCCCCACAACCTAAGAAATAGTTGCTTGAAATCCCAGATGCTATAAATAATAGTAATAATTAATGATTAATAGCTGTAGTCAGTATTTATATTCTCTTACTAAACACTAGATGGTGTTCCCAGCACTATGTTTGCATGAACTCATTTCATCCTAGAAAAATCCTTAAGTAGTTGACACTATTATTATTCCCATTTTTTATGAACTAAGGTAAAAAAATGAAATTACTTTCTCAAGCTTGTAAGTGGTAATTCAAATTTTGAGCAAAGGTCTCGTTTAGGAGCTCATGGTCTTACTACTATTTCATGATCATCATCAGCATCAACATACCTTTTAAAAATGATAAAAATAATTTTTAAATAATACTTATTAAGAACTTATAATACTATGGGCTCGGTCTTCAAATACTCATATTTTCACTTCATCTTTGCACAGATACTCGAGAAGCTAAATTCCTGTTAATTTTTTTCCTCAAAGAATTTAAATTCACATTGTTATTAAAAAACAAGCAACTTGATATCTCATTTTCTTTTACTTCCTAAAATGTAGTGACATTTGTTTCATGTCACCTTAGCCACTGAAACTAATGTTTCATATTAAATCTTCCCCTCAACAGCAACTGTCCCATCTTTTAAATCAGAATTCCTTCAGAGAAGCCTAGGAAACCTTCAACTTCAAAAAGAAGATATCTATTTTTTACCTTCTCTAGAGAATTTTCTAAGCAACTGAAATTTTCTGGATAAAAGCCCATTTCTGCCCATTCAATATAGAAAGAGGATAATACACCATGACTCTTAGTTTTATTCTATTCATTCAAGTTTGGTTTAATAAAAGAAAGTAAACAATAAAGTCAATATGTCAAGGAAAAATTTGTTAAGGAAAATATGATATAGCTGTCTTGAGAATCAAGGGGGTGGGGAAAGGACAAATATGGAATCTATTTATGATTAAATACTCTTAACAAACCAGGAATAGAGGACATCATTCTTAATATGGGCAAGAGATGTCTAAAAAACAACATGTAGCCATTACTATACTTTAGACTGAAACTTCGATCTCTCTCATACATTTATTCAGGCAGCAAGGATGTCTGTTCTCACCCCATCTGTCAACATTTTACTAGAAGTCACAGTCAATAGGCCCATACCATCAGGTCTTCCTTTTACTTGATCTTTTATCTGTTTTCTTCATATACTTCTACCTTAGGTGCTCTGACACAACTTCCTCCCACTTTTCCTTCTCTGGTTACTTTTTGCTTTTCCCTCTCTTTCAAAATTTATATTATTGTCAATGCTGTACTACTACAGATTTCCATTCCTTGCCCAGATATTTAAAGTCACAGACCCTCCTGATCAGTTGGCATATTTAGATATCTGACTAATATCGATATTTTAACATACTAAAAATGAACATTTGGGTCTCCCCTGAATGGGCCTTGCCCCAAACTACACTATTTCTCTAAATTAGCCATCTACACAGTTACTCAAGTCAGACTAACAGAAGCCATCCTTGATCTCTCCATTTCTCTCACTCATGTTCAGTTTATCTAGTTCTCCTAGTCATAGATAGGTAGATAGTTAGCTATGTAGGTGATAGAAGGAAAAGGTAGACATGTATGCATATTTACATATATAAAGTAAGACATTTATCATAGCTGATACCAAGCATTATCTATAGATAGTAAAGATATATTCTATTCAAGACACTAAAGTATCATTTTAATATTACATAATTATTGTTTTATCATCAAGAAGTTCCAACTTGAAGGTAATTAAATGTGGTATATATATATTTTTTCAATGTTTATTTTTGGGACAGAGAGAGACAGAGCATGAACGGGGGAGGGGCAGAGAGAGAGGGAGACACAGAATCGGAAACAGGCTCCAGGCTCCAAGCCATCAGCCCAGAGCCTGACGAGGGGCTCGAACTCACGGACCGCGAGATCATGACCTGGCTGAAGTTGGACGCTTAACCGACTGCGCCACCCAGGCGCCCCTAAATGTGGTATATTTTAAACATTAAGTTGAAATTATAAGATTCCATGCCGGCATAAACAGTAATCAACCAAGTCAAAAGGTAGTTTCAGTGGTTGTTTATATTTTTAGAAGCTGAATAAAAATAATACGGCATGTTTTTAACATGGGTACATAAATATACAAATACATCTATGCTTCGCATTCCCAGCACAGAAAATATCTGTGTAGACTCATCTAATTCTGGATTAATGGAGTGATCAGCTTCTGTTTTCTTAACAAATGCAGTATGCCATGCAATTTAGCATACTTGCAGCTCTCATGATAACTAGAAGGTATTTCACATGGAAGTAAAACTTTAAAATATTGTGGTGATAGGTGAAGCAAGATAATTGTTGCTCAATAATGCAGAAAATAATGTCTACCACCAGCATAAATTCTATACTAACACCTGAAGCACATTTCTTTGCTCTCTAATTTATTAGTACAGTTTGCATGTTATGCCATGGTTAAATAGCATTAAAAAAATTGCTAGGCTCCAAAGCATAAAAATAGATTTAATTTACACCTGTGTTATATGCCCTATATATTTGCTTCTGTTTAGTATGATTGAGAACATGAAACTATGTGATTATCCTGTAGTACCAATTTTTATAAATTCAAATTACATAGGAAAAAAAGTTAACTTTTTCTAAAATGTAATTAAGATTTACAAAAAAAACCATTCAAGTCCTGCTTTGTTTTATGTGTGTATATATATATTTGTTTCATTTGTCATGTAAAGAATTACGGTTTCTCACATAACAAGCAGCAAGAAAAATAAACTATGAAACCAAAATATATTGATGTTGGAAAACCAATATATAAGAAATAATGTTAGACTATATAGTTTAGAAAACTAAAATCCCTTTTGTATCTGTGAAATCTATTTTGCAGAAAAGAATTTAACAACTTCTAGTTTTACTTTTCAATTTCACTATCATTAATTTGTGGAAACATTTAACACACATTTAACACACATTAGATGTGTTTCTTACATCTAAGAAACACAAAAACACTACTTATACTAAAACTTTCATACCCATATGCATATTTTCATGAAATGAACATTTTATAATAATCATTTGCTATTTGATTGTTTCCTTTGAGAATTGTGATATTTCCTGTAAATGTTTTTCCCCTTTTTCTTCATTATAGGCTGTACCACTTAAAAAGGTAAGAATCCAGAAACTAATTACTTTTTATAGATCCAGAAAATGAGGGTTTCTCTCTGAGAAACAGTTGTAAAAATTATAATAGCTTAAAAATGAATTTTAGGTCATAGGTAATAAATTAATGAAGAAATTGTTCAGTTAGAAAAATTAAACCAATGAGCAAAATTCTAGGTGTTTCTGATTTTTTTTAAAATTTTTTTAATTTGACGTTTATTTATTTTTGAGACATAGAGAGACAGAGCATGAACGGGGGAGGGTCAGAGAGAGAGGGAGACACAGAATCTTAAACAGGCTCCAGGCTCTGAGCCGTCAGCACAGAGGCTGACGCGGGGCTCAAACTCACAGACCGTGATCTCATGACCTGAGCCGAAGTCGGACGCTCAACTGACCAAGCCACCCAGGCTCCCCTAACGTTTATTTATTTTTGAGACAGAGAGAGACAGAGCATGAACAGGGGAGGGGAAGAGAGAGAGGGAGACACAGAATCTGAAACAGCCTCCAGGCTCCGAGCGGTCAGCACAGAGCCCGACGTGGGGCTCGAACTCACGACTGTGAGATCATGACCTGAGCCGAAGTCGGTTGTCCAACCGACTGAGCCACCCAGGCGCCCCTAGGTGTTTCTGATTTTAATGGTATTTTCTATATTTAAAAATAAATTCTATAAATTTATTAATTGAAAGAGAAGTATCTTTAAATGCAACACTCTTTTTGTGGAGAAATAAAAACATTTCCCTCATGGTTCTTATATTCTCCTTATTTTACAAATCAATTACCATGTTGCAAAATTCCCTATTCTGAACTTCCTGTCAAATTATCTTTGTTCTTGAGGTCATGTGGGGAAACATTTGAAGGAGAATTAGATGAATAAGTTCTGGGAATCTAGTGTAGAGAACATGGTGACATTATAATCAATAATACTGTATTATATACTTGAAAGTTGCTAAGCGAATATATTTTAAATGTTCCCACCACACAAAAGAAATAGTAATTATGCAGGTGTGAGCTAACACTGTGACGATAATCATTTTGCAATATATGTGTATCCAATCAACATGTTGTTCACCTTAAACTGACATAACATTATAGGTCAATTATATCTCAATAAATCTGGGGAATTTATAAAACAAAAATAAATGGTAATAATTAATTAATGTGTTTTCCAATTTGCCCTGTGGATATTAGGTTTCTCACCCTTGGTTTCGTACCATCATTTCTTCTTCAGTGATGGAGCAGTGAACTTCTAAGTGTCATATAATAGATGTATAAGGTAAATGAATCAATATATTATGCAAATACTTCAAAGTCACAAAATCAGTGAAGTGTAGATAATTTTTCAAAGCCGTGACTGCCTTAAACCCTTTGCCCTTTGAACACTATAGTGTATTGTCTTCATAATCAGGAAACTACCTAACTTCTTGTGGCCAAGGAGATCACACCAGGTTTTTGAACACTGTCAGATTTCATGATTTGTTATAAAAATCCTAAATTTCATGGTTGAAGTTAGTCTTCATTTCTAAATTACTTTGTAATGTAGACATTTTCTTTTTTTTTTTATTTTTTAAAAAAAATTTTTTTTTTCAACGTTTTATTTATTTTTGGGACAGAGAGAGACAGAGCATGAACGGGGGAGGGGCAGAGAGAGAGGGAGACACAGAATCAGAAACAGGCTCCAGGCTCTGAGCCATCAGCCCAGAGCCCGATGCGGGGCTCGAACTCATGGACCGCGAGATCGTGACCTGGCGCTTAACCGACTGCGCCACCCAGGCGCCCCTGTAATGTAGACATTTTCTTATGAGTGAGGGATGACTCATGAAATACCCCAAAAATAAAATTCTCACGGAGGACTAAAGATATTAACTGATCTGCAAATTACATCTTTTTAAAATATCATCATAGATGGTTTTGTCTAATCCAATATTATGACAAGTTTATTTTGTGATTAAATTTGAAGTGATGAATAAAATAAAGCAAAAATTGTTTAAAATATTAGAACAGTTTTCACATATAATTTACAGTTTATTTACCTGACTGGACTAGAATCATTTAGCATTCTTTAATCTTTAGCCTAAAAGAGTACATTACATCTAAGAATCACAAAAATGCCATATTTCCTAAAATATTGTAAAGGAAATGAATCATGAAAATTAAGACAGAGATAAGAAAAAATTATATTCATTACATGATAAATATTTACCTGAGATGGTTGCCAGACAACATAAGCATATAGCCAACTTTACTTATGATAGACAGTCATTCACTCATCTACTCATCTATTCAACAAATATGTATGAAGTACATGTTAGTTACCTATGAACCAATGACCATGATAGAGAAAGGTAGTGATTCATTTCAAAGAGCTCATTTAGTTCAACTACTGACCAAAACAACCCGTATGTATTACCCGTTTTGTATTGGTCAAACACAATTTCATATGTTGAAATTCATTTTAATACATATCCAGTTATCATTTGTAACTCTCAAACCAAAAATGGTTATAAAAATCAAAAACAGTGAGAAAAAAAAAAGTTGATAGTTGTTGATAGTTGATAGTTTAAGTTGGACTTAAAATGAGAGAAGAGAGACAACCATTAAGTGGATTTTCTGAATTTATTAAGAGATTTGCTCACATTTGTAAGCTGTGTAGTTATTTGCAGTAATTACGGTAGATTGAATGAATAATCTATTGTCCTTACATTCATTTTGCTTCTGTGCTATTATCATGAAAACAATGTTTTATGAACTCTCTTTTTATTGCTTTGAAAATTCCACTTATTATAGTTGCATACAACTGTATCAGGGATTGCTTGTCTGAAGACTTCTGAGGACAAGTTTTTCTGTATGTGAAAGTCACAAACGTGTTGCAAGAAGCATGAAGTATGCTGAAAGTAAAAGTGGCCACAGAGCATGTACCTCCGCAGTTATCACTTCAAGAGCAAAGGATAAAACACTGCTATTAGCTTCGTCACTTACAGTAAATCACTGTATAAACCAATTTAATAATTTATAATCCACCCAAATATATTAAAATTATCCTGTTTAAAAACATGCCTTATTAATGTAAGTGTAACGTAAATGTGCACCTTCCTAGACCCCAAACTTTTACAGTTTTCCAAAAGCAACAGTTGTTTGTATAAATTTAATCAAGACTGCATAACACATTTGAAGATAATGTTGGAGCAGAATAGACTATGCCTTCAAATTTAGTAAGTATAGGGGCGCCTGGGTGGCGCAGTCGGTTAAGTGTCCGACTTCAGCCAGGTCACGATCTCGCGCTCCGTGAGTTTGAGCCCCACGTCAGGCTCTGGGCTGATGGCTCGGAGCCTGGAGCCTGTTTCTGATTCTGTGCCTCCCTCTCTCTCTGCCCCTCCCCCGTTCATGCTCTGTCTCTCTCTGTCCCAAAAATTAAAAAAAAAAAACAAAAACAAAAAAAAACACAAATTTAGTAAGTATAACTCTTTGTTACACTATTATCTTTATAACTACCATACAAAAGTGGAAGCCTGGTCAGGGCAATCTGTGTATTCATACCAACTTGAAATGGACCTGTGCAAGATGTTTCCAATTCCTCTGAAAACCAGGTTACAGCTGCTTCTGCCTTTGCAGCTGCTAACCTGGAATTACATTACTGTGAGATCTGCAAGGTGGTTGTTCTTACACAAATGGTAATTCAGGGGATAAAAATAATTACATAAAAATATTTTATGGCATATGTAGCATTTATGTTTAAAAAAATTTAACATTTATTCATTTTTTGAGCAGGAGAGGGGCAGAGAGAGGGGGAGACACAGAATCCGAAGCAAACTGCAGGCCCTGAGCTGTCAGTGCAGAGCCAGATGTAGGTTGGAACCCACAAACTGTGAGACCATGACCTGAACCAAATTCGGAGGCTTAATCAACTGAGCCACCCAGGTGTCCTTGTAACATTGTATGTTTTAAAATGTCCATAAATACAGGGCTTCTGGGTGGCTTAGTCAGTTGGACAACCGACTTTGGCTCAGGTCATGATCTCACAGTTCTTGAATTCCAGCCCTGCATCAAGCTCTGTTCTGACAGCTCAGAGCCTGGAGCCTGCTTCAGATTCTGTGTCTCCCTCTCTCTCTACCCCTCTGTGGTTCACACTCTGCCTGTCTCTCTCTCTCTCAAAAATAAATGAACATTAAAAATTTTTAAATGTATATAAATACAAATATACATGTATTTTTTATAAATCTATTGTAAACACATAAGGTATAAATAAAACATATTTATATAAATATATTTGTACAAAGATATTTACATACATTTGTACAAATATATTTGTTTAAAATATATAAACATATAAGGGCGCCTGGGTCGCTCAGTCGGTTGAGCATCAGATTTCGGCTCAGGTCACGATCTCGTGGTTCGTGAGCTCGGGCCCTGCATCGGGCTCTGTGCTGACAGCTCAGAGCCTGGAGCCTGTTTCGGATTCTGTGTCTCCCTCTCTCTCTGCCCCTCCCCTGCTCATGCTCTGTCTCTCTCTGCCTCTCAAAAATAAAGACAACTTATAAAAATATATATATATATATAAACATGTAAAACATATAAATACAAATATATTTTATGTATTTTTTTATATTTTATACAAATATATTTATATAAAACATATATTTTATAAATATTTATACATCTATATAATTTTTAAGAACTTTTAACCTCTTTGTATAGTAATAAACTGAGTAACAAAGCATAATTAACACTCCCAAATTGTTGAGAGCCTTTAAATGGGGTATCTTCAGCTGTTATTTTTGAGTGAATCTTTTAAGTGCCTTAACATGATTTAAATTTTTGTATTAGGTGAATATTCATAGTTTAATATTTTCCAAAAACTAAATGAAGTAGTAAAGTGATCATTTATGGTCTTTGTCTTCTGGTCTTCAGCGCTCACCTTTGCCATGGCTCCTGTTTTCAAACAAATGAGGTTGATTCCTTGTCAGATCTTTGTACAGAAGGAGGGAGAAGAGAGGAGAAAATGGTAACAAAAGTTACCATTTCTCAGAAGCACATTTTTGTTAAAGGTGCTCTTATGTTTGAGCTGTGCTGCTGACTTTGAAGTCAGCATGAGTCCTTAATGAAAGTGTTTGTAGTTGAGACATTTATTTTAAATGGAAATAAGAAATATGGGAGAAAAGAGGAAGAGATAAAAGGGAACTAGATGATGTACTTGTAATAACCTTTGGTATGTCATTCAGGCAAAAGTTGTGCTGGAATTTAACCAGTCCTAATGCTGAAAGTAACTTTATTTCATTTATCTATTGATATACAAAAGCATACATACTTATGGTATTTGCTACTTAAACTGTGATCAGCAGAAGAAAATAATTGGTTATCACCTTGGAGTCTGAAATGAAGAATCTTAGCCTCCCCCCTCCACGTGCCAATCTGCCTTTTATAGGATCCAGGTGGTTCATAGACACATGAAAATTTGAGAAACATTTTCTGGGGGGCCATGATAGTTCATTAATTTAAGAAAGATAAAATTTAACTCTAAAATAAAGTCTATGGTTTCTTATACCATTATTCTTTAAGGTGGATCAAAGTATACATATACCTATGACACCAAACAAAATTGTATCAGTGCCATGTTATTAGAGATAGTTATCAATATAAAATTAAAATTGTTTCAAGGATACAAATTAAAAATATACTTTCTATAACCAATTATAGTCTTGGTATGTTTCCCTGGCCTTAACTTATTCATATACTTACATATACTATACTATACTATACTATACTATAATATAATACAATACAATATAAAAGGCATATAGCAGAAAAATAAGCATGGCTGGCATATAATTAAAAAAATTGATAGTAGAGGAAATTTAACATATTTGTTCATACAAGAGGCAAAAGATATGTGGTTCTTGCTTTAGAGCTTTTCTCATCAAGTTACTCTGACTCATTTGCCCTTGGTGTCCGTACCCATGTTGACCACAGGAATAAGTCAAACTTCACTCTGGCAAGGTGAATGATTTATAGTTTTCATCCTGAAATTTAATACCTTAAAGTGATTGCATTGTCACAATAAACCATTCTCAGACCATCCCTGTCATCTAGTGCCATATACCAATTGTTTATTTTACAACAAAAGCCATTTAAAGTTTTGACTCAACTAATAACAGTTCTCTGAAACAGTGAATCTAGGAAGAACTGTCCTCAGTCTTTATAGCGGAAACTATTAAGATTCGAGAGAATGCCCTTATTTTAAAGCACCTTTTCTACTCTAGACACAATATAGCAGTTATTATTTCAGTGACTGGAATGCAAATGGACAGAATGCTAAGTCCCATTCTCTCATCCTCCACCCTCAGTAGAAAAGAGTAAATCTTCGCAGATGAAATGTTAGAGGAGCTCAGTGGTCCATCCCTTCCCCATAAGAGTGTAATTCATCCAGGTACATTCTCTCCATCTGAACATTCATAGAAAAATACGAGTTGTTTTGACATTGTGAAAAGAAAGGGGTGAACTTTGAAAACTGTATTCTTCTGTAAAAGTTTTTCAGCAAATACACTTCAGAAAGTACACAGTTCCCTATTATGTTCAGAAAGGTATTCTTTTTAATGATAAAATGGTCACTAATACCTGTCATATCTCCTTTCTTACTCTACTTAGGTTTTTATCAATTTCAGCTGTAGTGGAAGCAATAAACTTAAGCACAGTTGTTTATCAAAATTTAAATATTTTCTAAACAATTTCAAATAAATTTCTCAAAAACATGTTCTTAATCTCTTTTTGAATTAACAGGGTTTGAAAAGAAAACAATTTTTAACAAACAGCAATTAACTGTATTGATTTCAGAGAGCTTGGGCCCCTAGGTGGCTCAGTTGGTTAAGGATTGGACTTCTGGTCAGGTCATGGTCTCAAAACTCATAAGTTCGAGTTCCACATGGAGCTCTCTGCTGTCAGCACAGAGCTTGCTTCAGATCCTCTGTTCCTCTCTCTGTCCCTCCCCAGCTCGTGTGCTTTCTGTCTTTCTAGAACATAAATAAACATTAAAAAAAGGAGTGTGGGTCAACCAATGAATAAGGACAATCACATCTCCAGCATTTACAAAAATCTGTATGATAGAAGAAAATTGAGCAGAAAGTGTGATGTATAGATAAAGAGCATAAGGTGTGTGTGTGTGTGTGTGTGCGTGTGTGTGTATACACTTTGCCTTACAGCCCGCTAGTACCTATTTTGTGTATTCTTTCTTCCCCATTAAACTGTACTGTTCGGGAACTTCTGTTTATTTGTCTTGTTTCTACCTTCATTACTATTTAAAGTTTATATATATATATATATATATATATATATATATATATATATATGTGTGTGTGTGTATATTTGTTTTTTTTTCATTCTATAATCTCTTTCAGATTGTTACTGATAGAATTTATAAATGAATGATTATACATGCAATAGGCCTAAAACCTCAGGAAAATAACTAAAATAATTTGAAGTACCCTTCTGCATTATGGACCTGCAATACAATAAGCTTCATAAATGATTTTTATCTCATTTACTTTCACTATATGCACTATCCCATTTTGTCAACTTTCTTATGTATCTATATAATGATTATATAATTATAAATATATTTCTATATTTCTATATATATAGATATATTCTATATATCTATATATATTCTATATATGTATAGAATATATATAATTATTAAATATATCTATGTGTGCATGCCCATGTAAAATGCCTCACCACCCTTCAGTATTAAAGTAAAATTACTTTTCATTAACGAAATTGTATGTAATTATATGGAAGTACCAATTGTTATATTAATCACTTTGAAGGAAGTTGCAACATAATTGATTAAAAGAAACATTATGTGATAATTATGAAGCTTTTAGAGGAAATAAATACTGTGGTTTAAACTGTGCTCAAAGCCAAAAATAATGTGGACTTTTATTTATTTTTTAGTAATTTCCTTTTCATCTATTCAAAGAGACATGCATTATTTGTTATCTTAAATGCATCTTTGGACACTGAATCACTGTCTACCCTTATTAAACAAATTTTTACATAGTATTTTTTCTAACTCTTGGCGAAATGGGTGGGGATGATTCACAACTGAATAACAGCACTTTTGTGGATATAGTAGATAAAGACAGGTCAAAACTGTTCAGTGAGCAAGAGGAATAAAAAGAGAAAAACCATCAACAATTCAAGGTTAGGGGGGACTGTGAGGAAATAATATTTGTGTGACATCAAATACTGAAATGACATAAGTTACCGAAAAAAGGTCATCTTTTTATACACATCATTTTCACATCATTTTACATCATTTTATTAATAAACATAAACTATAAACTAGTAATAAACATGTTTTAGAACAATTTTTAATTTACAGAAGTACTGAGAATATAGTACAGAGAGTTCCTGTATACCCCATGCCCATGCCTGTTTCTTCTAGTTGAATATTTTACATTACCACAGAATTTATTTGTCACAATTAACAAACCAATATTGATGTAGTATTTTTAATTAAAGACTATACTTCATAAAGATTTCCATATTTTTCCCTAATGTATTTTTGTTCCAGGAGCCCATGCAGACCATGTTGCATTTAACTGTTAGGTCTTTTTGGACTCCTCCTGGCTATGACAATTTCTCAGACACTCCTTGATTTTTAGGACATTGACAGTTTTGAGGAGTACTGGGAAGATACTTTGCAAAATGTCTCTCAACTGGGATTTGTCTGATGTTTTTCTCATGATTAGACTGCAGCATTTTTTTATTTTTATTTTTTTTTGAAAGGCAGACCATGGCAGTAAAGTGTCATTTTTATCATATTGAGTACATACTGTAAGCATTACTTTTACTTTTGATGGTGACTTTGATTACTTGGCTGAGGTAGTTAGTGTTTGCCAAGTTCTTCCCTATTGAAGTTACTTGATCCTCTTTCCATAATGTACTCCTTGTATGGAAATCACAATATGCAGCCTATACTTAAGGAACTAAGGAGTTATACTTTACCCCGAGAAGGACAGAGTGTCTACACTCAATATTTGGCATTTCCCTGCACAGAAGACGTGTCTACTTTCTTCCTTGTATTTATTTATTCCATGATTGATTTATTTTAGTATAGACTCGGTTAAATTATTTTAAAAGCCCCATTATAATCATTCCAATATCCCAACCATCTCTGGTTCTGATGCTTGCTCTGGCTTTCCAAATTGTGTTTTTTGCCTTTTGTTATGGTTGGTAACTTTTTCCTCGATAGCTGGACATTGCATTCTAGGTAAAAGGAACCACTCTAACTAGGCCTTAGTATGTTTGATGGTGAGGGGTGCAGGGAGGGGAAGCATTGTATAATCCCTATGATTAGGTCTTCGGCTTGGTAAGCTTCTGCCTCTGGACTGTGAATTTCACAAATGTTTCTCAAACTTTTTTCCTGGCGCCTCCCACCCACAGAGGATCAGATGGCCAGAACAGGCTAGAGTTCGGTATTTCCCTTTCCTTTCTCTAGGTCAGTTAGCCTCAGGTTAATTAGTTTCCCCTGAGGGCAGCCTTGTTAAGAATAGAGTGCTCTGGGGTGCCTGGGTGGCCCAGTTGGTTGAGCGTCCGACTTCGGCTCAGGTCATGATCTCACAGTCGTGAGTTCGAGCCCCGTGTCGGGCTCTGTGCTGACAGCTCAGAGCCTGGAGCCTGCTTCAGATTCTGTGTCTCCCTCTCTCTCTGACCCTCCCCGGTTCATGCTCTGTCTCTGTCTCAAAAATAAATAAAAAAACATTAAAAAAAAAAAGAATAGAGTGTTCTGGGATGTTTCAAAATAATTACTTTTCCCCTGTGCAGGAGCAGGAAGGGGATTTTCCTTGATATTTATTGCAGGAACCTATTTGAGCTTCTGGAAGGAAATCTCCTAGTATTGTCAGACCACCCATCCCTTCCCCCCCCCCCCCCCCCGCCCTGCCCCAACGATTGGGTCCCCTGGAGTTTTTAGCTCTCTGACTTGTCTGCACTGAGCTTCCTGTAATTCATATTTATAGTTAAGTTTTCCTCCTCCAGTACTGGTTCCCATGGCAGTCTTCCTGTTGTGAGTTTCTGCTCTGGTAAACTATGTTTTTCTCTTCATTCTTCGGAGCAGAGCTTTGCCCTGTGTCGTCTTTTCTCTTACTGATTTAGGAAAATTTGGCTTTCATTCTGTTCAGGTTTTAACTTGTTGTTAGGATGGCATAATAACTTCCAAGCTCCTTACCTGCAGACCCAGAAATAGAAGTCTCTTAAATTATTTTAGACCATCTGGGTGGCTCAGTTGGCTAAGCGTCCAACTTCAGCTCAGGTCATGATCTTGCAGTTTGTGGGTTCGAGTCCCACGTCAGGCTCTGTGCTGACAGGCAGTCTGGAGCCTGCTTCAGATTCTGTGTCTCCCTATATCTCTGCTCCTCCCCTGTTCACACACTCTTTCTCTCTTTCTCTCTCTCAAAAATAAACATTAAAAAAATTTTAAAGACGTCTCTTAAATTATTTTATACATTAGTTTATAATCCGATACAAGTGTATTTATATAGTTCTAATTTTACCAGCTTTGGCTATTTGAAATTCTTTCAGTTGGTTTTTGGGTCCCTTTGACATACTCTATCACTGTGAGATTTGTTTTTTTAAACTTTTACTACTTTCTGGTACTCCAAGACACTTCCTAGATAAAATTGTATATTTTCTGCCCAAAATCTAGATTCAGCAGATATTCGAAGGATGTCTACTTCTTTTTTTTTTTTTTTAATAGTGGTATCGAAAACCAAAATCTGAGGCTAGCTGTGATCATTGCCACAGGGATGCCATGTATATATGTCTATACATATTTCTATATGGAACCATCTGTGTCCATTGTTATGCCCAGAATTCGTGATCCCCAAAGACCACCAGGGAGCCAAGTCCGATGCAAAAGCAAAGAGCCTTTATTTGAGCTAGCTCCAGCTCAATCCCCTACCTGCACTGATGCAGCGGTGAGATGCTGGGGAGAGAGCGAGTTTCAAAAGCACATAGATTTTATAGGGGTCTAGGGGCAGTTGGTGAGGTAATGGCCTTTGCCCATTGGCTGGGGAAGGGTTGTGGCCTCGGCCGATTGGCTGAGGAAGGGTCAGAGTCCTGTTACGCAGGTCACCAGGCGTGTTTTGATAGGGAAGTTTGAATGGGCGAGCCGGAGGTTACTCAAGGGGAGGAGGCGTGGTCTGAGGTTTCTGCCATTTTCCTGGAAAGGGGCCATGTCGGGGACATAGTCACTCAAGGTAGAGGACACAGAACAAGATGGAGTCTGCGGGCGTAGGTCTGCTCTTTCACATATGAAGCTAAAGTTCACACTGATGGTTTCAATAGATTAAAATCCATTATCACATGGAACATTTTAGCCTGTTCTTTGTGTCTTCTGTAAACTCTTACTGTAACAATGAAAAACTTGGCCCACAATGAGAAACAATCAATTTACTTACTTGTTCAATTCCAGTATGTATGTATAGTAGATTCAGAATATTTAACCTGTACTCAGTGGGAACCAATACTTTTTCAGGGCTTATGTGAAGTTCCATTCCCTTTAGTCTTACAGATTCCATTCATTTTCAAAATTGGTTAAATTGTTATTTTACTGTCCTATCCCCGTTATTGATATGGTTTCATTTCTTTTAAGACATTCAGATTATTTTCTCACATTCTTTAATCCATCTTGAAATATCTAAATGAAGTTTTAAAAAATTGCGTTCATTAAGGGAATTTTTGGGCCATAAAGTTCTCTAGATTTTCACAAATCTCATTACTTTTGTTTTTTCTGGAAATGCATATAATTGAAATCATATACTAGGCACCCTTTTCAGACTGTCTTTTCTCACTTCGCAATATGCATGTAGGTTTCTTCCAGGTCTTTTCATGGTTTGATGGCATATTTATTTTTATCACTCTGTTATATGGATATACTAAAGTTTGTTATCCAGTCACATAATAATGAATATTTTGGTTGCTTCCAGTTTTGGGTAATTATGAATAACCTACTGTAAACATCTATGTGGATTTTTTTTTTTGGACGTAAATATTCAACTCAGTTGGAGTTCTCTGAGCCTGATTTCAGGACTATATGGTAAACTATATCTAATTTTATAACTACCTACCTAAATGTATGTCTGTGGCTGTACTATTTTGCCTTATCTGTAGTAATGAATGAGAGTTCGTATGCTCTGTAACAGTGTCAGCTCTTAGTATTGTCAGCTTTGGATTTTGGTTATTCTAATATTTATGTAATGATATCTCATTGTGATTTTAATTTGTAGCTTTCTCCTAATAAATGATGTTGAACATCTTTTCATATGTTTCTTTGTGATCTGTACACTTTCTATTCAGATCCACCCATTTTGTTAATTGGATTATTTGTTTTCTTAATGTTGAGTTAAAAAAAATTATATTTTAGATACGAGGTTTTGATTTCCAGATATGCATTTACAAATATTTTCCTTTAAGGTGTTTGTTCTCTATTTCATTCCCTTAAGAGTGTTTTTTGTAGAGAAGTTTTAAATTTTAATAAAGTTATACATCAGTTCTTCTCTTTGAAGGGTCATGCTGTTGATGTTGTATTTAAAAACTCACACTGAAATGAAGGTCATATGTATTTTCTTTCATGTTCACTCAAGAAATTTTATAATTTTATATTTAAGTCTAAAACCCATTTTTACTAAATTTTTGTGAAAACTATAAGGGCTATCTTCATATCTTCAGATTCTTTTTTCTTTTCTTTTTCTTTTGTCTTTCTTTCTGTCTTTCTTTCTTTCTTTCCTTTTTTATTATTTTTTTTTTGCATAGGGTTGTCCAATTGTTCCAGCAGCATTGATTTAAAAGACTGTATGGGGTGCTGGGTGGCTCAGTTGGTTGAGTGGCCGACTTTCACTCAGGTCATGACCTTGTGGTTCGTGGGTTTGAGCCCCACCTTGGGCTCTGTGCTGACAGCTCAGAGCCTGGAGCCTGCCTCAGATTCTGTGTCTCCCTCTTTCTCTGCCCCTCCCCCCACTGTCTCTCAAAAATGAATAAAAGTTAAAAAAATTTTAATTAAAAAATAAAAGACTATCATTTTTCACTGACTTGCCTTTATTCCTTTTCAAAGATTCATTGATTATTACATGTAGGTCTATTTGATCTATGTGTCTATTGTTTTGCCAATACAATGTTATAGTGATTACTGTACCATTAAAAACTTGAAATCAGGTAGTGTGAATACTCCAAATTTGTTTTTCTTCCTTAGTATTATGTTGAATATCTAGGTCTTTGCCTTCTTATATAAATTTAGAAATAGTTTGTCAATAGTCAAAAAAAGCTAACTGATTTTTTTACTAGGATTACATTTAACCCATAGATCAAGTTGGGAAGAATTGAATCTTAACAACTGTATGTCTTCCAATTCATGAATAGAAAATATTTTTCCATTTATTTAGATCTTTGTTTTTTTTCCAGTGTTTTATAAATTTATGAATATAGGTTCAATATATTTTTGTTAGATATGTATCTAATTATTATATCGGGGGCTGTGTTTTTGCTACTGGTACTGTTTGCCCCTCTAATTTCAAATTCCTATGTCCATTTCTAGTATGCAGAAAGGGAATTTGCTTTTGTATATTAACCTCATAACATGCAAATTTGCTGTGTATATTTGTTATTTCTGTTTGTTTTTAGTTAATTCTTTGTGATTTTCTCCTTAAACAATATTGTTATCTGCAAGTAGAGATAATTCTTCCTTTTTCTAAAGTACATGTCATATTTCCTTTTATTGTACTGTTGCACTAACCAAAATTTCCAGTATGATGTTGAAGAATACTGATGAGCAAAGGACATTTTTGATTGTCTATGGATGTTTGAAATACATTGATTAATAACTGAGTGGCGCCTGGATGGCTCAGTTGGTTGAGCATCCAACTCTTGACTTCAGCTCATCATGATCCTAGAGTCGTGAGATAGAGCCCCACACTGGATTCTGTGCTGAGCATGGAGCCTGCTTGAGTCTCTCTCTCTCTCTCTCTCTCTCTCTCTCTCTCTCTCTCTGTCTCTTTCTGCCCCTCTCCCATGCTCTCTCTCTAAAATAAATTTTTAAAAAATAACTGAACGTTTAATCAGTCTTGCAAACTTGGTGGGTGGTGGCATATAATTATTTTATACGTTTTTGGTTTCAATTTGCTAATATTTTGTTGTTGTTGTTGTCGTTGTTGTTAAGGATTTTTGCATCTCTGCTTGTGAGAGATATTAGTTTGTTGTTTTTCTTCTTAGTAATATATTTTTGACTAGCTTGTTTCTCCTCAAGATGGTGAGGGGATTAATTCCAAGTATTTAACATAAAGTGTAATGTTAGTTTCAGGTGAATAATATAATGATTCAATAGTTTTATACTTCACCCAGTTCTCATCATGAGAAGGATTCACTTCTTAAATCTCATCTTCTATGTCACCCATCTCTCCACTCAACCCCCCTCTGGTAACCATCAGTTGGTTTTCCCTAAATAAGAATCTGTTTCTTGGTTTCTCTCTTTCTCTCTTTTTCTTTTTTCCCTTTGCTCATTTGTTTTGTTTCTTAAATTCCACCTGTGACTGAAATCACATTGCATTTGTCTTTCTCTAACTTATTTCATTTAACCTAATGCTCTCTAGCTCAATCCATGTAGTTACAAGTGGCAAGATTTCATTCTTTTATGTCTAAATAATATTCCATTACACACACACACACACACACACACACACACACACACACACACTACTTCTTTATTCATGTATCGATAGACACTTAGGCTGCTTTTACAATTAAGCTATTGTAAATAATGCTGCAATAAACATAGGAGTGCATGTATACCTTTAAATTAGTGTTTTTTAATTCTCTGGGTAAATACCCAATAATGCAATTGCTGGATTATCAGGTAGTTCTATTTTCAACTTCCTAAGGAAGCTTCATACTGTTTTCTATAATGACTGCAGTGGTTTGCATTCCCATCAACAGTGCATGAGTGTTCTTTTTTCTTCACATTCTGGCCAATATGTGTGTTGTTGATTTTGGCCATTCTGACAGGTATGAGGTCATATCTCATGGTGGTTTTGATTTGCATTTCCCTGGTGATGAAAGATGTTGAACATCTTTTCATGTGTCTGTTGGTCATCCGTATGCCTTCTCTGGAAAAATTTCTGTTCATGTTTTCTGCCCATTTTTAATTGGAATATTTATTTTGGGGGCGTTGAGGTGCATAATTTCTTTATAAATTTTGGATACTAACTTTTTACTGGATATGTCATCTGCAAAGATCTTCTCCCATTCCATAAATTGACTTTTAATTTTGTTAATCATTTCCTTTGCTGTTCAAGAAGTTTTCTATGATGTAGTCCCAATAGTTTACTTTTTTGCTTTTGTTTCCCTTGCTTCAAGTCACCTGTCTAGAGAAATGATGCTACGGCCGATATCAGAAAAATTACTGCCTGTGTACTCTTCTAGGGTTTTTATGGCTTCAGGTTTTATATTGAGGTCTTTAACCCCCCTTTTTTTTTTTTGGTATGGTATAAGAACGTGGTCCAGTTTCATTCTTTTGAATGTTGCTGTCCAACACCAGTGTTGTTTTCCCAACACCATTTTTTAAAGAGGTTGTCATTTTCCTATTGGATATTTTTTTCCTGCTTTATGGAAAATTAATTGCCCAGATAACTGTGGCTTTATTTGTGGGTTTTGATTATATTTTGTTGATCAATGTGTCTATTTTTGTGCCAGTACCATAATATTTTGATCACTACAGCTCTGTAGTACACCTTCAAGTCTTGAATTGTGATGCCTCCAGCTTTGCTTTTCTTTTTCAAGATTTCTTCAGCTATTTGGGGTCTTTTGTGATTCCATACAAATTTTAGGATTGTTTGTTCTAGTACTGTGAAAAATGCTTTTGGTATTTTATAAGGATTTCATTGAATGCTACTTTATAAAGATTTTTTCTTTCTTTTTTCTTTCTTTCTTTCTTTCTTTTTTTTTTTTTTTTTTTTGGTTAGTACAGACATTTTAACAATATTTATTATTCCAATCCATGAGTATGGAATATCTTCCAGTTTTTTGGTGTTGTCTTCAATTTCTTTCATCAATATTTTACATAGTTTTCAGAGTAGAGGTTTTCACCTCTTTGGTTAGGTTTATTCATAGGTGCCTGATTATTTTTGGTGTAATTTTAAATTTTTGCCTAGTTTTGATGTTAGTGTAATGCTGGCCTCATGTGTTCATATAGAAATGTTTCCTCTTCTTCTATCTTCTGGAATAGATTACAGAGAATTGGTGTAATTTTGACACTTAACGTTTGTTAGAATTCACTGGTAAAATCTTTTGGGTCTAATGCTTTTTTTTTTTTTGGAAAATAACTAATAATTGATTCTGTTTCTTTAAGAGATATATTCCTATTCAGGTTATCTGTTCCTCATTTAGGAATATTGGTCGTTTTGTCTTTTGAGAATTTTTTTCCATTTCATTTAAGATATCAAACTTGTGGGCATAGATGTTCATAGAGGTCTTTTATTATCCTTTTCATTTCCTTGAGATTAGTGGGGATATTCCTTCTTTAGTTATGATATTGTTAGTATTTTCGCTTTCTGAATCTTATTTTTGTTAGTCTTGCTACAGTCATAGCAATTTTATTAATTTTTTAAAAAGAACTAGTTTTTGGCTATGTTGATTTTTCTCTGTGTTTTTTTTTTTTTTTGAAGAGATGCATAGCGAAAGGTATAGGGAAAGGGGTGCAGAGCTTTCATAACTCCTCTGGACACACCACTCTCCCACCACCTGTATATGTTCACCATCCCAGAAGCTCTCTGAACTCTGTACTTTTGGGTATGGATGCTTCATTACATAGGTACAATTGATTATATAATTGGTAGTTGATGATTGCACTCAAGTTTCCGTGCTTCTCCCTTCACTGGAGGCGTGTGCTGGGGAGCAGCTGAAAGTTCCAATCCTGGAATCACTTGGTCTTCATGTTGACCAGGCCCATCCCAAGACACTGTCCAAAAGTCACCTCATTAACATAAACTGAGGTGGCGTTGAACAGGGATTGTTGTGAGTATCCAGCCAACTTTAACACTCTCATAAGTTAGGAGATTCCAAAGGTGTTAGGAGCTCTTTGCCAGAAAGGGGAGGATGATTAAACACATATTTATTATTACAAATTGCAATATCATGGAAGTTTAGATTATTGATTTTATAACTTTGTGCCTCTCAAATATCATTATTAATGATAGAAATTTCCTCTAAGAACAGATTTTGCTTCATATCAAAAATTTAGACAAATTTTTTCATTTTATTTTTTTTATTTTTTTTTTCAACATTTATTTATTTTTGGGACAGAGAGAGACAGACCATGAACGGGGGAGGGGCAGAGAGAGAGGGAGACACAGAATCGGAAACAGGCTCCAGGCTCTGAGCCATCAGCCCAGAGCCTGACGCGGGGCTCGAACTCACGGACCGCGAGATCGTGACCTGGCTGAAGTCGGACGCTTAACCGACTGCGCCACCCAGGCGCCCCTGAATTTTTTCATTTTAATTAAATTAAAAAAAATTTAAATTTCTTTTGAAACTTTTTCTTTGACCCATGTACTATTTAAAAATGTGTTGTTTAGTTCCAACATACTTGAGTATTTCCCAGCTATATTCCTGTTGTTTACTAATTTAATTCCACTGCAGTAGGAGAATATACTTTGTATTTAACAATACATTTAACAATACATGAATACTTTGTATTTAACAATAATTTTTATTGTTTTTAATTTGTTAAGATATGTTTTATGTCCCATAATGTGTCCTATCTTTTAAAAGTACCATGCAAACTTGAAGAATGTGTATTCTGCTGTTAATTAACGGAAGTGTTAAACATGTCAATTAGATCAAGTTACTTGATAATGCAGTACAGACCAACTATACCCTTTTTTCAATGGGTTTTCCATGTATTGATTATTAGCAGAGGAATGTTGTTGTCTCCACCTAGGACCTTGAATTTTATATTTCTACCTTGAATTTTATCAGTTTTGTGGCCACATATTTAGATATTTTGTTGTTAGTTGCAAGCAGGTTTAGAATTGTTGTGACTTCTTAAGAATTAACCTCTTTATCATTTTGTGGCCCTTCTTTATCCCTCATAACTTTCTTTGTATGGAAATTTGATTTGTCTGCAATTAATATAGCTATCCCAGATTTCATCTAATCATCATTAGCATGGTATATTTTTATTTATTCCTTTTCTGTTAACCTATCTGAATCTTTAAATGTAAAATGGATGTGTCATAAACAATATACAGTTAAGTCTTTTTATTGTATGCATTGTGAGAATCTTTGTTTTTATTGGACTATTTACGATTCCTATTTAAAATGGTTATATATTTGGATTTATATCAACCAATTTTGTGCTATGATTTCAATTTTGTTTCAGGTTTTATTTTCCTTTTTGTGTAGTTCACGAAACGTATGTCTATAATATGTTGATTTCTTTTAACTCTCAGTATTAAGACTACAACATCATTCCCACAAACATGGGTAATTTTGAACAGAGAATTAACTGAAGAAGATATCTAGATGACAGATAACATGAAAAACTGCTTACCATAATTACTCTTTAGGGAAATGCAAAATAAAACCAGAATATACTATTACACACCCACTAGAATGGTAAAATGAACAGCATCTTTACACCAACTGTTGGTGCGAAAGATACTTGTACACTTTCAAACACTTTGTATAGGAAATGTCAAGGGAAATCAATAATACTTTTCTCCAGAGATGTGCATAAATAAGCTTTATTATACATGCTCTCAAACAGAACATTTATTTTATTTCTTTTATTTTTTTTAAGTTTTTATCAATTTCACAATGTCAAATTTGTTCTCTATAGTTAAGAGTCTGTTTCTTGCTTTGCCTCTCTCTCTCTTTTCATTTGCCCATTTATGTTCTTTCTTAAATTCCACATGTAAGTGAAATCATATGATATTTGTATTTCTCTTCCTGACTTATTTTGGTTAGCATAATACTCTAGCTTCATTCATATTGTTACAAATCACAAGATTTCATTCTTTCTGTGGCTGAACAATATTCCATTGTTTATATGTACCGCATCTTCTTTGGATAAAGAAGTGGCTCTTTGGTTCATCAACTGAAGGACACTTGGGCTGTTTCCATAATTTGGCTATTGTAGATAGTACTGCTATAAACATTGAGGTGCATGTATTCCTTTCAATTAGTATTTTTACAGTGGCTGTACCAGTTTGCATTCCCATTAGGGGTGCAAAGTGTTCCCCTTTCTCCACATTCTCACCAACACCTGTTGTTTCTTGTGTTGTTGACTTCAGCCATTCTGACAGGGAGGAGGTGATATCCCATTGTATCAAAATGAAAATTTCTAAAGAAATACATTATCAGGTTTCTGTCATTATAGAATTTTTATTTTTAGAATCTTATAATGTAATCACATAATATGAAATTATTTTTGTCTATCTTTTGACAAATGACAATGTAGGGAATAGATAAAGAACTCCTAAAAATCATTAATGAGAATAAAAACAGCCCAGTACAAATTTGCAAAATATTTGACCACATACTTTACAAAAGAAAGTATAGTTACATGAAAAGTTGATCAACATAATTATTTTGATTAATCCTTGTGGGTTATTTTATTTTTTCATTCCTGGAAGTCCATTGTATGTATACTAAAATGTTTTCATTCATTCAACTTTTTAAAAAATTTTTAATGTTTATTTATTTTTGAGAGAGACAGACAGAGTGAGAGCAGGGGAGGGGCAGAGGGATTGGGAGACAGAATCCAAATAGGCCTCAGGACCTGAGCTGTAAGCACAGAACCCAACACAGGGCTCAAACTCACAAACTGCGAGATCATGATCTGAGCCAAAGTCGGACAGATGCTTAACCGACTGAGCCACTCAGGTGCCCCCATTCACTCAACTTTTGATGGGCATTTAGGTTATCTTTCGTTTAGGATGCTTATAAATAAAACTGCCATGAACATTTGTGACCAAGACTTTATGTGAACATGACTTTATGTGAACATATGGTTTCATTCTCTTGGGTAAATTTAATGAATGCTGAACACTTTAATATATTTTTGTGTCTTTGCATAATATTTTTTCCCTTTATCAGGTGTTGAAGTTAGTATTGGCAGAAAGATTAGTTACTTGAAAATTATGTTGATCCTTTGAACATTTATATTAAGGTATGATAAGATGGATCTAGAGTAGACATTGTTTTAAAGCTAATTAAGCCCTAAGACTAATGAATGACTTTTTATGTTCTATGCTAATTTCATTAGGTTTTTAAAAAGGTGTCTCTTTTTTAATTAGACAGAAATCAAACATCTTCTATTCTAGTATGATTTTGGAGTATTTTGCTAGGCTTCATGGAATTTTCCCTTACATATGTGTAGTTTACTACGCAGCCAAAGACTTAAGAGGACACCTACAAAGATTTTGGAGTTTCACATCTTCAGAAACGACTTCTCTTTAGTAGTCTACACTTCAAATTTCATCACCTTCAGCCTCCAAAAACGACCATATTTGTGTCCTCAAGTCAGTGGGACAGGACTACTCTGTTTAATTACTTCCTTATGTGCTGCAGTCCAAAAATTGGGTACAGGCAGAAAGTCTTGGTGGTAACAGGGCTTACCTTGTTACTTTCTTCTCAAGATCACAGTTCTGCAATGTTTATTCATTTTCTAGGATTGCCGTAACAAGGTACCATGGACTGGGTAGCTTACACAACATAAATTTCTTTTCTCATAATTCTGGAAACTGGAAGTTGGAGATCAGGGTTGGCAGTGTTGCTTTCTTCTAAGGTCTCTCTCCTTGCCTTGTAGATGACTGTCTTTGTTTAGTGTTGACCATCTTCCTATGACACCAGTCACATTAACATTAGGACCCACCCATATTGCAGTAGAAACCACCATTATTTTACCTCAAATAACTTGTGAAAGCCCTATCTCCAAACACAGTGACATTTGAGGAACTGAGGGTTAGGACTTCATCATCTGAATGGGGAGCATAATTTATCCCATACAAATACCTATTGTCTAAATATTTGAAAATGAATGTTTTATATACATTTGTCTATGTTTTTAGTTTGTTGTGATGGTGAAAATTCTTTACTACCTGTTGATCTTGCCTTGAGTTGTATCTAAGCTCATGATATGAAAAATGTTCATTTCCTTTTTTCCCCTCCAAATATCTGTACTTCATTGGTATCTCGTCCTGAAATATTTAAAACTTTATGCAGTTAAGCCATCCGTTCCTGGATGTGCTTTTCAGAAACTATTTTCATTATAAAATTATTTTTTAGCAGATACAAGGCTTACTCTTCAGTTTCTAAATTCTACTTTTTTTCTTATTTCAGTGTTGGTAAGAAGTATTGCAAGGAATTTATCAGATTTGCCTACATTGTCAATGTACTAACATAAAGAAGTTAATATTCTGGGGGAGCCTGGGTGGCGCAGTCGGTTAAGCGTCCGACTTCAGTCAGGTCACGATCTTGCGGTCCGTGAGTTCGAGCCCCGCATCAGGCTCTGGGCTGATGGCTCGGAGACTGGAGCCTGTTTCCGATTCTGTGTCTCCCTCTCTCTCTGCCCCTCCCCCGTTCATGGTCTGTCTCTCTCTGTCCCAAAAATAAACGTTGAAAAAAAAATTAAAAAAAAAAGAATTTAATATTCTGTTTTCTTCTTTATCTATAGGATTCATGATAATATATCCTTTTTCAATTTTGATATTAGTAACTGAAGTCTCTCTCCATATGCCTTTCTCCTAACCAGTCTTGTTAGATATTTTAAGTCGGTTTTGAGGGATATACTTTCTATACAGTAAAATACAGTATTTTACGTATACAGTCCTATAAATTGTGCATAAAAATAATACACTGATTTAGCCAACACAGAAATCAAAGTATAGAACATTTACATGTTCTTGTATCTCTTTTAAGCAGTTATCTCCATCTCTCCAGCTCCTGGAAATCACTTAGTTTGGTTTGGCTTTTCTGAATACCATGTGCATTGAATCATATATATGTACACTTTTGCATTGAGCTGTTTTCACTTAGTGCATGGAATTGATCTGTTGAGGTTCTCAGTTTTGTTTTTATTGGTATTCTTTTCATGAGTAATGATGACAGACCTATTTTTATGCATATATTTGCCACTCATATATCTTATTTTATGATGTGTCTGTTCAAATATTTCTTTTGTTAACTGTTTATGTTATTATTACTAATGTATGCTTAAGTGGTTTTTCGGATGTGTTTTCAAAATATTTTTCTACTATTTGACTCATTTTTTTCATTTTTAACAATGTGTCAAAAAACTTTATTTTTGTGAAGTCCAACTTACTGATATTTTTCTTGTACAACTTGTCCTACCTAAAATATTTTTGCCAAATCAGTTAAAATGATATTCTTCCATGTTTTAATCTGGATATTTTATAATTTTAAGTATTGTATTTATATCTATGATCCGTTTTGAGTTTTTTAATTCAATGTGAGTTTGGGGTAGAGATTTTTCCTTATGGATAGAAATTATTTTAGAATATTTTTTAAAGGATTATTTTTTAAAATTGAATTGCCTTGACCTTTGTTGAAAAATACAGTTTTAATTTTTTTTAATTAAAAAAAGTTTTTTAATGTTTATTTTTGAAGGAGAGAGAAACCTTGAATGTGCAGTAGAGTGGCAGAAGAGAGGGAGTCACAGAATCCAAAGCAGGCTCCAGGCTCCAAGCTGTCAGCACAGAGCCCCATGCGGGGCTCAAACTCAGGACCCATGAGATTGTGTCCTGAGCCAAAGTCAGATGCTTAACTGACTGAGCTTCCCTGGCACCCCCAAAGCTTCTTGATTTTTACAAAGACAGACTACTGAGATATGTCTTCTTATTTCCTAGGATTTGTTTTTAATCTACACTTTCACAATGGTATATGCTGATTTAGAAATACAGCTTGGTATGGTTTGACATATATAAATAGTGAACATATACAAACCTACAAGAAGGTTTTTTGTGACTAATACCTCTTATTATTCCATCTTTCCTACCTTCTGATTACAGGCAACAACTGATCTGTTTTCTGTCCCTATAGATTAGATCATATCTTCAAGAATTTTATATAAATTTTTTGTACACTACATGCCTTTTATTTAACATTTAAAAAACTCAACATAAGTGTTTTCAAATTTATCCTTGTTTATATCACTACTTCATTCTTTTTAATTGTTGAGTAGTATTCCATTGTATGGATAAGCAAAATTTTGTTAGGTTGGTTCTGGGTTCTTGATTTTACAAATACATCTGCAATTAATCAAGTCTTTGGATGGGCATATTTATTTATTTGGAATAAATATGTAGAATGTAATAGCTAAGTGATTTAGTAGGTGAATATATACATTTCTAAGTAACTGTAAAATTGTCTTCACAAGTGTTTATGCAATTACCCCCACAGTAAATGAGTGTTACAATTGTTCCACATCCTTCCAATAGTTAGTACAATCATTTTACAGTTTTACTATTTCAGAGGAATTGTAGTGGTATAATCTAATGATTTCGTTTTGCATTATCCTAAAAAAAATATTTCATGAATAATTTTTCACTTGATTACTTGTCATACATATGTATTCTTTGATGAAATGGCTATTAAAAATTGTAATGTTTAGATGTAGTTTTATGACTTCTTGCTGAGTTGTAGGATTTTAAAATATATATTCTGCATATAAGACTGTTACATATATTTGCAAATGATTTCTCCCTTTTTTGTGAGAATTCTATACACAGTGAAAATATTTTTTTTCTTTTTAAATGAAGGATATATATAACTTTCAGATACACAAAAACTGATAAGATTTATTACCAGCACATATGGAATATTATAGGAAGTTCTACAAGGAGGAGAAATGTCATACAGGTAGAACCTTGATCTATTAAAAACAAATATTTTAGGAAATGAGTGAAATGAATTTAAATGTGAATGATATTTATTATGTTATTTAGCACTCCACAAGTTAAGCTGTCATATAAAGAATAATTTTTGATGATGTAAAATGCCATAATAGGTGGAAGAGAGGATTAGCATATGATTTAAACTTTAAATCTCTTTCATTACAATTGAAGACTTATCTAAGACTATTTGAAGGTAGAGTCTGATTAATAATAGGATACCTATCTCTCAAATATCTTTACAATGCAATTTGAAATATATATTCATTTTCTCTAATTCTTTCAGTGGAAGTATTGGCCTGTTGTTTCTACTATACCCTCCCTGGAAGTAGGTATTATCACACAGTATTTACCTTGTAATGGAAGATAAATATGATACTGAAGATCTTACACTCAAGCACTACAAAAATAATGCAACATACACACCTTACAAATCAAGTTTACCACATAATCTGGTTTTATATGGTAACAAAATTTCTCATTTCAAAAGAGCTAAATCTAACAGTATGGTTTATAAAACAACATGAATTAAAATATGAACAAATAAAATACATGTAACAAATGTATTCATGAACAAATAAAATACAAGTAAAATAATACTGCTATAAAAGTATGAGTTGATTTAAAAATTCTTTCTGGAATAAAATTTGTAAATATCAATCAAGACTGTTGTAAACATTTTCTTGGACAGCAACAAAAAATTCCATATACAAGAATTTATACCAAAACAAAACAAAAATAGGCAGCACAAGCCAAATTTACAGAGGAGATTTTTCATTGTTTTAGCTTATTTAAGTAATATATTTGAAACTACAGAACTTCTAGCCAACATTAGTAGACTAGAATATTAAGTAGAGCAAATATTGTTTTCATACAATTTCAAAAATAACAGAGTCCATCGCTTGTGTTTGTTTGTTTATTTTTGAGAGAGAGAGAGAGAGAGAGCACAAGTCAGGGAGGGGCAGAGAGAGGGAGACATAGAATCCAAAGCGGTCTCCAGGCTCTGAACTGTCAGCACAAAGCCTGACCCAGTGCTCGAACCCACAAACTGCGAGATCATGACCTAAGCTGAAGTCAGAGGCCCAACCACCTGATGCCTTTAATAGAGATAAGAGATATTAAATAGAGATATTTTGACACAAGTTACTTTCATAATGAAATTATAACTATGTATGTATAACTGTGTGTATAGAAAGAACTCTACTTTGAAAAGAATTTAAAAATATGCAAAATAAGTCCATAGTCAGTACAGCACTAGCAAAAACACATGCTATTACTTAGGAGAACATTTTAAAAAAATCCTGTGGAGTAATGTCTTATCTTGCTAAAGTTTGGGTTTGTGCTCTAGTCATTGTATGAGATGGGTTTTAAAAATAACCTGGACTATTTCAAGTACTTTTTCAAGGTAATTTTCTATATGTTGGTAATTTATGTATAGATTTCAAGCAGGATATAGTGTACAACTTTTGGTATATTTCTTAATCTCTTGTTTCAAAAATTTTAAAACTAGTTACTTGACCTTGTTTTCAAGTACATTTTGAATCTTATTGGTAGTATTTCAAAGTTAGGAATTATAAATTGGGAAATTATAAAATAATTTAAGTCTATGTATAAATCACTGTTCGTTAATTATGAGCGTACCGTGATATGAAAAGATAGGCAAGGATACCCAAATCTACACCCATACTTGAACTGGTAGAGTGATTTCAATGGGTAATGCTATAGGGCTGAGACTTGTAAGTGAAAAACTGAGTGATGGATTTAGAGAATATTGTAGTTTTCCATGTGGTTTCATTATATTTATGTAGTTATGTTGATATATGACTGTAATTTCTGGTATTTATTCTAAGAAAGAATATTTCACAGAAAAATTTTATTCCAGGACTCCTGGGTGGCTCAGTCGGTTAAGAGACTGACTCTTGAATTTGGCTCAGATCACCATCCCAGGGTCATGGGATCTAGCCTGATGTTGGGCTACTAAATTCTTTCTCTCTCTCTCTCTCCCTCACTCTTACTCTTTCTCTCTCTCCCTTCTTCCCTCTGCTCTTTCCCCACTTGTGCATGGGCTCTTTATCTCTGTCTCAAAAAAAAATATTTATTCCGAATGGAAGCAATTTTGTTCTTTAAATCTAAGTAGGGTTATATCCATATTTATTTCATATCAGGATATATTTGATCAAATTATAAAGGTGGCAATAAATATTGTTGTCTGAGATATTTAAGGACCTAAGATTTTTTAAAGGGTTGAAAATAAAATCTTGGGGTAGAATCTTTTTTCCTAAAACTCCAAAAAAATAATATAGTACATATATACTTACAAGTCTCCTAAATCCCATCAGCAAGTTTCCTTTGAAACTATTCCCTGTCAAAAATGAATGTTTTTCTAAAAAAATAAATAATACAGTTTAACTTAACATACAATTTTTATGTCAATGGTTCTTTAATATATTTACAAAATGTCAAAATACTTTCAAAAGTAGTTGAAGCTGTATGAGACTTAATGACCATAATTTCCTGTCTGCACTTTTAACAGTTATACTCTTTGAAACTTTTGAATATATTCAAAGTTGTGTTCTCAGTAAAATTGAATATGCTGAGTTGATTGAATGTCCAGAGGAACCAATTAAAGGTGAGATATTAATATTAACAAGAATGTTTCATAAATGATGAAATTATTCTCTATTTTTTTTTTCATATTGGATGGTAGATTGCTTTCCCTCTAGAGCTAAAAGCTTTAATTTTTTTTAAATTTATTTATTGAAGTATGGGTTTTCTTTAACAGTGAGGCTAGAGTAACTCTACATGTAATCATCCTAGTTGGAAGTAGGAGAAAATGAACCCTCTATAAAGTCATATTTAATCTATCTATCTCTTGGATTCATGCAGAGAAGTGTTGCCAATGGAAATTCAATCAAAGAAGGTTGTGCATTGAGGCCAAGTTCCACTTTAGGAAATAACATTTCCTGATTATGCATTTGGGACCATATCTTATAGAGGAATTTACACAAACAGGATCATTCAACCCAAGTTTTCTGTCTAGCTTCCCTATTTGAAATGTCTGATATTCACTGATTTTCACATCACAGGAATGTACAATACATAGTGGAAATATAAATTTATATAGTTAAATAGTTTTAAGGAAAATTTTAGTTTTTTGATATCTAGATACTCCTAAATCAAAATAAGTATAAAAACATACCTGAAGGTGAAGGAAGTGATACTAGGAAGGTATGTAAGACATATTTAACTATATTTCTAAGACTACTGCACTGGATATTCACTGAATCTACAGATTCACAATTTCCATCCTGCATTCTTGCCCTGAGTATACTTGTTATTTAGTGGAATTAAGAAAATTGGCTCTGGTAAAATTTATTTTTAGGTAATCACAAAAAAATCATGTATCACCAATGTATTATGTCCAGTATAACAGCTTAAAATGCCATTGATTCATCTTAAACATTAAAAATCTTCATTAAAGTAAAAGAAAATTAAACTGAAAAACATTTTAAGGTGACTTTAAAGTCACATTGGATTGATTTGTGATGCATCTTACAAACTAATAAAAATGCTATTTAACAGTACTAAAATCAAAATTAAATTGGCCAAATAATTCAACCTCATTATCATGTCACATGTTGTACTTTGTTCATGATTTAATATTCTTCTTAATTGTGTCTATGAATAGGACCTAAGTATCACACTCCCATCCTTAATCTCAATTTATTTCTTGTTATGTAAACATCCTTAAATTATATTCCATGTCTTCGTATGACTTACTCCTCGATAGGTCTGTTATATTTTTCTTCCATCAATCACCATTATCAGCAGTTATAATTAGAGTAGTTTGGATTTGCTCTTAGAATATTTAAAAACACTGATTTGGCTGTCTTGAGCCATTCTTTCTCTACTATGATCTTTTCCTAAAAAATCTCTTTCTGTATCTCTCTTTTACACACACACACACACAATTACAACTTTTCCCCTTAGAAAATTTTTTATATTTCATTTTTAATAAAATATATCTAGTGTCTGAGAGAAATATTGATATGTTATGAAATCATGCTGATGCTATGAAAAATTTAAAGCAATTCAACCATGTGTGGCTATCAAGCTCTATCATTCATTAAAGTTACTAAAGCAGAGATACCAATATTTCATGGGTTATAACTACCTTAGTTTCTCAATAATTGTGTTTTTTTTTTTTTTGATACCCAGACCAAAACAGATAATAGCTCCTTGTGTGATGTAGTTGTAAAATAGAATGCACAGAATCCAAATATCTCACTGGGTTTCACTAAAATTTTAAAATATTATTTGGTGTTTCTGTGAGTTTGCTATGAGGCCTTGGGATACTTTCTAAGAACTACAGGATTAACTGGTGAAATGCCTGTAATTATTAGGAAATTGTTACAAAAATATCTATTTTTTTTCATGGATACAAATGGAACATCTTATATGAAGGGTTTGCTAATTATATACATGTTTTTATTTTTTTTTAATTTTTTTAATGTTTATTCATTTTTGAGAGTGAGACAGACAGAGCATGGGTGGGGGAAGGGCAGAGAGAGAGACACACAGAATCCGAAGCAGGATCCAGGCTCTGAGCTGTCAGCACAGAGCTTGACGTGGGTCTTGAACACACAATCTGTGAGATTATGGCCTGAGCCAAAGTTGGATACTTACCCAACTGAGCCACCCAGGCACCCGTAAAACATGCTTTTAAAAATACTGTGTCATCATGAAGAAAAGTTTAGTTCAAGACTGGAAGCATGACCTAAATCTAAAAAAATATATTCTTAAACATTTCAGTAATCAACTAAAATGTGATAAAATTATGTGATCTCAAAGCAGTCTAATATATGTTTATAATTGAAAATGTTTTTTAATTAGAAAATAATATACATTAACCTGATAAGAAATAGGTATGAATGGCATAGGAAACCACTTCATTAATCTGTGACGTCAAAAAAAAAAAAAGAGGCAGGGGTGCTTGGGCGGCTCAATTACTTAAGCGTCCAACTCTTGATTTTGGCTCAAGTCATGATCTCAGGATTTGTGAGATTGAGCCCCACATCAGTCTCCGTGCTCAGCCTGCTTGGGATTCTCTCTCTCTCTCCTTCTGCCCCTCCCTGACTACTCATGTGCACAAGCACTATCTCTCTCAAAATAAATAAATAAAACTTAAAAATAAAAGTGTTTTTTTTTAAAGGAGCAACACAATGGAACAGAGATAATTGTCTCCCTAACAAATAGCATTGGAAAACCTGAGTAGTCACATGCAAAAAATAAAATAAAATAAAATAAATTTAGATGCAGATCTTACACTGTTTACAAAAATTAAACCAAAATGAATCATCGACCTAATTGTAAAACATAATACTCCTAGAAAATAACATACAAGAAAACCTAGATGATCTTGGGTGTGATGATGCCTTGTAAATATAATACCAAAGCATAATCATGAAAGAAATAATTAATAAGCTGGATTTATATTAATAAAATTAGAGGCTTTGCGTGAAAGACAATGTCAAGAGAATGGGTAGACAAATGACAGACTAGGAGAACATATTTGCAAAAGGCACATCTGATAAAGGTGTGTTAGCCAAAATATACATAGAACTCTTAAAACTCAACTATAAGAAAACAAACAATCCTACTTAAAACTGGGCTGAAGACCTGAATAGATTCCTCACAGATGATATACAGATGGTAAATAAGCATATGAAAAGAAGCTCCAATACTATGTTGTTAGAGAACTATAAACTAAAACAACAATGGAGTACTTCTATGCATCTGTTGGAGTGGCTCAGATTGAAACATTGAAAACCCCAAAATCCTGATGAGGATGTGGACCAATAGGAACTCTCATTCATTGCTGGCTGGTGGGAATGCAAAACAGTACAGATACTTTGAAGGAGAGTTTGGTAGTTTCTTACAAAACTAAATATGCTGTTGACATATGACCTAGAAAACATGCTTATTGGTGTTTACCCAAAGGAACTGGAAACTTATAACCATGCAAAACGTGCACACAGGTGTTTATAGCAGTTTTATTCATAATCATCAAAATGTGGAAGGAACCAGCATGACATTCAGTAGATGAATAAATAAACTGTGGTGCATCCAGACAATGGAACATTGTTCAGCACTAAAAAGAAATGAGCTAGCAAACTCTGAAAAGACATGGAGGAAACTTAAATGAATATTGCTAGGTGAAAGACCTGATCTGAAAAGGCTGCATACTATATGCTCCCAACCATGTGACATTCTAGAAAAGGCAAAACTATGGAGACAGTAAAAGATCAGTGGATGCCAGAGGTTTGGGAAGGGAGAGGGTTGAATAGGCAGAGTACAGAGGATTTTCAGGGCAATAAAAATATTCTTTATGGAACTATAGTGATGAGTACAGTGTCATAGGCTTGTCCAAATCCATAGAACATACAACAAGAGAGAGCCCTAAAGTAAACTATGGGCTTTGGGTGATTATGAGGTGTCTTTGTAGGTTCAATTATAACAAGTATCCTGTCTGGTAAGCGATGTTTATCATTATGAGGAGGGCTTTGCGGCGGGGGGGGGGGGGGGGGGGGGGAGGGGGGAGCAAGGAGTATACGGGAAATTTCTGTACTCTCCCATCATGTTTACTGCAAACCTAAAACTACTCTAAAAAAAAAGAAATAATTTAATTATTCATGATTATGTTCAACATGGATCTGTCAGTTCTGGCCAAGAAACTTATGTAAGAAAATTAAATAGAGTATATTATAGGAAGTATAAGAATTGGAGATATATTAGAACAAAATACAGGAAAAGACAAAAATACATATTAAAATATAATAACACCAATAACAACAAGTAAGTATCTCTACTGACAAGTTATACCCACACTTGCCTTTTCTACACTGTACTTTTTAGAAGAAAGTCACTGTTTTCAGCTCACAATTAAGAAATGAAGAATTGGGGTGCTTGGGTGGCTCAGTTGGATAAGCATCCAACTTTTTATTTTGGCTCAGGTCATGATCGAGCCCATGAGATCTCACAGTTTGTGGGCTCTGCGCTGACAGTGTGGAACCTGCTTGGGATTATCTCCTTCTCTCTCTACCCCTCCCCTGCTCGCTCTCTTTCTCTCTCAAAATAAATAAATAAACCAAAACAAAATAAATAAGTGAGAAATAAAATTCCACTTCCTTTTAAGACAGATTGTCTACATAAATTATTTGGAAATCTTCATAGGCAACATATTTATTTTATTCCTATTCATTTAATTATTCAATGATTTATTATTCCATAAATGCTTATTACATCAAATTGACTGAAGGACTGTTCAAGTCAACTATATATTTACTATATATTTACTATATTTTGTCTTCTTGAACTAGCATTTACTGAAATAGTGGTATTTAAGACAAATCTATAAGAGTGGATTTGTGTATTTCTATCAAGTCCCCTTTCCATTCCCACCGGTACCCTCAACTCCATCCTTAGTCATTTTGATATTCTTAAGTGCTTACACATTTACGATTGGCATAGAGAATTGATTCTTTTGTCAGTAGGTAATGCTGCCCTTTGCCCCTGACACCTTGTTCTGAAGTCAGCTTTGTTGTGTCTGCCTGCTTTCTTTTGATTAATATTAGCATGGTGTATGTTTCTTTCCATCTCTTCACTTTTAAAGTATCAGAATCTTTACACTTAAAATGATTTTTCTTTAGACAACAAGATCAATAAGTTGGGTCTTACTTCATTCATCCTGACCATTAGTGTATTTAAATTCCTGTATTTAAGCCATGCACATTTAAAATGATCGTTGCTATAATTTGATTGTATCAAGTTTGATTATATCAAATACATCAAAAATTCTATTTTCTGTATTCTTTATGTTTCCCTCTTTTCCTCCTTTCTCTAGTTTTAATTGAGTATTTTATATGATTCCATTTTGCATTCTGCCTTAGCATACTAATTAGGCATCTTTTAAAATGTTTGTAAGTGTTAGCCCAGAGTGTTGTCTCCTTTCTATATATACATATATATCATTTTTAAATGAGGAAATTATACACACTCACCTGGTTAGAAATAGGCATAAATACCATAGGAAATTAATTAATCTAAGCCTACTTTAAAATAATACCATATCACTTTGTATGTAGTACAGGTAACTTATTACATTCCTGATTCCTCCCTTGCATCCCTTATGACATTAGTAGTAGTAGTAGTAGTAGTAGTCGTAGCAGTATTAATTTCACCTCACCTTAGGCTATAATCATCCAAACATTGTTACTGGTATGACTTTAAACAATCAGTTATTTTAGATCAATTAAGAATAAGAAAATAGGTTTTACTTCCTTTCATTTATTTCCTCTCTGACATTCCTTCCTTATATAGATATAATTTCTGACTTATATAACTTTTCTTCTGCCTGAAGGAAAATTTTTAACATGTCTTAAAGGGAAGAAGATGCAACAATGTATTCCTTCAGATTTTATTTGTCTGAAAATATCTTTATTTCTCCATTTTTGAACGACAGTATCTCTGGATATTGAATTCTAGGTTGATGCGGTTTCTGCAAAGAAATTTACCATAATTATTATCTTTATTCTTTTAAAGATAAGATGCCCTTCCTCCTCCAACCACCACCACCAAATAGTTAGTTGCTTCACTATTTTATCTTTATATTTTGTTCTCTATACTTGTCTTATATATGCCTAGGTGTCAACTTTTGATCTTTGTTTTTGTTTCATTTTGTTTTTGATATTTAATTGGCTTGGCATTCTCTGCACTTCCAGGATCTGTGGTTTGTTGTCTTACTTTTGGAAAGTTCTAGGCTACTGTTAACCCCAAATATTTATTCTGCTCCATTATTTCTTTTTGTCTCTTTGTGATACTCCAATAATTCATATTTTACACATTTGAAATTGTCCTACGGTTCTAGGAAGTTTTTTTCTATTTTTTTCTTCTTTTTTCTCTTTACCTTTCACTGTGAGGAGTGTATCAGTCAGGAATTTCCAGAGAAACAGAACCAGCAGGATCAATCTTTCTATCTAGATGGAAAGAGCGAGAGATTGGAGATTTAAGAATTGAGTGACACGATTGTGGGGATTTAGTGAGTCTAATATCTATAGAACAGAGACAGTCTGGAAATTCCTACACAAATTAATAATGTAGTCTTAACTGAAAAATTTGTAAGGCAGATTGGTCAGCTAGAAATTCAGGCAGAATTTCAGTGGTACAATCTTGAATCAGAATTCCTTCTCAGAACCTCAGTTTTTGTTTCAATTTTTGTTTCAGTTATGATGAGGCCCTTCACATTATCAAGAATTATCTCCTTTATACACAACTGATTGCAGATTTTAATTACATCTACCAAATAACTTTACAGCAACATCTACATTAGTGTTTGAACAAACAACTGAGCACCATAACTTGATCAAATTGATAGTGTTTTTGATTTTTTTGCATGTTTTTAAAATTGTGTTAGTGTTTCCATCTTTCTTCTCCTACTACCAAATCTGTTTTGTATATTGTGGATTTTTTTCCATTAGCGTCCTTATCATATTATACATAATTATTTTACATTCTCTACTAATAAGGCAAGCATCTGTACCATGTCTGAGTTTGGTCCTGATGATTACTTTGTCTCTTCATGTTATGCTATATCTTTTTTTTTTTTTTTTGCCTTTGGCTTGTCTTCTATTTTTGTTGTTGTTGTTGTTGAAAACCAGCCTTCATTTTTTGGGCAATAAAAACCAAATAAATAGGTCTCTGGTGTATGCATTTATGTTGGCCTCCACTTAGGACTTGCACTACTTACTGGTGGCTTCAAATTCCTCTGGTGCCTTGTTTTTGTCTCCCCTCTTGACTTCTGGCTTTTCTTGTTGGTTCTTCCCTGAGAGTCTTAGTCTTGCAGTTTTTTCAGGTGTGATTCACTATTATTACATTTGTTGTTGATATCGGGGTAACATGTGGAATGGGGAAAATCATATAGATTTTCTAGTTTCAGTCTTTTAGTGAACCTGTATCTCTGGTTGTGACCAAACTTACCAGTGTTGCTTGTGGTATAACTTTTTTCTCTCTTTACTGAGACAACAAGACTAGAGAGAACTGGAAAGAAATGAATGCCCAAGTCCCTGGGACAATGCCAGTAAAGTCTTGCCACCTCAATAGTAGACACTTATAATCAAACAGCATTGGACATATTCACAAGGATTGTCTTACTCTCTTTCTGCCAGAGGCATAAAGGGATCTTCTCAAATCTTATGAAGAGAACCTGAATGATTTTCCTGGAGGTAAAAATCTACAAAATTGTGAGGGACCCCCTGAAATTGCAGCCCCCAGGTGAATCTCAGTCTCAATCTGTTCTATTCTCAACTTCTAGGGGTTCATCAAAATTATCATTTAACTATTCCTACCTGGTTATGGCTCCAGAGGCTTCTACTCCAGGTATGCGACTGCTGGCTATGAATCTCTGGATTGGTCTATCTCTCCAGAATTTGGGGTGGGAATTTGCCTTTTGATGTCAGTTCTTTGATGGGTTCAAGTAAAGTTGTTGAATTCAGTTTGGTATGCTTTTACTTGAGAGGATTTCCTTACAGCCCTTGGAAGCTGTGTGGACTTTCAGGCTTTTCAAATGCCAAAGGTAAAACCAGAAATTCCTTGCCAAGAGTCATAAACCAACATAGGCACCAGTGAATGAACTCAATTTTTTTTTCATTTTTCTTGTTAAATGAGTATATGGATTAGTTTCAATGATGACATAGTGAGAAGTAACTTGTTGACAGTTTTCATGACATGATTAAATTACTCAATATTCTTAGCAGCTCCCAAATTTCTTTTTTTTTTCTTTTTTGCTATATATGTGATTATAGTCCTCAGTGTAACTTCTTTTTTTTCACTGAAATTCATGTGTAATTGTAGAATTATATATTCCAAATGTATAAATTCTTCTAGAGTATTACTTGTGATTGGCAGCATTCATAGCAAACCAAATGCAACAGTGAAAGAATACTAAAATGATGCATTGTAGTAGAATAAACCTTGGATTGGACATTATGAGAATCTCAGTCTTAGTCCTTCCATACTAATTTGCCAAATGACCTTGATAAAAACAGCTAAACACTCTACACACTGTTTGACTTATGTAAACAGGCTCCAGCTGAACTCATTGTTTCACTTGTAAGTTTCAACAGTGTTTTTTAGCCTACATAAATGATGATTTTGAATGATCTTCCAATGTTTATTCCATTTTTAAAAACTTTCTACCAAATGTTTACTTAGATTTTATAAAGGCTTTATCAATGAGACATTAAACTATTCTTCACTTAAATTCTGTCACTTTTGATCTCATTTCTTCAATGCCAATGTAAAAAAAAAATTTCTTAATGCTGTTTTCTTCTTCTTTCTTTAAATGTTTATTTATTTTGAGAGAGAGAGAGTGTGCCTAAGAGGGGAGAGGGGGAGAGGGAGGAAGGGAGACAGAGAGGATCTCAAGCAGGCTCCGTGCTCAGCACAGTGCCTAATGTGGGACTTGATCCCATGACCATAAGATCATGACCTGAGCTGATATCAAAAGTCAGACACTCAACTGACTGAGCCACTCAGGCATCCCAACAATGTTATTTTCTTATTTAATTACTTAAAAATTAATCTTTTTCTGAATATGTAATAATTCTTTTTTTAATTCTAATACTACTCATGCATTTCCTAACCATACTGTGTCCTTCGAAACTAGATGAAAAACTCCAATAAGTTAGGAGCACCTGTGTGTGTGTGTGGGGGGGGGAGTATATGATATTACTTAGCAGCTGGAATAGTTATTGGACAGTAAGGTATTTTTATATAAATGAATTTGTTATTAAATATATTTCCAAGTAGTCCAAAAATTCAAAACCTTTTTCTTTAGAGAAATGTTAGATATTCAAAAATTATTTAGACCCACCAAATACTTTTCTCCATAATTTTAATTCCATCTATACAATTTAAACTGAAATTATATTAAACTGTTTTTTTAAAAATAACGATACATTAACTGCATAACATAAATAACATGACTTTATGAAAGTAATCATTTTCCAATACAAAATAAAATTAAGGAAAACATAGTATTGTTATACAGTTTTTACAAATCTCTTTAATGTCTAGCTTAAAGGAAGACTGGGATTCTCATATATACACTTGCATTCAATCCATTTGCATTCAATCTGCTGTCCGTTATTGTCTCTGAAAATTGTCAAAGTGAAAATATGACAACAATGAGTGGATAGTGCAAATAATGTTTTAATATTTATGTAAAAGTAGTTTTAGGGGTGTCTGGGTGGCTTAGTCTGTTTGACAACCCAAATCTTGACTTCAGCTCAGGTCATGATCTCACAGTTTATGAATTTGAGCCCCACATTGGGCTCTATGCTAACAGTGTAGAGCCTGCTTGGGATTCTCTCTCCTTCTCTCTCTGCATCTCCCTTGCTCTCTCTCCCTCTCTCTCTTTAAATAAAGTAAATAAACTTAAAAAAAGAACTAGTTTTAACTTCATGGACATGCTGAAAGAATATTTGGGACCACCTGGGTCACATCTGAAGATTCTTGCTTTAAATAATGAGCATATCATAGTAGGATTTTCATTTCATTTATATCTGATTTCTAAGTATAGCACTATCACATTATGAATATATATGTGTATATATATATATATATATATATATAAATGAATGACATATATATGAATGGCATACATATATATATTTATATATATAGATAGATAATTTAATATGTAGTGCTAGCATATAGAAAAAATTAAATTTAAATGCAGCTAAAAATTGTAATGACTCTTGTTCTTATTACCAGATAATAATGACGAAAGAAAGGGGTGCCTGGGTGGCTCAGTTGGTTGAACATCTGACTTCGGCTCAGGTCACAGTCTCACGGTTCATGGGTTCCAGCCCTGCATCGGGCTCTGTGCTGACAGCTCTGTGCTGAAGCCTGGAGCGCTTCAGATTCTGTCTCTCCCTCTCTCTCTGACCATCCCCATATCACACTCTGTCTCCTCAGAAATAGATAGACATTAAAAATTTTTTTTTTTAATGATGAAAAAAGATCAAAACCACAAGTTACTCTTGGTGATGAGTTAATTTCCATAAAATAATAATAATTGATAATTTGTTATGCACCATAAGCCAAATTGCTTCTCTTCTATTATGGAGTCTATGTAGCTTTTATTTGGTGTTTTTTAAAATAATTTCTTCTGAGATTATAGCTCATCTTTGGGTTTGGTGACTTAGTTTATTTAGTCTTTCTACCTAGAAGTTTTATTTGGAAAAATATTTACACATGATATAATATTTTGGTTAGGGTATTAATCTTACTATTTAATGGAATCAATTTTTCTCTAAGGCTTCAGGGAACATAGAGAAGTAATGAAGGGAAGAAGGACAGCATAAAAATGATTGGCTCTATTCCCTTATGCTGAATAAATCTCATATGGATATCCTCAAAATTAGCTATGGCTTCTCTCAATGTCCTCAAATCAAAATAATGTCAGTATCTCTTTTCCTTAACAGCATGTCCTTGCATCCATTTCTGATAATTTTCCACTTTTTGAGTTGTACCTGATGGTGAGTGAGAGGAGTTTAAGGAAGGAAATACAAAACAGTAAAGGGTCAAGGGTGTTCTTACACTAAAATCACCACCTCTTACCAATAGAGATAAAGTGGTAAAATTTCAAGACCCAAAGAAAAGATAGAAAGCCTTAAGGACATTAGAAAGGAAAAGATTCTAAAATACAATTCATTGGACATTCCATCAACAGTAAGAGATACTGAAGACAACATGGCAATTATTTCAAAGGGCTGAGGGATGTAATTTTGAATGTAGCACTAGACATGCAATCAAATATTGTTCATTTTAGAATAAAATAATGTAATTTTTATAACACAAGAAGTTAGATTATAACTAGCCCTAAAAAATTAACAACTCAAAAATTAGACCCAGAAAAACAAGAATGATAACAAATCCAGGAAGGTAGTGTGAGAATGTAAGACACAATATTGAAATATGTCTTAATCAATTTTTTATTAAATGTAAGAATTACTGTCAAAAGTTGATATTACAATATTATTATAAGTTCTAATTTTGGCTTAAAATTCTAGATAACCTATGCTGAAAGTGAGAACTAGGCAATGGGGAGAATAGAGAGAAATAAAACCTCATTTTGATTGGCAACAAAAAGATGGTTGAATTCCTGAAGTTATGTGACATGTGAATTTTAGATGTTCAAAGGAAAGAGAGAAGGATAAACACTAAAAATAAAATCTAAAATGTATGTTCAAACACATCTGGATGACCTACTGTGACAATTTTATCAAGTCATGGCTCTGAGAAATCGACATACCACTCTAATTAAGAGACCACTGCCCGCCTGTTTGGATGGGCCAGATGTCGGCAGCCAGGCTGTGGGGCTGATTTGCCCCCGATGGATATGTGGTCCTTGGTTGCTACAGGTCTAGGTCCTTACAGCAGTGCCGGGTGCAGGGCTGAATATGGTGATGGTCTGCTCACCACTACTGAGCTGAGTGATTCCACCATGTCGCTGTCTCCCCTTGGCCACCAGAGCTTCCCTTTTGACTACAATGATAGTGACAGGGTGGATGAGGAAGACCTGGATGAAGATGCTCATGATTCAAAGGCTAAGGTGGCGAGCCTGAAAGGAGTGGAGTTACAGCGGTACACCAGTGTGGTTGAGTCAGACGACAACCGAGAAGAACAGAAACAGGTGCACCTACCAGAAAGCCTCCTGACACCATGGGAACTGTGGTTCATTGGCAAAGAAAAAGAGGAACGTGACCATCTGCGACATAAAGCACTGGAGGAATTAAATTAGCGGCTAGAAAAAAAAAAGAAAAGAAAAGAAATTGAAGAACGTTGAAAAAGAAAAGTAATTGCTGAAGAAAAGCATAGAGAATGGGTTCAGAATGAACAGAACCAAAAAGAAAGGGAACCAAAAAAATTAATGAAATGGAGAAAAATGCAGCAGAAGAACTGGGGAAAGAACATTTCCAAGAAAAGGCAAAGAAAAATATCAAGAATGATTAAAGAAAACAAATGCTGAAGGATGTGAGAAGAAAGAAGAAAAGGCTAAAAGAAAAACCAAGGCAAGCTGAATTACACAGAAAAAAAGGAAATAGCAGAAAAAAGGTTTAAGGAATGATTGGAAAATGCAAAAAAATAAACCTTGTCCAGCTGCAAACAGCTGTGGCTATGCCGATGGAAATCTTACAGAGTTTCACTGTGGAAATTCTGATCCAGAGCGAGCTTTTTATAATCCGATTCTAAAGACACCCATCCATATGCCTCCTTCCAAGGAACCTAAGGACCTATCAGGAAAGAAGACTAAAAGGACTATGATAAGTCGGTCAGGTGGGTAATTGTCTCTGGTGGTTCAGAAAGCCAGAAGCAGTGTTTGCCTTGGGAGTCTGTGCAGAACACAAAGATAGTGGCATTGCATGATTTTACCTGGAACTATGTAATTTTAAAATTAGAATAATTTTTCCCTGCTCAGTCAGCCTGTCCATAGTCGATGTGATTACTGACGAGTTCAAATTTTTGCTTTGTGTATGTTGTCCTTGGACTTAATTTAGGAAGATATTTTATATATCTTCATTTTTATAAGTGCTTTAAGGTTGATCTTCACATATTGTTTCACACTATAAGTGTGTGAATAACAATTGTGTTTATATGTAGTTTGCATTAAAACTATACTATGATACTAATAAAACCAACAATTTATATTGTGTTAAAAAAAGAAACCACTGACTATGAAGAGATATGTGTTTAAATACATACATACATGCTTTATTGAATGTTGTATAATAGTGTTTTATTAAATGTTCTACTTAATAATACAAATTCATTTTTTCACATACTGTATTCACTCTAAAATTTGACATAACAAAATTGAGATAATTCTGTTCTCTCTGCAAATTTTCACTCATTCATTTGACCTAAGTATTATCTTTAATGACTATTTAGGTCACCCTTGAAATATTTTGCAATTGACAGTTATAAGCCTTGATAGGTAAGATAAAAAGTAATTAGTAAACTATTGTTCCCTACACAAGGAACAGAAATCTGTCACACAGAATATTACTATTAATCTTAATCATTGATATCCTTATTTTTATTTTCAGTATTGATAGAAAAAATAAGTTATTTCAGGATTTTAACTTTTATTATTTTGAGACTGCACAACATTTCATTATTTCATTATAATAATATTCAAGTATTTTGTTATTTCCCTGCTAGAAAGTGTTGAAATAATTATATTCCTGTTGTAGTTATGCTGCTGTGAATATTCAGCTTTACTTAAAGCAGTGTTTATATTAGTGAATATTGAAGTTCAGTTCCTACCAATTGAATTGGTCTGTAAAAGGCCATGAGAAATCTAATGCTTAGATTTTTTTTAATTGTGAAAAAGTGTAAATTACTTAATTACCCACATATAATTAGTTGAGACATTGTTGACACTTTCAGTATTCCACTTTATTTATTTATTTATTTATTTATTTATATTAAATATAATTTGTTGTCAAATTGGTTTCCATACAACACCCAGTGCTCATCCCAACAGGTGCCCTCCTCAATGCCCATCACCCACTTTCCCCTCTCCCTCACCCCCATCAACCCTCAGTTTGTTCTCAGTATTTAAGAGTCTCTTTAGTATTCCACTTTAAAAGATACTGCATACACATGAAAAACAAAATCACTCTAGAGAAAATTGCAAGTTAATGTTTCCTATTCTGTTCTTCAATGGAAATAAAAATGAAAGGTCAATAAGAGGGTCAGTGACCTGAAGTTAAAATGCAATATCTTTTGAGGGGAGAAAATAATAAGCCTAGCACTGAGTAACCTCTCTATACTTCTGTGGCCAGACTAGTAAATTCAAACCCCAGGACGGCATTCAGAGTAGCTCCCATTATTCTCTCCAATATTGTTTTACGCAAGGACTCATGAATTTTTACCTGATAGCTTCACCTAAAAACATTTTTAACAGCTTACAAATCATATCCCAATATGTCATTTAGTATTTTGATGGAATAAAAGGACAAATTTGATATTTCCAGGAACATTTAAACCAGTATTTTTCCTTGTATATTATTTGCTGTACATATCACACTGTTCAACATTTCTTTTTTTTTTACAGATTTGTTCTCTTTCGAAAAAAGAAAAAGAAAAAAGCTGTAATCAGTATTCTTTTGTAAATCTTTTTTGTAGAAGAAAAACAACTAAACTAAGATGAGAATATATTTCATTCAACTGAAAATTTATTTCCAAAGTATCTGTAGTATTTTATATACCAATTAGCAATGCATAAGAATTCTGGACTCTACTTTCTCATTAATATTTAGTGCATCGGGGTGCCTGGGTGGCTCAGTCGGTTGAGCGTCCAACTTTGGGTCAGGTCATGATTTCACAGGTCACGAATTCTAGGCCCACATCAGGCTCTGTGCTAACAGCTTAGAGCCTGGAGCCTGCTGCAGATTCTGTCTCCCTTTCTCTCTGCCCCTCCCCCCATTCTCACTCTGTCTCTGTGTCTCAAAAATGAATAAACATAAGAAAATTAAAAACAATATGTAGTGTATCAGTTTTTTTTCATTAACCATTCTGATTTGTCTTTTGTTGTGTGTTCCAATGTTTTATTTTTGTAAATTAAACTATTCTGTTTTCATTGTATATTCATATAAATTTAGGAAGCAACTTTTCTTAGTTATTTTAAATGTTTATTCATTTTGAGAAAGAGAGAGAGTGCATGAGTCCGGGGAGGGGCAGAGAGAGAGAGGGAGAGCAAGAATCTCAGGCAGGTTCTGTGCTGTCAGTGCAGAGCCCAGCGAGGGGCTCCATCTCACGAACTGTGAGATCATGACCCTGAGCCAAAACCAAGAGTCGAATGCTTAACTGACGGAGCCACTTAGACACCCTTCTTATTTATTTTAGAAAAGCTTTCTGGAATGTTTATTAGGGTTGCTTTTAATCTATAGGTAAATTCGGGGAAAACTGACATCTTAGTAGTATTGTTGTCCAATTCTTGAACATAGTGTATGTCTCTATTTGTCATCTTTCCTGTTTTGGTGGTATATTTACTATTTAAAATTCTATATTTTTGCATATATTTAAAATCTATTTTTAAGTATTGATACGTGTTGGTGGTATATAGAAATAAAATACAATTGTATATATAATTATACATGTATAGAGTTATGTATATATATTGTGTAGACAAAATACATGCATTTATTTATATGTGTACACATACAAGGAGAAAGAAATGGGTCATGTTTTACCATAATTGTATGCTATTTTAGAGCATTAAAAGAGGATGATTGAAATGTTTCTTAAAATGCCATTTACTAAACTTGTAAATTCATAGATCGCAAATCTTTCTTGGTAAGTCTTTTAATATTGTTTTACTAAATTTTGTCATTTAATCTTGGAAATAGAAATATTCAAAAAGACCGGATCTTCCTCCTGAGAAGCAACATTTCATTTCTTTTTGTCAGTATGTGCACTTGAGAAATGCATAAGATGCATGCTGATTCTTCTGTGAACATTCAAAAATAAAAGGGGATGTGCTATGTTTTATGTGTTTTTCAATATGCCTGTTATATTTATCTGATAATGTATATTTGAAATGTATATTTGAATGTGTGTACTTGGCCTTTGATTCATTTCCACATGTGTTATCATCATAGTAAGGAAGCATGTTGGCTTGTGTTTTAAATTCTGTCCTCTCTTGACCTAACCTGATACTTGCTATCATATAATTTTTACTTCTCTTTGTGAGAGTTTCATGATGACTCAGTGAATGTAACTCGTTACTATACGATGTTATATTTCTGAGAATGTCTCAGTTACTGCAATTCCTATTCCCTGACCAGCTAAACATAAACAGTTGTTCTTTATGTAATGATGTATTCTGTTAGGCACATAAAACAGCCTACAGACATAATTACTAAGCTTCTGCCAGCAAGGCGTTCTATTCTTGGTGTAAGTAGAGAAAAAAATACAAAAAAGTTATTTTACAGCATTGTTATTTGGTTTATCATATTAAATTATAGTGTTATTCCAAGTTTCAATATTTTTACTCCTTGACATGGGCACTGTTATTGGAAATTATGAAAAGATAGGAACAAGTTACAAGATACAGATATGTGTACTAGTTAAGAATATTGCCTTAAAAGTTAGACCTAGGTTTGAATTCATTTGTACGTTTTTCTAGTTGTGGAAACTTTGGACAAAATTTTAAATCTCTCTTGATGTTTCAATATTCTATAAAGCAGAGATAAGAAAAGCAATATGTTTATTACTTTGAGGATTATTAGAGGCAATAAATGTAAAATGTTTATCACGTCATGTACCAATGTATATTACTTACCTTTTATTTTTACCTATTATTCAAAAAGACTTTATCAGGGTCTCCTGAACAGATTTAATTTTATTTCAGAAGCCAGATGTCTTGAAGATATACCAGTTATCCTTTCCTGTATAGCAAATTAACACAAAACCCTAAGGCTTTAAAAAACCAATTTATTTACTCATAATCTTGTATGTCAGCCCTGTGGAATGGGCTCAGATGGGCAGCTCTTTTGGAAGTTGTGCCGTGGGTCACTGGTAAGCCATAGTCATCTTGTGACTCTATGATCCTGGATGTTCTAAGATAAACTTAGATGTCTGATGTTGGTTGTTGGCTATCAATAGGCAGTCTGATGGTAGCTCTAGAGGAGCTCAGCAAAGATGGTCCTTCATGTGGTCTATAATCCTTCAATCCAGTACACAGGGATTATTTGCATGGCATCTTGAGAACCACTTGCCAAGAGGGTGAGAGTAGAAACTTCCAGTCCTCTTCAGGCCTAGCATCTGAATTCCCTCAATGCATGTCCACTACATTTTGTCAGTCAACACAACTTACAAGACCAATGCTGATGCTGCAAGGTGGAGAGATAACCTCCATCCCTTGCTAAGAAAAGCAGCAGGAAAATCCCATAGCAAAGGGAAAGGAGGAATCTGTAGTTATTTCCTGCTTCAATTAAATACACAAGCTTTATGTCTTAGACTCTGTTTCACAGAATATATACCCTGGACTCATTATGCTAACAAAGCATTTGCCAGTTCTTTATTCTCTATCTCAATGGAATAACTCTAAAATATTCTGAAAATGTCAGAAAATTCATGAAAATCTTCTTCCTAATAGAGGTGAGAGGGTGATGGTTGGTACTGTTAGAGTATTATTAAGAAAATTTAGCTTTCACTTTTCTGTCAAAAATAATCTCATTCACATCTGCAAGGATTTCTTTTATGGAATTATTTTCACCAGTGTAGTTGTATACAACAGAAATCTATGAAAATCAATGAAAGGCTTTATATATAAATTATAATAAACCAGTAATATTTACCACTCTGACCCAGTAAATTGTTTTGCATTTACACAACTATTTACTTTTGTTAGAAAATGACAATTGTGGTGTCATTTTTTGTTTTTGTTTTTGTTTTTTTTTTGTTTTTTTTTGACAATTGTATTTTTGTGCTCTCTCTGTGCTGATCGTTTTTCTGATTTTTCTAGGATCAAGTTATCTTTTTTAAAAACGCTTTTATTTAAATTTCAGTTAACATGCAGTGAAATATTAGTTTCAGGTGTACAATATAGGAATTAAATAATTCCATACATCACCCAATGCTCATCACAAGTGCCCTCCTTAATCCCCATCAACCATGGAACCCATCCCCCCACCACCTCCCCTCTGCTAACCATCAGTTTGTTCTCTATAGTTAGGAGTATATTTCTTGGTTTGCCTCTCCGTCTCTTTTTTTTTTTCTCTTTGCATGTTTTATTTCTTAAATCCCACATATTCATATGGTATTTGAAATCATATGGTATTTGTCTTTCTCTGACTGACTTAGAAAATGAAACCATACTTTGGAAGCATGTACATTATTTCACAATTTTAACTATAATCCCTCTTTATAAAAAATTTAAAGACTATGACATTTTTCAGTAACCTAACTATTAAGAGATAGCCATAGCTAGCATATTATTTAAATAACCTTTAAGTTTTTCAACTCCATAGGTTTGTCTTTTATACACTTTAGGTTTTTACCATATATTAACTTGTATATATTGCTATTCTTTAACTTTAGGACACTTTTAATGTTCTACATATTTCTCTCTTATAGCACTTTCATTGTTGTAATTCTGCATTTGATGAATATACCTTGCTTTCACTACAATGAAAGCTTTCTCTGTCAAGAATGTATTTACTCTATGATCATCATTGTTCCCTGTGCCATGCATAATGCTAACATATAGTAGCACAAAATATATATACTTATAAATGTTGAACAAAAAGGCAAATTGAGTAGTTTAAACCCAACTTTTTCTTTTGAAACTTGAAAACAACTTTTATTTTCCTAAAAAAAGGAAATATTTGCTTATTAGCAATAAATGTTGAACGAAAAGGCAAATTGAGTAGTTTAAACCCAACTTTTTCTTTTGAACAACTTTTATTTTCCTAAAAAAAAGGATATATTTGCTTATTAGCAAGCATCTGGTGGTCATGGAATTATGGTCACAGTTCTCTATAATGAAGGAATAATGAGTTAGCAAATGGTTTACGTTTTTGATGTATTTCTCAGTACCAGGAGACCAAGCTGCTGTTTGTTTTCCTGCAACTTGGCGGTGAATGGGAAGCTCAGAAAGGCAATTGGCTTTTTTTTTTATATATTTTTTTGGTAATAGGACAGTCATTACTACGTTTCTATTGTTCTGCTTTTCTTGTCAAGGGCAGGCCTCTTGACTCTGTATATTTGCTACTTATTCCATCTAATAGTTGTGGTCAAGCAGAAATCAGGCTGGATATGACTTGTGCACTTGAGCTTTCCACACCCTATTTACCAAAACACAAATTGATTTAGCCTTTGACATGCTTTCTTTGCTCACCCAGAGATGTGACAGGATCAGTAACTCTAAGGAGCTCTACAGGTTACAGCAAGAGAAAAGATTGAGGCCACAAGAGGCTGTGTCCAATTTGAGCTTCCAGCTTGCTCAGTGAGCTCTGCCCCATAAGTGAGAATACATTTTTGGCTTCATGAATATTTTGAAATTGTTATGTCAGATAATAGGGTCTGTGAAAAATTGTGGTATAGACAAATGGGGTATAGGATAAATGGTATCCAGGATTTATTTTTAAAAAATAAATAAAAGGATCATTTTAGAGTCATGTATCAGCCATATATATGTGCCACATCTCACGGAGTTTGTGAACTGTTGGGTAATATTCCTTTTAATAAAATTTTATGAAAGCATTAATTTTGGTTCTTCTGGAGAAATGATGCTGGATAACGAGATTAGAAAACCACGTCTTTTTCTATTCTTCTTATATTGTAATATTTTCTAATCTCAACATAGCTTGCAATCCCATATAGTATATATACAGACAGTACACTGGGAAGAAGTCCAACCCTCATCACATAATCATGCATGATTTTAACTTTAATATCTTATGATTAAATGCCCAGCTATTCTCATATACCTTAAGTGAACATATTCCTGGAAACAAAAACAATGAATCAAAGCAAAACAGACACTAATAAACTTTTAAATTTATTTTTATATTATATTATGGAAAAATTATACTAGATAACTTTAACAGGCAAGGTAAACTTTACTCAATTCTGTTGTAATAAAGGAGAGAGATTGAACTCGGCTCCACTAAAAGAAAAGTAGTTGGAAAAATTTATTGTATTTATTTTTTGGAAGAATTTTTCTTAAATGTTTATTTATTTTAAGATGGGGAGGGTTCAGAGAGAGAGAGAGACTATTATCTCATGAGGATAACATATTAGCATTTCTTAAAAACCTGGTAGCTCACAGAAGAACAAAAATATTATATAACTTGTAGCTCATATTAAATCGCTTGTCAAAGGACTGAGGTACTGATTTATGTATAACACCATGAAAATCCATAATTAAAAACTCATACCCATAAATCCATTTGCTTCTGGATGAGATACTAATGACGAAAACAATATAATAGCCTCAAAATGGTGTGTATATGTTTAGTTTTTATTATATGCTAAATACTCTTTTTAGTATTTTATGTGTATTTGAAATAGATCATCTCTTATTCTTATTGTAGATGAGGAAATTGAGGTGCTAGGTGGTCATGAAAATTTTCCAAAATCTGATAAGTGGCAGAGGAAGTGTTTAGTCTCATGACTAAAATAGAAATCATTATTAACCCCAAAGAGATCCCCCTGTATTTTATATTTTAATGGATAATGTTATTAAGTATTCTTTTGTTTATTGAAATCATGGATTTTACACTTTACATTTTATGTTATTGTCCATCTCCAACCAACTACTAAGCCTGGTTGATTCTATAATCTTAATAAGCTCTTGGATTCATTCATATTTTACCATGCTCTTGCTTTTAATAAAATCCAGGTTCTTGATGGCATTTTTACAATACCTTCCTACTGAATCTTCTTTCTTCATTCTTGTAACCTTTTCATTAATTGCTTCAAAAATATTTAATATAAACTGCATGCCATTAAATAAACATTAATTTAATAATAACTAATGCATTGTTTTTGGCCTACATATTGGTAAATGCCTTAGAATAATAACAGGGAATGTAAGTCACATTCCCTGTTACTGTGACAAGTGACACAATACTGTGACACAGTGATTGAAGAGTGTTTGCAAATGTAAATAGCACAGTGAGGAAAAATCTGAGATACTGAGATTTGTGCAAATATCTAAAGTATCTGAGGAAATGGTAAGTAATTTAATGTGATTCCAGTAAAAAGAACAACAATTGAAGTCCATTGTTAATGGTGTGACTTTTACTCTGAAGTGGGATGGAATGTTAATGGGCAAAGGGATGACTTAATAATACTTGAATCTTAAAGGATGTTGGAAATCTTAGTTTCATGTTGAAGAAAGACCACAGGAGATGTAAGAACTAATATTAATTAAAATAAGAGTCTTAGGGGCACCTGGGTGCCTCAGTCGGTTAAGCTTCCAACCCCTGATTTCGGCTCAGGTCATGATCTCACGGTCCTGAAATCAAGCCCCCTGTTGCTCTCCATGATCAGCGTGGAACCTGCTTAAAATTTTTCTCTCTCCTCTGCCCCTTCCCCACTTGTGTGCTCACACTGACTCTTTCAATAAATAAATTAATTAACTAATAATCTAAACTTTTCCTGTTGAAAATAAGAAGAGACTTCTCCGTCTTTCTTTTTCTTGGAACATTAATTTAACCAACTTTAAGTTCTCAGAAATTGTTTTTTGAGAGAGAGAGAGAGGAAGAGGTGCAAGTGACTGAGGGGCAGAGAGAGAGAGAGAGAGAAAGAATCCCAGGAGGGGCAGAGAGAGAGAGGGACGGAGAGAGAGAAAGAGAGAGAAGCAGAGCTCAACTGAAGCAGGGCTCCTGCTCTTTTGATGCAGGGTTTGAGCTCACATGATGGGGACTCGAACTCATGAACTATGAGATCATAACCTGAGCCATAGTCAAATGTTTAATAACTGAGCCACCTAGATGCCCAGTTCTCAGTAATTTTAGTCTAAGTTTTTTTTTTTTTTGAGAGAAAGTAAGAGAGAGAGAGAGAGAGAGAACGAGAGAGAGAGACCATGTGAGTGAGGGAGAACTAGAGGGGAAGGAAGAGAGAAAATCCCAAGCAGTCTCTGTACTCTCAGTGCAGAGCCTGACTTGGGGTTGGTTTGATCTCACATCCATGAGAACATGACCTGAGCCAAAATCAAGAGTGGACGCTTAACCAACTGAGCCACCCAGGTGCCCCTCTAAGTAAATTATTGAATTGCTTCTTTGTCTCTGAAATATATGTAAATCTTATTTAAAGATGAAGCTCTTTTTTCTTGAATTTAATGAACACCCAGTAATGTCTTTCTCAAGGACCTAAGCACCATCGCTTTTAAATCATCAAAAAATTTAAGTTCCCTACTGTTTAGTTTCTGTGGGGAGTTAAGTGCCTAACTTGAAGCACCTTGCTTCCAGTTATAAAAACTACCGCCTGTTGTAAAGACATGAAAAATTTATTTTTCCTAAGGATAAGCAAATTAGCAAACATAGATAGCTGTCTCTGTTACCAGGTGAATCTCAGATAAACTGCGTGTGATAAATGATGGTGTCCATTTGTTACTTGATGACTAGCTGTTGTTTATCATGACAACTTGAATGCAATGAGTTTACCTATTTGGCTATTTAAAGGATGGGATTTCTTCCATCTTGGCAATCTCTTAGAAGAGAGCTCTCATCATTCACATCATATTCTAGCTTCATACTCAGATAGAGAAGACATACAGGTGACAAATAACATTTGAAAATATGTTCCACATCATATTTCATGGGGGGAAATGCAAATTAAAATAACACTGAGATACTACTACATACCCACTAAAATGGCCCAAATCCAAAACACTGACAAACATCAAATGGTGTCAGAGATGTGGAGCAACAGAAACTTCCCTTCTTTGCTGGTGGGAATGTGCAGTGGTACAGCCACTTTGGAAGACAGCTTGTTGGTTTCTTAACCAAACTATAAACACTTTTACCAAACAACCCAACAGTCACACTTTTTACCATTTATCCAAATGAATTAAAAATCAAGACAAAAACTTGCATACAAATATTTATAGTAGCTTTATTCATAATTGCCAAAACATAGAAGCAGCCAAGGTGTCCTTCAGTTGGATGATGACGTTTGGTACTTCAGACAGTGGAATATTATTTAGTGCTAAAAGGAAATTACTCATAAAGTTGTGAAAAGACATAGAGGAAACACTACGTGCATATTACTAAATAAAGAAGCAAATCTGAAAAGGCTGCAAAGGTTATGATGCCATCATATGACATTCTGAGAAGACAAACTATTGAAACAGAAAAAAGAGCAGTGATTGCTAGGAATTAGTGGGTAGGGGGAGATGAACAGAGAGAGCACAGGTGAGTTTTAGGGTATTTTTCAAAAGAAAAGAAAACTTAGGTTCATACAAACATTTCTCTGTGGATGTTTTTAGAAACTTTGTGGGTGTCTGGGTGGCTTAGTGGGTTGAGCATCCAACTCTTGATTTGCACTCAGGTCATGATCACAGGATCAGGGTTATCTAGCCCCTCGTCAAGAGCCTCTTCTGTCCCTGTCACACACACACACACACACACACACACACACACACACACACACACACTCTCTCTCTCTCTCTCTCTCTCTCTCTCTCTCTCTCTCTCTCAAATTAAAAAAAAAAGTAAGGAAGGAAGAAACTGTTCACAATTGCAAATCAGAAGGTCACCCAAATGCCCTACCATTGGTGAACGCGCAAATAAACTGTGGTGAATCCAGGCAGTGGAATATTACTTAATAATAATAAGGAGCAAACTCTTGAACATTCAACAAAATGAATGTTAAATGTGTCCTAATTTAGGGACGCCTTCTGTGCCTCCATGTTTTACGATTCTATTTTTGTGTAATTCTGCAATAGACAAAATTACTAAGAGAAGAAACAGATCTCTGGTTTCCAGTGGACAAAACTGGGGAAGAGGTTTGACTAAAAAGCATCAGCACAAGGGACACTTTTTGAGAAGTGATGGAACTTTCTCTGTTTTTATTGGGTATATGGTTATACGGCTCAGTAATTTTATCAAAATTCATAGGATGATGTATATTAGAAAGAATAAATTTATTATAAGTTACATACATACACCCACACACACAGAAAGGGTGTAGGTTCTTTGTATCAACATTTCCTATTTTTCAGGAAAAAGCTGTAAGTTGCTTTTTTACCCACTGATAAATAATTATGGCTTATATTTGAAACATTCTGTAGACTAAATAGAGGAGATCTACTGGTCAAACACTGAGTTCATAGGCTATTAAATTGTAACGATCTTGTTGAACATTGTATTTCAATTGCTTTTATAAATGTACTCTCTTAAGAACAAGTTTTTATTTTAAGGCTGCTTTGTTCACTTTACATACTTAGAATGTAATGTGGTGTTTCAAGAAATCGGTGAAGCTCAGGGTGTGGGTATCTGTAGAAGTTAAGGTTTATGTATGCACTGACTCTAGAAGTGCACACACAAATAATTTTATCGCACAGTTGCTGCCGAGAAGAGAGAAACTATGTTCAAATGAAAGAGGATGGAGGGGAAGTTTTCACTTCATAGTCTTCTGTGAATTTTGAATTTTGTAAAACGTGTTACAATTTAAAAAAAGAAAGCTATAGGATTTTATTTTTAAAATGTAGTTGGGAATGGAACCTCACGCAAATTACAATCCTGATGCCATTTTAAACATATTGACCTGAGCCTTGGGATGTAAGGTGACAATTTTGCAAAAATCTAGAAGAACCGAGAAATCCATATCCTAGCAAAGTATATTACATTGTACTTTTAGGAAATTTCCAGTACGGAGGAATGATTGTTAGACTGAAAGCTTATGTGAATATAAGGATATGGAGACAAGAGCCAGACCACAAAGGGATTTATATGCCATGCTAAATTGTTCCTATTTCAGCTCAAAGGTAATAGGGCATCCCTGAAGCATGTTACACGACAATGACATAATCTGGTTTGTCTTTAATAATGAAGGATCCAGCCACGGTGAAATGGAGGACCACATTATAGTAGCCTAAGTGAGTGGCAGGAAGATTAATTTAAAATATATTGTGTAAGTCCAGTCAAATCAAGAAGAGAGCCCAAGTTGCTAACTTAGCAGCGTTACATATAGTTATTTAATGTAATTATTTTAAGATTTTAAACCTCATTATGAGACACAACACAAAGATATTTAATTATTTAAATTAGTGCCAAATTTCAGAACTACAGAAATACCTTAACTTAGATATGCTAAGTAACAGCAATTGGTTTATTCATAGGGTTTTGTTCTGTTGGGTTTCTGGCATTCAACTGAATGTGTTTAGAATTATACGACTGAAGTATGAATATTATATTTATATATCTACCTAAATGTACATTGATAATTTTATACCTATATTTGTTGATATATATTTTAATAATCTGGTGACTCTTGTATTACCTCACACTTGCTTTTAATGTTCGCTTTCTAAAAGTTCTAGGGAAATTTGAACAAGTTAGTTCGATTCTATGAATTCACCTATGATTCTCCACTTTCCTGTTACCCTGTGACTATCAGTTGTTAATGTCTTATGCAACCACCAATTGAGAAACATTCCCACCAAGAATAATCTAAGGGAACAGTTTCTTCCACTAGAAACAGTATGTCATTTTGTTTCCCCTCACATGCACCACAACACCTACGGGTCTTACCAGACTGAGGGCATATGAGTTAAATTTTCAATATAAATACACCAAAGTTTCCTATGAGCATGATGTTCCTATTAAATATGAAAATTTCAGTGTCTTTAATAGTACAAATAGTCTAAGCCACCCTTGGTGGGAAAATCTTCGTTTCCAGAAGGCCCATGCAGTGTTTCAGATTAAACCACCTACCAAAGCTCTGGACACAATGGGGCAATTTTTGGCATATGCATTAAGGCACTAATAGCCTTTCTCCATGAGAATAGTTATTCTTCTTGTACTTCAGTATCCTTCCAGGGGGCCAGAAAATGTGAATAAAACTCTCTGTTGAATAAATCCTAGTAATGTCTAGTAGGTACGAGATGACAATTCATCAGCAGAAAACAAGCTTCAGCCAAAAATCTGAACAGGGATACATTGGGAGCAAATTGCTTCTGAGGGCTAATGTTTGATGCCCTCAACTGTCAAGTGTTTCTTGTTAAAACGTTGATAAAGTTGGGGTGGAGAGAGAGAAAGAGACAGACTGACCGACAGACTGTTTAATTAAAAAAAAAAAACAAACAACAAAAAACTCTAGTCACCTTGCCCTGATTACTGCAACCAGTGTTCTTGTTACTTGGTTTTGTTTGCCTCCTTTCAGGAAAAGTCACCCTGCTGGGGCTCCTAGGGGGCATACTTACAGTCAGTTAGGCCTCTGACTCTTGATCTCAGCTCAGGTCATGATCTCACAGTTTGTGAGTTCCAGCCCCACATTGGGCTCTATGCTGATGGTGTGGAGCCTACTTGGGATTCTGTCTCTCCTTCTCTCTGCTGCTCCCCCCTTTGTGTGGGCTCTGTCTCTCTCATTCAAATTAAACAATCCTTTAAAAAAAGAAGTCACTCTGCTGCTCCAAGTTAATAGGCAATTTGGTACAGTTTCCCAACAGTTGACAACTGATTTCATCTTATTTGGAAATTGAGCACCTCTTTGATGTGTTTATATTTTTCTTTAATTAAAAAGTGCAATCACGAATTTTCAAATTTACATTTGAGTACTTCTAAATAAATTTCACTTACAAAATTCTGCTTTCAGCTAGAAAGTAAACAAAGGAGGGAAACGCTGAATTCTCATGTATAAATAATTTTGCCCATTTTATTTCTCTTGACATCATTTTTGGTTCTTGCTTGCATCCTCAGTAATTCCTCATCTTTATTAGAAAAATAGAGCCAAACTTAAAAAAATAATGTTTATTTATTTTGAGATAGATAGAAACAGAGAGAGACAGAGTGGAAGGTGGGGAGGGACAGAGAGAGAGGGAGACACAGAATTTGGAGTAGGCTTCAGGCTCTGAGCTGTCAATGCAGAGCCTGACATGGGGCTTGAACCCACGAACCTCAAGATCATGACCTGAGCCAAAGTCAGGAGCTTAGTCAACCGAGCCACACTGAGCTCGATTTTTTAATTAAATTAAATAAATATCTAAGCTGATTATTTTAAAAGTACAAAAGAGTATGTTATAGAAATATAGGGGTGCCTGGGTGGCTCAGTTAATTAAGCTTCAGAATTCAGCTCAGGTCATGAACTTGCAGTTCGAGAGTTGGAGCCCTGCATCAGGCTCTGTGCTGACAGCTCAGAGCCTGGAGTCTGCTTCAGATTCTGTGTCTCCCTGTTTCTCTGCTCCTTCCCCACTCATGCTATGTCTCTCTTTCACAAAAATAAAAACGTTATTTTTTTTTGAAGATATAGAAGTAAATGATGGGTTGGTTTGAGGCTTTAAGGAATGAGATATGATGTAAGGGAGAGGTTAAGGGAAAGCAATGAGAGAGTGAGCATAAACCGGAAAACTTGTAAGAGATTTTGAATGAAAAGGTAGAAAAAATATTTTTGAGGAACACATAGCATAATGTTTGAAATTTGGGGAAACATAATGACTGCTGGGCAATCTAATTTTATCTCTTTTTGGAAAATTTGAATAAAATTCTTTTTTTTTTTTTTAAATTTTTTTTCAACGTTTTTATTTATTTTGGGGACAGAGAGAGACAGAGCATGAACGTGGGAGGGGCAGAGAGAGAGGGAGACACAGAATCGGAAACTGGCTCCAGGCTCTGAGCCATCAGCCCAGAGCCCGACGCGGGGCTCGAACTCCCGGACTGCGAGATCGTGACCTGGCTGAAGTCGGACGCTCAACCGACTGCGCCACCCAGGCGCCCCAGAAAATTTGAATAAAATTCTAAATTACTTGCCTATGGTTTGGATGTCTGCCAAGTGTCTGGATGAGCCCCCAAATTAAGAACTTCATATTAACTTGATTATATTTATTAAATGCTATTTTAAGTGTGCCTGTGTGGCTCAGTCAGTTAAGTGTGGACTTTGGCTCAGGTCATGATCTCACAGCTCATGGGTCGGAGCCCCACGTTAGGCTCTGTGCTGACAACTCAGAGCCTGGACCCTGCTTTGGATTCTGTGTCTTCCTCTTTCTCTGCCCCTCCCTCACTTGCACCCTCTCTCTCTCTCAAAAATAGTAGTAATAATAATAATAATAATAAGATAAAATGAATCCTATTTTGAAGTTGTATCCTATTTTTTAAAAATTTATACTCTCCACAAATTCTATATAAGAAAAGATCTAGCTACTCTTTTTTTTAAAAAAAAATTTTTAATGTTTATTTATTTTGGAGAGAGGGAGACAGAGTATGAGTGGGGGTAGGGTAGAGAGAGAGGGAGACACAGAATCTGAGCTGTCAGCACAGAGCCTGATGTGGGGCTTGAACTCACAGACAGTGAGATCATAACCTGAGCCGAAGTAGGACACTTAACCGACTGAGCCACCCAGGGGCCCCAAGATAAAGCTAGTCTTTACATTAAATATAATTTCAATTTTTATTTTTTTAATTTAATTTTTTTTAATTTACATCCAAATTAGCATATGGTGCAACAAGGATTTCAGAAGTAGATTCCTTAATGCCCCTTACCTATTTAGCCCATTCCCACTCCCACACCCACTCCACTAACCCTCTGTTTGTTCTCCATATTTAAGAGTCTCATGTTTTGTCCCCCTCCCTGTTTTTACATTATTTTTATTTCCCTTCCCTTATGTTCATCTGTTTTTTTCTCTGAAAGTCCTCATATGAGCGAAGTCATATTATTTTTGTCTTTCTCTGACTAATTTCACTCAGCATAATACCCTCCAGTTCCATCCACGTAGTTGCAAATGGCAAGATTTCATTCTTTTTGATTGCTGAGTAATACTCCATTGTATATATATATACCACATCTTCCTTATCCATTCGTCCATCAAAGGACATTTGGGCTCTTTCCATACTTTGGCTATTGTCTGTCTGTAGTACGGCTATGAACATTGGGGTGCATGTGTGCCTTTGAAACAGCACACCCGTATCCCTTAGATAAATACCAAGTAGTGCACTTGCTGGGTCGTAGGGTAGTTCTGCTTTCAGTTTTTTTGAGGAACCTCCATACTGTTTTTCAGAGTGGCTGCACCAGCTTGCATTCCAAACATAATTTCAGATTTTAAACTGCATACTCTCTGATCTTACAGTTACTCCCAACAGCTACAAACAAGTACATATCATCCTTGCTTACTATCAATAAATTGCTATTTTGCAAAAAACTAGAAAGCTTCTCCATCTTAAAGACTAAACTGATGAAATCTTTTAAAATACAAATAATTATGATTATGTAAGATATATATGTAAGTATATATAAATTTATAAATATACTCATATTCATATACATACACACACTCGTCTTGAACTTCATATATTCCAATAGTCCTTCTGGTTCATGCTTTCTTTTGCTTCTGCTTAAAGTGTTAAGTACACAATTCCATCGAATAAATACAGCTATTTTTACTTATTAGTGTGTCATAGCATATGTGAGTGTCTTAAATTAATGTTACATATTTGCAAGAGTATATATTTTAAAATATCCATATTGTTTGAGCATATCTGGTTAACATCTTGTAATATTAATTATTTTCAGATGTAAATCACTAATTAAGGTTCATTATACATAAGATATGTTTGGATAGTTAAGTAATCTAACTTTATCATTTCTGCTTGATAAGGTCAAAATAAAAGCATCTGATGCAACTTTTGTCTCCTTAAAACATCCATATTATTAAGTGTAATTTCAATATGTCAGCAAAAATCATAATTTTTGAAATGAAAACAAAGTTATCAAAAGTCTGAATGACAAAGGGGCAAGTGCAAAGGGGCAAACTCATGGTGAAAATTCAAAAATCAAAAGAGACACAGCTTATTCTAATGTCCCTGCAAGGCTCATAAATATAGGCTAATATACAACAACTAATACTTTTAACCCACATACATGTGCTATTGAGGCTTTGTTTTACCTCTCCTAGAAAAAGATCATTCAGTTCACATTAAACAATTACTTTTTTTTTTAGTATTTATTTATTTTTGAGAGAGAGAAAGAGAGAGAGAGAGAGAAAGAGACAGATTCCAATCTGGGGAGGGGCAGAGAGAAAGGGAGACACAGAATCCGAAGCAGGCTCCAGGCTCTGAGCTGTCAGCACAGAGCCAGACGAGGGGCTCAAACCCACAAACTGCAAGCTCATGACCTGAGCCGAAGTCAAACACCCAGCCGACTAAGCCACCCAGGCACCCCTGAAGAAGTACTTCTACACAAACTCCTACTGCCCCAGTTATGTCAATTACAATATGTAAATTCTCATTAAAAATTCTAACTTTCCTTTGGAGCTCTCAAATCAACTGTAATTTTTCATCTATTTACTATGTATCTCCCCAATTAGTTCCATGAGTTCAAAGAGCCAAGTCTGACTCCTGGAAATCAGGAAAGTCAATGCTGTATTTTCTTCTTATATAATTTATTTTGTATTATTCTTTATTAAATTATTTCTTCAGTTACTTGAAATAAGTCCTTTTTTAAAGCGTTTATTTTTTTTTTACCTGATAAGTTCCATGAATTGAAGCTATGGACTCTTAAGAAGAGCTTTAGTCATATAATAGGATCTGCTATGGTGTTATTTTTATAAATATCCAAGTAGCATAAAATTTTAATTTTCATACAATTATATCAATAAATTAGATTTTTAGGACTACATATTATCTACAAATTACAGTAAGTTTCTAATATATTTTAAACTAGTGAGGTGCATTTGGAGGTAAAAAGTTTAAATACTGTGTTTCAGTGATTTGATGAAGGAGAATTTAAAATTGTCAGTCTTAGTTCAACAGTGCATATGTAGTATTCGATTATTGTTTATGTGCTGAGGTTTAATTTGAATTGTGGATTTAAATTTATTATTTATTGATATTATTATTGATTATTTCTGGGGCACTTGGGTGGCTCAGTTTAAGTGTCTGACTCTTGATTCTCTCCCTCTCTCTCTCTCTCTCTCTCTCTCTCTCTTTCTCTATCCCTCCCCTACACACACTGTCTTTGTTTCTTTCAAAATAAATAAATAAACTTAAAAAAATTAAAAATAAAAATAAGAAAAAAGTGTATTATTGCTAAAATTAGGTAATATAAATTTAACCTATGGAGTGCATTAGCATTATAATGTTTTCCAAGTACTATCTTTTGAATTAGTCGTACGTACTCTGCTCATTGTATTGATAAGGGAGTTAAATACCAGGTTAACAGAACTAAGTATTTATTGGCTTGTACCTATTAAAATATGAATGGGACCCAGGCATTTGAACATCAGAGTTCATAGTTAACTGTCACAACACTTTCCATGTTGAAGAATGCATGCAAATTTATTGATTTATTATTATGACACTACATATTTTTAAAATGTATAGCTTAGGAGAAGAAATAATAAATACCATGGATGTAAGTTTTTTATTTATTTTTAAAATACATTCACTTTTGATAGCAAAAGTGTCAATGGAATGAAACATATATCCTGGGACTCAAATACTTAATTACGTTTTCTTCTGATTCCATTATGTCACATTTTTTAATTGATGAAAACATGTTTTGGGGTTCATGGGTCGCTCAGTTAGTTGAGCATCCAACTCTTGATTTTGACTCGGGTCATGATCTCAGGGTCGTGGGATGGAGCCCCATATGGGGCTCTGTGCTGAGCGTGGAGCCTGCCTAAGACTCCTTCTCTCTCTCTCTTTCTGTCTCTCTCTCTCCCTCCCTCCATCCCTCTCCCCTACTTTCTCTCTCTAAAATTAAAAAAAAAATTAAAAAGGAAATATGTTTCCAAGGTCCTTATAATCTCTTAATTACATAAATTCACTAAAAAAGTATATACCCTATTGTAAAATGTTGATATGTACATATATAGAAAGGCAGAAAATTATACATGCCAATTTATGTTGTGCATTTATTCAAGTCAAAGGGGAATTTATTCAAGGATTTTATTTATACTGTGAAATCTAAAAGATAAGGAGATATGAAATTCGGTCTTCTACATTAAGAATAATGATAGTAATTGAATTATTCTAAATACTGGAGAGAAAGGTTATAGTTTACACTCTAAATAAGAAAAAATATTTATAGTGCAACATTATTCAAATTTATACTGTTTGCATATAAAAGGATATTGCTTACCTTCACCACTTAAAACATACTTCCTTTTACAGTATTAACATTGATCTATGGCTTGCAATAAAATAAGCTGATAATATGTTGATGCTGACTAAAATACCTGAAAAGGAAATTTCTCTCGGTCTTATCATGATCATCTAAACTGAAAATTGTTATAAAGAAGATAAAGTAGGTTGGAGCCCAATTGTATTTTTCCAGAAAATGTTCTTTCCTTTTATAATTAAAGAAAAGCTATATTGGCCATGTTAAGTTACACACAAATCATATTTTTAAAAATATGCTACACATTAGAGCTAACGACACTTATCTCTATGTACTGACCAGAAAAACTATGAAATCCAACGTTAATCAGTCTGTTCCCTTAGATAAAATAAAGGAATAGAGGCAGTGCTGATTAGCATCTTGTTCTCTTGACCAAGGCCAGCAGGAAGCTTAGGGTCCTCCTTTGAAAGAACTGAGTTAGGAGATGAAGTGATACCAGTACAAGACCAGGAGCCTGGGGCTGTGTACAGGGATATAAAATAGGGAAAGCTCTATAAGAAGTGGGGTTAATGGAGTAAGGGTCTCATAGGATAACTTGAGTCACATGACTAACTTTCCCTTTAAGAAGGCACCAGTATTAAAACAGGAAGATAGACCAGTCTACTTATGATTAAATGAGGGTTGTTATCATACTAAGGGTCACTCAGAACCAACCTGACCAAAAATGGTTAAAGCATAAACTTTCTCTGCAAGGGTCATGGAGGTGTGGCAGATTAAAGGTGCTAACCATTGTTTTGACAATCCTTTTTTTTTTTCTTTTTTGTACCTGACATGCCAATAAATACATGTTTTTAAGATTTTTTAAAATGAAAAAAGTTAATATGCAATTTTATCTTTTTTCTAAATTCTTTCCTTTTATTTCCCTTAAATGATATTAGTATTCTCCCCCTATATAATTTTCATGTTTTTCTAAGACATTAAAGTTTTTCACGATAGTCATTATCATCATATTTTGCTCATGAAGGATTAGAAGTCAGTCTGAATCTTGTTCTTTGATTAATAACCACTCCTCTTTCTCAGTCTATGCTTTTTCCATCTCTCTCTTGATAATTTTTATTGACTTAGAAAACCAAACCAAACCAAACCAAAACAAAACAAAACAAAACAAAACACTACCCTATGACCCAGAAATAGCACTGCTAGGAATCTACCCAAAGGATACAGGAGTGCTGATGCATAGGGGCACATGTACCCCAATGTTTACAGCAGTACGTTCAGCATTAGCCAAATGATGGAAAGAGCCTAAATGCCCATCAACTGATGAATGGATACAGAAGATGTGGTTTATATATACAATGGAATACTACTTGGCAATGAGAAAGGATGAAATCTGGCCATTTGGAACAATGTGGATAGAACTGGAGGGTATTATGCTAAGTCAAAAAGGCCAGGCATGGGGCGCCTGGGTGGCGCAGTCGGTTAAGCGTCCGACTTCAGCCAGGTCACGATCTCGCGGTCTGTGAGTTCAAGCCCCGCGTCAGGCTCTGGGCTGATGGCTCAGAGCCTGGAGCCTGTTTCCGATTCTGAGTCTCCCTCTCTCTCTGCCCCTCCCCCGTTCATTCTCTGTCTCTCTCTGTCCCAAAAATAAATAAACGTTGAAAAAAAAAAAAAAATTTTAAAAAAAATAAAAAAAAAAAAATAAAAAATAAAAAAAAAAAAGGCCAGGCAGAGAAAGATAGGTACCATATGTTTTCACTCATATGTGAATCTTGACAAACTTAACAGAAGATCATGGGGGAGAGGAAGGGGAAAAAAAAAAAGTTACAGAGAGAGAGGGAGGTAAACCATAAGAGACTCTTAAGGACTGAGAACAAACTAAAGGTACATGGGGAGTGCAGGAGAGGGAAAAGTAGGTGATGGGCAGGGAGGAAGGCATTTGTTGGGATGAGCACTAGGTGTTGTATGGAAACCAATTTGACAATAAATTATATTAAGAAAAAACCTGTGTTCTAAAACATTGCAAAAATATTTCTAATAATGGGAGACTTTTTTATCCTATTCTAAACTTGATATATCCATTCAATCATAATTCTTCAGTTAATTTATTAAGTATCTATTTACTTAAAAATCTTGTCGCGTTGCATCTTACATTCTAATGGCAGAGACAAAAATTAATGATAAATAAACAAAGAGAAACTATTCAGAGGGTTTTAGATGGCAGTACATGCCAGGTAGAAAGTAAAGAAGGTGTATGGTGTCAGGATTGGTTGCAATTAAATTTACATCAAATTCATAGAGCACCAGGGTGGCTCAGTTGGTTAAGCATCCACTTAGGCTCAAGTCATGATCTCAAGGTTCATAAATTACAGCCCTGTGTTGGGCTCTGTGCTACCAGCTCGGAGCCTGAAGCCTGCTTCAGATTCTGTGTCTCCCTCTCTCTCTGCCCCTCCCCTACTCATGCTCCATCTCTGTCTCTCAAAAATGAATAAAAAATGTTAAAAAATTTTTAAAATTTTGCATCAAATTCAAACGTGGTGATCTGGCAAAATCTCATCAAGATGGCATCTGTGTTAATAGCTAAATAAAGTAAAGAAATGATTCGCTTAATTTTGGAAATACTTGTAAAAGAAATAACTGCAACACCCTGATGCCAGAGTCTGTATGGCAGAGCAAAGAGAGTTGGGGTCAGATAACAAGGGCATGGATTATAGGACCTTGTGGCCTTTGTAAGAGTTTGATTTTACTCTGAATGAGCCGAGAGACCACTGGGTGATCTTGAGCAGAGGAGTGACATGAGATCTGGATTATTCTGTTTAACAGGACAGTGGCTATTTGTTGAAAAACAGACTGACGAGAGGAAATGTTTGCAATAGGGGAAAAACAATTGGAAGGTTAATGTAATAAGCTTTATAAGAGATGTTAGTGGTAGAGAGATAAAAATAGTCCAGTTAGGAGAATATTTTAAAGCTATGGTGACAAGAATTGCAATCAATATATTATTTTATTGATTATATCCTTTCCTCTGCCTGTATTTTTTTATGTTTTCTTTTATATCTTCTAATTATTTTATGTTATTCTGTTGTCTCTCTTTATGAATTTGATGATCCTCTGTCATCTGATTACACTTAGGAAAAGGAATTTTAAGACATGTTTTTCTCCTTTTCAATTGTATAAACAGGACAGTTTCCTACTAGATCTCTTAGATGAATGTAAATTCTCACGGGGAGATCCACATGGAATAGGAAAACACAGGGCATATAAGTTAATAGGTCTTGAAGAGAACCTTCAAGCTGAGATACATATGGAAGTGGCCTTGCATATGAAGGAGTTCAATTTCAAAACAACAAATCAATTATTTTCCCTGACTTAAAAAATCACAATGAACTCACATCTTCATTGTCTTCAGATTTCTTGTCCAACACCTCGGTCACCTTTTCTAAATAAAACTAAATTGTGTTTTTCTGACTTAACGGTAAACCCTTGTCTGTTTGGAGAGAGTTTATATAAACTATTAGATTAATTTGTTCTCTTGTACACAAAATTACCCATCCATCATCACCTAAATTTTTTTTGTGTCAGGGAAATTTACTTCTGTCCATAATTATAGGTCTGGATAAGAATTGGAAAATAGGGTATGCATTGTATTAACTACATTAGTTCAAACAAGTTTTCATGTTTTGCAATTATTGTTTCTATGTATGTATGTATAATATATAATATATATATTATGATAATATAAAATATAACATTTTTGTAACTTGGGGAGACTATTGAGTTTGTATTATATTCATAGATGTGTTGGTACTTTCTAGAAGTAATTAGTTTAATTGATTACTTATTTTCTGTTATCTCATTTGTGTTCTGATAGCCCTAGTAGGGTCAGTAATAAGAAAAACTCACTAGTTTCCAGGATGGTTACTGGTTAATAACATCTTCACTAGTCTGGGTGGGACCCGTAAATGAAGAATTCCTCATTCCCACTATAATAAAGAATGAATAAATAAGCAAACACAAATTCCATTCCATTCCTCGGTGATATGACAAAATTCAAAACATGACATAGCCGGGGTGCCTGGGTGGCTCAGTCGATTAGGCATCTGACTTCGGCTCAGGTCACAGTCTCACAGTTCGTGGGTTCGAGCCCTGCATTAGTCTCTGTGCTGACAGCTCGGAGCCTGGAACCTGCTTCAGATTCTGTGTCTCCCACTCTCTCTGCCCCTCCCCTGCTTGTGCCCTGTCTCTCTCAAAAATAAGTAAATGTTAAAAAAAATAAAATAAAAAGGATGGCATAGTCTTCCTCTTTTCTATTCTATTTTCCAAAAGATAGGCTATTTTTTTTTGACCAGCACTACTCCATGAATGTGGAACTTTACATGCAGATAGTGTGGATATTTTGGGGTATGTTCTTGATTGATCCAAGATGACTTATCCCTGAAGCATCTTCATAGTCACTTTCTTGGCAAATGCATAGTGGACTAAAAATAGACCTACTCCTACAAAAAACCATGAGAGTCAGATGACATATGGTTCCTGCTTAAATTGGCAGAATTTCATGACTTTTGTCCTTTAATTCTTCACATCAAAATAGGAAAGAGTCCCAAATTAGTCTTTTTATACTGTTTTTCAGAGTAATTGCCAATTATTTGTTATCATTTATTGAATTACGCAAATTTCTTTCTAGTTCCCCCAAAGAGTTTTTTTTAAATACATATAATTTTTCCCAGAATGAATACCACTCATAATTACGTAATCATTGCTTAAGAGTTCTCTAATTATTTCCTATCTATGTGTTTTATTGTATTTACACGCAGCTTTCAGAAATAGAGACCCCAAATCAAACAAGATATAAATGTATTTTTCTCTCTTCTAAATGTTTTTAAATAAGCAACCAAGCGTTGATACGTGAATGCTTTTGTGTATCATATTACCTATATGTGGCCTCTAAGCCAAACTGGCAACTAGAGCCCCAGCTATCGTATATTGATTCCAGGCAGGTGGTGCTAAGAAGGCATGATGAATAAAAGCATCAAAGTGTGAGCATAAACACTTTTATAGAAAATCTCTCAAACTTTCACAAGATGCTACTATTTATACTGGCTACTACTTGATCACAGGATCATTGCTATCTATAGAGGAGACTGAAAAATATAACTTTTGTAGTAAGGAGTCATGTTGCTAGCTTCTCACCCTGACTTTCATGGCTTTTGCAGTTACTGAGACTGAGCTAGTAAGTAACAATTTGATACTCTGCTGGTATACCCATAGGTACTAAAACCAATCATCTAGTTACATGTATCTATACCTAGTTGGGTACAACACATATATGCATGTATATTCATGTATATATATGCATGTATATTCATGTTTTACATGTTTTAGAGATTTATACAAATAATGATGATATGAAGATGCTGATTATATATTCAAACATGTTTATATCTCCACTTAATTTTCAAATTCTAGGGGCGCCTGGGTGGCTCAGTCGGTTAAGCGTCTGACTTCGGCTCAGGTCATGATCTCACGGTCCGTGAGTTCGAGCCCCGCGTCGGGCTCTGTGCTGACAGCTCAGAGCCTGGAGCCTGCTTCGGATTCTGTGTCTCCCTCTCTCTCTGACCCTCCCCCGTTCATGCTCTGTCTCTCTCTGTCTCAAAAATAAATAAACATTAAAAAAAAAAAATTTTCAAATTCTATCCCCACATGTATTTCATGTTTTTCACAGCTTCTATGTGAATCTGCTATTTTCAACCCATCTATTTAATTAATACAGGTCAAGAAGTAAATCTGCTACTCATAGGTTCATAGGTAGTGGTAGTATTTAAGAATTCACCAGGATATGCCTCCAGTTTCCTTTTTGTAATTCTCACCATACTGCCTTTTCCATTAATGCATTTGTGTATGTGTGTGGATATGTCTACACATAATATATAATTATTCTGGAGGGAAAGTGAGACCAGATGAGCATTGTAATAGAACATGCCTAACACTGTGCATTACACGAAGTAAACACTCAACTTCGTATGCTTCACATAGGCAGTTTGTTCTTGCCTGCTCAACCAGTCAACAGTAGGCACTTAGACAAACTATTTTAGTTCTCACTATAGTGCTTATTATTTATTTACTGCTCCTGAAAATTATTTTTTATTTAATATTCTGCTATCCCCAGTCCAATTCCCGATAGATAATGCACTCCATGAGAACAGGGATTTTATCTCTCATGGTGATTGCTAAGAACATAGCTGGGTACATAATAGATTTTTTTGTATATATTAATATAAAATCAAATATAAATATTTGTAATATAAATACTAATATAAATATTAGTATACATGTAGACAACCTGACAGCTTCCTATTCTTTATTAATACCTTGCACTTATGGGTCTGAATTTGTTCTTGTCCTTGCTTCCTGGAGTATATGTACATACTTCTCAGTCCATCAGTCACTTAGCTATAACTTCACACCTACCTCACATTTCCTCTTTTGCATGGACTCAAGATGATTCCCACGATATCTGCCCCTAATTTAATTGCTCTCTATAGTTACTCTTCCCTGAATATTATGTTTATGCATCTATATAGTCCTTTTGGGTTTTTTTTTTTTAATGTTTATCTTTCAGAGAGAGAGAGAGGGAAAGGGAGAGAGAGAGAGTGAAAGGGAGAGGGGCAGAGAGAGGGAAACAGAAGATCCAAACCAGGCTCTGACCTGACAGCAGAGAGTCTGATGCAGGGCTCGAACTCACCAGCCCTGAGATCATGACCTGAGCCTAAATCAAGAGTCAGACACTTAACCGACTGATCCACCCAGACACCCCTAGTCCTTTTTGTTTTTATAGTCATTTCTTTACTACACTTCCCCAGCTTTGACTGTAGGTTCTTGGAAGAGATGTATGCTACTTATATGAACCTAAATTTTCACCCTATCATACTGTATTGAAAATAGGATGTCCTTAATTGAATTTTATTACAGATTTGTATTAAATATATTTCTATTGAACAAAAATACATTTTTAATGGAGCACATGCTATTTTAGCAGGGAATATGTTACTTCAGGGAGCAGTTCTAATTATTAAAATAACATTTTATTAGTCAAGATTTTCAGAAAGCAGAACCAATTTTTATATATATATATATATATATATATTTAAAAGTAGTATATATATATATTTAAAATAGTATATGTGTGTGTGTGTGTGTGTGTGTATATATATATATATATATATATATATATATATATATATGTAAGATAAAGGACTGGGTCACGTGATTACAAAGACTAAAAAGTCCCACAGTCTGCCATCTACAAACTGGAGACCCAGCAAAGCTGGTGGTATAGTTCCAGTCTGTCTACAAAAACCTGGAACCAATAGTGTAAATCCTAGTCCAAATCCAAAAACATGAGAACCAGAGTGGTTATGTAAATTTCAGTCTAAGTTTGAAGGCCTGAGAACTAAGCACCAATGGTGTCCAGTTCAAGGACAATAGATCAAGTCTCAGTTCATGCAATCAAATTGAGAGAGAACAAATTATCCTTTCTTCTGCTTTTATCTTCTATTCAAGCTATCAACAGATTGGATGAGGGTATCCTGGGGAGGGCAATCTACTTTTCTCAGCCAACTGATTCAGATCCTATTTTTATCCAGAAACAACTTCACTGACAGACCCAGACACAATGCTTAGCTATTTATCTGGGCACCTTATGATCCAATTAATTTGACACATAAAATTAACTGTCACATGCATTTTCATTCACCTTAATCTTTGCTCTAATTTTCTTCTCAAACTTCTGCACCCCAGTGCTCCCATCACAGAGTACCCAAAATAAGTGTATAAGTGTATAACATTTTCCTAACAATGTCATTTTTACTTCAGGTGTTTGACAACCCTTCCACTACTGCCCCATTAGAAGTATTCTGCCTTGTTAAAAAAAAATCCAGTGTATTGTTATTATATTATTATTGTATAGAGTAAAGCTATTTACCTCTGAGATGAATACTAAGATACAAAGCTTTTCCAAAAAGTTTGCAATAAATAATTCATCAATCATTAGTTTTTTGAATCCCAAATGTATAAATTTCACGAAGTAGCAAAGCAGTCATGATGATTTTATTTATATGATCAGACTAATAATTATCTAATTTGAAGTTAACACATTAAACAAAGCATAAGATCCTGACATCACTTATAAATTTATCATGTGTAATGATACAGTAAACATTACCTAAATTGTAATTTATATGACTCATAGTATCATTTCAATTTCATATACTGAAAGAAACATAATGAAAAGAAACTGGTGGAAGGAATTTTATCATTCTGACATGCATCTTCCCAATCTTCATTAGAAAAAGGTATTTTTAGCCAAGTTTCTCAGTTGTCGTTCATTACATGATTCAGAGAATAGAAAACTTAATTGAGCTATGAATATGTTCTGTGTAAAGTAATCCGGGTACTCGGTATACTGAATAATTCTCAATTTTAAGTTATTCTATATTGCAAGTTTGGCAATGATATAAATTGCAGTCTTTCAGGTTTTCCAATATTTTCTAAAATTATTAAATGATGTCATGAGGAAGAAGATCCTCTTAAGAAGTTACTCCTAAGAAGTCATCTTTTTAAAAACTAAGAGTAACAAAGAATTCACATTCTTCAAGTTACTTCAGGCACTGAATAATTTTAGTAGCAACATTTAAAACAGGGTGCTGTGAAACAGTCATAAAAGTAATAAAAAGGATTAATCTGATAAAAGAAATGCAAAAAGCTCAAAAAAGTGACAAAGTCATCAAAATTCAAAACCATCTTTATATTCATCCATTCATTTAACCCATAATTACGCAGTGCTTTCGATGTGCTAAGATCTAGGTAAGTGGAGAAATAGCTGAGAATATTAAATAATTATACAAATCAAAAGCAGAAACAAGTTTTGACCATTGTTATGAGACAAGGGGTAAATTCTAGACTTCAGTGTCTCCAATGAATACCCTGAAGAAGGGATACTAAAGCAAGGGCTACAATAATGAAGAAAAAAATTTAAAAGAAGCAGAAGGGAGATGCCTGTGTGGCTCAGTCAGTTAAGCTTCTGACTCTTGATGTCTGCTCACGTCATGATATCAGGGTTAGTGAGTTTGAGCCCCTCATCGAATTTGCAGCACAGAGCCTGCTTGGAATTCTCTCTCCCTCTCTCTCTGCCACTACCCCACTCATACTCTCTCTCTCTTTCTCTCACTCTCTCTCAAAATAAATAAATAAAACTTAAAAAAGGAAAAAGAGGCAGAGGGAAGAACATGTGCAAAACCTAGAAGTAACAGAGTGTGGTGTCTATGAGTGTTTGAACCATCATCAGAAGTAGGTTTGGAGTATTTCTGAGGAGGACAAGTGTGAGATGAGCTCCAGCGTGGCTGCCAGGGTTTTAGTGTTATCCTAAAATAAACAGGAAACCATTGATGTATTCATAATCAGTAGTCTTTTATCAACTTTGCAATTTTAAAATAATTCTAGTTGCCCTGTTGAAATGACAAGAACGGATATTTAAGTACCTATTATAAAATATCTAAACAGTTCAGATGGCTTGAGGTAATCTGATAGTAGAGATAGTGAGTGAGTTAGAGACTGACTTAGAAAATATAATTAATAATTTATCTTTGGAGTGGCAGTGGGAGGTGAGGATGAAGGATATAAGAGAAAGTGTTGGGGTAAACTTCCTAACTTTCTAAGTGGGATTAGTAGGTAGGTAGTTATGAGACAGTGATTATTTTAGGGGCTATAGGCTTAATGCTGTGGAAGATCCTGAATTCTGTTGTTGCTTCTCTCTGTACATGGTCAATTTTAGCAGCATTTAAATTATTTACTTAACGTTTTTAATTAAGAAGCTGGATATATTTGTTTTGATCCCAGAAGACATATGTAATTTGAAGAGACATATTTGGAAATTACTGATACATAAGGAGTATTTGAATCCATGGGGATTGGTAAAAATCAACTACATAAAGAAAGTTCAGTGAGAATTAGAAAGCAAAGTTCAAAATCTTAATTATCTCCAACAATTGAAATAAGGTGGGGAAGAATTTATATAATAGGTTAAAAAAAAGATGGCCAGAGATATAAACAAAACAAAACAAAACCTAGGAGAATGAAATGTCACTTGAAACAAAGGTATTTGTCCTTGAGGAGGAAGTAGTCCATTGTGTCAGGAGCTAGTAAAATGTGAAGGGGTTAAAGATTTTTAAAAAATCTATTGTACTTACCAAATGGAGTTTCTTGATCATCTTTATTCCCTGAAGCTTCAGTGAATTGAAGATACAGGAGATTCATGAAAGAAATATTTGAGCTCATAAGTTCTTTAAATAATTGGTCTAATAAAATGATAATAATGCTAAATATTTTTTTCATACTGTGGAACAAGAATTTACACAAATGATAAGTACTGTCCTGATAGGCAGTTAATAAAATCTATTCAAACTGGTTTGCACAGAGTATTATGTCCCTCAGTGGACTGATCTGGTGAACAACAGTACCACCGCTATTGGTAGTCCAGAATCCGAATCAAATGGACACCAGATCCTTTGTCATAGCTACTTCAGGAAAATCAGATGACTTTATAATGATGCTTATCATAAAATTGGTAGCTCATGTGTAGCAACCTCCTTGTGTTGATAGCTTCAACCTCCACATATCATATGGGTGAGTAGGTGGCAATTATAGTCCTATCTAAATGTAAAGATTGAAATCATTGGCATGAGTACAGAGCAAATCAAAGGGCAGTTCCTCACCAGAAATCTTGGTAGATGCCACATTCTAGGAGAAACTGGGAATATTTCTGGGGAAATGAAATGTAAGAAATTTGAGAGGACATTTTGAATCATGAATTGACCAAAATTATAATACTAGCCAATTTTTGAGGTAAGGAAACAGCAGACTAACAGGGAATCTTGGATACCATGTGTTGGACTGTTCAAATGGGTCAATATGTTTCCAGCTGTATGGTGAGTCCAAACAACATGGAGAGTGTTAAGGATATGCCATTTGAAACCCAAAGATATTGAATTTTAGTTATGATTAGATATTTTGCTAGAAGAAAATTAGATTCTGGTTTTGGGTTCAGAAGAAAAACTGGTCAGTTTTTCAAAACTAACCTTCAAAAATCAAGATAAATATTTCTATGTATCAGTATGAAGAGAAAGAGGTTGAGGAAAAGGTAATGACACTGACTTCTAAAAGACTAGCACAGAGCAATAGAGTTAGAAATATCAAATCAAAACTAACTTGGAGATGGAAGTTAGTGTTAGAGTGGTAAAACCACTCAAGGTCAAGTTTCCAACATTCAAGATACATATGAGTGGCATTAAGACAGTTGCTTACCTCCATCCATGTATATCCCCTAACCTTAAATATTGTTGGTCAAATAAATGTACTGCAGAATTGCTAATGGTTGAGCTATATGATAGCAAACAGATTAGTTATCATTAATTCAACTAATTATACCCCCTTTCATGGGAAACATTCTCTTCAGGAGGCAGCTCCAGATAAGGGAATAAAAAGATACCAACTTAGAATATCATTGTAGGACACCCTGAAAGGACAGTTGTCCAACTCCATATGCTGAGAATATCAAATAGAACTTTGGAACTTAGTGACACAAAATTATCACCCTTGGTTTTGATTGTGTTATAAAAGGACTTTTCTTAAATAAATAAATAAATTAATTAATTAATTAAATTAAAAGGTGCTATAACATATGTTCTGATAATGCTTGCTTTGGAAGTATAGGGAAGAAGAGTGATGGTCTAGGAGGCAAGAGATCCTGACTCCATAACTGAGGATACTGAGTTGTCAGTGATATTCTTCTTTCCCATGACACTGAAATGGTGGAGTGAGGAGATGACCTGGGTAAAACACAGTCTCATGATATGTTTTCATTGCTTTGAGAATTAAGATAAGAGGATAAGCTCTAACTCTGAAGATGAAGGACTGTGCTGGAAACACCCTTTTCTAAACTTTTATGTAGCTATTTGTATTTCATTTACTTATTTTTATATATTTTTAGTTTTTTTTTTCAACGTTTATTTATTTTTGGGACAGAGAGAGACAGAGCATGAATGGGGGAGGGGCAGAGAGAGAGGGAGACACAGAATCGGAAACAGGCTCCAGGCTCCGAGCCATCAGCCCAGAGCCTGATGCGGGGCTCGAACTCACGGACCGCGAGATCGTGACCTGGCTGAAGTCCGACGCTTAACCGACTGCGCCACCCAGGCGCCCCATATATATTTTTAGTTTTTTAATGTTTACTTATTCATTTTTGAGAGAGAGAGAGAGAGAGAGGGAGAAGCAGAGAGAGAAAGAAAAAAATCCCAGTAGGCTCCATGCTATCAGTGAAGAGCCCAACGCAGGGCTCGAATTCATGAAACTTGAGATCATGATATGAGCTGAAATCAACAGTGGGACATTTAACTGAATGAACTACCCTGTGCCCCATTTATTTTAATTTTAAAAAGTGTTGATTAAAAAAGGTTTTGGTCTTTACTTTACATATGTGACATGGTTTACTATTACATTAATTCCCAACATTTCTTTTTTAAAAATATTAAATATTTAATATGTAAATACTAAACAACACACTATTGCACAAGCAATGGGCCAAATAAGAGATCAAATGTAAGCCAAAATATGTCTCAAAACAAAAGAAAAAGAAAACACAATATTCCAAAACCTGTGGGAGGTTTTGAAACTTAGCTGAAATTAACTCAAGGAAGGAAATAACAAAGAAAAATCAGAAATATGTGAAATAGAGCCCAGAATAAACAGTAACATAATATTAAAACTAATGACAGGTTTTTCCAAAAAAATAAACAAAATTGGTACATTAAGAGAAAAAAAGAGGGAAGACTCAAATAAAAATAAGAAATGGAAGAGAAAACAATACAACAGATAGCCACAGAAATGCAGTGTGAAAACAGATTACTATAAACAATTATATACTAACAAATCTGATAACTTAGAAAAAAAGCCAGATAATTCCTAAAAACATACAAGTTACCAAGATTGAATCATGAATCTTTAATCCAAGAAATAGGAAATCTTCTTAGACTAATAACAAGAATGAAAGTTGAATTAAGAATCAAAAATTTCCCAGCACAGAAAAACACAAGACTACATGGTTTCATTGGTGAATTCTACCAAACATTAAAAAAAAATTAATGACAATCTTTACCAAAATCTTACAAATAATGGAATACAGAGAACACATTCAAAATCATTCTGTGAGACCAATACAACCCTGATACCAAAGCAGGACAAAAACAATGCCAAAAATCAAAAAAATCTGGTTTGTGTGATATAAGTATTGCTGCCTGGACTTTCTTTTGACATCTAGTAACATGATAAATGTTTTTCCACATTCCCTCATGTTCAATCTGCAGGTGTCTTTAAGTCTAAAATGAGTCTTTTGTAGGCAAATAGATGGACTTTGTCATTTTATCCATTCTGACACCCTATGTCTTTTATTATATTTTATTTTAGAGAGAGAGAGAGAGAGATGGAGAGAGAGAGAGAGAGAGACCATGAGTGGGGAGAGGGGCAGAGAGACAGAGAGAGAATCTTGAGCAGGTTCTATGCCTAGCACAGAGTCCAATGCAGGGTTAAATCCCATAACCCTGGGATCACGACTTGAGCCAAAATCAAGAGTTGGACACTTAAGCGACTGAGTCACCGTGGTGCCCCAAGTTTAGTCCATTTACATTATAAATATAAATATAAATATAAATATAAATATATGGCCATTTTTTTACTTGTTTTGTTGTTTTTGTTTCTGGAGATTTTCTCTCATCCTTTCTTGTCTTTGTCACTTTTGGTCTCTCCTTTGCACTCAAAGAGTCCCCTTAATATTTTTCCAGGGTTGGTTTAGTGGTCATGAACTCCTTTAGTTTTAATTTGTCTAGGAAATTCTTTATCTCTACTTCTATTATAAATTATAGCCTTACTGGATAGAATATTCTTGGGTACAGATATTGTCCATTCAGCACTTTGAATATATCAAATCGCTCCATTTTAGTTTGCCAAGTTTCTGTTGAGAAATCTCCAGCTAGTCTTATCAGTTTTCCCTTGTAAGTTAAGGACTTCTTTTGTCTTGCGGCTTTTAAGATTTTTTTTCTTTATCACTATGTTTTGCAAATTAAATTACAATGTGTCTTGGTGTTCACCTTCTTCTGTTGATTTTGATGGGAGTTCTCTGAGCCTCCTGGATCTGGATGTGTTTCCTTGCCCAGATTATAGAAGTTTCTGCTATTTTTTCTTGAAATAAGTTTTCTTCCCCCTTTTCTCTCTCTTCTTCTGGGACTCCTAGAACATGAATGTTATTGTTTGATGGAGTCACTGAGTTCTCTAAATCTATTTTCATGTTGCACAATTCTTCCTTCTCTCTTTTGTTCAGCTTTATTATTTTCCATCACTTTGTCTTCTAGGTCATTAATTCATTCCTTTGCTTCTTCTAGCCTGCTGATCATTGCATGAAGCCTGTTTCCAAACTCATTTATTGTATTCTTCATTTCTGATTGATTCTTTTTTAATTCCTTTATCTTGTTGTAAGGTCTCTCTCTTTTCTCTAGCCCAGTGAGTATACTTATGATTGTTGCTTTAAACTCTCCATCAGGCATGTTACTCACATTTGTGTCACTTAGATCTCTGGCTGTGACCTTAACGTGTTCTTTCATTTGTGATGAATTCCTCCATCTTGGCATTTTGTCTGAGTCTTCACTACCTTCTCTGTGTTAGAAAAGCCACTTATGTTTCTGCTCTGAAAATTAATGGCCTTATGAAGAAGAGGTTATGTAGTGCCCAGGGCCTTGTACTTCAGGGAGTGTCTCTGGTGTGTGCTGCCTGTGCTCTGATGTTGTGTTTTGGCTGCCCTATTCTTCAGGCCAATCTTCTAAAGAAGTTCTCCTTGTCTCCTGTGGGCAGTGTTTGGTCCCTAGCCTGAATGTGGTGAGTTTTACGTAGGTGTGCTCTGGTCTGCTTGTGAAATGAGACCTAACACTAACTCTACCAGAGCTGATGCCCTGAATAAATCTCTGGTGCAGAGAGGTGGTATGGGCCAGGGTTCATGTTGTCTTCTTGGATGGGAGGGGAACATCAATCTGAGACTGAGACAAGCTTGACTGAGAAGGGCGGATGGAGTGTAGGTAGATGGGGCTTGGTGTAAGCAAATTAGGCAGCCAGCGGTTGCACTGAACTGCTTCCCTCAGGTGGCTCTGTATTTATGCTGGGGGGCTGGAGAGGGAAATGGTATCAGTGAGCTTCTTTGTTCCCAGAGAGGTGTCTCTGTGAATACTGCCTCTCCCAGAAGCTGTCCTCCAATAGTGAATAATCTTTCTGCTGTGTGCCCCAGGCATTTTGTAAATGCTGTTCCCATGCCCTCTGCTCCTGCTTTGTTTGTCTGCCTTTTCTCCAGGAGCAGCTCCATCCCAGCAAGCCAGCTGACATTTAAAACTCCAGGTTTTAAGCCCTGCTGGTTATATGAATTCATCAAATTCAACTTTCTCATTTTTCAAGCCAATGGCTTTGGGTAAATATTCTCCTTTGCATTCCCCTGTATGTTACTCTCTTGCCCTACTTCATGACCATGGCTTTCTTCCCTCAACAGCACTCATGATACATTTGTTCCCTAAACCATGTCTGTACTTCCTAACTTCTTGGATGTGGCCTCTTTCTTCCCCTGTGGTTGTGGAATCTGTTCTGTCAGTCTTAAGGTTGATTTCTGGGGTATTTAGGATGATTTTATATTTATCCAGTTGTGTTTGTGAAATGAGATGAACCTAGGGTCCTCCTACTCTGTCACCATCTTCTCCTCATCTGTGTTTACTTTTAGTTTTTAATTTTTTAATTTTTTTTTAGTCAAAGACTGATTCCCATATCCATATAAATTAAGATTTTCTGAGAGTATCCCCTGAAATATCCTTGGGATGGTGATTCAAGACTCAGTCCATGTTCTTGGAATGTCATTGAAAACTGCTAACACAATTCTTTCCCTGTTAAGAGAAGCCAAAGCTAAGTGAAAAAGACCTTATCTGTGATACTAGCTTGAAAATTCCTTTTTTTTTTTTTTTTGTTACAGGGATAGTCAATGTCCCTTTTGTTCCAATTGTGTTTTTAAATCTCTTCACTTTATAAGGCTTTGTTTTTTGCTGAGAATATGCAGACATAAATAAAAGGAAATACTCTATACTCATTTAGTTATCTCCCCATAGCTCTTTATCAATTAAAAAAAAATGAGATGCAATTCTGTATATTATCGTGATCTAAGATTTTTCTCCTTTTCTCTAAAGGAGAATCTTGAGACCCTTCGATGACACAAAATGTCTTGTGACACACAGACTACAGTAAAGGTTATTTGTACTTTAAAAAGATCAGAGAAGAAGTAGAATATTTTACTTGAAAGAAGTGAACCCTACTAGATCCCTATAAGAAGCAATGATTAGCTTTGAGAATAGCTGTCTTGTTTGTAAAATAGAAGATGATCCCATCCTCTTTTGCTTTCCCAGGAACTTCAAGGTTAATCATCTTCTCCCTTTCCTAATTTAACCATTCACTTTCAATAAGGCCAGATTATTTGCTTTTAAACATTTTTATGCTTATTGTAATTTCTGTTATTTTGGTCTCTGTTAAGAATTTAACACATTTATTTAATTGACCAGGACAAACATGTGATGAATATAAGCCTATTTTTTAATATATATATTCCAAATCTATTGGACCTTCAAAAAATAAAATGCAAAATCATGGTCATTCCTGGGGTTGTTCAAGGGTAGGAATTTAATGGTCTTAAGCATTAGCAGGGCTATTCTAATCATTGACCAGTCATCTTCACCACAGTAGTATAATTTATGTTTGTAGATATTATTTTCTTATTTCTCACTTTAAGGGACTTCTCATGGCTCAATAATAATTATATCTTTGGTATTTCTACATGTATTATGCTAAAATTTATCTCTTTATGACAAATATTGAGATAATCATATGCTTCTCTTTTACTTTAGCCCATAAAACAGTGAAATATATTAGTCATCCCTTGCTGACATAAATCACAGTTAATTATGGTGTATTTTCTTCTTACTACTGGCTTTTTAATATTCATAAATGAAATTTATCTGTAGTTTGGAGAGTTTTGCTGTGTGAATGTACACATAATTTTTTTCTTTCTTTTTATGATTTGGTATTATTTTACTGCCTGTAGAAGAGGTTGTTAGAGACTGAGGCTCACCACATGCCCTCCTGGCACTTACCATTCCCTTCAAGGCCAGTGGCTTCTGCTATAGGCACTGGCCACACTGTGCCTAAGGACATTCCGTGGACTGATAAAAGCTCTGTCCACTTGGTAGGTACAGACCAGGAGCTAGAGAGTATGTATGCTTGAGAGTGGCCTTCTGCTAAGAATAGGATGTAATGAATAAACATTCCAATGTCCTCACAAACAAGAGGGACAACTTGAAGACAGGTTCTATATTGTCTCCCAGAGGTTGCCATCAGTGATCATCAAGTCACCCACAATGCTTTCCTTTCTTTTTTTGTCTAATTTCTGCTCTTCCATATTAGTGTTTCCTGGGGTTACCACACAAATAAACAACCCCAAGTTCCAACTTCTACATCTAGGAAAAGTCAAATCAACAATAATTCTGTTCTAGGGAAACTGTCTCTTAACATGCTGCTAAATCATTTTAATTTTTTTTTTAACGTTTATTTATTTTTGAGACAGAGAGAGACAGAGCATGAACGGGGGAGGGTCAGAGAGAGAGAGGGAGACACAGAATCTGAAACAGGCTCCAGGCTCTGAGCTGTCAGCACAGAGCCCGACGCAGGGCTCGAACTCACGGACCGTGAGATCATGACCTGAGCCGAAGTCAGACGCTTAACCAACCAAGCCACCCAGGCGCCCCTAAATCATTTTAAATAACACGTTGTCCTAGTGTTTATAGAGCATGTTCCTTCACAAATTTCTTTATTTCTTGTTTAATAGACAAGTTTTCATTTTGTTTTGTTTTGTTTTAACTCTTATGAAGTTAGTTCTAATGACATATACTTAAAAATCTTCCTCTGCAATTTGTCATTATTTTGTAAATATTTTAGCAAAAAATCTTTTATTCTATTATTCTGAATTATTCCTTTGGATACATGGTAAATTCCCCAGTCTTATTCCTTATGAAATTGTATGTGCTTAATCTTTCTTCTAAAGTAAACTATATGTTCACTTAATTGATCTTTCAAAGATCCTAAATAGGCTTATAATTTCAATTTTCCATTGTTTTAACATTTATTAATTACTATTTTAAACTTACTACTTTTTTCCATTGATAAAATAAGGTTTACTTAATTATACTTTAAAATATTATTTGGAAAATACTTCAGTTATTTGAATTTGTTAATATCTCTGCCTACGAAGTTTTGATTTATAAATATTTTAATAAAATTTTGTATTGCCAAAATACATTTCATTTGAGCTTTCTAAATGCCATACAATTTCACTTCTAATTTCTTATTTTGAATCCTGGATTATTATTGTCAGTATTTGTATTTATTTTCTAGGTGTTAAATTTTTTTTTGTTTTATTTCTATTTTAGTTATTAATTTCTAGTTACATATTATGGTAATTTGGGAATTTATTTGTCATGATTAAAATATTTACTTTTCATTTTATAACTATGTGCATTCCATAACTGTTTAGTCTTAGTTTCACATATAAGTGGATATTGTGTTTGTTATCATGATAAGATGCCCTCAGATTTTGTGATTGATTTACTCCTTTATGCTAGGAATGTTTTCTTGAATTATACATTGAATTCTATTTTTTTTTTCTTTTCCTCATTTTAGTTTTGCCATCCCTCACCTCTGCTATATACCATATTCTTTTTTTTCTAAACCTTTCCATTCTCTCTTTGTAATTCCCTGGGTCACTTTGCTCAATTTCCTCAAGCCTGTCATACATATAGATAATTGTGTTTTCATTAGTGACTATTATATTCAAGCTGTTTCTGTAGTTTGCATTTTAGAAATGGCTTTACTTAATTTTCTGTTTTATTTCTTGGGGGAAAATTTAATTTAAAAAAATAATTAATTGATTTACATTAAGTATGCTGTATGCCCAATGTGGGGCTTGAACTCACAACCCCAAGATTGAGAGTTGCATGCTTTACCAACTGAGCCAGCCACGTGCCCCTCTTTTCTGAGAATTTCAAATTTATTATTCACTATCCTCTGTCATCATCATCTTCTCCCCCTGCTCCTTTTTCTTCTTCATTTCTTATCTCTTATGACTCCACTTTTAGCTATCATTTAATCAAGTACCTTTTTTCTCTTAATTTGTTAATTTATTTTACTTATTTGTTTGTTTGCTTATTTTAGAGAGAAAGAGGAGAGAGGGGCAGAGGGAGGGAGGGAGAGAGAGAGAGAGAGAGAGAGAGAGAGAGAGAGAGAGAGAATCGTAAGCAGGCTTCATGGTCAGTACAGAGCCTGACGCAGGGCTTGATCACATGACCCTGGGATCAAGACCTAAGCCAAAATCAAAAGTCTCACATTTAACTAACTGAGCCACCCGGGCACTCCATAATTTGTCATTTTTATGGGAACTCAAACAGCCATCTCCTAAGTTAGGAAATTATAGGGAACACATTCAAAGCAGAACACTGTTTCTGGCCTTGCTGAAAACAGTGGGCCATGTTTTGCTTACCTAGTTAATGTATATCTAGGGGTTGGGTCCTGCCTGTGCTCATAAATTCCTTAGATCATATTACCATATGGAATATCTTATCTTGTTTTCCACCCTGTTTCCTTCATCTGCTCTTTTGTAGTTGGGGAAGCCATAACTTATTTTTCTGCATGCTTTCAATACATTCTTAATGGCACATAGCCCACTTATGTACTACACATTGTTTCCCTAAATGTATGCTTAATAAATACGGGAGCTTGAGAGCAGCTGGGGGAAGCTTCCCTTAGCCTTCCTCTCACATCTCTTGACTTTCATGGAGTCTTGAGTAATCTTTTCTGCTGCCCTCAGCTTTGCTGGACAAAGCCAAAAGCCAAACTCACAATTTTAAAGGAAAGCCATATATAATTGTATTATTTTACTTGCCTTTATTTCCCCTGTCATGCTTTTACTGGTCTCCCTGTAATAATCTTGATTTTACATTGTGTGATCCCTTGTAGCTTTCTTAACCTCAGTGAATTCCCTTACCATATAGTTTTTTTTTTTTTTCCCAAACAGGTGTAGTACTTACAGCACTCTGTTACTTTTTCTTTGAGGTTTCGTTCTCTTCTATCAATTTGATAATATCATTATAGTAACTTATTAGAGAGTTTATATTTTTATTGTTGAACGTTATTTACTATACAGATTCCTTCTTTGAATCTCTAATATAATATTTCTTCTACTGTATATTTTTCATAGTGTTTTTACATTTTTTTAAATTTGTTTATTAAGTAAGTAGTAGTCTGTCTAAGCTTGGCATTTTCTAGCAAAGGATGAATGGATGACTTAAGTGTCTCTTGCATTTAAAATAGTTACTCAAGGGGCGCCTGGGTGGCGCAGTCAGTTAAGCGTCCGACTTCAGCCAGGTCACGATCTCGCGGTCCGTGAGTTCGAGCCCCGCGTCGGGCTCTGGGCTGATGGCTCAGAGCCTGGAGCCTGTTTCCGATTCTGTGTCTCCCTCTCTCTCTGCCCCTCCCCCGTTCATGCTCTGTCTCTCTCTGTCCCAAAAATAAATAAACGTTGAAAAAAAAAATAAAAAAAAAAAAATAAAATAGTTACTCAAAATTTCCAAATATAGGTTTCCTCAAATTTAGAGCACTGTTCTATTGCCACCTTACTTTTTGGATTTTTATGAAGAAATATAATATCATGTGATTTAAAATTTTGGTTTGTTTTTATTTTCCCCCTACTATGAAATTGTACTTAATAAGGGGAGCATTAATTTTACATATTTTATAAGAACTGCATGAAATAATGCTCTTAATATGTCAATTGTAAAGTCTATTTTTCTAGGTATTCTTTATTCATTCAGTTTAAAGATTCTGTGGTGTTTTAGTTAAAATTTGCTAAGTTATGCTACAGTAACACATATCTGCAAAATATCAATGGATTTATGACCACATATATGTATTTCTCACCCAGCTTACATTTTATCTATGTTAGCTATGTGGTATGAGTGAAAATATTCTCTGTATCTTCTTCATGTGAAAATCTTTGTTTAAAAAACAGCCCATTTTCAGAACATATAATTCTCATTGACAAAAGCAAAAAACAGCAATAGAACTGCACAGTCACTTATAAACTGCTGTTCAAGCATAATATATGTAACTTTTGTCCACATTTCATCAGCCAAAGAAAGATTTAATCAATTTGGTTTCAGTTGACTCCATTCACTAATGCATATACTCACAATTATATTCAATACATGAGACCCTATTTAGACATTTGTCATAGGTTAAAGTTAATAGCCATCAGCTAACCCTTAGAATTTTCTTTGAGCCATTTTATTTTCCCACCTGAAAGATGTAATGTGGGTGCCTGAACCCATGCATGACTTTTAAGGCTTGATAGAAACTTGCTTTTGTTTTGCACTGTTCAATTTATCTGTGTTTAGTAACAGATGAAAAAACAGCTAAATCTTTTCAATCTTCAAATTCTATAACTTAGAGAATATGTCCTCTTTTTACCTTGATTACACAGCCACCAAATCTTATTTGAGCTAACATTTTTCTTTTAGGTTCTTAGTCAACCCAATCTACAGACACTAAGGCATACTTGAAACAGTCTGTTCCTGAAACCTCTTTAATAAACCACAGTCTCAATTGTTGCAATCTGTGACTCCCCAGTTACCACAAAAGTTTTACTGGATGCTTTATCCGTATGCATACTATGATTCTCTATGTCCACTTTCCAATAATAACTTTCTTGCTCTTTGCTGCCTAGTCCGGAAGCCAGGGTCATTTGTATTAGGTTTTAGTGACTGTGGCACCTACTCCTTATATAATTTTTGTACTTTTAAACTCTTATGAGATTATGCTATAGTAATGAATAACCTTAACTTCTCAGTGGTTTACAACAGATTATTTAGCGCACATCCGTGCCCCATTTCCACTGCACATTGGCTTTTCCTTCCACTGTTCTGCTCCATGTATCTTCTTTAATCTAGACCTGAAAGAAAAGCCCCAAATTATGCCACCCTATTACTTTAATGGGGTAGATAAAATAATGGTAGAACCATAAAAAGGATTTTAAAGTTTTTTTTTAGAGTGGCATACATCCACTGTTTTTGCATTTCCTTAGCGAAAAACAAGGTATAAAATCAAACTCCATGTCAATGACAGAAGCGGATAAGTTTCTGCCATAGACAATCCATAAAGGTCACATAAAATTTAGTGAAAAGATGCCCTCTTAGAGGGAAGGCAGTCAGTAATGGAACAATAACATAATCAGCCATGGCATGCTCCCATTTAACGTGTTACTGCTGGACATTCTTTGAATCTTATGTGAATTCTCAGTACAACCATACATAGTGAATATTTTCATCTCAACTTTCATACAGGAAGCCACTCTTTCTGCCGAACAACAAAATAGCATGTTTTTATTCTTCCTTCTCTTGCTTCCACCCATTTTTTCATCTTCCTGTCCTTTCTTCTTTTCCCCTCTTTTCTGTCTTGTTAACTTTGTTGTCAATCATCAGAGCCAAGTACATAGAAAAATGATTCAAACATAGAAAGATGTATATTTAGAGATAAAGAAAACCATGTAATCAGAGAATTATATAGACTTTCTAGGGAAGAAAATCTTTCAAAATAACTCTGTAGAAAATATTGTGAGGAACATTCCTTTGTAGTACACTACTGATGTTTAATTGATATATTTGAGAAACTCAAATCAAGAAAATATTCAAGTATTTTCAAAGGACATTAAAAACACAAACTCATCCCAATGAGGAATTCCATCCATACATAACACTGAATATGAAAAAAAAATAGGAATAGACAACAAAAGACCAATTCGAAACAGACCAGAAAAGACGTTTTGCTTTCAACTAAGGATTTTTCACCAATTTAATTGTATAAAGGAAATGGAAAATTAATGTTAGAAACTTAATAACAGAATTTGCCTCTTTCTGTATCAATGTATTTGATTAATAGTCAGCAAACCATAACCCATGGGCCAAGTCAAACTATGCGTCTTTTGTTAAATTTTTATTGGAAGACAGCCATACACATTGGATATTTTCATGTTAAAATGGAAGAATTAAATAGATACAACAGAATCTAAATGGCCACAAAGCCTAAAATATTTACTGCCTAGGCTTTAACAGAAAAAAATTGCTAACATCAGGTTTGTATAACTACATATTCACATATTCTTATTGTAAAATAAATCATCAACATAGATTTTTTTATGTTAACAATTTATTTATCTTAATGAAGTCTATTAAAAAAAGAGAGAGGGAGGCAAACGAAAAAACAGATGCTGAACTATACAGAGCAAACTGAAGGTTACCAGAAGGGACATGGGTGGGGGGATGGGTTAAATAGGTGATGAGGATTAAGGAGGGCACTTGCTGTGATGAGCACAGGGTGATGTATGGAAGTGTTGAATCACTATCTTGTACACCTGAAACTAATATTATTTTGTATGTTAACTAGCTGGAATTTAAATAACAACTTTTTTAAAAACCCACAAAATTCAAAATTCAATTATTATTAAGGATAAAGTTTTTAACCAAATCTTAATATTGCTTTTAAAATTCTGATATCAAAATGGACACCAAAAAAAAAAAAAGAAAAAAATTTTTGAAAAAAAAATTGAATGCCAAAGTAGTGTGGGAAATCTGAGTGTGATGCAGATTTGAATATCACCAAAGAGATAGTCTGGTAAAAAAGAATAAGACCAATGCACAAGTAGCAAGTAAATACTTGTAAATATATTTTTAATGTGTTCATGAAAAGTTTTACAAAATATCATAACAATGGAGCTGTCATTTGGAACGAGTTCAAAAATCTGCTTAGAGGTTCAATAAAAAATATTTTATTTGTGAGGGAAAATAATAAAATAGGAAAACTATAACTTTTTTTCATTTTTATCAGTAAAAATTCAAGCCAATGTCATAAGTTTGCAAGCTGTTCTCATACTGATTGCTCAATGTTGCATCAACTAAATTATATTGAGTTTCCACCCCTTCCTCCACAGGAGTTCTTCTGATGAGAAATTAGCAGATGTTTAATCATTAAATATCTCAAGGTGCTTTTCAATCATGGACATTACAAAAATAATGCTAATATTTCATTTTTAAGATAAATGTCTTTGAAGATGTTTGCCTACTATATTTTAAATATGTATAGATATGCACAGACAAAAAATCAGCAGCCTGGCATTTCCCTGTCACTGTGAATGAATCTTAACTAGATGTGTGCTGCCTTGAAGGGATCCTGTGTTCTGTAAGATATCTGAGCTTACTAATTGGTCATAAACAAATCTATCCTGTGTGTGGGTTTTCTTAAACTGTGAAAGATCCTTTACACTGTGAAAATTTGATGGCATTTTAAAATGCCAACCTTAGCCAATGTAGTTAGTTAGGCATATTTAGACTTCCAGAGAGTGAAAATGAGGTTAAAAAGAAAAAGAAAAAAAAAAAAAACTTTCTGCTGTCTTCTGAGGGCAGTAAAACTTTCGTGACAGGACCAAAGACTACAGAGTGACACCAAAATATGCATTTCTAACTTTAGATCCGGGTCAACATACTTCAAAAGAGACTTAATATTGTAGCAATTTCTTGCATGACACACGCATGCACCCCAGTCTCTGGTTGGTAGGATTTGTAAGAATTGAGGTGACAACCCAGCAGGAAGTGGAAGAAACAAAGGCAGAGGCCCTGAAACTGTTTATGGAGAATGCTGCTTTTTTTCCCTTTTCTTTTGTTAAAAAAAAAAATCCATTTTGTTCCCTGATTGCAAGTGCAGTATATGATTACTATAAATATGAAGAAAATAAAAATGCATGTTTTTAAAATATAAAATCTGTACTTCTACAGTGCAGCAATTAACACTGAATGCTTTTTTCTTTGAGTACAGGAAAAACAAAATGTCCGCTTCGTTTCATTATTATTAATTTTTTTAACAAATGACATTAAGCTCCCCTCCCTGTCCCCCTTCTCTCTGGAGCATAACATTGAAACATTTGTGACAAGATGTTAATTTGGAAATTTCCTGTGAATGTCTGAAATAGCATAGGTATCAGATTCCAAAGTGAGTTGGGAGACTGGCCAAAATGCAAATTTCCAAGGAAACAGCTAAATATTTTGTTTCCCTCACTTAGATTAAGGATATAAAAAAGGATCAGGAAGGGGTTTTAAAACTATGGGTTTCTGAAGATACGTTCTTGGAGAAAATTATTGCCATGCTCTCAAAGTCCCTCCAAATTCCAAATCAATTGTCTCTCCCTCTACTCCCCCCCCCCCCCCCCCCCCACCCAAGAGGAGAAGGATGAAGGGACTTCTGACCCAACTGGATGAGAGGGCCTTCCAGGAGATCAGAGAACGTCGGAAGTATGTACTCCTGGGGTTCAAGGGCTTACCCATGATTGATTTGGGACACTTGCCTGAGGAATCAAAAGATACCAACACATGGCTACCTGTCTTTGGCAGCTTGTTGGATAGAGAAATGAGATAAAGAATGCAGACTTTGGGGGGTGTTGCTGACTTGGTAAATCCCCGCATTTCCTTCTAACAGCTGTAACTAGTAAGTGAAACATGAAACCCTGGGTTGCGTTTGTGGAACTCCATGACTCCACGCATGACCAGGGTCAATTTTAAAGGGCTCTTGCCTCCAACTGTCTGCTAGGCTGGGGTGGCAGTGCCACGAAGCAGGTCTATGTGAGGTAGACTGTAAGAAAATGACTTACTGTAAGGGAAGCAGGAGAAGCCACAGAAGGAAAGGCATCACTTCAGAGTGAGGAGCCACTGAAGCGCCCGATGGAAAGAGTAAAGGTGAAATTGAACTTGGCTGTATGCTTCTCTCCTCCTATCCGCCACCTCCATCTTTAAACTCTTGGCAGGGTATGGAGCAACGTCAGTGAGGAGGAGATAGACGAGAAAAGGAAGGTCCCCATTTCCCACACTGAGTGCATTTGGAAACCTCAAGCTTCTGGAGGTGGAATAAAGTGAGAAATCTCACCTTTGATCAAGTACTGAAGTATAATGAACACATTGGAGGAACATTCTCATTTATCGGAGACTGTATTTTCAAACTTAAATTAACTAGAGGTATTTTCTATCAGCCAAAAATGATCAAAAAGCATTCCAGAGTTTCTATCCAGTGGCATCAAAGGGTAAGGAGGCAAATAGACTTTAAATAGACTACCAAATAAAATATTTTAGGCAACATAGCTTTCCTTTTGTAAATGTTACGTTTAGCAAAGTAGAGACAAACTCAACACTTACTGAAGCCAAGTTTGATGAGCAAATGATTGTCCTCATTGATTGGCTATTTGTCTAAGTAAGTAAACTGTTGTCACGATAAGACAACATATGCCCAAATGAGAAAATCATTTACCCGGAAAAATTGGTTTGTATAAGTTTTCCGAAGCCAATGAGATATTTATTCTTTTGCAGTTTTGACTTCCTAGACAAAAATATCCTGGTGCAAACAGCTAAGTTACGCCGACTCAGGTGGTCTCTCTTCTCCACCACCTCCTGTGTACATTCTCATCAGGAGCTGGTGGATAAACACTGCCATCTGGGGTAGTGAGTTGAGGTGGAGAGACTGAATATCAATGTGTCATTGGTGGTAATTCATTCTCTGTGAGTGTCTGGTTCTCTCATTCTTTTTGTTGCAAGATCCTTTTAGAAAGAGATTACAAAGTAGCATTTTAGACTCAGGAAATCACACATTTGAACACCCTGACAGAGACTAATATTTAGAGAATGGTTGTGACTAGAATTTTTAGTCCAGACTGTCCACATTAAACCAAGAGAACAGTGTCCATCCCAAATCTAAAAAAAACCCACAAAACCCTAAATGGGGATATTTGCCAAGTTGTCTAATTTTTGTGATTTGCTTGTTCATTTTCTGGGTGTTTTTTGTTATATTAAAAACCATAGAAATGCCTATGATGATGTAGGTGAGAGAATTTTCCCCCAGATGAAACACATGCAATCCAGAGAGGACAGACACTATTCGGGGCTTCTCTGTTTTAAACCCTGTCTATCAACTCCAGGGAAATTTGCAATCAAGGGCTTTTAAGGCTTTGGGGCTATTCATACCTCCCCTGTTTTTCTCTGACCATAGCTTATAGGATTTTCCCACCTTTCTCAGTCTCTTTTGTACATTTTGAAGTAAAGAGTCTTGGGGATGCAGAGGCAGGGGGAGGGAAACTTAGTCCAGAATTCCCCTTCAGTGTTAAGGTGTTGTACTTTAAACGAAGGCCTGGCTGTTTTTGTTCTTTTCTTCATTTTGAATGAACACAGATAGTGATCACTTCTTCCCAAAGAGAGAATTAATGGGCCAAATTTAACCTTGTGTGCTATGAAGGGCTATACTGAACTTAGGCAGCACTGTATTGAGATAATGAAATCCCGCTCATTTTTCTGACAGGAGACAGTAGTTTGATTTTTTAACTTTATTGAGAAATAATTGAACTGCAACAAATTGCACATATTAAAAGTGAAGAATTTATCAATTTATATACATAAATTATATGTATATTTATATATACTTATATTTAAATATATATGTATATATATTTAAATATATATGCATATGTATGTGTGTATGTATACTGTATATATAAATCACTAAAACCATTACCTTAATCAATATAAGAAACATTTTCTTTACTAATACTGTCTGTATGTGGCTTTTAATCCAAGGCGCCCTTTATGCCCAATCCCCAGGCAACACAGTCACTGACCAACTTTCTTCTAAGTATTTCGCATCCTTTATAACTTTATAATAAACGGAATACCATATGTATTCACCTTTGCCTGAATTTTTGGACTCAGTGTAATAATTTTGACGTCTATCTGTGGTAATTCATGTCAAAATTTCCTTCTATTTTATTACTGAAGGTTATCCATTGTATGAATATACCATGATCTATGCATGCTCATATGGATGGAAATTTCAGTTTCCATTTTGCAGCTATTACATACAGTACAGAGCTGCTAAGAACATTTGTGTATGAGGTTTCGGGTGGATTTTTTTATGGGGAGGTAGGAATGGTTTGGAAGGTCATCTGGTAGGTGAACAATGCTTATTTAAGAAACTGTCAGATTTTTTTTTTCACAAGAGAATATATGATTTGATATTCCTACTCAGTGCATAAGAATCTACGTTGCTTCACAAACTCACCAGCAATTGGGATGATCAGTTGTTTTTCATATTCCCTGTTTAAACGGATGATGTGTAGTGCCATCCTATTGTGGTTTTAATTTGCATTTTTTTCCCTAGAGACTAATGGTGCTGAGCGTATTTTCATGTGGTTATTTACTATACATTTATCTGGTGAAGCATCTGTACAAGTCTTTTGCCTATTGTCAGATTGTGTTTTGGTCTTTTTGTTGTTGCTATCCTATTTTTGAGGTGTGTTTTTAAAATATTCCCGATACAAAATCTTCATCTGACACCCAGGTTGCCAGTATTTTCTTAGCCTGTACCTTGCCATTTTCTTAAAGGTGTCTTTCAAAGAACAAAAACTTTAATCTTAATGAAACCTGATTTCTCATTTTGTTCTGTTTCATGGATTGGGAATTTTGTGTTCTAAGAAACCTTTACCTCAAGAGAGGAAAGATCTTCTACTTCCTTCTAAAAAGCTTATACATTCAGGTTTTTCATTTAGGTGGATACATTTTGAGTCCCTTTTTATCTATGGTGTGAGGTAAAATTTGATGTTTGCTTCTTTTTCTATAGATATCCAGTTGACCTGGCATACTGTTCACCTTCATTTTCCCCTATTAAATTGCTTTGGAATATCCTTTCAATCAATTGACCATAACTGTGACTAAATATGTGGGATGCTTGTTCTCCTCCACTCACCACAAGTCTATCTTCTTGCAAATACCAAATCATCTTGATTAGTATAGATTTATAATAAATCCCAAAAATAGATTAAGTTCTCCAAAATTTGCTTTTTAAATTGCTTTGGTTATTTTATGCACTCTTTAATTGAATTTATAATCTGTTTGCCAATACCCACCAAAAAGGTTGTTGGAATTTTGATTGCTACAGAATTGAATCTATAGGTGAATTTGGAAAGATTTGCCATTTTAACAAAAATAAAGTCTTCCAACTCATCAACATTGCAAATATACCCGTTTATTCAGGTTATGTTTGATTTCAATATTTCGTGATTTAAGATCACAGGTTTTGGATACTTTTTTATTAGACTTATCTCCAGGTATTTACACCATTTACCCTATTAATAAATGGGAAAAAAGTTAAGTTTTTCTAATAATTAACAATGAGACTATAAGGGAAATACTGATTTTTCTATGTTAACCTGAAATTACTGTGACCTTGATAAATTTATTTCCTAGTTCTGGTAGTTATGAGAGAACTTTCTGTAGACTTTCTGGATTTTTTTTCTTTTTTGTAAATGATCATAAACAGGGAAATATTTACTTCTTTGTTCCTTTTATTTCTCTGTAGTACCTTTGTAAATGGATGGGACCTCCATCTATCACTGAATTCAACTGATGAAAGTCAGCCTTATCTTCAGTTTCAAAGAGATAAATGTCAAGTTTTTCACCACCAGGTATAACATCAGGTGCAGAGATTTTAGGAATGCCCTTTAACAATTCTACTATTCTTCATTTGTTGAGCATGTTTAACATGCATGAGTATGTAACATTTTCCAAAAATTTTTTTATATATGTCAAAGGATCATTTACTTTTTTATCCCCCTTCCTGTTAATATGGTCAATTATGTATTGTGTTTTCTAAATTTTAGACCAACTTTTCATGTCTGGAATAAACACTACTTGGTTCTGGTATATTATTCATATTTTTGAAGTGTAATTAACTTAAAATTTTGGTTTCAGGTGTACAATATATTGATTTGACAGTTGTTTGTTACTCAAAGCTCACAACAAGAAGTGTGCAGTCACGCTGTCACCATACAATGTTATTGCAATATTACAGACTATATCCCCTACCATTTTATCTGTACGTTAAGTTCTCTTACTCAATTTGTTGATTTTTAAAGGATTTTCTATCTATTAGACACACAGATTCATAATCTCTCTCCCCCTACCTGCACCTTCTCACCTGCTCACCCTCTGTCCCTCTCTCTGTCTCTCTCCACTTCCACCCCTTCCTCCTCCATCTTTTCAGTGGCTTTTCAGTTCTTGGTACTTGGGTGATGCTAACCTCCTAAGGAAAAACATAGTCAGGCTGTAATACCTCATCTTCTGGTTTCTGAAAAAGCTTACGTAATATGCTGGTATGTGATTTTTCTGGTGTAACATTTCAATAGAATTTGCCATTAATATCATTTGGGCCTGCAACTCATTTTTGAAAAGATTTCAATAATGTAGTCTATTTTCTCTTATTAAGATTTAATATCAGTTATGGTATTAATTTGTCTACTTCATCTAAATTTTGAATTTTTTACCATATATTTATTTCTTCATAGTATTTTCTTTTAATGTCTATAGAACCTTTAATAACCTTTCTCATTCCTGAGAATGGCAATTTCTGCTCTCTCTCTCTCTCTTTTTTTTCCATCAGTTTAGCTAGAACTTAGCCAAATTTCAAAGCTCTGGCTTTGACTTTAATTTTCTCTGTTGTCTTTCTGTTTTTAATACCATAGATTTCTGCTCCTATCTTGGATATATTTTGGATTTATTTGGTGTTAATATGGAAAGTGAGTTCACAAAATTTACATGATTCTTAAATTTTTAGTATTTATTTTTGAAGGAGAGAGAGAGACACAGTGCGAGTAGGGGTAAGGGCAGAGAGAGAGGGAAACACCGAATCCAAAGCAGGCTTCAGGCTCTGAGCTGTCAGCACAGAGCCCCACGTGGGGACCAAACTCAGGAACTGTGAGATCATGACCTGAGCTGAAGTCCAGATGCTTAATTGACTGAGTCACCCAGGCACCTCTACATGATTCTTATATAAGCACACTTTTGAGTATGTTATAATCTTCCATCATTTATTTCAAAAATATTTTCTAGTTTCCCTTGTGATTTCATCTCTGATCCATAAATAAAGTACATATTTTTAATTTCACATTTGGAAGTTTTTTCTAGAGATTTTATTTTTATTGCTTTCTACTTCAATTCTGATGTGGTCAAAGAACACTCTGTATGATTCTGATTTGTTAGATTTATTGCAATCTTCTATAGTTCAACATATGGTCCACTTAGTAAATATATCATGGGTATTTTTAAAAATGTATTCTTCTCTTTTGGAATAGAACAAAGTACTCCTTCATATTAATGATTTTGGGGAAGGTATACAGCTTTTTTATCAATTGTTGAGAGAGGGATATTAAAATCTCTTAAAATATGGCAGTAGCTACTCTTTTATGTATTTTGAATCTATCTTATTTGAAATATACACATTTGTAATATTATATTTTACTGATGAGTTGTCCTTTTCATCATTATAGAGTACTTTTTTCCTTTTCCAGTAATATTCCTTATCTTGAAATTTATTTTATCTGATATTAAATTTTATACTCTAACCTTCCTGAACTGGCTCCTTATATGACACGTTATTCCACACCTACTTCGTTTCTATTGATCTGTGTCTTTAAAATGCATTTATTGTATGCAGTGTATGTTTTAATCATGCTTTTTAAAATCAGATCTGTCAATGTCTGCATTTCAATGGGACTGCCTAAGCTATTAATATTTAATAATCTAACAGGCTAATTTGGTTAGATTTACTAAACAATGGAACCATATGATTAGATTTGAACGTGCCATTTTATTTTTGTTTTTACCTTTTTTTGTTGTTGTTGTTGCTGTTTTTGTTATTTGTTCCTCTCTTCCCTTTCTCTATCTTTTACAAATTATTTGAATATCTGTATTAACAAATGTTGTATATATACCTATACTGTATATATACGTATTCATGTACATATACATATACATATACAATAATATGTGCATATACACACATATATCAACCTGAGTTTATCAATTGACCTTTTGGCCATGCCATTTGTTATTTTATTTTTGTCATTGCATTAGGGATTATAATATACAAACCTAACTTTTCACAATCTACTTTGAGTTTATATTTTACTACTTTATATGAAAGGTAGAAGAGCTAAAATAATATAATACATGTAACAGTAACATAGATGCCTGCTGTTTTTATTGACGTTTTTTCATTCCTCATGTTCCAAATTCCCTTTTTGTGTCCTCTCCTTTCAAACTACAGATTAACTTGGAAAACTGCTTGTAGGACAGTTCTCCTATTGGTCATTTTTTCTTTAGTTTCCTCCCTTTGAGAATATGTTTATTTTGTTTTATTTCCTAAAGAGTATACCACCAGATATAAAGTTCCTGATATACAGTTCATTTCTGTCTGCACTTTAAAGATGTCGTTCCATTACATTCTGGCTTCCCATGGTTTTGAAAATGAGTTTGTGGTAATTAAATTGGTGTTCCCTTGTGTGTAACATGCCTTTTTACTAGCTTCTTCTAAGATATTTTCTTAACCTTTGGTTTTATTAGTTTGACTATAATATCTCTAGGTATAATATCATCTGAAGTTATAAATTTTGTGGTAATTGAGCAACTTCAATCTATAAATTTATGTCTTTGGATAAACCAGAAACATTTGGAGTATTATTGCTTTAAATATTTTTTCCTTCTTCCATTTTTTTTCCACTTTTTCCAAACTCCTATCATGTGTTCAGTTAAACTTCCTGATATTTTCTCATATGTTCTTGAAATTACACAGAAAATAAGATATCTAAGGAAAAAAAAAGAACAAGGACAGGTGGATTAAAGCATAATCTTCTGTAGTTTCAGTGCTATGCAAGTTGTTTTTTTGGGTCTTGAACAGAATCAACAAGTCACAAAGTTATCTACTTGATCTTAAGGTCTTGAGGAAAGCCTGTTCTCTTTCCCAAACATATACACACACAAAACATTATGGGAGATTTTTTTTTCTTTTTTTGCATCTCTCAGGGAGATTTCTAATCTTGAATTCACTGCCTGAAAGTATCTCCAGTATCTCCATAAGTGTAACTTATGCCTCTTTAATGAAGAGACATGGAGCTAAGAATCAACACCTAGGGAATTCACTGTTCGAAAGTTATTAATACTATCTGGTAGAACTCCTTCAGTGAGATTTGAAGGCAGTTTTTCTCACATGCTTTTTTCCAGAAGAGTCTTGAAGTTATTTTCACTTATTTTAGTTTACGTTTCTATTTTTCATTTGTTTTGTTTGTGTTCTGTCTTCCCTAGATGGAGAAGTTTCTGAGTGAATCTTATGACTTAGTGAAACTCTTCACAACATGTTCCTGTTGATGGATAGTTTAGTTGGAATTTCTCATATAGAATCAACAAGTTTTTCGAAATATCCATGCCAGACACCTCTAGCAAGAAAGGTGTTCAACACATAATGAGAACATATAAGTATTGGAGTGCCTGAGTCGCTCAGTCAGTTGAGTGTCCAGGTCTTGATTTAGATTCAGGTCATGATCTCACAGGTTCATGAGATTGAGCCCCACATTGGGCTCCATGTTGACAGTGTGGACCCTACTTGGGATTCTCTCTCTCTTCCCTCCATCTCTACCCCACACCCCTTCAAAATAAATAAATTGAATTTAAAAAAAAACACTAAAGGGCGCCTGGGTGGCGCAGTCGGTTAAGCGTCCGACTTCAGCCAGGTCACGATCTCCCGGTCCGTGAGTTTGAGCCCCGTGTCGGGCTCTGGGCTGATGGCTCAGAGCCTGGAGCCTGTTTCCAATTCTGTGTCTCTCTCTCTCTCTGCCCCTCCCCCGTTCATGCTCTGTCTCTCTCTGTCCCCAAAATAAATAAACGTTGAAAAAAAAATTAAAAAAAAAACACTAAAAAAGAAAAGAAAAGGAAATGAAAGGAAAGAAAAGAGAAAAGAAAAGAAAAGAAAAAAGAAAAGAAAGAAAAGAGAATATATAGTATTAACCATGCTATATTTGAAATCATTGTGGGCTACAGTTGTATGAAATCTCTTTAAAAGTCTTCAAAAAGACCTTGAAGCTTGTTTGAGTTCTTGTCCAAATTTTGCCTTGAGAGTTTTACCATCATTATGTTGGTCACAGACGAGGCATGTTTCACCAACTTTGTAAGAATTTCCCACCAGGGATCGTTGATTGAGTAGAGTGCCAGTTTGACATTGCTGTGATGGATAAATTGATGTACAACTTTAGAGATTTCAGTTTGAGATCCTCTAGTGCCATCCCATGGCCACCTTGAGATTGTTAGAGATTATTCTTTGGTAATATATATTCAGATGTTTCCACACTATTTTTCATATTCTGGAACTTATTCGTGGCATTTTAAAGCCTCTTTGAATCATCAAAATATGTAGTTTGGGGTGTTCCAGGGTCCAGAATTTTAGTGAAAGTAGCTTTTTTTGACGTAACATTCAACTAGAGCATTTTCCATATTCTCTCCATTAACCTCTCCTTCCCTATGTCTCACACATACCATGGTGGTTGTTCATAATAGTTATCTCTCTAAGAATATTAGTATACTTTAGAGTTCTCAAATCTTTTGAATTTTTTAAGTTTATTTATTTATTTTGAGAGAGAGAGAGAGAGAGAGAGAGAGAGAGAGGACGGACAGAAAGAAAGGGAGAGAGAGAGAATCCCAAGCAGGCTCCATGCTGTCAGTGCGGAACCCAATCCCATGATCTGTGAGATCATGACCTGAGCTGAAATCAAGATTTGGATACTTAACCCTCTTTTAAATATTTTTAATTGGGGTTCCTGCTGAAGTGAAAAGACTCCCTTATTTTCAAAACATCCCCAAATCTTTATCCACCCCCCAAATTTATCCCTAATGTATTTATCTTCAGATTTCTGACAATTTCTTCTGAATAGAATAAGTTCCAAGTCTGATATCAGGTGTTATTCTAGAGATAAATTGAGACACAATATAGTATCACCCTTCTAGTAATTTCTTATTTTAGTCATATGATAGGACCCATCAATAAATAAGATGATGTCAATTTTCAAACAAAATGTCCAATAAATATGTCTGGTGTATGGATAGCTCTTAGTAACTAAGCAGGCATGAATTCTAAGACAATATATAAAACATTAAAATAATGGATAAAAATGTGTGAAAGATTTAAAATTAAAAAAAAAGAAATGTGCAAAGGAGACTTATAATTGAATTTCAGTGGATATAAGTTTCCTTGATGAAAAGCCTACATCTTATCAGTGAGCAGCAAAGACTGTACAATGTGAGAGACCATCAACACTGTATAATGTGAGAGACCATCAAGTTTAAGGGTTGTCTTAAAACCAAGTTGGCAGAGGATTGCATTAATTTAGCTGCAGCTGATCTTGTCCTAAAACAAGATCAGTCGACTTTTGCCACAAGGTAAGGAGAAAGAATGTAAAAAGCTAATGGTCTCTGATGACTTCCATGAAGTTAAGAGTACCAAGGGATTATCTGGAACATTCATAAAGAACAACCCAAACCATTAAGATACATAATAGTTATGCAAGCACAGGGTAGAAAATTGTTTTGAGCTCATTTTACACTATTTTTTAAACTCTTTTTTTAAAAGTTTATTTATTTATCTTGAGAGTTAGAGAGAGAGAGAGAGAGAGAGAGAGAGAGAGAGAGAGCGCAAGCAGGAGAGGGGCAGCTAAAGAGGGGGAAAGAGAATCCCAAGCAGGATGCAGGGCTCGATCCCACCACTGTGAGATCATGACCTGAGCCCAAATCAAGGGTCTGATGCTTCTGACTGAGCCAGCCAGGCACCCCTGTTTAAATCTCATTTTAAATCATAAAACGTCTCTATGATATTCAGATAGCAAGCTCTCATTTCAATATGTTTTCTAAGAGTTGAATGTTTTCTATTCTAATGCATAGATTTCAAGTTGTCTTGAGTTTCACTAAAAGCCAAGTAGTAGATTTAAGGATTGGTTCCCCCAATTTCCATCCACCTTATATAGCAACAACACAGTTTGAGGAATTGAAATTAGTTAAGGTTGGGACTGATTTGTTTACTCTTGCCATGACTGGTTCAGGATGGTGGGCTATTTCTGGCTTGTATTTCATTCATTAATTTTACATGTCATTAAGTACAATTCATTAATTCTTGAATTTAATTAAATGCAAGAAAGACTTACTTAAGTATTTTGGGTATTTCTTTAGTTAGAAATATTTTAATTTGAAGATTAGGGAAGGAAAACTGAATATTGCTGCAAAGAGAGCAACATAACGTAGCATTTATTTGTCTCTATCCGAGGAAGACTACAAAACAAAATGTTTTCCCACATCCATCAAAATAGAATTTTGTATTTTTTTCCCTAGTGTCTGAGACAAAAATCAATAACATTTTAAGAATACTGGAAGACTCTGTGTCAACTACAGGTTTATTTGTGCTGAGGGAAATACAAATGTATATTCAGGACTAACGTTCTTGCTATTCTCCTTGACACTTTGATTCTAATACATACTTGTGTTTCCTTAACTTTCATACTTCAGAAGAGTAGAGACCCATTATTTCCTGATAAAGATCAGCATTAGCACAACTCCCTCCTTTAACTAAAGAAGAGACAGAAAATGTTTAACATTTCTGTTAAGGCTGTAAGCCTTTTTCTGTTTTCAAGATGTGAAGACCTGAAATCACCTTTGATAATTTTTCTGTTTGTAAAACCACTAAATGTGCCTTTTATCTGTGCAAATATAAAGCAAATTTTCTCTTCTGAAATAGAGTTATTGTGTAAATCTAAGGACTATAGGAGTAAAAACTACTTTCATGAAATTGAAGATAATTTTTCATGCTGAAATGTGAGACACTTCTCTTGAAATTAAAATTCAATTTGGGAATATGTGCATATTTATATAAAATACATACATATATACATATATATGTATACAAATATGTATATGTGTGTGTGTCTGTGTGTATACATATACACAGATTATAATATTACCATGTTTGCCAATGAGGTATCATCACTGTGTGAATTTGCAATTTTTCATACAATATGGAAGAGTCATGAAACTATGGGCAAAAAGACTTAGTACATGTTTAATAGATTTGAGGAATGTGTTGATATTTAAAGAATGGAACCATTTGGAGATCATATCTCTAATGTGGACATTAGCTCATACTAGGTTCGAGTATGTGACTTCTCAGATATTGAAACGTCAAGGAATTTTAAGCAGAAAGGCAATATGTAGTAATGTAACATGCGAGATAGCATATACAAAAACAAAAGACCATTTTGTAGCATTGTCTAGAAATAGTGGACTTTGTGCAAAAAGAAGCTTCTAATAAGGAACTTGTAATAAGGAGAATCTTGAGTATATCAATATGATTATTGCATTATTATTTATACCCAAAGAGTGAGAAAGTCTTGAAATATTTGAGATAAGAGGAGATATAGAGTAACTTGCAGAAGAAAGATTTTGAAATTCTGAACCTGCTTCTTAAAGTTATCACAACAAGGCTTTGTTGATGTTGTTGTTAATTTTACATCAGAGTGATAAAAATACATGGTCCCATGTTATGTTTTCTTGAATCCCATAATTTCTAGGCTCACCACTCACCAATATGTATGTAGTGATAGTGAAATTAGCTAAGTATTGTCAGTATTAGGTTCTGAACCTGTGAAATGGGGCTAATTTAAATACCTCATAATTTTTTCATAAAGAAATACATATGATGGTATCTTTAGAGAGCTTCATTTTTTGTTCATTTTGTATTGTTCTTTGTGTTATTATTTTAAAATGATTTATATATACCTGTGAGGATAGCTTAAAGATAAAAATAAGCAACCATTTATATAGTGTGTTCTAAGTTTTGACAAAAAGATCCTCCTTGTTTCTGAATGATTACAAAATAAGAACATTGATGGGCCATAAGAAGGCAGGAGTCAGGCACAGTGAGATTGTTGAGATTCTACTTCCCATCATGTCAAAGACTTCACACAGTGGCAAGTCACATTTTATGTCTAAATTTTGCCCAACACACATACACTCACACACAAACTTCCTTCCAACTCTCTTTCCATTAAACAAAGGCTGCAAGGTGATTTTCTACCGTATAGAGTTTTGTTTTGTGTTTCCCTATTACATTTTGTCAGTCTTTGCGGGTTCACTGAAGAATCCTGGTAAGCTCTTTTTATACCACGTGTGTTCTAATTCTGTAACTTTGCTGAGTGACATACAGGTCTAAAAATGGAGACTCGATAGGGTGAATAAACAGCTCTTCTATGGCTGTCAGTGATATCTACACTTGAAAGAGTTTTATTTTGTTTGTGTGTGTGGGGGGGGTTGTTTTGTTTTGGCTTGTTTGTTTGTTTGTTTTTTCCAATCCATGGTTTTAAGATAGGCTAGCTAATACATTAAATGATAGGGTTTGGGGAAGACTAAACTGTGAACTAAGAATTCATGTAGTCATTAAGGACCTTTCTGATCACAGCTGCTGTCTCATGTCTGTCTATGTAACACCATAAAGAGCAAGATTAAAATAAAAATGATTTGATTAAAAAGTAGAGTAGTCAAAAAATGACAAGCTGTTACATTCATAGCATGTTGTGACAGCCAAGTGAAGGCATGTTTGCCCATACTATTTGAAAAGAAAATAGTTTTTTTCTCATTGAGTTCGAGTAATGCTGTAGGTCACATTAACACTTTTCAAAATGGGAGTTTTATAACATTAAATGACCTTTCCCTATACAAACACATTGATATCTTCAGAATTAGTATATTGTCTGTGTATTTCAAGAGTTTCCAAGAATGTAAGATAAATAGATTATCCTGTAATCATTTTATATATGCTTTTACTTAGGCATGACAAAGGAACTTGCTGCTTAATAAACATGTTCTTGAAAAAAAAATTAAATGAACATGTGGATGTCGTCGTCAAGTTCAGCAAAAAAGGGGCACTATTTATTTGATGGACTAATCTTATATATTTCCACATGTACTTAAATGCAAGTTGATACTACTCATCAAATAGTGATAAAAAATGGCTTTAAAATCATTTGACAATGATGATTTTTAAGAGCATTAGCTAAAAAAAAAAATGTTAAATGAGGCTCTTAGAGAGGAATACGGACCATCCATAAAGACTTTGTTCCAAACCTTAGCATGTGAAATGTGAATTACCAGAATCTGATAATTCCTAACGTGAGACCCAAGACAAGTTACTTAAAGATGCAATGATACACTGTCTTCGTTTTAAATATTACAAAGTTTATGTAAGTGCCTATTAGAGTGCCTTATACATTGTAGATCCTCCATATGCATTTTCTATCTTCGCAACTAATAAGCTGTTTTATTCAAGTAAACCTCTTCAGGTCCCTGGCTTTCCATTTTGTCAGATGTGAAATGAGAAAGTTGGTCTGCATTATCTCTGAGGTCTGTATCATTTCAACTATCAAGTTCCAATTCATATTACTTATCTACAATGAAATATTTCATTAGTAGCCATTACTTCATTTTCTAGTAAAATATGTGTGTATATCCCAATATATTTTATGATAGTACTCCCATGTAAATTTAGAACGGGTATTCCTGATATAAAAGGTTTCTTCTCATTCATATTATAAACCCTCTAGATCAGTTTATGAAGGAAAGTCAACCCAATTCCGTGGTATCGCATGAGTAGCAATTCCAGTAAAATGTCTTCTTATCGGGGCGCCTGGGTGGCGCAGTCGGTTAAGCATCCGACTTCAGCCAGGTCACGATCTCGTGGTCCGTGAGTTCGAGCCCCGCGTCAGGCTCTGGGCTGATGGCTCAGAGCCTGGAGCCTGTTTCTGATTCTGTGTCTCCCTCTCTCTCTGCCCCTCCCCCGTTCATGCTCTGTCTCTCTCTGTCCCAAAAATAAATAAACGTTGAAAAAAAAATTAAAAAAAAATATCTTCTTATCATTGGAGTTTTATCAGAGTTTCATTTCTTTTAGAAATAATTAAGCTAGATTCAAGGAGAAGCAGATGCCAGGAAAGGACTAATGTTCAAGGAATTTGGGGGGAGAAATAACTGTGAGAAGGAAACTGAAGAGGGGCCTTCAGACTACACAATTCAATTCTGGTTCCAAATAAGGGTGAAAAACTAAACAAAACAAGAAGGTGCTGTGGGCCACCTTTTATTCTAAGAGACATTCTTCAAAGTTAGGAAGTTTTTGAGAGAAATTCAATTTAGCAACACAGTCTTTAGTCTCCTGGAATGAGTCTGTTTGAAGGATTTCCGCTGCACTCCATATGGGAGTCGTCCATGGCCTTAGCACAGACGTGGCGGTGATTTCCAAGGGATAAGCCAGGCTCTTGGTGAACTGAACTGTGCTTTTTATGGGAAGAAGTCTGCAAAAGTGTACTCAAATGGCCTCCATACATGTTGTGACTGCTTCCCAGGACTCTCTTACTGGTGGCCAAAGACCATAGAGTATTGGAGAAGTAGTGAAATCAGAGTCTGGCTTGTATCACTCTGAATCGTGAACACTTCACACTTGAAAACTCCTATTGTCTGCTGACATAATGGGAATAAAACACATGCTGCCTCAAAACACATTAAAGGAGCAGGGACTTTCTCTGAAAGTTTCTATACGTATCATTAATACTGGATTTTCTTATAAAACATTCCTAAAATTTTAGACTACCTTCTCACTGCAGCAACCCATTAAAAAAAAAAAGGCAAAGAAGAAAGAAAAATCAAAATTAGCTTCTCTGCCTTTCTAATAGCTTTCTCCCTATTCTGTTACAACTATAGATAAAAATATTTTATATGACTAGATAGTTTGCTTATGCTGTTTTAATGTTATATTGCTTTGCTTATATACATGACCTTTGTTCAATTTTCAACAATGAGAAGAACTAACTTTAGGATTATCGTTTGTCAGACACTATGCAACAATACATATGTAAGGACCCTAAGAGGATACATAAGTCAGTGTGTCAGCTCTCCAGATGTTTCCCTTCCCTTTGGCTATACAGATCCACTAAACTCTTTCCAATACATTTTTTTTGTTTTCCCAAATCTTAATATTTTATAAAGAACATATTTTGCAACTAATATCCCTTTTCCTTTTTAACTTATTGTATTCAGTATTGGCAAATATTTGATACATTTAGACTAGAAATGTTTAGAAGAGACAGTTTATTAGACTTAGAGGCAGCTATGATTTATAAATTTGATAGTGTGATACAGGATATTCATAAGAGTAGCATAATTTTTTCAAGTGGAATTTTTCCATTGTCAGTTTCATTACTGAATTTATTCTAGACAATATTTGCAAGAGATATTATGAGCTGCAACGTACTCAGGGAACTCAAGAGAAGAAAGCATAAATAGTAAAAAACAATGGAATAAGCCAATATGTCTTTATTTCTTTTTTCGATGGCAGAAGATTTCTTAACTTCTTAACTTCTTGCTCTGATCCTTGGACTTTAGAAATTTTACCACGATCAAAGTAAATAGATTTGAAATCCATGAAAATGTCACACAAACCTGGCTTATTAACTATTTTTAAAACAAAACATATACACAGTGAGTTGGCAAAATTACTATACCATAACCATAGCTTCAAGAGAACAGTATTAGCTAATTCATTTAGCAGGCTCAAAAAGTCAGTATTTCAAGCCTTCATTTCTTCGTAACTTCACATCAGAGAAAAATCCCAGAATGTAATGAAAATAATTATTTATCACACATTTAAAAACCAGTAGCTTCCGGGCACTAAACTGACATAGTTGGTGGACCATGTAACTCTTGATCTCAGGGTTGTGAATTCAAGTCCCATGCTGGGTGTAGAGATAACTTTAAAATTGTTAAAAAATAAAGCAAAACAAAATAAAACCCAGTAGCTTTGAGATAGTATAAAATATATAAATTCCAGAAAAAAACGTAATATAGGACTAATGAAAATACTTAGATTTAATGGCACAAACCATCCATGCTGTTCTAAAAGGCAAGTCAGAAATAGAACACACACACGCACGCACGCACGCGCGCACACACACAATGAGCTCCTTAAATATAGACTTACATGAAAAATTAAATATAAACAGTATAGAAAACAAAAGCACAGTTGGTTCAATTTACTTCAGCCTTGAACTTTGATCTGTATTAACTTCCCTTTTCCTTTTGCCTCCTCACGAGTGCTTGTTTTCATGGGTGGCTTATAATTCATCATTACATTCAGTGAAGCATATGGCTCCGTCCACCCGCACAAAATGAAATGCATGTTTGGGGACTACATAACTAAATATGGGCCTTTCCCTACTATGAGGGTATTATTTTCAGAAGTCTCTGTGAAGCTCCAGCAGCACCACATCTCTCACAGATCATCAACACTGTCAAATACATTTAGGAAGACAGTCAAATGGGCACCGGCAGTTTCTGCAGTAGAGAGCTTTATCTGTATTTTTAACTGCTAGAAAAAAGCTGTAGGATATTTTAGTCGTGAAGAACGTCCTAAAATGGTAGATTCATCACTTTCCCACCTCCCTGGGTTCAATATGCCACAAAGAAGAAATAGAATTCCATATTTTTTTTTACCTTGTAACAATCAGTGAGGGAAAGATATTAATTAAACTTATCTATGAAAAGAATAAAAAATTGCATATTGGGTATGTAAATATCCCCAACTCAATGCCAAATACGAGAGACACACATAAAAATAACTAATTCTGTAAAGTTGTATATAAAATCATAGATACAGTGATACAAGGCAAGACTAAGCAGAATGAATACATGAATCATAATTTGTTATCAGATAAGCTGAAAGCATGAAGATAAAACATTAAACATAAAAAATAAATCCATTTTCTGAAGTTAACAGATACAACTTAAATAAAGTACATAATTTATATTATCTCTGAGTCAAAAAACATAGTGGCAACATCGATTTCAGAAGTTAGAAGAGAAAGTAGAAGCATTCTAATAGTTAAATTTATTTTTGAAATTGAGATATATTTTACATGCTGTGAAATTGACGTTCTGTGTTTATAGCTCTGTGAATGTTCACAGATGCATACAGTCATGTAACCAACCAGCTCAATCAGATACAGGACAATTCCAGACCTCCCCCTTTCCCCCCATGTTCCCTCATACTCCCTTATAGTCAACCCTTCCCCAACAACTCCGGTCCCTCGAAAACACTAATCTGTTTTCTATCTGTATAATTTTGTCTTTTCCTAAATGTCGTATAAATGGAATCATACAGGATGTGGTCTTTTGAGTTGAGCCTCTTTCACTTAGGATAGATAATGCCCTGAGATTTAGCTATGCTGTCACCTACATGTCATTACTACTGGGGACACTGATCACATATGAATGGATTCCCTAAATTTACTCAGAGATTCTTATTCTATCTGTTGGAGATAGGGCATAACAGACTGTATTTTTAATAATTACATTAAAATTAAAAAAAATAAAACACAGTAAACTAGAAGTAAAAAAATAAAACTAAAATAAAAATAAATTTAAAAAATTAAAAAAAATGGTCTTAGATTATTTGATGCAAGAGGACTATACAATATACTGTGAAGCCCTGAAGTAGGCAAGGGTAAATTCCTCAGAAGTAATTTAGAAGATTATTTATAAGGTAGAGTTAAATGTGTAGAGACTCAGGGATCCTGGCACTGTACTCATTCCCCAAGCTAAAAGAACCTCAAGGGAGCATGGATCCTAGTGTTATTAAAAATGGTCTCATGCACTAACAAGACACCTTGCTCTAGAACACGAGGTGGGTCATTCAATCACAGAACATCCACACACACCTATGCAACAGTGACACACGTGCATTTTTACACAAATTCTGCAACACTTTATACACATTACTCTGCGGTGATCATTTGATAAAGAGAACGTGTGATAAAATGTGTCCTTATTTACACCCTAAAAGCAAAACTGGGTGAATAATACAAGCTTTAAAGTCAGAGAGACTTCGATTCTGATTCCAGCCCTGCTACATGTCACCTGTGTGATCTTCAAAGATAAACTTCCTTTCTTAGAACTCCAGTTTCTACTCCATGACAGTGGTTATCAGGAAGACTAAAAATAAAGTATATAAGGGGTACCTGGGTGGCTCAGTCGGTTAAGCATCCAACACTTGATCTCAACTCAGGTCTTGATGTCAAGGTCATGAGTCCAAGCCCCACATTGGGCTCTGTGCTGGGGTAAAGCTTACTTAAAACAAAACCAAAACAAAAGAAAACAAAACAAACAAACAAACAAACAAAATATATATATATATATGTGTGTGTGTGTGTGTGTGTGTGTGTGTGTATTATGCACCTTATTTATTATATATATGTATTTTAAAATAAATACATATATATAATAAAATATACATATGTATAGAATAAATAAGGTACACAAAGTATTGAGCAGAATGTCTTAGATTTTTAGTAAGTGGCTGGCAAATGTCAACTTTTTTTTTATCATTTTAATTTCCCATTTCCAGATAAGCCAATCTCTGCCAACAGGATTACCTTATTTTCTATGTCATGTGTGTGTCTGAAGTCAGAGGAGAGAAGTGAGAAGACAAACCCAAGAGGGGGAGGGATTTCTCTCAGGTTTGGAGTAATGAGAAAATACTACCTTGAATACTAAGGTTGATGGCATAGAGCTGCTCTCATAACTTTGTAGAAGTTTAGTCAATTATGGTTTAGATCTTTCTTGGTAGACCCAGAGTGCTAAATTTTGTAAAGGACAATTTCATATCAGAGTATGTCCCCCTTTTTCAAGCTTAGTATCTGAAGCCATGTAGAAATGGAAATTTAAGAAGCTTGCGTGCTGTCTCCAAAGACTTCCCAGTTTCCGAGAGGTGACAACATTCACTTAAACTACCTCTTTCTGCTGACCATGGGGTGATGCTGTCATGCCATGGGAACCCAAGGCAATGGGTTAAGTAAAGCAAAATTTCTTTAACTCTCCAGAGAGGAACTTGGGCTTTTATCCCAAAACCTGTAAGTCTTTATCCACAGATATATGAAGCTTCTCCCTTTGCCTTTTTATTTAAAGTGACAATACATTTTCTATTTTGCTTAAACTCTAGATGGCCCTACTGAAAATGAGGCAATAATAGCAAGGCGTACACATATTTATAATTATTATAAAATCATAAATCTTAAGGGAACTTATTTTGTCATGTTTCCAGATAGAGGAATTTTCTTTAGATAGCTCTTCCCTCTACTCTTATACAATTTTTCGGAAATGTCAAAAATGCTCATCAAATCTATGTTTTTTTTATAAATTGCCTGGTTAGGGGTGTCTGGGTGGCCCAGTTGATTAAGTGTCCGACTTTAGCTCAGGTCATGACCTCATGGTTCGTGGGTTTGGGCCCCACATCGGGCTCTGTGCTGACAGCTCAGAGCCTGGAGCCTGCTTCAGATTCTCTGTCTCCTTCTGTCTCTGTCTCTGTCTCTGTCTCTGTCTCTGTCTCTCTCTTTCTCTCTCTCTCCCTCTCACAAATAAATAAATATTTAAAAAAATAAGATCTATAAATTGCCTGGTTAGAAAAAGTTTGTAAGTAAGTAGAAACATTGAAAATTTAAAGACACAACTTGCATTCTTAGCTATACTTCATGTCTAAATATTTTTTTAAATTTAAGAGTACACTGGGAGAAGGCATTATAAATTTGATGTTACCTATAAATACTGATTTGCTTAAATTTTTATATTACAAATTTGTTATTTTTATGTCTCTGGTATTTTAAAATATCCGCTGAGCCATTTGTATTTCCCCAAAAAGAAAGTCCATTTTAATTAAAAGTAAGCATGGATTGATGTAAGATTCATTCCTGTGGATATTATAAAAATATACATGGCAAAAAGGAAATCAGCTGCTTCTCACTGAAATATTATTTTTCCTCATTTGTATGTATTCCTCCTTGCCTTCTCCTTCCATTTTTACTTTTCCTCTCCTTGTCCTCACTTATGCAACTTAAAGTTTGGCACACACATAAAGAGGACTTAAAAAAAAAAAAAAGAAAAAGAAAACAGAAAAAAACCCTAAGAATAAGAAGAGCATATTGTGTGTGGGAGTGGGTTTTTAAACCAGACTGACTGAGAATCTCAGTTCTAACACTTCGGCTGAAAAATTTTAGCCAATTTTCTGAGCTTCTTCATGACTCAGTTTGTTTTGATAATTAGTTAATATGTGTTCACTTAGAAGAGTGTCTGAGATATAGTAAGTGCTAAATAAGTGGTAACTCTTATTTAGCAGGAGTAACAACATCCAGAAATATGAGAAGATGGGCTTAATTTTGAAAATTACCATAATTAAAATGAAGCATTAATTCACAAATGGTAATATATTTGCATAAATCATCAAGGTACCATCAACTCGTTGGTAGCAAATAAAAATTAATTTAGAAAGTGTTTTACGTAAATATATAAGAACAGTTTCCTAAATGTTACTAAGATAAGTAGAAATCAATGAGATACCAGGGATCACTAATTAATATGGCTGCAATTATAACCGTTGGCAATATCAAGTTCCAGAGAGTTTCTGAAGCCACCAGATACACTGCTGGTTGGATTGGACAATGGTACAATCATGTTGACGAACCGCTTGGGAGTTTCTATAAAGTTAAATCTATCTTTATATGACAATGCAATTCTACTTCTAGGCATTTACCAAACGAAATGAAAATATATGTCTACACAATGACTTGTACACGAAAGGTCATAAAAGTGTTATACATAATAACCAAAAGCTGAAAATAACACCAGTGTCCATCAGTATGAGAATAGATAAATTGTTATGAGTTTCTATATAGGAAATACTTCTTAGCAATAATATGACATAAACTACTGATACATCAATATGAATGAATATCAAAAATGTTTTGCTGCTGATGATAAAAAATCATATAATTTTATTTTATTTATATGAAATTATAAAACCAAATATAGTGATGGAAATGTGCTCGCTTATTGCTAGGCCCCAGAGTAGGGAGGTAGTGACTAGAAATTGGAGTGAGGGCATGTCTGCAATAATGGAAAATGCTGTGTTCTGATCGTGGTGGTGTTACATGTATTATACATTTGACAAAATCCATTTACCTATATCCTTAAAACAGGTACACTCTATTGTACGTGATTTAAACCTCAATAAATGACAAAAGTAGGGCTATCCCCAATATTAAAGATTAACTAAAACAAATAAATGTGATTTTTTTTGTGTGTGATGATTTTATAATGAGCAAGTAAAGGACTGGACGTCAGGATGTAGTGCTCCTAACTGCATAGAAAAATCATTATATGAGGCAAATTAAGAATATATAAGCCTTCACTTGCTTTATTAGTAAAAATCATCCTGCCTCCATAGCATTTTCCAAGTGTTTATGAACAGGTTCTCCAATTTTTTTTAAAGTTTATTTACTTATTTTGAGAAAGAGAGGATCCCAAGAAGGCTCCATGCTCAGCACAGAGCCCGACGTGGGGCTTGCACCCATGAACTGTGAGATCATGATTTAAGCCTAAATCAAGAGTCAGACACTTAACTCACTGAGCCACCCAGGTGTCCCTCTGAATTTTATTTTTTTAATATGTTAGTAATTGTCCCCTATTGTTTTCTGTTCCTGGTAGTAGTGAAGTACCACATGGACTAACTTGTAAGAGCTGGGAATTTTTAGGGGACCCCTAATACAGAGCATTTCTGTTTTGTCCCCAGGTTCTGAGCAAGCAAGCTGAGCTATGCAATAAAGAGTAAATGTCAAGGTCAAAATATTACCTTTATTATGGATAGACCCAGGTAGTAGGACACAGATTAGCATAAAACAAAATGAGCCCTCTACTGCAAGACTGTCAGAGGTAGTGCTGATGCAGACCCACGAGGCTTAGACACCAGCACAAGCAGACAGAGGACACATGTCCTCCACTGGCAAGCTAAATCCACAGAAAAAAAAACACTTCAATTATTCATTCTACATTAACAAATCACATATCTCTCCACCACACGAAGGACAGGATAGAGAAAAAGGAAGGTTGAGGGAAAGAGTGAGAGTGGTAAAATGGCATTCCTCTCATGGAGAGTATTTTTTGTTACCTACACCAGATCCGTCCACATTTTTATCCACCGTGATGAATACGCTAGGAAGCTGAGCTTCTAGGCTAAATCAGTACAATTCCTAGACCTCTGGACCCAGTGTGTTTGGCTAATGGGAGACACTCGTAGGAGATGAGAGGGCAGGTATAGGGTGAAGGTGGCCAGTAGCTTCATTTCTCTACAGAAGTCTAAACTCTTTCCTGTTGCCCTTTCTATAGCCCCAGCTCCAGTTCTTTCTTTGCATTAAGCCATATTTTACCCTTGGAACCTTTTTTCCTGCAGATAATAACATCTCTCATGGTTTGCTCTAACCTTGGCCATTCAGGTATGTAATCCCTTCTTTAAACTCTCCATGATTGCTTGTCAGAGAACTTTTCAGCATTGGGGGGAGGGTACAGTTATTGATGAGGGACCCAAAGGCAAGCTGAGGGCAAGGCACAAGGTAGCATCCAGCATAGCCCATCCCCCCACTAGGTGGAATATGTGTGACATTCCTCAGGCACTCCTGGCTGTTCAAGAATAAAGGAAAGGGAAAAACCAATGGTTAACTGATGGAGATCCCAATCATGCAGGACATGAGTCTCCATTAGTTTACAAATGTCTTAGTAAATTCCAAAAGAAAGGCAATCTTATCAACAGCCTAATATCTAGAAACCCATAGACTCAGTTTCCTGGAGCCCTAACATCACCTTCCCTTCCACAGTGATGTGGGGAACAAAGGCAATAAGGAAATGGTAAATAAAATTAAATTTCCTGGGGTGCCTGGGTGGTTCAGTTGGTTGAACATCTGACTTTGGCTCAGGTCATGATCTCACAGCTCTTGTGAGTTTGAGCCCCTCATCGGGGTTACTGCTGTCAGAACAAAGCCAGCTTTAGATCCTCTGTCCTCCACTCTCTCTCTCTCTCTGTTCCTACCCCATTCATGCTCTCTCCCTCAAAAATAAATAAAACATTAACATTTTAAAATTAAATTAAATTAATTTCCTTATAACCTGCAGCCCACTGACAAATACTTGAGACAAATATAGAGTATAAAATTCCTCCAGGAACTTTCTAATGCCTTAATGTTAATGCCTTACTAGGGGGAAAAACAACCTTAGCTTGACAATAGGTAGGTCCCCAGTATCTGGTGAGTCTTTAGTTTTTTGGAATCCTCCCATTTCCTTACCTCCCTGAACTCCCAAGAAGATAATCAATCTCTCCTCATAACCCCAGTGCAGCTCTTTCTACCCATGGGTCCTGTTCCCCTGTTTCAATAAAATCACCTTTTTTGGGGTGCCTGGGTGGCTTAATTAGTTAAGTGTCTGACTCTTGGTTTTGGCTCAAGTCATGACCTTGTGGTTTTGTGAGTTCAAACCCTGCATCAGGCTCTGTGCTGACAGCGTGGCCCTGCTTGGAATTCTCTCTCTCCCACTCTCTCTGCCTCTCCCTCACTCACACTGTCTTGTCTCCCTCAAAAATTAATAACGTTGATAGGTTGCGGCAAGATGGCGGCTTAGGAGGACGCTGGGCTCACCGCACGTCCTACTGATCACTTAGATTCCATCTACACCTGCCTAAATAACCCAGAAAACCGCCAGAGGATTAGCAGAACAGAGTCGCCGGAGCCAAACGCAGACGAGAGGCCCACGGAAGAGGGTAGGAAGGGCGGCGAGGCGGTGCGCGCTCCACGGACTGGCGGGAGGGAGCCGGGGTGGAGGGGCGGCTCGCCGGCCAAGCAGAGCCCCCGAGTCGGGCTTGCAAAAGCGGAGGGGCCGGGCGGACTGTGTTCCGACAGCAAGCGCGACTTAGCGTCTGGGAGGTCAGAAATTAACAGCTCTGCTCGGAAAGCGGGAAGGCTGGAGGACAAAGGGAGGGAGAGCTGCTGAGCCCCCTGACAACAGAGCTCAGTTTGGTGGGGAACAAAGGCGCTCGCCAGCGCCATTTCCCCCGCCCATCCCCCAGCCGAAATACCAAAGGGAACCGGTTCCTGCCAGGGAACTTGCTCGCTCCGTGCAAACACCCAACTCTGCGCTTCTGCGGAGCCAAACCTCCGGCAGCGGATCTGACTCCCTCCCGCTGCCACAGGGCCCCTCCTGAAGTGGATCACCTAAGGAGAAGCGATCTAAGCCTGCCCCTCCTGCCCCCGAGCACCTTGCCTACCCACCCCAGCTAATACGCCAGATCCCCAGCATCACAAGCCTGGCAGGGTGCAAGTAGCCCAGACGAGCCACACCACCCCACAGTGAATCCTGCCCCTAGGAGAGGGGAAGAGAAGGCACACACCAGTCTGACTGTGGCCCCAGCGGTGGGCTGGGGGCAGACATCAGGTCTGACTGCGGCCCCGCCCACCAACTCCAGGTATACACCACAGCACAGGGGAAGTGCCCTGCAGGTCCTCACCACACCAGGGACTATCCAAAATGACCAAGCGGAAGAACTCCCCTCAGAAGAATCTCCAGGAAATAACAACAGCTAATGAGCTGATCAAAAAGGATTTAAATAATATAACAGAAAGTGAATTTAGAATAATAGTCATAAAATTAATCGCTGGGCTTGAAAACAGTATACAGGACAGCAGAGAATCTCTTGCTACAGAGATCAAGGGACTAAGGAACAGTCACGAGGAGCTGAAAAACGCTTTAAACGAAATGCATAACAAAATGGAAACCACCACAGCTCGGCTTGAAGAGGCAGAGGAGAGAATAGGTGAACTAGAAGATAAAGTTATGGAAAAAGAGGAAGCTGAGAAAAAGAGAGATAAAAAAATCCAGGAGTATGAGGGGAAAATTAGAGAATTAAGTGATACACTAAAAAGAAATAATATACGCATAATTGGTATCCCAGAGGAGGAAGAGAGAGGGAAAGGTGCTGAAGGGGTACTTGAAGAAATCATAGCTGAGAACTTCCCTGAACTGGGGAAGGAAAAAGGCATTGAAATCCAAGAGGCACAGAGAACTCCCTTCAGACGTAACTTGAATCGATCTTCTGCACGACATATCATAGTGAAACTGGCAAAATACAAGGATAAAGAGAAAATTCTGAAAGCAGCAAGGGGTAAACGTGCCCTCACATATAAAGGGAGACCTATAAGACTCGTGACTGATCTCTCTTTTGAAACTTGGCAGGCCAGAAAGAATTGGCAAGAGATTTTCAGGGTGCTAGACAGAAAAAATATGCAGCCAAGAATCCTTTATCCAGCAAGTCTGTCATTTAGAATAGAAGGAGAGATAAAGGTCTTCCCAAACAAACAAAAACTGAAGGAATTTGTCACCACTAAACCAGCCCTACAAGAGATCCTAAGGGGGACCCTGTGAGACAAAGTCCCAGAGACATCACTATAAGCATAAAACATACAGACATCACAATGACTCTAAACCCGTATCTTTCTATAATAACACTGAATGTAAATGGATTAAATGCGCCAACCAAAAGACATAGGGTATCAGAATGGATAAAAAAACAAGACCCATCTATTTGCTGTCTACAAGAGACTCATTTTAGACCTGAGGACACCTTTAGATTGAGAGTGAGGGGATGGAGAACTATTTATCATGCGACTGGAAGCCAAAAGAAAGCTGGAGTAGCCATACTTATATCAGACAAACTAGACTTTAAATTAAAGGCTGTAACAAGAGATGAAGAAGGACATTATATAATAGTTACAGGGTCTATCCATCAGGAAGAGCTAACAATTATCAATGTCTATGCACCGAATACCGGAGCCCCCAAATATATAAAACAATTACTCATAAACATAAGCAACCTTATTGATAAGAATGTGGTAATTGCAGGGGACTTTAATACACCACTTACAGAAATGGATAGATCAACTAGACACACGGTCAATAAAGAAACAAGGGCCCTGAATGAGACATTGGATGAGATGGACTTGACAGATATATTTAGAACTCTGCATCCCAAAGCAACAGAATATACTTTCTTCTCGAGTGCACATGGAACATTCTCCAAGATAGATCATATACTGGGTCACAAAACAGCCCTTCATAAGTTTACAAGAATTGAAATTATACCATGCTTACTTTCAGACCACAATGCCATGAAGCTTGAAATCAACCACAGGAAAAAGTCTGGAAAACCTCCAAAAGCATGGAGGTTAAAGAACACCCTACTAACGAATGAGTGGGTCAACCAGGCAATTAGAGAAGAAATTAAAAAATATATGGAAACAAACGAAAATGAAAATACAACAATCCAAACGCTTTGGGACGCAGCAAAGGCAGTCCTGAGAGGAAAATACATTGCAATCCAGGCCTATCTCAAGAAACAAGAAAAATCCCAAATACAAAATCTAACAGCACACCTAAAGGAACTAGAAGCAGAACAGCAAAGGCAGCCTAAGCCCAGCAGAAGAAGAGAAATAATAAAGATCAGAGCAGAAATAAACAATATAGAAACTAAAAAAACTGTAGAGCAGATCAACGAAACCAAGAGTTGGTTTTTTGAAAAAATAAACAAAATTGACAAACCTCTAGCCAGGCTTCTCAAAAAGAAAAGGGAGATGACCCAAATAGATAAAATCATGAATGAAAATGGAACTATTACAACCAATCCCTCAGAGATACAAACAATTATCAGGGAATACTATGAAAACTTATATGCCAACAAATTGGACAACCTGGAAGAAATGGACGAATTCCTGAACACCCACACGCTTCCAAAACTCAATCAGGAGGAAATAGAAAGCTTGAACAGACCCATAACCAGCGAAGAAATTGAATCGGTTATCAAAAATCTCCCAACAAATAAGAGTCCAGGACCAGATGGCTTCCCAGGGGAGTTCTACCAGACGTTTAAAGCAGAGATAATACCTATCCTTCTCAAGCTATTCCAAGAAATAGAAAGGGAAGGAAAACTTCCAGACTCATTCTATGAAGCCAGTATTACTTTGATTCCTAAACCAGACAGAGACCCAGTAAAAAAAGAGAACTACAGGCCAATATCCCTGATGAATATGGATGCAAAAATTCTCAATAAGATACTAGCAAATCGAATTCAACGGCATATAAAAAGAATTATTCACCATGATCAAGTGGGATTCATTCCTGGGATGCAGGGCTGGTTCAACATTCGCAAATCAATCAACGTGATACATCACATTAACAAAAAAAGAGAGAAGAACCATATGATCCTGTCAATCGATGCAGAAAAGGCCTTCGACAAAATCCAGCACCCTTTCTTAATAAAAACCCTTGAGAAAGTCGGGATAGAAGGAACATACTTAAAGATCATAAAAGCCATTTATGAAAAGCCCACAGCTAACATCATCCTCAACGGGGAAAAACTGAAAGCTTTTTCCCTGAGATCAGGAACACGACAAGGATGCCCACTCTCACCGCTGCTGTTTAACATAGTGCTGGAAGTTCTAGCATCAGCAATCAGACAACAAAAGGAAATCAAAGGCATCAAAATTGGCAAAGATGAAGTCAAGCTTTCGCTTTTTGCAGATGACATGATATTATACATGGAAAATCCGATAGACTCCACCAAAAGTCTGCTAGAACTGATACAGGAATTCAGCAAAGTTGCAGGCTACAAAATCAATGTACAGAAATCAGTTGCATTCTTATACACTAACAATGAAGCAACAGAAAGACAAATAAAGAAACTGATCCCATTCACAATTGCACCAAGAAGCATAAAATACCTAGGAATAAATCTAACCAAAGATGTAAAGGATTTGTATGCTGAAAACTATAGAAAGCTTCTGAAGGAAATTAAAGAAGATTTAAAGAAATGGAAAGACATTCCCTGCTCATGGATTGGAAAAATAAATATTGTCAAAATGTCAATACTACCCAAAGCTATCTACACATTCAATGCAATCCCAATCAAAATTGCACCAGCATTCTTCTCGAAACTAGAACAAGCAATCCTAAAATTCATATGGAACCACAAAAGGCCCCGAATAGCCAAAGGAATTTTGAAGAAGAAGACCAAAGCAGGAGGCATCACAATCCCAGACTTTAGCCTCTACTACAAAGCTGTCATCATCAAGACAGCATGGTATTGGCACCAAAACAGACACATAGACCAATGGAATAGAATAGAAACCCCAGAACTAGACCCACAAACGTATGGCCAACTCATCTTTGACAAAGCAGGAAAGAACATCCAATGGAAAAAAGACAGCCTCTTTAACAAATGGTGCTGGGAGAACTGGACAGCAACATGCAGAAGGTTGAAACTAGACCACTTTCTCACACCATTCACAAAAATAAACTCAAAATGGATAAAGGACCTAAATGTGAGACAGGAAACCATCAAAACCTTAGAGGAGAAAGCAGGAAAAGACCTCTCTGACCTCAGCCGTAGCAATCTCTTACTCGACACATCCCCAAAGGCAAGGGAATTAAAAGCAAAAGTAAATTACTGGGACCTTATGAAGATAAAAAGCTTCTGCACAGCAAAGGAAACAACCAACAAAACTAAAAGACAACCAACAGAATGGGAAAAGATATTTGCAAATGACATATCGGACAAAGGGCTAGTATCCAAAATCTATAAAGAGCTCACCAAACTCCACACCCGAAAAACAAATAACCCAGTGAAGAAATGGGCAGAAAACATGAATAGACACTTCTCTAAAGAAGACATCCGGATGGCCAACAGGCACATGAAAAGATGTTCAGCGTCGCTCCTTATCAGGGAAATACAAATCAAAACCACACTCAGGTATCACCTCACGCCAGTCAGAGTGGCCAAAATGAACAAATCAGGAGACTATAGATGCTGGAGAGGATGTGGAGAAACGGGAACCCTCTTGCACTGTTGGTGGGAATGCAAATTGGTGCAGCCGCTCTGGAAAGCAGTGTGGAGGTTCCTCAGAAAATTAAAAATAGACCTACCCTATGACCCAGCAATAGCACTGCTAGGAATTTATCCAAGGGATACAGGAGCACTGATGCATAGGGCCACTTGTACCCCAATGTTCATAGCAGCACTCTCAACAATAGCCAAATTATGGAAAGAGCCTAAATGTCCATCAACTGATGAATGGATAAAGAAATTGTGGTTTATATACACAATGGAATATTACATGGCAATGAGAAAAAATGAAATATGGCCTTTTGTAGCAACGTGGATGGAACTGGAGAGTGTGATGCTAAGTGAAATAAGCCATACAGAGAAAGACAGATACCATATGGTCTCACTCTTATGTGGATCCTGAGAAAATTAACAGGAACCCATGGGGGAGGGGAAGGAAAAAAAAAAAAAAAAGAGGTTAGAAAGGGAGAGAGCCAAAGCATAAGAGACTGTTAAAAACTGAGAACAAACTGAGGGTTGATGGGGGGTGGGAGGGAGGAGAGGGCGGGTGATGGGTATTGAGGAGGGCACCTTTTGGGATGAGCACTGGGTGTTGTATGGAAACCAATTTGTCAATAAATTTCAGAAAAAAAAAAATAAAAAAAAATAAAGAAATAGTCATAAATTTGAAAAAAAAAAAAAAATTAATAACGTTAAGTTTATAACTTAAAAAAAAGTTAAGTTTATAACTTAAAAAAAATGAAATCACCTTTTTGCACCAAAGATGTTTGAAGAATTCTTTCTTGGCCATTGGCTCCAGACCCCCACCACCACTCCCAAATTGTAGCAGTTATTATATTAAAAAGGTAGTTGTTTCCAGGTGTCCATATTATAGTACAATCAAATCCTAACATACAGGGCCTCTTAGGATCCTCTTATTATTCATATGATAGTGAAGAATTTAGACATCTACGTAACTAGCAAACACAATTGAATTTGAATATTTAATAGAACATAATGATATGCCTGGTTATAAATATGAGTGGTTTATTAAGCATATGGTGTCAGATAATGAAAATGTAAAGTTTTTTTTTTGTTTTTTTGGGTTTTTTTTGTAGAAATCAGTTCGATTTTCTTACAGTTGGCCTGTAGTCATGGTATTTTGATAATTGCTATAGACTATTCCAGGGTTTTCAGGATGTTTTTGCCAGTGCTTTGAAAAGAAAACAATAGAACATGTGAGGACATTCACATTCTTTATTTTCTGGTCCAGGAAATGTGAACGTCACTTAAAACAAGAAATGCATCAGACATAAAAAAAAATTAAAAGGAAAGGTCGGGGGGCGCCTGGGTGGCTCAGTCGGTTAGGCATCCAACTTCGGCTCAGGTCATGATCTCACAGGCTCATGTTGGACTCTGCTGACAACTCGGAGCCTGGAGCCTGCTTCAGATTCTTCGTTTCCCTCTCTCTCTGCCCTTCCACTGCTTGCTCTCTGTCTCTGTCTCTCTCAAAAATAAATAAACATAAAACATTAAAAAAAAAGAAACAAGACATGCATCAAGATAAGCTTTTTTTTTTCCAACCGGTTTAGAAAGAATTGTATAGAAACTGTCACTTCATGTGATGCTTTGTAGTTCCCCAGTTATGATATCATATCATTTTAAAATATGTAATATTTTACTTATTTTAATACATTCTTCTTAGCAGACATTGCTACTATGAAAAAAATCTGATATAGACAGACAGAACATGAATATAACAATATTTCTTATCTTTGCCACACCAATTACAGTATGATTAGAATGATTAAAACCACTGCAAATACAGAAAAAAGTAAAGAACAGTTTTATTCACAAAAAGACATTTTAAGTACTTTGTAAATTTTAAACAACTTTAGATGATGTCAATTTCCATACCCTTAAGGCAGTTTCAATTTGAACATTATCGACTCACGCGGGTTGTGTCTCCCTTCTAGACTGAAGTTAAATAAAATTGTTTCATTACCATATCCACCGCTAAATTGCATGAAACATTAGCATCTGTTCAGAAGTGAAGCTCTCCCTGGGGCCATGTGCTGGAAAACTGTGTGTCCTAGTGAATCTGAGAGTAGACTTCAGATCCCCAAAATGTCTCCAAAGTAATTTACTTTTTAGCAGTAGGAAGCCTTGGTCTAAGGAACAGAACTCTTTGAAAAAATTTCCGTTTAATTACAAAGATTCGTTATTTTCATCCAAGTCACCATTTAAAGCATCATTTTTGGTGTGTGTTCTATAATTGCACCACCAAATCATTCACTTCATAGGTGAGATTGGCCAAATGTGTACCTTTATTGAATAAGTTATCATAGAGATCAGAGAAACAGTGTTATAGAATAAATTAAATAATTTTTGCATACTTTTTAACAGTAAAAATGACAGTTATCTGGAGATATGTGTAGAAGAGATAAATACGTGCTAAAAGGAAGTAAAAGGAGACACAGCATACACACAGCTGCCGGAAATAAGAAAATGCTGGACCTGAAATCAGAAAAAACATAAACACACTTAAGTATAATATCTCTATCCTACTCTTCTCTCTCTTTGATTTTGATTTTAATGTGAGTTGAGAGTGATGATGTGTATAAGGGACTTATGGCAGAGGTACAAAACTGTTCAGAACTTGAGGACATATGATTAAGTATTTAGTCCAATATTCATTGAATATACTCAGCTGTTCCAAGCATACTTGTTGCTTTTTTGTTCTTGGAAGGTATAATGTGCACCCATTTACCTGAGGGCATTCAAACTATTTCTGGAGTGCATTCTCTACATTTCTCTACATATTTAAAAGGTACTCTACGGGGTATCTGGGTGGCTCAGTTGGTTGAGAGACCAGTAACTGACTCTTGATTTCAGCTCAGATCATCATCTCACGGTTTGTGAATTTGAGCCCTGCTTCGAACTCTATGCTTCAAACACAGAGCCTGCTTGGGATTCTCTCTCTCTCTCTCTCTCTCTCTCTCTCTCTCTCTTTCTCTCTCTCTCTCTCTCTCTCTCTGCTACTCCCCTGCTTGCACACTCTCTCTCTCTCTCAAAAATAAATACATACATACATACATACATACATACATACATACATCTTAAAAAAATAAAAAGATAATCCGCAGTTAAAGTTTGAGTCTAAATGTCACTTATTCAGGACAAATGCAGTGACACCATCATGCCCCTTGCACTGTTTATGGTGGTTAACTCATTCATATACTTACTATGTATAGTAAGGAAAATTAAATAACATGTGTATGAGTTTCCTATTGATGCCTTAGCAAATTACCACAAATTTAGTGGTTTCAAACAGCACAAATTTATTATCTCACAGTTTCATAGGTCAGAAGTCTGATACAGGTCACAGAGCTAAAATCAAGGTGTCTTTATGGCTATGCTTCTTTCTGGAGACTCTAGGGTAAGAATTGTTCCCTTGTCCTTTCAGGTCATTGATAGAATTCAGTTCCTTGCAATTGTAGTGTTTAAAGTCCTGTTTCCTTGCTAGCTGCCCGTGTAGGACAGTTTCCAGCTTCTAGAAGCCACCCACGTTCCTTGGTTTCTGTCTTCCTTCCTCCATCCTCCAACTTGAAAGCCAGCAACTGTGGAGCCATTTTCTCTTCCACAAATTGGTCCATCTTCTTCCATCTCATCTTTCTAACTAACCCAGGAAAGAGGACCAGTTTTAAGGACTCAAGTGATTAGATTGAGTTAACCTAGTTAATCCAGGCTAATCTTTCCTTCTTAAGGTCTTTAAGTTTAATTGCACCTGCAAAGTATCTTTTGCATTATAAGGAAACATTCTCATGGGTTCTGAGGACTCCTGATGTTTCACAGGACATTTTAGGGCATGTTTTAGTCTGGGTATCTACTTTTGAATAAGCAAAAAAGATAACTTGGTAACTTTGTAAACTAACGTTTTCCCCTTTGGGGATTTTCTAAACCTACAGGGACACATTATATCTGCTAGCATCATAATTTATAACAATCTAGTTTAGATTAATAACAATGTAATTGTAATAATATTTAAACATTTACTCCTACATAGTTTTGCTCATTCTTCCTTTACGGTATTTTTATCACAAAGAGATATTTATACATTGCTTTCCTATGGCATAGATTTTATGTAGTTACCTTTTTTAAAATAAGAACACTCTTTATAAAAATAAAAATAAAGAAGCATAGGGAGATGTAACTTATAGTATAGTGGAAAGAGCTATGGAACCTGAACTTTTACACTAAAAAGTTTTGAATTTCTGGATTGACCAAATTCACTAATTGCTGAAGGAAATGGATAAAAATGGATCTATACAAATAGAAAATTATCATGACATTGCACAGCATGGGAGACTATGGCCCTATATGACTGGGGCTGAGACTGGGGCTGGAAAAGAGATGGGAAGAAGGTGTAAGACAGGCAAAGATAAAGAGAAGGAAACAGAGAGCAAGAAAATACATATGAAGTATATTAAGACTGACTTCAGGCTTAATATGAGAAACTCTGAAGGCCAGAAAACAATGGAACAATGCTTTCAGAATGTAAATAAACAAACCAACCAACAAACAAGCAGACGTTTGAGTTAAAATTCAATTCCCAAGATAATAGTCAATCAAATATGAAGAGTTAAGACAGCATGACCTAAAACATATTATGAATCACGCACTCTTTCATAAGAGTAATGGAGGTGTTCTACCAAAATAAGGAAGGCATGGGATAACGGAAAAAGGAAACAGAACATTCTATCCAGAAAAGAGGTGAATGAAATCACCAGATGACAGTAATGCACATAACTCAGCTAACTACCAGCCCAGATTAGAACTATAGAGATGCTTCTTCATGTATTTGAGACTGATAAATTATTTGATGCAAAACAGATTATTATAAGAAAGATTATGTTATTGTTAATAAGCTGAAAGTCTCCAGGCATATGATTGGCTCAGTTAGTTACGAGTCCAATTCTTTATTTCACCTCATGTCATGATCTCATGGTTGGTGATTAGAACCCTGCATCAGACTCCCTCTTTCTCTGCTCCTCCTCTGCTCCTGCAGGCACATGTGCATCTCTCTCTCTCAAATACATAAATAAAATTAAATTTTTTTTTCAACGTTTATTTATTTTTGGGACAGAGAGAGACAGAGCATGAACGGGGGAGGGGCAGAGAGAGAGGGAGACACAGAATCGGAAACAGGCTCCAGGCTCTGAGCCATCAGCCCAGAGCCCCACGCGGGGCTCGAACTCACGGACCGCGAGATCGTGACCTGGCTGAAGTCGGACGCTTAACCGACTGTGCCACCCAGGCGCCCCTCAAATACATAAATAAAATTAAAAAATAAAAGTCTCTGTGTCTGGTGAAAGAAATGGGTGAAATGAGGAAGGGAACCTATTGTTTTTGTAACAAACCTTGTTGAGTCATTTGACTCTTCAAATAATTTTCATATATAAATGTGAAAAAATGAAACTAAATTAAAAACATAAGATCTTAAAATAAGAAAGTTTTGAAAGTGTTAGAGTGACCCTTTTATCAACTGAATACATTAATTTTGTGATTTCAAAGTAAGTATATTCATATTTCAAAACAAAATATCGAAGGTCTTAAGCAAACTTTTCTTAACTAAAACGTGGGGATATTGCATCTAAAAATGAAGTATAGCATTAGAAACAGAGTGATTCTGGGGTGCCTGCGTGGCTCAGTTGGTTAAGCGTCTGACTTTGGTTCAAGTCATGATCTTATGGTTTGTGAGTTGGAGCCCCAAGCGCGGATCTATGTTGACAGCTCAGAACCTGGAGTCTACTTCGGATTCTCTGTCTCCCGTTCTCTCTCTCTGCCCCTCCCCTACTTGTGCTCTGTCTGTCTGTCTCTCTCTCTCAAAAATAAATAAACATTAAAAAAATAAAACAAAAACAAAAACAAGAATAGAGTGATTCAACCCTCAATTCTGAGTATTAAATGAAAACTCTAATTGCATGCATAGTATTTGAGATTTTTGAGGCAAAATATTAAAGACTACATGATCGCTATGGTTTTCTCAGGCTTATTATTACTATAATTCAATAAAAATTATTTTTAAAATGTTTAGAACAATTTTTGAACAATAATTATTAGACACCTGGGTAAAATAGCCAGATTCCTTTTTCTTTGGTACTGGAAAAGTAAAATATTGGAAGGTTTATAATCGGGAGAGTTTGAGGAGATAACAGTGAATTTTGTTTAGTTGTCCAAAATTCTGTTTATACATAGAACTTATTCTATCTATTCTATGAGAAAAATTGTCTTCCAAAAGATTCTGTTACCTAGCTCATGGAATCTTAAACTGTGTTAATGATGCAGTTAGTATTCAAAATATTTTCCTTATACCAAAATGTTCTTTTTCCAAATAGAGTTATATCTCTCCTTGGAATTGAAAAGCATACTCAGAAAAAAAAATATTTCTGGGAACCACTATTAATTTTGTTTTAATTTCATTTCCAATTTTCTTTGCAACCATAAAGCAATTAGCCAAGAAATGTTTTTAGTCTTCATTGCAGTTAAACTTCTTCCTTGCCCAAACTGCTTCTACCCTCTACTTTTTTAGGTCTTGACCCATACAAACATTCTATACCCTCAAATCTGTTTTAGCATCTGTATCTGGATAATCTGATCTATGAAACTACCCTACAAAAGTAATATCTTTTGAGAGTCTCTATCTCTGAAAATATTTATTTTCATTTTTAGTGTATATCACAAGTTCCATCTGTTAAAATATCAGTGTGGTTAGTTGCTGCCTGAGAGCTCATTTGTCCATATTATTTATGCTATGAAATTTTTTTGTTTGAATGAGAAGAATTTATTAGCTCTATGAACCTCTTGTCACCTTTAATAAATTAGTATATGTTTAAAATAATTTCTCTTCTATGAGATAATATGCACTTTTCTCCTTTGGATGGTTTTCATGTTAAAAAGTGTTCAAAGAGCAGTTTTTAAGGTCCCTTTGGAATTTTTTGTTTCACATAAAATTTACTGTGAGTCCATGAAACAAATTAAGGTAGACACCAACCATTTTTATGGAAGTTTTTTGGAATTGAGTAATTTAGAACTATTATATAATACTTTCCAAGACAAAATTATTATTATTATTATTATTATTATTATTATTATTATTAGTGTTTGGGGTTTGTTAAATTCAGCTGTTTTCTACAACACATTTAGTTTTGAAACTACAGTGGATTTCCTGAATATTTTTCAACTTGGATTTGTTTATTAATGTCAAACCATCGTACATTTCTATAATCTGAAACAAATTTCCCACCTGACATAATTTCCTATTTTGATAAGCAAGTTACTCTTTAGTACCTAAATCTGACCTCTGTAGAAAATTCTTTGTCCTGATTTCTTTAGAAAATTTATTTGCCCTTTGAAAATACTTTATTAAAGAGACAGGTAGTTTTTAGCCTTGTTACCTATGAGAAAAAATTCAAGATTTTATATAAGTACTTATATGGCCATTGATAACATTAGCCTTTAATTTTTTTAATTATTTTTATTTTTGCAAAGTGTACAAAAGCAGATATTGGGACAAATTTGGCCACCATCATTTGCAGAATATCCCTTTGATGAGAGTGAACAATTTATGGGTATCCATTATGTATTAGGCTCACAGTCCATTCTGAAGGGAAGTGAAATATAGGTTTTGCAAAATCAGAAAACATAGTCTATTATACAGACTGTGCCTCTGAAGAATCTTCCTCTTCTCTTTCTTTTTTCTCTAATTATAGCATCTTTTTGGTCAGATATTGAATCTCCTAGATTGGTTTTTAAATTTTCTCTTTCCTATTTTCCATATCTTTTGTGCCTTTTTACTCTAATTTATGGGAAACACACTTACCTACATTTTCCAGAAACTTTTATTGATTTTTCTTTGATCTACTATATTTTTAAACTTTTATTTTGGGAATATTACAGATTCATGGCAAGTTTTATTTTATTTTTTTAAAAATTTTTTTTCAACGTTTATTTATTTTTTGGGGGACAGAGAGAGACAGAGCATGAACGGGGGAGGGGCAGAGAGAGAGGGAGACACAGAATCGGAAACAGGCTCCAGGTTCTGAGCCATCAGCCCAGAGCCTGACGCGGGGCTCGAACTCACGGACCACGAGATCGTGACCTTGCTGAAGTCAGACGCTTAACCGACTGCGCCACCCAGGCGCCCCCATGGGAAGTTTTAAAGAACACAAAAGATACAGAGAGGTTTCAATACCTTTTACCTAGATTCTCCAAATTATAGCATCTTGCATAATTAGGGAACAAGTCTCAAAACCAGTCACTTGTCATGTGCACAATGCATAGTTTATTCAGTTGTCACCTGTTCTACAAGCACTTGTGTGTGTGTGTGTGTGTGTGTGTGTGTGTGTGTGTGTGTGCGCGCACAGGTGCATGTATGTAGTTCTATTCAATTTTATCACATGCTAGCTTGTGTAACCATTATCATAGTCAAGATACAAAACTGTTCCTTTACCACAGGACTTTATTGTTCTGTCCTTTTATAACACACATCACTAACCCACTCATCACTGACTCCTGGCAGTCACTAAGAAGTTTCCATCTCTGCAATGTTATTTAATGCATGTTATACAAATGGAGTCCTACAATATGTAAACTTTTCAGATGCTTTTTTCAGCATAATGCTCTTGAGATTATCCAATTTTTAAAATATATTTTAGTAGATTGTTCCTTTATGTTGCTGAGTAGTACTGTTCACTCATTTAAGGACATTGGCCTTCGCCAGTGTTCAGCAATTAAAGAGAGAGCCACAATGAACATTTGTATCCACATTTTTGTTTGAATGTAAGTTTGCATTTGTCTGGGATAAATGTCCAAGAGTGGTTTGATGTCTACAGCATCAAAGAACTTGTTTTCTTAATCTGTCCATTTTCTAGCATACTGTTTTTTTTCATTGATTATATTTTTTATTTACTTTTTTCTCTGATGACATAAATAATATACTGTGAAAGTCTTCTAATAGAACCCCTTTTCCTTCAAGTTGTTTTTCTTTTTTTTCCTAAACTTTTTTTTAACGTTTATTTATTTTTGAGACAGAGAGAGACAGAGCATGAACGGGGGAGGGGCAGAGACAGAGGGAGACACAGAATCTGAAACAGGCTCCAGGCTCTGAGCTGTCAGCACATAGGCCCACGACGCAGGGCTCAAACTCAAGGACCACAAGATCATGACCTGAGCCGAAGTCAGTCGCTTAACTGACTGAGCCACCCAGGCGCTCCTCAGGTTGCTCTTCTGATCACTGTTTCGATTTCTATCTTTTTTACTTGTAACATTCTAAAGATGTCTGCTGATGCTTGTAGTTTTCATGTATTTAAGGATAGGTTTCTAAAATGCTAACAGAAGACCCTGACCTCACACTTTTGGCACGCTGACTGTAGTATTTATTGTAATTTATCACCAATGGAATTTCACCAATGGAGGATGCCTGATGTTACTATCGTTAGCTCTTTCCTGTTGAACTTGTTAGATTCCCAAGAGTATTTTCTTCCAGTGCTCTACCTATAGAATATATGAAACTGGCTGCTAACAGATATGGAAGTAGTCTGAGAAGAGGGCTGGTGTCCCACCATAGGTAAGCATTCATTAGTAAACATACACATACATAAAATATTCATTTCCAGTATTTGTTTTACTCAAAATATGCAGAAATCCTTTAGTTCAGAGATTTTTTTTTCCTTTTTTTTTGACATGGTATTGCCAGAGGTTTTTCCATTTTGTTTGTTTGTTTGTTTGTTTTTACCAAAGCTGCAATTTTATCTTTGCTTTGTTAATTATTATTATTTTACTTTGATTTCCTATTTTTACTTTTAAGACAAAAGTATGTGGTAATCACTGTGATGCAATGAAACCATGATGCCTTTCATCAATAGAGAGTGGCAGAAATGTGAAGGATCATTTTTCACTTATCAGTAATTACCATCAGAGAAAAGGTGTCTACCAGGCTATGTGTGCAAGTTTGTGTCTAAGCTATGGTTGTGATACTGATTCCACCTAGGGCTCTGTATTGTTCATTTAACAATAAGACAAAGATAGGGGTGCCTAGGTGGCTCAGTCAGTTAAGCATCTGACTCTTGATTTTGGCTCAAGTCATGATCTCACTGTTTGTGAGTCCCACGTCTGACTCTGCATTGACATAACAGAGCCTACTTGGGATTCTCTCTCCCTCTCTCTCTGTCCCACCCCCTCTAGCTCTTGCTCTTTCTCTCTCTCTCTCTCTCTCAAAATAAATAAACATTTAAAAAAAGACAAAAATAAATAAGGAAATGTATTTTGAGTCACTACTAAATGAAAATTACTGAATGAATATTTAGTGTGCTTTTTAAAAAGTTCTATCAGGCAGGTGGTAACTAATAATTAAATAATTAGCTGTATTAATAACAATAATTTTATGACAGAATCTATACGAATCACAGCTTCTAAAAATCAAATAAATACTGATTAAGCTTACAAATCTAACTTTGTTTTTTTAATATGAAATTTATTGTCAAATTGGTTTCCATACAACACCCAGTGCTCATCCCAAAAGGTGCCCTCCTCAATATCCATCACCCACTTTCCCCTCCCTCCCAACCCCCATCAACCCTCAGTTTATTCTCAGTTTTTAAGATAATAAAAACCCTCTTATGGTTTGCCTCCCTCCCTCTCTAACTTTTAGTTTTCCTTTCACTCCCCCATGGTCTTCTGTTAAGTGTCTCAGGATCCACATAAGAGTGAAAACATATGCTATCTGTCTTTCTCTGTATGACTTATTTCACTTAGCATCACACTCTCCAGTTCCATCCACGTTGCTACAAAAGGCCACATTTCATTCTTTCTTGCCAAGTAGTATTGCGTTGTATATATAAACCACAATTTCTTTATCCATTCATCAGTTGATGGACATTTAGGCTCTTTCCATATTTGGCTATTGTTGAGAGTGCTGCTATAAACATCGGGGTACAAGTGTCCCTATGCATCAGCACTCCTTTATCCCTTGGGTAAATTCCTAGCAGTGCAATTGCTGGGTCATAGGGTAGATCTATTTTTAATTTTTTGAGGAACCTCCACACTGTTTTCCAGAGTGGCTGCACCAGTTTGCATTCCCACCAACAGTGCAAGAGGGTTCCCGTTTCTCCACAAAATCACTCTGAGATACCACCTCATGCCAGGCAGAGTGGCTAAAATGAACAAATCAGGAGACTATAGATGCTGCAGAGGGTGTGGAGAAACGGGAACCCTCTTGCACTGTTAGTGGGAATGCAAATTGGTGCAGCCACTCTGGAAAACAGTGTGGAGGTTCCTCAAAAAATTAAAAATAGATCTGCCCTATTACCCAGCAATAGCGCTGCTAGGAATTTACCCAAGGGATACAGGAGTGCTGATGCATAGGGACACTTGTACCCCGATGTTTATAGCAGCACTCTCAACAATAGCCAAATATGGAAAGAGCCTAAATGTCCATCAACTGATGAATGGATAAAGAAATTGTGGTTTATATATACAACGCAATACTACTTGGCAATGAGAAAGAATGAAATGTGGCCTTTTGTAGCAACGTGGATGGAACTGGAGAGTGTGATGCTAAGTGAAATAAGTCATACAGAGAAAGACAGATAGCATATGTTTTCACTCTTATGTGGATCCTGAGACACTTAACAGAAGACCATGGGGGAGTGAAAGGAAAACTAAAAGTTAGAGAGGGAGGGAGGCAAACCATAAGAGGGTTTTTATTATCTTAAAAACTAAGAATAAACTGAGGGTTGATGGGGGTTGGGAGGGAGGGGAAAGTGGGTGATGGATATTGAGGAGGGCACCTTTTGGGATGAGCACTGGGTGTTGTATGGAAACCAATTTGACAATAAATTTCATATTAAAAATATAAATAAATAAAAATCAAAGTACATTAATGGGTGCTTTAGTGGCTCAGTCAGTTGAGCATCTGATTCTTGATTTTGGCTGAGGTCATGATCCCAGGGTCATAGGGTCACTGAGCACAGAGCCTGCTTAAGATTCTCTCTCTCTCTTTCTGCCCCTCTTCCCCACTCATACTCTCTGTCTCTCTAAAATAAAAAAAAAATCTAAGCACATTAACAAAGAGAAATATGTGATAACTAAAAGAACAATGGTTTTTTTCTACAATTTTGTCGAGAAGTAGCTCCCTAGCGTTAAATGCAGTTTTGTTGATTTAAATATTTTCTCTTTTCTCAAATCCAAGTTGCTCAGTGTGTTCCAAATTAGTACAAGCTTTGTCTGAGAATATTAATTAGTTTCTCAGAACATGTTATTGCAACTTGCCAAATATATCAAACTGTCTAGAGGCTGAATAATAAAATAAATTGAACATTCTTATTTCATGTGATGAAAGATATTTGCTACCTCTCTTACTTTTCTTTTCTTTATCAACGGCTCCACCAAATGTCCCTTGACAAGAACCTGAAGATTGATGTTAGCTCTTTCTTCTCATTTATTCCTAGCATCAAATTGGTTACCAACTCTTGCTGATCCCATCTCTTTAATAACTAAAAAATCCAAAGTCTTCTCTCCATGTCTACTGCCATTGCCTTGGTACTAACCACTCATCACTTTTGTCCCGGATGGCTGCAGTATATACTGTTCATTCTGGCTATTAGTCTTTTTGCCATCCATTAAATCCACATTGCTGACCAAAGTAATTCTAAAATACACCCAAGATCTTCTCATTTCATGGGTATTATCTGAAACTAGTGTCTTATTCTATTCAGGTCAGAAATCCAAAATCTTTTGTCAATTATCAAAGGACCTTCATTTCATATTTTACCCTGCACCTGATTTGGTAGCCTTATCTTCTGCCATGTTCTCAGATTCACTCAGGACTCTAACCACATCAATAATTTGTTATCACATTTCTTATTTGCTGAAAGAAACTGAGAGTCCTCTTATATATTCATATAGAATACAAATAAAGAAGTGGAATGCAAACTGGTGCAGCTGCTGTGGAAAACAGTGTGGAAGTTCATCAAAAAATTAAAAATAGATCTACCCTATGACCCAGCAATAGCACTGCTAGGATTTTACCCAAGGGATACAGGGGTGCTGGTGCATAGGGACACTTGTATCCCAGTGCTTATAGCAGCACTTTCAACAATAGCCAAATTATGGAAAGAGCCTAATGCCCATTAACTGATGAATGGATAAGTAAATTGTGGTTTATATATACAATGCAATACTACTTGGCAATGAGAAAGAATGAAATGTGGCCTTTTGTAGCAACGTGGATGGAACTGGAGAGTGTGATGCTAAGTGAAATAAGCCATACAGAGAAAGACAGATAGCATATGTTTTCACTCTTACGTGGATCCAGAGAAACTTAACAGAAACCCATGGGAGAGGGGAAGGAAAAAAGAAAAAAAGAGGTTAGAGTGGGAGAGAGCCAAAGCATAAGAGACTCTTAAAAACTGAGAACAAACTGAGGGTTGATGGTGGTGGGAGGGTTGATGGTGGTGGTGGGTGATGGATACTGAGGAGGGCACCTTTTGGGATGAGCACTGGGTGTTGTATGGAAACCAATTTGACAATAAAGTTTATATTAAAAAATAATAAAAAAACAAATAAAGAAATGTGAAATGCAATCATTGTCCCTATCAAAAAATTTATCCAAAATTATCTTTTAAAAAATGTGTTTAGTATTTCCCCCCCTGTTTACAAACTTCTCTCTCATTTTTCCTTTAAGTTTTGAAGCAAATAGGTGATTATTCATAGTTCTTTCACTGGAACATTGACACTGCAGGAGCCATGAATCCAAATGGATAGGAAGCATCCAGGAGTGTAGATTGAACATCACAAGACACAGAACAGTGTTTAAACAGAGAGGGCATCCTGATAGAAGCATGTGGTCAGGTCAGCCTCAAAGCAGAGAAACAAAATCAAAGAAATGTTATTATATCCAGGAGATAGAGCAAATATACCAGCAGGTTTATTAGTGTATGGGGCTGCCATGACAAAATACCACACACTATGCGGTTTCAATGGAAATTTATTTCTCACAGTTCTAAAGGCTAACAATCCAGGTTCTGGCAGGGTGGTTTGCTCCTGAAGCCACTCTCCCTGACTTGCACATGGCTGCCTCCTCACTGTGTCCTCATGTGCCCTCTTCTCTGTGTGCATGCATGCCTGGTGGCTTTTACTCTTCTTCTAGGACAACAGTTCTATTGGATTAGGTCTCCACCCTGTGACATCATTTAACCTTACTTACCTCTTTACAGGCACTCTCTCCAAAATTTGTCACATTGGGGGATAGGACTTCAACATATGAATTTAGTTGGGAGAAGACACAATTTAGGTTATAAAAGTAGGTTACGGTGGAGAGGACAGTAGCAGGAATAAGTTCTAGAACATTCTCCATTATTATATGGCTGAGTTATCTTAGTCAAAACTTGTTGTGTTTGACATCAGTTTCTTCAATTGCAAAATGACAGGCTTATACCAAGTGATTTTTCAACTCCTTTCACTTGCCAGGGTTATTTGAAATCAGAATTAATTGAAGCATAAGAATTTACATTTTATTCATTTGTTTTCTTTTGGGATAGCAACTTAAAACTGGGCATAATGTTCTCTCTGTGGTAAATGCTCAAGCTTCTATAGGACTAGTAGCATCTCTCTTTAATTATGAGCTATTATTGAGACCTCTACCTCAGTGGACAGAGTTGGCGCAGCCTATGTTGATTTGGTGACACATAGTAAACATTATAATTTAAATCAATTGGTCATGATATTGTATCGTTGTATAGATGTCCCAAGAAAATCTTAGATTTCAAGAAAGCATTGCTTTGAAATGTTGTAAAGATCTGCTGGCCCATTTGCAAGTATCCACAGTAATGTATGCTATATGTTTAATACCAAGAAATTGTGTTTCATAAGACAACAGTTATTCAAAGAACAATGTTCCTATACCAAGAATATTAAGAAATCTGAAACAACAAAATATACATTAATTAACGAAGTACACCTTGTGATGTTCCTGCAAGATTAAATAATTTTTTACTCTGGAAAATTATTCAGACTCATGCATAGTGTACATTCCCTCATGGCATATAAACTTTTTTTCAGGAATTTGATACACACATAATTTATCATGAATGTGTCTGATAAGTGAACCATGTTTCTATTGTTACAAATTTCCCTGTGAGGCTTGACATAATGTTTTTGCTGTAAAGCACTTTTTAATGTAAGTAATCACTAAATAATCTAAATATTTTTTAGATTTAAAAAATCAGAATATTCAGTGCACCCATTTGTTAATAAGAGTATCGATCAAATAAGCTACTACAACGTTAATGACTGCAGTAACTTTCACAGGAGACACAAATCGATTTTATACAACATAGCCTATTTTATTTGTGTGATTATGAATTTACAGCCTCCAAAGGTTAAGTATATTATCTGATAGGCATGACAGCTTTTCATGTGAAAATTTCTAGACATTTCATTTTTAAAATTGCCTCACATGATATGGCCTGACTCACCTGACCCTCTGTGGTTACAGTCAGGAAGCATGCAATGTACTTCAGACACTACAAATGGGATGGCACAGATGGATGTTTTACTTTCCAAAGCTGTGTAATTAATCAAGACTTTTCCAATTACATTGTTGAGTGGTTAGCATAAATATTGTTCAATTCTTTTCTAAATCTTAATCGCTATTCATCTGGCCAATGCACATATGGCATACAGGGAAATTTGCATCACAAACAAACATGGTAAATTGTCGATAAAGACTAGTTGTAAATGTTGGTAACTGTAACACGGAAACCAATTTTGGTTTTTGGTGTTCATTTTTGTCTTATTTCTATTTCCTTCCTAAGCTAACACTACTATAAAAAATACTAAAATGCCTCTATCTTAGTTTAGGGATTTTGTGATATTAATATTTTTTTTTTTTTAATTTTTTTTTTTTTCTCAACGTTTATTTATTTTGGGGACAGAGAGAGACAGAGCATGAACAGGGGAGGGGCAGAGAGAGAGGGAGACACAGAATGGGAAACAGGCTCCAGGCTCCGAGCCATCAGCCCAGAGCCTGACGCGGGGCTCGAACTCACAGACCGCGAGATCGTGACCTGGCTGAAGTCGGACGCTTAACCGACTGCGCCACCCAGGCGCCCCGATATTAATATTTTAAATGTTACGTTACAGACCTGTGTTATACAGTTGCTTTACTTCCTGTTACTGCTAGAAATAATGTTACAACAACAACAACAACAAAACTGGCTTTGAAGCCCAACTCAGCTATTTAATTGCCCTGTTGTACCTTTCGGTCAGTTACGCCCTATCAATTTGCCTTGGTTTCTTCCTGTGCTGTATTACTCACAGGCAGGATTACTTAGTTGACTTGAAAGAAACAAGAATTTAAGTAAATGAGAATACTTCCCAGAATATAGTAAATGTCGATTATTATTCATTTCCAGAATTACGTTCCAAGTGAAAATTTCCTTATTTTCCTCAGGTTGAAATTGACACACCTCTGCCACTTTCCCAATCGCTTGTCTGCCCTGCACACCCATGACTATCATTACTTGGTGTTTATCCTTCTGATTTGTTTTTTGTTTTTTGTTTTTTTTTCTTAAAGGAAGATAGTGTATATACATGTTTGATCCTGCTGTCGTATATAGCCACAAATACACATGTACATATATTTTTAAATGTATTATACATGCATCCATATCATACATACTTGCTATCCTGTTCTATGTTCTGTTTTATATCCATGTAAAAGATTATCATTGAGAAATTTTCCTGTCAATGAATGAACATACCGCTCTCACCACTGAGTGGTCACATAATATCTCTTTCATAGTTATACATAATTTTCTAACGACTACTCTATTGTTGGAAATTTTTGAGTATTTGAAATACGGCTTTAATCTTACTGTGATATATAAGTTTTCAGATAACTTTCTGGTACTACCTTTGCCTTATAATTAGTTAATATTCTTTTTTTTTTATTTTTTTTTATTTTTTTTTTTTAACGTTTATTTATTTTTGGGACAGAGAGAGACAGAGCATGAATGGGGGAGGGGCAGAGAGAGAGGGAGACACAGAATTGGAAACAGGCTCCAGGCTCTGAGCCATCAGCCCAGAGCCCGACGCGGGGCTCGAACTCACGGACCGCGAGATCGTGACCTGGCTGAAGTCGGACGCCCAACCGACTGCGCCACCCAGGCGCCCCAATATTCTTTTTTTTTAAACACATGGTTTACTAAATTACTTGATTATTTTTATTTTTGTTAAACCTATTCATATTTTTCCTTCCAATTTTTTTATATGGTTTATTGCTTAAAATACATTTACTACAAAATTGTATAAAAGTCACATTTGCCTTCTTTTTATTAATAACTTGTTGTGTTTCTGTTTTTGTTATAAGGGCATTAGGAACAATGATGTTTATGATTGTGACAGCCTGGGATAACATGTGCTATATAGACTGAATGCTTGTGTTTCCCCCAAATTTATGTGTTGAAACCCTAATCTCCAGTATGATGGCGTTAGGAGGTGTGGGGCCTTTGGAAGTGATTAGGATATGATGGAGTCATCATGGTAAGATTAGTGCCCTCCTAAGAAGAGACAGATTGATGATCCTTTTCTGCCACTGATACAGACTATTCTAGGTGTTTGCTTCATTTTTTTTCAATTTTGAGTTCATATTTGGTTGATCTTAATTTGTAATTTGCTTCTGCTGAGTGTTTCTTACCAGAGATCACCTTAACTTAAGTATGGGGATTGGGGTTGCCCAGAATCCACAGATAGTGCAAATCCAAATCCCCAAGTACACATAAAGGTAAAGCTGTTGTTATGAATTCTCATGGGAGTTATTTTCAACCTTGAGATAAGATTTAAAAAAAGGTTGATTGATTACTATCTTTAAAAAGTAGAGTTTTTAAGCTATGTGTGCAGGGCTTTAAACTCCCTCAGCCTTCCTTCACAATGTGCTTTAGTTTCACTCCCTTAAGTAATGGGAACACCATTCGTTTCTTATATCCTGGGCTGCTGTAAACTGCAGGATTGTCAAATCCCTTGGGTTTTGACTGGATTTAGCTCATGTCTCTGACCTTTTTGTACTTTCCTTGTTTATTTCTGTAAGCTTAGCCTAACTATATAATTAAACAGGCTATGTGTTGCATTTTGTAAAGCATGGTGTCTTTAAGAGGATTTTTCTTTTAGAATAAGTTTCCATAATACAGAATGAGAAGTCCTTTTGTTTTTGAAAGATTTCCTTATTTTCTTCATTTAAATTCCTCTTTGTGGCACTAGGGTGGCTAAGTCGGTTAAGTGTTGGATCCTTGATTTCAGCTCAGGTTATGATCTCATGGTTCATGAGATCGAGCTCTGAGTTAGGCTCCAGACTGACAGCATAGATCCTGCTTGGGATTCTCTCTCTCTCTCTCTCTCTCTCTCTCTCTCTGCTCCTCCCCCACTCATGCATGGGCACACTCTCTAAAGAAAGAAAGAGGGAAACTAAAAAACTCCTCCCTTAAATGAGTTTTGGTTTATAAATACTGATAAATTTGAAATAACACTTGTATTGATCGTGTATTGCTGATAAAATATATTTCTCTGTTTAAAGTAATTTAATTTTAGGGGCGCCTGGGTGGCTCAGTTGGTTGAGTGTCCGACTTCGGCTCAGGTCATGATCTCCCGGTCTGTGAGTTCAAGCCCCTCTTCGGGCTCTGTGCTGACAGCTCAGAGCCTGGAGCCTGCTCTGGATTCTGTGTCTCCCTCTCTCTCTGCCCCTTCCCTGCTCACACTCTGTCTCTCTCTCTCTCTTTCAAAATAAATAAACATTAAAAAAAATTTTTTAAATAATTTAATTTTATATACATGTTAGTTATATCTTAATATATGTTAGTTACATCTTAATATATGTTAGTTACACATATTAATTATATAATCTAAATATAATTATATATAATTATATTTATATACTACGAATATTAAATATTATGATATATATTATATGCAGGCTATGTTTCTACATGTATATATATATGGAGGACAGTGTGTTTATCTTAAAGCATCAGACATTAGGGTGATCTATTGATAATTACAATCTTAATCTCACTGCAATGCTGCAGAGAAATACTGAAGTGTATTAATTTATTGTTAGTCATGTAAAGACTAGTGCTATATCATTGTAAGAGAGAAAATAAGTTTGAAGTAAATGTTTGATTTGACCCTTTTGTATCATTTAGGTTTTACTGTAAAATATATAATTACTGATGCTAATTACAGTTAACATTTTAAAAATATTTTTGTACAGGGAATCAATGAGCTTTACAAATAACAATGTAACATTTGCTTTTTAAAGATTACTTACTTATTTTTGGGAGAGAGAGAGAGAGGAGAGAAAGAAAACACAAGTGGGGGAGGGGAAGAGAAGGAGACCTAAAATCTGAAGCAGGCTCCAGGCTCTGTGCTGACAGCTCAGAACCCACTCAAACCTACAAGCTGTGAGATCATGTGACCCGAGCCAAAATCGGATGCTTAACCCATGAGCCACCCAGGTGCCACAGGATGTAACATTTTATACATAGTGATAGTACATTTATTTTTGCCTGTTCAAATGTTTCATCATTTAATATAAATGAGATTCTATGATATTACAATTTGTAAAGTACTTTCCCTTTTATTTTGTTCTCCTCGTGCTAATCGTTGCAGAGGCAGGCACTTAAACAACTGTAGTCCCCAAAAGAAGAGGAGGGATGGAGACTCAGAAGTTAATGTGAGTGGTGCTTGATAAGCAGTGGAATTAGGATGCAGCCTGGGTCTTCTTACATGATTCCATTATTATTTCAGTTCCAGTTTTTGTGTTTAATGAAACTGAAGTATATGTAAAGGCCTTAATTTTTAAAAAAGAGCCTAAGTAGTGTTTTTGCATTAGGTATTATGATCCAACAACCTTTAGTCCAGGCAGTGGGGGCTATCCGAATGGAAAATACTTCACTTATTTTAGCAGTAAAGCCTTATTCACTAGAACTGTGACTTTCCCTACAGGGAATATTCCATCACAACAACAATGCTCTCTATTTCAGTGTGCTTTGCTCTTGGAGGTTTTAGCTGCAGTTTATCCATTCCATTGACATATATAGGTTCTTATAAAAATAAATTATTTGCAACATAAATAAGGTTTCTGAGTGCTTGGTATTTCTTTTGTTCTCTTTAACTATGTCAGGTGTTTCCATAACAAAGTGTAAGAGACTTATTGGAAATTTGGCTTCTGGTTTTTTTTGGTTTTTTTTATATCAAACTTTGCCTTCTTTTTTTTTTTCTTCTACAAAGGAATTGCAGATATCAGTCAGAGTGTAACCACCTCTGACTGTAAGTGATATGGCAGCAACATTTACTAAGAGAAAACTTTGCAAAAAGAACAGCTATCCTATTTTGGACAGAGACTAATGAAAATGAGCCGAATTCTTGATTTTTAACCCCTCAAAGATCACAGTCCTCAGCCTTCATCCATCTATCCCTGTGTTCACTAGTTGGAGACATCAGTAACTATTTAAAAAAGGAATCTGTTAAAAAACATATATACTGTTGAACACAACCTGATCACTAAGACTGGAAAATTAACGCTAATATGCAAAGTTCATGCCAGTGATAATAACTGTTTTATTTTTCTCCATTTTGTTTTCCTATTCTATTATTATAACTTATTTCATATTCTTGCTGCTCTGCTCGGACTACGTCAGGTGGGATCATGTTGAATGCAGGTGGAGGCAGAGGTCTTCATTTACTTGTCTCTGAATCCCCAGTGAATGCTTTCCATGCTTCATCATGAAATTATTTTCTCTAGATTTTTTGCAGAACTTCTTTATTCAAAAAAACTTAAAACATGAACCTCAGGCTTACTGAAGTTTGTTTTCTGACCTTGCCCTTGCTTTCCAAAACTGAAAGTTGTTTAGAAGATATAACACCACGTATATGCTTCGAATTTATATGCCAGTATGTCAGGTACTTTAATTCTTTATATGTATATTGTAAATTTCATAAACTATATTTGAGGGCGCCTGGGTGGCTCAGTCGGTAAAGCGTCCGACTTCGGCTCAGGTCCTGATCTCACAATTCGTGAGTTCGAGCCCCGCTTTGCGCTCTGTGCTGATGGCTCAGAGCCTGGAGCCTGCTTTGGATTCTGTGTCTCCCTCTCTCTCTGCCCCTTCCCCACTCATGCTCTCTCTCTCTCTCAAAAATAAATAAAACATATTTTTTTAAAATATTTGTGTTTTATATAAAGAGCATTCACTTAGATTTACCTACATATTTAATTGATTTCAAACCTGCTCACTTATTTATTTAATCTTCCTAATACATTGCATCTCAAGCTTCTCTCTGGTATTAGTTTCCTTTATCTATGTAATAGTTTTAGAATTTCATATGTTATATATCTCTTGCTGGTGACTATAATGACTATAATTTGGTTTGTTCATCTAAAAACATCGTTATTCGCCCTCCTTCTTGAAAGATATTTTTTACTGCTGAATGGAATTATTTTCTTTCAGTATCTAGAACTAAGATCCATTGACTTCTTCCACTGATTCTGTTGAGAATTTTGTCAATGGAATAATTATCGCTCATTGAAGCTAATCTGTCTTTCCTCCTACCCCACCTCTGGCTTTTTTAAGGTATGATCTTCATCTTTTTTCTTGCAGCTTCATTATTAAATGTCTAGGTCTCATTTCTTTTTATTCATGCAATTTGGGCCTTCATGGGTTTTTTGAATTGGTTGATTACCACGGTGCTTAGTTGGAGACAGCAAAATCCTCCTTAAAACAAATGTGGAAATAAAAGATAAAAGAATGAAAATTGCTATGAAATGGAGAATGTTGGATCCTATTTTTAAATGTCTAATATCAACTATCCCCTAGATACAACTTCAAAATTAATGACATTTAAGATAATGATAATTAAGAACTTGAAATGTAAGACCTATTTTTAATATATATAATCGATTATTGATATATATATATATATAACTTATAACTACAACTTATTTTAGAAGTATGAGTCTATTTTACTTCTGTAAAATTGGATATTGGATATGAGATACAATGTGTATATATATTTGTCTTTTGAAGACAAAATCCCTGTGAAAAAAGTATCTTTGAAGCCAGAAGTTGTGGTTCTCTCACTTTTTAGTAATGTAATATTGGACAACCTATATCTCAGTTTGTTCTCTCTTGTCTCCCCCTCTTTCTCCTCCCTCTAATCTCTCTGTTTCCTCTTTTTCCTTTCACTCTTCTCTCTCTCAACTAATTATCATGTTGGGCTGCAGGAAACCTTCCAGCTGTAACTGATAAGTAATCATTTTTGCAGTAATATCTATCCTTTTTTGCTTTGTTCTCTATTTATCAACAGCATAAATCAGAGCTACTTTCATCATGAAAATTTGTCAATGTCAAGATAATGTATCTATATAAAGAATTAGTTTTGTCTACAGTTTAATTCAAACCATAAGATGATGAACGGGAAAAGGGGGACTCTCATTCATTTATATTGTTACAACTTTTTCCTTACCACCTTTTGTATTTGAAATTGGTTCTGAATAGTAAACAAACAAAAATATGTATTTTACATTTGCAAAGATTTTTCAAACACACAAGGAATACAACCAATAAGAGAAAGTATAACACAAGACAAAGTATATTGCAATAAGAGTTCTGAAAAGGAAAAATAAGACTTCAGAAGAGTTGATTATATTGGTGTGAGCAAATCATACAAGATTGAATGTTCAATATTGAAAGATAGGATATTATTTCAACAGAGAAAGATATGGAGGTGATTAATGTTTTAGGAAATACAACAGAAGTGAGAAATGGGTGAATATAATGTCAAAATTATACGTGATGTACAAGATATGTCATTTAATAGTGTAGCTGGGGCAAAATGCAATATACAAAAAAGAGACCAGATAGTAGAGATAAAAGTATTTGGATTGATTCAGTAGACAACAGAGAGACTACTGAAGGTTTGTTATCGAGTGAAGAAAACACTCATATATTTATTCTAAGAAGGTTTCTCTGGCAGAGAGATGGAAAGAAAGAGAGAGCCTGGAGGCAAAGATATTAGTTAAGAGATTCACCCAACAGCTCAGGAATGGGCTAACTTGTATTCCAACTACATTTATACTAACTTGAAAAATCTTGTGTGTAGGTGACTAGATTGAATCAAGAGTTGACTTGGAGTTAAAAATTAGCCTCTAGTTTTCCTTTTATATGTAGCTGTTTTGTTCACTGACAAAACAAATGTTTTGAAAGCTGGTAGACTAAATTTAGAATGCAGTTGCTGTGGGGTACCTCCCATTTTAAAGTAGAGGTCAAACACAGTGGCACACAAATAGAACACAGGCTGCAGATGTTTTGTTTGGCTGACACACTACTAAAATAAATTTAAATCCTTTTAGAATAAAAATGGTCTCTGGTTCATTAACTCATCAGCTCTCTGTTGTTTTATTTGTGGCTAACTTAGGATATTTACTGAGTATTTTTCTAATTAAAAGTGCAATCATCCCCAGCTTTGTCTTCCTGCATACCTTGTCATGCAGTTTACATTATTTTAATTTATTTTATTTTCTATGTTTTGGTTCTAAATAATTACTGACTCAGAAAAAAAGGTGTACAAAACGTATATAGAGATCCAAGTATAACTTGCTCAATTTTAATTTAGTTTTTCTTAGCACTTACCACATAATAAGTAAAATAGTGTAGTTATTTAATATTTTATTGTCTGTATTTTCTTTTCCTAACACATAACACTAGAAAACTCCACAATGGGAAGAATCTTTGGTTCGCTGGTGTAGAGTACTGAAAACTACCAGCCACAGAGGAACTTCAATAAATATTCATGAAATGTAGCTAATATAATATTAATAGCTAAAACTGCTGTGATGTTCTTTATTTTCCATATATAATTCAATAGAATTTTGTGTATTGGCTCACACCATAAGAGTCAAAACCTTATGAAATCAGTATTAACAATATCCTCATAATTATTTGTGCATCTGGGCTCAAAGTCTACTGAATTTCTTATCTCTGATTAAAATACCCATCATATTTGCTATTTCAAATTTGCCACAAAATATTATAAAATCTAATTGCATTGTATAGGCAACATAGACACTCAGACTTTACTGGACTTGCTATGCTCTGTAAACTCATTTTCAAATATCAAGTATGATAGGTGGGTGGAGGAAGTATGTTGCTTTCTCTCTCATCTTACCTTGGTCAGAGGTGATGAGTAATTCACATCAACTGTTTATGCTGAGTATTGTTAGAGGTGGTAACAGGTATGAGAAATGTTTCTTAGCAATAAGTTATATAATGCACAAACAGAAAAAGACCAACTGTCATACAAAGCAAAATTAAAAGAAAAAAAGTGTCATAAGAATTAAGAGAATTGAGGACACCGTGGTGGTTCAGTCGGTTGACCATCCGACTCTTGATCTCAGCTCAGGTCTTAATCTTAGGGTGGTGAGTTAAAGACTCAGATTGGGCTCTGTAGGGGGAGTGAGACCTACTTAAAAAAAAAAAGAATTAAGAAATTGAATATAGGGGCACATGGGTGGCTCAGGTCATGACCTCATGGTTTGTGGGTTCGGGCCCCACATCAGGCTCTGTGCTGACCACTCAGAGCCTGGACCCTGCTTCAGATTCTGTGTCTTCCTCTCCCTCTGCCCCTTCCCTGCTCATGCTTTGTCTCTCTCTCTTAAAAATAAATAAACATTAAAAAAAAGAAATAGAACAATACACATATATTCACACATTCACATTTCACAATTTTTAATAGTCATGTGGATGTTTTACTGCCATTAAATTTTAATTTGAAGAGCTCTAGATGAGATTAGTCAGCATTCTTTCTACTTGAGGGAATTGGGGCTATACATTCATTCAGGAGGAAGCTATGTTAACTCATTTACCCTATTTAGACTACTTTTTGGCTACTTCCTCATCAGAGCACCAGAGTTGAAGATATTAATTTCAATCTATAGTTTACAAAAGTGCTTAAGAAGTTCTCTCAGAGCTCACAGTCTGCTACACTGAAAATGGCTCTGGAGAAATCTAAGGCCAACCTGATTCTTTATTTTATGACTTGAATGAACATTTGATTTATTATCCAAACTGAGACAGTTTGGGGGAGTTAGAAAATATATTATTTACATATTGACTTTGGACAACATTTGTGAACTAGAGATGTCCAATGCCATTTCTGTACGTGATGATTGTACTCATAAGATTATTATTTTTTTTTATATAGAAAGTAGTTCAAATAATTTCTTCTCTTTATATTCAGTATCCCACCTGACATCAGATGTTCCCTTTCAATTTATAAAGTCAGGCCTGCAAACTCATATCTTCCACCTTTTTCATGTCCACCTTTTTCTCTTATTCTTTTATGTTAAGTTGAGTTTATGGTCTTGCATCATTAAGCCAGTGTTTTCATCTTATAAAACTCATGCAATAATATTTATTCACAATTTTCCTGTGCTTTAAGATAGAATTTTTTCTTTTTGTTTTTAATGTTTATTTATTTTTGAGAGAGAGATAGAGCATGAGTAGGGGAGGGGCGGAGAGAGAGGGAGACATAGAATCCGAAGCAGGCTCTAGACTCTGAGCTGTGAGCACAGAGCCTGACATGGGGCTTTAACTCACAAACCGCGAGATCGTGACCTGAGCCAAAGTCAGACACTTAACCTACTGAGCCACCCAGGCACCCCATAAGATAGCATTTTTCTGAAGCGTGGTTTTCTCCATTAGTAAGTCTCTCTCTTTCAGCCTCTTATTGTAGTGGTTGTTTCTTAGAGGGATTAACTCTGTAAAAATAATGTATCATTCAGTGGTGGTTCCTTGAAAACGTAGACATAAATATAATTACTATCCAATTCAGCATTTCCACTTCTGGATATATACTCAAAAGAATTGAAAACAGGGACTTAAGAGATATTTCTGCATCAATGTTCACAGCAGCATTATTCACAAGGGCCAAAATATGGAAACAATCCAAATGTTCATCAAAGGATGAATGGATAAGCATATGTTGTATATACATACAATGGAATACTATTTAGCCTTAAAAAGGAACAAGTCTGATACGTGCTACCACATGACTGACCTTGAAGACATTGTGCCAAGTGAAATAGGCCAGACACAGATATTATAAGATTCCACTTACATGAGGTACCTGGAATACTCAAATTTGTATTAAAAAAAAGTACACTGGTGGCTACCTAGGGGACCGGGGAATGGGACAATATTATTTAATGGATATAGAATTTCAATTTAGGAAGATAAAAAATTCTGGAGATGAATGGTGGTAATGGTTGCACACCAGTGTGTATGTATTTACATACTAGATGACATACTAGTATATATACTAGTACATACTAGTATTACATACTAGATTACAATTTTTATGTGCAGTTTCTTTTGCTTTGAGTCTTACAAATTTTACTCATTTACATATTACCCAGGTAATTTAGTTAGATTTTCATCACTATAGTTTATCCTAGAATCCCCTAAACTCCTAAATTATATTTATTGAATTACATAAATTAAGATATACTCTTTGTGCTATAAGGGAGCTTGACTGGCTCAGTTGGTGGAACATGTGACTCTTAATCTCAGGGTCATGGGTTCAAGCCCCATTGTTGGAAGTGGGGCCTACATAAAAAAAAAAAGGAAAGAAAAGAAAGAAAGAAAGAAAGAAAGAAAGAAAGAAAGAAAGAAAAGAAAAGAAAAGAAAAGAAAAGAAAAGAAAAAAGAAAAGAAAAGAAGATTCAGTCTTTAGGCTGTAAAATTCTATGAGCTTTGACAAAGTCTTGGTGTAATTTATCCACCATTTTAGTCTAATGAGGATAGTTTTAGTGCCCTAAGTAATACCCTATGTTTGCTCTACTACTCAAACTCCGTCTCCTTTCTAAACTGTCAACCACCAATTTGTTTATTATATTTATATAATTTTGACTTTATCATAATTTCATGTAAATGTAAGTAAATAGTAGGTAGGCCTTTCATGCTGACTTTATCCCCATTTACATACACATCTCTTAAATATTTGAAGGCAAAAATACAGATTATTTCTAATTCTTAAAAATAAGTGCATTCCAAATTTTAAAATATTCTATCTTTCTCTCTGCATACACTATCATTTTATTCCATTTATTTAAGTGGATTTATTTAAATGCATGTATTTACCTGGTATGGTACCCCTCTCTTTTTTTTACTGCTTACTAGTATTTCATTATTTGGATGCACCACAGTGTGTTTTTATTTACCTATTAAAGCACATCTTGATTGCTTTTTGTTCGGGGCAACTATGATTAAAGCATAAATATTCTTGTTCAGTTTTTTATGTGCACCTAAGTTTTTAAATCCGTTGAGTAAAATCTTAGGAGTGCAATGGCTGGATCATGTGGCAGGACTGTGTTTATCTTTGCAAGAATCAGTCGAATATCCGCCTAACTGTACAATTTTGTATTCTTACCAGCAGTGAGTAATAGATCACGTTGCTCCAATCCTTATGCACAACTGATAATGTCAGGGTTTTTTTGGATTTCAAATTCTAATAAATGTGTGTTGGTATCTCATTCTTGTTTTAATTTGCATTTCCCTAACGCAAACCTATGCTGAGCATCATTTTATATACTTATTTGATCTTTGTAATATTTTCAGTTAAGTATCTCTTCTGGTCTTTTGTCTAATTTTTGAATGATTTCTTATTATTGTAAGAGCTCCTTGTATATTTTGTATATCAGTCTTTTTTTTTTTTTTGGCATATAGCTTGCAAATAGTTTCCTTCCAGTCTGTTAGAATTATTACTTAACAGTTGGACTTATCTAATTTATCTTAATATACCTGTCTTGAAAAGTAAAAGCAAAAAAAAAAAAGAAAAGAAAAAAAAAACCTTAAATTATTCTCAACTCTTAAAACTATGTACATTCCAGATTTTATAATTTTTGCATTCATTATTCTTTCATAAAATATTCTGCATGTCTTTTTGCATTATTTCTTTATTCCATCATATACCTACTAATTTGCTTCTTCACTTGTTCTTTCATCAATATTGCCAGTCAAGCACACCTGTTTTATTTGATATTTTTATGTCCCACTCCTATCTGAAATTGCTTATCTGAAGAAGCAATTATTTCAAACTATTTTTGTCCCTTGTTGTTTTGCTATTCAGATACATACCATGGCCATGTTGGTGACATTTCCAACAAACTGCTTTGTCGTTAATGGCAATCTTTCCTGTATAATTTGATCTGCTATATAGTTTTAAAGTACAAAGAATTAAATGGAATTGTGTCAACAGCATTTTGACACTATGGTGAAATTTTAAAATTCATTTTTCTTTGATGATTTTGCCCAGCCCTTTTTACATTACATTGTTTTTAAGGTTGGGCATAGTATAGTAGACTGAATAAAGGCTCTCCAGAGTTGGTCTTAAACCCCATGACCTGTGGATGTATTAACTTACTTAATAAAAGGGACTCAGTGATGTGATTATAATAAGAATCTTGAGATGGGGTGATAATCCTGGATTATCTCAGTGGCCTTCCATATAACCACAAATGTCCTTATAAAAGGTGGGCAAGAATATCTGAGTCAGAAAGAGGAGGTGAGGTGATGAGAGTAGAGGTAGGAGTCATTCACTTTGAAGATGAATAAAAGGGTCTGAACACATGGAATGCATGTGACCTCTGGAAGTTGAAAAGGGCAAGGAAAGGGATTCTCCTCCAGAGCTATCAGAAGAAACACAATTCTGCAAACACCTTGATTTTAGCTCATAAGAGCCATGTTGGATTTCTGATCTCCATAACTGTAAAATAATACATTTGTGTATTATTACCTTTGTACTGATTTGTTACGACAGCCAATAGGAAACTAAAACAGTTGGTATTACTTAACTTTCCACTTTTTTCTAAGTAGCATGTGTGAAAATTGGCTCTGAATATTTTTTAATACAAAGATATGATTTAAGAGAGGTTGAATACTGACCAAAGTGTTACCCCGATGATAAAAAGTAAAATAATATTTGGATTCTTCTGATAACTCATGGAAGTATAAGTTCTCGAAATGTGCCAATAAATTAGGAAACTCCTAGATGAATCCCTGGAAAAGAAGCTTTAAAATGTCTACTCTTCTGTGTGGAACAGGAATATACTCACACATTTATAGTCAATTAAGTTACCACAACGGTGCCCAGAATATACAATGGGGAAAGGATAGTCACTTCATTAAGTGTTATTGGGAAAACTGAACAGCAAAAGAAAGAAATTGAGGGGCGCCTGGGTGGCTCAGTCGGTTACGCATCCGACTTTGGCTCTGGTCATGATCTCACCACTTGTGGGTTCACGCCCTACCTCAGGCTCTATGCTGACAGCTCAGAGCCTAGAGCCTGCTTTGTAAGCTGTGTCTCCTTCTCTCTCTACTCTTCTGTGTGGAACAGGAATATACTCACACATTTATAGTCAATCAAGTTAGCACAATGGTGCCAAGAATATACAATGGGGAAAGGACAGTCCTTCAATAAGTGGTATTGGGAAATTGGACAGCTACAAGCAAAAGAAAGAAATTGAGCCATTATCTTACACCATACACAAAATCGAACCCAAATCGATTAAAGACTTGGGTGTAAGACCTATCACTGTAAACCTCTAAAAGAAAACATAGAGGGTAAACTCTTTAACATTGGCCTTGGCAATGATTTTTTTTTTTAATTTCACACCACAAACAAAGGTGACAGGAGCAAAAATGAACAAGTGGTACTACATTAAGGTAAAATTTTTCTTCACAGTGAAGAAAACCATCAGCAAAATGAAAAGGCAACCTACTGAATGGAAGAAAATATTTGCCAAAAAAATTGAAAACACTTGCAAATGTAATTTTTGCAAATCATATATTTGATAAAAGATTAATGTATAAAATATACAAACAACTAATACAACTCAACAGCAAAACGAACACCAAACCAAAGCAAAGCAAAACAAAACAAAAACAAGCAATTGGATTAATAAATGGGCAAAGGATCGGAATAGACATTTTCCCAAAAAAAAAGACTTACAGATGACTAATAAGTACATGCAAAGGTGCTCAACCTCACTTATCATCTGGGAAATGCAAATCAAAATTACAGTGCGATATTACCAAACACCTGTTAGAATGGCTGTTGTCAAAAATATAAGAGATAACTATTGGTGAGCATGTGGAGAAAAGGAAACCCTGTGCATTGGTAAAAATGTAAAATAGTGCAGCTACTATGGAAAACAGTACAGAGTTTCCTGAAAAAATTAGAAATAGAATTACCATATGATACAGAATATTCATCTCTGGGTATTTACCTGAAGGAAATGAAAACATTCTCTCAAAATGGTATCTGTATCTCCATGTTCACTGTAGCATTACTTATGATAGTTAAGACATGGAAGCAGCCTAACTGTCCATTCGTGGATGAATGGATGAGAAAATATGATCGCACACAGATACACACACACACACACACACACACACACACACACACACACACACGGGAATATTATTTACTCGCAAAACAGGAGAGCTTGCCTTTGGAATTTGCAACAACGTGAATGGGCCTTGAAGGCATTATGCTAAGCAATGAAAATCACACAGATGAAGACAAATACCTATGATCTGACCTATGCGTGGATTCTTCATAACAAAACCCTCCTAGATACTGAGAAAAGATTGATGATTGCTAAAGGAGGGTTCTGTTGGGTAGGCAAAATGGGTGAAGGTGGAAAAAAAAAAGAAAAAAAAAAGAAAATCCTACTTTTCCATGATTACATTAGCTCTTTGAAATTTGAAAGGTGCTTAACCTGGGAAGATTCAGAAAACTTGATGTAAAAAAAGATTTGCCCTCTTTAAATCTGGAAAAATAATATACTTTGACCAGGCATTGGAGAACATAATGATGAAATATTTTCATAATATGATTCCCCTGCTTATAGTCCTCTACTTTATAAATTAATGTTTTACTGTATAAATTACTGTCTCAATATAAATCATGGTCAAATATGTTTTGTTAAAGTGGGCTATAAATCTTTTTCATTTGAATGTATTTAGATGAGATATGCTACTTTGCAAAGAATCATCTAGGATAAACAAGCTGGCAATGGAACAAGGCTTTTATAAGTCTTTACCACTTACTTTGATTATTCAGATTCCAGCAAATATCTCCAATTATAAACTCCTTTCCAATTCACACTTTGCCACATGGCTATATTCTTAAAAGAAAATGAGATGACTTTTTGTGTGTGCATAAAATCATATATATAATATATAATCATACGTGTATCTATACACGCATATACGTAATCATTTGTATGTAATAAACTATCATTTGATATTTGGTCTTAAACTCTATTTTTGTGGGTATCAACATAGCAGTATATTGTCCATAGTATACTATTCATAAGAAATGCATGAAAGATTTAACGTTCTAAGGTGGTCCTTCTGAGTTTCTGGCAACAGTTATATAATGTCCTGTATTCGATAAGGTTATTTGATTTTGAACAATAGAGCTAGCCTATGAGAAATTCTAGTAAAAGAAAACAATAAGCCGTTATTAGAAGGATATAATAGCTTTTCACAGGCCCAAATAAAGAGGTCAACAACTATTGAAAAGAATATGTTTTTATCTATGTTTATGATGGATCTGTAACTAATAGCTCAGACAGTGCAAGAGCTTGTCAAAGACATTTTTGAAACACTTTCACTGGGTTGCTTATAAACAACCATTCAAAGTTCCATGTTTTTTTTTGGGGGGGGGTGTTTGTTTTTGTTTTGTTTTTTTAAATCAGAATTCCAGTACTCAGGTAAAAAAGTCCCATCAGTGATCTTAGAAGGTATGGAAAACAAAGCAAGCATGTCCCTTCTGAAAATCTGGGTTAGAAAGGTGTGAAGGCCTGATTGATTGTCTCAAATTACATGGAATGGGAGAGGAGAGATTTCTTTAAGAGAGTAGTACTGAAAAAGGACAGCATGGCAATGCATTCATTGAGGGCATATTCCAGGTTTGTTTTGTTCCTAAAAAAATCTGAGCTCTCTGGTCAGCCACTAAAATAGGTGTTTAATTTCGTTCAAACTTGATAGAGTCCTTTTTTTTTTTTTTTTTGATTTCTCATTCTTTGCCCTTTAGTAACCTTTTTCTTTAATGTTTCTTATCTTGGGCTGTTTATAGATTACAGACAAAGTTGGTAAAGATACTGAACTATTCTCTTCAAAACTCATGTTATGTAATTTCAACATTTCTGCTTGGCACAAACAAAATTTTACCATAGATATTCTTTCATTATCAGTCAATATACTGATATTATTTTTCCCCAGGTCTTTACATATAGGGAACACTATCTTATAAATGATTGGATGGCGCATTATTACAATCCCATTTTTTAGCATCTCTTCATGCTGCCTCAATTCAACCACTTCATTATATTAGCCTCCTTTCAGAACAGTGAAGCTAGAGGAAATTACTATGGAACATGATTGCGTATAATTTTCATTTGGGCCTCTTTACTAAATTGAAATTTAGATGAACATGCTCCAAATCATGAAGTCATGGTTCTGCCGTACTCGCCTTATTTTCATCTGAGAAAATTAGGCCCCCTTAGTATTACCTGCCAGCTAGTTCTGAGAATTGACCAGTATCCTGATTTATTCATGCTCCAAACAAGTCCTGTGTGTCCTTTAAGAGATCAGATTTCCTATTCTTGCTCCTCCAGCTGCCTTTGTCTTGGTCTTTGTGAGACTGACAGGTGGCTATGCCCTGAGTTAGTCACATTGCTTACAGAACACTGGACTCTTCTATACACTTATACTTCACCCCAAATTAGGTAGAAGAGGATATCCCTATTTCTTTTTTAAAAAATGAAGTCAGTTCAGTTAGGCAGCCAATATTAAAGACTTGCCAATAGCAGAAAAGAATTACAACGAAAAATAACTTACAGGTACTGCATAGTTAAAAACTTATCAACCTTTCCTGGCCTGGCTTTTTGTGTCTTTCCACCTGACAAAGGAGAGTTTATCTACTCTTCATATCACAATCATGGAAGTGTCTGGGATCTTCCTGACCATCTCCTAGCATGTGGACCACACTAACTCTCCACATAAGAAAGAGGAAGGAGATTTTTTTCTTTCTCTCCAGGCTGTGGTACCTTTCACAAAGCAGGATTTTAGGCCAAATTTTCATGTTCCACAAATGACTCTCAGTTGGAAGTTCTGTTGCCTTTGGAGAAAGCAACTTATCCTTTCCCAGAGAAATATAGTCCATTCCCATGAACCTCAAAAAGGGGAATCAATAGCAGAGCATTCTCCAAGTGTAGTCAATCTGGTGTTCAAGGAACCTCAGGTGAGATTCCATACATCAGTCCTCTTTATTCTAAAAAAAAAAAAGTTTATATTCTTTGTATAATCTTTCAATATTAGGTAAAGAAAAAAATCTCTTTTTCTCTAGTTCAACTTTTTTTTAATCCAAGTTCCATATCTGCAAAGAGTTATACAAAGAACAGCAGCTAGAAAAAAATCAAAAGACAATTTATAGGTATAATACAATTTAAATTAACATTGACAAATGTAAATCGTTTCTAAAGGGACATTATAATCAGAGGCAGTTCTGTTATAAGTTTACTAAGCAGAGCAATTAGCTTCTTAAGGTATTTGTATTACCAGTACTTTACTTTACTCAAGCTTCCCACGAGAACATTGTGCAGCATATCCTTCACAATTGTATCTGAAAAACTAAATTATGGAGCTGAGTATTAGAAAAATAATAATAACAAACATTTCTTAAATCCCCTGTGGATTCTTCTCAAATGTTGGGCACAAGAGTGAGAATTAGATGATTTACTTAGCTATGAACTAAAAGAGATTAAAGATAAAGAGAATCAGGAAATAAGTCAAATCCCCCCAAAAGTAATAATTTCTAAATAAGCTAGTATAAATCCTGTATTAAACTAAATTAATGCCAATTAAACTACTTAACACTGTATTAAATTATAACTAGTATAAATTCTATATTAAACATAATAGTAAAAAATATTTTGGGAGTTTACATTAGAAATTGTAACTAGAATTACATTAGAAATTCAACTAGCTTGAATATATCTTGAGTTCACATTACGATTCAGACATATCCAGGGAAGGTTTTCTTCCAGTCTCTCTTCACAGACGACTCAGGGATTTCCTTAAAAGAAGAAAATGGAAGGAAATCTCGAGAAGAACATGGTGGCTGTCTGTCATGTTTGTTATTAGCTTAGCTTGGTCTATTATGCTTAAGTGTTAAGGACAAACACTAAAAATAAAAGTTAAACCAAAGGAGATTTGTCATTAATGACATGATTAAAGCTACTGGATGAGGAAAGTGTTAAGGTTTCAATGCATTGAGACTTCTACAACTGGGGAGGAGGAGAGAAGGCTGAAGCTAAGTGTCAGCAGAGACACTGGTGGCTTCATCAATTATCAAGATATATATACATTCAGTGGTGGTGAGATTTAGCATATACAGCAGCTCTGAAAGCAGCACAGTGCACAGGCTCAGCCCATATCAATTGGACCCTTCCCTTGGATCCACCACGTGTTATCAGTATGATCTTGGATGAGCCCCAATTTCTTCATCTATATGTTGATGATGAATTGATGATAGCATATGCCTCCCAGGGCAGCTGTTAGGAGATCCTGGCAAAGTGTTGAACACAGTGACTGATATACAGTAAATCCAGCAAGTTTTCTGCAAATGTGAGCCATTAATTTCTTTCCATCCTCAGCTGTGCCCTTGGAGAAGACAGCTGTATCATTGTGACATCGACTAGTTTTCTCAACATTGATACTTCATCAACTGAGCGGCACCTCACCCAAATCTGGCTACTTGTACTTTAAATAAGGTGCTTTCATAGGGTACTGGGTTTCAGATATTACTGCAGCAACAGATAGTACAATAAGACCAGAGTAAGATATAAGTAAAGGGATGAAGAAATAGTCAAATGCCTTAGATTCAACCATAATATCACCTTTAAAAGTTTAATCCAATATCTGGTCTATTCCTTGCCTTTATTTTCTCAGTTTATCATTTTCCACTACTTGACATTTGGAAGTTTCACGTTTGTGTAAGTTAAAATTTGTATTCATTTTTGGTGGATTTTATTTCTTCTAAATTCTTAAGTTTCTAGGCTAGATGGTATGTATGTGTGTTTCTGATGTGCTTTACTGCCTAGGCTTCTAGGTTTTTTATTCCAACACTAATAATTGCTTTTGTGTGACATACTACAAATCTAAATCAATATTTTCAATAAATTTTCCTTCTTTATAAGACCCATAGCAGTTCAGTTCATGTGAACTCATCAAGTGAATGACAACATCATTTAGGATAGGGTACAATGTAGTTTGATATAGCTGTTCATATGTTTTTCATGACCCCACCAACACACACACTAACATATATACCCATAATCACTGGTTTAAAGATCTTCCCTAACAAACTTTAAAAAATATGCAGTTATTATCATAACATTCCAAGGAAACACAAGAAAGGTTTCCTGGTGTTTTTATTCTTTATCTTCCTGCATGGCTGCATTTTATTATTTTAGAAACTGTAAATAACCTATATTTTTGAATATTTTATTTTTCAAAGTGAGCATCTATATTCACATTTAAAATGCACAAATAACAGATTTTGAATGTTATTCCTCAAAAAGTGCATCTATAATCACATTTTATAAATTAATATATGGCTTTGAAGAAATGGTGCTTTTATGTTTCAGTGGAGCATCGTGGTCAAGGACAAGTACTGGTCTTTAGTCCTTGGAAGCATTCTGGAATCCTGTCATAAGGATTTAGTGTAAGGGCAAATACAAATTACAAATAAAAAGCCTGATTCTTGTTGTTGAAAATGAGGGAATATACCTTCCCTCTTCCCTTTCTTAGACCATTGACTTTAGACAACTTGTAAGTTCTTTTTCCATCTCTTTCCAATGCATGTGTATATCTTTTTGAAAGCTAGATAAGCCTCTCGCCAGCTCTAGAACTCAGGCATGTCTCTTTCAGGGACCTGGAGACGATATCTTTGAAATGTAATCAAGGAAGAGAGCACCCCATCACGTGGTTTCTCAGAGAGGGTAGGACCTTAATTTCAGCTGGAAACTCACCCAAACTGCAAAACTACCCCTCATAAAGATGTGAGAAGTTTATTTTCTCTTTGTATGACTCCAATGGACTAACACAGATGGTCATCCCAATTAAATTGTAAATTCACAACAGGCAGGAGAGGGACGAATAGGCAGAGCACAGAGGACTTGAGGTCAGTATGCCTATTATGCATGATACTGTAGTGGTAGATATGTGTCACCATATGTCAAATTCCATAAAATGTACAACATCAGAAGTGAACTCTAATACAAAGTATAAACTGTAGGTAATGATGTGTTGATGTAGGTTAATCAATTTGTAGCAAATATACTACTGTGGTGGGGGATGTTGATTGTGGCGAGGCTGTGTATGTGGGACCATGTAGGGGATATACGGGAACTTTCTTTACTTTCTGTTCAATTTTGCTGGGAATGAAAACTGCTCTAAAAAATAAAGTCTGTTAGTAACCACTTGTGTATACATAGTTTTATATCAATCTATTAGTATGATATTATAAGTAGGTTTATTATTTTTAAATGCTTTTTTTCCAGTTTTTGCTCAACTTCCTCATCCCCTTTGATCTACTGACTAAAAGTACTGCTTATTATTCCAAATAAATAAGAAAAACTCAGAATTATTTTTGAGGGCTGTCTAATATTTCTTGGGAGTGGATATGCTGTATTTTTTTTTTTTCAGTTACCTCTCTAATGTTTGGCATTCACTTTGTTACCTTTTTCTTTCTTTCTTTTTTTTTTCCCCTACCACAAATTGAGTGGGTATGTATTCTTGAAATGAATCCTTTATTTCTAAAGATACCCAGGAGTGGATTTCCTGGATTAAAGAACATTTGCAGTTTTAATCCTAAGATTTGTTACCATGATGCTGTTTGTAAATTTTATAATACTAGGACTGAATAACAATAACTTTTATCTCACTTATTCATTAAAGCCACATGGTTGCTTTAACTCTGAAATTCTCTTAACTCTCCTTATTTTATATAACCTTTCATACTTTATTTTCTTGAAGTTAGACTCTAGCAATTTTGGGGGTTTCAGTTGTGTGAATCAATTATTTATAACCTTTGTCTATTTTCTATTAGGTTGTTTATTCCTTGTTAAGTTGTGAGATCTGTATAGATAGTAACTTCATCTCTTTCTGTTTTAAGCCTCCCACCCCCAAATTAGTCATTTATTAACTGACTGAGTTTATAATACTTATTTTCCCACTGAGAAATTTGTCATTGTAATTAAAAATACATTTTTCACATTTATTTTCTAACATTCGTGTTGTTGTCTTATTAAGAAGTTGCTTTGCCTTGTCCATGAAAATTCTAGATGTTCTTAAAATATATAACTGTGTTTGCATATTTAATGTCTTAATTTGAAGCCTTTTTTTTATACAATGTATAAGCTTGGCATTTAGAGCTTGGTTTTTCCTGACAGATAGTCAGTTGTTCCAGTACTATCTAATATTTGTCAGGAGCATTTACTTTACCAATTGTGCTGAAAGACATTTCTATATAAAAAGTATATATATACACCCATGCAGACACACACACACAGCATATGTATGTAGAGAGGTAGATCTATATCTAGTTCAGCTACCAACCTAAGATTATATCTAGAAATTCTTTCTTCAGTTTTGTTAAAATATTCACTACTCTGATCTCAACATCAACTTGACTTATTTATAGCATTGTTTGTTGTTGTTTTGGTATCTGATAGGACACCTTAGTGCTTATTTTTCAAATATTTTCTTGTTCTTTTCAATGGCACTTATTCTATATATATTTAAGTATGGTTTTATCTGATTCTGAAAATTGTACTCTTTTGAAATTGCATTAGGTATATTGGATTTACATGAAAATCTCACAAAAATTTAAGCTTTCACTAGTCTTGTGTTTATTTCACTTGTATTTTATATCTTTGTAGCACTAAAGCAAAGACTATTAATTTCCCTGTATTTCCCATGTGTTTGTCTGCCTTACACTATCCACTTATTAAGTATATATGTATTTTTACTTGAGGTTCCTGGGTTTTCAAAGAGCAAAGTTGTATTATCAGCAATAAGACATGTTAATCATATAAATTTCCCAAATCTGTATATTAGTATTATTTCCATTTAAAAAATTATGTTTGCTGAGATGCTCCAAGACAAAGTTCAATAATGAAGATCTTAAGCAAGTCCCTTTCTTTCATGATTTCAACTGAAATAGTTTATTATTTTTCCATTTATGATGCAGCTATTTTATTTTCTTTCTTCACAAATGATCTTTATATGTTAAAGATATATTTCACATTTATGTTATTCTGCATTATTTGGTAAGAGAAAAGTGCCTGAGTTGTGTTAAATATTAAAACTTTTTTATTTTTTTATTTTTTAAATGCTTTGATCTATCTTGGAGAGAGAGACAGACAGAGCAGAAGTCGGGTGAGAGCAGAGAGAGAGGGAGACATAGAATCCAAAACAGGCTCCAGGCTCTGAGCTATAAGCACAGAGCCCCATGTGGGGCTTGAACCCACAAACTGTGAAATCATGACCTGAGCTGAAGTCGTATGCTCAACCGACTGAGCCACCCAGGCGCCCCATATTAAAATTTCTTTAAGAGTTTATTTAACTTGAGAGAGAGAGAGACAGCATTCAAGAGTGAGGGAAGGGCAGAGAGAGAGAGGAGAGAGAGAATCTCAAGCAAGGTCTGCACTGTAGGCACAGAGCCCGACACAGATCTCACAAACCAGGAAATGATGACCTGAGCCAAAATCAAGAATTGGACGCTTAATCAACTGAGCCAGGCAAGCACCTGAATAATTCTTTATTAACTATAAATTGAATCATATTTTTCTGTCACCTAAATGGTGACAAAGCAAATTATATTTACTATTTTTGCCATTAAATAACACTTCTATGCATATGCTGAACTGTATTTGATTTTTTTTACACTTCCAGATTCTGATCATTAATATTGGAATTTTATATAGAATTCTGAACTGATTTTTCCTCTCAGAGTTTGTTTTTGTCTAATGCTAATAGTAAACTCTTTTATTAGTTGCATAAAACAAATTGAAATTTCTTCTACTTTTTTCTGTGGACTGAGTAGCTTAGGAAATAGAAAAATGATTGTTCTTTTAAAGTTAAAGAAGGTATTTGCAAATTACATATATGATAATGGGTTAGCATCCAAAATATATAAAGAACTTATACGACTCAAAACCAAAAGGTAATCCAATTAAAATGGGTAGAAGATATGAGCAGACATTTCTCCAAAGATGTACATATGACCAACAGACACATAAAAAGATACTCAACATCACTCATCATCAGGGAAATGCAAATTTCCTAATATCCCAAATATTTTTCATCCATAAAAAGGAATGAAATCTTGCCATTTGCAACAACATGGATGGATCTGGAAAGTATAAAGCCAAGTAAAATAAGCCAGTCAGAGAAATACAAAACCATACAAATTCACACATACGTGGAATTTAAGAAACAAATGAACAAAGGAGAAAAAAAGAGAGACAAACCAAAAACAGACTCTTATAGAGAACAAACAGATGGTTAGTGGAGTGGAAGTAAGTGGGGCAATGGGTGAATAGGTGAAGGAAATTAAGAGAACACTTACCAGAATGAGCACTGAGCAATGTATGGAGTTGTTTAGTCACTATATTATATACATGAAATGAATATAACTATATGTTAACTATACTGGAATTAAAATAAAATAAATGAAAAAGAAAGAAAGAAAGAAAGAAAGAAAGAAAGAAAGAAAGAAAGAAAGAAGGAAAGAAGGAAGAAAAATATTAGGTATAGCTCCAGGTTTATTCATGCTGTCATTAATGGGAAATAGGGAGATGTTGGTCAAAGGGTACAAGCTTTCAGTTATAAGATAAATTCTGGGAATCTAATGTACAGCATGATGACTATAGTCAATAATATCATATACTTGAAATTTGTTAAAAGAGTATATCTTAAGTATTCTGACCACACACAAAAAAGGCAGCTATTTAAGATGATGGATGTGTTAATTAGCTTGATTATGGTAATCATTTTATAATGTATACATAAATCATCATGTAGTACACCTTAAATACATACCATTTTTATTTGTCAGTTATTTTTCAAAGCTAGAAAAAATAAAAGATAAAAAATTAAAAAAAAATAAATAGCAAAAAGGGAGAGAAAAAATTTAGATACATCTCAACCTGAAGAAAATATGTATTTATTTTCAACTATTTTTGCTCCAAAATAATGATAAAGAATATATTTATGCTACCCAGAGAAAGCTAGATTTTATTTTATTTTATTTTTAGTTTATTTATTAATTTTGAGAAAGACTGTCAGTGGGGGAGGAAAGAATCCCAAGCAGGCTCTGCACTTTCGGCACAGTCAGATGCTGGGTTGGGCTGGGTCTCACGAATCGCGAGATCATCACCTGGGCCAAAATCAAGAGTCTGATGCTTAACTGATTGAGCCATACAGGTGCCCTGAAAAAGCCAGGTTTTAAAGTAAATATTACTAAGAACAAAGGAACTGAAAAACTATGTATATTAGCAGAGATATATTTTAAATGATTGAAAAAATAAAACTGTAAATAAACAAATATATTAAGTACTTGCTTCTTTCATTCATTTAAGAACTTATCCAGGGCCAAACACTCATTGTCCAGTGGTAAGAGTAGGAAATAACAGAGTGAATAAAATATCACTCTTGTCATTCAGTCTATTACCCTGTGCTCACAGTAGTGTGGGAAGAAACATATAGCAATTAACAGAATTATGTCAGAGAACTTAATGGAGAATAGTAAAAGAAGTCAACTAGTTTAAACCTAGTGAGGCTAAGAAGGACTTTCCCTTGTTTTGAAGTTTACATGAGTATGTCCTTAGTTAAAGTGTTACGTTTTATTTGCTAAATTGGTATTTATATAGATGAATTTTATAACAAAAGATTACATATAGTTTAAGAAAATAAATTACACTGTTTGTCTAGATATATATAAGAATAAATTGCAATTTCTCACGACTTTTTCTGATTTCAATAATATGTCAATGTCCATAGGATTGAACATTATGGAAAGTTTGTTTCTGGTGGTTCTACATTCAAAATCCACAATATTCCTGAAATAATTCTTCATTTGTTACCCCTTTAGCCAAGCCTGTGAACATATTTATGAGCATAGATGCTTGTACATGTGATACATACAGATATATATGTGTATATTTCTAGAATACGAGAAACATATCTTAGGATTGTCTAAATTTATAAGTATTTAGGAATATATAATCACTAATTAAAATTGCTGATGTTTTATCAGAATGAAACTGAACTGCTTTCTTAGAGCATACACAAAAATAAATTCAAAATGGATGATAGACCTAAATGTAAGAGAGGAAACTATCAAAATCCTAGAGAACACAGGCAGCAATCTCTTTGACATCAGCCATAGCAACTTCTTAACTAGACATGTCTCCAGAGGCAAGGGAAATACAAGCAAAAATGTGGTATGGAAACTTATCAAGATAAAAACCTCTGCAGAGTGAAAGAAACAATCAACAAAACTAAAAGGCAATCAAAGAAATGGTAGAATATATTTACAAATGACAAATCTGACAAAGGGTTAATATCCAAAACATAAAAAAAATTACCAAACTCAACACCCACACCCATGAAATAAATAATCCAGTTAAAAATTGGGCAGAAGATGGGGTGCGTGGGTGACTCAGCTGGTTAAGCATCCGACTCTTAATCTCAGCACAGGTCTTGATGTCAGGGTCATGAGTTCAAGCCCACAAGGAGCCCACTTAAAACAAAACAAAACAAAAAAAAATAAATGGGAAGAAGGCATGAATAAACATTTTTCTAAAGAAGACTATAGATGGCTAATAGACACATGAAAAGATGCTCAATTTCACTCATCATCTGGGAAATACAAATCAAAACTATGATGAGATATCACCTCACACCTGTCAAATGGCTATAATTAACCAACACAGGAAACAACAGATGTTGATGAGGATGTGAAGACAGGGGAACTATCGCACACTATTGGTTGGAATGCAAACAGGTGCAGCCACTCTGGAAAACAGTATGGAGGTTCCTTAAAAAGTTAAAAATAGGACTATCCTCCAGTTCATCAGTTGCACTACTAAGTACTTATCCAAAGGACAAAAAATACTGATTTGAAGGGGCACATGCACCCTAATGGTTATGATAGCATTATTAACAATAGCCAAATTATATAAAGAGCCCAAATATCCATTAATGGATGAATGGATAAAGAAGAGGTAGTATGTATGTATATATGTATGTATGTATATATGTACATATATAATGGAATATTACTTAGCCATCAAAAAGAATGAACTCTTGCCATTAGCAATGATGTAGCTTGAATGAGAGTGTAAGTGAAATAAGTCAGCCAGAGAAAGACCTGTGACTTTGTTCATCTGTGGAATTTAAGAAACAAAACAGATGAACATAGGGGAAGGAAGAAAAAAAGAGAGAGGGGCGCCTGGGTGGTGCAGTCGGTTAAGCGTCCGACTTCAGCCAGGTCACGATCTCGCGGTCCGTGAGTTCCAGCCCCGCGTCAGGCTCTGGGCAGATGGCTCAGAGCCTGGAGCCTGTTTCCGAATCTGTGTCTCCCTCTCTCTCTGCCCCTCGCCCGTTCATACTCTGTCTCTCTCTGTCCCAAAAATAAACGTTCTCTCTCTGTCCCAAAAATAAAATAAACGTTGAAAAAAAAAGTTTAAAAAAAAAAAAGAAAAAAAGAGAGAGAAAGAGGCAAAAGAAGAAACAAATTCTTAATAAAGAACAAACTGAGGGTTGCTGGGTGTGAGGTGGGTGGGAGATGGGCTAGATGGGTGATGGGTACTAAGGAGGGCATTTGTTATGATAAGCACTGGGTGTTATATGTAAGTGATGAATCACTAAATTCTGCTGAAACCAATATTACACTATATGTTGACTAACTAGAATTTAAATAAAACTTGAAACAAAAATTTAATTTAAAAAGTAAGAAAAATAGTTTAAACACCAAAAAATTGTTGATTTTTCATAAAATAACAAGGAGTTACTAAGTTTAAACTAAATTTGAGATTAAATATAGAAATGAATAAGGGAGGTAACTTTTCTAGAAGTCAACATCATACCTGAATTGTAGTAGGTGGTTGATATACAATGACTAATTTCAGTGGACTCACTCCATTACATATGCTCAAGTTTATTTATCATCTATTGAAAGAATGTAGAGAAAATGAAAAGAAATCCAGAAAATGTTAGTGGCAATAACAAATATATTTAATTTTTTAATTGAAGTATAATTAATATACAATGTTATAATACTTTCAGGTGTAGAACATTAACTTAACAATTGTGCACATTACTCAGTGCTGACCATGGTAAGTGTAGTCACCATTTGTCATTACAAAGGTTATTACACGGTTATTACAATATTGTTTACTATATTCTCTATGCTACACTTTTCATCTCTGTGACTTAGTTATTTTATAATTCGAAGATTATACCTCTTAATCTCCTTTATTCCACCCATCCCCTCACCCACCTTTCCTCTGGCAACCACCAGTCTGTCCTCTGTATTTAAGAGACTGTTTGTTTGTTTGTTTTAGATTCTACATATAAGTGAGATCATATGGTATTTGTCTTTCTTTGTGGGATATCTCTCTTAGCATAATATTCTCTAGGTCCATCCATGTTGTCGCACATGGCAAGGTCTCATAATTTTTTTTATCTCCAGGTAATATTCACACATACACACCACATCTTTATTCATTTATCTATCGGTAGACATTTAGGTTGTTTCCATATCTTGGCTATTGTAAATAATGCTGTAATAAACATAGAAGTGCATATATATATATATATATATATATATATTTTTTTTGAATTAGTGTTTTTGTTTTCTTTGGGTAAATACCTAGTAGTAAAATTACTAATTTGTCTATTTTTAAATTTCTGAGGAACTTCCACACTGTTTTTCACAGTGACTTCACCAATTTACATTCCCACTAGAGCGCACGAGGGTTCCTTTAGCTCCACATTTTTCCCAACACTTGTTATAGATAAAACAAATTTTTAAAAGAGGTGACAGAAATTTAGGCAGTTATCTGGAGAAAGAAAAAGTCTGTTGGAGTATAAACTAAATTTTCAGAAGAGTTTTGTTTCTACTGTTTTTTTTAAATCATTATTATTACAAATAGTTTTTATTTATGAAATTACCTCCCCCCCACACCCACATCATACAATTTTAATGAAGTGGGCTGTCATCTGTTTTTCTTAATTTCTTCATTAACCAACTAATTATTATGATTGCTAAAGTTTTCTAGTTCTGAATATATGTATAAATTAAAATTGTAGGAAGATGAAGCAAAGTTAGATTAAGAAATAGCTATCGTGTTATTTATCATATTGCATAGATGTCTGTATATTTTTGTGTAAAGATGTAGATCTGCTATCTATGAACCAAGAAAAAAAAATATTGATTACTAGCCATAACTACTGCCTTTAGCCCTGGACCCTTCAATCCAGAAGCTGAATTAAAATTTCCACTTAAAAGTCTCCCAGGATCCGGCAGATGATGTGTGGCTCAGTCAATTGAGCTGCTGACTTTGGCTTAGTCATGACCTTGCACGGTTCATGGCTTTGAGCCCTGCATCAGGCTCTGTGCTGACAGCTCAGAGCCTGGGGCCTGTTGCCTATTTTGGATTCTGTCTCCCTCTCTCTGCCCCTCCCCCACTCACGCTGACTCTCTCTGTCTCTCAAAAAATGAATAAATGTTAAAAAGAAAAACAACAACAAAAAGTCTCCCAGGCTCCTCATGTTTCCCATTCTCAGAACTGGACTTTTGATATTCTCTCCCCGAGCCTATTTCCCGCATAACTGTTGTGTTTCACTTAATAGTAACTCTACCACTCTAGTTTCCTGGGACAAAACTTTGAAGTCATTCTTGTACTTGCTCTTTCTCTCTCATTCGACATTGAATCCATCCATAAATCCTATCAGGTCTACCTTAAAACAAATCAAAAGTTTGAGTTCTTCCCCTACTTTCCACCCTTACCTCCTTAGCGTGAGCGCCATTGTAGTTTATTCAGTTATAACAATGTCTCCTAATGGGTCTCCTGCTTCGACTCTGAATCTTCTGTAGTCTCTTATATACGTGATCACCACATAATATTTTAAAAATGAATGTCATAGCACGTTTGTCCTCTCCTCACACCCAGTGTCTGCTGGATTCTGAGCAAAAACCCAGTTTCTCCAGTGGTTCACATTGCCCAGGCTTCTACATCTCTAACCTTATCTCAATTACTGCTCTCCTAATCTTTTTTCTAATTCAGTCACACTGTTTAACTATCTGTTCCTTAAGAGCCACACTAGGCCTTCTTCTTCCTCAGAGCCCCTGCATATGGTTTTCTTTTGCAGTTTTTCATCACATGGTCAATGGCTTGCCTCTCACTACCCATAGGCCTTCTCAGATCACTGACGAAGCCACGGTATTCTGCCATTCTTGGTTTCCCACACCATGATTTCCTTCTCTTTATGTCATTTATTGCATAATATCCACAATATTATATATTTTTGTTCTTTCTCCTTCTAAAATCTCGAGAAACTTTTTGGTCCTATTATGTCCTCTAGTTTCAGGAACCAGAAATGTGTCTGATATATAGTAAGCAGTGAAAATATACTTGTGTGAAGAAATATTTAATTGTCCCCAGATCCTTTCTCCACTCTTTGCAATAAACAATGCTTACCATGTGTGTGATTTATTTTAGAAACGGAATATAGCATATTTTACACAAACCTTGGCTCATGACTCTGGATGAAATAACTACTTTAACTGACCACATAACCTGGAAAGGAGAAAATTATGAAATGATTTTTCTTGGTGCACACACCTTAGAAAGACATTAGGAAGGTATACCCAAGGTATCCACAGAGAATTCAAACAAGTTAAAATAATAGTTTCTGTCCATAAAACTAAGTGAATGGACAGACACCTTGGATGAAAAATAGTTTAAATGCTTCTGTAACAATATTCCAGGCTGCTGGAAACTAAATCAATTTTACATTTGTGGTACAAAGCATGTTGTCTAATATGTAATAATTAGTATTTATACCAACCAGAGTTAGATGAGTCAAAGAAATATATAAAAAAAATTTTGTTTGAATAAAATTTAAAATATTATTTAAAAACTATAATAAGTCTATTTTTAAAATTTAAATACTTCAAAATTATAAAAAATACTTTTTCAACAGAAAGATCATAAAAATTTAAATATTAAATTATTAATATTTTAAAATATTTTAAAATTAAAATGAGAAAGGAGATAATTATATTTCCAGAAAATGGATAACATTTGCAGTTAAGACTTTTTTTTTTAATTGGATGCAGAGTTGGGTAATAGGATGGGAAATAGAGTGATAAAAACAACAGATGCAAGGAACACAGGTGCAAGAAACAGGTTAAGGAAATTGAAGTAGTTGCAAAATTCACTGAAGTAAAGTATCTAAAAAGAAGTAGAGGAAAATTGGGTATCAATATCTTTTCAAAATGATTTCTAGAATGTAAAATAGATATAACATTTTGAATGATAGATGATTATTTAAAAACAGCCAGAAAAAGTGTCTAAAATAAATTAATATAAAATAGAATACATTGGAAATATACAAAAATAAGACAGACTGAAGCAAAGATGTTTGAAGTAATTATAATGCAGAAAAAAAGCTAAAAAAATATGGAAATAGCATATAAAATTGATAATACTATTCTTGGGGTGAAAAGAAATGCCAGAGATTAGTTTTAGCATGCTTGAGTATATGGACGAGCTCATACGTACAAACTTAAACAAAAATATAGACATAACATATGCATGGACATATCTCTTGAAATTTGGGGACAGATATTGTCAATTATAAATTTCTGACTGATTGTAGGTCTTAGAGCATGTTAAACCTAGCGGTTACCATTTCCCAGTTCCCGGACTTGCTTTGTCTTGCTGTTCCTCTCTCAAGGGATGATAGCACCATCCCTGATAGCACCAACTCTCCAGTGATTCAACCAGAAACTCAGCACTCATCTTAGACTTCTCCTGATGTGGCTCTGAATACCCATCAGGTAAACTATAGGAGTCTGGAGATAGAGGAGTGAAAGTAAGAGTGGCCCCATTAACTATCACTCTTAGTTGCCCACTTGGGAAATCTGTGCTCTCCATTCTTGCAATTTTCAGCTTGACAGGTCCAGAGGTTCTGTTCATAAAGCTAGAACACTTCCATCAGGGAACAGAAGGAGAGTCCCATTAAACATTAAGCTTTATGTACAACCAGCTTCTTCACACTCTTTGTTCCACTAGAATAACAGGCAAGGAAAGGAGTCATCTTGCTGGCAGGGATAATTGACCCTGGTTAATCAATCAGCATTCATTGTAAAGGAGTAGAGTTACTATTACAAAACTGGTGATGGGAAGAATATGTTTTTTACTGAATTAAGTGACAGGTTTGTCTCTCTTGGTACACCTTTACTCAGTTTTTATGATAATTGTTGAAATGCAGGAGCCAGAAAAGGGTACATGGAACAAGGGCTCAGAACCCTCACAGAGGAAAGCCTGGGTCGCTTCACTAAATAAATCTCCAAGACCATGAGCAGTGTTTGCTAAGGGCAGGGGGAACCAAAAGTGATGAATATCAGTTGTAATATCAAGACAAAGGAATGACAGTCTTGAAAGAACTATTCCCAGATGGAATGTATATACTAATTGAAAGGGGTGTGTCTTAGTGGTGCAAGTGGTGGACGTTTTGGGCACTGTGCCACCCCCAAACTCCCTTCAGAGCAGAAGGACTTCTATCCCTGGCTGCTGCAGAGTTGGTTCATGACATCTTACAGGTGGGTCCCTCGGTGGAAATTGACAAACTATATCCATTAAGTGGTTGATGTCATGGCATGAGTATCTGACTCCCTCACCTTAATTCAAACCAGTGCCAGAGCTCCCTGAGAGACCATCTAAGCGACTACATCCAATTCACATTCTCAGCTCCCTGAGAGAGCATCTAAGCAACTGTATCCAATTCACATTCTCATCCTGTGCAGAGCTACTTTGTTGCCAGAGTATTTATTGCATTGTTGTTAAAGCATTCCTTAAAAAACTTTCTGTACCAAAGTCTCAGCATATGTTTTAGGTGGACACATACGAGTGTATATATGATAATATCTTGCAGCAATATACACTTTACTGAATCACCCATTTAAGAAGAAAATTGTTCAGTGTTAGCATTATCTATCCTTATAACTTCTGGATTTAACTTGTATTAGAATATACTTCAAGATACTATAAAAAAGAATCTATGAAGGATAGTGAACATAAAAAATACACAATTTTATTTTTCTGTCTTTTAATCCAGAGGCTATCAAGGTTTAGTAGAACAACATACTTGATGAAAACATCAGGTGACTAAGACTCTTACTTCCTTGTGTTCTGCTTCATTGATCTATGGTTTTCAACTTGTGTTTTGTGATGGATTTTATAGCTACTGACACAATGATGTTTTTCAGGACAACAAAAAGTAATAAAGGGAAAAAGGAGGGCATGTCTTTCTCTTTAAGGGCATGATTTTTAAGTTGCACACCATATTTCTTCCAAGTCCCATTGACTGGCACCTAGTAAAATGGCAACCTTAAACTGCGAGGAAATCTGGGACATGTAGGCTTTAGCTACATTTTAGCTGGCACTAGGTAAAATTTCTATCATCATTATTATTATTATTATTATTATTATTATTATTTTAAGTAGGCTTTACACCCAGGACAGAGCCCACTGGGTACTTGAACTCACGACTGTGAGTCAAGACCTGAGCTGAGATCAAGAGTCAGTTGCTTAACTGAACCATCCAGATGCCCCTAAAATTTCTATTACTTCAGAATAAGTAATAAGTCAATACAGCAGAACAACTGGCAGTCTTGTCATTGATCTTGTATTTGCAACTATTGCTTGATTTCCCTTATCCAAGTATCTTCATGTTTATGACATTTGTCCTAAATAACTGCAATTTAGGATTTGTACCATGCCACACTTTAACTGTTTTGGAGAGTGACAGCTCATATAAACAATGCCCCTACCCCCTTATTCTCTAAAGTTTACTTACCATATTTTGTTTAGCTTATAAATTACGCTGGATGGTATGAACATACTATCCAAAATTATAAAAGCTTATTCACATTTTTTAACCTGATTCTATGACAAATAAAAATAAAATTAATTTCATCCTGTAGATGTGGAGTCACTGTGTCTGTATTTTAGAGTTTTACAGTTGTAGTAAGGTTAGATAACTAAAAATAACATGCTTATCAATGACTTCCTTATTATAAGGAGGCTAACTAAATCTTCAAATGATAGAATCCCTTTCAAACTTCTATTTCAGTTTTCAAGATGGAAAAAATAACTGATCCTTAATCACTAGCACTCATATTTAGTTAATTGGAACATACTCATTTTGTTAGGATAAATGAGATAACTTTCTTGATTTTCCCCAAATATTTAAAAATATGGTAGATCTATGGGATGCTAGGTGCTAAGTCAGTTAGGCGGCCGATTTTAGCTCAAGTCATGATCTCACAGTTCATGGGTTCGAACCCCGTTATGTTCTGACAACTCAGAGCCTGGAGCCTGCTTTAGATTCTGTGTGTCTCTCTCTGTCCCTCCCCAGCTCGTGCTCTGTATCCCTCTGTCTCTCAAAAATAAATAAACATTAAAAAAATGTATATGGTAGAGCTATAATTTTAAAAATCACCTTGTGTTTAGTGAGAAAAGACATTTAAATGTAGAGGATCTCTGAAATAGATTTCTGGTCACATCAATCAAATTAATAACTAATGACACTAAATTTTAATATGTGTGTGTGTGTGTATAGTTATTGCTTTCATTTATTTGTAGACTCTTGCAAAGTTCATTTAATATAATAATTGAATTATATCCTAAAGTGTATTTTTTAAATGAAATTAAATATTCTGAAGAGGTTTTATAAATATTATGTCTAAATATATTCATTGTAGTATGAACTAGGAATGCTTCTGGAAGCTGGAAATACATACATCAGAACACAGGAAAATATCCTTGGTTTCACTGAGTATACATTCTAGTGAAGATAGATGATAAATTATAAACAAATTAAGAAATACAGTTTTTCCAGGATTTGAAATTGCTATGGAAAAAATAGGTCAGGATAAGAGAAAACATAGTTAATAAGTTCTCTCTGGGGATATGATATTTAAAAAGGGAATTGCATAAGTAAAAAAAAAATATCATCATGTATAATCACATGCCTTAACCACCTAACTTACCTATAAAATAGAGTGCATTATTTTTCTGCATATATATTTAAAAATTGATGCATATTGTATTTGACTCTATGAGGGCTTAGGCTCAAAAACAGACCACCTCTTAGACAAAGGTCGTTGCTGCTAAAATTACTTTCTTATCCAACTGAACTTAGTTTAAACAAGTTTGGAGTTTGTGAGAGATTAATGCCATTATTATCAATAAAGAAAATATTCTAATCTGCTTTCTCTTCAAAGCTGTTATAATTTTTCTGGATTTGGATTACTTCAGGTTTTAAATTAATTTGTGTTTTAATATAATTTCATATTAGAATGGATAGCTCTGGTTTACAACAAAATTGGAATTATGATTTTTCCTAGAAAAGTATTTCATACCTAGAACTATGGTATAGATTTCATTATATTTTGTTGTCCACATATCTTTTTTTCTTCCTCAAAAGCATTTTCATTCTTAATATGAGCTTTCAAGTTAAAAAATGATCATAACTGTGTGTGAGAGAGAGAAAGAGAAGAAACCTATAAGAACGAAAAAAAAATTAAAAAAAAAGTAATTACGTGAGGTTATGGGTGTTAACTAAGCTTATAATGGTAATCATTTTGCAACATACACCTATGTCAAATAGTCATGTTGTAAACCTAAAACCAACACAATATTATATGTCAATTATATCGGAATAAAACTGGAAAAAATTAAGTGCCCAAAATATCGTTTGCATGTCAGCTTCTAGGGCACAGTTAATATCTGAAATTTTATGGGTACTCGGGTGGCTCAGTCGGTTAAGTGTCCGACTTCAGCTCAGGTCATGATCTCAGGGTTTGTGGTTTCAAGCCCCGTGTCAGGCTCTGTGCTGACAGCTCAGAGCTTGGAGCCTGCTTCAGATTCTGTGTCTTCCTCTCTCTCTGCCCCTTCTCTGCTGATGCTCTGTCTCTCTCTCTCAAAAATGAATAGACATTAAAACAAAATTGAAAATGTATCTGAAAGTAAGAAAAGACAAATTCAAGTTATAATTTTAATTTAAAAAAGACAATCCAATACAGTGTGAATTTAGCCGACTTCTGTCTCTCAGGTAACTTGTTTGCATGTTTGCAGAAAGAAAACTAATGGATTCATTATGATGTGGAAATGTTAGGGTTCAGAGCGGACAGCCAAGAAAGAATCCATGAGAAGCGTTGGGTGCAAAAAGGTGGTTCTGTTAAGGCACGAGGACAGGATTCGTGGGCAGAAAGTGCTGCAGTGGCATAATGCGGAATGGCTGATTATATATTTTCAAGTTGGGAGGGGTTAGGGACAGCACAAGCCTCCAAGGTATTTTGGAAACAATGTTTCCAGGACCTTGAGGGGGCTAGCTATTGTTAAGAAAAAGTCATTTATTACTAGTTAGTAAACCCTCAGTCACTAGACCTTCAGTGGGCTATATGTGTGGGGGATGATTGCTAACATATATTTAGGAGGTTAGAGATAAAGGAAGTTTCCAGAGGAATTTTTATATGTTTAAAGTAGACGCTGGGGGATCAGGCTAAGATTGCCTTTTGCCCTGAGCAAAGTCTCAACATCCAGGCAACTGAGTTCCCAAAGGAGGGTCTTTTTGCCTGTTTTAAGGACTTGTCAATGAGCCGTAAATAGTGAGGAAAGTGAATTTTTTTCTTTTGCCTTTGCTTCCCACATCACATTAGACTGAAAGATTATGTCAAAATTCAATGAAACTAAGCAGGGGAAGAAATGAAGGTCATCAATAAGAATAAATAGAGAAATCAATAAAATAAGAAAATCATAACAAACAGTAATTCAAAGTTTTCTGTGTTCCTGCATGTTTATGAACTTTCCATGTTTCAACCCATATAGTTCTAACAATAACCTCATAAAACAGATACTTTTATTTTTCACAGTATTACTGATGAACAAATAGAGATCTGGAGATGTTATTAATTTGCTCTAGGTCATATAAATTAACTCATGGCAGAGCTAAGGTTCTAACCAAGTAGTCTGTATCCAAAGCCTGTGGAATTATACTCGATGCTAGATGAGAAAAACTCTGTGTAATAAACATGTGTCCAATTCAGTTTTTGATCCAGTAAACACAAAGAGAAAAAAATGGGAAATCTGCAATGATATAATTTGTTTAGTGCAGTGTGGATATGAATTGTCATGTAAGGCAGCAGATACTAAACAAAAAAGTGCAAAAGAAGTGAGAATACATAATTAGTTTTAAGGGTCTTAGAATGTATATTGAATCATGCTTAATTACACAGCTGGGCAAGCTAGATGGTTAAGTACTGTATAATCATACTGTAAGGGGGGGAAAACTTTTCTTCCCTTCTAAATTCTCTGATTGGTCTAATAATTAGACATAAGATGGATTAAAAGGAGAAAAGAAAATCCATACATATGGGAGTCCCAAAAACTTGAGATCCAAGGCAGTCAAGCAATTGAGGCTTATATGTCATCCTGAGCGAAGAAGGGGGTACAGTAGGTCAGTGATGTCAAAGAGGAGGAAGGCAGTTCACAGGAAGATGAGAAGAGCGAATGTTTGGTAAACAAATGTTTGCCAAGCCATGCAAATAAGTCTTTGTGATAAAGTTTCTTTGGTATTATCTCTCTCCAGGTATGGGCCTCCTAAGTCCTTTCAAGCAGTTAAGGGGAAGGTAGACAGCTCTTCTGAGTTTGTTGGGTCTTGACTGTCTTCAGACAAGACTTCTAGAAATTCTTCACATGCTCAAGTGGTGTATTCCGGAGTGGGGCCTTCTTCCCTTCAAGACGTAGAGCCTTCTACCTGGAGCTAAGTTTTTAACCAAGCTGCAGCTAAAAAGGGATAAGGAAAACTTTAAAAACTATAACCTGAGGTCTTTATTTTGCATCCCTAAAGAATCATTGGGAATGAGAGAACTGGAGCAACGAAACATCACTATTTATTAGACATTCCTTCCAGGTGTTCTCATCATCCTAATGGCATATGCTGCTTGAGGACTGGAAGCAAAGTTTTTGCAAAAAGTTAGAACAAGCAACAACAGGAAGATAGCCACAACCCATCTTAATGTGGGCTATACTACTGTGATATGAATTGTCAGAAATATGATGGAAAAGCCTCATTAGCACTCTAGATTCTAGAATCTAGAACAACAACTTAGAAACCTTGTTGTGCCAGGGTCCCTTCGGATCTTTCAATATTATTAAGGACCCCAAACATCTTTTTTTATGTAATACCTGTCAAATTTACCTTTATAGGAATTAAAATTTAAAACTATGCAAAGCTACTTAGTCTCTCTTCATTAATAATTAATTTAAAAAATTTTTTTTTGATATTTATTTATTTTGGGGACAGAGAGACAGAGCACAAGCAGGGGAGGGGCAGAGAGAGAGGAAGACACAGAATCCAAAGCAGACTCCAGGCTCTGAGCTGTCAGCACAGAGTCCAATGTGGGTCTCAAACTCATGAACCGCAAGATCATGACCTGAGCAGAAGTTGGGCGCTTAACCAATTGAACCACTCAGGTGCCCCTTAAGTAACTATAATAAACATATTAACAAAAAGTAACTTATTTTAAAAATACATTTCTAAAGCAAAACATGTTTAGTAAGAAAAAGTGGCTTCATTGTATATTTTTGCCCATCTTTTTAATGCTTGACAATATGAGAGTTGGATTTCACTGATGTTTCTATGGTCAATCTTTTGTGATATCTCATATCCTAAAGCTCCTAGAAGACTTCACCACCATCTCCTGAGAGATTAACAGTGAAAAAGGCAGATACCATCTTAGTATAATTATGAAAATTATTTCACCTCCCGGATCTCTGAAATGTAGCAGGGGCCACACTAAGAATTGCTAGTCTGGACCAATACTCTAGGAGAGAGTGGATGTTTAAATATTGCTTCTGATAGAATGAATGCGCACCTGATTTGCAACTTGCCATAAGTTGTCCTAAAAATGTATTGTGTCATCTTGGGAAATAATAAATTAGGCAAATCCCTGTGTTCAGACTGATACATTCATCAAAACTCTACAGGATGAGAACTCTTGAGAGAATTGACTACCGTCTGTTTTAATGACCTGAATCTTAAAGTAAGAGAAAACAACTAAAGGGAAGAGCAGTGACAGAAAACTTAACACAAATATGCAGAAAGGAAAGTTACTCAGCTAAAAGATTTTCTGAACTTCTAATAATATAACTAGTTAGAATTTCAGTGTGCAGGATGTAACCCTCAAGCCCTCAAAAGCCTTATTTCAATATAAATAACATTTTATTGACTATCAACTCTATGTATATTACAGTACATATCGTTAGGCATTATTTTAAAGTTTGGGATCTATAATGCCAATAAGTACACAGAATTCCAACATAGAAACTTCCAAACCTTTATGTAACTTTATATTATATATATATATATATATATATATATATATATATATATATATGTGTGTGTGTGTGTGTGTGTGTGTGTGTGTGTGTGTGTGTGTAAGTTTTAGGTGAGCTTAAATAAATGTAGCTTAAAATTATGGCAAAAATGTTAAGATTTGAGAATAAAAGAAAGAGATCAATTTTCTACTACAGAATCTTTATGAAATAGTCATTTAAAAATAATGACTTTTTGTTGTGCCATTTTCCTTTCCCAATGTAATCTCTGTACTAATATAAAATATCAAAATCTTAATGTCTTACATATCCTGGGAAAGATACTTTACTACTTCAACCTTTTCAGTATTCCATATTTTGATTGCCCTGCCCTTCCCTTCCACTTACACTTTACAGCCTTGGTGAACTGTGAGGGAGACATTAGATTGCCAAGGGGGAAAATCACAAAATGTTCAAAATTAAAGTCATCAGCTGTAAGTATTAACTTGCCTTATTTTATTCACCAGTGTCAATAACCACCAATGATTTTGGTGGTCACGCTTGGGACAGATTTTGAACTAAACAAATATAATTCTATTATGATTAAGTGTGGTGCAATGCATATGTGTGTGTATGTCTAAGAAATGGCACTGTATAGTATAGAGTCCATTTTCTATTTTGTTGTCAGGCTTGTGCAATATTTTCAAAGACAGGACTCATATTTATTTGTATTTTATTTATTTTGAGAGAGTGTGCATGCGTGTGTGAGCAGGAGCAGAGAGAGAGGGGGAGAGAGAATCTCAAGCAGGCTCTGCTCTGTCAGCATGGAGCCTGCCATGGGGCTTGATCCAAGGAACCATAAGATCCTGACCTGAGCCGAATGCAAGAGTTGGACGCTTAATTGAGCCACCCAGGTGCCCCAACGACTCATATTTAACTGTACAAAGATGCTGTTACAATTGCTATGTTGAAATCCAAACTCTAATCCTATCCAGTCATGGCAGGAGGGATATAGATGGTCTATAAGGACTCTACATAGCAGCTGTTTTAGGCTAAGTAAGAAAAAGTAAATATGGGTGGCACATACAGTCTTTAAAATACAAGGTGATTTCATGGAATGTAACATTGATGTTGATTGTTAAGAAAAAGCTACTATAATTACGTTAGAAAACCAGAAAAAGTGGGGCTTGATTTGAATAGCCTTACACTAAGCTGAAAAGAAGACAAGATACGAAATCGGAGTAATAGGAAAAGTTGCTCTACAAGACGAACTTTTCATTTGCGTTCAAACTCATGGGAAACGGTTGCATCAGACAAAGGCAGCCAGCAGGTTGCTCATCAGTGCACCCACTTGCATTCTATTTTCTGTCTTTCCCTCTTTTCCCTTTCTATGCACTTTCAGATGCATACATCTATGTTCTTTAAAACTCAATCAAGGAGAACGTATGTATTTCTAGCAGAGAAGCAGTTTTCACGGCTTGGTAAGCAAACTGCTTTCTTCCGTGCATATTATTGTAATGTAACTCAGGGATGGCATTAGATATGACATTTCTTTCCATGTTTTGTTTAACCCAAGCGATTTCAAGAAATAGATGAAGTAAAATGGATATGTACGAGGACTTAGAGATTGAATAATGACTACACGTATGGAAACTTCAATAACTCATGATGGGAAGACAGTACTTTCTAGTAAACATGTGCATTACAAAGAATATTTATTTATTCCCAGAGAAACAATGACATATTTTCTAAAATCAAATGAAACAAACAAACAAAAAATTTGTTTGCAAAAAATATGAATGAGAAGACAGATGTTTATTAAAGCATAAAATCATTCACTGAGATTTCATGTCAGCATTGTACCCAAGATTGCAGAGAAAAAAGGTCTTAGTGCCATCTATTGTCAGTAGAGGCTATATCCATTGTTTTATTATAGACTACGAAAAAATTCATAGCCTTTTAATAGCAGATTATATTATCAAATGAGAAATTGAAGGTATACTTATATTTTCTATGAAATATTTTTAGTTGTAGTTCTTTTAAAATTATAAAGATAAAGATAGTGCTGGGGACAAAAAACTTTCTCTGACCCTTCTAAATTTCTTCTGGCTGGTGTAAGAGTTAAAGTGACATGAGACAGATTAATAAGAAAATCAAATTTAACTTTTACTTATGGGAACCCCACATACATGAGAGGTTCAAAGACAGAAAAGTAAAATGAGATATATATTCCAAGTTAAGGAATGGGATAGGGGCCTGGGGCTTGAAAGGGGAGGAGGGCAATTCACAAGATACTTGGTAATCAGATGTTTACCCTGCCATACAGATGGGTCATCTCAGATAAAATTTATCTCTGGTTACTCTTATTCTGGGAAAGAGATCCAATTTACATTCTTCTAGGTAGTTAAGGGAGGGGCAAAATTTCTTCCATCAGCTCAAAATAGGCTGTGTCCCACAGTGACATATTTCAGGGAAATTTTTTTTAACCCCTTCTGGAACTTAGTAGAATATAAAAGTCAGGGTCCCAGAACACAAAGCACAGTGGATTAGAGTAAAATTGAGGAGTGAGAAGAACTGAAAACTGGAGGCCAAGGTAGGAACAGAAACACTTGTCATGAAATTTATTTTCTTCTCTTAAGTAATAAACTCTCCTTTTTCCAAAGTCATTTTATTCCTACTCCTCTGGGTGAAGGGTGTGAAAAGGTAGAAGCAATCTTCTAGATTCTGGAAGGAACAGGGAACAGTAGACTAGATTCACTCTTTGAGTGATGTTACTTAACTATTCCTTGACCTTGAATGACAGAGGCACAATTTCACAGTAGACTTCATTTTCCATTGGGTCTGATTGGTGGAAAAACATACTTCCCCCCTGCCCCCACTGACAACCCCAATTTATATTCCATGAAGAGTCTCCACCAACTTGCTGAAAACTAAAAGTATCTTAGCTGTCAGAAAAAAGAGTAATCTGTGAACTGATGATAGCTGCAACAATTTTATGGACTTTAAGTGAAAGTTGTCCACCTACCATGAATAGAATGATGGAAAAGGGAACCAGGATGTGCTTCCTCTAACAGTCTCAGGGTCAAGGTTTCACCTACTAAGTGGACCCTGTTGTACTTTAGCACTTATGTCTTCCCAGTTGAATGCAATTAAGTGGATAGTTGGGCCAGAGCAGTATCTTCAACAGCAATAGATTCACTGTCCCCCAAGTAGGAATTTGAATTATGTTAATTATTAATGTGTCTTTTACAGCTATGAATGCCACATGATATTTTATTACACAAAGGAGTCAATAGGGATCATTTCTTTTAAAATGGATGTAAAAATGATGAATATATGAGAGGATTGCTATACCGACCAATACTATTTCAACTTACAAAAGCTCATGCAACTGAAAGGGGAGCAGAATTTGCCGCTCCTAAATACGTCTCTTTGGCAAAGGGATTATTTTTATGTGGAACATTTTTAAGAAACAGCAGACAGGGAGAAATGCTCTGAAAACTGCATAAGAGTTGTCCTTTTGTAAGAGATATTTATAAGGGAAATCTCCATTTGTGAGAGTGTCTCCTTCTCTGTACAAAGAAGAACCAGTGACTCTAAATCTCTAGAAATGCTTATTTCTGGAGAAAGCATTGACTTAAATCTGCAGAACAGATTTAAGTTTACCTGTGTCTTGTTTACTGTGCCTTTCCTGGTAACCTTACGTAACTGGTCTCACCCTCTAACTCTACGATCTTTTGTCTTTGTCACCTACCCCACTGTAGATAGTATTTAAAGTGGTGGCTTAGGTCATTTGGGGGAATTACTCACTTTTTCTGGTATTTCCCATGTATGCAGGAGGTAAACATATTATTAAACATATGTTTTTCTCCTGTTAATCTGTCTTTTACTATGGAGGTCTCAGCCAAGAACCTAGAACCCATAGAGGAAGAAAAAAAAAAAAGATAATACTAACTATACTATAATGTCATGTATCAGTATGTTCAAAGTTGCCACAGATACATCTTTGCTTCAATTTCATTTATTTTGTCATGTTCTGTGTTTAATGAATCTGGCTACTTGACTCATTCAGTTCAACTTAGTCACCATGTCTCCCTTAGTGGAAGAAATAAGTGGTCAGCAACCCTTATTGTCGAATGCTTTGTAATGTTTTCTTTACTGGCAATATCTGTTCCCAGTTAGATAAATGAAAATTAGATATCGCAGAAAGATGATTGATAGAAGGCTTCTCTGGGACAGCTAAAGGCCTGTTTTAGACTGTTCTTCTCTTATTTAAAAAGTGAGAAAATAGTATTTATACTGTGTTCCAGGTATGAGTATCAATAGGGAAGGTGCTTTATACTTTGAAAAACCAAAACCTAATTTTTATGCACTTTTATGCATTTTAAATATTTGTAAAATTTTTACATTATATTGCTTCTCATAAAACTACCGTTTTTGGTATTTCAGGCTGTCATATCCAGGTAACAAGAAGGAAACAGAGGCTCAGTGTTTCACTGAATTAACTAGATGATTTTTGTTTGTTCATTTAAAAAAAAGGGAGTAAAGAGGTGCTGAATCACAGTATATGTCCTATTAGGGAATGTTCTATTATTCTCTAAATTTATGTTGCTTTTCTTGAATTTCTTTCAAATTTACACCTCTACATAGATAAATGAGTGTAAAATATGCTTATCATAACCATGGTAATAGATATCATTAAAAAGATACACTATAGGAGCGCCTGGGTGGCGCAGTCGGTTAAGCCTGCGACTTCAGCCAGGTCACGATCTCGCAGTCCGGGAGTTCGAGCCCCGCGTCCGGCTCTGGGCTGATGGCTCAGAGCCTGGAGCCTGTTTCTGATTCTGTGTCTCCCTCTCTCTGCCCCTCCCCTGTTCATGCTCTGTCTCTCTCTGTCCCAAAAATAAATAAACGTTGAAAAAAAAAGTTAAAAAAAAAAGATACACTATATAATATGTTCTTGGCATTGGTTTCAATTTTACAGCATTAATTCAGATGTGTAGAAATATACTTTTGTTTTTTTTGTTTTTCATGTACACCACTCAACCTTCTCACGATTTCTCATACTCAGTACCCAGCAAAACAAACACTATTGTTAGTAATCATGTCCCTTTAAAGTTTATTTATTTGTTTGTTTGTTTTATGTATGCATGTATGTACATATGTAAGTAATCTTTATGCTCAGCATGGGGCTCAAACTCATGACTATGAGATCAAGAGTTGCATGCTCTTCTGACTGAGCCAGCCAGCCGCCCCTAGTCAGGCCTATTTAGAATAACAATTACTTCTGATTAACTCAGTAACTATAAATTTATTCCATCTCTCTTTTGATTAAATACTTGGTCTTCCAGAATCCTTTATTCTAGGTTATCCTGGTTCATGAATATTTCCTCTTTGCCATGTTTTTAGACTTCAGTCTCTATCCTTACAATATCTATTGCTGATGTATCCAATGTATCTTCGGTTGGCACAGTACCTGCTTTAAATTACACCCTGTTCACAACCTCATGTGAACTTGTACATAGAACTTGAGGTGACTCACTGAATCAGCACCATGTGCTATTTGAGTTCTTTTCCATGCTCCTCTATGGGACACACAAGAACTTCAGAATCCCCCCCACCCCCGTTCTGTACTAGCCAGAGTGGCAGTGAGTGTAATGGAAAGGGGAGAAGAGTAGGCTGTAGCGGGATATAGGGAGTTTAACAAGCTTGGAACATCTCTCTCATGCTATTTCCTAACTGCTTTGTATTTCCTAGAGCTCTCCATTTTTTGAGGCCAACTTCCTCTAGACTTCAAAGGAAGAAAAGAAATTATTCTCTTTTGTATTTGAATTCAAAAGCCCATGTGAGTTGTGATATTTTTTAATAACAAAGACTTCCTAATCTAAGATTCCAAGTCTCAGAATGGATTAATGTCATATCAGAGAACTTCTTAACCTAAACACATTGGTGTTTCCTTATCATCTATATCAATTATATATTGCCAAATGTTGTATAACAAACAATCCTGAAATTCCAGGGATGTAGGGAATGAATAGTTTGCTTAGCTCAGGAATCTAAATGGTTTATGTTGGTGGGGAGGCTTTGCTCTCTGGGTGTTGGTAGTATTTCTATTGATCTATGATGATTTTAGCTTAGATACATGGAGCCTTGTGAGTCTGGTCCATTTATTTTTCATACTTCATTAAGAACAAGCCTGGACACATCCTGCTGATGTTGATAGCAGAGGGAAAGAACAGGAACAGAAATACACCAGGGCTCTTTCATGTCTGTTGTATCATGTTTGTTAATAGTTCAAAATGGGATACTTCACTAAACTTGGAGTCCAGAGGTAGTGCAGAAGACCCTGCCCAGTGCAGAGTGCAGGTATGGTTACCTACTACAAGATGTAGATACAGGGAAGGGCAAAGAGTTAGGGCCGGTATTTAGTCAACTTAGCAAATATTTGGTTTTTCACATTAGAAGGACGTTCATCTTCTTAAAGTCTTCATCCATTTTACTTATTCAGAACATTATGCCCGATGGCTTCTCAGTCTGTGTTTTTTTTTCCAATAAAGCAAAATCATCAATTCTAGAGAAAACATTCTTTCTTTCCTGTTTTTTTTTTAATTATAGATTGGTTCTTGCAGGTAAAGTGCTTTGTGGGAAAATGTGTATATTTTCTCATCTGTCAATAAACGAATTCAATCTAGTGCATTCCACTGCAGCAGTTTCAAACAGGTTTCCTTTTTTTTTCTTTTTTGAAGTTTATTTATTTATTTTGAGAGAGTGTGTGTGTGCACACACAAACAAGGAGGGGCAGAGAGAGAGGGAGAGAGAGGATCCCAAGCAGGCTGCGTGGTGTCAGCACGAAGCCCGACATGGGGCTCGATCCCATGAACTGCAAGATCATGAGCTGAGCTGAACTCCAGAGGCAGATGCTAAATGGAGTGAGCCATCCAGGCGCCCCCGAACAGGTCTTTAAAATACAAATCTGGTTTTGTAATTCTCTCTCACTATACCTGCATCTTTACCCATTTACTGCACTTTAAAACCGTTGCCGTAATTACAGTGCGCTCAGGACTCATTCACTACCTGATTCTGCAGATTCATCTTCTACCACTTTCCTCTGTGCTCCAGTTTCTATAACTGTCCTATTTCCTCAACTACACCAGCTGGTGTGATGCAATCATACTAATGTTATTTTGGCTTTCTCATTTTTTTCTTCCTCTTCAATGCAATGTCCTTCCCCAAACATTCATAGGAAAAAAGCTGTCCCCTAACTATAATACAAAAATATGTTTCTGACACTCTCTACATCATTCCCTAAACATTATGAAAACAAGTGTTGGAATAGATGTGGAGAAAAAGGAAACTTCGTGCACTGTTGGTGGGAATGCAAACTGGCCGAGCCCCTGTGGAAAACAGTATGGAGTTTCCCCAAAATATTAAAAAAAAGAAATATCATATGATATGAGCGTTTACTCAAATTAAAAACAAAAACATTAATTAGAAAAGATATAGGCACTCTTGTGTTTATTACAGCATTATTGACAATAGGAAAGATAGGGAAGCAGCCCAAGAGTCCATTGGAAGATGACTAGATGTGGTTTATATACACAATGGAATATTACTCAACCACATAAAAGGATGGGATCTTGCCATTTGCAACAACATTTGCAACATGGATGGACCTAGAAAGTATTAAGCTAGGTGAAATAAGTCAGACCAAGAAAGTCAAATACCCTATGGTGCCATTCATATGTGGAACTTAAGAAACACAACAAATGAGCAAACAAAGTGAAAAAGAGACAGACCAAAAAAAAAATAAATAAATAAATGAAAACAAAAATAAAAAAACCAAAAAACAAAAAACAAAAGAAACAGACTCTTAAATACACAGAACAAACTGGGGCATTGCCAGAGGGCAAATGGGTGGTGTGGACGGATGAAATACATAAAGGGGATTAAGAGGTACTAACTTCCATTTATGACAGAAGGAAATTACAGAGATGAAAAGGACAACATAGGGAATATAGTTAATAAGATTGTAATAACATTCTTTGGTGACAGATGATTACTACACTTACTATGGTGAGCACTGAGTAATGCATAGTTATTCTAATTTGAAGGGATTCACTTCAAAAGAATTGTGCCAAATACTTGATTCCTAAGTAATGACTGAGAACTTGAAATTGTTCTAGTCTTCTTTCCAGCTCTGAAGCGAAATGTACTCTATCCAACTCTCAATACCCTATTTGTGGTAGGGACTGAATGGCAACCTACAGTTAAATGGAAAGCAGAATTTTTAAATTATGAACATGGCTATTTAGCAGAGAAAAAATTCAAGCAAGTGTTGAAGACATCCAATTTTGTCCTTGCTGCTTATAGTAAAATGAGAGAGGAAAAAGTAAATCGAGGGATGAAATATTAAGCAAAAGAGAACCAGGTTTTGATATTTCGGGAAACTTTCAGCCTATCCAGATTGCAAAAGATACTAAAATTAGAATTACTTTTAGGAAAATGTGCTCTGAAGAGAAAGCTAGGGGTGTGGCTAAACGACCTTTTGTTTTTGCTTCAAAAGCAATAAAAGGTCATGATTTTCATTTAAACTGAAGGCTCTTAGAAGAAATGAGATATGACTCACAGATCTCCTCAGATATCTTCAGAGAAGCCTAAAGTAGAGGTTGATTATGTAGGAAAGACCTGTGGTGGACCCTTTTGTGTAACAGAGGAAATCTTTTAAAAAACTCTGTATCATCAGAATTGTCAGCTTAGACTGAAAGGAACAGAGAGATGGCAGAAGGAAAGAAAGCAGACAGATTTCCAAAATTCTATAGGCAAAAAACATGCTGATAAACCTATTCAGTGGCAAACATGAGCCTCTCCTTGTGGTGAAAGCCAGATGACTGCGTGGGTGAAAGCGTAAGCCCAGAGAGTGGAGTTATGACCCCAGAGGAATAATTGATACTAATCGAGTTTGCCTGGCAGAGTGAAGAAGTTGTTTCAGGGATGGACAGCGGTGGGTCACCGAATGTGGAACATTGAGCATATTGGTAAAACTTTTTGTTTCTAATCTTTATAGGAAATATCTACTGCCATGAGGCAGACTGATGGGCAAAGACGAGTAGAGGAATTTGGTGTCGTAGCGGGAATGAAGAATATGTTTTTAGAGAGTAAAGGAGGCAAGGACATTTAAAAGACAGAGAGGGAGAAAACTTGAAAGCCAGAGCCTGATTTACTAGAGTGCAGGAAATCATCTATGCCTCTACCTCTACCTGAGCCAACAACAATCCATTTGTACTCTTTAAGAAACTTCTTTCAATGAAATATGGCTCTTTGTAGCAACGTGGATGGAACTGGAGAGTGTGATGCTAAGTGAAATAAGACATACAGAGAAAGACAGATACCATATATTTTCACTCTTATGTGGATCCTGAGAAACTTGATAGAAACCCATGGGGGAGGGGAATTAAAAAAAGAAAAAAAGAGGTTAGAGTAGGAGAGAGCCAAAGCATAAGAGACTCTTAAAAACTGAGAACAAACTGAGGGTTGATGGGGGGTGGGAGGGAGAGGAGGGTGGGTGATGGGTATTGAGGAGGGCACCTTTTGGGATGAGCACTGGGTGTTGTATGGAAACCAATTTGACAATAAATTTCATATATTAAAAAAAAAAAAAGAAACTTCTTTCTACTTGCCCAAACCTTTTCCCTTTATTCAACTCCTTGCAAAAGAACTATTATTTTTTTTAAAAGGAGAGGGAGATGGCACCTGGGTGGCTCAGTCAGTTAAGCATAGGACTCTTGATTTAGGCTCAGGTCATGATCTCATGGTTTGTGAGATCAAGCCCTGCATCGGGTTCTGTGTTGACAGCACAGAGACTGCTTGGGATTCTCTCTCTCTCTCTCTCTCTCTCTCTCTCTCTCTCTGCCCCTTCCCTGCTCTCATCTCTCTCTCAAAATAAATAAACATTAAAAAAATCTTCCAAAACTTGATGATTTGTCAACATTATTTAAAATATAATGTGTACTGCCAGTTATACTCTTAACACATGGTATTAGAACTGTGTGTATGTATGTTTACATACATGCATATAATGTATACATGTATATATGTATGTACATGTGTATCTATTATATAATTATGTAATATACCTATATGCACATGTCTGTCATATATATTATTATTGAACATAGTATTAACAATGATAAATATTATTAACTTGGGCAGGGCATCTACCTACCTGAGCCTAAACTGTGTTTTTCTGGCCCTTAGTCTGAGTTGATGAGAAAAAGCCACCTTCCCTGTATTCGCATATGTTTCCATGTAGTCCCACTTCAGTGGTAACTCATTGGCATATATAGATAGCACTGTTTGCCATCTTCCAGATGTTACTACGTTATGAATACTGGTGTGAACATTTGTGGAGAAGTAAGATATTTCTGAACAAAGCAGCACGTGGAGGGGCAAGAAATAAAAGCCTAATCATTATGCAATTTTGTAGGCTTCCGTGAGACAGAATTATAGAATTTGTTCATGAGAAAATGAGCAACTCTAGACATTCTGGGAAAGGAAACAAGAGGGCATAAGGGGCATTACAAGGTTGTCATACCCACAGTGACGAAGATAGAGTTAGTCATAAGATAATAACTCTGGCTATGAGGGTTGTGGAGCCTAGGGAGGCCTGGGAAAGTAGGCTAGTAAAAAACTGAGAGGGGGGCTCCTGGGTGGCTCAGTCGGTTGAGCGTCTGACTTTGGCTCAGGTCGTGATCTCGCTGTCTGTGAGTTCGAGCTGGTATGGGCTGACAGCTCAGAGCCTGGAGCCTGCTTCAGATTCTGTGTCTTCCTCTCTCTCTGCCCCTCCCCCGCTCATGCTCTGTCTCTCTCACTCTCAAAAATGAATAAATGTTAAAAAAAAATTAAAAAAAAACTGAGAGGGAATATGTTTATTTTCTTCTCGAGAGTGCTAGCTTAAGGGGCTTAGAACTTTTCCTGATATTGGAAATGAACATTTCTTGATATCATTCATTTGTTTTAGAATTTTATATATAATTATGGAATGGAATTGTCTATTTCTTATTAAAAATTAGATGGGTGGTAGAAAAGATGCTTTGAGCATCTTTGAGCAAATAATCAAAGTATCTCTTGACATCTTTCACACATACCAACATGAAGAAGGACTCTGCACATCTTCTCTTTTTTGATCTTGTATCTCTCAGTAAATGCCATCATTCTGATTTATAATTACTTGGAGTTGAATATGGCAACCAACCTTTCTGATTTGTGTTATCTTCCTTCATGGATAGAAGAATATATCATCTGATGTATTTTTTACATTAAAAAAATTATTAAAAGATGATGACTAAGTGTTATTTAAAATGTTTACATGCAGTCATAAAAGAGTTTACTTTTAAAACACACTTTACTAGCTGGAGACACAGCCAGAATGTCAGGAAATGATTCATTTGCAAGTGGAGAAGATAGCAATGTCAATAAGTTGTGAAAAGCAAAATTTGTTCCAGGTAATCTCTGATGTAGTAATCCCAGCAGATAATCAAGAGCTGCCTATAAGCAGAAAATTCATTGGATCTTGGCAAAACACTTGAAGAAAAATCTTTCAGGTGGAAAAAACAAGTAGGCAATTATATGGGAGTCCAAACAAACACCTGGTTTTAAAATGTACTGAATTAAGTTGAATAAAGAAAGTATATTTAAACTCAATTGAGTTTTTTGAAAAATATATTTGTCAGTAAACAATATATTTCCAAAGCTTGTTTTTTGTTTTGGTTTTGTTTTCAAAATACTCCCATATTTACCATATCATAATCCCTTAGCACTATCCAAGGATACAGAACCACTCTTTAATATAACAGCATGTAATATATGTTAACAGAATCGGGAAAAAATTAGTTACTAAAATGAAAAAAAAAAGATTAATAAGGAATATTAGTGTCATATTTGTATTACATGTATCATGACCCTAGTTATTATATCTATTGTATTATTACTAAGTAGATCTTCAGTGAGGATAGAATCTTGCCATACATACATATATATGCATGCATACATATATATACATGTATACATATATATATGCATATATGCGTATAAACATGTACAAATATGTATATGTGTATGTGTGTGTTGTGTGTATATACATATATATAAATGAGGCTGTTTAATGCATCTGATCTATATTACTCAAAAATTAATTTCCCTATGAAGGCACAAATGAGTGTAAGGTGAAACACATATAAGACATCACCTGTAAGAGTCACAAATGCATTGGTGACTAGTGACACAGTAACTTCTTTTAAGGTAAAAAATATTTAACTTTTTCACATCAGGGAGAAAATAATCCCCTTTTCCTGCTTAGTAGAGGTGGGGAACAACAGCAAGAGTTTGTGACAAGAAGATACTTAATGGTACTTCTGACTGATTTTTGACTACTGTATCTATGTCTTTATATTTAATAAATTTAGTTTAAAAATTTAAGGAGAAATTGTCTCATTCCTCTTACTGTCCTGGGAAATACATATATAAGTTTTATTTCATCTTCGCTGTCAAGTGGCATTTTGCAAAACTTCTCATTTATCTACTTGAACTTTACAGAAAAAAAAAAAATAGAAACCATTGATCTACCTTCCTTGTGCTCCTACTATAAACTCAGATGACATTCACCAGTCACCTAGGTCTTCTTGGAACTTTGGTTTATCTCTGTTCATGATGACGTTACTTTTAAGATGGAAAAGTAAGGTTTCCTCAATTGTATTCATAATGAACATTTTTCTCAAATCAGTGTGAAATCCAGTAATGAGATAATCTCTACCGAAATAGATTTATTTTTGTGGAAATAAGTCAAGCTGGTTTTTGTGTAAGAGCTTTTCTATATTTAAGTGTTGTGTTTTAGATATTGCTTATGTAAACACTGTCACAACAAAGGCTGTCACAACTCTTTGATAGAAATTGCTTATTCCTTAAAGTGCTCAAATGTGTGTTCATCAAAATATTTTTATTTTCTTTTTTAAAGATTGAGTAGCATATTATTATTATTATTATTATTATTATTATTATTATTATTTTGTATTTTAGAGAAAGAGAAACCTTAAGGGGGGGGGAGAATAGGGGAAGAGGAAGAGAGAGAGAGAGAGAGAGAGAGAGAGAGAGAGAGAGAGAGAATCTTAAGAAGGTTCCATAGTCAGCACGGAGCTCCACTCAGGGCTCCATCTCATGATCCTGGGATCATGACCTGAACTGAAATCAAGAGTCATCCACTCAACTGACTGAGCCACCCAGGCACCCCTCAAAATACTTTTAGAGCATCTTTAGGTACAAACTATTTCCTCATTCTTATCTAGGACTTTAGTCCATTGAACCTTTCTTTGTATCATTGTCCTCACTACTCCAGGGGTGCACAGTAAGGTTTTGTTGCTTCTCTCCTTAGCTTGTGTAACAGGTGAATAATAGGCCCATTGGAAACTTTTTAAATACACCTTTAACTTGAAAATTTGCTCTCTAGAACCATTCCCATTTCCCCCCTCACCCTACTGCAAAATGACTTCTTTTTCACAACTTCTCAAAATATACTAAGATGAGTTGTTACCTCCTTGGTGTACGGTATTTATCAACAAAACATTTGCCTGCTTATTCTATGATATTTAACAATGTTGGTTGTAGGGGAGGAAAAAGTTTTCCTCAATCCTTTCCACATCCCTGACTGGGTTTGAAAATTAAACAGACAAAGACAGATTAACAGGAGAAAAGCATACAAAGGTATTTGATAAGTTTTAGAAACAGTGGATACTTCATGATGAAATGAGGACCCAAAGAAACCTGAGTATTTTTATGCTTAGGTTTGATGAAATGGGGACCATCATGAGAGGAATATGATAAGTCAGAGAGTATGAGGTAAGTATGTAAACTGGGAGAAACTTAGCAAGGCCTATTAGGATTCTTCTGGCTCTTCCTCTGTTTCAGAGATATGGATATAGAGAGGATTTAGAGGATACATTTTCCTCAGGATATAGAGAGGGCACCTCTCATGTGACCTTCAGGAAAGAAGGCCAAAGTGACTTTCTGCTTCTGCTGTTTTCTCAAAATCCTTCAGCTTACAGTAGTTAGTATACCAAGGCGCCGTATTTTAGAATAGCATGTTCTTAACCCCAACATTATGATCGCCTTCTTTCTGTAACTACTTTAGATTCCAGTACACTGCTATATTCTGTTCTTCTTCAAGGTTGCAGATAGATTCTTTTGATGGCTTTGATTGCAATTCCTTAGAAGGTCAGTCTGTTTATTATATACTTTCTCTTCATGACCTCTATTCCTATTTCTCCAGCTACCATGTGTGTCCTGCTGACTTTCAAATATCCAGATTATAATACCTAAACCCAATTATTTTTGCCTCCTGCCTCACCAGCCTTCTTTCTCCTCTTCATTTCCTGTTCTAATGAATGCCATGGCCAACTGAATACATGCTGAAAATGTAGATTTCATACTGGCTGATCATTTTTTTAAGTGGGTGCCATGTTCTCTCTATTTATCTTGTAAAATATCTCAGAAAGCTATTTTCTCATCTTTATTATCAAAACAAATTTTAAAACTAATTTCGTGGCCTCTAATATTATCCAAGCTTAATATTCTTAATATCATCACCAGTATGCTGTCTCTACATCACAAAATGTATCATATTTGCTAAAAGGTATTTCACCCCAATTACTTCAAACATCTTCAATATAACCTGAAAAATACATCATAATTGGGACCCTTAATGCTGTAAACCTCATCCTTTTGACCCCTTGTTAAATTATATCTTCCTGAAACCTCTTTTCTGCTGTACATTCATATATTTGCAAATGTTGCCTTTTATACTTGGAATTCTCTCCACAATTCTGTTGTCTCTATTTAAACCATATGAATCTTGAATTCATATTTTCACATTGATATCAAGTGTTATATTTTTTGGTAAGAATACTCGGATACTTCTTTCCCTCCAGGGTAATGGATAACAGAGTATAATACTTGAAAGCTTATAGATCTATCTGCCTCTCTCTCTCTTATGAGTTTATCTGGGCCTCATCCTTGATTTTTTGGTTTCTAGTACATAAGACATAATACATTCTTAATAACATGCTCCTTTATTACATATATGATAATATATATTATGATTATATATATTATTAAAGAAAATAAAATATTTTGACACTTGTTACATACAGGTAAAATAGACTTCATTTAAGTGGTCTATCTTAATAGGTTTAGGGAACATTGCACTGGGGTTTTGTAGCAAGTAAGAGAGAGCAGTTGGGTTCTCCAAATACAAGAAAAAGTGAGAATTTTGTAGCTGAGGAGCAGAAGCAGGGCTGGTGAATGGAAGATTACAAGGGTGAAACAGCAGAAGGAGGGATTTAACTTTAACCCTGACTTAACAGGGTTCCTGTCGAAGGCAAGCTAGGGTGACCAGACATCACCTGGATAATGGTGGAGGATGAGAGACTTAATCAGAGAGAGAGGGTGATCAGGTATGGAGGATGTAGGATTCTGAATAAACTGACTTGGCAAGACTTATGTTAAATTTGGACAATGCAGAGACTAACATGGAAGCCCAAAAGTCAAGGATTAATAAAAGAGTTCAGAGGAACCTGGGTGGAGTTTGGTCAAAGAGAGCATCTTTGTGTGCATATGTTTGTATTGGATCTATATATAGATATATTGTATATGTGGAGATATATAGATGTGTTAAGTAGATTGAATCTAATGTGTTAAATATGTAGATAAAGATCTAGATATAATCTTTATATTATATATGTGTGTATATATCTTTATAAAACCTACAGTGTATAAACATATATAATAGTATTTTTATTTAGAGCAAAGAGTGCAATTGTAAAATGACTTAGTAGAAGGAAAGAACAAAGCAGGAAAGAATATCCAATGGAAAAAAGACAGTCTCTTAAGAAAATGGTGCTGGAAAACTGGACAGCTACATGCAGAAGAATGAAACTGGACCACTCTCTTACACCATACATAAAAATAAATTCAAAATGGATGAAAGACCTAAATCTGAGACAAGAAGCCATCCAAATCCTAGGGGAGGAAACAGGCAGAAATCTCTTTGACCTTGACCACCACAACTTCTTATTAGACATGTCTCTGGAGGCAGAGGACACAAAAACACAGATTAACTATGGGGACCTTATCAAGATAAAATCTTTTGCACAGTGAAAGAAACAATCAACAAACTAAAAGGCAATCAAAGAAATGGGAGAAGATACTTGAAAATGACATATCGTATAAAGGGTTAGTATCCAGAATGTATAAAGAACTTGTCAAACTCAACACCCAGAAAACAATCCAGTGAAGAAATGCGCAAAAGACACGAATAGACACTTTTACAAAGAAGACATTCAGATGGCTAACAGACACATGATGCTCAACATCACTCATCATCAGCGAAATACAAATCAATACCATGATGAGATGTCATCTCATACCTATCAGAATGGCTAAATGGCTTAGGAAACAACAGATGTTGGCAAGGATGTGGAAAAAGGGGAACCCTCCTGCAGTGTTTGTGGGAATGCAAACTGGTACAGTGACTCTGGAGAATAGTATGGAGGTTCCTCAAAAAATTAAAAATAGAACTACCCTACACCTCAGCAATTGTGCTACTAGGCATTTATCCAAAGGGTACAAAAATGCTGATTTGAAGGAGCACATGCACCCCAATGTTTATGGCAGTGTTATCAACAGTAGCCAAATTATGGAAAGAGCCCAAATGTCCATCAACTGTTGAATAGATAAAGAAGAGTGGCATATATATACAATGGAATATTACTCGGGGATCAAAAAGAAAGAAATCTTGCCATTTGCAATGACGTGGATAGAATTAGAGTGTATTATGTTAAGTGAAATAAGTCAGTCAGAGAAATACAAGTATATGATTTCACTCATATGTGGAATTTGAGAAACACAACAGGTAATGTAGGGAAAGGCAAGGAAAAATAAGATAAAAACAGAGAGATAGGCAAACCACAAGAGACTCTTAAATACGGAGAACAAACCGAGGGTTGCTGGAGGGGATGTCGGTGGAAGGATGGGCTAAATGGGTGATGGGCCTTAAGGAGGTCACCTGCTGGCATGAGCCCTGGTGTCATATGTAAGTATGAATCGCTGAGTTCTACTCCTAAAACCAATACTACACTGCCTGTTAATTAGTTTTAATTTAAATGAAAAAAAAGAAGGAAAGAGTATATAAATATACATTCTGAAGCAAAACTGTTCTTTATTCCAATGACATTTAAGAGGCAAACTAAATGAGTACAGTATTTTACATGCAGTATAGTTTCACTTTATATAAAAACACTATTGTTCTAAACACTTGATTTTCAGATATTCTTTAAGACACATCATTGAATTAGTGAAGGTTGTGAGTAATGTATATTAACTCAAACAAACTTCTGAAAACAAAACAAAACAAAAACTTGGCTCATGAAGGGAAGTCTAGGGGGCTTTATTCAAAATAGAATTAAAAAAAATAAGATCACCAGCTGTTTTTCTTTAAGCCAAACTTTAATACACATTTACACGCACATGCGCACACATACTGTATACATATTCTCACAAACACACAGCCTCATGCCTTTTTCTCCATCATCTCGGCTTTTCTTTCTTTCTTTTTTTTTTTACACTAACCTCTTTTTCACCAGTTTGTTCCACGTTGTGAAATGACCCTTTGTCATTAGGCATATGACATCTGTAGAACTCCCCATCACAAATAGAATCTTAGCACCCCCCTGGTACAATCATTGTATCCAAGGAGGGATTGTACACAGATAGGCCTCATGGATAGGTATGCACACAGTTTGGGCCTCATATATATCTTTATGGGATGCAAGGCAGGATCATAGGTGTGACACCCTCACCTTAATCAAATGGAGAAAAATGGAGAGGAAGCTTGTCAAAGAAGGATGCAGAGGGGCCAAAACACAGACAATGCATTCATTTCCCAATTTCAGACCTTGGTTAAAACTGATAACTTCCTAGATTTATTTTAATGCACTGAATGACTATAGAAACAGATTACTCCCAGCTAGGTTTGATGAGGCCATACTACTTTTATCAAAATAACTAATTGTACTTTGTCTAAAATGCTATATTTTTTTTTTTTTTTTTTTTTTTTTTTTTTTTTATTTTCAACGTTTATTTATTTTTGGGACAGAGAGAGACAGAGCATGAACGGGGGAGGGGCAGAGAGAGAGGGAGACACAGAATCGGAAACAGGCTCCAGGCTCGGAGCCATCAGCCCAGAGCCCGACGCGGGGCTCGAACTCACGGACCGCGAGATCGTGACCTGGCTGAAGTCGGACGCTTAACCGACTGCGCCACCCAGGCGCCCCCAAAATGCTATATTTTTAATATCACAGAATCTAAGGTAACTAAAATATATGAGGGTAGCAGTATTAGTTTACTTACACTGACACTGAAATGGGAGAGGTGTCTAATATTTATATGAAACACATGGAGTAGCTTCTGAATAGCTTATCTATGTTTTTGGTATGTGTCAGCTTATAATTATTTCCCATTCCTAAAATACAATGTAGCATTGAAGTGAAAGGGCTAATAATCACTGTTACTATACAACAGACCCCAACAATGTGAGAAATATCATATACCTGAAAACTATCACACCTTCTCAACATAAGCATAACATGCGACACATTTCTGTTAAGTGTTGTTTTCAAGACAAAGGAAAATTAATCACATAAGTAATATCAGATCTAAGAAAATGCTAGTCAAATTGAATAGGATAACTCTGTGTTAGCTAAAAATGAAAGGGCTATTTGTTATGTGCCATGTAAGAGGAGAAGGGCAGGTGGTTTAATTATGAATCTGAACTTCTTGAGCTTGACATTTATCTCCTTGGTGCATAATTTTTTAAAGCAGTAACCCATGCAATATAATACAAGGATGCTAAACTGCATAAACTCACATACACACAAGATACCAACTAAGAACCCAATTCAATTATGGATAAATTACCAAAAGAGTTTTGCCATAGAGAAAACCTATTATCTTTACACTAAATATGCAAATAATGCAATACACTCATTGAAACAGGAAAGAATAAAGGCTCCTAGATCAAATGTCTGTCACAAAATGTCATGCATTTCCATATTCTTATCAAACTGCCTTGATTTCATTATCAAAAGTAATAATACTATTCATTTTTATAGCTATTAATCACCATGGCACAGAAAATAAAATGAAAGGGTGAGGTCACAGGCATGACCTTGCTTGTTCTGTCTAACATTGTTCTTAACCTGTACATTTTCTCAGATGACATTTAAAATACAAAATATTCCAGATAAAATAAGGAATATAATATAAGAAAAGCACTCTGTGGTAAATACTTTAACTAAGAAATATACAGTTTATTAAATGAAAATGATGCTGTTTCCTTAACAATTTTTCCACATTTTTTTAGCCAAAGTAATGATTTTTACTATAAAATAACTAAAAATTAAGATGTTTTTCTTATTAATTCAAAATCTTATATACTTACATATTTTTCCTCTTTCAAGATTTAGACTGTCTTAAAAACATTACTGATCATATTAGTCTCTGTAAAAAAATCTTCAAATAGCTACTATATCTAAATTAAGTAATCTAATGGAAGTGTGTGTGCATGTAAGCATGAAAGTACAGTCTTACTTCACATGATCACCTTTTACTCATCTTAGCCTTTTCTCAGTTGGAATTTTTCTTTCCTCTTTAGCTTATATCATAGTTTCAAAATTCTTTGTCTAAGTTAACTTGTTGGATTAACTGAAATATGGTTTTGTCTTTTAAAATATGCCCAATATCATAGAAGGAAGAAAAAAATGCCAAATTCTGTCTGAACTCTGATAACTTTCCATCTGTAATTCTATTATCACTTTATATAAGTACATATTTAATGAAGCTCTATTCTTTGCCAGGCCATATACTTAGGTACTTTTGAAACAAAGAGAAAGATTTTAATATGATTTACTTTGATTAAAGAATTACTAGAATGTGAGAGAGACAGACACCTATAGAAATAAGTGATTAGATTCATTACAAAATGCTTGCAAAGGTGCTAAAGAGGTGACAATTACATCTGACTCAGATTTCATAGGAAGCCTAAGGGAAAGCTGACCTTTACAAAGGAAAGACCAGGTAAAGAGAAGTACATTGGTAGGAAACGGAGGCCCAGAACCTAAGACTATGTACTGAGAAGACCACCAAGTACTATATACCTAGAGTGTTAAGTAGTTGGTATACAATATGGTGGTGGTAGGGAGAAGGACAGCAATAGATCAGACTGAAAACATAAACTGGAGCAAAAATGTGATAAGCCTTAGTTTTTTATGCTAAGTGAATATGACATTATTATAAAGGCCAGCAATAGGAGCTTCTGCAGTAATTTGCATACAGAGGATAGACATGATCTCATCTAGAAAAACTAACTCTGGAAGCAATATCAATAAAGAACTAGATAGAAAAGGATGTAGGGCCAGAGTAAGGAATGAGAAAAATATTGGCTGCCTTCATCCTATAAAAGATCCTAGACCATTAACAGAATGGAATGAAAATAAACAATCAATAGATGTTCCATCTCTAAAGCTGATAAATTTGCTTTCTGACCGCCTGGTAGAGACTAAAAAGAGATGGCATTCAAGTTTCCGCCCAAGGAATCCTGTCTCAAGATTTGAGTATACAATTGTGTTACTAAGTTCACCTGGAAATTAAAAATGAAGCTGCCACATAAAGTGGCAGGACAATGGGAGAAAGAATGGAAATGTTGTTAACTTTTAATACGTTGAGTTTGAAGCAGTGGCTCAAACTTTTACATCCATAACCAACAATTATAAGTCTATACCATGAAAGGATGTCCCAATGAGTTAATAATAAAATAACTTAGAAAAACTAGAAATTTTTTACATTAATGAGAGTGAATAAAGGTAGAAAAAGCAGAACTAGACTAATACATTACTGTAAGTGACAGGTACTCCTTGTTCTCTGTCCATTTTCTTTCCAAAATAATCCAAATTTAATATGAAGTATACATTTTCTAGACTAAACAAAAATAATGCTAAGAAGAGCTGATTCACGGTCCCTTCAAATGAAAACAACTGTGTAATATAATTTTAGCCCATGCTCTGTAAGAAGGTGTGTTCCAGATGAGGATTTGGAAAAATTGTATTCCTAATGAACAAAAAGCCGACTCACCTACCTGAAACTATTGATTTTCATACTTCTCTTTTAATCTTCCCTGAAATGTTACAATGGTGCTAGAGATAGAACCACCAACTTATGAACAAAAAGAAGAAAGCCCCAAGCCACAGGATCATTATTTAAAAACAGATGAAACCCCTGTGAGCCTCAGAGCAGCAATGGATTACTGTGCAAGTTTGGGTCACCAGCATTCTTCTTTCTTTGTGATGTGACAGAAATATTTACACTGAGTTCTTCAAGATAAAGATAATGAGTTCTTCCTCTCCCCAACCTGATCCTTTCCTTCTTACAGGAAACATGAGGCCTCTGGATCAGAGAACAGCCCATTTGTTACTCATAGAGCATCTCAGTGTGGGTTCCTTTGTTCCCTAACCTCCAAAAAGTGGATGTAACGAAGTCATGATGCCACCCTTCACATGCAGCAAATATGCACAACAAGAGAGGAACTCCAAAATTGTAACCCTCAGACTTTATGTAAGTCTCGTCTGGCATAACTTCCCCTTCTCCTTCAAGAGAGAAAGAGCAAGAGATTCAACACTTTACCTGTAAACTAATCTTCCCTAGGAGGGGAGGGAAGTGTCTCTAGCTTCACCAACCTAGAATGTAATACACTAGATCCAGAGGAGTTAATTCTCTAAATTTCTCTGAAACCATACAACATCTCTAGCTTCCAAGGTGTATTAGATTTCTCTGGCTTCTCCAACATATTACTACATGTTCAGTTGCTTAAAGTAACACAAATATCTTATAGTTCTGTAGGTCAAAACCTAATGCAGAATTTACTATGCTAAAGCAAAGGTTAGCAGAATTACATTCATTTTTTGGAGAATATAGGGAAGATTCTATTTCTTTGCTTTTTCTAGCTATTCGTGTCTGACCATTGGCTCATGGATCTATTTTATCTTCAGAGTAGGCAGTGGCTTTCTTTTATTGCATTACTCTGACCTTGAGTTTCCTGTGTCCCTTTTATGCATTTAGGATGTTCAAGATTATGCTGAGCACAATAAGACAGGATAATCTGTGTATTTAGAGGCAATCTGATCAGCAATCTCAATTTCATCATTAAATCCTCTTTGCCATGTAATATAACATAATTGTGAAATATGAGGGTTAGGGAATGGACATCTTTGGAAGCCTTTCTACTTATCACACATGGAGGGTTTGCTATCCAATCACCTTTAAGTCAAATTTGCTAGCACTCTTTACTCAGGAAGCCCAAACTGTTAAATAAAGTGAAAATATCCTGAGATAATTGTCTTTTTAATACATATATATTAAATACACATATACATACACAGATATATACATATAATATATATATACATATACACATATATACACATATACATATAAATATATATACATATATATGTAGTTTATATAAAACTATAAGACAAGGGGCACCTGGGTGGCTCAGTCGGTTGAGCGTCCGACTTCGGCTCAGGTCATGATCTTGTGGTCTGTGAGTTCGAACCCTGTGTCGGGCTGTGTGCTGACAGCTCAGAGCCTGGAGCCTGCTTCGGATTCTGTCTCCCTCTCTCTCTGCCCCTCCCCCACTCATGCTCTGTCTCTCTGTCTCTCTCTCTCTGTCAAAAATAAATAAACATTAAAAAAACCACTATCAGACAAAATGAGATTAATTAGGTAGTCATTGCATGTGGAGTTACTGATGAGGCACTTTAATATTTCATAGGGATTAGGGGGAACCAACAGAAGAGGTAAAGGCAAGGGAGGGAGTAGATAGTGAAGGTTAAGGATTAAGCAAGATTGTGAGATCTTGGCAGCTAAATGGAGAAACTGAAAGAGAAGGAAATTATCAGGTTTTTGGAATGCTGTCAATAGGTCAAGTGAGATGTGATTGAGAAACAACCATCACATTTGGTAACATAAAAGTAATATACTATCTAATACAAGATATTGGAATAGGCTGTATACCTTCAGTAGTTCATATCATTCATCATGCTATCCCTATTAATTTGGCTATTTAATGACAAATAAGAAGTTAAAATGTTAAGTCACATCTCTTATCTCAATCCACATTTATATTGTTATCCAAATTTTCTTCATCACAAAGCTCACTAGGGAAAACATTTTAAAAACCATATGAGGCCAATAAAACACAAAAGCAATTGAAAATCATGAACAAGGCTTTCTAAAAACAAATCACAAGTATGATGTTTACAGAATAATAATAGAGGCACCTGGTAGCTCAGTCAGTTAAGTGTCTGTCTTTGGCTCAGATCATGATCTCAAGGTTCATGGGTTCAAGCCCCATGTCTGGCTTTCAGAGCCTGGAGCTGCTTCGGACTCTGTTTTTCCTTCTCTCTCTGCCCCTCCCCCACTCGCGCTCTGTCTCTCTCTCTCTCTCTCTCTCTCTCTCTCTCTCTCAAAAATAAATAAACATTATTTTCTAATTGCAGTAATAATATAGAAATGATCTCTTTAGGTTTAGTTTTAAAAATTCAGACAGCACATTTTACTGGGAAGATTGGGAATAATTGTTTGCTATTTACATTTTGTTCGCTCCACAGTATACATAAATTTGACAGAGGCTATCACTAATTTAGCAGTTAGTTAACCACACAAGACCTTTATTCTTTTGCTGTAGTCATTGAATGTAGTGATGGATTTGCTATGGGTTATTGCCCATGAAGATAGTTAAATGTGTCATACATAATTCTTGCATGTATTTGCTTACAAACAGATATGTTTGTGGTTCATAAAATAGTGTATATCATGATCTCTAAAACACATTCAGATGATAGCACTTTTAAAAACTATTCTTGCCACTTAGATTTATAATTTTAAAGCCAAAAGAAAGCAAAAATGACAGTCTTCAGTGAATCCTAGGAAATCATTTTTCCCTTTAATTATTTTAAATTAGTTAAAATGAATTACTAAAATTATTTTACAGGTTGTAACAGGAAGAATTTGTTGACTACATTTAATTCTTTGAAAATTTCAAATGCTAGGAACAGGAAAGGAATACATCTCTCTTTGACTTCCTTATGGTATTGTTTTCCACAAATCTTGATTTAAAAGCAGCCATAGAGAAAACAATAATGAAGTGAAAGTTGGATATTGGAAAATAGAAATGGAAAACAAAGGCCATACCTTTTTTTAAGTTTATTTATTTATTTTGAGAGAGAAAAAGAGAGAGAGAGAAAGGCAGAGAGAATACCAAGCAGGTCCGGTGCTGTTAGTGCAGAGCCCAGTTTGGGGCTGAACCCCACAAACTGTGAGATTCTGACCTGAGCCGAAATCAAAAGTCAGATATTTAAATGACTGAGCCACCCAGGCACCCCAAGGCTATACTTTTCTTTATCTAGAAAGTAGTGTTTTTTTAAGGATAGAGAGGTATATGTCTATAGATGTTTTTCATTAAAATATTCTTTTCATTATTTTGTTGAACGATATATATATATATAAATGCAAATGTATTAATATGTAAGGCTAGAAAAATAAATACATATGGTATATCATTCTTTCGTAAAAATGGAGTTTTGACATGAATATCCTTTTATTTTTCATACTTAGGCAGCCATTCATTAGAAAGAACTACTTAAATGGATAAATTAGCCTAAATTTGCAAAGAGCAAATAAAATATTACATATTATTAAATAATTATCTCTGGCAATAAACTTAGATGCTGACAAATGTGGACATGGGCACATTTTAAATTCAGAATTAGAAAATTTTACTATAAAAATATTCAAAACTCAGTTCTCATTAATTTTATAAATACTACTCTCTTTTACCTACCCTTGCTGAAAAAATAGAAAAGTTTTGTGGCTGTCTTTGCCAAATTTTTGAATTATTGTTCACCAGTGTTTTTTGACATGTTTTTAAAATTGTGCTCCTTTGAAAAACAAATTATAATGATTTGGTAATAAACTGATAATGGAAAAAAATGGGTGGATAATAATATTATAATGCCTTCATTTTATTTTTTAAAATTTGTTGTGATGAATGTATATGACATATTTACTACCTGAAGCATTTTTAAGTGTACTATTCAATGGTATAAAGTACATTCATGTTATACAATCATTGCCATTATCTTTTTTTGCAAAACTGCATCTCTATAGACATGAAGCTATTCCTACTTTACTGTACCCCACCAGCCTCTGGCAACCACCAAACTATCTCAGGTTTCTATGATTTTTATTATGCTAATTAACTCATGTAAGTTCAATTATACAGTATTTGTCTTTTTGTGACTAGTTTACTTCACTTAGCATAATGTCCTCAAGGTCTACCCATTTTGTAGGATATGTCAAACTTTCCTTCTTTTTTTAAGCCTAAATAATATTCTACATACAATGGAGTATTACTCGACAATCAAAAAGAATGAAATCTTGCCATTTGCAACTATATAGATGGAGCTAGAGGGTATTATGCTAAGCAAAATTAGTCAGAGAAAGACAAATATCATATGACTTCACTCATATGAGGACTTCAAGATACAAAACAGATGAACGTAAGGGAAGGGAAGCAAAAATAATATAAAAACAGGGAGGGAGACAAAACATAAGAGACTCTTAAGTATGGAGAAAAAATAGAGGGTTACTGGAGGGGTTGTGGGAGGGGGGATGGGCTAAATGGGTAAGGGGTATTAAGGAATCTACCCCTGAAATCATTGTTGCACTATATGCTAAGTAACTTGTATGTAAATTTTAAAAAATAATAATAAAATAAAATAAATAAATAAATAAATGAAGGAAATAGTAAAAAAAAAAAGCCTAAATAATATTCTATCATACATATCGACTACTTTTGCTTCTCCATTCATCTGAGGATGGATTCTTGATTTGATTCTACATGTTAGCTATTGTAAACAATGCTGTGATGAAAATGGGCGTACAGGGGTGCCTGGGTGGCTCAGTCGGTTAAGCGTCTGACTTCGGCTCAGGTCATGATCTCGCGGTCCGTGAGTTCGAGCTCCGCGTCGGGCTCTGTGCTGACAGCTCAGAGCCTGGAGCCTGTTTCCGATTCTGTGTCTCCCTCTCTCTGACCCTCCCCCATTCATGCTCTGTGTCTCTCTGTCTCAAAAATAAATAAACGTTGAAAAAAAAATTAAAAAAATAAAAGAGAAAATGGGCGTACAAATATCTCTTTGAAATTGTTCTTTTAATTTTGGGGGGTATACACTGAGAAGTGTAATTGTTAGATCATATGGTAATTTTATTTTTAATTTTTGAGAAACCACTGTACTGCTTTCCACAGTAGCTGCACCAGTTTGCAACACCACCGACAGTACACAACAGTTCCAAATTCTCCACAACCTTCCTGACACTTGTCATTTACTTATTTTTTAATAGTAACATATTCTGATGAATGTGAGACAATATCTCATTGTAGTTTTGATTTGCATTTCCTTCATGGTTAATGACTTTGAGCATCTTTTCATGTACTTATTTGCCACTTGTATATCACCTTTGGAGAAATGCTTATTTTAGTCTTTTTTTTTAAGTTTTTAAGTGTTTTTATTTATTTTTGAGAGAGAAAGAGAGCATGAGCTGGGGAGGGGCAGAGGGAGAAGGAGGCACAGAATCTGAAGCAGGCTCCAGGCTCTGAGCTGTCAGCACAGAGCCCGACATGGGGCTCGAACTCACAAACTATGAGTTCGTGACCTGAGCTGAAGTCAGACACCTAATTGACTGAGCCACCCAGGCGCCCCATGCTTATTTTAGTCTTTTACCCATTTTTGAACTGAGTTTTATTGTTCTTATGAGTTTTAGAAGTTCTTTATATAATCTGGATAATAACCACTTACCAGATTTAAAATTTGCAAATATTTTCTACTTTTCTGTGGATTTCCCTTTTACTTTGTTGATGGTATCTTCTGATGAATGTTTAAAAACTTCATGAGTCTAATTCGTCTACTTTTTCTTTGATGCTTGTATTTTTGGTATTACATACAAGAAAACATTGCAAAGTCAATGTTGTAAAGTTTTTCTCTGTTTTCTTCTAAGAGCTGTATAGTTTTAGTTCTGGCATTTAGGCCATAGATCCATTTTGAGTTAATTTTTGCATATAGTGTTAGAGAAGACTCACCTTTATTCTTTCATATGTTGATATTCAGTTTTCCAAGCACCAGTTGTTGAAAACACTGTCCATTCCCCATTGAATAATCTTAGCACCACTGACAAAAATAGTTTTGTCATAAATGCAAGGGTTTAACTCTGAGCTTTCTTTTCTATTCCATTGCCTGATATATCTCTCTTTATGCCATTACCAAACTATTTTGGCCATTGCAACTTTGTAGTAAGTTTTGAAATTAGGAAGTTTGAGTCCTCTAATTTATTCTTTTTTAAAATTTCTTTGTTTGTTTGTTGTCCTTGAGATTCTACATGATTTTAGGATGAGTATTTCTATTTTTGCCAAAAAACATTATTGAGATTTTAATAGGGATTTTATTGAATCTGTAGATTACTTTGAGTAGTATTGATATCTTAACAATATTAAATCTTCCCATCCATGAACATGGGATGTGATATGGAATGACATGGTAATTTATGTCCTCTTTAATTTCTTTCAGCAATGTTTTATATTTTTCATTGAACAAGCTTTTCTTCTTTAAGTTAATTCTTAAGTATTTTATTCTTTTAGATTCTATTGTAAACTGTTTTTGTAATTTCCTTCTTAAACTGTTTACTGTTGGTATATACAAATACAGCAGATTTTTGCATGTTCACTTTGTTACCTGCTACTTAGCTAAATTTGTTTATTAAGTTTTAGCAATTTTCTTTTAGAAGCTTGAAGATTTTCTACATATAATATCATATCACCTGAAAACATGTATAAATTTTCTTCTTCCTGTCCAGTCTAGACTCTTTTATATCTGTATCTTGGTTAATTGCTCTGGCTAGCACTTCCAGCACTATGTTGTATAAAAGTGCTGAGAGCATACATCCTTCTCTTAAAAAAGAAAAGTTCATTTATTTATTTTGATAGAGAAAAAGAGTACACTCAAGGTTCAGAGAGAGGGAGTAAAAGAATCCCAAACAGGCTCTGCTCTCTCTCGGCACAAAGCTTAATGCAGGGCTGGATCCCACGACCATGGGATCATGACCTGAGCTGAAGTCAAGAATCTGATGCTCAAATGACTGAGCCACCCAGGCACCCTGCCTATTCCTGTTCTTGGGGAAAAGCAGTCTTTCTCCACTGAATATGTTTGCCCTGTGTCTGTCATATGTGACTTACCACGCTGAGGTAGTTTCTTTGTATTCCTAGTCTGTTGAATGGTTTTATCATGAAAGGGTGTGAAATTTTGTCAAATAGCAAATGATCACAAATTTAGTGACACTAAATGACACTTTAAAAAAAAAAACAACTTAGTTTCTATGGGATCCGTATAAGGTTTAGCTGTGTTCCTTACTCAGAGTCCTTACTAGGCAGATATTTAGGTGCCAATTGGATCTGAACTCTCATCTGAGGTTTGAGGATTTCTTCCAAGTTCACTAGTTGTTGGCAGAATTCATGTGTTTCTTGTTATAGGATGGATGTTCGTGTTTCTGTTTTATTGCTGGTTGCCTGTTGGCGCACTGCTTTCAGGTCTTAAAAATTTTCTTCATCTCCTTGCCATGTGTCCTCCTCATAAACAAACCCCAGTACGGTTGTTTGCTTCTTTCCAGCCCAGCCAGCTGGTGACTGCTGCTTCATGCTATCTCTTTTACAGGTTGTCCACTAGGGAAGGCTTCCATTTTTTATGAACTCAGTCAACCAATTATGGACTTACTTATACAAAATCCCATTTACTATAAAGTGCTTGATATCCTACCATATTTACAGGCCTTACCTACATTCAAGAGGAAGAGATTATACAGGGCATGTGTACCAAGGTATAGGCATATCATAGTCATTTAAGTAATCTCCCTGCTGGAATTTGGAGGCAAGAATTATTGCCTGTAAAACATCAAACCTGCATATAAGGAAAACCAAGAGAGCATAAATATACTTTAAAAAACTAATTTGTCATCTCTGGAGATTCCTAGGAGTTCAGTGAATTCTTTGGAATTCAGTGAATATTGAATATTCAGTGAATATTGACAAACACAGTGAATGAAACATGCAAGCATTTATTCTACCTATCATCTACAGTTTGACTTTCTGAGTAACCAAAGAGCCGATGATAGGAGATTCTTTACTGAAAAATTCCAAGTAATAAATTCAGAAAGAATGACAGAATTAGAGAGTTACCTTTTTGTAAGTGTTAATGAGATAATCTAGGAAACTATCATTAGCCACTATAAAGCTAGTTGCTGAATGATTTGTGCAAAAATTGTCAACAGATAAAGCTGACAACCCTTAAGCTCACACTGATCCACATTAATGACACTAAAATTAGGATGAGCACACAGTATGTATCTTCGGAATGATGCAATAGAGATTTTACAAGATGGCCTACACATTTATTTCTCCCAATGAATTGGACCTGACTAAAATCTGGTCCCTAAGTCTAAATATGGGGTTTTGGGGATCACTATGGTGATGCAAATTTCTAAATAAAAAATGTGAGATGGTCAACAGGATAAAGATTAATCTGTTCCACAAAAAGTGACATAAGAAATAAAGAGATAAGAATTTCTATGAATTAGAAGATATTTAAAATCCAGCAACCAAGGGCTCCTGGGGGGTTCAGTCTGTTGAACATCTGACTTCAGCTCAGGTCATGATCTCACACTTTGTAAGTTCGAGTCCCTGCTTCAGATTCTGTGTCTCCCTGTCTCTCTCTGTTCCTCCCTGGCTCACATTCTGTCTCTCTCTCTTTCTCTCTCTCTCTCTCTCTCTCTCTCTCTCTCTCTCTCTCTCTCAAAAATAAATAAACATTGAAATAAATTTTTAAAGACAGCAACCAAATATAGTATATGGGTTACTTTGGATCCTGATTCAAAAACCAAACATAAAAATGTATTTATGAGATAATTAGAAAAATTTGAACATGGAAAATAATTAGATATTAGGGCTTATTTTGAATTTTGTTACATATGTTTTATGTTGATAATAATTTTACCTTTTAAAGTTACTCATTGAAGAATTTACAGGTAATATAATAATGCTTTGAAATAGAAATGAATAGATAAAACCAGATTAGTCATATATTGACAGTTTTTGAAGCCAGATGGTGGCTAACTGGAATCCATTATTCTATTCTGTCTAGTCTTTTGTATATTGGAAAGACAAATCCATAGCCAGTGATTTTCTGGATTTGGTTCACTGGCCTTATTTTACTGAATTCTGCATTGAATTAATATCAGCTCATTGGTGAGGATTGATTAAACTAATATTGGTAGTAATTTAGGTTTTAAAAACTTTTTATTTATACTACCTTGTGATAAGCTCTTTGGAATTTACAATTACAAAATTGATATTGTGACTGCTCTGAATAATCTTTCAGATAAGAAGTGGTATAAAACACACACACACACAAATAGTTTAGTTTTTAATATATGAACAACCTCAAAATATTCATACTGATTTGCGCTGCAAGGCTATCTTATGTTTTATAGATTTAAGATGTCATAGCACATCAAAAATTGATATTTTCTGCTTAGATATTTTTGGTCATTGCATCAAGTTGAATTATACTGCCTATTAATTATAATTCAGGCATTATAATTCATTTTTCAGGTGTAGCAACCAAAAAGGAAGATATATTTTTATTCTATTTAGTCTAGGTTTTGAAAATAAATCGTTGCTAGTAGCATAAAGGACAATTTACCCGATGCAATGAGAGTTCAAAACAAAACACTAGTCTTGCTCCTGTAAGCTAATTACTGAACATAGGGGTGTATGGATGCAAGAGATTCCTTGTCAGGAAGGGGCCACGCACCTGCGAAAATGTCCACATACCAGATAAGAGGAATTTTGTGGCCAGAACAGAGTTTGAGACATTGGTCTAGTAACCATCCAACATGAATTGCTGTCCAAGTCTTCAATAGTAAACACTTACAACAGAAATTTTAAAAAGTGATCACCCAGAGATATTTACAATTTCAAGCCATTACTCAGCTTTTTTAACTAGAGAAAGTGACACCAAACACCCATATATACTTTCAGTGGTAGAAAAAGATTCTCCACACTTTAGTGGTGCAGTTTTGGTATAAAGTGTCAGTGGCAAAATGTTTTCGGGGAGGTGTCAGTGGGATATAAGAAACAACACTATTCGGGAGAGTAGTACTGAGTCATGTATAATGGTTTCCTGGCAATACCAAAAAAGGCATCCTGAGGGGAAATGGAGGAAAAATCGACACGGTATATATTTTAGGTAACTGTATAATTCAGTAATTTAGAAATAATTAGAGGAATTGGGGTAGAATTAAAAGGGAAGGACACAGAAACTTGGGCTCTGCTATATTTCAACTTTTTAACTTCAGCATTCTCAAAAGAGCATTAAGGTTTCTAAATACCCATTGTTGCTTTTTTTTTCCATCTATTTGGTCTGTTGAAGACATTCATGGCCTGTCTTCAGTTCTTCCTTATCTGTTTGTAAACCTTTTACATAGGTATGATTTATGTTAGTTATCATTGCTTTCACTTTTCTCTAAGACACATAGTTGTGCCCTATCCAATTGGTCTTTATTCTTTGATTACTCCCTGATATTTTAGTTTCCTGTATTTCCTCAAAACTGAAGAAAGTAATTACCTTCTACATTGATATCTTCATTACTAAAAAGTACATATTAACACATGCTTTTAAAATTAATTCAAGTTCCATTATCACTCCAAACTTTAATCCTGTGACAATTTTGAAAAGTTAGTCTGCTGCTATAATTAGAAGGATTTAAAATAGTTGGCATTTTAGCAGTTGTTAATATCCTACACAAGAAATATTATTTTTATAATGCATCAGATTATGGAACATTTAAACAGGCAAAAATCTATTAAAATAGAAGGAGCAAGGCTCTTGGGTGTCTCAGTTGGTTAAGCAGATGGCTTCTGATATTGGCTCAAGTCTTGATCTCAGGGTTGTGAGTTCAAGCCTCTCATTAAAAGGAAAAAAAAGAAAAGAAAACAAAAAAGTAAATTAAACCAAAATGGAAGCAGCCACAAGTTTCTATAAGTCTGCCCAAAAGAACTCATATTTTATGTTTTTGTTTATTTTGTCTGTTTTTTTTTTCTTTTTGTTTTTTTGAAATCTAGAAATCTAGGTAAACCAAGCATATTTTTCACTGACATTCCTGTGTTTTCTGTCCCTGAATTCTAGTGTAGATAGTACCCAAACACATGGAAACATTTCTCTGTATTAAGACTTCACCAAAACCTTTCTTTTTGGTTCTACTCTATTTAAAAAGAAAAATAAATATTGCAACATTTTGTCAACCCCCACCGGTAATCTATTTTCAGAAAAGTCTCATCAAACTGTCCAGGAAGAAAAAACTCTTCTAAATGTATTGTCACTTAAGAGTTTTCAAAGTACTTTTAATATTTTACCAATATGCTCACTCAGTTCCTAATTATTTTTGGATCCTGCTGAGTAATTTTCTCAGCTTCATAGTGTGGTGATTTGCATTCCTTCTCACATCTGGGCTCTTTCTCTGCCTTTTATTTTTTATTGTTTGGATTGACATAGGAGCTTCAATTTTCTCTTCTTAAGAAGACAAGATGATTTTTTTTCTTAAAAATGAAAATTTCCTACAAACTTCCAAATTGTCTCTAGATGTCTTATGTTTCCATGCTTAAAAAAATGCAGCAGTAAGTATTGCCTTGTTTTTCTTTGTCAGAGAATGCTGGCTCGTGGATTTTGAAAAACAAAACAAAACATATATTCTTAGTTTCTCTAAAGAGGGAATGCATGAAACTTATTTTTAGATGAGATGAATGGCTTCCAGACAATGATGAAATAGCTAAAAAAAATCGTGACTACTTATTTAGTTTTCTTTTGACAGCATTTTCAATAAGATACAAGGCTATCTTTTCCAATAGAAGGTTAGACTTTTGAATCACTTGACACTGAACTGCTGTCACTTTACCACAAAGGATTTCAAAATGCCAAGATGACAGCTATGATGATGATGATGGTGACGATGATAATGGTGATAATATCCACCTGCTAAAGGCTGCTAGTGTTTCTTTTTGTTACATTTGATATGTAAAGACCTCAGAATTAAACAAGATCATTATACCTTCATGATTCAGTTAACGGAATACTGAACTATTAGCTAGGAATTCTGACCTATTCTTTAGCCAAGTTTGGGAAATACCATCTTAAAGTCAATCCCCAATGATTTATAAGCATGATTATTTACATATTTTCTTGTGTTTAAATATTTGTTCCTATTGACTAAAGCTTTATATGGCCAGGAGCCACATCTTTTTCTTTTTATATTGATATTTAACTAGTTCCTAGCATGCTGAGAAGAATTTTCAATAAATGGTTGATGAATGAATTAATGAATATCTAACATGTTTGATATCTAATGGCTGTTATATAGCAATATGAAATTATTATTCATTTCATCAATATTTTGAACATAAAGCAAATCTTTTTAGAAGGATTTAGATTCTAAGGTTTTCCATCCCATCTTGGACAAATTTCCAAAATATTTGTTTTTCAAAATGGTTATCTATATGTAGTATTTAAGTATAAAACAGTATAGTTCAATTATTTGACAGGTTTAAAATTTATTTGTAAACATTCAACAAAGATATCCATTTGGGAATAGTTCAAGAGGAATTTATAAACAAGTGGTTAACTAGTCTGACATTGAAATGACTCAAGGATTACAATACTTAGAGCTCTTTGGATGGAATTATAAACATCAAAAAACAAATTTAAAGTCATAAAAACATAAAGGTATGAGTAGATTTAAATATGTATGCAGGAGCTCATTTTTTTGTATCTATAATTATAGTAAAAGACATTGTGATGAGTTATTAAATAGAGAACATTGTGTTTGCCAAATTCATAAGGAAGGACTTCTCATATTAATGATATTGTAAGGCCTAAGACAACCACATTATTTTTAATTTTTTTAATGTTTATTCATTTTTTGATAGACAAAAAATAGAGCGTGAGTAGGGGAGGGGCAGAGAGAGAGGGAAACACAGAATCCGAAGGAGACTCCAGGCTCTGAACTGACAGCACAGAGCTGGACGCGGGGCTCAAACTCACAGACCATGAGATCATGACCTGTGCTAAAGTCAGAGGCTTAAGGGACTGAGCCACCCAGGTGCCCCCAACCACTATTCTTTTAAAGAGGTGTGAATTATAAGTCAACAATTGAAGCCATAGAGAATTATAAAGAATGCTGAATAAACCCAAAGTAGAAAGATAAAATGGAAAAAGAACAAAAGAGAGATAGCATAAATAGAAAACAACTACAAAGATGGTAGGTTTTAACTAAATATATCAATTATTGAATTAAATGTAAATGTCTAATCCATTACACTGCAAAGAAAAAAAAGATGATACGGTTGAGTATGAAGCAAGACCTGACTATACACTTTCTACAAAAACTCACTGTAATTATAAAGATGTGGATATATTAAAAGTAGGGGAATAGAAAGGCATCATGCAAATATTAATCATTTATTAGAAAGACTGCACTTTCCCCATGTATTTCCTGGGAGCTTTGTCAAACAGACAAATTGCTCATGAAAGTGTAGGTCAATTTCTGGACTCTAGTCAGTTTGGCTAATCTTTAAGTAATTTTTTTTTCACTATGCTACATTGTTTTGGCAACTTTATTGTAAATCCTGAGATCAGATAATCTGAGATTAATACTTTTGATATTCTTTTCAAAATTGGTTTGGTAATTATAGGTCTTTGCTATTTCCTTAAAAGTTTTATAATCAGGTTGTTAATTTCACACACACACACACACACACACATGCACACACACACGTGCGCGCGCGCGCGCACACACACACACACACACACACACAAACTGCAGGATTTTGATTTCTAGTCCAAAATTCTATGATCAGTTTTTGGTAGAATTGACATCCTAACAATACAGAGACTTCCAATCTTTAAATATGTCATATATTTCCATTTAAAGTATTCTGTATTTTTTTAGTAATGGTTTATAGTATTCAGTGTGCCAGAATTACATATTTTAAATTATTTTATCCTGTATTTTTAGTACTATTTGATGTAATTTCAAATTTTACTTAACACCACCACCAACAAAATTATGCCAGGATATACATTCTAAACCTAAATGCAATAACTACTTGTTAAACTAGAAGATTTAAATGGAAACAAGATTCTTATAACATGACATATAAAATGTCTGGGACATAGTCAAAATTGCTCACCACACTAAGACCCAAAGAAATCTCAACTTGAGTGAGAAAAGACAATCAATAGACATCAATAGCAAGTGATACAGATGTTAGAATTATTGGATTGGGATTATAAAGAAACCAGTGAAAATAATTGTCCAGGAAGAAATTGTGGATGTTCTTGAAACAAATGATAAAAATAGAATATCTCAACAAAGACATGAAACATATAAAGAAAAATCAAATTGGAATTTTAGAACTGAACACAATAGCTCAAATATAAATCTCACTAGATGGCTCAATAAGAGAATGAGGTTGAAGAGTACACTTATTGTGATTAACACTGAGTAATATATAGAATTGTTGAATCACTATATTGTGGATATGAAACTAATATGACACTGTATGTTAAGTATATTGGAATTAAAATTAAAATTTTTTAAATAAAGATAAATCCCCCCAAAAACTCTCTATTTTATTTAAAAGTAGAACAAGTTACCTTGAATTTAGATTAATAGAAATTATCCAGTGTGGACAAGAGAGGAAAAATAACTTAAAAGATGACTGATGGGGTGCCTGGGTGGCTTAGTTGGTTAAGCAGCCAACTCTTGGTTTTAGCTCAGGTCATGATCTCTCTGTTTCTGAGTTTGAACCCTGCATCAGGCTCTGTGCTTCCCTGGTGGAGTCTGGTTGGGATTCTCTCTTTCTCCCTCTCTTTCTGTCCCTCCTCCACTCTCTCTCTCTCTCTGTCTCAAAATAAATAAACTTGAAAAAAAAAAGATAACTGAGTCTCAAGACATGTGCAACAGTAAAAAAATGTTAGAGATCCAGAAGGAGAAGAGGCAGATCATGGGCAGCCAAAAACATTTGAAGAGACATTGGCTGAACACCTCCAAAATTTAGTGAATGACATAAACTTACAGATTCAGCAACATTAACAATACCCAGTAATGTAAATATAAAGAAATATGTGGTCAGGGATATCATAATCAAATTCTGAAAACTAAAGATAAATAAAAAAATCTTGTAGGTAATCATAGAGAAAAAATGTAGTATTTATGAGGAACAACTTTTAAGATTTTATTTTTAAGTAATGTCTACACCCTATGTGGGACTTGAACCCACAACCTTGAGATCAAGAGTCACATGCCTCACCAAATGAGCCAGCCAGGTGCCCCTATGAGGAAAAACAATTCAAGTGACAGTGCATTCTGATATGGATATCAGAAGGAAGTGGCACAATATTTTTCAAGTATTGAAAGAAAACAACTGACAACCTAGACTTTTATCCCCAGTAAAATTATTCTTCACTAGTGAAGGTGAAATTACTACATTCTTAGATGGAAAGAGAATGAAGAGTTTGACAGCAGAATATTTGTCTCTAAAAGAATTGACAAAGACAAGCTGATTATGGAATGAACTTGAAACATCAAGGAAGAGGAAAGAGCAAGTTGTGGATAAATATATATTAAATGAAGAAATTATGCTTTTCTCTTGTATTTTTTAGGGGTATTTAACAGTTGAAAGTCAAATTGATATATGCAAATACTTAGGTGAATCTTAAGGGCGTTATGCTTAGGGGAAAAAAAGGCAATTGCAAATGTTAGATAATAAATAATTTTACCTCTAGAGTAATCTCCAAGTAATAGAATTATAAACATGGAACAGAATTCAATAGTTGCCAGGAGTTAGGCTTGGAATAAGAATATAACTATTAAGGTACAATACAAAGGGATTTCTTAGTGGTGGTGGAACAGTTCTATATTGTGAGAGTGTTTGTGTGCTGAATTTATGGAATTATGCATATAAATGGAATTATGCATATAAAACTTCATAAAACTTTGTTCAAACCTGATGAAATATAGGAATCCAAGCATGGTTTTCTGAACTAAATTTTATGCTAATGTCAGTTTTGTTTTGGGCAATGTACTGTGATTATGGAGAGCTAGATGGAGAATCTATGGGAAATGTATGCACTACAGTTGCAAATATTTGCATGATAAACTACTTCAAAATAAAAAATAGTGGAAAATGGATCAGTACATATTTCTTCCTCTTATTTTCTGATAGATCTTAGGATGTATTGGTATTTTTTCTTCCTTAAATGTTCAGTGAAATCTACCAGAGAAATTTTCTGAATCTGGAGTAGTCTGTGAAAAAAATATTTTTTTATTGATTTAATATGTTCATTAGATAAATGACCATATACACTTTGTAACTTTAGACATTTTGGTTAATTTTTATTGAATTTGTCTTTCATAAAATTGTCTAATCATTGGTATAAAAAGAATTTCATTATTAACATTTTAATATCTCTACATTTAATACATACTCATGGACTTCTTTTGTTAATGACTTTTGTAATTCATTGATTCTTGTTTTGTATTGGTAAATTAGATATTGTTTTATTATTATTCTATTTAAGTAAACAGAAGTTGATTTCATTGATTTTTTTTATATTTACCATGTGTTCCATTTTACAGATTTCTACTTTTTTTTAAGTTTATTTATTTTGAGAGAGACAGAGTCAGTACAAGTGAGGTATGGGCAGAAAGCGAGGGAGAGAGAATCGCAAACAAATTCTGCACTGCCAGCCACAAACCCATAAAGCCATGAGATCATGACCTGAGCTGAAACCAAGAGTCAGATGCTTAACCAACTGAGCCACCCAGGTGCCCAGGGATTTCTACTTTCATCTTTATTTTTCTTCTTGCTTTGTATTTAATTTCCTCTTCTTATTTGTAAATTTTTAAGAGGGAAACTTAAATTATTTTTTTAGATTTTAGACTTGTTTGATAGAAATCTATAGGCGTATTATATTTTTTTAATCTCACACATTTTGATATGTTGTTTTATTTATATCAAGTTCATAATATATTTTAATTTCCCCATCTTATTTTATTTTTTTAAGTTTGTATATTTATTCTGATAGAGACAGAGAAAGAGAGGGAGAGAGCATAAGAGGAGGAGGGGAAAAGAGAGAGGGGAACAGAGGATTCGAAGCTCGCTCTGTGCTGAGAGCAGACATCCTGATGAGGGCTTGAAATCACTAACGGTGAGATCATGACCTGAGCTGAAGTTGACGCTTAAGCTTGACCATCCAGGATCCTGGACAATGTTTGTTTTTTTTTTTTTAAGTTTATTTATTTATTTTTGAGAGAGAGACAGCACAAGCCGGGGAGGGGCAGAGAGAGACACACACAGAATCCAAAGCAGGCTCCAGTCTCTGAGCTATCAGCGCAGAGCCTGATGTGGGGCTTGAACCTATAAACTATGAGATTGTGATCTGAGCTGTTGTAGGTTGCTTAACTCACTGAGCCATCCAAGTGCCCTGGCAATTAAAAAAAAATTAAATTTATTTATTTATGAGACAAAGACAGAGCATGAGTGGGGGAGGGGCAGAGAGAGAGAGAAAGAGAGAGAGAGAATCTGAAGCAGGCTCCAGGCTCTGAGCCCTCAGCACAGATCCCAATGTGGGGCTTGAATCCATGAAACGTGAGATCATGACCTGAGCTTAACTGAGCCACCCAAGGCCCCCAAATTGGCAAATTTTTAAAGACAGATTGATATATTCAATCTATGATTTGATAGATTAGCTTAATTCTCCCTGAAGGCGATAAATTAAGTAAGTACAAAGTAATCAGGATATAGATAATTTTTAAAATATTAACAAATGTAAATATAAACCAAATTCTTCATAACAAGAGTATGTGTATTTTATTATGGTCATATGTGGTCTACTTTGATTGTTGCCCACACAGGAAGCCACAAAAGGAGGCTCGATATAAATCAAAGAACTGTGTCATCAGCCACATTCTTTGACATCAATGAAAACCTGATTATAATTCATAATCATCCAGTGTAAAGTATTAAAATATACTCATAAATTGGGGCGCCTGAGTGGCTCAGTTGGTTAAGCGGCCTACTTCGGCTGGGGTCATGATCTCGCGGTCCGTGAGTTTGAGCCCCATGTCGGGCTCTGGGCTGACAGCTCGGAGCCTGGAGCCTGTTTCAGATTCTGTGTCTCCCTCTCTCTGACCCTCCCCCATTCATGCTCTGTCTCTCTCTGTCTCAAACATAAATAAACGTTAAAATTTTTTTAATAAAATAAAATAAAATAAAATAAAATATACTCATAAATAAATAATAGGACAAAGATCAAATTAAGATGAAAATCACAGGCAACTTAGAACTGGAAACAATATACATACAACAGATCTACGGGATGAAGCAGGGGAGTAAATAGAAAGAACTTACCATTAATGTAAGTATTTGGAAAGAATCAATATTAGTAAGTTGAGCAACTACCTTAAAAAATAGGAAATGACTGAGTCAAACTAATAAAATAAAACTAAGAAGATAATAAACATAACAGCAGAAATTAATCGAGAATGTTTTAAATCTCCTTATCAGAAGTCATCATCACCAGTCCAAAATCAGGTTAACACCAAGAGTTTCTTTTGTAGTCTTTATCTCCTATTCTTACACACTGAGCTAACTTAATTCTTCTCTCCCTTGTAATTATTACAAGAGAAACATTTGACTTTACGTGTTCTCTATACAGCTTCTTAATCTTATTATTTGTTAAACCCTCTAACACAGATGAGGACAGTGTTGACCTTTTGTCGTGTTGGGCTGGATTTATTTATTTTTCTCTCATGCTTCACATCTATTCTTTCTAAATTCATCTCATGTCTTCTTCCATCTCAGATTTCTTCTTTGGTTTGCTAGAGTATGTACATAAGTAATTCACTTTCCCAGGAAATGTGTATAATATATATATATTTTCTTTATTTACTCCAGTCTTAAAATTATAAAAACATTTTCCTCAAAACTTGTGTTTTCTAGTAACTTCTAGAATCCACTTTTGAAAAGAGGTCTATTGTTAATCACATTTTATTTGTTCTTTTGTTGGTAGCTTATATGTTTACTTTTAAGTTATTTTCTTACTTTTGAATTTTATCTCAATATTTAAGGCCTATGTTTTTTTTAATTTTTTTCCTATTTAGTCCTTTTTGTCCTTTCCCTATTTTGTCAATTACTTCCTTAAAATATCTTAGAAAATTTAGGTATTTCTTAATTTATATCTAAAAGGATAGGCTGATTAATAGAAATACTGACTGTCACTTCCATTCCTCTGCTAAATCTTTTCCCTTAAATAGCTCACTTTCAGCTTGTGCCCAGGGCATTTTCATGATAATTCAGTTACGGGTGTAAATTGGGTCACAAGCAAATAAATGTGTCAAAATAAGGAGAACACAGTTAGGGAACTGACTTTCCAACCAAAATACGCCAATCCAAGTTAGATTTCATAATAGTTAACTGTTATAAAATTATTTTTCAATTTAAATATAGGACTGACATAAATATCATTAACATTCCTTGGATCTATTATCATGATTTCTGTGACTTTTGTTTTCCCCAAGTCACAATGCATATCATTTTCCTTTACATGTTATGAAATGAAGCATCCTCAACTTTAATTTCTTAAATTTTTTTCATGTTTATTTATTTTTGAGAGAGAGAGAGAGACACAGCAGGAGCAGGGGAGGTTCAGAAAGAGAGGGAGACATAGAATCCCAAGCAGGCTCCTCCAAGCTCTGAGCTGTCAGCAAAGAGCCCCACGCAGGGCCTGAACTCACAAACCTGGAGATTATGACCTGAGCTGAAGTTGGATGCTTAATTGACTGAGCCACCCAGCCTCCCCCCATTTTTTAAAAATTTATTAAATTTATTTTTTTTAGCTTTAATTTATAGATTCTGGGGTCTCATAGTTCTGTTTTCCAAAAATTCACCAATCCCTGGGCAACTGAGCTACCCTTCCTTATTCATTTTGACTGTTTTCCTCTTTCTTTCTAATCATCATATTACTAATATTCTAAAACAGCAGGGAGGTGAATCCATTAGATCAGTCCTTCATCTTAAATTTTAAATATACGTCTTTATTTTAAAACTAATATTTTGCAAAACATCAGTAGTAATCCCCTGTTATTTCAATCAATATATAGAAGCACTTCCAGCTTCTAGGTATGTGGCCAAATTTTATCACTATGTTTCACTATTTTCAATACAATATTACACACATGGAAACACACACACACACACACACACACACACACACACACGTGTACAGGCATACACATTTGGTCTATGTATCTACACATTTTCATTGGAGTTTGGTAATAGAGTTTTTATTATTATTATGTTTATTACTCATTAATTATTTTTGAAGTTTTCCTCATTTACCACTTATTGGTCACCAGATCACTCTTCTTCCTAATCAGAGAATAAAACTATAAGTAGCTTAAGCTTTAACAACCATTACTCAAATGTACTCTGTTGCTTGGGAACTAATTTATTTATAAATAAAAAATACTGTCATGACAAGATTCTAAAGCTGTATGAAAATAATATATTATTTTAACTAATTAGGGCAGCTTCAAGTTTTTATGTAAAATTTGGAGAAATTATGATAAGTATTATGATTTTGCCACCAACTGCTATTGTAGAAAAAATACATGCAGTTACAGTGAAGGGGGTCAGATTTCGATTTCTCGTTCTCAAAGCTAATGCTAAGTGGTTTGCATTTCAAAAAATCTTACCCTTTGACAGAAGCAATAGTAATCAGTGAAATAAATACAGAAAATTCACTCAAAGAAAGTAAGAACTAAAGAAATTTTCTGGATACATTTTGTTTAGTCAAATAATGACTGTGAAGAAAAATATTTTCTTACTGTTTATGATCTATGGAAGCCTGGAACTGTTAGCAATCAAAATTTGGCTATTATTTTTTCTAAATTGAATGCAGGCTGGATTTATAAGCATGGTTGAGCAGTGGAATTGCAATCTGTTATGTAATGGTTATATATATTACCTTGATATAAATTAAAAATGAGTTATTCGAATTAAGTCTTCTTCAAAAAATAAATACAATATGTTTCTAGTGCAAACTTGCAAATACAGATGGGTAGCATTTCCACATGTCCCACTATTCTAATAAGTGACTCCTTTGGTGTATCATTTTTTGAATGAATTATGGATATGTTAACATGTTAGAACTCATGTGTTTTGCATGCTAACATTGTTTTAAAAGTTGAGATTTATATATATAATATATATTATTATGTATGATATATTATATATTATATATATCATATATATGCTATCATATATATGATATATATGTATATATCATATATATATATATATATATATATATATATATACACAGAGAAAGAGTGAGATTGCAAGAGCACTTCCTTCTATACGGAGAGCTTTGTCAGTTTGCTTACCTTTAAACATTTAAAGTGTGCTTAATTTTGGCTTTAAAATTTATTGTAATTGGTTTGTTAAATAGCGATAAATTTTTATTACTACTTAGAATTTTCAGATTTACTGGTAACATTTTCTACCTTCTAGCCCCCATTTAGTGATTTTCCTTAGTTCACAGTATAATGATATGGCCCGCTGTCTTCCACATCATGCTGTTTGAGATGTTAGAAAGTTAGAGTTAGAAAACACAGTTTACTCCTGATATACTGTTTTTCTTTTAGCACTTCACACAACCCATTAAGCATTTGCCAAAGCTGAATATTTTACATGACACTCATTTTAAATATAAGATGGTCAATGATATTTGTTAAAATTATCTTATTTCTATTTAAAGGAAGATATTTAGTTAAAGCTAATATGTCTCTATATAAAGTGGATTTTTCTTCATACCCTATCGTTTACTGTTATTCAACCTAACATGGTCTTATTTTGACTTATTCAATAAGATACACATGAGTAGACTCAGCAAAGACTACATCTATTTGTAAAGGAAAAATTGTTCTTACTATACAAAGGGTTTAATCAGTTAGATACTTTACTTTATCTGTTCTTCTAAACTAAAGGTAACAGTGCTTCCAGCATATGTTTCAAAACACTTCTAATACCAATATCTTTTTTTTTTTTTTTTTTGCTATCTTACTTTTCTATGCTTCTCTCAAAGCAATTACTGACAGTGCATCTGGGTTATAAGAGCATTCCATGTCGGTAGATTTTGGTCACCTGAAAGAAGTATTTTGACGACTGCCCCACTTCCTCCAAGAGACTTTTGGGACCAAATGTATCATCATGACTTTGATCCTTTTGATTTCTCCTGTGAATAATGTCATCAATTCTTAAGAGAAGTAAAACATACGGACAGAGTTCACAGCTATAGGCTGTCATGGCTGGAATAATGTCAATGTAACACATATGTATCATCAAAAATAACTCTATAGTCTCCCAGTCCCTGAAGTGATACTTCAGGATGGAAATGAGTTAATGGTTAGTTTTATGTATAGATCTCCAACTAGATATCAGAAGAAATAGCATTTCTTTTACAGCAGGGATATGGAAAGGGACAGCAATTTAAAGGTTGACTGCCTTGAACATTTAACTCAGCTCATCCAACAGAAACCACCAGAAGGCTGATTTTCTTTCTACTCCATTATACAATGTCCTGAATGGAATAGTATCAACTACCAGAAACAGGCGAAAATAGAAATTTATGATACTATATGGTTTATTAAGTTCACAGACATGATCAGAGACTCAGGAGAAACAACTCTGTGTCAGTCTCAGACACACTCTGAGGCTTTAAAAACTCATTCAAATAACAATAACAATAATAGTAATCATCATCATCATCATCATCATCATCACCATCATCATTAGAATCTTTCTAGATTTCACTAGATTCACACTCATTCTCCCCTCAGGGGAACTTTTCAGGACCATCTCTATGCCCTTTGTTATCATTTCATTTTAAATTTGGGAGGCTTTATTACCTTAGACAATCTTGTTTACTGCCTACTGAGTTCTTTCTTGGACCAATTACCAACTGGTTTTCTCTTACATGTGTATAAATTGTAATAGTGATAAAAACTATAAAAACAATCATAAATTTAATTCCTATAATCTCTTTTTTTTTCAACATTTATTTATTTTTGGGACAGAGAGAGACAGAGCATGAACAGGGGAGGGGCAGAGAGAGAGGGAGACACAGAATCGGAAACGGGCTCCAGACTCTGAGCCATCAGCCCAGAGCCTGACGCGGGGCTCGAACCCACGGACCGCGAGATCGTGACCTGGCTGAAGTCGGACGCTTAACCGACTGCGCCACCCAGGCGCCCCAATTCCTATAATCTCTTATACACACCAAGCAAATTAAATCATCCTATGTGTTTATTGTCTATAAATCTGTTACTAGCTTTTTAATTGCAAGCTGATTTTTGCTAAACTAATTTAATCTGAGTACTACCTGTAGGTACTACTTGTAATTTACTGACATACAATATAAAAAGAAAGAAAGAAAGAAAGAAAGAAAGAAAGAAAGAAAGAAAGAAAACACAGACACAGATATATTCTTCACTGCATTAGCATTGCCCAAATTGTCTATATTATTATAATCTTCCCCTACTTCTAGTTTCTCTCTCATCTTTTCTCCAAAACCAAGTTCTTCCATGGTGGCTTTTGGAACCACTACTCCATATCCAGGAAATACAGTAATATCATTAGCTGTGATTTTATTTATTTTTTTTTTAATTTTTTTTTTAACGTTTATTTATTTTTGAGACAGAGAGAGACAGAGCATGAACGGGGGAGGGCCAGAGAGAGAGGGAGACACAGAATCGGAAGCAGGCTCCAGGCTCTGAGCCATCAGCCCAGAGCCTGACGCGGGGCTCGAACTCACGGACTGAGAGATCGTGACCTGAGCTGAAGTCGGATGCTTAACCGACTGAGCCACCCAGGCGCCCCCATTAGCTGTGATTTTAAAATGATGCTTCATCATTTCACCTTTACTGAAACTTAACTTTCTTCCAAAGAAGTCCAGTTCCCTGAAACTCCCCCAAGTAGTTTTCTCTTATTCCCTATCTCATACACCTGAGGATTATTACATGGCTTTGTTGTTTTACCTGTGTACTATTGTCATGTCATAACTGTCATTCCTGTATCAAGTTAATAGAGAACTTTTAAGTCTATGTCATCCACTTGACATATACAAATCTCACTGATACTACCTATCATTGATTAAAGACTTAGGGACATGGCTTTTGTGTTTTTTTTTTTTTTCACTTCAGGCTCAACTGTTCTCGTAGACATCTCTTTAAAGATGACCAGTATAACACTGAAAAACAAAATCCTAGAATTCTGGTCAATTCAGTTCATTCGCTTGTGCCTCGTGGCACATTTTGGAAAACTACATGACATAAACTGGGCTAGTCCATCTCATTTATCATTTAAACTGGAACATTTCTGAGAATAAAAATTGTAATAATTCTTTTCATGCCAGGAAATATATGGCTGAGATATATAGTTATTCTTCTTTTAACTGATCCATTTTCAAATATGATTGATGTAACATTTTCTATTTGTAACAACCTATTTTACTCAGTAACCATGTAGTATTCAAATAGTATCTCAAATGAATATGTCACTTGAATTAAGAAGAAAAAAAGTAACAAAATTTTATAGGCATACTAAAGCTGTTTTGGATTGTGTAAGAACAAATGAATATACATTTTATGTATTTTATGGGTATATATAATATTTATATAAATATTACATACATAAACATTACCAGCATAGATGCCTCTGTGTCACTTTCAAACAAGTTTGGAGTGGATATCAGGTCATGATAAAAGCAAATATTAGTTAGATTATGAAAAACTATGGCAATCAAACTCAAGGATAAAGGCTCTGTTTCAAGTATTTGGGGTCAATAGACAAAGTTAGTTGTTTTGATTAATCTGGTGGGTCTAGTTTATGATGCCTAAAGAGTATTCCCTAGAACCAGTTGCTATAGTTCTCAAAACTCCGCTAAGCAAATACGTTCTGTTTCAAAGGATTAATTAGGCCCAGAAATGAAGAAATACTCTGTTGACTTAGCTGCTTTTTTGTCATCCTGCTCAAAAACTTCTGCTGCCATGTAGAATAATAATGAAAGAGCAAAAACACTTCCAGAAATAAAGACAAAATGAAATTAACCAAAATAGAAGCTTTCCTGGCCCCATTTTTCAAACACAGGTGACTCCTATTTAAAAATGTTTATAGTACTTCTCATGCAGCCACAGCTTTGTGGTAGGAATGAACATGCTGTAGAAGACAGGTGGTTTCTTGAGAAAGAAGGAACTGGATTTCTTTGTTAAGGCTCGTAAGTGCCCAGAGAAACCCTATCCATCCATCTTGAGTACAGTGAAATATGTAGACAGGAACCAGTTGATTTTTAATGTGATGGCAAAGTCAATAAAATCATTCCTTGGAGTTGAATGCCATTACTTTCCTTTGGATACTTACCAACATAGAGCTTTATATATCCATGTTTAGATGAAGTGGAAGCTAAATCCAGAAATGAGAAGATATGAATATTATTTTTTTGGCTTTGTAACTGCTTATATGTTTGATGGGAAGGCCAAAACCATCAAACACGTGTTCTCTAGACAGACAGACAGAGGTCCTGCAAGCAGTAAGTGATATGCTGATGCTACAGTCTGGACAAAGTGGACTGTACAGAATGGACCTGATGGGGTATTTCTATTGGAAACCATTGCCAGGAAACCAAGCACTCATGGATAAGGTGGAGAAAGACATACCATTTGTTGTGTTAAATGGAATGGGACAAATCATGTGAGTGGTAAGGATTTTGCCAATCTAGAGATTCTGGAAGAAAAAAATTCCTTTCCTGCTTCCTAGTTCCTGTGCATCACCCCTAATTCAAAGTGATGCTTTCTGCATCTCCATTTGACTTTAGTTTATATCTGCCCCCATCAATATTTAGCTAGTGGCCAAGAAATGGAGCACCAGGAACTCTTAAATGGCAGATAGCATTGGATTTGGTGCACCTTGGATTTGGTGCATCTTGGATTTGCCTATACTTTCAAGATCCTACTTGAACTTCTCATTGTGTATAAATGATTGTGCTTTCCAGAGTTCACACATATAAATATATATCATTAAAATATATAGATTAAAAAGAGAGCCATATAGCTGTAATTCTCTTTTGGAATTAACTTATTCTGAGCACCTTTATATTTAACAACAATAACATGGAAACAAGATAAATTCTAGCTGTGGGTGGAGAGGGAGACAAAGTTGACAATGTGTTAAATAATGTACATTTAGTGATAATCTAAAATTACTTCAAAATAACTTATTTATTTACTAACGTGATTTATTTATAAAAGGTATGAAAATAATGAGTACTCAAAAGACTCAGAATCAGAACAGCATATGCAACTTGAAAATGTCTTTCTCCGTTATCAGCATGGTCCTCCCTAGTGATAACTACAATTCTGCCTGAGTAAACATTGTCAATGAGCTTTTGTATTTAAAAAAAAAAGATGTTTTTTATTTACTTATGAGAGAGATAGGGCACAAGCAGGGGAGGTGCAGAGAGAGAGGAAGACGCAGAATCTAAAGCTGGCTGCAGGTTCTGAGCTGTCAGCACAGAGCTCCATGCGGGGCTCAAACCCACAAAGTGTGATATCATGACCTGAGCTGAAGTCAGATGCTTAACTGACTGAGCCACCCAGGTTCCCCTGAACTTTCTTTCTTTCAAGTAATCAACTTCATTATTCCTGTTACATTGCTTTTCAGATTTTAATATTAGCCATAATGCTGCCCATTATCACTGGTAACTTCCTTTTATTCATTAATGAAAGAAACCTGTTGTTTCAAATTAGAACACTGATGGAGATATTTTTTTGCATAGACATAGTGAAGGAATGATTAGATTAATCAAAATTCTCTGATTAGCAGAATATTTCCCAATGTCAGTCTCTGATAATTACTCAAATATCATCAAATTACATATTTCAATTGAAAATATTGTTGCCTAAGCTTTCTTACCTGCTTCACTTCTTATAAATATATGCCTGTGTTTGCTGCTTTAGAGTTTATGAAAAGAGTCTAGATTATTCATGATGTAACCAATGACCCTGTGCTTAAGTATCTTCTGTAAGTCTTCATTGACTATTTTTATAGTCAAGGGAATGCTGCCATTTATTAGTAGAAAAGATTCAGAAAAATGCTACCTGTTTGTTTTTATTTTTAAGAGAAAATAAGGGAACTGCAAAAGCCCTGGATATCTTCTTATCTACATTTATATGAGCAAAGAACTCTTTCTGTGGGACGTAATTATATCTGTTTCAGAGCTGAGAGGAAATTATTTCAGAGGGTGAAAATTAATATTTCTTAGTTAAATACTTTCATATTTTTAAGTTCTGGTCATGTATAGAACAAGCACACAATATATAATTCTAAAATAATATTTTGAATTTGCTAATGTGTGTACACAGTCATTACTCCCATACTCCCATTACTTCAGTGAGAAAACAGAAGCTGTCAAACTGGAGCTTTTGTTCCTCAGGACACATCAGATCCTGAACCTATGCATTTGTAATTTTCTGTTTCTGCAAATGATGAAGTTTCTCAGCTATCATGGTCTTCTTGCCCCTCTGTAAGGACAACCCATTCATCCAATTGCTCCAAATACCCTATGCCCGTTGTAAGAACTTTACTTCAGCATTTCATATCCCTCACAAACTTGCATCACCAATGGCTTGTTTTCAGTGGAAAATTCCCATTAGCATATGAACATGCTCTAGGAGTTCTAAAACAAAATGGTAAACATACTTAAGACCCCACACTACCCACCACTCCATTCCTGTCTTCACCAAAAAAAAAAAAAAAAAAAGCTTTTTCCACTACATCGTTTGCCTCAGATTCTCTCTTGTAGTGCTTTTTATTACAGCCCCCTGACCCCAATGCAATGCATAGAAACTGCATTTGTTTGAGTTCTATATTGACAAACCTAACAGTTCCTTTTCTGGGATCATTTTATCTAATCTCTTACTAGCATTTGATCTCTTATTTTGAAACTCTACCTACTACTGACCTCTGTGATAACTCCTGATTGAAATCATTCATTTAATCATTTAAGTTATCTAATCTCCTGGGAATCCTATAATATGTTATGTTGATGTAACAAGGATCATGCCTGGAATTTTGAGTGTGACATAGTCCTAGATTCTCGTAAAGGTGAAATTAAGATATAAGCAGCAAACACAGCCTTCTTTTCCTACTATGGATTTGCCAATGGTCACATTTCCAGTCAGAGTCATTCGTCCCAATAGAGTTGATTAAATTAAACTGTAAATTCTAGTGAGCTCAGACAGGTTTATATTTTATCCTGAAGGCTGATAACGCAGACACTGTACTAACAGATATGTGCAAATTAGCACTAGGCTCCATCCATATTCCCAGAGTTAAAGAAAATACACGCAAAAATAAAGGAAGTAAAATAAGCTATAACCCTCTATGACGTAATATGTACCAAAATAAATGTAATATATACCTATTAAAATTAAATACTTTTCTCAAAATTTTCTGCCCTAGTAGAAAACATACATAAAACATATGTGGATTAATTACAGTTATGAAAAACCATTACAATTTTGAAGAAAAGCAATGGAACAAAGTTTTTAAATCATCAGTCTCAGAACGACAAATAATAGGTAAATCTGTACTCTGCAACAAATAACTCGCTTGTCAGAAAAACTTTAGAAACTAATTTGTTTTGGGTAGAAAACCCAGAAATATCTGAAAATTGTTCAAATGCGGTAACCAGCATACTTTTTGACATTGACACAAGAAGAAAAATGATAGAATTGCTTTGTAATGAGCTCTTATACTTCAGGATCATTTAGAGGGGAATCAAGTATAACCACTGCTTTGTACAGCTCTTTCCTGCTTATACCATACATTTATCTCTGTCTATCTATCTATCTATCTATCTATCTATCTATCTATCATCTATCTATTATCTATCTATTATCTATCTATCTGTCATCTATTATCTATAATCTATCTATCTATCTATCTATCTATCTATCATCTATCTATCTATCTTCAGGAAAATAAGACAGCAAATTTTTAATTTTTTTTTCAACGTTTATTTATTTTTGGGACAGAGAGAGACAGAGCATGAACGGGGGAAGGGCAGAGAGAGAGGGAGACACAGAATCGGAAACAGGCTCCAGGCTCTGAGCCATCAGCCCAGAGCCCGACGCGGGGCTCGAACTCACAGACCGCAAGATCGTGACCTGGCTGAAGTCGGACGCTTAACCGACTGCGCCACCCAGGCGCCCCAAGACAGCAAATTTTTAAAGCAGAGGATACTTCCAAATGGAATGCCATGGAGTCAGTCCTCAAACGATGGGGCATAATGTTTGGTGGATAAGTTTTCCAGCTTCCTCCCCCATCAGGTGGGAAAGCTCTGGGGCAGGTGCTCCACAGTCTTCTGGAGGTCTCCAATTATGCTGTGATATCTGCTCACTGATGCTACCTGCGTTTCATTTTTTTTTCCCATTTACTGTTCATTTTCCATTACCCCAACATTGTTTCCAGGAATTACTTCCTGAAGAGATTACTTGAACCCAAATTCTGTTTCTGTTTAGAAAGTAAAAAGCCACAAGACACATTGTTCACACTACAAAAAAAGAAAACAGGAAAATCAGTACAATCCTAACTTTTCTCAAGTCCATTAGAGAGGTCAGGTTGCAGGATTGTCAAGTGAACCAGAATGAGAAGCCTCCCCAAGGAGAGAGAAGAGAGCATGGTAGAAAGTGGGAGCTGTCCTGAAAATGTGAAAAAACAAACAAACAAATGAACAAAAACCCTGAAAGTTAACAAATTCGTAAGTGCCAAATGCTGCATATAGTGTGACAGTTTGAAGTTATTTGAATCTCCAAATACAAGGGGAGTTCACACTCACTTTTGAGATCTTTTATAGTTCTATCATGAGATAGATTATGGGCAGGGCAGAAAGTTGGAAGATCACCCTGAATTGGACAAAGGCACGAAGCCCTGACCATTTCTAGACCCTTCTGCCATTAAAAAAAAATCAACATTATAAATGACTTGATTAAGGGCAGGAAACTTTTCTGTCCAAGGACTATACAGCCTAGATCCACTGACTCAAGGTAGAAACAAAAGCCATCTGTCTACCCCTGGGGGAGGGGGTAAGGAACTAACCCTGCTGCCCAAAGCAAGCGATATCATTGGGAAAAAGTCAGGAGACCACCACGCTGGCCCTTGTCCCAAGCAATGGTATACTCTTCTAAGGGAAGAATAGAAACAAAAATTAATCTCTGGTGGAAATCTAGGAAACTAGCTGAAAATTCTGCACCGATTCCAGACAGATCTGAATTCCTATGGTAGGGAGTGAGCTTGTTCCTACCTAAAATCTTCTCGACACAAGGCAGACTTTGGTTGTCAAAGAAGCACTGACAAAGCCCCACTCCTGAAGGACAGGGCACTGAGGCTAAAGAAGGTGAAGAGAGAATCACCCCTACATTCCTCTGATGCTTGCACTGAGAAACATGAGCAGTGATGTACCACTCATTAGATGAGGGTCAAAAGTACATACATAGATTTTCTGTGGTATATGCATGTTCATGGATCACTGAAATGTGAGAATGTAGTAGGAAGACTGACGTCTCCAAGCCCCACACTTAGTACATGGTACTCACCTCCCAAGACGGAAAGAATTCAAAGTCTTAATACAAAGGTGATAAATATACCAAACAACAAAACCCAACCCCAATGGACTCCTGATAAAATTGCTAAACACCTCACAATCATGATAGGAAAAAAGAAAAGACATTTCCATTTCTAAGGGTAAATAGTATTTACCACATTCTCTTTTCTTCATTTATGCATAATTTTCATCATAAAATCTAAAAAGTTGTGTTATATAATAAAGTGAGAGATACCATGATCAAGAGCTAAAGTAGTCAACAGACCCAGACCTAGTAATCATCCAGCTGCTAGACTAATCAGACAGAAACATAGCCTTTATGTGAAATGCTGTTGGTGATATAAATATGTCTACAAGGGCTGTGCTTGCAAGAATGATGGTAGTTTCTATTTTGAGGATATTAAGTTTCAAGTTAGCATGTGAGTGTATCTACAAGCAAATACTAATATGGGGCTGGGTTTCAGAGACATGAGGAAATAAATAGATGAAATCTTAGAATTCAGAATCATCTGTATAGAGAGTTCTGAGAGTATGTGAAATTAAAAAACAACAACTTCTCGGGGTGCCTGGGTGGCTCAGTTTGTTGAGCATCTGACTTCAGCTCAGGTCATGATCTCGCAGTTCATGAGTTCGAGCCCCATGTCAGGCTCTGTGCTGACAGCTCAGAGCCTAGAGTCTGCTTCTGATTCTGTGTCTCCCTCTCTCTCTTCCCTTTCCCCGCTCATGCTCTGTCTCTCTCTGTCTCTCAAAAATGAATAAACATTAAAAAATAACAACAACAACAACTTCAGAAAATACTTACATTTAAGATGTGCATATATCAACAAAAATACAGAAGCCCAATTATTACTAATTTAGGGTAATAATCATTTGAAGAATTCTGTCACAAATTACAAAGGAGGCAAGAGTTCAAGATAGAAGAGGTTAATGGAAGATGAAAACTAAAGCAGGATCATAAGGTGCAATGAGATTGATAGGCCAACGATTTGGTCCCTGTGCCCTCCTAGATAGCTTTAGTAAAGTATTGGTGGAACAGGTAAAAATTAAAACACATTTACAGTCAACAGGTAAAGGAAGGACTGTTTTTTAAATAATTTGATACATTATAAATAACTTCAGAGAAATACTGAGTTTTTATGATTATATACTCTTTATATTTCAATTCATTTCAATTTAGTGGGATAAATGAAACTTTTATATTAACAAAAATAAACATCAAAGAGCAACCAATTTTTAATATACTTGTTTCTATATTTATTTACTTTTTAAAGTTTGTTTGAGAGAGATCAACAGAGCACACGAGTGGGGGGAAAGACAGAGAGAGAGGGAGACAGAGAATCCCAAGCAAGCTCAGCATTGCTATTGTGGCTTGAACTCACGAATGGAACCATGAGATCATGACCTAAGCCTAAGTCAAGAGCGGCATAGGACCTAATGAGTCACCCAGGCACCCATGTTTTTTGTAATTTAGAATAAATAATGACAAAATGAAATCCTTAAATTCTAGAATGACCAGTTTATATAAAAACATAAAACTCAGGGTGCCTCGGTAACTCAGTCAGTTGAGCATCCAGCTCTTGATTTCAGATCAGGTCATGATTTCACAGTCCGTGGGTTCAAGCCCCATTTAGGCTCTCTGCTGGCAGCGCAGATCCTGCTTGGGATTCTTTCACTCATGCTTTCTATCTCTCTCTCAACAATGAATAAACTTTAAAAAATATATAAAACTCTAATTGTAAATAAAATACATGGATTACAATAGCAAAAGAATAATAGAATAAGTAAACTTGAGTTGCATCATTTTGTGCCCAATAAAAAATAGAAAGTGTAATATTTTACTAACTATGTAACAGGTTAAATTTGGGTTCACAGAGTGCCTGGGTGGCTTGGTTGGTTGAGCGTCTGACTGTTGATTTCGACTCAGGTCATCATCTCACTGTGGGCTTGAGCCCCTCATTGGGCTCTGTGCTGACAGCACAGAGCTTGGGTGGGATTTTTCGTCTCACTGTTCCTTCCCTGCTTGTGCACTCTCTCTCACATAAATAAATAAACTTAAAATAATAAATAAATAATTTAATTAATTAATTTTGGTTCACATGTTCAAACTACATTTCCGCTTAAAAATCAGGGTTTTTTTTGAATTAGAATCTGTGTGGGGAATATTATTGTTAAAATTTTGTTTGTGTTTTAGTAAAAAATTGCAAATTACATGGGAACTTCTCTGTATATTTATATACATAGATACATGAATACACATACAATCTATGCTTCTATTGTGTGTGTGTATTTGGTCATTCTACTTCTAAATTGTGAGAAAAATAAGAGCAGTACTCTGGTTTCTCCTGATTCTTACAATTTCCAGATATTTTATCAGAAGGAAGGGGCACCTAGGTGGCTGAGTCAATTAAGTATCCTACTTTGTCTCAGGTCATAATCTCATAGTTTGTGGGTTTGAGCCCCATGCTGGGCTCTATGCTGACAGCTAAGAGCCTTGAGCCTGCCTCAGATTCTGTCTCCCTCTGTCTGGTCCTCCCCCGCTCATTCTCTGTTTGTCTCTCTCTCTGTCTCTTTCAAAATAATAAATATTTTAAAAAAAGAAGTTAAATTAAAACACTGTTAATAGACTATGTCTTTTTTTGAGCATTTATAAAGTGTTCATATTCCCAGTATCATTCAAATCCAGTTTTATTTTTACCTGCCCACCAATAACAGTTTACTATATATTCTTTCTAAAATAACAGAAATAATTATTCTCCCTTTTAAAACCCCCAGAAAATGGTACATTATAAATGCATTTTAATTAAATAACACTGATTAATTGATAAATCTATCATTTATGTTGCCAAACATGCTCTAAACAGATATACTCTAATAGGAAGCTTTTTATCCCATTTTTATCCGTTTCCATTTAAATATATAATATTTTGCACTAGAGAGTTTTTATCACATATTGGGAATCCTTGAAAGAATTGTATTTTTTTAAAGTTCAAATTTAAGGAGTGCCTGGGTGGCTCAGTCAGTTAAAAGTCCAACTTCAGTTCAAGTCATGATCTCATAGTTCATGAGTTCAAGCCCTGCCAGCTTTGTGCAGATAGCTCAGAGCCTGGAGCCTACTTTAGATTCTGTGTCTCCCTCTGTCTCTCACCCTCCACCACTCACACTGCCTTTTTCTCTCTCAAAAAATAAAACAATAAAAAAAATTGTTAAAAAGTTCAAATTTAGGAGCCTTGCCCATACAGGGTGCCTGGGTGGCTCTCTTGGTTAAGTGTCCAACTTTGGCTGAGGTCATGATTTCACGGTTCCTGGGTTCAAGCCCCACATCAGGCTCTGTGCTGCAGCTCAGAGCCCAGAGCCTGCTTCAGATTCTGTGTCTCTCTCTCTCTGCCCCTCCCCTGATCATGCTCTCTCTCTCTCAAAAATAAATAAACATCAAAAAAAATTTAAAAAAAAAAGATCATTGCCCATATGGGTTCTGAAATATGTAACATCAATTCTAAACAAATCTCCATTGGAAGGACAAATCTAGAAGATAGAAGGTTGTTTTTATTCTAAATTTAAAATTTATTTGACTATGAGTAAAAGGCAGTTAGACTGACAAAATCCACATTATTAATTATGTATATATTTCATTATGTGAAAAATTCGAGAAGTATCAGCAAAATGAAATAAATCGTATATTCCATAAAGAACCTCAACTCTTCTCTATGGAAACAATGAATCTCTCATGTTCACACCTTTTTTTTTTTTTTTTTTTCAACGTTTATTTATTTTTGGGACAGAGAGAGACAGAGCATGAACGGGCGAGGGGCAGAGAGAGAGGGAGACACAGAATCGGAAACAGGCTCCAGGCTCTGAGCCATCAGCCCAGAGCCCGACGCGGGGCTCGAACTCCCGGACTGCGAGATCGTGACCTGGCTGAAGTCGGACGCTTAACCGACTGCGCCACCCAGGCGCCCCTCTCATGTTCACACCTTATAAGAATCCACTTCAGCATCTACTGACCAATCTCCTTAACTTTTTGTGGTATGCTGATGCAGATTGTTTATCTGAGAATTTTAAACATATCAAGAATGAATGATTTCATAAATATTAATTTTAAAGAGTGACAAGTGGATGTTATTAAGAGTAAATCTTATAGATATCTGTTCTGAATTTAAAATTCTAGTTCATGAAGGCTAGAATTCAACATGGCAATATGGTATAATAATAATAAAAGCTTATTTTTATATGCTTCATTCTGTTATGGCTTTTTAACTATAAGAATGATGCTTACTATTTTTCTTACTGAGGCAAAACTCTAATACTCAGCAAATATTAATTGCGATCTGGAGAAAAAAATATATAAAACTTAAAATCTGGGAAGGAGCTTCACTATTTTATATTCATAATATATATCTATAAGATTTACTTTTAATAACAGTATGTAGCCAAGTAGCATGTCATTCTTACATGGTTTTAGGCACACTGAGCATAAAAAAAGACCTACTTTTAACAAATCTCTTAGAAAAGGCATTTGTGATATAACATCATGTCCTCCTAAAAGCCCTGTCGTCCCTTGACTGATACATTATTTGTACATCTATCTTTCAGACCCTCCCACACAATCTAAAACATATAAGCTCTGCTTTTAAAAAAATGTCAATACCTGCTAATTGCTTCCTGAGTAGGTTTTGGTGTTATTTCAATGAAAGGTATAATTTAGCAAACAGATTTAGCAAGCAGCAGATAAAACAATTAGTACAAAGATCTTTTGTGAAAGAAGTGGCTGCCAGTACGCCCGCAGTGAAGGCTGAATTTGTAATTTAGAAAACAGATTTAGCAAGTGGCAGATACAACAATTAGTCTAAAAATCTTTTTGTGAGAGAAAGAGCTCACAGAATAGGAGAAGCCACATTTGCATAAAAATGATATGTCAATTTCACCGAAAGCAAGTAAGTTTTCCTCTCCACCTCTTAACCTTTTCTTTTCCTTATGATTTTCTTTTTCCTCGTATATTGCAACGTGGTCAAGTCACTAGAGTATTCCTAAAGTCATCATATAAGCAGTGCTGTCTCATGTAGACTCACCACATTTTTAATAAATAATAACCATGATTCACAGGGCCACAATATCTATTGGGTTATGCAAGAAAATGAACCTGTTTCCCTTTCCCTAATGGGTCTATGCTTCCTTGATTATAGCTTAGACTTTTCATATAGAAGTGACATATTAGTCACAATTACAAAATTTAGAAGCTCAAACCAGCATGGACTTATATAACTATCTAAGATATCATTCGTTACTAGGGTTCTCATATAGAAGCAAAAAATAATTTAAATTGCACAAATGGATCAAAGAACGGATTCACAGTAAGTTTCACTGGATGGCATTAGCTTCAGATTTCTTCCCCTTAGGAAAGGATGTTAGTGTTGTGAATGCTAGATCCTCTGGGATAGGGCCCTGTGCAATTCTCAGATTACATTCTGTCAAGAAACCCCTGCCAGAAACCAATGAGATCCATTAAAGCCAGACACACTGTTCAGCAAGGAATGGCCTTACTGGTTGATCTGAAGCTACTCTAAAGTGTGCTACTGTAAAGCGATGAGAAGTCCTCCAAAATCCGTGACTGTTGCCATGGACCTCTCTTGACAGGTATATTTACAAAGCCATTGGGTTTTTGCCATGCTAAACAATTTACTGATTTCAGAGATCTATGTCAGACTCTCAGGTTTAAAACTCCTTTGTTTCATTTTGATACGTCCATTGCCAATAACCAACCACTCTTGTATGTTTAAACATCAAGCCCTTGGAGATGCTGCTGCAATTCTTTACCCTTGATCCAGCTCAAGGACAATAAAGAGTTCATTGACCTAGATTGTTTATGAAATAAATGTTGCACAACTGTGCTTACAAATGATGTTTAGAGGAACCTGGGTGTCCCAGTCAGTTTAAGCGCCTGACTGGCTCAGGTAATGATCTTGCAGTTCATGAGTTCAAGCCCCGTGTTGGGCTCTGTGCTGACAGCTCAGAGCCTGGAGCCTGCTTTGGATTCTGTGTCTCCCTCTCTCTCTTCCCCTCCCCTGCTCATACTCTGTCTCTCTCTCTCAAAAATAAATAAAACATTAAAAAATATTAAACAAACGACATTTATTTATGTAATTCTACAATTGAAACATACTCAGTTTACTCAATTCAGAGAATTCTTTGTGCAAAAAAAAATGCCTTGCACATTCTTATTCAATTTCCAGCTTCCATTTGTTACGCATATACACTCTAGAATTTTGTCTTTTGTTATTCAATGATGTTGTTTTAAATGTTTGGTTCATATTTGCTATTCTCAAAGGGGGGTTGGCATTTTTTTTTCTCTAGGAGACTTTCCAGGCAATAAAGTCTCTGTTGCAGTACTCAACTGTGTCACTGTAGTATGAGAAGCATCTTAGTAACAGGTAAACAAATGGGCATGATTGTGTTCAAATAAAACTTTATTTGCAAAAATAGGTGGCAGACATGATTTGGCCCACACTAGCCATATTTAGTCAACCCCTAATTTAGTGTTAAATTGTTTATATTCATTCATACTGTGTTCATTCTGAAAGAAGCTTCATTGACCATATGGTTAGAGAATAATTGCTCACTCTAAGGCAATTCCACAAAATGTGAATTTGGTATGAAATAACAATTATTTTTCAAAATATTACTCTTCAGTTTAGTGAAATATCTTCCAACTCTTCTGATATTATGTGGTAGTAGAGAAAATCATTTTATTTTTAAAATGATATATTATAAAATGTAAGCTTATGATAGATCAGATGATGCATATTATATATTAAATCATATTTATATATAGTATGATTTCAAATTGCTTCAATTTTAAATATTATGTAAATAATCATTAAACTTTGAAATAGAGACATTGGAAATAAAGTCTTATAAAAGTAAATTAATCCAAACTCCATATTCCACAAATAGGAAACTGAAAGCAATAATGCCACATATATCATAGTTCTGGAAAAAACAAGATTGGGATCTAATTTCATTGGGTCCTTATTATTATGTAAATATTTTGGGGGAAAATTTGCCATTTTTCTTCCAAAGAATTAATTTCTGATGTAGCATAAATTCTATCAGTCAACAGCTTGCATGGTCAAATATGCTACTTATTCAGTTGACTTAGTAATATAGTTGTTTCTGAAATGTTAAAAACCTTAAATTTTATGTTTAAAATTAAACATGTTTAAAAACTTAAATTTTAACATAACATTGCATATAAATTTAAATATTAAACGCTGATAAGCATATACTGAATTCATACTTATTAAATTCTTCCCTTATGTTTATGATTTCCCTTTGATAGTGAGACATTGTAAATGGAGATGGCTTCTAATGTAGCAAAAGAAATCTGCTGTAGCCTGTTTCTTGAGTGTATAGTATTTTGGAATGGTGTTATATTTTTGTACTTAATATTTTATGTTATATATTATATATATGATTTTTTGGTGATAAATTTGCCCTATAAAAATGGCTAAATCAAGTAGCAGAAGACTTAGGCATTGATGCTAGAACATTACTGTTAGCTCATAATGAAAACAACTCATTCAACATTTCCATAATCAACATTTTAGATAAGCGTAAGGAATAGTCCTTCATTTGAGGATAATACAATTAAAAGTTAAATTGTAGGTGATATTATTAATAATGACAAATATAAACCACAGAAACTATTATTTCATGTAGCTGATTCAATAGCTGAGTTATATGATTTAAACATGAATAGTATCAAAGGTTGAATAGTGCCACAGTTCATATAAAGCATTATTTTTTTTTAATTTTTTTAACGTTTATTTATTTTTGAGACACAGAGAGACAGAATATGAACGGGGAAGGGTCAGACAGAGGGAGACACAGAAACTGAAACAGGCTCCAGGCTCTGAGCTGTCAGCACAGAGCCCAACGCGGGCTCGAACTCACGGAAGGCGAGATCATGACCTGAGCCAAGTCAGCCGCTTAACGGACTGAGCCACCCAGGCGCCCCTGAAGCATTATTTACAAACTAACCACTCAGAAATTTACATATATCATAGTTCTGGAAAAAACAAGATTGGGATCTAATTTCATTGGGTCCTTATTATTATTTAAATATTTTGGGGGAAAATTGGCCATTTTTTCTTCCAAAGAATTAATGTTAATGTTTATTTTTGAGAGAGACAGAGCTTGAGCAGGGGAGGGGCAGACAGAGAGGATGACACAGAATCCCAACAAGGCTCTAGGCTCTGAGCTGTCAGCACAGAGCCGGGTGAGGGGCTCGAACTCATGAACCATGAGATCATGACCTAAGCTGAAGTCGGATGCCTAACGGACTGAGCCACCCAGGTGCCCAAAAATGAGGTACCTTTGAAGAATGAGGAATATATGCTAGACTAAGATGGATGGCAGAAGAAAAAGTTATGACAGAAGATAAGCTATTCTCATTACCATTCTCATTTAGGTAAACTCAGGTTGATTGATTTTCTTGGTACAAGTGATAGATGGAGAAGGAAAAGTAGAGAGTTAGGAAAATATCACATTGTTATTCACCATATGCACTAAATTAGAAATTTTAACTTTACTCAGAAAGCTATTGAGGGTCACTGAAGACTTTTATGATCAATTAATATAAAATGAGAAAACCAGAAACAAATAGAAAGCGTAACTGGAAATACTGAGCGTTAATTAAAATGTTAGTGTTGCCATTTATTGAAATTATTAGAGTGATGGATTCTGGTGGGTTAAAGAATCTAGTGTAAGAAAGACTTTGAAATAGTATTTTATGAAATATAAATGTTGAAGTATGATAGTTGTGCTAGGAATGTGAATAGGAAATGAAAAATCTATTTGCCCTTAAGGAAAACCTGAGAAGCTGCAAAAGTGACTGTGTAAAAGCTTGTTTTGATTGTAGACCTACCAGAAAATCCATCAAGGAGCAGACCCCTTCAATGACCAAAGGTTCTTGATCCAAAGACATTACATGCATATCTATAATAAAGTATTACAGACTTTCTCAGTTACAACAACTGACACATAAACTCTCACCCAATCACTCAAACTTAGCTTTGTTCAATTCCTCACTCACAATGTTTGCATCAAGAAGTGATGAAACACCTTTAATTGCATAAAGCTGTTCCCTTCAGGAGACATTCTATTTATGAACAGAAATGTTGTATACAAAAAAAAAAAAAAGCAGGGGTGGGGAAGTAAGATTGTGGTTGTTTTGATTGTCAGATTACATTGGCAAATTGGTATGATGGGGAATAGAAATAATCTTAACTGTCCCTTTAGCTTAATGAGGATTCTGATCTCATAATTTATTTCTGCCCTCTGTTCTGCCACATGAAATGTGAGGTCACAAAAGGGAAATGAATAATATTTCAATATCACTATATAGTTAATATATTCACTAGGGGAATTAGGATGTGCCTCTATACTGCCACAGAATGGTATAGCTGTCATTTGATTCAAGCGATCAGTTAAAAGATTAGAATAAAGTCTCGGACCTAACTCATTAAATTCAGAAAACAGGTGTTTTGTTAATATAATGGGTCTAAATAAGTTCTGGGTTTTGAATTATGATTAATTAAACAGAATAATGTCAATAGCACATTCAAAAGATAATGGGGAATAAAGATCAGCAATGCCTTAAAAAAGAAGAGAGAAAAGAAGAGGAAATGTTTCCATGAAGATGTGTAACCATAATCTTTTGAGAGTCTGTAAGAATTTTTTAGTTCACTGACTTCCAATGTTGGGACCCACAGTATTTCTGTAAGAATCAAACAGGTGACAAGAGTATGTTTAGTAAGATGACCCATTTTTTTCTGAATATAATCCTCTGTTTTCTAGAGTTAACCGATTCTTCATTTTTAATTAATAAATCATTTTATACAATGAAAACTTTAAACAGATTTAGATATTTTTTGGATGAGTAGTGATGAAAATTATAATCTGGATTTACTACATTGTTAAGTTTTTCTTTTTTTTTCTATTTTCGTCTTTGCCATTAATGAAATCTGTTTTTCTGTGTTCCTAAACTTTTCCTTGTCCTTAGTACCTACCAAATGCCTTGTCACATTGTATGCGCCCAGTAGCTGCTGTTAGAATAAGTTGGATGGACTGTATGATATTTAATAAATAGGACAACTGTTTCAGAATACTTACAAGGAAATGGCCAGGAACTCAAATCTGGTAAGCATATTTGTGATGGTTTCGTATCATTTATAACCAATGAAGTATATTACAAATTATAAAACAACTTGCAAAAATATATAGGATACCTTTGTTCTGATTTTGTTTGATATCTTGAATTTATAACCTTTCCATTATCAGTTTTGTACAATTCTCAGTTCCTCAGATTCAACATTTGCATTCAGGCTGTGTTGAAATATAGAAGATTCTTATACCAGATAAGATAATTAATGCATTGAAGGTTTCCAAAATTAACTATAGCCGGATATTAATTTAGCCGTTCCTAGAATGTTAGTGGGTTGCAAAAAGTAATGCTGTCAAATGGTGATATGAAAACAAAAATTATGATGATATCCTTTTTTTTCACTGCCACGAATATAAGTGGCATGAGTTGCTTCTACATTTTTATCTTTCTCACTTCTGCAGTCTTCATCCTAATAACTTATTTTCTCTTCAAACTGTCCATAGTGCTTAACAAAAATGCCTTCATTATGTAACAAGAGGAAAGAGGAAAGTGAAGTGTGATGTCTGCTACTTAATGAAATATTGATCTTGATCATTGGGTATTTGGAGATATTTTTAGCTATTGAAATAGTTGCAAGCTTAACATTTTTAAATTAAAAAAAATTGAAATAAATTGATATTCAGCTAGCATCAAGTGGAATTATTTCATTTTACAAATAATAAAAAGAAGATCCAGGGCACTGATGGTCTTATAAATTATCATCCATGTATTTAGGGGAAAAGTGAGTACTTGAACTGTTCTGTCTCAAGATAATGTTCTCAATTTGTATTTTTACACTCGTGTCCCTGCAGTGTAACTTTGCCTATTTTTCAGGATATTCTCTAATACTTCCTTTAATACATTTTTCTATATACACTTTATATTATTGTCAAGAAATAAGAACACAAACTATTAATATTTTACAGTGATTTCAACTTTTTATAATTTTGTGTTATTTGATCGAAATTAGGTGTTGTCATCCCTCTTTCTCCCATATTTCTGCTTAATACTCTAGTGGATCAGCCACCAACCCTCTTTCCATATACAGGAAGATACTTTCTTCCTTGAACAGTTCATTTTACCAGCTTCTCCAATGACATAAGGGATGCCTGAGTGAAGAGCCTTAACACCCAAGCCGTATTCACTACAGAATGGGAGAAAATCCTGAATTAAAGGCAAATATCAAACCTGCCTCTTCTCTTCCTCTTCCTTTTTCCATTTCCTGACCTCATAGGACAAGCACAAAGGGACAGCTTTGCTTTCTACATGCAGGTTGTATGGACCCCATTATTCAGCTGTTGAGGTAAATAGACTTGTGAGGGATAAAGTTCTTCAGTCTCAGGCCCACTTCCTCTCTCCAAAAAGTATATTGGCAATATTTTAGGAGTTATAGGAAGCAGTGCTGTCTAAATGGAGATTTACTGCCTTTCCTGTTAGAGATGCTGAGATCGATATTATCAGTGAGAACAATAAATGAGAGGAGAGGTAGGTGGTACCTCAAACCATAGCAAACAGCCCCAGGCAACCAGATTACAATAAAGGTATGCCGGGCATTATTGTATTCTATTTTTTGGCTGAAGAAGAAATGGAAGTAACATAACTAATCAAAACAAATATGGAGCTCAGATCCAGGTCTTCTGATTTCAAATCTGCTTCTTCCACCATACCACACAGAATAACTGAACTACTAATTTTAATATTAGAAAATTTACAAAACTTTAAAATTATTATTTGTTCTTGGATTTGCAAAAATATGTTTCCAGCCTACATTTTCCATCTTCCTTTTCATGTGCATAAACTCCTACACTAGCCCAACTATTCTCTGTATATACTTTCCCTATAATCATGTGGTTTACTTAGCCTGGAATGCCCTACTTTAACTAATATAGTGTTATTCATGCAAAATTAATTTCAAATTTTAGGATAACTATTATGAAAATAGTAACATGTTGAGAAGTAAACAAAAATTCCTTAACTTATCTCGTATAATTAAGACTTCATGAGGTTAGGAATTTGAAGTAAAATACTGAGTACTACACTCTTTTTGTTATCTATAATAAATATTAACAATTTGCCATTGTTAGTGATAATAACTATAAATATATATATGTTTATATATGTGTGTATATATATATATATATATATATATATATATTCATTTACCTTAGAAAGAGAGAGAGAGCGTGAGTGCGGGAGGGGGCAGAAAGAAAGAGAGAATTTTCATCAGGGTCCATGCTTATGCAGAACCTGATGAAGAACTCAATCTCACAAACTGTGAGATCATGACCTGAGCCAAAAGCCACCCAGGCACCCCAATAACTGTGATATTAGATGTCTATAGCTTGAAAAGAAACTTGAAGATCTTTAATAAAACAAAACATTAAATACGCAGAAACTGACACATCATTCAACACTAAGACTTTCAACAGTTTACAGAATAGTGATAAAATCAGATGCTCGCAATATAATAGATGGAGCCCCAAGGAAATTCATCTTCTTCTCTTTAGATCACTTCCTTTCTAAAGGCAGATACAATGTCTTATTCATCTAGGTTGCCAAAAATTTTACAAACAGAATCTTAAAAAGTAATTTGGAAAGTGTTTTTGAAACAAGAGGTAAATGAATGCAGCATCCACATTGCAACACGGTAAAGATTTGGCCAGTAGTCAAAGTGAATAAAGTCAGGTCAGAAAATAAGGGTGCTGCTAAGAGCTGAGACAAGGTAAAATTTAAGTTTTGCTATTGTTGCTGATTTTTACTTGTCGTTAATAGAGGGGATCTGAACTTGTTAGAAAAGACTACATATAAACACATATATACCAATAGGCAAAACCTTGTTTTGTGAGCATAACTCATTCTGGAAACATTTTGTAACCCAAAGCACTTGTGTATATCAAAGCTAATTTCAAGAGTAATTGGATCAGTTGTGATCTTGTGACATTTGGCATCATGTACTACTTATACTGCAAGACATTGCTTTCTTATCAAGTTAAGATATATTATAAATGATTGCTCATTTTGCAGAATACTTGCAGACCAGGTAACGCACATTCCAAGGTTTTACTGTATATATATGTGTGTGTGTGTGTGTGTGTATATATATATATATATATATATATATATATATGTGTGTGTGTGTGTGTGTGTGTGTGTGTATATACATATACACACATACATACACATATATGTGTGAAAATATAAAATGTATATATATATACACATACACATATATGTGTGAAAATATAAAATGTATATATATATGTGTGTGTTTGTGTGTGTGTGTGCGTGTGTGTGTGTGTGTGTGAAAATATTAAACGTTTGGCAGAGAAAATAATATTTTGGTAATAATGAGTGTACTCTTCAAACTCTAAGTTATTTATGCCCAAACATTGCAAGGCCATATCTCTAGAGCGTTGCTATCTAATGAGTAGCTATGTAAATTTATGTTTAAATTAATTTAAATTAAGCAAAATTAAAAATTCAGTTGGACTAGCCACATTTCATGTGCTCAGTCGTCAAATGGGCCTGCCCTAAGAGCAATGCAGACCTAGAATAAATTTAATATCATAGAACGTTTCATTGGTTAACAGTAGTCTAAACATAAATATGAGTGAATATATATAGTTGGGAATAAATTATAGCTACATGAAAATTATCTGTCACAAGCACACAACTGAGTGTGTCCTTGGCATTTTACTTTGCACAGTTATATATTCATGTATTGTGTTAGAAACACTCAGATCATCCCTGTAACATTCTAATACATTTGGTGTATTATGTAAAGAGAATAAAATATCTTCCAACTGTATTATATTCTTTCTATGGATTCATTTTTGGAAGATCTCTTTCATTAACTTTTTTGAAGTATTCTTACTATAGAGAAAACAAATCTAAAACAAGCCTCAGGTGTTTCTTTGGGGCTGGGATCCCTGCTCTGGAAAATTATAGGTTTGCTTTGTTATGAGAACTTCTGTCTTCCAGAGAACATTTTTTTTCTTTTTTATAGACTTTTACTTGACATTTATGCTTTAATGGCAATGCAATTTAGGAAAAGAACACACTGATCAATTAGTAAACCCTTTTAAAGACAAATGTAAGTCTAGCATATCGGTGGGAGTTGGAATAAGAGAGAGGACAAGTAGCAATACTATGAAAGGAAAAGAGGAATGCAAATTAAATTCTCTGCCTTGCAATAATGAAGGTCATGCCAATATAAAAGGAAGTTAAAATGTTATAGTCTCCAGGATGTTGAAGAGACTCAAATGAGTTCTCAGTATAGTTGTTAACATCCAAAGATGATTGTCAAGGCCCGTGTGAAGGAAAAGATTCCACAACTTCACATATACATTTTGACAGCACTGTCCAAGTGTATAATAGATATTCAGGATAATTGAAAAAGGTGAGAGATACACGGTCTGGGGTTCAGATGTTTGTAAGTGAAGAGAATCATGGACCAGTGATCTGGGAGTGGCCCTGGAAGGTAAGGGCACAGTCAATACCACAACTACTATCGTTGAAAGTCCAAGAAAGTTGACGTGAAGGCCCCTCAATAGAAACATCAGGATAGAGTATCTGAAAGAGAAGTACGTGTATACAATATTTGTTGAAATAAGAGCAGTATCACCATGGGTTATAGCACAAACAAGTATAGGCAGGAGAAAAGGGGTGAGATTAATTTTAAAAAATAAATTAACAAAAGAGAGTTGTGTACAAGAAACTTTTGCAAGCAAAGAGATGAGAAGTTCATTAGCATTTTGTTGATGTGTTGAGCAGGGATGATTGATACACTTAATTAGAAGTGAAATGTATTCTGACATTTTTAAGTCTGATTTACTAGATCCAGAAGAGAGGGTCCATTATCACGTGAGTATCTAAACTAGGATATGGCCATCTGACTTAAATGATTTTCTAATCTTCTTCTGCCAGTGTTAAAAAATAATATGCAAATTCAATTTGTTGTCATGAGACAGGATGAAATAATTTATATAATAACATATTTACATGTTAAAATTCTATTCAACCTTTATACCTCAGCTCAGATGGTTCCTCTTTAATGAGACCTTCATTAATCTCTGTTCATTATTGGGTTCACTTTTAAACAGTAGGTTCATAAAAGCAAATTACCTGACAGAAAAGGAAGTAATAAGCAGCCAGACAGATGTTTTAGAAAAAAGGTTAATAGGTGAAGAGCTAGGAATCAGCATAGTCCTGGAAACAATGGCAGGGGACCATTTAATACGACTCTAGCTTCTATAGTATTAAATGAAGTAAGGAGAATGGTGAGAGGAGGCTAGTGTGTTGACCCATTGTCCATTCATTTGAGACTTGATAAAAATATTATTTGATCTCAAGAGGAAAGCTCTCAGTTTTTCCCCATTGAAGATGGTATTAGCTGTGGGCTTTTCATATATGGCTATTATGATGTTAAGATGTTTCTTCTATCCCAACTTTCTTGAAGGTTTTTATTAAGAAAGGAGACTGTATTTTGTCAAATACTTTTTCTTCATCTATTGACAGGATCATATGGTTCTTATCTTTCATTCTATTAATGTGATGTATCATATTGATTGATTTGCTGATATTGAACCAGCCCTGCAGCCCAGGAATGAATTCCACTTGATCATGGTGAATAATTCTTTTAATACACTGTTGAATTCAATTTGCTAGTATCTTGTTGAGAATTTTTGCATCCATGTTCATCAGGGATATTGCCTGTAATTCTCCTTTGTAGTCGGGTCATTGTCTGGTGTGGGAATCAAGGTAATGCTGGCTTCATAGAATGAGTCCAGAGGCTTTCCTTCCTTTTTTATTTTTTTGGAACAGCTTGAGGAAAAATAGGTATTTAACTCTGCTCTACATGTCTGGTAGAATTCCCCTGGGAGGCCATCTGGCCTAGGACTCTTATTTGTTGGGAAATTTTTGATAACTCGTTGAATTCCTTCACTGGTTACGGGTCTGTTCAAATTTTCTATTTCTTCCTGTTTGAGTTTTGGTAATGTGTGAGTGTCTAGGAATTTTTCCATTTCTTGCAGATTGTCCAGTTTGTTGGCATATAATTTTTCATAGTATTCTCTGAAAATTGTTTGTATTACTGTGGTGTTGGTTGTGATCTCCCTTCTTTCATTCAAAATTTTATCTATTTGAGTTCTCTCTCTCTTCTTTTTGAGAAGTCTGGTCAGGGATTTATCAATTTTGTTCATTCTTTCAAAAAAACAGCTCTTAGATTCATTGATCTGTTCTACTTTTTTTTTATTCTGTGTTGTTTACTTCTGCTGTAGTCTTTATTATTTCTCTTCCTCTGTTGGCTTTGGGGTTTCTTTGCTGCTCTGCTTCTAGTTCCTTTAGGTGTGAGGTTAGGTTCTGTATTTGGGATTTTTCTTGCTTCTTGAGATAGGCCTGGATTGTAATGTATTTTCCTCTTAAGACTGCCTTTGTTGCATCCCAAAGGGTTTGGTCTGTCATGTTTTCATTTTCATTTGCTTCCATATATATATATATATATATATATATATATATATATATATATTTAATTTCATCTTTAATTTCTTGGTTGAACCGTTCATTCTTTAGTAGGGTGTTCTTTAACCTCCATGCATTTGGAGGCTTTCTAATTTTTTTTCTTGTGGTTGATGTCAAGTTTCATAGCATTGTCATCTGAAAATATATATGGTATGATCACAATCCTTTTATATTTGTTGAGGGCTGTTTTGTAACCCAGTATGTGATTTATCTTGGAGAATGTTCCATGTGCCCTTAAGAAGAATTTGTATTCTGCTGCTTTTGGATGAAGAGATCTGAATATATCCATCAAGTCCATCTGGTCCAGTGTATCATTCAAGGCCATTGTTTCTTTACTGATTTTCTGCCTAGATGATCTGTCCATTGCTATAAGTGGAATACTAAAGTCACCTACAATTACAGTATTATTATCAATAAGTTTGCTTATATTTATGATTAATTGATTTATACATTTGGGTTCTCTTACGTTGGGGACATAAACATGTACAATTGTTAGTTCTTCTTGATGGATAGACCCCTTAATTATAATGTAATGTCCTTCTTCATCTATTGTTACAGTCTTTAGTTTAAAGTATAGTTTGTCATATATAAGTATGGCTGTTCCAGCTTTCTTTTGACTTCCAGTAGCATAATAGATGGTTCTCCATCTCCTTTCAATCTGCAGGTGTCCTCAGTTCTAAAATGAGTCTCTTTTGGACTCATATAGATGGATCTTGGTTTTTTATCCATTCTAATACCCTATGTCTTTTGATTGGGGCATTTAGTCCATTTACATTCAGAGTGATTATTGAAAGATATGGATTTAGTGCATTGTGTTATCTTTAGGTTTCGTGTTTGTGGTGATGTCTCTGGTCCTTTATAGTCTTTGTTGCTTTCTTCTCACAGATTCCCCCTTAGGATCTCCTGCAGGGCTGGCTTAGTGGTCATGAATTCCTTTAGTTTTTGTTTGTCTTGGAAAGGCTTTATCTCTCCTTCTATTCTGAATGACTGCCTTTCTGGTTAAAGGATTCTTGGCTGCATATTTTTTCCTCTTCAGCACGTTGAATATATCCTGCCACTCCCTTCTGTCCTGCCAAGTTTCAGTGAACAGGTCTGCTACTACCCTTATGTGTCTACCCTTGTAGGTTAAGGCCTGTTTGTCCCTAGCTGCTTTCAGAATTCTCTCTTTATCTTTGCATTTTGCTAGTTTTACTGTGATATGCCATAATGTTGACCTGTTCTTGTTGATTATGAAAGGAGTTCTCTGTGCCTCCTGAACTTGGATGTTTGCTTCCTTCCCTACAACAGGGATGTCCACTCTCACTACTGTTTTGTTAGCATAGCATTGGAAGTCTTAGCCTCAGCAATCAGACAACAAAAGGCACCCAAATTTGCAAATAAGAAGTCAAACTTTCACTTTTCACAGATGGCATGATACTCTACATGGAAAACCCAAAAGACTCCACCAAAAAGCTGATAGAAGTGATACAGGAATTCAACAAAGTCACAGGATATAAAATCAATGTACAGAAATTGATTGCATTTCTATACACCAATAAGGAAGCAACAAAAAGAGATATCAAGGAATCAATCACATTTACAATTTCACCAAGAACCATAAAATACCTAAGTATAAACCTAACCAAAGATGTAAAAGATCTGTATGCTGAAAACTATAGAAATCTTATGAAAGAAATTGAAGACAACACAAAGAAATTGAAACACAGTCCGTGCTCATGGTTTGGAAGAACAAATATTCTTAAAATGTTGATACTACCTAAAGCAATCTACACATTCAGTGCAATCCCAATCAAAATAGCACCAGCATTCTTCTCAGAGCTAGAACAAATTTTTTGGAACCACGAAAGACCCTCAATACCCAAAGTAATGTTGAAAAAGAAAACCAAACCTGGTGGCATCACAATCCCAAGCTTTAGCCTGTACTACAAAGCTGATATCAACAAGACAATATGATATTGGGACAAAAACAGACACAGAGACCAATGGAACAGAGTAGAGAACCCAGAATTGGACCCACAAATGTAGGGCCAACTAATCTTTGACAAACAAGAAAGAGTATCCAATGGAAAAAAGATGGTCTCTTTAGCAAATGGTTATGGGATAACTGGACAACAACATGCAGAAGAATGAAACCGGGCCAGTTTCTTACAGCATACACAAGAATAAACTCAAAATGGATGAAAGACCTAAATGTGAGACAAGAAACCATCAAAACCCTAGAGGAGAAGACAGGCAACAACCTCTTTGACCTCAGCTATAGCAACTTCTTACTTTGCTTTACTTACATACATTACAACACATGTCTCTGAAGGCAAGGGAAATAAAAGCAAAAATGAACAATTGGGTCCTCATCAAGATAAAAATCTTCTGCATAGCAAAGGAAACAATCAACAAAATTAAAAGGCAATCAATGGAATGGAAGAAGATATTTGCAAATGACATATCAGATAAAGGGTTAGCATCCAAAATCTATAAAGAACTTACCAAACTCAAAACTCAAAAAACAAATAATGCCAGTGAAGAAATGGGCAGAAGACATGAACAGACATTTTTCCAAAGAAGACATCCAGATGGCCAATAGACAGATGAAAAGATGCTCAATAACGCTCATCATCAGGGAAATACAAATCAAAACCACATTGAGATACCACTTCACACTGGTCAGAATGGCTAAAATTAACAACTCAGGAAACAAGTGTTGGCGAGGATGTGAAGAAAGGGGAACCCTCCAGCACTGTTGGTGGGAATGCAAACTGGTGCAGCTACTCTGGAAAACAGTGTGGAGGTTCGCCAAAAAATTGAAAATAGAATTACCCTACAACCCAGCAATAGTACTACTAGGAATTTATCCAAAGGATACAGGAGTGCTGATTCATAGGGGCACATGTACCACCAATGTTTATAACAACGCTATCAACAGTAGCCAAGTTATGGAAAAAACCCAAATGTCTCTCAACTGATGAATGGATAGAGGATATATATAGAAATATTTGCAAAGTTAAAAAGCTATATTTTTCAGTATATATGTTTCTTAGCAACAACTTCCATATAACATGAAACAGGTGAAAAACTGGAAACTATTTTTTTATTTTTTTGTGTTTAAATTTAAATTTTGTGTTTAAATGTGTACTTGCTTCACATTGTATTCCTAGGTTGGCACTCATATATACATCTTCTTTATCCATTCATCGGTTGAGGGACATTTGGGCTCTTTACACACACACACACACACACACACACACACACACACACACACACTGGAATACTACTTGACAATGAAAAAGAATCAAATCTTGTCATTTGCAACAACATGGATGGAACTGGAGGGTATTATGCTAAGTGAAATGAGTCAGTCAAAGAAAGATATCATATGTTCTCACACATACATGAAATTTGAGAAACTTAACATAAGACCACAGAGGAAGGGAAGGAAAAAAAGTACAAATTGACAGGGAGTCAAACCATAAGAGACTCTTAAATACAAGAATAAATTGAGGATTGATGGGGGGAACAGTGGGGAGGGGAAAATGGGTGATGGGCATGGAGGAGGGCATGTGTTGAGATGAACACTGGGTGTTGTATGTGATGAATCATGGGAATCTACTCCTGAAGCCTCTAAGAGCACACCCTATACTATGTATGTTGGCTAACGTGACAATAAATTATATTTAAAATAAAATAAAACAAAATAAACTCCATCATCACAAAAAAAACTATTATTTGAAAGAAAACACAGAGCAGCAACTTCAAGAACACTCTGAAATTATCTCTTGCCAAAAGCATTTTCTTTCTCATCTGAAAGGCAATAGGATTCTATATATACAACAGCTAATACATATTGAGGTTTTCCCCTGGTATGGTAATGGAAAGACATATCTGTCCTTATAAACATGCTTTCTTTGAGTGGAGGTCAATAACTTGTCCTTTGAATGTCTAGTGCAGTGTCTATTTTACTGGTTTTCTGTCCTTGAGCCAATCTGTGAGTATTGCAGTGCCACAAGCCTCAATTCTCTGCTCTTTGTTCTTCTCTAACTGCATTCGCTCTCAATATTACTTTAACTCTTCCCTTGCCTTTAAATTATATTTAAAGCTGATGCTGTCTGAAATGTTTTTATTTACTACTCCATGAACTCAAGATTCAAATATCTAAAACAAGGAGCTCAAAAATCTAAAACAATCGAGCTCAAGGTTGGCTCAATTGGTTGAGTGTCCAACTCAGGACATGACCCTAGGGTGGTGGGATGGATCCCTGTGTTGGGCTCTGCACTAAGTGTGGAGCCTGTTTAAGATTCTCTTCTCTCTCTCTGCCCCTCTCCCCCACTCCTACTCTCTCTTGCTCTCCAAAATAAAATTAAAAAACAGTCCTAAACAATATTCAACATCTCAGTTTGGCTATCAAGAAATATCTCAAAATCACCATGCCCTCAATAGTTTGTTTGGACTTACACCTTCTCCTTTCCCAGCAATGTCCACAGAGTTGACAGACTGAGCCTCCAAAACACTAGATATCAGATCAGACTATTATGCTTTCCAAATAGCTTTCAAACACAGCCTGGTTTATGTATGTGTGTATGATCAGACTATTTGCCTACTTTTGACATCATCTCCATCTCTGTGCTCTTATTACTGTTTCCTAAGCATATTTTACATCTAACATATTTTGGTCACATTTATTTTGGACTTAAGCTGAACCATCTGTAAAAATTCTATTGTTTCAAACATTTAATATTCTCTTCAATATACATGTTGTCATTTTATTTTAATGAATTATGCTTTCCTTTTGTGGCTACTGTATATGAAAGCTCTTCTTGATCAGTGTTTAATTTCTGAAGATTATTTAGGATGGATACTTGTGTCTAGTAGTTATTTACCCTCAGCTTTCATTTTAAAAATAAATCTTGTGTTGTAAATGTATCAGTAGCATATCTTCTCATGTTATTTATTTATTGTTACTGAATTTCACTGGGAAGTAATAACAGAGGTTATGTAGATATTTACATTTCAGTGCCAATTTGCTTATGACCTTAGGTCACTGTCTGAGTATTAGATTTGTAAGGTATTTTTGCCATGAGACTTTTTTGAACATAGCATTAACTATGGTAATGGTGAGAAGTGAACAATCTGATAACTTGTAGGTCATAGTGTGAAAATTAATGATTCAATGAATATTTCCTGAATAAGTATGGCAGATTTTAAAATAAATGTTGTGTATTTATGAGAGGAATTTTGTGTAGGAGAATAAATACAACAGCTGGTTTTTAATCATATGTAGAAATTATGATTCTAATCTGTTACATTTAATAGCACAATACATTTGAAAGAATGCGCTACTAAGTATTCATATTACTAAGCATTTTTTCACAATAAGCATCACTAAAATAACTCATACTCTATGCTTTTGAAAACAGATTGGCATTTCCCCCCCTTGCTGGGCTCATTTCTTTCCCTAACACATGTCACTAGCAAATAACCTTGAGCTTGGTTGGAGAAAATTGTTTCACCTTTGGTTTCTTAGCTCTTGAAGTTAGCCATCCAAGTCTCTATAGTATGGGTAAAAGTCTTCACTCTGAAGAAGTGATACATCTGGGGGAAAGTTAGGAATTAATGACTTCTTTCTTCAAACACGTCAATGTGAGCGTGTAATCACTGTCACTAGAATAAACAGAAAATCTAGGGCACCTGGGTGGCATAGTCAGTTAAGTGTCTGACTTCAGCTTAGGTCATGATCTCACAGTGCATGAATTAAAGCCCCACATTAGGTTCTGTACTAACATTGAGGAGCCTGCTTGGGATTCTATCTCTGCCCCTCCCCCACTTGTGCTCTCTCCCCCCCCCCCTTTCTCTCTCTCTCTCTCTCTCTCTCTCTTAAAATACTAAATACAAATTTAAACAAAGAATAAGCAACGAATCTTATCTCATTAAGTGTTTAAAACAGTGTTGGAAAATGTGGCACTATTAACAATATCATCATCCATGCACATATGTGGTTATGGCATTGATGTGTCTTATTTTGAAACTTTAACCATCAGAATTCCAGAATAAATAGCCATCCCTATTCACCATCTGATTCCAATAAACCCTTCTTATACAATGTCATTTTAGAAATCAATCCAAAAGGAAGAATAAAGGAATATTAAAAAGCAAAATTATTAGGAAGCTTACAAACAATTTAAGCATAGTAAATGAAAATTTCTATTATACAATGTTTTCAATTTTAAAGACATACTGCAGTGTGGCCAAATGAAGAATTTGGCAATCTCTGTAAATAATAAAAAGGCAATAATAAAACCAGAAAGCAATCATTTCCAGGGCCATGAAAATCAATCAAATGTGTTCAACTAGTTGAGAAATCGTTATTTATGAAAAACTTCTGAACTCTGAATAAGAACCAAGGGAATCTGTCATGTTCCTGCCTGAGGTTGCTCTGATTTCCTACCTAGCTAGCTCTATGGTTTAACCAAAGCAGACAAACCATAAAACTCAACATCCTCCTGAAAGGAAAGAAGAAAATTTTTTTAGAACAGAGTGCAAAACACCACATCCAGAGAATTTATTAGTTATACAGTAACCTCAGTGGGAAATAATGGGAACAATGAGAGGCTTGGGGAGCCTGAAGTTTGACCCTTGCTGGGGTAAGCAGTGGCCAAGTAGCCAGTTATTCATTAGGGGGATCCAGGAATTATGGCAGAGGAGGATTTGCTAAATTACCATACATCTTTGGCTGACTGAAACAGCTTTGTGTAGGCATAGGAGAGCCTGCAGAGGACACAGTCATTAACACATTGGACTCATTGCTGAGTGCCCATGTGACTATGTGCACACATAGAATGTGAGACAGTCCAGTAAAATGGAAAAACCAGGACAGTGCTGAAAACAAGCTGAAATTTGAAACTGTTCTGCAACCCAAACATTTGATCTGACCAAATGTAGATCATTAGCAAAGGATGAAAGTCTTACCAGGTAAAAATGTTCGGGCTGGCTTCTGAACAATCATTGGCTGATCAGTAAACTATGAAGATACAAGAATGACCTTTAGAAACCCATCTACACCATCAGTTATAAATGACCAGTAAGCACATGAAAAGATGCCCAACTTCATCACATATTATGAAAGTGCTCATGAAAACAAGATAGCACTTTCCCCCAAAGAACAACTCTAATAAAATGACAAGGAACAGAAAGCATTGGTGAGGATAGAGTGCAATTTGTGCCCCGATATATTGTTGATGGGAATATAAAATGGCACAGACACTTTGGAAAATAATTTGGCAATTTCTCAAAATGTTCAACATATGGGTATCATACAATCAAGCAATGCCATGCCTAGTCAACTGAAAGTAAAAGAATGGGAAAGGATTTTACATTAAACAAAAGAAAGCAACATGAGCAAATGTCTAGCTTCTACTATTTTTAAATGCCTCATCTGACTCCAGGCAGAAAATGCCACACAGTGGATGTGTATGATATCATCCCTTGAGGATACTGTTCAGACAGTAACAAGTGGGTCACAGCAGAATATTTAAGTATTAGCTTCCTAGGGCTGCTAATTCCTAATCACCACAAAATAGATATCTTAAAACAAGCAAACAAAAATTATTTTCTCATAGTTCTGAAAGCCAGAAGTTCAAAATCAAGATATCAGGGGCACCTGGGTGGCTCAGTTGGTCATTCATCCAACTTTGGCTCAGGTCATGATCTCACAGTTTGTGTGTTCAAACTCCACTTCAGGCTCCATGCTGACAGCTTAGAGCCTGGAGCCTGCTTCAGATTCTGTGTCTCCCTCTCTCTCGCCCTCCCATGCTCATGCTTTATCTGTCTGTCTGTCTCTCTCAAAAATAAATATTTAAAAAAACCTCAAGATATCAGCAGGGCCTCACTCTTTCTGAAATCTCTAGAGTAGAATTTTTTATTGCCTTCTACAGCTTCTGGTGGTCCCAGGCATTCCTTTAATTGTGGCTACATAATTCCAATATCTGCTTCTGTTTTTACATGGCCTTCTCTCTGTCTCTGTGTCTTCTCCTCTTATGAGGACAGAAGTTATTTGATTTAGGGCGTATCAGAATCCAGTATAATCTCATTGTGATCCTTAACTAATTACATCTTCAAAGATCTATTTCCAAATAAGATCACATTCTAGGTAGTTTCAGGTATATATGAGTTTTGGGGGGACATTATTCAACCCACTCTATCTTACAACATGTAATGGCAACAATTTATCCTTATTGGAATTTAAGTCATGGCAACCATACATGTCTTTACAGAATTCCTAATTTAACAGTATGAGATCCTGTACAACATTGGCTCAGACCCAGCGTACCATCCATTTGTTTGAAAGGATAGCAACATTTGACACATGACTGCTGTGTCCACTGATAAAAGCACACACCACAAAATTAGGAGGCAACCAGATTAGTAAAATAATGGAATGTTAATTTATAGGCAGAGTTACTTTCTCTTAGGGCTCAGGGACAATACATTTGAGACTCTGTAATTCAAGATGTAGTATATTCATTTAACTAACGATCATGATGTATGTACCCAGTAGCAGAATAAATGGGTGAAAACAGAATTGATTCTTCTCACCACACTCCAGTATCCCATTAGTTGAATTTAATCTTTCTGCTTTTGTAGCCATGAACTCTGCTAGATTAGAGGTTCTGGATCCCAGAGAGGAAAGCTACAGTCATAGCTAAACATTTGAGAAGGGAAAAATATGTTCCAAACATTTCTTCTCAGCATCTCAAGGTCCTGTAAAAACTATTAATAAACAATTTTAGCAACTATGATCTGCCAAAGGTAATGCAAAACTCTAATTCATACCACTTAGAATAGCCAATATGGGAAATCTAGTTTCCTGAGGGACAGCATTGATGAGTATTAGTTATGGCTTTAGGATCAGTTACAGCAACAAGGATCTTTTCAACAATCTTCCTGTATTGACTCTCCTGGAAAATTTTCAGGTTGTCACTTTCTTACAGACTCACTACTGGAATGGACTTAGTGGAGGATCTGAGTTGATTTGAGTGGTAAAAGGGGTGGACTGTAACGGAAATGTCTGGTGCCTACAGCACTTCCACTTACTGCACATATCTCCTACTTCATACTTTTCTCGGGCTAACAGAATACCACTTCAAGTGTATTGCACCTTTTTTTTTTACTTTTTGCTACAGTATTTTTTTAAATCAGTGTAGATACACTTTCATCATGAATGTACACACACAACCTCATAATGTGGAAGAGTTAATATTTTAAAAACCTCAACCAGTGGGGCAGAAGACAGTAATGAATGCTTCAAACTTCTTTCTTTCAGTTGGCAATCCAAGACGGTGGGCTTTATACCATTTATGAACTCCCAATAGAAACAAATTCCAATTGTACAGATACTGTCCTCAATGACAGACATTTAAGTTGGCTTTTCCCACTTCCTGTATACCTGCCTCTTACTTTTTCTTTCTGAGATCATCACCCAGAAAATCTAAGATTGAAATCAAAACCTGCCTAAATTTCTCCTTTCAGCAGGAACATAGTCATAAAGGTATTACTTTCATCATTGACTACAATAATTAGTAGCAAGGGTTAAAACAATTTATGTGTGAACATTATTTTTTTTCAAAAATGAATCTAGCATTCAATTCTGTTAACCATTCTTTTAATGCACTGCTATATAAAAGTAGCTCCAAAACATAAATTGAAAGGCCAGATCCAATCGAATACATTCAGTGCAATTGCTAGTTCCATCCTTTTGGGATGTTCTATAAATATAAGTGATTGCATGTGAATTCATCAGGTTGAAATTTCAGTTTTTACAACCACTTACTCATATTCAAAGAGCTTCCAATTTGAATCACCATTATTATTAATAATAGTACTATAGGGAGCTGAAGATAATTACCATCAATCTCCCCTGTATTGCAAGTTATTTCTTGTATCTGAGATGAAACTTATAAACTCCCTTTCAATTTGTGCCTTTTCAGAAGCAGGAAAGGATTAGGAGATAAAAGGTGTTATAGAGTACAGGAATATAGTAAGTCTTGGTTTATTCAAATGCTCAGCTACAAAGCTCAGCTCTAATCAAATAATCATGTCATTTATACTCATACCTGGCATGAATTGTCTAAAAGATGAGATCTTATTCTGCTTGAACTGCTAATTAACTAACTAGAATTTAAAAATTCTTATTTAAATCTGAAAAATATGAGGAAAATTATAGGAGTGATAGGTACTCTATTAATGAGAAGAAAGAGGGATTTCTTTTTGAATGTTTTTAAATCTTTTCAGATGTATATCTGGTGGACTCAATTAAATGTAAATTACTTGTTGGCAAGAGTTACTCTTTCTTATGTTATTGTCCTTTCAAAATCCTAAAGTTTTCAGAGATATCATTTTAAACTTAGGGGTTGCATGATGACTCATCTGAGAAGATTAATAAGTGTATTGCACTAAGAGAGAATCAGTATGAAGGGGCAAATCAGACATATCCAATATTGTTCTAGTATAGAGATTTTATGTAACCATTTTACACCAAACAAAATCTTGGCAAGTTGAATGAAGCCTATAACTTTCTCCTTTGGTATTTTCCTTTTTTGTGGTAAGAAACTCATAATGTTTACCATCTTAACCATTTTTAAGGGTACAGTCCAGTTAAGTATGTTCGGTTTGTTGTGAAACCGATGTCCAGAACCATTTCATATTGTAGAAATGAAACTCAATATCCATTAAATAACAACTCTCCTTTCCCATCTCCTGGTAACCATCATTCCAATTTTTATATCTATGAATTTTACTACCTTAGATACCTCATAAAAAGTGGAATTATACAGTATTTTTCCTTTTGTGACTAGCTTATTTCACTTAGCATAATGTAAGGTTCATCCATGTTGTAGCATATGACAGGATCTCCTTCCTTTATACAGCTGCAGTGTATCAGTGTATGTATATGCCACATTTATTTACTCATTTCTCCATTGATGGGCATTTGTGTTGCTTCCACTTCTTGGCTATCGTGAATAGTGCTGTTAGTGAACGTGAGTGTGGAAATATCTCTGTTATTCTGATTTCAGTTCCTTTCAAAATATTGCTAGAAGTGGGATTGCTAGATCATATGGTAGTTCTATTTTTAGTTATTTTAGAAACTTCCATACTGTGTTTTTTTCTATGGAAGTTATACTATTTTACAATCCTACCAACAATGAACAAGGGTTGCATCTTCTCTATATCCCAGCCAACACTCATTGTATTCTGTTTTCTTAATAGTAGCCATGCTAATGGGGGTGAGATGATATCTCATTTTGGTTTTTATTTATATTTTCTGATGATTTTGAGCATCTTTTCATATACTTGTCCATTTGTATATCATCTTTGAAGAAATGTCTGTTCAAGACTTTTGATTACTTAATTTTTTATTGTTGAACTGTAGGAGCTCTTTATACATTCTAGATATTAACCCTTTTATCAGATATATGCTTTGCAAATATTTTCTCCCATTCTGTAGATGGCCTTTTCATTTTGTTGATTACATCCTTTGATGAACAAAAGCTTGTAACTTTAATATAAATCCATTTGTCTATTTTTGCTTTTGTTGCCTGTGCATTCACCATAATTTTTGTAAATTCACAAATACTTAGGATTACAAAGAATCAAATCATGCTGAAATACGTTAATCAAAAATATCAAAACTATTAAAAAGGCAGTTATTTATATGTTCGTATTGAAGCATAAAATGATGAATACTTGTGACAGGAGGAATAATGGAAAATTTAATATAATAAATATAACCATACAAAAGTATAACATAATATAATTTATCAAATAATTAATATAATACATAAAAATATAAATATATATTCTATAAATATTATAATAATAAAAACAGAGGTACTGATGATTGAAAAAATACTTCAAGATATCTGAAGCACTTGCTATACAACATGAATCTATATACCATTTTAATTGGTGACAAGTTACAGATACTTTCATACTGCTTTTCATGATGTATATATATTTAAGCTGTGTGAAATTTCAATCAGATATCAGTAAAAAGAAAAGCTGCATTTTGTTTGTTTGTTCTCATCAAAGCTCATGGATCAAATCCCATTGTAGGCTGCAGATACAGAACTGTTTCTGTAGTGGTTGAGTGAGTGATCTACCAACTCCTAGTAAGAAAGCAAGGCTCTTCAACTCCTGCACCCCACCCCACTGCCACACTCTCTGGAGCCTGCAGTCTGCAAAATTGTCCAGAAGAGAGTACCATGCTTAACCTTGGAACCAACATGGTACAGAAAACAGGTTGCATAGTAGAAGAAACAACTCTATCAAAGTTCTTTAGAAGTTTCCTTATTAAAGTTTTCTGGAAGCTAGAATTATTATACTCAGCAAGCAAGTCAAATTAGCCCTACAAGTATACATATTTAAAAAAAAATTAAAGACCTCTGCCAATATTCTTTTCTCATCAGTTTTGATCAGAAGCATGAAGATTTAAGGCCATTTAGTACAACACATTTGCACAATAGACAACCAGAAATACTTAGCCTAGAAAATTCCTGTATTGCAAAAAAAAAAAAAAATTGGCAAGAAAGAATATTGATAGAGCAGATGTGAGTCACCCAAATGTCTCATTCCTTGGAAACCGATTGAATCAGAGAGAAGAAAGGAAAAAAAAAATACAGAACAAAATCAAAGTTTTCATGGTTTATGAACCAGGGAAAATGGAGCAAATTAAACACAAAACTCCAGGAGCTACTTCTATTGAATAAAGCAGCAGGGAGTCTTCTGTGGTCAGTTGCCCTAATGAATACAGTCTATTAATTAAATCAAGGCCCTAACAAAATGACTTTTATAATGAAAGAAAATGGTTGACAGGCAATAAGAAGTGTGCATGAATGTGTCTTTAAAAGCTTTAAAAAGCTTATAAAAACAAAAGAGCAATATTTTCAAAGGAACTTTGTAAAAAATGTATCTTATAGGAATAATAGAATTATGAGTAGACCTGTAAAAAGGCAATTTAATTGCTGTGACCTACTTTAGCAATTGAGATTTTCTTGATATTCTGTATAACTCTGTTAGAGATTTCTTTCCACGTTTTAGATTGTTTTTTTTTCTGAAATACAATAGCTAAACTAAGCTAAACTTTATGAAATATAGCTGAAAATTGTTCATAATGCTATAGTCAGCACCATCTATTTATTTACACACATACATAGCATATATATTCCATAAATATAAATATATATAATTGTACATATTTATAATTTCGAAATCCCATTTATCAAATTCTTCTCTTTCTTTGGTAATCTCAAGTTCTCAGAAGCTAACAGAGCTTCACAATAAAATTAAGGTACTGCTAAAGAATATTTTTAATGTCCTTAAGATAAAAAACATTCAATTTCCAGAGTCAGTTGACCACTAGCAGATTTATTTGAAGATTCTATAGTAGAAACAAAACAAACAAAGCATATTTTAATCAGACATATTTAAATAATGCAGACCAACTCCTTGATGCAACTTTTGTTGGGTGACATTTATTTTATTTACTCTAACTAGTAATATATTTCTTTCATATGAGTGATAATTCTCCTACATAATAGTTAAGCACTACACATAGTAAATCATATTTCAGGTGCACTGGTAGAACTTTCCCTTGGATAGAACCATTTGTTACAGAGGTTAACTTTATATATTTATACATCAAAAGTTGTTTGTGAGTGACAGTTTGCTCTTAAGTGTTTGTGTGTGTGGGGGGGAGAGTGTATGTAAAAGTTTCTTATAATCACTTTTGCAAGGAAATATTTTTTTTTCTAAACATCGACAACTCATCTTGATTTTGTGTAATGCCTTTTTAACTTCCCATCAGTTTTCTTGTTATAATAACCATTCAATAAATGTGTGACAACATCATGTTTGAATTGCTCCATCAAATTTATTAGTTGAGCACGAGCCTTGATCAGATCAACAGAAAATAGATATGTAAATAAAGTAATCAGTGGGAAGAGAGATGATGGAAATATGGAAGAGAGAGTAAGAAACTGAGAGAGCCTGAGAGAGGAAGGGAGATGACAACGTGACCTATTAAAGCATAGTTTTCTAAGGGCGCTTGGGTGGCTCAGTGGGTTAAGCAGCCAACTTCGGCTCAGATCATGATCTCGTGGTCCGTGAGTTCGAGCCCCGTGTCGGGCTCTGTGCTGACAGCTCAGAGCCTGGAGCCTGTTTCAGACTCTGTGTCTCCCTCTCTCTGACCCTCCCCCGTTCATGCTCTGTCTCTCTCTGTCCCAAAAATAAATAAACGTTGAAAAAAAAAATAAAAATAAATAAATAAACGTTATTATTTTTTTTTAAAAAGCATAGTTTTCTAAAATCAGATCTCTGGATTCAGATTGCCCAGTTAGAGCCCTAGCTTTGCCACTTACTGACTGTAGTTACAGGAAAGTCAGTAAACAGCTTCTAAGGCTCATTTTCTTCTCTAGGTAAAAAAAAAATCGTACTAATTAAAAACAAAAAGAAGAAAATCAACCTAACAAGGTGTATAAATATCTTGTAAGATACTTATAAGTTCTTGTAAGAACTTAAGCATATAAAGTATCTTTAAGTTACTTTATATCAGGGTTTGAAGTTTTCACGAAACTGCTTATAGTAGCTTCCATGTTTATTAAAACAATACCAGCTACGAAAGCTAGAGAACAAGAGTTTTCAGAAAAATGGGGAGGAGATGGTTATACCTTTTGAGGCCTTCCTAATTTTATTAGCATGTTTTCTTTCTATATGAACGTTAGCTCATATACCACATATCCCTGAAAATATGTGCTAGGAGGCATTTCATTTTGAGGAATGAAATCAGAAACATGTAGTCTTGATCCACAAAACAGGGTTAGAAGAGGAGGGAGCATTTGAAGGAAAGGAATAATCTTGGAGGTGCTACATATTGGGGATTAATTATTTGTTTCACTTGTGTCCTCAAGTTGATGTACCAGGGAAGTAATCAGGGATTAGAAAAAGAGAATATGTATTTATAAATGATATTTTTGAGTACCTGGATGGCTCAGTTGGTTAAGCATCTGACTCTTGATATCGGCTCAGGTCATGATCTCTTGGTCATGAGTTCAAGCCCAGCCTCAGGCTTCGTGCTGGGCATAGAACCTGATTAAGATCCTCTCTCTCTCGCTCTCTCTCTCTCTCTCTCTGAACTTCCCCCCCCTCAAAAATTAAATAAGTAAACAATGAAAGAAAGAAAGAAATTATGTTTTGAAAAATTAACTTCCTTCAGAGGTAAATGTATGAAAGTATTCAAATATGGATTTTCTATGAAAGAAAGACGTTGGAAAAAATAAGGGAGTGCAGGTTTTCAGGAAATAATACATAGAAGATTCTACTGATGTTTAGAACAATTTCTCAGCAAAGATTCTTGCAAGGTGAACTTCCATTTACAAGGACTCTTCTTTCTATGTGCAGGAACTTCATCTAGAGGAACATTTCTACCTTCTAGCTGTGCCTGTCAGTCATGGAGGTGAATAGCATCTATTGATTCACATTTCTTGATTGGGTGGAGAATATTTATTAAAAGCAGCAAGCATTGATGTATCATTCATGTTCTTGTGTCGCTCTTCCCTCCTTATCAGTAAAGCTAGCTAAATGCACCAACCCTGAAGATAGCCACTTCTCCTGGTGAGATATCTTGTCATCTAGAATGGTACTGGGGGCAATGATGAGTAGGGACAGTTTGCAAATGCTTTGGCCACAGATCTAAATACACCCTACAAGGTTAGTTTTTCCTCAACCAAAGCTAATATTTTAATTCCATATGAATGTCTCTGTACCTTTTTTCTCAAGTTGACCCAGAGTTGAGAAGTGAAGAAAGGTATATTGTTTTTAACTGTCTTTATGAACTAGGATCCAAAAATCTCACCAAGATAACTGCTTGATATGAAAATACAGTGCGTGAGATCTAAAGTAAGATTAGTGGAACAGACATTTTGTCATGAAAATTAAAATGCAATAAACACTTAATTTAGAATAATACGGAGGTTATATAAAATTGAATTTGTATATGTAAACAAAAATGAAATATGCAGTGAAATAATGGAAGGATAATTGCTACCTACTATAATATTAATAAATAATTTTGGTTTATAAGATTATTTAGAAAATATGCATTTCCTTTTTTCTCAAGGTTTTATTTAAATTCCAGCTAGGTAACACAGAAAGTGTGTATTTCTTTCTATTTCTTAAAACAAAAATTTTATGAAATGGATCAGGAAAAACCTTGTAAATGTACATAAATATACAGGTACATATTTTTTTAAAAAGCAAACAAAAAAATTAAACAATCAAAAACATAAACCAAAGAAATTTCTATATTTGACAACACTAGCAAATTTAAATCAAAGAAAAGCACGGAGAAATAACCAGAATAATATGAGTCAGATTACCCTAAGACTTCTTTGTTGTAGGAATAAAATGTCATTACCACTAAGGCAAATTTTCTAAATTTTACAGTAAAAAAAAGAGTCCCCAATTCTATAATTCTGTGATAAAGTTGTCTTTCATATCACCTCAGATAATCTCAGACATCCAATCTCAGATATCCTCAGAAAATCTCAGATAGATTCTAAATAATAATGACTTAAGTTAGGCTCCTGTAAGGAAAGCCAAAGATGGGAATTCCTGTAAACATAATTCTTGAGGTAGTGTCCTCAGAAAGGGGTAGAGAAGCTGGACAGAGTAGGCCAGACAACTGAGCAAGAATGAGATTTCAGCTTTAGTTTGGCTTCTTGGGGTCATCTAGAACATGAATTGCATCATAAAGTTGGACCCACTTTGAGGGCTTATCACTGTGTGTTTATACCCCTGCATCAGTAAGACAGACATTGGATGGGTGGGTGTCCTGGGAGGAGGGGCAGCATAACTTCCTGGATGAGACACCTCTCCTTATGTGAGGACCACACTCTGATGGACACAACTGGCAGCCTTTAGCAGCCAACAAGCAAAGCAGACAGGAAATAAGTGCGACACCTCAGTTAAGGGGCTAGGTAGGGTCCAGGTATCCTTACACTCCCTTCTTCACAACACATAGATTAGCTTGTTTATCAATAACACAATTATAGGCAAATTCTGTGAAAAGTAACACAAAGAACATTAGTGTGGCCAACTAGAATCTCTGCTGCTTCAGTTGGTCCCAAATCTGATAACTAACATGTCAAACCCCGTATTCTCCTGGCATCTACATTCTCTTTCCATGCACCTATCACTTCTGCAAAAATCACTGTAGAGCCACTTGTTGGTGGCTTCCCTGGTGGGGGATATTGACTCTGACATATTATCTCTGAAGAGTCTGAGCACCTGATAACCAAAGGGCCCTGTAAGGGCCCTGTCTGTGGGTAAAATGTTCACAGCTAAATATGTCGTAGGAATACTGAAAATGACTCTGCTGAATCTCCTGGGCTTGCCAGCCTACTGGGAGGCTATTAATAAATTCTGAAAAGACTAAAATATAAAGTTAATTCAAAATAAGTCATAAAAATTAAAATATAAGCTTATAGATTAAAATATATACTTGAAGGTCAAAATTATATAATGTAAAAATAATAACTTTCAATTTCTTATCTAGATTAAAAATATCCGATTATATTTACTCATTCCTGTAAACAGTTTGGGAAGAGAAAAGGAAAAAAAATCTACTGTATTTCTTGCCTTTAACAGGGCTGGAAACTGTGAGGCTAGAGTGTGTCAGGGATATAGTTTGACATTTCAAAATATATGGTAATTTAATGTCTTTTTTTTTAACTGGTTGTAAACAGTGGGAGGGTTCTAACCAGAGAAACAGATCTATAAAACACTATTAAAAAAAGAAAAAAATGTTATAACAAATTCATTTCACACTAGAAAGTGGTAGGAAGTTTTGAGTGATCATAAAGAGATGAAAGGAGTCAGTTAAATATTACCAGTCTGCCAAAAAGGTCGAACCCACACATATCAAAAGTTTAAAGCCAATACTTCTAACACATAAATTTGTGTTTCTTTATATAAGGCAACTCACCAAGGTGAAAAAAATTAAGGAAAGAATTATGAAAAGATACTTGAAACGGAAGCAAAAATGAAGCATAGATGTCATTAGTAACATCAAAATGAGCCGAACTCAAGGCATAAAGGATGAACTACAGCAAAGATGGTAAATTTATACCAATAAGTAGTTCAAAAGTAAATGAAGCCACAGTTATCAACTTGTGACTGTGAGTTCAGTATACATAATGGGTAAAAACAAACCTTGCTTGAAGGAAAAAAAAAGTTACATTTCTCACTCTGATGACTCAAGAATTCAAAATAAATTCAGGGTATAGAAAATATTAACAAGAGTGTCATCTTGGTTATATAATATGAGTTTCCATATTTAAGAAAAATCTTGAAGTAGGAACCATCGCACAGTTTATAAGAGCATGCTATCTTTGTCTAAAAGCTACTTTAAATCAATAATGTCTATCAATTGATGGTTTAGAAGATAAATGTCATATTGTGAACATTTATATTAATTGAGAAAATGATTTGGCTGCTGTGACAGGGAAAAATCTATGTGGCCAAAAGAAAATGGAAGCTTATTTATTTTCTCATATAATATTCTAAGCATAAAAAATTGGGTGCTGAAAGGATGTTGCTATGATAGTGAGGGATCTGACTCATTCTATTCGGTTGCTCCACTTTTCAGAAAATGCAATTTCCTTTCTGAATAAGATGGTTTTCTTGCTCATATTTAATTTCACATTAACTTTAAAGTCAGTGGGAAACACTTAAGAGGGGGAAGTATATTTACATACAAAGTTTTAAGAATAAATTTTACAAGAAAAATTTAAAATGTATCTATTTTAATGCTTTTTTTTAAGTTTATTTTTATTTTTGAGAGAGAAGGACAGAGAGTGAGCTGGGGAGAGGCAGAGAGAGAAAGAGAGAGAAAATCCCAAGCAGGGTCCACACTGTCACCATAGAGCCAGATGCGGGGTTTGAACCTACAAACCCTGAGATCATGACTTGAGCCAAAACCAAGAGTTGGACGCTCACCCAACTGAGCCACTCAGACACTCCTTACAATTTATATTTTAAGAATATAAATACTGATTTAACTGAAGAGCATGAAGAACACTTTTGTATCAAAATAAAGGAGTTTCAAAAGCATTTACTCATTTTTAAAAACATTTTCTGTTGGCTATTTGTATGTCCTCTTTGGAGAAATGTCAATTCAAGTGCTCGGCTCATTTTAAAAAATCAGGTTATTGGTTTTCAACTAACCTCTTATCAGATATATGGTTTGCAAATACTTGCTCCCATTCTGTAAGTTGCCTGTTCACTCTGTTGATCGTTTCTTTTATAGAGCAGAATCTTTTTAGTTTGAAGTAGTCCCACTTGTCTATTTTCCCTTTTGTTGCCCTTGCTTTGGTATCATATTCATGCAATCTCTATGTCACTAATCATCAAGGAAACGCAAGTCAAAACCACAATGTGATATCACCTCTCATCTGTCAGAATGGCTATTACCAGAAAAACAAAAGGCAAATATTGGCAAGCTCGGAACACTTGTATGCTATTGGAGGAAATGCAAAATTGTGCAACTACTATGGAAAAAAATATAAAGGATCCTCAAAACATGAGTAATAGAACCACCGTGTGATCCAGCATCCTCCTTTTAGGTTTTTATTCAAAATAATTGAAATCAGGATCTCAAAGAGATATTAGCACTTCCATGTTCACCATTATTCACAAAAGTCAAGATGTGGAAACAACCTAAATGTCAATTGACACATGATCGGGTAAAGAAAATGTGGTGTATATACATACAATGGAATAATATTCAACACTACAAATGAAGGAAATCCTGTCGTATGCAACACAGATGAATCTTGAGTACATGATGCTAAATGAAATAACACAGTCAGACAAAGATAAATACTGCACGATGTCACTTAAATGAGGTACTTAAAATAGTCAAATTCTTAGAATCTTAGGGTAGAATGGTGGTTGCTAGAAGTTTTGGGAAAGAAGCATGGGACAATTACTAAACAATAGGCATGAAGCTTTAATTAACCAAGATGAATAAATTCTAGAGAGCTGCTGGACAAAACTGTACATTTATTGATTAACAATTGTGTTAACAATTGGGTATTGTACACTTAAACTTGATAAGAGGCAGATCCGTTGTTAGGTATTCGTACCAAAATAAAATTTAAAAACAAAATTTAAAGCATCATTCAGTGGAAAAGAAATGGAATTTTCATTCAATTCTTATAACTGTTCACAAGCTCCCATTTTCTTTTAGAGGTGGGAGAAAGTATTATTGCTATAAATAGTAACCCAAATATTTCTCATTTAAAACAATCACTCAGAAATAAGCATTGGTTTATATCCCTCATTTTATAACTTTTGGGCCAAATGTGAATATGAAATGATAATTTTGTTGGATTTTAGAGAAGTAAAGTAGTCCATATATTTTCTGAAATGTCCATTAAGCTCTCAGGCAATGGACCATAATCAAACACATTCATAATTCTTCCATAAAATCTGTGAAAATTCATATGTAGTTAAATCAGTAACAACTTGAAATAATTTCACTGTCATCAAATTATTTTGAGGGCCATTTGCATATTGGAACCATAGGCACAGAGTTGTGAATCTGGACCAAGTCTGTCAGTGTTTCTCCATTTCCTTTTATTCTCTGCTGAGTTCATCTAAATTCCTGGGAACCTTGCTATAATTCCAACTTTGGGGGATGATTGGGTGACTATACTCTTTTCTTTCCGGTTTGGTCTATGCTGCAAAAAATGTTGATACTGTGTAAGAACTTGATTATATGTAAGGAAAAATAGTATGAAAATGTTTTCCAACTTCAGGTACATGATATTTAATCTTCTTATGTTTAGAAACTGCCCTCACTTTTTTGCATATAAACACAAACTTTTTCTAATATAATTACAGTGATTTTTTTTAGGTTGACTATTTAACATGCATTTAAAAATTAAAAATGCAGTAAAACCTCAGATTGAGAGTAACTTGTTCTGTGAGTGTTCCACAAGACAATCAAACATTTCTAACAAATTTTAACTTGATAAACGAGTGATGTTTTGCAAGATGTTGAATGTCACATGATCACAACTGAGCCATTGGTTCTTGAAATTCACTTAGATATATGACTGTTTTGATTACAAGCATGTTTCTGGAATGAATTATGTTCCCAAACCAAGGTTTTACTTTACTACTAAAATGAACCTATATATGGTGCCCACCATGTGCCAGGGAATGTTATATGTGCTTTATAAATGATAATTTAATGGGCATAAATATGTCACTAACATTACCCATTTTTATGCAAGGAAGTTAGTTCACAGAACTTAAGTCCCAAGAACTACATAAATATTAAACATGTTTTGGTATTTCCTTCCTATACTGTTCAATGTTTTTAAACAGTTTCTATATCATCTACCATTTGTGTTTTCTATATTATAGGGATTTAATAATCAGTTTTAATTTCAACCAATCCCTAAGTTGCTTCAAATCCCATAATCTTTTTTATTCCATATACTTTCCTTGTTATTGTAAGAAAGAACAACTCTTATTAGGAAAGATATCATTCCTATTATTTTCTACACTATGATTTTTAAATGTTGCATTGTTTTTTGGTTGGTGTCTCTGCTTAAATGTTTAAATTATGTCTTCTTTAACAAATACCAGGAAAATCTCAGTCATGATTGCCTGTATTACTGGTTTTTAAGCCATGCAATGCTTCTCAGTAATAATTTTTAAAGTAACAATTGCATTTTTAAAATATATTTGCTGCATAAACTACTATGAATCTATTTCATTAGTAAGCAGGAAAAAAATTAATAATAATAATAATAATAAAATTCCATCTCATCCAAGTGCTTTTCAGAATTCAACAGAAGAGGTGGGAAGAGTAGAGAAAAATTACCTGATTCCTCAGCTCATCTCCATTTTTGTAAATACAAACAACAATGACTTAAAATGTTTTCCTTTAAAAACTGCAGCTGCAACTTTATTGCTTTTCTCAAATTGAATGTACATCTTGTCATATGATGCTGTTATTTTTAAGAAATTATTTCATGTTTTCATGCAGCTAAAGATTTAGACATTGATACAAAGATGAACTTTTTGGTTTTCTTGCCAATTCAACAAGCTGCTGTTATACCTCAGAGCGAAAAATCAGAAAAAGCACCACATCTATTAAACTCAAGACAGGAACAAAACAGAGGGCAAGGAGAGGTTCTTAAAACTGCTTCAGTCCTACCCTATGAAATTCCTGGCTCCTGTACAGAACAGCTTGTATTAGATGCATGAACCTTCGATAGATGTCCACCAGAACATTAGAAACCATGACACCAAGACTGTCTTAGCAAGATACTTGTTTCAAGTGGTAACAAAATTGGAGAAATGTCTGCATCTTTCCAAGTGTTTCTTTCCCCTGGGCCATCATATCCTCTTTGTCTGCTGATACTTTTCAAAATTATTTTAAAAACGTATCTTTGACACCTCCCCTTATCCTCATCCCCACTCTGGATCCACCTTTTCTCCCTTGACAACTGAGAAGGGTGGGGCTGTCAGGATGAGCAGTAACTATGATTTCAGGTTCTCAAGTTTTAACCTGCAGAGATAAGAAATCTTCATAATGTTTGCTGAACTGTCAAGCTGGGCAAGTCTGGGCTTTGTTAGCAAAGTAACAGCTTAATTTTCAGAAACTGGAAAACAATTGTTCTTTTTGTGTACAGAGAACTTAAATGAGCTCCTACTGAGAGCCCCATTTTCTTGTTTTTGTTTAGAATTCCTATAGGGTTAGGCCAATTATAAATTAGGTCTACTCATTAAAGAAGCAATAAAGTCTCATTTTTCTCTGTGGCAAGCTACTTTAGTGAATTTCAAAAAAAAATATTTCTGAATGACACTGAACTACATCAAATTCTTAAAATGTTTTATACAATTATGGGAAAGATGGAACTACTGGCATTTGTATTAAATAAAATATTTGAAGTAAAGAGAAACTGATATTTTTGTTTAGCCTGATATTTCATAACAAGACAGAGATAGTGAAACTTTTTCCTTAGATCATCACATTTTAGATATAATGAAACCCAGGGAAGTTCAGTTAAGCACAATTAAATGATATCCACAAGCAATGCAACATAATAGTTGAGCAGATGGTCTCTGGAGTTTGACTCTGGATTAAAATACTAATTCTACAACATCTTAGACAAATTAAAAATTTAAAGAGTAATTAAACTAAAAAATCAACCATCTATAACATTTTTGTTACTCTATTACACACAAAGACATAGATATCAAAACTGCAGTATGTAAACAAGAATATTCATTATTAAAATATCCAATCTCATAATCAATTCAATATCATTAAAAAGATATTTGGAAGAAATAGTATATATTTTTTTAAATATATTAGAAGCAGAGAGAGAAAGAATGTGAAAATAGATTAAGCTATTGAAACACATGATTTTTAAAAAATAAATTTGTGTTTTTAAGAGGAAAATTAAGAAAATATATTTAAAGTAAACTATTCATGACTTGGGAATAATATATAAAAATAAAAATTTATATAATTGTATAAATATAAAAATCAGATCATGAGGATGGAGCCCTAATGAAAGAGATTAGTGCCCTTGTAAGACACATGGGAGAGAGTCTCTCTCTTTCTCTTTCCAACTGCCATCTTACTATACAGCAAGAAGGCAAATAATCTCAAAGCCAGGAAGAGGACTTTCACCAGAAGCTTATCATCCTGGAATCCTGAACTTGGACTTTTTAGCTTGCAGAACTCTGAGAAGTAAATTTCTGTTTAAGCCGGACATTGTATGGTATTTTGTTATGGCAGCCTGTGCTAACACATTTGGATGGTTGCTGGTTAAGAGCATATTCTGGAGGCCTTCTACCTGGGTTTCAGTCTTGGTTCTGCTGCTTATTGGCTTTTTGTTTGGTTTGCTTTGCTGTTTATTTATTTTCTGTTATTTATTTTCTGTTTGTTTCCTAGTTCATGTCTTATATATCTTAGTCTGTGAAAAATCTCAGAGCACAAATCAATGACGTTTCTTCCACAGAAGATTTATGTTTCCCTTTACCGGAGCAAGGGGAAAATTCTAGATCTAGGACCATCTTGGACCCTTTCCTTCTACTTAATCCAGGAGAAAGATCCTTTTTGTTTGCTCCTGGTTTAAAATTGACTAATATTTGCACTTGCCCACAGGGAAAATCCTCCCCTTTTATTCTTCTCGCTTAGTCTTCATATTTTATACACACACACACACACACACACACACACACTTTACGCAAGGTATTTGTTAGACCATGAAAACTAGCCTCTCACATTGTCAAAACTCTAACTACTTTCCATGCTAAATTAATGTTAACTTATTTTATTGCAATCTTAAATTGTTGAAATAATTTAAATATAGAAATAATCATATCTTGTTGTAAAGGTTTTATAGCCATATACAGTGTTGTTACATCCATCCTTAAAATTTTCTTTAGTAAAAGTTTAGATCATAGTAATTACTTACATTTTGTGGTGATGTTCAAATTTTAATGACTGAATTAATAAGGACAAAAGCTTATGCCTTAGTTGGGGAGTGAAGTATTATGTATAATTTGGCAGTTCTATTCTTTTAGGGAGAGATATAAAACTAAATCAAGATTCTTATAGTACTCTTACAGAACTTTAACAAAATATGTTTTTGAAAGTTTATTTTGACAAGATTTTAGGTGTTTCTATTTGTTTTCAGTTTTGGTTCTGCTGCTTATCAGCTTGTTTTTCTTTTATTATTTTTGCTTGTTTCTTAGCTCATGTTTTACAGTATATGTTACTATAGTAATCACATTTAATGAATAATAATTATAATTTTTAGTATTTATTTTAGTATTTTAGTATTTAGTAATTATAATTTTATATTTTAGTAATTTTAGTATTTAGTAATTAGTATATTTAGTAATTTTAGTATTTAGTAATTATATTTAGTAATTCATTTAGAATTTTTCTCATCCTTAATATTTACACTGTCTGAGTTGTATTGGAATTGTGAAAATTTACAGTTCTTTATAGAGTTTCAGAGGCCATGTCACAAAACAAGGAAAGAGCAGAACTGGCTTTTGAATCTATTCTATGAGGATTGTTGGGCTATTACTCTTCTTATGTATATTCTGCAATTTATACCAGTTATTCATGGAATAAAGGACACAACAAGAGAGTGTTTTGTGACCGAACTCCAGATTATGGTCTTCACATCCAACCATGATCCCCATGATCTGCTCACAGGGTCACCATTTAGAACTTATAATCAAACACGTGGGGTATGGGCTGGTGGCAACTCACAGCAATGTGTATTGTATTCAGTATCTTCCTCCACTGCTCTACATTAAGAAAACTCTCCATAGCTGCCCTTTATTGTTAAGAACAGTCTATTTCCCTCATTTTCATTAATGAACACAGGGAAGTGTGGGCATAAACATATGCAGCCATGAAAAGTAATCATGTTGAAAGAATTAAAACAAAAAGCTTGTAAATGCCTTTTTAATGCCTGCCAAGTTCCTTTATCTTATGTGAAATTTGGTAAAGGAAAATACTCAAAGTGAAGATGATTGTGGAGATGAGATTACACTCAACTAATCAGGCATTAGTTACATGAAGTCACAGACCCCATTTTTATTTCAAATTCTTTTATTCCTCAATGAATATAAAAATGGGTATAAAATTATAAATTCAGCAATGATCACTGTGGCAAATAATGTAGGCCATGAAGATCATATCTCATTTTCCTCAATTATTTTATTTACATTCCTTCTATTCTTTACTCCTCTGGGAATAATGCCATATATGGAATGCTCATTTATTGACTGCACCTTTTTAAAGTAGGCACATGAATATGAGTAAATCAGCTTTCGATGAGATGTAGTGAATCTTATAGCCATTAAGAATAACTGTATCTGGAGGAAGCTCTTTCTGCTCACAAGTCCTGTCTCTATGCTTTAATAAAATTACCATTTTGTGCGAAAAAATATATTTCTGGGGCACCTGGGTGGCTCAGGTGGTTAAGCATCCCACTCTTGATTTCAGCTCAGGTCATGATCCCAGAGTCGTGGGATAGAGCCCCATGTCAAGTTCCATGTCAAGCCCCGTGTGGAGCCCTGCATCAGGCTCCACACTGTGTGTGGACCCTGATTATGATTCTTTCTCTCTCTCCCTCTGCACCTTTCCCCCACTTGCACTCTCTCTGTCCCTAAAACAACAACAAAACCCAGAATAAGTATACCTGTTGAATAATCTCCTTAAATAGTAAGTTGTAATTTGTCTTTTTTGAGTTGAGGTATAATTGATACACAATACTATATTATTTTCAGGTGCACAACATAGTGATTTGGCATTTGTGTACATTGCAAAATGGTCACCACAATAAATCTAATTACCATCTGTCACTTGGTAAAGTTAATGCAATATTATTGACCATACTCCCCACTCTGTGTGTTACATTCTCATGACTTATTTATTTTATAACTGGAAGTTTGTACTTCTTAATCCCCTTCACCCATTTAATGCCCCTAAACACCCTCCCCTCCAGCAAACATCAGTCTCTCCTCTGTATCTATAAGTCTGAGTTTTGTTTTGCCTGTTTTGTTTTTAGATTCCACACATAATCATGCAATATTTATCTTTCTCTTTAAGACTTATTTCACTTAGCATAATATCCTCTATGTGTATTCATGTTGTCATAAATGGCAAGATTTCATTCTTTTTTATAGGTGAGTAATATTCCATTGTAGATACATATCACATCTTCTTTATCCATTCATTCTTTGACAGACACTGCAATTGTCTCCATATCTTGGTTACTCTAAATAATGTTGCAGTGATCATAGGGGTGCGTAAATCTTTCTGATTAGTGTTTTTATTCTTTGAATCGATATCCAGTAGTGGAATTACTGTATCACATGGTAGCAATATTTATTTATTTGTATTACTTCACCCAGTCTGCTGTTAAACCCAGTTGTGTTTTGTCTTGAGTGAGGACTACTGTTCATTTACATTTTTCAGAACATAAAGAGACTCAGAGTCAAACTTACTTTTAATAACATCTCACTCTAAGTGAAAAATGAATATATCATTATTTATTTTAACCACACAGAAGAACAGAAGCTCTAATCATTCTGCTACCCTGATAAGAACATTTGTTTGGCTCAGTTAAAATGGAGAAAAAGCTGAAATTCACTGATGTATGTCCATGTGCTTTGGGTGGCTGGATAATTTGACCCCCCCCCCAAAAAAAAAACATTTCTTTGCACAGCTTTATTTCCTTAATGTTGACTGTTCATCATTTTTGTTTTAGTTATCATAATAATACATAAAACGTACATTGCGTGATGTCTAATACAAAAATGCAGGATACCCAAAAAGATACCCATAACTATTGTTATAATACTTGTAGTGCATTAATATATTTTCAAAAGGAAGAAAATATGTTAGTGCACTACAACTATGATAACAATATTTTCAATTGGATATTCTCCTGAAAATTTTTTCAATGTTTGTTTATTTTTGAGAGAAAAAGAGTGTGAGTGGGGGACGGGCAGAGGCAGAGGTAGGAGAATCTCAAGCAGGCTCTATGCTGACAGCAAGAGCCCCTCAAGGGGCTCCATCTCATGAACCACAAGATCATGACCTTGACCTGGTCCGAAATCAAGAGTGAGACACTTAACCAACTGAGCCACCCAGGCGTCCCTCCTGAAAATGTTTTTGATCAAAGGAGATCAAAGGAGGGGCACCTGGGTGGTTCAGTCTGTTGAAAGGCTGACTCTTGATTTCTGCTCAGTTCATGATCCCAAGGTTGTGGGACTGAGTCCCATGTTGGGCTCTGCACTGAGCATGGAGCCTGCTTAAGATTTTCTCTCTCTCTGAAACTCTGCTTCTCTACCCCACTCATACTCTCTCTCTAAGTAAATAAATATAAATAAAATAATTATATATTTTTTTATTTTTAAAAAAGGACATTAAAGGAGAATTCAATCGTAAGGGATTTCTTTTTATTTTAATCTGGAAAGAATTTTACAAGATAATTCACACTAACTCCATTATTTTATCAATACAGATATAGAACTAAAACTCAAACTGACTTATTTTTAAGGTTAAATGCCAAAGATTTCTACCATGTGATTTTCGGAAGATGTTAATGAGTCTCTCAATGATAATAAATTAATTATTCATAAACTTACTAAAACCCATGTCAAATAAAATTTATTAGAATCAGCACTGAAGCTATATACTCATTGGTGTTATTTAAACCAAAAGAAATCAACATTTTTATAAACCATCTTCCAAATTATAATTAACAAGCCTGTTATTTTGCTTCACTATTCAATAAAGGTAGCCAAGATACAAATTAGCATAAAATTGAATTTCCTCTTCAACTCATTGATACAGAAGTCAATTCTTTGCCATGTGACTGCCTATGCTCATATTATTTTGTCATTGTGAGTTTAGTCTGATCTCAGAGCCAAGGTCTCTTTTCAAGTGTCCCTAATAGGTTTTTTCCATTTTTACAAGGAGGATAAAAATTGGCAGAGAATAATTTGTTCAAATGTTCATGGTAGGTGTCTAACACAGAGAAAATATTTCAGTAAAAATGTTGCTTAAACCAGCATATTCTGCAACCTTCAGAGGAAACTTCCTGCCACAATGTTTCTTTTCTATCAAGCAAAAACAAAGGAACAAAATAGTCTGTTGGATCTATTATATTTTCTAATTGTATTTTATTTATTTCATTGGTTCATGAAGAATATGTTTGAAAATATATATTTGGTTGGTAAATTTGTGATCATTTTCTCCAACTGAAAAATATTTCTTAATAAATCATTTTACTTTTTGAAAATGGTTTAGAATTGTGGAAACTTGTAGCTCCACATGCTGATTTTCATCAGTTAAGAGAGAAGGAGAACATTTCCTCCTATGTGAGACTCATCCTTTTTCATTTTCAGTGTTTGTTTTGATTTTGAGTTTTGTTTTAAAAATATTTTTAATGTTTCTTTATTTTTGGAAGGGAGACACAGCATGAGTGGAGGAGAGTAGAGAGAGAGAGGGAGACACAGAATCTGAAGTAGGCTCCAGACTGAGCTGTACTCACAGACCCCGATGTGGGACTCGAACTCATGAACCATGAGATCATGACCTGAGCCCAAATACAATGCTTAACTGATTGAGACACCCAGGCACCCCTGATTTTGAGTTTCTTGTTGCAAAAATAGGCAATTCTTCTGGATAAATTAATTAGACGAGAAAATATTAGAAGGCTAGATGATAGGTCTTTGAATATATGGAAGGGTTAACAAGAAAACTTGAAAAATAGGCAAAAGCCTAGAGTAAGTCTAGAACAGAAAACAGTCTTACTGTGTTTGTAATCACTCCTGTAGATTCAAAGACCCATGCAGGAGTTCTGATTGGCTGACATTATGTCTTCTGTGCTTGATCTAGTTCCCAGAATCTGTGGAGGACTGACTTGCTCATTCTTTTCCTGTTAATGAGGATTCCTCAAAAATACAAAGAGTTCAAATGATAGGAAAATATTTACTTTAGTCTATTCCTTTGGAGACCTAGTATCAAAGGAAACATTGGTTGATGTACATACTCCTGCCTTAAAAATCTGTTAAAACTGACCCTTGTTTAACCAAAACACATATACTCCCAAAGGAAGCCCAAAGTCTCATCAGTTATGATAGTCAAAACCTAGTTTAGTACTTTCCCAGTGTAATCATCCTTCCTATAATTTTCCTTTACCAGTTATTAATACATTGTGATTTTGTGACACTGTTGGTTTGCTTTAAATCTAAACTTAATTACTATCCAACAACACAGGCGCATAGTGAGGGGGAAATAAGCAGCCTAATCAGTACTTTGACTATTTTTTAAGAGTTTGTGACATCATTAATATTGTGTTAAATATCTCCATTGACCACACAAAAACTGTTATACTCAGTTAGCTTCTACTGACAATTGCTTTTGAACAAAGAAAGGTCTCATTTGTAACTCTGGACTGGGGATAGTTTCACTTGCACCATAGTGATATTCCTTATGAGACTACAAAGCCACTTTGAAAACTTTAGTATAATTCTTATATATATATAATATATACTTTATATATAATCTGTCTATATAAAATATATATTATATTAAATTTACTTTTTTAAAAATTTATTTATTTTAGGCAGAAAGAGAGCATGGACAGGAGAGAGGGGCAGAAGGAGAGAGAGAGAGAGAAAGAGAGGATCTCAAGCAGACTCTATGCTCAACGTGGAGCCCAACACGGGGCTTGATCCCACAATTCTGGAATCACGACCTGAGATGAAATCAGGAGTCAGATACTCAACCAACTAAACCACACAGGTGCCCCAAATTTACCTTTTAAAATTGAAAAATGAATTAGAGATTGAAAATCAGATACCTGAAATACAATAGAGAAAATTATGAAAATAAATTTTAAAATCATGAACATCCAAACATCCTGAAAACACTGAAAGTTATTTAAAAAACAATGTTGAATATGACAATATATACAATGAACATGGGATTATGATGAAATTGTCACCATCCCAAATGCAACTAATAAAGTTACATTCATCAACTACAATCTTTAATCAAAACTGCTTAATACATATTCTGATGATTGTTTTAAATAATTCTTGTTATTGAAGAACTTGAAAAACCAGAACCTCAAATTCTTTAAAAAAGGAAATCAGTAAGAATTGCTTGCATAAAGCTCCCAATTCTGCAGTGATTTTTTAATGCAAAATTTAAAAAATAATAATAATTACTTGGAATAGATTACTTTTATAAGAGAAGCATCTTACCTAAGAATGATGCAATCAAAAACAAATCAATGCATTTAAGATTGCTGAACTTTTTTTTTTTTAAAGATCAGTTTCAGGGGCGCCTGCGTGGCTCAGTCGGTTGGGTGTCCGACTTCGGCTCAGGTCATGATATCGCGGTCCGTGAGTTCAAGCCCCGCATCCGGCTCTGGGCTGACAGTTCAGAGCCTGGAGCCTGTTTTGGATTCTGTGTCTCGCTCTCTCTCTGACCCTCCCCTGCTCATGCTCTGTCTCTCTCTGTCTCAAAAATAAATAAATGTTAAAAAAATTAAAAAAAAAATAAATGAAGTTCAGTTTCAGAATCACCTTGAAAATGTTACAAACCATAAATTATGTTAGCAGTAAGTTTTTATAGCTGTTCTTAATAGTTTAGAAAAATTGCTTTAATTCTTAACTTGCTCAGAGTTTTAATCATGTATGGATATTGAAATTTGTCAAATGATTTTGCTGCATCTATGGAAGAAAACCTTTCTTATATACCTAATGCATGTATATTTCATCAAATAACACAGTTTGCAAATAGTCTTGCCCTTAGATACTAAGCGTGACTGAACTCTTCCTGATTTGGATATAATCATGAAGCTTCTCAAAAAATGACACTGTGGTATCATTTCCAAATTCTCTGTTATTGCCTAATTTCTCTCTTTACTAGAGGAATGGAAAAGAAAGAAAATTCCGTTTACATCACCATATTTTCACTACATTTTTAATAAACTCTTCTACTTCAGAATAATGTTGATTTACAGAAAAGTTACAAAGATAGTACAGAGAAATCTCATGTACCCCTCACTTAGTTTCTATCATTGTTAACATCTTACACTTCCACGATTTATTTGTCAAACTCACGTATTCATTTCCTAAACTCACTTATTAGTTCTAGGAGTTTAAGCTAAGAAACTGACATTTATAACTACCATATTTTAATGTTCAGACACCACTTCTAACAATAGCAGGCATTTCACTCCGTTCCCCTTTTCCAGGTAATTTCTGAGAATCCACCTCTGTGGTGCTAACCTGATTGATATTGTGCTGTTGATATATGGTACAGTCTGCCAACAGTCAATGTCAGCTATGGATGGGACAATACAAAGGCTAAGGTTGCCTCTGATATTTCATATTATTTCTCAATGACTTACCACTTCTTTTTCTGACGGTGCTGTCTCTCACTTTCCAGATACACTGCGAATTTGGCACACAACATTTCCCAAATCTATCACTAAATTTTACACATAAACTCAATCTCAAGTTTTCTTACCTACTATTCCCCAGGCCACCATGTAGGAGGGAGAAAAACCACCTGTAACTTAAAATACATATTCTTGCACTAAAAAATTGATAATTCTCCTGGTGTTTTAATTATTCTTGTGGGAAAAATCTTCACTGATAATTTACAAACCCTTACAAATGGTTCTATATTCTACATCATTATACAAAGAGTGAATTTGAAAAAGCCCATGGGACTGTGCTTCCTCACAGCCCAGAGATCAGACTTATTATATGACAGTTCAAGTTTCCACAAGTTAGTTACCAAAGAGAACCAGATGGAAGCTGTATGACATAACCTCAGGAATCACACTGCATCATTTCTGTCATACTCTCTTGGTAGAGACATTTGCAAGCCATCTGAGATTTGGGAGGTCCAGAAGCAGAATTCACCTTTTAAAAAGAACACACCTCTTAGTGCTTTGCCAATAATTTACAAGCATGTTTTAAAATTTTGCCAACAAGATGGTTATTTAATTATAAATTGTGTGAAATTCTGGTAGAGAAAGCAATTCCTTCTAACACGTCAAAAAATATAGAGTTTACATCCAATTATTGGCAACTCAAAGTTCCACGTATATAGGCCCTGGCAATTCACTACTGGATTAGTTGAATTTATAATCATTCCAATCTGGTTATGTGTAGTATGTAACTATTAACTATCATAACTAATTTCCAGCCTTTTTTTGTTTTGTACTATATCTATTTTGTAGCAAAGACAAATTTCAGTTCAAAGGTATTTAGCTTGTAATTAAATCCATGTCCTTATCATACCATTCTAAATGCATTTGCATTCCCATATATAAAATGAAGCCATTATAAAGGTCTCTCATAACTTGGAGATATCCTGTATATAGTATTTTAACAGTAACTATTTCCTTGGAGAACAGAATCAAGAAACAAATCTATAATGTGGCAGGTGGTTGTCTGACTAACACCCATGGAGAGTTCTAGCTGTGATTTGGAAATCTTTTCTACCACAAATCCCAAAGAACAGGTTACCTTGACAACAGACAATTTAAAATAACATATCAGCCACCCTAAAATGCTCTTTTACTTTTACAAAAATTTGGTTGTGGTTGTTTGGGAAACACAAATACTATATTAGAAACTATTTTAAGAGATTTGAAAACTTTCTCCATGCTCTTTATCTCATTAATTCCAATTGATAACATTCCTGGTTTGTCAAAAATATGTAATTATTTAATAAGCAAACTAGCAATGGTTCCTATGCAGCATGTTGGTTTCTCTAGAGCTATTTCTCACACCACAATGGATGATTTTACTGTATTAATGACAGATTGACATATTTAATTAAGTTCATTTAGCAGATGAAGTTTCAGAACCACAGATAGGTTAAGCGGCTTTGCCAGGATTTCCCTGTGAGCAAGAGGCAATGCCGGAGCAAAATACTCAGAATCACAGACTTTATCTCTCCATTAACACCTATAAGGTAAAGAGCGGTGTTTGACAACATTAAATAAAATGCAGAGTAGGAAAGATAAATAAATAAATAAAGAGGAGACATAAAAAGTCACATGGCAGTCAAAGGGCTTCATGACCTGGTTAGTGAATTCTGAAACTTCTTTATCAGATTCTTTTCCACCTGTACCGAAACAGTTCCAACTCTCCAGATACACAAACTGTGCTCTTTCTCACATCCAATTTTTGGCAAACGACTTTCCTGCTCTCTGATATATACTTTTCCTGGTTTAAGTTTTTCTAAATCATTTTCATCCTTTAAGATTACCTCACATGTCACTCAGTCTGGAAGTTCATCATTGTCTTTCCCAGTCTGGTATCCTTGCCCTTGTTCTGTTTTCTTATAGCAACTTGAGCGTGTCTTGATCTTACTGCCAAGCAAAAGTCACACTCTATTGTAAATCTTATAAACTTGACTGAGCCCCTCACTAGCCTGCTAATAATTTGGTAGCAAGAACTGTATTTAAAGAGTTTTTTTTTTTAAAATGGGTTTCCTGGGGCGCCTGGGTGGCGCAGTCGGTTGGGCGTCCGACTTCAGCCAGGTCATGATCTCGCGGTCCGTGAGTTCGAGCCCCGCGTCAGGCTCTGGGCTGATGGCTCGGAGCCTGGAGCCTGTTTCTGATTCTGTGTCTCCCTCTCTCTCTGCCCCTCCCCCGTCCATGCTCTGTCTCTCTCTGTCCCAAAAATAAATAAACGTTGAAAAAAAAATTTAAAAAAAAATCCAAAACTAGTGATATAAAAATACAAACATATTAAAAAAAAATGGGTTTCCTAGTCCTACTTTGCTCTTTTACTAACCCATTGCTTCATCACAATGACAGAGTGAAAATTAAAAAGGAACTTAAGCGTATTAACATGATTGTCTTAATTTGGACACTATTTTGGCTATCAAGAACTTAAAAGTTAAGTATAAAGATACTTTACTGACTTACTTTTTTTCTTTTTCCTGAAGGTCTTATGTAACCAAAGATCAGATATTTCAGTAGTATAAAGTATAGCATATCAATAAATACCTTATGAACACTTTCAAATTATACACTTATAATTCTAATTGTTTTTCTTTCTTTATCCTTATGGAAAATTATTGATGCCAAAAATTTGTGTCCCCAGAGTTATGAAACAATAAATAAATAAAAATAGGATACCTGATTAAAGGTGAATTTCAAAAAATAGCAATTCTTAAATAATTATTTTATGTTTAATTGTATGTAACTTGTGTTACAATGTGTATTTTTACTTCTTATTTCATTTTTAACCTATTTATTTATACTTCAGTATTTTTCTGGTAACACCATGTGATTTGGTCTTGCCATTTTTTCACTAGGATAATCTGTCTTTTAGATAGGTTATTTAGACTATTTATAATTAATTCAATTATTGATATGATTAGGTTTCAGTCTATCATCTTACTGTTTTTATATTAGTCCTATCTGGTCTTTATTCCCTTTCCCTCTAGTTTTTATGTTATTTTTTTCCTCCTTTTTGAATCAATACAGTGTGTTTTTATAATTCATTTTTGTCTCCTCTCCTGCCTTATTAGCCGTAACTCTTTAGATTGTTATGTCAGTGATTGTTAAGCATTTACAGTGTATACGTTTTAATCTGTCACAGTCTTTACCTTGAATTAAGTACCTTTAATTGCTATTATGCCACTTCACATATAACATAAATACTTCAATATTTCTTCTTTATGCCCTGTGCTACTATTGTCTCATATTTTACTTATGCATATACATATATTGTTATTGTTATTTTTATTCAAACAGCTAATTATCTTTTTTAAATATTTAAAACATTCTATATTTTAATATATAATCTACATAATCATTCATCCATATATAACCATCTAGTTATCATTTCGTGTTCTATATTCCTTAGACCCATATTACCATAAGTAAAAAGCTGTGTTTTTCCCACACTTATTTTGAGATGCTTCCCAGATAAGCCAATTAGTCATGTAGCAGGAACAGGTTATGACTGAATTTATTACCTTGAGAGTAATGGAGTTACAGTTTATTGCATATAATCAGAATGGGACACATGATTTCAGAAGAACTCTGAGCTAAAAATAAAATAAAATAAAATAAAAATAAAATAAAATAAAATAAAATAAAATAGTGTATGTTAAGAGCTAGACACATAAGTAGCTTAAAACTGAATTTGATAATGATAATAATTAACTTTATATGTAGTAATAAATCACTTTTTATATTTATGAATGTTAGGATGATATGTTAGTTCCATCCAAAATTTTGCCTAAGGATAAAAGAGAAAAACAAGTGGACTTTCAAATGATTCTTTGTATGCTAAATATAAAGATAGATGTAGAATTTCCCATAAGTGATAACTGATGCTGAAAGTAACTCAGTCTTCTCAAAAGACTTCCTAGATTGGTTTGATCTTTGAGTTACAGTCTAGGGTAAGTTTAATATAAAGAAATTGCCGCAAACAATATGTTATGATTATCTTGTATGCATTTATAAATGTATTTCTTTGAATTTTTTGTGTTAAGTATATCTACTGAATAATATTCATATTATTTATTAGGGTTAGGGTTTCTTTGGGATAAATGTACACATGTTAAAAGAGAGAAATTTGTATGGACTTCATAAACTGCTTAAAAATAATGATTTATTCAACTCGATAGTCATATTTTCTTTGATTGATTTAAAACCCTTTTAGAAATTAAATTAGAATTATGACATTACAAACCATTTTAACTTTAACTTCAAACTCCAAGTAGGTCAGTTGCATCACAATGTAGATACATATCTTAAACATTATGTCGAGTAAATAACAGGGCACAACAGTATACACAAAGTATGACTCCTGTTGTAGAAAGTTCGAAAACAGGCAAAATTATTCTATGCTGTTAGAAGTCAAGGTAATGTTTTGCCTTAGCTGAGAAGTAGGAAGTAGATAAATGGTGAAAGAGAATAGGAGGAGAGCATTTGGGGCCCTGGTAATGTTCTGTTTATGAATTTGTATACTGGAAAACAGTGCCTAATAATATATGAACTTCCCTGAATGTAGGTTACATGTTGTGAAATTTTGTATGTCAACTTGAGTGGATCATGGGATGCCCAGATATTTGACTGAACATTATTTCTGGGTCTGTCTGTGAGGGTGTTTCTGGGTGGATTCATACAGCAGTTTATCTTTTGAATATGGGAGAGCATCACGCAATCCAGGTTGAAGTCCTGAATAAACAAAAAGGCAGAGGAAGGAAGAAATCTTCTCGTTCTGCCTGATTGCTTGAGGTGCAACATTGGTCTTCTGCCCTTGGCACTCATGGTTGTCAGGCTTTCCCACCCAGACTGCACTGTGAGCTCCCCTGGTTCTCAGGTTGTAGGATGTGATCTGAATTACACCACTGACTTTACTGTCAGTCTCTCTCTCTCTCTCTCTCTCTCTCTCTCTCTCTCTCTATATATATATATATATATATATATATATATTCTATTGCTCCTGTGCCTCAGGAGAATGCTAATACATCCTATTCCATCAATAAACATTTATAAGATTCTTAATCAAAATACTTAGAAAGCTTACAGGTTGTAAAAACGTCCTCTCTGAAAACCACTGACCTACCAGTTATCTTAAAATAATAGATTCTGTTATAACCTATTCTTGTTATGCTCCTAATTGTTATCACCTTTAGGCAATCTAAGGGACATTTCAAACATGCATTCAAAACAAAATAAAGCAAAACATTAAAAATATTTTTTTTGCAAAGGCAAAAAGAGAGACAATTTTTCCTATATTCGTTTTTTAATTGTTATTATCGTTGATTTATTATTATTTTTTACCAATATTCCTAAAGCTAGTCTATCAATGTCTTAAATGATGTCACTAACAAAACAAAACACATGGTAAATCCATCCACTTCTTTCTATCTTCACTACTAAGATTGCAAACTAAGCCTGTATTATCAACCAAACTGTTAAAATAATCTTACTTTTTTCCTTCCAAATTTTAATTTTATTTTTCTAAAATCCATTCTTTGCACAGCAATCAGAATGATATTTCTGATTATGCCATTTCATTATCCAAAACTCTCAGATGGTTTCCCATTATACCTGGAATAAAATGTAAACTGGGATTAAAACTAAATGCTCTGCCCCACCTCCTCTGTGACAGCATCTTACAAATTCCCAATCTAGTTTCTGGTTTGGTCCCTGGAATGCATGGCCCTATGACCTTAACATTTTCTTTTCATCCTTAAGATGCCCATGAGATCTTGTTTAATACTGAATTATCAACCATGTCTCAAACACTTCACATTGTTTTAATTCTCTGTAAGGTTTATTCATTTCCTTAGTATTTTTCTAAACCCACTAGAATGTACATCTAAAAGAGTTATGACCTTGTCTAATTTACTATTATAAGAAAAATATTTTTTAAAAAGATGCATGAGACATAATAGATGCTCAGTGAAAGAGAATGAATAAAAAGAGGTTGTACATATGCTATTAAATTAATATTTATTTAATTTTTACTTTTAATATTTGACATGCATATATATATCACTTTTAAATTTAATTCTACTTCAATATAAATATTTTCTATTCATGTAAACTACTAACAATGTTTATAAATCAAGATAACATTTTTCTCTATAGTCTTTATTAGCCCCTCAAATATAGAGTAAATTCATCACTTTTAAAGATAAGGTTTGTCTAATTAAAAAATTAAAAGGAAAAAAGTAACATTAAAAATAAAGAAAAATGTGTCACTTTGATCTTTATTATAGCATCTAGTATTGTCAACTTGATTAAAGGGTAATTACCAGCTCAGAGAGTTAAAACATAAAAAAAAGTAAGGATGATTTTGATGAGATTTCTTCTAATTAGTTTTCAGATAAAAATCAACCTTCACTACTGTGTGTTTAGTCTTGGCTGGGAGGTGGGAAAAGTCATCTATTTTATCATTATCTATAACTGTGTTATAAGTAAGAATCAGATTTAAAAAGCTTTTTTTCTACCAAAATAGGTTATGAATCATTTATTAGCTTTTGAAGTATGCCAGAAATGACTAAATTGAAATTACTTACTGAAGCCATGTGTGTTCTCTCATATTACCAATTGGATGAAAATCAATCAGTAAATTTATATGAGTGACAGGGTATGTTTGGTTTTGCTAATCAGTATCTTTTTCACCATGTACTTGTATTCTTAAAGCATGGATGGACCTTGAGGTATCATGCTAAGTGAAACAAGTCAGACTGAGAAAGACAAATACCATATGATTTCACTTATATGTGGAATCTAACAAGAATAAAAAACAAATAAACAAACAAAAAGCAGAATCAGATCTGTAAATACAGAGAACAAACTGATGGTTGTCAGAAAGGAGGGGGGTCGGGGAATAGTCAAAATCAATGAAGGGGAGTGAGCTTCCAGTTTCACGATGACTAAGTCATGGGAATAAAAGGTTCAGCACAGCGAACAGAGTCAATAATACTGTGACAGTGTTGTTTGGTGACAGATGGTACCTACACTTGTGGTGAGCATAACATAAGGTACAGAGAAGTTGAATTACTATGTTTTCACCTGAAACTAATATAACATTGTGTGTCAACTCTACTCAAATTTAAAAAATTTAGAAACTGCAAGGACATAAAAAAAGAAAAAGTTTAATTTTACATAATCGTTTACCTAGAATTATATATATATATATATATATATACAAATATAGCTTTCTTTTCTAATTGCTGATACCTAGAAATACCTTTACAACTATAAATGGATACATTATTTACATATATTTAAAGATTTTAAAAGTTCAAAAATGGAGAGGAAACCATGATATGACCAAAATAGTTTCCAAACAAATAAGAAGCAATAAAATTTCAATTATAAAAAACTTCACATCTTCTTGCTGTATGATTTTAATCATACTTAAAATATTAAATATCCTTGGGGCACCTGGGTGGCTCAGTCTGTTAAACATCCGACTTTGGCTCAGGTTTTGATCTCACACTTTCTGACTTCCAGCCTTGTGTTGTGCTCTGTGCTGACAGCTCAGAGCCCAGAGCCTACTTTGGGTTCCGTGTCTCCCTCTCTCTCTAACCCTCCCCGCTCACTCTGTCTCTCTGTCTCTCTCTCAAAAATAAATAATAAACATTAAAAAAATTTAAAAAATATACTAATTTTCCTTCACTATATTTAAGGCATGTTCTTAAATAAATTTAACTTCTTTTTACTTTTGATTTGTAAAATATTCCCCTATAAATACTAAATGTCAGTTAATTGGTGTGCTAAACATATAACAAATCAGCATGAACATTTTTACATGGAAGCAAGAGCCAGTGATGGTATCTAGTATTATAATGTTCTGAAATTCCTCATTTTGATATTGAGGATTGTAAGGTCTTCTTAATCCTTTACTGTGAGGTAAATTATTTCTTTGTTTTCAATAGAAACTTTTATATATTTTTCATTGAAAAATAAATGTCACAGTATTATCCTTATGTGTAGCCATTTTACCATATAAAATTTATATTAATATTGACCAAATTATAAGGGTCACACAGACTGTAGTTTTTAATATTTTTAATTCAGGCCAAACTTACTCCAGTGTAATAAATCCCATTGACAATCCACCCAAATTCCCTCATCCCACCCCTATATTCACCTGCAGGAGTGGTAGACATTTTCAAGCACTCTGAAGCTTTGGCAATTCACAGGGAATTTAGGAAATTTTAAGATAACTGTGATGTGGTGGTGATACTCAAATGGTTAGCTTTTTTTCCCCCCATAGGCCCCTGGAAATGGGATTAAATTCTACATTAGTAAAACAAATAAAGCAATGAGCAATTATTGTACACCTGACTTTCTGATTGATAGTCACAAGACTGATAGATAATCTCGCTATGGAATATTAATATAGATAATGTCTTGTAACATTTACCCATACTAGGGAGTGACTACACATTCCAAAATGATTCTGATATGTGCCAAGGATCCCAACTTAACTGAATTTTAAGTTTTCCTTAAAAGTTAAATGACTTACAAATCACAGTAATGATGGCAGAAAGGCTGTTCAAAGTTACATCATGAAAGGAACTAGACCTGACTCCTTTCTTCTGAGTCTTAATTCACAACTCATCCTTTATCACAATGGAAGGAATGTTGCTGCGTTAAAAGCACCCTGTGGACCTTTAGGAGCTTTGCTCATTGCTATATATTTCCTAGGGCTTATTTCAGTGCCTAGTCCAGGGTGAGCATTTATCAAATAAAGAAATGAATGAATGAGTGAATGAATGAATGAATGAATGATTCAATGAATACTGATATGAAAAAGTATTATTCTATCATTGTTCTGAAATGAGTGATCAAAGTTGTCTGAGCATCAGCTTGTTAATTTCGTGAGCAGACAGTAAAATCCTACAATAATTATGTACAGGCAAAGGAGTTCCCAAAGGAGCACAAGTTAGAAAGAATTGGGTACATTTCTAGGTAATCTCATTCAGTGGAACTTTGAATTAGCAGCCTTCCCAGACATTCTTATAAATACAAGACTTCCAGGTATTCTCAAACATTTAATAATTTAATTAAATAAAATGAAGCACATCCCCTGTTAATTCCACATGTGGTATAATGACAAATACCATCGTATATTATTTTGATATTTACAAAGCACTATTTTACTATTTTTTTCCTCATTAAAAACTTGTATTTGGTTAAAATGAATAAAAGTGATTAAGTGATATAAACTGACAGTTATAAAAGAAATAAGTGCTGGGGTATATAATTACAGCATGAAAAAAAAACCCTGATTTTTTAAAGTCTAGAGGTGAATGATGACAGTACATTTTAAAGGGAAAAAGAGACAAAATGAAACCCAAACTCAAACCTTCAGCTTCAACCCATTATATTTCACCTATACCACAGTTATATAAAACTATGATTTATCTTCCACTTTCTAATGGAGCCTCAACATATATGATGTATACATTTAATTCGTAATTTTGATTTTTTTTTTTTGTCTATTGTTTCTTCTTTGACCAGAGGACTAAATGGAAAATGTTAAATCCTTCCTTGCTATACAGGTTGGTCCAGAAAATTTCACATCTTCATATCAATAACTAAAGAAGAATGAGGCCAAACTGAAGATCTGGACATTGTTAATAAGGTAACCTTATAGGATAGAAAATGGTGAAGTGTGAATATGAAATCCCATAGAACCCCACGGAGATACTAGAGACTTCCAGTAATCAAAATTTAACTGTTCCATAAAATATAGCATACTCTTCCAAATATTTTAGACTCTTTAGGACAAAGGATATAAGGTAATTATGGAATGCAGTTTATCTCATAGATGTTCTGTTCTTTTATTGTGCTTTCTGTACAAACAAGTCAGTGTTAAAAAAAATAGGACAAATATAAAACATCAAAAATATTATCATAAGCACATATAATTAGTAGTATCTCTTATCCAAATACAAGTGAAAGATATATAATAACACAATCCTAACCATGAATATATAACATGTATATGTAACATTTATATAATATTTATTACATTTTCCAAACCAGAAAACATGTCTGCGAGTTTTATACTTTTTGGCTTTAAAAAAAATGGTGGACCAGTTTCATTCTTTTGTATGTTGCTGTAGCAGATTTTGTTGAAGAGACATTACTTTTCCCACTGGACATTCTTTCCTGCTTTGTCAAAGATTTATTGACCATATAGTTGTGGGTTAACTTCTTGTTTTTTTTATTCTGTTCTATTGAGCTATGTGTCTATTTTGATGCCAGTACCATATTGTTTTGATCACTATAGCTTTGTAATATAACTTGAAGTCCAGAATTGTGACGCCTCCAGCTTTGCTTTTTTTTTTCAAGATTTTTTGGCTACTTGTGGTCTTTTGTGATTCCATCCAAATTTTAGGATTGTTTGTTCTAGCTCTGTGAAAAATGCTTTTGGTATTTTGATAGTTAAAATGTAGATTGCTTTGGGTAGTACAGACATTTTAACAACATTTGTTCTAATCCATAAACACGGCATGTTTTTCCATTTTGTAATGTCATCTTCAGTTTATTTCATCAGTATTTTATAGTTTTCAGTAGCAGTCTTTTACCCCTTTGGTTAGGTTTATTTCTAGATATCTTATGTATGTTTTTAAGTGTGTTGTAAATGGGACCAATTCCTTAAATTCTCTCTGCTGCTTCATTACTGGTCTATAGAAATGCATCAAGTTTGTGTACATTGATTTTGTATCCTATGATTTTACTGAATTTGTTTCTCAGTTCTGGAAGTTTTTTGGTGGAGTATTTTGGGTTTTGTATGTATAGTATCATGCTATCTGCGAATAGTGAAAATTTTACTTCCAACAGATCCGTGAAAAGATGCTCAACATCACTCATCATCAGGGAAATACAAATCAAAACTACAAAGAGATATCACCTCACACATGTCATAATGGCTAAAATCATCAACAATAGAAACAACAAGTGTTGGAGAGGATGTGGAGAAAGGGGAACTCTCTTGTGTTGGTGGGAATGCAAACTGGTGCAGCCACTCAGGAAAACAGTATGAAGGTTCCCTAAAAAGTTAAAATTAGAACTACCCTATAATCCAGCAATTACACTACTAAGATTTACAAAAAGAATACAAAACTACTAATTCAGAGGGCTACATGCACCCCGATGTTTATAGCAGAATTAACTACAAGAGCCAAATTATGCAAACAATCAGTGTTCATTGCTTGATGAATGAATAAAGAAGATGTGAGGTGTGTGGTGTGTGTGTGTGTGTGTGTGTGTAGAGAGAGAGAGAAAGAGAGAGGGAGGGAGAATTGAATACTACTCAACCATAAAAAGGAATGAAATCTTGACATTTGCAATGACATGATTGGAGCTAGAGAGTATTATGCTAAGTGAAATAAGTCAGAGGAAGAGAAAACATATCATTTCACTCACACATGGAATTTAAGAAACAAAAAAAAAATGAGCTAAGGAAAACAAAGACAGAGGCAAACCAAGAAACAGACTCTTAACGTTAGAGAACAAACTGCAGGTACCAGAGGAAAGGTGGGTGGGAGGATGAGTTAAATAGGTGATGAGAAGTAAGTTCACTTGTGATGAGCACTGGGGGATGCATGGAAGTGTTGAATCATTATATTGTACACCTGAAACTAATATTACATTGCATGTTAACTACCTGGACTTAATACAAAAACTTTTTAAAAATACAAAAAAAAAAAAGCTGTAATTTGTTCCTCTTGATTCTTATAAAAACAGACATGCAAATATAATTATACATTTTGTTTTAAGAATTTGTGGGGCACCTGGGCGGCGCAGTCGGTTAAGCGTCCGACTTCAGCCGGGTCACGATCTCGCGGTCCGTGAGTTCGAGCCCCGCGTCAGGCTCTGGGCTGATGGCTCAGAGCCTGGAGCCTGTTTCCGATTCTGTGTCTCCCTCTTTCTCTGCCCCTCCCCCGTTCATGCTCTGTCTCTCTCTGTCCCAAAAATAAATAAACGTTGAAAAAAAAGAATTTGTAAAGTACTTTTTCTCCTGGCCTCATGTACTCATTAAAAAATCCAATTGGCACCATGGGAGCTATAGATCGTTCATTGAAAATCTTGCTGCAAGATATAATTAATTTTCAGATTATAATATTTCCACATAAAGTAGAACATCTTTAATCTAAAAAACTGGCAATGAAGTTAACAAAATAAAATTTCCAAGATTTCCATTTATAAACTCTTTTCATGAATTTACTTAAATATTTCTTTTTTTCAACTTTATTTTTTATTTTTTAAAATTTACATCCAAATTAGTTGGCATATAGTGAAACAATGATTACAGGAGTAGATTCCTTAATGCCCCTTACTCACTTAGCCTATCCCCCTTGCCACAACCCCTCCAGCAACCCTCAGTTTGTTCTTCATATTTACCAGTCTCTTCTGTTTTGTCTCTCTCCCTGTTTTTATATGATTTTTGTTTCCCTTCCCTTATGTTCACCTGTTTTGTCTCTTAAAGTCCTCATATGAGCGAAGTCATATGATTTTTGTCTTTCTCTGACAATTTCACTTAGCATAATACTCTCTAGTTCCATCCACATAGTTGCAAATGGCAAGATTTCATTCTTTTTGATTGCCGAGTAATACTCCATTGGATATATATATGTATCACATCTTATATATCTATTCACCCATTGATGGACATTTGGGCTCTTTCCATACTTTGGCTATTGTTGATATTGCTGCTATAAACATGGGGGTGCCTGTGTCCATTCAAAACACCACACCTGTATCCCATGAATAAATGCCTAATAGTGCAATTGCTGGGTCGTAGGGTACTTCTATTTTTAGTTTTTTGAGGAAACTCCATTCTGTTTTCCAGAGTGGCTGCCCAGCTTACATTCCCACCAACAATGCAAAAGAGATCCTCTTTCTCTGCATCCTCACCAACATCTGTTGTTGCCCAAGTTGTTAGTGTTAGCCATTCTGACAGGTGTAAGGTGCTATCTCATTGTGGTTTTGATTTGTATTTCCCTGATGATGAGTGATGTTGAGCATTTTTTCATGTGTCAGTTGGCCGTCTGGATGTCTTCCTTGGAGAAGTGTCTATTCCTGTCTTTGCCCATTTCTTCACTGGATTATTTGTTTTTTTGGGTGTTGAGTTTGATAAGTTCTTTATAGATTTTGGATACTAAGCCTTTATCTGATATATCATTTGAAAATATCTTCTCCCATTCTGTCGGTTGCCTTTTAGTTTTGCTGATTGTTTCTTTGCTGTGCAGAAGATTTTATTTTGATGAGGTCCCAGTAGTTCATTTTTGCTTTCGTTTCCCTTGCCTCCAGAGATGCGTTGAGTAAGAAGTTGCTGCGGGCAAGATCAAAGAGGTTTTTGCCTGCTTTCTCCTCAAGGATTTTGATGGCTTCTTGTCTTACATTGAGGTCTTTCATCCATTTTGACTATATTTCTGTGTGTGGTGTAAGAAAGAGGTCCAGGTTCATTCTTCTGCATATCGCTGTCCAGTTTTCCCAGAACCACATGCTGAAGAGACTGTCTTTATTCCATTGGATATTCTTTCTTGCTTTGTTAACAATTAGTTGGCCATACCTTTGTGGGTCCCTTTCTGGGTTCTCTATTCTGTTCCATTGATCTTAGTGTCTGTTCTTGTGCCAGTACCATACTGTCTTGATGATTACAGCTTTGTGGTATAGCTTGAAGTCTGGGATTGTGATGCCTCCTGCTTTGGTTTTCGTTTTCAAGATTGCTTTGGCTATTCAGGGCCTTTTGTGGTTCCACACAAATTTTAGGATTATTTTCTCTAGCTCTGTGAAGAATGCTGGTGTTACTTTGATAGGGATTGCATTGAATATGTAGATTGCTTTGGGTAGTATCAACATTTTAACAATATTTGTTCTTCCTTTCCAGGAGCATGGAATCTTTTTCCATTTTTTTGGTGTCTTCTTCAATTTCTTTCATAAGCTTTCCATAGTTTTCAGTGTATAGATTTTTCACCTCTTTGGTTAGATTTATTCCTAAGTACTTTATGGTTTTTGGTGCAACTGTAAATGGGCTCCATTTCTTGATTTCTCTTTCTGTCGTTTCATTGTTGGTGTATAGGAATGCAACCAATTTCTGTGCATTGATTTTATACCTGCAACTTTGATGAACTCATGAATCAATTCTAGCAGTTTTTTGGTGGAATCTTTTGGGTTTTCCACATAGAGTATTATGTCATCTGCAAAGAGTGAAAGTTTGACCTCGCCGTGGCCAATTTGGATGCCTTTTATTTCTTCGTGTTGTCTGATTGCAGAGGCTAAGACTTCCAATACTATGTTCAATAACAGTGGTGAGAGTGGACATCCCTGTCTTGTTCCTGACCTTAGGGGTAAAGTTTTCAGTTTTTCCTCATTGAGGATATATTAGCGTTGGGTCGTTCATATATAGCTTTTATGATCTTGAGGTATGCTCCTTCTATCCCTACTTTCTTCAGGGTTTTTATCAAGAAAGATGCTATATTTTGTCAAATGCTTTCTCTGCATCTATTGAGAGGACCATATGGTTCTTGTCCTTTCTTTTATTGATGTGATGAATCACATTAATTGTTTTGTGGATATTGAACCAGCCCTGCATCCCAGGTGTAAATCCCCCTTGGTCATGGTGAATAATTTTTTTAATGTATTGTTGGACCTGGTTGACTAATATCTTCTTAAGGATTTTTGCATCCATGTTCATCAGGGAAATTGGTCTATAGTTCTCCTTTTTAGTGGGGTCTCTGCCTAGCTTTGGAATCAAGGCAATGCTGGCTTCATAGAAAGAGTTTGGAAGTATTCCTTCCATTTCTATTTTTTTGGAATAGTTTCAAGAGAATATGTGTTAACTCTTCCTTAAATGTTTGGTAGAATTCCCCTGGAAAGCTATCCGGCCATGGACTCTTGGGTTTTGGCAGATTTTTGATTACTAATTCGATTTCCTTACTGGTTATGGGTCTGTTCAAAATTTCTATTTCTTCCTGTTTCGGATTTGGTAGTGTATATGTTTCTAGGAATTTTTCCATTTCTTCCAGATTACCCATTTTATTGGCATATAATTTCTCATAATATTCTCTTATTATTGTTTTTATTTCTACTTGTTGGTTGTGATCTCTCCTCTTTCATTCTTGATTTTATTTATTTGGGTCCTTTCCTTTTTCTTTTTGATCAAACTGGCTGGTGATTTATCAATTTTGTTAATTCTTTCAGAAAACCAGCTTCTGGTTTCATTAATCTGTTCTACTGTTTGTTTGTTTGTTTGTTTGTTTGTTTGTTTTTGGTTTTGATAGCATTAATTTCTGCTCTGATCTTTATTATTTCCTGTTTTCTGCTGGCTTGGGGTTTTATTTGCTGTTCTTTTCCAGCTCCTTAAGACATAAGGTTAGGTTGTGTATCTGAGATCTTTCTTCCTTCTTTAGGAAGGCCTGGATTGCTATATACTTTCCTCTTATGACCACCTTTGCTGTGTCCCAGAGGATTTGGGTTGTGGTGTTATCATTTTCATTGACTTCCATATCCTTTTTAATTTCCTCTTTAACTTCTTGGTTAGCGGATTCATTCTTTAGTAGGATGTTCTTCAGTCTCCAAGTATTTGTTACTTTTCAATTTTTTTCTTGTGGTTGATTTTAAGTTTCATAGTGTTGTGCTCTGAAAATATGCACGGTATGATCTCGATCTTTTTGTACTTACTTAGAGCTGATTTGTGTCCCAGTATATGGTCTATTCTGGAGAATGTTCCATGTGCCCTGGAGAAGAATGCATATTCTGCTGCTTTAGGATGAAATGTTCTGAATATATCTGTTAAGTCCATCTGGTCCAGTGTGTCATTCAAAGCCATTGTTTCCTTGTTGAATTTTTGATTAGATGATTTGTCCATTGTTGTTAGTGGGGGTGTTGAAGTCTCCTACTATTATGGTATTACTATTGATGAGTTTCTTTATGTTTGTGATTAATTGACTTATATTTTTGGGTGCTCTCACATTTGGCACATAAATCTTTACAATTGTTAGGTCTTCTTGGTGGATGGACCCCTTAATTATTTACAAGGCCCTTCTTCATCTCTTGAGACAGTCTTTATTTTAAAGTCTAAATTATCTGATATTACTATGGCTCCTCCGGCTTTCTTTTGTTGACCATTACCATGATAGATGGTTCTCCATCCCCTTATTTTCATTCTGTAGGTGTCTTTAGGTCTAACGTGGGTCTCTTGTAAACAGCATATAGATGGATCTTGTTTTCTTATGCATTCTGTTACCCTATGTCTTTTGATTGGAGCATTGAGTCCATTGACATTTAGAGTGAGTACTGAAAGATATGAATTTATTGCCCTTATGATGCTTGTAGAGTTGGAGTTTCTGGTGATGTTCTCTGGTCCTCTCTAATCTGTTGTTGCTTTTGGTATTTATTTATTTTTATTTATATATTCTCATCTTTTCTCCCCTCAGAAATTCCCCCTTAAAATTTCTTGCAGAGCTGGTTTAGTGGTCACAAACTCCTTTAATTTCTGTTTGTCTGGGAAATTTTTCTCTCTCCTTCTATTGAATGACAGCCTTGCTTGATAAAGAATTCTTGGCTGCATATTTTTCTGATTCAGCACACTGAATATATCCTGCCACTCCTTTCTGCCCTGCCAACTTTCTGTTGATAGATCTGCTGCAAACCTGATATCTCTTCCCTTGTGGGTTAGGGACTTTTTTTCCCTTGAGGCTTTCATGATTCTCTCCTTGCCTGAGTATTTTGTGAATATACTATGATATGCCTTGTTGATGGTCAGTTTTTGTTGAATCTAATGGGAATCCTCTGTGCTTCCTGGATTTTGATGTCTGTGTCTTTCCCCAGGTTAGGAAAGTTTTCCACTATGATTTGCTCACATAACCCTTCTACCCCTATTTCTCTCTCTTCCTCTTCTGGGACCCCTATGATTCTGATGTTGTTCCTTTTTAATGACTCACTGATTTCTCTAATTCTTAAATCATGCTCTTTTGCCTTAATCTCCCTCTTTTTTTCTGCCTTGTCATTCTGTATAAGTTTGTCCTCTATATCGCTGATTCTCTGTTCTGCCTTGTCCATCCTCACCACCGCTGCATCCATCCATGACTGCAGCTCAGTTATAACATTTTTAATTTCATTCTGGCTATTTTTACTTCTTTTATCTCTGAAGAAAGGGATTCTAATCTATTTTCGACTCTAACTAGTATTCTTATTATCGTGATTCTAAATTCTGGTTCCGACATCTTGTTTGTATCTGTGTTGGTTAAATCCCTGGCTGTCATTTATTTGTGCTCTTTCTTTTGAGGTGAATTGCTTTGTTTTGTCATTTTGAAGGGAAAAAAGGAATTAATGAGGTAGAAAAATTGAAATTAAAAAAATTTAAAAATATTAAAATTAAAAATTAAAAATACATACACACAAAAATAGAATAGATAATGCTAGATCCTAGGTGTTTTTTGGTCTGGGTGTTGAAAGTGGTTTCACAGATTAGAGAAAGAAGGGGGGAGGAAAAAAAAGGAAATCATTTGAGAATTTGAAAAATGAGTACACTGAAGTAGACTAAAATGAGATGATGGAGGTAAAATAGAATTTGAAAAAATATACACAAAAGTAAAGAATATAGTAAAAAAAATTAAAGAAAAATATTTTTTAATAAAAGTTAAAAATAAATATGATTTTTTTTTGTTTTCTGTATTTAAGAAAAAAGAAAAGAAACTAAAAAGGAAAAAAGATTTAAAAAAGAAAAAAGGAAAGAAAAGAAATCATTTGAAAATTTGAAAAGTGAATACACTGTAGTAGACTAAACTAAAATGATGGAAGCAAAATAGAATTGGAAAAAAAAATTACATAAAAGCAAAAATATAATAAAAAATTAAATAAAAAATATTTTTAACCGAAATTGAAAGTAAAAATGAAGGTTTTCTCTTTCTGCATTCAAGAAAAAGAAAAGAAATGAAAAAGTGAAGAAAGGAAAAAGGAAGAAGAAAAGGAAATTGTTTGAAAATTTGAAAAGGTGAGTAAACCGAAGTAGACCAAAATAAAATGTTAGAAGTAAAGTAGAAACTGAAAAAAAATTACACAAAAGTAAAAAGTGTAGTAATAAAAATTAAAGAACGATATTTTTAATAAAATTGAAAATAAAAATGAATTTTTTATCTTTCTGTTTTCAAGAAAAGAATTGCAAAAGAGAAAAAGGAAAAAAAAAAGAAAGAAGAAAATTGAATAGATGACCCTGCTAACAGATTGAAGTAGGACTGAAATTGGTTCGTTTTTCCCTAGAAGTCAGTCTATGTAGCTCTTTATAGTCCATAAATTAAGCCAGAAGTGAGACTTGTGTTCTTGAAGAGCAAAGTTGACCCAGTTGGGCGGGGCTCAGTGTAACAGCTCTGCTGTCCACTAGATGGTGCTGCTAGCCTACTGGGGTGGATTGCTGGGACCCTGTAGGTGTCTATGTGCATGTGCGGGAGCAGTGAAAATGGTGCCACCCAGCTACCCAGTCTGTTATCCTGAATCAGCAACTGCACACCCGTCCTCTGTCTTCAGCTCTCGTCCACTCCCTGCTTTTTCACTCTCCGTGATCAGACCCCAGGCAGTACCTCTCTCCCAAGTTTTGTCTCAGATGTTGCTGGTTTCCCCTGCCCCTTACTTCGGGAGGACTGCAGGTTTGAGCCGTTCTGCCCCTCTGCTGGGAGGGTCTCACTGGGCAGTGGCTGAATGAGCAATGGCCGAATGTCGGCTGCACCCAGGAACGCCCACTAGACCCTGTTGCTGCTGGTGCCCTGAGACTGCAGCCAGGTGCCAGCCCGCCCCAAAAGAAGATCACGAGACAGTGTAGCATCAGCGTTTCAGGGACCATGGAAAATCGCAACACACATCTGGCACCAGGCTTCACCCTCAACGACCTTGCTCCAGCACCAGCGAATGTGGCTGCCTTCCGGGGTCTGCTGAGACCAGGTGGCTTCAACAGTCTCCGCCAAATGTCCTTCCAGCAGTGGAACTGCTTTTCCCCTGTGGCCTGAGGACTTCCTGGACCCCACTCTGCTCCTGGGGATTCGCCCTTCCCACCAGAGCACCACCAGGTATGGAGCTGTGGAGTTGCAGACTGCACTCCCCTTGTTTAATGGAATGGTATTTAAACCCTCTCCTTTCTCCTTTCTCCCTTTTTAGTTTAGTCCCTGCAGCTGTTTCCAATTTTCCACTTTCTCTCCAGCTGCTTTTGGGGAGGGGTGCTTTTCCTGTATTCTACCCCCTCCCCAGTCTCTGTCCTCTCTCTGCTCACAAAAGTGGTTCCCTACCTTTCACAGCTTCTCACTCCCCAAGTTCAGCTCTCTGTGCCGCGTATCTGCTGAATTCTGTGGTTCAGATTGTGCAGATTGTTGTGTTAACCCTCCAATACCAATAGGTGTGTAGGATGGTTTATTGTTGGTCTGGCTGTATTTCATGGACACTAGACACACAAAAAGCTTCCATGCTCTTCTGCCATCTTGGGTCCTCCAAATATTTCTTAAATATAAGATAGTCATCTAACAGGACCTTATTTATAGAAAGCATATATTTGTCTCAAGAACGTATTAATAAATTAAGCTTTTGCTATTCTTGATCGAAACTTGGTTATCTAAACTGAAAGCTTTTGCGAAACCATTAAAAAGCTAGTAAGAGCGTTTCAACAAATTCGATTTCAGCATTTGGAAAAAGACATTAGAAACTATAGATATTTTTCTTTCATGTTCAATATATTTATTAGGATGCCAGGTGAGTAAATAGAATGAAACATTTAGGGACACAGAAAACAAATGAGGAGGGAATTAATATTAGTGCAATTAGTGAGGAATATTGATTCATGTAATAACAATTCAGAAAGTATTTACTGAAGATTCAGAAATAATCAAGACACTTTAGGTGTTGAGCAGCATGGGAGAGGTTAGAGGTGGAGAGGAAAAGATAGTGTCACAGGTCACTAAACTTGAGGGTTTAGAATGACCATTATAAATGAAAAAGTGGTATGTATATTCAAATGAAAGTTTATATCTGGATAAGAAATCAATAAAGCATCAATAAAAGAGAGTTGTCTGAGTTGGTTCTTTGTAGATTATTGTGCTGCTAAATGGATTACGTTGTAAATGAAAAGGCTTCTGGATGAGGTGGGTAGCAGGAGCAAATATAAGCCACCTTGAGGCAAATTAAATGACCTTATGTAGTTACGCTGACTGGAGCTTAGGGCACCTGGAAAAGTGTAATGTGAACAAAGGCAGGCCAGGTTTATCAAACTGTGGATTGCCTTGGACAGTAGCACTGAATTACACATTTTTTAATCCATAGGAGATAAGGAACAAAGTCTTTGTTTGTCGTCTGGAACTATCCCTGCATTAAGTTCTTTGGAGGGTTGCCTGTCCGATGCTGAAGCATACTGAGTACACTCTTTCACTCCATTGTTGAGTTAAATTTCAACAGTTTATAATGACATCAAGAGAAATTTTAGAATTACTTTCTGGGGAACTTGACTAGTTTAAATATCAAGCAGCTTGCTAAAACTGCTTAGTCATGCTTTTCTCACCTTGAATTGATTCACTCCTGACTGCTTCATCATAACTCCTTCAGACCTTCTTTAGTCTACTCAGAACACATGTTCAGCCCCTGATGCTTTCATTTTGGTTGCTGACTGTACTGTCGACTATGAGGACTGATTTCATGTGACAGATGTATTTTTTTTTTCTAATCTTCTTCCTTTTAAAATGTTCTGAATTCTCATGAGTTATTTTCCATTTTCTTCCACATTTACAGGAAGTTGGTTCATCCCTGCTCGCCAAGTATCTCTTCCTACCTACACTCTATTCTTATGTCTTCTTTAAGCCTCTTTCTTCTTTCACGCATCTTGAGTCACTCAATTTGCAATTCATCTTTCTTGTTTGGCAGATCAAAATTATTAATTCAAAAATTTAATTTTTATAAATACTGTAATTCAAACTATATTATGTTGCCTCTCTGGTCTTTCTCTCCAATTATTTCATGAAATTTTAAGTTAAATTTCTATCTCAACTACCATTTTCTCAAAGAGCTATATTGGAAATGATCCATGATCTTATAATCATTCAACAAATAGTTTTTTGTTTTTTTTCTTTTATTTTTGTTTTGTTCTGTTTTTTTGTGAGCACTGTGTCCAATCTTAGTTGTCTCAACTCTGAGTGAAATTTGTGTAAACCCACTTTTTAATTGGCTTTTAAGATATTACACTTTACCTGTTCTCTGATCTGAAGGAACAATCTTCTTAATCTTTATTTCTCCAGTATAGTTTTGACAATATGATTATTTCCCTAATAACTGTGACAATTTGAAATTACATGATGACTTGGAAACCAAAAAGAGTTCACTATGCCAAACTACACCAATATTTTGGAAATGTCTTCCTATTTCTAGAGGTTTGCTCCATTTCCTTCTCAATGCTACCATGCAATAAGTTATTGGATCAATTACAGGTTGCTTAGGCATTAGAATCAGGTAGAGCTAGGTGCAAATTTCTGTTTCATAATGTATTAACTGGACAAATCTTCTTATTCCTTTGATATTAACTCATAAAGCTGTTATGGGATATAAGCCAAATAATGCTGATAATGTGAATGGATTAGTGACTTTCATAAATTCAACTCTCAACTCATCCATTTTTCATTGAATCTCTAATTGCATTTCCATAATCTGCTTGCACAAGTCTCTACCTCTAACAACGATAAGTATCCTGAAAGTTTTCCTTGGAATTTGTACTGTACCATCTTCTCTTTATGCCCAGGATAGTTGGCTGCTTAATTAGCTGATGCCTTTTCTTGTTATATTTTCGATTTCTTTCTTTGGCTGATTGAAAATCTGTGACAGTATGGTTACTTTGTTTTTATGCATTTTAACAACAAATCAAAACATCAATGGCAATTATATTGATTGGAAATTGAACCTCACAGTACATCTAGACACGGCTTCAAAGGGTTTTTACCTCAAAACAAAACAGAGCAAAAATGATTAAATCTGGAAAGTACCAAAATAATTTAAAGAATACTACTTAATATCTACTTATGTCTTAACCCAAGGGGTTGTGGAACATAGTAAAAAAATACTTAACACGATCTTATTAATCAAAAGAGGGATAAACTTCAGTCTTCAATTTCGAGACTTCAAATCAGACCTAAGACAGAGAATGAATTCTGTTTGAATGATTAGGGAAGGCTTCCTGAGAGTCAATTAATTGAAGTGTATCCTTGTAAATAAGCGATAAGTGTTTCTGCTGATTCATTTTCCAAGATTGGAGAAACAATTTATGGTAAAGAGTAAACAAGAGGAGCATCTTCTGCCTCCAAGAATAAAGGACTTTTCTCAGATGCAGCATGTAAGTTGTTTTTATATTTCCTAATTTGTAAACAGTATTAGTAGCACTTGTATGTTGCTCAAGAAATTTCTCTTCTTTCTCTGTATATAGTTACTTTATTAAAAAAAAAAGCAAGGTGAAATAAGTTACCATATAACCTATGGCTCTGAACAAACACAAGAATTTTAAATATTAGTTTGCTCTCATGTTGCAAGCCAAGGTGGAAGGATTAAGAAGATGAATACAGAAGTCATGAATGGGCCTTGTAGTCCATTGTGAAGACTGAACTCCAGACTTAGACAATGCTTCTCAGAAAGGATACCTACACTATTGCTACTGCCATCCCCTTGTTTTCCAAATCAAAACACTGAGACCACCAAATAATTCAATAATTCATCAAATACCATGCATTCAAGTAATAGAAAATAAAAAAGAGCCTGAAATTATACCACCGTGGTTTTAATATCATGTAACACAAAGCAATGCTCCCAACCCAGGAAGCTGAGAGGTACAATTTACTTTTGTTTTGATAGAAAGCACTTGAAAGGAGATGTGTTTTGAAATCTATGGAGAGATATCCTTTTAAAAAGTATTCTTTTCATCTCTTTACATTTTTCTATAAGCTTAATGAATAAGCTTACAGCACCATCAAAGTTTGATTATTGTAAGTCAGTCAAACCATATAATTTGTCTCAAAATGACTGTCTTAGAAAAGAATGTGTTATCTATCCAACGCTGGCCAATGAAATGTGAGGGAAAGTCTGCCACTATGAAATTTGGGGAAAATTTTCCCTGCTCTTAAAAAGGTCTGGTCTTTTCCTGGTTTTAGAATTTTGTGTATGAATATGCCGATGACCCTTGAGCAACATGGGTTTGAACTGCATGGATGTACTTCTATGCAGTTTTTTTTTTTTAATTATTATTTTTTGAAAAGCCACACGCATTTATTTGCAACAGCCCACCCCAGTCTCCATGGGACCAAATGGAAGTTGACTGGCACGGAGGTCACACCTGCTGCCTCTGAGTACCCAGGGAGGCTCACTGAGGCTATTATCAGCCCTGGGGACTGGGCAGGGCTGCAGGCCACTGCAGAGGGAGTGGTCTAGTCATGAACAGGGATAGTACGGGGATCCTTCCTTGAGGCAAGGTGCCCCACTGTGCTCATGTGTGTCTGCAGGTCATGGCCAAGAGCTGGTGGTACACATTCAGGCAAATTGGGCAGCTATAGTATTCCTCCAGGCTGCTGTCGCTGCTGGTGGGCCTGCCCAGCAACTGTTTCTGCTAAGCCAAGGCCACCTGGCTATGGAACACCGCCCCCACCAGGACCAAACCCGCCACTGCAGTCACCACTGTATGGGCCTGGCCCTCCTCTCCTGTGTGTAGATTTTTTCCAATCAATATACATATAGTACTATAAATGTGTTTTTCCTTTTTTAAATTATTTCCATAATATATTTTTATCTAGCTTATTTTCTTATAAGAATATAGTGTATAGTATATATAATATACAAAATATGTTAGTCAACTATTTATATTATTGGTAAGGTCTGGTCTACAGTAGGCTATTAATAGCTAAGTTTTCAGGGAATTAAAAGTTATATGGATTTTCAATCATGCAGGGTCTGGGCCCCTACCCATCATGTTGTTCAAGGGACAGCTCTAATTGTTGCTTCTGCAGACATCTTGTAACCTTGAGGAAAACAGAATGAGGGTGGCAGAAAAGAAATACGGAAAATACCTTTGTCTTTGATGGTGACACTGAGCCACTAAAGTAACCTAATCGGGGTCTTCATGATCTCAGAACCTGATTTAAAGTGAGAAAATTAGGGGTGCCTGGGTGGCTCAGTCAGTTGAGTGTCACCTTCAGCTCAGGTCAGATCTCATGTTTCCTGAGTTAAGTGCCGCATTGGGTTTGCTGCTGTCAGCACAGAGCCCGCTTTGGATTCTCTGTCCCCCTCTCTTTCTGCCCCTGCCCCATTCAAGCACTCCCTTTCAAAAGTGAATAAACACTAAAAAATAAATGAAATGAGAAAATCAATGCTTCTTTCTGAGAAAGCCACTTCAGTTGCGTTTTCTGTTATAACAAAATAATCTCAACTGACCATGGCTAATAAAACCTAAAATGGAAAGTATGTAGGACGCTACAATGATCACTGAATAAAAAAACAAAAAAAAACAAAAAACACTAGAACATGCAGAGAAAGCAGAGTAACTATAGTACCTAAGAAGAAGGAAGTACTAAACAATTTTGTAAAGATGTTATCAATGAAAAGGACTGCATTTATTTCTACTTGTCATTTTGCTAATGATATAAATTCCAGAAAGGGAATATTTGATTATTGTAGCTTCTGCTATGTGTTTAGTTTTTGGTTACAGGAATAAAATTTGGTCGCCTGGCTGGCCCAGTCTGTTAAGCCTCCAACTCTTGATATTGGCTCAGGTCATGATCTCACGGTTCATGGGATCAGGCCCCGTGTTGGGCTTCATGTTGACAGCATGGATCCTGCTTGGGATTCTCTCTCTCCTTCTCTCTCTCCCCTTCCCCCAACTCACACATATTTTCTTTTTCTCACTCTCTCTTAAAATAAATAAACTTAAAAAATCATCTGATTAGCAGTCCCACAAGAATATATCTAATAGAACAGATTTTTTGAAAGCGAATACTATTAAAGATGGTGGGACAGGTAATGTGAAACCAAGATTATTATTTTTTTTCTGAGTTCTTCCACCTGGTGAGAAACTGAGGTAAGCACTGGAACTGTAAGTACTAGGAAGTCACCAGCTCTAGTCCAAACCCTCATGGAACTTATGGTCGGGAAGGTAGACAATGCATTGCAATAAGTTTCATAAAAACATGAACAGAGTACAGAGGCAGGCAGTAATGATGGTTCTTGAATAAGCATGATTTAATTTTTTTAAGCTTAAAGAAAGGGGGGCACAGAATCCAAAGCAGGCTCCAGGCTCTGAGCTGTTAGCACAGAGCCAGACACAGGGCTCAAACTCACGAGCTGTGAGATCATGACCTGAACCGAAGTCGAACACCTAAACTACTGAGCCACCCAGGTGCCCCTGAATAGGCATGATTTAAAAAGACATTTCTGACAAAGCCAATCAATCAATAAATTAAAAAAAAAAAACATTTTTCTGACAGGCAATATTTAACAGTGAAGGATAACCACGGCAGCATAGTAGAACCATGTGGCAAGTGTTCATGGTGGAGGAAAGGGCACAGGTAAAAAGTTTGGATGAAGAAGATGCTCAGTGTGTTTTAGAAAATAAAAGGAAGCAAATGGGCTTATGTGTAGAGGAAACAGGGGAGACAGGAACACCATGTGTTTGGCGAGATATGAAAGGCTCTGCTCAAACACAGCTTCTAGATCACAGTAAAGATGTTGAATTTTATTTGAAGTCAACAGAAAGCTTTCAGAGGATGATGTAGCCCAATTAGTAAGTTTTTTAAGAATATCTGTGAATCACATGTGGAAAACACATATGAGGGGCCCAGGGGTGAAATCAAGAAGATATGTAAAAATGCTACTTGATGCTCTAACTGGAGGAGTGTAATACCAATTTTGGAGACCTAGGCAGGATCAATGTGGGGGCTGGAGTAAGAGTGTAGTGTGAGGATGCCAAATTTGAGATAGTTGTAAACTGTGCATATATAATTATGTGAGTATTCAGTATTTAAAGACATGAGAATATATTAATCACTAAAGGAAGAAAGCAAAGGGGTAGAAGACGCAAAAGAATTTCCAACACTAAGATATAACATATGGAAGGAAGCACCAACATAAGAGTATTATCTGCCAAGAGTTCAGAGGAAAAGAAAAAAATTATGATATAAACGAAAGCAAAGCGAGAATGGTAATACGCAAAAGATGTAGTGGAATCTCTTATTTCTGGCACCCAGCTCAATTTTCTTTCCTTACCCTGATTCATGGCTTTTGTATGCTGCGGAACATGGGTAAGAAAGAGAAGAATGTTGGCTCTCTTTTCGTCATCTAAATGACATGGAAATTTATAATGTGCCATGACTGTAGCACTTGACTTCACCATTTTCTTTTGGAAGCCAGCAGTGTTTTTAAGTACATTTCTGTGCTTTGGTAATCTAGTCCAAAAGCCTGGACTGTAGTCAGTCTTCCAGCAGAACATGCAGTAACCATAAACTGAAATTAACTATCAGGCATTTATTAAGTACTGATCGAACCTGTGTGTAATTATACTGAGAACAGAGGGGCAGGGGATGAGCTTCAAGTTCAACTAAACTGATATCAAGGACAGTCTCATTTAAAGAACATTATCACAGTCCTCTAACACTCACATTAGCATTGTTTGCTCCATCATGCAAATATATTTGCTTCTCTTTCTAATTGGAATTAATAAACATTATTTATTTACAAAGACAGATTTCCCTCCTGTCTTCCTATGTCCCTCGGAAAATGTTAAAATTCTGTCAGTTTAATATGAAACTGTGTAAAGTTACCAGAAGTATATTTGGGTTGCAAGTTTTTTTCTGTTGTTCACATGTAAATTATGATATTGGGATACAAATGCCCCATTCATAATATACTTTTGAAGACATATCCACCTACCTTAATAATCGTACGTGCTTTAAAACCACTTAATATTGACAACATGTTTACATTTAAAATCAACTAAAATAATAAGGTTATATTAATATTATTTTATTTATCTTATTTTATTAGTATATAATTTATTGTCAAATTGGTTAAATCAGAGCAAAAATGAGTTTCTATAGTTCCTGTAGCCAGGAAAGACAACATGCATAACAAAATGGTCAATAAAGTTTCCAGCATCTTGTATTTGACTCCCTTGTTCCTCACTTTCAAACTCTCTTCACAATAATTCTGGTTTCTATCATTTAATTTTAAATGTGTTGAATCTCACAGCTTGTCTTATCACAATGCTGAATTAACGATCCTGAAGGAAATGTTCCTCCATGGAAACATGAATAGACATTCTTAAAAGAGAATAATGTGACTTGCTATCCAAAGCATCTCATCAAAATACTTGTTTCAGACCAGTATGTTTTGTGTCGTAAAGTAATGTTTCCCTTCTATTGTCAATTCTTTCTGCCTTTTTCTTAGGAATGGATTTTACTGTGTTGTATTGGAGAGGGAATATTCTATCCCTGCATCTTAAAATGAAGGAAACCTCAATCAGTGTGGGTAGGATAGAATTTATTAAGAATTATGTAACACCATGGCCCCAGAGATGCTCAAAGACATGACTGAATTCTGAAAAGAAAGTTTTGGGACTTTTTTTCCCATAAGACTTTAAAATTTCTCTTAGCTTTTCAGTTTTATTTTGACTCATGATTGTGAAGTAGCCAAAAAGGTTGTACAACTTGAAAGGAGACCTCAGTTCAGTCACTAACTAGATGTGTGAATGGAATCCAGTTACATAGAATCCCAACGTCTCAGTATTATGTTGGGAAAATCAGAGTTTGGAGATAATAATTATTAAACCTCCTTTTTTCCATTTCTTTAATTTTCCTGTATTGTTTTTCTAAGCATTGATGGCTTCCAATAACATATTCTTATCAGTTTGTTTTGCCTCAATTACATCCTACTAAGGCAATCAAGTCAGAGTACTGTGTCAAAGGTTACTTGACTCAATTGTTCTGCATAGGCTCTATTATCAGTTTGAAAACTATGTACATTGCTAGCAGTTTTGTATTCAATTATAGTCCTTGCTTCTTTAAAAAAAAATAATGTTTATTTTTGCCAGAGAGAGACAGAGCATAAACAGGGGAGGGGCGGGTTCCAGACTGTGAGCTGTCAGCACAGAGCCTGATACGGGGCTCAAACTCATCAACTGAGAGATCATGACCCGAGCTCAAGTCGGACGCTTAACCAGCTGAGCCACCCAAGCTCACCTCCATGCTTCTTTTCTTTTAAGTTTACTTATGTATTTTGAGAGAGAGAGAGAGAGAGAGAGAGAGAGAGAGAGAGAGAGCGAGCGCAGGGGAAGGGCAGAGAGAGAAAGAATCCCAAGCAGGCTCCACGCTGTCAGTGTATAGTGTGAAGCTCTATCTCACAAACCAGGAGATGACCTGGACAGAGATGAAGAGTCGGACACTTAACTGATTGAGCCACCCGGGCGCTCCAATGGTCCTTACTCCTTAATTTTTTTAAATTATTTTTATTTATATTTTGATTATATAAAATATTTGTCTTTCCCTAGGTTGAAGTTCAGTGTCCTTAACTGATAGTGTTTGGTTGATGGTGTGCTTCCATTTTTTATCCTGGTTCACATTCCTTAATTTCCCTTACCTGCTTCCTTCTTTCCCTTTGGTACAATATCTATAAAAAAAATCCTTCTATTTCCAGCTGGATTTCTTTTTGTTGAGAAGATGAACCCTCCTGATAATGCTATCGCTTGCCCCTTACATTTTCAAGTCCATTTCTTTAAAACATGAAGTGCACTGGTTTATTGGATTATGAACGTGCTCTTAGCATCTCTCCCTCTTGGTTGCATGCTCTATACTTGAAGAGATTTCTATGTCCAATCACCAATGGGCCCTGTCCCCACTTGTTTCTATATATCCATTCATTTGTTGGACGTATTTGCTGCCAAACATGACTCCAGGAATTAGGAATCCAGCAGTGACTAAAATAGATGAAAATGTTTTTCTTAAGTAGGTTATATTAGTTTGTGTCTATTCAGATATAAATGCACAGAAAAAAATATAACTAATAGACCTAATAGTAGCATTTCTCCTGTAAAAAAATAATGGTCAAGAGATTTTTATTTTATTTTAATTATGTTCTAAGCATTATATTTTCTGTCCTATGTAGGTGAAAAGAACAGAAAACAGATTAAATAAAGTTTGCCAAAAATATATTTTAAGACAATAAAAGTAACATTTTTATTATAACACATTGTTTTTCTAAGGCATATCTCTCATTCAGACATTGTTATGATAAATATTTTAATGTCCTACATTGACTATGTTCTTATCAAGTCACTGTATTCTTAAATTTCCATTTTAGATATTGTAATACTAAATTTGTAATGATGATCTTTCATATTTGTAACCTCAAATATTTTTAACAAGTAAAAATATGTTTTTCTTCTTAAAGGAAGGTAAATTACCTTTCAAGATTCTTCTGGTGGAATTACTAAATTCATTTTACAGTTAAGAGACATAAGAAAAAGATATTTAAGAAATTTACCCACAGCCTCATAGGAGAGAATAAGATATGTATATCTGAGGAGATACAAATAAGAATGGCTATAATTGTGTAATGGAGGCTAAACAAATATCAGAATTTATTCAGAATCACCAAATAGTAAAAGTATCTGGGGTAAGAGACTTTGCTCTGCTCTTCTCTTGGAGATAATGCTGTCCAAAAATGGTGCCCAAACCTATGCTCATTCATTTGTCCATAGACAGAGGAAACTGCCTCTAATCTTCACTGTGTATACTTAGCAAACATGTTAAAATAATTTCCCCCAAAATACATTTTCCTTATGTCGCCATTCTATTGACAAACTTTTTTCTTTCCATGAGCTTTACAACCTCCTTCTATTCTTACTCCCTTACCTGGTTTGTATTCATTCCTATAAAAATTGTGCCTTTATCAGACAGTGATGTTCACAGTCCCTTAGCTCTCACCTTAGTGCTTCAGTACTCCCTGTAACCACCACTGATCTCACTATTGCCTCCCTCATCCCTAAGCTTCCTTCAAATTCTTGCTCAAGTCCTGCTTCTCTACTGGCATGCCCTTTTTTTTTTTAATTGAGGTATAATTGATGTATAACACTGTGTAAGTTTAAGTTATATAAATGTACCAAAACACATTGTCTATATCACAGTATGATTAGTGTCATAATATTAGCTAATACCACCATCAAGAACATAATTACTGTTCCTTTTTCTGTGGTGATAACATTTAAGATCTAGTCTCTCAGCAATTTTGAAGTTTGAAATACAGTGCTGTTGACTACAATCATTATGCTGCTCATCAAATCTCTAAGACTTATTCATCTTCTAGTGGCAAGATTGTACCCTTTAACCTTTGTTTTCTGAAAAAGTGGGGCAATGTCTTAATTGGTTTTTATTCCTGTTGCTTGGCACTTCATGATTTCACATTAATCATAGATGACGAAAGTGCATTTGAATAAAGCTATAATACAAATAGATTTTGTGATTCTAACCATCAGGTTATCCCTAAGCTTGAGTGAAGTCCTAGAACTTGCGAAAAAAGAAGCAGACGTCACATCTTTCAGGATGCTTGTAGTCAGACAGTTGCCCTCTTCTGACCTGAAATAAATGTATTTTAGCAAAGACACTGGTCAATAAGAGGGATCAGTCTGCCCCAACATTCATTTTGCACTAAGGAGATTGTGCTCATCACTTCCTGAGAGTTATGTTCAGCATTCCATAAAAGAAAATCAATAAAAATTAATGAATAAAATAATCTTTATTATAATAAGTAAAACTATAAACTAAATGGTTTTCATGCTCCGGTATTTGCTGAGCTGATGCTCACTTGTACTGTCCTGGGAAATATTTTTTTATTAATATCAAAATGGTACTTATTTCTAATCTATCATGAAGAAAGCATAAAATACAAGCTGCTATAGTCTATTAAGATTTAGTTGCTTAGCTAATGAAATTCTTTCTCAACTTTGGGTCTGACCCTGTCTGTCATAGAGATTCATCATGAAATTTTTCATTTTTATTTTCCTTGGATAAATATCAGATCATTATAAAATATATTTTCTATCATCAAAAAAGTCAGTAATTTTTTTTTATTACTTTGGATTGTTATTCAAGATGTCATTATGGGACATCATCTCATCACATTGCCTGATGTTACTGAATAAGTTAACAGTGTGGTATCTGTTTCTAACAGAGCTCTTGCTCGCTGCTGAATGATACATGTCTGTGTTTATTCTAGAAAGCTTACATGAGGTCTTTTGCATTATCTGCGAACAGTTTACTTCGTATTTATGTAATTACTCTAAAAGTGAGTTTTCTTTTCTTGTCATTTGCTTGTTTTAAATTTTATTATTATTTTTTTTTTGAGAGAGAGAGAGAGAGCAAGCATGGGCGAGAGGGGTAGGGGAGGAGGGAGACGGAGAGACAGTCTCAAGCAGGCTCCATGTTATCAGTGCAGAGCCCAATGTAGGGCTCAGTCTTACCAACCATGAGATCATGAGCTGAACCAAAATCGAGAGTCAGACGCTTTACTGCCTGAGCCACACAGGTGTTCCTTAAATTCTTGATGTGTGGATTAAATTGAATTTTTTTCTTGCCCAAAATTTAAAAATAAAAATAGCTCAAGTGTTAAAACTTCCAAAGGTAATGAAGATAACTGATTAAATGAATGAATGAAGATCTATATTTCACATATGATATCATCAACTGATTCTATTATTCAATTTTCATTGAGGAAATCAGTATTAATTCATGACATTTGGATTCAGAGGACTCTAATACAGTTTTTCCTTATATTAAAACGATAAATAATAGTTTCTTAAATTATAAAAACAAAGGAAATATGTGTTTCTAATCCATTCCCCTGTATCAGACACACAGTAAGCAAACTGTAGCTTGAAGTATTTAAATGACATCTCCAAGGCTGATGCAGACACAAGTGGAGGCAGCTTTGAACCTAGAAATGGCTCATTCCAAAGCCGGTCCTCTCCACTTTCACCAGCTCCAGAGCCAGTAGCATTTACAATTTCAATGCTTCAGAGCACTTTGTTCTTTTCTTTTCCTGCCCATGCTTCTGTCTATACACAGATACACAAAACATCTAGAATGAGTTTTATTTCATGTTAATCATAGTTTGGGCCCGTTAAGGAACAAACTTCAACTAAGTAGATTTTAAATACCCTATGTGGCTTAATTCAATAATTCACGATACAGGCAGCATCCAATCTAGCAGAGAGAAAGGAGCTCTGACGAGCTGTCTAAGGTGAGAGATTTTACAGAACAGAGTGAGCAGAAACAAGGAACTTAGACTGGGCATTTGTTAATTGGTTAAAGCAGGGTTACTTTCCTCATAAGGGAGCCAAAGGGACGTCTTGGATTTGGGTCAGGTAGCTTGTGCTGAGCAGATTGGTGGTGACTGGAGGACTTATGCCTTTCTTTTCTGGGACAGCCAAGCACAGAAACACAGGTAGGTTTTGGTTTGCTGATGTGGTGTGGGGCTCAGCATGAGCAACTCCAGGGTGGGCCATGACTGGATTCTTCAGCAGAATCGAAGTTTTGGATTGGTGACTTTACCATATTTTTCATCATGATTTAAAGTTTTCTAGTGATCATGGTGAAGTGAAATCTAACCAAAAATAATAATTTTTAAATGTTCCATTTAAATATTTAGAGAGTCTATTTTAAAGAGAAGATCTAATTTGTAAAACTTGATTGCTACCACCACCTTAAATTGAGTAGATTAGTTTTATATTCAGATAAACATATTTAAACACATTTCTTTTTTTGCATTTTCCTGAAGAAATTAATTCTCATATATCACTCATTTCTTTATTTTTTTTACATTTTTAATTCTTTCTAGCATTTATTTTTGAGAGAGAGAGAGAGAGAGAGAGAGAGAGAGAGAGAGAGAGAGAGAGGCAGAGAGAGGGAGACACAGAATCCAAAGCAGGCTCCAGGCTCTGAGCTGTCAGTACAGAGTCCGACTCGGGGCTCGAACTCATGGATCATGAGATCATGACCTGAGCTGAAGTCAAACATTTAACCTACTGAGCCACCCAGGCACCCCTATTTTTTGTACATTTTAAAGATGATGTCACTTATACTCTAATTGTATTAAACATATTTTTGCACATCCAAATAAGATCTCTGTAAATTAACTTTTATGTCTGGATAATAACATTCAGAACTTGGTGGTCTGGTGAGTAATCATGATTATAATTATTATAAGAGCATGGGTAGATTAGTATATCTGACCAAGCGGAATGAATAGCATCAAAATATAGCTGTTCAGCCTTTCAACAAAAATCTATTGAATTCTTTGTCATTTGCATTAACTAAGCCCAAAGGTGAGTATACACTCTCTAGAATGTGAGAGACTAAAAAGGTACAGATAAGCATAACAATAAATAAATAAAAAGCAATACATTTCTCAACAACAGTAATGCAATTTTGGAAGTTTGTTACATATTACAGGGTCCTATTTGAGATATTAGAAATAGCAGATGTGAACATTTGCATTAATGTAACTCAATAATAAGAAATTGGAAATTTTGTAAATCTTTAGTAGTTGTAGCTTATGTTCCCAATCTTCTTGTTTAAGGTAATGATTAACGATGTCCACAGACATTTAGGCCTCAGGAGTACATGCGCATTATTCACCATGAGTTCACACATCTTTCGTGTATTGAACAGATAGAGGTGATCTCCTGTATCTAGAAGAGTATGTTACTGAAAGTCTTAAGGCATTACTGTATAATATATAATGTATTATAAATATATAATATATAATATATAACATATAGGCATAGTACATATATTACAACAATGGGATTAAACCAAAGCATTTATTGTTCTCAATATTTATAAATTTCCATATATCATTAAAATGGTTGCATGTTTAGGGGTGCCTGGCTGGCTCAGTCGGTTGTGTCCAACTCTTGATTTCTGCTCAGGTCATGATCTCATGGTCTGTGAGTTCAAGACGCTCTTAGGGCTCTACACTGAAAGTGTGGAGACTGTTTGGGATTCTCTTTCTCCTTCTCTCTCTGTCCCTTCACGTGCTTGTGCTCTCTCTCTCTTTCTGTTTCTCTTCCTCTTTCTCTTTTTCTGTCTCTCTCAAAAATAAACATTTTTAAATGGTTGCATGTCTATTACTTTGTAGTATCTATAATAGAATAGAATAAAACATATCTTTCTATAGCTTGAATAAGAATGTAATTATGGTTTAGGTATCATCACCACCAACCCTCTTTGTATAAAAAAAGTGGGGGGAAGTAGGTATTCTTGAGCTAGAGAAGAAATAGACAAATGTATACCTGTGGTAACTGATTTCTAAGGATCTTCCTGCTATTTATAAGACTGTTGGAAATGGAATGGTACCTGTTCTCCTGACTCCTTTTCGCATTCCAAAACAAGTTCTCTTACTTGCAGAAGTCTTACAATAGTATAATAATATCTGATTCCTAGTTATTGTATTTGTGGATAAAGGAAATAGATACAAAAATTTTATTGACTACTTCTGTTCCTTACAGTTTTTAACCTTTTTTAATTCAAGCTTTTCAATCAAAAGCATAAAACTCTATTAATTAATTTGGGATCCAGCAAGAGAAGAGGATGATTTTGATATTTGACCAAAAATTTCCAGATAACAAAATTTTTTTAGAAAACTGTGGATTTTTTTGTTTATTTGGTTTTGGTTGTTGTTATTTTAATCCCTTGTCATGTTAGTTTATAGGAGGGGCACTTACTCATGATCTATGTTGTCAAACAGTTGATGTTACCATTAGAGCAAAATTCAGCATTCACCCCTAACCTATATAGAATTTCAGACTACTCTCTGGCAATTTTGAAGACCACTGGAATTGCTTGTCTTTAAGTGATATATTGCATTGGCCCTTCTACTTCCTGATGGCCACTCATAGCATTTGAATTTATGGAAAAATTGAATCTTTGTCTAAAATATGTGCCTCTGTATCAATTCTGGTACATGATGGAGACAAAAAGAAACTTTGTGTTTCATTGTTACAACAACTGAACTTAAAAGCCAGTTTTTTTTCTTTCTTTGCAAATTTATTTATATCTTAGTTTAGTATTAGTTATTAGTTATTATCTTTAGTTTCCTTGTTTCCTAAGCAAGAAAAAAGGGAAAAAATCTTATATATTTATATTTGGAGAGGACACTAGTGAGAACGGTAGGGAGGGGGGAGAGATAGAGAGGGAGAGAGAATGAATGTGAGAAAATGCTTCCTAAAAAATATCAATCTTCAAAACTAAGAACAAAAATGAGAAATCTCTATTCTTTAACAACTTCAAACGCATGCTTTTTTAGAGACAACCAAATTAAGTTTTTCACCTTTGTAAATCTCTAATTTCTAAGATAGGCTTACTAGGGGTTAGGGCCCGTTGTTTGGCAAGTAAAAATAAGTTAAAGGATGAGCTGATTCATGAATTATTCCACTGATTTGACATTATGACCCACTGAGTTTGTTTGGGCCTCTTGATAAAAGCACTCTGAAACGTCTGCCACTAAACACTAATGCATTTTGCATTAGATCTAATCAGCGGGAGATCCAGAATCTTACTTTTTAAGTGCAAAGGGGATAGTTTCCAGTATTGTTTTTAATAACTACATTTCATTTTGTTCTAATAATCTGTTTCTATGTCAAAATATCTCAAATAGTCTATGTTTAATTAATAACCAATTCAAATATATATTATATTTGTCCAAATTTTATATTTAATCAATTTTTCAGTGTCATTGACTACCTCTTCATTGGTAAAGCCATTTTGTTCCTTATTCCATTGTCTGGATGTAAAATAAGTATTTCTTTAAGTCAAAAAGCAGTTGAGTTTCTATAAACTGCATGTGTTCCTCTATCTTAATTTATATTTCCAAATACATTTTAAGTAAATTGCACTTGCCTTATCAATGAAAATTAAATCCATGATAATTAGCATTAAATAAGAATGTTACTGATGGATCTTTTTCTATCATTTGTGGAATGACTACTCTTGAACTTATTATTCCATAATGTTTTAAAGTCCAATTGTCTTCTCATTATGTGATGGTGTTTTTGTTTTCCGATCTACATATCTATTTTAGTAGTGATATCAAAGATTCATAGACCTAAAGAAAATATTCTTACTTGAACGAGGTGAGTATGCTGTTATATCCTGTTGTGAAAAAATTACAAACAGGAACAGAAGATAGAACAAATTAGAACAAAGGGTGCTAGTTCAGTGAGACAGTGTGGTTTGTGCATAGTTTTCTCCTCTCCTTTTAGTTTGTTTTTTGGGAAAGAAGGAGAAGGAGGAGAAGGGAGAAGGAGGAGAAGGAGAAGGATGAGCAGGAGAAGAAGAAGAAAAAGAAGAAGAAGAAGAAGAAGAAGAAGAAGAAGAAGAAGAGGAGGAGGAGGAGGAAGGGGAAGAGGAAGGAGAAGAAGAAAGAAGAAAGAAGAAGAAAGATATTGAATGTGCATCACGGGCCTTTATCCACCTTAGCTTGGAAAACATCTGTAGTGATTCTCTCAGTAAGACCATATTCACCACAGGGCACCTGTGAGATCAAGCCCCATATTAGGCTCAGTGCTGTGCAAGGAGCTTGCTTGAGATTCTCCTTCTCCTTCTGCCCCTCTTCTCTCCCTGGCTCATGCCTTTCCTCTCCTAAAAACAGAACAACGGCAACAACAATAACAATAACAACAAACTAAAAAAAATTTGCCAAAGAAATGAGGAGGCCAGAGTCTTTTCTTCTCCATTTATAGTAATCTGAATCATGAAAATTATAGTTTATTCAAATCAATTTTGCATTTGTTATCTTTACTGCTTACCATAAGCTTTCAAATGTGGCATTATTCATATTTGACAGGTCAAAAAAGAGAAAGATGAAGGAAATTGGGTTATTTGATGCCAATATCCCCTGAATAGTAATTTCCAAAGTTGGGCTTGCATGTTGACCCACTCTGCTCCCTTCCACTTCACCCCTACATGTCCCAAAGGCTCCATCCAGGTCAAAGGCCCTCTTTTAAACATGGATGTTTCTACCTGATATACTCCATTCCTGTTCAATGATGAAGTTTTATTTACAGGTTTAGATTCAATGATTTTGATATATGTACACACACATATACATATGTGAATATATACATAACATTATATTATGTATAATATATACAATAGGTTTTTTTAAAAGCGTAAATAGTAGTCAAAACATTAAGGAAAAATCATGACAAAAGGCTCAAATATCGATGACCCATGAAAATCATACAACAAATATCAATATAGTATTTTATTAAGTAGCACTCATCAGATAGAGCAATCATATCTGTAATGTGTATTAGAGAGACTTGCTATGAAATATTTTCTTCAACAGCATATGAGAACAAAACAACAGAGTCAATAGTCCCTGTGTAAAAACTGACACTATATAAATTAGAGAAGAAAAACAAATACAAGCAACTGAAATTAAAAAAAAAATCTGTAAGTAAATTTGTAAATCCATAAGGAAATTTCAGGAAAACTTACCTACTTAAACAGACAATATTTCATTTTTTATAAATCACATCTTTAGAATACATTTGATAGTTAAAATGGAAGTTTTAATATAATTTTTTAAACTTATGTCACACAAAATTTATTTCCAAAAAAAATTTTCGAATAATTACTCTAGTGTACATTTAGTATCTATTCTTGTTCTGCCAAAGGTAATGTCAATATATAACTTTATTCATTCAAAAGACAAAAACCCCAAACTTTAATGGCATCATATCCTAAAAGTTAGCATGATTCTTATTACTAATATGACTGATATTTATATTATATTTGCATTTATTTTTTTAATTAAAAAAATTAAGTGTACAAAAAACATATATACAAGAATAGCACAGATAGCATTTCTCTCCTGTACTATATAAGTTAAATTGCTGACATACCTCAATTTTACTTAGAGTGACATTTATTTCTGATTAGCTTAAAATATATGATTGATTTTTATTCCTACTATTATAATGTGACTTTGAAGAAGCTTTTAGAGGAATAAGTACACAATTTCCTTTTTCTTATGAGAAGATTGTGTGAGGCTCAGGGAAGATAAAATAACTTAAAGTCACTGTGACATCCAAAATCCCTTTACGAAGGGTCTGAACATATTACTACTCTAAAGCATTTCTGAATTGAAGCAATGAAATAAATAACAGTTGTACCTAATATGAATGTTTCATTCCTCACACTTTGTTTTATTAAATCAAACATTATAAATTGTATCCATTTAAATCATCTACTTGTTTGTTTTTGACATACGTATATATATCCATAAAGTCACTGTCATAATTAAGATACAGAATGTTTTCACAATGCCCAAAAGGCTTTTGTGCCCCTTTGTAAGCTGATTTCTACCCCTGACTTTAGACTCAGGCAACCACAAGTCATTTATTTGCATTTTATCATATTTATAAAATTTAAGCTTTACACTCTAAATTGTTTTATGTCTAAGTTTACTCAGCAAAATAACTTTGAGATTAACCCTTAGTTTATTCTATATAGTTAAGAGTCTGTTTTATGGTTTGCCTCTTTTCCTCACCCCTTATGTTCATCTGTTTTGTTTCTTAAATTCCACATATGAGTGAAATCATATGGCGTTTGTCTTTCTCTAACTTATTTCACTTAGCATGATATTCTCTGGCTCCAATATCATTGCAAATGGCAAGAGATTTCATTCCTTTTTATGGCTGAGTAATATTCCATTGTACACATATACCACTTCTTTATTCATCAGTTGATAGATATCTAGGCTCTTTCCATAATTTGGCTCTTGCTGACAAACATTGGGGAGCATGTATCCCTTCAAATCAGTATTTTGTATCCTCTGGGTGGATACATAGTAGTGCAGTTGCCGAGTTATAGGCTAGTCCTATTTTTAACTATTTGACAATACTTCATACTGTTTTTCAGAGTGACTACACCAGTTTGCATTCCCACCAACAATAAGAGAGGGTTCCCCTTTCTCTACATCCTCACCAACACCTGCTATTTCTTGTGTTGTTCGTTTTAGCCATTCTAACAGGTGTGAGGTAATATCTCATTGTAATTTTGATTTGTATTTCCCTGATGATGAGTGATATTGAGCATCTTTTCGTGTGTCCGTTAGTGATCTGTATGCTTTTTTTTTTAAAAATGTCAATTCATATCTTCTGCCCTTTTCTTAACTGGATTATTTTTGGGGGGTGTTGAGTTTGGTAAGTTCTTTATAGATTTTGGATACTAACTCTTTGTCTGCTATGTCATTTGCAAATATCTTCTCTCATTCAGATAGTTTTGTTGATTGTTTCCTTCACTGTGCAGAAGATTTTAATGTGATAATATCCTAGTATTTTATGTTTATTTTTGTTTTCTTGTCTCGGGAGACATATCTGGAGAAGTTTCTATGCCCAATGTCAAAGGTTCTTTGAGAAGACCTATGTTCTTCCCTAGGATTTCAATGGTTTCCTATATCACATTTAGATTGTTCATTCATTTTGAATTTCTTTTTGTGTGTGGTGTAAAAAAGTGGTCCAATTGCGTTCTTTTGCATGCTGCTGTCCAGTTTTCCCAAAATCATTTCTTGAGGAACCTACCTTTTTTCCATTGGATATGCTTTCCTGATCTGTCAAAGATTAGTTCACCATATAGTTGTGGGTCCATTTCTGAGGTTTTCTATTCTGTTGCCTTGATCTATGTATCTGTTTTTGTGCCAATATGATATTATTTTGATCACTACTGCTTTATAATATAACTTGAAATACAGAATTGTGATGCCTCCAGCTTTGCCTTTCTTTTTCAAGATTGCTTTGGTTATTCAGAGTTGTTTGTGGTTCCATAAAAATTTGGGGATTATTTGTTCTAGCCCTATGAAAAATACTAGTGGCATTTTGATAGTGATTGCATTAATTGTGTAGATTGGTGTAGGTAGTAAAGCCATTTTAACAATATTTGTTCTTTCAGTTCATGAGCATGGAATGTTCCTCCATTTTTTGTGTCCTCTTCAATTTCTTTCATAAGTGTTCTATAGCTTTCATGTTCTAGAGCTTACAGAACTTTTACCTCTTGGTTAAGTTTATTCCTAGGTATCATATGGGTTTTGTTGCAATTGTAAATGGTATCAATTCCTTGATTTCTCCTTCTGCTGCTTCATCATTGGTATATAGAAATGCACCAGATTACTGTGTGTTGATTTCATATCCTAAAACTTTACTAAATTTATCTATTAGCTCTGGCACTTTTTGGTGAAGTCTTTTGGGTTTTTTGCATAGAATTTCACATCAACGGGAAATAGTGACAGTTTGACTTTTTCCTTGCTGATTTGAATGCCTTTTGTTTCTTTTTATTGTCTGATTGCTGAGGCTGGGATTGCATTCTGGACATTGTGCATATTATGTTGTGGGAACTGAATTCTTTTATATTCCTCTGAGGTAGCTGATATATTTGTTTTAGTGGACAACTAATTCACTTAGATAAAATGTATACTCTGTCTTGCCCGTGGTGAACGACAACTCAGGTCTCAGTGCAGACTGCTTTTAGCTTATCACGCATATATGTGGTTCAGGGGTCATACAGAAACTACGATATTTCTAATATACAACATTTAAGGTCTCCTTTTTGTCTCCTTTCTGCAATAGGCTCTCACATTCCAGCAGCACTTGTTGCTGTAGTCTCTTTCCTCCACTTCCTCTGGCCAAAGGCAGTGGAGTTTCTCTAGATATTTTAGTTGAACTGCACCATACCAAGTTATTTGGACATTGAAACAAAGCCACAAAAATGTGAAACTCTTTCTGTGGCAGTCTGTTTTGCAAAGTTTGACAATACTCCAAATTCTCCTTATTCTCAGGTAATTTTCTTCTTCCTTCCTTCTTTCCTTCCTTCCTTCCTTCCTTCCTTCTTTCTTTTCTTTCTTTCTTTCTTTCTTATTTCTTTTCTTTCTTTCTTCTTTCTTTCTTTCTTTCTTTCTTTCTTTCTTTCTTTCTCTTTCTTTCTTCTTTCTCTCTCTTTCTTTCTCTTTCTTTCTTTCTTTCTTTCTTTCTTGTTTCCCAAAATGTGTAGTAGTTATCCATGAGTGGGTAAGTTTGTTAGTTATTTTTTTTCTTTCCATAAGAAAATGGAACCTGCTGTAAATATTTCTATAAGGCAGTTCCTATGTTTTAAAAATACATAAAATTAAATTGGTTGTCTTAAGGCTAGTATTGTCTCCCAGATTTACTAAAAAAAAAATAGGTAGAATGGAGTGATCAGCTTTAGCAGTGAATAAATGCTTACAGGCTGTCAGAGCTTCACATATAAAAGGTTAACACACTGACAAAAGTAAACATTGCCAAAGAAAATGGAAATCGGTGCTCATTCATTCCCTTTCTGTCATCCATCAGTGATGATGCCAATCATCACCTCAACAACCAACATAACCATGGCTGTTTTTTGTGACTTATTTAGCCTTTACATTACTTCCTTGATTTTAGCTATGCGTTCTTATATGTGAGTTCACTTGGGGAGAATAAACCCTACCATATTTAATTTGTTTATGACATGGGTGTTTAACTTCTAGTTTTCCTCATGTTCTGAAGTTTTAGAGCATCAACTGATATTGAAACAGAGTGATTTAAGGACTTACACTTTCAACTACAACTTTATTCCAGGAAGAAAGAAAAAGGAGAGAACTGGAAAGCCTATGTAAAATAACTATTTTTAGGCATCAGATAACAGGCTTCACAGAGCTGCAATTCCCGAGAGAAGGGAAATGTATGATATGAGCTCTACAATTGCCTTATATTTCTACTTGGAGGTATTTTTCCAGAATACTGGCTCAAGAACAAGAACCCAAACTGAGTCCAAAAACTTTACTATGTAGAAGAGAAAAATATCAGAGTTCAGGAAGTCTGAGACTTAAGAAGTAGCAAGGGAGAGTTCTGGAAATAAGCATCCAGACAGAAAAAAGAGCTATGGAAAGTCCACATAGCAGCTGCCTGGGTGGCTCAGCTGGTTAAGCATTCAAATCTTGACTTCAGCTCAGGCCATGATCTCATGGTTCATAAGTTTGAGCCCTACATCAGGCTCTGCACTGACAGTGTGGACCCAGCTTGGGATTCTCTTTCTATCTCCCTCTCTGCACCTCTCCTGCTCTCTCTCTCTCTTTCTCTCTCAAAACAAATTAATTAATTAAAAAAAAAAAAGTCCACACAGGGCTACCCTGGGTCTTTACCAAAAATCAGTGGCAAGATGGTAAATTTAAAGCCAACCATATTTTAATTGTATTAAATATACATGTTATAAACATTACAATTAAAAGACAAGTTGAGAACGTGAAAAACAAAACAAAAATAAAACAGGCTCCAGCTATATATTATCTACAAAACAAAATGGCTTGTGCCATCATCTTTTGTACCGGAAGTCATATTCAAATACCACTTCTAATCTCTGGAAAATAGTGCCCAATATTTTTCCTCATCATTATGCTACATTTTTCTGACTTTACCATTCAATTTTGATAGCCGAAGGATTGTCAAAGTGGCTTCATTATTATACTATCTCTCTTTAAGTCTATTATTTCATCATAATGAATACAGAATTATGGGCATTAACATATTCCTTTATGGAATAAAATATTTGTACATAAATCTCTCAGACATAATTAATGTTGTGTTCTAATAAGGGTTAAAGAAAGTTCAGAAAACAAAAAGTATATATATGAAGGGAAAAGAATCCACTTTACCAAACTGACTGATTTTTTTTTTCCTTATAATCTTGCTCTATTCCTATGCTTTAAGCACTCAGGCTAGTTGAATTAAAGGATCAGGAAGACGATGGCAATTCTGTGTTGAGACAGTATTTGAAGTACTCTCTGATTCTTATATATTGTGCAGACTTTGGGTTTTCTCTGTGAGTTCAAAATGTCTAAAGGTGAGGCTGCTTGTTATAGGTGAAAGAGACAGTTATAACTACATGTAGGGAAAGGTAGAAAATCGGATGTAATGAAAAAAATATGGCATCATCTTTTTTATCAAGATTTTTATTAAGTTATGAACCAAAATTTTTTTAAGGTATGCCTTACATAATTAACCTATAATAATATTATTATATCATCAAAGTAACATAAAGATTTCTAATGGAAAATTTTCCCTCTTAATTACAATGATTATTTTTTACGAATCCTGTGTTTGACCATAATAGAAATGAATTATTTTATAGCTCATTGTCTTTTGTCTGTAGTTCGTGTTCTTTTGTTTGAGCATATTTTGTATTCATTTATTTATTTATATTTAAAATAACCTCCAATACCAGCCAGAGATTCAAACTTTCAAAAAGAATTGAATAGTTATATTATTAGCTGTGCATGACCTACAGTGCTGAGGCAATGAGATTTAAAGGTTTGGTAAATTAATAGGAAAATACAGTTCCAAAGCATAAGACAAAACTGTAGGTTCTAACGTGTTAAGTCATTTCCTTTGTTTGGCTGCCTACTGGAAGAGGTTTGCCTTACTAGTCTTTACAGACAAAACTCAGGGTAAAAGAGTTCCTTTTTATCTGAGTATTTTAAGAAATTAAATTATCATGTAAGGTGCTCCCTCGGAGAATGTCCTTACTTGTTAGCGTTCTCTCTCTTTCATGACCTTTGAAAACATTTTGCTTTTCAGACATACCTTTCCTCCAACTGTTCTCTAGAAAATAGATTTAAAGTTCACCTGATGGTGATCAGCTAATAAGAAATACTTTTCAATGTCAGATTGAAATTGGAGAAGCATATTAAAGTGTATTATGATTTTAGATATATTTTTTCCTCAGAAGCTAAAGCATTTTTCTCAAGGCTTCTGTTTTTTCTTCTTAAAAATCAAATAAAAAACTCTTCTTTCATAGAGTTTTTGAGTGGATTAAATAAGGTACTGTGTACATTGACTCCTAATATAGGACCTGATTTATGGCCTTAGAAATAAATAAATATGGTAATCTTTTCTTCCTTTACTCAAACTGTGGTTATTTATGTGCATGCTTTATCTTCCCTAGAATCATAATCATGAGATTATATGCAACATGTCTATTTTATTTGCACAATTTCTCAAAACTAATGAAATGGTACATTTAATCCATAAAGTACTCAATAAACGTTTATTGGTGAATGTGGAATATTACATTTGTTATGAGCTTCATTGGTAACCAAATGGTCACAAATTCATTATTTTATTGATTATTTGATAAACCTTTGAGGAGGGCATCTTTATTCCCATTTCACTGATGAATAACGAGGGCTTTCAAAGGTTAAGTAGTGTGCTAAACAAAGTCATACACTTAGGACATAAGTAATGTTTCAAAGTATAGAAAATATCTTCGCATTTTATGATTTTAATTATATGACTTATAAGAAATTAATGTCAGCACAAATGTGTAACATACTATTTTAAAATAATATCACAAGGATAAAATGTGTTTTATTTCATTATTAATAACTGTAGTCTACATTATTTTACAGTAAATCACAGGACAGAAAAAGCCAATGGACAGCTTATCCTGTAACATCAGAAGGTGGTCAGCTTGGTAGGATTTTACTAAAACCACTTTATAGGAAGTGCTAATAAAAGGGCTGCTGTAGAGGTGGTGTTTAGTACACAGTTGTAGGATGAATGAAAAAAAATTGAAATTACCCTAAATTTCATATTCTGAAGTAAAACCACCGCTAATATCTGCATCATTTTGGTAATCAAATTCTCGAAGGCTTTCTAGAGTATGCTGCCCACAAAATATATTTTTCTTCTTTGAACTTCCACTAACTTTTGACTTGCTGTTTACTTCATGCTCCTAAAGCTATAAAGGATAAAAATAATCTAATAAATAATGTACAAAATAATCACATTCAAGAATTTTAGAAGATAGAAAAGACAAACATTGAATACAAAGTTATCATCATTAAATTATCAAACATTGTAATACTATACCAATATGATGCTGTTATTTGGATATCCCCAAATAAATGTCACAGGGTACATCCCCACACACATACAGGAAAATCTAGGCAAGTTTACTTTTCAAGAATAAATGAGTTAGATATGTTACAAATATATGCCAATTCACTTTATTGATTGACAAAAAAAGAATGTTTTGTCTTGTTTCTATTTTGCTGTTTTCTGCAGGTGTTTTAAAACTAGAAAACATGAGGGGCGCCTGGGTGGCGCAGTCGGTTAAGTGTCCGACTTCAGCCAGGTCATGATCTCGCGGTCCGTGGGTTCGAGCCCCGTGTCAGGCTCTGGGCTGATGGCTCAGAGCCTGGAGCCTGTTTCCGATTCTGTGTCTCCCTCTCTCTCTGCCCCTCCCCCGTTCATGCTCTGTCTCTCTCTGTCCCAAAAATAAAAATAAAACGTTGAAAAAAAAAGAAATTTAAAAAAAAAACTAGAAAACATGTTAAAATGTTGGTAGCATAATTTAACCCCTGCATACCTGAAGGTTAGGGATTCTTTTCTATTCTATTCACTGCCCTGTGCTCCATATCTAAGACTTCTGGTTTCAGCTCCAATATTTAAAGAGCTTGAAAGTCATCACATTTTTACAACAATAAAAAGTTTATTAACCTCCATATCTATTACCTGATACAACATGCTTGGCTGTTAATAAAAACTTACAAGACATGCTAAAAGACAAGAAAAACACAATCTAAAGAGACAAAGTAAGAAACCATCAGGACCAGAAGTGAGACTGATGTCGGAGTTATCAGACAGGAAATGTTAAATAACTATGTATAATATTTTAAGGCTCTATTGAAAAGTGGGAACAAAATGAAATAACTGACAGGTAATATAAAAGATAGGAGCTCTAGTAGAGAATAAAAAGTAAATTTCTGACAGAAATAAGGATTGCTTTTAGAATGTTAAGGAAAGAATCAGTGACTTTGAAGATATGTCAATAGAAACATTTGAAATTTAAATTCAAAGAGAAAAAGAATGAAAAGTGAAATGAAGCATTCAAGATCCATGAGGCAATTTTAAAAGATATAATATATGAATAATTGAGATACCAGAAGAGGAAAGAATGAACAGAAAAAAATATACTTGAAGTTATAATAATTCAGAACTTTCTAGAAGTAATCTCAAACACTAATTCAGAAATCCAGAAAAATCAGAGAATTTCAAACAGGATAAACACCCAAAACAAAACAAAACACTCTAGAGGTAGGTTATATTCAAATTGAAGTGAATCAATGACAAAGAGAAAATCTTGAAAGAAGACAGATATCTAAGGGACAAAGAGGATAAGAATTAGTGCAGACTTTTCATCTGAAACCACACAAGCAAGAAGACAGTGGAGTGAAATACTTTAATGTTGACAGAAAACAAAAAACAAAAACAAAAAACCACTATTCTAGAATTGTATAACCAGTAAAGTATCCTTTAAAAGCAAAGGAGAAAAACAAAACTTTCTCAGAGAAACAAAATCTTAGGAATTCATTCCCAGCATTCCTTCCCTGAAAGAAATGTTAAAAGAAGTTCCTTTCGGAGAAGGAAAATGATATAGCTTATTGACTCAGATCGACAAAAAGGAAGAAGGAGTGTCTGAGAAAGAATAATTGAAGGCAAGGTAAAATCATTTCTTTTTCTCATTATTAGTTACCTAAGCGGTAACTATTGAAAAAAATAACAATGTATTGGGGGATCATATGGAAAAGTGAAATGAATACTAACGGTAATGCCATAAAGGACAAGATGGAGGACTTTAATAATTGGTACATATTGACTCAGTGCTATCAATATCAATTTTAAACATGAATGGTTTAGAATGTAACCATATTTGGAAGATATATGGATCCTAATCCAATATGATTGGCATCCTTATGAGAAGTGGAAAATACCATGTGACAACAAAAGCAGAGACTGGGATCATGAAAGTGCAAGCCAAGGAGCACTATGGGTCGAAGACAACCCCTGGAAAGAAAAGGAAAAGAAAGATTCCTTTCAGAGTCTCAGAAGGATCATGGCCTTGATGGAATCTTGGGCTCCAGAACTGTGACAGAATGCATTTCTTCTTTTTTTTTTTAGTGTTTATTTATTTTTGAGAGAGTGAGACAGAGCGTGAGCAGGGGAGGAACAGAGAGACAGGGAGACACAGAATCAGAAGCAGCCTCCGGGCTCTGATCTGTCAGCACAGAGCCCGATGTGGGGTTCAAACCAAGAACCGAGAACATGACCTGAGCCGAAGTTGGACACTTAACCAACTGAGCCATCCAGGCACCCCAACAGAATGCATTTCTGTTGTCTTAAACAAAAACACACAAATAAAAGAATGGTTTAAATCAATTAAAAGGAATAATTTGTCAGAGTGGATAAAAAACAGAAGATTTGTCTCTTTGTGCATGAGGAGCCCACATTTAATACAAAACTCAAATAGGTTTAGGGTTAAGATTTTGAGAAAGATACATGATGCTAACACAAGTCAAAAGGAAGCTGGAATAGTTGTGTTAATTACAGACCAGAAAAAGTAGGCGGTTATAAAGGTTTCAATGCTCTAAGAAAGCATAACAATTTTAAACGTGTATGTACCTAACAAAAAAGGGCCAAATTATTTGAGACAAAACTGATAGAACTGAAAGACTAATAGATAAATCCATTAATGCAGTTGAAGGCTTCAATCAATACCTTTCTTTCAGTAATTGATAGGCCAATCAGGCAGTTAGTCAATAAAGACAAGGTTGATCTGAGCAGTACTATCAATCAACATGATTTACTTGATATTTATAAACTCTTCCATTGGAATAGTAGCAGAATATACATTCTTCTCACACTCTGATGGAGCATTCACCATGATAGACCAAATTCTGCATCATAAGACATCTTAACAAACTGAGATAAAGAAAAATCATACAAAGTATTTCTCAGTTCACAATGGAATTAAGCTAGAATTTAATATGAGAGATGGAATATCCTCAAATATTTGGAAAGTAAACACTATGTCTCTAAATAACATGTTGGTTAACAAAGAAGCCTCAATTAAATTAAACTTATTTAGAATTAAAATGAAAATAGAACAAATCCCAATTCGTAAATGCAGCAAAAGCGGTGTTCAGATGGAACTTTATAGCACTGAATTCATATACTGGAAAAAATGGAAAATCAATAAACTAATCCTCCATGTTAGAAAATTAGGAAAAGAAGAGCAATTTAGTCTCAAAGGAAGGATAAGAATAATAAAAAGCAGAGCAGAAATGAATTAGACCTAAAACAGGAAATCAATAGAGAAAATAAAGAAAATCAAAAGCTAGTTTCATAAAAAGATGGTGACAATGGATAAAATACTAGACAAGCTAACCAAAACAAGTGAGAGTTATGAGAAGGAGAGAGAAAGGGAGGGAGTTAGGGAAGGAGGGGAAAAGAGTAGGGCAGGGGAGGAGGACAGGAAGGAGGAAGAGAATGAGGAGGAGAAAGAAGGAGGAAGAGAAGGAGGAGGGGTTGGGAATAAGGAAGAAGATACAAATTACTAACACGAGAAATAGTCAATCAGTACTGATCCCATGGACATTAAAAAGATAATAAAGGTATACTATGAACAATTCTGTGCCCATAAATTTGATAATTTAGATGAAATGGATCCTCACATAAAAAATAAAAACCACCAAAACTCACACAGGAGAAATATATAATTTAAATAGCACTCCCCCAACTTTGTATGTTGAAGTCCTAACTGCCAGTACCTCAAAATGTGACTGTATCTGGAGATAGAGTCTTTAAAGAAGTAATTAAGTTAAAATGAAGTCACTTAGGTGAGCCCTAATCCAATATGACACATGTTGTTATAAGAAGTGGAAATTAGGACACAGACACACACAGAGGGAAGGTCATAGGAAGATACACAGAGTCGATTGCCACCTACAAGTCAAGGAGAGGAGCCTCGGAATAAAACCAACCCTTCCAGTATCTTGATATTGGACTTCTAGCTTCCAGAACCATAAGGAAATACATTTCTGTTGTTTAAGACACTCAATCTGTGTACATGGTTATGGTAACCCAGGAAAACTAATACACAACCCAATTAAAACGCAGGCAAAAATCTAAACATAACCACTCATCAATGAATATATACAGATGGCAGATATGCATATGAAAAAGTGATCAATGCCATTTCTCATTAGGGTATTGCTAATGAAAACAACAGTGGAATATGACCACACAACTATTAGAATGACCCAATCCCAAATACCTGACAACAACAACAAACAGCAATACCGCTGATTTAGTGTCAGTGGGAATGCAGGCTACCTTGTGAGACATTTCAGCATTTTGTTGAAAATAGTCTTACCTTACAATACAGCGATTGTGCTTCTAAGTATTTACCTAAGTGATCTGAAAATGAATCCCGACACAAAAACCTGCATGTTAATGTTTACAGTTTTATCCACAATAGCCAAAAACTGGAGGCAACCATGATGTCCTTCAATAGATGAAAAGATAAAGAAATTGTGATACATCTGCCAATGAGCTATTATTCAGCAGTTAAGTGAAGTATCAAGCCACAAAAAGATATGAATGAATCTTTAATGCGTATTGCTAAGTGAAGGAAAGCCAGTCTGAATAGGCTACATAACGTATGACTCCAATTATATGAATTCGGGAAATGACAAAACTATAGAGATAGTATTTAAAAAAAATCAGTAGTTGCCATGGTTGCAGGTGAGGAGGGAGGGTTTAGGTGATGCATGGAAGATTTTTTAGGGTGATAAAACTATTCTGTAGGACACTAATTGTGGATACATGACACTGTATTTGTCAAAGCTCATAAAATTTTGAAGCATAAAAAGTTTATCTAATGTATTGAAATTAAAAAAAGAAATTAGGATACCAGGGGACCTGGAGATGGAATGGAGAATGTCATAAAACTGTTACAAATGTGTGTACAGTCTGATGGAAAGTGATGAGGAAGGAGGTGCTGACCTAAAGAATTCTGGAAATAAGTAGAGTCTGTTAGACTAAAGGTAAAAGGAACTAATCACTACATTCTAGTTGTTAAAGCTGTGTCCATGAGGATATTGGTTAAAAATTCTGATACTGCTCTATGTGTAGAGTGGAACTGATCATTTCAATAAATCAATGACAGATGGTGCGATTTGAGTTTCTTACAGCTGGAGTGGAGGTTTACAGATACGTTAGGAGAGGAGGCTGAAAAAATCCATGTGGTAATGAATTGTAGTTAGACTTCTACTAACTCTTGTATACGTAGATATATTTACTTATCTAAATATTTACAGTATATGCACAGTTTAGTATTCACACATATACTTCCTTATTCTCTCAGTTGAGAGGGTGTAGAAGCAATGACATCCCAGTAGCAATGAGTACACTGAGATATCAGATCTTGATTTCAAATACCATTCTCTAGTAAAAGGAGCTAGGCGTCTTAGAAAGAATGCCTGATTCTAAGAGTGAGGCGGAGATATCCAAAATAAGCCTGGAGTATCTTGTAGTGCCAGAAACTAATAAAATGCTTGACAAAACCCTAGATCCATGCAATGATAGTTGTATATCAAAGAGACACAGGACCCAATAGAAATCCTTTTGTGGTGAAATCTGTAACAACTGAAGCAAAAATCAACAATGTAGTATTGTATTATAGCCCAAGGGGAAAAAAATAAATATGGATGATACCATGCAGATATAAATGAGTGAATGAGAAAGGGAGGAGCGGAGGAAGAGAGGGAGGGAAGGAAGAAGAAGGAAAGGCAAATGTCTGATGAGTCAGAATTTCAAACAGATACTCTGCTCTTGAAAAGGGGACCATAACTTCCATCCCTTAAGTGTGAGGAACACATAGTGACTTTCTCTCCAAGAGTACACCACAGAAAGCAGTGAAAGGAAGAATACTTTTCCAGTGGAGAAACTGACAAACAGTTCTTCGACCAGATGGTCAAGGATACTATCAGCAATAATAATTCAGGTTGGTAGTAGGTACTGTTGATATGAAATCATGAAAATGGCACTTTTCTTTTATCATCCTCCTAGTAAAATTATATAACACTGGACTATTCATGAGAAAAATATCAGAACATTTCCAAGTGAGGGACATTCTACAAAGTAAGCAAACTGTACTCTTCACAACTGTCAAGGTCATCAAAAACAAGTCTGAGAAACTGTCACAGCCAAGAGGAGCTTAAGGAACATGGTGATTCAATCTAATGTGGCATCCTGAATGGGATTCTAGGACAGCAAAATGGAACTAGGTAATAACTAAGGAAATCTGAATAAAGTAGGGAATGTAGTTAATAATAATACACCTATATCAGCTCACTAATTATAACAGTGTATCCTACTGATATAAGATGTCCTAAAAACTTGAGAAGTCTTTCTTCATCACTGCCAAACTTTGTGGTGAACCTGAAAAGTTTGCCTTTTCCTAGTTTATGAAAAATCTTAAAGGAGGATTGCCACACTTTAAGCAGGCAAAGAAGGTACTCTTTTCTTACATTTTTATAAGTCTTTATCACAAAGGTTTAAATCACATGCCTGCTGACAGAGGTTCTTTTTAATAGTACATCAGTTAAATAAAGATAGATATTACCCTGAAGGTGTTATTTACATAATATTACATTATATCGGTGTGATGCTTGTAATATCCAAAGTGCTTTTACATTCATTCCTTCACTCAATTACAGAATTAGTATTTCAAAAAGTCAGCAGTCTTCAGAACTATTTCCATTTACATGGTGGCCTTTCAACACATTATCCCTATATACGGAAATGTTCCTTTTAATGTGGATGCTGTGTTGTGATTCTCATAACCTTCCTCCTGGGTAGACACTCTGTTCCCAGGCATTGGGAGTGTTTACTGCTGACATCACAGGGAAATGCAATCTCCACAGGGGAGCTGTCACCCTCACATTGTGCTCCCTCATGGGGGAAGTCTACATCCTTTTAGAAATCCATTTATGATTAAAAATTCCAGGCCCATTTGCTCAATAGGAAACATTCTGAAGTCACATCACAATTTTAATTATTTCTGTAGGATTATCTGGATCCTCTTTGTAACTGCACCTTAGTTCAACATTTCGGTTCTTTGCATTCTACTTCCCTCAAACCCTGACCGTGGTTATAAGAGAACTCTGCAATAAACCCCCTGCTTCCCAGATTCATAGTCTGATATCTGGGAAAACCCTCCCAAAGACCAGACATTCAGGCAGCACACCTGATTATCCAAATTGTGCAGAAATACAAGTGGCCCAAGGGAAGAAGAAATGCCTGTGGATAGTGAGAAATAACTTACATGATTGGTAAAGAACCTGCGTGGAAATATTTTGAGGTTAAGTGTTTATACCTGTGGAACCAACATGAGGGAGGATCTGTGTGAGTCAGAACAAGTTATGAAGCTCTTTGAATTGCATTTTAACTCAGCCAGTAAACACCCACTATAGAAAAATTAGTCACTAAACAACCACATAGAAACAATGACTTGGCGATTTCTATTTAGCCATGCTGTTGTTGGCTACCCCATAGCCCAAGATGCATACATGGAGTAGACAAAGTATCAAACAGAGGCTATTCATAGTTCAAAAAGCATATCTTCCTACTCATGAAAGCTAATTTAGTTAATGCTGCTACTGGAATAACAAATCTCCAAGAAACAGAGACTAATAGTATCTTTGATATGGCACCATTTTTTTAAGGAGAACTTCCTGCTATATTCAATGAATATTTGATTACATTGGATACTCCCAATCTGGAAGCAGACTTGATTTTTCATTATTATAATACAGTTTTGCATTGTCTTCTATTCAAGGACTTGGCCCCTAATAGTACAAAAATAATTTGTTGTAAATTTGAACCTCCAATTTGGTGATCTTGCAAAACCATTCTTTAGACCAAAAGAACTATTTTATAGCAAAGGAAATGTAACAGTAGGGATATGACCATGGGATCCATTAATCCTATCATATACTATGCTGCCAGAGATCAATAGGCAAGGAAAGGAGCCAACATATTGTCAAGAGTAATTGACCCTGATCATGGTGGTGGGGGGAGTGGGGGGATAGGGTTGCCATTATTCTACTGATCCAAGGTAGTAATTTAAGAAATTATCCTGTACCTACATTTCTACTTTACAATAAATTACTGCCATTTGTACGTATGTATTTTCCTAGAGATTCTCTTCTATTCCATTATTTTGTGTGCCTTTTTGCTAATACTACATTTCTTTATTTACTGTAGATTACAATAAACTTTGTCATCTAGTAGAATATACCCCCCCTTTGTTCCTCTTAATGTGTTTTGGTTTCTCTTGATCCTTTTTAATTTCTTAAATATTTTTTTTAATTTTTTTGTTTGTTTTTTTGTTTGTTTATTTATTTATTTAGGGGGAGAGAAAGAACCAGCGGGGGATGGGGGGAGAGAGAAAGAGGGGGACAGAGGATCTGAAGCAGGCTCCACACTGATAGCGAGGAGCCTGATGCAGGGCTCTAACTCATGAACCACAAGATCATGACCTAAACCGTAAATAGACTCTTTTAAGAGGAGCTTGGCCTGGCTGGCTAGTTAAGGGTGCCCGGAATGAAAATTATTGGAATAACAGAAACAAGGAGTTCTAGGTAGACATATGGATGATCTTTATCACCTTTTAACACTCAGCAGAGAGGATATTAACACAGTACAGGCACTAAACAACCAAGTAGAAAAGATACACAGGAAAGTTCATGCCATCTATTGTCATTTTAGTCATTGGTGGCATTAATATTGGCATGATGAGCACATGAACAACGTGGAATTAGCAGTAGAGATGGAGACTAAGCATGAGAACCTGTGCATGACTGTTCTGGCTATTGACCACTAATGTCTGTTCTGGCCACAAGAAAAACCAAGGTTCCAATCTCAAGAAGATGAGATGACCTTTTAGTGACATGTTACTTATACCAGTTCTTTCCACTCTGGACTGGTGAGCACTTTATTCTCATAAGAAAACACATAAGGGTGCCTGGGTGGCTCAGTTGGTTAAACATCTGACTCTTGATTTCGACTCCGGTCATGATCTCATGATTGTGAGATTGAGTCCTATGTCAGACTCTGCACTGGGTGTGGAGCCTGCTTAAGAGTCTCGCACTCCCTCTCCCTCTGCCCCTCCCCTGCACACACACATGCTCTCTCTCACTTAAAAAAAAAAGAATACACATAAATTTTGCATAGTGGTTTTCTTTTCTCACATGCATATCCTTAGCCAGTACCAATATCTGAGTGTTACTAGCCTGAGGTCTCATATAATATCACATAAAACTACAGTAAATGTATTAGGACAAAAAATGAGGGGAAGGATTTTATGACTATGGTACTCACTGATCATATCACACCACCCAGAAGCTTCTACACTGATAAGCACTGTAGTAGCCTGTTGACTGCACAGATGAAGTACCAATCTGGAGTTAATACTGGGCAAGGATGGAATGCCATCCTTCTGGATAAGGAATACACATTGAAACAAAGACATTGTGTTCTCAGTAGACAGCAACCATGGGTCTGGGGTTAAGTTACAGAAACATGAGTGCCCCCACTTATCACTCCCAGTGCCCCACTGGGTTTGTGTTACTTATTACTACATTTTGGAGTTCTGCAGGAGTAGAGGTATTAATCTCTAAATGGAGTATATTTTCTTCAGGATACAGAGCAAAAGTTCATTTAATTATATTTTATGACTGGTGCCTATATACCCATATACCTTGGGTATATGGATCTGTAAGTAGAAGAGAAATCGCTGGCTTGGTAGGGATACCTGACCAATCATCAGGAGGAAATAGGGTTGCTCTTGCACAGAGAGAGCATGGAAAGATATATGTGGAAACCAGGTGATTTACTTGAAGCCTTCCCTTAGCTAAAATATTCATCATGGAAATGGACAGGTAAAGCAACCAGTAGGGATTATGGTGATAAGAGGCTAGGGCTCTTCATGAATCAAGATGTAAGTCACCACACTAGGTAGGCAACTGAGGCCAAAACAGGAGCTTAAAGTGAAGAGAATCTAGAATGGATGATCAAAGAGGAAGATAAATAGAATCAGTTATAGTTCCGAGACCACCTACAGTGTCAGAGGTAGAGTTAATGTCACAGACTTCCTTCTTCTAAGTTTTCCCTAGGAAGATATGCCACCATATATGTGGTGGAGTGGATCCTTGAATGTTTATGCAGAATAGGAAATGATTGGCCCAAGGATTAGACTGCAGTTGACATGAAGATGTACTGTCATTTTCCTTCTTTAAGGGAAAACATTTTCCATGGTTCTAGGGAGTTCAGTCAGTAGAAGCCTCTAACCAACCATCAGTCAGTTCAGGATCTTCCAAAGCTGCAGATACCTTTCTTGCCTAAAGTCACATCCTTGCCACAGTCTGACCTAGGTGGGGATATAAAGGCTAGTTTGGCCTCATGGGGGATGACTGTCATATGCAAATCTCAATCCATGCTCTCTGCTGGTGGTTTGTACATTTTCCACAGCTCTGATTTGTCCTTCTCCCCATCCTACATTTTCTCACTCTTTTCACAGGTGTTGACCCTAATAAATATCTTAAACTCCTAATTCTGGCTTATCTCCTTCTGGAGATACCCACCATTAGGTATTCACTAAAAGAAGGCAACAAATCACACTTCTTTAAAGACAATTACTATTGCCACAAAGCAATATGGTCTGCTCATTTTTTTTCTAAGATTTTTCTAGGCAGAGAGAATTCCAAACAAGCATCAGATATACTGGCTTTCTAAAGGTAAGCCCACAACTTCTACATTTTAGGAATAAATAGACTATAGATGCAAATTTGCTTGTTAACAAAACCCAACATTCACTTCTAACATAGCTCAGAAAAATAAGTGCTTGGGAAGAAAATTTTAACATATTTGATGCTTTCAACAGCTTAAGTTTGTATGCGATACATTTAGCACCAAATATCAACACTAACACTTATCTGAAAAAGCATAAATACATTTCTTGAAAACCCTTCCCCTTCATTACGATTCATTTAGAGCAATATAAAAGTATTGGGCTATAGAAGTAAAATTCAAATGCTCAATTTAACAAATTTAAATTCTTAGATGGTTTTAGTACAACTTACTTTATTTTTGTATAGGCATATAAGAAAACATGTTACTTCATGAAATTGATCTTGTAGTTATTAAGTGTTCTTTCACCCTTTTTCACACCAATGTTAATTACTCGTAAAGCAAAAATTTTATCTTGGACAATATTACAATTCCTTCTAAATATTTATGTCTGCCACGTGTATTTATTCTCCTTTAAAAGAACAAGCCGTAAAGGTGCCACCAAAGTGTCGCATCTGATACAAATGGTATATTGAAGATGTGTAAGACTAGAAGTCAACATTTTTCAACAGTACATTCCTTTTTATATTTAGTAGTTATACATTGGTCATTGTTTCTTTAGTGTTTCCTCATGTATTTCATCGATGTATTCCAAATTTTAAAAAAATACACTAAAATTTGTATTTTTATTTTGGGTCAGGGAGTTAAATTATTTGAATTACATTTTGCCCTGGTTTCTTTGTCATTTTCCTATATTTAAATATGTATTTAGTATAAAACTAAAGTGAGCAGTATTTTTGTTTTATAAAGCCCAAATATATTATAAAAGTGAACATATACAAAGAACATTCACAGAACTTCAGCTCCTAGGTATAAACACCAGATTGATTTGTTCGTATGTGTAAAGCAACCAGATGTTCAAAACAACAGGTTTTGTAATTTCAAAAACAAAAGTCACAAAATATCAATACTCATCAATTATAGGATTGCCAGTAGATTGAAATATATTTATAGACTTGATTTCTATGCGATAATGAAAAAGAACAGGGCACAGACATATATGTTAGGACGGATATATTGTGATTTGGGAGAAGAAGCCAAGTTGTAGGCAAATCTAGAGTATGTTCCATTCCTAGGGAGTCCACAGAAAGGGAAAAACTAAGCAAACAAGCAAAACCTACAAAGAGAAACAGGACAGTAATTAACGTATAGAGAGTCGGAAGTTGATCCCCTCTTGGTGAAAAGGAAGGTGATGTGGTTTGAAAGGATCATGCAGGAGACTCCAAAAGTTCTAGTGTTGTTTTCTTAAGTATAAACGTGTTTACTCAGCTATTTATCTATCACTTTCAATTGTGTATATATGCTTTCAATATGTGAAATAAAACAATAAAAATACAAATGATGGCATTTTATTGGAAAAAATTCTGAGCACTTGTAGTTAATTTATTTAATAAATGTTTATCGACAATTTCTAGGTGGCAGGCACTGTACTAGGTGTTGGGGATAATAGTGAATAAGGAAATTAGGAAACTCGTTTCTTAAAGAAACTGATTTTAATGGGATCATGAGTCATGTAACAAGTTAATGAAATTACATTGTTACCATGACTATGCTGGGTGCTGTATAGTGTAGAGGCAGGCAAGTGAAACATTGTAAATGAAGAAGGCACTCTAACTGTGGTAGCAGACACACTTCTACTATACTAGTAAGACACATCTTACTGATATAGGGAGCCATCCCTGTAAAAAGATACAGTAAAATTTCCAGGCAAATAGGGTATGAGAACTTAAGGACATTTGTTCATGAGTTCGAGCCCCGTGTTGAGCTCTGTGCTGACAGCCCAGAGCCTGGAGCCTGTCTTGGATTCTGTGTCTCTGTCTCTTTCTGCCTCTTCTGCACTCACGGTCTGTCTCTCTCTGCCTCTCAAAAATAATTAAAAGTTAAAAAATTTTAAAAAAATGAATAGTGAAAATGGATTTTAGGGAATGTGATTAGAAGTTAATTTGGGACATAGAAGCCAGGTTCAGACAGTGATGATGGATTTTTATTTATTTGAAAGATCTGTAAATGGTTACATTTTTGTTTTATTTTACTATTATTCTTAAAAAAGGAATAAACAAAGAGATGAAAAATATCCTACTGTATTTAGATGAAAGTATTGTGAGCCAATTGACATAGTTTGTGTTATATTTTCAACATTTCAATTTCTTGACAACAGTAAACTCATCCAAAAGTTCTCATTTGAAATGGAGAAATACTGTTGCCTGAAGCATATTTAATTTCCTACACTGGTTTCCGCTGGGATTTGTCAAGCTTTTTCACTGACTCCAATATCTCTGATGTTCAGTTATGACCAATGTTTTGATGTTCCCTTAATGTCTGAAAACTATAAATCACAAGCAAATAAATTAAGCAGGTTTGAATGAGGCCTAAATTTTGAAACAATATATTCATAAAACATCTCTGAATAGAATAATAGTCTGCCGACCCAGTGTAATAGATGGCTACTCAAATAATTTAAAGATCTGAGAAAATATTCAGAACAACACAAATGGAATTTGTGATTTTATTGAAAATTGAAATATTACAATTAATTTTTAATTTATCAGGTTTAAGATATAAGCAGTCAGATTTTTTTTCCTTTATAACTTGAAATTTGACAATCAAAACCTGGTTCAAAACACATATTTCTGTCTTTGTGTGCTGTACACAGTTAGATTGGTATTCAATGCAAGCTGGCCCTAGTTTAGGGAGGATGGTTTTAACTACCACCCCATTAGCTGTTTACTCTGTAGTTTAAGTGATCACTCATACTTGGGAACTTATCTGACATATCTAGACATAATTTTCAAGAGAAAAAAATAACGTAACCTTTTGTAGAATCTCTTATGGCCATCTTGGTTAAAAAGATAATTGACTTTTATGTTTTGTAATGATCTGTGATCCTATTTAGGCGTGTGCCTTGAAATCTACTTATAATATTTTTAACAAGATTCCCAGAAATTCAAATCCAGATAAAGTCTTCTGGCTAATCATAAAAAAGAAAAAATCTAAAATCTTATTGCCACCATTAAAAAGTTAATCCACTAGCTATTTAGAAAAATATACTTGAGTAGGTCAAGGTGAGAAGCTATGAACTGATGTTTGTATTACAGTGTTTGTAAATCAATTTGGGTAATACAATAGCTATATATCATCTTGGTAGGAAATGATTTTTTTTTCTTTCTTCTCCCTCTACATCTTTTTTCTTCGTATCCTCTTCCTCTTCCATAGTCTGTTATACTCTGATTCAGAGAAATAATATTCTATGTTAATTTCCCATTTGGAAATTTCCCCTCCTCGTCTGGAAGTAGTGGAGCATCTGACTTATGAATGCCAAAACAATAATATTAAAGAAGATTGCAAAAAAATTTTTACTTACTTTGAAGTATGAAGAGATCATCTTCCAAGAAAACTGAGATATAAAAACTCAAATCCATGTTTACATCTGGTTTATTCTCTTCAGTGTGGAGATCTTCGATTTTTCTTCTGTATTTCTAGAATTTATGTGTGGTTTTTTGTAAGATATGTGACATATTGGTGAGCCGCACTGCTATTAGACTCTTTTTTAACAGAAAGAATAAAATATATAGTCTTTCACTATAACACAGGACTAAGAGCATATGAATCCCTTAATAGTTGCCCATCCCCCTTGCCATTCCTGCTCCAAAGATTACTTTTCTCCTTCCCTCTCCTGAGGTTTTTGAAGAAACATCTGAGCCAAAAGAGTTGATCATATTAACTTGGAAATTAGCATAGAATATAACTTCTCTGAATCAAAGTATAAATTTTTCCTGCTTTTCAATTCCCTGGAACCCCAAGTGTGACTTTTAGTCTAAGCTATTGGGATAATTATCTCAATCCCTCATTTCTCCTGGTTGTGAAAATTCAGCCTGGGTGTTTTATATAAACGAGAATACGGAATTGAGCTGTTAAATGAATATAAGCTCGGGCCATTTAAAAATTTTAATAGAATTATTTGGTGTGTGCACTTAATACTACCAGACCCTTCTATCCATTTCTATAAGTGCAACTACGAATCACTTATATTAGAACAAACTGATATGTCAATAGCATCATCTTTAAACTCTTGGGGCTTGTATCTAAGCATATGAGGTACTTAATTTCATGCTCTAATAAAATTGTTGATTTATATTCTCTACTAACTAATCCTTCTAACTGCGTTTAATAATAATTAAATTGTATGGTGTTTTCCAAGAAGACAATTTTAAGCTGTCATTGAAAAGAGAAAAGATTTGCATGCATAAATGTAAATTGGCTATGTTGTTTATTAATATAGCTAACATTTCTCACTAACTTGAAATATACCAATGTATAATGTAAGGATATAGGAGCTTAGAAATTTTTCAGAGTTAGCTTATGCTCTATACTTCCATTATGATTCAAGTGCAGAATTTAAATAAACCAACTTAGAACTTCCATTATTTTCTTTGGCAAAGCAAATCACACTATTTGCAAATGATGCATTTATATACTTTTACATAACTTCAACCAAACAAAACTGCTTAATGTGTAATTCATGCCCTCAGTTTGATCTTTTAAAAATGTAATCCCATAGTAATATTGTGATTGTTATTTAATTACTTGATTTTTTTTCATCTTTGAATTTATAGAGTTCTAGCTCCATAATAATATCTTAATAAGACCAAAACGCATGATTTTAAGAACATAATTTCAAACATGTGTTGAGTAATATAACAAAGAATAGTGAGTAAATTACTTTTCTAGAGTGTAATTCATTAAAAAGTTTTAGGTGTGTTGTGCATTTATTTCTACTTATAATTTTAACAAATTGTATTGAGTTAAGGGGGGACCTAGGAATGTCTATATGTTGGAAAAAATATCATTTCAAATACCTGCTTTGGAAATAATTCAAACATCATGTCTACTACCATTTTCACCTGAATCAATTGTGTGAGTGTGTGTGTGTGTGCGTGTGCGTGTGTGTGTGTGTGTTTTCCCTTATGGCATACTGTTTTAGATACATGGGTGTGAAGACAGTGACTTTATATGTATTTCCTGCTTTTTCTTTGGACCATCTGCTGCAATTCACTTGTGATTTAGCTTAATTTGATTTTCATTATAGTCTATATTCTCCTTTAATTTCTGGTGATCTTAGCTAACAGCTCATGATAAAGAGTAAGACACTAAGCAAGACTACTGTTCACTTCTACATGCACAGCAAGGCTTTAATTTTTCTCTACTGTTTATCATTCATTTTTGAGAGAGAGAGAGAAACAGACCGAGCATGAGCGAGGGAGGAGCAGAGTGAGAGAGAGAGGGAGACACAGAATCTGAAACAGGCCGCTCAACAGAGGGAGCCACCGAGACTCTCCAGCAAGGCCTTAATCTAAGGGTGATATTACTGGATTTTCCTTTGGGAGAACAAATGCCATTATTTAGATGTCTTTTCTTGGTACTTTTAGTTTTTCTTATAGAGAAATCTATCATTCTTCTTAATAAGGGGTGAAAGTTTGAGTGTAAGAGTCCTGGGGGCATGGCAAGAGAATAGGGATGGGAGAATGGCCACGTCATTCAATAAATACATTTTCTTCTAGTTCTTCTGTTTTCCATATGGTGTTCCCACCTCAACTGTGCCTGATTTCCTTAAGGCTGTATTTGGTGCGGAATTCTCTAGAAGTCTACCTGTATCTTTCAAACATTCCTCCTCTTTTAAATCCTGCAGCCATACTGAGGGTGCCTGGTGTGGTGAGAATCTGGGCTTAACCTAAGTTCTACAGGGCACTCAGAGAACATCTAGGCTTCCTATTCTTTTTTTTTCCCTCTCTTTATATTCTAGTCCAAGTCAGTTATTACTGATCTGTTTGCTGGTCCACTTTCAAGAAAAAAGTCAGCCTGACATTTTTCTATTTCCTGTGTCCTTGTGTGATGCATGCCTCCTCCCTCTTCAGATATTTTTGTTGTCTTTTTTAATAGGAATTAAGAAGACATTAAAGAAAATATATGTGATAAATTTACCATCTTTATTTGAAAGTTTTCATTTGAAACTATTTAAAGAAAAAAAATATTTAAGCAAAATATTTTAGAATGCAGTATATAGTCAATATATTCCCTCAATTAAAAGGTTTTAATGCCTTATTTCTGAAAAAGAAATAGTTGTATATCCTAATTTGAGCAAGGTGTGCCTTTTTGGAAAGAAGCTATCGTCTTGCTTTTCCTTTCCAAGACACTTTCATTGTTAAATAGTCAAAACTCTAGGTTCTAAGACCAAAAATTTATGACATGTTTTCCCCTGATAGGTATACAGTAAGAAATATACCTCTCTTTAGAAGTTTCTTTTGATCTTGATTTGGAGGAATGCTTAAAAATCACTTGGCATTCTCTATAAATTGTCTGTTTAGTGTTGGTATTTGATTGGAAATTCAGCTACTTATCAAAGTTCTAAATAAAATTTTCAACATTGGTTTTCTTGTGAGATTAAAAAAGCATAGTTTAATGAATGGTTTTCTTGCCCCTATAAATTTCTTTAATGCACTTCTTAGAAAATTTTTAAGTTTATTTATTCTTGAGAGAGAGAAAGAGAGCAAGCACAGCACAGAGCCCGAACTCACAAACTGTGAGACCTTGACCTGAGCCGAGACCAAGAGTTAGATGTTTAGCCAACTGAGCCACCCAGGCACTCTTGCCCCTACAAATTTCTTAAGCTCTTTAAGGAGAGGGGGTTGAAGACAGTCACATCTACCACAGAAAATGGAGCTGAGCAAAATGGTAGATATTGTAGATTATTGGTCCTTCCAGGGTCCACATCTAATTCTCCATTATCTCAACATCCTCAGAAATAGCTTTTAAGATTGTGTGTGTTAGCTGCATATTAAACGGTCTCCTAATTTAAGGAAAATTCTACTTGATATCATTAGGTCATTTAAAATATTTCAGAGGTGTTAGCTGCCCTGTTGCCATAATGGATTAAAATGTTCTTGTTTGTTTGTTTTGCTTTGTTTTATAAACAATATTATTTTTTTTCAACGTTTATTTATTTTTGGGACAGAGAGAGACAGAGCATGAACGGGGGAGGGGCAGAGAGAGAGGGAGACACAGAATCGGAAACAGGCTCCAGGCTCTGAGCCATCAGCCCAGAACCTGACGCAGGGCTCGAACTCACAGACCGCAAGATCGTGACCTGGCTGAAGTCCGATGCTTAACCGACTGCACCACCCAGGCGCCCCTATAAACAATATTATTTCAGATTCGCTGTATATCACCTGATATCTTAAAAATATATATTTGGTTGAAGTTTATTTTTTAAATTTAATAAGAAATTATGTTTTAAAATACATATTGAAGGAAAGAAATGAAATAAAGTAGTTCTGCAAAAGAAATGTTACAGTTCCCAGGAAACTAAGATTAATTATATATGTAGCTCCCTCTTCTTTAGTATCTCTTTTAATAGGGGTTTTATGGTTAAATCATTTTTGTTAAATCACCCAATTTCTTTGTCCTTCTTTTGCTTATATTTTCCTTTTAAAAGGTTATTAAAGTAAACCATTCCCTGTAGCCATAGTGTGCTCAGGTGGCTTTAATGTATGATATTACAACCTTGTCCCCCGTGGTTTTATTGGTCAAATGTGACCCATCTATTAAATCAAAAATAAAGAATGGGAGGCTTCTTCTTGGTAATGTGGAAGAGGTCACATCACATGAAAATTAGACTGAAATGGTTTGCTTTAGAGAGCAGGTGGCTCTTATTTCTGTTATTGACATGGAATTTTAAAACTCAAATGTCACTTGGACATCATGTTCACCACTATCCTTAGTCAGGAAATGTGAAAACGAAATGTAGAAACATTCTTGTCTAAGATCACAGAGCATGTCATTAACATGGTCGGATGATGAATCCAGAAATTGATGTATAAGTATATTGTTCGTAAGGTTTTTAGTGATTTACAGATAATATTTATGTTAAACAAAAATAAATGCCATAGGGACACTCTAGGATATAGTTATTATAACAATAACTAATAATATGTCTTGTATTAAAGATATCTTTAAGCAGATATATTTATAAAACAATTAAATAGAAGAAACAGTAAATTACTTAAAGATGATTCAGACCTTTCTTATATAACTAGCTGTTAAAATATATTTATATCTTTAAAATTGTTTTACACCTATAAGATATAGGGCTGTGTCACAGGTGTCAAAGGACAACTAAAAATTTTGTATTATTATAAAAATCCATTTTTCTCTTGATTCTTTCAAAAAAACTACTAAGGATTTAAATTATAGAAACTAAAACTTATTTATTGATTTTGTTTTATGTTTTCTCTCCATATATACAAATATTTTCTCCAAGGATGACTACCCATTGGTACTTAGAAACTGGGGGTTCATCTGGTATCTGTGTCTCTTTCTCAGAATTTATATACATATATTATATGTGTATATAATATACTTCTATGGATAAAATAGTTGACTTTATTTATTTTATTTGTTGTCTATAAGATTTTATTTTTTAAGCAATCTCTACCCAACATGGGCTCAATTCAAAACCCCAAGATCAAGAGTCACATGCTCATCCATCTGAGTCAGCCAGGTGCCCCATGACTTTCTTTAAAAATTTGCTTTGGGGGCGCCTGGGTGGCTCAGTCGGTTAAGCGGCCGACTTCAGCTCGGGTCATGATCTCGCACTCTGTGAGTTCGAGCCCCGCATCAGGCTCTGTGCTGACAGCTCAGAGTCTGGAGCCTGTTTCGGATTCTGTGTCTCCCTCTCTCTCTGACCCTCCCCCATTCATGCTCTGTCTCTCCCTGTCTCAAAAATAAATAAAGGTTAAAAAAAAATTTAAAAAAAATGTGCTTTGACATCTCATGTCACATTGTTTTAATTACACATTTTTAACATACTTGATTTGCCTACATATATGTATACATATGTATATATATATACACACACATATATATATATTTACTTATATTTATTTTATTTTAGTTTTTTTTTCCTTTTACTATTTAAATGTCTACTTCCTAATGCCAGTTATGCTAGTTATCTAAGGAATTTTTTTAATTTAGGTAATTTGGGCATAGTCCCTATGCATTTGGAGTATCCAGACTCATGTCCCTTTTATTTTTCCTTTATGTATTAATCCTACTACAGGTGAATGAATTTTACAAAGTAGACTGTAGGTTAGATCTGAAGATTATGATTTAGCAGTCCATTTCAGGAGCTGAAGGTCTCCAGCATTTATTTACATACACATGTATTTTGACTGTATAATGTTAGGAGAATAATCTCTATAGATGTTTCTTTGTTTTTTCTTGAAGTACTACAGAAATAAATAACAAATTTTTGCCCTTTAGAGTTAGCAAATATATTATTGAAATATTACGGCAAAAAAATAGTTTCCTATTAGCTGGGAAAGTATTTTATCCTGAAACAGTAGTCACTTTAATAAAAACTTATTTTATCCCTTTGGGTGATTCTGAGATCTTAAGTCACTGAGTGCAAGATTAACTAATACTCTTAATATTAGAAGTGAAAAGGATTGGAGGGATAGAATAAAGAAGAGTAAGAAACAAAAGAGAGTGATAAGGTGAATTAGTCATCCTTCCCAGATCATTTTATATGAAGTGATCTCTTCATTCTATAACACTTTATATTTTATATACTTATATTATTTTGTATTAAAAGTATATAACATTTATATATGTATAACTGTACTATTATGAAATGAGACAGTGCTTCATAGTCTCTCTTATTTTCTATTTCTTTTAAGTGGAGCCACTGATAGCTTTTGTTCTGGACAGCGATTACAAGGATGATTGTATAGCAAATGCTGTGAAAAGTAGAGATACTCTCTCCTTCCAGAACAGAGGACTGATTTGTTTGCTTTCCAGGATAAGAAAGTTAAGGTTTCCTTGTGTTGCAAAGCTTGGACAGGTTTTTTACACTGCCCCCCTCTTATAGTCATTGGCATTTCTTACACTTGGGCTTCCTTGGCTAAGGCCCAGAGCCACTGAGGGTACAGCATCCATGGCCCAACCACTGCATGACCCCAGTGGAACGAGAGAGGCAAGTGGAATTGATGCCATCATGAAGCTCATATCTCCTGCTGTGTGCTGAGAAATAAATTTCTTTTCTTTGAACCAATAAGCCCTTGTCTTCTCCTAGCACCCATGAAGCTGTGGCAAGGTAAATTGTTTGCTTACAAGTAGGGCAAAATCACAGACACGTCACAGTTCTTTAGACAGTATTCTCTTTAAAGATCTTTCCAGTTGTATGATGAATTCTGAAGTCCAAAATTCTCTTTGTTTTCTTAAGTTTACTTACTTATTTATTTATTTATTTAGAGAGATTGAGCATGCACAAGCAGAAGAGGGACAGACAGAGAAGGAGAGGAAGAATCCCCAGCAGGCTCTGGGCTGTTAGTGCAGAACTCTACTTGGGGCTCGAACCCGGGAATCGTGAAATCATGACCTAAGCCAAAATTGAGAGTTTGTCAACTGACTGAGCCACCCAGGTACCCCTAAAGTCCAAAACTCTTTATTGGTTTTGTTTACTTGAATTTTTTGTTTTTCTCTTCTTCTTTCTTTTCTTTTTTTAAAGTTGTTTGTGTTCTTGCTTTTAGTGTATATCACAGAAATAGTCTTAGTTATTCTTCTGGATTCAGATGACTCAGAATGACAATACCTGGGTCAGAGTGATATGATAAGATACATAACTCCCAAAGATTCCGAAAAGTAAAATTGTGAGTTACAAAATGAACATGAAATATTCATGGGACTCATAGAAATATTGAGAAGGTGTGGAATTTTCTCCTAAGCAAACAGAGCCCAAATCTATCTGATGTAGATGTTAAAGGACAAATTCATACAACTGACATCTGTGTTTCAATATGTTAGCACAAATAATGAGACAATATGTGAAGATATATTCTTTAGTAATAACTATGAAGTCAATTCACAGCAGAGACATAGAACATTTTGTATATATTTATAATCTACAGTTTGTAACATAGATTTTCACATTTTATGGGGCTTTCACTATAATCTACCTTCAGTTGTTTTCAACAAGGCAATCAGTTAGTGCTGCAGATTTAGCTTACTTTACTTTTAATACTCTTTCTTCCCCAAAATGTATCTTTAACTTATGAATTGGCCTACATTAGAGGACAGAGAGTGAATTGCCTTTTCCTTTGTAACAACTCCCAAGAGAAATTACAACACTAGGTAAAATTAATTCAGTTACTCTCTAGGGCCTTTGCTGGTCTCCCAGATCATTCCAGTCTACTTACAATCATTGTCAGAAAAAGCTATACAAGCAGTAGATGCAGAATTATCAAAATACATATTCTAAAACTGTTCAAACTTATTGATTTATTTGTTATAATTTTTTGCAACACTTGAAATAATAAAACAATGCAAACATACAAAAAAGAGACATTTATAATGACCTAGGTGAAGTCAGATCAAATGGAAAATAGTAACTGAAGACCTTGAATAATAACAGAAGAAAAATTGTTTTATAATTTCACAATGATATTTTCCTCCTTCCATTTTTGTCATTAATGTCCTCTGGGATCATTTTAATACAATATTATTCATTTAAACTATTCAATGTAACTTGAAATAATATTCATTAGAACAAACTTCGATTTATTTTTAAATTGTTTTCCATTAAAATTACAAACTTTGTAACTAGAGTAGACCCAAGAGAAGATCTTGTCCAAATTTCTTATTGTACAGATAATGAGATAAAGGAATTGAAAGATGAAGGCATATTCCCTAAACCTTTTCTCCACTATAGAGAATACTACAAGTTGTCATTAACATTCATTACACTGCTCATTCCTCCATAAGATCCTGCATTGGAGATACTCACCTTGTTGTGAATTCAGGAAAACAATGCTTGGTTTGTTCCCTAAAGTATTGCTTACTCTCAGGAATTTACATGAATGGTTTATCCTAATTTTTCTCTGAAGTTTTACAGCCCAGCCAGAAACATTATAAAAATGTATCCTAAATTTTCCAGATTATATTCACTATGTTGAGTAAAAATTGCAGTGATTGGCAGTTAAAGTGTGCCATAATGTAATAGACTTGCAAAGTTACACACACACACACACACACACACACACACACACACACAGAGGCTAGATTACAAAACCATTAAATAAATTATAAATATTTATTGGAATAAATGATGCATCAAGGGAAATATTAGGAATTTAAAATATATATTCACAGAGTAGATATAAAGACTCAAATTAAATGAAAAATAGCCTGGCACCTAATTAGCTCCTAATATAGTATTTTAGTATCACTATAATTGCCCCTGTTGTTATTTGGGTAGAAAAATAGAAATTTAAATGAAACAAATTCTTACCTTTGGGAAATTAATAGCTTCTGAACTACATGCAAACAGAATAAATATTTGATTAAGATGATTTCATATAAATCAAGTGCTATATCTATATACCAAAGTTATACCTAGTGAGGTTTTTATTTTTTAAAAAGTGTGATAAAAGTTTTATCCGGAAGGAGATGTTTTATAACCTAGATAATCTAGAAAATGGAGCCTGAAGTGAAGCTTAAATACTAATATTTAATTGTGGGCTGAAATCTCATGGCATTCATTTTTGAAATCCAGATCTTGACTGACCCAAAGATATCCTATCTCCTGCAAACAGGGGAAGTGTCTGGACCTTCTTTGGAGAGGTGAAGAAGGTCAGTATTGCTAGAACATTAAGCAGTGGTGGAGGCAGGCAGAGCTCTACTGAGCAAGTTGCCAAAGCCCAAGGACCAATTGGGACCACACTAATTTGGACCAAATGGATAGCAGGTGCCAGGGGCGCTAAAATTGGATCTGATACAACGTTCTTAGTTTGGTATTAGTTTTGTTTTTATTTTTTATTTTTTAAAGTTTTACTTATTTATTTTGAGAGAGAGAAAGAGAGAATCCCAAGCAGGCTCCGCACTCAGTGCCAAGCCTGATTTAGGGCTGTCTCACTACTGTGAGAAATCAAGAGTCAGAAGCTAAACCATGTGAGCCACCCAGGCACCCCTTATTTGTTTTTACGTTCATCCTAATAGTGTTTATGTGTACCCTGAATTTGCTGGAGAATTTCTAACCAACTTAATTTGCTTCTTATATATAAGGATACATTTTTGATCGATGTACTTTTGTTAAATTTATATGGAAGATAGTATAGGTATACCTCTGTCATCCAAGGTGTGTCCTTTTGTAGGATCCCCCTTTCATGTACCAGGACCCAGAGTACAATATGTATCACTTAGTGTGGAAAAGGATACGCAGAAATTATTCCATTCTCTCATCGTACCATGGAGAACCGCGGTATTTGTCCATCCAGTGTTTTGATGATCTGTGGGACACACAGTTGGCTTGTATTCTAGTATAGGCACTCCAATCCTATTACTCTCCAATAAAGTTACAGCTTATAGAAGCACCTGGGTGGCTTAGTCAGTTAAGCGTCTGCCTGCATCTCAGGTCATGATCTCATGGTTTGTGAGTTCAAGCCTCACATTGAGTTCTGCACTGATAGTTCAGTCTGCCTGGAATTCTGGGTCTCCTCTCTCTCTCTCTGCTTGTTTGCTGCATGTTTTCTCTCTCTCTCTGTCTCTCAAAACTAAATAAACATTTTTTTAAAAGCTAAAGCTTATAAAACTTTACACAATTTTTGGGTCTAATCTAGAGACTAAAAAAAATAATGATAAAGTAAATGCCATTGAAATAATTATGTTAAAAGATGGGCCCTAGAATTTAAAACTCAAGTATATAAAAGTTATTTTATCCTGTATTATTACAAAAATATTCATTAGAAAAAACATTTTCTGAGGAAATGTATGTGCCTATAATTTTCTTGCCACATTGAGACCATATGAATAAAATATAGTGAAGAAATTATATTATGAGTGAAATAAATAATATTACCTTTTGGCTTCAATTATTTGAATACTTAATAAAACCAAAAATTCTGAGTTTTAATCTAAAAGAGTCTATTTAGGTTATTTATGTTAAAAATAATATATTTTATGTTTTGAAATAATCTAAGTGGATCAATAATTTACATTATATTGCCAAAGTAAGCTTGGCATTGATCTAGTTTATAAGAAAGAGTTCTAACTTGGTTAATTAATAATTATAGTCAAATACATAAAGTTTTTTATTAAGATAATTGTGTTAGAAGAAATCTATACATGTGATTCTAAAATATAGTGAATATATTGCAACAATATACACCCACAAATTTAATGTATTTATGTAAAATTATGCAGACCACAAAACCTCAGTTTTTATAATAAGTGAATGAAATGATGTTTCTTTTTCTAGGATAGAAAATACTAAAGCTAAATATTAAAATGAATAAAAATAAAAATATAAATAAATATATATACACACATATTCCCCTATTAAAGTCAAAATTTCCAAGGTAAGAAAACTTTAGAATATATTAGTGATTGATACTAGTAAATATAGAAATATGTAGGACTTACTATATTTAAACATTTCTTCTCTTGTAGTTGCATTTTTTATGTTGTTCATTAGTCTTTATTTTACAAAACTGATTTTATGTGTTGTGTACCTATGTACATTTCAGATAAGTTATATCTATCTGAATGTTGTATTTCAAAAAGGAAAACACATTCTCTCTGATAATATCTGAGCTGTGTGTTTGAGAAAAATTATATGATCTACAAAGACCATACAGTTTTTTGTTTCAATAAGAAACTGAGGAGCCGTTCACACAATAGCCATTTTTTTTCAATGATTTCAGTACTAACCATTCATTACTGTAAGAAAATCCAAATTACAAAGGTCAAAACTGAAAAAATAAAAACCGATCACTTCTTCTCCCTTCAATTTGTAAACACATCTCTATCATCTTTGGACCTGACTTTACTCTATTTTTGTTGCAACCTAGTTTACAACTTCTAAAAAAACTAGAACAACCAGGTCAATGATGGATCTGTGAATTCCTTCGGCTTTTCTGACTTTCAAGGTGTAGTTTCCTTTTGTTAGGCATAAACCCAATAGCAGTTTGAAATATATAATTTGTGATATGTAATTAATCAATCATCTAGATTCAATTTATCAAAATTAATGCTGTAGAATAAAGGGCTGTATCACACATAACAGGGGAATGTAATAAGCTGCTTTCAATACCAGCCCAACTTGTAGGGTAGGAAATCATGGCTTCCCTGAGGTGTCCAAATTAACCTGGAACAAAGGTTAGAAATTCTCTTGGGGAGGCCAGGCAATGAGGAACAAGCAGTCTCTTCCATACCTGGACTTGAACAGTCACGAATGTCCCTGGGGTTTCATAAATCAGAAGCAGCCAATGGTTTCTCGCTTCTCTGCTCTGAGACTTCTCATCCTTCACCTTCCTCTTTACTGCTACAATATGACATAGGTATCATTACATTTATCATGATGTATTATAATTTATTTGCTTATTTGTTTATCTTGTCAACTACACGATGGATTATTTAAGGAAAGAGAACTTGTCCCATACTGGTTTATTCACAGTATCTTGCATTTGGGCCATTCCTGGAAATGTGAGGTAGGGCCACTCAACCCATTTGAGCTTGCCCAAGATAATTTCATTTGAAACAACAGCAGTAACAACAAGAACAACAGGAATTGCTGGCATTTTCAGTGGGTCCCTTAGATATGATTAAAGAAAGAAGTTTTGAAGTCAGAATCAGAGCCATGTAACCCACTCTCCCCAGCTTTGGGCCCAGAACATTACAGTTGAGGTATCCAAAAAAACCTAGCAGGGCTTTTTAAAACATACTTCCAGATCCACAATTTTAAGTTGCAATGTAAAAATTGGTAATTGTTATTCAAATAGAAGCTCCTACTCTTTCCTTCTTGTGAAAGTGATTATCAATACTTATTTTAATTTTTTAAATAGTATCACAAGTTTTTATTTTATTTATTTATTTTTCATTTATTTATTTTACAAAGAGGGAATGAGAGAGAGAGAGAGAGAGTACGAGGTGGGGATAGGGGCAGAGGGAGAGAAAGAGAGAGAGAGAGAGAGGGAGAGAGAGAAAGAATCTTTAGCAGGCTCCAAGTTCAGTGTGGAGCCCAACACGGGGCTTAATCCCGTGACCCTAGGATCATGGCCTGAGCCAAAATCAACAGTCAGACATTCAACTGACTGAACCACCCAGACGCCCCTTAATTTTAATTTTTGTATATTGTTTGCTAGTCTCTTCTGCTGAAACTCAAAAACAATAGTTGATACATTGAAATGTTGGAATTAAAATTACTTTCTTCCTCTAAGAGTGATAGAAAAGACTCATACCTGATTGCAGAGTGGAAAATTGTGAAGTAAGTGTTAGTGAAAGTTTAATATGGCTGTGTTACTTTGCTAGGGCTGCTGTAAGAAGGTATTACACTGTGGGTGGCTTATAAACATCAGAAGTCAATTTTTCTACAGTGCTAATGGGAGGCAGAAGTCCAAAATCAAGGTGACTACCAGTCTTGTTCCTTTGAGAGCCCTGAGGGAAGGATTTGATCTAGGCCTCTCCCCTTAGTTTGTAGATGATTAGCTTCTGTCTTCACATCATCTTTGCTTTGCACATCTGTATCCAAATTTCCTCTCGTAAGGGCATTAGTCATATGTGATTAAAACTCACCCCAAAGGGCCACCTGAGTGGCACAGTCTCTTAAGCATCCAACTCTTGATTTCAGTTCAGGTCACAACCTCACAGTTCATGAGATCCAGCTACACATCAGGCTCTGTGCTGACAGCATGGAACCTGTTTGGGATTCTCTCTCTCTCTCTCTCTCTCTCTCTCTCTCTCTCTCTCTGCCCCTCCCTCACTTGTGCTCTCTTCCTCTCTCAAAATAAATAAATAAACATTAAAAAATCTTTATTAAAAATAAAGACTCACCCCAAAGACCTTATTTTAATTTAATTACCTCTAGGAAGATCCTATCTTGAAAACAGTCACATCTGAGGTAATGGAGATCAGTACCTCAACGTAAAAATTTTGGGAAGGACATAATACAGCTTATAACATAGCTAAATTAGTTCTGCAAAAGCCTTAAGTAAAGACAGATCTTATTGAAATTACCGAGATTTGAAGTAGATATTCTCTTCTCTAACAACAGACCCTCGGTTTTGCTGTTTGATTGCTCAAGAAAATAATGTGATCCCTTTCCAGGAAGATCACACCTACACAAATATATTTCAAAATGTTTATTTTGGACAGCTGCATCAGGAATGCAAATATGCTGTCACCTTGTAACATCACGTTTTCACTTACTCATGTGGAATGCCATAAGCAACATTTTAGAAACACACTCACTTCAGGTGGTAAAAATTCACAGTAAGGTTGCCAGTTCTGTTGCCTTAAAAGAACATCTATGCAGCCCATCTTCATTCTTCTGGATATTTTATTTTTCACATTAACAACTGATAATTTGACAAGTAGTGACAATTGCTTTCTGCAGAATCACCTATGCCAGATAATATATATGCTACTAAAATTTCACAATAACATCTGGCTAGAAGAATATGATATAAATGTCTAGACACATCATTTTGTGATTTTACTTGTATTTCACCTTTATTTGCTAGCAACATTAAAATGAAGTTATTGTATATTTATTCCTTCCATCTGGGTAAAATGTACTTAAATGTCTTAGTGTATTAGTTATTTATGTCTAAGCAAATGCAATTATTTGACTAATAAAACAAACTGCTAAATAAGCCAGGCAATCATATAAACTATAAACCTATTTAAAGCTTTCAGCCCTCACCATGAGAAATCTTGCCTTAGAAAATGATGGTGAGTGGGGTGACTGGGTGTCTCAGTTGGTTAAGCGGCCGACTTCAGCTCAGGTCATGATCTCGTGATCCGTGAGTTCGAGCCCCGCGTCGGGCTCTGTGCTGACTGCTCGGAGCCTGGAGCCTGTTTCGGATTCTGTGTCTCCCTCTCTCTGACCCTCCCCTATTCATGCTCTGTCTCTTTCTGTCTCAAAAATGAATAAACGTTAAAAAAAATAAAAACAAATAAAAGAAAATGAAAGTGAGGTGCTTACTCTGTGCCAAACACAGGTTGAAATTCTTGAAACATATTGTCTACTTACACGTATCATTTTTGTGACTACCTTATCAATGAGGCCCTACTAGTATCTCTTTTGCATATGAGGAAACTAAGGCTCATAGAGATTAGGTGATTTATCCAACATCACACTACTGATTATGAAATAGTGTGACCAAAATTCAAACCAAGGCAATGCGATTCCAGAATTACAACTATGAGCGCACGCTAACATCTATGAGAACCGTGTGAAAAGTGCTGACGATTTAAATGTATTGACTTTAGACCGTGATACTTGAATTTGAATACTAGCTCTATTACTCATTGTCTGCATAACCTTCCCGAGTCTCAAAATATTCTTACCACCCAGTCTCAACCAAGCCAACCATATCTAGCAAATATAAATCTTCCTTGGGGTTGCCAGTCTTCCTGATGTTTATTCTAGATGCATTCCTTCAAATATATTATAGCTTCTCTTTCTATGATAATGTGCCCCACATATTGCTATTGGATTAAATGTGATAATAAACTGAAAAAGCTTAGTATAGTCCCAGTCATAGAGTAGCCACCTAATTCTTAGCAGTTGCTATCACTAACACTTTTATCAATATTTTTACCAGTCTACTATGATTAATATTACTACAAGTACTGATCATACTACTAATAAATTTGAACTACAAGACCTAATATAAGTAATTAATTTTAATATTTTCTAATGTAAATCTTCTACTGGGATATAAAGTTCAATAAAATACATAACTTTTATACACTAGCCATAATGCTCAGAAGACAGAAGAACTTGTAAGTCAAAACTTTAAAAGAACTGCTATCATAGTTTAGAGACAAGAGGAGAGATGTCCTTACACTGCCTCACAGACACCAATGTTTCCTACATTTGTTTTCCTTGGGTGAGAGTTTCTTTCTAAACTAAGAAAAAGAATAAGAGTTCAATTTGACAGGTTCCCCAATATGTTATATATGAATACATTTTTTCACTGATAAATACATATCCATACACTTACTTTACTGATTCATAATCTATCAAAATTATAGTGTAAAAAAGTTTTGTGAACTCTAGGAAATCATCAGCTACTCTTATTTTTCTACTTTTAAATAATTTGTATTGTTTTATTTTTCATAGGCAGCATATAACTTAGTTCATGATGACGGGAAGGAAATGTAGATATTTAGATTATTATCTATTTTGAATTTTAAAAGCATACAAATTATGTACAGCTGAAGATGCAAAAAAAAAGCCTGTTAATTTGAAAAATAACTGATTATTGAGCATAATCATACAAAAATATGACATAGAAGAATTAGAAAACAAATATGTTTTCCCATGCAGGGATAGAATTTGTAATTTTAAAAAAATGTAAAATTACTTTTTACTTAAGAAAAAAGGAAATTACTAATGTTGTTACAGTTACTAATGATGAAATGTATTTTATAGTAGGACTACTTGGAAATTTTCATTCTATGTTCTAAACAGTGATGATGACTAAAATGATAGAAGTATTATTTATTAATATCTACCTAATGAAATGTATTATTCTTTCTGCAAAAAACAGTTTTATACTAATCTATATATTTTTATTTAAGTTATCTTTTTACATACTGAGAAAATTAAAAAATAAAACAAATGTAAATTCTTCTTTAGATTGTTTCATTAGTGCATGTGATTATAAATATTTCACTTACATAAGATCCCTGTTTCCAGCACCGTATTTAAAAATAATTTTGAACAAATAAATGGTAGTGTTATGAAAATATATATACTGTTTTATTGGCCACATAAGTGGTTAATGAAGGAATCCCAAATAAACAAGATAACTTAAGCTAAGTTTTTTTTATTAAGTAGTTCAATATTAGAGAGTGATACAATACTTAGAAAGCAAGGATTTTTATTCCCTATAATTTCTTAAAAGTAAGTAGTATGTGAAAAATAACTAGTCTATTACTAGTTAACAGAAGAGACCCCAATGGTGGCATATTTGAGAACTATTCTAGATTGCCTTGATATATACTAAATAAAACATGCTTTCCTTTAGTCTGAGTATATGTTTAAGAGCAAACTAACTGCATTCTAAATGTGGAATTAAGAATGGTGTCAATGTCATTAGTGTCCGTTTTGTAGCATTAAAATGTATAGACCAAATAAATTCACTAGGGGATCAAATATCCTCGTGAAATAGGTAGAGGGCCAAGAAAGAAATATTTGAAACCTATGCATGCAAGCTTCATTTAGCGTATATTCTCATACAGGTCTACGTCATAGTTAGTGAAAATCTCTCATTAAGTTTGAGACAAACATGAAATCCATCAGGGGACAAGGTGAAAATTGAAGTTAAAGAATAAATCAATTGATTAAACTAGCATTTCTGACTTTTAACAAACTGTACCCTTTCCTAAATATACCACCTATCTGCTGACAGGTTAGTGCCATGATAAATTTGAGGTCTTGACCTAGTCTGTCAACAGAGTTTTTCAAGACAGTGGCCTGGACAAATTCTTCTCAAACTGTCTGGGAGAAGAGCTATACCGTTAATTTCTAATTCCACATGTGTAAAATATGGAAAAAGTAAAAAACTAGAAAAATTAAACTAAAATAATAAATATACAACCCAGACTCCATTAAAAAATTATTGGATCCTGTGGTCATAAATGACTCTATTATACTACTAAAAATGTTCTGTTTTTTCTTAATATCTGTCCTTATATTATCACAGACTGATGACAGATCGAAATTGCCTAGGTCAACTGACCACACCATGAGTAGCACAGGGCTAGATCAGGTAGCTGGAATTGCACAGAAAGATTAGAGATTCTGATTAACAGAGTTTTATGATTCACAGAACAGGTGTTTTTACTGTTGGTAATGGTGGCCGTAGCTTGTTAGTTTTGATGGTTGTTTAGTTTTGTTTTGAGGTTTCTATAAATCCATGCTTCTAAGGGAAAGACCTAAAATCAAGTAACACTTTTCTTCTGTCCCCTTACCAGTTCCCCTCCTCATTGTCAACTTTGCAACCAAAGACATGCATGTGTGCTGTGGTCGATCAGAAACATGACATATAGCATGTAGAGAGTATTTTCCTCTGATGTGATGACAGCAGTCTTGCGTGGGATTGGAGACATACCTGGACCTCATTAACTCTAGTATTTATCCAGTCAAGTTGGAAAAACATTATTCAAAGCTGCACAGATTTTTTTCCACTTTAATTAATGTGACACATCCATTGAAAAGCTGTGGCAGTGCTATAGAGCAAGGAAGTTATGCTTGGTAAATTACATTGTCCAAGAAAATGGGAACTTCATCTCATTCTCTTAGATGCAAGCTGTATCTGCATTATAACTGTAGTCAAGTACGGACTGATACCATCAGTTCACTTGGCAAATATTTGCCAAAGTTGCAGCTTTGCAAATGCTTTAGACAATTCATGGAAGTGCACTGATGAAAAGTAATTTTAGTTTTGGCATACTTGTTCTTTTAATGTAGCCTCTTTTTATTTCCTTCTTATAATACCTAGGCAATATCTACATGAGGATGCAACACAGAGGAAAATAGAGAGAGACAGAGAGAGACAGAGAGAGAGATCAAGGACAGCCCCCGTGGAAACTTCATTCTAATATAGTTAGCTTTTATTAATTTTTGGAGCAGTATTCTAAGTCAGATGGTATGTGGATAGGGACAGATTTGGGAAAGGTCAACCATTTCAAGGCACCAAGTGAAATATCCACTGTGAGGGGGTTTTACTGAAAAGTTGTCTTTTACTGCTTTGATTTAAGCACTTATTATTTCAATGGCATTTTTCCCCTCATTAATGGGATGAGCAACAATTTATGAAATTAGACAGATCACCTCATTCCACTAAATTACTGATGGTACTTATTTTAAATCACTTAAAATGTTCTCTGTTCCTGATGCCATGCTTGGAAAAATGTGAAAAGATGTAAATATTCATAAATTCACGGATTTTACATATATTATTGAAAATTAAATACATGAATAGTTCATTTTTACCCACACAGTGATATCAGGAAGGATATCAACCAAAATATTAACCATAGTTAATTTGTTATCTTTCGTTTACAGATTTTCACTTATTTTACTTTGTCTTCATATTTTTGTATCATTTTAATTTTTCTATTGAACAGTTATAAGATTTTTAAGTCAAGAAACATCATGCTATTTTAATTTTGTAAAACACAGATATGTTCCCAACACGTTGGGTAATTATGACAGGTTAACATCAATCCTAATTTCACTCAGGGAATATAGTAAGGAGAATATTTGTTAATCATACTCCATTATGTCTCTGCACAATTACTGATGACCTCCACTAGTAGATAACTATGCTGTCCAATACAGTGTCTACTAGCCACAAGTAGCAATTGAAACATTGCTAATCAGAATTGAAATATGCTTCAAGTATAAAATATACAATTGATTTTGAAGGCATAGTATGAAGTAAAGAATGTGAGTAACTCAACAGTTTTATATTTGTTTCATGTTGAAATGATATTTTGTTTATATGGGTTGACAAAATGTAGAATTAAAATTCATTTTAGTTGCTGCTTTTTCTTGCTTTTTAATTCCTTAATGGAGCAATTGAAATATTTAAAATTGTATGTGGTTTCTGTCATATTTCTATTGGACAGCATTGTTTTAGGGTATATATTGAGAATCGCCTCATTCTTAGTGTCATGCACCTACCATTGTTGTGCTGCTGAAACTTGACATTTTTTTTTTTTTTTTAATTTTTTTTCAACGTTTATTTATTTTTGGGACAGAGAGAGACAGAGCATGAACGGGGGAGGGGCAGAGAGAGAGGGAGACACAGAATTGGAAACAGGCTCCAAGCCATCAGCCCAGAGCCTGACGCGGGGCTCAAACTCCCGGACCGCGAGATCGTGACCTGGCTGAAGTCGGACGCTTAACCGACTGCGCCACCCAGGCGCCCCTGAAACTTGACATTGATTCAGGGCAGTTCACCATTCATTCTCCCTTCCTTTCCACAAAAGAGATGGCCCCAGACTATAAACATTTTATATCCAAAAACATATCTAACAATATATGTAGAAAATGTATACACTGAAAAATGCAAACATTATTTTGAAATGTTATATAAAACATAAATAAATGGCATGATTCATGAATTGAGATGTTGTATTTTTACAGATCTCAATTGTTTTGAAACAAATCTCAGATTAATTCTAGACCAGTTCTCAACAAGCAATAATTTAATCCACTATATGGACTTATTAGCTATTTTACTATATGTAGAAAGTACCTGTTATCTAAAAGATGATATTTATTTTTTTAAAAAATTATAAAAATATGAAGGATCTGATTTTGTGATTGAAAAATGAACTCCACCTTGCTCTCAGCCCTATTTCATCTAAGCAGTTTCATGACATTTGAATTTCTACATTGATTTCATTTCTCTAGTTTAAAACATTTCTTAGTTTACCAACCATTTGTTACACCCATTCAAATCCAACAACCCCTGAGAGCTGTAGCTATTTGAGCTATAATAATTTACAACTAATGAGGAAAATGACTTCAGAGAAGACTTTTTATGAGGAAACTGGAAATAGGGAATTTAAAAGTATAGGAAAGGATCCAATGCAGTCGATCCTGAACTAAAGCTTTCATTTATAGCAATGGAATTAAAATGCTGGTGCACTAAAGATAAACTTTGACTTTTTAACAATTTTATCCAGTGACAATGTTTTTTGACACCCATTAATTATAGCTGTGGAGTGTATTATTAATGTACTCTATCAAATACAGTGTTCTTCTTTCTTCTGGAGAGTTCAAAGCATGAAAAGGAAACAATTGATCATTTTTGTGGTAAAAGTCATTATTCTCACTCCCACAAAACTGTAGAATAAAACTCATGTGTACTTTCACTCATAAAGTAATAAATCATTACCATTCATATTTGATGATGTTTGACTTTGGTCTCCTCTTAACATCAGTTGCACACATTTGTCCATTTTCCTCCTTTGTAAATACTATTTATTATTCTACATTAATACCATTGCTATATCTTTGCATCAATCATTAATTGAATATGAATTATTGTAAAAATAAATAAACATAAAACAGATATATAATATAAACATATAAATATAAAAATAATTATAATTTTTTCACCATGAACTTATGCAGGATTTCCAAAGTTAAGTACTTTGGCTTCCAACAGAGGTACCACTATACATAGATGAAAATATATGAGTGAGTGTTGGATTTCCCTGTATGTGTGGGATGATACCAAAGAAACACATTTCTTTCTCTCACTATCTAGAAAGCTGAGGTTTGATGCATGACTGGAGGGTGGGGAGGAATGGGGAGAATAGGAGCCAGGGCCCCTGGAAAGTATCAAAATGACACAGATCCTAGGAAGCCTGTCCATGAGATGCTTGGGATGGTATTTTTTGCAGATTTTGAAATTAGCCCACAAATACCATCAATGCTCAAAAGATCTCACCTACACATACCCTACCCCAGTCCATGGCCAATTACTGGTGCACACTCCTAATGGCATTGAGTCTGAGCCTTTGCAGATTGCTAGTGACCATCCTCCAAAAGCCAGCCCGACTGCAAAATTGGGAGCACACAAATGAGCATTCAGCACTTCCCTAAGGAAAGCAAGTGAACGGGAGGCTATCTGAACTTGGCCTGGCTTTACTGGACTGAGAGAAGGCATGCAACCTTAAGAATTGTGGAGAAAGGTATATACAGATAAAGAGATGTGCAGCAGGTATATACAGATGAAAATTCCTAAAAAGGCCTCCAAATCTCTAACAAAGCTGATGAAGTTTACTTCCCTCTCAAAGTCTAGTCAGTAAAAAACTGGAGAAGGTTACTGCTTCTTCAAATGTGAAGGCAGAAATATAAGATTTCGAGGAACATGAAAATTAAGGACACATGGCATACACTATCAAAGAAATACAATAATTTTCCAGTAACTGATCTCAAGGAAATGGAGATCTGTGATTTGTCCAATAAAGAATCCAAAATAATTATTTTAAGAAAACCTAGTAAACTACAAGAAAAGACAGACAATTCAATGAACTAAGGAAAACAATACATGAACAAAATGAGAAGTTTAATAGAGACATAAAAATTATTTTAAAAAAAGAATCAAACACCAAACTAACTGGAATTTAAATAAAAACTTTTAAAAAGTAGAAATTTGAGGGCAGGAAGCTTATATAAATAAGTAATGGCTGAGAACTTCCCAAATCTGGGGAGAGATCTGAACATCAAATTCATAAAGTGTATAAGTCTCCCCAAAATTTAAAACAAAACAATCTTCTATAAGAAACACACCAAAACTGTCTAAAATCAAAGTCAAGGAGATAATTTTAAAAGCAGCAAGAGGAAAAAAATACTTCACATACAATGAAGCCTCCATAAGACTATGAGCGGATTTTTCAGCAGTAACCTCATGGGTTAGGAGAGAAAGAGAGGATATAATTAAAGCACTGAAAGAAAAATAAATAAATAAATAAATAAATAAATAAATAAATAAATAAATCTGCCAACCAAGTCTACCTTACTCAGTAATGTTGTCTTTCAGAAATGAAAGAAAAATAAAGACTTTCCCAGAGAAACAAAGTTGAGGGAGTTCATCATCACTAGACGTCCCTACAAGAAATGATGAAAGTTTTCTCAGCTAAAACAAAACAAAACAAAACACCAGTGAGTAACAAAATATCAAAATACAAAACACACTGATACAGGTATGTGTATAGTTGAATTCAGAATACTCTAATATGGTAAACTTTTAATCATTTAACTCTAGCATAAAGGTTAAAGGATAAAAGCATTTAAATAACTTGAGCTACAATAATTTGTTAATGGATACACAACACAGAAAAGTGTAAATTGTGACATCAAAAATATAAAATATTGGAGGGGGTATAGTAGAAGAGTAGAGTTTTTGTATATAATCAAAGTTGTTAGCAGTTCAAAATAGACTGTAAATATGTTAATATCTATAAACATATTTTATTTATGCATCATAGTAGCTACAATGCAAAAGCCTACAGCCTTAATCTAATCAAGTGTTGGTTCAGTCTTTTAAATTAAGCAGAAAGTTTTCATCAGCTACTAGCAGAAGAACTCCCGAGATAAAGAGTGAATGGGAGTTGATATGAAGCTGGTTTTCCGTGGCAGAGATGTCAAAGTCACATTGACACGTAGTGCTGAGATGAAATATTTGAGGGTATCTTTAGAAACTGAAAGTGGTCCTTGACTCACTACCAACAAGAAAACCAACATCTCAGCTCCACAATTAGAAGAGACTGGATTCTTCCAACAACCTGAATGAACTTACCAGTAATTTTGCCCCCAGAGTCTCTAGAAAGAGTTTATGTTGGCCTATACCTTGATTATAGCCTTGATTATAGACAGAGAACCCAGTCAAGCCTAGACTTCTGTAGTGTGGGCCTGTGAGCTAATAAATATATTGTTTTAAGCTATGAAGTTTATGATCACTTGTTATACAGCCATGGAACACAAATGAAATTTGTTACCAGAGAAGAGTTGTTACCTCTAAGTAGAATTTTGGTTCATTAACTGTCTTATTCCATGGCTTTCCAATAAGCAAAACAATAATGTTTGTAATTTATCCACTTTTCCTTTTACTGTAGCAGCACTACGGTCTACCGCTAACAGCAACATTCCAACTAATACCCAAAATCTGCGCTCTTAAACATAGACAGCTAGGAGTAAAGAGAAATGCAACTACTATCTGTAGAATGAAAGAGCTTTCTTGTAAGAACTGAGTAAAAGACTCCAGGGGAAACAAATTTCAAAGAACTGAAAAATAGTAATAATGACAACAAAAATAGGACAAAGAAAAAAAATAAACTCTTGATTAGTGACCTTGGAATTATAATAACTATACAAATATGTTGATTTTATTCATAATGCTTTCTAAAGTTTTATATGTATGCATTCACTAATTACTCACAAGAAACTTATCAGATAGTGTCTTATCTGTTTTATCAATATAGAAATTAAAGCACAAGCAGAAGTCAAATAAATATTTTGCACAAATCCAGGCATATAGGTAGAATCAGAACTAGAACTTGAGCTGAAACAGTTTAAATCCAGAGCCATGAAGGACAATACAGTAAAAAATAAGGAATATTTATAAAAACAAATGCATGCATATGTCTATGTATGTATGCATGTAGAAATTTTAGAAGTTACAAAATATTGTTGAAATGTTTAGAGTAGTATCTAGACATAAGAATCATAAAAAATATAAGGGAAATATGTAAAAACAATAAGGATATAAAGTAAGCTAGGGATATATGAGTCCTATGAAACTGCAAATATAGAAATCATCAAAAAAATTAACTGAAGAAACCTTCTTAGATTGGAAAGTGATAACAGCTGCCCAACAAACATTGAAATGGATAAATTCTGGACCCATGCCTACATATACTTCTGTAAAACTTTAGAACATTAAGTAAAAGAACAAAAATGAAAAATAGGATTTTGAAAGGAAAAAAAAAGAAAAAAGCCCAACATGGCAGAAAAAAAATGCTCCAAAAATTTGGAATCAGACTATCATTATTGGTCAAGCAGAGACCATTTTCATTTAAACAGTCCATGCATTGCAATAGTAGACTAATATTCCTTTAGCTATGTAGTGAATTATATATATACTGCTACGATAATGTAAGTGAATTTTATTTTTTTTAATTTTTAGAATCAACCGTACCTAAAACCCAGAAAAACTATTGCCATAGAATAGAATATAACATTTCATGAATATGAAAACATTTACAAAAAGAGAAGAGAATGACAGCATGAGGGAATGGATGCTTCTCTTTATCTTTATTTTTCCTAAGATGAATCATTATCTAAAACTCATAAATAAATCCATATTGCACGAAATTTCACAAAAGGCTTTCAGCTGAAAATGATATATAATTTACGTATATATCAAACTATGGGATGGGTATATGAGATAAACAATGGATATTATGTTAGTTGTACCATTATGTTTATAGCATAAAGTGAACATGTTGGGGCACCTGGGTGGCTCAGTCGGTTAAGTGTCACACTTCAGCTCAGGTCATGATCTCACAGTTTGTGAGTTCGAGTCCCACATCAGGCTCTCTGCTGCCAGCTCAGCTTGGAGCCTGCTTCAGATTCTCTGTCTCCTCTCTCTCTGTCCCTCCCCTACTCACACTCCGTCTCTCTGTCTCTCTCTCAAAAATAAGCATTAAAAAATATTTAAAAATAGTTATGTGTTAATCTGAAATATTAAGAAGTAGACATTCAAGTTTATTGTTAAAATTATGGATGTAACAATCCTGAGGGGAAATGGGGGCTAGGGGAAGAAGCTATTGTTTCTGATAGTAAGTACTTATGTATTCCTTTGATACAATACATGTTACTTCTTACAGAAAAGTTTCTGAACAGCTTTCATCAAATCACACCTCTCAACTCTTTTCTGGATTCAAGTGCACAATTGCGATCATAGATGATGTATTCATGATTAAACGTATATTAAGAATATTGAGTAAAAAGCTACTTGGTTTTTACTGTGAACTATTTACTGTTTTACTATGTACTCTTTACTATTTACTGTTCTACTATTGCTGTGAACTATTTACTGTTTTACTAGGCTTTTCAAGATCAGTAGAATGTAGTATTGCAAAATTATGGTATGATTTTATGTCATATTCTTTTAAATTCAGCATAAGTCTTCCATTTATTATTTTTAAATTGTTATATACAGGTACCCCAACTATTTGGTGTCTCAACACCCATCTATGAAATAGAAATAATACCTTACCAACCTATCTAATAAAATTTATATTCAAATAAATTCATATCATCTGAAATATAACATATATTTAAAAACTAATTTTGTGTATTTTACTCATCCATTTGAAAGTCTGTGTAAGTGACAAGATTGTATAATGTTAAGTAATTACTAATACAAATTCGACCCAAATTTGAGGATATTGATTTAAGAATGTCTAACATGCAAAAAAATAATATATGGAAAAATTTGCTAGGTATGACTTGACAACATTTCATTTAAAGTCCAATTAAAAAAAATTAAAGGTATTTTAATTGTGAAAATGTTGAGGGGATAGCCAATCCCGAATTCTAGAATTTGGAATACAGTTAGAAAACAATTTTCTGTACAATTCAAGTTATATGACAGAGAATAAAGGCAATATTTTTAAAGTGTTAGAAATGGAGCCTAGAGAAAATTTTATAAATTTATCCTAGAGAATTACACAGGCATATCACACAAGGTATTTTATACTTTAGCAAAAGGGGACTGCTTTGTGTATCGTTAGGATACTGTCAGTGAAAAACAGCTTCCGATTTATGAATCATGATTAGTGATGTTTGTCCTAAAAAACTAGGCAACCAGTATATTAATTCTAAACCAACTCACCCTTAGTTATAACTGTATAGTATGGCTGAATATCATTCACGTTTAAAATACTTTTTGAATTATTTTACTATGTATTTCAAAAATACACACTTTCATTGACTCTGACATCTAGGTACGTGCAAAGTAACTCAACTTTAAGTTACTTGGAAATGAAAGAAAATATAGTATGTGACAAGTGCTGAATATATTCTAAGTACTTTCATATCTAAAACTACAATTTATTATCACAACAACATCTTGAAGTAAATCGGATTATGGTCTGAACATTACAATTGATCAGGTAGGAGATTGAATCAAATATCACTGTAATTGGTATTGACACCAACGAAGCTGACTGTCTTCTAAAATGTGGAAGCTGTGACAATAATGAAAAGAACATCTATATCTAAATGTTTTACATACAACATCTCATCCTCTCCTCATTCAACAACCAGTTATGTTGCAGTTCGGAAGCACATGGAATACTTAACACTCAGATCCACATTGTGAAGGAGAAACAAGGTCAAAAAAAAAAAAACAAAACAAAACAAAAACCCGCAGCGGTTACTCTAAATCCAAATAAGCCCCTTGTGAATTTGTGTTTCCTGAACTATCACATACTTACTGATAGATTATTTATCTCAAAATATAAAGGGAGAGGCTAGTTAAAATTCCTTTTCCACTGTGGAGGCCTGTCATATGCTCTGACTCGGAAATAAGATAGCACCCTGCATTAGCTCCAAGTAATGTACAGATTACTTAAGGATTTTTCAATAAGAGTTGCCATATTCTAGGAAAAAGTAGCATTTATAAAAAAAAATCAGTAGAAACAAACCATCCCAAAACCAATTAGATTAGTGTTTTGTGCCTTATGATATATCGGCTTCCTTTAGAACAGATTTCATCCATTTCAAGTCATTCGTTCAGCCTTGAAAATATAAGCAGTTTGTGCCATTGTTTTCTAAAGGGCAGATCATGCCTTTTCTATTTGGTATACTATTTTCAAAATGTCACAAAATGGCAAAGAGTAAAGAATCCTAGAGACCAAGAGAAACAAGTTTTGCATATTTAATTACAAAAGAGAGAGCAGAAAAATATTTCCAAGGCTTGCAAGTACTTTTAATCTAAAATATCCGTGAATACTTCATTTAGAGATATATCAAATAAAGCAACAATCATCTCCTAATTACTTGTGCACAGATATCACGCTTAAGTGTATTCATGATTGAAAACATTTAGGAAAACTATTCTGAAAAAGCACATGTTTGGGATTGGCAGTTTCAAGTCTTTGCTTCTGTGTCTTCTCACCTCTATGTCTGTTAGGATGGACAATAATGACACGTTCAAAGTTATGATCATCTGAATTTGGGGAAGACATCGCACAACTTTCTCTCTTCTTGTTTAAAAATACCATTGAAAAAAACAAAATAATAAAAGTACCATTTTTTCCAGTTATGATCAGACTGAATTCAGGGAAAACGTTTTGCAACTTTCGCCCCTCTTGTTTAAAACTACCACTAAAAAACAGAACAAAAATAAAAATACCATATTTTCTGTGATCTCAATTATTTTCATGCTTTCCAATAGTTGTGTCACTCTCCTGATAATACCCAAATTTTAAGGTCTTTTGAAAATTCAAACATGTAGGTTAAAACATTATACATTGTTAAATTATCATCACTCATTTACACAAGTCAAACATGGCCCAAACTGAACTATTTATGATCTTGGCTGCATTCTGCTCTTTTCTGCAATTCATTACTCTATCTATGGCATAATCAGTTACTTTCAAACTGAAGCTTTTGGAGACATCATTGATTCGTTTGTTTCTATCACTTCCTTGCGCATTAGTCTGTAAATTATGCTAATTCCCATCTCAAACTGACCCTTTTTGGTAATCACTTGTGTCATTGTCTAAGCTCACCTTTCATTGTCTCCTAAGTAGGATTTTGTACTATTCTGTTAACAACATTAAATTTCTTTTTCCAATGCTGAAAGACCTTACTTTTTACCCCCTACCCACCTTACCCCTCCTGCCCTGGCCACATACATACTGGAGTCATTTTCTGCAAATAGACTATACTGCAACAGCAATTACCTATCTTCTTTAACTTCGTTTGGCTCCTAGATTTTATTACAAATACCCTGGCATGATGTAAACTGTTCATCAATATCTGGTCCCAACCATGCTCTCAGGTTTCATTTTCTGCTTTGCCCACATATCTCATGAAAATTACACTATAGGCATAATAAACTGCTCACCTGTGTTTAAGTGTATATTTTATTATTGTTGCTCTCCTCTGTCTGAAATAGCCTTCACCCAACAAACTTCTTTTAAGTTCCACTTAGTATATCAATTTATCTTTCTCTGGGCTTTCCTTAAAATCCCTTAAACATTCAAAATTTACACGAAGTGTAATAGAGTATACAGTATAAAGTATACTAAAGTATACAGTAAGTGTAGGAAAACTTTTTTTTTTTTTCCTGAACCATTTGAACCGGTACAACCAGAGTACAACCAGAGAAGCAGAACCACTAGAGGATAAAGATGTTGGGAAATACATTCCAAGGAATTGGCTTTGTGATTTTGGAGGCTGCCTAAAGTTGTCTGAAATCCACAGGCAGGTAGGCAGGAAGGGAAGGTCACAAGGAGTCTAGAATTCCATTTCAAGATTTTGTCCAAAGGTAGTCATAAAGGGATTATCTTCCTAGACTTAAGTCAACTAGTTACAGACTTCACATTGCAATATTCTTTATTATTACCTTAGTCTAGTATTCAATTGAATGACTGGGAAAAGGCATATGTTGGCTACAAAGTGATTGCAGCCCTCCCTTCCAACTTAATAGTTTGGCTTAAACAAATTGACTCAAAGAAACCATCACAAGTAATGACCTATTACCCCGAATACTTTAGTGTTTATTTCCGACATCAACATTTATAAATTAACTTTACTCCTACATTGCTATCTTCAAATTCTCAGATCCTACTCCCATTAATTTTCTTAATAATGACTTATGTAGCTTCTTTGAAAGACAATTTGGTAGGGTGTTACAAAACTAAGAACAGTCATCATATGGTCCAGCAATTACATTCCTTGATATTTACCCAAAGGAGTTGAAACCCTATATTCACACAAAAACCTTCACACATTTGTTTATAGCAGCTTTATTCAGAATTCCCCAAACTTAGAAACAACCAAGATGTCCTTCAGTAGCTTAATGGATAAATAAACTGTGGTACAACCAGAAAATAGAACATTTTGGTGCTAAAAAGTAATGAGTGACCAAGCCATGAAAAGACATGGGCAAATATTCAATGTGTATTATTCAGTGAAAGAAGCCAATTTAAAGAGGCTACATATTGTATGATTCCAACCGTATGACATTCTGGCAAACGGTAAAAGTATGGAGGCACTAAAAGGGCAGTGGTTGGCAGGGATTGAAAAGAATGAGTTTTAGGACAGTGAAAATACTCTGTATGATACCATAATGGTGGATACATATCATTATACACTTTTCCAGACCCTTAGAATATACAACACAATGAACATTAAGGTAAACTATGGACTTTGGGTAATTATGACGTGTCCATGTAGATCTATCATCTGTAATAAATGTACCACTTTCCTGGGGAATGTTGATAATAAGGGAGGCTATGCATGTAGGGAGGCAGGGAGAATAAGGGAAATGTCTACATCTATCTTTCAATTTTTCTATGAACCTAAAACTACTCTAAAAATAATGTCTTTAGGATACCTGGGTGGCTCAGTTAGTTGAGCATCTGATTTCTGCTCGGGTCATGGTCTCACAGTTTGTGAGCCCTGCATCAGGCTCAGTGCTGATAGCTTGGAGCCTGGAGCCTGCTTCTGATACTGTGTCTCCCCCTCTCTCTGCCCCTCCCCTGCTCACTCACTCACTCTCTCTCTTTCTCTCTCTTTTTCTCTAAGATAAATAAACATTAAACAATTTTTAATAATAAAAATAATGTCTTTAATTTAAAAAGCATGAATTCACATCAGTGCTTTTCATCTAAAGACAGAGGGTTCATTCTACTTTTCTTCTTCTTCATATTTCCAGTGATAAGTATGACCTGATGATTTTTAATAAATGTACTTATTTGATCAATCCCCCTTATGTAGTCAATATATCTCTGACTCCCCCCTCCTCCTTGAGCAGATTACTTTACTGCTGTTTGTACTCTGACTCCCTATTCACTCTGCTCAGTTTCCAATACCTCACACCAGGCCTGCCATGAAAATCCCCTCCTCATCCTCCTGGGGACTTAACTACTCACTCAAAGTTATCAGTCTGTTTGAATAGAGGCTCTGTCCACATTGCTGACATCTTGGGAAGGTCATCTCCTTAATTTGTTGCTTCACCAATGCTCTTCTCACTCTAGTTAGGCTTAAACCCTTCCCTGAGTTACCCTCACTGATGATTACCTCCTCTCACTGCTTTGGCTCTAACACCCTACAGCCATGCTGTCCTATCTCCGTGTGGGTATCCTTCTGAAACTACTCAGGTAGGGGCGCCTGGGTGGCGCAGTCGGTTAAGCGTCCGACTTCAGCCAGGTCACGATCTCGCGGTCCGGGAGTTCGAGCCCCGCGTCGGGCTCTGGGCTGATGATGGCTCGGAGCCTGGAGCCTGTTTCCGATTCTGTGTCTCCCTCTCTCTCTGCCCCTCCCCCGTTCATGCTCTGTCTCTCTCTGTCCCAAAAATAAATAAACGTTGAAACAAAAAAAAAATTAAAAAAAAAAAAAGAAACTACTCAGGTTGTAACACACTACACTTTAGAGCTCTAATGCATGGATACCTGGCTCACATTTAGGTTCTGCTCCCAATGCTGGACCATCCTCTGGGTAGAAGCTCTCCTCAGCCTCTCTTCTGCTTTGATTTCCCGTGGTAGGTTTCTCACTTGAGATGCCTTAGCTGTGCCACTCAAGCTCACAATTCCCACGTGGGAAGTCCTCCTGCATGGAAACCCTTTATATTAGAGATCCCTTACCACACTCAAAATCACACCTCTGCACCATGCTTGGGTCTGAGTCATCAGGCCAACCACGGGGATACCATGCCCAGCCCACTTGGGTCCTGACATTCTGCTCTGGGACACGACAGCTTCCTTAGACTCAGAAATTGATCCCTGGCTCCTTCTGATCTATCTAATAGTTTTAAGACTGAATTATTCATTAATAGAAGGGAAGATAATTGGAAAATGAAGAGACTCAACTTTATAGCAAATTATTTTCCTATGTATTTGTGCAAGTGTTTTTGCTAGATTCTCTTGAAATTACAATATTCACCTTTAAGAAATCAATACACACTCAAATAATCTTATGCTATCCCATAAAAAAGTGGGTATTCCACTCACCCTATATGCTCCTGCTACCTTATATTTTAATTCTACATGTTATAAACTTCATAATACATTGTCATTGTCTTGCTTTAAACTACCAATAATCCTTTGCATAAAATAAAGATGAATAGAAACGTGATAAAATGAACTTTCATTTATGCCCACACATTTACTGTTTCTGATATTCGTTGTTATAAATATATGTCATTTGATATATTCCCTTAAACTGGAGAGCTTCCTTTAGTTTTTCTTGTGATATAGGTATGCTGGCAACTAGTTATTTAAGATTTTCATCCAAAAAACCTGCTTATTTAACACTTGCTGTTAAAAAATCTTTTTCTTGGATATATGATTTTGGGTTCACATCTTCTTTTTCCCTTATCATCCACTATCTTTGTATTTATTAATAAACTTATTTAGCTTCTTTTTATTGACCCTAAGTGGATTTGAGAACACATGATTGCTTTTTCATTTTCCTGGACTAGTCCCATTCTCTCCTCACTCAGAAAATTCCCATAAAAATTACTTGTTGAAAAGAGTTAACAGTGTGCTTGGGATTCCTTTAAATTCCAACCCAATATGTTAGCTCAGATTTGGTCAAAATGTGGCTATTATTTCAAGTGTTTTCTTAGGCGTTTGGCTCTTATATCTGTTTTTAACTCAACCTTAGCAACTGGACCTACATGTAAAAGTGTCTCATAACCCTATTCACTTAGGAAGGGCACCCCCTGCTAGAATTTAGTTCTTTTAATTACCCTGTGTCCACAGATCCTTATTATGGCTTTAAAGAAAAGTATGACTTTTTGTGATTTCTTACTGGTTTTTGTAGGAGTGAAGTTTATCCATGGCCTTCTATAACCTAACAGTAAGTGAAATGTCTCAAGTCTCACTTTAAAATGTATTTCTGAGGTGGAGTTCTTGATGCTATGCAAATAAGATGAATGTTAAAATAGACCACAATTCCCTTTGTTAGAGGAATTTGCTGTTAATTCCCACATTCTTACATATATTACATGGTACTCATATACCATGGTATCTACCCATCAGTTTCTAAATACCTAGATACCTGTTGATCTTCTTGTACCTATCTTTCGTATATAACAGGCTATTTCTTATTTTTACATTTAAGGTCTCTACTACTTAGGGTATGCTTGTGAAATAATTATTGAATAAGCAGGTGAATGCATGAATGAATGTCTTAGACATACGCTTGCAGGGGCTACATTAAAAAATTATACACAATATTTTACCTTTGATTAACATCCAAAAATCATTTTATATCATTATAGAAAAGGCAGGATAGAGATAAAACATCATCAAATAGGAACATTTAGTATTAATGATTGCCTTTAGACCCCCACATTTGTCTCCTCAGGATGTCATCTCTTGGGATCTTGCTTCAGCATACTCATTTTTATCCATGGATATTTTGTGAAATTAACTGGTCATGAAGAGTAGTCTTTTTTTTTCTTTTTTGATAAAGACGTTTACTCAATGTTAAAGTCTTTTTTTTTAACTGATGTCCAAGTTACTTATTTACTTATTTTTTAAATTTTTTAATGTTTATTTATTTTTGAGAGAGAGAGAGAGAAGCAGAACACAAGCAGGGGAGGGGCACAGAGAGAGGGAGTCACACAACCCAGAGCAGGCTTCAGGCTCTGAGTTGTTAGCACAGAACCCCACATGGGGCTCAAACTCACAAAGTATGAAATCATAACATGAGCCGAAGTCAGACACTTCACTGACTGAGCCACCCAGGCGCCCCACTGATGTCCAGTTTTTCAATCTGACTCGCTTATGTAATTAATCATTGACACCCTTGCTTTGCTTTTGTCTCTGGTACTTGTATGGTCCCTGCTTTTTGAATACACGAGTTCAGACTAATGTGTAAGTGGCAACAGGTTAGCACTGCTCAAGATGAGTCATGGTGATGAGCTTGTAAAGAAAGGAACCAGTGTATTCTAAAGTAGCAATAATGTCACAATGATAATTTGTATGCAGTTTCTCAAATAGGAAGGACAAAAAATAACTATAATAATAAATATAATAATTATAATTCAGGAAAAAGAGAATATCAATGGTATGGCTTTCTAATTCTGGTGAAACTGCTGTTGATAATTAATATTGGCCTCATGCCAATGCTTCTGAGACCCTGGCATCTATTCACCAATTAGCTTACCTCATGTCATTTCTGACTAGTTTTGAATATGCAACTGTTTCTGTATTTAGGTGTTTTGTATCTTTCTACATCTATTATTTTCTGCCATATTTTGGGTAAATAAAAATCAAGAGCTGAGTAGCATAAAAGAATGGAAGGATCAAGTGAAAACTGCAGGCAGGGCTAGTGAGGGGAGAGGTCAAGTCCACCTGAGACAGTTGAGAGCTGATGGGAAAGAGGATTGGGTGGCCCACACGAATGAGGCTTATGGGTCAAGCACAGTGAGCAGTACTAAACAGACCTCACTAAACTGACCATTGATTCTCAGGTCACGACCTTGCTAGCTTTAGCCCCATCTGGGTGAATACGTTTCAAATCTAAACACAAAACGTGTTTGAAGCTTACAGGAAACTTTTGCCTCTGATTAAGACCAGCATAGATGCTGCCTGATATTGAACTGTATTTCTAACCTCGTAATTTCATTCTGACAAAACTTCTGGGCGCTGTTAAAGATGGAAGGAGTGTGGCTTGTGGCTTTCATTTGTTGCACTGCTTCCATGTGCAAAGGCTTGGCTTAAAACCCTATTTTAAAGCTCCCAGCGCATTTCTTCATCACAATTTCCAAATGGGTTTTAGAACATGTCACTAGATGAACAATAAGATTTAAAAGGTTCTATTAGAGAAAAACATTAGTACCATTAAGTCTACAAGGAAGAATGCTAGGAGTATCATGGCAACTCTTTCCTTGCACATGCAAAATTACGAAAAGGGGAGCATCACCCTAATCAGCTATTTTCCAGTTCCACCAGTGGACTGAGATGTAGAAAGGCTATTACAGCAGAGAATGGATGGAAATTAACTACGGAAGAAAAGTACTCTAGCAGTAAGTGTCTTTTTTTAAATGGAATGAGCTAATACATTTTCCTTCCTGAAGAAAAAGCTAACATCACAGAGGTATTGGAAGGTCTTTTCTCTGAGAGTTTGATTAGGTAATCATGGGAGATCCTTCCTTAAGTGCAATTCTCGCCCTTGTGAAAGCAGTAACTAATGAACTGAAAGCAAAGAGAAAAATAGTCTAATGCGACTAGAAAGGAATCCTTCCAGTGCTATACACATCTTGAGGTCCTTTCATTTTGCAAATGACTACATGTCCAAATGACAAAGAAAAAGTTTAAATGTTATATTTGGATATTACAAGACAGTCTTACTTTGTATTTTTTTCTTTAGAAATAATTTAAATTTTGTGACACAATATTTTCACAAATGTCATATTTCACATTTGAACATCTATCATCAAAATAGTAAAATTAATATTTGACTTTACCAAGATCTTTACAGATTTAAACATATAGCATTTACTAGGAAAGTGTAAAAATATTTATTAGCTATTTGTTTCTTACAACATGTGATTATTTATGTGAAATCAAGATACAAAAGTAAGATTATTTTTCAAAAGAATAGAGAGTTCAAAAAACCAAAGTGAACATTTTTACAAAAAATTAAAAGTTATAAAAGAATATAAATAATGTAGTTAGACCAAATTAAAGTTTTTCTATAATTAGGACAAATTGGAAAAGCTTGTTCTTTTGAATGTTATTCTTTCTGCTCCATAACAATAACTCAGGCTTATCAAAATAGGTCAGCAACTGTTTTCAAATTCAACATTATTAACCACATGATGTGTGAACATTTATGTATTCATTTTCCTTCTGTGGAATAAAAGTCACATTCTAGTTACTTTATTCCAAACTAATAAAAAACAGACTATAGCATTCAAATGAAGAAGGACTTCACACTGAAATCACATTGAATAAGATAGAGGGAAATTAATATTTGAGGATTTTCTTATTTGTTGTATTCACAGGAGGCTAGTGGAAAAAAAGGTATTCTATATAATTTTTGATCAAGTGAATTTATTCACAAGTCTCTTGTTATACAGATAGCAGGAGAAGTAGAAAGAAGGGTGGGCTAGACCCTACTAAGTTAGGCCATGATGTTTGGTTCCTGGTACAACGCATACAAAATATCAAATTGAGGACAGGCCAATTAACGTGCTGAATCTTAATTTGGGATCATAAATGAGTAGGATAAAATATTTCCTATTTACCACATAGGATTGTTGGTAGAAATAAGTGAAACAGTAGTGTGAAATCTTTTTAAAACAGCAAAACCATCAATGAATATACAATGTCACTTTTAAGTGCCTGCTCTCTAGATATTTCTCATTTATGACTCAATAAATATGAGATCAAAGAACAATTTTTAAATTTAAGGTAAGATATATTGTGAAAAATATGTGGTATAGAAGAATGATAAATGTAAGAATAATGAAAGCATTAGTGTGGTGTATCAGTTGACCATTGGAGAAAAAATTTGAAAAGTGTACATTTGTACATTCATTTAGAAATGAATTTTAGGGGTGCCTGGGTGGCTCAGTCAGTTAAGCATCCGACTTTGGCTCGGTTCATGATCTCACGGTCCGTGAGTTCCAGCCCCGCATCAGGCTCTGTGCTGATGGCTCAGAGCCTGGAGCCTGTTTCTGATTCTGTGTCTCCCTCTCTCTCTGACCTTCCCCCCTTCATGCTGTCTCTCCCTGTCTCAATAATAAATAAATATTTAAAAATTTTTAAAGAAAATAAGTGAATTTTATATGATGTATAAGTACACTGAAAACCATATTATAAAAAAACAAATACAACATTTTCAGATCATTAGAAATCATAAGTATATGTTAAAATATTTTCTAGGTTTCATGTATCAAATTTGTAAGTTGGAAATCAAATTATAGCATTCTAAAATTTTATTTAATAAAATTAACAACAATGCATTTAATGAAAAATTAAGATAACCTGCAAAATATGACTGATAAAAAATATTTGCTACAAATTTTAAAATATGTAATATTTAAAATTTAATGTGAAGTAATAAGAAAGTTATTCAAATTACAATTATAAATAGACAAGGAGAGTGAAATATTTATATAAACTGTTCTAAATAATTAGAAATTAACAAGCAGAGATAAAGACATGGTAATACAAGGTAGGAAAAAGTACATGAGCAAACTAAAATAAGAAAGAGTAGGATCCATTTAGGAAAATTCCACCATTTCTGTGTAATCATGTGGACTTTAAGGTTGTATAATGGTGAGAATTAAGATTAAAGTATAAGCAGTTGAAGCTGTTTGTGTTATGGTGCTTATATGTTCCTCGGTATGTTCATAATTTACAGTGTTTAAGTTCAATGCCTAAAAAAAGTGGAGTGATGTGTCTAACAAATGAGCATGAGAATCATGTTTGCTATTTTAAAAGATCACCAAGGAAATGTATGCCAACCCAAAACTCAGGAAAATATGATAACCCAGAAAAATGACTAGCATTAAAAATCAATATTGTCCTCAGGGTATTTACCAACAAGAAAAAACACAGTCATAAAATAGCTGAAAGTTAGCTTAGCTACTTAAAAGGGACAGAAGTTATGGCCCAAAGCCCTCCTAGATCGAGACCCCAAGTCTCCACACACCCACATTCACATATGAAACACAAATCTGGGACTCTAGAAGACTATATCCTAAGGATAAGAGTGAATGGGAATGAAGTTAGTCTTCCATGGGCTTGCAGGTCTGATTAGTTCTACAAGGTCTGAGGAGCTTCAATTCTTGAATTTGGGTTAAAATTTCTCTGGTCTAGTAGGAAATGGACTCCTGGTAGATGCTGGATTCCTGACTAACAGCACATTCTCTTCAGCAAAAGAATATTTTGTACCAGACTTCAAATTATTTCTACAAATGATTTTTCGAATAAATGGCTGGTACAAGGTCAAAGATAACCAGAGGCTTGAGGTAAAAAAATCAAAAAGAGAAAACATTATGATCAAGAAGTAGCAGGGGCCCCTGGGTGGCGCAGTCGGTTAAGCGTCCGACTTCAGCCAGGTCACGATCTCGCGGTCCATGAGTTCGAGCCCCGCGTCAGGCTCTGGGCTGATGGCTCAGAGCCTGGAGCCTGTTTCCGATTCTGTGTCTCCCTCTCTCTCTGCCCCTCCCCCATTCATGCTCTGTCTCTCTCTGTCCCAAAAATAAATAAACGTTGAAAAAAAAAAAATTTAAAAAAAAAAAAGAAAGAAGTAGCAGTAATAGTCACGCATTGGCTTCCAAATTAGAATTATCATACATAGAATATGAAATAGGTCAAAGGGACTAAGAGTATACTCATTATGATGATCACTGAGTAATGATGTATAGAATTGTTGAATCACTACATTATACACCTGAAACTAACATAACACTCTATGTTAACTACACTGGAATTAAAATTCAAAACTTAATTTAAAAAGATGATAAAAGAACTGTTTATAATCCATAAAAAATAAAAACAAGACTAAAATATCTTCAGGAAAGAGAATACTATAAAAAAGTATGTAGCATATTAAAAATAAGGATAAGTACATAAAAGGAAAAAATATAACAAAAATTAAGAATCCAATGACTGTGATTAATAACAAATTAAACAGAACAAAAGTGGGAATTAACTATAACAAAAAAATAAAAGATATACAGCTTTGCTTTGGCAGAATAGCCAATATTCTTAGAAAAGAGCAATAGTTTCATTTCACATCTTTTTATTAATATTGGTTTATATGTGTATGTGTTAAATATACTAAGTATACCATTTACATGGATATCAGATATCTAAGATACTTTTTTCAATACATGATAAATATATAGAAATTTAATAAAACTAAAATTAAAAATGCACTAAATTGTCAAGATTTTAGTTTCATAATTTCAAACAGTTAGAAAGTGGAGATGAGAGCTTATTCAGAAAGAAAGAAAACTACGAAAAATGTTGCATCTGGCATTCCACACTGCCTATTTTCTCCCAAGAAATAAAACAAGACCTAAAACACTAGTATTTGTTTCCCTTGTCAAAATGTCAAGTTCTATAGTACTGCAGATTATATAAATACAGAGAACTCGAATTTAACAAATAGATATAACTTTATGTTATTGATCAAGCTTGCAAAGATGAATTTAGACTCATGGTATATATCTGGGAATTCTATGAAACTCTAGCAATGAACTTTGCTTGTTACTGATCACACTCATCGTCTTCCTGCCATGTGTAGGAAGTTTTATGACTCTTAAATTCTGGGTCATTAATGATAATTATCAAGACTCTCAAAGGTGGCGTGTTATTCTCATATTTGTGTGTTGTTTTCTCATACTAGAAGAGATATTTTATAAAGGATCCCACGAATATATTTTCTCTTCTCATGCCCTTCTTCCTCTAGCACCAATGCTCCAATAAAAACAGGCTTCAATATCAATGTTTTGGTGACTTCCTATATATAAAAGAAGCCATTTTCCAATATTTATTTGTAACTCTAGAATGTAATTTGTCTTAGACTGTAAAGACATTTTATAAAAATTGTCCACTTAAAAATACTTGTTAAAAGAAAAAGAATAAAATGTTGGACTCCTGGAACAAAATGTATTATTACATATTTCTTTAAAAAGATGGATTTTCTCCATTTTCTCTGTTCTCTCACAGTACATGTATGTGTATTGGGAACAAGCCATCACAGCACCCTTATATAAGCATTATTCTTGAGTTTTCTGTGGATTCATGAAGTAATACAAATTTGAACACTTTAAATACTTTTGAGAGATCTGATCTTTTGTCTTGCTGTCAAGAACTTAATTATTTAGAAGTATGACTGGTAAACATTTTGGTCCTTCCTTACTTGACTTATAAGAGGAAAATCATGAAGAAAAAAATATATTGTGCTACAGCTTCTGTTTTACACAAGAGTTTTGTGCCTAAGAAGACACTGTTCAATTCCCTATGGGGTGTGTGTGTGTGTGTGTGTGTGTGTACTGCAAGTAGAGAGTAGACACAAGGAAGATTGAACAGGCATAAACTTTGATTAAGAAATATCCTAAAAGCTAGAATTATCTACCTAATGATGATAACTGTTCTTCATATGACCTTAAGTTGGAAACCAAATGATTTTTGTTTGAAAACAGTGAAACATTTTTGCAAGTTTAGCATAGTTAATATACTTGAACATGACTGTCTTGTGACTGCAAAATAGACAAGGTTACTCTACGTTGGTCACGAAGGTAATGAGCTATATTTCTCAGACATACTGCTCCGAAGACACGGTTAAAAGATTTAACAGAAATTGATCTGACAGTGCAAAAAAAGCAGTCAGATTCTGGCTCTGTTTCCAAGCAGGACATATCCCTCTGCGGCCAAAGATATTTAGATTCCCTCTAGACACAGCTTCAGGATGAGCAAGACCTATAACAGTAGTCCCAAGGAGTAATGGCATTAAGCAAAGCCCTTTTGAATGTTGATTTCAGTGGGTGGACAAAGACTTAGAATACTTTATGAGAGCTGAGAGCATATGGGAACCGGACCAAGTAAGAACTAGAGTATAAGCCACATTAGTTCAAGAGTACAAAATTGTTTATTATAACATCATTTTTAAGATTTTAACAGAAACTGAAATCTTAAGCTACTATTGTTCTATATAGAAAGGATGTTAAGAGCACTGGCTTTGACATCAAACTGGTTTTGGAGTCAAATCCACAGTTACATCTGTGCTCTTTTTAAATGTCAACAAATAAACTATATAAATTGCTTAAAACAAGATTTGGCACATTATAGATACAGAACGCCTATTATTCATAGACAGCTAACTTAGTTGTTATTACATAGGTTCTTTTCTATGAAATGGTTTATAATACCCTCTCCCAAACCACATAGGGGAAGCACTATTACAATGTCTTTTGAAATTATAGTAGCACAAAGAAACTAATAAATAGTTCATGTGACTTGCTCAACTCTAATAGTTTGAAAGTGACAAAGCCAGGATTTGAACTCAAGAGTTTTACTATATTGCTTGCTAATGTAAAAACTTTTCCATGCTGTCTGTTATTTTGAAAACTATAAAGAATAGATATATAGATGATAGGTGACAGATTATAAGAATAGTAATGATGATGATAATAATAATAAATAACAAATAAATAATAAATAGATGAGGGATGGATAGATGATAGACAGACAGACAGATAGATGATAGATAGATGGATAGATAAGATAGATGGTAAGAGATACTCAAATAGACATAAACAAAAACCAGGTTAGCTGATTAAGGACTACTGAGGAAAATAGAATAATATTGGGAAATTCACACTAAGCCTTCAATTAGCAGTCTACCTATTGTCCCCACAGATTTTAAGACCTTACAACAAAATGTTTTTACATTGCTGAAAATTATGAAGTGCTTGTTGTAGCCCTATCTACTAAGTTTATTACTTTCTCTTTATAGTTTAGCCATGGTGTGACTTTTTTTGGTTATTTGGCAAAGAGCAACTGGAAATACACTGACATCACCATTAAATTACTTGTGATACTTACTGTGAATTAATACAATGTCTTTTCCTCAAGGACATGCTTCTGAAAATTTAACACCAGGAATTAAAAGTTAAGAATTCTCTGTGATATAGAAGGAAATATAAAAGTTGATTATGTTAACACCACTGCTAATAAAGATGGTGCTAACATTTCAGTTAAGAATTTTACCCTGTAAAGATTCAGAAATGATTTAAAAGAAAATTTTTGCTCCATTTGATTTTATTGAGATCTTATTAAACCAATAGGCATGAATTTTAGTGAAATGTTTAATTTTTTTTTATATTTTCATGTATTTTCCCTATATTGATATAGGGACTATTTCCATTTCAAATAGGGACTATTGAATAGTCTTCTGGAATTCAATGTTAGAGAACATATTTGCAAAAACAAATGATAAAAAAAATGATCAAACTAGTATTTAATTTTTACCAAATCATGTGCACATGAACAGCTTAAAGAATAAAGAATTAAAGATCTGGTGATGATGCATTCAAATAACAATCCAAATTTCCTTTCTTGAAACTTGGGTTTTTGCTATCATAAAACCATAAAAACACTTAAGTGATATAAGCTTATATTTAAGGGCATTACATAAATATGGTGGGACCAGTCCAAAATCATCTTAATCACAGACCTCGTTTTTGTTGTTTTTTATATGTTTTGCTGTGGGTTTTATTATTTGTTTGTTTTTTAGGACATTCCAAGTGTATACCTGTTGGGGTGGAACACTAATAATGATAGTAATAATTATTATTATTACTAATTATCTGATTAATAACAGAGTTCCTTCCTTTCACAAAAGTGCCTATTTCTAAAATAAATTGTGTGATCACCCTTATTCCTTCCTATTATCCTTTCTTCCTTTTTATTATCTGTCTCTCTCTTATCTATCATCTCTCTATCATCTCTCTATCATCTATTGATTTATTTTATAAATTGCTTGTAGAAACACATTGCTAATGATTTCTAAAATAGAAAATCAAATACTGCATATCATTGAAGACTATCCTAAGGCTGTTTCTAAAAAAAATTTGTTTTCAAATATAACAAGAAACATAAAAATATTCAAGAGAACAATTGTTAAAACAGGTAAAACCTGAAAATAACCTAGGTACTCATACATAGAACAGTGGATGTTTAATCTATGATATATTATCGCCATGCTATATTATATAATAGTTAAAATGAAAAATTCATAGCAAAATAATTTTAAAGCTGTGTCATAGTATATATGAGCTAAAATAATTTAAAAGAAAACGTTTTACCTTGTAAGTAGTATGAATGCTATAAATTTCATTTAAAAAAACAAAATAAGATTATTAGTATCAGCTTTCAGAAAATGATCTTATCAAAAGTTAGGGTAGGATAAAGACACAAGGAATAGAGTGAAGATGTATCTATAAATTTTCCACATCCCAACACTTTAACTTGTGGGTGTGAATAGTTTTATAGGTTCTTATTGCATCGTGAAAATAATTAACAATAAAGCAGGTTATGCATAGGATGAGTTGTTTTGATCAAGAATTATGACAAATTCACTTCCATGGACAGGGACTCCCCCCAACACACACATGCAGACAACAGACACACCTACACATCAATACTCAGTCCTGGGTAATACTAACAACACATTCAAAGCAAATGGGAGTCAATTATAGTAAGTGTGATTATCGTGAGAGCTGTTAGTATTATCAGGCACAAAATATTTAAAGGTTATATTTGACAAACAAATTATCTCTCTAAATTGCAAAATATTTCTAGGTCATGTCTTACATTGAGATTATGAAAATGAAAATTCAAGTTCAGTTTTAGAAGTGATAGATATTCAAAGGATTGACTTACCTATAAACGTAATTGTAATGTTCCACTCTAAAACAAGCGGTATTGGTCATATTCACAGTAACAAAATCGATGATTTTGCCACTAACAGAAACTGATCTTTTAATATATACTATTTGTATTCTTTTTAGAAATATGTATTGAATTTGACAGTTGTAAACCTTCACTTTTAAAGCATCCGAACATACGCATCTCTCTCAAATAATCAGTAGTCTCTCACGGGAGCAATTAAGTCGCATAGCCTTTCCTAAGCATGAGATATACAACTGGCTTCAAAAATATGTTTTTCCTTTAAAGCTGAGCACACAACCAAATGTAAAAGCTGTTTTATGTAGGATACTATGTCCTTTAATAACAGAAGTCACTAAAACTATGAAGCATTAAACACAGGAATGAGCAGATAACTAATTCAAATGGATATCTGAGATGCAGGCCATTTTTAATTGAACTTCACATTATATTTATTCAACACTGACACTGATATTTTCAGATTAGTATATTAATTTGTTAGCTACTTAATGAAAAAATGAAATATACAACCTGATATATTTTCAAATGGTGATCCAAAAAAAAAAACTCAAAGAAATGAACAAAGTATGTCTTGGGTGAACTCAATTTTTTGGTTTTTTTTTAGTTGTGATAAAATACATGTAAAATTTACCAATTTAACCATTTTAAGTGCACATTCAACAGTATTAATTTCATTCACATTGTGTATCACCATCACCACCATCCATCCCCAGAATTCCTTCCATCTTAAAAACCAAAACTCCACACCCATTAATAATAACTTTGCATTCCTGGGGACACCTGGACGGTTAGGTTGGTTAAGTGTCTGACTTTGGCTCAGGTCATGATCTCATGGTTCATGAATTCAGGCTCCACACTGGGTTCTGTGCTGACAACTCAGAGCCTGGATCCTGCTTCAGATTCTGTGTCTCTCTCTCCTTTCTCTCTGCCTTTCCCGTGCTAGTGCGCTCTCTCTCTCTCTCTCTCTCTCTCTCTCTCTCTTTCTCAAAATAAATAAGCTTAAAAAACAAATTTATAACTCCACATTCCTGGTCCCCAGTCCCTGACAACGACCTTTCCCAATCTTTTGTAGTAGCTTTGCCCACACCTAATGATAGCATTTATTCATTTTGTCTGGATGTTTGTTTATTTTGCTCAAACAGCATTTATTTCTGACAGTTCTGAAGGGTGGAAAGTCTGAGATCAAAGCACTGGTAGATCAGGTGTCTGGTGGGAGCACTTTTCTGGTTTGCAGATGGCCTTCTCCATGCATCCTCCAAGGTGGAGACCAGAGAGAGAGGAGAGCCTTTATATTCTCCTCATTTATCAACCCCGCCCCCAGCTTATCTGAAGCATCATTGACAACCAAAATTTGCACATGTTTAAGGAATACAATCTGATGACCCAATGGTACTGAATTCACATAGAAACATGGTCCCTTTCCTTTAATCATGTTACTCTATTCTCTTGCCAAATAAGTTGATACTAATTTTTTTAATGTTTATTTATTTTTGAGAGAGAGAGAGAGAGAGAGAGAGAGAGAGAGAGAGAGAGAGACAGGGAGAGAGCATGAACAAGGGAGGTGCAGAGTGAGAAGGAAACAGAGGATCCAAAGTGGGTTCTGTGCTGACAGCAGAGTCTGATGGGGGACTTGAACTCACGAACCATTGGATCCCGACCTGAGCTGAAGTCGGACACTCAACAGACTGAGCCACCCAGGTGACCCAGATTTTTAAAATTTCCATACCTGTGGATATTCTTTTTACTTTTTGGGGCACAAGTAATATATGCCCATTTATTTCCAAGGTTTTTATTCTTTGATTCCACACATACTGTAGTTTCATCTAACCACACATTTGTGAACTAATTTTTAATGTTGACTGCAGGATGTTACAGCCAACTTTCAGTTATACCAGACTTTGTAAAATGCCTTGTATTTTTTATTATTATTTTGTTGAGTGTTGTATTAGACTTCCAGGAAGAGTGAAATACCAGGTATCAAATAAATTGTGGGGATATAACATATAGCCAGAAGGAATATAGTCAATAATATTGTAATAACTTTGTATGATGACAGATGGTAACTAGAATTATCATGGGGGTCATTTCATAATGTATAAAAATAAAGAATCACTATGGTGTACACCTGAAACTAATAGGATATTGTGTGTCAATTATACTTCAATAAAAATAAATAAAATAATCATTTTTAAGAAGAAAGTGAAATTGAAATGAGTCAGACTAATTTTTTTCTAGTTTCAAACTTCTTTTTAAATTCCAGTTAGTTAACATACAGTGTAATCTTAGTTTCAGGAGTAGAATTTAGTGATTCATAACTTACACACAACACCCACTGTTCATCACAAGTGTCCTCCTTAATACCCATCATCCCTTTAACTCATCCCCCACCACCACCCCTCCTGCGTCTTTGTTCTCTATTTAAGAGTCTGTTTTAGGGTTTACCTCTCTTTTTCCCACATATTCAACTGTTTTGTTTCTTAAATTCCACATATAGGGGAAATCATATGGTATTTGTCTTTCTCTGGCTGATTTATTTAAGGTAGCATAATACTCTCCAGCTCCACCCACATCGTTGAGACTTATTTCTGAGAGAAAAAGAGGTAAAAACATCACTAAGGATATCCTGCCTCATTTCTGTTTAAAACAAATACATATTTTATTCTTTGAAAAGGAGCCTTGCTGAGCTCTGACAGTCTCTTACAGCACCAAGATTTCCACTCACGTCTAAACTGACATCAGTGTTCTGTCAGTGGTAACACTCCCCCATTTATCATTTGGATCACCTTTGCATCAACAATTTTATAAACAATAATTCTTATAGTTCTTTAATGACCCACTTCTTCGTGCCAAATATCATACCTTTGCTACTATCTTGTAATAGAGTTCGTATAGTAACTACATGCACGTTCCTTATATCTTCATTTTATGCCTTCAAAATAAACTTAACAACCTTTTAATAGATAAAAATAAGCATTTCTTACTCTATTGCTTCATGAAGAATTTCCCTGAGAAGACTGTCTCTACCATAAATTCAAGCTTTAATTAGGATGCCATCGGTCTCTTTTATGTGTTTTGATGGATTTATGGCTCCCGCTATGGAAGTGAACTAAACCATGCAAAGCTAATCTCCCTAGCAGGAATAAGCCTCTAGTACAGGACAAATGAAAGACACCTGAGTAATAGAGGTTCCCTATGTTCTTCATCAAATGTGTGGAGAAGTGTTTAATCAAAGAAAAGTACCACATAATATTAAACAGAAGTATTATTTTATGTACCAAATAATGCCTCAAAATCCTACCGTTTATAGGAGTATGTGTATAGAGTAGAGAGACATAGCAATTCAATGTTGGCATTTAACTTTTAGTTAATAAATTTTTTCAGCATATTTTTGAGTGTCACCATTTTTACAACTTTTATAAAGCAAAATCAAAACAGCCTAGCAGGATTGCAGTTTGTTAGCATTTCATATTTATCAATCACGTTAAGGCATTCACAAACATTCTCTTGTCTTCCCCTACGTAACAAGGTATACCTTGTTCTTATTTTTCCCTAAATTTTATTTGAAGAATTTCAAATTTATGGAAAAGTTACAAGAATATTTGCCTACATTTTTCTGCTTTCTCTCTTTCATATATGCATATTTTTTCATTTTGCTAAGCCATTTACATATAAGTTGTAGACACCATTAAATTTTAATCCTAAATATGTTAACATGTTTTTCCTCAGAGGAAATAATTTTTCCTATGTAGTGCAACAAACCCCACTTGATCGGATTGTATAATCCTCTTTAATGTATTGTTGAATTTGATTGGTCAGTATTTTGTTGAGGACTTTTGCATCTATGTTCATCAAGGATATTGGTCTAGAATTGACCTTTTTTATGGTTTCCTTATCTAGTTTTGATATCAGAGTATAACTGGCCTCTAAAACAAGTTTGGAAGGGTTCCATTCTCTTCAGTTATTTGAAATTGTTTAAGAAGGATGGGTATTAAATTTTATTTGAATGTTTGGTAAAATTAATTGGTGAAATTGTCTTCTCTTGGACTTTTTGTTTGTTGGGAGTTTTTTGATTACTGTTTCAATTTTCTTACTAGAAATCAGTCTATTCAGATTTTTTTATGATACACAAAATCATAGAGGATCGTGTATTTCTTGGAATTTATCCATTTCCTTAAGGTTGTTCGGTTTGTTGTTTATAACTGTTTATAGTGTTTTTTTTTTTAAGTTCGTTTATTTATTTTGAGACAAAGAGCAAGAGCATATGAGTAAGCAGTAGGGAGAGAGTCTCAAGCAGGCTCCATGCTATCAGTGCAGAGCTTGACATAGGGCCCAACCTCAGAAACCATGAGATCATGACCCGAGACGAAATAAAGAGTTAGGCACTCAACTGACTGAGTCAACCAGTCTCTCCATTTATGGTAGTTTCTTATGACTGTACTTTCCCAAGTCAGTTGTAACTTGTCTTTCATTTCAGATTTTATTTACTTGAGCACTCTTTTTTTTTCTTGATGATTCCAGTTACAGGCTTGCCAACTTTATCTTTTCAAAAAACCAGCTCTTAGTTTGATCCATCTTTTTTATTTTCTTTTCAGTCTTTATTTATTTTTTCCCATTCTATCTTTATTATTTCTTTTTTCTACTAACTCTGTGCTTTCTTTGTTCTTCTTTTTCTAGTTCCTTCAGGTTTAAAGTTGATTGTTTACTTGAGGTTTTTCTTGCTTCTTGAGGTGGACCTGTGTTGCTATGAAATTCTCCTTAGGCCACTCCAAGCATGGGAGCAAGCAGAAGTTCCAGAGGTTAGAAGTCCAAGACCGAGAGGGTCCTAGGACTTTCGGCAAGATGGCGGCTTAGGAGGACGCTGGGCTCACCGCACGTCCTGCTGATCACTAGGATTCCATCTACACCTGCCTAAATAACCCAGAAAACAACAGAGGATTAGCAGAACGGAGTCGCCGGAGCCAAACGCAGACGAGAGGCCTGCGGAAGAGGGTAGGAAGGGCGGCGAGGCGGTGCGCGCTCCAAGGACTGGCGGGAGGGAGCCGGGGCGGAGGGGCGGCTCGCCGGCCAAGCAGAGCCCCCGAGTCTGGCTTGCAAAAGCGGAGGGGCCTGACGGACTGTGTTCCCACAACAAGCGCGACTTAGCGTCTGGGAGGTCATAAGTTAACAGCTCTGCTCGGAAAGCGGGAAGGCTGGAGGACAAAGGGAGGGAGAGCTGCTGAGCCCCCTGACAACAGAGCTCAGTTTGGTGGGGAACAAAGGCGCTCGCCAGCGCCATCTCCCCCGCCCATCCCCCAGCCAAAATCCCAAAGGGAACCGGTTCCTGCCAGGGATCTTGCTCGCTCTGCGCAAACACCCAACTCTGCGCTTCTGCGGAGCCAAACCGCCAAACCTCCGGCAGCGGATCTGACTCCCTCCCGCTGCCACAGGGCCCCTCCTGAAGTGGATCACCTAAGGAGAAGCGATCTAAGCCTGCCCCTCCTGCCCCCGTGCACCTTGCCTACCCACCCCAGCTAATACGCCAGATCCCCAGCATCACAAGCCTGGCAGGGTGCAAGTAGCCCAGACGAGCCACACCACCCCACAGTGAATCCCGCCCCTAGGAGAGGGGAAGAGAAGGCACACACCAGTCTGACTGTGGCCCCAGCGGTGGGCTGGGGGCAGACATCAGGTCTGACTGCGGCCCCGCCCACCAACTCCAGTTATACACCACAGCACAGGGGAAGTGCCCTGCAGGTCCTCACCACGCCAGGGACTATCCAAAATGACCAAGCGGAAGAATTCCCCTCAGAAGAATCTCCAGGAAATAACAACAGCTAATGAGCTGATCAAAAAGGACTTAAATAACATAACAGAAAGTGAATTTAGAATAATTGTCATAAAATTAATCGCTGGGCTTGAAAACAGTATACAGGACAGCAGAGAATCTCTTGCTACAGAGATCAAGGGACTAAGGAACAGTCACGAGGAGCTGAAAAACGCTTTAAACGAAATGCATAACAAAATGGAAACCACCACAGCTCGGCTTGAAGAGGCAGAGGAGAGAATAGGTGAACTAGAAGATAAAGTTATGGAAAAAGAGGAAACTGAGAAAAAGAGAGATAAAAAAATCCAGGAGTATGAGGGGAAAATTAGAGAACTAAGTGATGCACTAAAGAGAAATAATATACGCATAATTGGTATCCCAGAGGAGGAAGAGAGAGGGAAAGGTGCTGAAGGGGTACTTGAAGAAATCATAGCTGAGAACTTCCCTGAACTGGGGAAGGAAAAAGGCATTGAAATCCAAGAGGCACAGAGAACTCCCTTCAGACGTAACTTGAATCGACCTTCTGCACGACATATCATAGTGAAACTGGCAAAATACAAGGATAAAGAGAAAATTCTGAAAGCAGCAAGGGGTAAACGTGCCCTCACATATAAAGGGAGACCTATAAGACTCGTGACTGATCTCTCTTTTGAAACTTGGCAGGCCAGAAAGAATTGGCACGAGATTTTCAGGGTGCTAGACAGAAAAAATATGCAGCCAAGAATCCTTTATCCAGCAAGTCTGTCATTTAGAATAGAAGGAGAGATAAAGGTCTTCCCGAACAAACAAAAACTGAAGGAATTTGTCACCACTAAACCAGCCCTACAAGAGATCCTAAGGGGGACCCTGTGAGACAAAGTCCCAGAGACATCACTACAAGCATAAAACATACAGACATCACAATGACTCTAAACCCGTATCTTTCTATAATAACACTGAATGTAAATGGATTAAATGCACCAACCAAAAGACATAGGGTATCAGAATGGATAAAAAAACAAGACCCATCTATTTGCTGTCTACAAGAGACTCATTTTAGACCTGAGGACACCTTTAGATTGAGAGTGAGGGGATGGAGAACTATTTATCATGCTACTGGAAGCCAAAAAAAAGCTGGAGTAGCCATACTTATATCAGACAAACTAGACTTTAAATTAAAGGCTGTAACAAGAGATGAAGAAGGACATTATATAATAGTTACAGGGTCTATCCATCAGGAAGAGGTAACAATTATAAATGTCTATGCGCCAAACACCGGAGCCCCCAAATATATAAAACAATTACTCATAAACATAAGCAACCTTATTGATAAGAATGTGGTAATTGCAGGGGACTTTAACACCCCACTTACAGAAATGGATAGATCATCTAGACACACGGTCAATAAAGAAACAAGGGCCCTGAATGACACATTGGATCAGATGGACTTGACAGATATATTTAGAACTCTGCATCCCAAAGCAACAGAATATACTTTCTTCTCGAGTGCACATGGAACATTCTCCAAGATAGATCATATACTGGGTCACAAAACAGCCCTTCATAAGTTTACAAGAATTGAAATTATACCATGCTTACTTTCAGACCACAATGCTATGAAGCTGGAAATCAACCACAGAAAAAAGTCTGGAAAACCTCCAAAAGCATGGAGGTTAAAGAACACCCTACTAACGAATGAGTGGGTCAACCAGGCAATTAGAGAAGAAATTAAAAAATATATGGAAACAAACGAAAACGAAAATACAACAATCCAAACGCTTTGGGACGCAGCAAAGGCAGTCCTGAGAGGAAAATACATTGCCATCCAGTCCTATCTCAAGAAACAAGAAAAATCCCAAATACAAACTCTAACAGCACACCTAAAGGAACTAGAAGCAGAACAGCAAAGGCAGCCTAAACCTAGCAGAAGAAGAGAAATAATAAAGATCAGAGCAGAAATAAACAATATAGAATCTAAAAAAACTGTAGAGCAGATCAACGAAACCAAGAGTTGGTTTTTTGAAAAAATAAACAAAATTGACAAACCTCTAGCCAGGCTTCTCAAAAAGAAAAGGGAGATGACCCAAATAGATAAAATCATGAATGAAAATGGAATTATTACAACCAATCCCTCAGAGATACAAACAATTATCAGGGAATACTATGAAAACTTATATGCCAACAAATTGGACAACCTGGAAGAAATGGACAAATTCCTGAACACCCACACGCTTCCAAAACTCAATCAGGAGGAAATAGAAAGCTTGAACAGACCCATAACCAGCGAAGAAATTGAATCGGTTATCAAAAATCTCCCAACAAATAAGAGTCCAGGACCAGATGGCTTCCCAGGGGAGTTCTACCAGACGTTTAAAGCAGAGATAATACCTATCCTTCTCAAGCTATTCCAAGAAATAGAAAGGGAAGGAAAACTTCCAGACTCATTCTATGAAGCCAGTATTACTTTGATTCCTAAACCAGACAGAGACCCAGTAAAAAAAGAGAACTACAGGCCAATATCCCTGATGAATATGGATGCAAAAATTCTCAATAAGATACTAGCAAATCGAATTCAACGGCATATAAAAACAATTATTCACCATGATCAAGTGGGATTCATTCCTGGGATGCAGGGCTGGTTCAACATTCGCAAATCAATCAACGTGATACATCACATTAACAAAAAAAAAGAGAAGAACCATATGATCCTGTCAATCGATGCAGAAAAGGCCTTCGACAAAATCCAGCACCCTTTCTTAATAAAAACCCTTGAGAAAGTCGGGATAGAAGGAACATACTTAAAGATCATAAAAGCCATCTATGAAAAGCCCACAGCTAACATCATCCTCAACGGGGAAAAATTGAGAGCTTTTTCCCTGAGATCAGGAACACGACAAGGATGCCCACTCTCACCGCTGCTGTTTAACATAGTGCTGGAAGTTCTAGCATCAGCAATCAGACAACAAAAGGAAATCAAAGGCATCAAAATTGGCAAAGATGAATTCAAGCTTTCGCTTTTTGCAGATGACATGATATTATACATGGAAAATCCGATAGACTCCACCAAAAGTCTGCTAGAACTGATACAGGAATTCAGCAAAGTTGCAGGATACAAAATCAATGTACAGAAATCAATTGCATTCTTATACACTAACAATGAAGCAACAGAAAGACAAATAAAGAAACTGATCCCATTCACAATTGCACCAAGAAGCATAAAATACCTAGGAATAAATCTAACCAAAGATGTAAAGGATCTGTATGCTGAAAATTATAGAAAGCTTATGAAGGAAATTGAAGAAGATTTAAAGAAATGGAAAGACATTCCCTGCTCATGGATTGGAAAAATAAATATTGTCAAAATGTCAATACTACCCAAAGCTATCTACACATTCAATGCAATCCCAATCAAAATTGCACCAGCATTCTTCTCGAAACTAGAACAAGCAATCCTAAAATTCATATGGAACCACAAAAGGCCCCGAATAGCCAAAGGAATTTTGAAGAAGAAGACCAAAGCAGGAGGCATCACAATCCCAGACTTTAGCCTCTACTACAAAGCTGTCATCATCAAGACAGCATGGTATTGGCACCAAAACAGACACATAGACCAATGGAATAGAATAGAAACCCCAGAACTAGACCCACAAACGTATGGCCAACTCATCTTTGACAAAGCAGGAAAGAACATCCAATGGAAAAAAGACAGCCTCTTTAACAAATGGTGCTGGGAGAACTGGACAGCAACATGCAGAAGGTTGAAACTAGACCACTTTCTCACACCATTCACAAAAATAAACTCAAAATGGATAAAGGACCTAAATGTGAGACAGGACACCATCAAAACCTTAGAGGAGAAAGCAGGAAAAGACCTCTCTGACCTCAGCCGTAGCAATCTCTTACTCGACACATCCCCAAAGGCAAGGGAATTAAAAGCAAAAGTGAATTACTGGGACCTTATGAAGATAAAAAGCTTCTGCACAGCAAAGGAAACAACCAACAAAACTAAAAGGCAACCAACGGAATGGGAAAAGATATTCGCAAATGACATATCGGACAAAGGGCTAGTATCCAAAATCTATAAAGAGCTCACCAAACTCCACACCCGAAAAACAAATAACCCAGTGAAGAAATGGGCAAAAAACATGAATAGACACTTCTCTAAAGAAGACATCCGGATGGCCAACAGGCACATGAAAAGATGTTCAGCGTCGCTCCTTATCAGGGAAATACAAATCAAAACCACACTCAGGTATCACCTCACACCAGTCAGAGTGGCCAAAATGAACAAATCAGGAGACTATAGATGCTGGAGAGGATGTGGAGAAACGGGAACCCTCTTGCACTGTTGGTGGGAATGCAAATTGGTGCAGCCGCTCTGGAAAGCAGTGTGGAGGTTCCTCAGAAAATTAAAAATAGACCTACCCTATGACCCAGCAATAGCACTGCTAGGAATTTATCCAAGGGATACAGGAGTACTGATGCATAGGGCCACTTGTACCCCAATGTTCATAGCAGCACTCTCAACAATAGCCAAATTATGGAAAGAGCCTAAATGTCCATCAACTGATGAATGGATAAAGAAACTGTGGTTTATATACACAATGGAATATTACGTGGCAATGAGAAAAAATGAAATATGGCCTTTTGTAGCAACGTGGATGGAACTGGAGAGTGTGATGCTAAGTGAAATAAGCCATACAGAGAAAGACAGATACCATATGGTTTCACTCTTATGTGGATCCTGAGAAACTTACCAGGAACCCATGGGGGAGGGGAAGGAAAAAAAAAAAAAAAAGAGGTTAGAGTGGGAGAGAGCCAAAGCATAAGAGACTGTTAAAAACCGAGAACTGAGGGTTGATGGAGGGTGGGAGGGAGGGGAGGGTGGGAGGGAGGGGAGGGTGGGTGATGGGTACTGAGGAGGGCACCTTTTGGGATGAGCACTGGGTGTTGTATGGAAACCAAGTTGTCAATAAATTTCATAAAAAAAAAAAAAAAAAAAAAAAAAAAAAAAAAAGAAATTCTCCTTAGAAATGCTTTTGTTGCATTTCATAGATTTCTGTATGTCACATTTCTGTTTTTATTTGTCTCTAGGTATTTTTTTATCTCTCCTCTGATTTCTTCAGTGACTTATTAGTTATTCAGTAACAGTAACATGATGTTTAATCTCCATATTTTTTACCCAGTTTTCTCTAAAAATTGATTTCTAACTTCATACCATTGTGATTAGAAAACATGCTTGATATGATTTCAATCTTCTTGAATTTTTTGAGATATTGTTTTGTAGTCTAACATGTGATATATCCTAGAGAATGTTTCAAATGTACTTGAGAAGAATTCTGCCAAATTATGGAAAGAGCCTAAATGTCCATCAACTGATGAATGGATAAAGAAATTGTGGTTTATATACACAATGGAATACTACGTGGAAATGAGAAAGAATGAAATATGGTCTTTTGTAGCAACGTGGATGGAACTGGAGAGTGTTATGCTAAGTGAAATAAGTCATACAGAGAAAGACAGATACCATATGTTTTCACTCTTATGTGGGTCCTGAGACACTTAACAGAAGACCGTGGGGGAGGGAAGAAAAAAAAAAGGTTAGAGAGGGAAGGAACCAAAACATAAGAGACTCTAAAAAACTGAGAACAAACAGGGTTGATGGGGGGTGGGAGGGATGAGTGGGTGATGGGTATTGAGGAGGGCACCTGTTGGGATGAGCACTGGGTGTTGTATGGAAACCAATTTGACAATAAATTTCATATTAAAAAAAAGAGAAGAATTCTGCTGCTTTTGGATGAAATGTTCTATGATCTATTAAGTCTATTGGCCTAATGTATTGTTTAAGGTCACTCTTTTCCTATTGATTTTTTTTATTCTATCTGGATGATCTATCCAATGTTGTAAGTAGGATGTTAAAGTTCTCTATTTTTATTGTATTACTGCCAGTTTCTCCTTATAGGTCCCTTTATATTTGCTTTATATATTTTGGTAATCCTAAATTAGATGCATATATATTTATAAATGTTATATCTTCTTGTTGGATTGATTCCTTTATCATTATGTAGTGCCTTTCTTTATCTTTTATTATGGTCTTTCCTTGAAAGTCTATTTTGTCTGCTGTGAGTATAGCTACCTCAACTTTCTTTTCATTCCCATTCACATGTAATATCTTTCTTTATCTTTCAGTCTTGTGTGTGTCCTCATTCCTCATTTCTGAAGTAAGTCTCTTATAGGCAGCATGTAGATGGGTCTTGTGTTTATCCATTCAGGCATTGTGTTTTCTGAATGGAGAATTTATTTCATTTACATTTAAATTAATTATTGATAGATATTTACTCACTGCCATTTGTTAATTGGTCCCTGGCTTTTGTGTAGTTTCTCTCTCGTTCTTCTCTTTCTTTATTCTCTTGTGATTTGATGGCTTTCTTTACTGGCTAATTATTTCACAAAGAAAATGGAGGTCTTTATTACTTTCTGATAATCTATAAATTTTGCATGATAAAACAGGAGAATTTATAGCATGTCTGAGTCAAACCACAGTACTTGATAAGCTTTACCTTCATTCTGTTTTTGTTAGCATTTTTCAAGACACATCATTCATTTGGTTTGTTCAGAATTGTTTTAGATTTGCATATAAGGGTTTTGCTTTTTTTTTTTTTTTTTTACTTATTTCAAACTAATGCTCCAGAGAGCAAAAAAATTTTGAAGCCCCTAATGAAAATTTATGTGAACAATTTGCCATAAGTAGAATAAACACAATGGTATTATACTTCTCTGGGGTAGAGAAAAAAAAATACTTCACAATAACATTGACTTTTTAATAGTGTGTTTGAATTTTCTACATTTACTTTATGTAAACTTGGCTGTGAACTCTGTTTATTTTTCCTTCATTTGAATTACAGATTTTGTGTTAAGTCAAAATATGGGATAATTTGCCTTATAATATTAAATCCTCTTTCATTGAATGATACCCAAAACGTTAATATGTATTAGGTGATGCTTCCCACTGTGAGCATTAAAAAGTAGGTAAAAGTACAGGCAGCTTAAGAGATTTCCACCAGCTTTACACAGAAATCACTGTTCTTATTCAGGCACCTCTGTCATTTATCCTGTTGTTTTATACTTGTTATTTTATATGACTTACATTTTATTCATTAAAGAGGATATCTATTTGTGTATTTGTATGCACTTACAATTAATTACATTACAAATTAGTAGGTAATATATAGGCAATCTGTGGTTAAACAGTATATGTAGTCTTGATATTAAAAGAAAATAGTCTTTCAAAATATTTAGGGAACACATGATTTGATATCTGGGATTTCAAAATAATGCAGTAGAGAAGATTGGGTGGTAATAGGGATGAAACAATATCAAGCTTGTGCTGACGATTGTTGAGGCTGAAAGGTAAGTACATAAGGATTCATGTAAAGTTGCTCTACTTTTTTGTATATGTTTTATATTTTCATTTAAAAAAGAGGTTTAAAAGAACTAGAAAGAGAGAGAGAGACAGATGCTGTTGGTTGGAGAAGAAGTTTTTGTCCAGTGAAAAACCATAAACTCTACTTGGGGTTTTGATACCGCCTCTGAGTCCAAGGCTTTATTTTTCTTAATATGCAAAATACTTACAACAGTTATTCTCAAATAAGTCTGTTTTTCAGTGCTGTTGCCTGATGTGGTCATCTCGTTAAAGTAAAGAAATGTGTGGGTTAGTGGGGGCGTACCTTCCATGACAATAGTATAGCATGAAGTTAGTCAATGAGGGAGATCAGGAAGGAGTGGAACAGTAGACAAATAGCCAAACACGAAGATTAGATGGAAGGGGTGCAGAGGAAAGACAGAGAAAGGAAAAAGTATGCCCCCACAAGCCCATGCCCCCCACGCCAGCTGACCAAAAACCAAAACTTAAGGGAAAAATTAAGATGGGGAAAATTTTTGATTTTCTATCTTTTTCATGTAATAACAAGTGGTTCTGTCCTACCTGGCTTGAAGACTTGCAAACAAAGCTCGTTAAGTTACATGAGAGACTGCTCAAAGTAATTCTGTGAAAAAGTAGGCAGAGGGAGTTCAAATTCTTTAGTGTACAATTTTGAGCTAAAGTACAGCGTCTTAAACTATAGCTTGCTTCTATTAAATGTCGAAGTAGAAATGAAACATCCTTGGGTCTAGTGGGAATTTTTAAAAATGGTCCCAAAGAATTCCAAAGAAATTGGCCCAAAGAATAAGAATTTCATCCTATTTTTGTCATCTCTGTCACTATTTTGCCAGTTTTATGCTTGCCCCATGGGACCCTGCCTCCTGATTTTATGCCACGCTCAGGCTCAAACTACTTCTTGACTTTTAGTATGGTTTGATTGTTGAAATACGGTCGTGTCCATTTGAGAGTATATATGCTATAGCTATTAAACTGAAGGCTAATGTTCCAGTCTTTCCAAGACATCTGCTCATTTTATTAGAAATTTCGTTATTTCCTTGCCATGTTAATAGTTGCCTTGGTCCTGATCAGTATACTTCACAAGTCCAGCCTACTCAATTTATGTTTAGGCATTATGACTCCCATGGTAGTGTCCTGGCTGCCTGCCCAGAATGTGTTATTGGTGACCCTGTTGTTCTCTTTTTTAAACACAAAGTTAATTATGACTTGTTGGAGCCTCTAATGATATCTGGCGACTTTTGAGACATCATACACTCCCTTGCTAATCTTCTAACAAGTAGATCAGATTCTGTGTGAGAAAGTACCTTCTAAAAAAGTTCCAAATCTGACTAAAACAAAGCTAAATGGTCCTTTCTGATGAAATTATGCTACACGTGAGGATGTACATTCTTGGAATAGGATTCAATTATTTGGTATTCCAAGAGAATGGAACTCCCACTCCCTCACCTCTGACCAGTATGTGCTGAATTAAGTATGAACTAGAGTAATCAGGCTAAGGAGAGAGGATTTTAAAATATGGGTAAATTTTTCCTAATAAGTCTGGATTTTTATAGGTTTATGTAAAATCCCAGCCCTAAATTAGATTCATTTTATTGGTGAATTTTGTGTGACTTGAATCTAGATGTATTAGATATCAGAAACGATTTTAGGAGAAGATTTAAATTTCATTTTAGAATCCAACATAATAGCAACTTTAGCAGATAGGTTCATATTCATGTGATATTTTGCAAGTATATGATTAGAAAAATTTAGCAAAATGTATATCATTTCATTTAATATTTTCATATAAATATACCATTTGCTATTAGTTTATGAAGATTTTCTAAAGTGATACAGCTTTCCTTCATAGAATAAAATTGAGTTCATTCAACAGGAATATAAATTCAGTTATTAAGATATTCCCAGATAATGGAGTCTGACTATTTTGTTTTAAAATCATGAAAAACATAGCAAAGTTATTTTTGACCTCTCCATTTTATTAAAGGGTAAGCAAACTTACATGTATTAGAAAGGGGTATAACTTCATCGATCCATAAATATATTTACGTTAACCTTATATTCATAACATTGATAGTCTGAATTTGGGATGTCATGGATAATGAACAAATATACACTTAGTTATTAGGTACTGTAACTGTACTATCATTATTTGGACATGCGATCTGTAAAAATTATTCACTTAGTTATTAGGTACTATAACTGTATTATCATTATTTGGACACACTATCTGTAATATGACTTTACATTAATGACAAATTAGTTGAAAAATCAGTTACTCCAGAATATGACATTTATTCCTAAAAAAATTAAAAGAATATATATAATATTTAGAACGTGCCTGAAAGGAAAAATAATGCAAATTAAATGATTGCGTTATGAAGCAATTAAGGGCAGTAAACAGGCTGATAACAGTTGAGACAAGTGGAGGATAAGACAAACAGATGCTTTTAAAAGACAAGGGAATATTGAGCTAATGAATACTGTCATCCACCTTTCTCTTCCCAAGTAACATGACACTTTCTACTTCAAGCAGTTCCTTGATTGGACACAATTCTCAGGAAAGAATTGATGCTATGTGTTTTTCAGAGGTTCCTAAACTAAGTCAATTGTAGCAGAAGTAGCAGAGAAAGCAAATCTTCAGTTTGCAATAGTCACCTGTCAGCTGGCAACAGGATGCCATTGCTAGTAGCAAGGAGGACATGTTAACCTAGGAAATGTCATAGCGTTATGACCCTGAGGTGGTCACTCTGAAGGACTGGAATGAGACACAGGTAGGAAATGAACGATTAAGTTATAACTTGTTCTAGCCCTTGAACAGAGTGAAGTCAATAGTAAAGATAAAGACTTAGAGGTGGATTGGTTTCTGTGGTCATTGGAAACCTGAAATCAAAAAAAGGCTTATGTGGGCCAAATAACACTCAAGCTATACTGTTGGAAGCCAGAGGCTCTGAAAGTATCTTAAGTTTGCAATTATTTCTGAGAACCACCAGAAGAGCCACTTTTGTATTGCAGACTGAGAACCTGTGCTGATGTTTGTCATGATAATGACTGCATAAAGTGATAATTCTCTCCACTCAAGACTTTCCTGTCTGGAATACATAGAAGGGCTTCTCATTCCTGATAGAATGTTACAAGGGGGTAACTGCCAAAAATATATTATGTCCCCTGTTGTGTAATCTCATTGTTTTATTACAAATGTAATTAAGTTATTGCATCTGTATTTCTACAAAATGATTATTAGTTTCCTAAGGACTCAGTAAAGACAGAGGATAGAGGAAGAAGAAATAGAGATAGCAAGGTGAAGAATTTGAATGATGTGCAATAAAGATGTTTGAATAAAGAAATGAGTGAAATAGTAAAAGCACATTATATATAATTTTATATTTTTATTTGTCTGATGTTTCTGACATTGACTATTTTGCTTTATTATTTTGAGATCCCTCAAAAATGGAATTAGGAGCAAATAGGAGCACCTGGGTGTCTCAGTCGATTGAGCATCCAACTCTTGGTTTCAACTCAGGTCATGATCCCAGAGTCCTGGGATGGACCCCTGTGACAGGCTCTGTGCTGAGTGTGGAGACTGCTTAAGATTCTCTCTCTCTCTCTCTCTCTCTCTCTCTCTCTCTCTCTCTCTCTCTCCCTGCCCCTTTCTCACACTCACACTCTCATTCTCTAATATAAAAAAAATTAAAATGCTGTTATAACTCAAGCATCGTAAGAATATTAGTTGTCTATAAATCACATGTGTTATAGCAAAAAAAAGCAAAAAGAATCTGCTTGATAATTGTCTTTTGGGTTTTTTTTAGTTAAGTTTTATAAAAATCCAAAAATAAGAAAAAATGCCAAATGAATGTCAAGCCAGACTTAAAATAAGTCAATATAAATGGATTTAAGAGGTTTCCCATCCCCTTGCCCCCAAAAAGTGATTTACAGTTTAAGGCAGTTTTGGAGACTGTGAGGACTATGTAAGAGGGAGCTTTGAAATCTGTGTGCATCTTCTCCCCGCTAATAATAATAGTAATAACAATAGCAGAAAGACAATACTCTGTCACCCATGGCTTGACTTTAATGACTGGAACGCCGGGTGTATTGGTTGGCCCCAACTATTAGTCTGGGCTCCCTTCCTTTTTCTAAGCTTCATCTACGAAAATGCACTAAACCTTATGGGGAAAAGATAAATTACCAAGTCTTATTTTAACAATTTTAAATGATCTTCCGTTCCTGGAATGCTCTTAAGTCAAGTTAATGCTACCTTATAGGTTTTGCACAGAAGAATTCTTGCTCACTGGTTTCTTTTTATTTTGATGTGTGGTTTCACTAACTGATATTGCACATCACTTGTGACCAGGATCAATGTTGTATGCATGTTGAACTTGAATTCTGAAATGGCAGCAGGGGTACATTTCTAACAGAAAAGGGAGAGAAGGATAAAAAATCCAACTGTTTGTGTGGGAAATAAGACGATGTTTAATAAATAAATGAACAGTCATACAAGTACTGATTCAGGAATAAAGGAAAAGAAATTTCAGAGTAAATTTAAGGTGACAAGAGTTGGAGACCTTCTCTTTACTGACCACTACAGTTTCATTGCAAACTAGAGGAACAGCAGCAATTTATTTAGGTCTTTTGAAGTTATTTCTTAAATAGATAAGATAAAAGGATGAAAATTAAATTGTGTTGGTTAAGATGCAACCAATAAATAAATAAAGGTACAGTATTTTTTAGTAAGAACCAAGCCTGTGATTTTATTCTCCTCCAAAGACAAACATTAATTTGTTAACTGTATTAGTTTCCTCTTACTGCTGGAAAAAATTTAACCACAAATTTGGAAGCTTAAAACAATGAAAATGAATTATCTTACAGTTCTGAGGTCAGAAGTCCTACCCGCATCCCAGCAGGCTAAAATCAAGGTCTAACCTGTGTCCTTCTAATGTTCTAGAGGAGAAACTCTTTGCTTGTCTTTTTCACCTTCTAGAGGCTGTCTGTATTCTTTGGCTCATGCCCCTTCTCCATCTTCAAAATATGCACATTCAAATCCAGCAAGGTAGCATCGTCAAATCTCCCTCTGATTCTGCCCCACCTGCCTCTCTCAATCACTTGGAAGGACATTTGTGGCTACATTGGACCCACATGGATAATCCAGGATACTCTCCCTAAACAAGACTCTTGGCTTAATCACATGTAAAGTTCCTTTTGCTATGCAAGGCAAAATATTCATACTTTTGAGAAATAAGAAGATGGATACTTTGGAGGATTGTTATTCAACTACCTTACCATTATTTATTTCAAATTATGCATGCTTTCTCAGAAATATATGAAATTACAATTAAAAGTACATTCCTCTTCAGTGTACTCTATCTTCACTGGTCTTTTCAGTACCTTAATCAGTCAGTATTTTACCTCGCAAAATATTCAATATGGAACTCATTCAACAGGAGCATCAAGAAAAATCGTAACAGAAAATAAAGCATGAGAGTTAGGATGGTTAATATGTGATGTGTTAAACTTGGCTGGGCTTCGAGATAGCTGGCAAAACATTGTCTGTGAGGGTGTTTCTGGAAGCGATTAGCATTTGAATCTATAGAATGAATAAAAGAAGATGGTTCTCCCCGGTGTGGGCAGGCATCATCCAATTTGTTAAAGGCTGAAGTAGAATAAAAAGGTGGAGGAAGGAGGAATTTGTTCTTTTTTGCTTGAGCTGGGACATCCATCTTCCCCGGCCTTGGACATTGGCTCTTTCAGTTCTCAGGCCTTCAGACTTAGACTGAATTATACCACTAGCTTCTGTGGTTCTCCAGGTTGCAGCCAGTAGACCATAGGACTTTGGGGCCTCCATAATTATGTGGGCCAGTTTTTTTTTATAATAAATCTCCTCATATATATGAGAACCTATTGGTTCTCTGGAGTACACTGACTGATAAGTAAGCTAATATAGAACATAATTTCATGTGAATATGATTGTATAATACAAATCGTTTCCTACCATCACATATACTTATTTTATATGTCTGTTGAGTTATACTGATAAATTGATCACTAAAAGTAACACTAATAGAGCCCATTATCTTTATTAATCTCTAAATTTCTTTTTTTTAATATTTTTAAAGTTTATTTATTTATTTTGAGAGAGTCAGAGACAATATGAGTTGGAGGAGGGGCAGAGAGAGAGGGAGAGAGAGAGAATCCCAAGCAGGCTCCACACTGCCAGCACAGAGCCTGATGTGGGGCTCGAACTCACAAACCGTGAGATCATGACCTGATCTGAAACTAAGAGTTGGACACTTAACCAACTGAGTCACCCAGGCACCCATATGAGCTCTAAATTTCTTAAAGGTATTATATTAAGAAAGACACCATGGTCTTTTATTCCAAAGGGTTTTTATGCATTTGTTTTTTAATATTGTAGTCTCTAAATATTACAAATTTAAATAAAAATATATTTGAAATCTACAATAAAAACACTTTAGCTTTGTCAAATTTGGGGCAAAAGGATTAGCTATTGAAAAAGAATGCAAGGGGGAAAAAGAGAAAAAGAACACAAGGTCAGTGAATTTTTTGGGAGTTAGAAGTGTGAAAACTAATATTTGATGGCAGGCTGAGACTGCTGTATCCATATGCCTCTGGAAATTAAAAGAATAAAATATAAGCTTTATACTGCCTTTAAAAGCATAGAATTAACCAGTGGAAAAGGTCCAGTATGGAAAGGTAAATATTTATGAATGCAAGTGAAAATTAAAAGAATAGATTATTTAAAATAATATTGTAAAAATAATAAAAGTCACACATATAATCTCTGATTATACATTTTCAGTTTTAAGATAGAATACTAAGGGGGCGCCTGGGTGCCTGGGTCGGTTAAGCATCAGACTCTTGATTTTGGCTCAGGTCATGGTCTCCCAGTTCGTGAGTTTGAGACCTCTGTGAGGCTCTGTGCTGACAGTGTGGACCCTGCTTGGGATTCTCTCTCCCTCTCTCTCTCTCTCTCTCTTTCTCTCTCTCTGTCTCAAAATAAATAAATAAACTTAAAAGGATAAAATAAAATAAAAGAGAATATCAAGTAGGCATGTTCTTACCAGACTATAATTTGTTTGTTCAAAAATTATTTCAACTCCCATGTATTGATGGCTTACCTTGAAACACACATTGTGTTAGATGCCAGTAGACACCAATAAGATAGGCTGTTTATAATCCAGTGGAGACACCATCAGACTTTTCAGTGCGATTCTATGTAAGAAGGACTATAAGAAGTTCAAGGAGCTATATATGCTTATAGGTGGGAAATCTGTTCCAAACTTTGTGTGCCATGAAGGCTTCTCATAACTTTCATTTCTAAGTTTGTTCAATAATTTCTAAAGTAAAAAGATGAAATCAACCCATTAAATGTAATTAAACCAATTATGAGACTTGTATCTATGTATTTTTTTTTAGTTTGAAATCTCAAAGCAGAATTTTAATGTATTTCCTTCTGATATACCTTTCTTTATTTTAGCCCAGAACTTCAAGTAGTTTATTATAGGAGAGTTCTGTTTGTGATCTTTCTGAGTTCTGGATCTCTAAAAGTCTTCATCTTACTTTCATTCAAGTCAAGATATCTGCTCTGGGTGTAGCATTTTTGGCTAACAACATGTGTCAGATTTCTGAAGACTTTCCATTGTCTACTTGCATTTAGTCGTGAAGATATATTGCAGGCCAATTTGATTTTCTTCCTTTTTCTGTACCTGACTCTTTTTATTTTTTGGTCTAAAAATTTGCGGGTTTTCTTATTTTTAATGTTTAAAAATTAAAACAGGACTTCCTTTCCTCCTCTGTGTCTACTCCTAAGATTATAACTATAGTAGGAGCATTTTCTGTTACAAATATTGTCTGTCCTGTTATCTCTGAAATTTTAAATTCTCCACAGGATAAGTGTCTTAGATTCATTTCTCTTGACTTAAATGTTTACATTACTTGTTAAATCTATTTTTCTTACTTATTTTTATTTAAGTTCTTAGAATAATTTTGAGTTATTTTTAATGTGATTGTATTATTGGCATAAATTAAATCCATTTTTCCCAGTTTCCAAAGTGAATTTAATTTAATTCATTCATTTTTACTCATATTAATGTGTTGAATGTGCCTTTTATGTTTAACTTACTTTACTGCATTAAAAAAATCTCATTAGCATTTGTCAAGGCTTTTTAATGTTTTTGATGGCTTATTAAATATATTAACATTTTAGTGGTCTGAGTCATGTGGCTTACATACTGAAATATGTTACTAAATATTTCATCTGAAATATCTTGCACAAATAGTGGAATTTTTAAGTAAGAAAAAAAAATCAGAATTATGCTCAACAACCACAAAAGCTTCATCCCACACTTGGCTTAAAACTCAGTCTTTAACTGACCTAAAAGGTCTGAATGATCTTTGTCTCTCCTAACTCAGCTACCTCTTTGAACTCACCCCTAAACACTCTCACTTCCCAAAAGCTCCAGCCATACTGGCTTCCTGCTAAGCTCACACCAGCTCAGGCTCATTGTACCTAATATTCCTATAGCATGGAACTTTGCGGTCTGATATCTGTGCTTTATTTCCCTACTTTCTTTGGCTTTCTGCTTAAAGTTCACTTTCAGAGGGGTCTTCTGACTTCACTTTCTAAACTAGAACTCCTTCTTGACCCATCAAAATTGTCACTTTCTAGCTCCTTGTTTATTTTTATTTGGAGCTCCTTTCACAAGCTGACATATACCATTTTCTTTGTTTATTTGTCAAACCCACAAAAGCATAAACTCGCTTTAAAACCACTCTTATTTTTAATATCTAGTGTTTCTCCAATGCTTAGAATAGTATCTGACATAGAAGAGGCTTTTAATTAATATCTGAATGGTTGAATGAAATAAGTTGCATTTTAATTTGTATTCTTAATATTTAATTACTTTTTTCAGAATGATATGCCAACATATTTCAATATTCCTTAATTTATTAAAATATATTAAAGAAGTTACTGAAAAAAAATGTCTTCTCTGGATAAAAGCAGTTTTTTTGCTGTGAGATAATAAAGAAGTTATGACTTCCTAGTGCCTCATTGAACTGCCAAAGGGTAATCATGGTTACAAGAAAATAACAGAAGCTTGTTTAAAATTAAACATTGTGTATTTTATAAATCGAGAGAGCTGCAATAAATTCCGTATCCTCTATACCACAATATAGCAAAGAGGCACTCTCTAAATCAAAGCTTTTACTATGTAAGTGGTAAAATAAATCAAGCCATTTACCAACACAACATAAGTTATTGAATCTTTGTTGAAGAAAATGTCACTTCAGGTAGAAACCTCCTTTGTAAACATGGCAACATCAGGGTAACTTCAACCAACACTAAATAAAGACTTTCAGGTACACTGAGTGGATTTATACACAGTATTCTTCCAAAGGAAAAATTCACTTTATGAAAATGACAACACTCAGCAAAGCGGCAGATATTCTGAAATGCTAGTCATCTAAGGAAATAATAGAATTTAAATGATGCGCTATTCAAGGTAGAAAGAGAATTAATGTGACATTTTTTATCAAGAGAAATACGACAAAATATCAGAATAAAGAAAATGGGCAACAGCAAATCAAATCCTTCCATCATGACTGTAAGATGAATGTTGGTGAATCATTCATCTTTTAAAACTGTCTTTTGGGAAGAAATTACATTGTCAAATGCATCTGTTACACAACTCAGTGTTGCACTGATGCACTATTAATATACCACACATTGGATTCTCTCTTCACCCCAGCAACTTTAATTGCTGCTTCTCATTTTCTTACTATGGCTGAAACCAGTAAACTGATGAAGGTGTTATCATAGGAAAGGAATATTTGTATATAGAAATGACAAGCTTCCCCAATATATCACAGTACAACTACTCTACTCTAGAGTAGCATTACTTAAGGCCATAAATAAGGTCTCTGCTAAACAAGAGAAGAACATCAATGACATTAACTGTCCAGTTGGAAAAATACGTAAGGATTCCCAAAGGACATCTTAGATGATAAAAAAAAAAAGCCACTTCTTAAAGACTGTAATATGAATTCAAAACACATCCTTACAATTGTCAAGGTCAATACATTTTCCCTATGTAAGTTTGTTGTTTAGATAATGCAAGTCAAGAATGCAAAGTGATATTTGCTCATTGCTTTTTTTAACCTACGTGGTACACTTCAGAGAGCTCTATTCCTAATCATAAAATCATATATATTTTCAATATAGTGGTTGTGTCCATCTACTCACTTTTTTTTCTTCAAATGACATTTGCCAAGGTGAAAAAAAAAATGTTGTCATTAGATACACTGCCACTCTTGCTTTATCCATCTGTGTGATTTTCTCACCCAGTAAAATATAGGGAGGTCTAATGCTGCTAAACTAAAGCAAGCATTCAAATGCTTATTGCATTTTCCTTTTACTTAATCTGATTTTTTGATTTGCACTTCACTTTCTGTAGGGAGAAAATATAAAAACATGAGAATAAAATTTGGGGTGATTTTATATAATACTTCACCTATTTATAAACAGTCCTATTCCACAAAGATTTGGAGAATGATAAGAACAAAAGCAGAGCCCCCAAAAAAGTAAAATTATTAACAGAAATACACCCTTAGTGCAAGAAAAAAGATAAATAAGGACAGAATATGAAGAATGAGAGAAAGTATATCTATAAAAATATTGCAAAATTGATTAAGTGAACCTTGCTTGAATTTTAGCTTCCCAAAAGGCAAAGTGAGGTGGAGTTGTAACCATTTCATTGGTTTTCGTAAAAACAGAGGAATACAGATATCTTAAAGAGAGTAAATAGTTAACCTATTACAGTGATCTCAAATACAATTACCACACATTATCTCATATGTTGACAAGGAGGAGTATATTGAGTAATATCATTAAAACTACTGTTGTGATAAAGAATGGATTTTACATTATTCTTTATTAACATGATTTTTGATCATGTAAAAATCACTGCAAGGTTATTTTTGGGAGACTGCATAACATCATTTTAGTAAATTGCTTTATTGTGTGAAGAAAATTCTTATGGTAGCCTTTAGATAAAGAGATAGAATCCTTTACTGCAAAATATTTTCTATTAATACCTTATCTGTATGTCTACTTATGCTTCTTAAGAAGCTGGGTGGGAGATCATTTTTAAGGAGCATGCTCAGAACTGGAGCCTAGAAAGAGAGCTAGCCCAAGTTCCGGGCAGGTTTGGCTAAAGATACACTGTCAGACAAAGTGAGGGTTCTTTTTTCCCACAAAAGAGATGTGAAACTAGTTAAGTGCACCAATGACTGGCTAAATAAATACCTAAAATTATGAACCAGACAGCATGTTAATTTTAGCTTGAGAATTTCAAAATTTGTGTTATTATCAGTTGCTTATAATGGCATGAGGGTAAGAAGATCAATAATTCCTCCATGAAAATTTAATTTTCTGTAACATTGTGTCAGAAAATTTAACTTTCCGTAATTCGAGAAAAAAAAATGTTTGCAAGTTACATCTGATATGTATGTGAAAAATGTGGACTGCTCTAAACATCATTAGAAAAAACTAAACATGGAAAGCATGTCAAAAAGGAGATAACAGGTTTGTATAGTTGATAATTAGAATTTGGGGATGGTTTTATAGACATTACCAATTTTAACTCAGAGCTAACTGTACTAACTACTAGTTAATGACTACCACAATACATAAGATTTATATATCCTGGTTATTTATATTGGACAGCAATAACTTCTGATAGTGGTGTGCTGGCAATTACTCTGAGGAAGGAGGGAAGTAAGCCCTGATTTGTACGTTTGCTAATTTCACAGTATAAATACTCCCACCATAGCCAATTTCAAACTACTGACATGATGTCACTAAAAGTGGAATTGGGAAGAGATCATAGCACAACATTTTATAGTATTTTCAGCATACAGATTTCACCACACCAGTATATTTAAATAACTTTGAGTCAAATAGTAAAATCTGATAAAATAATTATAGATGAAGAATTCTTAGTGTTATTTATTTGTAAGCTTATATTGTTTAATATTTAATAGTGGCTATGTTTAACTGGTTAGCAAAATGCCTGAAATTTTTATAATTGACTCTTATGAGTCTGTACGAACAGGTTCTAGCACACACAACACCAGCAAAAGACAACAGAATAAAAAGAAATGTTTTTAATTAGTGGGAGAACTAGTTTTAAAAAAGCCAAACATATATTGATCCTGAATTTGCTACATAGAGTAAAAATACATATAGAATATAAGCTCTAATGAATCAGATTTTACATTGCATGCAGGCAACAGAACTACAGACACAAAACTATTCCTAACCAGAGTCAAAAGTCGAGAAAAAGCTTAGAAACAAATATCTACATGCATGTGAGAGGATGTGGAAGTAAATTCCTGTTGTCTTAGAATTGTGGCTGAATCCACAAAACTGAACCAATTGCACCTTAGTGCCTCTACATTTTAAAGAGAAGTGCAAGACACATTTCTCTATTATTTATAAGAGTTAGCAGAACCTGCTTTGAACTTCATGAAACTACCACTCACCAATTTTGCAAGCAGAAAATAGAGGAACTCATGATTAGGGTTAAGAGTTGTAGACCTAAATAATTCAGTGATCCTCCAGTAACTTCAGCTACCTCTTGCCCATTTTCTTTTTTCTCCTGGACCAATAGATATGTGGGGCAAACCAATCAGAGACTACAGAGGCAGATGTCAAATACAGGAATAATTTGCCAGCATCCTTTTTGCAAGGACCCCTATTTCCACAATCCCTTCCATGGAGGACATAGAAAAGAACTCATGTATTCACCCATACCTGGAGGTGATTACAGGAGCAATAGTTAGATAAAACAACAGTTGTATTCCCTCATTTTCCCTCTCTGCTTTGGACCAAAAGTTTGTGCTTCCTTTCAATCCATATATTTTAATCCTAACCCCCAATATGATGGTATTTGGAGGTGGGGACTTTGGGAGGTGTTTAGGCCCTTATAAAAGCGACCCTAGAAATCTCCCTTATTCCTTCTCCTATGTAAAGGCAATGAAAAGATGGCCTTTTATGAACTAGGAAGCAGGCCTTCACCAGACATTGAATCTACTGGCCCCTTCATTTGGATTTCCAACATCCAGAACTGTGAAGAATAAATTTCTGCTGTTTATCAGCCACCCAGTCTATGGTATTTTTGTTATAGTAGCTTGAAAGGATTAAGATACTCCCAGTCTCCAATACAATAAAAGAGAAATACCCAAAGAAAGAGAGAATGGTACAGAGTAAAAAATCAAATTTTTATCCTTCCCATTCCAGATTCCTCAAATCGAGGTAGTAATGGGCAAGAAAATATAAGAATGTGAACGCAGAGTTAAAAAATTTGAACTTTATGGACTGTTTTATGCCCAAATTGTCAGAACCTCTATGGTACCTGTCCGATATGTAGCAGGAAAAGAAGATCTGACAGCTCATGAGCAAACACAATGATGGGGGGTAAAGAAAACAAAACAAAACAAAGTACATATAATTGATATGTATTAAGTTAGTATTGCAATTAACAACTTACTCTTCCAGAGATTATAAAGTGATTAGTTCTGTTAAACTATAATAAAACTCATATTACCCAAATAATAAGTTTGTTTGATAAAAACTAATAAGTACTTAACATATATTAGGAAAGAGGCATGTAAAATTGAGATGTAGGAAAGAGGAATGAAGGCACACTGCCTCATGAAGATTAGAGACATATACATTTAGCCTCTCCAGTCTAGATCATATCATGGGGCTATTTAGTCTCAACTTGCAATAACCATATCTCCTAAACACATACAGAAAGAACTTCCTCTTTTTTTTTTAAGTTTATTTATTTATTTTGAGCGAGAGCACGAGCCAGGGAGGAGCAGAGAGAGATAGGGAGAAAAAGAGTCCCAAGCAGGTTCCACACTGTCAGCATAGAGCTCTATGTGGGGCTTGAACCCAGAACTGTGAGATTGTGACCTGAGCCAAATCAAGAATCTGCTGCTTAAAGAACTGAGCCACCCAGGTGCCCCCAGAAGGACCTTTTTATCTATAATTCCATTTAAGACATTCTATGATGAGAAAACACATGTTTAACAGGAATTCAAATGAAGTGCTTTAATTTGTAGCACATTGGTCTCATAACCAAATAAAAAACCATAACTCAAATATTAATAATGTGCCTTTTACTTCTGAAATAAAACATATAGCTGTTCACTTCCTTAAGCGTACATTTAAAAATATCAACAAAAGTAGTTACAAGTGTAATATAAAAAAGAAATTATAAGGGAAGTAATTTACAATAAATTAAGGCTCATTTTAGTCTGTAAAAGAACGGGAGTAAGTCACCGCAAGACACAATGAAGATGCCAGGTGCTTGCAGTTGTATGTAGAATTGCGAAGAATGTTACAGCTCTTTAGACCGACGTAGGTGTCATAGGTGGCTCAAATGGCACAAGCAGTATTGCCCTTGAGGATAAGAGTTTCCAAGATGGTAAACCGCTCTTGATAAAATCTTGAAATTTTTCTTGATTTAAAGGGAATTTTAATTTGTGGAAGATTTTGTATATATTAGAACTTCAAAATATATCTTACGCTGATATCTGTTTTAATAGGTTCTAAATTAGATAATTATAAAGAGTTGTTTCACTTCACTGAATAATCGATGATCATTTGAAATGCTAGTGGAATACAAGACATGAGTTTCTTGCAGTCTTCAAACTTTCCTTCCAATATCTAGGACAGCTGGAAACAACTCTATAAATTTGCAAGCTATTTCTTTTTTTTTTTTTTTTTAATTTTTTTTTAACGTTTATTTATTTTTGAGACAGAGAGAGACAGAGATGAACGGGGGAGGGTCAGAGAGAGGGAGACACAGAATCTGAAACAGGCTCCAGACTCTGAGCTGTCAGCACAGAGCCCGACGCGGGACTCGAACTCACCGACCGCGAGATCGTGACCTGGCTGAAGTCGGACGCTTAACCGACTGCGCCACCCAGGCGCCCCAAAATTTGCAAGCTATTTCTTACTAGTAACACTACAGCCACTGAATATCATTGTTAGTGAGCATTATAAGGAAATCAAAGTAGCTGGGCTGTGGGCCTGTCTGTTAAATAGCAATAAATCCCTTTGTTAATCTCTTACCTAAAAAGTAGGTCCTGGGGTCAAAATTATTATTTCAATAATATCCAGTTAATGAAAATAAGGGTATTGACAAATTATCAAGAGGTCAATTCTTATTTCCTCCTAGTAACTCCCAAATTCATTATACTTGAAATTTATGTGTGAACGTTATTCAATAAAGACTAACTTTTACCAGCCATGTATTGCTTTTATTAAAGATAGCTGCAATGTGCTGTGGGGATTGTATTTCTACAATTTGTTGAGGTTATATTCCATAAACCACTTAGAGGCAAAAAAGACATAGATATTGATTTCTGTAAGTAAATTAGGTTTTGATTGTAAAGTGTTTGTCCATGTGATTGCTCACCCATTTAAAAATGACATCTTGAAGTACCCTAATTGCTACCTTGGTTAATATATCTCACATAGATACACCGTTAACCACCTAAAGAAACCAAGAGAAGTGCAGGACATAATTGCATCTTAAAAATATAAGTATAACCTTCTGTATCATTCTAAGCTTCTTTTGAGATTACAAAGTAAAACGTGTAATTTTCAATGGCTTTTAAAGCAATGGTGCTTTCCAAATAAGCAGTTACATTCTAGTGGTATTTCCAAAACTTCACACAAATTAAAAAATAAAACAAGCTATTTTCGTATTGATGTATAAATTATTTCTGTTTCACAAGTCTAAAGATTTTTAAACTGTGCAGCCGGATTGTTTTTACAGATTCATTTGATATAAGCAGGCAAAATACTTTAGCCACGTAGATTCAACCTTAGATATTACTCCCATTTATGCTTTAGAGATCAATGGATACTTCCGGATGAATCTCAAATGCCATCCTTTGTATCAAGATCTCATGGTCTTATGGCTGGAACAGGTTCATAAATAGATCATTTGAATACAAAATGTGAAATGTTCATAGCGCATTATGGACTTTTAAATTAAGAGATTATGTAAATTAGAGTAAATCAAGCGTCTACAAAAAGTAAATCCTCGAAAACCTATGTGTTCACCTAATACAAGTTTTCTTTTCACTCACGTAAAATTCAAAAATGGGATTCCTGAGCAGTGCCCGGGGGAGCTGGGAATGGGACAGTGCTCTGCTCCACTGAGTCACTTAAGAACCATAGTTTTCACCAATGTTTCTGGAGTCAACACAGTGATGGTTTCAGGTTAGTATAGCATAAATGAGTAGGGGTGAAAAAGGCATTACTTTCTTAACAGTCTTGTTATAAAGGTATATATAAAGGTAAGTAAATAATCTACTTACCTTTATTTTTGAAAGAGAGAGAGAAAGACAGAGTGTGAGCCAGGGAGGGACAGAGAGAGAGGGAGACACAGAATTGGAAGCAGGCTCCAGGCTCTGAGCTGTCAGCACAGAGTCCAACATGGGACCTGAACTCGTGAACTGTGAGATCATGACCTGAGCCGAAGTCAGATGCTTAACCAACTGAGCCACCCAGGTTCCCCTATAGTATATATATATTACACACACACACACACACACACACACAGAAGGAGAGAGGGAATAGAAGCAGGGAGACAGGGAGAAAGGAAAGGAGGAAAAAAAGAAAGAAAAGAAGTCCATTTTGGAGACTATGTAGCATTCTCTGCTATTTTCCTGAGTGTTAAAAAAAAAGTTCAAAAATCACAGCTGTAAGCAATAGGAGATTTTAAAGATTCAATCAGAGAAGTAACATGATCAGTTGTGCATTTTAGATAGATCGTTCTGGCACCTGTGTGTCTGAAGGAATCTGGGGGTGGTACATTTCTGGAAAATTATATTTTTAGCCATCAATTAACACCAAGCCTGAACAAGGAGAAATTAAACATAGCATAAGTACCCTCATCTAAATATTCTTCAACGGAAGAAGTGGGGTGTATAATAGAAAAATCATTTTAATGAGGGTCAGATATTTCAATCAAACTCTGCCACGTTTTTGTTGTTGTTGTTGTTGTTGTTGTTGTTGCTGTTGTTTGGCTTTCAAGTATAACTCTCTGTACCATAGATAAATGTGAAGATTTTGACCAGGTAAGCCAGCAGATCCCAGTAGTAATCCTGCTATTCTAGTGAATATTTTTTCAATGTTTTATTTTAGTTTTGAGAGAGAGAGCACAAGCAAGGGAGGGGCATAGAGAAGGGGACAGAGGATCAGAAGCATGCTTCTTGCTGACACCAGTGAGCCCAAAGTGAGGCGTGAACTCAAAAACTGTGCGATCGTGACCTGAGCAAAAGCTGGATGCTCAACCAACAGAGCCGCCCAGGTGCTTCTATTCTAGTGAATCTTGAGAAGGGTCATTAAAGATGAGTTAGGGGAGCTCTAACACCACCCACTGGACTTTTCCAGGAACATGCAACCCAGGCATAGTGAAAGGGTTCTGATTCCAGCTAATTCCCATGTATGTGTGTGTTGGGGGGTGGGGAGTCCCCATCAACAGGCAATTCTCTATACACCAGCTGGGTGTCCTACAATTCGACTCAATTCTGACACTACCTACCCAGAAATAGGATCAGATTCCACAGGTCATGGGTTTGATTCTACAAGACCAGCAACCTCCAACAGACTCTAATCACAAGTCCATGTTGTCACGTGGACTTTGGACCAAATGGCTCTAAATCAGTGGTTCCCATGACCCCCTCCTTGGGTTCCATTCGTTTACTAGAGTGACTCGAAGAATTCGGAGAAACATTTTACCTTCTAGATAACCAGTTTATATAAAAAGATATAACTCAGGAACAGTCACCTGGAAGAGATGTGCAGGGCAAGCTGCATATGGGCTTGGAGCTCCAACGTCCTTTCCTAGAGTACCACTATCACTATATCTCCACATGTTCACCAACACAGATGCTCTCTGAACCCTGTGCTCTTGCGTTTTGATAGAGTCTTCACTACACAGGCATGATTGATTAAATAATTGGCCATTGGCAATTGATTCATCCTCCAGGCTCTCTCCTCTCCCCAGAGGCTGAGGGTGAGACTAAAAGTTCCAGCCCGCTAATCACATAGTTGTTTCCCCTAACAAATAGCCCCCATCCTCAGGGAATTTCCAAAAGTCACCTTGTTAACTTACACACAGTTGTGATGAAAAGGAGCTTGTTATAAATAACGGGACACCCATTTCACCTTTTATGACTTTGGAGTAATTTCAGGAACTGAGGACATGAGAACAGATATGATGACAATGCTCCCTTTGCTGTTATGGCTTAGGAAATTCCAAGGGTTTGGGGAGCTATAAAACAGGAAACATGCAAGACCAAATAAGTATGAAAAAATTATTTTGGTCATCTGAATGACTCAATATATCTTATTTATAAATCACAATATCACAGAGAGTAATTTCACAATGAATGGCAGCAGAATTTATGGTGGTCATACAACCTGAATTCAAGATTGGAAAAATAAATTATTTTATTTGATATTAACATATATAAAAGTAAGAAAGCAAGGTACTACATTAACCATATTACCTGAAGCAATCATTTAATATAATGTCATGTCAGTTTCTGTTGTAAAATGGGGCTTACCAAATCGAGTAGTTGTTTTGATCAAATCAGATCATCCATGTAAAGCAATCTACATATTTCATAGTGCAGAATAAGGAGCCAGCGAAGGCTACTAACTATAGTCATTACAAATTAGGTTATGTTTTACCTCTTAGTCCACCAGACCTGAAGGTGGAGTATAATTCAACTCAGTCCTGACACGATCTAGAATAGCATCAGATTCCACAAGTTAAGGGTTCAGTCCTTACAAGACCACCCCCTGTATACCACCACAGACTCTAATCACAAGCCCACGTTCACCCAGGCTTCTGACCACATGGGTGTTAATTGTCAATTTTGCTCCTCCCGGCTACTTCTAGACCAATCTTCTAGACCCTGCTCCCACCATCTCCAGCTTCATATCTCTTGTCATCACACTATCTTACTGACACTCAAATTTTAGCATGCATCAGAATCACCTGGAAGACCTGTTAAAATAGACAGCTGAGCCTGCCAGAATTTCTGATTAGCAGTCTTGCATGGACTTAGAATATTGCATTTCCAATAAGGTCCCATTGATGCTATTGTTGCAGGTCCACCCTTTGAGAACCACTGTGCTATACCTTACACAACCTCTCATTGTCACTAACATTCATAAACCTCTAAGCCTCTCCTCATTTCTCCCTTGGCTCACTGTCACTCTTTCCAAAATACTTTGACGTTATCTTTAGTAATTTCAGTTAACATTTACATGGCCCTTTTACAAGTCTCTAGACCTGAAGCTTGGGCAACTGCTCTCTTGCAATAAACTATTTTTTCCACTGTACCCCAAACTTTTTTTGTCTGACCCTACACGAGAACGTGCCATTAGCAATAATAGGTATCAGACTCACACATCCCTCTCACAGATCAATATCTCGTGTATTTCCGCCTTCTCACTAATGCTTCAACTCCAGAAATCTTCTAGACCTTCGTTCCACTCATCTTGTCATGTATTTGTGTGCTTTCTCTCAAGTTTTATTTCATAGTAAGCTATAATTGTATAAACTATCAATTTCATTGCTTCCCTTGCATTTAATCTTATTTGCCTAGGAAAAACAAACAGGATTAAATATAACTCCCCCATATTACACACTACATTCATAACTCAGAATACAAAAGGAGGGGAAAAATTAATACAAAAGGAGGGAAAATAGGGATACACTGACTTGCATTTTAAATTCATGATCCCTAATCTGAAAGTGCCTTTAACATTGCTTGACAATTAAATCTTTCTCATCCAGTTGACTCTCAGAATGATTATTTTGTATTTTCTCATGTCTCTTATAATCTTTTCTGCCCTCTCTCCAATCTTCGTAGTATTTCTTCACTTACTTGGAAGTCATCAGAAGTTACCCAAACTAACATGTATCTTTTCATGCACCAAAGAGAATCTACCTATGTAATCTGACTCCTAAGACCCAGTGTCATCCAAAGGGAGCTCTTCACTCTTGGCATTACAACTTGTCTGCTCTTGGCAACTCAAGGACAACGCTAACAATTTGCCTGTATCTCTCCTAATCATTAACATTTCCCCACCTCTGGGTATTACTAACTTTAACATACAAACAAGTCTTTATCTCTCCCATTTTAAAGGAAGCAAAAAAAAAAATCTCTCTCATGACCTTTCTTTCCCTCCCAGCTACTGCTATGCTATTTCCCTTCTCCTTTTTCTTCAAAGTTCATTTAGAGTTGTCTCTCTCACTTCTAAGCCTTTCTAAGCCTATTTCATTTAGATTTTCACCCATACTATTGCACCAATGCTGCTCTTAATAAGGGCAATATGACTCACATTTCAATAATGTAATGGCCAAGTCTTGGTTTTATCTGACATGTCCTACCAAAAACAGAGAAAAAGATGGTCAAAATTTCATCATGCTTATAGAACACCATTTTTAATTGGTTTTCCTGCTTCTTCTTTGGCAGCTAATTGTCAGTTCTCTTTGGTGGTTTTGCTTCATCTACCTAACGTCTTAATGTCTGTTTAATTCTGTTATATTACTAACATCTAAAATAGAGAGTGGCACATAATTAGTGATCAAAAATACATATGTTGAGATCATTATTTGATTTGGCAGAGGATCAATGTATGCCTTCGACTCTGAAGGCAGACTTGGATGGATTTGGGCGTTGCCTATATTCACTGATAACTATTTGATTGAAGCTGCTTAATCTCGCTATGATACAATTTCCTTGTTTGCAAATTCCTATGCACATATAATAAAAATTTAACAGCATTCTCATAAAGATTAAGTGATATAACATAGGAAAAGAACATAGTGCATTAGCTGTCATTATTACCAAGAATGGCATTGGATCCTGTAGTTCAGAGTCTCATATCACAAGGCTAAAATCAGGAATTGGACAGGGCTGAGGCCTCAGCTGAAGTTCAGCTGGGGAACCAGCTTATGTGGCTACTGGCAGCATTTAGTTCCTTGTGGAGAGCTTCAGCTTCTTGCTAGCTGTCAGCAAAAGGCCATTCTCGGTCCTCTGCCATCTATGTCTTCCCAGAATTCCCTTTTGTTTCTTCAAAGCAGTCAAGGGAGAGTCTCTGTGCAAGAAGGCAATTATGATTATACACACATAAATCCTGTTCAAGTGTGCTCTATTCTACTGAGTGCGAGCTGGGGAGGAACAGAGAGAGAGGGAGACACAGAATCTGAAGCAGGCTCCAGGCTCCAAGCTGTCGGCACACAGCCTGACGTGGGGCTCAAACTCACAAACTGTGAGATCATGAGCTGAGCCGAAGTCAGATGCTTAACTGACTGAGCCACCCAGGCACTCCTAGAGCCCTGGTCTTTTAATCTGGTCTATTCAATTTATTTATTGAATATTTATTGTATATTAATCACTATTAATACCATTATGTGAGGCACTGGGAATGCATCATGAACAGTTGTACCATCTGAAGTGACTAGTGTTTCCAATATTCCTAATATATTAATTACTTTTGATTTTTGCTGGACAGGTGGACACCTAAGCATTTCCACTCTTTCTTGCAACTAGCACTGGCCATTGACTCAGTTCATATCTGAATGATGTCAGTGGAAATACTATGTATAAATCCTACTAAGTGTCTGAAAAACAGAGAGGTCATAAACCATTCCTCTTCTTTTCTCCCTGTTGCTGGTTGAAATATTGAAATAACAGCTCCAGTTGGGGTAACTGTCTTGGACCATGAGGCAGAGACTGCATTCTGTGAATGGCACACCAAAACAAGAAAGTCCAGAATCACTATGGTTCATAGAACTTCAGTACATATGTGAACTTTGCTTATGAGAGAAATAAACTTCAATTTTGTTTGTTACTATTAACTAGGTGTCTTCACTAATCGAAGCAAAACCAAACTGATAACAATAAAAAGAAAAAATAATGAGTGAATCTGATATTGTCCTCACTTTCATGGATCCATTAATTCTCATTTACAACATATTTTAAATAATATTCTATAATTATTCTATAGTTAATAATTATATGTATTCTATAATTATATAATTAAGATGTAGATCCTTCCTACAGGCCCTTTAAGCAGGTATCCAATTTTTTTAAACTGTTGAATATATAACTACATTCCAGTAGATTGTATCTATACACTGAATATAAAATTAATTTTATGTCAGCAAATTGCTGTTTTTAACAAGTTACACAATTCAGAGAACCATATAATTGTCTTGCTCTCCAAATATGCTGTCTTTCAAATAGAGATAATGAAGATAGCTAAAGAGCAATGCAAAAAAAAAAAATCACGTCTGTTCAATGAATTCTACTTTACAGGTGGTTGGCTGAAAAATTAGCAAGCCCTATTTTCTGTGGTAATAAATCCTAATATTTGAAGAAAGGAAGTGTAGATGAATTACCAGTTCATTGCTACTTGCCACAGTACAATGAAGATTTAATCTTTATGGTGAGAAATCCAATCTTTATACAACTGCTGTAGTGATATTATTAATATAAAATGCCATCATTTCATTTATAATGTGGATATCGTGCTCCTTCATAGTTTTGCACAATTATGATATTGACATTTTGGATAATGTTGCAATTTTAAGTAATTGCAATGGTGTTTGTATGTGTGCTTATATACTCAAGGTTTTAAAATGGAAAAAGGGAATTATGGTTGTTACATAATCACACTATGTTTCTAGTGTGTTTAGATGAAAATGTGTAAACCATTTAAAAGGCAAATACATTGAGGTCAAGTCAAACAAATTATTCTATGAATGAGATTTATGGAGTTGTTCATGACCTATCAATTTTCAATATATAAATAAATGTTGCTTACTCCTTCAAGTAAGCAAAATTTTTAAAGCTATTTTCAGTGGATGACTTTTCAAATTTACAAATAAAGAATAGTTTCCTAGGTATAAAGTTCACTTATAAAGATGAAAATTAAAATAAATTCAGGAGGTTGAGATGTTGCACATATGTGGGTTGGGAATGGTGAGGAGACATGGTATTATGGAGGCATGGACCACAGCAAACATTTTTATACAATGTATGTATAAAATGAAGTATTTTTATACAATGTATATTGTTAACAAGTAGAAAGTGATTGCTAAAGTGGATTTATCAATACTGTGTAACAAATGAGAACACTTCACCTCATCTGTACACAGATAGTAGATCAAATTCTAAAGTTAGTTGTTTGGATGCTGCATTTTGCAGTATGTAAATGGGATATGTTTTTGTATTTATCCCATCGGTCCCTCTCTCTCTGTCCCTCCCTTCTTTATTTCCCACCCCTCTTCTCTACTTGTTATACCGCTGAGATTTCCAGGTAATCACATAGTCATTATTTAAAAAGTAAAAGGCTGCATGGGCACCTGGATGGCTCAATCCCTGGAGTTTCCCACTCTTGATTTCAGCTCAGATCATGATCTCAGGGTTGTGGGATTGAGCCCCGCATCAAGCTCCATACTGAGTATGGAGCCTGCTTAATATTCTCTCTCCCTCTCTCTCTCTCAATCTCTCTCTCTTTCTCTCTGCTCCTCCCCTGTTTGCTTGTATGTGCTCTCTCACTCTATCAAAAACTTTTTTAATTAAAAAATAAATAAATAAAACATAAAATTTACTGCAGTAAATTTGTCCAAATAATATTTTTTGTGTTATTTCCTCCCCAAGGTCTGTTTGTTATTCACACATTGCTGATACCTGCTTTGTGGATGTTTCTTAGGACATCTGCTTCCTATCAAAGTCATGGTTTATTTTTGTTACTGTTTTTCACCCATTGTGTAAGGAATTATTGGGATCTATTTAATAACTCCACTAAAAATATAGATTCAGAGTATATACTTAGTTTTCTGGGCCAGAGGACATCTCACTCCCTTTCTCTATCTTTGCATCACAGATGGTTGGCTACTTGGTTAGAGTATTGTTTCTTTTTCAAGTGAGTTAATCAGCTGAGGCTCTTTGATTGACAGCCCATGCTCTAGTTTTATTCTTAGCACGCATTCTATATTAATATATATTCTGCAATATATATGTATATATATATAATTTTATACATATAATATTAACATATATATCATACATATTACACATACATTATATATAATACATATATAATATTATATTAATATAATTTAATACATATATATAATATTATATAAATATAATATTATATATATAAAATCTTTAACTCTCCTTTGACTTGTTTCTTTGTTTCATACCAAGTGTAATCATGCAAATTGGTTAGCCTGAGGCATTCTCAATCTGTTTCTGTTTTCCCAGTTTTTTCCAATTTAGCTTCCAAGTGATATTTTTATTTTTAATAAAATAATCTTACTAATAGTTCCATTAAGTTAAGGCAGTGTGGATTGCTTTCTGCATATTTGTTTATTACAGATTCTACCATGATCTCATCTATTAGTGATTGAGATGCATGTGTAGTAAACAGTTCTCATTTGAACATGTGTTATGAAAGATGTGTATTGATAATTTCATCTCTCTTTTCTCAAAGCTTTCTGGACTCATCTTAATGAACATTTCTTTGTCAAGCATACCATTCAGAATGTTCAGTGAGTAAAGGAAAAAAAAAACAAAAAAACAAAAAGCAGTTCTCAGGCACAAGTGGCAAAAAAGCAGCCAAGGCCTTCCCGGTGATAGATGAAGAATTATGCCACACAACTGTCCTTACTAGTCACTAGTCCAAGCCAATATGTCAATGGTTTATCAAAGCCTATAAGCTTTAGGCTGCCAGTTGGTGAAAGCCAGTGAGAAACAGAAAAAAAAATCAATTAAGTAAGCATAAAATATGTACTGCAAATAGAGGATGAGTTTTGTATGTCGAATGTGAAGAGATTAGTGTAAACACTCATTGCTTTCTCAGTTGTTATATATCCTAAACCTTCAGTATTTGTATTAGGAATGCTTTTCAAGTTTTTTTTTAAAGTCCTTAGGCAGCAATTAACGCAAATAAAGGTAAAGTGCATATTAAATGGAAAATTGAATACTAAATTTGTTTCCTGAGAAAATCAATGTTGAGCATTTAATCTCCTTAGTATCATCACTGATATTTATGATGCACTTTGAGTACCATGCTGATACCATAACCACATGAAAGTCAAAAGGAACAAGATATAGCAGTTTCTGCTTGAAAAGTCAGTATTTTCCCAAGCTTATCCTTAAAAGGGGAAATTTTAAAAATCTAGCCACAGAAGATATGTTTACATGTCACCCTGTGAAGCAAGAATTTTTATTAAGATCAAATGATTGGCTTCCTGAATTAATTTGTCTCATTTTTAAAATCAAACATTCTGTTGTACATGAGAAATTAAGTGACATCCATTAATAAGCTAGTTTGTGTTTTTTTGTTTTTGTTCTTTTTTTTGTTTTGTTTTGTTTTGTTTTTTTGCCAGCAAACTTCACAGGTAAATGATGCTCTCACCATCATCAGGTGCTTTAATGGAAAACGAATTAAGTAAATTACAATAATGGATTTTTTACACAGTTCAGTGAAAGTAAAACCTTTGAAATATATTCAGTCACATATATATTAGAAATTATATTGAACACTATGGTAAATTGTAAATGTTGAAATTTCAGGATTGGAGATAAAATTATTAGTCTCTGATAATAATACAAATTCTACATAAAGAAATCTATGCAGGAAACTTGTACTTCAAATTCATTGTGATGAAAAACATTATTTATATTGTATTCAAACATCCATCAATATTTTGCCAATCGAAACTAAAGCTATTTTTCATTTTTTAAATTTGTTATATTGTTTTTAAATATACACACATAGAGGATTGAGCTACAAAATTTTTTTGTGATGAAACTCATGTTGAATGTAGAAAAAGTCTTTAGCATGCAAATATACTTTACTGTTCATTAGGAAGCAAATTTTAGGAAATCTTTGAAGAATCACTTTATAATCAACCTATATATCTTATTATGTTTTGAACATTATCACAAATGAGTCCAGTAAGTTTTTATTTTATGTTTCTACACTAGTTATGAATCTTTAATCAAAGTATTCAATAAATGAACACCTCAAAATCTTCACTTTTGAAAGTGATAGAAAATGCAATTACTGAAAATAATTGTTGCAAATGAAAAAATTCAAAAATATCTATTAAAGCAAATAAAAAGGGAATATCTAGATTTGGGGGAAGAATTATTGCTTGGAGCTCCTATTTTTATCTGCATTAGTTTACATTGTAGTTTTGGAATTAAATGAAATTGGGAAAATTTCTTAGCGTCTTCATTTAGCAGTATATCCAAATAGTAGAAGTTATTTGAGAAGTTTTGTCTTGAAAAACTCTTTCTTGAAAAATGGCACCATGTGTAAAGGCAAATATTTGGACTGAAATATTAATATTTAAAATAAAGTTGAATAGAAAATGTCTTCCAGCAGAATTTTCTGTGAGTTTACCAGTTATCTCAGTTCCTGTAAAAAATAATTTCTCAGTTAAGTTTGTTGTGTTGCAAAGAATAGAGTCAACTGAGTATCACAATTTTAAATTCATTAACCAAAAATGCAACTTTGAAGCAGATTATAGGAAATTATATGAAAATAAAATAAAAATCACACCATATTTTAAAAATGATATTCTTTAAAAATGAAGGTGATATAGACAAACACAGCTAAGACATTGATTAAAATATATGGCAGTATATGTAGAATAATTATTCTGCTTATGAAATATTTTAATGTTCAGATAGTAAATTTAAAATTCTTTTTTTTAGGGGCGCCTGGGTGGCTCAGTCAGTTGAGCGTCCGACTTTGGCTCAGGTCATGATCTCACAGCTCGTGAGTTCGAGCCCCGCGTCGGGCTCTGTGCTGACAGCTCAGAGCCTGGAGCCTGCTTCTGCTTCGGTATCTCCCTCTCTCTCTGCCCCTAACCCACTCACATTCTGTCTCTGTCTCTCTCAAAAATAAATAAACATTAAAAAAATTTAAAAACAACATTCTTTTTTTTATTTTAGCTTTAGGTGTATATATCTATTCTACTTATTTAAAAGGAGTTTTTACCTAAAATATTTTCAATACAATTGTAACTCAGGCCCACTAGTATCATGAAAACAATTTGTCAGTCAATAAAACAATTGCTGGTAAATACTTTCAAAAATTCAATATATCATTTTAATTATTTTGCCATCCTGTCCCACTTTCAAAAGTTTCCAGTGGGGAAAAAAAATTGTATGATATTTTTATTCACATGCTGCATCCATACCCAGTCAGGAAATCTCTGCATCAAGAAATCATGTTGGTTAAGCTCTGTGTCTCACTCCTTCTCTGCATCTCTGATGTCCTAAACCATTCCAAAGCCAGTATACTCTTTCACCAAAATATCTAACACATCTTCCTCTATTCTGGCTCTGCTAAACGCTGTTGTCAATACAACAGGTAGAATGAAACTTTTTAAAAATGTAAATCTGTTCAAAAATTTGTAGATGTTCTTTATTTCACTCATAATAAAAGGTCAGTCTTAATTATAACCTTCAAAGGCTCTATTAGAGTTCACCCCGTTACCTCTTGCACCTTATTCTAATCAGGTCCTTGATCACTCTATTTTGGTTACATTCACCATTGACCTGCTATTGCTCTGACTCGAGAGTCACCTTCTTTATGTAAGAGTTTTTCTCTAGCTGTTGTCCCACAAAACGCTGTATGACTAACATCTCACATCCTTCAATTCTTGATTCAAATTTCACCTTGTCAATGAGCCATCACACCCTCCATGCATTCACCCTTCATGCTAACTGTTCTTTCTTGGGCATGAGAACTTCAGGTTCACCAAACCCTGCTTCCTTCTCTCCAATTTCCCTCTAATTTTTTCAGCGTGTAGTAAGCCATATGATTTACTTATTACATGTTATGTTTATGGATTCTCTCACCTTCTAGAATGTCTCAGGGTGGACCTCTATTTGTTGTTCTTCACTGAGAAGCCTCAAGTACCTAGAACCATGCCTGAACATAGTAGGTTATCCTTAGGAAATAAAGCTCACATTTTTGAGCATTGATTAGAATTTATTATGAATACAGGGCACCTGGGTGGCTCAGTCAGTGAAGCATCCACTTCAGCTCAGGTCAAGGTCTCACAGTTTGGGAGTCCAAGCCCTGTGTCATGCTCTGTGCTAACAGCTTGGAGCTTGCACATGCTTCAAATTCTGTTTCTCTCTCTCTCTCTCTCTCTGTTCTTCCTTTGCTCATTCTCTGTCTCTCAAAAATAAATAAATGTTAAAAAAATTTAAAACAAAAGAATTTATTATGAATATATAGTAAAACTGTTTCATAAATCTCTCTCTATATATATATAACTACACATATCCCTTAAAATGTATGTGTGTATAATATATATACACATGCAACATATTATATATATGCAATATACATTATATATATATAAATATATATAGCCATTTTTATTGTGATTTGGTGGCAAAGGATTGTTTGGGAGATATATAAAGATATATCTAACATTTACCTATCTTTTTTTTAATTTTTTTTTAATGTTTTTATTTATTTTTGAGACAGAGAGAAAGGCAGAGCATGAGCAGAGGAGGGGCAGAGAGAGAGGGAGACACAGAATCAGAAGCAGGCTCCAGGCTCTGAGCTGTCAGCCCAGAGCCCGATGTGGGGCTCAAACTCACAGACTGTGAGATCATGACCTGAGCCGAAGCCGGATGCTCAACCGACTGAGCCACCCAGGCGCCCCAACATTTACCTATCTATATATGTAGATATCTAATCATATATGTACATATGATTAGGTACCTAGATATATAGATCTGTATTTATATACACATATCTACATAGGTACATGTAGATATACATGTATGTAGATACACAAATCTATCCTTTTTGCCACCAAATCAAAATCTGCTATCCAGACAAACTAATTTGAACAAAACTTGGAAAAGTATCAAACATCTCCAGTTTGAAAAATCTCACAATTCAGCAAAAGCAATACGTTTAATGTTATAATAATTGAGAAACAGAATAAAGACTTGTCTTAGACTTTTGGAATAAAATGCTCTATTTACCTTTTACATACTAGGTAAGATAGTTCAAAGTATTTTGTTGTTTGTTTGGTTTGGCCATTGCATTTTAACACCTTGAAGAGTGTTTAGATTTTACATAAACTATAAAAGATTTTACATAAACTATAAAAATCAGAAATAGAGCCCAAGAAACAAAATGGTTAGAATGTTTTTATTTTTCTATCTGTAAACACATATGGCCAAAAAAAGAAAAGGGAAAACCACAACCAAAGTAGGGTGTGTCGTGGGGTGTGAACAATACATTCAACTACTTTGAAGACCTACTATTATTTATCAAAGATTTTAGAAACTGAGTGTTAAGACTAATTTTTCTTAATAATTTAGATTGCTTACCCCATGCCTTGCTCACATGTTTCTTAAATTATAATTCAGAAAACATTGAAATATTTTAAATACCTGCATATTTTTTCTTCATATGTAAAGAACCACAAGCATAAGCAACAAAAGACATTGTTTTGTTATTATTAAGGGATAAAATATATTTTAATCTTATCTATTTGAACGTAATCCACTTAAAATTTCATTAGATTTTACTAAAGTTGTCTCCAGTGAGTAGAATTTTCATTTTCTAATTTAAAATGATGGAATTATAAGAGAAATAGTGTCCTAGAAAAGTTTATCTAGATATTTTTTATCCCTCAGAAAAAATCCACCTTGGGATTAAATGGAGCATTTGAGTGTGATGAGATAGACATAGTAGTAAGAATGTATTTTATCCTACACAATTTTGTTTTTCCCTAGTGTCAAAACTATTCCTGAGGTATGGAGAAGTTCAAATTTAAATTAAGTATTAAATACTATAGTCTACTGGAATATGAAAACAAATGAATTATAATAAATAAAATAGGGAAATTAGAAATATATTTAGTTACAAGTAGGGGTGCCTGTTGGGCTCAGTTGGTTAAGCATGTGACTTTTGATTTTGGCTCAGGTCATGATCTCATGGTTTGTGAGTTCAAGCCGCACCCAGGACTCCTCACTGACAGTGCAGAGCCTGCTTGGGATTCTGTGTCTCCCTCTCTCTCTCTGCCCCTTCCTTGCTTGTTCTCTCTCTCCCTGTCTCAAAATAAATAAATAAACATTTTTTAAGAAGAAAAAAAAATAGCTACATGTAGAGAAGAATTTCAGGAAATTTCTCAATTCGGGGAGGATCATTTCTTTCCTTTTCTCCCTGTAGCACTGTGGAGCATTATGTTAATGCAGTTCTTAAGTATTCATTGCAAAAATGTAAAATTATAAATTTGCATGTTTATTTATATTGATAAAAATACATAGAAATAGTTTCAAAAGCTTAAATCACTCAAAATATAATAGAGTAGGGTGGAGTAGCCTCACAGGTAATTAATATTAGCTCTAGAGTAGATAAAACTGGTCTGTTAAATTGGGAGTTTAGGAGTAGAAAGAGGAATTTGTGAATCCAGAGTCACATGAGGAGAACGGACTTCCGCGCTGGACAAAAGACAAGAATGGTCAAAGCTCCGTGAGCAAACACTTCAGGTCAGTCTTCACTTAGCTCAAACCATCCCAAGATGCAGAATTTCCTTGGCCTCCTCCATCCAAATATTCTTCAGGAGACTTTTATTGACCATTTGCCTCCACATTCAGAGCAACTGCAGAGAACTCTCCTGTAACACCGACCCTTGGCTCAATCCTGTTTTCTTTTGGCCCCCAAATAGCCTCAGAGAAACGTGTCTATTATTGTGAGCAAGATAAGGCACTTGAGGTTTAAAATTCAAACCCAAAATAACTTTCTTATAAGGAAAGAAGGAAGACAGAGCTCATCACTAGGAAGAAACTTTTTATTATCTATCAGAATTCATTTTAATTTTACATGAAGTAAAGTCATATGCAGACAGATGTAACCACGGGGCTGGGAGCAAAAGTGAAACTAGCTGATTCAGATATGTATTCAAAAGGCAGAGGGAAAATGAGTCCCTCAACAGCCATTGTCCTGCTTAGCATCTGAAAAGAGGGAGCTAGGAACTGCAAAATGAAGATAAAGACTGAGTAGGGTAATATTGAGGAATAATAGCCTGAATACATACATATATAAGACTGAGCCAAAATTGTACTCACTTGGCAAATATATATTTGACATTGTTCTTATTATCAATAATACTAAACTCGAACAAGAGGAACAATATTTATCTCAATATATGTGGGTGTGTCTGTGAATTTATATCCATTTTATGAAAGAAATGGGAAAATCATAACAGTGTAGTAATATTAATTTTGCCCGTTTCACTAAGCAGTTTATTTAACATAATTGCAAAAATCCCTGAAAACTTGATAAGTATGGTTTGATAAACACATTAGTTTCCTAGGGTGGCAGTAGCAAATTACCCCAAACTGGGTCTCTTAAAACAACAGAAATTTATTTTCACAGTTTTGGGGGCTAGAAGTCTGCCTGAAAGGCAGAGCTGTGCTCTCTTGGAAGGTTCTAAGCCAAGGGGTCATTTCTTACCTCTTTCTAGCTTCAGTGGTTGCTAGTAATGCTTGGTGTTTCTTGATGCATCTTTCCAATCTGTCTATCTCATCTGGTCTTTTCTCTCTTTGTCTTTAATGTGAAAAATGTCCTCTTCTTGTAAGGACATTAGTCATTGGATTCAAACTCACGCTAGTGCAGTATGACCTAATTTTAACATCATTAAATCTGGGAAGACTCTCTCTCTAGATAAGTCCACATTTACAGTCACCTGGAATCAGGACTTAAACATATCTTTTTGAGAGACAAAATTTAATTGTATAACAGGTAAGATAAACATGGATGAGTAAAATAAAGAAAAAATACTTTTGCAAAGCATATGGTAGGAGGGGTGAAAGTCACCATAGGCTGAAGAGGACAGTGGAAAAGCAAGAAAGATGGATATGCCAGAAAACATGAAAGGGAGATAAAAACTGAGCTAAAGAAGATGAGAATCATAAGATTCATACATTTCATATATATGAAGACAAGTAGCAGAATTATAGAAAATTTAAAGTCTATCTTTATTTAAACACAACAACTTGAAGTAGATAAGCCAGTAGGAAGGCAACTGTGTGCCTCTCTCCAGACTTAGGTCTCCATTACTATTAACTGAGAACTTGGGAACCTGCAATTCTAAAGCCAGACAAGTGGTTCTTGCTTGTTGAAATCTATTTGGTTAATGAGAAATAAGCCAAAAGTGTAATTTTTGTTGCAAACTTAATTGTGTCTCTTGAATTAAAAGGCATCTATGCGGCCGTGTGTAATATCAGAGCCCGTGCATTTTTCCACCCAGCTCTGTTAAATCAGTTCAGATAAGTTCATCCAGTACAAGACAGCTCGTAAAAAGGAGCGATGTCTGCATACAATGAATCTTTCACTCCTGATTCTTTTATAAAAATTCAAGTGTCAATACCATTCACAGAACTAAGGTAACATCCAGTCACAAATTCCAATTTAAAATATCCAAGGTAGGATATGAACTTGCTGGGATTCAACGCAAATGTTCTATGCATAAGAGGGTTTCAATTTTACTATCAATGTGACATAGGAAAAATATGTTGCACTTCTTTAATAAACCAATCTATATCTGTAGCTGTGGAAGAACTCAGTGAAAAGCACTCTTTAAAACTTAAGTTATATTAACTTTGGAAAATACAACATCATTATTCAAAAGACTTTAAAATTCTGAAGACACATATTTATGTATCTGTTATTTTTTTTTAAGTTTATTTACTTATTTTGATAAAGGGAGAGCACATGTAGGGGAGGGGCAGAGAGACAGGGAGAGAGAATCCCAAGCAGGCTCTACACTGTCAGTGCAGAGCCTGATGTAGAGCTCGAACTCATGAACCAAGAGATCATGACCTGAGCCGAAATCAACAGGCAGATGCTTAACCGACTGAGCCACCCAGACGCCCCTATATATGTTAAATTTTAAGTGGGTTATTATAAAGAACTTTTCTCATAAACCACAACACTCATATCAATTTAATAAAATGACAATACTTCTATCACCTAATGAAAGTAAAACCAAATAATAATGTACCTATGTAGAAATATATGTAGCAATATTAGAGCATATTTCATATAAAACTATATTTTTATATAAAATCATATGTGTGTGTATATAGATATCCATATGTGTATGTCCATATACATATATGTATGTGTGCAAATAATATAACAGATATTGATCTTCTATTTTTGAGAATCTTGCTTGTTGCAGAAAAGGAATATTTTGTTTTGCTATCCTGCTAGGCAGTGAGGCACTTGCTTGAGAGGAGACAGAGGAAGCCCTTTCTTGTCCAATTTGACCTAACACCAGATGTGGGTGTGAATCAATTTAACTAAGTCAAGAGAGTATTAAAAGATTGTCCCCATATTTAACTGTGCATTTTAATTAGTAACAGAAATCGACATTTTGATCTCTATCTTTCTGAATCCTGGATACTTATCTCAATGGATTTTTTTCTATTTTTTTTAACGTTTATTCATCTTTGAGAGACAGAGAGAGACAGAGCATGAGCAGGGAAGGGGCAGAGAGAGGGAGACACAGAATCTGAAGCAGGCTCCATCCTCCGAGCTGTCAGCACCAAGCCCGATGAGGGGCTGGAACTCAGGAACTGCGATATCATGACCTGAGCTGAAGCCAGACGCTCAACCAACTGAGCCATCCAGGCGCCCCTCAATAGATTTTTAACTTGTGCAATAAATAAGGGTGTGATTTATCCGCCCTCTAGGATTCCAAAAATATTTATACATATTTAACACAAATCCAGATTTACACATTTATCTAAACCAGAAATCTGACAGTTATCCTAGAATACCTTCCTTATCTTCAAATTGATGAAACTCATTATTCTGTCACCAAGTTTTATTGATTTGACCTCCAAAATAGAGATTTTTTTTTCAATTTCATCAGATTTTCTCCATCTCCACGGTCATTGTTTTGACTTGGTTTTCATCATTTATTATCACACTAGTGCAGTTGCTTTCCTGCTTCCAGTCTTTCTCTTACCCATGCAGTTTACAAAATATTAATCAAACCCAAACTTAACCATGCCACTTTGCTACTTAAAATCCTTCTCTTACCCCTGTCCTTAGAGGATAATGTCCAAACCTGCTCGAGTGGTATTTGAGGACACTCAGGAGCTCTTTCACACTTCATCTCCCATCACTTTTCTTATCATTCTGTGTAGACATCCTCCATAGAATTCCTTGAAAAGGTTATGCCTGGAATCACCTCCCTCCATTAACTCACCTAATTCATATCCTCAAAGCTCAAGTTAAGATATGCAATGACACTTTTTCCAGTTTTCTCTCTGCTCAGAAATATGTGCTACCTCCATCGTCCCATACACCTCTATAAATGGCTGAAGCGTAGCATGCCTTGTCTCTTAATTATCAATGCACATGCTGTTCCCCCACGCCCAGGACACTGGTAAATATTTGAGCAAAGAACTATGCCTTATTCATTTAGGTAAGATCCCATTCTAGTATATAACATGTCATAGGAGGTGACCTATGATATAAACATCTTACAACCGAAAGAATAAAACAAAATTTTGATTCTAAATTGAGGTTCAACCAAGAGTATTCATAATCTTTAAATACAGGGAAAGCACTCTGTGAACTTTTTTTAACTTTTTAAAAATTTCGGTACAGTTGACATACAATGTTACATTAGTTTCAGGTGTGCAACAGTGATTTGACAAGTTTATACATTATGCTATGCTCACCACAAATATAGCTACCATCTGTCACCGTACAACTATTACAATATCATGGACCATGTTCCTCATGCTGTGCTTTTTATTCTTGTGACTTATTCCATAACTGGAAGCCTGTATCTCTCACTTCCCTTCACCCAGATTGCCCATCTGCCACCTTTCTTCCCTCTGGCAACCATTAGCTTGTTCTCTGTACTTATAGATATGATTCTACTTTTTGTTTGTTTACTCATTTGTTTTGTTTGTTTGTTTTTAGATTCCTCATATGAGTGAGATCATATGGCATTTGTCTTTCTCAACCTGACTTATTTCACTTAGCATAATACTCCTATGTTGTCACAAATTAACTCTTCTTTATTGAAAATTTAGAAGAGGAAAGTCCTATGAGCCAGAGGGAGTCATATTTTCAGGACTCCACTGACTCCCCAAATTGGGACACATCCTTAACTGTATTGAACACACACTATGGTAATATAATGGAAGAGTGAAAGCCAGAGAAGAGAAGGTCCTCACTTACACATTGAACACAATGGTCACATACTCTTTGGATGTTGCCAAACTGAACACAGTGAACATAATGGTCACAAACACTTTTGGGTAACGTGTACAGATGCTTCTGGTACAAAATAATTGCTTGGCGGCAGGTAGGGAGTCTCACCCTATGTTTTAAAAACACATACACACATACATACTCACATAGGGAAAATCAAGGATCATGAATAGGTTGGGCAATAATAGTTCACATAATCCTTTAAAATACCTTGTTAAGATATGTGCAAATATAATAAACTCATTTTTGCTTAAGCATATTTTTCAAGACTTACACTTATTTAAAAGCAAAAATGACTTTAAATTTCTGACATTTAGCATCCTATTTTCATGCCAAATTTTCAGTAGATAGCAGTTTTTAGTGTGACATACATTACAATAAATCACAAGGTTTTCATTAAACACTTATCCAACTCCCATGCACTGATGCATATTCACACACACACACACACACACACACACACACACACACATGAAACCCCCTCAAATTTTCCCTCATCGTTTCAATTAGCATACACAGTTTTAACTTCTCTCACAGATTTTTTTTTCCCTTCTGGAACCCTGAAACCATTTAGAATACTTTCAGAAGAGAATATCTGTTTTAAAGTATATACCAATGCTAACTGGTTCTTTCTAAGAATTACAAGCATTGTGTTCTCATTAGAAGACAGATTCAGTTTTCCCAAGAGCATAGTAATCTCAAGGAGGTCTCTCACTTTGTCCTCTGGCATGAAAAAAAATTCTCTTAATGATACCAATTAAGAGGTGTGAATGTCATTTCTACATCTTTGTTCTGTTTCAGGTCAGCAAGTCCAGGGCTCAAAACAAAGTCATATCAACCTTGTTAAAGTTTATACAGACTTCTGTAACATTCGATCAGGAAGGCAAATATTTCAAAATAACTGCAAATATCTTAAGGTATTCTCAACAAGAGATTTACATTATTTACACCCTATTTTTATTTATTTTCTCTCTATAAAACAAAAGAAGGAAAAGGCATGAAATGGATCACTCTAATCTTACCTGAATTTCTCTTTTAGTTTCTACTTGTGAGTTTAACTATGCAGTATTAACTTTTCTTAAATCCCTTTACACAAATAATGCAATTTTCATGTAACATTACTTTGATTACTCTTTTCAAGAATGACAAGGACAGCCATTCTTGCATACTTCTTCTTTTGACCTTCCATCTCAAGATGTTGATTCCCTCCTCCTTAATGTTTACATGTGCTCATTCAGCAATAATTTGTCACTTTTATCTGGATCAGCTAGTGTCTAAGTGCCATTCAAAACTGGTTCAGCTCAATGAGGCAGTAAAGATCTATGGCTTCTAGAGTACTCTGGTTAACAACTAAAAGTGAAGTATGGAGAAAAGACGGTAGGGTTATATTGCAGGAGGCATTTTAATCCTGCAGAAGCTGAAAGAGCTGTGCCTTCTGCTGTAAAAAAGTCACGGGTCCCTTGCACATAAAATTAATGTTTTGTAATGATAATTGAGCAAAAATATTAAAAGTATAATTGTTTACAATTAATTAATTTTACATAAGCTAATTTTATAGTACATCATTTCGTTGAGTTATAAAAAATAGTATATCTTTGCATTATGTCTAATTTGCTTGAAGGTTTTTTTTTAATTTTTTTTTTCAACGTTTATTTTTGGGACAGAGAGAGACAGAGCATGAAGGGGGAGGGGCAGAGAGAGAGGGAGACACAGAATCGGAAACAGGCTCCAGGCTCTGAGCCATCAGCCCAGAGCCTGACGCGGGGCTTGAACCCACGGACTGCGAGATCGTGACCTGGCTGAAGTCGGACGCTTAACCGACTGCGCCACCCAGGCGCCCCCAATTTTTTTTTTTTATTTTTAAGTACACATCAAAGCTAAAAAATACACTTAGGAGAGCTGGGTGGATCAGTCTGTTAAGCGTCCGACTTCGGCTCAGGTCACGAGTTAGTGGTTCATGAGTTTGCGCCCGGCAGCCGGCTCTGTGCTGACAGCTTGGAGCCTGGAGCCTGCTTCAGATTCTGTTTCTCCCTTTCATTCTGACCCTCCCCCACTCATGCCCTGTCTCTGTCTCTGTCTCTCTCTCTAAAAACAAAAAAAACATTAAAAAAATACATTTAGGTAATATTAGCATCAATAATATGAATTATCTCAAGCATAATTGAGAGTTCCAGATAGAGTGCTTACTATTTTTTCTCAGATCATTTGAAATTTGTACTCAATTTTTTAGAGCAGTTTTAAAATCCAATACCATCTTGGGGCGCCTGGGTGGCTCAGTCGGTTAAGTGCCCGACTTCAGCTCAGGTCATGATCTCACACTCCCTGAGTTCGAGCCCTGTGTCAGGCTCTGTGCTGACAGCTCGGATCCTGGAGCCTGCTTCAGATTCTGTCTCCCTCTCTCTCTCTCTCTGCCCTTCTCCTGCCCATGCTCTGTCTCTCTGTGTCTCAAAAATAAATAAAAACATTAATTTTTTTAATTCAATACAATCAACCCTCAACACTTTGAAGTGCATTGGGTTATTGTTTCTATTTTATATATGAGAAACCCCAAATCCATAAAAGTAACAATGATTTTCCATGCTTACTAAGGAATAAGCAAACAATTTTGAAGCCCAATAAAATATCAGAGGTATAACTATATTTAGGGTCCTGAATATTATTTTCCCCAAATATGATTAAATCTTTTCTGAATATTAATTTCAGGGAACAGGTTGAATATAATCAAATTCTTCAATATATTTCCAAGAAGTTATAACTAGGTGGAATCAAATTTTATATTGAAGATTATATTCAATTTCTTTTTAACAGAACTACTCAAGAGTACACTTGTATTTCCTAATTTCTTCAGCATTCGTTTTCACCATTAAAAGTATTTCTCTTGAAAAAAGTCAAACATATAAAATAGTTTAAAAAGGTGTATTTTAAAATGAAAAGTAAAGTTCTCTCTCTACCAGAAAAGTATCAGACACAGTCCTCTAGAAGTGAACACTCTTGAAAATTTTCTTAAATATCTTTCTATAATTGTATGCACAGAGAAGTATACACATGTACAGACACACACACACACACACAAATATATATATAAAATATGTGCACATGTACATAATGTTATTTATATATTTAAATATATACTCTGAGGGTTTTTTCAGTGTGTCATATATCTTGAAGACCTTTTCATATGGACACATACAATTTTATCTTATTTTTTCTAATGATAACCTAGTATCCTATCATCTTTAAAACATGGTATATAGTAATTGCTTACCCAATCATATTGTATATTATATTAGCATATATATGATATCAGATTATATAAAGTATCATATTTGTAGTTTGTTTTTCATTTCTTCAATAATGAACATGTTTCACAGTAATTTATGAATTCCCTGTTCATGTTCTAGGCCCATATTTCTGTCATGTTTCTGATGATTTGTGTCAGTTAGGTCAGTAGCAACTTTGCAATTTCTTTTTTGGTCTTTGACCCACTTAGAAACCTCACTGCTCTTCTCTTGCCATAGATCATCAAATAATCATGCAATTATGTGCATTTTGTTATTTCCTTTCTGGCCTCAAGGCACTTCCCATGCACAGAAAACCAGGAGCATGTCAGTGCTTGGGGAAATCTTCCCACCCATCTGTTTGCTACTATCCTACTTCAGATCTCTTCCAATCACTTTCAAAAATAATTCTGGGAAGCTCCAGACTAGATTAGATACTCTACAAGAGTATTTATCATACTCTATTAATGTTTTTCATTTAATTATTACTTTTCACCACTAGACATTTAAGTTTTAAGAATGAAGTCAGGGGATGCATCTGTATCCCCAGCATTTAGCACAATGTCTGGCACACAGAAGGTATTCAATAGATAGTGTTTTTATCTGAGTAAAATCTCTATTGGATTAAATACATCTTGAAGCTGTTATACACCTGTAGAGTAATTACAAAGGAACAGTGGGATTAGGATTAAATTACATTATCTGCTTCTTCAATTATTCATGCACATGATCATTCTATAAACATAGTTACCTATTATAAATTTGACATTAATAACAAAAATAGCCAGCAATAACACTAAACTATTGAGCAAGTGGTACTTATGTACTTAAGACATTTGCATACATTTTGCATTAATTCTTCCAAAAATCCTGAATGGAACACTAATTATGGAGGCTTTATGAACACACACACACACACACACACACACACACACACAAAAGTAAAATTAAGAAAGCTTAAGTAATATGTTAGTATTGCAGTGAGTATTCTATCACTCATAGGTGATAGAATCAGGAAAATTGAATTCTATATTTCATTGATTCTATTGTCTAGATTTTTTTTAGCCATCTCCATAAAGAAGATATTATTTTTTAGTAGCCAATGATAGCCAATGTAAACCCAATTACAAGATCATCAGTAAAATATTTCCATTAAATCCCTTTCTTTAATTTTCTATGTATCCCTTTGTGATTTCTTTTCTATCTGCATTTATTGAAATAATGCCAAGATTTGTTTCTTTTTATTCTGGTAATGTATTCAAATAGTGATTGATTTTTAGAATGTTGAAATTCCCTTGAACTCCTAGGATAAAACATTCTTGGTGAAAATCTATTAAAATTTTCATATTCTACTGAATTTGATTTGTTAGCATTTTGTTGAAGATTTCTGCATCTATGTTTATAGGTCATTTGTTTTGATTTTCAGGTTTTTAAAAAATCTTTGTGTCAGGTGTTATTACGATTCATCTAGCTTTGTAAAAATCAATTGAGAAGTGTTTCCTCTATCTCTACTTTCTGAAATAATTTGTGAAGTGTTGACATTATTTCTTTTTACAAGTTATAAAAATATACTTGTAAATATAAAATTATGGTCCAGACAAGATGGTGTACACTCATCTTCTCCTCGCTGCTCCCTGTTTGGTACAACCGTCTATGATGAATGCAATAGGTAATTAAAAAATAAATGCAAAGGTAATAAATAGAACTTAAAAAGTGGACAAAGGAAGGCAGACTGATTTGAGATTCCAGAACTGGAGGAATAGCATAGTGTGTCTTATGAAAACCCACCCAGCAGAAGAGGTGACTCAAGCTTGCTGTTTTCCACCCTCCAACTTAGCAAGTAGAAGCGGCCAGGTATGTTCATCACTCATTTAGATCAAATGGGAGTACTGGAAAGGCAGTACTGGAAAGAGAGATTGATAGAAACTCCACTGACAATGATCAACCAGGGGAAGTACGGTCTTACCCCACATGATCTCAGTGGGGACAAGGAACACACACAAAAGCACCAGGCAGTTGGGGTCACCAGCAGGTGGGAATCTACCAAAACAAGCATCCAGCCAGGGACGACGTCTCTGTCTCCTACAAGCAAGGGGGCTCCCACCACAAAAAGAAGCCTCACCCAGAACAGATATTTTGTCCTCTTGGGCCTGAGTCTCCCCTCCCTCACCTAGAGATATCTGGTGGCCAGTGGGCAGCAGCAAAGTGATCTGTCCACAAGCAGACCAGCTCCTGATGCATTTTTAATCACCACAGACCAAAAATGCACCTTCCCCACTGTGGCCCAGTCAAATTAAACACCTTTTGTCCACTTGAGCACCAGGAATTGTGACTCTGGAAGCCCTCTTGGAAGCAAAAACAAACAAACAAACAAACAAAAACAAAACAAAACCAAGGAGACTAAACTAGTCATGCAAAGATTCTAAAAATCAGGTAGTCATTGGACCCACAGCCTACAAATATAGGCCAGAGTTTGTATGGTAAACCTAAACAGAGTGAATGCCTGCCAAATTAAAAAATTAAACAGGACTCTAGTCTCCTAATATAATGCTCAAAATTGTCCAGAATACAATAAAATTGTTTTCATTTTGCCTAGAATCTGGAAAATCACAACTTGAAGGAGAAAAGGCATTTGCCTGATACCAATCCCAAAATGAATCAAATGTTGGAATTATCTAATGATATTAAAATAGTACTAATAAAAATGCTTCAACAATACATTACACATCCCCTTGAAACAAATGAAAAATGAAAACATTAGCAGCAGCACCTGAGTGGCTCAGTTGGTTAAGAGTCTCACTTTGGCTCAGGTCATGATCCACGGTTCTTGAGTTTGAGCCCAATGTCAGGCTCTGTGCTGACATCTCAGAGCCTGGAGTCTGCTTTGGATTTAATGTCTCCCTGTCTCTGCTCCTTCCCCACTCTTACTCTGTCTCTCTCGGTCTCTCTCTCTCTCTCTCAACAATAGATAAACATTAACTATTTTTTTTAAATAATAAAGCATTAGCAAAGAAGTACAAAGTTTGAAAAAGAACCAAATGGAAATCATAAAAATGCAATACAATAACAGATAAAAACTTCCTAGAAGAGTTCAATAGTACAGGGAGAAAATACAGGATACAACCACTGAATTTGAGGGCAGATCAATAGAATTTACCAAATCTGAACAACAGAGGGAAGAAATATTGGGGAAAGCATAAACAGAGCAATAAGGTTTTGTGGGAAAATAACTGAAGATTCAATATTCTTGTAGGAGTCCCACCTGAATAATTAATATATATTATGTATTGGATATTTGTTATCTGGTTATGTGGAGAATTTTCCAAATTATCAACTACTTGCTCTTCTTTACTTAGCAAGTTCTTCAACATATTTCTTTCTTCTCCCACTTTACTATATGCAGTAAGGTGCATACTCCACCTCCCACAATCTGCTTAGAAATCTACTCTAAAAAACATCCAAGTTCATCACTTTCCACCCAACATTAGAATACAATTTAGCCAAGTACTGATTTCAACAGTATCAATAATATATCAATATTTGTCTTCTAAGGCATCACCAGAAACACCTTTAACATTTGTAGCTCTACCAACATTCTGTTCATAATGATATTTGTATTTTTTAAGATGATGAGAGAAAGTTCTCCGTAGCTCTCCTCTTTTCAAGCTTTCACAGTCTCTACTGACTGTATTGCTGCCAAAAGTCCCTTCAGGACAATCCAGGCTTTTTCTACAAAACATCTGAAAACGCTTACTAGCTCTATCCATTACCTGAGTCCAAAGCCATATCTACGTTTTTAGGTTTGTGTTACAGCATCACCCCTCCTTCTCTCCGCAAAGATCATTATTAGTTTGCTAGGACAGCCATAACCAAGTCCTACAGAATGTGTGGCTTAAAACAACAGAAATGTATTTTTCACAGTTCTGAAGGATAAAGGTCCTAAAGTGTGGTATCAGAGGAGTCACATCCTCCCTTCTTTGCCTCTTCCTAGATCCTGGTGGTTACTAACAATCCTTGTTTTTTCTTGATTTGTAGTTGAATCACACCAGATTCTGCCTAGATAGACACATAATATTTTTTCTTTGTCTTTGTCTCTGCTTTCTTTTCTTTTCTTTTCTTTTCTTTTAGTTTATTTATTTATTTTGAGTGGGGAGGGGCAGAGAGAGAGGGAGAGAGAGAGAATCCCAAGCAGGCTCCATACTCATCACAGAGCCAAGAGTCAGTCGTTTAACTGACTGAGGCACCCAGACACCCCTCTGTTTTCTTTCCTCATAAGGACACCAGTCATTGGATTAGGGTACACTTTAATCAATCTGATTTCAACTTAACATCAGTTGCCCAGTTTCCAGTATGGTCACATTCTGTAGTTCTGCATTTCTGGGAAACACTGCTGAAGACAGCATACTATCCTTCTTATCAGTTTTATGACTATCTGATGATTGAAGCATAAATTATAACACAATATTATACTCAAGATAATACAATTTGTAAGTGGTGAAACTAAAAAGAACTAAATGTAATTTGAAGTCCCTATATTTCACTCCATGTATTAAATGTCTGAAACTACACTTGAAATATTTTTTGTGGGAGGGTTTTGATTATGAATTCAGTTTCTTTAATCAGATTCCTTATTCCAGCACCTGGGTGGCTCCGTTGGTTAAGCGTCTGATTGGTGGTTTTGGCTCAGCTCAGGATCTCGCGGTTTCATGAGTTCAAGCTCTACATCGGGCTCTGCGCTGGCAGTGCTGAGCCTGCTTGGAATTCTCCCCCCACCTCCCTGCCCCTCCTCCAATCACACTGTCTCTGTTTCTCTCAAAATAAATAAATAAACTAAAAAAATTTAATCAGATTCCTTATTGCTTCTTGAATTAGTTTTGCTATGTTATGTTTTTCAAGGAATTTTTTCTCATCTATGTAATAAATATTACCATAAAGCTTTCCTTTCCTTTTCATTTTAATCTCTATGATCAATAATGATAACTCCTCTTTTATTCCTTATGGTGTTTGTGTTTGTCTTCTTTAAATTCCTTGACAAATCTTGGTTTTGGTCTATCAATTTTATTTAAACTTTGAAATAATCAACCTTTTACTTTTTTTTCAGTTCCTGCCTTCTATTTCTTTGATTTTTATTTCCACTTGTATTCTGTTCTGCCTATTATTTTAAATTTAATTTGCTCTTTGTTTTAATCTGGTTGAGTAGGAATTAATATGATTGTTTGAACATTTATTCTTTTGAAAAGTATAGACATTTACAGTGTCAATCTGCATCGGCTGCTAATCTTATGTCTTACAAATTTTGATATTTGGGGGTTTTCCTCATTCATTTTCCAGTATTTTTAAATTACCCTTTGGACATTTCCTTTGGCTCATGTGTGACTTGGAAGGGAGGATGTTCCCTCATATTTGGGAATTTTCTATTTCTTATTGTGTTGATTTCTAACTTAATAATTTGAGTCAGGTGATCTACTGTGTATGATTTGTATGTTGTGAAGTTTATTGAACCTGATTTGATGGGTCAGAATATGGTCTTTACCATGTGAATTTTTAAAGCATGTTTGTTTGTTGCAGTTGCAGCTGTTGGGTACAGTTTTTTTGTAAATAGTATTACAGGTTTATAGTATTGCTCTGATCTCCTACACGCATGCTAGATTTTTGTCTATTTGTTTTATTAATTACTAAGAGAGCTACATTATAATGTCAAGTTAAGTTGAAGAATTTGTCTATTTTTTTTTTCTTTAATGCTGTAGTTTTTGCTTCATATATTCTCAAATTCTGTGGTTAGGTGCATACACACGTAGAACTGTTAGGTCTTTCTAATCAATCTCCCCTTTATCGTTATGAAAGGTCACTTTTTATTTCTCCTCTGTTATTTTTTGTGAGGTTTCTTTTGTCTGATAATATAGCCTTAGGGCTTTCTTATGCTTACTGGCTGTGTGATGTGTTCTTTTACTTTAAACCAATCATGTCTAATTTTAATGTATATCTTTTGGGCATAGTCCTTATTCCCAAATCAAAGCTTTCCCATTGTCTCTGGTGTCAGGCTCTGGGGATGAATGAGTGGCTGATGAGCTCTCACCCCTCAGGCAGGATTGAATCTTTAATATCCTTCAGCACTGTTTGACCTCTCTCATCCCTGCTCCTTTGTTCTCAATTTGGTTACAACCTTTCTGTTGTAAACAAACCCTTGCCTTCTTGCCCTACACCTTCTCAGCCAAGCGTTCACCAAAGATTTGCTGGAAGCCCTCATGTAGATTTCTGCCTCCCCATCCCCAAACCTTTGAAGTGAAGAGACTCTACAGAGCCACACCCTGAGGATTCCAGGTTGCTGTTCTGAACTCTGCCTCTTGAGTTCAGTAGTATCACCCGTGCTCTGCTAAGACTCCAGTGTTCTGTGTTTGGAAGATTTTCATCAGGCAAGAAGCCCGGGTGAAAATGAGATTCACCTCCTGACCCCCCCCCCCACCCCCCCAACCACCACACTCAGTGATCAGTTTTTTATTGCATGTTTTTCTTTGACTGAAGATAGTGGTCTCAAATGTTCTGTCCAGCTTTGAGTATGACAAGTCCAGGACCAGTTCCTCTATCATCACAAGTCTCTGATTTTTGTGGTTACTTCATTTTATCCTTTCAACCTTCTTTATATTGCTTGTGGGTAACTAGCCAGGACTCAATCGCGTATTAATTTCTTAATATCCTCCAGGGGGAGCCAAAACATCAGTCTGCAGGTATACTGCACCTGGAACCCTGAGGTTCTGCTGACCATGAAGAGATTTCAGAGGAAAATCTTACGAAGAAATACCTTTTTTTTTTTGTTTTAAGTTTATTTACTTATTTTGAAAGAGACAGAGAGAGAGAGCGGGAAAGGGGTAGAGAGAGAGAAAGAGAGGATCCCAAGCAGGTTCTGCGCTGTCAGCACAGAGCTAGAAGCTGGGATTGATCTCACAGTCCTGGGACCATAATCTGAGTGGAGATCCGGAGTCGGATGCCTAACTGAGCCACCCAGGCGCCCCAAGAAATAACCTTGAAATTTTAAACCACGATAGACATCTCCACCTAAATCAGGACACACGGTATTTACAGGAAGATTTCCTTGCAAAAATGGCCAACACATCACAGCCACATCTGTAAAGATGATCTATACCTTCAGAGCAGATTAGAGGCCTTCGGACTTTAGAAGGAATTTTGAATTTTTGAAGTGGCAAATCCGCTATTTGATAAGTTCTTGCAATGGTGCTGTGGCAAGGATATTGTTTCACTTGAGTGGTTCCTGTATTAAAAGAAGCAGATTGTAAATGTGATGCATGCACATATTTTATGTAGCACTGTTTCTTTTCTGTTTTTTTTTTTAATTTTTTTTAATATGAAATTCTTGTCAAATTGGTTTCCATACAACACCCAGTGCTCATCCCAACGGGTGCCCTCTTCCATGCCCATCACCCACATTCCCTTATGTAGCACTATTTCTTTAAGTTAAGAATATTTCACCATAATTCTTTGGGGCTTAATTTATTTACATTGATTGAATTTAGCTTTGATTTTTTTAAAACTCCAGGCCACTTTCCATATTTTTCTTTTTGGCAATGTCCTTCCCATTATTTTTTATATTTGTTTGTTTCCTTGTTTGTTTCTTGATTCCTTGTGTCTGCCTCTCCCTTCAAACTTTGGCTCTAGGGTTCCAGTAATTCAGATTGAATTGGATTGTGAACAGAAGTCAAGTTACAAATGGTTAAAATCTGAGGAGATGGTAAAAAAAAAACAATTGTGATAGAAATGGAAGTAACTCCTTAAGTCTCCTGCAGTCATTTCCTAACCAGTCTCCACAATGTTAATTTCATCTTTTTTAATCCTCCCTCCCTTGTGCTTTCTCTAAATACAATCCTGTTTGTATCCCTCTCCTGTATCCAATCTGTGAGTGGCTGACTATGACATAGAACTCAAAATTGCAGAAATTAGGAAGAAGTTAGGAAGGCACGATGGAGCACCTCCGTATCCATTCATTTTATCTCTATCCCTGTCTTCTCTGCACACTATGTGCTTCAGACATTCTATGAGGTTGTTAAATTCCCCCAGTGACCTGTTTACTTGCAACTTTATGTTTTTATGCATACTGCTTCTCAACCTGAAATTCCACTTCCAACCATATCCATCTGTAAAGTGCCTATTATGGTCTGAAAGCTTGTGTCCTTCCAGAATTCATATGTTGCTATCCTAATCCCAAAGATGATGGGGCCTTTGGAAGGTAAGGCTAGTTCATAAAGCAGAACCCTTACAAATGTGCGTACTGCCTTTATAAAAGAAGCCCCACAGAGCTTTCCAACTCCTTCCACTTTGTAAGGGTACAAAGAGAAGCCTATGAACCAGAAGAAGGCCTTAACCAGAACCCTGATCTTGGTACCCTGATCTTGGACTCCTAGCCTCCAAGAACTATGAAAAATAAATTTCTGCTCTTTGGTAAGCCATCAATCTATGGTATTTTGTTACAGAAGCCCAACTCAAACAGACTAAATTAGTGGCTATTTTCTTTTGTATTACTCCTTTTTCAAGTGTTAGTTTTTGTGTTTAAGACTTTATTGACACCCTGTTTCTCCTTGAAGGAGTCTATAACTCTTTATTTCATTATAAACAATATTCTATGGCCATTTCTACTATAATAAGGTGTTGAAGCTATTTGTGTAATTTATGTTTTATTCCACATGTAGTGTGTGGTTCTTATATCCTTATGGGCTGAGTCCCACATAATTCTAAAATTCTAAAAGTCTGGAAATCAGTTTTATTTATTTTTATGATCCCCAAAACCTTGCAAAATTGCCTGATGCATAACAAATGACCTGGACTTAGTAAAAATAAATGGAAGATGGAAGGAGCTCTATTCATATATAAACAAATATTGAGGTCAAATACAGTGTAAAACCCCTCTTAATATACCAGAAATGAATAAAAATTCAAACATAATGTATTTTAACCATTGTTAAAACATTTTTAACCATTTTAACCATTGTTAAAATTTAACAATTTTAACGATTGTTTTTAGTCATAATAAGAAATGCAGAAGAAATACAGATATGTGATGAGGAAATATTTTAATGTCTCTGGAGGATACTTTCTTTCCCATGTGAGTAGTTTAGTTGACATGATTCAACTGGTCTTCTGCAGAGAGACAAAGGATTTGGCTGATCTCAGTTTTCCTTCCATGCAAAACTCCTCTGCCCTCAATGTGTAGACATGGTCCTTGATATGCACATTCCCTATGTTCCTGGGCCTGGGAATTTCTTGATACATTTTTTTATTTCTTTGGAAAAAAGACATACTTAACACTTCTTGGCATACCCTCTAGATATGCAACACAGGGTAGGAACAGGGCATATTCTCTTCCTTGGGGTGCTCTCAGTCTCACATCCAGTCTGCTGGCCTGGGCATGATCCTCGCAGTTGGAAATTCTGAAAAATTATACACTAGTATGCCAGAGGCTATGAAATAATGAGGTAGGAGGACAATATGAACTATATTTAACCACTGTTATGAACTTTGTCCAATAAAATGTGTGTTATAGCTGCACCATGAGGCTAGCAGTGTGTTTCAAAAGACAGGAGAAAACTGGCATTCAACATAGGTCACACTCTACTCATCCTGGTGCCATGCTTTTGTTCTTATTTTTATTTTTTGTTTTGTTTTGTTTTTTGTTTGTTTGTTTTCATTCTTTTTTTGGAAGTGAGAAATTTTCACTTGGCCATCTTATCCCTTAGGAAAAACAACAAGTAACCAGGAAGTGTTGTGGCTTGGTAACCTGTAACTCAGGACTGGACCCAGTGGTATAGTGTCCACTAGCCCATAGTCCTCAGATGGAGCTTCTGAGATATTTGTTCAGATTTCAAGAGGAGGCAGGGTGCCCACAGATTCCACTAGCCCAGAACCAATAAGGCCTCAGAAATGACTGGTCCAGGCCTCAGATGGAACAATGGCAGAGAAGTCTGTCATTAAAACTTCTAAACAAGTAGTTTATTCGAAAACAAGGTGGATTTGTCAAAAAGGAAAATAAACTTAGTAAAACATTGGTAACCAAAGGAAACAAAAATAAAACCACAAAATATATGTATTTTTTGGCCAAAGTCTAGGGTACTGATAAAAACACAATGAATACACAGTTTATAAACAAGAAAGTAGTTGCTATTGTTCCCGTTTTACTTGACATCATAGTGGTTACTTCTGCTGCCACTATTGGCATTTGTAGATGTCCTTAGATATTGTTGGTGCTTTACTTTTTATATCCACTGGAAAGAAAACCAAAGCCAATTTCCATTTACATGGAAAGGCATTCCAATAACAGGCCATTAATGAGATGAACAAACCCAACTACAAGATGAACTCTTGGTGGGCATAGAGATATTCCCTTGCAATGGCAGTTTTTTGGTAATGACCTCTACTGAGAAAACTATTTTTACTGTATTGCATGCCATCCTGGCACAAATGACTAATTGTGACTCTGAATGAAGACAAAGCTCAAGTCCCCACCATACCAGTGATCCTATGGAGAGTCATACAAAGAAATATTAAAAATGTGTTCTTGCCTCTGCAACCACCAGCTACCAAGAAAAAGACCCAAAATTGAACTGACCTCCTTGGATATTGGAAAAAACACATCCCACATCTGCAAATTTTATTCTAGCCTCTATACCAAAACACTAGGTAGCTAAATTTGAATGGAAGTGTCCACATCCGGAAGCCTTGAAAGCAATCCAAACAACTCAAGCCCTTCCCTGGAATCTCATATTTCCTTCAAACCCCATGAAATTGCAAATATCTGGATTAACTTCCCAGTAGATTGAAACTTTTGTCAAAAAACTTTTGCCACAACTCTTTCTGCTGCTGGATGTCTATACGTAGACTGTACCTGCCCCCTAATAGAAAAAGTTCACAAAAGGAAAATCTAATATTATCAATCTGATTTTCTCATTCTATAATTAAGTCTCCAATTAAGGTTTCATATTGGCCTTTAAAGTTTTAGTCTCTGTTACCTACAGGTGTCTGCTCTCCCATTGGACACAGAGACAAACTTGCCTACTAGTGTAGCTAAATCACAAGATCAATGGGCCCTTGCCCTCAAATCTTGATGCTTAAAAATACAATATCATTTACTGATAAAATAGTCTGCCTTCAATACCCTATAGAATTCAGCAGTCATCATAATATGGAGGCAGGCTATTTTGATATCTATGGCATTAGGTATTTTGCTTAATAGTCTCAACTTCAAATTGTTGTTAGCCAAAAACCATACCACCCCAAGTGTTATTCGGGGCGCCTGGGTGGCTCAGTCGGTTGAGCGTCCGACTTCGCTCAGGTCACGATCTCACGGTCCGTAAGTTCGAGCCCCGCATCAGGCTCTGTGCTGACAGCTCAGAGCCTGGAGCCTGCTTCAGATTCTGTGTCTCCCTCTCTCTCTGGCCCTCCCCCCATTCATGCTCTGTCTCTCTCTGTCTCAAAAATAAATAAATGTTAAAAAAAATTAAAAATAAAAGATATATATTCATAAGCCAAAAAGTAATGGCTTAATTCTAAGGTTAGGCCACTGGGATACTAAAGAACATAATAGGAATGACAAACCAGATGCAACAATTCACTTATAATCTTAAACTCTATATCATGTAAAGAAAATATGGGAAGTATCAGACAGGTGCAACTATCACCTGTACTATGGCATTTGACATATATGGATGCTCTTGCTAATGCAGGCCTTATTATTTTACAACTATGCCAGCGTCTGTAACAAGGATTTCTGTAGACAGGCATCTCTGTCACAACCCTGACAATGCAGCACAGAGGATTTCTGGCCAAGTTGTAGAATAATGAATATTTGGGAAACAGCATCCACTCTGCTATTTCTCTGCTAGTACATTTTCGTGATAACCCATGGGTCATCTTTGCATCATGTGGACCTCATTGTCTTTGTACATGACATTCCCTTGCAAAAAAATATGCAATCAAATATGTATATGTTTAGAATACATTACTTTCCATTTAATATATATGAACATGTATGGAATACATTAGTCAATCACCCATATTTATGCAATGCTTGCAAATATTTGGATTAAATGGATCTTTAGATCCGAACTCATTTGAGTTTGGAATACCATTACATGGTAGATAATTAATTTTAACTTATCACCTCACATTAAGTTGACTGGCTGGAATACTATATGCATTCCTATGTTTTAATTTGAGGGTAAGGTAAGAAAATTGCAAAGTAAATTATTCAGACACATGACCTGACAGTATGTGATTAGCTAACAAGTGTTATTTATCAATGACGAGCATTGGTATTCATACTCTGGGAAATGTCCAAAAGTACTGTCTGATGCTGTACAGCATGGTAAGGACACAATCGAATATTTAAATAATTTCTTGTGACTAGTCAGTGAGAAAAATTAACTCTGACAGTGAGTCTCAGCAGTATACATACAATCTTCACTGACAAAATACTTCTTGACCTTGCCAACCCTCAATTATTCCAGGTTTTTTGAAGACATATGTTTTAATTGCTAAAATCAATAAACTAAAACTACCTCTACCAGAGAGAAAAATTATGTTATGTTGGAGTTGAGATGACGGTATTTCCTCAGAGGTGTCAGGATAAATTTGCACTTAGAACAGTCCTTGGCGGAGAATAATTATGTAATATTTTCATACATGTTAGGATGATGCTGTTTTTATGAGATCCAAGAAGACTCCCGGTAAATAAATTTTGGATAGTTCCCAGTTGTAGGAAATCCTATAGTCCACTATCAAGTTTTATTGCTTTTACTGTATATTTAGATTGCTTTGGAAGTGCCCTAAGGATAAATGTTTAAATTAGTAATTAATCATTATTATCAGTGTTTGCAACATTAATTCATTATACCCAATATAATTCATTATTTAAATATAATTCATTATATTAAATATAAATGAATGTTTTATGAAATCCAGAATTCTGTTCACTTTAAGAAACAAACATAATAGATATATTTAAGAGAGAAAGATACTTTTATTTTGCTCTTCAGAAATAGCCTGGATCTAACTGTAAATCTAAAATGTCTCTGACCTTTTTTTACACTTGCAGGTTGAAACAAGTAATTACATTTGTCTCTAAGCAATTCTTGTCCATAAAGCCTTCAGAATCCAAAGAAACATCATTATTGTGACTATTGCTTCTTAGGTTCTTTCATTCTCTCTTTTGAGAATAATAGTATATATATAAAGAGTGCCCATCTGAATTTACAGTAAGAAATTTCAGAATATTTATAAAGCCTTCTATACATTGTGAAATTATAAAATGGGAAGGGTTAATTGCATCCAGAGAAAATAGGTTTGTTAGAAACAGCTTTTCTTTTCAATAGTCACATTTTTCTGTGCCTTTTAGCTTCTCTTATAGTTTTTGATTCCCCTTTTTGCTCAGTTGGAACAAGAACAATGATGCCAGGAGGGATAAGGGACTCGCACCATGCTTACTAGAAAGAAGGGCACCCACGCTGCACGACAGTTATCACTGGATTTACTATCTGTCAGCAGATGCTCACCGAAATGAAAATGTTCCCTGAATTCATGTTGTGCCTGTCTTCTCTACTCCCCAGCGCCTTTCCTCCTCAGGGAATTACAGGGATAAGAATCTTTCTGTCTTATAACTAATGTTTTAGAGCTCACAGAGCAATATGTCTTTTGCCCCTCTCTGGGGAGTCATTTATCTCCTCGAAAGCACATTTTTATTATTTTGTTTTAAAGAGAAAGGTTTGGGTGCACATAACCCATTCTGTTATCGGGGTTAGATGCAATTGTTTCCATCTTCCAGGGTGCCTGCTTTTTTCCACATAATGAGTGATTTATAAATGTTTCACTACGTGGTTTCTGGCTTTGCTACCTACCCACTTTGAGAAAATCGTCATTCATTCAAATGCACACTGCACACATAAAAATCCAGGGAAAATTATTTTTGCTGACAATATCCCAATTAGATGAGCTGGAAGGAAAGAGGCTAGTTGAAGAAACAGGGTGACACGGGGATATTTTGTAACCTCTCCAGGCTCCTGCTGCTGCATTTTGTTCAGAACCTGTGAGTATGGTTTTATATATCTGTTTGATATTCCTTCCCTTCCCTTCCTCCTTCTCCTTTCTCTTTCTCACCATTTTGCCCATTCCTTTTTCATTGATGCATCTGTGGATTAGAGTGGATTAAAGAGTACATTAAGGTGTTACAAAGCTATTTAGAAGATATTTGAAATACATCTAGCAATATTAGGAATACTTCTATTAGTAATACTCTAGCAACAAGACCAATAAAAATACTTGATATAAAAAAATACTTGATATATTCAACAAGCCTGTGAGGTAAGCAGAAATTAAAGGTATTCTTATCTCCATTTTGCAGAGGAGAAAAGCAAGGTTAAACTACTTATCCACAGTTACAGAATGGAAATGAAGCAGAGAATCAAATTTCACTCACCCCTTTTTAATTCTGGAAGATTGAAAGAGGTTTGCTCTTTGAAACCACTTGGTATTGGCATGCACCCTCGAGTGGTCAGGAATGTGTTATTTGCCTAACACACCAAGACTTATCATGGCCCTTTTGCTGTATTCTTAAATCCATTATTAGATGGCGATCCCAAGGGAAGGCTCATTGCATATAACACTGAAGGCACAATACCGGCAGAGTACGAGACTCATGTGTGCTCTACATGCACACTTGTCAAAAGAGCACATCAAAGGCATCAACGACAACAAATCCCTCTGGAGAGTATTGGGAGCACACGTAAGGACACAGATGCTTTCACACACAGCACATTTTTCATTGAGATCAGTCAGCTAATTGAATGTTGATAATCTCCAAAATACACACAGGTTGTATCCCAAAAGAAAAGAAAATGAAAGAAAAGAAATCACTGTGCAAGTTGGTTGTTTTTGTATCTAATACATTTTCCTAGAAGATATGTTCTAAATTGCAGTTAATTTATCAAGCTAGGAAAAAGATGATTTTAAAGGAAAATCACATATTATATAATACACACACTGCTATTCCAACTCTGGCACGTGTCCCGATGAGTGTACATTTATTGTGAGAGGGGTGAGTGTGTGTGTGTCAGATTATTTTACATTTTCTTAAGATAAGTCCTTATTCTTTTTTTTTTTAAGTTTATTTATCTATTTTTGAGAGAGAGAGAACATGAGCCAGGGAGGGACAGAGAGAGAGGGAGAGAGAGAATCCCAAGCAGGCTCCAGCCTGTCAGTGCAGAGCCTAACGTGGGGCTCAATCCCACAAACTATGCGATCATAACCTGAGCCGAACTCAAGTCGGACGCTTCACCAACTGAGCCATCGGGGTGACCCAATGAGTCTTTATTCTAAAATAACTTACCACGTATTTCAACTTTCCTTCTCTAGATCAATTGTATGGAGGGAATGGGAGGGAGTTATCACTACATTTGGACAGATTTTGATTATCTGTTAGAGTTTAAAATACTCCTCGGATGTATGGTGATGCAAAGTTTGGAACAGCAAGTGTTGTTTCAGTGAATATGTCACCGGGAAGGCCTGTTTCCTAGAGAATGAACAATACAATGTACTCTTTTACTTATTTATCAGAGCATTTGGATTTTTTTTTAAGGAGAATCTCCACATTTTTACTTAGTAATGCTGACTTGATTACAATCAATTACATCTTCAACCAAATACATATCTAATATTACACACCTATTACCCAATAGTACAGAGCACCATGCTTGATAGCATTTGGCCGAAAGCCTCATTTCAGTTCTCAAGGCAAAAAAAGATAGGTAGTCATAAGCACACTGAAGAGCTTATTCAATACCTGTGAAGGCATGGACGTGTGGAGTATGGTTACAATTCTGACCATGTTTTGATCCAATGAGGCTGCTATCCCTGCCTTGTGTTATTTAGAATGAGAGAACTTTCTCAGTAAAGCTACCAATTTCTATTGATGTCCCTGTCACATTCACATGCCTTTGTCAAATAAGTCATAATATGATTGTATTTTAAATAGATTTTGTTCTCAAAGCAATTTAAGTTGTCAGAGAATAACACAGAGCTTAGGTAAATTTGAGAAAAGCCACAAATGAAAATATGAAGGGCCATAAATCATTTGGCTTTCAGTTGACTAAAACAAGAAGGGAAAAAATATATATTGAACCAATCTGCCATTTCTTCCTCTTTTCTACAGTCAGTTCTTCCATAACCGTGCCCCACCCCACCCACTCCATCCCAGCCTGAGAAAAACTATGCTAATATTATAAACGGACAAAGATTTTAAAAAGTCACTAAATTATTACGAGAGAATCCCATGCAGGTTCCTCACTGTCAGCACAGAGCCCCCAAGCCACTAACCATGAGATCATGACCTGAGCCGAGTGGGATGCTTAACCGACTGAGCCATCCAACCAGGACCCCCATGCTCTAAATTTTTTTTTTAAGTTTCTAGAATCAGAATCAATCTTATCCTTTACCTTAGTTTCATCTTATGGCACCTGTACTTTGTCTCAAACATCACTGTATTTATTTTGTTTTTATTTTTTTGTTAACCTACCTAAAATCTTTCTACTTCAATTTTGCTGTAAATTCTAGTCTGATGTGATCAATTAAGTAATGGTACTCAAAAGCAACAGAAAGCTCTTTTTTTCTAACTTTATATCATTTAGATAGATACTTCTGTGTGTGTGTGTATGCATGTACGTCATAGGATAAATAAAAAAATAAATCTCTAACTCTGTTTGCAGATACAACCTAAGGCATCAGTTTTCTTAGTGAGTCTAAGTATATATTACCAATACACAATGTTGGAAAGCAAAGTAGGAGGGAACCCTCTGACAAAGAAAACAAGAGAGGGTAACTAGGCAAGTAAGTTGAGATCTTCCAAAAAGCTATGTAACACCTTAATGAATTAATATATTTTTAGCATTTCTTGCTACTTTAGGTTATTTGTTTTTTAACTTAAAAAGGAAGAAAATATCAAGAAAAAGGATGCTATAAACTAAAAACAACTTATCCACTTTGTTTTTTTTTATGACGTAAGAGTTCTTAAAGACATTAGTAAATTAAACACAAACTGTAAAATTTATTTACTTTGAAACAATATGAATCAATGACTTAGCTTGCCTTTGAATTACCCTCTTTTTTTTCTATAAAAATAATATTTTGAAATTTGAGTAAAACTTACTTGCATCTAATACTGTGACAGTTTTGTTTTGCTTAGCTTTGTTTCCTTAGTGGGTTTAAGTGATCGAGGTTAATTTGTTTCAGTGTTTTTTTAGAGGGTCTTTACTACTCCATTCCCTGGTTTCTCAGTATTAATTCTTCGTTGGTAGTTAACAAGTTTGTTTATGGCCTGGAAATTATTGAAGACTTCACCTCTTTCTAATTTCAGGAAATGCTATCTTTTTCCCTAAAAACTCAACTTAATGCACTTTCTCTTCCCCCTTGGGAAACATGAGATATGGCAGGGATTTTTGAATTAATTATTTTTTCTTCTCCTGTTCACTCATATTTTACACTGACCACTCCTCTGAAAGTCTGAGAGTTTACTACATAGTATTAAAAAATAATGATTGTTTGGTGGAATATGTCCTTTATAATTTGGAATATTAGAATAGTTTTAAATGTCTGTTGGTGAAAATGGTTATATTTAGGTTAGATTTAAAATAGTACTGACATACATATTTGCATAGCCTGCACTTATCTGGAAGCATACTAGGATGGAAAGTCTGAAGAATGTCGTTTAACCTAACTATACAACACCAAGTTATCACAACACGATACCAGACTTGACTTTTTTTTTTTTTTTTGAGTCCTATAGCGTTTTCAGTGTGCCAGCCTCACATCTCCATCCACAGTTATTAGAATGACCATGTTGCCTCATCTTCAAACCATTTTCTTTCTCCTTGGGAAATTAGGCTGAAGACAAAACCAATATACCTTTTTAAAAGCCATAATGTCCTTCGGTAGGTGAATGGATGTATACATTGTGTTACATCCAGAAAATGGAAAATGGGTCAGTGCTAAAAAGAAATGTGCTACGAAGCCATGAAAAGACATGGAAAAACTTTAAATGCATGTTGCTAGTTGAAAGAAAACAATCTGAAGAGACTACATACAATATGATTCCAACTACATGACATTCTGGAAAAGATAAAAGTATGGAGGCAATAAAAAGATGAATTGTCACCAGGGGCTGGAGGGTAAGCACAGAGGATTGTTATGGCAGTGAAATTACTCTGCATGATACCATAATGATAGATACATGCCATTATACATTTGTGCAAACCCATAGAATGCACAACAGCAATAGCGAATCCTGATGTCAACTATGGACTCTGGGTGATAATGGTGCGTCAATGTAGGTTCATCAATTATAACACATGTACCACTCTGTGGGGGATGTTGATAATGTGGGAGGGCTAAGAGTGTTGGGGGGGTAGGGAGCATGGAAAACATCTATACCTTCCTCTCTATTTTCCTGTGAACGTAAAACTGTCCTAAAAAAAAATATTTTAAACACTAACAACCACATCAACCACAACAACTTAAGTCATTTATTATACTAGAGGTTCTCACAGTATAGTCCCAGAGCAGCAGCTTTGGTATCACCTGGGGACTTTTTAGAGAAGCAAATTCTTAGGCCCTTCTCCTGCCATGCTGAATCAGAAATTCTGGGTGTGAAATCCAATAATCACCGTGGAAGAAGCCTTTCTGATCATAATGATGCACGCTAAAATCTGAAAAGCACAGTGTTTGATGATGTCATTCTACCCTTGGCCTCCTTGCAAGTCCAATTTCCAACTAGTTTGTTCCTTACGTTCTCGATATTCTGTCCAGGGTCCAGGGCTTCAATTCTTGCTTCTTCAAGATATGAAATCTTACTGTTTTTTGTTTTTTGGTTTTTTTAACATCTTGCGTATTGTCTTAGAATTGCATTTCCCCACTTGCCAGAAAATTGAGTATTAGCTCCTGGATCTTCTCTCAGCTTCATCTAAATTTCATTGTAATAGGTAGATATATTTAAATGTATGGGATGATGATGGGAACTTGTCTAGTTTTACTGTAGATGAAGTTTTCATCTCTATTTTATTGTGATTTATATCACTTTTAATGGCTGTCAAACAATTTTGGAAATATGCCCCAACTCTCTATCTTTCTTGGAAGACTCTCAGTGCACTGCATATTTATTAGATACTAACACCTAATGGAATGTAACTTCTTTGCTTTAAAATATAAACTTCCTTGCAATGTCATGGTTTCAGGTACACAGGAGAGCTATTTCAGTGCATCGTTATCTCCACTGAAATGGAAAAGGGATCTAGGGGTTATTTCTCTCTAACAGCAGAGAAGTATACCAGTCATGCTGGAAACTAAAGTAGGCTGTCCTGAAGTATTGACCAAAAAGAAACTGGTATTTCAAAAGAGCATAGCCCCACCACGTGTTAGAAGGCTCTGAAGAACCACGTTTGTTTCACCATCTTGCTAAGTATTCAGGTCACATATTGGCCTGTCACTGGTGTTCTTAATAAGGAAAGGTGTGCTAAAGAAAAACTGGAGAAAGAAACTACTTAGGTTAGATAAAAAGAAATGCACATAAAATAAGTGTAGGAAAAAAAACACCTTCTCTGGAAGTGAACACCTTAGGACAAAACCTAAGGGGACAGCTACCCTAAATGCTGCCCACAGAAAAAAACATGAGCCAACATGCTCAGCAACCAGACCCTTTTACCTACTCACTTTGTTGTCCTTTCCTAAAAACAACTCCGGTTTTCTCTTTCTAGGCGTGGCCCTGGATTCACTTTCATTGTTTCTTATTTGTCTCTGTATTAAAATCTTTATGTGCCTTGTCAGGAAGAAGGAACCAATTCTCACTTTCCTCATAATGACATAGGGATACTTTTAACATGATATCAAAGATGAAACTATTCTGAACAATATTTGGGCATTTTTTTGCATGCAGTTAGACCACTGCCTGTAAGATCTAGCCATGACCATGAGTAATATTTTTGATTCTGAGCTACAAAGTTGTAGATACACTAGCCACTGCTCTATTCTAGAAGCATTGACATTCATAACAAAATAGGAAGTATCAAATCAAGGAGCGCCATATTTCTTATAGAAAGAATACATGTCAGAGGCAAAATTCATTTGAAAAATTGGAAGACAGAGCAGTCGAAGGTGAGGTAAAACACCAGGATAAGGAAAGATAGACAAGAAAATGAGTTTTATTTTAAATGTGTTTGAGGAAATGAACTTAGAGTATTATAAGTAACAATAAGAAATAGTGAACACGTTAACTTATTTTATTATTTTACTATTACGTAAACAATTAATTAACGTTACATAAAATATTAATTAATAGATTATGCTCTTTCTTGCTCCTGCCATATGTTTCATATACACAATCTCTCCTATTGACAATTCTTTATAAACTTAAAAAAGTATGTTAATTATTCATAAAGAATACCACAATCCCATGGTTTATCAGGGACACATTTTTGAAAATTCATTATTTTTAAGTAGTTTTATGTGTAGTAACTACCTTTTAGGAAACAATTTTACAGACAAGATTTGGGGTATAAATTTAAAAATTCTCTGTGTAAATTAATTCCCAACACAAAACAATCTAACTTCTTTCTTACAGGAAGCAAAATTGTTCATCAACAATCCATAAATAAAATTTGCATACCTGGAAGTTAATTAAATATAGAGGATAACATAAAAAATTTAAACATGTAAACTTTAGTATAGCATTATTTAAATCTTCTAATAATACATAAAATTTGTATATATGTTAAGGAAAATTTCATAATAACTAACACATTTCATTTTGAGAGCTCCTTAATTTATAATGTGATATCATCCAGCGTAAAATTTCCATTTTAATGATATAGCATGATAGGGAAAGGTGAATATGTCCTTGTAGTCCAGCAGAAATGGTCATGAAATTCAGCAGCTTATTTTAGGTATTTGACTTCATGCAATTATCTCTCAGAGCTTTATTTTCTCACACACGTATCAAATTCCAAGTGTGTGGGCATGCATGTATGTGTGTATGTATACAGATCAAATTATATAACATTTCTGGAGGCACTATATATATGAAACAGAATTTTTTCAGCTGACTACATATCTTTGTTTATAAATTTAAAGATTAAAATAATAAGTTATATGATAAAATTCTGTTTTCTTAACTTATTTACCCTTAATTTTAGGTGAAATGGCACTGTGGGCTTGAATTATCCACATGAATCTCTCCAATTTTTATTATGATTTACATACATAGACATGGGTTATATAGAAATGCACTATGGCCCTTGTTTGTCATTTTTATATTGAAAACAAAGCAGCAAATTCATGAAATAATTGGTGTCATAAATAACAGATGCACTTGCCACACTTTTTCACTTGAATAGGTACATTTATTTTTCATCTGGTGTTAGATAGTGCTCTGCTTATATACCCTTGGGAAACAACAGAGTTATCTCTTTGTACCTAGAGAACAACCAGACTTTGATAAATGGTATGGGGCAGTGCTCGTGTACCATTGATTTCATATATTATTTCTTGCAACAGTTTTTTTGTATATTTAACGTGATACCAACAGTGTTTTATTTTATTATTTAGTGTCTTACTAAACGTTATTAGTCCCTGAGTATGAGTTTTGAGCCAATCAAGAATTTTCAGCGGAAAAAATTGTAGTTGCAGCAATTTTCCCAATTAAAGTAGAGAATACTTTTACATATTACAACCAGGTGGTAAACAAAATGTGCTACACTAAAAAAAAAAATCTTCATAATCCATATAATGCTACTACAACCTTGTTTTCCACAATTAAATTACAAGTGTGCACAAATGGGTAAAAAGTCCACAAAAATATTTATCTCCACTGGGTACCTAGTTAGCTAAGTGGGATATGAAATATTAAGCCAGATGCCTCTAACATCAAGTAACTTACTTATTTTCTTCAGCATGTCATATAATTTTAACATTTTCTATGCATGCCATGGTATGAAAAATTTGAGAAGCAATTTAATGAAGGCAACTTTTTAAAAGAGAATTAAATCGTCAGATGAAATATTTTAAAATGGTATTCAAAATACATCACTTATATGTTTTCTTTTTAGTTTTTTTAAATGTTTATTCATTTTTTGAGAGAGACAGAACATGAGTGAGGGAAGGGTAGAGAGAGAGAGGGAGACACAGAATCTGAAGCAGGCTTCAGCTTCTGAGCTGTCAGCACAGAGTCCAATGTGGGGCTGGAACTCATGAACCAGATCAAGACCTGAAAGAAAGTCAGATGCTCAACTGACTGAGACACCCAGGTGCCCTCTGTTCCTTTGTTTGTTTGCTTTGTTTGCTTTGTTTGTTTGTTTGTTTGTTTGTTTGTTTTTAATGTAGGATGTCTCCCGAGGCCAATAATAAAGTAAAAGTTGGATCCCTGGTGAGTAAGCAAACCCCAAAGGAAATCTTTCTCCCTGTGTCTTTTGGAAAAACTCTGGTGAAATTTAGCCTGTATAGGACAAGAAAAAAAGGAAAATGCCCAAGAATGCCTGGGAAATCCCCAAATTAATAGCACTAAGAATCAACCCAATTAGAATTGGGCACAAAAGGAATATACCTCCAGTTTGTCTGAATATATCTATGAAACAGAAAAAAGCAGCAAGGAATCTTGGCTGTAGTACTAGATTGAATGAAAAAACGAATCCCTTCTGAGAAGCCATAACAAAGTAGCTCAACATAGATTTTGGATGGAATTCATCCCACTTGCAGGTCTGAAAATATTAAGTGAGGAATTAAAATGTTGTATGGCTGATAATGGCTCTGGAAACAGAAAGAAACATAAATTCTATTTTGAGGGACCAGTTTTAATCTGGGCCTCAAATAATTGCTGAAAATAGTGTTTGAAAAATTATAATGATCAGTATAAGTTCAAAAATTATCAATAAAACACAAAAGGTACAATACCATGAGGGGTGTTAGAAATAAGCCCAAAAAGATCAGTAATCACAATAAAAGTTAACAGATTAAATCTGAAAACTGAAAGATCAGAAATCATAATAAATGAACTAAACTCAGAAATCAATAAAAAGACTTTCAGAATATAAAAAGGAAAAGTAAATAAAAGAAAAGAAGGAAAGAAAGAACAAAAGAAAGAAAGAAAGAAAGAGAAAAAAGAAAGGAGGAAAGAAAGAAATTCAGCCCAGCTTGGCTTATGAAGGAAACACTCCAGAGTCAAAGACTTTTAAACCATATTTTCAGGCATACAGTCATTTGCATCTCCAGAGACTGGAGAGTGTTAGACTTCATATTCTCAACATAAATATTTTGTGTATTTTATACATAAGAACAATCTAATACTGCTCCAGAAATTGTTCTGTATGTAACAGTTGGGGTAGGATCTTGTGATATTTATGTAGGAAAAGTGAGAACTCTGAGAGCTCTGAGCATTATCTGATCCTGTCTTTATTTAAAATTTAAAATACAGGGGCACCTGGGTGGCTTAGTCGGTTAAGCATCCAACTCTTGGTTTTGGGCTGGGGTCACGATCTCTTGGTTTATGAGCTCCAACCCCATCCCCATCTGTGCTAACAACATAAAGCCAGCGTGAGATTTTCTCTCTCTCCCTCCCTCTTTCTCCGCTCCTGCTCACTCCTCTCTCTCTCAAAATTAATAAACTTTAAACATTTTTTAATAAAATTAAAATGTATATATTTTCTTTGCTATGGCTATTTGCATTAATTTTGATTTTTAAAACTATATGGCATTAAAATATCATTTATCTAGTTAAATCACTTATCTAAATTTGGGGGCAACCTCACTTGCCTCACCCTGCTCCTGGTGCTGGTTTTGGATGTAGCTGGTTAACCCTTTCTTTCCTGTAGGTTAAAGCTAGCAGAAGGTAGTGACAATATATGTGTGTCTTTCAAAGCTTCCACGGGGTATTCCACTGCGATATACAGTCATGGGGATGCATGAGATAACTTTAGAGTTATCTCAGTTAGTGTGGAGTCTAGTGTTAGCCTATCAAATAAGAAATATGCTAAAAGAATGTTGATATTTTGTGAATCCTTGAAAATAAGATATAAAATTAAATTGCAACTGAGTAGCAGACCTCCGTTTTCTGTTTCACTCTATATGTTATTTGCACAGATTTCTCCATTTTACAAGTAGCACATGTAAGGCAACATAAGACAAGAATTTCTATTGACTGGGAGTCACTATCTTCTCTACTACATATTATATGAAAAATATACACAAAAAATAGAAATGGCATTAAATAGAAAAAGAGTAAAAAGCGTTTTAGTAAGCAAATACTAACGTAAAAGAAAAAAAATAAAGTCAAATATTACTTTTCTTTTTTTTTTTAATTTTTAAGTTTATTTTTTGAACATGTAAGAGAAAAAGAGAAACCAAAGGAGGGGAGGGAAGAGAGAGAGAGGGAGAGAGAGAATCCCAAGCAGTCAGCACAGAGCCTGATGCGGGGCTCAAACTCATGAACTGTGAGATCGTGACCTGAGCTGAAACCAAGAGTTGGACACTTAATCCACTGAGCCACCCAGGCACCCCAAACATTACTTTTTTGAAGATAATATTTGTATAAGAATAAAATCTCAATCCCCAATTAAATAATAAGGCGTATTTGTAGCTATAAAAGTTTAAAATATTGTATTTCTTTAAAAAGAAATCTATAAGTGACAACACCCACACACACAAAATGTCAGAAGCACTCAAAAATGCATACATATTTAGCTCATGATTGTTAGGTCAGCTATTTAAGTGTGGCTTTACTGTGCAGGGATTCTGGTCTCAAATGAATTTTCTCATGTAATTGGTCACCAGTCTACTGCCAGCTAGTCTGGATGATCTTGCTAGAAAGTCTCCAAAAGACTGGCCTGGGTATGATCTCATGTTAATCAGCAGATGGCAAAAACGAGCACTGTTCAAGCTCATGTCAGGTTTGCTAAAACTCCATTGACCAAAAAAGACAAATTCCGGAGTCAAGTGGGAGAATACTGTAGGGCACACAACAAAAGGTGCAGATTCAAGGAGAACTGAAGAATGAAAGTTACTGATGCAATCTACTATCATTATAAAAACAACTACAAGGCCAAATGAAGAATTTCTCCATTAGGGGCGACAGACTCTTGGTTTTGGCTCAGTTCATGATCTCACGGTTTCATGAGTTCCAGCCCTGCATCGGGTTCTTCTGAGCTGGTGGTGCTGAGCCTCCTTGGGATTCTGTCTCTCTCCCTCTCTCCCTGCCCCTCCCCCACTTGTGCTGTCTCAGTCTCTCAAAATAAGTACACAAACTTAAACAAAGTTTTTAAAAAGGTTCTCCATTATTTGCAGATATTTTAACACATGTCTCTCAGTAATTGGTAAATACAGAAAAAAATTAAGAAATGAAATGTTTGAAAAACCCAGTTAATATATTTGTACCTTTGTAGAACATAGAAGCACTCACATTTTTACCCAACAAACATGAACATTCACCAACAATACACATATGAGGGGTCACAAACCTAAACAAAGTTGAAATAATTCATATTATTCTCTAACTAAATGAATCCAGTTAGAAATTTAAAAATACATGATTAACTATACCAAATAGATTGAGATTTAAAACACATACACTCACACATGCACACACACACATACTTCAACACATTTATGGCTTAAAGAAAAATTCACAATGGAAATTAGACATAACTTACAATTACTGTTAAAAAAAATCATGTTGGGGCGCCTGGGTGGCGCAGTCGGTTAAGCGTCCGACTTCAGCCAGGTCACGATCTCCCGGTCCGGGAGTTCGAGCCCCGCGTCGGGCTCTGGGCTGATGGCTCAAAGCCTGGAGCCTGTTTCCGATTCTGTGTGTCCCTCTCTCTCTGCCCCTCCCCCGTTCATGCTCTGTCTCTCTCTGTCCCAAAAATAAATAAACGTTGAAAAAAAAATTTTTAAAAAAATCATGTCAAAATATAGAAGATGGGTCAATGAATACCTAAAAGGAAATTTCACTTGAAGAACTAATTTAGAGAAGAGTGGTTAAAAATTAATAAATTGACTAATCAATTTAAAAGATTAGAAAAAGATCAAAGTAAACACCCAAAGAAGAAAGTGAGCAACAAACTAAAAATCTGAAAGAAATAAAATAAAAAAGAGAGGGAGAATAACATAAGAGGGAAAGAAACACAAATGGATTAAAAGAAAACAAGTTGTAAGAAGAAGAGTAACACATTCAAATTTGGTTATTTGAACAACTGACCATCTAATCTCTGGAGAAATTACCAAATAAAAAGAAAATAGTACATATAAATATAGTAGATATGATATAAAACCTCACACAAATATATTTGAAAAGATAGATAAAATATGTAGATTCTTAGAAAATTAAGACTCGCCAAAAGCAGACTCAGTGTGAAATAAGCAACCAAAACATTTGTAATTATTTAATCTTTGTTTATTTTTGAGAGAGAGACAGACAGAGTTCAAGAAAGGGAGGGACAAAGAGAAAGGGAGGCACAGAATCTGAAGCAGGCTCCTGGCTCTGAGCTGTCAGCCCAGAGCCCGACATGGGGCTCAAACTCACAAGCTGTGAGATCATGACCTGAGCTAAAGTCAGACTCCCAACCAACTGAACCACACAGGCACCCCAACATTTCTATTTATTTAAAGGTACTAAATCTGTAATTTCAAATATTTCATTGAAAAGAACCCCACCACATTCAAATGTGCTTGCAACTGAGTTTTACTTAATATTCATAGAATTGATCATTCCAATCTTACACAAACTCTTCAAGAAATTAGAAGATGAGAGATTATCCCTAAATGAATGGCATGCGTCTGGCATACACTAGAGATTGAAGAAACTTATATGTTATCTCTGCTATAGTAAATAATTTTATGTTTTAATTTTTAAGGAGTATTTTAAGGGTCACAGCGAATAATTCAGATTGAGCAGAAGTATTTGATTTTATTCATTTCTACAAGAATGCCCCAATATGAGTAGACAATGACACAGTAAATAATGCTCTTTTGGGCATTTTATTGATTCCATTATTTTGATATTTAGTTAATTATAGTATAATTCTACTTAAATAATTAAAGACACTCTGAATTTTCAAATTGATCGTACTTTGCCTATTTGCAATTTATTAGATTCATTTTTATCCATTTTAAATATGCCATAGTTGCCACAGAGATTATGTTTACTCAATAGATAGAAAGTGGAGCTTTGTAATTATTTGGTTAGCTAACAATCAATAGGAGATTACAAGCACTAAAGTGAATTGAGGGTGAAGGTGGTGCTAAATTATCTGTGTGGTTGTGGTTATTGATCAAGTTAATAACATAACAGCAGAATCCCTACTTCCTTCTCTAATATACATTCAATTCCACATTTGTAGTTCATTTGTTCCTTCAAGAAATGTGGAGGTTCGTGGTAATCACTTTCTCTTTAAAAATGTGATTTTTCACATACATTTGTTAAGAGAAACATCATAAGACTCTATTTTTGTCCTCTCTATTTTATCCTTATTTCATTATTTACTCATTGTTCACTCCCCTGCTCCATATTTCCACTTTTCAATTTATTCACGCCTTCCTTATTTGGGTTGCTTGCCTTGTTTATCTTGATATTTGCCATCTTGTCTTCATCATTTTTCCGCTATACTAAAGCCTTCCTCATTCTCAGGTAATCAAACTTTGGTGGGACTTCATCACAAAGAAAGTGCAGAAGCAGGAATATTTTGGTTGCCACCAGTCAGAAATCCCCCAACACTAGATTAAAATGTTCTTAGTATCTTAGTTAAAACGTCTATGTGACTCATAACTGAGTAACCTACTTAATACATAAGTCCTGCTATATTATACCCTACCTCTGCTCTGTGACTGCAATTTTATATGACATGTGTTTGGCTTTTTAGTTTCTCTTCCTGCTCCCCAAATACACAAGAACAAAGAAACTGCAGATTTCTGCTTTCTTCAGGTTTTATTAGATGGTCGATGAACATAAGCTTGGAGAAATAAAAGTATCGTAAATGAAAAAGTCCTTTGGCACGTTTTTGACTTCATGAGGTTTAACATTTAAATCCATCTTTGTTTTGTTTCTTTACCATTGGGTTGAATCCCTGATGTCTCATTTCTACCTTCATGGAATTAGATCCTAAGGTGTTTTAAGAGCTTTATATTCTATTTACGGACGTTATGTCAAGACAAGAAACAGTGTTTCACACGGTTCATAACTAGGTTGTTACTTTTAAAACAAATTTTAAACATGAATGACAATAAAAATGGCATAACAATCATGAAATTAAGAGACTATAATGAAGAAAGTGATGTTCGTAGAATAACATTCTCAATCATCTTCTCTAATAGTAGTATATACAGATCTCTAACTCTTGGGGTAGAATATTCTATTCAAAATGATATATTAAAATAAGTCTTGAGTCTTTAGATGTCTTTGTCTTAAGAACATAAAAAGATCTTGACACTATGGTAGAAAAAGCAATATATTAGAGCTTATCTGAACAAACCTTACAGCTTAACAAGATATTATATTTTCTTTGAGAGAGAAAGCATACAATGTTCAAAACTGAATATTCTTGAGTTTTTTTATTTTTTTACCTTCTTGAAGATGCTATCTTTCTTGTATATTCCATTATAATTCATACATAAATGCATGAGATTCCTTAAATCCTTATCCATATCTCTGTTCTGTGCAGTGCAGGCTTTCACTACATTAAAAAAAAAATTAGAAAACTGTATCTTCGGGTCTGCTTAAAACCTTGATCATAGTAAGCTATTAATACGTTAGCTAACATTGGTTTTCCCACTGCCAGATCTAACCATAAAGGTGAATGATTTTGTTACCTGTTCCTCAGTCCTCAGGCTCTGCTGACCAATCCTATTACCCCACCCCTTCAAGTGAATCCACAAACAATTCCTACGACTTCTTTCTGTATACCTTTACGAAACTTTCCTTTTGCAATACTACTAGGTAAAAGACAGACTTGGAATCAAATACCCATAAGCTCAAATCCCAGGTCTTACACTCCTTAGTTGTGGTAGCTTGAGAGGTTGACATTTTCCTTGACTTCTCTCAGTTTTACAAGTCTGGGTATTCTGCAAGAAAATAAGAGATCAATACAATGAAAAAGCTTGTGACATTCTAAATTTATTTTCTCATTTATGCCAAGGTGTTACACATGGCCCGAGACTCCAAATCTAAAAGAATATTTGTGTTCCTAGAGAACACATTTTTAAAAAATGACACAAAAAAGATATCAGTGATCTCACATTTGGATCCCAATGTTTTTCTTAAGAATTTTGTGACAGATGTCATATACAACAGTGAATCCCTGGCCTCTGATCTAAGTAAATTTTTACTGAACTATTGAATCTAGCCCTAGATGCCTTTGTTGATTAAGCATGTGACTTTATAAACAGTAACAACTGTTACAAAGTAAAATGTTTTACTGGAGAAATTGCCCCTTCAACAAAGAAAATCTGGTTTTCTGAAGCTGACGTATTAGGCAAGTTATTTCTTCAGGTTCCACCTAAGTAAAATGGAGATAAAAATTGCAGTAAGATCTTATGAAGTTTACTAACTTCAATTTAAATAACTAAATTAAAGGGCACCTGGATGGTTCAGTCGGTTAAGTGTCTAACTCAGTTTCAGCCCATGTCATGATCCCAGGGTTCTTGAGTTCAAGCCCTGCGTTGGGCTCTGTGCGGTCAGCTGTAAATCCTGCTTGGGATTCTCTGTCTCCCTCTCTGTCTGCCCCTCCCCTACTTGCTCTCTAACTCTCTCTCTCAAAATAAATAAACACTAAATTAATTAATTAATTAATTAATTAATTTTTTTAAAAGATCTTATGAAGTTTAAATATGGTAACACATGGAAAAAAATGAAGCTAGTGACTATCAAAAAGGAAAGGTTTAAGAAAGGTTAGCTATTATTATTATATGAGCTCTGTTTTTATTATTTACGAAACATGGGATGATTACGTTTACAAATCCCACTGTTCTTCCTCTTGGAGAACTTCTGTTTGTCTGTTATAAGTTTATTTTATTTTAATTTTTTTTTACATTTATTTATTTTTGATAGACAGAGAGAGACAGAACACAAGTGGGGAAGGGGCAGAGAGAGAAGGAGACACAGAATCCAAAGCAGGCTCCAGGCTCTGAGCTGTCAGCACAGAGCCCGACATGGGGCTTGAACTCACAGACTCTGAGATCATGACCTGAGCCGAAGTCAGACCCTTAACCGACTGAGCCACCCAGGTGCCCCTTGTCTGTTAAATTTTAAATTGTATACCAGAGTGAAGATATTAGCTCTTCAAATATACTCCATGGATAAACTGCATGTTTAATTATGAGGACTCATTTCTTCCAAGATATATTTTGTCTTATCCGGATTGATTCATTAATGTGCAGTTTAGATCATCTTAACATGAATATTATTTAGATCACATGATGATAATATATATATATATGTGTATATGTATACATATATCTGTGTGTGTGTGTGTGTGTGTGTATAATTTTGTCATCTTAGTGCCATACTTTACAATTTTGGGGAGAAGGTAATAAACAAATGTCGAAAACACCATAAATCCCTAACTACCACCTATAAAGATCCACACCCTTTGGACAAGTTGATGCCAGCTGATGGTTTGCCAAGAAAATTGTGTTGCTAATTCTATTTGCAAGAGAAACTGAACATCCCTCTCGCCTCTCATTGTAACACAGAAGAATGAATCAGCTTCTCCTTTTCCAAATCATCAGTGTTGGCAGAGTCAGAAGCCCAGTCATCCCCTACATGGGAAAATCAGCATTTGGGAATTGAGCAATCTTTTTGAAATATGAAAAAAAACATTTTTCTGAACTTTAGTTTTTGTTTTTGTTTTTTTTTAACATTGATTTATTTTTGAGACAGAGAGAGAGCATGAACAGGGGAGGGTCAGAGAAAGAGGGAGACACAGAATCTGAAACAGGCTCCAGGCTCCGAGCTGTCAGCACAGAGCCCGACGCGGGGCTCGAACCCACGGACCGTGAGATCATGACCTGAGCAGAAGTCGGACGCTCAACCGACTGAGCCCCTCAGGCGCCCCAGAACTTTAGTTTTTAAGAATGTAAGTTGAACACTTTTAATCGGAGAGAACATACCATTTTGCACTTTGCATTGTTTTACGTGAAAGTGTATTATAAATATTTTCCACATGTTATCATATTCAGTTATAATTGTATATGCTGCATAATATTCTAACAATTTATGAATATTCATTTAGTTAAAGCTATCATTCCCAGTATTTCATTCTTTTTGATCCTGTAGTAATTGACATCTTTGTTCATGTAATTTTTACTTTCTAAAAATGTCCTTAAGATAAAAAGGACTATAATTATTAAGATACTAGAATTTTTACTACTCTTATTAAAAATATTCTAAAGTTGATGGAAATTTACACCACATATTTTACTGTTTGACAACTTATTTTTTTATTTTTTAAAAAGATTTATTTATTTTGAGGGAGAGAGAGGGACAGAGTACGAGCAGGGGAGGGGCAGAGAGAGAGGGAGATGCAGAATCTGAAGAAGGCTCCAGGCTCTGAGCTGTCAGCCCAGAGCTCGATGCAAGGCTCCAACTCAGGAACCGTGAAATCATGACCTGAGGTGAAGCCAGACACTTAACCAACTGAGCCACCCAGGCTCCCAGACAACTTACTTTTTAAACTTTGCCAAGACCTGCAATTAACTTACCTTTGTCATTTTACTTCACTTGACCCTAAGAGATCTTTACGCTATTAGATGGCATTTTAAGCCATCGTGTTTAATAGAATGCAGTTGCGGCAACGAGTATTTGGGAGAATTATACATAAGCCAGAAGGAAGATTTCACATCTAGGTTACAAGGAAATAAATTGCATTTAATTGAATTTCCATTAAATACTAAGTACTGTGTTAAGACTAAGGAATGTTTTTAGCACTTAAGTTATTATGGCTAAAGAAGACTCAGCTTAGTTTAACTTAAATATTGTGTCAATTAATCAACTCGTTTGATTGATGATGGCATATCCATTAGGGTACTCTATGTACATAATTTCCTCTTTACAGGATTGATAGATGGTAGAGGACCAGGAAAGGGGGGTCTGTAGTTGTCTAGTATCTTAAAGTTCAGCTCTAATATACACATTTTTTAATTAAAGTAATAAGTTTTTTATTCATCCAACACGTACTTATTGAGTGATAATATTTTCCCAATAATACTCCACACTCTAGATTTATTAACAAAAATGGGGAAGAAACAGCCAGAGATGATACTATTTACTAATTGATAGCACTTTAATTATAGTGGAATATCTGTATATATTTAAAGTGGACTTGAATGAAAATTAAATTGATCTGCCTCTTCAACATGTCATGACATAATACTGAGTGTTTTTTTAAAAAAAAAATTTTTAACGTTTATTCAGTTTTTGAGAGAGACAGAGCGCGAGTGAGGGAGGGGCACAGAGAGAGAGAGAGACACACACACACACACAGAATCCAAAGCAGGCTCCAGACCTTGAGTTGTCAGTGCAGAGCCCAATGCGGGCAGGAACCTTGAGATCATGACCTGAGCCGAAGTCAGCCACTTAACTGACTGAGCCACCCAGGCGCCCTGAAACTGAGTGTTTTGCAAGGGCAAAAAGAGACAAGGGGCAGCAAGAATAACGCCTCAGAAATTGGGTTGGAAAGACTTATGCGCGGAGAGTTCAATGCTGTTTTAGAAATGATAATGCCTTGGGATTAAATTTTCATACAGCCAGATGTATATAGCCATAAACTGGCAAATAAATAACAGGAAGTTAATAATAATAATAACATGCAACATTTATATATTAAGTACGCATTCTGCAACAAGAGCTACGCCAAATATTTTACATGAATTATCTCATGCATTCCCACAACAAACCTGTGAGCATGATATTGTCAAATCCGTTTTACAAATAAGGAAACTGAAGCTCAGATATATGAACTAATTGTGCCTGAGATGATACTGTTGGTATATGGTAAGGATGGTGTGCACTAAAAACACTCCTCGTAATATTGGAGCCTGCAGTCTTAGAGTTACGACCTAGATGTGACCAGACTTCTTAGAGTGCAGATGCTGATAAGACTGACTTATCTGTGAATGTTACAAGGAAGCCTATACTCCTCTAGAGAAGAAACGTGTTGAAGCTAAGAAATGGAGACTTCTTTTATACCTTGGATGATTTGTGTGCGTGTGAAAATGTGTTTGTAATCACTTCTCGGCCTTTTGGCTAAGATCAAGTGAAAATGTGTTTGTAGTATAATTGAATGTATCATATCTTTAAATACATACCCGTCTTTCCAAATTGCTAACTTCTCCAAAGAAATGTATCAGTTTGTGTGCTGGGACCATTTGAAATTGTCACTGTGTTCATTTATTTGCCATAATCTTTTGCAAGTTATAGTGAAATAAAAAACATAAGCAGGCTGTGATAGTCTAGGCATGACCAAATTATAATTAAACACATTTATTCTGCTTTATGTTTTCCCTGAGTAGATAAGTCCTGTGGGGATATTACCTAATTATTTAGGTCATAACTTTCTATTTACAAGTAAGAGAATTAAGCTGATGCCAAGTGCAATGGCAGAATGGTTACTCTTTGAAAGAGTAACATTGCAAAAAATAAATAATAATAATAATACCCCCCAAAACAAAACAGAAAATAAAACAAAACTGCCAAAGTTCACCCTCTATTATTGTTACAGTGATAGAATCATGTCATCTGATTTTCCACTGAGGTTATGGTAGGAAAGTTACAGCAATGATTCTGCTGTGCTCAAGAAGGTCTTTATGGATCAAATAAGTCACAGAAATTAAAAGGTGCACTTGAACTTTGGGAATTGACTTACACTTTCTGCTTTGGTTTCCAAAATTAATATTTGAAAGTTTCCTTGGATTGTATCATGGGAGGTAGCTGGTTATCTGGCAAATGTTGTATGATTGGGCTTGTGAAATACAATTTTTGAATACTTTCTCTTAATACAATGTTGAAATATAAGATAATGAATTCCCTTAGTAGAAAATTCATGATGAGTACCCTAAGACCACAAATAAAAACAATTTTCAGAGATCTGATCTTACTGATCTAGGGAAGGATTTTACCTTAAGGTTGGGAGTTCTGGTTTGGAATTGATGCAATGTATTACATCTATAATAGCCTGTTTAAAGGCCTGGTTATTTCATCATGTGTATTTGCTATCGAGATTTAAAATTTTGTATTTAAAAAAGAATCAGTAACTTGGAGAGTGTTTTCCTCGGTGAGATTATAAAAACCTAAAAGTGTGGAAGATTATACACCACAGGGAAAACTAGAGAGTGCCATATTATATAATACTGTATAAAAGATTTTAGTAGAGTAATAAAGCTATAGTTTTACAAACCAAACCTAATGGTTGTGGTAAAAAGGATGTCTACATGATTCAGAAATACTTTAACTTTTACATTATATTAAGTTAATGAATATCAATGAGGAAATGTAATTCCTTACCCTTTACTAAAATATATTATATTTATGATTTGAATTAAGTGGAACATTTATATTTTATTTGTATTAAACAAGATGTTTAGCCAAAAAATGGGAAATTGAAGGAAAAATTTGAATGTCATACCTTTGGTATTTTTACACTATATATTTCAGGTTTATGAGATATTAGAAGAACTAGACAAATTTCTTAATTCTGTTCTTTCACAGCCATTTACTATTTTACTATTTTAATCTGTTCCATCTGAGAGTAGAAATATATAGGATACAGATTTATAAATTTTAAATTCCTTTAAAAATGGAATTATTTTATAACCTAATGCTTATCATTTTCACTCCATTTTTCCAGCTTCTAGTTATATTAACTGAAAAATAAACTCTAATTAAGTAAAAATGATTAACTTATTTATTTACACCATGTTTGAGGTTGGTACGCTATTAACTCCACTCATTTTTATATGCATAAGAAAATTCTTTTTTCTTTCCCTTGATAAAATTGTTATTTTGGAGGTTCCTCTTTGTTTTGTTTGTTTGTTTTAATTTTTTTTTCAGATCAGGGGCGACCCTGATCAGGGTGCATGAGAAGAAAGCGCATGGGTGTTGGAGACAGAAAGTTGAATTAATAATTAACTTCAAGGCTTATCACTAAGTAGTTCTGTGACTTTAAGTTAGTTTTATAAAAACACTGAAACCTAGGATCTTTGTCAATATCAGATAAGAAGACATAGGTAAATGGAGTTTATAAAATTCAAAGGCACTACAAAATTGTTGATTTTTACATTTAGAAAGACATGGGTATTATTTTTAGGTTAATGAAATAGTTAAAATTAATTAATATTAACAATTAATTTAAATTTCCCAACAAATCTACTTCGCTGGATTTCCAAGTACCTAGTCTTAATTAACATTATCAATGGTTGGATATATTAGTCAGTTACACTGATCTTTTAGCACTATTCAATTTAGAACTCTGCCATATTTATGCAGGGTGATTTTTCATGCATGTTTCTTATATTTGTGAAATTACTGCAATCCAGAATCAATGTTGAGGCTAACAGACCGAATCTCTATAGTAATTCATAATCTAGTGTAAGGGTTTCTTTCTACCAAGAGCCAGATAGTAAATATCTGAGGTGGCGAAGAATACACCTAATAAATCCAAGGATAGGAAAATATCCTTGCTGGCATATAGTCTCTCTTTGATCTTCTTCTTTGTAATACTTACATGTTTATTTGTTTACTTGTCTTCTATAACCCTTTAAAATGTAACAAAGCAACTTTTACCTTAGGGCAGTAGAAAAATATGCTGTGAACTGGATTTGGCCCAGGGGTCATACTTTGCCAATCCCTGGTCTAGTAGCATTAATGTCATCTGGACCTATACTATCTTAAATTCCTAGGTGAGAAATTGAATTCCAACGAAGGAAAGTTGACCTGGTTGCCCAAGGATGCAGTGTCATTTAAAAGATTACTTGTGATCCACTTCTCTGGGTATACACTTATTTTGGAAGATCATTCCTTTCTCATTTATTTGAAAATTACATTTGATATTAAAACTTTCAGAAGCCAGTGAAGATGAAATCAAATTGATGTTACTTCTTGAAAGCGTGTAACTTAGTAGATTTCATGACGCAATGATCTAGGATTTGTGTAAGAATCCATTATCACCTTATGGACATATACATAAATGTTTTCTCATTTCAATTTCAACAGCTTTCAACAATATCATCTGGCAGAAGTCAGGTATCCTATTTAAGCACGCACATGGGAAAGAAGAACTAAAATGATTCCACACAGTGTCACCAAAGAGAAAAATAGCAGAAGTTGGAGTAGAACACATTGTCACATCCAGATTATATCTGGATTTAACCGCCCATAGATGCTAATTTTCAACTATATCCCAGATGGTGATTAAATTAATAAAATCTTTCACGTGTATTTTAGAACATCAGAGAAGCCATCTGGCTTGACTGTCACCTTAACTTTTAGTGTCTTTATTGTGAATTTTACAGTCCAGTGTACCATTTTAACACCAGGGAGTGTTGTATCATCCATATTTAATTATTAAGTACCTAAAAGCATGACATTCTGAAACTAAATAAGACTAAGATCATGACAAATAGTGTGTTGGAAAATTCTTTGCAACTCAAGCCAGGATATTGACCTGAAATAGTCAGGTGCCTTAGGTGGAAGTATTTATATAAATTGCATTATATATGTGAGTGTGACCGTTACCCAATTCACTGTGTGCATACAGACTCAGTTATAATATATTGTTAAGTTGCTTTCATAAAAATTCATGAGCAATAATTGTTGTGTGGAAAGTATAATAGATATACTCAGAACCAGGAACTGAAGAAATGCCCTGACTTGAATACAAGTTTGCTATTTGAGGGTAAATTATAGATAATGAAGAAGTTATCTGATGCTATTTTACTATGCTGAAAAAAATTAAAGAAGCTATATGCTATATGCTTTGGATACTAATTAAAATGTGATGCCTGCCCTTTGTGGCATTTGTAAGTAAGAAGTATGATTCTCTAATGTCCATAACGGGATATTTAGCAATTCGGAAGTTATCAATTTTGAATTTCTGTTTTGTTTCTATAAAATGTAGATCTTCTCATGGACTTTAGTGTTTGTAAAGAGCCAGATGAAAATTTGTTGATTTAGTACATGAAGAAAGCATGTCAAAAGAGACTTGTGCAAAAAAGAAAAGTCCATTTTACTCTTTAGAGCCTAGTTACTTCTACATTTAGGCAGAGAACATGCGGTCAATACCGTGTAGGATTTATAAGAGGGAAACAGTAGAAGATGAGACACTGATGATCTGTGGGAGAGATCAGAGGCCAGGACCTCTTTTTGTTCATGTATAAGTAATTCTTGTAGTCCAGATTGTCCACAATAACTCTCTGTAGATTGTGGGACAGTAAAGATGAGGGTTGGAACACACTGGAGTAGAAGCAATAGTGAAATCATCAGTACTATTAAGTGGCACTTACATTGATTTGCAATTTCCTTTCTTCCTCACAGTCAAATTAGTAGTCCCTTAACAAGTGGGAGGGTGTCTTATTTGTCCCTGTTTCCCTTACATTTAGCACTGGGCACTTTCTAAATGCTTAACAATATTTGGTGAACTCAACTGACCTAAGAAGCTACAATCACATGGAGGCTAGAACTCACCAGCAGGAGTTCCGTATTGTCAGAAAATAGAGGTCATGTCAAGAGAAAGCGGTCAGAGTAGAAGACATAGTCGGTCCACAGTTCCATCACAAATTATGGTAGAATAAGGAAAACAAGACTCATACAGGTAGTGTCAGATTTGAAGGCAAAAAGAGTTGTCCATGATGCCTAGCAATGGCCACATAACCAGTGGAAAATTAGACTGGAGTAAATGATACAGGGGTGGACCCTAAGAATCCATTAGTCAAGATTGGGTTAGAAACATCCCTAAAAGTTGTGGATAAGAAGAAGTGTAGAGCAGAATTGAAATAAAAGTGCATTAGAAGAAACTGATTAGGACAGTGTACAAAGACTCCAAATTACCTCTCTTTGGCCCAATTAAATCAGTATTAAAGGAAAAGAAAGAATGTCTGAGAGCATTTTCCTTTCCAAGGGAAGGAAGAAGCCTGGAAAGTAATAGACATTACTCATTATCAAGGACAGGAACTGGGAAAATGTTCTGACTCTAATTCATGTTTATGATTTTGAGGCTGAGATATAAAGACCAACATGAGACGTGAAAATCCTGAAATACAGTCAGATATTAAACCAGAATATATAAAATTACTTTCTAGAAATATATTTGTCCCCAAAATATGAGAATAAATACACAAAAGTCATTTTCCTACATTTTACAGATATTCACCTTTTCAGCTGTTTGACACTAACTAGGTTTCCATAAAAATGCAGGTAAAACTTCTAAAAGAACATTTGTGAGACAGCCCTGATTTATTCAAAAGTGATAGAAGTGAGAGTAGTCTGAGACTATTTCTCTTTATTTATGAGTTTGTCCACATTGTCTGTATTTCTTTAACATTTTTAAAGAGTACAAACTGTATGTGACAAAAATATCAAAGCCAATATTAAGCTTAAACTTCCAATTAGTAAGCCGTAGTTTGGGTGTTGTGTGTTTGTGTGTACATATTTTAAATATCTAGCTGAAAAGGAGAATAATGCATGTAATTATAGAGCAATGCCATGAAGGAGTCATTGAGAGTCTTGGTACTCTCCTCCTACCACAATTACTGATCCAGTAGTGTGGTCCATTTATTTCACCATATTGGATGTTTCCCATTGATATTACCCAGATTCTGTTGCACCATATTGTAGAAGATTCAGTACACCAAAGGACATTTGCTAAAAGTAGTTTAAGGTTTTCTGACTTAACCTTCTTTTATCACAGGATACCCTCATTATGGTGATGGGGATACTTTTTTAAAAATTTTGTACACAGATTACACAACTTAGAAATATATGAAAGCCAAAGGTAACATTTCTATATTGTTATGGTGGCTGTAACACCCCCAAATGAAGCATTTAAGAATGTGATAGAGTAGACAGCTGGCAGACCATTAAATTTTCTTAGGAGGTTAGTTAATATTACATGGAGCTTCACAGAGAAGATATAAATATTTATTCATAACAATGTATTCACTGTGAATTGACTTTTAATGGGGAAAAACTGGTAGATTCACATAAAGAGATCCACATGTATTTCCATCAATAAAAGTTTTCCTAGTGACATCTCAGTTTGAGAACATCTCAAGTCCCAGAACCACAGTTCTTTTGTTGTCTTTTCTTTTCAGAGAAGAGAATTATATATATGTAATATATAATCTACAACGTAAGGTATAAAAAACACAGTGAATAATTGTTTCCTTTTCACAACAATTTCTTATTTCCTACTCCCCTAAAACAGTGTTTTGTTGAATGGGACAGTCTATTTTGATGTTTCTCCAGTGTAGATACACTCAGACCTCACTAATGTAGTAAAACCTTTTGCTTGAGAAGACCATTAGCTGAAGAATTAGGAGGTAAGTTTTGATTCTAATAAGGACTGATAAATGGAAGCAAAGGAAGAGGGATTTGAAAAGTAATCTTGGATATTGAACATAAATGCCAAGTCTCATCATGGGTAAAAATTTGCTGAGAGGACAAAACTGTAATTAACTGATGGCCTGTTCCCTCCTTATTATCTCATTTGTATTTCATCTTACCATTTTATTTATTTTAACAAGGGAGTCTACCATTCTGTAGAGCTCTGTGCTAAAAATTTCCTTCCCTAGTAATGGGTTTACACTTGGAGAGGAAATCTAAATTTTCTTATTTTATCTGCTACAGAAGAATGAGTTCTTTTGGTTTTAAACTTAGAGTGAAAAAAACTTGCTTTCTTTGATCAGGCCCCTGTAGAGTATGGGAGCATCTAAACATCAGGAAGATGTGGATTGCTTATGTTTTATCAGATATAATTTAAACTACCTTTTACACACAGCACATGGTCAGTTTTATACATCACAGAGTGATATGAGACTCTATATAATAATCTCATACGTAATTTCCTTTCTCATTGTACAATTATTTACAATCATTACCACGTTCTCTCTAAAAGTAATTGATGCTAAAACTATCAAGATGAAACAAATGTCTTAACAGAGGTTATAATTTGTAAAGTGGAAAAGGAGTAAACACGTTTTTAGAGTACAAAGTTGTTTTCATTTGTTATGCATGTCTCAGGTAAACATAATTGATTTGGCAGATGTATTGTGTCATTTAGGATGGCATAATACATGTCATCAGGGAAATATGTTGTAGTTATCACACTTTAAATTGGACTGTCTCCTATTGTCTAAAAACAGCATTAACTAGAATGAATTCCAGGCATACCTTAGAGCTTTGCAGGTTTGGTTCCAGAACACCACAACTGAATATCGCCATTAAACAAGACAAGTGAATTTTTTGGTTTCCCAGTGCATATAAAAGTTATGTCCTTGTTACACTCTAGTCCACTAAGTGTGCAATAGCATGTCTGAAAAAAAAATGTATAGATCTTAATTTAAAATACTTTATTTCCAAAAAATGCTAACCATCATCTGAGCTTTCAGGGAGTAATAATCACTGATCACAGATAACCTAACAAATGTAATAATAATGACCAAGTTTGAAATATTGTGAGAATTACCATAATGTGGCACAGAGACACAAAATGAACAAATACTATTAGAAAAATGCACTGATATACTTGCTCAGCACAGGGTGGCCACAAAGCTTCAATTTATAAAAGATGTAGTTTCTGTGAAGGGAAGTAAAGTAAAGGATCATAAAATGCTTGCATTGAAAATATCAATGGGAAATGAGTAACATTGTACACAGGATTAAATCCTTCAGCCAAATCCAATATATTATGCTGTATTATATTTTACTAGTTAATTTTGTGGTTTTCTTGTATATTTCCAGACTGGGGAATGTCATTTTGTAAAGATCTACAAATATAGGGAAGATTTTCTGAATTATGTGATACTGATATCAGTCACCCTTAATGGTGCTCTACAAGGTTTAGAAATGCTTCCTGTGTTGTTGGTGAAACTGATCATATTGAGAATCTGTCCCTGCCTAAGATAGAACCTCATCTAACTAGGCTTTCTATCCATCAGTACTCAGCCATGTGAAATGAGCTCCAACAATCAGAAATCCCACGTGAGCCTTTTATTCATTAAACTGGAGATGCCAGTAGGGCTCCTGGGTGGCTCAGTTGGTTAAGCATCTTACTTCGGCTCAAGTCATGATCCCATGGCTTGTGAGTTCAAGCCCCTCATAGGGCTCTGTGCGGACAGCTCAGAGCCTGGAGCCTGCTTCAGATTCTCTCTCTCTCTCTCTCTCTCTCTCTCTCTCTCTCTTTCTCTGCCCCTCCCCTGCTGATGCGCTCATGCTCTCTGTCTCTCAAAAATAAACAAACATTAAAAAAAATAAAAAAATAAAAAATAACTGGAGATGCCAAGAAATGGCACCCCTCCTTGTGCCTTTTCAACCACCGTAGAAGCAGAGCTTCCCAAGACAAGGCACCTTGTTCGGTGTCTGTGATGCAAACTGAGCTGGTTGCACCCAGCTCAGCAGTTTGTGCTTATGGGCCTGGAGAATAGTTCTGCCATAGGGTTGGAGTAGAACTTTGGGTTGTATAAACTCCAAAACTGAGTCTTCAGCCCTTACTGAGATAGCAAATATCATTTCATACATTCATGTTTCTCTCTAAACCAGTTTTTTTTTGTTTCTTTATTCATAACCAAGAAGTGAAACAAATTATTTAAAACACTGTTTTTCAAACTGATGGGTCATGAGCTCAATTTATCCCTCTCATATCCAAAGAATTCAGTTCTGTCTCATGCTCCAGTAACTTTTTTCCTGTCCCAGTAGTACCTAAAATAATGTAATTGTGCTCGTTCTAAAATACATGATTTTATTGCCTGGCATGATCTTGGTTTTTTATTTATCTCAGAGATAGGATGCTCTCAGGATTATCTCTCAGAATGGCAAGAATCTATTCTCCAGTATTATAGAAGAATATCAAGAGATTCCTGGGGCCCTGGCTCAGTTGGTTGGGCAGCTGAATCTTGATTCTGTCATTCCGTCCCAACCCATGATCTCACGTTTTGTGGGCTCGAGTCCTGCACCAGGCTCTGTGCTGACAGTGCAGCATTCTCTCTCTCCCTTTCTCTCCCCTGCCCCCCCCCACTCGGTCAAATCCAGCTTTTTTGAGCTATTTTATTTTATAAAATTCAATAATTTATTTCCTTTGTGGCCTTCTGTGGTCTTTTGTCTTTGTGAAAAATCTCTCAACAACCATGGAGACATGAAACTATTCCTAGGCAGACAAAGCGCCTAAGATCTTCACGACTTGAGGAGATTCTGTCTGATGGAGCATGCTACAAGTTAATAGCATCAAAATAACAACAGCAACTACTGAAGAAAATAAAACAGACATGGGCCTCTACCAACTCGTTCAGTATGAATTCAATATGTGATTGAAAAGTAATTGATTTTTAATACGTTAATTTGATTTTAGAGCAGGAGGTAATTAGGAGATCGATGTGCATACTCAGTAAGAGAGATTGGTATTGTAGATTTGATTTTCTGGGTTGATTTTATTTATTTACTTTTTAAATGTTTATTTTGAGAGAGATAACATGTGTTTATGAGCAGGGGACAGGCAGAGAGAGGGGGAGAGAAAGCATCCCAAGCAGGCTCCATGTTGTTGGTGTGGAGCCTGACGAGGGACTATTGAATGAACTGTGAGATCCTGACCTGAGCCAAAATCAAGAGTCAGATGCTTAACTGACTGAGGCACCCAGGTGCCCTATAGTACATTTCTACATACAGCTATGTCATAGAAGCACAATCTGTAACAACTATAACACCATTCAATTGTTCTGCTGCACATATGACAATGCTCACACAATTTTTTATCTGTAACAGCAGTCATTAATAGGGAATTAACGTGATCATTTTTTCATGCATAAAATATCCAAAGACTGGATACCTCCAAAACAAGAGAAAAAAAAAATAACACTTTCAAGATGTTTGATTTGTAACTGGGATATTGGTATGTGTACTTTCATTTTATCTTCAGAAATGTTTTCCAGGTATCTCTTATTATCCTGATTTAGACACGCAAAAACCGAGGTTAGATAGAAAAAGTTGATTTTATTTATAGCCAGGAAGACAAACCTACATTAAGAGTAAAATATTTTTAAAATAAAATGTGCAATTGGATCACACTTGCCACTCTTGCCATGCTTTGCTGGGGGAGCACATTTTCTGCCCCATTAACTTCAGGTTTGGTCATATAACTTGAATTGCTCAATGAAATGTGGATAAACATGTCATAAGTCACATTGAGATTACAGCTGTGAATGTACTTGTGTGGTTCAGGTCTGCCTCCCCCCACCACTTCCAGCTTCTGCACTCACCCATAAGAATAGCTTGATCAATGGAGGAGCTTCTCCTTCATCCTAGGTCCTAGAATGAGAAGACAAAACTTTGGCCCGGCCCAGCCCCACACAGTCCAGCTGCAGATTAAGCATTTCCCTCACTTGCTATGCATGAGAATATAATGAAAACTACTGAGTTTTAAACGCTGTGTATCATTGAATCCAAGGCTTATTAATATAGAACGTAAAATAGTAAAGATTTTCTTGGATGTTTAGCTTATATTAGGTAAAAGAAAAATTTAAGTGTAACTCACAAGAAAAAACAAAAGAAAACAAACAAAAAAAATTTTTTTTTAATCTGAGACCATTGGGAGCAACTGCTGAATCACTGTTTTGGTGTATATAAAAATAAAATTTCTGTACATTTCTAGATACGTAGAAGCACTTGTGATCCAGATTTTTTTAAAAAAAATCTTAGTTAAAAGAGAAGAAGGTAGAACATGAGTTTTGCTTTTTTCAAAGGTTTTTGAGTCTCAAAAATGGCTTGATTGTTAATTAACACTTTGATTTTTACTATTTATGCTGTCACTAAGGGACATAAAGTAAGCAGTTTAATCTGTTACTGGAAAGGACAAAATAACCATAACATTTTATAGTTTCCTCTTCCTAATCTGTTAAACTAAGGGTAAAGAATATCAATCTCAGATTTTCTTTTAGTTTAGGATCAAATTAAAAACATACAAGGAACAAAGTTGTATCAGAACATTTATGATCACAGAGCTCCTGGGTGGCCCAGTCAGTTAAGCATTAGACTTCAGCTCAGGTCATGATCTCATGGTTTCTGAGTTTGAGCCAGGCACTGACTGTGCTCTGCACTGACCGTGCGGAACCTGCTTAGGATTCTCTGTCCCTTTCGCGCTGCCCCTCCTCACCCTCTCTGTATCTCCAAATAAATAAAACTTAAAAAAAAATTATGATCACAATTTTCTATTGTGGTTATAAACCTGAGAACAAATAGTAACACTTGGTGGTGGAGAGCATTTGAGATGCAGAATTATTTGTTGATTTCCAGACTTTACGTGTTTTCCCATATTTCCTCCCCTCCAAGCCCACGCCTGCAATCTGTGAAGTTCACCTGCTGCTTACTCTGTTACTCTGCTTCCTGAAGTCACAAACCTTCGTGTCATCCTTGACTCTTCTCGTTCATATATGTCTATTTTCAGTGAATCAGATTGACTCCACATTTAAAACATACCCCAAACTTGACTTCTCATCCACTCACTTGTCACCATCTCGGTACAAGTCACATTGTCTCTCTTCAAAATTATTGCAAGAGTCTGATAGCTGGTGTCCCTGTTCCTCCCTCTGCCCTCTTCAGGGTACTATCAACACAGCAATCATAGTGCCGTGTTCAAGCGTAAACAGGATCATTTTCATCCTTTGCTCAGAGCAGTGGTCTCCTGTTATATTCAGGATAAAATAGAGTCCAAAAGGCTTCCTAATAGCAAAGGGTACTTCTCAACACCACCACTTTAATTTTCTCCACCTCCTTATCTCATTTATTCCACTGCGTTGACACTGGCCTCTGCAAGATTCCTTGAACATCCAGGCATGTTCTTACCTCAGGGCACTTTGAACATACTATCATCTGTCTGCAAAGATCTTCTCCCTTATCACCAACACTCATTCTCTCTCCTCATTAGGTCTCTACTCAAAGGTCATGTTCTCAGAGAGGTTGGCCCTGGACACCTCTGTCTAAAATTTCAACTGCACCCACCCATGGAAATACACATCTTATCGTTGTCTTTCCTGCTTACTTTCCCTCCTTAGCATTTATTGCCATGTGGCACATGATGTATTTAACTTTTATTTTTAAAATGTCTAAGCTCAATGAGGGCATGATTTGATTTCTCCTTTGTTTTATAATATATTCCTGGTGCTGGCAGCTTTCAGGCACTGAAGAAAAAAGGTATGGCCTGCTGAATCAACCTATTGCAAAGAATTGCAAATAAATGCTAAATTTAGTGTTGGCACTTTGATCCTATCATGAGAGCAAAAATGAATAAGCGATCAAGAGGCTTAAGGAGAGAGGGAGTGTGGTTTGGTTGGAGGTGCTCTGTAAGTGTGTTGTATCAGAAAGAGTCTTTGTAGAAGGAGAATTGTAAACAGCCAGACTTGGAAAAAGTAGCTTCCTTATCAAAAGACTATTAGTTGGAATCTTGGCAAATGAGGGATCTAGGGAAGCTATAAAAGGCCCTTTGAAAAAAGAAAAAGCTGAAATCAGCCACTAAGCCAGTGCTAGCTTCTACATTGCCTGCCATGTGAGAATGTGTAATTTCTAATCCTCACCCATGAACCCAACATTTGGAGAGGTGGGGACAATAGTAAATATGCATGCATGCATGTGTGTGCACATGTGTGCGTGTTGAGCATGGTAAGGCCAGTGTATCAAGATATCTAAAGGCCAGGGTATCTAAGATAGGGGTGAATAGCCCCATGCCCACTGTGCATCCTACCATCCCTAGGCTGAAACAGTATGTAGCCAGGGGGTGGGAAATGATCTCAAATCTCTGACTCACAGCAGGTGCTTAGTTCTATTTCCGTGAGTTGGTAATACTGATGAAAGTATAAATTTTCTGCCAAAAGCTGAGGTACAAACAATATGTACTAGAGCTTAGAAAAACAACAACAACAACAACAACAACAACAACAACAAACCAGCACAGCTGGGACATGAGGGAGGTTTAATGGGAGAAAAAAAATTAAATTGTCATTGAAAATCTGGATGGGAAGGGAAAGGTTTGGTCTTCAGGGAACAGGAGCTGGGGTTGAGAGACCTGAATGGGTTACCCTAAAGAATAACAGGTACAGAAGGAAGAAAAATGTGTTTGTGGTGGACTGAGAACTTTGATACATTTGCTGTGAATTTCTGGTGACTATGTTCAGCTGCCTCATAAATCGGAAACCCAAGGGTTGGTGGTTGTCATATTTGAAATAAAAAAAAAAATAAGTAAATCAATGTTAAATTCACAACTGCACTGATGTTAGTGATTCTAGTAAAAATAGTCTATGTTGATTTATGAGTTGATCTGTAGGCTGAGGTTGGCTAGCTGTTCTATACATCTTATGTTAATCAGGCTTTTGATATGTAAAAAGTATGTTTTCATCTCGATTTCATCACCAATAGCTCTACAGTATTTTTTTAAGGGACATGGTTTATCTTAAACGTTTTGCTAATCAACCTTGTATTTAAATTGGAATAATAAAGGAATATCTGGATATCAGCAGCCTATAATTAGGAACCAAAGTGAATGGTCACTTATGATCATTCACAAAATAATTGATTGATCAACAATATTTTTTCTTTTATGCTGCTATGTGGCAATATGTGCCAGAGTATAACTGATCTCTAGAAGTTTCCTCAGGGAACATGTATCATGTTTCCATAAGGAACAAGACTAATCTCTTATTTTGGACATGAGAAAAATAAGTACACTAATTAAAAATATATTAAATCTAGTTGTATATTTCCATTAAAAACCCTACAATACCACCCAATTTAAAAATGCTAATAAATAGGGAACTCATCTTACAGAACAATAGAAATAAGCTACTTTCCTAACTTTATGAGGATGGCCTTAAATAAATGATTAATGTACCTTGAAATAAGTTGAATACATTTTTATGTTTATGGTAAAATGCCCTTTTATATTTTGACTTATCACTATGGATTGTTAAGCACATTTGTGCATAAATAATTTTGATAAAAATATTAAGAGAAATTCATATTATGTGCTAACGAATCAAGAGAAAGGTGGCTACTTCAGTTATATCCCATAATAATAACTTCATCTTTGTTAGGGAAGAAGCCTCGAAAGGCTACATTATTGTAGCTACAGAAAATTGCTCTCACATCTGTATGTTAATAATAAAAAAGTAGAAATGTAAAATTTGAATGTGCAAATATAACTCCCCAAATTATAATAGAATTAAACATGAAGACATTATGTTTCATGCATATTTAACATTATGCACTAGGTATGTGCTGTATCCTCAATTCTGTTGGCATATTTGCATATTAAATTCTCCTTAGACCCGATTCACAAAGACATCCTAAGGTGTGATGTGGTAGTTGCTGTATCACAACAAATCGTTACTGTGGAACATCTTGACAGAGAGTATTATTGACGTGCCAAATTTCTGTTTCTTTGCATCTTTCTTAATGACTTTGGTGGCCTTAATCTTCAGCAGCTAAACTGGTTTGATTACAAGTACTAACCATAGCATGTTATGAATGGCAAATGTTCAAATCCTCTCTGCAGCTGTATCTCTGAGGAATGCACATAAATTCTCAAGTTTGCATCAAGGGCAGTGAGTTTACTCTCTGTGCCCAGGGTCAGCTCTCAAGACCAAAAAGCAGATGATGAAGTTCAGGTGTGGGGTCTGACTCCCAGGCAGAAAGCACATTTCTTTGATCATTGCTAGTATTTTCATTTTTCCTCTTTTAATACAATGGGTTTTCTTCTACAATTAGTTCAGGAAGCCAGCAGGTGCAACAACACAGTTGCAGTGATCTAAATCCTCTGTGAATTAACCGTCATTAAAATTGATTCATTTGTGCTTGTAAATGGGATGCTATATCCTTCGGGAATTGTATTATTGATCTCATTTCTGACAATGTAAACACTTGAAAACTTTAATGTCATTTATCTATTATAAAGATAGTATGAATTCAATTTGTTTGGAATTTTTGAAAGTGTATTGAGTTGATTAAGGTAGTTAAGAGTAAGATTAATACATTCTTAAACACTACTTATGCTGATACTAGCTATGTTCATGAGTTTTAGTGTGAGACATATCTTTGGGACTGAAGAGGGCTAACTTTTATAAAATTACTTAGTTTTAAAATAAGATTTTGAATTTTTAAAAAATGGCTTTTATGACAATTTTATGCCACTGGATATTTTTAACATTTTATTTTTGTATTTTTTAATGTTTATTTATTTTGAGAGGTAGAGAAAGCACTAGTGGGGAAGGGGCAGAGAGAGAGGGAGAGAGAGAATACCAAGCAGTCTCCATGCTTAGTACGAAGCCCAACATAGGCTCGACATGGGGCTGGATCTCATGACCTTGAGATCAAGACTTCTCATGACCTTGAGATCACAACTTGAGCAGATATCAAGAATCAGAAGCTTAACCAACTGAGCCACTCAGGGGCCTCAGATTTTTTTAACATTTTAAAAATACTTTTTGTTTTATTATTAGAGGGACATAATCATTTGCTTTCAGAAAACATTATGATTAAATAATAAGAAAAGAAGGGGTGCCTGTGTGGCTCAGCAAGTTAAGTGATTGACTCTCAATGTCAGCTCAGATCTTGATCTCAGGGTCATAAGTTCAACTGCCCACACTGAGCTCCACACTGGGCGTGAAGCCTATTTAAAAAATAAAAATAAATGACATGAAAGGAAATTTAAACATTAATAATATTTCAGCTTGGGAAATGGAATTGAAGACTGCGTTTTCAAAAAGTCTTCTTTAACACTTTATACATTGACATAAAGATGGGTTCTGGCTACAATAGTTCATCTAAATTTTTAAAATATTACTTTTATGTGTAAAAGTTATCAATACATGATTCTTTCTCTTTTTTAAGTCACAAGATTTTTATTTAATGGAGAAGATGCAAAGGTGCTCAGATTTTGAAATACTGAAGAGTATATATCTATCAATGTTTCTCAAACAACTAAGGAAGCATCTTTTTTTTCATTTAAAATTTTTGGTTACTATCTTTAAATATGCTAATACAGATAATAATGGCAGAGTGCCCAGAAATCTAAAGTTTTAACCTCAGGGATTAGTACTCAGGTGACCACAATTTAAAAACACCAATGAGGATTTTACCCCAGCATATTCTGTATCTCCCTTTAGTTGATACAAAATGGAAAATATATTTATTTATATAATATATATTAAATAATATATAAAATATGTTAAAAATTAGATAAGCATAAACAAGAAATTTGTAATAATACTAGGCATGCCCAGGATAGACATCAATTGAGATTTATTTTCTTAAATGTTTTTATGAACAAATAGCAAGTCACAGAAAACCCTACTTGTTTGGCTTAAAATATAAGAAAGAAATCATCTTGCCATCAAATAAAGGGCTAGATGTAGAAGTCTCCAGGATTGTGAGTTTAGCTGCTAAATTATTTCCTGAAGGACCAATGAACCTTTGAGAACCTGTGATGCCACTCAGCATATTGGCTTGTTCCCAGGCTAACTCCACACAAAATGCAAGGAACCTGCAACAGTTCCAGCCAACACACCCAGAAATGAAAAGGAACAGTAAATGTGAACGGGAAAAAAAAAACATGATAGAAACCTATCCTGGAGGTTCCTGGGAAACATGCCTTTTTATCTAATTGGCTAGAATTGCTTCACAAGTCAATGCCTAAATCCATCATTGGAAATAAGAATGGCACCTAAGTAATTGGTTCTGACTGATTGAGTATGAAACCCAGAGCTGGAGACAGGTAACTACTGAGTTAGTGAAGGATGAACACAAAAATTTGATTTTTCCAGCAAAGAAGTAAATATCTACTGGTCAGGCAACCAGAAGTTTCTGCGATGATTCTAAGCTTCTCTTCAAATATTTTATAATGGTTGTGTCTTTTTTTTTTTTTGCAACCTGGATCCCATGAAACATTAATAAACCAGCTCTCCATTTTGTTTCCCTTGGATTTTTGAATGGATAAGGCAAATACGTTATTCAATTTGAATATTTTTATAATGTCATCATTTGCAAAGTCCACTTTGACGGATTTTAGATATTCCTTAAGAGTAACAATTGGAGTTGTCCTAAGAGTATGTGGTGTAATTTTTTTTTTTTTTTTGCATCACTGATTATTGTGCAGGGAGAAGGGGAGATAAGAGATGAGGGCAAGAATGATGAATTACATAGGATAAGGTAATCAGGGTTTCTATTTTTAATATAATGTTTCTCAGTCCCACTAGATCCTCCATTAGTCACTATTTTCTATATGCTGTCTATCTCAAAGGATATAAATCACTAGTTAATCACGTTGCTTTTTATCATCCCCTATTGGATCAGCATGCATTTCACACTGCACTAGACCAGCATGATAGGAATATGCAATCCAGGGTCTTTAGGATGTTATGCTTTCTCAGCTGGTACCTATGATTGATGCTATGGTTGCTAACATGGAATTCATGCTAGCTCCTATCAACGTAAGACAATTGGAACAGAAAGCTGAAGTAATATTAAAGTGATAAATAAACCTGTCATCTAAAAACCAAATCTTCCTTTGAAATCTACCCCTTGTTTAACATATATTGTTAAGCTGCATGGATTAGGAAACTCACCATCATCTACACTAAAATTTCTTTCCCTTAAAAGGAAAAGATTTCTTTTCCTTAAGAAAGATTTCTTTCTTTCTTTCTTGCCAGTGATGATATAAAATCATTCAGATTGACTAAAACTGGGTCAAGACACAATGAACTAATTGAACTAATGAGTTAAGAATTGCATTTGGGCGAGAGAAGCAATGAACCCCCAAGCAATGCTTTAAACAAATTTTAAAGTTGTTTTCACTTATAGGAACTTTTTAAGAAAAGAAATCTGGGACTGATGTTATGGCTCTAACTGGATTTCAGAGCAAGCCACTTCTTCCTTCCTGATGCCTTTTGTTTCCATCCTTTTGGTATGAGTCTTATTTTCACACTTGCAACATGTCTGCTAGAGATTCAGCCTTTAAGCTGGTGTTTCTTCTAAAGTAAGAAGACAAAACACCAGAGGTTCACGTGGAATTGATGAGCTCTCTTGGAAGGACTCCTCGAAACTTCTGCCTTTATCTTGTTGATAAAAACTATTATACGATAGCGAGAGGTGCAAAGCACGTGGGAGAAACTCTTTATGGGAACAAGGGAGGAACTTATTAGAGCCAGAAGTAAAGTTCTATACTTAAGAGAAAGGAGGGAATGGGTATTGGAGTACTTAGCTGTTCCGTCACATTTATCAAAGTGAGAAAAGCTTGCTTTTAGCAACTTGCTTCACTGTGCAAAAAAGAAATAATTCCATAAATAGATGAAATAAAGTTCATAATCAAGGAGAATTTTTTTTTAATTTTTTTTTCAACGTTTATTTATTTTTGGGACAGAGAGAGACAGAGCATGAACGGGGGAGGGGCAGAGAGAGAGGGAGACACAGAATCGGAAACAGGCTCCAGGCTCGGAGCCATCAGCCCAGAGCCTGACGTGGAGATCACGGACCGCGAGATCATGACCTGGCTGAAGTCGGACGCTTAACCGACTGCGCCACCCAGGCGCCCCATAATCAAGGAGAATTTTGATGGGGATGCTGATAACATCATAGGCAGAAAATGTCAAAGGAAGAGTAAAATGTATTTTAACTCCTCCCCTTCAGGCCCGCTAGAATCTCATATACATCCACAGTTTCATCTATTTGTTTTCTGTAGTGATGACTCTCAAATACACCATCAAATCTTTTCCCCCTTTCATCATTATTTTATGGTCACAGACATCTAAATATCCCAGTGTTGGTGAATTCATGTCAATGTGTCCAAAACTGAATCTGATGCTTTTTCTGATTTCTGGTATCGGCCTGACCTTTTTTCCTCAAGCAGGATTAAAACTCTGTAGTTAACCTTTATTCTGTATTTCCCTTAATTTACCATAGACATTAGCGCCCAGTCCTACAGGAACATCTGCAGAATTTCTTTAAATAACCATTTCATCTACCTTTACTCCCATTATCTTTAGTCATCTCTTGGTTTTTTGTTTGTTTGTTTGTTTGTTTGTTTTTCTCCCAAGGGTGAACTTGTTTCCCCAGCTTTTACTCCTTCCTTTCTACAGTTCTTTTTCCGAAAACCTTGTGTATTAGAGTATCCAATGAAAACAACTAACAGGATTATGGAAGCTGAGAAGTCCATTGATAAGGGAGAGTGGGGCAAGCTGAGAACAAAATACAAGCTAACGGCAACCCTCCCCCCCCCCCCAGTGGAATATGTGTGATATTCCTCAAATACTCTGGGCTACCCAAGAACAAAGAAAAGTTTTTTGTTTTTGTTTTTAATATGAAATTTATTGTCAAATTGGTTTCCATAAAACACCCAGTGCTCATCCCAAAAGGTGCCCTCCTCAATGCCCATCACCTACTCATCCCTCCCACCCCCCCACCAACCCTATTTGTTCTCAGTTTTTAAGAGTCTCTTATGGTTTGGCTCCCACCCTCTCTAACCTTTTTTTTTTTTTCCCCTCCACCATGGTCTTCTGTTAAGTGTCTCAGGATCCACATAAGAGTGAAAACATATGGTATCTGTCTTTCTCTGTATGACTTATTTCACTTAGCATAACACTCTCCAGTTCCATCCACGTTGCTACAAAAAGCCATATTTCATTCTTTCTCCTTGCCAAGTAGTATTCCATTGTGTATATAAACCACAATTTCTTTATCCATTCATCAGTTGATGGACATTTAGGCTCTTTCCATAATTTGGCTATTGTTGAAAGTGCTGCTATAAACATGGGGATACAAGTGCCCCTATGTGTCATCACTCCTGTATCCCTTAGGTAAATTCCTAACAGTGCTATTGCTCCATCATAGGGTAGGTCTATCTTTAATTTTCTGAGGAACCTCCACACTGTTTTCCAGGGCGGCTGCACCAATTTGCATTCCCACCAACAGTGCAAGAGTATTCCCATTTCTCCATATCCTCACCAGCATCTAGTCTCCTGATTTATTCATTTTAGCCACTCTGACTGGCATGAGGTGGTATCTCAGTGTGGTTTTGATTTGTATTTCCCTGATGAGGAGCAACGTTGAGCATCTTTTCATGTGCCTGTTGGCCATCTGGATGTCTTCTTTAGAGAAGTGCCTGTTCATGTTTTCTGCCCATTTCTTCACTGGATTATTAGTTTTTCGGGTGTGGAGTTTGGTGAGCTCTTTATAGATTTTGGATACTAGCCCTTTGTCCGATATGTCATTTGCAAATATCTTTTCCCATTCCGTTGGTTGCCTTTTAGTTTGGTTGATTGCTTCCTTTGCAGTGCAGAAGCTTTTTATCTTCATGAGGTCCCGATAGTTCATTTCTGCTTTTAATTCCCTTGCCTTTGGAGATGTGTCAAGTAAGAAATTGCTGCGGCTGAGGTCAGAGAGGTTTTTTCCTGCTTTCTCCTCTAAGGTTTTGATGGTTTCCTGTCTCACATTCAGGTCCTTTATCCATTTTGAGTTTAAGAAAAGGGGTTTAAATGCTTGCCAAGGTGATGTGGGAAACTAAGGCAAATGAAAAGTTAAATTCCCTTACTGCCTGTAGCCCATTGATAAGTCCTTGACACCAACAGTGTTCTCCCTCTAGGAGCTCAGCTACCTCAATGATGACACTTTGCTGGGGGCAAAAGAGAATCTTGCCTTAACATTATCTTGACCCTCCAGGAACTTACAAGTCTACTTTAACATATAAAAATTCCTTTGGAAACTTTCTGTATCTCAATTCCCCCAAGATGTATGCTGGCAATCATTCTCCAAGCTTATGGCCCCCTGATATACATCTGAAGGGTCTCATGACTCAAGTTTTACTAAAAGGTGATAAATGGCGTTTCTCTAGCAACAGCTAGCCCCACAAGGTCCTGGAAACCTTGCTTCCAAAATACCTTAGAGACTTATTCTATCCCTAACCCCCTCCCAACCTGAGGGTATATAATAAGTTACCTGTCACAACTACAGTGCAGCTCTTCCTGCCCCACAGGTCCTGTCCCCGTGCTTTAATAAAATAACCTTTTTGCACCAAAGATGTCTTCAGTATTTTTTCTTGGCCATTGGCTCCAGAACACTTCACCATTACCCCCAAATTCATCAATATGAAGATTCCTTCTGTTAAAGTATGAAGGTAGTCTACATCAGTGTTATTTGAACTTTAATGCTCATATGAATCACCTAAGAATCTTCTTTAAAATGCATATTTTAACTCCATAAGTCTTTGAGAAGGCCCGAAATTCTGCATTTCTTATAAGCTTCCCAGTGATGGTGAGCTGTGAAGCCTGGAACCACATGTTGAATAGGAAGGGCGATGAATAAAGGAACAGTTCAGAAGAAGAACATTTGAAAGTATTTTTTATGGTTATGTCTAGACAGCTATAAATAGTACTCTAGTAAAAATAAGATCTACCTTATGCTACTAATGCTACTACCTGCTAGAAGGTGTTTAAAAACATCATTGTCTTACTCCTTTAATCAATATATCAATTGTGGAAATAGGTATATATTTTTCTTTAGAGAACTGAAATTATAGATGCTATAAATGGAAACAGAAGCTATTGATTTGTTGATGAACAAATCACATATATCTTTAAGCATAACCATTCAAAACCAATATTCTATTGTTACTTGTAAGACGTCTCAAAGATCTTTCCACTGACTTTTTCATCCAAATTTTTGCATCCGAAGTCCCTACAAAAATGATCAAATAAATTTAGAACACTGGACCCAAGATACCTGTTCCTAAAGTATTTTAAGTTACTCTGTAAAATTCTACCTTGCTTAAAGTTTAGAACACCTTGAAAAACTCATACCCAATACATAGTAAGATATATGTAGCTAAAAAGAACATTTAAATACATTGACGCATCGTCAGTGAATCAAGGCAGCCACGCCATTTTAACAATTAGCACCCACAGTCACAAAATGCCAACTAAATCCAGAAGCATGTTTCTCGCGTCAAACAGTCCAATAGTTTGTATTGATGCATGGTTTAGTCATAGACCAGGTGCTCGGAGATTTAAATATGAATTCATTTTCTGAAATTAAGTCTGAAAACCTAATGAAAAAGCTGACTATAATTGCAAATGACACATTACAATCATGAGAATCGCCAGTTGTAAATGATTTAAAGAGCAAATGAATATGTCTCTAACTTGTTTGACATAGGTAGTCCTTTAGCTTTACTTTTTGTATTTTACAGATACATTTCTGGAGAATATACAGCCCATTTCCACAATTAAAAGGCCAGTGGATTTTCTCTGCACAACATTCTATTGCATTGCCTAACCGTGGCAGGGATACACATTTATCCTATAAAAAAAAAGGGGGGGGGGGCGCCTGGGTGGCTCAGTCGGTTAAGCATTGGACTTCAGCTCAGGTCACAATCTCGTGGTCCGTGAGTTCGAGCCCCGCGTCAGGCTCTGGGCTGATGGCTCAGAGCCTGGAGCCTGCTTCTGATTCTGTGTCTCCCTCTCTCTCTGCCCCTCCCCCGTTCATGCTCTGTCTCTCTCTGTCTCAAAAATAAATAAATGTTTAAAAAAAATTTTTTTAAAAATTATTTCAAAAAACTTCTCCAATATTTCAATGAAAATTGCAGTAATTGTTGGTGAAGATGATTTCTGTTTTGCTTTTTCACTAAATTAAATGTTTCTTTGTAGGCCAGCATGATGGCTTTTGTAAACTTCTCAATGTAAAATGAGCTAAACTGCTTACCCTTTACCAGAGTTTCTTTTTTTTTTAAGATAAATGAATTCAATTGATTGAAGCAATAAATTCATCCAAAAAAGTAAGAGGTTTATTTGTCCTCTTTGCCCTATCTCTAAGGAATTTCATGCTTTGAAAAGCTATTCCTCTCAAATATTATATTTGTCTGTTATAAACAAAGTCATATACTTTAGACTTTTTAATTAAGAAATGGCATATTTATTAGTGATTTGATGAATGAGAAAAAAAGAATAACAGCCCTAAGTTTAAGTTGGCATGTTAATGTTGGGAAAAATTCCAAGGGGTAAAGGTTTTATAAAATTATTATAGTGTTCTTTCTCTATACTCTGCTACTCTTACAAATAATTCACCTATCTGAATTTTTAGCATACAGTTTTTAATACACAGATGTTTAGTTATCCTATTCTGAACTTACTAGACATTTCAAACAAAATTGCCAATTTACTTCCCCATTTAAATTGCAAACAGTATTAGAAAAAAATTAAATAGATTTTTGATTCCCGAAATTAAAAGTAAAGTATATACTTTATTTAAAAAAAAAATTTTAACGTTTATTTATTTTTGAGACAGAGAGAGACAGAGCATGAATGGGGGAGGGTCAGAGAGAGAGGGAGACACAGAATCTGAAACAGGCTCCAGGCTCTGAGCAGTCAGCACAGAGCCCGACACGGGGCTGGAACTCACGGACCGTGAGATCATGACCTGAGCCAAAGTCAGAGGCTTAACGGACTGAGCCACCCAGGCACCGCTAAAGTATATACTTTAAAGTAACCACATTGATCATTATTTAGCATTCTATAAACTTGAGAGTATGATCAGCAGATATTGTCCTAAAATATTAAACAGTACATCTATAAAATCAGCAATGAATCTCAAATTGCTTTACTACATAAACCAAAGAATAATTTGGCAGTTGTGCTACCTAATTTAATCTCCAATACTCTGTAAGTTTTGCGGGGGGAAAAAAAAAAGGATTATCTGTGTATTATTGTGATGATAAGATCCTCAGATCAAAGATTAAATATTCTGTGTGTAGGTTTTATTTTCCAAAATTGGTGGAGGGAGCGCAAATCATTCATGGGCGTGCCATGATCTCATCGGATCTGTAATCTGAGGGCACAATGGCTGCTATTTCAGCCAAGTGATAAAGTCAGATAGCGTACTTCAATGGTCTCAAGGAGACTTATTTTCTTTAATTTTTATCATATCAGTGTTTTGAAGTCTCCGTGACAGTCATGAACGTTATATGATGAATGTATGTGAAAAAAATAGGATTAGAAGTCGTACAAAATATTGTTATTAAAAGTAGCATTCATCATTCTACTTCTATGATTTGGGTTACTGTAACATCAGTTTCATAAAAAGTATGTAATTTTTTTTTCATTCAGAAAAATAATACTGAGAATTTGTATACTTTGAGGTCAACTTACTCCAGGAACAATGGAGATTTTTCTAGGGAGCCTGCAGGAAAATGTGATTTATAATGGTGGAACTGTGACCCATGAGGACAGTAATTATATTAGCCTGCCTTGAGGAGAACAGTCAGCTTCCACACTATCAATTTGAAAGTTCCCTGACAGTGGAATTCACACTAATGAAAGAATGAGTTTGTATTAAAAATTGTAACCCCTGATAGAGTGGAAATAGTAGCAGGGAGAGAAACAGGAAAATCAATTCAGATGTAAGTGGGATATTTTGAGAATGAAATCATGGAAATAATTGCAACTTGGCAGATGAAGGTAACAAATTACAATATTTACTAAATATCTACCATGTGCTAGGAATCTTTCTGTGAGACAAATAAGGAAAAGTGTCCGAAGAGGTAGGGCAAGTGCTACATTCAAAATGCAATAATAATGGAGTAGTTTTGAAGGGTAGAGAAGATAGAATCTAACAGATTCTATAGTTGTAAAGTTGTAATAGCTTCCTGGCTTAGCTTAACCTGCTATAATAAAATACCATAGACTGGGTAGCTGAAACATTAGGTAATTATTTCTACCAAACTCTGGAGACTGGGAAGTCCAACATCAAAGTATCAGCAGATTTGGTTCCGGGCTACCGCCAGCCATCAAAAGTAACTAACTCCAAACACTCCTCCCCAAATACCATCACACTGGGGATTATGGCTTAAAAGTATTATTTTAAGGGGAGGAGGGGCACACATATTCAGTCCATAACAGTTCCTTTCATAGTGAAGAGAAGAAAGTTAGTGTTGATTTCATACATATTCTAAATTACTCAGGTTGATTGTGTCTCTTAACCTTTATCACCTTTTGGGTAGCAGGGACCTTTTCTATAGTCTTGCACCTCAAATGCTCAATCAGACTAAATCTAAGGAGATGATAAAGAGTATGTGCTGTCATGTCAGAAAAATCTGGTTCAGAATTCTGTGTCTACCTTCTGCTGGTTGTATAACACTTAGTAAATTGTTAACTATTTTGACACATGTTTTACTCATTGGTTAAGTATACTTAATACTATTTATTTAAGACTTTTTATTTTTGAGGATTAAATGAGTTAACATATCCAAGGCACTCTGAATGGTTCCTAACCCAAGGTCAAAAGTTCTAAAAAAGTGGTCAATAAAAAAGAGGAATTGACCATTCTTTTTCAAACTTAATGACGGTAAAATTTAGAAGAGCAGGTGTTGCTTGGAATGAAATGTTGATCCTATTAAGACCAAACAACATTCATATATATTAAAACAGAAATTAATCCACTCCAGACCCCATTTCAGAGTGCTGGATATTACAGAATCAAATGGAATTTAGTGAGTACCACTAAAGGGTACTTACATTGAAGACTGAGTTAGTGAATGATTATTCTGTAACAGGCATAAGTCAAATGCTGGAGTTTAATTTCACTGCCTTCTTTTGTCCTCAAAAAAATTCCTTTGCAGGTGTTTTTTTTTTTTTCCATTTTAAAGATGAGGAGAATAAGTCATAGATGAATTTTCTTGATGATATTCATACACTCAGTAGGTAGCAAAACCAGGCCTAAATAGGCAATTTGATTCTGGAGTCCCTGCTTCTACAGTGTTCTATACTTATTCTCAAGATTAAGAGTGGATGTTTAAAGTGGCATGTCCAGGTGCGTGGGTGGCTCACTTGTTTAAGTGTCCAACTCTTGATTTTGGCTCAGGTCATGTTCTCACCATTCTTGAGATCCAGCTCCACGTCGGGCTCTGCACTGACTTTGCAAAGTCTACTTGGGATTCTCTGTCTCTCTCCCCCTCTCTTTCTGCCTGTCCCCCAACTTGCATGCTCTCTCTCTCTCTCTCAAAATAAATAAACTTTCAAAAAAAAATAAAGTGGCATATTTATTTTGTTAGTTTGTAATATTTCTAGAATACTTGGAAATCTTATACTATACATGTTAAATATTTTCATAAATGCAGGTTTATTTTTTAAATTGATAATTGGCTTTCTGTTCAGAGAAATAGATATATTTTCAGCTTAAATCTTTAAAGATCACAAATTATGTCTAGTGATAGATATATACAATTTTAAGTTGACTCAATAGCATCTCCTTGCATAAAAAATGCACATCCCAAGTTTATCGTTAAATTCTCAAATACTTGCAATAAAAGTATAACTTAAAAATGAATTTGATGATGATGAGATAGGAATTAAACACTGTGAAATAAATTTCATTTTTCACAATATCTATGACACCAACAAGTAAGCACTCTGTATATATTTAGCATCACAAAATAAACTCAGAAGGGGCGCCCGGGTGGCTCAGTCGGTTAAGCGTCCGACTTCAGCTCAGGTCACCATCTCGTGGTCCGTGAGTCCGAGCCCCGCATCGGGCTCTGGGCTGATGGCTCAGAGCCTGCTTCCGATTCTGTGTCTCCCTCTCTCTCTGCCCCTTCCCCGTTCATGCTCTCTCTCTGTCTCAAAAATAAATAAAATGTTAAAAAAAAAAACTAAAAAAAAAACAAAAAAAACCCCAAAATAAACTCAGAAGAAACCATCTCTTGAAACTGACCCCCCACCCTCATCTTGGAAATATCCAAAGACCTGTAACACTACTAAAAATAAGAAAATAAAAATAATGTTTGAGTCAACATCAGATGACCAAATGCTTCAGATTTTCTACAACCAAAATGCTTCGGGTCTCTATAGCTTCAGGATCTCCTTCTCCATTGCAATAAAGTTTAAAGGAAGGGATTTAGGAGTGGCGCACTCTCCAAATACATTCTCTACCACAATGTCATCCACTACAGAGCAACTATTAATATCTATAATTCTGGTTCAAGACCTTTCCGGTAATCTTAATTAGAATTTGGATCTAGTTTAAATTGACAACATAGAAATTAAAATATATAATTATATTAAAAGTTCTGTTTGGGGGTGCCTGGGTAGCTCAATTGGTTGAGCATCCAACTCTTGATTTCAGCTCAGGTCATGATCTCAAGGTTCATGAGTTTGAGCCCTGCATTGGGCTTTGCACTGGCAGCACAGAGCCTGCTTGGGATTTCTCTCTTCCTCTCTCTCTCTGTCCCTCTCCCCCCCCCTTTAAAATAAACTTAAAAAAAAGACTTTTGTTTGTAAATAGCAATTTTGTAAACCTAATAGGCACTGGATATGTGAAAGCAGCACAAATACATATTGCCTGTCATTATTCTTATAGATTGAAAAATTTGGTCAACTTATTAAAAACACAAGGATTGTTGACAAACAAAATGTATAGTAATAATTGTGTGTCTTATTTGCACAACATCTTATTACTCTCACGAACTTTAACATCCAAGCTACTGATTATTTCTTTATTAATTTATTTAATGTAATTGCTCTTTAAGAAAGATTGGTTAAAGAGACATGTTTTCTCAATGTTTTAGACATAACATTAATAAACTAATATATGTAATTTAAACTAATAAACATTAATAAACTAATATATGTCATTTAAGTCCATTTTTAAAATTATGAAAAGAAATAAAAATAATAAGACAATAAAATGATGGAATAACGGAAATAGCACAGGGGTTTGAGAGGTATATTATTATATATTATTCACCTAATGTGTGACAATGAACATTTTATAACTTCTTTGAGCTTCATTTCTATCATTTGTAAGATGAGGATTAAGACACATATATCAAAAATTCAAAAGGCTTTTTGTCAAATAACTACTTAGTGTAAGTTACTTAAAATAGTTTGTCAGCATCCAATTTATACCTTAATGGATTCATTTATTCATTTATGTATCAAGTATTTATCGTGTACCAGGCACTTTTCTGGGTATGAGTAACATGAAACATGGGGAAAACAATGACCATACTTCATAGTTATATTTCACACATTATACATGGATAGATAGATAGATAGATGATATAGATATTTGCATTGTAGATAAGAATGTTATAAACATGGATATCATCTTAGGGGTTTATTTGGAGTATATCTCAAGTTTCATTAGAATTTAGTGATATAATAAATTAAAGTCATCAAAAATCTATGTCATGATATCTATATTTTAGCTTGAGTTGAAAGGATATGACTTCTCTGCAGCCAGAACAATGTAATATTCTTTATTACTAATACATAGTGTTTATAATGAAAATACACCAATATCTGGGGAGAAAAATACTTAAGGACTGAGTTCAATTTTCCATAGAATGCATATTAAGGCTACATGCAATACATTTTTATTGTTTCAGTAATAACCACAATAATGAATTTCAAATATGAATTCTTATAACAGCTCTCAAAAGCTTATGTGTTTGAGTTAAAATGATTTTCAAAGGATCTTAGGATTATCAGTACATGGAATTCTGTGTCTAACAACTGACCACCTGTGGGTCCTCTTCAAACATTTTTTGAGCTAATTAAACAGTTTAGAATTACTTTCCGAAATTTGAATCTCTGGGGATATTAAATTAATATCCAGATTTCAAACTTCTTTTCCCAAACTGGAAGATACGACAGCACTTAGCCTTCATTCCTACCTAGCAATCAGGCTCTCCTTCCTAGAGTTTCTGCTACCTCTTTAAACAGGCAAGTTTTCTAGTTTGCATTGCATGCTTTGGCCTTACAGTTTGCCTACTCCGTGTGTATATTTTTTGTGTTGGAATCCTGCAGAAAGTGATGTTGAAATTTCCTCACTTTATCTAAGGAAAACCCTTAGCAGTGTAAGAGATATGTTTGGCTCTTTATTTTTTGAAATTGTTCTTTCACAATTTTTTGAACTTTTGATTAACATACGGAAGCACAAATTTGGAGCTTATTCTTCCCAATAACTTATCCATGTTATCAAATAATTAAAATGGATATATGGTCATATGATCTCCATTCTGGGCGGGCATTATTCTCTGAAATTGGAAGACATGTGGCTTAACACAAGGCCAGTCATCTTACAAGAGTGTATGACCATGCTAAGGTCTGAAGGTTTATGCCTTCCAGATTTATATGTTGAAATCCTAACCCCCAAAAAATGATATTGGGGGGGAGTCTGGCAGGTGCTTAAGTCATGAAGGTGAAGCCTTCATGAATGAGGTTATTACCTTATACAATAGGCTTCTGAGAGATTCCTAGCCCCTTCTTCCAAGTGAGAACACAATGAGAAGGTGCCAGCTATGAACCAGGAAGAGGGTCCTCATCATATGAGATGAGGAATAAAATGCCTGTATGTTGATTTTGGACTTCCCAGCCTCCAGAACTGGGAGAAAGAAAGGTTTGTTATTTGTAAGCTATGCAGTCTGTGGCATTAGTTCACGTCTTCATGTAGTTTCCATTTTGGTGGAAAGACCAAGAATAAATTGACAAAAAAAGTAGATTTTGTAGATAACAAATACAATTTACAAAATTAAAGGTAATAACAGATAATGATAGGGCATGGGGGATGTGTCCTGTAAAAGGTGGGTACAGAAAGTCCTATCTGATGACCCAACGTGTAAGCAGTGACATAGAGGATTGTGAGAGATAAGGCTTGTTGTGGGAGGAAGCATCAGATAAGGACCTCTCGAGGCAACTTAAGATCACCCTGATGAAGGTCCATTCACACTCCTAACAATCGTGTTATTGTCTTGAGAGCCTTTTCCATAGTGTAGAAACGGTTTACTTAAATCCTGTTTACTTCTCATGAAGAATATGTAGCGTTATTATTCAAGGAGAAAACCAGCATATTATCTTAGATGGACTGTTTGGTAAGTTAATAGAATAGTACATAATTTGGGAGACGATCCTACCTTTTAAAACTGGTTATATCATACTCTGTAATGGATAATAATTGATACCAATCAAGCAGGATGGCAGATGGAAAACAGTAAATGTTAAAGATTGTAAATTACTTCACGTGTTGTCAGATGGAAAGTCTAGATATCAGGACCATTGTATGAAATTGGGGCTATGTTTTTTATTGTCTCGAAGGATATTAATTGAGTCACTTTTATGTGTAATGACCCCAAATCTTGGAGGGTGTGGAGAAAGAAATAAGGATTATGTCTAAGTTTCTGTCTTTGGGGAGGTGGAGGAGGAAGGTGGAGAGTTGTGTAACCCAATCATAACCAGGCTCTGCTGCTTTCAGGTAGGGGACAGAATGACAGCATTTTTTGGTAAGGTAAGAACATGGACTGCACTGCCGATATTTCAACTGGTGCTTCCTTGAGGAAGGACTAGGGGAGGAGAATATGAACTCACAAAATGTTTTGGGGAGCTATTTGACTTCATATATCAATTAGACAAGTGGGACTGGTCCTTCGAGAGGGATGCCACATGTGCAGGATGCAGAGTACTGCAACATAATAGCCCATAACCTTGGCTGTCCCTGATGTTGAAATGCCTTCAAGTATTTCTTTTAATCACAGTATAGATTATGAGAATTTAAAAACTATAATTTTTTCTTACACTACCACTTCAAGTATATTTAAAAGCTCAAAGAAGACAGCGTATTACACTATCATAATTCCTTCAGTGCATTCAGTCAACACTCACAGCCTGAAACACAAATGTGATGTTAATAAAATATTATTTAGTCATTTTAGAGTATTTGTTATATAATAAGAAAATACAGTAGTATGAAAAATGTTTTGGGTGGCTCAGTTGATTGTCTGACTTCCGCTCAGGTCATAATCTCATGATGAGTTCCAGCCTCACATTGGGCTCTGTGCTGAAAGCACCAAGTTGGCCTGGAGCCTGCTTTGGATTCTGTGTCTCCCTCTCTCTCTACCTCTCCCCTGCTCACGCTCTGTCTCCCTCTCTCTCTAAAAATGAATAAACATTTTAAAAATTAATTAAAAATGTTCTTTGCCCGCTTATTTTAAATCAGTCCAATTACAAATTAGAAAATTGGTAATTTGTAGAACATAATACTTATATCAGCTTCAGCCATGTAATATAAGATGCATCACAGAGTATTTGTGCAGAACTGCCTAATGGGGTGCCCAGCTGCAGAATCATCTAAGATGTTACAATGAAATGGCAGCTTATTGACCTGTGAAAAATGTATTTATGTTTCCCAGACACTGACAATGTTAAAAAAAGAGAGGGAGAGGGAGAGGGAGAGGGTGAGGGAGAGGAGAGAGAGAGGTTGAGGAAGAAGAAAGAGACAGAGAGAGAGAAACCAAAACATGATGTTTGGTCAACTGTAGCTTATATAATTTTGGAAGATGTATACTTTTATTCATAAATTTATGCTGTGTCTTTTGTAAATAATATAACATAAAAAAGGATGTAATCTTTGAATACTAAGCAGAGAGATTTTAGAATTAATTGGGCATAGCTTTGGAATATTTAATAATATCATAATCATCATGAATTTTTACTGACAACTTCAACAAACTAAAAGGTCAATTTTGGAGGATCTTCATCACAATTCTGTAACTGTCAGGTTTAAAGTAGGTTGTAACTTTATTTTGTTTATATTCCCCATTAAAGTCAAAGATTCTATTTGTTGGGTTTTATTTCAATATCCTATCTTCAAATTAAACCCACTATGTATCTGAGAAAATAATCTCGCATATAATAATCTGTTTTCCTACATTTTCTTAGAAATATATATGGTCTAGAAATGAAAGTTAACTGTTTTAATATGTAAATCATTAATCCATAAGTACCTGATTTACATGGTTGTTTCTTTTTTCTAATTACATATGGAGACACCTTAAAATAATTGGTATTATATTCTATAGTAAATAACAGGCCATACATGTGTCCTAAATATATTTCATTTTTCATGAATATTATAGCTTATGTATAATCTTTTTTATGAGTGTTTTATAGGCTTCAATATTTCTGATGTGAAGTATATGCAATACATTTTTTCAAAACTTTGATTTTTCTCTCTGACACACTATAAGCAGTCTATTAATTTTGTGTAGATGATTAAAGTATAGTCAGTCTGCTTTGTTTATGGGTTTTCCTATCTATCTGGAATAAAACCCTAGGTTAATATATCTGTAAAAACATAAATTAAAATACAATGACAATCTGTATATACATTAATTTAAATATAATACCATTTCAAATACAACATGACTGTTGACTGGCACCAGCTCTCAGACCCTTTCTTTTTCAATGATTAAAATATATCCTCCTTTGTCTTCTAAAAGTCTTTTCTATTTACAAGCTTTATAAAGAAAGAAAGGAACTGAGCAAAAATGTATCTGATTTCAGAATGATTTAATCTTAGAAACATACTCTAAGGGGTGCCTAGTTGGCTCAGTCAGAAGAATGTGTAACTCTTGACTTCCAGGTCCTAAATTCAAGCCCCATATTGGGTAGAGATTAGAAAGATAGAAAAAAAATTAAAAAAGAAAAGAAAAAAGAAAGTTACCTGAACCTTGCAAGAATGTAAAATTCCTATTTGTAAATCTCTGCCTTATTTAAGCAATTGTCTTGATAGTTTGTCTTCCTATTTTTTTATTTTTTTAAACATTAATTGGTAGAGAATGAGATATGTTCTCTTTTTTTATACATGAAAATAAACTAAATCTCCACCTTATACAAATAATACTTTTTTCTATTTTTGTAATGTTTCATTTTCAGAAAGTTTTAGATTTGCAGAAAAACTTCAAAGATAGTAGAGAGATTCCATTTATCCTGCACCCCATTTATCTCATTGTTGACATCTTACCTTAATATGGCCCATTATTCAAAACAGATGAACAAATATGAACACAGTTCTATTAACTAAAGTCCGTATTTTATTGTATGATCTTAGTTTTCACTTAATGTCTTCTTTTTGTTCCAGGATTCCATACAGGATACCTCATTATATTTAGTTGTCTTATATCTTTAAAATCTTTTTGACAATTTAATGTACTTGTTTTTCATGAACTTGGCAGTTTTGAGGAGACACATCTGACATTTTTTTGACTATCAATTTTGTTTTGTCTGATATTTTTTTAAGAATTAGAGTAGGGCTGTATGGTTTGGGGAAGAAGACAGTAAAGGTAAACTGGAATTTTCAAAACATCATTTCAAGGATTCATGGTATCAACATGACTTACCATTGATAATGTTAACAGAACTTATTTTTATAATAATTTATACTTACATGTTATAAAAATTAGAAATACATTTTTACTTGAAACATTGATTTGAATGGTAATGTTAGCACACTAAGAGGAGATGTATGTGTGTGTGTGTGTGTGTGTGTGTGTGTGTATACATACATACATACATCTTGGGGAAAACTCATTTCTCAAGTATGTAACACTGTAATAGAGCAAAAATTGTACCTATGTAAGACAAAAAAGGAAAAGTACATGTGCATATGTGACACTAAATTGTCCATTCTTCTCATGCAGGCTCTTTGGGTAGTCAGATCATATTTAGTATGTTGTTGACCTACTGTAAGTAAAACAAGGAGGAATAAACAAACTAAGCATTAAGAGGAAATGATGTAGAATAATTGGATGTATCCTTCTCTGCATTAAGCAGACCCTTGCTAATGAAACTGGAATAATTGAGGTCTGTGGGCTAAAACCTTCTGGGCAGTGTTGGATGGGTTTTAGTTGGATCTTGCTGTAATAAAGAAACAAAAATCATCCAAGTTCTAATGACTTACACTTGCCATCATTTATTTCTCATTCATATGCCTATAGATTGGCTGTGGTGGTTCTGATCCAGATGTGAATTGAATTTGGCTCTGATCCTCTAGTTTTCTGATTTCAAAGCTCAGGAGGATGGAGCAGTGTCACTTGGACTATATTCTTCTCATGGTAGAGGGAAAAGGCTCGAGGGATCAAGTCAATCCACGCAAATCATGTAAATAATTGACGTAGATGTGGAGTGTTTTAAGTTTCAAATACTATTGGTCAAAGCAATTTATATCTGTAAGCTCAATACCAATGGGTGGAGATGTATACTCTTTCCCAGAAGCCCATAAGGGTAGTGAACGTTTAGTGAAAAAGCATACAATCTGCCAGAGATGAAGATTTACATTTTTCTATGCTTCTTTTGTGTCTACATGTAAAAGCAACATCATGAAGCATATTACTTATCTACTATTGTTTTCTGGTACTCTATCTTAGTATGTTACCAGTTCATATCTAAATCTATGCAAGTTTGAGAACCATTTTGTTTCTTTAAAAGTGCTATGGGGGTGCATCTGGATGGCTCACTCAGTTGAACGTCTGACTCTTGATTTCAGCTCAGGTCATGATCCCAGGATCATAAGATCAAGCCCCATGTTGGGCTCTGCACCTGAATGTGGAACCTGCTTAAGATTCTCTCTCCTGGTTCCTCTGTCCCTCTCCTTGCTCCTCACTCTCTAAGATAATAAATAAATAAATAAATAAATAAATAAATATTCTTTGGATTCATTATGTGTCATGTTATCTTAGTTTCCTTAATTCAAGTTTTGGTTTGAGTAGTGCCTAATTTTTTCTTCCAAGAAATAAAAACTCATGGTTATGCCATTACACTTTAAAAAATATAATTATTCTGTCATATAGAAAGCAATTTCAAAGATATATTCAATTATATATTCAAGTATATATTCAGATATATTCAAATATTATAAATAAATAAAATATAAATATTTGGCCAAAACTCAAGGTGCTTAACGCACTTAGATCATCTTTATTAGAAAAATACCTGATCTAAATATCAAGTCTGGCTTATACAACAAAATGTCACTATAAATTTATGATTATTATTTTATTTAACATAAGCAGAAAGGGAAATTCAAGAATAATATTTAATTCATTGTGAATGAGATAAGAAAAGTTAGCTTAAAACTAGGGTTTCCATAAAAATAGAAAAAATATATATATATATATTTATGTGTATATACTAATTCATATATTTTAATTAGAAACTCTGAGTTGGTTGAAGTGCTCATTACATGAAGTTGAACTGAAAAAGTTAGAGAGGGAGAGAGCCAAAGCATAAGAGACTCTTAAAAACTGAGAATAAACTGAGGGTTGATGGGGGTGGGAGGGAGGGGAAAGTGGGTGATGGGCACCTGTTGGGATGAGCACTGGGTGTTGTATGGAAATCAATTTGACAATAAATTTCATATTAAAAAAAAAAAAAGAAAAACTACTGGCCTGTAAGACCAAGCTAAAATTACACAAAATGCTGCATAGCTATCCAAAGACTTGGGAAATTAAAATAGAAATTAAATATATAATATTAAATGACAATGTCTAAAATACATAAATTTGCAGTTCCAGATATATAATATATTCAACTGGTGGATACATGGCTATATATGCTTCTTTCCACCTCATTAAGTGTGAATTTTACCTATGACATAATAATACCAGCCAGAAATCCATTGCTACTTTTTTCTCCCATCTCACTTCAGGATAGGAAACCAATTTCAGACCTTGATTTCAAGGAGTCAGTAAGGTTTGCATTGTTGGTACCCCTTTTCATGAGTTGCTTTGTCTTTATATTACATGTGCTTTCAGAATATGTTCTAGGAGAAATTGAGTGATGAGTTCACAAAATACATAATTTCATAAGTACATAACTGAGTAAAAAATTATATGTTAAAAATAAATAAATAAAATTATTTTCTAGCACACAAAAGCCAAAATAAGTTATTATTAGAACACAGACTACAAGATATATTAAAGGAGATGTGTCAGGCAGAAGGAAGAAGACACCAGATGGAAATATGGATTTACATACAAGGAATGTAAAACACCAGAAATTGGGACTACATGGATAAAAAATGAGATATACTTCTTATTATTTTAATCTCTTGAAAGATAAGTTACTGCTTAAAATAATAATGGATCGTGGGCTTTATAACATTCACTTGTATATCCACACATGTATACAAATACATACCCACATGTAATATTAAAATACATACACATATGTAGAAATGCATGGAAACATTTTTATAAGGGCTAGAAAGGAAAACAATGAACATATACTATTTTATGGTTCTTATAAACTCTGTAGAGTGGTATAATAACTCTCCAAACCAGACTGCATTTAGATGGAGTAATCGCTAAACTAACAAAAACAAAGAGATAAAACTGAATAGGCTATCATGGTGATAAAATGCATACATAACAATACTCAGTTAACCCAAAGAAGGTAGAGAAAGAAGAAAAAAGTGAATAAAGGGGCAAGACAAATAGAACATAGTGTGATATAAGGCATAAACCTTACTCTATCAATAACATATTAAATTTAATGGTCTAAATACTTAAATTAAAAGACAGTTTTCAGATTGTATTAAAAAGCAAGCTCCAACTATATGCTGCCTATAAGGGAAAAATACTTACAAATATAAAACCACAAGTATATATAAAAAAGTAGAAGGATTGAAAAAGAGAAATTAATAAGAAGCCAAAAGAAAGGTGGAATTACCATATTAATATCAAACACTATTGAATTCCAATCAAAAAGTATTACTGGGTATGGAGAAGATCATCCTATAATAATAAAACGGTCAATTCATCAAGACGATATAATAATCCTACAAGTCCATGCATGTAATAACAGACCTTCAGAGTACAAGAAAGTAAAGTCAGTACACTTCAAGAAGAAACAGAGGAATCCATAATTATAGTTAGAACTTTCAATTTCCCTTTTCCAACAACTGAGAGAACAAATAGATTAAATCAATGGATAAAGAAGTCATGGTATATATTTAGAGCTCAGTCATAAAAAAGGATGAGATCTTGCAATTTGCAACAACAAGGATGGACCTGGAGGATATTATGCTAAGTGAAATAAATCAGACTAAGAGAGACAAACATCATGAGTTCAGTCACATGTGCAACTTCAAAAGCAATACAAATGAATACACAGATGAAAAACAGAAACAACCCATAAATACAGAAAACAAACTGATGGTTGCCAGATGGGAGACAATTGAGAAGTTGGACCAAATGGGTGAAGAGGAGCAGGATGTATAGGCTTCCAGTTACAGAATGAATAAGTCACAGGAATAGAAGGCGCAACATAGGGAAATACAGTCAATATTATAATAGCATTGCATGTTGACAATTAGTAGCTATACTAATGGTGAAGCAAAGCATAACCTATAGAGTTGTTGAATCACTACGCTGAAAAATGTCACATCACGTGTCAACTATACTCAAATAAAAAGTAATTTTTTTAATTTTTATTTTTTGAGTTTATGTATTTATTGAGAGAGAGAGAGAGAGAGAGAGAGAATTGCACATGCATGCACACGTGAGTGAGAGGCAGACAGAGAGGGAGAGAGGATACCAAGCAGGATCTGTGCTGGTAGCACGGAGCCCCAAGCAGGGCTTGATCTCACGAACTATGAGATAATGACCTGAACTTAAACCTAGAGTTAGACTCTTAACCAGCTGAGGCACCTAGATGCCCCCAATGTGTTTTTTTTTAAATCATTGAGAATATGGAAGACTTGAGCAGCCCTACCAACTAATCTGACCTTACTGACAATGATAGACTTTCCAACCTGTAACAGCAAACACATACTGTTTTGAAGTACCGTGAAATATTTAGCAAGTTGCACTGTATATCAAATCTCAATAAATTAAAGAGGATTGTAATCACATGAAGTATTCCTTCTGACTATAGAAAAATAAACAGCACATGTATCTGAATTAGTGGGATGCTTCTGAAGCAATACTAAAGAGAAAATTCATGGCAATAAATAAAAATAGTCTAAAAACAGTACTCTCAGCTTTGACTTTAAGATACAAGAATAGGAAAATAAATTAAACCACCAAATAAAGCAATGAGTGGAAGCCTGTATCTCTCTCTCCTCTTTACCAATTTTGCCCAACCCCCTATTCACCTCCTCCACTCACCCAACTACTATCAGTTTGTTCTTGTATTTATAGGTCTTTGTATTGTTATTGTTATTGTATGGTCTTTGTATAGGTTATTGTTCTTTGTATTTATAGGTCTGATTTTTTTAAATGATTATTTATTTATTTTTGAGAAACAGAGAGATAGAATATGAGCAGGGGAAGGGCAGAGGGAGAGGGAGACAGAGAATCCAAAGCAGGCTTAACACTCTCAGCAGAGAGCTGAACTGGGGCTCGAACTCACCAACTGTGAGATCATGACTTGAGCTGAAGTTGGATGTCCAACCAACTGAGCCACCCAGGTGCGCTTATAGGTCTGATTCTGCTTTTTATTTGTTTATTCATCATTTTTTTTAGATTTCACTTATGAGTGGAATTATATGGCATTGGTCTTCTTCAGTCTGACTTATTTCATTTAGCAAGATACTCTCTAGGTTCATCCATGGTGCTGCAAACGGTACAATCGTATCCTTTTCTGTGGCTAATATTCCATTCACATTTTCCTTATGCATTCATCTACTGATGAACAGGTTACATCCATATCTTTGCTATTGTAAATAATTCTGTAATGAACGTAGGGTGTTTATCATAGGGTGAAAATATCTTTTAAAATTAGTGATTTTGTTTTCTTTGGGTAAACACCCAGTAGTGAAATTATCAGATAATATGGTATCTCTATTTTTAATTTTTGAAGAACCTTCATATTGTTTTCCACAGTGACTTACCAATTTACATTCCCACCAACAGTTCATGAGGGTTCCTTTTTCTCTACGTCCTTGCCAAAACTTGGTTTTCTTGGCATTTTGATTTAGAAAGGGGAGCCTGGATGGCTCAGTCAATTAAGCTTTGGACTCTTGATTTGGCTCAGGTCATGATCTCAGGATTTCTGGGATCAGCTGTCAGTGCAGACCCTGCTTGGGATTCTTTCTCTCCCTCTCTCTTTCTTTCTCAAAATAAAAATATAAATAAACATTAAAAACTAATTTGCATTAAAAAGAAAGAAGGAAAGAATAGATAAAAGTGTTGTAATAGGTTTCTAAAACTCTAAGGTTTTTTATTATATTCCGAGGTTAGTTGCTTTTATTGAATTATTTTTTGAAATGAAGTGATATTTTTAAGTTGTAAATTAATATGAAAGAGATGGATTATTTAATTAATAGTATCAGGGCAATTAGTCATTTGGACAAATAACTTAGGTCCTTGCCTCACATCATATAACAAATTAATGCCGTGTGAGTTTAAAAAGTTAAATGTTAACTCTAAACTATAAAGAGGATTTGTTATTGTTTAAAAAAATAAAACAATGAAAAGGAAATAATAATGAACAGAAGAGAAATCAATGAAATAGACAACAGATACAAAATAAAGAAATAGTTATAAAACAAAACTAATTCTATGAGAAAATGAATAAAACTGACAATTCTCTAGCCAGATTGCTTAGGAAAAACAAAGTCACAATCCATTATTGTAAGGATTCAGAAAGTTATCAAAACTCTAGATGCTTACAGATAATTAGGGAATATTATGAACAACTTGATTCCAAAAATTCAAATTAAGTTCATATTTTAAATTCCTTGAATGTCAAACATGATCAACTTTACTAAAGAAGAAATACACTTAACAAATAAAAGAGACCTGGAAAAATGTGTGTTTCGTGTAACCTGAATATTCTACAGCAACTAAAGACATTGAAATTTCAGTGAAATTTTTTTCTATAAAGACAACTTTAGGCCTAAATTGTTCTTCTAGAGAATTATAACAAACTTTTAAGAAGAGAGAACAGCACTTTTACAAAAACTCATAATATTTGAAGAGGATGGAATGCTCATTCTCTGAGACCAACATTACTTTAAAACAAAGACCAAACATATTGTAAGAAAACTACAGTTCAGTAACTCTCTTAAATATAGATGCCAAGAAAATGTTTTTCAAAATTTTAGCAAATAGAACCCAATATGTTAAAAAACGATACTCGCCAGGATCATTATTTTAGAAATACAAATTTGGTTTCACTCTTAAAAGCACTTAATGTAATTAGCCATATTGAGAAACTAAAACAGGGGCGCCTGGGTGGCTCAGTCGGTTAAGCGGCCGACTTCGGCTCAGGTCATGATCTCACAGCTTGGGAGTTTGAGCCCCATGTCGGGCTCTGTGCTGATGGCTCGGAGCCTGGAGCCTGCTTCAGATTCTGTGTCTCCCTCTCTCTGCCCCTAACCCACTTGCATTCTGTCTCTGTCTCTCTCAAAAATAAATAAACATTTAAAAAAAAAAAAGAAACTACAACAAAAGCTAAAACATAAGATCATCTCAGAGATGCAGAAAAAAAGTTTGAAATTATCCAATATTTATTCATAATAAAGACTCATAAATCTAGAAACATAAAGGATAATCTGATATAAGGCATTATGGTAAAGAGAAAAATGTCCTTTTCCTCTAAATTGCTCAGATCCTAAAGGTACTAAAACTAAAAAACTAGTAAGTGAGTTTAGAAAGTTTATAGGATACAAAACTAACCTACAAAATCAATTGTATGTTTATATACTGATCATAAAAATCAGAATTAATTAACAAAATACATTTAAAAAGGCTTTAAAACATAAAATGTTTAGGGATAAGTCTGAAAAACATACATGACTTTTTCACTAAAACCCATAAAGCTTGCTGACAGAAATTAGAGACCTAAAGAAATAGAAAAATACATGTTGTTCCTAGGTGAGTAGCCTCAAATAATGTTCATATTTAATCCCCCTCCTCTGACTGGTTGATAGATTTAATACAATCTCCAAATCTCATCAGACTTTTTTTTTTTTTGGTAGAAATTATCAAATTAATTATAAAATTCCATGAATTTGGAAGGGCCAAGATAACTTTGTTTTTTTGTTTTCTTTTTTTTTTTTTCTGAAATTTATTGACAAATTGGTTTCCATACAACACCCAGTGCTCATCCCAAAAGGTGCCCTCCTCAATACCCATCACCCACCCTCTCCTCCCTCCCACCCCCCATCAACCCTCAGTTTGTTCTCAGTTTTTAACAGTCTCTTATGCTTTGGGCCAAGATAACTTTGAATAAGACTCTGGGCTGAACAAAAACAAGCCTTGCAGAGTTAAAGGGATATTGTAGGTCTCCAGAGACCTACAAAGTGTTATCTTCCTGCAGGTATATGTTTACATTTCAAAGGGGGAGTAAACATTCAGAATTTGTTTATAAATGAGAAGGTTATAAACTAGGGATCTTCACCTTGTCTTCCTAGGGTAGACTTGACTCTATAGGAAAATAAACTGGTCTCTCTTCTCTTCTCCCCTCCCCTCCTCCTCCCCCCATCCCCCTCCCACTCTGTGTCTCTGTATGCTTCAATATAAACCTGAACTTCATTCATGTAAGGAAAGGAATTATAATCCACATCATCATATATTAGTTCTAATAATGCACAAAATATCATTAATAGCTGTGATAAAATTAGTTCAAGAGACAAATTTAATGTTAGGGATATGGCTAAAATATGATGAAAACTGTCTCTTTTTTCAAGTGTTTAAGACCCTATTAAGATCCTGAACTTTTCTTGGAGCCAGAGCATATCAGTAAAAAGCACATATTTTTTTGCCATTCAACATATTTAGATTAAAATGGTGAATATAGACCAAGAAGACAAACAAAACAAATCTTACAATGGATGCAATACTGGAGATTATACAGATGATATACCAGCACAGAATGAAACCACTGGAAAACAGAAATACCAAGGTGTTTTATCTCTTAAATGTAGATTTAGTTCCCTCATCCCCATATTTCCCACACTCCCCATAAGAGAAAACAGGTATGTGCTCATGGCAAATGATGATTCAAGGAGAGGGATGTTAATTAACCCACCTACCTTCCCCTCCACCCAAAAAGGAAAGAATCAGCAGTAGCATAACATAATGGGCAAACACCACAAACTGGTAACATAATACGAGGAATATCTCCTCAATGAAGATCACTAAATTAGAATAGGGATAAGGCCTAACAGTGGTAAGACATCAAAGTGCTAGAGTGCTCTATTTAAAGAACTTATAGTACACTGCTTACCTTTCTTGTGTAAAATTTTATTTCTCATAATATTGTAAAGGCAATAAGGGCTATGATTGTACTAGACTAACTTTGAATAAGAAAGATGAATTGTCTGGTAAAAATGTAAAATGAAAGCACTATTACTTGAAATTAGTGATTCTGAATGAATGATTTAGACATGTAGCCTACACTTAAACCAGTGAAAATGCAGTTATTAAATCAAGGTCTGAATTTTTTTAAATCGTAAAGAGATTTTAAATATTTTGAAAATTATAATCTGAAAACATAATTTTAAATGAGCCAAGTGAGAATGAAAATGATTTTATGATATTAACATATTTAAGATCAAATTCCAAAATTAACATACTTAAAGGTTAAGAAAAATGGAAAGACAGTTCATATGCAAGAAAAAATAAAAATGTCAGGAGTCCATAATACAGTATTAGGAGACCTCAACTTTAGAATATAACTACTGCTTACCAAAAACAGAAGACAGGGACAGAAACTCTTGGCTGTATCTGGAGGGAAAAAACAGAGAAGCCATAATTCTGATGCTTAGAAGAAATGGTCAAAAACCAAATTGAAACATAAGATAAAGTCCTCAAATGTTATTTTCAGTCCATTTTCTCTGTAATTTGGGAATGAGATGAAAACCACCATCTCCAGGCACTGAATGAATTTGGTAAGCTCATTAAAGTGATGCCAAATGTGTCTGAGAATTATGGGAAGACAAAGTGTTGGTGAAGAGGCAAAATGTAGACTGAGTTTCACAGGAGAAGAAGATTCAGCCTAGACTCTTCACTAGACAGAGCTTGATATTGATTATGCGCAAGATGGCAGAACAACGTCGGCTGGTTACATTGGGGGCCCTTAAAAAAAGAAATGATGAAAATCTAGAATGTTATAAAATAGGGATTATTTAGAAAGAATGTAGATTAAATTTAATAAATCATAATGTACAGAGCCAGAGAGATAATAGGAGCACTATTTTCTGTGCTGGTTGTATTCACTTGGAATATTGTGATAAGTTAGTTGTTCCTGAAATACATTAAGAAAAATGCTGACACACTAAAGCAGTTTATCTCTAGAAGTATAAGAATTATGTGCACAATTAAAGCCATGAAATGCAGTTGTGGGGGTCCAATGAAGATGTTCAATAAGAAGAGACGCTTAGGAGAGACTATTTATAAACATATATTTGAAGGGAGGACATTTGGACAAAGACTTGGAGGTGTTCTATTTAGTTTCATGAAAAAAAAAAACCTACAGATGTCGTAGCAAAAAAATACTTTCTAATAATTTCCCCCCTCCCCCAATAGTCCATTGTGGTATAATTTGATTGAAAATGTAGATACTAAAGTTGTGTTACCACTTATTGGAGGTGTTTTACAAAGGATGCCAAAAATATGGAAACAATAGAACTGCTTACCTTAAGACTTTCTTCTAAATCTGAAGTTATGAATGAGTGATTGTGTGCTAATAGACACAACTATTGTGCCCACCAGTGTAATTTTGAGAGAAGAAAGTATAGTCTGATATTTCTCTACCGTTACTTGACTTACTATTATCAATATTAAAAAAAAAAAAAAACTACTTTGCTCTGGCTATAGAGCCACTTTTAAAGAATGATAGCTTATATTATTTAAAACTTGAAAAAATGCTAAAAAATATACTGTGGAGAATACCCTGCATGTCAAGGTGATGATCCAGGTGACCCAATAAGTTTTATCTACCTATGAATTCTTTAGCACTGTAGAAAAATACCTGGCAGAAATAATATATGTAGTGCATCACCCTAAATATCTATTATAGTCATTACATTGCCAAATGCAATACATTTTCTCCCATTTAATCTGTAAATCTCCATAATTAACATCTTATTCATTACAGAAGCTATGTTTCATATATCATCCATTCACAGGATTAAGTAGCAGAGTTCCCAAGGGTAATTGCTTCATCTATCTATAAAAGAAAACAGAGCATTGCACAGTTTTACTTATAAAACATTTTCTCTCAATAAGTAGACTAACATATTTAATCTCATTATATATTTTTTTTCACTTAGAAAGAAAATATTAGCCAATAAACAATGAATCAAGAGGTATAATTTGACTTCACTCTAAGCACTTCATGATATTAGGAAAACTACAAAAAAGACTATTTAAAGAAATGATCTAAGTTCAAAACAAACATCTTCTAGGAGCAAACAGAATACAAACATACAGCAACGGACAGGTTTAAATATACAAGCCTGTTAGTTTCAGGGCCAGAAACCAAGCAGAGAAAAAGGAAGTGAAGATTCTTTGGGGGTAATAGGAATTAAGAGTTCCCTGAAATGCAGCACCTGGTTAACTGTGTAAAATAACGATATCAAATTAGTTTCCTAGTCTCAAAGGAAATGAAAAAAAGTTGTGATGAATGTTCTGAATGGAGTTATGATTTATATAAAATGTTTACTTAATTAAGTGGAATGAATGAAGTAGGTACAACCATGCAGCCAACCATGTTGGCTAGGTTATGCATGGATATCACTGTGGGACAGAACTTTGAACCAACCATATAAAGAGTTCTGGTTCTGGTTAGGAGAAATGTTAAGTATGATATACAAATTTGCATTATAAGGAAGGGTGAGCATACACATACACACACATATATGCACACATACTTAAAAGAGAAAAATTTAGGAGCGCCTGGGTGGCTCAGTCCGTTAAGTATCTGACTCTTCATTTAGGCTTTGGTCATGATCCCAGAGGTGTGGGATCAAGCCCCACCTAGGGTTCCCTTCTGACAGTGCAGAGCCTGGTTGGGGTTCTCTCTCCCTCTTTCTCTGTCCCTCCTCATTTTCTCTCTCTCTCTCTCTCTCTCTCTCTCTCTCTCTTTCTTTCAAAATAAATAACTAAACCTAAAAGAAAAAAAAAAGAGTGAGTGAGAGAGAGAGAGAGAGAGAACCTTAAACAAAAATAAAAAGAACCCTTGCTTAACATGAACTTGCAACCCGAAATTTGGAAATTCAAATTGATATCAGGAAATATAACAAGGGTGCCTGGGTGGCTCATTTGTTGAGCATCAAACTCTTAACTTTAGCTCAGGTCATTATCCCAGGGTTATGGGATTGATCCCACATCAGGGTCTATGCTGGGCATGGAACCTGCTTAATATCCTCTCTCTCCTTCTCCCTCTGTCCTTCTACCCCACTCAAGCTCTCTCTCTCTAAAATAAAAAAAAAATTTTAAAGGAAATATAAAAAACAAATCAAACAAATCTATTAGAAGATGAATTTATGCTAGATAAAATGAAAACAGAGAAAACTGAAAATGACTTTAATATAAATATTTTAGATACTTTCAAGGATAAAAAATTGAAGAACATTAATAAAAAGAAAAATATGTAGAAATTACATACATATATGTAGTTATCAACTGCACTTAGCAATCTTGAAAATGAGAAAATATGATGATTCAACTGAAAACAAAAAAAGAATGAGTAGAAAAAGCTATAGGACACACATAATTTAAGAAAGAATTAGTATATCAAAAGACGGTTCTGAGGAATTTGCCTAAAGAGCAACATGGTGAAAGAAAGAGGGAAAAAAAAAGAATAATAAGCAAAATTTTAAAACAACACATGTCTAATAGGGTTTCTAGAGGCCAATAACAGAGGAAATGTCATAGACATAGTATGAGAAGGTAAAAATAACCTAGAATTTCCTCTGACTTTAAATGCTATGCAGGGGTCCTGGTGGTGCAGTCAGTTAAGCATTCCACTCTTGATTTTGGCTCAGGTCATGGTCCCAGGGTCATAGGATTGACCCCTGTGTCAGGCTCCACGGAGCCTGCTTGGGATTCTCTCTCTCTCTCTCTCTCTCTCTCTCTCTCTCTCCCCCCCGCCCCCCCGCCTCTCTCTCCTACCCATATGCTCTCTTTCTCTCTCTTAAAAAATAAATGCTATGAAACTTCAAATTGAGAATATACACTGAATGCTGGGAATTATAAACACAAATAAAAACATACCAAGACACTTTTCAGTAAAATTGAAGACAGCTAAAAATGAAGAGTAAAGTCTTAAGAGCTGACAGGAAAAAAATGAAAAGAAAAAAAAATCCTGGAAAATAAAATGATAATTAGATTGACAGTAAGTTGGGGTTTTTTTGTTTTTGTTTTTATCATCAATATATGCCAGAAGTCATTGGGGTAAAATCTTTAAATTTTGCAGAAAACAACTGTCAACAAAACATTCTCTGTCCTGGTATATAAGTAGTCATAACTGAGGGTAAATAAAGGCATTTTTCAAATACATAACTATGCGGAATGCTCACCTACAACATACATTCACTTTAAAATCTACTAATAATAGGGGCGCCTTGGTGGCTCAGTCTGTTGAGCATCCAACTTCGGCTCAGGTCATGATATCATGGCTCATGAGTTCGAGCCCCACGTCGGGTTCTGTGCTGACAGCTCAGAGCCAGAGACTGCTTCAGATTCTGGGTCTCCCTCTCTCTCTGCCCCTCCCCTACTTGTGCTGTCTCTGTCTCTCTCTCTCTCTCTCTCTCCCTCTCTCTCTCAAAAATAAATAAACATTAAAACAAAAATTAAAAAATAAAAAAAAAATCTAACAATAGATTTTGGCAGATGTGACCTTACGTAAAAGGAGTGAGGTGACAAAAATGATCAGTACATGCTGTACCTCACTGGCTCAGTTGGTAAAGCAGATGACTCTTGATCTCAGGGTCTTCACTTTGAGCCCCATGCTCAATGTAGAAATTACTTAACAATAAAATAATAAAATAAAAGGATTAACACAAAAAAGACTGCACTATCGTAGTAATTTAACTATTATGTGCAAGAATAGTAATTGTTACCAATGTCCGCCATTAAAACAAATATTTCTAGATAGAAACACTAAAGACAATATGAAAAAAAGTGTGTTTTCTAGGTCTTAAATTTTGCTGAGTTCTTTCTCTTTTATAGCCAAAGGCTGGAGACACTGAATATAAAAATATTTAAATATGTACACTAAATGTAACTACTGGCAGATTACAAATGCAATGTTTAAATTCCAAACCAGGGGCGCCTGGGTGGCTCAGCCAGTTAAGCGGCCGACTTCGGCTCAGGTCAGGATCTCACGATCCATGAGTTCGAGCCCCGCATCAGGCTCTATGTTGACAGCTCAGAGCCTGGAGCCTGTTTCAGATTCTGTGTCTCCCTCTCTCTCTGTCCCTCCCCTGTTCATGCTCTGTCTCTCTCTGTCTCAAAAATAAACGTTAAATAAATAAATAAATAAATAAATAAATTCCAAACCATCAAAACGAAAAAAGGGCTCTGAGTTGGACATAATACGGTATGGTGGTGGATAGAGAGAAAATGTAAAACTGAGTAAAAAGAAGGTAATTAAGAATTAAAAGTTAGCAAGATTAATCCCAATGAAATTATACTAGGATTTGGAGAAATTAAAGTCACTGGCAAAAGAATATGGGTTTGAATCAAGCATCGCTATGGTTCATATTTGAATTACTCATTCAAATACTTAGCACAGATCATTATGTATATATTTTTGGAACATATCTAGAATTCTGTGCACTTAATCTAGGTTCACATGTCTCTTTGAAGAAGTCAACTTTTACCTTTGTAAAACAAAAATTGGGAGCTAGTTTATTTTCTCAGTATATCTATGTCAGAATACAAAACTCTATTGAAAGTGGTTCCTTCTAGAATAGCAGTCACGGATACATAGACATTTCTTCCTCTGAATTTCTCACCACGCATGTGTCTTTCTTGTGCAATATATCATCCCTTTGCTACCTTCAATTCACTCTCCAGCCTTCTCTACCTTCACTTCCACATAAGGCTGACCCCTGTTATCTACCTCAGTGAGCTTCCTTGAACTCTGGTGCTCTCCCTGGGCTCAGTCAGTGAGGCGCTTTGAAAGGAAATACAGAGAGGTCAGGGTACTCATGCCTCTGGTTCCCTCCCTCTGAGGTTGCTTTGAACTGGCTGTATATCTTAATTGAATGTCACTGCTACCCTCAAAAGGTCCTATATTGTACAATTTTCTTCTATTAAGTTATTGTTACTGCTCTCTTTCTTTTCTCCAGGGTTGTGGCTTGATGATTGTTCCATTGTTACCAAGCCCAGATCACTGCACAGTTATTTATGCTTCATCCACATCGGGTACAGAAATTCTCCTGATTTCACTGTGCCATCTGGTTCCTTCAGAAATTCCAATAGGTACGCTGTTCAATAAATACATAATTGTAAAAAGTGGTCACAATCTTCATGTACCAAATGGAAATATTTTATCTTTTACATATAAGGAGATAGAAGTTTCAGGGAGCTGTGGAAGATGAGGAGTCATCAACCTCATTAAAACCTCTCTCCTTCAACATCTTAAATATAAAGGGTTCTTACATAGTATTTTAACATATAAATGCCAGATACTTGTCTCCTGAGGAGCCATTTTCCTCCTCTTTCCTTCTTGAAAAAAACAACCTTCCATGACAAAGACTGAAGACCATTGAAGTGTGTGTTCCCAAACTTCCTGCAGATAATAGTGGCCAAGCCACTATTAATAGTGACCAAGCAACTCCATTTTCACCAATGAGCTGTGTGATAAGACTGAGGTGAGAGGGATTTGGAAAAAGATTTTCACTCTAATAAACGTGGGTGTTGAAAGAAGAAAACATCTTTTTCTTGCTTGGAAAGCTGCTAACTTTGGATCATGAGCCTTTCAGATGGAACATTTGAATTTCAACTATGAGGGAAGATACCACTACCAGGAGCAGAAGAGTGGAGAGCAAGAACCTGGGTGATTTAGGGCTTACTGAGGCTTTGAATCAATTTTGGAAGAGCCAATGTTTTGGCTTCTCGTTATGTGTAATTTAATGTTGTTATTTTTAATGCATTATGATTTATTTTGTTAGAGCCCAAACCATGTTCTATTGATAAAGAAGATGAGTTGCAAATGTCACAAAGCCCAACTTAAAATATATGAATCAAAATAATGATTTGAGTGAAGATACTGGGGACTGCCAAGGAACTCAATTATATAAAAACATCCCAGTTCCAGGAATAGTTGGAAGAAGTTTTGCATTCCTCTCTACTTCTCTGTTCACTGTTGCTTCATTGCTTATGGAACCTTGTCACAAGAATGAAAGCTTAGTTTCTAACATCAGCCCCCAGGTACCCCTACCAAAGCTTTTACCTTATAGTGTGAGACACTTAAGAAGGTATGTTCAGTTCCAATTTTGAAATTCCACATAAAAAGCATATTCTATAAACATGCATCAATTTTCCAACCTACAACATCCAGCATGACTGATGGAAGGATGATAGAGTAGAACGGGAAAGGCCTGCCAAGGCTTTGCCCGGAGTGCAATCAGTGGGGCTTTGCATTGCAGACAATTTATAAATAATAGTAAAATAGGCCAAAAGGTGTTCTGCTTTACACTGTCATCATGTGTCAACCATTCCAAACAATGTTGGTGATGAAATAGTCCTCTTTGTTGAGGCAACTGCAATCACCCACTTTTGGTATGTCACTGGGCGGTTCCAAAAGAGCAGTGAAGAGAGTGCAATCCCAGAAAGTGACTATAGTGTTTAGCTACACCATGAGAATTGAGTGCCTCTACTATATAGGCATTATGCTAGCCAATAGGAAGAGAGTAACATTTAAAACAATATTACCTGCTCTTATGGAGTTTATAATCGGGTGTCAGACAGACTAATCACATGTAATACATGCTTTATTTACATTACCTTATGATCATTCAGTACATTATTATACATTTTATATAAATACAATTATATATTCTAATGCATACATATCATACTTTATATTATACTTGTATTTAATACACACAAAATAATGATAAACACAAATTACTATATTCATATTCCATTTGGGTATAATACATTATCACTGTCATACATTCTATAAGAAGAAAGTACAAAAAACAAAAAACCTTGAGGTACATTGGGATTCCAAGAAAGAAAGTTTAAGTAAGAAAGTTTTAAGATGAAAACTAAATTGTATGCCAGGTGAAGCATAGGGTAAGAATGTTATAGATAGTAAATGAAGGATTTGAAACAAAGGAAGACTTGTTTCTATGTATGTCACATATAGTAGCCTTTAGAAAAGTGAGAACAGATTTTTAAAAAAATGTATTTCCTTCAGAAGCTGCCATCAATTATTTGCTTTATTTTCATTTGAAAAACAGGGATGATAACTGTACCTAACTCATTAAGCTGTGATGATCAAATGCAGTATTGTACTATACTCTATACTTCTAACAATGCTTGCAGACCAGTATTCTATAAGTGTGTGTTAATTAAATAAAAATGATGGATGAGTAGATAGGAGAGAAGAAGAGAGGGAAGGAGGGGCAAGGAGGAGAGGGAAAGACATAAGGAAAGGAGAGAAAGAGGGAGAAATAGTTAGAAAGAAGGAAGAAAGAGAGGAAGATAGACTTTTGCAATTGTTCGGAAGTTTCTAGTTTAGGCTGTAGGTGGATAAATAGATGATAGATACAATAGATCTATCTGAACATGCTGATATCTATATTTATACCTGTATCTATATATCCAACAAGAGCAGAATTTGTGGGTCTTGAAATATGTACACGTTTAACTCTCTAGGTTGTTGCCAATCTGCTTTCTAAAGATTTTCTTTCTTTCTCTTCTCATTTTTGTTTCCAAACTTACACAGGTAGTTATGAGGGTTTGCATTTTACTATATCCCTACCAACATTTGTTATTATAGGCCATTTAATTGGTGTTAGATATAAAATGATTTTTTATTGTGATTTTATCTACTTTTCTTTGCTTACTGTTGAGGTTAGGCATGTTTTCCTTCGGTGAAAAGTCTGTTGATGTCTCTCCAATGTCTTCAGCAGATTATCTTTGCCTGAGTTCTTTCATATATTTTATATTCTAAAGTTTTCTTTTTTTTTGGTTTCGACTTTCAACAAATTTGTAAGTTTGTGAGCATATTTGCAATCTTTTCATGAGACACTTTAACAGAAATATTAATTTAATTATATATTCCAAATTATCAATTTTTTAAATGTTTATTTATTTTTGACAGAGAGAGACAGCGAGCATGTGCAATAGCAGGTAAGGGGCAGAAAGAAAGGGGTACAGAGGATCTGAAGCAGGCTCTGTGGGTCCAAATCCACTAACCATGAGATCATGAACAGAGCCAAAGTCCAACACTTAACCGACTGAGCCACACAGGCCCCCCAAATTATCAATCTTTCAAATTCTATTTCATTTTTTGTCTTGTTCAAAGATATTTTAAAGCTAAAAGTGTGCCATTAATCACCTATATCTTTTTTTAAAAGCTTTGAGTTACTGTATTTCATATTTAGGTTATTTTTCATCTGGAATTCATGTGCATATAAGCCCAATATAATATTTTCCACATTTATAATTAATTCCACTGCCAGTGACTAAAGAGTTTATCTTTTTCTCATTAATGTGTTATTTTAAATATTTAATATTGAAATATATGTATTATAAATATATATTCTAAATGTTATATATAATATTATATTATATATAATATTATGTTATAAATAATATATTATTATTTTAAATATTTAATATTTAATTTAATTAACTATTTAAATATCTCATGTGTTATTTTAAATATTCATGGGTCTGTTTTTGAGCTCTATGTTAATTTGGTTATATATCTGAAAAAAACCTTCCTTATTTACTTATATATTACTTATTAATATCCAAATTCATTATGTACTTTTTTTCCATTTTTTTAATTTTTTTTGATTTTAAACAGCCATATACACTTTTTTTTTTTTAAGTTTATTTATCTATTTGGAGACAAACAGAGATAGCACAAGCCAGGGAGGGGCAGAGAAAGAAGATGACAGGCAGAGAATCCCAAGCCGACTCAGCACTGCCAGTGCAGAGCCTCATATGGGGCTCAAACCCACAAAATCATGAGATCATGACCTGAGCCGAAACCAAGAGTCAACACTTAACTGAGTGAGCCACAGAGGCACCCTGTCACATGCACTTTTGAAGCGATTTTCAGTTGTATTAATTAATGTAAAATTTGGTTATATGAGACAGTGTTCCAAAAAAATCTATTGCTTATAAAAGACAAATGTTTATTTTTCTCACTTACAATCTCCATTCAGTGGAGATCCTATTCTATAGTATTGTCTAAATTCTGTTCTAAACTAAATTCTATTAATTTTTTGTTGTTGTTTCGCCATTCCACACACGTTGCCCTCATCCACATAAATGAAAACAGTTCTGCAAAACATCCTTGTTCCATACAGAAAGAAGGCAGGGAAGTCAAGGGTGACAGGCAAGTCCCATTTAATTAATGGGAAAACCCTGAAATTGAATACATATAAAAAATATTTTTGAACTTCCATCTTATCAGAGAGAATTTAGTCCTACGACCATATCTACATGCTGGGGAGTGAAGGAAATGTTATCCTTTTCTGTAGATAATGATATACTCAGTATAAAATTTAAAAATCAAGATTTGTTACCATGAAAGGACATAGAGGGACCTTTTTGTTGTTGTTAATTTATTTCTGTGGCTATCCGAATATCCACGCACTCACTTCTCATTCATGGTACAGACTCCTTTTCTCCAGCAAGAAAATCTTAAATTAACATAGTAACTAAATAACCATGAAGAATGAATAATGTTCAGCAATTTTCAATATGGACATTTAGTTTAGACAACTAAGAGACAAATAATATGTTTATATACACACCATGTTGAAATATGGATTAAGAATAGGAACACTGCAATAAAAATTCATTTGGAAAAAGTAAGAAGAAACATGGTCAGCCTTAGCCAAAGCATTTATCAAATGTCACTGGGTAGGACACAGCACTTTAGAAACAACTCTGTTATTCATGGTCTAATGTGCATTCTAGCTCCGCCTCTGGGGAATTTTCCCTTGTGTCGATATGCCCCAGGTCACATTTAAGAGGAAATTGGAGAACATTCCCTTGGGAGGTTAGTGCTGGCTTGGTCTATTGGAGATTGTTTATTAGTTATACGATGCCTCTGCATATCAAGCTCTCCATTTCTTTGCCAACACAATTACTTGGACAACTTGAAGTCCCCACCCCTTAAGTGCGTGATGTGTACAGCAACCTACTTCTAAAGAGTAGGAAAGCTGAGACTAAAAAAAAAGTAACTTGCCCCTGGAGAAAGCTGACGTTTAAACACTCCTTTAGTCAAGTGATAAAAGATCAACAGTGAAATATTACATTGACTGTATGTATTCTTGATATGACATGACGAAAACAGCGCTTTACCTCTGTAATCTTTATCCCACAAAACTATAACCCCAGTCTGGCCAGGAGAAACACATCAGACAAAACTAAACTGAAGAGTTTACCAAATACGTGGCCAGTGCTCCTCAAAACGGTTAGGGTTATCAAAAACAAGGAAGGATTGAGAAAGTGTTCACCATCTGGAGGAACCTATAGCGATTTTATGACTAAATGTACTCGGATATACTGGATAGGATGCTAGAACAGAAACAAGATCCATGAGATTAAACACTGTAAAACGTTAGTGGGAGCGAAATCAATGCCCTGCTTGGAGAAGCAGCCTCACTTGGCCAGGGTCGGTCCCGCTCGTCTTCAGCATGGAGAATATCTTCACTAACCTCTTCAAGGGCCTTTCTGGCAAAAAGGAAATGTGCGTTTTCATGGTGGGCCTGGATGCTGCTGGAAGCCCACCATGCTGTCCGCTCTGAAGCTGGGTGGGATCGTCACCACCATCCCCACCATACGCTTCAGTGTGGAAACCATGTAGAAGAACGTCGGTTTCACCGTGTGGGGAAACGCGCGCCAGGACAAGATCCAGACTCTGTGGCGCCACGACTTCCAGAGCACGCCAGGTCTCGTCTTTGGGGGCAGGCGGCATCAACAGAGGGCTCGTGAACCCTGCCCGTGAGTTGCTCATGGGGATGCTGGTGAAGGGCGAGCTCAGGGACGCAATCCCGCTGGCGTTCGCCAACAAGCAGGACCTCCCCAACACCGTGAAAGTGGCCGAGATCACAGAGAACCTGGGTGTGCACCACAGGAACTGCTACTTGCGGGACACCTGTGCCACCCGCGCCCACGGGCTCTATGAGGGAGCGGACTGGCTGTCCAATTGGCTCCGGAACCGGAAGTGAGCCACGCTCCTCCTCTTCCCTTTGGCTGCTTTAATTCCTTCCACCCTGCTTTCTTCTGCAGTGGTGTGAGCGCGGAAACGGTGTCCCTGGTGGGTCAGTGCACCGCACCCTGCTGCAGATGTGCAAGCGCAGCCTGCAGGCGGGTTTTATTGACTGTAAATAATTATTGTTACCAACTAGGCAGTTTTCTGGTAGTTCTATGCAATATTACTCAGCTTGCTTTTTTGGTGTTTTGTTTTGTTTTTGTTTGTTTTTTTATTGTAAAAAGAGAATCAACTCACCGTTGGGTACTGAGAAGGGATGTTAGGCACACGGCGATCTCCAGGAGTGGCTGTGTGGGATCAGCCTAGCGCTCCTCCCCTGTGATCCATTCTGTGTGCTCAGATTAGGAACCCTGAGATTCGCTGTGTCTCTGGTCATCCCGCATCCCTTAGCTTTTGTGCTTACACTTGTGCTCACCCAGCGGCCCAGGAGATGGGCTGGGGGCTGCGGCCACCACTCCTGAGCCCCCAGCCTTTCCCTTTCCCCGGCTTCCCTGGGCTGCCCGCACCCCCAGAGCCCCCATCTATATGTGCTTTTATTCTTTCAGCCTGCAAGGGTGAGATTTGCCATCGAAAGGGCGACCGCTACTTTTTTCTTCTGAACTTTTTGGTAAACATGAAGAAGCTGGAGCTGTTCAACTTTAGCTTGGGGAAATCATCAGAACTGGTTTATGTGATGTGGAACCTCCTACAGCTTTCAATGCACCATGAGTAATCAACTGTTTTGTGTACTTGTCTTCAGTTTTTATTTCAACAAATAAGCACTGTAATTATAGCCACTATAATAAAAACTCTTAACTATTAAAAAACTACAAAATCTTAATAAAGTACTGCAGATAAAAATATACCAATAATATTTCATTAGCTGTGACAAATGTACCACATTAATATGAGATGTGGACAACAAGGAAAAATGAGTACAGGGTAGAGGAGAACTCTCTACTCTGCTTGCAACTTTTCTATATATCCAAAATTAGGCTAAAATAAAATTTATTTAAAACAATTTAGTAGTATCGTGTCCATCTGTTTCCAATCAGCTCCATTTGTGAATGATGATGTCCAAATATTCCCTCCAACCATGATTTAAACCCGAAGTATTTGGTCTTCAATTTAATGTTCTCTGCTCCCTTATTCTTCATCCCTCCTGCTGTACAACAACATAATGGAAGATGTCTTGCTTTCCTAGACAGAGGTTGAATGTTCTTCTGCTAGGCAGCTAACAGAATTACCCACTACTGATAATTTAAATTAAATTACAGGCTTAGGGTTTTCAGCCACATAAGTACCGTGTATTGTAGACCCAGAAATCTGTGAAGACAGGCTTGTCTGTATTTGCCCCTTCACCCAAAACTATTTTCCAAATTTCAACTGACAACCACGATTGTTACTTGTCTTCCTCAATGTGGAGAATGCCAAAAGATTGAAGATCTTAAGATCTATATCTATATATTCCCGTAGTGTGAGAACTTTAGTTCTATCAGTAAATTGAGTCATTTTGCCAGGATATGGGATTCTTACCAGAATGTAATTGCACAGCTACAATTTTAATTTAAGAAAAATGCTTTATTAGGATTCTTTCTTGGAAAACACCTACTACACATTTTTAAAAATATTAGAATTGGCTACCATTGCTCTCGTGGTCAGGTCACTTGCACATCTAGTAATCTTACTAGAAAAATAGAGAATATATGCTCAAGTTCCAAAATCCCATATAGTAGTTTAATTCCTTTTTATGAAAGGCAGGAAAATGTGTCAAAATTGTAATGATTTGATTTGCTTTTCCATCTTGGACACCGTTAGCAAGTGGTCTTTTATATTGAGTGGAGAAAGACCAGCAATGAGGTTGCTGAAGCCAAAGTAGAGGTTTAGACACAGGGTCAGTTGATTATTGAGTAGAAGGTGGAAAGGAAAATGATTCACCCAGAATTTAATCTTGTGAATGCATGATTCTGACTACTACATACTTTTTGTTTATGTTGTGATCTATTCATTTGAGGCTGAAACAACACCTATAAATAGGTTGCCTTTTATTAGAATTTTTTCCTACTATTCTTTATTTCTTTATTTTTTATTAAAATGTCATATGCTCTGCTCACATATATCAGTATATATCACTGCTGATAGCCTTCAAAGAAACCCTACTTTCTTCTTCTTATGTTCACAGTTCTCATTCTGTCCAGTACTCAGACCTACCCTCTGGGACTTTGGTAAATCTTATTGGAAAGACAAACTGTGTCACCATAGTTCCACAATGACCCCATAGTGGTATTACCATGATTGGCACATGAATGAATTCCAGTCACTGACATGTGACTGAATGCTGAACAGTGAGAAATGGGGCAAGTCTGCAGTGGTCAGAAGTCTTTTTGGCATAGGTCTTTAGCTCCTAATTCAAGAAATGCAAGGAAGTGACAGTTCTTTTAGTGACTTGGTTATTGGTGTGTGATGTGATGCCTGATGCTGGTGCAACCATCTTGTGACCATGAGAAAGACTAACCAATACTCCCAGAATGTTAGCATAAAAAGATGAAAATAAGCTATGAACTACTGAAATGCCTACTTCCAAATTGCAGCTGTGTAATATAACAAATTTCTTTAAATTTGTTTAAAATGCTTAAATCATTTTGATTTAGATATTTGTTTCTTGAAAGTGAAAATATCTTACCAATTACTGAGAAAATCGATACACTGTGAAGTAAATAAAATTTACCAAATTGTAACTATATGCAATAAGAGTCTGCTTTAATACAGTTAGTTTTAAAGAAGGCAGCTATTTTTAAAGACTACATATAGAAAGGGCTTGTTCATATGTATTTGTTTGATAATTTAAAATATTCTTTATTTAAATTTAAGTATCTACATGTGTTTTGTTAAATTTAAAACTAATATAAACAAATTACAATCTATATAATCATATAATTAATATGGCAAAAAAAAGTAAATCTCTCTCTTCCCTTTAGTAATTTTTTTTGTACTTTATAAAGGGAGGGGAGATATCTGAAGGATACTGTATTCTAAATCTCTGCCCACTACCTTTAAAATATGAGTTTATTTTGTCTCAAATTATGTTCACACATTTTTCATATGCATTTGGTAAGTTTTAAAATTGACTCTCACAGTTAACTCTATGTATGATCAGATAGGAATAAAATAGAAGATGCCAACACAGTTTTTAAATAGTAGTATTGAATAATAAGACTAGAGAATTATGCTATTATATGTGACAGTCATAAATTATATCACCAGTTGTATGATAAACATATTATTTTCTCTAACCCATAAAAGAAATTAAAAATTCTCATCACCAAAGGTAAGGCTTACCTTTGCACTAAAATGTGCTTTTTTTATTCATTGAAACTCAAACTTTATGAGAAACACACTAAAATAATTTTGACAGATAATGATAGTAAAGCCCATTGTCTGATATTTCTATCCATGCAAATTACTTCCTCATATGTTGCTTCGTTTATTTTGTACATTTCCTTTATGATCATCATTCATTTTGTATCTTAAATCACTTTCTATGCCAAATCCTAATCCACAGATCATACCTTAATTATTTTGATTGTATGTCCTGATAACATGTACTGTGAATTTAATTTTATGAATGCATGAATAACTATTTCTCTTAATATATACATTAGTGATGAGATTTTATCTCATCGAGAAGATGTTTATAAACATCTTCTTTCTAGCCTAGAATAAGAATTCACTTCAAAAATAATACATATCCTAATTATTGTAATGGTTCTAATATCAAAAAACTTTAGCCTACAAAATTCTGCAAAATCTGAGACTATTTTTACTTGAAATACAGTCCAGCTCATTCTGACTTTTGGTCTGAGACAAGGTTTGCATAATCACACTGATGAAACCATGCCAGAGATGTTAATATGTAAAATAAGAATATGCTTTATCTTTCTAGATCAAGGCACAATCCTGTTGATTAAAACTTGGGAATATATTGAGTCCAATCTATGATCTTTCAGCCTAATGTTCCATACAGTAGTTTTTATTGTAACTTTATTTCACATAACCTGTAACTGCTTGGAATGGGTCTCAAAAATGATAAACTGAATTAAAAATCTTATGGTTTTTTTTAGTCAAAAGTCTCATCCAAAAAAAAGGTCTCATCCACTTACAAAAAAGTGTATGAAATAGTTTCTATTAACTCTGATTTTAGAAATTTGGTGAGACAAAGACCTGTTTTCTAATTTTTTTTTTTGATGTGGCTTTAGGTATTAATTATATCCTTTGTTTCTGTTTACTTTTTCTACCAGACTCTAGATTTTCAACCTAGTTCATCACCTTCACCCACAAATCTAAATCGTGTCTTCTTTTCAATACAATAATTCCATTAAATAGCTTTTTTTTTGATGGTAGAAATTGTGATTTGAGAGGTAGATTGATATGAGTGTATGAATGCCTAAAATGCTATGTATCTTTATTTGTGGAGCTATAGTGGATATTTATTAGACAGATTTTATTTGTAGTCTTTTCATCCCCTCTGTGTCTTCACTAAATTTGTCTAAGTTTTGTATCAATCATAGTGAAATTGTGATTCCCCAATAGAATGGTAGATTTGGCAATATACTTTCATCCTGTATTTTATCTTGGTTTTATATATTTTGAAAATACAGTATGAGATGCATAATTGTTTGGAATGAGTTTAAAATCTGGGATATTAACTTCAATCTGATATGTTTTAATACATTGTTACCAGCTTGTCTTATTTATTTATTTTTTTCCTTTGGGCTATTATTTACTGGTTTGACCATTTTCTTTTTGCGAGTATATTTTCCATGTTTCATAAATTTGTGTGGTCTTATCTTCTGGGTATGTTGATTGTTTATATTGGGTATAGCACGGAAGTACCACCTTACCCTCCCACCCCCAAACACATACACACGCAGTAACTAATACAGTAGATTCAACATCAGAAGACTTTGAACTATAAATATCAAACGTCGAAGAAAACTGAAAGTTTCTTTCCTGGATATGAAAAGTGAAATGTTTCCTTTCCAAACCCAACTTAAGAGACAGCTCTTGGTCACTAAATTTCCAGAGTGGGTATATATACCCCGGCTCCCTGAGTCCTCTAGTGGGATGTTATGTATGTCTTATGCAGTTTCCCACAGTTTGTTTGTTTTTGTTTGCTTGTTTGTTTTTGTTTGCTTGTTTGTTTGTTTTTAAGATAAAATTTTACTTGTTCTGTTCATTAGCAACTGAATGCATATTCTTTGCTGACTGCTTCCCCAGCCCCCACTTCTTTGCTTGTGTTCCTGCAAACACCAAATGAATTACAAGTACTTAAATCCTGTCTTCAAGTCCACTTCTGGGAGAACCAACAGAAAATACTAGTTCCCAATATTCAATTTATTAAATAGAAAACTTATTTATGTTCACATTTATTGTGATTTTTGATATATCAGAATTCATTTCACATCTTATTTTACCCTTTGATTTGCCTCACATTTATGATTTTTTATCGCTTGGAGTACACCCAAAGACCAGATACTTTACTTTGGACTTGATTTTGTCTTCATTTAATTTCACCCAAGGGAAATGAAAACCTAGAAGAAGCTGGAAGTTAATTCCAGTGCTAAAATGTATTTTTAGTATAAAGAGGAAAAATAAATATACGTATGTTAAAATAGAGGAAGCATTAAAAAAATGATTCTAGAGTCAGATTTAAAATTACCAGACCAAAAGACAAGGCAATAATTATAAATTGCTGAGAAATAGTTTATGCTCAAGCATGTGCTTTAATCATGTAAAAAAGTTAATATATCAAAATATGATTTATTTTGCAACTTTGAAGGCAGGAAGAAATTTTAAAAAATTGAATAAGTATTAGTATAATAACAACTGCCATTTATCAAGTACTAGAACAAAGTCATAGCATTCAGAACATTACATGCATTCTCTCTTTTACTCTTCATGACAACCCTGGAGTTATACACTGTTATCCCCAGTTTTTAATTTACAGACGAACAATCTGAAGTTTCTATTCATTCAGTAAATTGCTCACATCACAGACGGAAAGTGCCCAAGTCATTCTGTGAAGCACATGATCTAAGTAGCCGGAAATTGTAGCATACTGGAAAAGGTTGAAGTTGCAGCTGTTTTTCAAAAGCAAAAATATAAATTTTTTCAAGTATATAACACGATTCTGCAGCACAATACTCACTACTGTATAATACTATAATAAAGATGCCAGTATTCTAATAATCATCTGCTATCTAAACTTTTAAAATTATATTGTAAAATTTCAAAAGAGATTATTTTTATTGTTTCATAAATATCCTCCTCAATCTATAAGGTAGGTATACTTCTCAGATTATCTATCTATCTATCTATCTATCTCTTTATCTATGTGTCAAAATTTATTCTGCTTCTTCATGGAATCTTCATGAGAGAATAAGCTGAGTCCTACAATTACCCTGAAATGTCATAAATGTTTCTAACACCCTAGTGTGGTGTATTTGAACACTACTAACTCTACTTAGCTTGAGGTCAAGTGCTATAAAATGTAAAAAGCGTTGACTTAAAAATGATGTAAACATAATATTTCAGAGCAAAGGTCAATGCATTTATTGAGAAAACTTTGAGCTTTCCATTTTTTAGTAATAATAAGTTTTTGAGCTAGACTTTTAACATCTCAAACCTTCTTTTCTCACCCCGCCCCCCACTCTAAGCATAAAACTGTCTCCACATTCTTCAGAGTTGTTGTAAAGGTCAAATGAAATCAGGGTAAATGCTCTAAAAACTGTCAAGTGATATATGGAGAAAAAGAATTAGGGTATTATTGTTAATAAAGTAACCATTTACAGGAATTTCCCCTTTATAGTCTCCTCTACAGTCTCTCTGATGGAATGTTTTGCCTTAGCCACTTAAACTATGTCCACCGTAGATAGCCTCTACCGTCTTGACTTTTTTTCTGACGCCAAAATGATAAAAATCCTGTTCACTGCCTGTTAAAATTATGGGAAAATAACCCAGTCTGCCAAGCCTGACTTTATTTCCCATAAGGTTCCTGTATGAAGATACAGCACCTGTCATACCATCTCCCCAATAGAATTCTCACTAAAATTTCTGGTGATTTCGGTATTACTATTAAAAATCCTTTTAATCCCTTAACTCCAGAACTGCTTTAATGCTTCAACTCCAATGATCTTGACTTTCAGCCATTTACTCTGCGGCCATGCTCTCGTCTTATTATTTCCAGCAGCCATACTGCCTCCTGAATATCAGCTTCAACCATTCTGTTCTCCAACCACTGTCTCCTATTTTTCATTTTCACTCTATTATCACAAAATTCCAACAACACCTATTTTTTTTCCATCTGAGAATAGGAAGTCAATCAGTTGACCTACAACTGGTATTCATCCCCATCATGTCTTTATTTTCTCTATTGCCTGACTTGGTTTCATTATAATGACTCTACGGCATGAACTTGCAATTTCCTTCTCGCTCTCCTTTTTCTTTTCCTGCATTTTTCTATCTTAGAAAGATGCTAACCTTAATTAAATCTGATTTTCTACCTGTTCTGTTGCTGCACCTGAGCAAGTTAAAGTGGCTGGTGGAAAACACATACCCCTATTGACTGATCTCACTTTTAACCCATGGCCAGTAACCTCAATTTTCTTCCTGCTTGAGGGCCTAGTTAATGTTCTTTGTCTATGTACACTCCAATTCTAACCTCAAGGACTATATCACATCTTGTCTTTCATCTCAAAAACCTATTTAAAAACTGGAGGGGGGGGCACCTAGGTGGCTAAGTCAATTGAGCGTCTGACTTCAGCTTAGGTCATGATCTCACATTTCATGGGTTTGAGCCCCATGTGGGGCTCTGTGTGGCCAGCTCAAAGCTGTAGCCTGCTTTGGATTCAGAGCCTTCTTTCTCTGCCCCTCCCCTGCTCACGCTTTATCTCTCTTTCTCTCCAAAGTAAACATTAAAAAATTAAAAACAAATAAAAAATAACAAATTGGGAAAGTATAATAAATCAGAAATAAAATATAACAAATTTCTAGGATCTGTTTACCCATCTTACCTGCATTTATACTCACACTCTGGTTTTCCTGTTGGTTTAATTTTTTTATCTGTATTACCAGGCCAAAGGCCAAAGGTCAAATCCTACACTTTTGCAGTGAAATTATCATCTCTCAAACTATCTTGTTGCATATTTTCTTTGTATTTATTTACCAGTTAAATTTATTATTAGTTAAAACTGAATGCAGAATACAGTTTTAAATGTTTTCGGCCACACATTCTCTTACCGACCACATTGCTCTCTTCTCTCTGCAGTAAGACTCCCCCAACAGTTGTCTACATTTTGTGTATCCACTATTTCTCCTTCTCCTCTCTCTTAAATGCAGTCATGTCAGCTATTTCAACGATTAAGCTAAAGTGCCCCATGAAATTTTGTTGTTAAATCAAATGGACGCGTGTATGTCCTCATCTTACTTACCAGAAACAATGGGCACAGTGGATCGCTCCTTTTCTAGAAGCATATTCTCTACCTAGTATCCAAGACCTAGGCCCTCCTAATTCTCCTCTAACTTTACCTTTCAGCCACTTTTCCTGATTCCTTCCTACATTTTGAGCACTTTATTTTTTTCTTGGTCCGTATCTACTATCTGAAATATACCCACCCAAAACACTCACTTTCTTGCTTCTGGATCATCACAGTCTTAGCATACCTGAATCTGCAGTTTTGTTTTCATTCTCTTTGAACTTACTTCTCAGTCAATTGTCCCAGTTTCAAGAAATAACAGCTCCATTCTTCCTGTTGCTCCTACCAAGACCTTGGATTCATCACGGACTCACCTCTTTCTCCTTCCTGACATATTAGTAACGAAAACTAAATGATCACTGTGTGATTACACAATTCTAGTTGCTATGTACACATAAACACACACACATATTAACAATGAATTTCTACAATAAGCAAGGTAGGAAGCATAATTATTCATTTTTTATAGACAAGGCATTATAGTAAGTTTAAGAAGCACTTGGCTATAAAACATGAAACAGCCAGTTCTGGGATTTAAACCAAAGTAGTCTGCCTCCAGCGAACATGCTCTTAAGTCTGTCTTAGTCTGTTACGCTTTTGAAATATTGCCAAGATCCAATTCAATCAATTCTAAAGGTCTTCAGTTTACTGACTTGCTCTAAGCAACCACTGTCTAATTCTCCTGTTGCAGTGTCCTGCTAACTACTCTCCAGGTTTCCACTCTTACTGTAGAGCTCAAATTCAGAATGATATGCATTTTTTAAATATCCACGTAATATCATATCTCTCTGTTCAAACCCCTACTGTCCCTTCTCATGTCTCTCTCTCTTTAAATAAAAATCCACAATCTTTATCCCACAGGCATTGGTAAATCTGTTCTTCACCACCCTCTCTTTCCTTTCTGCCTTCACACCTTACCACTCTCCCCGTCCCTAGCCTGGAGGCCTTCTTGCCAAGTTCACTCTTGCCTTGGTGTATTTGCATTTGCTCTTCTTTCTGCCTGGAATGCCTTTCCTCTGGACACTTGCTAGTCTTTCTCCCTCCCCTCCAGCAGGTCTGTTCCAACATCACTTTCTTGGAGATGCTATTGCTTAACACCTCATAGAACATAACACCAATCTCTCTCTGCTTATTATTTGACTTTGTTTTCTTCTTAACTGAGTGTTCTGTTAGGTCAGGTGAATTTTCCCTTTTTTTTTTTTTTTTACATTTTTTTCCTTAGGAAAAAAATACATTTTTATTTCTTCAAAAGTACCAGATATTTTTTTAAAAAAATTTTTTTTCAACGTTTATTTATTTTTGGGACAGAGAGAGACAGAGCATGAATGGGGGAGGGGCAGAGAGAGAGGGAGACACAAAGTCGGAAACAGGCTCCAGGCTCTGAGCCATCAGCCCAGAGCCCAACGCGGGGCTCGAACTCAGGGACCGCGAGATCGTGACCTGGCTGAAGTCGGACGCTTAACCGACTGTGCCACCCAGGCGCCCCAAAAGTACCAGATATTTGTAGAACGTTCAGTATATGTGTGGTGTGTGGACAAATACTTTTTTGAATAAATTAGGAGTCCACGCATATGCTGAGAGTATCCCAAGTTGTCCGTATGCCTTTGTAGTTAAGCTAAAATTTAAATTAACTAAAAATCACACACTGTCTTCTTTGAGACAGAAATTGACAACTCTAGGTGCTTATCTATGTGAAAAAATATTGTCACACATTATGGGATAATTTGATGTGAAGTTTTCTGGAACTGGTTCACTACATTCTATCCAAAGATAGCAGCAGAATGGAATAACTAGTCCACATCCATAACAAGTCTGGAATTAGACAACTTCCTAATTACCGAAAGCTGATTTACTAGATCTCCTGCTAAGTCTGTTTGAAAGTCTCCAGATACAATTCAAAAATTTTGGCATATACCCTTGGTTGGCTGCATTAATTTGTTCTCCGTTTTCCCTAAATTAGTTGTCTCTCAAGTGAGGTGTATGTATTTTCACAGGAGGTGAGCAAGATAATCCATCAGGGTGCAAGAAGGAAACATTTCAATAAATGACATCTAAACATAGAGAAATAAAGTAATTATATTAATATATAAAATATGGGTGAATACCGATCTTCTCTATCTAACAACAGATGGAGGATTGGCCTACAGGGTACAACATTCTCCTTGAGGGAAAGGGTCAGAGTTCAACCAGAAGGGATTTACCGTGAATATTTTCCTTTTTTTCCCCCTGAACAGGCTGTTGTGCGTTGTGACATACCTGTTTCGGGTTCGGGAATTTTCTGGATGGTATTCTCTAGTTGCAACAAAACTAAGTCTGAAGGGGACAAGCAGCTGAGAAAATCTCCCTACAAAGAACCGTGAATTGAAGATATCGCGAGTAGTACAAGTGGCTGCCAAGAAGAAATAGCAAAGTGTGTGCTTTTCTTACAACATAAGCACTTTGTCAGCAGCGACAGGATAAAACAGTGTCAGTGTAATAAGGTTGAAAAGAAAGATGACACACACTGAAATGGTCTGAAGACAATTGGAAAAGTGCAGTTAATTCCCATCTAACTGTGTGCTATGCCTTGAGATAATGGTTAATAATACTGTTAAGCTATTATTGTGAACAAAGCTGTTAAGGACTGAGTGCTGAGAAGTGTCAAATTTTACTGAGCAATTGATACCAGTAATTGATTGCATTGGAATTTTTTGTGTGTCAGTAAGGAACGATATAAATTAAAATATCAAATCATGTAAGTATTATTGCTTGTTTATACTATTCTCTTAAAACAAGATTTTTCAAATTTCAATTTTGTGGTTTTTTAATAATTTACATGCCTATATGTCAGTATGTCAATATAGATATATAAAGTATAAATGAATAGTGTGCATTTGTTAGGGGGGCATAAACTCAAAAATTTTGATAATAGAGGTACATGATTAAAATGGTTTGGCTATAACTGTCTCAGGATATGAATGGCTCATAGTCTACACATATCTATACAAATCTAAAACCACTAATGGAATTTGTTTATTCAAGCAATTGGTTAATATGATAAATATTTAAAATCCATTAAACAGACTGGCACCATGCAGAAAAAGAACGTGATTACATTAATGCTAAAAAGTCCTGTATTCAAAAATGTGAACTTTGATCATGTTTTAGCTCGTTTTTCTCACAACATGTAGTTAAATGAAGCTAATTCATCATATTACACAGACATGAGATTAGATCTCCTTATATAATGTGAAAAAAAGGCTTTGTAAAAAATAATAAAAGTAAAAACAGGTAATAATTTATAGTAACAGGTTAACAAATTTTAAAAAAATGTTGCGACATGCATAAATGAACTTACATTGACTTACAACTCCAAAAAGCTTGTTTTTGTATAATAAATTGGTAAATTTAACATAAACACACTATATAATTGATACTATACATCATTAAACTTTAAATATTTTAAATACGAGTACTTATATTAATGTGAATTATAATTGCTCCTGATTAATAGAAAATACAAACATTTTTACAGACATACAATTGTATCTCTAAGGTATTATTAATATTGTTGTTTGAATGTGTAATATACATTAAATTTGTAAAATATAATAGTGCAATTTTTAAATTTCTGTACATGCTAATGATTCATATTTGTTTTTTAAATATAAAAATTATTTTATAAATGCAAGATATTCACTTAAGTTCTGCATTCCACTTAGAATTAAATATTCAAAATTAATTAATAAAATGTGGTTTTGAGAAATAATTTGTTCTTACATGCTTATTATTTAAAATTCAGAGGTATATTGAAAAGAAGCCAAGAAATCACCACAAGAATAGTAAACCATGCTGTCACACATTTTAAATTGTATTTCCTTAAAATAAAGTCCTTAAATTTCCCAATTAGAATCAATACGTTTATTGTGATTTTTGGCAATTTTAAGTGAAAAGAATAAAACAGAGCTATTGTACCTTAGAATAATCAAACTTGTCTAAAAGTCTTGGAGAAATTCTTACACCATGGTAACATACATAATATTCAAATTATTGTTTTAATTCTTCAGTTGGAAAACAGTGATTAACACTTTATTTGCAAGGGTGCCTGGGTGGCTCAGTTGGTTAAGCATCTGACTCTTGATTTCAACTCAGGTCATGATCTCATGGTTTGTGAGTTTGAGCCCCCACATTGGATCTGGACTAAAAGCATAGAGCCTGCCTGGGATCCTCTCTCTGCCTTTCTTTCTGCCTCTCCATCTTTCAGTCACAATAAATAAATAAACTTAAATTTTTTTTAACATTTTATTTACAAACTTGAGTTTTTATTTTGAAGTTTGCAGAACGTATGGAAAGAAGACTTTCCCAATGTTGGTAAAAAGAGTCTCCTGAGCATTTATATAATTTTATTAAACCCACTTAAATTTTTCCTCCTCAAATTAAGAAAATAAAAAGTAAATGAAAAACAAGGGCAGAGAAAAAAGAAACTACCAATCTAAAAAAAAAAATGTTCCCAACAAAGAAATACACAATAGTTCTATTTTCAACTCTCAGACTCAATTGGTATTTCAATTAAATATGAGGTTGTCAAGTAGGGTAGTCAAATAAATGTAAGATAATGAAAAGATGAAGTGCTCTTAATATAATCATCCTCAATTTAGTGTGCAAATAATAAAGTGAGCTAACTGATGGCAAACCCAAATGCAAAGCAGTCCAGGCATTAATATTTATCACGTTCAAGGGAGTTCCACACTTCGAGTAACGCCTAAGTAGAGTGAAATATTTTAATACCTTAAACCCACAAACTGCATTTCTGTAAAAAATGTTTGCACTATCTAATAATCAAGAGTAATTATAATTCACATGGTTGTAAGCTTTTGACCCTTAGAGGAAAACTTCTTAGTAAAAAAGGCTATTCTTTGCTTTGTGCATCATTTATTAGGACATGGCATCTTCCACATTTAAAATGTTAACTAAATAGGTCAATTCTACCTCCAAATTATCTGCCGCCATAATTCCGCCTATCTTTCTTGTGTGAAATGTTCAGTAGTTCCTTTTAGGTGAGATAATATGATTTCTCAACCTTCTTTTAAAATACTCGCCTTATTCTTAATCATGGATTCAAACCAACCACCACTGACACAAAATGTTATTCCTTAAAAACAAAGATACTACTGTCATTCACTGTTTATTTTATTTTTTTAATGTTTATTTATTTTTGAGAGAAACAGAGACAGAGTGCGAGTGGGTTGGGACAGAGAGAGAAGCAGACACAGAATCTGAAACAGGCTCCAGGCTCTGAGCTGTCAGCACAGAGCCCGATGGGGGACTCAAACTCAGGAGCTGCGAGATCATGACCAGAGCTGAAGTCGGATGCTCATCCGACTGAGCAACCCAGGCGCCCCTGTCATTCACTGTTTAAAATAAGAAAAAGCACCAATAGTAAGCCCATATGCATGTCAAAACAAGCTTCTGTCACTTCCCTATTGCCTACCAGACAACCGTGTAATCCTGACTCCTTACCTTCTCCAGAAACATACTAGTCAATTTCCCCCTGGCCTAATTGTTCAAGACTATCACTCAAACTCAACTTCCTTTGCAGATTGCCACTCATGAACACATCTGACCTGCTCCATGCACTCCACTTTTACAAATACAGGTTAAAGAAGTCTCCAATGAATATATTTTACGTACAGTCTAAAAGTATCTTCATCAAAATATGTATTTCTGTTATTGTAGTGAATAACTTTCCCTCATATTTGTTGATACTTCTCCTCTTAGAAGAAAGGATACTTCTTTTCCCATTGACCTTAGATTATGCCCAGTTTGTGTGCAGACAACTTCAAAAGTTTATGGACAGGTACAGGAAGTTTAGACGTATTTGTAAAGAAACATACAATTAATCAGATCTTCAACTTCCTAGAATGTTCTAAAAATATCCACTTGAATTGGGGTAAATTCAGATTTTTCTGGTGCCTGGGTGGCTCAGTTGGTTGGGTGGCTGACTCTTGATCTAGGCTTAGTTCATGATCCCAGGTCATGGGATCAAGCCAGTGTCAGGCTTCATGCTCATCATGGAGCCTGCTTAAGCTTCTCTCTCTCTCTCTCTCTCTCTCTCTCTCTCTCTCTTTCTCTCTCCCTCCCTCAAATAAATAAATAAATAAATAAATAAATAAATAAATAAAATTCTTTAAAAAATGAGATTTTTACCACATAATATATAAAAGATGAAATCATAAACAGAGTTGTAAAATTATTGTAAAATTATTGAAAACTCTCTGATTAATTATGTATTTGTTGTGAATGGATTTTGAAATTTTTGTTTGTAGTAAGATAAGAAAGTAAAACAATTTATAGGCTCTCTTTAAATTACACTTTATGGGGAGGCTATTGACTTCAAAGTAGCATAGTGGGAGACAGTTACATTATTTTAAATTAATTTATAGAACAAATCCATGAAGTCGAGCTAAGAAAATGTTGCAAATTTGTTTAAATCACAGACCCATGAGCACATCTAGTTCCCCTCCCTAACTCGTAAGTAAACAGTCAGCAAAGACACATGCTAATAAACTGAAATGACACTCTTGTGGGAACCTACAAAAACATAGGAAGCTATACAGTAGCTTTTTTGCAGTAAATTTTAAAGTGTCCTTTTTTTCCATTTATATCTGGAAATAAACTTACTTCTGGATTAAAGTCTATTTCCTATTGTTTAGTCATCTGGGGACATGGAAAACTGCATCTCCTTCCTAATTACTCTGTGAATGACTCATTTCTATAATCAGATCAGCCTTGTCCTTCCTTTCTCTAAGCTAAACAAATCTAATTCATTTAATTTCTATTTGCCAGAAGGTTAATTATCTTTGCTTCTTCTCTGACCATCTCCTGTTCTTTCATCTTTTTTTTTTACTTTTTAAAGTTCAATATCTAAAACTGGAGACAATTATAAAAACTGATTGATGTAGAACAGCAGGAAGATTACTGTCTATTCCTTCCGTAATTGTTTTATTTAATATTCCTCATTACCTTATCAAATTATTTTTTATCATGACATTTCACTGCAGATTTCACATTGGCCATAGATACCATCTTCAGTGTTCTTTAAAAAAAATTTTTTTCTAACTCTTATAGCATCCTCCTTCCAAAGGAGTCTCTCTTCTCAATTCATTCATACATCAACAATTTTGAGGCTCTGACAGTGTCTTCTATCTCTGTCTCTATCCTCTCCAACTCATCTATGTTCTACCATCAGATTAATCATCCTAACGTAGCATTGCTTCACTATATCCTATGGGAAACCATTCCCTATTAACTGTCATATTGGGTCATAACCCCTCTGGGTGCTTGCAAGATGTTCCTTATTTCATTCCTGGACATGAAGGTGAGTTGCCTATACTAGCGACATCCCTCTGACAATTTCTCCTATGATACTCCCATCCTCCTCTACTGTAGCATTTATAATACTCTTCGGTAATTTTCTTTTTGTCTTCTCCATCCTACTCTAAACTCACTGAGAACTTAGACTATGCGAGTCACTACTTATCTTGATAGCCTGGCATTTTGTACTAGCACTGAGACTTTCAATACATTTTTGTTATAAGAATAAGTGTGTAAAATAATTTACATGCAAATAACACTGTGAAAACATTAAATCAATGAATTCTAACTATTTCATAGTTAGAATTTCTTCCACACAATTACACATGCCTGAATCTAAACCTTTGTCTATCCTACAAAAGGGGCAGGTGTGAGTATCACCTTGGAAGGAGGAGAATATGACAAGCAGTACCTCCTGGGTAGAGAAACTCCTTGCTTATAGAGGGGGAAGGAGAAAGATGACAAGCAGTGAGACTTGAGTTCCCTGATCACTCATCTGAGTTATAACTTCATAGAGAAGAGGATCGCAACACTACAAAATGCCCCCAGATGGAGGAGACAATTGAGCCCAGAAGGGCTTTTGTTTATATTGCCATTTAGGGACTCTAGATGACCTTGAGAAGAGCCCAATATCTGTATAATTTTAGGAGAAGATAAATGGTGCTTGACTTATTCAGACCCAGAGGGATGTTTAAGAGTATTCCTACTGTATCTGAGTCCATTTTTGGCCACTGTGAACGGAGATAGTTGAGAGCAGTAGATCTAATGTATTGAGAGAAATGATGACCCCATGGGAAAGGCTGCAGTTCAAAGAGCTTAGGGCAAGTACCCAACAGACAACATGTTGAGTTTCCAGAGTTCAACTGTACCAGCAAGAGCTGTGATGGGGATGGGTCTAAAAGAAGGTCCCAGCAAGCTTCGACTATGGCCAGGACACAGATGAGCCTTCCCAGCCATAATCTGCACCATAAATGGCAGTAAGACACCCAATGTTATGGAGTATCAATGTATAAGCCAGTGAGTACCCAGAGGACAGCAGAAGGGTCTAATCAGAGGTTAGGCTCATTTTTTATCATGAAAGCACACAGGCAGTCCTCTGCACTTCAGGCATATTGAGGAGCAGAAGAATCCCTGGAAGACTGGGCATTTTCCCCAAAGAGGACAATTTTAAGATGAAAACAGGATTCTTTAAAAAAAGTTTTGATGTTTATTTTTGACAGAGATAAACAGAGTGCAAGTAAGGAAGAAGCAGAGAGAGAGGGAGACACAGAATCCGAAGCAGGCTCCAGGTTCCAGGCTCTGAGCTGGAGCTCAGCACAGAGCCCAATCCAGGGCTTAAACTCACAAACTGTGAGATCATGACCTGAGCTGAAGTCGGACACTTGACCGACTGAGCCACCCAGGCACCCTGCTTCTTTACTTTTAATCGTAATTTTTCAAAGCTCCCCTGTCCTCAGCAGTAATGGAAATGACTTTAATGAAACTATATTTTTTGGAATACCTAAATGGTGCTATGAAAAAATTCTACTCAGCAACAGGTGAATGAAAAGACCACATACCCCATTAGCAGCAGGGTGGATGTATGCGAATATCTTGCCCCTACACACACTCTTATGTATCCACTCTAAAGCCACGGGCAGAGCAAGAGCGTAAAACTTTCCCATGAAATCTGGCTCTAATGTACTTGTACAAGCCTAACATCCACCTTACCTTAATATCTATATCTCCTTGTTATAGGCTGAATTGTATCCCTTCAAACTTCATCTGTTGAAATAAGTCATGCTCCCAATGTGACTGTTTTTGGAGATAGAGCATTTAGGGAGGTAACTGAGGTTAAATAAGATCATAAGAGTGAGTCCCTAGTTGACAGGATTGGTGTCCTTATTATTGGTGTCTCTTTTCCTCAGTACACAGAGAAAAGGTCATGTGAGGACACAGAGCGAAGTTGGCAATCTATAAATTAGGAAGGGAGGTCTCTTGATCTTGAACTCCTTGCCTCCAGAACTGTGTGAAAATTAATTTCTGTTGTTTAAGCCATCTAACCTGTGACATCTTGTTATGGCAGCCTGAGCAGACTAATATACCCCTCTAAATAAATTTTCTATAGTCATACTGATCTCTTCACCACGTTGCATACCCATTGTTGTGTCTTTATTCATGAGTCACTTTGCCTTTCTCTTCATTTTTTCTAATCCAGCTACTATTGATCTTTAATAACTAGGTCAGCTTCTACCTTCTAGATACTAGCACACATTATTCTCTCTCCATGCTAAAGTCCCAGAGCCACTCTTAAGTAAACCTATATTGCTCATGTGTAATTAGACTTCGTTCAGCAACTAGACTTTGGATTTCTCAGGAAAGTATGCAACAATTACAATTCTCTTTTTTTTTAATTTTTTTAACATTTATTTATTTTTAAGAGAGAGAGAGACAGAGACAGATTAAGAGCTGGGGAAGGGCAGAGAGAGTGAGACACAGAATCTGAAGCGGGCTCCAGGCTCTGAGCTGTCAGCACAGAGCCCAATGTGGGGCTCGAACTCACAAACTGCAAAATCATGACCTGAGCTGAAGTCGGATGTTTAACCCACTGAATCACCCAGACGCCCCAACAACTACACTTCCTGAGTAAATCTTACTACATCCAGGAAGTTTGATTAGTGAGAACATTCTTTCAAGCTTATGGTTGGCGCTGACTTTCCAGGTCTGTTCCATTTGTAGTTTCAAGAGGTTACTTTTTTTAAGCGTACATTTTAATCCCATACTAAGGATTAATTTCCTTTTCATTCTCTTTTCTTTTCTTTTCTTTTCTTTTCTTTCTTTCTTCTTTCTCCTTTTTTTTTTTTAAAGAAAGGCAGACTGTCACATGCACCTCCTCATTTGGATGTGTCTGGAGTCTTGGAAGCCTGACCAGCCCATATTGTACAAATGGACCTGGAGAGCTTGTTTGGAGGTAATAGGAGGGGAGCACAGCTACTTGCATACCCTTGGCAGAACTGTCCTCCTCTATCAGGAAAGGTCATCCTCTTCGATCCAGCCTGTTGCTTCAGGAGGGACACACATGTAGCAGTGAGGGAGGAAGGGACACCCCCCTAGCCAGCCAGATCAGCTGAATCAACCCTGGCGATCAATGGGGTGACAGATGTCACAGCTAGGTCACACTCACATCCTAATTTGTTTTTCAAGCGTACTTTTCTTATTGATTTTATACTTTGGATAGTTTTTTAGACAAATGTATCTTTTTAGTTTCTATTGTTTGCTTGGTTTTTGTTTTGTTTTGTTTTTAAATTTTATTAGGTGGCCACCTGTTTAAAATATACATATTCCTTATATCTGAATATCCTTATAACATGTCTAAATATTATAGAAAAAGCAAAATGCATGGAGTCCAAAGACAAATAATGATCTTTTTTTTTCTTCTGAGCTTCTTAGCACCCTCTTAAAATTATGAGAAATCTATTGTCTACTTTCTTGTAAAGAACAACTAGAAAAATATATAAAAGTGTTTTTAAATCATGAAGAATGATAGAAATATATTATTCTTTGAAAAGACCAAACATTTAAAAATTATCTGTTTCAACTAATTAAAACACTATGTAAATAATTTTTAAAAAATTATATCGTATTTTGTACCCTATTGCAAATGTCAATAGTTTATCAAATTCATTTATTATTGTATTATTTGGTTAAAATATAACGAAAACATTTAAACCCCTAAATTAGCATGGCAACTATATTCATAGCTTAGGTATAGTTATTCTTCTACAAACTTGCTATATGAACTATAAACACCAGCTTATGGTGTTTACATAGGTCAAAGTATTCATCACATCACTAAATCTGTGATTTTAATGTTACTATTTCTCTGTATCTTCCTTTAAAATAAAAGGACCACGTGAGATTAATAACAGATGTTAGAAGGTGTTTGATGATGACATTGAGAGCAAAATCAAGTTTAAATAACACAGTGGCTTGCGTTCCAATAGAAGACACTTGAATTGTGCACAGAGAGGTAGGGAGGGGCCAAGAAAACCACCATTGCCTGTGGTTGGGGCACGAAAGAATGTGTGTACACAGATATGGAAGAACATGTACAAGTTTACACACCCGCACATTTGATCGATTATTTTTTCCTTATATAGAATATGTACTCCCTCGTACATATTCCCAGGACACATAAGGGTCCTGGGAAATCATTTACTTTGCCATCTGTTACCAAACACCATTCTATTTCAGCTTACAGTTATTACTGAAAAAAAAAATGTTACCCTAAAAGTACCTGGTATCTCAAGCTTGATTTACATGTTACTATTTCATAAACACCCTCATACAGTCATATGGAGATAGCAGGAACTTTAATTGTATAAGATTTATTATACAATGTTGTCTTTTCTTTTGTTTTTTTATCGTCTTTCAGAATGTCTACTTTTTCATGACATGGCATAATTTTAACCAAATAAGATATCTTTATGTTGTTGGTAGAATAAAAAAAAAACCCTCACGATTAAAGGCAAATTATAAAGTGTAAGTATCATTTCTATCTGGCTCTTAACTCTCTGATCAATATGAAAGTATCCAGGAAGCATAGGAGGTAATCTATTCACTAATAAACTGTAAATGAAATTCTGTGATTTATGATAGTTTTAGAATTTAATGTGCACATAAATATTTCAATTTGCTCATTTCAAATATATTAAGAAACATACTAATAGATATTTGGATAACACCAAAGTCATGAAGTCTAAGGTTTTTAAACTGAATTATTATACTAATGGAAATAACCATTGATGAAGGGCTATTTTTTTATAAAGTATCATACTCCCTAGTTTTAATTATCTTTTACTCATATAAAATTTCCCTACTCCACTATTCCAAATCCTACAAATCCATAATAAAGCACCTTTTCATACATTATTTGTGTCTCTCTTAGGGCACACTGCTTTCTATCTGAATTATACTCTTGTACTTATATATTAGAGTCTATAAAAAGTATTTGAGGACATATGCTTGTTCTCATTTCTTTATTTGCTGCGGAACCTCATACAGTGTCTTACAAAGAGTTAATGTTCCATAAATATCTCTGAGTCAGTAAATCTGTAACAGGTTGTTAGAAGGAAGTTTTTCCAACTCACTTTTGTCTGACACATAAAATTAATGGATGCTACATTCCAGAGTAGCTTGTGAGACATAGCTCCAAGAAGACTTTTTTTTTAATGTTTATTTATTTCTGAGACAGAGAGAGACAGAGCATGAGTAGGGGAGGGGCAGAGAGAGAGGGGGACACAGAATCCGAAGCAGGCTTCAGGCTCTGAGCGTCAGCACAGAGCCCGACGTGGGGCTTGAACTCACAAACTGCGAGATCATGACCTGAGCCGAAGCCGGACGCGCAACTGACTGAGCCACCCAGGCACCCCATCCAAGAAGACTTTTTATAGTAGGTGGCTGACAACCAGTTAGAGGATTCACCATACCTAACATATAGAAGGGTCAGAATATTGTAAGGGAAATGGCATCAAAGAGGCCTGTAGATTCTACTCTACAGCAAGGTGGAGAATGCAGGCCACTTTTCTCAAGTCCACGGGGTACAGTACCACTTGAAAATCTTACTATTTGTCTCCTACTGTTGGAGATGCAAGGGGCTGATGTCTGAGCCACGTCTGACACCGATAAGGGTAGGGGCCTGACTAGCCCAGGACTGTGTCTGGAAATGAACAGAACTTTTCTCCCAAGTCAGTCAAAGGTGTGTGAACCCCAACAACCTCTGAAATGTTTCCATTTCCCCAAAAATCCTACCAGAGAGTGGTATGTCCACAGAAGAAAGAAATGGAGTGTATCTTCAAATACCAAAAGAGAAGCTGGGATTGAAAATATGCAAATGAAAGATTGGCATTGTCTACATTGAAAGAGCTGCAGTTGAAGGGACCCAACATAGAACACATGACCACAGACCATGATAGCACTACAATCTGTCAGCAAAGACATGTTAAGATAATACCTATGTTGGGTAAAACCTTTTGGCTTTACTTTCACCTCTTCTCTTAGATCAGCTTTGGAAAGGCCAGGAATCTTATACTGAAAGGGAAATATTAGATGGAAGAAAGAAGAAGGACTCCTAATCTCCTAAAACTGTAGGTTCTCAGCAGGTCTCAGCTGAAAATAAGGGAGAAAATACCCTTTTTTCATCTCTTAAGAACTTTCTTGAGATGTAATTGAAATACAGTAAACTACACAAATTTAAAGTGCAAGGTATCATAAAATTCAATGTGCATGTGAAGCCTACAGCATAATCAATATGGTCAACATATCATGATCCCCCCAAATGCCTCATGTTACTTTATAATGCCTTTCTCCCTCTCAGCCCCACCTCACCTTTCCATCCCCATGCGACCACTTATCTACCTTCTCTATCACTAGAGATTAGTTTGCATTTTCTTGAGTTTTACATAAATGGGATCATATGGTGTGTATCCTTTTGGAGGGGAGGGGAGACCTGGTTTCTTTCATTCAACATAATTATTTTGAGGTTCATCCATGGTATTGATTATTTCAATAGTTAATCCACTTTTATAGCTAAAATTCCATTTTTTTCTGGCATACCACAATTCACTCGTGAGGTAATAGACATTTAGATTGTTTTTGTCAACTAAACTCTCTCTGCTATGAATAAATGTACAAGTCTTTGTATAGATACACGTTTCCTCATTTTTTCCCTTGAATAAAACTTAGTAGTAGAATGCCTCTGTCATATGGTTGCTATATACTTAACTTAAAAAAAAAAGCACCTGCCAAACTTGGGCATATTTTAATGTGTATATTTGTAATTTACCTAAAACGGAGCATTACAAAGTACAAATTTAGACAGTTTTTATGGCTTTAAGAGATTCCAGGTTTGTCTGTCCTTGCTTAAACAACACAACAGTCATAACTAAATATACTTTTTCCAGCATATTATTTCAGTAAACATCTTCTGACTTAGTAACTCATTAAAGCTATAACATGTTTAATTAGTTAAAAGTTGTATAGCTGTTAATGTGGCAGATTCTTAATTGAAAAAAGCTGCTTTTAGGAAACAGTAGAACATTTTTTTTTCGACTGTCATAGAACTAGGCAAGGCATTTATGAGAAATTAAACGTAATCCCAAAAATAAATGGCAAAACTGGGGGATGGCTTGAGGTCTGCTGGATATTTTTTATATTTTTCCAAACAGATTTCAGACAACTGCTTCAGACTAGAGGCACCACACTGAATATCATCTAACTAATAAATGAAAATTAAATGTAACTTCAATAAAATGTCACTGCAAAGTTGATTTAAAATAATTAAGTGTGTATTAAACATCAATATCATATCTAGTAAATTATGATTTAATAGAGGCTTCAAATCCATCATATATGTGTTCTGAAATCTTAGACATGTTCAATTTTTAATATAAGACAGAAAGGAACTTAGTGTTACATAACCTTACATTTATTATGTTTTATTCTATTTACCAACTATCCATGTATTTCCCTCAAGTTGTATGCTAACTTGGTTCATAAAATCTCCTAAAGGTATTTATTGATTCAATAAAATTCCTTCAGTAATGTTTTAAAACAGGCGGCAAGGTGGTGGGGGGAGTGTCACAAGATATTTCCAGTTTGATAAATGCAAGTCCTTTGACATCACATTAGACCTTTTGCATTATTGATCTAATGAGGAAGAAGAATATAAGAATGATGATTTAATATTAACCCTCAAAAGTAAGGCTTCAACTGCATCCGTGCCATCAGTCTACTGGGACGAGTGTACTAAATTGGAAATAAATGTCACTCTACTAACTTGCCTCATAATAAAAGACAAAATGATCACAAACTCAAATAAGTTTCTTTTTTCGATGTCCACATACTCTGAGAGAGCATAATAGATTTCTGATGTATTTTTCTTATTCAAGTTTTACGTTGGAAGATGGAGATGCCGGAAAGGAAAAAAAAATGAACTCCACGGGTTAAAACATTTCCAGAATCGTTCAATACTTTTTATTAGTAACGTTTAAGAGGGAGGATAAGATGAATCACCCTTTTTGGGTTGAAATATGAGGAACATTGTCCTCTCATTAGCTAAACAAGCTGATACTTTCCATTCCAGTTCCATACTAGAAGATCTACTCTCTGTCCAACCCCTTTCTGTATTGCTACTCCCTTTCCCAAAAGGGAAACATCTTGTTACTGTGGTCCACAGTACGCATTCTCCTTTGTCAGTCTCGCAATACACAGAAGGCAATTTCAAATTTACTAATCCATGCCAATACAGAAAGCTTGCCAAGCAAATTTCAGAACCTTTAAAAAAAATCTATTTTCTTTTTTTGTCTTTATACCGAAGGCTTTATTGTCAAAGTACTGTGACAATGTGTTTACAAGTTACTTGAGTTATTTCTTTGTTCCAGTTTTCAGTTTGGCTGTGCTAGTCATTTGAAATACAGTTAAGTTAATTTGTTTTCCATTTTAAAGATTTTCCCCAAACCTCATTTATTTTTATTTTATTGGCTCTATAAAAGTTTAATGTGGATCCAAATGACAAAACTATATCAAAAAGAAGAAAAGGGAGATCTGAGAAGTTTTAGAGCAATCATTCTTAGGTTTTGTTTTTTTTTTTAGAAGTTGTGGATACATATATATTTCCTAATCTCCCTCTCAATGCAAATGTTAGCATACAGTGCATACTCTGTTATTGTTGTCTTCACCTAACATTATATGGAAATTACTCCATATCAGTTAGTGTAGGCTTTCCTTGTTTTTCTACTAACTGAATAGACTCCAGTGTGTAATTATACCATAGTTTATTCAGCCAATATTCTATGCTTTTGAATGTATTTTCCTCCAGTATCTCATCCTTTTAAGCAATGTAGCAATCAATAACCTGTTGTATATGTATTTTCATATAGTTGGAGATATGACCTCACTCTAAAAAGTGACACTTCTGGATCCAAATGTAAATACATGTATTGTTTTAATATATATTGAAATATTCTCTTCCTTTAAAGTAGTACCAACTTATATTCTTTTTTTTTTAATTTTTTAAAGTTTATTCACTTTATTTTGAGAGAGAAAGAGAGAGAGAGACAGTACTAGTAATGGAGGGGCAGAGAGAGAGAGAGGGAGAGAGAATCCCAAGCAGGCTCTGCACTGTCAGCACAGAGCTCAACACCGTGCTCAATCCCATGAATCAGACAGAGATCATGACCTGAGCCGAAATCGAGGGTCAGAAGCTTAACTGACTGAGCTACCCAGGGGCTCCACAACTTGTACTACTAATAACAATCATGAACAATATGAACAATATGAATGTTCATATTTACGAGAGAGAGAGAAGGGGAGAGAGAGAGAGAGCGTGGGGTGGGGGTGGGGGCAGGCAGCAGGGAAGGGAAGGCTGATGTCAGACTGAGAACAAGCACTGAATGGAACCCAAAGCACAACGTATAGCCCATGAAGAAAAGCTAAAACCTGGGTCCGTTTTGGTTGCTTCTTCTACCCTTAGCTCTGTGGGTGTTCTATAGAGGCGGGCTTTCCATCACAGAGCTAACACATGCCCAACTTATGAGTTGGTGAAGCCATAAAGGAACAAGGGGAAGGGGAAGCTGCTGTCTTACATGACGATGCGTTAACGGATCAGCAAGAAGGTGTGAGGGCTACAGAAGGGCTCTGCTTCACTATCACCCCCCAAACCCTCAGAGTCTCTTCTATAACCTGTCCTAACTCAAAACATACAGGTGAGGAAACCATGGCAAACACATTTCATCATAGCCAAGTTAACGCGTTACTAAGTCACGTAAGAATTTAATACCAGAGTTTTCTATTTTCAAAGTCCAAGTTCTCGAGTTCATTACTATATGATTATCATTGGAAGAGGATTGGAGACCTCTTTCATGGTTTCTGAGTGTCACTGTAGTAGAAGCTGCTTATGTCCAGGCAATGTTGAAAAATTCATTATCAGAGACATTAGATCTAACCAGAATTAACAATATTTAGCACTGTGCTTAGCACAATTGCGGACAAAAAGTAGGCAATTAATAAGTACATATTACATGCATGACTAGATTGGGAAGGTGGAGAAAAGGAGGAGAAACATAATTGATAATGGATATGAAAGCGGGACACATGGCTCCAGAAAGTCGATGGGCCTGGGAAACCAAAAGATGTCTGAGAACTAAATATTCTGAAGTCACAGCTAAAAGCTTAGTGAATCAGACTCTGGATTTTTACATAGTACTTGTAATCTAACACAGAGACGATCTTTTTTGTTTGCTTTAAACTTCTTTCTACATCTTTACATTAAGAGGAACATTTACAAAATGACCTATGGATTTAGTGTTTTCTGGAATATGTACTGGAAAATTCTTGCCCTTGCTCTCTATCATCACCCACTTGCACAGATTTGTAAAATACTGATGAGTCAAAAAATTACTTTTCTTCTATTCAGTAAACACCATGAAGCCAGCAACTGTCCTTTAGAGCTATTGGCTTGTTAGTAAAGAAAAAATCTTTTATGATGAATTCTGAATGAATTAAACCTATAATTTTCTTTAACCCATATTTTTTTGGAAAACATTTTTAGAAATGGTCTAAATATTCTAGTTTTTCTAGAAAAACTTTCAGTACAAATGAAAGCTAGTAATTCTTAAAATTTTATTTTTAGTGTTAGATTATCACAACAGACTAGGGGATATAATCAGAGACCATTAATTGTCCTAACAAAAGACCATGAGACATCATTTTGACCTGGAGTCCTGTCTTGATGAAGTATAAAAGCAACCTGTATAATGGCAAAGTTATTTTAAAAATCAATAGTAGTTAGTATTGGATGGAAAGTGCAAATCTATAACTTTGTAAGCAATGGTGTTTTTAATGGAACTAACCTACATGGCCAAAAGTGTATCATGTATCCCAGTTAGAGTTCATGCAGGTGAAAGGTGGGAATTAGTTTTGCAAAAAGCATAGGAAAAAAAATGAAAAGCTAGTCATTTTTTATCTTAAATACCATAGAGTATTCTATTCATTAGACTTTGAAGTTTCCTGTTTTTTCCATTGATTATTCAGTATAATTATAACCATGCATTAAATAAGGTCACCTAGGACACAACTGAATATAGTAAGCTTGAATTTTAGTTTTGGAGCCTCACTCCAAAATGGAAATGAATGTGGTTACATAGAAAAATAATTCGCAAAATAATTAACATATTCCCATTCTTTCCTTAATGATGCAAATTGACATTAAAGAGCTGTGCAAAATTTTACTGCACATCCCTTGATGAAATAGAAAAGTCCTTGCCATCTAACTTTAACTTGTATAAGGAGGATCATTATAAATATTCCCACCATTCTAAATTATCCCTTCAACGTTTCTCACCAAAATTCACAAACCAGTTATAACTGCCTGGCCACCTTATCATATCCGACGGTAAATTCCATGAAGGGAAATGGTAAATCATTACTGATAAATGCACACATGTGCACATGCCCAGAGCACAAGATACCTAGTAGTCAACTTTTTGGTCCTACTTCTTGATTCACCAAGAGCTCAGATACCCACTTTAGCTTCTGCTTCATTGTAAGCCATCCCCAAACCTACAACATAAAAACACAACCAACTCTTTATTTCTCAAATATATACCCATACATTGTGAAAGACACAATCAAGTTAATTAGCACATCCATCACCTCACATAGTTACCTTTTGTCCCATTGTTTGCGAGAACTTTTAAGATTTCTTCCAGAAAATTTCAATTATATAAGACACTATTAGTAATTATAGACCTGCTATATATTGGATCTTCAGAACTTAATCATCTTATAACTGAGAGTTTGTACCCTTTTACCAAGCTCTCTCCATTCTCCCCCATCCCCAGCACCTGACAAACACCATTTTACTCTGTTTCTATACGTTCATTTTTTTTCCTTATGTAAGTGATAAAATGAAGTACTCGTATTTCTCTGTCTGGCTTATTTAACTTAGCATAATTCCTGCCAGGTTCAGCCATGTTGTCTGAAGAGGAAAAATTTCATTTTTTTAGGGCTTGATATATTCCATAATACAGATATCACATTTTCTTTGTTCACTCATCTTTAATGGACCCACAGGTTGTTTTCTTTTCTTGGCCATTACAAAGAATGTTGCGATGAACGTGGGGGTACAAATATCTTAAGGTAGCGATTTAATTTCCTTCAGATATATATTTGGAAGTAAGATTGCTGAATCATAAAATAGTTCTTTTTAAATATTTTTGAGGAATCTTTATAGTTTTCCATAGTGACTCTACCAGTTCACCTTCCCACTATAAGTGCACAAAGATTCCCTTTACTCCACATCCTCAGGAACACTTCTTATCTCTTGTCTTTTTGATAATAGAGATACTAATAAGAATGAGGTAAACAGCTCATTGTAGTTTTGATTTGTGTTTCCCTGATATTGAGCATAAATATACCTTTGGGACATCTGTATCATTTCTTTGGAAAAAAATGTCTATTCAGGTTCTCTGTTCATTTTCTAATTCAGGTTTTGTTTGTTTGTTTGCTAGTGCATTGTATGAATTCCTTATATACTTTTGACATTTAATCCTTTGGATGTATGGTTTGCACACATTTTCTCCCATTCCATATGTTGTCTTTTCATTCTGTTGATGGTTTTCTTTGCTGTGAAGAAGCTTTCTAGTTTGACATAGTCCCACTAGTTTGTTATTGCTCTCATTTCCTTTGTTTTTGGTGAAAAAAAAACAATAACAAAAAAGAACATTACTAAGACCAATTCAACAAGCTTATCCCTTAGATAATCTTTCAGGAGTGTTAGAGTCTAATGTCTTAAGTTCAAGTTTTTAATCCATTTTGAGTTAGTTTTATGTGCAGTGTTAAGCTAGGAGCTCACTTTCTTTCTTTTGCATGTGGATATTCAGTTTCATCAATGCTGTTTATTAGAGAGACTATTTTTCCCTCATTGTGTATTCTGGAGGCTTTGTCAAATGTTAATTGACCATATGTGTAGGTTTATTCCTGGGCTCTTGATTCTGTTCCATTGATCTCTATGTCTGCTTTTATTCCAATACCATACTCTTTTGATGACTATAGCTTTGTTATATTGTTTGAACTCAGAAGTGTGATGCCTCCAGTTTTGTTCTTCTTGTGCAAGATTGCTTTAGCTATTTGAGGTCTTTGGTGGTTCCATGCAAATTTGGGGATATTTTTTCTATATCTGTGGAAAATGCCTTTGGAATTTTGATAGGCATTGCATTAAATCTACACTACCCAAATCACTTTGGGTAGTATGGGCATTTTAACAATGTTAATTCTTCCAATCCATAAACTCAAATATCTTTCCATTCATTTGTGTGTTCTCAATTTCTTTAATCCATGTTTTATAGTTTTCCATATACAGAACATTTACTTCCTTTATTCTATTTATTCCTACGTATTTTATTATTTTTATACTGTTGTCAAATGGGTTTATTTCCTTAATTTCTTTTTCTGATAATTTGTTTTTAGTATATAGAGACACAGCTGATATGTGTATATTGATTTTGTATCATACACCATTACTAAATTCATTCATTATTTCTAACCTTTTTGGTGGAATATTTAGGATTCTCTTTATATAAAACCATGTTATGGAGCACCTGGGTGGCTCAGTTGGTTAAGCATCTTGTTAGGTTGTATGTTTCTAGGAACGTATTTAGTTCTTCTAAGTTATCCAATTTGTTGGTATATAATTGCTCATAGTAATGTCTTATGATCCATAGTATTTGTGTAGTATCAGTTGGAATGTCTCATCTTTCATTTCTGCTATTGTTTATCTGGATTTTCTCTCCTTTTCATTTGTTAGTCTAGCTAAAGACTTATAAATGTTTATCTTTAAAAAAATTATCTTTTAGTTTCATAGATATATTTTATTGTCTTTCGGGTTTTTTTTTCACTATTATCCACTCCAATATCTGTTATTTCCTTCCTTCTACCTACTTTGGGCTTTGTTTGTTCTTCTTTTTATAGTTCCTCGAGAGTAAAGTTAAATTGTTTGAGATCTTTCTGAGTATGTTTATTGATGTATACTTACCTTTTTAGAAATTTGTTTTGCTGCATCCCTTAAATTTGGTATGTTGTGCTTCTATTTTTATTTCTTTAAAGATATTTTTTTCTTCCCCTTTTGATTCTTCTTTGATTCATTGATTGTTCAGGAGCATGTGATTTAATCTCTATTGACTTGAGAATTTTCAATTGTTTTAATTATTGAATTCTAGTTGCATACCACAGTGGTTGGATAAAATACTTGGTATGATTTCAATCTTCTTAAATTTATTAAGATTTGTTTTGTGGTCTAACATTAATCTGTCCTAGAGAATGTTCTATGTGCACTTGAGAATAATGTATTCTTGAGAACAATGTATATTCTCCTGCTCTGGATGGAATGTTCTTTATATTCCTGAGGGACATGTACATATCGTTACAGGAAATGCTCACACACCCATGTAAAAACTGTCTATTTGCTAACTCTGGTTCTGTGGGATTCATGAAAGCTGAGACCTATTGGTTCACACATAGGTAATTTGGGGGCTCAACTCCTGATGGCAGCCTTAAAAGTTGGAGTGCTATATTTGTGGAGAAAGATCCTCACAGGGAGAGGCTGGTGACTTGGTTTCATTGTTGCAGTGAGACAGAAAGAAGGCATGGAGATTGCCCACTGGCTCTTTCAGGCTTCTGAGAAGATCTCAACCAGCTCTTGGATGTAGGCTGATTAGAAGCTTCACCCTGAGGTAGGTACTTTTTAAAGTTGTAGTCAATTCCCTTCCAGGGAAAGACTAGGAGATGGACATTTTTGCTACTTCTTCTATGCTGAGCCTGGAGTGGATAGTTGAAGAAAGTGATGAGTCTTAAAAGCTTAGGTGCTATATGTACAGTGCAACCCTTTACTCCTCACAGAAAACTTGAAGTTTTGGATTTCCTATATATTGTAAGGTGCTGTGCTAGGCGTGGGGTTTATGATTATCATGTATTTCAGTCTTTCTTACCTGTTTCAATATGGATGTTTTCTGTCACCTGGTGTATTGGATTCATTCAACAAGCACCTGGATTTCTCTCAGAGGGAATTGATCATTTGTAGTTGTGTATTCAGTGCATCTGTGGGAAGAGGGAAAGTCAGGATCCTCCTATCCTGCCATCTTGGTCCATGTGCAAAACAAAAGGAAACAAAACAAAGCAAAAATTCCCCTCTCTTTATGCATGTTCTTTGGTAGTGCCTTCTCAATGATGCTGGGCTTGGCCATGTGACTTGCTTTAGACAATGACACAATAAAAAATGTGGTACAAGCAAAGCTTTCCAGTTGCGCTCTGCAACTCTCTCTTTTGTGACAACACCAAGGCTTCCTAGAAACATATTTATAGTTATGTGTGTTGGAAATAAAAAATACTGTCAGTGTTTCTCCAAGTACAATACCTAATTTGCTTGAATCACCGGGAACTTGTTAAGAATGCAAACTACTGATTCACATCCCACAATGACTTAGTGAGAATCACGAGGATGAAGGAAAAAAAATCTGATTCTTATGCACTTCAAAAATAAATGCATCAATAAATAAATAAATAAATAAATAATTAACAAAATGAAATGGACTAAAAAGAAAACAATGTAAAATGTACATAACAGCAAGGATGTAAAAAGTTTACATGACATAACTAATCCACTAACAATTACATATGCACTTAAAATTGTCTATATTATTTTGTATAAATAATCCAATTATACTCTCTCCTTTAAGGTAGAACAATCCCCTGCTTTAACAAAAATTGTACCAAAGTGTCAAGTATATAACGACCATAGAAAAGAAATATGTCAGGAATCCTTCTGGAAGTGAACTGGACCTTTGAAAATAATATCATATTGTTGTTCTTCCAAGGAATTGGAAATTCCAGATACTATTGATTACCTCTGAATAATTCTTTGTAGCTCATATGAGAGTTCCTATTATTAGCCTACATGGTTAGCTTCAAGATCTGAACTTTGGGTTATTTTCATAGACTTAATAAGTTTTAGATAGAGATTTAATTCATAACTTGTTTTAAACAAGCTTGTGTCTAAAATAACTCCTAAAGTAGTTAAACAACTATTTGCTTTTTTAAAGTAATTAGGTTAATTGATCTACTGAGATTACCAAATGTTCACTATTTTACAATGAGTTTGTATATAATTTCTAGGTAAGAATGAACTTTTAAGCATCTTACACACTAAGGAATTTTTCTCACTTCTGTTAAGTCATCTGTAATATTGTATGCTTGACTAGTAAAAATAGTGTTAGTCAAGACATTGTTGAAGAATACTGCTAATCAGCATAGACTGCTAATACAATTATTTATGCTTTTTGTATCAATTATAACCAGATATGGGCATTCAATAATTCTAAACAATCTTATTTCTGGAATTGTCTTAAACATGAGTGAGACTAAGACAAAAGATTAAGTAAAAACAGACATTAAAGTATGGGGCACCTGGGTGGCTCAGTCCATTAAGAATCCAACTCTTTATTTTGGCTCAGGTCCCGATGTCATGGTTCATGAGTTTGAGACCACATCAGGCTCTGTTCTGACAGTGTGTGGCCTGATTGGGATTCTCTCTTCTTCTCTCTCTCTGTCCCTCCCCTGCTTGCTCACTCTCTCTCTCTCCTGCTCCCTCTCAAAAAATAAACTATTTTTTTAATTAAGTAATTATGAAAATGCTTATTGAGCTTGAAATATTAATTATTTGGCCTATATTATGATTTCACAAACCACTGGGAAATTGGTTCTGAATTCAGACTTCCTGGCTCCAGATTTGAAGCATGTCATGATATTAGGCTTCTCTAAGTCTCAATTTCCTAGTATAGATAGTTTGAGGACCAATGAGTTATTAGTGAAATGTGTAGCTAATGCTCACTCAATAATAGCTATTATGAGATTATAGAGGTTTTTTTCTTAGTTAAAATCTTTTTATATTTCGAAGTAGCTAATTTTTTTTTCTGAGAAAAAGAGAGAGTGTGCACATGCACGTTAGTGAAGGGAGGGAGAGAGAGAATCTTAAGTAGGCTCCAAGCTCAGTACAGAGCCCAATGCGGGACTTGATCTGAAGACCTTGGGATCATGACCTGAGCCCAAACCAAGAATGGGGCACTCAACTGATTGATCCACCCAGGTGCCCTAAATATATATATTTTTAATGTGGGTCTTTCTAGCTCTGTCACTGTATGTGTGTCAAACACATATCTGAGCTTACATTTTGTGAACTAGGTGTCCTTCATTTGATGTGATAAGAAATCTCGGGGCGCCTGGGTGGCGCAGTCGGTTAAGCGTCCGACTTCAGCCAGGTCACGATCTCGCGGTCCGTGAGTTCGAGCCCCGCGTCGGGCTCTGGGCTGATGGCTCAGAGCCTGGAGCCTGCTTCCGATTCTGTGTCTCCCTCTCTCTCTGCCCCTCCCCCGTTCATGCTCTGCCTCTCTCTGTCTCAAAAATAAATAAAAAACGTTAAAAAAAAATTGTTTAAGAAATCAAACTATGGAGTTGTAAAGATTTTCCTAAGGGCAGAAGAGAATCTCACATAAGGTATAACATCAACTTTTCTAAGGGCACTGTGACTATTATTTGAAGTATAAGTTTCATTTAGAATTGTTCAGGTATTTTATTTTATTTTTTAAAAAGTTTATCTATTTATTTTAAGAGATAGAGACAGCGAGTGCATGTACACATGCTTGCACGCACGTGAGCAGGTTAGGCACAGAGAGAGGGAGAAAGCCTAAGGCAGGGCTTGAACTCAGGAGCCAGATCATGACCTGAGCCAAAACTAAGAATCAAAGGTTTAACCAACTGAACCACTCAGGCACCCCAAGACTTATTCAGGTATTTTAAAACATCTCAAATTCCTTCCTGTGTTTCCTTAGGTTTCCATTTTACAAATGAATACTTACCAAGTAATCGGTATCTTTTAACAGCATATGGTGATTCTGATCATCACAGATGTGGCCAAAGCCAGCAGATCCAGTGGGCTACTCTTTACCATATGATGTGCACATTCAGGTGAAAAAATCCTAAAGGTGGAGTTCATCTAGTTTCCATTCTCAAGTGATGGTGTATTATAATAAAAAAGAACATGAGAAAGAACTATGGAATCTCGACCATTTTATTAAATACATTAAAGGGAGAGAATTATAATATCAGGTAACAAGAAGGAAAAATATGATATTCTACAGTGAATTTGTATAAAATGGAGTAGTGTGTATTATAATGTGAATGAGATAGGTTTTTTAACAAAGAACAATGTAGACTTCTAATTTTGTAACCTGTGACTTAACGTAAAAGAAATTCTATTTTTCATTTTCCTCAGGCTATTCCAACTAACTTCTTCTTCTAATTTACCAGCCAAATTGGTTTCCCAAATTCTAATGTCTGCCTATGCTAATAGAATCTATAGAGTAATGTAATTACCTAATCCATTCATTATATGGGTTAAAGATAGTACAGTTAAAATGTCAAATAGAATCAAGGCTATCTGAATGAGAAATATTTTCAATTGTAATTTTTCCTTTCCCAAAAGAGATATGAAGGTATAATTTCTTGCATGCATGAAATGTTTTATATTAAGCTACTGAAAATAAAAGTCTCAGGAACCATTTCAAAGTATAAAGTACATCATATTTGTGACCTTGAACTAGTTTCCAAAATTTTAAGTCCTCAGTTTCCTCATCCCTTAAGTGAGAATTATCAGCCAAATTGTCCCCTCACTATATAATGACCAAGGAATTTATGAGTCCAGAAATTAATCAGTTTTTTAAGTACGAAAAGAATTTAGTGGGATTTAGCAACTTAATGGGATTGAAGGAATTACAATATTTGATTGATTGACATTGAAAGATGAAATTTAATTGAAAAGCATTTTATAGTAAAAGGTTAAAACTGCAATTCGGAATTGGCCGTCATATAGTTTGAAGAACTTTTATCTCTCGTAGACACCATGTATCTCTGGAAAAGGATGTGACCCAGAAGCAACATATTATCAAAAAGGAGAAAACCTGTTCAGAGCCCATTATAATTATTCTGTGAGAGTTTTCAACAGCAATATACTCAACCAGGATGGAGAATGTGAATGAGAACAAAACGTTAATCAACATTTTATCTGCAAAACACACACACATACACATATGCACATAAAAATAGATGTGATTTGGGAAATTGCAGTGAGTCCAAAATAAAACAATTTTCCTACAGTGTAGAGAATCTGAAGATGAGGATGTAAATTGAAAAACACATTATGTATATTCTTACAGCAAATATCTTTGAATGTTTAACATATTAGACATATGTCTAACACAGACTTGATATATATCTGTGAACAAAACATCAAAGATCCCAGGTCTTGTAAGGATGTATGTTCTAAGAAAGGAAGTAGTCTTTAATACTTTATTTTTCAATACTTTAATTATTATAAATAAATAGCAACCAAATATGCAGATTACATAATATGTTGAAAGCAAGTGCTTTGAGAATACTAAAGAGAAAGAGAGAATGGGTAGATAAAGGAAATTGAGAATCTGTTTGCAAACTACTTTCCAGCCACATTCAGCTACATGCAATATAGGCATGGGACAGTCAGGAAGGTGAATTTAACCAGGTTTTTCAAAATCAGTATGTAAAACCGAGAAATGGAAAAGTGATTGGGGGACATAGGTAAGGGATGATTATTATTTATGACTGATGATAGCATTAAACCTAGCAGGCAAGAGAAAGGAACCATCAAAGTAATGAAGAACAGTTGAAAAAAACTGTATGTAGGATTAATGAAATGTATGTTTGGTGAGTCAGGAAATGATTTAAATGAAGGAGTAAGAAGGAATACATTTATTTTAAACCTAGGTCTTTACATGCAATGAAGATTATTATAGATATTGGAGATATATAACAATAAAGATTCTTATCAAGAAAAGGTAAACATTATTGGCATTCCTATAAAAATCATAAAGCAATAATAAAATAATATCTTATAACAAATCATTGAGTATTTTTATTAGGAAAAACAAAGTCATTTTAATCATGTCATAGTGAATCCAACGAATGATGTAAATGTTTTTCTTTTATTTGCAACTTGACGTCCTTCATTGAGATAACATTGGAAGTGTGCATTTGTTTCCCTTACTTATACTGCCTGACATTTTGCAGACATGGAAACAAAGGCACAGATAAGAAATGGTGAGGTGATAGAAGTTACAAGGCTTAGACTCAGGGATCAAGTTCTGCTGGTACTTTCCAGAAAAAGCAAAACAAAACAAAAAAACACAAATCTTCTGTGGTACACATGTTCAGCCACATCTCTTCACTCCATTCTGTGAGGAGAGCCCCAGACAGAGAAGAAAATTAACTGCAATGTCACATGATAGGAGTTCACTGCAGATATTTAAACTAATATTTGCATTATTATGTAACATTATGATCATTATATTTGTTATATGTATGTCAAAATCAAATTCTGAAGATTCTTTTGTTTGTTATTTTGGAGGGAGAGGGAGGGACTCTCAAATACCTTGAAAGTGACTTTTGATTAGTTGTATTTTTACCAATCTCCATAGCAAAATTGCCATTTTTCTTATAGCAAAGATGTCAATGATTGTTTTCCTAACAGCTGCAGTGATGTCCAGTTTTATGCAATCCTGATACCCTCCCCAAATACAACACAATGTATCACTGTGCAATTTTACTATAATGGAAATCCTTCAATGTCATTTTTTCCTCCTTGGAATGTACTAAATAGAGGTGAAACTATTTTATTTCCTAATCTACAGTGAGTTTGCCTTTAAAAGAATAGAGGTTAATATTAGACCTTTTGATTGAAACACAATTAAACCTTAGTGTCATATTTTGAAACACACTAAAATCTTCAGCTGTAATTGGTAAAACTAAATATTTTCATGCAGCTCAATATTTTTAAAAAGAAGAAAAAAAGTCTTTTTTAGTGCATTTAAAAAATACCAGAATCATCAGTGACAAGGCTAACATTTCAGGGCATTCAATATGTCTTTTGAATATGCATTGTCAGATAAGCCCTTGATACCACCAAAATATGTTTCCCTAACCGTAAATCATCATCATGATTGCCATTATTGATCTGTAGAGTCAGTAACCGAATCTATCCGTGAGATTCAACACCATCTATCTTGATATTATATAGCCCCATCCTCCTGCCCAAACCCATTAAACTGTCATCTGTGGGTTTACATCATTTTTATTTGAGGGGCCTAGTGAAACTTTGCACTTTACTTGTTTTCGAAAACACTTCTAAAACCAAACTATCTCATCAGGAAAATTCCATTATTTCCTGTTAACATCTGTTACCGAGAATGGAGGCCATAATAACTTTAAGCAGGAGGTTAACCATCATCACTGAACCTAGCATGGCATAGATTGTGCATGCTTATTTTCATGTCTATACATATACTCATATGAGTGTATAATCTGATGATAATTTATACCTAGTGGAACCTGGGAAATATCATGTAACAAGGCCTGTGTTGGGGTACATTCAGAAATAATTAAGAATTGTTGAATACCATTTAAATACAGTGATATATCTCCCCCAAATAATAAACCAGTAACAAATAAAATAGATTACTTGTAAATTATATAGTTAATAAAACTTGCTTGGGGTTAATTTGAAGATATTTTGGACTAGAAGGGTCTTTTGCTACCTTCTTTTCCAAGGATTTTCAGGGATTCATTAATGGCTTTGTTTCACTGTGTGCATGGGTATCTTGATAATGCTTGTGAAGAATTATGTCTATGTGCATTTCTGCTAACTGGTGAGGAAAAGGTCAATAGTTTTCAGTAAAATTTCAGAAGATATCATGATCCTTAAATTATTAAGAGATACAGGATAACAAAAAGGCATACTTTTTTTAATTTAAGGGATAATCACAAGAATCAATTTGCTGAAAATAAAAATGTGGCATATTTTACTTAGTTTATACTCAAAACATTGAAAGTGAGCCCTGAATATTGGTTGCATATTAAAATGAAAAACAAAACAATACATCTGTAACCCAATGCTCATTGCATGAAATGTGTTAGAAGTTATCAGAAAAAAACATGCAAAAGAGAAGAAATGCATATTTACATTTGGCTTTTGCATAACTTTTTTTGTTCTATATGCTTATATTTTATCTTTTACATGATTATAAAATTATTTCTTATACTTACAAAAGTATAAAATATACCACTGCAAGATAGTGTATTTTGTCCATTATATTCTCTAAGTGGTGAAGTTTTCAATTTTTAAATCACAGACATTGTGTGCCATTAAACACTTTCATTCTAACCGCTGTTCTAATTGTGAGGTAAGAAAAGAAACTACAGCTAACTGACAATAATCTTTCCCATTTATGGTTCACATTTTCTCACATATCAATATCTTCAGAAAAAAATTGAGAGACTGATAAGACACACAATTTTCCTTGACATGATGGAAATGACAACGTTCAGTTGGAGAGAAATCAAAATCTTTCCTGGCCATGTTTGCAAAACTACACTGTTGTTGTTGTTGTTGTTGTTGTTGTTTTTCTTAAAGCCCTGAGAGGCAAAGTTATGACGAATCTGCTTTGTTTTGTTTTGTTTTTTTAATTTTTTTTGGAAAATGTAATCCTTTACATTAATGTAAGTTTTCTAGAATTTGTGAGAGCACAAACAAAAGCAATGCTTAAAGATTTTTAAAGACACACACTGCATCTTCTCTAAGGAAATGCATGTAATATAGGGTGTTTACCATATAATTATAAACGCATTCAATAATCATATAACCAATACACAATGCACTGGATTTTCGGCCTCAGAGAGAGAAAATTATAAATCTATTGTCTCTATCTTCAAGGAGCTCACACTGGTGAATTATATAATTATAATGCAGCTATAACAAAATGAGTTCCCTGCAGTTATGGAGATATACCCTAAGCAAGCTTAGAGCGCATCAATATTAGAGCACATTAGAATATCAAGTGACACTTTTCCTTACAAGATTAGTAGAATGCTAAAAACATTTTCCAAAGTCAGTGACAGAAGAACTATAATGTTGATAGTTGCATATTTATCTCGAATGCTACTATTCTGTGAGCTTCTTGATCACAGTCACCTTGTCTTGTATGACTGAATATAGCACAAGGCAAATATATCTCATGATATACATCGCATGGAATACATCACATGGCAAAGTACATTGCGTGCATTGGGTGCTGTAGAACTACCTGACAGTGAATGTATACATTCATCCAACTTTTATGATTTTCCACCCAAATTAGCTCTAAGTTATTTTTCTAAAAACTTGCTTTAGGTTAAGCATGTTTTGAAGCTGGAAATTCAACATTAATAATAAAATATACATCTCAATTTTTAAAATTTCACGGGGCGCCTGGGTGGCGCAGTCGGTTAAGCGTCCGACTTCAGCCAGGTCACAATCTCGCGGTCCGTGAGTTCGAGCCCCGCGTCGGGCTCTAAGCTGATGGCTCAGAGCCTGGAGCCTGTTTCCGATTCTGTGTCTCCCTCTCTCTCTGCCCCTCGCCCGTTCATGCTCTGGCTCTCTCTGTCCCAAAAATAAATAAACGTTAAAAAAAAAAAAATTTCTAAGATATTGGTCATTGAAATCGTTCTAGCCTTGATGAATTTTAGTCATAGATACAAATTCTGTACACAGAAGACTTATTCTCTCTCTCTAAATATATATTTCTTTATATACTTATATATATGTATAAGTATATATATGTATAAATTCAGGTATATAGAAAGTAATGAGGAGGCTGGTAGTAACACAGGTATAAGAAATATAATAAAGTATAGAAAATCATAAGGGATCTCAAGTTATTTGCTATAACAGCACAGAGCAAATAAACGTTTCAAGATAGATAAGTTTTAGATTAAATCATCTCTAAAGATATAATTGAACATAGTTACTGACTTTTGTGTTTAAATTATATCTTGAAAATTTTCATGACAGATCTGTGTTTTACTCTGGTAGAACCCCATTTTATACTTTTTTTTTCAACAATAAGCACTTACTTAACATATGGTGGGCATATTTCTCACGCTAGAAATTTTAATGAGAAATTAGAAATGTGCCTAAAAGTGGACCCAGAATTATGCATTCCGCATGACAGAGTCAAGAATATTTTCAGATAAGCAGGTATTTTTCTGGATCTAAAATAAAAAAAAAATCTTATCGTCTCTACTCAAAATCACTAAGAGTTTTAAATTAAAAATGGAGCAACATGTCCAAGAGCTCATAGGTGCGAAAGGATCTGGCGCACTGGCCGAAGAGGGACAAACTGACCTCTCTGAGAGCTGGTGAGGTTGGTGAGGACTGTGGCGGGGGGGAGGGGGGGTGCGGCGGCGACAGTCAGGGACAAATACCAGATGGGGTTAACGAATTAAAAACATTATTCTACAAGCACAAGAAAGCAACTGGAGGATTTGTAAACAGATTCGTTTTTACAAAGTCTGGGTTCTGTGTGAGAGGGGGACTCAGGGAGGAAGTAAGGCAGCAACAGGGATTTTTGCAAGGGCTGAATGAAAGAGAAGCTAGCTGCCCTAATTCAACCTTTCCAACTTCCCTCAGTGAACACAAGGCTTATGTGTCTTCATTTGGTTGTATGACAAGAGTGGGGTAGCGGGAACAGTTTACCCTGGGGAAAGGCAATAAGCAGATGGGTACAGTGTCTGTGGAGAAATAAATTATTTGTTTATTTATTATTTATTTAAAATATTTTTTTATTTATTAGACAAATTGAGAGAGAGAGAGAGAGAGAGAGAGAGAACACCAGAGTGCACATGCAGGGGAGGTGCAGAGAGCGAGAATTCCAAGCTGACTCTGCCCTCTCTGCTCTCTGGAACCATGAGACCATGAATGACTTGAGCGGAAATCAAGAGTTGGACACTTACCCAACTGACTGAGCCACCCAGGCACCCTGAGGAGTTTAAAACAATAATAACACTGACTGAAAGTCAGCCGTTCTTTCTTTTTTTTTTTTATCATCACCAAAACCCAACAATGCCAAATAATTTCAGAAAATATCTTTCATTAGCCTAAGTTCTAAACAATTGCTGCAGTTAATGTTTAGTTTCAGTAATATCTCTGTAAGCTTCAGCTTCTTACATTTGTAATACTTATACTTTAATAAACACTAATACAGAGTATTTTTACGTGAAAGTTAATACAGAGAATTTCTACAGTTATACAGACATCTCTGAGTGCTCCGAGACTCAGTTCAGCATGTTCACCTTGAGAATAAGTTTCTAAGAATTCATAATTGTTTTGACCTTCTTTCTTTCAGTGCATTTTGTGTCTCCAAACTCAAAATATTATATAATTTTTTGCAGGAGATGTATGCAATTCTTCTTTTGTGAGTTATCTTTCTCCCCCAATGTTAAGTTTTAAATGAGGTTAATCAGAAGCAAAAGGTATTCACAAACAGCCAGAATCAGCCTTAAAGAACGTACAGTGAAACACTAAGCTTTGAAATCATTCTTTGAAAGTCGGTGCATGGAAATTGTGGAGTACGATATTAATTATGCAGGCACACAAGTAAGAAAATGGAACCTTCCAAAGTACAGTAGAATCAAATCTCAAAGAAGAATGCCCAGAGAACTGATAAAAGATGTTCATCTTATACTGTCAAAGACATCAAAAGAAATATTGTATTGTCTTGATTATTTCATGGAGAACTGATACTCATTCTAAATTAATGAATCAATAAAGTCAATATTCACTATCATTCAGCCATTTAAAATAATTATTATAAAAGAAAAATAACTTCAGTAGTTTCTAATAAATATAATTGAAATTTATAATGTTTACTTTTTGTTTAAGATATTATAATAGGAAAATTATGAGAATGAAGATAAAGAACTAAAATAGATTCCCAAATAGGTTTTATGAATCTCTGAAACACTTGCATTTAAGACTTTTCTTAATTTGCATAGGTTGCTGCATGTGAAAGAATACTTTTGAAAATTAAAAAGCTTTCAAAATTAAAATTAGTAAAATCATTCTTTGAACAACAAGGAGAGAAATAAGATTGATAATTCTGCTGATAATACCTATTGGGCATGAAGAAGATCAATTTTTAAAAAGTCATGGACAAATTTGTATAACTTAAGCCTCAAAAAACAAAAATTATAATTTATCAATGCAACAGATGAACATATAGGAATGATTTTTTTAATTCTTTAAAAATTTTTTGGAGTTAATTTCTTTATTTTTTGAGAGAGAGAGAGAGAGCACGAGTGGGGTAGAGGCAGAGAGAAGGAAAGCCAGGACCCCAAGCAGGCTCAGCACCATCAGCACAGAGCTCGATGTGGGGCTGGAACCCCCAAACTGAGATCACAACCAGAGCCAAGATCAAGAGGCAGACACCTAACTGACAGGGCCACCCAGGCACCCCTAAAAGAATTTTTTAATGTTTATTTTTGAGAGAGAAAGAGACAGAGCATGAGCGGGGGAGGGGCAGAGAGAGGGAAACATAGAGTCCAAAGCAGGCTCCAGGCTCTGAGCTGTCAGCACAGAGCCCAAGGAAATCATGACCCGAGCTGAAGTCAGATGCCCAACAGACTGAGCCACACACCCAAGCGCCCCCAAAAAATTCTTAGTGCAAGTAAAAAGTATCCATTATTTTCCTCTTTATTATAAATATATATATATATATATATATATTTGTTTTTGTTGCTGTTTGTTTGTTTGTTTTGTTTTGTTTGTTTGTTTTCCTGCCATGATTTCATCTATATGAAGTTCCATAAAATAAAAATCTTGCTCTGCAATTTTCTGGCCCCATTATTGCCACTTGTTTCATCTTATTATTATTCCTGAAAAAATCGTGTCATGTAGATAAGGTGGATGTTAAAAAATGATCCACTCTTGGGGCACTTGGAAGGCTCGGTCGGTTAAACATCCAATTCTTGGTTTCAGCTCAGGTCATGATCTCACTGTTTGTAAATTCAATCCCTGACAGCACTGAGCCTGCTTGAGAGTCTCTCTCTCCTCTCTCCTCCTCCTCTGTTTGCACATGCTCTCTCTCTCTCCCTCCCTCTCTCTCTCTCACTTGCTCAAAATAAATAAATAAAACTTCAAAAGAAAAAATGATCCATTCTGGCTGTCAAATAAGCCAGGAATGCCACTACATTCATTTTTCCTCCCAAAAATCCATTTTAAACATTTTTTTAATGTTTATTCATTTTTGAGAGAGAAAAGAGATAGAGCATGAGCAGGACCGGGGAAGAGAGGGAGGGAGACACAAAATCTGAAGCAGCTTCCAGGCTCTGAGCTGTCAGCACAGAGCCCGATAAGGGGCTGGAACCCAAGAACTGTGAGATAATGACCTGAGCCAAAGTCAGACACTTAACCGACTGGGTCACCCAGGCGCCCCCAGAAAATTCATTTTAAATCTAACCTTGTGACAATCTCTAGTAAAGTTCAAATAAAGTCTGCCAAGAATTCATCATCTAGATCCAATACTAAGGATACTAAGGAGTTATTATAAATTCTGTTAGGTATGATAATGGCACTGAGATTATATAAGAAAATATTACCCTATTTTTTATAGTCATACAATGAGTGAAAGGCTATGAAGTTCTGAGATTGGCTTAGAAATGCCCCATCATGGAAAAAGAAAGAAAATAAGGGAAGAAGGAAGAAACTGAAAAGAGATAAAACAAATTCAGAAAAATGCTGGTCATTTTCCATCTGAATCATGCATGTTTGGAGGGCTATTACCTTATTCTTCCTACCTGTTGAACAATTGGAATTTATCATAATAAAAAATAATCAAAGATATGTTCATCTGGATATGTTGTCCTGGATTGACACATTATGGCATTGTATTTTCCAAGAGATGCTGACCTTTATCATTACTGATAAAAAAAAAATAAGTTTTATTTTCTTGTACTTGCCTTAAAGACCCAAGACTCAAGGTCTACAGTAAGGGTGTCAGAAAAAATAAAAGATGGAGAGGGCCCTTGTTGTGATGCTTAAAGGGAATTATGAATTAGTTTACTCATTAGGCCAGAGATTCAATGAAAAAAAACTCAGTGGAAATAAGAGAGGAATCCAACTTAATATAGTAATACCCCACTAAATAATACTAGTGGCTTAAGTTTGTCACTTTTTATAAACCAGGATCTTTTTCAGTTAATTAGAATATTCTGTTTCTATTTCTAGTTCATGAAAAAAGATTAAGGAAGGTTCACTAATTTAAAGAAAGTAAACCCCTCCCCCCCCAAAAAAAGTTAGGAAAACGTTTGCTATTAGTGTGGCTTTGGAAGTGGGAAAGGTACATAAACGTACTGCACTGAGAAAGCTGAACCCCAGCACCTCACCCATCACCCCTGTAGGCATCAGGTGAGGCAGGGCAGCTAACACAAAATAGAAAATATGTTGAGTTAAGCTTAATAAAGCAATCAGTTGAGTCTTACAAGGCCAAAAACCGTAGGAAAGCATGAAAGCAGTGATATACTTACATATATGTAACTATTCAAGAACTGTCCTGAGTCTGAATAGATGGCAGGAATAAGAAAAGATCAACTCTGCAGAGGTGGGTGGCAGGAAGTTTGGAGTCATGAATGGGCAGATTTCACGGCTGGCTCAGAGACGAGCTGGCGTGAGATAGAAGGGAGTCTGGACAATGCAAGACTGCTAGCAACATCACAAGCCTGGTTATATACAAGATTGGTGGCTTACTGAACCCCTAAGGTAGACTTAGCAAGATTAGTGAATAGAAACAGCTATAGAATAGATCAAAAATAAAGTTCAAGGTAATACGAATAATTAAAACCAGCAAAAGTCTGAGAAGCAAGTAAAGTAAGCAGTAGAATCAAGGTTTGAGACAGGACTTGGGAGTGTTCTCAGGCAGTAGACAAACAGAAAAATTAAACCTAAAAAGTTGAACAGATAAGGAAGATAATTAAAGACTATTGCAATTGTGAAGAGAAAACACAGTGCAATCAGAATTCAAATCTGTTGGGGAAAAAAGGAAAAAAAAAGGATGGGAGAGCTTTTAAGATGTGGACTAAAGGGTAGTAGTCTTTCTGTTTGCTAATTGGCTTTACCTTTAAAAAAAAAAAGGAAAATTTCTCCTATGTTCATGACAAGAAGGAGTTTTATAACTTGGAGTTAGACTGGAAGGTGGTAGCTTTATCTTCCTTAATGATTACATTTCAAAAGGATGGCTCCTAGCTTTTTAAGAAACATAGTCCTTGGTTATAAAATCGGCAAGAGACTTTTTAGAAAGATTTACATTTCAAAAGGTAGAGAAAGAATGTTCAATTACAAATTTTCTAAAATAAATGTTCTAAGAAAAGGGACATCAGAAGCCTAAAGTCAGTAAGAAGCCTGTCCCAGTTTTATTAAAGCTGAGGGAAATGGTAAGGCTATCTTGGTAAGGCTATCATTACAATGGGAACCCAAGAAATGAAATGATCTCAATTTGGTAGTTAACTCTGCAATTCTTGAAAGTAGATGCCTTCCATACTTCAAAGAGTCTCAGTTGCTAAGATTGGCCCTAATTCCAAACATCTATGGCCTTTTGCATTTTTCATACGATACTTTTTTTTTTTTAATCAAGGCACATTTCTCTTTGAAGATTTAGGCAGAAGGATTAAATGGTTTTCTTGACCAAAGCCTTCAATAAGCCTGGAAGTCAACCACTATGGGAAGGACATGAACTAACTAAAGGATGAAGAGGCAAGACTGCGAAGAGTCCCCTGAGTGTTTACCAAATCATTCTTTTCTTCCTGGATACAAAGCTAAGTAATCCCTGCCTCCCTTACAGCTTCCCATCCCCCTGCCCCACCTTCTGGAAATGTGAGACAATGGGATCAGGTTTTGGCCAATGGAGTGTGGACTGAAAACATGTAGCTCTCTTCCATGTCTATTTAAATTTTCTTTTCTCTCTCTTTCCTACTGAGGACAGGCAGATGAAGAGGATCCTGTGAAGAACAGCATCTTCCTTGAGAACACGGGAACCACTTTGGGAAAAATCAAGAATCAAGAGCAAGATTTCAAATTGCAAAGAGCAGGGCATATGCATCTGTTGTGCTAAACCATTGGTTATTTATTTTGGCAGTATGTGGAGTTCATATTTTCAGAGTTAAAGTGAAAAAAGGCAAGGCTTGGAATATAAATGTGAAATGTGGTAAAAAGAAAAAAAAATAAGTGGAAATGCATAAACTCTTTATGAAAAAGAAAAAGGTCAAAACAAAACAATGGTCCAAAATACACCCTTGGAAAACATCAAAAGTAAGAAACAAAAGAAGGATAAGTACCTATTAAGGGTGAAAGTAATCTGATTACGGAAGAAAAATACAATAACATAACGTCATAAAAAATAGTAGAGTAGAGATTTTCAAATTAAAGGGTTAAACTAAATGAGATCCAGGAAAATATTGATTAAATATTTACATGAGAGATTTTGAAATTTGATTTTCTATTTATTATATGTTTTTTATTTATTTTGAGAGAGAGAGAGAGAGCAGAGGAGGGGCAGAGAGACAGGGAGAATCTTAGCAGATTTGGTGCTGTTAGCATGGAGCCAGATGCAAATCTCAATCTCACAAACCATGGTACCATGACCTAAGCCAAAATCGAGTTGGACGCTTAACCGACTGAGTGACCCAGGCTCCTCAAATTCAATTTATTATGTAAGGATAGAAGACAATGTTTTCAGTGTTTTTATTTTTAAGAGATGTGGATTAATTTTGATAAAGGAAGATTGAATTACTATAATTGTGTCATATAGCTCTTAAAAAAACATAGTGTTTAATCAGAATAAGATACCATGGAGATGTGAGCAACAAATATTTTTTAAGGATTTGCCTGTGTTTGTTTTATGTCAATTTATATGCCAGATGCTAAGGCAGTCAATGCAAGTAAAAGTAGACAGTGTTTCTGCCTTTGTGTTCCAAGGAGATTATTAGCAATTATTTTGCTATTCTTCCTTACATAAGATGAGGGAAACTTTGCTCCTATTATTAGATAAAAGAGATATCTGCAAAAATACACGTAAACTCCAGATAGTGATAACACATAAACAAAAGAGGGATTCTAGAATTTCATGCAATTGTACATTTTGAGTCTGAAATTATTAACTAGTAGGGATCTCTGGAGATTATCCATGAATAAGCTTCAGGGCATTACTATATTCCTGAAATTTAAAGTAAAATTGTAGGGGCGCCTGGGTGACTCAGTAGTTAAGCCTATGACTTCGGCTCAGGTCACGATCTCACAGTCCATGAGTTCAAGCCCCACTTCGGGCTCTGTGCTGACAGCTCAGAACCTGGAGCCTGCTTTGGATTCTGTGTCTCCCTCTGTCTCTGGCCCTCCCCTGCTCACTTTTTGTCTCTCTCTCTTAAAAATATATAAACATTAATTTTTTTAAAAAAAAAGTAAAATTGTAAGAGCAAGATATTTGTCTGAAGAGAAGAGACATGATTTTCATCAAATTTGCAAAATGTCCATGACTCAAAAGGATCAAAAGCTACCACTGTGGTCCATCTTTATCCTTTTTGGAATGAGGTACATGAACTTCAGGACAATGAAACATCTTAACACAAATTCACACAGGCAGTGATAAAACTAAAACCAGAACATCTGTTTTCTCATCTACAGTCTTAGATTCGCTTCCATATATCCTTTTCAGTATCTTTTCTTTTCTCTGAAGAATTCTAGATACAGGAAAACATTTCAATTCTAATGATTTAGTTATAGTTATCCCGGGAGGCATTGGGCATGCGGCATCCAGTTTTTGAAGCTGCTATTTTCGTTGCTTTCCTCTGTAAAGCTGTTTGAAGCCATTCTAATAAACGCAACCTTCCATGTGTTTGAGGACAGATATTAAATCTGCGTGGGCCTCTCAGGAAAGATACTTCTAATTCTTCTCTTTCTTTATATGTCACACTTTCCATTATGTTGTATTTGCTCTTTTATGAAAACCTCCAAGTCTTCTCCATGCATTTTTGTGCCCAATAACCACAAACAGAAGGCATGTAAATCCTCTAGTAAAATATGCAGTGCGTGAAGCATTTTCTGTTATTTGTTCTCTGATTCTGTAGATATGTCCTTTATGCAATTACTTCAGTCTCTTTACAGCTGAAAAAAAGCATAGAAACCATTCATATAGTTGAATCCAATACTTCAGTGTTCTAACCCAAATTTTTGAGATCTTTATGAAATTTCATGGCAGTGTGGTAAAAAGACAATAGGCTATGACGTGTTTTCGGCTGCTTTGCAATCCTCTCTCGAACAACCCAATGTGTATCACTGCGTATTTTATTTTACTCCTGTGAATCCCCAGCTCATTCTTAAAATGGAGGTATTAATACAGAGATCGAAGTTTTGAAACTAAATCTATTAATTAATTAATTAATTAATTAAATTTCCAGGCCCTCCTCCTAAAATATGTATTTCCTCATTAAAACTGAGTGTGTTGTTCGCAATATATATTAGCATCCTTTCTCGAGGCTACTCGTTTATACTGAATCTCTAGTCTCAAGGCTGTTTGACATGTTAGCGTTGAATTCCACAAATAACTTATTTCAGTGCTTCTCAGTTGTATTTAGCCATGAAACTCCTCTTTCACAGGGGATCCTTGATGACCAAAATATCAAGTAAATAAAATCTCACCTGTCATGTAATCATAAGGTGGTAAGTCAGCAAGCACCTCATCACATCACTTTACCTTTTTCCCCATACCCCTAACCGTCCAGAGAGTTTATTTTAAAAAGCACTCACTGGGGCGCCTGGGTGGCTCAGTCGGTTAAGCAACTGACTTCGGCTCGGGTCATGATCTCGCGGTCCTTGAGTTCGAGCCCCGCCTCAGGCTCTGTGCTGACAGCTCAGAGCCTGGAGCCTGCTTCGGATTCTGTGTCTCCCTCTCTCTTTGCCCCTCCCCCGCTCATGCTCTGTCTCTCTCTGTCTCAGAAATAAATAAACGAAAAAAAAAAAATTTAAAAAAAGCACTCCTTTAGGTATATATTGATAGGAGGACCACACTTGAACTGTTTATCTTCTCTAAGGTATAGATTTTTTTTATAAGAATACAATGTTTTTAAGATACAGGCTGTATGTGTGATCTGTGTTTATAGTGTGTGTGTCTGTGTGATTTGCGTGGGATGTATATGTGTGTGATGTGAGTGCATGTGTGTTGTATGTGTGTGCGGGTGTATGTATATGTGATGGGGTGTGTGTGTATGTGTGTGTGTGTGTGTGTATGGTGTGGTGTGTGTGTGTGTGTGTGTGTGTGTGTGGTGTGTGTGATGTGTGTCCATGTGGGTCTGTGTGGTTCAAGGTGATGGTGCTATGTGTCTATCTTCAACCTATATATAATTTTGAATCCCAAAAGAATCAATTTTACTTCCTACAACTTCTTGTTACTCCATTTCTTTTGTCTAATAATTTATCTTTAAGGAATATTTTTTTTAAGTTTAAGGAGAGGAGCACCTGCATGGCTCAGTTGGCTAAGTGACCCACTCTTGATCTTGGCTCAAGTCATGATCTCGTGGTTCGTGAGTTCGAGCTCCACGTAGGACTCTGTGTTGACAGCAAGGAACTTGCTTGGGATTCTCTCCCCCTCTTTCCCTGCCCCTTCCCTGCTTGTGCTTGCTCGCTCTCTCTCAAAAAGGAATAACTAAAGTTAAAAAAAAAAGTTTGAGGAGGAAAAGCAAAATTGTCTTTCCTACTTATAATATTGTGAACAACACCGTCCCCATCAAGCCTGAGGAACAAGGATGAAGAAGAACAGCAGTACTATTATACAGCAAGTGCTCTATTAAAATAGCATACTCCATGTTCTAGAATTTCATTAACTTGCAGCTCTTTGCTTCTTTTATTTATGTATTTGCTTATTTTCTCAAGTTAATTTAAAATATGTTTACTAGTATATTATGAAGAATCCCAATAAATAATTGGAGCTAGTACTGTGGAAATAGATACATTTTGCAGTCTGAAATATGCAAATTACAGCTTTTGGAGGAAATGAGAATACTATCTTTTTTCTAGATAAAGAATAGTAGTAACATAAGTTAATGTCTGAATTACAGTATGATATAGCACGAGATACCATAATATGTCACAATAGCAACAGTAGGTATAATGTGCCAGTGTGCTATAAACTTTGAATTGTTTTATTGATAGCCTAGCAATGTAAGTATGAGTATCTGGTTATAATTTAACATGAACAATGCTTCTTCAGGCATTTTAACAGTGGAAATTATTATTGTTAGTCAAATCTAGGTTTATGGATGGCAGGTAAGTATAAAACAACAAAGACATGTTACTTTATAGGTTAGTGACCAATATATTCAAAACCATTTTTTCCAAATGCAAATAACATTTGCATTTGTCGTGCCAAAAGAGATATAAATATGTGTCAATATTGAATTTGGTAAATGCTTTGTGTTTTACATGTGTTTTTTTCCACTGTTCTGTAAGTACATCAATTTTAACAATTTCACTCTTCATGCTCTATATTTATATACAAAATATATAATTATGTGAATTAATTAGAAAAGCATGTCATGGTTCTCTGAAGCTTGTTTATAATTATTAAGTACCTAACACAGTACATGGTACTCAACAAGAACTTATTTCTTTCAATTTCTTTATTCATCAAGTTTAAGTATATGATTCACTTTCTACTGAGGGTTACTGGAGGGGTTGTGGGAGGAGGGATGGGCTAAATGGGTAAGGGGCACTAAGGAAGCTACTCCTGAAATCATTGTTGCACAATATGCTGACTAATTTGGATGTAAGTTTTTTTTTTTTTAAATTTTTGGGACAGAGAGAGACAGAGCATGAAAGGGGGAGGGGCAGAGAGAGAGGGAGACACAGAATTGGAAACAGGCTCCAGGCTCTGAGCCATCAGCCCAGAGCCCGACGCGGGGCTCGAACTCACGGACCACGAGATCGTGACCTGGCTGAAGTCGGACGCTTAACCGACTGCGCCACCCAGGCGCCCCTGGATGTAAGTTTTAAAAAATAAAAAAAATAAATTAAAAATAAATAAATAAATAAATAATTTTATTTATTGTCAACCCACAAATTACCAGTGCATGTCAAAAGCCCCCCTTATCTTCAAGGTCAATACTCTTTTTCTTGGAAAGTCTCATTCAGTTGTTACATCTAAGCAAATTTCTCACAAAATGTAAATTAGATTTTATTTTCTTTCATTTGTTAATCTATTCAGAGACTTGTATTGTATACACACATACATATATCATTCTAAGTGCGATAGTGAATATGGAAACACAGTGTCAACAAGAAAAATAATTTTCTTGTTTTCATGGGCCTCACATTCCAATGGAAGAAAACAGAATATAAAAAGAAAGAAAAAGAAAGAAAGAAAGAAAGAAAGAAAGAAAGAAAGAAAGAAAGAAAGAATATAATTTCAGAGAGTACTATGTACTTTGAAAAACCACAACAGAACTTTTGGTCAATGAATGACAAGACTCCCAACTATTTGAGTAAGATGTTGAAGGAGGGAGTCCTTGAGGAGGGTGTCAAGTCCTGTGATCTTGTTGATAATCATATGAATATCTGAGGCAAAGACCTTTCATGTAAAGGAAATGCAAAGATAATGCCTTGAGACTAGAACCAGGTTTGATTCAGCAAAGAAAAAGATACTCAACCAACTTTAGTTTACATTACAGACTCCTTGCCACCCTGCACTTAGACTTACCATACCAGCAAAATCAAGTCAGCCTGAAACCTGAATTTCTGCCTGAAATCTTCCATTGGTTTTCTCACTAACACTGACTTGATGGTCAAGGGTATAACTCTTAACACACACATCAATTTATCAGTTTGAAGTTAGTGTTTTTGAAGACTAAGATGTAACAGTAAAGATGAAAAAGTCGGTGAAATTTGGCATATAATCATAATATCTTCTCTCTGTAGACTTTTTGTAACAGAGAAAGAGACATCGAGAATATGCCCAAGACCCTTGGTGTGAGGATCCAGATTAAGAGGTGCAATGTGACCAGGCGTAACTCAGACAAAGACTGACTCTATTACTGCCCTCCCAATTTTAACCTTTCTGTCCATTAGCAGGAAAATAATTCATTTGGAGACTTTTTAGACTTTATTACCTGCACTCTCCACATCTAATCAGTAATCAGATTCAGTTGATTATAAAGTCTTAATATTTTTTGTGCCTGCTCTCCATATCAGAGTCATGTATTACCTGTGTTAATATTATCAGCTATATATGCACTGACCTCCCTGCTTTTCATCCTTCTCTCCTTGAAATGTTCTTCCTAAAATGCAAATCCAGCTATGTCATGTACTGAATAAAGTCTTTTGTAACTTTTTATTACCTTCAATATCAAATCTAAACTTTGCACAATGAGATATACATGTGCCTCCATCAAAAGACTTTTACTTCAACATCCAACCTCTCTTTTACTATGTCCTATCTGGGACTTCCTGCTTTGGCTTTTCGAAAATAGTTGAAGACCTTTAAAATCTGAATGTTTCATAATTTCATCTATTTATTTCCCCTTGACAGTATATCTTCCTCCACCACTGGACATTTACTCACCTTTGAAGACTCAGTTCAAGGGCCTATCCTAATGAAGTTCACCTGCCCCTTATTGATCATGGTGTCTTTTGTGAACCCATTCGCAATAGTATACTCTTGCTTCTCTTTAGCTTTTTTGATTGCAGAAAACTGTGTTCATTGGTGACAGAGATGAGTATTATAAGAATTCAGATGGTACAATAAGGAAGAGGTAGTTTTCATGGGGATTTAAAGACATGAGTCACAGACAGCCAGCCTTCATCAGGATTAGCTTTATAACTCATCTGGATTCAAGGTCACAATGGCAAATTTAACAACATGATTTTCTGTTTATTCTCCCTTGCTCTGCATGATATATTCATATTCTAACAATCTTTTTGCTTTTCTTTTTGAAAACAAACTTTTTTTTTTACTTTAAATGTAATTTTATTTTAGAATCTAAGGGTTTTGAGAGCTGAAAGTAATTTTATTTTATTAAAAATTTTATTTTAATATAGTATAGTGATAGATGGTAGCTATGTTTACAATGAGCATAGCATTATGTACAAACTTGATGAATCACCGTATTGTGCACCTGAAACTAAATATGTCTTACTGTCTCTGTTTGCCCAAAGTGTCTCTTTCTTCTCTTTATAAAACCCCATTACTTTGATATACATAAAACTCAATATGTCCTTCTCTAGTTCCAATGCTCCTTTTGCAAATCATGTTTTTTGTTCAATTTTTAGAAAAGATAATCAGAACAATACGGCTAATCTTGTTATGAAACATGTCACAAAGTCTATATAGTTCACAGAGAAGCTTCTGGATTCCTTGCTTTACAACTTTTACTCCAGATCATTAGCTATGTGGTACAAACCAAGTATGCCTGGCTAAAAAATAGGCTATGAATCAAAAGTTTCCATGATAAGGAACTATGGGTGAAATGAACACCAACCCACCCAAAATATCTCATCCCCTGTATGAATGTTTTTTTATTTATCTGATATTCATGACATCGGTTATAAAGGTGGTGGTGTTTGCTAACTTTGGTCTAACCGTCATATACAACCCCCATAGCCACCTTCATATCCACCATACAAAGAGTCTGATCAGACATACAACGTGTTATTCAATCCAGAGGTAAGGACACACAGTGTCTTTAAAGGAACCTACCAATCTTAGAGTCTAAGATTTCCAAATGGTATTCATTAATTTTCTACTTCACTCACAACCCTCTTCTGGTATTATTTATAGTTCTCATGAATCTTATAAATAAACAATAAATAGAGCCACCACTGGCCCTGCTTAAGTACAGTATTAGGATAAAAGCAGAAAAACTGTAATAGTAAGTCCCATTTATAAAAAGAATGTAAAAAAGGACAGCACAATACATTTGTTCCCGGTTGTATCATTTATTCATTGCTACATAAGAACATCACAAAACTTTGCAGACTAAGAGAACAACAGTTATTTACTCATCATTTTTTTTTCATGTATCTGTATTTTCGGCAGAGCTTGGATGGGATTCAGCAGGTACCTTGTCTTTAATTCAAGAGATTCAGCTGAAGCAATTCAACTTGAGCTGCTGGAATCCCATCTACACTGCTAGCCAAAACTCATGCACACAGCCTTTCCATGGAAATCTCTCATTTTTCAAGATCAAGCATCCCACAAAACTATGGTGGATGGGCATGGCACTCTAATGCTTGGGTAGTCACAAAAAGCCATTCAATTTCAAGGGGAGAGGAAGCAGATCCTATCATAAGTCACACTATAGAAAGAACACATGGAATAGAGACATTGTTGTACTCCCCATTGAAAAAATCAATACACCACACTCTAAAACACATCACTGAAATTTCTGACTGTCATTCTAAAGCAAACAACCATTTGTTAGTGATAATAAATTTGATCAATTATTTAATCACATGGCAAATATTATTTTCCTCATGTATGTCCTCATTTACAGAGGATATGCTTTATGCTCTTGCCTAGAAATGACACGGTGGGGGGAGTCTCACTTTATTTCCCGTATGAATAACACACAAAACAAGGATCATCAGGCTTGGAATATTTTGGTAATTCAACTTCCCCCCAAAGTCAGCCCACATTCAACAGGATTATAAAGTCTTCCCAGCTCTGTTTACTTGGAGGTGATGAGATCAGTGAGGATTCTTTTGCTTAACAGATTTGGCCCAGGCCAACTAATACCAGTTTACCTATCACAGTTCTCAACATATCCAATGTCACTCAGGTACTAACAGGAAGTAATGCACTCTTCCAAATGCAAGGAAACATGGTCCGTAATAGCTTCCCCAGCCTAACTTAATCTAATGACTTTTCAGAAACTTTTATATGACTCAAAGTCTTTACATAGGCTTAGCTTGCATTTCTGTGTCAGAAACTGTCCTCAGTTATTATCGCCTTTTTAAGTCCATTCTGCATAAACTGTAGGTGCCTAGAAATTGAATGCTTTCATGATGAAATCTGATCAAATCTCCATGACAATGAATTGGAAAGTCTAGGTCATATAGTATGAAGTTTGACCACTGAGGTAGATAGAGCTGGAAGGATGAGGGGTGGGGAAGAAGCAGAAATAGGAAACTTCCATCACAAAAGCATATGGGAGAGCAGACATAAATATTTACATGTCCAGAATGCAACGGAACTTGAATTCTCAATATGTAGTTTCTTATTATACTACATCCCTTTTGCATTCACAGTATGTCTGATTCATACTCTGTGTAATATTGTAGGCACACAATAATACTCTACTAATGTTATATACATTAATAAATGGCAGATTGAAGGAACCAACGGGTTATAGTCTTTACGATGGCCACTATGGTACTAGGAGATTACTGTCAATAGAGTTCATGTCAAGTATTAGTTACAATAAACCATGCTGTATATGATGAAAGTCAGAAAATTTTCAAAGACTGAGTCACGCACTTTCTACACAATGGAAAAGAAATAATGTGTGAAGCAATTTGCTTGTGTGCTTGGTTGATCAATTATTTAAATTTTTGCTATTAAACATATTTTCAGGAGATATGTGCACTCTAACCTGCCTATTAAAGGAAAATATTTCAAGCTTAGTTCCTAATCAGGAGACAGACATAATACTTTTCAGTTAAGTGCATGCTTATGAATTGATAACATGAATTTTCCTGTATAAAACACCAAAAGACTAATGTAGAAGCTCAATAAATTGGGTTTTAGAAATATTCTGTTCAATTCAGTGCATAGTCAACATTTTAAAACATCACATGGTTATCTTAGTTACATTTGAAGGTAGGCCCAGAAGAGTCAGAAAGGCAGAGTGGGAGAAACTGATCAAGACTAAGTGATATGAATAAGTTAGGAGTATTTATGTTGTGTAGGTAGGTCTTGAAAGGGGAAATACATAACATCAGAATACAAAGAGATAGCAAAAAGTTTGCTGACAAAATAATGCATAAAACACCATACGTATTTTTTCTCTGTTATTTTTCATTAAATAGTGTTTTCTAAGTAGAACAAAAACAGATCATTGAATACAAATCATAATAACAGAGAAATAATTCAGCTTACTGCTTCATATAAAGATTGAAATTCTGTCCAAAATTAGGGTTTAAATAATTTGGTGGTAGACACGAAATGGGAATTTTGATCCACAGATTATAACTGTAGAAATAACATAAAAGATGCATTTCCAGGAGAAGACCTGAACAGCTTTAACTTGTCAATAATGTTTCTGCAAATATTGCCCTTCCAATGAGAGTTATCTTTAGCAACACAATACTTCCATTGATGCAAAACACTCGTAAGACCCACGATCATGTAATTCTGGCTATAACTACAGTCCTTTTTGAAGCCTGACCAGGCCCTTGTCATTTGCTCTGGACCTTTTCTCATTGTGAAGTGATGCATTGTTCTTTGGGGGCTATAGCTCATGAGCTGTTTGCTGGTAAGTTTGCCTGGGGAAGGGGTCATCCTACTGAACTTAAGTCATCCGCGAAAGGACTCAGAGATATGGAAACTCTTGCCCTCCTGCAGAGAGTGTGAGATTGATTTATTAAACTTGCTGTAACAAAAATGCCATGTGTGGGCTCATTATACGCCTCGTTTTGAATTTTCATATGTTTAATGCAATCTGTGATTGTCAACAATTCAACATAGAATTACCTACTTACTAACAAGATAAGTTTTCCATCTCAGTGCTTTCAGGAATTCAGAATATATATGTATAAATATATGTGTGTTTTTAAGATATGTGTGTATGTGTTATTTTACATTAGATATCTTCCAAGCTGTGCAATTAAGCTATGCCTATATTAGGAAAGGTATCTAATAGGAAATAGCCCATGATGTGCCTAGGTGGCTCAGCGGGTTAAGTGTCCGACTCTAGGTCTCAGCTCAGGTCTTGATCTCAGGATTGTGAGTTCAAGCTCCGTGTTGGGCTCCATGCCAGGCATGAAACCTACTTAAAAATAACAATAAATAAAAAAGATAATAAAGTAAAATAGCCTAAATTTGACTCAGGAAAAACAACAGTTATCTGTATTGATTTTTGTTACAAATCCTCCTTGATTACTAATCCTTCTTATGTTTCTTTGCACTAAAAAGTTGCACTTTCATCCTTTTCCTAGTAATTTGATGAATGTAGTATTTGGGGCATTTTTTTTTAACACATCAATCTATTCATGCATTCTGACAATACTATTACATGTTGATCCAGAATGCTTCAAGAAGATCTGGAAGCTTCCAAAAGATTTAGACTTGACTTTTTGTACATCACACTGTGGCAGACCATCCTGGGGGACCCCTCATTATTCCCCCTTCATGGTGTTCACACTTTTGTGTGTGCCCCTCACCTTGCTGCAGGTGGGACCTGTGACTTGCTTCTAACACACAGAATGTGGCAAAGGTAATGAATCGCCACTCTTATGATTAGGTTAGATAAGATGACCAAAAGGATGGGACACCTCTTTCATAGTTTTAGCAGTCTTAAAAGAAAGATTCTCCCTTCTTATATTTGAAAGTAAGCTGGAATTTGTGAGAGGGTCTACAGAGAAGGCCATTTGGCAAAAATATTACAGATAGTTTCTAAGAGCTGAAACCAGTCCGCAGCTGATAGATAGCCAGCTAAAAACCTAGAAGATCAGGACACAGACATAGAAGATAAATTCTGCCAATGACCTGAGAGAGCTTGGAAATGGGTCACGTCTTAGTAGAGCCTCTGATGAAAATGCAGCCATGGCCAGCACTTGGGGCGTATCATAGGCTGCTGTCACCCAGAGAATCCAGTTCATCTGTAGCAGGATTTCTGATTAACAGAATCTGTGAGGTACCAAATCTATATTATGTTAATATAACATAAAATGTGTTTTATATTAATTTGTGGTAATTTGTTATGCAGTATAGAAATTAATATACTCATATATTAATGTGCCTGATGCTTAATAGAATACTTCAATATATCTGAACCTTATGAGATCACCTATGATTAAAAACTTTATATCATTAAATATAATTCAACATTTTATAGAGAGATCTTTAACAAGGAATTATTTTCTTTCTGTAGTTTTTGGCTTAGATCTATTAGAATAAGCACCAACACAGACAAAGGACAGGAGGTATTCTTCTCCCCTTGTTTATCATCTTTAAATGCTATGGTTCTAAGGCAGCATTGTAAATCAGAATCATCTGTGCATGCTATGAAAAAGCCATAATAATAATTAAATCTGATTCACAACCTTTTAATATTTGGGAATGAAGATCTCCATGCTCTCTTTCTTTAGAAACACTGGGAGGGGGGCGTGGAGCAAGTAGCTTGTACCTTTCTTCAAAGGGAAGTGGCCTTTTTAAGGACTGTAAAAATAAATCTGATGTACTCTCCCAATTAAAAGCTACTATTTTAAAGGCTCTCTAGTTCCTGTAAGACGAAATGTAGTCTGACATTCAAGGCTGTTCACAGTATGACTCCACTTACCCTCCTAGTGTTGCGCTGCATTTAAGCTATAGCAACATGTTAAGCTGTTTGAACAGCAACAGAATGTGAAGCCATTTGGTCTATGTTTCTTTAGTTCCTTCAAGCATGACTCCCTAAACTGTGTCAATGAGCACCTCTTTCACACTGCAATCCTGCTACTGAATTCATTCTCCTTTTAGAGCCAAGAATGTTGTGCTGTGATGATTTGTACATATATTATCTTTTTTGTTAGACATCAATGTTCTTGAGTTGATGGTCAGTGTCTCATTCATCTTTATGTGCTTATGCCTTATGTTCTGTGCTTAGTAGATATCTAGATGTTTATATATAAAATGTTATATTGTAAACACCTATCTAGTAATACATAGAGATAGGCTAATACAATATTACATAGAGTAATACAATAGAAAGCGACTGAATCAATAGATATAAGAAAATATTTAATTTAAATGCCATGACACAAATAACGAGTCCTTCAGATGAAGCATTTATTCCATGAGAATTGACACAAATGTGATGTTTAACAAATGTGATGTGTGTGTTTAGTTACACATTAGTCTAGATTTTGCTGTAAATGTAGTTGTGCATTTGCACTCAGTTGACTTAAAGTAAAGCAGATTACTCTTCACAAAGTGAGTGTAACTCATCCAATTCGTTGAAAGCCTTAAAGAAAGACTTAAGTTTCCTGAAGAAGTTCTTCCTCAAGACATGCAAACCCTGCTTGAGTTTCCAGCCTGCTGATTGACCTATAGATTTTGAATTTAAGCCTGCAGCTTCAACTCTTACCTGCTAATTTTGGACATACCAAAATAAGCCCCCAGAGTTGTGTGAGCCCATTGCTTGAAACAAATCTTTCTTTAGTTAGATGATTGATTAGATAGATAGATAGATAGATAGATAGGTAGATAGATAGATAGATAGATAGATACATTTCTTAATAGTTCACTGGTTCCATTTCTCTGGAGAACTCTATACACTGAACAAGTTTAATTACTGATGGCTTCATATTTACCTAGTTTTGAAAATTATCAATTCAGGGGCGCCTTGGTGGCTCAGTTGGTAAAGCATGTGACTTCGGCTCAGGTCACAATCCCCAGGTTGAGGGGTTCGAGACCCACGTTGGGCTCTGTGCTGACAGCTCACAGCCTGGAGCCTGCTTTGGATGATGTGTCTCCCCCTCTCTCTCTCTCTTTGCCCCCTCCCCTGCTCATGTCTTCCCTCTCTCTCTCTCTCTCTGTCTCAACTATTAACATTAAAAAGATTTTTAATTATCAATTCAACTGGAGATGTAAAGGAGTCTTCCTAATTCCTTTATTTTGGACCTTAAATAGGATTTATTCTTTGGAATTTTTTTAAATGCTTTTGTCAGTGATAGCAAAGTAAAAAATGTCAGATTCATAAAATCTGCTATAGCTAAAAGATGAAAAAAATATAAAGGAAGGTAAATCTTGCTCCTGATGTATGCTTGCTAATGTGTAAATCCAAGCCTTGGTTGGTTTGGATGGAAGATTAGATGATTTAAGGAAATCATAATGAGATAAGCTAATTGTAAAAAGGTTTTTCGTTGATATGTGGGCAGAAATATTTTTATGCCATTGCAATGTGTTCTTTGGCAGAATACCTATGGGAAAGGAAAGAAATTATTGCTTTTAACAGATTTATGTCCTGGAGAAAGACTCAGAACAGCAGAGGTTGTGGTAAGCAGAGTAGTGTCCCCCCTCAAAAGGTGCCCACAGCCTTCTAAGCACCAGAATCTGTTAACATGCTATGGTAAAAGCAATGTTGCAAATGTGATTAAGTTAAGGATTTTGAGATGGGTAGATTATCCTGGGCCCAATATAATCACATGAATGCTAAGAAGGGAGGAAGCTTTCCATTTGGGTTCAGAGGGAAGATGCAATTAAGGAAGAAAGGTTGGACAAAGGCACTAACTTTAAAGAGGAAATAAGCTGACCATGAACCAAAGAATGTGGGTAGACTCTAGAAGCTGTGGAATATGAAGGAACAGATTCTCTTAAGAGCTTCTGGGATATAATGTAGTCCGTGCCAACACCTTGATTTTAGCCCAGCGAGGCCCATGTCAAACAGTTAACATACAGAAATGCAAGGTAATAAATGTGTGTTGTTTAAGCCAAATAGTTTTTGATAATTTATTACAGCATTATTAGAGAACAAACACAGAGGTTTTCAAAGTAATGATGACACAGAGGCATGGCCCTAAAGTTACAAATACAGTAGAAAGAAACACAGGGCAGAAGGAAGTTCACAAATGTCCATCCTGTATCCCGTAACACTGATAGTCCAAAGTGGGCAACTTATTTGTAGTCGCATTAATAGTCTAGCTAGAATTTTTCCCTTTCTCAGAACACTTCACATAAGGTCATCTGGCACGTAAAAATGTGTTTGCTAACACCACTGACATCTTACCGTCAGCAGACAATTGTGAGCACACCTTCAATGGTTCAGTTCAACTGTGCACAACTAGAACTTCATATTATTCCCATGAAGCAGACCATGGTTTAGAGCCACAGCCAACTTACCTGAGATGTGAGGCATTAATTAAGGAAAGACAAATTTTGGACGTCATAATACTGTCATCCTTCTTAGCCTATCATGGGCTGGAATCATTGTCTTCGGTGTTTCTAAGGAGGAGTTTTGCAGTGCCATTGTCTCCAATAGGCCGCAGATGCAATATCCAAAGTGAAATGAAATATCCAAAGTGAAACAAAATATCCAAAGTGAAATGATAACTTGAGAAGTAGAGCAGATTCATGCAGATGGAGAAGTAGCATGTTGAACTCCAAAAGAATGATATTGAGGACAGTCAGCTTTTCAAAAGTGTATGAATGTCATGAAAATAAGAAGCCATTGACTGTGAATCTTGAATGAATGACTAAACTCGGAGTTTATATTTTCTTTAAGCTGCTCTATTCCCTAGATAGAGGCAAATGTGTAAAGGAAATGTAAAGATGAAATGGAGGTAATCTCTGTCTTGTCACACAGGGTTATTATGAAGATAAAATGAGATAAACAAAAATGTTTGAAATGACATACATAGAGAATAAACAAGAGGATTAAAAATAACAAAGTTACTGAAAAGAAGCAGAGATGAAAAAAATCCATCTTTTTATTGATGATTCATTAAAATTTTGAAAAGATCAATAGTAGCCATAACTTTAGAGCATTTTCCTTTCTAAGTAAACTTTTGGCTCAATCTTTACAAAAACTGAGGGTTTACAAACAGCTAATTGCCACCGTGGTCTATGCCTTGTTATTCTTTGATGTTTTTTAATGCCCAAGTGCTTTGAGATCAGCATTGACCATCAAAACACAATGTGAGAAATATATTTAATTTCAAATTGTTAGTAGCTGCACTAAAAAGTTATAGGAAAGAAGGTGAAATTAATATTAATCATGTATTTCACCTAATCTAATATGCCCAAATGGTATTATTTCAACATGTAATAGATATTAAAAATTATTATTAATGCATCTTATCCTTTCTTTTCAGTATGTCTGTGAAATATTGTGTGCAGATTGTATTTTATCCTAGCCACATTTCAAGGGCCTAATAACCACATGTGGTTAGTGGTTACCCTACTGGAAAGAAGAATTTTCAATTTAACATTTTACAGTCCTTGGCTAAACAAAGAAACAAAGAAACTAATCATTCATCAAATTCAAATATTTTTCTATTTGATTCCTTAGAAAACATTTCTATATACTCTTATCCCATGACTATCGACAATCTGCGATGGAGGTATGGTTGGCTGTCTTTACTAACCTCTTTTCACACACTTACAGCTTCAACCAGAGTCTTTTTGGTTTATTCTAATAGGTTATTGTACATTTCTATATCATCCTTTTTGAACAGACTCTCCTTGATAAAAGATAACAATAATAATTTCAAATAACAATGCTTTAAGCCAGGGATACTAAAATATAAAAAATCAGCAGGAAAAATAAAATATGGATATCATATATTTGGGGCCTATACAATATTTTTATTATTATTTATCACATAAACAGCTACAATTTGTAGTTTCTTTCAAAGCAAGAAGAAATGCTGGTTTACACATTCCTTGCATACCTATTCCTCAATCACCCAGCGACCCCTCTGCAACTAGAATCTTATACTAATCCCCAATATTTACTTGTGTCATCTATCAGGTTCCTGTGGAAAATGAAATTTGCAATTTGTGCTCTGGCATTAAAGGTAGCATCCAAGACGAGACACCCAGGATATCTGCTCATATCAGGAAAAAGTCTGCTATTTTCTTCTAGGTACATGAAAAACACCAAATACTATGATTCAGCAAGAAATCTCAAAGTATATCACAGGCAAACACAAATCCCATTAATAAGCAATTCTGATAGGTGTTTCAGAAATGATCATTCAGGTACAGGAGTATATCAGAGATATTGCCGATTTGATTACAGAAAAAAGCAAGCAAAATGATTTTTTTTTTGGTTTCCAATGCATATAGAAGTCATGTTTACACTACACTGTAGTCTATTAAGTATGCAATAGCATTATGCCTTAAAAAACAATGCATCAATCTGAATGTAAAAATTTAACCAAGGGTAGATCAGTCAGTTAAGTGTCCAACTCCTGATTTCAGCTTGGGTCATGATCTTGCAGGTTCACGGGTTCAAGCCCCATGTTGGGCTCTGCTTTGAAAGCGTGGAGCCTGCTTGTGACTCCCTCCCTCCCTCTCTCTCTCTCTCTCTTTCTGCCCCTCCCCATCTCTCTCTCAAAATAAATAAATAAACTTTTAAAACATTTAAAAAAATAAAAATACCAACCATTATCTGTGCTTTCAGCAAGTTGTAATCTTTTTGTTTGTGGAGGGTCTGGCCTCGGTGTTGATGGCTACTGACTGATTGGGGTCATGGTTGCTGAAGGTTGCGGTGACTGTGGCAATTTCTGAAACAAAACAACAGTGAATTTTGCTGCATTGATTGACTCTTCTTTTCACAAACGGTTTCTCTGCCATGCATGGTGCTGCTTGATAACACTTTATCCACAGTAGAACTTCTTTCAAAATTGGAGTCAATCCTCTCAAAACTTGCCTCTGCTTTATTGACTAAGTTTTATAATATTCTAAATCCTTTGTTGTCATTTCGGCCATCTTCAGAGAATCTTCACCAGGAATAGATTCTACCTCAAGAAACCACTTTCTTTGCTCGTCCATAAAAACAAACTCCTCGTCTGTTCAAGTTGGATCATGAGATGGCAGTCATTCAGTCACATCTTCAGGTTCCACTTCTCATTCTAGTCTCTTGCTACTTCTACCACATCTGTAGTTACTTCCTCCACTGAAGTCTTAAACCTTCGATTTATAAAAAATGCAGTATCTGCAAAGCATACAGGTATGTATGTATGTATGTGTATAGATATGTACATATATATGTATGTATGTATGTATGTGTATATATATGTACATATATATATCAGATTTTAAAGCAACACTAAAAAATTATATTATTTATCATCTAGCATTACTTAATAAATTGAACTGATAAAAACCAAAAAAAATAGTTGATGTACTAAGGTTATCTCAATATAAAAGGCCCCTATCTAACTGAGAAGTTCCCAGTCAGATGATTAGTAAGGGAAATTCACTTCTGACCAAGAGAGAATAACAAAGAAAGGATTTGCTCTTTCATCTAAAAAACCTAAAAATCAGAACAAAATACAGGAAAGGGTGTTTAAAAAAAAAAACACAACATTGGACAATCAGCAATGAAGAATAGCAATCCATGAGATAGGAAACAAACTGGAAGAACACTACAATTGTACTAAATTATTGCCTTGAGCATGCTGGCTTCACGGCCATGAAACCTGCACAGTTGCACAGAGTCAAACACTTGGTGTAATGCCTGCTGTCACTGTCTTGATATTCTTAATAATATTTGAAGAGAACTTTCCATTTATACTGGGCCCGGAAATTATGTAACTGGTTCAGGCTTTGAGACTTTCTACATTGCAGTGCAAAATGGGGGATACCAGTTAATGGATTCCCTGAGTGGCAAAGATGGAGTTGGGATTGCAGAGAGGCAGAAGTAGATGAAATTGACAAGGCAGAATACCAAGGGGGAGAGGACTACACAGAGAATTCCAGAAAACTGCTGATGATGGGCTTTGAGTATTTATCAGATATGTAACAAACGGTACAGGAGGCTAGGATAGAAAAACCTGAAGGGGTCAAAGCAAATGATGATTTGAGACCTGGCTGAGAATAGTGACCATACTCACTTGCCAGAGTTGAAATCATCATCATTCATGAGACACTGGGTTGAATATCGAGATAAATGCTGCTCTGGTCCAAGCTAACAAAATTTAAAAGCAAATGCTCAAAAGATCAGACTATTTCCAAGTAACTTCAATGCACTTTAGAACAAAGCACAAAATTATCTATATGAGTACACACACACACACACACATACACACATACACACACATACACACAAAATGCATCCAGGAAAGTACAAAGCATCCAATACAAAGAAGTAGGAATATTCTATACATAATGAAAACAACAATTTACCATTTGAAATTTACATAGAATTGGTACATATGCCATATGAATAGATAAGGATATTAAATATGGTTATTATAACTGTATTTCAGATATTCAAACAATGAATATTGTGAAAAACATGAGGAAAGAATGAACATTTTTAGAGAGCCATGGAAGATATAAGAAATGAACAAATCAAGCTTTGAGTGCTGAAAACTAGAGCGTTCAAAATAAAAAATAATACAGTGGGTAGGATTATCACCAAATGGACATTGCAGAAGAAAAAATTAGTAAATTTGAAGTCATAGCAAAAGAAACTTTCTAAAACAAAACGCTAACACAAAAAATAATAGTAATGTAAAAAAAAAAAAACCAGAGATGGCTAACAACTTCTTGGGATCAAATGTGTAATGTAATTAGAGTCACCAAAGGAAGGGAAGAATAGGAAAAAAGAAAAAGAAAAAGTGCAATTATGTTTCACACTGCAAATTAAAGCTTTTACAGGGATGTAATATACATTAGTTCAGCTGACAACTCTTGGTCAGATCTGGTCATATTGTCTCACAAGAGCACCGGTTAGAGTATGATGTTTCCTAAAGACTGTTAATATTTAGTGAACAAGACAATGACTACCACACTCGCATTCTTTGTTATCATCTATATAGGTCCAAATCATATTTTCTTAGCACATTATTTAGGAAGTTAGAGTAACACTAGCTGCTATTACTAACAAATTCTACAATTTTGGTAGCTTAACATGATCAGAACTCTTTTTTTATCACATAAAAATCTATTGCAGGTGTTGCATTCATATAACTTGTTTTCTTACACTTAAAATCCCAAGGAGGCAGGCTATTTTTCTGCATTTTCCTAAGACCTCAGATAAGTCTTCATCCAGGCTTAAAGAAAAACAGAGAGTGGAAAAGGCATTCATGCTTCCTAATTCATTTGGCCTGGAAATAACACATAGCATTTCCAATCACATTCTACTGGGCATGGCCCCAATTTATTGCAAGGAAATGTAGTTTTCACTTGACAAGTTTATAGGGTACGTTTTTTGTTAGACAGCTATCTTTAAAAAAAAAAAACAGCAACAAAAAGAATTATTTCTTGAAAGACACCAAGATACCACAGTGCACTTCCAACTTAGAGGAAAGATTGGACAATCACAACACAGGAAGGTCAGGGCTGGAACTGGAGCACCTTAATAACTCTCCTCCTCTGATTCTCTCTTCTGTTTTTATTTGTCTGGTGTCTTTCTTCCACTCTGAGTTCAGACCATCAGTTCCACATGGTGAGGAAAGACTCTCACAGAGTCCAAGTCTCACCCTTAATAGCTACTCGTATTAGAGAAGGAATGACTTGCATTTATTCTTATTCCAAATTACAGAAGTCTTGGGGAAGGGCTCTAACTGGACCTTGACGGTCAGGTACTTATACTGGATCATACTATTTGACATAAAAACGAGATATATAAGTATATGAGAGCTCTCTTATGGACGGCATTTTTTTTTCAGTGTGGATTTATTTTTTTTCTTTCTTTTTTTTTATTATATGAAATTTATTGTCAAATTAGTTTCCATACAACACCCAGTGCTCATCCCAAAAGATGCCCTCTTCAATGCCCATCACCTACCCCCCTCTCCCTCCCACCCCCCATCAACCCTCAGTTTGTTCTCAGTTTTTAAGAGTCTCTTATGCTTTGGCTCTCTCGCACTCTAACCTCTTTTTTTTTTTCCTTCCCCTCCCCCATGGGTTTCTGTTAAGTTTCTCAGAATCCACATAAGAGTGAAAACATATGGTCACTGTCTTTCTCTGTATGACTTACTTCACTTAGCATAACACTCTCCAGTTCCATCCATGTTGCTACAAAGGGCCATATTTCATTCTTTCTCATTGCCACATATAACTCCATTGTGTATATAAACCACAATTTCTTTATCCATTCATCAGTCGATGGGCATTTAGGCCTTTTCCACAATTTGGCTATTGTTGAGAGTGCTGCTATAAACATTGGGTACAAGTGCCCCTATGCATCAGTACTCCTGTATCCCTTGGGTAAATTCTTAGCAGTGCTACTGCTGGGTCATAGGGTAGGTCTATTTTTAATTTTTTGAGGAACCTCCACACTGTTTTCCAGAGTGGCTGCACCAGTTTGCATTCCCACCAACAGTGCAAGAGGGTTCCCGTTTCTCCACATCCTCTCCAGCATCTACAGTCTCCTGATTTGTTCATTTTGGCCACTCTGGCGTGAGGTGATATCTGAGTGTGGTTTTGATTTGTATTTCCCTGATGAGGAGCGATGTTGAGCATCTTTTCATGTGCCTGTTGGCCATCTGGATGTCTTCTTTAGAGAAGTGTCTATTCATGTTTTCTGCCCATTTCTTCACTGGATTATTTGTTTTTCGGGTGTGGAGTTTGGTGAGCTCTTTATAGATTTTGGATACTAGCCCTTTTGGACGACATCTTTTAATGTAGTGCTTAAAAGGGAATGTTTCCACAAGTAGGAAAAATGTCCATGGGCAGAGCAAACAATAGAAAACAGTCATTTGCCTGTGACCTTTTCTCTTCTTTTAAATGATTTCTCCCCCTAAGAAATTCCTTATCTTTACCTGCCCCCCTCACCAAGCATTCCCAGTTATGCAATTCCACAGCTGCAAGGGATTTTGTCAAGCTCTCTACCCCAATTTCCTCTTTCCCTTTTGTCACTGGGGAGATAGCACAACCACTCCTTAAGAGAGGGATTGGAGGCTATTGGGCATGAGCATTCCAGCTTCCTGCTATTTTAGTGGGCACTATTCATATCTAAGGCATGTGTTACCTCCTTTCCTTTTGCTCCCTTAAATTTGAAGTTTAGTATCTCCACCTCTACTCTACCTCCTACCCTCTCTCATCACCTCCAGGGCCATTTATTCTATTGTTACGCCATTTATTATATTTTCTAACCCCTTTTCTCTTTATATGCTTTTTGACATACTCTCATCCACATTACATATCTGTAGCCTATCTAGGAAACGGCACTATTATCTATAGTTTGGCGGATGCCAAACTGGGCTGCACTGGGACTCACCTGGGGAACACTGCTCCTACCACAACTTCTGAATTAATTGTGAGGGATGTGGCTTGGGTATCAGGCTTATTCAAAGTTGTTCCAAATTATTCAAGTACGCAAAAGTTTGAGAAACATTGATCTATATAATTTCTTAGCTAGAGGCTAATTCAACCTTTATTAAGTCTGTAGCTGTACCAATCACATGCAATTAAGAACAAAAAAAAAAAAGCCCTGTTAACTCACTTCTTGACTATCTGTCAAATTCATTCCCTTGATGTATACACACTACCACCTCTTTATTGGAGGAACCCCTCTTTTCTCAGGATTATTTCATTAACAAAATTAATCTTACTAACCTCCATCTGCTTCCTGGTCAGTAAACGCTGCAAACTGTCATCAGAGTATTCTTTAAAATCACAGAGCATGGAGCCTCCTGGTGGCTCAGTCAGTTGAGCATAGATTTTGATGCAGGTCAGGATCCCAGGGTTGTGGGATTGAGCCCTGGGTCAGGCACCATGCTGAGCATGGAGCCAGCTCAAGATTCTCTCTGTCTGTCTGTCTCTCTCCCTCTGCCCCTTTGCCCTGCTCACATTCTCTCTCTCTCTCTCAAAATATCAAACTAAAATAAAATCACAAAGCAGATATTTCACACCTGCTCAAAACACATTTAGAAATTCACTATTGTGTTCCTCATGAGGTCCAAATGCTTTATTGGAGGCATTACACCATATTTAACCTGGCACCTGCCTAGTTATTCAGTAATCTACTTTGTCACTCTCCCTCTAGCCCAGGCTTCACCAACCTAAGCCCTGTGCCCTGACTACTGTAAACTTTCTTGGAATTGAACACTTAGGTGCAACATCAACTCCTCTACCTTTTTTTTGCTGTTCACCTTTCAACTCCCCCCCCCCCAACACACACAATACTCCAACATGAGTAGAATTGTTATCCTCTGCTTTGGTGCCATAAATGAACTTTTTGACATTTTGAATGAGGTCTATATGCTTTGATGCATTATTTGCTTATAGGTTGAGTTTCATTCTGTAGATAGTAAGGTCCTAAAGAGCAGGGACCATACATTATTCATCTTTGTATTGCATTTGTGTCCACCGAAGTGGTCATAGATGAATGAACAGACACTATCCTCAAAATATTAATTCCCTTTAACAAGAGAAAATATGCTAGTGGAAAACAATGGTTTTCTAATGGTGAAATTCCAGACTAGAGGAAATATTTTGTGAATGATATCCTGCAATTAGATGATAGTCTGACCTTATCCAAGCATAAGTAGCAAATACACTTCCTTCAATAAGGCCACTTTATAACCTTAATGGGTTTCTCCACATATCTGTTCTAGAACAGTGATGCTCAAAGAGTTATCCTGGAACTAGCAGCATTATTGCCACCTGAGAATTGGCTATAAATACAAACTCTTGAGCATCCTCTTGAGTGCTAATTAACTGGAAACTCAGAGGAAGGACCCAGCAACTGATGTTTCAAGTAGTCCCTCACATATTTCTGATGGCCCAAAGTTTGAGAACAACTGTAAAGGGTAGAGCTGTAGAGGGAAAGAGCTGACATTTGCTACCTAATTTTGTCCCCCTTGCATCATGTGTGGTGACTGCAAGGGCCAGCTGTGAATGGGAGTTACAGCCAGCATGCATCATCTGGGTAGAGGAAGTGGCTTAATCTTTTGAACCTAAGTTTCCTTATTTATATAATGGGCGAAAATATTGCCTACCCCAGGAGTTGCTGTGAATATTAAATAAGTTAATCAATAGAAAAGGCCTAAAACAATTCATGGAGAAAATGCTTAGCATAATGCCTGCTCCACTCAGTTGGTTTCTTTCTCTTCGATGTTTTGCTGCTATTTGTACTGTTATTGCTGCACAACTGTGGTTAGTATCACTTCTGCCATGATTATCAGTTTTATAATGAAACTAAAAAAAAGTAGCTGTGACGTGTTGTATTCATAATCATCTTAGAGAGATGGAAACAGGCCAGAAGAGGTAAATGAAGAGGGTCACAGGGATTACGAAGTGAAACCAAGATTAAGCTATAAGTCAGTTTGATCACACCAAAGAACAAAATTTTCACAGTAAATATTACTACTTAAATGACTTACATTTCAAGAGAAGCCAAAATACTTACTTTAGGAAATGTTTAGGGGCTCCATGGATGGCTCAGTTGGTTGAGCATCTGACTTCGGTTCAGGTCAGGATCTCATGGTTCCATCCCTGCATCAAGCTCTGTGCTGACAGCTCAGAGTCTGGAGCCTGCTTTGGATTCTGTGTCCCTCCCCTTCTCTGCCCCCTCCCCATCTTGCACTCTGTCTCTGTCTCTATCTGTCTCAAAAATAAATAAACACTGAAAAAATTTTTAAAAAGAAATGTTTAGTACCTACATGAAAAAGAAGTTCAGTCATTTGATAAAAACTGCAGATACTGTTAAATAATGCAAGGATAGTATATTTTTGGAGAGTAGTAACTCAATATGTCAAAGTGGAAGCAGGTTAAAAGATGTCAAGAAATTGGGGCACCTGGGTGGCTCAGTCGGTTGAGCCTCCGACTTCGGCTCAGGTCATGATCTCACAGTTTGTGAGTTCGAGCCCCACATCAGGCTCTGTGCTGACAGCTTGGGGCCTGAAGCCTGCTTCACATTCTGTGTCTCCCCGTCTCTCTCATCCCCTCCCCTGCTCATGCTCTGTCTCTCTCTGTCTCTCAATAATAAATAAACGTTAAAAAAAGTTTAATAAAAAAAAGATGTCAGGAAATATACAAATTTTATGGGCCTATTGATATTTTTCTTTTGCAATTTATTTGTAGGTATGAATATCAACCCAAACTCAAGTGTGTAAAAGAAATAATATATTTTCCCCAATTATTCAACTTTTCTATTTTGATTGCCCATAACATTGGGGTTGAAGACTTTCACTCACTCCATCTATAGTTTTTACTCAGTGCCCAGATGGTGTTTTGTTCACTTAACCCTTGAAATGATCTCCAAACATGAGAATGCTAGATTTTCTTCATCCCGTCTGGTCTTCAGTCAGGGATCCAGTCAGCTCGTCATTGAAACATTCCTCTTTCCTCTCTGCTGACTTTATTCAGATTCTATTGTTTTTGCTACTACTTTCACAACAAACCTAACATTATGGGCATCTCCTCTGACTTCTCTGCCACCTGGGACTGGAAATACCTGGAAGGTTATCTGTGATCCTTATCTGCTTAATGCTGAAAACATCCATTCCTCAATATATTGGCTATAAAATAGCCTAAATACTTTGCGTGATACAGAGTGAGTTACCAAGAGAACAAAAAATATGTTAATATTTATCACACTCACAAAAATCAGCTACATTTATAAATGTATCATATTTTCTGTGATATTACAAGGCTTAAATCGTACGTCCTTCTTAAATTCACCTTCAGTCTGCAGTCACCTAAACCTTTTAGCTCTCTGTCACAAAACAAATGAAAAAATGACCATTCAGCTGATAAACTAATTCAATTCACTGGAACATGAGCTACACACAGTTCTAATATCTATAATGTGTTTGGCAACGATGAGAAAAGTTTGTATGTACCAGCACAGACATTAAAATTTTTACCCTGGAGGAAGATGAGGAGAAACATATGGTCCTCAAATGTTAGTGATTAAAGCTCAGCAAGTATAAACAGAATCATTAAACATACTGAAACTTGGGGAAAAAAGAGAATATCAGTAATACTGCATACATTAGTAGGGAGTTAGGGCGGAAAACCGGCTGAAGAAGAAAACGTGAGTTCAAACTGATAAACTTATTTCAAATGGGCAGAAAGAAGTTCAAAACGGCATCAAGCCCCGGTCTCAGCCGTTGGAAAGAACTGACTCATAATATGATAACTAGCTTTGGGTCCCTACACACTCATCAAACACACCCACACATATATACACCTATGTACACGTCCTTTCCTTCCCCCCCCCCCCCCCCCCCCCCCCCCGCTGTGGCACTTCTTTTAATAGGATCAGAGGCTATTTCTAGATTGAAACAAGTTGAAGTAAACATCCGCCTTTAGGAACTATTTTTCTTCAGCCAGGGTAGATTTATTTTTTTAATTTATTTTTTTTCAAATTTTTGTTTAAATTCTAATTAGGAAAAATATATGGTAAAAATGGTTTCAGGTGTACAATTTAGTGATTCATCACTTACATATAACACCCAGTACTCATCCCAAGTGCCCTCCTTAGGCCCCATCACTCGTTTGACCCACCCACCCCCTCCTCCCTCCATCAAACTTCAGTTTGTTGTCTCTAGTTAGTTATAATGTAGGAGTCTCTTACGGTTTTCTCCCCTCTCTCTTTACTTCTGATATATGATTGTAATAACCTTTAGGCCATAGACAGTTTTGATTATGTAGGTTTATTTATTGCAGCAAATAACTCATACATTCATTTCAAAGTTATCCCAATAATTAAGGTGATATTTTCATCATCTATGTAAATTGAGTGGTAGTTTATCAGACTGAACAAGCTCCCTTCATGATTTGAAACTTAAATACCTAATCCCACTGGTAAGCTAATTCATAAGATTGTTATTGATCCAGAAAGAAAACAAAAACATTAACACAATAGGCGCTTACTGAGTATTTATTTTTTTTAAATGAAAATATTTAAAAACAGTGAGGAAGAGAGAAAGGTAGAGAAGGAGGAAAATGGAAATAAAGAAAGAGAGAAGAGGGAGCTGAGGAAAGAGGGAAAGAAGGAAGGAGTGAAAAAGAACTTTCAGAAGCTCTAGTGAGATAAAAATTCAAACCTCCTCCTTGATACTGTTCTATTATCATTAGTTATTTCTTCTTTCAATTTAAACACAACTTTGTATTATGGTATCAGCCAGTTTTTCACAGAACTGAAGAATCCTGTTTGTTTCAATAGTACCATATTCTTCCAGTTAGTTAACCTCAGAAACCACTTCTAAAAACTCACTTTCCTTAGACACAGATTTCAATAGTTTCTCATGAACTATTGATACATTCTTCTACTAAAGCATCCACGTTCCTTCTAAAAAGTTTGCGTCTACCCCCATATTTAGATTCTTACATTCACCACTTTAATAATTTCCAGTCCTTATAGACTTTCCCCCAAAAGGCACGTAAGAACTGTCAGGTTAACTTCCCTCAAAAATACTTACTTGCTGTTACTTCTTTCACCAGTTCTCCATTTTCTGCAATATCGTATCCAAATGTGTACCCTCACGGTATTCACAGTCTGCTCCTTGATTTCATTTCCAAATCAATCTCCCACGATCCCTAGACATAAAAGAAAAAAAAAAATCTCTATGTGGGTCGGCCCCTAAATACAACTCTCCTATTCTTTTGCCATCCCTGTTTCAGGGGTTCCCTAATGGGAATATCCTGGGCCCCATTTCTGTCACCTTTACTGTCTGAAAGTTACTTCTTACCCAAAGCTCATCAGCCCCCACTCCTCTTGCAAGCTTTCTGGAGCCAGCTCAGCGCATGGGGCACTCAAACTCAGCTACAGCCTGACCACAGGTACTGCCAGCACATGGTATGCCATATTCAGTGTTTCTAGTTAACATTTCCCGGAGGACTGCAATCACCTCCACCTTGTAGGCGACAGGGGTTTAGTTTTGGCAAACAGGCATTATGGTATAGTGGTTCAGAGCTTGGATACTGAAACCGGCCAGAGTGCACACATTCTGACTACAGCACTTACTCTCTTGAACAAATTACTTAGCAACTCTGGGTCTCAGGTTTCTTCCATGTCAAAAGGAGATAATTACCATATTAACCTGATAGTTATATTGTAAAGAGTAAATGAGTCAACGTATGTAAAGTTCTTTGAACAGTAATGAGGTGTAACAGATGATATTTGGAGTTTGGATATAATACCTTGATCATTATCATTATTATTTGAAAATAACCAGTGTTGAGGCACCTGGGTGGCTCAGTTGGTTAAGCATCCGACCTCAGCTCAGGTCATGATCTCATGGTTCCTGGGTTCCAGCCCCGTATTGGGCTCTGTGCTGACAGCTCGAAAAATGGAGCCTGCTTCCGATTTCGTGTCTCCCTCCCTCTCTGTTCCCCCCTTGTTTGCACTCTGTGTGTGTGTGTCTCTTTCTCTCAAAAATAAATGAAGATATAAAAAAAATTAGAAAAAAGAAAAGAACCAGTGTTTTGAGACACTGGACATGACATTGATGATTTACATATATCATGGCATTTAATACTCACAACCCCATTTTATGGACAGGCAAATGGAGCTCAGGGATACGAGTGACACTTCGTAGGACTTGCAGTGTTGGGCTAACCTCTAAACCCAACTGTATCTCACTCTCAAGTTCTGCAGACCTGGCGTCAGTTCCTAATAAACTGGGTTTGATTTGTTTATTGACTTCGCCATCTTGTGAAAAATAATACTTAATATAGCAGAAGGCAAATTTTAAGGCTCTTCGTGGTCTTTTGATTTCCATAACCCAACAAGTAGTCTTTTCTTTTACTTCCTGTTTTCCACACGAATGGTTTCAGTGACTTTCTGCAATGGCGTTTCTAGTTTTTTCGGGTCTCTAAAGATTTGTGATACTCCTATGTTTTAATCTCATTATATGTTGAATTAGTATTTCTGAAGCCAGATTATAAGCTAATAAAACGTATAAAAATAGCTGGTTTGCAAGGCAACACAAAACTAGGACACAAATAGCAACAATCTAGTTTGCAGAAAAATATCCAGAGCTTTACTATTAAAAATATTGTCAAGTACTAGATCATGTGTTCTGTGCATAAAGAGAGGAAAAAAGTAAAATTTTACCCTGAGTGTATTGCCATATGTGCATTAGGTATGATGTTTTTCTTATGAAGGTATTCATTTGTTTATGTGTAAGTCCAGTGTGAAAGCAGGTCTGTAAAATGCATCGATCTATGTTGTCCTACTGTTATGTAGCTTTAGCGATCTAACTATCTACAAATAAAGCCAGACTACCTCAAGAAACCAGACCATGTAACATATAAAGTGAAAAACAGGGTATATAATTTGAGAAACCTTAACATACCTAACATCTGTTACACCTTTAAAATGATATTTTACCTAAATGATTATTATTCCAACTCTACTCCCAAAAGAGACTTCACGAAACAAAATATAAATGTTTTTTAAAAAACCAGATATTTAAGGGGTGCCTAGGTGAGTCAGTCAGTCAAGCATCTGCCTATTGGTTTCAGCTCAGATAATGATCTCAAAGTTTGTGAGATCGAGCCCTGCATGGGGCTCTGCTCTGACAGCGTGGAGCTTCCTTGGGATTCTCTCACTTCCTCTCTCTGCCCCTCCTCAATCTCTCTCTCTCATCCAAAATAAATAAATGAACTTTTAAAAAAAAAAACATATTTAAGAGGATTAAATTTTTAATGGCCATGCAACATATTTTAATTCATTGTCACAAAAAATATTGAAATTTTTACATACCATTTTACCTTCCTTTATCATGACCTGGGCCCTTGAATCATTTAAAACATTTTTTCACCAACATTCTTTTTTGCTGAACATACTATTATAATCTGTCAATCACAATCCTTCCATTCTTTCAAGCAATCTGACTCCAATTTTAACTTGTTCTCTGTATCCTGCTGTTCTTTTAATTTTCAAATTAATGAAAAACCACATAAAGACAAACACTTTTTACTCTCCAATTGCAAATACCTAATCTTTCATTTAACTGTTTTGTTAATTGTCATGCATTAGTTTCTTATCCCCTTAAAGAGATTTTTAACTTTCAGAAAAAATGTTCATGTCTTTTGCCCTAATAGATTAAGAGCTACAGAGTAAGGTTTCTCAATGACTTTATTTGATTAGGATGAGAATTCCATTATTTTCCTTCATTTCCAATCATATAATAGTAAAAGGTATAGGCAATACTTAAAGAGAATATATCACACTTGAATTTTATTTCCACACTAAAATGTACAAAAGTGGGGCGCCTGGGTGGCTCAGTCGGTTGAGAGTCCAACTTCGGCTCAGGGCATGATCTTGTGGTTTGTGAGTTCAAGCTCCGCGTCGGGGCTGTCTGTGCTGACAGTTCAAAGCCTGGAGTCTGCTTCAGACTCTGTGTCTCCCTCTCTCTCTGCCCCTCCCCCACTGTCGCTCTCTGTCAAAAATAAAAAAAAAATTTAAAAAATAAATAAATAAAATGTACAAGAGTTATAAAATAGGATTTTTAGCATTTAAACTGCAATCTGAAACCATTTAGAATCTAAAGCATTTGTATTTCAAGTGGTAGTTTCTAAAAGAACTGTTAATCATAATTATACTTAATTTATAATATTTATGCATGTTTTTTAATATGAAATTTATTGTCAAATTGGTTTCCATACGACACCCAGTGCTCATCCCAACAGGTGCCCTCCTCAGTACCCATACCCACTTTCCCCTCCCTCCCACCCCCATCAACCCTCAGACTGTTCTCAGTTTTTAAGAGTCTCTTATGCTTTGGCTCTCTCTCCCACTCTAACCTCTTTTTTTTCTTTTTTTTTCCTTCCCCTCCATGGTCATTGGTAAGTTTCTCAGGATCCACATAGGAGTGAAACCGTATGGTATCTGTCTTTCCCTGTGTGACTTATTTCACTTAGCATAACACTCTTCAGTTCCATCCACGTTGCTACAAAAGGCCATATTTCATTCTTTCTCATTGCCAAGTAGTATTCCATTGTGTATGTAAACCACATGTTCTTTATCCATTCATCAGTTGATGGACATTTAGGCTCTTTCCATACTTTGGCTATTGTTGAGAGTGCTGCTATAAACACTGGGGTACAAGTGCCCATATGCATCAGCAGTCCTGTATCCCTTGGGTAAATTCCTAGCAGTGCTATTCCTGGGTCACAGGGTAGATCTATTTTTAATTTTTTGAGGAACCTCCACACTGTTTTCCAGAGTGGCTGCACCAGTTTGCATTCCCACCAACAGTGCAATAGGGTTCCGTTTCTCCACATCCTCTCCAGCATCTATAATCTCCTGATTTGTTCATTTTAGCCACTCTGACTGGCATGAGGTGGTATCTCAGTGTGGTTTTGATTTGTATTTCCCTGATGAGGAGCGACGCTGAGCATCTTTTCATGTGCCTGTTGGCCATCTGGACTATGTTTTAAAATCAACTTTATCTTCTGGTTATGGGTCTCATCTACTAACTATGTATTTTTGTATTTTGTATATTTCTGATGCTCTGGCATCTGGACCTGGCACTGACCAGAGAGGACTGTCCACCCCAAGGTTATCTATTCCTGAGAAATAACAATCAACTTCCCAGGAGTGTGCCATTCACTTGCCAACGAATCCATACTCCGTATTCCCCCTGTCCCCACATTCGCTATCTGGCTTTTTCACTATAGGTTAATAATCCCCTGTCCTAATCACCCCAGGGTCAGGAACCAGACAACTCAGGATAGCACTTAAATCCCCCAGCCTGCAAACTACTCAAACTAGCCAATCCTATACCTGCTTATCTGCCTCACCCATTCTTTCTCACGGAAACAACAAAGGACCTTGCCACATTTTCTTCCCATTTCTTCTGCCTCCTTACTAATCCTAGTGTTTCCCCATGGGCATGGCATATCCCACCATCTTGGAAGCTGCAATTAACAAATTATCTTTTCAGTGACAGTTCTCTCCTGATTTTTGTCCTCGCCAAACCTGAAAAGAATAACACCTAAATTTTAGAACAATTAAGCCAGGGTGGTTTAGCCTCAGACTGCTTTCAGCTCAGACAGAGACTGAGACTTAGATGGTTTTTGGATGTAGACTTGTCTCTTGGATTGGGTTGTGATTTTGCATTTTGGACAAGAACTAGAATGGTAATCCCCTTTTCTAATGACTAGAGCCTAGCATAGTGTAGACTACATGGTGGTATATAAAAACAATTTATAAATTATAAAATACCATAAGCTATAAATTGTTAGTACATCAAATAAGAAAATACTAAGAAGCATTTTACTGGGCAGGTAAACCATTACCTGAGATATTATAAATAAACAATAATCACTATTATAAATATATAAATGTAGGTCATGTTTTTAGTTTTAATTATTTGTAGTTACCCTTGCTTATTACAACTATTTATAGACAAGTAAATAAACACACTCAAATTTCAAATTTTTCATGAAATGGATCATTTGACCCTCTGGTAGTATATGACTAATTTACTGTGTATAAATAATGACAATTTTTATTAAAATCTAATGACTTCACTTAAGTAAGCTAACATAGGATCAGACCTCAGTCAGAATCAAAGAAAGAGTTTAGATGAATAAAAATAGTTAACCTCATTTATGAACATGTATTTTTCATTTTCTTCAGTCCCTTAATAAAGAGCAGTTAGTATTCCCATATACTAACTTTCCCTTTCCCACAGCATTACATTTTCCTTCCCCCATGTCTTTATTTGTAAATATTTAAAACTTATAAAATGAGTGTATGCTTGTCCCTCACCAACTTGAATCCATTAATTTTTAAGTTTTTTGCAGTATTTGTCTCCTTCTAGTTGAATGCACATACACAAGCACACAAATGCACGTTCACACACACACAATAACATACATGCTGAAATATTAAAAAATAACCCACACAATATACAACCAAAGACTCTATGTATCTACTATAAAATAAAACCCATATATTCTTCTACCTTTGAGATACTGATATTGTTGAAGAGTTCAGGCCAGATGCCTTATATGTAGAAATAAGTGGACCATGCAAATGAGAATAAGCAAAATCTGTTTATTCAGAGCTTGTACAAGGAAGTCAATCACCATCATTTGTGTTCTGGCAGATTCAAAGGCAGGCAGATGAGTGAGGAAGCATTTTAGTGGAAAAAAGAAACGGCTTCATGCCCGATTAGAGGCATTTACCTAAGGAAGCTCTTAGCTGGGCTACCTACACAGAGATATGCTGTGTAATTTGTTATGTGGCAGGATTCTTGCACAGAGAGTCGTGACACCGAGGCTTTTCTTTCCAGGAAGCAACTGTATTCATGCCGGCCCCAGCTCAGTTGGGTTCATACCCTAAGAACTGAGCCCCAAGCGCCACATGGCATAGTTTTTTTAATATATTTTCTATTTCTTTGTTTCCCATATATGGTAAAACAATCATGCAGTCTGATGAAGTGGTCTCATGTTACAAGGTTGTGAGGGATGTTGTCATGTATATGTATATCCAGGTTGCCTTGAGTTATTACTTTTTTTTTCTCCTTAGAGAGGGGACCCTACCACAGTTAGGGTACATATTTGGCTTTCTCCTATTAACCCTGAGTTAAAAGTGGAAGTAAAAATTAGGGAAGCTGTCAGTTATTAATCAGTTTTAGCCCTTTGGGGCCAAATTTTATAGAGGTTTTGTTTGATTTCCCAGGTTGGTTGGTAAAGAAATGTTCTGACTCTACAAGTCTTGTACAAGTTCAAGATTCTACAAGTCTTGTAGAGATATGGTAGATAGACTGGTTACTGTAGATTATGAGTTGTCTTACAGAGCATGTTGCTCCAGATTGTGGGTCAAAATTCTATTTTCATGTATGGTCTAGACATTGTCCATTTGTGTATTCAGTCTCTTATGAAATATCACACACCCTGGATATGGATGATCTGTTCTCATGATTACAACCTTATTAAACTTTGTTGCAAGTAACATTATGGTAGTATATATTTTTGTTGCATAACATATGTAGTAGGTAGGTATATAGAATTAGTGTGTCCTAATATCTATTAAGTTAAATCACTTGGATAAAATGTTCATCAAATTTGTCCATTGTAAAGGATTTTTTTCTCTTTGCTATCAATAAGTAATTCGTTAGGTGACACTATGAGATACTGTAAATATCTTATAAATATCCTGGTATCCAATAACATTTTACCCAATTTTTAGCTCCATTGATGATTATTACATAGATGGTGGCAAGGTAATGATATTTCCGATTTTATTATTCTTTCTCTTCATATTAGCTTTCATTGTTCAGCAACGAAGAGCTTTTTCTTTACTCTTCCTTCCTTGTTAAAGTATTATTATGGATCCATGGAAACTTTTGTTATTCAAATTTTTTAAATCTGTTAACATCAATCATTTTCTTATTTCGTTCGGTGCTTTTTTTCTTTCAGTACACAATCTGTCCTAAAGTTGTCTTATGGAAATACCTTTGAACCAGATTTTTGCCCTTTTCACACATGCACATAAATTTTTGAATACTCCCTTGCTTTTTAAAACACCATATTGCATGCCCATATTCTAGTTTGCCTCACCTAAATATGAAATCAGCCATTTCTCCAAAGAATATTGGTGCTTTTAGTGGAAAACATTATTTTATAATTAATGGAGACAAAATAAAAATAATATTTTCTACCTTGCTGAAAATATTTTAAGAAAAGCTATATTAAAAATATTAATAATCTTAACATTAAACAATTCTGCAATGACCAAGTAATCAGTATCAGTATCATGTATACCTCAAAATTACTTAATAATTTTCTTAAAAAAAACTTTTAATGTTTATTTATTTTTGAGAGAGAGAGAGACGGAGTGTGAGCGGGTGAGGGGCAGAGAGAGAGGGATACACAGAATCCGAAGCAGGTTCCAGGCTCCAAGGTGTCAGCACAGAGCCCTACGTGGGGCTCAATCTCACGAACTGTGAGATCACGACCTGAGCGAAGTCGGACACTTAACCAACTGAGCCACCCACATGCCCCAACTTAATAATTTTCTATGTCACTGGTTTATTGAGTGATACTGATTTCTGTTCTTTTCTTTGCATATGTAAATTCACATGAGTATTCATGGACTAAAGTGATAAAACAAAGTAAAGTCTTGCAAGAGACAAAATTAGGTTAAATCAGATGTTTTCTTGACAGTGACTTCTTTTTTGCAATATATCAGTAAATAAAAATGATAATGTCATTTTTTTTCAAATTTCTGAGTATCGGTGAAAACAAATGCAGGAGAAGAAGGAAAAAGTATTTTATGTATTTTAAATGTAATTTTATATAATTTTTGTTTAATTCTCTTCAGCCAGAGAAAATATTTGCTAGTTGTTATAATATGAAAACTTTGGGGCTTAATGAGTAAAAAGAAGTGGGATTTCTCATACCTAGCCACGATTAGAAAATAATTAAACTTACTTGTTTGACTAGTTCCTAATGATGCAGGATGACCTCAACAATATACATATATGGTATTTTGGCTAATACATGATGAATGAGATATAATTTAAATAATATACACCACTTAGAAAGCTTATAAAAGAAAAGCAAAACAGTATGATTTACAGGCAAGTTTAGAAATCAATTAAAATTTGAATAATTCATTAAAATAATTTTTCAATTTAAATGTGACCTTTTCTATCTTTTATGTCAAATAGATCACATATTTCCAACATATTAAACTATCAATAACTCATGTAATATTCTTCCTAAACCCAGAAAAAAAGTATTTGAGCAATACATTACTGGGTTTCTATGGAATGGTGTTAAAATAATTTTCAGTTAAATTAATGCAATTGACTTTTCATTTATATTAAAAATAATTACTTACTATGAGAGTTTTCTGCATTATTTCCAAGGGTTCTGTTCCCTTTTTAAAGGACTCTTAAAAACATTGAAAATGTTGAGGGCACTCATCAATATGATTTGACTCTAGAAATTAAATGCATGCATTTGCTTTATATGTTTTTTTACATCAACCCTACGCTCATTAGAAAAATTAACAAAAGTTATATATATATTAAAATATAAAGCCAAATAATATAGGTGATCCTCAAATTGGTAAAAGAGAAGAAAATAGAGAAAGTAGAAATTCCACCCAGCCCTGTTTGATAACTATACACACATGTTCATTGATTTAACAAACCTCTATTTAGCATATACTGAAAATGGATTAGAAGGAACATGGAAGTGTGTTCGTGATGATAATCAGAAGAATCACAATGCATATTTACTATATGCTTGACATTGTTGTGTTTGACTACCTAATCAATCTTCTTGACATCCCTATAGGAAAGAGACCATTACTGGCACCATTTTATAGAGGGGGAAATGAAGCTCAGGTAAATTGAATAATTCACCTGCAGTGGCTTAATATTGGGTGATAAAGCTGAGACTCCAAACCAGACAGTGTTATTCCATAGTCTCTTGTCCTAAATCATGAGATAATAAGCCTTGAAAATAGCTTAAGAATAATATTAATAAAAAGGGAGATATATGCAACATAGAATATTAAAATGTCTACACATTTTAACAAAGAATTTTGTTTGAAACTTAAAGGAGAAGAATAAGGACACTCATTTTTGTTTGTGTCTTGCCATTTTATGCATAATAAAACTAACTTTCTTTAAAGTTAGATGATTTGCCATAAAATTCAGAAAGTATTGGGATGGGGACCAGGTCATATTTTCTCAAAATAAATTCAGTTGTGGGGTGCCTGGGTGGCGCAGTCGGTTAAGCGTCCGACTTCAGCCAGGTCACGATCTCACGGTCCGTGAGTTCGAGCCCCGCGTCGGGCTCTGGGCTGATGGCTCAGAGCCTGGAGCCTGTTTCCGATTCTGTGTCTGCCTCTCTCTCTGCCCCTCCCCCATTCATGCTCTGTCTCTCTCTGTCCGAAAAATAAATAAACGTTGAAAAAAAAAATTTTTTTTTAAATAAATTCAGTTGTATTTTTACAAGAACATAAAGCCTACTAATGAAAATTATCAGGATTGTGACTGCTTAAATAAGGGAAGAAAGGAAATAATAACGACGAACTCATATATAATGTTCATTGTATGCTATACTCTTCCCTAAGTGTTATAGATTTCAATGCATGTAATACACGGAACAACCATGTGAGGTAAGTTTTTGTTATTAGCCCACTTTTGAGATGAAGAAACTAAGGAACAAACAGAATAAATAAATTTCTTACTAATAATTAGCTAGTAAGCTCGTGTACTTTGGGTCCAGAGTGCTAGCTTTTAAATCCAAGGAGAAGCTGACATCCCAGTTTTATGACTGGGAGAACTATCACTAGAAATAGAAAAGGTAGAGAAAGCAAATGGTGTCTCATAACTTTTCCCCTAACAAACGAAGGTGAGTAAAAGTTTTTCCTATGCTATTTTTGAGGTTTTGAAGGTATGTCATCCAAAGAGAAATTGCATCTGAAGAAAAGTAAGATAGGAGACTCAATCTTAGTACAGGAATCAGAATTGACATTTGTAATTCATTTACTAGAGAGGATATTTAAACTGAGAAAGTGGAAATAATAATACTATTAACAAAAATAATTCTTATTGCAAATATAATATAGACTATAATAATTCGTTACTTTTGTATTTATTTTATAGTTTACAGCTAGAGTTTTTGTCCCATGTATTACCTTATTTAACCTCATATATTGTTTAATTTAATCTCAAAAATGAAGTTACAAAAGGAACAGAGTAGAATGCCAAGGCAACTCAGGAAGCAGTCAGTCAGGAGTAAGGAATGGTTGCAGAGATGAGAAATGATTCTAATATAAACCAGGTTTCAGGGGTTTGAGTACGGAGTGAATGATGAGCTAGTGAAATTGACAAGTTCTTTACATTTTCAAGAGGTTTGTAGAGAAAGAAAAAAAAGATAAAGAGAAATTAAAGAGCTGGTCAGAACTGAAGAAAATAATAATTCTGGGGATAGAACAAATTAGAACAAATTTGGAAACAGGGAGAAAGAATTAATGAAGAAAGATGAATTAAAGCATAAAAGTGGGGAAGGAACAGTAAATGGATTGTGTTCCTTGAGACTTGAGTGACTGAGATGAGAAAACCCCATATTCCCCTCCCATTGGAGAACATGGACAACCTTATAGATAAAGGAAGTTTTGGTAGGAAATATGGTGTAGGTATATAAAAATTTTTGAGCCGTACGGCTTCAGAAAGGTAGCTGGTAAATTAACCTGTTGAGAATATGGAATGAAAGCACAGTACTGAGAAGAAAAAAATGGCATAGACATGTAAGGAAGTGTATTAGAATGTCAAGATGAGAATCATTTTCAATAAAGATTGTGACATCTGTTAGTCAGCTTTCTGTCTAAAGCATTTTTAGTAAGAATATAGTTTTTAATCACTTCAATCCTTTAAAATTAAAAAATAAGAATCATATCCCACTATGATGATAAAGTTATTAGATATTCCTTTAATTGTTGTACTAAACAGGCAGTCAATGGCAAAATCTAAGAAAGACTGAATGGATTCTCAAATGGACCAGTAAAGGATTTCTGTCTTCATGAAATGTTAAATGGAAAGAGATTTTTAATAATAATTTTCATAATCTATGTTGGAGCTCAGAGAATGTAGTAAAGTCAATCGCTAAGACTGGCAAACAGAAGCTGGGACATATTTTGGCATAGGCTTGTTGTGGCCTGATAAATGTGCAAATTCAGTTTTGCTCCAGTTCCTAATCCAGACATGAGGCTCAATGCCTATGTGCCACTAATTGGGCTATTAGTACTGTTGTCTTTGATAGTTAACGCTTCATGTGTTTATACAATATCTCTTCAACTGGCATTGTTGCCCCTCACGAGATAGAGCATAGGTATAAGATATAAGCATGCACAACAATAAATATTCTGAGAAAAATATTTTCCCTTTTGACAACAGAAAATCCAAGAGTTCAAAGTGAATTGTGTTCTAAAGTCACTCCAGCAAATCTTTTCCATCTATGGAAATGCTTAGCATAGCACTTGATACATAGAATGTCATAAGTAAAAGTATATTGAATAGAACCCATTGACACAATTTGTAAAAAATAATCAGTACCCAGATTTAAAAAAAAATATATTTTCAAAACAAGCAAAAAAAAATAGTGCCCACCATCAGGAAATTCTTAGACAAATAAGATGCTGTCATGTTTTGCTGTGGAAAAATAATAGCACTCAGTCATGATTTGAAGACTGTACCATCCTCATTTTTCATCTACCCACGACTTGAATTCATGGACATCACTCAGATTTCTAACTACGGCTTAAGATAGCTTCTCATAATGAAGGAAGGAGGGAGATGTTACAGAGACTATTCTATCTGGGCACATAGCCAATCAAAATAAAAATACATATCTGAGTATAGTTTTAGATAGGTATAGTTTTGAAACTAAGTTCTGGACCCTAGAGATATAAGAATGCATAACCTTTGTACTTACTGAAATGTAGATGACTCAAACTTCTCTCTTTTTTTCTTGTCCTTTATGCAGTTTGGAATTTGTCCATAATAGTTACAGCTGGAATGGCTATCATACACTGTGAGAATCTATGTGAATAGAGTCTTTCTTCACAGGTTGAGTTGCAGATACTGAAATGCAGTTTGGAATGCAAGATGTTTATTAAGAATACCTTTCAGATCATCCACAGTAGAAGGTAGAGAAAGGATAGAGGATTGGACAGAGGGACAAATTGAACTGAGTTGGGGATCCCATAAGAGACTCCAGCAATCTCATGACATTTATGGAGATGGAGTTGTCCTTCATAAATAGTCTCAAGATGGGTTGAGCGGTATGATCTTTATACTCCTGTATTGATCAGTCCCTGGCTGTGGCTAACCCTGGGAAGGCAGGAGGCCTTGGGAAAGACAGCTCTTTTCTCCTGAAACAACCCCTTAAGTGGTTGGCAACCATGTGCCAACAGCCCATCAACAACAGGGAAAGCAGATCCTTCAGTGACGGGGGCATTCCAGTGTCCAAAGCAATGGCATGTTCAATGGATTAGAAAATAGAGAAGTATCATGAGTCTTGGACCCCTGACAGAACTTTCCAGTCTTGGACTGCCAACTTCTGGACTTCAATATGACAGAAAAAATTCAAATGATTCCATCTTTTCCAGTTTTCTCCCTTTTCCAGTTCAGGGCTCACAGGTGATAAAAGTGGTGCAAAAAAAAAAAAAAACCCTGAAAAGCATATTAGAAAAGGTAAATTAGACTTAATTTTGTAGACAAAGTGGAAGAAGTCTTCAAGCAAAACCTTGAGTTTAAGTTCCAGGCTTTAGTCAATTAAAGATAACCAGAATGATAATTGCAAAATTGGAATTCTACTAGAAGTGTGTGGACAGTGTTCAGCTGTGAATCGTTTAACAGAAGGAACTCTGGAATCAAGATGATAGAATATCAACTCTGCTCATTAAGTCTTCAGATAGCATTAAACAGCAAGAGGGGAAAAGGAAGTAGCTTGAAACTAAGAGACTATGATAACAATTTAAAGTGACCTCTGGGAGTGTAAAGGCACCCCGAACAAAATGCATTAAAGAGAAGATTAGGGAAATATAACTAGAGAGGAAAATAAATTTCAAAATGCAAAAACGTTAAGATGTGCAACTGTGGCAAATACATAGCTGTATCACAGTAGATGACAAACCAGCCAAGGTCAGTGGCACCACTCCCGGGAGAGCAAATATAGTGCTGAATCCTGAGAAGAAACGGTGCCCTCAGATAATGCAGTGATTCCCAAATTATATTCTCAGTGCTTTGGTTGTTTTTGTTTTTGTTTTTGTTTAAAATTTTTTTTTCAACGTTTATTTATTTTTGGGACAGAGAGAGACAGAGCATGAACAGAGGAGGGGCAGAGAGAGAGGGAGACACAGAATCGGAAACAGGCTCCAGGCTCTGAGCCATCAGCCCAGAGCCCGACGCGGGGCTCGAACTCACGGACCGCGAGATCGTGACCTGGCTGAAGTCGGACGCTTAACCGACTGTGCCATCCAGGCGCCCCTGTTTTTGTTTTTTGTTTGGTTTCTTTGTTGTTGTTTTGTTTTGTTTTGTGTTTTTTTTTTTTGTTTTTGCTTTTGTTTTTTTGTTTGTTTTGTTTACATTCGGCATCAAGGAGCTTTGTCAAAAATGTAGGGCAGATTCAGAGGAGGGAAAAAATTTGTTTAGTGGTTAATTAGTAAAGGAAAGATTTGTACAGGAAAGGTAAGTAAGTGTGACCATACTGATGGTGACTGAAAGTTGGGTTCTGCAGATGATGGTGTCCAGGCCATCTCCCCCAAACTTTACAGTTTGGAAGACAGTAAGAACAAACAGTAGCATGAGGGACTTTATTATGACGAATGATTTCCCAATAGTTAAAAAAAAAAAAAAAAAAGCATGAGATTCTATAAAGACAAAAACTGGAACTGAATTAAATAAAATTTTATTGAATAGAAAAGGATGAAAGAAATACTTTTTTGAATCACACTCATTCATAATAAACATTTTGATAGTTTTTTTAACGTTTATTCATTTTTGAGAGACAGAAAGAGACAGCGTGCAAGCAAGGGAGGGGCAGAGAGAGAGGGAGACAGAATCTGAAGCAGGCTCCAGGTTCTAAGCTGTTGGCACAGGCCAGACGTGGGGCTCGAACCCATGAACCGCAAGATCATGACCTGAGCTGAAGTTGGACGTTTAACCGACTGAGCCACCCCAGCACCCCTTGATAGTATCTTTCTTAAATATTGGTCTGACAAACTGATTTAAAAAATATATTGTCCAGGATAGATATTCATATAGAGGAAAAAAATGATAGCATTGTAGAGAAAAAGAGTGACTAACACTTAGGCAAAATGACACAGTGGAATGAATGCGAGCCCCAGAGTGATCTTGAAAATAGCAATGAAGGTTATTACCAGTGATTTGGTGGGTTCTCTGCTGGGAACCATGCCATTCAGTGCTTGGTCACCTTGAATTCTGTTGATGATTCTGTGGATAAATACTATCAAATTTACAGTGGAGAAACAGACTTAACTAGACTAAGCAACATGCCCACACTCATGTACCTGGAATATATACCGAAACATATGTTTGTTGGACAGCAAAATACATGTTCTTAAGCATAAATAATACAAGAGTATCAGTCTCAAAAAAAAAACCCAGGAGAGTCAGGTTTTTTTTTTCTTTTCTTCCTCTGTATCCCCAATGTTAAGCACATGGTATTTACTTAAATATTTGTTGGAATGATATTATAAATGAAAAAATTTGGAAAATAAGATGAAGGTTGCTAATGAATTAATGTTAAGATTATGTATCCTTCTGTGATGTTAGATTGGATGATATATGGACTGAATTGTGTTCCCTTAAAATTCATATGTTGAAGCCCTCCTAATTTGAGGAGAAGTTCTTAAAACTGCATTTAGAGTCAAACCATTTTGTTATAAAAGTCATTAAGAGTATTTCCAGATAAGGCAGAAGTATTTCCAGGTTAACAAGACCAGATTTGGCTTTGGCCTGTACTCTTTAAACAAATTGTAGAAAGTGGAGAAAAAATAGGTTGTTTACAGAAAGCAATATATGTGTATATACTCAGAGGTACAAATCTGATGACAGAAGAGACTTAAATACATGCTGCCATCTCAGAAGCAGTTCTCAAAGAACTGTTTCTTTGTTTTCTTGAATTTTAAGAATACCTAAAACCCTTTTCCATCCTGGATATTTGGAGCCAAACAGCATTTTCCATGCACACATCAGCAACTTTTTTTTTTTTTTCCTGTTAGGCACATTTTATTCCAAAACATTTTGGGGGTCATATTTTCAATGCTACTGAAAATTACAGAGAGTACAACCAGAACTTAGCTGTTTTAGAAAAACACACCAATGTAAGAGCCACTGACCCTCGGAATTCATAATTTTTAATTACATGGAAAACAAAACTTAAGGCCAGAAGACACTGAGCCTGAGATACACATATGCATGCACGTGCACACACTTACAGTCTAACGTATAATGCACACTTATAGAATAACTATTTGTACAAGAAAAACAGATAATGTATTATGTATTATGAAAATAGTTCAATATATTACAAATTCTAAAATAATTGACTGGATGTACAGTACACCAGAAAATCTCTAGTTTATTGCCAAGCTGCTGGTTCAGAAAAAGTAACAGCTGTTCAAAATGTCACTTTGATTTGTGGATCCCAGGCAGGAAGTAAAAGTATTGACATATCCTCTCCCATACATGTTCAGTATCATTGTTTAGCAGAGGAGGAAACAGAGCGAATCATAATCTAGATTACCAAAAAAGATGGAACTAAAGTACAGTATATGATAGCGGACTGAAGTTCGTATTAGGAAAAAAAGAAGGAAAAACAGATTTTTGAACCAACAAAACTACTATGAGATGCCTGTCATCAATGCTGACAGGTGGGGACTTAAAAGAAAAAAGAAGTAACGGGTTGAGTTTTTACTTGGATGGAGTCAGTAAAGATAAACACAATGATTGGATGGCCGGCTGTCAAAGAAGGCAGAATATATCCAAAAAGAAATACACATGACTTTCTTAGACTTATATTCTGATTAACTAAAAATATATATAATTTTAATCTAATTCTATTTACTTATTTTTAAATTATGAATGTAATGTATGCAAACTGAAAAATGCCAGGCAGTAAAGAAGGGCATGAAATAAAAAGTAAAAACCACCCTCTCTCCCAACAGTGTATTTCTCATATAGTATGCACTCTAAAAGTGTGTCAATAAACTACGTGCAAACATAGTTTTCTTCAAATTTTTTTTTGCTCCTAGGAAAATATTGTAAAAATTTTTTACATCTGTGAACACAATTAGGTATATGATGTGGTATTTCAAAGAAGAACTATAATATTATTTATGGATATTTGAATTACTGCCATATTTTTTTATTTACTACATTGCCTTTTTCTCCTTTATTTTTTTTAATTTTATTTTTTATTTTTTAAAATTTACGTGCAACAATGATTTCAGGAGTAGATTCCTTAATGCCCCTTACCCATTTAGCCCACCTCCCCTCCCACCACCCCTCCAGTAACCCTCTGTTTGTTCTCCATATTTATGAGTCTCTTCTGTTTTTCCCCCTCCCTGTTTTTATATTATTTTTGTTTCCCTTCCCTTATGTTCATCTGTTTTGTCTCTTAAAGTCCTCATCAGCAATTTTATACTCCACCACAAGGTGTCCACCCACAGATATGCTGAGTGTTACCCTAGGGGAGAGTGGAGGGCTTTTGTAAACAAGTCAGATACTTTAGTGCAAAAGTTAGCTGAACTGGCTCCTTTCATCTCTGTGGTAACAGATTCCTACTCTTTTTGGAGATTACTTGCTTCTGACAACTTAATATTTCTATTTCCAAGTTCTGCGTGTGCTTAAGGAATAGACAGGGAGATCTGTTGTATTATTGTCATTGTCATTGTTTTTTTTTTTTTAAATCCATTGTTAAGCATAGGAACAATGCTTTTAAATTCCCTCTTCATGTTTTTATTTTTTATTTTTTTGATATATTGTCCTCTACTGATGTTAAGTAGATCTAATTTTTCAATATTCATGTAATATTTACAATAATTGCACATATGCAAGAAAAGATAGCATGGAAATAGGATGATAGAAATCTGTTGGGGTGGGAAAACAAAGAAAATCCCCTTTATTATCATTTTTTTAATAATTGTCTTTTTCTTCCCTTTTTTTTTATTTGAGAGCGAGAGTGTGCAAGTAAGGGAGAGAGGCCGAAGGACAAAGAGAATCTTAAGCAGCCCCCACGTTCAAACATGGGGCTCGGTCCCATGACCACAACCCTGGGATCATGCCCTGTGAGGAAATCAAGAGTCAGATACTCAACCTGCTGAGCCACCCCGTAGTTCTTCATTCTTAATGTCACTTTATGATCTTTCTGGAGAGAAACTGGTTGTAACTTTAAGAGAACTATCCTGACATCTTAGGTTTATTGAAGTAGGAATTTGATTAATATTAAAATGTAACGTGGTTTGTCTTTACTTAAAATTGTACAGTGAACTAAAACTTGTGAACAACACAATATCACCATAATGGCATTTCCTTGATTAACCTTTTGAATTACTTCCAGTAGCAAAAAGTTTAAATAAGAAAACTAAATAAACAAACCACATTGAATTTCTTTGATAAAAGGAACTAAAGAGTTATAAGTAATTAGAGGATTAATGGATAATGGGATATATAGGGAAAGATTTTACTTTCTCCAAAATATAAATTTGTTGATAGAGATTTGGTTTTATATTCTAAGCCATTACTTGATCCTCTGTGTCCCTCATGAATAATTTGTTTTCTGAGGAGAACGACTTTCTGTTATGATGTGATTTCTGATCCAATATTTTTAAAGATGTTCTTCATCATTTCTTGCAGAAATATATAGAGAGAAGGCTTTTTGATCATCAGTGTTGCTGTTTGTTAATTATAGATATAAGAAAGAGTATTTCACTGACTTTTGAAAAATGTAAGCCCCTAACAATATATAATCTTAGTTCAATTTTTAATTATGTAGCAATGTTGGGAATTTTTACTATTTTCTGTCTTTAAATATTAAGCTTCTCTGAAACCGTTTCCTTATTTATATTTTGAAAAGAAAAATTGCGTCAATATGGTAGGCAGAACTGATGTGAGAAGTACCCGTTTTGCTCCAAAGACATAAAAATAATCCATTAAAAAAAACACATTTTAATTCATAACAAGGTCTTTACCACACAGCAACAAAATATTGACAATTTTGCCCCAAAAGTAACCAAACAGGTGACATTTAGTCATATATAATATTAATTATGTTTCCACTTATTTGGTCTCCAAAATATTTACATGTGTTCCATAAGTGAGCAGTGGCATGTAGGTAAAGATTGAGACATAGTTATTAATAATTAAGCATTCATTAGAAAAGAAAATGTATATTATGGTCTCAGAATAGAGATTCCAAAATATCATTTTAAAAGGAGAGATTATATAGAAACTCCATATTACAAATATATTAGAGAAATAGAAAGCCTGAAATAGCATTTTTATAGTTCAAGTAAAGTATCTTAGTGTAAAGCAATTTTAAATAGCATGTTACGCTACACTTATGGGTAAAGCAAGACCAATTTAATTTCTTGTTAGCTGTGCAGCCCAGGCAAATCAAATGCCATTTTGTGAATACCATTTTCAAAGTGAAAATCTTTTTTTTTTACATTTTTAAAACCACAACAACCAAATTGTTACTCAGAAACTAATCATATTTATAGAAAATTCCATTTTTGAAATGTGCATTTGATAGAACCCTTGCAGTTGAACTTCACTGAAGTTTTTCAACTCTTAAGTTGCATTATTTGAGCCTCTGAATCTTAATAAGCTTTTACAGACACATTTTTTGCTGTTTGAGTAGCACTCTCCATCAATGTTAATGAATATTTTTACAACATAACTTGTAAAGAACTGTGCTGTCCATTAAATTAGATGGGACTTTTAGCATCATCTTGAAAAAAGGATGCATCAGCTGTTTCCAAGCACTTTTAAGTATGAGATACAGAACTTCTAGACTACAAAATGAAGTTGGCAGAACTCATATAAAAATGCTCTTGATATTCTCATATAGAGTTTTCTAAGACTAGTATCAATGGAGAGGGCAAAGGTTAGATAAAAAAGGAAGAAAATGTTGCAAATTCTGAGAAAAAATAGGAAACAACACTTGGTAAATATGTTTGCAGCCAAAATGTGTGGAGAGCAATAATGAGCATACCTATTAAGGATAAACAAAGTTTTAGCATCATATAATGACCTTGAGACAAATACAGGCAAAGACAGACTTAAAATATGTTCTAATACATATCTCTGATAAAGTTTTGCATTGCTTTTTCTTCCCAGAGACTTAAGGAATATTAGGAAGAGTTTTAGACATGACTAAATTGAGACTTTTTATTGCTGAAACTTTTTCTTGCTAGAGGGCTCTGGGAAATAAATTTATGTTACAGGAAGAAAATAAATATGTTATTAGTTCCTGCTGTGAAAGAAAATGCTACTTTTTCTGTATTGTTTTATAAAAATGTATAAAGGGAAGGAAATTTTTCTTGAATGTTTTCACTGCTCACAATATTAACAAAATATTGTATTTTAAAAGTAAGAATAATTGAAAGAGCTTTTAACATTTACCAAATTAAACCGGTAGAAAACATTAATGAAATAAATATTTTATCACACCATGTTTTATGAGAGTACCTTCCAATATTTAAATTTAATAGCAATATAACCCAGAATGTAAAAAAAAAAATTAAACACATGTAATAGGCAGTTTCTTTCCCTCAGTAAATCTAATGGCAAGTGAATTATGTTTTTGTGGAAGCTACTGAACTTTCTCTGTTCAGGTTGGAATAATACATCAGAAAAGTGATGGAAAACAAGTGTCTCCCGTGCCATAAAATTATGGCAACATAAAATACATTGTGAAGTCATCCTCTGGACATCAATGAAAAAATATATCAAAATGTCTGTGTGTGTTTTATGTTTCTCATCCTGCCAGAAACACATCCTCCTATAAACTATGAAAATGTGAACAAGTTTCAATTAAACATGTCTTAGATTTTATGTACATTTCATTATTCAACCAGTGCTCAGATGCACATTAGAGATAGTATATTCTGTCAATATTAAAATTTAGATCAGATAAAAATCTGAGAACTTAAGCTTTTGTATATAGTCTCTTTTTAGAATTGACAGCTAAATCTTCAGTCTCCTCAAAGTATTTCTATTCCAAAAATCTTTACTTTTTTTTTTAATTCATCATGGCAGCTTAGTTTTACCATATGTCAAGATAGCACATATTATGGGCATTAATTTAAGGGCATCCACCGCAAAGTATATTTGAAGCTTTTTATTAATCTTTTTTTTAAGATTAAGTGACTATATATTTGCAGCAACTGAGATAAAACATATGATAAAACACAAATGCATAATTACTTATCTGAGATTAGAAAATCCAAAAACTCCTGAAAACTGGGAAGTATTCTTGTAACTCAATGGGGAGTAATACTTGACCTGCTCTGTATGCACTTAGGATGTGACTAGATTTGAAGTTATTTACAGTTTTTCTTTCCTACTTAGTGTGAATATTCATATGACTTTCTGTGAACCTGACACTATGCTTGATGATAGACTTCACTAGGTGTGTTAAATATATAATATATGTGAAAATATCTCTAAAATTCTAAATTCTAAAATATACTGGTTTCACGGGTTTCAGGGAAAAAAACATTATGGATATGTGTAAAGATTTAAGGACATTGGTTGACTTGCATATGTTGAACTATCCTTGTATCTCAAGGATAAATAACAATTGGTCATGACGTATGGTCCTTTTAATGTGCTTTTGGATTTGGTTTGCTAGTTAGTATTTTACTAAGGATTGTTGCTTCTGTGTTCCAAGGATATTGACTTGTAGTTTTCTTTTCTTGTAGTGCTTTTGTCTGGTGTTGGTATTGGGGTGATGCTGACCTCATAAGATGAATGTAAAGTGTTTCCTCTTCTTTTATTTTTGGGACATTTAAGAATTGATAATATATATTTTTTAATATTTGGTGGAATTTACCCATAAAGCCATCTAGTCCTGGACTATTTTTTCGATGGGAGGTTTTGATTACTGATATAATTTTTTAAATCAAAATACGTTTTTAAATTTATTATTTGTCTTTTTTAATTTGTTATTGGTCTGTTCAAGTTTTGCATTTCATCTTGATTCAGAAAGACTGGTTCACCCAGGCACACACAGAGAGATGTTGTACAGCCTTTAAAAAGAAGGAAATTCTGCCATTCGTAAAAACATGAATAACCTGGAGAACATTATGTTAAATGAAATAAGCTAGATAAAGAAAGACAAATATTGCATGATTTCACTTACATGCATAATTTTAAAGTCAAAGATTCAAAATCAGAGAGTAAAATGGTAGGTGCTAGAGGCTAAAAGTCAGGGAAATGGGGAAATGTTGGTCAAAGGGAACAAAATTTCAGTTACTCAATGTGAATAAGATTTAGAGATCAGCGTTGTGACTATAGTTAACAACTGTGTCGTACACTTGAAATTAGCTGAGGAAAGATCTTAAGTGTTATCACCACACACACTCGAAAAGAAAAAAAATGGCCCACTCAGTCAGTGGAGCATATGACTCTTTATTAGGGTTTGAGTTTGAGCCCCATGTCAGGTGTGAGGAGTACTTAAAAAACAAAAAAATAAAAAATTGTAAAATTGTTTTAACAAAGAAAGAAAATGGTAAATATGTAAAGTGAAAATAAGTTAATTATCTTATGATGATTATTTCACAACATATCTGCATATCAAATCATCAAGTAGTACACCTTAAATGCATATAATTGTTGATTGTAACCGTATCTCAAAAAGAAAAAAAAGATGTATGGGTAATATTCTAGAGGAAGTAAATAAAAGCAGTCTTATGTTTTCCTCATATTCCTCATTGTAGCAAGATCAGAGCTATGAAAGTCTCTCTGACCTTGGACCTACACCTCCTACATCTAGAAATTGCATCTATCTGGATGACATTGTACTCGCTATTTCACTTTTTGGGCAGTCTCATTATCCATTTTTGGCACCTGGGGTATCACCAGAGAACTCTCTTCCATAGTGGCAGAAATGAACTCCTTTGGCAATGATTTTGTTGGAAGAAAATATTTCCTTGTTTCACAGTCAGAACTCCCCATAAAATGCAGCCCTCCGATCTGACCACCCTAGGCTGGGCCGGGGTTACCTCAGGAGCCACCAAACTGGTGAACCTTTGTCCACTGTTATAACTTTAAGTTCTGTTCTTCATAAAACAATTGGCATAAGTCATGCCCTTCTTTTTACTAAAACTTTGCTGTGGTTCTCATTTCCATCAGAGTACAATACAAATTCCTTCTGATAACCCAAAGGCCCCTTTCTGTCCAAGCTTACCCATCTCTGATCTCCTTTTCTATAATAAGTGTCACACACTCTTATTTGCTCCAGCTACATTGGCCTCTGCATGGCTGTTCTCGAACAGCTTAAGAGTTTTGTACTGACTACTTCCTCTGCCCAATATGTTGTTTTCCAAAATGTCCACCTGGTGAACTTTCTTAGACCTTTCTATTCTTTGCTAAAATCTCACCTCTTAAATGAAGGTTACGGACTACACTTTTCAAGTTTCAGCAGTCTCTATACTCATTCTCTGCACTCTAAATGTCCCTTAATCTGTCCCATGTCCTTTTGCATAGTACATAGAGTCTTTTGACATAGTATATTATTTGGTTAGTTAAGAGTCACAGTGATAATAGGGGATTTTGTCTGTAATGCCAAGTTTATATGATAGATTTGTCATTCGAGAGCCACCCACTAAATACTAGTTATATGGATGAAAGAATGAATGATTAAAATAAAAAAGATTGTTACTGATTTAATTCAGCCCAAATTCAGAAAGTATTGTATTATTAGAAAAAACATTGAGTGGGGTGCCTGAGTGGCTCTGTCAGTTGAAACTCTGACTCCTGATTTTGGCTCAGGTCATGATCCCAGGGTGGTGGGATTGAGCTCCACACTGCTTAAGATTCTTTCTCTCAGGGCGCCTGGGTGGCTCAGTTGGTGAAGCGTCCGACTTCAGCTCAGGTCATGATCTCGTGGTTTGTGAGTTCGATCCCCGCGTCAGGCTCTGTGCTGACAGCTCAGAGCCTGGAACCTGCTTCAGATTCTGTCTCCCTGTCTCTCAGCCCCTCCCCTGATCACACTCTGTCTCTCTCTGTGTCTCAATAATAAATAAACATTAAACCATTTAAAAAAAAGATTCTCTCTCTCCCTCTGCCCTTCTCCCACACTCATGCTCTCTCTAAAAGAAAAAACAAAAAGAAAGAAAGATAAAAAAAACTGGATGAGGAATTAGGAGATCTGGGGATTTTTTTTATTGTTTAGTTTGTAACTGATTTGGCTAACTTTGGACAAGTTACTTATATGGGCTTCAGTGATATAATTTATTACAATAGAAAAAAAAGGAAATTGAATGAGTTCATTTTTAATTTTCTTTCCTTCTCATTTTCCATCCTCTCACTCTGTGAGTATTCTATAGTTTTCCATAAAAAATATAGGAAACATGTTCAACAATCAGCTTACAAATGTTTGCAAAACATGACATATGATAGGGATTGAATATATAGCTGTTGAATAAATAAATGTATGGATGGCTGAAAATTTTCAAGTGCATCATTTTAAATATTCAAATGATAAGTTTGTGAGTATATTTTGGAAAGTAATTCTGGGACTAAATAGAAGTTGGAGAGGCACTGCCAACTCTTCCATGATCTGAGCATTGAAAAGGGGCAACAACATAAAAGCCATTGATGGGTCACATTCCACTAAGTGCAATGAGAAATGATCCTTGTGGGATTATAGAAAGGATACTTATGGAAGCGTGCCATGCCTGGGAAATTCTTTCTTAGTCTTGTTAGTCTTAAAAATGTATCTGTCGTGGAAAATGGATAATGGCCTTCTGGAAATAAAGGATGACCTAAGCTTTCACAATCTTGTTCTGAGAAGAGTAAGAAGAAATGTAGCCAACAATTAGTCCATGCACTGTATTTCTGAAAACGCTGCAGTCTCTGTCTTCAAAATAGATGATGACGTAGTAATACATTAATTTGTACTTTTACTACAAATCTGAAAAAATCATTGAATTCCACATGCCACCAATTCATAACACCCTTGAAAAGTTAGGCAAAGTTAGTCATATTGTTACATAATTTAAAAAATTAACTGGACTTGTGGAGGTTTTAATCAGAAATATCTTGGCTCAGAATTAGTGGTTTTGTGCTATTAATAATTGTGGTATAGTAAAAATAATCACTAGAGGTAAATACAAATGGATGTATTAAATCCTTTTACATAGGAGCAATACCTTGCATTGAGAGAAATTAGAAAGAATTTTGAAAGTATTTTTTTGGTCTCGTGTGAATGATAGAGTGTATCTGAGTATTTTCTAAAAGTTCAGGGTAAAAAAAAAAAAACAAAAACAACTAAGTTCAGAGTAAACCAGGAAGGAACATAATCTACAGGGCACAGGAGTGACAGAAATGGATTAAGAGCGTTCTTTGAAATAGTCAAATCAGGAAGGAGGAAAAATCCACGGCAGCCTGAGGCAGTCAAAACGCAGTGGAAATTTGAAACAAAATTTGAGGGAAGCCAACACCATAATTTATGATTCTAAGTGTTCCTCATATCAAGGGGATATAAGTAGTAGGAGATAAAACAATATGTGGAGGCAAACTGTCTGGGTTTTAGAGGTTCAGAAAGGGCCGCAAAGGGAGTGATTCTGAAGTAGACACGGGCGATCTGAGGGTAAAATAGAAGTGAAACAAGAAGCCCTTTAAGGGTGTCTGTCGTGTGCCCTCTTACGCGGCAACCTAAAACACGCATGTAGAGCGGACTGTCCCCGCCCATCACCAATGTGGGTGTGACACTATTATTGCTGTGAGCATCTGGGCCTCAATCCCTGGGGGACCCTGTAAAGAACTATATAGAGCAGATTCTAGAATTGTCCTGCATAGGACAGGAGACTGGCACATTCATCCATTGACTCTTATCCCTAGGAAACAAGGTTTTTCCTAGTGGCCTTAATGTCCCTGAACTTCTGTATAGCACTTTCAGGAGGGCTGAGTGACCTGTTCAACTTTAGAAAAAGTCTTCTTGTAGAAAGAGAAATGGGACATGGCACTTTTCATGTGGGATAGTCAGCCTACAGGATATTTTCATCGAAGTTGTGCTGAAACCAGAGGTGTGCACCAGTGAAGTGATATGAGGCTTAAAAGCGTGTGCTGCATTGGGGCATTTGGGTGGCGTGGTCGGTCAAGCGTCCGACTTTGGCTGAGGTCATGATCTCCCAGCTCACCGGTTCAAGCCTTGCATCAGGCTCTGGGGTGGCCGCTCAGAGCCTGGAGTCTGCTTCAGATTCCGTGTCTCCGTCTCTCTCTGCCCTCTCCCACTTGCACTCTCTCTGTCTCTCAAAAATACAGAAACATTAAAATTTGTTTAAAAAGTATATGCCCCATCAGGTTAGTTTAATATTCTATTTTTTTTAATTTTATAAATCATGTTAATTAAAACGTGATCTCAATAAATTAAGTGGTGGGTAATATATCATAAAGTGCCAGTATACCATTTCTATACATGATCACCAGTCAAGTGCATGCCTATATCCCTTAACACATAACATGCTTCATACACAACAGCAGTGCCTTCACTTATTAATTTTTTTCATTCATTCAACATATAGGTATTGAGAGATAACTATAGTCAGGTACTTTTCAGGCAAAGAGAAAACATTGAGAACCAGGGCAGACAAGGAATCGCCCTCCTGGAGACTTTGTTTTGATGGAGAAGTGGGTCCCAGGTCTTATATTATGCCAAAGGTATAACCTAGTGAATATTCAGAGACTGGCAAGGCCACGGAAAATCCTGTTTTCCTAAATAAAAGTTAATATATCTCATGTTGTGTGTTCTGGATTCATCTATAGAAGAAGAACTGTGAGGGGTGCCTGGGTGGCTCAGTTGGTTAAGCGGCCGACTTCAGCTCAGGTCATGATCTCCCGGTCCGTGAGGTCGGGCTCTGTGCTGACAGCTCAGAGCCTGGAGCCTGTTGCAGATTCTGTGTCTCCCTCTCTCTGACCCTCCCCCGTTCATGCTCTGTCTCTCTGTCTCAAAAATAAATAAACGTTAAAAAAAGAAAAGAAAAGAAAAGAAAAAGAACTGTGAGTGAGCAAGTCATGAAACTATATTTGATAGGTTGCAACCCCATTTAATTTTTAGCTTTAAGTATATTAAATTAAGTTTAAATAGAACACATCTCATGCCAATAGCTTGCAGACAATTGAAAGCAAGCTCCTTAAATTAAATTTTAATATTGGTTATACTGGTGATAGTAATAATGACATCATCAACTGACAGACACTTGTTCAACAGTGAGGCTAAGAGAATTTATATACTGGGGCACCGGGGTGCCTCAGTCGGTTAAGCATCCAACTTCAGCTCAGGTCATGATCTCACAGTTTGTAGGTTCAAGCCCCACATAGGGCTCTATAGTGACAGCTCAGAGCCTACTTAGAGCCTGCTTCGGATTCTCTGTCTCCGTCTCTCTCTCTCTGCCTGTCCCCCACTCACACTCTGTCTCTCTGTTTGTATCTAAAAAATAAATAAACATTTAAAACGTTAAAAAAAGAGAGAGAATTTATATATTGAGAATTTTGGAAGAGGTTAGTGAAATGAAAGCAGAAAAAAATTTAAGTTAACAGTGAGGTTAAAAAAAACGTTCTGTAAAGCATAATTCCTTAGTCTGACATGTTATAAATCAGACTTCTTATATAGAGCCTGGCTATACTGTTTCCCAGAAATATTTTTTGCAAAGAAGTTAGTACAGTAGTTAGACATCGCGAAATCTGGGATGCAGAGAGCTCTGTCGCTTCAGGTGTGGTATTGACGGATGAGTCATTTGCTATGCCTCAGTTGCTTTATCAAGTAAATACAATTTTTACACTTGAAATGTCCTCAAAAGTTTCATAATTAAAGTGTTCTCCAGAAGTTCTCTGTTTCTGTGAATAAATGTTGGGGGAAAACCCAAACCTGGTCAAATCACGGTCTATATTGCTCGAAGTTTGTTGATTTAGACATAAGCTACAAAATAAGTTTTACTTTGCAACAGATCACACACAATTTAAAACTAAAAATTATCATTTCAACTTTTCTTGTTTGTTTTCTCAATGCTTATGATTCGAGATGTATATAGAGAGGCAACATTAGAAATACAACGTGAAGACCAGAATCTGGTCAATCAACATGGCTTCTGTTAAAATATATACATTTACTTAGGGTGAACAAACATGCATCATAACTTAAAAGAATTGGAAAAGACAAAAATGATAAAGCACACTTTAAAAATATTTCCAATGTCTTTTCTTAATAGCTGTGAAGGGAGGAAAAAAAAACATCTAAGTTCATACATAGCTTATGTGACAAATGAAACATGCTTTGAAAATACAATGCACTCTTCACTATCTTCTGGGACTTTAAGAATTTTTGGAAGAAATATGTTTACCTTTAGTCTGAGTAATGGAGTTGTCTTTTTTTTATGGTCACTTATTTATTTTAAGAGAAAGAGAGAGAGAGCAGGGAAGGGGCAGAGAGAGAGAGGGAGAGAGAGAATCCCAAGTAGGCTCTGAGCTGACAGCATAGAGCCCAACGTGAAGCTCAATCCCACGAACTGTGAGATTATGACCTGGGCTGAAATCAAGAATCAGATGCTCAAACAACTAAACCACCCAGGTGCCCCTAAGTTTTTATTTTGATCCAGTTCATTAACATACAGTGTTATATTCAAGTATACAATATAGGGATTCAACCCCTCCATACATCACAAGTGCACTCCTTAATCCCCATCACCTAGTTAACCCATCTCTCTCAAGCCCCTCCCTTCTGATAACCATCAATTTGTTCTCTATAATTAAGTGTCTTGTTTGTTTTGTTTCTTAAATTCCACATGAGTGAAATCATATATTTGTCTTTCTCTGACTGACTTTTTTGCTTGGCATTATACTATCTAGCTCCATCCATGTTGTTGAAACTGGCAAGATTTAATTCTTTTGTATGACTGAAATCTATTTTATTGTATGTATACACCATTTCTTTACCCATTCTTCAGTTGATGGACACTTGGGCTGCTTCCATATCTTGGCTATTGTAAATAATGCTGCTATAAACATAGTGATGCATGAATCCCTTTGAATTAGTGTTTTGGAATCTTTGGGTAAATACCCAGTAATGCAATTACTGGATACTAGGGTAGTTCTATTTTTAACTCTTTGAGGAACCTCCATACTGTTTTCCACAGAGGCTGCACCAGTTTGCATTCCCACCAACAATGCACAAGTGTTTCTCCACATCCTCACCAACTGTTTCTTGTGTTGTTGATTTTAGCCATTTCCCTGATGGTAACTGATGTTGAGTACATTTTCATGTTTCTGTTGGTCATCTGTATGTCCTCTTTAGAGAAAAGTCTGCTTATGTCTTCTGCCCATTTTTTCATTGGATTATTTGTGTTTTGGTGTTGAGTTTTATAAATTCTTTATATATTTTGGTTACTGACCCTTTATCAGATATACCATTTGCAAATATCTTCTCCCATTCTGTAGCTTGCCTTTTAGTTTTGTCCATTATTTCCTTCACTGTGCAGAAGCTTTTTATTTTGATGAGATCCCAAGAGTTTATTTTTGCTTTTGTTTCCCTTGACTCAGGAGACACATCTAGAAAAAAGGTTGCTATGGCCAATGCCAAAGAGGTTACTACCTGTGTTTTCTTCAAGGATTTTTATGGTTTCAGGTCTCACATTTGGGCCATTAATCCATTTTGAATTTATTTTAATATGAAATATTTTAATAATGTGCATTTAATTTTTAAATGATGTTATTTTATTAGATACTATGTAAGAAAATTTTTGATTATTTGCACAGTAAATTTCTGTATTCTTTTAAGAAATGTTTATTGAGGGGTACTTGGGTGGTTCAGTCAGTTGAGTGTACAACTCTTGTTTTGGCTCAGGTCATGATCGCAGGGTCCTAGGATTGAGCCCTGCATTGGGCTCCATGCTGGGTGTGAAACCTGCTTAAGATTCTCTCTCTCCCTCTGGTCCTCTCCCCTGCTCATCTATCTCTCTAAATAATAAGTAAGTAAATAAATAAATGGAAAAAAAAGAAAGAAAGAAATGTTTACCGAGTACCTACAATATACAAGGCATTATAACAGGTATTATGAGGGAGGAAAAATTTTAAAACATGTATAATCTGATGCTTAACTATTTTACATAAATACCTTTCATATATAGTCTTCCTTTTTCATAAGCTTTATTTCCCTTTTTCTTTCTTTACGCTTGCATGTTTCTGCTTCAACTGCTACATAATCCATATCAGCACCCAGAAAGGAAATGGTGAAAATAGCATATCTGCCATATATTCTCAAATTTGGAAAGGCCCTGACACTTCTATGTAAAGAAAGATCAGAATAAAGAGAAGGTGGATGAAGATAAAGGGAATTCTGAGGCATAAAGAAAGTGTAAACATTTATATTAAACATATCCTTCATCTTTTCCAATTCATTAGCAATTTAGGCCACTTGATATGAGAAAGTGGGATAACTAATCTCCCCAACAAAGTGAAGTGTGAGCCTCATCCACTGGGCCTAGCCAGAGGATTAGAATAATTTACCTGACTGGGTACAGAGTGGGGAGGGACATGCCATGGCTCCTGTGTGTTGACTCAAAAGAAGAATAGGAAAAACAGTTTTACAGAAAAGTTGACATTGAAAGCCAATGATATACTCTAATAGAGTAATTCCTGTGTAAAGGCGAAATAAAGAGCAACTAGTAATGAAGCATAATAAGTCATGGGAAACCAAAATAAATATGGTGGGTAGAAGGTACAGTCCATACAAAACCCATGAGGTCTGTGAAAAGAAATTCGCAAGTGCTGTGTACATGTGTTGGTGTGCATGTATGTATGTATTTATGTCAGTTTAGAGAGAATCCTTCATACAATGTGCTAGATGAAGCTATCAAGAAGACAAACCAAACTATCAGGGAGCTTAAAAAGTGGAAACAGATTTAAAAACCCCTTTGGATTAGGTTGTAGGAAATCAAAACAGCTATGTCCTGGGTTAGGAGATTATAGGAAATACATTGCAAAGCAGACCACTGCTATCTTGCCTTGCTGAAAACCGCGGGCAAGCTTTGCTCATCTAGTTAATATATATCTAGGGGGTGGGTCCCTCTTGTGCTCATGAATTCCTTAGACCATGTTATCAGTGGAATATCTTATCTTGTTTCCCACCGTTTTCTGCATCTGCTCTTTTGTAGTCTCTGGGATGCCTTAACTTCTTTCTCTGCACACGTTCTATACTTTCTTACTGGCACATAGCCCACTGACATATTGCACAATATTTTCCCTGTAATGTATGCCTAATAAATATGGGAACTTGAGAGCAGCTTGGGGAGGCTTCCTTTAGCCTCCCTCTCACCTCTCTTGACTTGCATGGAGTCTTGAGTAATCTTTTTTGCTGTCCTCGGCTTTGCTGGACAAAGCTGAAAGCTGAACCCACATTATGTATTAGGGAAAATAATTTCAATGAGTAAAAGTTAACGATGAAGAATTATCTTAAGCTGGATGACAAGAATTTAAGTAGCCATCATTCATTTTAGGCTTTTTCTTACAACCTTTTAATGATGCAGTGGTATCAGAACAGGGCTGTCTAAATGTAAGGAATTTTAAGATTGATGCAATTAAAAACCAGAGAAAAATTAAGGGTGTTATGAGTAAGTTGACTGACAGAACTCAAGATGGACAGAAAAAGAAGACAAGACTAGAAAGAAACTGATGAACTGTGATAATAACCTTTTGAAGAATACATGGTGTAATGAAGGAAATATCAGATGTGTTAGACATGAAGGTGTGATAAATGAGAAGGATGGTATACAATAAAGGGAGACAAAATTTTTAAAATGTGAAGATTAGGAATGACTCTGTGTCTCTGTATTACTTATTGAGGGCTACCATAGCAAAATACCACAGACTAGGTGTCTTAAACAATAGAGCATTTACTCTTAACTATTACACAAAATAACTGTATATTGACTTATTCCCCGCATCAGACTCATTGAGGATTTACATAATAATAAGGATTTTACTTGCTATTTGAATTACAAATAATATAAATTTAACTAATATTTTTGTCACTTGGAAAAAATATACCTATAGACTAAGCTTTCCTACTTACTGCATAACAGGTTCATAAAATTTTAAATATAAATTAGGTAGGTAAAGTTTTATTTTGCCTTATATCTTTCTTCTCCTACCAAATCAATTATTTCCCATCTGATTTTACATTTTATTGTATACCTTAAAAGTTCCCAGACAGCTCAAATAATTTATTATTCTCTGTATGATTGTTTTTTAAAATCTAATATTGGAGAAATGTGACCTGAGCCTAGCCATAGCACAAATTTAGATATTCATAAACACCAAATAATTTTATTTATACTTACATTATACACTATATATATTATATTTCTGAGATTATATATATGTATATATATATAATTTCTTCATATAAAGTAAAGAATCTATATTAGGAAAAAACTCTTCAAGTTCTTCACACTTTTTGAAGGCCTTTGCATTTTTTAAGACTTGTAAGTAGAGGGGCGCCTGGGTGGCTCAGTCAGTTGAGCATCCGTCTTCAGCACAGGTCATGATCTCACATTCCATGAGTTCGAGCCCCATGTCGGGCTCTGTGCTGACAGCTCAGAGCCTGGAGCCTGTTGCAGATCCTGTGTCTCCCTTTCTCTCTGCCCCTCCCCTGCTCATGCTCTGTCTCTCTCTGTCTCAAAAATAAATAAAAACATTAAAAAAATTTTTTAAAAAGACTTGTAAGTATATACTTGTAGTATTTTGGGATATATTCTAAGTATACACCATACATAAATTTTATAGATGTTATTATATTCTTAAAGGATGTAGCTTTAAGCAATGTGAAAACACAAAACACTGTATATAAATCAGTATTTTTCATATTTTGCATCGTTGTCTTCTTTATATCCCAAATTTCTTTTCATGAACAAATTCACAATTTTGTTGTCATTTATGAGGTTTCTACCCTCTAGAACTCTTGATTCTTTAAGCCCTGTGTTCATAGACACACGTGGACTCTGCCAATATACTAGAGCACCCTATTTTAAATAGAATAAGTGATATGACAGAATTCACACAAATAATGATCTAGAATTGCATGGATCATAAAATTTTTGATTCATATGTGCAGCATCTTAGAGGTACGGTGTTAAAAAAAAACAAATATTTTAGAAGTGTTATTTATATGTTATAATATCACCACTGATCCTTGAATAAAAGTAATAATTAGCCAAATGTTAGCATCCTCTGCCACTGAGCCCTGGTATTTGTGTTCTCCTGAGAAATGGAACCAATGGGATTATATTTCATATACGTATAAAATGAGGTTTATTATAAGATACTGGCTTATATAGACTAAGAACTCCCACAATCACCATCTGTCAGCTGGAGACCCAGGAAAGCTGGTGGTGTCATTTGAAGGCCTGGGAGCCAGAGAACTAATAATGCAGACTTCAGTCCACGTCTGAAAGCCAGAGAACCAGGAGAATGGAAGGCAGACTTCCTCTGCCTTTGTGTTCTATTCATGCCCTTTAGGGCCTGAATGATGCCCACCCACATTGGGGAGAGTCATCTGCATTAGTCAATTCACCAATTCAAATGTTAATCTCCCTCCAGAAACACCCTCACAAAGGTACCCAGAAATACTGTTTAGCAGGGTATTTGGGCATCCTGTGTTCCAATCAAGATGACACATAAAATTAACCATCCCTTGTCTCATAAACATATTTTATCAGGCCAAGATGATTCAGTGATGATCTTAAATATTTGATCTTTCCTGGTATTTCTGAATAGCCAGTCAACTGAGCTTGTATTTGTCTCCCTTATATTCTAAATTCTAAAAAAACCAAAAAGGCACCTTATAATCACAGTCTATTTCAGAGAAGAGAATGTACTGAGTTTCTTTCTTCATATGTACTTCCACCTGCTGAAATTGCAGCAAAGCATTAAAATCAAAGAGTTGATATAGGTCAGAGTGATTCTGCATACCACAAAGTTTTGTTTAACTATACAAGAAAGGAATGGTTAAAGCCATGTTTGAGTTATCAACCCTTTGTAAACATAGTTCTAGAATTTTTTGAAGGCTCATGAATTTATTCCCATAGCTAAATTTTAAACAACTTATGAAAAAAACAAAGATCAAATCATGGATGGATTTTTTTTTCTTTAAAAAAATTAATGTTTATTTATTTTTGAAAGAGACAAAGAGACAGAGCACCAGTGGGGGAAGGGGCAGAGAGAGGGAGACACAGAATCCAAAGCAGGTAGGCTCCAGGCTCTGAGCTGTCAACACAGCTGACATGGCTCGAACCCATGAACCATGAGATCATGACCTGAGCCAAAGTCGGGCGCTTAACCGACTGAGCCACCCAGACACCCCACTGATGGATTTTTAATTTTTACTTTCCCATTTGAGACAATGTATTAGATATTAAACTTTGTATTGTTCATTATGGGGCCAAACACATTTGTTTCAAAGGGACTGTTTCTTACCCTAAGAATTTGGAAGTTGGTTAGAATGACTAATGTTCCTATTTTCCAATATCTTTATGAAAATATATTTTGTATTCCCTCAGTACATTACTGGTAGAAGCTTAACTTAAACTGTGATTCAAAATTGTCCAAAGGGCGGGTGGAGACAGACAGCTAGAATTTTATTAAGATGTTAAGGAAAGTTCTGGGATAAACTCATTTTAAAGGATAAGCTGGATATAGCGAACCTGGCCTGACTAAGCCATTGGAGAACATGGTCATCGCTTCTGTCTTCAGGTTCTTCTCTAGGTTCTAAGTCAAATTTAAATTTAAATTCAGAAAGAACTATTTCCCTAAAATTATTTTGAGATATTGAAGCAGAAACAGAAATACTTCAGTATATTTTAAGCCAGAAGAAATGATCTATTGTGTTAAAGGCAGCTGAGATGTCTAATATGATATACTAAAAAGTACAATTTGGACTTACAGACTAAAGCTTTATTTTGACATTTGACAAGCCCCTCTAGAATAGAGTGCACAGAGGAAGTGAATGGTGATGACTCTTCCAAAAAAAATCTTGTGGTGAAAGCAAGATTCTATCCTCAGAGATACTGAATGAGTATATTGACCACAGACAAACTTCTGCTTTGTTTTGTTGAACGTGTGCCTATTTGCTTTAACAATGGGGAATATTGAACCATGTTATATGAACAGAGAATTAAAGAGTAGAAAGAGCGGAATCAAAGATCTTGGAGAGAAGTGAAGTGGAATGATGAGGTACCAAGAAAGAATGCAGGGATAAAATCTACAGCAGGTGTGGAGGGTTTAGCTTTTATCACAAGCAGATTCTGCCACACTGTAGTAAGAGAGAAAAAGAGTACAGATACAGATATCCTTGTAGAACTGGAGGTTGAAATCTGAGGCTGCAACCACCTATGTCCTCAATATTGTCTGTAAAGTAAGAAGTGAGATCATATAGAAAAGTTTTGGTGTGCAGATGAGGAAGGAAGCAGAAATGAAGTTCATGTATTTGAAGACAGTGAATAGATGGCAGAGAGCTATCTAAAGACACACACAATGGTATTTCTGAACTTATATGCTCTTCTCACTGTGGAATGACCACTTTCCCCTCAAGAATTGAAATCTATTTCTTAGCCTTTCTGAATCTGAACAGACCAACTGACTGCTTTCACTAATAAAATACAGGCAAAAAGATAATGTGTCCATTCCTGATATAGACCTTAATTGGACATTCAGTTTCTGATTCCCGTTCTTGGAAGCCAGCTCCTTATAAGATGTATGGATGTCCTGAGTCCAGCATGCTGTACGAAGGGAAAGCCATGAGGAGAGGCCATAGGGAATGAGATACTGTTGACAGAGAGCTAGGGAAAGAAGCATCGAAGTTAGATACCCACTTTGAATGTGCAGCACACTTAAGAATTCAGACTAATCTATCCTGGGACACGATCTGTCTACAACTAAAGGACATGATTACTCAGCTGAGCAGAGGCAAATTGCAGAACTATGAGACATGTTAATGAGAAATTATTGATTTAAACCACTAAGTTTTGAGATCATTTGTTACATGGGAATAGATAATTGGAAAATAATGTAGAATATGTTGTTTTGGAGGGTTCCAGGCTGTGCTAACCAGAAAAATACAGTAGGAGCTATGAAGCAGTGTTTAAAGCCTAAATAAGTGTTAAACTAAACTTAATTTGGAAACTCGATGTACAGTTGAGTAAATACAGCCAGCTGTAATCATGAGCTAAGTATGAGCACTGACACAAAGAAAAATACTTGTTCATAGTCTAAAGAATGTTTATTAGGGGCGAGTACAAGAAAATGAAAGTCATTCAAGGAAGTAAAAGATCGTAATAAAGAATTATTTAAATTATTATTTTAAATAAATAAATATTTTAAACTAAATGAATGTTTCATTGTCTTTTTTATTTTTTAAGGCTTATTTTCGGGAGAGAAAGAGAGAGCATGAGTGGACGAGGGGCCGAGAAAGAGGGAGACACAGAATCCGAAGCAGGCTCCAGGTTCCGAGCTGTCAGCACAGAGCCCCACGCAGGGCCCGAACTCATAAACCATGAGATCATGGCCTGAGCTGAAGTTGGATGCTTAACCGGCTGAGCCACCCAGGCGCCCTGTCTTTGATTGTTTTTACCACTTTTACTCAAACTGTTCTGGAGTGCTCTCAGTCTCCATCATCATCACCTCCATTGCCACTATCATCATCATCATCATCTCATCTTTACCACCCCAACATATGCTTTTCCACTGAATCTAATCAGAATTTCTCTGTATAAAATAGTGGGTGAAAATCACTTTTCCTTTAAGCTGGTGTATAGTTTCTAATCTTCCTCAAATGATTGGCATTAATTATAGATTGTCATTCTTGGGAGGATCCATTCTTTCAAATGGTCTGATCTGACACTGAAGATTCTTTTTTGTTCCTCCACAAGTTGATGCTTTGTAATTTAAGATCCAGAAGACTGTATTGAATCTGGAAATAGCAGGCAGGCCCTTGTAAGCCCTTGTAATTCCTCCTAAATAAATTTATTTAATGTAGTTTCTTTCTTTTCCTTCTTTCCTTCCCTCCTTCCTTTCCTCCTTCCTTCCTTCTTTCTTGCCCTCCTGTCTTCCTTCATTCCTTGAAAACACTTCCTATACTATTATTTAGGATTGGGATTATACCTGAAGAAATTAGAGAAACTATCTAGAACAGAAAATGAACTTTCTCTAGGTTTGCTTTATTTTTTAAGAAGTCTTGAGTACATGAAATTGTTGATGTTCTTCAGCAAGCAACTTTACAATGATATGTCACACATATGTCACACCTACGTTTTCACCACACTCCTGAACTGTGAGTTACAGTTACAACTGCCAAGAAAAAAGAGCACTTTAAATTTTAAGAACTGATTTTGTGTGTTTTCTGTTTTGCTGGCTGCCAGAGAGGAACTGCTAGTCCTTTTTTTATGCCAATGGAAACCAAAATAGATTGAGACTCATTTATACTGATTGTGCCAAAGGGGAATGATGTGAGAAGCTGATATAAATGAAGTTGAAATGTTCTTTCTAGTTTTATTACTCCTTAGGAAAGGAATTTTCCTAAGAAAATATCAGAATCACATAACAATAATCATGTTGAATTAACTTTTTAAATTAAAAATTGAGTATTCCCTGTGTCCTTCAGCAATGTACAGGGGTAAATATTGGATGGAAAATTTTTAGCATAACTGTTCAAAGAAGTATGTAGAACATATTCAGTGGATAAAAAAAATGTGACCTCACTTTTTCTATTCAGTCAGTCATGCAGCCTACACCTAATTCCCTAGTTCAGCCATTCTATTAAGCAGTGCAGTCATGTCCAAAAAAGAATAAAATATAAGCAAGGCGATTTGTCTTCTGAGGTAGTTTAGCCACTAGAATTTATCCCCTCCATTTTACAACACAATCCTGATAGATATTCAAATTTACTTTTATTTACATAATAGGTGATTAGACAAGCCCACATTTATATTCTCTTTCCATTTACAAATGCCCTATTTAGTCATCTATTATTGTCTAATAGTCTTCCACAAGGCAAGGGCCCCATATATCATTAGGATATGATTTCAATACTGCCCGTCCTCTAACCTGTAAAGACTTAACATCCATGCACGGAAAACACGAGACTCATGTTATTGTCGCAGGATTTTTTTTCCCTCAATACCTGGGGTTCATGGTCTCACCACTTTGAAGACTGAAGAGGTGGACACAAAATGAGCAGCAGGCAAAAGTTTATTAGAGTATAAGATCAGAAAGACAAATAGAATGAAAGCTCTCTTTACAGAGAAGAGGCATTCGAAAGTGAGTGCTATGACCAATGCAAGGGTCCTTGTTTTGTAAGTTTCCGGTCAGCCCTTCTTTCTCTTCCCCCTCCTTCCTTCTCAGGTCCTACCCTTATTGGCTTGATAACTCTAGGTGCTGGGTTGTCCATTCCTGATTGGTTTGATTCTGTTTCATGAGGGATGTTCTATGGCCCTACCATTCCTGTGGGTCATATGTTTTATTGTCTGCTACTTATTTTTAACAGGTCTTTTGTCAAATTCCTGAAGGAAACCCAAGGGGGACTAGGTGGTGTGTGTTATATTCTCATGAGGAACCTTATGCCTGAGAGAGTTTGCTATGGTCAGATGCTCCCAGCATTGTTCCAAAATACCTGTTTTTCCCCACCCAGGGACCTCAGGTCCTATCCTCTCCCTCTCTGCCTAAAGAATCTATCTTTTCCTATCGTACTCTCTGTGTTGTAGTAAAACCAGAGATGCTTGATTATACCATTCCTTTCTGCTAGTGAATTATCTTTGAAAAATTTTAGACAAACAAATGGGCATGCACGCCGATATTGATTACAGACCCTTTTTATCCACCATTTCACTTTCTGAGGTGTCAGCTACCCCCCCAGTCAACCACACTCAGGAAGCAGATGATCCTTCTTCTGACTATGGTCAGAAGGTCAATAGTAGTCGAAGAGATGTCACAATGGCTGTGCCTTTCACCTCACTTCATCGCATTCTGTAGGCCTCGTGTCATCTCACATCATTACAAGAGAAGGGTGAGTACAGTGCAATAAGATATTTTGAGAGAGAGAGAGAAACCACTTTCACATAACTTTTATTACAAGATCTATTATCTCAAATTTGTATGGAGTTAGATGTCACAATGATAAAATACTCTGTCTCTCGGGTTCACATATTCCTAACAAACCGCAGTAGATAATATGATCTGAGTATTTTACAGCTACTCAGAACTAAGAATGTCAGAGAACTTGAAAAAGCAGATAAATAATGATAGAATTAAGATTCAGACCCAATCGAGACCAAATCCAATATGACCTCCATGAACAAAGGAGTACTAATAAGAGAGTAATAAAGTAACAAAGTAATAAAAAGCACTATGAATTTTATCCTTTTTGAGAGAAAGAAGTTCGAATTATTCCTTTTTGGGAGGAAAGAGTAAGAATTGTTTTTTTAAAGTAGGTAGATACATGTAATGATACATAATTATTATGAGGTGCTAAGTTTTATTCAGTTCAAAAAATTTCTTTTATATAATTATCTACTGGTAATAGTTTCTAAAAGTTCTTTTCTTGAAAAATAAAAGAAATTGATATGGCCAAGGCATTTTTCTATCTGGACCTGCATGTTTCACTTTATTCCTTTTCCAAATTAGCTTTGAAATTTAATGATAATAAAATTCACTGAGTAACAAAATCTCATCTTAAATGCTGCTGTCAGATGAAACTTAAGACAAAATATTAAACATAGAAAGAAATTTTTAAATATTCAACACTAAATATTTAAACATAATTCTGTAACATTTGGATATTATAATTCCTTTAGTGTTTCTCTAAGATGTAATAAAACTTTCCCAGTTAATGGGGTGCCTGGGTGGCTCAGTCAGTTGAGTGTCCCCACTTTGGCTCAGGTCATAATCTCACTGTCAGTGAGTTCAAGCCCTGCATCAGGCTCTGTGCTGACAGCTCAGAGCCTGAAGCCTGTTTCAGATTGTGTCTCCCTCTCTCTCTGCCCCTCCCCCACTCATGCTGAGTCTGTCTCTCTCTCTCTCTCTCTGTCAAAAGTAAATAAACATTAAAAAAAATTTTTTGAAAACCCTTCCCAGTTAAAATTGTGATTATGCACAATAATGATCAATCACTTAAAAAATAACATTTAACAAAAGTATATTTTATTTTTCTACACTGAATTAAATGATAACATTCAGGAAATTAACAATATTCAGAGAATATTTTATTCTGGACTTTGAATTTATTCCTTTTTTTTTCATTTCTCTATAGTACATGCTGCTAGCTGAATAAGTAATTTGCTATTTGTTATTGTTTTTCTTGATGGGATAAATACCGTAGCCAGTTATAATTATCTGCATATTTTTTAAATGTTTATTGATTCATTTTGAGAAAGAGAGAGCCTGCTCAGCAAGCTGAGGAGGGACAGAGAGAGAGGGAGAGAGAGGACCCCAAGGAGGCTCCATGTTGTCAGAGTGGAGTCAGATGCGGGGCTCAATTTCACAAACTGTGAGATAATGACCTGAGCTGAAATCAAGAGTCAGACCCTTAACCAACTGAGCATCCCAGGTGCCCCAATTATCTGCATATTTAAATCAGGTATATTTCTATCTTAAAGCTAATTTTTTAAAAATGCTTATTTATTTTTGACACAATGCGAGAGACAGAGCGCAAGCAGCAGATGGGGCAGACAGAGGGAGACACAGAATCCGAGGCAGTCTCCAGGCTCTGAGCTGTCAGCACAGAGCCCGATGCAAGGCTCGAACTCATGAATCGTGAGATCATGACCTGAGCCGAAATCAGACACTTAACTGACTGAGCCACTCAAGTGCTCCATTAAAGCTAATTTTTAAAGAGTCCTTAGTAGTACTTAACTTGTCTTCCTATTTTATCTAGAACAGCCCTATACAGTAGAAACACAACATAAGTGACACATGTAATTTTAAATTTTCTCATAGCCACATTAAGAAAGTTAAAAGAATTAAGAAAATCCATCCACTAAGATATTTGCATGAACCAATATATTCAAGATATCATTATTTAAACATGTAATCGATATAAAAACTATAAATAGGATATTGTACTTTCTATACTGTATATGAAATGTATTGTGAATTTACATCTTAATTTAAATTAGATACATGTCAAGGGCTCGGTATTCATATGTGACTAGTGGATATCACATTGGACAGTGTTGTTCTTGAAAGCAGAATGTGTCTTTAAATTACTCCAAATAAGTGCATAGAAATTGCTTAATTAAAGTAAGTGCTCAAGTATGCTCACTTTCTCTAAATGTTAACATTGTTTTTAATTTTTATAATGGAAAATTTCCCCACTAATTGAAAAGTAGATTCAATAATGTAATAGATCTCTTGGGTGCATCACTCAGCTGCCAGAATTATCCACTTATGGTGGTGTTTCTTCTCAACTCATGTGTCATCTATATCTCCACCCACTCTTACCTTTATTCTTATGATAAAGCAAATTAGATAAATCATAGCATTTTATTCATATGGTTAAGTATGTATCTTTTCTTTCTTTCTTTATATATATATATATATATATTTTTTTTTTTTTTATTTTAGAGAGAGAGAGAGAGAGAGAGAGAGAACAAACGAGTGGAAGAAGGGGAGGGGCAGGCAGGGGCAGAATCCCAAGCATTCTCCACACCCATCAGGGAAAGGATGCAGGCTGGATTCCCAGGACCTTGGGATCATGAGCTGAGCAGAAATCAAGAGTGGAATGTTCAACAGACTGAGCCACCCAGGTGCCAGGTTAAGTAAGTATCTTTAAAAGGTAAGCCGTTTAAAAAATATAACCACAGTACCTTTAATACACCTAAAATATGTGCAAATACTTTGAACATTCAGTGTCAGTATTCGAATTCCAATCATTCTATAAGTGGCACAATTTTTTAACAGTTCATTAAAATATATGTTAAGTTGCTATTTTTTTGTTTCTTTTCCTCTACAGACTTTCATTCTTTCTCTTCTTTCTCTCTCCTCCTTCCCCCCTTTCTCTCCTTTTCATTCATTTGCTGATTCAACTGTTCTTGCATTTTGTGTTATTTCCATTTTGTTTTGTTTTTAAAGTTTTTGCTCTGCAGGATTTCCCACATTCTGAATTTTGCTGACTATATTGCGGTGAAGTAATGAAATGCTTCCTCTGTTCATGGTATACCCTATGTATTGGTAGATTAAATCTAGATTCAGGTTTGATTTTTTTAACAAGATTATTTTATAACATATGTATATGCTGTTGTTTGTGTGTGTTTTGTTTTGTTTTGTTTTGTTTTGTTTTGTTTTCAACAGAAGATGTAGCAGGATTCTCCCAGAGAGAGTCTTGACACCGAAGCTTTTATTTCCAGGAAGCAACTTTATTCGTTCTGGAAGCACTGAGCCCTGAAAGCCATGTGGCATAGTTTTTTCTACATTTTCTATTTCTTTGTCTCCCATATGTGGTAACGCACACAAATACGTAGTCTGATAAAGCAGTCTCACTTTACAAGATCTTCAGGGATGTTGTCACATAGGCATATCGCCAGGTTACCTTGAAGTTACCTCTTTTTTTTTTTTTCTCTCTCCTTAAGGAGGAGACCCTACCACAAGGACACAAATTTTTCATCAGGCGACACACATGTTCTGGTCATCTTTTTTTAATGATGCTAGCAACTATTGGTGATTGGTAATTAATGCATAAAATCATTACTTCACTGAAGATTGAAAAAAAAATCCTTGCCCAATTGTTCATTCTTCATGTATTACCTGGAAAATTTCTGTGAAAAAAAAAAGTTTCCCATCATTTGCTGTTTGATTACCCAGTAGCAAATACAATTTTTAAGAGAAATGCTGAAATACTTTTAAAAAAATTAGCAGTTAATAACACAGTTTTTCCTCAAGTTTCAAAAATGAATTTTTAAAAAATTTAACTAACTCATAGGTCTAAATACATTAGATGGTTTTTGTTTTGTTTTGTTTTGTTTTTGTTTTTGTTTTTGTTTTTGTTTTTTTGTGATGTCAAGTGTGAGCTACCTTTGGCCAGTGGACATTGCTTCCCTTAGGTTGCTGACTTTTTTTTGAAATGATACTAACATTTTTCCAGAGCTTCCTTGCTATCTGATATTAGGATGTGGGGACTCATCTTGTGTATTATATTATCCACAGCTAGAATAAGACATTTCTCCTCCATATGCTGACTCACCTTTTGTGGAAAGGCTATCTGGGTACTGCCTAGACATGCTATCACTAGGGGATAAGCCATTATTTCTAGGTCTTCTTAGTAAAGTGCTAGAAAATTTTTGTTATTGTTTGCTGCTTTTCAAGATAAAGTACATAGTGAGTTCATGGTAATATTTATTTAAAATGCCAGATGATAGGAATTTCATTTAATCTATTTACCTTATATTTGTATCTCCTTTACTTATGATGGGAAGGTCATTCTTATAGGACCTCAGGAGTGATTAGAAATAAAATATTACATAATTACTCAATTTGTATACTTCACAATACATACGGCTATCTCAGAATGGAAATATTAACCCTACTTTAAGCAATATGATTTTTGAAAAAAATTAATATTTTTATAACACTTATTTGGGTTCTGCTACAAATTTAGTCACATTACTGTGTTTGAAATCCATTTGGCATAATTCCCACCCGTGTGGATATGACCAACTTTGTGCATATTTATATGCATTTGTTACATTTTACTGTTTGTATTATTTGGGATTTTTAATTTAATTTTGTTTAATAGTCATATGAAATATCTGCATGGCTCCAAAGCAAAATGTACAAAACAAGGACTATTTAAAGGATCTTAATTTTTACAGAAGTCCCCTTTATTTTATTTCTTTCATTATTGAAAACCTTTATTTTTTATTTTAATGTATTTTTTATGCTTTGCTTATTATAAGCAGATATTTTTCTATACACCACCTTTCTGAGATAAACTGAACCATACTATAAATCACCTCTATATAATAATATATAGACATGAAATGGTTTTTTTTTTATTTCTTTTTAACATTTATTTATTATTGAGAGACAGAGAGAGATAGAGCATGAGAATGGGAGGGGCAGAGAGAGGAGGAGACACAGAATCCAAAGGAGGATCCAGGCTCTGAGCTGTTAGCATGGAACCCGACGCAGGGCTCTGACTCACAAACCCGGATACCATGACTTGAGCCTAAGTCGGACGCTTAACCAACTGAGCCACCCAGGCGCCCTGGACATGAAATGTTTTGACTTTAATTCAGAAATTCTGTAACCTAAAAAACCTTTTTACATAAAATGGAAGAGTAAGACTATTTTTCATATTTTGTATTGTCATATTTGTATTTCATATTTTATATTATCGTATTTGTATTTCGTATTTTGTATTGTAAACTTTCTGAGGTAAGAACATATATCCAAAAAGGTGAAAACTTTATTGTCTCCTTATGAAGGGAAGGCTACATGGCTTTTATATATCATAGATTTTATTGGGATACATAGTTGAATCCAGGGCAGTCTTTCAGAGAAGGGACAAAGATGTGATAGAGTTGCCTGTCACTTAGGCTGGAAAAAATGGCCATTGTATCTGGTTCATTTTGGAAACTGGAGGGTGGTTTCTAAAAACCTCTTCTTTCTTTTGAGTTTGAGAATATACCTTTTCCAGCAGGCAGTGAAATTTGCCCTCAGCAAGATGAACCCATCTTCTATAAGTACCTTGTATTCAATTAAGCGTTGCTTTTTAAAATAGCATTTATTAATATGTCTCATTTAATGGATGATAGATCCAAGTGAGAACATTTCGCTTTAAGTAATGTAAACCAATTCAAAATTGCCATTAAGTTGTGAATTTGAATTGCTCTAGTCATGGCTAATTACCAAAGAACTAGTTTTAAATTCTTTCCATTCGTCTTCTCTCTTAAATTTACAAAAGAGAAAAGATGTTGATGGCTGAGGTAGAGTGTCATTTGCTCCAATCAGAGAATTTTGTCAGGTGTTTATACTTACCCTCTCCAAAGAAAATTTACATGTCCAAAATGCCTGGAAACAAACCTGCTAGAAATCATCAACCTCACATTGCACATTTGGGAATTTTAAGTGTGTTTACTTTATCCAAAAATGATATTACACACACACACACACACACACACACACACACACAGCTAGAATTCCTGTAAGAACTCATTATGAGAAGGTCAGAAATAGATTGATTCCATGTATGTACGCATGCATGTATATTTATATATATTGTATAAATTTAAACATCAAATACCATGTCAATTAGACTACATATTTTAAAAGTAAGCACCTAGGAAATCAGTTCTCTCTCCAAAATAAAATATTTTTATTTTTATTTTAACGCTCAGGAATATGAACAAGGACTTATCAGTTAAAAATAAAGGAAAACACCCACCCATAGCCTAGAGTGTTGCATGCATGTGATAAGAGCATATGTGAGCAAAGGTCAGGACAGTGTGAGAGAGTAAAATGTTCTGATAGAGAGATTTAAGGCATAAGAAATGCAACTTTTCTTTAAGTATAGATAATATTGACCTCATATCCTCCAGTTAGAGAGAGATACAATTCATTTAGTAAGCCATCTTCACAAAAGATTGGCGTATTGAGACAGGGACCAAAGGAGAGCATAGATAATGATGATGAAGCATGTTTTGAAAAATCCCATGAGCTTATATGGCTTTTGAGATAAGCTGCTTTTCCAACTTCTTGGTTTTTGGGAATCCGACCACAGGAATGAAGTTAAAGCAGTTAGGAGCTGGTTACAAAAGCCGAGCAATGATTAGCTGAAAGTGTATGCATCGGGTAAGCAGTTGCATGTTAAACAGAGTCTCTGTATCTAACTTTATTGCAAAAATATTTACCAATTCCCTCCATATTATAATTGTTAAATTATATGTGACTCTTCCATTATCATGGATAATTCAGAGCTGAAATCTAATTCATTTCATTTTTCAAATGCACCAGCAAATGATTAATTAAAGATTTTATGATATACAGGAAAAAAAATACCTAGAGGCTTAAAGATAATCATAACAAAAGAGATCCACTGAAATTGACGGAAAATGCATGAGTCAAATATCTTATTCCTTTCCATTCCCTGTTACACATTGTCCTTCTAGCAATTAAGCTCCTTTTCATTCAGCTCTCGCCGATATTGAATTCTAAATATTGAAGAAACCACATTCATTGAAAAATGCAACACTTTCATTTTGGGATAAAAGATTTAGTTTATAAGAGATGAAACTTTAATCTGAATTTCTCTTTTAAGGGTATTGCATTCCATTATCTGAAAGCCCTACATATAAATGGGGGATGATAGATTATTTTTTCCATACTCAGGATGTTTAGAGATCTTTTCAAAAAATGTTAATTTATTTTTTAGATATGGAGATTTGATTTTTAAATTTTTTTTTTTTTTTTTTTTCAACGTTTATTTATTTTTGGGACAGAGAGAGACAGAGCATGAACGGGCAAGGGGCAGAGAGAGAGTGAGACACAGAATCGGAAACAGGCTCCAGGCTCTGAGCCATCAGCCCAGAGCCTGACGCGGGGCTCGAACTCACAGACCTGCGAGATCGTGACCTGGCTGAAGTCGGACGCTTAACCGACTGCGCCACCCAGGCGCCCCTGGAGATTTGATTTTTGAACTGTTGGATTGTTGGATTGTTATTTTAAGGCTGAAAATTGTTTATCAGTCAACCTAATTGTCCATTGCTCACCTTTAAATGAGTCCTCTCCTTTCTTAGCCATTATTTCAGATGTGTGGTAGGTGGCTGAATTCCTATTTGTAGCAACGTTACTATGCCTCACCCCAGGAACACAGAGGCATTGACAATTGTCTTCACTGTCTCAGCTCCTACTCTTGTCTACTAAAGTAAATAGGAAATGCATAGATTTTATTGGTGACCCAATCCAGCTTACCAACACTGTCTTAAAAGTTCCAAGATCAGTGGAAAATGTAGTTTCTAATCAAACCACTCCATAAAACCTGTGTTTTATGTTATAAAACCTGTGTTTTATGTTAACCTGTGTTAAGGCTGAATTAAGAACTTATATAAACTACAGCCCTAATTTTTAATTTACTGTTAGTACAGAAGGATGGGTATTATTATTTTCACTTTACAAATAAGGTGACTCAAGCCCAAGAATAGTTACAAGTCATGCTCAAAAAGGACCAGCTGGTGAGACTGAAGCAAAGATTTAACCTACAAGCTCTGGCTCCAAATCCAGGGTTTCTATACACAGTCTCCATATATATGTGTGGACCAGGCTTAGTAAAAAGTGAATGTCTTGAAAGATATATAGATGCTTAATTTCTCATTCCATGTTTACCTCCTAGTGTTGAGCACCTCGGGATTAACTTTGGTCCACTTTTTCCTTGTCTGTTAATATCCATTCCCCTGGCATTTCACCCCTCCCCTCTCAATGATAGCAACAATGGTTTTAAAATCATGGAATAAACAAATCTGTACTTCAATCCTGTCTTCTCATCTGTTGTTTTGTTTTGTTTTCTTTATCTCAAGTGTCCAACTTTATCACGTGTCTTTTTATAAATGTCCTACTAATGTCTCCAGAGTAAGTGCTCAATTTTTGCCTTTCCTCATATTTTCTCTGCAATGCCAGTAGTTTTGCATTGCCATTTAACTTTTGTTAAAAGTTTGATTGTCCTTTACCCTGAATAACCCATATACGATAGTTTTTTGGTCCAAAGGCATTTTTATGTCTTCTCATCATTGTCATCCTATGCCAGCACTTGGGGAAACATGAACTAGAGACATTTACCACAGAGTGATAAAAATGCACATGTAAAAAGTAACTTTAAAAAATAACTTCAATATTTCCATCCAAAATTTACATCAAAAAATGTCATGAAATAATTGTATTACAAAATTATATATATATGTATATATATACTTATACATATACATATATATATATGTAACTGAACATATTGCTGAAGCAATTATGCTTATTAAGAGGTCTCTTACTCTAAGATATTATCTCTAGATCGTCCAGATTCCTCACTCAGATGGCTCAGTCACATATGGCTCACCTTCAGAAGCAACGTGAACTCCTAAGGCTGTTTGTAAAACAGCTACTCCTTTTAAACAAAAAAACAAGGAGGGAAAAAGAGTTTTAGCGGCATATTGAATTTCTGGTAACCTCACTATTTTCATCTCTCATTTTGTAGATTTTACTGCTTTAATTATAATCATTTCTTACCACCATCACAGCCATCTTCCTATGATTTATGCAATCAATCTTGCAAAATCTCCATTGGTCACCACACCCACCAGTCCTTCCACCCAGCCTCCTGTTGTACCTCTAAGTTATATCTAATTTCCCTGAATGTTCTTATCTCAGACAGAAAACTTCCTCGGGTTCATGCTGTACACATTCTTCTATTTTACTTACATTATTATTATTTTCTTAATTTGCTTTCAAGTTTTCTTGTTCACCATATACTAATTCTCTTAACCATTTCTTCTTGGTTGCATGATTGGCAAATGAATGGCAACTCCTTCCAGTAGAGGCTAAAAAGGTGGTTAATCTCTTTTATAAATCTATCACTTATAATGAAGGGTCACACGGAAACTTGCTTGAAGAGATTATCTCTCCTTAAGTGTTATTGCCAATAACCCATTGTGCTAAGATATTGATATTGAACACACTTTTTCTGTTTTCCATTGTTCTCTTTTTCTGTAGGACAATACTATGTAGCAAACCAAGAATTGGACTCAGAGTCATGCAAATTGAGTTTTAATCTCAGTTCTGCCACTGAATAAATTTTTTGTCCACTCTTAGGCAAAGTCATTAAAACACTTTGGGCTTTAGTTTTCTCAGTCATGAAAAAATAATGTAGAGTTGGTAATATTTAATTTTTCTTCCAGTTTTAAAACACATTGAAATATTTTCATATATCACATATTATGTCAGAGCTACAGTAAATCTGCCAAAAGCAGAAACAAATTCCTTTCTTCTTTCCCTGGTCATGTGTAGTGCATAAGACAAGATAAAACTTCTTGTGCTCATGAAATATTTAGTAATTAAAAAAATAAAGGAAAAGGGGCGCCTGGGTGGCGCAGTCGGTTAAGCGTCCGACTTCAGCCAGGTCACGATCTCGCGGTCCGTGAGTTCGAGCCCCGCGTCAGGCTCTGGGCTGATGGCTCAGAGCCTGGAGCCTGTTTCCGATTCTGTGTCTCCCTCTCTCTCTGCCCCTCCCCCGTTCATGCTCTGTCTCTCTCTGTCCCAAAAATAAAATAAAAAACATTGAAAAAAAAATTAAAAAAATAAATAAATAAAGGAAAATAAGTGTTGCTATTTGCTACAGATTATTTAGCTATTTAATTATTTTCAAAATCTGAGTAATGTGCAGAAATACATATCACTAGATTCAGTTTGACTTAAGTAGATTAATGCTTGGACAAGTTATCAATATAAAAATACTGGAAACAATATTAGTTTCTAGAAATTAAGTAAATATTTTTGATAATATACTTATTCAGTACTTTTAGTACTAGCTCACAGCCTATGTTCATTAAATATTTGATTACTTGTATATTTAAAGAAAATCTGAGGGCCCCTGGGTCGTTCTGTCGCTTAAGCATCCAGCTTCAGCTCTGGTCATGATCTCACAGTTCCCAAGCTGGAGCCCCCCACCGGGGTTCTGTGCTGACAGTGCGGAGCCTGCTTCTGATTGTCTCCCTCTTTCTCTGCCGCTCCCCTGCTCACATAAAATATATTCTCTCTCAAAAATAAACATTAATTTTTTAAAAAAAATATATTTTTATTTGATTCATAGATTTTTTAATTTTTTTTATTTTCTTTCTTTCTTTATTTTTTGCCAGACATGTAGTACCTGCACAAGCAATATAAACAGATTTTTCCCAACCTGGCAAAAATGTTTCACCAAATATCAGAATTATCAGCATATCAGAATATCAGAATTTTAAAGACTCATGCTACAATAGTAATTTCTAAGAATGATCACATTTATCCATCTGGGTTTTTTGTGTGTTAGTTTGTTTCTCAAATGTTCAAAGCGATTTACACAAAGTATTATGTGTAAATTTAAACTGAATGTTACTGAGAGACAAAATAAATCTGTAGGCTTCCTTATTCTATGTTCATATATTTGCATGTTCTACTACCAATTTTTGAAAATACATTTAGATTTGAATATATTTTTATACTTTTAACCAATCCTTCCCCAAAATGTTATTTAGTAAATTCAAAACCAACAAATAAATAAATAAAGACTTCTAAGATTCAACTTTGTGAAGATGATATTTATCTCATGTCCTGAAAGACTGTACTTTGCAATAAACCTGAATTTAAGAAAAAAACGATATGTTCCTTATATGCTACCAGAGACCCAGGCATTCTTGTTAAACATCATATTTTAATTTCCTTTATGGACTCACACTAAATTACAATGTGAGTGTGTATAATAAGATCTTTCCCACTCTCGTAAAATATAAAGACTCAGTTAACGTGCTATCAACGTATATTTCCAAAAAGTTAAAAATGTGATTTCCATCCAGGTATAGATTTAACACATATCAAAGATTTATAAACTTATAAATGAGGGAGCCAGCAAGATCGTAAAGCTGCTTACAAGAGCACTTGAGAAACTGATTCTGTCTAGACAAAAATAAATAAATAAGTAAACCGATAGTATTGCTAGTTTAGACACAAAATTGGTTAATGTGTGTCTTAGAGTGCAATTAAACCGTATCTTTTGAATTACTTTTTCTTACAGACAGAAGTATATGACTCAATGTGTAATCTTAAAGCCTCAATCTAAATAGTAACATCAAACAAGTTATATTCTTCTACAGCTGGAGTCCCTAAAAGGCTGTTCTCAGTAACTCTTTGTGATATCAAAAGTTATTGAAAACTTACACAGAGAAAAACATTCAAGATACTAATGGGTTTTGGGGCCCCTGGGTGGCTCAGTCGGTTGAGCGTCCGACTTCGGCTCAGGTCATGATCTCACGGTCTGTGAGTTCGAGCCCCGCGTCGGGCTCTGTGCCGACGGCTCAGAGCCTGGAGCCTGTTTCAGATTCTGTGTCTCCCTCTCTCTCTGACCCTCCCCCATTCATGCTCTGTCTCTCTCTGTCTCAAAAAACTAAATAAATATTAAAAAAAAAAAAAGATACTAATGGGTTTTGTTCTTGCAGCTTATAGTTGCTGAAATTTAACATATTAGAAATTAAACCTAACAAATCCTTAGACATGTTTAATATTTCATCTAAAAATAGTAAATCCATTCAACATTAACATAAATAACATACGGTATCCTGAAAAATAAAGATATTTCCATAAAAAAAAGGAAAACCTGGTGGCAAGTGTAACATTACGTTATATCTATTTGCAAATCTTTTCAATATTAAGAATAAAGCTGCAGGATTTTTATTTCTGCCTCTGCATTCCATAGGATGTAATATATTATTTACTTTGAAATATATGAAGAAAAATCAGTCTCACACCACTATGAAGTAGGAAAGGTAAGTAGGAAAACAGAGATGTTTGAAAGGATTTGGGGGAGGGCTTGGGACCTCCAAACTATACTTTAAGAACCAAATAGTTCTTAGACAGACCTGTTGAAACAAACCCAATTATAACACTAAAAGAACATTATAGCAAATATTCAATTTTTCCTTGTTTCCAGATTTTAGATAATTTTTAACACTCTATCCTTTTGACAAATCATATTGTTCTGCCATCTTCAATCAATTTCTTTTATTTTATAGACATGTTTTATTAAAACATTAGTCACATAAGAAAGAAAGGAAGACAGGAAGAGAAGCAAAGAAGGAAACTCATAATATGTAGCAGTGTAAAGCTATGAAAAAATAAAACTACTAGTTTCAAGAGCTATTTCTTCCCATTCTTGAACAGGAAAATGGGGGCGCTTCCAGTTTCCACACAAGCATTATACCCAGTGTAAAGGAATCTGTCAGAATCTAAGGAATGAATAAAAATTATATTTGATTTGATCTTTCAAGTAATCTATGTACAAAATTTGTGGACTAGAATAAAAGCAAAATGCTCCAAGTACAATGAAGATGAAGAAGGTCCTTACTCAAACTGAGCTTCCAAAGGCCTCTCGCAGTACTATTCAGTACTGACTGGGTTCAGCATCACATTAGTCCCAGGAAAACTGGTGGGCAGTAAATGCCCTTGTGTGCCCTCTTTCATACAGTGAATAAGATTTGCATTATTCACTGTCATCAAGGAAGCAGAGTAATAACCACGAGTGAGTCCTGAGAGGCCAATACTAACAGGTGGCACAATGGGTGATGCAGAACCATGAGTAGTGATGTAACCAGCATAAAATGTTATGTCAAGAAACCGTGAGGAAACATTCATTTAGTTTTAATACAAAGCAGTGGCTTTGCGCTGTCCTTTTTCAATATGGATGACATGGAATTAGCCAACAACGCTACAAATGACACACACACACACACACACACACACACGCACAGACACACATGTGCATGCGCATGCCTATATACACATATACACATTTCGATAGTCCCCATACAGCAAAGGAAGAAATGTACCTGAACACCGGAAGCATCTTCACAGGCCCTGACTGAATAATAAACAAGTATGCCCGTGCCTCTTCCCATTCATTATTTTAAAACTTAATTGACGAATTACAATAATTCATATTGGCCATATATAAATAAGGCCCAGCAAATATTTGCCTGGCCCTATGTCTTCTCTATGTGATCTTGACCTAGTCACAGGTCTGGTCTTCTACTCTTAACAGCCAGTTGCCTCCATAAGGTTAAATATTAAGACAGCAGGTTCATGAGAAAACTATCTACAGCCATCAAGTTGAATTTACTAATTAAAAAAACATGTCAAATCAATTGTACTATTCCGGGACATTTCTCACCAGAAAGATGAGGTTGCATATAACATTATTGTTTATTTAGGTAACTTCCTGAATATCTCTTTATCCAAATACCAGAGTAATAGTCCTCTTCTCAGAACGATTGATTGTTGAATTTTAAAAAATTATTTCAGAACTCTTGATTTATTCTGAGCACTATTACGTCACAAAATTTGATTGGGAGTCTAATTTTTAAAATCCACTTTAAATCAATCTGAAATTCTTATAAATATCCTGGCTTTGACCCCTCCTCACTGTATGCTATCAAGATTACAAACTGTAGTAAGCAATACATTTGGGGTGACTCTAGTGGCGTCTTTGGGAAGTTGACTGTTGACCTACATGCACAGTTAAAGTCCTTAAATATGCAAACGAATAGATTAGTAAATATTTATCCTCTTGGAAATAAGACAATTTTAATAAATATAAAATTATTTTATTTTCTTATTTTTTAAATGTTTTTTAATTTATTTTTGAGAGGAGGGGTAGGAGCAGAGAGAGAATCCTAAGCAGGCTCCGTGCTGTCACAGCCCACCATGAGGCTTGATCCCATGAGCCACGAGATAATGACCTAAGTCAAAATCAAGATTCAGATGCTTAACCAGCTGAGCCACCCAGGCACCCCCTATAACAATGATATATATTAAACTGTATTTTACAGTATTTATTAGTTACTACCGTAAGTGACCTAATAAAGGGTTTTGCATTTTAAAGACAACATTTATAAGACAGAAGGGTCTTATGTACATTCTAGTTTCATACCTATATGTAAAAATAATACTGTTACAAGGCAAGAACTACTCTAAAAAAATTTACTGCCAAATGACGGAAAAACAATTCCAGACAAATCGTGTATATTAAGGTTTATTTAAACCTCTTTATTGCATAATAAGAAAAAAAAACAGGCCCTTTATTATGCATGCCAAAAGTTTCAAATACTTATCTCTCTTCTTTGAAGCTATTTTAAGGATTGATTACTAAAGTTCATCTTTCCATTTTAATATCATGTTAATCAACATCTTAAAATGTAAAGCATTCAAAATATCACTTCTTCAATACTAATTTTTCCTCCAGTAGATATTCTAATCTAAAACAAATTTTAGTATTCCTATCTCATAGATTGACATGGTTTAGTCTGTCAAATAAACGTATGTGAAATGTCAAGTCTCACTTTTGCCCACAGAAAGCTCTGTAGCATTCCATGATTTTTAGCTTCGGGTTTTGGCAATCAGTATGGATGTAAGGTGGATGAGACTCATTCTGTGCCCTAAAGTAATGTATACTCCGATGAAACCCCAGGAAAGTACAGAGGGAATTGCAATATAACTGGCTAAATATGAAGATTAAAAAGAATAGTTGGAACTAGAAGAGGAACAAGCGAGCCTTGGAGGTAGAATTCTCACTAAGAACTACTGAGAAAACTAGATGTGATTTGAATATTTTGTATCATATGGGAGTTTATGTAGTTGACAATGAGGGTTTGACTGCCCAACAATGAGGGAAAACCCCCTATTTATAATCAGCAGAACACTGTGATATATGTAACTAAACCATCAAAATATATCTTTAACGATTTTTACTCCTTTAGTGTTTTATTTCCTTTTGATTATTTTGTATTCTTATTTTTGCAATTACTGTGACTCACTTTGTTTTCAAATATGTATTTAAATATCTCAGAAGTATACTTTGCCATTATTGAAATTTCCCTTTTAAGAAAATGAGTATTTAAATATTTTTTCAGATGTAGATTTACCTTATTGCTTCAGTCCTCACCCTTTCCGACATGTACAGTTAAATCACTTTCCAAATACATATTACTAGGCACTGTAATTCCTTTTGCTTTTGAATGTAAAAAATTTTCCTTCCTTTTCTAATCTCAAAATTGATAATTGGAAAGGTGGGAAAATTTTGAATTGCACTCATAGCATTAAAGTGTTATAACTGGTGTGGTATCTACTGTTTCTGGATGGTGCTCAATTCCCTTAGTTTTTCCACACAGAAGATTTCCAGTAAACAACAAAATATGTGTTTCAGGACATGTGCTTTCATCAAAGATTTCTTTAAAGAGTGTGCTTTTGGGGCGCCTGGGTGGCGCAGTCGGTTAAGCGTCCGACTTCAGCCAGGTCACAATCTCGCGGTCTGTGAGTTCGAGCCCCGCATCCGGCTCTGGGCTGATGGCTCAGAGCCTGGAGCCTGTTTCCGATTCTGTGTCTCCCTCTCTCTCTGCCCCTCCCCTGTTCATGCTCTGTCTCTCTCTGTCCCAAAAATAAATAAACGTTGAAAAAAAAAAAAAAAAAAAAAAGAGTGTGCTTTTGTTTCTTTAAATCTTGGCTTTATTGGGGGAAGTCCCATCAACTCAAGACTGATTTCAAAAAAACTGAAAGTATCAGCCTCTATTGGAGTCAACATTCAGATATATAGCACTGGCTTGCCAATCAGATGAACTCAAGAGAGACTTAAATTTGGAAGGGACTACAGTTGAACAGCATGGGTTTGAACTCTGGTTCACTTATATGTGATTTTTTTTTGATAAATATAGTAAAGTATTATTGTATTTTCTCTTCCTTGAGATTTTCGTAATAACATTTTATTTTCTCCAGTTTACTTTCTTATAAGGATACAGTATAAAATACACATCAGATACAAAATATGTACTAATTGACTTTTATTGGTAAGGCTTTTGGTGAATAATAGGCTGTTTCTAATTAAATTTGGAGGGTTCAGGTGTTGTATATGCGGCTTTTCAATTGCACAATGGTCAGCGCCCCTAAACTCCACTATGTTCCGGGGTCAACTGTCATTGGAAAAAGCAAACACATGCCCAACTCTCAGAAGTGGTAGTGATTGTAGGCTTGAGTCCTTTCTTTATTTCTTTTTTTAATGTTCATTTATTTTTGAGAGAGAGAGAGTGCAAGCAGGGGAGGGGCAGAGAGAGAGAGACACACACACACACACACACACACACACACACACACAGAATCTGAAGCAGGCTCCAGGCTCAGACTTGTCAGCACAGAGCCTGATGCGGGGCTGGAACTCATGGATGGTGAGATCATGACCTGAGCGGAAGTCAGACGCTTAACCAACTGAGCCACCCAGGTGCCCCATGAGTCCTTTCTTATATCAGTTTCTGTGGCTATGGAAGCTTCCTCTGGCTGTTAGCCTGAGGTGGTTTAAAGATACTTGGGTGGGCCCTCTCACATGCCAGTTTGCTTCATCAAAGAACAAATTGGGGAAGCAATTGGAAGAGTGTGCTAGCAATACAGATGTTACAATCTTTTCTAAAACATCTGGGAAGTGACATCTCCTCAACTTTGCTATGTACTGATTGTTAGAAGCAAATAACTAAAGGATATTACTCAAGACTGAATATGAGGAACAGAGATGATTGTTCGTTCTCTTGAAGTCTGCCAAAACATAATTAGACTTTAACCAACCTACAGATGATCTTTCTTAGGCTTAGTCAAAAAAATAGCTTAAAAATAAGTTTTTATGTTGAAAGCCATGGAAGGTATTGACATATAGGTAGAGCAATTGCATTTGTTAAGGAATTCATTTGGGGGAAGATTTGAGTTTCAACTATTTGTGTGGATTGTACACTTAGAAATTAACAAGCTAAGAGATACGAAGACATTTCTATTCAATTGTGAATATTGCAAATAATATTCGACTAAAAATAGTTTGTGTTATAAAATGAGACCAAAAGAAGAAATCTTAGATAACAAAAAGGAAAACACGATAGCGTGGTGAAGGATTTGATCACAACTAGGGAAAATTTTAAAACTACTTTTTATTTGACTGACAAATGTGTTTTTCCCCCCACATTTATGGTAAGCCTATGACATAGGCAGCTTAGATTTTGACTCCCCAAAAGATCAGAATAACCTGTTCATCAACCAAAGCTGAGTTTACAACCTGCTGTCAGTTAAAGGAGACATTTTTACCAAGAATAAAAATGTGCAAATCTTATTATATAATTAGAGAATTGTTGAAAAAGGTTCTCTTTCCCAGGGGAAAAAAATAAACTCAGAATTTGGGAAATGGATGATAGGAAATTAGAACTCAACCCCATTTAAATCATCAGTCTCCATTACTTTTAGAGAGACCTCAGAGAAGCAAGTCATTTCTGAAACAGGGGTATTGAACAGCAGTGGTAAAGGGACTCAGTTCCATCTTCCCAGGACTTCTAGGACTGTTGGCCATAGGTCTCCAGAAGATCATCAGAACGTGATCACTCAAAGTTGAGTTTATTGTCTGCTCCTATAAGGCATCAATTCGATGCATCTTAGTGGTGCGGCCATGGGTCAAATAATACTAGGTGTTCACTGCTGGGAGTAAGATTTTAAGGTAGACCTATCAATGTGGACATTGATTGAAGTGAGCAAATTTTATGAAATAATTCTTTTTTTTAGGATTTATGGGCACAGTGAGTCTTGAAAGTGAGTGTGAACAAAGGTTTGTTCCAAAATTTAATGGTTTGAACAGTTATTGTTCAAAGGGGGCTTTTGACCCAGATAAGCTAATTGCTGTCCTGAGATGGGAATTAGTTGAATAGGTTGTCTTCAGATAAATTGATTTCTGAGAAGTTCCAGAAACAAACAATGAAATTATTTACTGACTTAAACAATTGTCTTCCAGGGAAAGAATTTCCTGGAACAAATAGCAAAACGTAGGCAGCTTTAATTCTCAGTTTTAACAGATATGCTGTGTCTGCAGGCAGTATTAGTTCTCAGTATTGTTATTTTCCATACTTGTGAACAGAGAAAATTAAGCTTATAAGAGGTTTAGTAAGTTTCCATCAAGTATTCTGGAATAAGAGCCAAAGGAATAGAGAGAAGGAAAAACAGAAAGTATTAATTGCTGCTAGCAGGAAGATTATTCTGAAAGTAAGAAGATATCTATTTATTGGCCATGAGGAGACATTTTATATATTATTCACATTTAGATTGGTCATGCATGATAAAAGGGACAGAAAAGCAAGAATTTGGGTTACTAGGGGATGGGTATGAAGCAAAATGAATGAACAATCCCTAGTTCTCAGAAGCACATGTCCTAAGGGTAAATAAATTGGGGGTAAATACATTTTGAAGATTAGGTTTATCAATAAATTGGGTGATTTAATCCCTATGACTGTAACTTTGGCAACATTAGCTTTGCAGGAAACATCTTAACTACTTACCATCCAAAGTTATACAATTATGGCACAATCTATATGAGCATCTAAGAGTACCTTATAAAAAACCGAAAGAAACAACTATGCTTTCAAGTAGGGGTTGCATTGTCTTATAGATTGTTATGTCACTCACACACACACACACACACACACACACACACACACACTAGATGCTTGATGTACACATCTAATAGATGTTTGGCAAGTAAATAAATATGCTATGATGTCTCCAGTTTTGTACATTGATAGTTATTCATTATTTTAATTGTATCCATATTATGCACAGGTGAATACATGTGGGGGGAAGTAAATATATGGCAGCTTCTTTTATTTCTTGTGATATTTAGAAGGCAATGTAATAATGGATACTTATTCTGATGAAATAAAGTAATTTCCTGTTCTTTTTCCTAATAAGGAGAAGTAAGAGAATTTATTATTTTCCTTAAGAAAAAATGTGCACTGAACTTTTTGTTCTAGTTATTCTTTATCCAACTTTATTTAAATATTACCACTTAAATACATAGATTGAAAAATTTTATGGCCATAAACAAAAAGTATTATAGGGCTGTAGGAACTGACAGACAACACATTCATCTATTGGTTGATTTATTCAGTATATTTAATATAATATTTATTAATGATTTTTATGTGCCAGATGCTGTTGAAAACAATGGTTTAATTTTAGGATCCTTATATTGGCTTAATACAATGATATACTATTAGATAAAACAAGTTATAGGACAATCATACAGATATGTGTGTTATATATGTACATATAAATATGAATACATAAATATATCATTTGTATTTCATCAATAGGTCCAAAAAATACTTTTTACCTATGAACACTAACATTTGAAAAATAGGAAAAAGTATTTAGCTTTCTTTTTTTTCCTCAATTGAGACTATTTGTATGATTTTTACTTTTACAACAAGCATACATTATTCAAAATGAAAAATAAAGCCAAATATTATTGAGCAAAGTTCTTGTTTAGCAAGAAATTTATTTTAAGAAATGCACTAAAATAGTGTCAGTACTAGCTCTAATACGAGAACAAGTATTACATATGTCTAATTTTTTAATTAAATTATCTTAAATCATTACTTTTATTTTATTTATTTTTATTTTATTTTAGATATAGAGAGATTAAACACAAGTGGGGGAGAGGGGCCGATGGTCTTAAACGTGGCTCTATCCCATGACTTTGAGACCATGACCTGAGCCCAAATCAAGGGCTGGATCTCAACTGACTAGGCCACCCAGTCACCTTTGTCATTACTTTTAAAGCAAAAGCCATATATTTTCTGAATAAACAGGTTCTTCATCTGTGAAGTGAGTTATTTCAGTATAAAGTAATATAATATCCAATATAAAGTTCAATGTCTTCTGATTCTAAATGACAACCAATCGGAATGCCCATGAGAGAAAAATATGAAGAGTAGGGAAAATGCAAAACGAACTGGTAACCTTATGGTCACTAAAGTTTACATACAAAAACGGGAATCTTCAGATTTAAAAGTATGCCTTCATTTTTCTCCATAATTGTATAAGATTTTTAAAATATGTCCACTGATTGCGATTTGCATAAAGCATGGGGAAAAGAGACAATCGCTCAGGTAAGGGAACCAACTTAAATCCTTAAATAATTTTTCTCAAAGCAAGGTCTTTGGAAAACTAGAAGCAGAATAATCAGAGTTTATTAAATATGCTGATTCCTGGACTGCACCCATTGAGCCATTGAATTAGAAAATTGAGGTGGATCCCAATAATTTACATTTATTCTTATAGCCTATGACATCGGAGAACCACCTAGAATTCGTATCAGAATTAGGAAAACATGGTAGCCAGTAATAACTAAGAAATAAAAGTAAGCAGTTAATTGTAGACTTCATCATATATGATTTAACATGTTTTTTAATGAACCTGCCTCGAGTCCCCAACGCTGTATCTGGATGACCACTGACTCTAACTTATACAAATTTGAATTGATAACTTTGGAAAGAATGTAGCAGTAATATCGCTGGAGTGAAGTTAATGAGAAATTTCCAGGGTAACGCAGAAGCAGATTTAAGCAATGGTAACACATCAATGGCGGTGCAGTGTGTTTACGTAGTTCAGTGCGACCAAAAGGAAGTTTCACAGATTAGAGTCACTCCCATACCAACTAATATAAAGCTCTCAAATATACTGCAATTATAGTAGCTTTCTTAGCATTGACTCTGAATGGAAATGTGGTTGCCCCACCACATTTCAAGGTAAGGTGTTAAAGGACAAAGTCGTTATTCCCAAGTTTTCCACACTGAGCCTAATCAAGAAGTGACATGTTAACCCCTTAGAAATGACACAAGTCCAAATGCCAAATAAGACCTTTTGTACTACTCTTGCTCAGCAGTGCACTTAAAGCGAACTATTTCAAAGGATTTCATGTCAATAAAGACAGCCGACAATTTTAAGAGATACAAGTAAGTTAGGGAATGGTATATTTGGGGCGGGCGGGGGGGGAATTGAGAAGAGATTTGTATTAGATTCTTTCACTGGAGCCATACATTTGCGATATGTTTTTGGTAGGGTCATCATTTTATTATTTGTTCCACAAATGCTTTAAATGTCATATAAAGCAGTGACAGTAACATAACTTTACCAAAGTCACAAATTTGAAAATATGATGGAGATTTTGAACTTCGCCCACACAGCATATATATAAGAAATGTTCATATTTTCTAGAATCTCTTGGAATCTCATTCATGGATTCTGAATTTTTAGTTTAGAGGATGTTTCTGTGAAATTTGTGTAAGAAAGTAACAAATATAAATTGATCTTATTAAAGATTCAGCTTTTCAAAGTTGGAAAACTGAAAGGTGCTTTATGATTTTTTTAAGTGTCAATCACACCACAGCATTAGGTAGGTTGTTCTACATATTAGTCATTTAATTTTATCTGTCAAAAGGGAAAATATGTGGGTAGCCACTCGAAAGTTCAAGCAAATTTAAATGAATTAAAGGTTCAAATAAGTAATTACTGTCATTGGATAAAAGGTTACTTAGGATTAAACCTGACCAGTCCATCTATTTTATAGTCTCCAGTCAGTTAGGTGGCTGTATATCATTGCCACTCTTTCTTAAAAAGCTGACATAGGCATTAGTATGCTGACATTGAAACTAATTTTACAAGATATTTTGAATGTAACTAAGCATGAGACCTGAGCTCTAAAGATAACCTGTTCCTCTTTAATTCTAAGGACGAATCTCTGACAGGTTAAGTGCTGTAAATCTCCTCCAGATGCTGTCATCACTGCCTTCAGATGCCACTCAATGTCCCCAAAATGCTGTCAAGAAAGAAAGATCAATTATGGGTAAACATAAAGGGAAGGTAGCACAAAAATCAAATTCTTCAAAGAATTATAACGCTGATTTGAATTTCATAAAATGTTAGTCAAAATCCTTGACGACAGAATTAATGACAGTTGAGAAGATCAATTATGAGCTCTAAAGCTTTGACAGCAAAATTTTTAATAATAGAAATTTAAGGAAACATAGATAAATTATATTAAGCCTATATAATGAATGTGTAATGAATAAATTAATAGTTTATTGAGCATCTACTACGTGTTGAGTGTATTTTATTCACCAAGTTTAATCATCCCAAATGAGCACAACACTCCGTTTTATACACTGGGACCAATCTCCTTCTCTTATGTGTACGAACCTGAATCTTGCATTTATGGAAAATAATTGAGCATAATCAGCCTCTCTGATGAACAATCCATGAGATATGGCATCTTCAAAATTTTCCTGAAATCCTTTGCACCAGTTAGCATTCAGGTGTAGTCAAGTTATCATTTACAGACTACGAGTGTAATGGTAAAAGTGCTTCATATTACTAGATTAAAAAATCAGCTTTGTTTTTCATTGTCTGTAACTTTCATTTCCTACCCATTTGTAAAAGACACTTACCAGCACATTAACCAGCACATTTAAAAGCTGGTATTTATCAGCATGTTTGAACTTTTTTCTAAAATAGCAATTGTTTGATATCTATGTTATAGATTTTTACTCTTCCCAATGTATATAAGGGAGTACGATGCTCATAGTATTCCTATGATGCTTGATTTTGAATGTTTTCATAATGATGATTTTGAATTATTCTAAGTGAAACAAGGAACTAAAATTTCCCCTGAATTCAGAAGAAAAATATTCTCTGAAAGCATTAACTAAAGTTTAAAAGGCCATCTTAACGTATGTATATGTGTATGTATGTGTGTATGTGTGTGTGTCTGTATTCATCCATTTGTTATTTTATGTTTTACATTAAATGTATAGATATGTGCTTTCATTCCCTTTTCACCTTGCAATTGCCTGGGAAACTTCACAATAAAAGGAAATCATTAAAAAATTGCTAAAAGAACATATATATTTGGGTAAAAAAAAAAAAGGGATCACTATGGTGCTGTCATAAAGAGTAAAGCCAATACGTCCAGTGTTTTACCAATATGCTATGTGGATCTAAATAAAACCAAAAATGGAGAATTCGCCTTTATTGCCTCTTTCCTACACATCTTTTTACTTGTCTCCCAACCCTACCATATAATTTTTTTCCTAGATATAGGCTATCTAGATTAAATATGCTGGCTAGGACACTACTTCAGACTCTGGTCTATTTAAGGAACTACCTCTGGTTTATTCTCTCACAAGTCTCACCAGACCCAGTGCAGTTTTCAAACATGGCTCCAAAGTGTTTGGTATTCATTCCATCAAGAGTAGGATCTCTGTCTCCTCCCCTTAAAATCCGCATGGGCTTGCGCCAGCCTCAACCAATAGAGTATGGAGGAAGTGGTGCTCTAACACTCGGGAGGCTCTACCTCAGAAGGGCAGCTACCGCCTGGTTATCCTATTCCACTGGCTGTCTGCATGGTCTCTCTTGGGATGTACCCTCTCACAATCGAAATTCCATTCTGGGAGAAGTTCCAGCCTCAAAGACAGGCATCTATAGGTGCTTTGATCCATCTTCCTTGCCGATCCCAGCCTTGGAATCATCCCACTCAGGCGTCGGATATGGGAGCAAAGGAGTCTCCAGATCGTTGATTTTCCCCAAATCATTGGCGTCTTTCCATGGGAGATAAGCCAGTCCCTCTGTGTCCTGGTTCTAATTCAAAATGTAGAAAATAAGCAGTCATAGGGAAATGGTGGGTATTGAAGCCATTAGGTTCTAAGTTTGTTATACCTCGATAAGCAATTGGAACACTTAACAGCTGCTCCTCACCCTAACGGAACAACTGATTATAAGCTGCTCTTCTTTAATCAAGATGCGTTTACATGAGCAACCCAAAATTTTGGGTTATCATTGACTATTTCATCACGGAAAGAAAAATAGATACTGATAATCCATCAAGGGAAAAAAAATCTACAAAATAGGTAGATCTCTTAAAACACTCCACTTAACATGGTCCCCATAGCTCACCTAGAAAGAAGCACTTTCTTTCTAGAAAGTGCTTCTTTCTAGGTCAGCTAGCTTGTCAGGGACAAATTGGCTGTACCAGTGCATTCAGTAGAGACACCGCTACCCCATTGCAGTAAGAGGAGCCAGCTAAACCTGAACTGATATTATAGCTATCGTAACATAACAAAAATAATCTCTTGTTAAAGCACAAAGAGAGAAGAAAGACAAGAATTATTGCTACTTCCAACAAATACCGCAAAAGCTGAGAAGATTTAGTTAGTAAACAAATCATAATTTCCACTCTAGAAAATATTTTGTGACTCTATAAATGCAACTTACATCCACATCAATAAACACACTTATAGGAGAAACTCAGTTGTTCATAGCTAAGGCACAAATTAACGTTTTTCAAGTAGCCACTAAATTAATCCATATATTAAAAAACAGATACATATAAATTGTATTCAGTCTGACATCTTCAACAAAAAACAAATCTTTGACCTAAATGTCTATAGTTGGATTTTCATATACATGCCAAAAATTATAGCACTAAATAACTAAATCATCTGTAAGTATTTTGATTTTAATCAGTTTTATCTAGACTGTTAATGGCCAAGGGATTCTACCCCCACCCCGAGGGATTTTCTTTTATCAATTTTATTAATAATGCATTTCAATAACACTTATTTGCCTATAATCCATTTTCACTTTCAGTTTACTAGATTTCTGTTATGTATGATACTGCTGTATATGTGTAACTACATGTATATAATTATGCATGATCAACACTAAAGAATATGCTGTAATCAAAATGTTATTAAAGAGTGTTACATTAAATGCATTACATTCTTAAATTCACATTTGCGATTATAAAGGCTTTTTCATTTACCTACATTCTGTGATGGTTAATGTGGAAGAGCAATGAGCATAGTGGCAATATTTCTGTAAAAATGAATCATCAATGAAGAAAATAGTAATTTATAAAAAAATTTACATAAAATCCAAAGAACTTTGTCTTGTCATTTTTTACATTACCCACAAATATTGCATTTATTTTATTCCATTTACATGTTTAGTTCATCACATATTCCCCCTCCTGAAGATTTGTTAAGAGTTACCTTGGTAGGCTGGATTGAAAGATCGTTTAAGCAATACTTCTCAAAGCTGCACTCAGAATCTTCTATTGGCCTTCATAAGCAGCCTCTATCTTAATTCGTTCTAATACTTTCTTCTGGGGTTGGTGGTGGGAAGAAGAGAGGGGATTCCCTCCACGTTCAGTACAGTGTCCCAGGTATTAGAGAAGGTCCTTAGTGTCCACGTTTTCCTGAGTGTCTAGGCCTAAAGAGTTGACCATCAGTCTCAACAAGTCTGGTCACATGATTCCCATGAATTCCATCACCTTCTCAAGCACACTGATGATTTCAATCACTGAAACCTCTGCTGACATGTCTGAAATCACAGATTCTGCAAATTGGGCTTCTTCTGGGGGCTCTCACCATGTATGTCACCCTTAGGAAACATATTTAAGGCTATTTCCTTAAAGTACTTTATATAAAGACATTTATAATTTTACACTTATTTAAACTGTACATATTACAATACATTCTAAAACACCTTTTGAGGACATGCTCCTGCTAAAGGCCAAAAGTGAGTGAGGCAGCATCTGAGTTATGATTGGCAATGCATGCAGGTTTTGAATACTATCAAGAGAATAACTAGTTAATTAAGTAAATGACACCTTCGCATTTACTGCAACTAAGTTCTTGAATCCAATTCTCATATGGGTCAGTTAGCATCACCCTATCCTGTCCTCCAGCTGCAACACTAATGTCAACCAGACATTTTATGAGTGTTTGTTGCCTCTTGGTAGCTAGGCCAAGATAATATGAATGATTTCATGCCAACCGTCAAACTTCTGGGGGAAAAGAATTCAAAGCCTGTGCTCTACTAACAGAGGGTATTATACCATATTTCATAAGTGACACTCAGGCTAGAGATACTAGCCTATAGGTACGATAGATAGTAGTTTTAGAAAAAAGCTTAATTTGTATTCCATATGCCAGTTGAGAGCAACAAAATATTTATTATAATGAAATGATTTTATCAAAATGTCCCTTTTAATCAAAAAATTGTATTAAGTATATGGAGCATAGATTCTCTCTCTCTCTCTCTCTCTCTCTCTCTCTCTCTCTCACACACACACACACACACACACACACACACACAACCGAGGAGTTTATTAAACTTAACTGGGAGTAATTCAGCATTCTGCAAGATTAGATAGATGACCAAAATTGATCTCTAGTTCAGCAGGGCAATTAAGTCATCATCCAGATTACCTGATTTAGTCCTTATGAAACATGAGAATGGGAAGGAAAATCAGGTATCTTGAAAAGTATATATCTTGCCACTTGAAGAAACTGCCAACATAAATGAAACAAGATAAGTGTATCAACATCGGTATGTATGTCTATAACATTACAACCCCCCTGGCCCTTGGAAAATATGTTCACTCTTCACATCACTGAGGAATGAACATCAGGCATTGGTTGGGAAAATTGAAATTAACCTTACTGTCTTACAATGCTAAGAATAAAGTACTATAACTGTAGAAATGCCGGAAGTTAATCAAATTTGCAAAGCTTCAAATGGCAACACTCTCATAATGTTACAGAGACATTTGTTCCATGTTGTACAGTGGACACTTAATTTTCAAACATGTGTAGCATATATGTGGGTAAATTCTCTAGATTTGCAAGCAAACTAACAATGTCATTGAATGAATGAGGATTGGGGAAAAGGGAACAAAATACGTAGCACAATACTGGTTAATATCCACAAATACTATCCCATAACACATGATGTCTTTTGAGAAGTGATTTGCATTTGTAAATCATACTTTAAAATAGATGAATCCCACTAGTGATATAAACCAAAAGATAAGAGTTTATATTTAAAATGGCTGAAAATTCATACCTAGAGTATGCATTAAATAGAGGCTTAATTTTTTAAATTTTTTTTATATTTATTTATTTTTGAGAGACAGAGTGAGACAAAGTGAGAGTGGGGGAGGGGCAGAGAGAGAGGGAGACACAGGATCTGAAACAGGCTCCAGGCTCTGAGCTGTCAGCACAGAGCCCGACATGGGGCTTGAACTCACAGAGGGCGAGATCATGACCTGAGCCGAAGTCGGACGCTCAACCGACTGAGCCACCCAGGTGCCCCCAGAGGCTTAATTTTTTAAGTCACGTGCTTCTATAGAAGGGAGAAAAGAAGGGGAAAGAGTAAGCATCACATTACTACAGGCACTTGTAGGATTGTGATTTAGGGTTCTTTACAGTATACTCATGTTCACGCGCTTGAGCTAAAAGAGTATACGTCCCAGGACTGTGGCCTATTTAACTAAAGCATGTGAGGGCAAAAGTAGGTCACTGTTACTTAAAAGTCGCATAAGGAGTTTAAGGTTCATGAAATTAAGATGAATTTATAGTATTCTGGGTGTATGTGTGTGTTTGTGTGCTTGCACGTAATTCTGAGGCTAAAAGTCACATGATATCAAATCGTCAAGGGCTCCAACGGAAAACATTAGCGAGACTCATCCTACCATAAAATTTCACGTATTCTATTACTCAGAAACCTTTATTAGTCATCTTTTTAACCCCAGAAAAATTGGCCATGTTTGGTGGTCTACTAGGGTTGGGACAGATTTACATCAAGGAGAAAATAGAAATTCTAGACACAGAGAGAGGAAATACCCAACTCTGGAATCGTTTGCATTTATTCAACCTGTAGCTATTGTGGCTCCACTGGTTTGCAGGCACTAATTCCAAGTGCTGAATATTATCAGTTCGATCAGGTCCCTGCTCGCATAGGGCTCGCATTCACGTGGGATGTGACAGACAATAAACACAGGCTACATCTCTCAAAGCTAGCTGGTGGTATTTTTGTAGAGAACAAACATAAGCAAACAGGAGGAAAGGGAACACAGGGATGGAGATGCATATGAGTGTGCAAAAGGCCTTTTGAATGAGGTGAAAATTGAGCCTGGAAGAAGTCTCAGTACAGTGTGTGTGCAAGTTCATCCAAAGCAGAAAGAAAAGCGAGTGAAAAGGTCCTGGAGTAGGAATGAAGTTGGCATGCTTGAGAAAAAAAAACAGAGCAGCGTAGGGAAGGGAAGGGGTCAGAGGAGAGTGGACAGACTTGCACCCAACATGAGGGGATCCAGAGCAAGAATACAAGTGGGGCTCAAGAATTTCATGTCCGGTACGTAAGATGTATAAATCAGTGCAGCCAACTCCTGAATAAAATACATTCGAGCTTCCTACATTGACAAATTTACTTTCCAAACAATCGAGAAATCTGTTTGAAGTTAGAATTCTAGGACTCCATAGTGTTATCACAAAAATACAGTGACACAGAGAGCCCAATAGGGAGACCAGTTAGGATCTACTGCAGTTATATACATGAGATGATGCCGGGGTAGGGCTGGGTTGTATAGATGAACAGTAGGACCTGATAGATTCTGGATATGTCTCAAAGGCAGATTAGATAGGGTTTGTTGATGGACAAGATGTGTGACATCAGATAAAAAGAGACATCAAGGATAAATGCAAGGTTTAAAACATAAGTAATTGGAAGAATAAATCTACCCTTTCCCTTTTTAGCATGGGATTGGAAGGTTTTTTTGGACACACTAAAGTTTGAATGTCTCTTACACATCCAAGTGTGTATGGTGAGTAGGCTTCCAGATGTATTAGTCTGGAGTTCAGGGGAAAGTTTACGGTAGGGTTAAGTATTTGGGAATGCTCACTGAACAGGTGCTGTTTAAACCTGGTGTATTCATCCTGTGAGCAGGTGGGTGAATTTTGTGGTCAGAACATGTGAATGTTCTCTTCAGCTTGTTCATATTCTCTCAGTAAAATAGGAAGTCAGATTATCTTCTGTGAGTAAGGATGGTGGGGGAGCTTTGGAAAGTTTGAGAAGAGGGGGCAAAGCATGAAATCACCCAGGAGCATGGATCGGAGAATTCCCACGTAGCATTAATGGCTTATATCTACAAACAAATGTATCTCCCTGAGGACAAACCCTATGTATTAACTTCCTTTGTGTGCCCACAATATCGATAGCATATCTAGCATGTAACATTTACTAAGATTTTATGGAGTAAAATTTGAATGAAAATGAGTGCTGCATCATGAGACTTATCCCTGACCTAATAGTTATTGGCTCAAGCTTATCTAGGATTCAGTCAAAGGGAGAAAATCTTTACATTTGATTTCCTGATTTTCCTTCATCACTAACGCTGGGACTTGGATACAGAGCACTGGTGTTGGACAGTGTTGCACTCCCTCGTACATGATTTTTGTTGCATTCGTTGTCGTCAGTCCTTAGAGAGGAAGTTGTAAGCTTGGGTAATGGAGGACTGCCTTTGCTTAAGTCATTTCCACCGGAGTCAACTGAGGTGATTCTGGGGAAGAAAGCTCAGCAATTTTAGACGCTTCTTCCTGTGATTGCACTGCTGGTCTTAATCCTTCCGGCCCTTTCTAGTGTTCTACTTTCTCTTCCCTCTTTAAAAGTGCTTTCTCTCCAAATATCCTTGAAAATGAAATGTCCCTCTTTTGTAGACCATTTAAGCTGAGAGAAAACAAAAATAATAAAGAGAAGCTTCTACCTTTCCGACTCCTTTTTCCCTCTCCCCACCTTGCATCACGTCAAGAACTCATTGTGTGGTACCAGAAACCTGAGAGCCGCTTGCCTAGGGGTGAAGGTATAATAATTATCTTTTATATGTACCCCTGGGTTTTTTTTTTCCTGAGCACCCCTGGTGATGCTAGCTCATGACCATTGAATCAAATTGAATTGTAATTTTAAATATCACACTGAACTTAATTTAATGTAGTAATTAAAATGACTTATAGCTCAATCATTTTTCACTGTTCAATTTAGATACCCTCCCTTACTCTCCCTTTTACTGAGTGCCTCACACACTGCACTGTGCTTAGCACAGAAGACAGTATTGAGAAGTATCATACTAGATCTTTCTCCTCAGGACATTTACAATGTTAATGGGGAGACAAGAAATGTATGCTTAAGATTTTTTAAAACCACTGTCAAATTTCTGTATCATAATGAAGTCCAGAGAATTACATTTTTGGTGTAGAAGAGTTTAGTTTAAATGGTGTCAGTTAAATGGGGTCAGATGATGGAAAAGCATTCAAGTGGAAAAGTCCTGCAGGCGGTTGAAAATGTAGGGCGATGCTCAGAGAATGGTGAAAACGAGAGATAAAAATGAATTATTCTATCGCATAGAAGTGGGTGGGTTTTTTAAGAAGCTTAACTATACGGAGAAAAAAGTAGTAGGGCATTGAAATGACTGAACACATTGGAGAACTTTGAGTCAAGCCATGGATTAGAACCTGATTCCACATCATTCACCTGAGTGTTATGGTACAAATCAGTTGCCTTCTCCGAGACTCCATTTCTTCATTAAGTGCTAAAATAAAACATTTCTACCTTTGCAGTGTATAAAATAAGTGTAAGTTGTCAAGCTGTCAAATAAGTGTCGACTGCTGATGTCATCACAAAAGCAACAGAAAAAGTTTACTGGTCCTACTACAGAGAGAGAGTCTAAGAGTCTTTGCAGTGTCTCAGAAGGGGATGGTCAGAGGAGGACATTTATAGGTTATCGGGGTCTGAGATAAAGCAGGTATGTCAGATTACTTTAGATTATTCCCCTCCTTCAAAGAGGAGAATTAATTGGGTTTGGGCAAAGATTATGACATAATAATTTAAAAGTAATGGAAACAGTGAGTTGAGGGACTTGCAATGTAAATTGGTGTTTAATAAGCAAGGGTTTTGGCCAGTTTACAGCCTATTACCTGAGGGGAGACTTGTTTGCTCAAATGAGCTAATTCCTTGCTTGGAAAAAAAATAGCTTGTAAGAATTTCCTGAGTAAAAGTAAACTTGTTTATTGATTTACACCCTTATTTATCTGGGTAAAATTTATGGACAAAATTGATAAGTCATGCCACTTGTCTTTAGCTCAGTGAGACTGATTTTAGACGTCTGGACTTCCATAAATGTAAGATAGTAAATCTGTGCTATTGGAAGCCATTAGGTTTGTAAAAACTTGTTATGACAGCAGTTGGAATGTAATACAACTGAACCCACAAGTCCCGAGATATTTTTAATTTCTGTCATATTGGGTATGCTCAGTTCTTGTGGAAGGATAGAAGTGTTTGAGGTCAGGGGGATAGGAGGGACGCATTCCTACCAATGTGTTTCAAAACTGACTGCACTATAGAATATCTCAGAAAACCTAAAACAAAATGTAGTAGGCAGAATTCTAAAAATATTCCCACCAACTTCCCAACCCCTGGTTATTTCATCAAACACCAATCTAGATACTGCAATGAAGGGACATTATAGGGGAAAGGAAAATAAGGAGATGTTTTTGAACTATCCAGGTGGGTTCAATGTAATCACATGGGCCTTCTGATTTGAAGAAGGAGGAAGAGTCACATGGATATGGAAGAATAGGCAAGAGAGATTAAGCATAGGGTTGGTCAGAGGGATTTGATACATAAAAAGGACTCAGTCCAGTGATGGAGTTAGGTGGGTCATGAGCCAGGGAATGTGAGAGGACTCTAGGATCTGGTAATAGTTCACAGCTTAGAGCCAACAAGGACACAAAGACCTCAGTCCTACCTATACAAAGAATTGAATTCTGTCGACATTCTGAATGAGCAAGAAATTCATTCCCAAAATCTCCAGATATGAACATACACCTGCTGACACCTTTTGGTCTTTTGAAATTCTGACCAGACTAAGGACCAACGAAGTCATCTGATCTACAGAACTGTGACGTAATAGATTTGCATTGTTTTAAATCACTGTTTGTGGTCATCTGTAATGGCAACAGTAGAAAAGTAATAAACGAAACAATACCGGACTCCCATTCCAGATGAATTTAAATAGAATCAGTTGGTAGGAGCTTGGGCATACATTTTTTTCTTGCAAAAATTCCAAGATACTTTGTACAGTTGGAACCAAAGTTAAGGTGATCTACTAGTCCTGCCTTGGTAGGATTTTCCTTGTTTGAGCATTCAAAGTCCTATGTCCTGAGAAAGACTTTAGTGTTGGACAACAGATACATTTGGTCAACCCAAAAGTCTTCCTAAATGAAGTTAAAGCCATATGGAATATATAAGAGATGTTTTTGGAATTGTACCTTTTAAACTCCCTGAAAATTCCTGTGCAAATAGTTTCCTTCAGAACCATTTCAAGAGTTCTCTCCCTGTCTTCCTAGAATATGGTCCTGTGCATGTTGAACTTCTATTCCTTCCAGCATTTTCATGTCAGTTCAGCCTGCAGCTTAACTAAAACTTTCACCAAATATACTTCGTGTCTTTGCAGGAAATTTGGTATAGTCATTCATGCAGTTGTTGTTACCTATTATGGGATGAAAGTGTTACTGAAACTTTACTGTGTTATAACTGTACCATGTTGGGCATTTCCACCGATAACATCTCAATTATGTTAAGAAGCAATATTCCTTCATATTGCATTGAATCCTAGTTCATATTTTTGTGAATTGTTTTTACATGATTTGAAAGAAAATCAGTATTCAGTCTTAGCATGCACATGTATGGAATATCTGTAGACTATAATATGACTGTATTTATCTTTTTCAATTCTTGGTGACTAAACTCTTATTGTAGGTTACCTTTATTATGAATACTTATTCATCTGTATTCAAACAATTTGTCCTCCAAAAATTATTTTCTATAACGAACAGCATAATATTATAGAAGCAGCCAGTCTCAGCTATGCATAGCATAAGTGCTCCCCTCGATAATATCATTCTTCATATTTTACATAATTTTTTTTTTGGCTAACCCATATTCAAAGAGACAAACAAATGGATTTACCTTACTGTAGATTTTTCAAGGGAACACACATACTCAAACACTGCAAGGCAAAATTACTTGATATTTGCATATCAAGTAATACTTTATAAATGCATCCTTAGCATAAAAATGACAAATATATTGATTTAAAAGTTTACATGTTTACATACTAAAATAAAATCCAGGGGGGAAATCATAAGTTAGAATAATTAGTATGTCAAATTGCTGACTTTGTGTTGTGTAATCTAAATAAAACAAATAAAAATATAAAAGTAAGCTCTACAAGGAAATACTGTTAGAATTTTTCCATTTAAAAATGACAATAGTAAAGGAAACTAGAACATCAAGTGATTTTTGCTAATGCCACCAAATAAAACTTTGATTAGAGTAATTATAGGCACTAAAATCAATATATCAACCTTCATTTTTCTTTGAGTATTCCTTATCCTATTTTTGCTTTATCACATTCTCAGCTAGATCTCAATAATTATTAAGTTTTGTATTTTACACAAGCCCTTAAGGTAGAATATCTGCTTCAAAAATTGTTATACTTCTTATTAAATATTAAAATTTTCAAATTTGTGTTCCATTTGTATATTTTATGCTTACTCTGAAAAACTGAAACATGAGGTTCAGAATTATATTTGTCTTTATGTCATATCCTTCTTCATGTATAAATAAACATGATACTTTTGGCTAAATTGATTTTTAGCTCAGGGAAATATAAATATAGAATGGATATGAATATCCTGTATTATTTTAACCAAAATCTCTCTCTAGCCTCAAGTAAGATTGATTGAATCTTATCTTTCTTCAAACTAGTTCCAAAAATAGCTCAAAATTTCTTTTTTGAAGGACATTTATTTATTACACACTCAAATCAAATATTTTCTGAACAGTTCAAGAGGGTTTCTTTTCCCCACCTTAGAGAGGATCATGCAAAGTTAATATCACCTGACCAAGATAGTTCACACTATTGAACACTCTCTAAATTTAGTATTTTATATTAAGTTGGATTCTCCATGCGTGTTTCCACAATGACATGTTCAAATGACCTGAAACTATTTAATTTGTTCATTGTGATCAGCATGGTCAAATTGCAAGACTGAATCTAATATGAATAAATTGGAATTTGTTAACCCCATCCCCCAGTTTGGTTATTTTAATAGCAGGGCTCGTGAGATGTTGAAACAAGTAATTACATAAAGCAGCTCATTGTAGTGGACATACAAAGAGTGACCCCTTATGTGTTACGCCCTTGAAAATCCACTTACCTTGAGTGTGGTGGAAACTTTTAACTTGATTATGCCAATAGAATATGGCAAAGGTGGTGAAATAGTCACCCCTATGACTGTGTTATGTTATACAAGGCGCCATCTTAGAAGACTAAGCCAGAGAGACTGCTAGTCTTCAAGAAGCACACTGTCATGAGAAAGCTCACATGACAGAAAACTGAATGGTCTCTGGGAACTAAGAGCAGTTCCCAATAGCCCACCAGCAAGAAAAGCAATGCCATACTTGTATAGTTATCAAGGAGATGGATTCTACTAATAATCACATGAGCTTGGAAGAGGATCCCAAGCTCCAGAAAGGAATCCAGACGTACCGACACCTTCACTGTGAAAATTCTGAGCAGAGGACCTGTCTATGTAATGCCTGGCCTCCTGGTACACACACACACACACACACACACACACACACACTATGAAATAATACACGCTTACCAACGGTCGGTTTCAAACCTTATTATTTTGCCAATATATTATGTATAATATGGTGTCTTACTCATTTTAATTTGCATTTCTCTACTTATAAATGGATTTGTACATCTTTTATATATTTACAAGACATTTTAATAGAAAATTTTTATTGAGGGTTGTCTGGGTGGCTCATTTGGCTAAGCATCCTACTCTTGGTTTCAACTCAGGTCACTATCTCACAGTTCATGAGTGTGAGCCCTGTGTTGGGCTCTGTGATGACAGGGCATTGCTTGGGATTCTCTCCGTCTCTCTCTCTCTCTCTCTCTCTCTCTCTCTCTTTCTGCCCCTTCCCCATTCTCTCTGTCTCTCAAATATAAATAAATAAACATTAAAAAATAATTTTTAGAGATAATTGTAGATTCAAATACAATTATTGGACCTGTAATGTCCAATATTTATTATGTTTGAACCAAATATACTAAACATATATTGTTGTTATTTCTACTTTATTAATTAAATATATTTGTTATATTATATTTTGTTAGTTAAACCCATATTTTTCTTTTCAGTGTATTTGCTCTCCAAATAAACAAGCAGTAAAACAAGCATAAAATATGCTTATTTGGTGACCATATTTCTTCAGTAAATATATATGATTTATTAATTTATTTCAGGTTGTCTGGTAGTAAGCAACAGAAACAAGTATGGCACAGTAAACAAGTAAACAATCTTAAGTATATAGTCTGGCTCATAGAACTTACAGAGAAGCTAAGCACATGTCATATATAGAACAAAAAATGGATAAGCTTCAAGGATATAACTAACAGACACCAAGGGACACTCAGTCTTAGGTTCCCCTGTTGAGATTAATCAGCTCTAAGTGTTGAATGCCTGTGTCGCTCCACTCAAGATACAAGAGAGTGGAGGACATTTTGACACTTCTCATCAGGACTCTGCCCATTCTGTGGGTGGCAGGAAGAGAGGTGGGAGTATGAAAAGGCTAATTAGTATGAGTAACCAGAAAAAAAGGTCAAATGGATGTGATTCCAGCAGCTACAACAGATGTCTACTACATCTATAATGTTATTTTAATGACTTATTAGTATTCCACTTAATGGATTATTTAATCAATCACTTTCTGTTGGACATTAACTGCTTTCTAATTTTTGTCAGTTTATTCAACATTGTGATGATTGAACTAGCAGTCAAGGCTTTCTAAGACATCTCCAATGTCTGGTTCAATGCAATATGAACCTTTTTCAACTGTCCATCGGAAAGTTTATATTAATTTCAGTGCTTGAGTGGCTGAGTCAGTAAAAGAATCTGACTCTTGATATGGGCTCAGGTCCTGATGTCCGGGTGGTAGGCTCAGGCCCCCATGGGGCTACTCTCTGAGTGTAGAGCCTACTTGTTATTCTTTATCTGCCTCTCTCTCTCTCTCTCTCTCTCTCTCAAAATAAATAAACTTAAAAAAAGTTTATACCAATTTAAACTTAAACTCCTAGTTGAAGGGACTATTTTCTAAACACAAGACACTTGCTTGGTGTTTTATTTCATTGCCATTTTATTTGCAGTTCTTGGATCTCCAGTTGGATTTTCAAAATAATGTATGTGCTATTCCTGATAAGTTTTTCTTTTGTGTGTTGTCTGGCCTAACTATAGGCTCAATTTTTTCACTAGAAAGTTTGTCTATTATTTATTGACTTACAAGAGGTCTTTAAATGTTTTGTTTGTTAACTCTATGTATCTTATATATACAGTGATTACTTTTAAGACATTGTTGCCTCATCTCAGAGCTCCCATTTCTGCCTAAATTGCATAAAAAGAGGGCTTTCCCCCTAGAATGTACATGCTGCAGGGAAGTTCTACTAAACTGTCTGTTACCTACAGGTAAGATACTGACAGTGCTATTGGCAAGGCAAACTTTATTCTGGAGCTGATTTATATGGATATTTAAAAGTACTGGAAGCACAATTAGCCATAGTCAAACCAACATATGAACTCCAACTTTGAATGGTACTTACTTAAAAAAATATATATGGATGATGGGGTGCCTGGGTGGCTCAGTTGGTTAAGTGTGTCACTCTTGGTTTTGGCTCAGGTCATGATCTCACAGTTCATGTGTTCGAGCCCCAGCACAGAGCCTGCTTGGGATTCTCTCTCTCTCTCTCTGTCTGCTCCTCCTCTTCTCAATCTCTCTCTCAAAATAAATAAATAAACAAAAAAATATGGATGTCATAATTTTCATTTTTGAAATAAAATAGGAATTCTGACATTTAAATGTTAATGGAATATTATCATGTAGACTCTAAATAAAACTTACATAGTTTTGGGTATCACAGAATGAACAATTGTATTTTTAAATTATTTCCTGATATTGTAATATGGAAATAATAGGCAGTGTTTTTTTTTAATTTACTTCTAAAAGATAATCTGAAAATAGTAGGATTAGGAATTATTAACAAAATTCATTTCAATCTATTTTCACAAAAAAGAAAACATATGAAGTCACAGAAGTCAATACAAAATATTTTTTTACACAGGTTTTTGAATAAACACAAAGGTATAATTCTTATCTCACAAATCTGTATTAGTGTCACAGACATTTTTGAAAGGAAATACTGCCTCATTTCTTTCTCTGGACCAATCTCTCTTGTCCTAAGCTTGAGAGAATTCATTATATAGGTCAAGGTTTTACTATAGTTAATGGTTGGCTTTGGCTTTCTTGATTTCCTATAATTGTAACAGCATTGGTATTATTTCAGGCTACAGTCTAGAGTCTTTAATAAAAGCATGGACTTTTTTTTTTAATCCTTGATCATCCTTTTCCTCCTTTACTCTCTCACGTAACTCAACAGGACTTGGTTCAGAGTGTGAACTGCAAAGCTGCAAGTGAACCAGTTTTAGAATCAGAAGGTCTAGACTTATGGCTCAGCACTTTTTCCTAAAGAGGTGACCTATGGAAAAAGCAGTATGGTACAGAACATTGAATAGGGGCTTCGGAAGCAGTAGAAATGCATGCAGACCCAGGTCATATCTCTTTACAGTTGCATAAACTTGGCAGGTTACTTAATCTCCTTGAACCTTGGTTATTTTTCTGTAGAACAGTGATTGATGCTGTCTGCACATCATTGCGCTGAATCTTAACCAGGAAAACTTTCTGAAAGATTGGACCCGGAAAAAAGTTCCAAAAAATGGTAGGTGTTTGCAACTTCCCTGTCCCCCTGTACTACAACTGCTTATCTGTATATAACCCTTCTTGATGCTTCTGTGATCGTACCTAAGCACCCCTCTTCCATCCCCTCAAGATTTTGGTCCCAATTATGTTCCCTCTAGCACACAAGCAGTACCTTTTGAATTCTCGTTCGAGAATTCAAGAAAGGAGACATTTGTGTTTCCATCTGTCCCCTTACAACCGTCCCCTAATTACAGCTGTCATACTCAGCTGGCTGTGCTCTCATTTCTATCTCATTAACTTTGGGAAGATTTTTACTCTGTACTAAAGCCACAGTTATTTTACTAGATAGTGTCCATGAGATGAGATTCTAAAAAAATGCATACCAACAGAAGACACTTGCTTTCCTATGACTATGAATATTCTTCAGAATTGAGCAGAGGGTGAGCAAGGATTTTAGTTGTTACACTTCGGATCTAATGTCACTGATGGAGAACGTTAATGACACAAAGGATGTTAAATCTCTGTTTTTGGTACCATACAGGATGCCTTTAACTTATCCCCAAGAGTTTCAGAGTGTGCAGCCATATATCCTTTCCATCAATGCCTCATTTTTATCAAGAAATACTACTCTCCAGAACCTTCGTTTGAATCAAATCAACCAGGGAATTTTCTGCTCTGCTTTCCTGGTTCATTGTTCTTCTTTTTCCTGTATTCATGATTTCCATTTTCTTTCTAAAATGTTCAGTCCTCACCTATTAATTTTTTTTCTATCCTCAATGGATGTATTGTTTGGAGGAATATGGAAATTTGGATAAATAGCTATTTTTTTCAGAGATCTTTGCTCCACTGTCTTCTAGTCTCTTGTTACTGGTAAAATACATGCCACCAGGTTGACAATTGTTACTGTTTACTGGTCTCTTGTTTACTGTTTGGATCCAATGTGTCATCTCTTGGCCGTAAGAAGTTGGAAATCCCACAGTGTTATGTGTTGCCTAAGTCTTTATGTAGTTGTTCCATAATTGTTTTGAACAATCAATAGACCTTTTCAGTCAGAGGCATAGATCCTTATTCATCAGTGGAAATATAAGTAAATAAATAAATAAATAACTAAATAAATAAATACATAAATACATAACTAAATAGTTAAGAAATAAAGCTTGATATTTTTTCTCAGCTCTACTTTCTACTTTTCTCTGTTTTGGAAAATCTCTTAAGTCTAATATGGAATCTCCTTATGTCTTTGGGTGTCACTTCTTACTACTTTCATGCATGGTGTTTGCTTCTGCTTCATCCGGATTTTATTGGTAGGACTGCCCCCCTCCTCTGAAGCAGACCTCCCATATCCAAACAGTTTTAAGCTGTGACTTCATTTGGGCTTGCATTTTCATTTTCAGTCAAAATTCATGTCTTCTGTCTTAATTCTATTAATCTGTTGAAAATCTCTCAGGTGCTATTCCCTATGTCATGCAGTGACTCGATAGTCCCATTGTCCTTAGTCCTTTGCTGTCATTTTAACACACATAAGAAAAGATAAATGCATTTTTTCCAACACAATATCCTGACTTAGCTATCTGAGAATTTAGAAATAAATGAAGAACAAGTTGGCTGATGTTATAATTTGGATATAGAATGTCCACAATTTGATACTTTGCAGTGATTCTTAGTGAAAGGTGAGGTCCTATCACAACTGCCTGGAAAGCTCTAACAGACATATGGCCATCTCCTCTCTGCTTTTACTACGCCTTCCGAGAGAGGGCACACCATTCTTTCCATGCAGAGGTCTCTGAACAGGAGTAGAATTAAAACATAACAAGGTAAGACAAGACCTGTCCAGGAACCTCAACTAAAGTTCCTTAAACTCGACAATCACCAAATACAGAGATTGTTCTTATCTGTTCAATCTTACCTCAATTTATTCAGTCAGATCCTCCACTGTTTTCTCTAATACTTAGCCTGATGGCACTTTTTCAAGTTCTAATGTCAAACCAAATGCAAAGAGCGATGTTGCTAGGTAAATGGTTGATATTTCTGCTGCCTCGCTTCCAGGGTGCCCTAATCAAAGAGCTGTTGAAGAGTAAACCAATTTGCTGCTTCTGGTTAAGAACTCTCCCTAATCTTTCTTATACCCTGCTTCCCTTGCTTCCATTTTAAGGTCTATAGCATTTCTCATTTGTTACTACGTGGAGACAGTAGGACAAACTTTCAGGAGACAGCTTTCAGGACAAGTTTTAATTATTGATAAAGCAAGTCATTTAAAATAAACTCTTTCTGGGGTGCCTATGTGGCTCTGTCTGTTCAGCTTGAGAGTCTTGATTTCGGCTCCAGTCATGATGTCATGGTCATGAGATGGATCCTTGTGAGCTCTGTGCTGAATATAGAGCCTACTTAAGATTCTCTCTCTCTCTCTCTCTCTCTCTCCATTTACCCCTCCCCCACTCACACACAAGGTCTTTCTCTCTCAAATAAAATGAAATAGAACTCTTTCTTTGTATTTCCCAGCTGGTTTTGCTATTAAGAAACTGGTGTTTACAAACCACTTTTTAATTCAGGAAATATTCCATGAAATTTCCAACTGAACTATCTAATACAAAATTGTTGAGAAAGAGCCTATAGAAATTTCATATCTGTGGAAATTCACAAAAGACTAAGCCAGGGGACACCTGGGTGGCTCAGTTGGTTAAGCTTTGGACTCTGGCTCAGATCATGATCTCACAGTTCGTGAGTTTGAGACCTGCATCATGCTCCCTGCTGTCAGCTCTGATCCTGCTTGGGATCCTCTGTTCCACCCCCTCAACCCCCACCTCTCTGTCCCTCCCCCACTCATGCTATATCCCTCTCAAAAATAAATATACATTAAAAAAAGGAAAGAAAAAAGAAAAAGAAAGAAAGAAAGAAAGAAAGAGCAAGCCAGAAGTGAGCTGCCGCCTTAACACTTTAGAAATACTGCATAGACATTGTTTACAAACTTGGAAAGAGCAAAGCAGAGATTTGGAAACCCTCACCCGTGATAATTTATAATGGCAAAGCTTGAAAGAGAAGCATAATAGGAGGCTGAAAGGAGAGGAGAGGTCAGATATATGGGCAATGACGGGGAAGATGTGAGTGTAGAATATGCTTTATTTTCTTCTCTCAGTATTTCAGTAGGTGAGTATTTGACACTGAGATCAAATCACAAACTTATCCTGAACTCTGAAACTTTGTTTCTGATGCTTTCTTTTTTCATTTGTGTCACAATTTTTATGAATTCTATTCTTTAATGACCATTGTATCCTGTAGAGTCTCCCTCAATTATTTCAATACACATTAACTATGTGTCATTTAAATGCCTATAATTGTTTTAAGTTTATTTATTTACTTTGAGAGAAAGAGAGAGAACATGAGTAAGGGAAGAACAGAGAGAAAGGGAGAGAGAATCCCAAGGTGGCCTCCCACTGTCAGCACGGAGCCTGATGTGACACGGGGCTCAGTCTCACAACCTCAAGATCATGACTTGAACCAAAATCGAGAGTTGGACGCTTAACTGACTGAGCCATCCAGGTGTCCCAAGTCAAAATATTTCTATGTAGGTGTCAATGCCTTGGGGTTCCAATCCCCACTTTATTATATTACATATTTTTGCTACCTTCCAGTAAGCTTTAGTCAGAATGGAAATCTCCCCCTGACACGTGTGCACAGGAAATAGCAAAGAGAATAGAGTGAGGGCTTCAAATTTATACTAAATCCCTTAGAAAAGTGTTGGAGCTATTTAAGAATTATAGGGGCACCTGGGTGGCTCGGTCGGTTGAGTGACCGACTTCGGCTCAGGTCATGATCTAACGGTTTGTGAGTTCAAGCCCCGTGTCAGGCTCTGTGCTGACGGCTCAGAGCCTGGAACCTGCTTCTGATTCTGTGTCTCCCTCTCTCTCTGCCCCTCCCCCACTCATGCTCTGTCTGTCTCTCTGTCTCAGAAACAAATAAACATTAAAAAAAAAGAATTATATGAAGAATCTTTATGTGAAATATTTTATATGTTTATAACAATAGATGAAGAAAATTATTAGTGAGATTTTAATTTCAGTTTTATTGGACACTGAGTGCAAAAAATGCATTGTAGAAAAAAATGTATTGAAGAAAGCTGATATTTTAGAATTACTTGTAACTGTCCTTTCAAAAATTCCATATATTCACTTTTTATTTTCATGATCGTGACCAAAAAACATTTATGTGAGTGTGCCAACACCTTTGTTTCATCTCATTTCTTTTTCAATCCAGCTGGGCTTGTAGCCACATCAATTGGGCAAAAATGGTAATTATATAAATATATAAAAACTACAGAAAACTCCATACTTTAATAAATCATCGCTAAATACTTAAATTCATTAAACAATTAAGAAATGCTTAATAATACATATGTCTAGATTGTCACGAAGTAAAAAATCACACTCTCGTTAATCTAAATTATGTAACTGGTTAATAGCATCAGTTATAAAAAAAAAGACATTCTGGAAAAAAATCAAGTTAAGTCTCTTCAAAGACAATTAGAAACCCACAGAATTTCTCTCTTGCTGAAGCGATCTGCAATTTCATAACAACCATGTTCGGCTCTATAACGTTTCTGCCTTGAATCACTCATAGCAAAATTGGTACAGCAGAAGGGATTGTGTTTATCTCTATAGTATTGTTCTATCATGCTTCAGGTCATGTTTAATTTCTTCACGCCCCTGTTTGAAAAATCAGCTTCTGACTTCAAGGGTAGGAGAACAACCCTGAAGGATTCTGTTTGTTTTACAGCTCTGTAAGTCATGTTTAATCTTCAGATTCCTACAAGTTCAAGATGACAATGGAGTACAAAACACAAGGGTCTTAGGTCTTAATAAGAGTGCTGACATTATAAAATCCTTGCTTTTCTTAATCACGTACACTATTTATTAAAATCAGGTTTTAATTTTTGCATTAGCCGGCATGCTTCTAGAAGATAGAGTTTCCAGAGCAAATTTATCTTTTAGCTTATTCTCTTTTCCCAGAGGCAGCGCTGAAAAACTGCGCTGCCCTTATAAGTCAGCCTACATAATTGGAGACAAGTGATGTAAATAATTTGCCCTGCATAAGTAAAACTAAAAGACAGCATGTTAAATCTTTTTAGTTCCAATTACTAGGTAACACTGCTCTTAAATTATTGAGCTCAAGGTTTCTGGAATAAATTTAGAATTTATACTTGGTATGCAATACCGTTTTTGAAATGTGAAATATACATCATTATTCTGTCAAGATGTAGGTTTAGTGATTGAACATGTCTATGATCAATTTCTTGCTCTGGTTGAACTTCAACCTTGTGAGAATTATGATATTGGCTTAGGTTTCTTCTAGAAATACAGTGTGAGAATCTGGGCCAAAATTAATAATCACCCTAATTTTTAACTTCTCCACAGACCCATCTATCTCATCTTGCATGGAAGACCCTTTAATTTCAAGGAATTCTCAAAGTTCAGAAAAGATATATGTGTGCATGAAGAAAGGATTATAGTAGAGGACATAATAGCATGCTGCAGTAATGCAGCATCTGTATTAAAATAACTTCTCTTTCTTTTCCTTTTCAATAATATCTTGACATATTCATGGTTATTTTAAAAAATTGTAGGGTGGGGCAAATGAATGAATGTTGATTTTATATAATAGCTGCATGGTGAAACTGTTGGGCATAGGAATCAGGTAGGAGCAAACCTACCTGGATGTGCGTTGTTGTTTATCAGTATACGGAGAGAAGACTTGTATAACAATATTTCCAATATCCCATATTTCTCTATAAGAGACAAATTATTAAGAGAGTAAATCATAGGTCAATGGAAGAGAATGGATTCTGAAGTCAAACTTGCGTGTGATCACTGGATCCATCAATGCCGGCATCGTGTATAACTTCTTAAGAATCTTTGAACTACACCGTTAAAGGTAGAATTAAATCATTACTTACATACATTGTGGACAACAGGGTAGGTTTTCAGTATAATTTATGTTTCTTTCCTGCTAAACTCTCATTTGCTGAGTAACAACTGTCAGGTACCATGAAAGCAGCTGGGCTAATTCATTCAAAAACCAGTTGCAGAGTCCTACTGGGTCTCTGGTTTTGAGTTACATATGAGCATGGTCTGATGTTGGATACCAGCAGTGTCTACTCTGTCTGGTCTTCAGTTAAATATGAATCTGATTTGATCTTTGCCACCGAAGCTCACAATGAAACAGCTATGAATATGTTCTGGTCAGATCATCTCTGAAATGGGATAACAATCAAAAAGTAAGGTTGTTTGCGGAAGGAAAAACTGGATATCTTTTCACTAGAAACATGTATATCATCTTTTGTATTAAATATTTTTACACAGAAAATTTTGTTTTATTTTATTTTATTTTATTTTATTTAAATTTTTAACGTTTATTTATTATTGAGAGACACAGAGATGAGCGGGGGAGGGGTAGAGAGAGGGGAGACAGAATCCGAAGTAGGCTCCAGGCTCCGAGCTGTCAGCACAGAACCCGACGTGGGGCTCAAACTCACGAACTGTGCGATCATGACCTGAGCCGAAGTCAGTCGCCCAACCAACTGAGCCACCCAGGTGCCCCAGAAAATTTTGTTTTAAAGATTTTGAAGGACAATAAAACAGCTGCACGTAAAAGCTGTCTTTGTAAAAGAGTAAGTAGGTTATATATTTAGGAGGGCAGAGGCTTTCCTTACAGTTTTGCATTGCATGATCCTCAGCGAGTGTTGACTGTGTGATCGTCCAGAATCCAGAACTGAAATGGAGTTTGATGAGGTATGGGTTCCGGCAAAGTGCTTTAGCGATTGTGTTTTCAGTACTAATGAATTTCCACAATGTGTGTCTCTGTTAGTCTTTTTCATTACCACACTATCTGTGTTAAAGTCTTGTGAACTCTTCTTTGTGCTATAGCTTCTCCTGCATTCATATAGAGTTCCCACCTTAACAGCCACCACAACTCTACCGATCCACCAACTATGCCCCAACAAAGTAAGATTACAGCTTAATGAATATAAGAGAAACTGCTCCAAATGCTAACCCAACCAAGTGGATACATTTGACTGAACTTCAAGAAAAATATCTAAAAGAAGTGCCACTGTTGTAAATCAACAAATCACGCGGGGAGTGAGGGGAATACTCAAGGAGTAGTTACAGTCATCGTTTGCTCTCTATTGTTAGATTTGCTTTCAAAGACAATGCATTTTTTTTCTCTTTCATCACGGTTGATACAAACTTTCAACTGTGTAACATTTTATGGAATCACCACAACACTGAATTTGTGATGAAGCAGTTGCTGCCCCAGACCTCTTAAGCCCTGCTCCTAGAAAACAAGTTAGCAGCTCAAGAAGGGTCTATTGTTTCTGTCAATAAAACATGGTAAGAAAAAAATCTAAGCGTACTCATTTTAGTTGCTTATACTCTTTACCTCTCCTCCTTTCTATTTAAATTCCTTTTTAATTGAAGTATAATTAGCATACAAGTTTGTATTAGATTCAGATGTCCACCACATTGATTAAACAATTCTATACATTACTCACCATAAGTGCAGTCCCTATCTGTCATCAAACACTATTACAATATTATTGATTATATTTCCTGTGTACTTTTAGTCTCTGTGACATATGTGTTTTATAACTGGAAGTGTATACCTCTTAATCCCTGGATTTATCTGTATCTTCTTTTAACCTCTGTCAAGCGCCAATTAAAAACTGCATGCCTCATGGAGTTATGATTCAATGGTATAGTGGAGTTAAAATTCTTAGCCCAGAGCCCAGTATATAATAAATGCTTATTTAATCCTACATATTGTTCAGTATTGTTGCACCATACACATGAAAATTGAAAGTTTAACTGTTTGATTGCCACTGTTAGGGTATTTTCTTTATGATGTGTTATTATGACTTGGATTTTTCATGATAAATATATCAGGATTTTAAGCTACATATGATTGCTTAAACTTTTCCCTTTTCAATAGCAATAATAAAAATTTCCACCCCCTTATACATTTAAAACATAATTTTTATGCAAAGTATCAGAATTTAGTCCCCCCCCCCAGATCAATAAGGTACCCTTTGAGTTTTATATTTAGAGGAGATCTTGGACTGTGGTCTTTCAATTACTACCTACCCTTTTGACGGATATCCATTTGAATGAAAACCTAATCTGTCCACCATTATGGTACAGGTCATAAGACAAGAAAACTACCTGTTTCTTTTAGAAATGAGCCACGGATCTTTGCTTTTATCAGCTGTGTGCAACTTTCACTTGATAAAGAATGCAGCTGATGTTTAAAAATTGCCCTGGATGAAAGGCATTAGTGTGGGCAAGGTGAAAATCAAGAGCTTGTGAATGCATTATAGGCTTAAAGAATTTTTGGAAACTATTTCCAAGTATGTGTAGTGCACAATTTCAAAATGAATAAAAGTTTGAAATAAGCTTTAAATAAGATGTTAAGAAGATGTAAGAAGTGTAGCTACTTTCATCTTAATCAATGCAGCTTGTGATGAGGTAATGAAGAGCAGGCAATCAGTCAGAACCCAATCTACCCAAATGAAATCTCGAACAACAACAGAGGTTGTTTTTTCACTTTAGTTTGTGTTAAGAGAAATGGGCAATGTGAGTGCTGTGCCGACTTAATGTGCTAATGAAATCAATTCATCAAGTTTTAAATTATGTAGGAAATTAAAATAAGAAACTGTTCTGTACACAAAAGAGACTATGCCCCAAGAGAATATCCAGTCTTGGGAGGAAAAAAAAAACCCTAACAAATTTAGGTAAGATTAAAAAAAAAAAAGTTATACATCAGCTGCTTTTATAGACTTTCTCTCTCTCTCTCTCTCTCTCTCTCTCTCTCTCCTCTCTCTCTTTTTAATTTCCCTCTGAGTCTCCAGAATTCCTATTTAGAAGGCAGACCAGGAATGGAAATCTGGAAGAGGCACTCAAAATATCCTTTGTGAAGCTGTTTGGCTAACTTGTGTGGTGGTGTTCCTCAGATTAGGGGTTGACCACCTGGCTTTGGGGCACCACTGAAGTATGCAGAGGCATTCAAGGATAGGTGAGTACAGATAGTTTGACAAATTAAAGAATTACATATTTTACATTAAATCTTCCCTAAGAGTCTTTGGCGGAGCTTCAGGTCTAATTTTCCACTACTGTATAAATTCTCCAAACTTTTAAAAATAAAATACCTCCATCCCAGCACTAAACCTATAGTGGTAACTCTTCCAGAATATTACAAATCTATGAGGTATCATTACAAGAGACCAATTAGAATATTGTTATTGGTTTTGAGAAAACAAAGAATTCCAATGACAAGATAAAAATAAATTTGAAAGACCAGAGGCTTTCCACGAACTGTCTTCAACCAAATTGATGGAGTATTTACATAAATTGTGAGCTGATAGATCATTTAAGAAGGATATTTGTTGAAGAATTATAGCAAGACTTTTGCATACACCCTGAGTTCAAATAATTCAATGATATTGCTAGATTACCACTCCTCTTTGTTTCACAGCCAATTCTTATTTTCTTTCTTTCTTTTTAAAATTTTTACTTTTTATTTTAATTCCAGTATAGTTAACCTACAGTGTTATATTAGTTTCAGGTGTACAATGTAGCAATTCAACACTTCTATATATTACTCAACGCTTATCACAACCAGTGCACCCTATTCCTATCTACTTACTTATGTGAGCAAGGTATTTCAATACTTACATGTTTAAAAATGAACCAAAATATAGTCAGAACAGATTTTATAGTAAACTTTGTCTCATCCTAACAATAAATGATTCGTGCGTAGATAATAGATTTAATATAATAAAAAAGTCCAATATATTTCATAAAGTGATATGTTTTACACACACACACAAAAATATGTGTAAAAGTTGTTTATGAATATATGAATAGGGGTGCCTGGGTGCTCCGTTAGTTAACTGCCCTACCCTCGGTTTCAGCTCAGGTCATGATCTCACGGTTCATGGGTTCCAGCCCCATATCAGGTTCTGTGCTGATGGTACAGAGCCTGCTTGGGATTCTCTCTCTCTCCCTCTCTCTCTACCCCTCTTCTGTTCTCTCTCTGTCTCAAATAAATAAATAAACTTAAAAAAAGAAAATATGAATAAATTTATATTGTCAATTCAATTAGGTGCTATTAATTATCATCATAATTTATCAGCATTAATAATTACCCACAATAACACTCCTGAAAGAATTTTTCAATATTTAGAGAGACTTATGGTCACAAAACTAAATTAAATCAATAAAAATCTTCCTAGCAAAAAATATATCACCTTAATGTAAAAGTTAAGTGTGGGGAGTTGAATGGAATTGGTTTTAGAAGGGGAAAAAAATGTAAAATTTCTGATAAACAAAAAGTGTTGATAGATTTCAAAAATGGATATTAGTGGATATCAAATCACTATAGTATTTTTATTTCGTTGAAAATGTTGAAAGCAGTGATGTGACTGCTTCACTTTAAATGTCAATATCTATGTCACATTGGAAATTAAATTCTTGGTAATTATTAAAGCTTAAGATATAAAGCATAGCTGTCTGTTTAAAAGTGTATCTTATGTATTTCATTTATATAAATTCTTTTTTTTCCCACATTTTTGTACTGTTGGTTTATTTTTGAGAGAGAAAGACAGAACACAAGTGGGGGCAGGGTAGAGAGAGGAGGACACAGAATCCAAGGCAGGATCCAGGTTCTGAGCTGTCAGCACAGAGACTGATGTGGGCCTCGAACCCATGAACCATGAGATCATGACCTGCACTGAAGTCGGACACTTAACCAACTGAGGGACCCAGGCTTCCCTATATAAATTCTTATGTAAATTAAAGTCAGGTTAAATATTGATTGGGGTGGCTTAGATATATCTAAGGAAATCTGAGGGCTCGGAAGAGGTCAACACTGAAAATACTCATTTGCCCATTATGAAGTAGAATCTCATTAGTTCAATACTCTTATTTACCCTGTTATATTTTACTAGTATTTAAAGAAGCTAAAATTTTTATAGATTTTTATAATATACTACCTTTTAAAACATTGTTGAGTAATAGGTATTTTCCATGAATTATTTCACATAAAGTCTCACTAGACCTGTGACAGCCTTATACTGGTCTCTGGTTTAGAGGTGGTTAACATTCAGAACGAGGAAGGGAATGTTCCATGATCACCCACCTACAAATGGAAGAGTTGAAATTCAAATCAGAGGACTCTGACCATGGATTTTTATCCTTTAATCTTTTATGTCTTGGCATTTCTCAATTCCTGAGACACACACAAAAAAAAAAAAAATAGAAAAGAAAATCTGCCCATCTTAATTGAACAGATTCTTTCTACTTACCAGTAATTCATAAGACAATAGTTACAGAACTAAGACCATATTTGACCACACTTTCACTACGTCACAATAACTTTCCCATACATTTAAGAAAAACTATGTCTTGGAGAGCCTGGGTGGCTCAGTTCGTTAAACGTCCAACTTCCACTCAGGTCAGGATCTCACAGTTCGTGAGTTCAAGCCCCTCATTGGGCTCTGTGCTGACAGCCTGGAGCCTGGGGCCTGCTTTGGATTTTGTGTCTCCCTCTCTCTTTGCCCCTGCCCCGCTCATACTCTGTCTCGCTCACTCTCTTGAAAATAAACATTAAAAACCAATTTTTTTAAGAAACTATGGTCTAATTTAAAATATGCTCAATTAATTTTTTCTTTGGTATATTGGAAAATAATTATTTTCTAAATAAAAATAATATTAATACATTTCTATATTTGACTGCAGATTATGTATATCTCTGGTAAGTAGGGACAAAATAAAAACAGATTTAGAGTGAAAATCTAAAGAAACTGTCCATGTTAAATAAGAACTCTATTATTTTTTTTTTACTGAAATTTCTCTTAAGAATACTCAAAATAATTACTGGAATTGAGAAATTTGTTTAACTTCCTATGAAATATTTATTATAATGCAAAGATCATATTTTTCATAAAACTGTTTTCTGAAGACAAATGTCAATACAATGAGATATGTAAATGTAGTTGTTTAAATTTATCACTCACCTTGTTGATGAATGATGCAGACTTGAAAGGAATTCATAGCAATTCACATTTTTTTAACAAGTTTATAATACAAATTCTAACTGCTAAAGACTGAATGTGTCTCCCCACCACACCACAATTCAAGTATTGAAATCCTAACCTCCACTGCGATTCATCATGTGAGGAGGTGGAGCCTTGTGGAGGTGATTAGGTCAGAGGGTGGAGCCCTTAGGAATGGGATTAATCCCCTCATCTTAAAAACACTCAGAGTTAGGGGCGCCTGGGTGGCGCAGTCGGTTAAGCGTCCGACTTCAGCCAGGTCACGATCTCGCGGTCCGTGAGTTCGAGCCCCGCGTCAGGCTCTGGGCTGATGGCTCGGAGCCTGGAGCCTGTTTCCAATTCTGTGTCTCCCTCTCTCTCTGCCCCTCCCCCGTTCATGCTCTGTCTCTCTCTGTCCCAAAAATAAATAAACGTTAAAAAAAAAATTAAAACAAAACAAAACAAAACAAAAAAAAAACCACTCAGAGTTCTCACACCCTCTTTCTGTCATGTGAGGACTCAGAAAGATGACAATCCACAGTCTAGAAAAGGACCCTCACCAGAACCTGACCATGCCGGCACCCTGATCTTGGACTTTCAGACTCTAGAACTGTGAGAAATGATATTTATTATTTACAAGCCACTCAGTTATGGTACTTCATTATAGCAACACCAACTAAGACAATAACCACATATGAAGAAATGTAACAGAAAGGTTAACAAAAGCATCAAAGTCTGAACAATTTTCAGTCTTTAGCCTAGCAATTACTATGTCACTAGTTTTACATTTTGTTTCATTTATGCTAGCTATCCAAACAGATTTTTATTTTTATTTTTATTTTTTTATGTTTGTACAAATGTGGGTGGATGCTCAGAGTGTTAATTTAGGCTCAATAACTTACTAAAGATGATTTGGTAATTATTGAGTCTAGAAAATAAATGAAACTTACAAGTTTTGACTTACCAGCTATCATCAGACTTGGAAAGGTATGAAGAAATTAACAAATTTTGGCTAGGTTTGATCTGTTCAGAAACTATTGACCAATTTGTCTCTGAACTATACTTTCCACATTCAATATATCTTAGAAAGCAGTAGATCACTGAGGAAGACCAAGAGAAACGAGTGTTCTAATCATAATCTATGTATTAAGCATATATATATATATATATATGCATGAGTGTATGTGTATATATATATTCATGTATAGTCATATATACTCATATACCTTCATACACCCATATACTTACACACACACACACACACACACACACTCACACACACACACGCAGTGGTTAACTGATGACAGAGAGGATACTGTAATTTTCTTAGGCATTGCTAAAGAACATTACACTAAATCTAATCAGGAATGGGGGTTTTTGTTGTTGTCTTTTGCTTTTTGATTTTTGGCAAAGGACAGCGGCTCTTTTGACTTGCTGAGACCTCCAGGCCTACTCCGCACCACCGTATCCTATTAGCCACAAACACCATACTCAAAAGTATTTACTTATCTAACTCCTTTTTCCATTTCTATTACTATTTAGTAAACTCAGGTCCTTAACATTAGCTCATCACCCCTCAAGACTAAGTCTTCCTTCAACCCAGATGCTTCACTAGTGCAGACACCTTTCTAACATAGACACAATAACAACATTCAACTTTATACCTTTTACTGACTGTCCTTTTCCTTTTGCATCGTGTATGACATTAATTACGTTCGAAAACAAAACAAAAAAAATCTTGTTTACCTAATCTCTTTTACCTAATCTTGGATGCTTTCATCCTGTGGCTTTCTATTTCTTTATGCCTTGTTAACCCATCAGTGCAAGCTCAAGGAATTCCTAAGCTTATTCCCCACAATGGAGACGTGGGAGGAAAACCAGAAGAGATATGTTGTCATAAAAGACAAGGGAAAAAAGTGTTTCAAGGAGAGCTTTAGTGAGGATCAAACACGGGACCCTATCTCCAATGTTTGCTAACAATTGTGATAGCACCTTCTGCAGATGAGTGAGAATGTAATCCACACTGAAACAGATTGTTTACAATGGAGATAATGCATATATATATATATATATATACACACCCTTTCGAATATTTCACTTAAAAAAATGAGGAGATAACGAAGATGAGAAAGACCAGGGCATATATAAATATCAATCGTACAGAGCTGGTTGGGATGGATAAGTTGCTTGAGACCTCAAGATCACAATTGAAATAAAAGGAGTAATTAACAAGGTTTGGGCAGTGGGTCAAATTTCACTTTCTCCACTTTTCATTTGCTACTAGTCTCCACTTTCTATTTGAGTTGAGGTTTGTGGAGTACATCTGCATGTCCTTAAAATGCGTAGAGCACTCTCAGCCTTGTGTTCTGAGAGGGAAAGACAATTTGAAAAGCATCAATGAGTAAATGCTGATACCTCAATGCAAATAGAATGCAGCAGAAACATGAGGAGTAGAGACTTTTTTACATCATTTGTGTAGAATTTTTGTCAACTAGTGTTAACATGGGTGAAAAACTAAGGTTATTTGCTTATGTTAATCACTAGTTGTTACTCTCAACCATTGATTACACAAGCACACACCCACACACATGTATGCCTGCCTGTTTCTGTAGCAATAAAATAGTAAAACAATGAAAATGATACACAAGCACATTATGAAACGCATTTCAGTAACGTCTGGCACTTATATTCAAACTTTCATTCTAAATGATTGGTATGTTCTTTACATAATATATGCATAGCAGGTGTTTCAACCTCCAAAACAGAAGCTCCACTGAGGTAGAAATAAAATAATTTTTCTGCTTCAGCAACTGGGAAGATATTTTTTAAGGAAAAAAATAATTTTTACCACCAAAGCAGAAATGGGGAGGCAAGATAGGGTCAGTCTTATCTTAATTATTGATAATAGACCTGACAAGATAAAGGCTTGTATAGTTGGCAAGGGTCATTTAATCAAATATTTACAGGTAAAGTTGAAAAAAAAAAAAAAGGCTCTGATTTGAATGTATCCAAGTACATAAATATTCAAAGTAGCGTAAAAAAATCCACATGACTGTATAAATCACTATCTTATTATCTATATATTAAGCTGTAGTTTATTTTGCTGCAGCTGTAATTCCTGGTGATGAAAAAAATCAGAGTGTGGCAAAATAATTAGAAACATTCATTTATAGCCTGTTTTATTTTAACTGAAATGATCACTCGGATATGAGGAGCTATGATAGCTAAATGCACTCAGGTTTGCAAAGTATCAGCATCAATTAATAATGTATTTTATATTCAATATGTTAGTCTCTAGAACTTCAAACTAAGATTTTAGAATTTTTCAAGAAAAGAACAGAAATATTATAAAGGTTTAAGTTGGTTTTACCAGTCGAGTAACTCAGAACTCTTTATTAAGGCTGATAAACAACATAGCATTGCAGTTTGGAAGTTTAGATACTGCAGGGGCACCTGGGTGGCTCAGTCAGTTAAGCATCCAACTTCAGCCTAGGTCATGATCTCGCTCTTGAGAGTTGCAGTCTCATATCCGGCTCTGTGCTGACAGCTCAGGGCCTGGAGCCTGCTTCAGATTCTGTGTCTCCCTCTCTCTCTGCCCCTCCTCCACTCACTATCTCTCTCTCTCTCAAAAATAAATAAACTCTAAAAAAATTTAGAAGTTCAGATATTGCGATAACTACAGGCGTCAAATAACAAAAGAAATAAATTTTAAAGTAAGTTAATATACACTTTTAAGATTATATACATGTTTATGCCATAAACAGAACCAAAAAACGGCTTTACTTTAAGAAAGACACTTGGGTCATTCCTTTTTGTTGTTATTGTTGTCGTTTTCACCCACCTATGGGCCATGAAAGTGTTGAAATAACTCTTGAAAACCAAGATGGAACTGCTCCTGCCCCACGTGGAACATCAGCAAACTGAAACTCAGATAACTTTCATGTCCCTGAAAATTCTTTGCTTGACTAGAAATGTAGGGCTGTAAAGCCAGTCAGCCAGTCCCCAGACACAAAGCCAACTCTGGGCTCCACACTTGCTTCCTGGTTCCTTCTCTCCCCAAACAAGGTTGACAATGTGGCCAATCAGATATTTTCTATTTGTCTCTTCCTTGTTTGTTATTCTTTATGTTATAAAGCTTCCTGCCTTTCTCTCCTTTTGCAGTTCTCAAAATGAAGACTGCATTTTCAGTAATTGTTAAATAAAGTTTCTTTGCATCACCTACTGTTTGTTTAATCATTTTCTTAACAAAAGTGAACAAATGAAAATGAAAATAGAATTATTAACTTTGTTATCTTGTGTCTTAGTATAATAGTAAAAAGCAGCCAAGGGCAACCTCTTTATCCACCCTTGACTTGAAATCTACACAGGAACTTTTACCACAAGATTTTCCAATTAGAATAGTCATCCTTTGAGTTAGTAAGTAAATACAGTCTGTTCTCAGTATTCTTTTTATTTTTTTATTTTTTTTTAATGTTTATTTATTTTGAGAGAGAGAGAGAGAGCATGAGTGGGGGAGAGGCAGAGAGAGAGGGAGACACAGAATCTGAAGTAGGCTCCAGGCTCTGAGCTATCAGCACAGAGCCTTATGTGGGGTTTGAACCGACAAACAGAGAGATGATGACCTGAGCCAAAGTCGGACGCTCAACCAACTGAGCCACCCAGATGCCCCTGTTCTCAATATTCTTGATAATTATAAAGTCTCTATGAACACTGATTTAGCAAGCTTGGAACCATTGTTCCTAGGGAAAATATAGAATAAGAAACTGTGAGACTCTGGTCAAAACATGTTCATCAACCTTATACATAACCTTTTTTTACTGTGTGTTTCTGTTTAAAGACACTTTATTTAATGTATAGTGCTCATTCACAAACACTGAACTCAAGGCCAACAGCAGTATATCTCATTCCTGAATGAAGCTTATCTAACACATGTATTTTATCAGTAAGGCACATCATAATCTCCTTGCCTTTAGGAAATTTAGACCACACTTTAATAATATGTTCAGTGGTCATTATAAACAACTAAATCATCATCAACAACAATAAAAACAAAAATACAGAAAACATGGCACTAAACAGACCACGGAAAGGATCCTTGTCTAGAGTATGAATGCTGACAGTAAAGCCAGAGTGGCTTTGTTCCATGTCAGCTGGGCAAATCAAATTTTTTGCTGTTCTGAGCATGTCTGTGAATGCCCTTGAAAGTGCTGGGAATACTGATTTGGGGGTTATATATATATAAATTTAAGCAAGTCAGCAAATTTGCAAATATGAAATCTAAGAATCATGAGGATTGACTGTGTCTCCTTTATACTGCCAGTTCCCGATAAATGTCTCCAATGGCATGGCCAGCTAGAATTTGGGGAGTTCTCAAAAGCACTTGAAAGACTTCAAAACTTTAAAAAAACTAAACACACACAGATTAAGAGTAAATTACTAAGAGTGTGTCATTGAATAAAGACACACAAGACCATAGCAACTAAAAATAAGCTGCACATCTAGAAACTTTTTCTCTAGTTAAATTAGATGTGAGGGTTTTTTGGTGTTTCCTTATTTTGTCTTTGCTTTTGCTGTCATTGGGAAGGAAATAATGTACAGGAGGATTGATCTAAAATTTGCATTTCTGGAAAATAAATAAATAAAAAATAAAATATGCATTTCGGTCCCATAGTAGATCTGTGGGTAAAATCATTGCCCATTGTATTGAATTGAGGTTTTCAATTCTAGCTGATTGATAGTGAACCTATCCGGTAGCATGAGACCATTAGAAAGACTACAAGAACAGCTTCTGAACCTATTATTACTCAAGTTTTCACATTTCAAACTGCCAACAGCTAAAGTTATAATATACCATGGTCTTCTGGGGTGACTGTTTTCTATCTTTTTCTTTTTTAAAATTTTTTAATGTTTATTTATTTTTGAGAGAGACAGAGACAGAGACAGGATGAGCAGGGGAGTGGCAGAGAGAGAGGGAGACACAGAATCTGAAGCAGGCTCCAGGCTCTGAGCTGTCAGCACAGACCCCGACGCGGGACTCGGTTTCACAGACTGCAAGATAATGACCTGAGTCAGACGCCTAACCAACTGAGCCACCCAGGTGCCCCTGGGGTGACTGTTTTCTAAGGGCAAATGTTTATTAACCTATTGAGATACCTGTGTATATATGCAGGCCACTGATTTTAAGGAGATGCTTAAAGTATAGGCATCATTCTATAATCAGTTTTCAAAGTGATTGATGTACTCTTATATGGACTATAAAGCAAGTCCGAGACGTTACTAAAATCTATTAGCAGAAGCATGGGCACCTGAAAATCATTTCTGAGTTATATAATTCTTAACAAAAATGAAATGCAGGGATTCTGGGGAATGTAAGTGGTGAATTTAAGGGACAAAAATTAGTGCATTGGGGGATGACACTAAATACCAAGAAGTGGCTTTAAGAGATAAAAGAAGCTTTTGTATTGTTTCAAAGATTCATTGAAAAAAAAAACTTTCATATTCCAAAGAGAATACAGAATATAAAATTCAGAGATATGGAGGCAGGAACAAAAGAGATTAAAGTGAATGGGGGAATTTCTAGATAATCAAGGTAGTTTGATCACATGTGTTATCTCCTCTCCCACTCAAACGTAAAATATAGAAAAGAAGTTTAAAAAAAAAAGTGAAAGTCAATATATACAAACCCTAATGAGATTTCAACATATTTTTGAAAGAGATACAGATGCATTAGAGACTTTCTCTGACTTAGCAGAGAAAGGGAAGGAACAATTCAGGAGCAAAATGTCCCCGTCAAAGCCTAGAACGTTTAGCGTGAGGGTGTATCAGGTACCCTGAAACCGTGACTGAACACATGAAGCTTGAGGTTGAGATTGAAAAGAGAAGATAGAGAATTCCAGGAAGATCAAGAAAGAAAATCAAAGTTGATAGTTTATCTGATATATTTGAGCATTTGAGAAGCAATATTCCTAAATATATATATATATATTTGACAGGCTTAATGGAGCAGATTAAGTGAAACCTATTTGATTTAAAAAAAATGCATCATACTCATAGCCCTACGTGACTCAGTGGAGAACAGTATTGACATAAGCTAAATATTCACATAGTCCAAATAAACACTGACTCATAATGTGACCAAAAGATTCTATTTGAGGAGAAGTAGGAGTGGATGTCAACTTGGCAGAATGACAAGAGATGATGTCTGAAATTGAAAATTTAAGATGAAACAGTATAAACATTACATAGAAATATGAAGCTGATATATAAAGACACATGAAAGTATTTTTCTCTAAGTGGAAGTGTGGGGAGGAGAGAGGCTAACAAGACAGAGGCAGACAAAAAGGCAATTTTTAATATAAACCTTGGTAACATTTATGTTTTTACAAACTCACTTGAATGTGTTGCTTCTGCTAAAATAAATGTGAAAAGAAATGATAATTTAATCTGGGAGGGGATTTTGGCAATTGTCTTAAATTGTTTGTGGTATCATCACCCATATAATTTTGCAGGGCCAGAGACAGGATGATATTACTGATATCTATAACTATATCTATATCTGTCTATATATCTAAAGCATATATATATATATATATATATATATATGCGTGTGTGTGTGTATATGTTTTCCCTTCTCTATCGGTTATTTGTATTCCTCTTTATAGGCTTCCTGCATAATTTCAGTTTCGCTATTCCATTGCTTAAATATGAGTGCCCTTAAGGTCATCTACCAACTGCTAATTTTGCTGAACTGAGTCCTTGCCCTTTTATAAAACTGTGTTTCTTTACATACATGAAGCCATCCTATATTATACAAAATTAGACTTTAAACTTCACACTATGAATTTTTGCCCTCTACATTTTCCCTGTCTTAAATATCCTTTTCATCCTTCCCTCTCAATTGAGTTTTAAACAGCATTCGGGATTCCGTTCAAATCATTCCAAAGAAGTCCTCTTGAACCATTTCAGCCATCAAGTGACTACTCCTCCTGTGTGAATCAGGACTCATGTAGTGGCTGGTTTTGTGATTTCAATTTAAACGGATATAAGAATAAAAGGAGTTTTTCGGCCAACATCCCTGGGAAAGTCCGGTGGTATAGAAGACTTTAGATCCAGGAATACCTCTCTGCATCTCTCAATACTATTTTCTTTGTCTTAGCTTTATTCCCAGAAGGGTCGTCTAATTGAGGGGCCAAGATGATCAGGACACCCATGACTTAATCCTACTAGTCTATGACCTGCACAGAAATAGTTCCATCTACATCGGTCCAGTAAATCAGGAAGCAGATTTTCATTGGTCCAGCTTGAGACAGTGTCCCTAGCAGAAGGATATGCTAATTAACCAGGCAGGAGTATTGTACATACAACTGGGCTTGGAGATTCATTGTTATATCGCATGGTCCGAAGGGGCAGAGGTACATTCGTAAAACCACCTGAGTGGATAAAAACAGATTTCCACCATAGACCCCTCCTCTAGCCTCCTGTATTTTTGGTCTGTAGCCTCTGACATTTAGCATTTACTTTACATGACGATAACTACACTCTATCTACCCACATAGGTTCATGAATGCATGTGTTTTCTCATCTAGACAGTAGTTTAGGCTTTTATAGAAGGTTACATTTTATATTTATTTTTCATACCCAGAGACCAAGCCAGTGATCTGTGCAAAACAGAAGTTCAATAAAAATTTGTGGATAATGCAGAATTACAGGAAAGGAGGTCCAATAATTAATCAGCATATCTTATGCCAGCTTGTGTGTGAAAGCCTATGATAGGGAGATGTTTCAATACATATCACTTCACTCAGTATAAGGATCGGTTATGAAAAAATGCTATGCACACAGAGTCTAACCTATTAGCTGTGGCTCTATTCTCCTAAAGACCAAAAATTGATTTAGTTTGTCAAACTGCATATAAACAGGCAGAAAATAATTCTGACCTTATGCAACAACAGAGCATGATATTTGTGAAACCAAAAGTTTTAAAGAAACACATCATCTAATAAACTGGAAATGGTGGTGACATTTTATAGCTTAAATGTGAAATGAAAGGGCATTTCATCAACATTCATGATGTTTTAAAAACAAAGGAAATTACATTGTATAAACCGCATTAAGTAACCTACCAGTGTTTCTCCACTTTGTTGATTATTCATGAAGTCTCTGGATGGGTTTCCGCTGGCTCATACACTGCCCTGCCCTGCTCAACTCTGCACCCCTGTGTGTGGCTCCCACTCACTTGGCTACATCAAAGCAGCCACTTTATCCGCTAGGTTGGCCTGAGCCACCTCTGTGGTTTCTGAAGCATGCTCACGGCTCAGGGTTCTCTGGTTCTTTAGCTGAAACCAGAGACAAGTCAGGGTTCTCTAGGTCTTTAGCTGAGACCAGGCTCTGCATGAATCGAGCTGAGAGTTTCACACAGGCAGAAAGCCCTTGGATTCTATGGCCTGTTCTCTCCCATCTAAATCCATGGGCATCCACCTGCAGGAAAGGTATCAATGGACCTGGAGGGGACAGAGACTCAAAATCTGTGTAGTGTGAAATTAATGGTCAAGCTGAAAGGCGATTGGCAGAATATGGAAAAGTCACCTTCAAAGAGCATGGAGACCGGAGGTAGCTGTGTAGAGCACAGGGGCAGCCATATATGAAGCGGTCTCAAGGCGTACCGTGTGTTGCCATTGTTCTTAATGGGTTTGGGGATCGCTAGGTGTTCTAAGGCCTTTTCATTGGCAGCTAAAAGGTCAACCGACTTATTTTCATAAAAAGTAGAGTAAAACCTTGGATTGTGAGTAACATTCGTTCTGCAAGTGTTCCTCAAGGCAAGCAAACATTTCTAATGACTTTTAACTTGATAAACGAGTGATGTCTTGCAATACAAGTAGTACATGAGGCCGAAGGCCACGTGATCACAAGTGAGCCAAAGGTTCTTAAAATTTGCTTTGATATACAAGTACTTTAAAATACAATCACGTTTCCAGAACGTGATTATGCTTGCACACCAAGGTTTTACTGTACTAAGATTTTACTTATCTTTCACTCTTATTCTCTCAGGAACATACAGTGTAATTTCCTTACTGATACCATTAGTCTAAAGACTAATGAATCACAAACTTGTGTGTGTCTGAACTATGATCCTACAGAATTTATTTGAATTCTCACCTTTGTTTCCTGATGTAAAAGGGGAGGCTAAGGGTATCTGTTCAGTCTACTTCATAGATTAATTGCAGGTGTTTGAGGACTAAGATCATAGAAACGGGAAAGAAGAGGTGGTAAATCTAAATGATACATTACCACTAATAACAGCTAACACCCCAGTACTCAAAAGACAAGTAGTGTTCTAAGCAATAGAAATCTGCTGATTTAGCCTTATAACTATTTTATGAAATGGAGGTATTATTATCTTCCTTCTACATTTGATAAAACTGAAGTTGGGAGAGGTTAAATAACTTTCATTTAATTCATAAATGTAATTTCTTAGAGAGGTTTTATTTACATGAGCAGAAAATACAGAGAGTAGCTATATACCTCCTGTCCCCACACATGCATAGCCTCACCCATTGTCTCAAACCTCCACCATAGTGGTATATTTGTACAAAAATGAAGCTACATCAAACCATCATTATCATTTAAGGTCCATAGTTAACATTTGGGTTCACCCTTGGTGTTGGGCATTCTATGAGTTTTCACAAAGATATAAATATGTGTGTCCACCATTGTAGTATCATTCAAAATAGTTTCACTGCCTTAAAAATCCTCTGTAATCTGCCTATCCATCTTTCCCTCTCCCCTAACCCCTAGGAAACACTAATCTTTGCATCTTCTCCACAGTTTTATCTTTTCCAGAATATCATATACTCGAAACCATAAGCTATATAGCCTTTTCAGATTGGCTTCTTGTTGGCTTCTTTCACTTAGTGATGCACATTTACATTTCCCCATGTCTTTTCATGGCTTGATAGCTCATTTCTTTTTTTAAATATTAAAAAAATTTTTTTTACTGTTTATTTATTTTTGAGAGAAAGAGACAGAGTGCCGGGGGAGAGGGGTGGAGAGAGAGGTAACACAGAATCCAAAACAGGTCAAAGTTGGACACTTAACCAACTGAGCCACCCAGTTTCCCCTGAAAAAAAAATTATTTTAAGAAAATCCCCATTTTAGGGGCGCCTGGGTGGCTCAGTCGGTTAAGCATCCCACTTCAACTCAGGTCACGATCTCGCGGTCTGTGAGTTCGAGCACCCGCGTTGGGCTCTGGGCTGACGGCTCAGAGCCTGGACCCTGCTTCCGATTCTGTGTCTCCCTCTCTCTCTGCCCCTCCCCCGTTCATGGTCTGTCTCTCTCTGTCTCAAAAATAAATAAACGTTAAAAAAAAAAGAAAAGAAAATCCTCATTTTATGTAATCAGTGGAAATTTTGGAGCTGTAATCTTTCTTCCTAGGTATTTGCAAATATATTACATGTGAAACTTCAGGGATTGGTTTAGTGGCATTATTGTAGGCAATATTCTCTTATCCTATTCCTGGTATACAATTCCAGAGTGCTCTGGGCTATTTAAACCAAGCAAGGTAGTGTCTCCAAAACAGCCAGGAGTCTGATCTGGGCTCAGGTCATGATCTCACGGCCCCGTGAGTTTGAGCTCTGCATCAGGCTCTGTGCTGACAGCTCAGAGTCTGGAGCCTGCTTGGGATTCTGTGCCTCCCTCTCCCTCTGTGCCCCACCCCACCCCACTTGTGCTCTGTCTCTTTCTCCCTCAAAAAATAAATAAAAACATTAAAAGAAAAGAAGCATTTAAAAAATTATTTTTTTCAGTAATCAAGGAGAAACTTAACATAAAGTAACTTAAAGAAAGAGCCTCAACTACCTTACAGTGATTTATGGCTTTGATTCAACAGATTAGAAGGAATGAGAGTGAGTGGAAACATTCAAATTTTTTTTAATTTTTTTGAATGTTTGTTTATTTTTGAGAGAGAAAGAGAGACAGAGCATGAGTGGGGGAGGGATAGAAAGAGGGAGACACAGAATCCAAAGCAGGCTCCAGGCTCTGAGCTGTCAGCACAGACCCCGACGCGGGGCTCGAACTCACGAGCCATGAGATCATGACAGCAGCTGAAGTCAGACGCTCAACCGACTGAGCCACCCAGGCACCCCTAAATTTTATTTGCTTCAAAGTAAAACCTATGCATTTTGTAAAAATGCTAAAGTATTTTTGAACAGATATACTATACATAAGTGTTTGATAAAGACTTTTCATTCACCCTAGTTTTTTTCCATTTTGTATTTTTATACTTTTGACTTGTCAGTAACTTGTCTCCATGAAAATTGAGAAAGGTCCTTGGCCTCTCTTCTTTCTTCTTCTCTTCTCTTTTCCAACATGGACATACATATAGATAGATTTTTCTCTGCAAGAGAAAAATTAAGGAAAACATATATCTGTTACAATATTTGAGGAAACATAATAAACTTGTGACTCTTTGTCAACTTAGTGCAATATGATTGTTGGTGTCTAATGGCTGTTTCTAGCTTGTGCTAGATTGAATTTTATGCTGGATATTCACTCTCTGCAAGAAATGGGAGTAAAAGAACAATGTTTAATCCCCAAGAAATTCCTTGCCACCCTCAGTACTTGGCTCACTTTGGAGTTACACCTTTGCTCCAATATTTACATTGGATGTTTCCATTTTTAATTAATCAGTTTTATTAAAATAAGCAGCATTATTATAAGGCAGAGAGGTTTGGTAGAACTTCATTTGCATTCCAGTTCCTGCTAAGATCTCTGTAAGTGATGAGGTGTATGGATGGCAAACAGAGGTAATTGTGCTTAAATTTCAACTTGACCATCGATAACTTATCAAGAACTCTTTTGTCAGCACTTTGTAGTGAGGCATACCTGAAGTCTCCTTTTTATTTATTTATTTATTTTTAATTTTTTTTTCAACGTTTATTTATTTTTTGGGGGACAGAGAGAGACAGAGCATGAACGGGGGAGGGGCAGAGAGAGAGGGAGACACAGAATCGGAAACAGGCTCCAGGCTCGGAGCCATCAGCCCAGAGCCTGACGCGGGGCTCGAACTCACGGACCGCGAGATCGTGACCTGGCTGAAGTCGGACGCTTAACCGACTGCGCCACCCAGGTGCCCCTGAAGTCTCCTTTTTAAGGTGGAAAACAATGCAGTTGCTTACAAATTATCTTTAAAAAATGTACCGCACAGATTTAAATAGGCAAGGAAGACTTATTCAAGACTATTGCAACAGGGGAGAGAGAGTGAACATAACTCCATGGAAACAAAAGGATGAGAGCATTTCTAAACCTGAGGTGAGCTGATGTCTGGAGGACATCAGGGGGCAGGGCTCTCAGTGTGATCAGAGTATCTGTGTTTGCTAATTGCCCCTTAGTTAGACTCAAACTTTCCCACTGACACTGGGAGACGGGGCACTATCTTTCTTGGTAAATAGATTTCAAAGGAATGGCTCCCAGGTTCTTGAGAAAAACATTCCTAGGTTGTAAAACTGACAGGAGGCTGGCAGATATATATCTCAAAAGGCAGGGATATAATTACAATTGAAAATGTGCTAAAGAAGAAAGACAGAAAGAAAGATGAAAGAAAGAAAGAAAGAAAGAAAGAAAGAAAGAAAGAAAGGAAAGGAAAGGAAAGGAAAGGAAAAGGAAGGAAAGGAAGCAAGAGGGAGGAAGGAAGGAAGGAAGGGGGAAGAAAGAAAAAGTAAAAAAGATAATTATTTTTAAAAATCTTTGAATTTTATGTGATTATACTATTCAAATCCATTACCTTTGTTTTTAGAATTGTTTCCTAACCTATTGGTACTCTCCCCAAGATAATTTGTATAAAATTTTAAAAATTCCGAGTGATTTCAGTATCTACAATGCTTCTTCTAAGATTCCTGGCCTCAAGGAGTCTTTTCTTCTCCAACAAACTTGCCCTTCCACGATCTACTCTCATGACCAAGCTTTGATTTTAGCATTACCTATAAGTCCCAAATCCCATGTTCTGATCATGACTAATTATTTGCATACACCATCAACTTGCTTGCTTTTCTATTGCTCTGTTGTATTCTTTAATCCACCACCTTAATGAAATCCACTTTTTTGCTTCTCTTTGTTTGGCACCTTGAATTTGAACATGGCTAAAGGGGGGAAAATGTGTTGACTGGTCTTGATTTAAAATTATTGCTATTTTTTTTCATGCAGAAAGTAGGCACAGATGCCTCCCTTAATTCTTTACTGTAATATCTGAGGACAAGATGTATGTTTATCAAAATTGAATGGACATGTGTTTAACAAAATTCAAGACTTTTGTTTTCATTTACTTTGTCTTAATTTTTTTGTAACAGCTTTTGTGAGATATAATTCACATTCTATACAATTGACCCACTTGAAGTGTACATCTGAGATGGTTGTTAGAGGGAAGGGGGCTTGGGGGTTGGGAAAAATGGGTGAAGGACAATGGGAGATACAGGCTTCCAGCTGTGGAATGAGTAAATCACCTGAATAAAAGGTACAACAACTAGTCAGTGGGATTGCAACAGTGTTGAATGGTGACAGAATGTACCCATACTTGTGGTGAGCATAGCTGCTACCTGTTAGATGTTATCTGTTAGAACCTTGAGAGCATTAGAGTTTGGGTTTCCTGGGAGGAACTAGAACATGCCTTATATAAATAAAATATAATTATGTAAACCTATGCAGACATTTTTAATACTGTGCTGAAATCTTAATAAGAAGTTATGGTCACGGACAAAAGTTACTTAACTTTTTCTACCTCAAATGTCTCCTCTCTGAAGAAAGGTTAATAGCATGTAACTCATGAAACTCTTTTAAGTATCAAACAGCAATAACAACAAAAATGTGTTAGGTGAACGTACAGTGCATAAAAAACTGAAAGCTTTAACACACTTTAGTTGTTTTCTTTAAATCTATTTTATATTCATCTTCAATCCTTCTTGGTTGACTTTTCTTTATTCAGGTAATAAAAGAATATTCAAAATTTCTTTGAGGATATTATTTCAGAATTCATCTCTTTTGGGGTGCATGGGTGGCTCACTCAGTTAAGTGTCTGACTTGGGCTCAGTTCATGATCTCACAGCCCATGAGTTCAAGCCCCATATCGAGCTCTGTGCTGACAGCTCGGAGCCTGGATCTGCTTCGCATTCTTTGTCTCCCTCTCTCTCTGACCCTCCCTTTCTCATGCTCTGTCTCCCTCTCTCTCTCAAAAATAAACATTAAGAAAATTCATTTCTTTTTAACAAGAAATAACTTATGTTGACTTTCTCTCTAAAAGGCTAAAAAAAAAAAAAACAAACAGAACCAAAACCCTTCTAATTGAAGACATCAGTCAAACATCCATATTGATTTAGAGGTGTTGTGGAATCATTGAATTGGAAATGTTGAACCACACCTTTGGTATTTACTCCAGAATATATGCAGGAGGACATCAACGGGTGTGTTACTTGCTGTGACTGTCACAGTTCAGTTTCTGTAGGTCCTCCTTTTCACTTTCTCATTTATATGGGGTTAAACCCCAGGTTTTCCCACCACAGCCCCACCCCCATGCAAATACACATTTCAAAAATTATTTTGGAATTCAGAAAAATAAAAATCAAAACCATGATAAAATACCACCTCACACCTGTCACAATGGCTAAAATTAACAACACAAGAAACAACAAGTATTGAAAAGAGGAGGAGCCTTCTTGCATCACTGGTGGGAATCCAAACTGGGGCAGCCGCTCTGGGGAATAGTATGGAGATTCCTCAAAAAACAAAAAACAGAGTTATCCTACAATCCAGCAATTCCACTACTAGGTATTTATCCAAAGAATATAAAAATACATATTTGAAGGGGTACATGCACCCCTATGTTTATGGCAGCATTATCACCATTATCAACAATAGCCAAACTAGCGGCGCCTGGGTGGCTCAGTCGGTTAAGCGGCCGACTTCGGTTCAGGTCATGATCTCACGGTCTGTGAGTTCGAGCCCCGCGTCAGGCTCTATGCTGGCAGCTCAGGGCCTGGAGCCTGCTTCAGATTCTGTGTCTCCCTCTCTCTGACTCTCCCCCATTCATGCTCTGTCTCTCTCTGTCTCAAAAATAAATAAACATTAAAAAAAATTAAAAAAAAAACAATAGCCAAACTATGGAGAGAGTCCAAATGTCCATTAACTGATGGATAAAGAGGATGTGGGGTACACACACACACACACACACACACACACACACTGGAATATTATTTGGCCATCAAAAAGAATGAAATCTTGCCATTTGCAATGATGTGGATAGAGCTAGAATGTATTATGCTAAGTAAGATAAGTCAATCAGAAAGAGACAAATACTATATGATTTCACTTATATGTGTAATTTATGAAACAAAACAGATGAATGCATGGGAACGGGCGGGGATTGGGGGGGAAGAGGAGAGAGAGAAACAAACTACAAGAGACTCAGTGATAGAGAACAAACTGAGGGTTGTTGGAGGGAGCTGAGTGGGAAATGGCCAAATGGTTTATGGAAATTAAGGAGGGTACTTGTGGTGAGCACTGGGTATGTGTGTGAGTGATAAATCACTGAAAAAAAAAAGTAAGGAAACCCTAAATTGATTATATGTATTTGAAGAGTGATTCAAGTATATATTTTAATCAATGGGAAAAGTAAGAGTAAATGAGGTTAAGTACATAAATATGCATTTGCAAATAAAGAAAGTATATACAGGAAAATTTACAACTGAAAGGAGAATAAGATAAAATAAAAATATACATGTTTGTGTATACACACTGACTTTAAGAAACAACATGTTTTCATGGGGCGCTTGGGTGACTCAGTCGGTTGAGCGTCCAACTTCGGCTCAGGTCATGATCTTGGGGTCCGTGAGTTCGAGCCCCACATTGGGCTCTGTGCTGACAGCTGAGAGCCTGGAGCCTGCTTTGGATTCTGTGTTTCCCTCTCTCTGCCCCTTCCCCACTCATGCTCTGTCTCTCACTATCTCTGTCAAAAATATATAAACTTAAAAAAAAAAAGCAATATGTTTTCAGATAAAAAAGGAATCTATTATACTAACTCTGAAAATTTTAATTCTAAAATATAAAGCCATCATAACACCAATATTCTAACAAATTAATTTACATGATTTTAATAAATATTTTAATATTAACAATCTGCACAAGAACTGTATGCAATAGTGTTTACAACATTAAATATAGATGAATATTTCAAAATACCACCAAAATATTTTTGTTGAAAAATTATAGCTACTATTTACATAGAACTTTTATATGTTAACTACTATCTTAAATTATTTAAAGATTAATTCATTAACTTATTTAATACCCATAGTGATCTCACTCATGTATGAGGAAGCCAAGACAATCCAACGGAAATAAACTTGCCTACAGTCACACAGCCAGAAAGCGGTATAGTCAAGATTTGAACACAGACTAGGCCCAGAATCCATGCTAATACTTATTTTACTAAAATTCACACAACAGAAAACAAAGAAAATCAAAGAATTTCACCCCAGAATCAGAAAGAGTTAATAAAACTTTTCTTCAAGTTTTTGCTAACATGTATTTTATGGACATTTATTAATTGTGATATATAAGGAATATTCTTCCTTGAAAAGCGAGTAACAATAACCAAAATTTAGAAGAAATTACAAAGTACCAGATTCTCTACCAGATCATGTAATATCCATCCTACTGTCTATAAAGATGTTGCTATTCTCCTGTTCCAAATGCATAAGATGAGGCTCAACAATGTATAGTAATTTATTCTTAAGAGGTGTGTGAATGGTAGGGTCATGACATTAACCCAGGTTGGCCCTGCTCCATTGGGTGTCGCTTCCATATCATAATATATGTGTCTAGAGATACCTACCCTGTTTACCTTTCTGATATTCAGGCCTTTGCTACTGGCTCATCCTGACCACTTTTATCTGACCAGATATACATTCATTCCCAGTACTTATTTACTTTAAGAAAAAGGAAAAGGAACTATCAAATATTGGACTCTATTGTTGACATAACACTGGAATGAATAGATTTCTTACTGTTAAAGGATAAATGAGAGTCAGAGAATTCTCAGAGCCAGATGAGAACCCTAACTACCTCATTGGTTGTCAAATGATATTTTTCTGAATGATTCTACCAGACCAAAATTTTCTGGGATCATTATTTGGTCGGTATTTTCCCCACTGATGACAAGGCCTTCAAAGTTCCTGAAGTCAGCTTTTAGGAAAACTGATGTCATTTGTATAATTTCTATCACTCAAAAAATCCAGTCGGTAGGCCCAGGTGTTACTGAGGCATTAGGACACATCATGACTTTAAAAGGGCAATGGGTCTCCTGGGACACAGATTTGAGGGATCATCAAAATGTCATATCTCTAGTTAGTAAATCATCAACTGCAAAGTGTGTCCTTGAATCCACTTTAGATTCTTTTAAAGATGTTTTTTTCCACATAAAAATGCATATTCAAACATTTATATTCAAGTACAAATTTAATGAGCACAGCCAATGTTGAAATATGACTTTGATAAGCATATTAGAAAAGGATCACTATGTGTTGTGTTTTCCTAAAAAGTCTGCATTTAGAATATTGATCAGTGACAGCTTTCAAAAAGTATTGCATTTCTCTCTGTTGAAACTACACACCTCTAGGTTCCTGACTGAAAGCAATAGTGAGAGTTTCCAAGAGGTCTGTATTGTTCCTTCTCTATACCCTTGTTGGTTTAATAGTGCTTGACATGGTTTGGGCACATAAAATTCACGCCTTGCATTTATATAATGAGATACTGAGTCTGAAGCTCAATTTGGATGCGAGCAATGTTTACCAATATTCTAAGACCGTTCATGATGGAATAGTTCGTTGAGCTGCCATTAACGGCATTGGGTCTGGGCCATTTCTAATTCCAATAAAGTGCAACGTGTCTGTATCATACACCCAGTTCTAATAAAAAAATTTTACACAACCATACATGAGGTCATAGGAATAACCTGAAAGCTGATACTAAGAAATGTGTCATATTTCCTTGATAAATTCAAAACTACCATGACCATATTTTAGAATCTGTACATTTTGTAATTGTATGCATTATAATCAGTTATACTCCATATTCTCAAGTAAAGATAAAAAATCATCTGAGATTTAAAATTCTAGCTCCCAGTAGATTTTAAGCCTTCAGAAATCCTGTTGTGTTTTATATCAAGCATCCAAGACCACTATATTTTTTTAAGTCCCATTCAGTTTAAATGTGTCTTTAGTCCTCTAAATAAATGTTTTGGTTCTGAATATTAATAGACTTTCACTTACCTGCAATTGTTCCAATAACTTTGGCCTCCATTGATTTTTGATTTTCAAACAATATTTTGCCTCCTATGTGGGCTCCTTTGTGGTGCCTCGTGGTCTTGAAACTATCCTCCCCATCTCTGTGCCCAGAGAAAAGTGGACCAACCTTTCCTTTCAACCCACACCTGAGCAACACCAGCTATAATTTTTAGTGTTTTCAGAGGTTGAGCTTCAAAAATTTCATTCGGAGAAGAAACAAAAAAGGATGTGGTGTTTACGGCTAAGATAAAAGTTTCCAATACAATTTTCCAGATCATGGTATAGAAACTGCCAATTCAAGGAATTGGAAATATAGAAGGGTTACCTAATTGGTTTATATCTGTCAGCCTGGGGATCCCAAACCTCTTGATACATTCTAAGCCATGATAACCACAGACATTTGAAAATGAAACGAAATGAAATGAAATGAAATGAAATGAAATGAAATGAAATGAAATGAAATGAAATTACAAGGACATTTTGTTCAAAAATAACTGAGAATTTCAAGATAGTGATGACACAACATAACACCATGAACAGGGCCATGTTACGTGTGGAATTTCGTGCAATTGAATGGGTTGTGTCATGAAGCCCACCCACCCTGAGCAGAGAAAGTCTATGTATTGGTATTTTAAATTATAATTATTATAAACTGTTTAGAATATTCTTTTTGTGCTTTGATGAATTATAAAAGAGACAGTCTTTGGTAAACAAATAAAATCAGCCATTCAGGCACACTTCTTTATTGAGAGCTGTGCCCCTGAAACTCATGCAGAAAGACATGAACCGCATCATGCATCTTGGAGCGCCAGCACAGCACGATGTTGACAATAAACTTGAAGGAGAATGAGGTCATTTATCAGCCAGCTTTGGCAAAGTGCCTCTTTAAAATTCTTAGTTCCTTAACTGCAATAAATATCCATGTTTCCAATCTGTAGAACTGTAAAAGAGAGTTGTAGCCCACTGGAGGTGATTTCTTTGTTAAAAGTAAGGTGAACAGTAGATAACCCTGTCAGGAATAAAATCCTAGCTATTAAAATAAGTAGGATGGCCACTGCTTGTTCCACAAGGATTTCCCTATGTTTTGGAAACAACTGTGTCAACAGGAACTTTAATTAAACTAAAGTCATTTCTATTTCAGTAGATGTCCAGCTGGAGAGTTCATCACCACAGGAAGACTCTGAATGTGTTTAATATCCAGAAAGAGTGTAAGAAAGCTTTTTGTGTGCTTATGCATAGGCGGTTTTTATACATTTATTTTTGTTGTTCTTATAACTAATACAGAATAATAATAAATATATAAATATATGCTTAGGTGAAATAAATAGAAAATGCAATAGACCTAAGTATAATAGTCTGTTTCTTAACTGTTATTTTTATTTGTATTTATTTTATTTTTAAATTTGTTTACTTATTATTATTATTTATATTTTAGTTAATATACAGTACATATGATTTCAGAAATAGAATTCAGTAATTCATCACTTACGTACAACACCCAGTGCTCATCACAACAAGTGCCCTCCTTAATATCCATCTATCCCGTCTCCCACCCACCTCCCTCCATCAACCATCAGTTTGTTCTCTATCATTAAGAGTCTCTTATGGTTTGGTGCACCTGAGTGGAGCACCTGGGTGGCTCAGTTGGTTGAGTGACTGACTCTTGGTTTTAGCTCAGATCAGGATCTCGTGGTTTGTGAGCCTGCATCCAGCTCCACGGTGGCAGTGCAGAGCCTACTTGGGATTCTATCTCTCTCTGCCCCTACCTCTCTCTCTGTCTCAAAATAAGTTAGTAAACTTAAAAAAAAGAGTCTCTTGTGATTTGTTTCCCTTTCTTCTCTTCTCCTCCTTCCCATGTGTTCACTGCTTTTGTTTCTTACACTCCATTATATGAGGGAAATGGTATTTGTCTTTCACTGATTGACTTATTTCACTTAGCATAGTATAGTCTAGCTCTGTCTATGTTGTTGCAAACGGCAAGATTTCACTTTTTTGATGGCTGACTAATAGTCCATTGTGTATATACATAACAACTTCTTTATCTATTGATCAGTTAATGGACATTGGAGCCCTCTCCATAGTTTGGCTATTATTGATAATGTTGCTATAAACATTGGGGTGCATGTACCCCTTCAAATCTGTATTTTTCTATCCTTTGGGTAAATACCTAGTAGTGCAATTCCTGGATTCTAGGGTTGTTCTTTTTTTAGTTTTCTGAGGAGCCTGGATACTGTTCCCCAGAGTGGATGCATCAGTTTGCATTTCGACCAACAATGCAAGAGTGTTCCCCTTTCTCTGCATCCTCACCAACACATGTTGTTTCTTGTGTTGTTAATTTTAGCCATACTTACAGGTATGAGGTGGTATCTCATCATGGTTTTGATTTATATTTCCCTGATGATGAGTGATGTTGAGCATCTTTCATGTGTCTGTTAGCCATCTGGATGTCTTCTTTGGAAAAGTATCTATTCATGTCTGCTGAACATTTTTAACTGGGTTATTTTCTTTTTGGGTGTTGAGTTTGATAAGTTCTTTACAGATTTTGGATATGAAGCTTTTGTCAGATATGTCATTTGCAAAGATCTCCTCCCATTCTGTAGGCTGTCTTTTAGTTTTTTTGATTGTTTCCTTCACAGTGCAGAAGCTTTTTACCTTGATGAGGTCCCAACAGTTTATGTTTGCTGTCATTTCCCTTCCCTTCAATGATATGTCTAGTAAGAAGTTGCCCCAACTGAGATCAAAGAGGTTGCTGCCTAAGTTGTCCTCTAGGATTTTAATGATTTCCTGTCTCATATTTCATCCATTTCAAATTTATTTTTGTACATGGTGTTAAAAACTGGTCCAATTTCATTCTTCTACATGTTGCAATCCAGATTTCCAACATGATGTGTGGAAGATACTATCTTTTTTTCCATTGGATATTCTTTCCTACTTTGTTGAAGATAAGTTGACCATATAGTTGTGGGTTCATTTCTGGATTTCTATTGCATTTCACTGATTTATGTGTCTGTTTTTGTGCCAGTACCATACTGTCTTGATGACTATAGCTTTTCAATATAGCTAGAAACCCAGAATTGTGATGCCTCCTGTTTTGTTTTTCTTTTTCAGGATAAATTGTTATTTTTAAGTTAAACCAAAAGATACCTATAAGGAGTAATACCAAAACATATATCTATAACTAAGCTTAATTCAGATTATGGAAGTTTTGGAGTTTCACCTCAGTTTCTTTGAGCGATAAATTAATACTATGAGGCAGTACATTCAATTAAGTAAAGAATTTTGAACAATCATTATGTTCAAGGCATAACCCTTGAAATCTCTCTATTTCCAAGGAGATACAACACTGGTAAAGTTGGTCTCTGACCTCAATGAGCTAACACTTTATTAGGTAGAATGGAAATATTACTGAATATATAGGGTTTATATCAGTATATGTTACCAGTTGTAATGCACATCAATATTGATACATGTAATCACATTATAGAGAAAGTGTTATAGGATAGAATGAATAGAAGTGATGATGCATTAATCATGAATAAGAGAATCAGGGTAAGTTTTACAATATTGGTCATCTGTGAGTTAGGTGTTTAGAGATAAGAATTTAGACATGGAAACAGAAAAGCAAATTCTAAATGTGGAGAATAGTTGAGCAAAGACACAGACACAGAAATGTTTGACATGTGCAGAAATTAGGCACACAACTTCAAGGGATCCAGACATTTTTGCTATGAGCATGGATGGGTTATTTCAAGTTCCTCCTCTAATACTCCTTTCTTAATTTCTCACAGTCATTATATGATTCATTCTGTATGAAAACTCATAAATAAATCTACAGAGAGAAAAAAGAGGTAATCAGTTCATAAAATGGATGACTTTGGGATAAGCATATGAATTTCTAATTCAATTTATATTGTTTAAAGCTGAACCTCTCTTTATCAGCTGCCCAAGGGATAAAGGTCATTTAACATGGAGTAGTTAGCTACAATGACTTTTTAAATTATTCATTAATCAAACCATTTAAGATGCTTTAAAATATGTTCTTTGGCAGTTATACGGTTTCATAAATGCTTTCACTCTTGCAAAATCTTATTGTTTCCATTTATTCATTCTTCAGTGCCATTTTAAACAATATAATGAAACCTCAAGAAGAATAACTTAAGAATTGGTTCCAGAAGTTCAAACACATTGCCTCTAGATAGATGGATTTTTGTTTAATTTTTTTGTAGTTATCCTAGCATGTTCTATAAGAATTTTAGAAAAAGGACTCGAGGGGCGCCTGGGTGGTGCAGTCGGTTAAGCGTCCGACTTCAGCCAGGTCACGATCTCGCGGTCCGGGAGTTCGAGCCCCGCGTCAGGCTCTGGGCTGATGGCTCAGAGCCTGGAGCCTGTTTCCGATTCTGTGTCTCCCTCTCTCTCTGCCCCTCCCCCGTTCATGCTCTGTCTCTCTCTGTCCCAAAAATAAATAAACGTAGAAAAAGGACTCTAAGATCTAAGATATTTGAAACACTTCATGAAACTTATGGACACTAATCCACTTCTAATTATTCAGGTGTGAATTTCGGACCCAAATTTTACACATTTTTAGTAACATCTTCATGATTGAGCTTGTTTGTGCCTTAATAGTTCAAAATAATTTTAATAGTTGTTTATTGTAAGTAATCTTTTCTACAAGGCAAATGATTACTATTTAAAAGAAATGGAGATAAGATGGAGACAATATCAACTCAATTCGGGTGGAAAGAAAAGAGGAATTTAGGATTCTATGTTAAGCAGCTCATAAGGATATTAGTAATAGACATAAGGAAAACTAAAAGGGAGTGCACTGGAAATACAGGGAAGGAGGTCACACCGAATTTAAGTTTATTGGAGCATCAAATTGGAAATACTGAAGAGATGCACTTGAAAAGGATGCTTGATGAATACTTTCTATATGAGTACATAATGTGAATAAACTTGAGAATGAATAACTACAGTTTTAGATCTCAGGAAAGACTTTATAAACTTCAGTAAGTAGATCACAGTTGAGACAATGAGATTAGATCATCAGGCAGATCATGAAAGAGAGATGAGAAGACTATTAAAATTAAGCCTAAAAACATATCATTGAATTCCGGTGTGTGAGCGGAATAAGAGTCAGCAATATATCCAGAGAATAGGTGGCCAGAAAAAAAAAAGGAGAAACAAAGGAAACAATGGTTCAGAAACCAAAGGCATCAATTAAAATGACAATAGAGAGGGCACTGAGTTTGGTTTTTATAACACACATGATTGATCTCAGCTTTAGAATATTAGAAATAAAAATCATTTTCTGTTTGAGGCATATTTTTTCCTATTTATGTTGTAAAGTGAAGAAGAAAGGATACATGATGTCATTTCGTTACATTGAAGTTTTACTTAGGCTTGATATAATCACCTGTTGCTTTATTCCATCCAGGGACTGCCAAGCCAAACCTCACCCACTACTCCAGCTGCCTGTGATCCAGGTCCTGGTCCAAATCTGAGAGCTGAGTTTTACCTAGAATTGAGCAAAGACTTGGGGAAGTGCTTACCTTTCAATAGGCAGAGGCAACGGGAACTTAATTTTAAACTACTGATACCACTAACAATCATAAATCCCATCGCGATTCATGTTTCCGTAACTCATTTAAGGCCTAGGAAGACCAAGAAGGTTGTATAATTAATGGTTATGGCCTTGGAATATATCCTGGTGGCTGTCATGAGAATTGACAGAAAAGTTTTGGCTAAACATTTGAGTGTGTAAATTCAAACAGAAAAATCCAATTAAAGAAGGCTGCTGAAAAATGTTCTGACAGGAAGACATCACACAGCATGTGCTCAAGTTTTCACTTCACCACTTAGAAGTTATGTAGATCACATTTTGTCTCTAAGCCTAAATTCCCTTATACATGATACAATGATAATAGTATTTTCCTCATCCACCTTACACGGTTCTGCAAAACAAAATTTGTGGCACTATTTCCATACACTGAGAACTTCTCTGGTTTATGAACAGCCTGTTAAATATATCTATATACTAGACATATCATAAGTGTAATATATTTTTAAATGTAAGGTAACTTGTTTTCCATATCATAATATCACAAGACTTTCTCTTTCAGAACAAAATAATGGACTATGAGTTCCAAGCCCCTTTTCTCCAATAGAAACATCAAAAAACAACCAGAAACTGACTTTATGAACCTTATTGGATCTCTGAAGAACGATGAAAGTTCTACAGCAATCAAGCAAATGCTTCATCAAGAAAAAGTGAGCTTCAAACCAGTAGGAAATTCTGTGGCGTTATGACTAGCCCTTGCCCCCACAGATATTTACAAACCAATGTTCAGAGCATCATTACTCACAATAGCCAATATAGTGGAAACAACCCTAATGCCCATTAACAGATGGATGGACAAGCCAATGTGATATATATATACGCACAATACAATATTCAGCCTTAAAAAGGAATGAAATTCTGGTACATGTTACAATACAAATAAACCTTGAAAACATTATGCTAAATGAAATAAGGCAGACAACAAAGTGGTATATTTTACAATTCCAGTTATGTGAGATATCAAAAATAGTCAAATTTGCAGACATTGAAAGTACAGTAGAGGTGAGCAGGGCCTGAAGGGAACGGGGAATGAGGAGTTATTTTTTAGCAACAGAGTTTTGGTACAGAGTTTTGTTTCAGATGATGAAAAATTTCTGTAGATGGGTAGTGGTGATGTAATGTATTGTGTACATCACTCAATGAGACTGAACTGTGGGCTTCAAATGGTCAAAATGGTAAATTTTATATTATGTATATTTTATAACAATGAAAAATCTTCATAGCGTAAATTTTTAACTGTTAGTGATTCCTTAGAGAATTGTAAGATTTATTCTTACAGCCCTATTAATAACCAGAGGAAAAGCCATCAATCATTTTAAATTCACAGAATAGATATTAGTTTTTTCTACATTCCCCCCTATATTCTGTTAGGAAAAAAAAGATCTGAGAATGTATCAGTGTGAAATTTGTTTTATTTTTAATGTCCTTGCATATAGTTTTGGATGCAGAAAATATTACTCAGATGTTATCCTTTGCCTTTACAAATTAATATTCATTAAATATCCAGACATAAAAACTTAGTTCATTCTAAAGCTTGTTAAGTTCAACCTAGAATACTATTCTGCTTACAAACCAGAGACATTTTAATTTCTTGCTTATTTCCAAATCTTGGATACATTTCTTAACCATAGAAATTCAATTCTCAGTGTAACTGCAAATAATGATTGTATCAAACAAATTAGCAAATTATGTTAATTTAAGAACTGTTCATATATTTTCCTATAATTATTAAAAGTATAACCATGGCCAAATACCAAATAGGAAACATGGGCCTCAAATTATTGCATAAAACAATATATATATATATATATATATATATACATATATATATAAACAATATACATATATATAAAATAATATATATAACAATATAAATATATATAAGTAATATATATATATAAAACAATATAAATATATATATAAGTAATAACCAACATATTTATTAGTGTTTTAAATTTTGTATTACCTTGGTTGCTCAAAATTTATTTAAACAAATTTTGATGATTACAATATTCATTTCCACAAATTTGTTTTTGAAAAATTGCTTAGAGCTGGAAATAATATTTAAAATGTTATGAACATATTGCCATAAAATAGAGTAGACATAATTGACTAAAAATACATTTAAATTTTTAAATGATAAATATGAATATATTAGACAAATGGCTTAAAATGCTGATGACAACTTAAAGTACACAAACGTCCTCGTCCATTAAAAGTTACCATTACAGGAGAGGGAACATATGATAAGTATATTATTTTGACCAGCTCATTATTTTGATCAATTTGTTTTCATCTAAAATCCTTTCTACAAATTTAGGTGCCGTCGGTTCCCCTGGAGCTGGTAGGTTCAGCAGCTGGTGGTGGTTGGATGGCGGGAGTTGAACTATTTCACAAGGCAGAGTTTTTCTTTGCAGTGAAATAGCCTCTAAAATTATCTGCTGTGAAGGCCAGAAGTGAGGAAAGTGTCTTTAAGGACATAAAACGTTTTGAACTCACATTCATAATAGGACAAAAGAACAGAAGAAAGAAGAAAAAAAATACAGATTTTATTCAACTGGGGTTTAAACTACAAACTTAAGAGCACAAGCACACTTACATAATATGGCGAACATTTTTATGATTCCTGTAACCTAAACCCATGACCCAAAGGACACAGGTTTGACATTCTTCCTGTACTCCCCCCATTTCAGATGTATCGGAGGCTATGATTCTAGGTGGAAACATGCATCCATTCTCTGCCATATCAAAATGGCTTTTCTGGGGCCTTTTTGCCCTCCCTGCTTCTTTTCTCTCCTGTTACTTTTTCTTCTCCTCCTCCTTCTCCTCCTCCTCCTTCTCTTTCTCCCTTTTTTTTTGTCTCTCATTCTGTGTGTCTATCTCTCTCTATGTACACATTCACACACACACACACACACACACACACACACACACACACTCATCTACCTTACTCTCCACCGTATCCCCTATCCAATCAAAGGACAACTAAAGATAGGGACCCATACTATTTATCTGTATTTTGCTCTAGAAATGAAAGGTTTTCATTTGAGTCACTATAGCTAAATAGACTCCGTATAAGACACAGACTTGGGAAAGTTACACAATCTAGAATTCTCAGAAGCTACAGAGGTTACCGAAGGGCTCAAGCATAGACTGGCATAAAGACTTCATTCTGAGATGGTAACTATTCTACTTAATTTATTGATTCTGTGCTTTTCCCTTGAGAGTGGTGTTTACTATATTTTTTCCTTTTCTTTCTGTCACCACTATTTGTACAGCTAAAATTCTTTCCTCATCATACAAACCCCTTCTATTCATTTGCCACTCATGATAGAACAGCTGCCTATTTTATAATGGTACTTTGTAACTCTAAGGATCCTTAGGTTTCCAATCCATGACACCTAGGGCTGAAATAACCTCCTATTACTTCCTCAAAACACCTGTTAGCCATTAAGGATATTCACTTCTACATTTTTGTATTCTCCCAGAGCATTCAGGTCTTTATTTCCCCAACTATTCATCGAGATACAACTTGGGCCAAGCAATGCATACAGTCAATAAATGCTTAGTATTTGAAATGCATTCCTTTATTTTCTATTAATTCTAGCCCCGGATGGTATGCCTGCTGTCCTTTGAGTTATCCAGTCACTTCTGATCCTACTTAAGAATTGAAAGCACAGATTTCCCTTTGTGTTTTTAATTCAAGTTCTAGGTTTGAGAATGCTTGACTGCACTTAATATCATTCCTGAGAGCTTTTTTTACAAATTTTTTGGAAGTATATATTTCTTGAAATTAAATTGTACTTACCTTTATGATGCACAGTATATTTTGAGATAAAAGCAAACTTGTGAAATAATATATTGATTTTGTGTATTGAAATCTCTATGGTGGGAGATTCTAGAATAACATCACAATTGTTTACAGCATGTGGAGGATTATAAAGCATGAAGATAGTCAAACCAGAGTTATCAAATCAAGAAAACCTCAGCCTTGGACACAACTGGAAGACTCTCAGGAAAAAATTTTCCACAATGTGTAAATGACAAATAAGTTTACTGGATTTCCTTTCACTGCGGTTCTAGACATTGTCTAATGGTCCTTAAAGGGCTATTGAATTTTATCTGTTTTCACCTTTGATTGCCCTTTGATTGATTGATTGATTGAGTAGATTATTTTATAACTGTGTAAGGATGGAAATTAAATTGTAGAAAATGAATGGAAATGCAAGTAATTCTTATCCATTGCAAAGTGCAAAAATTTTTTTTAAGTGGAGACACAATTGACTTCTACTCTGTAGAAAACATGACCCCAATTACTGCATTTGCATTTTATTTCCCTATGCAATATGAACTATTTTGCAGCTAATAGTAAATCTGTTTTAGACTATATAGACATGACTGTTCTTCAAATTTCTCTTTGAATCAATTTTATATCTTCCTAGTTTCCACATGAATTAATGAGTTAAAACATTCAACACAGGTTCATTTGGTATTTCTATGAAATCCATACTTTTTCTTCTTACAATTATAGTTTAGCAGCACTAATAAGTCATAAGTAAGTCACAGATGAGAGCTTTCTTGACCCATCCTTCACAGGCCTTGAGCTACAAAAAAGTGGTTCAGAGGGTAAACACTGCTCAAAGAAAAGAATTCTAGATCAGTAGTTCAGATAAACGATGGGGTCCCTGCATGGAGTTGTGAAATCGGAGTAACACTGGACCTACTTCTGTCTCAGAAGCAGGAGGGGATCAAGGTTTTCTCTTTGCTTTCACCATTGTTCACTGAGCAGGAAGGAGCCTTTACATCAGCCTAAGAGTCTGGTGTCTGTGTCATTTATTAACACTTAATGGTACTTTATTATACTTTATGAGTCTCAACTGGTTATAATCAGATATAATAACATGTAAAATACAGTTTTGATATCTCTTAGACAAGATCTGTTCTCAATTTGAAAGTTCATTTTCACATCTTTAGGGAAAACACCCATCTGAAATCAAAATTCACACTGAGGGGGGAGGTGGGAAACAAAATTCACATTGGAAATAAAAATGTTAAGACTGGGGTGCCTGGGTGGCTCAGTTGGTTAAAGATCTGAATTGATTTCAGCTCAAGTCGTGATCTCATGTTTCATGGGTTTGAGCCTGGCATCAGGTTCTGAGCTGATGATGTGGAGCCTGCTTGGGATTCTCTCTCTCCCTCTCTCTCTGCCCCTCATACACCCATGCTCTCTTTCTCTCTATCTCTTTCAAAATAAATACACAGACGTTTTAAAAAATTAAGATTTTTAAAATAAAAAACTGTTAAGTTTAAGTTTTAACCTTTAAAAAACTATGCTATCCTTAGATGTTAATAATAATGTATTTTTTTCTTAATTCCTGATTTGTTCTTTTGTCCAACTGCAAGGTTAGATAAGTCTTAATGTTTTTGTTTTGTTTATAATTACTATTCTTTATTATCTTATATCTATTTGGAAGATCTATCTTTGAGTTTCAAAAATTAGAATTGTCATTTTTCAGTCCGTGATATCTTGAATGATTAATTTTCCATATAGTTAGTTTCTTATAAAAATCAAATACCTTTTGAATTAAGTTCATATTTTAAACAGACTCCTAGAATATATTTATCTCCTTGAAATAATAACATTTCTAAAACAGTACCAGGATAGCTAACTTATTAAAGCTCTTCATATTATGAAGGAATCCCAAAATATTCTCAAACTTTTATCAAAAAGAAACAGTAGAGAGCCTTTTAATTTATTAACAATTTTGAGGAAAATGGTAATGTGAGAATCAATATGCAATAATCACATTTTAATATCAAATGTGCTTTGAGTGCTTTAATATATGAGTATTGCACTTGATATCATATTTACTTTGGATTTTAATATAGTCAAAACTCTGAACAGACATGATTTAAAACATTGTATCTAGATGAGTAAGTCCTAGAAATCTACTGTAAAGCATGCGTGTAGTTAGCAAATTATATTGCCTACATTATAGACAAATTATATTGTATATACATTGGCTATATGTTAAGTGTTTTTTTAAATCACAAAATAATAAAAATAAAGAGAGTAAGAGGAAACTTTTGTAGGTGATGGATATGTTTATAGCATTGATTGCAGTGATAGATGCACAGATATGTACTTATCCCCAAACCCTTTAGGTTGTATACATTAAATACATACACTTTTTTGCTTTTCAATCATAACTCAGTAAAATGGTTAAAAAATCATTGTACATAGAAATGAATTGTTAGAAAACAGCATAGCCAAGAAAGCATGGAAATATACAGTTTTAAAAGCTCACACTAGTTTGATGAATGGACTTAATAATAAATACAAAGTATGGACTGAAAAATTTTCTATTAGCTTCCATAAAAACTTTATTAATACATAAAATTTTGACATTCCAACCATATCAACAAAAATGTGGAAAAAAACAAACCAAAAATGAAGAACAGAAAAGCATAGGCATTCAAATCCATATAGTTTAAATACTAAAGAAAAAATTTTCAGCTGTCCAGTATTAATAGATGGTCAAAAGCAGATGTATCATTTATTCATCTAGTCAACACATGTCATTATTAAACGAAGAAATGGACCATAGTAAGATGAGACATAATTTTCTATGTTCATTTATTTACTGAAATATAGTTTCCACTTACAGCACCTGAAAATTTCCCAAGTTTGTATGTTATCCCATTTAGTGCCATTTCAAAATGATTCTATAGGTTTTACATTTTCCAATGATATCATTAATAATAATAGTAATGATAATGGATATTATAATAGGATGGGAATTAAATCTATAGAACTTTTAAAATATTATTTTAAAGACCATGAAATATGGGCCTAATAACTAGTTCTGAACTACTCTTGTTGGCATACAAATCTCCAGTGAAGATGTGAATTAGGTTTGTAACATGCTATTAAATAATCAGATGGATTTAAATTGGGCTGGATTAAAAATCTGTATTTTGAGCCTCTAGTTGCTGCCAAATTCTGTTTTCTGCCATTTTCTAGTTACCTTTCTGGAGTTAATGATGCTTTTGTGTCTTTTGTGAGCTCAAGACTACTTTAAAACACGTGCTGCAGGAGTGCTGATGCATAGGGGCACTTGTAACCCAATGTTTATAGCAGCACTTTCAACAATAGCCAAATTATGGAAAGAGCCTGAATGTCCATCAACTGATTAATGGATAAAGAAATTGTGGTTTATATACACAATGGAATACTACATGGCAATGAGAAAGAATGAAATATGGTCTTTTGTAGCAACGTGGATGGAACCGGAGTGTTATGCTGAGTGAAATAAGTCATACAGAGAAAGACAGATACCATATGTTTTCACTCTTATGTGGATCCTGAGAAACTTAACAGAAACCCATGGGGGAGCAGAAGGAAAAAAAAAAAAAGTTAGAGAGAGGGAGTCAAACCATAGGAGACTCTTAAAAACTGAGAACAATCTGAGGGTTGATGGGGGGTGGGGGGGAGGGGAGGGTGGGTGATGGGTATTGAGGAGGGCAACTGTTGGGATGAGCACTGGGTGTTGTATGGAAACCAATGTGACAATAAATTCCATATTAAAAAAAAAAAAACACATGCTGAAATGCCACTCAGGGACCCTGGGCATACAACTGAGTTTGGAGTGGAATTACTCCCCCCACTTTTCGCACTGTCCTTTTATTCCACATTCCACTCTACTAGGGTTTTGCAGATCTCTTTAATTATGTGCATGGAAAGAGCAGGAAATTTTCTTTTCCATCTAGTTTTTTTTTTTTCTTAAGTAACAAAATCACAAGGAGCATGAAGTGGGGCCAAGTGTAAATTCCTACTTAGAGAGGAGAGGGTGGGTATCCTTTCTTAACTAGTTCATCAATTTTCACTAAGCATATCTATTTGTTAGTTCCATTTTCTTACCTTAGCTAGTCCAACAAGGTTTTAGTCGTAACATCCAATTCAATGAGTCTTCTAATTTGTCATACTTTTGTTAATTCTCTACTATGTTGACATTTCAGGACCTTCATCTGTAGTTCTGAAATTCATATATCTCTAAAAACAAAGATATTTTTTATAACTCATTTGGAAGCAAAACCTGACTTGATCTGACATGAATTTTATAGCCTTTATTTATTGGGAATATTTATTTGTTTTGCTTCAGAATAATGTATTGTGAGACATTGTTCTGGACTGTGCTGAAAAAGTGCTACGAAACATACCATATATGCCTTCTAATAACTTTATAAGGTCTGCCAGTTCTATATTCCATACACCTTTGACCCTAACAGTTTAGATAAAAGTTTATGGAAATTTACTGCTTATTCTCTAACTTTGTATCTCCATAATTACTTAAGCTAAAAATTTCTTCTCTCATTAATCTGTGTCTTTTTCTTCTTCTTTTTTTCTTTTCTTTTTTCTTTTTCGTTTCCTTTTCCTTTTTCTTTTCCTTTTTCTTTTTCTTTTTCTTTTTCTTTTTCTTTTTCTTTTTCTTTTTTCTTTTTCCTGATTACACTTTCTCTGTCCCCAGTGGCATCATCTCCTGCATCAACTCTGCTTCTGGTGTCTGAAGCCCTCCCCCCCTGGCTATTGCTGGCTGCATAGCTAACACAGAACGTAGAGGTTTAAAGCAGCACGGTTTTTCATCAATCATATATCTGCAGCGGGCCGTGTGCTCAGTGGACCTTAGGTGGTGTCTGCTCCTCACTGTAGCTCTGTGAGCAGGCTGAGGATACACAGATTGTGGCTGCAGTGAATGGGGCAAATCAGTTTCCAAATCCTTGGGTTTCTGCCTCATGGAAGAAGATGCCCACATTCTTTTCCTGGTGAGGCAGAGCTTCAAAGAGGAAAGATTTACAGAGAAACTAGAAGGATGGAGGAAACAGGGACTGGGAGGAGGAGAAAGTGAAAATTACAGGAGCACATGACTGAATCTGATAGATTTTCTTAAAACTAAATTTCTACTAGTTTGTCCCCTCCCAACTATCATTATATCTTTTTGGGTGTAGAAGATATCGTAATGGCTTATGGCCTCTTGTGATGAGATTATAAGTACTGAAAATTAGAACATAAATAAAAACTGAGGAATAAACTACCCTATTTCATTATAGCCAATCTCAATCTCAAAGAGATAATGAGATTTTTACCACCTAAACAAATGTTTCCCAGTATGACCATTGTAGGCATTACTCCCAGGTTTACACACTGGAAATGTATTTTTCTTTAAAATACTTCCAATTGAGAAACAACTATTGATTGCTTTCTGAGAGACAACTTTGTATATTGCATATACATTTGATTTAAGAACGCGGTCACTGAACATATAAGGGAGAAAAAAAAAAACCCTCTACTTTAAATGTCTCATTTACAATTTTTCTCTATTTTAAATGAATTTAAATATTTTATTTACTTAAATGCCACTCAACAATCACAAAATTTTCACGGGTCTATGAAATTCAATCTTTGTATTTGGAAGGCGAAGTAATAAACACTTTCAATTAGAATTGTTCAGAAAATATAGGTAACGAAGTTATTTATCATGGAAAAATTTGCCATGATTTCAAGTGATAGAGAAGGTAGTCTTTCAGATTTTAAAAAGTAAAGTTTCATTTCAATCCACTGGATTTCAAAACCTCTATTTCTCTAAACACAATTCCCCAAACCATCAATTTGGGACAATTATTAAAAGCAGAGGCTCAGTCTCTTCTCCAACCTCCGGTAGAGAGAATTCTAATGGTGGGGACTGGAAGTCTTGATATTCAGGAGCATTTTGGAAATTCTTAATTGCATTAATGTTAGAGGATGCTGAAAGCTTTTATAATGCAGAGTGCTTTTGCTTAATGCTACTTAGTTGCTGGCTAAAGTAAATGCATCACTGGTGTTTCAAACTAAAACAAATGCTGATTAAATCAAGGGAAGAATGCATAATGATTTATCTTTATGAAAATTACCTTTCTCCAAATATATTTATAATTGTAATAAAATGAAAATTAAGTAATCAATTCCACGACCATTATACACTGCAGCTGTGTCTACAAAGTTGTCAGTCATTCAGAAGGAGTTTTGTTTTGGGTGAGAGTTGCTAGTCCAGTTTTGGCCAAAATATAAAGATGTTAAGAATTATGTAAGGAAAAGAATACTCCTTTTATCTGAATAATTTTATATGTTAGAGGTAAAATATCTCTATAGCAAAAAAGGGAAAGAAAACTGGCTGATATTCAATAATTAAATTGGTACTTCTGATAGTTTTCTCTGTAAGTAAAATTATAGTATTAATTCAGAGAGGCATCAGGTGTTTGAGTCTCTGATTTGGAACAGCAGGTAAGATTGAAAAGGCAGTTAGGTAATTGTGTAGATATTTTTCATTTAGGACACATGGATTAGTCGTTTCCACAAAATGGCAAAATAAGAATAATTGTATTAAGACAATCTTACAAAAATGGGCTTAACCTACAATATAGCCTTGGGGGCAACTGTAAATAATGGGTCTGCTTTTCGGTTAATCACAGTGAAACAAGACCATCAGTTTTTGTTCTCATCACCTTTTCAGAGGAAAATCAAGAGTAACCCTTTTCTTAATAATTTCCCTTCTTATTTTCCACTTGAAACAGCAAAAATTGCTCTCAGGACACCTAATAATTGTCAAACTTGATATTAAAATTTTATTAGGAACATTTCTTTAGGTTTGCAAATGGTACACCAATGACGTTACGTGTGCATGTTTGAAACTTTTTTTTAAATTTTTAAAATGTTTTATTATTTACGTTTGATAGTGAGAGCACAAGTGGGGGAGGGGCAGAGAGAGGGAGAGACACAGAACCCCAAGCAGGTTCCAGACTCTGAGCTGTCAGCACAGAGCCGGTGGCAGGGCTCGAACGCAGGAAGTGCGATATCATGACGTGAGTGGAAGTCAGATGCCTAACCGACTGAGCCACCCAGGTGCCCCAAATTATTTGTTTAGTAGAAACATCAACTAAAGTATTTATAAATTAAAAGAATATTCCTATCTGTCATAGTGAAATAAGGTATATACGATTAAAGGGGTGGAGCGCCTGGGAAGCTCAGTCCGTTAAGTTTGCCCCTCTTGATTTCAGCTCAGGTCATGATCTCATGGTTTGTGGGTTTGAGCCCTGCCTCCGGCTCTGCACAGACAGCATACATAGAGTCTGCTTGGAATTCTCTCTCTTTCTCTCTCTCTCTCTCTGTCTCTGTCCGTCTCTCTCTGTCTCTCCTCCCTCCCCCAGTCACACTTTCCCTCTGACCCCCCAGTCTCAAAATAAGTAAACATTAAAAAAAATTAAAGGGACTACTTTTTGATATGAATTGTAATAGATAGACTTATGGTATTTACTGTTATCGCCCCTCAGTAACTTCCTTTTCCCTTAACTGAAGTCCTGAGCCTACAAAAATCTAGAACAGAATGTCAATGAAGTGCAGAAACAAAGGCAGGGAATGTATTTAGGTTTCCAGCACAGCTCTGATCCCTCAGAAAGGACGCAGTGACCTGGAAATTTAGTTTCACTTATATTTTGCTTATTCTACAGAAGCTAAAAGTGGGAAATAGTAAAGATAATTTGAGATGCAAAGAAGTTTACTTCAAATATCTCTTTTTTCTGTAATTTAATTTTTGAAAAAACATATATTAGTATTCACTAATGTAGTGTTTTCCTATAACTTCTAGGATATAAAAAACTGAACAATACACTGGAAGTTAGCATGCTGGAGATTTTGCTACTATCCTATATGAAAATGTGTACATGCTAGGATGTGACAAGGTAAATGCTACCTAAGGTGTACATCTTCACAAATGCACAGGGATGTGAGGAGGAGATACCTATCAACAAGTGCGTGATGCCTTCTAGTCTTGCCTGAGAAACTGGGATGTGGTGGTCACCATTTGTGAGTTTCTTCATCGTATGTAACAATTTGGTGCAAAATCTCAGAGATTCCAATTTATTTCTTTAGAAGATAGGTCAGCAATTATGGACCAGAAAAGATGACTTTAACAACTTTGCGAAGTTTCTTATGTTTTAAATTTTATCATGTCAATTACTTTTTATTTCCTACTTTTTCATAATGATTAGCAAAATATACTCAACTAAATCAATCTGGAAACTTCCTTCCTTCAATAGCAGCAAATGGCAGTTGGAAGTGTTGGGCCTAAAAAGCACCAAGAATTGGGCAATGGCAGCATTCAGGGGGAAATGGCAAACAACTGGGACTTCACAGCCTGCTGCGAAGACAATTTGGATCCATAGGCAGCAGCTGGAACTCAAAGTAGGCTGCGGCCCCAAGGAGTGGCAAGAGCCCTGTGAACTATCTCTGCCACTCAGGACAGATGCCCAGGACTCAAATCCTTCCTCTATCTAGCAAGCAAGTGATTGAGAACAGTTTTGTAGTACAGAAGACCATTAAAGGAAAGAGGGATGGGAGGAGAGGAGAGGAGAGGAAAGGAGAGGAAAGGAAAGGAAAGGGAGAAAACACCAATTCACAATTAGTCATAAATACCTTGTGGCCCATGTGTTAAGACTCAGGAGTTGAAAACTCCTTGCCCTGAAGGTAAGTCACTTTATTTTTTTTGAAACTCAGGTTTTTCATTTAAAGTAAGGCAACTAAATTATCTTTATATTTTTTTAATTTGAATATTCTCTATCATCTTTAGATGTAGTGCTGACACTGCACCTACTCATGTTGCCTCAAGACAAGGGATCGACTCATTTTAGATGCCAGTTTCTTCCTCTATAATAGTGGGTTGACTTGATAGTTATTAAGTCTATTAGATGAACAGAATCATTTGAGGAACTAGTTAGAAATACTGATTCCTTGACCCCAAGCTATATCTGAATCAGTCTTCTGGAATGCAGGAAAGCTTGAGACTTTCAACTTTTTTTTTAATGCAAATTCTAGTCTGCGCATAGAAACATCCACACACATTGGAGGATATGTTCATTTTAAACATGTATGCATGATATTTACCTCAGATCTCCTCAATCTTGATCTCCTAAAGTGATACCTAAAGGTCTATAACAAATGTTCCAAGTAATTTCAAGAGGAATTCAGGAATAGCCACTGCTAGGTTAGATGCCTTCCTAGTTATAATCATAGCAAAAAGGCAATTTCCAGAGTACTCAAGGCTGTGATATTTTGGATTGGCATTGGTCTTTAGTACGTAAGAGTGAATCTCACAGAGATGTACAAGTCTTTCCTTTCATCTGGCTAACACCAGATACTCATAACTTGATCCATTTGCCCTCCCCAGCTGTTTAGAGAAGAAACATTGAAAGTGGGCATGAGGGAAGAAAGAATGCCTGGAGTTATGTGAGGCCAGTTAGGTGGTCATTATTATGGTTCCGAATATTTCTGGTTATCTTTCTGGAACATAATAGGATTGCATTTTCCTACTCTCATGAAATTAGGCATGGGTACAAGATTTGCTTTAGACGATGTAATTAGAAGTGGTGTGTGCATGTTTTCTACACTGTGTTAGGATCAGCATTCTTTTGAATTCTAATCAGAAACAAGGTGATGAGCCAAGGCTAATACTTCCTGGCATCATTACTGTATATAGTAATTGTGGGCTTCTCTAGAGAAGGAACTTTTCTCATGCAAATGTAGAGTTCTTGGACTTCGGGTCTCTGCTGTAAGACCTAGCAATACCTTCATGGATTTGCATCATCATGCAGAATACACATATTGACTTTTGGCAAATTTAGCCAAATGAACTTGTAAGGATACACAAACATACGCACACAGAAAATATTGATATAGCACCACCAAAATTGTCCTGATTTGTCCTCCATGAGAAATTACCCAGAGTAACTGTGAGTTAGAATATGGACATTTTCTCTTCTCTCAGTTATTTATTTAGGCATTCATGACACAAAATATTTATTGAATGCCACATATTCTGGCTACTTGAGACCACTGTTGAACTGAATAAAGATTCCCTGATTTAGGGAGCTTACATTCTAATGGAAGGAAATACATAATAAATAGTAAACCTAGTAAATAAGTAAATTGTGGAACGTATTATAATTGAAAAGTGCTATTGAAAATGGGAAGGGGCACCTGGGTGGCTCAATCAGTTAAGCATCAGACTTTGGCTCAGGTCATGATCTCATGGTTCGTGAGTTTGAGCCCTGCATCAGGCTCAGCTCAGAGCATGGAGCCTGTTTTGGATTCTGCGTCTCTCTCTCTTTCTCTGCCCCTCCCTGGCTCACACTGTCTCTCTCTCTCTCTCAAAAATAAATAAACATTTAAAAAAAGAAACTAGGGAAAGTGGAATAATGAGAAGAGATTGGTAGCAAGGTGGTATCATTGGAGAGCAAGTTAGAGCATTGAATTAATGATTTAGGTGGACCCCTTTGAGAAAGTGTGGTCTGAAAAAAGACATGAAGGAGGTGAGAGGATTAGCTAAACACATGTCTTTGGAAATAGTGTTCCAAGCAGAATGAACATCTAGAATAAATGCCCTACGTTCTTCTCCTGTATTTCTGATCATAGAGTAGTAAGAGATAAGGTGATAGAATTAACATCTTATGGCCATTATCTGAAATATATTTGTTGTTTGGATTGGAATGTGAATTGATCACATTGATCACAATGTGAATTTGAATAGAAAAATTACATGATCTGACTTAAATTTTTGAAGAAAGAATGGCAATTTTAAAAATGAAATAGACTACATAAAGGAAGGGTTGGGGAGGAAGCAGGGAGACCATTTATCATGCAATTGCAACAATACACAAGGGATAGTGGTGGTTCAGACCAAGTAGGTTAATGATGGAATGGAGTTAGGCACTGCTCATTTTCTGTCTTCTATGCCTTGGAGGGAAAAAGGAAAGATCAGAGAATGAAATAGCAATCACCTATATGAAATCCATATTTTTTCATCATAAATATAAATATATATGAGCTGGAAAGCTATAGTAAAAATCAAAACACCTGTGAGCCCATCTGCAAGATAAACTATTCTAGAATCAAATGAAGTCTTATGTACCCCTCCTCAATGATAGCCCCTAACCACTGTTCCAAGAAGTAACCATTTTTGCTATTTATAAATGTATCCATAAACCATAATAGGTTTGATTTGCCTGTTTTTGTTTTATATAAATGGTACCCTATTATATAGACAGTAGGATACATAAGTATACATACCTTTTTTAAATCAAAGGTTTATTTTTTTAAGAATTATCCATGTTTATAATGTAGCTGTAGTTCATTTGTTTTGATGACACTGTTTTTGTCTATTAGGCAAAATTTGTTTTTGTCTATTAGTCTAAATAGAATTTATCTATTTCTGTGATCACAGAATTTTAGGAAATAACACTTGCACCCAGGGAAATTAAAATTAAAACCACAATGAGATCATTGGTATCACATTTTGTGAAATGTTTTCAAAATTAAGATGTTTTAAAATTGAGCAATAATTAAAATCTGCCAATACTAAGAATTGAATATTAAGCTATGGTAAGATCATTATTGTCAGGCAGAAATCTAAATTGGTACAACTACTTAAGGGCATATTCAGCATAATTTGTAAAATTGAAAATTAATATAAAAAACTCATTATATAGGAAATACTTTTTTGTAGTTCCAAGTTTTTATTTAAATTCCAGTTAGTTAATTAACATATAGTGTGATATTAGTTGCAGGAATAGAAGTTAGTGATTAACCACTTATACAATATCTGGTACTCATCATAACAAGAGCCCTTCTTAATACCCAGCACTCATTTAACTCACCCCCAGCCCATCTCCCTTCCAGCAACCCTCTGTTTGTTCTCTTTAATTAAGCATTTGTTTCATGGTTTGCCTCTTTTTCTTTTTCCCTCCTATGTTCATGTGTTTCATTTCTTAAATTCCACATATGAATGAAATTGTATGGTATTTTTCTTTCTCTGGCTGATTGATTTCACTTAGCATAATACGCTCTAGCTCCATCCACGTCATAGCAAATGACAAGATTTCATTATTTTTGATGGCTTATAGTCCAGTGTATATATACACAATATGTTCTTTATTCATTCATCAGTCAATGGACATTTGGGGTCTTTCCATAATTTGGCTATTGTTGATAGTGCTGCTATAAACATTAGGATGCTTGTGTCCCTTTGAATCAGTATTTTTGTATCCTTAGAGTAAATATCTAGTAGTGCAATTGCTGGGTCATAAAGTAGTTCTATTTTTAACTTTTTGAACCTCTATACTGTTTTCCAGAGTGGCTACACCAGTTTGCATTCCCACCAGCAGTGTAAGAGGGTCACCTTTTCTCTGCATCATTGCCAACATCTGTTGTTTCTTGTTTTTAATTGTAACCAGTCTGACTGGTGTGAGGCAATATCTACTTGTAGTTTTGATTTGTATTTTGCTGAAGATGAGTGATGTTGAGCACCTTTTCCTGTGTTTCTTGGCCATCTGGATGTCTTCTTTGGAAAAATGTCGATTCATGTCTTCTGCCCATTTTTTAAACTGAATTATTTGGTTTTTGGCTGTTGAGTTTGGTAAGTTCTCTACAGATTTTGTAAACTAACCTTTTTTTTTTAATCAGATAGGTCAGTTGCAAATATCTTCTCCCATTCTGAAGGTTGCCTGTAAGTTTTGTTGATTATTTCCTTCGCTTGCAGGAGCATATCTTGATGAAATCTCTATAGTGCATTTTTGCTTTTGTTTCCCTTGCCTCCAAACATAAACATAAACATAAACACATGTGGTTTTAAGAGATACCAACAATTGTAAGCTCAAATTATCCTACTGCCCTCAAACGGCTAAGTTAAAATAACCCAAACAATGAAGGCCACATGAAGGTCAAAGGGGACTGATTTAAGACACATTCCCATCAAAAACAGCTCCTGGCAGGATTTACACTTCTATGGTGTTAGCATGTCCAACAGCCCTCTCTCTCTCTCTCTTTAAAAACATACTTTTTACCTTATTTTTATACATATTTTAAATGTTAATTCCAGCACAGTTAACATACAGTTTTATATTAGTTTTAGGTGTACAATACAGTGATTCAACAATTCTATACATTATTCAGCGCTCATCATGGTAAGTGTGCTCTTAATCCCCTTCACTTAGTTCACAAATGGTGTTGGGCAAACTGACAGCCACGTACAAAAGAATGACACTGGACCACTTTCTTACACCATACACAAAAATAAATGTGAAATGGATTAAGGTAGTTAAATGTGAGGTCTGAAAGCATAAATATCCTAGAAGAGAGCATAGACAGTAATTTCTCTGACATTGGCCCTCAAAACATTTTTCTAGATATGTCTCCTGAGGCAAGGGAAACAAAAGCAAAAATAAACTATTCAGACTACAGTTGTCTTCTCTTAAAACCTAATGAGCTGGAAAAAGGACCCTTGTACTGGGCTTTCCCCTTTCAGTCCTGGTGAATGATCAACTCTGGAGCCAGGGCTCTTGGCCTCTGGCCAGGCCCAGCATCAGCTCCTGCCCCCAGAAAAGGTGGCTCACATAGATATCCCTTGAAAGAAAAGAGAAATTTGCAGGAGTTTCTGCTTCAGTTCTTGCTGCCTCCCATCAGAACAGAACTCTGCCAACCACTTCCTGAAGGTGATACACATGCAGTGGGCTTCCATATCTCTGTGGTGAATGGCATGCTTCTTACTGGTGCCACGTGGCTCCAGTGAGAACGAATGGAGAATAGTGGGGGAACCGGAAATGAATCTCCACCTCCTGGCACAGGATGGACATGCTGGGAGCCATCATACCTTCTATAAAACCTCTGGGAAGCCAGGCAGAGCTAGGCAGTAAAATACAAAAATACTATTTACAATAGCCTTAAAAATGGAAATTATGAAAATATGGGTATCTGTCATGGGGGGAAGAAACAGAGTGATCACTACATGAAGCTAAGAAAATATAGGCATGTCTTAGGATTCGTGTCAGTTTGTAAAGGATGTGACATGTGGTCTATCTATAAAAGGCTGATTAACATCGAATCATGGAAGGCTTTGCATAACATGGCAAGAAATACATACTTTTGTCTACGGACAGTAGGTAATAAAAGCAGAGTCTCAAAACAATCACAGACAATAAGAAGACGTATCAATTTATGTCTTAAATCAAAAAGACCCATAACGAATATTTGTTAACAAGCACATTTACAAAGTAGCATCACATTAAAAGCAATAATATAAAATGAAGAAGGAGTGACTGTTAAGTAACAACTAAATTGCATTGAAAGCTTTACACAATGATCTACAAGGTAGGAGAAATGAAAACAATTTTAAAGGAGCACACAGCCAACATGGTTAATGAGAAAATAGTTCATGGTTGATGAGTAGTGGCTAAACTCTTGGGGCTACTGACTAGGTAATTAACACATTGTTCCTGGTATGATGGAGTTGTGTCTATAGCTCACTCCTCCCTTGCTTAGAAAGAAGTAAAGTGTCTAGCATCAGAGACATCTGCTGAAGTCATGAATACCTTGTTTACCAAACTCAGTAATAGGAAAAGACTGCGATAGCTCAGCTGTTATTGTGCTGCCATAATTAGAAAATAATATCTGAATTCATGGGAAATCAAGAAAACAAGGGCAGCGTGAAATATCAAAATGGAAAGCTTCAATAAAGAGTGATTTCAAGCATAATTGTTCTAGTCCTCTCTCTTTTATTCAAAAAAGTAACAAAAGGGTCATAATCAGAGAGGTGGATACACTTTCTATTTTCTTAGGAACAAAGCACTTTAGATCTGAGTGAAAATATTATGCCAACTCTAAGCTTCACCAAAAACAATATTAAACATTGGGAAACATCTGCTAACATATTCCCAATACATTTTAAAATATTTTCTTTGACATTTAGCCCAATATGTCTTTCTCTCATTTGCTATATTTTGAAAGCTAGATCAGAGCCAATATTCATATAATCAGCAAACACATTTCCATATGTTTTTTAAAAGGCTATGTTTCTTTGGTAGAATATAATCTGAACTCAGTAATATTAAATATGACTTGAGAAGGAGTGAACCACTATCATGACTACTGTTAAAAGTCAATTATTAAGTTTCCATCTACGCAGCTGCCCTCCTGTGCATTGCATATGGTGAATTAGTGGTACCTTCCTTTGACATCTGATACTTAACAATTGAGGACCAATACCTGTAAAGCAAGCAAACAAACAAAAAAGAGGCATTTTGTTTTGACAAAAATATATATCAAGGTAACAAGGCTAACCTTTTTTGAAAGTCAGTTTACTTATACAATCCTTATCATCTTCTGATGTGTTGGTATCACTGTCCTTTTTGTTGGGGTAGAGAAACATCAGCTTGCAAAACCATAATACAGCCAGTATACTTAGTGGAAGATTAAAATTCAGACCTCTTTGCCACAAAACTTTGGCATTTTACTTCAGTGGCAGAACATATCAGTCTAGAGATGCCTGACGCTATCTGTACCTTTTCATCTTTGGTCTTGGACACTAATCAGCTGTTCTTCCCTCTTTGGGGACTTCGCACAGGCAGCTTTCCAGATCCATTTCTTTCTCTTTCCCAACTTATGTTCTTGGGATGTTGGCTCCATATGCAGATTCCTGAGTAAAAAACCAAAAATTTGCATACAGTAGATATAAAGCAGGAGAAACAACCTGGCATGTTTAAGCACCAGCAGGTAACTCTAATGTAGGTAACCTATTAACCAAATTTTGGAAAACACTGATTTTTTCTCAGAAGCCTTCTCTTATCTCCCAAGCCTAGCAAAAGTGTTCCTCTTGTATTCTCACATAACACTTTCTATTTGTTTATTTATAATGCTCACCTCACTATTCCTATGATTGTCCATTGACTTCTCAGTCTTCTTCGCTAGACTTAAGCATTCTTTTTTTTTAAGTTTACTTATTCATTCTGAGAGAGAGAAAGAGAGCACAAGTGGGGGAGGGGCAGAGAGGAGAGACAGAATCCCAAGCAGGCTCCACACCAGCAGCACGGAGCCTAATGTGGGGCTCAAAACCACGAACTGTGAGATCATTACCTAAGCCGAGATCCAAAATTGGAGGCTTAATCGACTGCACCACCCAGGCACCCTATACTTAAATATTCTTGAGGCAAAGAATTACGTTATTAGTCTTTGCCTACCCTGCACCCCACTCTGTTCTTGGGATATTGTAGGTACTGAATAAGTGTTTGAATGACTGAATGTATGAATGATAAATACCATTTACAAATGCGATTGATAAATAACTGGCTGACTACTGAACAAATGTTTCTCTCAATTTTATCAATCTGTTTCTTTGTCATAAAAAAAGAATCAAAGGTGCCTGGGTGGCTCAGTCAGTTAAGCATCTGACTCTTGACCTGTAACCACTGCTGTTCCCTAACATCAGACACTCCTATCATCGTTTGCTCCAGCAAAAGGATGGCTGGATTCAGACTTGCGCCTTCACATTGCTCACTTAAGGTGTCAGACAGGCACATCTGAGAGGAAACACACGTTGTGTGCACACATCTTGGCTGTACGAAAAGCTGAGACTTCCAGTTACTTCACCTCTATGTTGAATAACATGGGAGCTTAAGCAAATATAAGAAGAGGGCTAATCAAAAGATGACAGGCGATGATACACATTCACTATGTCAGTCTTTTTCTGCACCCATTATGTGTAAAACATTGAACCTGCCTGGGGGTGGGTACAGATATCTTCTTTACATTCAAAAAGCCCAGGATTCACTCAGTTTAATAATTACAATGGCTTTAACAAGGTCTTCGTGGTGCTGAATTTTTAGAACACCTATATGTTACTGAATTGACACATTTGAATAACCACAAGAGAAAATAAATCCTCCAAAACTTTTTGATTAACTTTAGGAAATAAATTTGAGTGGCACGTTGGTATATAAGGGTAAAGCTCTTCCTTGTCTCCTGATAGTATTCATAAAAAGGTGAAAATAAAAACTTAGAAAGACTGACAATAAAATTTTATTGCTAGAATGAACTTATTGGTATGGAAATGAAAGTCAGGTGAAAGTTATTTAAAATGAGGAAAAGTGGAACACCAGATCTTAACAAGAATAAGACAATGCCTAAAACCTGACACACAGAGCATGCAAAACATCCTTAGAGCATTGCTGAATAAAATTCAAAATGCAGCCTAAGCAATGATGCCCAATTTCTTACATTATACTTTAGTTCACACACACATTGATATATTATACATTAAATTGATGTGGAATACATTCTTAAATATTCATGCCTGTTTTTCATGAATTCATTCAAGTAAGAAGACTCACTGATTTGCTGAATTCAATATTTTTCTAATTTTTTTATTGCAGTAAAATACATATAACATAAATTTACCACTTCAATCTTTTTTTGTGTGTCAAGTTCAGTACACATTAAGTACATTCACATTGTTGCAAACTATTGTCACTATCCAGCTCTAGAAATTTTTCATCTTCCCCAACTGAAATTCTGTACCCATTGAACAACTGACTTCCCATTCCCTCCTCCCCTCAGCCCCTGGCAACCACCATTCTACGTTCAGTCTCTGAATTTCACTACTTTAGATACCTCCAATGAATGGAATCTTGCAATAGTTGTCATTTTGTGACCGGCTTATTTCATTTAGTGTAATTTATTCATCTTCAAGTTTGTTGTTGTTGTTGTTGTTGTTGTTGTTGTTTTCCCATGTTGTAGCATGTGTCTTGAGTTGAATGCTCACTAAATATATCCATCCCATTTATCGTAGGAATTCTGGAAATATTAAAGATAGAAGGCATGCTTTTAACAGATCTACAGGTCATTTTTGACATATCTGTTTTCTAAACTCCCATACGCAGTCACCTTGATTGATTATTATTATATTATTTTACCCCCAAAGCAATACAAAACCATGTACACTTCACCCCATTTTCCTTGGTTCCAGATTAGTGCTAGTCAACAAAACCTCTTGCCTCTGCTACTGTGGTAACTTGTCTACCTCATTTCTCCATTTCTATTCTTGTCAACCCTTTCCAGGTAGCAGCAATGGTGATCTTTCCAAAACAAATTAGATTATATCATTCTTCAACTCAAAATCCATCCAAAGGATTCTCAATCCTCTTAGAAAAAAACTGATATTCTAGGCTTTATATGACCTAGCTTTCCCCACCTTCCCAAAATTTAGCTCTTGGCACTCTTAGATTCACTCCTGTCCCTCTAGCAGCCCTTCAGAGCTCCAAACTCTAACCCATCTATCAGATTTCACTCTTCCTTTTCCTTGGCCTGCTCATCCTTTGATTATCTCTCAATCCATCCTTCTCTTTGTTTCTTTATAGAGCACCTTGTTGTTCTTTACACCGAAACTTTTATTACAATGTCAAATTTCATACTTGTGTGCCTATTTGTTAAAAATATGTGTCTCCCACTGGAGTGTAACCTGCATGAACCAGGCACCCATGTTGGTTTTGTATACACCCATGTAGCCAGGTCTTAGCATGGCACCTGAAACAGGCACTGTGCAAAGATTGATTAAATGGATGAGGGAGTGACAATACGTGATGAAGTTAAAGCATAATTTTTCTCCAATGCGTATATCTGACCATAAGTAGGTAATATCGCATATGGGCACTGAGAATTCCCAGAGTCACCTAAGACTGCAAATTCCTTTTACTTATTTGAGAAACCAAGAGATGTATACACTTCATGATCCTGCTTAAAGTTGTTTTTATTCACAGGCAATGACTTCCTCACTGTGCAAAGCTGCTACTGTTGGATATCAGGTTTAGAAGCTTCCATAACTCTCTTTGGTGCCCTAAAGTAAAACTATGGGTCAAATAAGTAACCTGGTCCTCAAGGGTAAAAGGAAGAAGAAAGGAGAGCATAATACAGAAATTCACATTGAAAATAAATGAAGTAAAATCAAATTTGTTTTCATTTTTTTGTTTTTGTTTTTTTCAAAAAAGGACAATGCTCTTGAAGTAAGAATTTGGTTCTAATCCTGACTCTTAACTACTTTGTGAAATTTAATACACTAATTCTCTGCATTTTTTTCTGTCTCTAATATAAAATGAAATTAGTAATTCTCTCTGAAGCTATGTCTCCCTGGATTGTTGACATCATGATAACAAAAATGGCATTTTATGCACTTGAGAGAGTTTCACAAATATATTATGATGTCTGTGTAGATGTGGTTAAGTGCTGAGTTCCTATACAATGGTAACAAATGTAACATATAATATACTTAAATCATAATGGCTTTATGGCTAATAGGTATGAAACATAAGGAAAGAGATTTTTTAAAAAGAGTAACATTGTCAAATCATGGAATCCTTACAGGTTTGTTAAAGAGATAAATCGGTCAATTCATTGATTTTGCTGTTGAATTATTCCAGAGAAAATAGCTGAGAGCAATGGCCACATTGTGTTTGACACGCTCTATTTCACAATATAATTCCCAGTTTTCTACTTCTACTGAGAGTTATGCGAACTGTTTTTCATTAAAACCATGGCATATTTTGATTTTCCACTTCAGTTTTCCCAGGGAGAGAATGTCTCTGAGACCACTCATTTGTGCTGCACACCCTTTGAGAAACACCACTATTAATTGGAACAAAAATGTTTGGATAGCAAATGTCACTGAATCTCTCAGGATGTTTCCTGCCTCTGCAGCTATGAGAGAACATAAAGCAAGTCATGACCGCATTATCTGGATAAGCTAAGGAAACAAGAGGTATCTTAAATTTTGCCAATGTGTTACCAATAGCCTGGACACTTTGACTGAATTCACCAGTTAATAATATTTACTGCATATCTCTCTCTCTATTTTTTTTTTTTTGGCCAGGCCTTGAACCTAGTTATAAGGTTACAAAGATGAGCAAGGAGCGGCCCCTGTCCTTGTGGTATATATGGTTCGCAAAAGAAGAAAAACAAGTCAAAGAGTAATGTGATAAGTGGCTAGGGAAAGAGTGCAATGTACTGTTGGCCCACCAAGGTAAAAAAAATAAATAAATAAATGTGCATTAGGACATGAGGACTAGTTAGTTATTTCCATGAAACTAACCACTCTGATATTCAGTGGCTTAAAACAACTCACATGCATTCAGCTCTCAAGTTTGAAAAGCAGCTAGCAATTGGCTTTGCCCTATGTTGGATATATTACTCTTGACTGGGCTAACACATATCTGAGGCTTTGACTGAGAAATTGAGCTGCCTCAATTCTGGTCCATGGGTCACTCCTTGTTCAGTGTGTCAGTCCAGACTTGTTTACGTGGCAGTCACAGAGGACAAAGAAAGAATGCAGAAACGTGAAAGGACTCTAGAAACCTACCCATGGAACCGGCATGATGTTGTGTCTAAAATGTCCAACTCAGATTCAAGGGGTGGGGAAATGGAGTCTATCATTTGAAAGAAAGAGCTGCAAAGACATGTCGCAAAGGAGAATGGATACAGGGAAAGGGATAGTTGTCATTTTTGCAATCCATTGCAGCAGACAGTTAAAATAAATGATTTTGACCTGTGTCTTGAAGATTACTGATACATTAGAGGAGACAAGGAAATTCCTTGATAAGACTAAAGACAGGAATATTCTGAGTTTAATTTATTTTATACGTTCTTCCATTCCATTTTCACACCAACATTATTCATACAAAATTAAGATTTTACAGCTAAAAAAAAAAACCCGTAAAGTCAGAGAAAGAATAAGTTACTCAAGAGAAGCTGTACAGATAATAAATGTTGACTAATTAATTGACCCACATTGGTTTGACTCCAGAGGTGTTATCATTTCAGTTTTACTGCACCATCTGTTTACAAACAGTACAGGAAATCTCCCCAAATGTAATATAGTCCATGGAGTTCGTTCTGAACCTTCTGAGCTTCTTTACTAAAAGTAAGCTTCTTTAATTTCCATTTTATTATTTATTTTAATCAGTTATCAACTTGTTAGTCATATATTGTTTGTTCATTTTATATATGTGTTTATTAGCTGCAAATGACACATATATTTGTTGTATTGGAAATGTTGAATGCCTGTATAGAACCTTTTTTGCCTTTCATTCCTAAAGGAAGTTAATTTGTTCATTTACTGTCCCTGTGTCCCATATGACTCAGGGGCTCCATCCTGAGCTACAGAGCTGTATATCTTATTCTAAGCAAATTAATGCATGATATTCTGATGGTGACTCCCTTTAGTCCCAGGGAAGTCACATGACCTAAACTGAACAAGTCTGGCTGATGTCATAAACTTTGGGAAGTTGCTTGTTGAGTAGGAATAATGAAACATGTAGTTATGGTCATAATAAGCATTCATTTTGTGACAAGAAAGGAAACCAGACATAGATAATTACTCCCTATTGCTCCCTTATAGGATGGACAGATGGTGAAAATAATCTGACCCTTTATGATATTACCAAGCAATTGATTTCACTTTCACTCCACCTTGGATTTCCAATTATAAGACAATGCTTTTATAAAAATTGCGTAGGCCATTTTTATTGCTTTTGTCATTACTGTTATTTTGTGATTACTTTCAGCCAAGTAAAGATTTGCTGACCTAGATCTTGTAATGTCCAAGTTACCATCTTCTAGTCTCCACCTCCATCATCTTGTTTGAGTTTTTAAATTATTCCTATGCATAAAAGCTTGACTCCTATTTACTCTATTGACCCAAATTCATTTGGGATCCCTGCTTTTCCCTTATCTTATTAAAGGCATTTACAACTAAATTAAGCTCTTCCTAGAAATTCAATTGTTTTTTTTCCTTTTTCTTTTTAAGAAAGAGAGAGAGCACAAGCAGGGGAGGGGTGGGGCTGGGGAGGAAGAGAGAATCTTATGCAGGCTCCACACCCAGTCCAGTGTGGGGCTCCACTCAGGGCTCCATCTCATGACCATGAGTGAGATCATGACCTGAGTCGAAATCAAAAGTTGGATGTTTAACCAAATGATCCACCCAGGCAACCTGAAATTCAACTTCTTATACAGCCTCAACTTGATTTCTCAATCCATGATTTGGAGGGATAGTAAGAAAGTTGGGATGGAACATTGGAAGATTTTAGGTTAGTCAAGTAAATTCAGACTAACTTGTAAAGGACCTTGTTTAATATTCTATTGAATTTTGACTTCTTTCTGAGCGTTTAACATTACTACCATTAATGTGAACACAAGGAAGATCTGACAATGGAATAGAATTTACTATCTCTGGGAAATCAGGGTGGGGGGTAAAGCAATGGTATAGCATTGAAGAGCTGTCAGATTGTTTTAAATATATAACTGGAGATGTTGATGAATATCATCTAGAAAGTAGATAATATATAAGTCTAGATAAGATGATTAGAAAGTAAAATACAGCAGTGAAGATGGAAATAATGGAAGAGATTGAATAAAATGTTCCTTAGTTTCTTATATAATAAATTAATTACATATAAACAAAATAACACGTATTGTGTGCCTTAGCTCACATTACATATATCAAAAGCTATTAAGTCAAAACTTTCCAAATTATACTGGATATGTTACCTCGAATGAAAACTGACAACAAAGTTTAAATTCATGATTCACATCCTATAAAAAGTATTTATCATTATATAAATTGTTATTCAAATAAAACTTCTACGTGGTAAGACAAAGTGATCTCATTTACTGTCTATGATTTTGTGTTTCATATATTTGTTTTCTACAATTCAAGATCAAACTAAACATATAATTGCATCATATTAATAAAGATACAATTTGACATTGTAATTTCTAAAGAAAAAAATCCTGATTACTCTGCCTACCATAAAGTTGCACTGTTATAACTACTCAATTTGAATTTGATGAATGAATAAAAAGGATTCTTAAAAGTCTGATCCCCATTAGTCAATAAATGTTCTTATATACCAAACTTTGGGAACTGTTATATACTTTATAAACCTGGGGTGCCTGGATAGCTCAGTTGGTTAAGCATCTGACTCTTGATTTCAGCTCAGGTCATGATCTCATGGTTCGTGAGTTCAAGCCCTGTGCTGGGCTCTGTCCTGACAGTGCAGAGCCTGCCTGGGATTCTCTCTCTCCCTTTCTTTCTGTCACTCTCCCATGCATGTTTGCTCTCTGTCTTAAAATAAGTAAACATTAGAAAAAAATTATATACTTTACAAACCTGAGAAATATTTTTAAATAAGACAAGCATGCATAAAATTTAATATCACAAAACTGTAAAGCAATATAGTTTATAATAATTTATATTCATGAAACAGATACCATTTTATTAGAATTTTAATGGAGAGTATAGTCACAAATTTTAAACTGTTTAGTTAAAATACCCTAGACATTTATAATTGCCTTAGCTTAAAATTATATCAGTGCATTATTTCCAACTAGGTTTTAAAAATAAACCGATTTGAAAGCAAAACAAAAAAATAGTAGAATCCTCGGAATCAAAGATTACAGTACATAATTTTTTTCCAGTGGCTTCAAACGTCACTATGTTTAACAAATTTGTTTGACAAAAAAACTTACCTAGCATTCTCTACTTTAATTAAACTTACATACACTGATAAAGCATATTCCAGCATAATACATCATTTTCAGAAATGAGACTTTCACTTTGGGGCAAAGAAAGTAATTAAAAACTAGAAGAATTGATTACAAGTAACTTAAGAAAGTGACGTTTATTTCTGTGGAAAAGGGGACAAATTAAACAAGAAGCATGATTAGCATAAATCAGTATGTGAATGTATAAACATCTGGGAAGACATTTGATTAGTCTCAGTCAGAGAACAGAAAACTACCACCAGGATATGCAGTCAGCTAAGTTAATGGTTTATTAAATAAATATTGCTTGAACATATAGCATGTTGCAGTCTATGACCTACTCTTCGGAGGTTTATTTTCTAGTTAGAGAGGCAGATACATTTCACTCTTCTAATAATTAATGCTTTGATAATAATTGTAAAAATGGTAGAGCAGTAGTACTGAACAGGCCAAGTCAATGGAGCACATACACAAGAACAGTCAACCGAGTATTATAAACATCCACTGGGAGTTACCTTAACTGACACAAATGAAGACATTAAAGGGAACTTTGTCTTGCCAACACAGTTAAATAACAGAATCAGCCTCTTAAGAGAACTAAATATGATCCCCCATCAAGGATTTTTTAAACTCAGGTAACACATACACCTAGAAACTTGTTTTGTGTACAAATTTGATATACTCTTTATAATATATTTATATCTGATAAAAATACAGCATTTTTATAGAAGGGGTTTTGGAATTATATTTAAAAGCCTATTTTAGGGGCACCTGGGTGGCTCAGTCGGTTAAGCGTCTGACTTCAGCTGAGGTCATGATCTCGCGGTTTGTGAGTTCGAGCCCCGCGTCAGGCTCTCGGCTGATGGCTCAGAGCCTGGAGCCTGCTTCTGATTCTGTGTCTCCCTCTCTCTCTGCCCCTCCCCCGTTCATGCTCTGTCTCTCTCTGTCCCAAAAATAAATAAACGTTAAAAAAATTTTTTTAAAAAGCCTATTTTAATACCTTAATTGGATGATCTTTAAGGTTAAGCTGGTTAGTTATTAGAGTTATTCTTAATCCCCACTGCATGCTTCAAAAACAAAATTTTAAATTTTGACTTATCTCTTCTACTAGGCCTTCACTTCAGGAAGATGGCTTCTTAGCTTTAAGCTGACAGAGTGATTATTCACTAATAGTCAATGAATGCTTTTGAATATATCCAGGAATGGATACAGAAATGAATGAATAGATTATGACATTCTGTCCTGTCAGGAAGACAGAAGGCATCTAACTTCTTGAAGCAGCATAGTATTCCTATACCTGACTGTTCCATGACAATGATGCTTCCCTAACTTTTAAAAGTAAATTACTTTAGGGGTGCCTGGGTAGCTCACCCAGTTAGGCATCCAACTTTGGCTCAAGGCACAATCTCACAGTTCTGGGTTTGAGTCCCACATTAGGCTTGGTGCCACAGAGCCTGCTTCAGATCCTCTATCTGTCCCTTTCTCTCTGTCCCTCCCCTGCTCACACTCTCTCTCACACAAATAAATAAATAATAGATAGATAGATAGATAAATGTAAATTAATTTAGGGGTGTCTGGGTGGTTCAGTTGGTTAAGCACCTGACTCTTGATTGTGACTCTGGTCGTGATCTCACGGTCATTAGATCGAGCCCTGTGTTGGGCTCCAGGCTAGGTGTGGGGCCTGCTCAAGGTTCTCTCTCTCTCCTTCTGCACCTCCCGGCCTGCATGCGCTCACTCTATCAGAAAAAAGAAAGCAAATTACTTTAAAGCTTCCCATGGAAATACACACACACACACACACACACACACACACACACACACATATATATATATATGACACATTTACCTTCCATGGGAAACTTTAAAGTAATTTGCTTTCTTTTTTATATATATGTATATATATACATGTAATATACATATTACATAAATACATATATTACATACATATATATACATGTAATATATATATGTATATATACATATATATGTAATGTTTATATACTATATATGTATATACTATATACATACAATAAAGTGTCCATATATACATGCACATATATTATATATATATATATATGACTTCTGTTGATAACTAAAGAGATCCCTGTATGCAGAAGAATCCAGGTGGACATTAAATAACCAAAGGCCAGAAGGGGGATGCTACTTCATGATTTCTTGACATACCACTACTATAGCTCTTTGTTTTATACATAGATAAAAGCCAAGATGCTTTCAATCACCTCCTACTTTGTTGAGTAATTTTGGATCCATAGAGAAATGAGGCACTTTTACTCCAAAGTATACAAACTTTAAAGTTTGACTAATATTACATATTTTACATATAACATATTACATATAAAGTTTGACTAATATTACATATTTTAAAAAGTGATACTATATATTTAAAAAGTGTCCAAGTATACACTTTGACAACATCAAAAGCACCAGAAAATGAAATCAAATTCATGTAGATTTTAAAAAGATACTTAAAGCACTTATCTTGAAAAAAGAGAGACAGAATAAAGTCAAATATAACTTGAAAATATATTTAAAGACATATTTTGAAAACACAAACACAGTAAAACATTTGTTTAAAAGAGGATTTGTGTGTGTATGAAGTGAAGGAGAGTCACAATTATTTGTTCAAAAGAATAAGCGAGTTTGGCATCGAGGGAGAAAAACAGTATTTGTTAGTGGAAATTTAAACTGTTAGACCCATGGCATAAGTTTTGTGATTATGGACAACTGTGAATATTTGTCATTCTTCCCGTTGTGGATTTATAAAACCACTCATGTATAGCACATGCTCATTAGGCTATAATACTAAAAGACTTGTACTGAATTCTGCACTTTCTTTCCTGGGTCTCCAGCTTAAAGATGGCAGTGTTTAAGAGTTCTTGGCCTCCATAATTATGTCAGTCAATTCCTTATAATAAATATCTTTATTTATATTATATATATCATACATATAACATATATATGATATATAAAATATGTCTATATAAAATATAGATATATTATATATAATTTATATATTTGTATTTATAAATATTATATATAAATACATATGTCAATTTTTCTCATCTATATGGATATACAACTGTATGTATATATATATGAATCCAATTTTGTGTGTGTGTGTGTGTGTGTGTGTGTGTATTTCTGTTTCTCTAGAGAACCTTTACTAATACAGGAAGGATCATGACCCTACCTTCATTAATTTAGGTTATTCCACCTATTTTGTCAAATAGAAGACTCAAGCTCCTAAGTAAGTTAATAATTTAGTATTTTTCTCCTTTTAAACCTAAAATTTCCACTCTAAATAGTCCTAAAAAATATAATTTATGAAGAGCTTCTGTAAGATATATATCACGTAACCTAATTCACCCATTTAAAGGGTAAAACATTAAAACCCATTCAATGTTTTTTAGTATATTCACAAAGTTGTGCAATAGTGATGACAATCCACTATTAGAGTACATTTGTCACCTCAACATGAATCCTCATATTCATTAGTAGTTTCTCCCTGTCTTCCTTCCACCTCCTACAAATGCTTGGCCCTAGTAAATCACCAATGTCCTTTCTGTCTCTGTAGACTTGCTGATTCTGGACATTTCAGATAAATGCAGTCATATGATATGTGGTATTTTATGACTGAATTTCTTCATTTACCACAATGTTTCCAAGGTCTATCCATAGTGTAGCCTGTATCAAGACTCCATTGATAAATAATTCCCATTGTATGGATATACCATATTTTATTTATCTATGCATAAATTCATTCTGTTCATATGGACATTTAGGGTTCTTCAACTTTTTGGCCATTATAAATAATGCTACTATGAATATTCATGTACATGTTTTTGTGTGGCTATATTTTCATGTCCCTTGGGTCGACTTATGTGTGGAACTCCTAGGTTATATGGCAACACTACGTTTAACCACTTGAGGAACTGCCAAAATATTTTTCAAAACCCTTTGATTTCCAAAGCCCATCAGAAATACATAAGGATAGCATTTTCTCTACATCCTCAACACCTGCCTTTGACTAAAGCCATCATAGAAGACCTGATATACCATTTCAAGGTTTTGATACATTTCCCTACTGATCAGTAATATTGAGTGTATTTTCATGTCCTCATTGGTTATGTATATGCCTTCTTGGAGAAATCTGTGTTCAGGTTTTTGTCCGTATTTAATTGTATTGTTTATATTTCTACTATTTAATCTTTTTTTCCCTAGATACAAACCCTTTATCAGAGATATGAATTTCAAATACATACTCCTGTTTTGTGGGGTGCCTTTTCAATTCTTTGATATATCATTTGCAGCATAAAAGTTTATAACTATGATGAAGATAATTTATCTTTTTTTTCTTTTGGTGTCATATCTAAGAAATCATTGCTTAACTCAAGGTCATGAATATTTACTCCTAAGTTTTCCTTTGCTAAAAATTCTGTAATTTCTCTCTTACATTTAAGTCTACAGTATATTTTTTATTAATTTTGGTGAATGGTATGAAAAATAACTTCAGTGGTTTGGGCACCAGGGTGGCTCAGTTGGTTAAGCGTCCAACTCTTGATTTCAGCTCAGGTCATGATTTCTATGACCTTATGGTTCTTGATTTCAAGCTCATATCAGGCTCTGCACTGAGTGCAGATTCTCTGTCTCCCTCTCTGTCTGCCCCTCCCCTGCTCACTCTCTAACTCCCTCTATGTCAAAATAAAGAAATAAACATTAAAAAAACATTCTGCGGTATTATTTTCAATGTATATATGTACTTGTCTCAATATCATTTGTTGAAAAGACTATTATTTCCCTATTAAATTGATTTTTATACACTTGCCAAAAATCAATTGACTATAAATATAAGGGCTTATTTCTGTATTCTCAATTCTATTTCCTTGACCTACATATCTCATGTAAACCAATACCACGCTATCTTGATTACTGTAGCTTTGTAGTAAGTTATGGAATAAGGAAGTGTGAGTCTTCCAATTCTCCTCATTTTTAAGGTTGTTTGGCTGTTCTATGTCCTTTGCTGTATTAATTTGCTGGAGCCACCATCACCAAGTGTGACAAACTAGGTGACTTAAGGAAGAGAAATTTATTTTCTCCAATTCAGAAACCTAGAGTCTGAAATCAAGGAATCAGCAGGGTTAGTTTCTTCTGAGATCGCCGTCTTTGGCTCACAGGTGGCCATCTACTTGTAGATTGTCTTCACCTGGTCTTCTTTTTATGTCTGTCTGTGTCCAAATTTCTCCTGCTTATAAGGATACTGTTAGTATTGGATTATGGCCAACCCTAATGACCCATTTTAACTTAATTACCTTTTTTAAGGACCGTACCTTTAAATACAGTCACATTCTCAGATAAAAGAGGTTAGGACTTTAACATATAAATTTGAGCAGCACACAATTCATAACACTTGTATAACCATATTCATTTTAGGATCATTTTTTTTATATATAAAACAAAAAGACACCTAGGAATTTGCTATGTACTGTATTGAATATGTACATAATTTGGGGGAATGTTGCCATTTTAACACTATTGCTTTCTGATGAAACAGAATGTGTTTCCATTTATTTAGATCTCCTGTAATTTCTTTCAGTAATGATTTGTAGTTTTTAATGTAAAAGTCTTGAGCTTGTTCTGTTTTCTAAGATATTTTGTCTTCTTAATGTGACTGTAAATGGTATTATTGTTTTTATTTCATTTTTGCATTTTTATTGCTGGCCTATAGAAGTGCAATTGACTTTGGTATAGTGATCTTGCATCCTGTAACTTTATTGAGAGCATTTATTATTTCTAATATGTGTGCATGTGTATATGCCTATGTGTCTGCATGTGTATATTCTTTAGAATTCCCCACTACTTCTCTAGATAGATAGATAGATCTTATATGATGCTGTGTGTGAGAATAGTTTTAATTCTTCCTTCCCAATTTCAATGCCTTTTACTTCATTACCTTGTCTAATTTCCCTGGGTAGAACTCCCTGTACACTATTGAAGAAAGTGGTGATAACAAATATCCTTGACTTGTTCCTTATATTAGGGAGAAAAAGGTTCAGTCTTGAACTTTTACCCTAAGTGTGAGTCGTGTCAGGGTGATTGGAATCCAGTTTTATTGGCCTGCCAGGTTATTTTGGGCATTGTGGAGGAAGTGAACTCCAGTGCACTTGAATGCATTTGCTAGAATACAGCCTCTGCAACACAGAGCTACATGGTATAAACGTTTCTGGTGTCCTGTCACTCCTGGATTGGAACTAAAGCCTTAAGACTGATAGCTATGTGGAGAAGGAGCTCTATCAATGGAGTTCTATTCTTTTGATCTAAAGTTGTTTCCACTTAGCCAATATGACCCTCTGTTAATTTAGTCTCTGGGTCTTCAACACGAACCAATTAAACTTGAAAGCTGTCTTACTTTCCAACAGCAATGCATTCCAAGCTTACTTTATAACTTTCAACTCCAAACATGATGAATTCATTTCTCCAGGGGGTCATGATTCCGTTTAGTGGAAAAATAGTATTGAATAACAAGAGTCTGGATTCTTAGGTGAATCATTGGGTTGGAAATTGCTCCTGGAACATTTTAATGGATATAGCCAGAAAAAAATATTTTAAATTTAATGTTATTTAGTAATATTTTTTATTGACATTTACGATACAGGTTAAGAGACATGGTTCTCCTTAAAAAATCTTGTTTCATAATTGTACTTCTCATTGTCAATTTTGAAATAGATGTGAAAGTGAGTCAGCTTTAGCTTTGGGTTTGCTTATTAAGCAAAATTATTTTTTTTATGTTGTAGAAGTTTATTATCCATTGTTATTCCAGTAAATGTCACAGAAATAAAAGGCCAAGAGGGAAGTTTAAACAGTTGGAGATTCCATATGAAAGCAAGGAACAAATACTTGTAGAAGAATTTGTGACAAGAATTCCAGTCATAGTCTTTTCATTCTTTTCAAACCTTAAATCTTTGCATGAAATGATATCCACACAGGGCTTCTTAGCCTTTTCTTATTGAGATCTCCATCTACTCTATCTTCAGCAGAAACAAGAAGGAGTTAGGAACCTGACACAGCAGTTAGGAACTTGAACTCTGATTCCAGATGGTTAAAGGTCAACCACTTCGGCTTTGAAACTTTTTTAACTGCATTATCTGGGCAAATTTCTTAAGCACATTTTGCTAGAGTTTCCTTGTTATGTGAGAAGGGGCAGATGATAATTGTTTCTATCCAAGTTGCTGTGAGGATTAAATGAGTTAATGTTTACAAATGCATAATATTAAATGAGTTAATATTTATAAAACGCTTATAACCCTGCCAGGCACAGATTGTTAAATAAACTAAATACGATCCATAAAGACTTCTTCCTAACAATGAGAAGGGTTAGACCGTACTATTTTTCTTCCTGATGAGTGTACCATCTTCGTCCAATTTTTGAGTTATAGATACCTTTCCTGAGAAAATATGACTAGAGATTTTTACAAATATTAAAAAAAAACATTTGTGCAAGAAGCAACAGCATGGATAAATTGTTCTACAAAATGTGTTTATCAATCTTCAATATTTATTACTACTATATAATAGTTTAAATCAAAATAATCTATGATTCAGGAAAAGAACACTTTAAAAATCACATTAAATGGTGGCTATTTACTCTGAATATTCATATAAAACACATACCACTTCAAAGGAAGATGCATAGCAGTATAGGAAATGATGATTAAGGTGGCTGCTCTTTCCTCTACTTGCCTTTTATAATAAGAATTTGCCTCAATTGTTGTCTCTGATGGAGGTAATACCAGATGTGCTCCTGAAGGTTCTTAAAACATATGAGGTTCCTGGGGGTTAATTTCTGCTTCCATGGAAACTACCCTGGTGCGCCCCAGTTTTAAATGACTTCCTGCAGGCTGACACCTGGAGGCACCTGCTTGAAGAAACATCTTTCTCAGGACTGGAGCAACATGCAAAATGAGAAAAAGCTTCATGTTTACCCTCGTCTGCATTAAATATACCAGTTAACATTTTCAGTTTTTAGGAAATGATTTCTTTGGAATGATTAGCTATGATTTTTTTTCAACACTGGTGGCTTAGCAATACTGGTAATTCAAGAACATCTCTCCTGACACTTAAGAGGCATGCTATGCCTACCAATAAAAGAATCATTAATGGGTCATTTGTTCACTAATTCATTTATTTGGCAAGCATTTATTTGATGTGCTACTAGGATAAGAGGTAATTAAGACACAGATGCTGACCCCAAGAATCTAGCTATCTGAAAAACAAACCCACAAAAAAAGAGATGATTTTAAGACAACCTGGCAAGTGCAATGAGTACTAATTACAGGATAATATGTGTTTACAAGGTATACACTACTAAGCATGGAGAAGCACTGGTCATGTCCAAGGAACAGCGTAGTGGGAGGGCAAGCAAATTATGAAGAAAAGAAACATTTTGGCATCTGGATATATGGAGGATATGGCAAGTGATTTGGGATTGTGGAAATAGAAAATACAAAGAAGGAAATTTAAAAGGTGTCTGAAAATATAGATAATCTGGAAAGTCACATACTTGTTATATTGTGGCCGTTAGCCCATACCTCCTAGGTGAAGGGGAGCCCCAGAAAGATTTAGAGCCCCTGAAAGCTTTAGAGAAGAAGTATGGTTAGATTTTCATTTTAGGCAAGTTTCTCTGATGACCATGTTGAAAATGGGGCATTCAAGAAGGCTGAAAGCAGAGGATATGGCAGGGTTCTACTGTGGGGTTATAGGCCAGAATACATGAAAGCTTAAAATAACACAAAGAAGAAATATGGGGGGGGGGATTAAATATTTGCATGGAAAAAAAGCAAACAAATTTGATTTGCTGACGGATTGGTTCAATGAGAGAGGTATCCACTAAGATCATTTGCTCTATTAGATCACTAGTGATTTCAACAACTGAGACAGCCAGTATTGGTTATGACGCATTTGAGATGCCCTTGGGTCACCCAGATAGAGATAACCAGCAGGAAGCTTTATATCTGAGTATGAAGTGTAGGGGAAACCAGTGAACTAGACATAAAGACTTGGGATCCACACACATATTAGCAGTTACTAAATTCAAGCAATAGGTACAGTCAACCAACATAAATGATTAAAAACAGCAAGGATCCAAGTACAACTTTGAGGTAATATTGAAATATCTATGCTGTGTAATGGATAGAGTCAGCATAAAAGGGGAAAATAGATCTTGAACTTTTGGTGATAAATCATGGAATAATTGAGAATTCAGTGGCAACCAGAAGGCTTGGGATTATCATAGTTCACAAATAAGATATACCGTATGCATGAAAATTAAAAGTCTTTCGTCCTCTATTCTATCTTTAACCTCAATTCATAGAAGTTACTTCTGTTAATACTATTTGTTTTTATTAATTCTGATAAATAGTTCTATGACTATTCTATATTGTAATATATAATAACTTTTAGGCAGGATGTACTAACAACCCCCCCATAAAATATTAGTACCTGGGTCTTTATTTTGAATTTTTTCTAATGTCATACTTCCAATATTTACACTTTGTATTACGAAAGAATATAATATTTGTAACCTACTCTAAAACTATAATTATGCTTCTCTTTTTTAACTATAAATTCTTTCTAACATTAAAAATACATTGCTGGTGTTTCCAACACTGTGAATATGTAAATATTGATTACTTTAGAATCAGACTATAGGACTGGATTTATAGTAAAGGAAATGTAAACTTTGAACCTATATCTGTGTCCCTTAAAGGAACATATTGCAGGCATCCTTAAAATAGAGTCAGCTTTAGTTATGAGTTGCAGAAGGTTGACACGAACCAGAATTGTCAATTCAATTTTTAATGTAACACTTTTATTATTTTCCCATGTCACATCCCTGTTTTTAATTATTTACTCTGAGTTTATGTCTGTTCTAGTTCTTCTTAAAAAAGAATTGCCCTTTTTTTTCCTTTTACAGAATTATACTTTCTTTTCATGTTCTGTGCTGCAGTTAATCTGCCAGTGGGCTCCCTTTTAATGTCCATTTCCCCCCAATTTTCCAAATAACTGGTTCAGCATTTGGTGTCACACAGGTAAGACTGGATAGAAAATACAATACTGGCCTCCTCTGAGCAGGGAGGCCAGTATTTCTCAACCATGCCTTCCGGTAGGACAGAGGCTAGAAAGTGAAACACAAAATGAACAAAAGCCAACATTTCCGAAATTCCTTTACAATTTGGGTTGTACAAATTATATGAAAAAGGGAATTGATGGGGTCACATGGGTTGGGTGCTCAAGCCATCTGTTTTGCTCCTGAGAATGCAAGCATACACACGCTTGCTCTGGGGCCCACACAGCAAGAAATAAGTGCCTGGAGTCAGCATGCAACAGTTATGATGGTTTCAATAAAAGCTTTGGGAGTCATGGACTGGTGGCCCAACTTAAAGCTTTCCAACATTTTTGTGTTTACCAATTTCCCTGTACTAATAACTTTCTGTTTAAGGTGTATAATATGCTTTTTGTTAACCGCAAGTAACTTTTGCTTGACACACATTCTTTAGTTCATCAATAGTGTAAAAATATAGAACTATATTCCATTTATATATGCATATTAATATAGTTTAAAATACACATCAAATGTATTTAGCATAATTTTTTATCTTCATGAAACTTTAGAAGTTCTGGCATTTTTTAATCTTTATTTATTTTGAGGGAGAGAGAGAGAGTGCAAGCAGCGGAGGGGCAGAGAGAGAGAGAGAGAGAGAGAGAGAGAGAGAATCCCAAGCAGACTCTGTACTTCCAGCACACAGCCCAACCTGGGACTCGATCCCACCCACTGTGAAATCATGACCTGAGCCGAAATCAAGAATCAGAGGCTTGCCTGACTGAGCCACCGAGGCTCCCCTAGAAGGTATGACATTTAATGAGACTTTGAGAAGGCAAAGAGAAGATATTTGAACCCAGTCTGATATGTAATTTATACATATTCATATTTTTATTTATTAATAGCTATAAAACAGATTGAGCTAAAAGTATGCATATTATTATGAACAATTATACTCTACTTTATGCATCTTTTTCATTAAAGGGATTTAACTATTTCTCTTTTTAAATCTAAGTTCTGTATAATTCTCACTCTGAAATAGATGTTAAGGTTGCGCTGGAATTTGACAGGGAAATATTAAGCTCATATGCACATACTCTAGAACTAATAGTTTATACTCTGTTCTAAATTTGACACTTCAGACTATGAAGAACCTTTGTTGCAACTGTCATTTTATTCATCATTTAAATACAGTATCTTGACAGTTGCTGGAGGCACATGCAAGGCCCAGGACTGTCTTGATTAAATGCTAATGAGTAATTTTGCCTAGAAACTTGTGTCAGAATAGACTGGTTTGAAAGGCATATTTTGCTAAAATGTTTCATCAGATACTATCAATCCCATTCTTACAAAAGCATTGTCCACTTTATGGTAGATTTGTTTACTTTTTCCCCCTTGCTTTTGCAACCATGAAATTCAGCTTTCAAGAATATAGTTTAATCTGAAGATCTCCACCTGGAAAAGATACAAATGAGAGATTCCTTGGGCCGTACATAACTTCACAATTAATTTTGAGGTAGACACAAAAGCATATCCTGATTAGTTTTAGTAGTAACAAGAGAATTAGAGACACAACGATGGATTTTACAAGAACTTGAAATAGAAGTTAATTCTTGTTAATAACAGTCTCCCTGCTCACTGCTTCAAATGCAGGGGTTCACATAACAAGATGATTACATAGGAGTGGTAAGTTGCACATGCATGCAAATACACACAGAAAATAAAGTGGCATCTGGGAGGCTCAGTTTTCTCTAAATAAATATTAAGTTCTTTTTATTAAAATTATATTTACTAAGCTTTATGAAATTCCAAGTTCTAATTATATGTTGGGAAATACTGCTTAAAAATGTTATACTGAAAGGGATAGAAATCTTAGTAGGTGAAGACATTGTAAAATCTGCGTCGGATAACTAGAGCCATATTTTTAGTTTCTTTCTTTCTCAAGCTTGGGTATGGTAAGAGTTGCTAAATGTGGGGTAGGAGAGCAGAAGATAACAGCTTATGAGAAATGGAATGGGTCATATAAAAGATGGGCTGTCTGCACCAGACTTTGTTAACTCTTTGCAACATCTTAGCCTCCAACTAGTTATGAATGAAAGAATGGTGGCTGGTGCCATGTCATAATAACATAGGCCCTTCTGGAATATGTCTGTGTCTCAGTAGGGCAGCAGTCTCCATTCTAAGACCTACAACAGAGAAATGTAAAAAGAAAGAAAATACAGAAAGGGGTAGGTGTTAGGTGTGTGTGCGTGTTTGTGTGTGTGTGTGTGTGTGTGTGTGTGTGTAAGGGGACAGTGGGTATGAGAGAACTATGGAGGGTGATTCCACAATATGCTACTTTCATCACTCACCAGAAGACACTGAATATCCTCGGCATAATGAGACTAAAGTTCCTACCTCCCATGGTGCATGAATGAGACATAACATTGGTCAAGGAGTCCGTCTCAAGAACCAAGATGAGCTTCTCTGCTTTTTGTCTCTCTGGCATATTCATATGAAAGAATGCAACCAGCTTGCTGTTGAATTATCACTAAAATGAAAGACACTCATCAAGCAGCCTTATTATTATTGAATACTAGTTTGAATCAGATTAAACACAATCAAATAAGAACACACAGGGCATTTTCTTACCAAAATCATGAAAAGAAGTCATTTCCAAAATCACACATATATAAAGGTCAAATATCCTCTAAAATAAGAATGCATAATTTAAATATGCCTGGGAGCAGCTGAAACTTGCCCTCTAGCTATGTAAGCATATTTTCATTCTAATATTTGCTCAAGTATTCATTATACATGGTTAATTTTCCATTTGCTTCCCTCCCCAAAGTTTCCCACACTATGCCTGAAAACACTGTGTGGTGTTATGATGCAGAGTATTTCAGATTTATGAAAAATTTACAATTAAGAGATAGTATAACTAAGAGATTACACTGTTGTATTTTTTCAAGTTTTAAATGCATTTCTATATTAATTAAGTTCCTAAGGAGGTATACTATAGGTAATAAATGCTGTGTGCCAACAATTATTCTATAAGACATATTTCGTGTTTCCTTTAATTTTTTTGTCACTGAATAATCTTCTCATCCTATTAGGAAAAAATGTACAAATATAACACCAAGTGAAATTGAAAATAGACAATATTATGGTATGTGCATGCATTTTAACTGATAGCCAAGGGAAAAAACTTGCATAAAAAAATAAACAATGGCCTAAAAGTGCTATAGAACTAACCTTTATTGTGCATTTACTATGAGCCAGACTCTGTGTGATGCAATTTCCGTAAGATTATCTTATTTAGTCTTCATGGTTCTTCTATGAGATCTTTAATCTTCCTGTTTTAAGAAGATAAAGAAACTGGAAGTTGGAAGTCTAATGCATCCAAGGTCACACAGGTGAAATACAGAGCAATAGTGACTACTTTTGCTCACCGTTATCTGCTCTCTCTGCTTTGGGTGCTGGGAAGAGTCCAAGCCTTCTTGGATATTCACTGGGGCCATGTGACTATCTTGACTAATGGCAAAGTAGCATGTGCCACTTTTGGTAGGAGTCAATTCTTTCATTTTTAGCCTTTGTGAGTTACCCACATTTTTTTCACCCGTGCTGCAGCCCTTGACGTCATGAGATGACCTAGTTGAGCTGTTAGGATGGAACTGGCCTCTATCTCTTAGGCGTAGCACACAGCTGTGCACATCCACCAAGCAGCACTGGACTTCAAAATATGAAATCAAATACCTGTTCTGTTAATACCTGTTCTGTTCATACCCCGAACTTGAGGGAATACTGGCTAATTGAACAGTCTAGTCTATATTGACTTAAATCTACAAAGGAAAGTAATATCTTTTCTTGGTATTTCTAAATAGCAAGGAAAAATTTCATCTCACAGAGTAAGTATATTTAAAAATTTTTAATGTTTATTTATTTTTGAGAGACAGAGAAAGAGAGAGACAGAACACAAGTGGGGGAGAGACAGAACACGAGAGAAGGAGAGAGGGAGACACAGAATCTGAAGCAAGCTCCAGGCTCTGAGCTGTCAACACAAAGCGGAACACGGGGCTCAAACCCACAAACCATGAGATCATGACCCGAGCTGAAGTTGGACACAAACTATTCAGCCACCCAGGCACTCCAAGCCAGCATATTTTAAATGCAGCATCACATGCTGCACTGAATAATAGGGTAGCAGCTAATTTCCTGTGGCAATTTAAGCTCAAATGAATTAAAATGAAAAAAATTAAAATTTTTCTTAACCATATTAGTTACAAGTATTCAGTAGTCATATGCAGCAAGTGGTTCTTGTACTGGACAGCAAGAACATTTCCAATATCATCACAGATGATATCAAATAGTTTGAGTGACTGATTCCCTCTATAAAAAAATTTTTTTTTAATGTTTATTCATTTTTGAAAGAGAGAGACAGAGCGCTAGTGGGAGAGGGTCAGAGAGACAGGGAGACACAGAATCCGAAGCAAGCTTCAGGCTCCAGCTATCAGCACAGAGCCCGATGCGGGGCTGGAACTCAAGAACCGTGAGATCATGACCTGAGCTGAAGTCAGACACCTAACTGACTGAGCCATCCAGGCACCCCCTTATTCCCTCTTTATACATTCTAGGTATAGATAGATGGTTTCTGAAATTCTTTTGAGTCATGGGTGGCTCAGTTGGTTAACTGTCTGACTTCAGATCAGGTCATGATCTCATGGTTCATGGGTTCAGGTTCCTCGTGGGTCTCTGTGCTGACAGTTCAGAGCATGAAGCCTGGTTAGGATTTTGTGTCTCTCTCTGTCCCTCCCCCGCCTGCACTAGGTCTCTCTGTGTCTCAAAAATAAATATACATTGGGGCACCTGGGCAGCTCAGTCGGTTAAGCATCCGACTTTGGCTCTGGTCATGATCTTGCAGCTCTGGGTTCCAGTCCTGCTTTAGGCTCTTTGCTGACAGCTCAAAACCTGGAGTCTACTTTGGATGCTGCGTCTCCCTCTCTCTCTGCCCCTCCCCTGCTTGTGTTCTCTCTCTGTCTCTCAAAAATAAATAAAAAATTTTTTTAAAAAAATTAATAAAAATAAATATTTTAAAAATTTTTGAGTGAAATTGTTTTGAGTCATAAATACTTTGAGAAAAAATGATATACTGTTGCTAAAAATAAAATCACTTCGGGGAAGAATAAAAAAGAGAGTCATGGATTTTCCCTCCAGAAAGATCTTTGCTTTTCTGAAAATATATATTTAATATATATATATTTAAAATACATATCTAAAAGTTTAATTTCTCTATATGATATCTAATTATAATGGATAATGTTATATAGAACCTCCCAAGTAATATAAAACCATAACTTAATATGTTTTTGTTCATGCACCCACACTCAAATGCACACATTCCACTTCTCTGTCCATTAGCATCCATGATAATAGAATTTCACTCCATGTAGAAAGAAAAAATTGTAAGCAGGCATAGGTCCTTTTAATTAAAGTAAAATCTCAGATTTATTTCTTACTACTGGTCCTAAATCTAAGTGTGTGACTTTTTTTTCTCATGTAACCAGAAAGGGGTTAACAGAGAATGAGAAACTTTATGAGCCAAAGGCAACAATGGCATAAATATGCCTGTAACTTTGTAGCCCTTTGGGAAGCAATTTCATCCAAGATCGAAACTTTTTTTTTGATTTTCTCTTTTGCCCAACTCTCCATCTCAGTAACCAACAAAGAAATAAACTTTAAGAAATTAGTACCTTAAGAAATTCCCTGGAACAAATTTCTCAAGGTTCCAGTTTTACTTCAAGTTTTAGCCCTATCTATCCTTATTAAGATAAAATGGACTTTTAAGAAATCCATTTAAGTAACACCTGGGGAAAAAAAACAGCAGCTCTTTCCTTCTCAACCCAGGAGAGTGGAAAGCAGAAAAAAATGACTACAGGGTCCATGAATTCCACTTTTGTTTTATAATCAAATGCACTCTTGAATCACACATGGCAGGCTCCATTCTTGACCCCTAATGAGTGACATACCAAGGGAGAGAGGCCATGGGAGCAATCTGCCCTGTCTTGAAGAACATTTTATCACTGGAATTGTCAACATATGATGATAATAAAAAGTAGAATAGGGGCGCCTGGGTGGCGCAGTCGGTTAAGCGTCCGACTTCAGCCAGGTCACGATCTCGCGGTCCGTGAGTTCGAGCCCCGCGTCTGGCTCTGGGCTGATGGCTCGGAGCCTGGAGCCTGTTTCCGATTCTGTGTCTCCCTCTCTCTCTGCCCCTCCCCCGTTCATGCTCTGTCTCTCTCTGTCCCCAAAATAAATAAACGTTGAAAAAAAAATTTAAAAAAAAAAAGTAGAACAAATTGTAGTTGGATTTTATTGTTGTCTTTTGTTTTTATTCTCCATTGAAAACTTGGCCCCTAATGACTTATACCACTCTTACAGACCCATACACGTCGTGGTAGCCTCTCAAATTGGTCACTCGGACATGCTAGTGACATGAGTCTGGGACTCTGATCTACAGTGTGGAGAAAGTCAAACACTTACTTTTCCTGTAACAAATCTGTGCTCCTATAAAAATTTAGCAACCTTCTTCCGTTACAGTAAGATTTTTCTTTTCTCAAGTTATACATTGTAGAATAGCTTCTTTCCATTTTTAATTGACTGTCAATTTAGTCTCAAATACTCCATGAAATAAGGTATTAAAATAGATATTTTAATTCATTATGTCTATTCAATACTTCTTTAGTTGTTTGTTGTGTATTTGAATTTGAATTGTCCTAATACTCTTTAAGGTATAATTGGTATAAACCATACCAGCAAAAGTTAAGAAACATTGTTTTGAGTGAATGCCTTTTAATTTTAAAGGAATGGATTTTCCAACTTCAAGAAAAATGGTTACCAGCAGGGTAAGGGTGAAACAAAAACAAAACTAAACTTAAATCTTTACAACCCTAACATTTATCCTAAGGCTGTTTAAGAACACCCATGTTAAATAGTTATAGGAAAAGAAAATACTGAATACCCACAGTCAAGCAGAATATATGCTGAGATTCAGAAAAGATGGGATTTTATTCAAGTGAATTGCTTTTCTATGAGAAAAAAAAGATTAGAGGGAAAACTAATGATGGGAACTATATAACAGTAATTCACTTTAAAGTGAAAAGGTCATGGGTAGGAATGTTCACTTATTTTCCATTAAATACCAGCTATCAAATTGACTGCCACTGAGATCAAATAATATCTCAAAAATTTTCTCTGCCTTTGCTACAGCTTTCCTATTGCATTTGTACCACTTCAGATTCACCACAGAAATGCCCAGTGTAATGGTGCTAAACACAGAGAAAAATTCAGTCAAAATAAAAACACAGGTGGCAGTATAGACTGACTGATTGATAACCTCAATGAATAAAGGAGAATAACTTAAAAAAAATCACATTGCATTCTTTGAAAATGGAAAAGATGGGTACGATTATTACACAACATGGCGGCAAGATGAATAACCAAAAGTTTGTGATAAGCAATCAACTTCTTCCAAATTTCAAGCTTTCTTCACTCACTTTCTACTCTCTGTCAGGAATTCCCAGTCCTATTGATCATAGCATGTCTGTACAGTATAGAGATTTCAATGACCTCTTTTTCTTTTCACATCTCAGGCCTCTCTTTGGAATTCAAGTCAAAAGAGCTATAAGCTAGATCACTGTGGGGCTAAAAGGGAAGTAAATGACTGAGACGGCATTGCTGAGTTAAATACTTTTTTTTCTTTTTAACTTTTGAGAGGTTATTGCAGAAATAATTGGTGGCTCTTGGAAAGATTTTGGTCAATTTTATCGTAGGAATTTAATATAATATTCACAAATGTCTGGTGGCTTATGCATACTGCTGAGCTGCTTTTCTTAAGGTAGTGAAATGTTACTAAGTGTATATCAAGATAGGTAACAGAAGTTGATCAGTAGTAATGGAGAGAATTAAGCCCTTGGAATTAGATAGATCTGACTCTGAATCCTGCTTTTGTAGATTATCGCTGTGTGGTGGGATGTTGTGACATATTTAACTGATCCAAATCTTTATTTTAGAATCTATATAAAGTGAAGATGTCACTACATGTCTCATAGATTCTACTGAGGACTTAACTTATTAATTTACAAAAGTGCTTCTTACAGGTTTCTACAGGGTTCTAAGGGTCTACAGAGGGATACTATATTTTTGGTCATGGGTTTTAAACTGCATGCTAATCTTGAAAAAATCTGTCAAAATATTCTGCATCAACTAGATGTCAATTTCATAAACAAACATGCCCATAGGATTTTTGTATTTATTTGCTTTTGCACATGAGCATGTCTGTGGCAGGTGAAAGTAAAATCATATTATGGTTCAGAATTTAAGCAAAGATTTCACTGTGGTTTACATTGAGGGGAAAAGTGAAAGTGGGAAGAGATTTAAGTTATCCTAAAGTGCAAACTAGCATGGACATACTGAACTAAAACAAAACAAAACAACTGAATGAACAAAAAAGCAGGTCAACGAAACCTTCACATTTCAAGTATATCTGACTATGGTCCTTTTACTTACTAACACGTAACTGTTCTTTAGAAATGGTATTAACGTAAAATCATTATATTTGGTGGTATATTATTGGTCCTGTAAGATATGGGGAACTGATAAATACTAATTTTTAAAGGTTATATAACCATAACAATAATAGAAACATCTCAAAGGGTATATTACCTTCTGAATTGCGATGATCAAGGAAAGAAGTGAAATGCAAAAGACCCTTTTTACTGCCAAACCTAACGCCAACATTAGTTTCAATAAATCAACAGTACCAATCACATCAATGTAATGATGCTAATTCAATTTTTTTAAGTTTATTTATTTATTTTTGAGAGAGAGAAAGAGGGAGAGAGGGAGAGAGAGAATCCTAAGTAGGCTCCACACTGTAGTTGCAGAGCCTGAAGCAGGGCTTGAACTCACAAACCGTCAGATCATTACTTGAGCCAAAATCAAGAGTCAGACGCTTTACCAACTGAGCCACCCTGGTGCCCCTAATTCAAATTTTATTGAGAATGTGATTTTGTTTATAATTAATGCATGTGTTTGGTGTTACGTGTGGCCTTAAGCCTAAGAAGATTTTTTTATCTGTTTTATTTTGGGTCTACGTATAGTTCATTGCATAAAATTTTAACTTAATAGTTGTCAAGATCTGCTATAGAGAAAAACCACATTCTAATAGCCAATAATTGAAACAACTGCACAAACTCATAACTGATTATTAGCACGTTAAAAAAAACTATGTGGTGCAAGGATTTTGAGTGTCTATGTCTGTGAGTTTTTCTTAGATTGGTAAGATTAACCTCTTTTTCAGTAATGTTTTTCTCACCCTACATTTCTGGGGTGTATAGACCATTTTTATGTCAAGGATTCCAAACCCACAGGATAAAAAAATCTAGAGTCTAGGAACACAAACAAGAAAATGAAGCATTTTTTTAGTAATAAAAAATAAACATTTATAGCATCTTACCTTTTGAATAATGCAGAGTATTTTGCCACACTGAAATAAAAGAAGAAATTCTAGAAAATATGTGGACAATATAACAGAGAAGAGTTCCCTATTATTTCTTCATCTTTCTTCCCTAATCCCTTAGAGCTATGGTCCTCAACCTCTATTGTCCATGGGACACATTTGAGAATCTGTCTGATCAAATGATTGTTTCTTTGTGTACATGAGCAAACATGCACAGTATTTTTGGATAATTTCTTAGGTTTCATAGACATCCTTTAACTATCTCTGAGCTTTAGAAAGGATTTGCCCCCTAGAATCGTCTTGGAATCATTTTTAAGTCACTGACCCATTAAAGAAAGATTTCTTGTGAAAAACAAATCCTCAAAGAAACTATACCAAATGAACAATTCTTCTTCTTGTTCAGTTCATTCTGCTGAGGAATCAGAACCAAATAATTAAAATAAAGGCATGGAGGGGTACAATGGGAGAAGAGGGAGGAAGTGACTGAGTCAGGAAAGGAAATACATAGATGTTAAGACATGAGCCAGTTCATAAAAGAGGGAAAGGGGCTTTACAATTGAGAAGAAAGGAAGAATAGTTTAGACAGAAGAATCACTGCAGGCAATGTCTTGAGAGGGTCTGTGGTGTAGGCAATAGAATAGGGATTACATTACGAATGAGACATACAGAGATTGGGACAATGGGTAGAGAAGAAGCTGGGAGGCTAGGCATTAACAGTTTGTATGTATCAGCCTGTGGTGTGTGGGACTGATTGGGTGGGCTACCACAAAATGGGACTGAAATGGACAGGCTGAACAGGAAGGTTATTGTCCTTGGCATGGAATTGAATCTCTTCCAAATGAGCTCACTGCTGGCAATGGAAATAATGTACTTGATTTGCTACTGAGCACAACTTCAGGGAAACCACTGTGGAAAATGTGAGTGTGACCATTTAGTTTTTCCATGGAATAAAAACCTGTCAATGGGTTTGACACTGCTCTGGCTATGTGACAGTATGAAGACCCATAAAGTATGAGAACACGTCAGTTTTCATTGGTGACCTACCTAATAATCTACAAGAAATATCCATCTGAAATTATATAACTGGAGCCAGAAAACAGCTTTTTGATAGTTTTTTTAAAAATCTTTCAGTTATTTTAGATTTGAAAATCTGGAAAGGCTAAGAATTTAGACAGCATAATTATCTTTGATAATTTGGAATGCTTCAATTTTGATATATGTTTTTGTAGCAAAATTTTATGAGCTATAATACAAGTATACTCTCCTTCAACCTCATTCCCATCTTGGAATGTCCTCTATTTAGAGTAAAATTTTGAATAGCAAAAACCTTAATGACTCATTCATGGTCATGATCATTTACGGCCATTACAACATAGGTCACTCACAGCTTCTGTTATTATCAGAACATTAAAAACCCTGCCGGGGCTTTTCATTGTTATTTGTTTGACATCCACTTATTATTTACCATTGGGAACATCACAGATGGCCCAGTTTCCTTCTGATTCTCTTAATGAAGAGTGATCATTATTTTTATGGGTCCTCCTGGGGTACCCTATCTGTAAGTAAATAGCTAGTGGGAAGAGATAAATTATATTCAGAGAGTTATTACCAATTGACCACACCTCACAAAGAAACCTGTACAGTTAAATTGGACCCAAACTTTTTAAATTTTAATCTACCAGGAAAGATGTAGAAAATGAGTTAAATAAAAGTGAAAGTGCATTGTAATCGTTGCATCACTTAGGAATATTTAGGATACAGATAAAAAGACCTTACTCATACTGGCTTAAGCTAGGGAATGTGTTAACTTCACTAATTGAAAATTCCAGAGGGATGGATAGCTTTGGCACAACTTCTTGTACAATTTCAACAAATGTCATTAAATTTGTTTTTTCTCCATCAATTGATTCTTTCTTTAGGTTACCTTTTTCAGACAGGAAACCAGATTTGATTGCAAGACTGAGACCTAACTTTTGGGATTAACATCTACATCTAAGAGGAAAGTGTATTTACCCTGATCTTCCCTGCCAAAATCCAAGTACAATAAAACCTTGGATTGCGAGTGACTTGTTCTATGAGTGTTCCACAAGATAAACAAATATTTCTAATAAATTTTAACTTGCTGAATAAGCAATGTCTTATGGTATGAGTAGTACCTGACACTGAACATCACATGATCACAACTGAGTCGGTGTTGTTCTCTGTCTCTCTCTCAGTCTGTGGGATTGTGGGTGATGTCTCCCAAGCTCCAATGATCAGTTTCAGGCCACAGTGTTGGGTAGAAATTCGTGATTTTTCAGAACATTGGAAGGTTCTCACAACTGGTGTATTTTTTGTCACTTCAAAGCACTGGTGAACAGTCCTTTGCTTTTCCATACAGGAGTAAGCTTAAGAATTCTTTGCTTCATTCGAGGTCAGGCTGCCTGCAGGTACAGACCCTTTCCTCTGCTGCCTTATTGGCAGTTACATTAAATACGGTATACGACAAGAGTTTATTAATACTGTACTGTAGTCAACATCCATGAGAGTGGATGATTGACTTGAGAGAAAAAGATTGAAAAGAGAGGAAGGAAGGGGGGAAGAAGAAGGAGATAATTATGGTGGAAGTTAGGAAGGAAATCATTGAGAACTACAAGCGAGATATGCAAGTGGCCAAAATTGCAAGATTTTATAAGAATTCTACGTCTGCATGTTGTCTGCAGAGGAGGAAGAGAAAAAGGCAGAGGAGTCCCTCACTTTAAATGAGATTAGGGAGATACGCAAAATGTGGGAAACAGTTGCAATTTTTTGTAGAAAAGCACCACCCAAATAAGGCTGTAGCAGTGCAATCAATGAATCAGTTCAAGGACAATGCAATGTCACATTTGCGAAAAATCCTTAAAAGGAGGCAAAAGCAAGTGTCATTTCATAGGTTACTTGTTAAGAGTGCAGGAAAAGAAAAGATTCTATTTAGCCAACAGATAGCAGTCATTCCATTAGTGATAGTAAAAGTCGTCCTATACAATAACCCTGCTGCCTCTTGTCTCCCTCACACCAGCCACAAAGGTTTTCAAAGTTAAGTGCAGGTTAATTTGTTTATATTTCTTTATATTTTGTATTTTCTTTATTTTTTATCATATTACAGTATATAATCATTTTTATATGAATATTTTTGGATTGTGGAATGAATCATCTGATTTTCCATTATTTCTTTTGGGGAGATTTGCTTTGATATACAAGTGCTTTGGATTACAAGCATGTTTCTAGAAGGAACTATGCTTGCAAACGAGGGTTTTACTGTATTCTCTTACAATCCTTTGCATTTCTGTGGTGTCAGTTGTTATTGCTTTTTTTCATTTCTGATTTTGTTTTTTGAGTCCTCTCTATTTTTTGATGCATCTGGCTAGCAGTTTATCAATTTTGTCAAGTGTTTCAAAGAACCAGCTCCTGGATTTGTTGATCTATTCTCGTTTTTGTTTTTGTTTTTTTTTTGTTGTTGTTGTTGTTTGTTGGTTTGTTTCTATTTTGTTTATTTATGCACTAATATTTATTATTTCCTCCCTTCTATTTTTGGGTCTTGTTTGTTCTTCTTTCTTAGCTCCTTAGATGATAGGTTAGGTTGTTTATTTGAGATTGCTTCTTGAATTAGGCCGGTATTGCTATAAACTTCCCTCTTAGAACCATTTTGCTACATCCCAAAGATTTTAGATTCTTGTGTTTTCATTTGTCTCCATGTATTTTTTTAATTTCCTTTTTGATTTCTTTGTTGGCTCATTCATTGTTTAGTAACATGCTACTTAACCTCAATGTATTTCTTTTCTTTCCAGATTTTTTCTTGTGATTGTTTTACATTTTCATAGCCTTGTGGTTGGAAAAGGCACACTATATGACATCAATTGTTTTGAATTTGTTGAGACTTTTTCTGTACCCTGAGGTATGGTTTTGTTACAGACTTTTTTTAAGAGCAATTTTCAGCTTACAACAGAATTCGGAAGAAGATGCAGAGGTTTCCTATACATTTCCTGCTCCTACACATGCAGAGACTCCCTTATTATCAACAGCACTCACCAGAGTGGAACATTTGTTACCAACCATGAATCTACGGTGACACATCATGATCAACCAAAGTCCGTAGTTCACCTTCAGGCTCATTTGATGTACATTCTACAGAATTAGAAAAAGATATAATGCCCAAAATTCTCTGTGCTCTGCTTATTCATCTCTTCCTCACTCCCATAGATGACAACCACTGAGGTTCTTATTGTCTCCATAGTTTTGTCTTTTCCAGAATGTCATAAAGTTGGAATCATGCACTATGTAGCCTTTTCAGATTAGCTACTTTCACTTAGTAAGATGAATTTAAATTTTCTCCATTTACTTTCATGGCTTGATAGTTCATTTACTTTTAGTACTGAATAATATCCCATTGTCTGGATATCCATTCACCTAAGAAAGAACATCTTGGTTGCTTCCAAGTTTTGGCATTTATGAATAAAGTGGCCAATTAACATGGATGGTTTTGTGTAAATATATTTTCAACTACTTTGGGTAAATACCTTGGAGGACAATTACTGGATCATATGGTAAGACTATGTTTAGTGTTGTAAGAAAACACTAAACTGTCTTCCTAAATGGTTGTACAATCTTTCATTCCTATCAGCATTGTATGAGAATTCTCACTGCTCCACACTCTTACTAGTGTTTGGTGTTGTCAGGGTCCTAGATTTGTGGCCATTGTAATAGGTGTGTGTAGTATCTTATTCCTGTTTTGATTTGCATTCCGTGATGATGTATGATATATAGCATCTGTTCATATGCTTATTAGCTATCTATATATCTTCTTTGGTGAGGTCTGTGTTAGTACAGTCCTTTTTTTTTTTAAACAAGTTGTTTGTTTTCTTATTGTTGAATTGTAAGAGGTTTTTTTTTTCTTTTTTAATAGTCTATTATCAGATACATATTTTGCAAATGTTTTCTCCTAGTCTATAGTTTCTCTTCTTCTTCTCTTGACATTGTCTTTCACAGAGCAGAAGTTTTTAACTTTAATGAAGTCCAGTTTATAAATTATTTCTTTCATGGATCATGTCTTTGGTGTCATATATAGAGAGTCTCACCATACCCAAGGTCATCTAAATTTTCTCCTATGTTCCCTACTAGGAGTTTTATAGTGCATTTCACAGTTAGGTCTATTAGCTTTCATTCAATCATTGAGTCATTCATTTATTCTTTTTTTTCCTATTTTTTTGAAAAAACTTATTTATTTATTTTGAGAGAGAGGGACAGAAAGAGAGAGAACACACACAAGTGGGGGAGGAGCAAAGACAGAGAATCCCAAGCAGTCTCCATGCTACCAACACAAAGCTCAATGCTATCTCACAAACCCATGAGATCATGACCTAAGTCAAAACCAAGATGTTCAACCAACTGAGACAACAAAGCACCTCTCATCCATTCATTCTTTCTTAATGAAGTGACAAAGGTCATTTATTTTACTTCCTTTTTTTCAATTTGGGTTTTAGGTGATGGTGCTCTTTTCACAATCATAATTTTTAAATATAATTTCTAAGTTACAGCCACTATTTACTTTAATTAAAACTTAATTTTCCACCATAGCTATTAAAATGTCTCCAAACTATAAAATAAGTATCCCACTTTATTTAAGAAAGAAGTTCAGTTTTCTTAATTGTTAGAATTTTAAATAAAATAAGATTTTTTCAGATGGGATATCAAAGAAAGTGAATTTAAAGACCAAATTATGGTAATGTTTTATAGTACATTTCATTAATTATTCTTAGTAGTTGGATTTTCCCATCTGTAAATTGAAGGGCACTTGATGAATAATGTTTTACATCTTCACAGTAAAATACATATTCTTTTTTGGAGAAGTTACAACTTAACCTCATCAAGTGTTACATAGCACAATTTTGTTATATTTTGATCACAGCCATAGAAATGTATGTTTCATTTGAACAACTTTATCAAGGCACAATTAGTAAATAGTAGAGTGTATGTGTGTATTTATACAATATAACCAGTTTTGTCAAATGAATGTAACTATGAAAACATCAAAATAATCAGGATAAGTATATGTATCATCCCTCCCAAATTTGTCCTGTATCACTTTGTAATCTCTTCCTTCTATTCCATCCCAGTTTCCCCATGCCTAGAAAACCACTGATATTTAATTTACTATGGGTTAGGTTACATTTTCTAAAGTTTTGCTTCTTTTTCTTTGTTTTTTTTTTTTGTTTGTTTAAATAAATGATCAAGTTTAAAAACCTGATCTCTTGTTTCTGGACTTTTTCACACAAGAAAATAATTTTGAGAATCATGTATATTGTTTGTGACAATATTTATTTTATTTTAAGTTCAGATATAATTGACATATAACATTCTGTAAGTTTAAGGTGTGCATTGTGTTATCTAATTTCTTAACAGCTTTGAAGTATATAATATAGTATTTTTTTTACTAGAACCACAATGCTGGGCATTAGACCTCCAAAACTTATTTATGTGACTGTAAGTGTGTACCCTTTGACCACACATTTCCAGTTTCCCCACTCAATCCCTTGGTATAACTACCATTATCTCTCTGCTTCTACAAGATCAACTTTTTAAGATTCTGCATGTAACTGACATCATACAGTATTTGTCTTTCTCTGCCTGACTTATCTCACTTAGCACAGTGCCCTCAAAGGTCCATCATGTTGTCACAAATAACAGAAAGCTCTTCTTTCTTATAGATGAATAATACTCCATTGAGCGTAGGTATTTTATCTATGTACTATATACCACATGTTCTTTGTTCATTTAAGTTGGATTCTTAAGTCGCTTCCATATTTTGGATCCTACCACTCAGTGACAAAAACAAACAATCTGATTAAAAAATGGGTGCAGAAACTGAATAGACATCTCTCCAAAGAAGACACATAAAATGGCTAACAGGTACATGAAAAGATACTCAACATCATGAATCATCAGGAAAATGCAAATCGAAACGACGATGAGATACCACCTCACACCTGTTGGAATGGCTGTAACAAAGAACACAAGAGATAACAAGTGTTGGCAAGTATGTAGAGAAGAGGGAAGACTGTCCGCTGTTGGTGGGAATGGAAATATACATAGCCGCCATGTAAACAGTGTAGATGTTCCTCAAAAACTGAGAAATGCAATTGCTATGTGACTCAACAATTCCACTTCTGGGTATGTAGCCCAAGGAAATGAAAGCAGGATATCAAAAAAGATATCACGGCTACCATGCTTATTGCTGCATTGTTCATGATCGTTCTCTCCTTTTGTTGGTAGCAGTATAGTGTCTATCTTAATTTCAGACAAAACAGGTTTGAGAACAGAGAATTTTATAAGGGATAAGTAAGTAGAATCTTTTCATAATGATAAAGGAGCCAATTCATCAAGAAGACATAACAACCCTAAATATTTCTATATAAAATAACAAGCTTCAAAACAAAAGCAGCAGAAACTGATAGAACTGCAAGAAGAAATAGACCAATTCACAGATATAACTGCAGATTTTAATGCCATTCTGTGAGTAATTGATAGAACCAAGAGACAGAAAATCAGTAAGGATATAGAACCCTTACATAGTCTTATCAACCAAATTGACATAATGGATATTCATAGAATACTCCACAAAAATGCAGCACCAAACACATTCTTTTCAAATTTAGATGGAATATTTGCCAGGATAGATGGTATTTTGTGTCATAATATAAGTCTCAATACATTTAAAAGTAGTTGAGCCGTATGAAGTGTGTTCTCTGTAATAATTTGATTTTTCATTCACCTATTGATGAACAATTGAAAACCACAATTATTGCTAAATTTGTAAGGTACAGGATACTTTAAAATCTGGATAAATGAATTTGAAATCTCCAGGAAACAGAGATTATTATAAATATATGGTTTTTTATTAGTGACCTATGAATAATTTCTTGTCAACAGGAGATAGAACAAAGACTGTAAAAATGTAGCCAGTTCTCTCCTTTAAAATATTACTAATTTTTAAAAATTACTGATTATTTTAAGGTAATCAGTTATTCAAACATTCTTAGATGGCACAATTAGACTTTGAATGTTCCTTACAACTCTGGAGTAAAAACATGGTAGGTGATTATTTGAATCAATTTTATTTGAGGTTGATAAATTTTTCTCTGAATTTTAAAAAACAAAGCTTTAGGGGCGCCTGGGTGGCTCAGTCGGTTAAGTGTCCGACTTCAGCTCAGGTCATGATCTTGTGGTTCACGAGTTCGAGCCCCGCGTCAGGCTCTGTGCTGACAGCTCGGAGCCTGGAGCCTGCTTCCGATTCTGTGTCTTCCTCTGTCTCTGATCCTCCCCCCGTTCATGCTCTGTCTCTCTCTGTCTCAAAAATAAATAAATGTTAAAAAAAAAGCGAAGCTTTAATATGTGTTCTGTAATGTTGTTCCTTATATTTTTTAGACTATACTTATTTTATTTCTTACAGTTACTATATTATCATCATGTACATTTTAAAGTTATGTAGTTGATTCTAGTAATATTGCTTTATTGCCAAATCTGTATATGTGGAGAGTGTGACTGAAGATCTTGCGTTTAAACCAGTTATATTCTGAGATTATTTTTTTTAATTTTATTCATTTATTTTGAGAGAGAGGAAAAGTGTGTGCATGAGTGGGGGAGGGGCAGAGAGTGAGGGAAAGAGAGAGAGAGAATCCCAAGCAGGCTTCACACTGTCAGCACAGAGCCCAGTGCAGGGCTCGAACTCACAAACCGTGAGATTATGAACTGAGTTGAAGTTGGATGCTTGACTGAGCCACCTAGGTGTCCCTGAGATTAACTTTAAATATATTATATATTTTTTCTTGATATGTGATGCTTAATGGAAAAAAATCTGAATAGAAGTGGCTTAACATGAATTTGAATCTTGTTTCTGTCCCTCCTCAGATATATAAAACGAAGAAAAATCATTTCACCTTTCTGTTGATCAGAATTCTAGTTATAAAAATAATGGGAATTGGAACACCTGGGTGACTCAGTCGTTTGGGTATCCGACTTCGAATCAGGTCATGATCTTGCGGTTCGTGGGTTTGAGCCCCGTGGCGGGCTCTGTGCTGACAGCTCAGAGCCTGGAGCCTGCTTCAGATACTCTGTCCCCCTCTCGCTCTACGCCCCCACTCGTGCTCTGTTTCCCTCTCTCTCTCAAAAATAAATAAACATTTTTTTAAATAATAGGAATTAATAATGAGGCGTCGAGTATCTATATACACTGTATTATTTATTTCATTCACTGTGATTTTCTGAGTGTAAAACCTTTCTATCTATTGCAACTTTAGTATTTTGAGCCATTTCACTGTTTGGTATGATGTATTTTATCGGTCACTGCCAATCCATCATGCCTCTTGATGAAATCCTCTCACAGTGGCTGGGTGAGCACAACCTTTGGATGTTGTCATATTAACAAGAGGAGTGCAAACAGAGGCTTGATAAAAAATTGCACACTGGAACTTGCGCTCCTGAAAAACTCCCTTTTGAAAGCCATTCACCATACTCTAAAGATCTTTGGATGGGACTGCAGAATGATCTGAGGTTCTGCAGAGAAAGACCTAGAGGGAGAGAAGCCATTTTCCACATTCTTGTTTCCCCTGAGATTCCAGCCAAATGCAGCTGTGTAACTGACCTGAGCACATCAACAAGGCAAAAGAACTTCAAATTGAGCAAAATCTACACACAAAAATCATTAATATAATAGTGTAGTTGCTTTGCCATTATATTTGGCAATGGTTTATAACGTAGACTGGTGGGCAGAATAATAGCCCTCAAAGGATGCCTAGGTTCTAATCCTTAAAATCTGCAAATATATTGGCTTATCTGGGAGAAAAAAAAAAAAAAGTTTGCACATTTGATTAAGTTAGGAATGAGGAGAAGGGGACATTATGTTGGATTATCCAGGTGGACACAATACGATGTCAGAGCTTTTTAACAAGAAATAGGGAGGCAGGGAGCATGGATCAGAGAAGGCATGTTGATAAAAACAGAGATCTGAGTTATGTAATTGCTGGCTTTGTAGATGGAAGGTTACTATGAGTTAAGGAATGTGGGCAATCTTATAAACTGAATGTTTCTATCCCATTCAAATTTATATGTTGAAACTCAATCCCCAGTGTGATGGTACTTGGCGGTGAGGTCTGTGGGAAGTCATTAGGGTTAGATTAAGTCATGAGAGTCAGGCCTTCGTGATGAGGTTAATGCCTTCATAAAAAGAGAATTGTATTTGAGGTCTCCCCCTGCTCTTCCTTTCTTTCCCTCTCTTCCTCTTTCTCTCTCTTCTTTTACACACCAAGGAAAGGCCACGTGAGGACATCACCAGGAAGATGACCTTCACCAAGCCCCCATCCTTGCTGGCACCCTAATCCCAGACTTCCAGCTTCCAAAACTGTAAGAAGCAAATGTTGTTTAAGCCATGGATACTATAGTAACATGTTATAGTAGCTTGAACTGACTAAGACATTCTAGAAGCCTTCAGATTAACAATCACGCAGGCACTTCGATTTTAGCGCAGTGAGGCCCATATCAGAGCCTCACGTATACAACGGTGGAATAATAAATTAGTCTCTTGTTTGTTTTGTTCTGTTTTGTTTTGAAGTTACTAACTTCCTTTTACTTTCTTACAGCAGCAATAGAAAACAATACAACTCAGGTTAGTGAAACACAAATTGTACCTGCAAGTGGGTGACTATTGTAACAAAACCTGAGACTTCTGTCCTTACCTTTGTGACTGGATAGGAGCTAAAGAACTGGGTAAGGAGACTATGAAGTGCACTAAAACAGTTGTTATTAGAGACTAGAGACAAAGATAACCAAGTTTTATACATACAGAACAATTAGGGAAGCTGTTACCTGTGATAAAATGGAAAACGGAAAATGTATCTAATGAGTTTGTGAATCTGACTAAGGAGATTTCCAGGCAGCATACTGAATGAGATAACTGTCTTTCTTTTCTTTTCAGGGATGATAAGCTCTTTCAAGAGAAAGATGTGCTAACAAGATATATGCTCAAGTTGTAAGCAGAATTTAGAAGAATTAATTTGTACCCAAGACTTGTTCCCTCCTTCCACATTTATAGCCTTCAAAAATTTCTCAAAGTAATAAATGGCATAAGGATAAATATCAAATTAGGCTATTGTCAGTAAAATATAGTCTTGAGGCCAAAATCACAATAAGGGTATCCTTTGTTTATGTCACATAGAAACTTATGGAAGTGCTTGTAAGCTTTCTTAATTAGACAAATGAGTTTTTAAGAAACTTAAGGGCAGTATTCAATAGGACAGCCTAATGTAGAGAGGAGACTGTTTTAAAGAGATTTGAGAAGGTGGATTTTGTCTAATGCAGTGGTTATAATTTGATACATAAAAAACCTCACAGTTTTTAAAGGAGTTATATCAGCTTGAACTTAATGGTACCTGGTTTAAATTAAAATACATTCCTAAGTACTAGATACACCTGACCAGAAAGCAAGACAAGAAATTTGTTCAGCTACAATCACACACAATTTCCTACAAAAAAGGATGAATACCTCAAAGAGTTATCCTAAGAGCCCCTGAGAACAATGGATTTAGTAACCATACCCAGGGCGAGTAGAACTGGATCCAAGCCATGGAAAGTGTCTTAGGCTGGAGGCAAGGGGAACTGGTAACGTTTGATTGGTTGGATTTTGAAATTTCTATAGACTTGTAATCGTTGAATTCCTGTATTTCCTCCTTCTTTCTCTTAAATGATAATGTCAATTGTGATTTTTCTGTTCATGTCTCACAATTGTCTGTAGAGGTTTCTGGGGGGCAGTTAAACTGTCTTTTGAGGGCCCAGGCCTCTGCACTGAAAAAGCACACCCAAGACATAATAACTGAGGAGACTTACTGACACCTCAAATTTATTTAGTTGAATTAAGTCCGAAATTTAAGCTTGATTCTCTTAACATAATGAAATAAGACTTTGGAAGTCTTGGGAAAGGGATAAGTAAATTTTGCATGTGGAAAAGATGTGAAACATTAGGAGACAGAAGGAGGATGTTTCCATACTTATAACATGAATATTGCTTATATATATCATGCTGTTGACACACCCAGTTATGGTCACACATTGCCTATATGTTTATTCACCAGTCGAATACTCTAAGTGTGATGCAACAGAGTCTTGTCAAGCATGTATATACACCAAGGCTTCCATGTGTAAGGTTTCCTCTTAGAAACCAGTAGCCACATAAGTGAACTCAGCTTATACCATTTGGAGTAAAATTATCGCCAAGCTGAATCAAGTTAATCGATATGATCATGAAAAATAATATATTGTTGACGGTGTAAGCCATTACACTTTGGCTTGATTTGGTATTCAACAAAAAATAATTAAAACGGAAGAAGAAGTAATGAAAGGAGAAATCATGCTTTCAACTTTTTCAGTGACTCAAATTTAACCTATTGATAAATAATTTAATGAATTATGGAATGATTTATTTATGGTCACTCTCTAAAGGATGAGAAGTAGCTGTCTAACACAACTTAGTAGAAGCAGTGTTGAGGTGCGCCTGGGAGTCTCAGTCGGTTAAAGTGTTCCACTGTTGATTTTGGCTCACGTCATGATCTCATGGTTAATGAATTCGAGCCCCACACATGGCTCTGTGCAGACAGTGCAGAGCCTGCTTAGGATTCTCTTTCCCTTCTCCTTCTGCTACCCTGCTTGCATGCTCTCTCTCAAAAAAAAAAAAATCAGTATTGAAATATGACAGATACAGAGATAATCATGGCCACCACTTATTGGTATTCTGTGTGGTAGACACTGCATAAGGAGTTTTATAAACATTATCTCAATAAATCCTTACATCAACTCTTGGAAATGAATATTATTCACTTTAGAATCATATTTTACAGATGATTAAATCAGGGTTTAAATTTTTATATACATTGCTTAAGTTCAGAGCTAGCAATGGGTTGTAGAATTGGAATGTGAACCCAGGCATATTGTACTTCCAATATCTGGCTTCTATGTATGGTGTAATATTACCTTAGTGATGTCAGTTCTATCCCTGCTGCAACTTTGTGGGACATTCTTGTCTCATCTTTTTTTCTGGTGAATACATATGTGGATCTCTTGGTTTTTTGAATCAGTGAAAATTTTATTTATGCTTTTCAAGGGATGTTTCCATTTGAATTGACAAGAGAGCTTCACATAGTCCATCTTCCCCAACTCCCACTGAGTGATCTTTAGTATATGTTTCATCCCCCTTCATAAGGGGGAATATTATGCCTTTCTTCTAGACCCCTCCTTTTATAAAATAACTCTTCTAAGAATGTTTGTAGTTGCTTGATTCTCAATGTGATTGGTTTGATTTTGGCAATCATTCCTTCTTCTATATACCTCAATTTTGTCAGGCCATTTCAGGCATGGTTCATGCTTGTGCTATGGCAGATAATGGAAGATAAATGATCTGTAGAGGGGAATGTGGAAATTGGAAGTGAAAGAAGAGACGTTGATATGAACTGAATCATCAGGTGAATATTTTTTTTTCTCCAAATACTAAGATATGTTAATACTGGAAACCTCTGCCTTTATAGCCTGCTGCATTAATAAAAAGACAGAGTAAATTAAATTTTGAGCAAATTTAATATTATTCTAGTACAATAGTATAGTTGCCTCCCCTATGTCCCCCACAAAAAATTCTGTCTGAGAAAGGTAAGTTAAGTTATCCAGGAAAGTTAAAATACCCAAATGTGTGTATTTTGTTTCAGAAAGCAAAGTTATGCCAAGGACACATACATATATGAGACACTTCACATAAAATAAAAATATTATTTATGATTTGAGAACATTCTAAGTTGTACGTTGAAAATTCATTCAGAAAAGTTAATGAAATTGAGAGCGAAATTTAAAGTGCTGACTCCATATATGACATGAATCTTAGGAGAATGTATTCATTACCTATATTACAAATAAAAAGAATTATAGTAGGCAATGGCTTATGTTAGAAAGAAATAAAAGAAATTCTCTAAAATACTAACAAAGTTACATGATCCATTTTTATCATATATCAGAGACTTCATTTTAGCCTCTTTCTCATGGTATGTTTTGTATTTTATTATCATTGTTCTTTTAATTAAATATAGGATACTGACAGAGCAAGCACAATATCCACCTGTTTAATGTTATTTTTTTTCACTCTTGACCACGTATTTAATGTTATTTTTATTCTATATGTGTATGTACTTCGTGATATTTGTATGGCTGATATTAAAAATTGCTCCCTTGTGAAAACTTGATATTTACTTTTTTTTTTTCATTTAAGAATAAGTTGAACTTTACACTGATTAAAAAAATGAAAACACCTTGTATAAGCATGTGAGGAATGGTTAGCTTTATTCTTTTATAACTCATGAAATCCTGCAAGTACATAATCTATATAATAATGGGAAATAAAATTCCCCATGAACTAGAAGTTGTTAACTTCTAGATTGTCACTCAAAATGTGTCTCCAACCCACTGAACCTCTAATTTCTGTGTGCATCAGAATCACCAGAAAGTCTTGTTAAAACATAAACTCCCATAGCCCTTTCCAGATTCTTCTGATTTAGGACATGTGTAGTGGGGTCCAGAAACTTACATTTATTTCTAGCAAATTCCCAGGTGCTGCTGATGCTACTGGTCTGGGGATCAGACTTTGAGAACCACTGTTACCGACTGTTTATTACCAAAAGATTGGGACTCAGGGTAAGGCAAAGTGGCAGAAAGCATTCTCTTTTCTTTTCAAATATATAGAGATAGGTTTGGAATTTTTTATTTTAAATGAAAATGTTTGTCAAGTCATAAGCTCACTCACTGCAGAGATATTATTCAAAATAAACATAAATGCAACACTTTATTAAAGTAAAAGTATCTTTACTATTAATATACAAATGGTGAAGAGTGACAATTTTGATATACTGTAATCCATACTTTCAATGTCTCTCATAAATACAAAACTTCAACATTTGCAGTATAATTTTTACAGTTTAGACATATATATACAGCATTTCATAGGGACATACCATATTGAAATAATAAGAAAACTTTGTGGTAGCTAACTTAAGAGTATAGAATTTGAATGGATATATATGTTAAAGAAAATAAAAGTATGTTTTAATGAATACTGAACACAGCATAGAATTCATACGCCAAAAGAAAAAAAAAAGGTTTTTTAACCTTTATTTCTAAGAAGTTCACATATTCCTAAGAGGGTTTATAGCAAAAATGCTAAACCATGAACATTCCTTTAAGAACTGGAACAAATATATTTGCGCTTAACAGTATCATTTATTTTATATAATGCATATGGTTCTCGAAAAAAATCCTATCTGCAAAATTGAGTCTTAGGTTCTGTCTATGTTAACTTCTTCTCCTCTGGATTTCAGTACATTTTCTGTTCGCATCAATATAATTGGCCTCAATTTTTACCTAACCAGCGTTCCTAGTCCCTGGTCCAGCACTTCTCCCACTGATGTCCTTCCTATCTATCTCAAACGTCGAAGTTCAGTTTGCCTTTCTGGATTCTCAGTCTTTGTTCCTCTATTCTCCTATCCCTGGCTGTGATTTGAAGTGCTCCGAGTCATTTGCTTAATTTTTTTTTTTTCCAAGGAGGGCTAAAACCAGATGCTACTTTTAGTGTGTTTTCTGTGTTTTCATTTTAGAAAAAAAAAGTGGCAATATTAAATTTCTATAACCAGTTTTTTTATTCATAATTATGAACATGATGTGGGCCAACCTGAAAATTATATAAAAAAAGTAAAGTGGTGTTACCAGCTAAGGTATTTAAGTTATTGATAAAATTCTATAGAGAATAATGAGCTATTTTTTAAGAATATTAAATGTGTTATCAAATAAATATTAAGGATTATATATAATACAAAAGTCTACAAGGGGAAATAATTAATCTATTAGCATTCTTGTATAATGTTGTTAAACAGCTGCATCCACACGAGTAAATGCAATTTTTAAAAAAGGGAGAGGAAGGACCTGGAAATTATATTTATTCAGCAAGTACTATATCTAGGCTCTTGTAAGTTTCCCATTTACACATATAATTGTTTCATCTCAGAATGTGATTAAGCCCATGAATAGAATACTTTCTTGAAAGATTTCCATTTTTGGATTGAAGTACTTCATTTCCGTGACCTTCCACAGTTTAATTTTAGCATACTAATACTTCCATATGCAATTTCAGCGTAAGAGACAATGTAATAATGCTTCAAAGAATGAGTTAGAAAATGAGAACCTTTCCTCTCTAAAGACAAATAATGCAAAAAAATCATTTTAAAAATATCTTCATGTACTCATAAAGTTTGTCAAGTAAGCACTCTTGATATGATTGTGAGAAAGAACTCCACAATCAATTGTGAGCAATTGAAATTGAGCATTCACATTATTCTTCAAGAAAAAGACCATTGTAATGTTAATAAGTAATTGTAATATGCTATTCCTATATTTCTCAAATTAAGAAATGGAGAGTATTCTATCATTTCAGTTGTAGATATTTTTATCAGTGATTATCTTATCATCAACAATAAAGGATGATCTATGATCCCCAAATAAATCATCAGGATAAATACATCAGGATAATGCAGACCCAAGCAACACTAAAATAATTTATCCTATCTTAAAAAGTCATCTGTTGTCTTTGTCTAACAAGCAGTAAAACACAATTTTAACAATATCTGGAACGTATTTATTACTTAGAACAACAGTACAGACAAAATGAAATATATTTTGTGTGCATCAAAAGAATTGTCATGAATAGAAATAAGTTACACACTATAATTTTTTATATTTAGATATTTTACTCAAGTAAAGTGATTTGAATTGAGCTTCTTGATTAAATGTAAATAAGACAGTACAATTTAAGTGTCACAGATATGAGCAAAATATATCAATAAAGATTGCAGTTGTTTTTTTTCTTTTAATAAAGCAGAATGTCATGCTAATCCAAAGGCACAAATATATCTTAATTATTTAAATAAGAAGCATAAAATAAAGGTATGATTATAAAGTTACAATTAATTGTTGGCATTCAAATAAATAATTTGATCAATAAAATCCTATTTATATAAATGTTTAAATCAAAGACTAAGATTCATGTAAACTTTGCTGGATCAAATAACCTTTGAAAAATGCTTTTATAGGTATTAATATTAAATATTAAGGGAAATTTTGAGAAACATTACATTAATGTCAGACATTAGCATCAATAAAATGGCAATAAGTCAACCCACAAAAATAATAAATAAATCTTTAGAAATCACAATGCTTAAATTCTTTTGCAGATCATTGTAAAATGTGTCGACACATCAGTTTGTGCCAGTTAAAAGACAAAACGCGTCAAAAATGAGATTACTGTTCCTTCTTACATGTTGCTGAATATAGATTGTCATTGCCTAATTGCACCTAAGCAACCTATCAAGAAATACCAATATTTTCAGTGATGTTTTTCTTCTTTGTTTAAAGTAGAATAGGGTTCTGAATATTTAACCCTACTTTTATTCAGTCAACTCCTTTGACATTTTATACGTTTAAGAGTACTCTCAGACAGTAAAAATAACATTTATACAGTTATATGGTATGTTTAATCTAGAATAAGAATGAAAAATAAGAACAGATTATTTCAGTTCTACTCATATTTTACAATTTACTACAAGCATCGCTTATTTGGAGACTTTTACAAATAGATTAAGTTGGAGCATTCCATTGAAATGTTAATTTTTTTTTTTTTTTTTTAAATCACAGTATTGCCTTGCTCCTGCATGGCATAGATTTCAAGGACAAGAGATAAGGACCACTCAGACAATTGAAACAGTGCACTTGAAACAATCTGTCTACAATTAGTTTCAAATTATCTGCTAACTTCAGATCATTATTCCACATTAGTGGCAAGAAATTTAACAGCATATATATGTATATGTATATATATATATTTATATAAAAGAAATATTTAAGTAAACGCCTTTACGTGGAAAGTCCATAGAAATGAGAGAAACAGAACTTTCAGATTGAGGAAACACAAAAATATTTGTTCTTTATTATGATTTCTCTGCTCTTGAAGTAGCACAAATATAATAATAGTAAACATGCTAAACTGGTTTCCCAGGTTTTCTAATTCTTTCACCATTATTAGTTTAAAACCATGTAGCCCTACCCAGGAAAAATTAGCGTTCATGGCTATTGCTTCATGGACACTTTACTAAGCCCCTTTACTTTGCACAAACAAATTCAAGTATTTTGACTAGTTATAGCACATTGGTACAAAAGGGGGGAAAACCGTCAAATAAAGCAAATAGGTGATCAGACAAACATAACTTAAATAACAACAGTCAAATCCATCAAAAGACCAGGTGGATAATTTCTACTCAAATTCCTAGGTAGGCCCAGGAATTCCTTTTCTTGAAAATATGCCAGAAAAAAAAAAATAGCTAAGAGAGTTTCCTGCACTATAATCCTGTGAATTATGCTAAGGACACTGGAGATTTAGTGCACGAACATGCAGATGGGCAGGATCTGCCCTGCTGATAACTAAAATTTTGTAAAATTAGTTGTCTTTCCTTGCCTGACAGTTTCAAACACTTTGTAAATAGAAGTGTCCATGGGTAGCATTAATATTACATCTAATATTCATCAAATTATCTTTATAGAGAGACATGCTAAGCAAGTTGCTCCTCACTGTGGAAACTTTCCTCCAATGTTCTACTGGTACGCATTCCCCAACCAGCCAGGATCTGAGCCATAATACCACCTGAAATACTAAAGATTAAGAATGTAACGGGGCCCAAAGAAACCTTTTGCTCTCTAGGGTAAGAAATAATTTAAAACCTGCTCCCAACTGGTATGTATATTTATAACCATAAATACATTTATTTTACCTCCCATATAAGTGAAAATCATGTTTCAGGCTTTTACCTCTGGGAGTTTGCATAGCTTGGAAGTTAATAAGTATTTATTCTGGTATAGGCCTTAACAAGTCATGTTAGAAACACTGTGTTGAATAGCCAAGGAATTTCTCCAACCAAAGTTGTTCATCAAAACCTTAAAATGGCTTCTAGCTACAACATCCGAAAGAAAAACAGTGACAATTCAATCGGTTATCACTGACACTTTTGTGGAATGTTTAAATGTTAATTTCTTCTTAATTTAACCACTAAGGATTTTAATTTCTATTTGCCAATTACATTTAATGACTGACCTATAACATTCGCAAAATAAAGTTTTAAACAAAGATTATTTAAAATCATGGTCAAAAAAATGTATCTGAGTTTAAAGTATTTGAACACTAATGACTAATTTTTTTGATAAAATTATTTAAAAAGCAAAAGATAATCAGATTTATAAATATATCAAGACAACATTGATATTGTTACCATTTCAATTTACTTTATTTGAAGCTGAGGGCAGAAATCAATATTATTTTCACTTGCAATACATTTATTGTTTTGTGTAATCCATAGTGAGTGATTATGGCATATATAAAGAGATAGAGATTTACGGAATCCTTCTAATCTAATTATACACACAAATATTCTTTCAGATGGGTAACAATTTTTATCTGGCACTTTAGTCTATCAAAAATGAACATTGAAATAGCACTGTAATTATAACTTAAAAAGAAATTTCCAAAGTTTCTCTCAATTTTTAATATCTGCTAAAGATAACTGGCTCCTTCAAGCCCAAGTTCCCTGAAATTCTCCTGATAAAAAGTGTAACCTTTATTAACTGCTTTCATCTTAAACTGAAATCCACTTCAATAATCTATTTGCCCAAGATAAGATTAAAAACATGCAGGGCTTTCTTACACATTTAGCTCACAAAGATTTTGTTTTCTTTCGTGTTTTTTTTTTTCTTAAACCCCTATGTGTTGGAGAGGTTGTTGGATGAAATATATAGTTCTTAAGAAACAGAGCACTTCAGCTGTATAACAAATTGCAGTACTTGAATCACAGAATTAAATTGATACCCAGGAGGTGGTGCCAGTCAGGTCTCTATATTGAAATTCATAAAAAAATAAACAACAACAATAACAACGACAACAACAAAAGGTAATGGACCATGGGCAGGAATATTTCATCATATGTATATGTGTACAAGCTATTCCAAGCTAGAAGTTTCCCAAGAAATTAAGGTCAATGGAATAGTTTTGGTCATAGGGTCACTGCAATCCAAATGCTCTTTGTAGTGTTGTTTAAGCCTCTGTAATCTCGGTGTTATGCTTTACTGTCATCTTCTTTTGATTGGATGATGTCGTTAGAAACCTTAATTTCTATAGTTTCTGGATTTAAGACTTCTTTTCCATTTTCTTCTTTCAAAGGCAATTTTCTGAAAGAAAATAGAAAAATAATAAACTTCATTTTCTAAGGCAATTTAAGTGGTATTTCTTAATATTTAAGTTACTGTTTTACAGAAGGAAATATCGAGAATTATTAGAATGAAAAAAAAAGATTTGTTCTAGTAATAGCAAATTGATAGAAAAATAAGTAAATAATTAGACAATATTGTCTATTTTAAAGATCTGACATACTGCAGAGTGATGAATGAAACAATATACTTGTGGATTTAGATGTACCAAAACTTTCACCATAGGGTGGCCTAGATTTGATAATCACTTATTGATATGAAAAATATAATTGTTTGCAATCTCAAAAAGCCAATAATCTTATATGTCAACTAGATGAATTACGAGTACCTAAATCGGGTTTTTTTGTTTTTGTTTTTTGTAGATAAAAGCAATGAATAGTCGCTGCCATATTGTTACATCTAAACTTCAAAAGCTAGGTGAATGAGCTCTATTCTTTGGAACTTATGAAAGTAAATATATTTCAGCATTTTCTCACTTCTCTACAGTTACTGCATATGTTTTCTTTAATTGGTCTCTTTCCACTATTATTTTTGTGTTATTTCTGTATCATCTATGAGCATATTTTTGAGAGTTGTTTTCAATTATAACCTATGAAGCAAAACAACCTTTATTTCTTAATATTAAGACAGCTTCACAAATCTTACTGTGATGACAATTATGTAAGATTTACAGTTTTTTTCTACCAGTCTTGAGCTGGTTTACTATTATGCCTTGTGTATATAACCTTGGGGGTCAAATTCCCTCCCTTGACAAAATATTTTTTCTACAACAACAACAAAAATTCAAATTTGGTTCTATACTTAACCTCGCCGTTTTGTGGGGTAGTGAATGTTACTATACTAGTTTCTCTGGGATTTACTTATAATTTCTTTTCTATTTTTGAAGGAGAAGAGCAAGCCATTGTATTCTGAAGATCAAAGCTATTATGTGAAAACTAACCAAAAGTAAGTCACAGGTAAAAACTACTATGGCTCACTGCTGAGAATGAAATAGCTTCTACTTTGTACCCACGAGGGCAGGCTCTTCTATGTGCATTATAAATAGTGCTATTACCTTTCTTACCTTCTCCCATTCCCAAGTACTGCACACATTGACAACAGAAGATAAAAACAATGGGTCACTTCTAGCAGCAAAACAGAGAAATTTAGAGCGTGGATGATTAGCATAATGCTTAACATATCTCTTACTTAAAGAACTACATATGGAGTTTGTAATTCACCAGTGTTTTCAACTAATTCTTGGATGATGAATTTCTGTGTATCTAATTTTTCACTACTTAAGTTTCTGTTAAATTGTTTTTTTTTTAGATTATAGTTAATTCTATTATTTTTATATTGAGTATTTCTTTTCAATAATGGAGGACTGGAGTAGTTCTTAAAACATCTTTTTTGTTTTCTGTTTTTTGTTTTATTTTTGCAAAACATAGCCTTGTCACGTGTAAGATAATTTTTAGCTGGAATTTTTTTTTTGAAGTTTAAAGATTTTATTTATTTATTTATTTATTTATTTCCAAGATTTTATTTAAATTCAAGTTAGTTAATGTATAGTGTAGTCTTGGTTTCAGGAGTAGAATATAGTGATTTATCGCTTACAGTGTTTTATAACACTGTAAGTCCTTAACATTTCTTGGCTAGTTTCCACACACACCAATCTCTCATTGAATGTGTTCATTAATAGATAGAAATTTGTTTTGTTGTGTAGTATTTTGCTTCATTTGAAATACATCTGGTTTCTGATGGGGAAACATATAGTACCCACCACATAAAAGCTGCCTCTATAAGAGTAAACTTCAATATAGAAGGTAATAATCTCTAAATGCAGTCACTGACATGACCTGAGGATTTATACTGAAATTTTAGCAGCAAAGTAGTGCTTTGTACTTCTCTAAATTGTAATTATTTCAGCCCCTTGAGAGTAGATAGGAGGGATTTCTGAAACAAGTTATTTTCTTCACCTGTGACAACACTCATCTGCAGATTTAGGATGAGAAGCTTAAATCAAATTTCTCTGCAAGGGAATGTTTGCTGCTAAAGAAAAAAGGATCCTTAAAAAAAAAAATAAAAAATAAAAAATAAAAATAAAAAAATAAAACTTAAAAGTCATTTTAGTGAGCAGAATTTAAAGAATAATGTGATAGCCCTGCTTTTGTTAGTATCCAATAGATTCCATAGAATACTATTATCACTCCTTAATAATGCCTTTGGTTTTAATCATTTTAACTTTCATGTGCCTGAACATCATCTTGGCACATGTTCATCATCTTTGAATTGAAATATCTGCTATGGCTATAACGGAGCTCTAATAGGTGTAGAAAGAAGTAAATAATATAATCTTGAATGGAGAGCAAGCACCATTTCCTATATAGACATTAAAATGATAGACAATTTAACACTATTTAGTCTCCTTCCTAACGAATAATCTTTCTTTTTAAAGTAGACTTTTGTATATTTCACACTATTAATTTTTATTTTAAATTAAAAACGCATTTGAAAGTATTACTTTCTTAAAGAGTAACATAAGTGTAAGAAAATCCATCTCTAAAACCTTCCAGCTTTTTGACATTTTTACATCAAATTATAACTGTATATTTGAACAGTAGATTTTCTCTGGCATCCATACAAAATTTTCATGTGGAATGTCTCGGTAGAAAATGGATTTTCAATATTCACATGTATTTTCTTTGAAAGAGAAATACTTTTCCACAAATGATATTATTGTAAATATATGCTACCGTTTTACAAATATTTATCGAAAAATAATTAAGCATTTGAAGCTACATACTCAGGTTCTGTTAATGGTGTGGTTTCATTTGGCTCATTTACTGGGCTCCCATCCTCATGGTTAGTAATTCTTTCATCCTCTGTTCTCATCTCCACTATTGGTTCTTTTGATCCATCTTTCCTAGAAAAATAACCAAACAAAAAACCTTACCCAAATAATGAAAAAATTGATGCATTATGAAACATAGTTTAGAATCTCCACTAATCCCTTCCTCAAATCCAGCATGCTCATATTAAGAATACTATGGGGTCCTTGGGTGGTTCATTTGGTTGAGAATAGGACTTTGGCTCATGTCATGATCTCATAGTTCATGGGATCGAGCCCCACTTGGGGCTTTGTCCTGACAGTGTGGAGCCTGCTTGGGATTCTGTCTCTCTGTCTCTCTTTGCCCCTCCCCTACGCACTCTCTCTCTCTCTCTCTCCCTCCCTCCCACATGTGCCCTCTCTCTACAAAATAAACATTAAACAAATTTAAAAAATAAGAAAAAGGGGCACCTGGGTGGTTTAGTGGATTGGGCCTCCGACTTTGGCTCAGGTCATGATCTCATGGTTCATGGGTTGAAGTCCCGTGACAGGCTTTGTGCTGACAGTTCAGAGTCTGGAGTCTGCTTCAGATTTTGTGTGTCTCTCTCTATCTCTCTGCCTTCCCTCACTTGTGCTTTCTCACTCTCTCTCTCAATAATAAATACTAAAAATAAAAGAATATCCCTAAGAATTTTTTCATTTAAATTCATCATGTAATTTTCACTCAGAAAAAAGTAGAAAGAAGAAATTCCATTTTGTCTAGATGCTTTTTCTCATCAAAACTGTTATAGAAAAGTCCAAATTTTGAATGTGATTGTGCAGTTTATTTCGGGAAATAAATTAAAAATATTTTGTTAAATAAAATTATGACATGAAGTAGCTGTTTCCCCTAACTAGCCATATGTTTTAATTTTTTATTTGAAATATAGCATTAGCAATACTGCTTTTATATTAAAATTTGGAAGATAAAATTTATATATTTTGTTGTTTTAAATGCCTCTATGAATTTATATGAATGATTTTAACTATAATATATATTGACTTAACATATTATGTTTTCAATAAAATAGTTTAAATAATAATAATATTATAACATGTACGCATGATGTTTTCATTTGTAATTTCAAATCCGTGCCATCTTTATTGGATTTTTATAATAAGAGAGTAAGTGTAATTGTTCATAATTGTGAAAAGTAGAACATTTGTTGCAAAGTCTCATACCTCAAAATATGAACAAAAAAATAAGGAAGGCATTCAGTGATGACAAAGAGTAAAATGAGATGTAAAGATTAGAAATGATGCGTTCATAATACAGATTATCATGATAGAGCACATCCAAAAGCAAAAATAAAAACAGAAAAAAACCAAAACAAAACGTCAGGAAAGAGATAGCGGTCTTCTACCCAGGGATATGGTCTTACCACACAATCCTGCAACTGTACTCTAACATCTTTACCCAAATGAATTGAAAATCTAGGCCCACACAGAAATCTGCACATAAATGTTTATAGAAGTTTTATAAATGGGAACCGATGAAGATCTCTCTCAAGAGTGAATGGATAAACAAACTGTGGTATATCTGTACATTTAGATATTATTAAGCAATAAAGAGAAATGGAATATCAAGCCCCAAAGACATGGAGGAAGTTTAAATACATATTACTAAGAAAAATATACCACTCTGAAAAAGGCTATCTATTGTGTAACCCCAATTACATAATATTTGGGAAAAAAGCAGTTACAGAGAAAACAAAAAGATCAATGGTTGTCAGGGGTTCAAGGTGAGGGAGGGATATAATGTGGAACTCTGGGTACATTAAATCTATTTAATACTGTAATGGCAGATATATGACGTTAAAATTAGTTAAGAATCAAGTAAACTAGGAGTACACACAAAACAAAGCAAACAACAAAACCCCAACAATGGCACAAATATTTAACAGACCTCACACGTGCTGACACTTGAACAGGAAGTATTAAGAATGATAAAACACTTTTGATCACGTGGCACATTTGATATCACTTCTCTCTCAGTATGTAGGTCTCTCACATACATACACATCAAAAGCCGAAGAATGGATGTCAGTAAAAATAGAAGAAGATCTAGAACTCTATTGGCTAGTGTTAATAGTGAAGAATTCTTTATAAGTCTAAAATACAAATGCCTGGGAGAACTGGTGATTCAGACACGTTCAGCAACATTTTCCGAATAGGGGCTCGACGTAAGCAAGACCTACATAATAGTAAAGATGAGTAAAGAGTCCACCACCATTAAATTTTAGTTTTATGTTGTTCTGTTTGCTGTTGTTGTTATTCTTCGATTGATCCTTTTAAAAAATTCTTCATGAGTGGTGCCTGGATGGCTTGGTCCGTTAATCATCCAACTCTTGGTTTCAGCTCAGGTCATGATCCCACATTTCTTGGGTTTGAGGCCTGCATCAGGCTCTGTACTGACACCTGGAGCCTGCTCAGGATTCTCCCTCTCCCCCTCTCTCTTTACCCTCCACCACTGGAGCATGCTCTCTCTCCTTCTCTCAAAATATTAATTAAACTTTACCAAAAGTTAAAAAAATAAAAAAATTCTTCATGGTACCAATGCTTTTGATGACACAGAGGATGATACTCTGAAAAAATGTGGTCATTGATGATTCTGAGCAAAAAAGTGATTCAAAAGGCTGGCTTTTATTTTTAATTATATTAACAATAGGTGAAGATATATGGGTTTCAATGAAATAGAAAAGAGTGAATTTGACTTTAATTATATCTTCCCTATTGAAAATACTATGTAAACAAACAACTTCAAACTAGAAATGATAAAATAAACACTACTAAAAGGAAATTAAATAGCAATGAGAAATGGTGAGTTGTCTTAAAAATCCTTATTTTTGTTTTATATATATATATTCTTTTCTTGAGAGAGAGAGAAAGAGAGAGAGAGAGAGAGAGAGAGAGAAAGAGAGAGAAAGCACCAGTGGGGGAGGGACAGAGAGAGAGGGAGACAGAGGCTCGGAAGCAGGCTCCAGGATCTGAGCTGTCAGCAAAGAGACCAATGAGGGGCTCAAACCCACAAGTTGCAAGATCATGACCTGAGTGAAGTCAGACACTTAACCGACTGAGCCACCCAGGTGCCCCCTTATTTTTATTTTAATGATCTTTACAATTTTTAACTAGCTAGCCTATTCATATAACATAGAATTCTACAAAAGGATATAGAGAGAAAAGTACACCTCCCCACCATTCCTTGTTTACCGGATATTTAGTTCCCTATCAAAGAGACAATCACTGTTACGTTTTTAAATATTGCTTTCCAGAGACATCCCTTCTATACATATATTAGCATATATGCGTATAAAAGCAGGTAGTTATTTTCACACAAATGGTACATAAGAATTGAATACAATTTGCCTTTTCTTTTTTTTTTTTTCTTTCTAGAAAGAAAGAGCAAGTGGTGGAGAGGGGCAGAGTGAGAGAGAATCTTAAGCAGGCTCCACACTGAGCGCAGAGTCCAATGTGGGGCTTGATCCTATGACCCTGGGATCATGATCTGAGCCAAAATCAAGAGTTGGACGCTCAACCAACTGAGCCACCTACGCGCCCCTAATTTTGCCTTTTTGATTAGCATGACACTAGACATTAGTGTGAGCTTATAAAAGAACAGTTAGAGTTGCCTCTTTCTTTTTCATGGTGCATATTATGCCAATGTATATATGCACCACCATATATTTGGCCAGTGTCCAACTGACTGACATTTAGGTTATTTCCAATATTTTCTATTGCAATAAATACTGTAAGGAGTATAAAGTGCATCTTTTACTTACCCTTAGGTGAAAATATCTGAAGCACACATAACTTACATGAGTCTAATTCCTATAGTATATAAATTATTTTTAATTTGACTTGAAGTGATGCCAGAATTATGACTTATATTTACCGTAGAATTATAAAAAGTGGGAAGGCAATATTTTGTTTGAATTGGCATAAAAATATATGCCACAATTTATAGACAAGTTCACAATGTATAGACCGATAAAAAATGAATACACTCCAGCCATGTGTCTAGAACTGATTATTAAGCAGAAAATGACAAGTATAGCAGAGTAGTTAAGACATGTTCCCTGGAGCCAAACCGATAGCTCTAACTCACTGCACAAGCTTTTCCGTGTCCTGTTGTTTGTACAATAAAACGGAGACAGCAAACTAATTTCTTCGGAGTGTTTAAAATAGGGCCTATATGCAGCACTTAATTAGTAACCGTCTTCATTATCCTGGGAGAGCAAGTAGGATTTATGTTGGGAATACATTACTAACACTTGTAACTTCAACAGATTAAAGGAAAACAAAATGAAAATATCTCCAAGCACATCAAGAAAGAAATATTTTATAAAAATTCATCAATTCTTGAATAAAAATGGAAAGATTCATATAACTAATGGAATCACAAGCAAAACCCAAATTTTGGGATACACTGGGAAAAATACTTGCGACAAATACAACATCAAATACAAATTAAAAAATTATATAATTAAAAAATAATTGAGAGGTGCCTGGGTGGCTCAGTCAATTAAGCACCTTCTCTTGATTTTGGCTGAGGTTGTGATCTCCTTGTTCGAGGGTTCAGACCCAGCGTTGGGCTCTGCATTGAGAATGTGGAGCCTGTTTGGGATTCCAGCTCTCCCCTTCTCTGTCTACCCCTCCCTCCTCCTCTCTCTCTCTTAAAATAAATAAATACACTTAAAAAATTTTTTTAAGTAAAAGTTAAATCACTCTGTGAAAAAATAAACGACTCCATGAAAATGTGTAAAGAACATGAATAACAAATTCCCATAAGAAATAAGTTGACCAAAGCAAAATTAAGTAAGCTCAGCTTAACTTGGATCAGAAAAAAAAAATGCATATTTTAAATGATATCTTTCACTTATTATATTGACAAAAATTAAAAAATTGATAATATTTAATATTTGAGAAGCTGTAGAGAAATATATATTATTTCTATATATATTCAATAATATATATATTCAATATATATTATTGAATATATATATTTATATATAAATTCAATATATATTATTGAATCAAATCAATATCAATTCAATATATATTATTGAATATATATATTTATATATATATGAATATATATATATTCAATGTATATTATTGAATATATATTTATAAAATATATATTATTTATATATAGATTATATATCTCAAAATATATATTATTCATCTCAATAAAAATCAAGACTACGAATTCGTATAGATTTTGTGGGTAGTTTGCCAATATTTTTCAGTTTGATCTACATCCCATATCTAGGAGTTAGTGTACATTTACAAGATTTATGTGAAAGTTAACTTCAAAACAGTATATTATACTTCAATATGATAAAATATTGAAAGTTTCATGTAAATTGCTGCGAAAGAAAAGTGGGTAAATGCATCATGGTATCTGATACTATGGAATATTACCTATAAATAAAAAGAATGAGTCAGGAAATTTACATGTTGACAAAGGTACATTATTGAAGCTTCATTGCTATGTGAGGAAACACTGCGATAATAAACATATGAATGTGTACATATCAGTGTGTGTATATAAGTCAGATGTAATTTTTACCTTTACTTCCTATAGATACAGTATTTATTTCCTCCAGCTTCTTTGAGGATTTCTTCTTTATCTTTCAATTTCTGCAGTTTGAAAATTATATGACTAGGTACAGTTTTTTTTGTTTTGTTTTGTTTGGAGTATTTGCCCTCCTTGATGTTCTCTGAGCTTCCTGCACCTGCGGTTTCATGCCATGTATTAATTTGGAGAAGTTCTCAGTCATTAATGTTTCAGATATTTCTGTTCTTTCCTCTTCTGGTATTCCTATTATACATATGTTTCACCTTTTGTAGTTGTCCCATAGTTCTTCGATTTTTTTTTCAGTCTTTCTTCTGTTCTGTTTTTTTTATTTATTATTTATTTTAGGTGTTTTGTTTTGTTTTGTTTTGTTTCTGGTATTTTCTATTAAGATCTTCTCAAAGCTCAGAGATTCTTTTTTCAGCCATGTCTAGTCGACTAATCTATTCCTCATTTCTATTAGGATGTTTTTGATCTCTGGCATATTTTTTGGATTATTTTTTAGAAATTCCATCTTTCTACTTGCATGGCCCATCTCTTCTTTCATGCGTCCTATAGTGCTCTTACCATATTAATCATATGTTTCAAAACAAGTGTTGGTCTGATAATTCCAACATCCCTGCTTTCTCTGAATCTTGCCTGATGCTAGCTCGCCTCTTCAAAAATGATTTTTGCCTCAAGTTTTTTCTTGATACTGGGACATGATGTACTACTCAGAAGAAACTGCTAAACACAGGTCTCCACTAATGTGATGGTAAAGTGGGATGTGGAGAGGGGGCATTCAATCATCCTGTCTTTATGTCTCGGTCATTTAGTAAGTCTGTACCCCTGGGCTGACCTTCACAATGACTTCTTGGATTTCCCCCCCATTAAGAGGGTCAGGATGGTAGAAGTGAACTGAGTTAGGTATTTCTCTTTTCTCATGTGGCAATAAAGGGGATGGATTTGGGTATTTCTCTTTCTCCCCATTGAGAAGCCATTTCCACACACACAGTCTCTCTCTATCTCTGTCTCTGTCTCTGTCTCTCTCTCTCTCTCACACACACACACACACACACACACACACACACACACACTTTGGCTAGTTCTTTTACAACCTGCTCAGGTATTTCCGACCAGGAAAATTCTTTCTGTTTTTTTTTTCTTACATAGCATATATAACAGAAATTATTTCCTCATTTATTTGATTGTTTCTTCATTGAAATGTGTTTCCCAGCAGAGTTAAAAGCTAGATGATGGAAGGGACTAGTTTGCTTTTCCTCACAGTTGCATCTCTGGGCCTTTGAATAGTGCCTGATTATGTAGATATTGAATAAATATTTATTGGTATAAATTAATGCTTGGGTAAACAAGAGTAGAAGTACTGTTTGGTAAAATAAAAATCATTCGCCATTTTACTAGATAAATAATGAGAATGAAAGATAAATGTAAGTTTAATTTAAATTTACAAGAGGCGAACAAAGGAATATTCTAGAACATTACATGAATGTCATTCTGTATGACACTGACTTTAATTTTTCTTTTCTGCAACTTGATAATCTTTAAAAAAGAACACCCTGTGTAACTAACATATTTTGTAATACATCTGCACAGTCTTATAATTGTGATAACATAAAAGTGCTAGTCTAAGAATGCTTTGGATCATGTTTAGGTGTCAGTAGGGAGCCAATCCATCCCATCAGTTATATTCTATTTGTCATCATGATTTTGTATAATATTTATAATATTTAATAAAGTATTGACAGATTTGTACAACGAATTTTTGAATAGGCATTGAAAACTCTTTTCCCAAGGCAGAGGAAATGGTGATATTAAAAGTTATGATGGATAACAGGATGGAATGAACCCTGTGTTTTCGTCTTCCCAAATCTTTAAGGTTAATTAAACTCAGCAGGATTTACAAACAGAAGTGTTGATGGAAAAAATATCAATTAACGGAGTGAAATAAAAATAAATACCAGAATTTGAATGTACCTCATTGTTTTGCACATGGTCACCAATATTTCTCCAGTTAATTAAGATAAAAACATGATTTCTCTCTTTCTTTCACTCTAAAGCCAAATCAGTCAATAGTAGTTGACTCTACCTCAGCTACATCTAAATTCTGTACATTTTAGTATGCCTGTAGTACTACGACCTTGGTCCAAAAGACTATAACTTTGTATGTGTATTATTCCACCCTCCCACTCAGTCTTTCCAGTTCTAAATATTTCCTCTGCACCACCAACCTTTGAGTAATTCATTCTTCACAAGTAAAGTAATCTTTAAAAACTTTCAGGAGCTTTCTATTAAAAGAAATAACAATGTTCCTTACTTTGACTGCAGATTTAATATTTTGGTACCTAGATAATTCTCCAGCCTGACATTTGCACCAGACCCTCTTGGCCTCACCCCACTCATGTTCATTTGGCCTTTAACATTGTAAGATTATTCCTGTTTCAACGACTTTTGTATTAATTGTTCCACCTTCTAGAATGTTCCCTTCCCCTGCAAGACCTTTCATGACCCTCTCTGTAGTCACTCCTTTTCGTCACTCCTTTTTTCTTTCTTGTTTTTTTTTAGTGCTTAGTGCTTATTTTTAGTGCTTATTATTACTAGACACTTTCTTTTTTAGTTAGTACTTATTATCTGTCTTGGTAAATCAAAACAAGAGTTTCATGCGAATAAAAATCGTATTTGCTTTGGTCACCATTTTATTGTTAGGTTGTACAGAAGTGCCTGTTACCTTGTATTTATCCAGTACATATTTGCTCAATGGGTCACCAAGAATGAAGATGTATAAAATTCAGCTTTGACTTATGTGTGTGTGTATACATGTGTGATATGTATAATTATGTTACATAGTACATTGTTTTCTCAATATGTGAAAAATAAACTAAAGTTTGGTATATATTTATTTAGTTAATAAGACAATGCAGAAGCACAGCAAGGTATGAAAAAGTAGAATATGTTCTAATAAGGAAAGCGAGAGATACTGGATAGTGAATAGATCCCACTATGTTTACTCTGACACACGTTAATATCCCATTCAAGTCTGAAGTAGAGCCTGATTTCTGTTTGTTCTTTGTTGCGTTCTGTTTCCAACAAGTAAGCAGGTGGCATTTTGATTGTGAAATGAATCTAATGTTTTTGAAATGAAAATGTAGGCTATCTAATTTAGCATCCCATGAAGTGAAAATATCCCTTAAAGGGTATCCATAAGAAATGGTCATAGACAAATTGTTTACTAGGATTGAAATAGGTGTGGAGATTAAAAAACAAAAACAATGCAGCCATGCAGAGTGGATTCTCCTATATTGCTAAGCCTAGAAATTAATGTATGATCATACTTGCCTAAATGTATGCATAGAAAAACATATAGAAATAATTCAACTTTAATTTTTTTAATGTTTATTTATTTTTGAGAGAAAGAGAGAGAGAGCAAGCAGGGTAAGGGCAAAGAGAGAGAGAGACACTGAATCAGAAGCAGGCTCCAAGCTCCAAGCTGTCAGCACAGAGCCTGGTGGGGGGCTTGAACTCACAAACTGTGAGATCATGGCCTGAGTCGAAGTTGGGCACTTAACCAACTAAGCCACCCAGGTACCCCAGAATAACTCAACTTTAAAAAGAAATGAATTACTGAAAAATGTAACACCATGAATGAATCCTAAAATGTGATGCTGAATGAAAGAAGCCAGACACATAAGAGTAAATATTACAGGAATCCATTTATATTAAGTTCTATAACAGCTAAAAATTATTTATGGTGAAAACATCAGAATAGTAATTGCCTGGGCAGGGGTGGGGTAGTATGTGCTGTTTGGGTAAAAGCATGAGAGAAAAAAAACATTTAAGTTTATTTATTTTGAGAGACAGAGAGGAAGTGAGCTAGCAAGTGTGAGTGAGTGGGGCAGGGGCAAGGAGAAAGAGAGAGAATCCCAAGCAGGTTCCATACTGTCAGTGCAGAGCCCCACATGGAACTCCATCTCACAAACCAAGAGATCATGACTTGGGCCGAAATCAAGAGTCAGATGCTTAACCAACTAGCATTCTGGGACCCAGGGGTCCCAGAAATTTTGAGGATGATGCTAATTTTCTGAAATTGATAAGTCTTGAGTTATACAGATATAAACATTTGTTAAAATTCATTAAGGGAACATTTTGTGCATTTTGTGTTATGCAAATCTTACATAAAATTGGTATGCAATGATAGGCAAGTTGCATTGTGTAAGGGCTAAGTGTACTGATGTATTCTGAAAGGCAAAAAGAAAATAATGGATAAAGGATCGAAAATTACGTAATAAGAAATATAATAAAATATTTCTGTAGAACCCAAGTGGTTGTTAAATGGGTGTTTGCTATAAAATTCTTTCACCTCTTTTGTCTGTTTAAAAATATTCATAATGAATTATTAGAAAACTATATACAGAAAAACTGTAAGTTTAAAAAGTAAAGCAAATGTTAATTCTTAAGAATGCTTATTTTTGGGGCGCCTGGGTGGCGCAGTCAGTTAAGCGTCCGACTTCAGCCAGGTCACGATCTCGCGGTCCGTGAGTTCGAGCCCCGCGTCGGGCTCTGGGCTGATGGCTCAGAGCCTGGAGCCTGTTTCCGATTCTGTGTCTCCCTCTCTCTCTCTGCCCCTCCCCCGTTCATGCTCTGTCTCTCTCTGTCCCAAAAATAAATAAACGTTGAAAAAAAAAAAATTAAAAAAAAAAAAAAAGAATGCTTATTTTTGATTGCTGGGTTTAATATACACACATATGTATATGTATACAAATACACCTATATCTACACATAAACATTGTGTGTTTATATGTGAGTGTGCCTATTTCCAACCTTTTATTTTTAATTTTCTTTTTATCTATTTTTGAGAGAGAGAGAAAGTGCCTGAGCAGGAGGTCCCAGACAGAGAGAGAAACAGAGGATCCAAAGTGGGCTCCGGACTGACAGCAGAGAGCCCAATGTGGGATTTGAACTCAAGAACCCATGAGGTCATGACCTGGACCAAAGCTGGGTTCTAAACCAACTGAGCCATCCAGGTGGCCCTCTCCAATGTCTTTTTTCACTGAGCCTTTTGTACTTTTTAAATTAGACACAAAGCTATCAAAAGACACACAAAACAAAACAAAACAAAACAAAAGTATTAAAATCTCTTAGTTGCTCTTTTACATGACAAAGGAGGCTTATATTCAGTACAGTCATGTATTCGGTCATATTCAAAGAAGTCTACAGTATTCAGCTCTGTGTATTTTCGTGGAATTTATATTTTGTCTAATTGTTTGAGATGCCTCAGAGAGCTCCGAATTCTAACATATAATCATCTTTTGATCAAAACTTGAGAGTAAATTCAGAATCTGCAATAATGTATTGCATGGCACGTAGAATATTTCTATACAGACAATCTGGAAACCTCTACGGAGTCACTTCATACACTTGTAGGAATTGTCATAATTTATGATTTTACTCAGTTTAACCACGTTTTTGCTGTTGATGTCCTTCTTTTATTCAACATAAACTGAAAAATGGTGGAAGAAATCACAAATGCATTTGTACCATTATGTATCTTTCTATCCATAGTTATTTATTTTTTCTATCTGTATTTAAATCATCTATTTTTTTGTGTGGACCCCATTTTAAAAAATTTTTAATAGTCTGTTTTCAAAAGCATTTGGCTCTATAACATGTCATATTGAAGGTCGTTTAAGATCAGAAAGCAGATACTACCGTGTCCAACAGTCTTATGGTCAAGCTCTTCACTTGGAAAACGAAGTCACTGAATGAAGTATTCAAGCTCGATTGTAGCATTTGTGTAATGGAATTCGGTGCAAATGTCTGATACTCACAGGTATGCTGCTTTTCCTTCTTCGAGTTCTTTACTCTTCCCACTGGAGCCACTTTTCTTCCCGCACATTCTCCTCGTGATGCACATCAATAACCCGCATTGTCGGATGAAGAAACAGCTGACGTCTGTTACCACCAGGATTAGCAAGAGTGCCGCAACTCCCAAGCCGATGACTGCTCCAAGCCCAAGACCATTAAAAAGTGTATCTTAAAAAAAACAAAAACAAAACTTTTACGAAGCTCCAAATCAGAAAAGTTTATAGACAGTTATGTTGAAAATTAGTCATAACCAAAGAGACAGGAAAAAGTGATAGTCACTGGCAGGTTTCAATTTCATAATTGTTGGGAACCATTCTCCGGCGTTCAAACAATATTTTAGGCAACTGACATGTTAATGACTTGAAATGTTTTTTCAAACTTTATTTAGGTTAAAAAAAAAACCTCTCAAGTAACTCTTCTTTCCAATGTACTTTTTGATTTCCTCAGAGGAAGATAATGAATTTTATCACATCCCTAACTGTAAGAGAGGGTTAAATAAATGTTCTATATGGAATTATTTTAGTTTTAAGTCTTAAACTTGCAAATTCTGTGTGCTCAAAGCACTTTGTTTTGACAGAGAATACATTTTAAAATATCTGTATGTGAATACTTTGAAAATCATCATCTTAGAACAAATGGCTTACTTGTATTTTTTCAGTTAATATTTTAACACATCATATTAGATTAGAGGCAACATTTTACAGAGCTATTGTACTTATGACCTTTCTGGAATATAACATGGGAAGGTAGGGGAAGACGGGAGTCATTTTTCCTTGGCATGTGGTTGCAGGAATTCCTGAACGTCGTACAGAGTCCATGAAAAAGGTGACGGGGACTAGGATGAAATACGTTGACTGACAGAGTAGAAATAGCAAGGAAAGCAGTGGTGGTGACAATGAATCAAGTGTTTCATGCCTGTAGTTGAATATGAGGGTAGACGACGCAGTTATAACCGTATTGGGACACAAATAAGCACAATGGAAACAGATTAAACTGGTCATACTGTGTGTTACCTGGAGGGAAAATAAGATTGTCACAAGACAATTTTAGAGACTTATTCAAAATGAATCAGCACAATTATGTTAGCATTTGCTTACATAACATTATAAAATTACAACGATCTGTTTTAATGATAAAACACATTTACTCCTCAGTAGCATAATGACCTGTTAAATCTGTGAGTGGTGTGGAATGCAAATAACGCACAGGGAGAGACTTGGTTTTGTGAAAACCACTTTGGAAAAAATACACATGGAAAACAAAGTTTTTCTAAGTTATAGTTTTAAAAATTAGGTTGTAATATTTTAATAATGACTTAATGAAGTTTTATTCTAACAGAATCACTATGATTGTTCTTATTTTGAATCAAGTTGGTACTGAATTATGGCACACCTGTCTGAATCCTGGTTTCTTTTTCTGCAGAATGACTGAGCCTCACAACTACATGTATTTAATCTTTTTGTTTTCCTTCAGGGAATACACGTTATATAAAAAGTTAATTCTGTTTATGACTTGATTCTTGGCACTTTCCCTAGGCGACTGTGCAGTTCACCTGTGCTAGAACACGTAGGTACTTTTAAGCATCTGCATGAAGTCGCAGATGAGACTTCCTTAAGTATTGAATCAGCAAATTGCACCTCTCATGCCCAAGAAAAGTATAATTTTTATCATAGTTCTTTTATTTCTGATAAAGAGAAACAGTAACAAACACATAATTGTGTTGGAGGAAAAATAATTTTTCCATGCCATTTTCAGAATCTTCTTCACCCACCAAATTTTAACACTAACTATGTAGGTAGTGATGGTTTAGGAAAACTGAGCTAGCTAAGATCCAGAGAAATTAGTAGTTTCCACAGAACTATTCTCTTATTACATGAAACCACTTTGAGGAAAGACTAAAGGGAGCAACGCATTTTTGAGCCAAGGGAAATTCGTGTTTTTGTTTTTGTTTTTCCCGCAAAGTTCCAATATAAATATGGAGAGTGAAATTCTAAATATTATTTATCAATTTTCAAAAATAGGGCTAAATGCAAGATTTTTTTAAAAAATAGTGTCTCATGCTATAAAAATAATACATTAAGCAAGCTATGCTTTCTTGAAACATATGAAAACAACAGTGAAAAATGAAGCAATGAAAAAATCATGTTACACATTTTCTTCCATTATCCATTTTCAAATGTAAATGATTCTTACCTGAAATGTACAATTAGAGTATAATAAAGACAATTCACCTATGAACTTTTTTGATTACATATAAGGACAATTTTTTTTCAAAAACCGTAGGAGTTCATTTTGCTATGCTTTATGTGATTCATCAACCAAAGCCCAGAAAATATGAGTTGAAAAATAACGTGTCTGATTGAGCATGAGCCCCTATGGATATATTGGCTCAAGGTCACTCTTTTTCCACTTTAGTTAGGTTCCTCTCACGTGCAGAAAGGCTCTACGCAATAAATCCCACAGAACAATGATGATCTACTAAATATTCATTTACCTTTTTTAGGTATGAAAAGACTGGCTTTTTCACACCAATGCACTAAACCTGGGGTCCATCACATACGGCTGTACATCCCTGGGTGAGGCAGCTAACTTCTCTGAGGCTGAGATGCCACTTTATTCAAATGAGGACGGTTACAGAAACAGCAGTAATCACAAACTAGGTCTCGGGGTTTTTGGAAAAGACTGTTGCGAATATATTAATGTACTTAATACATCTAACACTTACTGCCCAGCACTAGGTAAAAATTTAACAAGTATTGGCAACATGACTACTACCACTACTATTTTGCTATTTTAAAATTCTAAAGAAATGAGATTTTGGGGGAAAAAATAGACCATCTAAAGTGAAATTAGTCTGGGGCGCCTGGGAGGCTCAATCAGGTAAGCATCCGACTCATGATTTTGGCTCAGGTCATGATCTTGCGGTTCGTGAGTTTGAGCCCAGTGTCGGGCTCTGAGCTGGCCGCATAGAGCCTGCTTGGGATTCTTTCTCTTGCTTCCTCTCTCTCTCTGCCCCTCCCCTGCTAGCGCACTCTCTCTCCTTCTCTCTCCAAATAAATGCATATTAAAAAAAATTTAAAAATAAAGTTAAATTAGTCTGTAAACATATTTCTTTTATCAGCAGCCTAAGGTGGGATACTATCTCTTATTAACCACTATTCTCTTGAGAATACAGTCACATTTTTCCCCGTAGATTTGGCTAGTTAGCTTTTAAATGATAAATATTTTATTTGTGATCTTTTTAGCATTAAACCAGTATATTGATCTGCTTCATTTCTATCTTTAGAAAAGCTCTTAGAAACATATTTGTAAAGCACCTTATGGTAAAGGAATATTGATGCTAAAATAGCTATTACTTTTTTTCTAGGGAAACAAAACTATACCTTTTAAACTTATGATTAAAATTTTTGAAGGTTACTTGAAGTTATTTTTATGGAAAACCAAAATTTTTTTTTGTCATTGCAGAGGATAGGATGGACATCAAGTGGGTTTATGTAATATATAATATTTTCTTTTGAATAATGTATATTATATATAATATTTGCAATATATGTAATATATAATAATATATGTAATATAATAATATTTTCTTTTGAAAGCTGTGTTTTTTTAATTGGCTTATGAATATATTTAAATGCTAATACTTTCTCACATCCCATGAGATTAGGCTACAATAACTATGAAAGTTAAATTTTCTAATGTTTTTAATTTTATTTTTTCTGCCACCTATTTACTCTGGTATGGAAGTTTATTTGTCTTCGGCTTTTTCACAGACAAAATCATGACCATATGTAAGATTACATCGCTAGGATTTGGGGACTAGCAATGATTTATTTTCCCAGTAACATACAGAAAATTATTTCTTTTTAAATTAATTATAGTTTTGGGGCGCCTGGGTGGCTCAGTCGGTTGAGCGTCCGACTTCAGCTCAGGTCACGATCTCAAGGTCCGTGAGTTCGAGCCCCGTGTCCGGCTCTGGGCTGATGGCTCAGAGCTTGGAGCCTGCTTCCGATTCTGTGTCTCCCTCTCTCTCTGCCCCTCCCCCATTCGTGCTCTGTCTCTCTTTGTCTCAAAATAAATAAACGTTAAAAAAATTAAAAAAAAATAATTATAGTTTTAATTATTTAACCAAAGGAAACTGAGCATAACAATTATTTAAAGAGTTATAGTTTTTTTTTTAAGTTTATTTATTTTGAGAATGACAGAGTACGAGTGGGGGAAGAACATAGAAAGAGGGAGAATCTCAAGCAGGCTCCATGCTGTCAGCGCAGAGTCTGTGTGGGGCTGGAACTCACCACCTCAAAATCACAACCAAGCTGAATCAAGAGTCAGAATCAAGAGTCAGAAGCTTAACCAAATCAGCCACCCAGGCGCCCCTAAAGTGTTTTAAATTCAACTCTTCTTTTTTAGCTTTCCAGAATACCTATACATGTGCTTTATCATACATGGTATTTTTATGATCATTTTTATTACTCCATCACATAGGAAAACAATGCTTTCAGCTCTACTTTACAGATAAGAAAATTGAGTGAGTACAGTGGCCAGAGTCACTGGATAACCTTTGCTATTAGATCAGTACGAAGACCATTTAGCTTCAGGTTTTATATCGTTTATACCTGTGTTAGATTTATGTTGTATATTCATCATCAAACAATCAAGAGAGGAATAAAATATAGAGATTAAATTAAAGTGTGTAGTTTCCTTCCAGAAAATGTCCATTTCCCTTTACACTGCTAGAGGAGGAACAACTATTTAAATGATACACAACAATGGAAATCATTTATTTATATATTCCTGCTATTAGGTCTCTTTTTAGTGATCATTTTGTATTGCTCTTTGAAAAAAAAACCCTTTTTTATATTCTAATTTTATATTAGAATTTAATAAGAATAAATAATTTAAGAATTATAAAATTTAAACATCTATTTTTTGGTATATATTTTATCAAAGTGAATATTAGAAATGGTCTAACTGAATTTCTATAACTTTCCTCCCAGCTACCCTTCCTTCCCGTGAAATCTAGAAATTGTACAGGTGAATCAATATAAGTCCCCAGACCTTTATGTACTCACGTCCAAATTGCAATAAAAACATAAAATCAAAGTGTTAAAATTAGAAAAAAAAAAGAACTGCATTTTAAATTTATCACATGCATGTCTGTCTGCATGTGTCTATTGTAGAAATTAACTCACTACTAAAACACTGAATTAATTTCCATGAAATTTATTAGGTTTGATAATACTAGTTTTTCAAGAAGGAGTATACTATATTCACACAACCAGCCTTGGTTTTTGACTCCTTAAATAGTTTACTATTTTATTTAAATATTTTTCTGTGTCTACATAAAATCTCCAAATAGATTGAAAGTGGTTTTCAGAGTTGGAAAGATAATATAGACATGAAGGAAAAAAAATTTTAATTAAAAAGTCTTAAAAATGGAAATTTCATTTTTGCTCCCGGAAGAGTGGTGGCTATTTTCATAAGAGATATTCCTAAATATCAGTAAGTAAACAGTTTAAGTATGAAAAACAAGAAGACATTCAACATCCATTTTGGGTGTTTCTCATAACCTTGCTAGGTGCAATATCCTCCTACAATTTCAGGAGATCTACTTGTCTCCTGTTTATGTGTTCTTTCCTCATCCTGTTCAGGAAACTCATTGTCAAACATCACGTGATTTATGGAAAATCTAGGTGTATTCTATGCACGTACATGTTTACATGTACATGTCCTATGTGCTATGTGAAAAGAGGAGGAGGCCTCTTTCTGCAGTTGGACTCCATCGGAGCCACGATGGTCAGTTACTGTAAAATCAGACATCTGGATTGTCTAAAGACTTTGTGGTTGCATAATTTAAAAAAAAAAAAAAAGGACTATCAAACCATTTATGTTTCACAAACTTTCATCAAGTGCCTGCTAACTTAGTGTAGAACTAGATGGGTTTCCTGATGTATCTACTAGAATAGAACTAATAAATATTAACATAAACCTTTAGGCTTATTATACAGCCTTTTAAGTCCTTTTTTACTATGAAGCGTAAGTTCCTAAACTTTAATTTCATTCATCGAATTCCACAAAACATAAAGAACAAAAGATTAAGGTTTTTATATTAACGATGGCATAGGTTTAATAGTAAGGGCTTTCACTAGAGTTGTGGTAATCTTGTATTGTAGAAGGCACACTCTAGGGTAATATATCCTTTAAAAAAAAAAGGCATTGCACTAATTTAAAAACCAACTACCATCCCTAAGGATTTCACACAGTGTCTCATTGTCTTATATTAGACAAACTGTTTTCAAAAATCACCTGTGACTTACAGACTTGGAAATGATCTTAAGTTGGTAAATTAAATTTATGTTTTGTGATTTTTTTTCCTTAGGGTCCCCCAGATTAACAAAGAATAAAAAAATGTAACAGAAATAACAAAAGTATAGAAATGAGACAAGCATCTAGACTGGTTCAACAAAAAATATTTTTTTAAAAAAAGATATAAAATGTTTTGGGGCACCTGGGTGGCTCAGTCGGTTAAGCATCCGACTTCAGCTCAGGTCATGATCTCACAGGTTCATGGGTTCGAGCCCTGTGTCGGGCTTTGTGCTGACAGCTTGGAGCCTGGAGCCTGCTTTGGATTCTGTGTCTCCCTCTCTCTCTGCCCTTCCCTTGCCCATGCTCTGTCTCTCAAAAATAAATAAATGTAAAAAAAAAGATATAAAATTTTTAATAAGCTTCACAATTTTAAAAATGAGGGGACACTGAAAATAAAGTCTAATCACAGTATTCCCCTAGTGCACACAAAGCTGAATCTTTTGTATTTCTTGACATAATATAAGAAAGAAAATAATATTTTCCAGCCCTATGGAGTTGTGTAAAGAAATGTCTTATTATGCATTTACAAGACTTTCTATTCCCTACTGTGAATACTAGATCTGCTAAACAGAACCTACATTAGGTAAGATTTGTCTTTGGACTTGATAGTCTTCTCTCGGTTAAACTAAATGGGGAATCAGGCATACAGGTATAAATGTGATATTTATAAGGGCGCCTGGGTGGCTTAGTCAGTTGAGCATCCAACTTCAGCTCAGGTCATGATCTCTCGGTCTGTGAGTTCGAGCCCCGTGTCAGACTCTGTGCTGACTGCTCAGAGCCTGGAGCCTGTTTCAGATTCTGTGTCTCCCTCTCTCTCTGACCTTCCCCCACTCATGCTCTGTCTCTCTCTGTCAAAAGTAAATAAACATTAAATAAATAAATAAATAAATAAATGTGATATTTATATATTTTAGGTATTTAGAAAAACTGATTCCAAATATCTCTTTTTGTATTTGTGTAATCACAAATAGAAAAAAAAAGTAAACTCTGATTTATTCATAGTATAAAATTCACTATTAAAGAGGGAAATGTTAAAACCACTGATATTTTCTGAGTACAATGTTACACTATTTCTATTTCTCCAGAAACTACATTTCTCTTCTGTGTCATGACCATGGGCCTCCTGAATTTATGGTGCCTGATGGTCGTCCCAAATTGATGGATTCAGTCCATTTTGATTCCTATTTAATTTCCCTATTTGAAACAAAGGCTTGAACTTCCGAGGTTTCAAAGGTCTGGCTAATACCCCTTTAACTGCATTAATTAGAAAGAAGGAGAACATCATTCTTTGCATCAGCAAGGAGGATTAAACATACCATTTTCCATAAATTTAAACACATTTAAAAATCAAACAGAAAGCTTAAGAGCAACTATAATTGGATTTTATATTCTTTGTCCCCTCTAAGCCACTTTTTAAATTACTTCCCCATACACCCTGAAAAAAATGGAATGTACCCTCCTAAGGTATATGTTTTTCATTTACATTATTAGCAGGTAATATTTTAGAACATATTTATACTTTGAAATGTGCAATGCAATGCACTGTATTGATACATTTTGTTGCTCACACACTACAATTAGATATATCTAAATCATAATTACAATTTTATTCTGTTTCATTGTTGACAAAATGTTCATAATAATTCTCACATATCCTAACTAAAGTATTCTTTGAGAATCATATTATGAAAGCAGTTTGGGAATTCCAAAGAACTGTCCAAATGTGTTGTTATTTCATTTGTAATACTTATTACTTTATGCTCAATTTGTTTATAGTAACTTATTTTTGATATTTGTTTATAGTATGTTTTTTTAAAAAATTAGAACTTCTCGGGGTGCCTGGGTGGCACAGTCGGTTAAGCGTCCGACTTCAGCCAGGTCACGATCTCGCGGTCCGCGGGTTCAAGCCCCATGTCGGGCTCTGGGCTGATGGCTCAGAGCCTGGAGCCTGTTTCCGATTCTGTGTCTCCCTCTCTCTCTGCCCCTCCCTCGTTCATGCTCTGTCTCTCTCTGTCCCAAAAATAAATAAACGTTGAAAAAAAGAAAAAAAAAATTAGAACTTCTCCACTTTTACCCAAAAAATTTCCTAGATTTTAGAAGCTTAAAGATTTGAATATTGCTAACATTTATGAATGATGATGCATAAAAATAAAAATTATGTGTTTTTTTATTACTGCTTTTGATAAACTGTCTTCATTAAGGCCTAAGTTTTAAGATCATTTTCATTATTCTGATTTAAAAATTTTTTAAATGTTTTTATTTATTTTTGAAGGAGAGAGAGAGAGAGCAGGGAGGGGGCAGAGAGTGAAGGAGACCCAAAATCTGGAGCCTGATGCGGGGCTTGAACTCACAAACTATGAGATCATGACCTGAGCCGAAGTTGGACGCTTAACCAACCGAGCCACCCAGGCACCCCACCATTCTTCTGGTTTTAGATGTGCATTTCACTGTAGCTAGAACTCAACATGATTTGTTTAATGTTATTCCTTTATTTATTCATATTTCATATAGCAAATTATCTTTTGGTCATTCCCATACTTCTGTATGTCAAATTAAAGTCTTTTTTGGGATGCCTGAATGACTCAGTTGGTGAAATGTCCAACTCTTGATTTTGGCTCAGGTCATGATTACAGGGTTATGGGATTGAGCCCCAGCTCCCACTAATGCTGAGCATGGAGCCTGTTTAGGATTCTCTCCCTCCTTCTCTCTCTCTCTCTCTTTCTCTCTTTCTCCATCCCCCTCCCCTCTGACCCTCTCCCCTGCGCGTTCTCTCTCTCTCTCATATATATATATATATATATATATATATATTTATATTTATCCTTGTTGAGTGATATTAAAAAAATGAAAGCAAGGGAATTATTAAAAATGCTTATGGTCTATGATTGGTGAAATTGATTTTTGCTTGGTTTGGGCACTGGAATATATATATATATATATATATACACATTTTTTTTTTTAGTATTCACTTCTGTAATTCATTTGCCCTCTTTACCATTAGATTTTTTTTTGTTGTTATCATTGTTGTTACTTTTATGGCTCTGGTTATTCTGCACATTTTAGACACATTTGTCTTCACTGGAATAAAAAAAAGATTGAAATTTTCAAAAGATTATTGCTAAGTGAATGAAAACCTCCTCCCTAAAATAAAGACTGTACTTCTTTTGTGTTCTAATCTTTTACTCTGTCAAATCTTGTTCCCTCTTGGACAGCTTATAGTATTCGTGAGATAAAGAAAGCATTTGCATCATTCAGCTTCCTGACAAAATGCAGTTAGTAGCAACTTTTCAAGATCACTCAAGTTCATATTATTCAGATATTTAACTGCTTAGTGAACTAGCTGAATGAAAACTGTGTGGGCACAACATGTAATTTCTGGCATGCAGTTTTCGATGAACAATGTAAAGGAAAAAAAAGTATGTGGTGCTAGTAATATTTGTGATGGCTATGAAAGAGTATTATTATCAGTGAAAAGAAAACTTCAGTCTTTTATAAGGAATTGCATTTTGGGGAAAGAATTTTGGGATTTTAAATTTTAACATCCTTAAAAATATATTAAAAATCATAAGGTTATAATGATGAGAGAAGTATATAACTGTATGAAATTGCCCTATTTGTAAGTGCATTGTGACCAGTTTGACAGATTTTTAATTTTTAGGATCACACAAAAGTAACTTTCTGTGTATTAAAGGAACATGTATTGAGCTTATTGGACCTGTTTAAATTATCTAAAAACAAATTATAAAAGTTCATATCAGACATTAATACTTATGCAGAAGTTCCTTTTTGTATGATTTTCTAGCTTTCTTATTCCTTGATAATACTGTTTGTGCATCCACACATTACAAGGTTGAAGTTTTCAGATTTTAAATAGTATAATTAAAATTCATCAATGGTTTTCGGTATTATTCAAATATATTAACAAAGCCTATTGTTGTTATTTATGTTTTAAATCCTCAAGCTATTTCAGTACATTTTAATAAAGTGGTCATGTCTTTCATAGGTAGTCAGTTAAACAGTATTGATGTAGATTGTTTATTGTTTACTACTAAATATCTTTAGTGGGGGATGGTGAAGGTTGTATTTTACATCACCTATTTCTAACTACTGTGTCTCCATTTTTTAGTCATTTTGATTATTATGTCAAAATGTTCTGTTACATTTATAACTATTTTTTACATATATGTATAAAAATTTATATATATATATAAATACATATATATACATACACACACACATAGTCAATGATAATCACAATTTCCCTTCAATCACTTATCCCTACTAGGAATTATTATTTGGGAGAAGGTAGGGTAAAAAGGCTGCACAGACAAAATTTATTATTTATTTATTTATCTATTTTTACTATGTGATTTGGGGCAGGACAGTTGGCTAGTTAAAGATATTTGATTTAGTAATGGGAAGGGAATTGTAAACATGTATATTATATAAATGGTATTTATAATTATAAAACTCTCTATATAAACACATCAGCCAAAACAAATTGAGAAACACCACCACCATCAAAAGTGAGCTTTTCCCAAAAGATAGTAGAGAGTTGTAGACAGGAAACAGAATCTGTTGCAATGGTCAGGAGGGAGCTAGAGTGGCCTGGGATTATGGCTCAGAATGTCTGTCCAGGCTTCCCCCTTTCTTATTCCACGCCTATTTCCATAATGCACACAGACTTGTCAACGCCTGCTAGGTGTCCAAAGTAGGAAATAGGCTTAGCCTATAACAAGTGATTAGTGATTGAATTAGCATTAGATAATTAGTATCCGTTAATATATTTTAAAAATAGAGACTGTATATGATAAATATTATAATTTCTATCATATATATTTACAATCATGAATAATTATTCTGTATGGAATAACAATGCAAGTGGCTCATCACCTTCACTTTTTTTAACACCTACCTAATACCCCCTAAGGTCTTAGTATTTATCTTTTGAAAAGAGTTTCCTGTAAAAATAAACAATCTAATATATAAAGTTAATATTCTTCTATGGGAGTGTTGTTGGAAACTTGCCACATCCTTCGAAAAAGTTAAAGCAATATTTTTTTTTTAATTTTTTTTTCAACGTTTATTTATTTTTGGGACAGAGAGAGACAGAGCATGAACGGGGGAGGGGCAGAGAGCGAGGGAGACACAGAATCGGAAACAGGCTCCAGGCTCTGAGCCATCAGCCCAGAGCCTGACGCGGGGCTCGAACTCACGAACCACGAGATCGTGACCTGGCTGAAGTCGGACGCTTAACCGACTGCGCCACCCAGGCGCCCCCGCAATATTTTTAATGTAAGAAAAGGAATTAAAGAAATAAGCCGTACTAATTTTGGAAAAGAATTGGCAAAAAACTAATATATAACAGCACTTTTCTGATAAATGTTTCAGATAGCTGAAAACTTTAGAAAGGCATATTTTTAAGTGTCCTTATAAATCTGTTGCAATGATAAACCGTGACAAATTGTGAAACAGCTAAAGTCTTTGCACAACAGAATACCTATGCTCCTATCTAGCTGACATTTCAAATTGTTACATATGTTGGAACAGAGACCACTGGCTGCATAACCTTCTCAAAAAGTGAAATGAAGAGATATAAAATATTTTACACGTCATAATTACTTATTTGAACTGTTACTTTTCAAATTTATGCTTATCTCACTAACGCTATACTTTTTCTATATGCAGTTTAAGTCTTATGATATATATTCAGATTCTTTTGGTAAAGGCGATTTACGGTGTTTCTCCTAAGATAACAAAGATAATGAAGGTTTTTATTGGCACAAAAGAAATGAAGCTTCTTTGATTAGAATGAGTAAGATCAAAAGAGACATTAGTCAGTGTTAAGGAACTGGATAATTTAAATTTTAGTTCCTTGGTTCAACTATTAACTGGCTAAATGTATTTTCTGTTAATATTAAAAGGCTGTCCCATATAAAGTAAAATTCTTCACAAAATAGAAAATACCTTTTTTCTTAAAGACTATATTGCAAAATTGAATGTCACCCTTAAAATATTAAACTAAAATTAATATTTTACAAATTATTTGTTGAAATTCTAAGATTCTTAATCTATTATGAAATTATTAAACATATATACTTTTGAATTTTATAAATATATGACAATAAATGAAAAATGTGAATGGTATTATTTCCCAAGGAATTTATCACATTCGGTTTTGAAAAATGCCCAGTTTTAGACACTTACTATACTGTTTTAGAAACTTCAATTTCTGCATTAAGATTATATAAAAAAATCAAGTTACATTTTTATAATTAAACACCTAAACTTGTAGGGCCACTTATCATGTATATTTAGTGCATCTAAATAATATATTGTGTAGGATACTTCAACTCTAAAATATAAGTGCAGACTTTAAATATATTTTAAAAACATATCTAAGATATCCTTCCCTAGATAAATAGATAAACTGGTACATCCAGACAATGTAATATTATTCAATGCTAAAAAAAAATGAGCCATTGCATCATGAAAAAAAAACCATGAAAGAACCTTAAATGCACATTACTAAGTGAAAGAAACCAATCTGAATAAGCTACATACCATATGATTCCAACTATATGACGTTCTGGAAAAGGAAAAGCTATCGAGACAGTTAAAAATATCAGTGGTTCCCAAGGGTTAAGGGAGAAAGAGGGATGAAAAGGCAGAATACAGAGGAATTTTAGGGCAGGAAACTATTTTGTATAATATTGTAATGGTGGGTACATTTTATTATGCATTCATCAAAACCCATATAATGACAACACAAAGAGTAAATCTTAATGCAAACTATGTATGGATTCTGGGTAAAAATGATGTCAGTGGTGGCAATCCAAGTTCATCGATTGTAACAAATGCACCATTCTCCATGTTCATAATGGGGGGGAGGCTATACATGTATTGGGGCAGGCAGTATATGAGAATTCTGTAGATTTCTCTCAATTTTGGTGTGAACCCGAAACTTCTCTAAAAAGTAAAGTGTATCTAAAAAAATGGAGGAAAAAAATACAGTGTCCTACTTTTAAAATCTTCCAAGGAATGGCTAACAGGCCTGGATTTACTGAGAATGTCTATAAACACAATACACAATCTTTTATGTCATTTAATACTTAAAAAAAATGTCATGTTAGGGGGGCCCTGGGTGGCTCAGTCGGTTAAGTGTCCAACTTGAGCTCGGGTCATGATCTCATGGTCGGTGGATTCGAGCCCCATGTTGACCTCTGTTCTGACAGCTCCAAACCTGGAGCCTCCTTCGGATTCTGTCTCAGTCTCTCTGCCCCTCCCCTGCTTATGTCTCTGTCTCTGTCTCTTAAAAGTAAATAAGCATTAAAAAAAAAAATGACACCTTAGATGATTACTAACACATGCGAAAGTCTTAAAACATTTTCAACTTCTTATTTTTGTATGATGGGACCCACCAATGAACCAGACCAGATCTTGCTGTAAAGAAATATTTCTATTTCCTTAAATAAACTTTCCTCTGATGGGACAGTAAGTCTCAGGCTTAGTATATAAAAACCCCAAAATATTTTCGTCTGTTTTCCACCAATAAGCACTGGGAAGCAGAATATTTTTCTTTTCATTTTTCAAGAACATCAGAGAGTTTTGCATTTAACCTTCCAGGTAACATATCTTTCTGGCTTAGCCTTGGTGACATTATATAGAAATGACGGCAAATTGAAAGTTATTGTTCATAGATTCCTCAAAACAGAAATGGTAGTTTGAGGAGCTAATTTTTACTCTTGTTAACCATATTTAAGCAGGAAAAAAGTCTATATTTATTATACTATGAATTTTAAAATATTTTAATATTTCTTTTTGTAATAATAAATGAGAAATCAGTAGAATAGCAAGCATAGAATCATTATAAAAATTCTTTTCTGAAGCCATTTATTTTGATTTGTTAAAATGGAAAGGGCAGATGCTGATATGGAAATATCTATTTTAGTTTTTATTAGACAGTAGGTAAAAATATTTCGTATTAATATAAAATGACCTATTTCTACAAACAATGTAAAAAAGTCATTTTATAAAGTACTTTCAGAAAATATTTAAAAATCATAAAGTGATTAAATTTAACTTGATATCCTTTTAGGGTTGTAAACTGAGAGTTTATTACAGTGATCATGGGAGAACAGCCATGTGTAGGAGTTGGAGAAAGAAAGATAAGCTGACTTGTTGAAGTACCATGATTACCGGAGGGAACTGTGGTTAGTTAACACATGGCCTTTTTTCCTATGAGGCAATCAAGAAGAAATCAAAGGAACTAGGTCAAAGACACAAGACCATATAAATATAGACTAGGGATTTAGTTATGCCATCTCAGATACAGTGCAGTTTGATAAAACAAAGAGGAAAACTGAGAGTCAATGACTAGTCATTTGGCTTCTCTGATCCTCAGTTTGTTGACCTAATAAGATAATGGTATTGATTAGAATATTAGAATAGCAAACAATAAAATAATATAAAGCTAATAGATCAATGTAATGTTACTGTGACGGTCACTGTAAAAATGTCCAGAAATTCCCAGATACTTCCCATTTGATACTATCTTATTGTCAAGGGGTTTCAAGAAAAACAAAAATAAGAACAACAAAGAAAAATTACTTAACTTTCATTCTCTCCCACTGTACAAAACTTCTGTAACTACTTAATTGAAAGAAGTTCAGAAATTATAACAAAACACAGATACTATATAAAAATTTTCATTTTGAAATGTATACTCGTATGTTTTAATGGGCGGTATATATATATTAAGATATACATTTGAGAGTGGGCTATTCCGAAATAAGAAAGATTAAGCGTGCCTTAAAGGAATGCATATCTTGAAAATGAACATTTTCTCTTTTGTAATTTCCATACTATTTCATTTTTATCTGACAATGAAGTACTTGACGATGTTTATATAAGAGAAATAAATATTTATGTCTAAGCCACCAATTTTTTTCACTTTATAAAAACAATTTAACTTCCATATAAAGAATTATCATTTATGGGGCACCTGGGTGGCTCAGTTGGTTAAGCTTCCGACTATGGATGTCAGCTTAGTTCAGGATCTTATGACTAGTGAGATTAAGCCCCGTATCAGGCTCTGTGCTGACAGCGTGGAGAGTGCTTGGGATTTTTTCTCTATCTGTCCTTCCTTTGCTTGTACACATGCACACTCTTTCTCTCTCTCAAAATAAATAAATAAATAAATAAACACTAAAAAAATTATCATTTGAACCCAGATTCAGTACTAAAACAAAAAACAAATGTAATGATTTATTAAGAACACAGGACCTGGATTCTAAATGTGACTCTACATAAATTATTCAACTTCTTTAGGACTCACTGTTCTCATCTAAAACATGAGAGAAATGATACTTACTTCCGAGAGGTTTTTATGAGGAGTGATTGAAAAATTGCACGTATGGCATTCCACACAGCATGTGACACAGTACACATTAAAAAATAAAACCAAAGCCATTTTTGTTTCATTCCTTGGGTGTGGATGAGCAGCGGACCCTAGTAATTCTCTACAACTTTACTCTTATGATGTTTAAACCGAATTACAGTTAATACATTAACCAAGGAGATTTAAAAAAATCTCTTTAAGTATTTATACCTGCCTTTATAAACGTTTGCTAGCAATGGAAACTACTTAACAATTCTTGCATTATTAAAGTTATTAACTATATTCCTGCATTCTATTAAGATAATGTCTGATTACTTTGGCCTCCTACTAGTCATCGACGTTTCTAAGACAACTCTGGAACTAGTTTACTATGAAAGAAACAGTATTTAGTAGTGTTTCTAAATTATTTTTGCAATATGAGTCTACTGATGATATATTATTTATCCCCAAATAGAAGTCACTCAATGATTATACATTTATTACACTGAGACCTTGGATTTGATCAAGTTAGAAATGAAAACACACAAGGACATAAAAGATTTGTACCAGTAATAAAGAAAACACATATAACGAAGTTTTTCCTCAGTTTTCTTTATTACAACAATGGAGACACAGAGGTACAGAAAATAAAATGACATTTAATATACTATGAAACACATGCATAGGATTACACATAGTGCTGATATTATGTCGGGGTTTTAAATAAGAGATGATATTGAAGACAATACATTTATAACGCACATTTTTTTCAAGAAAATAAGCTATGATGAAAACAAATGCAATTAAAATGGTCAGAAACAGTCACTTTAAAACACAAGTGTTATACATAAAATCAGTGTAAGATGTGAGATAAAAATATTCTGAAAGAAGTTCATGAATCATGGATGTTACTTAAAATAGCAATTTTTAATTGCTTGCATTAAAAAAAAGATTAGCTAAGAGATTTATTTCATAGTATCCATTTAGTACACATACAGAATAAAAATAAATATGGTATAATTAAGAAAAAGATTCCATCTCTTAATATATGCAGTGTTCGCAATGTGTAACTGTTATCCTTTTTATTAGTTAAAGTGGAATGATAAAGAATAACTTAATTTAACTTGAACATACACACATTAAGAAATTTTACAATATACCTAAACTTAATACATTCAATTAGTTAATACTTAAAATGAAAATTAATTCTACTTGAATGAACCTATCTTTAAAAATTAGGTAAAATAAAAGTCCAGCAACGAAGCCATTGGGACATCAGTTTGCAGTTCAGATCAGCATAGATATAGTACTCTTACACATATGTGCTTTCCTTAGTTATTTCACTTTTTTTTCAATTTAAGCTGTGAAATTAGTTAATAGCCATAAAGGAAGAGTGGATTACTACCAAAAATCTTTAAGCATCTCATAATCTTAGATAAGATAATAAGACCAAAGGTGTTTGGAAAACAAAGGATTGGTATTAAACTCCTATCTCTGTCTTATTTCAGAACAATTAAATTAGATTTAAGATTACTGAATTTTTTTTACCTTAGATAAGAATTGAGATGTTGCTTAATATAGTGTTATAACCTTTATGTATTTCATCAAGTTTTTAAGTACAATAAATGAGAAGGAAATAATACTACAGCTTTATATTTAAAAGTTAAAAAAAAGTTAACTCTAAATTTTAATTCTACCAATTTAAATAGTAAACCAGAAGAGATCAGGTTAATTAGATGTTAGAAAGATATTTGGTTTGTTTGTTTAGTTAGTTCTTGAAATTTACTTGCTAGTATCTTCTGAATTATAATATAATTAGAATTATAGTATTAATAGTGATTAAATAATACTCTATTTTTTTATGACATAACAGCTGATTTGGAAATGGAATTTTTACCAACTTCAAGTTATATTGAAATGATTTCAAGGGCTGTTTGTAGAATATTTGCATCTCCAATCATGTGAAATATGCAAATTTGAGCTATCCATTCAATGCATTAGCCTTTCAGAAGGTTTTCTGATATATATCCCTACCACGAATGCTAAGATTTTAAAATTTACCAGCTGATCAACAGAAAAGGAGTAGAAAAAATACACCCTATTCATTCATGGTCAGAAATTGAGAGGGAGGAAACAAAACCTAGAGGGGGTGGGAAAAAGAGAGAAAGAGCAATAGAGACAAAGAGGAGGGAAAAAAAAAGGGAATATAGGAGAGAGAAAGAGAATATTAGAGAGAATGAATTGGAAAAAAAGAAGAAAAGAAGAAGGAAGGAAGCAAGGAAACAAGCCAAAATTAGAGAAAACCTACTTCATTTGTACTTATTCAAAGGTTGTTTTGAGCCATAATAAAATACATAAAATGATACAATTAGATATGACCTTCATGATCTTATATCTTTATTCATTAAGTAAAATTACCATATAAGGGCTAAAGAAGATTATAAATAATATTTATTTACATAGTATTGTAACACACTATTTAAAGCTCTTAATGCTACTAATATCTAAACCAAAACCAAACAGGTGGAAATTTTCTGATAATTTTACATGACTAGAGAGATTTCTCGACTACTTCAAACTGAAAGTATTATTATATGTAACATTACCTAACTATTCTTGAAAATTAAACCCAGACATACTTAATGATTGTATTGGTGATATAAATATCTTAAATCACCAAGATAATTTGTAATTTCAAAATTTACTTTTCCATTCTTAGGGTATGTATACCATATTAAGAAATAAAATACTTTTCAGATATCTAAAAGAGTTCATTCAGATCCCAAAAAGATTAATTATGTCTTACATACTGTATTTTCTTAAATATAAATGAATAATCATAAATCCATTTGACTCAAACTATACAACCTATGAAGTACTGCATGTACTTGTATTTTTAATTCTTAATTAAAAAAATTTCTGTGTATTTAATAGTAAAAACGATTTGCAATAAAATTATTTGTGCATGAATTCATTTTATATATACAACTAAAATTATACAAAACTGTTAACCCAATGTCCAGACTATATGTATTTATTGCATTAAAAAAACGCTTAAGATACTTTAGGCTAAAAAAAAAAAGAGAAATTAAAAAAAAATAAAGCCATAAGGCATATTAACCTTGTCCATGTCTATCACTAATGAATACATATATATTCATTTGTGTAATTATTTGGAAACAGTAGGAGTGTAGCATTTATAAAATACAGTTATTCCCAATGACTAATATGAGAAGAAAGAGGATGAAAAATGGCCATTGACCTAAATTGCCCATGTAAGAAGTTTCGTAAGAAAGAATTTACTGCTATCTCCTAGGCATAGCCTGTTGGCATATCTGACCCATGGTATTGGCAAGCCAGTGATCTGAGAAATAAGTAGAGTTTTGTCTGAAGTAGAGGAAACAGTAAGATTAAATGATAAAAGGAGACAAGAAGATAGACAAGTAAAGAGCTGAGAGGAGAAAAACAAGGAGATAGTCATGTTTATATAAGAAGTTAATCCTCATGCTCCATATGCGGATACAATAATCATCCTTAAGTAAATCAACCTAAATTTATAACCGGTATAATATGATCAAAACAAACTTCTGGAATGATTTAATATTTGGAGATATGATATACACATCAACAGACATAGACACATACTTCTGATTATATATAATGATTAACATAAAACTTACCTTAACACACAGTTCACATTTTATATGTTTCAGGCAAAGGATTTTATTTTATTTAGACCTATAGATAGATACTAATTAGACTGTCAGATTACATGGTTGCATATAACAAAACTAAAACTCAGAGACTTAAAAAGATAATTTAGCAACATTTGCATATTTATTAAGATTTTTTTAATCTGAGAAGATAATTTGTAATCTCTAAGGTCTCATTTATTGAACTGTTTTAGCTGTACTGTTTAGAATGTTGTGCTTTCCTAGTTCCCGTGGAAATAAGTTAAACACAGAGCTTGTATGTTGTTAAGATGTCTGAAGATCTATTTTCAAGAATTTATGCATATCTCAGAACTGTAAAATAACTGCTCTTCTAATCATAACATTTGGTCAAATGAAATGTTACTTATTAATTTCAGGATTAAAAACTTGATCTGGGGCACCTGGGTAGCTCAGTTGGTTAAGCATCCTACTATTTCAGCTCAGGTCATGGTCTCACGGTTGTGAGATCAAGCCCCACATTGGGCTCTGTGCTGAGCCTGGAGCCTGCAGCCTGCCTGAGATTCTCTCTTTCCCTCTCTCTCTCTGCTCCTCCCCACCCCTAAAAAATAGTTCAGGAAAAAAAGTTGATCTGTACTGAGATGTTTACAAAGAATAATGAAGAATTTAATAAGTGTAAATAATTATGCTGAGACAATAAATTTTTAATTTTAAATTCTTTTCTCAACTGTCAAAATATCACTTTAGGTACCATGTAAACTTGACTTTGAGCATTCTTCATACCACTGTTGGTTACTTTGAGTCGTAGAATGTTAAATAAAAAAAATCAACTCTGTTATCTTATGAAAGACATATTCCATATTCTCCACAAAATTATGTTGCTATCATATACTAGCCTAAATAATTTCTACTGGACTTTCTTGTGGAAACATTTATCTTCTTGAAAAGGTCCAGTCAGATTATGGTAAACAGGAAATATTGTTCCTCGAAGAGTTATTGGAACCCTTTTCTTTCCTAGTGCTTTCTACATATTAGTAACCAACAAATCTACATATCTTCTCCAAAAATAGACATACTATGCACTTATAATTGGTTAATTAATAATTTTAAAATGTTGGCTACGGTCTTTTTAAAGACAGAACATTCCCCAAACTGCATAAGTCTGGATATTCCTTTGTCTCAGTGGAAGAGAAAGGAAGGAAGCAAAAGCATGTTTAATCTGTGGCTGGGTTACTCCTGCATTCTAAAGGTCTGTTGCTAGGTGAGAAGAAAAAAGGACAGCAGTGGACAGCAGAGTTTAGAAAAGATAATGACAGACTACTAAAGAGAAATCTAGCTTTAGATCTTACATTATAGGATCCTGTAGCTATTGTTTTAAGGAGTAAAAGAATACTTTCATGAAACAAAATAGTTTCTGATGAGTGAATCTCAAAGCCCAAAATCCAATAATTTAATTTCGCACATTAGTATGGTCACTCTTGTCATATACATAAACCTGCTTGCTTTCTAATTGTCCTGAATGAGTCGTAAGAATCACTTGCTAGGCAGGGTGTGGTTAGAAGTGAAAAACACAAAACACTTTTCTCATTTTATAATGAATGAAAATTGAACACTAAAATCATTGCTTGTGATAATCCCTCAAATACAGCTTCCTCTGAAAAATGTAGTAACAACTCCTCATCTCAATTTCATCTTCTTGCAAGCAGTAGCTAAAATATTTGCTTCTCTCTCTGGTCTTTACAAAGAAACTGACTCTTTGTGTCCAGGAAGTTGTAATAAAGAAGTATGCATATATGTTGTGAGAAAATCAATACTCGATGCCAACTCATAGCACAATCCATATCCAGTGAACAGAGTGCAACTTTTTAAACACATTCATATTTAAATTACTAAATTGGATATTTTAAAGTTAGTGTTCAAATTTAAAAGAAGAAAACTATTTCATTTTTATTTCTTATGATATTTTAGGTCAAAAAAATGAAAATAGGCAGCACAGTACGGATACATATCTAATATAATAAAAGTATTAGCTTTTGTTGTATATAAATGGTAAACACCATGAAATTTTATAAACGCCCATAAAGTTGGAAATTTACATTTAAAAGAATAACAATTAAAACCAATATAAAAGATCCACAATTCTACATAATAAAATACAATGTATGGTCATGGATATTGAATTATTTTTGCAAAATAATCAAATGAGAGAAGATTAGATGTAGCAAATGCTTAAGTTCCAAGTAAGAGTGACATGATATTTAACAAGGTCAACTTTTAAAGGAAACTTCAGAATGAAGCAAGTTATGCAATGAACTGCATCCGGGAAGAAACAATCCTGATTCTATTTCTTTCAGTGATTTTCTGACAAATTATCTACTTTAAAGGTTGACAATTTGGGGAAGGGAAAATAGGCTAATTGTTCATGAGTGAAATACATGCATAATTAGTTGGACCACAGAAAAACTTTCATCATAATATGAGATTAGCCTTGTAAATTTGCAGGGCATAAAAGTAAATATCATATAACAACAACATTAAAACATCCAAGACAAACTGAGGGCTATAATGAAAGAAAACCCAGCAGCATTCAGCTGCCATGACTGGCTTCCATTTTCGCCTTTATTCGCTTCACAGCATTTATCTGCATGACGGAAATTGTTTTTGAAAATAGAATAAGAATAAAATAATTAAGGAAAAAAAGAGTAGAGTTACAACATGAAAGTAAAGAAAAAGAAAAAAAGTGACAGTGGGAAAGAAAAAAAAAAGAGAAAATAATTAATGCAAGATTTACACAAAGCCATTACAAATTCCTACAAAAAAATTATTTTGATACAAGAAAAAGAATGGCTAAAATCTGTATACAACTTTTCTAAATAGTTGTCACATATTTAAAACATAACTGAGTCTCAATATTAATAAAGTTTATTTCACATAAATCAGACAGTTGTTCTGTCATTGATTCTTTAGAAATAAGTATCTTATTTATTCTCTATTGAAGATACAACTTATGAGTGAGAAGGCACCTGTCATTTCACTGTGCTACTGGTAAATTCACATTGCTACTGTAAATATGAACTCATCATATTCTATAATGTTTACAGATGTTACTTTTTGCTACCATCATATCTGAGAAGAAATATTTAATAAAAGTAGTTACATTTTTAACAATGAATAAACTACCAAGATGTATCCATGAAAATGACATATTCATAACGGAAATTTGCCATAAGGGTAGAAGCAAGGAGCATTGACCCAACTGGCCATAAGCATGGTCTAGACATATGTCATTGTACCACTTTAAAAATAATTTTGAGAACAAAGGATCATGAAAATATACTTTTTCATTATGTGCTAAATTCAAAGGAATATTGTTTTGGGTATAGTATTAATATTTAGCATTGACTGAGATTTCCAAATAGTTAAAATAAAGGTCTCTCCAATTTTAACTGAACTTTAATTTCACCATTGTTTTAGAATTTCTCTAATGTATGTTCTGAACAGATCATAAATTTAACTTTAAGAAAACATGTTTGCACTTGCCATGCACTTGAATGTGTTGTTTTTGTGTTCATGTTGAGTTATTCAGAACTGCAAGGGTATACTAGTGTGGCTTGGAACTAGACTGAGTGCCATCAAAATAATTTTACTGTACAGTTCATTAGAAGTATAATGAAAAACACCATGTAAATACACACACACACACACACACACACACACACACAAACACACACACACCTGAACATTTTTAACAATTTATTTAGTGGTGGTGATTTATATAATTTCTTTGTCAGCTTCTTATATTTGAGGAACTCTCATAGATGCGTTACATGCTTGAATTCAGAGGATAGAATTGTTTTACCATCAGATCTAAACAATGCATGAGTGGAATTGTTTGTCATCAAATTATATTGATAATGTTAAAATTAGACATGTGTTCAATTCATAGCAACAAAATCAGAAAAAGGAAGCAATTACTAAAAGAAAAATGGTCTTTTTTTGGTTAAAAAAACGGTATTAAAAATGTCATAAACCAAAAGAAATGGTGGGAAATGCTTTTCAAAATAAATTCATCTCCAAGGATTTTTAAAAGAGTAGTATATTTAGTAATAAAAATTACAGAATGAATCAATAAATGTCATTTTATCAGGTTCTCATTTATAGATTTATAATCATTTTATAAGAATTAATTTGTCATAACTATTCAATATTCTCATTGTTTATAAATAAATGAGATGGAATTATGCTGTATGAATATTCCAAAAGGGAATACAATTGTGATTTTGCACTCTATTTCTATGTAAATCAACAAATACATCTTTCAAAATAAACACGTTGAGAGTCAAAATGAGAAAATATTATTCATCACAAAGTATCTTTTAAATCACAATAATAAACTATGGAGAAATGTGGTATCCACTAATGTACATGCATAGAAAAACCATTATTATCAACGTAATATGTAATATATGAGTTTAAGGTGAGCATATTGTTAAAAAAAATAGCTCTTCAGCCCAATGAATACATGTACTCTATATTTAGCCTGCTGCTTACCAAAAATTAAATACATGGAATGCACATAAGCGATGACTTTCTAAATTCAAAAGCCCATAAACTTATTTAGACAATTTACAATGCATGCTACCAAAAATGAATTAAAACTAAATTAATTTGTAAAGTTCACATCTTCTAAAACTTGAATAAAAAGACTTAAGTTCTGTTAGTTTATTACAGAGAACTCATTTCAGATTTGAGCTTGAATTTATAATATTTATTTTAAAATGGAATAAGAAATTATAAAGCCACAAGAATAACTTTGATGAAGATGTATGAAGATCATTTTCCTCATTTTACCAATACGTAATTCTAACTCTATAGGATATTGTAGGTGTAAAGGCTCCCAAATTCACCATCACCCATCACAGTCTTTAAAACCGCCCCATGAAACCTTCTACAGCTAAACTGAACAATTTTTAAACTATAAAGGCATGCCTTTAATGTGGCTTTCCACGAGGCTTTAGCAGTCAGTGGATTCTTAAAGATGAATTAATCTTTTATTATTTCTCCTTTTCCAGGAAGTGGCTAATTGCTTTGTATCAGCAACACAGTTTAATGGGGGAAGAAATATGTCTCCTATCTTCTCAGATAGCTTTGTCTGACTTCTCCTTGACCACATGATCTGCTTCATCAGCTGTGAAACACATTCCAGCTTTTTTCATCCTAAAGTCCTTCTGACACTGTTTCCCCTCCCTCCCCTCTCTGCTCACCTTCATAACTACAGTCTTCTTATTTTTCCAGGAATTCTACAACATCTTACTCTCACTGGGTATGGTGGTGTGGTTTCCTCTTCCTGTATAATATCACAGTTCCTTTGGGCACAACTCTTAATCCTCTATTCCTTAGTAACCCAAGAAGTACACCTTGAACATCGATGCTGCACTCATCACCCTTCTAGGGTGACATCAATGAGTATTTCAGACATCAACTCTTTTTCATAGAGATAAGGCATTACTCATTGTGTGATTTTATCCTCACCCAGGCCTCAAATACCATTCACCTGTTAATGTTATCATCATAATGTATATTTCCAAGCTATGGACTGTCTTCTCATCTTTATACACACACATATAACTACTACTTGACATTTCAAACTTAATGGATACCAAACTGAAAAGAAACTCAAAAGTCATCAATATCTACTGAATTGAATCTATTACACATGTAAGCTTAACCTAAATACACATTGTGTCCAGGATTTATTCAGGCTTTCTTTTTCTACTGCCATCATTATTTTTTCAAGCATTCCTGTTTATCCATCTCTTTTATCCATATGAGCAAGATTAATCTGTCTATAATGCCTATCTATTCATATAACACCCCTGTTTCAAACGACTTCTTCCTGTTTTCAGGATCTCTTTTAAAAGTGTTTATGTAGTTTTCAGAAGACCTGGGATTATCTGGGTCACAGGTCCCTCTCTATCCTTATCTTTGTTTACACGGTTCCAGGTTCTCTTCAGTAATGTTTTTTCAGTTCCTAAAGCAGATCAATTTATTTTTTCTTTTAGAGATTTCTTCTATATATGACACCTTCCCCAGAAGGCTCATTTCCTGTGGGTTTCTTCAGGAAAGGTATTTTCTAAGGGAACGCTTCCCTTGCCCCTACCTAACCCCTACCCTACCATCACAAGTTAGGTATAATTGCCAACCCCCTCATGGCAGCACATGGCACCAGCCTGTCTCTTAGTTGTAATTGTTTAGTGGTCATTCTAACGCTAATTTTACGTTTATCTTCCCTACTAGATTGTAAAGTCTTTGAGGGCAGGGGCCAGTTTTGTACTTTTCACAGGTCATTCCTTTATACTCATTTCAGTCCTTGTCACAAAGCGAAACCCCAATAAATATCTGGAACAAATGAATGAATTTTACCATTGAAGAACCAGAAGTAACTCGCTTGGCTATGAGGAAATGCATATTGAGAGAAATTAAGTGACAACAGCAAAGCTGAAACTATAAACCATAATTCTCTCCATTTTCCTTCTAGGTACTGCCTGCCCACAATGTGATTCTGAAATTGGAATAAAATATGTTTTTATAGTAAATGTATCATAATATATCTTAGATATTTTTGTGCCTATATATGTATGTTTGTGTGTGTATAGATGTGTGTATATATACAAACACACAAACATACATATATATGTATATATATGTGTATATATATATATATATATTCTTATTTATTTACCCTATTGTCCATACCTATTTTTGTTTTTTATTAACAATATTTTTTTTAATAAAATAGTAAGGACTCTGGAAGTATAATATAAACAAACCTGTCTAAAATTGATTATTTGTTTTACAGTTTGTGTTTTACTTATAAACTGTTATTAAAATGTCACCTTCTAACTTCATACAATATTAATTTTTATCTTGATAAAAACAATTATTTCCTCCAAACACATGAGCTAAATTAAAGATTTAGGAAAATGGGAATACACAGTTGCAACCCACCTTTGAAGATTCTGACTCAGATTCAGAATCATATTTATATTATGTTGCTGATATTTGCATAGAGGATAGTTATTACAAACATAAAACATTATAATTGTAGAGTTATTGATGTATCAAACTCACAGAGACAATGAACTCGATAGCATATTCAACCATTCTTCTTGGGTCTATCATCTTATAAGGGTATTGGATTTGTCATATGACTAAGTAGCTGACCTTGAACAGATCCCTTAACCTTCCAAATTTATATTTGTAAAATGAGTATAAGCCTTCCTTGTTCAATACAGATTCAGAGATATATGAATGAGATAATGGGATAATAAATGCAAAAGTGATTTGTAAATTAAAAAAAAACATTATAACATGATATCAAAATTAGTTCTAGATGCTCCCAACTTCCTACTTTCAAATTATACTTGGAGGCACTTATTGATTAATGTTACCAATACAAAGCCAAAATATCAATTATTTTTAAAACATATAAGCAACAGTAATTATTTTATAACAGAAAGATTAACTGTATAAAGATGTGCGATATCACAAATTCATAATAATGAGATTAATATCCATTTGAAGTTACAAAAGAGTTAAAGAGCATGCATGACTGAACTGACAAACTTTATTTTTTCCCAGTCTCAAAAATGTTATGTACCAATACTGATACTCTAATATGACTTCAATAAGCCATGCCTATGAATATGCTCCTTTCAGCTCTACATATATACATATGAAGAATATATGTATGTTACGTATATTTCTACATATTTGCATAAAATTTACCTGTAAATATTATAGATATATTTAAAGGATTGATAAATGTTAAAATATAACCCATGTGACAACTCAAAGTTAAATAAGACTACAAATCAGGACAAATTCTTGCATCTTTACCTCTATAGCATGTATCTGAAAAAAAAATGTTAATATCTTTCCTGTGGACTTTGATAGTATTGCTAGCATATAATCACGGAAGCACTGTTACTTAATAAAGGCAGAATCCACCAGGGTGCTGTGAATACCAATATAGCATGCCCTGCAAGGTTGTGAGGCTCCTTGAAACTCTAGTTATAGTTTTTTTCTGGGGCTACCTCTGTGGCTGTTTCTGCCTTACTATGTGACTGATTCTATCTTTCTAAATTCAACTTGTTTGATCCGTTATGGATGGTGTCATCATCTTTGACTGCATTTTCCCAAAAGTGAAGGACCAGCCTTCACGTGTTTGGTAGAGATGTTGTCTTCTTTACAAAAGATTTTCTGGTCTCAAAAGAAGTCTTTCATGTTGATTTTTGACACTTCACTCTTACCTTCCATCCTGTCCCTCTGTTCGTTCTCTCCTCACTACTTCAACCACTGAAATTGTCATGGTGTATTTACAAGTTAATAATAACCCCGTGGCAAGAATGATTTAGGAAATCTTGAGTAAGACATGTCACAATAATCATGATTGGAACTCAGAATTTACGCTTCCTTCTATAAAATTATAGAAGAAATATATATAAAAATATCTTTATATATATACAAAGATATATAAAATTTTCCTTAATTGAATATTAAGGAAAAATCCACAGGAGTTGCAAAAAGTTGGTATCCTATTTGTTTTCATCCTAAGAAAGCATAGAGTTTTGCTTACCTTTAATAATGTTGGGCTTTGGTGGCATGCTGAACTCATAGACTGTCGGTTCTGAATATCCCAATCTGTTGGCGGCTGTAATTTGAACTTCATACCCCATTGTCCACTGTAGATGCTCCAAAATAATGTGGTCTTTATTTCCCTGAACCTTTTTCTCTAGCCACTGATCTTCTTTATCTTTCTGTAGAGGCAACACAAATATATTTTGTAAATACCCATACACTAAAGTTGTGGTTTTTAAAAAATTTAATTTATCGTCAGGTGGAACAAATAGTTTTATTAATAACAAAAAAGATATTTTACCATTGACAGGGATAAATAAAGTTGCTTTATCAGTGAAATCATTTCTAAGAATTTTCTATAAAAAGTGTAATGTTTTTATTTTAGCCAAAGGGTGATGATTTCATAATTAAGTCTTGACAATTCAGTGGTTGATAATTCATCTTTGTTGATTTTATTTTTATTTCACAGACATCAGTTTGCTGTTTAGCCACTTTTTGACTGTTAATAGTCATATAAACAGAAAACATTCAACATGATTTATAGAAAAAGCCTAGTATATCCATTAAATTAATTGCCAGAGACTATTGTTTAAAATTTGAGGTGTGTGTTGGGGGACATAAAATGTAGGCTGGATATTTTTTATATATGTAATTTACCACTAGTATTTTTATTATTCTGGTGTTTTAGACTCATAGTATAACAACATATAAGAAAAATTATTGCCTGTTAAAAATGTTAGTAGCATCAGAAAAAAAAATGTTATGCTCCCCTTGAACATTCTACACTTAAATCCTGATTCTTTTTCTAAAATAAATGCTTTGAATAACATATTTAAATTACCATTTATTTGAAAAATATACTATGATTATAATTAACACAGAAAGAGTTCACATATATATATAATTTAATGAATTATATATAAAGATTATATATATGTAAAGAGTATATATATATGTATATGTATATATATATAATTTAATGAATTAAACAATTTTAAACAATGTTAACATTTGGTTGTGCCATGTTAACCATTTAAACACTGGCAAGTTCCTTAACTTCTTTGCTTTATTTCTCTCATCTCTATTACAGAATAATAGTAATCAGCTGCCTTTGTCAGCTTTCATATGGGAGCAGTGAGGAAAATCAAGTACTTTGGATAGTACAGGGCCTTAGGGATCATAAGCACTTAACTAATGACAGCTATTATTAAGGAGAACCTATTTTCATAATAACTGTATGAAAATAAAATAATATTTTTCTACAATGATGTCTTTAATAAATCATGACTGCAATTGTAAACTTGAATTTCCCAGAGACATGATTGGAAGTAAATTAGAGCCTGGCCATATTAATAGATAGGTAGATAGATAGATAGATGATAGATAGATAGATAGATAGATAGATGGTACATAAATGACATGTAGAAAATATTATATCTTTTTAACCTCAGAGACAAGCCCGGTATTACTTTATGTTGGGCCAATATTTTACAATGTGTCTTTAACAATAAAGCATAACAATGTTTCCCGCATTTATGATGAAAAATGAGGATTTATGCTCCAAAATCAAGTTAAATGCATGACTGCATTAAACTGATGGACTACAAACATGAATTATCCATTCAAAGGAGACAAGAAGACATTATTATTTTGATGCCATACAATGATTCTATTTGCCTACTTAATTATTTTTGGTTACATAGAAGTTTTTTTATTTTTTTTTATTTTGCACCACCTATTACAAAGCCTATTTTGATATCTCTTCTAAAACTAAAGATACTAACACCCCTAATGAAGCCATGGGTTTCAGAAAAGCACCTAAAAGTTTAGGATAAACAAGAAGCATTTCCTTTGCTTTTGAAACTTATCAATGGATTAAGTTTATACATTGTTTTCCAGTACTATTTAAGGTATTATGAGATGTACTGAAAAGGCATTGGAAAACCGAATAGTTTGGGCCAGGATATTTGTAAATTGGAAGTCACTAAATGACCAGTAAGGCTAAGAAAAGAAGTAAGGTGTGTGCTTTTGAAATGCTTAGGACAGCTGTACCAAATAGCCATGATTTTCCCAACACCTTTCAATTCATTCATCAATTGTTCATTCAGCCTTTATTGGGGAGTGGGGCTATACTAGAACTATGAACACAATAGTGAAAAAGACATATACAATACCCTCACCTTGGAGTTTACAAGCCAGTCCAAAATAAAGACATGAGCTCTTTGAAAGACCAAGGATGCTCTGGGAGCATTAAAGAGGGAAATTCAATAGAGTACAGGGACTAGGAATGTCTCCTCTGGGGAAGTGATGTCACCCTCAATGGAAATAACAAACTCCAGTGCCATTTTTCATTTGTCTTAACCTACTTAATAAAAAGAAGCGATCTTCTTTCACAGAAGTATAGATGCAAAAATAAACACAATGACTGAAAATCTCAGAAAGATGCACAACCACTGAGAGATATAAAAATGCACACTATAGGTTCATTATTTTCAGTAAATGTAAAAACACTGTAAGTATTGACCAAAAACCTAAAGCTAAAAACATTTATTTAAAAATAATTTTAGATGATATTATACATATATGTGCATATACATATACATCCATACATAGACACAATAAAATCTATATAACATAAAAATATGATTATTCTACACTGTATATAGGAAGGAGGGGGTGAGAAGCAGGTGAACTGAAAGGTTAGATAAAGACAAGAGGTATACAAAGGAGTAGAGAGTTTCCCCTATAGCCTTCATTTTATTCCAATAAATTTCATAAATTCTATGTAACTATTTTTATTCTCATCTTGGTGAGAATGAATATTTTTGTGAAGATTCAGAATCAAGTTTTACTTTGAATCTTAGTGGAGATGTGGATTACCCAGGATAAAATTTATTCTTCAGAGGGATGGATAGACTTCATGTCTTTCACGTAATCCTCAACAAGCCTATTTCTGGGAATTGAGAATTTGAAGTGAAACTTCCTGACAAGCACAAGACATGCAGATAGTCTCTTTTGAATTACCCATCATTTAACTCTTAATTGTTGAAGCCCTTAGCATGATAAATTAAAAGCCCCTCCATCACTTTAGATAGTTGGACTGATGGCATAAGGAACCAAAGGGAGTTCTAATATTTCCCCCAATTTAAGTCAATTTCATTTTCCATTCAACATTAGACAAGGAGGCTTTTTAATCCCCTAATTGCTATTCCCAGGGAATAGGAAAAAAATTAAAGTGGGTGTTACCAAATACTCCCCTAGGTATCAAAATCTCAATTATCCATTTGTGGAGTGCCTAATTTACAGAATTTAAATGCCTAGGGAATAATTTAGGATAATCTAGTTGCAAAATGTTCCCCTAGGTAACTTAATGAGATGATTTGCTGAATAGGGCTATTATTAATAAGCCAATTAAATGTTGAAGGGCAGCTACTGAAAGAAAAATGGTCATTTTGTTTTGATATAGCTTCTCTTAAGCAATCTTTTTTTTTTTTTTTTTTTTTTTTCAGAAAATAGATAGGGCCAAATGACAGTTAAGAGCTTTCTTTAATAGTTATTTTAAAATCGTAATATCAGCATACAGGGAAATATTTGCCATCACTGTATGGAGAGGAGAACTGAGAAGAGATAAAAGAGGGTTTTTGTTTGTTTGTTTGTTTGTTTGTTTGTTTTGTGTTTTTTTTTTTGTACAGGACTCCTGACTGCTTTTATTTATAACAAGAAGTAATTCACTCATCCTTTTTGAAGTCTCAGGAAATATATGGGCAACATCATCTTAAATGAAAACTAAATAAATATAATAACAGAGGACAATAGAGGAGGTGAGCTTATACTAACTAGATTGATTTTAAGGTTCTTGTGACTCCCACGTGTTATGCTTTAAGATTTTCTGTTTGCATATAAGGTAGTTTCTGGTCCCTGGATTTCCTGGTAGCAATGATTCAGCTATTCAATACTTATATGACTTTACAAGGGGCCCCAGAATTCTCTACAGTTCCGTGCATTACTCTGAATATGAGAGAAGTGATTTAGCAATCATACACACACACACACACACACACACACACACACACACACTCATGCATGCACACATACACCCCAATGTGATTTGAAAAGATACAAAATTTGGAGAGTTTTAGTAAAGTTTCAAATTCTACTTTCTTTCCTTTTAATTGAAGTATAATAGGCTCAGATTGTAATTTCTCGGAGTGCCTGGGTGGCTCAGTGGGTTAAGTGACCTACTTCGGCTGAGGTCATGATATCGGGGTTCATGAGTTAAGCCCCACATTGGGCTCTGTGCTGACAGCTTGGAGCCTGATTTGGATTCTGTGTCTCCTTCTCTCTCTGCCCACCCCCAACTCACTCACTCTCTGCCTCTGTGTCTCTCTCAAAAATAAATATTTTAAAAATTCCAATTTTTCTTTTCTATTATCCTAACTGATTCAAATTGCCTTTGTTTCATGTCTTAAAGCTTGATAAAATTTTGTAAACTGGACCCTACTACTTAATCTGTTGCTAGTCTCCATGACCCATGTGTTTCTTTGGGGAAAACTAAAATCTGATTTTCTTATTCATCACCTTCTGTGTTCTCATAACCCATAAAAATTCACCCAGTGCAAGTTTTTTTTCTCTTGCATCCATTGTTTCTCATATTTATTAATCTAGTTATACAATTAGTTAAAATTGTTCAACAGAGTCTTATTTACTCATTGATTCATTGATGCATTTATTCATTCAGGTAACAAGTAGTCTTTTTGAAGTTATCAATATGAGGATGAATAAAACCCATCCTCTTCACTAGCAGCAAAGAAAAATTATCAAAAAGCTTAGGACTTTTTAATGCCCGTAGTTATTATTTGAAAATATTTCAAACTTATACTGATGGTTTTAAATAAATTTCAGAGTACTCACCTAAACATAAGTTAATCATAAATTCTTAATATTATTGATAATTAATCAGAAAATAAGTTATCTCAACAACAAGAATTCAATTTTACATTTTTTTTTTTATTTTAAGACCTTTTTCAAAATTATCTTTTCTTGTCTATGGCCATTGAGATACAACCTTCCAGACTCCAAATAGCTTAAGAAGGTCAATTAAGACTCAGAAGCATATGCTAGAGCACTGTTGCTAGTCCCTAAAGTAACTTCTTCACAATTGATTTTAAGCAACCAATTTTCTTTAGCCCTTCTTAGCTCAGGAAATTTATTTAATGTGAACACTAAGTGATGGTTATGATCCCATAGCTATCATCAAATTAGGAAGAAAACAGTGAAAAACTCATGGAAGCATGTAAAAAACTATTTATTAAATTATATGGAGTTACATTGACTCTACAAAATAGATGTAAAATATTCTGTACATAAGGTAACTTCTTTCATTTTTCCAAACACATTATGAGATTAATAAGCTTGTCTTTATTCTCCAAATACATGGTTTAATCCTACTGACTTACTGTTAGAGACATTAATTTTCCCAAAGAATCCACAGAGACATATAATTCTGCTTTTACCACTCTAGTTCTCTTCTAATAAATTCTGTCTTCTTAATGAGTAACTGAACAAAGCCATGTGCTCTATCTACTATATGATAACATAGAATAGTATGTGTTTCCTCATCTACATTAAGTTACACATTCTCTACATTAGGATATGATTTGTCTTGTCCTCATCCCCATGAAATGCAGCTTCAATAATTATATTCAGTGTTTGCTAGAAATCATCACTCGATCTTGTTGTTTCTAGATTATAAAACATCTAGTCCCATGCACATGGGGAGTTGAAAGATAATGTCTAACAAGCAGTCAAGTGAAAAATCCTTATGATGTTGCTTACTTTCTAAATTCCACTATTTGGTTTCATAGAGGTTATCCAATTAAAGCACGCACTGCATATGGATATATAATTTTTCAAGTTATTCAACTGCAGTTTAGTCCACTGTGGAATGCATGGAGTTTGACAAACAAATAGATGAAGTGGCTTGGAATCATACAAAGAGAACAGATGATTAAAAACCTTTCTGAAATTGTTACTATTTCAATACAAGTGCAAATACCGAGGCAAATACTGCTACAAATATCTAGCCACCAAATCTTGAACATGCAAGTTTTTAAATGTGAAGAAGTAATCTGTTGAGAAAGAAAGTGTGGAGAAAACTATTCCTTCCTAAAATCGGCTATTGTTTGGCTATAGTAACATAATCTACATTGAATTATGGAATTTCCTACTGGACCTGTAAAGCTTGAAGTTTATAGGATGGAGAAGTAAGAAGAGGAAGGGAAAAAAAAGTAGAAATATGGAAGCTATTTCAATGTGTGGGAGTAGAAAGCATACCATAAATGATATGGAAAAGGGAAAGTAGATCAGAATGGCTGTACTTTGGAGGCACAGAGTTGGCTAACTGAAGTGAGATGGGACAGTGTCTGAGGGGCTGATATAATCTCCATAGGCAGATTCTAATTCAACCCTTAGTGCTGCAGAACTCTTCAGATTATAAAGTCTTATGTTCTGATATCTGTTCCCCATGCCCATCAAGTTACCTACATTCTGTAAGGTTCAGTTTGCCATTAAAAAGTAATAACAAGTATTACTTTATTTTTTGGTGCAGTCGACACACAATGTTATATGCATCTCAGGCGTTCAATCAACATAGTGATTCAACAAGTTTACACATTATGCTATGCTCACTGTGGGTATAGCTACCATCTTCCCAGACACATCACATCTCTATTACAATATCATTGACTATTCCTTATAGTGTGTCTTTTAGACCAGTGACTTAGTCATTCCATAACTGTGTTTCCCACTTCCCTTCACTTTATTAGTGGTATATATATATACACACACACATATATATTATTTATAAATAAACAAATAAATAAAAATAGATATTCAAGTGTGAGAAATGCCATCCTTGAAACACAAAGGGATGGAGAGGAATTACTTTTATAAATCTTGCCATAGGAGCCTAAAATTCTGTTGCTAAAACAGTGTTCCATCCTAAAGCACTAGTAAGTCTGATAACACAGTCATTGATTATCAGTCAATGGTAGCTATGTTTTAATTATGCAACCAATTATTTTCATTATGATATTTAAAAACAAACCCTCTAGCATTTTTTCAAAGTTAGAAAGGGCTGGGGATTGGAAAGAGGAGGTGTATGGCAAGACAGAAGTAAGATGGAATTGAGAAGGGACTGAAACCTTCTTTTCCTGGTAGGGTAAAAAATGATATCTAGTAAATAGCAGAAACAGGGCTTTGCTACTATTAGTTTTGGAGGGGGAGAGAAGGGAAAAAGAATTGAAGGTACAAATTTATTGAAAATCAAATTTGTCTGTGTTCCAATTTTAATCTGCTCTAGGGAACATTTTTGGTTTCAATAATGATCGGGGACACAACTGGCAATATAAAGAGTGGGGGCAAGGATACTAAACATTCTGTAATGGGAGGTAGATATCTGGATGGCCCACTATTCTACTACTCAAAATGCCAATACTGTGTCCTTTGAGATACACAGGATTCATGACAGGTAACCATTGTTATGAACTGAATTGTGTTCCCCCCACAAATTTATATGTTAAATCCCTATCCTCCAATGTGACTTTGTTAGGAGATGTAGCTTTAAAAGTTTTTTTAACGGTTATTCATTTTTAGGAGACAGAGAGAGACAGAGTGTGAGTGGGGGAGGGGCAAAGAGAGAGTGAGATACGGAATCTGAAGCAGGCTCCAGACTCTGAGCTGTCAGAACAGAGCCCGACATGGGGCTCGAAATTGTGGACTGCAAGATGATGACCTGAGCCAAACCGACTTGGATTGGACACTTAACCAACTTGGACACTTAACCGACTGAGCCACCCAGGCGCCCTTCCAATATCCAACTCTTCAGAAAGGATATGTCAAACTTCACCTTTAGGTAAAAATTACATTTATAGAAAATATGTTAGACATATTTTTATAACTCCTTATTGCATCTCAATGTTCACCATGGAATTTTATTGGGATTACCTACAAATTCTTATTATCCACCTGTATTTTATGCCATAAATTCTTCTGGGTCCAATTGCGGGCCATAATCTGCATGTGAGGTCTATTCTCCCAGTCCAATTCATGAATTCTGTTCAGGCCTATGACCCATAGAGACTCTTTCCCTTCCAAAGAGTTTCCAGATGGTCAAATAAGAATGGCCATGAAACCTGGCTTGAGTAGCATGAAACAATCAAATTCATAGAAAGACTGGTGAGCCATTCAGAGCTATTTTAGGGTAGAGGCATGAAGCCTTCATAGACAATTAGCCACAAAACACCCACAGCTGCTCATCATTCCCAGCATGAAACCTGCAACAAAGAGGGGTCCTGGCTATTAATCTTAAATTTAAAGGCTGATGTCTAAAATTAATTATTTAAATATGTTTTTCAAAATCAAACTCCTTTTTTACCTAACCTTTAAAACTTAGATATTTGAATTAAAACGACTATTAAATTTAGAAAATTATGAATTTGTGGGAAAATAGTTAAGATTCGTCAATATACTATTAAGGAGCAATTACTTAAAAGACTATAATAAGCTAGGGAAGTATTAAAATAAGCGTCCAGTAAACATAAACATAAAATTGACACTGCATTATAGGGATCATCATAAATGTTAATAAATAAACTTCACAAAATTTAATTTAAAATTGTGTTTCACTTTTTTTTTTAAATTTTTTTTTAACGTTTATTTATTTTTGAGACAGAGCATGAACGGGGAAGGGGCAGAGAGAGAGGGAGACACAGAATCGGAAGCAGGCTCCAGGCTCTGAGCCATCAGCCCAGAGCCCGATGCGGGGCTTGAACTCCCGGACCGCGAGATCGTGACCTGAGCTGAAGTCGGACGCTTAACCGACTGAGCCACCCAGGCGCCCCTGTTTCACTTTTAACATATTCCACAGCAGACACAAATAATGAATGGTACTTATGGCAAAGTTGTTAAGAGAAGTCACTTTTAGTGGCCTTTGGTATAATTTTCAGCCAAAGGCAAAGTCCATTGGGCTACTTTCTTTACCATTCTGCAACCAGAAGATGTTCTTTATCTCCTACACATCTAAGTCCCGTGACAGGTCTTAGCTGTCCAAGATCCCATTTTAGCTAGTGTTATTAAACTTGAAAAAAAAAAAAAAAACAACCTTCTTCCTCAAGCTCAATGTGGCCATACTTTGTTAAATGTTGATTACGGTTAATTTGTTTTTTAATGAAATGATTAACACCAAACAATTAGGGTATTATTTAAGGCATTAATAACTTAATTCATAAAAATAAAGAAAATAAAGTAAGTATTTTGATACAATAGCTAAATAATTACCTACAATAGCTAAAATTCAGAACAGGGGCTTAGCTTGAAGTTACTAATATCAAGCAGAATGGAAAATGAAAATATCCTGCTAAACTTGTCAGAAAAACAAGGGGAAAATGTTACTTCATTTCTTAAATGTTGCTAAGTTTAAAAATCACAAGATTTATACCATGTCATTATTCTGATGATCAATGATGCGATTTTACCCCAGAAAAGGCAAGTATTTCACAATTTACAATGATGAATTTCAGCAATGGACAATTAGCAGTCGAATTCCTATGAGAACTGTTTATCATTGTTACTTAATGTGCATTCTCGCCCAATATGTCAATGAATCAAATGCAAATTTAATGCAATTTGAAAACATCTTACAAACGATAATAAAAAAGGTACTTACACTTCTATATTTTACAATGTATTCCAAAATAGGAGCCCCTCCATCATCTTGTTTGGTGATACTGAGTTTAAAGCTCTTCCCACTGCTTGGCTGCCCATGTATGGATGGAGGACTTGGTTCACCTAAATAAGCAATAAAACATCCTTGATTTTTACACGTATCTCAGAAACCTAGAGAAACTGAATTTCAATAAAGAGAACACTGTCATGTAAAAAAAAATGATTTTAACCTGAATTTACCATTTTTCATTTGCCCTTTGTTGTAATAAAACCCTGATCCTTTCTCCCCACCCAAGAAACAGCAACATTCACAAATCTAGAAGTGACATGACAAAATCGTGATACCTGAGAACCAAAATATTATTTATATTGATGTGCAAATGTTCTGAGAATAGTATTGCATTATACAAGCATAAGCTTTATTTCTCGTGTTCTTAACAGTGCACAATACTATTTATTAATGTAATTTTGGCAACTATTTTGTATATATGTATTACTATAAACATATGAAGTTATCAAACTATATAGGATATATACTTACCAGGAAAAATAACAGTTTAGCTATTATTTATCTGCTTTAATGAGTATTTTTTTAACGAGATACAGATTTGAATACAGAAATTTTATAGTATCCAATCAGTAGACACGTGTTCCATCCAATATACATATTTTTTCTTCTGACTTCACAAATATACTTGCCTTTCATGTTTCTTCCCATGGAGGTGGTCTTATAACAAAGATGCTTGTATGCTTAATATGAACAGGATCTACTGAAATATAAAAGTTTTCTATACGAAGGATGCCATCACTGCTTGGCAATTTGGAATGGGAACTCCTTGCTATGTGTCACTTATGTGATGTCCTCCGGCAACACTGGCATCCTCTTCCCCTATTTCTTCCAATTCCTTATAGATATGAATATAGTAATACGGAGGAACTTTCACAGGGTATGCTTTCGTTTTCAAGGTTACACAGACTTGTAGTATTGGTCTAGTCAGAGGAATGTCAAGACAAACTAAGCAGAATACAGTGAAGATGATTTAATGCCTCCAAACATGGAGAATCTAGTTTTATTCTCAGCAGGTTATCTTTTTTTGATATGGTGTTTATAACCTTATGTAGTGAGTAGTTCATTTGAGAAAAGTCATATCGTTAAGGAAATATGCCAGTTGGGTGTGCTGACATGCAAGTAAATGATAAATAAATGATAAGTAAATGATAAAATAGTCTTTACTAGGGTCATATAGAAACAAAGCAAATAGATGAATTTTGGAGTGATTCTTCATTAAAATAAATTAGTGTGCATATATTAAGATATGACATGATTTCTATTCAATGTATTTTCAATAAAGGAATTAAAATGTCTGTAAAAAGCAGTACAATAATTTCTTTAAAAGACTTAATAAGAGATTATGGGAAAACCTAAATATTATAAAATGGATTTTATACTTGGTTGGTTTAGTATAATTTCTAAATTGAATTTTAGAACATTTGTGTTGTACAGTATAAATTTAATAATATTGTAATCATATTATTTTAATAACAGCATTTTGAGATAATAATTATATAGCAGAAACTGCATTTTCAGTTAACATATGTATTTAAAATGTTTATGTCTATATATAACCTTTACAATATACTAAATTTGTGGGGCGCCTGGGTAGCTCAGTCGATTAAGGATCTGACTTGGGCTCAGGTCATGATCTCGTAATTCCTGATTTCAAGCCCCATGATGGGCTCTGTGCTGACAGTTCAGAGCCTGGAGCCTGCTTCTGATTCTGTGTCTTCCTCTCTCTCTGCCCCTGCCGTTCTTGCGCTCTCTCTCTCTCTCTCAAAAATAATAAATAGACATTTAAAAAATTAAAAAAAAACCCAATATACTAAATTTGTGATTCCATTACAGTTGCTACTTCCTTTGAAAGGAAAATAAAGTTCAGAACAAACGTAATGTCTATCAGAAAGGAATTGATTAAAATAATGGTTTCTATCAGCAATTACAGTGGAATGTTTATGCAAAAGTAATAATATAAATAACAATCAAGAAGTAATAATGGATAATTATGACACATTAAGTACTTTGTATATAATATCTTTTTTATTTTTTATTTTTATTTTTTTAATTTTTGAAAGAGAGAGAGACAGAGTGCGAGTGGGGAAGGGGGAGGAGCAGAGAGAGAGGGAGACACAGAATCCGAAGCAGGCTTCAGGCTTTGCACAGAATCTATGCAAGGCTCGAACTCACAAGCTGTGAGATCACAACCTGAGCTGAAGTCGGTTGCCCAATTGACTGAGCCACCCAGGTGCCCCGCATATATCATCTTATTTAAACTTCAAAAAAATCTTGAGAAGCAGATAAAATACATGGGTATTATCAAATAAAACTAAGACCTGACCCTTAAAGTCTCAATGTGTAGGACAGAAGTCTGCAAGTCAACAGCAGGACATTAAGAGATTAGAAGCATCATACTTTTTAAAGAAGAGATAAAAAAAATAAAAAAGGGTAAAAGAGTAGAGTTCTATGGGCGAAACAACAAGGATGGTGTTCTATGAGTGAAGGGTAGCGTGCCTAATTAAAAGAGGAGAAAACATTGGAGAGGTTAGTCAAGGTCTCGCTGGTCTTGCCTTGTTTGGGGATTGATGTGCAGTGACCTGGAGAGAGGAATCAAGAGAGAAAGCACAGTACTTTGGAAAGAGAAAACAGTATGACCAAACTCAAGTTCCATCTACTGATGCAGATGGCACTGCGGCCACAGAGGAAGGAGGTATGAGGAGGTCAGGCAGGCAGATGTGTGTGTGGACAGAAGGTGCAACGGTGAAGGTTGGTGTTAAGGATTATAGGTAGAGAAGGGATAGATCTGTTTATATTTGTGTAAAGTTACTCCAGAATTATTTTGGCTTGAAAATATGATTGTGAGTCAAGATGTATCAGTAGTCATTCTGGGGAGAATATAACGAGGGGCTGAAAAAAGACATAGGCACCAGACGTGGAGAAAAGAGAAGACATCTGACAGATTTTATGAGAACCAAGAGTTGGTCACAAATAAGGGCAAGATAATTTATTGTGGCCAATTTGACTGTCCTAGTAGGTGTATATAACAAGCAGGGTGATGCATGCATTTTATAACAGTGTTTGTTGAGTCACAGTCAAATTTTCTCACATTTTCAAATAATTTATTCAACATAAAGGAAACAGAAGTCTCTTCAAATTTACTTTAACTTTGTATAATTCAACTGATTTACAACACCCCCAAACAGGATAATAGCAGGAACAAGGCTACAATAGCTAGTCTTCTGTAGTCACCATGGTAATGGACTTATTTAGTGGTGCCTCTTTCTCACAGTTAGGGCCTATATAATTTATGGGATAAAGGCAACGGTCATGTCTCATCAAAAGAATAGAATATTGGACATGTTACATAGTCACTGTTTTTGCTTTCTCACAGACTATAGACTAAACCTTACAATCTAATTAATCAGACAGCAAATGAATAGGACACGTTTCTGATGGGGACAATTTCCCAAGAGTAGTTTTGCTGTATTTATTGTAGTACACCTTTTCTTTTTTTGCCTTGTTCCAGAGCAAAGTTATTTTTATAAATCTTAGATGCCACCATTTTCAGAAACCACTTCAACAAAGACATAATTCACTCCCCCAGAGTATTGAAACATCTCCATGAATTTTAAAATCCCTTAAGTTTGCAAGTGAAGAGAAAGGCAACAGAGAGCAAAACAGAGATGATTACTTACGAACTGGTAATGTCTGGAAGATTTCTACTTTACTGTAGTCTCCTTGCCCTTTTCCATTTACTGCTGCAACCCTGACTTCATAAGTTGTATTTGGTTCCAGGTTGCTCAAAACAACCATTGCTGCAGGAGGAAGACAAAAAACAAACAATACAAATATATATGGATGTAAATATGTACATGTACATATATATATGTGCTTATGCTTAATAATTTTTAGTAAGTAAATGAATAATTTCATTGTAAATCTTTCCAAAAAATACTTGAAAAAATAGGAAATACAAATAAGAAATGATTTGTGAATAGTCCCCTTCTTCACCTCTATTTGAGCTTTCTCTTATGATACTTACACTCAACAGTATATTCAAGAAATAAGAATGATATAAATAAAACATCCTTACTCTGTGCATCCCAAATAATTTATCTACTTTAAATGGATTGTTTTTATGGAACTTTATGGAGATATGGAATTCAATAGACAGAACTCTGGCCTCCGGTATAAGGTGTTTCACTCATGTCTGAAGAGTGTCACAAAGCTGACTCTACCACCAAAGTAGATCATTTATTTGATAATCTCAAATCAAATTAAATTAGTTTTAATGCTGGTTTTAAGGCTGTCTCCTCCTGTATTTTTTTCTGAATTTCTTCTCAATGCTATACTTTATTAGACTTGGATTCAACATGACACCAAGAAGAGAGAATCTGAAAAAGTACAGGAATGTAAATGCTATCAGAAACATCTCCTGGGCCATGTCAACCTCTTCAATTTGCCAAAAAAAAAAAAATCTGGGTACAATTGCGGTTTTCAAAATCTCATATTTTTACAAATTCCTCCGCTGAAGCCAACAAAATCCCATAGATGCCTCTAACCTTACTGCTTTCACTAATGAGTGCAAACATTTACTAGTGGAAGTGGCAAAGCCTTGATAAACAATCAAAAGGAAATTATGTCTGGTATACATAATAAATCAAGTGACCAATTCATAATAGAAGATATAATCAATCATAAAATAAAAGTTTCATCAAAGGATCATATTTGTAGAGATATTGCTTTATATGAACCATGACTGAAGATGGTATACATTCAATAAATTACAATATAACTTATTAGCATATTTTTGAAAACTAATTCCATTATAACACAGATTCTTTAGGTAATATTTTTTATTCTACATTATATGAATATACATCATGAATCTGTTTTGATACTTCCTTTTGTTTCATTATTTTCCCTAATATTCATTATCATGACATCTCTTTAGCTTTTTGATTATAATTATTGAAATCTTCATTGAATTATTTATTAAACTACAGAAAAGAAAAAAGTTTCTGAATGCACATTAAAGATGTTTTTTTCTAAAATACAGAATTTAAAAAGTATAAAAAATTATATGTATATTTTACATGTATCTGATATATATCAGACACGTATTAATGGAAAAAAACATTCCAGATATCAACCAGACCTTATTTAATATAGTACAGATGTTCTAACACCAGCAAAAAGATGTATTCCCAATCAGCAAAATTTACATTTGTATTTCTCAATTTCTCTACTTTGTAAAAAAACTGAACTTGTTTTTGAGAGTGCATTGCCTTGTCAAAGACTCAGATTATAATATTTGGTGCCAAAGTCAAGGGAGGCCTTGTGGGAAAACACTGATGGTCAGGGATATCCAACTAATTAGAAGTTACAAGATTAAATGGGAAAACCAAGACCAAGGTTTGAATCCAACTGTTGCTGACAAAGTAACAATCTGTGAGCTTTTCAGGAAACCCAAATCCAGTTGATTAGTGACCTGGAATCAAGGTGTATATAATATTAGTCCGAGGGGAAAAATAGTTGTAACTGAGAGATTAGTGGGTTAGGTCATGCAGACTATGGAGGGAATCAAATTAAAAGTTAGAAAGCCAAGATCCTGAGACAGTGGAAACCTACCATCCTTGAGAGAAAGTTTCTGTTCAAGGTCAGTATAATAAGGAACTCAAGAGTTTAAAAGTCATCACATCTTGTCAATTTTTCCAGTAAATAAATATAACCAATTTGAAAGCAATGTGAACTAGGCTCACTGTTCTGCAGAGATTTTTAAAGCTTTATGAAAGTGTATTTGTTCCTCAGGGCTTGTAACAAAATGCTTAGGCCCTTGGGCAGTCAATATTGTCATGGACCAGTCAGTGTTCAATGTGATATTAGGGAGGAGCCAGTGTTTGATTATCCTTTACTTTACCTTTATGGTGAACGACTTGGGGTAGCATGGGGACATGTAACACGCATGCAGGTATTAGTCTGACTACAAAAACCTTTGCAAGAAGACACTATTGTGATGCATGCTTTAAAATCATGAAAAAAGTCATTTGTTTCTGAGCCTCATTCCACCAGACTGAGATTCCACCAATTCCTAGGGCTGAGTTAGTCTCCCAGCTTATAAAGGAAGACATTTTTAGTACATGTCATAGAAACAAAAGTATAAAGATAAACTGAAAGAAGGTATAGATAAAATAATTTGTGACCTGTAAAATCATCATCACTATGCATCAGTGATCTATGCAAATAGGGATATTATATGGAGACTGTGAGGTAATGAAAATAATGGATATTCCAAAGTTGTTCATCTTTGACTCTGTGTTTAATGGCAAAATAGTCTGTATTTAGTCTCAGAGATACTTACTTATAAATATTAATATTTACATAGGTATCTACATAGTATGCTACAAATGATATAGGAGAGATTGCTATAGACGTCTTTACTGCTGCAGACAACTTTGATATGTGCTATGCCTCTCCATATTTCTGTGACGTAAAGGTAACCACTACCATCATTTTAAGATCACTGATAAACTAACTCAGCCGAGTAGGTGAGAACAATTAGTAATGTTTATGTTTGGTTGTTTGCCTTGACACAACTCAGCAAGAAAATCAACAGAATTTAAATCATACAATTTTAATTGTAAATAAAATTATCTGCAAATCAAAAGTGTGGAAATCAGACCGTTCCTTATTTTAGGTTAAAAGTAGATAACAATAGAGCTATTAAAGTATCAGAGCACATCACATGAAGGAAAATCGAGGTTATTAGATTAAACAATGGAAACAACAACCCACCTCGCCCCCCAAAAAACCTCTACATTTTACTTGAATTATCTGAATATTTCTAGTCAAAGCTCTCTCTGGCCTGAAATGTCACCATTCTCCTCTGTTCACCATTTCACAGGGCATGTGAGGAGCTTTGAGTGTCCCTCTATCTCTACCAAAGGGGAAACTCATTTCTTTAATTACATTATAATCAATTCAGAATCAAGTCTCCCAAGTTTCCTCACAGTCTTCTGTTCTCCATGACAAGATTCTCCCCGGGGGGCCTGGGTGGTTCAATCTGTGGAGGGTTGAGCATCAACTTCAGCTCAGGTCATGATCTCACAATCCCTAAGTTCAAGCCCTGCATTGGGCTTTCTGCTGTTAGCACAGAGCCCACTTTGAATCTGCCCTCCTCTCTCTGCTCTTCGGCTGCTCAGGATTTCTTGCTCTCTTGCTCTGTCAATCTCTCTTTCTCTCTCTCTCCAAAATGAATAAACATTAAACAAAAACGATTCTCCCCTTTGCTGACTGAGTTTCACAGCAGAGCAGCTTGCAGAGGAAAGAAGCAAAGAGGTTAAATGACGGCTGCACGGTTATTACAAGGCTGGGCTATAACACTCAAAGGTAAAATGGATGGGGGGGCCTCCTAGAGGGCCTTCAAAAATTATAGGGGAGAGGCACGGAAGTCAACCTATGGAAGCAAGTTTTAGAAAGTTTATATACAAGAAGAAGCCAGTCTGTTTTTGAGTTATGACTGTAAGGGTTTTGGTACAATAACCCTCATTATGAGGCGTATTAACATTGTGTGAACATAAAGATTATTGTGTGAAATTGAAAGAACTCCATAAATTGGGACCAATTTAAAGAGAGGGAACGGAAGAAAGTCAGGGGAGGCAAAGCCCGTATCTGTAATTTGACTTGCCTTTCTTAAATGAGAGGATATATACATTAAATCATCCACAATTTCCTGGCATATTACCAAACATAGGGTTTCTGAATAACCAAGGTAGAGCATGAAAGCAAACTACCACTTGAAAAACGAAAGGCTGCATACTCTATAATAGAGTCATACCTCAAATTATGAAGTTAGTTAATGGAAGACTTTCTTTCCCCAAATGTGCCCATACAATAGAACAAAAGAACCACAGACTGAGGTGTGGGATGGGTTCTTTCCTTATAATTTGTTAGAAATTCAAACTTGAAAATTAGGTGAAAGTCGATCTAGATTACAAACCACTGAAAGTTCTCTAAGGACAAATGGCATAAATTAAGGTATTTTATAGCTATATTTAGTCAGCATGATTTGGAAATCATAATGTAATTCTTCTGAAAAGTATACACCACAATGAATTTTTCTTTGACATGGCAACAGGTACAGGTTCTATAAAGAATCTGGTTTGCCTCATTAATTTAATGTTGCTGCTTGACTTAAATATAATTGAGTTTCATAAATGACCATTTTGTCACCTGGGTATACATGCAAAAGTACAGCAAATATTGAAGTGTGCAAAAATAATGACATTTAAACTGGCAAATGAAGGAAAACAGAAACTATTTAACATTATTTTTGCAAGTATGGGAATGGCATTGCTAGAGAGAAAAATCTGAAGTTTCATTTTCCCTTTAAGAAGGGAATCAATCAGACTTTATTAAAGGAAGTTGAATAAAGTTAAGTTTTTGTTTGTTCAAGTTATGTATTCTTGTAAATCCCATCCCTACAGCTGTCGAGAGAACCAGAGGCTACAGACTATTTATGACCCTTGTGGCAAAATAAATTACATATTTGCAAACTAATTAGGCTGAGCCAAGTTCTAAAGTGAGATTAAATGTAGCCATGCTCTCTTTGCGCTCTTAAACCTCAGGCCTCTCCATGGCTTTTCCAGCCGGTCAGTGTAAGCAGATAAGGACTCCCTGGGTCTGGAACTGCTGTATCACCCACTGGAAATGCAACTTATTCAGGCTGTCATGAACTGTGAAACATGTCAGACAGCTATGAGAAACCACAAAGCTTAGCTAGGATGGGACCCATGTTTCAAAATTACACTTGCTGCTAATCTTCTCGGTTAAAACTGAAAATACAAAATCCCTTGAAGTTTCTCACCTAAGATTCAGCTTTTGTTCTCTAAACAATTAAAACAAGCCCAAAACCTTTTTTTCCCTCTTTTTTTTTTGACAGAATTATCTGACTTTCTGTAACAGTTTGCAGCAGGTTTAAATAAAAGTGTATTCTATCCATAATGTTAAATTTTTTTTTAATACTTTCACTCCAGTTATTCACTACATACCTATGAATGACTTGAGGAATTATTCCATTTACCAGTGCAAAGTGTGTCTTTTAAGTCTTAAGTTTTAGAAGTTTAGTTCAGTTGGATTTTCATTTGCTTTTAAAAAGTAAAATATGCAGGGCGCCTGGGTGGTTCAGTCACTTAAGCATCAGACTCTTGATTTCAGTTCTGGTCATGATCTCACAGTCTGAGATTGAGTCCCACATCCAGCCCTGTGCTGACAGCACTGAGCCTGCTTGGGATTCTCTCTCTCTCTCCCTCTCTCTCTACCCCTCACCCACTCACGCATGTGTGCCCACACTCTCTCTCTCTCTCCAAATAAATAAATAAACACTAAAAAAATAAAAAGTAAAATATGCATTTTTGCACAAATCATATTGTGTTTCAAGATTCCATTACTTACAAAAGAATATAAACTTATCTTTTTAAAAGTACCCAAAGACTTCAGTGAATCATAATAATATATGACTTGCATGGATATATACTTTTATATATATATATATATATATATATATATATATATATAACATCTATGAACAAATTCTGTGTAATGTATAATTCATATTGATACAGATTGATGCAAAGTAGAAAGAAAAATAATTATGTGGTTTGTGTGGGGCTTTCAACTCAAAACGGTATACTGATGACCCTATTTTAAGACCATAGCTTATCAGTCATGAAATTCCTAATTTTTTCTTTATTGTACTGCTTTTATGTTCTTTTTCATTATGAGTATAAACTATTCATAAAAACAAACAATTCAACAAGTGAGTTTTAACTGATAGAAGGTTTTACACAAGAAGCACATATTGTCTCTTGCAAACAAATGTCTTCCCTTTGAAGTATACTCTGGATAAAAACTTTGATTTAAACACAGGACAATTTAAGGGCACCTGGCTGGCTCAGTTAATTGGTTAACTGTCAGACCCTTGGTTTCAGGTCAAGTCATGATCTCACGGTTTGTGAAATCGAGACCCATGTCAGGCTCTGTGTTGACTGATCAGAGCCTGCTTCAGATTCTCTCTCTTTCTCTCAAAATAAATAAATAAACTTAAATAAATATATAAATAAAACAGGACAGAGTCCTCAAAAATATTTTTTCACAAACAATTCATACTTTTTTCACTTCAAATACATTTCTCAGCATATAAAAATTACTCACCCAAGAAAAGTTTAATTGATACTTGTTTTCAGGATCCACTTAGTACATAAAATATGACAGATGTATAATTACCAAATGTATCCTTCTATAGTCTAAAACAATAGGTTTTCAGAAAATGCTCACGAAATCTCAACAATTGAAAATAATCATAGTATTATTTTTTACTTATAAATATACTAATTGTTCAAAATGTGTGTGCCCAAAAAACTCTTAATGCTACAAGTTTTGTTGTTGTTGTTGTTGCTTTGTTTTGTTTGTTTGTTTTGGCAGGGGTAGCGAGCTTGAGCTGAGCTTTTGAAATTAAACGTCTCCCCACCATGCCTAAAGAAAATTCAAGACTCATTTTAGTTATTTAACCTCCTAATAATTACGTACTTTTTCTGTTACTGATTATGCTCCCTGTTTTTGTACTTAGCTCTTTTATTGTTGGAAGCTCTTTATTGTAAGAATACGGTGAGCAACACACACACACACACACACAGATATATATATGTGTGTGTGTATATGTAAAGACATATAAAACATGTAAAAGACATATAAAAATATATAAAGAGAGAGAGAAAGAGAGAGAGAGAGAGTGTCTCCAGCCCTCACAGAGCCTACATATTTTGAATGCAAAGTAAGAATTCAATAAAGAGTTTTCTATTGACATTTTAAAAACTATGCCAAACAAAACATCACTTTAAAAGAAACTGGCCCAAAGAGGACACTGCTAAATCTATAGTTGCTCTCCTTTGTCATTTATTGACTCCACTCTTGTATTGCTGAGCATTTAAAGCACATTTTACTTCTCCAACAAAAACTTCTTGTTTATGGGGGGAAAATCCATTATTCAAATCCCATTTGATGGTATTTCATTTCATACTTAGACTAGGACAGTTTGGTTGCATTCCACACTTCATAAATAAATAAATGGTAGCTCAGAAGACCAACCAGCCAGTAAGTATCAAAGCTTAGATTTGAACAAGACTCTGTCTTAGAGTTAAAGCATTGCATCTTCCCATGACTGTATTATGGCCTATAAAGCCAGAGTACAGAAAACCATTTGTGAAAAAGGAATTTTAAAAAATCTTCATTAACCTGAATGCAGGAATATTTATATTCTCTTCCCAGAGACACTAAATACATATAAGGCTAAAAATGATAAACTAACAAAAATGGTAAGACTGTATATACTTTTTAAGATTTATTTTAAGCTATTAGAGAACACAGTCTCTTTCTTAGAATATTTTACTGAATTATGTGTTTCTGGATTGTCATTAGAAAGAACCATGTAAACCCATGCTGATGATCTTCATAAATTCCCAGCACTATAAGACAAATACAATCCCCCGACTTTTCCTTTGGTTCACAGGTGCACGTTGTAATGGTAGAAACGCAAGGATGAAGAATTCAGAGCAAAGTCAGATCAGACTATCCGATCATGGAGTTCTGATTCTGAGTCCTCTCACAGTACAAGAGAGGCATTTACTAGCTAGTTCTGCTTATTTTGCACTCTGGCCAATTTATTTTTTCTGTCTTATTTATTTTTAAACTAAATCAAACAGAGTATTTCATATATCCCGCACAAGCTTCGTAGCCACATTTCCAAATAATGAGTAATGAACTGGTTTTGCTCTGTCATTTGTGTTCTTGTTAAATGCAACACAGCAAACCATACAGACAGCTTAGAGATTCCCTTCGAATGTGAGTAAGATTCAGAACCAAGTGCAACTTGAGCAGTTTTTTCCCACAGTTTCTTTTTTAAAAGTTTGCTTTCTCTACTTTCAAGAAAGTTATGTACTATTTTTTTAAACTCACACTATTTATACTTTCACGTAGAGTAGCCATGCTTTTCTGTAGCTAATCCAGACATCTCCATTAGTTCTAATCAATTGCTAGCTATTTTTCAATGAATTTCAGGACATAGAACATTCTACTTTATCCAGATATTCTGGATCATGTGTATTCCTTTCTTTATCTTGTTTAATATGGATGTATTTCATTTTCCACCAAAATTTAAGTGTTTCAAGTAAATTAATATGAAGGCTTGTCATTCATATTTTGCATCTATCATATCTCTACACAACTTGTAACAAAAAATTACCTGTAAATATTTTGAGTATTTAAGGAAAATATACTACATTTCTATACAGCTATTTTTATGAGTACAAAATTATTTGATTTAGAGCATTTAAAAATGTCTTTTGGAGAATTAAAATCATAAGCCAGATAATTCCATTGCTAAATATTCATGTGCACAATTCATGTCATTATGAATACTTTATACAAACTGCAGATGCTCATCTGAACAATTGCACTGGAATCCCTCATGAAAATTTTAAGAAATCATCTGAATCTTGAATTTTAAAACTGAAATAATGAGTGTCTATATAAATTTTCAATGAATGTGAAGAGTTATAAATGGAAAGGGAGGATTCTAGAAAGGTAGTGGAGGAGGAAGCACAAGGAATCTTCTCTCTCCACCTAGACAACAATTATACTGGCAGAGTCTGTCTGATGTAAATATTTTGGAATCTTCAAGTCTGTTAAAGGCTTGCAACTTCCAGGGGGAATATATGGATAGTAAATTGTGGTCAATTTGGTCAATTTCAGCTGTTAGCACAATAGTAGCTACACGTCCCTGACCAATCAAGTAGCAGGAAGTTGAGCACATGTTCCTAGAGTGGCTTGCATACAGCATGTGGGAGTCAGGTGTGTAAAAAGGACCTCCTCCTTCAAATATCAGGGATCCTGCTCTGATTTTGGTTGCTGCTTTTGATCACAGAGGTGCAGACAAGAAGGTGGGCAGCCATTGTTGTTGCACCTCTCCTTATCGTTGTATGCCTTTCCCCTTTTGGCAGAAGTGACTTCCTGGGTATTTAAGGAACCAGTGCCCTAAGAAGACCTTAAGTTTACATGTCAGTTTGATCCTTGGCACAGACATAGACTACAACAATAGTTTTAAAAAGCAATAAGCAAGAATAACAAATAAGAATTGATGCTCTGGAAGGGGCCCCCCGGGTGGCTCAACTGGTTAAGCGTCTGAGTCTTGGTTTTGGCTCAGGTCATGATCTCACAATTCATAGGCTTGAGTCCCATGTTGGGCTCTGCATTGACAGCATGGAGCCTGCCAGGGATTCTCTCTCTTCCTCTCTCTCTGCCCCAGCTTATGTGCTCTCTCTCAAAATAAATAAATAAACTTAAAAAAAAGAGTTAACACTGCAGAAGAGGGATAACTGATTTCCAGGGTTGTTATATTATTAAAATCAAATGTCTAATTTTTAGCATATAAATCACAAGGCATGCAATGAAACAACAAATTATGGCCCATTTAAGGGAAAATTTTAATCACAGAAACTTTCCCTGAAAAATATTTCACGGTAGATATACTAGAAAAAAAACTTTTGAAACAACCATTTTAAAGTTGCTAAAAGAACTAAAGGAAGAACTAAATAATAAAGAAAGCAAACAAACAAACAAACAAACAAAAACAATAAAAAACACAATGTATGACCAAAATAAAGAGAGAAAATCTAAAAAAGAAAACCAAAAATTAAATTGTGGAGCTTAAAAATAATTTTTGTCAATAAATGTGTTCATTCAGTAGATGAACTCAGAGAGGCCCACACCAAGACACATCATAATCCACTTTCAAAAACTAAAGGCCGAGAGAGAATCTTGAAAGCACCAAGCGAGAAGGTAACTCATTGTATACAAGACATCCTCAATAACATTATTAGCAGATTTCTCATCAGAAACTTTGGAGGCCAAAAGGCAGAGGGATGGTTTATTCAAAGTACTAAAAGGGAGGGGCGCCTGGGTGGCGCAGTCGGTTAAGCGTCCGACTTCAACCAGGTCACGATCTCGCGGTCTGTGAGTTCAAGCCCCGCGTCGGGCTCTGGGCTGATGGCTCAGAGCCTGGAGCCTGTTTCCGATTCTGTGTCTCCCTCTCTCTCTGCCCCTCCCCCGTTCATGCTCTGTCTCTCTCTGTCCCAAAAATAAATAAAACAAAAAAAAAAAAAACAAAAAAACAAAAAAAAAACACAAAAAAACCCACAAAGTACTAAAAGGGAAAAAACTGTCCTATATTTGACAAAACTATCTGTCAAAAATGAGGACATTCTGGATAAATAAACATTCTGGATAAATAAATGGTGAGTTACTCTATTACTGCTGGACTCGCTCTGCAAGAAATGCTCAAGGGAGTCTTTCAAGGTAAAATAAAAAGACCTAGTTAATAACTCAAGTCTTATGAGGAAATAAAGATCTCAATAAAGGTAAATACATGGACAACTACAAAAGCTAGTACTACTGGAACAATGATTTGCAACTGCACTGGTGATTTTCTACATAACTTAAGAGACTATATATTTTTTAAAAAATATTATTCTAAAAGCTAGTATTATTGTAACTTTAGTTTCTAACTCCAGATTTTGTTTTCTACATAATTTAAGGTATTAACACATTTGAAAGAATTATTGGTTCATGTTCTTGGCACACAATGCATAAAGATGCAATTTTTTTATACCAACAACAAAAAAGGATGGGGATGGAGATATATAAGAGCATATTTTTTGTATATTACTGGTTAAGCTAATATAAATTCAAATTAAAGTGTTATAACTTTAGGATGTTAAAGAAAGTCCCCATGGTAACCACAAAGAAAATAGCCATAGGATATACACAAAATAAATGAGACAGGAATTTAAACATTTTACCACAAAAAATGACTAAATGCAAAAGAAGACAGTAATATGGAAAATAAAGGACAAAAATCTGTAAGGCATGTAGAAAATTACAGAAGTCCCTGCATACTGGTAACTATGTTAAGTATAAATGGATTAAAATCTCCGATCAAAAGACAGAGATTGGAAGAATGACTTGAATCATATTATCCAACTATATATTGTCTACAAGAGATTTACTTTAGATCCAAAGACACAGATAGATTGAAAGTGAGAAGATGGAGAGGATTATCCATGCAAATATTAAGAAAGCAGAGCTGGCTATACTGATTATCAGACAGAATAAACTTTAAATAAAAAAAAATGTTACAAGAGACTAAAAGTACATTAATAGAAGTTTCAATAATAGAAGTTTCAATACAGCAAGAAGATACAACAATTATAAACATTTACATGTTAGTGACAGACCATCAAAATATGTGAAGCAAAAACTGACAGAAATAGAGGGAGAAAAAGTTCAAAAATAGTAGTTGGAGTCTTCAATACGCTACTCACAATAATGGATAGAACAATCAGACAGAAGATAAGTTAGGAAACAGGACTTAAACAACAAAATAAACCAACTAGATTTAGCAGACATATACAGAATACTATCCAAAAGCAACGGCAAATGCATTATTTTTAAAAGCACACAGGACATTTTCCAAAATAGATAATACGTTAGGTCACAAATTTAAGTCTAAAAAGACTTCAAAAGTTAGAGATCATATAAAGTAACTTTTCTGACCACAACAGTATAAAGTTAGAAATCATTAACATAAATAAAACTAAAAAAAATTACAAAATAAACATTATATTCTCAAATTGATGAGTCAAAGAAGAAATAACAAAGGTAGTTAAAGAAATTCTTAGAGATGAATGAAAACAGAAACACCATGTATGAGAAACTAATGAGACACAGCAAACGCAGGAGTAGGGAGGGATTCAGAGCTCTAAATGCTTACATTAAGAAACAAGAAAGATCTCAAATCGACAACTTAACTTTACAACTTAAAGAACTAGAAAAAGAAATGACTAAACTCAAAGTTAGCAGAGTTAAGACAATAATAAATATAAGACTGATATAAATGAAATAGAGAATAGAAAAATAATAGATATAATCAATTAAACCAAAAGTTAATTCTTCAAAAAAGTCAAGATAAAAAAATTTCAGCTACATAGACTAAGACAAAAAAAAAAAGATACTCAAATTACTAAAACCAGAAATTAAGTGGAGACATTATTACCAATTTTACAGAAGTAAAAAGCATTATAAGAGACTACTATGACCAACTGCATGCTGACCGACTGAATAACCTAGATGAAAAGGATAAATATCCAGATACACAAAATCTACCAAGATGAAATCATAAGTTAATAGAAAATCTGAATAGACCTATAGTTAGTGTGAAGACTGAATCAGTAATCAAAAATCTCCTGACAAAGAAAAGTCCTGGACTCAATAGCTTCTGATCAATTCCATCAAACATTTAAATAAAAACTAATTGCAATTATTGTCAGCAATTCCTAAAAAATAAATAAATAAATAAAGAGGAAAGAACCCTTCCTAACGCATTCTATGAGGCCAGCATTAATCCATTAACCTGATGTCAAAACCAGACAAAAACACTAGAAAAATAAGTAAATAAATAAATTAAAAAAACTGCAGACCATTATCTTTTAGGAATATTAATATAAAAATCCTCAATAACATCGTAGCAAACCAAATTCAGCAGCATTTTAAAAGATTCATTTACTATGGCCAAAAGAATTTATTCCTGGAATGCATGGATATTTCAACATACAAAAATCAAACAATGTAGTACACTACAATTCCAGGATAAAGGAAAAAAATGCATCATCACCTTAATTGATGCAGAAAAATCATTCGACAAAATTTAATACCCTCTTCATGATAAAAGCACTCAAAACACTAGGAATACAAAGTAAATACTTCAGCAAAATAAAAGCCATATATTAAAAATATACAGTTAATAATACTCAATGGTGAAAGATTAAAATATTTTCCTCCAGAAACAGTAACAAGGCAAGGATGCCTGCTTTCACCACTTCTATTTAACTAAGATTACTAGCCAAAGCAATTAGACAAAATTAAAGACATCTAAATTTGAAGGAAAGAATTGAATTTATCTCTGTTCACAATCATGTGATCTTACATGTAGAAAATTCCAAAGATTCCACAAAAATCTTTTAGAACTAAAAATGAATCCAATAAAATGAGAACATCCAGTCAACACCCAAAATCAGTTGCATTTCTATACACTAACAATGAACAAACCAAAGAAGAAAATTCAAAACATAATTCCATTTTAATAGCATCAAAAATACCATTCTTAGTAATTAACAAAAGAAATTTAAGACATGCACAACAGAAACTACAAAATATTCTTGTAAAAGTTTTTGAAAGAAATTAAAGGAAACATTAATTAATGGAAATGCATCCCCTATGCACAGATTGGAGTATTTTAAGTATTAAAATGTCAATAGTACCCAAGACTTTAACGATATAAAATGTAGGATAAGTGGCCCCGCCAATACATGGGGAGATAAAACAATGCTACTCTGGACAGAAGATCACATGTCTCTAACCCTAAATCCAAAGTTCCTGCTAAGTGTGTGTCTGTCACAAGACCCAGTTGTGAGGATGAAGATTTCTAGCAAATTACTCCAAATGGAAGCACCTTTACAGTGCACACTAGTATTTCGGTGATATGAGAAATACCCTAACTGTTCATTGACATGTCAAGTTGTCAGAAGTGCACGGACATGTTTTACCACCTATACAGGCTTTCTTTCTTGAATGTTAGCTGAGCCAGTAGCAGGAGCAATGTCATACAGTGGTTGGATGCTTCTCTTTGGTCTGATGTGTGAAAAAAATAAATAGGAACAATTAAGACTGCTTTTTTAGAGAAAGAGAAGCTGCTGTCTCCATTTTCTCAATAGTCTGCTTATGTCTAGACGTAGATTATCTTTTAAAAAGCTATAATAGATTTTTTAAATTTATTTTGAGAGAGAGAGAGAATTCCAGGCAGGCTCTGGATAGTGCAGAGCCTGATGTGTGTGGCTCAAATTCATGGACCCTGAGACCCTGACCCAAGCCGAAGTCAGATGCTTAACTAACTGAGCCACCCAGATGCCCCTATATATTTTTTTAATCTTTGCAAGTGAAAAGAAGTTTTTAAAATATACAATAGAATTAAGTTTTATTAAACAGTAATTCCATAACATCAGTACTTAGAAAAGCTTGTGGAATCTTTGGAAATTTCAAAGAAAGGAAAAAACAACCAACTTGCTTAGATGTTTCCATTTAACTTAGCCTAGATACAGTAATAATTTATAGATGCTTAGAAATACTTAACAACTATATAACTTTAATTGAGTATAAACAAGCTTAGTAATGAAATGATCCATTTATTCATCTCAGGTGATGTAGAAGATTCAGAAGTCCATCCAACATGTTATATAGGCTCTCAGATGTGCAGTCAAGATAGAGAAATGTGACTTATGTCTTAATACTTATATTATGAGGTGAGAAGCTGGAAAATACTAATGCAAGCAATATTGACTACAGAGTTTCAAAAGAATGCAAAAATATTTCTACTGAAAAATAAATAAACCTTTGTAAAAAAGCTCAAATTTATATTGGACCTTGAAGGAAGGATAAGAAAGAGTAGGAGTAACATAAACTGAAGCATGGCCAGAACAGAGAATGCATGTATGACACAATGAGTGGACAGGCTTTGATGTGCCAGGTGTTTATTTAGGGACCTGGTACGAGAGACGGAGAGGGACACATAAAGCATGTGCATACATGCATACACACACACACACACACACACACACACACACACAGAGTATAGTCAACCATTTTGAAATGTGGTTACCTGAATCATAACTTATATAATTAGAGAAATGGAAATATTTTCCAGTTTACTTTATGGACCCCAATGGCTGATCTTTTACATATCCTGGAAAATTAGAATTCTATTTTAGAAATCACTGTTATACACAATAGTGATTATTTGTTTATTAAATGTATTTATTTATTGAGAGAGAGAGAGAGAAAGAGAGAGAGAGAATGAGTGGGGGAGGGGCAGAGAGGGAGAGAGAGAATCTCAAGCAGGCTCTGCGCTATCAACATGAAGCCCAACGTGGGGTTAGATCCCATGAACCATGAGATCATGACCTGAGCCAAAATCGAGTTGGTTGCTTAACTGACTGAGACACACATGATGTAAAAGAGTAGAGAACGAGAGTAGTGTCAGTCTCTGAAACCATTTCTGATTATGCCAGTCCATGGTGTTCAACCTTTCCTACAGGATAGCACTACTGAAGAAGGCCTTAGAACCTTCCTAATAATAGAATCTTGAGACACTTACCAGATAAAGAAAAAGCTCTTTACTCCTCCTTAAACTTTGAGAATATTTATGTACATAAATATATACATATATAAATACTATGTATTATAGTATTATAATACAGAAAATATTGTTCATAATAATGAACTTTAACAATAAAAAATCAAACAATGTTTACTAAAATGGAATATATTGGCATGATTTAAAAAATTATAGGGGTGGGGCACCTGGGTGGCTCAGTCAGTTAAGCGGCCGACTTCGGCTCAGGTCATGATCTCATGGTTTGTGAGTTCGAGCCCCGCGTCGGGCTCTGTGCTGACAGCTCGGAGCCTGGAGCCTGCTTAGGATTCTGTGCCTCCCTCTCTCTCTGCCCTTCCCCCACTCATGCTCTGTCTCTCTCTGTCTCAAATATAAATAAACATAATTTTTTCTTAATTTTAAGGTTAAAAAATGTAAAAACATGTCTTCTAAAATTATGTATCAGTTACATTCACTATTAAAATAACCATGATGGTCAGCCCACAGCTATTCTTCACTAGAAATAAGAAAATTTTATGAGCTATATTCTAGGAAAAAATCATATTTACACTGAATATTAAAGTATCCAAAAAAGTGTATATTTGAGCAGTTAACTGGGTCTATTTTTTTGAAGTTTCAAATGACTATGAATACCTCCATCCTCCTGTACATTAAATTTTTATAAAACACTCATGAAATATTCATGTTTCTTTTCTCACTACTCACAAATATCTTTCACATATAAATTAGTTTCATTTCTTCATACCATTTATTTCTCTGATTTATAAAATTATATACATAGGGGAGCCTGTGTGGCTCTGCCGGATGAGCATCTGACTTCAGCTTAGGTCATGATCTCATGGTTTGTGTGTTCAAGCCCCATATCAGGCTCTATGCTGACAGCTCAGAGACTGGAGCCTGTTTTGAATTCTGTGTCTCCCTCTCTCTCTGCCCCTCCTCAACTCACACACTTTCTCTCTCTCAATCTCTCAATGATAAAAACACGTTAAAAATAAAATAAAATAAAATAAAATAAAATAAAACACATAAAGAAAACTCATTTTCTTAAAAATTTAAAAATTATTTGAATAGAAGTTCTTTTATTATTACAGCAACAACCAGGCAAAGTACAGAATTATGAATGAATTTGGGTCTTCATATTAAGACATCTGGGTAAGTTTCCAGCATACAAATAATTTTACTTAAAGCTGTCATTCACTCAGTTTTCCTATTGCCCTCGTTCCCTATGTATTTTGATCTACATAGTTTAAACTCATTAAGACTGCTATTTTATATAAATTTCTAATTTAGATTGGGTTTATTTTTTTAATTTACACAATGAAAATAGTCCAATATATTCTTGTTTTGATTTTTAACATATAGAAGTCCTTCCATTACATTCAAATTAGAAGAAATTTCCTTTCGCTGAAAATACAGAATTAATGTGGATTACTTTTATCCCCTTATCTTTGCAATTCACAAGATTTTAGAGCACTTGTATTTAATATAGACAGATGATTTTTATAGTCTATTTCTTTTAAACCATGTGAAATATAGTCATTAAAATGATAACCATTTTTCTTCAGGCAGATTTATATGGGAAATCGTGTAATTGTAGAAAATATTCTTTGTAGAGAATTTTTTAAAAGCATCGGAATTTATTAAGATTTTAAAAACTGCAGTAGTTTAGAACTAATACTAAACAATGATTATTTAAAATTGTTTCTAAAATAGTAAAATTGAATAGTATAATATATGCAAATGCAGTTTCATCCAGGCAACTGTAAATAACATGGATTAAAGAAACACGGGAATAAAAATCTTAAATGTAACTTAATATGATGTTACAATAACTTTTAGCTATTGGAAAATGACAGGAAAACTACACATCCTCCTATAGAAAAACCATCACTACCATAATATAAAGGAGTTATGTCTCATAGATTACTTCAAAAGAAACAAACCCCCAAACCCTCTGAGACCCATTTCATCACAATTAGTAGCCAAAGAAGTTCGTTGAGAACTAGTATATTACAGCACTGAGAACACGAAATAACCATCATGTTCATGTCATTGAACCACATGAACCTTTTACTCATTATTTATAAAAGATGCTTGCTAATATATCATAAAACAAAGAAAATTTGTGAAAATATGTGTTTTTACTTATTTTTTTATTTTTTAAAGTTTTTTAATGTGCATTTATTTTAAGAGAGATAGAGAGCATGAGCAGGACCAGGAGCGGGGAAGGGGCAGAAAGAGAAGAAGACAGAATCCTAAGCGTGCTTCAGGCTCAGAGGGAGTTGTCAGCACAGGGCCAGACAGGGGGTGGGGGGCCTGAACTCCAAGCCGCAAGATCATGACCTGAGCTGAAGTCAGATGCTTACCCGAGTGTGCCACCCAGGCGTCCCTGTGATAATATGTGTTTTAAGAACACAGACAAAAGCACACACAATGATAAGATAAAATAAAACTTTGAAAGGGACCGTTGTGTGTTTGGTTGGTAGAGAGGGGAGACAGAAGACAGAAAGACCTAAAAGTATGATCATGTCATATGTCATGCAGGCACATCTGAGATGCAGTTCCAAAAGAACCCCAACAATAAAAAAAGAAGTTTTTAAGTAACAAAGACATATCAATTATTTATTTCATTATTTTTAGTAGCACCATAACACAACACAGAAAACTCCTGACAAATTTAGGAAAGTCACACATTAGGTCACATCGTAATATGACAAAACAGATTTATTTATTTTTTATTTTTTTAACGTTTTTTTAATTTATTTTTGAGACAGGGAGAGACAGAGCATGAACAGGGGAGGGTCAGAGAGAGGGAGACACAGAATCTGAAACAGGCTCCAGGCTCTGAGCTGTCAGCACAGAGCCCAACATGGGGCACGAACTCACGGACCACGAGATCATGACCTGAGCCGAAGTTGGCTGCTTAACCGACTGAGCCACCCAGGTGCCCCGAAAAAACAGATTTAAAGAAATATCTGGGGGTGCCTTGGTGGCTCAGTCGGTTAAGCACTGGACTTCAGCTCAGGTCACGATCTCCCAGTTCACGAGTTCGAGCCCCAAGTCGAGCTCTGCTGACAGCTAGGAGCCTGGGTCCTGCTTCAGATTCTGTGCCTCCCTCTCTCTCTCTGCTCCTCATACTCATGCTCTCTCTCTCTCTCTCTTTCAAATACAAATAATAAAAATTAAAAAAAAGAAATATCTGTATGGGCTTACTCTAACTTTAGTTGAGTTGTGATGCTCATTCTCGCTATTTTCATCCTGTATTTTAAATAATCACTGGCCTTCTTTTCTAAGTATGAACAACAATAAAAAGGTTTTATATTCAATAATGGTCATAGAAAAACATGTATCGACAATAACTTCAATAAAATATTTCCACTGGAAATAAGTTACTTTCTTTTTGAGTCACAATGCAGAACAAAAGTAGTTCAATCTTGTATATCTTCACTACAAAAATGAATTAATAATTTAATAGAAAGAAATCTTCCCTATTATATTATTATTCACTCTGTTTATAGACATAGCATTGCATACTTACCATATGTTGTTCAATTATCAATGAAGAATCCAGGAACTGTTGAATAATCCGAATTTTACTGCATAATTAGTGGGTTTTTGAACAATAAAATTTGAAGTGAGTGTCAAATAACATGTTTTCCAATAAAAACCTGGTTGTATCAAAATTATCTTTTGGATTCTAGCAGGTTCTAGTACACAATGAAAAATATCTACCAGTAGGCAGACCTGCGTCACACTGGGGGCAGGGAGATGGTTATGTCAACCCACAGTGTGCCATCTGCCAGGGACTTCAGGGCACTGGCTCCAACCTGGATCAGTATTGCAGCTTTCTCTGAGGATCAGGCAGAGCACCATTGCCTTTCTCTCCTAGCCCCCTTGGGACAGAGGGACTATATTTTTACTGTACCCTGCATTATCAAATAATTTCAACAGGTACCATTTATATCATAGTCTATGTACATGTCTCTTCTTATGGTTGCATATTACACAATGTATGGACCCATACACTGTGTGCACATCTGATGGCCTTTGTTATTCTGGGTATTATTGGGAAAACTGCCAAGTTTTGAAGCTTAAATTTATATTTAAAATTTCTGCTGAATGTGCATAGGAAGCTAGAAAGTTTCCAGGAAAAAATGTGAATTTGTTTGACCATAAGCCACACTACAAAGCAAGAAGTTTAGCTAATTACAGGTACTAATCATTACTCAGTAAGAAACACTGATATGCTCATTTTTCTTAAAAGCATAATTTTCAATGCTACGTCATCAATATATTAACAAATTAATTTAACACTGTTTTAAAAATGGAAAAGTCCCACATATAAAAATATAATATGACAACAAAAATTATGAAGATCTGTATAAGGGGTGAGACAGTCAGTGGAGATACACTTACACTAATAGACCTACAGAACTCAGGAAAATCTCAGAAATTTTAAGTGCAATGAATGAGAGCATAAAACTGAATGATCATCAAATATTTAAACAATTGTACTCTCATGCCCTCTTCCCAGATTAAAGAGAAGATGAGTTCCTCTCTCTCATCTTAACAGAAGATGCAAGGTCTATTATTTGGTAAGTGGGACCAAAGAAGTTTTGTACTCTAGAATTCTAAACAGGAGGAACATGGAGTTGATGTGCCGAATAAAATTTTGTGGGAATCATCTGACACCATTTGACACTAGCTGCCTTTCCACAGTGTCCTGACAGCCAGGTATGCCAGTATTAACTGAACAGCCTCAAAACAGATATCCGAAAATAGTTACCATTTCTCAGACTCTTGTTGATGGGGAAGTTAGAAACCCATCTGATCTCAAGGCTTGAAAACACTGTCTTTACAAATAGAGATGAGGGTGTTTTTCTTTCACTTATCCAGGCAAGGATCACCAAATACTTGGGGAACGTTTCCATTGTGAATGACAGAGACAAAGCAAACAACAACAACAAAATAAATCTAGGAAAAGAAAACCAAATCAGGGAGCAAAAACAATGCTGAAAATGAAATATCATGATAATTATCAGAGAGAAAAGACTATATTGCATAAATGAGATGAGAAATGACCAGAGAATAAAATATTTAACAATTTTCAAAACTTATAGGTAAATTGAAAGATATGTGTTGAAAACCTTAGGGGAGAGTAAAGATAAATGTAGAGACAATGAGAGAAAACACAGGAAACATGAAGGGATTAATTGAAAAAAGCTAACATTTGATTAAGAAATTCTAATACAAAGCAATGGGGAAAAATTACTAAAAAAAAAAAAAAAAAAAAAAAAAAGCACCCAACTCTATCTTACTCCTTAGGGCATTAATGTCCAGTTTTAAAAGAGAAATAATTTTCCGATGCAAATCCTGTAAAAGAACACTTTACAGGCCATATGAAGCCTGCTGCACTAAGAGAAAGTGAGTGGGCATGTGAGGGTGGGGGCAGAGCATGGAGGTGATTCCTAGTGAAAAATGAAAACATGGAGGACCTAGGTGCTGTAATAGGGTCGTTGGTACATGGAAATTCCATACATGTAACAAATCAATTTTTCATTGTTGATGTGGAGCTTCAGCTTGAATCAATATAAATACTATTAAGCTTTCAGTTTTGGAGTATTCAAGCCAGAAAGATTCTTTATTCCAAGGGAGTTGCTGGTGCCACTGAATTTAGGGCACCCGCTTTGGGACAAAGGTATTGGGACATAGCATCTCTTTAGTTGTATCGAAATCTTACTTGGTATTTGATCTATTAATCTTCACTCTATTCCAATTTAAGCTCCTGTATTTAAAATCAGTTTGTGGGCCTATCGGGCACAGGCATAGAATTTGTAAATCCAAACACCTATCTTTCAAAACAATCTTGGAAAAAAATCCTTATTGAATGCCACTTCTTCACAAAGCTGAAAATGGATTTCTCTACCATATAAATTGATTTTTTTTATTCAGGTTTCAATTAAAATAGAACTTTTGCTAAAATTAAAATCTGGATTAAAAATGTTGGCATTATATGTAGCAATGAAGCAGGTACATAACCTTAATCACAATGTGTAATCATAAACTAAATGCTATAAGGTTAAAATGACCATCTATAGATTAAAATACACGTACTGCAATTGCATCCTGTGAAGCAATATTGAAGGTTTAGTGAAATTATGCAGTGAAAAAACTGTAAAGTCCAACTGTGAATTCATTTCTAAATTGTAGTTAGTTATTACACCCTTCGATTAGTAAAAATGGCAAGAATTTGAGTAAGTTTCCAATGAATCTTCCATTTACAAAATGCTACTATTTTCAAATAAAAATTATCTCCCTTATTTTCAGGAACAAAGAGAAATTCTACTACAACCCTAGGTCCAAATAAACCAGAGCATCTAATAATCTCAGTTGACACTGAAAGGATGTTTATGTGTGATTGTACCTGGCTAAACATTTCACAAATTAAAATTATGCTATTTGAGAGAATTGTTTTATGCTCTGATAAAAATAACTTGATATTTTAAAATGTCAATTTTTCATTTTTGTTTTGAATACTGAAAAGTGAGTACCTGTTTTGAAAGATTATTATCTTCTCTTCATTTGTGCCCAATGAGGTACATAGAACATGCTTACCAAGTGTTAAATGATAGGGTAATGGAAATGCCATGTAACCCTCCCAATCAAAAAAAGATCTTGCTACACCTGTGACACACATTTTTCACTCAAAACTAAATGTCAAAATGACTTCCATTTGAAATTTAAATAGTTCAAGTTGTTATCAGATTTGTTCACAATTCATGTTTTGAAATTTAGTTTTAGGTCAATTAGTGATTGGGATGATCAGTAAGGTTTCAGCTAAACCTTGAAGAATATAATAACTGGTCTAGACAGCAACTGTACCCTAAACCTTGGACCAGGTGCAGAGTAAGCAAGTGAAATTCACAGGAAATTAATTAATGCATTATTTAGAATCAGAATCTACTAACAGGAGATTTTTTTTTCCTAAAATTTTCTTGCTTATGCCACCACAACCAAGCAAGAGATGATATTTATTTTTAGGTAGACGAAGATACATGAGTAGTATATAATGGATTATGGGTATTTATGAACTAGGAAAAAAACTGAACATCAACTAAACTCATGTAAATTAAAAGAAAGAAAGAAATCTATGCTGAAGGAAAAAAGTAGTAGCTGAAATGTTGACTATAGTCCCTGTCTTTTCAGAGATAAATCTAAATCTATCTTCTAACAAATGCCTCAAAGGCAATGAGTATAATTATGCTTACAAAATTCTTCCTCAAACTTTAAAATGATTAGCGTGAACTGCAAAAGAAGCATTTCTTCCCTATTCAAAACTATGTATGTTCTTTAAAAAAATGTCAGAATTTCAACAATGTCGTTACCTATACAGCCAGAAGAGCGCCTTTTAAATATAGTTACAATTATACATATCATTTTCAAAAATCTTTTTAGGTGTACATGTTAGATCACAGAAAAGGAAGGAAAACTGAAATATGAAAAACGATGTGGATGGGGAGACTGTAGCTAGAGGACCAGCCATGTAATTGTTTTTTTGTAAAGTGACTGCCGTCCTTTGGAAAATCTCAACTGGTACTCAGACAATGAGAGCTATTGCATGGATCTGTAGTACACAAGGTTGGATTCCAGTGTCCTCATGGGGGAGAGAAGAAAGAGGGAGGTCTGAGGCTTGGACCCCTGCATGGAGCTAGGAATGTCAACGTTCTTGGAAGAAAGGAAAAGTGTGGGCTAAAAAAATTTGTTTGACTTGGCAAGGAGGTGGGATAAATACTTCTTTGAAAATTAGTAACTGCAAATCTGCTCTCATAGCACAGGAACTCTCAAATCAAGAAATTAATTTAAGATGGTTCCACCTTTGTAAAATTTCAGAGCAGCTGTTCAAAGTAAAGGGATATTTTCTGTGGAAGACTGCATCCAAACCCCAGGCCTTGCATGACACAAGTAAGTAAGATTAGCAAAATATGAGATCGCAATTTAAAATCATAAAATATACTCACCATGAGTGAGATACTGTTGAAACATACAACGAACTAATGTAATTTATATAAATTAAAAATGTGATTGTTGCGGTGCCTGGGTGGCTCAGTTGGTTGGGCATCCGACTTTGGCTCAGGTCATGATCTCACAGTCCGTGAGTTTGAACCCTGCATCGGGCTCTATGCTGGCAGCTTGGAGCCTGGAGCCTGCTTCAGTTCTGTGTCTCCCTCTTTCTCTGCCCCTACCCTATCTGTGCTCTGCCTCGCTCTCAAAAATAAAATAAAAACATAAAAAAAAATTTTAATGTGATTGTTAAATTAAAATCTTAATAGACAGGTTTAATGGTAGCTTAAACATAAGTGAACAAAGAATTAGTGAACTGGTAGGCAGAACTGAATAATAACATGGCAAAATAATGAAACATAATAAAATATAGGTACAGAGATATGGTATTCTAACTTCTAAAAAAAACAAGTTTAGCATTTATAACTGGGATTTTTCAGAATAAGGGAATAGAGAAAATGAGGGAAAAGACAATATTCGTATTCAAGAATGTAATGATATAACATTTTCCAGGATGGATGAAAGACATCAATCTTTAGATTGAGGAACATTATGAACCTCAAACAGAACAAGAACTCCACATGAAGACATGTAATTAAACCTCAAGCCACCAAATTAAAATAGATATCACAAAACCAGCGTAAGAAAAAAGTAAAAATATTTACAAAGAAAAAATTTCCAAATGACAGTGATATTTCAGCTTTCTAATTCATATTTAACGTAAGCAAATTACTCCCTCAGTTCTCTATAGAAGTCCTTCCAGTAGCTATCTAAAACACATTGCAACAAACATACACACACATTACACCATACACATATATATATGTGTACATATATACATATATACATATATAAGTATATGTATGTATATATGTACATATATATATATATATATATATATAAACACACACACTTAGGGGTGCCTGGGTGGTTCAGTCAGTTAAGCGTCTGACTTTGGCTCAGATCATGATCTCATGGTTCGTGATTTCAGGCCCCACTTAGGGCTTGTGCTGACAGCTCAGAGCCTGGAGCCTGCTTCAGATGCTGTGTCTCCCTCTCTCTCTGCCCCTCCCCCTCTCACACTATGTGTCTCTCTCTCTCCCAAAAATAAACATTATAATTTTTTAAAAATATATACTTAAAATTATACATATGGGCTATACTCATACTTTACAGGGAAGTAATTTGTGTTCCACTTTCACAACTTTTTTTTGGTTTGTTTATTTGAGACAGAGAGAGAGAGAGAGAGAGAGAAGGAAAGCACCTGAGTAGGGGGAGGGTCAGAGCGGGGAGAGAGAGAAGGAGAGGGTGAGAGAGAGAGAGAGAGAGAGAGAGAGAGAGAGAGAGAGAGAATCTCAAGCAGGCTCCATGCTCAGCTTGAATCCCGATGTGGGGCTCAATCCATGACCCTGGGATCATGACCTGAGCCGAGATCAAGAATCGGATGCTCAACTGACTGAGCCACCCAGGCACCCCACTTTTGTAACTCTTTACTGAATAAAGGAAAAACGGTGCCTAACGGGCAACAGTACTGCCTTTGGAATCTGATTTCCTGTCAGGGTTTGAATTTTAGTTTCACTATTATTTATCCACATGACCTTATAGATAAGAAGCTAAATTTTATAGTCCCAGTATTCTCCTTTATATGGATTGCTCTCAGCTTCATCCTCTGTAAGAGGATATTCATACTACCAAATTCTTCATTTTGTAGTCAAAATCTATTGACTTAATTTATTTTCAGTTCTTAACAGAGTGACTAAAATAGAATGAATATTTGGGAACTAGGAACTGAATTGCGCCCCACCCCCCATTCATATGTTGAAACCCTAGCCTGTAATGTGATAGTAGTTAGAGGTGGGTCTTGGGGAGGTGATTAGACTTAGTGAACTCATGAGGGTGGAGCCCCATGATGGGATCAGCATTCTCATAGGAAGAGGAAGAGAAACCAGAACTATGAGTATTCTGATCTCATTGGCAAGCTTTAAGCTATCCAAGGCTGAGTGCACTGACTGTCATTCATGTAAGGTCCCTGACTGATACTCAAAATTCACCAAACAGGTTTCTGACACGTTTTCTTTCTACATAAAATACTCACAGGTAAAGAATATTCCTATCATATATACCTGAATGTCTAATTTCCGAGACAGTGATTTCTCATGGTAAATTAACAAATGTTCTTTATTATATATCAGTTTTATAAACACGGAAATCTGCTTCTGAGATAGGGATATATGGAGTAACAAAATCAGGTCTTTGAACGTGAACAACTCTGTCAGATCAAAGCCATTATAAATTCTTCATGGTTTTGCAACTTTGTAAGTCTCAGAAGAATCTATTAACCTTCTTCCCTAGGGTGGAGGGGTAAGGGGTGGTGGTACTCTTCTGTCAAGTTTAATTTCTCTAATGTTCAGCTTTAACATTACTTGTCTCCAGGGTTGTGCCCAAGCACCCACTTTGAATGTTCTGTAGTGTCAGAAATAATTCATCTCTCTTTCTGTCTCTCCCTTTTCACCCTCTTTTGTTTTCTCTCTCTTAAAAATATTATTCTTGCATCTAGGGTAATGGTTGCTTCCACTGGAATCCTAGAACTCACAAGCTCATTCTTTTGGGGCACTATCTTCTCTCCTAAACCACACAGCATTTGCACAAAGACATTACCTACCCAAACCCTCTTATTATTAGAAGAAATTATAAAAGCTGACATGTTGGGGGGAGCATTACTTGAAGAATGTGGTAAATGACTGAAGACAGTTTAATATTTCTGGCACTTCTATCAAAAACCTATTATTCTCAGTAAAAATGAATAAGCAGGTGCCAACACAGATGAAACTAGGATGATTTTTATCTGTTCTGTCTCCATTGTCCACTAAGCCAACCCTTCATAGAAGGGCTCACTCTTTTCTTCATAGAACAAACAGCTAGCTCATGCTTTTTACAGAACCCTTACACCATACATATTAGGATCAGGCCAGGGCCCAGGGCCAGCACAGGAGGGACAGTATAATTTTCATTACTATATACTCACCAATACTTTATATTACTATATACTCATCATTTTCCTTACTATCCTTTTGTAGTTCTATATCCCAATCAATACACTCCAGCTCTCATAATTTACTATGATTTCCTACTTTAGTTTCTTCTTTTAATGGGAAAACAAACCACATTTTCACAACATGATGAAATTCTATATAAGTGAGCAGAAGTGCTATAAATTGTTTTAACTTCTCAGAATTAGCTTATTCTATTATTCCACCTGCCATAATTAGTAGTAATAACTTGAGTTTTCAAAACACAATTTTGAAATAAATTTTAGTAGACAGATGACTTTTTATAGATTGTTTCATAAATGCATGTAAAGTACACTTACTTGTGGAAGAAATCTTATTAATAAATGAAAAACAAGCACATATTTTAGAATATTCAGGCATCCAATATGACATGTCAGCAGTTGTTTTTCCCACCACCAAATTTTTAAATACTAACTTTCCCCCCAATATTGAACTTTGGAGATTTTGTGAAACTTTCCATCTTTGTTAAAGATAAAAACTTTCCCACTCTTTATTCAAGTTATTCTCAAGAAGAATAGGACAGTGGAAATGTCTTCCCAACTCTACTAAAAAAAAAGGACATATTGAAGAAAAATAAAAGCCCACTCACACAAGCACACTGAAGGTCAGCTTGAATTAATCAACACAATTTGAAAGCACTGACTCACTTTGAACTCCATGGGAGCGTACTATTTTCCAGGTTTCTGATGCCACTTCTTTGACATCCACCTGATAGTGATGAATAGGCACACCTCCATGGGAGTCCGGCTTGTTGAAAGAAACCTTGGCTGTGGTCTGTGACAGCTCTATAATCTTCACTCCATAGGGACTGGATGGCACATCTACAAATTAGTAGAAACAAAGGAAATATAAGCCAGGTAATATGGATGGCCATTATTAAAATTTATGGTATTTTGAAAATTAGGAATAAAGGAACATTTCTCCCTATGTCACTTAATATATGTGAATTACAAAGCTTGCATAAACTGATGAATGATGTCTTCAAATTGCAAGAAAGTATACATGAGTCAATCTTTACAACTATATCAAATAAAGAATATTCAATATCAAATCTCATTGACTGGGGCAGTAATTTTACTTGTCTTTTCTATACAATATTAGGATTTTATTTGCATTCATGGAAAACAAGCTTGTGTGTGTGTGTGTGAGAGAGAGAGAGAGAGAGAGAGAGAGAGAGAGAGAGAGAGAGAAGGAGAGACAGAGAGAGAGGGAGAGAGAAAGGGAGGGAGAGAGAAGGAGAGACAGAGAGAGAGGGAGGGAGGGAGGGAGACAGGGAGGGAGAGAGAGAGAAGGACACACACACACACACACAGAGAGAGAGAGAGAGAGAGAGAGAGAGAGAGAGAGAGAGAGAGAATGCAGATACAATTAGAAGAAGAAGCAGGGGTGCTTGGGTGGGTCAGTCAGTTAAGCATGCAACTTTGGCTCAGGTCAAGATTCACGTTCATGGGTAGGAGCCCTTCATTGGGCTCTGTGCTGACAGGTCAGAACCTGGAGCCCACTTCATATTCTGTGTCTCCCTCTCTCTCTGCCCCTCCCCTGCACACACTCTGTCTCTCTCTGTCTCTCAAAAAAAAAATATATATATATATGAAAAAACCAGACTTTATTGAATTTTTAGTATAAATACTTATCTTTTGTGAAAATTTGAGATTTATTTTCTTCTTGTTCATTCAAATTATATTAATAATTTTGGGAAAGTGTTAAGTTTAGAACACATGTCATTATGAATGAAATAAAATTGCAAGCTGTCCGTTTTAGCTTCATTTATGTATTATTTAACTAAAATAAACCTTTATTTGAAATAGTTAAGTTGTAATCACTGTATTTAAAAAAATAGCTATAAAATCTTTCTTGTGTGTGTTTTTGTATCAATTCATTACTCACATTATTTAAAGTTCAGTAAAGTATCCTGAAGGAAAATTTATATCATTTTCCAGCATACAAAACTTTATAAACAAGTATCAAAAATGGTAAAAAGGCAAGAGGGAAAAACAAAAAACAAGAGAGAAAAATTCTCATTGCAATTAACGAATTGAAACCTCTAGTGCAGAAACATGAAGAATTAGAGGCACATTAAACATTGAAGGGATCTGTCTATGTCTCTCAATTTATCTTTCTTTTCTTTTCCTTTTTAAAAAAGTAATCTCTATACCCAACATGGGGTTCAAACCCAAGATCCCAAGGAAGGTCAAAGAATCACATGCTATACTGAGTGAGCCAGCCAGGAGCACCTGTCTCTCTTTCTTTTCAATACCACATTGGAAACAATCATAAAATTGGAACATTACATATAATTTACTTAAAAATATACATATATTATAAAAATATGATTAAATAAGTCATTTCATCTTTGAACATAATTTTATTTTAAAAAGGTGATTGAAAGTAACAGTAAATGCAAATCCCTATTCTATATAATCAAACATTAATATAAAAATCTCTAATGGCTGTCAAAAGTCAACTATCCCTTATTTGCTGAACCTGAAGGAGAGCACAGTAGATCACATAAAAATATGCCTTATAATTGGTATTGGCAAGAGCCAGGAGGTCAGGTTTTTGGTCTTTGGATGTGAATATTGCAGAGAAATGTATCAATGTACATTTCAGCTCTAATTAGTAACAGTAAATTATTTGGAGATAATATTTTAAATGCATTATGGAATAACTCAAAGATTTGGAAATAAATGTGTAGAATACTGATGCCTCCCAAAGTCATATTGCTATTAAAATCTTATCTGGAAATAAAAATTGTAAATTATCTAAATAATCTATGAAATGTCACCATACATAAACCTTATAATATTTTCATGTTTCTTTAATCCCTAGATTATAACTGTAGGTTCTTTTCACCCGTAGGTTTGATCTAAAGTTTACAGAAAGGAAACACACACACACCAACACATTGATTGGTTTTTTTTTTAATATGAAATTTATTGTCAAATTGGTTTCCATACAACACCCAGTGCTCATCCCAACAGGTGCTCTCCTCAATGCCCATCACCCAACCTCCCCTCTCTCCCACCCCCCCCATCACCCCTCAGTTTATTCTCAGTTTTTAAGAGTTTCTTATGGTTTGGCTCCCTCTCTGTCTCTAACTTTTTTCCCTTCCCTTCCTCTTCCCCATGGTCTTCTGTTAAGTTTCTCAGGATCCACATAAGAGTGAAAACATATGGTATCTGTCTTTCCCTGTATGACTTATTTCACTTAGCATAACACTCTTCAGTTCCATCCACGTTGCTACAAAAGGCCATATTTCATTCTTTCTCATTGCCAAGTAGTATTCCATTGTGTATATAAACCACAATTTCTTTGTCCATTCATCAGTTGATGGACATTTAGGCTCTTTCCATCATTTGGCTATTGTTGAAAGTGCTGCTATCAACATTGGGGTACAAGTGACCCTATGCATCAGCACTCCTGTATCCCTTGGGTATATTCTTAGCAGTGCTATTGCTGGGTCATAGGGTAGAGCTATTTTTAACTTTTTGAGGAACCTCCACACTGTTTTCCAGAGTGGCTGCACCAGTTTGCATTCCCACCAACAGTGCAAGAGGGTTCCCGTTTCTCCACATCCTCTCCAGCATCTATAGTCTCCTGATTTGTTCATTTTAGCCACTCTGACTGGCATGAGGTTGTATCCCAGTGTGGTTTTGATTTGTATTTCCCTGATGAGGAGTGACGTTGAACATCTTTTCATGTGCCTGTCGGCCATCTGGATGTCTTCTTTAGAGAAGTGTCTATTCATGTTTTCTGCCCATGTCTTCACTGGATTATTTGTTTTTTGGGCATGGAGAAGAATGAAACTAGACCACTTTCTTACACCATTCACAAAAATAAACTCAAAATGGATAAAGGACCTGAATGTGAGACAGGAAACTATCAAAACCCTAGAGGAGAAAGCAGGAAAAAACCTCTCTGACCTCAGCCACAGCAATTTCTTACTTGACACATCTCCAAAGGCAAGGGAATTAAAAGCAAAATTGACTATTGGGACCTCATGAAGATAAAAAGCTTCTGCACTGCAAAGGAAACAATCAACAAAACTAAAAGGCAACTAACGGAATGGGAAAAGATATTTGCAAATGACATATCGGACAAAGGGCTAGTATGCAAAATCTATAAAGAACTCACATTGATTGTTTAGAAGACTGCCAATTCTTCACCCCCATGCCCATGACTCCCTAATGTCAACTAGGCCAAATTGGACAAAATGGCAATTATAATCTACAGTTTAAGGATACTTTTAAAAAACAATGATTCAGTTGGTTAAGTGCCTGACTGTTGATTTCAGCTCAGGTCATGATCTCATGGTTTGTGAGTTCAAACCCCCACAATGGGCTCTGCATTGACAGTGCTGAACCTGCTTGGGATTCTCTCTCTCTCTCTTTCTCTCAAAATAAAGAAATAAACTTAAAAATATAAAAAAAGAAAGGTACTAAGTACTAAGGTTGGGAGGAAGAGATGTGATACCTCTTGGGCTCCACCTTTGAGCCCATTTGGAAGGGGTCCACACATTTGGAAGGGACATGGTCCTTGATTCTTACTCTGACCACAGACATATGCAGTATCAGCTGAGCTGTGCACTTGACATGATACAACTACAGATAAATAAGGCTTTTTTTTCTTAGCATGAAGGTACCACTACCAAAACTTGAGCCAGTGGGTATCTTTTTCTGGCCAGATAGTCTATTTTCAGACCTGTTGACTCTTACTCTGGTTTTCAATTTATATTTACTTTTTGTTGGCCTCTACTTTCTGTTACCTGACTAAAAGAAAAACATGCTTATGACTAATATCTTCCTAAATATTTTTCTTTTATATTCTGATTTTATATGTCCAACCACTTACTGTCTACCAAATTATTCCATGTATATGTGTACACACACACACACACACACACACACACACTCACTCACTGAGTGAGTAAAAGGGACTGGAATATACTCAGTCCCCAGGAAATATATGACGAATTAAACATTTCAGTAATTAAAAATAATATACAAAGGTAGAGAACATATTCAAGTGAATAGGGCCGAATATGCCTAGAATCAATGTCTCTAATTCTTCACCCTCTCCATTGTTTGTTTGTTTGTTTGTTTTTTAACACAGGTAACTTTATTTTTTTTTCAATATACGAAGTTTATTGTCAAATTGGTTTCCATACAACACCAAGTGCTCATCCCAAAAGGTGCCCCCCTCAATACTCATCACCCACCCTCCCCTCCCTCCCACCCCCCATCAACCCTCAGTTTGTTCTCAGTTTTTAAGTCTCTTATGCTTTGACTCTCTTCCACTCTAACCTCTTTTTTTTTTCCTTCCCCTCCCCCATGGGTTTCTGTTAAGTTTCTCAGGATCCACATAAGAGTGAAACCATATGGTATCTGTCTTTCTCTGTATGGCTTATTTCACTTAGCATAACACTCTCCAGTGTTTTTTAATCGCATTCATCCTTGAGCCTATCTCTTATATACAACACAATAAGTCAAAGTTATTTCCATCATTCCCACATCATAATTTTTGTGTTCATCTCCTACTTCCTGTTTCCACTGTGAAGTCCAAGTCTTATCTGCCTCTACCTGCAATGCCATTAGTGGCTCTTGGCTTCCTTTCCTATTGGACATCCCACCAAATTTCAATCCATATGGTGTGTAAATGCAAAATCAATCTTTCTAAAGCACCACTCTACTCACGCCACTTCCCTAAGCAGGGTATTCAGAAGCTTCCTCCTCTTTATACCTTGAAGCTTAGACCTTTCACTCTGGCTTTCAATATCCTGAATTACCTAACCTCACTGGGTCTATGCAAACAGAGGATCATATTGTAGAAGGCTATCAAACACAGTCCAATGTTTCAAATGGGGCTTGTGGATCTTGAATTCCATACACAAAGCTTCCATCACTGTTAGCATATTTTTCTAAACTATTTCTTAGCATCCTCCATCTCAATAATTAATGAATGCTACCCATCAGTGACTGAATAGAACAACTGTACAAACACGCATTTCTTTCTTCATTCTTTCTTTTCACCTCTACTAAATCCAATAGAGAGTTGGATGAAGAGCCAGGATATATATCATCAGAATCTATGGATCCAAAGTCTGGTTTTGCTACCTTTCTCAGCTGCAATCTTGGACAAATCTTGTCTTTTCAACCATCAGTATTTTTCTTTCTAAAATGGAATAATACCCAATGCTAAGGTTGCTATGAGTATCAAGTCATGGATAACACAAAACAGAACTTGAGATACATTAAGCACTTAGTAAGTGTTAGTCATCATAATTTTGTTATCCCTCCCTGATAACTATCCCCCTTCTATTACATTATTGTGCATCCACTGACACCTATCAATATTTCAGTTTAAGGTAATAGATCTAACACTGAGGTTCAGCTTAGAAATGTGAACTGTGTGTAACAGCAAAGAATTGGTGCCATAATCTAGGAGTAGGACAGAAACAATCTTTAGCAGGTTGTTGTAGGCGTTGCCAGACGACCCTGCACAAACCAAATGTATCGACTCTTAGTTTCCTCATAAACAAAAAGGTAATAATGCCAACACTGAAGTTGCTATTGTGAGGATACATTGCTGGACAAAAGTCACTGGAAATTCACAAAAACTATTTTCCATTATCCTTTCTGTAAAAAGGCTGTCAGTATATTCATAATGTTGATAAATTTTTGATATTATGCATATACCTAAAGCCATAGTTTGGTCAAAGCATAAAGGCAAAAACTTCTAAAAAGTCTGCCTTGGTGATTATTTTATCTTGTAATAGATCAAGAAACAATGGAAAAGGTTGATTCTCTGACTTTAAATCTGATAAATAAAAGAATGGAATTAAATAAAGAGATACTAGCAAATGAAGTGGAAGAACATGAAGCCTTATTTTAAAAAAGAGCACAGCAATCTGATATATATATATAAATATATGAAAACAGATTCAAAATAATACATCAAATATTACGTTCCTCTGCCTAACAGAAAAAGGAGACCAAAGTGAGGCTATACTCTAGAAAGCAAAATTCTGAAAATATATGTCCAAAGATACTCATGTGGAAGATAAAGAATGGAGCTCGTAAATATAATGTAAGCACACATTATAGTATGGATCACGGATGACTAAATGTTTTAGAAACATTTCTAAAGTGAGGGGCACATGGGTAGCTCAGTCTGTTAAAGTGTCCAGAGTGGGTCTGAGCCCTGCATCGGGCTCTGTGCTGACAGCTCTGAGCCTGGGGCCTGCTTTGAATTCTCTGTCTCCCCCACCCGCTCTCTGCCTCTTCCCTGCTTGTGTTCTCTCTCTCCAAAATAAATAAATAAATAAATAAATAAATAAATAAATAAATAAATAAAATACTGGAAAAAAAAAAAGAAACCTGTCTAAAGTGAGATGAAACATGGAATTACAAAACTGTATTTCCTCAGGCTTCAGGATAAACTGAGATATAATATGTTGAAGACAGCAACAGCCACAAGGATTAGTTGTGTGTGTGTGTGTGTGTGTGTGTGTGTGTGTGTGAGTGTGTGTGTATATGTTTTAGCTCTTCACACTCTCTTCCTCAACTGCATCCACAAGTCTCAGCAAACATAAATAGACCTCAATATCAAGAGTGAAAACAGAAGTAATCAAGCAAGTTCTCTCAAATTGTACCCTATCATTTCTGGAATGAACCTGTAATGGAAAGCTTCCCTTCTCTTTTCGAAGACCAAACACTCCATCTCTGAAGGGAATTTCTTTACCTTTTCTCTTCTCCAGAACACTGCGTCACCAGATAGCTCTTCTCTTCCTTTTTCTTCTCTTTATAATTTTAGTCTTTCTTGGCAACTTATTACCACGAACTATAATTCCCACATGACAAATTTTCTTCAGTCCTACTCTCTCCTCAGGCAATAAACTCTTGTTTTGCTTCCCTGTCACTCTATTTCAACAGGTTAATTTTTGCCCTAACATCTTTACTTCTGGGAATTTGATTTCCTCGAATGCTGGGAAGCTGGTCACTAAGGTATGGCTCAGAGTCACTGACTCAGCTCTTTCCCCACAGATGAGGATGTGGTATTGCTAAACTTAGATCAATTGGAAGAGTTTGATATTTGTCAACCTTCCCTTAAGTGGAAGTACTCAAGCGAGTATTTGGCCAGAAATATGCTTTAAATCTAGACAATAGAAGTATCTTAGACATTTTCTATTGACACATCACATCCATTTTTATCATCTAAGCTACTGCCCTTTATCATAAGAAAGGGAAGGCTAACTCTTCCTTAACTCTTCCTTTCCCAGACTCGCCTGCTGGGAGGCACTTAGGATGAGGTGTACGAGCAAGCAGTGTAGAATGCTGAGGGGGTGTCAATGCCATTCCTGCTTTTCTGAGGAGGTGCCCCTGGATGACGGACGGCAGAAGCCGGACTCCCTACCCCACAGCCTGTCTGCAGTTTCTGGTGCAGAGTGGCTGTGAAGTCAGTACAGTGGTAGCTTGGCAGTAGGTCAGCTTCCTGACCTCTGGTTAGCAGTTGCAGACTTGACCCCTGAACCGCACTTCGCTAATTTGTGAGCTTAGAAGCAGAACACTGGTGGCTCTCTCGTCATCCCCTTCCTCTGCCTTCCCAATGATTCTAGAACCACCCCACTCTCAATATCAGGTTTCTTTCTGCTTGGTTTCTACATCAATCTCCATCTGATAAACGTCCTAAATATTAAGGGAATTGTCACATGAAGGATTGATCTTCCTGGATTTAGCAAGCCCGTGTAATATGCAGTATTACCATCGATGCATCGCCCTTCAGGGACTATGTTGCGATGGGTTCTATCTGCTTCTGCTCTGACGCCCACACTTTTTCCAACAAGATTTTGTGCATATTTTTCCTACTTCAGTTGTAAACGTAATCTAACATCATAGCAAATCCTCAGCACATCTTAAACCCTATCCATTTCCTCTTATTTCACTGCCTTTCTGGTTTTCTCCAAATAATTATTCTACTAATCTTTTCACCACACTTGATCACCTATGTTTAAAATTTTCTTCATACAAGTGGATATATTAAGTCTCTGAATAATTGTTTTTCATTTTATTTGTTCCTACACTTTTAAGTCCAACAATTAAGCTTAGGTAACCCAGGGATCTCTCCCTAATTATATCACTTTTACCTCTGATATTCTCCACTGAAGTGCTCATTTACTCCTGAGGTACGAGTGGAAATTATTTCCCTCCATAATACCTAAATGTTGACCCTTCTCACAAGTCATGGGCTCCAATCTCCCATTATTAAGTGGGCATTTCAACTATGACCAATAAGCAAATTAAATAAAACATAATAAATCTCTGATGCATTCAGTAATTCATGTAAACTTACTATAAGCCAGGCAGTTGTCTATGTCTGGGGTAAAATTGAGACATCAGTCACTACTCTTATGGTGGTTACATTCCAATTACATAAAAGTAATTATATATATTAATTTTTTATTATAATTACTGTGGTCAAAATTTAAGCAGGTAAGGGAGAGGGTTGGTGGGGATGGGCATGAGAGTTGGAGTGTTATAGTTTCAAATTAGGTGAACAAGAGTATCTTTGATAAAAAAGTAATATTTAAACAAGGACTTAACAGAGAAAAAACAGCTTATGAAAATGCTAGGAAGATAAAATAGTAAGCATAAAGATGAGATATGCTTTGGGTTTTTAAATAAGAGAGGGACCATCTGTGCAGAGGGGAATGACTCAGGTGGAAAAAAGAGACAAAAGTCAGAGGAGGCCAATGGGAGCAGGGTAGGAAGAAACCTTGAGAAGTCTGATAGGCCTTTACAATCACGATGACTCCATCCCTGGACAAAATATTAAACCACTGAAATGCTTTAAGCATAAAGGAATTGCATGTTTGTTTGTTTGCTTGGTTTTTGCTAAAGAATAAGTCTTCTTGATTTTTTTTTTTTAATTTAAACTATACTCTAGGCAGGCATAGGCCAAAGCAGGAAGGCAAGTTTCGGAATTTATGCAATGATCTATATTAAAAGCAAAAGCAAACCAACTAACCAAACGAACAAAAAAACAACTAGAGAGGTGCCTGGGTAGTTAAGTCAGTTAAGTATCTGACCCTGGATTTCAGTTTAGATCATGATCCCAGGGTAATAGGATAGAGCCCCATGTCAGGCTCTGTGCTGAGTATGGCACCTGCTTAACATTCCCTCTCTTTCTTCCTCTGCCCTTCTCCCCTGTTCACATGCAAACAGCCTAGAATGCAGAGTTTTATTTCATGAGAGCAATGAGACTGGAAATAACTTGCCAGTAGAATGAACAAGAACTCTCAAGGGGTTGGGCCTGGGTAAATAAGTAGATTCAAGGATGCTTGGTCCAAACAACTGGAAAAAGACAGTTGCCATTTGCTGAGATGGTAAAGAATGCCACAGGAAGATATATAGGGGTGAATATAGGAGACTGGCTTTGGATATCTGGGCATCTGGACATTTGCACTGACTTCAGGACATGTAAGTGGAGAGGGAATTAAACACGGAGATACAAAAGCATAGCATTCAGGGAAAAGATCCAAGCTAAAGGTGCATATTGGAGTTACAGAGTACAGGCGGTATTTAAATCCATAAGAATTTATTAGCATAGCATAGGTTATGAGCTTTTATGAAACAAAAAACCACCCAAAAAACTGAGGCACAGTGACTTTTAACAGGTCAAAGAGATTTGTAACAACTAGCAAAAGAGACTAAGCAAAGCCCCATGAGGAAGAAGGAAAACCAGAAAAAATGGTGACATGCTAGCTATGTTGGGTGGTGGAGAGATTGTTCAAGGAGAAAGAAGTTATCAACTTCTTTTTGGGTAATATTCTGCCTCTAGATCAAGAAGTCTGAGGATTGAGAATGGACCACTGAATTGAACATGGGAAGGTCAACAGATACCTTAATAATAGCGGGTTTCATAAGAGAAGTAGAGGTAAAAACCTGACTGGAAGGGTGAGAGGAAAATAATTAGGTTCAGAAAATATAAATGATTCTTTTGTGAAGTTTATTTACTAAGGGAGAGTAGGGGTGCAGAGAAATGACATAGTGGCCAGAAGGATTTATAAGGTCAAGATGATTTTCTTAAGACAAGAATATTTTTACTATGGAAATAAAAGCTTACTTTTTTTACACTGACACCCACCAGAACAAAAGAAAAGCAACCCATCTGCCTATTATATACATATGCAGTCACACATGTATACGTACATACCTATAAAGAATATGTATATTCTATGTTCCCCCTTTCTGGAACAGTGGACAATACTTTAAGATGTTTGAGTTCACGCTTATGTATTTTGGGCTACTTATGTATATTCTATATTCCCCCTTTCTGGAACAGTGGACAATACTTTAAGATGTTTGAGTTCACGCTTACGTATTTTGGGCTACTTGGAGAAACATGGAAATAGGCAATTGCCCCATACCCTATGCTATGTTGAAATCAGTCTCTATAATGCTACCAAGATAAATGGATCATGCTGCTTCGTGACTAAAGCACTGCAAACTTCCCTTGTTATATACATGATGTAGCAGAACATGAACATGATGGGTGTTTTAAAGGGGATCTGTAATTTGACCTTACTTTTCTATTTTCATCACCACCGCTGCTCCCCTCATACAATATAGCCTCCAGGTTCCCCTTTCTCTACAGTCTATGCCACTTCACAGCATGGGATCTTTGTACAGTCACTTTGATGTTTTCTGTCTTACCCTTTATTTTCACTGGACCTGTTTCTACTCAGTCTTTCAGACTTAACTCAGAATTTGACACCTGTTTGAAGCCTTCCCCAAGAATTCCAAACAGAACTCCATTTTGTGTTCCCAAGCATTTAATCTACACTTCTACAGCAATCCTTTTCTTTTGTACTCTAACTTAAATGTAAAAACCAGGGGCCCTATGTTACTCATCTTCAGATTCCCAAGGTCTCAAACAGTGTTTGACCCTTACTAGAAACTCATTATACATATGTCGAGTACGTGAAACAATGATTAAAAATTGATACAAGTATGGACTCCCTAAAAATGAGATCTAGCTATCTCATTTCCTTTAAGAGAAGCATGGTTGTTAGAAAATTAAGATGATGCCATACATAGTTTCTGAAGACTTGCAAAAGTTTTCCTCATAGTTTTGAGGGGAAAAAAAGGAGCCTGTTGTAGACGTTTCCAGACTAGATAATAAAACCGATCAGGTAAGAGAAACCTGGCTTTATATTCAGTTGAAGAAAGTGTGTTTTCAAATGAACTTTCACCTGATTTCAAGTTTTATGTAACAAGGGTTTGGATAAAATATGATCCCAATATAAGGACAAGTAGATTGACTATAATTCCACATATACTGAATTCTATTCAGTTTATTCAGGTTAGCCTGTAAGCAGATCTCTATTCTCAAAAATGACTTGATAGACTTCTCCATGACTTGGGTGAAAACACAGATAACCACACTTCATGATATTTTTGAATTAAGTCAATCCTGGAAAAAAGGCTAGACATTGGATTTGACAGGGTCTCTCAGTAGGTTAAAAAGATGAGCCCAATGGACAAGATGAGATTTAATAGGGGTAAGTACAGGGTCCTGACTGAGGTTAAAAGAAAAATCAATTGTGGGGCACAGGACTGGAAAACTCACTTAAGAACAGTCTGTGGGGAAAAAGATGTAGGCTAGAAGGAAAAACAGTGGCAAAATCAAATGAAATTTTTGTATCCTTTAATAGAAAGATAGTGTCCAGAGTAAGTGAGGTCATTATTCCATTATCAAATTTTACTATGCATTACTCTACAAGGTCTAGATCTAAGTATTTTTTCCTGGATCTAAGTATTATATCTAAAGAGGCATTTAACAAACTGACTTTTACCCAAAGATGAATTATCAATATGAACGACAGCTTGGCCATAATAGTAGCTAGCTAGTATTTACTGAGTACATGACCTGTGCTGGTGTTTTGAATTCATTTTCTCACTTAGTTTTCACATACGTCTAATCAAGTGGAGCTTGGAATGGCTTCTGGGGAGCATTGAAACCCCCTTCAGGACAGAAGCACCCATTCGCCAATGTGGGATGTGTTGCCTGACAGCTTACAGCAGATTCCATCTCCTCAAAGTCCCCAGGAGAAGGTGACTTTACCAGAAAATCATATCAATTAATGAAGCCACTGTGAGCTCATCATATTAAGATTTAATATGAAAAGTTTACAGTTAAGTGAAATACAACAAACATCAAATGAATTAGGAAAGTTAAGATTATGAATCATTTGATAAAGTTTAAAAGTTAGATTAAATGTCTTGAGGAAAACTTTAAACTATACTATATACATAGGAGTATGTAGACTGCCTTGTCAGAACATGATTTACTGGAAGTAGAAAATTATAAGGAAGGAATGATAATTGTTAACAATATGATTGTAATTTGATTTGCCTTAAATGTGCTTTACATTTTTTTGCCCCAAGATAGGAATCTAAATCAAAAATGAAATTATGTTTTCTACAAAGAAGGATTATCACCTAAGAAGTACACTTGAAAAAAATTCATGACGAAGTCCTAAAATATATATATATATATATATATATATATATACATATGTGTGTATATATATACACACATATGTATATATATATATATATATATATATATATATATATATATATATTCTTCTCTCCCAGAATAAATAAAGGCAAATGAAGTGAGAGGCATGGAGGTGAAATAGCCAGCTCATGAACGTAAGTGGTATCTGTATGCCAATTTTCATATATATATATATGTCTCGCTCTTCATCTAATTGTGTTTGTCCCTGGTTTTTGGTAAAAAGTTAATATAACAAAACTGATTATAAGACATATACGGGCTGGTTTATAATTACAGTTTTATAAAGATAGGAAACAAACCAAAGAGAACTCAATCAATCCTGGCTCATAAACATGAAACCAGGGCCTAATAGAAAGACCAGTTCGGGGCTTTTCTGCTTTAATCCAAGCACAGGTAAATATGTTTTATTTTAGAAAAATCATTTTAAAAATGGATACAAGTTCCTTCATGTTATTTAGGAGAATGAAAAAAGAAAACTGGCAGTTACTACTAGGACTTGGCCAACTAAGATCACATGTAGGACATAGTAGCAGAAGAAAAAGGATGTTGCCTTCCTACTGACCCTCATAGGATACCTTTGATCTAGCCAATATTTTATCCTTCTTATTATTTAAATCATCATAATAGATATAATAAATTACGTGTTTACATATTGTTTTCTAATTTTTAAATGTATCTTGCTTCTTTAAAATAAGTATAAATAATATCTCATGTATTTCTTTGAGATACTGTGAGAATTATGTTGATGACTACTCACGATTCAATGTAAATAATCACTCCTATTTTTCTTCTCACTAGAACTTTATCAAACTGTTCTCTCCCAGAAGACATAAAGGCAAATGAAGAGGGAGGCATGGAAGTGAAATATCCAGCTCATGAACATAAGTGGTGTCTGTATGCCAATGTCCATACCCTGTTATACCACACACTTCCATATCCTACTTAATCAAAGATTATACCTCCACTGTTAAGAAAAGAACTATCATCATACTTACTAAGAGATTTTAGAAAAAAAGATGTCTAGGGCACCTGGGTAACTCAGTCAGTTAAGTGTACGATTTGAGTTCAAGCCCTGCATCGGGCTTTGTGCTGACAGCTCAGAGCCTGGAGCCTGCTTCCAATTCTGTGTCTCCCTCTCTCTCTGCCCCTCCCCTGCTCACACTCTGTCTCTCTCACCTTCAAAACTAAATAAACATTAAAAAAACATGAAGGACACTACTAGGATGACAGGTAGGATCGGATTTTAGTCTTTGGATTAGACAGTAATTTAATTGTTTTATAGAGCTTTTGAAGGAGAATGTTTTGTTACATACAGTAAATACACAGTGAAGTTGGCCCCTGATAAATGGCTCAGATAAAAAAATATAAGTTCTATGAACTATTCTCACAAATTTCCTATGAGTATGAAATTATGTTCAAAGAAAAAAAGAATAAAAAGGAAGGAAACTAAGGCCAATAAATACACATAAGATATCTTGTGAACATAACCTGTGAGCAGAGAGAGAGGGAGACACAGAATCTGAAGCAGGCTCCAGGCTCTGACCTGTAAGCATAGAGGCCTATGTGGGGCTCAAAGTCACAAACTGCGAGATCACAACCTGGGCCCAAGTCAGATGCTTAACCAACCACCCAGGTGCTCCCCTAGTAATGTCCTTTGTAGCAAAAGATGCAGGCATGGCATTTATTTGTTATTTATCTTTACTGTCCTTTAATCTAGAAAGTTTCCTCAATCAGTCCTTTGTTTGCATGGCTTTGATACTTTGAAGGCTGGTTATTTTGTAGATGGTACCTCAATTTGGACTTGTCTTACATTTCCTCATACTAGATCCTGATTATGCATGTTTGGCAGGAATATTACAATTGTTATTATGTGTTCTTCTCATTACCTATTTCTGGTAGCACCCAAGTTTAATTTTCTCATTACTGGGATGTTAATTTTGATCACTTAATTAAAGTGGGATCTGGTAGGTTTATCAACTGTAATGTTATTATTTTTCCATTGTATTTAAAAATAATTTGAGGAGTAGACACTTTAAAAACATTTCCATTTATTTTTTTGTCATCTGACTAAATTTTTTCTCATTGTACTCCCATTAGCAACCATTGATGCCCCTCAGCTGAATTCACTTGTATTATGATATTTGTTAAAATTGGTTGATGGATGTTTTTGACATGTCTCTCTCTCTCTACTTTTTTTTTTTTTTAATTTCTTTTCCTCCTGGCACAACACATTTTTCCAGGCTTATTTTGTACTTGGTTCCACTGTTAGAATCAGCAATTTTACAAGAAACCCTGGTTACTTTTACTGAAGAATGGTATTTAGAAACCAAGAAGTAGGGGAGCCTGGGTGGCTCAGTTGGTTAAGCCTCCGACTCTTGACTTCAGTTCAGGTCATGATCTCATGTTCATGGGTTCTAGCCCCACATTGGGCTCTATGCTGGTGGTGGGGAGCCTGCTTGGGATTCTCTCTCCCTATCTCTCTGCCCCTCCCCTGCTAGTTGCAGACTCTCTCTCTCCCTCCCTCTCTCTCTCTCTCAAAATAAATAAATAAACTTCAGAAACAAATAAAACCAAGAAGTGGGTACCAGGCTAATATGCTCTTTGCTGCTGAGGTGTTACACGTCCCAAGTCCTCTTGGTGGATAGATAGATCAGAAATTGTTTTCTAAGTAAGATTCCTGACAAAAAGAAGTTCCTTGTAGAAATGGCTGAACACACACACACACACACACACACACACACACACACACACACACATCTTTACTTCTTTTCTCCTTTCTATCTTTATCTACATACGTTAAAACCAGACTTCACACTGGTAACTCCAATCCCCAACTATTATCCCAGGGTTATTCTAGTTTTTGTCCTTTATCTGCAACTTTAAAGGTGAGGTGATTACTTCATACTGTATTATACTTTATATATTTACTGATGTTACTCCATACACTTGTAGAAATGAGTCATGAATCGCTGTCCCCACCCTTTTACTTGGTTGGATCCCTCCTTAACACTTATTAGGTTCCAATACTCCTCTCTGGGTTGCTGTATCTGTCTTGGCACATGGAAATCCTTCTCACCTGCCTAGACTCCAACATCCCACACTAGACCACTGAGGCCCCCTTTAGTCTATTAACACCGTTGAGGGTATGACACCCTATTCCAGGCTGTTGTGCCCCCACCCACATACAGATGTCTACCTTACTTTGATGTAGGACTTAATTATAAAGGAGGCAAAAAAGGAAGATAAGAAGGAAGGAAAAGAAAAGGAAAAAAATGATTTTTGAAACAAACGAAGTTAAAAGGATAGCTTTTTCCTGTATTTATCACTGAATATGTAGCACATAATTTCATATGCAATTTTAGCTGCTTTATTTTATTGCCCCTTTGAATCTAAATAATCTGGTATAGTATAAAATACCATATAATAAATTATCTGTACTTTTACTAGGTCAGACAGGCCAATGAAATTTTGAGCTGTGATATTTACACCCATTTTGAAATATTTAACTTTTTATATAACATTTCTCTTATATTTTATTTAAAATCACATTACATTTTCATCGTTCAAATTCTTCAGGAAAGACTACATTTTGTAAGCATTAAATAAAGAGGTCCCATCAAAGGAATAATGTTTATAAATGTTGATATTTAAATGTAGGTTTCTCATGTAAGGCTCAGGGTCTAATTCATTTTTATATCTCCATTACAATTTCAGTTGAATCTACCTCTTTCTGAAACAAATTTTAGGTATGCATTTATCACAAAATTTTAAATATTAAGAAAATTGTGCTATTCAATAAATAGTTCCAATAACATTTTAGTTCTTACCTGAGGTGAACATTTTCTATTTTTCAAGCTGAGGGAAACTCAGTAAGTTAATACTTTCATTATGAGTATAGGTATCAGACACACCCAGACCCCATGTCAGAAGGATAAGTATCAAATACATTTTCATTTTTCAATGAAAAATTTTACAGTATGAAATGTGAAATATGAATAAATGTGAGATATTAAATGTTTCCTGAGAATTTAATAATGTCTATTCATTATGAATATAATGTTCTATTTTTCATATTTTTTCTAGAATTATAAGCACTTAAAAATTTAAGAAAATCTGGTCATTAGCAAAGTTTACCTAATAGATACAAACTTATATGATCTGTAAAAAAGAACACATAAAATAGTGCATCAATATTATTATAATTCTATATATATATATTTGTCACATACATAGTTATTATTTATAAAAAGTTCATATTAATTACAAGGAAATTCATCTAGTTTCCTGAGGCTAATTTAGTATCAATTTAGTATCAGTGAATTTTGATATGACTTAGCACATTTCATTTTCCTAGAATATAATTGCTTGTTAATGGTTTATTCATATGCCTAAATGTGGATAGTCTACTTCCCATGATTTTCATTGAGATTAATTTTCTAATAACGTCGTGGTAGATAATAAATACTCATTTATTTCTTTCCTTTCTTTATCCCTTCCTCCTTCCTTCCCTTCCTGTCTAAGTTCTCTTTCATGTCAATATTTTTCTTCCTCCTTCCTTCCCCGAGAACCTTTCATACAATCCCTTCTTGTCCTTTTCCCTTAGTGTAACAAAACTTGACTTGGAGAGTAACGGGTTCCAGTTACATAATAATTTGAGTATTGATTAGTTTTGTAAACTTTTATTTTATTTTTTAAATATTTATTTATTTTTGAGAGAGAGAGAGAGAGAGAGAGAGAGAGAGAGAGAGAATGAGCAGGGGAGGGGCAGAAAGAGAGGGAGACACAGAGTCTGAAGCAGACTCCAGGCTCCAAGTGGTCAGCACAGAGCCCAACATGGGGCTTGAACTCACAAACCATGAGATCATGACCTGAGCCAAAGTCGGAGGCTTAACCGACTGAGCCACACAGGCTCTCCAGGTTTTGTAAACTTTTAAATTTCCCTTTGGTCTTTACAACTAATAACATTACTTCAGGAGTATATTTATATCATATAATCATATCAGTATGATATATATCAGTATCATATCATATCAGTGGTAATAAATACCTTTCTTAATTTAATATAAAATTCTAGTTATATACTGGAACTCTACTTAGAAAACAGTTTAAAATATTTTCATAGAAGGTATGTATTCTATTAAAACATAATATTACAATAATTTTTTGATATTTCTCTACCTACTCTTAAAATGCAATAAATCAAGTTTTTGTATCATAGGAGCTATAAAAAATCTACTACAATGTATATCTTCTGACTTCCAGTCTTGTAAAACATAACGGCAAATTCTATAAATATGTATGTATATTTTATATATAACTGTTATTTATATAACTAAAAACATAACTAGATTTCTAGTTAAAATGAATTGTATTCTACATGCCATTATTTCTATATCTTTAAGCTCTGGGGATAACTAGAATGTTTTCAAACAAAAAATGCAACAATTTTCAATAGCAGTTATATAATCCTAAATTTTCTATTCGCCTTAAAAATAAGCTTAGTATTTGTACTTTCAGCTTTAAGATTTTAAAACAGATTAATTTTAGTTTGTTTTCTATCAAGATGTCTTTTATTTTTAGTTTTTTTTTGATAGGGTTCTAACTTTACATAAAATATAATTTGCTTTATTTTTTTTAATGTTTATTTATTTTTGAGAGAGAGAGAACACAAGCAGGGGAGGGATAGAGAGAGAGAAGGAGACACAGAATCTGAAGCAGGCTCCAGGCTCTGAGCTGTCAGCGCAGAACCCGATGAGGGGCCTGAACTCACAAACTGTGAGATCATGACCTGAGTCGAAGTCAGACGCTTAACCGACTGAGCCACCCAGGTGCCCCTATTATTTGCTTTCCTAAGACATTTTCTTCTTTTTTTTCATAGACAGTTCGCTCATAAAGTTGGGGGATCCGAATCAAGGTTTAAAATCAATCTTGATTAGTAAATATGTTCTAAGTCCTCACTATCTTCCCTCAGATGCAACTGTTCTAAATTTTTAAGTATTGGTTCATTCCTCCTAATAATAACCTGTATCATTACTGATTAAAATGTAAAGCTATTTGATTACAGAAATATTTTATGAGATCTCATAAATTATTGTGCTATACTTACCAGCCAAAGCAAGAATATATTCTTGAAATCTTGTTCCTATACGGTTAGTGGCTGTGCAATTATATCGTCCAAAGTCATTGTCAGATGTAGGTGCAATCTAAAATAATCATAATAATAAATGTTGAACAATTTTAAAACAATATCACAACAGTTTTAAAATAGACTCTAGTATGCCTACCATCTTCACAACTGTTCTATTATTTACAACTCCTTGCCATATTCTTTTTTTTTTTCTGTATCAAGTAAGTATCACACCCTTTTAAGATGTAATCCACAGACCTGTGTTTCCATGGGACTAGGTGAAATATAGTTTAGCTATTAATTTATTAAGTAGATAAATGCTACATCTACTGAATAGAAAAATCACTAGATATTAATGTATGTAAAGATCAGAAAGTAGTACACATTTTGAAAAAAATATATTCTGCAATCACTGCAGACATGAACTTGAAAACAGAAAATTGTTCCCAAAGCATTAATTAACTCTTTGTTTTCTGTTTTAGCCTCAAGTCAGGCAGACTTAAAGTTCAAAAAAGGTTGGAAATACATCGGTTTTCTTTCCCTCTCATGATTTTATTGAATATGAAATATTAATGAAGGATGAGGACTCATTCTAAAAAAAAAATAATAATAATCTTTCCAGGAAGGTACTTTGCAAGAAAAATGTTGCCCTTGTGTAGTAATCCCTGTAGACAGGCATATTATCTTGATAACTAATAACAGTATCTCGCCTCCATTTATGTTCAATTCTTATCATTCTCTTTCAGTTTAGGTGCAAAATAGCTGACCTCAATCCCTACACATTCGAAATCCATAATTAAGTTAACCTTCCAGAATTCTATTGCTGAACGTTGGGACCAACCCTGTAATTCTAATGTACCGAAATCCTGAAGTATCAATTCAGAAAAGAGATTTGATGATAGTAATAGATACAATTTTCAATCCCAGTAACTATTATTAAGGGAGCATATGCTTACAACAAGAGTTGCTGTTAATTTCAACTCTATCCCAAAAAGGGGAAAATGATTTTGTGGTAATGGGAGGCCATTAACTAAAAGTGCAATTTTGAGGTCCATTGAAGATGGTAATTCTGAAAGAATACAAAAAAAAAATCTGTGTTATTCATTCTCTGGTTAGCTGTCTATCTAGGAGTAGATCATAAGTTTAAGGATTAGAAGCTTTAACAGTTCTTATGTAAGTACTTTTGAGTGATTAAAATATTCATTTTTCTTACATTCAGTTTTTAATAAACTAGGCTAATTTAACTTTAAAACAATTTTACTAGTGAGAAAGAAATCTGCCAACAAAAAAAAATTCTTCATTTTACAAGCATTTGAGAGTTATTTATATAGTCCACAGGAAAGAATGTGTACTGAACTGACACAATGCAGAGACAGAATGGCCATGACAAAGTATGAGAACTATCATGCAGCTCCTCCATATTAAAAAGGTAATTTAAATATAACCAGTTTAATTGGAACGACTTTTAAAAGGCTCAATTCAAGGTTTTTTCACTTGTTTGTTTGTTTTCTGTTCCTGGGAGTTTGCCTATCCCAAGATGGAAGTTTCATAATTTTGTCTGAAATAATTTCTTTATAATGTTGTATGATGAACAAATACAGAAAACACCCCTAATAGAATAGATTATTTAAAAGAAAAGCACAGATCTAGATATAGCCTGACCAAATCATGAGCCCGGCAGCATATTTGATGTGTTCTAGGAAAGCAATATGAAAACAATGTTTGAGAGTGGCTTGACGCCCAATCTGAACACAATGAAATGAGAAGTAATCTTATCAAAAAATAAAATAATGTACAAATAGGTATATTATAAAGCACTAACTTAAAAATATTTAAATTTAAAATAAACCAGTTATTGCTGCTATTTATCCAAGAAGAACTAGGAACATCTTACATATGGAACCACTTTTTCATATTCAAATATGCAATTAAAATAATTCAAGTTTACTTAAGATGTTGGGCTTTCATAGTACATAATAGAACAACATATAGTTTTGAACATCAATAAGGGCTGGGAATACATTGTTGGTAAGGGAATTCAATCATCTTTTTCCTAAACCTTCAAAAACTTGGTTTCATTTCTCTGTGTTCCATTGTGAGAAAAAATCATATATTTAATAGCTAGCACTTTACTTAAGAAACAACCGAGAACAATAAAACAATATTATTCCAATCAATCCATTAGAAAGTTTCTACATCAATTTTTGCCCATATATTAAAAATATGTCCAATTACCTCAGGAAGCACTCAGGGAAAAAAAAATGGATGGGCTATAGAGATGAATTTATTGGCAGCAATCCAAAGGATTTATATAATATTTTATTACATCTTAAAATTCATAAATTTAAAAGATTGAAAATATATATTTACTCAATGTGAAAGGAAAAACTTTAAAATCAATTCAAGAAATCTATTATTGACCAACTTGTTATCAATTGCAAACTCTATTTTTCTATATTGTATTACATGTTAAGAATTAGCAATTATATGACTATTATAATAATTACCAAAAAAATAAAAATGTAGTATCATAACCAACTATATATGTTATTGATTCAAGATTAGTAATGCTTATCATTGCTTTTTCTTTTTTATAGTTATTGTTATTTTGTTTTATTTTGTCTTCCTATTGTATTAGTTATACATTAGTTATTTATTCATGATTTTAATTCAATTTTTGAAAATAGTATGCACATAAAAAGTGTATATTCAAGGTCAATGCTTTAACCAACAAACCGTGCGGCTGTGTATAAACAAAAATTGCTTAGTTTTCACTTTGGGATGGAGAGAAATGCCATTTGGGCAGAAGATTAAATAACATGAGAGCTTTATATGAATAAAATATTTAAATATAAAAGGATTAATATATTTAAATGTTGGATTTATTACATGTTGCTTGAAATTGACTATGGAGAATTATGAGCTCTCCCAGAAACTGAAAACTGGTAAAATGATGTAAAGCAGAAATTGCAGATTAGTCTGTCATTTGAACATGAACTTAAATCTACCTGTTACGGAATGAATTGTGTTGCCCCATGGAATTCATATGTTGAAACCCTAACCTCTAATGTTATTTGGAGATAGGGTCTTTAAAGAGATAACTGAAGTTAAATGAGGTCATAAAAATGGGTCTTAATGTCCTTATAAAAAGACAAGAAACCAGAGCTCTCTCTTTATGTGCACATAGGAAAGTCTATGTTAGTAAATGGTTAGAGGGAACATCTGCAAACAAGGACAGGGATTTCATAAACAAACAAACAAACAAACAACCTGGCACCTTGTTCCTGGACTTCTAACCTACAGAAATGTGGATGTGGGGAAGGGTTTCTTTGTTGAAACTACCCAATCTGGTATTCATTATAGCAGCCCAAACACAGTAACACAGTACACCAAACTAAGATTAAATCTAACCTTGGTTTTTAACTATGGTTAAATACCTACATTTTAGGTTAAATCCACCCAAATGTCTTTGTGAACTTGACCTCTGTGTCAATTCACCAATAGCTAGTTCTTCTAATAAAGTTACAAAGGAACCAATTTAAACCGAAATGGATCTAGACAGAGTAGCTTATTAGTCAGCTATCCAAATAATTGGGGAAGTAATGGTTAACTCCTTCTATCAACCAAACATTTCACTAAGTCCAGTTACCAGGTAGAAGACTTAACAAGGCACCAATGAGAACACCTTGAAGTTCATGCAGTCTGGATATCAGATGTTATTTTAAACCATGCGTCTTTAAAATTTATGTAAACTGAACTACAGGGAAAAAATATAGTGTCCTTTCAGCTAAATAGGCTGGTGGGGAAGATTCCTAATTATATTGAAAGAATGATAAACTGGAAGGGTCCCTGATTATCATAGAAACACAAACTTTGGGAATTGATACAGACACATAATCAGCAATTACTAAATAAGACGTAGTGTACTCAAACAGAATTTAAAGCCCAGGCACTAGGCAGTATAAAAACAATGATATACAATCTTAATTTAAACTATAAAATGAAAGGCGCTTCTGTGGGTCAGTTGGTTAAGCGTCCAACTCTATTTTGGCTCGGGTCATGATCTCACAGTTCATAAGTTTGAGTCCCGCCTTGGGCTCTGTGCTGACAGTGCAGAGCCTGCTTAGGATTCTCTCTCCCTCTCCCTCTACCCCTACCCCTGCTCTCTCTCTCTCTCTCACAATAAATAAACTTAACAAAATAAAATATGTATACATGTAAAATACATATACAAAATAAAATGAAATGAGGCAGTGAACAAGTAAATCTGGTTTATTTAGAAACTTGTAAGTATGTAACAGCAAGAAGTAACATATGCCAGTCCTAGAAACAAAGCATAACCTCAAAAACAATGGCTACAATCAACATTGAAACTGAACTTTTGGCCCTCCATAACTGATGAATTACTCATTCCCTCACTCTATTTTTTCCTGATATAACTGATTTTTTCCAAATATTACTTTATGAAAAATAATGGCTTTTGTTATACACTCATAATCCTACATAAGTAAATTATGAGAAATTAATCATTAATGGGCCATGATCCAAATGCATAAAATTTCCTTTTTAAGTAAGAGCACATGAAAAAAATACAATAAGATTTGTATGTGTATACGTATTATATGAAATATATAAGTGTATTTATATCAAGGTATTTAAAAATATAACATAGTAGTTAACTGCTAAAATAATACAACTTATTCATATGTACATAAAGACTTACCTCTAATATCATCTTTCTCCCTGCACTATATGTCTTTAAATTAGTGGTGTTTTTAGCTGGCAAGACTAATTTCTCTCTTCTCCAAAGGACTGATGCTGGTGGATTAGATTTCACATCACAGCTTATATTGATCGGGTTTCCTTCCCAAGAGTAATAAATTGTTTGGTTTGATATAAACTTGGGAGCATCTGTAAAGCAAAATAACGTAACATTTATAGACCTTTTCTTTTAGGTAAATAATCAATTAGTGTTAACAACAGTAATTATTACTCAACTACAAAAAAAAAGCCACATCAATTCTAATTTCATATATTTAGTGTGTGACAGCAGAACTCATGAAAATATGTTGTTTGACTCTTTCATCAAATAATTTTAAAATTAATATAAAAATATTCAAAGTTTGTCAATTATTAAAACATGAAACATTAGTGTACAGAATTTTCTTTTAATAATCTGAGAAAAAAATTATCCAGTTAATTAATAGCTATGTACGTATATGAAATCTGTTTCTACAACAAACTTCATTATAAAGTGAGAGTTTAGGATAATGGAATCAGTGGTCATGTGTCATTTTTAAATCTTGTCTTATTCATATGATTTCTTTTATAAGATATTTTGAAGCATATATAAAATCTAAATTGAAATGTCAATATCACAATTAAGAGACTTTTTTTTTCCTGAAAAATAATTTCCAGTTTTAATGAAACCAGAGATGATTTAATTTAATTGACAAAGTTGATTTGAAAATTAATCAGTGCCTCTGAGGGTCTGTCAAAACTGAGGCCCCTACATCAGACCTCTGTAAAAACAGTTAAGAGAAAATAGACAATATTATTATATTGTTTTATCAAAATAACCTAATTGTGAAGACACACAAGCGTGGTTTTTAGCCTTGCCCTGTGCCAATCATAACCTCTTCAAGTTTCAGTATCTTGACTGTATAATTATTTGAGAGAATTCATTTTTAATTTTTTTACTAAAAATCATAATCCTAAATTAAGTGGTAGCTAAAAATGTTGCTGGTAGAAAATGTTGATTGTTATTGTTATTAATTATTTAGAACTTAGTGTCATTTCACAAACTATCAATTTCAGTTTTGTTTTGTTTTACTACCTGTAATTATTTAAAAATGAGCTACACCAATTTTGTTATATCAATAGATTATATATCTGATATATAAGAATTATAATTTATAGTACAAATGCACAAGTAATTTTAAAATCCTTGTCCTTTATTTGTTTTAGTGTATGTTTTTAATGCCAATCTCACAGATTTGAATATTATCATAATACTGGTATGGAATATTAATTGAATGTTTTCCATGTAAGACAGTAGGATTGTACATTTTATTCTGTTTTATCTTTTTAATAACCTTGTGAGGAAGGTGCTATCCTATTTGAAGCATGAAGGATCTGGAGTAAGGGCTGTGCGCTTATTCTAGCACTAAGTTGTAGGTGTGGGATACGAATCTAGGGTGATTTTAACCAGAGGCCATTCATTAGATAGCCATTCAACCCAGGAACAAAATTATATTATTCAGTGCTAGCAACGTGTTGGTGATGTGGACTCTATCATACATTATTGAGGTAAATACAATTTGAACAACCCCTCAGGAAGATAAAGAGCCTTAAAAACCTTTATAATTTTGATTCTGCAATCTGGTCTTACATTTCTCTCCAGAGAAAATAAATAGAAATATCCAAAGTTTATATAAAGGACTTTTAATGCATTATTATCTTAACAGAAACTCAAAACAACTTAATGTCCCTCAAAAGAGAATTGTCTAAATAAGTAGTAACACATCTTGGCCCTTAGGTGTGCTTAAATATCACACAGACATCTCTACCTATGGTTACCCTCAGCTTGCAGGGTGCCCATCCTTCCCGTCTCACTGTCTTCAAAACTGAGCCCCACACTTCCTCTACGCAGCCTGTCCACAACCTTCAGTTGGGGGTGGGCTTCTGTACTTGGTGCTCCCATAGACTCTATGTTTTCCCTCAGCATGGTCACAGGCATTGGCTGGATCCATGTCATTGGGTTTTCACTAAATGCTCTGACTCTTACAAGTTAAGATATGTCTTGTTCACAATTATATACCTGAGAGCTTACACAGTGTAAGGTGCTTACTCAGTTCTCAAAAACCGTACATCAAGTTTACCTGAAATTAATCAGCCAATTAATTTTCAATTCAACAGTTCAGTTAAATTGAACGGAAGGTATTTTCAAGGAGAAAACAAAAAAAGAAAAAAAAAGAAAAAAAAGACCTTTTTCAAGGCGTGGAAAGACGAAGTGAAAAATCTAGGAACGTATAACTAATTAGGGGTACAACTGTGAGAGAAACCAAACTTCCTGACGCTCAGAGTGAAAAGCTAAGGTTATATAGATATACAGCTCTATCTGTAAAACATTTTATTACTCTTCATAAATATGAAATATAATCTCTTTAACATTATAATATTCTAAGGAAAGGTTTATGGATAATTTACTTGCATATAAGTATAGCCCAATATGAAAATCATACATGCTAATGGAACGATTAATAGATGGCTGACTCACAGTCTACTCTGTCCATGATGCGGCATCTGTATAAATATGTATTATATTATTATAATTTGACCGTAAACTTAGGGCAAGATTTGATTTTTCTCCAAAAGCAAGCAATTGCTACTAATTGTCTGCCTGATGATCTCAGTAGGAATTTAATTTGGAATCACTGATGTTGAATGCAAACATGCTACAGGCAATACATGCTATCCTGAAAGGCACATTAAAAAATGTATTTGTGGTGTGAGGCAAGAAAATATTGATAACTTCCATCTACAATAAAACATAAAGTAAATTCCCATACATTACATGCTTTGTAGACTCAAAACACTACCAGTGCAGCAATACGCACTAGCACAAGATTGGCACGTTAATAAAACCGAACAATTGGTGTTGGGTCACTGTTTGAAGGAAGATATGATTCTGGCACAGGCAACATGAGAAAGCTTCAGGCTAAAAACAAGCAGCCACATTTCATGTTGAGAATCAAAAAGAGTAATTTTCAGAGAATTGGCCTTTTTAAAGAGTAGGCCTTTCACATCCTGAAAGACTTCAAGTATTGTGCCGAACAAATAAACTTTGGCAGTTAAGAAAACAGGCGGAAGGAGGAGGAGAGAGGAATATGGCATCAATAAACCATAAAGAAATGGAAACATCTCTCAGGGCATTATATGTCCCCCAAATCCTAGTGAAGCCCAAAATAAAATATTCTACAAAATTCAATGAACAGAAATAACTTTATGGGAAAAACACATTTTTTTTATCTGAGCCAAGTAGTGAAAAAATCAGAGAAACGTGAATACTGACACGATAAAATATGTCATTCGCTGGATGAAAAAGTAGCAGTGTCCCTTCAGAAAGCTTCAGGTAACAATGAGAACCGAGGAAAGTGGCAAAAATGCCCTCCTTGACAAAACTTTTGTCAGGTTTCTATAACCCTTTTTTAAAAAAATGTTTATGTATGTATGTATTTATTTATTTTTATTTTTTATATGTAATTTATTGTCAAGTTAGCTAACATACAGTGTCTATAGTGTGCTCTTGGTTTTAGGGGTAGATTGCCATGATTCATCATCACTTACCTACAACACCCAGTGCTCATCTCAACAAGTGCCCTCCTCAATGCCCATCACCCATTCCTCCCTCTCCCCAGCTCCCCCAAGCAAACCTCAGTTTGTTGTCTGTATTTAGGAGTTTCTTATGGTTTGCCTCCCTCGATTTGAAACTATTTTTTCCCCTTCTCTTCCCCCATGGTCTTCTGTTAAGTTTCTCAAGTTCCACAGATGAGTGAACACATATGATATCAGTCTTTCTCTGACTATTTCTGAGAGAGAGAGAGAGAGAGAGAGAGGGAGAGAGAGAGAACGTGCGCACAAGCAGTGGTGGGGGGCAGAGAAAGAGGGGAACAGAGGATCAGAAGCAGACTCTGACAGCAAAGAGGCTGACAGCAGAGTCCAAGAGTTCATGACCTGAGCCAAAGTCGGATGTTTAACCAACTGAGTCAACCAGGTGCCCCTCTATAAGCCTTTTTATAAGGACTAGGGTTTATCCTCAGGACTTTCCCTGATCGGCTGCGTTCTTCAGTAAAGAATCCTGAGCCAGTTTAGTGGAAATCTTTCTATCCTGGATATCTCAGTATCTTTGAAATCTGGTCAAGTTCCTTATTACCCACCCTGAATGCCCATATACGTGGCTTACTTTTATAAGAATTTTGTCAGGTTAGTTTAGCAAGAATCACATTGTAGTTGAAATGTAATCAAGTTTCTTTTAGTAATTTTCCATCCACTGACTTCTGTCATTCTGTTCAATGACTGTAAGTCTCCACCTACTTTTGTTGTCTTTGGAATTTAGTTCAATCTCTCTCCCCCATTAGAACAGTTGTGACCCCTATTGCGATCAATTTAAATACAAGTCTACCTTAACATTTTTAAGTGCCAACATAGTTTCTCTCTGACAAAAGGTAGAGTACATTCCCCAAAAAAGGCAATTAAAGGAAAACTTGTTTCCTTTTGTTTAAGAAGAAAGAGAAAAGCAAAGAAAGACATGAAAGAAACATGGCGGTGTTAGAATCTATTGGATTATTTTCTATAATTTTGAATGAAACAGTTTTGAACAATCAATCACACAATAAAGAAATTCACCCCAACCAGACTTTCACGCAGGGAGACAGGGAAGATTTATATCCAACTGTTTGTGTATTCACCAAGTTCTCCTTACACAAATAAGTGATCTTTGTGTTTATTGTATTTACCTGTGAACAAAGTTAAACTTGTAATACTTTCATGCCCATGGTCATTTTAAGTTATGCAGAACTGGGACAAATATCATAGCATCAAATATCTGAAAAAGGAACCGGAGAGTCCTCTACAAATCTTTGTTCTACACACAAGAAATCTGACTCTTGGATACTTGGGAAATTTGACTCTTGGATATTTGGTGGCAGACACAACCCGTAATCTTTTGCTCTTTATTATCAGGTTATGAAACCACAACATTATGCCAGTTATTCTATTAATAACTAAGTACATTCTCAGAGAGTGGTTTTAATAGATCATTAATAGTGAAATTAGTGTTTGAAGTGATTATACCAAGTAATCAAGAAGTATTTTACTAGTCCTGTATGCTGCATTTAAGCAATAAAGGAAACATGTAATAGAATTTGGAAAAAAAATTTGATGGAAACAAATGCACATTGGTACACTCATTTCAGGGTGATGTCAATAAAATGAGATAATTAACATCATAACCACTTTGCCAATTTCTCTGCTGAGGTATGAGGAGCTAAGATGTAAGATGAAATGTATTCTGGGGCATGTCGATTATTTTCTGCACTCAGGGTTTTATGGCTAGAATCACATTTTGGCAACATACCCTTGAATAGATAGTGCTTCGATGAAAATTCAGGAGTTAGTTAACCTTACATTGAGAATTGAAAAATAACAAAAAAGAGTGGTGAGAAAGAGGAGAGAGAATGAAAGAGGGCAGGAGGAAAGAGGAGAAAAAGAAGGAAAATAAAATTAAAAAGGACAAGAAGACAATAAAGTGTATTTTGTTTTGTTGTAGAATTTGTATTTCACAAATAGCTCCTGATTTCATCCAGTGCTCTCTTCTGTGTATTGGGGATCAAAGGCTGAACATGAAAGACAAGATCCCCACCTTCTTGAAGTTTTTATGTTCTCTCAAGTTTATTTTATGATTTGGGGTAACTTGAACCAACTCACTGATACACTTACATCAAGTTCAGCATCAAAACACAAAAAAACTAAAATAGTAAACTATGAATTTATTTAAAACTGTAAACAGAGAAAAGTAAACCAATTCTTTCAATATCACAAAGTCAAAGATAATGCTCTAAACTTCAGTTGGAAAATGTGAATATACCTTTTATTCTTAATTAATAAGATATGTTAAACTATTGTATATAATTTGATTGGTTGGGGTGTCTGAGTGGCTTGGTCGTTTAAGCATCTGACTCTTGATTTCAGTGCAGGTCATGATCTCAGTTCATGAGATAGAGCCCTGAATTGGGCTCTGTGCTATCATCACAGATCCTGCCTGGGATTCAATCTCTCTCTCTCTCTTTCTCTGCCCCTCCCTGTTCACGTTCTCTCTTCTTTCTCAAAATAAATAGACATTAAAAAATAAAATAAGGGATTCCTGGGTGGCTCAGTCAGTTAGGGTCCAACTTCAGCCCAACTCATGATCTTGCAGATCCTGAGATCAAACCCCATGTCGGGCTCTGTGCTGACAGCTCAGAGCCTGAAACCTGCTTCAGATTCCATGTCTCCCTCTCTCTCTGTTCCTCCCCCACTCACACTCTCTTTCTCTCAAAAATGAACATAAAAAAATTTTAAAACAGTAAAAAATAAAAAATAAAATAAAATTTGATTACTGCTTATATACAAGATTGGTATTTAAAAGGTAATCTCTTGAGACGCCTGGGTGGCTCAGTCGCTTAAGCGTCTGACTTTGGCTTAAGTCATGATCTCACAGATCTTGAGTCCGAGCCCTGCATTGGGCTCTGTGCTGACAGTTCAGAGCCCGGAGCCAGCTTTGATTCTGTGTCTCCCTCTCTCTGTCCCTCCCCCACTCACGCTCCATCTGAGACTCTCTCTCTGTCTCTCTCTCTCTCTCTCAAAAGTAAACATTAAAAAAATTATTTAAAAAATAAAAATTAATAAATAAATAAAAGGTAATCTCAAAATTTATTGTCTAGCCCTTTTGTGGTTAAGAAATTATGAATATGCTAACCACAGCACTTTTGCTCTTGATCCATGACAAGTGAAGTAAGTCTTGCATTAAGAATAAAATTGCTAAAATAAACAGAAGGTATTATTCAACATCTCAATAAAGAATAAATTTAATCCCCAAATTAGCATATTTACTAATGCCTTAAAATATAATAATTACTTTTTTTGAAGTAGGCTTCATACCCAGCATGGAGCCCAACACAGGGCTTGACCCTACAACCCTGAGATTAAGACCTTAGCTACAATCAAGAGTCAGATGCTTCACCAACTGAGCCACCCAGGGTCCCCCTCAAAATTGCTTTTTAAAACACTTTTTAAATTATATTTTTTTATTTAAAAATGTATTTACTATGTAACTTTTACATCAGTAAAATTCATAGGAATATCCCAAGTTGACCTCAATATTCAACTTCTTATTAAGACATTTATGAAGAAATTAGGTTGTTACCACTTTTCAAAACATTAAGAGTTGAAAATTTGTTATGTTGCTTCCATCTTTGTTGGATGTCCATGTATGTTTTCTTGAGTACATATTACCTCTTAGAGAATAATATTCTATCTAGAATATAATGAAAACTAAGGGGGTTTTGTTACTAAAAATATCATTCATAGGATAGAGCAAAAAAAATAACTAAACTAAACATAATTGTAAAAATATCCTCCATACTCTAAAAGCAGCAAACATAAACACTGGTATCTTTCTGTACTCTCTCAACAGTGAAACTAAATTTGATTCTTTTTTAAAGTTAAGTGAACTTACTAGCCTTTATGTGTGTGTATGTGTGTGTGCTCACGCGTATGTATTTCTTCTAGTGTGAACACATATATGCATCATTTCAAGGGAATTTCAAGCCATCTGTTTATCTGTTGAGAGATATTAATTATATGGAGTTGAATCATAAGCAGTTTCATTTTCATATTTTAAAAATTTAAGTTTCTGCACTTGTAATATGCTTGAGAGTTAAAAAAAAACTATTATATTTTTTCTTGTGTTATCAAAAGGGCAAAATTCATTTTCAATTTTCTCAGTATTGTGGTATCATATATTATACTTTATCTTTTAAACAGTTACACTTCTACAATAACTTAAAAATTAAGTACACTCTATAAACTACTATAAATAATTAACATTTTATTTACGTTTTAGTTGTATTTGGCTTGATATTTTAGCTAATATTTATCTATTCTTCTATTTATTCCATCATCCATTCTAAACCCTGCCATCATAGGGTGCCTTGCCAAACAAAATATTACAGTCCTTTAATCATTGAATTGATTGCCCATCTCTAGTCAAAAAAATCTGTGTCCATTGACAGTAAGGTAACTGTCAGCAAATATGGATACACCTGTTTACATATAAAAGTTTCACCACCCTGGCTATTCATCATATCATATTTTGAGCTTGTGGGGAAAAAATCCGATGTCTAAGGGTTCCTCTGAAAGATTCTGAATGTACTGCTTTGGGAAGGGTAGTTGCTGCAGTAAATCCCCAAGTATTATTGTGTGTCTATTTTATACTAATTACTGTTAAAATGAGGGGTTTCATGTCAACAGGGAATATTCTCTAGGGGATCAGGCAGATGCAAAAATATATAAGTATAATGAAGGCAATATGTATCACAATAGAAGTGGAATGGGTAAGGTTCTTGTCTGAAAGGTATCAGCACTGAGCCTAATTAGGATATGCAGGGGAGGCTCAAAGAAAACTTCCCAAAGATCATGATCCTTACTTCTAAATTTTTTGAGCATATAAAATGTGTTGAATACAGTGCTACCTGCTTCCCATGGTTGTCACAACAAGCCTGACATTAGGAATCTGGAGACACACACACACACACACACACACACACACACACGATGAACTACCAGTGGAAGCCAGAATTTTGCAGCTGCTGTTTATAAGTAAAATATTACATTAGAAATAATGTCAGGCCTGCCATTGGATTCAAGTCCCAACTATGCCAGATAGCAACGGTGTCACTTTGACTTTCTGTTTATTAGTTTGGGCTTTGGGTTTTTTAAATTTTATTTCTTTTTAGAATTAATAGTTGAACTAGTTTCTTTAATCTCTAGGAGTTTATTAACACAGAAAACATGAATCTTGGACAAATTAAAAATATAGACAGAGGATTATAATATTTACCATATATAAAGAGGCATTGGACCATATAAAAGGTGAAATTTGTTTTTGGTTAAAATTATAAATTCCTCAGGATAATGTTAATTATCTCAAGTTTATAAAAGCCTCTGGTTGGTAGTTTACTATACATACATACATGTAATTTTGTATATATATATGCATGTATGCTTATAATGAAAATGAAGAATAATCCTTTTAGTAAATACCATTTTAATAAGTTAACATGTTTAAAACCAAAGGATGCATGTGAGAAAATCATGTGAGTTCCTCAGTGGCAAAAATATTGGGAAGTACATGATTTTTAGGCTCCCATGTCTTCTTCTAATTACATGATTAATAAAACTATATTTTTGCACAGACTGTGAGAAGAAAAATACGTAAAACTGGATGTAAAATGAATACAAGTCTTAAAAATCAAAGAACTATGTTCTCCTATCTATCATCACAATGGAAAGATCTCTAAAGTGTAATTATTTAAATCTAATTAAATGGAAGCCATATAGGTAAAAAGCTGAGCTAGAACATTTCAACAGTACTTACATCCATAACCTTAAGTGAATCTCTAATTTAAAGTTACCAGCATAGGAAGATACACCAGAGTGTGTCAGGATCTGAATTTGTCATTTCCTCAAAGCGGGGATCAGGAAAAGTATGTTCCAGGCATACAAGAAGACATTAAAGAAACTTCTAAGACTGCTTTCAGACCTAGTGCCAAGTTACTCCTGTTTTGATAAAATGTACTTTTAAATTTTTTTTGCCTTACGGCTGAGACTTAGGGCTGCACATGCAGCTGGCACTCATCAATGCATTCCTAACACTGCACAACTTCCCTCCCTGATTATTTGCTTACTACAAGCTTTTCACTTTCTCCTGTCATTCCCTCTCAGGCTCTGAAGGCTTCTTTTCTGAACGTGGTTTATTTGTGGTTGGTAACTGTGACCTGAGTAAAGTCTTACATTCTTGCTGAGTGTTGGTCTGAATTCCTGAAGTCAGCTTGCTCGTGAGCTGGCCAAAGCTGATAAAGACACACAACACACAGGCTTTGGGAGCTGAACTATAAAAATCTTTGACCTGAATTTCCACAGGTTCATGAATAATAGAAATCAGGCAGCTCACTATACAAACTCACTATGCCCTATCTGTTTTGTGAATCGAATTGAAAAGCATAATAGGGTAAGATTGACAATCAATGAAAATAAATTTGTCTTTAAAAATCACATTGATAGCATAACATGTACTGCTCTTGTAAAACAATTTTGGGATCAGAGCAAATCTGTCTTGCACATTCTCCAAATAATTTACATACTGCCATGAAATACTAACCCTTCTTGTAGTCATCATACTTTGTGGTATAAACGTTTCCATTTTTTCTTTAATATAGATTTTAAGAACCACAGTAAAATAAAATAGGATATTCTTAAAAGTTTGACATTCATTCTTCACCAATAAATCACAGTATATAGAAATACCATTCACTTCTCTCCCACTATCTGGTTCATTGTGTGGCCTGGCCATTACTGGCTTACTAGCCAACCAGTTTCTATTTTAAGACAATGTCGGGGTGCCTGGGTAGCTCAGGCGGTTAACCATCTACCGGTTTTGGCTCAGGTCATGATCTTGCAGTTTGTGGGTTCAAGACCTATGTCAAGCTCTGTGCTGACAGCATGGAACCTGTTTGAGATTCTCTCTCTCCCTCTCTCTGCCCTTTCCTTTTTTTCTCTCTCTGTCTCCCAAAATAAAAATAAAAATAAAAATAATAATAATAAACTTAAAAAAAAGACAAAATTACTATTCTGATTAATCCTTTCTATAAGGTTATCCTCATACTTTTTAAATTAAAACCTTTTATGAAGATTTATAACATTTCACACCAGCTGACCTATGCCTGTCTACTTTGTCTCTATTTGAATCCACTTCAATCCTTAGACCCTCACCACCCCTGACCCTTTCTTGCGTTCAGCACATTGCACTAGCTTCCCATCTGTCTGATCACTATGACATACTTCATCTTAATGTGTCCATTTCCCAAATTAAAACATAAATTCTCCCCGCAAAACCCACATAAGTTCCATGAGAGCAAGGGCAATGTTACTTTTCTCACAGTTCTGTACAGCACCTGAATTTATATTTCACATCCAGTAGATATCCAGCAAATAATAGTTAAGTCAATAAATGAAAATCCAGGTAAGTGCGGAGAAAAACTATACCAACATTTGTTTCATTTTCCTAATATCACAGAATTTAGGACTTTAATCCAGTATTAATTCTGTGGTGATACATTGTTTTTCATGGACTCATTGCTTATTTTGTGAAGAAGCCAGCCCCTTAAATTAACTAAGAATTAACTGCACATGTTGTTTTAATATCTAAATCACCTTGACGCTTTTTTCAGTCATTGGATTTTCTCATTTGATTTATGCTGAGGGAATCTATCAAGGGAATAAAAACTAATATATCCTTTGGCACTTTTAGAGGATAATTCAATTAATAATTTTATAGATCCAGCTCTCCTGAATGTTCACTCATAGGCAGAATCAGCTATGGCAATTAACTGGATTCAGTCCATGTATCATGGGAATTCTAGTGGCTACATGGAATACTAAATTAGATGTGCGTTTATTGCCAATTAACCCTAGTGTTGGATGTGCATTTTCTGTACCAAATTTGAACCAAGTTATGCATAAATCTCAGCATATTTTATGACTCTAGAGTCGTAAGTGTCATATTAAGATAATGCTTATGTAAGACTTCTTAGCACACATTGGGTTTCTCTTTAATTTGACTGCTATTAGTGATATAATTATTACTGATAATAATATAAGCTTGATTAGGAGTACCGTGAATTATTCTTCTTTCTCTTGTCTTAATATTTTTCCATAAATTGTATGTGCATATATATATAGACAATATATACATATATATTGTCTATATATATGTATATATATTGTATATATATAATATATAATATATTTTTATCCGAATATAAATGCATTTACAAAATAAAGGTATTTTACTACCTCTGGCTATTTCTCCTCTATTTATGCTTTATATAATTGAATTTTCCATAAAGCTACAGCATTTTAAAGACTACATTATTATTATGCACAATTCTACATAGAAATTTAGGAAACAAAGCTTAAGTGAATCTCTTTCATAAAAACTACTAAGTTGTCAAAAGAAAAATAATCGGTCATACGGATATAACAGTGTTAAAGTTGTTCTATAAATAACAAAAACTCTCAGTATTACTACCATAATACAATAATAATAATAATAATAATAATAGCAACATTTGAAATAATGATGATGAGGGGGCGCCTATGTGACTCAGTCAGTTAAGTGTCACAGCCTTGATTTCAGCTCAGGTCACGATCTCACAGATTTGTGCACCAAACCCAGGGTCGGGCTCTCTGCTGATGGTGTGGAGCCTGCTTGTGATTCACTCCTTCTCCCTCTCTCTCTGCCTCTTCCCCGCTTGCTCTCTCTCTCTCTCAATAAATAAATTTAAAAAAAAAGAAAAAGAAATAATGATGATGATAATAGTTAATGTGGTGTTTATCATCTATCAATCAGTGTTTAGGCGTGTTATGTAAGGAACAAATTTAATTGCAATTACATTACATTGGTACTATTTATTGTCAGTATTTTACCTTTATATTCATTACCTCTTAATTGAAAGGCTGAAATATAGGTAATTATGTAAACCTTTTCTACCTTCCTTTAAATGTCTTCAATAAAAATTGGTATCAAATTGTTACATATTTTTAACTATCAAATAACCACAGTATTATTTAGTTGGACTTAGATCACAATTTCATTCTGCTTAACTACCATTTATGTTAACATATATTTTATATTTTTAATGTGCATTTGATTAGAATACTTTTTTAATTTAAAGAGGTGATAAACTACCATCAAAATTTAATTAATTATACATAATATAGAAAAATATTTTCAGCCAAATTGAATAAAAGCAATTTGAATTATGATTAGAAATGAATCATATGTGATATATTTTCAGAGCACTGCATCATGGTAAACAAAATAAAAAATTATACAGCTTCTCCTAAAATAAAATTGACATGGATCTCCATCTTTAGTATTTTGTTTTTCAGCTAAAAAATGTGCATTCCTTAATTGTGTTTACCCAAGGTCAATATGCCCCCTGGCATATGATAAGCATTAAATAAATATAAAATTAATGAACGAATATGGCAATAATTATCAAATAGCTGGTACTATACTATTATGCACAAAATTTGTATTACAAATAATCAACAGTTTTATAATATTAATGGATTTAAGAAGTAGAGAAATTAAATGAAAATAACGTTGAAATAGGAACACATTGTAAACCATAGTATAAATAAAAAATACCCATAGCAAAGATTTAATTAATGAAGCATTTTTTGTTTACCTTTTATGTTTATTTTAAAACGTTATTGTAAATCTTATTAAATAGGTAACCAAGTTGCTTCTCAGTCGCCTACAATTTTTATTCAGCCAAGTGAATAAATTAGTGAAAGTGCTTTTGATTTTGCTTTTCCAAAATAAAACTGTAAATTTACAGGAAAAGTTAAGATTTAAGGATATCTACTACATATAAATATATCTTTGGGATTTCCCAGAGAGTTTTTGGAAAATCATAAATATGTGTTTTCTTTTTTTTTCTTTATTTCTTTTTCCCCCCACTTTAGAAAAAGGGATATTAGAAATAACTGGCTTTGGTTTTGTGCATATTACACTATAGTGGAAACGTTTCTACTCATTCTAGGAAATAATATTTCACTGTGCAAAACCAAACAATTTGAAATAAAATTTAAAAATAAATATGTAAATATTCAAGTGAAATTATTATCTTGGTTTATGAGCCTATGATCTGGAATTTTATATATCTAATTTTTATTATTGTATAAAAATGTAAAATAACAATCTTTCCAAAAAATAATTAAAATGAACAATCACAATGTGAAATGCTGCTCAAGGCAAGAAAAATGGTTAAATCAAATGTTAGCATTGATGACTCATGACTACTAGGAGCAAAAATTAATCACATTGAAGTTTGAGAAAATCACAGAAAAAAATAAAAGTATCTCAAAATAGAATACCTTTTATGGTATTAGGCTGACTACATTGGTAATTGTTCTTATAATCTTAGAAGACTTTTTATCAAGCCCAAGATAAATCAAAGATTTCCTAAACAAACAGGATAATCACTGAATTACTTGTATCTAACAAGTAATATTTGAAATCCTGCTACAGAGGAAGCATTTTAAGATACCAAGAGTGCTAAAAATATTTTAAAGAGTGAATTGCTCTTAACAAGCATCAGAGGGGCAGAAACAGTTTTTTCTTATCAGCAATATGAGAGCACATAGGACATTTCACTCTGGATGACCCAAAACATATGAAATAAAGTGATCTATGTGAGTAAATATAGTAAGTCAAGTGAGTCACATAGGTTTTTGAAATGGTATGGATGCAGAACCAGTATAATCTGGTCCTTCCTTTCTAGATCTTTAAAATATTGTGATGATACTACAGTTCTTTAAAATATTGTGATGATATTACATTTCTAAGAGGATTTTTTTGTTTTTTCTTTGTTACTGCTCATTTGTATAGTCTCTATGACACATTTTTAATTACAATTGCATTAAATTATATGTTATTTTATGATACTTTCTATGCTGACCCATATAAGTAGATCCCATCTTCCTAAATATATTGCAATATTTGTATATCCCTTCAATCATTTTGCATTTGAAAAGCACTAATAATACACTATTTCTAATGTTATACAATAAATATCATTAACCTGAGTGATTATTATGAGGGTTGTTAAATGAAGATACAAAAATGCCATTTACTTCTTTAACATCTTTAAAAAATTTATTTAAAATTATGTTGGTTTTTCTTATTCAATATGTGATGACACAAGCAAGTTTGAAGCAAATGAGAGAAAAATGTAAATAAACCTGTAATCAGGATTCACAAACCCGATTATTACTTTAAAATTATCTTGTACTCATGGGCATGTACTTCTGATATAGCTTATTTTATTTAGCAAATATTTGCTCCCGAAGCCCTCTCAATAGGAGCGCATTACCATCCTGGAGTGATGATAGGCTTAGCCACATGACTTTTTGGATGTGACATGAGCTAGCACTTGAAATCAAGCTCCCATTATGGGGTTTGTTCTCTTGTGCCTCTGCCATCACCATGAGGTGGCTTCCTCCCTGTAAGGGGTCACCTCTTCTGCCTGGTGACAAGTGTTACTGGACCCACAGCATGGAGTTAAGGATTGCTGCTTGACACAAGGCTCCCTACTGAAAGCCTGCCTATGTCAGCTGATTGCAGTTGAGCATGAGAACTATTATTATATAGCGCTGCTGAGTTCTGGAATGTTTATTATGTATGATTATGGTGGCGTTAGCTGCTGATGTATCTCACTGCACTGCTCTATTTAGTTCTCATTGACTCTTTTCACTGTTTCTCATGTTATATATTTTGCTACTTTGTTTTGTTTATTATCTGTTTTCCCTTCTAGAATGTAAAGTTCACAAAGTCATTTTTGCTTGCTTAATTTGGTTCTCTATACCCAACACCTGGAAGAGTGCTTGGTTTGTAGGACATGCTTGATAAATACTCTTGAGTGAAAATAGATGTAATTAAGATCCTAACCTCAGTATGCTTCAATTCGTAACATAATGAATTTAGATCCATTTCTTCCTCTTCACAAATCAGGAAACTGAAGTTTCTATAATTTAAATAACCAATGTCTTAGGATTAGTTCCAGCAGGTTCATTAAAATTTAAGGATAGCCGCTAATACTATGACATTCAAATATTGTTTTAGTAAAGCCCAATATATTAGAAAACTACTATCTAGCTTAAATCATCACAAACAAAAGCTGGCTTAAGTCAGTAGATAGGTGTCAACAATACATGGATAATATTAGGAAAAACTTGTCCTTGCCACTGCTCCACTGAAATTAAATAATAGAATTCCAAGGATTAAAGGATTTAATGATCACAGAGTTCTGGCTGGTTGGATTTGAGTTGTTTTACCCGCCTTTCTCAAGAATCAATATCGTAAGTTTTGGTGGCCATGCTATTATGGACTAAGGTATAAAGTAATAAATCCAACAAGGTAAATCTCCATCCTAGGGAAGAGGAGGAAAGTGGAGAAGCATTGTTATGAACTGAATGTTTATGCTCTCCCCAATTCAAATGCTGCAACTCTGCTCCCCAATATAATGGTATTAGGAAGTGTGGCTTCGGGGAGATGATGAGGAGTAGATGAGGTCATAAGGGTGGAGTTCTCATAATGCGATCAGTACCCTGTAAGAGTCAGAAGAGAGCATTGTTCCTGGGCTCTGTTCTCCATCCTATGGGGATAGAAATAGAAGCCAGCAATCTGTACCAGAACCCCACCATGTTGGTTCACTGACCTTGGACTTAACAGCCTCCAAAGCCATGCAAAATAAACTTCTGTTGTTTATAAACCACCCAATCTATGGCACTTTGTTATAGCAGCCTGTACCAACTAAAATTGTTTGTAAACAGTCTGCCACAAGGTCTTGTGGGCAGCTTCACTCTGTGAAATTCTGCATTAGTTCCATCTGTGACATGGTCCTTTCTGTTAAATCCACAAAGCTCACTGCTATGGACTGAATGTGTATCCTACCTATGCCTCCCCAATTCATAGATTGAAGCCCTAGTCTTTAAAGACACAGTTTGGAGGTGGGCCCTTTGAGAAGTAATTCACAGATGAAATCATGAGAGTAGAATCCCATCACGGGATTAATGCCCTCAAATAAAGTGGAAGAGATAAGAGGTGTCTCTCTCTGTGTGCATATACCAAGGAGAGGCCATGTAAAGACATAACCAGAAAAAAAACCTCTCACCAATAACCTGGCCACTCTGGCATCCTGATCTTGGACTTCCAGATTCCATAATGGTGAGAAATAAATGCTTGTGTCTAAACCACTCAGTCTATGATATATTTATTTTTTATAGCAGCTCAAATTAAGACACTCACTTGCTAGTGAGAATTGTAATTCCTGGGGCAAAGTCTTCAATCCACAGGAAGGACAGCAAGCTGTGACAAACTGGAGGTAGAGTTTGATACTTCTGGACAACTAAGTTAAGCAGGTGCCAAGAGGCAGTGATAAATCCAGTAGCTATACAATATGACTATTTTTATTTCTTTGTTTGAAATTTGTTTGTTCATTTCTAAGGTTTGTCCTCTCAAGGGTTGGATATTTCCTAAAATTCCTGAACAACTTTTCATTACCGCAATCTCTAAAGTACATTTGAACAATAAGATTTGATTTGAATCAAATGATACCTGTCAGAGAGAGATGAAATGTGATAAGACTAGAATAACTGATAGTAGCTTTACATAAGGAGCGTGGTATTTCAAATTTTCCCAAGGGGTACATGTTAAGTTTGGGTTAAAAAAAAATACAGCTGAACAGTAAAAGGTTTTTCACCTTTTTCTCTTAATATTCTGTTCTTATCTCCTGCATATAGAGATAAGCTTTACATTTCTCTCAGACACTGTCCTTGAAATGATCATAGTGGGTATAGCACTAGAACCAACTGATTTCTACAAATGTGCTTCGTTTTTAACCTCTATATTAAACTCGGTGTTATGGTGAGTGTAAAAGTTAAGGTCATAAGACAAGATTTCAATCACAGATATATGAGTGTGTCTACTGTGACTAAGAAGGTTTTCTAATTTCAAGGTGTTTATTAAGATAATTTGTAAATGTTAAAATCCTGGTCACATATTATCTACCTCATCCTGTACATGCAACAGATCAAGCTTCTAGAATCACTGTTATCTTGAGAGACTGTAAAACGTAAGGAAAGGGGCGCCTGGGTGGCGCAGTCGGTTAAGCGTCCGACTTCAGCCAGGTCACGATCTCGCGGTCCGTGAGTTCGAGCCCCGTGTCGGGCTCTGGGCTGATGGCTCGGAGCCTGGAGCCTGTTTCCGATTCTGTGTCTCCCTCTCTCTCTGCCCCTCCCCCATTCATGCTCTGTCTCTCTCTGTCCCAAAAATAAATAAACGTTGAAAAAAAAAATTTAAACGTAAGGAAAGAATTATCTGATAGAGCAAAGATTTATCAATTCTATGGAAGACATGTAAATATGGAAGTAACATGAGTCTGTTATAAGATTAAATAATTAATGTTGTCATAGCTTTAAAAGGTTTATGGTATTGCTAACACTAATATACTACAAGAGAAAATGTGTGTAAAAATTGCTATTATGTATGACAAGAGATAAAAGCAGGTACAAAGAGGTGGATGAGAAAAAAAGTAAATGAAAAATTTAATACTTCTTAACATGCATTGTTATCTTTTGTTAAATTAAATCTATCACATAAAAGAATTAAGTCTAATTAATAGGTAATATTCAATAGCCACAAAACTTAATGATATTCTATTTTTTACCAAATGTACTATGTAATCAGTGCTTATTCTATTAAACCACATATCACATGCCTGTTATCTCCTTTGATCTATAAATTGGAACTTTAGTTCAACTTATGTTTCTTAGTAAGGGTAATGCCTTTGAAATGTTGAAAGTGAACTGGCAGGAACCCGAGAAATCTGTTAAAATAAACTATAAAAGAGGTTTTGAATTTTATATAAAGGAGGTTTAATCTCCTAAACACCTTAAGTTTAGTGTTATTACAGCAAATGTGGTTGGAATGAATTATAAAGGGCTTGATTCTTGTTGATTCACTCTTAGAAAGAGTATACGGTACCAGCTTGAATCAGGCAGTGAAGATTGTTCTGGTCAGTGGTTTATGACACTGTGTAATGCTTTTGTGTTTTCAAGGTTTCTACACTGTTTTGATTTAAAGATGCAGAATAAAAATATTCTTACCATTTATAACTTATAAATATTTATTTACAACAATAACATCTCATGGCCTTGCATGTCAGGTTCTAAAAGTTTTATTGCTAGTATAAATTAGCTACTAAGTAAAATATCTTATCTTATAACAACCCAGGCTTTAATTACCAAGAAATAAGCTTATTAGATAGTTTTATTACTTATTATTGGTGCAATGCCCAATCAAAACTTCTACTAATATGAAAGCATATGGGATTTGTTACAATAGTGGTGTCCTAAATGTAAGAAAAGTTCCAAATTTCATAATACAATTACACTACATTACAAAGATGACCATTGAAAAAGTTGAAAAAGAAGAGTAGGCTGCCTAACTAAATTATGACCATGGTTATAATTTCCAAATGATCATTTAACATTCTACCTCAAAATAATGCTAACTGCATTATTTAACTACATTTATAACTGCATTTAATTAACTGATAATTAACTACAATTATCATTGTAGACAAATGATAACATTGTGGCATTTCCTCTATTTGTATATCAAGGGTAAAATCTAAACTTTAGCAATTAAGGAGATTAAGATTAATAATTATGCTAATTTCTACTTACATATAAATTCATCTTTCACTAGCATACTTACAGAACTTATCATAAAAGAGTTTTCCACCATCATTTTCATCAATTTTAAGCATTTTTCCTAAATGCTATTAATTTCTTAAAATCTCTGAACATCTAACTTTAAACCTCAGGTAAAGCTCTCCTATATCTTAATTTAAAATCTGAAATGATTTACAAATGGACAACTTAATACACTTTCCAGGATGATTAAGGTTTGCGTAGATAAATGAAACTGACTGAACAGAAGATCAATATACTGAATGGGAAAACGGAAACTCAACTTTTTCTTAGGACTTTGCATTTTAAACAATCTTTGATCAGTGTAGTGTTTTATTTGAGAACGTAAAACAAATGAAATTTGGAAAAGAAAAGTGAAGGAAAGAAATGTACTAAAAACAACTCAAAACTGAAACTAAGACATTCATATCTCAATTCCAGAAACTAGGGATACCAAATATTTTTATAGTTTAAGGTTGTATGAAAAATAGAATATTTATAAATTTCTGTTTCCATAACGGCAGTATAAATCTGTGATTGTCCATCTCCCCTAAGGGTAATAACTAAAGGCTCTAGAGATGACACATTAAACAAAAAGACAAAAACAATCATAAAAACCACTACCTAAGGCTTCTGTAGAGTAAACAAAATCAAGGAGATTGTGGAAGGAAATCAAAATTAGTTTCCCACTTCCTTTTCACCATATCTGAGGAGGTTCACCCTGATTCTGGAGCTAAAATCTGTCCAGAAGTACAGCGGTACCTTGGAAGAAGCCAATATAAGTTGAATAGTGAGGGGGAATCCCAAATAGGGGTCACAGAAGGAGAGGCCATAATTCTGCATATAAAACTATAAAAGTCAGCCTAAACCCTGAGCTTTGAATGCATGGAACAGGAACAAACTTGAATTGCAAAGTCTTTAGGAAGTTAACTGAGATTTGAGTCACTGCTTACCGGAGGCAACACAGACTTAGGAGTGAATGTCTGCTTAATATATTTTTTCCAGATGGTTGTCAAAAGACTTAGAGTCTGCACAACATAATATTTACAGTATCCAGAACTCAATGTAACATTTCTTTACATTCAATGAACCAGGAACATATGATCAATTCTAAGGGAAAAGATAATTAACAAATGCATTTCAAGATGACCCAGATGTTGACTCTACCAGATTTTAGATTTATAGATATTAGAGTGGCTATTCTAATGATGCTCCATGAGATAACGGAGAGCAGCCATAATATGAATAAGAATTTAAAAAAAATGTCAGCAGAGAAACAGAAAATATAAACCAGAACAAAATTAGAAATTTAGGAAAAAATTAATATCTTAACTCACTGATTGGGCTCAGGAACAGAAAGGAGATGGTGAAATAAAGATCAGTTAATTTGAAGAGAAAACAGGAAAAATGATCTAATCTAAAGAACAGTGAATAGTTAAATATGTAAAGCTGAAGGACTATAACATCAGAAAGAAACTTGGATATTCAAGGGTGAAGAAAGAGCAAAATGGCTAAGTAAATGAAAGTATTTTATTTTCTCTTCAGTTCCTAAAAATATTTATGACTCTTTAATACAAAACTTACCATAATTTATGCTGAGATTTCAATGAATGTAGATGTAACATATATGAAATCAGCAATAAAAAGCTCACTGGTGGGCAGGTGTAAAAGGATCGACAAGGTTGCAGTTTCTCTATTTAACATAAGGTGTCAAAATATTAACTCTAGGTAGACAGTGAAGTTTAGGTTTTTGTATTATAATTCCTAGAGAATCACTTAAACAAAAACAAAAAACATGTTGCCAACATACAAATTAAAATATCAAAATCTCTTATAATTCAAACTAATGCAGAAAAATTGAACAGAATGTGAAAATAACAGAGGGAAAAAGCAGAAAACAAAATTGTACACCTAAATGAAACTGCATCAATAACAGTATTAAAGTTAATAGCCTGAAGCATGAACTATGGCAAACTATGAACCATGGACAAAATGTAGTCCAAAGACCTCATATATGTATTCTTAGAGTTCAGAATGGTTTTTACATTTTTAATTATTTGTAAGAAAGAAATGCACAAGCCTTTAAGATAGTTTGCAAGTACCACTTAAGGCTCAGGAAAATCTGAAATATTTATTACCTGGCCCATTTATTGCTCATCCTTACTTTAAATATTCTAATATAAGCTAGAGATTGACACAAAGAATGAAAAAAGCAATATTTGGTCATATGCTGCCTAAAAAGGCACATTTTTATTTCATATAAAAATATAAGTAGATGGAAAGTAAGCAAATGAAAATGGGTGTACAGGCAGTAAGCCAAGGAGGTATGAGTAGTTATGTGAATATTAGGTAAAATACATCAAGTCAAATGATTAGTGGAGAAAGTAAAAGAAAGAATTCATGAGGAAGACCTATGGGGGAGAGAAAATAATGACCTATCCCCCAAAGATATTCACGTCATAATCTGCGGAACCTATAAGAGCGTTACACCAGGAACTTTGTTTCCAACAGGAACTTTGCAGCTGCGATTAAGTTAAAGATGTTGAATTGAGAAGAATATCCTAGATTATCCAATGTGGGTCTCATGTAATGGCAGGAAATCCAGAGACAGAGAAGATGTGAGAAAAGAAGCAGAATTAGAGTGGGGTGATGTGAGAGAGACTCCATCTGCCATTGCTGGCTTTAGAGAGGAAGAGGACCAAGAGCCAAAAAATGTGGGCAGATTCTAGAAGCTGAAACGGACAAGAAAACAATCCCCACAAAGGAACACAGCCCTACTGACTTTTCATTGCAGTGAAGATCATTTTGAACCTCCAACTTCCAGAACTGAAGGGTAACGTATTTGTGTTGCTTATAGCAATTAAGTTTGTGGTCACTGGTTATAGAAGAAATAGAAAACTAAAACAATATACAAACTGTAAATGTGCACAGCCTCACTGAGCCTAAAGATACATGACACAAAAATCAACAGGAGGAAAGTGAGAGAGAAAAGTTCACAGTCATGGTAGAGGATTTTAACACCTCTCATTCTCATAAAACAGCTATACAAGGAAGTCAATAAAGACATAGAAGATTTAAATAAGACTATCACCTACCTCCATCTGATTGGTATTTCTAACACACATCATTCTATGACTGCAGAATATATGTGCTTTCCATACACACTGTGTAGTTACCAAAATAGATCATATGCTGGGACATAAAACAAATCTCAATAAATAAAAAATAATAACAATCATATAAGGGGGCAATTTTAAACAGAATTGAATGAAGAAATAAATAACAGCAAGAAATCTAGGAAAATGCTAAATATCTGGAGATTAAATAAACACTTATAAATAACTATGGACTAATGATAAAATCACAAGAAGAATTAGGAAATATTTTCAACTAATGACAAGAAAAACACAACATATCGTAATTTGCAGGTTGCGCTGAAGTATTATTTAGTGAAAAATTTAGAGTTTTATATGGTTATATTAGAAAATAAGAAATATCTGAAGTAAATGACCTAATATTCCACTTTAAGAATCTATGGCCAAAAACCAAAGCAAGAGCAAAATATATAGAATAGAAATAAAATGCAAATCAACAAACTAGAAAATAGATTTATGATAAAGAATATAAATTGATAAAGCCCCAAACTAATATTTTGTAAAATCAACAATATTGGTAAATCCTTAGCTAAGATAAGGAAAGTCTTTTCAATAAAGAGTGCTGAATCATTTGGATGTAGGCATGAAAAAAAAATATATGTTGACTCCACAAAAAGAATCCAAAATAGATCATAGATTTTAATGCAAAATGTAAAGCAATATAACAATAAAAAGAAAGCCTAGATATCAGTCTCTGTGGCCTTAGGTTAGGTAATGATTTCCTAGATGGAACATGAATTACATTACACATGAGTCAAATTTGATAAGTTGGACTTGAGCAAAGTTAAAACCTTTTGCTTTTCAAAGAAACATATTTATTCCAGAAAAAAGAAGAAATATGTCCACATGATGTTCAAAAATGTTCACAAGGCTCTTCATAATCGCCTCAAATTGAAAACAACCAAATGCTCATCAACAGGTGACTAAATACATAAACTCTGTTTCAATCATACAATGCAAAGACAGGAACAACTTATAAATTTTCGCATCACATGTGTACCAATGCATACTGACTGAAAGTGTTTAGTAAAAAGTTAAAATTAACATAATATTGTATGATTCCTTATATAAAAAGTTCTGGAAGTGTCTCTAAATTATGATAGAAAGTAGATTTACAGTTGCCTGGGGAAGAGAATGGAAGGGCAAATACATTACAAAGGAGTTTGAGAAAACTCTTGGGGGTGATGTAAATGTTTGTTTAGGTTATTGTGATAGATTTGAGGGCACATACATATGTCAAAACTGATCACATTTTGCCTTTTATGTATTGGCGTTGTACTACAGTTCAACTCTATTTTAATAAAATTATCCACAGAGGATATATATATATTTAATTATTTCCACTAAAGAAGAATAAAATTAAACACTCAAAATTGCTTTAAAAAGCAAAAAATGATGACGTGCTCTAAGAGCTATCAAACTCAGTTTCAACAAAATGAAATAAAAATTATCTTAAAGGAATGATTTAAGAGTTGAAAAAAACTATTTTATTATTTTTAAAATAGATTTACCTAGCCAGCTTCTCATCAACAAGATAGGAACCACAACTTCAAGGAATGTTCAAAAAATTGTCAAAACATTCTTTTACATAGCAAGTTTTTTTTTATCCAATCTAAATAAGAGATACTATATAGTTCGCTCATAAGCTGTATTCCAAACATTTACTTCAGAAAAATGAAACAGGCTGACCAATGTCTAAAACTTTAAAGCAAAGAGGTAATACATCTGTCACCAAAAGCAACTTGTACTTTATTACATCAGTCGTTGAAAACCAGAGTATTTGGGGTTTATTTTTTTTGTATTAAAATATTTATTTTCTTAAAAGGTCATAAGAACATACAATTCATACTGCAGTTCACAATCATTTGTGTATATCCCATTATTCTCTACCTAGTTGAAATCAGTAATAACTAAAAATCTCACATCATTATATACCAGTGTTTCACATTATCTTGATATTTTTCTCCATCTATCACTTTAAAATTTGAATTTAAGTTGAGGTTTGGTTTAAACCTGTCAACCCCAGTGTTCTAATAAAGCGTGAGTTCCATTTTATTCATTTTGTGTCCATAATCACTCAGTACTGATTCCGAATCTTAAAAGAGCTTAATGAAAAGAACCAAGGTTTGACCTAGTATGGCTTTTTAAAATTCTTTTCTCAATGAGGTTTTAAAATATAGACACTGAAATTATAGGTCTTAATTTAACTTTTAATTTATTTCATACTGAACACGTATGTAGGCATGCATGGAGGACAACGAAGAAGCTACAGGGAACCTTTGAGGGATGTGGGTATGCTTGAGTCAAAGCATTTTTAAATGGTTGAGTATAACAAAGCCCCAAGAATCTCTTCCTTAAACCTTCTTATTTGACATAAATGGTAACTGAGGTTCCAGGAATGCAGGTCACACAATTAATCAGCACCAATCCTAGTGCTGGTATGTTAACCTGATACTGTCTATATGAGCCAGTCTGCCTTACCCTGTTTTGGAAATATCAATGATATTCTTTTCTCATGAGCTCCACTTTTCTGGGCACTTAGAGCAGTGATTTCATAAAAATTCTGTGATATGTCAAAAAAGCTTTTAAATGTTTACAAAACGTAAAACAAAAAGTCTTATATATTAAGTCTTCTTAAGAGAATATGATGCTTATCACTTTTTTTGGACAGTGGGAAGGGGCTGGAAGTATTCTACAAACTTCCTCTCTAAACTGGTTGGGCAGTTCTAATACAAAACATGCTTCAGCACTCTTAAATTTTTGCTTATGTTGGTCCACATTACAGAAAAGGAAAAAAAATAATAAAGTAAACTTTGGTTTAAAATACATATTTTGGATTACAAAATATAAACAGACATGTTGAAAGTTGGAGAAATGTTTATAATTTGTTACAAGTGTTGTTGACATGAAAAAGATATATATATGTATACATAAAATAATGGGAAAATACCAGAAAACGGTATTAGAAAAGAAAGCTAAATAAGTTATCAGCATCACTTCTTCTTTTGTGTCCTGAATAATATCATGGCTTTTTTGTTTGTTTGTTTCTTTTTTTAAGATGTATGATAGTAATAAAATGACTTTCTTGGAGGTTCCCTAACTTTAGCAATGAAATCAGTAATTTGTGATAGAATTACTTAATATCCTTCATAATTTTTTAGAATTATTTAATTGGCCTTTCCATGAATTTCTTAATAAGAACATTTATGAAAATAATATGGATTATTTGTGCTTGTTCTTGAGAAAATATTTGCTTTCAAAAGATATTCTCAATAAGAAAATACACCTTATTTCACAGTTACCCCCATATTCTGTCAGTATTAATGTACTATAAATTACCCAATAGAAATGTGTTATCAACAAGAGCATCTTGGGGCACTTGGGTGGCTCAGTCGGTTAAGCATGTGACTCTTGGTTTTGACTTGATCATGATCTCACAGTCCGTGAGTTCAAGCCCAGCATTGGGCTTTGTGCTAACAGCGTAGAACCTGCTTGGGATTCTCTGTCTCCCACTTTCTCTCTGCCCCTTCCCTGCTCTCCTTCTCTCTGAAGATAAATTAACATTAAAACACACACACACACACACACACACACACACACATTCATTTAAAAAGAGCATCTTATACATTCCCAGTAAGATAGCTATGTCTTCAATATCAGAAAACCTCCAAAATTGATGATTTATTGAGAATAATATTAAAACTCTTTGTTTTTTATGAACATATATATGAAATTATTCTAAAATCCCATGCAATTACTTAAGGTGGATTGAGCATTCGCATTAGCCCTCATATTCCCCAAATCACACAAAATTATGAAAACCCTTGTATTTATTTAACATCTCTCCTTGTCATCGTTTGCACTTCCAGACAATAAACATTACTTCGATAAAATATAAGTGCTGATGCATTCAATCATTTTGAAAACACTATTTTTGTATCTTAGAAGGATGCAAAATATCTCAACAAAATAACCACATATGTGAAACACAGGACCATCAATCTTAGAAATAAACAGATAAAACTCTAAGGAGATACTGACAACCACTGAAAACTAATGCAGTTTAATGTATATTGTGTTTGGGTTAAAGGCTGCAAAAAAAAGGAAAAATGAAAATCACAGTTTTCAGACTAAGCAGTATGGAAAAGCATTCAACACACGGCACTGCGAAATGTCCCACAGCATCCACTAGATGTCTCTAATAACTGGCTTTGGGTGGCCGCATTTGTTCCAGAGCTTGCGTTAAATAGTGAAATCATGAATTACACATGTATTTTGATTTTCCTACTCAAATTCATACTTTCTAAAGCAGAAAAAGCTGTTCCAATAAACAGACAAAAAGAAAATAACTTACATTCAATATCAAGGTACATGCTCTTTTGGTGCCCTCCAATCCTACTTGCGGCTTCACAGTCATATCTCCCTGAATCTGACAACTTCACATCTTTAATGCGCAGTGATGAGCTTCCATGCTGCCCTTTGACTTCGATACGGCCGTCTGGGCTCTGTTTGCATCGATTCAGGAAAAAGAAAGATTTTACGCTTGCTTCGTGCAAAATGATGACCAAACATAGGGCGTTTATCACACATACAATAAATGAAAACAGAAAGTCTTACCTGCATTAAGGATTTTTAAAGTCATGTTTCTGTATTTATGATTTACTGCTTTTAGCTTTTCCATTTTTACCTGCCCATTTGCTCATAGGGAACCTGACATGTAGTAAAAACTTAAACACGTGTTTTATCAACCTCCTTTATATAATGTGCTCTTTGTTTTTTCAAAACCTTGCATGTTCTTCTAGGAAGGGCTTTGTTGGCTTCCAACTATGCTCCTTGCAAACATAGCAAAACAACAATGCCTATTCAATTCTGGCTAAAACTCACCAGTCAAAATGATATTCTTGTTTTCACCTTAGTTCCCTATTTTACCATGTAAAGGCAATGTATCAAGATGTATGACAACTGAAGCCCAAGAGGAATTTATAATTATTGTTGAATGAATGAAATAGTACTGTTCATAAGCCTAATTAGCACTGTACCTATCACAGGTAAATTATTAAAAACAGCACTATGAAAGTCACTCTTAGAAAGTAAATGGAAACAACATAAAAATGATTAATCATGTACTCCACGAATATTGATTCAAATCAAGGAATTGCTCATAATCCAATAGTTTATAGATTATATTTCAAATAAGAATTCTTGTGTGCAACCTAATGGGTAGAACTACAATTATTTTCTTAAATCACTTAAATGCCTTTATAGCACACATGTTAAAACACAGATAGTTTACTCACTGAATTTTACTTTCTACAATCAGGAAATATAGTAAAATTTGTCATTTTGTAATTCATTTGAAACATGTACTTTACTATTATTGAAATGATTATTTTCAACGTCTGAGGTTTTAGTGCCTCAATAAACACTGCAGGCCACACATTTATTTTGAAATATATAAGTTATTATGTAATAACATAATGGTTGTTTAATTTTCTATGTAACTGAAATTGAAATAAATTTCAATACATGTGTGCACTTTGTATTATTAAAACTTGGTGTTTATTTTCTTGTATTCATATCAACAGACTATTTTAAAGCTCTTTTTCAAACATGAAATTGCTTGGGACACAATACAACCATTTTTTGCTTTCTACTTTTATATAGGAATGTAATTACTACACAATCATATCAGTCACTCATAATTTATTTACTATCATTATCATAAAAATGGTCTTCAAAAACAAAGAAACAAGAACATGCTGGGGAATGTATTATGCAACTTAGATCAGGATTTCTAGGCCAAAAACATGTTCTCCAACTTTCAAGAATTGCTAAAAAAAATAGTAAGGTGAGGTTTTCAAGCAGAAGGCATTCTCTTCTGCCAATATTTAAGATGTTTGGCTGCCAACCCAATTACTTACTTGAGAGAAAAGGAAAAAAAAATGCAGAAACTCACAAAGGTTAAAATTAGAATGAGTAAACTCAAAAGCAGAATGGCCAATTTGTTATACAAAGTAACTACTTTTCAGTCACTAAGTGGGTATTCCGAGTTCTTTATCTTACTGCACTTCTATTTATCATTGGATCTCACTGAACTATCCTTCCTTCCTTATGTGCAGACTTCCTTTGGCTTTCAGGACACCCACACTCTCCTATTTTTTCTCCCAGTGTCATTTCTCTGTCTACTTTTTAATCTGGGTTGCAGCTTCCTCTCTCTCTGGAGGCCCCTGTACTCTGTCCTAGACAGTCTCATCCTCCCCCTTACACTTGCGATCATTAGTCACCCTTCTCCATCCAGAATCCCTTTTTCTCTGGAGAGTTACAGGACCAGATACCTCTCCTTCAGGGCCTTCTTGTTTTATGTGTTTCTCCAACCAGCACGAACAAATGCGAGCACATCACTCCATCACCCAGAATAACTTCTTCTACCCCTCTTGTCTTCCCTTCCATGACTGATACTAATTCTTTCCCATGTCCCATGCTTGACTGTGTCTTCAGTCTTGGATCAGTTTCTGAGCCTTTATCTATTTATATTTTAAATGATGACAATGATTTATCATCTTGCTCAATATTATCATTTTCAGTGTCTAGCAACCGTGTTTCCATAGACCTCTCTGCTCTCTGCTTCTACTATACGGAACCTTGGCTGTGCTCTGCGTTGGACGGATGCTCACGCGCATCTCTGGATTTCAAGAGAACAATCACACTCAGGGTGAATGTGACCGAAAAAGATTCCCCGACTCTGCAAAAGCCATCAGCATTATGTTATTTCCCATGTTTCTCTAGCAAAATCTCATTGCAGATGCAGAAATTCTTGTGTAGCTAAGAATACGTTTTTTAAAAAGCAAACTTTTAATTCTCATACCAACTTCATGAAGGTTTCACATCTGCTGCGCTCTGTGATCGTGAATAACATTGTGCTGATACCCAAATAAACTCCCAGTGTCTCAACCTGACATTTCAGTACTTCCATATGACATCACCTTTCTAAGACATCACTTTTTTGTCTAAGCACACTTTACAATTTGGATACCACTAATTTGGATTCCAACTAATGTGAATTACATGTACTGTTGTTTCCATAAGCACTCTCCACAGACCTGTTTCAACCTTTCCCTCTTTATCTCTTCCATATTTACATGGCAGGATTCTCCCACATTCTTTTAATTTCTTGGAAAAATATACATTTATATTCAAAACAGTCCCCGGTTGACTATTTTAAATAATTATTAAATGTGGTAGAACATGCCAATATAGTAATTGCTTATAATTACTACTTTGAACTCTGTGCATTTCTTAGGACACACTACTTTTCTAATCTTATTGAAACTTCGGGATTCATCCTGTAGGGTGATATTATAGTTGAACAAAGGTGAGAACATTTTTATTTTTATGGTACTTTATGTTAAAGTCACCTGGACTAGTACCAAGGACAGGACCATTATATTCTAATATCTTATAAGGCAAATTAAGTTATAGTGAAAACGTAAATGTGGTTGAGTAAAGGAAATATATTCCTCCAGCTATTATTTAGTATTATTATTATTTACTATGGATTAACAACTTGCACTTATTATCTTTATTAATGTGATAAAATAGCTTATTAACGATACAAAACAAATTCTTCATTTTTCTATTAGGAAAAATACTGTTCTTTCACAGAATTGAAAGGCAAATATATCTCCTTTGAAAATAAACATGTGCTTTTGTTATTTCCTGTTGTAAATGATATGGTTTTGACTTGCGAAAAACTACTGGTGTTTGTAAAATTAGTATGAAATTAGTAAAGATGTGGAGATTGAAAAGTTATTTTCAATGTATCTGAAGTTATTAACAGAAATTCTGGAAGAACAGAATTTCTTTGGGAAGGTATGTGATTCCCCGGGAAATCATAAGTCACTTTCAGACTTGACATTGGCTCTATAATAATTACAATATCCATTTGTCTCAAATACTTATACTAGAAGACCAAAGTCATTCCTTCTCATATCTAACATTTCAAAGGACATCTTTCTCTTTGTGTCACAAAAAGGCATTACACATTTCTGAAAGAAAATTAATTTATATCTTGGCTTTGATTCACCACCTACTGAAGATTCATTTAAGACATCTGATATTTGACTGAGACAGGTTAATGGGCATATTAGCTGTCCGTCTAGTATTTTCAGGTTCTATCATTGCATTAAGTAAGATGATTGGAAAGTAAAGTGCCTGACTATACATTATTATTCCAATCCTTTTTAGAAAGGCAGTCTTTGAAATTTGATTTAATGCTATATTCTTTGCCTTTCCAGAAGGTCAGTTTTAGAATTGCTTATTTGAAGAGTATTTCAATATTTTTTATAAAACGTTTATTGATAGAGTTTACTGTCCTTTGAAGAATCACTTAATGAAAAATCATTGTGATAACTACCTTCTGGAGTTTAATTCCAACACAAATATTTTGTTGTCAATTTTAATTGTTGGACATTTGAAATTATACAATGTATCCTGTTTATTAGTTGTTTTTGTAACCTTACCTGACTAGACATCTATTGCCAAGTTTAGAACCCAATTGTAGTACATAACACATTTGAGTTGCCTGTATTCCCAATCTTTCTTCTTCTTTATACTGATGTCTTTGACAATTTTTAGAGTCACTGACCCCTTTGGCCTTTTGCGAGATTTGTGAATCATGTCACTTAGTTATTCAGCAATTGTTTTCTGGTGCAATTATTCTACAAGATGCACTTAGGCACTGGGGATACATGCTGAGCAAAACTGAACAATTTTTACCCTTTGGGAAATTAAAGTACAACAGGTACCCATTTTTAAAAATAATGTAAATAGGGACGCCTGGGTGACTCCGTTGGTTAAACGTCCGACTTTGGCTCAGGTCATGATCTCGTGGTCCATGAGTTCAAGCCCATTGTTGGGCTCTGTGCTGTCAGCTTAGAGCCTGGAGCCTGCTTTAGATTCTGGGTGTCCCTCTCTCTCCACCCCTACTCCACTTGGATTCTTTCTGTCTGTCTATCTGTCTCTCTCTCAAATAAATACACATTAAAAAAAATAATAATACAAATAAACTGAAAGGTTCCAGGTAGGAACACCCAAGTTTTATCTTGGGTTGAGTAAATGGAGGGGTAGGGTAGAGTCACAGGCATGTTCCTTGATAAAACGCAAGTGTGGACTATGAACTGTAAATAGTGAAAGAGGAACAGCTTTGCAGACCTAAGTCCAAGCCTGCGCCCCCAGAAAGCATATGAAGGAACTGAGAGAAGCCAGCAAGCACAAAGGAGAGTGTTAAGGGCACATGCGATCTCCTCATGTTGGACAAGCAGAGACAGCATATATAACCCAAGACAAATGTAGACATACAGAAAACATGTACCCCTTTATTATACATTCTGTTTGCCTTTTCATAATGGCATTATATCTCCGCTGACTATAAATTAAGCTCAACTTCAAATACTTACAGGTAATGTCAAAGCATGACTACTAATTATATAAACAAGAAAACACTTTCCAAAGGTTACTGGCATTAATTTACTCAAACTCATCTCCTAAAATTGTGTTAACATTGTGTTCAGTTGAACAGTTTCTGTAAAGACTTTTAAACAGAAAGATTCTCTTCCCTCCTTATAAGATCCTTATACTTGCTCTTAGCATTAATTTCTCTTTCCTTGGGGTTTGTTCCCAGCTTCCTAATTTTCTTCCTATTTTGGTTTCATAAACAACTTTTGTACAATTAACCTTCTTCCTAGCATTGCAAATTCATATAAGGAAGAGTAATGTGTACAATGTAACTACTTAAAAAAATTAAAGTTTATATATTTATTTTAAGAGATTCAGAGATACTTTGAGCAGGGAGTGGGAAGAGGAAGATAGAGAAGGAGACAGACAGACAATCCCAACCAGACTCGGCACTATGAGCATGGAGCCAGACGTGAGGCTCTGAACTCACAAACCAAGAGTCGATGCTTAACTGACTGAGCCACCCAGGCGCCCCTACGCAGTATAACTCCTTAACTTGCATAGTTTTTCACGAGGTTCTAGTGCCCTTCTCTTCTCTTTGCATATAGAATCAATAATTTATTCAGCAAACAGAAACGGAATATAACAATGATAGCAGGTAACAAATATAGTAAACGGTAGTTAGATGTTATTTTCAATGTTTTACATTTATTAGTTCACTTAATCCCTCTTATAAGATTTGGACTAATATTATCCTCACTTTAAAGATGAGAAATTGAGGAAACAATACATTAAATACCCAGTTTCCAAACAGTTTACAAATGATATGACTGAATATCGAGGCTGTCTGGCCCTGGAGCTCATGTTTGGAATTATTCCCTCTATGGCCCATCACCTGAGCCATAACTATGTAGTTGAAGTACACATCTTACGAAGGCTGAGTAACAGGCACTATGCTGGTTTCTGAGGATAGAAAAATAGATCAGAAAGGCAAAGCCTTTAGTCTAATAGGTCAAAGGCTGAGACGAAAAAATGACAAACCATAATACATGCTGGTATAGATGAAATACAGGAAGACACATAATACAGTCTACAGTGGTGGGGAACACCTCTTGTAGGTATCTCTGTCTAAACTGAGACCTGAAGGATAAGTAATAATGATAAGACAGGCACCAGACTGGCTACATAATTTGCAGGGCCTACTGCAAAATGAAATGTGGGGTTTCTTATCCAAAAATTATCATGGATTTCAAGGCAAACACAGCAATATATGGAAGCAAATATAGAGCCCTTTTGAATGTCAGGCTCTACGCAATTATGCACATCATACATTCATGACGTCAGCTCTGGCCAAGCAACAAAGAGGGAAAGGTAGGAAGGAAATGGGAACCAACAGACCTGAACTAGAAGGGAAACTGAATCATTCAAAAAGATGACAGAAGCTCACTAGAACTGTAATATTCAATATAAAGTGGAGAGGGATAGGACATAAAGTGTCTGGAGAGGGACAAGGCTGCCATAACAAGCCTCAGAAGTCAAGGGAAGATCACGGAAAACATGAAAAGATGCTCAAATTCATTAGCTACCATGAAAATGTAAATCAAAACCACAATACCACGTCACACCCTCGGGGCTGGCTGTATAAAAAAGACGGATAATAGTGTTGGCGAAGCTATGGACAAACTGGCACTTTCATGCACTGCTGGTGGGTGAGAATGTAAAAAATGGAGCAGGTGCTCTGGATAAAAAGTCTAACAGTTACCCAGAATGTTAAACATAGAGTTATCGTATGACTCAGCAATCATATTCCCAAGAGAATTAAAGATAGATGTCCACAATAAAACCTTATACGTGAACATCCATAACAGAACTATTAATAAAACCAAAAAATTAAAGCAACACACTGTCCATCTATTAATGCCTGCATAAATAGAATGTGATATATTTACACAGTGGAGTATTATATAGCAATAAAAATAAAGTACTTACACAAACTACAATATGGATGAACTTTGAAAACATTAGGGTAAGTGAAAAAAGCTAGTAACAAAGCCACATATTGAATGCTTCCATGTATATGAAATATCCAGAATAGACAAATCTATAGATTCAGAAGTGTATTGTGATTGCCTAGGGGTGGCCGGTGGTGTGAGATCGGGAGTAATGGTCAAAAGAAGAGGAATTTCTTTTTGAGACAATGAGAATACTCCAAAATTGATTTTGTGGATAGGTGCACAGCTCTGGAAATATACCAACGTGCATTTTATTGTACATTTTAATGGGTGAATTTCATTTTACGTGAATTATTTGTAAATAAAAGTATTGAGAATTAAAGACAAAGGAAGGATTTTGGGTGTTCTCTAAGCAACCGAAAAAGGACATGAAAGGTTTTAGGGTTATAAGGCAAATGCATTTGCTATTTAAAAAATATCACTCATGCTGCAGGGTGAAGAATGAATTCAAGAGGGGGAAGTGAGGCCCATGGGAAACATACTGCACTGATAAGGTGTTGGGGAAAGGCAGGGGTAGGAGAGATGGAGAGAAGTGAATAAATTCTAGAAATGTTTTGAAGAGGCATCAACAGTGTTTAGTGAATGTTTGGATGAAAGGTGGTGATGAAAGGAAAGAGGAAAAGAGTGTTTCTAGGTTCTGTCACAGACCCCAGGATGGAAAGTATTATCTGTCATTAGTAAATTATTGCATGTCTATAAGATTATATATATATATATATATATTTATTTATATATTTGCATATTTATATATATATATAAATTTATGTACATAAACATATATACATTTATATATATGCATATTTTACTATATGTGCCCGTATTTTAATAACTGGCTCACAATCTGTTCCACATTATATATTCAGTACTTTAAAACTGATATTTAAAATTGAGATGATATAAAATAAAACGATATAAAATGAAAGATGAATAAACTTTTTCAGAGATTCTAATTTTAAAAAATTATATGAGCCAGGTTCCAGCTAACAATTGTGAAAATAATGGTTTGCAGAATGTGACCTGCTTATTTTCTATTACTGCCTGGATGTGCTACCAATGCCAGCATAACACAGCAGCTAAGACTGCAGAACCAGACTGGGAAGTTGACATCCTGATTGTGCTTCCTCCAACCTTGGTGACCTGGAGTTAGCTACTTAAGTTAGCTGTACCTCAGTTTCTCTCTCTGTAAAATGGGAATAAGAATGCAACATTCATAATATTGCTATGGAGATTAAATGAGCGAATATTTGTAAAGAGCTTAGGACTTGTTAGTACACGATAAATACATTGGCATAAAACATCTGATATCCAGATCTAAGGGATAAATATACTAGCTTATACAACATCTATTTCATTGTGATAGCTGAAGGCATTCTGTCTCAAAGAGAAATAATAACTCTCCTATTTTCTTCTTACTCACCAGTATTTTACTGCTGCTAGACTTTTCTCACATCCTATGAACTATATCCTAATTATTTATAATATTTTGTCAATAAAAACATAATATATTCAGTAAAGAACAAAATTAAAATGAGGACAAAAAACTACTATAGAAGAATAAAATTTCTACTGATAAATGATAAAACATTTCACATATAAATAATTACTGAAAGATGGGATTTATATTTTATTACATCCATAATACTACTAATAAAACTCTAGATATTGAATTTGTCCATAATTGCCATTACACTTGTGGATGGTTTTCATGTATCCTTGACCTTGATCTTCATTAGGATGAACTTCCCTGTTCAACTCCCATGACTCTGGGGTCAAAGTTCAGTCTTGTAGTTGTTATGTTGATATGAACTCTATGATACCATTCAGTGGTCTTAAATTTTTAGATCCCAATGATTATGCATCACCTCCCTCAAATTTATACTAGTCAAAGTGATATAAAGTAACCTGACTCCATGTATATATTACTGTCACTTATTATGATCATTCATTGTGATTGGACCTCTAAGAAAGTAAGTTAGAATTAAGGGGAATATGCTTGTAGTATGGTTGACCATAATTCTAGCCTAACTGTTGGCTACTCTGCTTGACAAGATACTTATTTTTTTGTTGTGAAATTGTATGTGCAATTTTAATCAAATCTAAAGATAATAAAACAAAATGTTCGATATCAAGTTGTTCAGAAAATTCAGAACATGTGAGTTTAAGTCGTAAGTATGAGGCTAGCATAGAAAGTCAGGACCTAGAAAGTCCCACTGATTCAAATCATCAATGTATGTAAAATTCCAGTGCTTTCTCCAAGGTTAAGAAACCAAGAAAAATAGGATGATCACTATCATTTCTGGATTCCCATTTTGTTCACGTGTATCCTTCATAATGGAAAATAAGAAATGTAAGAACAATTGATTATTAAAAATATCGATAAGAAATAAAGAAGCCAAGAAGACATTCCTATCTAAAATTTACATCTCTGCTGAGGTAAAATTTAGTCACACAACCATGAGAAGACAAAAAAGACATGTGAAAAAGTGAGGCATGTGATACTCTAAACCTTGTCAGTCAGCATTTATTACAAGATGCTCAGATGTGTTGCAATAACTTCTGCCACATGATTGAACTTACCCCGTAAACACCGATACCATGTTATTCAATCATACTGCTCTGAAAGTCATGTGAGTAATTGCTAGTAAGCCTGGATTCCATGATTTCAAGGTTTTGAAGAAGTCATAGGTCATCTGGTACCATGTTTTTTTTAATCCAAAATTTAAAATGTCTTGCCATCTCACACAAAGATAGCCCATTGGAAAGAGATGAAGCACAATATCAAAAATATTAGAATTGGAATAGCATAATATTAATAACTGGCAAAGGTGAGCAACAGACACATGATATTTCATTATACTATTCTTTATGTCTTTGTTCTTAATTAAATCATACATTTTACCCTAGGGAATTTTACTTTTTCTTTTTTTAATACAATTTATTGTCAAATTGGCTAACATACAGTGTGTACAGTGTGCTCTTGTTTTGGGGGTAGATTCCCGTGGTTCATCACTTACCATGGGAAATTTTAAACAGCATGGTCAAGATGGATCTGTTCCTTTAGACCATTTCCTGAACTGTTACAACAGTTCTGGTATACCAGAACCCAAATTCAAGTCCAGAGTGTGCTGCTGCAACCTACTTAAAAATCCATCAAGTTTTTAAATTGAAAGCCACTGAGATTTCAATGTCATTTGTTTTGCTAGAGTTATCACAGTACAAGTTGAGTAGTATACGGCATTTAGTCTTTGCTGCTTTTCCCCACATCTGGTTAGAAATGCATAAGATTATGCAAGCTTAGTTCTAGGTACGTGAGAAATGTTATTATCATCAGTGTTGTAACCAGCTTAAGAAGTATGGCAATCTAGTTCAAACTATAGACAAATAAAAGATGTTTTAAAAGCAAGCAGCACCACACGAAATAGGAAGTAGTATAATAATGTTAGATGAAATGATTACAAAATACCAGACATAAAGTCTATATATTCAATAAGGGCTAACTATAGTCATTATGTTTTCCAATTAGTACATCTTTATATAAATCCCTGCAAGATGTTCTATAGTGGATTTTTTTCCACTGCAGTATGAAGAAACTAAAAATATTTTGGAAACATTTTTCCTTTGTTCTATATAATAAAATAAATAAAGGCCCCATCCTTAGTCTTCTCTGGTTTTTTTTCCTGGCAGGAAAAAAAAAAGACAAGACTACTCAAAGAATATATATTAGTTTGCTTCCTGCTTATATTCATTTGAATAAATTATATTCTTTGATTTCACTAATCTTTTCTTCTGTAGTATCTAATCTGCTGCTTATCCCATATCTTTTTCACTTCACACATTTTTTTAATCTTTAGAATTTTACTTAATTTGTTGTATATCTTTCATGTCTCTCCTCATTATGCTCATGCTGTCTTTTATACAGTATACACAGTATATGTAAAAAACACAAATGTGAATGTTCCTATCTCCCATCTTCTATGTCATTCATGGATCTGTTGCTATTGATTAATTTGTTATTCCTTACTATGAGTTCTATTTTTATGCATCTTGCATATCAAAATTTTTTGGAGGCCAGACATTTTGAATGCATTTTTTTTATTCTTTTAAATATGTCTGATCTCTTCTCTGAGACCCTGTTAAATTCCTTGGAAACAATTTTATTATTTTGAGAATTGTGAACTTTGCTAGGGGAGTTGGAAGCAATCTTCAATTCAGGACTAATTTGGCTACACTACTAAAGCTACATTGCTCAATATGCCAGTGGTTCTTTCTGTGGCTGTGAATAGTCTCCTCCCACACATACACCTATTGGTACTCAGCTGCAGACTCTTGGGAAAAGTGCTGAAGACCTCTGGAGCTGACTGTGTGAATTTCTCTCTCCTCCACAGAGCCCTCTCCTCTCTAATATCCCATCCTATGAATTCTAGCACCATGGATCACTCAAACTCAGAATGCTGTCTCTTCAACAAAGAGAAACAACCAGATTGTTCATCTCTTGGCTGTAGCCTGGAAACTCTCTTGAGACATTAGGCTTGAGAAATCATAGGACTCACGTCATTTGTTTCTTTTCTCTCAGGAATAAATGTGTTTCCCATAATGTCATAAATTGTGTTTGTTGTTGTCATCGTTTAAAGTCAGAGTGTAAATCAAGCCCTTCTTTATCCATTATAAAAGTGAAGCTCTAACAAGTATTTTAGATTGTCACTAATGCCACACTTAATACCAGAAAATGCAATACGTTTACCCTGAAGTGACCACTTTTTGTCACAGATACGATAATTCTCAGAGTACACAACACGACACACTTAACAACATCATTTTTATCAGACTGATGCCACAAATTAAAACGTACCTAGCTAGGACAAGCTAAGATGGCAGAGTAGTAGGAGGCCCTTAGGCTTGCCTCATCCATTGAATACACCTAGATAAAGATCAAATCATTCTGTATACCCAAGAAATCAACCTGGAGGACTGACAGAACAAAGTGCACCACTAGAGGGAGAGACAAAGTCACATTATGGAAGGTACTAGGTGCAGAGATGTGGTTTAGGGGGGAAATGAATCATAGGTGATAAAAAGTGGAGGGAGCCCTGGTCACAGAGAGAGGAGAGAGAGAGAGAGAGAGAGGACTTCACAGGGAATCACACAAGGAAAACACTTCCCCAAAGCCGTTGACTGGGAAAACGAGACAGGCTAATTATAGGGAGTTTTCACAACCAGCAGGACTCAAATACTGGTGTTTCAGAGGTCCATGGAGTGGCCGGGGTGAAGGCTTAAGGGCACTGCAGTGCTCCTATGGAGAAGGGGGGAATATAGCTTGGGAACAGACAGTGAGATCTGAGGATCCCCTGAGAATTACTGGGAGAGACATTTTCTTCTTCTTGGAGCACACTGGGGAGAGGTGGCATTGTCTCTCCAGTGACAAAAGAGCTAGCCGGTGCCATTTTTGTCCCTTGCCCCCCAGCATAAACTAACTTCAGTTAGCAGCACAGCACCAACACTGGCGGCCCAAACTGCCCTCACCAAGGCCCATCCCCTGTACTCTGCTGGTGATGTTTTTCTGGGGCAAGCGTGCCTGAGAACCAGCATAGTGGGCCTCTCCCCTAGAAGACCAGTACAAGCACCCCCATCTCCCTTCACACACCATGTCAACTGAACCAGGTGTCTTTTATCAAGCGGACCAGAGCACATCTAGTTAAAAGTCACTACACTCTGTCCAAGGTCCATACACTCCCCACTGCAGGAAAGGAGAAACTTGCAGAGGACTGACCTGAGGGAAAGAGCAGCCAAAACACACAGCAGACTGCACACAGAAGACACAAAAGACACTTCCTGAAGCACTGGGCTCTGGAGAGTATATCACCTCTTCTTAATAAACCCATTACTCTCAGCAGCAGGAAGCATAACAGGCTTTCCTAACACACAGAAGAAGACAGAGACCCAGACAAAATGCCAAGATAGAGGAATTCATCCCAAAAGAAAGAATAAGAAAAGTTAATGGCCAGGGATTTAATAGAAACTTATATAAATAATATGCCTGATCCAGAATTTAAAGCATGAAACAAAAGGACACTAGTTGGGGTTGAGAAAAGCAAAGAAGACACCAGGGAGTCGCTTACTGCAGAGATAAAAGACCTAAATTCTAGTTAGGCTGAAATAAAAATGCTATAGCTGAGATGCAAAAACAACTGCATGTAACGACCACAAGGATGGAAGAAGCAGAGAAACCAATAATACAGAAGATAAAATTATGGAAAATAAAGAGGCTAAAAAGAAGAGGGAAATAAAAATATTGGATCAAGAATGTAAACTTAAGGAACTCAGTGACTTTATAAAATGTAATAACATTTGTACCCTAGGAATCCCAGAAGAAGAAGAGTGGGAAAAGGACCAAAAGGTTTATTTGAGGAAATTATAACTGAAAACTTCCCTAATCTGGGGAAAGAAATAGACACCCAAATGTAGGAAGCACAGAGAACTCCCATCAAAGTGAACAAAAACCAGCCAACACTAAGACACACTGTAGTTAAATTTGCAAAAAATATAGAGAAAAGGAAAAAATCCTAAAAGAAGCAGCAAGAGAAAAGAAATCCCTAACTTACAAGGGAAGACAAATAAGGTTAGCAGCACACCTCTCCACAGAAACTGGCAGAACAGAAGGGAGTGGCATGATATATTCAATGTGCTGAATAGGAACATTAGGCAGCCAAGAATAGTCTACCCAACAAAGCTGTTGCTCAGAATAGAAGGAGAGATAAACAGTTTCCTAAACAAACAGAAACTAAAGGAGTTTGTGACCACTAAATATTAGTGACCACAGAAATATTAAAAGGGACGGTTTGAGTGGGAAGGAAAGACCAAAAGCAACAAAGACTAGAAAGGAGCAGAGAAAATCTCCAGAAATGATGACTTAATTAGTAATACAATGTCAGTAAACTTATATTTATCAATAATCACTCTGAGTGTAAGTGGACTAAATGTTCCAATCAAAAGACATAGAGTGTCAGAATGGATAAAAAAATAAGACCCATCTTTATGCTGCCTACAAGACTAATTTTAGACTTAAAGACGCCTGTAGATTGAAAGTGAGGGGATGGAGAACCATCTATCATGCTTATGGATGTCAAATGAAAGCTGTAGTAGCCATACTTATATCAGACAAATGAGATTTTAAACCAAAAACTGTAATAAGAAATTAAGAAGGGCACTATATCATAATAAAGGGTTCTATCCAACAAGAAGATCTAACAATTATAAATATTTATTCCCCCAACTTGATACCACCCAAATATATAAAGCAATTAACAAGAAACATAAAGGAACTCATTGATAATAATACAATAATAGTAGGGGACTTTAACACCTACTTACAGCAATGGACAGATCATCTTGGCAGAAAATCAATAAGGAAACAATGGCTTTGAATGATACACTGGACCAGATAGACTTAACAGATATATTCAGAAAATAACATCTTAAAGCAGCAGAGTAAACATTCTTTTTTTGAGTGCACATGGGATATCCATCAGAATAGATGACATACTGGGTCACAAGTCAGGCCTCAAAAAGTACAAAAAGACTAAGATCATACCATCCATATTTTCAGATCACAATGCTATGAAACTTGAAGTCAACCACAGGAAAAAATTTAGACAGTTGAACATGGGGGAGAGGAGAGAGAAAGAGGGGCAAACTATAAAGCACTCTTCACTGTAGAGAACAAACTGAGGGTTACTGGAGGGGAGTTAGGTGTGGGGATGAGCTAAATGGGTGACGGGTATTAAGGAGGGCACTTGTGATGAGCACTGGGTATTATATGTAAGTGATGAATCACTAAATGCTACTCCTGAAACTAGTATTACACTATATGTTAACTAACTAGAGTTTAAATAAAAACTTGAAACAAACAAAAAAAATGGAAAAAAAAAAAACCCTGGTAATATATGTGTATGGTTTTCCTTATCACATCATGACAAATACATATTCAAATGCTTACATCACTGGATACATAAGAAATTTTATATATATATATATATATATAATTATTATTATCTGTGTCCTTAGTATTACAGCAAATATATGTTCCTTTATGAATAGAGAGCTATGCTGAGTGATTAATATACTTCATTTAAATGTTTATAACTATACATTGGGTAGAAGTTTGAGGGAGGTAAAAGATATATATCCATATAGCTATGCTGTGAACTCTTCTCAAGCTAACTCATACATAATTAACATAACTATCTTCAGTGAAAGCAGTGTGTATTTATTGAAACTGCTTTGTATAAGTCATAAACATGAAAAACAAAACTACTCACCATACACCAAAATACCAAAAACCACAATTTCATCAAATCATTTTGTTACACATACATAGAAACAACCTACTTCCAAGAGATAGCTAAAAATTAAAACTGTATGTAACAAATATATAAATGCCATTGACCTGCTTTTGTTTGTGGCTTGGATTTTGCTTGTTTTATAGTAAATAGTAACCTACCATAAAGAATAGGCAAGTTAAAAGAAAGACTGCATATACAAATGAAACTTTATATAATTGTTAGAAATCTTCAATTAAAGAGAAGGAACTCTTCAGAAAGGACTTGATACAAGTTATTAAGATAATGCAAAGGAGGAAGAGAGTTAAAATGTTACACACACACACACATACATATATACACACAAATACATACATACATACGCACACACACACACACATAATCAAAAGCTAGAAGATTTATTAAAACAGTACCCAAATATGGTATAAATGGATCAATACTACCACCTTAAACCACGGAAAAGACAAGGTACAGTGTGAAATTTGTCAAAAACCTTAAGAGAAGATAAAGAATCTTATATTTCTATATTATATACCTTGTATAAAACAATCCAAATTATGGATCAGACAGGTCTGTGATGAATCTTTACAGTTGATGTATATAAATCATTAGATAATGAAAAATTATGAACATTATCATTAAAGTATGGTGGAGCTAAAGACTCAGGAAGCAGAGATGGTCTGGGAAATTATGCTACCTTTGCTACAAGACATAAAATTGATGAGAAACAGCTTTCATCAAGCCTCTAATTGGGTGTTGGAACATGCAGGCATACGAAGAGGTCAAATAATTATACCACAGAGCATTTTATGAGAAGGTACTAAAAAAGCATACTCTTAGTGAATAAATATGTAAAGTGCTATCTCAAGGTACTGATCTAAACAGCCATCCAGGCATGATTCTTGTAATATAGGAAGACATAGATAGGCCTCAATAAAATTCTAACGTCTTCTCTATGGTACACATAGGAAAAGTGTGCAATTCCATTGCTTGGTAATCTTCTACATCTATATATCTTGTGTATGGGATTCCTTTAATTATTACCTTTTCTATCATTTGCCTCCAAAGATATTTTAATTTAAGGATACACAAATTATTAACTTACTAAGCAGTCAAAGGATTATATCAATTCATTCAAATTATTGATCAACAGATACGCTACTATTACTTGAGCATTACATGTTTGTGTTTTTTAAATTCTGTCCCATATATCCAGTTCCTATGGCTCTTCTAGATAATAGCGAACTTCAGAGTGAATGCAAATATCCATATAGTAAATTAGCTCTAGTGTTCCAGCTATAGATTAAGTTCCTAACTGGCTTTGAATTTTGTAATTGAAAGAACAGTGGTCTGCACTTCATCCTCAGTTCACCTAAAGAACTCAACAATTAACCTAAATATATTCATAGTTAATACCTGTTAAAAGTCAATAGTCTATCATATAGACTTCAGTTTGGCAGTCAAGAACTCTCTCAGAAGACTCGGAAGTACTGGAAACTGCAGTCAGTACATCAAAGATTTGTGATTGTTTTCACTGCACTGAAGACTTGCTATGTGTAGTCAGTGTTCCAGGTAAATAAAGTAGACACACCATTGAAAAACTTGCAATATCCAAGGAATTATAGAGGAATATGAAATCTTACTTGGCTGAAACTAATTGATCTTAATAGTAGGCTATGAGGGGGAAAAGGAGATAACAGAGACTGGAAGAGTGGCTCACCATATAGAGTCATGGAGGTAATAGAAAGATTTTCAAATGATATGAAAAACCATTGGAGGCCTCTGAACAAAAGAGTGATATTATCTTGCTTATTTCAAATCTGTTTTTTAATGTTTATTTATTTTTGAGAGACACAGAGAGACAGAGCATGAGAGGGGGAGGGGCACAGAGAGAGACACACAGAATCAGAAACAGGCTCCAGGCTCTTAGCTGTCAGCACTGAATCCAACACGGGGTTCAAACCCATGAACCGTGAGATCATGACCTAAGCCGAAGTCAAAGGCTTAACCGACAGAGCCACCCAGATGCTCCTATCTTGCTTGTTTCAAATGGGGCAATCTCGCTCTTCTATTGAGACTAATGGGGGGCAAGGATGGATGCATTGAGACCTCTTAAAAAGTTATTGCAACAATCCAGGCAAGCAGTTATGATGGCTTGGACCGGAGCAGTAATAGGTAGGTGTTAAGAAATAATCAAGTTTAGGATATATTTAAAATTTGGCTAACAGGATTTGCAACAAGAAAATGAATATGGGTATATGAATAGACAGGAATCACAGATGATTCCAATACATTCAGTCTATATAACTGGAAGGAAAGAGTCACCAGTTAATGAGGTTGGGATGACTAAGGAAGAAGCAAATGTGAAGTTCATGTACAAAATTGCACTGGGTATTTTCACTTTAAGCTATTTATTTAATATCCAAAGGGAGCTGTCTGGCAGTGAAGAAGTCCATTGGTTGAAATTTAGAGTTTACTGGATCCAAGTGGTAATCAAAGCCATGAGAGTAGTTGAATAAAGTCCAAGGAATAAGCATAGAAAAAGGAATTCAAGACGGGACCCCAAACTGGGGCCCTTGATCACTTAGAGGTCAATTAGAAGACAAAAACTGATCAAAGGGTATTGAAAGGAGTGAGAAGTGTGACAAAAGAAAAACCAGGAGCATACTGCAAGCCAAAGAACATGCCTTAAGCAAAAGAGATAATTTATAACCAGTTCATTACTGCTACTAGGCAGAAAAAAAAAATGAGGACTGATAATTTGCCATTAAATTTAAGAAGATGAAGGTTACTGGTAAACTTTTCAGAGAGCTTCAGTGGAGTGATATGACCCAAGTTTTTATTCAGGAGATAATTGGAGGAAGAAAATTAGATCAATGTTAAACAACATTTTTAAAGGATTTTGCTATGAACAGAGGATAGAAAATCAGATGGCCTGTGGAGGCTATATGGGATTATCTATCTATCTGTCTATCTATCTATCTATCTATCTATCTATCTTTCTATCTTTCTATCATCTGCTTGTCTATATGCTATTTACCCACACATAAATATACTCCCATGTATGAAGAGTATGTGTAGTAAGAATTGTGTATGTTACACATAAACATATAAAATGTATGTTATAGATAAATTATGTTATGTATAACATACTTAAAAATAAAAGAAAAATAATAGACTATTTTTGAATGTTGATGGGAATGATAAATAAGGTACTGACTGAGGAAAAATACTGGTCAGAATAGAGACCTGAATCCATCATATGTTAGAGAGGGTACTAGGATCCATGTAAAAACTCAGATATTTCACTCATGGTAACATACAGGTCCGGTTATGTATGAGTGTAGATGTAGCAGTAAGCATATGTTAAAGTTTTCTTTGTTTAATTTCTTAGTAAAACACGAAGCAGGTCATCAGCAAAGCTTTTGGGGATAGAGGAAATTTGCCAATTTGAGGATAGAGGAAATGTATGAGGTAGTTAGCTAAAATTGGCCAAGAAAATGGACCAGGAAAATATGGGATGAATGGTACACGACACAAAGTGCAAACATTGGGTGTGGGCCACAACTTCAAAGAGACACCATTCAGGAATGAGGACCGGTTTTTCCTCCAGGTAAGCTCAGCTGTCCTACCACAGTGTGGAATAGACATGGAGGTTAATTAAACCATGAGTGGTGTTTTGCCAGAAATATTGCACGAAGCCAAAAAAGATCGAGGAGTGAATATAATGCCATAATTATACTAATAGACAATGAAATTTAGGCTGGGGATTAAGAGAAGTGAGGAAGATGGGTGGTCTGGGTTAGGGAAAAAATGGTAGGATTCCACAAATATTAGAGTTACATTGCTTCTACATATTTGATAAAGGACAGATACATTTTTCTTATAAGTAGATGCACTATTAAATATGAATCTAAAAATAATCTGGAAGCTGAGATAAGAGATTTAGAAAGCTAGAGAAGAACATTTTGTGGATTTCAAAACAACAGTAATGATGCTGCTCCAAGGCGTCCATCATGACAATGCAACATTATAGCCAAGGTGATTTACATCTAAGAGATTTTTGTCCCACCCCCAACCCCTATCATAAACAAGTTATGCAAGTTGTTTGTTACATGTGTGCTTAAATATTTTCACAGGTAGGCTGTGTCTTTTATACAGTAATTTAAATTTATTTTTTCATAAGTATTATTTTAAATTGTACCAAAATGACTGCATAGTTGTCATGCATTTACTCAAATTTACTTCATCTTTTTTTCTTGAATTTAATTAATATTAATTAACTAAATAGCAACTTACAAAAACCATAAAATTTATTTTTAAGTCTATTAATGTGCACTGACATCTCCATATTTCTTTATTGCAATATATTTATATTTTTTCAGGGATAGTACTAGATTGCTTCATATGAAGAAATAAGTATCAACTGAATTTGATGTAGGATAAAGTACGTGCATGAGAAAATACATTCTGCTACAAAGCCATAGCAAAATCACTTTTGGTATATAAATTGCATTTTCCCCCAAACAATTATTGTAAAATTATGAACTAGCATTTTATCACCTTACAAACTTGATGACAGTTTCTTTCAAGTGGAAATTCTTACAATACATTTAAAAAATAATAGTTCATTAATAAATAGTATTTTTAAAAAGAACAAAGGCATTTTATTTTTAAAATGTTTCACAGAGTTTTCTCAAAAGTAGTTTTTAAAAGAATATGTTGAACTTATGACTTGACTTCTTTGATAATTGTTATTCAAGCTGTGGGCTGGAAAAGAAATTTCAGGAAGCTATAAATGATTGAAAACCCTCCTCTCAGCAAGCTCAGAAGCATCCAGGAAGATTTTCAACCTGCCTAATTATATTCTACCACCTACATCAGATGGGGAATAGAGGTATCCATTTTGCCAATTGCCCAGCAGGGACCTATAATATTGCTCTCAGAGCACTAGTACGAAAAAATGCATTAGAAGGACCTTAAAAATGTCATTCAAATACAAAATCCTTCAGCCCATTATCTCTACCAAAGGGCGGGGAGGGGGACAGGCATTCAAATCTACAGGTGCCAGGAGTATGTTCTTCGACATTCTTCTCTACAATCAGACATTGACTTTTTTCCCCCAATGTAAAGATATTACCAAGGTAATCTTAACTTTTCTCATAATTGAATTGTATGGAAAAGCTATATAGAAAAAGGAAATTGCAAACACACTCCCTCACTATACCAAGGTATTTGAAAATCATAAACTGAAAATTAGTAAATAATTTAAAAAGGGCTTAGCATCGGAATGAAACTATATATTAAAAATGTGTGATTATCTACTGAGTTGATAAAGAGGTTTACAGAATAAGGAAATGTTAGAGCTTAATGGGGACTTAGTGTATAAACAATGGGACTTTACCTCGGAGAAATATGGCAGTTTACCTCATATGAGAGAGCAGATAAATGGCAAATCTAGGAACTGCAAAAAAGAATCAATGTTATAACCACTACAAAACACTAATCCATTATTAATTTAAGAGAATGGGCATTCTCTCATTTGAAATTTAATTACTTCATTATCTGTATTCTCTGATTCATGGAAAGTCTATGCCTTTTCTAAAATTTCCACTCTTTTGTCATACAATTACCCACATTAAGCAATGTGGCTAGTTCAACTATATGAATGGTGGTCTTTAAAATATTTGAACACATATATCATTACTGCTCTTTCAATTATTTACTAAAACATTTTATTGGTTTTGTTTGCCCGTTTGTTTTTTGCATTGTAGTTCTCACTTTGGCCTCTGTTCCTGTGATTCTGTTTTGTTTTGTTTTGTTTTGTTTTGTTGGTCTTTGAATCAGGTACTAAGAATTGCCCATAACCGCATACTGAAATGCATCTCCTAGGTTTGATAAAAAAGTAAAAGTAAAATTCATCATAAAAGCAATAAAAATACAGCTGTAAAAAATGTGCCCAGATGTACAGCTACTTAAAAGATATACAAAAGATATGTATATACTGTCCTTCATACTTAAAGACGATGCTATAAATATGCCATCATCTTTTAGTTTTTCATTTCACTAGAGCGTTTTTAATAAAGTGTAGGTATTTGAAACTCTATTGTCTCTCTTTTTTAAATCAGTAATTGTGGATTTGTTGATCTCATTTTGGTATTTTTTTTTCTTTTCCGAAGTTTATTTTTGAGAGATGAGAGGGGAGAGAGAGAGAGAGAGAGAGAGAGAGAGAGGGATCCCGCACATTGGGGGAGGGGCAGAGAGAGTTGGGGCACAGAGAATACAAAGCTGGCTCTGCGCCAACAGCCGAGAGCCCCAGTGGGGCTTGAAGTCACAAATTGTGAGATCACAACCTGAGACAAAGTCAGATGCTCAACTGACTGAACCACCCAGGCACCCCCATCATTTTGGTACTTTCTATTTAAAGAGAAAAAGGAAGTTGCAAATGTTAAAATTTTCCCTATAATACCAAGGTGCTGCCAATTATACCATTATTTTGATTTTGTTTTTGTTTTTGTTTTTTAAATTGGAGTCTAAGCAATTTTTACCAGCCTGGAGCAAATTAAGTAGAGATATTCTTTTTTTTTTCTTTTAAGTTTATTTATTTAGTTTTGAGAGAGACAGAGAGAGTGTGAGCAGGGGTGTGGGGCAGAGAGAGAGAGAGAGAGAGAGAGAGAGAGAATATTAAGCAGACCCCATGCAGTCAGCACAGAGCTCGTTGTGAGGCTTGAACTCACAAACCATGGGATCATTCCCTGAGCCAAAATCAAGAGTCGGATGCTAAACTGTCTAAGCCACCCAAGTGCTGCAAGTGGAAACATTCTGATGAGAGTAGACCTACTTTCCAACATGCGTGAATACAGAGGCCACTCAGAAGAACAAGTCCATCTGGGTCTGTGATAGGACAGAAAAATATGCCAAAGCTGTATTCGTAGCCTTGTAAAAGTTCACTTACATACTCAAAGTTGATATTTTGGATGTGAAAATTGCATAATTCAAAATTGCATATTCATAAGGAAAAGACTGTGGATTTTAAATATGCTTTGATTCCATCTCCCCTTCTAAATTGTATGTACCATAAAGCAGGAAAATCTTTTCACTGCTGCATTCTTTGTGCCTAGCATAGTTCTTGCAAACAAACACAGCTCATGCAAACAGTAGTGTTTGTTGATAGTTGTTAAATGAATTTGGGTACGTGATAAAGAAAACATTAGTCATATGAAATCCTATCATTTTAAAGATTATTTTACTGCTTACATTTTCTGCAATTTATCTTTTCAAGAAGTCATATTTGCTTTAGAGTTAGAAAAGAAACACAGAAAAGGTTAATGTAATCTTCATATTTTTATATCAAAGAGATCTAAGAATTTTTAGCGGAGCTTGTCATGGGTTGTGAAACAGTCACTTCATTACCTTCTGCCTTCATTAAAAGGGATTTAAATAAATCATTTTTTAAAAACAGAAAAAGGCCTTAGGTCCACAGCTGTACATACACAATAAAGAATAATATCCCACAGCATAAAAAAATAATATAATAATAAATGCATGCAATAATAATGAAGTCATGTAATAATAAATATATGCTGAGATATCTAAATTGTTATAACGTTTACAACGTTCTATTTTTGTTCAAGGAGTTGTGTGAAAGAACTGCCTATCCTTATAATCACCAGAAATCCCTCAGACCTGGTATTTTAGTCTGCAGGAGAATTTTAAGTATCAACCAGAGCAGAGTGCCTAAATTCATGGAGAAAATTGCTCACCATTTCCACACTATTAAAATAGAAATGACCATTTTGGTACAACTATGACTTTTGTATGTAAGTACAAAACTAAACGTTAAACTATTCATGCCTAGTTTTTTTTTAATCTTAAGTTTCAGTTTAAATACCTCTCTTGGAAGCAACAAAAAGCAATATGGACCTAAAGTCAGTTAGGTTGCTTTCTTTGACCCAGAAAGATACATTTTTCAAAATGAATGTAAAAAAACAGAAAATCCTATTATTTTAATAACAAAGATTTTAATTGATCTAGACACAGAATAAGACTAGACTTTCATATTTTACTTTAGCAAAAATAGGAAGAAATTGTTTTGAGGTTAATCACTCTGCTTTATTTATTGCGCTTATTTGCATCATTTTGAAAGGACCACTTGGAATTAAGGACTGAAACTACATGAGTTTCTGTTACTATGATCTGTAAACTCTTTAGCCATTAATTAATAATGAAACATATTTATTTACTGGAGGGAAGTGCTTGGATCCAACAATAAGAGGATGGAGAATGGGTTCTGTCCAGTAAGAATATGTTTGAATGTGTTCCAGTCCTCAGAATTTCGTAAGTAAACTTGGCATCATATTAATTCAAAGTATGTTTGACACAAAAGCAGTATTTAAAAGTGTGGTACCAGTGAAGGTACACATACTAAGTTTGGTATGACTTGGAAAAACAATTTTTATTTTATTTAAATCTTTTAAGTTTATTTTATTTTATTTTATTTTTTTAAATTTTTTTAATGTTTATTTATTATTGGGAGACAGAGAGACACAGAGCATGAGAAGGGGAGGGGTATAGAGAGGGGGAGACACAGAATCTGAAATAGGCTCCAGCCTCCGAGCTGTCAGCACAGAGCCCGACGCGGGGCTCAAACTCACAAACTGTGAGATCATGACCTGAACCGAAGTCGGTCACCCAACCAACTGAGCCACCCAGGCGTCCCTTAAATCTTTTAAGTTTATTTATTTATTCTGAGAGTGTGGGAGGGGCAGAGAGAGAGAGAGACAGAGAGAGAGAGACAGAGAGAGAGAGAGAGAGAGAGAGACAGAGAGAGAGAATCCCAAACAGGCTCTGCACTGACAGTGGGACGGGAAGTCACAAACTGCGAGATCATGACCTGAGGAGAAACCAAGAGTTGGATGCTTAACCGACTGAGCTATCCAGGTGCCCCAACAATTTTTATTTTATCGTTTGGTATTTATTTTAATGATATTTAAAAATATAAGTAATGTGTCACCATGCTTTTGATTCCACAGGTATTTTTGGTTAGGATTAGAATAAATGAAAAACTAATTTAAAGAAAACTAAGTGTTTAACAGTATAACAGGCAGCACCATGCATACAGTAAAGAGAAAAGCTCACTGCCAAGGGACTGAAATTCAAGAAATTCTGCTTAAGACAGTTATAACTTACTGCTATACATTTCAAATACTTCTTATCAGTGTAGGGTGGGATTAATTTCTGGTAGAGGAAGGCCTATAATTTACTATGTAGGACAAGTATAACAGGAATAAAATAATTATAGATTCTGTATCTTAGGAGTGGATAAATGGCACATGTGAGATGACATCTCCCAGACAATATTACAAGCACTTTGTAATTATTACATAAAACATTCTATTCATATAGATGGGATTGCATGCTGTTAGTTTACTATTTTGTAAGAATTCTAGAAGTCAAAATCACTCCCTGTAGATCTTTTTACTTCCATTTACTCTTAACATAACAAGTAACAATATTTTTCTTTAAAAATGTTGAAAAGACACCAGGTTTATCCTATGAATCTGAAATCATATTTCAAAAATTTATGGACAAAGCACTGTTAAGTAATCTTGCTTTGTGGCATGTAGCATTTTTTCTTCCTATTTAATGACCTGTTCAGTTTTTCATACAATGTGAGTCTATTTAGAATCAATATTTATTGCTATAGAATGTGGGAGTTATACCTGAGCCCAAAAGAAGGCAAATAATGAATCACTTCCTAGAGAAGAAACTTGAGGGGTGGGGGAGAAGACAGATCTGAAAGAGTGCAAAGAAATCTACGATATTTCTGGTCCTGATTTTGTGTCTCCCAAGAAGAAAGACCAGCCTTTCTTTAGCATAAGAATCTATCCTCATCCCAAATAGGAAGTTGGAGCTCTCATCTGTACTTCCCTGTAGAGACAGAGATTGACACCAATCATACAATGATTAAGATGAAACTCAGATGCAGGTTCTGGACATTTTCAGCTTCCAAGCAGAATGTGATATATAGTTACCAGACCTGGAATTTAGCGTGGTAAGACAAGTTCGTATCTGAGCCATTAAATTAATAGTGCTAGAGATGATTTTATTTTATTATTTTTTATTTACTTTTATATTTAGTGTCAGAGAATGTGAGTAGGGGAGAGGGGCAAAAGGAAAGGAGAGAGAAAATCTTAAGCAGGCTCCATGCTGACCTTGGAGCCCAATGTGGGGCTCAATCCCACAACCCTGGGATAATAACCTGAGACAAAATCAAGAGTCAGATACTCAATGGACTGAATTACCCAAGGGCCCTATAGTAAATTTCTACATATTTCTATGGCAGAGAAGCACAAACTATAACAACTATGACACCATTCTGTTCTCGTGTTATTCAATGCAGCACATATGACAATGTTCACACAATTTTTGATCTGTGACAGCAGTCATTAATAGGGAATTAACATGATCATTTTCTCATGCATAAAATATCTAACGACTGGATACCTCCAAGACAAGATAAAAAAAAAAAACTTTTAAGATGTTTGATTTGTATCTAGGATGTTGTTATGTGAACTCTCATTTTATGTTCAGAAATATTTTTCCAGGTATGTCTTATTATCCTGATTTAGACATGCAAAACCTGAGGTTAGATATAAGAGGTAATATAGTGAATGACACATCAAAGTGACGAGATTAGGATTAAACTTTGATGTGTGACATTTTGCATGACTTCCCATACAAATTCATCAATATTTATAATCTTACACATATTAACATGTATTGATTAATAAGGATGATAATAAGGAATGATCTAAAGAAACTTTTAAAATAAATGGTAAGTATTTATTTTAATGCCAGGGACTATGTCAACACGCTGAAGACAAATATAATCTTACATAATCCCCAGGTCAACTCTGTGAAAGAAGCATGGTTTTATTTTAAAAATAAAGATTTTAGGGGTGCCTAGGTGGCTCAGTCAGTTAAGCATCTGACTCTTGACTTTGGCTCATGTCATGATCTCATGGTTTGTGAGATCGAGCCCCGTGCTGGGCTCATCGCTGATGGTGTGGAACTTGTTTGGAATTCTCTCTCTTCCTCTCTCTCTACCCTCTGCTTTCTCTCTCCCTCTCTGTCTCAAACAAACTTAAAAAAATAAATAAAAATAAAGATTTTAACACAAAAAATTAGATTGCATAGTTTGTAAATTGCAAAACAATTTACAACTTTTAATCCATGGCTATTTTATATTCCACAACAATAGCTTTGGGTTTGTCTTAAACTTTATTGTATATACTTATATACTATTAAAATTATGTATATAGCATCTATTAAATGAAGAAGCTAGGGATTTATGATTTTTATAAACAAATATATCTTAAGATGACTACAAGATAATCTGTTAATAACAAGCTGTCAGTTTGATGGTTTCTGGATAACCTTGGTAAATCAATATTTTATGGAAAATTATAAATAATATTTTAGTTGCATGAAAATAAAGTGCTTAGAAATCTCCAATAAATGGATAACTAAAAGTTAGTGAAAACTGAAATTTCTTTAAAAATGAAGAACAAGGGGCGCCTGGGTGGCTCAGTCAGTTAAGTGGCCGACCTCGGCTCAGGTCATGATCTCACGGTCCGTGAGTTCAAGCCCCGCGTCAGGCTCTGTGCTGACAGCTTAGAGCCTGGAGCCTGCTTCTGATTCTGGGTCTCCCTCTCTCTCTGACCCTCCCCTGTTCATGCTCTGTCTCTCTCTGTCTCAAAAATAAATAAACGTTAAAAAAATTTAAAAAAAATGAAGAACAAAATATTATTTTGAAGTAGCAATGAATATTAAGAAAATATTTTTAAAGCAAGTGGACACTATTTTTCTTACATATTACACATGCTTTTGAAATTTCCTAAAGTTTCCAAAATTATATATATTATTTTAAATGTAGACAAAATGCATTAAAGTGAATTAGAAGAGATAGTCATGAGTTTAAGAGAGCTCTGTGTTTAAGCACCATATTTTTTGTTGTAATTTCTGAAGGACACCATATTTGCAAGGATATTTTATGGTATGTTAATATGTATAGTTCAATCATTCTGCAAAACTATAGCTACAGAAAACATCTACATGTGAGCATATTCGAAATGCCTCATGATATCCACTTAGCTGAGTCTCCCCAAATTCTTGATCCACAAAATCACGAGCAAAAGAAAATGGTTGCTTTGTGCCACTATGTTCTGGCGTCATTTATTATGTAATAAGGATACCAGAACACAAACTGAGACAATATATATACAGTGTTTATTAAGATGCATTAACACAATGTTTGCTAGGCAGTGAACACTTCTCATGGACTCCTAACATTTATTCCATGGGAAGGGATGTCTGCTAACATACCAGTCCCAGACTTTCCAAATCCTTAATAAATCTTTCCCATGAGGAAAGTTCTTTTCAAACAAAACTAGTTGATTATTTTTCATAACTACTAGAGAAGAAATTTCTGTATATAGTTTTGGGTGGCCTGGGGTTTAGACTATAAAATAAAATATCACAACCTTCTGGTTATTTTCTAACTTTTCATTAATAAAATAACTGAATATAATGTATCTTTCATTTTTGGTACACACATAAAGAAACATCTATTAAATGAAGAGTAAATACTACCTTTAAGATGAGAACTCTTAGGAATTTTAGAGTGGTCAGGAAAATAATGAAAACATGAGTTAGGAATATGAAGGTATATTTAATAAGGCTTTATAGATATGAAAATCATTATTTTGAGAGTGATCTTGTCTCAAGAAATATACTTAACTGACATAAAAACAATCACCTACAGTTTTATATATCTAAAATATAAGTCCTTTCAGATTTTGCAACTGTCCCATAATAATATCTATGATTTCCTGTTAATAAAAATTGAAAGCAAACTCTATATCATTTCTCTGGATTGCCAAAAGATATTTTATAAATTTGATTTTCAATTTGTATATATAAAATAAGTAAATAAAAACAGCATAACTATTACCAAAAGTGATACAAGGTCTTAAAAAATGCCATCATTTAGGGTGCCTGGGTAGCTCAGTTGGTTAGGTGTCAGACTCTTGGTTTCAGCTCAGGTCATGATCTCACGGGTTCGTGGTCGGAGCCCTGCTCCACGCTGACAGTGCAGGACCTGCTTGGGATTCTCTCTCCCTCTCTGTCTCTGCTTCTTCCCTGCTTGTGCACTCTCTCTCTCTCAAAATAAATAAACTTTAAAAAAAATGCCATTATGAGGAGAAAATGAGGTAAATAAGTGTGATATATCATATGTATAATATTATATATGATACATACATATATATATCATATATATGAATACAATTCTTGCAAAGAATAAATAGCAAATAAACAGGTAAATGGCTATTTTGTCAATTTATGGAGTCAGCATGTTAAAAAATTACATAACGTGTTAGAGGGACAGAAAGTATATTTCAAATAAGGTGGTTTCAAATTTTTCTGCTATCACTGTTGGTAAGTCAAATGCACTTTTATTTCAGAAATGACTATGTTTTGCAGACCTTGATTTAAATTAATGAAGGGTTTAAAGGAGTTTCTCTTCAATATTGAGAAAAGAAACCTAAGCTTAATCCTACCCTCCTTCATACGTGTCAAATGACAGTTCCATCGTATCATTAATTCACTCTCTTTTCTTTCTGTTTCACTTTCTTCTATACTTTGGAGTTTTATATCAGTAACTATGAAAACTAGCAATAATGAAAACCTACTAATTCATTTCTTAGTATTTTGAATGCATTCTATTGACAGGTCACCAATTTACATGGGAATGACAACTGCCAGAATGCTGTTGCAGTTACTTCTCTTTCTTAGATTCTAAATTATATGAAAGCAGCAACCTAATCTTCTGCTACACGAAGACAATTCTACAGAGTAAAGAGTTAATAACAACCAGCATCTGGAGAATGTAAATGACTTCCATTTTCACAACACTGGATACAGGAGGGGGGATGTTAAAATTGCAATAAGAAAATTTACAGATTCGAAGTATGCCAAAAGTCCATGAAAGCAAACTTAAGAATATCAATAACCTAATATTTTGTGGCTTAATGAAAAACATCTTTAAATATTATACTTTCACTCTTTTCTCCCCTGACCTTATTTTTAGGCTGCCTGTGGTGGAGTTACCCTTTTAAAAATTAAACTATTTCTTGTATTCCTACAAGTTACTCGAGAAGCTGGAGTCCACGGTGAGATTTAATAATAGGCAAAAACTCTGAAAACACAAAGGTACTGAAAATCACTAGATATTGAGCTCCTGTTACCTTATCGCCTTCAGAAAACGTGATGCCATCTACGGCTCTTTTCCAAGTGATTTCTGGAATAGGCTCCCCTTCTGCTTCACATGTAAGCGTGACTTCACCGTTCTCATGTGTAGTCTCATTTTTAAGCTGTATTATGTGAGGCTGTACTGTAAAGAATATATACATTACTCAATCTGTATGGGAGGAAAATATTACCACTCAGACTTAAAAGCCATGGCAGGCATTTGAGTCCACATGAGCCCAGTACAAAATTATCAACTTTGTGGCAGTTCCTGCAGCTTGCTTTGCTTCAAAGGAGTGCCAAGAGACAGTTGAGGGCACAGAAGAAAAAACTTTAAAAATAATTCTCATCGATTATCAGAAAAATAATTTGAAGTGGCTTAGAAACCAGCATACAAATTATGATTCCTTTCAAAATTCTGCAATTTAAAAGACACTTAATTATTTTTTTCCCTCTCTTAATGCAATAAAATTAAAATTTCCAGTTTAAAAGTCTCAGAGTATCTATGTTTCTGTGTGTGTGTGTGTGTGTGTGTGTGTGTTTGTGTGTGACATCAGCTTATTTAGTGATTATCTCTTATGCTCTAAAAATGATTTCACCAAAGAAGGAAAATGATGACTATATCTTGAATATGTATGAAGTATAATTATGCATAATATTTAAAATATTTATGAAGTAAGTATATATACATGTTATTTTTTGATATTCCAATTGATTTATTTTACCTTAGTTTATTTTAACAATATTTTAGGTATTTTGGCTAATAATTACTTTATAATTATGACTTCAAAAATGAGAAAAATGTCTCCTAATTTAAATTATTTTTATATTAAAAACTATGTCTAGCCACAAATTTACATGACACCACAGAGCTTTATGATTGTAAAACTGTATTATCTGTACTTATATTTTGGTACACCACAAAGGGATAAAAGCTAGCACTTGTTATTTCATAAAAAGTAACAGTTTATTTAATCTTTAAATGGAATTAATCATGTAATATAAATAAGTTGTTTTAATCTTAGAAAATTAGGTTCCTATTACAGGAAATATGGCATATATACTTTTTACTAACTCAGTGTTTACTCCCTTGACTTTAATGGATTTAGGTAGATTTCTACTACATATATATTTGATTTTGTGTCAAACATAATACAAATTTGTTCAGTGTTACTATACAAAAGTGATTACAACAGCAATGTAGAATACCATGCAGTATTTTCTATTTGAAAAGATGAAAGTATTAGAAACATTCTATTATTTATCTCTGTTCTCATTCACTGCCACCCTAATAAAAAAAACCCTAATATTTCATAAGAGCTCTTTGATGCAAATTGAGAATATCTACCTTTTGGGATTATCTCAGAAACTATCATTTGTAATTAATTAATTTATTTTTATACTGAGTCATTTATTTAATGTAGGTTTTAAAGAGAACAACCTTGTTAAGTGAGGAATAGTGCTATAACAAGATAAGGGCTTCCTATAATTTCTAACAGTTTTAAGTTTGTTTACTTTTTCCTCTGCATGAACCATTGTCCTTCTTACTCTTAAAGAATCTTCCTTCTTTCTTTTCCCTGCCCTTCATTGTGAAATCATTTTGATAAGTGTTTTGAAAAATGGAGAAAACACATTAATTATTATTAGTGCATTTAATTTTTAGTATTACGGTTGTTAAAGACAATGATATATTCTAAATACACTAGAAAAATTCCTTTTCTTCTTACAAACATAAATGGAAGCTAAATCAATCATAATAATTTTAAAACCCTTACTAGTTATCTACTTTTTGTAAATTCCCCAATGAAGGCAATATGGCTCTTAGTAAATATGGAAGATATTCATATTTCCTTTTAAAAAAATGAAAAAAAGGAGTATTTACTAATGGTTACACATAGACATTTCCTAATTATAGCTTTATAGAGGTATTGTTTTGAAGTATATTCAAAGTACAACTAATCCCAATATGTGTCACTTAAAGATTTATGAAGACCAACCCATATTATATATAAATTGTAACGGATCCCAATATGTGTAATTTAAATAAATTTTCTTCCATCTTCTGTTATGAGTCAGCCAATATTTTACAAGAATATACATGTATCGTTTCATGTAATTCTCAAAATAATTCTATCTGGTAGCTGCAATGCTAAAATATATTTCAGATGAGAAATGAGATTTAATTTTGGAAAGTTAGTGACATATAAGTAACAGAGTACAATTTGACTCAGACCTCCCTCTAGACATCATAATTTTAACCACTATGCTATAATACTTACCAAAGACCTGGAGGAATGCCTGTTTTTCATCTTCTCCTGCTTTATTTGTGGCCCTGCAGATATAAGGACCGCCATCACTATTAATTATGTTCCTGACAGTGAGTTCTGTATTGCTTCCTTTTAATATGTATTTTTCATTTTCTTCAATGAACTTGCCATTCCTAAAGAAGAAAACAGAGGTTGATCTTCATAAATCTGACGTCATAACTCAGAAGGAGATTGTACTCAATTTTTTGATCACTCATTGTCAATCATTTCATGGCTATTGATAGACAAGGCTATATTCCAATCACAGTGTACTTTTAGTAGCTCAGTGAAAACTCAATTACTAGGCATTAAAATTATACTTGAAAACTGCTTTGGATTTAGAGACAAGAGTGACTTTTGAGCTATGTTGAAATCATAACACTTTTTTGGCAAAAAAGCACATTCGTTCAATTTTTACCTTATTAGCAAAAAAATTTTGTGTTGCTGATCTTAATTCTATATACACTTTTTATGTTGGTGAGTCAACACACATTTACTAGGTCCCTAGGACACATTTAAGATAGTTTCTATGGAAATATCCCTTAAAGAAGTTTCAAAGTAAATGCAATTTAAATACATTACCAATTTATATTGCAAATAAGTATTACCAATAAAGGGGCAAGATGAAACAATTATTTGCAAGTGCAGTGAGAGAAATTATGCTGAATATGATGACTTAATTCATTAATGAGAAGAAATCACTTTTCTTAGATATCTTCCCTCTTAGACATCAATAATTTTCAATATTTTCCAAGTTCTTTCTGAACTGAAATAGTCTTCACTCTCTTCCAATTCCAGTTTGTGTTGTCTGTTAAAACAATGTTTTTCAATTTTTGCCTGTAATACTTACAGTAAAAAATATTTTAAATATATTTAAATCTTAAGCAATTTCCACAGTTCCCCTTAATATGTGTGGAACCTTCTTGTAATGTATATTCCCTTCCATTCAAGTTTATTCTCCTTATTTACTCTTCCTCCTCCTTTGTTCTCTTTAGTTTTCCTTCTATATTTTTTTTGTATAATGGTATTTTGAATGATTGAATTGATTGCAAGGCCCATGGATATAAAATGTTTAGGATCTGTCCTTAGAGGATGGGGTATCTATTTGTCTACACAAGTTTAAATTAAAAACAAATATCTGAAAAAAATATTTAAAAAAATTCCTAGAATGAGAGAACATTTCTTCAACACACTAAATGATCATTCCAGTGAATTCTGGTTTCACTTACCCGAAAGCTAGGTATGGTGCGTATCCTAATACAATACTTATCTTTCTATGACTCATTAGCATCTGTTTTTCCAGTTTCTACTGACATCTCTAAAGATATCATGAAATGTGCAAAAATATCGTAAGAGTGGGGTCCAAAAGTAGGGTTTGTAAAATACCAAAAGCAAATGTATATCTATATATATAGATAGATAGATAGATAGATAGATACATAGATATCTCTCTCTCTATATATAGATATATATGTTGCTGTATTTTTATATATTTTTATATTTTATGAATCTAAAACTAACAACAATGAAATATGATATTCCAGCATTTTTGTCCAGAATGTAATATATATAGCCTTCATAGTAATTAGTGATATAATATATTTCTTACACTAGCCAAGTAGAAATTACTAATTTGTATAACAAAACAACAGTAAGAATAATAATAATACATAGAAATTTAAGCAATCTGTGGTTTATAATACACTTTCCCTATAAATTCTACCTGATTAAAAGCTCACAATTAGCTCATAGATGTCTATTTTCACTCCCACCATCATTCACAGATTAGAAAACAAAAATTTTAAGTATAATTTTCACACCCCTTAATTCACAGATGAAGACAACTAGGTTCACACAGTAATATAAGAAGCATAATAACTAAATTCTAGTGCTCTGTCTCATAAAGAGGGTTGTTTCTCTACCTCATGTGAAATATTGTGATAAATGTTTGAAGTACGGCAAATGAGTGAGACATGGCTACCTATCATGAAGAATTGATAATATGACTGGCAGTAACAGAGGATAAGGTAGATATCATTAATTAATTTATTCATAACTTCTTGTATGTTAAGTAGGGGAAAGAGGGATCTACTGTAGTAGGAGAAAAGGCAAAAGATGAGTGAAATACTTCTAATTTTCATGGGGAAAAATTATGATTTGGGCTTTGCAGTGGATGGGTAGATCTAGAAGAGATTTAGAGGAAATAAGTATATAAAGACTATGTTCCCTTCAAGAACTTAATTTAAAAATATCAGCAAGGGAACTAACCAAAGTAATAGTTTCTAAATTCCTCTCTCTTAACAAACTTGTGATATAGAATATACTTGTTATTATTCACAATCCACTTCTGGAGAATGCCATGTGTGCAAAAGACTTTCAAAGAATTCTGGTGGAATTATATAAGCTCATACTTGAAACTCAAACCACTTCTCTAAGTAATGCTTTTCTAGGCACAAGAAAATAGGTATGAGAATCACGGAATCCACCAGAAACTCCAACTCTACAAGAAACATAATGGCAATAAATTCATATCTTTCAGTACTCACTCTAAACGTCAATGGACTAAATGTTTAAATCAAAAGACATAAGGTAACAGAATGGTTAAGAAAACAAAATCCATCTCTGTGCTGTTCACAAGAGACCCACTTTAGACCTAAAGACACCTTCAGATTGAAAGTAAGGGGTGAGCACCATCTATCATGCTAATGGTCAACAAAAGAAAGCCGGAGTAGCCATACTTACAGACATTAAAAAAAGACTGTAACAAGAGATGAAGAGGGCATTATATCATAATTAAGGGCTCTATCCACCAAGAAGACCTAATAATTGTAAACATTTATGCTCCCAATGTGAAAGCTCCCATATATACAAATCAATTAAGCACAAACATAAACTCATTGATAGTAATACCATCAGCATCCTTTCTTGATAAAAACCCTCAAGAAAGTAGGGATAGAAGGATCATACCTCAAGATCATAAGAGCCATATATGAAAGACCCAATGCTAATATCATCCTCAATAGGGAAAAACTAAGAGTTTTCCCCCTAAAGTTAGGAACAAGACAGGGATATCCACTCTCATCACTGTTATTCAAAGTAGTATTGGAAGTCTTAGCCTCACCAATCAGACAATGCAAAGAAATAAAAAGCATCCAAATTGGCCAGGAGGAGGTCAAACTTTCACTCTTGGCAGATAACATGATATAGTATATGGAAAAACCAAAAGATTCCATCAAAAAAACACTAAAACTGATCCATGAATTCAGCAAAACTGCAGGATATAAATCAATGCACAGAAATTGGTTGCATTCCTATACACCAACAATGAAGCAACAGAAAGAGAAATCAAGGGATCGATCCCATTTACAGTTGCACCAAAACCCATAAAATACCTAGGAATAAATCTAACCAAAGAGGTGAAAAATCTATACACTGAAACTATAAAAAGCTTATGAAAGAAATTTAAGAAGATACACACAGAAAAGGAAAAAAGATTCCATGCTTCTGGATAGGAAGAACAAATATTGTTAAAATGTCAATACTACCCAAAACAATCCACATATTCAATGCAATACCTGTCAAAATAATACCAGCATTCTTCACAGTGCTAGAACAAACAATCCTAAAATTTGTATGGAACCAGAGAAGACCCCAAATAGCCAAAGCGATCTTGAAAAAGAAAACCAAAGCAGGAGGCATCACAATCCCAGACTTCAAGCTATACTACAAAGCTGTAATCATCAAGATAGTATGGTACTGGCACAAAAACAGACATTCAGATCAATGGAACCGAATAGAGAACCCAGAAATGGACCCACAAATTTATGGCCAACTAATCTTTGACAAAGCAGGAAAGAATATCCAATGGAATAAAGACAGTCTCTTCAGCAAGTGGTGATGGGAAAACTGGACAGCAACATGCAGAAGAATGAACCTGGACCACTTTCTTACACCATACACAAAAATAAACTCAAAATGGATGAAAGACCTCAATGTAAGACAGGAAGCCATCAAAATCCTTGAGGAGAAAGCAGGCAAAACCTTTCTGATGTTGGCTACAGCAACTTCTTACTCAACACGTCTCCAGCGGTAAGGGAAACAAAAGCAAAAATGAACTACTGGGACCTTATCAAAATAAAAAGCTTCTGTACAGCGAAGGAAACAATCAGCAAAACTAAAAGGCAACCGACAGAATGGGAGAAGATATTTGCAAATTACATATCAGATGAAGGGTTAGTATCCAAAATCTATAAAGAACTTATCAAACTCAACATCCAAAAAACAAATAATCCAGTGAAGAAATGGGCAAAAAACAGGAATAGACACTTCTCCAAGGAAGACATGCAGATGCCCAACCGACACATGAAAAAATGCTCACCATCACGCATCATCAGGGAAATACAAATCAAAACCACGATGAGATACAACCTCACACCTGTCAGAATGGCTAACATTAACAACTCAAGCAACAACAGATGTTAGCGAGGATGCGGAGAAAGAGGATCTCTTTTGCATTGTTGGTGGCAGTGCAAGCTGGTGCAGCCACTCTGGAAAACAGTATGGAGGTTCCTCAAGAAACTAAAAATAGAACTACCCTATGACCCAGCAATTGAACTACTAGGCATTTATCCACGGGATACAGGTGTGCTGTTTCAAAGGGACACATGCACCCCCATGCTTATAGCAGCACTATCAACAAAAGCCAAAGTATAGAAAGAGCCCAAATGTCCATCACCATTGGTGGATGAATGGATAAAGAAGATGTATTATTGTGTGTGTGTATATATATATATATATATATATGTATATGTATATATATATATATGTATATATATACATAATGGATTATTACTTGGCAATCAAAAAGAATGAAATCTTGCCAATCTCAACAGCATGGATGGAACTAGAGGGTATTATGCTAAGCGAAATTAGTCAGAGAAAAACAAATATCGTATGACCTCACTCATATGAGGACGTTAAGATACAAAACAGATGAACATAAAGGAAGGGAAGCAAATCAATATAAAAACAGTGATGGGGACAAAACATAAGAGACTCTTAAATATGGAGAACAAACAGAGGGTTACTGGAGGGGTTGTAGGAGAGGGAGGATGGGCTAAATGGGTAAGGGGCATTAAGGAATCTACCCCTGAAATCATTGTTGCACTCTATGGTAACTAACTTGGATGTAGATTAAAGAGAGAGAGAGACAGAGAGATGAAAGAGAGAGAGAATGAATCATGGAATTATGGAATTAGTGGAAATGATAAAGAAAGGAGGATAATTCCACTTTCAACCACAATGGAGTAACAGGGAACCATATATACCCTCTCATTGTAAACAGCAAACAACACTAGACACAGATTAAATAATAGTTTTCAAGTAGCTCAAGACAGTGACCTCAGAAGACCACCATATCCTGGTACTTGAAGAGTGTTTCCAGGCTGTGGCTCACAGAGGGAGACCCAAACACAGCTAGGGAGAGTTCTCAGTAGGAAGTGGTTAAAGTAGCTAGAATTTGTGGATCAGTGAATGTAAGAAAAAAAGAGCTACACAAGAAAGATAGTAGAGAGATCTGCAATGTGTTCCTAACCAATTTTTAACTGAATACTTATCAGTAATTGCATGCCAGTAAGACCTTCCAAAGAAAGGGAAATAACCATTGGAAAAGATAAAGCACAACAATCCCAGAACCAGGAATAATTTGCATCTCAACCATCCAGAGTAGAGAAATTTCCTAAAATGCAGGACGTTAAGTCACCCCTTTTAGAAGAATATTGCCTCAAGCACAGAAGCATATTAATCCCAGGTTGTAGTTGCACTAAAAGAGCCTAAATGCAATCTTCAAAACATCAAATTTTTCCCAAGCTATTTCTGTATCTAAAAACAAAGTAAGAAAATACAAAAACAATCACCACTTCCAAAACATAAAATCCTTAATATCTGCACCCAATCAAAAATTACCAGGATAGTATATAACTGGGAAAATATGGCGTATACCAAAGAGAAAATTCAATCAATTAAAAAGATCTAGAAATGACATAGATTATCAAGTTAGGAGAAAATACTGTTAAAATAACAGTTTCTCGTTGAGAAGTGAAGGTTTTATACCCTATATCAGGCACCCTCAAACCTTGGGACCTACACTGTAGAAATGAACACCCAAAAACAGCTGACTCTGCAAAGCAAAAGGGCTTACATCAAGGACATCCAAAAGGCTATGGAAAATGAAAAGTTTGCTTTTAAAAAAAGTCTTACCCAGACTTACTCATGTCAGGAATCTACAAAAAATGCAATTTTGAAAGCACCTTTCTATATACAATGGAGATTCATTAGCTAATGTTCAAGAATGTGCTGGAGACACAGGGACCTTGAAGGACTTTCTCCAGAGGAGAAGATGCTGGTCGGCACCATTTTTAAATTCTCACTCAACATTTCTAGTGTTGTAGGGCTTCTCCACCCCTGTGCTCTCCCACAGTCCTACTGCAGCTGCCTGGCTTGCCCTGCCCATGAGCTCTGCCAGTCTTATTATTTCCAGTTGGCTCACTCCTGTTCTGGGCTCCCTCCAGGCTCCCTCACAGCCTCTCTGAAGCCAGCAGGCTCACTCTTCCCACATGCTGTGTATCCCTGGGCCCTGCAATAGCAAGCTTCCCATTCCACCCATGGGTTCTACCTTATTAAAAATAAATTATGCTACATAGATAAGCACAAATGTGTAAGAGTCAACCAAGAACTCAGGCAAGGTTGAATCATAGTTCCATTATGTGCACAAGGGCACTCCTCTAGAATGGGAGAGGTAGCTGTTCCATCTAATACACAGAAACAAAAATATGGAGAAAAGGAAAATTAGAAAGCAAGAATACACTCCAAAAGAAAAAACAAGATAAAACCCAGAAAAGAAAAAAAATCCTTGATAAAAGGGAGATAAGTAATTTACCTGACAAAGAGTTCAAAGTAATGGTCATAAAGATGTTCACTGAATTGGAAGAAGGATAGATGAACACAGTGAGAACTTCAAACAAAGAGACAGAAAATGTAAGAAAGTGTTAAACAGAAGTCACAATACTGAAGAATACAATAACTGAACTAAAAAAAATACACTAAACTAAACTAAAGAATTTCAACAGCAGTTTAGATGAGGCAGAAAAACACACCAGCAACCTGGAAGACAGGGCAGTGGAACTCACCCAAAGAGAACAACTAAAAAAACAACAATAAAAAGGGAATTTTAAAAAGTGAAGATAGTTTGTGGGAACTATGGGACAACATCAAGTGGCATAACATTCACATTATAGAGTCCCAGAAGGAGAAGAGAAAGAGAAATGGATACTTTAAGAAATAATGGCTGAAAATTTAACCAACCTAGGGAAGGAAAGAGACATCCAGGCCCAGAAAGAACAGAGAGTTCCAAAGAAGATGAAACCAAAGAGATCCACATCATGACACATTATAATTAAAATGTTAACAGTTAAAGAAAAAGAGAAAATCTTAAAGTTTGCAAGAGAACAACATGATACATATAAAGACTATCATAAAAGTACCTATAAGACTATCAGTTGATTTTTCAGCATGAACTCTTCAGGCCAAAAGAAAGTGGCATGATATATTCAAAGTGCTGAAAGGAAAGATTGCCAACCAAGAATATTCTACCCAGCAAGGCTATCATTCAAAATAAAGGAGAGATAATTTTCCAGACAACCAAAAGTTAAGTGATTTCATACCATTAGACCAGCCTTACAAGAAATGTTGAAGGTACTTCTTCAAGCTGAAAATAAAAGGTACTAACTAGTAACAAGAAAATATATGAAACTAAATATCTGATTGGAAAAGCCAAATTTACAGTAAATATAGTGGATCAACCACTTAAAAATTTACAAGGAAGGTTAAAAAACAAATGTAAAATCAACTATAATTATAATAATTTGTTAAGGTTTGCAGGACGTAATGTAATGTAATATATGTAATATATAACATCAGAAACATAAAACATGTGTTGGGGGAATAAAAATCTAGAGTCTTTAATATGTATTCAAAATTATGTTGCTATCAACTTAGAATAAAATGCTACACTGTCTGTTATATGGGAACCCTAGTAGACACACAAAGGATAATGGGAAAGTAATCTAAACACAACACTATAAAGAAGTATCAAACCACAAGGGAAGAGAGCAAGAGAAAAAAGAAAGGAACAGAGAGGAACTACAAACCATTCAGAAAACAATGAAAAAAATGGCAATAAGTACATACCTATCAATAATTACTTTAAATGCAAATGGACTAAATTTTCCAATCAAAATATAAGTGACTAAATGGAAAAAAAACAAGACCTATTGATGTGTTGTCTATAAGAGACTCACTTCAGATCTAAGGACACAGAGATTTAAAGTGAAGGGATAGAGGGATGCCTGGATGGCTCAGTTGCTTAAGTATCTGACTTTTGATTTAGGCTCATGTCATGATCTCAGGGTCGTGAGAGATTGAACCCAGCATCAGGCTCCATGCTGAACATGGAACCTGCTTAAAAATGATCTCTCTCCCTCTGCCCCTCTCCTCAACTCACATGTGCTCTCTCTCTCTTTCTAAAATAAAATAATAATTTAAAAAAAAGTGAAGGGATAGGAAAAGATATTCCATGCAAATGAAAATGAAAACAAAGCTATACTATATCAGACAAAATGATGAGTTTAAAACAAGTACTACACATGTAACAAGGAAGGCATTATGTAATGGTAATGGGGTCATTACAAATGAGGATATAACATTTGTAAATAATTATGTGCCCAATATAGGAATACCTAAATATATAAAGCAGGTATTAAGAGACCTAAAGGTAAAATTGACAGCAAGACAATAAGAGTAGAGGACTTTAATACCCCATTTACACCAACAGATCTATCATCCAGACATAAAATCAATAAGAAACATTGGCCTTAAACAACACATTAGTCCAGATGGACTTAATAGATATAAACAGAACCGTCCATTTAAAAGTAGTAGAATACATGTTCTTCTCAAGTGACATGGAACATTCTCCAGGATAAATGGCATTAGGCTACATACAAGTCTCAATAAATTTAAAAAGATACTTCACATACCAAGCATCTTTTCTAACCACAATGGTATGACACTAGAAATCAGTTACAAGAAAAAAAAACTGGAAAAATTCCATAAAAAGGAAGCAAATCTTGCCATTTTTCACAATACAAATGGACCTTAAATGTGTTATGCTAAGTGATACAAGTCAGACAGAGAAATATAAATACCATATGATTTCACTTACATGTGGAAGCTGAAAAATAAAACAAGTGCACAAATAAAACAAAACTATCTCCTGGATACAGAGAATGGATTGGTAGATATCAGAGGGGAAAGGAATTAGAGGGTGGGTGAGATGGGTGAAGGGAATCAATTGCATGGTGACAGATGGTAACTAGACTCACTATGGTGATCACTTTGAAAGTTATATGAAAATCAAATTATGATTTACACCTGAAACTAATAATGCTATATACCAATTTGCCTTGGAAATAAAGTCCTCCATCAAATGTGTAGAGATAAAAAATAGAAGGATGAAAAATACTCTGGTGGATCTGAAAGTAGATTAAACATTACAAAAGAAAAATAATCAACAATTTTGAAAATATATCAATATAATTTAGTGAACTTGAAGACATAAAAATTTGCAAAAACAAAAAAAGGGCTGAAAGTTCTATCTGATATCATTTCATTCCTAAACAAATTCCTTTAATAATTTTATAATATTGATATGATGTTGATAAATGTATAAACACATATCAGAGCTTCAAAAGACATGAAACAAAACAGAGAGAACTGAGCACAGAAAAATAGACAATGCTTGTAAAATCATTAAGGATATAGAAGATGTGAACAATATTAATCAACCAGCTGACCTATTTGATATTTAGAGACTACTCCATACAACAGTGGAATATATATTTTTTTCAAGTGCACAAAGAACATTTAAAAATTTAGATTATAAAATGAGACCCAATAAATTTAAGCAAATTGATATTATACAAAGTATGTTTTATGACAATTAAGAAATTCAGTTAGAAACTAGTAGCAGAAATATATATGAAATATACTCAAATATTTGGAAACAAATTAACAACATTCTAAATAACCAATGTCAAAAATAACATTACAAGAACAGGTTTGAAGGAGCACTTGCACCCCAATGTTTACAGCAGCCTTATCAATAATGGCCAAATTATGAAAAGAGCCCAAATGTCCACTGACTGATGAATGGATAAAGAAGTTGTGGTATATATGCAAAATGGAATATTACTCAGTCATCAAATAAATGAAATCTTGCCATTTGCAATGACATGGATGGAGCTCGAGTGTATTACGCTAAGTGGAATAAGCCATTACAGAAAGAAATACCATATGATTTCACTCATATGTGGAACTAAAGAAATGAAACAGAGGGACATATAGGGAAGGAAAAAACAAAAACAAAAAAAAGGGGGGGCGGAAACAAACCATTAAGAGACTCTAACGACAGAGAACAAACAGGGTGGTTAGAGGGAGGTGTGTGGGGATGGACTAAATGGGTGTGATGGGTATTAAGGTGTGCACATGTGATGAGCACTGGGTGTTATGTGTAGTGATGAATCACTAAATCCTACACCTGAAACCAATTTTACACTATATGTTAACTAACTAGAATTTAAATAAAAATTTTGAAAAGTAAAAAAAGTATAGCAAGGGAATACTGTAAATGACTTAAAGCTAGTAAAAACAATTGGAATGAAAAGGACACATTGCTGAAAAGATATACATCACAAGAGACCACTAAAGACAAAGGTATTACTGGGATAGACCCAGATCTGTGAAATAACTTGAATTTGTAGTTAAACCTCTACACAAGAAAAGTTCTAACCCAGGTGGTTTCACTGTAAATTTTTCCAAATATTTAAGTAAAAAATAGTTAGTATTATATACAAAAGAGGAAACACTTCCCTAACTCATTCTATGAATTCAGTGTTTCCCTGATCCCACACAAGTCAAGAATAAGAACACAATAAAACAATATCTCTCATAACCGTGAATGTGGCAATTTTCACAAATTATCTGCATAGTAACTCCAGCAATACATAAAAAGGACAATATAGCATAATCAAGTGGGTGTAATCCAAGGAATGCAAAATTATTTTAACATTTGGAAATCAATGGAATTCACTGATCTAATTGGGTTAATGCTAAAAACCCATATGGTATTTTCAACAGATGTAGAAGAACCATTTGAATGGCACAGGGGAGAGATATTTTAGAGTAGCTGCCCTTTCTCCCACTTTAGCTTTCATGCCACCAAGTGTTCCTGATTATCTTTGTGAAAACTTCTTATTTTTCCCCACTGTTTGGTCCTCAACTATTTCCTTTATTGGCTGCACTTATTTCCTTTGGATATAGTATCTCTGTGCAACAGGTAGTCTGGATCCTTCTCGCTGGGCTGCTTCCCTACATTACTTAATGTTTATAGGATTTTAAATTTTTTTTTTAGCAAGGATAACATGCTTATAGCCCTACATAAATATGTCAAAATAAAACCTTCTAATACTAATTTTCACTCTGTCAATGTCACTACCATATACTTCCATTCGCCCATTATATATTAAATATCCAGAGAATAGAACAATTATTATTTACACTATTATAGACATTAAACTAATGTCATATGAAGATATAAAGATTAAAAAATGTAGATTTAAATGATTTATTATGTTAGCCTCAGAATCTGATTTATTCTAGCCTGTATGATAATTATGTTTCCACTTAAATATGAGAATTTTGAACAAATGTTGAACTTTAAGACACAAATTTAAACAGAAGGAAGTCTCTCTGGAAAGATACAATGATGAGAATGAGATTCTAGAACAATATTTGTTCATTGTAATGAATGGTCCAAGAGCTTTTCTGTGCTGCAATTAGATGTAATATTGACTCTTTAAGATACACACTAGAAACCAGAAGTCTCTGAGATACATGATTATTATCTGGGGTGAATATGTTAATGTTTGATGTGTAATCCTTTTAAAAATACCAACATTATGTTACAAAGGAATCAGTTTGCAAAGAACATCTAAAAACACCTATTTAAAGAAATATCTCGTTTATTGCTACCTGCTATATTAAATGGATAAAGGTTTGGAACTTGCAGAATATCAGTAAATGTTCAGGAAGTGACAGAATAAAATAAAATTGGATTGCAATTATTCTTCTTTAATAGTTTTTTTTTAAACCTAATCCTTACAATTGGCCCTTTTTTGACAATGTGGAATATATTTTTACTTATTGTTTTCTTGTGATTATTCTTACACTATTTGGTTTGTGAAGTGCAGAAGAGATTCTATAAATATTTGTAGCTATGCTTAAGTAGTAACCCGAATTAATAACTAGTATGAATTTATAAAATTGTCCATCTGTAAAGTTTCATTGACTCCCTTTTAACAGTTAAAGCCACAACCTAAAAGAATGACAACGTTGATATCTGTTTGATGTTAATAAAAATGAAGTAACATTTAACAATTCTAAAAATATATAAATATAAGTAAACTGTTAAAGAATGGACTTACGATACAGTGTTTATTCATTTGATGAAGTAAGCTTTTTAAAAATGACATTAAATTTATGAAAATTTAACTGCACATAATTAGCTTTTTTTCTGAATAATATAGTCCATAAAGAAAATATATAATTGAATTGAATAAAATACACTTTTATATACATACAATAATGGTGCCATTAATGCTAGCATTCCTATTTCCATATAGTCTCTAGCTGTAACATTAATGTGGCTGTCCTGGGCCCATTTTGGGCGGAAACCTGAAGTCTAGAAAGAATGACCAGTGCAATGGGTGTAGTCTTTGACTTGGGTTAAATCACTCTGTTAATCTCTTTTACAATTTAACTAAAAACAAAACTGTCATAAACTTCAAATGAAACTCCAAAGAATGCTCTTATTCTTGATAAAATAAGATCAGAAATATTTTTCCATGAGATTGATCCTGGACACAAGCCAGAAGGATATGTATCTGTAACCTACCTGTACCAGGAGATAGAGGGCTCGGGAGAGCCAGAGGCCCTGCAGGATAATGTCATCTCTTCTCCTCTCTCTGCTGTGGCATTAAAGGATTTCTGAGGCATTGTGATCGCTGGCGGCACTGAAAAAAGAGATGAACACAGATTAAGTAGAGATGAAAAACATTTTATAAACACCATTGGGACTTTCTTACAGGTACTTTTTGTTGTTGTTAATTTTAAGCCTGAAAAGTTTATTGTTTACGTCTGTATTTATATCAACAGGACTGACTTGGTTGCACAGTAAAATAACTTTAAGACCACTGATCTGCGTGCCATTTTCAATAATGAGATAATTCGTTCTAATGCTATTGTACTATTTTTAATCTATCAAACTAAACAAGAAAGTAGACATTTTAACCAATTTATATGTATACTTTTATGAAATATTTCACAGAAAAAGACAGACAATACTCTCCTGACTTACATCAATACTGAGATCTACTTGGAGCATAAATGGATTTCCTATTTGAGTTCTCATCGGTATATGTAATTCTATAAGCAATTATTCACCGCTTCAAGACAGGGCTTTCAAATTAGGTGTCACACCATAATGTTCTTTCTGATTAACTGCACTTAATTTCTTCACACAACTATAGAACATTTTATGAAGAGAAACTGCTCAAGACATAGAGAGTATGAAATAGATTTTCATGAACAATTCAATTTTAAAAATTAAGCTTCCCCAATTTCTAACTAATTACATTGCAAAAACTGTATATGCTGCACATTTCGGACATGTTGAAACTGTTACTAAAATGTACTGTTTGCAATAAACAAATCAATAGCATCCATAATAGAAACTAAATTTCAAAGTACAGCATAAATTTTGATTTAATGCACACTTTTATGATTTTCAATTAAATGACAAAATGATGCTCTTAAAATTAATTATGTTAGTAGAATTGTCTTTTACATATTTAGAAGTGTGATAACAACTGGGGTGCCTGGGTAGCTCAGTTGGTTAGGCATCTGATATTGACTCAGGTCAAGATCTTGCATTTGTGGGTTTGAGCCCCACAACAGGGTCTGTGCTGACAGCCCAGAGCCTAGAGCCTGCTTCAGATTCTGTGTCTCCCTCTCTCTCTCTGCCCTTCCCCTACGCACACTCTGTTGTTCAAAAATAAACATTAAAAAAAAGTGTGATAATAACTAAATATCTCTACAATAGCATTCAGGTCAGCATTCATGCTGTATTGTTGATGCTGATGGTGCAGATAGGAGCTGATATGTATCTTAGTAATTAAGCACAATAAATCAAGTTTCTGCCTTTATGAATTTAAATACAAGGTACATGATCTGACATGCTGTCTCTAAAATAACATAATAATTACACGTATTACAATAGGATGGACTTTTTTTTCAGACATTAACTCTGCATTTTAAATACATTGAAATTTGACTTTCTGTATCTAGTTTTCCTTCTTTTGTAATTATGGAAAAGAACACTTTAATCAAAATGTATTGCCTTTCCTTTTCTTATGATAAACATAGGTGCAAGAACACTGTCACTATTTTTATTACAATAATAAATATTTTAACCATTAAATAATTACAATGAAAATGTACTTCTTAATAGAAATCCTCTCTAGAGCAAAGTATTTGTGTAAATAGAAACACCTCCAATCGGAGAATCACATGCTCCAGTTCTTGTCCTATGACTGTTACTCGCTTAAACAACCTATTTGTTCCTTATCATAATTCTCTTTTCTATAAACTGAACTGCAAGATGATCTGCAAGAACTGACAAATCTCAATGTTTCCATGTTATGATACAGTAGCTCTACTAATGAAATGGGTGTTCTTACTTAGAGTGTGCACTTGTGGAACAATATTACTATTGCATATTTATATAGTAGTAATTTGAAGAGTAATTCCAGAACTACTCTGAAGGATAATAGCCTCAAAACCTGCAGAAGTTTTCACGAGTTCTGATGCCAAGATGTGCAGGGAATTTGTTAGCCACTGTGTTAGACTATAGAGCACTTTTACGTATATTATCTTTGGTTCAGAATTTGCTATTGAGTTGGATTAAACAATTTTAAAAGGGATTACAATTATATTTCATCCAAATTTCTTGTCTCATAAGACCCATATGTAGTATGTTTTTTCTACTCTATTTTACCTTCTTAAAAATAATTTTTTTTGTATTTGACTATATCCGAAATATCTAGTTCTAATAACTTTACAAAGATTTATATTGTGTATATTATGCAGTCAATCCTTTCTGATAAATTTCAGTTTTCATTCTTCAGCTTCAAGACACATGAGAACGTGTAGGGAAGTGGCTCCAGAACTCACTTATACAAAGGTTTTGGCCCACCTTCATGTTACAATTAATTCCCTTTGCTGGCTGCAGAGGCACCAAAGATAACCTCTAATTTGATAGCCTAATTCACTTGCATCAACAATGACATCCAGCGGTTCCATTTGCCTTCTGTGTCTTGCAGTCTTCCTCTATGCACTGTCCCTAAATATGTCTCAGAAGATGAAGAACATTGTACTAAGCATGGAATACTCACGTGATTCAAGGTGATCAGAACAATAATCCCTCCAAATTTATTCGGGATAAGGAAAACAACTTCCCAATCCCCAATCACCACCACTGTCAGGAAAGCTACTCTTTTATAACGCATTGATTAATCAGATCTGGCCAAAATGTATGTCATCAAATAAATTCACATGTATGTCCTCTCTCTGGCAGAGGACTACTAACATGAAGACTCATGGTCCTTTCTTATTTACTTTTCCTTGCTTGCACTCTTAAGGCTGTGTGGCATTCAGAAATTAGCGTAAGGGAGGATTTGGAAAAGATGGTAGAATAGTCAGCACCAGGCATCTGTCTCCCAACCCAGGCAGCAATTGCACAGACAGAATCTGTCTAATGTAACTATCTTGGATCTCTGGAGTCTATGGTAGGCTTGCAGCTTCCACAGGGAGGCATGGAAGGTAAGTTGTAAGCAATATCTCAAACAGGTATAGCCATCTTCATAGCAGCATTATTCACAATATTTAAGAGTGGAAGCAATACAAATATCCGTAAATGAATAAATGGATAAGCAAAATGTGTTATATGCACAGAATGGAATACTATTCATAAAGTGAAGGGGAGCCTGGGAGGCTCAGTTGGTTGAACATCTGACTCTTGATTTTGGCTCAGGTCATGATCTCAGGGTCATGGGATCTAGCCCTGTTCTGGGCTCTGTGCTGAGTGTGCAGACTGCTTAAGATTCTCTCTCTCTCTCTCTCTCTCTCTCTCTCTCTCTCTGCTCCTCTCCCCCACTTGCCATTTCTCTCTCTAAAATTAAAAAAAAAAGAAAAAATTAAAAAAAAGTTAATTCTGACATATACTTCACATGGATGAACCTTTAGGATGCTATGCTAAGTGAAATACCAGTCACAGAAAGACAAATATTCTATGAATCCACTTATTATGTACTTGGAATAGTCAAAATTATAGAGACAGAACTTGAAATGGTGGTTTCTAGGAGCTCTTGGGAGGGGGGAATAACAGGGAAAATATGGAGAGGACAGGAGGTGAAAGAAGGGAATAGGAAGTTATTGTTAAATGGGTATAGAGATCCAGTCTTACAAGAGGAAAAGAATTACAGAGATGGATGGTGCTGGATGGTGCACATTATGAACATATTTAATGCCACATAACTTATACTTTAAATGAGTTAAGATCATAAATTTTATGTTATGTGATTTTTACCAAAATGAAAAATAAGAGAAGGGGGAAAAAAGTCACATAAGCTATCTTAGTCCTTGGCCAAGAGAAGAAATAGTCCATGTTCATGCTTAAGTACCTGGTATTTTTTAATGTTTATTCATTTTTTAGGGAGACAGAGACAGAATGTGAGTGGGTTAGGGGCAGAGAGCAAGGGAGACACAGAATCCAAAGCAGGCTCCAGGCTCCGAGCTGTCAGCACAGAGCCTGAAGTGGGGCTCTAACCCATGAGCCATGAGATCATGACCTTAGCCAAAGTTGGATGCTCAACCAACTGAGCCACCCAAGCACCCCTAAAGTACCTGGTATTTTTAACATTCTATATTGTTGGTCTCAATGTATATGGAACATAACTTAATTTCTTTCCTCAGGTTTTTCCATGAGTTCATTAACACATGGTTCTTTCTACTTTATATAAGCACTGAAGAGAGAAAAATGAACCAACCAAGAAGCCACCTTTGCAAACTTGATTCATATTATTCAGGGATGCTAGAAAATTGTATCTTTTTAAGTTTTATTCTAAGACTCCTTCTTTGATATGGAAGCAAGTATCCTCATTCTGCAACTTACCTCTTCAGCAATTTTTCATATACTTAATTGCTCATAATATCATATAGTAAAAAAAAATGATTGATATTTTAATATTATGTAGACTCTCCCTACGGAATAAGATATTTAAATTATGGACAATGCATTCTCATCATGATTTTGATCATCATTACTTTCCAGTAGTCTTATTATGTCTCAATGTCTCATGGGTGCATTTTTTTTATTTGTTCTATTTTTATTTCTTTGTTTTGCTCTTCTGCTTTACAGGTTATTATATCATCTAACACCTCTCAATTTTTTTTCTTTTTTCTTTTTCTTTTTTCTATTTTTCTTTATGTTTATTTATTTTGAGATGAGGGGGAGGGACATAGAGAGAGGGAGAGAGAATCCCAAACAGACTCCACACTGTCTGCATGGAGCCCCATGTGGGCTTGAACTCATGAACCACGAGATCATCACCTAAGCCAAAATTAAGAGTCAGACTGAATCACCCAGGTGCCCCACACCTCTCAATCTTCATTGATTCTGGTTATTTGTAATAATCCTTCCTCTTATATTTATGAGGATGGTCAATTTAAAGTGCTACTTGGTAAAAATAAGTTTTCTTTGGAATGCAAGACTTACAAAATTTTAACAAATACAGAATGTCAAATGATTAACATAAAGAAAAGCTAATTAATTGTATAATTTCATTTGGAAAAAATCTAGCTTCTTGGTTACAGCAGACTAAGCATTGTAGTCAGTTCTTTTCAAATAAACAGTGGTTTCTAATGTGGAGTGTCAGCATACTTATTACTGTCTTGCATAAAATCCAATCAATATTTTTTTCATGTACTTGATTGAGAATTGGCAAATAATTGGTGGGCATATGCTGCAATATGGGAATACAGTAAAATTGTAATATAATTACAATTATCTGTTGAGTATTGAGTTCTAAAATCAATCCTATCTGAGTGAAACAGTAAGAGTTTTATCTGATATCAGTTTACAAAATAGGATCAAACTGGCCCATTATATTCATTAAAAAAAAAAAAAACTCTGGGGCGCCTGGGTGGCGCAGTCGGTTAAGCGTCCGACTTCAGCCAGGTCACGATCTCGCGGTCCGGGAGTTCGAGCCCCGCATCAGGCTCTGGGCTGATGGCTCAGAGCCTGGAGCCTGTTTCCGATTCTGTGTCTCCCTCTCTCTCTGCCCCTCCCCCGTTCATGCTCTGTCTCTCTCTGTCCCAAAAATAAATAAACGTTGAAAAAAATTAACATCTTAAAAAAAAAAAACTCAAGGAAAATGTTTCCATTGGCATTTCAAATTCTTAGTAAACTCTAATATGAAAAATATCTGGTATTTGGGAAAATAAATACTGCTTTCAGTGGAAAGTATAAAAACAATGTGAAAATATTAATGAGAACTTTATTGTATAATTTATGTTTTCCTATATTTTCCAAATTTTGCCAAATAAATCTGATTTTTATGTTCTTTTAATTTGACTTTTAAAGTATATCACATTCACAGGTTCAAAAATAAAATAAAATTAAGAGGAAAATTCTAGACCTTACTCTTTTCCTTGTTAACCACTTGATTATTTGTATTTTTATGCAACTATTAGCACATAATTTTATGTTTACTTCTTCTTTCCACAAAATATACCATATTCTGTACCATGCTTCTTTTCTCAAATTAATAATGCCTGTAAAGAATATATTCATGTCACTATGTAGAGTACTTCCTCAAAACTGTTCATATTGCACAGTCTTCTACCCTGTGGAAAAACTATTGGCCACATGTTATATCTCCTGAGGATATCCAAATATTTATCTACTACAATCTTATCTACTGCAACCAATGTACCAATTAATTATCTAGAAGTAAAATTGATACGTCAAAGACTAAACGAATATGTAATCTTGACTGAAGAAGACTAAATCAAATTGCCCTCAGTGGTCATCACTCCAATTTTCTACTCCAACTGTATAGTATTTTTATAACCAGAAAAAAATATATAAATGAACAAGTAAGAAAATAAAGCAATAAAAGTTAAAGGAAATAATTCTCAGATAATTTCCTGAAGTTAATTCATAGCTATAGGTCTAAAAGCATTGTAACCCTTATTAAAGAAAATCCAAGTGAAAAATTAAAGTTGGAAGCATGGAAAGCATTATTTTGAATTTCTTTTTGTTTCCATGTTAAGAGGCGATAACTAAATAAAGGGCCAAAGTTAATGTGAAAGATAACTCTTGTCAAAAAAAAAAGTCTGAAAATTTTAGACACATTAGAGGATATTTTCATGATTAAACATGGCTATTTTTATGCTTTATGAGTATACTGTATGATCAGCAATATTCTTTAATCCTCAAAGTATGTTTCAAGGACCCCAGAAGTCCTCAAAACCCATTCATGGGGTCATATGATGCCTTCCATTTTACCAACCACATATCTGTGTGAAAACGAATTTCTCCTGCAAAATTCTCACAATTTTCCCATTCCCAGTTACTGGACTATGCTAATGGAGGAAAAGTTCAATAATTTCCTGATCTAAAAAAGTCTTTTTCTCAGGTTCAAAAATATATTACAAAAGATTGAATGCAGCAACTGATAAGAGAATTTTTGTTTTCTTGATGGCTTCCTTTACTATGCAAAAGCTTTTTATTTTGATGTAGTCCCAATAGTTTATTTTTGCTTTTGCTTTCTTTGTCTGAGGAGACATATTCATATAGTATTTGTAAATGATGTACCCAATAAGGGGTTAGTATGAAAAATATATAAAGAACTTATACAACTCAACACCAAAACTTCAAACGATCTGATTTAAGAACGGGCAGAGGACCTGAATTTACATTTTTCCAAAGAAGACATATAGATGGCAAACAGACACATGAAAAGATGTTCAAAATCACTAATCGTGGGGGAAATCAAAACCACAATGTATGTCAAAACCACAATGAGGTATCACATCACACCAGTCAGAATGGCTAGTATCAAAAAGACAATAACAAGTGTTGGTGAGGATGTGGAGAAAAGGGAATCCTCAGGTACTGTTGGTCAGAATGTAAATTGGTACAAACGCTATGGAAATGGTATGGAGTTTCCTCAAAAAAACTAAAAATAGAAATACTATATAATCCAGTAATTTCACTACTGGGTTTTTACCCAAAGAAAATGAAAATACTAATTCAAAAAGATAAATGCACTCCTCTGTTGAGAGCATTATGCTAAATGAAATCAGTCAGACTGAGAAGACAAATGCCATATAAATTCACTTACATCTAAACTATTTAAAAAACCAAATGAACAAACAAGCAAATAAACAAACAAAAAAACTAGACTAGTAAATACAGAGAACAAACTAATGGTTGCCAGAAGGGAGGTGGGTGGGAAGTTGGCTAAAATAGATGAAGAGGATGAAGAGGTACAAACTTCTAGTTACAAGATAAATAAATCATAGAGATAAGAAGTACAGCAGGGAACATAGTCACTAATATCATAATCACATTGTATAGTGACAGAGGATGACGACACTTATCATGGTGAGCAATGAGTGATGTACATAATTGTTGAATCAGTTGAGTGTACATCTGAAACTAACGTGACATTGTCTGCCAAATATACCTCAATAATAATTTTTAAAATTTTTTAAATTTAAGTTTATTAATTTTGAAAGAGAGAGGGAATGAGACACAGCGAGTGGAGGAGGAGCACAGAGAGGGAGAGAGAGAGAATCCCAAGTAGGATCCACACTGTCAGCACAGAGCCTGATGCAGGGGTGAATCCCACAAACTGTGAGATCACAACCGGAACCAAAATCAAGAGTCAGATGCTTAACCGACTGAGCCACTCAAGCACCCCAAACATAAATTTTTTAATGTAAAAAAGAAGAAGCCACTGTTTTACTATATTTCTCAACATGTTGCTATTTTCTTTAACATGCTATTTAGGTTAACATACTTATTATTTTTGACAGTTCATAAATCAACATCTTAAAATTTATTTAATTTTTATTTTTTAACATCTTAAAACTTAAATAAATTAATCAAACATTTTAAAAACTTCTCATTTCAATGCCTAATATGTTATTGATATGACACATATAAATAGATATGACCTACATAAAAATTCCTTGGGGAATCCACAATAATTTTACAAATATGAAGAGTTCTAAGGCAAAAACTTCTGAGGTCACCTGAGGTACAAAATGAGATAGAATACAATTTGGTAATTCAAATTAGCATTTAAAGAAAAATCTTATAAAATGGCCAAGAAAAATAATTTAAAATCAAACCCATCGTGTGTTTAAAATTAATCCAAATGTATAAGGTTTCAGAGCATTATTCCTAGAGTTGAGAAATTCTGGAGAAATGAAGCTGTTGGGAAATGTGATCAGCTGAAGGATTTCAGGACTGGTCAAGGAAAAGACCTGACAACAAAGTGGGAGCAGTAGACAGTGGGCTTTATTTGGGGGGTGCATGGACAAGTCGCATTAAAGTATGGATTCTTCGCAGCAGGAGCCCTTCCAGAGACTGCATATTTGGGAGGGAGAACCACCCAGAGTGGGAGGAGTGCAAGGAAACTTCTGGGTGAAGTGGATTTGTGAGGGAGCCTTAGGTGTCTCGGTGACATCACTCAGCAGCACAGCAGAACTCCAAAGGGCAGCAGTGGCATCGGGTCGTGTTTAGGCCCCGAGTTTGTCTTGTCTACAGCTAGCAGAGTGCGAGTGCACTTTTCCAAGGTGTGCAAAGTGGACTGATGCTAAATGTTAAAAATATGCATATTTTGGCTATTATTTAAAACAATGGGTGTAAAAATTTGAATTTGGTGCTAATGAGGCTTTGAGCTACTGGTCCCAACATGCTCTGAATATGAAGAAGAAATCAACATTAAGGACAAATATAGGAGGCGGGGGTCTTCTTTGGCTCATTTATATAACAGGAATGAAGGTAATGCTAATGATAAGAAAAATGTTAGGAAGAAAGGGTTATCTTGGTGTTAAACACTGTTCTGTTTACTATAATATCTGAATAAATATCAGAACAAACCATCAAATGATTATATAGCTTGTAATTTTGGGAAGTTACTATTACATATTTTTTAAAAGAACAAATTTTGTAAGACCAGCAGAATTTACATCTGTGATAGACTGCCAGGAAGAAAGGAGATTTGAAGGCTCTTTTCCTTTTTTTCCTCTGTAAGTCCTTTAATGTTGCCCCATTTAGTAAAGCAGACACATATGGTTTTAAATACACTCTTGTCAAAAGTTAAGCAAGTAGTTAAACTTCTCCTAAAGTGTGAGCTAAATGTTCAGAGCCACACTAGGATGACAAATGAGTATCAATCAAATGAGCTTCTATAAATCATTTCAATTAATATCTTTATTAAAAAGACATTGGGGCACCTGGGTGGCTCAGTGGGTTGAGTGTCTGTCTCTTGATTTCAGTTCAGGTCATGATCTCACAGTTTGTGGGATCGAGACCTGCATCAGTGCTCCTGCTGTCAGTGTGGAGCCTGCTTGGGATTCTCTCTTTCTCTCTTCCCCTCCCCATGCTTGTGCTCTATCAAAATAAAGAAATGAACATACAAAAAAAAAAAAAACCTGGAAACTCGCAGAACAGGAAACTATGGGAGGGATAACAGAGTAGAAAGAGCTTGGAAAAGTAATTGCATCAAGTATTCATGAAATTTGGGCCTCAGCCCTCAGCTGTGCATTTGTAGATCTGATATTAAACAGTACCAAGAGTATGAGAACGGACTAAAGAGATAAATCACCACACAGGTACTGAAATGGTCATTGGTACACATGCAAAAGTTGTGAAAATGTAACTGATTTTTAATCCACAAACCACAGAAGTCTGGTCACAATATGTGGCCTGAATTTAAACAGACTGTCGGGGCGCCTGGGTGGCGCAGTCGGTTAAGCGTCCGACTTCAGCCAGGTCACGATCTCGCTGTCCGTGAGTTCGAGCCCCGCGTCAGGCTCTGGGCTGATGGCTCGGAGCCTGGAGCCTGTTTCTGATTCTGTGTCTCCCTCTCTCTCTGCCCCTCCCCCGTTCATGCTCTGTCTCTCTCTGTCCCAAAAATAAATAAAAAATGTTGAAAAAAAAATTTTTTTAAACAGACTGTTATTTTTTTTATTTTTTTTTAACATTTATTCATTTTTGAGAGACAGAGAGGGGCAGGGCATGAGTGGGGAAGGGGCAGAGAGAGGGAGACACACGATCTGAAACAGGCTCCAGGCTCTGAGCTCTCAGCACAGAGCCTGATGCAGGGCTTGAACTCACGGACCGTGAGATCACAACCTGAGCTGAAGTCGGATGCTTAACCGACTGAGTCACCTAGGCACCCCTAAACAGACTGTCTATGAAAATAAAAATATAAATATTCTCCATAGACTGAAGTAACACCCAGAATCTCATAATGTAATATTCAAAATCCAGTATATAATCTAAACATTTTTCACCTATGAAAAACTAGGAAAATTTCATATTAATGGGAAATGCCAATGGCATGCTGACATATGTTGGATTATCAAAAAACTATTTTAAGGCAACTATTTTAAACATTTTCCAAAGAGCAAGAGTAAACTGAAATAAGAATGAACTATCTTGAAATAGACAACTTACACATATGGACAATATATTTAAAAATAAACAAATATTAGAACTAGACTCTTAAACAATAAAACACTGTGGATATGCTGGATCGATATGACAGAGGAAAGAGTTTCTGAACATGAAAGGATGATCAGTAGAAATTATCCAATCTTCAAAACAGAGGAAGTAAAGAAAAAAATGAACACAGCTTCAAGAACTTGTGAGACAATACCAAAATATCATCAAATCTAAGAAGGAAAGGAGAAAGAGCACCATAAAAAATGTATGCATATATAAGCATACATGTGTATATGTATCTACAGGACTAACATCTGAAAACTTCTTAAATGGCAAAGGACATCGAACCATAAATTCAAAACCAGCTATGGACTTGAATACCAAATGGCATAAACTCAAAGATGTTCATATCCAGTCACAACATAATCAAATTGCTGAAAACAAAACATACAGAAATACAGAAGATGTATTAGCTACAGGAGAACAACAATTCAAGTAACTGGAGATTTCTTATCAGAAACCATGGAGGCCAAAAGGAGGGGAAACAATATTTTTAAAGTGCCATAAAGACAAATATGCCAAAATAAAGTTCCATGTTCAGCAAAAATATCCTTCAGAAACGCAGGTAAAACAATGCATTATCATTCTCAGACAAAAGACAATAAATCTTCTACTAGAAGGTTTGATCTTAAAAGAATTAGAAAAGGAAACTCTTCAGGCAAAAGAAAAATTTTATCAAAGGGAGTTTCAAGGATGAAGAAAGAACAAAAGAAATGGTAAATATCTTTGTAAAGATATGTTTAATGTTCAAAATAGAAGGTTAACATTGTGTAATGGGGTTTTCAGCGAATGCAGGTATAATACAGACGACAACTAAGACAAAGAGAGGCATATAAGGACCTATATAGTGTGATAGTTTCTACGTTTCAATTGAAATAGTAAAATATTGGTTCAAAGATAAACAGGAACATTGTAATCACATGAACAACCAGAAAAAAAAAAAACAGATATGGTCAAAAACGTAATAGATAAAACAAAATAGAATACTAAATAATACATAATCCAAAGAAGGCAAGGAAGGGTAAACAGAAGAATGAAAAACAGAACAAACTGAAAACAAATCAAAACACATGGATGTTCAGGTAAAACAATGAATACTTTATTTCCAAGATTGGGGACAAGTAAGGAAGTCTCCATTCAACACTCCTATTTAACATCATACTGAAGGCCAACACAGTACTAAGTGAGAAATAAGAATGAAAAGCAAACAATCAAAAAGGAAGAAATGAATTTCTTCCAACTTGCAGATGCATTGTTGTATTCATTGCAAATCCAAGAATCTGTAAAAACACTGCTAGAACTAATAAATGTACACAACACAATCACAGGATATGAGAAAAACACAAAAACAATTGTTTTCCATATACGTACTTGCAATGAACAACTGAAGCCAACATTAACATGTACAAAACCACATACAATAGCTCCAAAAATACAACACTTAAGGATTAATCAAAAAAAAAAGTTACATATGGCATCTAAATGCTAAAAACTACAAAAATGTTAAAGAATTGAAAAAAAATACCTTCATAAATGAAGAAACATACCTTCATTTATTTGTAGATTCCATTTGTAGAGTCCGTATATTTGTAGACTCAACATTGAGAAAAAATGTCAGATTTTCCAAAATTGTTATCAAAACACTACACAATTCTCATTAAAATCCCAGCAGTATATTACTTTGAAGATAGAATAATTCTAAAGCTTAAGTAGAAGATAAACTAGAATTTACAAGTTTTTTCTAAAAGAACAAAGTCATAGAAATAATACCCCCTGATTTTAAGGTATGGGTAAAAAGCTACACAATTGAGGAGGAATGATAATGGTGCAGGGATAGGTGCATAGGTCAATGGAACAGAAAAGAAAGTCCATAAATAGAAGCTTACAATACAACAAAAGTTTTAAAAATTTAGTTTACAAAGTGCGAAGTGCAAAGGAAACAATAGTATCCTCAGAATGGTTTTTAAATAATTGGATTTCCATTTGCAAATACATGAACCTGAGGATAGAAATCATACCATATACAAAAATGAACCCCAGGGGCGCCTGGGTGGTGCAGTCGGTTAAGCGTCCGACTTCAGCCAGGTCAGGATCTCGCGGTCCGTGAGTTCGAGCCCCGCGTCGGGCTCTGGGCTGATGGCTCAGAGCCTGGAGCCTGTTTCTGATTCTGTGTCTCCCTCTCTCTCTGCCCCTCCCCCGTTCATGCTCTGTCTCTCTCTGTCCCCCAAAAAAAAAATAAACGTTCAAAAAAAAAAAAACAAAAACAAAAATGAACCCCAAATGAATCAAAGATGTAAACTGAAAACATTAAAGTAGAAAACTTGGGAGAAAAATCTTGTGACTTGGGGATAAGTGAAGAGTTCTTAAACATGACACAAAAAGAATGGTCCATAAAAGATTAGTCCTTGGAATTTAAAATTAAAATTAAAAGACTTTGCTTTCTGAATTACACTTGTTAAGAGAATGCAATGATAAACCCCAGCATGGAGGAAAGTACTTTGAATCACATGTCTGAGCAAAGAATAATATCCGAAATATATAAAGACAATCTAAATTCAACAATAAGAAAAAAAATGCAAAATAAATGAAAAGACACATCATTAAAGAAGCTGTTTGGAGGGCAAAACTGCATTTATAGAATTTGTAAGGAACTCTAAAACTGTAATAGTGAAAAAAAATAATCCACCGAGAATGTCTGAAATGCAGACATTTCAAAGAGGCATTTCACTGAAGAGTATACAGGGATATAGAAATGAGAAGCACATGAAAAGGTGCACGCTATCATTAGCTACTGCATAAAACCATCACAATATCATTACAGAAATGCAAATTAAAACCACAGAGATTTCACTACACACCTATTTTGAAGTGTAGAATTAAATACAAAAAAAAAAAAAAAAGCACACACACACACACACACACACACAACCAACAAACAAAAACCTGAAAAGATCCACACTGGTGAGAGTGAGAAGCAACTTGACTTCTTACACACTATTAGAGAGAATTCAAAATTATACAGCCATTGTGAAAAATGATTTGGCAGTTTCCCATGAAGTTAAAAGCATGCACTTACCATATGACTCTGCAACCTAACTCTCAGGTACTTACCCTAGATAAAGGAAACTGATGCTCACACAATATATTGCACACATGTTTAGAGCAGCTCGATTTACAATTGCAAAAAGTGGGTACACGCAACAACTAGATAAATCTCAAGGCATTATTATTCTTTTTTTTTTTTAATTTTTTTTTTCAACGTTTTTATTTATTTTTGGGACAGATAGAGACAGAGCATGAACGGGCAAGGGGCAGAGAGAGAGGGAGACACAGAATCGGAAACAGGCTCCAGGCTCTGAGCCATCAGCCCAGAGCCCGACGCGGGGCTCGAACTCACGGACCGCGAGATCGTGACCTGGCTGAAGTCGGACGCTTAACCGACTGTGCCACCCAGGCGCCCCAAGGCATTATTATTCTAAATGGATTAATATATTCCAAAAAGGTTAGATTTTAGATGATTCCATTTATTTGATACTCCTGAAATACAAAATTGTATTGAAGGAAAGAAATTAGCGGTTGTTTGTGGCTTAGAGGTTGTAGAAGATGTAATTTCAAAGGGAAAGAAATTTCCCTTTTGTTTGTTTGGGGGTGATGCAATAATTTGTTTACTGATTGTAGTGGTGGGACATGAATCTATGCATATATTAAAATTCACAGGACTATACAGTAAAAATTAAAAAAAAAAGAGTAAAGTTGGGGCTCCTGGGTGGCCCAGTTGGTTAAGCGTCTGACTTGTGCTCAGGTCATGATCTCATGGTTTTTGAGTTCCAGTCCCACAAGGGGCTTTGCACTGACAGCAGGGAGCCTGCTTCAGATCCTCTGTCCCCCTTTCTTTTTGCCCCTTCCCAGGTGCATGTGCTCTCTCTCTCTCTCAATAATAAATCAACTTTAAAAAAAATTTTAAAAAAGGAGTAAAATTTACTGTATGTTAACATGAACCAAACTTATGAAAACTTTTAAACATTTACATAGTGAGTTTTTTTAAAAAAATGTAATTGTAGTATAAGTACAATAATTTTATAATATAAATAACTGTGTTATTTAATATATAATTAAATGTATAACAATTATTCACCAGATTTAATAAGGTGACATAAAAAACAGTCCACAACTCCTGGAGAAATCAGTTCCTCATTGTTCAGAAGCAGGAAAAAAATCTCAAAAATTTCCCAATCTGAGGGAGTCTTGACTCATGTTCAAGGTATTCTTGTTCCTACTTTATCAAACTCATCCCCTTTCTTTTACTCATTACTCTGATCTGCCAAATGTATTCTGAAAACCCCTTTAATTCTTCCTGCTTGTTTTTTTTATCTGTCGTGACTGCATATTCCACATCTTCTATAGTCTTCCTGTTTCATGAAACACCTAGAATGTTGGCCACATTTCAGTTCATGGCTCTGGCTCTTTCAGAACAGCTTTGTCATACCATGCTATCAATAGTCAACTGTCAAAACTGGAGTATGATTAAATTCATTAATTTAATTTCAAAACAAAACTGCGGGTGACATGAAATTTGGACATGGATCTGCAGATACAAAATGATTTTGAATTCGGTACAGAATGGGAGACTGCAATATTTTGAGGTCAGGATTTAGGTATAAGTAAGCAACATCACATTAAACAAAACACACTGCTAACATTATTCAAATCCTTATCATTCTCTGTAGAATTCTGTTTGCTACATTGAAATATATATATATATATATATATATTATATATCATATATGTGTATATATGTATACACATATATGAGAATGTCAGCTTCCAACCAAGATATACAAAGAGGTACCCAATTTATCCTACTAACTAAACAGAAGCAAGAAATCAGATGTATGGACTTCATAGAACAATAGTTTTCAAGACATTGTGAATCAGTCAACAAAGTAGTCAACAGTGATTTCTGAAATACAAGAGGAAATGAGTGAGTCCTATTACTGTGCCAGCTAATTGTCTAGAGAGAGTTTCTAAGCTGCAGTACAGAGGGGAAGAGCCCAGTTGGAGTCTGGCAGTCTTCCTGAATTGAGCCAGGGAAGGCTCTGGGGAGAAGCAAAGAAGGCTACAGTTTAAAGGGCAGAAAGCCAGACAGAAGACAGGTGTGCAATGAGGACTTCCTGAGATCTGCAGTGAGTTTTCCTGAGGTCTTCCAGATGAGTACTGCCGAGTACATCCATGAGAAGAAACTAGTGAAGCCAGGGAAAGAATTTCCCAAAAGATTCAGGAGAAACAACTTCCAAACTCAAACAGAGAAAAGAATAGTTTTTATTCCCATGAGCCAGAATTTTGCTTTAAAAATGAGAAAAAAAAAACCTCATAAAATATGTGAAATAAGGAATTAAGAGAGATTTTACCTCACAAGTGGGACAAAATTAGCTCTGGACTATTTTGGTCCCACCTGACAAAGCTTAAAAGCATGAAGGATTAAACTGTTTCCAAGTCATTCATCTGCATTCCTGAAAAAGACCTAAAATATTTAAGGAAATACAAAAACACTCAGCATATTAAAGGAGTAAAAATCCACAAATTCTGGCATCCAATTTAAAATTACTCACGATGAATAGAAGCAGGAAATATGAGACATGATGAGGGGGAAAAAATACAATCAACCAAAAGTGGCCCAGAAATGGCACATTTGATAGAATTAGCAGACAGGAACATTAAAGCAGTTACTATAACTGCATTCCATATGTTCAAGACTCTAGAGGAAAGACTGATCATGTTATAGACTTAGAGAATATTTTAAAAATCAAATTTATGCATATTAAAACTATAGCATCTTAGGGCAAAATGCACAAGACAGGATTAATAGTGGATTAAACACTATAGAAGAAAAGAGAACTTGAAGAAAGCAACAGAAACTATCCACATAGTAACACAGCAAAAAAAGAAAATGAACATAACATCTGAGAGATGTAGGGATGTTCAAATGGCCTAGTCTATGTGAAATTTGAGTTCCAAATTTCTGTGTGGGACAGAAAACAACATGTGAAGACCTACGGACTGAAAGATTTCCAAATTTGATAAAAATTATAACTCAAGTTTGTCAGCAAAACCCAAGTACAAGAATAAGGAAGAAAACTACACCAAGGTATATAATATCCAAATTGCTTAAAGCAAATTGCTTCAAGCAAGTGATAAAGAGAAAATCTTCAAGAATCTAGGAGAACTAGATGGGTGGGGCACTTTAGGAACAGAAGCAAAAGATAAGGATTAGGATGAACTTTTCATCTGAAATAACTCTGGCCAAAGATGCTATTTATGGCTCAGAATTTTTAAGGTACTGAAAGGAAAACAAAACAAAACAAAACATTCAATTTAGAATTCTATACTCAGCAAAATTTTATTTCAAATATGAAAGGAAAATAAATATTTTCTCAGAAATACAGTAGGTGAAGTGAATCATCACTAGCAGACTTGCACCACAAGAAATGCTAAAGGAAGTCATTCGGGCATTTGGGAACAGATACCAGATGGAACTCTGGATATACACCAAATAATGAAGAACTCTAGAAACGGTAACAATGGTGATACTATCATACAAAAGTTTTCCTTTCTTTATGAAAATCCCTTAAGAGCTCATTGACAATTTAAACAAGTGCATATATAAGAGAGAAAGGTGCTATTATTCTCCACTATTATTCCCCTCTGTAAAGATATCGATGCCATCAATGCAGTAAACCTAGCCGTTTATAAATATGCTAAGTTAAATGGCAAAGGGAATTTGCAGTTAATAATTAAGATTACAGATATGTGGGGCTCAATTAAGCGACTGACTTTGGCTCAGATCATGATCTCATAGTTCGTGAGTTTGAGTCCTGCACCTGGTAAGCTTGAGCCCCATTTCAGGTGAGCAGGTGCCCCACTCTGGGTGAGCTCCTGTGTGCCCCGCTTCAGGTAAACACAAGCTCTGCTTAGGGTGAGCCTCGCTTCTCTCTCTCTTTCTCTCCCTCTCTGCCCTTTGCTCACTTGTTCCCCCTCCCCAAAAAAACACACAAATTATAGACATTAAAATGGGAAAAGTATCCTAGATAATCCAGATGAGACCAATTGCAGGAGCCCTTAAAAACAGAGCTCTCTCCAGTTGGAATACAAAACAGAAGGCAGAAGGAGAGGCAGCAGAAGGGAGTCAGAAATATTCCAAGTTTGAGAAGGTTTTACTGCACCATTGTTGGCACTGGAGGAAGAAGCTTGCATGTAAGGACCAAAGATGCCCCTCAAAGCTAAGGACAACCTTTTCTGGGTGAAATCTAGCAAGGAATTAGAACCTTAGTCCTACAACAGAAAGAGGACAAATTCTGTCAACAACCTGAGTATTAGAAGAGATTCTTCTTCAGAGTCTATAGCAAGGAGCACAATCCTGCTGATACCTTGATTCTGGACCTATAATAACCTGAGTATACCCTGGCTGAGCCTCCTTGGATTTCTGCTGTGTAGAAACTATGAAGTAATAAATCTGTGTTGTTTCAAGCCACCAAATTTGTGGTCATTTGTTACCACAGATGGAAAACCAATATGGGGTTTATAATTTATATAGATGTAAAACATATGATGATAATTGCACAAAAGCTGGAAGGGAGTACTGTTATTCAGTGTGTGAATAGTGTAACATCACTTGAAGGAGGACTGTGAAAATCAGCTACTAAAATAACATGGCAATGATTTATAGCTAACGAGACAAGATAGAAAATTAATTGATTGATACAAAATACTCCAAAAATATAAAGTAGTCATAAATATAAGAAGTGAACAAAGAACAGATAAAGAATATAGAAAACAAATAGTAAGATTTAAACCTAACTAAATCAATAAGGTATTTAATATAAATTGTGTAAACACTCCAATACAAAGTCAAGGACTATCACAATTGACAATGAAAAAAAAACCCCACAATACCAAACCAACTATATACTGCCTAATCTCCTAATGATAAAGCAGTCCATTCATCAGGAAGACATAATTCTAAACTCTTATGCATATAATAACAGAGTTTCAAAACTCATGAGGCAGAAACTAACAGAACTCCAAGGAGAAATAGACAAATCTATAACTTTATTAGAGACTAAATAGCCCTCTCTCAATAATTAATAGAGCAAGTAGACAAGAAGTTAAAAAAGATAAAGAAGACTTGATCAACGTTATTAACTGACCCTAAGTTAACTCATTACTATTAAAACTCTTAACTAAGCCAGCAAATCACACACTCTTTTCTACTGCACAGGGAATACATTTAGAAAGATCTAAATCAAAGAAAGTGTGTTCTCTAACTATATTAGAACCAGATTAGAAACTACAACAGAACAATATCTGGAAAACCCTCATATACTTGAAAACTAAATAACACAGTTCTAAATAACCCATAGGACAAATAAGAAATCAGAAGGGAAATTGCAAAGTATTTGAACTGAATGCCAAGGTATACACAACATCTTAAAAGTTGTGGAATGAAGTTAAAACAGTACAAATAGGGAATTCTCAGTTTGTTCTCTGTATTTAAACTGAGGATTGATGGGGGTTGGGGCAGAGGGGAAAGTGGGTGATGGGCACTGAGGAGGGCACTTGTTGGGATGAGCACTGGGTGTTGTATGGAAGCCAATTTGACAATAAATTTTATTTAAAAAATAGGGAATTCTCAAGCATTAAATATATGCCATAGAAGAGAAAAAAGGTTTCAATGTAGTATATTCAGGTGTAACTTTAAGAAAATGGAAAAGAAGATCAAGTTAAACCCAAAATAAGAAAAAAATATAATAATAAAGATTATATTAGAAATTGGTAAAATAAAAAAGGAAAACAAATAGAACACTAAATCATATCGGTTTCTTTAAGAGACCAATATAACTAGTAAAATTTCACCCACACTGATCAGAAAAGAAGAGTGAGAATGAGGGGCAGACAGAGAAAGTGAGAGAACAAGAGACATACAGACAGAGAGACAGAAAAAGAGGGGCTGAGAGAGAGTATAAGGTAGCAATACTGGAACTGAAAAGTCAAGATGACTATAGACTCTAAAGATATTAGCAGGATAATAGAAGGATATCGTGAACAATTTTATGCCAATAAAGTCAGCAACTTAGATGAAATGGACAAATTCCTTGAAAGGTATTAACCACAAAATTTCACTTAAAAATAGATAACTTGAAATGAATAGCATTTATCTACTAAAAGACTGAAATAGCAGTTTAAAATCTTCCTACAATGTAAACTCTAGATCCATATGGCTTTAATGATGAGTTTTTACTAAATATTTAATGAAAAAAATTAAACCAAGCACAAACTTTCCCAATATAAAGAAAGTTCTTTCCAATTCATTCAATGAGGCCATTAATATGTTGGTTACCAAAATCAGACAAAGGTGTAACAAGAGAATAAAACAGCAGAACAATACCTCCTAAGAAGACAGATGCAAAAATTCTTAACAAAATTTTAGGAAATTAAGTCCAATGTTATATAAAAGAATAACACATTTTGGCCATGTGGAAATACAAGGTTAGTTAACATTCTAAAATTGAACAATCTATTTCACTAACTTAATAGACTAAAAGATACAAATTATGTTATTATCTCATCATTAGATTCAGAAAAGAAGTATTTGGAAAAATCTGGAATTTTTGATAAAATTTCTTACCAGTCTAGGAAAAGGTCACTTTCAATCTGATAAAGAACATCTCTGAAAAGGCTACAGTTAACCATACATTTAATATTGAAAGAGTGAATATTTCCCCTGAAAGATTAGGGTCAGGGCAACTGAAATCTCAATAATAAGAAAGTAATCCATTAAAAAAAGTGGATTAAAGATTTTTTTTTAATTTTTTTTTTCAACGTTTATTTTTGGGACAGAGAGAGACAGAACATGAACTGGGGAGGGGCAGAGAGAGAGGGAGACACAGAATCGGAAACAGGCTCCAGGCTCTGAGCCATCAGCCCAGAGCCTGACGCGGGGCTCGAACTCACGGACCGTGAGATCGTGACCTGGCTGAAGTCGGACGCTTAACCGACTGCGCCACCCAGGCGCCCCAAGATTTTAAAAGGATATTGATGCATGGTAAACAAGCACATGAGAAGATACTCAACATCCGTAGTCATCTGAAAAAGGTAAACTAAATCCTCAGTGTGAAACTACCAAACACTTACCTAACCGTAAAAGGTCTGACCATATGAAGTTTCGCTGAGAATGTGGACCAACTGAAAGGCCAATACACTGCTTCTGGGAATATAAAATACTACAACCCCTTTGGAAAACAATTTGGTGGATTTTATAAAAGGAAGGTTAAACACATACATATCATATGATCCAGCCATACTTCTCACAGGTATTAACCCCAGAGAAAGAAAAGCATATATCCATGCAAAGAATTACATACAAGTGTTTATAGCAGCTTTATTTGTAAGACAAAAACTTGAAACATCCCAAGTAGTCATTTGGGTAAACAGATAAGCAAATTGTGAAATATTCCTACAATTGAATGATACTTAGCAATTAAAAAAAAAATGAAATACTATTGCATGGAACAACATGGATGAATCTCCAAATAATTTTGCTGAGTGAAAGAAGTCACTTAGAAGTGTATACGCTGCATGATTACTTTTATACAGATTCTGAGAACTGTTGTGGGGAATGAGTATATTCACTTATATTCATTATCTTGATTGTGGTGATTGGTTCATATCATATATATGGCATTCATATATACATACATATGTACATATATACATACATATATACATATATACACATAGCATTTTAATATGCAGTTTATTATATATATAACTCAATAAACCGTTAAAATACATGCAAGATAACTGAAATTGTATGAGGAGATTGATAGCATAAGGGGCAAATGCCTTTACAGTAATAGTAAAGTCATTTGGATTATTAAGCCTAAGGAGAATAAAAGGTGAACAGTGATAATTATCAAATAAAATGCCTTCTGTCATTGGGATAATAATATTTTTGTAAAAAATAATTAAAAACTGAAGAAACTATTCCAAAAGTTGTTGACTGCTTTCTATATCGAGAAATCTAAGGTATTTCTTGATGCTATAAAATATTACTTTTGTTCTATTGTCCTCTTGCTGCATCATATTCTTTCCTTTAAAATAAGACCTTTCTATGAGTATACTCTACTGGAATCTGGGGAGTCAGTTCAAATATCCGAACTTGGGACAATTTTATAGAGGTGAACCTAGTGCTAGGAGATCTCAAGGTAAGGAAGTCATGTAATAAGGCAGATAAAATTAAGAAAAGTTTGCTAGATGATACTTGAACTAAGTCTTATAGGGAAAATAGAAATCAGGCTGTGTGTGTTTGTGTCCATGTGTGTGTGTAAGAGATAGAATACTCATTTTACATTGAGATTGCACACTCATTAATCTTAGTAAAACTAAATGTACCTCCGTAAAGGGGGAACCCATATTGTACTTAAAAATATAATCAGTACAGGAATTAATATTACTTACAACTGGGTGTTTAATTTATATCTAACTTAAATGGAAGTCTTTCTGTTTCTTAACTATTTTCCCTATTAAAAATATACATGTTCTGGATACCTACACTTTCATTGAAAGCCATAGGATATGATGTTAAAAAAAAAAAGTAAAATCAAGACATACAGATCATAAGTAATTTACAGTATGAATAAAATAGTGGCATTGCCTCCTAACTTATCCTTTAGTGCAGCACATTCTGAAGAACAGAATCATGAATATCATGAATGTAATTTAGACACTAATTGTCTTCAATGTCATTCATCTGCACAATGTCAGGTAATACTTAGATGGTGTCTTTTACTTTACTGATTCTATGAAATGTAAAATATTTTAATTACAGTATCTTGTGGCCACTATAAATTTCTTGAAATTTTCATTGTTGATTTTACAAATGATGGTGTTCACATTATTAACCAAATGTTAGAGAAACATTTCAAAGACCAATCTCTACATGACCAGCCAGGGGATGGGTGAGTTCACAACCAGGATCTGATTCAAGTAATGAGATAATTTTGTCTTCTCTTATAATTAGAGATTGAAAATAGGTTGTAAAATAAATGTATGTTTTTTCTACAGCCTTATAACATAACATTATGCCCTTTACGTGTACCTGGGAAATTCTGGGCAAAAGAGAAATACAGATTGAAGAAAAGGTAAGAAACTGTATTAACTTTTCACTCCAACTATTTATGTTGAGGAGATAGGCAAAGAGAAATGTTCTAGATATCCAAAGATGATTGATCTATCATCTATCTATGTATCTATCTATCTATATTTCTATCTGATAGAGTGCACAGTTAGCTACATATCAACAGGGAACAGGTGTTTTCTGACTGATAAAAAAGGCAAAAGGCAGGAACAAAGTTCCAAATAGCTGGGGAAGACCCCGGAGGATCCATACGCATTCTTCCCAATAACCACGGTCCTACAGCAACCTATAGCTTCATTATGATACATTTACTTTGCGGTTTTGACCACCTCCCAGCTAGGGAAGGCCGCCATGATACTTCTGACAAAGAACTCCCGAACTCTCCCTTTGGACAGGTAGGAGGAGTCCCTTAGATGAATGAAAGCAACTCCAGTCAGAAACAGCCCTATGACTCATAACATATGCAAACATAACAAGAAAAGATAATCTTGACCCCTGGTGAGGTCGCCACCTCTGGACCTGCTTGCTCTCAGACCTTGAGAGTGCACTTTCCCTTTGCCCATTATTAAACACCTGCTTGCTTAAGAGTTTGGCTCTGAATTCTTTTTGGCCAAACTCAAGAGCCAAGGCTGGGGAACAGGCCTCGCCGCTAACATATGTATCATATTTTCTATATTATGGAAATTTCTAAATGCTGGATAAAAGTAAAAAGAAAAAATATTCTATATTTTCCCAGTTATCTAATCTTTCATTTATTTTTTATATATTTTTAATGTTTATTTTTGAGAGACAGGGAGAGAGAGAGAGAGAGAGAGAGCGAGCGAGCAAGGGGCAGAAAGAGAGGGAAACACAATGTGAAGCAGGCTCCAGGTTCCGAGCTGTCAGCACAGAGCCCAATGTAGGGTTCCAACCCACAAAATGCAAGATCATGACCTGAGCCAAAGTAGGAGGCTTAACTGACTGAGCCACCCAGGCGCCCCAAACTCTTAATCTTTTAAACTTAATTGGATCACTAAGGATAGAAATATTAACATCATAAAATATCTGGTTTTGACAAATGCTTATTTATTGACTCTTTAAATTATATATTATACATTATTGCTAAAATTAGAAATTCCATAATTTGCAATAATTAACTGCTCTGAATGATTAATTCAATTGTATTATTGACATACAAGAGGCTAGTTCACTGTATTTTATATTGTTATATTTCCTTTATGTTATATAACATTGCATAAAATTTAAAGAGAAAAAAATTTGACTTTTCATTTTTTTATAAAAAGAAAAGTACTTTTTCCAATTTTCTTAATTTTAAGAAATGGCTAGAAATGGGTAGGAATACTGTCTGAGGACCACTGCATTAACAAAGTGCACTCACTGTACATTCTGATGCGTACTTGCACAAATATCTTCTGCCATTGTCATTTACCATTGATTTAATGGTAATGTTCAAAGGAAGACTAAAGACACAATCGCTTTAAAATTATACTACTAGGTATTTTCCCTTCACTCTACATTGTTCCTGCCTCCATTATCCCAAGTTTGAATTGGCAATTAGTGGATCACTCTTCACAAATGTACAAAAGATTCAGAAAATAATGAATCATTATACTTTAAAAGAGCATTTTATAAAAATAACTCTCTATTGACCATAGTTTAAATTTAAAAGTTATTTCTAGGTCTGTCTTTTATATGGACATTTTCTGAGTAGTTTTAGAGAGCATTTTATTTAACTAAGTGCTAGGAACCTGATGAAGGAGAATGGGCATGTGTTAAAAAGAGAAATGATTTTGATCCTCTTTTAAAGAAATGTATCTGAGATTTTTATAGTAGTGTGTGTGTGTGGAAGGGTGTATAATATGATTACATAGTAAAAAAGAGTACAGGAATTTATAGAAAAGATGGACAGCCAATTTATCAAATGTGTAATAATATAAGGTATAATAATAAAAGGAAGGCAGCTGATGAAAGATTTGTGAAAATTTGTTAGGCATGTTAGAAAGCTTACTTGAAAATCCAATAAAGAGCAGATGTAAACACATAAAACTGTGGAGAAATATTTCAGAAATATCCAGAGTACATCAAGGAGAGACAGGTGATTAGAAATAGAATATTGAAGTCATGTGGCAAGCTTTCTCTCAAATTATCAACCAGACCCATCTTTGAATTAATTTACCCACATCCTAACTCATTTTGGACTCATTTCCTCCAGGCTCATCATAAAAGATATCCTCTTTATGTGCAAGGTATATGTTCCTTATAAATGTCCAACCACTTCCTCTATTCTTTAATTCAACCTTGTGATGTTTCCCATTTAACAGTTGATCCCAATAAGCTGAGGTAACAAATGTTGTGACTTTGCTACCTTCATCCTTCAATGAATGCAAAAGGTACATTTATCCTTCAAGTCACTGCAGTATGAATTTTGTCCAGGCTATTCAGATGATATCATTGACCCTAATGTCTCTTGTAATCTCATAACGGTCAAATTCAGCAAATATATTTCAAGTCTCACTATATGGGTCACATTTGTTTGCATTTAGTATGCTGGAAACCTAAAACCCACACTAAAAGTCTTCAAATTACCCTTGATTGCTCTAGCCTCTGTGACATACATGTGATACAAAGGCTCTGTTCCGAATAATACCTGATTATATACCTTCCCCTTCATTTCTTTGTCTTTTAGCACAAGCCCCAATTATCTCTCACTTGAACTCACTTCCTCTCCCTGCCTCCATCATTCTGTCAATTTCCTTGCTCTCTAGTTTGGATGTCAGTTCATCTTTGCCTCATAGAAGAGAGTCCATAGTCCTCTATGATCTGACCCTCTGACTCTCCAGCTATATCTCATCTAACACTACCATCACTCTCCAAAATATCACATTCCAGTCACAGTTATTAGGTATTTTTCACATCATACGACTTTTGTTTTTGCACAATCTGTTCTATTTGTCCTTCTGTCTCTCTCTCTCTGTTCTAAAAGGTAGCACTTTTCCACCAATAGATTTATCCCAAATACCAAGGAAGTCTCCCCTTAAGCTACATTAGGTGCTACTTCTTATTAAAAAATAGTCTGTGAATATCTATAAAAATTGCCTTTAGTAAATGCTTTTGTATCCAACTGTCCCATAAACAATAAGGGACTTTAGTAAAGTTGATTATTTTAGTAAGATAAAACTCGAAATGCCTTGAGGGAAATGATGATACAATAAGCCCGATAGTATTTTGAGCACAACATAGTGTGAAACACATAGCTAGCACTTCATACGTACCTGTTGAATCAATACACAAGTGCAATATAAATTAATACTGAAACTGCAGTCAAAAATCTTCAGTTGGATTTCCAATTGTCTGATAAGGTGATAAGAAAATCTCAAGAAATGATCACCATCAGAAGAAGAAAATGGGATTATATGACATCTGCAGCATACTCAGGGAAGTAATTTCAGAAGTATCCCGGGGCGCCTGGGTGGCGCAGTCGGTTAAGCGTCCGACTTCAGCCAGGTCACGATCTCGCGGTCCGTGAGTTCGAGCCCCGCGTCAGGCTCTGGGCTGATGGCTCAGAGCCTGGAGCCTGTTTCCGATTCTGTGTCTCCCTCTCTCTCTGCCCCTCCCCCGTTCATGCTCTGTCTCTCTCTGTCCCAAAAATAAATAAACGTTAAAAAAAAAAAGTATCCCTAGGTCATATAGTATTTAATTTGCTTATTTAAGTAGGAAAAGGGCACTGGCACTGCATTTGCCTGCTTTTCTGCAATAAACAACGGTTCTAAAATTCAGGGCTTAAAAAATGTGCTCTATTTCTTATTTATGTTACGTGTCTGCACCTGCAGATCAGCTGTGACTCTGCTCCACATGTCTTCATTGTGGTATCCAAGGTGGCGGAAAAGTCTCTCTTTGGGGTCATGCTAGTTTCATGTCAGAAGGAAAGAACATGATAAAAAAAAAACCATATCATTCTTCTTGCAGCCTAATTTCAATCATAGTGTATATTGTTTGGTTATACGTGCCACTGGCCAGGACAAGTGGCTTCATCAGTTGGGTGGGGGTGCACAACTCTCCCACTGGAAGCGCCACAATCCACATGTCAATGAGCAGTAATACATAACCTCTTCAAGGGAGGAAAGAAAGTGTTTGCAAAAAAACTATACACAGGCACTGAGAAATATGATAAGAAAGTCATAGAGGGAGTTAAGAAAAAAAAAATTCCTAAGATTTAGTATTGTTGGTACCAAAGAGGAACCTAGCAAAAATATCTTTCAATTACTTATTGAAACAAAAGCATATGCATTGGAAGAAAAGAAACACGAGGGAAAAATTTTCAAGGAGCAAAAAATAAAAGAAAGAATAGAGGTTTTTCCAGAGCTAAGATCTCACAAGGAAGCAGTGAATATACATAAATAGTTGCTGGAGCCTTTGGTCAGGATTCCAGGGCACTTGAGGGGGAAGGAGACAAAGAAAGGAGGTCCAGGATAAAATCCAAATCATGATAAAAAATAAGTAGCAATTAAGAGAGAGGGCTCTCAATATAAGTTGAGGAAAAGGTCATAGAACAGGTCATATTTGTAGTTGAAGAAAGATAAGGTGGATAAAGCTGTTGCTTTTATTTTATTGTTATTTTTTGCAGCCTCGAACTTTCCAGTGAAATACCTTCAAGAGGTTTTATAAGAGAGAAATATTAAGAAGATACTTTTAAGGAGAGCTCAACATTTAAAAGGAGCCAGTAACAGGACAAGAGTCAGTAAGACTGTAGCAGAATGACTCTTCTGTCTGAAATAACGGCAAAGTGTGAGAGAAAAGCAGAGATGAACTGGTGGCATTAGTCAATGCATTCCCTTGACAGGGTCCAAACGTATCATCCAGAAGGCGAATAAATCGATGGTTGATTTTTGTGAACACTGTTATTTTGAAGAAAAGTGATGCCAGGAATTCTAAGGTATGAGAGTTTTTGACCATAAAGGGGAAAGGTGACTAATTAGAATGAGGGGAGATAAAGCAGTGTTTGAGCAAAGGTCAGATTAGGATCTGTAGTTGATTCTGTTAGAGGAAATTGGGATGTGGAAGGAGAATGATTTCCCTTTGGGAGGGTCAGTGGGATGCAGGCAGAACAGAAAACTACCTACAGGATTGATTTGAGTGGCACAAAAGAACACAATCCAGTGTTTATCCTCTTGTGAACCCCGGCATAATAGGAATAGATATACAGAACAAAATATTCCAGTTTGAGCGCTTACCATGATGGACTCGAAGATTCAAACTTTGTTAATTGAAAACAACTTGCTTCCTTCAAAATAAATGTAATCATATATAAAAATTCACAGGTCAACTAGTGTGGAAACAGATTAGGACATTTATAAATGTGTTAAAGTATTTAAAATATTAATTTAATATTCATATTGTATTAAAATTACAATAGCAAAATAGTTAATAAAGGGTGAATATGCTACGCCTGCCAGATATCGTTTATTTTTTTATTAAAATTTTTTTAATGTTTATTTATTTTGAGAGCGCGAGAGAGAGAGAGAAGGGAGGGGCAGAGAGAGAGAAGGGAGAATTCCAAGCAGGATCCAAACTGTCAGGACAGAGCCCAACATGGGGTTTGATCCCATGGACCCTGAGATCATTACCTGAGCCAAAACCAAAAGTTGGATGCTTAATCAACTGAGCCCCTCAGGTGCCCCTCATTTCTTTTTATATCATATTTGAGTTACTGTTTTAGTGTAAAAATATGGGCTTGATTTGACATATATATATATACATATATATATACATATATATATGAATATATAACATCTAATAGTAAATATATACTTCTTCCAAAACTTTACATATAATACTAATATTATAATCTCCATTTTCATAAAAGAATACTGAACACAGTATTTGCTTGTGACAAAATATATTTATATATGGCAACAAAAATTATTTTGGAAATAAAGCACACTAGAAAGTTAAGTCAATAATTAAACTAAATAATGTAAGTTATGTATGTGTACTGTATATAATAAAGACAGAAATAGTTTAGAGATACTCATAGATAATAGAAATAGATGGAGATATAGCTACAAACCTCCATTTTAAAACTATTCTTCATGCACTGAAATCTTCCACCTGTGTGGAAGGTCAAAATCTCCAGACTATAGTGCTCTTCATAAATACCAGGCTCAACACCTCTAAAAAAGAAAAGCTTTTCCTCTGAAGGCCTGGCACTTTGGCCTCCTCCATGAGCATGTGCAATTTCTACGAGCCTGTCTAGCTTCCCTGTCATAACACCTATTCTATTCCATTATATTATCCACAAATCCCAATTAATTATAGACTTGGAGAAGGAGAGAAAAAGATAGCAGTGTTTTAATATTCTCTTTGTCTTTCAGCATGAACTTTGTGGTTCAACTGCCTTTATTGCAGAAAAGGAAAGACCAGTGAACTCTTTCAGAGGTATATGAGATTCCTAGTGTTCTCCAGTCTTAAAGAACTGGAGAGCTAGCTCGTGGCGGGATGGGGAAAGGATGTAGAAGACACAGATTTATTCCTCCCTGTCCCAGCCCCAACTCATAGGAAATGTGTGGCTAACTCCTTAATTTTAGATTTTGTCTATCCCAGAAACAACAAATGACATTCTGCTTATAGAACCCTGTGGGATTATAGGTACCACTAACTTTTTATTTTAAAACAGAAGAAAAACCAAAAGTGCATTTTATGCAGTGTTACTACTAATATTTCCATATGGCTGAGGCATGGGCTGCTCATGAATGAATGTTAGGGAAGAGGGGTTGGTGACCATAAAAGAAATCCAATGCCATGAAAAGTGGTTTTAATTTTGTCTCAAAGTTAACAGGAAGCATTGACAATTTTAAGTGGTGAAAGGTTGGATGGAGAAGAAGTTGAATTATGGGACTGAGAGAAGAGGAAACAGCTTGTAGCAATTCAAGAAAAAGAAGAAAAGCAATTTGAAAGGGCAGCACTCTTATGGAGGGCATCATGGTAGAATATATTTGAGAGATGTTAAGAAGTGTGTTGCATATGTCAACTATAGATTAGATCATCAAAATGGAGGCACTAGGAAGATAACATTAATATATCTTCTGGGCTCATAGAATGTCATGTTAACACAGGCAGAAAATACAGCAGGAGAAGCCAAATTTGGAAGAAGAGATGTCATCGTGATGCCATAAACTTAGTTATTAATCTCCTTGTGGATTCAATTATTAAATTTAAATTTGAGAAAACCTACAAAACTGTTAAATAGATTAGTTTAAGCCACCAGTGATTCATGCAATTTAAAAGTCAAATCTAGTATGACACTTTACTATGTTTCACTTGGCATTCTTTCAACAACTACAAAGCCAGCAAAAGGCAACTACCCCCTTACAGAGTACAAGAGTGAAAGAAGATGACAGTGTTAAATAAGTCGCAGATCCTGCCCGTGAGACTATAGACGGTGTAACAGATGTGATCATAGAGGTGGGGAGATTTCCTCCAGGTATCAAAAAGGTTATTAAAGTGCCATATTTACAGGGTTGCCCTTTTAATAAAAATATTGCTAAAATGCAACAATAAAATATGTACAAATTATTCTCTGCTTACCATTAACAATAACGATGATATCACGGAAATCAATTTCTCCCCTAGCTTCCACTCTTCCTTCACACCTGTATATACCTTCATCACTTTTATTGATGTTGAGAATCTGCAGATTATTGTTGGCTAGCATAGCAAAGCGATCTAGAAAGTAAGCAAAGGGGAGGAAATGATATCAGTAATTGAAAGCAGAGTCCAGTATGTTCTAAATTGCTAAGAGTTAAAATATGGCACTTGTCTGACACTATCAAACTTTTCATCAACAAACAAATTCAAATTTGAAAGTAAAATGTAATTTCATGGCTTCAATTTTTCCACTCCACACTGCCTTGTTACACCTTTTTTTCTAAAATACATTCAAGACTTTATTTCCACATAAAATGGTTAGGCTATTATTTTCCCCTTGGTACTTTGAATGCAGAAATGATACACAAAAGAACAATGCTGAGAGATTAGATATTGCAGGCATGAAGACATTTTGACTGCAAATATGTAGCAACTAAAGGATGGAAAAGGGTTAGAAAATTGATTGAATAGCCTTCCTTACACAATAATTAAACTAATAATTTTGTATACCCTTAGGAGAAAGCTAAATGATACAGTAATATTCAAGTCACATAAAGGACATATAAAATGGCCATATCTTGAATTTATTTGAATTTTTTTTCTAAATGCAAGATAATCCACTTTAATAATGAATAGATTAGACTTTATTAATTTTATTTCAAGATTCCATTTTGTGTATGAGCGTATGCACATGAATATACATAAAAATAGGCTGTTAGAGGGCATGCATTAGTTGATTGCTTAAAATAATCTGGCTAGCCTAGGCATCATCTCAGCCTGAACATGTTTTCCATAATGTCTGGTCTGTTTTTTTAGTCATGGCAATTTTGTTGCAGTGTTAGGACCTTTTCTCTTCTTATCAAGTAAACAATATTCTCACATCTAGTCCATTTTGAAACATGTTGTAAAAGCAATATCTTAAATTTCATCAGTTAATATATCATTGAACATCATCTTTTTGGTATGCATAGTATTTGAGGTACTTTGGTAAATATGAGACATCCTCAACCCCGTTGTACCTTTTGGTAAAGTAGAAATGGCATTAGTTTAAGGTGCTCTCCTCCAGGGTATTTACTGTTATACCATTAAAGGTTACTTTTTGGACCTATTCCAATGTTTACTGCTCTTCCCCTATCTGCTGGCTTGATAGACAGGTAGGGTAAACATGGAAGCCGCATGAGAAAAAGGTACAGCTTCCCTCAGCTTGGATCACTGAATGGATGGCTGGGGCTGCCGACTGGACATAATCTGCTATATTAGGTTGTTTTGGGTTCGATTCAGATTTGGGATTCATTTGCCATAGTGATTCCTTAATACAATTTCTTAATGCCATATCAATTCTAGTTTGGACTACAAATACAAATAGGAGAGTGATCAGAATATGAGAAGACTGCGCTTAATACAGGTAAGGAAGAGATAATAAAGAGCGTTAATAGGTAGATTCAGAGGCCCCCGGAAATAGAAAATATTGATTGTAAAGCAAGAGACACATGATTTTCAGCTCAGGAAGGACAATAGTCCCCCTTATTTATGGCTTTGCCTTCTGCAGTTTCATTTACCTTCAGTCAACCATGGCCCGGAAGCAGATGATCCTCCTTATGACATCTTACCAGAACTATATCACAATGCCTATGTCATTCACCTCATTGCATCCCATCATGTAGGCATTGTGTCATATTGCCTCATCAAAGGAAAAAGGGTGAGTACAGTACAATAAGCTATTTTTAGAGAGTGGCCATATTCACATAACTTTTATTACAATAAAATTGTTATAATTGTTCTATTTCATTATTAGTAAGTGCTGTTAATCTCTTAATTTATAAGTTAAATGCTTAATTTATAAATTAAACTTTATCATAAGCACATTTTTTTAGACAAAAAGTATATACAGGGTTTGGTACTTCTGGTAGCCACTGGGGAGTCTTGAACTATATCTCCTGTGGACATGGAGGGACTACTATACAAACTTTCCCATAATATTTATTTCTTCTTTAGGTTGACCCAAAGAAGAGAAACACAAATTTTTATACATACGCTTTCCCTGGTAAATTTTCCTTTTCTCTAAGAAAAGCCTGGAGAAAAAGAATCCTCAAGAAATTTTAAAGTTTAACTCACAAGAAGTCCTGGAATAACTCAGAACGCCTAAAAATTAAGAACGTTTCAAAGTCCATTAAAAGAGCCTCTACTTGAGCATGTGGCTGGTAATTAGAATGAGAAGCAATTATAAATTGTAATAGTTCAAACTTAGGGATGCCCATAATTATACCTTGATTATTGTAGTATTTTTAAATTACTAAAATATGTATTATCCTTTAACTATAATGTTCTTTAACACTTATAGGATACTTAGTTACAAAATTAGTAAGCAGAAGAATTATTTTAATCAGGAAGGCAATATTTGATATAAAAAGGAAAATGACTTAAATGTCTATAATACATATTTTGATAGGAATAAATCAATCTTTCTTCTAATTGTAAACTTTTAATCAAATGGCCATTTTAATATAGTATTTCTACTGTCTGAGAGAAGTTATTAGAACATTAGAAAAATAGTAGTTACCTGCTAAATGTAAATACATCCCAATGTTTACATACAGAAAACAAACCATGTGAAAATTGCATGTCAAATTGTAGATATGGGTGTCAAGTCCATGGAATGATATAGTCAACTATCAAACTGAAGTACATCATGAATATGTGCTTGTAGAAAACACTTGAAGAAAGCACTGCTTCAATCAATTACACATAACTATGGATATTAGGACTATTTGACTATTAGAGGTTATTAGCTTCTCTCAATTATACAGAACTTTCGTGTTTTTTTTTAATTTCATTATTGCATTAAAAAATAAATGAAAAAATGTAATACTCAGTAAGTGATCTGCTTTATGCTTCTTTAGGCAGATTATTTTCTAGCCCTCTTTTGTTCTCATTCCCCAGCCACTGATGATATGTCTCATCTACTCTTATGGCTTCAATTACCATCTATATTTTGAGTCTCACAATTTTTCTTCAGACAAGACCATTACCTGAATTAGAAAAGTCTGTAACAGTATAGCAGATGTACCTACTGAAAAGGGTTAGAAATACTTTAATCTCAGCAAACTTAAAATTCACTGTACTATCTCCACCTCAAATTTCTCATATGGTCTCTCCAGTTCCGTCTTAGCATATCTGTACATTGAACTATTTGCCCGAGTCCAATTCCTTGAATTATCCTTGACTTCTCCATCTCCCTCCATCTACATATCCAATTAAATCCCATGTCCTGTCACTTCCCCCTTTATCATTACTTCGTCTAAATCTCCTTCTCCTTCAGCAATTATTTCATTAGGGTTTGAACTGTTATCAATGCCTAGAGTTTTGCTTTGACTACCATCCAACTCATTCTTCTCACTGAAGCACTAATATCCTTCCCAAATTCATATCAGGTCATGTTACTGCTCTGATTAAAATGCTTTAGTGATGTTGCTTTTGGATAAATTCCTTAGCAGAGATGTCAGGGTCATTATGACTCAGCTCAACCTTCCTTTTCAGTCTCCTATCTTATTAGTTCTTTATGACCAACCCTAGTTTATATTGATCTATTAGTATAAGTATTCCAGTTGCACTTATTCATAAATTTTCATTATAATAAACTTATTCCAGGTTCTAGAGCACCATTCATGGTATTTTTCACCTCCAGGCCACTGCAGATGATCTCCCTCCTGACAAGTCCCCACCACTTAAGTGTTATTTCTCTATTCAGCAGGCATCTTGGACTCCCACCTCTGCCCTAACTAGTTGAGGTATTCTTTCTTTATTATCTTCTATCATTACACTTTCCTTCTCATAGACTTCAACATACTTTGTTTTCACTGATTTCTCTATTAATCTTTTCTACTAGATTATTAGCATTTGAAGGCAGTGGACTTGTTTATTGAGTTAACTATGAATAACAACCATCTAGCATGCTAGATGGCACATAGTAGGTTTTCAACAACTAGTTCAAAATTGAATGAATTTGTATACTGGAGGAAGATTACATAAAAAATATTGAACAAGATGATTTTATCCACAGTTTTTGATGCAATCATTTGGCAATGATCAAAGCACTTAGAATATTTTAGAAATAACTTTCAAACTGGCTGAGGTTGAAACAGGCATCTGCGATATCATATCCCTCCATTGAGGGATCCTAAAAGTCAGGATTTTCAACTTTTGTAACAAAATGCCACCTTTACTTCCTAAATGCTTAGGTTATTTAGCAGATGGGTTATTTTCAGCAAGTAGCATGGAAAGGACCTCCACTCAGAATATTTTGTTGGAATTTTAATTAAGAATACCTGCCATACAGCTGCTACCAAAAGCATGGCTAATGAGATGGACATTTCCAAGCCTTCATTATTTCATCTAGAGCCTGCAAACTTTACTCACGCACCACATTAAGGCTTCAGAAAGTTACCTGGATACACCATATTCTTCTAAATCCCCTTATATGTTCCTTTCAAGGTTATAAACCTAATCTTTAAAAAAAATTTTTTTTAATGTTTCTTTATTTTTGAGAGAGACAGAGACAGAATGCGAGTGGGTTAGGTGCAGAGAGAGAGGGAGACACAGAATCGGGAACAGGCTCCAGGCTCTGAGCTGTCAGCACAGAGCCCAACACAGGGCACGAACTCACGAGCCATAAGATCATGACCTGAGCCTAAGTCAGACGCTCAACCGACTGAGCCACCCAGGCGCCCCTATAAACCTAATCTTATTCCATCAGGTTTAATAAAGGGATCATACAAGGTATAATCAGATGAAGAATATTACTTCTTGTAAATTCATTATGAATGTACAAGCTGTCCAACAATAAACTACGTGGCAGGTTCCTCTGATATTAGAAGGTTAGAAAAGCTTGCCCTTCCTCACAATTCACCTAATTCCTTTATGTCCTAGAATTAAAAAGAAAAAAAAAAAAGATGTCATTTCTTTTCTTTGCTTGCCATGCAATTCAGAACTAGGTTTCATGCTTACTCTAGACTAGTCCCTTCACTTACATGGGGTATTTTTTATTCTAGATAAAACCTGAGTGTCTATAATTTTGGTAAAACTTCTTCTCAACATTTAAAAACTCAATGAGAAGGAAGGAGAAAGATCAATGTCATTTTGCTGAGAACCTGATATACACACAAAAATTTTATTCATTCATTTAACAAATATTTATTATATGCCTAAAGTCTTATTTGAAACTCACAAGCATTGTTTAAAATAGAGATAATAACCCACTGTTTACACATACAGAATCTGAATTAGAGAACAGTTAGAAAAGTTATTCAAAGCATCACGGCCAAGGAGTAGAGCCATAATTGAATTCTACCTTCAAATACGTCCGTCCCTGCATACTGGAGAAAAGTGTGTGAGTTGTGGCAGAGAAGCAGTGCTCCTCTAACACCATCACACTGGACTATAAGTCCTGGCTTTGAGGCTTTTGTTCCATGTGTCTTTTAAAAACTATAATTCAGGGGCGCCTAGGTGGCTCAGTCGGTTAAGCGGCCAACTTCGGCTCAGGTCATGATCTCGCGGTCCGTGAGTTCCAGCCCCGAGTCGGGCTCTGTGCTGACAGCTCAGAGCCTGGAGCCTGTTTCAGATTCTGTGTCTCCCTCTCTCTGACCCTCCCCCGTTCATGCTCTGTCTCTCTCTGTCTCAAAAATAAATAAACGTTAAAAAAATAAAAATAAAAAAATAAAAACTATAATTCATTTCAAAACCTTCTTGTAATTACGGTTTACAATAAACCAGATGTACACTTGAAGCCTAAGATGAGGCAATGTGAAAATGTTTAGACATTGTCATTTAACTTCTATACAAGAACTGCCTTTTCTTTATTATTGACGGTAAAATAGCTGAAAATACATTATACAATGTACTCATGTGATATGTTAATAAAATATAAAGCAGTCGTCCTAAAATAAAATAAGAGGAAATAAAGTACCATTTCTCACCTATTATAATACAGAAAAAGAGAGTTAGTCGATAACTGACAAGCACTGAAAATGCCAAGACCAGAAAAATTATCTCAAATTAAAAAAAGACTATTAAACATGATTATGATACATTCTCTGTACATACTCAAAAATAGATACTATCTGCTTTCTCTCCTTTATGCTATAAAAGTTTTATCTCTTAGAAACACACAACGGAATCATCCAAGATGGAAAGTATTTAAAAAGATTCAATTATTTCGTATCTCTCTGCAATGCAGGTGCATTGAAAAATATTCTAAATTGAAAATGCTCCCAATGCACAATGGTAAAATAGCATAATGTAAGCAAATTATGCTTTCAATTTCAGATGTCATATTATTCTGGAATTTTAGCTCAGTCTGAATCAAAATTATGAAGACAATTTGAATGAATGTACTTTTCTGTCTATTATCCATATGCATCATACCATAATATTTAGAACATGTAGGTGTCTTTGAGAGAACAGTGCCAGAATAATAAATAGGATTCATATGGTTATTATTTTAAGATTACAGAGTAGCCCATGGGATCATGTATAAACTGTAATATATAGAATTTGAATGCATCAGGATTAATTTTTTATTTACTTATTACCCTTCTACAGTTTTTACTAAGTTTTTCTTGAATAGGATAGGGGTAAGCAAACTTTTTCTGTAAATCTGCAAGTGATAAGTATCGTAGACTTTGTAGGCCACATCATCTGTATCACAGCTGTTCAACCCTGTCCCCAAAGCAGCCATGCAAACTGTGTAATGGTCAGGATTGGCTGTAATCCCATGACACCATACAAAAACAGCAGAGAGGCTGACTGTGGCCCAAGACCCATGGTTTGCCAATACCTACTTTAGAGCTGGAAGGTTCTCAAAACCGTTTGATACTTGAGATAAAAATAAAATAAAATTTCTCTATTCAGTCAGGTAGATTCAGTCTCTTTAAAAATTGCAATATTATTAGAACATATAATTTAGGGAGTTACCAAAATACTAACTGTCGGAAATAGCGGTGACTTCCTCATTATGATACAACCAGCTGACAGCAGGGGCAGGTGAGCTGCTAACTCGGCAAACCACTTCTGCATCCTCCCCTTGTTTGAATTCTTGAGGAGATACCACTTCTCTGAAAGTGAGTTTTTCTGCATCAAGAAAGTAAAACAAACCGTAAAAGTATTATTGCTCACTTCTCCCAACAAAATATTCCAAAATCTGTGTGTGGATTGATGCTGCAATAAAATCATTAGTTAACGCTAGATCTTTTAAAACCTGATTCCAGATAATGTGATTCCTCTACTCGAGAACTTCCCATATCACCGAGAAGAAAGGTCAAAGTCCTCGCGATGCCAGACTAGGTCCTATGTGAACTGGAGTCAGCTCCCCAACTCCAATCCCAGTATCTTCTCTCTTTTCCAAGTCCCTGTGATCCAGACTAACTGTCTTCTTTGCAATTCCTTGAACACTCCAGGTTTGTTCTCATCCTTGGCCATCTGTGCTCCTTTGAATCCCTTCAGATTTCTGCTGCACCTTCACAAGTAAAATAACCATCTCCCTTCCCCATTCAACTCCTCTCTTTACCCCTTATTTCCTTCACTATAGAATTCTACAGCATGGATATCTAGCATTCACGTATTTTTCTAAGCTCATTCATTGGTTGTGTTTCTCCGCTCACTAAAATATAAGTACCAAGTAGCCAGTGACATTTTCTGTTTTAGTTACTACTCCTTAGGACTTAGAATATTGTCTGTTATGTAGTAGATACCCAGTAAGTGTGTTGAATGAATGAATGAACATGGATATTTATGCTTGTTGAGAAATTTTCACAAAAGTTATTCATTGTTCTTGCCAGGAAAAAAAAGACATTTCTTTAGTATACAAACAAAACACCAGCCACCTTCCTTTGCATCATTCAAAGTAATGAAAAATCTTTCAAAATATTATGTCCATGAAATGATAGCTTCAATTTATTTTTTTCTACTTATCAAATAGGTGCAGTAGGAATCACATAAACAAATATATTACCTTTTCTTAAGGAGCTTAGAAACTAAAAGGAGTGGGGGGAGTCTAAATCAGGAAAAATAAGGACAATACTATCCCCAAAAATTGCCCTGCACATCAAAAAGGAAGTCATGGCATGGGAAGACTTTGCCTTTTTTTCTCATGTCATATCTCCCAAATAATAATAACAATAAAGCTGTAGGGAGGGGGTGCCTTATGAGTTATTATTTCAAAAATTTGTAATTTTTCACATATTTTTCATTAATATGTGGTAAAAATACTATCACATATGAATTGTGAGGCATTTTTAAGGACTTTATATAATATTAATTAATGTAGTGCTCAAAACAATTCTATGTAAGAGGTAGATACTACTATTATTCTATTTTTTTTTAATTTTTTTTAACATTTATTCATTTTTGAGACAGAGAGAGACAGAGCATGAACAGGGGAGGGGCACAGAGAGAGGGAGACACAGAATCTGAAACAGGCTCCAGGCTCTGAGCTGTCAGAACAGAGCCCGACGCGGGGCTCGAACTCACGGACCGTGAGATCATGACCTGAGCTGAAGTCGGACGCTTAACCGACCAAGCCACCCAGGCGCCCCTATTATTCCATTTTATAGATGATGAAACTGAAGACAGAGAGGTTAGGCAATTGCTCAAGGCCACAAAATTAAGTGATACAGCCTGGTTTCACCCCTAAGGAGTCAACAGGCTTCATTCATAGTATTCTTAAACATGATTCCTAAATGTTCACCAACTGATGAATGGATAAAGAAATTGTGGTTTATATACACAATGGAATACTACGTGGTAATGAGAAAGAATGAAACATGGCCTTTTGTAGCAATGTGGATGGAACTGGAGAGTGTGATGCTAAGTGAAGTAAGTCATACAGAGAAAGACAGATACCATATGTTTTCACTCTTATGTGGATCCTGAGAAACTTAACAGAAAACCATGGGGAAGGGAAAGGAAAAAAAAAGGTTAGAGAAGGAGGGAGCCAAAACATAAGACACTCTTAAAAACTGAGAACAAACTGAGGGTTGATGGGGGGGGTGGGAGGGAGGAGAGGGTGGGTGATGGGTATTGAGGAGGGCACCTGTTGGGATGAGCACTGGGTGTTGTATGGAAACCAATTTGACAATAAATTACATATTAAAAAAAATATGATTCCTATATGTAAGAAAGGGGAAGGAATATAGAAAACTGTCAATCTTAATTCTTAAAATCAAGTGTAAATATGGAAAATCATCTTAAAGAAAATTCTGTTGGTGAAGAATCCAGCTAGATATTATTCTCCACTAGATGAATTTCCAGCTTTTCTGTGTCTACTCCTGTTCACTGACCCTCAATTCTCATTCTAGACTGGTCACTGCTATCATATACGTAATGTCATTTGTTCTAATCTTGACCTTTTATTTTAGAGTGAAAAACTACTTCTAATAAATTTCCTAACACTAAATAATCTACTGTTTTCTATTTACCCAATAGATTTTTAATGGCTGGAGAACATGAAAACATTTTCATCTCTATTATTTTACCAAGAGAATTGCCTCCATCTATATTTATAATAAACTATTTCCTATTATCAATTCCATTTTAGAGATGCACCATGGCAAAATATAAATAAACTGATACTTGCAATGGTCTTACAACATTATCTAGCACATAGTGATTAATGGGTGTTAATTTTTACTAAATTTTTACTTAATTTTTACTAAATGCATTATGTTCAAGTTTTTATACAACCACAAATTCAATTAACTAATAAATGCATAACTTACGGTAAATTTCCAATACAACTGTAGCTTCTTGTGTCTGTCCTTTGGCATCTGTTGCTTGACAACGATATATCCCTGCATCCTCTATATTTGCGTTGTAGATGGTTAATCGTGATCTAACACCTTCCTTTTGCACTGCTACCCTCTGTGTTGAAATTATCTTCTCCCCTTGAGGATTATACCAATCTATACTCTCAGGTTCACCAATTGCTGCAGAGAACCATGGAAAAGAAATGTTTGAAAATATGTCTCAAGTGTTTGTTTTGGCATTGACATTTACTATTATGTAACAACTTTTAACAATTTAGAAAAAAATGTAAATAAGAGAAGGCTGGAAGTCTCAAAATCTTACAAAATTGAAAGTAAACACAAATGTTAGCACACATGTTCATCCTTATTTATCCAATGTTGAGAATTCAGCCCTGTTTGCGTAAGCAAAACCCAAAAGTTCTATAGGAAACTTCCAGTATGGAATTTCAGCCCTGATAGTTGAAACTTTACCGTAGCAATCTATGAACTATTACTACAGTTAAGTTATGAAACTGCCTTGGCCACTGTGTCAGACATAAATGATATGTGATAGATATATCTGACCAGAAACACAATTACTAACATGATTTCACCTGTTCCCAAGTCTCTTTGCTAGGGTCAGGAGACAGTACTTTTTTCCCCGATAACGCACAGCTCATAAAAATGTAAATCTTATGCAAAATCAACTTTGCCTTTTGATAATACTGAATTTGGAATTAATTCCCCAAGTTGTTGAACTTGTACAGATAAGGCCAATGACTATTTTTAAAATGGAACCCTAATCTCTTTTCTCAACTAAAATGAATAGTTTCATCATTTTAATCTAAAACTGTTAACTATTTAATCACATGATAATTAGAATGCATTGAAATGATACGTATACTGCTAGGCAATTACAACCAAATCATTACAAGGTAAACATTTATTTAAGTTTTCCAATTCAGAATCCAGGTTATTATCCTCTTCATAAAAGCTGAAACTTCCAAAGTTTGCTTTTACTGACCAAAAGGATGTATTTCACCTAATTACTTGAAGGATAATTTGTGGAAGCGGTACGTGCTATTAACTCAAAAGTATCAGGGGAAATGCATAAAGGGGAAATGCTAACATCTGCAGGACCACTTTGAAGAACATTGTTCCTTCTTATACTTTTCCCAAGAAATGGGTTTAGAAACAAATTATTGTGTTTTCCATATCAAATTAGACATGCTTGAGCAAAAAGTATGAAAGAACATTTAGTTAAATATTAAATGGATCTTAGTTATGTTATCTTCAGATCTTTCTGGACAGAAGTATAAAACCACAGTGGTTACAGGATAACTCATTTAGGGGAAGTATTTGTTTTAATTCCCATCTCCATAAAGAACTACAAATGAGTAATTTAAATGAACATCATTTCAAATCTGAACAATATAAACTTTCATTTTATACAGTAAATTATATAGGACATTCTGCGAAATATTTTGGATATTTTCATTCTTGATAATATGGTATAAAATTTCATTCTCATGGAGAGTTTATTTTGGATTTTCATAGAGCAGTCATGATTCTCTTTTTTTTTTAAATTCTTTTTAATGTTTATTAATTTTTGAGAGACAGAGCACAAGCAGGGGAGGGACAGAGAGAGAAGGAGACACAGAATCTGAAGCAGCTCCAGGCTCTGAGCTGTCAGCACAGAGCCTGACAAGGGGCTCGAACTCACAGGCCATGAGATCATGACCTGAGCCGAAGTCAGACGCTTAACTGACTGGACCACCCAGGCACCCTATCATGATTCTCTTTTGATGACATCTCTAATAAATAATTTCCATTAAAACTTTTCATATTTTTTATTAAGCCTGGACTACTGGATATACTAATAAATAACATTACAGTTTTTATTTTCTTAAAAATGTGGAGTACAAATTCATTTTCTATTTATGACATAATCTTATTTAGCTCTCTGAACGTCTGACTCCCTTTTAGTGTAAATTTAAGACATTTGTTTTACTGAATTTAGATGTCTATGTTCTAGTGTCAGGAAACTTTAGAGTCATATCAACTTACTCAACCTTGTAATAAAATATATTATATATATATTTTGTAAATATATATATAATATATTATATATGTTATATATATTTTGTAAATATTATATATATATATTTGCAAACTGGAATGCTTATATATATATATATATATATATATATATATATATATATGGAAGGGTTGCAAGTGTTTCTAGCATCTTTATTTTTAGATTCTTGTTTCACTATTGTGTATTTAACATATATAAGACTGCTTCCACAATAACAATATGGCTCTTGGTTATACATCTTTGTATAAAAGGAAAAAAGATGTTTAATTATTTTGCCTTATTTTAAGAGCAAAACGTAGTACCATTGAATGATGTTAATTCATTCTTTTAAATTATTCCTTACTTTGACCTTATGTAATACCTACAGATGTAATAACATTTTGTAGTGCATAACATATATATATATAACATAAATAACATATATATTATATATACGTCATATATAATGAATCTAAGAAAATAATACAATGTCATTTTCAAACTTAATTTTTAGACTATTTATTCTGTGAATATGTTACACAATCGAGCTATGTATGTGCATCTGTGCATTTGTGTATATAAAATATGGATAAGATTTAAAAACAATGATCTTCATTCTTATTCCAAAGCTCTGCTGACATAATAAGTGATATTGAACCAATATCTCACTTGCTGTCTTCCTTTCTACTTGTCAATATGCAAAAATATGTATCAACAGACCTATAAATTTAGTTAGACCTTTAGGAAGGCAAAATATGAAGAATCATGCCCTCCTAATATATAATGTAATATATATTATAATGTATTATATATGACTTATAAATATGTTATAACTTTCTATCTTTTTTGAGAGAGAGAGGAGAGAGAAGAGCACAAATGGGGTAGGAGCAGAGGGAGCGGGGGAGAGAGAGAATTTTAAACAGGCTTCAAGCTCAGCACAGAGCCCAACACTGGGCTCTGTCCTGTGAACTGTGAGATCATGACCTGAGCTGAAATCAAGAGTCAGCCGCTTAACCAACTGAGCCACCCCAGCCACCGTATGTGAATATTTCTCATAACTTTACATATGAAGGCTTGCATGCAGAAAAATGAATTTGATGAATATAAATAGAAGTACAATGTGTGCATTTGTTACTTCTACAGTACGCTAAATTAGAATTTGTCGCTTAAGTATTTAAATGTCTTCTGAAAAAATTCTGCATGTGCATGATTAAACTAAATATAATTTCCCACAGGCATTATGATATATGATACTTTTGATTAATAGTCATAAAATTCTTGCCAAAGTTTTGCTGATTAAATATCTTTTTCTTTAATTCACTTTTCATAAGGACAGATTTGATTTGCTTTGTCTGAAAGTTTTCATTCAGGTATAGCTATAATGCAGTGTGCCATATCTAATTTATTCATTGCATATTTATAAAGGTAATTCAGTTATAATATTTATATTCATCCTAATATTATTAATACAGGAATATCATATGAATTTATTTAAGATATTGTGGATACATTTTATTTGATAAGTTATTTTCAAAATAAGTGAGCTAGTTTGATGGTCAAAATTAATAATTTGAAATTAACAGAAATAAACTCCATAGTTTTTAATATGTAAAATATTAACTATTAGCTAACACCTTCCATCATCAGAAGCCCAGTGGTATTATAAGATTTTATTTTTAGAGAATTATTATGCACTATTTAAATTTTGCCAATGTATAATATTAATTAAAGCCAAAACAAGTAATCATCTTGAAATATTTGTACACATACATACCTGTACATGTGAAGAATTTAGATTCACCCACGCTAAGCTCTACTTTGCTAAGTGAAATTGTCACTTGAAGAAGAGCTGAAAAAAAAATTTAAATAATAATTAAGTATGGTTTTAAACATAAATTCTAAGATTTTATCACATGATCTATAAACTACATGATCCAAACAGAAACTATTTTCCTGTAAATTTTTATTACCTGTAAAAAGAAATGGAACTTTTATAAAATACAATCTAATTATAAAAATCAAACAACATTATGTCTGTTACATTAGTATACAATTTACAACTAGACCAAGTACAGGACTTAATTAACCTAACATGCTGAAATTTATTTCCCAAGTAAAGGAATAAATTCATACTCACTTCCATATTTACATTCTTGGCCATATACGTGCTACCACATTGGGCAAGAACTACAGAAAATTTTTGCCCAATATTTGGAATCTTATTTGAAATCCTATCCTGTCACTGTAACAATAGAAATATAAATTAACTACATTTTGGCTACCTACTAAATTATTTCCATGAAAGAAGGAAAAATATTGCATAAGAAACATGAATAAACACTATTTTCACAAGATAAATAAATTAAGTGAAGGAACCAGGACAATGGCAATAAAATAGAGGAGCTGTTTAATAAGTTTATTGTCAAATTTGAAAATAAAATAGCTGAATAGTCTAACATGTTAGAAGATAATTAGAATTATAGTTTAATACAAATTGAAAGACGTGTTTCTAATAATATGGTAGACAAGATAATGTAACTACATCCCAAACCCATTCCACCATCTCTTACTTCCAGACACGCATTATCTGAGCTTTCAGTAAAGTAATGGAGTCTCAAGGGGGGAAAAAAAATGAAGAAAAAAAAAATCTAAAAGCCAGAGTATAAAGTGCTACTGACAATCTGTGGATGGTAGTAACCAAAAGGTGTACACATAGTACCAACATAGGATCAAAACTTGTCTATAAAAGGGGATGCTATAGAACACCAGATAACACTGGACCAGAATAAAATTCACCCTTAGGAACGAGAAGGGTATACAATAAATCAGCCCACTAGCAGAAAGGCAGTGATAAAGAGAGTTAAGTTGTTTTTTTGTTTGTTTGTTTGTTTGGTTGGTTGGTTGGTTGTTTTAAATAGGCTCCAGGGCTAGCATGTGGAGCTTGAACTCAACCTAGAGATCAAGACCTGAGCTGAGATCAAGAGTCCGACGCTTAGACTGAGCCACACAGGCGCTTCCACATGGCCTAAGATTTTTGTAAATGAAGTTCTTCTTAACCTAAACTCATATTCTAACATTATAAAAACCATGGTCAAATAAGGCACTATGAGCAAGAGTCAATTACAACATCCAAAAGGAGAGACAGACCCTCGAAATTTCAAAAAATGGAATTAGACTAAAAGTGTAACTTAACTATGTTGAAAACAACTAGAGAAATGAAATGTAGAATCAAAAACATAAGAAAAGAAGAAAGTATTTATCAAGAAAGACTTGTGGTACATGTTTAAGCTCTTTAAAATACGTTTCCTTGTACTCTTCATCATTGAGGGATAAATTCCCTTTTTTTCAGGACACCTTTCTGGGAAACAGGCTGGCTTACATGGCTTTCTTCTCTCCTCTCAGTCTTGGGTCCAGTTTCTTTTTATAATTCCTTATTCTCAAAGAGTGCTTGGTACATATAGGGGCTCAATGAGTGTTCAAGTAATTCTAACATTTCAGGGAGAATAGATTAAGAAAAGCACAGAAGTTAGAAAGAATAGGAAGAAAACTAGTAGAACCAAGGGACAAGAGAATGTCTAAAAATATAAACAAGGCCAATTCCAATGAGAATTCACAGAGGGGGACTTTTCCTTCTGAAGAATAACTAATCCTCTTGGTGCATTTAGTTTAAGTGTAATGGGCTCAGAGGCAAATTGCAAAAGTTAAGTACATTGAGATTGCCCATATAGTAAGTAAACTTGAATCTGAAGAGATGGCTGGGGCTTTGGGGATCCACAATTCTGGGCATGTGGTCAGGGGTTTTATAAATTGGGGAAGATCTGAGCATACGTACAGATAGAAAGGAAGGAGGCAGAAAAGACGCATGGCTGAAAATAAAAAGGGAATTGCCATTCTGTTCCACTTTCTTTTTTTTTTTTCCTCCCTCTTCTTTGTCCTATAAGATATGTATCCTATTTCCTTTTCTCTTTGGATCTTTAGTGTGCGCTGTTCTAAAATTTAGTCCTATGATTTCCAAACTTCAGCTAGAATCCAGTTGGATAGCGTATTTTAATTTCAAATTTTCTATGTGCAAACTGAACCCATTCCCCTTCCACCAAAAATGCCTGCTGTTCATATTCCATTTTTGGTCATCATCAATGAATTTTCAAGTCTTAGAGATATAGCCTCTGAAATATCATTTGTATGCATTCTTATTTATTTCCAACACTTTTCCCCTAATACATGGACTCATTAATTTTAATGTGAGATGTTTATTTTAATCCAAGAGAGTGATATATCAGATTCTATATTTCTTTTTCTGACTTGTACCTCTTCAAGCTTTCTTTCCATGAAGTATTTCTCAGGGTGCTGCATGCATAAGTTTCTAAAACTGTTTAATTTCACCTGCTTGTTTCAAAAGTCCTCAGAGTGGATTTGCTTAACCCAATTAGTTAATTATTATACAAATTTTAATTGAAGGAAAACCTACCTTTCCAAGTTTATTTCCAATTACTCTTTCCTAATGTTCTGCAGCTAGAGACAATCATTATTAGTTCTCCCTGCCCTCTCTCCACGGACTCACTTTCCTGCAACTGTGTATTTGCTCAAACTATTTCCTCTGCCTTTCTCTCCCTTTCTCACATGTCCACATAGCTGGCTACATTCTATCTTCAAAGCAAAATTAATATATCAATAACTTTACACATCTTCTTTGATAGCCTTCTCTATGGTATCACCAAATAAATACCTTTGGTCCGTAGGCATTTTCACTAAACAAATGAAACCTACATGATTGCTAATTAAATTCTCTACCTTATTTAAATGTAAATTTCTAAAGGCAGAGGCTTATCAACCTCACTTCTGTTTCTCTTAAACTGATAAAATATGAGGGGCGCCTGGGTGGCGCAGTCGGTTAAGCGTCCGACTTCCGCCAGGTCACGATCTCGCACTCCGTGAGTTCGAGCCCCGCGTCGGGCTCTGGGCTGATGGCTCAGAGCCTGGAGCCTGTTTCCGATTCTGTGTCTCCCTCTCTCTCTGCCCCTCCCCCGTTCATGCTCTGTCTCTCTCTGTCCCAAAAATAAATAAACGTTGAAAAAAAATTTAAAAAAAACTGATAAAATATGAATACACGGCAGAATAATGGATAAAAACCAAGGGCTTCTTGTACAGTAGGTACAGAACACTGACAATATTGACAATATAAAATTTTAGAATGACTTCATTGCCTTAAATTGAATTTAAAGATATCGGACCGTTTGAGAAATGTCTGCCAATTATTATTTAAATAATTCCCCTCACTTGTCTTCGTAGTAAATTTGCTTTTCAGAGGAAGAGTTTATAGAAAAGACAAAACTTGAAGGATGTAAGCACTTTAAATGTCAAATACAGTTCTGGATAATTTTACACTGATTTGCTAATGGGTATAATAAATAATAACCTATTCATTGTAATAAAATGAAATTGAGCCTGAAATTAATTAGTTAATTTATATTAAAATACGTGGTTAATTTTTCATTCAGTAAAAACTATCAATTCGCCCATTAATCAAGACCATATTTTTCACGGACATTTTGGTGACTAGACAAATCGTTATATTTCAGGTATTAAAGTATATGAAGAAAATACATAATTCTCTAGTTTAAAACATTTCCCAAAGGCTGGATTTGCTCTAATTGACCTCTACAGATACATTAAAACATGTGCATATTAGGAAAAACCTGGAGAACTAAAATTTAAGGTCATCTCTTATTCGTGGCTCTCGTGATTTAACATCCAGAGTTTCTTGTAATCATTCTTGACCCATAGCCACCTACAATGGTTTCATTTTGGAGCCAAATGTCAGAAGAAAATTAAAGTTTTGTAGTGTCAAAAGTTGTGTTCAGAGAAAACTGGACAGGGCTGACATATTTAATACCTACCTAGTTAATCTCTCTTTCATTTTTGTTGTCTCAAGGTACACACCAAAAAATTTATGTGTATCGTAATATGAGACTTTTAGTTCATTTAGAAAAAAATATTAAGATTTTTAATTAAAATTTCTATTTAGGAATGGAATTTGAAAATAAAATGGCATTCACCGATGCTGAAAAATCTGATTTTTATGTTTTACTTTTTTTATGTATTTTGAATAGACATAGTAATGTTAAATAAAACTGTAAAGGGTATAATATCTCATAGATTAAATTCATGTAAGGACCATTACTGATTAAATATTGGCATTCCCCATAAATTAATCAATAAATCATCTTTTTTATTAAAATTGGGGTTGAATAGTAAAAAAAAAAAAAAATGCCAGTATCTTCACAATAGATCCTCAAAGTAAGGAAAAGTTTTAACCCACAGATGAAAGAGTGGAGCCATGGTAAATCTATGTCTTCTGCGAACCATTCTCAAAGAAATGCATGTAATATCAACCTTAAAAGTAGAGTAAGGTACATTAAAAACTGTCTACAAAAATCAGTATTTATTAACTACACGCATTTTGCAAATCACTCTTTTAAATGCAATGTTATACAAAAATAATAAACCATAGTTCCAAACATCAAGGGAATTACAATTTATTTTGAAAAACTACCACTACATAAAATGATAAATGATAAAACAAGATGACCTGCATCAATTATGGCCATAGTGAGATTCATAACCAAGAAGGCTGCAGAGAGGGCAATAAAACTTAAAAAAAACAAAGAGATGTGATAAATATTATAATAAACAGAAAGAAGATAGACATTCCATATAAGGAATATATAATGATGGTGGATATTGTAGGTTAGGCAAAGTGTTCAAGGAACATTCAGAGAATAGCTAGTAAATCAATGTAAAGTAAGTTGTCTTCGTGTATAATATGGGTAATATATTATCATTGGAGAAACAGTTTTGAAAAGACATTGGAGGATCTCAAAAGCCATGATAAATGTCAAGCCTCAAATTTTTCTCCATTAATTATTTATAAATAGATACTGACATGACAAAATTGGCATTTAGTAAAGGTTAGGAAGAAGACAAGATAACTGACAAATTGAATTAAGGGGACCAACACCTTGGGGCATGTAACGTTGAGTGTCTGGGTTTACTGGTGACAAAGAATATGGAAATATAGGAGTGAAGGTTACAACAAAGATCAAAATAGAAGTTATCTCTGTAATCAATTAGAACATTGGCAAAAAAGGGAAAAAGTCAAAGGTGTTAAGACCTTTCTACTTCAATGAAGCAAGGGTCACCAATATGAAAAAGAATTATCAGGAGAAGCTAACGGAGAGAATATATGGAGCTAGAATTTATTTCCTAAATGACAATTATTTCTCAAAATAGAACATAGGCAACATTTTAACGAAGGTAACTGCTATCATAGCAAAGCTTAAATTAATATTTATAATTCAAGCACTCACATCAAATAGCAGATATTCAAAAGAGCTTTTCTTAATTTACAGGAATATAAATATAATGAAGTCATTGGCATTTCTAAGTTCCATGAGGGGCCCCAGAGCCTGTTGCAATTTAATACAACATTTAACAACGGCATTTAAAATGGCCAGTTTATCCCCTGCAGAGGAGTAAAAACTGACAACTTAATCAGTCTACTACATGCCTGACACAAGCAAAGCTGGATCCACTTAAAATTCAACAGACATGCAGAGAGAACTTAAGGCACTGATTTATCTTGGTACAATGACTTGTAACATTTTTCAAGCAAGCATTTTTATACCTTGGCCTCCACATCAAGGAACTTGGGAGAATTAAGGCACTTACCAAATAATCACAGAAACTCTCAAGGAGTCTTACTTATTGAAAGTTCTTACAAACTGTTAATTATACCAAATGAGTATGATTCTTTTCAATTTTTCAATGAAAACATTTTAAAACTATATCTGCTTTAAGAGAATTATGTATATAGTTTACGTATTCACTTTTTTAGTATTGAATATCTGTATCACTACATGACAACAGTCTAAGTGGTTTATTAGATTTTTAAAATGTTCAAGAAAATTCAGAACCTTTGAAGCATTTAAGAAAGAAATACTCTGTCATCACTTTAGGAAATTTGATGGCTATGAATGTTTTATGAAAACTACTTTTATTTACTTTATTTCTTTGTATTTATTTATGTATTTATTTGTTTACGTATTTATTTATTTTAAAGGGAGAGAGAGCGCTAGCAGGGAAGAGGGGCAGAGAGGGAAGAAAGTGAGAAAGAGAGAGAGAGAATCTCAAGCAGGCTGGGTGTCGACACAGGGCTCGATTCCACAATCCAGGGATCATGACCTGAGCTGAAATCAAGAGTGGGATGCTCAACAGACTGAATCACCCAGGCTCCCCTATAAAAACTATTTTTAAATAAAATTTTTCATCTAAGTTTACCAAGATGAGTTAAGCTTTTTAGCATAATTCCTCTCCAACTCTGTGATATATTTTAATTTAATTTTCCTATCCTAAGTTAGGAAAATAAATTTTGCAGTTGCTAGATCACCTGGGCCCTTTTAAAAGCAACTGGTCTGGGGCGCCTGGGTGGCGCAGTCGGTTAAGCGTCCGACTTCAGCCAGGTCACGATCTCGCGGTCCCTGAGTTCGAGCCCCACATCAGGCTCTGGGCTGATGGATCGGAGCCTGGAGCCTGTTTCCAATTCTGTGTCTCCCTCTCTCTCTGCCCCTCCCCCGTTCATGCTCTGTCTCTCTCTGTCCCAAAAATAAATAAAAAAACGTTGAAAAAAAAAAAAAGCAACTGGTCTACCTCCTTAATGCTTCTGTTTCAATTGGCCCCTTCCTGCCAAGCTATAGACACTGTTTAATCACTTACATGCTAATAATAATAATAATAATAATAATAATAATAAATGAAACAAACAAAAAAAGAAAACAAAACAAAATAAGCAAATAAGATAAAACGGGAAATCACCCTTTCCTTGCCTTTTTCTCAAATTACTATGGTATATCCTACTTGTCTTACCACATTATTGAAGAAAGAAAGAAAGAAAGAAAGAAAGAAAGAAAGAAAGAAAAGAAAAGAAAAGAAAAAAGAAAGAAGGGAGAAAGGAAACAAGAAAGAAAGAAAGAAAGAAAGAAAGAAAGAAAGAAACTCTTGATGTCCCCAATCATTCTTTATTCTATGCCTATTTACTTCTGTCCTCATTCACTTAATAAGTTTTCCATTCCTAAGGTCAATCACACCATCTAATTTTCAAATCCAATAACAATTTTCAGGTTTTAAAAGTTTTGACTTAATGAAGGATGAGACACTGCTGTTTAATTTAACTGTCTAATTCCTTGATTCCTACATATTTATTCTCTGCTCACTTTTCTATTTCCTCCTATTTTAGTCTTTTTGAATACATCGATTCTTCGTATAGCCTAAATCTTTATATTTCTTAGCAATCTCTTCTTTGTTTTCTTCTCTTGGAGTTTTATATACTTTCTTCTACTCCAAATATATATATGATGTTTATTATGTGCTAGGCAGTGTTTTAATCAGTGTATCTAAAATAACTTACTTAATTCTTAAACAGTCCTATTAAGCAGGAACTATTTTCATTCCTATTTCAGTGGTGAGAAAGTTGAGGCAAAGGATGGTTTCATGAGTTGCTAAAGGTCACTCATGCAATACATAGTGAAGCCAGATTTCAATCAGCAATTCGTGCTTGGTCTTTTTGATCTTAAGTACTTCACTATGTCCTTCACACATATTCTAAAAATGTCCACTATAATCTGGCTCCATTGTAAACACTCAAACTCAGCTTCCATTTGCACACCATCCCCTCTTCTATATGTTAATTATACACAGAATTCGTGTGTATCCCCCATCATCATTTTTGAGACCCAGAAATATATTTGCTAATACCTACTACACTTATTTACTTAAAAAACTTTTATATTTTCCAAAATCATCACAAAACTCAAGATCATTCTCTTCGTGTCATAACCCATTCATTATTCTTTATCTGAAGTTATGCTATTATTATCTATTAAATCTAGTTTGCCAAACAAACTAGAAATATCCAAGATTATTTCACTCTCTTCTCTCATAAATATAAAACTCATAAAATGCAACTCACTCTTCATTTGGATGTCTCTCAAATCTGCTTCCATTTTGCATCCTCACTGACTTAGTTTGGTCCAGAAGAAAGTCCATAATAAATATATGTGCACACTACTAGGTATTTACTCAAAAAATACAAAACTACTAATTCAAAGGGATACATGCACTCCAGTGTCTACAGCAGCATTATCTCCAACAGCCAAATTATGGAAAAAGCCCAAGTGTCCACTGACTCATCAGTGGACAAAGAAGATGTGGTGTAGAGTGAAATCTTGGGGTGCCTGGGTGGCTCAGTCGGTTAAGCTTCCAACTCTTGATTTCAGCTCAGTTCATGATCTCATGGTTCCTGAGATCGAGTTCCCCATGGGGCTCTGCACTGGCAGCACCCCATGACAGCATGGAGCCCACTTGGGATCCTCTCTCTCTGCCCCTATTCCTCCCTCAAAATAAATAAACAATAAAAATAAGAATGAAATCTTGCTAACTGCAATGTTATGGATGGAGCTAGAGAGTATTATGCTGAGCAAAATAAATCAGTCAGAGAAAGATAAATACCATATTATTTCACTCATATGTGGAACTTAAGAAACAAAGCAAATTAGAAAAGGGGAAAAAAAAGAGAAAGTCAAACCAAGAAATAGGCTTTTAACTACAGAGAAGAAACTGATGGTTACCAGAGGGGAAGTGGGTAGCATGATGGGTAAAATAGGTGATGGGGATGAAGGATATCACTTGTGATGAGCACCAAGTGCTGTATGTAACTGTTGAATCACTATATTGTACACCTGAAACTAATATTATGTCGTGTGTTAACTAACCAGAATCTAAATAAAAACTTTAAAAAATGTGTGCATAAACAAAGTGATATGATGGGAAATGAAACAAAAACAAATGAAAATTTCTTATTAATATTTATCCATGGATGTTTCTGCTGGTTGCACTGAATAAAAAGCAATTTTAAGTTCACTTGTATTCTCTATAGATTATTCTATTTTTGAGAATCTATATCTTGCTAAATTTATGAAAATTTGCATAAATTAAATTAATGACATATTAAGTGGCTTTTGAGTAAAAGGTATTGATACCATGGATTATTCAGTGATTATGTTTGTGGGGTGTGTGTGTGTGTGTTTCAATCTACACATGAATTTTACATGTGAATATAAATGTACAAAAATGTCATTCCAGTGACTGGTACTCAAAAAGTAACTGGTACTCAAAAAGAGAATGTGTGAAGAAAAAGAAAGGGCAAATAAGGATAAAAAGAAAGAACTACAAGTGAAAGGGAAAACGTTTGTAAGGAAATGTCACGAAATGATGAACTTGGGAAGACCACAGTGGTGAGGCAATGTATTTGATGATCATTACACTCTCATATGTCACTGACCCACAACACTGAGCAAAAATCAATCACTTATGTTTTGAGATGCTCCCACATGTCAAGCATTTAAAAACCTGGGCTTACCAAGAAATTAAACTGAACAAATCATACCAAAGAGGAAATGTTTGTGAAATGAAGTTCATGCTGATTCAAATATATTTTTTTTGTTTTGAAAACAAAATTATTTTTTTCCTAAAATACATTGTTTGAAATGAAATAACATGCAACAAGGTTAGAAGGAGATATAGAAGTTGAAACTCCAAATTTAAATAAACTTCATCACATAGCATACTCAGCAAAATAGTTTATAAACAAAAGTAAAATAATTGTTACTTTAATACTTATAAAACAGGAAGCAATGAGACCGTCTGTCCCATATTTTAAGATAAACCCTTTTTCTTAAATCACTTAATGTAAATAAAAGTAAAAAATACCCTTTCACGCCAATTAGTCTGGAAAATGTCATTTGAGTGATGAATGAAAAAAATCTCTGCTTACGTAATAGGTAGTCCTGGAGTCCATTACCAGACCAAGCACAGCTCACTCATCACTTATTTTGAGTGTGACATTTAATTAAAACTAAAATATCGTGAAGTGGCTGCTAAGTCCAAGTTCTACATCTAATCCAAGTTTATTTCAACAGACACCACTTAGACATGTAACTTATTAGCTTCCTTGATGAAACCAGCATAGAACATTGTGTGAAATTTTGAATCACTGCTAATACCATGCAGTAATAAATTAAATTAAGGAAGAGTGTTTGCACTGGGCCTAATTCTTAAGTGTCTGGATGCTTGTGTAAGTGCTTTGTCTACTCCAGTGTGTGCACTTTCTCTCCAGATTAAGGTTAGCCTAAACCTTATTCAGAAGCTTGACAAATCAGACATCACACATGTGTCACAACACAGCTACGCCAGAATGTTTGACCTTCCTTCTTTTCCTGAGTCGTTTTTCAGGACTGGCCATTCAACACTTCAGTGCTTATCAGCATATCTTGATATACATTGTCAGAAAATGTGAAACCTGTTAGGATGTTGCAAATTCTACTATGAAACAGTGCAGAAAAAAAAGCAAGAACACGTCCTTCATAGCTTTAGGGACAAAAATATTTTCAATTAGAAGTACTACAATAAAGGACCAATGAAAGATGTCCTTAATGTAAGAGTATCCTAATTTCTTTTGGTTGGTACAAATCATAAAATCACTATAACATGAGTACAGTATGTCATAGGGTCCACAATATTTCTATAGGAATGTACTCTTTTAAGATAAACAACTTTGAAAGAACATTATAAGTCATGAATCATAATATTTTTAAAGGTTTTCCGGGGCGCCTGGGTGGCTCAGTCGGTTGAGCGTCCGACTTCAGCTCAGGTCATGGCCTCATGGTTGTGAGTTCGAGCCCCGTGTTGGGCTCTGTGCTGCCTGCTTAGGATTCTGTGTCTCCCTCTCTCTCTGCCCCTCCCCCACTCATGCTCTGTTTCTCTCTGTCTCAGAAATAAATAAGCATTAAAAAAAAATTTTAAAAATCAAGGTTTTCAATAGCATGGCATAACAATGGCTACTAGAATAAAAATGACATTTACAATTCAAAGATATATGGAATTATTTACTCATTAATTGAGTGGCTCACTCAACAACCATGTATGGAATCACTGAGTAGATTCAACTGACCACATAATTAAAGTTCATATAACCACAAGAAAAAATATTTCACTAAGACGAAAGTTTATACTTTCATGAAATCAAGAATTTAAATGTTAAAGATATCAACAGCAGTTCTGTTTTTTAGGCCCCCAAATCAACAATAACTTTAATTTTGACAAGGGATGTGTATATTTAATACTAAGATTAAGTATTACAAAAGGCAAGCATATTTTGCAAATCATTTATTTAAATGTGTTCATAGAGACATGGAAGGAAAGCCAGAGAAATTTAAAAAACAGCAAATTAGTTTGGATGGTTAAATACAGAGAAAACTTTGTGTTCTTTTTTAAACCCTTTTTAACATATATTTATTTATTTTGAGAGAGAAAGAGACCGAGAAAGAGGCAGAGAGAGAGGGAGAGAATCCCAAGCAGGCTCCGCAGTGTCAACACAGAGCTTGATGCAGGGCTCGAATTCAAGAGCCATTAGATCATGACCTGAGCCATAATCAAGAGTCAGATACTTAACTGACTGAGCCACCCAGATGTCCCAAGAAACATGTTTTTTGTTTTTTGTTTTTTCTGAAAGTATTTTAAGCATCTCAGTCTTAGATTATTATAGCCTGAAGGTACCTACGGGATCCCTAATCTAGTGACTGCAGTTTACAGATGAGGAAAGGGGTCCAGAAGGTTTATCTGTTTAGGAAGTCCCCAGGATAAAGCAGAAGTGGGTCTATGCTTAAACTCCTTATCCCTGGCCTGAACTAACGTTAGATCTCCAAAATACTTGGTGCTATTTCGTTGCAAACTTAGTGAAAGAGCAGTCTGCTTCCCTCCTCAGAAGGGAGGAAAAACTGACTTGGGGGCAATCCTTTCCAGGTGGAAGAGAACAGATAGCCTACCCCCTCTCCCAGGGAGCTGAGTGAATCAGAAAAGAGACGTAAAACTTGGAGTTGCCAGGACTCATTTTTCCATGGCGTGGCTTCCTAGTTTGGGCCAACATAACAGAATGAGAGGTTTTCCACTGGTTGAGAGGAAGGCCGAAATCAGAAAAAATGGAGCTCGCAATTCTGTGTGGCTCTATGTGTGAACAGGCTCTAGGTGTGAACAGCAAGTCCATAAATGGTGACTGTCTAACAGCCTGAGGCAACCAAGAAAAACTCAGTGTGACACAATCAGTAAAGAGAATAAGAGTTAGTATTGTTATGTTGTTCTTGACTCCTGTGTGGTGTGGGACGATGTCCCCAAACCCACAGGAGTCTCATATAGCAGAAAGTGGCATCAGTCATTAGGCTTGCTGTGGGGGTCCCCCGGCGACAGGTAAGTAACTGGTTTTGAGGCCCATACCTGCCAGGAACAGACAGATGTGGGTGAACTCTGAGCAGTCCTCCTCTCCAATGGTAACTGAAATGGAGCTGAGGCAGCAGGAGGGAATCCCTCGTCCCTGACCTACCTCTAAATACAAACCACATATTCAGCAGCAATTTATCTAAGACACCAGTTCAAGGGTCAGAAACCCTAGCAGAGCTGGAAACAAAACAAAAACCAACATAAAACAAAACAAAAAATAAAAACTGTAGCGGAAGCAAGGACCAGAGTGGGAGCATGTCCCTAAGAGCCACTCCCCCCAAGAGCGACAAGTTTTCATAAGAAAGTTTCCCCTCCACATCAGACACCCAGATGCTATCTGGGGAAGGTGATAGGAAAGACAGAGTTTGGGGCGCCTGGGTGGCTCAGCCGGTCGAGCATCCAACTTTGGCTCAGGTCATGATCTCACTGCTCATCAGTGCTAGGCGGACAGCTCAGAGCCTGGAGCCTACTTTGGATTCTGTGCCTCCCTCTCTCTCTCTGCCTCTCTCTCTCTCAAAAATAAACATTATTAATGTTTATTAAATTTAAAAAAAGAAAAAAATTAAAAAGAGATTGAGAGTTTACCTGAAAGATACTGAATCAACTGTATAAATGGGAATAAACCAAGATTCTGTCTTTGGTCTGATGTAAAGTGTCGGATACAAGGTAAATACTAAATAAGTGTTAACTGCTCTCACTGTAATCCCTCCTAATTAGCTCTAGAAGTGCTCACAAAGATAAATTTAATACCTTTGTTTGTTTTACGTAAGAGAACTGCTTCATGCATACACAACACTAAGTTAAGACTGCCATTCAAAATTGTATTTATAGTTTTCCTTCCAAATAAACTGAGAAATTATTTATTCAATCCAAATTTAATCAGTATGTATTTGAGCAACATTTGTTCACTTCTGTCTTAGTGCATTCAGGCTGCTATAACAAAATACCCTAAGCTGGGTGGCTTATAAACAACAAACATGCATTTCTCAGTTCTGAAGGTTGGGAGTCCAAGGTTGTGGTACTTCTGGAAAAGGCCCTTTCCCGGACCTCAGACCATGGGAAGACACAAAAAGGAGTGTGAAAAGAGAAGAAGAGCTCTTTGGGGTCTCTTTTATAAGGATGCTAATCTCATCAAGAGGGCTCCACCCTCCAAAACCTTATCACCTCCAGAGGTCCCACTTTCTAACATCAATATACTGGGCATTAGGATGCTACCGTGTTAGTTCTGGAAGGGCACAAACGTTCAGATCAGAGAGCCCTCCATTCAACAATGCTGACTGAAGTACTAAAGATTTCTTCCCCCAGGAAGGATTTTCTTCAACAGTCTGTGGAACTTGTTGACATATGCACAAATAATATAAAAATTTCCGGGGCTCATTTCCATGATACCCACTACCCTGGTGAGGGGCAGGAAAACCAGTGCAAAATTTGAAGTTTTATCCTTTGGAACAACAACAACAACAACAACAACAACAACAACAAAAGGTCATGACTCAGTCACCATTTACAGATAATTATGGACTGGATAGTTATGACAAATCTTATTTTAATGTGATAAACACACTTGCAGTAACCAAATTTCTAAATCAACGCTAAGAAAAATTAGAATAGCATCGAAGTGATTAATTTCTTCAAAACTAGTATAGGAATAAATGTAAGTACTTAAGTGTGTCCTATGTTTCAAGTTCTGTCACATGTAAGTATGACTCCTTCTCCAACTAGACCCCTTGAAAGTTGCTTGATACATCAGAAGTCTCCTCAGACCTTGTCCCATGAAGCCCCTCTTCAACATGACAGGCCTCCTATTTCTTCCATTCTCTTTCATCTTACAGAATTAGGTTGTCTTTCTCTCTCTCTCTCTCTCTCTCTCTCTCTCTCTCTCTCTCTGTCTCTGTCTCTTTGTGTCTATAGCTCCTTCATCATTCCACTCTTGCTAACTTACCGTATTTGAGAGATAATTTTTGGTTTATATGGCCATATCTCTAATTCAAATTTGCTGAGAAAAGACAATGCCTTACTCAATTTATTAAATGCCCTGGAACATCACAGGCATCCATTTCCTTTCCTAAATAATAAATGTATACATGAGTTGGATATTTGTTTAAAAATCAGTATGTCAAAAAAATCTGAATTTTCCCAATAAAAAGATGCAAATTGATTACTCATTCCCATCCTCAAGAAAGAGAGGGTACTTATTTTACTTGTATTTTTAAAAGATATTCTAGAATCAGACCATTTTATTTTATCATCAGGTAATGAAACAAACAAATCTGAATATATACTATTTGATTGATTGATTTGTTGATTGCAAAGAAACTGAATTATTACTGTATCAATGAGTTCTATGATAGGTTTCAAAACCAAAATAACACCCCCACCTATTTATTAATCTTTTTTCATTCAAACCAACCATATCTCATGCAATTGTGTTAGTACTGGGGATGATAAAGGTATTTTATACTTTAATATTTTGTGACTTAGCTTAGAACTTTTTTTCCCCTACAGTTAATTTATTCATTTTAAGAGAGCAAGCAAGGGAGGGGCAGAGAAATAGAGAGAGAGAGAGAGAGAATCCCAAACAAGCTCCCCACTGTCAGTGCAGAGCCCGATGCAGGGCTCGAACTCATGAACTCCAAGATCATGACCTGAGCTGAAATCAAGAATCAGATGCTTAACCAACCAAGCCATCCAGTTGCCCCAAGAACCTTAACAGAAGTAAAGAAAGAGTATATATAGAATACACATACTTACTAGTACATTTTGAACACAAATATTTTAAAATAGAATATTAACAGTAAAAACATATCCTATAACTCAAATAACACTCAACTTTGTCTACTTGTTCAATATTAATTAAATTTATGGGACTGCGTTATAGTTGTTCTTTTAAAAAACTTCTTCAGTTAGTCCCTTTAGAAACAACAAGTCCAAGTGGTCAGGAAACTGATCAGAGCTCAAAACGTACAGCTGGACCTAAGAATAACAGAATGATGCATATATCTACAGATCCCCTCAATCACTGAAAATTTATATAAGTGGGCTGCCCCTCCCCACTATGTATGTATTAGTGTAGCTGGCTCAGAAAAATCAAGTTACCTGTTCTTTCTCTTACATCTCTGGCTCCCAGATTCTTGATTTTATTTGTTGTACCATTTGCTCTGGTAAAAATTTAGAAGACACTGTTAGATTTCTTGAGCTCTTACAGTCTCAGATGACCAGTAACCTGCTCTAATCACAGCCACAAGGATTCCATAGGACATTTTCTCTGGCTTCTAAAGTTCCTGAAGATTTTGTCTCTCATACAGAATGAGGGATAAAATTATGTACAGTTTACCTCACTTTCCACTTAATTGACAAAAGGATGTGCTTGGCTATCAAGTCTGTGATTACTCTGGTAACCAGTCTTTGTTCCTAACTTGCAGAGAAATTGGTTGTATTCTAACTCAATCCATCATTTAATTTTACATGGCAAAGTGTTTACAGTTTAATGGCAATCCTAGGCAAGTCGTTTCTTTTTTATCTTGTTTATCTGAAAGACTGGAAGAGTATGAAGTTCACCTCCTACACACAGAAAGCCTATAATAATGACTCGTAGAACTGGATATTCTAAATCCCTGCAGAGTCCTGCTCTATATTAGCAGCTTGATTAAAAAGATGAATGATTGCAGGTCCAATGCAGAAAAGCCAAACGAGGACACAAACACAGACATCTTCAAAGATGCTTCTGGTAAAGAACAAAGGACTACTGCTTTTCTAGCATTACTGAGTACACACCATTCAAAGTCAAGACACTCTCTGTAATATTACATGAAGCTGACTTCCAAGATATATAGGGTCTCTTCTGCATGGGGATCACAGGTGTTTCCAATGCACAGAAGTGACTTCTTCTAGTCTCTTCTAGAAGTGACTTCTTCATTAACAGGTTAGTACTTGAATTTCTAGTACTTGAAGAAGCCATAATATAATTGAAATATATTGTTACTTGTTCTTTAGATTGGACTTGTGTAAAGCTTTGTTTTCTGCAGTTGCAAATAGGATCTTTCTTTAGAAATGTACACGATTAGGGGCACCCGGGTGGCTCAGTCGGTTAGGTATCCAACTCTTGATTTCAGCTCAGGTCATATTCTCACAGTTCATGAATTTGAGCCCTGCATCGGGCTCTGAACTGACAGTGAAGAGCCTGCTTGGGATTCTCTCTCTCCCCCCTCTCTCTCTTTTCCCTTCTCTCTCTCTATCTCTCTATCTCTCTGTCCCCCCACCCCACTTGCATGCACATACACTCTCTCTCAAAATAAATAACATTTTTTTAATGTATGTGATTGTATAGGGACTGAATTTTAGGTCATCAACAAGTGGAAGAAAGACTCTATTTTAGTCTCTGAACGTGGGACACACTCCAACAATCAAGGGTATCCAACAGTTCTTGTGTATGTAGGATGATCTAAGCAGTCATCACTCAACTTTACACAACCCAGGTGAAATAATCGACCTCTATATGCAGGGAAAGGGACCAGTCTGGTCTCCAGTAACATCTATAGTAATCTAATAATTGAAAATACTATTATTTCTGCTCTTATCCTGGTCTGCTATGCAATGGATTGAAGATATGTGTTTCCCTAAAATTCATATGTTGACCCCAATGTGATGGAAGTATGAAGTGAGGCCTCTGGGAGGTAATCAGATCATGTGAGTGGAGCCCTCATGATGGGATCAGTGGCCTTGTAAAAGGGACTCCACAGAGCCCTTTCACTCTATTTCTACCATGTGAAGATTCAATAAGAAGTAGGCAGTCTGTAGCCTTGGAGAGGGCCCTCACCAGACTTGACAGTGCTGGCACCCCTGTTCTTAGACTTTCAGCCTCCACAATTGTAAGGAATAAATATTTGTTGCTTAAGCCACCCAGTCTATGGTAATTTGTTATAGCAGCCTGAATTAAGACATATCTGAACCTGTTCTATCCTATCTTACTGAAAATTCATCTTCAAATATTGACTTAGGTGGGGCTACGTACATATATTAAATAAGGCAGTTACCTCAGTGCTTACTCATCTGGTGTCAGTCATAACCAGGGACCATATTTGAGGGCTAAATTCTCAATGAAACTATATTCTGGGGAAAATAGCAATTACTGAAAGAGTCTGACACCCTGAAACTCTTAGGCCTAATCACCATATTCTAGTGTAGGTTGGGCATAGCTCAGCCTATGCCAAAAACCTTGCAACTGTTAACAGGGAACTTACTACATGCCAAGTACTATTCTAGGAAGTCAGGTTACATTTGTGAAGAAGACAGACATCCCTACCCTTGTGAAGTTTCCATTCCAGCAGGTGGGAGACAGACTAATACGAGAAATAAGTAGTGCTATGGAAAAACACTAATTATGGAAATAATCTGTGCCATGGGGAGAAAACAAAAACATGGACCATTCTTCAGAATACTTTGATAAAAGTGTTTTAGTCAAATACTTTGAAAGGCACTCTATCACATAAGCTAAAACACCATCAGATGAAGGACAGACTATATAATGCTAGCAGAAAATTACTCCCTCCCGGCCACAATGCCAGGGATGCAGAAGTAAGCAGAGATAGCATAGAGGGTTCATAGCGTAGTGAAGCCCTGCTTGATTAAAATGGCCAGCCTTAGATCCTGGAAGGGAAATTCTTTAACAAAGTGAGACACAAAAAGCACTCCAGTCTCTTCAATATATAGGGCATACCTCCCAGGGAAGTCTGGAAGCTACTGATAAGCTATAGCACTGGAAAGCCTGATTCTAGTGCCAAGTGCCATGACCAGTCCCAAAAAGCACAGAGAGACATTATGACCCCAAACTTCAAAAGACTTCAGAATACCAACACTCCTGCTCTTTACCCCAAACCTAGACTGGGCAACTGAAGAATACTGCATAGTAGAATAGGGTCAATTTCAGTAATTTGCACGATAAGAAGATGATGGGCCAGATGACTGGTTATTGTGAAGTCTTCAAACACAACCTCTTTTCAAAAGATCTTCCAGAGGTGGGCACATGAGCCAAAGGGTATGCCAACTGATCAACATCACATTTACTCATCATTCACAAACATGGCCCATATAGCAAATAAAATTTAAGTCACAAATAACAGTTTTGATTATAGGCAATTGGCCAATATTTCTGAGGAAGGGTCATGAATTATTAGGAGCTCAGGTTTTGGCAACACTTGATTAAGAGAACCAGGTCTTTCCACTCAATAGCTACGAAGTGTCCATTGGCTTTCTTGATGTCTCCTAGTTTCAAATTCTTCATCTGCAAAGTGGCAGATGAACACCACTGAATTCATAGAGTCTTTCTAAGAATTAAAATGAATAATAATAGAACAAGCTTAATAAAGGGTTTGACCCATAGTTAAAGAAAATAAATAAGATAAAAAAACAAAAATAAATTTGGACTATCTTGGTTTTTAAACTCCTGTAGTTCAATCCTTGTTTTGGTATTTGCTTCTGACCAATGCTTTTGGTTTGACTATTCCTAAAATTGTCCCTTTTGATTCTTGGATTTGGCATTCAGAAAAGGTTTCGGGTTTTATAATTCCTCTGTGTTTCAAACTTTCTAGTATCCTCCCTTATATGAGAGTTAACATATCTCACTGAGTTCTGATGCCAAAACCTGAGCTCATAATCATGAGCAACCCTGCTTCAGAAATCTTGGCCAGCTGCCTACTGGGCTCTAGAACCCCACTGTCTAAGCTGGTTTCCTGATATCTATAAGTTTGAAAGTATAGGCAATTTATTTTTAACAGTGTCCTAATATAACAACACAACAATTTTCTAAAGATTGGCTGATTTGGGGAAAATTCAGTTAAATAGTATTTATTAAGAAGGAATTGTTTTAGGTACTTTTAGGATTACAAAAATAAATCAGCTGAAGCTCAAATTAAGTAATTGCATCAGTTCATTAACTTCATCATTAATACATTAAGTTAATTAATACATCAAAAAATGAAGTCTTCATACTCTGTTAGGAATTTTTGCAAAAAAAAAAATGCCACGAACAGATTCTTTAGTATTCAATGTTTCTGGACATATTTTTTGATAACAAAAACTAACATTTAAAGAGAAGAAAAAATGAAGAGATGATGATTACTTTAGTGGGAAACATGAGCCATACCCAACCGTATTAATATTCAAGAAAGAATGCGGGAATGGGGGCGCCTGGGTGGCTCAGTCAGTTAAGCATCAGATTTCTGCTCAGATCATGATCTCACAGCTTGTGAGCTCCGTATCAAGCACTGCTGACAGCTCAGAGACTGGAGCCTGCTTCAATTCTGTTTCCCTCTTTCTCTTCCCCTACCCCGCTCGTGCTCTCTGTCGGTTATAAATAAATAAATGTGAAAAAAATAAAGAAAAAAAGAATGTGGGAACGTGCATAAGCAAAGTGTGATAGTAGTAAAAAGAAGGCAACGTTAATACTGACAGTGTTGTGGATGGACTTTAGAAGAAGCAGTACAAAAGCTACTTATTCAGCAAATGGAATCAGAGAGAAAGAAAAATACCCCGAGAACATGGAAAGAACAAAATCAAGAACACAAGGAAGGAAAACAAAAAGACATTTTCCAGTAGTTTTGGTACATTTGACAATTTAGATCTAAATTGTTGGGATGCTTCTAAAGCCATAGAAATAGGCTGAACATTAGTATGTGCTAGAACTTAAATGGAAGTCTTGGACCTGGCTGAGGGGTAGGAATATGATGTCTCTGCAGGGGCAGAGAAGGAAGGAAGTGAGGAGAGGGGGAGTGGGAATGAGAGAAGAAAGAAAAAGAAAAGTTTTGGAAGTCTGACAGAAGATGATTTCATTTTCACTTTATAATTGATTCTGGCTACTACTTTATCCAGTGTAATTTCTCACATGTTTAAGAACACAATAAGAGGACACGGATATGAGATTTTTTTAAGTTTATTTATTTATTTTGAGAGAGTGTATGTGAGCTGGGGAGGGGCAGAGAGAAAGAGGGAAACAGCAAATCCCAAACAGGCTCTGTGCTGTCTCCATGGAGCCCAACATGGGGCCCGATCCCACAAACCGTGAGATCATGACTTGAGCCCAAACCAAGAACTGGATGCTTAACCTACTGAGCCACCCAGGTGTCCTGGGTATGGGAATATTTTTATTTGTTTAATTGCTTGATATAAAGTAGTATGATTACTTAATCCATGTAACTGTTCTATTTATGTCACTCTTGTTTTATTTTTATTTCATTTTTGGAAGATTTTCCTGAGGGCGTGTGGGTGGCTCAGTTGGTTAAGCATCCAACTCTTCATCTCTGTCGCTCCCCTGCATGGGTATGCACTCTCTCTCTCTCTCAAAAATAAATAAATAAATATTTTAAAAAAGATTTTCCTGTGCATCTCATATTTTGGTATCTTCCATAATGTAACTTTTTTCTTTAAAAATTGTATTTGTATAGGTTATAAACAAAGAGTTAGATCCAGTGTTTGATAAATTTATATGTTAAGAGTAATTCTACTTAATGCATGTTAGAGAAAGAGAAAGATCACTTAGCTTTTTTTAATGACATATAATCAAAAAGAAAAACAAAACAAAACAAAACAAAAAACTGCATTTAATTTTCTCCCCATTAGAGAGAATAGACAAGTCAGGTATTAAAAAGATTCATGCACTTAATTTAATCTAGTTCTGCACTAGTGGAGGACATACTATGTAATAAACAATAAGCAGGTATAATCATGTAATATTTGATTAGCGGTAGAGAAAAATCTATGATCAAAATTGGTTTTTGTGAATAAAATATAGCCATACTAGAAGGGGAATTTATTTAATAGTTACTTATACATCTCATAAAATAAACCTTACAATTCCACTGGATGAAATTTAATATACTTAATAACATATTCACAAATTAAGAGAAAGTTTGGAGTTGAAATTTTCTCTCCCGGGTTACAGACTGGCCATATAAGATGGCCAGTAGGAATGTCTTATTTGGCCCACAGTGTTGTTTTAAAAAGTGAATTTGAATGTCTTCTGGGGAATCACTCATGCTCAGGTTTGCAAGGGTCTCTGCATTTCCTCTCTTCATTAATGCAGTTAGCTGCCAGGGTCTGTATAAACGTCAGACTTGTTGACCCATGTGCTGCTTATCTTGATATGTTTGCTTATATCTTTTTTTCCTTTTAGGAAAAATGTTGAGAAAAAAACTGATCATGATTCTTATATTTTCTGAAGTCACTCTCCATCAAATGCAAGTTTTGAACACGCGGCACACATGGTCACATTCTATAAGTCAATTGGAAGTTTTTCCAATTTGCTAATGAACAATGAAAGCAAAATTTCTAGGGAAAGGAAGCAGCTCCCTCGGCAGCATGCCCTGAGCAGGACCAAAGTGCTTGTATCAAGTGTGATGCAAATATAATTTTTCCTAGCATCCATTTAGAATTTCGGCAACTCTAAGTATACTTTCTTCCTTATAAGCTTTGCCTTGCCCAATTAGCTTTCAATGGGGCTTGAAATTCCCACTTGAAATGCCTTATGTTGACCTGTCCATTTTAATCAAGTTAAATACTATCTGGGAGGAAGATATATTAGCTATCACTTAGGCACAAATTAGTCTATCTGAACCTATTACTGCACATTATCAACCAGCACACACACACACACACAAAAAAAGGCCTTAGGGCACTAGTTCTCGAAATCATTCACACACTAAACCACAGAGAGGCATGGTACACTTGGTGAAAAACCATGCAATATTAATCCATTACTCTTATAGCCATTAAATATATTTGGTTGTGTTAAATCTGATGTCATTTCACTCTATAATCCATGCAGTAGGGAAAAAATCACAGATTTAAAGAATTTAACAGAAGAAAAAATCAATTATAAATATTCCATCCAATTTAAATTTTAACAATTGTTATAACATTTTATTTGGAGGAAAAAAAAAGTCGTGTTTGCTTCAGGGACATTATATTTTAGTCCCAAAGGACAGAGGGAGAAAAGTAAATCTTTAAGGGGGTACCGATGGGATGCTAAAAGAAGGTATTCAATTTTCTTGACCCTGATAGACATTTATTGTAAGGTAGGTCATCATCTTAGCAAAAATGTATCAGGAAACAAAATATTACTCTACTGACTATACACATTGGCCACACAACACATCCAAATTTCAGAAATGTGAGAACATAATGTAACTGAAGACGGAGGCCCTAATGAGGACTTCAACTGCTTTCCCTGGTTGGCCAAATAAGGAGGAAAGTTGGGTGAACAGATAATTTTTGGTACTGTGGAGGTAGAACAACTCTTTTGAACCACAGTTCTATAGGAGAATTAAGCTCCAGTGCCGTAAGGTATTGTATGCAAGCTAAGAACTCTTCTCACATGCATCAATAATGACATTAGCTATATACTTTGCTTGAAAGAATGAGTCAGGGGGGCCTGGGTGATCCAGTAGGTCAGGCATCTGACTCTTGATTTCGACTCAGTTCATGATCTCACAGTTTGTGAGTTCGAGCCCTGGATCTGGCTGTGCACTGACAGTGTGGAATTCTCTCTCTCTGCCTCTGCTTCCCACCTCTTTCTTTCAAAATAAATAAGCTTTAAAGAAAAGAAAGAATGAGTCAAATCATTTTCTATAAAACTTAATTCTCTTGTGGAATCCCATGTGAAAATGTTGGAGTATGGTGTTATTGAATAATTGGTTCAGAGTCAGAAAAAAATCTACATTCTTTTTGATTTACCTCTGAGGTAACATTACCTTGTCACCTTGACTTATTGTTATTATTACTACTATTGACATTATTATTATCTCTCTTCTTTACCATATTATTGGAAAAGACAAAAGGAGCTAGAAGATCAGGAGAAATAAAGGTAAAGTTTTTCTTGAAAATTAGCATTATCTAAGATATTTTTCTAACTCACATAGTCAATCAACCCAATGGACACTTGGATTTTGTTTGTTTTAGTACCTGAAAGTTTAATCAAAGTCTTGTTACTAATTAGAGAACAAAGCCTTTTTGTACATGAGGAAAGCTGTGAATCTTAGTGGACTCTATACTTTCATAAGAAAACAAGAACTCATAAGTGTGATGGCTTGTCTTGTGAATCAAAGAACATTTAGAAGAAAAGCACTAAAATATTATAAAAAGAAAAAAAGGAAAGTTGCTCAAGTGTTTAATGAGAAGCAAAATTATATTCTTTATATTGTGAAAGGATGAAAATTGGCAAACGGGCAGAAAGCAATGGGACTTAGAGATCATAATTTGGGGTCTCATTACACAACCGCACTGTTTAAAAAATTGCTGTTTTATGAGAGGTAGGGGTCAAAAATCAGGCAAGAACTAAACATATGGATCAGCAAATTAGTTAGATTCTCACTTCTGGAGGATTGATACTTTACATGGAGATAATATGGTCTGTAGTCTTTCTTTACTTCAGGGATTTCTCTCTTTCTCTCTCTCTCTCTCCCTCTCTCTCTCTCCCTCTCTCTCTCTCTCTCTCTCTCTCTCTCTCTCTCTCTCACACACACACACACACACACACACACACACACGTGTAATTTTCCCTTCCCATTCTGTCACCCCTCTGTCTATTCTTTCCTCCAACCTTAGGACTTTAAAGTCAGTTTACACTTATGTGGTTTTTTTTTATAATAAAAGAAGAAAGAAAGCCTCTGCGCAGTAATGAGCAGTGGTAAAAAAAAAAAAATTCTCCTCTGAGTTAATCACATCGATTAAGATGATCGAAGAAAAGCAGGTGTGAATAAGAATGAATGTGCATTTGTCCTACTTTATATTTTAATACTGTAATTACATGGCAATATGAATCTACAAGCACTGGTTACGATAAACAATATGATTATATGGTGACTCATTTCATTCAACACAGAGTTCTTCAGGGAATAAAAAATAATTCATCATAAATTACAGGGTAGTTATATTTCACTTTCACCATAATTATTTTAGGAATACCTAGATAGATTTTCATTCATCAAAAGCACAGTTAGTGAAAAGCAAATATTCCAAAATAAAGTGGATTTTAACTTTTAAATCAAATTCAGAGATCCATTCTGAATTCTTCTTGTCTTTAATATATTTCTCTGTTTAATTAATGTTCTTTAGCATATTAAACTCTGCTATAGAGACAGTACAATGAAAACAGGGCCCATAATTCACATACCAGTCACATACTAGTTATGTGGCCTTAGAATTCTAAGTCTCCCCATCTACAAGTAAAGTTTACATCCATTATTCTCCAAAAAGTAGATAGAGGTCATGACTTATAGCTTTGTATGCTGTAAGTTTTGAATGCACGTGTTTGATGTCTAAATCAGTGGTGATGTTAAATACTGGAGCGAGTTTGAATGTACTGGGGAAAATAAAATAGAGGGATTAGACAATTCAATCACAGACATGCTAACATTAGACAGATAAGCTAAAGTGGCTCAAATCAGTGAAGATAATGACGGTGTCACTAAAAGAATAAGTTAATGAAGTGCTGGAACTTGTGAAATTGGCTATTACAAAAAAAACCCTCATGGGCAAAAAGAATTTATAAAAAAAAGGTAGCTATTGCTCTGTCATTACATGTATTTGTGAATTTGTATACATCTGTAATAACCTATCTTTCTATATTTCTATTTCTCTCTGATGTATCATCCATCTACTTGTCTCTAATTTACTGTAGTATCTACTGATGCAAATCACATTATCCCAAACATAATAACTTAAAACAACAAATATTTATCTAACAGGTTCTGGAATCAAGAAATCAGAAATGGCTAAGTCGGGTGGTCTATTGGGCTAGGTTTTATGTGGCTTAGTCATGATGTCACCTGGATGATTCACTTCCAAGATGACTTACACACACCCCTGGTGACCAGAAACCTCTTTCCTGGTTCCTGGCTATATCAGCACCCCCAAAGACTGCTTGCGTGCCCCCTGAGGGCATGGCAGCTAACTTTCCCCACAGTGAGGGATCCAGTAAAGAGACAGTGAGGAAGAAGTCTCAGTGCCTTTTATCATCTAGTCTCAAAAATAGCACATTGTCATTTCAGCTCTATTCTATTTGCCAGAAGTGAGCCATTAACTACAATCCATTCTAAAAGGGAGAAAATTAGGCTCCATCATTTGAAAGGAGAACTATGAAAGAATTTATGGGCTTATTTTAAAGCCACCAAATCTGCCATCTATCAAGTCAATCTCACCTCCTACCATCTACCTATCTACCTATTTCCTTTTATCCTTCCTTTGTTCCTTCTCACTCTCTCCTTCCCTCCCTCCCTCTCTCTCAGAAGGAAGAGAGGGAGAAAAAGAGAAAGGAAGAATCTAAATAAGGTTTTCATAAGAAAAATGCTAGAAAAATAATGGTATAAAATAAAGCAATAAATATGAGCTCTGGTATTTGCTACATTTTAGGGGAGTGGCTCAATGAAACACTATGGCACATGTTTAAAGAGGCAATTTCTGGTAATTTGGATCCAAGGAAAGAGATACCCTGACCCATATTATTTTCATGTCTCCTCCTAGCAATCTTACTGAAGACATGGCTTATCTGGCCATTGAAGCTCTCTGCCATTTACAAGTCTGTCCGGATGATAAAGCAACTTTTTATGTACACCCAACAACAGGGACAAAACTTGTGCTTATACCAAAGGAAAAAGCCACATTCATGTTCTCAAATAACTTCCTCCCCAAAATATGGGTTATATATATATATATATATATATATATATATATATATATATATAACATAGATGCAATCATTCCAATATAAACACACAATGTGATAAAATCGTAAAAGTTGATGGAAACACAAAGGACCAGTGGTATATAACAAAGGGTTCACAGATTTATGATATTCTCTGAATTAAGAATTAGTGGTACAGGGGAGAAAGGGTATTCTAGGCAGAGAAAACAGCTTAAAGCTTGAAGGAATGCATGTGCATGAAATATGGCTGTGATGGATGATATGGTTGGCCCATGGAAACATGGAGAAACACATAAGGAGTGGTTCAAGATGTTTCTCAACCTTATTTCAATCATCAATCTTACAGGCTATATTCTCCTTGGATCCAGGGTACTCTCAACTTATTTCAAATGGTGATATGAAGAATTTTGACTTTTTATGGCTCTGCTTGTCACTGAAGAGGCACATCATTTGTCATGGATTCAACTGAAGGGGGAAGTTGGGAAAGCAGTTAATCCAAGTTAAAAGAGAGCTCAATGAAGTATCATGATAGAGCATGTCCTTATCTTGTTGTTATTGTTTATATATAATTTTGGCATTTAATGTGTAGGGGATATGTAAATTCAATTCAAAAAAAATTTTTTAAAGGTGTTTTCCTCCCCCTGGAAACTTCCAAGAGGTCATAACAAAATTTCATCTTCTAAGAAGAAAAGCAGCAATGTGCTTAAATTGTATGGAAACCAATTTGACAATAAATCATATTTTAAAAATTGAGTTAACAATGGGGTTACAATAGGTATTAGAATCTGCACAGATTGTGTACTTGATGTCAAAACTAGATTAACTACACATTTCCAATAACTATCATTTTTAGTGTTGCTATTCCTTTCATTAAGTTTTATTTTTTCCATCTAGGAAGGAAACATTTCCTTTCATATTGAAAGGAATTTACTCTTTTCACTGGCTAGCTGAAACTTCTAATGCAGAAGATAGGATATCTTATGTCCTTCTAGGACTTTCCACCACCTTTGATGTGGTCTCACTTTAGTATATGGGTAGTCAGAAAAATCTTCTTTCTAATCTTCGCGAATGGTTATCAAATCTGTTTGTACATAAGATTACCTAGGAAGCTTTAAAAATATTCCAATGCTTGGGAACCATCCTAGATCAATTAAAACAGAATTTGGGGACAGGATAGAAAAGGCATTCCTTAGGTGGTTCAGATGTGCATCTTGGAATTAGAACCCTTGCTGTTGTCTATCTTTCCCCATACCTTTTTTTTTTTTTTAATGTGTAAAACAGGCTCTACTTTACTTTTCCTTGAATAGGACCTATCCCTTCTTCCCTATTTGTTCCCAGACACATGTACTTTGTGACAATTCTAGAGGACAAGTTATGGCATTTATAAGCAATTTATATGGAAACCCATCTTCTAATCAGCATCTGAGTGCTGGCAAGTGGCCTCAGTTATGTGCTAAGTTACATGACCATATGACTATACTACTATGATCACCCATATCAAGACAAAGTGGCAGGGCCAAAGTCAAAGGTAGCCAACTACAATAGAGAAAACAGCTTTGAAGACTTACTTTTCGACATATCTTAACAGTAAAATAAATTCTCATCAACTGTAAGCCCAAGCATGTCTGTACTTCTTAAAACCCCAAAAAGGTAATTCAGCCCCAAACACGTTTCAATCAGTAATAATAGAACTTCTGCTAAACTTTATGAGCTATAATATTTCCCCTACAAAGAATTAATAGTATTTTATGATTTTTTTCAAGGTGTAACTCTCTTTCTCAAATGGCCTGGAACATATCTATGCATTCTAAATGATTCTTTCCTATAGATCTAAAACTTTTGCTCTTTATTAATAGAAATATTGAACCTCTGGGACACTGAGTTTCATGCAAACATTGCCTGCACTGACATTAAATTGTTTCTTTGGTTTTTAAAACCTTGGAAGCATCTGCCCTGTGGGTTTTCAGGATCTCTTTTAAGATTTCTTGCTTTATCTCTCAATTATCTCTTTGTATGAAGTATTAATTTAGGTATTTATGACACCTTAGCTGATAGTTCATCTGTTTTCACTTGAAATAAGAGTCTCTAAACTATACAGGGAACAATTATCTTCCTCTATATCTTTTCTTCAACCATTTCTCCTGCTATTCTCATTTCTTCTATGACTGGCAAAGCTTCACTCACGTCTTACACACTTCTTTCCCTTGGTGGTGGTTCCAAAAGCCTCATCTCCTACTTAAATATTAAGAACAAATAACTAGTAAATATTTTTCAATATACTTCCTATGTTGTTTTTGTATTCCTACCACCCAGAATAGTTCCAGGACTTTAACTGGTGCTCAACAATTGTTGTATAATGGCTCACTGAATGAATAAGTTAATTTCGACAGTCTTTTTCTGAGATCCATTATTTTAATAATTTCCAAATCTTTATTTAATGACATTATCCGTCAAGCTCTCAACCTAGATTTCTAGCTAGAGCTTATTTACAATTAGCAGTGGTGTGGTTTTTTTTTTCTTTTTCCTTGTACCATCAATTAGGGGGGAAGCTAACCAAGTAATGAAGACAGTTTTTGAACTCACAGGACCAAACTTTATTGACCACAAGCACAATGCACTCTGGTCAACAGCGGTACTCAGAAGTTTACATGTTTTTGTACAAAATCATGGGTTACATTTTTAAAAATTAAACCAGTCTCTATTTCAGTCCCTTTAATTACCTGAAATAAACCCTTCACAACCTGGCAAGTGCTTCACATGAATGGTGTTGGCAAGACTTCCCAGACAGCTTGTCATTAGAGCCCTCTCCAGCATCTGCCTTACTGCAGAGGGATAAAACACACGCGACTTGGGCTGAATAAATCTGGGTTACAGCATAAACTCCATCACCCATCCTCAGTGAGCTCAGCCAAGTTAATTTGCATATATGTGTTTTAATTCCATAATTTATAAAATATGGAAAGTAACAGGTATATGAGAAACACATCACAGAACTTCAAAGTTTAAATAGGGCCAGCCTATATAAATCGTGAAATGATACTTTTGTTATTATTTAGAATAGTGCCCTAAAATGCTTTTCTCATAGACAAATCATCCAAACTACGATTGTTTTAAGGTCAGTAAAAATAATTTCCAAAAGCACAATATATATTTTTTTAAACCATTTTTTGTTATTGCTATTGTTGTATGGACATTATCAAAGTCAGGTGATTTTTTTGTTTGTTTGTTTTTAACCGAAAGTGTTTGGGACACACATTGGTCCCAAGTGTGTTCTGAATTTATTAATAATACTGCACAAAAAAAGGATGTCACAGTTCTTAAAAAACTTCCAGATCCTTTATATGGGCTTTTAATGTAATCACTATGATACAGTCCTATAAGACATCTGGTCCTAATAATTGTAACTGCAACGTGGTAATGCTAATGATGCTGTTGTTTATAATAACACAATAATAATTATGATATTTATTTGGTATTTATTTGTGCCAAGGACTGTTCAAAAAGTTTCATAAATATTAACTCAATTAATCCTCACAACTCCATGAAATAGATATAATTATTCCCATTTCTTCAGATGAGAGTTGATATATACAAGATAAAAAACTTGCTCACATTCATTTTAAACTTTTAACAGGTCATGGCATCCTAATGGGTCACAGATTTAGCCTAGGTGATATGATAATTCCCTAATGTCATAGGATTGATGTAGGAAAAATAGAAGATGGTAGATATAAAAATATAAATTTATAAACTATTATAAAGAGCACAATTTTCCAGAAGGATAAATTGTCACTCAAATAAGAGGAAATTTCTCCAGAGACAATTTATATAATTAATGACAGAATAAGAACAAGAATTAGGCTATGTACACTTTTCAACCACACCAACTCTCAGATAAAGAAGGAGAAAAATAAAATAGTCTTTCCATAGGCTGGATATGCAACAGTGTACAAAAGTCAATTCTCTTTTTGGAAGCAGTTAATGCAGAATTGTAGAATTTTGCTTTTTCAAAATATTTTAATTTTAGCGACTTCACCTAAAATACTTTTGCATGCTAACATTATTTTAATCATTAAAACTTTCTAAACTTCTGGGAGATAACATTTATGCTTTCGCACATTACTTTTAGGTATGTGTGGGACCATTAACGGGAATAGTTTACAATTCACAAATGGCTAGAAGTTTGTTGGGCACTTGACACAGTACCATTTGAAACAGTTTTATTTTATCTCTACTTTTAATACTTCTTCAGTAGAGGCACTTTGCAATATTAAAAATATGTATTAGCTAAAACACAAAACTTCTTCTAGAAGAAATGGAAGCTGGGTGAGAGTGTCATTTTGTGTGTGTGTGTGCGTGTGTGTGCATGAGAGACAGAGAGAGAGAGAGAGAGAGAGAGAGAGAGAGAGAGAGAATCAGCCACAGATTTTCCTAAGGCAATTGCTGTCTGGAAGGAAAAAAAATGTGAAATCACCTAAATAATTTATATTTATTTATGCTTATATTTGTATTACATGTAATATTAATATATATTTAAAAATTATCATAGAAATTTTATATACATAATTTATATGATAATTTTTATATTTATTTTATATATGTATATAATTTTATATTTAATTTATATATATAAATAATTATATATATAATTTATATTTAATTTATATATATAGTTATATATATAATTTATATTGAATTATATATATATAATTTTAAAGTATCTCTGACTTAACCTTTAAAATTCTATTCCATAAAATGTTTTTAATATTTTTTGATGTTTATTTATTTTTAAGAGAGAGAGAGAGAGAGAGAGAGACAGAGCACAAGCTGGGGAGGGGCAGAGAGAGAGGGAGACACAGATTCTGAAGTGGGCTCTAGGCTCTGAGCTGTCAGCACAGAGCCCAACTCGGGGCTCCAACTCAGGAACCACAGATCATGACCTGAGCCGAAGTCGGACGCTTAACTGACTGAGCCAACGAGGCGCCCCATTTCTATAAAATGTTTTTAAATTAAATCATGTATACTTTATACATTAGAATGTTTTCATTTCAAGTCTGCCCTGTCCCATAGGTATAGGCTGGTTAATGAAACAATGTGCTGTAAGAGCAGAAAAAAATTCCCATCATTTTGGGAACCAGTGTCTAAATATTATTCCTTCATGGTCCCTAATTTGTGGTCGTGAACACATCACATACAAATTTGAAAAAAATCATTAATAATTAGATAGATTCCCATGTGATACCTGCAAATTCAATGCTTAATCATAGAAAGCTTTACATTTTACTAACACCACCCTAACACTGAACAATCACAACACTGAACCATTATCAAGAATGTCCAATAAGTTCTTTAAAGGTAGATCATTAATTTTTATGAACACTTGCTGGTTGCAAAGCATAATACCCTATATATAGATTATGGGTAACAGACTGCTTCCCTACTGTTCTGCCATCAACCACATTTTTTCTCTCTTAAAATTTTCTGCTCCAGATGTCTCCTTGGATGAGCTTTGCCTGAAGATGACTGCAATGGCATGCACACTCTCCCTTTTCATACAGAAACATTTTTTTTTAACATGGGTTGCAAATGCCTCAGGGAAAAAGCCCTCACCAGCCCTTTTAGCATTGGGCTTGCATAGCATCTGAATTTACACTTCACATAAATGTTTAATTTAAAGAACAAACATTCTAGAGAAGAAGCTAAAGGAGATGGGGGAGCTCTATGTCTCTCTCTCTTTTGTACAATGTCAACTCCCCAGTTTATTGCTCAATAAATGCTGACAACATTAGGAAATATTCTCCTATGAAGAAAATTGGGAATCTAATTTCATTTAGTCCAATTCTATCTAGAGATTACAAATGCTTCCATTATTTGCTGTAATGACCCACCAAGGGGAATTGCTCTGAGAAGATTAGGCCATGCGATTGAAGTCTTTATCAGTATTATAATACATATTTGGGGAGTTGCCACTTTGCAACCATAGGAAATTGAGGTAAACAACTCTCTGAACTTCCCGTTGATTATGTCAGGGGAAAATGGCCACCTTATTACAACTCTTTACAAGAAAGACCATTGCCTTAATGTTTGTGGCTAACGACTAAAGATTCCAATTTTTACATGTTTTACCTTCTTCAAAGGTGATTTGAGGTAGGACTGAGTTAACAAATGCTAATGTTAAGAAGGAAAAAATACTGACACACCCTGATTCCATTCAATTAAAAACAAAAACTTGCTTTTAAAATTAAATGTAAACTCAAAACTAAAATGTTCATGATTTTAAATGTTTCTATGATTTCATTTTGATCCGCTTTTGTATTTTCACATACGATAATATATTTGGTCTTCTCTTACAATCTCTATATTAAAAAATAAACTCTACTGCATAATTAAAAGGCTATTTGTCAGGGTACCTGGGTGGCTCAGTCAGTTGTGCAGTCGACTTTGGTTTAAGTGGAGCCCACATTGGGCTCCCTGCTGTCAGTGTAGAGCCTGATTCAGATCCTCCCTGCCCCTCTTTTGCTGTTGTGTGCACCTGCGTACTCTTTCTCTCAAAAATAAATAATGTTTAAAAAATAAAAAGTGATTTGTAAAACTTTCAATGCACAGTATCAGAAGAATACTGTTCGACTAAGAAAACATGAATTTAAGTATCATTTTAATGGAAACAAAAAAGATGCACATCTAGTTTTCTTTTGTTTTGTCCTAATGATCAATTCTTATGGCAAACTTTCATAGCACATGAATGTAATTCATTTTGCAAATTTATCATGTTTTAAGCATTAAAATACCTTGAATAAAATATTTCAAAGGAATGGAAGATCCTCCAAAAATTCTATCCTTTTTTTCTTTTAGTATCTGCATTTCAGTATTTAATAATGTTTAATTTTTTAAGTTTAATTGATTTACTTTGAGAGAGAGACAGAGAGAGTGACAGAGGGAGGGACAGAGCGAGAGGGAGAGAGAATCCCAAGCAGGCTCAACACTGCCAGCGCAGTGTCTGACACGAGGCTCAAACCCACAAAACCTCGAGATCATAAACCTGACCTGAAACCAAGAGTTGGACACTTAACCAACTGAACCACCCTGAGGCTGGTTAATCATGTTTAAAACTTTCAAGCAATACTAAATATGAATATTGTTTTAAAAACTCCACTGAAACCATAACTATATTGCATGAGTTGATGAATGAAGTTACCTATTTTTTGCAGAGTGCTCTTCATTAGGATAAAAGCAAATAGAAGTTACCTTTTATTACAATTTTTGGAAAGGTAAGTCTCAAATTAATCTGGAGAACAGTAAACCTTGAACTGATTACTACTTGGTAGAACATGTGCTTTGTTGAAGTGGGCAATAGTATATAAAATAGATATTCTTAAGCTGCAAGAGAAATCCTTTATTTAGAGACATAAACTTCGGGCTATAAGGCAAGCTAAAGAGCATTTAAATGGAGAGTTTGCCAGAAGTTAGGAAATTGGGGTTCTGATTCATACAGGAATTGAGAATTCAGAGTTCAAATATTACAAAGAGAAAACAGTGGTCACAGTATCCATAATGTACCATCATTTGCTATGAAATATTTAAATATGCCAAGAGTTTTATGTTCCACCTACCTATTGTCATAGCTTATTATAGAAAGTAGTTAGATAGAACTTTCCTTCAGAAGATGTAATGATAGGAAATCTTAAAAAATTAGAAACCACAGTGACACTATGAGCTGATCCCTCAGGGCTCTCTCTGCAGGATTAAATACTCTCCTAAATGGGATGCCTGACTAATGAAGGGATTATGGAATTAGGCAGTCATGTCCATTACAGAGGTATTATTTCTGTTCATTCTCCTGAAAATACCAACCATGTGCCTCCAGAAATAGGATTAAATATCAATCAGTAATTAATAGCTTGGAAAGCAGAGAAACCAGGGATAGAAACATAAATAAGGGATGGAATTCTAAGGTTAACAGTTTTGGCCTTAACAAACTTTGAAACTTTGAAAGTGGACATATAAGACAGAGAATCTGTACTAAAACAGAATTAGGTATTTAACACGAGTTATCTGTCCTACATCTCAAAACTGCCACAGTGTCTACATTAAAGATTCTATTATTCTAAATGATATTTTAGGTGACAGGGAAAACATGAAGACTCCAAATTTTAATTGTAAAATGCACACACACACACACACACACACACACACAGTGATTTCTGTGATTATTGCTGGAACCTGAGAGTTTGCTATTATTATGTGTGTTTATTAGGTCATCTGATATGCTCTGGCCCCAAATAATCCTGAATTAAGAGTTTTATACATTCTACAGTGTCATAAACTTAAATCCAATGCTCCCAAATTTAAAGATTTTATTTTGAAAATGCCTAGAAACATAGGAAACAATAGTATTTCAATAGTTCATATCAATAATTATTTTAACTGAGCACAATATTCATGATTTAACAGTTATACAGAAATAAACAAGTTTTATATATAAAGGTAAAACTATAAAGTGTTATATATATATAATTAGTAGTTTTACTAAGTATATATAAAAGTAAAACTACTACTTTATATATATATATACACTTTATATATATATATATATACACACACATGTATATACACTTAGTAGTTTTACTTTTATATAAATATATAAATTTTTATAGAAAGATATAAATTATTTTGGAAATAGTTTACTCATTAAAATCAACACTTTCACCTATTAATGGCTGTACATGTTTCTTAGATATTAAAAAAAACTCAAAATGTTTTTTAAAGAACTATTATTTGAAAACTTATAGAAACATTTTTATTTTATACATATTGGAATTAGTAATTGCCCATGTTGCATATATATTATCTAGCTAAACTTTGATTTTTTAGATCTTACATATCTACTGATCTTACTGAGATTCTATCTCTTGGGAAAGGGAGCCTATGAAATAACTATTTCATGTTTATGCGATCCTAGGTATAATAAAAGACAACTGAGTTTATCTCATTCCATTTTACTTACAAATGGATGGAGGAGACCATTATATAACAAAATTATATTTTGTTATTTATTTTTTATTAGAGGATAATTCTTTTTAAAGCAGGCAGTCCTGTGTGGTGTAATTTGCACAAATTTGATTAAATCTGATTTGTGCCCAAATCAAGATACAGATCCCTTTCACATATACAAGGAAACACTGGCAGCTGTAAACAACATCAAACTGTCAAATAAGTGGAGTACATCTTTAATTTATTTATTAACTCAAAATATTTATTTATAGCTGTGAATTCTCCACCATGGAAAGCTGAAACATGAGACAATTCATGCTATTTAAATCTCATGATTTAGGAGAGTAAATAACACATAACAAATAACTAAAGGATATTTGACCATGTCCAATGCTAGAAGACAGATAGTAACTCCTGGGGTTTCAAAGACAGAGATTTGTTTTTGTTTTGTTTTGAGAATAAGGGAAGTTTCATGTAAGGCAGAATTTCAGCAGAGAGCAATGCAATGACAAATACTGAACAAAGTAACGCTGACAGTATTTATGTTTATGGTCAATGTTACGTGTTAAGAATGGTGATGGGTGCTCGACTTCATTGAAGCATTCATTAAACTCAGTTAGTGCAGACTACAGCCTAAGATATGCCAGGCAAGGAAATAATTATTTACAAACTTTAATAATAAGTAAATTTCTACTGACATTACACTTACTACTACTAATAAACACAATGAAAAACAATAGAGGCTGCTATGAGAACATATAACAAGGGCACTTGATTTAATCCAGTAAAGATAGAGATTGATAACAGGTGGTCCTAAGTGGTACTGACCTTTGAGCTAACATCTGAATGTAGAGTAAGAACTAAGCAAACAGTAGCAGGCAGATAGAGAAGTGAATATTCTGCTGAGTTTGAGCAGCTGGATAAAGGTGCATCTACAGTCAGTCATACTGCTACACTTTTAATTAGGTGAGTCAATTAATTCCATTCATTATAGACACCAGCTTTATTTTAATTTTCTGTTACATTCAATACAAAGGGTCTTAATTGATTTGGAAGTGTATTGACCACTTGCACGCAAACCATTTTCAGTTTATAATTTTAGATATCTCTAGAGAGTTTCATGATTAATGAATTTAATTTAATAGAATTTCTAGAAGTAATGAAGTGGACTAAGTCCATACACTAATGTATTTTTTTGATGCTGGTCAATTTAATTTACATATGAAATAATAAATAATTTTGATATTATTCAATCAGAGTATAAATAAACTATGTATTGAATTTCCTTGCAAACCTCTGGAAATGTTTCAATCCCAAGTACTTCCAACTTGCCAAAACATAAAATATAAAATATGTGAACATTTATATTTCATTAAGTTCTAATAAAAATTTAAATTGGTAAAAATAAAAACAGTAAAGCTATTTTTATCTTTGTTATCAAAGCATGTCAATATTTCATGTTAACTATCCTTTTCTTTTTCCTATACCCCTGCCATAAAATGATCTAACACTAAAGGTGTTTGAATAATTGAATTTGATGTCCTATTTTGACTTGCCAGATTGATATGTAGAAAACTCTTTTGCTGCAATGTTGCACTTTTAAAATTGGAAAATATTATAGAGGATGTTATGTCATTATAAATGTAGACACTATAAAAGTAAAATATGGAACTAAAATACCATTAGCTACAATGTACTTTTTACTAAATATCTATGTGAATTGGAAAAGAATCTACTGAGCAATTTATTCATCATTTATTTAAATTCTCAGCACAATAACAGCAATAATGACCTGTTGGTCAGGCATTTCCTGTAAGGTAATGACCATATAGATCAAAGGTCCTCAACTCCTTTTAAAAAGCTCCTACTACTCCAGATACTCATTAACTCTTAGGGAAAGCTTGGGCTAAGAGGTCATTAATGCTGGTGGAAAAAAGTGCACATATGGTTCATACCATGGATAATGTGCAAATGAGAAATGTCATCACTAAAAAAGTTATTATAGAATTGAAAATCAGCATCTTATTTTCACAGAGTATTTTAACAGAAAAAGTTTCCTTGGGAATAAACCAACACTTCAAACACTCTTAAGAAGAGTTCATTCAAATTCTGATTTAAATTTCTTTCATATGCACATGCCCATTGCTATCTTTTCCTACAGGAAATCTTTCCTGATCCTGCCTCCAAACTAAGATACTTCTACTGTATGCTCACACACTGTCTTGTAGTTTTCCCATCATTGCACATATTTGCTCATTTTCTTATTGCTCGTAGAGTGTAAAGTTCATGAGGCCAGATGTCCGACCTTAATCCTGCACCAATCAGGGCACCTCCTGAGCAAGCTGATTTTCTGGTACATAGTATGTTGTTAATAAATGGACAGATAAATTACTTAGCAATTTACAATATACATTTTATTCAAGGGGTGATTGTTAATTTTTCTAATATTAGTAAGTTTACTTTAGGCCATTAGTAAAACCTCCACAAGTATTTTAAAAACTACCCCTCAGTACCTCCTTTTCTTTACTAGAAGTGTATGTTAATAAAACACTCACAATTAACATCAAATAAATTATGACAATGTGAAATAGTGAATACATAATACTTTAAAATATTAGACCTACACATCAATTTAATCATAATTCCTAAGTTTTTTTCATTGTGTGTAAAAATTATAAACCTTATGTATGCTATTAAATATAGTATATACTTTCCATTACACTATATAAAAATTATGTTTTATTTCAGGTCAGGTATGTATATTGATGATAGTTTTTTGACATAATTACCAGATTTAACTTCCATTACCAAATACAAAACTCACAATTTATCTTTTTTGGTTGTTCTCTCTATATAGCAAGAAAGATATTTATTATAACCAAAATTAATAATTCCATATATAGCATATATAACTTCTTGTGGTTTTACATTTTATTTTTATCCATAGTTGGTGGTACCAGAAATTAATTTGCCAAACAAAGTACATTAAAACAATTCCAATTTAAATTTAAGTATACTTAATATCAGTGTCTTGACAATAAGAAATACTTGACTAGAGGGCTAATGATGAAAAGGATCTTATGGAAAATTAAAACAATCTTGGTATTACACCAGGGAATGATTTTAAAAGACAAAATCCCTCTTAAAATATTTTTAAAATAATATTACTCTTCATTAAAAAAACACCCTACCTATGGAATGGGAGAAAATAACTGTAAACCACATATCTGATATAGAAGATGTATACAACACACTTACAAGAATGTATAAGAAACACATACAACTCAATAGCAAAAAATCAAATAACCCAATTAAAAAAATGGGCAAAGGACCTGAATATACATTTTTCCAAAGAAAACATACAAATGGCCAACAAGTGCATGAAAAGGTGCTAAACATCACTAATATCAGAGAAATGCAATTTGAACTACAATGAAATAATATCTGAAACCTGTAATAACGTGTATTATCAAAAAGATAATAACAAATACTAGAGAGGATGTGGAGAAAAGGAAACCCTTGTACACTGGTGATAGGAATGTAAAGTACTATGGAGTAAATGTAAAGCATTATAGAGGTTCTTCAAGAAATTAAAAATAGAACTACCATATGATCCAGCAATTGCTGGATATATACTTCTAAGTATATATACAAAAGAAATAAAAGCATTATATCTAAGAGATTTCTGCACTTTCATGCTCTTGGTAGCATTATTCACAATAACCAAGATATGGAAACAATCTAAATGCCCATGGACTGATGAATGGATATTAAAAATGTGGTGTACAAACACACACACACACACACACACACACACACACACACACACACTACACTATTAGTCAGTCTTTAAAAGGAAGCAACTTGTCATTGCAACTACATGGATGAACCTGGAAAGACTTATGCTAAGTTGCAATAAGCCAGACAGAGAATAGAAGCATGGTGTCATATGTGGGATAAGAAAGGAAAAGTTGAACTCACAGAAGTAGGGAGGAAAAAAGTGGTTGTCAAGGGCTGGAGGAGAGGGGAATAGGAAGAGGTTGGTGAAAGGGTAAAAACTTTTAATTATAGGATAAATAAGGTCTGAATATCTAATGTAAAACATGGTGACTATAGTTGATAACACCATATCACCATAATTGAAATTTGTCAAAGAAGTAGGATGTAAATGTTGTCACACACACAAAAAAGGTAAGTATGTGAGGTGATGGATAAGTTAATTAACTTGATTGGTAGAATCCTTTTACAATGTATACATACATCAAATTGTCATGCTGTACATTTTAAATATATTACAATTTTATTTGTCAAATGCTACCTTAATAAAGCTGGAAAAAAAAACATGTATGCATTATATACTTAACACATAGAGCAAAAATTAGTCTTGTTAATTGAAATAATTCTCCACATAATGAGTTTAATTTTCCTAAGATCATTGACTATGTTTTTCTAAATCATCTAAACCCCATTTACCAGGAGAGAAGCTGACTGCCCTCTGATACCAAACACATGAGTCACATCAGGTGGTAATTCAAGCTATATTCCAACATAGCTGTACAACTTACAATAATCACTGACTGATTCTTCTAATAAGAGATACAAAAGTATTTAGTTCTGAGACTTTATAATTAGAGTAACATTGATCTTGTCAGTTAATATAATTCTTGCTCTTAAGTTATCAATCTCAATTTATTTTCCAGTGGGAACTAAATATAAACATGTATTTGTATATATTTTCTTTTCAGAAATTATTTTCTTACATTTATGTCATATAATTTGAGTTTAATAATAACTTCAGATGTGCATGACTGGTCTATATTTAAGTAATGCTAGGATTATGTGTAAGACAGGAATCTAGTGCCCTCGACCATCCCAAAGCCCCTGGTGAACCTCTGTAAGGATTAGGTATCATTACAGATTTACAATCTAGAGCAAGGTGTGAGTGGGAAGAAAAGGCTGAAAATTATCTGTGAAACTACACATATAAAAAGAATGAGGTGGATATGCAGAAGAGCGTTCCTAAGTTAGAAGCTAAAAACAACCTGAGAACACTGGTCAATTTCAAGAGAACGTAATTTCATTACAATAAACAAAGTTGGCTTTTATAATGATGCGAGAATACTCATCACTGTGTTCTGTGTAAGCTGTTTAAGTAGGCATAAAACATACAAATGCGTTTGAAATATTTATGAAAAATGGTAATTATATATAACCCTTAAAGAAATAGAAATCAGTTTTTGTAACTCATAGCCTCCCAACAGTTGTTCAAGTGATGTACTAATGTAAGATCATTTTGGTTGGAAACAGCATGAACTACATAATATCTATAAATAGTATCTTCTTGTGATTGTTCCTCAAATCACACAAAATGATTCTAAGATTTACATCAATCGGTTCATGTTTTCAAGTTTTTAGAAACAAGCAAGATTTGTTAACTTACTCCTACATTTTGCCTGTTTTTTTTAAGTGTATTTATTTTCAGAAAGAGAGAGAGCATGAGCAGGGGAGGAGCAGAAAGAGGGAAAGAGAAAGAATCACAAGCAGGCTCTGCACTGTCAGCTCAGAGCCCAATGTGGGGCTCAAACCCACGAACCATGAGATCATGACCTGAGCTGAAACCAAGAGTCAGACGCTCAACCGACTGAGCCACCCAGGTGCCCCATAAATTTTGCCCTTTTAATAATTTCTAGCAATAATTAAGCCATGAATATATAGTAAAGTTCTTAAATTGCAATGGTCTACAATAATATGGACTCATGCTATAGTATAAAGTTACAGGTAAAATCAGCCAAGTCTTTCGGCACTTATATTTAATTTTATAGTGTGTCACTTTCTTCAAAACTGCATGTCTCATACTGTTTTCCCAGGAAGTATATGATAATGATACATATATTCCTGTAAGTTTTTTGTCAGAACTTTTCCCATTAAATTATAAAAGGGAGAACTGTCATATAAATTCTACAGCAGTTCAATTTATTAGGCAAGATTTTGGATGTTCCACGCACATCTCTGTTTTATGAAAAGTTTGGTTAAATTTATTGCCCCCTCACCTACTAAATCAGCTCAATAGCTGCAATAGTTAGACAACCAGGTCCTTTTGGCATTGTCCTTTTAATTTTTTCTTAGTGCAAATCAATATACCACTTCTACATTTTTAGCAATGATTAATTTCCAATTGCTAGTCTTGCCATCATTCTTAATTGCTTGACAATTTTGTAGGGATGTCAAAATTTTAGCACTCAGAACACATTGGAGTAATATCTTCAAAACTATTTTATGATTGCACAAATTATTACTACACACCTCTCTCATCTCTCTTGCTATACTGAAATATCCTACTCACCTACAACTGTGTGCATAAAATGGGAAAGAATACACTATGGTTCTCCACTTCGTAAGTATTCTCAGGAATATTACTGAACCATCCACTAAGTATATTGTATGCAATATTTATATTCTTAAATTACAAACTCCCAAAACAAGCTTTCATTAAATCTGTAATTTTCCAATTTTCTGATCGTAACATCACCTGGAAACATTTTGGAGAACAACACAATTCAATTTTAACAAAAAATTTTAAAAGACAGATTATGGATAAGAACCTTACTAGCAACAAAAATCTTACAAAGATGAATAAGGTGGACTTACTAATTTTCATCATAAGCAAGTGAGAGTGGGGAAAAAAGGGGTAGAGGGAAAGAAAAAAATATCGCAGAGTAATATTTGTACTTTCAGTATCAAAGCACACTACGACTGGAAGCTGGTGCTTTGATATCTTTAGGCTGCAGGCTTAGATTTCATGGTCCGGCAGAATTTACATAATAAAAACAAAGCAATAACTTGGGGACACATAGGGTTTCCAATTTTTATGTTTTGAAGCAAGGACATTAAAATAAAGCAAATATGAAACTGCCTTTTACCATTCACAATTTCAAAACATAAAAAAAATTAAAAGAGTGAGACAGTTGTTTAAAAAAACATGTTAAGCATAATGGAAGGAGGGGAAAGAGAGACAAGATAGGAGACCAAGATGGTGCTGGTATCAACAGCAAGCGAGAGCCGGACACAGTCTGCAACGGCAAAGTGTTGCTTGGAGGCCAAGAAAGAAACAAAATCAAAGAATGTTTCATGAGAACTTTTAAAAGTAATAATAGTTTTAAAAGTATACAGACTAAATAAACATAGATTATCCTTTTAATTTATTAATGGATTCTAGCTTTGTTAAAATAAAACAGTATTTTCTTCATTATGATATTTTTATTTTTATATTTATTTATTTGGCAAAAGAATGGCATTTGATGACTACTAATAGAGCCCAAATTAGACAAATTAGTTAATATATCTGTGTTTCAGAGTGTTCGTTGTTAAATGGCGATCATCACAATTATGTCATGTGCATGTGTGCGTGTGCGTGTGTGTGTGTTTCAAATAAATCAGTATACCCAAACTGAACTCTCAGAAAGGTTCCCTGGTATATAATAACATACTCAAAAATGTTAGATGTATTATTTTTGTCGTCTTTATTCCAGATTTAATTTCATATGATCTCCAAAAACTCAACTAGGTGATTATTCAGATACATTTCAATCCCTTAGCTTGTAAACACATCTGAGGTAAATTTCCTGTTTACAGGATTAAAAACTTGTATTGCTTCCATATTCCCAATTTAGGAACAATGACTAATACAAGACTAAATATTTGTTGGACTAGTTATGGAACAGATACAGATATAGTGTGAAGAGAAGGGATTGATATACAGAATGAATGAGATCATGAAATAAGAGCTTATCACTAAAGACGGACGATCAGAATGCAAATGCCAAATGCACCACTTCCCAGCTATGTGATCTTGGGACAGTAACTTGACATTCATTTTCTCATCTATCGGAATCATGGCATAGGATTTTATGAGGATTAGATAAATTTATATTTGCAAAGTCCTTAGAAATGTTCATAGAATAGAGAAGCCAATAGAAATGTAGTTATTAGTACTATAATGGTTAAGATATCAGTCAATAAACTAAGCTTTCTTTAAAAAATGCAACATTCCCTGGGGTGCCTGGGTGGCTCACTCTGATAAGCATCTGACTCTTCAGCTCAAGTCATGATGTCACAGTTCATGAGTTCCAGCCCTGCATGGGGCTCCGTGTTGACAGTGCAGAGCCTGCTTGGGATTCTCTCTCTCTCATCTCTCTGTCCCTCCCATGTTTGTGCCCTCTCTCTCTCTCTCTCAAAGTAAATAAGTAAAAACTTTAAAAAAAAATACAAAATTCTCTTTGAGAAAGACGAAACTTCCCTCTATATAAATACAAAGTTACATGTCATTCTCATTGTTATGTCTGTTCTTTGAAAGTTATCTGCCCTCCCCCCAAAAAAGAACCGTAATCTGTGCCCTGAAAACTAAAAAAAATTAAAAAGACATTTTGCAGACAGAATGACAGTGATTTACCCCAAGACAAGTTCTGTGGCCCCTCTAAAATAGAAAAATATGAAATTTTGGTTGAATTCAATTCAAATTTAAGAAAATATCTTTAGGTATTTATCTCTCCAAACTAAACTTCCATAAATACATTTGTAGGTAGAGAAACATAATATAGTAAAGACTGTAGGGCATTCCCATGGACTCCATGTTGAAAGTCAGTCTAGAAGTAAGTATTGGGACCAAAAAAAAAAAAAAAAAGTCTGACGACAGTATTCATATTTTGGCATAAGGTGGCCATGTCAAAATGTTAAAACAGATCAAGAAAACAAGTTGGTTCCAACAAACTGGAGTAAGTGGAATACGACGAGACTCAAATAGAGTCGAAGGCTGGCTTTTGAGAATCAGTAAAGATGTGATGAATTTGCACATACCATGCATTTAGGGAGCTAAGAATGAGACATACGTACATTTTGCTGTATTCTATTCCTACAGTAGGGAGCAGGATTTTTCCATTCACTCTATAAATAAAATTCTGTGACATGTTTGAACCCCTCTTGAAGTAGAATGCAGGTTCTCAATTTTTTTGTGACTTACTATAAAACGTGTATAGATATTACATAATACTTAACATTCAGAGTAGGAAATAAATTCTTACAAAAACAATTAAACCATTCTGTTTACACGGCTTGATATTATTCTCCTCCCATCCCACAAACAATAAATCACTTCCCCGAATAGTGTTTATATTTCCACATGTTTTAAATCTATAATCAATCAATCTATCTATCATCTATCTATCATCTATCATATTGTTTCAGATATATTTATGCTTTACAGAAGTACTGTACTGTATATACCTTTATGCACCTTGTCCTTTTCACCCAACATATAACATTATGTGTTTGGCTCTTAAGCATAGAGACTGGCACTTACAGCATTAGATCAGATGTTTTAATTGTTCTATATTTTAATTGCTCTTAGAAGCTGTAGTTGACAGTTTCTAAGATGTATGCCAATGATCCCTGCTTCCTACTGACTTGTTCTAAATGAAAATCAAAAGCAACGAGTTGCCACTTCTAAAATTAGATTACAAAGCTTCTGGCTTCTCTCTTGCTCACCTTCTCTTACCCTTTCACTTGTTTGAAAGTCGGCTACCATGTTGTGAGCTGCAGTATGGAGAAACCCATATAACAAGAAAGTAAGGGATGCCTCTAATAGCCAGTGAGGATCTGAGGCTTTAGGCCTAACAGCTCACAAGGAACAGAATCCTGCCAACAATACTTTAATGAGCTTAGAAATAGCATTTCTCCAAATTTTAGTCTTGAAATAAGACAACTCTGGCTAACATCTTCCCTTCCCTTACCTTCCCTTCCCTTCCCTTCCCTTCCCTTCCCTTCCCTACCCTACCCTACAGTCTTACAAGAGGTCCTGAGCCAGAGAACTCAGCTAACTCATGCCAGCCTCCTGACCCACAGCAACTGTAAGATAATTAAATGCACGTTGTCTTAAGCAGTTATATTTTGCGGTTATTTGTTACATAACAATGGATAAATAATGAACTCCATTGTATAAATAATAAAATATATGCGTTCACATGTTGATAAGCATCAAGATTATTACTATTATTTTTTTTTGGCTATTACAAAGTATTATGTGGTGCATATTCAAATGCCTCCTTGAGAAGATGTGTAATAGAATCTATAGTATGTATACCTAGGGGAAGACATGCTGGGTTAAAGTAAAGAAATTTTTTATTAAATTGTTTTTGGTGTTTTGCACTCCCATCAAAAACATATGAGAGTGATTCCTTCTTCATGTACTTACCAACATTTTCCATTAACATATTTTAACTTTCTCACCTAACTGACATGGTTCGAGCGGTGTCTCACTGCTGTTTTAATCTACATTTCCATGATCATGATGAGGATGTTTATCTTTTCATATACTTATTGACTGATGGTCATGATTTGGTCATGGCAAGTATTTAGTACTTCTTTCATCATGAGTTTCAGGTCCTCTTTATAAACAATAGTAGAGCTGGACCGATAAACAGTAAAAATTTGGTGTAATAGGAGTTGTGGTGTGGTGTGGTGTATATGGAATTGTGGAACATACTGCTTCCTTAAGAAGTATAGAAACTGGTGGAGAAATACTATGATTTGATAATTTTCATAATCTTTATCCTCTCTTTCCTTCATAACTGACATGTGATAAATCAGAAAATCCTAATGGGTTTACTTTGAAATGATATTTAGATCTGATCATTCCCTGCCATTTCTACTGTTACAATTCTCACATAAATCAATTCTCTCCCATCTTGCATACGTGCCATAACATCCTAATTGGTTTTCCTCTTTCAATATTCTATTCGATTATAAATAGTGCAGTAAGTTCAGTCATTTAAAAACTGAAATTAGATCAACACAGCAGCAAGATTATTTAAAAAGTAATTACTTAAAAACACAAGTTAGATATTGTCATGTATCTAATCAAAATTTATCAGCAGCTCCACTTTTCACTCAGAGCAAAATCAAAAAACTTTTATCAATCCAGCCGTATGACTGATCACTCCCTTACTTCTTCAGTATTTGCTCACATGTCTATCCTGACCCCCTCCATGACATACTCTCGCTTGCCTAATTTGCTATTTTTATTTATTTTTAATGTATATTTACTTTTGAGAGAGAGAGAGAGAGAGAGAGAGAGAGAGAGAGAGAGAGAGAAAGAGAGAGAGAGCAGGGGAGGGATAGAGAGAGGGGAGATAGAGGACTTGAAATGGGCTCTGAGCTGAGCCCCAATTTGGGGCTCAAACTCATGAACTGTGAGATCATGACCAGAGCCAAAGCTGAATGCTTAACTGACTGAGCCACCCAGGCACCCCATATTTAATAATCCTTACCATCTTTAACACATTGTACACCTTACTTGTTTACCTTTACTATCTCTTTAGAGTTAGTGGAGTAGATGGCCCATGAGTACAAGTATTTTATCTATTTATTCACCAAGAATACCCAGAATAATATGCTCTCAATGAGTATCTGTTGAATGAATGAAGAATCATAAATGATTTTAAATAGTAGTCTTCTAATTTTTCGACAGGACAATGTATATGATGAGAGGATAACCAAAGAGCATCTCCTAACTGAATCATATTTCTGTAACCAGGGAATGCCATAGTACAGTGTATATAGCTCCTGGAGCACTTAAAAATATTCCTGAGTGGACAGTATCCAAAGACAGCCGCTATTACTCAAGGTTTACAAATTTTAAAAAAAGATGCAACTCTTGGGAAAAGAAATTACAAAGAGTTGCTCTGTCCTTCCAGCTGATGTGACCCTGAACCAAGATCCTAAGTTTGGGGATCAGTACAAAATCTCTCACTGGCCTCCCCTGGTCAGGTTACTTGGGAAGGACAAAACTTGTACAACTGGTGGCTAAGCAGAGACCTCTTTCAGACACTAGCAAGTATGGAGATGATATTATTTGGAAGTGTTATCAAGTTTTAGGTATAGAAGATATAGATATCATGGAATCGTTTTTTCCTGGATGAAAAGTGTACAGATTTTTTTAAAGCATCACTGAGATGAATGAAGGATATTCTGCAATCTGTGAATTAATGTGAAAATACCCAGATTGATAGAACAAAATGTATCATTCAGTTACTGAATTATATGAGTGCCCTTCCTAAAGTCATTCAACTACATTTTGCAGAGATCCAAATGTTCTACTCTTAATTATTTTCAGATATAAATACACATGTATTTTCTTTTTCAGAAAGTTGTTCTCTCTGAATAATAATCGCTGTGGATCTATGTGTAGGTACATGCACATGTATATGTATATATACACACATATACCTCCAGATGATCTTAAGCAAATCCAAAGTGACCTTATCAGAGCATTTGCCTTCCTGCTACTCTCTACGTTAGGTGGTACTTTATACATCTTTAGTTCTGGAATATTAACAGTAGACCTTATAGCATTTAGTCCATAAAAACTGCCTTTCCTAAAATTCTCATGCTTCTATTTTTCATTATTTGCACTTGGAATTCTATCAGAAATTTCTGAGTGTTATTCTGAATTTTATTTATTCAAAATTAAGTCTGAAGCAATGTATATACATATCCTATGAACATTATCTCTTTGTGTGGCTTATTCTAAAGTCCTTGAATAAAGTTAATTTAAATGCTACCATGGATGATAGTAGATAAGTACATCCATAAATTCTTTAGTGTGTTGACCTCATTCAAAATCAATGTTGGAATATTGTTACTGGAAAATAACAATATTGCAAATTCAATTCCATTCTGATTTTCTGTATATTTTATCATTTTAAGTTTAGGCAAAGTTTAAGAGTAAAGATTAAGTCATTAAAGAGAATATGAGGTAAAAAGAAAATCAAAAGGAAATTAATGGATTCATATCTAGTATCAGTGTTATAATGGATTCATATCTAGTATCAGTGTTATAATATGCATACATATTTTGACACCTGTAATAAATTATTCAGTATTATTTTAATTACTACACTAAGGTAGAAAGGTCCAACTATAACTTTAACAATGTGAGCTTAAGTGAGTCTGTAAACTTTTTATATGTGAATTTTATCACCTTCAAAATAAATAATGCATTCCAGATGACTGTAAGTATTTTCTAGAATTTCAAAATTGATTTACTCTCCTGTGCAAAGGAGCAAGCTTTTCGTGGATGCCATTCTAATATATAATGAATATATAATGAAGCAGAGTTCTTAGTATATTTCTATTGCAATTGATAATGTTTAATTATCTTAACTTAAAGACAATGTGCAAGGAACTTTTCTATTTCATCATCAGCTTTAATCACTTTAAAAATATTTAAGATAGATGATATTACTGACAATGTTTCCATATAAAATATTTAAAATCCATTAATTTTCCAAAACACTCCCCAAGGATATCTGTCCAGGTTCAGTCTTTGCCTGCCAATCATGCATTAAAAATAGGATTTTTTCCATAATGCTGTCTTTATGTAAATGCTAATCTCATTTTAATTTTCTTGGGATTTAATGAAAATTCAAAATATAAAATGAAGATGGTTAAGTGAATTTTATAAAGTTATATATTACCTCTAAAGATAATTTAACATCTATCTTTGTGTTTCTATAACGATAACAAGTATTTGTACAAGAAATTAAAATACTTCCTAAGTGAAGGATATCTGCTTGAAAATACGAGATAACAATATCGAGCCATTTGTTTATATTCTACCTAGATTATCTTTAACCATCCTATATATTCCCGGCACAACTACGACGTCTTAAGCACAGTGGAAATTCAGTAGCATCCGAAGCAGAATGGAAAGAGCCACTTTATGCCAGTTACAGTAAATAAGATTGTTTTTCTCTTGGAGAAATTCATTTCCTATTCACAGATGAGAACAGATGTGAAAAACCTTTAAGTCATAAAGGCTTTGCAGTATTTGATAACACCCATGGGGAGAAATTTTGTCTTTGACCTTCTGTGCTAACATTCAAATGGCTGCACATTTGTGTGGCTGGATTGAAAACTGGGTGTCAGTGGTTTTGCAAGAAAAGTACTTTTGGAGCTCCAGTGTGATAACAAATGTTCTACAGACCTCTGAATCTCCCACTCCCCCACCCTGCCATGCACTGTGTTCAGTGATTGCTTTCTCCTTCCGATGGGCTATATTTCAGATCTCTCCAATTGTGTTTGAAATGTGATGACTGCAAATGCTTTTTTCTGCTTTATTTTCTGCTTCTAGATTATGCTTTATTCTTTTTAAGCATGTCACTTTATCTCTGTTTACATTGTATTTAGTTTGGCAGTGTTTTGAGATAAAGCATAGCTTCTGAATCTCATTAATATAACTATTATCTCTTTCAATTGTATGCCTCACTCAAGCTCTATTCTGAAAAGAACTTGCAAAGCAAAGCTGTTTCAATGCTACTGACAAAATTTTCTATATATCATATAACATTGCATGGTGCATTAATTCAAGCTTTATATTCTCCTGTTTAGATATTCTTTAGAGGCACTGCATGGCTCACAAAAACCAAATAGTAGTACTCTCTAAGGTGGCTATTACTTATCTGAAGACATGTATATTTGGCTTGAAAGAAAGAAGGGCAATGTTTTCTTTTATCCTACTTCACCATTTCCTTTATATACCAAAAAAATCTGAGTTTTGTTGAGAAATGAGAAAGTAAGTATGTCCTTTTAGAGAATATAACAGGAGGGTCAAGATTTTAAAAACCTGACACTGATGTGTCTAAATGGTTCTCAGAGATATGAGAGGGAAAAAATCAGAAACGTAAGGCACAATTTTTAAAAACTACTAAATGTTGCTGAATATGGCTTTACTGCTTGCATATTTTTATTATGTTAGAAATTTCCTAACTTTCAATATCATTTATAGAATCAGGAACCATGTATGAAGTTATGTAAAGGTGACTGAACACAATGTGACATTTAATCGAGACAATTTAGTGAATAGTACTGAAGCTAAGTGTTCACACAGCTATGTACATATGTGTGTTGTATAAAATGAAACAAAAAAGAATTAGAGTAAGTCTTCCAGGAAAGTTGTTAACAAAATATGTAATAAATAATAATGTGTAATGAAAACATCATCTCTTTAGAAGGATTTCCAATAATTTTAGTTAAAAGAAGCATTTGATGTAGTCTTGAAAAATGGGTTTGATTTCAAGAATAGACTAAATATACAATGTTTACCAGGAAGATAGATTTAAGAGGGATTTTCAAATAAATTTAACATCTTGATAGACATTTTTAGTTTTTCAAATAGCTATCGATAACCACTGGCCATTTTGTAACTTGTACATTAAAATAACATGTAGGCATTAAAAGGAATATTTTGAGAATGGAGTACAGAATGACACAAATGAAGGAAACTGAGCAGAGATTAGTGCAACAGTCAAAAAAGTAGTGAGAAAGTGAGAGCTGAATCTAGAACATAAGAACAGAATAATTAGAGGTAGTCAAAAATAAAATAATATACAGAAACATGAGTTATTTTACAATGAATTATACAATAGAGAGATACGAATAAAATGTGTGGGAGAAGAGGGTTCCATGACAGAACTGAACTTTAGAAAACCCATACATCTCATGGCCTCATTCTCAAAACTAAATTAGTAAGGCAATACAACCAAATTTTGAAGTATCATATGAACCATGTTAGGTGTCTTATGAATGTTATCCAGTCTTCATAACATCCCTGCAAGATGAGTACTATTATTATCCAGCAAGATAAGTACTATTATTATCCACCGATGAGCAAACATAGCTGAGAAATAGAGATTTAACTGAGACTATAGGATTCTAACCCAGGTCCATATCCACAGTCCATTCCTCTTCTACCACAATATGAGACAAGTGGATCAGACTACCAGTGAGAGAAGAGGAGGGCCGAGGGGGTGTAGGATAGCAGAATGTTAAAAAAAGGAGAAGGACTTCCAGAGTGATGATGGCTTTGTGACAAAAAATAAGATTAAGAAAACTTGGATTTTTGATGTTTCAGATATTGGCAATATTTGAATGAAGAATGTCAATGGCTTAGTAGAAGCAGATGTCATGTTGAAGAGGAACAGACAAGTAGCATATGAAAAATAAAGTACTGTGCTCCCATGCAGGCTCTCTATTCAGTCTCACATGTGAATTGTGACTACGTTCTGAAGGGATTAGAGATCTTAACCATCTTTGAACATCAGTTACTTTATCATTAATAGGGAGTGGAGTGCCTACCTCATTGAGGTTGTTATGGATATTGAGGTAACATATAAACCACTAAACACATATCACAGTTATATGATAGATAAGTTTATATACCAGATACAAGGAATATTCTTTAAAATAATAATCTGAGAGGACATGTCTGTACATATGCATATGGTTTGTAAAAAATGGCTACATCAACAATATAACACAGATGTGGCATTTCTATGTAGATCAGTATAACCACTACAGATTATTTATTATAGAAAATAATTGCAGTTGCCCCTTGAACGATGCAGGAATTAGGGTGCTGACTCCACCCCACACAGTTGAAATCTACACATAACTTTCAACTCCTGAAAAACTTAAGTTCTCATACCCTAGAGTTGACTAGAAGCCTTAGCAATAAACATAAATAATCAACACATAACTTGTATGCCATATGTACTACACCCACAACCACACACACACACACACACACACACACACACACACACACACATATATTTTCTTACAATAAGTTAAGCTAGAGAGAGAAAAATGTTATTAAGAAAGTCATGAGAAAAAGAAAATACACTAACAGTACTGTATTTATCAATACTATAACCTTATATGGATACCGAAAAAAATGTAACTGAACCTGTGAAGTTCAAACCCATGTTGTTGTTCAAGGGTCAACTATATACAGCACTGTCTTTTATCACAACCATGTAGAAAATGCTCTTTTCCCTATTTTACAGGTTAGGCTTTTTAAAGTTTGAGAGAGATTAAGTCACAGTCATTGACTATCAAAAGAAGGACTTGAATTCACTTTTGCCAGGCCCTTTTCTTTTTTCTTACTTAACCAGTATTGCAACAATGACATCACAACTTAATCAGTGAACAGGAGCTTACTGCTTAGGTCAAGATTTCAGCCAAAGAGGCAGGGAATCAAAGAGATAGAGTGGCCATCAATTTGAAAACATAACACTGTTTCTCTGTTCTTCATGATGATGTTGAAAATACATGGGATTCTGGTTGAGTATGTATAATATGAACTGCTTTAAAAGAATCATGAAGCTATTCCATTTTTAAATATTTTAGCTTCACTTTGCTAATGATTTGCATATCAATTAGTTCATTATATTTTCCTTCCACTGTATTCACTCAATTAGTTTTTGTGCAATTGGCATTAATGAAAAGAATTTTATGATGTGCTCTAATAGGCATTAGCAGGATATAAGAAAATTAAATGTTTTAGTGGATAAAATTATATAACTGTTCAGATCTATCTATTAACTTATTCACTGCTTCTAACTTCTGTAAAGCCAAAGTGTTAAAAATATGAATGATACTGAAGAAATAAGCCAGGATGAAAAGAAACATCCTTATATGGCAAGGGAACAATACAAAGTTAAAAAATAAACACACTAAATATATTGATAGAAGACTAAATATATAAAAAGCCAGTGGACATTAGAGTAAGACTGTATCAAAAATGCATTATAGCTACTTCATAGTCCAATGAACACTACTTAATGTAATCATGATATTTAAATGAGAGAAGTGATTAGAAGCTAGAACTTTTAGACTTGCTTAGTGAGCTGAAATCATTACTACTGTGTGGTTTCTTCCAAGTGGATACAGCATCCTTCACCTGTGTTGCCCTTACTTTCTATACTTAGGACCTATGTACCTATGAAATACTCACAAGTAATAACTTCTTCAGTATTTTTCTTAATTATATACTTCATAACTGATAAATTACCCCAAATATGTGATTTTTACCAACAATTCTACAGTTCTTTTAAATTTGTAAACTGAAATTTTAAATTTCATTTATTTTACTAAAAATTTCTCTAAATGACCCATATTTTTGAATTCTATCTAATGGATTCACTTCCAACAGTATATATTAACTTAATAAAATATGTATCAGTCATGATTGGTTTAATTGTATTCTCATGCAGACTCCATCTATTTAGAGAATGGGAACATAGAATTATGTATTTTCCATGTAGAGTTGGTATTTCTGTGATTCTGAACTTTACTGGCTCCTCTAAGTAAAGGAGGAGCCACTCTATATATGCTTGTGTGTGTGTGTGTGTGTGTGTGTGTATAGATTTTTGTGTAATTTAAGATAGCTAATCATTTAGATATTTTTTAAGTTTACTTATTTTTAGTAATCTATATACCCAATATTGGGATTGAACTCATGACCCCAAGATCAAGAATTGCATGGTCTTCCAACTGAGCCAGCCAGCCACCCCTAGATATCTTCATTATGTGAGGCTTTCAATCACTTCAGAATATAGCTACTCCACTATAAACTTTTAGGTAGGTAGATAGATAGATAGATAGATAGATAGATAGATAGATAATATATAGAGATACTGACATAAATAAAATGTAAATTTGTGTGTGTTTATGCATATATATATACACTTTATATTATGTGTCCACTTGGCTAGGTGCCTATGGTGCCAGTTGGTTGACCAAACACTAGTCCAGTGAGGGTATTTTATAAATGTGATTAGCATTCACAATTAGGTGATATAAATAAAGAAGACTATCCTCAATAATGTGGGTGGGCCTCATCTAACCAGCAGAAGATCTAACAGCAAAAACACACTCTCAATAAACAAAATAATTCCACCTCAAGACTATAACACAGAAATCTTCTTTTTTCCAACCTAACAAGCTTTCCTACAAATTTCAGACTTGCCAGTCTCATGACCACATGTGCTAAATCCTTAAAATAAATCTCTTTCATTAATATGCATACGTATATCCTATTTTTTGAGATATTACTGACATATAACATTATATTAGTGTCAGGAGTACAACATAATGATATGATATTCATACACAATGTGAAGTGATCACTATAATAAGTCTTTCCCTGTCACCATATAAAATTGCATTATATACGATACAATATTATTGACTGTAGTCATCATGCTGTACATTACATCCCCATGATTTATATATTTAATGACTGAAAGTTTGTACCTCTTGAACTCCTTCTGCATTTCACCCATCCTTCATCCTTCAACCACTCTCCCCACTAGCAACCACCAATCTGTTCTCTGTATGTGTCTTTTTGTTTTGTTTGTTTTACTTTCTAGATCCCATATAGAAGTTAAATCATTTGGTATTTGTCTTTCCCTGTCTGACTTATTTCACTTAGCATAATATCCTCAAAGCCCATCAATGTTAAAATATGACAAATTTTCATTCGTTTTTATGAGCGAGTATATTCTTTTTTTTATTTAGTTTTAGATATATAAATAAATATACATCAAATATTCAAAATAAATATAAATAACATGAATATGTATTAAAGTAAATATAAATAAGTATAAATATATATAAGTAATATATATATATTTAAATATATATTACATCTTCTTTATCCATTTATCCATCAATAGACACTTAGGCTATTTCCAAATTTTGGCTATAATGAATAATTCCTCAATGAACACAAGATTGCATATAACTTTTCAAGTTAGTGTTTTCATTTTCATCAGATAAATATTCAAAAATGGAATTGCTGGATGATACAGTAGTTGTATTTTTTTTTTTGAGGAATCTCCATACTGTTTTCCATAGTATCTTCACGAGTTCACATTCTCACCAACAGTGCTCAAGGCTTCCCTTTCCTCCACATCCTCACCAACACTCTTCTTTTTTTGATAATAGCCATTCTGACAGTTGTGAAATGATACCTCATTGTGGTTTTGATTTGCATTTTCGTAGTGATTGTGATGTTGAGCATCTTTTCATGTGCCTATTGGCATTCTTTTTTGAAAAATGTGTACTCAGATCCTCTACCTGTTTTTTAATTGGATTGTATAATTTGTTGTTGTTGCTGTTGTTGACTTGTATGAGTTCTTTATATATTTTGGATCTTAATCACTCATTGGACATATACTTTGTAAACATCTTCTATTCATTAAGTTGCCTTTTTATTTTTATTTTTTGAGAGTTTCCTTTGCGATGCCGATGCTTTTTAGTGTGATATAGTCACATTTGTTTATTTTAGCTCTTGCTGCCATTGCCTTTGAAATCACGTCCAGGAAAAAAAAAATCACCAAAAGCAATGTCATAGAGCTTACTGCTTATGTTTTCTTCTATGAGATTGATGGTTTTTGGTCTGAAATTGAAGACTTTACTCCATCCTGAGTTAATATTTATGTACATTGCATGATAGTGGTCCAATTTCATTCTTTTGCATATGGCTGTCCACTTTTCTCAAGACCAATTGTGACAAGATTGTCCTTTTCTCATTGTATATTCTTGCCTCTTTTGTCATAAATTAACTGACCACGCAGTCATGGTCTTATTTCTGAGCTCTATTCAGTTCCATTTATTTTTGTGTCTGTTTTACGACAAATAACATTTTGATTACTACAGCTTAGTAATATGGTTTGAAATCATGGAGTGTGATGCCTCTGCCTTTGTTATTTCTTAAGATTGCTTTGACTATTTGGTATCTGTTGTTCTTTCATACAAATTTTAGAATTGGTTCTCTAATTTTTGTGAAAAAAAAATGCCACTGACTGGAATTTTGATAGACTGAATCTATAGATTGGGTAATACGGACATTTTAACAATACACATTCCTCCAATTCATAAGTATGGAATATATTGCCATTTATTTCTTTCTATAATTTCCTTCATTAATGTCTTATAGTTTTCAGTGAGCACCTGAAATGTCTTATAGTTTTCAGTCACCTCCTGGTTAGATTTATTCTTATATATTTTATTGTTTTTAATACAATTGTATATGGGATGGTTTTCTTAATTTCTCTTCTTATAGTCCATTTTTAGTGGTATAAAAATGCAAAAGGTTTTTGTATACTGATTTTGTATCCTGCAACTTTACTGAATTTATTATTTGTAATAGGTTTTCTTGGTGGTGTCTTTAATATTTTCTGTACATAATATTATGTTGCTTGCAAATAGTCAAGGTTTTACTTATTCCTTTAAATTACATATCCCAAAAAATAAAAAATAAAATAAAATATATAACGTTTTTTAATTTATTTTTCTTGCCCAATTGTTTTGCTAGGACTTCCAACAAACACCATGTTGAATAAAAGGGGAGAGCATAGGAATCCTTGTCTTCTTCTTCCTAATCTTAAAGAAAAACCTTTCAACTTTTCACCACTGAGTATGTTCACCGTGGGCTTGTCATAAATTGATTTAATCATGTTAAGGTAAATTCCTATATACCCACTTTGTTCAGAATTTTTGTCATAAATGGATAATTAATTTTACCAAATCCTTTTTCTGTACCTATTGAGATAGTTATACTTTTATCATTCATTCTGTTACTGATTTATGAATGTTAAACCATACTTGCATCCCTGGAATAAATCCCAGTTGATCATGGTGTATGATCTTTTTAAATATATTTAATATATTATTGAATTAGGTTCACTAATATTTTGTTGAGAATTTTGCATCCATGTGCATGGGGATATTGGCTTGTAATTTTCTTTTTCCTGTAGTTTCCTTGTGGTCAGATTTTAGTATCAGGGTAATGCTGGGATGGCCTCATAAAAGAAGTTTAGAAGAATTTCACCTATTCAATTTTTTTGGAAGAGTGTGAGAAGGGTAAGTATTAAATCTTCTTTGAATGTTTTATAGAATTCATCAGTGAAGATGTCTGGTCCTGGACATGTGTTTATAGGGGGAGGTTTTCAAATACTGATTCATTTTCTTTTCTGTAATCGGTCTATTCAGATTTTCTATTTCTTTCATGATGTAGGGTTGAAAGATTGTGTATTTCTAGAAATTTATTCATTTCTTTTAGGTTGTCCAATTTGTTGGCATGATTGTTCATATGAGTCTCATGGCCCTTTATGTTTCTTTGTTATCGGTTGTAACTTTCCCTCTCTCATTTCTGATTTTATTTGAGCCCTCCTTTTTTCTTAGTGAGTCTAACTAAAGATTTGTCAATTTTGTTTATCCTTTCAAAAAGTCATCTCCTAGTTTAATGGATCTTTTCTATTGTTTTTTTACTCTTTTTTTCATTTATTTCCATTCTGTTATTGTTTCTTTCTTCCAACTAACTTTGGGTTCCATTGGCTCCTCTTTGTCTAGTTCCATTATGTGTGAAATTAGACTATTTGATTTTTTTTTCTTGAACTTTCCTCTTTAGGACAGCTTTTGTTGCATCTACTGAATTTGGTATGTTTTATTTTCATTTATCTCAAGGTATTTCTTGACTTCTCCTTTTATTTCTTCATTGACCCATTGGTTTTTCAGTAGTATATTGTTTAATCTCCACATATTTGTGGAGTTTTCCACTTTTCATCTTATGATTGATTTCTAGTTTCATAACATTGTGCCCTAAGATGCTTCATATGATTTCAATCTTCTTAAACTTATTGAGAGCTGTTTTGTGGCCTAACATATGATCTGTCCTGATAAGTGTTCCATGTGCTCTTGAGAAGAATGTATTTTCTGCTGTTTTGGCATGGAATGTTCTGTATGTATCTGGTAAATCCATCTTGTCTACTGTGTCTTTTAAAACTTATGTTTTCTTACTGATTTTCTGTTTGAATGATCTATCCATTGATATCAGTAGGGTCTTAAAATCTCTTACTATTATTATATTGATGTTTATTTCTCTCTTTAGATCTGTTAATATTTGCTTTAAATATTTAGGTGATCCTATGTTGGGTACTTAAATATTTACAAATACATTACAAATATCTATTACATGTTAACATTTGCTTTAAATAAATTGGGTGTTGAGATACTTACAAATACATTTTTTATGATTCTGTAGTGCCCATTTTGGTCTTTTATTACAGTCTTTGTTTTAAAGTCCATTTTGTCTGATATAAGTATAAATTTTTTTAATGTTTATTTATTTTTTAGAGAGAGCCAGAGTGCAAGCAGGGAGGGGCAGAGAAGAAGGGAATCACAGAATCTGAAGCAGGCTCCAGGCTCCGAGCTGACAGCACAGAGCCTGACGTAGGGCTTGAACTCATACACCGCGAGATCATGATGGCTGAGGTCAGAGGCTCAACCTACTGAACTACCCAGGCGTCCCCTTTAAAAAAATTTTTTTAATGTTTAATGTCTGATATAAGTATAGCTACCCTAGTTTTCATTTGGTTTCCAATTGCCTGGAATACTTCTCCATCCATTTGACTTTCAGTCTGTTTGTGTCTTTATATCTGAGTCTCTAGTAGGCAGCAGTATATAAGTGGATTTTGCTTTATTTTTATTTTTTTTTTAATCCATTCAGGAACTATATGTCCTTTGGAGATTTTAGTCCATTTATACTTAAATTATAGATAGGTATGCACTTAATGCTATTTTGTTAATTACTTTATGACCATTTTTAATTTTCTTTCTTCTTCCCTTTCTCTCTTCTTTTGTGGTTTGATGTCTTCTTTAGTGTTTTCTCTAAATAACTAATTATGGTATTTAGATAATTCTCATTATTTTTTGTGAATCTCCTATAAGATTTTGGTTTGTGGTTACCATGAGGCTTACATATATCAGCTAATATATTTATCAGTCTATTTTTTTTTAATTTTTTTTTAACGTTTATTTATTTTTGGGACAGAGAGAGACAGAGCATGAATGGGGGAGGGGCAGAGAGAGAGGGAGACACAGAATTGGAAACAGGCTCCAGGCTCTGAGCCATCAGCCCAGAGCCTGACGCGGGGCTCGAACTCACGGACTGCGAGATCGTGACCTGGCTGAAGTCGGACGCTTAACCGACTGCGCCACCCAGGCGCCCCTATCAGTCTATTTTAAGTTGATAGTAAGTTCAGTTTGAATGCATTCTAAACTACATTTTTACTGCATGCCCCCCCACTACCCATGTTTTATGGTTCTGATGTCACATTTTACATATTTTTATTTTTTTACTTTGTGTATCTCTTTTTTCTTAAAATTTGTGTATCTCTTAACTGATTGTTGCAGTTATGGTTATTTTTGCTTCTTTTGTCTTTTAGCCTTTAAGTTAGCCTTAAAGTGATTAATCCACTACCTGTATTATATATTTACCTTTATCAGCGATATTTTTACTTTCATATAATTTCTTATTACTATTTAGTACCTTTCCTTTTCAGTTTATAGAAGTTCCTTTTATGTTTCTCTAATGCCAGTTTAACAGTGGTGAACTCTTTCCGTTTTTACTTGTCTAAAAAATTCTTTATCTCTCCTTCAATTCCTGATAACCTTGTCAGGCAGAGTATTCTACGGCTGGAAGTTTTTTCCTTTCAGCACTGTCTTGTAGCTTGCAAAGCTTATGCTGAAAAATCTGCTGGCAATCTTAACAGACTGAGCCACCCAGGTGCCCTTGTCTGGCACTTTCTTATATTTTCTATATCTTAGTTGAAGTTCTCTGTGTTCATCCATTCTTCTTTTGAAATCAGTAAGCATCTTTATGATCATTACTTTGAAACCTTTATCAGGTAATAGTTATCTTTGTTTCATTAAGGTTTATTCTGGGGTTTTATCTCATTCTTTTGTGTGTAACATATCCCTCTGTTTCCTCATTTTGTTTGAACTCTGAATTTGTTTCTATGTATTAGACAAAAAACCTATCCTTCCCAGTCTTGAAGAAGTGACGACAGGAAAATAGGTATGTTTCAGTCTGCTGTCTATGCAGGTCCCTGGGGATAGTAATCTACAAAGAACAGTCTCTCTAATTGTTTCAGTCCCCTGGGGCCCAGAAACACAAGCTTCTTTGGCCACAAGGGCTAAGCATTCAAGAGGGGGGTCCCCTGTATAAATTGTGCTCACTCACTGGCTTTGGTGGACTTGGGGGGGGGGGGTTCCTCCATGATCTGGGGCAAGTCTGCCCACCAAGTTTAGCAGAGATGAGCCATGAGGAAGTGCCAGGCTGGGGCAGACCTACCCCCCTGCTGGGTTATTGGGGCAGGGTTGTGCAAGAGCACACTGGTGGGGCAAGACTGCCTGCTGGGTCTAGCAGGGAGGGCCACAGAAAAGAACAGGGGCAGGACAAGAGGCACTAGCAAGGTGGAGAGTGCAAAAATCACTTCTGCCAAAACTTCTGTCCCCAGAGTGAGTTCTAACAGACCACTGCCTGCCCAACAAATGCTGTAAGGTGAGCCCATGCATCTCCTTCATATATACTCTAGGCACTTTTCAACCTGCTGCTTTTGTGTTAGGTTCTGAGGCAAGTGAGTCTTAAAGTACACAAGCCCTTTAAGAGAGGAGTGTCATTTTCCTACAAGCTTTTAGGTCTCCCTATTGGTTTGCAAAGCCAGGTGTTTTAGGGGCTCATCTCTTTGGGGAAGGTCCCAAGGTTGGGTTACCTGAAATGGGTCTCATGCCCTTTGCTCCTCAAGGATATGTTCCATATTTGTGACATCCCTCCTGCTTGTGAGTCACTACACCAGGGGTGGAGTTTCTGGTGAGATCTCATCTTGCACCACCTACCCATCTTGATCTGGCCTTTTCATCCTTCATCATGGAGGGGCTATTCAGCAAGGTTTCGGGTCTTTTTCGGAAAGAACCATTCTATATGCAACTGTGTGCCTGTAGATTTGGTGTGCCTGTGGGAGGGGTTAAGTACAGGGTCTTTCTACGACACCTTTTTGAACTGACCCCCACATATATCATACTTATACTGTTTCTGTGGAGAACCATTACTAATACGATAAAGATGTGTGTGTATGTCATACATACATACTCCCAAATGTGTATAATTTTAATTCCTAGAAATACTTTTTAAACTTCCATACTTCATGTATTTTTGGAAAATAATTACTTTTCTAAAAGAGTGTAAGTAATGAAGAGTATGTAGAATGAGAGGTAGGCTTCACATGAATCAATAAAGCTTCATGTCCCAAAAGAAAAAGTAGACAAAAGAGTGAAAACCAGAATGAAAGAGCATATAATATTTTCCTTAAATTTTCTCAGAAAGTGACAGGGAACTGATTGAGGGAGTGATCTCTTCCAACAGAAGAAAAAGAATAACTAATTTGTCTAGCTCACCTGATGACATACAGTCTTAAAAGGTTTATATTCTCTGACTTCTCTACAAATATGAAAGGAGTTAAGAACAGAGAAGAAATCAAAAGGCAGATAAAAAGGAGAGTGGAAAAAAAAACCAATGTAGTTATTGTACAAATGATCCCAGATAACCACATTCCTCTTGCATATGTGAAGGCATGATCATTTTCCAAAATAAAGGAGGTTACATTTTTTTCCCATTTTATTTCACCAGTACATAATAATCAGTGTTTCTTCACTTATTATATTTAAAGAAAAATGTCTCCTGAAAAAACATTTTTGTAGGATTTTGCTATATATCATACTGAGATATGCAGTGAAACTTTATTGACTGTAAACAATAAAATAATGACCTCATCATCTGTGGGGTTCACATATTCATTGAGGAATAGAAAGAAGAAAAGATCCATAGGGAAAAGCTTAGAGATGTCCACGATAGCTGACTTGCTTCACTCAATGTCTACTAAAGTAGTACTAGGATAGTTTGAGCACTAGCATTTGAACTACATTCAAAGAAAGAGTGAAGTAACAGCAGAAAAGAGAAGTGCTCTGTGACTAACAGATGAGAAGCACATATGACTTTCTAGATGATGACTGAATAGAAGTATTAAAAAAGTTACAAGGGCAAGCCACATAAATCATTTAAAATTTTTCAGCAGGTACATTAATAAAAGTAAAAAGAAACAGGAACTGTTCATTTTCACAACATAGTATTTGACCCAATATATCCAAATGATTATCATTTCAACATGTAATCAATATAAAAATTACAAATGAGATATTTTACGTTCATTTTTCACATTAAGCCCTCGACAGTTGGTGTGTTTTTATATTTTCAGCATTTCTCAATTTGAACTACACATATGTCAAGTGCTCAATATTTACATGTGGCTGGCGGTTACTATATTAGGCAGTGCAGTTCCAGACCAATGAACCTCAGCCCTGACCTGACAGACTGATGGAATCATCTGGATTTGAAAAATCTACTTTGAAAAATCTTCTAGCTTTGAAAAACTACTAATGCTTTCTGTCTACCTCCAGAAATTCTGTTTTAGCTGGTTTGGAACAAGTCTTAAATACTGGTTTTTTGTTTGTTTATGTTTTTTAATTTAAGTTTATTTTTTTAGAGGCCCCTTGGATGGCTCAGTTGGTTAAGCATCCAACTTCGGCTTAGGTCATGATCTCACTGTTCATGAGTTTGAGCCCATCGGGCTCTGTGTTGACAGATCAGAGCTTGGAGCCTGCCTTAGATTCTGTGTCTCCCTTTCTCTCTGCCCCTCCCCTGCTCTCTCTCTCTCTTTCAAAATAAATAAACATTAAAAATTTTTTTTAGGGGCGCCTGGGTGGCTCAGTCAGTTGAGCGTCCGACTTCAACTCAGGTCACAATCTCGCCGTCCATAAGTTCAAGCCCCGCATCAGGCTCTGGGCTGATGGCTCAGAGCCTGAAGCCTTCGGATTCTATGTCTCCCTCTCTCTCTACCCCTCCCCTGTTCATACTCTGTCTCTCTCTGTCTCAAAAATAAATGTTAAAAAAAAAATTTAAATTTTTTTAAATTATTTCTTTAATTCAAGTATAATTAAGACATGGTTTTATATTAGTTTCAGGTGTACAATACAGTGACTGAACAATCCTGTCCATTACACAGTGTTCATCACAATACATGTGTACTTTTTCCTTTTGGTGGGGTTTTTTGTGTTTTTTGTTTTGTTTTTTTTGTTTGTTTGTTTGTTTGCTTATTTTATTTTGTTTTAGATTCAAGTTAGTTGACATATAGTGTCCAATTGATTTTAGGAGTAGATTTCCTGATTCATCAATTACATATAACACCAAGTGCTCATCACATCAAATGCCCTCCTTAATGCTCATCACCCATTTAGCCCATCCTCCCCACCCACCTGCCTCTATCAATGCTCAGTTTGTTCTCACACTGGTTTTAAAAGGCCCCTGGATGATTGGAAACCATGATGTGATGTATACGGGTCTATTTATTTAGATCATCTCCTGGAATTACTAGAAGGTTATTATTTCTTTTACCACCATCTAACTATAGCTCTTCTTGGAGATAATGACTATGTGTGAAGACAAATGCAGACTTTCAAAGGGAAGTGGTTATCTTTGCACTTAGTCATAATAGCAGAGGCATTCACTTGATTTTGTAATTTGTACTGAATTATGGAGAGCACATCGATTAAAAAGCTCCAACGCAAGAGAAATTTCATATTCTAGTACGTATCTCTAAACACTAATCACTAATTATCAAAAGGCTTTATGTATAAAAAATTCAGAAAGTAGCCAAACTGTTTTGTTTAACTAGCACTCTGAGTACTTTGTAACACAATATTTTGGGAGATTTTCTCCAGCAACTCTAATCCTCATGGTGTTACCTAACCTCTCAAACCCATTTATTTTATCAATATGTAAGTTAGACTCTTATAATTTCTAGCATATATAAGAATTTTCCAAAAATGTGCCCCGCGTCCAGCTCTGTGCTGACAGCTCAGAGCCTGGAGCCTGCTTGGGATTCTGTGTCTCCCTCTCTCTCTGCCCCTCCTCTGCTTGCTCTCTCTCTCTATCTCTCAAAATAAACATTAAAAAACATGTTTTTTTAAAAAATACAGAGAAATGATTATGTAAGATTCAGCTGGAAGTTTGAGGGTAGTCTCACCTTTGGTAAACTCATTGACTCAAGGTAGCAAAGTATGATCTGTGGATCAGCGTCTTGTTACAAATGAGGAACCCAAGGCTCCACCCCAGACTAAAAAAGAACTTGCATTTTAACATGATAAGATGGGATTCCTATACACATTACATTTTGAGATGTACAGAGGAATTATTTCAAGAGATCACTAAGTGGAAATAGATCTGGCAGATGGAACAGAATAGTCAGAAGTCTGACACAGGTCTTACAGGGCTAAATTTAGGGTGTCAGCAAGGCTGTGTTTCTTTCTGAAGGCTCTAAGGAGAATATTTCTATTTTAAGGTCAGCTGATTAGCAACCTTAATTCCACCTGTAACTTTATTTCCCCTTTGCCATGTAACACAACATATTCACAGGTTCCTGGGACAGAGACATCTTTGGTGAGGAAGGGGGCATTTTTCTCTCTAACGCAACCTTTAATGTAACTATTCACTACTGGTTGGCAACTGGTATCGCCTAATAAAACAGCTGACATCTGCAGTTTCTTAGGGGAGAAGAAAACGTAGAAGGCTGTGTGTCCTTTAAAGAAATGGTTTCTCTTGTTTTCTACTAGGAGAAAGTCACAGAATTAAAATACATAGGTATTAGCTAATGAGGCTTCCATTTAGAAACTGCAATGTAAACAGTCTCATTTTATTACAGCTGCTATTTGCAAATGGGCGTATTTTTGCTTATGAGCTATCCATATAAAAGTTGCTACTCCCTCTTTTTAAGATAATGCGCAGACCATTTTAACGAGCATTATAGGGGCAAAAATATCAAAAAGGAAACTCAGGGGTGCCAGGTTAAGTGACTGACTTCAGCTCAGGTCATGATCTCACAGTTCATGAGTTCGAGCCCTAAGTCAGGCTCTGTGCTAAAAGCTCAGAGCCTGGAGCCTGCTTCAGATTCTGTGTCTCCTCTCTCTGCCCCTCCCCTGCTCACATCCTCTCTCTCTCTCTCTCTCTCTCTCTCTCTCTGTCTCTCTCTCTCTCAAAAATAAATAAACATTAAAAAATTTAAGAACAAAAAGGAAACCTTCAGAATGCTGATTTTGGGCAAACCACTTATAATCTTTGGACCTCAGGAGCTCAGTGATAACTATTTATAACAGGATCTTCAAAGGTTTGAATCCATTTTATGCTCTAAAAGCTTATAGCATGTGATATCAAAAACAATGTCTCTATAAGATCTCATCTCATTTTCTCTGCATATCAACAGCTCTAATTCTTCCAAATTTTATCCATAATCTGGGCTACTGATATACTGGTGTATATCTGGAAAAGGCTAGCAAATGGTGTTTTGGTTCACAGTAATAACTCACAACATGATTCTCACAATCATCCACTGCTTTTTGGTTTTTGTTTTTTAAATTTTCCTTTGTTAAACTTCTGGAAGCAAATTTACTTCCAAAACCATATTAGATATTTAGATAGTATTAGCATACCTTCCTGCTCTTCTTTTAAAAGCAAATTAAGCAATGCAGTGAGTGAGGCAGCACAGCTGGGCTGGTCTGCCCTGCAGGCTATGATTAGGCCACATATTTTGGTATATTTCCATACAACTTCTAGCCCCTGAATATCCTTCCAAACTGCAAATCCACTATATGAAAGTCTGAATAGCAATGAACTGGAACTCCGAGAGGACTTTCTGAAAGTGTACCGCATTGCAAATCTTTCAGTACAAAACAATTCTATTACTTTTAGTTCAATACGTGCTAGCTGGAATCTGGTGACTAAGTTTTCTGTGCCCTGGATTGCTCTTGGTTCAGCATACTGGCCATGCTTAAAAGCACAAGAAGGCCCCACCTAAGAGCCTATACTAAATACATTTGTGCAACGTATCTGGTTCCTATTGCTGCTCTACCAGATGGCCACAAACTTAGTGGCTTGAAGCAACCCGTTTATTGCCTCTCAGCTCTTGTGGTTCAGAAGTATTGGCAACACATAGAACTTGTCCTCTGCACAAGGCCAAAGTGAAGGTGCTTGTAGGGTTGGGCTCCTAGGGAAGGTTTTAAGGTTGTTTACAGAATTCAGTTCCATGTGGTTGTAGAACTGAGTTTTCCATTTTTTTTTCCTGGCTTTCAGCCTGGGATTATTGTCATCTTCTGGAGGCCACCTGCATTCCTTGGATGTAGTCCCCTTCCTTCATCTTCTATGCCAGCAAATGTGCTTGAGTCCTTCTCTGCTTTGAATCTCTGACCCCTCCTTTTGCTGTATCTCTTCTGTGCCTCTCTTTTCTCCTGCATCCACCTGACACTTCTGTCTTCCTCTGCTGATTTAAAAGCTTATGTGATTACACTGGAACCAGGATAATCTTCCTATTTAAGGTCAGTTGATGAGTACTCTTATTTCATCTGCAAAGTCCCTTCCCAGCAATACTTCGATTCATGCTTGACTGAAGAGCCACAGGATGAGAATCTTGGGGGATTATTTTTAGAATTCTTCCTGCCACTCTTAGGAACTACGTTTAAGATTTTCTTTTCATTTTTACAGTGCCTTACAAACCTCCATTTTTGCAACAGTGATAAGATTAAGTAAATCAGAGAAAGAAAATGTATATCTAAATACAACTTCAGTATCAGCAACATATACCAGCTGGTATTTAGTATTTCTGTGCTCCAAGGCCAGATGGTTGCCTTCCACATTTCTGTGTTCAGACTGTACTCTAGAGTTTTGTACACAAAGGTAGACCACCGTACATCATTTACCTCAGCACTGATTCTCCCCAGACGTCACTCATACTGAGCTATCAACGTCCTGGTAGTATGTTAAATTATTATTATTGTCACTGGGTGTCATATATATTCTTCTCTACTCCTTTAATTCTCGCCTGTCTGTATTCACACCCTATCACAGCAGAAACTGCATTTTCTACCCAGAGGAAAACTGCTGGACACCCTCGGGATTTCCCTTGTGCTACGAACACCCCCTACACCTTCAATCTGCACATCAGTAGTCTTTCCAAGTTTAAAATAACGGCTTTATTTCTTCGGGGAATTTCTGCCTGCCAAAGATTATCACTTGCCCGGTGATCATAAAGTAAATTTCAGCCATGTTTTCCGAATTACCTGCTCCCACCAGTAGAACCCTGCTGAACACATTTGGACTTCTTTCTCCTCTGATTTGGCTGATGTCCCTCTGGTCTATGCTATCCAGGTTTTGCCTGTATATGCCTAATAGAGGAGAGCCTAAAGCAATTCCTCTTCACATCTCTAGAGGAAAGGAATTCCCATTCCAGGACAAGTTTACCTTTCCAATCCGCTCCCTTTCTCATTATAAGCAAGTAAAGAGTGACGTGACGGAATTAATAAGCTAGTGAGAAGGAACTGGGCATATGTGGTCCAGCCTCGTACTGGGTAGGATAGTGCATTCTGCTGTGTCCTCCAATCCTACAATAATCCCACTGGAACAGTCCTATAGTTTTGGATGAATAAGTTCATCTCAGATAACAAGTATTAGGAAGCCAGACTGTGACCATGTATCTAGGTCATGCCCTGCAAACCAGTTTTAGCAGTGATGAAGCTAAAGTTTTGTTCTCCAGTGTCCAACTCCATGTTTATTTTCAGTTCATTTATAATTCACAGAGGAAGAAAAAGGTCTTAAATTGTGACCCCTCAGGGACACCCGGGTGGCTCAGTCGGTTAAGTGTCCGACTTCAGCTCAGGTCATGATCTCGCGGTCCGTGAGTTCGAGTCCTGCGTCGGGCTCTGTGCTGACAGCTCAGAGCCTGGAGCCTGTTTCAGATTCTGTGTCTCCCTCTCTCTCTGACCCCCCCCCCGTTCATGCTCTGTCTCTCCCTGCCTCAAAAATAAATAAACATTAAAAAAATTTAAATTATGACCCCTCAATCCCAGCCGTTTCTGGCATATGCTCTTATTTTTATTCATCTCTACCCCCACATACACCATTTATTCAATCTGTGCCTTTCATATATCTGGTCTTTGTTACTTTTGTCTTTCCCAGGTGTTATAAAATCCTAGTGACTGATAATTAGCTCTTGACTACCTGATATCTTCCTGATGCCTTAGCACAGAGGCAGACATACAGCCAAACCCACTAAATATTTCTTGACTATCTCTAAAATTGGATATAGCAGGTCTGAGGCCCAGAGGCCCAGGAAATGGAAAATACCTGTTTTGGTTATCAAAAGACTTACTTTATCAGCCTTCTACCTCAGCTTAGCTTGAATTTTCACTCCAGGTTCAGTGAGAATCTCCTTGCCAAACTAGTTCTATTCCTTCCCATGCAAACGGAAAGAGACAGGAAAAAGAGATCAAAGATTTTGTTATCAGAGTGATTTTCTTTTTTCCTCCATGGAAATAATCCTTATCAAATATCTGATAACCCAGAATATCTACCCATCTATAAATCTATATCTATCTGTGTCTGTCTCCGTGTCCTTTTGAAAAGCTGAACAAAAGTATAAGCTCCATTTTATTTATTAGAGCAACATTTAACAGATACTAATTTTGTTTAATGAACTGACTGAATTAAAAATAATCCTTAAGTCTGTTCTTGAAACACTCTTAACAGTGTTGCTGCTTTAATGTGAGTACATCTCTATGGCTCTGTTCCATCCAGCATTGCCTGAACTGTTTTATCCTGAAAGCTTTTGATACAGCCTGTATTACTCTTGGTAGGAAAAAGGACACATACACATAGAGAAAATCTTAAGCACATACGTTCACTAGATTCATGGAGCTTCTTTTAGAATACCGTTAACATCTGGAGTTGGTTCCACAGAAGTTCTTTATACTCTACAATCTGTCCATCATTACAGCTTTTTATTTTGTAGGTTTTGATCTTCACTATAATGGTCAGTAAAACTTTGGTACCAGCTTTTCACCTTCAACATTCCATACTGTTAAATGTATTCAAGATTTCTGAAACCAGCATACTTCCAGTTACAACATTCCTCTTGTCACGAGTTTGTTTTAGTGATACTTCAAACTAAAATTAATTATATTAGAGCTTCAGTCCCGCTAAGAAGCCAATCCTATTTTCACTATTCTTTTTTTTTTTTACAAACTTATTTGCTTTACTTGAGGCAGTCATAAATCTGTTGATATTCTTTAATGCAAATACCCAAGTATACTTCAAGGTCTAAAACTCGATTGTAAATATTTCCCCTTCCTCATAATGTCTTGTGCTGAGAGCACAGCCTGTATCATATCAAGAAATTATCTTGTATCAAAAAAATAAAACTCTCTAGGAATTTCTCAGGAATTAAAAATAATTACTTGGACTAGAGAGAAAAAAAAAACTCACATTGTAAGACTTTGTACTTACATAGCCAATCGTCTTGGCATCCATATTAAGTATGTGACTTTACTTAAATTAACTTTTCACTAAGTGTTGTATAATTTAATAAGTACTTCACAGAAATGAAATATCATGGAAAGAAAATTGGAGCTGAATATTTAGAAATACTGACATTACTAAAGAATGCAAAGTATGGGTAATTACCATACTTATTTCAATAATCTGGACCCCACAAGCCCATTTCCTAAAATGCTTTACTTGGAAAGACTGTAATTCTCAAAAAATGAAAAGTTACACAGAAATAAGTGGAAAGCACAAAAGCACCCACACAGTACCATGAGCTTCACTTCCTACACATCTTTGGTGTAAGTAAAATTCATTCACAGAAGGAAGGAAAACAGAAAAAACACTTAGAGTTTCATTTTCGTATATCTTAGCATATTGAGCTCAAAGTAGAAATCGATTTTCAGGTACTGTCCTCTCAAATAAATCACCAAGATTTCAGGTGCACATGTCTATTTAGTGGCAGCTACCCACATGTGGTTGTCAATTATTCAGTTTTGTTGATCTGAGTTGAACAAAAGGTCTGTATGTAGAATATGTGAAACGTCCTTCACTCATCCCTAATATTGTGTGTCTATTTACATTAGGCATATTTTAAATTTATTTTTTATAAATTAAAAAAATATTTTAATGTTTATTTACTTTTGAGTGAGAGAGCCAGAGCAAGAACAGGATGGGGCAGAGAAAGAGGGAGACACAGAATCCAAAGCGGGCTCTGTGCTGACAGGTCAGCTGACGACTCGGGGCTTGAACCCACAAACAGCGAGATCATGAGCTGAATCGAAGTTGACGCTTAAATGATCGTGCCACCCAGGCTCCCCTAGACAGTTTTTTAAAATAAAAGCTATCAGGGGCGCCTGGGTGGCGCAGTCGGTTAAGCGTCCGACTTCAGCCAGGACACGATCTCGCGGTCCGTGAGTTCGAGCCCCGCATCAGGCTCTGGGCTGATGGCTCAGAGCCTGGAGCCTGCTTCCGATTCTGTGTCTCCCTCTCTCTCTGCCCCTCCCCCATTCATGCTCTGTCTCTCTCTGTCCCAAAAATAAATAAACGTTGAAAAAAAAAAAATTAAAAAAAAAAAAGAAAAAAAAAATAAAAGCTATCAAAGAACAGGATATGTAATCCTTGTTTACACTTACTGTGCACTTAGTTACGTTGTCAGTTGATGTGATGTTTGTACATTGCGGTGACATTTTAACATCATGGGTAGCCATGTTCATATGAAACCTGAGGATTTACAGATGTATTTCAAATGGAAATGAGCTCATGGAGTACCCTGGGGAGAAGAATAAGATTCTTCTTCTGTAAAAGGTGTAAAAAGGCCGTAATGTGAACCCATCTCAGAAGTGCTGTTCCTAATAGCATCACCCCAATGCTTTTATCTTGAAAGTTCTTGATATAGCATGCAACACTCAGAGTTTGAGCAACAGGATTTCTTAGCATATTTTAGGAGGTCACGAAATACATGTAATATTTTAAATGAGGTAATAGTATAAAATGTTATTTATCAATCAGTTGAAGAGTGGGAAGCATTTACCAAAAATTATGACTTTAAAATATTTAAAACTGTAGCTTAGCCTTTGTCAGTATTAGGAAACTTTGAATTTAGTACTAAAGTTACAAGTTAGATAGACTAAATCCATACTATTCACATGAGAAGAATGCTTGCCTTTATATGTGCTATTGCCATCATGAATGTATCTAGGAAGTCTAAAAGTGATTTTAGGTCATTAATAAACAAGTTAAAAAGAATGTAAGCCACTAAGTCATTATAGATTCACATACAGCTAGAAATTGTTTACTCATTATTCATTCATGGAACAAGTATTTACTGAGTTATCTACATTTTCTTTTTATTTTAGAGGGAGAAAAAGAGAGAGAGGATGAGTGGGGAAGAGAGACAGAGGGGGAGAGGGAGAGAGAGAGAGAGAGAGAGAGAGAGAGAGAGAGAGACAGAATCTTAAGCAGGCTCCATGGTCAGCACAAAGCCTGACATGGGGCTCGATCCCAGGATACTGGGACCACCTGAACCAAAATCAAGAGTCAGACGCTTAACTGACTGAACCACCGAGAAGCCCCCAGTTATCAACATTTTTAACTTGAGATTTTAACAGAGATAATTGAAGATTTCCATGAAGATATAAGAAGTAATACAACGATACCCCATATACACAATGCCCAATTTTCTCTGATGATAGCCTTTTGCAAAACTATAGTATAATACCACAAATAGGATACTGTCATTGGTACAATCCACCTATTTTATTCAGATTTAATCATTTTAGCTTATCGCCATTTGGATGTGTGTGTTATGTATGTGTATTAAGCTCTCTACAACTTTATTATCTGTATAATTTTATAAATCTACCACCATAGTCATAACAATACCAAATGCCTCCAACACCACACGGATCTGTTCTCTTGCTTTTTATTCTCACATATACTCTTCTTTCAGGTACCCCACCAACATCCTTAACCCTGAGAGTCAATAATGTGTTCTCTATTTCTAAATTTTGCTACTTCAAAAACTTTAGATAATAAAATAATATAGGATACAACTTTCTTGGACTGGCTTTTTTTTTTCATTCAGCACAACAAACCTGATATTCATGTGACCTGTTGCAAATTCAACTGCTCTTATTTAAACAGAAGAGTATTCATGGGGCACCTAGGTGGTTCAGTCAATTAAGCATCCAACTTCAGCTCAGGTCATGATCTCACAGCTCGTGAGTTTGAGCCCTGTGTCTGGCTCTGTGCTGAAAGCTCAGAGCCTGAAGCCTGCTTCAGATTCTGTGTCTCTAACTCTCTCTGCCCATCCTTCACTCATGCTCTGTCTCTCTGTCTCAATAAATAAATAAATTAATTAATTAATTAAAACATTAAGAAATTAAAAAAATAAACAGAATAGTATTCCTTGGCATATATGTTCTACAGTGTATTTAACCATTCACCTGTTGAAATACCGCTGAACTAATTCCAGTTTGGGAAAATAAGGCTACAATGGACTTTTGTATGCAGGTTTCATGCAAGTATAAGTTTTTCATTTCCCTGGAATACATACTGAAGAATGTAATTGTTGGGTCCTATGGTTAACTGCATATACAGTTGTATAAGAAACTACCAAACTAATTCCTAGAGTGGCTGTATCATTTTAAATCCCCACCAACAATGTCCAGTTAAGCCATTTTCTCTGAATCTTCACCAGTATAAAGGTATAAGACTTGGGACTCAGGGTAAAGAGCACTAACAAAGCTCTATCCACAGGGGTTTATAATCAGGCCAGATCAGCATCTCACAGGCTGCAGTTGACAGTATATTTCTTTGTTTTTTAAACATGAAATTTATTGTCAAATCGGTCCGTACAACACCCAGTGCTCATCCCAACAGGTGCCCTTCTCCATGCCCATTACCCACTTTCCCCTCCCTCCGACCCCTCATCAACCCTCAGTTTATTCTCAGTTTTTAAGAGTGTCTTATGGTTTGGCTCCTTCCCTCTCTGTAACTTTTTTCTTCCCCTTCTCCTCCCCCATGGTCTTCTGTTAAGTTTCTCAGGATCCACATAAGAGTGACAACATACGGTGTCTGTCTTTCTCTGTATGGCTTATTTCACTAGGCATAACACTCTCCAGTTCCATCCACATTGATACAAAAGGGCATATTTCATTCTTTCTCCTTGCCAAGTAGTATTCCATTGTATATAAAACCACAACTTCTTTATCCATTCATCAGTTGATGGACATTTAGGCTCTTTCCATAATTTGGCTATTGTTGAGAGTGCTGCTATAAACATTGGGGTACCAGTGCCCCTATGCATCAGCACTCCTGTATCCCTTGGGTAAATTCCTAGCAGTGCTATTGCTGGGTAATAGGGCAGATCTATTTTTAATTTTTTGAGGAACCTCCACACTGTTTTCCAGAGTGGCTGCACCAATTTGCATTCCCACTAACAGTGCAAGAGGGTTCCCGTTTCTCCACATCCTCTCCAGCATCTATAGTCTCCTGATTTGTTCATTTTAGCCACTCTGACTGGCATGAGGTGGTATCTCAGTGTGGTTTTGATTTGTATTTCCCTGATGAGGAGTGATGTTGAGCATCTTTTCATGTGCCTGTTGGCCATCTGGATGTCTTCTTTAGAGAAGTGTCTATTCATGTCTTCTGCCTATTTCTTCACTGGATTATTTGTTTTTTGGGTGTGGAGTTTGGTGTGTTGTTTACAAATTTTGGATACTAGCCCTTTGTCCTATATATCATTTGCAAATATCTTAATAAGTATAAAAGAATTGAGATCATACCACGCACACTTTCAGACCATAATGCTATGAAACTTGAAATCAACCACAGGAAAAAGTCTGGAAAACCTCCAAAAGCATGGAGGTTAAAGAACACCCTACTAAAGAATGAATAGGTCAACCAGGCAATTACAGAAGAAATTTAAAAATATATGGAAACCATGGGGCGCCTGGGTGGCGCAGTCGGTTAAGCGTCCGACTTCAGCCAGGTCACGATCTCGCGGTCCGTGAGTTCGAGCCCCGCGTCAGGCTCTGGGCTGATGGCTCGGAGCCTGGAGCCTGTTTCCGATTCTGTGTCTCCCTCTCTCTCTGCCCCTCCCCCGTTCATGCTCTGTCTCTCTCTGTCCCCCCAAAAATAAATAAATGTTGAAAAAATATTATATATGGAAACCAGTGAAAATTAAAATACAACAATCCAAATGCTTTGGGATGCAGCAAAGGCAGTCCTGAAAAGAAAATAAATTGCAACCCAGGCCTATCTCAAGAAACAAGAAAAATCCCAAATACAAAATCTAACGGCACACCTGAAGGAAATAGAAGCTGAACAGCAAAGACATCCCAAACCCAGCAGAAGAAGATAAATAATAAAGATCAGAGCAGAAATAAACAACATAGAATCTAAAAAAACAGTAGAGCAGATCAATGAAACCAAGAGTTGTTTTATTTGAAAAATAAACAAAATTGATAAACCTCTAGCCAGGCTTCTCAAAAAGAAAAGGGAGAAAACCCAAATAGATAAAATCATGAATAAAAATGGAAGTATTACAACCAATCCCTCAGAAATATAAGCAATTATCAGGGAATACTGTGAAAAATTATATGCCAACAAACTGGACAACCTGGAAGAAATGGACAAATTCCTAAGGACCCGCATACTTCCAAAACTCAGACAGGAAGAATTAGAAAATTTGAACAGACCTATAACCAGAGAAGAAATTGAATCAATTATTAAAAATCTCCCAAACAAATAAGAGTCCAGGACCAGATGGCTTCCCTGGGGAATCCTACCAGACATTTAAAGCAGAGATAATACCTATCCTTCTCAATCTGTTCCAAAAAATAGGAAGGGAAGGAAAACTTCCAGTATTTTTCTGCTATAGGACTATGGAGCAAAGGAAATTCATTTTCAGAGAGGGAGAAGACAACGAAAGGGACACGGGATGGGGAGAGAAGGAGTGACTGCAGCAGAGACGAAATGAATAGCATCTCCATCTTGGACCCAGCTATTGTTTTTTTAGAAAATGAAAGCTGCCTTTTCTGTAACATGGATATTATAAGGCATTTCAGTGTATTTTCCTCTCTTTATTTAGTTAACTTCTATAGCTCAGCACAAAACAAACAAATAATCCTTTCTAACACACTAGGTGCTAAAGAGTATAACGATGGGTTATGGTACCTACATTAAAGCTATTTCCCGAAACACGCTGAAAATACCAAGGAGCCAAGGACTCTAGGGTCAGGCAGATTTGAATTGGACTTGAATCCTGGCTCGTAACATACGGTACCTATGATTCTTGTAACGTTTTATTTAATCCTTGATTTATCACAATGCCTGGTGAATATGACAGCATATTTTTCCTAATAATAAAAATTCTTTACGAAAAAATCAGGTGTACTACTGTTAATCAAGAAGCTTTCATGCATTTTGGATGAAACTGCCCATCAGTTGTTAAGTCTGTATTTGGGGAAAGGGTGGTGTTGATTTTGAAACTGAACCCCTCCCTCACAAAGGCATAATATTTTAAATAATATTTAATATTTAGATTTATTTAGTGTAGAGTTTAAGATTATTAAAATTTATTTAGTGATTTATGAAAGAAGGATGGGAAAGAACTGCTGGTAGCAATTTCCAATATTACTAACTCATTGCGTGTGTGTGTGTGTGTGTGTGTGTGTGTGTGTACGTGTGTGTCTATGTTTGGATAGAATACTAAAAAGCCCTGTACCCTGTCCTATATAGAAGGCCCCTTAGTGTCCAGTTTCATGGTTTCTCCCCACTTCCCACCCCTCACTCTCTCTCTCTTCCCCCTTATGCCGACACTACTAGTGACTTATCAGAGGATCTCTTTCAACTACAAAACATATTCTGCCTCCAGGAGAATTCTGGTAAATAAGATGTTCTCCATCTTATTGCCTTTCAATGACATTCTAACACACCTTATAGATTACACCCCTGGGCAACTGTCCAGCTGGCCTGTCCTATAATCTGTCTCTGGTTGCCCTTTTTCAAGAGAATGCTTGCCTCATCTGCTTGCCTCATCTGTTTCCAGTCAACAAAGAAAACTTGCCTGTTGATTATTACAGGTAAATATGCCCTCACAAACCCACGCTCACCATTTATGGTACTCTTGAAATAACTCTGGAAAGAGAAGAAAGTCTTGTTTTGGTCTCCTATTCTCTGGAATTTTTAAGAATTTATATTTCATAAAGGATTCTTACAGTAAATCAGTCTTGGAGTGGCCTGGCGCTCTTAAATATCTCACTATTTGAAGAAGTATTAAAGAAATTACACTTAAGCCTTAAACAATATGGGAGTTAGTGTGCTGACCCCCTATGCAGTGGAAAATTCATGTATAACTTCTGACTGCCCCAAAATTTACCTGCTGCTAATAGTGTACTATTGACCAAAAGCCTTATGAATAACATGAATTGTCAATTAATACATATTTTGTATGTTATATATATTAATACTGTATTCTTGCAACAAAGTAAGCAAGAGAAAGGAAAATGTTATTAAGAAAATCATAAAGAAGAGAAAATACATTTATAGTCTTGCACTGTAAAAAATCTATGTATAAGTGGACTCATGCAGTTCAAACCCATGTTCAAGGACCAACTGTAACTCCTTCAGCCTGTAGAACTTAGTTGATTAAAACTTTAAGTTATGACCATTAAATGGTACAAGAGTTTAGGATTATCTCAACTGGTAAATAAACACTGTGCTTGTGTGTATATATATATATATATATATATATATATATATATATATCCTTTTTAAAGTTTATTAATTTATTTTAAGACAGAGAGAGAGAGAGAGAGAGAGAGAGAGTGCGCACGCACAGGGCAGGGGCAGAGAGAGAGAGGGAGAGAAAGAATCCCAAGTAGGCTCCGCACTGTCAGCTCAGAGCATGATGCGGGGGTTGATCTCATGAACTGTGAGATCATGACCTGGGCTGAAATCAAGAGTCAGACACTTAACCAACAGGGCCACCCAGGTGCTCTAATCTATTACCAAATGTAAGTTCAGCAAACACAAAAATGGCAATGTCTCAAGGTAAAATGTCTCAAGGTCTCGATGTCTCAAGGTAAAAAAATAAAATGTCTCAAGGTAAAATGAACTTGATTGGAGATAGGGGAAATGATGAATACATGGCCAAGTCTGACCCATCATAGTATTTCAACTATTTTGTGGTAGAGGGAGCAACTGTTTGGTTTCCGTGTCCTCATCCAAACCCATTACAGTGACATAAGCTCTTGAGTTTATAATAAAAAATTAGCCAGCCCTATCAGTTCCAGCCTACTCCTCAGGGCTGTGCTCTGGACAAGTTTCTCAGGATCTTCTACTCTCAACACTGTGCCATAACACCATCCTGCTTTGGGAGGATTGGAGGTGGGTGGGTAGCAAAAGTGTGGCAAGCACCATTTTTTAATAATGGTGGGCTTCTAGTGTCTACCGCTTCTTCTCATTGGTCCTCCAAGTGAAGGGACACCACCAGCCCTAGCCCTCACTATTTTCTCTCATGTGTTGGAACACACACTTTGTCTTACTTTCTCAACAGAGAGCAGAGAGTCAGAGCATCTATGATAGCAGGCTATACAAAAAATGGAATTAAAAGACAGATACGCTCTGCAATTACTCGATATATCTGTAGATGGACCCACTCTCATGACTCACTGAAAGTCTTTCTAATCTTCCTACCTCATGTGACCAAGACCTGCTCCTCCCATCACTTTGCTTTAAAATGCAAGCTAAACCCATAATCAACACCAGAAATGGGAATTAATTCTGAATTCTTTCCCATTACCATTTCATGCTCTCAAATTTAGTTCTTGATAGGATTCTGAGAGTAGAAATTTCAGGGTGTAAATAAAGCAATGACCTGTAAATAAAGCATGAGTATATCATTGACTCGGGATTATTTTAATATTAAACCAAAACATAAATAAGGTATTGAGGTATCAATCCAGATTTTTTAATCCTGTTCAATCCCTGCTTATTAACGGTGAAACTCTTATACTCCACTCTCAACAATATTTACCTCACTAAACATAAACCAGATAAAGAGAAAACATGTATAAATTTAAGTAGATAATTTTAGTTGAAATAGAAACCTACCATGCATAAGATGAAATGATGCAATGAGAACACTTTTGCTGAGAATTTTAAGAACTGAATAGCTACTTATCTTCTATGGTTATCTTTGCCTATAAGCTAAATAGGTTCAGGGTGAGAATGTCCATTTTTTTTCCTTAAGATCTCTTCTATAATAACCTCCATATAGGTAGTACCACTTTCTAAGCATTCATCTTATAATCAAAATATGATACATCATCAAACACATCCATTAAATAAGAGCTGAAACTTACATATATTTTGCCACAAAGGAGCTAAAATAAAAAAAGATTCTAAGTATTTTACCCAAGGTCATCCTGATTTAAAAATGGACCAAGAATAAAATCATGATATTTAATAGATGTCTGCCTGCCCAGGCTCTTAATATTACAAAATCTTTTCATTGGTATTAATATTACAACAGAGACGACAATTCCATCCTCCCCTGCTGCCTAGTACAGATTGCATTTTATTAGTCTGAAGACATTTAAATGGTTTGAAGTGATAATTAAAATGTTTCTTTAATATGTCCTATTTTATTCATTGTCATTTGATTCAAGGTCACATACCATTGTCCAGTGCTATATTCCACACTTTAAACATTTTTCTACTGGGAATATTATAGCTTGTTATACTTTTAGTATACCTTGGAAAATTCTTTCTAGCAACTAATTGTAATCAACTTCAAAGGGGCTTGTGATCTAACAGCATTTCCATTAATTTGGTAACTTAAGTGCATAGTCACAAAAATTAATAATGTAATAAACAGTTGTTTCATAATTCAGAGCCACAGTTTTACTTATTTAACTTGGAAAAATAACGGTCATACCTCTCTTAAGATACATTAAATTAAAAAAAAAGGAACATTAAATTAATACCACCTGATGTATTATAGCTTGAATTCCTGTTGAATTCCTCTTGACAAGGTTACATGAATAGAAGAAACTAAAACATGTATACCATTATGATTTGCAGTTTACCTTTAACTGTGATAATTCTGCAATCAATCAATTTTTATACACATGAAATATTTAATATTTTATCATTTGGGTAGGGTCTTCTTATAGTGATAGGCTTAGCTTTCTGTCATCATATATACTCATTCTCCCACTAACTGACAAGTTCTTATGCTATCCTTGACTTGGGATGGGTACCTGAAAAAACCAACATAATTCATAGCTGTAGTGGACACTAGAGGTTAGTTATTTACAAATGCGTAATAATTTTGTGGGCTGCTCCTAATAATCAGGTTCTTATGCAGCACTCTGTGGGTAAACCCCGCCTAAAAGTCTAGTTCAAATGACTGGGTTTGCTCCCTTGTGCTAGAGTCCCAGACCTGATCCCCTGGCTTCATGCGACAGATTTCAACAGAATGGCTTTAATTCCCATCAAGCACTGAAGTTCCATGTCTCAACCTTTGTTCTGGATCCCGGTCATAGGAAAACTGCAAAGACGTAGACAAACATCCAGTACAGATAACACTCCACTTTTTCTTGACTGCCAAAACTCACCCTTGCACACATTCCTTCCTACCCTTTAAATTGAAGCTCACTTTCGCTGAAGTTTTCCCCCCAATTAATGAGACAATTTGTGTTGTAATATAACAATATTTTGATTCACCTGTGCTATGTGTTATATGCAAGCAAACAAATATGACTATATAATCTATAATAGGATCTTGTTTCTGTTTCCTTTATTTTATTTTTAAAATAATTTTAGGGAGGTTTTTTTGTACAATATTACATGCCAAAGTTATTTTAAAAAACAATCTAGATTAAATATACATTCTATCATGCCATTGTCTGATTTAGCAGGTTCTAAATTCCATGGAAAATGACTATATATTCCCTGATGTAGTAAACTAAGAAAATAAAAACAAAAACAAAAACAAAATAAGGTAGTACGGGAGTTAAGTGAGCAAATGGTGCATTATTGTGATAAATTCTCAAAGAAGGACTTAATCTTGATGAAGTAGCCAAGGCACGCTGAATTTGTTGCTTTCTGACTGGGTAGTATTTTTTCTTGGGGCACAAAGGTCCATTTGAATGATATGGTTCTCTGATACCCACAAGTTCTGTATCTAATTACTCAGCAAAGAAGGCAGATAATATGACAGATAAACAGATAAATGTTTCTTGTGTGTTCTGTTTCTTAAATGAGGATCACTACTTGTTTTCAACTTCTTTTAGCAATATACTTTTTTTTTTTTTTGTAGTAGAGTTGACACACAGTGTTACATTAGTTTCAGGTGTACAAAAAAAGTGATTAAACAATTCGATAGGTTATGCTATGCTCAACACAGTTGGGAGTGAAATTTATTTTCATTACCAAACCATTTACGTTCTACTTCCCAGGGGATGTTAAACCAATAGGGCTCCGATGTTATGCAAACGTGGTTTAATTTATAAAAAGTCAATAGGCACACAATTGACTTATGAATGTCTACTTGATGCTTTTTGCTTTTGTCGGATTCAGTGACAATATATTAAAATCCAAATTCTCTTATTTAGCACAAAAGATCCTAAACAATGATCTCTATTTCTATCACTTCCTCATATAGTAAGTTGTTTTGTTTTTTGGTGTTTTTTTGTTTTTGTTTTTGTTTTTGTTTTGCCTTTTTACATGTCTTATTGTCCTTCTCCTTTCACTTCCCCTGTCTTGGCCTATCATATGTGTACTCATTCTCCAAAATAAGAATTCTCAAAATGGCAAGATGTTGGCAATGCCATTTGTTTCATCCTTATGACTGCAGGGTCTGTATTTGGATTATAATATAGTATACAGTATAGTATGATTGTAAAGGAAAATATTTTCTATATCTCCTGTCTGCAAATTATAATATTTAAAAACATAAAACTATTAAACCTAGAATTTTAAAATTAAACACAAGGCAAACTAAAGCATGATGAATTCAAACACCAGTAGTAATTTAATACGCATTGAATCACTGTTCACATGGTACTTATTACTATGGTCCTAGTTCCTTTGACTCTTTAAACATTTTTTTTTAATTTTTTTTTTCAACGTTTATTTATTTTTGGGACAGAGAGAGACAGAGCATGAATGGGGGAGGGGCAGAGAGAAAGGGAGACACAGAGTCGGAAACAGGCTCCAGGCTCTGAGCCATCAGCCCAGAGCCCGACGCGGGGCTCGAACTCACGGACCGCGAGATCGTGACCTGGCTGAAGTCGGACGTTTAACCGACTGCGCCACCCAGGCGCCCCATCCTTTGACTCTTTAGAAGAGCCAATTGTCCCTGAACTTTTATTTGTCAAAGCTAAAGCCAACTTTGCTTCATTAAGTGCATCAAACATTATTTGAGCTCTGCTTCATACAAAAGCACCCTATTTTATTTTGATATTCAATAATTATCACAGTGTCTTTTTAAAAAAATTTCTAAAGAAAATTTTAAATTTCTGAGAGATGCCCATTAATATGATTTTGGCTTATTTGGACATTGATAGATACCTTGTATATTCTTTTTTTTAATGTTTATTTATTTTTGAGACAGAGAGATAGAGCATGAGCAAGGGAGGGGCAGAGAGAGAGGGAGACACAGAACCCGAAGCAGGCTCCAGGCTCTGAGCTGTCAGTACAGAGCCCAATGTGGGGCTCGAACTCATGGACCATGAGATCATGACCGGAGTTGAAGTCGGATGCTTAACCAATTGAGCCACCCAGGTGCCCAATAACCTGTATATTCTAAAGAGACATGGCTATCCTTCATCCATATGCAAATTATCCACTCATAATTTTAATAAGATGTTATTTAGTATCTATAATAATCTGAGTTAGCTGTAAATATTATAGATACCAAACCAAACAGTACTCTATATTATTCCATTGTGTTCTTACTGAATGAATCAGTGCTTTTATCCTTTTATTTAAGAATCATTACGAAAATAGTTACATTATCTCCAAATCACATGCTGAGAAACTAAAGTATGAATTTAAAATAACCTAGATTCCGAATTGTGACAAAATTGAAAAAGTTATTCAGCATGACGTTTTATGTTGCAGAAGCATATAACAACCTTTATAACATGAAGTCATAAAAAACAGTATTTTAAAAAATGGATTCCTTAAAAAATTTTACATCATATGATTTACTGGAGATAGCATTTCTGATGCCAGTAAATGCTCAAACTTAGTAGGGCTATGTGACATTTTATACCATGCTTCAGGGATCTGTCTGTTAAGGTCACAGCAGCACTGTGGAACATAATTAGCTAAAAATATTTAGGTGACTCAATGATAAAGTGGGCAAACTATTACATTTTCATATATAACTGTAATTTAAATAGTTGTTGAATGTAGTTTGAAGACTTTGTAATAATAAGCATTTCCAAGACCTATATTCAACTTTATACTGTGAAAATCTATCCTATCAAGATAAAGTTGAGCTTGTTGATACATATAAATATGAATTTACAACCATGTTGTGGAATTTAATTCATTGCAAGTTAAAACATTATAAAACACAAGATAACCATCCTTCTATCATCCATATATTCTTCTAAACACTCTTCATTCATTTAAGCTATAGTTGCTAATCATCTATTCCCAAGAAAACATAAAGTATTTTAGGTGACACGAAATTGGATAAAGTATTTTAGGTGACATGAAATTGGATAAGTTGCTAAGAGTACTCTTTTAGAGTTTTAACTTTAAAGTTTCTTTAAATATTAAGGATTTTGGAGATCACTTTTGAGTAGTAAAATGTATAAATACAGGTTATTTATTGTGCTGGTTGCATTTCACTGTTATTCTATTTTAAATGGAAAAAAACTGTAGGATTTATAAAATAATTCTCAAAACTGGAAACCAGATTTAAACAAGATATGATCTATATAAAAAGCAATAGTTTTCAAGGATGACATAAGAAAGTTAAAATGAATTACATGTCTGGACCATATTCTAGCAGATCTGATTTAATCAATCTGCTGTAGTGTTCAGGCACTAATATAAATTAAAATACAGTTTTTTGATTTTTTGAGAGAGAGCATAAGTGGGGGAGGGAGGGAGGGAGGGAGAGAGAGAGATAGAGAGAGAGAGAGAATCTTGAGCAGGTTCCATGACCAGCATGGAGCTCAACATGGGGCTCAATCTCACCACCGTGAGATCATGACCTCAGCTGAAATCAAGGGTCGAATACTTAACCAACTGAGCCACCTAGGTGACCCTAAATTAAAATATAATTTTAAATATCCACAATTAAAAGATTCATGGTTCTGACATACTGAGTATTTACAACACTTAGTTCTAAACTACTGAACAGTTTTATGAGAAACTTATGATGAAAACATCTGTAGGTATATATAGAAAAGAAACTAATGTTCAGTTTTGATATTAAAATATATTTAAATTTCATCAGCAGGTAAAGTATTAAAAAATCCACATCATTAATTTAAGATTATGTGAACAATAAATTAATGTTTTCCCATCAGAATTTTTAGCACATAAGTGTACATACACTATAGTTAGACATAGGTCCACATAAATATACATACTTATATATACATCCATGTAAGTATGTAATTTTTATAGAAACATCCACTAAATATCTCACATGTCTGTCATTACAAAGAATGATGCATGTGCATATAAAAAGGAAATTGAAAAATTAAACAAAGTGTGTTAAAAGAAAAATGGAAAGTGGAAGTAACCATTTTCAAAGGATCAAGGTCCATATTAACATAGAAACCATAGTCAGGAGAGCTACAACAGTTCTTTGCTGTGCATAACACCCCAAAAAGTAATTAAGAAAAATACTCGCAAGATGGCTGTATGCAATGATATGAATAAATTGGCAACAAGCCAGTTTTTCTAAAATCTTTTACTATATGTTAGAGAGCAGAAGTATCACCAATCTGAAAAAAGGTTATTTCAAATCAAGTAGACAATTCCATTTCAGTCTTTGCACATATTTATGGTACAATCCGAGGAGTCCATTGTAAACCTAGTGCCAAGGTTAGATGGCTCTTTATCAAAATATTGGCTGGGATCCAGATCTGATTTCCAGTGTGGCCTTTTTTCCAGTTTAAAAATTATCCTAGGTTTGAAAATCTTACTTAAGCAAAAAGAAATGAACAAAAAAGGCTTCCAAAGAAATCTCTCTGTCCTCATTGATTTATATATATTATGCACCGCAAGGTTATAGAGTATGGGTTTATTATCAAATACAGCAAAGCTTTTGGAGATCTCAAAGATAAAACAAGCCCATAAAAATAATTTCAGCAGTAACTATCTTGAGCACCATAAATATTCATTTTATATTTTTATTATGCTGGCATGGCTTTCTGTGAATAATTGTCATGCTTAGATGTTATAAGTAATAGATGTCAAAGTTAAAGCCTAAAGCTAAAATTCTAAGCATCAAGAAAGACAATAGTGAAATCACTTTTAGATGAGAGTTTTGGCTCAGAAAGTAAACACACTTCAAAATTGAAGATGGAGCATATATTGTATGTAACCAGAGGTCAAAGTAACCATGTACATCAGGAAATATTTGCTAATACTCAATACATACTTATTGAATGAAAAAATGAATGACTTTCTCCATGTTAAAAAAACACATAGCAAATATTCTGTAACAATGTCAAAGTCTTTTACTGATTAGTAAGAAGAAACACAAACAAAAGTGATTGATTTTAAATTGGCATGGTCCAAAGGAAGGATTCATAAAATAGATGCTTAGTAAACATAACTTATAAATAATTCTCTGCACTTATAAATCAATCAATTCAGAATCCCAGTGACAGAACAAAAATCAATTTCTCAATATCAATATTTTCTAAAGGAATTAGGAAAGACATTAAATTCTATTTGTTTCAAATACAAATACTATTTGTATAATTTCAAATACAAGAAAGTCACCTGTGACACACACACGCTTCTGCATAGCACAGGCTTTTCTACAGCAGAACAGCCTCAATTCATGCTTTTTACTCCTTTATTCATAAAATATGGCTTGAGCATTTACTATATGCTAGGAAATGCTCTGGACTCTGGGGACTTAGGAATGAATAATATAAAATTTTTAACCTATAGAAAATCATACTGCTGGAAGATGATATGAGCAATTTCAATCTTACTCTGAAGTCATTACTATATATATGAAATGATGCCCCACAAAGAACTTGAGACTGGCAAAATAAATGTCATTAAATCCATGTGTGAAAAGTTTGTACAGCTGAATCTTAAGAGCTTGCGGAAAATTATTCTAGAGTATAAAGGCTAGTTTTTCAGATTTCCTACATGAAATACATAATAACGAGTAAACACATAAGCAGATCTAGAGCTAGTTATTAACAAGAGACAGACAAGAAAACAACAGCAAAAGAAATAAAGACCATAGTTATGAGGAATCCAATTAATTTAAAAGTCAATTATTCTTACACAGGAGTCCTTAACCTTTTTTGACCTTTTGGAAATTTTTGTGTCAATGACTCATTCGACAGTCTGACAACTCTGTCTCAGAATTGTAATTTAAATAAAATGTAAATATTAAATACAGGGTCTCCTGGGTGGCTCAGCCGGTTAAACATCTGACTCTTGATTTCAGCTTAGGTCATGATCTTTCAGTTCATGGGATCAGGCCCCACGTTGGGCTCTGCACTAACAGGGCATTGTCTGATTGGGATTATCTCTCTCCCCCACTCCGTCTGCCCCCTCCCCTGCTCACAAAGGTGGTCTCTCAAAAGAAAAAATAAACTTTAAAAATATACACATACATATAATATATATATGATACAATAATGATATTATGTTGTATTATGCATATTATATATAATCTATATTTATAGATTACATATAAATAAATATAAATAAATAAATGCAATAATAAATATAAAATAAAATAGAGTTCCCAAATACTTATTACATTTTTAAAAATTTTTAATGTTTACTTTTGAGAGAGAGACAAAGACATAACGTGAGCAGGGGAGGGGCTGAGAGAAAGGGGGACACAGAATCTGAAGCAAACTCCAGACTCTGAGCTGTCAGCACAGAGCTGGTGGCGGGGCTCGAATACACAAACCACAAGATTATGATCTAAACCAGACAGATGCTTAACCACTTAACCCACTGAGCCACCCAGCCACCCCTAAATACTCATTACATTTAAATAAAGTTCTCCATGAAATCATTGGTGTTCTTGGACCCCGTATTAGTTTGCCCACTTCAGTAGCCTCTGTAATTGGAGGCAAACACTGGTATTTATGATTACCAGAGAAGCAAATAATTACATCCACAATACTCTGCTGAAAAGGAAACAGTGTACATTTTAGAAAGTTACCTCTCTGAAACTGATCCAGAGCTGCTGGCTTCAATCAATGGAAAAAGGAAAATCTAAGGATGGGTATGTCTCCTCAAGGAACTAAGTTCAGGCTATGGATAAGAACCACTGCTTTATACTATCTACTTCATTGTAATTGTTGGAAGTTTTTGTTTGTTTGTTTGTTTGTTTGTTTGTTTGTTTAAGTGTATTAAAAACAACTGAGGATGAACTACTTTGCGTACCCAGTTTAAGGATCACAGATATCCATTTAGTGGACATTTAAACTGCCTGAGTCTTCCTTTTTTTTCTTCTTCTAGATTTTTTTTCTTTCCATTAATTGATAGGACAAATATCATTATTTTCCTTTTTCTATCAGAAAAGGGCCTGTCGTCATTTGTTGTCACTGAGCCATATTTAGGTTACATGAGCTGGATTCTTAGGTGGTAAAATTGCTCTTCTAGAATTCTGGTCTTCACCTACTAATCACAGGAGGTGACATCCATCTCATTAAAAGAGGCATTCCTTGTTAAAAGAGAATGGGAGCAGTAGACCTCAAGATCATGAACTTGGCAAGGTGTCTCGTCTTTGGGTCCTGATCAACTATTTCAATCAGCCCAAAAACAAGATCCTTGAAACTGGAGGCTATAATTATATTTGTAGCCTTAGCTCTCACGTTTTCTACTATCAACTCATAAAATAAACTATGAACATGTACTGTAAAGTAATGGGATGAAAATGGGAATATTGTTTTACTATGGAGGTGGACTTAATTATCTGCACCTATAGTGTCAGCAAGCAAAAGTAAAGTCTCATATTCCACTTCCACTACATTATTCCAGCAAGCTGCTTAGGAAGTGGAAATACACATAAAATAAAAAGTCAATAAATAAATAAATAAATAAATAAATAAATAAATAATAAAATAAATGTATTCTTCATTCACTCATTACTACAGCTATAAAAAACAGATATACACATATATTCTATTATAACTAAAAATTTATAGTCTAAAGTTAGAGTGTAACATAAGCATATGCATTAATGTGCATGCACACGGGCGTGTGCACACACACACACACATACACACACCACAGTTTAAAAGACTAATTTGATTCTTCAAAGAATCAAAATGCTGTTGAGAGGTTTGAGATTCAAAGAAGCAAAGGACCGCATTAATTAGAAGATTATTTTTAGCACAATCACATTTTGAGCCTTGTCAGTAATTTAGCCAAATCATAACCTGATAAGTGCAAGATAGCATTATAAATTAAATAGCAAATACATTATTTAAAGATGTAACCTTCATTTTCTGTGTATCTGATTCCCTGTTCCATAGTGACCAGAAAGTTCTAAGGCTTTCCAAATTTGTACCGGACAGTTTTCTCTGGCCACTTACTGTTTCCTATCCTTTTTATCTTTTAGAACTTGAAAAACTAATACCTGGAAAAAATACTAATGAAAGACAATGAAGATTTCAGTTTTTTTACTGGTATGGCGTTGTCTCATTTGGAATTCTCAGAATCCTGAGGGTTGATCAGCTACATGAGTCATTCGGCTTCTGAGAACCACCATGAAGTGTTTCCTGGTATGAACTAAATGTTGACCTCAAAGTAAGTTCATTTCATCGTTATCCAAAGTAAAGCACCCCTTTTTCAAAGTACGTTTTCTATTTATCCTTTCATGGCACTGTTCGGGGTCAAGCCAGGATTTCATGGCATAGGTATTGGATCTATCAGCTAAGTTACTCCAGACTCGGTGTTGCCTTAATTTGTTATTCTCTTTGCTCTACCTTTAGGTCTGCCTCCTTAAGGATTAAAAAAGAAAAAAGAAAAAAAAACTGAAACATTTTCTTATTAGAAATCCATGAAATCCAGGAGCCAGTCTTGATGTAATGGCTAAGAAATATATTCAGTTAATACACACATCAATGAAATTATGAACAACTGAATTATCCTACAGTTTGATTTTCTTGCTCAATGGCCGTTTATTAGACTGCATAAGTCACTGTATAAATGCTGTGGGATATTCAAAGGGCCAGGCTCTAACCTTGAAGTGTTTTGTCTAACAGGAGACACAAGATATGACATAAATAACACACTACTTAGGTATTTTACAGGAATTTTAGACAATTATATAACGGGAAAAAACTTGTATAATAAAGCATTTACAAACTATCTGACATATGCTTTATCCTATTATACTACAGTCTATTACTACAGTCTGTATACTACAGACTATTATACATAGTCATATACACTATGCAGTGTATATGTGCATTTCTCATATATATGTTAAATTTATTTTGTTCTTATCTTGTTCTCTATTGAGGTCATGAAGTAAGGTCATCTATTGTTGGTTAGGTACATCTTCTGAATAAGGTCACTAAATTCAAGGTTAAACGTGGAATGTTAATTTTCTATGTTTGCATTCTCTTTGTTTTCTTCCTGACCTGATAGTAAAAACACTTTTTAATGTTCCATTTTGGTCTCTGACACTTATGTTTATTAAGGAATTATGTATCTGTTATATGCAAAGCTCTGTGCTGTTGACTGAAGTTCTATTGTATATAATATACAGAGAGGCACAGGCAAGTTTATAGCCACAGGCAGGAGCCTTAAAGAACACAATGCCTTTTTCTGTTCCATATTCTTAGACCACTTTTTATTATTAACAGACCTTGAGAAGAAAGTTAATCTTGACAAGAGTCAGAATGGTAAAAATTCTTTCTCCTCCATTGCAGCCTTGAACGGCCAATGTTTGATTTTATGAAGTGAACCAGCAGGTTTCCTTACAACTTTCAAAGCATTTTAATTCATCTTTCTCTATTTACGATATGAAGGTGCTAATTCAACTCATTTTTTTATATAGTTTTCTTCCCTGTAATAATACATTCTAGCCAAATGGAAAGAACATATTATTTTTTTGTATTCTGCCTGGTTGTGCTAAATCAAAGTAAATGCAAAAAAGAAACTCATAATAACTTTAATTGTATTAAAATGCAAATAGAATAGAGTTAATGATATTAAAAATTGAAAAAAGATCCCCAAAGGGATATATACATTTAAAAAATAAGTGATTCTCTTTGGGTAGACGGGAAGTGGCTAAAAACATTCTAAAGAATACATACGTCTGTGTGTGTGTGTGCGCATGTGTATGATGAAGCAATAAACACTGATAAAGTATTTTCATATACATTAACTCTCATGATCCGCACAAGAGTGTGATGAACCAGGTCAACTGGTAAGTATTAATATTAGCATAACTTAACAGAGAAAAAGACCAAGGCACGAAAAGTATCATTTATATCCCTAGCTGTAGTAACTATGGAGACAACCTTCAGACCGAATCTTTTGTCACCAAATGTTCAGTGCTTCCATTTCACAAAGCCCAACTGATATTTCAGTTGCATGTTAACTGTGTTCAAGAGAGCTTTTGATTTTTCTTTCAGCATTTTCCTGGCAAATTCCTCAGCTGAGTCTCCTGTAAGTTTCTTACTGACCTTCCTCATTTCTATACTGACAACAGTTTAATCATGGAGTGGGAAGGAACTTGGCAAAGTATATTCCTTACACAAAAATGTGCAGAAATAATTTGCATTGGATTTTGCCCAGTCATATTTTAGTTAGAAAATGTAACATGTGGGGTGCCTGGGTGGCTCAGTCAGTGAAGTGTCTGACTTTGGCTCGGGTCATGATCTCGCGGTCCGTGAGTTCTAGCCCCGCGTCGGGCTCTGTGCTGACCGCTCAGAGCCTGGAGCCTGTTTCAGATTCTGTGTCTCCCTCTCTCTCTGACCCTGCCCCGTTTATGCTCTGTCTCTCTCTGTCTCAAAAATAAATAAACGTTAAAAAAAATTTTAAAAAAAGAAAATGTAACATGTTGTTCAGAGTTTAATATCTGAAATTGCTGAGTATTGCTTTTATTTCTATTCTCCCTCCCTTGCCACACATGACTTTATGCTTTGAAGATTTAGCAACCGTGAGCCTTCTTCCCTTTTGGTGCAAATATATGTTGTATGCCTCACATTTATTTTAAATTTGTTTGTTTTGTTTTGTTTTTTAGAGGAGGCTCGTGCTTTCCAGTTTCTGGTCCCCATGGTCCCACTGCCATATTTACTATTATTTGAAGCTTAGACTGATTCACTCAGTAAGTCACCCCCTTGGCTTCCACTGTGGTCTAAATGTTTGCATCCAGTAAAATGTAAAATGCACATATTGGAATTGTAGTGCCCAGTGTGATGGTATTAGATGATGAGGCCTTTGGGTGGTGATTTGGCGGAGCTCTCGTGAATGGGATTATAGCCCAGAAAAAAAGAGCCCACAGAGGTCCCTGCCCTGCAGCCATGTGAGGGACTTGAGAAGTCCCCTGACTGAAAGCCGGCCCTCACCAAACCATGCTGGCTCCCTGATCTTGGATTTCCAGTCCCCAGAACTGCGAACAATAAATTTCTGCTGTACATAAGCTACCCAGTCTCTGGCATTTTATTATAGCAGCCCAAACAAACTGAGACAACTCCTATAGAATTTGATCTTGTGACCCTAGGGCCTAGATGGAAACTCTGGTAGCAGCTTCATATTCTTATGTCATAACTTGGATCCTCTGTGCAGCAGACTCCAAAAAATAGCATTCAGAAGCCAACCCCTTTGGAAAAGAAGCGAGGAATGCAGGATTAGGTGGGGAAGAAAATTCAACTGTGAGGCAGGTGAAGGCCCCATAGGGTCAGCAATCCTCACAGGGAGTCGTGGAATATAAACGGTCCCTCAGAGCTACCTTGTACCTGCCTGGAATACTCAAGTCTTTTTATTCCCACCTTAGTCTGTCAGACCACGCTGTTCCAGCAGTCACATGACGTTGTGTGAAATGAGTGCCGTTGTGCAATCCCAAAGTGGCCTGACAGCTGAAGCCTCTTAATAAATCTCCCAAAAGAAGGAACAAGTCCTTTCTTGGGTATCTGAGCGGTGCCTATCCGTGTTTATCACAGCATATGACCTTCCTCAAGCCCAAATGTGATTGGTTAGATTTAGATCAACTACCTTCACAAAACTTCACACTCTGACGCAGTTTAAGATGACCGAGAATGTGAAATGTATTTTTGGAAGGCAGATTATTTTCACAATCCAAACTCAGACTAAACTGAGATATTCACCAATCTTACCGAATTTTAACGTCTTTCCCTCCCCACTCCAAGTTCCTAAGGTCAGTTTAGCTCACAGGTTTACTTCACATCCAGTCACTTCCTTACTAGGTTTGGCATATCTGAAAATCTAAAATTAAGGAACTCTTACTGGAGTCTAACATTTCCTATGCACACGTTGAACTCTTCATGACAGCTACAACAATATCTGCAACACTGCACAAACTGTCAAAATACATGCTGAAGAGTTAGTTGATCAAACACATCAGAGTAATTTTTATTCCGTCTTTTTTTTTTGTCACTTTATATAAAACACAATATGTGGTCCACATTCCATATCTTGTTCTTTACTTCTTCGATAAAAAACTACTTGCCAAGGCACCTAAGTGGCTCAGTCCGTTAAGCGGCTAGCTTCAGCTCAGGTCATGATCTTGCGGTCCGTGAGTTCAAGCCCCATGTTGGGCTCTGTGCTGGCAGCTCAGAGCCTGGATCCTGCTTCGGATTCTATGTCTCCCTCTCTCTCTGCCCCTCCTTTGCTCGTACTCTGTCTCTGTCTCTCAAAAATAAGTAACACGTTAAAAAACAACAACAAGGGGCGCCTGGGTGGCTCAGTCGGTTGAGCCTCCGACTTCAGCTCAGGTCACGATCTCACGGTCCGTGAGTTCGAGCCCCGCGTCAGGCTCTGGGCTGATGGCTCAGAGCCTGGAGCCTGCTTCCGATTCTGTGTCTCCCTCTATCTCTGCCCCTCCCCCATTCATGCTCTGTCTCTCTCTGTCTCAAAAATGAACATTAAAAATTAAAAAAAAAAACTACTTCTTGCTAATGATGCTGTATTAATATTAATTTTTGGAATCCCCTGCCTTTGTGATGATCTACTATAGACAGAATCTCATGTCATAACAGAAACAAAAATATAGTGATTCTGAAAAGAAAATATGCACAGTCACCTACTTATTTTACTTTCTCTTTTGAGTCTGTTTTTTTAAACTGATTATTTTAGGTTCTTAAATATGTATTTCTATATAGATCTTTAAGAATAAGGTAAATACCCGAAGCTTTTTCTGTAGAACAAAATTGTCCTTAAAGGCATAAACATGGAATACTTTTAATTCAGATTTATTCTTTTTCTTTTATTCTTAACTTTTGGACACTAAGTTGAATGTTACAGTTCTTATATCTTAACAGTTTTATACGTTCCATTCATATTTATTTCCTTCTGTTTGTATTTGTTTTTCTACTGAAATACAGCAATAAAAATGAATGATGCTTGTTTATGTTCTCCCTTCCTTTATTGCCTCAGTGGTTGCTATAAAATTTATTCCCTTGCTCTCAACTTGCAATATCACTTCTACTCTTTAATTATCATCAAGTATTCCTGGCATCTCCACCTTCTCACTTTCAAAATGGGGGTCAGGTCCAGTTAATTATTTATTTTCCAAAATATTGAAATCAATTGTATATAAGCTTGTACTTCTTATTTTAATTTGTTTTTTTATTTTTAATATTTAATATTTAAATTTTAATATTTAAATATTTACTTTTATTTTGTAAATATTTTTTTACAAATTGTAAATTCTTTTTAATGTTTATTTTTTTATATGTGTGAGAAAGAGAGAGACAATAAGTGGGGAAAGGGCAGAGAGAGAGGGAGACACAGACAGAATCCAAAGCAGGCTCCAGCCTTTGAGCACAGAGCCCGACACAGGGCTCGAACCCACGAACCGCAAGATTCTGACCTGAGCTGAAGTCGGATGCTTAACCAACTGAGCCACCCAGGTACCCCTAATTTTGTAAATTCTTAATATCATAATTACTAGTAAGATTTACTACGTCTATTAGGGTCTCCAGAAACACTTCAGTGCATAATTGAGTTGTTAGAATGACACTGGGTTTGCCCCTTTCTGGCTAAACTGCTTTGGACAAGTTAGCTAAACCCTGTGTCTGTCTCTGTTTTCTTGTCTTTAAAAAGAGAGATATACCTACCCATTATGAAAATTAATGAATTAATAGATGTGAAGTCCTAGCATATTATAAGAACTCAATAATTATGATTATAAATGGAATTATATGTGCATGTATCGTGTGTGTGTGTGTGTGTGTGTGTGTGTGTGTGTGTGTGTGTAGCCATACTTCAAATTCATTCTAACTTGGAATGCTTTGCTGATAAATTAAAAGCATATGATAAAGTAAAGAAAAACTATATACTAACTGCAATTATGGTTTTAATAAAAGAGAAATTAGAACCATTCACTAAGGTCAGAATTTATCCTATTAAAGGCAAAAATTTCACACTGGGCACTGGGCACCTATTTCAAATGATTAAATGTGGATTGTTCAATTATCATATTTTATTCTCTTTTTAACCTATTTTTAAAAAGTCGTAGTCTTCTCATATGAAAGAGAAACATGTATCACATGTAGTGCAATTTACTACAAAATGATCACTAGGATAAATAATGATGTTTTAAGTTCAATACAAGTATTTAAAGGTAACAACTATATTTACCTCTAAATTTGAAATAATAACTCATTATTGAGAACTTCTAAACAGAACTGTGATATTAACTAATAAAATAAAGGGAGGTATATATACATCCTCTCCACTTATTTTTAGCTGTTCTTTGAAGTTTCTCATGTTGTTTTTACTAACATGGCTACAATTATTCCCAGGACAGGCTGTTTTAACTTAAACTTTCTGCCATTGATAGGTAAAAATGCCTTATCTTTTCTTCCCCTTAGCACGGTTCAAACGGGTCAGATTTTACAGGACATTTTATTAAATAATAAGGAAGGAAATAACCAAATAAAATATAAATATTATACACCTAAAATCCATTCATTCATCCAATTGAAATTTGAGTGTTCACTATATACACAGGCTGGCCTGGACACGAGTGATACGGATGTACCTGTTAGGATGGACTGGGATGAAAGAGAGAGATGGGCACAGAATTAACTTTCTAGGTAACTTGCATAATCAAGAAAAGGAGCTTAAACTTAAGGCTAAATCTGTTGAATTCAAACCTAAGTATTTCAAATAAACAAAGTACCCTGAAGAAGAAACAGAAATAGCCCATTATTTTTAAGTATATTAAATAATTCTTTTATCCTCCTTAAAGCTATGTACCTTGGTCAATCACTCTGGCCCACTAGCCCCACCACACTAAGAGATACACATAAAACCTTGAGGCTAGTGCTCAGGCCCAAGAAATTTCTTCCTTTCAAGTCTCTTCCCATCAGCAATAGATCGGTATTGCTGACTCCAACCTGCAGTTTCGCTATGCCCTCCTGTCATGCTAGAACCATCACTCATTCATTCTTAGGTTTTTCACCTACACCATCATTTCAGCTGTGCAGGGCTCATTCTGTCATGCTCGAATGTCCACTGCCTTTAAAACTCATCCTGAGCCCACATTTCCCTCCAGCAAACATCCCAATTCTCTGTTTGGCTAAACTTTGTGGAAGGAATGTTTGCTGTACAGCCTCCACTTCTCTTTTCTGATTGATTCCTAAGTCCCTTTCAGTTTTTTTTCAACTGCAACCCTTACCATGAACAGGGTGTGTCAAGATTTCCAATAAACTACATGTTTCTACATCATACATGAAGTATCAGTGACAGTTGTGGAATTTACCACCTTCTCCCTTTGGTAACAATCTCTTCTGCCTCGGTTTAGAGCACTCATAATCTTCATCCTGCCTCACTCGTTCTCTTTCTCACTCACTGACTTCTCTACTCAGCTTTTAAAATCAACCCCTTACTCAAGTTTCCCCAGGTGATCTAATCCACGCCCTCAAAATGACAACAAGTCAAAAATGTAATGTTGTTGACAATCCATCCCATCCCCAGGTTGTACGAGTCATGAGGACACTGACCTGGCCTGCTTTTTGTTCATGTTTCTATCTCCAGTGCCTAGCTTTATTCTTACTGCACAACAGAAACTCAATAAATACAAGAATGCACTAATAAAAATAATCTTTAAACCACCTTAAAACACACTTTTACACAAGTGTGTCTAAAGTATCTATGCCTCAGAGTTTCATAAATCTTTCCAAAGGCAAAGGAAATTACATGATTCTTAAAACTGCTTTAAACACACATTTGTTTAAATAACAACAACAACAACAACACAACAACAACGACAAAAAGGATTGAGGCACATACAGAAAGACTAACTTAAAATAAAACGCGTAAGGTTATCCTATGACATGAAATATATATTTAAATATATAATTGTGAAACTTTTAGCTGTTTCTGAAAACACTGCCACAAGCTTGAATATGAAAAGGTCACAACAGGATTTGAGAACATTAAGAAAAGAAGTCAAGGAAATCCATCATTGGTCTTATAGCCTATAATCAGGACATCATTACAAGCCAAATGAGCATAATTTGTCACTTTGAAAATTCTCAAGTTGAGAATCAGGTCATTTCAAATACCAATTTTCACAGGGCAAACGGGTCATACAGTCCACCTGGTCTGTGTATTTCTCCCAAAAAACTTTCAAAGCGGTTGGCTCTCTATACATTGTCATTCATTGCTAAAGGATCTTCCTGATGTTTTCTCTCACATGGCCTCCATTTATATATAGCTTTTGCTTTTAAATCTAAAGGGAGATTATCTGTAAATGGCTTTTCAGAGCATAGTTTGACAGTTTTTAATCAATATGTAAATATGTCTAACCTTTGATCTAACATTGTCAGTAACAAGACACCCAGATTACCAGCACTCATTTATATTATAACAAGGTAGCAATAATAAATAATTTTATGGAACTTTACATATTCTGAGACCTGTTCAACTTATTCATTCCTTGAAACAGCCCTATTAGGTAGGTACAATTCTTACACACATTTTACAGATAAGCAAACTAAGGAACCAAGAAATAAGTAAATGAATGGAGGTCACACTGTTGGTAAGGAGTAGACTTGGAATATAATCTCAGCAAGTCTTGATCTAGAGTCTGTTTTCTTAACTTCCTGCACTAGGTTCCTAATGCACAAAACACACACACACACACACACACACACACACACACACACACACTGAATTCAGTCAGTGGAAGAGAACCAGGAAGCTTTGTAATCTTAACTAGGAGTGTGGAATTAATCCTGCTCCCAAATGTATTATTACTATAAATGGTACATTCTTACATCAATAACTACAATACTGAAAAAACAAGGTTCAGGTTCTTAGCATAAAGCAAATTCATTTTTCTCCCATTGTCTCATTTCAAATTTGTTTCATGGAAAAATTTCTTCTCTTGGCACTAGATGAAACCTTGTAGGTTGGAGCAGGTAGTGGGAGTGGAGTGTGGATGGGTGGGTAGATGGGTGGGTAGATAAGATAGGCAAACCCTCTTATTTGATATGACAATGTTTGGAGATGGTCCTGAGCTTTCTAGAGTTAGGAAATATTTGAAACTAATGTATTTGTTCACACACAGTTGTGATGGTATTTGGAGACCTGTCCTCACTTGAGGTAACTTTCCAGCTGTCCTTTGTTCACTTCTTAACACCTAGGAATCCAGTGGTCTCTCTCCAGCTTCTGTTTTGTCAGTTTTCATTGCTCAGTTGGATAGAGCCTAAATAGGCCCTCTCCTCCCCAGTGCATCTCTTCTGTATGGCCCAAATCTTGTCATTGTTAACACATATGTATTCTTCTACTGGATAACTCTAGAAATCAAGAATGACTGCAATTTAGCAACTACTTCCTTTATTCCATCACCAATATAACCCTCTTGCCCATCTCTCTCCTACAGAATATTCAGAGACTAGGTAGACACCATTTTTCAGTGTTCCTCTGACTGCCAGGGACACATCTCTGAGTGGTCCCATAAAGGCTAATCAGAGAAGACAGGAGCTCCAACTTGCATTTTGGCCTTTGGCACATAAAGGAGTAAATCCCTAGCAGTTTTCTGTAAAGAAATGTACTTCAAAAATACCTTTTCCACTGCAACATCAAAGAATTCATCAATTTTATACCCTTTCGTGAGTGAGGATTCAATAGTAATTCAAAAGTAACCAGGTTTAAAATAACTGTTTTTGAAAATGTGAATCCTGTTCAACTTTGGTTTATGATACCATTTAAATCTTGGGACTGCAGTCAAGTCTGAAAACTTAACATTCAATTACTAATCCTTGACATCCTTAATATTTAAATCTTATCTAGAAGTAGCTTTTCTTAAATTTTCATTATTAACTGCAAAGCCACTCTGTAAGAGATGATACATTTTTATTCTTTTTATTTTTCATTATATATTGAAAGTCACCTTTAAAAAATTATTTGCTACTCAAATAGGGACCAACTGAGCCAACTTTTAAGAACAAGTGGTTTTAAAACCCCCAATTTGGTTTCAGAAGACAGCAAGTTTCTGACTGTTTCCTTTGGGATTAAAAGACAACCCCCAAACCCAAAGAACTTTAATATCTCATTTGTACAATAAAGGAGTGGGATTAGATAAACACTGAAGTTTTATCGGGGCTAATGTTGTATAACCTAAAATGCACATGTGTTCTACTGAAGGCTTGGGATCTCTGGAGGTTTCTTATAAGTTTCTGGGCTGGTTTCCAAGACACCTGCCCCATTTTAATCAGTCCTCCTTTTTATACTTTGTGTGCCAGGGGACTCTAAATAAAATTGCACTTGATAAGAAGGTTCTGTAGTTTGAAGGTTTACATTTCTTTTGTTTTTGACTACTGCTCAAGGCACAGTGAATGCATCTAGTTTTCATATGCTGTTGTTTTTTATATGGACTAAACTATTCACCATTGGACAGAACGTTCCATCTCTTTTGACGTGTCTCTTTGTGATCCATGGCACCCACGCAGGCAATCAGCCCTGCCCTTTCCCGCAATCCACGGGCTTTGTTTACTTTCGCCATTGGCAAAGAGCATGAATGTGGGTACTGCTTCCTGGCTAGAAAATCCAAGAGCCCTTATGAAGTTATTTATCAAACACTTATTTTAACCCAGCATTTTGCTGATTGTTAATGGAGCATCTCTAGTCAGAATTATATCCAGCTTTATTTTAATAAGAGCTTCCTTTAGAGATAAACACCATGAAATGAGATTTCTCGGGTTTTTTTTTCAAAAGCACAGCCAATTTTAGAAATATTTCAATCTTCCATATGAAACAACTCATTTTTATTTTAAAGTGCATTTGTTAAAGAACTCTAGTGGTTAGTAATTATATCTTTATACCATCAGTGAACATGAAGAACGATTATCTCCAAACTCTGTTCTGATTTCCCTGCACCATTGAATATTTGCTAAAACCACAAGTATTTATTATCTATTAACAGCTATACTGACCAATATTTGAGGAGTTATTCCCTTCATATTTTACTTTTGTTCATTATAACTTTAGTACTCAATTTCCAGTCCTTTTTGTGCTTCTTTTGAACTCTGTAAAGTACACAGATGTTGGAAAGTAAATGAATATACTCCATATTTGTCAAAGTATTTATTCTTACTAACCCAGTGAATATTATGTGTAGCACATGCATTTATTTTAGTTGTAATACTGTCTAGAAATACATTTTTACAAAGTTTGAAGTATAGAATTTCACAGATATTATCTATCTGGCCATGGTGACATAATCTACCCTTTTGATTTCAACTCTCATGACAATTTGATGTGTTATCTCACTAATGTGCTCAGTCACCAGGGAGACAAGTTTAATGAACACCCAAGACACAACAATTATACAAAGTCATATGGCGTAATCCCAAGGAAGGGATAAAGTTTTAATAACTAGAACCACTTGTGTCATTACCTTCTATTTGCCTGGTTTATGTCATATAATAGCTATATTTCGATCAAAAAATTGATTTAGTCCTTCACTCTATAATGACATCATTAAAAAATAAAGAAAAAAAGAACAAAAAAAATAAGTTCTCCTTTCAAAGCCCTTCATGATCCAAAGCGCACTTATTACTAAGGATAAATGTTTGGGTATAATCAAGATTTATGTTCAACTAATAATACTTTTCACATAATAATCTTATATTTATTTTCAAAGTATATTCAAAATTCTTACAATATAATTTCTTAAAATTCACTTTTATTGTATTTTTTGTATAGCTGGAAAACAGGATAAAATGAATTATTGCCACTAAGGTAAATAATTTCTTATATATTAGTGGTATGAGATACCATGGTCTTATGTATTTTTTTTAATTTGTGAAGTTGAAATTATTTCTAAAATTGTGAATTTAATGGATGTCATACAACTCAAAAAAAAACTCTTGTTTTTTTTTTCTTTTATTTTGCTGAATTGGACCAATTTCAAATATAATCTTGAAATGTTTTTTTAACAGTGATCATGTTCTATAAACTCCTGGCCAATCTGGGCACACATATCAAGTTAATTAGAGAAAGAGACAAAAAAATTAGAAGATACAGATTCTGGTCCTTACGCAAACAACTATTACCCTTGTGACCTCTGGAAAGTCATTTAACCCATCTGGGTCCTAATTCACTTCTCTTTATAATGGGATTATAATAACTTATTTTTCCTACTCTTTAAAGTTTCCCTAAAAACAATACATTTGAGGATAATAAGATAAAAAAAAATAGTAAACACATGGAAAACTGTAAATTATTAAACTTGTGGAGTACAGTATTTACTGTTTTGTGTAGGAGTCCTTAGAGTACAGCATTCGCAGACCTGTATAAAAATGTAATCAGTTTTAATAGATGCAAACTCACAAAAACATAATCTATACGATCACTGATGTTTAACCATGACTAATAGAAATGCTTCTTCATTTTCAGGGCAATTAATAATAAATTATACCCCTCCCACCCCATCATGCAGAGTTACTCAATCTGGTCTTTTCCAGACTGACAGGAATTAATATTAGGAAAATCATTTACAAATGTTGTCCATATGTGCAGCATTGGTGGTATCATGGTGAGCACAACTCCCTTCCAAATAGTGTCCATATAGCTTTGCTAATAAAAAAATGTTGCCAGTACTTTAAAAGTAGTAAATGTCTGCAAACTTTTCTTTTTTTAAAATTTTTTTAATGTTTATTTATTTATCTTTTTTGAGAGAGAGAGAGAGGCAGAACGTGAGCAGGGGAGGGGCAGAGAGAGGGAGACACAGAATCTGAAGCAGGCTCCAGGCTCCGAGCTGTCAGCACAGAGCCCGACACAGGGCTGGAACTCACAGACCGCGAGACCATGACCTGAATCTAAGTCAGAAGCTTAACCGACTGAGCCACCCAGGTGCCCCTGTCTGCAAACTTTTCTTAAAGATATAGTGAATTCTTCTTAATGGTATTAAAATTTTATTTTTAGAATGTCATTTAAGTGAGTAATTCACGCACACACACATGCACACACATACATTCTGTCTCTCTCTCTCTCTCCCTCCCTCCCTCTTTTCCTCCCCCCTCTCTCTTCCTTTTCCCTTTTTTCTTCTAAGAATGTTATGCTTCCAAATCCTAAAAATACATTGAAATAAATTACAATACAAGAACTATTGTAAATTTGAGACAATAAAAATAGTTGAATTTCCAGAAAGGCTTTGAAACAAGAAGTTTCTAATCATAATATTATTTATGTGCATAATTATTGCACTTAAGAATCTCTTAAAAATTGTCATTTATTCTTTAAAAATTACTTTTAAATGATACTATGTCTTTATAAGGCTGTCACGTGTCTCTTTAAAAAAGACAGTATGTTTTGCTAACATTGGTTCATTCCTGGGACAATTCTGCAGACAAGACATATAAATAAGAAATAGGTAATTCTGTCATACATAAAAAGCAAGTAATACTCTGCAACTTGAATTAATTAGCATGATTTATCCTTTTAAAGAATAGTGATAATAAGACCACATTTAAAAATCAGGAATACATCTATTTTCTTATAATTTCTAAATTTTAGTAATCTTAATTTCCATGTACTACTTTTTAATATCATGATTATGTAATATAAAAGCTATCTTAAAACTATCTAAATTAGTTACTAAGTAGACAATAAAATTGAAATAAAAGCACTAGAATTTCCCCAATGAAACTTATTTTCTTTGTTTTTTATAATTCACAATGAATTCCAAAACAATATTTTTCTCACTTGCCAACCACCTGAATTCTCTTTTGAACCTTTTAAATACACACACACACACACATACACACACACACACACACACACACACACACGTAGGTTTTTTTCCTAGAGATTAGTTTAAACCTCATTTAGCATGTACATATGACATGTAAGTTGAAAAGTTTAAAAAGCCTTTTAGAAAAAGTAGGATAATGGTATACTTAGAATAAATCCCACCAGGTCTCTTGCTGGGTTATACAAAGGACTAAACCTCTTGTTGACTATAATAGTATTACCTCAAATATCACAAATATAAAAGTAAGGGAGTAGTTGATTTTTGACCTGTGAACTACTGATGGTTTAGAACACCTACAAACACATTTTGCTCTTACAATAACTTCAAATTCCGTATGTTGTACTCTAAATTATTTTTTAATGTTTTTATTTATTTTTGAGACGGAGAGAGACAGAGCATGAGCAGGGGAGGGGCAGAGAGAGAGGGAGACACAGAATCTGAAGCAGGCTCCAGGCTCTGAGCTGTCAGCACAGAGCCTGACGCGGGGCTCAAACTCACGGACCACGAGATCATGACCTGAGCCGAAGTCGGACGCTTAACCAACTGAGCCACCCAGCTGCCCCTACTCTAAGTTATTTTTAAGAAAATGCTGAAAAAAGAAAAATAAAAAGGGAAACAGCTATCCTTATATTTTGGTATTTTTAAGGTTGCAGCTCAGGTTCTGGAAAAATTTTGAATGTTTCTTTTAACATTTTCTTAAAGAAGGACAGACATAGCGAAAAACACACACGTTGTAAAGCACATCTTTATGAATCTTCACAACTGAGAATAACTAGAGTCTGCATCAAGGAAGATGACAGTATCTTTGTCCTAGAAGCACCTCCTGTGTTGTCTTCTAGTCATAAACTTGCCCCGGACCATTTATCCTGTCTTCTAAAATAATACCTTAGTTTTGGTTGTATCTTTACTGTATGTTAACGTAAGTGCATATTATTTGCTTTTATTTTTCTCATTCCTCTTCCTCAACATGATATATGGAAAACCCACCCATATTATGCATAGATCTTCTTTTGTTATTGCTGTATAATAGTTATTGTGTGAACATACTGCAACATATTATTTCCTTTTTATTATTGATGGGCAATGATATAATTTCTAATTTGGGGTTACTTGAAATAGTGCTACTATGAACATAACTTTTTAATTTCTGCTGCCAGTTATATATGACCAGGCAAGCTGAGTGAGAGAAAAATACAAGTAAAGTTTTGGAAGATATGTCCAAACAATTTTCCAAAGTGGCTATAAGGCAAACTTCTAAAGATAAAAGCAAATAATTAACTTTACTAATTATATTCCCATAGACGTTGGTGAAAATAATGGGAAAGGTATGTTTCTGTAAGTGAAAAAAAATTCTAGAAGAAAAATAGCAATTTTAAGAGTCAAAAAGGGTATGCTTGAAATTAAATGTGATGAGCAACTTAGTCAAACATAAATTTGCTGAATAAAGAGTTGAATACAAAATGACCCATTACAACACAGCATATGAGTTTACCCTCTAGCACGAGTTAGCTAACCCCCATCTAATGTCAAAAGTAAGAAGCACAGAAAAAAATTACATCTAGGGCACATTGGACAAATGTGATTTTTGGCAGGCATTCTTATAAATTTATATGCATACATCTGAAAACCCAAACACTACCAATAAATATCTGTATGCATAAAAGTGTGTTAAGTGTTAGACTTCACAACTGCAGACGATTAAGCCACCATTGTAACTTGCTTTGTGGTACTATCCAATTTCTGAAAAATGCATCATTATTTTGCCTATATATTTTGCATAATATTTGGCATATTACTCTCCTTGTACTGAGAATATGGTGTAATTTGTCCAAATCGACCAAATTAAAGCTGACTCCTCCCTCATCTCTGACAAACGTAAGTGTATCCTATGTACCCTTTCCCCTCCGCTTGAAATCATAAGCTCCTTTTGTAAAACTAGGCTACAGAAGTGCTAAAATGACAGTATTTGCTGAACAGTTTCCCAAAGAATACATTTCATTTGCTCTTCCTAGAAAGAGGCTAAACTTTTCAATACTGATTCATTTCAATAGAAGTTCCTTGGGAATGAGAGAATTTCTTTAATAACACTCTGGGTATTCACTAGATTGAAACATTGGTAAGAAATAGAGAATCCACATACAAACACTGTTATCTGAATATTAACTCATCTTGCCAACTTTAATTTGCTATAGAGCCTTGAATTATTTGTTTTTAACAATGTCTGTGCCTTGGAATCACCTGGGAACTTTAAAAAACATATTCAGACCCAGGTCTTCATCAAGGCCCAATTAAATCTTAATACATAGGGGGAACCCAGGCATCAGTATTTTTAAGCATTCCCTTGGTGATTCTAAGAAGCAGCCTGTTTTAAGAACAAGGGCATGATGCCATCTGCCTTTTAAAAGTGCCAAAATATACTCTACAGTTAAAGCAGGGAATGTTCAAGTACTCTTTCAAGTTAAGATATACTTTCTTGTGTTTCTTCTTCTTTTTCTTTTTTTCTTCTTCTTCTTTTTTTTTTTTACAAATTTCAACTTTAAAGCATTCCCTTGGCATATGAAGTCATTAGCATTTCCCATATCTCACAGAAATTGACTCTCTAATTTTATTCTTTTCTCCACAGATTCCTAATCTTAACTGTATGTTTCTGTCAACATACAGTATGTTGTTGACCTCAATAAACTAAATTATCCCTCTCTTAAGAGCATTTTAAACATAACAGGCAAAAACTATACAATAATAGTAAAACCTCTCCAGAGCACTGGAAAAAAAATGCTGACGCACATTCTTCCTATAATTTTTTAAAGATTAATTTTATTTTGAGAGAGAGAGTCTGTGGGTACACCAGCAGGGGAGAGAGGCAGAGGTGGTGAGTGAGAGAGAGAGAGGGGGGGAGAGAGAGAGAATATGAATCTTAAGCAGGCCCCACACTGAGTGCGGAGCCCTATGTGGGACTCAATCACACGACCCTGGGACCATGACCTGAGCCAAGATTGAGTCAGATGCTCAACTGACTGAGCCACCAGGTGCACCTTCCTGTTATATTTTATGGAGATTTTATATATATATATATATATATATATATATATATACACACACACACATATATATACATTGCCATATATATATATATATATATATATATATATATATATACACTCTCTCTCTCTCTAGTCAGTGAATATTTTTCTCCATTCTCATATTTTAATTCTGGTAAATGCATATTTTGGTCAGAAACTTTAAAATGTGGTGATCAACATTCAAATATAAACCTCTATTAAGTTGCTATATCATTAAATGAAAATGTGAGATTATGGAGTTGGTAGGATTTGTTTTGGTTTTTATTTACTTTTTTGTTGCTTTTTCAGTTTAGTCGCAGAACAATAAACTGGACTTTGACACCTAAGTCTTCCTGGTCAGTAAAGATTATGGTATTCTTTTAGTACAACAGACTAAGAATACAAGGGCTATAAAAAGTACTTTCCGCTCATATCAGCTCAGATCCACATGAAATTTTCAAAAGAGAATCCTCCGTATTTCATAGTTGAGGTTTTTAGGATTTTGTTGAGATGTCACATCTGTTTAGTGCATTCTCTCACAAAGTACTGTCATAAGTAGGCTGGGGAATCTAGCAATGAAAAGACAAAGTCGGTCTGTATTCTCAAGTTTCCTCAACTTATTTCCTAGCCACCTAACACTCCTTTAGCTGGGTGCTGAATCATGGTCTCATGGCATCCCTCACTTACCCGTCTCATAAAATTCACTGCACAGTAAAGACAGATCTGTTTGTTTCTCTCTCTCATTGACAATAACTGTGGTAGCTCAATTATTCACAGTTATGTGGGAGGCAGCATTAGCATTGGGTGAAGAAACTGGCTTCTACAGTCAAACCACAAGCATTTGAATCCTGGCTTCATAATTTATCAGTTGTATGACCCAGCCAAATTATTTAACCTTGGTGTCCCTGCATTTCCTCTTCTGTAAAATGGAAATGATAAATTAATGCCTGTCTCATAAAGTTGGAGCACAGGATGCATAAAGTAATTTATATAAGGTAATAGCACAGTGCCTAAGATACACTAACTTCTCAAGAACTGTTACCCGTTATTATCTTCCTATTTTTAGCACGAAGTGTGTTAGGGAATATATGCACAACTGATGCTGGTTGCATGAATTATCATTTGTATTGTGTGTGTATTTGTATTGTGTTGCATTTGTATTGTCCTACAATACAATATAAGTACCATAACTACATTTTCAAATTTTAATTTTAAGGATAATTTTATAAAAATTATCTTGCTCTTCCTAGATGATTTTATTTAACATTAGAGAAATCATTATTATTGGGTTATTTCCAATTTTCCATGGAACACTTTGAGCAAGTGACTAAAATGATTTGAATAAGGCATAACATGCATCTTAGTAAGAAGAATACTGCCCAGCCTGTCAAGCTGTCATGTGCCAATCTTAATCATCGTAACTAAAGTATATTTTTACAAACATATTGGCTTTCTAGTGAATTAGGGCTATGATAGCAATTGTGTGTGAAGTAATATTCTAAATTGAAGAGCTAAAATAAAATTGGGTTGGTGAAGATCGCTAATATAACTTAGTCAAAGCCAATTCAACTAGAGCAAAACACTAATGAACATTTTTAAAACAGACACATGACAAAATTTATAGATGTTATTTGGGATCATGTAATACATTAATAGCTGGTATAATGGAGATGAATACCAAAGTTGTCTCTACAAGCCGAGACCAGAGTAAAACTGTAGGGATATGTCATTTGAAAATATGTATTTGGAAAATATGGATTCAAACTTAAGTGACCATCAACTTAATATAGACTGTTATATGCACAGGATGTTATATAGGAACCTAATGGTAACCATAAACCAAAAACTCTGTAACAAATGCAGAAAAAATAAAGAGAAAGGAGTCCGGAGTAACATTAAAGAAAGCCATCAAGGAGTTGCGGCAAGATGGCGGCTTAGGAGGACGCTGGGCTCACCGCACGTCCTGCTGATCACTTAGATTCCATCTACATCTGCCTAAATAACCCAGAAAACCGCCAGAGAATTAGCAGAACGGAGTCGCCGGAGCCAAACGCAGACGAGAGGCCCACGGAAGAGGGTAGGAAGGGCGGTGAGGCGGTGCGCGCTCCACGGACTGGCGGGAGGGAGCCGGGGCGGAGGGGCGGCTCGCCGGCCAAGCAGAGCCCCCGAGTCTGGCTGGCAAAAGCGGAGGGGCCTGACGGACTGTGTTTCCACAACAAGCGCGACTTAGCGTCTGGGAGGTCATAAGTTAACAGCTCTGCTCGGAAAGCGGGAAGGCTGGAGGACAAAGGGAGGGAGAGCTGCTGAGCCCCCTGACGACAGAGCTCAGTTTGGTGGGGAACAAAGGCGCTCGCCAGCGCCATCTCCCCCGCCCATCCCCCAGCCGAAATCCCAAAGGGAACCGGTTCCTGCCAGGGAACTTGCTCGCTCCGCGCAAACACCCAACTCTGCGCTTCGGCGGAGCCAAACCTCCGGCAGCGGATCTGACTCCCTCCCGCTGCTACAGGGCCCCTCCTGAAGTGGATCACCTAAGGAGAAGCGATCTAAGCCTGCCCCTCCTGCCCCCGAGCACCTTGCCTACCCACCCCAGCTAATACGCCAGATCCCCAGCATCACAAGCCCGGCAGAGTGCAAGTAGCCCAGACGAGCCACACCACCCCACAGTGAATCCCACCCCTAGGAGAGGGGAAGAGAAGGCACACACCAGTCTGACTGTGGCCCCAGCGGTGGGCTGGGGGCAGACATCAGGGCTGACTGCGGCCCCGCCCACCAACTCCAGTTATACACCACAGCACAGGGGAAGTGCCCTGCAGTTCCTCACCACGCCAGGGACTATCCAAAATGACCAAGCGGAAGAATTCCCCTCAGAAGAATCTCCAGGAAATAACAACAGCTAATGAGCTGATCAAAAAGGACTTAAATAACATAACAGAAAGTGAATTTAGAATAATAGTCATAAAATTAATCGCTGGGCTTGAAAACAGTATACAGGACAGCAGAGAATCTCTTGCTACAGAGATCAAGGGACTAAGGAACAGTCACGAGGAGCTGAAAAACGCTTTAAACGAAATGCATAACAAAATGGAAACCACCACAGCTCGGCTTGAAGAGGCAGAGGAGAGAATAGGTGAACTAGAAGATAAAGTTATGGAAAAAGAGGAAGCTGAGAAAAAGAGAGATAAAAAAATCCAGGAGTATGAGGGGAAAATTAGAGAACTAAGTGATACACTAAAAAGAAATAATATACGCATAATTGGTATCCCAGAGGAGGAAGAGAGAGGGAAAGGTGCTGAAGGGGTACTTGAAGAAATAATAGCTGAGAACTTCCCTGAACTGGGGAAGGAAAAAGGCATTGAAATCCAAGAGGCACAGAGAACTCCCTTCAGACGTAACTTGAATCGATCTTCTGCACGACATATCATAGTGAAACTGGCAAAATACAAGGATAAAGAGAAAATTCTGAAAGCAGCAAGGGGTAAACGTGCCCTCACATATAAAGGGAGACCTATAAGACTCGTGACTGATCTCTCTTTTGAAACTTGGCAGGCCAGAAAGAATTGGCACGAGATTTTCAGGGTGCTAGACAGGAAAAATATGCAGCCGAGAATCCTTTATCCAGCAAGTCTGTCATTTAGAATAGAAGGAGAGATAAAGGTCTTCCCAAACAAACAAAAACTGAAGGAATTTGCCACCACTAAACCAGCCCTACAAGAGATCCTAAGGGGGACCCTGTGAGACAAAGTCCCAGAGACATCACTATAAGCATAAAACATACAGACATCACAATGACTCTAAACCCGTATCTTTCTATAATAACACTGAATGTAAATGGATTAAATGCGCCAACCAAAAGACATAGGGTATCAGAATGGATAAAAAAACAAGACCCATCTATTTGCTGTCTACAAGAGACTCATTTTAGACCTGAGGACACCTTTAGATTGAGAGTGAGGGGATGGAGAACTATTTATCATGCGACTGGAAGCCAAAAGAAAGCTGGAGTAGCCATACTTATATCAGACAAACTAGACTTTAAATTAAAGGCTGTAACAAGAGATGAAGAAGGACATTATATAATAGTTACAGGGTCTATCCATCAGGAAGAGCTAACAATTATAAATGTCTATGCACCGAATACCGGAGCCCCCAAATATATAAAACAATTACTCATAAACATAAGCAACCTTATTGATAAGAATGTGGTCATTGCAGGGGACTTTAATACACCACTTACAGAAATGGATAGATCATCTAGACACACGGTCAATAAAGAAACAAGGGCCCTGAATGAGACATTGGATCAGATGGACTTGACAGATATATTTAGAACTCTGCATCCCAAAGCAACAGAATATACTTTCTTCTCGAGTGCACATGGAACATTCTCCAAGATAGATCATATACTGGGTCACAAAACAGCCCTTCATAAGTTTACAAGAATTGAAATTATACCATGCTTACTTTCAGACCACAATGCTATGAAGCTTGAAATCAACCACAGAAAAAAGTCTGGAAAACCTCCAAAAGCATGGAGGTTAAAGAACACCCTACTAACGAATGAGTGGGTCAACCAGGCAATTAGAGAAGAAATTAAAAAATATATGGAAACAAATGAAAATGAAAATACAACAATCCAAACGCTTTGGGACGCAGCAAAGGCAGTCCTGAGAGGAAAATACATTGCAATCCAGGCCTATCTCAAGAAACAAGAAAAATCCCAAATACAAAATCTAACAGCACACCTAAAGGAACTAGAAGCAGAACAGCAAAGGCAGCCTAAGCCCAGCAGAAGAAGAGAAATAATAAAGATCAGGGCAGAAATAAACAATATAGAAACTAAAAAAACTGTAGAGCAGATTAACGAAACCAAGAGTTGGTTTTTTGAAAAAATAAACAAAATTGACAAACCTCTAGCCAGGCTTCTCAAAAAGAAAAGGGAGATGACCCAAATAGATAAAATCATGAATGAAAATGGAATTATTACAACCAATCCCTCAGAGATACAAACAATTATCAGGGAATACTATGAAAAATTATATGCCAACAAACTGGACAACCTGGAAGAAATGGACAAATTCCTGAACAACCACACTCTTCCAAAACTCAATCAGGAGGAAATAGAAAGCTTGAACAGACCCATAACCAGTGAAGAAATTGAATCGGTTATCAAAAATCTCCCAACAAATAAGAGTCCAGGACCAGATGGCTTCCCAGGGGAGTTCTACCAGACGTTTAAAGCAGAGATAATACCTATCCTTCTCAAGCTATTCCAAGAAATAGAAAGGGAAGGAAAACTTCCAGACTCATTCTATGAAGCCAGTATTACTTTGATTCCTAAACCAGACAGAGACCCAGTAAAAAAAGAGAACTACAGGCCAATATCCCTGATGAATATGGATGCAAAAATTCTCAATAAGATACTAGCAAATCGAATTCAACGGCATATAAAAAGAATTATTCACCATGATCAAGTGGGATTCATTCCTGGGATGCAGGGCTGGTTCAACATTCGCAAATCAATCAACGTGATACATCACATTAACAAAAAAAAAGAGAAGAACCATATGATCCTGTCAATCGATGCAGAAAAGGCCTTCGACAAAATCCAGCACCCTTTCTTAATAAAAACCCTTGAGAAAGTCGGGATAGAAGGAACATACTTAAAGATCATAAAAGCCATTTATGAAAAGCCCACAGCTAACATCATCCTCAACGGGGAAAAACTGAGAGCTTTTTCCCTGAGATCAGGAACACGACAAGGATGCCCACTCTCACCGCTGCTGTTTAACATAGTGCTGGAAGTTCTAGCATCAGCAATCAGACAACAAAAGGAAATCAAAGGCATCAAAATTGGCAAAGATGAAGTCAAGCTTTCGCTTTTTGCAGATGACATGATATTATACATGGAAAATCCGATAGACTCCACCAAAAGTCTGCTAGAACTGATACAGGAATTCAGCAAAGTTGCAGGATACAAAATCAATGTACAGAAATCAGTTGCATTCTTATACACTAACAATGAAGCAACAGAAAGACAAATAAAGAAACTGATCCCATTCACAATTGCACCAAGAAGCATAAAATACCTAGGAATAAATCTAACCAAAGATGTAAAGGATCTGTATGCTGAAAATTATAGAAAGCTTATGAAGGAAATTGAAGAAGATTTAAAGAAATGGAAAGACATTCCCTGCTCATGGATTGGAAAAATAAATATTGTCAAAATGTCAATACTACCCAAAGCTATCTACACATTCAATGCAATCCCAATCAAAATTGCACCAGCATTCTTCTCGAAACTAGAACAAGCCATCCTAAAATTCATATGGAACCACAAAAGGCCCCGAATAGCCAAAGGAATTTTGAAGAAGAAGACCAAAGCAGGAGGCATCACAATCCCAGACTTTAGCCTCTACTACAAAGCTGTCATCATCAAGACAGCATGGTATTGGCACCAAAACAGACACATAGACCAATGGAATAGAATAGAAACCCCAGAACTAGACCCACAAATGTATGGCCAACTCATCTTTGACAAAGCAGGAAAGAACATCCAATGGAAAAAAGACAGCCTCTTTAACAAATGGTGCTGGGAGAACTGGACAGCAACATGCAGAAGGTTGAAACTAGACCACTTTCTCACACCATTCACAAAAATAAACTCAAAATGGATAAAGGACCTAAATGTGAGACAGGAAACCATCAAAACCCTAGAGGAGAAAGCAGGAAAAGACCTCTCTGACCTCAGCCGTAGCAATCTCTTACACGACACATCCCCAAAGGCAAGGGAATTAAAAGCAAAAGTGAATTACTGGGACCTTATGAAGATAAAAAGCATCTGCACAGCAAAGGAAACAACCAACAAAACTAAAAGGCAACCAACGGAATGGGAAAAGATATTCGCAAATGACATATCGGACAAAGGGCTAGTATCCAAAATCTATAAAGAGCTCACCAAACTCCACACCCAAAAAACAAATAACCCAGTGAACAAATGGGCAGAAAACATGAATAGACACTTCTCTAAAGAAGACATCCGGATGGCCAACAGGCACATGAAAAGATGTTCAGCGTCGCTCCTTATCAGGGAAATACAAATCAAAACCACACTCAGGTATCACCTCACACCAGTTAGAATGGCCAAAATGAACAAATCAGGAGACTATAGATGCTGGAGAGGATGTGGAGAAACGGGAACCCTCTTGCACTGTTGGTGGGAATGCAAATTGGTGCAGCCGCTCTGGAAAGCAGTGTGGAGGTTCCTCAGAAAATTAAAAATAGACCTACCCTATGACCCAGCAATAGCACTGCTAGGAATTTATCCAAGGGATACAGGAGCACTGATGCATAGGGCCACTTGTACCCCAATGTTCATAGCAGCACTCTCAACAATAGCCAAATTATGGAAAGAGCCTAAATGTCCATCAACTGATGAATGGATAAAGAAATTGTGGTTTATATACACAATGGAATATTACGTGGCAATGAGAAAAAATGAAATATGGCCTTTTGTAGCAACGTGGATGGAACTGGAGAGTGTGATGCTAAGTGAAATAAGCCATACAGAGAAAGACAGATACCATATGGTTTCACTCTTATGTGGATCCTGAGAAACTTCACAGGAACCCATGGGGGAGGGGAAGGAAAAAAAAAAAAAGAGGTTAGAATGGGAGAGAGCCAAAGCATAAGAGACTTAAAAACTGAGAACAAACTGAGGGTTGATGGGGGGTGGGAGGGAGGAGAGGGTGGGTGATGGGTATTGAGGAGGGCACCTTTTGGGATGAGCACTGGGTGTTGTATGGAAACCAATTTGTCAATAAATTTCATAAAAAAAAAAAAAAATAAAAAAAAAAAAAAAAAAAAAAAAAAAAAAAAAAAAAAAAAAGAAAGCCATCAAATCGCAAGGGAAAAGAGCAAGAGAAGAAGAAAGGAACAGAGAAGAACTACAGAAACAATGGTAAAACAAGTAACAAAATGGTAATAAGGACATAACTATCAGTTATTACTTTAGATGTAAATGGGCTAAATGCTCTGATCAAAAGACATAGGGTGACTGGGTAAAAAAAAAATATGTATTCTGAAATTACTATGAAAGTAGCTATCACACTAAATCTCAACCAACTGTTAAAACAGTTTTATACTGTCCAGAGACTTCATGTTATATATATATTTGTTTCTTACATTTAGTGAGATGTGTCAAAGTGCAAACTAATATGTATTTCCTATTACTGTTGGGAATTTCACCTTGTCATAAAGTTACTAAGTAATTCTCTAAAAGAATCAACATAAGAAGGTATATGTGAACACCAGTTAAATAGATATATTAAATATTTCCTTAGCATCAGTGCTGAGTTATCACTGCTTCAATCATGACCCATTCATTCATTCAAAAAGATTACTAAGTGTCTACTATGCTATTGTAGGTGCTAGGGATACAGTTATGAATAATACTAAAATCAAAAATATTCCTGGTAGTCACAAAGATTACACCTAATGGGGTAGGGATAGAGCAGATTGATAAATTAATACAATATATTATCTGCCTAACGATGACAAATACTGTGCAAAAAACAACAGAAAAGGGGATAAGAAATACTGGAAGACTAAGGGGTTGTCACAGAGAATGTAACATTTCAGTAAAGATCTGAGGAAAGTATGAAAAAGCCAAGTTATGAAAGTATCTGGGGAAATGCATTCCAGCAGAAGTTTCAAAAGTGCTGAGGCCCTAATACAAGGATGGGTTTAACTGGTGAGCAGTTGTCCTACAAAGGGTGCATGACCATCACAGTCATCAGCATAATCATAAAATGCATACTGTAAAAGAATTATTTTTTTGCAATGCACCCACCAAAAAAGGCTTAGGTAAGTATGAAAACATTAGTTGTTGCAAATTATATATTTCTATACCAATATTGCCTATCCCACTTCTATTAAATAAAACATGTAAGATGAGACTAGAATAGGATTTTACTTGCATAAAATACTGAGATTATGTGCCGCAAAATGGTAATTTTGTGAAGAGACACATTCAACTACTACCTATTTACAGAAGAAACCATAGAGTTGTGCCCCATAAAAGACAATATGATTTTAGAACTTAAATCAAAAGTAAATTTCGTTCTATCAGCACATTCCCTTATCGCACTGAAATTCAACACTAGGGAATAACATGTGGGAAAGGCATATAAAACTGAGTTTGCATCTTTATAAAATGTAAATCAATCTTTTTTTTTTCCCAATGTGAAAATGCATACTTGTATCAGTGAGCTAGGTTTGAGATAATGGCTTGTTTTCAACAAAACTGAGGCTGAAGTATCCATAAACAGAGGAAGACATAAAAAAGAAAAATGTCACTTTCAGGCAGTTGACATGACTGCACAATACCACAACATTATGTTTTTTAATGTTTGTTTGTTTGTTTATTTACTTATTTATTTATTTTGAGAGAAACAGAGTATGAGCAGGAGAGGGACAGAGAGAGAAGGAGAGAGAGAATCCCAGGTAGGCTCTGTGCTGTCAGCACAGAGCCCAATGCGAGGCTCTATCTCACAAACCCTAAGATCATGACCTGAGCTGAGATCAAGAGTCAGATGCTTAACCGATCAAGCCACCCAGGCACCCCACCACATATCTTTTAACCGATCAAACCACCCGGGCACCCCACCATGTATATCTTTTAACCGATCAAGCCACCCAGGCACCCCACCATGTATATCTCTTAAAATATACGTGTGCATATACATACCACATGCTTCTAAGAAAGATCATATTGATAGCTTTATAATAAGAGAATGTTCCTGAATTGTCCACAGCTTTGCTACAGTATAAGGGCTAAGACATCAATACAATATATATATTTCTCTATAGGACCTTCTTCCTACTTCCTAGGATGATGGCTTTCTATTTTGTATTGCTCTGTCTGTGATATTGTTTTATAGTGTTTTACCACAAGCTACAACTAATACATTAACCTTTGTGAAACAAGGCAAAGAATTAATAAGTAAATGAATGAGAAAAATTTATCCTTCTCCACTCAAAATCTACAAGATTCTCAGCACAGCAAGCAATCCGTTAACATTTGTTGGATAAGTGAATTGTGCATACTCATGGGCAAGGGGAGGAAAACCTATTTTACTTCTTCTGTGTCTCAATTCACAAACTCCTTTGAAAAATTGTGTGTATGGCAAGAGTGATACTGTGTAACTTTAAGGTCTGGATCTTAGAGTTGCATGGTTTTTCTCAACACCTAGTGGAAGGTTCCTCCTTGGGATCTAGCCATTATTCTCCAAGGAACCCCAAGGAGGGTTGAGAGGAAGCCAATCTGGAGGACAAATGAAGCCCTTGCCCCAAAACTCCAGTTGATGTCTCCTAATTCGGTGATACCACAGTCAGGCATTTAAGGGAGGTCATTTTGAACCTTGTAGGTGCCCCATCTAACAATGAAAGAGAATTCCCAATGAACCAACAACATTATGAGGAATAATACATTGGTTCTTTTACTAACTATGGAGTTTGTGTCTGGTTTTGTTTCACACCAATAGATAACTGAAACAACACATGGGTGGTCCCTCTGCAGTGGATACCCTGCTGTTTTCCGGAATAGTCCTGACACTGAAGTTTCCAGAAGATTTTTTTTTTTATTTTTTACTTAAAAAAATTTTTTTAATGTTTATTTTTGAGAGAAAGGGCAGACAGAGCGTGAGTGGGGGAGAGGCAGAGAGAGGGACAGAGAGACACAGAATTTGAAGCTGGCTCCAGGCTCCGAGCTGTCAGCACAGAGCCCGATGCGGGGCTCAAACCCACAAACCGTGAGATCATGACCTGAGCCGAAGTCGGACACTTAACTGACTGAGCCACCCAGGTGCCCCAAATGAAGTTTCCAGGAGATTTAGTCCATAATGTCCTACATCTGCACAAGCAAAGCTGACTGTCGAACAATTACATCTTCCTCATGAAAATGACACATGTAATAATCAGAGATATTTCTATCATGAAGTAAACATACTTTCTAATTTGAATAAAACTTCCCAGATACACAAAAAGCTGATATTATGAGGACAGCTTTTTGGCAAATGTCACACATAAAAGAAGACAACAGCTATTGGGATTTATTATCGTTAATGTTCATAGCATTTTGGGAGAATGTCATTTTAGAATTGACTGGAATTTTCTCATTAGTATTTTTACACTAAAAAATAATGTCTTAAGGCCAAGTAGTTCGTGAAGGGAGAAAAAGACGAATCTATATGATAAATTCAGTCCTTTTCAGGTACACATGATTTTGCTCTGCTTTCAAATATACAATTTGAGAAATACATCAAATAAACTATCTGAAAACATTAATAATGCAATCAGCAACTATATTTAGTACATTCTCTAAGTAGGTTTTAAGACACAAAAGCTCTTAAGTTCTTCAGAAGGGAAAAAAACATTTTAAAACTTAATTTCATGAAAACATTATAAGAACTGAGAGGCAGCCCTGAAAAGTACTTATGAGGACTCTTTTGCTCAAGACAGAGCAATGTTCAGATATTATGTTCGGACAACTAAAAAATATAGGTAAGGTGGACATGACCTTGTGACAATTTTTTGCCCTTCTCTATGGAAATATCTGACACTGATCTGCAGCCAAAATGTATGCTTTCCATGCATGAGCCCCAAGCATAAGACGGCCATTTCACAGTGACAATAGGTAATCCTTAAATATTTTTAAATGTTAAAAATATATCATTTGAAACAACGTAATTATAATATTCCTTTAAATAATCTCCACCACTGTTAAGGACTTAATATAAAACCAGATTAAGATTTAAAACCAAATGATTACATAAGAGAATTCAGGTGAAGGCAGATGATAAATCATAACACACTTTAAAAACATACATTCAGAAATCCTAGAGTATATGATCAGCAAGCATGTCTACTCATCCTTAAGTCCCAGTCATAGTGTGGACTCAACATATATTATTATTTTGCATAAAGTTATTTTTTAGAAAATGTCTGTTTACTGAAAAAAAATTAGAAAATTAAAGTTTTCCTAAACTGAATGAACAGTTTATATAAGATTTGGCAATTTTAGAGGGAATAGTGAAGCAATCAGAAATTAACTTAATCAATCTATGGTGCGCCTGGGTGACTCAGTTGGTTAAGCATCCGACTTCAGCTCCGGTCATGATCTCACCATTTGTGAGTTCGAGCCCTGAGTCTGGCCCTGTCTTGACAGCTCAAGGCCTTGAGCCTGCTTTGAATTCTGTGTCTTCCTCTCTCTCAGCCCCTCCCCTGCTCGTGCTCTCTCTCTCTCTCAAAAATAAACATAAAAAAATAAAATAAAATAATTATAAATTAACTTAATATATCTAAATCTTTAAATTAAAATGCAAACCAAGCAGTTTTGGGTATATTTAATGTTTGCTATAAACTGAACTATGGCATGCGGCCTCCCTCTCTTCATCCCTCATCCCTTCATCCCTTTTTCTCCACCCACCTCCTCACTGTCTGGGTCTGTCTTTCTTTCAGAAAAGGTAAATCAAGGGTACTAGCCAAATTCAGGATTATAACTATTCTATCAGAAATAATGAAAATAGAATAATGCATCCAGACTGGTTGCCTTGGCAAGAAAAAATCCATGTGAATTATCATAAGAAGAAAATAGCAATAATATGCCTTAATAGTAATTCATTTGCCAATATCCTTATTACTATCATCATCATCATTACTATCCTTCAATTAGATACAAAAGACTCATTTTCAACTTAACTTCAAAAACTGACAGTAAAATTTTTAGTACTTAATTATTATCCAATCCTACTCAAAATAAAATTATAAATGTGTAAAATGTTTTTACAAAATATATGTCAGGAATTATAAAGCAAAATACTCCTCTTTTTATATTATAAACTTACCTATCAGTAATATTATCCCAGGGCAAAAGCAGTGATGGTCAGTATGACAAGGAAGATGAAGCACAGTTCATTTCATTGAGGGGAAAATGTGCCATTCAGTGTTGGAAGGAAGGAAAGGAGAAAGGGAAGGAGGGAAAGAGGGAGGAAGAAAGGGCCAGTAAGAAAGACAGAAAAGAGACAGAAGGTGAGAGAGAGAGGGAGAGGAGAGAGAGAGAGAGGAATATATGTTAATACACTATTATATTAATACATATTATACATAATAAGTTTTTTACAAAAAGTAATCTATAATTCCCTTTTATTTTATTGGCTTTTAATATATATACAAGATATGATAAATAATTTTGATAGAAGAATATGAAATATAAAACACCTTCACAAATCACTATTATTATTATTATTATTTATTATTTATTATTATTTGTTGCTCATGTGAAATGATAACCATTTCATAGGTATTTAATAATCCTAATTAATAAATGTTTCTACAACTGCCCATTATAGCTCTATGAATAAAAGAATAGTAAGTTTCTAGATATGCTACAAAGTCATTCAGAAACATTATCAATAAATACAAATTTTGAATCAGAGACATATGTTAGGTTAAACCTTAAAAAATATATAACTGATATTTAGAAAGTAGTTACAGGAATACAAAGGAAAAACATATGAAGTTTAACATTAACTTATTTGTAGGAAATAAATCACTAACACCAAACTAGTAAACATAGGCTATGCACAACATGGTCTTCCTCTAAGTTTTTTTTTTTTTATTTTTTTAACATTTATTTATTTTTGAGACAGAGAGAGACAGAACATGAACGGGGGAGGGGCAGAGAGAGAGGGAGACACAGAATCAGAAGCAGGCTCTAGGCTCTGAGCCATCAGCCCAGAGCCTGATGCGGGGCTCGAACTCACGGACTACGAGATCGTGACCTGAGCTGAAGTCGGAGGCTCAACCGACTGAGCCACCCAGGCGCCCCTCTAAGTTTCTAATAAAGTTAAAGATGATTTCTAAAAAAATAAAAACAAAAATGAAAAAAAAGTTGAAAAAAGGTTGTTTGGGAGGTAACTGTCATATACAGCTCCTATCAAATACCTATTCTGTCACTTCCTCTTCTCCCTCTCTGTCTCCCTCCTTTTCTCCCTCTCCCTCTCTCTGTCCCTTTCTGTCAATGTGGTTGGCACTGTCTTATGAAAACACATTGAAGTTATGCCAATAAAATAACTAGAAATATTCTAAGTAAGCAGGCATTGACACTTAATATGGCTTAGACATTTCTATTTAGATGCAATTTTTGGTTGTAATAGAGAATGATGTTGAGAAGATTTTAATTTATAAGGCTTATTATGGTTTCCTTGTTTGGTTTTCTTTCTTATCATTACATCAACAAACAACTCTATAATCCTGAACAATAAATAACAACAACCGTCTTGTACAGTTAAATGTTGATTCTATAAAGAAAAATATGCCACATAATATACCTGCTTTAACAAAACCATGGTTTATTACAATTTCATGAATGTATAAGAGCTGGAAAAAAGTATATATTTTCATTTGGAAAAAATTTATCACCAAAGCCATAAATATATAAATAAATTCATTTAATAAAATTTATTTAATAAAATTTCAAACATCCTTCATAGTGAAATTCTGAAAAATACATTTTAAAATATTTTTCCAATTTTTAATATATTTTACATAAAAGCTGTTTTTTTAATGTTTACTTATTTTTGACACACAGAAAGCATGCAGGCACAGGTGCGTGAGTGGGCAAGGGGCAGAGAGATGGAAAATCCCAAGCAGGCTCCCTGCTGTCAGCACAGAATCCAAGGCTGGACTTAATCCCAGCAACCCTGAGATCATGACCTGAGCTGAAATCAAGAGTCAGATGCTTAGCCGACTGAGCAACCCAGGTGCTCCCGTAAAAGCTATGTTATGTTTTCTTCCTCTAAATAAGTTTACTTCTTTTTTGATTATGTTTTAATTTCCTCTTGTTAAAAACAAGACAACAGGCCAAAAGGGAGTCATTTATGCTGAGCCCCACATGACCAAATCAAGACTGAATTCCAGATTTAGCTCTCCCAGAAATGGATTCTTAAACCAGTCAGTCTATCAGGAATCGCCTGATCAGAGCTAGTTAGGTAATCTGCCTGATAGACACCTCCATCCCCTAAAGGAAATCATCCTTGAAAAACCAACCTGCTTTTCTCCCTTGTAGACCTTCCTTGTTCCCACTTCCTTTTGCCTATAAAAGTCTTTCCTGTTCCCCAGCACTTTCTATCTGCTAGACTGGACACTGCCCAATTCAAGTAAGTTTTTGCTCAGATAAACTCTTAAAATTTTTAATATACCTCAGTTTATCTTTTTATAATCCTGGTGTCAGAAGGGGGAAGTGAAAGCACCTAGGATCAATGAGTGACAAGACATAGGTGACTGTGAATCCCACAAGCTCACTGCTTTCTCATTGCCTCTTCAGGCTGTGGGTAAGGCCCTCTCACATCTGGCTCTCAGTTTTCGCATTATGTGCTCTCAGACTTTATTTGAGAGAATTTGTTTTTCCAGACTGGGTCCAGAAATCAATTGGCATCACACTGGGTCTGACTTAGAAACTGGACTGGGTTCAATATGAGGCCACTGGGGAATAAAATTTTGTTTTAAGGCTGAACAAGCAGGTTAACCTCACCAAAGATAATCTCGAATTACAGTGGCCGCAGTGGAGAACTTTTAACCCAGATAACCTTGTCCATTTATGAGATGCCGAGAGAAAAAGGGGTCTCAGCCACGTACTCACCATAAAGGGTAGAATAAAAATTATTCTTCCTCCTCTACAATTTCTGGTGACCAGGATGAGATCCACTGGGACACCCCATTCATTCCACAGCCTATAGCTTGGATTCTGGAAAAACTAGCAGAAGCTGGCAAAGGGTGAGAATTGTTGCCAAAGCCAGTTTTCCCAGATCTCTATCTGTAGTTCCTGCTCAAGAGAGGAAGGTAACATTTCATAGTGTCCTTTTCTTCCCAAATTCAGACTGGCAGGCAACAGTTTGGCTTAAAAATCTGACTCCTTCTGGGGTGCCAGGGTTGTTCAGTTGTTTAAGCTTTGGACTCTTGGTTTCAGGTCATGATCTCATGGTTTGTGAGTTCATGCTCCATGTCGGGCTATGTGCTGACAGTGTAAAGCCTGCTGGGGATTCTCTCTCTCTTCCTCTCTCTGCTCCTCCCCTGTCCGCATGCACTCTCTCTCTCCAAATAAATAAATAAACTTAAAAAAAAAAAACTGACTCCTTTCAATGGAGGGGGAGGGTTCTTCGTTTGACTTATTTGTTTGTGATTGGTTTGGGTTTTGAGAATCATGGCTCCAAAGTGCACCCCAGACATTGGGATTATCCTGCTTATAAGAACCATAGTAGTTTCCATGGTATTCTGTATTCTCTCAAAAGTTTTAAATACAGGGGCGCCTGGGTAGCGCAGTCGGTTAAGCGTCCGACTTCAGCCAGGTCACGATCTCACAGTCCAGGAGTTCGAGCCCTGCATCAGGCTCTGGGCTGATGGCTCAGAGCCTGGAGCCTGTTTCCAATTCTGTGTCTCCCTCTCTCTCTGCCCCTCCCCCGTTCATGCTCTGTCTCTCTCTGTCCCAAAAATAAATAAACATTGAAAAAAAAATTAAAAAAAAAAACGTTTAAATACAGTTGTTTTGACTGTCACAGCCCCCTCACCACAAAGCAAATGACGTCCCTATGACTAGAATTCAGGGAAAGAAACTAAGAGAACGAAAGGGCAGGTCAAGACTGTGAACCCAACATCATGACCTAAGAAACCCACACAGAGATCCAGCAAAAACTGTGAGAACTCTGAAGCATTACATGGGAGTAGCATTACTACCTTACTTTTTTTTTTTTTTTTTTTTTTTTTTTTTTGTCACATCTCCCAGTGTAGGCTGAGAGGCTGATCAAACAGGAGAACTGTCAAAATTAAGGCAACAAACCCAACAGGAGTCACTTTTTGGCAAAGCCCCATGTCACCAAACTAAGACTTAATTACAGTTTATTGTAGTTTCAGCTCTCCCAGAAGTAGAATCTTAAACCAGTCAGTCAGGACTTATCTTTAGTTCCCCCAAAGATAAGGAACCTGTTTTTTTGCCTGTGAAAGTCTCTCATTTTGTACAGCTCTTAGGAGCTCCTTTTATCCGCTAGATTGGATGCTGCCAAATCAAATTGATTTTTCTTCGAAAACACTCTTAAAAATTTCAGTGTGCTTCGGTTTATCTTTTAATACTATGTTACATTCTCAAAATGTATCATGCCCCTTTACATTTTCATAAAAAATTCTAAATTCAATATGTTTCTAAAAACCAGATTGATATTAGCCATGATATTATTAGAAAACCAAATCAGCAAATGGATGAGAAGGACAGATGGTTAATAATGAAATTCAATTATGATTATCCATCACCATTAGAAGGATATCTCAATTATATAGAGATTTTTGAAATGACACTCCCATTTCTCAATATTTATGGTGATAGAACTTTCTGTGAATTATTCTGATGATAACTTTTAGTCAAATAAACTGGAAATGGCACTGAAGTCATCAATATACTTATGAAGTATGATTGATTTAATCTAAGGTCTCAAGTCAAATGACTCAGAAAGAGTAACAGAGTGGGGCGCCTGGGTGGCGCAGTCGGTTAAGCGTCCGACTTCAGCCAGGTCACGATCTCGCGGTCCGTGAGTTCGAGCCCCGCGTCGGGCTCTGGGCTGGGCTGATGGCTCAGAGCCTGGAGCCTGTTTCCGATTCTGTGTCTCCCTCTCTCTCTGCCCCTCCCCCATTCATGCTCTGTCTCTCTCTGTCCCAAAAATAAATAAACGTCGAAAAAAAAAATTAGAAAGGGTAACAGAGTAATACAAATAGTTCATTCATTTCGTCAAAATCAAATAATTCACAGGTGTTATCTCTTGACTGAGAAAACTGGTTTTTTCAGGATTTCATAGCGACCTCCATGCTCTTTTTTTTTTTTTTTTTTTTGAATACCATGTATTGCCTAAACATACTTCACGTTTCTGGAATTTAAGGGAAAGTTAATTTTTAGATATTTCTGTTTTTAACCAAAGTTTCTACAGAGAATTAGTCTTCAAAAAGATAAGGGAAAAAAGTTAAAATTAGTTGTTTTGACTGTTAGGTGGTAATGTTGGGCTCTTTCATTCTAGGAATCAAACAAAAAATAATTAGGATACCTACCAAAGCATATGTCCACATGTCACTAATAAACACTGACATTCAATTTTATTTCACGATCCCCTTCTTTCTATGACCTTCCTTCTCTGAGTAAGTGCCCTGTTATTACTCTTAGCTAAAATGCTTACTCATCCATTATTATTATTTTTCTCTTAGTCCAAACAACTAAGCCTTTAGCAGGTCTCACATGTTCTTCTCACTACTTCCAAAGCAAATCTTACATTTCTCCACTTCTTGTCATTTTTACCACCACCTCTCTGGCTTTTCAAGACTGCCATCTTTCCACCTGCCCCTCCAGACTACTGCATTTGCATCTTAACCTGCCTTCCAGTTTGTATTTTTGCTCTTCTCCCATATATTCTCCTTCTGTTATTTATTTATTACTCATCTTCTGAAAATATAAACCAAAGTTTGTTACTCTTCTCCGTTACAGAATCCAATGGCTTCCCACTTTGAAAAATGAAAAAAGAAATCAAAAGAAAAGGAACCTAAATTCTTACTATGATGTGCAAGGACCTATTTAATTTTTCTATAAAACATTTCACTATTAGGCACCTGGGTGGATCACTCGGTTAAGTGCCAGACTCTTGATTTCAGTTCAGGTCATGATCTCACGGTTCATGAGCTGAGCTCTGCATTGACAGTGCAGAGTCTGCTTGGGGTTATCTCCCTTCTTCTCTCTCTGACCCTCCCCACTCACGCTGTGTGTATATATGTCTCTCAAAATAAATAGATTAGTTAATTAAAAAGCAAAACAAAACAAAAAGCATAGAAAACGTTTCACTATGTTCCATAAAAAAATTTCCTTTACATTCCATATTAGGTCCTTTCTTGATTTAGGGCACTGTTATATATGGATTCCCACTCCCCTAGCATGCTCTTAACTCAGATTTTGGTATGACTAGTTCAGATCACTCTTATTTTTTAGGCTTCAGCTAGCTTTTCCCTGCCCCCCCCCCGTTTAAAGATGGCCCTCCTCTCTCACATTATTGTTTTATTTATTTCATAACATCTTTCTCCATTTATAAGTACTGATTCATTTTGTTTATTGTCTGTCTCCTAGCTAAACTGTTCTCTTGCTAAGAAAGTCAGTGATTGTATGTTTTCACTGCCAGGTACCTTGCAGAATTTCTTACATCTCAGTAGACACTCAATAAATATTTGTTGAATGAATTGAATTTTAAAATTCAATTCCTGCTTATTGCCTTCCAGAAATATAGTTTTGTGGGAAGTTCATTATCCCTCAGACAGTTTTGGTCATGTGGCACAAATGATGTCCACTCCCACCTGCTCCTAGATGACTCACTTAATACTGGGCTGCCAGATGAAATACTGGACACCCATAAAACTTTTCAATAAAAATTGATTTTTTTAAAGTATAAATATATCCCAAATATTGGATGGGAGATACTTACACTGAAAAATTACTCACTGTTTATCTGAAATTCAAATGTAAGTAGGAATTCTGTATTTGCATTTGCCTAATGAGGCAATTCTATCACTAAACGTATTGTATACATTGTATATAGGGGGTGAATGGCCCACTCTTTAAAGAAAAGCTTTGTTTAACCCTCTAAGCTTCAAAATTATATCAACTCTAGCTCTTGTGACTATTAAAACTTATAGACATGCTGCTTATTAGCCACATGGATCCTTATGATCTAGGCTTGCTGGGGGTATGACTGTGAAAGATCCCTGCTTAATTTTTATCAGAAATCTGATAAAAAGTGACAATTATAGCAGACACTTTGAAAGTGTTAAGGATATTTATTTATCTAAGCTTACTACTTATTATTCCAAGGATGTAGTAAAATGTAGGATTTAATACCCAAGAATATTAGTGTCTTTGTGTGACACTGTCTTAGGCCTCTTACAAAAGAAGTTTCATGGCATTTCCCTTGGAGTTGTGCTCTGGACTTACTCTAAGGAAACCTAAAGAAATAACTAAATAAAGCCAACTTAGCATGTTTCATAGTGATATTCTTCAGGTCATTCTCTGCTACATTTCTTAATAGTCACTAAATGAAAGTCTGAATAATGCATTATTTTTTTATACTTCACTGCCATGGTGCACATCTAACTGGATACCAGGCTCACTGTCACTGACAACCTTGAAAAATCTACTAATATGTCTTTAAGCAAATTTGTATTACTCTGATATACAGCGACTGTAAAATATAGTACTATATATACTATATATATATATATATATACACACAGTATATATATATATATATATATATATATATATATATAGCATATATATATACACTATATACATATATATACACTATATATATATACTATATACATATATACTGTATATATGTATATAGTGTATATATGTGTAATATATATATATCTTCATCATGCTGTCATATTTAATACCACTGAACTTTATTCACATTCTTTACAATGAAGAACAAAACATAAACACCTAAGTACAAATAGTTCCTTTCTGAAATACACTTCTATATCAACAGAGAAATTTTCTTGTATGTTAATAAATAAAAATATAAAATGCCATAATTTTATAAGTCACTTGTATAACTCTTGAATACCCTCTCTGCTCCAGGCATTGTGTTCTATTAATTATTTACATTACTCTGCACTCCCAAATCCCCACACAAGAAAGCAAAGTGAAGATATATTCTACCCTGTAATTATTAGTCAAGTCCACTATTACTGAGTTTCATAAATAATATTACAGGGTAAAAACTGAAAGCAGTGGAAGATCAAGTAGGAGAAGTGAATTAAACAAATATATTTTATTTTTACTGTTCTTTTTCTTCTTTATAAAATATACATTTGGAATATAATATTATGAGATATATATGAAAAATTATTTCATATGTCTGTAAATTTTACAAAGAATCTCAGCCAATAGCATGATTGTTGCACTTTATGTGTTCAGTTTTCAGTTAGATAAATATTTTAAATGTCATATATTCATGTGCTAAAGTATTAATGAATTGCCTGAAGCTCTAGATGAAATTGATGGTGTTATTTAGTGAGAGGAAACACTATACCAACTTAAGCATCGAAGTACTTTTAAACCAATGCCCTTGCTTCTCCCATATAATTATGCCAAACCTTATAAATGGCAACCAACTGATTATATATTTATATATGACCTCAACTGTGCAATATGCAATGTGTATGTAAAATATATATTAGGAAGCAATTATTCCAATATGTCTTTCTACAGGACAATCTTCCATGCTTACAGATAGAATGTAGTAGGAATAAGAAGTCTATATATGTAGGGGCGCCTGGGTGGCGCAGTCGGTTAAGCGTCCGACTTCAGCCAGGTCACGATCTCGCGGTCCGTGAGTTCGAGCCCCCTGTCAGGCTCTGGGCTGATGGCTCAGAACCTGGAGCCTGTTTCCTATTCTGTGTCTCCCTCTCTCTCTGCCCCTCCCCCGTTCATGCTCTGTCTCTCTCTGTCCCAAAAATAAATAAACGTTGAAAAAAAAAAATTTTTTTAAAAAGTCTATATATGTAGATATATCTTTATCTCTCTCTCTCTCTCTAATAATATATATATATATCATATATGTATATATATGATATATATATATGTCTCTCTCTCTCTCTCTCTCTCTCTCTCTATATATATATATATATATATATATATATATGCTTATACACATGTATTTCTTTAAAAATTTCTCCTAAAGGTTAAAATTAAGTTAGATCAAAATGACATAAATGTATCAAGGAAGAAAATGATTTAATTATTGGGTTATTTGTAAGACATCACAAACTATTATGATATTCTTAAATAAAGGTATTATTAGTGTCTAAAGAACCTTTTTTTTTTTTTTAATTTAGCCTGAGGTTCCAGGATGTGAAAATCTGTTATCTTTTCCTCCCAATTTACCAGACTGATGACTTTGTCACTATTCTGTCAGAAAACAATTGGAAACAAATGCAAGCTTGCTAAAAAAGTTTAAATAGGACACTAGACGAGGAAAAAAGATAGATCATCTATATTTGGTAAGGCAAATAAATATGTGGAAAAATCACATTCTGTCAGGGCTATGCTGTTTTATTAAGGTTACTGGGGAATAAAGGCATAAAAAGTGATTCATTTGCTTACAATGATTAGGCTTTTTAAAAATATAAGGAGAAGTTGTTGAAATATAAAAATACAAATGGTATATAAACGTCCTACTACACTAATTAGTACAATTCCATTTATCTAGCTACCAAAACACTATTCTGATGATTTAATATTGACCTCACTGTCCACCCACATTAGCATTCTCAGTTAAAATAGTTTGTGCAATCAACCACACTCCACCATCTTTAAGTTACAGATAATATTCCTGAGATATTTTGTTTTGTTTTATTTCTTTACCCATCAATCTTCTCAGGTGACTACTGACCTAGAAAATGGTAGAATTAAGTATTTTCTTTTAAACTCACTGCTCCTGCATTTCCAGTCAGTGACATTCAAGAGTGACCACGGGAAGCAACAGAGAAAGGTGGGAGACATGATAGTAAACTACAAGGCACACTATAGCGGCAAGACCTTTGTCATCTGACCCCAACATTCTCTATCTGTGTGGCTTTGAGTAATTTACTGTATGTCTGGGTGCACCACAAGTTTCTTGATGCCAAAACAGGGCAAAATATACCCTACAAAACAGGTATAATCGCAAGATAAAATAATATTATTTGTGCGATGTTTCTCACTACCAGTGTCTGGAACACATGGAACGCTCAATACAGTTAAGTTTTTATTACTATATTACTATTACTAATGGCTCACCATTTACAAGGCATTGAGTACAAACCTTTGTAATTTGAAATCATGTTTTAAGAGAATATCCTACAAGTCTTTGTCTTCTCAGTTTGGAATCCTGTTCAAATAGCAATAATCCCATGATCATTACTAAGTGTGGGTTCTCAGCCAATGTTTAATGCATAGCAATTAATCACATGGAAGCTGAAAGTGTCACATTATAAATGTATTACCACACCCTTGTCTAATTGAGCATGTAATCTATTACAATATCAAAATTTAAAGCTGAATATGTGTCCAAGTATCTCAAAAAAAAGAAAGGAAGATCACCAAAGACATTTTTTTAAATAAGTAATCTTTATTTTAGAGCAGTTGAGGTTCACAACAAAGTTGGCTGGAAAGTATGGAGAGTTCCCATATGCCCCCTGTTCTCACATGCACACAACTTCCCCCAATGCCAACATGCTCCACCACTGCGGTATATTGGTACCAATCAATCTATGTTGATATATCATCACCCAAAGTCTACAGTTTACATTATAGTTCGCTCTGGTATTTGAGAAATGTGTAATGATATGTATCCATTGTTGTAATAAAATACAAATAGTTTTACTGCACTAAAAATCCTCTGTGTTCTGCCTATTCATCCCTCTCTCTGCCCTGCCACCTGACAAACACTGATTTTTTACTGTCTCCAGTTTTGCTTTTTTCCAGAATATATGTGGTTGCAATAATGTGGTACGTAGCCTTTTCAGATAGGCTTCTTTCACTTAATAATATGCATTTAAGTTCTCTCCATGTGTTTTCATAGCTTGATATCTAACTTATTAGCACTGAATAATATTCCATTGTCTAAGTATACCAGAGTTATTCACTCATTCATTACTGAAGGACATTTACTTACTTCCAAGTTTTGATAATTAAGAATAAAGGTGCTACAAACATCCATGTGCAAGTTTCTGTGGTAAACTTAAGTTTTCAAATCATGTGGGTGAGTATCAAGGAGTGTGATTGCTGTGTATGGTAAGACTGTTCAGTTTTGAAAGAAGTTGCCAAACTGTCTTCCAAAGTGCCTGTACCATTTTGCATTCCCACTAGCAATTTCTCCACATCCTCATCAGCATTTCATGTTTTCAGTATTTTAGATATTGGTCACTCTACCAGGTTTGTAGGGGTATCTCGCTGTTTTAATTTGCAATCCCCTAGTGACATATGAGGTTGAACATCTTTCCACCTTACTTGCCATTGTATATCATCTTTGGTGAGGTTTCTACTCATGTCTTTTGCCCATCTATTAATTGCATTGTCCATTTTCTTACCGTTCAGTTTTAAGAGTTCTTTGTATATTCTGGGTAACAATCTTTTGTCAATTGTGTCTTCTGCAAATATTTTCTCCCAATGTGTGGCCTGTCTTCTCATTTCGTGACAGTATCTTTTGTGATTTGCTTTCTTTGTTTGTTGTTTTAGTTTTAGTTTTATTGAAGTCTAGCTTAATTCTTTCTTTCATGGATAATGCTTTTAGTATTGTGTATAAAAAGTTATTGCCATACCCAAAGTAATGTAGGTTTTCCTCTATTTTATCTTCTGGGACTTTTATAGTTTTGCAATTTAAATTTGACACTTAAGTCTATGATCATTTTGAGTTAATTTTTTGAAGGGTATAATGTCTGTGTCTAGACTCTTTTTTTTGTTTTTGTTTTTGCTTGTTTGTTTGGCATGTATAAACCAGGTTGTTCCAGCATGTGTGGGGAAAAAAAAAAGCAGTATTTGTTCCATTGTATTGCCTTTGCTCCTGTGTCAAAGAGCAGTTGACTATTTATATGGACCTACTGTTGCCTCTCTATTCTGTTCCACTGATCTATTTGTCTATTATTTCATCAATACTACAGTGTCTTGATTACAGAAGCTCTTTGGTAAGTCTCAGAAGCTGTGTTGTGTTAGTCCTCCAACTGTGTTCTTCTTCAATATTGAGTTGGCTATTCCAGGTTTTTTGCTTCACCACATAAGATTTAGAATCACCCTATTGATATTCACAAAATAACTTGCTAGGGTTTTGACTGGGATTGCACTGAATCTATAGAGCAAGTTGAGAAGAACTGACATCTTGGCAATATTGAGTCTTACCATCCATGAAAACAGAATATATCTTCCATTTATTTAAATGTTCTTTGATATCTTTCATCAGAGTTTTCTTGTTTTCCCCATATAGACTTTTTGTACATATTTCCTTATATTTATAGCTAAGTATTTCTTTGTCTTTTTGGTACTATGGTAAATGGTAATGTGTTTTTAATTTCAAATTCCACTTGTACATTTCTGTACATAGGAAAACAATTGACATTTTGCTTATTAGTACTTAGTTCTAGGAGGTTTTTTTTCATCAGTTCTTTCAGATTTTTTATATAGATAATCTGAGAAAAAGTTTTGTTTCTTCCTTCCCAAACTGTATGCTTTTTACATCTTTTTCTTGTCTTATTGCCTGAAACAGGACTTCCACTACAGTTTCAAAAAGCAGTGATGAGAAGGGGTATCCTTACCTTGTTCCTGATCTTGGTGGGAAAGCTTCAAGTTTCTCATTCTTTATTATGGTGTTAGCTATAGGTTTTTTGTACATGTCCTTTATCAAGTTAAAGAAGTTCCCCTCTATTAGTTTCCTGAGAGATTTCAGTCATGAAAGGTAGTTGAAATTTTTCAACATCTTTTCTGTATCTGTTGATATGACCATGTGATTTTCTTCATTAGCCTGTGATGTGATGAAATGCATCAGTTGATTTTGATTATTTTTTTTTGTTTTATTTATTTATTTTGAGAGACAGAAAGAGAACGCATGAGCAGGGGAGGGGCAGAGAGAAAGGGAGAGAGAGACAATCCTAAGCAGGCTCCACACTGTCAGCACTGTCAGTATGGAGCCCAATGAGGGGCTCAAACTCACGAACTGTGAGATTATGACCTGAGCTGAAATCAAGAGTCAGACACTTAACTTACTGAGCCACCCAGACACCCCACATCAGTTGATTTTTAAATGTTGAACCAACCTTGCATATCTAGAATATGCCTCACTTGATCATGGTGTATAGTTTTGTTTATACATTGTTGGATTCAATTTGCTAACATTTTATTGAAAATATTTACATTCATATTAATGAAAGCTATTGGCTGGTGGTGTATCTTCTTTTTATGTATATGTTTATTTTTGTAATGGCACTGTCTGGTTTTTGTAATTCAAGCCTAACAAAATAGGAGGAATTACCTCTGTTTCTATTTTCTGAAAGAGACTGTTGAAAATTAGTATAATTTCTTTTTTTCTTTTTAAAGTTTATTTGTTTATTTGAGAGAGTGCATGCACTAGTGGGGAGGGGGAGAGAGAGAAAGAGAGAGAGAGAGAGAGAGAGAGAGAGAGAGAGAGAGAGAATCCTAAGCAGACTCCATGCTGTCAGAGTGGAGCCTAATGTGGAGCTCAATCTCAGGAATAGTGAGATCATAACCTGAGCTGATTCAAGAGTCGCACATTCAACCAACTAAGCCACCCAGGTGCTCCTATAATTTCTTCTTTCAATGTTTGATAGAATTCACCAGTGAATCCATCTAGATCTGCTTCTTTCTGTTCTGGAAGATTACTAGTTGTTTCAATGTCTTTAATAGATATAGGCCTATTTGGATTGTCTATTTCTTATTTTGTGAGTTATTTTGTGAGTTTTGGCAGATTATGACTTCCAAGGAATTTGTCCATTCATCTAGATTCTCAGATTTGTAATTATAGAATTGTTTATAGTATTCTTTTAGTATCCTTTTAGTGTGTATTGAATCTGTAGTAACAATCCCTCTTTAATTTCTTCTGGTATTAGTAATTTGTGTTTTCTCTCTTTTTTTCTTTCTTAGCCTGGCTAGATACTTATCAAATTTTTTTTGATGTTTAAAAAAAATTTTTGGTTTTGTTGATAATTGCTATTGATTTCCTGTTTTCAATTTCATTGGTTTCTGCTCTAAATTTTATTATTGATTTTCTTCTGCTGCTTCCTTTGAATTAATGTATTCTTCTTTTTCTAGTTTTCAAAAGTTAAGCTCGTAAGATTTTTAAGGACACTATGTTGTAATGTGGTATCTTTCTTCTAAATTATTCAAACTAAAAACAAATACTTATTTGCCATGTGAAAGTGAATTCTATCTCCTTGGGATATGTCTTTTATCCATTTCAAAATCTGGATCTAATCATGATTAAATCTTTTTGATAATCTGATTATAAAACATAATAAATTTCAAGAAGAGAGTGAGAGAGAGGATGTCATTCTGTCTTAGGTAATATTGGCAGGCCTCTCTGGAAACTGGACAATATTCACTTTAATTCCCACCCACTCACTGGCAAGCCTCCTTTCCATACTTTATTCCCGGCCAAAATTGGAAACCACTTCTACGGAGTTTAGCTCGATAAGAAAAATAGAAAAAGAAAAAAAAATGAAACTAAGAACATCAGTGGGAGGGAAGGCAACAATTAGAGCAGGGTACTAAACAGGTAATGGCAAAGAATGTGAATATTTCTTACACTGGTATTGATAAAATTTGATGGAATGGAATATTATAAGTAACGAGAATGATCCTATTCCACCAAAGTATCTTTCAGGAAGGGACACAGTGTGGTGAAGGATAAACCACTGCTTAGAAACCCATAAACCATTAAGGAAATGCAACAAATAGATTTTTATTGTATGGACTATGACAACTAGAAACCCAACCAGGTGAAGAATATTGGTGTTTTTCCTGAAACACATCACAAAAAAAGAAGCAAATTAGATTAAGAGGATCAAGATATCTGGAGAAATACTGGAAGTATTGGCTCCAATGCCAGTTTACAAAACCATACTGACCACTCAAGTCAAGGTAGTGCTTCTTTCTTTTCCTCTACTCTTAATCTCCCTTGCCTTGTTCTACTTTTCCATATTACTTAGATCTTTAATACATAATTTCCTTACCTTTTATATTTATTGTGTCTCTCTCAAACAGAATGTAAGCTCAGTAAAAACAAAATTATATGCCTGATTTTTCACTGATGTATCCTAATCACCTCCATGTACTCATGATTTTATCTCCAAAATTTAACTCAAATCCATCTCTTGTTGCATTGCTCACCATTATCCTACCTAGAACTGCAATGTACCTCTATCCGTCATCTCTTCATCTACCATAAAGAATGATTTTTTTTTTGGAAAGTAAACATCATCATGTCACTCTCCAATTCCCTATTCTTTTAAAAGCTTTAAAAGCCCTGTATAGGGCGCCTGGGTGGCTCAGTCGGTTAAGCGGCCAACTTCGGCTCAGGTCATGATCTCACGATCTGTGAGTTCGAGCCCCGCGTCAGGCTCTGTGCTGACAGCTCAGAGCCTGGAGCCTGTTTCAGATTCTGTGTCTCCCTCTCTCTGACCCTCCCCCGTTCATGCTCTGTCTCTCTCTGTCTCAAAAATAAATAAACGTTAAAAAAAATTAAAAAAAAAAGCCCTGTATAATCTGGCGCAGCCTATCTCTTGAATTTTATCTCCCATCATGTTCTCCCTTGTTCACTCTTGACTATTTATATCCTCATTTAACTTTCTGCAATCCCCTGAACATCCAGGGTTTTCTCTGCAGACTTTACACTAGTTACTCCCTCATTTGGAGCACCTTCCATTCTATTCTATGAATAGCTCCTTTTCATTCTGTCAGCTTTATTTAAATGTCACTCTCTCCTTCTTTTATCATCCTTTCTAAAGTAGCATCATTGGACCTTGAGAAGGTTATTAACCTCATGTCCAAGTTTAACTGTCAACTGGGGAAACATATAGTAGTTACCTGGCAGTAAAGGGTGATCTCTACAGTCTTGGGTTGTTCAAACTGTGCATATTCCAAAGAAAGATCTCTTAGCACAGTTATTACACTAGATGTGCAAAAGTGTGAAGCGATTCATTTTCCAAGACAATCTATACTTTTGGAAAGAAACAAGTTCAAATGAAAACCTATAAATATGAGTGGCGTTGTTCTGAGAAACATTTTTGTCATACAATATGATGGTGCCAATCATTGATGACTGAGTAGAATCCTAGTAATGTACCAGTAGCTTTTGGATCCTCTTTTTCTGGTTACTGCTACTACAAAAGATACCATTTGGAAAGAAATTTCTAGAAACTATTCCCCACTAGGCCAGAATATGAGGTGATGTACAATTCTTAGCATACTAATCACTCTGTAACTCTGAACACTGATGACTAAATGCTTAGAGAGGTCCCTGATTACATGGACAAAATAGGTGACTGCATACCCAATAGGTCACAGTGTGCTGTGCACAAATACTTATGACCTGTGCTTTTGTTACACTATTGAACAGAATTGTCAAAGACAATGGTTTTCTAGTGAGAACAAATCAGTAGGCAACACAGAATGGATCTGAAATGCCACAGAGGATGACCCTATCTTAAAACGACAAGGAATGCTTAAACTAAATTATTACCCCCACCCTGTCTCAATTCAAACCTGAGACTGAGACAGAGTGACTGGCTTGTCTCCGACTGACTTAGAACCCAGAAGTAACTGAATCATGGCCAATTTTAATGATGCGTGTTCATAATATGTTAGATATGAAAAGGCTGATTCTGTTGGGAAGGCATAGCAAATACTTTTGTAATTCTCCTTGGTTTATCGTGTGATGGATATATAAATGCTATATTAAAAGTGGATGTTCAGAAATATATAATTGTTTTAAAATAAGAGAGCCTAGGACAGAACCAGGTAAGTGGACTAAGAAGTCAAATTTAATTCAGCAGACTCAGGTTGTTCTAATCCTTCACATTCCAAAGAAGGCTTGGCTGGTTCTTGGAGAATAATTTTCTAACTCTTGAAATGATCTGCCTGAAAGAGTGTTTTTGTATGTCTGAGGCCTTTGGCCATGTGGAACCAGTTTGGATAAACTGTGTGATTTATGGTGAATGTTTGTTTTTGCTCTGGGAGGGGGCTGGATTCCAAGTAGCTAAGGTCAGCCATGAGGGTACTGCACGCCTATGTGACTGACCTCAATAAAATTTCTAGATACCAAAGCTTGGTTGACCCCCCCCCCTCCCCGCCAGTTGACACTGTCTCACATATACTGCCGCACATCATTGCTGGGAGAATTGTGTATCCCAGTGTGACTTCACTGAGAAGAGACATTTTGAAGCCTGCACCTGGCTTCTCCTAGACTTTGTCTTATGCATCATTTCCTTTTTCCCATTTCAATCATTACCAGTTCACTGTAATGGACAGTAACACAAATACAAGAGCTTTTCGGAGCCTCTGAATTCTATCTAGTGAATAATCGAGGATGGTTTAGGGGACATACAAACACTAACAAGGTTGTTGTAAGAATGAAATATAACAGTGCATGAAGAGTACTTACAACAGTATCTGGTACATAACAAAAACTGGATTGCTTTATTTTCATTATTACTACCTCAAATCTTTCTCTTTTGCATTCAGAGAACTTAACACAATCTATAATCACAATGTTTGTCTGAGAATTGTCTGTCCTTCCCATTAGAATATAAAGCCCACGACAGTCAGGGTTCTGTCTGTTTGACCCACCATTTGACCCTTGACCATTTGACATCTCACAAAGGGTCAAGCATAGAGTTAATCACTCAATTAATATTTCTTGAATAAGTGAATTAATAAATATAAACATGAGTAAGAAGCAAAAGAATTGTGATAAATTGGCTTCGGAAATAGCTCTAAAGAGTATCACGTTTTTATCCAAGTATCAGAAGAAAAGTTAGACTGGAAAGGACTCATTTGGTTTTGTAATGCGCCCCCCCCCCCCACCCCCGCCACCAAATTAGAACTAAGAACAGTAAAAAGTAAAAGTTATTTAAATGTAGATTTTGGCTGAATTTTAAAAGAGCACTTTCTAACTGTGATTTGACCAAAGGTGGCACAGGTATTCTTGGGACTGTGTTTCTCATTAGAGAGGTTCAGGCAATAACTCTACTTTTTTTTTTTAACAGAGCTATTATAAAGGGAATTGAATCATTCCATCTGTTTAGATTAATAGGTTTTAAATTTCCTTGCAAGTATCAGATTCTTATTCAGATGACCAAATATAGTTTTCTCTAAAAGTATTTGCAATCATGCATAAAATTTTAATATTGTTCTTTCCAGATTTTTTTTCCAATTTCAATCAAAATATAGAAATCCCCACCATAACAAGAATATGTGAAGTCCAAAAATTCTCACTACTGTAAACTACAGAATTGCAAAAATTATAAGGCTGAACTTATCTAGAGTACTTGATATCTGGGACGCTAGCTTATACATCTATTTCTGGTTGCATTTGGTGCCACCTGGTGGCAAATGTCCACTCTAGTTCAATCTAATTAGAGAGTTCTGGGTACTGGAGTGTTAGCTGAGACTCCCAGTACACCTGCAGTGATTCCAGGTATCATTTTTAGTTTTCACTTCACTGCAATAGTCCAACCCAGGGATACTGGGCCAGGAGTAAACTAGAGTTATCAAGTCCCTATCTGGTCCCACTGTAATAATTAAGGGCTCGAACACAAGACTCTGGGAGCAAACAGCAGGCTTGTATCTTAGTCCCACCACTTGCTAAATGTAAAACCTTTCATTTACCTGAATTTGTCTGGCTTTAATTTATTTATGTGTAATGAGGAATAATAACAGTAATTTCTCCATAGAGTTTTTGTAATGATTAAATAGATAATCCATATAAGTTCCTACAAGTGCTCTTGGAACTCAGAAAACAACAACAAAAGTTCTTTTGGTGGTTTTCTGTGTTTCCCTTCTTGTGGAACAGAATAGGATGGAAGCAGACCACTCTGCGTATCAACCTAAAAAAATTACCGAGAAAAATGCCTGTAGAATGTGCTGCCTTGTATAAAGGTGGCAGGAAGACAGTTTTAAAAAGCTTATTTCCTGAATTTTTTTTAATTATGAGATGAAATGCCTTTCAAGCATTATCTTATTTTTCTTCCTGCTTTTGACCCCAAGATTCAGCAATCAGGTACTTATTGCACACCTATTACACTATAATTTGTTGTTGTTTTTGCATACTTCAAACCACTGGTGGCTCAGTAACTGCCCATCCTTTGTCTTGTCTAACAAATGTTGCCTGGGAGGTGGAAAGGAAGTAAACATTGATCTCGCTGTGTAACTCAGTGCTGCTGCTCACATCCCATGAAAACATGGGCACAACCAAATATTTGTCCAGCCTGACTGTTGCTGGCTTTTCATGACTTTAAAATAAATTGTGTTCAATAATAATAGATATAACTATACATTTATTACTGAATATGTAAGAGTGTTGAGTTTGTGGACTGTGTGTGCGTGTGTGTGTGAGAGAGAGAGAGAGAGAGAGAGAGAGACAGAGACAGAGACAGAGAGAGGAATTAGAACCATAAAATATCACTTTTCAAAATAAAGTACCTTCAGTAAGAAAGAATGCGGATTATTACAAATCATTTAGCATAGTAAAGGGAACCAGACAAACAGGCTGTATTGTTAACAATAAAGGAGTTTTATTCTCCTTTCTATCTTCCTACATCCTTCCTTTTTAGTGAACTGTCTTTGAAGTACTTCAGTCATGCTCTCTCCTACAGGTAATCGCTGACCTTGATTTTGGCGGTCACCACAAAAATAATGCATTTATCTTTATTTTTACTGGAGTGTAAGCTTCTTCAGGGGACTTGCTGAGTTTATTTTTTAGTCTGCATCCCTGACATCATTAATTTAATGCCATACATCAAGGACAGAAATATATGATTATATAAATGTCTCTTTTTGCTTCAACATTACTATTTAGGAAAGGGGATGAAAGAATATGCTAATTGGCCACTTCATTATTTTAAGCACAAGGACTGAGTAAGCAATTGGGACTTCCCTTTTTTATCTATTCATAAAAGCAGTTTAATTTCCTCACAGGAACTGCCAAATTTCTTCCAAGTGACAAACTTAAACTACTTATTCGTGATACTTTTTGACAGATGAAATGTCAACTTCTTTTTTCCACCATTAAAGGATGTATTTCAGATCAGTGTTAATGCTGCTAACATTCAGAAAAAACAATTACTTGCTTCCTAGGGTTTGGGGTAATCCAACAGGTTTTTCAAGCTTTTGTCTGTTTCTTGGTACACAACAATCATTACCAAGAATTTTTCTCTTCTTTTCCATGCCTGTAATCATTTAACGTACATATGTCAAATGTAAGACTGGGAAAGAGTAATGCAAAATGTGGGCTTTTAAGCTAAATGTGAAGAGAGAAGGTATATGAACTTGAGAGGACCTTTGTTTTTCACGTCAAGTTTCTGATGATCTAAATATACTCCAATCCCCTTAACAGCCTACAGTCATATGGAAATTATGATATTTTATGCTAGTAATTTGCTAAACTGGTATTTAAACAAAGTTTTAAGTACAACTGCTCATGAAAATGTACAATCTGGTGAATCAGCAAACATTTGTCTCTATGTTTTATGTATATTTTTCAGACACATGACCCATTTTATTTTCCTATTCCATAGGAAGAATGTTTCTTAAACTTCTATAAAGAGTTGTCCTTCATTATATGAAATAGTTCTGAAATCACGTCCTAGAATTTTATTTTGTGAAAATATGACTACATTTCAAATGTGTTGCAGATGAATATCTGTGTGAAATAAATCATTCTCTGAATTTGCTTCTCAAATGGATGTGGGGTAATAGTTTTTAAAGTAGTATAAGAAATGACTGAATATGCAAATATGAGTATTGTAATAAATATCTCAAGGAGATTCTAGTTACAGAATTCCTCCTGCCAAAATCCCAATTATTTTTCAGAGATATGATGGCAAAGACTAAATGAGAAACAAATGAGAAATGAAATACTTTTACTCTTTACATTCTATCAAGTCTCTCATGAACCAAATTATCCCAAAACTGTCTAAACTGTACCCAAGTACTACATTCTTCCGTCCTCATGGATATGGCTTTGAATTCAAAGATGACATAAAATGATGGCTCTTATATAATAAAGAATTTGTGTAGCTTCATCCCTGGTTCCTGGGAAGATTCTAACTCCTTGGAATTTCATAATTTCAGTCAGATGGCCACTGGTTTCAGTCACATGGTCACTGATTTAATCACTCATGGTCTGGGTGATGCAACCTTAATAAAAATGGGACGTCATAGAATGGAGCTTCCTGGTTAATGCACAAATTAATGTGCAACTTGCCCTCATTGCACTAAAAGAGGGTACCAAACACTATTTGGGACTCTTCCTGACCTTACTCTCTGTGTCTCTTTATTAAGCTCTTCCTGAGTGGTAAATTGATAATAATTCCTTTATAATGTAATTATAAATGTTGAGTGCTTTTCTGAGTTCTATGAGTTGTCCTGACAAATTAACAAACCTAGGGGAGTCATGCAAACCTTTGTATTTGAGTTCAGGCACTCAGGAGTATGGGTGGACTGGTGACCCCCCCTTGCAGCTTGTCTCAAATGAGGGCAGGCTTGTGGAGCACTGAGGCCTTAATTCATGGGGTCTGCACTACCTTCAGTGGTGATCCCTGTTGGAATTAAATCACAGTACACCAAGTGCATTTGAAAAAAATAGTGGACATTTTACTTTATTTTATTTTACTGTTTTATTTTATTTTATTTTATTTTATTTTATTTTATTTTATTTTACTTTTTTCTTAATTTGATAGAGAGTGCAAGTGAGGGGAGAGGGCAGAGGGAGAGTGAGAGAAACAGTAAGAGAGAGAAAGAGAGAGAGAATCTTAAGCAAACTCAGCACAGAGCCCAACGTGGGGCTGGATCCCATGACCCTGGGATCATTACCTGAGCCAAAATCAAGAATCAGACAATCAACTGACTGAGCCACCCAGGCACCCATGGACAACATTTTTAAAGCCATATATACTAAATATATATTCCATATAGTAAATGTAAAGTTTTTCCAAACTTACAAATATATATAAAAATCCTATAGGAAAAAAGATTCTCATGTGCCCCCAAAGTTGACTAGCTTAATAGAAACTCCTGAAACAAATACCAACCGACTACAAAATCCAAACTAATTTAAAAATATTAGAGTACAGGGGCACCTGGGTGGTTCAGTCGGTTAAGTGACTGACTTCAGCCTCAGGTCCATGATTTCACCAGTTCGTGAGTTTGAGCCCCAGGTCAGGTTTTTTGCTGTCAGCTCAGAGCCCAAAGCCTGCTTCAGATTTTGTGTCTCCCTCTCTCTGCCCCTCCCACTCACACACTCTCTCAAAAATAAATAAAGACTAAAAAAATTAATAATAATACAACTAATATAATTAAACACAGTATTGGGACAAATGCTTTCGCTACTGTCATGTAGACCTGGAATAATAATTTGCACAACTGATTTGCACAACTGCAAATGTCTGTTCAGTTGGCCTCTTCTTGGTCTGAAAGCATCAATTATCAATTATTCAAGGGTACACTTCTAGCTCTTCTTTTTAGCTTATGGCCTTCATGTTTATGTTTGGCCCTCACAGTAATATTAATATGATAACATTCACCCAGGTCACCCAAAGTGCCCAATTATGAGATTATCATAAATCTAGTATAGTGGACTGTCATTTGAAATAAACTTTTAGTGATCATCTGGTTGTGAATATACTAAAAATAACTCTAACCCCCAATAAGTTACTCTAAAATTTGGACATCATAAGGGCTTAACTCGTATTTGTTGAACAAATAAATAGAAAATATATAAGTGAAAAAATGCATCAAATGCTTTACAGGCATTTTAATCCCTAACTTAGTCCTTTTTTCTGTGTTAAGATTACTGATCTTTTTTTGTTGTTGTTGTATATTCATGTATTATAATTTTTTTCAGTGATCTAGCTTTTTTTGTCTAAATTGATTCATAACATATTTTCTTTCTATGTTTTGTAATGGACGTGTGCTAGAAAGCAAGAGAAAACCCATATGTAGGTTGATAGTCCAAAGTTCTCAGTTATTTCAGGGACTTCTTTGTTACAGTATGAAGTGATCCTGTGCATTTGTAGTCAAAATCCTTTTAATCAATAACCTAAACTGAATAAAAAAACCTATCCAACATTTTTCAGTGCTTCAGTGCTCATTCAGTATAATATATGATCAAGACTAAACAATTACATGAATAACTGAGGCAAAATGTCATTGCAAATCAGGACTAAAAAGTAACAATGTTGGAGCCTTGTTTTCACACTTCACTGATGTCCTAGAAAATTAACCTTACCCAATATCCTCTTGTGCACACACACTCTGTTATGGAGTTAATTTTTTTAAAATTTTTTAACATTTATTTATTTTTCAGAGACAGAGACAGAGCATGCGTGGGGGAGGGGCAGAGAGAGAGGGAGACACAGAATCCTAAGCAGGCTCCAGGCTCTCAGCTGTCAGCACAGAACCTGAGGTGGGGCTGGAACCCAGGAACCTTGAGATCGTGACCTGAGGCAAAGTCAGGCACAACCGACTGAGCAACCCAGGAGCCCCTGGAATTAAACTTTTAAAAATGAATTAGTAAGAAATTAATAAATAATTGCACAGATAAGACTTATTCAATTTTACTGATAATGAGGGCACAGTATAGTTCCTAAATCTTTTCACCTTTAGATTTTTTTCAACTTTAAAATTGTTCAAATAATTTTAACACTCTTTTAAACTTCATATAAATATTTCAGAAAATGTAAGATTCTAGAATCTTGGTGGGAAATGAAATACTTATCCTTAAAAAAATTTTTAATGTTTATTTTGAGAGAGAGAGAGAGACAGTGCAGTTAAAGGGGCAGAGAGAGAGGGAAGTAGAGAGAAAGAATCACAAGTAGGCTCTGCCCCATTGGCACACAGCCCAATGTGGGGCTCAAAGTCACAAACCGCAAGATCATGACTTGAGCTGAAATCAAGTATCAGATGCTTAACAGACTGAGCCACCCAGGCATCCCTAAAATATTTATCTTTAATAAAACAGTCCTCATTAACTTTAGTTTCATCTGTTATATAGCACAAATATTCACTAGAAACTAAGTTTTGTAAACCTCTTGACTGTGATAAGTGTAGATTTAAAACATTTTTTCTACAAGGAAATGATATTTAAATTGAATATTGTATCATGGGAATAGAAGGATCAATGATATTACTATGTAAGCTATTGTTTCTCTATGCTTATTTTAAACTTTCATAAACTATCTTTTTTTTTCTTTTTTCACATGATGATCCTAATATTCATATTGTGAAAATTAAATAAAAATAATTTAATATGGTAGAAAAAATTAAATAAGGAATATAGTTAGAAGACTTGATAATGAGCAATGATGCTCAGTCATCATAGACTACTGATGGTCAGTAGTCTAACCAGGGTCCACAAAGACACAGCATATTTGGGAACATGATAAGCATAAACTGACTTCTCTCAGTTGTTCTTTACTTCAATAGCAATAAATACCTGCCTATTGGAGCCTCTTTTTCCCCTATGTAAATCAATCATCCAGTCCAATTCCAATGCTAGAGTTCAAATATTTTATGTATACACATACATATTACTTTACTGGATAAAATATTCACATTGTAAAAATTAAGGAGACTGTAACACACATATACAATATATACACACACAATATGCACACATATATACACCTACATGTGTGCATGTAAAATTATGTGAATGAGTTTTAAATTATAGTTAATTTTAGACTTTAGAAGAGGAGAAAATCTAAATTCTCTTCTGCATACATTGTGTTCCATATATTTAATTCATTAATCTAAATCAATTATTATATTTAATTCTTATAAGCCAAGAAGGTAGGCTTGCCAGTATTTTATATTTATGCCTATCATAGTTCAATAACTTTTTGAGTAAACAAATATATCAGAAAACACTGAGGTTAAATTTTTAAAGATCACATGGCTAGTAAAAGTTTCAGAGGTGAAATTTAAACCCAGGTCAAGATGAGTTCAGAATCCAGAAGTTTAACCTAAATGCCTCCTTTCTATTAAGTACAAATATCTGTATCTGTGAGCCTGATGAGTGCATCCAAGTTTTACATTTCTGCAGTTCTAAGAAGAAGTTATGGTAAAGGATATTCAATTTAGCTGGAAATTAAACAACAAGAACAATGACCAAACTTCAAAGACCACCGTTTTGCCTAGAGTGGATCCTTCTAACCTTCACCTGTCTTGGTACAAATAGAAACTGTGTACTGATGTATTTCTGTCTTGCAGCTGCATGTACAGACAGCTGTTCTTTGCATGTTTTATGAAGATCTTTTTTAAAAATGCAGATGATTCCATATAAAGGAAGTTCTCATTCTGAAGATTTTATAACAGGGCACACATTATAAAATGTAATGCAGTTAATTCTCTCCCTTCATTTGCTTGACAATGTACAAATATGGTGATACATGATTACTCTCTAAAATTTAAATATATTATTGTTTTCTGATCATAAGCCTACATAGCATCCTAAAGACTTCCAACTATCCTGTGTTCAAAATAATTTGTGATGGTACAAAGGCAGAATTTTTGCCGATTCTTAGAGCTACTGCAATCCATAACCTTGTGTGCAAAATATAGTTAAGACAAATTTGTAGTGCGGCAGCCAGGGAAAAATGTTCAATGGTATTGCATAGGACATAACAAGTTGTTCATATTTCTAACCAATGTGGAGGCTAATTTCTGCTCAGATTCAAGCAGTGAATTATTCTTCCTCCCAAAATTCTGGGGAGAATGTAACTCCTTTCTATTAACGCAGCAGTGAGTAACACATCAGTTGAGTGAAAGATACAGCCATGAGTCCACAGATGAACAGAGAAGCCATTCTATGGGAATAAGGAACATGTAGTAAGCATGTTACAGAGCCTATCAGAGAAAAGGAGAAAAAAAAAATGTATCTGTAGGAATACAGCTGCTCCTCTGTGGTGAAATGAAAAACCTGTGGGTACAGAAACTTGGAAATTTCTACCAGTAATAATTTGGATTCTGATAAAAAGAAGAGGTATTAAGCAATTGAGAGAGAAGAGGGTGGCACTTAGACAATGAATGAGGAGACACTGAGTCCTTTTTAGAACAGATGCAATCTTCCTGGCCAACCCTGGATAAGGTTTTCTCCAGTGTCTTTGTTAGAAGATCAATTACAACTGAAACACATGCACAGTTGTGTATACAGTTATGATTGTGATTTCTGGAAGAAATTTTTCATTCTTTTTCATATGCTCAGTTGTTCTCAACTCATTTTGTTACTTCTAGGAAATGTCCATAAAATAATACCATCTAGATAGTATGACACATATCTATGATTACAGCCATATCTACATTTATACCTTCATCTATGTATCTATGTATCTATGCATTTATTTATGTCTATCTACCTATCTATCTACACTTGATTCCATAGTTATTACTTACTGGTTATTATAGGCAAAGGAACAAGCAACCAATTAGTATCACTTTTGTAGGATTATCAAGAGGATTATCAAGAAGTTCCTGACAAGCTATACCACACTTGTATGTCATATATGATTCACATAACCACACCAAATATGAAGGGCAAACATTTGTTATGAAATGACCTAATGTCAAAATAGCGTTGTTCTTGCTGCCTCTATTACCATCTAATCAAAGATGTTTATGGGGCTCCTGGGTGGCTGAGTTGGTTAAGCGTCTGACTTCAGCTCGGGTCATGATCTTGCAGTTTGTGAGTTCGAGCCTCCTGTTGGGCTTTGTGCTGACAGCTCAGACCCTGGAGCCTGCTTCAGATTCTGTGTCTCCCTCTCTGCCCCTCCCCAGCTCATGCTTTGTCTACCTATCTATGTCTTTCTTTCTCTCTAAAATAAATAAACATTAAAACAAAATTAAAAAAAAAAAGATGTTTAGGTGTGCCCAGAATCACTTTATTCCTTAGCAATTCAAACATTACTAATTTGGAATTTACCTTGTTTTTGGTTTCTTTCTGTTAAACAGAAGAAACATATTTCATTCTTTATATTAAGAGACAAATATTATAGAAACACAATGCTACAGTAGCAAGACCATTTTTAGTTTGACATCATTGTATATAGGCGTCTGAAAATATTGATGGGGATTCAAAATGAGTTGGAGTGGTCTCTGAACATTTTCCAGATATTGAGTCCATATTGAGTCCAAGGATAGGAAGCAGAGTGTGTACAGATTACTATGTTTATCAATGATAATTTAACCAAAGACAGAAAGACTTTCTTTATAGATGGAAATAAAGGTTTAAGATGGTCATTTTACATACCAAATTAAACTAATTATTTAATATTTTTAAGCTATTTTAAACAGTGTTTTCCGAGATTTTTTTGTATTTCATGCATCTTCACTGAGGATTAAAATATTTTTTAAAAAATCTTCTTATTAAAAACAAAAGGTCCCCAAGATTTTAAAGGATAGAACCCATACCTGGTTTTATTTGGGAAGAATACAACCAAATTAAATTGCATTGCAATTACAAAATTCATGTTTAATGATCTATAATTGCTCTGCATATTTTGCATATTACAACAATTTCTATTAAAATTTTACTGATTTAAAGGTCTTATTTCAAAAAAGGAGCCCATACCATATACTAAAGTCACAGTAAATGCCCAAATTTCATCATGCCACAAATAAATCATTTATTTAGCCAGAAGCTGACAAAAAAAGAAGAGTAAACTATGATAGTCATAGTGATGTTATGAATAACCATGATTAACACAAGACTACAGCGCCCTCTACTAAATTTTAAAAATAAAAATGAAGTATAGAAGATCTACAAGATACAGACATAGATACAACTAATTCCAACATGTTAGTAAGTTGCTATAAAATGTCAAAATTTGAATGAATCCAATTTTTAAATATATTCAAATAAATACATTTCAATAGTGGTATTAAGGGAGACTCAAAAATCAGAGTGTGTGGGAAGGGATAATGGGTTGTCACTCACCAGTATGAGAACTCATATGGCAAACAATTTCTGAAGTGTCTTTTCTTTAATGTACTATCTTACAATTAGATCACACCCATCATATTTCCTCCTAAGGCTACAATCCTTTCTCCGTTTGCTATTTTGGTTAATGGCATCACTACAATCAAGTCCAAAAACCTTGGTTTGAATGTTGAATTTGCTTCCCTCTTTTACCCCAAACGTGAAGCAGTTGCCAATTCCTTGGATTTTACCAAAACGATGGTGCATCTTGCATTTCTCCTTTCCTCATAATTTTAATTTTCATTATCATAGTGAAAGCCCCACCACCATTACCATTTTTGCAGATGTGTGTGTGGCTTCTATACCTAATCATTTTCCAACTACCTCAATGACTGTTAGTTTTGAAATATCTGCTACTTCTCTGCTAATTCTATATTTCATTCTATAGCAATTTTATACATTTCATAGCTGTAAGAATCATACACACACACACACGTATTTGTGTATATACTAGCATATTTCTATATTATCTATAGCATATTTCTATATTATCTATATTTCATTCTATAGCAATTTTATACACTTCATAGCTGTAAGAATCATACACACACATACACTTGTATTTGTGTATATATTAGCATATATGTATATTTCTCTAAACTCTGTAGATAAAACTTTCTTTTAAATTCCACACTTCAATTTTCAGTATCACAGAAATTTTCAAACATAGGTAACACAGAAAACATTGCTTCCAGAATGAACAAAATGTTTCCACTTGTGTTGTATGTCCTTCCCTTATTGGCTTTTGATTACAGTATTTTAAAGTAAATCTCAGATAAAATACCATTTGATCTATAAAGTCATCATGCATCTCTTACTAATAATACAAACCTATCTTTTTAGACTTCTTTTTTTTAAGTTTTTAAATTTTAATTTATTTTGAGAGAGAGGCAGAGACAACATGTGGGAGAGGGGCAGAGAAAGAAGAAGAGAGAGAATCCCAAGCAGGTTCCATACTGTCAACCCAATGTGGGGTTCAAACCCACGAGCCATGAGATCATGACCTGAGTCTAAACAAATAGAATCCTAACCAGCTAAGCCACCCAGACACCTCTAGACTTCTTTTTTAATGGAACCACTATTTTATCCTTATACTGAATTAAATTAAAAAAAAAAACTTCTGCAATATCAAATAGTATGCAATCCACATTCAATTTCCCTGATAAATATTTTTTTTTAGAATTGGTTTGTGCAAATCATCAAATAATATTCACATATAGCATTGTTGTCAAAGTGCATAAAATTTTTATTCAATAACAATTCTCCTTTTTTTACATATAATTGGTATGCTAGGTAAAATGGGTTGTTTTATCTATATAATTTCCCACATGAAATTGATTACTTGCCTCTTTTATGTTATCTACCTTCTTATTCTATGCCCTATACTTTTTTGTTATCTGGAAAATCCAAATCCAATTTCCAGATAAATATATCACCCAAAGTTGAAGCAGGCCTCTTCAACCTTACATGCTGAAAGTTATGTGATCTCATCCCCTCAACTTTTTACGTATCATGTATTCTCCAGCTCAGTTATAGAAACATAAGCAGATATCAGGCAGAAAAAATAAAAACCAGACATACACTTTGAACATTCCATGTCCCTCATTCCCATACATCTATTTGAGCTTTATATCTTGACTTTGCTACTCTAACAGCTTCCCATTAAGTCTGCTTCCTTTATCTTTACATTATCATTGGTCTCTTGGTGAAAAACTTTGATGAGTTGAATGTAATTTTTCAATCATCACTGTATTATTCAACATCCTTCAGATTTCCTCCAAGTTATATTTAACTTCACTTTTATGTTTTCAATTTTTCAAATTTCTGTGCCTTTGTTCACATGGTCCCCTATATGTGGCTACCTCCTATTTCATATTGCTCACATTCAGTCATGCCCTATAAAGGTCATAAAATTTTCTTTCCCAACTTAAAATTAATTTCTTTCTCCCCTAAATTTGAATTTAATTATTCACATTTATGGGACTAAATATTTCATTATTTTCTATTACAATATTTTGAGCATAGTTATGCACATAAACAAGTCAATGTCAAATAAATATGGTGTAGTATAGTAAATGGACTGATGGAGAAAGCACAGAATACCATGGCAGCAAATAAAGAGGATATAAGAATTCACAGATCCCAAAGAGCTTCCAGTGGGGGGGGGGGGGGGGGGGAGATGGTGGGAGGTGGGATAGATGACATTTAACTGAGATCAGAAGGATTCGTAAAAAAAGGATAAGGAAATTATGTTCTGGATAAAAGAATGAGGTTTTATGGGCACCTGGGTGGCTCAGTCAGTTAAGCAAACGACTTTGGCTCAGGTCATGAACTCGCGATTCATGCGTTCAAGTCCCACGTCGGGCTCTGTGCTAACAGCTCAGAGCCTGGAGCCTGCTTTGGATTCTGTGTCTCCCTCTCTCTCTGCCCCTCCCCTGCTCATGCTCCCTCTAAAAAAAATAAAAATAAACATTTTTAAAAAATTAAATAAAAAAAAGAATGAGGTTTTAGAAAGGCTTCAAATGAAGAATATATTATTAAAAAGAAGATAGTAGTCCTCCCATTGCTGGCCATAATGGTAGAATTGGTTCCAGACAAGCCCTCTCATCTAAACAACTAAAAAACAAAACATTTAAAACATATTTCCATAATTGGACAACAGGCTCTATAGCACACTGATCCATGAGAAATGAAAAATAATTAGAGGAGATTTAAAATCACCCTAACTTTCTGCCTGGAGGCATATACTACACACCAGTACAGGGTGGGGACAGAGAACAATAATTTCTATTAATTTATGAAGACAGAAAGTTAAGCTCAGAGGAGTTAAGGTGGATAAAATTTGTGTCAGGGTATTAGAAAGAGAAGTCTACACAGATAAGGAGCTCCAGTATCTACATATGTCTCTTTGAGTCTTTTGCTGAATACTAACTAAACTTTCAGAGAAAAAGAACAAGTACTGAGGAATGATTAGCTTAAAACCACTACAGCTTAGAAGGCTGAGGATTTACAAGCTTGAATAAGGCAGAGTAATTTGTTGAGTAAATTGAACATTCAGTATGGACTTCAAAAAGGCCAAGACTTTGAAGCTGAGCTATGCTAGTTTTAAAGTACTGGCACTTCAAAGTCTCCCATAAAATTCTTTAAAGAGGTGCTTAAGTGGATCAACTTAATCCTCAACTAAAAAAATTGTTATCCCAGCAAAACCCAATCCTCTTTAGAAGAAAACATCAAGATCCAGAACCGCAACAATGTTATATTCACAATGACCAGTATACAACAAAAAATAGTAGACTAATGAAGAATCACAGACCAAGAGAAAAATATATGAAAAGAAATTGAAATGACAAAAACAATGTAACTAGGTGACATGTTCAAGGATTTAAAGGGAAATATGAGTTATAATACAGAAATGGAATTATAGAAAAAAAGAAATCAAGAAATCAAATGAAACCTTAGAGATCTCAGTACAATATCTAAAATTAAATATTCACTATGTGAGTTTAATAGCAGATTAGAAACTGCGGGAAAAAGTATTAATGAACTTGAAGACATATCAGAAATATTATCTAATAAAAATTAAATAAATAAATAAATAAATATTAAATAAATGAGTAAAGTATCAGTGGTCTGAATTAACATCAAGAAATCAAATATACATGAATTACAAGTCCCAGAAAAGTGGGGTAAAGCATGTTTGAAAAAATAACATAAAATTTCCAAATTTTAGGAAAAAATACAAACCTATGAATTCAAAAAGTTCAATCAACTCTAATTACAATGAATATACCAACCAGTGATATTTTGGGGGGGGGGGCGGTGCCTCAGTGGCTCAGCAGGTTAAGCATCCACCTGCTGATTTCAGTTCAGGTCATGATCTCACAGTCCTGAGATCAAGCCCACATTGGGCTCCATGCTGGATGTGGAGCTTGCTTAAGATTCATTCGCGCTCTCTCTCTCTCTCTCTCCCTCCCTCCCTCCCTCCCTCCCTCTGCCCTTCCTCTGTTCACACATGCATGTACTCTCTCTCAGAAAAAAAAATCAGTGGTATTTTTAAAAACCCACATAAAATGATAAGGTGCTACTAATTAGATTTATTTAAAAATTTAAAAATCACACTGAGGTATATCATAACAATATTGCTAAAAATCACTGATAAATATAAGGCCTTACAAACAACTAGAGAAAAAAAAAGTCCTTTATGCATACAGGAATAAATATTGCATCAGAAAAAAATGCAAATCAGAAAACATGAAAACACATATTTAAAAATGTAAGCATGGGAAAAACACACTATGCAAATATTAATAATAAGACAGCAGGGAAGGCTATATTACTGTTGGGCAAAACCAAGTTCATTATAATATTATCAGATATAAAGAGAGGTGTTTCATCTAATAAAAGAGTAACTTCATAAGACATAAAAATCTTTTACGTGTATGTCACCAATAACAGAGCTTCAACATAAATGAAGAACTGAAAAGAATTACCTGACAGAACTTTCTGAAAGAAACAAATGAACAATTTTTTTTAGAGATTTTAATACTATTCTTTGAGTAATTTAAACAAGTAGATCAAAATAGGAAAAAAATTGGAAGATGTGAATGATCCTATTAACAAACTTCACATAATAAACATTAATAGTACTCTATAACCAATCATTGTTGAATAAACCTCTTTGCTAGTATGCATTGAATATTCTCCACAATAGATGATATTCTGCGCCATAAAATAAATCTTGCAAGTTTGATATAACTAAATCATCCAAAGTATATTCTCTGAGCAAAAGATAAGTAAATTCAAAATAAATAGGAAGACATTAGGCATATTACACATATTTAAATTTAATACACACTTCTAAATAACCCACAGATCAAAAAAGGGAATAAGAAAATATTGCATGTTGGGGCACCTCGGATAAGCTCAGTTGGTTAAGCATTTGACTTTGGCTCAGGTCATGATCTCATGGTTTGTGAGTTCGAGTCCCACAACAGGCTCTGGGCTGACAGCTCAGAGACTGGAGCCTACTTTGGATTCTGTGTCTCCCTCTCTCTCCGCCCCTCCCCTGCTGGCTCTCTCTCTCTCTCTCTCTCTCTCTCTCTCTCTCTCTCTCTTCCTCTCTCTCAAAAGTAAATAAACACAGACAATTAATTAAAAAAGAAAATATTGTGTGTTAATGAAATACATCAAAATTTATCAGATACAGAAGTATTTTTTTAATGTTTTGGTTTAAATGATAATATTAGAAAATGAAGATGCAAATTTAATTATCCTTAAAAGACAAAAGATAAAACCTACCGAAACTGGCATAAGAATATCAGTTAAATAAACATGTAAATATTAAAGAAATAGAAATGACATTTTAAAAATATTCCCACAAATAACAGTCTAGATCAAGATGACTTTGCTGGTGAAATTTATCAACTAATTTAAGAAAGAACATCAAACTTCTATAAACTCTTTCAGAAAACAAACAGAACATTTCTCAACTAATTTATACCAAATGCAGAAAGATATCACTAAAAAACAATAGTACAGTCACAAACACAGACTTGACAATCAAAAGGAAACATTAGCAAGTCAATACCAACAATATATGAAACAGACCAAGTTATATTTATCCAAAGAATGGAAATCAAACAATATAAATTGCCACATTTATAAAATAAACGAGAAAAATTGTATGATCATCTGTATAGATGTCATAAATATATCTCACCAAATTCAACATTCATTAATAAAAAAATATCTCACCAAACCAGAAACAGAACATTTTCCCAGTCTAATAAAGAATACCTGTAAAATACCTACATTTAAAATTATCCTTAATGGTGAAAACCTGAATCTGTTCTCCATAAAATTAGGAGTAAGACAAGGATGTCTGTTCTCACCACTTCTATTCAACATTGTGCTGGAGTTCCCAAGCAGTAAAGTGGGCAAGGAGACAAATATACAAAAAGAAACTATAAATATTGAAAGAAGTAAAACTATCTAATTCACAAGTGATTTGTAACAAACTTCTAGAAACTACATAAAAAACTGTAAGAATCAATAAGTAAATATATTTGCGGAGCACAAGGCAATATACAAAAATTAATTGTATTTCTCTATATCGGCAAATAAATATATCTTTGCTGTAAAAACAATACCTTTTAAAGTAATATGAAAACATAAGATAATTAGAGAGAAGATTAGCAAACTATATGTGACACTTGAACACTTAGAAGTAGCAAAACATCCTGAAAGAAATTAAAGATCTGAATAAATTGAGAAAATTGATCTATACATTCAATTCAATCTCCCCCAAATTCTCTGTAGACAACTTTTTAAGGACATTTTCAAGAAGTTTCTAAATTCATAAGAAAAAGAAAGAAAATACCTAAAATGATTTTGAAAAATTAAAGTAAGACAATGCCTATTACCTAATTTCAATAATTTACATTAACCTATAGAAATCAAGATAGTTTGGTGTTGGAATAATAATAGAAATATAGATTAATGGGACATAATACAGTCCAGAAATAGATCCATATATATGTGGTCGGTTGGTTTTGCAAGGGCCCTATGATATTAAAACTGGAAAAACAGACCTTCAAGAAGTTTTGCTAAATGAAGCAGATTCCCATTTGAAAACAAAACAAAATAAAACAAAAAACAAAGGTAGCTATGTGTGCATTACTAGCACAATCAATAAATACGGTAAACATGATATGATATTTATAACTTTCGGATCACATTTTTTTTAACTTCTGCTCTAATAATTATTTGCAGATTAGTAAATAAATTCAATTCAGTGTGTATGCAGAAATGTGAGCCTTAACTGAATATACTGGGAAGTCTCAGGGAAATTCTCAGAACTATTAATAACTATGACAACTTAAGCACATGTGAATACTTCTCACTGCACTTGCTAAAAAAGCTTTCCACAAAGAAAACTGCAGCCCAGCATTATTCTCTACTTTTAAAGTTTCCAATAAATAAATAAAGGTTTCTGGAATGAAATGTTATATATTTGCCTTCTTTTAGGTTTGTTTTAAAAATCTCCATTTTTAACAGTATCTTCTCTTTACAGGAGAAATAGATTTTCCCTGAGAGTATACCTGAATAGAAAGCAATGAAGGGAAGGTGACACTCACTATGAAGCAACAGTAATCGGCTCTCTTGCCAAACCGTGCTGTGCATCCTCCTTCTTGTTCAACAAAATTTAAAAGAGAGAAAGCCTTCCTTTCTTGTGATCCAATATGTAAGCACAAACCCTTCAGGTAATTTCAGTCCATATTAGGTATTTAAGATCACCACAGAAGGCTTAAACATCTGCTCAAAAGAATCAGATCACATTCATGGTCACATTCATGTCAGAAAGACAGTTGGCTTTTCATAATGTGTAATCGGGGGTGGGGGGGGGGGTGGGGGGCACCTGGGTGGCTCAGTCAGTTAAGCGTCCCATTCTCGGTTTCTGTTCAAGTCATGATCTCGCAGTTTGTGAGTTCGAGCTCCACATTGGGCTCAGCACCACCAGTGCAGTAAAATGAAAGTAAGATGCTCTCTCTTGGGATTCTCTCTCTCCTTTCTCTGCCCCTTCCCCACTTGTGCGCTCTCTCTTTCTCAAAATAAAGAAGTAAACTTAAAAAATAGAGTAATAAAAATAATAAGTAATAGTCAATGCAAAAAAAAAAACTGAATATAAGCTAAAGGTAAAGTAAGGCTGTGATTTTACCTACAGAAATAGCTTCTCTTCTTAAAATAAAGTTATGTGAAGTATAATATTTAGGAACACTTTGTTCAGTAAAAATATGACGAATATTTTAGATAATTACAAATTCTTATTCTTACATTTTAAATACTTTTATAACAGCACACAGTGATGGAATTTATTCATTATTCCCACTTTATCCATTATTATTTTTATTTTTGAAGACTGTAGAAAAATGTGCCTCTCCACTGCAAAAGTTTCCAGGCACAGCTGCTATTTTAAGATATTGCCATCTTTACTGTCTGTAAGCCTGCTCCTCTGAAACCTTACTTCTCTTGCTTCCCTCAGGCAAATGTAATCAGAGCCTTCACTACTTTACCAAGCTCCTTTAAGTACACTGCTATTGTTAAATGTATCACACTCCACCTAAGTCATTGCCTATCTTTCCTACTAGACTGTAAAATCCTTAGGTTAAAAAAATCTTATTTATTCATCTCTTTTATCCTTAGTGTCTTGAATTGTTCCCTGGTTCCCTGCATACTGGAGATCATAAACCTCTTACAGATAAAGCTTTAATTTATAAATTTTCTTGTGTTGATCATAGTTTACTATTCATAGTTTCCTTTTGCAATAATCCTCTTACCCTCTTCTCTTTAGGCTTCATCTTGTTTGTAACTTATGGATTTATAAACTACCCTAAACCACTGGAGAATACAAAAGACTAAAATTATATTACATAACAAAACCAAAATCAAAATAGTTTCCATCAATATTTAATTCTGTAGAAGACAGTGCATGGTTACATGGGGGAAAAAAACTCGTAAAGATTGTTTTCCTCATTGTGATTACTCATATAAATTTCAGTAAGTTGTTAATAATTTATACTCCATTTCATAACTATTCAACTTAAAAACATCCGAGTAATAATCAAGATGGTGAAAAATATTGCCAATAAAAACAACACAGTTTAAAATTTTTGTTGTTTTTCTTGTCAGATTGAGTGAAGCTATTGTAAAAAATGATTTGCAATTCACATTAGCATTCAAAACCTTCCATTTGGCTTTTGCTTCATCATTATCAAAGGTTTTCTTGTTTTTCAATGATAAGAATCTTTGAAAAAGTTTAGTGGAGTAATCATAAAATAAAATAACTTTGATGTATCAAAATACTTTGGAATTTTCTACTAGGAATTCATTCTTGCAGAGTAAGATTGCTTAATATTCATATCAATGGCAATAACGTTTTTCAATCCTTAGTGATCATTCTGTCTTTCAACTTATCATACATTGGTATGCTTTTCCTATGCATGCCAATCACTGACTTTTCAAAGAAAAGTTCCACTAATGTTGGCATGCTTTCTGCCTGTTTCTCTGTATTTCCCTATATTCCATTTACTGATTAAGCATATCATTAATCAAGAGGTCTTAGATTTCCTATTCTTGCTTCTTTTTCCTATCAGTAAATCTATGAATGGAAAAAGGAATGATGGAAGCATTGTGTTGGGCATTTGGGAGCAGGTATGTTGGATCTAAGCTGGGGAGGACTTCTCCTGTGTTGTATGGCGATAGGACAAAAGAAATTCAAAGATGTGTCATGAATTGAAATCCTAAAGTTAAAAAATATGTATGTATTTAAAATGCATAATATAAAATTATGTATAGTATAAATAAAAAGATTGGAATTAAGTGTAATGCATGGATCAATTTGGGAAGAAGCACCACCTTGATACTGTTGAGTCTTCCAAAAAATGGTCATGGTGCATGTCTGCATGTGTTTGGGTCTTAATTTCTCTCAGAAATGTTCTTCGGTTGGCAATGTACAGATCTTGAACTCATTTTTTAATGCGTCATTGTTTAAGATCATTTTATTTTTTATTTTTTTTTCTTTTTTCTTTTATTTTTTTCTTTTTTTTTTTTAATTTTTTTTTTAACGTTTATTTATTTTTGGGACAGAGAGAGACAGAGCATGAACGGGAGAGGGGCAGAGAGAGAGGGAGACACAGAATCAGAAACAGGCTCCAGGCTCTGAGCCATCAGCCCAGAGCCCGACGCGGGGCTCGAACTCACGGACCGCGAGATCATGACCTGGCTGAAGTCGGACGCTTAACCGACTGCGCCACCCAGGCGCCCCTTTAAGATCATTTTAAATGCCCTTTTAATTTTGATTTTACTTGACTTTCAATTGTATAATGCTGGCATATAATAATAAAATAACTATACTTTGAAATATTGAAAAAAATACAATCATAGGCAGAAAAGCAGACTCACAGAACTGAAAAACAAATACCCTATCCTGCGGTGGGAAGACCCCCACATCATAAAGATGTGACTTATCTATAAGCTAACTCAAGCATTTAATTGTTGGATGCATAAGAATATGATTTAAAAGTTTATCTGAAAAAACAAACAAGTAGAATTAATTATTAGCCAAAACATCCGGAGGAAAAACAAAATAAGCAAAAAGGGGAAAAGGCCTACAAGATGCCAAACATTTTAAACATTCTAAACTGTGTTTGGGTGCAAGAATAGATAAAAACAAAAACAAAAACAAAACACAAAAAAGGGATCAAAAGAGAAAATGGCATATTAGAAAAAAGACCAAAAAAATGTATTCTTAATAAGAATAAGTGCTGCTTGGATAACTGGAGACTTTAAGGAGAAGAGATAAAATGGTATCTATCCATCATATACATGAGGATAAATTCCAAAATGGCTACAGATTTAAATATAAAAGGATAAAACTATGCACATAACAGAAGAAAACTTGTTTGCCTTTTCTATAAATGGGGGAGGAAAAAATATTTTAAGCTATAATTCAAAATCCAGAAGCAACAAGGAAAAATGAGAGACACTTGATTACATTTAAAAATTTGCATAGCAAAAGACACCATAAGTAAACAGACTGATGTCAAACTGTGAAAAACATTTGCACCTTATAATATCAAAGGGCTAATGTGCTTAATAAAGAGCTCTAAAGTTAGAGAAAATCTTCAACAACATTAAAAACTAGAGAAAGGAACACACACTTCATAGATAAAGAAATGGAAATAATCCAGAAACTGAAATGCTGTTTTCATACCTACCTCTTCCATTGGCAAAAAGTCAAAAATGTAACAACATATTCAGCTAATAGGGGGCAGCTAAATATTAACCTTCATGCATTGCTGGTGAGATGACAAAATGATAAAATCACTGCGAAGAGTAATTTGGCATGTGTGTGTGCTGAAGGAGGTCATCAAGTTGTGACCACCAGTTGACTCATGAACTCCACGGGGTGATCAGAGGCTTCACATCCATCCCATCTTCTGTCTCTGTAATGTGAGTTCTGTTTGCCTTTCCTGCTCCCAGAGGTCACTTCAAGGACAGGGCCTTGAGATAGTGATGTGGCCTGGCATTAAGACCATCTGGAAGGTATACTTGACTGAACCCAGTTAAGGCCTCTGTGTAAAGTTTTAAGATCTGGCAGCAGGTGTGGACATCTACTCACCTTGCAGCCACCTAAGACAAGTCTCGCATGTGCCTTCTCCTGCTTATTAAACCTGGCACTACCAATCTGGAGTGGCCTGCGTCTTTCTTCAGTTTCTCTCTGTGCCCTCTGAGTACAGGGACCAGTTTCAGAGCAGACCTGGGAAGCACCCCAGGAGCTTGCAAACCAACAGTGTGACAAATTTTTAAATTATTTACCCTTTGACCCAACAATACAACTTCTAGGAATATATCTAAAATATACACTAATAAAAATATTTTTGAAAAGAGTATTTTTTGAAAACAAATAATTGCAGCACTTGATGCGAGGGAGTAGGATGCAACGAATCTAGCAATAATCCAAATTTCTGCCAGAAGAGATTCAGGTGAATAAAGTGTGCTGTATCTCTGAAATCACAGCTCTACAAAGGAATGAATGCTCTCATATATAACTATCATTTGATCCCCATGTGTCATAAGTGAAAAAAATGGAGAAAAGTAATGCATCCATATAATATACACTTTTCTCTACTTTGCTTTTTGACTGGAAACCCATGCAAAATATTTTACACAAATGCAATGAAAAAGAAACAAAAAAATGAAAAAGTGAACTTAAATACGTGCCTAGTTATTGAACACACACACACAAACACACACACAGATGAATGACTCCAAGTGACTTTAACCATCGCAATTTGACTATATGTTTATAGCGAGATATAACCTAAGGACAGAAAGAACTATAAAAACATAATCTTAAACTATTTACAGTATTCGTTATTGGTTGTTCTTTTATACTGCTGAGAATCTTTTAGGTACTTTGTGCAGTAAACCAAATGTTAATCTAACTCATTTATTTCTAATGTTGCTAAAAAGCAGAAAGGTAAAGATGGAAAATGTATTGATTATGCAAAAATGCCGAACAGCCGAATTTGAGTTGGAAAAGTGCTATGAATGCTTGACTTATTTCATCTATGTATCTATGTCACATAGATCAGAGATCTATCATCTATGTTTCTGTTTTCATAGCTCTGTTCTCTAACGTGTATAGAAACCAGGTATAATGCAGTAGCAATAAGCATACTTACTTAGCACCCAGATTACAATGTCCAGATACAATTGCCCAGTGAAAGTAGCCAGTTCATTTTGGAGATATGTCTGATCCCTGGTCTGTGAAAGGAGACGTATAACTTAAACCTGGAATACAGTTATTCTGGATAGCTTAGAAGCTACCAATGACTTACTAGGGCTGTGTCAGAAGAACTTAGTTAAACTAAAGAGGCTCCTATCAGTAAAAGTTGCAACATTTTGAGTATCAGTAAGGAGAATAACCTAAGTGGGTTGGAATCCATCAAATTCATTTATACCCAAGAGTTTGTAATGATGTTTGTAAAAACTACTAATTGCTCATTCATTAATGAAGGTTCTAAATAAGGAAATCTTTATTTTGAAAGCTAGTCACTGATAGGAAAGAATGAAGCATTTATCCTACCTTTCTGATGTGACTGGTGACCATGTAGTTGATGAAGTGATGTTTTCCTTTTGTTATTGTTTTTTTTTCTATTTACATGAATAGAGATGATCTTCAGGGTGAAGGGGAAAATATAATCAGGAGAAAGAAAGGACTGGCAGAGCATGTGGAAGACTGGCATTGGAGTGAGAACACATGGATTTCAATCGTAGCCCTAATGCTTTCCAGCTCTCTTGTCCATTTGCAAGCCAACCTCTAAGCCTCAGTGTCCTCATCTATAAAACAGATGATGATACCAGTCTCACCTACACTACAATGCTCTTCTTAGATTCAAATGATTTCAACATAATCGTGGGATTATAATCATGGGTGTCTCATGGTGCGTAATTTTGAAACCTCCCCTCATTAACTGCACAAAAGTTCTAGAAGGCATTCACTAAATACTTAAAACTGATGTTTATCATTGTCATGAGAGCAGAACTGTAACATAGCAAAGCTTACTTTAATTTGGGGATATGAGTACATCCTAAGTGTACTGGGAGCAGGGTGGGGGAGAGAAAGCGGGCAGTTGGTGTGCTGGAGCAGTGAACTGTCCACAGCAAACAAATGTGTGTGTATAACTGATGAGGTCGTTTTTGTACTCTCAGGGCACAAGTGGTTCTTATCTCCTTTATGATGTTCAGTTAATCACTGGATCCCTGAAGGGATGTTTTTCTTTATAAAAATATCTGCTAATAAGTAAGGAAAGAATGATGGAATTAAAAGAGCATCATTTTTAACTGCTGGTGAATTAATGGATGGAAGCAAAGATCATCAGTGGCTGTTAACACCATGAAAGGAGACACCAGACAAGCCGTACCTCTTGATAGAACAACAATTTCCAGGAAACAGAAAATGTGTCAAGCTACATCACGTCGTATTCATGTACACATACTTGTAGCCACTTTACAATATTTCTAGCAACAAAATCTGAAAAATATTTTATGTAAGTATAAAATTTGAAATGATGAAATGCTGTGTTCTCCAATCTTATCAAGATCAAAAAGTCAAATTTACAAGAAATGTGCAAAGATGGGAAGATGTTCATTGTTTAAGACACTATGTCTCCCTCAATGGAGAGAATTTACTGCCTCCAGGACTGTGGAGAAACAGTCCATTTTGATGGTTACAAAAGGCCTTCGGGGCAGGGTGCATCTCAAGTCAGGGTTAAATTAAGAAAATAGTTTCTCTCCGTTCTTGCTGTTCGCTATAAACTGTCCCAGAGAAGCCTCTGCACCCTGGCCACCAGAAATATGCAGAGATTTTTATGAACTACTTAATTAGAGTCCTTAAATTGAATTAGGGAGCATTCCTGAAAAAATCTGTGGATTAAAAAATTGCAACCTGTTAAAACACTGAAAAAAGTAAAACGATTTTTTAAGATTTTCTAGGAGGCAGTTTGAACAAAAGCAAGAAAAAAATACCACTAAAGAATAATGTAAGCTCTTGCTGAGCACCTCTGAGTAAAGTAACAGCTGTAATCAAGAGTACAAGATTCTGGACCCTGGTAATCCCACTAAGAGAAGGCAGTTGATGAGACTCGTACTGAAGAAAAATCTGTTGATCTCATGTGTTGTTATTCTGTATTTTCAAAATTAATGTACATCTTGCTTGTTTACATCATGATAATCATTTATTGGAGCTCAAAAGGAAAATGGCACTAATGGTAGGATACAAATGATCATGTTTCTATTAACAGTTTTATTTCACTAAGAATCATTTACTGAAGGTCTGGCTTCCTGAACATATTTGCTGTGCCCAAAGGCCCCATATAGAATTTCCAGGTGCTCTAGCCAACATTACTAAAATAGAAAACTTTATCTTTGATATCCAGGTACTACAATATAATTTATCCTTGTATCTCACGAAACTGTGTTTAAATTTTCAGTACCATTTGTTTTTAAGACTTATTTTTCTTTATGTTTATTTTTCTCTGACTTCTGACATCGATACAAAGCAACAACATTGTATCAATTCTACTGATTTAGCAGTGGATTTTAATATTTTTCTTACTTTCTAAATAACAACTTATTCTTGCCACAGAGAAGTTTTCTTTAAAAAAGACTGCATAAATCTCAAAATCCATCATTACTATGTCCTAAATTCTTTGAAACACCATCTTCTTCAGTGAGTGAACTGCTCATGGTGAATACATTCTTCAAATAGAAGTTACCAGTATATTTCCAACAGAGCAGATCTTTATTATAACAATAAACTGCAAATAATTTTAGATTTATTTATACTAGATACCTAAAGTTTACAATTAAGTCTTAGAAAATTGAGTTTAACAAACAGGGATAGTAGTCTTTTTCACACATAGAACTAAATACTCATTATGCGTTGGCATTTTAAATATTTTCATATATAGATATATGCATATATATGTTACTGGCAAATCCTTCTAAGTTTATATTGTAGACTTCTTTTCTGTACACATATTTTCAACCAACCTTACTTTTCTCCAGCATCTCGAAATCTTAAAAATCAGAATTTAAAAATTTCTTGTATATTTATCCCACATCAAAAAGATGGAAAATGAAATAAAGACACCTATAGGCAACTGCAATTATACATATGTACATATTTTACTGTGTATCTTGTGCATTAATTTCCTTCTTGTATTCCACAGAAACAATTAAATAGATTAAGGGTGTTTTTTCATGTTTTTCATTCTAAATCTTCAGGCACAGGTGCCAAGAACTAGAGACATTGACAAATCTGTGTTAGTTTTCTGAAGCTTTCATAATAAATTACCACAAACTTGGTGGCTTAAAACAACAGAAATGTATTGTCTCACAGTTCTAGAGGCTAGAATTCTGAAATTTGGTGGGGCCACACTCCCTCTGAGCTCTAGGGGATAATCAGTTCCTCTCCTCTTCCAGCCTCTAGTGTATGTTTGCAGTCCTTGATTTGTGGGCATATTACTCCAATCTCTGCCTCTTTGGTCATATTACCCCCCTTCTTTTGTGTCAGCCTCAAGTCCCCCTCTACCTTTTTCTTAGAAGGACACTTCTCCTCGAATTTAGAGCCCACCCAGATAATCCTCATGTCAAAATCCTTCATTCAATTACATCTGCTGCTATGGGCTGAACTGTGTCCTCACGACGTTCATCTGTTAAAGGCCCACCCCCCACCACCACGGGATGTATCTGTATTTGGAATTAGGGTAAAATGAGGCCACATGTTTGGGTCCTAATACAATCTGGTGTCCTTATCGGAAGAGGAAATTTGTACACAGAAAGGCACCAGGGAGGGGCGCACACAGAGGAAAGACCATCTGCAAGCCAAGGAGGATGGCCACATCTGCTGATCCCTCAGTCTGGACTCCTAGCCTCCAAAACTGTAAGAAGATGAATTTATGTAGCTGAAGTCCTCAATCTGTGCACCTAGCAAACTAATTAATCTGCAAAGACCTTGCTTCCAAAGAAGGTAAGTTTTTACAGGTTCTGGGGAAGGCCACCATCCATCTCACTACCTTATATAACTATTCTTTACTGTGAAAATATCCTAGCATGAAAAAGTGATGAATAACTATGTAAAACATTACTAAATGAAGACTGCATTGTAAATGCAGAGGAACTTAAAATCACCTAAAGTCAATGATCACAATGTCAAACAAATAGCCAATCAAGTACTGAAACATGAAACATATTTTTGGCATTAAAATGCTTGGCTATAAAATTGTGTTTTAATTATTAGGTCTATTTTTCAACATTACCAAAACCAACACATACCAGTTTTTTTTACTAAGAATATGCCACATTTAAAAGCAGTTATCTATCAAGAGTCTAATGATAGTATATACTGATTGCATTCTGTTCACGATATTGCTGATTTGGGAGGTGAAATATGAAAAAAATGCAACCTTTATGCTCATGTAGTTCACAAAATGGTGTGAAAGAGAGCCTGTCAATTGATACAAATAATTACTTTTAATTGATTCCTATGATGTAGTAGGCAAATAAAGACACTGAACAGAAGATATAGCTTAAGATTTGGGAACTATGGGGGTGCCTGGGTGGCTCAGTCAGTTAAGCTTCTGACTTGGACTCAAGTCATGATCTCACGGTTCATGGGTTCAAGCCCAGCATCCAGCTCTGTGCTGACAGCTTAGAGCCTGGAGCCTGCTTCGGATTCTGTGTCTCCCTCTCTGTCTACCCCTCTCCTGCTCATGTTCTCTCTCTGTCTCTCTCTCAAAAATAAAATTTTTTTTAAAAGATTTGGGAACTATGATTGTCATTACCATCTCAAATTTATAGATAGTGAAGATGAGGTATAGAAAAACCAACTCAAATGCATCTGTCTGGCTCCAAAGCCCCTGTTTTGTTTTATTTTGTTTGGTTTGGTTTTGGTGGGTGTGTGTGTGTGTGTGTGTGTGTGTGTGTGTGTGTGTGTGTGTTTGTTTAATCTTCACTATCACACCAAGGTTTGAAAAGTGCTGTAAAGGTGGTTTGCAGAGTGGATTGGATAGGACTGTAAAATCTGGGTCGGCTCATGGCATACCACTGGGGGGAAATTTCACTTTGACATTTTAGCCCAACAAGTAATGAAGTCTATGCTTGCACACACTTAGGGAATGTGAAATGCGGCTGTTCCCAAAATAAAGCATTAGCATGTGGCAGGACTGGCTTTTTGAAATGCCTTGATCAGAGTTTGGGAGGGGGACTTAAGATGTGTTTCTCTGTTCTAGGAATGTAGACTTTGGAGGAGATGGCAATAAGTTAATGTCTGAAGTGAGGTAAGGAAACACTGTTATAAATGTTTTTACCAAGTATACCAATACCAAGGAAAGAAAAGAAGGAAAAGGAAAGAAAAGAAGCCATAACAAGGAGCACTGAAAAGAATCTCAGCACACAAACAAACAAAAAAATCCCCCCAAGAAACTGACAACTGTCTTCAAAGGATATCCTCTAAATCTGGGAAGCAACTAAAATGAACTATTCCTTATGCTGTCAGCATTGTCCTAAATCATACTGAATGCCTCACAAGTCTCATCTGATTGAAAATATTTTCCAGGCACTTTTAAGTACTAACATTTTTAAAAGTATGCTATGAAATGTCACAATATAAGAAAGCATGCTTCTTTCCAAAGTTCTAATTCTGTAAGTGACTTTTTTTAGGTAAGATCATTTTTATATATTCTGGCATACGCAGTCATATTTTTAGCACAATACTGGTAGTGCAATGTTCTTTTAAATTTTACTATACAAGTAGCATGTTTTACCCACATTTTAAAATAGGTTCACAAAATTTTAACTTGCTAATTCCATTTTCCCAATATTGTTACCAGTTAATAAAGTACTTTTTATACTATGACCATGTACTTGAGGATTATTTTGTGAGCAGAAGTGATAATAAATTGAGTATCTGATGGTTAATTGACACTGCAGTAGCGAACTGATCAGGGCAGTTCATGAGATACAGCAAGGTCTTTCCTCTCCAGGTACACGAAGTAATTGCACTGCCCTGCCTTCTAGAAATCAGGTATGGACATGTGATGTGACCTACTTGGGTTATGGTCACGAGTGGAAGTTCCACGTCATTTCTGGGAAGAAGCTTTAAAGGATAAAACCCAATTCAACCCATTTACTTGTTCCCTTTGCCACAGAAATTGTAACTATCTCAGATACGGCTGCTGCTTCAAACTAAGTCCTAGAGTAAAGAACGTGTTATAGAGGCTAGTGATAGTAGTGTAATGAGATAGGAAATCCAACATATTTCTTTATTATTATCATCACTATTACTGTATCTTCTTATTTCAGTTTGTACTTTTCAATATGCTCCATTCTAAGACTCTTGTATTATAAATGAAATCAGTGGAATGCTGTACAGAAATCATATAAATAATCCAGATTTATATACAAAATGATGGATGGATTTTTACAAATATAATCTGAGCAAAGAAATAAAGACAAATCATAAAATGTAGAATGTAACTTTATAAAAGCAGGCATGAATATATTGTTTAAGGACATATTTCTAAGGATTAAAAAGATCAAGGAAGAGATCACTGGAAGTTAGGGGTGTGGTTATCTCTAAAGATTACATCCTGGAAGCAACATGCAATGTTTGTATAGTGGTGGCAGGCTTCTCTTCTTACAGGGTTCTCTAGTGTGCAGTGGTTATGAGGGTGATACTTTTTTACAAGTATTAATTATGGTGTAAATTTCTGCTTTACATACTTGTCTCTATTTTATATCCCATAATAAAACATTTTCATAAAAATAGATTTTATCTATACTGATAATACAAAACCAAAATCTGTGTTTATACTCTAAAGAACCTTACATTAAAACCTTTAGCAAGGTTTATGAAATTTAGTAGTAACTTATTTTAATATGTACAAAGATTCTGTTAAATCTGAAATTAGAACACTGAAGATTTTTTCTCCCATTCAAAACACACACATATAATATAAATGCAAACTGTAGCATAAATACAGATATACCTCCTGCAGGTGACAGAAAAATGCTCCCCCCACTGAAGATGTCCATTTATAATCCCTAGAGCCCATGAAATTGTTTATTTATATGGGGAGGAAAGACTTTGCTGATGCAATTAAGGTTTTGAGATGAGATGGGAAGATTACTGTGGATTATCTGTGTGCCCCAATGTGACCACAAGTGTCTTTGTAAGGGCAAGAAGATGGCAGGGTGTCAGAGAACAACACGTGACTAATGGCAGGTCAAAGGAAAAGAGGAGGGCAGGACTGAGAACAAGGGAGAACAAAAGAGACAGAATTGAAGATGCCACACAGGTGGCTCTAAAGACAGAAGTGACTGCAGCAAATGCACAGAGGCAGCCTGGAGAAGGAAAATATGCCAACACCAAGATGTTAGCTCTTTATGATTCATTTCAAAATTGTAACTTCCAGCACTCTAGAATGATACATTGGTGTCGTTTTCAACTACTGACTTCATAGCCAGTTGCTACAGTAGCAATAGAAAACTAAGATATCTACTTAGCTATTTAAAGAAATATGTATTTTATATTTTTCACTTCTGTGTATACAGAATCTTACCCATGATCTTGCACCTAGTAGAAGTCCTATATATACGGAAACAAAAGAATGAAGGATAAGACACAAAATAAGTATCGAATCAAGAAAAAGAGAAAGAAGTAGGTAAAGTTACTGAAGGAGGTAACATTTTAATTAATCCCACAAGAATATTTTATGTGATAAGCTTTATTACACTTATTCTTGAGTGAAAATCTTTTGATTGAAATAAAAACTGAATATATGAATATGAATATAAACTGAAAATAAATTGGTGTTCATTTTTCCTACAGCCCTATTCTGTAGGCAGTATCAGCTATATATAGAACTGCAGTAATTAACATCTCTAATTACAAAACAATATGGTATAATTCTACACAGAATATAAATCAATACATAATTTTTAAGACAGTAGAGCATAAAGACTAATTTGGATATATAAATTAGGCTCGAGAAATAACGTTACAAATCTGACATTCATTCTAGACAGTGTCACTCAATTGTGATCCTTGCTTCAGGCTCTGTCACTACCCCTAACATTTTCCCCAAGCTTCAATCAGGAACGTCTGTGTTAGGTACTATTTTCATAGGTAGTAGCGTAACTTGACTTTTCTAGATGACAATTTCAACCATACTAAAATTAACTATTATTTTTTTCTGATATAATTACATTTTTGCATGTGCATATTTGGCTCACAGAGACAAGCAAAACATCTACGGAATTTTACAATAAAAACTTAAATATATTCTCTTATGTTTTATGTAAAATCAAGAGTAATCACTTTATACTTAAAACACCCAGTGTAACTGAACATCAGTGTTCCTGCATGGCTAATTCATATGCCTATGAACTAAAATACTAATAAATCTATGGCTTACATTTTTGGATATATGTCTTATCCTTTTTAATATTTAACCAAGTCACATTTTCAACTGGTTTTCACTTAATAAGCCAATTCTTAAATACTACAATAATTTGGTAATTTATAAAGAAGCAAAAGTTAGAGAACACGGTTTTTGTCAAATAATATTCCATGGCATGGATCTACCACATTTTATTTATTCATTCATCCGTCAATGCATGTTCGAGTTGCTTATACTTTTTGGCTATAGTGAATAATGCAACAAAGAGGAATAAAGTTCTGGTAGATGCTATAACATGAATGAACCTTGAATACATCATGCTACATGAAGGAAATCAGAAACAAAAGTTCAAATGGATTGTTTGATTCCATTTATATGAAATATCCATAGTACGCAAAGCCATCTAGACAGAAAGTAGGTTAGTAGTTTCTTAGTATAAGGGAAGTATCAGAGGGAAAGGGGGAGGGACTGCTCAGGGATAAACTGGTATGGGGAGAAGAAAATGCTCAACAACTGTGTGTTTTTTTTGAGAGGTAATGAAAATGTTCCAAAATTTATTTTGGTAATGGTTGCACAACTCTTTAAATATACTAAGAATTAATAATTTTAAATTGTTGAATTATATATGTGAATTATAGCTTAATAAGGGTGTTCTGAAACTAAAACTAAAGGAAAACAAAACAAAAACCTGTTTTTTTTTTCCACAGAGGACAACACTGTCAATGTAAAAAATCCCAAAATAACTGAAAAAAAAAAAAGCCTACCAGACTAACAAGCAATTTATCAACATTGCAGGACACAAGGTTAATATGCAGAAGCCAGTTGCTTTCCTACATAACAGCAGTGAACAAGTGGAATTTGAAATAAAAAATACAATACCATTTTCATTAGCATGCCCACAAATGAAATACTTAGGTATAAATCTGGATAAGTATGTATAAAATCTATATGAAGAAAACTATGAAACCCTGATGACTTAAATCAAGAAAGAACTAAATTATTGGAGAAATATTCCATGTTCATGGGTAGGAAGCCTGTATATTGTTAAGGTGTCAGTTGTTTCCAATTTGATCTACAGATTCAGTGCAATCCCAGTCAAACTCCCAGCAAGTTTTTCTGTGGATATTGACAAACTGATTCTGAAGTTTATATGGAAGGTTAAAAGACCCAGAACAGCCAACATAATTTTGGAAAAAAAGAACGAAGTTGGAGTACTGACACTACCGTCCTCAAGGCTTACTAAATTATACTACTGAAACGAATATTACCCTTTAAGTTAACTAACTATAAATTAAATAAAAACTTGAATCAAAAAAGTAGTGATTTCAGGAAAAGGAATTCAAATGTCAGATAACCAAGAAAATAAAAATGTGGAAAAAACATTAAAAAAAAAAAGACTTACTATACAGGTGCCTGGGTGGCTCAGCGACCTGGGTGGTTAAGCAACCGACTTTGGCTCAGGTCATAATCTCATAGTTTGTAGGTTCGAGCCCCACATTGGGCTCTGTGCTGACAGCTCAGAGCCTGGAGCCTGCTTCGGATTCTGTGTACCCCTCTCTCTGCGCCCCTCCCCAACTTGTGCTCTGTCTTTCTATCTCTCTCTCTCTCTCTCAAAAATACACAAACATTTAAAAAATTTTTAAAAAGACTTACTATAAAACTACAGTGATAAACACAGTGTTAGTATTGGCAAAAAAAAAAGAGACAAATAAATCAGTGAAACAGAACAGAGAGCCTAGAAGTAGATCAACATAAGCAGAGCCAACTGTTCTTTGACACAGAAGCAAAGACAATACCACGAAGCAAAGGATTGTCTTTTCAACAAAGGAACAAACAGTGCTGGAACAATTAGGCGCACATGTGTGCGTGCATGCGCATGCACGCACACACACACACACACACACACACACACACACACACACACACTCCTAGATATAGACTTCAAATCCTGTACAAAAACAAATTCAAAATGGATCACAGACTTAGATGTAAAATGCAAAAGTATAAAATTCCTAAAAGATAACATAGGAGAAAATCTAGATGACCTTGAGTATGGTGATGCTTTTGTGGATACAACATCAAAGTTATGATCCATGAAAAGAAGAACCTACAGGCTGGGCTTCATTTAAATTTAAAACTATTGTTCTATCACCCAAACTGTTAGAGAAAAATGAGAAAACAAACCACAGACAGGGAGAAAATATTTGCAAAAGACACAATTAACAAAGAACTGTGATCCAAAACATAAGAAGAACTCTTAAAACTCAAAATTAAGAAAACAAACAACCAGACTAAAAAACAGGTCAAAGACCTTAACTGGCACCTCATCAAAGAAGATATACAAATGAAAAATAAGCATATGAAAAGATGCTCTTCATCATATGTCTTAAGGGAAATGCAAATTGAAGATATAATAAGATACCACTCATATTGATTGCAACAGCAAAAATTTAGGACATTGACAACAAATACTAGCAAGGATATGAACCCATAGGAACAGTCATACATTGCTCGTGGGGATGCAAAATGGTACAGCCAGTCACCAAGAGAGTTTGGTGGTTTCCTGTAAAGCCAAATATACTATTACTAAACAATCTAGCAATTGTGTTCCTTGATATTTATCCCCCAAAACTGATGCTTATGTCCTCAAAAAAATCTTCACACTGATGTTTATACCAGCTTTATTTATAATTGCAAAAACATGGAAGCAACGAAGATGCCCTTCATTAAATAAATAGATGAAAAATGGTACATTCAGAAAATGGAATATTATTCAGCATTAAAAAGAAATGAGCTATCAAGACATGAAAAGTCACAGAGGAACCTTAAATGTGTATTACTAATTGAAAGAGAACAGTTTGAAAAGACTACATAGGAGTGCCTGGGTGGCTCAGTTGGTTTTGTGTGGACTTGTGCTCAGGTAATGATATCACAGTTCATGGGTTCAAGCCCCACATAGGGCTCTGTGCTGACAGGTCAGAGCCTGAAGCCTGCTTCAGATTCTGTGTGTGTGTGTGTGCGTGTGTCCCTCTCTCTGCTTCTCTCTCTCTCAAAATTAAATACACATTAAAAAAAAGAATCATATTGTATGATTCCAACTATATGAAATTTTGGAAAAGGCAAAACTATGGACACAGCAAAGAGCTCAGTAGTTGCCAGGGGGTCGGGGTAAGAGGAAGAATAAATAGGACAGAGGGCAGTGTAGCTCCTCAGCACGATATTATAATGATGAATACATCATTATACATTTGTCCAAATCCACAGAATGTACAGCACCAAGAGTGAACCCTAAGATATATTATAGGTTTGGGTGATAATCATGTATGAGTGTAGGTTCATGTGCTGTAACAAATGTACCACTCTGGTAAGTGATGTTGATAATGGGTTTGTCTATGCATGTGTGTAGACAGCATATGGGAACTCTCTGTACTTTCCTCTCAATTTTGCTGTGAATTTAAAATGGCTCTGAGGAAAAATCTGCCTTTAAAAGAACATATTTTTAACTTATATTGATTTAATTAATATCTTTAAAAAATATAACAGGTAGTAATTCACACAAAAGCAAAGTTATAGTACAGAATAAGCAAGTAAAATGAAAGTATATCCTCAGCTACAAATAGTATTCAATGGCAGTAATGTTTTACCACATCAAATTAATATTAAATCATATGAACTCATTTCTACTGATTATCCCCTATAGGTTATCAATTAGCATTTGGGATTAGTTACGATTATATATGTTTCTTTTTTATACATTATGTTGAAATTACACACCCACTTGTTTGGGACACTGAATCCACATAAACTTATACTTTATTCCACGACTAGAGGGCTGGCCAATATTGACTAAAAATACTTTAATATAAGAGGGATTCCACTAAATATTTTATTAACTGCTTTAATAAAATCCTCTTGAAAATATTTATTTCCCTTGATAAACAAGATAACTTTTGCATAATTTCCAGTTGTATAAAATGTCGAGGAGTTACCCGGGTGACTTAGTTAAGTGTGGAACTTTTGATTTTGGCTCAGGTCATGATAGAGTCCACCTTTGGGCTCTATGCTTGGTGTGGAGCCTGCTTAACATTCTCTCCATCTGCCCCCCCCCACCCCCCACTCACATGCAAGTGGGCACATACTCTAAAAATAACTAACTACATAATAAACTAAGTTTATTAGTGCTCAATCCTGGCAAATTATGATGTTAGCATTATGCCATTGAGCACAAAATTGTAAGAAATAACCTGAAAGACATTTCATGCCTAATTTTCTTGTTTAAAATATATTTAGACCATATTAACCACCTTGATTACTTTTTATTTTACATGTTTATTTTCTGATTCTTCCTTATTTAACATTTTTGTAACTGTGCATATGTCACAATATAATTTAGAAAGGATGGAGAGGTCCATATCTAACAAAACATATTCATTCTTCTAAAGACACTGATTTCATGTTTCTATTTTAATGAAATGATACTCATTCAAGTAATTTCTCAGCAAACACTCATTTACTCTTGTACAATGATTGCATTTTCTAAATCCAAAATCCACCCTGCATTTCCCAATACCAGTACCACTAAAAGCTGCATAGTGGATTTTTGTAAAAATGCATTTTAATCATACGATGAATTTACCATACGTATCATCGTTTCTTATGTTAAACTTTCTAGTGCCTGCAGAATTAATAGTTAGAGGAACTAGTTAAATTATTATTTAAATCTTCTCATTTTCTCTAATTAAATTAATAAGGGGCTTGGTAAAGAAAACTATATAGTAACTAATCTAAATTGTTTTCAATCTACCACTTTTAAAAGACTACTAAAATTATGATATTATAAAGATTCATGTGATCAATAGATTTGTAATAAATAGTACATGTGAATTCATGTTTTAAAATTTGTTTACCTGCAAAATTGATGATTGCTATTCAATAAACAATCTAAGCACATCTGACAATTTAATCTTTATTACACAGATTTGTAGTATTTGCCACATTTACTTTAAATCATTTCTATCCATTATTCCTTTTTGTATTTTGGTTATTTTTTCCATGAACATGTATCATATATTAAGGTGTCTCTAGTCCCTTTAACATTTCTTTCTTATTTCCTGTGTTGTTTATCATACAATTCTGATTACATTTTGTACAGAAATAATTATGATCTTCACCATCTCAAAGGTAGATTAATTTAGCTATTGATTCTTTGTGTCATTACCATCTTATTATGTCAAACCACTTTTTATCTTGACATATGCTTTCAACTCATTTTTATTTCTTGCCATACAAAGTCTAAATATTTTATATTTCATTTTTATCTTACATTTCATTCAGAATCAGATAAAATGTTTAAAAAGCATCTATAAATGATCATATACTACCTTTGCTCTGTTTCTACAGGATCTTATAAATTTCAACTTTTGTATGTAGTAACATAGAATTCTCAATTTTTATTTTCCTTCATCCTCTTTTATTTGTCTCAACTAACTGTTAATTAAAAAGAGATCTTGATCTTTTCAGCACATGTTATATGAAGAGTTTACTACATCAGTCACCCTGTCTCTCCATTTGCATACTGATGAAGTTCTCCCATCAGATGTTAAGTTGGAAGTCTTGGTGATACGTACAATACTTAGATAAATCTCCTGTGAGTACCAGGCATGCATCAATTTTAATTCTGAACTAAAGACTTGACCTTAATCTTATGGCCTTGTCTTTGATATATAAAAAAATAAATAATTATTCCTGCACAGATCTGATTCACTCTGTATTACTTCTTTGACCAACACAAATAAGCAAAGCCCGTGTTAACTATCGTCTACCATTCACAGTATATTTTCTCTTATTTCATTTTTAAAACACATCCCAGATGTAGAATGTAGTAGTATGGTCACACTATTTCACTCCTGGCATACAGTTCTTGTTTTTGACTGAAGAGAAATGGTAAGTAGTGACAGACGGTGGTAAATATACCACATTTGCCATCACAAAATACCAATCCCATCTATGAGCTGAATGTCAGCCAAATCTGGACAGTGTAGCATATAAATTATATGTTTATATAGACATACAGATATGTTTCCACTTAAATATGTTTATATAAAAATGTAATCAGTTACTTGGCCATACTTGCAAATGTTTCACTTCAACCCTTTTCTTCTAAGCATATCTGTTTCCTGATATTTATCTCTAAATCTATATTCAAGTATTCATTTTACACCTGTGCTAAACTTATTATTTATGTAATAATTTCCTTAAGGGTTAGGTGAAAACTATTTATAAACAAAACTAAATCATGTAAAAATTATAAGGTTGGTATATGTATATAACAGTGACTGAACCTTATTCTTCTTTTTTTAATAATGGGAAAATATATGAGTAAAGATGCATATGTAGTACTCATTTTTTCAAAGTTCTTATGATAAGAACATTTGGAAGAGTAAAATTTAGTTGCAATTTTTTTGATATCTACATGTTTTATTTCTGGAAAGCAAAAGTACCATTATGCTGAGCTTTAAGATGTTTCTTTGAACTTATGAAATATGACAATGACTTTTGAAATGCACACATATGCCACTGAGAAAAATAAAATTGGATATATAAAAATACATTTGGGCTTTTTTTCAGTATTACTGCAAAGCAAATAAATTGGTATTTAATTTGTAATATTGCTATTATGAGGTCATAAATTTTTATAAAGTTTATATATGTAATAAGATTTTTAATGATAAGATGAGCTTCTCTTTCCATTGAAGTGCCATTGAAATTTCACTTTCTTTCTTAAAAAAATATTTTAGTGTTTTTTTTTAAATTTTTGAGAGGGACAAGCAGGGGAGGGGCAGAGAGAGAAGAAGACACAGAATCTGAAGCAGGCTCCAGGCTCTGAGCTATTAGCACAGAGCCTGACATGGAGCTTGAACCCATGAACCATGAGTACGTGAACTGAGCCGAAGTTGGACGCTTAACCGACTGAGCCACCTAATTGCCCCGAAATTTTGCTTTCATTATAAGATTAAGTGGGCTTCAAAATATATATCAAATATATGATTTTCCACAAATTATATGCACATACAGCCACAACACACATATATGCACATATACCCTCAATAAAGCATGCATATGGGGCTATATTAAATATACTTAATAATATGCTCATATTTTGGTTATTGTGTAACTGTGATAGAAACATATAGATCAAAGGACAAAAATAATCTCTTGTATTTAAAGTACATGTATATATATGTATATGCATGTTTAGCCCTAATGAATAAGCAAATCTATGTGGATGTATCTTACCATTTTATACAATCTGAGAAGGGTACAATAATTTAAAAAATAAAAAAAATAATAAAAAATATTTTCACTAGGTTACATTAACTCAAATAAATGTTTTCTCTATAAATTTTTTAATGCTCCACAACATCAGAAATGAAACTCAAATCTGACCTCATCTTTTCATAGCACTTACCTCATCAAAGTTCCCTCACTAAACACTGTCAAAAGCAATTATTTCATTATGTTTTGCTAAGAAAAATACTCTTTATAAATGAGACTAATAGAACACTCTCATTAGGAAACATAATTAAACATGGTCATATTTTGAAAGCATGTTACAATATTAGTAGAGGTTTAGGGATGCTCTGGCACACACAGAATGTAAATGTAAAGGGAAAGCTTTGCAGACAGTATTTTGTTGGGTAAACTTGATACACGGGAGAAGAAAAAAAATGAGGTACTTTCCTGGCTTCTTTTCCATCATTTCTTTCCATCAAATCTGAAAATGAATGACATATGAAGTTCATTCAAGTTCAATTTAGAGACTATTGTGCCGTGCTGATTTCATGCCAGTTCAACAATTTTGGAAAACTAGATTTGTTTGGAGTTTAAGGGGTTCACAAAGAAAAGAATATGTGCTTTCTACTCTGGCTGAAATAGCTTGATTTAAAAAGTATATGATTATCTCCATGCAGAAATTTCAAATCAGGTTTCCAAGAAGCAGTTAGGTTAAGTAAATCCTACACCAGGGTATGATATAGTTGAAGGCAGATCCTGTGTAGAGAAACAGTAAAACCTCATTGGGGAATAACGGCATAGGAGGTCCCACACAAACGTGGTTAAACAGCCATAAAGGTGACATTACTGAATGTGGTATTTAAAGAAGAGATAGAGGAATACTAAATTATATAGTATTTCTACCATACATACACAACAGATGTAAATAACCTAAAGAACACAGATAATAGTGATATGCAATGAAATAATTACAAAGGGAGGAGTTTCAGTATTTATTATCTTTGATTTTAATGAAACTTATATTTGTAGTTTATGTAATTTAATTCTTGATGTCTGTGCTTAACAACCAGCTCACCAGTATATTTCAGCAGCAAAGACAGGCTGGAAGATGGGCAGGGAGAGAGGAGTGGCCAAGTCTTAGTTAGCTGGCACTGACACAATTTAGTGTGTTTTTTGTAAATGTTTACTTATTTATTTTGAGAGAGAGAGAGAGAGAGAGAGAGAGAGAGAGAGAGTGTGTGTGTGTGTGTGTGTGTGTGTGTGTGTGTGTGTGTGTGAATGTATGCATAAACGAGTGCAGGGAGGGGCAGAGAGAGAATCCCAAGCAGACTCCATGGGGGTTGATCCCATGACTATGAGATCATGACCTGAGCTAAAATCAAGAGTCAGAAGTTTAACTGACTGCGCTACCCAGGCACCGTGCAATTTGGTGTTTTGATACTTCCAGGGGGCACATGCCCAAATGTACACTCTATAGTTTCTCTCATGGAGAGAATGACCAAAGAGTCCTCATGTTGTCTCTTTTCATCTTGCTTTCAGTATCAAAGACTTTCTAGTTATAAAGCTGTGTGCCCTGGATTACTATTTATGAGCTCTGCATAGCAACCTTGACTGATGGAGGGAACTGGGACAGGTGCCTGCAAGACCTCATCCCCGAGTGTTACATATTCCATTATTTTTCCCAAGGTAAAAGCAGTGATGCTAATGACTCAATGAGACCATTCCTAAGAGAAGCAGGATCCAGCTTTATTATTAATTCTAATAGAATGGCTGTAGAACTAGGATGGGAACTCAGGTAACTTAAGAAGTGATGTCACAACCTACGAAACAAAGCCTAGAAGAGGAAGAAAAATGTACTTAAAATAATTACGATATGGCTCCAATATGGAAACTATTTGTTAGGTTTGGTTCATGGTTCATAAATTCAACGCAATGGGTTTAAGTTTCAAAGTTTTGTAAATTTTGCTCTTTCTAATATTCTAGTTAAATTAGCAAACATAGCTTTCAAAAACTGATGGTTATTTAACTGTTTTAGAAATCTACACTAACTATTGAAAGGCCGAAGTGTCTCAGGTGAGTAACAGTTGCTATTTGACATTGCTTTCTTTGTGTAAGCCAGACAAAGTCCAAGTTGTCTAATAATGTGTGTAGATTGTGTTAACTTATAAATACTATACAATTATTCACTATAATTTCATGGTAAATGAATTAAAGGTATTGTGTTAAACAGCGTAAGTTTGGACAACGTAACCTGGTGGGCCACATTTTGGGTAATCTTTGACATGGCCCCTACATTTGCAAAAGACAATCAATTCAATTTGAAAATCAGGAATGAATTTAAATGTTATCTCTTTTCTGTGCCTCTGATTCATCATCTGTAAAATAGGATAACAATAACATCTAAATCATGAAGTTGTAAAGAATAAGGTGATTAATATCAAACCCAATATATTTTAACTCTTCTAATTTACCTATTTCATCATATGCAGCAAAAGCTGTTCTCTGCAACACCATCATATATATTTGCTAAATAAATAAAGCAACCAGATGAAAATATCCCAAGACACGCATCACATCAGGCAATAGCACTGCAGGTTAAATTTAGTAACCAGTGTGTTATAATCCTAGGTCATGGAGTATAGGATATACAATGAAGAAAGGTAGAAGATAAAATCCAACTGGTGTTAAAAGGAGGTAGACACCCCTCATTGTTTATTTTTAAAATAAAAATGTTTTGAAGTAGTTTTAAGTTCATAGCAGTATTGAGCAAAAGGTACAGAGATTTCCCAAATTTCCCAAATACCCACTCCCACACATGCCTAACCTCCCCCATTATGGACATCCACCACCAGAGTGATACAATTGTTATAACTGATGAATTTTGATGAGCCCAAACATCATTACCATCCAAGTCCACAGTTACTTCAGGGTTCACTCTTGGTGTTGTACATTTTATGGATTTGTAGAAATGTATAACGATATGTATTCACCATCATAGTATCATACGGAATGCTGCCCTAAAAATCCTCTCAGTCCCACCTATTCATCCACCGCTCCGTCCTAACCCTTGGAAACCAATGAATTTTTTTTATTGTTTCCAGAAGTTTGCCTTTTCCTGAATGTCATATACTTGAAAATCATACATTATGTAACCTTTTACGATTGGCTTCTGGATGTACCACATTTTATCCATTTACCCACTGAAGGGCATTTTGGTTGCTATCAAGTAATGGCAATTATGAATAAAGCTACCATAAACATCTTAAGGCAGTTTTTGTGTGGACATAGATTTTCAACTCTTTTGTGGAAATACTAAGGGGCACAACTTCCAGATCATTTGGTAAGAGTATGTTTAGTTTTCTAAGAGACTGGCAAACGATCTTCCAAAGTGGCTGTACTCCCACCAACAATGAAGGAGAGTCTATGGTGCTCCATATCCTTACCAGAATTTGGTGGTGTCAGTGTTCTGGACTCTGGCCATTCACATAGGTGTGTAGTTGTGTTTCTGATTGTTTTAATTTGCAAGTCCCTAGTGACATGATGTCGAACATCTCTTCACATGCTTGAATATGGTCATACATATTCAAATACATTGTTGTTATTATTTTGGATAAATTGTTACCTGTTAGGTCAATTAAGAATAAGTGAAAATAAATGTTCTTAACTTCATTTATTTCTTGCTCCATTCTCTTCCTTCCTTTTTGATCTGAGTTTCTGACCTATATCATTCTCCTTTTCTCTAATGAACCTCTTTTAACATTTATTGCAAGGCAGGTTTACTGGAACAGATTCCCTAAATTTTTGTTCATATCGGAAAGTATTTCTCCTTCACTTCTTAAAAAAAATAAATGTTTATTTATTTTTGAGAGAGAGAGAGAGCGAGCGCAGGGGAGGGGCAGAGAGGGAGACAGAATCTGAAGCAGGTTCCATGCTCTGAGCTGTCAGCACAGAGGTCCAATGTAGGACTCGAACTCACAGACCGTGAAATCATGACCTGAGCTGCAGTCAGACGTTTAATCTACTGAGCCACCCAGGTGTCCCTCTCCTTCACTTTTGAAGGATAATTTTGCAGGGCTTAAATCTTTTGGACTCCTGCCTCTAATTTAAGAATACAGGGCTATGTTGCTAAAAGCTGGGAGACCATGTGAAGGAGAACTGAATAGCCGAGCTAAGACCCAGCCAATTTCCCTGTCAACATACCAGCTGACTGCAGATACCTGAACGAGCTCAGCCCAAATTAGCCAAGGTAGGCTCAGGTCAGAAATACCACTCAGCTAACCCAGAGAATTATGAGAAATACGAAATAGTGGATGTTTTATATCAATAATTATTGGGATAGCATCCTTATGGAAATTCACAACTAATATTAAAAGAAATGATGCACTGTGGGACAAAGTACTCAAAACTATTTTTCTTCTGTCTGTTACTAAAATTAGGACTGTAGATTGTACGTCTTATGACACTCAGGCTTTATATAGTGTATGGAGTACCTCTGACATATACAGAAAATAGGATCTTTTAAAATATTGAACCATATGTCATCTCACATAATCACCTTACCAGATTATATTAAGAAGTTTAATAAAATGTGTCATCACTATTAAACTACTGAATTATTATTAAATTATGCATGGACAATCACAGGACAGAATTCCTCTAACTAAAAGGTTGGTTGACTCTAGTTTCTTTTCCTATCAGTGTTTGCTGCTTCTGATACCTTACTTCATAACTTCTAAGCATTACCAGACTTCAACTAATAGTGGTAATTGATTTTAGTTTCTTGTAAAACCCAGGTGGGCCAAATTCTCATCCAAAGGCACGGTCTTTAAAGCTCATACTCCTATATTCACAGTTGTTTTTGGAAACAGGTGTAATAATCCATTTGGATTCAGCTCAATGAATTGTCCTTCGACCTGTCTCACCACCTCTTCTGAAAGCAATGTCGATCTACAGCCTGTAGGTATTAGCTTCCTGATTTATCTTATACCCCATCATGATGGAGGCATCAGATTCATCGGTGGGACCACGTGAACAGCAGGATTCTGACAGGCATTCCTGAAGCTTCAGCCTATATATAGCCTTTTCCAGCAGCTCTCAAAACACTTCAGTGAGCAAGCTATAATCCTGATAAGTCCTTTTCTGTTTAAACTGGCTAGAATGGATTCTCTTATCTTTAAGAGTTCTGGACTTAAAAGAAGGATTATGAGCCTGGAGCCTGTTTCCGATTCTGTGTCTCCCTCTCTCTCTGCCCCTCCCCCGTTCATGCTCTGTCTCTCTCTGTCCCAAAAATAAATAAACGTTGAAAAAAAATTAAAAAAAAAAAAAAAAAAAAAAAAATTTAAAAGAAGGATTATGATTACTCTTGTATCCTTAATCATACTTGGACACATCTTAATTGCTTAATAAATACAGAATAAAAAAACTCTCATAACTTTACCAATCATAATTAGAGACTCATCAAAGTTATTCCTATTTTTAGCTGTGATACGCAACTAAATACGAAACTATGACACAAAAGAATTTCTCTCATCATTTGAAGTTTATATCAAACAGCAAATATCAAATAAGACTACCAATTTCATCCACTCTCTCTTTGACATTGATTAATGAACTTGGAAGATTATAACTATCTTAAATTATTTTATCTAAATCATTTTATCTTAAATAAAATTGAAAGAATAGTTTTTATTAAATAGCTTAAAGACAAAAAAAGGTGGGGCGGGGGAAGGTCAGAAAATAGGAGTAAGAATCTATAACGTTCATTGTAAAAAATCAGAGCTGCTGAAATCAACATTGCCAGAGTGTAATCGTTCACACTTTTACACACAGAAACTTCTATGATATTTGAAGGAAACTTCCGAAATATTAGAAAACAATATTATAAATAGTAATTATATGAAATATCAATGAAAAACAGAGAAATCCAATAGGCACAGAAAGAAAAAAGATACTTTAAGTAAAGTCCTTCACAATATACAAATAGATACCAATTTCTTTTTTTTAACATCAATTGCTTTTAAATTTTTCATTTCCTTTAAAAAGGTAATTACATTCCTTTCCATGTTGGACCAAGCTTGTCTTTTCCCCTTCCTGCCGAACCCAAGCTCCCTTTTATTGTAGGGACTCTGCATAAAGAGCTTCCACTGCCTGTAAATACGTATTTGCTGCTCTCACCTCATACTTCCAATATCATCTTTAAACCATGTCCTAGGGAGACACATGCACACATATACACATACAGAGACAAAAATACAATCACACCACAGAAATTCATTTTATATCCCCATAGTAATGTTAATTTCTTCTTCAGCAAACCCCTCGAATTTTTAACATGATATGACTGCCAACAGTCAAGTGATACCATTTTCTTTTCCAACTTTTCACTTTAAAACAAAGTTCTGAAAAACCTAAATTTATATGTCATTATCCTCAGAAATCATTAATAAAGCTATTAATATAAACAAAATCCCTATATTCACAAAATGTGCTATGTCCCCTAATAAAAATAACGAAGCCTAAGAAAATAGCTTTAATTCTCTATAGCATGTAAGGAACTAACAGGACACCTTTCTAACTAAAGGCAGTATATTAAAGCAATTATAACAATGATGTGTTTCAATGTAATCATCACTACTAACTGGGCAACAAATCAAACACTGAGGTAATGGAGAAAAATCAGTGCTTAGGGATCAAGGCAGGTTAAGGTCACAATGGGACTTTGCAAAAAATCAATGTAGAAAATCAAAGTAGAAAGATTATACTTGAACACAAACAATAGAGTTTACTTTAATATGAAGCTATTTATGTTCTGAGATTCAAAATTCAGTGGAGTAATATAAAAATATAAATTTCAAAATTTGTAAGCTGCATTTGGGATTATTTTTTTCTAACAGTTTAGATGTAATATTAATAAGATGTCTCTAGAGAATTTCTTCTTCTTTTGTTCCTAGACATTATCATCAAAGAAAAAATGGAGTCCGTGAACACATCTTAATGCTTCTAAAAAACTTGCATTATTTTCTATATTGGCTTATTAAATAGGATAATAATAAAATAAAGGTTATTCTAAGATACACCTGATTAGAATTTGTGCATTTTCTGCCACTTTATAAAGTATGAATGATTCCAGCAATAACAAAATATATTAGCGGAAGAGCAATTATCGCTTAATATGCAACTGAGGGCCAAGAAACAATACTACAGTTCTTTTAAAATCAAATACCTAACAGGATAGCAGAAAATCCTTCATTAAAACACTAATTTCTTGTTATTGATGGGAACACGGAATAGCTATATGACTATCATAACCACCAGAAATCTGAGCTTACAGTCAGCTAATTTAAGAAACAAGATATGAAATTAGTACCCCGGGGCTGAAAACAAGCACTTCGAATTGAGATGTGACATTAATTAAAGTAAGAAAAAGACTATAATATTACTGTGAAGTAATCATTATGCTAAAAGGAACATATAAAAAGAGAATTAGAACTGAAGGAAAATGCCCAATTACCTTGCTCTGAATGAGGTTTAAATGTAGTATCATAATCTTCCAAATGAAAAATTATAGTTGAACTGTCGAAAAAATAATCTACAATGTGCTCAAAACAAAATACAATGAAAACAAAAACAGGAACCAGTAAATAAAACAAAAACAAGAACGGGAGATGAGAATGATTATAGGTACCCTTACGATAGTGCTCACTAATCCAAAAACCTCGGAGTGAGCATAAAATTAAGAACCAGCATAACACAAACATAATTAAACTTAATTGTGTTCCGAAAAACAATCATACAGAAATCCTGGGAATGAGGTGCTGAGCTCTTTGTATCAGAAATTAGCGAGTGTGGGAGAGTACAAGCGAACAATCTCAAACATCCTAAATTCACAGGCACAAGAGTGTATATTTTGGGACAGAGAGAGAGAAGGGAATATTAACTGGTGGAAAGGGAAAGATAAGAATGAGATGGAAGAAGAAAAATGAAAGAGGAGTGAAGGAGGGGATGAGCAAAAGAAACAAGGAAAAAGAAAGAGAATAAAGAAAATTAAGGCAAAAGCCTTTCTTTCAGTGTTACTCTAATTTAGTGTGGCTGCTGATCAGTTCAGATTGCATACTGTAATTTAATATGCAGCATTCTTCCTTATTAATTTCTCTCCACCTACAACGTTCTTTTCTCTTCGCTTGTTCGAATCGAGTGAGCCTGCAGGGTCCAGTTCAGATCACCCATCTTGCAGAAGACAGAATGACCTCTCCCATTCCTATACTACACCAAGGCGACTTCTCTTCCATTCATTTTCAGATTGAATCATATCTTTCCCCTCTATGTCGTGGTGGTTACTTGTAATAAATAATTCCTTAGAACAGATGGTTAGGCATGTGCAATGATAACTTGAACTCCTTTCCTGCTGATGAAGTGATCCATTTAACCAATCAAGGGTATGGAGCATGAAAAAAAGACGGTGAAGTCTCATTTTGAAGAACATCCAAAGGTACCAACTAGTGTCATCACAAGCACTTACTGTTTATTTTTTGTTGAGTCTCAGTAGGCACTCTAACAGGTGGGCACTTTGACAAGGGGAAATTGAGAATTTTCCTCCAATTTAGTAGTCACTGATTATTCCATGAAGATTTGAAAAGTTATTCCAAAATAAATCCACAGTCATCTCTAGTTCTATCAGTATAATTAAATATCATGAATATCATATAACTTAATCTCATTCATCTCTTTCATTATTCCAACCATTACACCGAATTGGATTCAGTTTTCAGTATGTGCGCCTAATATTGAGCCAGTTTCTTGGTTAAACTGTCAATCAAATGAGACACAAGTTCTGTTTTCATAGAACTTGAAATCAAGTGAGGAAAACCATCATTACTCAAAGAAACACACATATAAGTGTGAATCATAAACTATGATTCATCCTTTGAAGAATGAGGACGAACTCCATTAGTTATCAATAAGTCTTCATAAGCTGAATCAAATGACGGAAGATCAGAGTCTGTACAAAGAGTATTAGTGGTGGTTTTCTGTTTTTCTTCAAAGACCACTGCCTTGCAACTTTGTTTCTGCGATTCATTCATTTATTCACATATTGGTTGAATCAGTCAGTGAACAACTATTTCTCACTATGTTATATGGGCCAAACCGGTGCTGAAGACAGGGCATTAAATTCAGTGTATAGTTCCATAAGGCAAAAGCCACCAGATCAATGATTACCCAACTGGTATTTAAGTAATAGAAAAAAAAAAATACAAAGGGATTTGAAGTCATTTGAAAGATCTAGGAAGATTCTTCAAAATTCCTCAAAGGAGTGATCTGAGGAAGCTAGTGAAGAGAATTAAAGAGACAAATAAAAGGAGTGTCCAAGATTAGTAGGCTCAACACTAGGAAAGGACCTAAGACTGAAAGAAATTCAACAAAGGCCAGTATGCCCAAACCACTTCACCAAATCCCTCTAGGCATCATGTATTATATATATCAATAAACTTACAAAGTACTTAAGGGTACATTTTCTTTATTTTATGTCATCTCCCACACAATCTAACAATGTTCTAGAAAACAACTATTTCCCCACTGAGTACTACCCTAGTCAGAGTGGTGATGTCCCCAGATTCTTCATCCAAGGAATTACGACACTCTGTTCATATAGGCCACATGATTTACTTCTGGCCAATGAGACATCTGCTGGGAGCATCTGAAAATTAATTAATTGATCATCCGGTGAGAAATGGAAGAAGATATAGTCTCTTCCTTTGGACATTACTATATCTGGATATGATGCCTGGAACTGCTGTATCCAAACTGGAATCAGTCTGAGGAAAAACCCAACCTATGAAAATGGAAAAAGGGAACCTCAGAGAAGTGGACTGGAACGCTGAACTCCAGTCCTACTTGTGAACTTCTTGTTATCTCACGAGATGACATTTCAATATCTCTGAGCCAATTTTAATTTTTACGCCTCTCCATAGAAGACATTGCAAATTACACACACACACATTCATGTACACTCACACACACACACACACACACACACACACACACACACACAGAATTTCCATGGTTCTGAACTCATAATTAAACTTTATCCAGGAAAATAACATACGATTGTTGAGCAGTTTTTAGAATCATGAGTACACAAAATATGAAGGTGCTTAATGCAGAATGTAGAGGTGTATGATAGCGATCTGGAAAAAGTCATGTTAGGGAAGATTTTCTTAAAAGACTCCATAACCAGGAAAAGAAACATTGAATACAGAGACATTACATGAACCTACACAGAAGAGCTGGTGAGAGCAGTTAATTGCCTGTGAGAAAAGCAGTTCTAACAACTTATCTGGCTATTAGAACCAGAATGAACCTAATATTTTAACTGTTGAGAAGAGATGCAGTGAAAAATTAAATGCAATAAGGAACTGAAAATAAACTTGACATTTTTAATGCTTTTATTTAACTTAACTAACTCCCATAGAATTTGTACTTTGTACTGTATGATAATTAAACAAGGCTGCTAAATGGTGACTGAGCATTCCGGGATGAGGCAGACAGTGAAGACTAATGCTAAGAGCACGGACTAGAAGAAGCTCTAATAAAATTTGTTTTTTCATACTAGTCAATACTGGTGGACATATTCTCAAGCCAACGTAACAATGACTCTCAGGAGCAGTCATTAATTACGGCTTCCTTGAATCTTTTTCACACCATTTCATGCAGGAAAACTGTGTCTTCAAATGAAAGCAACAGACAAAATGAGTAAACCAGGTTATTAAAATAAAAAACAAAACAGGCAGAGGTGCTCTAGTTAAAGGTGAGGAAGCCCTGGAAAGCTCTGAGCTCTGTTCGGTCTGTCATTCAGTCTCCCACCCTTGCCCTAGGAAGTCTGCTCACTGGCTCCCTGTGACAGTTTTTCATAAACCACTCTCTCAGTACTCTTGGCATCATTAAAATAGCCTAAGCCACATTGTTTACCATGCTCTTTAGATGTAAAAAACAGCTTTTGGCACAGATGACACCTCCACCCTTATTACTAACCTGTTCCTATGGCACTGCATTAACACTAACCCTTGTAAACTAAGGGTTATATCCCAGGAGATCCATTAGTCCGTGATCACACTTGTATTCCCAAACAATTTTAGAAACACATTCATGCAAATCCACTTGCAATTTACAAATGTTAATTTTAAATGTACCATACAGGATAAATGACACACTGCTTATGATAGCCGACATTCTGTTTTAAAAATAAGGTATTGTACAAAACACAGACAGGCTTAAAAATGAATATCAAAAGATGAGTAAGATATCAGGTGTTTTATATTACTTTCAAGGTGCATATGCCTAGATATTCTCAGGGAAGCCTGCCATACTCTTCTCCCAAAACCTGGGTAGAGATTCAGGATCATGGGCAGTCACGTATAATCTGAAAGGTATACTCAAAAAGTTTATCATTTTTCTAATAAAGGCCATGGTTTGTTTCGTTCTTTGGTTCATGAGTATTCACAGACTAAAGAGTAAGAATATATTCTAGAAACCCAGATTAAAAGAGGGATAGAAACAGGAGCTAAAAAAGACATAGCAAATTAGCTGATTCATATGAGTGATTATAACTCAGAGAATGATGTGGTACTTTTAGACTGTCTTACCTCTAAAATACAGCAATTAGTATGAAGTTGAGGTCATATAAATATACAAATTTTAAATCAACTGCCTACCAGTATTACTAAACCTAGTAAAACTCAGCATTAATACTGGATTACCAGGGGCGCCTGGGTGGCGCAGTCGGTTAAGCGTCCGACTTCAGCCAGGTCACGATCTCGCGGTCCGTGAGTTCGAGCCCCGCGTCAGGCTCTGGGCTGATGGCTCGGAGCCTGGAGCCTGTTTCCGATTCTGTGTCTCCCTCTCTCTCTGCCCCTCCCCCGTTCATGCTCTGTCTCTCTCTGTCCCAAAAATAAAAATAAAAAACGTTGAAAAAAAAATACTGGATTACCAGAAGGTCAATCAAAGATGAAAGAGGCATTAATTTAAGTCCTAAAACTTAGATAAATAACTGGAGAAAAAATCCACATCAGGGGTGCCTGGGTGGTTCAGTCAGTTAAGTGTAACTTTGGTTCAGGTCACGATCTCATGGTTTCAGAGTTTGGGCCCCATGTGAGTCTCTGTGCCCACAGCTCAGAGCCTAGAGCCTGCTTCAGATTCTGTGTTTCCCTCTCTCTGCCCCTCCCCTGCTCATACTCTGTCTCTCTCTCGCTCAAAAACAAATAAACATTAAAAAAATATTTTAAAAAATCCACATCAAATATTCATAGTGTAAGAGATTTCTCACTATTTAGGATTAGTTGATTAAATGCATAAATTATATGAATGACAACAAATACTGTTAGTACTTTCCTCAAAGAGACAGGCTTACTTTGGATATTTTAGGGGAAAAAAAATGTCTGCTAACCCGAATCTGAATAACCATATTGTGTCAGTCATTTTTTTCAAGTAAAAATAGTGTCCCATGTCAAAACACACACACACACACACACACACACACACACACACACAGCGAGTTCAGTTCACACTCAGATAACCCACATTTGCTTCTTCCTCAAGATAGTTCTATCTTTGTTTGCAGCAAAAATGCTCTATACGTAGTTGCAATTTTCATACTGAATATTGAAAAGATGTGTAGTCAAGGGTTGGGATGTAAAACACTACTACATTTAATGCTCATTGAAGAACACTCTTAAATGAAATTGGCTTTCTTCTCCCTGTGATTATATGGTAGTGAAGAAAACGGCCACTATTAGAATAATTTCATGCCACTGTCTAATTTTTGCTAAGGGGCAGCAGATATGCCCATCACGGCTTTTATACCACTAGTGCAAAAGTCAATACAATGAATAAGTCCAACTAATTGTCTTAGCATTATTATGAAAATGGCTTCTTTAATTCACAAGCCTCTGAAAGTTTTAGTACAGGGATCTGAGGATATTCTTACTTTGAGAACCACTAGTGCAGGTCTAAAATTCTAAAAGACCCAATAGTTTAATGCTAACTCTTAGCAAAGAAGTTTTATGGAAAAATGACCATGTGCAGGACAGCAACATAAGCATAGCATTTCAGGATCATGTGTAAGAAAGTCACAGAACACAGTGCATTCTTTCTAATCCTAGGAAGCCAATTCTAAACCTAAGTAGTTTAAGGGGGGGCCTCAAGATATGCTTTTACTAATACCTGTTATTGATTCAAGAGTGAAAAGATGAGTCCTTTGCAACTTGCTCAATCTTACTGGCCAATCTCCTATAATAATCTGCTTTGGGGCATTCTTTATGATCTGCACTATTCTTCTGGCTTGACCACTTGCCTGTGGGTGATAAGGCCTGATGGTGACAGACTGATAAAGTTTTCTCTTCCTACATTTCTGAAATGGAGTTATCAGGACTGATACCATCTGGCAATCAGTGTGTCACAAAATAACTGCCAGAGAGCAGTGACTGCAGCCCTTGAAGTATGAGAAGGAACTGAGACATTTCAATTCCTTTTGAGGTATATTTAAAGTACATTCAGGTTGCCTGTTATGGTTCAACTTTATTTCAAATAGGAAAGCAACACTGTTGATAGAAGTTATAATAGAAACAAGTAAGAAAAGAATGAGAAGGAGGGGTCATGCTTTTAGAAAAATACTTACTTTTTTCAAGCCACAGGCAATATATATATATATATATATATATATATATATATATATATATAATTTATATATATATTTATATATGTGTGTTATATATATATAATTTATATATATATATTTATATATGTGTGTTATATATATATATAATATATATATATATTTAAACACAAAATTCAGAATTCAGAGCAGAATTTAAGGGAAAAAAACAAAATATGCTTTAAGGGAAAAAAAGGAAAATGTATATATAGAGAGACAGTGAGGGAGAAAACAGTGCAAAGTAGATTTCAAACGCAGTGAATTATCATATAATATTATGTCTTTAAAAAGACAAAAGAAACTTTGAATATTAAGAATGCAGTATTTAGTGTTAACAGAGAAGGCAAAAATAAAATAAAATAAATAATTTATTTAATAAAATTAAATAAATAAAAAATAAATCACATTATGTCTGAAAAATTAATATATAACTTAATTAAAAAATACTTTATTACTGGGGCACCTGGGTGGCTCAGTCGGTTAGGCGTCTGACTTCGGCTCAGGTCATGATCTCACAGTCCGTGAGTTTGAGCCCCACGTCGGGCTCTGTGCTGACAGCTCGGAGCCTGGAGCCTGTTTCGGATTCTGTGTCTCCCTCTCTCTCTCTCTGCCCCTCCCCTGCTCATGCTCTGTCTCTCTGTGTCTCAAAAATAAGTAAAAACATTTAAAAAATAATAAAATAAAAAAATACTTTATTGCTAAAAAATGCAAACCATCACCTGAGCTTGCAGTGAATTATGGTCGCAGATCAACAGAACAAATATAATAATAATAATAAAGTTTGAAATACTGTGAGAAAAAAACAATGTGACACAGAGACAAAAAGTGAGCAAATGCTGTTGCAAAATGGCACCAACAGACTTGCCTTGAGGCAGAGTTGCCACAAACCTTCAATTTATAAAAAACTCAGTGTCTGTGCAGTGCAATAAAGTGACATGTAATAAAAGGAGGTATGTCTGGATAATGTGATTCATTAAAATAACGGTTCGGTAATTCACACAATAAACATTAATCTACTGTGCCATAATTCACCTATTGCATTTCTATCTAGTGGTCCTGAGACTCAGTTTTTGCTTTGGAAAATGCACAAGCCAGTGAGAGGACAGAGAACCTCCTTAGTCCATGAGCTTCGAGTCTTCTGGTGGAGTGCCCCACACCTTCTCCACTTTTCTCACCTCAAACATTCCCTCCCACCTCTTTACATCTATCAGATGAATGGGACTTCAATGTTGCAAAATGAAAGAGCAGAATCAGAGAAGAACTTTCACTTTCCCCATCTACTCACTAGTTTTACCAAGAATCTGGTTTCTGTAAACACCTACTTTGTCTTTCTTCTTGTTCCAGTGAGTGGACTATTCCTGCTCTGTATCTACTCTGCCCTGATCTATAACAGGATTCAGTCAATCTCTCCTCCTCGAATCACTTTCTCCACTTGGCTTTTGGAGCAATTCCCTCTTGCTTCTCTTCCATGTCAGTCCTAAGTCTTCTTGTGAGACTAACCTCATCTGACAGACCTCCAAATGCTGTAATGTCCCAGAGCTCAGCCTCGAATCTCTTCTGCCATTCATTTTCCCCCTGTAATGGATCATATCCAATCCCATGTCTTGAAATAATATCTCTGTGCTTTCAGTTTCCAATGTACAATTCTAGTCCTGAGTTCTACTGAAATACAGATGTATTTTAAAAGAACTGGAGGGTATTATGCTAAGTGAAATAAGTCAATCAGAGAAAGATATCATGTTTTCACTCATATGTGGAACTTGAGAAACTTAACAGAAGAGCATGGGGCAATGGATGGGGAAAAAAATGTTTCATACAGAGAGAGAGGCAAACCACAAGAGACTCTTACATACAGACAACAAACTGAGGGTTGATGGTGGGAGTGGGGGAAAGAGGAAATGGGTGATGGGCATTGAGGAGACAACTTGTTGGGATGAGCACTGGGTGTTAATCATGGGAATCTACTCCCAAAACCAAGAGCACACTGTATACACTGTATGTTAGCTTACTTGACAATAAATTATATTTTCTAAAAAAGAGCAGTATTGTATGAATAAAGTAAAATAAAATAGTCAGCACTTGGAAAAACATAGTCATTGCAATTTATTATTTAGGTTTGAGTTTCTTGAAAATGTATAAAGATTGATTACAAAGGAAAACCTGATGGATATTATGCTATTTCAGATGAAAGTAAGCATACTCTTTTGTTTGGAGAATTATCCTTTGCCTAAAACTATATTCTGTGAAGAATTAATTTTGCTCCCTTTTAATCCTTTTAACTTTTTTTTTATTTTTAGAGAGAGAGAAAGCAACCAGAGTGGGGGAGAGAGGCAGAGGAGGAGGAGGATGGGAGAGGAATTGAGAGAGAGAAAGAGACAGAGAGAGAGAATCTCAAGCAGACTACACAATCATCATGGAGCTCCACATGGGGCTTGATCCCACAACCCTGGGATCATGACCCAAGAGAAATCAAAAGTCGGACGCTCAATCAACTGAGCTACTCAGGCGCCCCAATTCTGTTGCCTTTTAAACAAAGGATAGTACTGATGGTTACCAGAAGGGAGGTGGGTGGGGGAATGGGTTAAACAGGTGATGGGGATTAAGGAGTGCACTTGTTGTGATGAGCACTAGGTGTTGTATACAATTTTTGAATCACTATATTGTACACATGAAACTAATATTACACTGTATGTTAACTAACTGGAATTTGAATAAAAACTTCAAAAAAAACCACTAGGGGCGCCTGGGTGGCACAGTCGGTAAAGCGTCCGACTTCAGCCAGGTCACGATCTCGCGGTCCGTGAGTTCGAGCCCCGCGTTGGCTCTGGGCTGATAGCTCGGAGCCTGGAGCCTGTTTCCGATTCTGTGTCTCCCTCTCTCTCTGCCCCTCCCCCGTTCATGCTCTGTCTCTCTCTGTCCCAAAAATAAATAAAAAACGTTGAAAAAAATATATGAAAAAAAAAAAACCACTAAAGATAGTACACAAAGAATATGCTTCCTAAAACAATATTTATGTAATGAATTCTTGTGTTTACTATTTTGATATGTTCATTATCAGCTATTGTTATTACACATTCACAATATCTGGACACTTTTTACCCCCCAACTTTTTTCACGATATCACCAAGTCTGTAATTATTATCTGTATTTACTGGAAAAAGAACTGAAGCTTCTAGTTTAAGGTACTAAGTTTGCTCCATCTGTAAGTCGTAGAGCCAGTGTTCAATCACAAATTATTTTCCTTGCTCTTGTTCAATGTTCACTGATAGTTTTGTAGTAGAAAAACGTGTAGTCTCCAAGTAAATATTTTAGTAAAATATTAGAATAGGATGTTTTCAAAAACTAAGTCACAGCTAAAAGCATTCTGTATTACCTTCCTGAAAAGCACAGATTAATTTGGTGTGTTAACGTGATAAACCACAGTTTATAAAACAGAGGAAACTGCTCTTACATTACATATCTGAATTTAAAGAATTATTGTGTGTGATATTTTACACTTAATTTGCAGTTTGGACAGGAAATACTTACCCTGTTTCTCTTTTACCTAACTGGACTGGCATTCCATGTTTAAGGTTCTTCTCTTTGAATATTAAGTGAGATGCTACTACATTCCAAATATTGCGTTAATAGCTGGGGAATAAAGAGATGAATTAGACACTGATCATCCTCAAAAAGCTAATAGATATGAAAAATAAAATAATACTATAATTGAATTAACAGGTTGACTATATATTTATAAGAAAGTTCAAGCTTAACAAATAAGCTTTTAGAAGTTCAACAAGTCAGTCGTACAACTACATTAAAAACTGAGATTAAATTTAACAACCAATTTTATTTCACTAAAATGAAATGTTAGTTTCATTAACACTAAAATAGAATGAAAATAAGACAAGGAATATAACATTAGGAGCAATGATAGAAAATAGAGTTACTGTTACATTCCTCTATGAAGGAAAAAAAGTTCACTTTTATACTGTGAAAGTTATTTCATGCATTTAGCAAACTTTTAAATTAAAAAAATCAATGATGTATGTGTATATGTATATATAAAACAATGCAACTCAAATATTTGCATTACTTTATTTGAGAGTTTCCAATAAATGCAGATCCATATTTAACTGCCATTCACATCATTAATCTTAAACAATAGTCGTATCTCACTTATACCAGGCTTATCCTTGGAATGACATTTTTTTTTAAGTTTATTTATTTAGTTTGAGAGGCAGAAAGAAAATGAGAGAGAGAGAGAGAGCACACAGGCCTGTGCCAGCGGGGAGGGGCAGAGAGAGAGGGAAAGAGAATCCCAAGCAGGTTCTCTGTCAGCACAGAACCCGACTCTGGGGTTGATCTCACAGTTCATGAAATTATGTCCTGAGCCAAAATCAGGAGTTGGATGCTTAACCAACTGAGCCACCCACGCATTTCCTTATAAAGACGCTTTAAAAACAAAATGTTTTCTTTCCAATTAGATCTAAATATATATTCCAGCCACTGCCAAAAGCATTATCTTTTTCTAGTAGCAGTTGACCTCAGCAACTAAAAAACCCTTGCATATATGCTATGTTATTTTTACAATAATTTAGACATAAGAAACGTATATCAGGGGGAAAAAAAAGCTAGAGACCATTACCATAACTACAATCAGAATCAACTGACTCTCACCCTAAACGCAACCTTTGGTGATATCTGAGAATTAGTAAGTAGTAAGGTTGATTTATCCTGCACTTTTGGATATATAATCTGAAATAAAGAATAAAAGCAAATAATTTTGAATTTTCTGTATCAGACAGTCCTCCAAATCCAACAGAAATTGAGAAGCTTCGAGAGCTATGCTGGTAAGGAATTTTAGATCCAGGTAGAAATATCCTTATTCCAATTTCTAGACAGTCTTTACAACAAATCAGAAATTGAAAATTTCATCTACTATAGGATTTTCTAATTGTGGCCTACTCTTACAATTTGATAATCAATTCGCCTTAAAACCCACGCATTATATAGAGTTCTTATCTCTGCTTGGTAAAGCTGTAACACTTCCTTTCATAGCCACATCTTTTCAATTAGCATACTCCTCTTTGACAATCACTTGGACAGCAGTGTGACCGCCTCAGTATAGCTTCAAAATTAAAAGTGCCATTGATGGACAAATGTGTTCTACATTGCTGTTTTTCAACTTTTACAACAGAAATTAAACGGTGTGAAAGAAATTCAGTTGTCTGAAAATATGACCTCACTAGGAAGACTTCCTGAGTGAGACTTAAGACCTGGCACATTTTAATGTCTTTAATGAAAAAAAAAAAAAATCAAGTACTTACAAGCCAAATAGCTTTTTTAACATATTTGATTATAATTGTGTCAAACAATTTCGTTTTTCAGACATAAGGCCATTTTTGATGCATAATGTAACAAAATAAAAAATTCAATAGTAAATAAAACAAGACTACTAAGAATTCAAAATTATCACTACAAAGAAAACGCTTGAATGGACAAAATGACTACTGCAATAGAACTGTTTCTACTGTTATTTGTTATAATAGAAAATCATGATATAGATTAAGATTTGTAAGTATTTTTCTTCGTCTTTTTTTCAAGTTTTTACACCGTTTTGAAAATTTTGTCTTTGTAAAAATAACCTGTCAAACCAAAGGCACAGCCCATGAAAGAAAGAAATGATAAGCCGGACTTCACTGAAATCAAAACTTCTGTTCTGCTAAAGTGTCAACAGAATGAGAATAAAAGCCCCAGACTGGGAGAAAACATTTGTGAATGACACATTTGATAAAGAAACATTACCCAAACTATACAAAGAATTCTCAAAACTCAGCAATAAGAAAATAAATAACCCAGTAAAAAAAAAAAATGGCCAAACACTTTAACACATACTTCACCTTAAAAGATATACAGATGGCAAATAAGCATATGGAAAGAGGCTCAAGATCATATCTCATCAGAGAAATGCAAATTAAAACAACAATGAAATATTACCACACAGCTATTAGAAAAGTAAAAATCCAGACTACTGATAATACCAAATGCTGGTGAGGATGCGGAGTAACAGGAACTCTCATTCATTACTGGTGACAATGCAGCCAATTTGTAAGACATTTTGGCAGGGTTTTTTGTTTTGTTTTTTGTTTTTGTTTTTTCCCCAAGAGTCAGATGCTTTACCAACTGAGCTACCCAGGCGTCCATTTTGGCAGTATTTCAAAGAACTAAACACACCCTTACTATGTGAAACAGCAATATAGGAATTAAATTCCTTGGTATTTATTTTTCCAAAAGAGTTGAACACATATACCTACACAAAAACCTGTACACAGATGTCTATGGCAGGTTTACTCATAACTGCCAAAATTTGGAAGCAACCAAGATGTCCTTTGGTGAATGGATAAATAAACTATAGCACATCCAGACAACGGAATATTATTCAGTGCAGAAAACCAATAAGCTACAAAGCATTGAAAAGTCATAGAGAGGAGCCTTAAATGCATATTACTAAGTGCAAGAAGTGAAAAAAGGTACAAATTATATTATTCCAACTATATAATGTTCTGGAAAAACAAAACTATGGGGACAATAAGAAAATCAGTGGTTGTTAGGCAGAAGGGAGGGATGAGTATGAGTAGGCAGAACACAGAAGAGTTTTAGTGAAAATATTCTCTGTGATAGTGTAAAGATGGATATATGCCATTAGACATTTGTCCAAACCCACAGAATGTACCACACCAAGGAGAACTATGGACTTTGGGTTATAAAGGTGGGTCTATGTAGGTTCATTAATTATAACAAATGGATCACTCTCGTGGGGGAATGTTAATAATGGGAGAAGCAGCTAGGCATAACTTGCAGGGGATATATGGGAAATCTCTCTTTTTTTCTTAATACATCTGTGAACCTAAAACTTCTTTAGAAACTAAAGTCTATATAAAAAATTGAAAAAAACATGTGAGCAAACAAGAATCTCTTAAAAGAGAAAAATCTAAAGAAAATAAAAATCAACTCCAAATCAACTATTTAGAAATATTGGCAATTGCTGCACATTCTTCTAAATATTACCTTTTTTAAATGTTTTTTAATGTTTATTTATTTTTGAGAGACAGAGAGAGACAGAGCATGAGTGGGGAAGGAGCAGAGAGAGTGGGAGACATAGAATCTGAAGCAGGCTCCTGGCTCTAGGCTGTCAGCACAGAACCCAACGCGGAGCTCAAACTCAGGAACCCAACCACGAGATCATGACCTGAGCCGAAGTTGGCGCTTAACTGACGAAGCCACCCAGGCACCACTAAATATTACCTTTTAACACATACACACACATACACACACAACTCCCATGGGAAAATGGCATGAATGTTTTACATACATGGATTGGTGATAAACACACTATGTCAAAAACCTTATTTTACTTAACATTATGCCATAAGCATGATTCACCACATATACCAGGATGAGCCTATAGATTACTTCCATATTTCCACCAATATAATCTTGCAATGAACAATGAGTACTCATTAATACTGCAAACATTTCATTAGAATAAATTCCTAGAAGTAGAATCCCTGGAACAAATTGTATGCACTTTGCAGACTAGCATCAGAGAGTTTATATCAATTTAGATTTATATTTACAATAAATGAGACTGAATAGTTTTCCAGTCTTGCCAATGAAGAATGTTATCAGTCTTTTTAAATCCGCAGGAAGAAAAATGTCATTATTATTGATTTTTTGCCCATAATAATGAGACTGAGCATCTTTTACAATGCATTTTTGTCACTTATAAATTCATTAGTTACTTGCCTTTTATTTTTCTCATTGATCTTAAGTAATCATGTATATTAAGGATATCCCCATCGGTAGTATTTCTTGCCAGTTCTATCTCCTTTGTATCCCAAATAGCTCCACTTGTGTTTGTTCTATTAGAATCTAATCATTATTTCACACATATCTGGATTACTCCTATTAACTTGACATCCTGATTAATTCTTATAGTCCTCCAAATTACTGTATCTTCAAGAATCAATATATTTTTATTTATAACAAATTCAAATCCATTTACACATATATTTCATAATTTCAAATTACTTAATAGCTTAGGTTTTTTAACGACTCAAAATTCAAACTCTACCAAGGTCTATGAAGTCCTACATTGCATCACATCATTTCTAACCACTCTTTTTTTGTGTGTTTGTTATTTATTCCTGCATAAAAAGAATCCCCAAATATGACACTAGAGGTGATAGGCAGTTACTTTTCCATACTATTTCTGAAGTCCAAGAATCTGGGAGGGGTATAACTAAACAGTTCTGGCTCTAACAAAATTGCAGGCAACCTGTTGGCTAATGGTGCAATTTTGGAAGACTTGTTTGGGGCTGGCAGATCCACTCTAAGCTCACTCGCAGAAGTGAGTGGCAGAAGTGGCAGAAATCTTAATTCCTCTCCACATAAGTGTCCCCACAAGACTGTTCACAACATGCTTTCTCCCAGAACAAGAAATCCAAGAGAAAGAAAAAATAATATCCAAGAAAAAGAGCCACAGTGGTTCTTATAACTTAATCTCAGAAGGAATACACCATCAATTGGGCCATATTCTGTTGTGCATATAAACCAATCCCAGCACAACATGGCAACAGATATCACAAGCAGGAATCACTAAGAGCCTGCTGATGGCTTGTTACCATATCTTGAGAAGCATACTCCAGTCACAGAACCTTCTTTCTATTCTGTGCCATTCCAAGATCATTCTCTCCTTAAGAATTCTGCATTAGCTATTCTTTTGCCCTGAAACAATCTTCTCCAGATTATAGCATGGTCGATTTTAAACTACCATTCAGTTCTCAGTTCAAATGCCACTGCCTTGAAAAAATTTTTAAATACTCTAATCTTGTTTTTTTTTATTTTGTTTGTTTTATTTGCTTGTTTTTGTTTTGAGTCTTTCAAGTTTTTATTTAAATTCTAGTTAGTTAACATACAGTGTAACATTATTAGTTTCAAGCGTGGAGAAGAGTGATGCATCACTTACATACAACACCTGGTGCTCATCACAGGTCCTCTCCTTAATCCACATCACCCATTTAACCCATCCTCCGCTCATCTCCTCTCCAGTAACCCTCACAGTTTGTTCTCTACAGTTAAGAGTCTGTTTTCTGGTTTGACTCTCTTTTTTCCCCTTATGTTCATCTGGGTTTTTTTTCTTAAATTTCACATATGAGTGAAATCATATGGTATTGGTCTTTCTCTGACTGACTTATTTCACTTAGCATAATACTCTCTCCATCCATGTCATTGCAAGTGGCAAGATTTCATTCTTTCTGATGGGTGAGTAATATTCCAGTGTGTGTGTGTGTGTGTGTGTGTGTGTGTGTGTGTGTGTGTGTGTGTGTACTTTTTTATCCATCATTCAGTTGATGTACATTTGGGCTCTTTCCATAATTTGGCTATTGTTGATAATACTGCTATAAACATCACGGTGCATGTGTCCCTTTGAATCAGTATTTTTTTATCCTTTGGATAAATACCTAGTAGTGCAATTGCTTATTAATTGTCTCATTTTCTCTTGTTCACTGGAATACATGGTCCATGAGGGCGAAAAATATCTGCCCTGTTAAATTCCATGCCTAAAGTAAATGCATGGCAAGTAGTAAATATCTCTATAAAGGCATATATATAAGCAACTAACTATGAGATCAAATACATAGATGTAACATAACATGTATGGCAAATATTTTCCATTTTTAAAATTTTTCCATCTTATTTATTTTGCATTTGACATGCAAATACACAAGACACACTAGTATATATATATCTATATCTATATATATATCAGAATATATCAGTATATCAGAATATACTAACTGCTTAAAAAGTACTTACATCTCTATGGGAAGGGAGAGTAGAAAGAATGATAACATTTACTAAAAACTTAAGATAGTATCTCAATTTTAAAAAATTTCCTAAACCCGTCTGAGGTAATTATAATGTCTGTAATTTTCACATAAATAATTTGAGTTTCAGAGAAGTTACTTAACTTTCCCAAAGTCCTAGAAATAATATTGAAGAAAACAATTTTTTTTTTAAATTTAGAACTGCCGGATGTCAGACACTCCTCTGTTGTACTCCATTCTGGCAAGCATGAGTCAACATGCTGAAAATTCCACAAGCATGTTTATTTTCTCAGCTGTTATTTTTTGTTGTCAAGGAAATGGTTCTATAATTTAATTTTTCATTCTTAAAAGTAGCTAGTTTCTCATCAAGATCCATTGATAATAAAGGAGCCATTAACACACACAAATGAAATGACTAACATTAGGCAGTGTTCACCTAATTACAAAAACTTAATTTTCCCATGAAAGCAAAATGCATAACCATCTTCCATAGGAGCACGGAAATGTAAAACAGAGGTACATATTTCTAAAAGCAATATTCCACTGCACCGCTCTCTTAGCATCCAAAAGTGAAAATAAGCAACAAACAGCATGCTACACACTTAAAAAGTAAGAAAGTATCATAGAATTTTTTTTCTCTTGATAGCAATTTTGAAGCTCATTTAGCTCAAGCTCTTAATTTCATGGAGAGAAACTGGCTATTTCATGTCTTGTTAATTTTTATATTTTATATTTTGAAATACATATTTCTCTGGGATGGATATACATTTCTCCTAATTAATTGCTTTCTACTGCCTCATTAATTATTCTGTTTGTGCTTACTGGATTGGTATTTTTTTTCTGTGTTTGTTTGACGACCATTCCTTCAAATAATCAGCCTTTTGTTAAGTTTCCTGAGTTTAATTGCAGTTCCACACAGATCAAGGAATATGGAAACTGTCCAAATCCGGGTTTTGTTCATTTTTTTCTTCTTGTAACAAATGGCTAACCAAAAACACTGTATAAGTATTTCTTCGACCAAATTTAAAAATAAGGTGAGATTGCAGGGAATGATTCTTTGGAAGATTTTATCCTCAATAATAGCTGTTTTGTAAAACTTGGACTTTCTACAGCTGCTGAATTTTTGAGTTTCCTAGGAGACTGTAAGCTAGCGTCACTTTCTTAAAAACGATGAAAGCTCTCTTTAGTCTGGGTCTATGCCTTGTTGATTCACAAGAATGAATCCTTTGATAAAAAGACAAGACAAGAATGCATGCATTAGATGATGAGACTTAAAACTATGACAGATTTTAGAAAGAATGGTAAAATCACAAAAGTATGATAAAGACACTGGGAAATATTATGTAATTACATGTGAGGATTTTTTTTTATTATTTTGCCTTAACACCTTTCAGGAAAACAGCAACATCCAGAGAATGGTGTCTTTCTCTCCCTTTCTTTCTTTCTTTCTTTCTTTCTTTCTTTCTTTCTGTCTTTCCCTCTTTCCTTCTGTCCTTCTTTTGTTCTTTCTCTCATTTTGAATAAATCTGAAAACTAAAGACAGGTTGATTTACTGGAAGACCTTTTCAAACTGTTTCACAATATATTAATGATAGTTTCTACTGGAATTTTTGTAACGTAGCATCATTAAGTAAGAAAACCATCAAACGTGGATATCTCATTTCAAATATTTTCATTTATTTCTTCCTTCAGAAATTTATCACAGTGCTTTACACATATTTTGCACTTGAAATCAATTTTGTTATAATTGCTTTGATGCATATCCATGAGTTATTAAAGTGCCAAAGAATCTTATTAAATGTCCAATTCACTTCCCTTGAGCTGCTCTGCTTAAAGCTTTCTGTAATACACCAGAACCACACCATACACAAACTACTATCCAAGAAGTACTGTATTTTGAGGAATTAAAAAATTAAATTAAATTGTCAAGTTTTTACACCCTTTTCAAAATGAAGATTATAGGTAAATAGCGTCGCTAATAAAAAGTTTCTATCATGCCATATTATATCCTATATCGTACTATACCACACGTTTTTGTACTTTTAAAAGTAAAAATAAATATAAATTATGATTCGAAATCTAAATAAGTGTTGCGACAATCAGGACAGCTTAGGCTAGCTATGTTGTAGTTACCTACAACCCCAAACTGTCATATTTGAACACAAGGGTTTATGTTCTGCTTCTGCTTCATCTCCAGTGAAGGTCAGCAGAGGGCTCTCTCATCATGGCCACAGCCTCCGAAGATGGAATCTTCCTCTCCACTGGAGCTTCCACAAGCCATCAGAGCAGAGCAGAGCAAAGTGATAACTACCACTCCTTGAACGTCACTGGCCAAAACCTGTTACATGTGAGGCCTAACTTCAGAGGCAGGAAAATACAATCCTAGAACACACCCCAAAGCTGGAGTGAAAGCTGGAGATGAAACACTGCTAATAATTGTCAATGCTGTGGCTTCAGGTAGCAGCTTTGTGTAAACTCAGAAAGTAAAAGTGAAAAATAAAAAGTGGGTTCACAAAACTAATGATTTTAAATTAATTTTCTTTCTTTGAATGACTCAGTTACTTGTGCAACAACCTAAATTCATTCTTCATTTCTGCTGCTTTTGTTCTTTTGGTTATCTCAAAAGCCAGATAATATTATTCTGATTTTTTTGAAAAATGATTATATGTAAATATATTACATATCAGGATTAGCTATTCTTTTACTTGCCCAACAATGGCACCATGTTTTACCCTACTGTGTCAGGATTAAAGATTTGAAATAAAAGAAAGCTTTAAAGTTATGAGTATCTATAGAAAGATTACTCATAAATAACAATCATTTTGTGCTTACCAGGTGGTTTACATTATCCTGCTTAATCCTCAACATTATAAATTATATATGATATCATCACTTTTCAGCCTAGGAAACTGAGGCATGGAGAGCTCCAATGACTTGCACAGAGTCAAACAGCCAGTAAACACTGAAAATGGCACTCAGACATGGGCACTCAGAAAACCAGTTGATTATACGAAGTCTGTCTTGATTTTTCCAGAATACGCATGTTTCAGTAAGTTATAAAGTTACTGGGCACTGCTTATGCTTCCAGAAACAAAAACTGGTAGCTAGTTTTCAAAGTACTAGTAATCATAATCACAGAATGAAAAACATAAGAGAAATGAAACATTAGCTTCTATTTCATAGTTAACTATGATTGTTTGTTATATTTCTCATGCATATCTTCCTATGTCAATAAACATATATTTATTGTCTATTATCTGTACAGCTTAGGGGTATGCATGCTTCTGCACATTATTTTTTAAGAAAAACTGACATGTGCTATTTATTATTTATTCACATAATTTTAAAGTTAAATTGAGATGTCTGTGAAAGTATTTTTTAAAGAGTAAATATTATAAACTCACATTAGACCATTAGCTAACTACTTCCTCAGAAAATAGGTAGGATCCCACCTTACATACATAGTATGTCCTTATAGGCCATGTTATGTAGATTTCCTTGGGGGATACTGCTGGAGACATTTGGGGCTTAGCAAGTCAATATCACAGATCAAATTTATTAGGACTAGCAAACTGAATCCTAGGGAAGTACATTTACCACATTAGGATAAATGAGGCAAAGGTACCCCTGAGAAGAAGTGTGCTCCCAAGAAAATGGACACATATCTGCATGTGTCTAGGCCTTGCACGAGTCAGAAAGGAGGACAAGAGCAGACTGACTAGAAGTCATAGGCCAGAGAAACAAGAAAGGAGGAAAGAAGGCAATCTAAGCAGAATCAAGGCCAAGTATGTCAAAAGTCTATATTTGGAAAAACTAGCCTCAAGTTTGAGAAATGAAAAAATATGAAGGAAAGAGAGGAGGGAGGGAGAAAAGCTATAATTTAAAAGTAAAATAGGGGGCGCCTGGGTGGCGCAGTCGGTTAAGCGTCCGACTTCAGCCAGGTGACGATCTCGCGCTCTGTGAGTTCGAGCCCTGCGTCAGGCTCTGGGCTGATGGCTCAGAGCCTGGAGCCTGTTTCTGATTCTGTGTCTCCCTCTCTCTCTGCCCCTCCCCCGTTCATGCTCTGTCTCTCTCTGTCCCAAAAATAAATAAACGTTGAAAAAAAAATTTTTTTAATAAATAAATAAAAGTAAAATAATAAACAAAAACATTGCTTAATTCCTTAGTCTGTGCTGGCCAGCAGAAGACACACGATATTAAAAAACATGGCAAGTTACAGCCAGGGAAAGGAATCAAGTTGGAAGACAGGTAGCCAGAGGCTAGATGCATTTTTTTTTCCAAAAAGAAAGTGAAAAAAAATGGCAAGATAAGATGTGTCAGGACGAAGTTGTAGCCGGTAGTACAGAAGTGAAGATGGTATGGCAGGTGGGTCAGGTGCATTGGGATGTCTACTATAAACTTGAGGTTCAAGGAAAGAAATAGAGGAATACTGCTAATATTCTTTCTGACATTTAAAAAGGATTTATGCTAGCAACCGTCCCTTTTCTTAGAGTCCATTTCCTTACTCTTACTTTATACATGTAATGCAGCTTGGCTGAGCCACGTTACCCCAAAACTGATGATAAATAAAGGCAAAACATATATACTTCACTAGCATTCAAAGCAGCATTCAGGATCCACCTTTCTACAGTGTAGAATTCTGTCTGGTTACTGATCCTCAGGTTTGACTTTCTTTCTCACTCACTTTGTTTCACTGCCCCCACTTCAATGGCCCTTGGGATAATGTCTAACACACCGTCTGAAAACTCATGAATACATACCTATTGACACACCGGTGAACAAATGAATTCACAGATGGCCACCCCACCTGGGCATGGGTTCCCACTGGATACCTATCATCCTCTAATCCTATCACCTAACCCCTAGCTTTTCCTACACCTGGACCTTTCAGGCAGGAAACTTTCCCTTCATTGGCTGCCAGGAATGGCCAGCAAACCCTGCGCCTAAGGAAGAAAGATTACTCCACACTTTGCTAGGAAAGAGAGAAGACACGGGGGTCAGCGTTCACAGAGGAAGACCCCATTCGCCTCACTTGTATTCACATGTATTGCAGTATCAAGAAAATCACAAAACTTAATTGGCTTGTTGTGCACAGAAGGCATACAAGAACAAAGGGTGCACAACTTAAAGATGAACAATCACAAGAGACTAATGAAATTAGAGGTACGCAGCAAGGGACTCTGTGTCCACTGTTCTCCTAAACTTAGACTACAATGTATAGATAACAGAGTTCCCCAAGGCCTGCAGAAACACCTGGGAGGGTGGCCCCTCGGCCCCTCCCCCACCCCTCGCAGCATTCCGCAGTCAGGGCAGTTACTCAGGCCTCCTTTTTCCTAAGGACCCAGGCCCCTCCCAAGCTTAACTGCAGCCCACCAGCATTGTGTATAATCTCCTCATCCTCAGTAATAACCCCAACCATCTGCCTCTGGCAATATCTTAAAATTAGTGCCCTGGTTGAATCCATTTTAGGTCTCTGAGCAATACTGGATTTAAAAAACAAAAATGGGGGGCGCCTGGGTGGCGCAGTCGGTTAAGCGTCCGACTTCAGCCAGGTCACGATCTCGCGGTCCGTGAGTTCGAGCCCCGCGTCGGGCTCTGGGCTGATGGCTCAGAGCCTGGAGCCTGTTTCCAATTCTGTGTCTCCCTCTCTCTCTGCCCCTCCCCCGTTCATGCTCTGTCTCTCTCTGTCCCAAAAATAAATAAATGTTGAAAAAAAAATTTAAAAAAAAAAAAAAAAAACAAAAATGGTTTCCATATTGCCGTAAACTTCAAAGACACTTCTTTTTTGTCAATCTTTACATCCCAGTCAAGTAAGCTAATGAACACTCAGAAAGTTATGAAGCACATTCCCTCACTTCTTAGTGCATGTCACAGAAAATACTTCGGTTTTGGCATTAAATAGAACTAATTCCTCAACTCAATCCATTGAGCCTCAACTTACTGTCTGTAAAAGGGAGATAATAATACTGCCCTAACAGAGCTAGTGTTAGCAATACATCTGATAATAGGCTTCATATCTAATCTATGGTAACACACTAAAAATGGATCATCCCCATTTTGTTCTGAAATCCATTTGAATATTTTTAATATAACATCAGATGTGAGTTATTACAGTAAGGCTAGTTCTATGAAGATACACAAAGAAATTCATCACATTACAAAATAAATCTATTATGAAGATATAGAGAGAAAAAAGCTAATACATCTAACAGTTGGAAAATACAGTGATAGCACTGAAATTATAGTATTATAGATCTTTAAGCTTGTATTTTTATAACAATATCAATGCACATTTTTATAAATATTAGATTTTCCAATAGACTTCAATGCTACAGAAGCCAAAAAACTACAAAAACCAAAATATTGAAATGAAAATATTCACTAAAATTTTATTTATATAGGGGCGCCTGGGTGGCGCAGTCGGTTAAGCGTCCGACTTCAGCCAGGTCACGATCTCACGGTCCGTGAGTTCGAGCCCCGCGTCAGGCTCAGGGCTGATGGCTCAGAGCCTGGAGCCTGTTTCTGATTCTGTGTCTCCCTCTCTCTCTGCCCCTCCCCCGTTCATGCTCTGTCTCTCTCTGTCCCAAAAATAAATAAACGTTGAAAAAAAAAAATTATATAGTACTAAAAATTTTAAAATAGTTTAGAATTATATGATATAACATATACTTTCATTTTTATAAAATTAAACTCTAAAGGTATATATTAGAGTACTTGTTCTTTGTCATTTAAACAAATTATACTTAAAAACATTATAGTTCCAATAAACGTAAAAATAAATGTAAATACAAAAATGTAAAAATGTAAAAATAGTATAAATGTATATAAATTATAACTATTACTATCTAAATATCGTATGGTGTATATTTTTGTGAGGCAAATATAACAGACAAAAAGATCAATGTTGGGCTTAAGAAAAATTAACACAGTTATAATTCCAATCTAGAGAATTATATTCTACTTTTATCCATTGAAAATATCTATTAATACCTAATATTGTGCATTCAATGGCTAAAGTACTTATCACCCCTGCAAATATATGAAAATCAAGAAAAACTGCAGATTTCAGAACTGTCAGAAACAAAGGAATATTTTGACATTGTAGATATCATTTTTCATCAAAAATTTCTCTTTAGTTTGTTATATTTGAAGTATAGCATTATACATCTTGTTAATTAAATCTTTTTGCAAATGAAATAAAAATAATACAAGTTCTATGTTAATAAATTTAGTGTCATAAATGTTTTATGCAGTTTTTTTAATTTAAATTTAAATTATTTTCAGGGTGTTATGGGATAAAATGCATCTCCTTAAAAAAAATGTATGTTGAAGTCTTAACCCCCTATACCTCAAAATGTGACCATATTTGGAAATAGGGTCTTTGCAAGGATAATTAAGTTACAGAGGGGTTACTAGAGTGGGTCCTAATCCACTATAACTGGTGTCCGAATAAGAATAGGAAATTTGGGCACAGACACGTAAGGAAGGAAGAGGATGTGAGGACACAGGTAAAAGGCGGCCGGCTACAAGACAAAAAGAAAAATCTCAAAAAGTCCCAACTGGGCCAACACCTTAGCCCAGACTCTAGCCTCTACACCTGTAAAAAAGACCATTTTTGTTGTTTAAGCCACCCAATCATGGTACTTGTTACTTTTTTTTAAGTTTATTTATACATTTTGAGAGGGAGAGAGAAAGAGCACAAGCAGGGGAGGAGTAGAGAGAAGGAGAGACAGAATCCCAAGCAGGCTCCATGCTATCAGCACAGAGTTGGGGCTTGAACTCACAAACTGTGAGATAATAACCCGAGCTGAGATCAAGAGTCAGACACAACCAACTGCATCATCCAGGTGCCCCTATTTTTTCTTTATTAAGGTCGCACCTTCTTTTTACTGATCACTTGCACCTGCATAAAGATAACAGTTTTAAACAAAATATTTTGTGTTCTATTTAAAATTACCAATAAAAGAGAATCTTGTTTTGCGCTTTTAACTGTTTTCATACTACAAAGCTAAATAATAATACTCTATAACAATATTAAAGATTGATGGCATATGTCATAGTGCTATCTGTCTAGCAGATGATAAATATCTTATTTTCTTTACTTTTTGAATTGGGCAGATTTTCAGACTAGCTGTAATTGTACTATTTTCTAAATATTTACAGACTTCATAGCAGAATCAGTGGAAGTATCTTCTTCCTGAGACTGATTATGATATTTCTCCATCTAAATAAATGTTACTACAGAGATTCTCATTTCCTTTGTCCCCATGATTAAAAGTGAAAAATAAAGTTGAAAAAATTGTGAAACGATACCTTTTAAAACTTGAACTATATTATATTTTATAATAATTATTTCTGACAAATTTGTTGACCATGAGAATTTAGAGTTTAAAGACATAGTTAAGATTATATCCTTGGGAAATTCCAGTTAAAATAACTAGTAAGTTCAACTGGAAAAATAATCTACTCTATTATTTAATGATTATTATTAGTTCATTAAATGCATACTTAAATCACAGAATGTAATATAAAAGGAACAATAGAAGTTGAATTAAGAGGGACAAAGGTTAACATCTGCTGTAGAATTATATTCATGGAAATGTATTTAGGGAGCAAGGCAAATGCACACCTGGTAAAACATGATTTGATTAATTACAGCCAACATGAATTCAGGCAGGAGAATTCATGCTCAACAAACCCATTACAATACTTTGAAGTTATTACTGCCTCAACACATTCAAATTCAATTCATAAAGTACAGTTAAGATTTTAGGAATGCTCTAGATGAAGTTGATCATCTGATATTAATAGATAAGTTAACTAACCATAGGATGGGGAGTAAAATGAGGAAAAGAGGGTATCTTTTTAAGAGAAAACAATAACATCAGAATAGAAATATTTCAAACTGAAAAAATTCATAACTGAGATAAAAACTATGTTAAAACCTTGTGTTCCCATTGACCATAGGAATGATGGGCATGGTCACCTATGAATATCTGTTATGACCATATTGTAAGCCTAGACATTGAGAAAAGTAAAAGGATACAGAAACACTAGACTAATGTGATTGAAAGCCTGTGTTTTGAGGAACAGCTATTTTGCATCATGATTATTCCAGTTGTAGAAATACCGCTCATTAAATAAAACACAGAGAAGGAAATTGATATACAGCCCATCATCACTTATGCTGAAGAAATGCAAAATTACATTACAGATATCTAAAAGAATTGTTTTCTCAAAATATCTAAACAGAGAATTTCTAACATAAAACAGATATGAAAGTAATTCATCCTTGATTTACCACAGAAATCTAGTTAAGCCAACTACATTTAGAAATAATTTCCATACTAAAAATATTTTTAAGTTTATTTTGAGAGAGAGAGAAAGAGAAAGAGCACAGTGGAGGAGGGACAGAGAGAGAGAGAGAGAGAGAGAGAGAGAGAGAGAGAGAGAATCCCAAGCAGGCTCCCTGCTGTCAGAGCATAGGCTGATGGGGGCTCAATCCCCCGAAATGTGAGATCATGACCTGAACTGAAACCAAGAGGCAGAGGTTTAACCAACGGAGCCATCCAGCAGCCTCCACACTAAAAATATTTTTCAAAAATATATCTAAAATTTACATTCATCACGCAATGAACCTATAACCTGTAACCTAAAAACATATATGGTTTATATAACACGTATAGTTATTTGGCACTATAATAGGAATCACAGAACCACATACTAGTAGTAAACCTTCTTATATTCAAAATTCCACTTAATATTTACATAGTATAATTTAATTTTATATCAAATGTAAATTAAGAGTTACTTTTGAACTTGTGATGAGCACCATGTGTTGAATCATTAGTACACCTGAAACTAATATTACATGGTATGTTAACTGGAATTTAAATAAAAACTTTAAAAATTAAAAATTAAAAAAAATAAACATGCATGTAGATACATATTGGAAAAAAAGTTACCCTCAAAACTAAATGGCATAATCACTTCTTAACTAAGAAAAGAGGCCCATATAAAAGAAGGGAAAAGAGCTCCCATTATTTTGCCACAATGTGAGAAAAAAAGACAACCTTTGGCAAAGAAAGTAATAATAATTAAAACACAGACATACACACACACAATGGATACAATTATGATACACAGAAGTAAACCAAAAAGTACTATAATGTGTGAATATGCTCATGAGGAAATACAAACGCAATGGTGATGAAATTGGGCTGTGTTTCAACTCTCTGTCACTAGTCCTATGTGTATTCTTAAGAAAAGATACCTGGATATGGCTGATGTAAAGAAAGCATAATCTGATCCAATTATACAGCAACATGTCCAGGAAGAGTAAATGATGCTGATTGTAAGAACACAATATATACACACAATATATACACACATGTCCAGGAAGAGTAAATGATGCTGATTGTAAGAACACAAAAATACAAAAAAAGTTTAAAAGAAAGAATATGGTCACTGCATTTCCTGCATTGGTCAACACTTGACAATAATAATTAACATAGCGCTTAACTAAACATCAGGCAAATATCCAAGTGCTTAAGACTTATTGTTAATTTATTTCCGTAAAGCTTTTGTGGTTTATACTAGTAATCCTTACTTTCTCCATTTGACAGGTAAAGTGCCAGGCCCACTGTCACACAACAAGGCAACTGTGAAGCCAGGGTTTGAACTGAGGCACTGTGGCTCTGCAGCAGGGCACAGCCCATTAACACAATGTGAGTCACACAGAGCGATTTTAAAATTTTCTGTAGCCACACTGAAAAAGGTAAAAAGAAAAGGGTGAAATTAAAATGAATAACATATTTTATTTAAACCAATCTATCCCAGTAATATCAATTCAACATATAACTGATACCAAAATTATTGAGATTTTTACGTTATTTTTTCAGAGTAGTCCTTGATATTCAGCATGCGTTTTATACTGCACACATTTTGATGTGGACTAGTCACATTTCAAGGGCTCAAAGGCCATGGCGGTTAATGGCTACCATAAGGGGATGCTGTGCTCTCAGGTGATGGCCATCCTGCCTATCAAGGGGCCTGTCAATGGGAACATGGATTCACTTTCTATATGAAGGTAGAGCCCTCTTATTCTAGTTCTTTCTCCAAGCCCATCACATGATCAACTCAAAGTAGTGTTGAGATTCCTATCTCTGAAAGAATGTATTCCGAACCCCAGTGTGATAATACCCATCCAATTCATGGTTGCATCTTTTGATTATCAATTCAAACATTTTATTTGAGTAATCAATTGCTTTTTTTGTGTTTTTGATTAGAATGAACTAATCCCAGAGGTCTGGTAAACAATGGGTGTGCTGGTGTAACAATTTCTCCAGACTCTTTCTTACAGACACTAGACTTGGCATGCTTGAAACAGCCAGATAGGTTTTTACTGTTCACTCAACAGATATCTATTATGTGGCCAAGTTAATGCAATGTAAATAGGAAATTACGTGCAATTTAAAGTACAGAAAAGTCTATATTTGAAATAGTAAGTATATGAGAAGTTTTGAAGTGGCATCTCTATTAAAACTGGATAATTTTCAATCTGTTTCTTTTTTACTTCTTTTTCCCTTTTCTCATTTATTTCTTAAACTCCACATGAGTGAAATCATACGGTATTTGTCTTTCTCTGACTGACTCATTTCACTTAGCAGAATACTCTCTAGCTCCATTGATGTCCTTGCCAATTGCAAGATTTCATTCTTTTTGTGGCTGAGTAATATTCAAATGTGTATGTACACATGCACACACACACACACACACACGCATATATACATATCTTCTTTATCCATTCATCAGTCAATGGCCACCTGTGCTGTTTCCATAATTTGGCTATTGTAGATAATCCTGCTACAAACACTGGGGTACATGTATTCCTTTGACTCAGTATTTTTGTTTTCTTTGGGTAAATACCTAGTAATGCAATGACTAGATCGTAGGATACTCATATTTTTAACTTTCTGAGGAACCTCCATACTATAGAGAACAAAATGATGGTTACCAGAGGGGAGGTAGGAGGGGGATGGGTAAAATAGGTGATGGGGATCAAGGAGAACACTTATTATGAAGAGCACGAGCTATTATATAGAAGTGCCAAATCACTATATTGTACACCTGAAACTAATATTACACTATATGTTAACTAACTGTAATTTAAATAAAAACTTAAATAATTAAATAAATTTAAAAAAAGAATTCCAAAAGTAGAAGAAACAGACCTTAAACCTCCAGGCCAAAAGAAGAGGCAGGGCCTGTGCTTTAGTCTTATTAGGTTCTATTTTCATTTCCATAAACTCCCATAATTTTATTTTAGAGAAAATAAATAAGTAAACTGGGAAAAAAGTAGATAATTTTACATATATGCCCACACAAATAATGAAATATTCAATATTTACGCCAAGTAATAAAATGCAAGTAGTCCTTGTTCTGCACAGTTCCTAGGTGTTTGGATTTTGGTTACCACAGTTCAATTAAATAATATACAGACCCTAAGTAAGTGACAGATGCTTATCATGACCAATGACCAATAATGTCACTTTTTTCATAGTTTGTTGGTGATTGATCACTATCAATCTATTCACTTCATGCATCGAAAGCAAAACTGATGGTTCGATCACCTCTTTGTTTCCCAGTGATAAACTCATGTGACATTTAATAAAAATGGATCATGAATGAGGGACCTGGCCAATGAAAAGTAAGGAAGAAACGAAAGGTGATAATGCTGAAGTGAAGTGAAATTTAAGTCAAAGGCAAATGGGAGTCATAGAAGAAATAACTTACTTGGGAATGTAGATACTGCTGCCTTTGAAAAGGTGCTAGATATGAAGCCAGAGGAACTTGGTTAAGACAAAAATTGGCAGAGATGAAAAAACTATGACAAAAAGGAGGAAGATATTCCAAAGAAAGCAAGGCCAACAAAAACATGATATTAAAGGAACTCACAGAAATATTTCATGATACTGAAAGAGCAAAGAATAAAGGATTGGAAAGCTGCTCCAAACTTAGAAATATGACAACCTATCAAAGTATCAGAAAGATGATACTAACCATGAATTATAAATCGAGAAGGCAAGCACTGTTCATACAACTCTGGAGGAGTATTTTAAAAAGAAAGAAATCACTTTAATTCTTAGTGTGCCTAATACTTTAAAGTACAGTGCACTAAATATTAGTTTTAATATTTTGTCATGTCTCTATGCATTTATGACCAGAGTGAGAGATATTTTAATGTTTTGACCAAAAAAATGTTAAATGTGACAGACAATCATAACCTTTCCATTGACTTCTTGCACTGTCATTTTATGGTCCTGCACTACCACGTAAATGTACTTTGAGAGATCATTACAGTGAAAATGTACAAAGAAATTCATCTAACCAATTGGGAATTTAAGATGAAGTGGATTAAAATACATAAAGTCAACATCTTATCTACTCTGAGATAATGAACTTTGAAACAACTTGACAAACACCCTTGTTGATAAGAATTTGTGACACCGTTATCTAATGCATTAAATAAAATTAACAGCAATAGGTAAGGGGTTTTAGGTAAGAAAAAAACAACATGCAAGAGGAAATGAAGAATCTTCATGAATCTTCCCTTCAGATAATTAAGGACTTTTTAGCTTCCCATAAACAGATGTTCTGCTCATATTGCCTTTGATACATATCTGCCTCATTAGTTTCTTTTCTCTTGTCTCTCATTTCCCATTTATTTTAAAAAGTACATCTGTGAATTTCTGATGGAAAAGGGTAATGGAAACAGCCAACCCATAATGAGTTCTACTCTATGTCAGATACTGTGCTAGATTAGCAATATAAAGGGACGATAAATCATAGCTCTCTGAAAGAAAATATGGAAAAGCTGATACTTTGAAATGTGAAACAGAATAAAAATTAATATGACTTCCTTTAATAAATGATACACAAGTATTTAATGTTTCCTCATTTACTGATACTTAACTTTTTGCATGTATTTATTTATTTAATTCTTTTATTTATTTATTTATTTTTTGAGAAAGAGAGCAAAAGCATGAGTGGGAGGAGAGGCAGATGGAGAGGGAGAGAAAGAATCTTAAAAAGGCTCACGCCCAGCATTGAGCCCAACACAGGGCTCAATTTCATGACCGTGAGATCATGACCTGAGTCAAAATCAAGAGATTTACACTCAACCAACTAAGCCACCCAGGTATCCCTGATGTTTTTCTCTATAATACTCATGTTCCATTGATTTTATTTATATTTTCACAGGTACACAATACCTTCATTCTAGAAACAGGTGTATGCGAGAAGTATTTTATCAAGTCTTTCTCCCTTAAAGATCTTACTTATTTAGCTTCCTTTTATTTTTGCTTCCATGTTTAGTTTTTGGACATGGACTTCTTGTCTATATATTTCATGTTTTTTTCCCTTTTACTTTTTTAAAAGCAAAGTTAGCTGTGTCTTTTTTTTTTAATGATTTTAATTTTTGATAGAACTCAAGCAGAGGAGGGGCAGACAGAAAGGGACAGAGGACCCAAAGTAGGCTCTGCACTGACAGCAGGGAGCCCAGTGTAGGGCTTGAAATCAGGAATTGCATGATCATGACCTGAGCTTCAGTTGGACAGTTGGATGTTCAACTGGCTGAGCCACCCAGGTGTCTTTTGATAGACAGATGACTTGGAAAAACTTGTGAAATATTTATATGCTTAACATAATAATTAGTCACACTAGTATTTAACTGTATCAACAGTCTTACATATATACATGTACCTTCATTTTTCTCCTGTAACTAATAAGTTACTCATATGATTTGTACAAATATGAATCCTCTAATGCATGCTTTGAAGGAATCCATTTGTTGCCTTATATTTTTTGACAATTAAGTCATACTTTCATTTTAGAACTGCTATACATTTCACTTTTTAAAACACAGACATAACCTGAATTGACTTGATATTTCTCAAGACATTCAAGACAACAGTTCTACTTCATGAAAGTGATCATATTTAACTAATCAACTGTTAATTAATAAATCTATCTAGTGAAATCTAATGAACTAATTTCTTTTTAATGGTGAATATCAATGCTCAGAGAAACTTAAAACTCTTCTAGAAGTCAACAATTATGTCTCTAATATGCACCAATATTCTTTATTATTCACTGATTATGATTAATATCCCTATGGAAATCTTACCAATTAGAAGTGTTTAATTTGAATTTTCTTAAAATCTTTTAGCTAATCCATCCTTTGAGAATTGTCTTTAAACATGTTCACTTACATCTACACATAAGCCTTCAAATTATGCCATATCTCATATCCCTGCACAAAGCTACCTTATAATATACAAGGTTTTTAATTTTAAAACAAAGCTTATATTCACTCATTCTGAAAACATATTTTAAAACCCTGAAATAAGTTACATTTATAAAAACACATTAGCTTTTTTTCATCTAAGCAAATCTCAATTTCTTGAGATACACTTGATATTCTAAGTAATAGTTTATCTTAAAGGATCATACTTAATGACCAAGCAAATTCCTTACCTTACCAGTAAGAAAAAAATGTCCAAGGAATTGTCTTTATGTTACCATTCCTGTAGGCTTTTTTAGGGCATACTATTTCCCTTTTCTTCCTAAGTACATTTGCTTTTTGAACTATCTGGCTAATTATTTATTTTCTCTGTTGTTTGCGTGCTCTTAAAACAACTCAATTTATCTATAAGTTAACATCAAATGTGTATTTGTGCATATAAATTTGACAATGGACACTTTAATTTCATTATCTTTCAATAAATTTCAGTTTCCAAGTTGTGATTTTTTTTTCAATTTTCAACCTATACAGCTGGTCATAATGCTAAGAGATCAAATATATAATCTGTGGTAAAATGAGGCACTGGATCTCTTCTCATGGAGCTGACTTGTTGGGGAACATAAACATATCTCTGGAAACAAGATTAATATATATTTGCAAATTTGATGAGTGATATAAAGGAAAAGTACAAGACTCAATGAGAGCTTAGAGAAGAGGACTCTGACCCACTCAGAGACATTTCCTTGAGAATAAGGTCTCCTTGAGGAAATTATACTATAGATGAAATATAAAAAGCAAAGAAGAAAGGTGAAATCACTCTAGGCAAAGGAAGTGCAAATGATGGAAGTACAAAGGACTGAAATACGGACAGCAATTTGGAGCCTGGAGACCAACATGAGTCACAGAGAAAGATGCTGCTAGGGAGAGAGTTGGGAGAAATGAGGCAATGCAAAAGCAGGCCACAGTAAGGGAACTGTTCCTACCACAGTGTTTCTACTTCACTCTCAGACTGAGAGGTGACTAAATTAAATTTTTTGGCAGCAAAAGTGTGGTATAATCATACCTCCAATTTAAAAAGGATGCTCTCTTTAGAAGAGGGACTAGAATGGATGTGAACAATTAGGAAGTGAATACAGCACTGATGTCCTGGTCCATGAAGGAGGCTGTGAAGATGGAAACTGGTGGATGAGATCCAAGATAATTGTATTTAAGAGGTTGAACCTTCATGATTTGTGATGGATTGTGTATGGGAGGGTGAATGAATAGGAAATGATCCCAAGGCATCTTTTTTGGTCAATGGAATGACTGGCAATGCTATTCACAGTCATAAAATATTAGAAGGTTAGAAGTTTGGAGATGGGAGTATAATGAATTCTGGACTCAGCAAAAGCCATGTGAGTAACAGTCACAACTAGAGCCAAAAAGAGAGACAAGTAAGCCAAGTTTAACTAACGCTTTAGACTAGAAAAAGCAGGGCCCATGATGAGGTCTAAATCCCATAGACCCCAGGCTTCCTAATGCCTTTTAAGAAATTATCTCAGTTCCTCTTTGGTGCTTAAGATTGATCAGGGCTAGGGGCACCTCTGTGGCTCGTAGGTCAAGCAGCCAACTGCGGCTCAGGTCATGATCTCACGGTTCATGAGTTTGAGCCCCGCATCAGGCTCTGCACTGACAGCTCAGAGCCTGGTGCCTGCTTCAGATTCTGTGTCTCCCTTTCTCTCTGACCCTTCCCTGCTTGCACTCTCTCTCTCTCAAAAATAAATAAACATTAAAAAAAAAATTTTTAAGCTTGACCAGGGCTTGAACTGGTCTTTGGATGGGGTCCTCTGGAGCAGGACCAACATGAATCCCTTTCTCATATTTCTATGTTTCATGATATTTTCCAGCCTGTTCAAGAGGTCAATCTTCTGCCATTAAGATCTCTGAGACTTATGTCTATGTGATCTTCTAGGGACCCATTGGTAGGGCAGGTTTTAGGAGAGTAGCCTGATGAAAACATCACTCTCACAGGCCAGCATGGGGTATTTTTTCTAAGATTATGAAACTGGGGCGCCTGGGTGGCTCAGTCAGTTAGGCGTCCGACTTCAGCTCAGGTCATGATCTCATGGTTCATGAATTTGAGCCCCACATCAGGGTCTGTGCTGACAGCTCAGAGTTGCTTTGGATTCTGTGTCTTCTTCTCTCTCTCTCTGCCCCTTCCTCTCTCTCTCTCTCTCTCTCTCTCTCTCTCTCTCTCTCTCTCACAAATAAACATTAAAAAAATTAATTAAAAAAAGTAAAATTATGAAACTGGCTCACCAGAATTTCCCTGATATGCTGATTTGGGGACTCACATTATTCATACCAGGCAAGGATGCTGCAAAATATTTGGGTCCCCTTTCCCCTCCACACCCACACAGTCTTGGTCCCATGGCCAAAACCTTTGGGAAAATCTGTGATTCAAAGAAAGACCCCTAAATGCTTCCCAAACCAAAGCCAAAGGAGAAGGAGTACCAAGAAGAAAATCTGAATGTTAGGCTGGAAGGAAAAAGACACACATTGAACCAAAATAGTAAACAATCCCTATCTGGATCAAGGTTAGAAGTTAAGCAAGACCTGTTCAAGAACTAAGTATCACAAACTTTGATGGATTGAGACCTAGGTAACAGACAAATCTTGATCTAGATTGTCTTCTTTTTACTTGGTTTTTAGGCTGTTGCTTGATGATGTGAGAGTTCTGAAAGGAATAGCTTTCTATGAAAAGTTGTGGGATTACAGATCTGAGACTCAACATGATGATTCATTAATTAAATGAACTGGGACATCTCACTGAAATAAAATACTGTGGGAATTTTTTGCTTCATTATCCATAATAATGGATACTGATGCCTTTAGCATCCTTTCATCTTTATCTTCTACTTTCCTATATTATGTTTGTTTCCTGTTTCTTCAGTTCTTTAAACTATGGGTTCAGTACAGCCCATCCTGATATATAATCTAACCTCAAACATCACTATTAAGAGCTGTTCTTGTCAAAGAAGATACATTAATCAGAACTTCAGCTGAGAATTAAAGAATGAACCTAGTTTCAGTCTAAGCAAGAATTATTGGCTCATGTAACCACATCGTGGGGAAGGCAAAGTGAAGCTGAGGATGAGTGGGGCAAGGACTTGCAGGCTATCGGGAACTTCATTATCATTTTTTCTTGGTTTCCCTTGAAGGATCATCTACAGAGCCTTTCATGTACACATCCTATTAGCCATGATCCAAAGAGGAACAGGCTCTTCCCTGCCATCTCCACTCGGAAATACCCTTAACAGTGAATGACTGGAAGAGTTTATACCACATACACATCTCTGGGTTGGTGGAAGTGTCCAATAGCATCTATCAGTTGGATCCCTAACTAGAGAAGGTAGAGAGGTGGTTCCTAAAACACTGTGCTATTCTAGGGGAGAAGAGAATGAAGAGACAAAATAATAAGACAGCAGGCAGATAACAGAATCTCAGCTTCCCTGTTGTTCATACACTATGCCTGCTCTTCAGCACCCCATCATTTAAACCTTGACCCGATTTATTATTCCTATTGATTAATTTTCCTGAATGTGACCAATTACCTTCCTGATCTTCCTCTCACCCTGTAATTTCTGGTATCTTTGGACTTGACAAGTTATGATGAGTTATTATGGGGTACCTGGGTGGCTCAGTCAGTTAAGCAGCCGGCTCTTAGTTCAGGTTCAGGTCATGATCTCAGGGTTTTGTGAGTTCAAGTCCCGCCTTAGGCTCTGTGCACTGACCACACTTAGGCTGCTTGGGATTCTCCCTCTCTCCTTCTTTCTCTGCCTCACCTCTGCTCATGCTCTCTCTTGTCTCTCTCAAAATAAATAAACATTAAAAAAAGCTTTAAAAACTACAGGAACAGGTAATGTCAAGTAACTGATATTCCACTCTGCTACAAAAATTCTATTGACTATTTATAATTGACATTATTTTCTTTTAATATGTTATATAACATTAAATAAAACTTTACTGTATAAATGAAAATAATAAACTTTATTTATAAAGACATATAAATAAAGTATTTTCCATTATATACTAATTGAATTATGTATCAGTTTAGTATCTCTGGAGAAAGTCTACAATATATAATTATATATTACATGTATATATGTGGCTTAGTTGAGAATCAAGGGATACAAGCTCTTACCCAGATTTCCCAATCTGTATCACTCTTTTGACTCATATTTTGTTTTCCACATTAAAATAGAAATATTAAGCCAACTAACTTGATATTTATTTAAACTAATATTTCTCTAAGCATTCTGAAAAATGCTACTCATTTATGTGTCTTCTACTAGCATCAAAGCAGGTAGCTACTATGAGTTGCTATTTATAAAATAATAATAACTATACGTACTAATGGATATTTTCACTAAAACTGAAAGGTAAAATTAATTAAATTATTAGTTCAGTAAATGCTTCTTGCCTAACAATATATTTTGCAGCATAGAAGGGTAAAATAAATATTTAAAATTATTTTTAATACTTAAATTGAAATTTAATCAAAGACGTTATTATAAGAAATCTACTAAATCTTCTATGTCACTAAAGTAAATTAAAAGAGAATTCAAGGGGCGCCTGCGTGGCTCAGTCGGTTAAGCGTCCGACTTCAGCTCAGGTCATGATCTCGTGGTCCGTGAGTTCGAGCCCCACGTCGGGCTCTGTGCTGACAGCTCAGAGCCTGGAGCCTGTTTCAGATTCTGTGTCTCCCTCTCTCTGACCCTCCCCCGTTCATGCTCTGTCTCTCTCTGTCTCAAAAATAAATAAACGTTAAAAAAAATTTTTTTAATTAAAAAAAAAGAGAGAATTCAAAATTTCCTCCCTTTACAGTTATTATCTATCACAGTGGGAACATCTGACAATGCTCCAGAGAGTACATTTAAACTCTTTAGTCATGAGACCCCATATCAACTACATATTCCATTTTATATAAAGAACATCAACAACCGTTCTCATGACAGGCAAGCTCTCCACCTATAACTGAGAACTCAGTGCAAGAACTTACCTATTGTATAGAAAATGCATATGTCGACCACAAACTCATTTTTAATGAATTCATTTGTTACTCATTAAATATTTATTGAGCACCTAGTTTGTTAAAGCTTCTTTCATGTATTAAAAACAAAGGTATCCAAAACCAATTCCTGGGAAACTTGGTGGCACAGTCAGGTAAGCATCTGACTCTTGACTTCAGCTCAAGTCATGATCTAACAGTCATGGGATCGAGCCCTGTGTCAGGTTCCATGCTGAATGGGGAGCTTGCTTGGGATTCTCTCTCTGCTTCCCCTCCTGCCACCTCTACCTCTCACTCTCTCTCTCAAAATAAAAAATAAATATTGAAAATATAATAAAATAAAATAAAACCCATTCCCCAATTGATAAAGAAGATATAAAACGTTAGCCTCCAAGATGTTCCTGTGCACATCTTTTCAATATTTTATAAAAAATAAAAAAAATGGGGAAAAAATGAAAAATATTTTTTAAAAAGCATTATTTCTTGGACAATGAGACTTCTTATAGTAATAAATGACCTTCTGCATTTAAGATATTCTATCTAGAGCAACCTATTCAGTGTCAGATAATTATGAGGCTAGCTAGTGCACCTGAGGAAAGTAACATAAAGTTTCAAATCACTTTCTTAGAATGAGAACTGAATAGTTCTTATAATCATACTTATTATTCTCAGTAAAATGTAAAATATTTCAAGAAAGAGTTATATAAGATCATTTCACTGTCATTTTGATTTAGCAGGGAAAAAACCTTTTCTCGTGATAACTGGACTTTTTTATTATACTTTGTGAGACCCTCTATTTTATTTTAAGTTGTATTTTTTTCAAAACAAATAATAAAGTAGAGCTCAAATATTCAATTTAGAATTGAGTCGATAATCACAATTTAGCATTCACAATTTAAAAGAATTTTATTAAAGAAGATGTTATGTGTGCCCCTGATTAAAGATACTATGTTACAGGCACATTTAAAAATGGAAAAATATTCCATGCTCATGGATTGGAAGAACAAATATGGTTAAAATGTCAATACCACCCAAAGCAATCTACATATTCAATGCAATTGCTATCAAAATAACACCAACATTCTTCACAGAGCTAAAACAAACAATCCTAAAATTTGTATGGAGCCAGAAAAGATTCCAAATAGCCAAAGCAATCCCGGAAAAGAAAACCAAAGCTGAAGGCATCCCAACCCCAGACTTCAAGATGTATTACAAAGCTGTAATCATCAAGACAGTATGGTACTGGCACAAAAACAGACACTCAGATCAATGGAACAGTATTAATAGAGAACCCAGAAATGGACCCACAAACGTATGGCCAACTAATCTTTGACAAATCAGGAAAGAATATCCAATTGAGTAAAGACAGTCTCTTCAGCAAATGGTGCTGGGAAACCTGGACAGTGACATGCAGAAAAATGAATCTGGACCACTTCTTACACCATACACAAAAATAAACTCTAAATGGGAGAAAGACCTAAACATAAGACAAAAAGCCATCAAAATCCTTGAGCAGAAAGCAGGCAAAACCTCTTTGACCTTGGCCACAGCAACTTCTTACTCAACACATTTCTGGAGGCAAGGGAAACCAAAACAAAAATGAACAGTTGGGACCTCATCAAGATAAAAAGCTTCTGCACAGTAAAGGAAACCATCAGCAAAACTAAAAGGCAACCAACGGAATGGGAGAAGATATTTGTAAATGACATATAAGATAAAGGGTTAGTATCCAAAATCTACCAAGAACTTATCAAACTCAGTACCCCCCCCCAAAAAAAAATTCAGTGAAGAAATGGGCAAAACACATGAATAGACACTTCTCCAAAGAAGACATCCAGATTGCCAACTGACACATGAAAAAAATGCTCAACATCACTCATCATCAGGGAAATACAAATCAAAACCACAATGAGATACCACCTCACACCTGTCAGAATGGCTTAAATTAACAACTCAGGCAACAACAGATGTTGTCGAGGATGTGGAGAAAGGAGATCTTTTTTGCATTGCTGGTGGGAATGCAAACTGGTGCGGCCACTCTGAGAAAGAGTATGGAGATTCCTCAAAAATTAAAAATAGAGCTACCCTACAAGCCAGCAATTGCACTACTAGGTATTTACCCAAGGGATACCAGTGTGCTGTTTCAAAGGGGCACATGCACCCCAATGTTTATAGCGGTGCTGTTGACAATAGCCAATGTATGGAAAGAGCCCAAAAGTCCATCAACAGATGAATGGATAAAGAAGATGGGGTGTGTGTGTGTGTGTGTGTGTGTGTGTGTGTATACACACACACACACACACACACACCTATATACAATGGAATATTACTTAGCAGTCAAAAAGAATGAAATCTTGCCTTTTGCAACTACATGGATCGAACTAGATGGTATTATGCTAAGCAAAGTTAGCCAATCATAGAAAGACAAATATCATATGACATCACTCATATGAGGAATTTAAGATACAAAAGAGATGAACATAAGGGAAGGGTAACAAAAATAATATTAAAAACAGGGAGGGGGACAAAACATAAGAGACTCTTAAATGCAGAGAACAAATTGAGGGTTGCTGGAGGGACTGCGGTTGGAGGGAATGGGCTAAACAGGCAAGGGGCATTGGGGAGGACACTAGTTGGGATGAATACTGGGTGTTGTACATAGGGGACGAGTTACTGGAATCTACTCCTGAAATCCTGATAGCACTATATGCTAACTAACTTGGATGTAAATTTAAAAATTAATAATAAAAAATTAATAATAATAAGTAATGTAGTTGTAAAACTTTCAGGATAGCAGAAGAGTAAATAATCCTCAGATACATGTAACCTACAGAATAAAAAAGATTCTACTCATGTTACACCAGCCCCATATATTTATATGATAAAATCTCCTTCAACTGTGACTATTACCAAACAAACTGAAACCTATATGGATAAGTGAGTAGTGTCACATGATTTTTAAGTGAGGATGTAAGCCATTCATGCCACACCTATTAGCAAGAATGCATGTGCCAAGCCTTGTACTCAGATCAGGGATACAGCATGAACAGAAGCCCCCTCTTTCATAGAATAAACATTCGAGTGGTGACAGACAGGCAATAAACAAATAAATAAACCAATTTACAGAAGTCTGATGGTGCTGAATGCTCTGGAGGGAAAGCATAAAAGAGAGGGGGGCTGAAGTTAGAATGGGGGGCTAGCAACTTCCAGTTTTCATCAGAGAAGGCCTCATTGTAGAAACTGCATTGGAGACAGCACCGAAGCAGGTGCAGGGCAAGTCTTGCACATACCTGGGTAGAGAACACTGAGACAAGAGTTTTTCTAGGTGGTAGAAGGAATAGTAAGCTTGCTCGCCAGGAGAAACCTGAGTGAGAGTCTCAAAAAGCTTGCAAGGTGCTGACTTTTATTCCTGAGTAACATAGAGGCCACTGGAGGAACTGATAGTTTAGAATTTGTTTCTAAAGGGTCACAGCAGCTGCTGTATGAAAACAACACACAGGGTGGAATAGGGAAAGCAGACAGCATTCTAGGTAAAATAAACTTGGGGCATTTATTATCAACTAAATAAAACTTGGCATATCTACTGATGGCAATACTTGATTTTTTACTGTAATGGTTTTGCTTATTTAGGTATGTCTGTTTCCTGAAAATACAAGAATAAGGCTGCTCACATTCACTTTTGGCATTACATGTTTTAGAAAAGTTTGCAAACTGGGGGCCTCTCAGACCTAATGACACTTTGAGTTTGTTTTATTGGTCCCAGAAAGTATAGGAAAAAAGTGGTAACAACAACAAAAATTGAACTAGGTAACTTTTGATAATTAAGAACTTTCACATTAAAAATCCACATACTTTGAAAAACCAGCAGATCTGACAATAGTAGATAGAAAGACACAAGAAGTAAAAAAAGGGAGAGAAAAACAGTGCCTCTCAACCTTTCATGTGTAGGCACATCACTTGGGAAACTGTGAGTGGCAGATTCCGATTATGTCTGGAGTCAGACATGAGAGTTTGCATTTCCAACAACCTTCCAGGGGCTGCTGCTGCTGCTGGTGGTCCTCAGACCAGATCTTGAGCAGAAAGGTGTTGAAGGGCAGTAGCAGCCGTTCACACCCCCTCCCCCAACCCCCACATTCCTACCCATTCACTGTTGTTGCTACTATTGTTACTGTTAAGACTTTGATGTCTGTTGGCTTTTGAATGTTTATTCTTCTGTTTCAGAATATGGTCTCTTGGATAAAATAAATAAACGGGATGGCAATTTTTAAACTAGGAGTTGCAATTTAATGCACACAGGGGATATACTTATAAACTCAAAAGAAAAAAATTATTAGCATGTTCCATATAGTCAGTTTACTTTCAGAAACACATGAGCAGAGAGCTTAAATATGCTATGTAAAGAGCAGTGATAGATCTCAGTGGAGGATGCCAGGGGAGGGCGGGGGGCACAATAACTGAACAAAGTAAACATAGGAAAGAGAAAAAAAAAAGAAAGCAGAGATGTTTTAGATGTCAGTGGCATCCATGCTCAAATCTCAGTTTCAGACAAATTCATTCAGGCATAGGTATCCAGTTTCAATTAGAAATAGATGTACAGAGAAATATTCAGCCCGCATCACTATCAACAGTGCAAGAATCTCAGAAAACTAACAGAAAAAAAAAGAGTAGTGGTTTTTAATGTGATTCTTTATTGTGGGTTTGATTGCCACTAATAGCCAGCAGATGGGATAGATACATTAGGGAGAAAAAAGCTCAAAGAAGTTTTCTGGCCAAAATAAGCAGTTATATTCTAAATTGCACCATAACTTTGAGAACAGCAGAATGCTATTGGGGAAAGTTTTTCAGAAAACAAAATTATTTTAAAAGGTAGGTTTCTTTATTAACAGTAATTGTTCCAAATGCTTCTCTATTAGGGTAATTTTTTATTGTATTTTCAAATAAAGATTCCCTTTTCTTCCAAAGCATAATTTCTCAGTTCTAAATTCCTTGCATTGAGTGGAAGCCTTTGAACAGCCAGCTTTTGCGAAAAAGCAAAACAAAACAAAAAACTCACAAAAGATTATGATCATATAGCTAGCTACCCAAATTGTGTATCTATGATCCCTAATGCCTAAAAACCACTACCTATGAAGGTCTCTGGCTATGAATGGACATGCTCAGTAAACAGTTTCACTGAACACTGATTGTTAAAATCATAAATAAATCTCTGCAGATCTCATGTGCAGCACAGCAATTACAGTTAACAATACTGTATTATAAAATTCAAGACTGCTAAGAGACTAGATCCAAATTATTCTCACCACAAAAAAATGATAATTATGGGACACGGTACAAGTGGGTTTTTTTGTTTGTTTTTTTTTTTAATTTTTTTTTTCTTAAGTTTATTTATTTTTGAGACAGAGAGAGACAGAGCATGAACGGGGGAGGGTCAGAGAGAGAGGGAGACACAGAATTGGAAGCAGGCTCCAGGCCCCGAGCCATGAGCCCAGAGCCCGACGCGGGGCTCAAACTCACGGACCGTGAGATCATGACCTGAGCTGAAGTCGGATGCTTAACCGACTGAGCCACCCAGGCGCCCGAGACACGGTACAAGTGTTAACAAACGTTATGGTATTAATCATATTGCAATATATAAATGTATCAAATCAATACATGTATGCCTGAAACTTCCATAAGGTTACATGCCAATTATATCACAATTAAAAAAAAAAGAAAACACTCAAAAGCTGATCCTGAAGAAAAAATCCCAAAATGAACTTCTGGAATAGAAGACTATTCAGTATTTGTCCCGGTGCGACATGATTGATCACAAGGATTGTTCAATATGATTTGGAGTTTTCCTCTAGTATGAAAATATGAGGTAACAACATGGACATTCTGTTTTTAATTCAGTCTCAAAATGTGAAGATTTCCAACACAACTTTTTCTTGAAAATTCACAGCCAATAAATGCAATTTTATATAATTGAAATACAGTTCTTGAAGATTATTTTACTTGATATCATGGATATTAGTACATCAAACAATGTAACATGAATTATAATTTGACATGACCCAATATCTATTATTTTAGCTTTGCATTATTTAAATTTTTATTGATATCTGCTCCGCTTGAAAAGGAGGTAATGCTTCTTCTAAAGTGATCGAGGCAGTGCACTTAATATTTGTATTGATTGCTAATATGGATCGTATTTAACTATTTGAAAGCTATTAACTTCATATACAAATTAAAAGCACTTATTATTTAATATAGTGTCATATTCTTACTGTAATAGTTACAGTTCCACATCACTTGGAAGAACTTCAACAGATAAAACAAATGAGATATTTATCTCAAGATAAATTTGGATCGTTTATATGTGTTTGAAAAATGATATTCAGAAAGGATAAATTCATGACATGGCTAATTTCTGACATATTAGTCTTAATTATACTGAGTCTTCATGTGATCACACAATTATTGATCACACACAAAATCAGGTTTGCCAGTGATGAGGCAAAGCAGACCATCATTTCAGCCTCGCAAAGACCAAAGGAAAAACAGGAGACTCTCATTCGATTTCTTAGTCCAGAGTCCAAATGGGATGCATTCTCAGTACCTTATGCAATTATCTCACATTCTCCTGTCTCACTGCATTCCACATTCTGTCTCTGCTACCCAGAATGCTGTATCTCCTGATGGTGCAACAAGATTTGGATGGTACTTTCAAATTAAGATAACACCTTACATACAAAGGGACTAATCACAAAGCTGTGGGCAAGGAATAGGAGAACTCTAAAGGAGAGTTCAGGGACCAGGGCTAAGAGCAGAAGTGCTATTGCTACTAGTTGTCTCCTCAGTGGGAGAAGAGGCTATCAAGAAGATAGTTGTGGGGATGAGTCACCTGCAGGGAAACACTGACATTAGGGCAGGAAAAGTCTCAAAGAGTAGGTCACGGAATAAATACTCAGTGTCTCTTGAAAGAACTACTCAGTGGACAATCCCAACTGACTAAAATAGAAGTCCATTTTGGGGACGAGTGTGCAGAAGTGTAGAGGGGATATGAAGAAGCAAATGAAAGAAAGCCAACATAAATCCTCAGCAGACTATGAAAAGTATGCTTTGATTCTTTTTAAACCTGGAATTTCCTTTCTAATCTTAGCAATTAATCAGGAAAGAATTTAGGAGGAAAACAACAATGCATAATCCCAATGTTAGGGGCAACATCCATTCCCACACAATTCTTGTCTTCCCAGGAAGACATGCTACAATGTTAGATATGTCCAAAAAAGGGTAATTATCATTATTAAAAGAATAAACTTATTTTTATATTTGAAAAAGATTAAGAAAAATCTTTTAAATTCAAAAACAAATCAGTACAACATAAGTACACTGAATAAAATTGTAAAGACTATGAATAGGAGGAAAATTACAAACGTACACACACATTTGACCTGGGCACTTATTTTTCTAAGTTTATTTATTTTGAGAGAGAGAGAGAGAGAGCAGGGGAGGGGCAGAGAGAGAGGGAGAGAGAGAATCCCAATCAGTCCCCATGCTCTCACTGGAGAGCCCAACATGGGGCTCAATCTCACAAAACCGTGAGATCATTCTCTGGGCCAAAATCAAGAGTCAGATGCTTAACTAACTGAGACACCAAGGAACCCCCATGAACTGGGAACTTCTTGAAGCATAAACTGTGATGTTTTAACACAAAACTATTCTATTCACTATTCTAGTTAAAGTAACGAACGATCCTTTTATTTAGGACTCCCATTTAAGCACCACCACAACCACTATTACACATCTTGCTATGAAAATCTTGCTCAAAATGTCTAATTACAGTTTCTGAGGTGGTGGAATTTTGCTACACTAAAGCAACTTGCATTACTCTTTGATGGCCCTGATCCTTGTTGCACTGCAAAATCAACCTTATGCATTCTAAGCCTTATATGACAGACGAATGAAGTGGTGTGGAAATATGACATAAAATTTTCCTGACCATGTAAGACATGGTATGCATTTTGAGCAGTGGTCTTCTGTGTACATACAATTTCTACCACTACATATTTCCTTATAATCATCAAGTATGTGATAAAAGAGATTCCTGCCCTTGGAACACTGACCGGTCTCGGCAGACCCTCAACAATGGGGACATATCAAGAATAAATCAGGTAGTTTAGACAATCACAAAGCTTCAAGGGTCAACTAACAAGTAGGGCAGGGTTGAACAGAAAGTTTTATCACCTACACAGGCCACCCCTTTAAAACCAAGAGAGGTAGGTATTTTCTCTAATACGTAGAAACAAATACAGAGAGTCAAGCAAAATAAGGTTACAAAGGAATATGTTCCAAATGAAAAGGAAAGACAAAACCTCAACAAAAATATCTTAATGATGCAGATATCAGTATTTTACTTGATAAAGAATTCCAAGTAATGGTCAAAGATGCTCACCAAACTCAGGAGAACAATGAATGAACACAGTGAGAACTTCAACAAAGACATAGAAAATATAAGAAAGTACCAAACAGAAGTAATAGAGCTGAAGAATATAATAAATGAACTAAAATAAATACACTAGAGCAGTTCAACAGTGGACTAGATGACAAAGAAGTAAAAATCAATGACCTATAAGACAAAGCAATGGAAGTCACCAGAGAGAGTAGGAAAAAAAAATTTAATGAAGATATCTTAAGGGACTTATAGGAAAACATCAAGTGAAATAGCATTCACACTATGTGGGTCCCAGAAGGAGAAGAGAGAGAAAGGGGCAGAACATTTTTTTGAAGAAATAATGGTTGAAAACTTCCCTAAACTAAGGGGGAAAAAAAGAGAAAACAGACATCTACGTCCAAGAATTCCAGAGTTCCAAATAATATCAACCCAAAGAGATCTACAACAACACATTATAGTTAAAATGTCAAAAGTTAAAGGTAAAGAGAGAACTTAAAAGCATCAAGTAGAAAAATGAATTGGTATATACAAGAGGAACCCCATAAGGTTATCAGCAGATTTCTCAGCATAAATTTTGCAGGCCAGAAGGGAATGGGATGACATATTCCAAATACTGAAAGGAAAAAATTTGAACCAAGAATACTCTACCTGGCAAAGTTATTATTCAGAGTTAAAGGAAAGGTAAAGGGATTTTTAGATAAGCAACAGCTAAAGGAGTTCATCACTAGTCAATCAATCTTACAAGAAATATTAAAGGAACTTCTTTAAACTGAAAAGGAGGGGCGCCTGGGTGGCTCAGTCGGTTGAGCATCCGACTTCGGCTCAGGTCACGATCTCGCGGTCTGTGAGTTCGAGCCCCGCATCGGGCTCTGGGCTGATGGCTCAGAGCCTGGAGCCTGCTTCCGATTCTGTGTCTCCCTCTCTCTCTGCCCCTTCCCCGTTCATGCTCTGTCTCTCTCTGTCCCAAAAATAAATAAACGTTAAAAATAAATAAATAAATAAAAAATAAACTGAAAAGGAATTACACTAACTCATAACAAGAAAACATGTGAAAGTAAAAATGGAAAGGGCTAATATATAGTAAAGGTAGTGCATTAATCACTTATAAAGCTACTATGAAGGTTAAAACACAATGATAGTAAAATTAATACAATAATTAGTTAAGAAATACATAAAATAAAAAAATGTGAAATATGATATCAAAACATAAAATGTGGAAGGGGAATAAAAAGGTAGAGTTTTGGAATATGTTCAAATTTAAGTTACTATCATTTAAAAGAAAACTGTTCTAAGAATAGGATGATATATGTCAACCTCACAGTAATCACAAAGCCAAAAACTTATAGTAAATACACAAAAGAAAATGAAAATAAGACTCTAAATATAACAATATAGGAAATTATCAAACCACAAGGTATGACACAAAGAGAAGAGAGGAACAGAGAGGAACTATAAAAACAGCCAGAAAACAAATGACAGTAAGTACATATCTACCAATTGATAATTACTTTAAATGTATGGACTAAAAATATCCTATCAAAAGAGCGAATGGCTAAATGGAGGAAATAAAAAAAAGAAAGACACATCTATATATTGCGTACTCACTTCAGAAGTAAGGTCACACAGACTGAAAGTGAGGGGATGGGAAAAGATATTACATGCAAATGGAAGCAAAAAGAAAGCTAGTATACCTATAATGTATTAGACAAAGTACACTTTAATAAAGACTGTAAACAGGGAGGTGGGGGGTGGGTCTGGGGTGCTCAGATGGTTAAGCATCTGACTGGATTTCAGCCCAGGTCATGATCTCACGGTTCCTGAGATTCAGCCCTGTATCAGGCTCTGCACTCACTGCATCAGAGCCTGCTTGGGATTCTCTCTCTCCTTCTCTCTGCCCCTCCCCTGCTTGCACATGCTTTCTTTCTCTCTCAAAATAAATAAATAAATAAACAAACAAACAAACAAAGGGTGTAGAGGGGCACCTAGCTGGCTCAGTTTGAGGAGCATGTGTCTCTTGATTTCAGGGTTGTGAGTTTGAGCCCCACATTAAGTGCAGATATTACTTAAAAATAAAATCTTTAAAGAAAGACTGTAGAGGGGGCAAGACAAAGATAATGATAAAGGGTTCAATTCAACAAGGACGTATAACATATAACATATGTATATAACATATATGTATATAACATATATATACACACATGTGTGTATAGATAGATTGATTGATAGATATGGATATATCCAACACAGAAGCACAAAATATATAAAGCAAATATTAATAGACCCAAAGGAAGAAATTAACAGCAATACAATAATAAGGGACTTTAAGACGCTACTTACATCAATGGATAGATCACCCAGATAGAAAATATAAACATTAACCTTAAATTACACATTAGATCAGATGGACTTCATAGATATATAAAGAACATTTGATCCAAAACCAAAATACACATTCTTCTCAAGAGCACATGGAACATTCTCCAGGATAGATCACATGTTAGACCACAAAACAACTATCAATAAATTTGAGATGGAAAACATATTAAGCATCATTCTTTTCCAACCATGATGGTATGAAACTAGAAACCAATTACAAGAAGAAAACTGAAAACAATTACAAACAAATGGAGATTAAACATGTTATTGAATAACTACTAGGTCAGAGAAGAAATCAAAGAAAAAATTTAAAAATACTAAAGACAAATGAAAATAGAATCACAACAAAAATACAACAAAAATACAAACCCAAGACAAATACAACAAAGTCTATGGGATGCAGCAAAAAGTATCCTAAAAAGGGATTCATAGCAATCCAGGTCTCTCTCAGGAAATAAGAGAAATCTCAAATAATTTAACATTATATCTAAAGGAATTAGAAAAAAGAAGAACAAGTCAAGCCCAAATACAGTAAAAGGAAGGAAATAATGAAGATCAGAGTGAAAATAGAGAAAATATAGATGAAAAAGGCAACAGAAAAGATCAATAAAACTAAGAGCAGATTCTCTGAAGAGATAAACAAAATAGACAAACCTGTATCTAGACTCCCCAAGAAAAAAAGAAGGATCAAACAAATAAAATCCAAAATGAAAGAGAAGCTACAAATTATATCACAGAAATACAAAGGAACATAAGAGACTACTATGAACAATTATACCAATAAATTGGACAACCTGAAAAAATGAATAGATTCCTAGAAATTCACAACATTCCAAGATTAAATCAAGAAGAAATAGAAAATCTGAATAGACCAATTCCTTGTAAGATGACTAAATCAGTAATCAAAAACCTCCCAACAAACAAAAGCCAGGACCAGACAGCTTCACTGGTAAGTCTACCAAACATGCAAAGATTTAATACCTATCCTTCTCAAAGTCTTCCAAAATTGAAGACGAAGGAATGCTTCCAACTTCATTTTAGATAGTTAGCATTACTCTGATATTAAGATGAAACAAGGATACCACAAAAAAAAAAGAAAGAAAAGAAAATTACAGGCCAATATCCCTGAGGAACACAGATGCAGAAAAACTCAATAAGACACTATTAAACTGAATTCAAAAATACAAAGAATCACACACCATGATCAAGTGGAATTTATTCCAGGGCAGAAGAATGGTTCAACATCCTAGAAAATCAATGTGATATACCACAATGACAAAAAAAAGTTTAAAATCATATGATGGTTTAATAGACACAGAAAAATCATCTGACAAAATTCAACTTCCATTTACCTAATGTCAACAAATTGGGAAGAGACGGGAACATACATCAACAAAATTAAGGCCATATATGACAAACTTACAGCTAATATCATACTCAATAATGAAAAGCTAAAAGCTTTTCTTCTAAGATGAGGAAAAAGACCAGGATTCCCATTCTCCCCACTTTTATTCAACACAGTATTAGAAGTTCTAGGCACAGCAATGAGGCAAGAAAAAGAAATAAAAACATGCAAATTGGAAGGAAAGAAGTAAAACTGTTGCTATTTGTAGATGACATGATACTACATATAGAAAACTCTAAAGACTCCACCAAAAAAAGCTTCAGGACTAATAAATAAATTTAATAAAGCTGTAAGACACAAAATTAATATACAGAAATATGTTGCATTTCTATACGCTATTAACAAATGATCAGAAAGAAAAGTCAAGAAAACAATCCCATTTACAATTGCATCAAAAAGAATAAAACACCTAGGATTGAATTTAACCAAGGAAGTGAAAATATGTACACTGAACATTAGAAGACACTGATGGAAAGGGCGCCTGGGTGGCTCAGTTGGTTAGGCGACCTACTTCGGCTCAGGTCACGATCTCGCAGTTTGAGTTCGAGCCCTGCGTCTGGCTCTGTGCTGACAGCTCAGAGCCTGGAGCCTGCTTCGGATTCTGTGTCTCCCCCTCTCTCTGCCCCTCCCCTGCTCACACTCTGTGTCTCTCTGTCTCTCAATCATAAATAAATGTTAAATTTTTTTTTTAAAAAAAGAAGACACTGATGACACTGATGGAAGAAACTAAAAAAGACATAAATAAATGGAAAGATATTCTGTGCTCATGGCTCAGAATAATTCCTATTGTTAAAATGCCCACACTACCCAAAGCAATCTACAGATTCAATGCAACCACTGTCAAAATTCCAACATTATTTTTCACAGGACTAGAACAAATAATTCTAAAATTTACATGGAATCACAAAAGACTCCAGAAGGCCAAAACAATCTTAAAGAAGAACAAAGTTGGAGGTATCATGCCCCCTGATATCAGACTATAGTACAAAGCTACAGCAATGAAAACAGTATGATACTGTCACAGAAACAGGCACCTAGATCAAAGGAACAGAACAGAGGGCCCAGGAATAAACTCATGTACATAACATCAATTAATATCTGACAAAGGAGGTAACGATATACAACAGGGAAAGGACAGTCCCTTCAATAAATAAGGCTGAGAAAACTGGACAGCTTCATGTAAAAGAATGAAATTAGACCATTATCTTATACTAATGCAAAAATTAATTCAAAATGGATTAAAGACTTAAATGTAAGACCTTAAGCCATAAAACTTATAAAAGAAAATATAAGCTATAAGCTTGGACTTAATGATTTTTTTTTTAATCTGACTCCAAAGGTAAGGAAAACAAAAGCAAAAGTAAACAAATGGGACTACTCCAAACTGAAAAGTTTCTATAGATCAAGGAAAACCACAACAAAATCAAAAAGCAAGCTACTGAATGGAAGAAGATATTTGAAAATTATGCATTCAATAAGAAGACATGGGGTTTTGATATACACATACACACACAATGGACTACTAATTCAGTCAGAAGGAATGAAATCTTGCCATTTGCAACAACATGGATGGGCTTTGAGAGTATCATGCTAAGTGAAATAAGTCAAACAGAGAAAGACAAATTCTGCACAGTTATATATGGAATCTAAAGTCAAAACAAATACACAAAAACAAGACAAAACTCAGACTTCTACACACAGAGAACAGATTAGGGATTGCCAGAGGTAAAGGAGGTTGAGGAGGAGAAAAATGCATGCAGCATATCAAGAAGTACAAACTTCCAGTTATAAAAGAAATAAGTCATGGGGATACAATGTGAAGCATGGAGAATATGGTCAATAATACAGTATTAACACTGCATGGTGATGAATGGTAACTAGACTTTTTTCATGGTGATCATTTTGCAATGCATACCAATGTGGAATCACTATGTTGTACACCTAAAACTAATATAATATTGTGCATCAATTATAACTAAATTTGTAAAAAAGATTAAATTTTAGCCCTCCAGATCCTATGATAATGTGATAATGGAAGAACTTTAACTACTTGTTGAAGTAGAAGTGACGACAGGAGGAAGAATGCATGGGTTTCTCTAGTACCTGTAAAATCACATCAGCACAGTAACCAAGTATTATAACTCAATATAAAAATATTTTATTTACAGAAGCGATGATTATCCAACAAGAGAAGGTCCTATTTTTACTAAAAGCCTAAAGTATAAAGGTCTACAATTTTAACTACAAATTTATGTATTCTTTATACAAATATTTATTGAGTATCAACTCTATGACGTGTGCTGCACAACGTTGGGAAGTAGAAAACTGGGGGAGAATGACATAGTCCCTATCTTCGTGGAATGGAGAGGAAGTATCCAAAGATGATAGTCTCTTAATCAATGATATATAACATGCACAGATGAAAGTAAATTATTATTAATATTATTATTACTACTTTATTGATCACAATATTTTAAATTGAAGAAATTTAAAGATTACATGCTACATAATTCCATTTAAACAGCATTGTTGAAATACCTATTTTATTTTTTATTTTTTTAAGTTTTGTAATGTTTATTTTTGAAAAAGAGAGACCGAGAGAGTGCGAGTGGGGGAGGGGCAGAGAAAGAGAGAGAGAGACAGACAGACAGAAATCAAAGCAGGCTCCAGGCTCAGAGCTGTCAGCACAGAGCCAGATGTGGGGATCAAACTCACAAACCACAAGATCATTATCTAAGCCAAAGTTGGACATTTAACTGACTGAGCCACCCAGGTGCCCCTGAAATAACAGAATTTTAGAAACAGAGGGCAGATTAGTGATTGCCAGGAGTTAGGAACCAGGAAGGAGGTGGAAGGGAGGTAGGTGTGGTTTATGAATAAACAATATGAAAATCCTTGTGCTACTGAAACTGTTTAGTATCTCCACTATGCTGACTGATACAGGAACCCAATTCAGTGATAAGACTGAAACACCCAACACACACACAAACACACCCAACACACACACAAAAGAGTAAAAGTAAAACTGAGAGAAATTTGAATCAGCTAGGCACATCAATATCAATATTCTAGTCATAATATTATAACTAGATTTGTGAAATCTTACCATTGAGGAAAACTGGACAAGGTTTACAAGGAATTTCTCTGTATAATTTCTTACAACTACATGTGTAATAGTTAATTTTATGTGTCAACTTGACTGGATCAAAAAGAATACTCAGATAAATAGTTAAACATTATATCTTGGTGTATCTTGAGAGTAATTCTAGAAGAGACTAGCATTTGAATTGGTGGACGCAGGGGCGCCTGGGTGGCTCAGTTGGTTAAGCGGCCAACTTCGGCTCAGGTCACGATCTCGCAGTCCGTGAGTTCGAGCCCCGCGTCAGGCTCTGTGCTGACAGCTCAGAGCCTGGAGCCTGCTTCAGAATCTGGGTCTCCCTCTCTCTGACCCTCCCCTGTTCATGCTCTGTCTCTCTCTGTCTCAAAAATAAATAAATGTTAAAAAAACAAAATGATTTGGTGGACGCAATAATGCAGATGGCCCTCCTCGAAGGTGGTGGGCACCATCCAGTCCTTGGAGGTCCTGAACAGAACAAAAAGGCAAAGAAAGTTGAATTCACTCTCTGCTGGTTGAGCTGGGACATTGATCTTCCCCCATCCTTAGTATTCTTATCTCTTAGGCTTTCAACTTGGATAGCATCTACACCATTGGCTTTCCAGCCCTCAGGCCTTCAAACATCACCACCAGGTCTCCTGGGTCTCCAGCTTTCAGTACACAGGTCATGACACTTCTTATTACCATGTGAGCCAGTATCTTGTAATACATCTTTCCTATCTTTCTATGTATCTATCTATCCATCCATTCATCCATCCATCTATCTATCTCTTACTCGTTCTGTTTCTCTGGGAAACCCTAATATAACATTGAATCTACAATTATCTCAGTAAAAGTCTCAACAAAATAAAAAGAAAGATGGATTTTAAAGTTCACTGGAAGCTAGATTCTAAGCTCAGATGATATGTCTGCACAGAAATAGTTTTACCTATCTAACTCTCAGCTTTCTCCCCTATAAAATGGAGATGATAATTACCATAAAGATATCATGTGATCCATTCTTTCATTCATTCATTTATCCATTCAAACATCAGGTCTGCACTGAGTTCCAGGTGCTGTACTAACAAGCTGGAAAAACACATGCTACTACTATTAAAACTTCTACTACCACCAAATATTACCCCGACTGTGGCCACTGCTACTATCACTGTTACTGATTATAATGGAGATTCCTGACCTCAGAGAATAGAGGAGCCAGTAAGAGAGCCAAATTAACAGATGCTCTGTTTTGACGAATGCCACTGTAGAAAGAAAAGACTGCAGAAGTAGCAAACAGTAGGCCTCCCACCGAGATTTTTAGAAGCTAGGGAGAGGGGTGCCTGGGTGGCTCAGTCGGTTGAGCGACCGACTTTGGCTCGGTTCATGATCTCACGGTTTGTGAGTTCGGGCCCCACGTCGGGCTCTGTGCTGACGGCTCAGAGTCTGGAGCCTGCTTCTGATTCTGTGTCTCCCTCTCTCTCTGTCCCTCCCCTGCTCATGCTCTGTCTCTGTCTCAGAAATAAATAAATATTAAAAAAAAATTTAAAAAAAAGAAGCTAGGGAGATTTCTAGACTACGTGATGCTTGGATATTCGTCCTGAGGTAGACATCCAGGAAAAGTGTAAGGGCTTTACACGCATTGGAAGCAGAGTGCAAAAGCTCAAAGACCTAACAGATTTGGTGAATTTGTGAAAATCTAAGGCATCCAGTACCTCTGAAATATAGAGGAGACAGATAATCTGCAGTTTTACTACAATAGAACATGTAATATAAAGATGACCATAAAAAATCAGTCCAGTAACTCCTTCCAGTGACACCAGACTTGGATAAGATCCAGAAATACTACTGACAGTGCATGGCAATCACACAGCACTTTAGCTATTGTTAGCTGTAGTATCATTAGGTATAATCGCAGTAATAGTAATAGCAAAAGTAGTAACATTTAATGTTACTTTTAATAAAGTCTTTAATAAAAACTGACTTTTACTGAGCTAGCTACTTTTCAAACTAAATTAAACTGCCATTGTGGTAGAGAGATTAAGTATTCTGTGAAACAGGACACTTAAGATAAGTGTGACCTATGTTGCTGGTCAGATGATGATCCACAGTTTTTTTTAATGTTTATTCATTTTTGAGAGAGACAGACAGACAGACAGAGCACAAGCCAGGGAGAGCAGAGAGAGGGAGACACAGAATCCAAAGCTGGCCCCAGACTCTGAGTTGTCAGCACAGAGCCTGACGTGGGGCTCAAACTCACAAACCGTGAGATCATGACCTGAGCCAAAGCCAGACGCTTAACAAACTGAGCCTAAACAAGAGGTATTAATACTAAATGCTTCTATTTGATTATATGTCAAATGGAACAAAATCAAATACACACGCCTTACATATGAGATAACATCTTACTAAAAGATAATTCTGCCACTATTCTTGTTCAGTTAAAACCAAAATTTGATTATTCTCTAAATGATAACCTTCAAAATTCACTGTTGGACCTCGCCAAAACCTTAAAGAGTTAGGTGAAATTTGGCCTATGACAGTCATATGAAAATTTCCTCTCTCTAAATCAAGTAAATGAGTAAAATGGTGTTCCAGTAAATGAATAAAATTGTATGCTGTAAAATATTGACCCATGGTCTATTATTAAAAGTCAGTTAAAATATACCTGTAGCTCTTAAAAACAAACAATGAAAAATGCACACATATAGCACTTTTGCAATAGAGTCTGCGAAAGTTCATCTCAAATGTATCTTAACATTTGAGTTCCTGTTTCTTCTATGTGTTTGAACTATTTTATCGCTTTCTACAGGAGAACAAGAATTTTCATTGTGTACTTCTCTTTAGTTTTTACTTATAAAATTTGCATTGTAAGTATGAAAGCAAAGGTTCTGAATTATTTTTTAGGTCATATAATATTGATGACATATGGGCATTATCATTTAAAAAATGTTATAGTCTCATAATGTAATGAGTCCAAATAATCTGAAATTGAGAAACAAGATGGAAAAACAGGGGTTTGCTGTTTTTATTTTGTACAAGGACCAGCAGATGATTCCTTTTTAATAATCCTTCAATTATCTTTGAAAGGCAACTGAGGGTCTATCTTATTAAGCAAAAAAAAAAAAAAAAAATCCAAAACTAAAATCTACAACACAAGTCAGAATGTTTTCTTTGCTTAAGTTTAAATCATCTAACGTGGTGATACTGGGATGAAGTAAAACACTAAGTCAATTCCAGTGCTACATGTAACTTACCATGTAATGAGCGTCACCTGAGTTGCAAATTATGAAAAAAATCTGAACTATGACATGCACTTCATCTAAAATGTTTTGTCATAAAGTTTTCTTAAAAGGTCAGGATTGTGCCCCTTTATTCTAAATAAGAATCTGAAACTAAGAGAAGTTGAGTAATTTGCATCAGATCATGGATCTTACATAGGGTGAAAATGATTCAAGATCTTTTTCTGAACTCTCTATTCAACACACTGCCTCATTTTCCCTGACAAACAATGTGATCATGGGAAGAAATCAGCCTCAACAATTTGTCCAAGGTTATAGTCACGTCACACTATCCATCAATGTACTCAGTCCTTTTCCAATTCTCTGAGCCTCCCTGGCCAGATGGAAGAAGAAGGCCAAGAGAAGGGATTTGTGCCTTGTGATATTCTGGCCATTTTGCTCCAGGAAAAAGGGCCAATTTGAGCAGAATTATGTTGTTTCTTCAAGGGACATGAAAAAAAAGTAGCCAATTAGGAACATGGAAAGTATTACACATACACATAGCCGGTCGTGGAACTCTAAAAACTATTTTATGAATCATATATAATATCAAATGTCAGGGAGCTTCTTTATTTTGGAATCAATGATCTTCAGAAAGCAAGGAAATGAAATCAAAGTAGACTGACCCAGTTTTAAAACAAATGATAGGAAAGGAACAAAAGAAGGAAGGGGGAATGACGTGTCTCAAACTTAACTGACAGAGCTATAAAGATCTTTAAAAGAGAAAACTAGACAAAGCGAAATGTGCATAAAAGAAAACAGTAAAAAACAACAACAACAACAACTAAATGGCTCTAATTTCCTGACAAATTTTTGCAAGTATAAGCCTGAAATAATTACTTAGCATAGCACTCAAAAGAGATCAGAACAGAAACTAAAGACATCTTTTGTTTAAGTTTTTTTTTGTTTTTTTCTTTTTAGTAAATTATAAGGGCTCAAGTTTCATTATGTGCAGCATTAAATGCACAGTCAGCTTTTAAATATCCCATAAAAGCACTATAGAAAAAAGTTTTCAGTTCATTTCCCTTGTAATACAAATTATACTTTTATCGAACTTCTTTTGAAAATGCTGATCTTCATGATCATATGCTTAGGCTACATCATCATAAACAATACAGTTTTTCATTTTTAAACATGTTTCTCAGTTTATCTTTATAGAAGGTTTTCACTGTTTTAGTTAAGTTTCTCTCATTTTATATTTCTGTACTGAATCGTGTTTGTATGGGATTTAAAGACCGAATACTCCAAAAAAGGGAAATCTAAACACACTTAAAACATGACCAATTATACCAGGTTATTGTGACTTTGGGACAAGGTAGAGGTTCCACATGAAGAACATGCTGAAGACTCCTGGAACTGCCATTTTTAGCTATCAAAACCCCTCTACACTGCAGCAGGGGCAGGCGTATCTGTTAGCCTATGATTTCATTTAGGCACTACCAAACCCAGGTAGATCCAAAGGTACCACAGTCAGACCTGATTACGAATTAACAGAAGCTGTCCTGGAATAAGTTCTTGCTTTTATCACCTTCTTGCCATCATGGCTGATACAGAATTATTGTGTCTCCTACACTTTAAATCCATCCACGTAATCCTGTATGGTACCTGCTTGTGTTCACTGGCTATTACCTATCAGCTACTGCATCCAACAATACATATTGATTCATCCATCTCAACACTATTTGTGAGATTGCGCTCTTGGTTATCTATCACAGTCTGTCTAAGTATATGATGAATTTGTCCCCATACTGTCACCAAGGCATGACTCAGGTAAGAGAACGTGGCTCTAATAGCAATTGTTAAAATGAGAGCTGAGTCTTATACATGTAATATTCACACATAAAACAATCACCACCATCTATAAAGATATGACATGATTCTTTACTATCAAAATTTAGTATCATGATTCTTTAGTAACAAAAACAAGTGTTAGCTGAACCCCACCTAGTCTTAGCGATGGTTTTTCAGAAGCAATCAGTGACTCATGCTTTTCACCTTCTCCATCTATCACACCCTGACCCACTGATGAATTCCAGATCCTGACTCAATGGAAGAATTCAGTCAACTGACCTGGATTCTAAGATTAAATAAGCATTCTACCTGATAATGAATATTAAAGTATATCTTCAAGATATCTCTGTATTAATCATTTATCACATAAATTCGCTTAATTTATTTTAAAATCATTAAAATACTTTAAATCATATATTACCTTTATTGTAATATCAGAAAATTGATGATAATAATTATATTTCTTTATATATCATATCTTGGACAGGAATATGGCACACTTGGATATCTTCTAGGGAGACAAGGCATTAAACACAGCTTTACGTGATAATTTCTAGACACAATTATGGAAGTATACTTGTATCAAACCAAGGCTAAACAAACAGACTTGTAATAAAAATAATACATTAGAAACCACAAAGAACACTGTATTTAGAAGGGGCTATGGCTGGAGAATAAAAACATTTTACTTCTATTCCTCACTCTAACAAAAGTACTTGACCCTCAGCAAGTGACTTAAATCTTCAATCAGAGTTTCAGATCCCTTTTATATAAAATAAGGAAGACCAACCTGCCTAACACCCACTGTGGTCACAAAGACTAGAAATATAAGCATATATTTGACTTATTATGTTAAGTAAACTATAAATGCCTGCACTTGAGAGGGTAGGGGAAGATCACCTGGGGTGGGTCCAACAAAATGGCACACCATTCCATTATGCCAGAGTGGGGGAAACATTGTGGACTTATAATTTCCAAAACTAGATGAGACAATGTAGTTATATACAGTGGGCTTGAAGGTCCTAAATATGAACCTCTTAAATACTTCATCTTGGGTATATTAAAGATGCAGTGAAATCAGAGGCACAACTCTTCTATGGTGCATAAGTAAGCATGTGCAGGATTTAATGGAAATGCTGAGTTATGGTACCACGTTCACTGCGATTCTGCATTATACACTGAATTATGCATTATGATTGAGGAACAACACACTGGATATGACATGTTTTAATGCAATGTCAATAAACTTTAAAATTTTATAAATAAAATTTGAAAGGATAAGCAAAAGATAGATAGATAGATAGATAGATAGATCTATATACAATGAAATTTATTCAGTCAAAAAATGAAGGGAATTGTGACACATGCTACAATATAGATGGACCTTGTGGCCATTAAGCTAAGTGAAATAAGCCATTACAAAAAACAAAAATGTATAAATGTATAATTTTATAGGATATATTCTATTTCTTGTTGAAATAGCTGAAAGAAAATTAGAACTTACAGATTAAGTCATTTAAAGTGATACAGTGAAAATGATTGATGATAGATAGATAGATAGATAGATAGGTAGATAGATGCCTCATATATCCATCTCATTGGGTGTTTCTCAACACCCACTCTAGTTCGGTACCACTCATCCTTCATTCAACTTATAACCAAGTGCTTATTCTTTGGCATATATTATGTTATACAATAAATCAATAGTGTATAGTGGAATGTTTGTATGTGCTTTTGGGAAACACTCTGTTTTGATCAATTCCTTTCACTGAATGATAGCACTCATTCTGATCACCTTCATAAACAGTCAAATTCAAACTTACTTTTAAAAATTGAAATAAAAATAAATCACATTTGTTATAACCAATGATTTTTCCTTATCTTTGATGAAGGAACAATGGGTGAGAAATCAATTCTTACCTTGCAGGAGGGAAAATTTTAATAAATTTAATAAAATTTAATAAATTTTAAACCCCTCCTTACAAGTCTCCCCATCTAACCTTTCTCCAAAATATTAGAGGTTCTTGGCTGAAATCAAATCTAATGATTTGTAATGATTTGTAATGATTTATAATATTTAGTATCTTTCTAATAAAATACTTCTAAGGGGTGCCAATAAAATTAAATTCTCTAAAACTAAAAACATGATTTAAACTAAAAGCCAATGGCAAAAGGTATTTCTATAGTTTCTGAAATATGTCTACAGTTTGTTACACATTATCTTCAACACAATAATAACTTAAAGTAAATCGCTACTTGTCTAAGTGTTTATATAGCTACCATTATAATTAATGGGCAAATAGCTCACTCTTCAGTTAGTAATCCATATTATGGAAATCAAAGTTAATTTTGCAAATACAACAGGTTACCAAGAGAAGTTGTAGAATTTCATTCATATTGACCTTAAAAATCAGATCGTTGATGACCTCTAAGGAAGGCTACTATAGATAAACTTGAAGGAAAGGAAATAAAACAATAACTTTGGTGGACGTCTTCACATTCTGATACTGTGTAAACTCCTCATGACGAACACTCACTCCATCTTAATCTTCTTCAAAATGAAGCCCCAGTAAGTGGATGATAGAAATATACATTTTTATCTTACTAGAGTTTAGTCAAGATACTTATACTGGAATCCTTTTTTACCATGACCACGAAGGAAACGGTGTCTGAATATGTGCAGACATTGTTTGTATAGAAACTTATTCTGACCTGAAAAGTTAAAGGAATATATTAGATACATGAAAACCAAGTTCCTCGGTGATTTCTTTCATCAAGAAAGCAAGCTCGGGGCACCTGGGTGGCTCAGTCAGTTAAGCATCTGACTCTTGGTTTCGCCTCAGGTCATGACCTTGTGGTTTATGGGTCGGAGCTCCACATTAAGCTCTGCGCCAACAGTGTACAGCCTGCTTGTGATTCTCTCTCTCCCTCTCTCTCTGCCCTTCCCCCTCTCATTCTGTCTCTCTCTCAAAATAAATAAACTTAAAAAAATTTTTTTAAAAAGAAAGCAAGCTTGACGAATACATCACATTTTTTAAGAAATCAGTTGTCCCTTATGTATTCCTAAAATAACTCCTCACAGTGTATCCCAATATACATAATCTTAGCTCCCTATTACAGCCCATATTAACCAATGTGCTCAATTCCATAATTCCCATGATTATACAAACATATATACAAATACATACACTAATTTTGTGTTTATCAAAATAGAATTATTCTATATTCCTTTCCTTTAATTATTTGTTATATATCATGAGAATCTTCTCAAGTAACTTATGGAAGTCTACTTTTTTCCTTCGTCAAAGGAATTTAAGATAACTTTATATAATTAATGTAAATAATAAAATTATGTTACATTTATACAAATGTATACAAATGTTTGTCAGTGTTTGAAGAAAGGCCTGTAGAAAAGTATTATGATACAAAGAAGTACAGAATGTTTTGTATTTTAACTTATGAGTAATATCAAGGTTTAGATATTCCGAAAGATTTCCATATGTATTAAGAATTGAGTGATGTATTATTGGAGAATTATCATTCTTAAGATAATGCCCATTATGCCCATGTTAAACAAATACCCATATTTTAAGATCAATATTCTATTCTCTATTCTCTATGTCACAAAAACCTAAAATTTATATTCATAATATTCATTTATTAGTTCTCATATTTTATATGCAAATATAGGACAGTTTCCTTTCTGACATACATTTATAGTTTATCTTTTCTTACAAAAGTATTTTTCAGTAATGCATTTTTAATTGATGCATTATTCTCTCTCACATGCCAGCTTTAGAGGTAGTTAATTACATTTGACAATTAAGTCACATTTTATGTACCACCTAGTAAATTTTCATATTTAAATAATTTTTGAGCTGATAAGCATATTATCAAATAATTTTACTGAGTAGTTGTTTATGCAGACAGCTCCTCTCTTAATAATTTATACTCCAGATGTATATAAACCTACTTAGCTGGATGCATCAATTTTTAAAGATTTCCTATAGCAAGGTGACACTTAGATAACATTAGTAACATGTTCAGTAGATGGGTAACTTAGGTTGTGGTTCTCTCAAAGTGCTAAAATCAAATGAGCACTTTCAATGTACAGAATAATTGGGGATTTCTATGGGACTACCTAACAATGCTGTGGGCACATTAAATACTCATCATCAAATTTTAGCTCCCATTTCATATATTTGTGAAGGATTTCAATAGGAATATACGCATAATGCTTTAAAAACATAACTGATTCTAAAGTCATACTAAATTTCCTTTTGATTTTTAAGTAAAAGGCAGAATAGAAAATCCAACAACCTAAAATACACCATCTCAAAAATTCATTTTACAATGTTATAATTTTTATGTTTACATTGAATTTTCCTGTCCACAGAGTTACCATTGATAATTTGACACAAGGTCAAGTATTGGCCTTAATAGCTATATTATTTTATAGCTGACAGAAACCTATACAACCAATAACAATAGCAGAAGCAACAACAATGGTAACAGCAAACAAATAATGATTTGAGTAGACACCTTAAGGGTTTACGTATGTTACAGAAAACGATGCATTCATAGTAAGTAATACTATATATGGAATAATCTCAAATCAAGTATCTTTTTAAAATGTGCTAATATTTACAAAAATTAACCTAAAGACTGATCCCCATCTCCCGAAAAGGGTATACTAATGAAAAAAATACATATTCAAAGACTAAAATCTGATTATAAAATCAAGCATTTATTGACTTATAAAGAAGATGATAAATTCATCAGCAAAAGATAAATCTTTTTTAACATTTCAAATTTTGCCAAACTGCATAGAGAACATCCCATGAGGAAATATTGTCCTTGTGTCTTTAACTGGAGATTCATTCACTGATCATGGGACACTAAAACAAGGACACTCCCTCCTCAGTAAATCTGGAGACAGGTCATAGAGGCATCTGTTCTCCATATACCTATTTAATGAGGTCATTTGGTACACATGCCATGCATTGGGGAGTGCTTAATTTTTATTTGAAGCATTAATCTAGCTAAGAGTTAGTGAATTAAAATTATCTTTGAAATGAAATAGAACACTCCTTTGTCTAATTTGCTCAAATTTATTGACATACAACTCTTACATATAAACCATTTTGCAAATGGCTAAGAATAAATATATTAGTCATAGCACATATTTCCATCAAAATAACCAAACACTTCCACGACCTTGAATAATAATTAGTACTCACCAATTTTGAACTATGAATACTGAATTAACTAGCAATAGCCATCTTTGACGATTTGGGACTCTGGACACCCTGCCATACAGGAATACAGGAATAACCTTTTAAGCCACTATTTTTAATAACAAGGAATATTTACATGAGTAGAAACACTCTCTAAAGAAGATTTAGCTATTTAAAAATAAATAAAAATATTCATGCAGTGCCAGTATGCCTACAAGTTTATGATGCTTGAGCTGTGGATTTAAGTATTTGTTTTTGTTGTTATTTTAGGGGAATTTTGTGATTCACAGATATAAACAGAAGCAGTAAAGCTTGATTCTTGAAGGTGTTCATATGATCAAATTGAGAAACCAGCGCACATAAAGACTTGGAATTTTCAAGTTAGTATCTGTATTAAATGGAATTCAAGGAACAGAAGTACTGTTGGGCCTTAATTTCTAAAATATTATATTATGTTTAAGTGAGACTCCTGACTCTGAAAAAGAGGTGACGGTGGGTAATCAATCAGTCCACTGACCAAGATCTTGCAGATTTGATGTCTAGGTTAACATATGGGAAAAATCTAGTAAGAGTCCCACAACTATACAAAATTACAATAAGCTAAAAACTGTGTCTGGAGACCTAAGGTTAACATTTCTCATCTTCATGGGACACAGTGGAGAATTTTTTTTAGTACTGTCCATGTGAATTTCTAATAAACAAGAGATGAAAGTGACAGAGAAACCACACTTCTCAGAGGGGTCTGAACCTACAGCAATTCCTACAACGACTAGTGTGGTTGGTCACCACTTGCAGGTAGAAGCTGGGAGGCTTTGAGGGGAGAAAAAAGAAATAAATGACAAGAAACCACAACCACTGATGCATCAATACATCAATGACAAAGCAGGAGTGCAATTTTTAATGAGTGCTGTGATTGAGGAACTCTGGAGAGAAGATATCCAAGAAGTTTTTTTTGCACAGCACATTCCATAAAAGTGCTAGGTCAGACTTTTTAAGAAGCAGAATAAAGATTAACACTGTTCTTCAGGACAGCTGCACTGGGACTCCTTTTATTGCACTCAAAGCATCAACTGAGACCTCAAGGATGATTAAGGTTATGTATTTGGATTAATATCAAAATCCTTAGCATGTTCTTCAGGGACTGGTTGTAGTCTTACCCCTGTCTATACCTCCAGTTCCAGAACATCCACATTCACTGTGCTGTCACCACACTGACCTTATTTTGTCTCCAGTATGTACTAAAATTCCACATAGGTCCTGTTCCTTCTACTGACATTTGTGTTCCCCAAGTCTTTGCCAAGAATCTCCAGCATCACTCACATCTCAGATCAGATAACACACCACTTCCTACATGTCTAAACCAAAAAAACTGACCCATTATTATTTCTCATTATGTCCTTCAGTTTTGTTTTCTTCCCAGATGTCATCAAAATATAATTATGTATGCAAAACTCCACTGATAAAAAAAAAAGCCTTTTGTGGGGGTGCCTCGGTGGCTCAGCCGGTTGAGCATCCAACTCTTGGTTCTGGCTCTGGTCATCATCTCACAGTTTGTGAGTTTGAACCCTGTGTCAGGCTCTGTGCTGCCCGTGCAGAGCCTTGCCTGGGCTTCTCTCTGTCTCTGTTCCTCCCCTGCTAGTGCTCTCTCTCTCAAATAAATAAACTTGGGAAAGAAAATTTAAAAGACTTTCTTTTATTATTTTATTCCAAAACTTAACAATGTGCCTCATAATGAATAAGCTCTTAAAGGTATTGAAAAATGCAAGTAAATATTAATTAGAATAAACAATGCCACTAATAAGTACCATAGGGAGCATGTGATTTGATTTTTGTTTGGTTAGTTTTTGTTATGCTGTTTCTTTTTTTCTTTTAAAGTTTCTCACATATATTAAGGTGAGAATTGTATTCTTTCCTCTGGCATGTAAATTATTATGTGATTTTTAAACTTCACAATTATGTATTTCATCATTTCCATGGTGCTAAGATGAAGATAAGTAGTTTTCTGACTTGAGGGACAAGTTCAAGATTAGCACTGATCCACAGAGATGTAAATCTATTCACTTGTATGTACTATAGAGCTGGTTTTGCCAACAGTGGGTAAAAGAAAAGAGTTAGGGGCGCCTGGGTGGCTCAGTCAGTTAAGTGTCCGACTACGGCCCAGGTCATGCTTGTGGTTCGTGAGTTCGAGCCCCGCGTCGGGCTCTGTGCTGACAGTTTGGAGCCTGAAACCTCCTTCGTATTCTGTGTGCGTCTCTCTCTCTGCCCCTCCCCAGCTCATGCTCACATTCTGTCTCTGTCAAAAATAAATAAACTTAAAAAAATTAAAAAAAAAAAAAGAAAGGAGTCAGGATCATTTTGGACTAGAAAAAGATGACTAAAGAGTTTTTATTTTATGTTAATTTTCATGCTCTCTTTTCTCAGGTTAGATTTCATTATGATAAACTATAGTGTAAGATTAACAGCGCAAAGATCGAGAAAGGGCAAATGGTTCCCTTTTGAGAACTCAAAACAGTATTTTGTTTTATTCATGCATATTTCTTCATATGTATTTTATATATAATCATCTCTTTTGCTTTCTGACGTAGAATAAACTTTCCAATCCAGAAAAGCATTATAATTTTGCTTTCTGAAAATGATTGTATGATTATTTTCAACCATAGATATGAGAGCTTTCTCTCTCTCTCTCTTTCTTTCCTTTCTTATTTTTGAGGGCTTTCTTTTCTAGGCAAGCTAGAATTGACTTTTTTATTAGTGTAAAATTAAAAACACACAATACATTTTTCTCCTCCAAAATATGTGTTTATTAGTTGATATATTAGTTTGATAGGGTTACTATTACAGAATACCACAAACTTGGTGGTTTAAACAACAGAAACTTGTCTCACAGTCTGGAGGCTAGAAGTCTGACATCAAGATGTCCACAGGGTTGGTTCCTTCTGAAGTCTCTGAGGGAAAATTTTCAGAGGGAAAATCATGCCTTTTTCCTAGCTTCTGGTGATTTTCTAGCAATCTTTGGTAGCCCTTCACTTTTGCTGAATCCCTATTTCTGCCTTCATCTCCATAAGGCATTCTCCTTGGGTGTCTATCCCCAAATTGCCCCTTTTATAAAGACATCAGTCACATTGGATTAGGGCCCACCCTAATTACCCAAATAGATCTGTAAAGACCCCATCTCCACCTCAGGTCACATTCTGAGGTCCCGGTGTATAGGATTTCAACATAGGAATTTGGGGGAGATACAAATCAGTCTCTCACTGTTGGTTGATTAGTTTTAAGACATCACATAGCTTCACAGGCCATCAATCAGAACATACAGAACAAATAATTAAAGAAAAAGGAAATTAACAAGTAAATTAATTTACAATGAATTTAAAAGATATTTCAAGTTAAAATTATACAAAGTAAACCAGATCATTGTAAAATAATTTTGGAAAAAAAATGTCAATTGATGGACCTATGTCACACTTGTTAAAAAAAAAGTCACTATATTGGGTAAAATACAGTAAAACATAGTTAAATAAATGTAAATACTATGAAAGCTCCAAAAGAGTACTGGCTGTAAAACCAGAAATAAAATAGGCTTGAATCCAAATTCTACTTTTTACTAACCTAAGAACCTAGTTGGAGCCAAATATTTTCTCTAAGTCTCAGCATTCTTGTAAATAAAATAATATCACCTCTACTCCTACTTATCACAATGCTCTAATTATGTATTTATTTATGTATTTATGTATCTAATTATTTATGTATTCTCCCTCCAGCTACCTCTCTAGTTACCAAGTCCTAAAAGGGCAGGCATCATCTTCCCCTGACTGCCTAAAGCATGGCACTAAGTAGATGCCAACTGTTTGCTGGGTGTACATCACAGGGGGATAATGAAACTGTGTGTAAGTTGGGATTTACCACCAAATGTTATTTTTTGTGATTTATTGATCCGATTAAAATAGATGTTCTATAACTACAACATTCTATATGGGGATGATGATTTCTGTATATTTAAGAAAAAAGTAACCAAAAAAAATATCTTGAGATGTTACCAGTAGTGTTTTGTAGATGGTGATAATTTTATGTATATCCAACTACTATCCTTCAGCTTTGTTTACATTTATCTATACACTGACAGTTAAAAATTAAACATTAAAAAACCCTCTCTTTCCTTCAAGACATTTTCCTCCCTTAAAAAAACAGCATCCCCATTAATGTTTTAACTTTACATTTGATCATTTCCAATAACCAAGTAAACATATGAGTGATATTTTGCTTTATCATTTACGTGAGGAGAGAGAATATCTAGATTAAAGGTACCTAGACAATCCTTACTTTGTAAAGCTGGTTCCCCTCCATCCTCTACTCTGTATTACATCTGCTCTCCAACATAGAATATACAATATGATGATAATTGCTATTACAATAAAGTACTAGTACTGTTTCTGTGATATTATTGTAATTGACTATCAGAACACTGTAAATAAAGATTATTTTTTAAATGCCCCATGAATATTTAATAGATTAGTAGAATTAAATAACAGCAGTCCAGACCCAAAGACCAAAGAGAGGATTATAAATAGTCAGACCTTTAAGTCATAACCACATGTCAAACCAAATTTATATTTTAAACATCCAATCAATCCTAATAACTATTTAATTTCTATTAATTTGCTGAAGTATATATTTCAAAAACATAAAAGGTTAATTTTTGTTTTTCAAGCATCAGCAAAATTATCTGTGTAAATTCTAACTCACCACTGGATGAATGAATTAAATGTTTCCGTTCAGATTATTTATTGAAAGTTTCATCTTTTTATTATAAGAAAGCTCTCTCTCCTTCAACTCAGATAAGAAAGGGATCATTAAAATTTATCAAGTCTAGTAGTATAAAATGCATCTAAATCTAAATGGTCTTGTTCTTTATCTTTAAAACTGGAAAAAACAGCAGTACACCTTACAATAGAAAAAAATGATGTGTTCAGTATCTATAACTGTGGTTGTTAAGAGCAGCCAACTAATAATCAAGCCAAGCCTCAGCAATAACTTGAAATGACACTAAGACTATATTTTCAAGAACACTTTGAAAGAGACTGTTTAATATTTAACATGGCCTTTAACTCTCTTTTAGAATAGAAATATCAAAGTAGCTGCATATTATGTAGATTGGTACCATTCAGCTGAACTCTTCAGACTCCCAGCTTATGTCCGTAGCTGGTTTCTTTGCTATGAATAGCTATTCTGAACCTGCACATCTTTTCAAACCTTATACTGTCCTTCCTCTCTCTCCACTAAGCACTTACATACCTTGGAGAGAAAGGAAAGAAGTCAGCTGAGAACATCCCTTACGAACACAGGGGATGAAAAAAAAGAGGCAAACCAGAAAACACACGCTTGACAATAGAGAACAAACTGAGGGTTGCTCGAGGGGAGGTGGGCAGGGGGATGGGCTAAATGGGTGGTGGGCATTAAGGGCACCTGTCGTGATAAACACTGGGTGTTATATGCAAGTGATGAATCACTAAATTCTACACCTGCAACATATATTATACTGTATGCTAACTGGAATTTAAATAAAAACTTGAAAAAAGAAAACAAATTTAACTTTAGGCCCATCTTCATTTGGATTGTTCCCTTCCCTCAGCATTTCTAGCTGCATGCCTACTGCCCACAAAAGTCTCTACTTGGGTCCATCAAGCAATCCCTCATCATTTTATAGCTTACACTTCTCCTCTGTTTGTCCCAGTGCTCAAGCTTGTCACATTAAAACATGCCAGTGAACAAGCAAAAAACCTTCTTCCTTTTCCCAATAAAAACACATATATACATCTATACCTATATCTTTCTCTCCTGCTATCTGAAAGTAATTTCTATGAAACGTCCCATAAGCCAAAATAGTGAAAAGCGAAGAAGTGATTACCATTAATTTAGATGGAAAATATTTTTGAGCTTTCCCAGACCCCAAAAATAACCTCCCTGAGGCTTATCAATGCCTTAGGATGGATCTTGCTAACAGATACACAAAATAAATCAAGATTGAACACACAGGTCAAGCTATGGCCGCTCAACGCTGAGATGTTGAGTGCAGTTTCCAGGGAAGGAGGTTTTCGGGCCACTCCTGTTACCTGGGGTGCGTGCCGCCTCCGATAATGGCTTGCTACAAAACAAACACTGAATGATATTTTTCATTTTTCAACTTTTTTTTTAACAGTGAAAATCCTCTTTGGATTTATTTTGGTTAGCGGAAACAGGTATTAATGTGGGTCTTTGGTAAAAGTGAAGTGGCCTAACATGAACTTCGTGGGGATACCTGTATACACATATATACATATATATACACTACTCACTCCCCCCATTAAGCTGTGGTTATTGAAAAAACAGACATATCTCAGTATTCCAATTTTGCCACTTTCTACCTCTGCTTAATACGGTGTGATTGATTACACTCTGTCATCATAGACTGTTTTACTTGGCATTTAATATTATTAGTGTTCCTATATGTCTTGAAACTTGTGTTTCTGGTCTTTTGATGCCTGAAATTATCTGCATAATACATTTACATGTCATTGAATGCTAGAATAGGCATTAAAATGGTTTTACAATTGGTGATTATTTTCACCAATTATATGACCCTTTTACTGTTTTTCAGTAATGTGGTAAGTTGAAATGTATCAAAATATCACTACTTTAACCTGGGTATTATACATAAGAAATTCTATTATATTTAGTAGCAATGGAATACATCTGGAATACATCTGTTATTAGTGTATCTATAATAACCACTCTTTACAAATATGTCAAGCATGTGCAAACATAACCCTAACTTTATAATCAGATTAGTTCAGACATGTGTACGGTATATTTCACATAATTATAATCATACAAAATCCATAAAGGTGGGCATTTCCCCATCTGAACAAGCACATTTCCAAAAAAAAATCATTCAGACATTACAACCTTTTTAATCTCTAGAGCAGAATGTCTCAACCTCCATTTTATTGACAATTCACACTGGATAATTCTTGGTTGATGGCAGTGGTGTTGCACAAGGCAGAAGATTATCAGCATTGTTGGTCTCTATCCACTAATACTGACAGCACCCCCACACTCACGCACAACTGAGATGACCAAAAATATCTCTAGACATTGCCTAACATCTTCTGGGGGACAAAACATCCTCTCTGAGAACCACTGTTTTAGAGACTGAGAATAAGTTAACTTAAAATCAAAGAGGATACTGTGCAAAGCCATTTTTAACTTCTCAATAAAATATGACTTGTAACATAAATGCTATGTGAAAGATAAAGACTACATTAATATACACAACAGGCTATTGTATTCTAAATATAAAAAGGTTCTTAGGTTAAAATGGTCCCTAATACTATGATCATTGAATCCACTGTTCCTATTTACAAAACACTCCTCCATATACATTCCATCAGTCACAAAGTCTAGAATGAAATATTGATTTCATTTAAATTAAACTTTTTTTAAATGCTTGATTTTTTTAAGAACGCTTAACATGAGATCTACCCTCCCAACAATGTTTAAGTCTACAGTAGAGTACTGTTGACTATAGGTGCAATGTTGTACAGCAGATTTCTGGAACTTACTCATCTTATTTACCTGAAATTTGTGCTCATTGATTAGTAACGCTCCATTTCCCCCTGTTCCCATCTCCTGGCAACCACCATTCCTTTTTTTTTTTTTTTAATTCTATGAGTTTGACAACTTTAGATACCTCATGTAAATGGAACCGTGCAGTATTTGTCTTTCTATGATTGGCTTATTTCACTTAGCACAATGTCCTCAAGGTTCATCATCCATGTTGTGGCATATTGCAGAATTTGCTGCTTCATTAAAACAGCATACTATTCCATTATATTTTCTTTATCCATTCATCTGCTGATGGACATATAGGTCGTTTCTACATATTGGGAACAGCACTCTCGTAAACACAGGCATGCTAATAGCTCTTTGAGATCCCAATTGCAAGTCTTTTGTATAAATACCCAGAAGTGAGACTGCTACATCACATGGTTCTATTCTTAATTTTTGAGCGACCTCCATACTGTTTTTCCATAGCAGCTGCACCATTTTACATTCCTACCAATAGTGTACAAGGGTTCCAAGTTCACCACATCCTGGACAACTATCTTTTTTTTTTTTTTAAAAATAATAGCCATCCTGACAGGTATGAGGTGATATCTCATTGGAGTTTTAAATTAAGCTAACCAAAGTCACATCTGAAATTCTGAAACATTTTCTTCAAATACCATATCTTATTAATGTCCCCAAATCTCTGACTTATTTAGCTTCAATCCTTAGCTTTAAATATTCTCTTCGGAATCAACTGATATAGTATAATGTTTTTTGCCCCCCTTAATCTATGTTTCTCTTATGTTTCAAATGCTATGCACTAGATCAAAAAACACAAAAATGCAAAGAAGTTGACATACATAAAATAAAAGGAAGTTCTTCATTTCAAGCATAAAAAGAGTCAAACGTGTGACATGTAGATGAAATAGCTAAAGAAAACTGAAGTGCTTTGAAAGAAACAATGTCCATGCCACAGGAAGACAGTGAGAGTGAGTGAATCAGTTGGAAAAGGAAGAGGGAGAATGGGGAAAAAGAAGACAGTGAAGGAGGAGGAGGAGAAGGAGAGGAAGAGAGGGAGAAATACACTCACCCATGGTCAAAGAATATTTGGGTCATTAAAGTCAAGTTTGAGTGCCATATTTTAAGCAACTATTGGAAGCCAATGATCATGAATTGTCCTTCAAACAAGGTTTGAAGAGGTTTCTAGATGAATAAGGTTCTAGTTGAACAAGGTTTCAGACTAGAAAGTCTGAAAACAGTGTAATGTAAATCATATAAAGACAGCTCTATTTGGCTGGCTGCAGTAAAAAATGCAGTAAAGAATGGAAAAGCTATTCTCAAATATCAAAAAATAAAAATGGACTATAACAAAAAAACACAATCTTTCTTGTTTAGACTACATGGAAAAATGTGACCCAATGATTCAATATACAAGTGAAACTTAAAAAAAGAAAAAAATAGTCTTGTGAATTTCAATGTAAGACTGCTTCCACAAATACCTGAATGTATGGCTGACAAAAGTGTTTCAATATCTATGTAAATCATACCCTTGACATCATATACTTCTAACTCTGTAGACAATTGCTATATGTTTCTCTTTTCCTTTGACTATATCAACAAATGTTTGATGATGCTGTTAATATAAATCAACAATAAAATATAGTTTGCTTTATTACAGAGTAGACATGTACTTAAAGTGTTCTCTCCAAGAAAGACATCCAGATGGCCAACCGACACATGAAAAAATGCTCAACATCACTCATCATCAGGGAAATACAAATAAAAACCGCAATCAGATACCATCTTACACCTGTCAGAATGGCTAACATTAACAACTCAGGCAACAACAGATGTTGGCGAGGATGCAGAGAAAGAGGATCTCTTTTGCATTGCTGGTGGGAATGCAAGCTGATGCAGCCACTCTGGAAAACAGTATGGAGGTTCCTCAAAAAACTAAAAATAGAACTACCTTACGACCCAGCAATTGCACTACTAGGCATTTATCCAAGGGATACAGGTGTGCTGTTTCGAAGGGACACATGCATCCCCATGTTTATAGCAGCACTATCAACAATAGCCAAAGTATGGAAAGACCCCAAATGTCCATTGATGGGTGAATGGATAAAGAAGATGTGGTATACATATACATTGGAGTATTACTCGGCAATCAAAAAGAATGAAATCTTGCCATTTGCAACTACATGGATGGAACTGGAGGGTATTATGCTAAGTGAAATTAGTCAGAGAAAGACAAAAATCATGACTTCACTCATATGAGGACATCAAGAGACAAAACAGATGAACATAAGGGAAGGGAAACAAAAATAATATAAAAACAGGGAGGGGGACCAAACAGAAGAGACTCATAAATATGGAGAACAAACTGAGGGTTGCTGGAGGGGTTGTGGGATGGTGGATGGGCTAAACGGGTAAGAGGCATTAAGGAATCTACTCCTGAAATCATTGTTCCACTATATGCTAACTAATTTGGATGTAAATTTTAAAAAATAAAAAAAAATTAATAAAAAAAGTGTTCTCAGCATAATAATGTGAAAACTGCTCTTAGGTATCCATGAGTACAATGAAATAACATCACAAAACACACACACACATACACACTTAGCAACTAGATCCTAGTATCTCTGAAATTTAAATGACTGAACATGTCTCCCATTTTCTCTGCCCCTCCCCTGTTCTCTCTCTCTCTCTCTCTCAAAAATAAATAAACATTATTAAAAACAAAAATTTCTAGTTGACAACTTTAAAAATGCTTTGGTTAAATGTAAGGGCATCAAGTGGCTGGAGACATTCCCAAGAAGACCAGTATAACGGGGGAGGAACTGCGAAGATCCAATGAGATATGACGAGTAACAACCAGAATTTGTAGAATGTGTAAGTACTTTGTCCCAATTATGGATCACTTACACTTGTGGAGTGTAAGTGTTCAAATACTGGACAATAAAAGGAGATGTTACTCCTCCAACGTCTGGAAACCTTGAGAATATTAGAGTTATATATGTGATATCTTGAAAATGGAATTGCCACTATATGGTAAACCATTTCAAGCTACGAAAGCAGAATACATAACTAGTTTATCCGCTGACAAATAATTCCATCTCTTTATTATATCTCAATAGTTTATTTGTACTTGTTGCAATCACTCCTTTCTTCCCTGTAATCTTTGACCTTCATGTAATGGCTATTGCAAATTCTTTATATTTTCATCAGTGTCTAAAAGGTGAAGTTTAAAGTGCTTACAAAGAAAGCATTTTAACTCCTCCGGAAGCGTGCCTTAAATCTGGTTTTAGAGGCCTGAATCTTCCAATATTTTAAGTTTATATATTATATAGTTATATATTCTATATTTTCATATATTTTTATCTATTTATATATTCTAAGTTTATAAGTTTACTATATAAATTTATTATAAGTTTAATATTTTACAGGTTGCTTTTCCAGTATATTTAACATACAGTGTTATATTAGTTTCAGGTGTACAACACAGTGATCAACAATTGTATCTAAGGCCTTTTTCGGGCAAAGAAACACTCCTTAAAAGGTATTTCACAAAGGAGTCAGATTATGGATAATAAAAAGTTTTCCTTACAACATATTATTAAAGAGGTGATATAATGCCCAAGAAACATATGGGAAGAAAAATACAAAGAGTCCACTGTTTAGTTTCTTTGGTGTTACATGATTCCAGCTCCAATTACTGAAGTGTATCTTTCTCAAATCGGCAAGTTTCCCTTTGCCTTTTCATCTTGATATCCTTTTCTATCTGTGTATTCTCAATTTTTAAATGTTTAAATCAAAGCTACACTGCAACTTTCTACACTACCAGCAATTGGATGAGTTCAGCAACCTTGAACAGGACTGACTCCTCCTTGCCTTTCAGATCAGTTTTTTCTTTAGAAGTAACAAGAAGTCTTTGTGACAAAAACACATATCTCTGTCACTTGCTCTCCACTGACAATTATCTATTTATTTTAATGTGTATCTTGAGGAATTTTTGCAACTTGATAAATGAGTTAGAAGAGTGGGCAAACAAATGTAAAATAAAATTACACCACAGGATAAAGCAAGAAAAAGTCAAACATAATCTATTTCCTCATTAATTTCTATTGGATATTCCACAGTGTTTCTGCCACTTTTCCTCACAAATATATTCAATACACATTGTTGATCAAGGTATATACTATTGGAAAGTTTCATTAATAAATATCACAACCTGACTCTAGGTTTAGATCTTAAAATGAATCCTGTCAGCATTTGTAAGGTTTCTAATATATATACACTGGCTTTTGTTCTTGATTTTTTTTTTACTATGGGTACAGACAGTAGTTGATTCAGTGTAAATAAAAATGCCCAAGCCAGAGTTTCTATCCTGAGAGAGGAAATAGTTTATTGAATATAAAGCTAGTCCTAAAATGAGGTATTTTAAGAACAGGTGTACCATTTTATCTTTTATTCATCCTAATGGATTTCTAGTCCCAAAGAAATGTGTAATATACATTTAGGGATGTGTAAATGTAATAATAATGGTGATAAGAGCTAATAATTACTGAGAATGGGATGATCCAGACACTGTATTAATGTGGATTTTCTCTTTCAGTTCTTCTATCAAGTGTGTGAGTTAGGCTCCTTATTATAATTTTACAAATGAGGAAATGAAGGCTTAGGAAGTATAAATAACAGGTACATCGTGAGGAGGTTATTAGCCTAATCCCTCATGTGGGGCTCTTGAGCTTTCTCCTCACCACTAACCTCTACCATCACTTCCCCCAGTGCTTCCCATTTGTTTTGAGATGTGATATGCTTTTGTGCTTAACATACAACAGAGGAACTGTATGTCCCTCTGAGAGTTCATCCCACTTCAAATTAATGAGCACAGACTAATACAACACTGGTGGAGCAGGACTGCTCTCAAAAGTATCTCAGGTCCCCCATCATTATCCTCTACCTAAAAGGTATCCTATTAATACATTAAAACTATCATTATTTTAAAAGGAATCATCAGTGTAGTTTCCTGATCATGATCTATTAGATAATATGTTGCTAGATCAAGAGAAACGACAAAATTGCTTTTAAACTATCCTACTAAGGTGTCCAATGGACATAATCACATACGCATGCATAAATCATATGGATGGTTTCACAGGATGATGATGTAGTTGATGTCTAAGTGTTTGGGAGTTAAATTTAGCTTACTTTAGTGACATCTCTGTTTTTAACCTCTTTTCTCTGTTTATCCAGAAATATCAAATATATACCAAACTAACGTGTAACAAAGCTGGTTTGTCCAAAAATTAAGAAATGTTAGAAAAAGAAATAACATACATGCATTCCTTTCCTGTGGCTGAAATCTTGTTTCATTATCCATTAAAGTGCTTGTGATATACTCTCCCGTTAATCTCAAAATAAAATTATCCCAACTTACGGCTTTAAGTGATAGCTTCTTTATTTCTGCATTGAAAAAAATTCATTCTAAGAAGGTTTTATTTAACCTGTAAAGATTTGTGAGACATAAACACTCTCATTGATTCTTCTCTCAGGACCGGGAGAGAAGAGTGTAAAAAGTCAAAGGTTAGCTTCAAGTAAGTAGTCCACATTCAGGTTTTGTCATGCTTGGCCCACATCTGTATTTCTCTTCAAGACAAACATTCAGACTCTAAATTTAATGGGCAAACTTGAATTAACTTTTACAAAAATATATTGTACTTAGTCAAATTTTCAATTTATTTCCCTTCTAACAATTTAAAGTAGAGCTTGATATAACTTCTTTAAGAACCAATTTATTTACTTTTTGAATTACTACTATAGAGTGGCCAACTATCAACTAACCTGGAGACAGTATTTTCTTTCATATTTTGAAACTTGGCATTGGTATTTTATTTCTACTTATGCACAGACTTGTAGATGGAACTGTCAAATACGTCTACTAATTGAGTGTCTAAAGATCATAAATCATGAACATTGAGGTATTAATATATACTTATTCTATATGTATGTGTGTTAACATTAATATTTAAGTAATTATTCTTTAGCAGTACATCTTAATAGATTTTATTAAGTCTGTGGTTACAAACCATGCCTCTATATATTTTGTTATAATCATCATGAGCTATCATGAATAGTATATCTTAATGTCCTTAATCAAAATTATAATCCTAACATTTTACATTAATCTATGAAGTTAAGCCACAGGAATATATTAAGTAGTAAGATTTAAAAATTGAAGTCAAAGAGTTAAAATGAATTTTTAAAAGCAGATAATCTGAATACCTTATATCTTCTACACTATGACAACATGTCCAAACTATATTCAACAATGAATTTATATTTATGCCTAGACTCCTAATATGTAATATTATTGAAAATATTTGTAATTTAGATTATGCAATAGCACAAAATGACAAAAATATTTGGCAATGGCAGTTGACTGGGGAAGAGTGACCTGTAGTATACTGTAGTAAACAATGCTTATTTTATCAAAATCAGAGTTTCTAATTCTAAAGTCAAACCAGTGAAAATTTGAAATTTCATTCTAGATCTGGGTTGGGCTGAGTAATTAGTATTTCTAAGGATCATTTCCTAAACCTATATAGAAATAAATTCTGAGATTCCCAATTACATAAAGATACAGAGTTTAAAAAAATAGTTTAAATCTAAACCTATGAGAATAGTATGTGTGTACATATATAACACACATCATTATACTATATATAACCAAATAATAGCATGTACTATATATAGAGAAGAAAATGAGCAGTAAAATACAAAGAAAAAATTAGAAGATGTATGGATAAAACTTAATTTAATGTAACAGAAAATAAAACACAAAAAGATAAAAAGAAGTAAATAAAAATAAAAGCTAATTTCTTAAAAAGGATATACTTGTGACCAAAAAATAGAGGAAAAATATACAGCATTAGGAATATTATAAGGGGGCATAAACATGTGTATGGAAATTAATAATTTTTAAACATGTCACATACAAATAAATGGCAAAAAAATTAAATTTATAGATAACAATAGATTATTTATAAAATTTAGTCTACAAAGTTGACCTCTAGAATTCAGAAAACCTAATCAAAACACACAAAAATAACTGGAAATTAATGAAAGTTAGCTATTTTAAATGGTATATGGTTTATATTCTTCACAGATGAGTTTCATCAAAATCTGTAATAAAAAATTATTGGAAATACAGACAACATGAAAGAATGAGAAAAGTTATCAACTATACCCTGATGTCCATCCCCAATTTTTATATTACAAAGACATTTTAGCTTTCAACATTTAAATGTATAACCAGCATATAAATACTCAGAAGTAATTTTAAAATTCTAAATAGCCCTGTCAGTATGATTTGTTAATTCTATAAAATTACAATAACACTTCCTCAACATCTTCACAACACACACACACACACACACACACACACACACACACAATTTCTTTTTCTGGCTTTTGGCTTTTTTTTTTCTGCTACTCAATAACACGTCTTCTCTAAGTAAAAGAAATTATATGCACACCTTTGAAGGGTGAGTACATGGTGGAAAATGGTAATGAGAATAGTGAAACATGGCAAAATACAAAAATAAAAAAAAATCAGAATTTACCATCTGGGGTTTATGAACCCTTTATTTTCTGAGAGTTCTGTGCTAAATAGTCTAATATTGTCTATTTTTATTTTTGCTTCAGAGGAAAAGAATAAGCAAGATACTATGCAATAGTGTACTTTCTAATTAACAGTGGAAACTCCAGCTGGAACCTAAATTGGGTTCATTACAGGGTTTCTAACCTGTCTGAGCTTGTCTGGTTGACAAGAATATTGTGTCGGCCACCAGAGGTCTATTGCCTAAGGGACCAAAAGCCTTCTGGGAAAGAAATTCATTCTAAGGAAAATGGAGTTTATGGGCTTGAGGGAAGGGAAGATTTTCAATGCCCAGTGTAGACGACAATTCCTTAAATTCTATCCAGCATAGGCCCCACAGAATCTTTACTAAGTGCTAGAAAGAAAGATTCTACAAAGATATTCTGTAGTAAACTTGGACGAAAATCTCTGGAATGCACTGAAGAAAAAGGTATCATCAGTTAGAGTCCCCAGTTATAGAGCTCACTAAGATGATGGTTAAAAGATTCTCTCCCTTCATTGGAGAAGCTAGCCTGATAGCAACAATACTGGAGAAATGTCTTTGAGGTTGATTACCTGAGCCACTGTTTCTGTTAAATCCTAGCTATGGAGAGCAGCAAAACAGTAAATTAGTAACTGTCCTGCAGTAACAGAGATAAAGGTATTCCTACGCTTTTGTGAGACTCCGAAGGACTGAGTTGGAAAAGGAGTGGACCACGGAAGTTGTTTAATAGCAAATGTTACAAAGTTACAGAAACATTCTGTCTGCTCTTTCACACAACAGTATTTGCCATGAGCCCATTACAGCTTCAGACACTGTACTAGGTATCTAAGCCACAATACTGAGCCAAAACACCTATTACGACTAGTCTTATCTCCAGCCAAATGTAGCCGAGGAAATCTGAGTTGTCAAAACCTTGGATGTTGGGGGTGCCTGGGTGGCTCAGTCGGTTGAGTGTCCGACTTCAGCTCAGGTCACGATCTCACGGACCGTGAGTTCGAGCCCCGCGTCGGGCTCTGGGTTGATGGCTCAGAGCCTGGAGCCTGTTTCCGATTCTGTGTCTCCCTCTCTCTCTGCCCCTCCCCCGTTCATGCTCTGTCTTTCTCTGTCTCAAAAATAAATAAATGTTAAAAAAAAAATTAAAAAAAAACTTGGATGTTGAAGATAGAATTTTTTGTATTTTGTTTTCAGCTCAATTTTATATCTGTCTATTAAACATCCACTATGTGAAAAGTTATAGTACTACATATCTCAGGCTGAGTTTCCTGGAAACAGCTTCTGAGGTGCTTTAGCAGCATTTAGGATGTTTATTAAGGAGTGCTCTTGGGGTTAACACCTGTGAAAATGGAGGGGGACATACAGGATTAAGAAAAGGGAGATGTCAAATTGCAATTTAGACCCAATGGCAGCTTCAGCTAACCCCATGGGAATCTCTGGAGTTGGGACTGCTTTAAAAGTTTTCTGAGATGGGCAATGAGGCCCAGACTTTAATATCCCACCTCTACTGGTCACTGGCTAATAGACAAACCCAGGAAAAAGGGAGTGACCTTAGGCATGGGACCATCTACAACCGAAACAGTTCCCAAAGAGGCACAAAATTAGAGAACAAACTGATGGTTATCCAAGGGGAGGTGGATGAGGGATGGGTGAAACAGGTGCTAGCGATTACCGAGGGCACGTGTCGCGATGAGCACCGGGTATTGTATGTAAGTGTTGAATCACTAAATTGTATCCATGAAACTAATATCATGCTGTATGTTAACTAACTGGAATTTAAATAAAAACTTCTTTAAAATCTGCTGTTGCCAGCCTCCCTGCAGCCATACAAACTCCCGTTCCATCTGCACCACACATCACAGTGAAAACCAAGTGATGTTGGGCCCAGATTACTTGGTCTAAAGAGTAGAAAATATAAAGTCATTGATAAAAGGAAATCAAGGTTCTTATACTGTTACCAAACAAATATTTAATAATTTCCACAGCCAAATTCATTTTGGATAGTGCTAGCAGAGTTCCTACAACCCTCAAGAAAAGAACATTAATGATAACCAACAATAGATAACATTTTTAATGCCTGTGTATGCCAAGCACTGACTTCGGGCATTAACCCATTTAACTCTTACGATCACACAGGGATTTGCATGGTGTGTTCATTTCTGTTTCCCTGATAAGAGAGTAAGGCACCAAAAAGGTAATACACCCAATGCTAAAACAGCTCTCAGCCTCTTGCTATACCAGTGATGAACCCGATGGGGAATCCAAAGATCAATAAGACACAGTCTCTGACTTTGATATTTACATTTGATCTTGCATTCTAGTAGAACAAACCAAAATGTTACAAATCTAAAACTGAAATACTAGACTAAGTGGGGTTGGCAAAACACAGAGCTGGAATAAAAAAGAAGAAACCAAAACGGGGCAATGAGGAACACAGAAAGCAATATGAATCAATGTATATTCTTTATTTTGGCCAAATTGTTGGTATTTGAGACTCTAGATTTCTGTTGACATTCATAATCCCCACCACCACCAAAAACAAACAAACAAAACAAACAAAATCTCTGACTTAAATCCCTGACTTTATCTCTGACTTAAATCCTGCTAAAAGCAGAGTTTGGTATAATTATATCACATGGATTCTAAAATGATTTTTTTCCAGGTCACCCTTAAACAAATTTGTAACTTTCCTTTTTCTATCTCTGTTATAAAGTGGGAGGGTCTGTGAAATACAAACTAAGGAGTGATCATATTAAAGTGGATTCATGAGGAATAAACCCAGTTTTGCATTTTACATACAATACTCAGTATCAATTGGATAAACATCCAAATTTTGCAAATTCAGTTAATCAATGCAAGTAGTCATTCAATCAGTCACTTGACCTGAAACAGACCTGTAAGATTACTGTGCATCTAATAAGCCAGGATAATGAATCAGGTTGTCCTCAGATGCTTCCACCCTGATATCAATACCTCCACTTGCACACCATTTACATTTTCAAAAGCCCATTTATACACATAATCTTATGTAATATTAACTACAACATTAAATGGAAACTTCAGGGTATAAATTCCTTATACTTACACACAAACTCTTCATAGTAACAGAGGAAGAAGTGGCTGTGATACTCAGTGGCTGATTCCAATTCTCATGCTCTTTTTATTAGGCAATTCAGAAAGGTCTTTGCCATCAATTATAAATCCATTAAAAAGAATCAAACGTGTAATTAGAAGCCTAATGTTGTGGTATTTTATGGACATAAAAAATTACATTTGGATTTGATCATTATAGGGTATTTAATCTGTATGGTTTAGTTGCATATAAATTAAATATAAAAATAAAGGAAATAACATATAAACCTAGTATTGTAAGATTTCCTTAATGACTACAGAGATAAATTCTGGAATAAATTATAATTAATTCAAATGTGTTATCCCTCAAAATGTGTTCCATATTTAGACTGAGGAGGGTGGGCCAAATAAAACAATTTTATTTCATCAGTAGGGATAAAGTAAAATTCAGAGAAAAGCTGTAATTTTTGCTTTGGTGATTTCCGTAGGGAAGTAATGTAAAATTACAATTGATCGATAATAAAATGTAGTGCTTAAGAGCCCATAAAAGGAAACCATTTGCACAGATGGACCAGCAAAGGATTTTTATTAAGGTAGAAGCACAACAACTTGCTTCTTTGAAAAATTTCACTTAGAAGACCAAAATTTAAGAGTTTTGTATCTGAAAATTAGTTTTAAATGTTAGGCCAATAGAATAACGTAAAAAACAGCTGTTTCAAAATGGAAAAGTCTTCTGAAAATTGGGATTTTCCATTTTATAAAATGCAAACTCATTTAATATATCTTCCAAATGTTCTACTATTAAAGATGTGCATAAAATGTTCTAATGCTTTTTTAGTAGCTTTGTGATTATCTTACGAGAGATGCATAGTGAATAAAAAAATCTCAGGTAAGTAATCTTGAGCCCAACATGGAGGAATCCATGTATATACAGAATTTGAAAAACAAAAAAGCCACATAACTTCATACCCCAGTATTACCAAGGTAATGAGATACAAAAGAGGGTAAGAAAACATTGCATAATATACTGAATGAGTTGATTACATTTGTTTCAATAATTTTTATTGATGCTATTTGTATACTACTTTCATTTATCTCTAAAATTATATCAATAATTTTCTGAAATTCTAATGCAAGTTTCCACATCATATTAAATTCTATTAATAGAATATCTCTCCATTTAGTCATATCCAATTGGATATTATTTAGATTTTTTCATTTCATCAACCACATCCGTACCTTCAGTCAGTGTGAAATAAACAAGCAAAATAAAAAAAAAAACTTTCTATTCATTTTTGTTGCTCATTAAACATCTGCTCATTAGCCACCTCCTGACTAATAAATACTTAGAATCTAAATGACAACCTATTAGCAAAACTAGTTTTTGTTTCAAGCATATTTTTCTATTTTTCAAATAGTTGTTATTTACAAAAAATATTTATTTGGCAAAAATTCATATAATCGTATCAAAGAAATCACTGGAGAATTACAAGCTTTGTCTTAAGTACCCCAGTAAAAATAGAAATTTCCTTCGTGCATTTTTAAGTGTATAATCATTATCATGTAAAACAAATCTAACAACACTATTTAGTTATATAACTTCTCTCACCTGTACAACTGGTAATAACATAAAGTCTTTCCGAAAAAGGACATAGACTGTTTCAGATACAGACATTGGATGGATTATTTCACATGGTGTTTAGAAAGCTGTAGTATGTTAATTCCTTTAGAGGCTAGTTTAATAAAAGAAATCATATGCATACATTCAGAAGAAAATCATTAAATGCATACCATTTAGAGAAAAAATTTAATTCTGATAAAATAATTATTAAATTTTCTCAGATTTTTTGCTATTATTGGTTGGTTTTTGCTTGTCTTCCCTTGCACTTTCTTCTTTGTCAAGTAACAGAAACTAGAGCTTTGTTTCTTTACTTAGCTTATGCCATTGTAAAAATCTTTAATTAGGGGCACCTGGGTGGCTCAGTCAGTTGAGCGTCCGACTTCAGCTCAGGTCATGATCTCACAGTCTGTGAGTTCAAGCCCCGCTCGGGCTCCGTGCTGACCGCTCAGAACCTGGAGCCTGCTTCGGATTCTGTGTCTCCCTCTCTCTCTGCCCCTCCCCGGCTCATGCTCTGTCTCTCTCTCTCTGTCAAAAATAAATAAACATTATTTTTTTTTAAATTGTCTTTAGTTAAACTGAAAAAAAATCAATAAGAATAAAGTGTCCCTGAACTGGAGTATCAATGCAGACACGTAACTAAGAAGTGAGCTAGAAGTACTCTTTGGCGCTGGCAAAAAAATCTAAACCACGAGATGAAGCAGAAATGGTTAGAGAGGACAATCTGTATAAGACTGGACTATGATGATAACGGTAAGTGGGAAGGAGAATGAAAGGACTTATTTGAAAAGTTGTTTTAAGAGAAAAATATATATGATTTTATGGGGCAAGATTTGAGATTTAAATGTTTGGATTTGTGAAAAGATTTAAATGTTTGGATTGTGTTTGGATTTCAGACCAAATGTAATACTGAAATCTCAGATACACCAGCAGAGCAATAGGGACCACAGATTACAAAACCTTCTCTTCTGTTGCTATTCAAGCTATCCACAGTCTTGAAAAGGAAGATCAACTCCTTCTAGCATAAATCTGCAACAAGATTATATTTTTTAAGATTGTAATAGCTATAAAATAGATCCTTAGGACATATTGACTGAGACTCATATTTTGGTATGTTAAATGTACTGATTTGTTTTGCAGTAAAATTTCACATTAATAAGCACATTCTCTGTTTCTCTGTTCTCTCTCTCTCTCTCTCTCTCTCTCACACACACACACACACAGTCTTTAAATAGAATATTTAGAAAAAATACTCTTTCTAGGGCGAAAATAGTCAAAATTATCAATTCTCCAAAATACTTGATTAGCAAATTTCAGCAAAGCATGTTGTAAGTTCCATGACTTATGTTTCTGTACAGTTTTCATCTTTTCAAAGACTGACATGCATATTTTACCTTTAAATTAAAACAATGACAGCATCTCCTAAAAAGACAAATTATTAACATTGTATATAACAGGTTTCTTCATAAATACTTTTTTCCTTTAAAACAAAAGCTACTTACTAGGTGCCAGAAATGTACCATCCAATTTATCTATATATCTCATTTAATTCTCAGAATAACACCACGGGATAAATATTATAATCATTCTTATTTTACAGAATATTGAATTACTCATCCTAGATTCCACCCTGTGTCACTAGAATTCTGTATTAGTTATACTGAGTTCAGAGCCCTAGTTTTTAACCTAGGAACTATATTTCCTACATAAATCCAATTACTGCGTTTGCAATATTGTCATGGACTTTAATATAGCCATTTATAGAGGAATAATCAGTTCCTTTAAATTGGACTGTGGCTTCACATACAAATGTTCCCCTGGATATAATTCATATTTGTAAATTAGTTACCACTTCACATGTTTTAAAATGTTTAAGTAGTTAAACAAGGAAGCAAGTAGACTAGGGTCATTCTAAAGTCTTTGGTAGCCTCCTAAAGAAACCAAAACCAAAGCCAGAGTCAATGATCTTAAATCCCAGAAAAATTTAAACATGAGAACACCCAGTCACAAACAGCCAACTAGGCTTTCCCAAATAAGGGAACTGCTCAAAACTGTAGCCAGGCAAACAATGTCCTTGATTTGTTTCCACATCTTCTCTACAAAAACCTCTCCCTTAGCTCCAGTGAGCCAAATCCTCCTAAACCACTTTGAGTTTGGTGCTGCCCCATTTGAATCAACGTATGCTCTGACTTTTAAAAGTATCAGTGTGCTTCAATTTATCTTTTAACAAAAGGAATGCCAGGGCACCTGGGTGGCTCAGTCCGTTAAGCATCCACCTCGTGATTTCAGCTCAGTTCATGATCTCACGGTTCATGGGAGTGAGCCCTGTGTTGAGCTCTGCACAGACAGCACAGCCGTGTACATGCTCACTAGCTCTCTCGCTCACTCTCTCTCCCTCAAAGTAAGAAAATAAACTTCTCAAAAATAAAAAGAATGTCTGCCATTTCCTGGTATAACGATTAAGAAACATAAATGGTAGATACATTATGGTGATAGTACATGTTAAAATAAGATTGAATACCGTTACTGATATTTGGATTTCAGGCATTTTATTTTGTTTCTCTTGCCTTTTTATAAAGCTCTCAAAGACAGAAAATGTAGTAATGTGTTCTCTAAGAAAATTAAGTTTGTTGTTATTTAAACCTATTGATCAAGCACAGCTCCTGCAGAAAATAAGATCTATATAAAGCTTGCATTCCATTTACCGAGCCAACTCAATTCCTCATTATTTAGAACCTAGTTCATTTCAGGTGCCTCACATCAACCTGTATAACAGCTGCTATGGGAAATGAAGGGTCTGAAGGGAATAATTCACATTTCATTTTTAGTTGGCCACATTCCTCATTTACAGATAAAAAATTCAAACTCAAAGAATTTAAGATACATGAAAAAACAAATCCCTGATATTTTTGCACATTAACACTTACTTCTCAATTTAGAAAGATAAATCTTACCTCCGTGTGTTAATTCCTAGAAGTATAAAATGCTCACCCCACAAAGCAAGTAGAGATTTATGCCTATTTACCTCACAGAGTAATCAGATTGAACAATATCCAGACACTTTCCAAGTTTTAGATTCTTAATCTGTTTAAACAGCATAATCCTGGTCTTTGTATACATGTTACTGTTTATGAAATAAAATGTAACCATCTTAAAAAGTGTTCTACTGTGCTTAAAACTAATGAAGGTTGACACATTTAACCTATTACAAATAAATTCTTCTGTCCATATTTCTCCATATTAACCACCAGATAGGCTTCTATTAAATGCTGAGCTCATATTCAGGTTTAAAAACTTTGCCTACTAATCAGTCTAATGACTAACCACAAAGTCAACAACATCCAAACAATCACTACCTTCCCTCTTCCCGCTCAACTATTTGAAGGTATAAAGACACACACAAATGTACACATACACACACACACAAACACACACACAAAGCTATTTATTGTACTTTGAAGTCTTTCCCAGAATCCAAGTCAAATTTGCATATGCATAGTTTGTGGTATCTACTTTGTGAAAAACTTAAAAAGTTCACATCTTCAGAGCAACTTTCCCTACTTCAAAGACTACACAGTAAAATGTTCTCATCTAGGTTCAGGTACTATTTTGTAATATAATCTATTGGAATAAGGAAGATGTAAAACATTTAGGATAATTGTTTTCCTAAAGACCACTCACCTAACTCTACTGTCAGTACTCCTGAAATATCTCTTTTGAAAAACACTCTCAAGGAATTAAAATTGAGTGGTGCATTAATCATTTGTCTGAAATTGGGGCGCCGGGTGGCTCAGTCAGTTAAACATCCAATGCTTGATTTTGCCTCAAGTCATTTCAACAGTTCATGAGATCAAGTCCTGCATCAGGCTCTGTGCTGACAATGAGGAGGCCACTTGGGATTCCCTCTCTACTCCTCTCTCTGCCCCTCTCTGTTGCTTTATCTGTCTCTCTCTCTCTCTCTCCCTCTCTCTAACATAAATAAGCATTTAAAGAAAGCCCATCTATTTACATAATTGGTGAGTGACAGCATCTTTTTACATCATACCACAGCTTCACCAAGTGACTTTTTATTGTTATCAAATTTTCCAAAAGCCTCACTTTATTCTTGTCTATGATAATTTTGTAATATTCTCATACAGAAGGAATGTTGCTTTGTATTCATTGGTTCTATGTTACTATTATGGCCCTTTGTAAATATGAGACTATCAGAAAACCCTTTCTCAATTGATACTTTGCTTTCCTTTTTAATCTCGATAAATAATATTTATTTTTGTGACATACTTATTATAGAATATTGCATTATTTCTATATAGAGGTTTCCACTGGCTTATTGCAAAACAAAGCAATTTTTTTGTAGGTAACAATGCATTGAGAGAGACAGAGACAGAAAATGAATGAATTGGATGCTAGAACAGGACAAGTTGGTTGTATAATTTGAAGTAAGCAAATTAAATACTTTCTATAGGCCAGAACGTAGTAAGTCCCCAATAATGAAAATGCATCAGTATCTTCTACAGGAAAATGAAGACTCATAAGATATCCTGTATAGTTCTCCTTCAACCCTTTCTAAGATTCTAAAACTCCATAAAACCGCACTTGGCTGGCAGCTGTTAGCTTGGTAAAGGGAGTAAATAACGTTGTGGCATGACAAGAATTAAAATGGAGGACTCTGGAGAGAATTACGATGTGCTTGCTGAGGTTGCCCTTAACAGTAATAACTGGCAATGTGTAGCCTCCTTACCGGTGTGAAATATCTGTAGCCTCTCATCACAGACTCCCCTCTCTGGGAAGCTGTCAGAATAAAAAACACTCCTAACTGTTTTGAAATATAATAACTCTAGTTAATATGCTTCCCTGATCTGACAAGCGCTGATTTATGATGTTAACTGAGGATTAGATATCAACAAGCAATCCTAACATTTAGTGCTGCACTTGAGAGAGTATACCGCGAGTGACCCTCTGGCAACTTCCGTGATTTGCATACGTCCAAGGCAGAAAGTTATGGGGTTGCTGGGAAAATATTCTCATTTTAATTTTTAATGTTTCACACATCAAAAACCGAAATGATTATTAAAATATTAATTTAACATATGCATAAATTTCACTATAGGCCTGATTTTTTCCTGAAGTTACATTATTTTTCTACACGATTTGCTGTTCCCTCTGAAAAAGATATCCCTCACTAATCCACTACTGTCAAAGAACAAATTTATATTAATGTGCCCATTACATCTACTTTTTTAAATAAAGGAAACATCAGAAACTGTAAAAGAACAAGTGTGGGAAACATTTCTTTATGGAGATTAATGGAATAAACAAACTTCATAGTTATAGGTCTTACTTTCTCTGACCAAGAAATATATCTGTTGGTAGTGTGGTTGGAAAGGTGAGTGGTGTGGTTAACATTCTAAGATGATAAATACTGAAAGAATGTCTTCCAAAAGAAGAAAGAGGTTCTGCCTTGTCAGAGTGTTGCCTGTGCGGAGCCATCCTAATCGAAACCTACTGAGCATGAAGACTGCTTACACATTCAGTCCACAGTCAAAACGAGATTAAATAAATCAGTAAATTTCAGAGGTGACAGAAGATCAGGATTTGGGTTCCCTTGGCAAAGAGCAATTTATAATGTGTATTTCTTTCAGAGACTAAGAGCATTTAAAACAGCAAATTAATATATGGAATTCCTTTTACATACAAAAAATTTAGCTCCAACAATTTCTGTAGATTTGTATGCATTCTTTTTGGGGGGAAGTGACTCAACGATCCTTAGCATGCCTATTGATCTGCTTCTTAATCTCTGTATTTGCAATAAAAATCAATCTTGTGAGCCAAATTTAGATTTGGATCATGCCGATTGGTAATTTAACAGTAGCAACAGGAAAAATCTTAAGGCAATTGTGAAGAGAAACAACTTGAAGAAAACTACAAATTAAGGCTAAAAAACAAGAGAGACCATCTTCAGTATGTTTTCCTCCCATTTTTCATAATCTCATGAGCAGATTAAGTTGACTAATTAATAAGATATCCCAAGACAAAAGACACTATCTGCATTAATATGTCATTAAAATGGGCATTCTGCTTTTCAAGTAGAGAAGTTCTGCTATCATAAGATCAAAATTATCAGAAAATTGAATCATTCTACTCTATAGTTTCCAATTTTAATCAAGTAAACACACCAACTTAAAGTATGTGGTATATAAAGTAACTAACTGTATGTCAAAATGAATCAGTCCATTCAAACCAAAGTATTCTTCTCCACCTACCCCACTTTTAGGTTACAATTTCTAATTGACAAAATCTGATCTCCATAATGTTCTTTTACCCTTTCATTTATGGTAGTCATGAAGACTTAGCAATTAACTTTAGGCTGCAAATTAGCCAATTAGTGCTTATCTGTAGTATCTCATTGGACATGTAGACTAAAATACAGCCTGTAAATACAACAAATGCCTTGAATTTCTTACTATTTAAGAAATACATGGAACAGGGGTTCCTGGTTGCTCAGTTGGTGGAAAGTATGACTTTTTTTTAAACATTTATTCAATTTTGAAAGATAGAGAGATAGAGCATGAACGGAGGAGGGTCAGAGAGAGAAGGAGAGACAGAATCTGAAGCGGCTCCAGACTCTGAGCTGTCAGCACAGAGCCCGATGCGGGGCTCGAACTCACAGACTAAGAGATCAGGACCTAAGCTGAAGTTGGATGCTTAACCAACTAAGCCACCCAAGCACCCCAGAAAGTGTGACTCTTGATCTCAGGGTTGTGAGTTTGAGCCCTACACTGGGAATGGAGCCTACTTAAAATAAAAAAATAAAAAAATAAAAAAATAAAAAATAATAAAAAAAACATATTGAGCATAAACAACTTGAAGTGAATAATCAGTTATAAGTCATTCAATTTCACTATCTCATTTTGAAGAGTTTCAACATCATCCATAAAATCATTTGTCTTCTTGGAAACCCTTAAATGGCTCAGTAGCTTTTAGGAAAATATGAACACACAAAGTAACAGGAAAGCATGAACTACCACTGAAAATTATATTCTATAATCAACATCACTCCATATTTAAGAAAGACAAACATTTTCTTCCGACACCATGGTCTAAGCTATGGTCACTTAACACTTTATCATCCCATGTAAAAAAAAAAAAAAGAAAAATGTACTGTTAGGAATTAAAGTTACTACCAGAGACAAAACAGAACAGAATTTTACCAAGGTGTGTGGATAAATTTCTAAATGTATTTTATGAAAATGAGATTCAGGTCACAAAACAGTACTGATGAGTTTGTTCCTAGCTACCAATAACCATTAATTTCCCTCAAATAAGTTAATAATTGTGTCTTTGACTATTCTATTGTTTGAGTAAATTAGTACTTGACTACTTCAGTGAAATAACATTCTGTTATAGTTTCATAATACACTGTAATTATATTCCTTCAAAAAAACAGTAAGAGATAAGCCATATTTTAGAACTAAGGCAAAATGCAGAATATTGATGTGAAATACTGAGTATTTAGGTTATTTTGATTTGCTATAGTCAACACATATTTTTTTTGTCAAATTGAGGTAATATAGACATTAGAATTATTTGCTGATGGTGTTTCTGGCAATTACAATAACATTTTCCGGTGTTAACAGGTAGCCACCCTAGAATTCACAGACTAACACCAGTGGTTTTCTGGAAGAAGGGATCATAGAGACTTATTAGCTTGCATGACAAGCAGATAACAGAAAACTTTAACTTTAAAACAGCCATTTTACATATTATGCTTAAGTAAACAAATTATAATTTATTTTCCTTACTAAACAATAAATAAAAATATTTTAACTTCTGTAGTTTCATTTCTATTTCCATAATCACTGGTGGCTATAATATGTTGCCACTGGGTGGAAATCACTTCCTAAAGAAAATTATCTATGGACTAATTTGGAATGAAACCAGTTTTTTAAATAAATTAGTTTAAAAGGATTAAAAACAGGAGCGTCTGGGTAGCTAGGTCAGTTAAGTATCTGACTCTTGATTTCAGCTCAGGTCATGATCTCACGGGTTCATGAGATTAAGCCCCGCATCAGGCTCTGTACGGACAGCACGGATCCTGCTTGGGATTCGCTCTCTCTCCCTCTGCCCCTCTCCTGTTCATGCTCTCTCTCTTCCTCTCTCTCTCTCTCTCTAGAAATAAATAAATAAACTGAAAAACAGATGAAAAACAGCTAGATATTTTCCTAAATTAGACTGTTCACTATTACACTGATATCACATCAAAGAGAATAACAATCTTTGCTAAGTTTAAAAATATCTAATCAATATTGAAATTTAGCAAACCACATTTATCTTAATGTGGTTCCACTATAAAGCAAGCTCTATATTAAGATCTCTGAAGATTACAAAAATTAAAAATCTCCTAAGACCATACAAAGACTATATGACAACATTCAACATGTACATTTACAAATAAAGATAACAAAATTGTATGCGTGTGTGTGTGAGAGAGGTGAGAGAGAGAGAGAGAGAGAGAGAGAGGAAGAGAGAGAGAGAGAGAGATGGAGGGAGAGGGGCGAATATATTTAATAAATGTTAATACATATTGAGGCAAAGTTGATCAGTTAACTTGGCAAAGGCTTATTTCAGAACATTAAATATGGTTCAGGTTTACTTGCTAACTCCATTGACCATCACTTCCTGCTTGCATAGTAAAGGCCTACTTCAAGAGTTTCATAAGATGCATAGATTTTGTCTACCAAGATCAAGACGATCTAGATCACAACAGAAGACTAATTCTTGCCAATTACTATATTACACAAATGAACCTATTCTGTTATAGTTTCATAATGCACTGTAATTATACATATGCAATATACATATATATATAATATTATATTATATATAATTAACCTATTCAGGCTCATTTGTATAACATAGTATGTAAAATCAGAAAAAAGTGTAGTAAAACCAGAAGGCCAAGCACTCACTAAGTTCTGTCTTAGAATTTGGGAAGTGGTTGGAGTGGGAGTCCAGTGAATAAAGTAGCAGGTAAGGCTCTATTACCAATAAGCTCATGTGAGTCTGGGGAATTTACTAAAACCTCACCATGTCTCAGGATGGCATTTTGTTTATTAGGATTAATACCCTGTCTAGTCTTTAAAAATCATTACAGCAAGTTAAAAAACAACTCAATATAAAATGGCAACAACAAAATTAAAAATGGCATAAAAAATAAACAGTAAAACTAATGGTACATGCTAGTTGTCATGCCTCAAGAGAGGTAATGTATTTGTAAAGTGGTTTTAAAAGCACCAGTTCTAATATCTCTAAGATTAATGTTTAATCAAATGGAAAGACAGCCTGGAAATTTCTTTGTAAGGAATCAAGTGCTGTGCAGTTAACATATTTCTTAACGTAGGTGTTTTTTAATTCCACAGAAAATGAAACATCGAAAATGAAACACTCTTATTCACCTTAGTCCTTGCCATTATCTTTGTAGATTAAATATTAATACATTTAGGTAAATGTATTAATATTAATATTTATCAATTAAAATTACTGTGATGAGTTTCTTGTCATACAATTTGTACAACTTTTGAAGTCCACTGTACCTTTATATTTTTGCATTATGTAACTTTCAAACATTAGCTGCTGAGTTTAAATGTGTTAATATCTCTCTGACTAATCAATTAATACTGAATCATCTCTTCTGAGTTCTTCACAGAGAGAACTAATATGTTCTTCAATTTATCTCCTTTAACATCACGCATTGTAAAGTATACTTGTGGTCAGAAAAAAAATAACCCTCGAAAATGTCCTCATCCTAATCCCCAGAACCTGTGAATGATGCCTTACACGGCAAAAGAGAATTTGCAGAAATGATTAAAAATCTTGAGATGGGAGATTATCCTGATTTATCTATACGGATTCATTATCATGGCAAGAGCCCTTATAAAGAAAAAGGGAGGTGGGTGATTCAGATGACGATGTAATAGAAGAAGAGGAAACAGAGAGGGAAGGACAGGGAGGGAGAAAAGGGAACATTCTACACTGCTGGCTTTGAAGATGGTGGAGGGGGCCATAAACGAAGGAACTGCAGATGCCCTTTAGGATCTAGGAAAAGAAAGGACACAGATTCTCAGAGCTTCAAGAAAGAACACAGTCCTGCTGACATCTTGATTTTAGCGCAGTGAGACTTCTGACCTCCAAAACAGTAAGACAAAAAATCTGTATTGCAGGGCACTTGGGTGGCTCATTTGGTTGAGCATCCAACTCTTGATTTTGGCTCAGGTCATGATCCAAGGTTGTGGAATTGAGCCCCATGTTGGGCTCCATGCTAGCTGTGGAGGCTGCTTAAGAGTCTCTCTCTCTCTCTCTCTCTCTCTCTCTCTCTCTCTCTCTGCCCCTCTCTCCCACTCACATACATTCTCTCTCTCTCTCTCTGAAAACTAAAATAATAGTAATAAAATAAGTCTGTATTGCTTAAGCCACTAACTCTGTGGTAATCTGTTATAGCAGCAATAGGAAACTAACCTCTTAAAGTCAAAGGCATGCTCTTTGAAGTAAGTTACCTTGTCTTGACATTTAGAAAAGTCACTTAGTTTCTGAGTACTGTTTTCATCTTCTGAAAATGGTTCAGTAATAGTATTTACCTTGTAAGGTTAAGTTTAGGCTCAAGCGAGAGAATATATGTCTACTGTTTAGCACAGCATCTGGGATAGTTAATGCTCAAAAAACATAATCATATTTTCACAGACCTTTTCTCAAATATTCAGTATCATTCCCTTCCCTCCATCATCATGAAGGTAGTAAGCAATGACCGTCGAAGTTGTAGCCAAAGGTACATAGAGCCAAGGCTGTGTACAATCAGGTGAACAAGAACTTTGAAAGCAGACAATCACAGTTTTTGAATTCCAGATTCTTCCTTATCAATTGGACAATCTTGGACATGTTATTTGCCTTTTCTGAGACTTAGTTTCTAAATTGGGAATTTATATAAAATGAACATTCCTCATAGATTTGTTACTAGGATTCATTCAAAGTATCTTACAGAACCTAGGATATAGTATTGTATTCACTTAATGTGAATTTTCTTACCTTCTATTCCTACCTAGCACGAATGATGTGACAAAAGTAAAACAGATTCATATAGATGAAGATATGGAAGCCCAGAGAAATTAAGTCAATGATGGATATGAACTCAGGAATTTTGTTTTCAACCCAAGCATTGTCTTTTCATTAAATCACATTTGGCTAGAATATTAACCAATCATCCACAGAATTAAAGCAAATCAGGTAACACTGTCCTTGAATGTTGCTGACTTTCACCTCCAGCTAAAAAGCAGGGAGTTCTAGAAACTAAAATACCATGAATAAATATGTAATCCAACTTTTAACAGATAATCTTTATTAAATTCCTTCAGTTTTATATGAAGTCTGTTGAACATTTAGATTAAAAGCATAGGACAATTTAAAAAGCAAACGTGATGCCGAGGAAACTTTTGGTCTATGAAGAAAATTATTTGTTTTCTAATTCTGAAAGCTAACACTCTTGTTAAATATACATTAAACACAAATCCACTGTCCTGAGTTCTCCTGCCCCTACATTTGTTTCAAGCTGACAACCTTAAAAGTTAATCGCAGACATAGACTTGGCAGGCATCCCAGCACAGAAAAAAGGATGTATGGATTAAAACTACTTTGCATTCTAGTCACAAAGAGTACACTAGCAACATGACAACTAAGAATTTTACATCAGAAAGAATCTATTGTTCTCTGATTGCTTGTGATTAAGTCAAAATATACCTTGACCACCATCACAGATTTCCTCTGGGAATATAACAATTAAAGTTTGAAGCAATGTAGGAAGTCAAAATAGAAGGGAAAAGAAAATTGCAAATGTTTGTATAAAAGCATACCTTCATTATTGAGTTTTTAATATCAAAGCGCATTGATTTGTATTCATGGGTTACGACCACAACCTTTCTACAGGAGCCACACTTCGCTCATCTCCCTGTACTTCTTTCTTTTTTTTAATTTTTTTTAATGTTTATTTATTTTTGAGAGAGAGAAAGACACAGAGTGCAAGCAGGGGAGAGGCGAGGGGGGGGGGGGGGGGGGGACAGAAAATCTGAAGCAGGCTCCAAGCAGTCAGCACAGAGCCCAATGTGGGGCTCGAACCCATGAACCGCGAGATCATGACCTGAGCGGGAGCTCAAATGACTGAACCAGTCAGGCGCCCTCCTGTGCTTCTAAGTCCACACTTCAAGCAAGACAGCCAAAGAAGCGCTATCTTTTCATTCAAATGAACACTCTTTTTCTCCTATACTGAATTTGAACACTAAAAGTAATTTTAAACATTCTTACTTACAAAAAACGTGGATTACATATCTCCGATGGTAGATTACACAGTTTTAAAAATTTTGCTCTAACATTAAATATCTTCCACATGTGTGTGCATACACACAGGCGCGCTCGCTCACGCACACACACACACACACACACACACACACACACGCTGCAGGAGCATGTTTTTTTTCCCTATGCTGCAGGAGAATATTAAGTACAATCAGGTACATTCATATAAGTCACTGATTTTTATTTAACAGTATTAGTATACTACAGATATGTCCTACTGTATATGTATTGCCAAAGACAGATTATTTGGGCATTTCATGTACACATTTAGTATGTCTGTCTTGTATAAGTCTGCATGTTGTATGGCACTGTCTCATTTTAATTCAGTTAAAGTAGTCTATGCTGCAGTTTTCTGTCCCTGATTACATGCAGGCTGCACACCAAAGTTTTCTGGCAATAACGATGAGATGCTGGGAAGATTAAGTACAGTGACAACAACAAAGTGACCTCAAATATGACTCGAAATCATTTACACTGAAGGTCTGTTTGGGAAATGTGAATCACTCTACTTGGTTTTCACTCAAAAGAGCCGGCCAGGCCTCATTGAAGAACCTAATAAGTAAATAGTTTCACACAACATAAATTTTTGAATTGGATTATGAGTTTAACATTATTTGTTCAATAACAAGATGACTGGAATTGGGAGACTCACATCACTTCCAAAGAATCAAAACAACAAATTTGGTACCTATGAAAAATGTCAAAATTACACCAACACAATCAATGAGCCAATGAGCGTAAGAGACATCTTAGCAAGAACCTTGGTCACTCTAGAAACTTAAGAAATAAATACAGTTCAGTGAAAAGGGCACTGTAAAGAATTGTGTATTTATATTCAGAAACCACTTTGGTCTATTAAAATCATTAAAATAACAAGGGAAGTAATGTACATAGCATGGGATATGCTCCTGAGTAATTAAAAGGAAGTGTGGAGGGCTCAAATAATGTATCTGTTTTTCGACATATTTGTAATGTGACATATCTGTAACGTGAAGTCACCATATGTGTTAAACTAGGAAAAGTATTTTTATTCACAGTTCTTCCCTTGATATAAAGCAAGTTTGAAATAAAAGTATATTCTCATTTCCACAATTGAAGAAATAATTCTAAAACTGAAAGCAGACTAGTCAAATAATATGATGAAATTATGTTTCAATATTATTTCCATGTTCAAAAATTGTTCCCCATATTTGAGAGTTTGGTTATAATTAGAATAATTTATTGGAACAGCCTGCCTAATTGTTTTCTCTATGGAAAACTTAAAGCTCCCTGAGGGAAAAGACAAAAGTTTTATTCATCTCTACAAACCTAACTTATATCATAGTGCTTATCAAAATAACAGAAAAAATCAAACAGCTGATTCTCCAACAATACCTTAAAATAAGTAAATCCTTAAGGAACTCAGACTATCTAGCAAATCAGGAAAAGGAATGGAAAATATATGGTAATACCCCAGACTGCCAATGGTCAATTAAAAAAAAATCAAAACTTAAAAAAATAAGAAAGAATGAATGTTTGCGTCCCTCCTCTCCCCACCCCCACCGCCCTATCTGCCTCAAATTTAAATGTTGAAATCCTAACCCCCAATGTGATGATATTCGAAGGTGAGACCTTTGGGATGTGATTAGATCATGAGGGTGGAGCCCTCATTAAGGGGATTAGTGCCCTAAGCAAAGAGGCTGAAGTGAGCTTCCTAACCCATTCTAGCAATGAGGACACAGCAGGAAGATAGCTTCCTGAACTAGGAAGCAGGCTTTCACCAGACACTCAATCTGCTGCTGCCCTGATCTTGGATTTCCCAAGATTTCAAGAGAACTTTCCATTCTGAGCATTTCATCTCAAAAGTCAAAATGTGTTTACACCTTCTCCAACCTCCTCCTTTTCTCAGAACCACCTAGTTATCTCCAGGTAACTATTCTTCTATTTGCCTTTAACACAATGTTAGAAAGTGGCCAGTCAGCCTGAACTTGCTCTACCTTCAAGCATCACCCTCATCCCTCCCTTAACCACCATCACCAGGATGAGTTTTCAGGAAGAGTCCATGTTACACCAACACTTTCAAAGTTCTCAGTGCTCTCATTAAACTTATTTCTGGACTTCAACCTTTTAAATGACTCTATATAAGAAAAATGGCTTAGGTTATGCTCGGTCTTCTGTTATCATTCACAATTCAATAAAAAATAGTGACTGTCCTTGAACTTACTTAACTCTATCTTCATGTAATTTGCCCAAAGGCATTTTCAATTTGTTCAATACTCTTTGGCCAAGACTTCACATATACTTGTGGGTATACTTCACAAACCCACTACCTCTGGACCTACTCTCTCACTCTGCTTCACAGCAGCTCAGACCTCCAGTATACCCAGTTCACTGACTCCACCCTACCAACACGGCATTCTCTGCCCTGGAAGTATGGCAGTACTTCTATTCTTTTTTTCTTTTTTTTTAAGTATATTTATTTATTGGGGGAGGGGGGGGAAGGAGAGAGAGAGAGAGATTGAGAGAGAGAGAGAGAGAGAGAGAGAGAGAGAGAGAGAATCACAAACAGGCTCCACACTGGCAGCACAGAGCACAATGCAGGGGCTTGAACACAGGAACCATGAGATCATGGCCTGAGCTAAAACCAAGAGTCAGATATTTAATCCACAGAGCCCCCCAGGCACCCCTCTATTATTTTTCTTTTAAATATCCCCTCTTTGGGGCACCTGGGTGGCTCAGTCAGTTGAGCATCCGACTTTGGCTCAGGTCAGCATCTCACAGCTCATGAGTTCGAGCCCCACGTCAGGCTCTGTGCTGACAGCTTGGAGCCTGGAGCCTGCTTCAGATTCTGTGCCTCCCTCTCTCTCTGCCCCAACCCACTCACATTCTGTCTCTGTCTCCCTCAAAAATAAACATTAAAAAAATTTTTTTAATATCCCCTCTTTGGGGAAAATAAACATTTATATCACAGAATAAACTCCTGGAAAATAAAATATACTAGTTGATTCCAAGTAAAATAAACATGTTTACTTCAGATGCAACAAAGGCTCTTATTTTAATAAGAGTGATTTCAGTATTTAAAAAGCTAGGAATTTAACTCCTCTAAATAATCACAAAACATTAAAGAAACAATGGAATACTCAGTATCCTGGAAATGTCTTCTCTGATATAAAGGTATTGCCACTCCTGGAGAAAGGGAACATATTACAACACTTCTACTCTTTAATTTGTAAATCCTTTCCCTTTGGAATAAAGCACTATAATGGATATTTGGATAAAATATTGGAAACAAGCTAGTACATTTAAAATAATTTTTAAAGCACATGAAATTTTGGCCAAACACGATTTTTCCCCTAATACGAACCATTTAAAAATTTTCTACCTAAGTTGAAAGCCAATTTAGATTAAGCCGTGCTACTTGCTAGCTGTCAATAATTGAACAAGTCACTTATCCCTTTAAGGGATTTTTTTTTCTTTTCATCTGTACAATCAGATTTTTGATGGAAATAATTTGTAACCCCTTCACATATAAATGAATATTTCACATTTCTCAGTTTTTTCTAGGAATTCTTGGAAAACACAAAACCTAACCATCTTCTTTGCTCCAGGGAGAAGTGCACAAGCAAAAGCAAGGTGACTGACCCCAGCAATAATGGTACCATACAGAACTGGTGCTATCTTATGGGTGGCAGGATAAAACTGGTTGATGTTACAGTTCTTTCTGAGTCAGAGCTTCCTTTCCCTGTGTTGTTTCAATCAAATTCTCAGCACTTGGTGGACACCCATATAATCAAAATGCATGCACAGGTTGATATCACATTTTGTCACTTATACAGAAATATCACATATTCTTTGTATTATTGCTTTGGGAATAAGTGTATTATTACTGATGCTAGATGTCAAATCCCTTGAGAAAGTGATCCAGGGTTTATATATCTTTTTATTACCCACAGGCTTCAAAGGCTGCAAAGATTTGACAAATAGGAATGAGAAAGCGATATACAAGCCAATCTAAAAAATGCATTTGTGAATTTTTCTTTTCATTATTCATCACTCTAAATTGCGTTTTAACACCTTGCTTTAATGTAAAAGGTCTAGTATCACTGGACTATCTAAAAATATAAACTAAGTAATAAACACTAAACAATGTTTATCTCTTTGATTTACATTTTATATGGAAATGATATAGATTAATACAATCTGCTCCAACCAAGCCTCTTTCCAAGGACAGCTATATGAAATGGTACCATTAAAAAAATATCTGGATCTTTCTTGAAACTAGTATGGAAGTCATCATCTATTAAACTGTTTAAAATTATCTGACCTCAGAAGTCACACATTAAATCAATTTTAATCTTCCGTCTGGATAACAGAATAGTACATTTTGATCGTTTAACAATAAAAATTATATATCCTATTTTCCCTTTTTCACCTTTACCCAGAAAACTCTGAATTAAATGTAACTTTAAATGCACTAACATAGCTAGTCTAATTTTTTTAACATAGCTATTTATGCTATTACCTTTCTTGTCCCTCATGTTTTGTTTAGGTTGTAGGAGTACTGTGTGTATATATCTTTCACAGTGTGACCATAGATAAATTTTCACATATGCAGGCTATAAATCTGAACACATTTTAAAGTAAATTAAATATTCAGTAATATTTTATTTTAAACCGTAAACATTTTTAGGATGGCTAATTTCTCCTACTTTAACTTTTAGTGTGTTTCTGTTATTGCTGTTTTGCTTATTTAATTACTGTAAGATATATATTCATATACAAATCAAGTCTGACTTTCTGACCTTTTTCCCATTAAAATTAAACTGAAAAAAGATTATAAGAATTTTAACATTTGTTTCATCACAGTGAAACATTAAAAATAATCAGCAAAAGATTACTCAGAAATTAGCAATACTCTATAATATTACATGGACACAAATGGACTATTTAGAAGATGATGATGCTTAAAATATTTTGTAATAATTTCAAAATATATATGTTATAGAGTACTCCTTGGACACATTTAGTTCTCAGAATGAATTAACTTTGGTGTAACTATTAACTAATATAGTAGTTACAGTAATAAAATAATTCAAATATTTATTTGGATCGTGCCATTTGAAAAGTCATTCCATATTTTTTATAGCTGAAATAAATTTTTGCTATAGAAGATGACTCAGAAAAACATTGAACAAATTTAGGTAGGTAGGGAATGCACATAAGTAACTAAAGCATATACAGGAAGATAAACTTCTAGGTTTCTGACTATTATACTTGCTATCTTCTCTAAAAATTTATAAGATAGATCACTGAGAAGGAAAAGTGTAAATATTTCTTATTAAGTTGCTAACCCAAGCTACTGAATTAATACAAATAAAAGAGGCAAAACAAAGGAGCTTAATATTTAAGCATATATTTTCAGATAACTTTTTTTAAATTAATTTATTTGTTTTGAGAGAGAGAGAGAGAGACCACAAGCTGGGGAGGGGCAGAGAGAGGGAGAGACAGAATCCCAAGCAGGTTCCATGCCATCGGCACGGAGCCCGACGTGGAGTTTGAACTCATGAACTGTGAGATCACAAACTGAGCGGAGCTTAAGAATCAGACACTTAACCAACTGCGCCACCCAAGTGCCCCTATTTTTAGAGAACTTCGAGGCAACTTTATTTAATTTATATTTCCACCAAAACTGTTTTAATCAAAGTATGTGTTTACCTTTTTTTAATGTTTAGTTATTTATTTTGAGAGAGAGCGTGAGTGGGGAAGGGGCAGAGAGAGAGGAGAGAGAGAGAAATCCCAGGCAGGCTCCTCACTGTCAGCACAGAGCCCAATATGGGGTTCAAACTCACGAAACCATGAGATCATGACCTGAGCTGAGATCAAGAGTCTGGATGCTTAACTGACTGAGCCACCCAGGTGCCCTTGTGTTTACCTTTTTTAAAAAAATATTCTTTTGAAAGAATAAGTATTCTGTAACATTTATCAGTAAAATACGCTAACTTATAACAGCCCTCACAGCCAGATACTTATGTATTTTGTTTAACACAAATTTCTTTTGTCACAGTTTTAAATTCTACTTTTATTGTAAATATAAACAACAGCATAAGGGCATCACTCATTTATTTTTTCAACAGCATTTACTATAAGCATCCACTATGTGCATCATGGTAACATAAACTTTTGTCTGTAAGCTTAGAATCTGATTTAGAAGACAAGATTAATGAAACTGAAACACCTATGACCCAGGATAATATAAGACTATAAATGAACAGTATTAATCTGTATTCTACTGGTTTATAAGAGAGAAACGTAGTTTGGAATGACTAAGAAAGGTTTCAAAAACGAATCAGGGTTTGAGATTCATTTTATATGATAAATTGAGGTAAACAGAGAGAATTCAAAACTGCTGTCTCATGAAGGGTCTAAAAAGCTACCTCTAGAAAATTATTCTGGAATTTCTAGTGGGGGATCAAATCAATTCTACTTTTTGTAAACATAATAATCACAATACACTCACTGTCCCCTCTTCTGTATTTCCATTTCTTTCTTATATGCCTACACACTGAATCTTTATCATCTTGCCACTATCTGAACCTGCTGCCTGTGACTTCCCACTCAGTGTGCTGAGCCATCCATCCCTTGACAGGGAGTGAAGAGTGGAGAACCAAGATGTCACTATCAGCTTTGATTCTCAAATAGCACTTTTAAGTAGACCATGGCACAATGGATAGCTTTGAATGCTAGGATTTTAGAGTCAAAATCCAGGCACTTGAAAGAAAAGAATATTTTCATAACAAGTGTCCCTTTAAATATCAATAACTAATGACTCAGAGCAAAGCGGTTATAAAAAATGATGCCCTGAAAAGGAAGAGTCGACCTGCTGTAAGGACAGCTTGCCATTCCCTAAAAAAGAGAAGAACTACAAGTAGTTGTCGGGAAAGATGAAAACAGGTGACTGTCAAGTGTCTCTGAGACAGTTACCTTTTCCTTCCTAGTGTTGTACTTCTCGATGGGACCCAGGAGGCAACTGTCTAGTTTGCCCTGTCATCACCACCACCATAATATCTACTACCATCACCACTCAGAGATTAGAGAGCTGAATGGGTTTTTTTCTTTGTTCTCCATCTGCAAGCATGCAAAAATCACCAGCATGACTGGCTACAACAGGGAACAAAGATTGGGAAGATCAGTTGGCCCCAGAGGGTCCAAATTGTGCTCCTCCCTCCAAGCCTTCACTGACTCTACTGTGATGTGCAAGGGGTGTGGGGTGTGGAAGATCACTAACACTTAAACCAGAAAACCCAGTAGCCTAGGAAAACACCACCAGGTAGGTCATGACAGAGGAACTGCTAAGTCTCTGAGCATAATCAGAGTCAGTGGGAGCTGAGGTGGAGCTTTATTCAATAGTGTGGGAACCACTGATCATGCTGTAAAAACAGACTATATGAAGTGTCAGTGTTGGGGGAGGCCATCGAGAGGACATGACTGCCAGCTAGCTAAACCACAAACTGGACCCGGGCAACTGGAGGCTCCTCACTCCCTCCCCAGTCCTTGGAATATACACTCTGCTCACTGTTCCCACAATGGGAGCCACTGTCTAATATACAGCCTTGAGAACAATGTGTTGGTGAGACCATATGGATAGAAGTGATTGCACCCAGTTAAGGCCTTTATATAAACTTTTAAGATTGTGGCAGGTGGGTGCAGAGATCTACTGTCTATGGCCACTCAAGACAATCTTCATCTGGAAATTTAGTAAACCCAACGCATACCAATCTACCTCTTTCTTCAGTCTCTTCTTGCCCCCCGTGTTATGTGGGCCAGATTGCAAACCAACAGCCAGTAGTACAGATACTGCCTACCTTCCAGGCAGAACCAAGAGCCACACTTGAGTTAGGGATGGATAAGAGGAGAGAAACAAACAAGGACAATAAGTTTCCACCTAAACCCAGAGACAAGTCAGAGTAGGGCTATGGGAAGAAGAGGAAGCCCTTGAGAGGGAAACAGAACTTGGCAGTAGACTTAGACAGTTCTGAGTTGCTCACATAATAGTGTAATTATCCTTAAATCCTCATTCTGCATCAGTTTTGAAGCCCTGCACCATGACAGCAACAGCTAACAAAGAGAAGCAGAGACCCCAGATATCATAAAGATCCCAAATGCCAAACTTACCAGCTGCCATGTACCCTCAGCAATGTATGGGAAAACTAAACAGAATGTAATCAATGGTGCAGTGACAACACAGCTTTCCAAAACTAATAATTACCTCAAAAAATATTCTGACATCTTACCAGAACATTGTTTGCCATAGAGTCAAACTCTCTTCAGAAACCTTCCAAGGAAGGTGGGTTAATACATTATCAAAAAAAAAAAAAAAAGGGGCGCCTGGGTGGCGCAGTCGGTTAAGCGTCCGACTTCAGCCAGGTCACGATCTCGCGGTCCGTGAGTTCGAGCCCCGCGTCAGGCTCTGGGCTGATGGCTCGGAGCCTGGAGCCTGTTTCCGATTCTGTGTCTCCCTCTCTCTCTGCCCCTCCCCCGTTCATGCTCTGTCTCTCTCTGTCCCAAAAATAAATAAAAACGTTGAAAAAAAAAATTAAAAAAAAAAAAAACCAAAAACAAAAACATGCAATTATACCTTGACTTCATAATAATATTAATGATGATATAGCTAATATTAATTGAACACTTACTATGTAAGCAGTGCTATTACTATCCCCATTGTACAGCTGAGAGTATTAAAGAATAAAGAAGTGAATCACTTGTTTGTGATCTCTCATTAAGCAAGTGAGTGAGCAGGATGTGAATTCAAATCTGTCAAGAGTTCAGGCTTTGTGCTCTTCACCATCATACAGCCTCTGACATGAAAAAAAAAAAAAAAAATATATATATATATATATGAGGCTCAAAGCATTTGCATAGCCACAAATCAAAACAAAAATTTTTGCAAGTAACATTAACAAAAATTTTGCTTTGACGCTAGAGGGAACGTAAAGATATTTAGATAGTCAGCTCTAAGTAGAGATCTGGTCTTCACGGGGTATGGAACAGAGCTGGAAATAAAACACAGATGTTGAGTTATTTCTTGAAGACATCATTTGGGCCACAGGATCCAAATTTATTCACAGGAAACCACTACCAGCTTGTGCTTGGGAAAGGGTTTTGCCCCAGCACTAAGCAGGCATTGGCCTCAGTGCCTGGAACTGCCATGTGCTGGCACAAATTCATTTAGTACCCAACCACTCAGGCAGAACGCTTCAACAAACAGCCACGCGATGTGAATTCTGAACACTTCAGAAACAATTTTGACTGGTGTCACCAAACCGTACGAAGTAAAATAGTATCAAAGAAATCTTTTAAAATGGGGCCATTCAACGACATTTATAGGAAAAGGAAAGCCACTCTCAAAATACTTTTTAGCTCCATAAAACCATAAACCAGTCTATGATAAAGTTAATAGAAACTATTTAATTTGAACACTATTACCTGGCTGCAAATAAGTAAATTCAGTTGTACTGAATACCTGCAAATACAGAAATGCTTTATATGAAAAACATTAGCAACATATCTCACAAAAGCTCTTTACATAAATGAATTTGTTCTCTGTCATCAGAAATAGGAGATTATCTACTTAGTAATCCTCAAAAGGGACATGGTAATCAAACACATATACAAAAGAATTTGTATCTACAATTTTATGATCCAATCCTTATTGTGATATTACAAATATGTTGAACAATTTGTTCAGCGGCTTTGAAACAAATGTTATAACTCAGTTGTACAGCACCATGTAAAAGAGAGCATAACACTGCTAGAAACTCAGCAGCCTTCATGTCTTCAGTTACAAATTGGGAAAAATGAAAATGAAGAATTCAAGCATGTGCATGTATTTCAATCACAGTCCCTGAGCTGGAACCAAAGCACCCATGCTCCAAATGCTGATTTTATCTATATTCATGGAATGTGTTTTGATGGAAAACATCATAAATTATGAATGTTTGTGTGCTGGGAGTTTGTTTTAAAAAAATAAGGTGGGAGAACTGTTTAGCTGTTCATTTTGTGTAACAGAGAGACAACAGATATTGTTTTGTAGTCTTGAGAAATTAAACACTAGCTAATTAGTCTTGAGTTACACAAAGTGTGAATAATAAGTCCAATGTTTTATCATGGAGTACATTTTCTTCTTAGAGGCAAAAAACAGCAAAGAACAAATCATTAAAATATTCATGAATTTCAGCCCTAATGAAAACAATGAGACAAATAGAGCAAGCATTTTGACACAGCATAGAGTGATGGAATGATTTTCCAAAGTGTGTGTGTGTGTGTTACCTATATTATATATATATATAGGTTTTATATATACATATATATATGCACACACACATACATATTCCTCCACACAAAAATTTAAAAATTTATATATATATATATATATATATATATATATATATATATATATATATATAATTTTACATTTGGCCATTCAGGAAAAAAAAAAAGCAGTGTTGGTGAGAGTTCCTGGCATAGGGAAGAAAAAAAGCAGAAAAAAAGCTATCCAAGAAAAAGTAATTACAGATCAGGGACACGGTTTTATACCTTAAGCATCTCAATCTCTATCCTGCATAGTCTCGGGAAAAAACCATCTAGAGGCCAGGAACTGGTATGGTTCACAACTTGGTCTAGCCATGTAGTAGGTTAGTACCCTGATCAATGAGTCTACTCATTTCAATACATGGCCTGTCTCATCAGTCAATATCAAATCAATATTCTTTGTTTTCAGTTTCCACTTTTCCCTCTAAAGGAGATCCTGACCCCCATTCCTACTTTTCATCCTACTTTTCCAGAAATCAAATGAACATTTTTTTCTTGACCTCCTTAAATTTGAGAACATTATTCTCCTGTCTAGTTTGAAAACAATAAATAGATAACAGCAATGAAATATATTTCCTTTAAAAAATTAGCTTCTTATATATCATAAGCTTATGGAGGACTAGTCAGGCTTACGTAATTTGTTTTATCCCAAATCTATTACCCTACCCCTGCCATACTTTGACCACAGTCCTCAAGCATTGTATGGTGGGAAGCACTCAGGCCCTCAAATTCAAAGTTAGCCTTTATTCAAATCCCACTTTAGCCATGTCACAGCTATGTGACCTCAGGGAAACAGCTTTATCACACTATCTCTTAATTTAACTTATCTGTAAAATTTTTAAGAAAAGATACTAACAGATGTGTATACACAGATATTAAATAAGATCAAGCACAAGAGCTTTCTTAGGAGATTTTCCAGGATAGAGCCTACGCACAAAGGAGTTAGTATCCTTACCTACCGTTCTGAAACGTAACAACAGTAAAACCATGCACAGTGTTAACAGCTTCCTTTTATAGTGGCCTGGCAGAAAAAGATGACACTGTTACCGGGCAGCCAAGGGTCCAACCCAACTTTGCCACTGAGCAGCTTTGTGAGTTTGACAAGTCATTTAAACTCTTCAAAATCTGTTCATAGCTCCTTCTCTAAAACAGAATCATCCTCACAAGTCAGGGTGAAGAATTAAATTAGATCACACATACAAAGTACATGAAAATGGCACATAGTGACTCTTGACGTAGCTTATGTTCTTTGTCAAAAAGGGCCCTTTGCACATCCCTGTGGCAGACACAGGTGACCACTGCACACTATGTCCTCTCCCTCATTCTTCTTACTAAACGAACACTGAATTTGACTGAACGATCATATGTGTCCAGGGAGACTGACCTTGCCCTCAGCAACAGAAAGGAGTTGATTAGTCAGGGGAAATCAGGTGGTGTCATTCTCCTCACCAGCCATTAGTTAAGGGGAGTTCATACGATACAATTTTAGCCAATGAGAACTGAGGGAAGGCTGCTGGATGACATTTGAGAATTTTTTTTTTTTTTAGTAAAGAGGCCAGTGAAATATTTATCTTTCCTAACTTCAGATTTTATTGCCAAAAAACGTGATACATGAAACTGTTGCAGCCACCTTTCCTCCAGGAGGTCATGGAAAACTAGCAAAAGACAAAGAGAAATGTGAAGTCCAAACCTGACTCCGGATGGTTTCTTAAATGCTACAATAGATTATTATTTTTAAGCCATTTTAAATTTGTCCTACTCTTCTTTGCCCCTAAAAGCATCCTAAACTGATGTAGTTTCCTTATGGAAGTATTCAGTAAGTCAACCACAAACTGATGACTTCATGAATTATTAATAATTATAGTGTCTCACTGTAAGAGAAGCCATTTAAAATATAGCTTATATTTAAATATTAATGTTATATAGTCTTTAATGAATTATACTAACCTGGACAATCAAATTGCCCTACTTTGCAACCACCATGAACCCAATGTTTCCAAATCTTGTTGGTTCTCCGTGCTCATTAATCTTTTAGGTCTCTAAAAGATTTACTCCTTTGCCAATCGGTACTTGCTCACGTAGAATTTGGCCATTCAAAAGAAATGGCTGCAAAGAGTGGTGAAAACCTGAAACTAGAGCCACTCCCAATAACTCCTTTCTCCCTTCAGCCATGTCTTGCTATTGCATAGGTACCATGTTTCAGTCAGAGAAATGAGTAAATTTTTAAAACCAAATATTAACTAAATTTGAATTTCAAGTCCTTCACTTATTAGATGCCACGTAACTTTTATGAAATGCAATTCCCTCATCTGTAAAATAGTAACTTCAGAATTCCTATACATGTTGTGAATATAAAAATGAGGTAAGCCTTATGAAAGTACTCTGCAGGGTGACTGACAGATTTTTTTTTCTGACAAATATTGTCCCCTTTACCAAACTCTAACCAGGCTCCACTGAGCTCTTTTCTCAACAAGGCCTCAATCCTGACCTTTAAAGATTTGAATGAAACACTAACATTCTTTTTAACAGCTCAAGGCTGCATCCCTGGAATGACTCTAAACCCCTTAAAGTACCTGCCTGAGAAAACTCAAGCCTGCCAAAAGAGTCTACTGTTAGTTCCAGCCTAAACCTCAAGATAGGACCCTGTCTCCCAGCCTCGTGGGATGCTGGGAGCGTAACTTTGATAACCATCAGTTAACAAACCCAGGTGGGTTTAAAATACACCAAATCACTCCTTCCTGCTTTTTGTAATTTTTCACTTCTCTTACCCTACTGAACCCCAAGCACCTCCCTCCCTATTCTCTATTCTCCCTTTAAAACACCCGGTCACCACTACACAAATCAAAGATGAGTTCAGTTCCCACTTGGACCCCTTACCCTACTGAATATAGTCATATACTTCATTCTGATTAAAATCTGCCCTTAACCACTAGTGTCTGGCTTTGTTTATCTCTGACACTTCCTTCATCCAATTAACTCATTAAATATTTAAAAACAGACACTGTTCATTGGGGACACAAGGTTGTCTGTAACCACTCTCTGTTTTGTCGGGCATCTCCTTCTCTCCTTGTATGCATGTAACTGTCAGACTTTATCCCAGATCTTCAAAGTCTGACCCTACCACCCACTTCCTCATTACCTTTTAGCTGATGAATTATCCTTGAAACAAAGCAGCAATTGATCTTTACTAATAGTATTTACTTTCGCTTCTCATTCTCAGCTCCCTGCGTGCTTTTCTGCTCAAGTAGTCAGAATGTGTTCTGGAGTCACAAATAGTAAAAGACAATTTACGCTTCTTATGACAATCTCCCTCTGCCCATCACACATCCATGTGCGGGTACATCACCTGAGATATGGAGACTTTAAAATCACGTGCCTTCTGAGAAGCAGCCACACAGGAAGAGACGGTGAAAGTTCACTAACAGATAAGTCCCCTTCCCCACCCCCCACCAGAGTCAGTAGGTTTAATCCTTGATTTTCCAGCAGGAAGGAGATACATTCTGCTTACAGAAGTCATCGTTCACCAAATAATCTGTATTCATGCACGGTGTAGGATGGAGGGTATTTCTAATAAAATGTTTCATACAATAGAAATTAAACAGGACCCTGAAAGAGAAAATACATTAGCAACTTAGGGTACTTCATAATCGTTCACAACTCTGTACTAAGTGTTATTTAAATATCATGAGAATAGTAAAGTTGAATACTTCATAGCCACTTTGGATATAACGGTGAAAGTTTTCAGTAAAGCACAGAGAATGACATAATATCTATCATTTAATAATCTGTGCTGAGTATTGTTCCTAAATTGCAGACCACACATAATCCCCACAGAGGTAAAATGCATTAGCATAGGGTTTATGAGAGGCCTCTGAACTAAAATGACTCACAGAGATAACCAATTAAAGTGATTATAAATTATGTCAAATTTGAGGGGAGAAATGAAAGTAAAAATGGATGAATCAGAAGCAGTAGTAATCTCTCTAACTGCAAGCCGTGTTTCAAGTTAAAAGTGGCATATACAATACAGGTAACATTAGTGGATAAATGGAAGGCAGAAAAAATAAATAGGTGATAAAGACATTCTGGAGTGTCTGAAAATGTATTCTGTCCAATTAACTGTCTTACCACTGAAGTCAGACAGAAAAAAAAAACATCATAAACTCATTACAAAACATGGCTACCAGACAAGAGAGAATTTGTTTAGGTTAAACTGAATTTCATTTTTTAAAAAAGAAAACAAAACCCAAGTGCCTATGAAAAATATAAGATAAAATACTCTTATCTTGCTTGTCTTCCTGTACATACAGTTTAGGATCGGTTTCCAATAATCATTGATTGAATAATCAACTTTTAATTAACCCCTGCAGATTATCTTTGATTTTTGAGGACTTTAAATACTTGCTTTATCGACAAATCAGACATTTACTATTGACAGTATCTAATCTGTTTAATTATACCATTATCAACATATTATATCTCCCTCATTTATTTCTATGCATGGAAAACTTGAAACCTTAACCACAGAATGGTCTCCTAAGCCTCAGATAAGGCTTCAAAAGAACAAATCTTATAGCAAGATTCAAAAGTTTGCTTTAGTCCCAGACTAATTTATTTCCAATGTAGGAGATAAAGGCAGATCATCTTTCCTTTCCTTCTGAATTAAATAATCACTGTGACTTGATTACTTTATACCTACTCATATATTTATTGAAGGCCTACCACATGCAGTGATGATGTAAACAAAATTTTTAAAACAAATACCCAGACCAGCAACTAACACATTTCTAACAGTCAAAACTAAATATATTTTTAAACAGGTAGTTTGTTTTCCTCCTGCTGGGTAATATTTAAATATTCATTTAGCACATATTTACTAAACATCTACTATGTTCCAGGAATAAATGTATGAATTTACAGTGAACTCTCTAACCAAGTACATTGTATGGAAGGCAGCATGGAAAGGCATTCTTGCTCTCGGGGAGTTCACACAGAAAGTCGCAAGAGTTGCAGTGAAGTCTGACAGGCAGAATTCTGGTATATTACCAACAAGTATGATTGGAGCATCCGTGTCTTGCACATTGACTGGTGATTAGTGTGTATTTGTTGAGAGAAAGAAAAATGTTTTCAGTGATGAAATGGCTGAGCTGAGTCTTGAGAAAAAAAAAAAAAAGGAATAGTCTAGGCAAGGTTAAGAAAAATGTAAAATATATGGGCTGTGTAGACACAGGGCCCAAGTCTGGGAATTCCAGGAGTGGTGCAAAAGTGTTTGGTGCACATAGTAACAATCATGAAGCTAAGAAAACAGGATCCTGAAAATGAATAAAAGGTAAAAGTCTCAACAGTACTAAGTCAGGAACTCTCAAACAATACAAGCGAAAGGGAATCCTCCAAAATGAACAGCACGTGTCCTGTGAACACAGTCCAAAACTAAATTTGAAGAAGAGCACACACACATAAAGTACGTACTGTACCACAAAGTTCGTTTTGAGAATTACTCCATAAATAGGAGAAAAAAATATTTCGGTGAAAGCAGAGACATTACAACAGGAAAAATGCTACATGTGGAATAAAATATTTCTATCAAGTCCTGGGCCGACCATTTTTTAAGTCTTTCTTCTTGGACAAGTAATTTCACCTCTTAAAGGTTCATTTTCCTCTTTTCTAAATCTACCTTTTGGGGTAATTATGGGACTTCAAGTAGGTAAATTTTAAGCTGACCATCAAAGTTTTTGTCTCAGTATATAATATATACATGCTAAACAATGTTAACAACAACTCTTCCATAATTCAAAAGTTTAACCTAGTTTAAAGTATTAGCATAAAATCTGCACAGTAGGTAGGGTGAAGCCAGTGATTTTGCGATAAAGGGTATGAAAAAGGAGTGAATAAGATTGAAAATGTACTTAATTTCAGTTGGCATTAGAAAATTGTAAGCGATTCACCTAAGTAAATAAAAAAAGAAAATTTTTAAAAATACAGGTAAATATCATTGGTCGGTACTTTGACAGATTATGGTATACACGTCATGTTATTTTTTTTTTAACATTTATTTATTTTTGAGAAACAGAGAGAGACAGAGCATGAGCGGGGGAGGGGTAGAGAGAGAGAAAGACACAGAATCTGAAGCAGGCTGCAGGCTCTGAGCAAGCTGTCAGCACAAAGCCTGATGCAGGGCTCTAACCCACAAACTGTGAGATCATGACCTGAGCCGAAGTCGTATGCTCAACCTACTGAGCCACCCAGGCGCCCCGACTTCATGTTATATTTTAATGTTCACATAATCTCTGTTTAACGTTTCTTGTGTCAATGACACAAAGCTATCGCTATAATACATAGATGCAATGCTCTGCTCAGGCAGTATATTCAATATTTGTCACGAGTAGATAATAACCAGGGAGAAATTAAGTAGGGAAGTCAATTTAAAAATAATCAGAAAGAGCATAAGTACTGTAGTTACTAGAAAGCTGGTTGGGAATGTACAAGTTACAGTATTAGAAAAACTGTCTAAAAATCCTCATTAATACTTAGAAGAAAGTATAAGTGTGCTTATTTTCTTAAATTAGGATGTGCTCTACTGTAAGTTTTAGCTTTATGACATTGGTTTATTTTACAAGTACTGGCATGCATTTCTATGCTAGCATCATATTTGCATCCCTGAAAAACGCTGGTGACTGCAAAGTTATACAGTAAAAAATATCATGGCATATGGGAAAAGACAGGATGAGAGGTCAGAACATTCCAAACCTACAGAAATGTATAACCAAGCACTAACGACAACCATAACAATCTTAATTAAAATACTAGCGCAGTTAAATCTCTCCTGATGTTTGTACCTCGCATTTGCATCTTCTTTCAAGATGCAAAGCCTGAAGGGCTTTCACTTTAAAACGAAAACTGTGATCCAGGGTGCAGCCTTTTAAAAAAAATGTAAAAACAAATACATCATTTTAACACAGGAGAAAATGACTTTCCAGTTTTTTTATCTACACTCTCAACATTTCCAGATACATAGTATATTGAAAATCAAGATGGCTCTTAAACTGCTAAATGAACAAATACTTGCAGTAAAGGAAAGCATGTGAGTTGATTTTTCATATTTTTTACAAACACCTTGCTCTCAAATTGTTAAGGCTTTCTCTTCAGTAATGAGAAAGCTTGCTCTTGATCACTTAAGAAGTTAATGAGCTGAAGAAGTCAGATGTGGACCAACACAATTCCTGCATCATTTCCCTATTAAACAATCGTGTATCAAAGAAACACACAAAGAAACAAACTGAATTACTCCTTGAATGCATATGATGCTCTTTGGCTACAACTTTGGATGTCAGCAACAGAACATACTTCATAGCTCAAGGCAAATCCTGCACTCTCAATCTCAAAACATCATCTATCAAGGGTAATGTTACCAGAATTAAATGAGACAACGGGTGAAAACACCCAGCACAGCTCCCTGGCAGGCAAAAGACACTCAAAAATATCAATTCCCTTGGACACTAACAGAAAAACGTTCAATTCCATACATGTAATATCACACTTTTTTAAATTTTTGTTTTAGTTTAGTTATTTTTGGTTCTTTTTTATTTTTTTATGTCTTCACGTTTTGTTTTGTTCTGCTTCCCCAGAATAAAAAGAAAAAGGGGAAAAAAAAGCTCTGGATAAGCAGAGAAAATAAATGAAGAATATACAATGAAAGCAAATTTGACCTACATGCTTCTGAGATTTTACCCAAAATTCCACACACACACAAAACAAATAATATTGGAGTGCAAACAGTGATGGAAGAAAGAGGGAACCAAGTTAAATAAAAGCGGGGAAAAATTCTGAAATCGACAAAGATCAACAGTCGGCCTTTCCAAAGTTACTGATGACATTTCTATCTAGATGTCCCATGGACACCTCAGACTCATATATATCAATGTAGAAAATTACAAACAAGCAAAAGAAAAACAAAAGTAAAAACAAAAACGCCTCTTGCCTAAGATAAGTGGTTTTATTTATTTCCCTATTTCTACTAAGATAGGCTTAAAACATCAGGCACCATCTTCCTCCCAATCTGCCAAATCAAATGCCTTATTAAGATCCATTAATTCTTCCAGAGAAATATGTGACATGCCCCCTCACTCCTTTTTCATTTCCCTCTGTTTTACCCCATACACAGCCAGGAGACTTAAAACTTTAATCATGTTCTTAATTTTTATTAACGTTTATTTATTTTTGAGAGAGAAAGAGCAAAGGAGGGGCAGAGACAGAGGGAGACACAGAATCCGAAGCAGAATCTGAAGCTGAGCTGTCCACACAGAGCCCGACATGGGGCTTGAACCCACAAACCATGAGATCATGACCTGAGCAAAAGTTGGATGCCTAACTGACTAAGCTACCCACGGCACCCCAATCATGTTCTTTTTCTGCCCAAACAATGGCTCCTAAAGATCTACACCAAAGAGTCAAGCTCAGCTTGGTCTCCAGGACTTCCTGCCTCATAGTCCCACCAATATTTCCACAACTGAGTCCAACAACTCACCTTTCCAAACCCTTAAGTTAATTAAATTGGATTACTTCTGTCCTCTGAACACTTAGGGCATCCTTACTTACAACTTGTTCACCTGTTTTAACACCTTGTATTATCTTCTCCATCTACCATGTTGAATCTCTTTCTGCGTTAGTGAATGGCAAGGTGGTATCCTGGTTAAAAGGCAAGTCTTTGCACATGTCCTAGGTTCACATCTTTGTTTCCTGGCTGGGCAGCCTTAGACAGTTATTTAAATTTTCTATGCCTCACAGCCCTCAAGTGTAAAAGGGGAATATTAATATGATAAAAATTAGAGGGCTGTTCTACATATTAAGCTACTTAGTACGCGTAAAGTGCTTACAATAGAGACTGGCAGTTAGCAAACACTCAAAAAATTTTAGCTCTTTCCAGGGGCTGAACTCCTAGCGGCTTATTTAGACCATTTGATTCCTAATTAATTATATATCCTTTGTCATTTTGCAACATTTTGTTGAAGTTTATTGACCTCTTGTATGCTCATTTGGTTTTGTATTTTTTGTCCTGTCAACTATCAAAGTTGAATTCTATGCACTTCCCCTTCCACACACATGCAAATTATCAAACAAATACGATAAATACATTAAAAATAGGAATTCAACTAGAAATTCTTAATTCCAGATAACTACTAACTATAATTGATAATAGGCAAATCAGGTAATTCCTCTGTACCTCAATTTCTTCATCCATAAAATAAAGTTAATAGTCCCTTGGATTCCTGATGATCATTTGTTATAAGAAGGTTGAATGTACTTTGAACTAGTGGACTATGCTATTAGGAGATGCTGGCATTATACTCATTGTAAGCCCTGCACAAGTATTTGTTCCTTGATTAACCGACAAAATGCCACAAAATTCAAATATTATCATCACTTTGAGCTGAAGACATGTTGGATTAATTTTTTTAAACTGATGCAAAACTTTGGTGTTCAGAAAACTGAATTAAGAGTTTAGAAACCAGAGTTCTAGTTAGTAACCCTTGTATTTTTCTGTTTGACCTTTGGTAAATTACTTATCCAAATTGTGTCCCCATCCTAAGCCTCTATGAGACTAGTGTCAATCTGGTGTTGGTCCATAAAAAGGATTCATGATACAATAAGAAACCCATTCCTCAAGACCCTTTACTGCCATCTGCTGGAAAACTGTGGAAATAAATATGTATTCTATCACCACAGCTACGAGTGGCGCCCCCTGGAGTTGTTCATCACACAACCTATACAACCATTCCTAGGAATGCTGCTGAATAAGGTGTCTGAGGCATCACAGGTGTTTGATGAATGAGTAAATTAATGAGCCATCTTCATCAATAAATCCGATTATCTCTGCCCCCTCAATACTCTTTCTAATCACAGAGCAGTTTTTGATGACTTAAAAAAAAATGAAGTGGAATGTTTTTAAACCACAGGCTGATTTATCTGAATTCATAATACACATTGACATAGTAGGGTTGACATTTTATAGGAGGCCTACTATGTATCTATTATCACAATTGTTCAGTACAATTGTGGCAGTACAGCAACTATCAGATATATTTATGTCAGATTTTCAAATAAACAAATGATGACTCTGAGAGTTTAAGTTGCTTCTTCAAAGTCAAGAGACTTAGTGATCTAAGTCTCCTGATTTCAAATCCAATGTTTTTTCCCCTTCTCTGCTAGTTTTAATAACAAAATAGGGCAAAAAAATTTGGACCACTGACCTGGAATTCTTAAAACTGTCATCTGTTGATTGCTATGCTTCTAAATACTCTCAAAATTCCGTATCATACCTCCTTGCTATTTAAATTCAGACAAGTCTGTTTCATGACATCATAACTTTCTAAAACGTCTTATAATGAATGTTTGATGAATTATGAGTGGAATAAGTGAGTATGTGACACCAGGAAGTATGTCGATAGGCATGTGGAATCAGCACTATTATAACTATAAAAACTGTAAATAGTTAAAAGTTATTAAAATATTTTAAATAGTGCCATATAGAAGCACTTACATTTGCTGAACAATTAAAGATACCTTGGCTCTATGAAGTTCAGGAATATTACATTTAATAAAAGCATAAAACCGGGTACATCTCAAAAGTGTTCTTGTATCACATAATTTGGAAAATTAAAACGAATTTATAATCTTTTAAATAGGCCTTCAATATAATTGGGATAGTGTAAAGGACACAAGAAATTCTGAATCTAGGTCAGTAAACCTTGAAAAACAATGATACCCCCCTTTACAAGAATATTAAAATTATTAAACTAATTTTGCATAAACCAACACCCAGGGGAATAATTTTATTTAGACCAAAAAAAAAAACCCACAGAAAAAACAAAAGCAATTCAAAGTTGCTCTACTACTTATCAAGCACTTTCTTCATGCTTTCAAAAGTTCACTGCTATGAGAGGTGACCCTGAAAACAGATAAATTAAAATCATTTCCCAAATGTCAAAAGCCAAAGAGAGCAGAGGACTAGTTCCAGGGTCTTCTGATTGACACCCTTATTTCCATTCACATTGTTCCCTCACAAGGAAATAGACACAAACAAATTACACTGTTTGGCTCGGTTACCAGACTCCATCTCTATAGCTCATTTCTCAGTCCCATTACAAACTAGTTCTGGGTTTGAAAGAAAGCCATTTTACTTACTAAATTATATGAGGTTTGACTTTCTTCTTGTACGGAATGAGGTTGTTTTCTTCCATTAATCGCTTCTCTAGTCGGATATCACCTCCGGGGGAACATTAGCCCCTCGTGTCAATGACAAGACTCACTAGACACCCAGGACCCACCACCTTCCCTTCTTGCTCTTCGGGCTCCGATTCAGCATTAGAAACTAAAGTGACCAGATGCTATGCTTAACTTCTTTGGCATAAAGCAGGAAAGGAAACCTTCCGGGTTGTTCATTGACAAATAACGATACTAGTTTACACAGCCTACCTTCTCTAAGTGCAAATGAATACGGAGTTGATTCAACAACAACGTTGCAAGAGAGGCTGCCATCAAAGAGAGGGGGGTAGATTCAAAAGGACGGGAGAGAGGCTGTCTGTCACAGCCTACAGAGAAGACAGGTGTGTGGAGGGGACCTTCCTGTAGACCTGAAATCAGTAGTGACCCACACAGCTGCGCTTTATTTTTAGAAGGTACACTTCCCTAGCCAAGGATGACCTACCAGCACGTCACCAGAAAGAGAAAATGTAAGCAGATGCCTGTAAGTTCAACTCATTAACTAGGCAATTCACTTCCATCGCCACATGATTTTGGCTTAGGTAAGGGTTCTGCGTAGGGCTGAACTGGGTTGCAAAAGAGATGAATAGCTCTGTTCTCACCTTACATTTTCATACAAAAATGCTTCTATTTCATAAATATGAACGTCCAGTAATAGATGCTTATTAATCATACTTGAGTAATTTTTAAGGAGAAGACAACGATTTTAGAAAGTAAAAAAAAGCTTCAGGAAAGCAGCCCATACATATTACCATTTGGGAATCTGAATATACATAGATCCAAACAGCAAATGCACCATGAATCACAGACTCAAGTTATCACTTGAGATTTATGAGGACAGAGACAGTGACCAAGTTTTGAATACAAAGAAAAAATAATTGCAGAAGTGAAGAGTTATAGAATCTCCTCTCTGTTGACAATTAAATTCAGACTTGACAATTAAATCCCAACCTTACTTCATTAGATATTAATCTTGCAGTGGAAATGAGAGGCTTTTAAAGGAGCATTTCTGCTATAATAAAAAAGGCTTTCACTACAGTAGAACAATAATGTTGTGTTTAAAGTTAGAACTATTAGACCTTGTTAGCTAATTATGGTATTGGCATCCACTTAAGTTGCTCAGTTTTTCACTTCTGTCATTTTCTCCTATTCAACTGCTGCAGTTCAAAACGTTTTGACTACTTAAAAGGGAATACATCATCGTTGCCTTTCCCCAGTCTAACTGCACACCACTTTCCAAAGCAATAGCTTCAATCATGCTTCATAAAATCCCCTGCAAGTATATTGTTGGAAACATAAATCAGCAAGCTGGGGTTTTAGTATTTCTAAGGCAAGCCCAGGGATCACTAACAGGAGGCTGTGCCATGGCCCCATTTATAATAGAATAAACAAAATTATGAGTTACACTGGATCCATTTCTTCTTCAAAGATTGCTCCAGTGGTGTGGCTGATACTTGCTTCTGCATCCTTAATTGGAGAACAAAACACTAGCATAGAAAACTGGACTCTGGGCTCAGGACTGCTGTTTCTAAGCATCTCTGACTTCATTAGGACACATGGCACAGAAGTACTACATGCTCGGTTTCACAAAAGCTAGGTCTCTCTGATAAGCATCTATTCCTCTATGAGTGCCATGCATTTTTAAATTGCTCTAGATACAGAGATCTTTAGAACGATGCTCTCTCCTCCTGCCCTGTTTCATTACAGTGAATATAGGCTCCCTTTCAGGCATGCTTCAGTCTTAGAGTCCCTCTTCACAATCACCCTGCATTCGGAATTATAAGCTAGGAGAATCACAATTTCAGAGGGTGCAACTTAGACCCAAATTAAATGTGTCTGTGTGTAATACTTAAACATTCCTAGATTTCCTTTTTGTCCCCCAAATTCCAACACACTTAGTGTCTATAAATGTAAATTCAGACTCCACAACTGAGACATATTTCTTCTCCAAACCAGTCACAACATAATCATAAGTCTGCATAAACTTGCTTTCTATTATGCCCCCATCTTACTCCACACTAGCTACACTCGGTTAATTGCAGTGGTATTTTAACTGCAATTTTCAGGGACAGCTTCTGAGGATTCACTAATACCTGTTTGTATTATAAATGAACAGTTAAACATAACCAGCAGCTCTACAAAAATTTAAGCAGCATTATCTGCAGGGCATAAAGTATATGTTGATCTTTGTTACCATAGTGATTAAATTAACTGACTGGCCTGGTGTTAGCTTCAGATGGACATATCTGCAATTTTGCTATGACTGAAATTTTGCATACTCTCTGTTATTAAGGGAAAATGAGCTGCATCTTACCAAGACACTCTATAATAAACTATAGCAATATTCAGTGTTTGAATTCTGATTTCTGAACCTAAAATCTGCATCCAGTCCTGTTTCATCAGCCACTAACACTCTATAGCTTTAGGGAGGTGAGGGCAGAGAAAGGAGGGCTTCATATCCAAAATGTCAAGCCCTGCTGAAGAATGATAGAAAGACCCAGGGAGTGTGGAAGAACAGAAAACAACCATTTCTGGGTTTAAAATGGAGTTCTACCACCCCCTGCTGGACCAAATGAGCAACACAGAGGAGGCTAAAAAAATGCTTAGAATTGAATACAGTGGAGATATTTTAACTTGTCTTGTAATTTATGTTTTCTCAAAAAACAATTTTCATGCCACACTAATGATATAACATTCTATGCAAATATTACACATCAAAAAATTACATCTATTTTCTTTTTCTTTAAAGATTTCCACCAATGCATGTTTTAGCATTTTGTGTTCTCAATTAAATGTCCAAACTTGTCTGGACAGTTGAAAATGCTTCCATTTATTATAAATATATTTTATGTGAAAGTGAACTATCCAAACGAAGCAAGATAAATTCAGATCTAGCTCTCTACAGATAAACAGAGACAGCTTCCACAAATTCTCTCAGGTTATTCTAGTAAGCTATTCTTTTTTTTTTTTTTTCCTCAAGAGATAAAAATCTCACCAGTTCTCCACAAGCTAAAACATCCCTTACAGGTGTAATTACAATCTGACGCTATAAAAATTTTCAACCTTGATGTATTAACAAGGGTGGGGGGAGCTGAGAATGAATGACTGCAACACATGCCTAGTTTTATCCATTTGCCTTCTTACACACAACATCCATGGCCCCTCTCTTAGTTTCAATAGAAATAAACCATCACCGTTCACTTCATAGTCAGGAATTGGGGTCTTGGGAAAGGGAGGGGGGGGAGAAAGAGTGTCTAAGAATTGAATTTCTTGCACACGAGATAATTCAAAAACGAGTTTAATGCTGATAGTTTCTGCTGCTTCTGTAAAACATCATCGTTCCCTTTCCTTCCGCAACCTCAGATATTTAACTGTTAATACACACCAACATACTCATCCAATTTTTGATAATGAAAATCGGAGAAAGCCAAGAACCCGGAAAAAGAAGCAGTTTGCCTCGCTCTCCTGCTCACCGATGCCAATCTCCAATTCTGTATTTTCTCTTATTTAAGGGTCTCCACAGAACAGACCTAATTTTCACCGGCAGCTAAAATAAACAGTGAAAACAATAACAACAACAACAATAACTATAACTTTAGTTCTTTCATTTAATTCTTCTTGTGCCTCCCTCTGCCTCTCTTGGTTGGGCGGAAGGGGGAGGGAAAGTAAATGCAATAAAGCACCACACTCCTACCTTGCCCGCTACTGACAAGCAACCCGAGCAGGTAGAAGGAGAGGAGGAGGCTCATGTTCAGGACGTGACACTGGAGGACAGTTCCAAAGTTATTAAGTCCAGCCCTGGAGAGAGAACCTTCCGCTGCCACGGCCGCCTCAGCTAGAGCCGCCGCCGCTCCCGGGGTGCCCCAGCCGCCCGCAGCCCGCGCGCTCCTCCTCGCAAAGTGACTGCAAGCTCCGCTCCTTGCCGCACTATATCCAGGCAGCGGCGGCGGCGGCGGCGGCGGCGGCGGCGGCAGCAGCGGCGGCAGCAGCAGTAGCAGCAGCAGCAGCGGCCGCCGCGGCGGCAGCAGAGCCGGGCGGGGAGGGAGGCGGGGGCGGGGGCGCGGGGAGGGGAGGCGCGGCCGAGGTGTATCCCTCCGCGTCGCACGGCGGCCGCTTCTCCCGAGACGCGCGGCCCCAGGATTCGTCCGCAGTCGAGCTCGGAGGCGTGGGTTCGGTTCCCGGTACCTCCAGCTAGAGTGGCCGCCGCGGTCAGGCTGGCACGAGCACGTCTGCGAGTGGCGGCCGCACGCTCAGCCTCGCGGTGATCCGCACGTTGACGGACGCCCCCGGGCCGAGGAGGGAGGGCAGTCTCGAGTTCCTGCACCGCCGCCGGCCGGTTCGCGGAAGTGGGCAGCTTGAGCTGAGGCTGAGGCTGCAGGCGGCCACCCGGCCCCGCGCTCTAAGCGCGCCGGGACTTAGCGGGAGCGGGGGACCTGGGGGCGGGTGGTATTTTCTGCTGCTCTCATTCCTCCAAGGGCGTGGGAGGGGGAAGATTCTGTCTCTCCCAGGCCTTCCCTCTCGCTCAACCCTTCAGCAGGCTGCCCCCTTCTCACGCTTTCCACTCTGCCGCGGCACAAGGGGAGCGGTGTCCTCTAAGTGCCTACACTGCTTGTCTCCTCCGGCTCTAGAGGGTAGGCGGAAAGATGTGAACGGTGTTTCTCATCCACGTCGACCCACTGCCGTTAAGAGCAGGTACTTAAGGGAGAGAGATTTAGCGGGGTGGGGAGCTGAGATGTTGGAGGGGCTGCGTTAAACTCGGCTGTCAGCGTCTGCCGCGTCCTTGGACAAGTCCGAAGTCTCCCCTAGCCACTCTCAGCGGGCTCTGCCCTCGGTCCCCAACGCACAGCACGGCCAGGTCCCCGCGAGGTGTGCGACGAGGGAGGTCCTGGAAATGTACAAAGATGAGTTGCGCGGGGATCCGTCCCCAGCCCTCCCACCACGCATACACACACCTGCGTGTGCGCGCGTGTAATTTGGAATGATGGGGCCGTGGCAGGCGCCCAGAACTAACTCTCCTCCGCTGAAGGTTGGGGCATATCATTACTCTCCTGGAAGAGTAAGAAAGATTTGTCAGTGTGATGTCAAGCCTGCGGCAAGAGCGAGCCAGAGTCAGACTCTCTGGCCCCAGGACCTTCGTCGGTCAGCCTAGGTCACAGTGCCCGCTGGAATTGACCATGGATCCTTTCATGTGCACGTTCCTTCTGGTTCCTTAGGGTACTCCAAGGCCTCACCTCATAGCCAGTGAGACCACTGGTCATTTCCTTATCAGTGAGGACACAGAAGTAGCAAGTCGGAGGGGATAGAAATAATTTCAGAGCTCAGAATCCAGCCCCCTCCCCTTCCCCCCGAAACACACCCAACCGGATTTGGTGCTGATTTGGTGGTTTCCTTGCTTCGGGAGGGCCGAGGGGGTAGACATAGAAACAAGCTAACATGGGTAGGGGAGATATTGTCTGCGATTTGTGTCCCCTCCCCTCCCCCCCCGCCCCCCCCCCCCCCCCCCCCGGGCAGAACACAATCTTCTTACACGGAAGATTCACGTACTTGGCATGTGGGATGGGTTTTTGAGATTAGTGGAGGCAAAGGCAGCTGTCAACAGACAACATGGCTGGGCTGTAACCAATGGGCTCTCAGCACCTCGCAGTTTGAGAACTTCTTCCTTCTATTTGATTTTACAGGAGTACATTTAGGACAATATATTTAGGAAGTTCTTTTGTCAGAGCTCCTGCTTCACACCCTTTCCTCATTCTGGGAGGCACCAACTGTGCTTAAGTAAGGTCACAGTCAGCTCCTTGCAGGAAAGGGTGGAAACAGCACATTCATAGGCGTGAATGGCAAATGCCTCCTTTAATTTCACCAGTTCTGGATTTCTCCAGGGAATCAAGAAATACCGCCCCCCCCCACACACACACACACAGAGTCACAGAAGAAATTTGAAAGGATACTACCCCTGTCAAATAGCCTCTTCACCAAAAAACCTGAATTGTTCAATGTGACATCAGGACAGTCAAGTGCGCAGTGACATAAACCTACACACACACACACACACACACACACACACACACTCACTCACTCCTGGTAGTCTTGACAATTAGATTCCCTTATTTTTTTTTAATTTTTTTAAATGTTTATTCAATTTTGAGAGACAGAGCGTGAGTGGGGGAGGGGAAAAGAAAGAGGGAGACACAGAATCTGAAGCAGGCTCCAGACTCTGAGCTGTCAGCACAGAGCCGGACGTGGGGCCCAAACTCACAAGCAGTGAGATCATGACCTGGGCTGAAGTGGATGCTCACCTGACAGCCACCCGAGTGCCCCTAGATTCCCCACTTTATTGTTGGAAGTCAGATTACTTTTATCTCATAATGTTGAACTATGCCAGAGGAGAATTTGACTGGTGCCCTTTGAGGTTATTTAGCTATTAAATCTTCTTAGAATATGGCGGAGGGAGGAGAGAGGGTAGAAGTGATCCATCAGACATTAATGAAATTTCTGAGTAGAGGTTTATATCACAAGACCATGTACAAACTATCTGTGAAGGGTGGGAGGAAGGAAGTGTGTGTGTGTGTGTGTGTGTGTGCGTGTGTGTGTGTGTGTACCTACCTGTGTGTGTGTGTGGAAACAATGAACAAATAAAGCATTGGTACTCAGGAATATACAAAGGTGATGTAAATATTGATCCTACCCTCAATTTGCTAATAGTGTTATTGAATAGATCAAGAATAAACACAAGTTGTGATCATATAAATCAAGTTGTAAAAATGTCATAAGAGAAAACAAACTGCTATTGTGACATAACGGGAGGGGATCATTTCTGAATGGAGGATTGAGAAAGGCTTCAGGAAGCTTTGAAGAAAGAGTAGAAATTAGATAGGGAGCGACATGGGCAGGACAGAGAGGAGCTTAAGCAAAGCCTGGGGATGTGAAAACACACAGCTTGTGTGGAGAACAGAAGTCTAATTTGAAAAAAGTGCAGAGTGTAAAGTATAAGGATTGGATGGAGTTGAAAAAGGGGTCTAGGACCATGTTGTGCTAAAAAAAAAACTAAAAAATCTCAGTAGTATTTGCAACCTCTCAGAATATAAGTCCAGACATGCATGGTGAAGAAGAGCCAGAATGGCTATCTCTCCTTCCCTGGGGCTTAAGTTGTGAGTCGTGAGCCCATGGGAAGAGTATCAACCCAGGCTCTTCTATGGGGTTTTATTCATAGTTAGCCTGAATTAATGTTGCTGTGAGGTCTTGATAGCTGGGTGACACATAGTCCAAGAAGGTCTCCCCACACTTGCTCAAGCTGCTTCTTACCCAGAGGTTAAAGTGCCTCTCCAAGGCTCCTTCAGAAACACATTCATTCGCCATTGCAGTGATGAAATGACATAAAGCCTGACATTTGCCTTGGTCAGTTCTGCTTCGCAACAGATTGCCAGTGAAGACAACATGTAGAAAAATCACCTTCGCCCATTGACCTCCTCCCCACTCCAAGGGTATGCTTCCAACGTGCAGACTCTGAATACTGTTATCAAATGTACCAAATCTCTGAACATGACTAAGCCATGAGCACTAGGTAGGATAAAAAGGTATAGAAACGCATCCTCCCTCCTTTACGTGACTCATAATTACATATAAGACTAATTATCATAATCTCCATCTACCTGGGGAAGTTTAGTTGGCTTAGTTCAGAGGCTTAGTTGGGGCTTTGGTTATTTCATTTATAAAAATAGAGAAAGTTGAACAGAACTCAGGAAGCTATGAAGAGCTGAGTGGTAGGAAATATCAACAGGACTGGATGCATGGTTAAATGAAAGCAGATAAATTTGTTTTAAAAGAATCAATAAAGTGAACATGAAGGAGTAGCAGAGAGATAGAAAACGATAAGGTGCATTATGTGTGGAAATTATCTTCTCAGAGAGAGTCTACTTCTTTCATCTGCAATCTGTTCTTGCAAAAGGCATGCAGGTATGCAATCCACACATAGATCCTGGGCATGAATGGTGAGTTGTGGGCAGGATTTAAACATTGGTTCTGTTTGTGTATTTCTGATGTTATTTTTGTTTAGTCTCTGTTAACAGAATTCATGTGTGTTAAGATCATACTATTAGGAAATGGGACATTCTGGCGTTCATTTATACTTTTGAAATGTCATAAACCATTATGCCTATTCATTTACTTGTCTAGAAAATTGCCTGTTTTGACTTTTTTTTTATTACCACAAAGGAAAAAAAATTCACTGTGTATATAGGCAAATAGCCTGAAACCTCTATAAATAGATTATCTTGCTCTTGCTTTTCCTTCTCCATTAATGCCATTTTTTCTAACGGTCATGCCTTTGAAAATAATTTCAACATTCTGGATACAACAGCACTTTAGATGTTTTACCAGGCTATTTGTGAGCAGCTGACAGTAGCTACTTTAGCAGTAGAATTTAGATTTTAACACCTTCCTTTGTAAATGCTTTACTTTCTTAGCCATTCTACTTGAAATTAAGAAACAGAAGAGAGAGATTTATGATACTTGAGGCACCCTAATTGTCACATATTCTTACTTTTTAATTTCTTTCAAGATACATGGGGTCATTTTCCTTCATGGCTACTTCATGTTCCCTCTGGGCAAATAACTGCTCACTTCGCTCTGAAATTATGCAATAACTGCCTATAATTTGCCACTTGCCAGAATAATATTTTCTTAACTCTAAGGGGTATTATATTTTTCTTCACCGAGACATCGCTGGCAAATATAATGATGGACAGAGCAGATAATGTATTGAACCTAAAACACATTGACAAAACAGTGAGTGACACAATTTCAAGAATACATTCGGGCAAAGTGAGATAGGAAAAAGGGATCAAGCAGTGGCTAGCAATGAACCTCTTTTATATGACAAGGAGCATAATGGGAAGTGCTGGTTGCCCAAATATTGATCACAGCACTCAGAAATCATATTTTTGTCCATAAGGAGTATTGACCAAGGTGATGTCTGCACAAATCCCATCATGTGAAGGGCAGTTATTACATCCTAGATAACAGCAAATCCTTCATTTCTGCCAAGTGATCCTATATAGGTATAGGTCTGAGGGGATACAACATTGACCTAACGCATTTGGGCAGGACAATACAGTAGGTTGAATTTGAAAATTTGAAATTGGAAAATCTCTTATTGCATAAGATTATTTGGTTCTTGCCTTAATGGAATTATGTTTCTGTTAATTTTCAAGTTAGATAAGCAATCCTGCTAATAATAGACAATCACTGGTATCAATGAGATTCCCTCTTATATATCTACAAGCCTTTAATAATCTACCTAATAATTAACCAGTGCACATTATTTGAATACACACGTTCTTTTAATGTGCATTATTTAGGCTAAAAACACTTGCATTTTACATTTACATGAGATGATCCTCACTCATTAAAGAGTAATAATACATTTTCCCCACAACCATTTTTAATCATTAGTCCTCATATTTAAATAAATGTGTACTTAATACCTGTTGCTTGCTTTGATAACCTCCCTAAAACTGAGGAAGTCAACGGATGAACTTGACCTGATAATACATAAATGAGATAGAAAAATGAAATAACATTTCTGCACATGTTTTATGGTATATTAATACCTACTATTCCCAAATTCCTGAATTCTAAAAATGAGAAATATCCATACCCTATCAGACAGACACTACTTTTGAATACTTTGGCACATTTTCTTCAATCTTTCATGCATCTATTTTTTTCCTAACATGGCTTGACATAATACTATTTGGCGTATTTCAACTTGTCTTATATTGGAAAGTAGTATTTTACATTGTCACTAATTTTACAAATATAAACTTCATAATTTCATTGATTACATGGAATGCACTCTAATACATTTAACAATTTTCTTATACTTAGACATTAGCTGTTTTTCTGTAATTTTTATTCTTATTAAAAATGCTTCAATGTGAAAATCTTTTTCCAAAGTGCTTTGGACATGGTAGAGATTTTATCCTTAGGCTATTAGAGGTTGAATAACTTAGTTTAAAAATATGACCACTTGTAGGTACTGGATTCATGTTGCCTAAATTGTTTTCCTAAATGCATAATTCATCCTCTGATCAAGAAAACCTAAAATCACTTTACTCACATTATCATAACTGTTTATTTATATTTTATATTTTTGTGTGAATTTCCTGAGAATTTCTATTCTGTGGTTTCTTCTTTTAATTATCTTCAACTGAAACATCAGACTCTAGAAAAATTGTCAAATTTAAGGTGAACTGAAGGACTTCTCCTTAATATCCTATGTCCTTTCAATGCCACTTTTCTTCTCCAAGATCCACGGATTCTCATTTTCTTCATTAGAATAAGATGTTGAGGGGTGCCTGGGTAGCTCAGTAGGTTAAGCATCTGATTCTTGATCTCAGCTCAGGTCTTGATCTCAGGGTAATGAGTTCAAGCCTAGTGTTGAGCTCCATGCTGGGCAAAAACCTACTTAAAAAAAGGAAAGGGAAGGGAAGGGAAGGGAAGGGAAGGGAAGGGAAGGGAAGGGAAGGGAAGGGAAGGGAAGGGAAGGAAAAGAAGAAAAAGATGTTGAGAAACTCTGTAATCGTTAGTAACCAAATAGTTTTAATTTCTCTAGTTCACCAGCAGTAAGTTTTCCCTTCTATTTCCACCTACATCCACACAATAAACCATAGTCTAATATCCCAATGCATTTGCTACTAGGGATAACAGGATGCCTGAGAAATGCAGGCATGTTTCACATGTAAGACCTGTTGATTGTTTGGAATCCCAACACCACCTTGTACTACTCTCTCCTGGCAGTTACTTTCGCCATCTTATAAATGCCTACTCAAGGCTGTACCTTCTTTCTGTATCACTTCACCTGAAGCCTAAAACACAGCCACCCACCTTAATTGCTCAGAGCTCAAGCAGAGGTGTTCAATAAAGCATAAAGCATACTGAAAGATTGAGAATAATAGAGACACAATAAAACATAAAAGAAAACCCAACCTTGAATAATGCATAGCACCATACAGCCACTTTGGAAGACAGTTTGCTAAACATAGTCTTACCATATGATCCAGCAATTGTGTCCCTTGGTATTTATCCAAAATAGGTGAAAATTTATGTTCAGACAAAAACCTGTACACATGTTTGTAGCAGCTTTATTCATAATTGCCAAAATTAGAAGCAACCAGGATGTCCTTCAGTAGGTGAATGGATAAATAAATTATAGTACATCCAGACAGTGGAATATCATTCAGCACTGAAGAGAAATGAGCTAACAAGCCACGAAACCTCATGAAGGAGCTTTCAATGCATAGTATTAAGTGAAAGAAGCCAATGTAAGAAGGCTACGACTGTATGATTTCAATGATATGCCATTCGAGAAAAGGAGACATAGAGTGTGCAACACCAAGAGGGAACCCTCAGGTAAACTATGGACTTTGGGTGATTATGATGTGTCAATGTAGGTTCATCCTTGGTAAAAAAAAAAAAAGAAAGAAAGAAAGAAAAAGAAAAAAAATGCACCATTCTCATGAGTGATGTTTATAACAGGGGAGGCTATGCACATATGGGGACAGGGAGTAAACGGGAAATCACTTTATCTCCCTCTCAATTTTGTTGTCAACTTAAAACCGTTCTAAAAAAATATTAAGTCTTAAAAAAATAAATACCCATTGTAGAGACTATCGGCCACTTCTCCATCTATCCACATAGAGTCTCCTTAATGAATTCTCTTTCTTAATGCCGTGAATTTTTTAGGCACCAATTAGCTCCCCAAGAATTTCTCCAATCCAGTCCTTCACAGCTGAGGACTATTTAGTTTTCCAGGAAACATTTGACAATGTCTGGAGCCCTTTTGATTATCATGACTGGGAGGATGTGGTAATACTGGTACCCAGCAGCATCCTTAGTAACATCTTACAATGCACGGAATTGCCTTCCACAATGAATAATTATCCAATGCCAGGGTAAAAACCCTGTTCCAAACTGTCTGCTCAAGTTGAGCTTAGGAACAACTGCTCCAGGTCCCCAGAAAAAAAGAGCAGTTTGTCTGCTTCTTTATAGTCAGTGCCTGTCCCATTCTCTTCTCAGAAGTATTTTCAATGGTGCACTTCTCATCTTCCAGAACAAAATTTGACCCTAGATATAGTGTGACCTTTTGTGGTCCAAAGAAAGCAATAATTATAATGAAAAATTAATTTCCAAAAGTTTTTTTCCCTCAATTTAAATGATATCATGAGCTGGACCCCAAAGGGAAAAATTAATGCAATAGGGCAACGCCAAGGGGGCTCCATATTCTTTACATAAAATGCCTTTATTCAAGTATAAATCTATGAGCAGAACAGCCTATAAGAAGCCCAGTCTGACCAGTGCCACTGACTTGACACATTGTCTCTCAATGTCCTTATAAACTAATGTTTGATAATGGCATGATTTAGGGACAGAGATAGGAAAAGCAAATCTTAAAGGCCAACTATTGCTTTAAATCCATCACAGTCCATATTTATTAAAGCAAAAAGACAAACATTATATTTCTGGAAACATCTAGTGTCCAACTCATTCACTCAATATGTGTTTTAAAATATCTTCAACATTTAAGGTGGAAACAGCCACACTTAGATGACTTCATTAAGTCAGAGCTATCCCAGAAAAACAGATGTATATATACCTTCTATATCTGTATTGAAATGAACTCATCAATAGAATCCCTCCAAGAATGATTACATGTCTGACCCATGCTCGAAAATGCAGAAATTGCTAACAGCTGACATGGCTATTTACAAAACATTATGATCTGCACCCCATTTAACAAACTGTTATGTGTCCAGAGTCCTAAAATAATTGTATCAGTTTATTTTACCGTGAATACTAGGCTGTTAAGGAAATACTTCATAGATAAGAAAATGCATCAGGAAAAAGTAAAAACTTGGTTTGGTTTCCAGAAGAGCCCATCAGAACCATTCCTGTAGATAAAAAGCTCAAGGAAATTGTTTATTTTGTTCATTGTTATATTTCCAGTGCTTCGAATCTGAAGAATGACAAGGATTTAATGTGTATGTTGAATGAATGTGCGCAAGTAAAAACAATGGAGAAGGGCTGACAACTAAAAGAAGCATAGTGAAGAAAAGTATGGCTTATATATTAATTGCCTTTTGACTAAAACCCCCATTCAAGATCAAAGCAGAATTAAAAGTTCTTTAATCAACTTTTGGAGAAACTTTATTTTTCTACAAAGAGTTGTTATTTTTTTAAGTTTTTTTTAAGTTTATTTATATTTTTATTTTTTTGAGAGAGTGAGAGAGAGAAGAGAGTGGGACAGGGACAGAGAGAGAGGGTGATAGAGACACCCAAGTAGACTCCTCACTGTCAGTGCAGAGTCCAATGTGGGGTTTGAAATCATGAACTGGGAGATCATAACCAGAGCCGAGATCAAAAGTCGGAGGCTTAACTCACTTAGCCATCCAGGCACCCCAAACAGTTGTTATTTAAATAGTATTTTACCATTAAATGACATGAGCCCTGTTTAAACATACCTAATACTCTGCCGTATACTAAATGAAACTGAGTTATTCATACTGGCTTGCAGCCACTCAAGTGACATCAGTGACGTAGGTGCCTTTTCGTTATTAAAAATGCGCCCAAGTAAACCAGAATGGGGGTGTGCCCATAGGCTTCCAATGTATCTACAGACTTGCTACAGACTCACATAAAACCTCGGTGTCTTTCTTAGTTTCTCTGCTCTGGCGTATGGTTACCCATATCCTTTGAGCATGTCAGCTTTGCAGGCCAGTTTTATACTGCCTTTCTCGGGTTTGATATTGACTCCATCCCTTCCTTACCACTTCAGATCAGGTCTTCTGATGTTTCACAATGATCTCATACATCCTACCATGGAAACTGTTTCTTGCCTGGATTCACCCACCAATTTAGGATATGGTACCTCTTTGCTCTCATAACTGTTTCCGTAATAACGCTAATAAATAGCTGTCAAGACCACCTCCCAGAAAGGTGAATATAGCAGTGTTCCTACTTAAACTACAGCACTTGTACTGAAGATCCGGGGTCATTCTAAAATAAATTGTGGAGTTATTAAATTCATCAGAGTTAAAGCAACAGTGTCTTAGAACACTTAAGAATCTGTTCTTTAACTCACCCCTGAAATAGAGCAGTAGTATTTAAGAATCTTGTGATATTGAGAAACTGGTGCTAATAAGGGTTGCAGAGTGGAGACAGAAAATGCTGTAGGGAGGAAGCAGGAATATGGTAACTTCCATGAAGCCTGATACTTGAATACACTTTTTACTGCTGCCCTTATTAAAAAAATAATTATACCTAATGCACCTTGAAATTAGCAAATGGCAATATTAAAGAGTGGTCATAAAATGTAACTTCAAAATTCATTGTTCATACAAGAAAGAAAATCAATGTTCAGAAAATCTGACCTTTAAGTAGATCTTCTTCAAATTACAGGTGGTGTCTCAAGAAAGTATCACAGTAACACCTAAGTATAGTATAGTAATTTCAGGTTCATTCAATATTAGAAAGGCCAAAGTGTTCTTTAATTCAATGTTTCTGTCTTAACTCCATTTACTTGAATATATTATTTGGTAGATTTACAAGACATATTTCTTCTTTGAAATCAGAAGTCATAATAGTAATTGTTTCTAAGCCTCTTTTTTTATTTTTTTTAAGAGACAGAGAGCATGCATACATGAGTGGGGGAAGGTCAGAGAGAGAGGTAGAGAGAGAATCCCGATCAGGCTCCATGCCTAGCACAGAACCCGATTCAAAGCTGGATCTCACAACTGTGAGATCATGACCTGAGCAGAAATCAAGGGTCAGATGCTTAACCAACTGAGTCACCCATGTGCCTCTATTATGCTTGGATTTCCTTTTACCTACAAACAAATATATAGTCATAAACTAAAAATCTTATTCTATATACCATCATCATTTGTATTCCATAGTCAGTCAAAGAAAGGAGAAAGCTTATATATAACATATGAGTCTGGCTCTCTAAATTTACAAATGAAAAAAAAATGACACTAAGAAAGATTAAATGACCTGCCCAATTTCATTGAGCTTCTAGAGCAAAACTATAACTTGAACCCAGAGTAATAATTTTTCTGCTACAGAATGCTTAAAAATGGAAAAATGCAAGATCAATTTCCTAATCACTACATAATATAATTCTATAATTTATTTCCTAAATGAAATGTGAGAGTATTGCCTGTTAAGATATTTTTTAAAAGTTATATTCTACTCTAATGATTTCAGAGGAGCAGTTTTATTTATTGGTGACTCTGATGCCATTATTATATATTAATAGATTCCTTCTTCTTAATTTGGCTTTCATCTCTAATTACCAAAGTGACTATAGCTACCAATGCCAAAAACTGATTTAAAAGTGCAAAACCGAGCCAAATTATCACAGGCTGACAATTTATTGGCTAAAATTCCCAAATAACTAGTTTATATATTTTTTTCTAAATGTGTTTGATCAACAAAATCGATGCTCAATAAATAATAGGTAATTGGCTGTGATCAACTCTTTAAGCATAATGCAAAGAGAGAAAACACAAGTTAGAATAGGGTTTAAGGCACTTAGGTAGTTCAGAAAGCATTGTACTATCAGTTCTCAATAGTAGATCCCTTTTTCTATGCCCTTTGTAGCATACAGAATTGCTTTTTTGACTGTAGGTGCTTACTAGATGTCTATGGAAAAGAAAATTTAAATTTAATTTGCATATAATTTAAATGACTAAATTCTTAGCATGATGGCTATAATATAATGAGAAAAAATGGCATAGGGTAGAGGTAATTATAGAAGGAAATGTCTATTAAATATGTTTTTAATATAAAGTATATGTTTTATCTACAGCTAGAGTAGATGCTGATATTTACATGTTTTGGTTTGTGACCTTGGAAGCTTCCCAAGTGAAGTCTGAAACCAGCACCCCACATGCAGGTAGAAACCAAAGAAAGAGGGAGGCCGCTCCAGATTCGTAAGGGGAAGGTTTAATGAACAAGGGAATTTACATATGAGGCTTGTGTTGGGTGATTACAAGATGAGCAGATCTCTGCACCCACACCACCAGAATCTTAAAAGTTTAGATAGTGGCTTTAACATAGTTCCATCATGTATATCGTCCAGATAGCCTCAACAACACATTGCTCTCTCAAGGCTGCATCCTTGAAAGTGGTTCCCACTGTAGTAATGAGGCATAGAATATACATTCCAGGGACAGGGGAAGGGGCGAGGAGCCTCAGACTGCCCAGTCCAGCTCGAGTGTCAACCAGAGGTCATGTCCTCCCCATGAACTCCTCCGACAGCATCCATTAGCAATTTGGTAAACTTCGAATAGCTAGTACGTGCTATGTATTTGTTAAGTCCTTTGTAAAAACCATGCAATTTATCTCTCACAGAAACTTTATGACGCATTATTATTCCCATTTTACATATGAGAGAGACTGGAGGACAGAAAGCTCTAGCATCTGGATAAGATCAGAGTTATGAAGTATCAGAGCTATGGTTTGGACGCAGCCATACCTATCTGCAAAGGTCTGTGTTTCTGTCAGTCAAAACCTCTCCTTTAGGGGCGCCTGGGTGGCTCAGTTAAGCATCAGACTCTTGCTTTCAGCTCAGGTCATGGTCTCAGGATTCAGGTCATGATCTCATGATTCGTGCTTTGAGCCCTGAGTCGGGCTGCGTACTGGCAGAGTGGAGTCTGCTTGGGATTCTTTCTCTCTCCTTCTCCCTCTGCCCCTTCCCTGCTTGCTCTCTCTCTCTCTCTCTCTCTCTCAAAATAAATAAATAAACATTAAAAAAACACCTCTCTTTTAAATATAATGCACTCATAAGCCATTTACTAAAGGCTCTTAGAAAAGCATAGATGTTTTAAAAGGGAAAAGTGGAAAACTTTCAAAATTCTTCACTCACAGTACAATTTTGATTACTTGGATGACCTAAGTAAGTGAGGAAATGATCTAATTAAATTAACATAAATTCTAGATGGATAAGTTAACATTGAAAAGGTTGACAATATTAGCCTGTTGATTTCTAATAGCAATGAACAAATCTTGAAACATGGCGTATACAAAGAGATTTATACATATATTTATACAAAATTATGTAAAATTCACAATTTTAAAAACTATTTTTATTGGTTGTCAACAATTAGAAAGAATGAAACCACTTACAAATAAATAATACCCAATGTTCTGTTAAATAAGTGTTAATGACTACCCATCATTTTATATGTAGAGATATGACATTTAGTAATTTTATTTATTTTGCATTTCAAATATATTTATCACCTATAAGTGTCTTTAGCATATATTTAATTTCCCCTAAGTCATAACATTTATAATTTTTAGCATAAAAATCATAAATACATTTAACATATCATTTTTTGGCATAATAAATTGTACACATAAAAAAAGGAAAATAAGCCTGCTCTCTCTTTGCCAAATAAGACAGTCTCATGAACAACTTAAAAGTACAAAAACACTTAGAAGAAATTTCTTAAAATATTCTGGTGGAGAGAGGATGAAAGGGGCACTTATTTATACTTTGTAGGTCTGAGTGTTTGTAGGAAATTCTCTCCTCGCAACATTTTGAGTAATTTTCTGAAGTGTTCATGAACCAAATTACCCATGTTGGTGAAGATGAGTAATTATCCAAACAGAATGCTTCCTTATGAATACTGCAAACACAATTAAAGAGGCACTAACATAAATTATGCTATAGTGTACCACTAACTGTATCACTCTCTTTTTTTCACTTGGTAAAAATATCATGAAGATTGGCCGCAGATCTGTTATTGGTTCTGTTTTAGTTCTAACAGCTTTAAAAACGCAGTGGCGTTCAACATAAATTTGGCCTGATAAAGTGCCAGAAGCTGTGGTCCTTCGGACCTTCACCTGAAGGCTTCCTTCACTCTCAAGAAATGACCAGTGTGTTGGGGACAGCTGTCACTGTTTGGGTTGGTTTGATTTACCTGTCTAATTTGGACTGTAATTATGCCCACTGGGTGGGGAATGTGACTAACTTTGTGTTCCGACACCACCTGGCACACAGTTGGATCTCCACGAAGTGTTGAATAATAATCTACAGAAATCAGTTTACTAGTAGCAAAATAGGCCTTTATGCAGGGAAATTCTTTTTTTGTCTCTAAGAATCATTGGGAAAAATTCAGGCATAGCAAAGAATGTGCTAGACTTGGGGTCATTCTGTCCTACCGGAAAATGCCATGTGTCTCCTGAACGTACTTTCTGTCTGTAACAGACAAGAACAAAGCAGTGAACTCTAAAATGAATGAAGTGCGAATGGAGGAGGGAAAGAGCACGCTCGACATGCCATATTCTTCTGGTATGTTCTCCAAAAAGGCTGGCATGGGTACTCACAAAGCAGATGCAGCTCTAGGCAATTCATATGCCCTGTGCTCTCCTCTTAAACCATGTGGCCACTGAGAGTTCCTAAAGAGCATGCCCTAGGATTATAGGATTCCATAGCCACTACCTTTCAGCAGAACTCATCCAAGCCCTTAAGCTTGAAACTGAAGACTAGAGCTGAGACGTCATATGGTCAGAGTCGTGCATACATTTGGTGGTAACTTTTTCACAATGCTACCCTCTCTCCTAAACCAAAAATAAACATATAGTCCCATCACAGGCGTAAACAGAAAACTCTGTGCCTAAAATGATATTTTATATATTTCTCTTAAAAACACACTTTATTGGGGCATCTGGGTGGCTCAGTCAGTGAAGCGTCCAACTTTGGCTCAGGTCTGATCTCACAGTTGGTGGGTTCGAGTCCTGCATGGGGCTCTGTGCTGACATCTCGGAGCCTGGAGCCTGCTTCAGATTCTGTGTCTCCCTCTCTCTCTGACCCTCCCCCACTCTCACTCTGTGTGTGTGTCTCTCTCTCTAAAAAAATAAGTTAACATTTAAAAAATGAAAATAAACTTTATCTCTGTCCATATTTATATTTAGTTGGAAAAATAAGTCAAACAAATATTGCTACAGCACTGTTAAGTGTGCAAAGTAATGTAATGGTATTATTGATCAGTAGATACCATTCAAGTATTTGTCAGAAAATCTGGTATTTTGTTGTGACTTCCATGTATCTGTCTTTTCTCCTCTGCTATTTTGAACACTTATTTGAAGCGATTTCCATCCTGCCTTATTCCCTATTGGGTTTTGATTGCCCATCCAAGGTTCATAATTGGTTTGGTTGTCCAGACCCACTACTCTGATATATGAAATATCACAATGATAGTAGCAGTGGGTACATTAACAATCGCATTTCAACACTTCTATCTTTGGGTAATGGATTCAGGGCAGAGTACTTTGATCTATCCAGTATTGCCATAGCCACTGGGTCCTTTTGTCTTTCAACAAAACTACGATACAAATGAAGTAATATTGTTTAAAAATCTTGGTAATCGTACACACTGGAAGCTATTCGCTGTGTGTTGTTTGCTATTTGTGATAAAAGTCCTCTACAACCTGGCTGATGGCTGAATTATAGGTAACACTTTGGAACAAACAATTGAATGTGATTTTATAGTTTGCGATCATACATAACTATGACTTTTTGGAATTGCTTCGAGAATATGGGTTATCTACTTAGAAATATAAATGTAGGGGTGCCTGGATGGCTCAGTCGGTTAAGCGTCTGACTTCAGCTCAGGTCATGATCTCACGGTTCATGGGTTTGAGCCCTGCATCAGGCTCTGTGCTGACAGCTCAGAGCCTGGAGCCGACCTCAGATTCTGTGTCTCTCTCTCTGCCCCTCCCTCGCTCATGCTCTGCCTCTCTCTCTCTCTCTCTCTGTCAAAAATAAATAAACATTAAAAAAATTAAAAAAAAAAGAAATACAAATATATTCTGGTTCATCATTCATTTGCCTTATACAACTTGCTGCCCCTTTTCACATGCCCTTTTGAAATAAAAATAATTAGAATAATGATGGTAGTATTTTTGCCCCTCCTAAATCCACATGTGAAAGTTATACATATCCTCCTTTAAACGGACTTGATCGATACCTGAAGATTTGTTGAACTTTAACGCACATTATTTTACTTTCTTTTTCACTTTTTCTTTTCTTGAACTTACAGAAAACACCATGACAGAGTTTATATGAAAATTCTTACTTCTGTCTTGAAATGTGTTTATGTCTGATAAAAAGCAGTGCTTTGGCTACACAGAATTACAAAATGCAAAATTTTAAATTAGAAATTCAAGGCAATATTATAATGACAAAACTACCAAAAATAATACAACTAAATACGGTGAATTTTAAATTCATAATTTATGTGGTTTTTTTTCAGAGAAGTGAAAAGTAACTGCCAATTTATTTCAACATCTAGATGGAGCATGATCTGGCTCTTAGCTTTCTGCCCAAATGGTGGTTTCTTGCTAATTGTCAGGGAAGCCTATTTCTGCATTTGCACGCCTGTGTTTATTAGGGTGATATCCTCTCCTTTTGTCCTTCCTTTTCTGTTATGGCCTCTGGTGATTCTGCATGGTAACCTAGGGTGAAAGCAGATTTTATCTTCTCTGTGGTCCATGAAAGGTGAATAAGTTCCCTTTCTTCTCCTTTCCTTCCCTGAGAACCTAATGCCCTATACAAATTCTCTAGTTTAAAAACATGTGAAAAGTGAGTCCAGGTACACAGAGTTCTTTACTGCGTGCCAGGTGGGTTACAAATGAGCAAAAGAAAGTGTGGAAATTAGAGACTAGAGTTTGCAGCTCCTTCTAACAGAGTAGTTCCTTTTACCATAAAAGGATAAAGCTTTTAGAGCCAGGCTTTTAAACAGATTCATCATCAGCTAGACTCTCCCTCTTTCCAAAGCTCTTCTTTTCCATCTCTCACCATGATCTGTCAATGGGAGCACCTCAAATTTCCACATGATGCTAAAAAGAGTTCCTCTTGGTTCATACATGCTGCTGTCCCTGAGAGGTGATGACTGGGGCCATGGGAAAAGGCAGGACTAAAGCAGACACTCAACTCCATTCTTCCCACCGGAGAGAGCTGGAGATGATTTTCTCACTAGTTGCCCTAAGAAGCAAACACATCTTATGGAGGAAAACCTACATTTTTTTTATAGATAATACACTAGATTCTCAAAAAAGAAAAGACATTTCTCTTGTCCCCTTCCCCCCTCAGGGTTTCTTAAAGGCAGCAATAAGCTATAAAAATGTCATTTTTTTTTATAAAGGAGCTTTAGATTTCTGACCTGGCCAGATGTATTTGACAAAGATTGATAGAAACACAGATCCTGGGCTTTCCTGTTGTTGTTTTTTGTTTGTTTGCTTGCTTGTTTGTTTTTTAATTTTGAACTTTTCCTAAGCTTGGTTGGAGGACTTGTGGATGATTTCTGTTATATCAAACAATTTTTGCATGTTTCACCCTTCCTTGGGGAAAACTTTCTACATATTTAACATTGCAATCAAGTTAAGTTGTCCAGCAATCTGAGATGTAAGTATGAAATATTAGTAGAAGGCATGTACTTACAAATATATATGGAGCACATGCCTTCATTAAGGTCCCTGGATGGAGTGCTCTGGAGTTCTCAGGCTAAAGCCAGATTGGTCAATTCAAACCACAAGATCAGAGTGTTGGTAAGTTACACAGAAGGCTTGTCTAAGGGCCACCTAAGGGGAAGTCACTGGGAGGCAGGGGAAGGGAGACTGTTGATCAAAGGGCTTCTGGGGAGTCACATCAGGAAATTACATTTCTTGTGACTGCAGGCTGCTATCTAGAGCACATGCTGTCTGAGGGGACTAACCCAGTTTAGGGCCCTGGGAAGCTTCTTGGTCACATAAAATGGAAGCCAAGGGAGCAATACGAAGGCACAGCTTACCTAAATTCTTGACAGTCATTATTCAATCATTATTTTCCTGTATGTGTGTGTTTGTATGTGTGTCTTTTAATTTTTATCTTCCATTAACTTTCTACTTTGGATCTGAATTATTTTGTAAGCTAATGATGGCCTGATTCCTATATTTAATCCTAGAACTATATTTACGTTTAGAAAATTATATTTTGTTTCCTGCACATTTTACCCAATTGTAATTATTTACTTTTGAAATAGCATTACATGCATGATTATCAGTGATATTATTATAGGTAATAAGAAATATATAGGGGTGCCTGGGTGGCTCAGCCAAGTAAGCTTTCAGAAGATTCTTGATTTTGGCTCAGGTCATGATCTCAGGGTTCGTGAGTTGGAGCCCCACATCAGAGCTGACAGTGTGGAACCTGCTTGAGATTCTCTCTCTCCCTCCCTCTGCCCCTCCCCCACTTGCATGTGTGCATGTGTACAATTGTACTCTCCCTCTCAAACAAATAAATTTTAAAATGTTTTAAAAAGAAGTACATATTTGGTCTTTGGCCTTGTTATGTTTGTGGCACAGAGTTCCCCAAACCCTTGGGCTTTCCTAAGTGTTGAGACTGACCAAGGTGTCTCTGGTTATGTTAATGAGGGGCTTTTAGAATCTGCCTAAAATGGGGGCTGGTTGCCAGAAGGGAGGGCTGGAACTTTTAGTTCCATCCCCAATCCCCAAATCTTGGGAGGAGAGAAGACTTGGAATTTGAATCAATAACCAGTGGGTAATGATTTCATCAACTGTACCAATGAAATAAAGCCGCCATAAAAACCCAAGAGGACAAGGTTCAGAGAGGTTCCAGGATGATGAACATATGGAACTTTCCAGAGAGTGGTGCCCTGCAGAGGACATGGAAATTCCATGGCCTTTCCCGATACCTTGCCCTATGCATCTCTCATCTTACTGTTCCTGAATCATATACGTTTCAATGAACTAGTAATCTAGTAAGTAATGTTTCTCTGAGTTCTGTGAGCAAAATAATGGAACCCAAGGAGGGGGTTGTGGGAACCTCCAAACTATAGCTGCTCAGTCAGAAGCACAGGTGACAACCTGGGCTTGCACCTGGCATCTGAAGTTGTGGAGGAAGGGGCAGTCTCATAGGAGTGAACCCTCAGCCTGTGGTATATGACATTCCCTTCTGTAGGTAGTCTCAGAATGGACTTGAATTCTTGGACACCCTGCTGACTTGTGAGAATTGCTTTGTGTTGTGTGGCAAGCCCCCCCACCACACACAAAATGTTGAAATTGGATCCAGGAACCTAATTTATGATCACGTATGAGAAAATATCAATGGCTATACATACATAAATATATATATAATATGTGCATACATATATAAATTTTAAAGGTATAATTTATACAAATACTGACATTGGTAATCTATATGAATCTGCATGACTTATATTAATATATATGATCACATAAATATATATAATTTATATTCTATATATTTGTAATTATATACATACATATGGAGCACAGACAGACCTAGCATGTGTAACAGATAAATCAGTCAAGGAGATTTAAATGTACTCATTCATACCAGAATTTAATGAACTAAACAAGGTAAAATATAAGGACAAGGAGTGTCTTCCATGTAAGTATAACCTGTCACCTCTTCTCTTTGTTACCTCTCTTAAATTACATGACAGCCTTTTATAAAGTTTGCAAAACTTGTGATTTTTTTCTGACATTTCCTGAAATTATCTCCATTCTTAAATAAAGGCTTTTTTGGACACAAATACTGGTGTTTTTTTGTACAAATAGTTTTGATTTAATATTGGTGATGCTAATGAGCTCACTTATTAAATCCAAATTTAAACACTGACTCTTTTAACAGTGAACAACTTGTACAGTTTAGAGACTTAAATGGCAAAATTTCTAGACATTCCTAAATTACATTTGTCTCATGTTTTCATTTTCAGTAAACAACAGTCTGTGGATAATAAATGTCTATCATAAGAATGCCTATTTCCTTGTTTCAAATTAACTTAAAAGTCATACTCACTTATTATGGAAGGCTTTATAAAAATGTACCTTATTCTTGCTATTTTTATCATAGTTTTTATTACAGAAGTTGATAGTTTAAAACTTTGATCCTTTCTTCTGTCCCTTTTAGCTACTGCAAAAGGGACTAGGCAGACACGAGAGGGAGCCCACATTACCTACCTATCTCAGGAGCTAAAGTGACATCATCTGTTACCCTGTTTACAAGCAGTAGATTTAATATTCAGACTCAGCCCAACACATCTAAGAATGGAAAAAAGCAACAAATAGCTTAATTTATTAAGTTTATAAAAAAAAATAAGCCGCACCATAGATTTTCATTCTTTAACACTGTCATTTAAAAAATTACTTTGAATACAATTACATGCAAAGACGTGAATAATTTCTAAACCACTTCGAATCTAGGGTGAGACGTGGAGATATGACGGTGATGTAGCCCCTTTAGGCTTTGAATTTCAGTAAGGTTGAGACATAGGGTCTATCTCCCCACCCTGTTGTAAGAACCTGTTGGTTCGCAGTATTCACAGCCTACATTTTTGCTTTATTGTGTTAGAGGTGATAAAACCCTTCTCTAAGCCTTTTCCATTTCTGCCTCCTCACCACCCAGACTTTATTTTTTCCCTAAATCGAATGTATGTAAAAAACAATACCGAGCACAAAGGCGATTCACTTTGTATTCCGGCCTTGGGCAATAACAAAATAGAAATTGCAACATTTTACCATACTCATAATTCAGTGATACAAGGTCTCTTTGAAACAAGCACACCAGGCAAAAGACAGGGAGGACCTGTGTTGGGGTTGATCCTTTCCGGCTACAGTACAGCTATCCGAGTTTCAGCCAGATAACAACAAAAAGAATTTCTAAATTGCCTTTTATACCTTCTCAAAAATGCATATTGATTTCATGTTTTTAAAATAATTCTAATGCCACACCGTATGAAGATAATATTCTATTTGCCATGAATGTTTAATGCGCTTCGGTTTTATTGTTGTTTTATTTGGGCATGTTCTGTCAGAACAGATAGTGTGTTTCATAGCAGCAGAGGTAAAAACAAACAAACAAACAAACAAACAAACTCTGGCATATTTAGAATTAATCCAGATATGAGACCCTCGGGACCCCTTTTGGAAATCATTCTTCCAAATTCCTAAGTAAGTTTACATTCATGTGAAGTTCTTATGTAAAAGTAATTCTGTGAGCGATTTAAAAACTTAGGGGGGCCTGGGTGTCTCAGTCGGTTAAGCGTCCAACTTTGGCTCAGATCATGACCTCTTGGTTCATGAGTTAGAGCCCCACATCAGGCTCTGTGCTGACAGCTGGGAGCCTGCTTTGGATTCTGTGTCTCCTTCTCTCTTTGCCCCCCACCCTCAAAAATAAACATTAAATGAATAAATGAATAAATAAATAAATAAAAGCAAATTATTTGAATATACCTTTCAAAAATCAATTTTATGATACTTATAATGCATATATTTTTTGTAATAGCTATGATGCATATCTCTGATTTTTTTCATCAATCCGTTTTTCCTTCTGGGATTTCTGTCATCCGTTGATAATATTTATCTTAATTACTAAGAGCTTCTTTTACTGCCACCATTCACCTCCATTATGCGGCCAGTTCCTGCCACCCTCCCTTCCCTCACCATCACCAGTCCTATGTCCCTGCTCCTAAAATAATCTGTGAGAAAAAGACTAGGGGCACCTGGTGGCTCAGTCGGTTATGCAGCTGAGTCTTGATTTTGGCTCAAGTCATGATCTCAGGGTCCCTGAATTCAGGTCCACAAACAGGCTCTGTGATGATATTGCGGAGCCGACTTGGGATTCTCTCTCTCCCTCTCTCTCTCTGCCCCTTCCCCACTCACATTCGAATACTCTCTCTCTCTCTCTTTCTCTCTCAAAATAAATATTTTTTAAAAAAAGAAAGAAAGAAAAGTGATAGATATCAGCTATTGCACTGAATAGTAAATTAAATCTGTACATTTACAATGTAAGGAATATTTTCATTTCTCAGACATTTTAAAACTGACTAGGGTATTATCGGCAGGAAGAGGAGATTTTTAGGGGTGACGATGTTACTTCTTGACTGCACGTGATATTTTACTGTGGGCAAATATTTGTGCATCTGGAAGGAACAATGCTTTATTTTTAAAAATGTGCACACTCTGGGCACCTGGGTGACTCAGTAGCTTAAGCATCCAGCTTCGGCTCAGGTCATGATCTCACAGTTGGTGAGTTCGATCCCTGCATTGGGCTCTGTGCTGACAGCTCAGAGCCCGGAGCCTGTTTTGGATTCTGTGTCTCCCTCCCTCTCTCTGCCCCTTCTCCACTCGCACTCTGTCTCTCTCTCTCAATTTCAAAAATAAATAAATATTAAAAAAAAATTGTTTTTAATGTGTGCACCCACTATCAATATGGCCAGTGTATTTAAAAATGTGTATGTTCTTCTAAGAATCATTCATTTGGGAAATATTTACATGTATATTTTCAAGAAATTAGCCGTTTTCTGCTAATAAGATTTGACGATATGCTAGTGTTTTGAAGTTTTATTAGGTCCATGGTAGGTGGGACGGTATTTGTCAACAAAATGAAAGCATCTTATACACTACTCATTATTAACCATGTGATCTTGATCCCATTTCTTAGATCTTCTTATTCTCAGTTTCCATGTTTGTAAAATTCTAAAAATGTATCTCATTAAAATGCTGTCAGAATGTAATGGATAATCGGGGCACCTTGGTGGCTCAGTCAGTTGACCGACCAACTTCAGCTCCAGTCATGATCTCACGGTTTGTGAGTTCCAGACCCACGTCGGACTCTGTGCTGACAGTTTGGAGCCTGAAGCCTGCTTCGGATTCTGTGTCTCCCTCTCTCTCTGCCCCTCCCCCACTCATGCTCTGTCTCAGAAATAAATAAACATTAAAAAAATTTAAAAAAAGAAGAATGTAATGGATAATTTATATGATATACTTAGCATACTATATTTCTATATGAGATAACTTTACACTATTCTCCAAAGGAATTCTCTAATTATGTTGGAAGCAAATTTTCACCTCATAAGTTTTCCTCTAACATACTGATTGAATTTTTACCAAAATAGATAGATAGATAGATAGATGATAGATAGATAGATAGATGCCTGCAAAGATAATATTACAAATCAGTCAGAGTGTGTATTTCATGTCCCTCTCCCCCCAAAATCTCTCATGTATTTATATTTTTCCTCAGTAGTTAGTCAATAGGAAGCAGACAACTTTGTAAGTTATTAGGGATAGTAAATCCACTTATAATTTGCAACATACATTCTGTGTGAACTTAAATCCTGCTCTGCCCTCACCTGTCCTGGCCCCTCACATCCTTCTGTGAGTCATGGGCAGCATTCTTGCCTGAATTCTAGGAGTTTGTCTCATTAAACTAAGCTTTTTTTTTTTTTGGATTTTTAAAATTTTTATTTATTTTTGAGAGAGAAAGACAGCTCAAGCAGGGAGGGGCAGAGAGAGAGAGAGAGAGAGACAGAATCTGAAGCAGGCTCCAGGCTCCAAGCTGTCAGCACAGAGCCTGATGCGGGGCCTCGAACCCACGAACTGTGAGATCATGACCGGAGCTGAAGTCGGACACTTAACCCACCGAGCCACCCAGGCACCCCAAACTGAGCTTTTTCTTGAAGAGATAACAAACAAACAAAACCAGAAGTTCATCAAAAGTGTTTCCAGTTGTACTGTATATTTTGTGCTCTAGCCCTCTTGAATAGGAGAGAAAAGCTGTAACTGAGGATTTGTGGCTCAGGAAGCTGCCATGACATATTTTGGTCTTAGCCCTGTTCTCACTTCAGCTCCAGGTACTACACAGCCAGTTTGGTATCTGAGCGTTTCCCTTCATAGCGCAAAGCACCTGTCCCAGGATATCTGGTCTGAGTGTATAACCATTTTCTGATTACTTGTTTAGGATTTAAAACCGCATCCAGAAAAATATTAAGTGAATATTCAAGAACATGTCACAGAAGTGATAAAGAGGATTGCTAGTTTCTGTTGGCAGCATATGTCTTAATTTAATTTAAATACTTGATGAATAAATATGTACCCAGCACCACGCGTATTGAAAATATAGTCGAAATGAAAAAAATTGTTATCTTCTTAAATAGTAGTTAGGAAAAAATCCTGGGCACATAGTGGGTATACAATAAATACAGAAAATCATGGATGGTGAGTGCAATTTACTGAAAAAAAATCATATTTATTCACTATAACTCAGATACAAGAAAGCAGGAATAAAAAGTATATCCTTAATTTTTAAAATATAGTAGCTTCCTCTTACATTAGCCATTGTACATATTTAAAAAGAAAAAGTTTCAAAATACTATGAGCTACATATATCAAGCAGTAAGGAAGTGTCCCCCAAAATTTGAATATTAATTTGCTGATACTCTTATTTTTGAAATCCTGTTGAAAAATTATACTGGTGTATTCTTAGCCATTTTACAACATGTATAGCAAGCCCCTAGTGAAAAGGCGTTTCTCTGTCTCCGTGACATTCGGGTGGTGCATTTGCTCCATACTGATTCAGAGACAGGCCGTTCAATTACAGTGAAGGGAGCTGTATATCCAATTCACTCCGCACAGGTTGTGCTGGAGAACTGCCCCTTCATGCTCCTCTACTTTCCATCATTCAGACAGAACAGGTGGTTGCCATGGGCAGCAAAACAGTAGAGCAGCCATGATCGTTTAGTGACTGCTGATCATATGAGCCACTGCAGTCCATGAGGACTTGAGTTTCTGTGTTTACTTTCAGAATGAATATCCTAGAATGATGTAAGCCTAGACAAGGAAAAGCCTGCTTCGGAAAGAGACTTTTTTTTTCACCCTGGAAAAGTTTAGACAGCTTTTCTTCGGTTGGGGGGGGGGGGGTGGGAGATGGGAGGTGGGGTACCAAAAGCCTCATCTGAAAGCTATCAGTGACGTTGTGAAGTCATCACGTAGAAACTAAATAGAGTTTTTTTCTCTCTTTTTAATTTCTTTTGTGGGTTTTACTATGCTTTCAGTATACCTGCATGAAATGGTTTGTGGAAGAATAGATAATTCATCTCTCCATGTAATAGATTACATTCCTTTTCAATTGTTTTGACTGATAAGCAATTACTCCAAAATTCAGTGTTCAGTAAAATTTTGTTTATCAGAAGGAATGGAGTGTAACCAGAACATAGGTAATCCAAAGTGATGAATAATATAAAAGCAGTTAATCTTAAATTAAATTTAGCTTTGCATTACAATTAGAAAAATTAAGCTGGTATCATTTTTTCCTTTTATTTCTTTATACTTTACAAAATAAACCCATTTACAAGAACTGATTTTAATGTTCTAAATATTATGAACTGTTATACATTTTATATTTTAGATACATACAAATGCACACTTACACATGTACTTGCATCTTCCCAAAATAATGTCCAACAACATTAGAACTTTCTTCAATCATTTTTTTGGTCCCACCTACTCCAACCAGAAAGTTTCACGCAGTGACATTTTGAAAAAAAATACTTTTTATGCCCTATTTTGTAACAACTCTAATTCAGAAAAAAAAAACATAGATATGGAAACAAAACTAAAAAACAGTAATGAAGTTATGCCAAATACAATCTGGAAAAGTTATCAGACAATGTCAGTGCTTTGTTTATAGAGTTGTTTGTTTAGTGGCTTTGATGTGAATTTGCGACCACAGTGAATATTTGTATCCAGGTGCTCTTAGTTATAGACATGTTGATAATTGTTACATTACATTGAAGATAAGTCTAAAATCTTATAATACCAGTTATGGGCTCTGATATGCTTTCCATTGAAGTGTTTTCCCACCTTGAAATGATGAGTTCAAACATAAAGAGGGGGTTTCCTTTGAAATGTTTCATCCTAAAATCCAGTGATTGAAGCTGACTATGAATGAGCATCTGACATTTCTGAAAAAATGCAGAATTATTTAAATAAGATACACATTTTTGTAGGATAATGAAAAAGGATAGAAGCAGCATAACTGATAAATTAAGGGCAACATACATACATACGTGTATATTTATGTCACTAGTTTAAAGAACATCGTCAAGGGTGATAAAATGTGTAAAGAATGAAAGAGTTTAAATAACAAAATTGACTTTACCAGAGTTATTCTTTATGTATTAAATTCCATACAAAGGGAACATTTTAGACTTTAAGTCTGAAAAATCGAGTTTATATATTTCTTAATATAATTTTTTTCTTTTCATGATTACATCTAGCATACCAAGAGCTCCAACTTCTTTGGTTTACGATCAAACATGGAGATAATTATATATGTTTCTTTAATGCTTGCTTCTCATGGAAATGAGGAATTCTTAGCTTTTTAAGTTGCACAGACTCCAAAAGAAAAAAATTGCAGAACAGATTTAAATATATGAGACCATAATCTTTTATTATGTGTTTGGATTAAGGGATAAATTAATAGCAAAACTAAGAAAATAAAGAAATTGAAGTTTATCAAAAACACATGGCAAATCATAGGACAAAAATGAAAAGAATTAGCTGGAAAGAAAAAAGAACATGTGTGTTGCAAGGAATAATGCAAAAATAAAAACATTTTATTAAGAAGTAAGTGTGTGGTCATGAGTTATGACTACCATTTAGAAAACAGACTAAATTTGAAGAGAAGCATCATATAAATAAAGACAAGGACCAAATTTTTAAATGATGACTCAGACTATTTTAAGAACAGCTAACATTCGTTAGAATATAAAATTTGAAAACACAAAAGAAAGTGCATAGAACAATGAAACAAATAATGGCAGAAATGAAAACATTTACAATAAAAGTCAACCAAGATTAAAAGATGATGCAAAGTATATTTCTCCTTTTTGTTAGAAAACCTGTGTGAGTTTCAAATGGAAAACAGGATTGCAAACTTAAAGACTGTTAGGTTCTGTGATGTTAAAGTCTAGTTTCTAAAAATGTGTACCCAGATCTTATGAGAAGCATGACATATACTGAATTATATTTGTCAAAGATGCAGTATTACACTGGGTACCAAATCTTATTCAGTGTAATGGTGTCTCTGTAGACCCTAGAGTTGTCCTCCGGTCATTAACTTTGTGTAGATCTCAGAGTCCTATGTCTGTGGGATTTCTAAGACATGTTACTATACTTTCATTCAGGTCATCACAGAGCTCAGAAATTCCATTAAAAATTAATCAATGGTGACACTGAAGCACTTAATTGTTTATTTGGGAAATGATTTCACACCAGGTAATACAGTGTAACCTCCCTTTCTGTTGTATCCTTTAGCCAAGACCTTGGGGATCCTTCAGCATATCAAAGGCTTCTGCAAATGCTCTGTACCTGACAGTCAAGTAAGTCCCTATTCACCACCTTGTAAAAAGAACGGAGGATGTGGACTGACCTGAACTCCTCTTAGGTGATTTAGAAGTTTCACCATTCCATCATTGTTTTGGCATGAGGAATTTATGCTTTCAAAGCCCAGTTTTAAAAGACTAGAAGTGAAGGGATTTTAGAAATTTGTCAATTCCCTGTTCATAAAGGCTTGGTAGCAAATGGAATTGATTACCCCCTCTGCCATTCTTTTTTTATTTGTAAGAAATATTTGGCTCTTTGTTCCAGAGTGTCTTTTTTTTTAACTCACGGTGAGTGTACTGCCTATCTATGATCATCAAATAACTGCCTAGAGATTTTTGAATCTTAATTTTGTCAAACTTCATATTAACTATTCATCTAAGTGTAATAGGGTGCGTGTTAAGAGAGAGATTAAACACAGTGCCCTTTCATAAGTCTTTAAATGCCAACTTCTTTAAGTGCCTGGAGCTGACTAGATTTTAAGAAACAAGTAAATGAAATTATACTTAATTCACAGGACAAGACTTTTTTTAATTAAACTTCATGACAGTTATTGTGCTTTGAATAGGTTATTCATTCAATTGTCATAACAAATCTTTAAAGCAGATACTATTTTTTATTCCCATTTTACATATGAAGAATCAATGTCTTGTAAACATTAAATGCCTTGCTCAGAGTCACATAGATATTAAAATGTAGTAGCAAGACTCTATGAAGTATATTCTTCACTACAATTCCACAGTATATAATAGTGAAATTAATAGATGGCTTTCATGATAGGTGAATGACCTTATCAGCTTCATGACAGGTGGACACCAATTAGTGAGGTGACTAGTAATACCCACTGATAAGAAACTTCACTCAAACAATGTAAAAAAGTAGACATTATATATTTACACGATCTCTAGCTTTTGCTTTTCTCTTACACACCAAGGGCGTTGTTCATGATAATGTGAGTTATTTTCAAATCAAATTAAACTTTTACAAGTCAAGAATTTAAAATTGATAAGGAATATGCAAATTTTATTAAGGAAGTCACCACGAGGTTGAATTGTGTACCAATTAAAAATAGAATAGCTGCAAGTGAAGATAAGTAGTACATACACGAAGGCACAGAGTTGAGGTCACCATTGGCTTTACCCCTGCTGTCTTCCCAGCTCCCTCCTCTATGCATTCTCTGCTCCTTCGGTTGCACACTGTGCTACTTGGGTACCTGGACCCCAGACTCTCCCTTGTTTAGAAATGATCGAGCCAACTGTTGCAACTAGTTGCTGAAAAGGATGCCAAGAGTGAACATGGTTTTAGTCACAGGTGCACAGCACCTCTGGGGGGAGTGCAACCTCAGATGCTGCTCCTTGGGGTCACTCTTTGAGATACTAATAAGACTGCTTGTGAGTAGCAGTGACTAGCCCATGATCCCTGGCTGTCCAGTCTCCACCAGGATGCCTATAAGCCAGTGTTATCATTTTCCTCATGTTCTCCTGTTACTCATTTGGGACACATAAGGATGCCATGGCATATGATTTAGAAAGCTCTCCCATTGAGCATTTTCTAGAATCCCATTGTTATTCTGATTTCTGTTCATGAAAAAAAATTAAATAAAAAATACAGGCTAACATATCTGCCTTGGACCTAAAACTTAAGGTAAAATTTAGTTTATGCTATATGAGCAATTGTTTTGATTAACACCTATGCACGTTCAGTTGGAAGTTGCTATTATTATCAGACATTGCTGTTTAATTTATGAAAACTATAGAAAAAATTTTGTACTCCAGTGGAAAACTACGCACTGTCTACAGCATACGCTTCTGAGTTATTTGATTTTAGTCTTTTATTATCTTTGAGCTATTTCACAATCATAATTTGTAGATCATTGATTAACATGCAAATTCCGCCGTAGCTAGTAGAGATTCAATTGACTTTTCTCTCTCACCCTATGGAAAACCCAACTTTGCCCCCAAGTATACATGAATTTGAATATTCCTGATCTATACATTTGTCTACTTTTGGTATTCTCTTTTGAACAAATGTAACATCTGCCTGGAGCCTTCATTAAATAAATTAAATAAAATGTTAACCATTGTTTATTTTTTTTCTGAAAATGATTGTTTAACAAAATCGATTCATGTACTACTATCTTATAACCCATATAAAAAGGTAAATTTAAATGAGATGATGTATGTGAACTTCTAAAAGCCCTTTACAGACAAAACATAGAGTTATTACAATAACACATTAAAGAGATATAAGAAATATCTTATTGGAGAAAAAATCTAGTACTTTCAGTAGAAAGAGAACTGCAAGTCTTATTTTTCTGTCAGAATAAATTCAAGTACACTGAAAATAACAGGAAATGCTGATCAGAGTTGAGAAAACAGAGCATTCAGAGAGTGATGAATTGTTTAAAGAAAATCAGCCTGGATCACAGGGAGACAGCCACACCTGACAAAACTGATAGTATTTTGCTTGATAAAATAATACAGTTGTCAGAGAAAATTGGGGACATAATTTTCCTACGGTACAAATCGTTCCCTAAATGACCAGACAGAAAACTCAATCTACAAGGTCAACCATTATGGAGGGATGTGGAAGACGGCTACTTGGATAAAGAACTGTCTTGAAGAATGAAGACAAATGATAACACAAGAAGAAAACCTCCACATGGATGGGAGTGACAAGTGTGATGTGTCAAAGATCCACATTAGTTCCAATTGTAGAAAGTTAGATACCAGTGATGTGAAAGGCAGAATACTCAACAAGATAAACAAGTGTTCACCTGAAAAAAAACTTTGAGTCTAAAGTCCGCAATTCGTTCAAGGATCAAGGTCACTAACTTCTCAAAGATTTGGCAAGACTGTGTTGAACAATGGTTTCCATAGACCAATGGTTTGAATGTCAGTCATTGTAGTGAAACTAAGAAAATTAAGCCACTGACAAGGGAAGAAAAGATCATGTCAAGTTCTTCAAGGTTACAATATATTAAAAAAAGAGAAAATGTCTTGGGTATATAGTGTGTGTATCTGTATATGGGCATATGTGTGCACACGCTTGTGCAGGCATGCAACGGAATAATCTTTTGTTTTATAGTGTCCTTCACCTTTCTTCTTTAATGTTTTTAATTTATTTTTGAAAGGGGGGGAATGGAGGAGGGGCAGAGATAGAGAGGGAGACAGAGGATCCAAAGTGGCTCCACACTGAAAGCAGCGAGCCTGATGTGGGGCTGGAACTCACAAACCACGAGATCATGACCTGAGCTGAAGTCAGACTGAGCCACCCAGGAGCTCCCATGCTTTACTTTTTTACCGAAACCAGAAGAGCTGATGTCATCATTTCAAATCTCAAGAGAAAGTTGCCTATTTATTTTAGCAGAGCAGGACATATTAGTAAAAATAGTGCTGAAATCATGAATGTGGCAATGAGCAACCAAATTGAAATTGCTGTGCAACCTTGGTGTCTTGGGTTTTTAAGAGAGAATTTCTGAGTTGGAAAGTGTCTTTAGTTAGCTGATTATCACGCTACTTTGAACAATTTGATAATTGAAAAGATACTAGTTGTACACAAATACTAAAGCTAATAGTGAAAAAGCTGTATTCTGTAAGGGCAGGTGCTAGGACAGGAAATGAATTATATCAAGGATATTACACAATCCTTTCAGATCAATTTAAATTGTTTTGTTTCCTAAGTGTACATTAAAGACATGAAAATTATGAAAATATAGCAAAGCTTATAGAATAAAAGACTTTTAAAGAATGGATATTTAATACTTAACCTGCATGTGTGTAATGGTAGTTTCATTAGTTGTTCTTGGTGTTGGTTCCCTCTAAAATTAGAGAAGAAAATGTTTATTGAGTTATAACATGGTACTAATGACTTCTCTAGGCATTTTTTTAACATAAATGGCCTCAGTTTTTAGAAAAAAAAATTGAATACCCATATATAAAACATACAGTTTATTTCATCCACATAGAGAAGAATGGAGCCTATGATTTTTGTATGTAATAATGTGAATATGTCCTATATATTGTGAATATGTATATTCACATAATTTGAATATGCCCTTTCCTTTTTTTTTTCAGCGCAATGTACAATGTATAGGATCACTAAATGAGTAGAAATTCAAATGATTAAGTTTTTTAATTTAAATTTTAGTTAGTTAATATAAAGTGCATTATTGGTTTCTCAATGATTAAGTTTTTTTAAAAAACTAAAACTTGGGTGACAGTATTAAAATTTTATAACCTGATTACTGAATAGAAATAATGTACAGTATTTTTGTTTACTTCTTTTTAAAAAAATTAGACCAGCATTGCCTCCCAGAATTTTCTGCAAGCATAGAAATATTCTAGAATTTGTGCCGTCTGATACAGAAGCCACTAGCCACACGTCTCTATTGAGTAAGTGAAATAAGGAACATATTTTTACATTTTATTTAATTTCCAATTCTTTAAATTTAAATTGTCACGTGTAACTATTGGCTCTCATATTGGACAATGCATATCTAGACAATTGTATTTTTCCTCTGGTTACGTCTGTATATTATTTGTGTTTTCATAAAGCTATCCACATGGAGATAAGATAACAACCCCGTGGGTGCTTTTATGACATCCGGGAGTTATCATATCCTTAATATCTATGTTCTCATTCTCACTCCCTATATATAAATTCTGACACTTGTATGCATTTTAGTAACTTTAAAATAACAAAGCATCTATGAGCATTCCTTTGATAAGACCTGTACAAATGGGAAAAAAAAGGATGATCTGAGCTTTAAAGAATGTAGGAAATATTAAAAAGTCACTAAAATTGCTAATACCACACCATTTTCAAAGCTTGTTGTCCATGTTCCTTTCTGAGCTCAGTTCAACCTGAATTTGTTGAATACTTTCCAATGGATGTCATTTTGTTTGAATCTCAGTGGAGATTCAAATATTAATGGGAGATACTTCTTTTCTGGTGTGTGTGTCCTGGGAAATGTACTTTAATCACTTTTGTTTTATTTCTAACTCATTTTTTGTTGGTATGTTTAAAATCCCTTCAGATTCTGGGGATAAAATGTGGGATATGTGTTGATCAAAACAGAACTTCTCTCAAGGTATTCAGAGTATGGAAGGATCATGGCCATATAACACTGTAATGAAAATGCCAAACTAAGTTTGTAGAATATTGTGGGATTTAAAAAGAACTTTTCTTATTTGGCTGGTTTTGAAATCCATCACCTAGTGAGTCAGGTAAAGCATTAACCAGTGAGAAAACTGAGACCCCAAGTCATTAATTGATGATTGAGGAAGCAAGAACTTGAACCATGTCCTGATTTTGAATCTAGGATTCCTTCCACTGAACCAATATATGGTTAAGCCAGAAGTGATATCACTATCACTACACCAGAGGACCTGTATATGAATGATGTTGAATTATTACAGAGTGATCTCAGAGACACTGGAAAATACTCAGATAAACAGTGCCATTTGAAAAATAAACTCTGAATATTAATGGTTCAAATGGAGAATACATTTTTAAAATCAGTGAAGGTTAGCTTTATGGGTTGGCCTGTAGATTCTGCACATTTATAAGTCCCCATAGACTTGCTTTAAAATGTTGCCTCTAAATATAATGTACAAATCACTGTACATGTGCTTTAGGGTTGATTTGTTAAATGATTTCAAGAGGGTGTATTTTATTCATAATAAATTACATGAATACTTGCAATAAAAGTATTTCAGCAAATAAAATTTAAAATCTAGGGCCCTAATCCTCTAGTTTATGGGTTCAAGGAAAACTCCAAATGTGTTAAGGAAAGCATTACCAGGACCCAAAGTCAGACAAATGGTAAATTTCTCTGAATCTGAGCTCTGGTTTGACTCTCACAAATCATGGGGAATGGATATAGAACTACATTTCTCAAAACATGTTCTGTAATAACATAATTAAATATTTGCAAAAAACAATAAAAAAAATATGTAAACTATAGTAGTCAAGGGGTTGTACCAATTTGAATGGTTTATTTATGTCAGAGTATTTCTAATCCCTTAATATACTAACACAAATGTGGAGAGGGATATCAAAGAAAACCAGAGGAGGGTAGATGGTAAAGTTGTGAAAACTGATATTATTTATAAAAACTATTGCAATAGGGAAAAAGAGACTTTGGCATTGAACTGGGCTCCATTCTGAATGCAGCATGAACAAGTGGAAATGTATAGCCAAGGAGCAGGGTGGGGGTATTGGATGGAAAATTACTGAGAGGAAACACCAGAGATATGGAGGCATTATGGCAATAGTAACCTAAAAGGATCTTGCTCAAGGCAGTCCCATCAAATACCAAAGATGGAGAATGAGGAACTTGATCAGATATCAAGGCTTGATATTCTTACAGAATTGACTTTGCAGGATTCTTGCTAGAACTGGACTCCACAAAGAAGGACACTGAAGCCCAACATGGGACCTAGTCAAAAAGAGAGCTCAGAAGAGCCTCTCCAAAATGTGGTCAAGGAGAGAATCTTGCCAAGCACTTGTATTCTAAATGTCAAAGATATTGTTGTTTTCCATTAAACCTCTCATAGGACCTGCTGTCACTTGGAACATACTTTGAGAAATTATAGGTGCAGCATCATTTCAGTCTGTATTTAGTTCATACTCTAGAGTTCTCCAGTTTTAGCACTAAGGACAATAATTGAATGGCTTAATGACTTTTGCTGTTCCTGTCATGATGGGATAGGAAAGAAAAAGGATAATTTAATAAGAGACTTGAGTTGCAGATCTGGCTCTGATATTATCTACTGTAATTACGCTGTGCAAACAATTCAAACTCTCTAATCTTCAGTTAGATCATCTGTAAAATACAGATGTGGAATTTGTTGATAGTAAATTTATTTCCTCCAGGGGCTACTATCTGACTTTCTTTTGCTCGCTTTTATATTTTTTATTTGGCTGAGGCACTTCCCTGATATTACTTTGAAAACTGTTTATATTAACTTCCCTTACTTCTTCCTTACCTGTCCAGTTTTTCATACAACTCTCTACACTCTACCAGGGTAGAATAAAGGTAACTGAATCCTTTAAATTCTTCTTATATCACTGTTTCCGTCTTTTTCAAAACTGAGAAAATCACTTTCTAGCAACAATCTGATCTTTAATTTTGAACCGCTGTTCCAAAGGGTTAAGGAATATCTTGCAGCTAAAAGACTTAAATTGCGCTCTCCGGAAATTAACTGAAAACTCTGTCAGTCATTCTCCACCAATCCTAGGGGCTAAGTCTCTGAATGTAAAAACAAAACAATTGTCCAAAGTCTTAAATATCCTCCTACCATATTTTATGCCATTTCATCACAATTTTTACACCATATAACATATACGAGATAAAGGAAATATAACAAAAGTTTAGCTAACTGAAATACAAGACAGGGAAGTAAGGGATGAATGTATTATTTGTTAAGCATTCCTTGATTTTAGGCAAATGCTAGGGACAATACACTGAACACCCTGCATCTCTCCCTCAAAGCCATCTTATAGGTCATATTTTGTGCCATGCTCTTACGTATAAGAAAACAAGGTCCAGATGTTGTCAAAGAGCACTTGTCTACCAACTTGGAGAACCAGGATGCAAACAATGTCTTCCAGAGTCAACGTACGTTAAAAGCAGAATTTGTAACCACGTTGGAAAACAAGAGCAAACAGAGATAAATACGAAGCAGGACTGGGGCTTTTTAATAAGAGACAGAGAGAGAAAGATTTGTACACATGTAATGTAGGTGGGTTCATCCCGGAGAGACATCAGAAGGACATTCCTATTAAAATTATTTTTTTTTGGAGGGGCACCTGGGTGGCTCATTCAGTTAAGTGTCCAACACTTGATTTCAGCTTAGGTCATGGTCTTGCGGTTCCTGGTTTTGAGCCCGCCATTGGGCTCTATACTGACAGTGCTGAGCCTGCTTGGGGTTCTCTCTCTCTCCCTCTCCCTCTGCCCCTCCCCTGCTTGTGCGTGCTCTCTATCTCTCTCTCTCTCAAAGTAAATAAACAAAAAAAATTTTAATTAATTTCTTTTGGAATAGGACATCCCAGAAGGGATGTAAATGATAACTTCAGGCTAGAAAGATGAAGGCCCAGTGCCCAGATTAGATCTTGAACTTCTGCATCGCTTCAAAATAAAAGTAGCATCTTAATTAGTGCTTCTCCAGTCATGGTTACATGTACTGTATTTTTCTAAGTTGATATTATAAAAAGTCCTGAATTAGAAAATACATTATGCCATAAACAGACCATACCCTACTACCCATCTTTCCTTGACTATCCCAAAACAAACAAGCAAGGTAACAAACAAAAACAAAACAAAACAAACAAGGGCATTATATTAGGTAAATGCTACAATTCTGTACCCTTAAAGGTTTTTAAAAAAATAATCAGTAATATCCTCAATAATAACACATTACACCTTTCTTCTATCTTATTAAGATAGAGATAGGAATACGGAAATTGCATGTTTCCTTAGACTGCTTTGCATTCTAAAACATCTAACTTTGTTGTGAACATTTACAAATTTACAAGAGAACATCCTACCCCTTTTCCTATTATGAAACCATTCCTTTGTAACAAATTCCAATGTCTCTAAAGGCTTAAGTAGAGGGAGACCCTTTGTGCCAAAGATGCTAACTCACATATTTTATTGTTTGTTAAAGGTTAGGCAATTAGGACTTTTTGTTTTTTTCTCCAAAATACATAGTATAAAATAAATAATATTATAGATTATGAAAAGGACAAACTTATGCAGAATTGGATGCAAACCCTATCTTGAGATTCAATCAGAGATTCAATGAAACTGAGGAAATTAAGCCTGTCCTATGAGAGACACTTCAGTTATTTTTCAGTGTTTTCATTTTTCTAGAGAAGATCAAGATTTCCTGCCCAAAACAAATGAAATGTAGAGCAAATAAGGAAAATTGACCTAGGTCAAAACACGAAAGTTAGTGAACTGGGACCTACAGGTCAAAGTTAGTGTACATCTACAGAATTGTCTAATATTTATTAACAGTGCTTATGTCACTGATGCATGTGATGGGAATGATTTCGCTTGCTACTATACAGGCTGACCAATTTTTTTCTCATGAGAATAAAAATCGAATTCTGGTTTTTTTAGATTTATTGAAAACATTAAGGCATAAACTTTTCTTTTCTTTTCTTTTCTTTTCTTTTTTCTTTTTTTTTTTTTTGCCTTTTATGATCCCTGTTAGTACTCACCTCCCATTCTTTATATTGTGCACATACAGGGAAGTAGTAGTAGAAAACAATGCAAAAAAGAAAAAAAGGGGGGAGGGTGGAGGGAAGGTGAAAATAAATCTTTAGCAGGATATTATCCTCATTACTTTTATTGTAAAAATTAGGGTAACTTTTGATCTCACAATGCATATTTGGTCATGTCAATGATGTGCTATGTATTTTAATTGCCATTTTGACTAATGACTAATGATTTTATCTTAGAGGGGTATGAAAAATTTAAAGGAATTCCTGAACAGAGGAAATAATTTGAATTTTCAAAGCATGCATGATAACATTAAAACTGAGAGAAACTGAGGCTTTACATATAAATATGTTGGCTGATTTTTCATTATCTTTATAATCTTTGTGGTCTTTTCAATTTTAATATAACAAATGCATAAATGTCACGTAAAAACATACTGAGTTCTTTTTCATAGTCAATGCAATCCTCCATTCTTTCACTATAAGGTATTGTTTTTTATTTTGCCAGGGGAACCCATTTTTAGTTTGTAATATGATAAGAAAAATGGCTTTAATTAACTTGCTTTTAATGCCAATTACAGATATTTTATTATATTTTTATCATAACTTACTAAAGATTCAAAGTACAGGCATATTTTATTTAAAAAGAAAAGTTTTACAGGAATATTATATTATAATTCCTGTATTATATTATATATATAATATATATATTATTATATTATATTATATTATATTATATTATATTATATTATATTATCTGAATGTTTGGGGACATTTTTCTATACATTCATAATAAGAACAAAAAAGATAATTGGCATAGTTAGGGACCAGAGTTGAGAGTTAAAATTAGTACCTGACACAAATTCAAGTTTTAAATTAAGATAGTATTTAGAATATTGAATCTATTTTTACTTTAAACTAAGATAGTATTTAAAATATTGAATCTATTTTTCCTCAACCTGTTAGAAAAGTAAGCTTGAGATCTTAGTGTGGTGGATATTTCATGAGATTCAGGAAATACTAGTAATCAGTTGTTGGTCTCCAACTACATTTTTATTTTGAAAGGAAACCTTTAGATTTTTTTTAAATAAAATAAAACTTCAAAATATAAGGAGTCAGTTCTTTTATATTAAATTATGGAAAGCAAACATCAACCACCACAACTTTTAAAGAGTGTATCCCTTTATCTACTATTCTGTATTGCAAAATCTTGGAATTTCCATTATAGATAAGTTCAGGATGATCACTCAAGTAATTTAAATACAATAACTAAAATTGCTGATCAGTAGGATGCATGCATTTAGAAATTTACAATATTTGGTTGAAGACGATACTGCATATTATTTTTAGGGGAATAGGAAAATAGTTCCCATTGAAAACGCTAAATCAGTAGAAATATCAAATATATCATTGAACAAGCAGTATTCAATTTTTGACTGGTGTTGAGAGGGACAACTTGAATAAGGAAAAGCAAGAAACTGTCTTGTGGAGCTCTGAATTTATCAAAAATAAGAAGAATTAAGATAAGAATTTTAAAATATTTTTTATTTATTTTGCTGCACCTCCTTTGTTGAGATGACTTTAAACTTCTGGAAACTGAGTGAGCATTAGCCGTGACTGAATTTCAAAATAAATGCATATCTTGGGCCTTATTCTTTGTCACACTTAGCCCTTCTTTCCCTACTTTTTTATCTGACAACATTTTCCAGTAAAACAATTACTTGTCTTCCATGCTTTCAGAAGAAGTTTCAGAGGGAACTTTGATCTCTGGTCCCTGATGATCATTGATTTTGGACAATGAGAATTAAATCTTAAATTAAAGCACTTGTGAAGTGAAAAAAATTCTAGAAACAATCGTTAAAAGGAAACGAGAATTATAATTCACTGATTGCTTAATTTTCAGAAGTAAATTATCTTGCAGAAGCAATAATAACTCAAGAATGCATGTCGTAATTTCTAGTTTCACCATGAAACATTTTTAAATGTCTCTGTAATTAATAGCTTGTAAAGAAAAAATTTAAAAATGAAGGAAGGAAAGTAAGAAGAATACAAAAGAAGTGAGTAAAATAGAAAAAATATATTAGAAAGGAAGACATAAAAGCCAAGTGTATCATTAAGTAATCATTTAATTATAAACTAAATACTCAGAATAAAGGTTCAAGATTGTCTTCTTTGACTAAAAATAAATACAGCCACAGACAACTTACAAGAGCTGTAAATCAAGTGAACACAGAGAGATTTAAGTAAAAGGCTAGAAAAGATATATTATATTCTAATAAAATAAAATTCTTGTATATGCATGTAAACAGGATAAAGGCAAGTGAGTCTTATTTCAGTTACAAAAAATGGTTTAACATTTAAAGATAAAGCCCTTTTCACTAACAGTGTGATAGAAAAAATTATGGAAAAAAATGTATCAATAGATACAGAAAAACTGATGACAAAACTCAACACACATTCATGGTACAACCTCCTTGATGACAAATGATTCCAATAATTCCTTGGAAATTCGGAATGAAACAAAAATATCTGCTATCACCACTTCTGTTCAAGTAATATCTTCACACTATAAAACATGAAAATAAATAAAAAGCAAATAATTTGACAGGAAAGATGAACATAACGATTATTTGCAGATCATACAATTTTGGTCACAGAAAGTCTAGAATTTTACATTTAGAATTAACAAGAGTTTACCAAGGTTACCAGACACTAGCAAATTTACACAAATTTGAAAATTACTTGTATTTCTATCTGCTAGCAACAAACACACTATATAGTTTAAAGAAAAAAAATGATTTCCACTTAGGCTATCCCAAGACATCAAATGTCCAAGAACAATGAAAGATGTGTAGGACATACACATTAAAAATTTCAGAAGACAAGTAAAATCAAGTTAGAGTAGAGAAAATGGAGAGATGAAAAGAAGGAGTACTTAGAATTTTTATGGCAGCGAAACTACTCTATGATACAACAATAGGTACATGTCATTTTACATTTATCCAAACCTATAGGATATACAACATCAAGAGTGAATACTCAATTGTGCTGTAACCCTAAAACCGCTTTAAGAGAGTCTTTAAATTAAAAAAAAAAAAGGAAAAATTGTAAAACTCAAAAACTGTGTTCCTTTCTGAAGCTGGAGGTCCTCTTCTCAGTTAACTCCGGAGGTTGGCAGCATTCAATTCCTTGAACAATCAGCACAGAGTCTCTACTTTCTCGGCTGTCAGCTAGCGCCTCCTAGAGGCTGCCCCCCAAGCCCCGTCACAACATGGCTATTTGATTATTTAAGACGGTAGAAGTCTCTCTGACTTTAAATCTCTTCCTTCAGAGAAGGCTGAGACCCTCTTCAGATGCTCACCTAAATAAGTTATTTTACCCAGAGAATCTTCTTTTGGATTGACTCAACCTAATCATAGGTGTGAATCCCATCAAATTCATTCGCTTAAGTCACTTGCTCACACTCGAGATCAGGGAAATATATAGGCATGTTCACCAGAGGTGGGAATCTTGGGGGCCAATTTACATTCTGCCTGCCACAGGTGTGTTCACTGTGAAAATTCATCAAGCTGTATATTTATGACATACATAGACACATTTCTATATGTTCTATATGTTATACCTTAAAAAGAAACAGGTAAAGCAAGGCAGAAGTTAAAGACTAAAGCAGATGCCACAGGATAACTGTGGGGAGATCCTCATACGACTCAATGAGAGATACTTGATAACTCCAGACACTAGAATGTGGAGAACCAGAGGAAGGGAATTAGTATGAAAGAAGCAGTTCTAGGGTGACAACATCTTGAGGCAATCTTTTATTAAATGTCAGAATCATATCATTTGCTTTCTTCTAAATGAATCATATCACTTGCTTTCTTCTAAATGAAAAGCAACCTCAAGAGTTTAGGAAATGAAAAGAAGTCCGTGGTTGCATGTACATATGCTTAAAAGAACTATGCACGCTTAGAGCAAATACCAACCACTGAATATTCTAAGAGAAACCAGAAAACTTTGCCATGGCAGATTCAGTGAAATAGTGAAAGAAAAAATTATTTAAAAGAAATTCTATATAACAATGCCTGGATGGCTCGGTCAGTTAAGCATCCGACTTCAGCTCAGGTCATGATCTCACAGTTTGTGAGTTTGAGTTCCACATGGGGCTCTGTGCCAATAGCTTAGAGCTTGGAGTCTCCTTCAGATTCTGTGTCTCCCTCTCTCTCTACCCGACTCATGCTCTGTTTCTCTCTCTCAAAAAATCAATAAAACATTAGGGGCGCCTGGGTGGCTCAGTCGGTTGGTTAAGTGTCCGACTTCGACTTCGGCTCAGGTGGTGATTTTCGTGGTCCATGAGTTCAAGGCCCACATCGGGCTCTGTGTTAACAGCTCAGAGCCTGGAGCCTGCTTTGGATTCTGTGTCTCCCTCTCTCTCTGTCTGTCAAACTCTGTTTCTGTCTCTCAAAATAATACATAAACATTAAAAAAAATTAAAAATAAATAAATAAATAAACCCATTTAAAAAAAGAAATTCTATAGATAATGTTTGGAGAGGTAGATGTAAATTGAGATACTTAGTACTTCATAATTCTCTGATTTTAAAAGTGCAAAAGTTAGGGGCTCCTGCATGACTCAGTCGGTTATGTGTCCTATTCTTGATTTTGGCTCAGGTCACGATCTCACAGTTTGGGGGATCAAGTCCCATGTGGGGCTCTGTGCTGACAGTGTAGAGTCTCCTTGGGATTCTCTTTCTCCCTCTCTCTCTGCCCCTCCACCACTGATGTTCTCTCTCTCTCTCTCTCTCTCTCAAAAATTTGTAAATAAACTTTCAAAGTGGAAAAGTTGAAAGAAAATTTTAAAAAACCTCTTCAACAACAGACAAGTGATATTTTAAACTATGATACACCTATTGGATGTATTATACAGTAAATTTTAGAAAACTTATTTTTGCAATCGTATGGCATTTTTCATGGAAACAGAATAGATACAGTTCATAGACTTAAGAATTTTAATAATAAAAATGATAAGAAGTTGCACAGAATGTAAAGGAAATATTTTTATTTTTTTAATTGTTTTAAAATAATAAGTGCATGTACAATAAGGAAGAAATAAATAGCTCTGTATAAAATATAAAACTGCAGACATCAGAGGATGGATTATAGATTTCTTAGGAAGTAAGAGAAGAATTCGAACAGAAAGATATTCAGAGAGTAGGGTAAACAGATATTGCTAATAGCTGGCTAGGACATTTCTCTTGTCTTCAGAAAACAGTAGAGGAAGGGGCGGCCAAATCCATCATTTAGCCATTGAGCCTAAGTCTGTAGAACATTAAGAATTAGAGTTAGGTGGGGGCGCCTGGACGGCTCAGTTGGTTGAGTGTCTGACTTTGGCTCAGGCCAGGATCTTGCGATTCATGGATTCAAGCCCCACCTCAAGCTCTGTGCTGACAGCTCAGAGCCTGAAGCCTGCTTTGGATTCCGTGTCTCCCTCTCTTTCTGCCTCTCCTCCACTTGTGCTCTCTCTCTTTTTCTCAAAAATCAGTAAATATTAAAAAAAAAAAGAGTTAAAGTTAGGTGTGAAGTAGGGAATATTCTTCTAATATGTAGATATTTTTAAACTGGAACGTACTTCTCTCACAAATATCTGGTCTCCTTCACTCAACAGCCCTAACAAATGGGAAAGGTGAGGCAGTCTTTTGGATAACTTATGTTTTAGGTGACGTTTTCAAAATTGCATAGATTAGTTAAAAAAATTTTCAACAAGGCTTCATGCCTTTTTCTGCCTTCCATGTTGCCTGCTTTGTAACAATCTGGATCATAATGCTATTGCTTGAAAGTGATCTTGTTTTTAATATTTTAACAGAAGAGTGGACCATTGTCACTCTAATTTTCTACTTTGATCTTTCTTGCTAATATTAGGGTCACATTTCCACACATTCTGTTATCTCAGTAACCTGCAGATATGATGAATCCACTCTCCACAAAGGGATTTCTCATAATGTTTCAAAGGATGGCTTAAGAATTCCTTTGAAGAATAATGCAGTCATGGATTATTTTAACTTTTCCTGAGCTTTATTTCATTCTCCTTCTTCTTGATAGAAAGTATTGAGGATGAACTGAATCTGCATATGAAAAAGACGTCAGGTGCAGAATTTTGTTTAAATTAGTAGTGGTATTGTGGATTGAGTGGTGAATGTGGTACTGAGTATATGAATAAAAGTGATTAATTATCTAGCTAATCAAAGAATATATTAAAGACTGCATGAGCTTATACCTGCCTAAGGAATTGCCGTAGCTTTGAACACTTTTGCATGCATAAGTATTAAAAATAAGGAACTTCCATCAAATGCCTATCATTTAATAGGCATTAGGAAATAGAATTCCTAATACATAAAGACCCATCAGGAAATAGAATTCAAACTCAAACTGGGGCAACCTATGCCAGCATCATCATCAATATTTTCTTAATTTACTAAAAATAATGACTTTAATTGAGCCGATTTTTCATGCAGGAAGAAACGGTTCAAAGAGAAAACTAGATTTTCTTTACCCTTCATTTTACAGCTAAAATCAACTTAGGAATTAAATAAGAATTGACCAAGAAACAATGTTTCCTTCCTCAGATAAGAATCACTTGATTGTTTAGAGACTTGTGATGAGTTACAAAGCATTTCATCTCTAGTCCAAACACCATCAGGATTAGTTGTGGATAAAAGTTGCTATAATTTAATGGATAATAAGTGACCCATGCAAATTGGCTAGTAGTCTGATGTGAGTCCTGGAGGGCAAACTGTCATATCTCAAGCCCGAGCACATGGGCTTATAATTTATAAGGGGTTATAATTTAATGCATCAGCCTTTCATAAATAGTCCTTTGGAGTGAACTGTCTGCCCCTCAAAAGGTAAAACCCACAAGAAATATTAGGGATTTATGCATTTGCACGTCTTATTGCATGAATAAACGTACCATTCTATGATTTGCCTTGATTTGAATAGAATTTAAAGGGTGTTTTTTTTTTATTTTTTAAAAAACGAATCAAATAAAATGGGCCCAATGCATTATTAAAAGCACTAGATGAATGTGTTCATTAATTTTTTTTCACTTGCTAGGATTGGAAGCTAGCTCAGTGGTAAGTTCGCCACCATTTATTCTTCAGCTAAAAGTAACAGGACACGCTAAGCATCTTGACATATCCATTTAACCTCTGCTTTGTGTCTAAAAGCTGAACATTTATCAACCTCCACAGCCTTGGCTCTTTGAATTGCTTAGAGTAAGCATCTGTATTCAAACATATGCTGTGGATAACTACTGAGATATTTTAGCCAGTTTGGCGTAGCAGCTGTTCTGTAAAAGTGAGATGAGTAATTTAATAAGCAACTCTCCTTGACTCTGATACTCTTCCCCCAAGTGTATGCCAACCTCAGCCAGAAATGCAGCCTAAAAAGGGTTCACTGCTTGTGAGACATAAAGACAAGATAATGATTTATGCAGAGGACCATCTTCCAGGCGCTGACAGGCACTCACTGTCCCATAGAAGTCATCACTGCCGCTCCAAGGAAACAGAAGGAATTCTGCACAGATAGCATGAAACTTTGCTACTTTTCTGAACACATCTTGTTTGAACCAAGTAATAAAAAGAACTTGCCAAAATACAACTTGCCAAAGTACAACAAATATGGACCTTGGTCTTGCTCCTAGAAAAACATAACATACATTAAAAAATACTTTAAGAGGTGGATGAAGGTGAACTACCATATTTGTTGTTTCCTATATTAAACCAAATAGTCTTACAACATGAATCCAAAGCAAATTCTTTGATGTATTGAAAGGTTATACCTGTGAAGCTATCAGAAAAAGTCTGAATTCAATAATATGATGACCACTATTTGTTCATTCATAAAGTGTTTGAAATGCTTCAGTATTTAATTAGAAATGTATCCTGGTTTTATATTTTTTTCATATTTTTAAAAGAGAAAATAATAGACGACATCTGAATTTTTAATATTTTTTGATATTCCGTGTAATGATAGTGTGCTCCCCAACAATGCCCCAATAGACTACTTCCTTTATGATGCACCAATTTTCTTTTTTTTAAATTTAATTTATTTTGTTATTTACGTCCAAGTTAGTTAGCACATAGTGCAACTTTTTATTTAATTTATTTTTTCAATTTACATCCAAGTTATATGATGCACCAATTTTCATCCTATTATTACCTTACAGCATATTCAGTTCATTAGTCCTTATACTATATTCTAAAACTTATAGGAGACATGTGACTTTATTCAGAAAGCATATTTGTTCACAATTGGACCCTAGGAACATGGGTGTAGATAGCATAACCAATTGTGGACCAATACAATATACATGTCCATCGGAAAAACAAATGAAAAGCTGTAAGTGGAAATTTTGAGGTTCCTGTTCAACATTGTTAAAAAAAAGATTTGGCATTACAGCCATTGTTAACACTGGCATTTTGGTGAGTTTGCCATCATAGCTGCCATATCTTCTCAGCCCTGGCTACACAATAGTACATCCAAACATCCAACATTGGCATCCACATCCTATAGGGAGTTTGTGGAAATACATACTTTCAGGACTCGGTACCTACTAAATCAGAATCCGCATTTTGGCAAGATAACTGGGGTTTCTATGCACAAATTTTGGAAGCACTACTCTAATGCTTCTCAACCTTGACTCCACATTGGAAGAATCTGAGGAGCTTTGAAAAATTAGCCATGCCTGGGAAGCATGCCCAGGCCAATTACATCAGTGAAATAAGTGTGAACAGTACAGTCAAGGCCCCTATTCCTTTTGAGAAGGCTTTCATTCTAGTCTTTTTATCCCTAAGAGCACATAAGTTCATATGCAGGGCATGGACAAAATTGGTGATCACTGGACAATTCCAATAAATGTAGTTAATGCTAATATTTCAAAAGCCAAACAGCTCTGTTGAAAATATGAGGCATTGTTTGATTTGGGTCATGATCCCTTTTTATTGACAAAGCATTCTGAAAAGCTCTCTACTCTCTACCTGCTTAACAATAGAAAGAAACACGATTTCAGATCTCTGAGCCACAAATTGATCTGTATGCCATTGTTTCTCTAGTCCATATCTTCATCAATATATGAAAACACGGTTTATTCTCTTTCCCTCCTTGCCATTGCTCAGCTGTAGGTCAATATAGAGTAAACACATGGAAGCCTCCTCTATGACTAGATAAGTAGGCCAGCCACAAAACAAAACAAGGCAAAAACCTCAGAGGCAGCAAGGGAACCAGAGAACATTCCTAAAATATATTTGAAAAGAATCAGAAATAACTTGATTTTTAACTGCAGATACATGGTACAGATCCCTAACAGTCTGAAGTGGGGTACTAATACAAGGAAAATGCCATCTGCTATAAAAACAATGCCATAATATTTGAAATCCATCCATAATTATTCATGTAGAATTGTATTTTGAATATGTGAATTTCTGCTGATGAATGTACATATGTATGAGCCAATATATACCTGTGTGTGTGTATGTGTGTGTGTTTATTTGTATTAAAACAAAAAACAGATGCAAAATCTTCTCTGTGATTTGGAACATAATTGATATCATGGAAGTGATTGGCCACACATTAGCCTTAAGGTTTGAGTACAGAACTACATACAGTTTATTCTTTTCTCACTTCAATCACTGGCATATATAACATAAAATCATTTTAAGTGGATATATATGCTAGTTGGACCTCTTCCTATGAGTAGAGGAAACGGGTGTTAAGCATCTCCATGCAGCTGCAATATTCCAGAACAGAGCTTATTCTTAGTCCAGACAAGTTCAAGTGCTCTGCCGTCACCTCTTCAGTGTCATGAGAGAGGGCCTTGTCACCTGGGGCCTTCACTGACCCACTCTTCATTTCATACCAACACACCCTTTTACTAGTGCCATTTCTGTCTGCCTGGGTCCTAGGCAACTTCTGGTGACTTAATTTCTGGTTGTAAATATAACCGTACCTGGTGCAAATGTTCCTTCTTGTAGATAAGCTGAGGAAGTGTAGTCACATCGGAATGGGCTAGGTCAGACAAATTGCTGACAGGGCTCTCCTAGTCCCTGCTGCAATACAAGTTGTGTGGGAGCTGACAAAGCTTTCCAACCCCAGAATTTATTTATTCCCTTGTCAGGAAGTGTTGATTTAGCACAGGGCCAAACTTTCTCATGTACCGTTAAATAGGTCTGAGTCACAAGATGGAAAGATGATGGATACTGAACTCCCAACGCCAGGGTCCAGGTGATGTATTTGTGACAGAAAAGGCCCTTGGTGTTTAAAATTAAGTAACCCTTAAGTAGTAGACAGCAGTATGGTGATCAAGTTCAAAGGCTTAGAAAGAACATGTGATTTACTGCCTCTCCCACGATATAAAAGAGAAGACTATTTGAATTAGGATTATTCCAAAACTTGACACTGATAAAATAGTATTGGTCAAAACAATGAATAAATGAGTGCCTAATGCAGAATTGCCAGCTCAGGAGAATATATGATGGTTGTGGGCTCTGTCAATTCAATTCGTTTCATTAGAGAAAATTTGTGTCAAGATCCTAATCTCTTCAAAACCATCTCTTAGTCTAGGCCACACTATGTCTAGATCGTAGCATTGTGTCTGAAGCAGAATAGGTCCTCACTGAATATTTATTGAATAGTGTGCCCTTATGTGGTATTATTGTGGATTGTATATCAGTTTCAGACAGGTCCTTTGAATAAAAGTATTAAGTTTATTATCTCCTGGATTTTCAGAGAACATAGGGAATTTAAATCTGCAGAATTCTGGAAGAGCCTCAGTGCTCAGTTGCACACAGAGTGGCAATATCACACTTGATCTCATCAGAAATGATGCTGGCTCTCAATTTACCCACCAAAAGGAGAACAAGGTGCCTGAGTTCACAAATAACATTTAACCAGCTGCCAGACTGGCAGGCTTTTCTCGACAACTAGAATTTTAATATTCAGTGTTCTCTCAGGCAAATGCAAGCCTCTTTCTATGGGCAACCATAGATAAATCCCAACACTTTCACAAAGGTCTATCTCACAACAACAACAACAACAACAGCAAAACAAAACGAAACAGAAAAGAAAGAAAGAAAAGAAAAAAACAAAAAAGAAATGACAAACTAAAAGTAATTATGGAAACTAGTAACAAACAAAAAGAAAGTGGTAAGACAAGAGGACAGGACAAGAGTGCACACTGTACTTGAAAACTTTTTGTCTTTCGGCCATTTACTCTACTTTGAAGCTAAAATCGGTTAAAAGCACAGCTGCAAAGAACACTTATTGTTTTAACTCTTATAATATTTGTTATTCTGCATACACGGTGTTAGAAAATATAGCTCTTGGCAAAAATGTTTAAAATCTGTCAGAATCAATGCTTTTTTTCCCCCAATCTCAATTAAATTTCCATGGTGAAAAAAAAAAAAAAGATAGCCCAAGTAAAAACACATTTTTTATTTGAAAGCTCATTTCACATTCTTTGAAGAAGTGGTACTATTAGAATCTTGGGTGAAATCTAAGTCCTTACACCATAAAAAGAGACCAATAAATATTATGCTACACTAGACTTTACAGTTGCCAATTCAAGTTTCTCAGTTTAATATTTTGAATAACAGAGTACAAAATGTTCTAGCTTTGGGGGCAATAACTTTTAAAAATCTGGATGACTCAATTCTAAAATGCCATACGGGGTGTGTGTGTGTGTGTGTGTGAGTTGTGTGAATGTGTAAAATAAACACTTTGGAATTATACTCTGATGAATGTCAGTAGCTCCTTAGCACAGCCCTAGTGATCCAGTGAATGTCCAGCGCACAGTGCTAACTTGTAAGACCTCCCTTTCCTGCATTGTTACTTTGGAGCTCCTTGAAGAATAGCTACTATGCGTCCCTAGTCCACAGAATCACCCAGCTCCAAACACAGGGAACCAGGGGGCAAGTTTTCATGTCATTTTCTGCTAAGAACTGTTATTATCTTACTTGAGAGCCTTCCCTACGCGTCTTTGGTGAGTTTAAAAAATGTCGAAAGAGGATGAGTATAAGTCTGTTACAATGGCTCCATCTTTACCATATCTCAGATGTGTAAAACTTCAGTTTGAAAATGTGTGTTCAGTGAAGGTCACTTTTACTAGAAAATAAATAAGTGCTTTTATGGCAGGTTAATCAGCGTACATGTTTCTGGAAAGAACTACTTCACATCATCATCAATTATCCTGCGGAAAAGCCATACATACATAGTTTCTGTGAACTCAATTTTATATTCTTTTATAATACATGGCATTATTTTTACAAGGCATTGTAGTACATTTGTTTGAGGTCACATATATTTCTAAGATGGTTTATAATTTTTCACAACTACTGTCATCTTACATTTAGGAATATTTTCTACTTTATCCTTGCTATGTTCTAGCAACTGGAATCACGTTGAGAAACCATTGTTCTTCAGTGGGTTCTGCAGGTAGGCACATGGAAAGCTGAGATTTTGCTACTTGTTTCCAGATAAGCAAAGTGTTCATTTTAACTCTATAGGAAGTTGAGAGAATATGCTAGAGTGCTTTTCAGATCTTGAAACCCCAAGCTCTTCCAAAATACTGTGTAAGTTTAAAATTCCCTATATTATACTCCCTTCTGTTAAATATGTCCAGAGTGTTGTTTTCCTGACCTGCACACTGTTCTAATATTTATGTGTGATGTTGAGATCTAATACCTAATTACCCTTCACATTAATGTAAAGCAGGCATCAGATGTGTTTACTATCAGCTTTTCCTATTTATGACCCAAATTTTTATGGCTAGCTGTGGTATCTTGACAAATGAGAAAAATCTTCAAAGGCTTATAATATAATGCTTAAATTCAATCCTCCCAGTCTGACTTTAACTGAAGAACTAATATCCATTATAAGAGTCCAAAATTAGTAAGTCAACATGCGCAGAGTTTTAAAGGAAGTGTCTAAGAACTTATTTCTTGACTCTTGAATATCCTTCTTTTATTCAAATCACATTTTAAAACTCAGAAGGTTGAATGTTTTAAGGAGGATTTGCAGAAAGATACGCTGTTAATTCCATTTCAGTCTCCCACGAAACTGAATTGATTGTTGGTCCTTCCTTCAGCTCAAAGTCAAAAGGGGAGGAGCTTCACCAAAGCTCCAGTCGTTTTCCTACACTGGGACCACTCAGGCGCATGGCCTTCTGTAAGGCAGAGCCAAGAGAGTGCTAGTACCCAAGACTGGTCTAATACTCCAGAGTACTGAGGCAAAGTATAAAAGGTAAATCCTACGATTTGCATGCATCATGCATTGTGAAAACAACCTGGTGAGCAGTAGCTTTGTATCCTGTCCAAGATGGCTGTCTAGAAGGATGGAGAAATCTCAGCTAAAAGAAACTGCAGGTTAACTACAAGATACCTAAATCTAAGGAAACTGTCGCAAGTGACCACCCTTACTAAAGTGTCGAGATACCTCCATCCAAAGCGAGATAATTGCAGAAGAAGGGAGCAATAGCAGGGCATTTCCAAAGAAACCTTTGCCAGATCCAGAGAAGGTGAAATTGACTCATAACAGCATCTATTCAAATAAGATCTTTCCGATCCTCTTCCCAGTCACCCAAGGCTGATGAACAGATAAACTAGATAGCTTTTGTGGAGGAAAGAGCCAAGAGGAAGATCAGTGCCTGGAAGATGAAATACAAAAGCTGTCAAGTCTGCCTATGTCATTCAGCAGTCTCTCACTCTAACCAGGCCCTAATCAGAAAGGGAGGAAGATTTGAAGCAAAATCAGGTTCGTAGTATTGGTTAACATCTTGGACTGGACATTCCATTTCCTGAGTTAAGATGTGTTAAGACAATGAGACCATATATGTATCTATTTCCTATGAGAGAGCAGGAAAGCTGTGGAATCTGTAAGTTTTCTTGGAGGGGCAAGTCGGACTGCACCTCAGAATACTGCTTAAAGGGATAATGGGAGAAAAGTTTGAGTTAGAATTTGGGTCATAATTCATAGACTTGTGGTCAGATTTTAGGTCACCCATGTTATGCAGGTACAGCTTAATTACATATTATATATCCATAATGACAAACAGGAGCATATTGAAAAAAATTGGACAAGTAAAAAAAAAAATCTATCAGAATTCCATGTTGCATCTTGATTTAAGGTATTTTCTTTGTACTCATAAGAGGAGCATTTAATTAGTTATACTTAAGAAAATACCCCTTCAGCGTGCCTGGGTGACTCAGTCAGTTAAGAGTCTGACTTCAACTCAACTGACTTCATCTCAAGGTCTGTGAGTTCAAGCCTCACATCAGGTTCTGTGCTGACAGCTCAGAGCCTGGAGCCTGATTGCATTCTGCGTCTCTCTCTCTCTCTCTCTGCCCTTCCCTTGCTCGTGCTCAGTCTCTCTCTCCTCTCTCTCTCTCTCTCTCTCTCCCACTTTCTTTCAAAAATAAACATTAAAGAAGAAAAAAAAAAAAAGAAAATACCCCCTTCAAGCAGATTGGACAATTTCTCTCAATGTTATCCTATAAGGAATAGCTCCCAGATGAAACGTCTTATTTTTTTTAAGTGAAGAAAAAAAAAGCAGTTGCTTTGGAATCAGACAGATGGAGTTCTGAGTCATGATCGACACAATAATTAAATTCTTAGAGTTTTACTTTTCTAAACTTATACTAAAAATTGGGGATGGGGCAGAAGAAGAGACAGGACACCAGTATCTGTCTCATATGGTATGATCACAGGAATAAAATTAGAGAATATTTGTAAAATCCTAAAAATCAAAATAAATTTTAAGTTCTTTCTTTTTTATTCACTCTTCACATAGAAATAAACTGATAATGGACCTTCTTGCAATTTGAACTGAACACATCACCTTCTGATAATGGAAATAGATCCCCGTCCATCCCTAATGCAAGGAAAATAAGATGCTGACCACAACTGGATGTTGAATTTTCTGGATGAGAATTGGGCTGCAGACCCTTTTCTATATTATAAAAAAATAGCAATATAAAAATAAAGTTATTCTTAAAATTTATCTTAAAATTGATCTGCAAGTCAAAACCCCCATATGTAAGTCATATTAATATAGTTACTAGATTTATATCAATATCAATTATTTTTTGGTGTCCTCTAATTACTGATGATACATCCCTCTTTTCTTTATTTCCCTAAACAAATAGAGCTGAAAAAGAAATTCATCCTACCAGTTTTTCTTAACTATCAGCGAAGGAAGCTACCAAATGCGAAAAACTTTAAAATGCATTTAAAATGTAACTTCTACTTATAAACCTCAAACTCCTTTCCTAAAACTTTGACAAGAAGAAGAATACTGCTCACAGCTCAGCTGAATGACTTACTCCTCCTCAGAAAGCTATTGATTAACTCCCACAACTTGGTGTTCTTTTTATCTTGAAGATTCCACTGAGATCACCATTTCTCCTCAACCAGGCTGAAGCAGCATTTTGAGATTGGGTGGGTGTGAGCATTGATTTTTGGAACTGGCAGCTGAGGTCAGCTCTTAATTTTTCTTGCTTTTATCTTTTACTATTAGAATATAATCCATAGTCCTGTGGGGTTAGGATTGAGTAGGAAGGTTTGAAAGCCAAGATACAGCTTCTAAAATGCAAAGCACTGGTTTACTTCATCTGTGAGCTTGGGGTTCCCCACCACAAGTCTGTAAGAATGCATTTAGGCTCCAGTTTGCTCAGTTCAGAAGTAAAATGCTCATTCATTATAGGCATATATTTGGTTATCATTTATTAGAGGTGCAAGGAAGAAGCACAGCAAGAGTGCCAGGAGAGGTATACTACTAAAAGATCACATGAGTTCCCCAGTTGGAGACATCAGTGCTATTGGCAAACAGGACAAGTTTTTGGAATCAGAGGACAAGGGAGAAATCCTTGCTTACTTAGCTCTTCAAACAATACAGTCCATGTGTTTATTGTTTAACAGGCACTGAAATGAAGTATGGAGGCTACCTCGAATAGAACTGCTCTCTCTAGAGCAGTCTCAGAATTGCGGCCTTCTGGTTTGTTTTCTAACCTGTAAACCAGGGATACTCATCAGAATTCTCAGCGCTAGATTAGTTATGAGCATTGAATCAGATGATTCATTTAAAGTATTCTCTATATTGCCAACCTCTCTAAATATTAGGTGTCTCTTCTGTTAGTGTGGAGTAACAGACCTTAAGTTGTCTTCTGAATGATCAGTGTGTGAGGGACCCACCAACTTTGACCCATTACATATTAATTAAGCTCTATATACTTTATGTGGGCATTGATTTCTAAAAATAATATTTGGTCCATTAGAGTTAAAATTTTCATAATTTGGCACTAAGATAAAATCTTGTTCAAGGGTTAAGCATCTTGTACCTTCTCAGAGCCATTGTTATGAACATCAGTAAGCACAGATTACACGGTAGTCTAGATATGCATGGTGAGAAAGCTGAGCCAAATCTGTGTTGAATTCAGGTTTCTTTTAAAAACAAATCAGAATCAGGATATTTTGCATACAATACACATCTTTCTTATAAAATTAACTGAGAAAATGGGAGGGAAAACCCATTTACTCTGTTTAACAACGGGAAATTCATACAAGTTGATTCACTTTTACACACACACACGCAGACACACACACATATACTTACATGTCATTTGTTTCAAGATTACCTTATGATTCAAATAGTAGTTTTAGTCAGACAGATGAGCTGCTATAACAAATAACCCCAAATATCAATGGATGAACATCATTTAAATGTATAATTTAGTCCAATATGGGTGTTCTTGGTCAGACAACTCTCCTGGGCCACTCTTCTTCAAGGAGTAATTTAAGGAAGGAAATTTATTCTCTTACTGGGTCTATGGAACTTTGGCTCTTGCCATTTTGCCACTGAAAACAAGGAGGTAAAGTGTTAAGAATGTGTGATATTTTAGGTTCAGGAGTGGACCTACAGTACTTCTACCCATATCCCATTGCCCAGGAGCATGCTACTTGCCCCCATCTACTTCATAGGGGAGTGATGAAATGGACCCTTAGTATGTGCACAGCAGAAAATTGAAATAGTCCAAACAAATTATAGCATTGCTTTTATCATGGAAGCTCATTACTATGACTATATATGGATTTTTAGAAAAGTACATACTATTTGTCATTATCAATAACTGAGATATTCTCTAAATAAATACCTTACATTTGCTTACTATATATTTACAAAACGAATGGAAGAAATCACTAGAATTTGTGATCATGCAGTTCCTTTGCCAGATATTAATCTTAGGTTTTAACAAGAAGTGGACAGTTCAGATTACTAAAGCCAAATTGCTACATAACTTTTTATTCACAATTTTTGGTATCATGTGTAAGATAATTATATTCTCTAAACAACTTTCCACCTATACTTAAGCTTGAAAACAAGACCTATATACCAGAACTCAGGTGTTTTCATATAACGAACATAATCTCATTTTGTCTTACTGAAATTGAAAAATACAACTGCATAGAAAACCTCTTTCCTTTTCTTTTCAGCCATAACAAATTTGAATGAACATAACATTCAAGCTGTTTAGTGGTGATTTCTTTTCCTGACATGGTGAATAAAATACATTTCATTGTGATGTAAGTAAAATTTCATGGGGTGAAGCCTATTATACAAGAAACACACCCACATAAATGTTGTTGAGCCCTTTGTAAGTTGTCATAGGTCTACACTCGAGATCATCCATAAAAAAGTAATATGGCAAATCTCTTATAATTTCATATTTATCTTAAAGTTAATAACAACAAACTGTTGGAAATGTGAGTAAGGGTTATATATATTTGTTATAAGAGATGATTTTAAGTGTGTGCTTGATAACCTCTCTTATCACCTCATCAGATTTAGAGTGATGAAACTATGTATCATGTCATCTGTCTCAAACTCTATTGCACGTGTGATACAATAAAATCTACTCCATGCTTTTTAAACTAATGGTGTCATGATAGATAATTATTTGGCCAATGGTATTTGACTTTTTCATCATTTTAAATAAAAAAATAATTAAGCATGCTTCATGTATAATAGACATACAGTGTGATAGCATTGTGATGCAGATGACTAGTTCATTAAAAAGTACTTGGCAGAAATGAATTTAATACATTTTCCTCTGGATAGTTGGCTCTGTGGTTAATCACAGAAAAATCCTAATTATCCCCAATTAGTGTGTCTGTTAATCTAGTCAAGAAATTAGAAAACATACTTCCTGTTAGAACAGAAGGATGCATGACAAAGGACTGACAGATAAATAACAGTCAGTCCCTAATCTTCTAATTTTATTTTAATAATATATTCTCCAAGAGGCTATGAGTAACTTTAGATGTTGGCAGCAGTATCCGTACAGTGTTTTCCATTTTGTCATGGTGACATTTCAAACATAATAAAGCATTGCAAGTATAGTATGAAATTGTACCATGATCCCTTCACCAAGACATCCCATTTAAGCTTGCCAACTGTCTCAACTATGCCGCTGGGGGGAAATCTAATCATTGGTCATTTCTTGCATTGATCACCAAGTTTCTTTAGGTTTCCTCATCCTGAGGTACTTCCTCAGGGCTTCTTTGATCTTCATGGCCTTCAATTTTGTAGACTATAGGCCTCATTTTGTAAAATGTTCTTCAATTTGAGGTTGTCATGTTTCCTCATGATTAGATTCAGGTTATGCATTTTTGACAAGAATATCAGAATCCATTCTGTGTGCTTCTCATTGCATGTCAATCTATCACATTTCTGGGAATATTAACTTTGATCACTATGCTAAAGTTGTGTACTAGATTTAACTACTCTTTCCCGCTTATAGTCAACAAGAATTCTATAGGGAAGTACTTTGAGACTATGCAAATATCCCAATGTTCATCTAACTTTTACATAGTATCCCTATCATCCATTGATGTTTGGGTTAATTATTACTATGATGATTACCAAATGGAGATTTACTATTTCAATCATTCCTTCTACATTTATTACTTTTTTATTTTGAGAAAGAACTTTCCTCTCTCTCCGTTTATAATCAACGTGTATATTTACATCAGTATAGACTCATAGATTCCTATTTTGTTCAAAGGGATGTGTTTTGTTAGTATGAGTATATTGATGTTCAAGTTATCTTCAAAAACATGATCTTTGGATGAGTAGGATGAGGAGTAGGATGAGATGTTCACAAATGCTGAATTTATGGTGCAGTTCAATACAGTTTATGCTGGATTTAGGATTAGGAATACAATATCTTCCTGGATATATAATATCTGAAAAAAAAACCCTTTTGGAAAGTCTTTGACAGTATTGTACTTCTTATTTTATATTATTAAATATTGTATTTTAATAATTCCAGAATTGTCTTATTCTAACCATTCAAGGAGACTCAAGAATGAGACTTCAAAGGGAGAGGAACCAAGATGGTAGAACAGCATGGAAGTTTTTTTGTGTCTGGCTGATCAACACTAAACCATCCTGCACACCTAGAAAACTGATTTGAGGATTAACACAACAATCTGCACAACCCAAACCACAGAACTCAGTAGGTACGTGGTGCAGAGAGGTGAACTGTAGTAGAGAGAAGTTACGGAGGGCAGGGAGCCATTTTTGCGTGTGGAGAGAGGACAGAGTTGGCAGGGGAGAGAATATGGGAAAAGAACCCCTCCCCCAAAAGCAGCTAGAGAGAAAGTGGAAAAGTGGAAACAGCCACAGGGACTGAACTGAAAAGGGAGAAAAGAGAAAGGAGGTTTTAAATTCCATTAAGACTCTATAAACAGGTCGAGTGCAGAGTCTGAAACTCCAAAGCCTGACACATGGTGGTGCTCTGGTGGGAAGGGCAAACCCCCAGGAGCAGAGTGAAGTCCACGCGGTCTCCGGGCCACATGGGCAGAGGTGGTTCCCCTACTGGGAGGACATCTGGTAGAGGTCGTGTGGCTCCCCCACAGTCAAAGGCCCCAGTAGACCCAGGAGAACAACTACATTCACAGGTGGTGGATAAAGGTCGTTGGGGGTGAAGCCTGGGGCTGATATGTGTTGTGATTTTCCATAATCCTTGAAATGCTGCTGCTACACGATTGCATGAACTTTTTCTGGGGTGGGCTGGCACTCAGCCACAGTCTCGGCATCTGCAGCAGCGCAGTCCCAGGAATGTTCTTGGGTGCAGCCAGCACCCGGCCATTGCTTGGTGAGTTCCTCCCACAGAGAGGCAATACGGGTCAAAGCCACAGTCCCTCAGAAATAAGGGGTCAGGGAAAACGGCCGCATCTGAGATAAAACTCGGGAGGGAGGTGCTTCCTGGGGTGCAGTCATAAACAATGTAGCAGCAGGGAGTGGGCAGAAGCTGAAGACAAAGGACGGTGCGCGATTGTTCTTGGGGAGAACAGAGTTCCGATACTAGAGACTGGGTAGCTGAGTGATGCCATTTTCACCGCTCCTGCACATGCATGTACACCACAACAACCCACCCCAGTAAGCTAAGCAGTGCCATCTAGTAGAGAAAGGAGCTGTTACACTAAGCCCTGCCCAATTGGGCCAACCTCACTATTCAGGAACAGAGATCTCTCTGCCTGTTTATTTTACAGACTATCAAGTGCTTCATAGTTTGACTTCTAGGGGAAAACAAAGTAATTTCAATCTTATTTTAGTCTGTTTGCTCGTCCATCTATTCAGTTTTCTTTTCTTTTTTTTCTTTTTTATTTCTTTTCTTTTTCTTAAATACTGAAAGAGAAAAAAATATTTTTATTTCCAATTTTTATTAAAAATATTTTTCTTTAATTTTTTCTACTATATTTTTTACTTTTGTGTAATTTTTTTCAAATTCTCTTTTACTTCCATCATTTCATTTTATTCTATTTCAGTGTATTCATTTTTTCAAATTTTCAAATGATTTCCTTTATTTTTTTGTCCCCTTTTTTCTCCACTCTATCAAGCCCCTTTCAACACCCAGACCAAAACACACCTAGGATCTAGCATCATTTATTTGATTTGTGTGTGTGTGTGTGTGTGTGTGTGTTGTCTTTAATTTTTTAATTTTAATTTTTTTAATTTTATTTTTTTTTACTTCATTAATTCCTTTTCAAAATGACAAAATGAAGGAATTCATCCCATAAGAAAGAGAAGGAAGAAATGACAGCCAGGGACTTAACCAACACAGATACAAGAAAGATGTCTGAACCAGAATTTAGAATCATGATAATAAGTATACTAGCTTGAGTCAAAAATAGATTAACATCCCTTTCTGTGGAGATAAAAGAAGTAAAAGTTAGTCAGGATGAAATTTAAAAAAGCTATAACTGAGCTGCAATCTCGAATGGATGCCACAGCGGCAAAGATGGATGAGGCAGAGCAGAGAATCAGCGATACAGAGGATAAATTTATGGAGAATAATGAAGCAGAAAAAAAAGGAGATTAAGGCAAAAGAGCAGATTTAAGAATTAGAGAAATCAGTGACTCATTAAAAAGGAACAACATCAGAATTATAGAGGTTCCAGAAGATGAAGAGAAAGGAAAAAGGGTAGAAGGGTTAGACATCAAAATCGAGGAAGCACAGAGGACTCCCATTAGATTCAACAGAAACTGACCATCAACAAGGCATATCATAGTCATATTCACAAAATACTCAGGCAAGGAGAGAATCATGAAAGCAGCAGGGAAAAAAAATTCTTAACCTACAAGGGAAGACAGATCAGGTTTGCTGCAGACCTATCCACAGAAACTTGGCAGGCCAGAAAGGAGTGACAGGATATATTCAATGTGATGAATCAGAAAAATATGCAGCCAAGAATTCTTTATCCAACAAGTCTGTCATTCAAAATAGAAGGAGAGATTAAAAGTTTCCCAAACAAAAATTAAAGGAGTTAGTAGCCACTAAAATAACCCTGCAAGAAATTTTAAGGGTAACTCCCTTAGGGAAGAAAAGACAGAAAATAAATAAATAAATAAATAAATAAATAAATAAATACCAAAAGCAACAAAGACTAGAAAGAACCAGAGAACACCACCAGACATTCCAATTCTACAAGCAACATAATGGCAATAAATTCATACCTTTCAGTACTCACTCTAAATGTCAATGCACAAAATGTTCGAATCAAAAGACATAGGGTAATAGAATGGTTAAGAAAACAACATCCATCTATATGCTGTTTACAAGAGACCTGTTTTAGACCTAAAGACACCTTCAGATTGAAAGTAAGGAGATGAGAACCATCTATCATGCTAATGGTCAACAAAAGAAAGCTGAAGTAGCCATACTTATATCAAACAATCTAGACTTTTTAATAAAGACTGTATCAAGAGATAAAGAAGAGCATTATATCATAATTAAGGGGTCTATCCACCAAGAAGACGTAATAATTGTAAACATTTATGCTCCCAATGTGAAAGTACCCAAATATATAAATCAATTAAGCACAAACATATAGAAACTCATTGATAATAATAACATGATAGTAGGGGATTTCAACTCCCCACTTACAACAATGGACAGATCATCAAATCAGAAAATCAACAAGGAAACAATGACTTAGAATAACACACTGGAACAGATGGAATTAACAGATATATTCAGAACATTGCATCCTAAAGCAGAAAAATATACATTCTTCTCCAGTGCACATGGAACATTCTCCAGAATAGTCCACACACTGGGACACAAATCAGCCTTCTACAAGTACAAAAAGATCGATATCATACCGTGCATATTTTCAGCCCACAACACTGTGAAACTCGAAATCAGTCACAAAAAAAAATTTGGACAGGTAACAAAATACTTGGAGACTAAAGACCATCCTACTAAAGAATGAATGGCCTAACCAAGAAGTTAAAGAGGAAATTAAAAAGTACATGGAAGCCAATGAAAATGATAACACCACAACCCAAAACCTCTGGGACTCAGCAAAGGCAGTCAAAAGAGGAAAGTATATAGCAATCCAGGCCTTCCTAAAGAAGGAAGAAAGGTCCCAGATACACAACCTAAACTTATACCTTAAAGAGCTAAAAAAAGAACAGCAAATAAAACCCAAAACAGCATAAGACAGGAAATAATGAAGATTAGAGCAGAAATTAATACTATCAAAACGAAAAAAACAGAACAGATCAGTGAAACCAGAAGCTGGTTCTTTGGAAGAATTAACAAAATTAATAAACCCCTAGCCAGTTTGATCAAAAAGTAAAAGGAAAGGACCCAAATAAATAAAATCAAGAATGAAAGAAGAGAGATCACAACCAACAAGTGGAAATAAAAACAATAATAAGAGAATATTATGAGAAATTATATGCCAATAAAATGGGTAATCTGGAAGAAATGGACAAATTCCTAGAAACATATACACTACAAAACTGAAACAGGAAAAAATAGAAAATTTGAACAAACCCATAACCAGTAAAGAAATTGAATTAGATATCAAAAATCTCCCAAAAAACTAGAGTCCAGGACCAGATGGCTTTCCAGGGGACTTCTACCAAACATTTAAGGAAGAGTTTACACCTATTCTCTTGAAGCTGTTCCAAAAAATAGAAATGGAAGGAAAACTTCCAAACTCTTTCTATGAAGCCAGCATTACCTTCATTCCAAAACCAGAAAAGACCCCACTAAAAAGGAGAACTACAGACCAATTTCCCTGATGAACATGGTTGCAAAAATCCTCAACAAGATATTAGACAACCAGATCCAACAATACATTAAAAAAAATTATTCACCCTGACCAAGTGGGATTTATACCTGGAATGCAGGGCTGGCTCAATATCCACAAAACAATCAATGTGAATCGTCACATCAATAAAAGAAAGGACAGGAACCATATGATCCTCTCAATAGATGCAGAGAAAGCATTTGACAAAATACAGCATCCTTTCTTGATAAAAACCCTCAAGAAAGTAGGGATAGAAGGATCATACCTCGATGATCATAAAAGCCATATATGAATGACTCAACGCTAATATCATCCTCAATGGGGAAAAACTGAGAGTTTTCCCCCTAAGGTCAGGAAGAAGACAGGGATGTCCACTCTCATCACTGTTATTCAACATAGTACTGGAAGTCTTAGCCTCTGCAATCAGAAAATACAAAGAGATAAAAGGCATCCAAATTGTCCAGGAGGAGGTCAAACTTTCACTCTTGGCAGATAACATGATATTCTATATGGAGAATCCAAAATATTCCATCAAAAAACTGCTAAAACTGATCCATGAATTCAGCAAAGTTGCAGGATATAAAGTCAATGCACAGAAATAGGTTGCATTCCTATACACCAACAATGAAGCAACAGAAAGAGAAATCAAGGAATCTATCCCATTTACAATTGCACCAAAAACCATAAAATACCTAGGAATAAATCTAACCAAAGAGGTGAAAAATCTATACACTGAAAACTATAAAAAGCTTATGAAAGAAATTTAAGAAGACACAAAAAAATAGAAAAAGATTCCATGCGCAGAGACTCATTAAAATAGCTAATATCCGTATACCTGTCTCCATAACCAAATAATTGCCTTTATATTCAGCTCATATGACTGCATATTGCATAGAATTTCATATGTGAGTATGATCATTTATAAGATTTTAGCCATGAAACAGAGTTTTCCATAAATATATCAGGCTAATATGGTTGATAATCATTATACTATAGAATACTATTTTGTGACTTTGCCAAATTCTAAATGAAGAACAAACCTGTATTTCCACTTTGCTAAATCAATAAGTAGCTACCAATAAAAACTACATCAAAATGAATTCCTGAATATCACAAAATGATGCTTAAAATATAACTAAGCAGAAGTAGCTAAAATTAACCATTAAATAAACATTTAAATTGTTTATTTTGCAGCCTTATTTATTTTGACTATTGAATTTTTTAAATCTCTTTAAGGAGATTTTCATAAATACTCTTAAATACTTTCAACCAAAATTTAGTACTCAGCATTTTTGAATCACAGATTTTAGAGGATATTTTAGGGAAAAAAAGAACTCTTAAGTCTGGGAAAGTAATTTATTTCTAAATTATATAGCAATTCAAATGGACGTTAAGTTATTATAATGTTATAATTTTTATAATCAAAACAATGGGTGAGTAAGAAATGTTTATTTCACCATGGCTTATTTTGTTATTATAATTAACCCAGTTAGAAATGTTGTATGAAAACAAACAAACAAACAAACAAAAACAAAAAACAACTCTCTGCCTTTTTGGTCATGTTCTTCAGAAGAGAAAGGAATCCTTGTGACCTTGCAAATATGGCCATGGACATTCTATCAACTGCTTATAATAAAGAGCAGCTCCAAAAAAAAGCAACAAGCAGCTTGGGAGAATTAAAGACAACTTGGAAAAGACTGTTGAATTCAAGTGAGAAATAAGCCAACAGTCATAACCCTGAGTTTTTTCCAGAATAAGTTCAGCATTAGAACAATTTCATCTTTCTCTCCATTCTCCAAATTAGTTTTGAAAATAACTCAATGGATGTTAAAGGGTGAAACTTTTGCATAACTGTATATTTAGGGATATACACTTAGGTAAAGGTTCAGAAATATAAATTGGGTTGCTATTGCATTCCACATGTAAAGGTAACAGTTATGTACTCCTCAGTTGGAAAATATTCTTCATTGATTATAAACATAAAAAGAAGCTTCCGAAAGCTTAATCTGAAAGAATATTTTCACTCAAAATTACATCAAGATAATTTACTACCTGCATTTTTAGATATTTTAATATAATATTAAATAATATATTTTAATATAGAGTGTTATTCTGTTACAATATGTGAATTAGACAAAATACTTGTTCACAAAAATTGGTGATGAATACAGAGGAAGGTTTACACAAATACATACACACACACCATACATATATTTGCAGTATACCAGTGTTTTAATTTTCTATATATTTTCAATATATAAAATAGTTTTTAAATATTCAACATGTAAATTTTTACATATTTTTATGTATTATTTACTTTTATTTTATAATACAAGATAATCTTTAAATTACTTAAAATTTATTTCATTAAGTTTAAGTTATATTGTGGTGACGAAAACTGTATTTTACTTCATGATCTTCTTTTAGGCATAATTCATTAGTCAATGGGAAATCCCATCATTCCATGCCAAAAATCTGTGTATGTGGTTAATAGCTTACTAAACTTATACTGCTAAATCTGTACATATATTAAAGCTACCATTGTCCTTCAGGAACTGTGAAATTTACCTGCTGTTCCTCTGTAATCTAAACTGTTTTAACAATATTTAAAAGTGATGCATTACTCCCTACATTGGTCCCCATAATCTGTGCTTAACATTTCCATCCATAGGGGCGCCTGGGTGGCTCAGTTGGTTAAGTCTGACTTCAACTGAGGTCATGATCTCACAGTTCATGAGTTCCAGCACCCCCCACCCCCATCAGGCTCTGTGCTGACAGCTTGGAACCTGGAGCCTGCTTCCGATTCTGTGTCTCCCTCTCACTCTGCCCCTCCCCTGCTCTCACTCTGTTTCTCTGTTCCTCAAAAATGAATAAAGGTTAAAAAATAAAAAAATAAATTAAAAAAATAAACATTTCCATCCAACTGCATTTGCTGCCCATTTCTTCAACAACTACCATACTTACTGCTTCCAATTTTCTCTTTCCTGCCATTATATTTTTTTCTGGAGCAATTGCAATTCAAGTAATCCTTAAACCTCTAGTACTTTCTGTTGAATTTTAATGTCTTGGATAGTTTTATTTGCTTAAAAATAATTGCTGTTTGTAAGAATCTTCAACACAATAAATTCTCCTGCTTGTCCAAAGGGAAATTCTCAGCAATATTACTTTTCAAAAATGACTTGTCTATTTTGTGTATTCATTTACACAAAAATAATAGTGACTATAATAGTATGTCTGACACATAATTGGCATCCAATAAATATTTGTCAATTAGATAAATATGAATTAGCTTCCATTTTTTTTATAACTTTCATTTTTAGTTGCTTATATACTAGATACTTGACATTGATATATACTGTTATACATATATATTGATACATATATACGTATGTAGACATACATATGTGTGTCTATAGATGGATGTATAAATAGAGAGAGAAGGAGAGAAGAATGGAGGGACAGTCAGATGGATGGGCAGACAGATACATAGAATTATCCCTACTCCTAGAAGGTGAGAGTGAAGTTGAAGAACTGGTCGTGGACTAAGTCTTACAGTTGGCAACATTGGCAGGACTCAAAACCTCTGGACTTTCCATTACATCCCTTCCTCTGATAATATTTATCTTCTTATGCAAAAGTTCCATATTTAGAAGAAAAAAATTCTGACTAAACAAGGAATTCATTTTTTATGCATCCATATGCCTTTTAATTTTATTTTTAATTTATTTATTTAAATTCAAGTTAGTTAACATACAGTATAGCTTTCAGGAGTAGAAACTAGTGATTCATCACTTACATTTAACACCCAGTGCTTATCCCAGTAAAAGAGGAATCCATTGCATAGTCCTCGGATCTTTAAATTTGCTGGGGCATCCTCATGAAAATAAGGCCCTGGGAAAGGATTTTATACATTTAAGTTTAAATACAAAAGAAGTCACTATGTTAAAAACCAAACTACTATTTTCTGAGAAAAGGATATGCTAAGAAGCTCAGAACTCAGTGTATAAAATGAATCAGAGGAGTAAATCTTAGGGAAGTTACCTCTGTTTCTTTCCAGTGTACTCTCGAAGCAATGTATTTATGAAGCATTTATTGTTTTTAGCTTCAACTATAGCCATTTGATTCCCATCTCATCCAGATTTGGAATTCCTTTCTATCTTCACTCTCCAAAATAAATCAGTAATGCGAGGAGAACCCCATCATAGGAAGAAAATATTTTCACAGTTGTCTGCCTTTCGGTAATTAACACTCACTTCTCAATACACAAAACACTGGGCTCACACATGCACATGTTTATGAAATATTTCTTAGGTGAGTAATAAATATAAGTCTTCTAACATATTACACCCCAGATTGGTATATTTTATGCTAATTCATTTGGTATAGAAAACAAAGAACACAGCCTTTAAGCATTCCCCAAAACACTAATAGCTTACAATAGAACAGTTTATTTTTATCAAAAATGAAAAATAAAAGGTAAAAAAAATTACATGCATTGGGAAAAAAAGTGATGTAATATAAGAAAGATTTTGTGATTTTCCTTCCATTCGAGCATTAAAGAATAATATCACTTTAATAATATTAAATAATAATATCACAGTTTATTTTTATCAAGAATGAAAAATAAAAGGTGAAAAAAATTACATGCATTGGGAAAAAAAGTGATGTAATATAAGAAAGATTTTGTGATTTTCCTTCCATTCGAGCATTAAAGAATAATATCACTTCAGGGAACTTATAGCCAAAATTGCAGTGAGTATCTATATTAAGGGCCAACTCTGAAAAGCAATGAAATGTTAAGGATTTAAAAAAAGGCTTTGAAAACATTTTTAAGTCATTTTTTTACCTTGAATTAGCCAGGATGTAAAATCTTCTTGGCACTCAATTGTTTGCTTAAAAGGATGAATGAATGAATGAATGAATGGTTGGTTGGTCACTAGAAATAGTCCTTAGGAATACAGCTTTTAGACCGGATTATTATGTCTGTCAGTTGATCAAGGTTTCATATTGTTTTCCCAACTCTGTCTCTCTATTTCTTAAGCTTCTACTGCCTAACAGATTCTTAAGCTTCCAGCTCTACTCTGAGCCTCCTGTCTCAGGGCCTCTGACTGCTGCAATTCACTGAGGTACAGCTCAGGGAGCTTCGGTTCATCCTCCAAGTGGACCTGAAGGTCAGCATGCCTGCCCTTGGGCTCAAGTGTCTCAAAGTTATTCTGGATCTTCTTAATCAGATCTAACATCTGAAGTTGTTTTCCCCTGTTCTCCTAACTGCATGTTAATTTTTCAAGATAAAGCAAGTGAAATACTAGGAACATATTCTTATCAAAATGGAATGCATTACATATCAAATGATCATTTTTAATGTCATTGACATGGGAATCATCTGTATGACATTTCATTAGCAATCAGTCTAGAAAAATAAAGAAGTAATGATAGACCAAATCTTTGGACAACTTCTTGGGGTTTTTTTCCTCCTGATAATGATGAGGTAAAACATTAAAATTCAAAGGTTAAAAAAAGATCTATCATGACAACTCTTCTTCCCACCTTGTACCCTCGCCACTCGGTTTTCCCACACTAACTACAAAACCCGTCTTATTAAACTTGCACATTTTTTTCAGAGATAACTTACGTGCATGCATGAAGGACTAACTACCTAGCTGGACATTTGTATTTTTTATACAAAAAGATGCATAACATAGAGTAGTTTTCACCTTACTATTTCCTTTAGCAATATTTTTAGAACTCCTTTCTTCCAATTTTCACTCATGTCCCTCTATCTTTCATAGGACTATGTGCAGCACATGTCTAAATCCTTACTACTTTGCTTGACTTTTGCTTATGTGTTTATTTGCCATTTCAAATTTGTAAATATATTGTAACGAAACACTCCAGGATGGGGTCTTATTGATTTAAAGGGTATATTTGTTAGTTTGAAAGATAACTTGCCCACATGCATTTTTAGTGCTTTGCAAGCCCACCAGCAATATATGGGAGGGTCTCTTATTGCCCATCTTACTAATGTATAAATAGACTCCAACATTAGCATCTTTGCCCATCTGACAGTAGAAAACCATACCACAGTGATTTGTGTTTCATTCATTTATTTGTTATCAGAAGGAAGGTTGAAGACTGTCTGTCATGTTTAAAATCTACTTGTATCTGCTTTTTTTCAGAACTCTTTACCGTATTGCCTATTTTTTCTATAAAGTTTGTTTTCTTAAGAATTTAAGAATTTTTTATGACTATATATTTTTATAACTATATATTATTTCAGTTAGGTGTTGTAAATGTTTTTCCACATTTAGCAAATTCTTTCTTAAGGTGATTTGTTTTCTTATCTAGAAGATTTTTATTTTTGTTAGGTCAGATAAATTTTTATTGCCGGGCGCCTGAGTGGCTCAGTCAGTGTCCAACTCTTGAGTTTGATTCAGGTCACAATCTCAGGGTTTGTGGGCTCAGGCCCCGTGTCAGGCTCTGTGCTGACAGCCCAGAGCCTGGAGCTTGTTTCAGATTCTGTGTCTCCCTCTCTCTCTGCCCCTCCCCTGTTCAAGCTCTGTCTCACTCTCTCTTTTTCAAAAATAAACATAAAAAAAAAAAAGTAAAACTGTCATCATGTGGTTTCTTCTCTACTTTTATGATTCTACTTTCTATCTTTAAATTTGTTTTCTGGGGTGCCTGGGAGGCTCAACCAGTTGAGCATCTGACTTTGGCTCAGGTCATGATCTCATGGTTCGTGGGTTTGAGTCCCATGTCAGGCTCTGTGCTGACAGCTGGGAGCCTGGACCCTGTTTCTCATTCTGTGTCTCCATCTCTCTCTGCCCCTCCCCTGCTTGCGCTCTGTCTGTCTGTCTCTCTCTCAAAAATAAATAAACATTTTAAATAAATAAATAAATAAATAAATAAATAAATAAATTTGTTTTCCATTTGGATATGGATTCAAGCATTTTCCCCCAGACAACTGTCATTAATTTATCAAAGATCTTCTTCTTAGCCTTTGCTATATAATAAATTTTTATAGGCATTTAGGTACCTTTCTGGACATTCCATTGTTTTACATTTACCTGTCTGCTCATACACTACTATCATACTTTCCTAATAATTTTATCTTATTACATAGGTATTTGTCCATATTTTGTTAATAATTTTATTTCCTGATCTCCTATTAAAATTTTATTTACTTATTTATCATCTTAAAAATATAACATGTGTTCATAATATAATTGTTAAATTATATATATCATTGTGTATACATGTATATATGTATATACCATATAGATGTATGCATAATACATATAGTATAACATATATACTTCTCACTAAATAGATGATTTTTGCCTTCCTGAGGATGGAAAAAATGTTTCCTGTTATGTTTCGTTGTTATTTTAATATGTTTCTGGCTCATGTTTGCTAATACATGGTATTTTTGCTTGTATATTAATAAATCAGATTGTTTTATTTTTCTTTTTTCCTTTTTTGCAACATCTTTGAAGAGTTGGGACATCATGGCAGGCAAATTTCAGAAACAGTGAAAAAATCTTTTTCTTGTGACACCTGGGTGGCTCAGTTGGTTAAGTGACCGACTTCGGCTCAAGTCATTATCTCACAGTTCGTGGGTTCAAGCCCCACATCGGCTCTGTGCTGAACACTTGCTCGGAGCCTGGAGCCTGCTTCAGATTCTGTATCTCCTCTCACTGCCCCTCCCCTGCTTGTGCTCTGTCTTACTCTGTCTTTCAAAAAACAAAAAACAAAAAAAAAAAAAAAAAAAGAGAGGGAGGGAGCCAAACCATAAGAGACTCTTAAAAACAGAATAAACTGAGGGTTGATGGGGGGTGGGAGGGAGGGGAAAGTGGGTGATGGGCATTGAGGAGGGCACCTGTTGGGATGAGCACTGGGTGTTGTTTGGAAACCAATTTGACAATAAATTTCATATTAAAAAATAATAAATAAATAAATAAATATAAAAAAAAATTTTTTCTTTTCAGAAACAAGTTTAAAAACGGTGGAAATTTCTGTTCTCTAAAATTGAATTCTCCATTAATATGCTCTGGCCCTTTGGGTTTTGAGGATTTAGGATCAAATTTATCTGTTTTTTTCAATGAACTATTTGGTGTTTTGCCTGCACTAGTATTATTTATAGTAACATGTGTTCATACTAAATTGTCCTTTTCATTCAGGATTTCACTTATTTTCATAGTTTTGAGCAAAACTGTTCCTGTTTCTTTAAAGTTTCAATGTATCAATGGTTATTTTCCCATTATAGTTGTATATGTGTGTTGTACGTGTTCCTCCTTATTTCTGATTATTACTGCTTCTTATGTATGTTCATATTTTATTCAGAGAATTGGATTAAATATTTAATTACCAAATATAATACTATTTTGCCACTGACCTATTACTTTTAGCTATTTAATATTTTCTTCCATCTTCTTTATTTTGTGGTTTTTCCTTAAGCTTTTGAGTTCTATGCTAAAAATGTTAAATTTTATTTTTAATTTAATACAAAAATTTAGAATCATCCATTATTCTCATAGTAATTATTTTAGTTGTATCCCAGGTAAAGATGCAGTTTTGATTTCCTTTTGACCTAAGAGTTGTTTGAAGAAAGTTTTCTTGTTGATTTGTTTTTTATTCCTCTTTAATGTTTATTTATTTATTTTGAGAGAAAAAGCACAAGAGGGTGAGGGGCAGAGAGAAAGGGAGAGAGACTCCCAGGCACTGTCAGCCCAGAGCCTGACAGGGGGCTCAATCCCATGAACCGTGAGATCATCACCTGAACTGAAATCAAGATTTGGACACTTAACCAATTGAACCACCCAGGAGCCCATGCTTTTTAATTTTTATGCGTGGTGGGCTTTTTAAATTCTGATTTGTTATCCGTAACTAGTTTTATTTCATTGAGATCAAAGAATGTTCTCTGTACTATTTTTTTTATTGATAGAATTCATTGAAAATTTCTTTGTAGAGAGGTAGATAAGATTGTTTAAATGTTCCCTGTATAAGTGAAAAAGAATGTCTAATTTCTGTTTTCCAGAGGTATAGTGCGATATATTGGAATTAGACCTGACTTGCTATTAAGTCTTTATACAATTATCTCACTTGGTTTGCCATGGGATTATGGGGGTATAGTAAAATGTTTTCTTCCTACACTCTGTCTCCATCTGTTTTTCTATTTTGTCCCCTGTGGTTGTTGTATGAATGCAGATGCTGTGTTATGTGTTGCATAGACATTTGTATAGTACTTTGATATAAACTTTAAGTGGGTATAAACGTGGTTGTTTTTCAGTTATTTAGAATATTTTCCAGTACCACCCCCATCTCTTCCAAATCTGGAAGTTATTGTACTGTTTATTTTTTGGCAATCAGCTAGATGAACAGTTGTAGTTCATTGTGAATTTAATTTTCTTTTCCTTGACGATTAAGAAGATGAGGCACCATTTTCCATCACATGTTGATTGGTCATTTGGTTTTCCTATTAGTGATTTTTTTTGTATAATTTTTCTGTTTCTATGTTGTAATGGATTTAATTTTGTTATCAATATATATACATGATTTGTATAATAGAGTTATTAACCCTTTATTTGCTATCTGAATTTCAAACATTCCTCCTGTTTATTTATATATCCTGGGTGTGCCGTATAGTTTCTCTTACCAAAGTTTTAAATTTTATAGAGCTAAATATGTCTTCTTTCTCATGTACAGCTTCTAGGTTTCTTGTGTTGATAGGAAAGTCAAGCTTGAGATTACCTTTTTGACTTCCTAATGTGTCTCTAATAAGTTGGACCTTTATTTCCACCATAAACACAAAATTTTCAAGTAAACCAGCCATATGATTTCTGCCCCTTCAGGAACAGTCAGTCTATTCATGGCCTTTAGCTGTTGTGATCACTGTCCAGTAGTATGGTGAACTGTGTGACTTTTAATTTCATTTTTATAGTTCTTATTTAAGAATGTGTTATATCTCACCATTGACATAAATTCTCTTTTAATGTGTATGTGCTTCATATATTTTTGTTTCTGCTCTAAATTGTCTTTTTTTTAACTATTAAAATAGGACCAGGGGCACGGCCTTTTGCAAAAATAGTTGTTCTAATTTGACTTGAGAATAATATGTAATCTCAAATTATTGGGTGCAATAGTCTACTTATATTCATTAGATGACTTCAAACTGTTTCTAATTGTGCTGATTTTATTCCACATGCTTTTATTAGCTTTTTTATCTGCTTTGTCTGACAGAAATATATTCTAAAAATAGTGAAGTTTATTTATTTTCCCTTTCATATTATGTCAAATTTTCTTGTCTATATGTTGGAATTATGTGATCCTTTACAGAAAAATTTTGTATCCTTATCTATCTATCCATCTGTCTATCCAGAAACTATTATGTTTCAATGATCTCTTTAAAGAATAGGCATTAAATTTGTATGTTATAGACATTGTGATTTTAGTTATTAAGCGTACGTGCTCAAGTAGAACTGGTTTTAATTCCATATCCACTATTTACTTTCTATTTGACCTTGGCACTTCCTGCCTATTTTTAGGTCTTAGTTCTTTATGTAAAATGGAGATAAATGTCAGCCTCAAAGAGCTGTTATAAGGATTCAATGCAATAAGGTATTCAGAACACTAAACATGGTCTGACATTGAGAATGAGTTCAAGAACTTAAGGATACTGTCACTCCTCAGTTTTTCAGTTTGCAACTTCATTAAATATACATTTTCAAATTTGCATCCTAACTACTGCTTCTCTACTATTGATTTTATTGTTTTTTTTTTACTTTCTTGAGATAAAGACTTTCAGTATTCCTTTTTTTTATCAAAAACAATAAGATTTTTGAAGGATAATTGTTCTTATTTTGACATAGCTTTGGTCACACTCCTAATTTTTTATTGGTAATACTTTTACTTTTCTTATTTTTTCCAACAGATTTTATTTTTAGAAAAGTTTTAGGTTCACAACAAAATTGAACAAAAGGGACAGTGGTTTTCCTTTACCTCCTGACCCCACATGCATATAGTGTCCCCTATTACCAACATTACCCACTAGACTGGTATTTTGTGACTGTTGATGAATTTCCATTGACACATAATTATCACCCAAAGGCCGTAGCTTACAACTAGAGTTTACTCAGTGTTGTACATTCTATTTTTTTTAAATTATCCATTATTGTGATTTTTGCAAAATGTTACAGGAAGATTATTTAGCATTATATATACATACTTAATGTTGACCAATTCTACCTCAAAGTTATCATGTATATAACCAAGAACTCAGCTCTCAGATTCATAGCAGCTTTATTTATTATAGCATAGGCTGGAAAACCAGCTAAATCTCTGTGATTCTGGATTGATTTGAAAAAAATAATTTTAAATATTCATATAATGACTCAATTTGAAATTACATTGTAATATATACCCAAATTTTAGTAGTATTGCAAACTTTTCATATGTATTTTTATGGAAAACGTAAACTATTTGTATGTCTGTGTACCTGTATGCATATGTGGACATGTGTGCCTGCTTATAATTTTGCAATGAGGCAGCTTGAAAGCTCCTCATGGAGGCTAGGCATTCTGTTTGCCACAAGAACCCTAATTCGGCTCCAGTGGTGCCTCTGAAGGATTACTGGGCCAGTGGAAGAGGCAAATCACAATTGTACCAGATACCCATATCTTCGGAAAAAGGATAAATATCCATGGCATACTGTCCCCATTTAAAACAGTAAGTAGAAAAAGTAGAATATATTTTTTAAAAATATGCAGATATAGTTGTTTTTACTAGAAGATTATGTATTATGATAGTAACAATTTTTAGAAACTTTTGTTAAGTAAACACAGCTAATAGAGTCCTCTATTCAACTCAAGCCCTGGAGGAATATCTGGATTCTGCAGATCATTTGATGAAAAAAACATAGGCGGGGCACCTGGCTGGCTCAGCGGGTTAAGCATCCAACTTCAGCTCAGATCATGATCTCCCAGTCCCTCATGATCTCGCGGTCTGGGAGTTTGAGCCCCACGTCAGGCTCTATGCTGACAGCTAAGAGCCTGGAGCCTGCTTCGGATTCTGTGTCCACCCCTCTCGTCCCTCCCCCACTCGAGCTCTGTCTCGCTGTCTCTCAAAAATAAATAAATGTTAAAAAAATTTTTTTAAAACATAGGCATGTGAGTAATATAATGCTAGCATCCTCCATCATTATACACTCTTAAGTACGTTGCTAATTTGGGCCTCAAAACACAGAAAATCCCAAAGTATGAGATACAGATATTTTTGAAACAAATATTGTGTGGGAAGTATTGTAATTTTCAGAAGAGCTCTTTAACTTTATGGTTTGAATCAGAATGTATATAATAAATAAAACATGTAACATAATCACAATGTATAAGATACCACAAAGGAAATCGTGTGTAAGAGAAATCAACATGGATGTCTGTAACTAAAGGAAATTTATCTATAGCTTTCTTTTGGAAAAATGAACAGATGCTGTTTTTCAGTGTAAACACCTAACTTGCTGTCAAGTAGATTCTATAAGGAAAAGTTAGTTCCTTTTCTGGCAAAAAAAAAAAAAAAAAGAAAGAAAGAAAGAGAGAGAGAGAGATAATTAGGAATTGCAATATTAATGGACATAGACTTCTTGAACTTATGTCTTATGAGAAAATTGGAAAGCATAAAAATGACAAATAACTGTCTTGTATTGAATATTCCTTCTGCCATAAATTGAACTTAATTTGACTCTTTCTGGACATACTACTCAAATGCTATTTGCTGCTACACAGCAATTTGATCTAAAAGGCCTGTGGGATATTCCAAAAAGTGTCAGCACATTTTTTCAGCATTTATTGTCTGCCTAGCACCATATCTAACACAGGAAAAGCAATTAAATGATAGATGAGTAATTGCATTGGTGAATTAATGAATGGATGAAAGAAAAATGTTCAATATGTCCACAATGTATATCATAATTATTTGACATAGCATTATTTCTTCAATCTCCTAGGATGTGTTCAAAAGACTCACTATCTTCTGTCGCTATCTCTGTCTCCCTCACAGACATTTGTGCGAAAACCCACTCATCCCTTGCGCAATTTTCAATGAAGACAAATATTGCTTTGACTTCAGAACTTTGAGAACTATTATCACATCCAAATGCTTCCCTCCGTCATACGCAAACATTTCCTGGGGGCAATGGGGGAGCAGACTAGGGGTCCTGTAAGAACTGGTGTCACTCATGTCTAAATCTCTAAACTCTTCTAGAATTCATCACCCTTACCACTCATTTGACACTTCAAATATATATAGCTTCATCTGGTATAAACTATTTTATTTCTATTAGCTATACTTCCCCACTAAAAGGAAAAATAAACCTAATAGCAAGGGAGGAAACACCCTCTTATAGTTAGTGGGTACACAGTTCTGATTGCTTAGAAGACTTGCGGAGGCAATAAAAGCAAATTCCTAAGTCAAAGGCAGGACCTAAACAGCCCACATCTCGTATATAGAATTACAAGTTTCTTATCACTTCTATAGCTATGTACTCTCTCCTGACATGTGGGTAGCACTTAAAATTCTCCTAGAGCTCTTTAGTCTTGTGTTGAAAAGTATTTTGAACTGCAGAGATGGTGTCCCACCTCAGGTCTTAACTTTTATCATGCCACCCCGAAATCCAAAATCTTTGAATTCAGAATTTTCTTATAACTCGTTTTGAATGACAAAGTATGGTCAGAATGATAATGAAGCTATTTAGAAGATTCTCTTTGTATTGTGTTGCTGTTTTTAATTCCAATTAACATGTGTATGTTTCATCCACTGTCCTTCAGAAATACTTGTGTACTGCCAAGACCCTACTGACCTATGGAGTGATATGCATCATATCTGTGTCAATTTATCTTGCTAAATTACGGAACACCCGAATTCTGAAACACATTTGGCCCCAAAGATTTTGAGTAAGGGTTTGAGAATGTGTACTATTTACTGACCACATACTTTAGGCCATGCTTTCTCAAAAGTGTACATATGCAAGGAGTTGATTAAAAAAAAAATAAAGCAAATAAACTCTGCAGTGAATTGAACCAAAATAATTCCTAGCATGGTGAATTTTAACCTCCTTTATGGAAAACAGAAAATAATTTTTCATATTCAGTAGTTTAATAATAATTTTAACAATAAAAACGTTCTTCTAAATAATTCAGATTATGTAGAGTCTGTTTCTGTAGAGCAGAGAAAATACACGGTGAGAAAATAATCCATATACTATTTCCTACATCATGTATATGTTCTTGTATTAGTAATTCATTTTGAAGTTTGGCACAGTTTATTAATATTTAGTGCATCTAACTCAGTGCTTTGCACATTGACTTGAAAATATGCTGGAGAGGTAAATTTAAATGACATTTTAAATTAAAACCAATTAGAAAACATTTTAAAAGGTAAACACAATAAAAAATAATTTTATAATACCTATTAAACAGAATATTGAAAAAATATTTTTTCCATAGCTAAAATATAAATGTTTAGATTCTTCTGGTTTAATAACTCCCTCAATGACATTTAAATCTATTGCATTTTTAGCTTACTAGATTTTTGTTGGTATATTAAAATCTTTAATATTTATCATCTCATCATTCATACTCTCAATTATTCTTTGCAATGTACATGCTGTCTTTGAGAAAGATAGGGAGATGGCGAGAGAGAGAGACAGAGGGAAAGAAAGAAAGAGAGAGAAATTACATTCATTCCTATATTGAATATGATCTTCACATTTATTGATATAAAAATTGAATTATTATATGAACTACTTCAAAAAGTCATTAAGGGCGTGGATACAGAACATGTTGCAATTTGTTTCTGATGTTTCCTGTTTTCCTCCTTTAAACCACACAGAATTAAAAAAAAAACAAAAAACAAAAAACAAAAAAAAAAAAAACAACCAGAAAACCAAAACTTTATAAGCTGGGCTGCATTTTCAGCAAAACTAGAAGGCAGAGAACATCCTCATAATTCACATTACTTTTAAGTCATCACACATTCACTCAGAGTAGTTCAGCCCCTTAAGAAGACATTCAGAAGTAAAACCAAAGCAGCCAGGAGGAATAGAAACCATCAGGAGGCCTTAGCAGTGGCAGATCTCAGCAAAAGTCAGTAAAAACTTATTTCCAGAAGGAAAGTACGTCACCCAAAATAGGAATCATTGTGAACAGGGCCGACGTCAACCAGAGTAGGAACATCAGACAAGGAAGAGTGAGAATGCTCATAAAGTGCACATACAGCCTGGAGGTGGGAAATCCCAGAATATAGTAACAAATCTATTCATCCTAAAAGATAGGCATGTCCTGTGCCTTGGAGTTGGTAGCAGTGGGATCATGGGTAACTCAGGGTTGGGCAAGAAGCTGTCCTTAACCAAGGGAGGTGTAAGGAGAAGAGTCACCATAATTTATTGAAACAGTCTATCAATGAAACAACTGAAAGGGAAGCATTAATTTGAAAATTCTGAGGTCTACCTGACCCTTTCCAATTTCCCCTTCTCCAAATATCTGAAAATAGCAGGACACGTAAAATCCAACTAAGCATGAATTTTTGAAAAGGAAAGATCACATCAACCATGAAAAAGTACTATAAAAAGTTTGAGTGTGGGGAAATTTCTCCACAAGAGAAACAACAACAATAACAAAACAAAAACAAAAGAAAGAAAGAAAGAAGAAAGAAAGAAAGAAAGGGAGGAAGGAAAAAAGGAAGGTAGAAGACTTGGGTATAGGTAGAGGTTAAGCATATTGCAAGTTACGAAATTGTCACTTGAGTAAGAATATGAATGGACTAGAGCAATAGGAAAAGCCCACTTGAGCTTTATGGCTATAACAGGTTTCCAAAACTAGAGCAAAGGAGAGTGTTCCTATGAGACCTTTTCCAAGCTGAAACGACATAAGGGAAAGGTAGCCCCCACTTTCCAAAGTTCACGTTATATCACTTCACTGTTATGAATACAGTGGAAATTTGGATTGTGAGTGACATGTTCTGCGAGTGTTCCACAAGAAAAGCAAACACTTCTAATAAATTTTAACTTGATAAATGAGGGGTGTCTTGCAGTGTGAGTAGTATGGGATGCTAAATGTCACATGATCACAACTGAGCCAATGGTTCTTCAAATTTGCTTTGATATACAAGTGCTTTGGATTACAAACATGTTTCTGGAACGAACAGTGCTCTCAAATGAAGGTTTTGCTTGTACTTGTTTTTGTTTTTTTGGTTTCTTTTGTTAACCAATAGAAATCCAAAGAGGATTTCTGTTTTTACAAAAAAACAGCCATTACTATTCTAATATAGGTACTTCATAAAAGGCAAGTGGCATAAAGCAAAATTTCAGAAAGCAGGGGATACCTATAACTGGAAATGAGATCAATGATCTTGGTTTGTGCTAAAAATACATTTTTTTTCAAGTCTAGTGATTGATTCAAACTATTGCACATTACGTCCTGTAACCTCAGGTATGTCTTGTGAAAACTTCAGATCCCATTGTGGTAGAATGACTTCTACAAGCTGATGCCAAGAATTTGAAGATTACTTCCTGTTATTGTCTCTAACGCACCACAATTAAGGTAAGTACTCCAACACTTTGAAATTGAAACCAGACCAAGTTGCTGAGTGTATGGACATAAAACTCTAGTTGTAAATTGCCCCCTTCACTCAGTCCACACCCTTCCACACTTTGTTCCAAGTAAAAAGGCTTTCTTGAGTCATCTTTGGTTGTATGTGGCTTATAAGTCATGTGACCAATTTTCCCCATTGGCCAGCGCAGTATTGGCTTAAATATGTTTTCCCAGTGTAATTATTATTTTTTTTTAACATTTTATTTATTTTTGGGACAGAGAGAGACAGAGCCTGAACGGGGGAGGGGCAGAGAGAGAGGGAGACACAGAATCAGAAACAGGCTCCAGGCTCTGAGCCATCAGCCCAGAGCCTGACGCGGGGCTCGAACTCACAGACCACGAGATCGTGACCTGGCTGAAGTCGGACGCTTAACCGACTGCGCTACCCAGGCGCCCCTCCCAGTGTAATTATTGTCTTAAGTTTTTATTTATTTATTTTGAGAGAGAGAGAGAAAGTATATGTGAGCATGAGGGAGGGAGGGGCAGAGGGAGAGAGAGAATCCCAGGCAGGCTCCATGCTGTCAGCCCAGAGCCCAATGTGGGGCTCCATCTCTCAAAGGTGGAGAATACTGACAGAAATAATTGATATAGTTTTTCCCCTTCACATGCCAAAGCTTGTGTTCATTAGCTAGTAGATTCATTCCTTTTACTATTTCAAACGTTAAGTCTTAACGTGTTGGATTGAGGTACCATCAGCTTTAAAAAGCAAAAATCTTCACAGTATTTCTAGAAAGAGCATGGTTAATAGGCATGCTTGCCCTCATTGTCGTTTAGTTCAAAATACTCAAGATATACTTCTCAAATGTATTGTCTTATCTACTTTTTTTTCTTCTCCCACTTACATTATACCCACCCTTCCTTATCATAAGCAGTGACCTTTTTACAACTAAACTTTTTTTTATATTTGGTTGGCAGTAATATTTCAGAATTTTTCAACCTTACCACTAAATCACAATTTGGTCACAGAGAAAAAAGTGATATAATCATATTTTTTTTCTCAGCCCAGGTCCATAGAGATTTTTCAGAGACACAGTTTTGATTTGAAAATTTTATAGACATCCGAGCACATTCAACAACAAGGTTTTTGAGGGAAGACAGGCTTTCACATTCCACACAGCAACTTTTCTTCCTGAACAGGTAGGCAGCATCTCCATTTTTGATTCATGTAAACAGGGTTTCTCACCCTCTTGTGCTGAATAATCATGGCAAGGCTCTTCTGTGCACTGTGGGATGTTGATCAGCATCTCTGACTGCTTCCTACTAAATGACAGTAACACCTCTCCAGTCGTGAAAACCAAAAATATTTGTAGACATGGCAAAATGTCTCCCGGAGGGAAAAATCACCCCCTGGTGGAGAACCACAGCTTTAAAACAAATCTAAAACAAATATATTCGATTTTCAGGCTGCATTTCCAAAGGAGCTCAGTGAATTTTCATGCAATAATCCATAAAACTACTCTAAGAAAGCGCACAAGACAAATGAAATACAGATTCCATTTTATTGATGTAATAGCAAATCTTCCCAGTACTATGAATGTGTTTATGTTTTTATATTAAATTTAAAAAGAGTTACGTTTAAAGTGATGTGGCCTGGAGTTGGGCCTTGGCCTGTTAAGCTTGCATATTACTTCTGCCGTCATCATACTGGTGTCACAAATTGTACTTAGGTCACAATGTGCTCTGCTTATATGCCAAAGTAGGAGAAGAAAGGCACCGTTGTCTTTGGGGCTGAACGTTTGTTCACTTATCACACATATTCATATAATCATGTCATCTCAGACTGTCTCCACTTAACAATATAACCATTTGAATGAAGAAGAAAATCAAACAGCCCCATAAAAGATGAACCCATAACTGTTTTCACTGATTGTTTTTTACTGTCTCCTTGCACAGATTCCCTGGATCTCTTATGTTTATGATTGTCTTTACCTTCAAAGGGTGAAGCAATCACACTATTGTACTTGAAGAAGAGATAAAGGATGAATTAACTGGTCGTTTGGATGGGTTCAATTCAATTGGCTGACCTAGAAAATGTGCTTAGATGTATTTCAGTGAAGGTTGAATTGCCTACATCTACACAGTTATGTTCCCCATTTTAAAAAATGTCCTTATAATTATCCTTTATTTAACATCTCCCTATTTTCTGTCATTCAGGATAAATTCATCTGAATACAGAATTCCAGAAAACTCAAAAGCAAATATATTCACCCTGGAAAATGAGAGCTAGAACAGGACAGACAACTATGGATTTAACACTATTTCTACATAGTCTCCATTAATGGAAATTAAGAAAACGATTAAGAAAGAATAATTACTTTTACCACAAACTAGTAAGCTTAAGTGACTGAACTATTAAATTAGATTATAAAAAATTTAACGTTTATTTTTAAAACTGTTTTACTTGTATTTTTACAAGTTGATTGCTTTGTTGTTTTTTTTTCCTTTAGATTACAAATGATAACTGATACACACTTAAACTATCGAAAAATTATTTCTCTATCTCGACCTTTATTGCATGATTCTTTATCTGCCTCACACTGTGATTGAAATTTGAGGGGAGGTAACAATGGTTTACTAAGCATGATTAACAATTTACAAAGTCTGAGCTTTGCTTTCAATGATGTTTATATTCCAGGGAGGGTCTTGAGCAAGATTTAGTAAAAGCATTGGTTCCCTAGTATTAGTGCCAGAAGGTCATGAAGCTCTGTTGAAAGGGGGCTCCCATAATGTCTTATAATCATATAGCATCCAGAAATGCCTCTACTTTGTAATCCGAAATGAAAAAGGATTAGAGTATGCAAATATGAAAACCTCTAGCATAGAGATTTCTGAATCACTCTTGGTATTATAGTCCTACCACTTAAAAGTGAGTTATTTTGGAAAAATATTGCAATCAAGACATAAAATATAATAGACAATCAATATGCAGGATGCCAGCAAAACATCATATAAACTATGCATTTTTCCTTGTTAAAGTCTTATGTGAGCCATGAATTATGCAAAACAACCAAGAGATCCTATTAAAAAGGCGATACATCTTCAGGATCCTAAGACATGAAAGACCATTTGAGCTTTCCTCTCAAGGTTATTACAGAGTTATCAGAAGTCCTCAGAGTCTGAAAGTTTTAAATGGAAGTAAGGATATATTGCAAATTATATGGTGGTGGAAGAGAAACACTTCAGAAAAAAATTATTTTTGATGAAGTAATAAAAATCATTTATTTAGTAGGCCACTGATTTGCTCAAGAGCACAATTTATAAAGCAATAGCTTGATGTCAACAGTGATGTCATTGGTTAGAGCATGTTCTTCGAAGACGTTTCCATTAACATGCAAAACATACTGCCCAATGAGAATTTATATTTACTTATCTGGCAGAGTTCAGTATATTTTAGATGTCTCGTTTAACGCTTTAAATTATGATTGCCAAATTATTAGAATTATTAATAATAACACTGTCACTCAACCATGACTTAGGAGACTCTGATTAATTATGAGAAATCACAGAATAGTGGGTTCAGATGGTCTGTTGTGAGCAAGATTATGGATTTAGATCTGGTGCCCTGTTTGTAAGCCACCCTATATATTAAATATATTACATATTTATACATATATTATAATTATAATTTATATATTATATCTTATGATATATATTTATATATTACGTATGTATATTTATATATATATTTATTAGCTTTTCCCTTAGCAAATTATTTTGGCAAAACTAAGGCTGACGAATTTCAGTCAGATGTGTCTACAGAAGCAAAAGAGTAGATATCTGGTTAGTCAATGAAAGGAATGACAAATGCCTTTCAGCACAATTTAAACAGTACAATTTTTACCCCACAGGATGTCTAATTTCAGTAATCTTGTGTGCTGTTTTTCAGTTCTCCCCCCACAACACACACAGTTTCAATTTAAATAAATGCACATTGCCATAACATTTACAAAAAAGGATTAGAAGGAAACAAAGCATAACATTAAATGTGATATTACTACTTCAAACACCTGGAAACACTCAATTGAACTAAATCACTTTGAGAATACATTCTGGAGGGTTTATATAACACACACACATATACACACACACGCAGATCCTTGATGCTCTGTGTTACCATCAGTGTTGTGCAATTACCATATTCCTTGTCATAGTCCAAGTTTTCACTGAAAATGGTGAAAGGAGTAGCAAAGGAAGGTTGTTACCCCATAAATCTTCAGAAACCTTAGAGCTTCTTAACCAAGAATCAGCATAGCTACTGGTTAAAAGCAGGGTTTTAGAAGCATAACTAGCTGTGTGACTTCAGGTGAGTAGCTTGACATATCTGATCCTCTTGAGAGCTGCCTTCTCTTTAAAATAGGGTAAGAAGGTAGCATAATACTTAGGGTTGCTACAGTGCATGCTGTCCTGGCACTTTCAGTTGCTCTTCTTTATATCACCAGCGGGGGGTGAGGGGGGCGGGGTGGGCAGCTGGGTGGCTCAGTTGGTGAAATACCCTACTCCTGATTTTGACTCATAAGAGACACAGTGACAAGGTAGCCATGTACAAGCCAGGAGAAAGGCCTCAGAGAAAATAAACCTGCTGGCACCTTGATCTTAGACTTCTAATGTCCAGAACTGTGAGAAAAAAAGCTTCAGTTGTTTAAGCTGTGGTATTTTGTTGTGGTGGCCCTACAAACTGGTATAGATAGGCTGGGGATATACTCTGGCTTCTCTCCTCTAACCAGAATGTCCCTGGTCTCTGCCTCATGGGCAAATATTGCTAGAGAATGAATGTGCATCCTGCAGGAGTAGAGCCCCTTGTGATATAACATTTTTTAATATTTATTTATTTTGAGAGAGAGAGAGAGAGAATGAGAGGGGCAGGGCAGAATGAGGAGAGAGACAGAGAGAGAGAGAGAGAGAGAGAGAGAGAGAGAGAATCTCAACCACAGCCCACACCACCGGCACAGAGCCAGACTCGGGGCTTGGACCCACAAACCAGGAGGTCATGACTTGAGCTGAAAGCAAGAGTCACATGCTCAACCAACCGAGCCACCAGACCCCACCCCCCACCCCTCATGTCTCTTTTATGTGTCCAAATCTCCTCTTCTTGTAAGGACACCAGGCAGATGGATGGCGGTTCACCTGCATGCTGCCATTTACCTAACTACTACTTTAAAGGCCTTATCTCCAAATACAATCACATTCTGAGGTACTGTGGGCTAGGACTTCAATTTTGCATGGGGTTGGGGACACCCCCACAACTGTTTAGTCCACAACACTTTCTCTGCTTCTGTGGCCTCCCTAAGAACCACTGTATAGCCTCCGTAAGTTCATCTCCCCCTTGTCATGTCTGCAGCTCTCCAGGGACAGTGGGTCTAGCTGCCACCAGAGAGGTCCTCTGTCATTCCAGCTTCTACTAGTGACTTAGGTCCAGGGCTCTGGCAATCCCTCCCCTCGTTTGGCCTTCCAGTTGAAAATTGGTATAGGTTTCTGCCGTTGTTAATTGGGATATCCTACCTTCCCTTGTTTAGGTGCTCAGCTCTTTCATCCATGACCAGTTCCCTGAATTAAATTTTCTTTGTTTTATATACAATTGTGTCCCCTTTCCTATAAAAGAAAAAGTAAATAGATACAGATAAGGAGCAAATGAATCAATGTTTGCAAAGTCAGCAGGAAGCAGTGTGATAAGCACCCTGCATGTGTTAAAATAAATGAACAATATTTCCTTATTCTGTGAACGGCTTCTGAAGATCTTCTGTACCTCACAGGAAATTTACTTTATAAACAGCTTCAAATCTGCTCTACTCAAGCTCTTTGTTATTTGTTATTACTTCTCTTTCATAAATTGTTGTTCCTAAAAACCAAAGATTTGTAGTAAAACTTGGAAAATTTTGTTCTGTTTTTCAAATTGAAAAAAAAAGAATAGGACAGGTTTTCTGTGGAGTGCCTGGGGGGCTCAGTCAGTTAAGGGTCAGACTCTGGATCTCGGCTCAGGGCATGATCTCATGGTTCATGGAATTGAGCCCCTCATGGGGCTGTATGGTAATGGCACAGAGCCTGCTTGGAATTCTCTCTCCCTGTCTCTCAACCTCTACCCTAGCTGTGCTGTCGTTCTCTCTCAAAATAAATAAACTTAAAAAAAAATGAGAAAAAAAAAGAATGGGTTTTCTGGGCTCAGTTATAGTCTTAGTTCTATTATTTCTAAGTGTTCCCATTCTTCTAATGTGATGGAGTTAATAGGTGGGAGTTTTCACAGATTTGTAAAATCTGTGTTTCCATCCAGTTGTACTCTTTTACAAGGGTGCCAGTTACCACTTTCTCATCTGTAGTTCAGAGAGAGCCACACCCACCTGAAATTTAATATAAAAATTAATGTGAATTGTTAATTGTTAATGTGAATTAATGTGAATTGTTCTTTCAATCTCACTACTTTCTCATCTTTTCCACATCATATTATTATAACTTAACTAAATTTTGCCCCTACTTGGAGAAATATCATTATACCTGCTTTTACGATGTGAATAAAACTTTACCCCAAAAGACTTAAAATTTGCAAAAACAGGATTATACCACAAAGAGGCATTTTATTAATACATTCTTTTGATCTTTCACTTAATAATTTCTACTTTGTAACACAGCTGCTGGCTTCTCCCCACAAAAAAAATTCTCAAAACTGAAGCCACTTCTCATTCTTTCTTCCCTTTCCCTTGATCCTTCCAGCGATTTCACTGTCTTGATCAATCCATTCCCTAATGAAAACCAACTGCTTAGAGTCTTCTCCTCCTTCCAAGCTATTTTTCTTCAACCCGTGATCATCTCAAGTATGCATCCAGAAACAAAGCACCATCAACCCAGAAACACACTATGACAAATATACTTTGCATTTTTGTCCCTATTGGGTAATTGTGCAAGTATTCTCATTATCTTCCAGTATAACAGACAAGCAAATCACACACACACACACACACACACACACACACACACACACACCTGGCATCCCTTATACTTTTGCTTCTATGATCCTGGACTTTAACCTGACATCACCAAATACCTCTTTTGCTTTATGGCCAAACGTTTGGGGAAAGTGATTCATTTTCACTATTCCTTTTTTCCTTATCAATTTTTCCATCCTCAACTCCATGAATTCCAGTTTCTTCCCTTGTCATTTCATTCTAAATACTCTTACCAATGTTTCCAATAACTTAGGGATTATCCCCATAAATATTCTATCAATATGATCTTCTTTGACCTCTCTATAACCTTTAGCATTCTCAGCCATTGAACTAGGGCTTTCTTATATTGTCTGCCAAAGCTTTGCTCATGTCTTCTTTTTCAGGGCTTCTTTTTACTGGAAAGTTTGTTTTCTGGAAGTTTTTATTCCATGTTTTGCTGCCTCTGCACAGTTTGATATCTAAGACCTTACTTACCTTATCTAAATAATAGCTACAACCATGGCATTATTTATTACCTATGTATAAATGTTCATAAAATACTTATTCTTGCAGCAGATCTTTCCCTCATGTAACACTTGTTGTCCATGTAATTAACTATATGTAAAATATCTCCTAGTGGAAGATCTTCAGCAGGTAAATATGCTAAATATGTGGAGTTGAACTCATCATGTTCTCCCCAAACCTGTCTCTACAACTAAAAATAGTTCTACAATCTAAATTTTTTTCTAAATCTGGGGTGCCTGGGTGGCTTAGTCAGTTAAGCCTCGGACTTTAGCTCAGGTCATGATCTCACGGTTCATGAGTTCAAGCCCCGGGTCAGGCTCTGTGCTGACAGCTCAGAGCCTGGAGCCTGCTTCAGATTCTGTGTCTCCCTTTCTCTCTGCCCTTCCCCTGCTTGTTCTCTGCCTCTCTCTCTACCTCAAAAATAAATAAACATTAATTTTTTTATTTTTTTTCTAAATCTATAATTATCCACTTCTAATACTCTAAGTATTTATAGATACATAATTATAGCCCCTAATACATAAACTACCCTCTTTCCATTAACATTGCTATAAAATTCCCTCATATTCTTATCATTTTTATTTAGTGATTTGCAAATACCCACCTCATCTCCTTGCTTCTTGTCTTGCCTGCCATATGCCTGGAGCACCCATTCCCACCCAAACCAGGTTTCATATTGCTCTGGACTCTCCACCCATAAATGCAAATATGATTAGTTTCTCTGTACTTAAAATAACTCCAATAACTCCCTAACAACACAGGATGAAATTCATGTTCTTACTGGGGCTTTGAGAGTCACCATGCGGTGCCTGGGTGGCTGTCGCTTGAGTGTCTGACTTTAGCTCAGGTCATAATCTCACAGCTCATGAGTTCTAGCCCCTCATCGGGCTCTGTGCTGACAGCTCGGATCCTGGATCTTGCTACAGATCTGTGTCTCCCTCTCTGTCTGCCTCTAACCCACTCGCATTCTGTCTCTGTCTCTCTCAAAAGTAAATAAACATTAAAATTTAAAAAAATGAAGAGTCACTATACCTTACTTTCTTCACAGATTTTCAAGCTTAGTTCATCATTTCATGTTTCAAGTTCTTCTCTCTAGCTAACAAACAAGTAGCAAACAGAAGTAGCTTCTAGAAAACAAATAGCTTGGAAATAAAAAAATATGCCATAAGATCTCCATTAAGCAATTTAACTACTGTTTTCCTCTTTGGGATCTGCTAATACTTTTTCTTTGCTAGTAACTCCAGTCAGTAGTTTTATTTGTCTGTTCGTGTGCTTTTAAAAAATCAGTTTGTGGGGCGCCTGGGTGGCGCAGTCGGTTAAGCGTCCGACTTCAGCCAGGTCACGATCTCGCGGTCCGTGAGTTCGAGCCCCGCGTCAGGCTCTGGGCTGATGGCTCAGAGCCTGGAGCCTGTTTCCGATTCTGTGTCTCCCTCTCTCTCTGCCCCTCCCCTGTTCATGCTCTGTCTCTCTCTGTCCCAAAAATAAATAAAAAACGTTGAAAAAAAATTAAAAAAAAAACAGTTTGTGTGCATCTACTGTTAGAAGGTATCTTTTGATTACCCAATCTGCAAAATTTTTTAAATTAAAAGAAGATGGAAAGATGTCATCTACTACAGTGTATTGGCATCCCCTATAGCAATAATTATGTTTTGCTTCCAGTGTTATGGTATCTGGAAAGCTAATTTCCTTCCCCAGACCACCTTGTGACTGGGGTGATGGATATACTGAGGTTCTATCAGATGCAATCTCACAAAATATGAATTTACAGCCTATTTATGAAAAGAAAGAATGCCACCACTTTGGACTACATGAGCCATGCATTTGCAATTAATGATCTAACAGAGATAGTTTGGTTCTAGAATAAAATATGGAAACAGTGGGTCCCTGATCCATGGACAGCAGTAGCAGTGATGCATTTCTGGAGACATCAGCTCCATCAGTGGTTTATTGATTCTCCAACTTCCTGATTGTGGCACAGAGGGACCTATTCTCAAAAGTTTTCTGCAAGTCTTAACTAGATCCTAGAACATGCTGCTTTGAGTTTACCAGTGATTGTGGAACACACTGTGCCCTATCTTAAGCCCCATTTTGTTTAATGTAGCTGGATATCTTCATAATAATTCTATTAGGTGAGTAACATAATTGTTTTCATTTCATAGATAAAGAAGCAGGGGTACAGAAAGTAAGTTTTCCAAGGTTACACGGACAGCAGGCAGTGGATCCAGAAAATGAATTCATGCATTCTCTTCCAAATTCTGCCCAAACCTCTATATCTATTATCTCTTCTATGTTGAAGAATTTTCAGTCTTTCAGTCTTGCAGGCAGTGGAACTTGATTTCTTTTTTTTCTTAAGCATTTTTTAAAGTTTATTTATTTTGAGAAGGAGAGAGAGAGAGCACACCCACGAGCAGGGGAGGGGCAGAGAAAGAAAATCCCAAGCAGGCTCCACATTGTCAGCGTGAAGCTCAACGTGGGCTTGAACCCACCAACCACGAGATCATGACCTGAGCCAAAACCAAGAGGCGAACTCTTAACTGACTGAGCCACCCAGATGCCCCTAGAACTTGATTTATTTAGAGCATTTTGGAACTCTATTCCTAATGGTGTATGCACATTAAAGGAATTCATATCAAAATGCCATCTGTTAACACAACAAGAAATGTAATTCCCACAGAGATGGAAATGTTTATCTCAGCCTAACTAGCATTGTTTTTCTGTCCTGCAGGAGATTTGTGAGGGAAGCCACATCATAATTAAAATGTTCTTGATTATCATTCATTAATAATGAAAAAATTAAGGAATAAAATATTTAATGGCTTTCGTATCCATGAAAGGTATGGTCTTAAATATAGGAGTGGATTCTTGAAAATTATTTGGCTTTAATTTCTTGTACAACTTTTAAGATATAATCAACCTTGGGCGCCTGGGTGGCGCAGTCGGTTAAGCGTCCGACTTCAGCCAGGTCACGATCTCGCGGTCCGTGAGTTCAAGCCCCGCGTCAGGCTCTGGGCTGGTGGCTCAGAGCCTGGAGCCTGTTTCCGATTCTGTGTCTCCCTCTCTCTCTGCACCTCCCCCGTTCATGCTCTGTCTCTCTCTGTCCCAAAAATAAATAAACGTTGAAAAAAAAATTAAAAAAAAAAAAAGATATAATCAACCTTAGCAATAAATGTAGAAATTTTTTTTAATTTGGCTAAGCCCACTCCCATGAATAGCTCTTTAATAAAAGCTGTCTACCTTTGCTTCCATGGTCTCTTTGTATCTTAATTTTTTCCATTGGCTGACCTCTCTTCTGAGTAACGCTTTCTTTCTTTAGATCTGATACTTACATTCAGTAAATTATTGCTTATGTCTTCATGCTTTTGGACCATTGTTTTTTCATGAATTCATTTATCACTCAAAAGGTAATGTTGTTTACCTTACCTTGAATTTCTTACAGAAAACTCAATATCACCTCTCTTTACCCAAATACACTTACTATCCTTAATTCTAACCATCCATCATCTATTTCTCCAATGAGAACGAAAGCTCCAGAAAAGTAGACTGTCACATTTATTTTTGTAGCCTCAGTTCTTAGCATAGCACAGGGCAAGATCCAAAAGTACCCCAAATAATATTAGGAAGGAAATAACAATATACTTGAAGGGATTTTGCCAGTTGTAAAATGCACACTAATGTAAGATATTGATATTATGAGGTTTGTTGTTCAAAATATACTATCAGGATTTAAAGATAATGTCTATTGTGTTTGCCAAAGAGCAAATTATTAGAAAAGGTTTTATGTTCTTTATTTTTTATTCATTTCCATAGTGCTATCTCTCAAGAACTCAATATGGTAAATTATCATTTTGAGTTCTGAGATAAGAGAAAAAAGATAAATGTATATTATTTCAGCACTTCACACTTCAGAATTGCTCCAAAAATGCCTTCTGAAAAATGTGAATACTCAATTGCCTTATTTGGCATTTCTAAAGATGAAGGAGCTAAAGAAAATATAAGATTAATTCAAAATATCTCTACTGGGGTGATAACTTATTCCCAGTATTGTACCATAAATATGCCACTGCAGCCTTATTAACTGATTCAATCTAATTAGTGTCAAAGGCAAGGTGCATGTCTTGAATGTAAGATTGCATTCAACAATAGCCATTGGGGCCAAAATACACGTAATGAGACACATTTTTCAAAGAAATGTTTTCATTGTGAGGATTTCTGGAGAGATGTTATGGGATGTCAGTTTAGTTTACTCCAACAAATATTTCCTGAGAATTTATCATGTACACAATGTACTAAGCTCAAGGCAGGCACAAGTGAATTAAAAGCAATCTCATCAAAGAGTTTATAGTTGGAAAATTAGATATTCAAAAAGAAAATTCCAATTACATGTGACAAACGCAGTGATAAAAGTTTCAAAATGCTCTAGAGAAGAAAAGAGGAGGATATATAACCCTGCCATAAGGATTAGGGTTGGGATAGTGATAAGAAATACGGAGGTTTTCTGGTTAGGGTAAGATCTAAGCTATGTGCTAAACAATGAGAAGTCTGAATCCAAGAGAATGGGAAGGGAACAATCTTTTTTCAAAGCAAGGGACTTGTGAAGTTGCAGAAACATGAAATTAATTGGTAGGTCTGGGAACCAAAAATAGATCATCAAAGTTGGAATATAAATTGCGAGATGGAAACTTAGTGGAAGATTACATCTTTTTTCAGTGACGGAAAACATCCATGTCATGGAAGTCTTTGTCTGCAAGGATTAAGAGTGGGTGGTGGAGACTGCCCAAAATATCTGTGCACATACAGTGTTTTGCACAAAGATGTTCTATGCATGCTATTGCCTCATCATATGCTGTGCAAACATTTAGTAACAGAGACATAAAGTTAGAACCCATCTAATTTGCTTTTAAAAAGTTATCTAATGTGAACCCACTTCAATATTTAAATAACACTGAACTTAGTAAACTATTACAGACAATACTTGAACCTGAAAACTGTAGAATCAGGGGAAGTTGCTGCCTCCCCATTAAGCAAGCTTGCAGTGGTGGGTTACATTTGTACCTTATTATTTTATAAAATGTGTCTTTCTGAACCTGGCCAGAACTATAACTGGAATAGCATCCAGGCTAAGAGGCAGTCTGAAAACTACAGATGGAAAAGTGAGGTTACAAGCTACATAGTAAAGTTGGAAGATTTTTCTAACTCACTCTAGTTGAAACAAATCTCACACGGGGTATTGCGATTGCTTCCTTAAGGAGTATTGCAATTGCTTCCTTAATCTGTCATCCAGGTCTGTATGCTTCTCTCCACAAGATATTTATCCAAACTGCAGCCTAATATACTCTTTTTAAAACAGTAGTTGCGTTCTCCACTTCCACTCTTAGTTAACAACCCTATAATGGATTAGCACTGCCTTTATGATTAAAAATTCATATTTAACACAGCCTGTCAGGCCTTGCATATTTGGTTCTCTGTAAGAATCTCTAGCCTCACATTTTGCTTCTAAGAATCCTCACTCAAAATGAGCCCCACTAGCCTGTTTTTGTACCAGCACTAAGCCACTGTATGCAGAATTCTCTCTGCCTAGGATGTTTTTCCTAGTTCTCCCCACGCTCCACTCTCTTTAATCAAATTTATTGGTGCTCAACTTTCAGATCTCATCTAAATGGCCTCTCACTTACAAAAACCTCAACCAACCTCTTTATTGGTCCAAACCATCCTTAAGATGTGATTCACAGCAGCATTTACCTTTCCTTCTAAGCACTTGCTCAGTTGTTATCACTGTCACTGTTATTATCATTTGAATAATGGGAACTCTTTCTTATAAAGTAAGCTCCATAGGGACAGGGACCACATGGGGACAGGGACCAGAATTCTTTCAGTTACCATTGCATCCCTATAGCAATGCCTAATGTTACTACAGCTATTAAAAAATAAATGTTAAACTCCAACTTTCAGCAAGTACAATTTTTTCTTCTGTATTTTGAAAGATTGGATGGTGCATACAATCTTTAAAGTTGGTGACTGTTAAGTGGTTCCCTTATTCATATCTCTGATGTAAAGTGTTTTGAGGGAGTGAACATTGAAGGAGTAATTTTGAGCCAGATTGATAGGACCTGTTTTGAGTCTTAATCCGTTCTCCACCAAAGTAGTGATGCAAGGATGGGGTTCTTTCTCTAATGTCAACCTTAGTCAGAAGAGGTTTCAACTTGGTCATTCCTGGAGCTTATTATGTCCTTTATGTAGTTGAAAGGCACAGAGAATGAGATTCTGACTCATACTTAAGTAGAGTGGTGACCAGGGGCACCTGAGTGGCTCAGTCAGTTAAGCATTCAACTTTGGCTCAGGTCATGATCTCACAGCTTGTGAGTTCGAGCCCTGCGTCGGGCTCTGTGCTGACAGCTCAAAGCATGGAGCCTGCTTCAGATTCCATGTTTCCCTCTCTCTCTGCCTCTCCCCCACTAGTGCTCTGTGTCTCTGTCTCTCTCTCTCAAAAATAAATACACATTGAAGAAAAAAAAAAAAGAAACAAGAATAGTGACCAATGGCAATAGGAAGAAATCTAAAACTTGGAAGTAACTACTCACTAGGTGGGAAACAAAGATGTGTGATTCCTGGGGCCAGCTGAGGCAACCAGCATAAGGAAGTCAGCACGAGAGACAGTCTACAGGGTGATAAGACACCGACAGTACGAGGTTGTAGCCTGCTCCACAGGGAGAAGATGCGCAAGTGTGTAAATCTGGGCTGCTGGTTAAAAGAAAAACAAAGTTCATGTCATGACAACTGAGGGAAACAGCAGGGAATTCAGAAAATATCTGTGAAGGAAAAGGAAAAAATATTTACTACTCAAGACAGCACAAAGCCATCTTGCATAGTACCAATGAATTAACCCTTTCTGATTTCCTAACCTCTTCTCTGTCCAACCTCTTTGTTCCCAATGGAGTGAAAATAGCAGAAAATAAAGGGAAACTGATGAGTGATAACTGAAAGTCGAAGAACCATAGCTCTACCTCAAGGCAGCCACTATAGCTGGGTTTAGCTGGCCAAAAAACCAAAAAACAAAACAAAACCTCATCAATGAATGATACTTACTGATTGATCAGTATGTTGGATGGTTTTAATTAGTGAATTGAAGATGTATTTTCATTACAATGTAACTATTTGACTTTCTGCTATGTAATAGTGACAAAAAACATGTCATGGAGTCATTCTAGCTTTTCAATCAGGATTAAGGGAAGGACTGTTCATTTGGGGAAGGTTTAAAAAAATAGACGAAAAAGTAAAGTTAATTTATAATTATACCCCATGAGTACCACCAATTCAGTGTGTCTGTTGCATAGTACTTTATACACATTTGTTGAATGAGTAAGCTCCATTTCATCTTGCCTTTTACTAATAAGCTGTATGACCTCGGAAAATATCTGATAAAATTGGCCTCATGTGTAAAAGTAAGAAAGTCTTCTGGATCTCAGAGTCCATTTCCAGTCTCAAATGTCTACTATTCTTTAGTAACCTTAATTGCTTGGAAATCCCTTTGTAGAAAGTTTAGAATACTATAATGCCCCCAACTAATAACTACTTTGCATTTTTAATATAGAGACAGCAAATGAATAGATATATAGCTGATATCATGGAGCTGAACATTTAGCCGAAGAAAAGGAAAATAGATAATCGCGATATATTTTATAAATGAAATGAAAGAGCACAGAATCTAAGGATATAATATAAAACATATTTAACACCTTTAAAAAATAGATGTTTGGGGCACCTGGGTAGCTCTGTTGGTTGAGCATCCAACTTTGGCTCAGGTCATGATCTCATGGTTTGTGAGTTTGAGCCCTGCTTCAGGCGCTGTGCTGATAGCTCAGAGCCTGGAACCTGTTTCAGATTCTGTGTCTCCCTCGTCTCTGTCCCTCCCATGCTCATGCTCTGTCTCTCTCTGTCTCTCAATAATAAATAAACATTATTTTTTTAAATAAATAAATAAAATAAAATAAAAAATAAAATAGATGTTGGTTCTTTGTATGCAAAACCTTAAAACCAGAATTATACTCAGGATATCAAAGCTTCAAAGTCAGCTTATTTGAAAACAAAATAAATACTTATTATTTAAAACTAAGAAGATTTTTTTTTTTTAACCAATGTGTTTTGTGGGGAATAAGCTTAGGAATTCCTTGAGCCTGCACTAATGGGTTAACAAGGCATAAAGAATTAGAAAGCCATAGGATATACACACTCAAGTTTGGGTAAACAAGATTAGGTAAATAAGAATAGGTAAGGTGGGGCAAAGGCCCCAACATAAGGCAGGCAAAGGCCCCAGTAAATATAGGGCGGGGCAAAAGCCCCAGTATAGGACAAAGTTGTATGAGGTAAATAAGATTAGGTATTCAGGGCAGAAATGCCCCCCAACTTAGTACAGTAGCAGAAAGCTGTTTCACAGGAAAGAAGGACCAAATTAGGTAAACAGGTAAATAGGACTATAGACCTCTGCAGGGCAAAGGTGCCCAGAGCAGAGCTAATTAGCAAAAGAAAGGTGCTTTGTTGACCTTGAGGTAGCATGCTCTGTCTTTCTTGTCCCCTAGACCAGTTTAGGTAAACAGAAGTGATGCCTCATGTCTGCTGTAAACAACCTTTCCTCCTCCATCCCCCCAACTGCCCCCCTCCCTGCGCCAGGATTTTGTTTTGTATTAACCCAAACCCCTAACCCTACATATCTTCAAAACCCCCTTCCCCTCACACCCATGAGTTAATGTTCACAGTTTCATTGTCTCTTTGTGCACGTCTATCACCACGTTTGTAAGCCTTCTGACCCTAATAAAAAATGGAGCAAGGACCCTTAATCAGGGATCTTGTCTTCTCCTGGACATTAGACATCTCTCACATTTTTAATCCTGTGTCCCGCTTTCTTGCTGGACAAGAAAAAAACTCCAGACCCAGAGTCTATGATAGTGTTTAATATAATAGATTTCCTTCTTTTTTTTTTAAGTTTATTTATGTATTTTGAGGATCACAGAGACAGTGTGAGCAGGGGAGGGGCAGAGGGAGAGGGAGAGAGAATCCCAAGCAGGCTCTGTGCTATCACCACAGGGCCTGATGTGGGGCTTGAACTCATAAAACCATGAGATCATGACCTGAGCCAAAATCAAGAGTTGAACATTTAACAGACTGAGCCACCCAGGTGCCTCTATAATAGAATTACTTCTTTGTTTGGTTTCATGAATTGCTTATTTGTGTGGGCAATTACAACTTAATAACATGTTTTTTCCAAGCATCTTTGAATGCTTGACCAATTTGAAACTCCAGGTATAGTGATTCAACCTGCAAAGAAAGGGCATGGTGTGAAATGCTTAATTAGTTGTGTAGGGCAGCATTTCATGAATATGTGAGGAATAATATCAACTTCATATCTTGTGTTAGCTTCTGAGAAAAGGAAAACAATTTTCTCCTTTCTTGTTAATTCTAGTCAAATAATTTAAATAGTTTTATTTTGATTACTATTATAGGTGGTAAGATAAACATCATAAAACAGTAAGTAATTTTATACCATCAGTAAATTTTATTTAAAATATTTGAGAAACAATTCATCAAGATTAAACTTTGAAAAATGCAATACAGTAACTATCTTAGGAAAATCATATAAGAATAGCTTTTCATGGGGTGTCTGGATGGCTGTCGGTTAAATGTCCGACTTCAGCTCAGGTCACGATCTCACTGTCCATGAGTTCGAGCCCCGCATCAGGCTCTGTGCTGACAGCTCGGAGCCTGGAGCCTGCTTCAGATTCTGTGTCTCCCTCTCTCTCTGACCCTCCCCCGTTCATGCTCTGTCTCTCTCTGCCTCAAAAATAAATAAACATTAAAAAATTTTTTTAAAAAGAATAGCTTTCCAGTGGGAAGGAACAACCTGGGATATTATACTGACAAAAGATATCTAATAGTCGTAGATAGTGGATTAGACATCAGACATAATGTAAAGCTTTTTTTTAAATCCTTAACTTCATGTTTTGAATTTTCTATTCACTTTACCTTGATGCATACAAAATTTTAAGTCCAACTACATGAACTTGTGTAAAGCTAACAGACAAAACTCGTAAGTCTATAAAACACTGGCAATTCATACAGGCCATTGACCCAAATGAAGTTACCCATTAAAATTAAGGGAGGAAAATGACACAGAAAGTCCAGATTATATGTTTTATTTTAAGACAGCTATCTTGGGTTTTGGTCACCAATTTTAGTGTGTGTGTGTGTGTGTGTGTGTGTGTGTATGTGAGTGTGAGGGGCAGGATTCCCCCCTACCAATAAGCAATGCTCAAGGTATCAGTTAGATATCCTTCAATCCAACTCAGTTCTGACACTATCTACCCAGAGGTAGCATCAGATCTCACAGAGGGCAGAGCCCCACAAAACTCCCCCTCCCCAACTTCAAACACCAATAACAAGTCCAGGTTGTTGATTGTGTTTCTGACCAACTGATTATAGACTACATATTTCATCATGAACCCCCTCCTTGGGTTCTATTAATTTGCTAGAGTGGCTCACAGAACTTCAACATTTTATTACTAGATTACTGATTTATTATAAAAAGGTATGTCTTGGGAATAGCCAGATGGAAGACATGCATAGGGCAAGGTATGTGGAAAGGGCACAGAGCTTCTATGCTCTCTGGGAGCACCACTGACCTCAAATCTTCACATTTTCATCATCTCAGAAGCCCTCCAAATTCCGTGCTTTTGGCTTTTTATGAAGGCTTCATTACATTGGCATGGTTGATTACATCATTGACCATTGGCTACTGACTTGTCTCCAGTCCCACTCCCCTCCCTAGAGGTCAGGGGGATGAGACCAAAAGTTTCAACCCTTCAGTCACTTGTTTGCTTCCTCAAATCCAGCCCTCATCCTTGGGTGATCTAAAAGTCACCTCATTAACATAAAAAAAGACATTTTATTTTTTAAATCTGTCTCACCACTTAAGAAATTCCAAGGGTGTTAGGAGGTCTCTGCCAGAAGGGATAAAGACCCAATATATATTTCTGATCATAAATCACAATATCACAACAGCTTAGCAAGTTTTCTTAGTATTAAAAACACAAAAACTGCATTTTTTAACAGTAGTAAAATTAAAGACATTCAATTAGTTTTTAAAATATTTACAATATTTGGGAACATTTAAGCACTTTGGGACACAAGTGAGAATAGCTGTGAGAATATATATATCATATTAGGCATATGTTTGAATACAAGTTTAAATTTTGGTTAACTATGTAGAGCAATACTCTGAGTAAAAATTCATAATGATATTAACAAATCCAAGTTTTAAGAAGTTTGACAACAGAGAATTAAAAGGAAACGCATAAAAGGTTTTATAATAGTCTCAGTTGGCATGAAGAGGAAAAACTGATTCTATATAATCCAGTAGGAAAAATAGAGCTGTGAAAAATTGACATGACTAGAGCCATTTTAAAACAGAGCAAGAGGAGTGACTACAGAAGAACTACTGTAGCCATCTTTGTTTGAACTGGGCCAAAACCTTTGGATTGGGTGAAAGGGCAATTGTCTTAAGCAATTGATTGAGAAGTCGGAGGCAAAAGGGATATCCTGATCACAAGGCTGCTGGTTGTGGACTTTCTAAAGGTAGAATCAGTAGTCAATGTATAATCCAGAGTATCTTGGCTTGCTTAATATCCATAGAAAACTTTTTCCATTTCTCCAACTTATAGAATTTCCTTCCTTCCTTTTCCTAATAAAAACCCCTTATTTTCACCCTATCGGCAGGACATTATTTGGGTTTCTACCTGAATCTGTGCTGCCTGAAATGCAGTTCTTTGATCTCAGAAAAACCCTCATTCACCTCTCATTACTCTTTATTTTCTTTATTTATTGGTCTTTATTTTCAAGGTAACAGATGGTAATACATTATATAAGAGATCAAAATGGTAGGTGAATATTGGTGAGATAGAGGGTTGGCCAAAACTAATGTTGCTCTACCCAATTTGTTCTTTCTTTGAAGTCCTTCTATATATTGAGAAGAAACATATTTTCATAATTTACTATATACAATTTAGTAAAATTTTTAATTTCATAGTATATAATACATTACATAATGCACTTTCAGGTCTCTTCAACACATTCTGTAAGATTCTACATAATTCTTAGGACATATCCAAGTGTAAATACAACACGGACACCATATAATAAATGGTCATACATTTAGGCTCCATTAGAGTTCACAATTCCTTTAAAGAAAACATCTGCCAAGGATTGAAATTAGTAAATAATAACATGAGCACCCACTGTCTGTGAGGAAGTCTTGGGTTGGGTTACTGTTAGTTTGTTATATAACCTACCAACATCCATAAATTGCAGCAGGAATATGTCAATAATTTAATCTCTACATTGGTTAATTTGTGCCTAAAGAAAAATGGTGCCTAAAGAAATTCAGAATCTCATATAATATCACGAAACTATACACTGTATTTTATTTGGCCTGTCCAGTCATCTCCTTTGTCCATTAATAAAAATGCTTTACAGTCTTAAAAATGTTTTAAATATCTATACATTTCCTACAAGAAGACTTGCGGGACTTCATTACTGTTATGGAAGCCAGCCTCCAGTATTATTCCAGTAACGCTCACCTTGTTGTGTTCACACCTTTGTCAGGTCCCTTCCAACATGGCATCAAGTTGACTGGTGTAACCAGTAGGACACTGTGGAAATTACAGAATATGACTTCAAGGCTAGATCATGAAAGATATATTGATGTCTGTGTTTATTGCATCACTCCCTTTGGGAGAATTCAGTTGCTATGTTGTAAGTCATCTCTAACACCCCTAAGGATAGGGCTATGTGGTGAAAAACTGAGAACTCCTGCCAACAGCCAGATAAGTTTGCCGGTTCTGGAAATGAGCCCATCATAAAAACAGATCCTCCAGCCTTAGACAAGCCTTCAGATATCTGCAGCCAGAGCCGTAATCTTAACAGGAACTTTATGAGAGATTCAGAGCCAGAGTCATTCAACTAAAGTATTCCAGGATTTCCCCACCCACAGACACTGTGTGAGATGATGTATATTGTTTTAAACCATTAAGCTTTTGGATAATTCATTGTGCAGCTAGATGGCTAGCACAACTGCTAATCGTATTGGCAATTTGCATACTACATACTAATTTTTTTTCACAAACTGTGTACATTGGTATATCTTATTCTTTATGGTCACATTTCCATTTGTTTTCCAGGTATTTATTTATTTATTTATTTATTTATTTTTAATGTATAGATGTTAGAAAAAACATACTCACTCCACACAATGGATGATTTCCTCAAGAGAAAAATAGTGAGTTAACAATGATTTCTTCCCAAATCCTTATATTCATTCCCTCAGAAATATTTTTGAGAGCCTATCATGTGCAGATGGAGGTAATAACATATAAAATCCCTTCCCTCATGTAGATTGCATTCCAGAGTGGGGACACAGAAAATAAACAATGAAGTAAATCAGACTGTGCTGAATATTATGGAGAATAATAAATCTTCTGCCAGGAGGAGAAAGCTTTTGTTACACATGAACTGACTCATGTTTCAGTAGAATCCCAGGGCTGCCAATGCCAATAGGCAGAGTTTATGCAGCTCACATTGTTGACACAACTACCAATGGATACTGGAAAATGCAGCTGCTGGGTTTAGAAATTCAATATAGCACCTGATTTTTCATATGAACACTTTCAGTTGAAAATGGGCAATGTAGCCAATTGTTGAATTCAGTCATGTAACTACATTCTAGCCATAAGATGTCAAGTAAAATGAAGAAGAGTCTGTAATTTTACCCTACTTGCCAACTAACAAATTCGCCTGCCATAGAAAATCAAGGACCAGGAGCACCTGGGTGGCTTAGTTGGTTAAGAATCTGACTCAGGCTTAGGTCATAATCTCATGGTTCATGAGTTTGAGCCCTGCATTGGTCTCTGTGTGGACAGCTCAGAGCCTGGAGCCTGCTTTGGATTCTGTGTCTCCCTCTCTCTGCCCTTCCCCCACTCACACTCTGTCTCTTTCAAAAATAAATAAACATTAAAAGAAGAAGAAAGAAAGAAAGAAAGAAAGAAGGTCAAGGACCATGCTTCCATGCTGAGTCCATTCTGTCATTCTGTTCCGTGTATAGACAGAATGTTGAACACATACCTGTGGCAGGCTAATAAAATACATATGACTCCTTGGTCAGAGAACAACATCATTTATCACTTACATTTGTTCCCTATACATCAATTCCCACAGGGAAATATAATGAGACCCAGAAGTTATCTGCATATGCCGTAGGGTGCCTCACAAGAAAGAAAGGTCAAAATTAGAAAACTTGGTCTTATGTAGTGCTGTTCATGACCTGTCTATCCTCACCTCCAGAGCAAGAAAGAGCAACAAGAATATTATCTTTATTATGGAATGTAAGAGAATATGATGGTGAGGGAGAAGCCATCTCTCTGTATATAACCTTGGAATATGAACAAGTCTCCTCCCAAAAAGGGAAAAAAGCCTTAAATCTCCTGGTCTGTCTCCATACACAAAAACTGACTGTACATGCTTTTGCTCAAGGGACTCCAGCTGCATAGGAATGGAATCCATGGGAAAATGTCTTCGAACACAAAGGAGGCTAAGAAAAAGAATATGTGGCATTTTCAGAATGGTAGTGAGTTTCAGGCTCTTCTTCAAAAGGTAGAAGATTCTGAAAATATATAAAAGAAGTCAGATGCTGGGTAAACAAGAGAATTGCTAATAGCTGCTAAAATTGACCTCAAAAGTGGCTGATTCATTGGCACCGCAATGTGGACAGAAACCTAATTTATTCTCATGTCTTCATGAATCCAGCATTTTGGTTAATTTCAACCTCAAGCTGTTAAAAATATAGTAACAGCAGTCTCAGGAATCATGTAAAAATAATATCAACAGCAACAATGACAGAAGCAACAAAAAGTTTTAAAAACAGAAGAGATACTGTATTTTCCTGTGGCTCTATTTTGTGCACGAAAAAACTTTCAAAGCCTGCCAACAGAGTTTGCTTCTGGTTCTACTGTCTAGAATTGGATCATATGTCTGTTTCTGAAACTGCAAGTAGTATAGAGTATGGAATTACCAGAATCGGCTTAAATTAATCAATTTAGGTGGATATGGAAATGACCACCAGAGGGTGCACTGGGAATGGCAACGGCCCTGGCTTTGGAGGATCAAGAAACATTCTGAAGTACCAGACCAGGTAGGTTAAGTCTGAGCAAAATAGTTGAAGGGAGTGAAAATGTTCCCTGTAGAAAATACAGCATAGGAACAGGGTGGGGCAGATACAGTTTTTCCAGGAATAGAAAGGAGTTTAATTTAAATGGAACTTTGATTTCAAGTGTGTAGTTACTGGAAAGAAGACCAAAAAGGCAGATTGAATTTAATCACAAAGAATCAAGTATAAGAATGTTTAAATTTTCCCAAAGGCTATGTTTGTGTACAATGCTATATAACAATTCCAGCACAAGTGATTCTTTAACTCCATACAACACATATCCTACGCTAACATTAATTTCAAAATTTGGAACTACTTTTATAAATTTATACATATTCATTCAGTCTTCTATCTCCTTCCCCAAGAGTAAGGTTTTATTATTTGGTACTATCTTCCATGAGACTAGAATTCAAGATGAGACCAATGCTTATAGGTAAACAAGGAATGGCATATGTTAATCATGACACAATAGAAATGTTGGAAAGGATAATAACTTAGTAGTTTTTTTAATAAATGTGTAACATAATGGTTTTATTACCTATATAGAACATTTCATGTCTTTTCCTCTTCCAAATATTTCCAAGGCTTTTAAGGAGAACTTTTTGTTTAATTTAGCAAGCATTTATTTTGAGTTTCTGATCCTCTTTACCCTACTTGAAATCAATATTGCACAGTTACAATGAACAAGGCAGCATGGAGAATTTTAAGGATAAAGAGTTGTAACCTATTACACTTTCAAGATGACTTTAGTGGACTACTCTGACATTAAGGTCCTCTGAGATGTATTCTCATGAGTAGTAACTACATGAAATATTGAATCTAGATTAAAGAATTTTCCTTCTTCCTTCGTTTTTATCTCATCACAATGCAGTAAGATATTATGTTTTCATTGACAATATCAAAATGGGAAACATTTTTTGGAAGAAACCCCCTGAATCACGATGAATAAGAGAACATCTTAACACCCACACAGTTAAATTAAAATTTGTTTTCATTAGAATTTGATACACAAGAGGAAATAAAAAAATAATTTTGTAAAAATACAATACACACTTTTTTTTATTCTAAAATAAGACACATTCATAATTGAACACACTAGACAATGAGACATCTTTTATGGTATGTTACTTCTTGAAAGTAAGTTATTACCTAACCTGATTGAAAGAGATTTTGGCTGTTCCATATTTCCCCTTTAATGCAGTTCTATCGGCAGGGGGAGGGGGGGATGGATTATAAAAACATAAATATCCTATGAAGGAGGATTATATAGAAAGAAATAAGCAGCTTTCATAGAATTGTCAAAAAGCCTAAACTTTTATATAATAGGTACGCATCTTAAAAATAGGCAATTAATGGAACCAAAACATGTCACCATAGGTTAGAAAGAATGCAAATGCCCTTTCACACTTTGTTTTCCAACTTGCCCTTGGTTGGGAATACCCCAAAACTGTATATTGAGGTTTAGGAGAATTTTTATCTTGAGAAGACTGTGATCGGTAGGTTACTTTAATATCGAGTGATTCAATTAGCTCCAGAGAAGGAGAAATTTTGATTTCTTTGGTTTAAGGAAGTAACATAAGTGTACTATCAGTATCAAGAGTTTTTATTCTAGGCTGGCCTGTCCCACTCACCTTAATATGATGGAAGTTAAGTTTTCCTGACAAATACTCCAAGTAAGAACAAAAATTATGGTTCTGAACAGAATCATTCAGAACTCAAGTGTAGAAAAAATTAAAAAGTAAAATATACTGCAGACACAGGAACTGAAAATAAGCCACTGTCAAGATGTTATCACCTTTTCCTGGTTCATTTGGCATCAGCAATGAGTGTTGGGGACTACTGGAAGGAGAGCGAGCAGGGACAATTCCCAAGAAATCATCGGGAGACATTAAAATAAAATCAAGTGATAACTAGAAAGTACTGAGAACATTTCACTAACATATTTCACAAAGTTGCATTTCTTTCCCCCCACTCACAATGAGCATCAGACACCAACAACCACAGCTAGATTACGATGTCTATTTTTGGAAGTAAAAGTAAGCAGTTGTGTTTTCCTATTTTGTGGCTTTTATTCTTTTGATGACTTCATAATACTATCACCACTTCCACAATTTTCTCTCTTATTCTACATTTTCCTTTGAAAATAAGCTTCTACTGTAATGTCTGGCAGATGGGTAGGAAGGCATAATTGGATTAGGTGGTGTGGAGCGTGCTCATGGTTGGTAAAAGAAATAATGTATTTTTCTTTCTTGTCCACATTCAACTTTCTCAGTTTCTCATAGAAAGATGCTGAAAATAGCAATTCTGCTTAAGTATTTATAGCATGTCAACTCCTTGTGTCCAAGCAGAAAATATATAAAATTTGTTCCGCAATGTCCAGCTTGTTTCAATACATACAAAGTGGAATAATTCATACATGCATAGAAAGACCACTGAAAAAGATGTCATGAACATTTTGAAAGCCCTGTGCATTTTATTATCTCCAATTTCCCTCTCTTGTAAAATTCTATTCAATTACCCATTCCTTTATTCTTAGCACATATGTTCTCAATTTGCACTGTATCAATTTGCATTTATTTGTAGATCCCTGTTGGTAAAACATTTCTTAATGTTATGTGAATGTACATTTATTTTTTTATCTCCACAACTGGATTGAAATTTCGTGTAGGACAAGCACTTAATTGACTCTCTCTGCCTCTAAGCTAGGATGAGTGCTCAATAAAAGTTTATTGAAAATGAAAACTCTTGCCTCAAAATCACTCTTCACCACCAAACACAGAAATCATAAAGGAAAAGATTGACTGGCCCATACAAACATTTTAACTTCTGTGCTTTAAATATGGATGAATGAGCAAAATTGAAAAGTAAATAAAAATTGAGAAAACATAGACAGCATTTACGATATACAAAGCTTTTTAATCATTACTCAAGGAGTTAATTTAAATCAGTAGTAAAAAAATGAATACTTCGAGATATGAGAAAGGGTTACAATCATACAATTTGCAATGAAGATGATAGATACATACATATATACATGGATACATATATACTTAGATATAATCATATGAAAAATATACTGACACCAATACTAATGGAAGAAAATAAGATTTAAACTAATTCAAAACTTGTGTTTATCTCTTAAATTGGCATAGACACTAGGAATAATAAAGTTAAATATCAGTATAGTTGTGGAGGAATCAGGAACTTTTTTAGACCTGTGGGAGGAGTGCCACATGGTATACACTTTATGGAGGAAGTTTTTACCATGTGAATCATATATTTAAATACATATTCAAATCTTGGCCCACAATTCTACCTCTGTGAATTTATTATATAAAAAAAATAATGAGTGTATTCAATAACATACACTTTGTAGACAACTAAATGTATTGTCTGAAAAGGGTATCGTTACCAGAAAATTAGTGGTAAACATAAAAAGATTGAATATTTGTCTACAGATTGCTGGTTGGCACATTGTGTAAACATATTGCATATGATGGATTTGGATTTTGTTTAAAAAATGAAATATAATTCTATCACAACTAGCTGATTTTCATACTTTAAATTTTTAGTCACATAATGACTTCACAATACTTAGACCTTAGATCCTGCATGCTAACATACAGTAATTGTCCAAAAGCAATCTAAATCTAAAAGATTAGAGTGTATAAAATTGTTCATGTTTGTGACTACTTCTACTTTTTTTAAAAAAAAAACTGTGTTCAGGATTATTTCAAACTCAACTAATTTCAGAAATTAGGGAATATCAAATGCACTATGTATTTTTTTCTTGAAAGAATAACTGATAACACTGATAATAATGTTATAAGTAATTGAATTTTAAATTACACACTATTCCAATTAGCTGAAGTATCAGAGAAAGTTGGTCATTGATATATAATTGGTACTTTGCTAGATTCAATATGGCCAAAGAAAAGCAAATATAAGAGTAGCACAAACAGATCCCTTTTGGGGTAATCACCTTTAATGGATTAGAGAAAATAATGCTAACTGTACATCGTGCTTATTGTGTTTTCTTGGCCTACCGTATTTTCTGCATGTTTTTGTGACATAAACATCTGTTTTCTTTGCTTATGGTTATAATGCCAACAGAAAGAAGCTGGACAGAGTAGCAATTTGATTGTTATACTTTTCCAAGTGCAAAGATAAGTAATAATAAGAACGGTAATCATGTTTTCAAGCAGCACAACATGTAATCCCTTAAAAAATTGAAGTATCTCACATGTAGCAGAACAACTGTGGCCAATTCCAACTGGTAGCTACAGGGTATATGGGAGAACTACTCCAGAAAAGATTGATGGAGCACACCTGTTAGGAAAAACAATATGTGTGATCATAAAACTTAACTTACATACTTATGAAAAGGATGAATTTGAAAGCAAACCATAGACCTATTTACTTATGGCTTCTATGCCTACTCCATGACTCTGACTCTCAATTGTGACTTTCCACCTAAAATTTTTGGTAGATTTATGGCTGTATATATACATTTTTTTCAATTTTTGTTCTCCTCAAGGCAAGCTGTTCATGTTTTCAACTGCCACTGAAGTATCTCTTGAAGGTAAATAGAACAGTTGAAAAGCTGTGAATAACTTGTTTGCTGGAAGTAAGAGAAAGATTCTCCTACTACTTGTAGTTTTCTACAAAGGCTCATACCAAGAATCCAAAAACTCAGCCTGAGGGGCTACCTCCACAGCCCAAGATAAATTTCAGCACTCCTCACATCTCTAAGCTCATTGTGATAGTGGCCTTAACAGTTAAACAAAGGAGAATGCGGACCCAACTTCATGACAATCTAGAAAAAGCAAAACTATAGAGACAGTAAGAAGATCAGTGGTTGTCAGTGGTTAAGGGGGAGGGATGAATAGATGGAACAGAGGGGCTTTTTAGGGCAGTTAAACTATTGTGTACGATACCATAATGATGGGTACATGTCATTACACATTTGAATGTACAATACAAAATACAATTTGAACTATGGACTTTACTGAAAAATACATCAATATTGGTTCATCAATTACAATAAATGTGCCACACTAATGGAATGGTGCTGACAGTGTCCTTTCAAGTTCATCTCTGTACTACTCAGATCCACTTGTTTCTCACAATAAATCCTCTCTGTACTGATAATGTTTCTTTCTTCATGATGGCAACAAAGCATAATTTCTTTAGAAAAAAAAACTTACAAGAGGAAAAGTAATAGAACAATCTATACTAGCCACTGATACAATTGGTACTGAGGCTAAAATTAATACTCATCCTCTTCTGCCTTTTGGTCGGGTCTAGGTTGCTCACCTTGTGGGATAATCCATACTGAGACCCTGGTTTCCATACCATTGTCAAACTATGGTTACTCAATATGTAAGTATGTAAGTATGCCAACAAGAGACCCAAAGAATCAACTCAGGTCCCGTAATACCTTCCTATTCCTACTGTGTTGCAACTATCCACATTTCCATGAAAACCAGAGTCAGTTTCTCCTATAAGGATATTAACTCTGTATTGTGCTTACTGGTTTGCTGTCAGGTGGGCACCAAATGACCAAACAGCACCAATAACGATAGATTAAGTGAAATGCTAAGAAAGGTTCAGTTGACCTAGAATGGGTTTGTCTGGGAGGTTTTGCTTAGCTAGGTTCTGAAGTTGGAGGTTGAGTTCAGGTCCTCTGCTAATATGTTCATTTTGGCTAAAGGAACAGTGCCTAATATATTATATTAGCATAAGAAACCAAAACATGCAATTACACTGAAGACCTCTGCTCCCATCAAATTGCTTACATTTCTGTAAGCAAATAAAGCCATCCATTGGCAAAAGTAAGTCTGAGGTCCAAGCCCAGCTTCTTTGGGCAGGATAATCAACTCACCCACAGTAGGTGGAAGAGGGAAAGAATAATTGCCTGGGAAAATTATTTTCCTACAGCTTTCTGACATTGTTAAATGATTAAATTAATTAATGTTTTAATTTCTTAGGGCATCTCCTGGCCCCAAACACATGCTATGTAAGAAAATGCTGAATAAAAATAAATAAATAAACAAACCAGTAATCACTTGCAAAACCAAATAATTTTCCCAGTAGTATATATCCCTAGTATTAAAAGAAATAGTGATTCTACTGCTATAACTCTTCAAACTATCAGAAATAACTACCAATGATAACGTGATAGAACTAGAAAAGGAAAATCTCTTACCTCTGCACTATGAAGATTATACCATATAATATAGAGAAGAAACTCTTTTCCAGAATACTATACTGCTTACATTTATGTTTATTAAATAAAAATTCTTAAGACTAAAGTAAATCTTCAAGTTCAGTTCGGCTTCCTTAAAAGAAATGTAAATTCATTACAGAAAAATGTTATTGAGGCAAAATTTCAAGTACAGCAAGCTGAACATCCCAATTATAAAACCAATTGTCTATGTGAGAGAATGTTGGCCAGGAATCCACATCAGTGGGCTGTACAGCAATTGCTTACAGTGATACATCAAACCCATAATTTATGCTTTGAGATGATATTTAGAGTTTGTATTTGGAATTCAAAGTTAGTATGTTGAAATAATAAGAAAGAGAATCAAGATATCTTTCCAAATCTTGCACTCTTCCTATGACAACCACCTTTATGTTATAAAGTGTATCCTTTAAATACTGATGTATATGATAGTGGTTTTCTTTCTTTTAATCGTTTTTATAGAGCCTGTTATCCCATCCATACACAACTATGCTTCATTTCTATAAATAAAGTAGCTGTTCTGAGACAACAGCCATAAGTGGCTTTCTAATGTATAACCATCCACAAGCGGATAGCTGTGTGTGACATAAGCCATAAGACTGTAGAAACCCTCAAGGGAAAGATCTCATTTTTCTCTAGGTGTGAGATAAAACTACAACTATTAAAGAAATCTGCACCCAAGATTTGTCTATCTATTATTTCACCCCACATTATCCAACCCTTCAAGTGAAAGCCACACTCTGGAATGATATTTAGATCATACAAGACAGCAGAAGTCCAACCAGCATGAAGTTACTGGTGAGTTTTGTAGCCAGAAGTTGCTGTTGCTGAACAATGTGAATGGGAACTATTTTCCAGGAGGAAAATCAGATTGACACTTTGATCTTAATGGATCATAAGGTAAGAAAATATGTCTGGAATTTAAACTAAGATTTTAGCAGGTAAGATTTCCACTATGTATTTTATCCCATCATAACAAAGCCCATGGTAACCCATATGTTATTTAAAATACTGTGCACAGATTTATTAGACAAATGTATTATTCTCTTTACAAAAATTAAGAATTGATGCTCCATTTTGCTCCCTTTTCCCAGTGTATCATTGATATGAATAGAAAGCTCTTAATCAAATACACTGTTGTTCTATATTTTTAACTGAGATAAATACACAACTTGATGACCTCTGCTATTTCTAATATTAAGCTATAAATAAGGAAAATAAGAAAATGACTTCCATTAGCTGGAAAATATCTGAATTCAGTCACATTCGTGTATGAATTATTTTGCTTCAACCTCAGAGTCATTTAAAGGGAATTTGTGTTTTCTCTTGGACATTGTTAGATCTATAAAAATGTTACTAGGCATTATGCCATCTCAGCACTTCAGCAGTGTGATGATAATGGATTCCTCTCTTTGCTCCATTTTAAAATCTGCTACAATATTAAAAAGAATGAGGATTTGTGATATCATTGTGTATAAACTTAAGTCATATAAACTAACTTCACAATTAAGTCCATTAGGTAAAATACTATGTGCTGAAAACTACCTTGAATTCCTAACCACTAGTTTTTGTCAGAGATTTTTTTATTCAGGCTAGAAAGTTTGTAAATTTGTACTATATATAGTTATATAGTTATATATATAGTTATATATATAGTTATATATACATTATATATAGTTATATATGTTATATTTTTGCACATATATGTTATATATTGTACATATACATGCATACATGTGCATATATGTTATATATTTGTACATATATGTATTTAAGACTTATATGTAGGACACGTATGATTTACATGACAAATCCTGTATAATATGATGAATAGCATAATACACATCCACATATCTCTATGATTAGGGACCACAAATCTAAATGCTTTCTGTTATGAGTTGGATTGTGTCCCCCTCCCAAAAATATGTTAAAGTCCTCATCTCTAGCACCTCAGAATGTGACTTTATTTGGAGATAGAGTTTTTACCAAGGTAATTATGTTAAAATGAGGTCATTAATGTTGACCATAATCCAATATGCCATGCATACTTATAAAAAGGAGAAATTTGGGGTGCCTGGGCAGCTTAGTCAGTTAAGCATCTGACTCTTGATTTCAGCTCAGGTCATAATCTCACCTTTAGTGAGACTCACCTACACTGTTGGACTCAGTGCTCACAGTGCGGAGCCTGCTTACAATCCTCTCTCTCTCTCTCTCTCTCTGCCCCTCCCCTGCTCTCTCTCTCTCTCTCTCTCTCTCCCTCTCAAAAATAAATAAATATTATTTAAAAATGTTTTATTTTTAAATTTTAATGTTTATTTTTGAGAGGGAGAGAGACAGAGTATGAGCAGGGGAGGGGCAGAGAGAGAGTGAGACACAGACTCTGAAGCAGGCTCCAAGCTCCAAGCTGTCAGCACAGAGCCTGATGCGGGGCTCGAACTCATGAACTGTGAGATCACGACCTGAGTGAAAGTCAGCCCCCCAACTGACTGAGCCACCCAGGTGCCCCTAAACATTAAAAAAATTTTTTTAAATAATACATAAAAAGGAGAAATTTGAACATGGGGACAGACACACAATGAGGAAAGACAAAGTAAGGCCACACAGGGAAAAGATGACGTGTGACTAAAGCTATGTATCTAAAAAATTTTTTTTTTCAACGTTTATTTATTTTTGGGACAGAGAGAGACAGAGCATGAACCGGGGAGGGGCAGAGAGAGAGGGAGACACAGAATCGGAAACAGGCTCCAGGCTCTGAGCCATCAGCCCAGAGCCCGACGCGGGGCTCGAACTCACGGACCGCGAGATCGTGACCTGGCTGAAGTCGGACGCTTAACCGACTGCGCCACCCAGGCGCCCCAAGCTATGTATCTACAAGTCAAAATATGACAAGGATTGCAGATGTCAGGGGGGGAGAAGTTTTTCACTGTCCTGGGTCCCTCTGGCTGCATTAAGAATTAAACTTTCATGGGAAGTTTAACAGGAGATTAACAGGAGAAAAAAAATCAAATTTTTTTTTATGGGTCCACAGAGGCCCAACAATGAAATCCGGACCTAAAGAAATAACCAAGGCAGACAGTTTTTGTGATTTTTAGACAAAGACAATAAATCTGTGAGGACTAGGATGATGAAAACTTAACTTTGGACTTCAGTTAGCAAGCAATTCTAACCAGAATTTGGGCTGTAATAGTAAATTGGTAAAAACTAACAAGTGTGTGTATAGCCTTCTCTGCTTTAAATTCTCTATCGCTAGTGGTAAGGGTGTCCTCTTTACCCCTTGGTACAGGGAGCTTACCTTCACATGGGATATTTATTTCCTGCTTTTAGGGGAATAGAAGAGGGTCTGAGTGTCCCTTCTGCACAGACTGTCTCATAAGTAGTTTTTATTTAAAATAATATGCCAACGTGGCACACCTTGGGCAACCTGTCCTCAGACCCTACACAAACACCAGAAGTTAGAGGAGATGAGTATGGATTCTCTCCCAGAGTCATCAGAGAGAGCATGGTTCTACCAGCAAGCCTTCCTCCAGATCTAGCAGAGATGAAATTTTTGTTGTTTTAAGCGTCCCAGTTTTTGGTGTTTTGGTACAACAGCTCTAAAAAACCAATAGACCTTCCTGGGCATTTACAAAAATAACTGACTGACTAATGAAAATACTTACATGAATCATATTTAGCCCTGGAGATTTTGTTTTGCATCCTCAAGCATAGATGCATTTTAATCAAATTTGTCGTAAACACAAATGTGAAATTGCTACTTAATATCATAGATGTCAGCAGTAAGATTTAGAATTATCTCAATACCCTGGAAACCTGGGACGGAAACAACAGCTATCATCTTAATGGGAACAAATGAAGTGTGAAAATGCACAAACTCCAGTTGATGTTAAAATTGTGGAGTATTTGCTACTCACAAGTATGAGGCAACAAGGACATAAATTGCTTACAAAATTGACACAATTTTAGAAGACTACATTAAAAATATTTCAATCATAGGAACTATTATTATTCCAGGCTGAATGGAATAATACATAAAAATCATATCTATTTAGAAATGTCACCATATAACTGAGATTATGCAGACTCCAGGGTAAAGGCTGTGTGATATAAAAGCAAATGTAATGAATTAACTGACCTGCATTTTAGTACAAACCTGGCTGCAAACTACATGATTTGAAGAGGCACACCTGGGTGGTGCAGTCAGTTAAGCTTCTGGCTCTTGATTTCAGCTCATGTCATAATCTCCTAGTTCATGAGTTTGAGCCCCACATCGGGGTCTGACCTGATGGCACAGAACCTTCTTAGGATTCTGTCTCTCCTTCTCTCTACTCCTTCCCCATCTGTACACACACACTCTCTCTAAATAAATAAGTAAACATAAAAAAAGTTTTGTTAAACAAAAAAATAAAGCAATTCACTTGTCTTTTTGTAGCTCAGTATCATAGATTATCAAAGAAGGGGCTTATATTCAGTGCTTATTCCCTAGGATCATTTGAAGCTACAAGATTCATACGTCTATTCATTTGTATAATAGCAATTTATTGAATATATGATGTGCTAAGAATTGTAATATATTTTAAGCCTTTAATAATGAAGAGGACAGATAAGTTTCATTTTGCAGGGAACTTACTTCAATGTGCAAAAGGAGACAATGAATTAGAAGTAAGTACTATAAAGTTAGGGGGAAAATATGAGGTCATAAAGAATGAACATGGTGTAAGGGATCCCAGAGTTGTTGACCTGTATTAAAAGCATTTCATGAGAGTAGTTCATTGCATTGTGGATATCATCTTGAAAAGAAAATGTTAAAATCATAGTACATTGAAAATTGAACAGGTACAATTTTTCAGAAGGAGACTTGTTTTGTGTGTCCCATAGGTACAAATAGTAAGGGGAAGATAATGGTCATAGTTTTGGATTCAATATAAGATATTACTGAAAGTAAAAAATAAAAACTGGATGGATTATTTTAATGTCCTGAGTTCCGTGATGATAATTTGATAGGACATTATATCAGAATTCCAACATTGAGCATTGTACCTTCCATCACTAACATTTAGCATAATTTTTATAACATAAACAATATTAGGTTCATAAATTTGAACAATTTGCTAATCACCCTGGAAAAAAAAATCTGAGAAAGAATAACAAGCCAATAGAGATTTTCATTTCAGTTTTACAACTTGAGAGAGTAACGTAATTACTCCAAGTGTTGTTTGTTTTATCTAAAGGTGTGTGTGTGTGTGTGCTTCCCTTGAAGCTATACATAGTTGTTTAATCAAATTTTTGTGAGTAGATAATTAAGAAAAGAGTGGGAAGTGAATCTGGAAAGTAGACTATCAACTATTTTAGAATGAAGACATTATGAACAAGAGATTTGCGAATGGAGTGTGCCTGAAAGATGGGCCAACAGAGTATTATCATTTTGTTGGAAGAAGGCTCCCTTTCTTCTGTATCCCTGCTGCTCTGGGACTTTAATGTATTCTCCTTCCAGAAATGTCAGACTTGGAGATTTAAGGGTGTGATAGACTGTGAAGAAAAGAAAATCCAGTAATAGTATATCTTCTACATCATAATTTTAAGCTTACCCAAAATATGGGTTAAACATGACTCCAAAGACCAACTTTGAAATATTTGATTCAAAATCTTTAAAATGATTGTTTTTCACACTACATTTTGAAATTATTTTGAATTCACAATATCTTATTTTTTTAAGCCAAGACTGCTGATTTTCATTCTTGGTTCTGTGTCTGAATGCCTAGGAGGCCATTTCTTATTCTCTCATCAGTTCAATAACCCATTTATAAATGGATATAATATTTAAATAGAGACAAAGGGTTATGTTAAAATTAATACATTTTTACACGGCATACTAGGATTTTTGCTTACTGCCTCATTTAAGGAAAAAATAATCTCAGCCTAAAAATATCTTAATGATATAATGGAATTGTTCAAGAAAATTTAAGTGTCAGCTCTGCCCCAGTAATTTTTCAGAACTAAGTAGATATCTGAATTTTGGCCAGACATTTTAAACCAAGGATCTCCAATATTCTTTGATGAGTTCTAATTCGAAAAAGATGAGCAGTTGTTTACAAATGGTGTAGTGTAGCCGATTTGAGCTGAAAGGTGTTCTTTCTTGGTTTCTGGAGTAAAGCCATGCTCATGTATAGGTTTACACTGACAGAATGTGCACAACAGTTAATTAAAAAAAGATAAAGCAAAAATTTACTACATTTTAGTTTATAATTTGGTGGGAAAGCAATAAAACATACAGAATGGTGGCTGTTCCATGGCCATGGCAAACTAGGTGGACATAGAATTGTCATGGACCTATCTCAATGATGCAATGGGGAGTTATGAACAATAATTACAGTATAGACTACAAGGCTGCAATTAGGGAGACTGGTAATAACATTAGACATTGTTTTTCTTCCATATTTCCCTGGAAAATCTACTTAAGTAATGAAATTATGTTCTACAATTGTTCCATTGTATTCAAAAACAAGGGGAAAGGAGAGTGATCCCAAGATGGTGACATAGAAGACTCCAGAATTTCCCTCCTCCTATGGACACACAGAATACACAGCTACATGTGGTGCAATTCCTTTTGTGAGAAATCTGGAAACCAGGTTTGAGTGGCTCCTACACACTGAGACTAGGAAACTGCCCACATTGAAACAAGCAGAAACAAGCAAGATACCCACCCCAGACACAGTGCCTTACACCTGGGCACTCCCAACTCCCAGCTTTTCCCTGAGGAGCAAAGGGTTTAGACCACACCTACCAACTTCTAACGCTGTCATCCAAGGGACGGGTCCCCAAATCACCCAGCTTTGATAGCCCCTGAGGCTTGTATTCATGAGTTCCAGAGGACTATAGCAAACACATAAGTGGTTGTTAAAGGGATATACAAACACTACCTCTGACTATTGTCCCCAGATTCAGTGCAGAGGAAGCAGACAAAAATGGCCATCTTTCAGTTTTTCCTGGAAGTTTGAGTGCATATATTACTAATGTATCCACTGCTTGAGGGTCCAGCTTCTAATTAGCCTGCATCTAGTGCTGACTGACATCCTCCCAGGAACCTAAAGAGCCAGTCGGCGCTTGCTCACATCCTTCACTTGGCTTGCTCCAACAATAAAACCAAACCTCCAACTTCACCCTAGAAGGATCTTATTCATGCATTTAATCACCCTATATTTAGGACTGTCACACAGAGCCCTAACAAACAGAGAAGATTTTAAATGAGTGCACAAACACTCCCTGCAGCTACACACCTGGGCTCAATGCAGAGGGCACAGGCAAAAGCACCCATCTCCCTGTTTTTCTCTGGAAACGAGTTGACTGAATACTTGTCAGGCTGCTAGCAGAGGTTCCAGTTTCTAAGAATCTTGCACATAGGATCTGACTGGGATTCTCCCAGAAGCCTGAAGGAGCTTGGGCATGTTCCACTGTCTCCCCTGCCACCCCTCACACACACATTTCTCCAACAGTAAAACCAAGTCTCCAGTTTCTCCCGAGGAGCTTGTTCACATATATGGCACCCCAAATTTTATATCTTCTATCAGAGAAATTGGATCCCAAATCACCTAGCCCTGGAAGCTAGTGGGGCTCAGCAACCACAGTCTCCTAGGGTCACACAAAACAAAAAGGTGGTTCTATTATAGAGCACAACATTTCCAGAAACTATTCCCTCTGGCTTAGCAAGTATGAGTGAACAAACACCCAGTCCCAGTGTCTCTCTGATAAGGAGCTAGACTGCATGGTTTCATGTTCCACTGCTGAAAGTCAGGCTTCCAATTAGCCTGCACTGGAGAGCTGAAGGACCAAGCATTTATGCCAGGGATCTGGAGTAGTCATATGGGCATTTCCCCTGCTTTTGGGACACTGATGGGTCTTGGCACACCATCAACTACAGGAAGCTATTAAGAACAAAAAAAAAATGGCTTGGACAAATCACCAAGGTTTTAGAGGCAATTGGGATCTCAGACAAGGCTGACAACGATTCAATTCCTACACAGGACTACTCTGTAAGGACTAGGAGAGGTGGCTGTTTTACCTAATGCACAGAAACCAACACAGAGAGTCAAAGAGAATAAACAGGGAACTATATTCCAAACAAAAGAACAAGATCAATATCCTGAAACCAACCTTAATAAAACAGAGATAAGCGATTTACCCAACAAAGAGTTCAAAATAATGCCCACAAATATGGTCAGTGAGGTCAGGAGAGCAGTGCATGAACAAAGTGATAATTTCAACAAAGACGTAAAAATATAATAAAGTATCAAGCAGAAATCATACAGATGAAAAATACAAGAACTAAACTAGAAAACTCAGTAGAGGATTTTAACAGCATACTAGACCAAGCAGAAGAAAGGATTAATTAACTGGAACACAGGGCAGTGGAAATCATGTTACCCTATTGTTAACATGATGGGAAAGCAGAAATTCTATTTTGTTTTGGGGCTCCTGGGTGACTCAGTTGATTGAGCGTCCAACGACCCAGGTCATGATCTCACTGTTCTGGGATCAAGCGCTGAGTCAGGCTCTGCCCTGACAGCCCACAATCTGTGTGAGATACTCTCTCTCCCTCTGTCTCCACCCTCCCCTGCTCTCTCTCTCCCTTTCTCTCTCTCTCTCTCTCTCTCAAAATAAATAAACTTAAAAAAAAAAAGCAGTTCAGTTTTGTTTTTTTCTTGTTGGTAACCAATATATGTTCATCAACATAAAATAAATGGACATTAAACAACTCTAATAAATAATGTATCTATATCTTGTTTCTTTATAGAATTTGTACCCAACAAATTCCTCTGTACCCAACTCGCTTCATTCCCGACGGTCTTCATGAGCTAGTACAAATTCTTCTTAATGTGCCATAGAAAGTTATTTATATTCTTGCTCCTGACATCCAATACAGCATGTTCTCTTACCATTCTGTGTGTTATGCCCTTTCCTCATTCTGTAAATTATTAGGTTTTGTTAGACTTCTCTTTGTTTTACACCTCCTTGTTTTTGTATACGGTATTCCCGCTGTCTGTAATGCCCTACATCTCACCTCCCACCCTGCTTCAACATATTAGTGTGTACACATGTGCACACAGACACACACACACACACACACACACACACACACACACACACTGACCTGGCTTAGGCTACATTTTCCCAGAGACAGCCCCTGAAAAAAAAGATTTGAGTACAAGTAGTTTATTTGTGTCTCCAGGAAGTAACAAAACGCCTGTAATATAGTAGATGCTGTATCTCATGTATTTAGCAACCAAAGAATGATAGTTTATGATGATAAATAACTTACTAATATTTGCTTCGTATGCTTACAACACTAAAGTGTTTTTATATCCACCATATTAATTAAGACAATTAGAGTCATTTTCCACCTTTTTACTAAAACAAAACTAATAAATGACAAGCAAAAATGTAGACTTAACATTTTGGAAATTTCTGGCTCTGTAGTTCTGTTAAAAAAAAAGCTGGAGTTGCTCAGCAAGCTTGTAGAAGGAGAACATATTTAACATTAGTCTCTTTACTCTCGAGGCTTGGTTTTACAAAACCAGCTGGCTTCCATCTCCACATAGGCCCATGTTGTCTAATTGAGAAAATCATCTCCATAAGACCCTGCAGTGCTGCTCTCAATTTCTATTTTAACAGTTGATATTGTATCTTCTAACTCAGTGGTTGAGTTGCGATGTTCTCAAAAATTTGCTCTATGGCATTCTCACTGTGCACCTTGACTCCTCCTCATTGTGTAGAGTTAAATCCCAAGTGATAGGCTGTAATGACTGGAAGGGGATTTGGAAGACATTTCAGTTCAAATATCTTGTTTCATAGCTGAAGCTGAGAAAGGATTATTTTGTTCAAGTTCACCAACAGAGGAGGGGTGATATTTAAAATATTGAACAACTTGTACAGCTGGGTATCAACCAGTCAAAACAGGGCATCAATCCATCAGAATGGGCACGGGTCACTGAGCACAGCCACGCTAGTGCAAGGAGAGGAAGCATAGATCCTTCAGCAGAGACAGTATCGTATCCAGGCAGCACATGATGCTGCTGATTATGCACCAGCACAGCCTCTTCTCTGCCTAACCCTCTGCTGCATACTTGTAAAATAAATACAACTGGTGTCTATAATATGAAACCTTCACTATTTTATACTTTTTTTTCCTGGATAATAATTTAAGAGCAGGAAGCATGTGTACAGAAGTTTATGTATACAGGTTGGAAGTAATGTAGTAAGGAATATGGAAAAATATTGGTTTTCCAGAGTTGGTATCTTTCTGCCTCACTTCCAGATCATACAGAACATTCCAAACCAAATCTAACAAGTCTTTAAAGCAAAAATTAAAAAAGAAAGAAAGAAAGAAAGAAAGAAAGAAAGAAGAAAGAAAGGAGGGAGGAAGGGAAGAGAAAGAAAGAAAGAAAGAAAGAAAGAAAGAAAGAAAGAAAGAAAGAAAAAGAAAGAAAGATAGGGAGAAAGAGAAAACAGTGGTTCTAAGACAAAGAAAAGTAAATTACCAACACATGATGGCTCAGGTATAATCAAATGAATTACCATAATGGTCTGAAAGCCCCAATCAAAAATTTATGAAATAATCAATAGCAGTGAAGACGGTTATCTTGTAATCAATAATGGAAATTAAACACTATTTCTGAAATTCTTTGTTTGAAAAATCTCTGAACATTCCTGATAAATAAGTATAACTGTGATCTTAATCTTGGTATAGATTAATTTATCTAAACATCTTCCAACACTTCAAAAAATATTTAAAAGGGAAAGAAGTAAGGTAAGTATATCACAGCCTATTTTTGCATTAATGCTATGAGGGCTTAACTTGGAACTTATTGTGTAATTCTTTATTTTAATGCACTAATATTATTTTTTGAAGAGATCATTTTTGGAACTCTCACTGGAACATTAATTTTCATAGAGTGCTATATTATCACATTTGTTAGCAGGAAATTCAGCCCAATGTAGCTTGGAAATAATGATTACTTTCTGAGTGGAAATAAGGGTGGTTGTATGTTGAAATAATTCCTTTTCAAAAGTTATTTTTTATCTCAGCTAGACCAAGTATAGACCATGAACATCAGTACCTTGTTTTCTCTGAGAAAGTTATATGCAAATTTTTAACTTTGATATTAACTTTGACTAAATTCTAATTTTTCTTTTATGGCAATATAGTTCCATCTATTAACTATATTAAAAGTAATTAAAGTAGGGGTGCCTGAGTGCTCAGTTGATTAAGTGTCTGACTCTTGACTCTGGATTTCTGCTCAGGTCATGATCCCAGAATTGTGAGATCAAGCCCTGCTTCTCTCTCTCTCTCTCTCTCTCTCTCTCTCTCTCTCTCTGACCCTCCCCTGTTCTCTCTCTCAAAATAAATAAGTAAACATTAAAAAAATAAAAGTAATTAAAGTAATTTTAATTTGTGTATATATTTGTACACCTGTGCATCTGTAAACTGCTTTTTTTAAATAAAGGTGAAATAATTAGCTTGGAGGATACTAAAATATTTAAAGCATCATAAGGACACAGGCTTTGAATTGGTAGGTATCCTTTTAGCTTGCAATCTGTCTCCATTAGTTACATGATAGGCTCTTTGAGGTCAGAGAGCTCTGAAATGATTTTATTATCACTTAGTTTCTCCCAAACTTGGCACAATGGCTTACATATGAACAAATTTTCAACAACAGCATCGTGAATGAAATTATTGAGATTGTTTAACAAACAGGACTCTTCCGTAAAAATTAGAGATGGCACATGCTGAATTCTCACACAATAATGTGTTTTACACTAGAGACTATTACTACTAATACCAGTGGGATACGTTCTATATAACAGAAATCTTGTTACTCTTTGAGCATACATAAAACGGCTGAGGACACTCCACAGAGAAATTCCAAACATATCGTGTGATAGAGAACTATCTTTGAAATAGGCCATTTTACAAACTCTTCTTCATCTAACAGTGGATGTAATTTATGAATTTTGTACAAAATAGGCATAAACATTTTCACAAGAATGGTGTGTATCATTGAAAGATTCTTAGCATATTTATGTTACCGTGTAGAATAGTAATCAATAGTGTGATGGCATTCATATTTTTAAATTCATACCAGGATGCCTGGAAAGGTTTTTTTTTTAATATTGTACAGAAGTTAATAATGGATAATATGCATAAATGTGCTTGTCTAGGAATTATATTTAGCTAGTGCTTGAATTTCAACATAACCAAGCAGCTTAATTTTGCAAAAACACATGATTGCTCTAAGAATGTTGCATAGAAAAATCTCCCACTCTTCTCAACCTCTCTCCTATAAGGGTTGGGGCATAATGTAAACAAAAAAATATTTTGAAACATAGTTGGCATGTTGCTCATCTTTTTCCTTGTTTGTCCATACCAATTTTTTATCACAAGATAGATATTTTTTATGCCCAGGCATTTTTTTTATCAGTAAAATGAAGAACAATAATGAAAAGTATCAACACAAAAATAAATGTGGGATTAAGAAAAAAATCCTTTAATGAATTAAACATAAGCATGACTCATGCCATGGGTCAGTTCAAGTTCTATCAAAGGTCTGTCAGCCTTTGTAGATGATTAGCAGGTTGTCTGCACCTTTCAAATATTTTATGCTTAAACTAAAAAAAAATGCTATTCAGGGTTGGTGGGGAAAGTAAGAGACAAGTAAAAGATAAATGGAAAACTGGATAAAACATGATTATAAACTTTGTAGGATGAATTTCTCTAAATGCACTTAATGTTTAAGGGAAGTGATATTTAACACACAGAAAGGCTTCTGGGAAAAAACAAAAATTAGAATTAATAGCTCATAGGCAGATGGGTGCTACTGATTAACTGATTAAACTTCCTGAAGTATTCACATTAAATTAACTTTGAAAAACATTATATTAATAAATTATTGTTCTTTTTTAGAATATATATATATATATATACACACACACATATACACGCACATGCACATAGAGAGAGAAATTCACATATATAGATAAACACACACACAACATGTGTAGCATGTGCATTTTTATCCAAGGTATCCATTTAGAGACTAAAATTTCTTGGTTTTCAGCTGTGCCCTAAATTTCATCTTTGGGCCAAGTTATATGGCTGAGCATGAAAGACTGGGCTTTATAATAGGGATCCTGACAGAACTTTAATTATCCTGGTGTTATTTGAGTGCTACTGTAGTTAATTCTCTTATATACTGATAGCAAAAGCAACAGTGACTTGTAACCTGCAGCTAACACATTTTTATTAACTCCTTCCACAATTTTGATATTTCATTATAGATTTTGGCACCTCATTTTGCCCGACTCCCTTTCTATACTCAAACTTGATTTACTTCGATACATTGAGAAAAGATATTTTCTATTTATTTCATATTACTTCCTTGTCCCTTCTTCCCCCATAGGGCCGTTACATTTTTAGTTAACTCAGTATATTGGGTTTTTTACTCAGTGAGTGATGTCTTTAGATAGGACCCTCCAATCAACCCAGTTGTGTTTACGTCACATGATTTCAAGTTGGAGGCTTATGAGATAATTAGCTATCTCAAGACATTTCCCCATAATACCATTTCTAACATATTTAATAGTGAATTCTTAAACTAATCAGAGTGTTAACTAAATATCAAACATTGAGTAGAACTGTCTGAAAATTTCTCTCAAATTAGCTCCAAACTTACAAGTTACAAGGAGTACATGACATGTCTTACCACAGTCTACTACAGACTATACCCTAGCTTGATGAAGACAGGGTCATGTCATAATTTAATATGCATAGACCCAGTGTAAATGTGATTTGTTAAAGCTAGTAGTAAGAATTCATGTGAATTTATGCACTGGTTTAGGGGGCAGGGCTTGATGGGGACAAGTCATTTGCTTTGTTTTGGAAGTTACATATATGAAGATGTTCAGTGAATTCCTACCTTTCTCTCTATCCATGTTTTGTTAATTCATTAATCCCCTACAACTCCAACCATACCATTTCATCATTCAGTCATATTCCTGTTACTTCCAGGATCCAGAATCATGTCTAGATTTCCAAGCATGAAGTGAATGCTTAGAGTCTGCAACTTGGCCCCTTCTCCTTTTCTCATCTTTTTCCAACAGCCTGTCCCCTCCAAACGCCTCCAAAAGTCAAGGTCACATTTGGATTTCCTTCTCATGCTGATTGTGTCTTATTTACTTGGTGAGGAAAAGCTTTGAGTCAGTAACACGCTTATAAAAATCCAACGAGTAAAGCTCAAATGCCACTTCCTTTAAGATACTTTCCTCACCCCATGAGAGAGAATTTCTTCTGGTTTGTTGCTTCTCTCACAGACATGACTTAATGAATCTGCACTGTAGGGATTTGAATCATGCCTCCTTCAGGGACCAGCTGTGGAACCCTGAATATGTTTTATTTTTACCCTCCATGTCTCAGCTTCTTCCTCATAAATCTGGGTTGTGAAGATATTATAGGTCTATAACCCCTTATCCAGTTCTGAATCCAAAACTCGCCAAAAAGTAAAGAAGCCTTTCTTTTGTTAATTCAGATGGCTACAAATTCAACATGACCTAAGTTCTTCCAGAAGCAAAAGCTGACTTGAATTAATCTTATAATCTTCATCATACTTAGTATGAATATTCACATTTTACTCCAGAAGTACTAGTGTATTTTATTACAGGTTGTTCTCTCAGATCCTCCTGGGCACGTTAAGATACTTTTGTGTATCCTCAATAGTGGTGTGTAAACAAAATGTTTAGAAACCAATGAACTGCAGTCCCAACAATTAGATGGTGCTGGTGCAAGTCTGGCCTGATTGTGTATACCCAGCATAAACCTTCCATCCCCTCACACCCTGCATTTTCCAGAATTTTTACATTAAATTCAGAATGAATGCCTAGATTAGATAGTCACTATCTTGGTAAATATGCCTTAATAACAAACTTGATGGGGAGCAAATCTAATTTAGCCTTAAAGGAATTTAACCTGAGGTTCTATTTATTTAAGGACAAACACAGCATATGAGAAGTGATGTTCTTCATCAAAAAGGCTTTTCAACCAGGAGGGGAAAAAAGTGAGTACAATTAGGTACATTTGAATAAACATAAGGAAGATCCAAGTTGAGGTTAGGTTAAATAAGCATCTCTCTCTCTAATGTGCACCAAGACTTCACTTAACTCAAATGATTAAACATTTCTCTTTTAACCTCTCCTTCATATTGTTTCATATCACATTAAAAGCTTTCCAGGCACACCTGATGGCTCAGTGGGTTAAGCGTCTGACTCTTGGTTTCAGCTCAGGTCATGATCTTGAGGTTTTGCGAGTTTAAGCCCCACATCAGGCTCTGTGTGGCAGCACAGGATCTGCTTGGGATTCTTTCTCCCTCTCTCTCTCTCTTTGCCCCTCCCCCACTCATGCTCTTTCTCTCTCAAAATAAATAAATAAACTTAAAAAAATGCTTTCCTGTTTTTGGGGTTTTTGTTTGTTCGTTTGTTTTAGTTTCTCTAAGCCAGACAGAATTTATCCTGAACCCATCCAAGTTACCACATGTCAGTCAACCCATCAGTGAAGCATAGCAGAAGTCTAAAATGGGTCACAATTATCCAAGCATATATACATAACATAAGGCATTTTAAAAGCTTGGGGACTATGGGTCAATTGTACATTCAGCCTCTTCATCTAGAGTTAAGGATTTAGCTCCATAATTAGAGAACCGGAGAATCTTAAATACAGAGGTAAATGGAGTGGAAAAAGTAGAAAAGAGAAGCCCACATTCCCTCTAAGCATTCACAGTTGAAAGTGCCCAGCACCATAGGTAAATTTCCACATACTTATCAGAGAAAAAATATGTTTGGCAGGTATATTAATCTGCTTGGACTGCCATAACAAAATACTATAGACTGAGTAGCCTAAACAACAACAATTTATTTTCCCATAATTCTGGAATCCAAGATCAAGTTGTCATCAGGGTTGCTTGCAGACAGCCTATTTCTCATTATATCCTCATAACTTCTACTCTGTGCGTGCAAAGAGAGAGGGTTTTCTGGTGTCTCTTACTCTCCTTATTAGAACATCAGTCTTACTGCATTAAGGTCCCATTCTGAAGACCTCATTGAAATTTTACTACCTCATTAGTGTCCCTATTTCCACATACAGGTCACATTGGGAGTTAGGGCTTCCACATATCAATGCAGGGGGTGGGAAGGACACAATTCAGCCCGGAACCCAAAAAAGGTATCTCACAGGACATTGTGGATTTCTTGCAGATATCCATTTTCTTTCCCTTTCATGAAGAACCTTGATTTCATTCAGGGATCATCCCTTCTTTGTCTTGCACATATGCCCCAATGAAACCTGACCATAACTCAAGGTTTAGTGTTTGGCCAGTATGACTTCAGGTGGAATAGCAATATAATTTATTACCTAAACTGGGACAATTTCAAGAGTGAAAGGGACACCATTTAATTACGACAGAAAACATATTTGGGGAAAACTGGGATGTAAGGTCACTGTTGGACATGTTTGGTTCAAGAATGAGATCATGATCCAGTTTGTGGATTTAAAGTGCATTTAAAAGGGAGTGCCTGGGTGGCTCAGTTGGTTAAGCATCCGACTTCGGCTCAGGTCATGATCTCACAGTTCATGTGTGTTCGAGCCCCGTGTTGGGCTCTATGCTGACAGCTCAGAGCCTGGAGCCCGCTTCAGATTCTGTGTCTCCCTCTCTCTCTGCCCCTCCCCTGCTTGCATTCTGTCTCTCTGTCTCAAAAATAAATAAACATTAAAAAAAAAATTTAAAGTTCACTTGAAGGTATTTGTTGGGGGCTTTAAGGAAGTCCTTCCTTGTTATTCTCCTTTGTACAGGGTCTTCCCCCCTCCCCATGTAACACTTTTAAAAGCTGTTATTTTATTTTATTTTATTTTATTTTATTTTATTTTATTTTATTTTATTATTTATTTTATTTTTTGTTACCATCTAAAAATAAAGTAGCCACTGGGGTGCCTGGGTGGCTCAGTTGGTTAAGCGGCTGACTGACTGTTGATTTCAACTCAGGTCGTGATCTCACGGTTTGTGGGTTTGAGCCCTACATCAAAATCCATGCTGACAGTGCAGAGCTTGCTTGGGATTCTCTCTCTTCCTCTCCCTCTCTGCCCTATTCACACTGTCTCTCAAAATACATAAATAAACTTGAAAAATTTTAAAAAATAAAGTGGCCACATGGAGAGAATCTTAGCAGAGGAGAGTTGGAGGTGCTACAGGATTGAATAAGTCAATCCTCAACCCCCAAATTATCCCAGCACATACAGATGCACTTCTAAGAATAGGAAATTTTTCTTACAGTTTAAGTTAGTTTGAGAAGAATTCTCTGTCATAGCAAGAAGCATTGTACATGGTTTCGATTTGTTTTGGCCAAGTTGTGAAAACAATTTATCTATTATTTTTCATGGTTAATTGCAAAACCTGATTTCTCTGAACCTCACTGTCTCCATTCCTGTCTTCCTTTTTTTTTTTTTTCTTTCTTCTTTTCTTGCTACGATTATCATTCTTTATCGTCTTGGTTTGGGTGATTCCATTATGGTTCCAGTCTCCTCCAGCTTTCTTCGGCCTTAAATCTTGTTCTGCCAATCACATTCATAAACCTGTCTTCAAACATCAGCTTTCTAAGACACTGGATGCTTTTAGCTAAAACGAATTAAAATGTTTGAACACAAAACACAAACACTTGGGAAATTGGGGATGTAGAAAAATAAATCACTAAAAGAGTAACACAGAGTAACCCTAATTGGTGGCTGCATTTGAGTAAACATGTAGCTTTTATCAGAATATTTGCAAAAGGGTGTTTTTAAGTTATTTAGAGCTGAGATATTTTTAACCCGACTCCAATTTCACAGATATGTCTACTTCTGTGTCTGCATCTATAATGGTCTCTTTATCTCAATCTTCAAGAATCTGTCTCTCTCCTACTCCCTAATATAATCACATTATGTTTATACTTATTATGTATTGTAATAGTTATATTGATTAATACTTCAAAATTATTAAATAATATTAATATTATAAACATTAATTATACATAATAGTATTATATTGAGGATTTGCAGAAGAGATAAAATGATGTAGAGGATACACTATTTCTAATATGTACTTCTGTTTTTATACATTATTATATTATGTTATACTATATTATATAATTATATCATATAGCATATTATTATGTATAGCATATAATAAATAATAAATTATAATATAATTTATAATATCCCATTATATATTATATTAATAATAACAATATAGTTATATAATAGATTATATATTATGTGTAATTTTACAATATAATATATCAGAAATAGTGTATTAATTGTAAGTTAATAAAATTATGATATACCATAATTATATATTAGAAATAGTGTATCCTTTACAACAGTTTATCTCTTGTGTAAATCCTGAGTATAATACTAACTGTCCAAACATAGGAAGTATAACAAGATCATTCTAGACAATATGCTTAATATTTTAACTGATAGCTCTAAAAAGACAGTTAAATGTGGCCAGTCTGTAAGACTTAAGTCACATGAGACAACATAAACATAGTTAGAAACATAGTGTTTTAGATTAGTGACTGTAGCACATCAAATAATAACATTCTGAATTCAATTTGGAGTCATATTCTTTAATCTCTTCCAGGTAATTCTGAGTGGGAACAGACTACAAGTTAAAACAGTGCAAAAAACAAACAAACAAACAAAAAAATGACACGCACACAAAATCAGAGAATTTTAAAACTTTTGCCAGACATCAGAGTGACAGATACAGCTACATATCTCCAAGGATGCATTATCTATTTCCTCCTTTTAATCAGTGAACTTTCTACCCAGAGTTTAAACTGAGCACATAGTCAGAGATTGCATTTCACAACTTTCCTCGCAGTTATGAACCATCCCATAAATGAGTTCAGGACAATTGGGGAAGGACAGAAATGACATGTTTTAACTTCCAGGCCTTTGCGTTGAAATGTTTTGTATGAGTGTGGTATTGTGACTTATAATGAGAAAAATATATTCGGTCTTTGTCCCCATTCCTCCCATTCCTGTCACAGGGCTCCTAACACTCTTGGAATTTTCTAAGGGTAGAGAGGGGAAAAGGTATCTTCTGTTGTGTTAATGAAGTGACTTTTGGACCCCACCTAAATTTGTGGCCTGGTTGACAGGATCTCAACCATGTGATTGGAGGGTTAGACTTTCAGTCCCACCCCAGACCTCCAGGGAAGGAGCTGGAAGTTGAATCAGTGGCCAATGGGCAATTTAATAATTGTGCTATTGTAATGAAGCATATATAAAACCCCAAAAGTGAAATTTGGAGAGCTTCCAGGCTGGGGAACACGTGCTGGGGAAGTGGAGCACTTTGAGGGGACATCAAAGCTCTGCACCCTTTCCCCAGACCTTGTTCTATGCATCTCTTCTACCTGCCTGTTCCTGAGTTATATCCTTTTATAATACTCTGATAATCTAGTAAGGGAAATGTTTCCCTGAGTTTTGTGAGCCGCTCTAGCAAATTAACTGAACCTGAGGAGGGGTTCATGGAAAACTGAAATCTATAGCCAGCTGGTCAGAAACACAGGTGGCAACCTGGACTTGTGATTGTTGTCTGAAGGTGTTGGGGGCTGACAGTGGGGACCCATCTTGTAGGACTGAGCCCTTGCTGCAGAATCTGATGCTATCTCCAAGTAGATAGTGTCAGAATTGAGTTGAATTGTAGGACACCCACCCCGTGTCTGAGAATTGCTTGAAGGTGTGGGAAGAAAAAACCCACATATTCGAAATGGGCACAGAATATTAAGGAAGTAACCCATTCTCTCTTTTCTTTCCTTACTGTGGGTTGGCATTAGAAGATGAATAAACTCATTCTTACTGATGCCAAAGAGGATCATGGCCTACATGATGGGAAACAACAAGCTGATCTCTTGCTTAACTTTGTGGAGCAGTGTTGAAATACTAACCATTTTTTATTAGTAATTAGATATTGTTCTGACACCACTTCAGCCTTCAGTCATCTTTATATACTCAGGAAAATTCCCTGCCACTTTAGTGCAAATAGCCAAATATTTGTATATGGTAAACAACTCATGCCTTTATCCCTATGCTTTAATTTTGTGTGTCCAATATAAGATGAAATGCAGTCTTTTCTAAAATTACTAATCCAAACAATCAGCCTAAGGAGACACACACATACACACACAAAGAAAGAATACAACACATAAGCCTCAACCATTTTCATTCACAGAAGCAAATCTTACTTCATTGACTATGTTTAATGATCACTTCCTCCTCAGAGCCCACCTGTAAGTCAGCGTTAGGTTCCATAATCCTGAGGCACAGGGTACCAAGAGATGTCCTTTACCACGGGGTTTAAGATCTCATTTGTACATTTATTTCCAAGATTAGCTTTCCAAATTCCAAATTGTAATGAAACTTTGAAAAGCATTTAACCTTCATGAGGCATCTGAAAATAAGTGCTTATGAAAATGAAAAGCTTGGCACCCTCCAGAGGCCCTATATCAATCCTCACACTCACTCTCTTCATTTTCATATTCACATGAAGTTCCTGATAATAGGGTTGGCAACAAAATCTCCAATTACTGCTGGACAACAGTGCTGTGTGCATGCTGAAACTTGATCAACCTGCACTTAATAAGAACTTGAATCTCAATATCTATGTTGAGTTTTAAAAAGCATTAGATTGCAAAGGGAAATTTTTTCTGTTTCATTAATTTTATAGTGAATGGCAATTTCCCACACATCTCATCCTACTGAATAAATTTGTTCATTAGCATAAAAACAATAATTCATAAAATGCTCATCTAGGTGAGTACTCAATTTTTATGTGCAGTCATGGTGCATTTAAAAAATTTATTTCACTTTTTAGAAACGAATTTTAACCATACTTTTGATTTCTTCTGTCACGTGGAGTTCTTTCAAAGATCAGGAATATGCTAGGTATTTTGATTTAGATGAACAAATAATAAATATCCAGTTTGGGAGGAATATAGTCACATATGATTTTATATAAACACAAACATATATGTATCCAAAAATATATCTATATATATATATATAGATATGTAACTGTATATGTAGGTATGTGTATGTGGGTGTATATATATGGTAAATATGTATTGCCTCAGCAATTGATAATATACAAATAGGTGTCTATCTATATATACAGCTGTTTGTATATTATTAAATGCATGTGCAACATTCATGGAAGCAAAAAATGTCATCATTAATCCTAAAATTCTAAGCATCTTCAAAATGTCAATTACTATGACAGGGTGGTAGGGATTCTGATATAAAATAGTCTTTATCTTCAAGAAATTTTCCACTTTAAAGGGCTTTTAATTTTCATTCAGAAAAAAACCTGTTTATAGCTCAGTGTGATAACTGCTATCATGCCTATAAATACTAGGTATTATGAAATTTCTGGTAAGAGGCATTTAACCAGGTCTGATGTGGGAGAGACTGGAAGAGGTAAGATTTTTAAAGTAGATAATTTTGAGATTATCTTGAATTGCAAACAAGAGATAGAGAAATGCACACCCCTGCTATTTCAATGTATAAAAGAAACATCTGTGCAAAGACAGAGTATAGGTGAATGGAATTTGCTGCCCTACGGTCTGTCTCTTGGCATGTGGACTATTTGGGGCTGATTGTTTTTTAAGAAACAGAAGACTAAAAGAGCTTTTCATTTTGCTTTCTCTACTAAAGGCCTAAAAGAATTTAAAGAATCTGTTCCAGGAAGAGAGTGATCACTACAGGTAACTACAGTATAATATTAACTAGGTGTGGTAGATAGCAAGAAACTTGGCAAATTTGTTAAAATATCTCTCCATGTCCTATTGTTTCTGTCCAGTCCAGCAAAACTTGTTTACCAAACATTTAGTCTTTTCATCTTCCTGTGAATTGTCCTACATCTCTTTGAAGTCCCAGATCCACCCCCGACCCCCTTCCCCTTAGCTCAAAATGACCTAGAAACCCTCTACTGCCTGACTGCCTGTGGGCTTCATATTCTCATGGAGCCCTATCCATATTCAATTAAATGTGATTTTTCTCCTTTTGACCTGCCCTATGTCAACTTAATTCTTAAAATGGCCAGAAGAATCATAAACAGTAGAGGAAAAAATTTTTTTTTTCTTCCGGAGCAAGCAGTGGATCGCATGTACATTGTTCTTTGTGGAGAACACTGTGCAAATGAGGTCAGGGTCCTTGTTGGAACCAGATGCTCCTACTCCATCCCTCAGCACCTCTTTTTTCCATTGTCCCACCAACAGTTTCGATCATACAGCCATCAGAATGAAGAGGATAATTTTGTATTCAAAACCATGGAAAAAAATCGTTTTAAATTGGTAACTAATTTGATGAGAGACAGGGGTAAATGGGATAAAATTTTTCATAACAAGATTTTTTCTCTTCGATACTTCTTTCCTTATTCAATGTGTCATAATTATTAAATGATAGTGTCAGTATATAGAGATAAATATGTCTTTTACCTTGAAAAGAATACGCTCGACTCAAAGAAAGATTGTTAGTAAAATTGTGCATTTAACATTTCCCTGTAATTAAAAATAACAATAATACATACATACATAAATTTTCCTATGATTTTTATTTTAGCTTCTTTTTCCTATTTTAGTGTTTAAAACAGAGACATGACTTCTGTAAATGTTTCTGCTGAGAGTACTTGAAATTCACTAAAGTCCATACTGCAAACCATAAGTACAATTTCCTCTTTAGAGTATTTTTCTTAAGTAATGGTTTTCCCCAAGTCTATTTTCCTATTCACTTTTCTAAATTTTTGCTTTCAATTACATTCCAGGGAACTGCCCCTTCACCCCCAAAATTTGGTTATACTTTTGTAAGGGTTAAATTGTAGTGTAGGGCTAACCTGTAGCCTTGGGAAATAACAGATTTGTTTTGATACTGTAGGTTAAGAGATAACAGCCTTGTCCTATCAATCAAGGGAACAAAAGTTCAAGGAAAATCAACTGGATTAGTGTTTGGATTGGGGCAAGGGCATGTCTGAACTGTTTCCACCCCCATCTGGGAACTATTCCTTTGTTCTGTTCCCAGGTGATAAAACGATGTGGTCGACTCTAAAAACTCTGTACCCCGGCTGTTCCAGGCCGCACTCTGGTCAAAAGTGTTGGTCCCAATCGGTCGGCCTTGCCTCTCATTGCAATAAACTTTGTTGTGACTGTCACTGGTGCCCGTAGCATTCTGTTTCAGGAGTCGTGTGGATGCAACACTTTAAATACAATTTAAGTCTTATATTTATAGATTCAATGTCATATGGCAGAATACTATAATTAAAATGAGCAGTTTTCAATTTAATTGCTCATATGTGTAAATACTATTTGTTTTGAAATTCAACACACATGTAGCAAATTGCTTTTTAATGGTCTACCCTGCAAACAGGTGTAGTATGCAAAGTTACAGAGAGTTTTAATAGCTTTGCCTGTGGCATTTTTTTGCAAAGGATGAATTGCAGCTACTGCCTAATTTAAAAAAACAAAAACAAAAAGATAGTGTAACATATAAAGTATTGCAGGTACCCAGATTTTCTACCAGCCAAAGGAATGAAAAATATGAGTAATAATGTTGGGAAAAAAAGTAAAGTTATGCACCATAAGATGGCCTACTGGGGGGAGGGTGGGGCGACTAACTTAAGCTCTAGTTTCTAGTTTAGAGACTCCTCTTCCAGGTTCCTCTTCCTGCCCCGCTTGCCTCAGGCACCAAATTACTACTAATGAGGAATGCAGAAGTAACAGACTATAAATTGTCCCCTCTGTTGATGCTCTGGGCTTAGACCTCTGGAGAATGATCTCCTCTGATCCCACAGGTGTAAAATAAACCTCCTGCCTTCCAACATCTCCGAGTGCCGCTTGGTTTTTCCGCCAGCGTTCCAGCCTGGTGCCGCAACAATAAGAATAATTTATCATTACTTCCATTGAAGCAACAACCAACGCTATGGCTAAAAATAAAATGACTTTGAGTCAAATGTCAAAATCATGTCATACACAGGGAGTAATTCTTGGGGAAGTTCAGTGCCCAGATTATTTGGCTACCCCTAGACACATTCTACCAGTGTTGTTGTTGTTGTTGCTGTTTTTTTTTTTTTTAATTCTTTCTGAATTCTACTTCTGTCAAGAACAATGCTTGATTATCAGTTGATTACTCTGGCATGTAAAGATAGGCAGTGACACATTTGTCCCAAAAGTCTGAGTGCAGGTTTAAACATTGATAACTTCAAATGTATAATCAGTATAACCTTAAAATTGAAAGTTTATATTTAATTTTCTTGAACATTCGTTTATTTTTGTAAATTTTTAATCAAATTTTAATTATTTTTACTTTCCATTTTGGTCCCTCAGATTGAAGGTGGTGGTATTGTCTAAAAACTATGCATTTAAAAAAAAAACAACACTAATTTCAAAGCCTAGAATTGTCTGTTCTTAACTTTTGCAACCTACAGATCTAAGTTTGGATCTTAACTCTGATACTATTTGTGGGAATTTGGAGAAAATATCAGTTATCTCCAATGAAATAATTTGAACCAACAAAATTGACTTTACAGGTTCCTGTAAAAATTAATAAAAATATATATGCAATTTCTACAATGGGACCTGAAATTTGGTAGATACTACTTAACTTTAGGCATTATAATTAATTTTGTGGATTCTTCATTTGGTTTTTAACTTCATGTAAAACATACTAGATGATGAAGACCAACTAAGGAAAAAACAGTAACATGTAAGTGGAACCCACAACAAAACGTATTATTCAATTAATATGACCTTTCTAATTATAAACCACATTTTTTTTTTTTTTTAACCACAGACTGATGAGGGAGTTATGAGGCAGGCTAAGGGGGAAAGCACAAGCTAGGCTAGCATTCCACCCCGCCCCCCCAACCTAGGTGGGATATGTGTGATATTCATTAGACACTCCCAGCTACACCAAAACAGGAAAGGACAAATAAACAAATGGTTACACCAATAAGAGTCTCCACCAGTTTATCGGAAAAAGGCAATCCCATCAATAGCCTAAAATCCAGGAACTCCCTATTGTCTTAATGCTTGCTAGAGGGAAAAACAACCTTATCTCCACAATAGCTAGGCCTCCAGTAATCTGTGTCTTTAGCATATGAAAATCCCTTTAGGAACTCCCTCTCCCCTCCCCACTCCATAAAATGGTCACTCCCACACTTACAGTGCAGCTCTTCCTGCCCACAGGTCCTGTCCCCATGTTTTAATAAAATCACCTTCTTGCACCAAAGACATCTTCAAGAAGTTTTTCTTGGCCATCTGCTCCAGACCCCACAAACACCATTATCACCCTAAATTTCATCACAGACCATCTTTTGATATGCAAAATAATACTGAGGCAATCATTTTAATTTCCACTGTATCCTCATCACAACTCAATATAGTGCAGCAACATCTTGAGGATACTGGTTTGGGGATCAGGCAAAATTGATTTGCATTCTTTGATATAACACTTAATAACTATATGTCCATGAGCAAATTTCTTAATCCACAATCACCAAATCTCAATTTCCTCAGCTATAATATATGGGCAATCAATCCAACCCAAACCCATTTATGCAATCCAGACCTTGTGATTTAGAATAAACTGACTCAGTCAGCCTAATCCTCATTCTGCCCAAGTCCCTTCCCAGGTTTTCCACACATACCTAGGATGTGAGGTGACTCTTGCCTTCTGTTCCAGGAAAATGAGTGTTTCTTGCAACTAGAACATTGGCACTCAGAAAGCATGGACATTTTTTGCTGTATTGGCTGTTTATTTCCAGTGTCCCAACACTGCAAATCAATAATAGAATTTTTATCGAATGATTCAGTTAATAGACTTACTCTCCTTATATGTCTAGGTTCTTTAAATTCTCTGCTGTTCAAAATAAAAATAATCATTACTGAGGTTCTCAACGATTTAACACTATGAGTGGCAAAAGATATAAAATTACATTGTCTTCTCTCATACCACCAGAATGTCAGAATCACAGAGACTTATTTCCTTACTGTTACAGTTTGTCCCTCCACATCTTCTAAGGCAAGAACATGTATAGACCTTTTAAAAATAGAAAACATATTGAGAAGGAAAGCCAGTGAGAGCAGATAAAAAAAAGGGCCAGCCAGATGTCCAAGGCCAGATACTCTCCTTGTCTGCTTTAGGCTTCAGTAATCTTGCTTGCCCCTTACATCAGCCAGCAGCCAGGAACCAGAAGCCTGACGATACTAGTCTGGCCCAACCCGGAAGCACATGTATTATAGAGGATCAGTAAAACCCAAGCCAGGTGCTCAGCCTTTGGAAATGACTCCACTGGGGCAGCACCAGTGCAAAATAAACAGTCTTTACTGATTCCCCGAGTGCATGTCACTTGTCTCTTCCTGGGCACCAAGTATTTGCTGTAACAATATTGTTTGCCTCTTAGATTTGTTATTTTATTTATTTTATTTTATGTTATTTTATTTTTAATTTTTATTTATTTTTGAGACAGAGAGAGACAGAGCATGAACAGGGTAGGGGAAGAGAGAGAGACACACACAGAATCCAAAGCAGGTTCCAAACTCCGAGCTGTCAGCACAGAGCCCAATGCGGGGCTCAAACCCACCAACCGTGAGATCATGACCTGAGCCAAAGTCAGACACTTAACCAACTAAACCACCCAGGCGCCCCTAGATGTGTTATTTTAAAAGGGGATGTATGTAGAAGAGTCTTTATAAAATCCTCAACACAGTGTCCATATACATAATAAGTTCTCAATAAAAAGAGTTCCCATAAAACAGATGGAGTCCCATGCAGACATCAGTCTGTTGTCATTCAGAGATAAAAGAATCTATGTGATACTGGAGTTCATAATCAACAACCATTTAAAGATGAGGGAATTGAGGATTGGAGAGGTTGATTAACTTTCTCATGGACACAGCTTATAAGGTGTAGGTAGAGCCAAGACTGAAAACCAAGCTTCATTATTCTGGCAATGACTAATGGCTATCAAAATTAGTAATGATCACTCTCAATCTGTGGTTTATCATACCTGAGACTGGAAACCACTCAGAGAATGGCAGTGAACCATGACCAAGAGAAGCAAGGATTGCTCATCTATTTCCTAGAGTATCTTTTGCTCTTGGGGGACAGTCTAATATAGTATTACTCTTTATAAAATATGTTTAAAATATTAACACGGAAGGCTTATTATTTCCTACCCTACACATGTAGAAAGTTTTTCAACTTTGCCACCAGCCTGTTTTCTCCTTATTTATTTATTTTTTACTTCAAAGTCAAAGCTAAATGGAATTATTGATGTGAAGAAACACATTTGCACAGAGAAGACTGAATCTAGGTTAAATAATAGATATCTCATCATCTCCTCACATTCTTTTAAAACAGACTTCTTTTGGGCTGGATAATTATTTGTTGTGTGGCTGCTGTTCAGTGCATTTTGGGATATTTAGTAATAACCCTGGCATCCACATACAAATGACAGTAGCATCTCTTCATTTGTGACAACAATGTCTCCTAAAATGTTGGCAAATGTCCCCTTAGATACAAAATGGTGAACAAATACTTTAGATTATGAATCAAGACATAATCTAGAGTGACTTTCAAAATTTGGTGTGTATCACAATAATCAGAAAAATTTGTTCAAACACCTCTAGCTGGACCCCCACATTGAGAGATTCTGATTGAGTAGGACTGCTGTGGGTCCACACAGTCACTTTTATACTAAATCCCCAGGTGATTTGAGCACATACAAAAGACAGAGAAACATCATCATAGAGAATAGGGAACATGAGCTCTGGTATTAGAGGAACACAAAAATAGACTCTCAGTGGCAAAGGCATCACAGGAAATCTGGCTTGGTTGCTCCACATAATCAAGGACACCTGAGCCAGAAGATATTTGTGTCACCAAAGGAGTCTAGGGACTACTGACATGCACTAATGAGGGCAAACAGAAAAAGCAGCTACCTCATCCATCCATTTCAGGCTGGACCCAGGACTGGACATAGAACCTTTGTCTAGAAGTGATGATTACAATGGATTAGCCAAGGTTTCACATTGGGCTTGATTCTCCTCCAGTTTGCATAAAGTCCAAATGACATAGTGGTCAGTATTGAAATTTACTGTATTGGATTCCAGCCTCTACCATTTCGCAAGCTAAATGACCATACACAAGTTATTTGATTTCTTTCTAAACCTCAGTTTTCTCATTTATTTACAAAATGAGGATAATTATAGTTATCTGTGATAGACAGAATAATGCCCCCCTCCCCACACACATATATTGAAGTCTGAATCTTCAGAATTCATGAATATGTCACCTTACCTGTTAAAGAAGAACTTTGCAAATGTGATTAAGGATCTTGAGATAGGGAGATTATACTGGATTATTTGGGTAGGACCAATGCAATCGCAAGCATTTTAATAAGAGGGAGATTTGACTATAGAAGAGGAGAAGGCGATATGAAAAGGGAAGCAGATATTAAGGTGATGTGACCAGAAGCTAAGGAATGCCAGTGCCCTCTAGAATTTGGAAGAGGCAAGGAAGGGATTCTTTCCTGGAGCCTCCTGAAGGTGTAGGCCTTGCTGACACCTTGAATGTAACCTCATGAGACTCACTTCAGGTGTTTGATCTCCAAAACTGTAAGAGGACAAATTTGTGTTATTTTAGGCCATTAAGATTATGGTAATTTATTACAGTAGCAACAGGGAACTAATGCATTATCTCTCTCACAGGGTTGCTATGAGGATTAAGTTAATACATGTCAAGCAATTAGAAGTATGCCTGTCCCATAGGAAGTATCAATGTGGTTCTATTTAATTTAATTTTATTTTATTTTATTTTATTTTATTTTATTTGAGAGAGAGAGAGAGAGAGAGAGAGAGAGAGAGAGAGAGAGAGAATCTTAAGCAGGCTCCATGCTCAGTGTGGAGCCCAACACCAGGCTCAATCCCATGACCCTGGGACTATGACCTGAGCCAAAAGCAAGAGTCAGACTTAACCAACTGAGCCATGCAGGTACTCTTCAATGTGTTTGATTTTATTGTCCATACTGCATTGTATGTCTCTAAATCATAATTTTGTTCTAAATAATCTACCATTACTAACTTATTCTATAATGTTTTCTCAGTAAACATATCAATGGTTTGCATGATGGAACAAGTAAAGCCTACATGACATTGTCCTACATGTTCCAATAGCCCTAGAGCTTCTAAGACTGAGAAAACTTTGAAGCAAATTCTATTAATCCCATTTTCATCTGAATGGTGATAAAATTTCCCTGTGAGGAAGTAGGCTGCCATTGTATACATCAGAGTTATAGAGTCACCCAAGACCAAAAGTCTACATTTATTAAGGCGAAAGATTTATGCGATCTTAAGAGAAACCAGAGGATTAAAAGTCCACATTTATTGATGAAACCTATGGCTTATAATGTGTTCCTAATGTGTTCCAAACTGAAATTAAGGTCTATATGTAGATTCTTTTTTATTTTTTCTTAAAAATATATGTGGTCGGAAGTTATGCTTGAGAAATTTTTCTTTCTTAAAATTTATGTTATGTTTTGTCTTTCAAAAATTTGTCATGTACACAAATCATATACATTAAAATAAAAAACAAGATAAATAACTTCTTACTCTCCTGTCTTTATACAAAGGTGGCGTCTTGATCTGATGGTGACCAGATAGTCTTTTCTAGTTCCATAAAATAGTTCAATTAATATCCTTACAATATGTTCAATTTATAAAACACTTTTGCATATGGTGTTTTATTTGCATCATAGCTAAGAGGTAAGTAAGGAATGTATTTAATATTAGTCCTATTTTATGAGTAAGAAAATTGAGGGAAAAGCATTTTAATGATATACTTCATGCTACCTCCTTACTCAATAGTAGAGAAAAGGTTATACATTAGATCTTCTGATTCCTAATTCAGCCTGTTCAATATTTTTGGTATAATTGGTTAGATTTTTCAGGCCAAGAGGAAGAGACACATTAGCATTTCCTATATGAATTTAGTGCAAAGAAATGGAGATGTACGTAGAAAAGCATGTATATTTTTAGCAGCAAAATCTACACAATTCCTAGCCTCAAACTGTAGAACAAGAAGAGACTTCACAGAGAAGCAGGGAAGTTCTTCAGCACTGTGTGTGATGAAAGCCTGTCTGACTGACCACACCATCTTGCCTTACCCATGTTCTTTACATGGAGAATTTCAAGGACTCTTTCTGGTGCTGTTTATCATGAGCTCCATATTTTCACAATAACCTGAGATAGTACTGATATGATGATGCTCAGCCCATAGCTGCTCACCTCTGGCTTGTTCCAAGTCGCCAGGTCAAGCCACTGTGGCTCTGGCAACACATGGTCTCTTACCAGGGCTGTAGTTCTGATAGAACTCTAAAGAGGGTCACTATCCAAGGGTGAGCCCATATGGGTCCAGAGTGCCTGTGTAGAGCAGTTGCTAAGGATAAAAGCACATTTTCCTTTACTGTGTTCAGAACTTTACTGCATGACACTGTGCCATTGATTTATGTACATAAATACTTTCATTCTTAGATCGAGGAAAAATGAGAAAGATTTTATCCTGTTATAGAACACATGCTGTCATTTGAAACATGATTAGGCAGTGTATTTTTAAAACTTTTTAAGCCAGATAAACAAACTTTAGAAATAGGGTGAAAATACTGTTAGTAGTATTCTATGAGGATGTCAGATTTAATGCATAACCTTCCTGACTTTTTAATAACTATGTCATGTCGACTGCTGGTAATTACCAAATAAAGTGAAAACCTTATTTAACCATCAGGGCAACAAAGTGACACTTGATATTAGCAGATCTATTATTTGGTAGTTCATACCCTCACATTTTTTTAAAGCAAACATCAAGTGGAAATTGATGTTCCTATTTTTTTTTTTTTTGGTTGTTACTTATCGATTTAATCGTAACAATGTACATCAGAAGGATTTTGCATTTTTAAAGGGAAATATTAAATATTCATTGAGAGAGTTTTCTTCATTTGTGAAGGATTACTCAATACACGGTCATGACAATTTCACACAATGAAAGACATTGCTTTGAGTCATCGAGCGTAGTCCCTCACATCAAGTGCGAACAATTCGGAATTTGCTCCTCTCCATCTCATCAATTCTCACTTATTCTTTTCTCCTTCCTTGTTACTCCTTTAAAAATAGAATCCAGAAGCCTAGGTCCTTGGTGTTAATGCCTGCTCTGGGAAATTCTGCAGTCATTTTTTCCCCCCTCTCTTATATTTTTAATCCTTTATCCATTGCTTTCCTATTCTAAATTGAAGAAAAAGTCACTCTTTGGCTTTATCTGTTTCTCAAGGGACCCACTTCCAACATCATTTGTAGAATTCAGAGTAAAGCTCTCAACTATGGGGATAACCACTGACTAGACCATATGAATATCATTGATCTTTCCCACATTCTTACATTTCATTTACTATTTGGTTCATTTTAAACTTTACCTGAAAGAGAAAAAAATATATACTCGATTTTTTTTTCTTCTGTTTCATATGATCCTTAGCATGCCTCCCATATTTTCTGAGTTTCTGAGTTTCCCATCTGTGATTTTATGATTTATAAGAAATGTATATTTGGTCATTCAGATAATCAAAATATATTTCTCCTATGTATCTGGTCTTGGTCCAGAGTTCCAGGTTTGGGTTCGCAGCTCCTAAAACCCTTGGAATTTCCTGTGATGTGGACCATAAAGTTGTCTTTTGTTATTTTAATGATGACCTCTGGAAAGCCCCTAGGTAACCTAAGAATGGAGGCTGATTACCAGGAGAGCTAACCAAGTGATTACAGGGTTGGAACCTTAAGTCCCACCTCCCTGAGCACCGAGGAATCAATCACCAATGGCCAATGATTTGATCAATCGTGAATATGCAGTGAAACTCCATAAAGAACCAAAAAGAACTGGGTTCTGAGAGCTTCCAGGTTAGTAAACATGTGGAGGTTCAGGGAGAGTGTCATGCCTGGAGAGGGCATGGAATCTCTGTGCCATTTCCCCATACCCTGTGCTGTCCATCTCTTCTTCTCCTGGCTGTTGATTTGTGTTTTCTGTCATATTCTTAATTAGCTGGTGTATGTAAGTAAGCGTTTCCCTAAGTTCTGTGAGTCTCTCTAGCAAATTAAAAGAACCTAAGGTGAAGGTCATTAAAACCTCCAGTCCATCACAAGCACAGGTCATGGCTGGGGATTGCAACTGGCATCTGAAGTAGGGGTGGGGAACAGTCCTGTAAGGCTGAACCCCTAACCTGTGGAATCTGATAATATCTGTGAGTAAATAGTGTCAGAATTGAGCTGAAGTTTTGCACACTGGCTGCTTTCTGAGAATTGCTTGGCATTACGTGTGGGGAAACTTCCCCCACCCTCCTTACATTGGAAGTGTGTCTGGGAACCCCCCAAAAAACCAACATAAAATGAAGTATCTTTCACTTGATGCATATTTACACTTTATAAACTCATCTGTGACCAAACTACACTTAGATACTGAGTTAGTTATGTATGCCGAAAATTTTGCACCTTTTCTTTTTTTAAATTTTTTAATGTTTATTTTTGAGAGAGAGAGACAGAGTGCAAGCAGGGGAGGGGCAGAGAGAGAGGGAGACACATAATCCGAAGCAGGCTTCAGGCTCTGAGCGGTCAGTACAGAACCCGACACGGGGCTCAAACCCACGAACTGTGAGATCATGACCTGAGCCGAAGTCAGATGCTTAACCACCTGAGCCACTCAGGGGCCCTATACCCTTTCTTAACATATGCACATTAGAGGCAGTGGCATAGTGATAAAGATCATGGATGCTGATGTAAGATGCTTTATGTTCATATATTTCTTTCGATGATGTATTAGCTGCACGACTTGCAACTGCAAGTTGCTTAAGATTTTAGAGGTTATGTTTGTATCTTAGAGATAATGTCTATGGTTTAACTGAGTAAATACTACACTCCAAAACAGAAGCACAAATATAATCCTAACTAATTGAATATTTGTTTCAGTTAGATTGGCCTAAGGAGGCTTTGAGGGAGAACTGTAGATCTATGAAGTTTGGGTGTAAAATAACAAGTTTAAATTTCCTCTGAGGTTTATTAAGTGCTTTAGAATCAAAATTCACATGGAATGTTTTTAATTATACGTGCCATAAATGATATTACAGAGAAATAAATGGTTGATCCTCATTGCAATACAAGTCTATAAAATTACCATTTGGCACTCTATTTTATACTAGATGTATCTTTACATTTAGACATTTTGCAAGAAACTGGAAGTACTTATTTGCTCTAATTATCCCACTATCATTTTTTCAACTAAAAAGTTTTCCAAAACATTTAATGATTTTTTGACACTAGATGTGTAAAACATGAATCAAACAAACATCCTTTAGACTCTATGGTGCTCAGTATTACTGTAAAAAATATGTCTTAGAGTATGTTTTGTCTATTCTTTTAACTATAATTTAACTGTAATATAATTTAATTATAATTTAATTTAACTAATTTAATGAATTCTTTGGGGGCAATTTTCCCATGGATGTCTCAATATACATATAAGTATATATATGTGTACATTCAGCTAACTCTGAAAATCTGCTATATTAAAGATAAATTTAAATGATACTTTTTGTTTTATTTTTTAACACTAACAACACATTTCTGTAAGTAAAGAGAGTTAACAATTTTCACCATTCCCAATGATGAATCAGTATCAACACAAGTTTTGCGAGTATTCCTTGAAATTATAGATTGTTTTGAATTGGAAGAAATTTTGCTAATTAGCAGATCTTGAAAGAGCGGACCTAGGCTGGCCGATTCCATCTTGTTCTGTGTCCTCCATCTTGAGTGACTATGTCCCCGACATGGCCCCCTTTCCGGGGGAAAAAACCTCAGACCATGTCTCCTCTCCTTGAGTAACTTCCCGATCAAACTATGCCCAGCAACCTGCGTAACAGGACTCTGACCCTTCCCCAGCCAATCGGCTGAGGCCACGACCCTTCCCCAGCCAATCGGCTAAGGCCGTGACCATTACCTCACCAACTGCCCCCTAGACCCCTATAAAACCTTTGTGCTTTTGAAACTGGCTCTCTCTCCGGCATCTTGTAGGGGATTGAGCTCAAGCTAGCTCGAATAAAGGCTCTTTGCTTTTGCATCAGACTTGGCTCCCTGGTGGTCTTTGGGAATCACGAATTCTGGCCATAACAATCTTACTCCTTACCTCTTAAGATGTAAATACTAAAATTGGAGAATTAGAGAAAATGACCCGGAGGCAAGCTCTTTTCTAGACTCAATCTGGGACCTGAATACATCATCATTTTTTTTTTTCTCTCTCTCTTTCTTTTTTTTTTAAACCAATTTTCCTCCAATATTTTTACATGTTCTTCCAACCTAAATAATTAATTTCCTCTAGAGAATAACACTTAGTTTCTGCTGTTTGAATACATTGCAAGTTACCCATTGTGAAAATGGATTTTAAAAAAACTCCGTTCTCATCAAAAGTACTTAACGAATGCAGTCTTCCAAGTCACTTTAACACGAACAGTCTAAAACTGACATCGACCAGATTTACTGTTACTCAGAAAGTGGGGGAGGAATCCTCTAAAATTTAAAGTGCTGCTCTTGTAGATTTAAAAAATGCTGTCTCTGCTGCCAAGAAGTTTTAGATTTCAGATGATTTACCTTTGAGAACAACCAAGGATCAATAAGAGGGCTGAAGGAGTATAGAATGAGTGAAATAGGGAAAAAAAAAAAAACTGAAAGAAACATTACAGAAAAACAAATAGATCTGTAGTATGGGAAAAACATAAATCATGGGCCGATAAAAGAGAGATTGTAAGTACCAAACTGAGAGACCTGTTCTTTTGGAAGAAAGAACGAAAGGAAGGAAGGAAAGAAGGAAGGAAAGAAAGGAAGAAAAGTACAAATTAAGGGAACAATTCACATATTTTCTTCACCAGAATAAAACAAGTCATGACATTTTCAGGCAGGTTATGAAGTGAACATGTCTCCCAAATGATACTATAAGCGTAGTCACTGTCCTGAGAGTGGAGTTAATAAAGAAAGAGTTGTACCCGGTGAACAGTAGGCAGTTCCCTGTACTCAACCTCTGCATCTTTGCTGGCCACACTCGCAACAAATTTCTTAGAAGGAACATTGTAAAATTAGCTATATGTTAAAAGAAAACCCAAAAGGGGCACCTGGGTGGCTCAGTTGGTTAAGCATCTGACTTCGACTCAGGTCATGATCTCACAGTTCATGAGTTTGAGCCCCGCCTTGGGCTCAGAGCTGGACAGCTCAGAGCCTTGAACCTGCTTCAGATTCTGTGTCTCCCTCTCTCTCTGCCCCTTCCCTGCTCTCTGTCTCTGTCTCTGTCTCTCTCTCTCTCTCAAAAATAAATGAACATTAAAGAAAACCCAAAAGATAGGCTCATCTCCTTCTTTCAAAATGTTTACATTCTAACACCTTCAGAAACCTTTCCAGATCCTTAATACTCATTTCTCAATATGAACATAACCTTTACTCTCAGCTAGCAGGTATATTTATTTTGCCCATCCTCTAGCGAACAGCCAGACCTTTTTAAATTTAGGTCTATACAATTTGGATCAAGATCATATTTGATTCTCTATTCAGATAAACCTTTGAGACACTATAGCTCATTCAATAGAACTCCTCATCTCCAACTTTTGCTTATAGTGATTACTTCTATTAGATCTGAATTTTCAACATTACTTTTGACCTGAAATCTCAAGATCCATCATCTCCTTCTAAAATGCCTTACATAGACAGTTATGTTCAAAATTGAATTGCCATAGTTACCATTAACCAAAAATTGTAATTATCTAAATTTCATGTAGGATGAACCCAAGTATAATGACTGAGAAATTTGAATTCTATACTCTACACAGTATTTAGATAAAATTAAACGTTCAGGGGCGCCTGGGTGGCGCCATCGGTTAAGCGTCCGACTTCAGCCAGGTCACGATCTCGCGGTCCGTGAGTTCGAGCCCTGCGTCAGGCTCTGGGCTGATGGCTCGGAGCCTGGAGCCTGCTTCCGATTCTGTGTCTCCCTCTCTCTCTGCCCCTCCCCCATTCATGCTCTGTCTCTCTCTGTCCCAAAAATAAATAAATGTTGAAAAAAAAATTAAAAAAAAAAAATTAAACGTTCATTTTTATTTTTACAGTATAGACTTAAAAACCTGGAAACATAGAACATATAATTTTATCTTATAAAGCCATTTGGTAATGGAACCATTTATTATGCATAGTCATTTATTCCAGAGTTTATCTCCACCCTGAACTCGTATATTGGGTACGTCTGATACACAGAAATATTTCAAAGAATTTTGTAGGCTTCAAAACCATAATAAACTTGAAACTTCTTAGAGTGACCGTGATGCAGTCTCTTTTAAAATATTGGAAATCCAGGGGCACCTGGGTGGAGGCTCAGTCGGTTGAGCAGCTGAATGCTTGACTTCAGCTCAGGTCATGATCTCACGGCTCATCAGTTCTAGCCCCGCATCGGGCTCTGTGCTGACAGCTCGGAGTTTGGATCTTGCTTTGGATTCTGTGTCTCCTTCTCTCTCTCTGCCCTTCCCCTCCTGTGCTCTGTCTCTGTCTCTGTCTCTTGCTCTCAAAATAAATAAACATTAAAAAAAATTTTTTTTAATTTAAATATGGGAAATCCCCACTGAAGATTCCTGACAAAAATTTATACTACCTCTTAAATAAAGCAAATGAGAAGGAAGACAGAAATATTTTAGGTAGCTTAAATTGTTCAAAAATTTATATATCTAGAATCATTTTTATTCTATTAATCTAAAATCTTCTTTGAAATTTATGACCATTGGTCTTAATTTCTCCCTTGAAGGAGTTCTGCTTCCTTTTGATCTTCTCATCATTCCAGTGTTTGGAATAGTACTGTCTACCCCGCTTCAAGTGTCATGTACTCACTCTTTATATATCATGATTTTGAGACTTAATTAACATTAGATGAGGCATCATGCCCAGAACTTTTGATTAGAGAACTTTCCTTCTTCTCAATAAATTTAGGGCATAGCATTTTATAACATATATTATAATACTTATAGAGAACATTTTATAGATGAAGCTGAGTGTTAGAGAAACCAAGAAACCTTTAAAAAAGTTGGTTTAAGACTCCATATTTGTCTGACTTCTGACTCAATGGTATTAAACTCTGTGTCACATCATTAACTTTAGAAATGGGCTGAACATTGTGAAGATAGGAATCAAATAAAATTTTTATATGCCAAATAATATCTTAGGACATGGTAAACAGACAATTCAAGTATAGAAGGACTTTTACTTATTCTCAAACTTGATTTTTTGCTTCTAAGGTTTAGTTTCCCTACCTCTACTTTACATTTTATTAACCTTCATTTGAATCAAAGCTAAGAATATAATGGTTAAATGTATAATTTTACAACTGAAAACAATGTTTGGGTTCCATGGTCTGTTCTGTCATGTTGGAAATATTTTCAAATATAATAACTGTCAGTATCTTGTGGCTGTAGGAAATGAGCATCATAAACTATTAATGGACAAATTTGTATGCTTTCCTGAAAAATATTTGTTGTATATTACATGTTCATTTTATCGAAATGTTTACATTCCAAACGTGTGTAGATAGGTGAGTAAGCTCATGCCTTGGTTCTATATCTTGGTGCTATACATGCATAGATTGACAGAAAAAAATTAAAATGAGAATATAAAAAGCTATTCTTGTTAGACTTACATAAGATAGACATTTCCGGAATTTAGGGAAGGGACCAAAATACAGAACAAGATTAGGGCTATAATTGCACACCCACTTGACTTTGATAGTAGGCACTGGAGCCAGCAATGGGATAGAAAATTAATAGCTAAGGAGGAGACAAAAATAAGTTTGCCTTCAGGAAGCTATAAAGCAAAAACTGGCAACAGCCACACATTTTGTTATCTTATAGGCATCTTTAATTAGGTCCGTTTCATAAGTGAACTGTAACATGTTAAAATGAATGCAGTAAAACTACTTTTTTTTTCTTTTGTCTATAGTCAATTTAAATTTGGGGTAACACATTGAAAACCTTTCATTGTTTTTAAAAGTAAAATAGGTGGAATTCAAATAGTATCTTGCCAACTTGAGCATTTATGTACATAACATTTAAATGATCATTTCTTGTCATTGTCTCCCCCCACCTCAAAAAAATACACACTTTCACCTGGAGTGTACTAATTCATAGGCCAGACAACATAAAAACTCTAAGACATGAATAATTTTAGAGACAATATATAAATGGAATTCTAGATCAGCAATTTCAGGAGATTCACAAATGGTGTGCTGGTTTACTCGCTATGCCCATTAATTCCTTACAGAATTATTATTTACTGACTTATGTAATGGACATGAAAATACATTAAGCTGAACTCCTAAGGAATCTTTATGGTTCCAAATTATGAAATACCATCAACGTTTGATTCAAAGAAGAGCACTTAAGCAAAGACATGAAATCTTTATTGGAAAGAATATCCCTTAAAGACAACATGTAGCTCATTGAGAAATTAGATTTCACTAATAATAAATGAAGGAGATGTTTGTTACAAAAAATAAAACTCTAGTAAAGATGAATATGTTCTAGGGTAAACTAAGTAAAGAGGTATTTTTCTATCATGTGGACAATATTTGAGAAACCTAATGTTCTGACCAAATGATGGTCAAGTTTTATTTGAATTGTAGAGATAATGTTCACAGTAAATAGCAAAAATGTCCCTATACCACATATTATATTTTTTCTTTTAATAATTCATATTATATGGTATTCCAAGTTGGTTTATCAACATAATCAAGGCTTCATTTCTCCAAACAACTGCTACATAATTTATGAAAAGAGAAAAGTGAAATAAACTAAAAGGCTCAAAAAATACTCTTTAAATTGAATCCATTAAAAGTGATACTAATGTTTTAAACTGACTTGTATGGCAGTTATGTGTACATATAGTTTGAAGAGTAAAATAATTCTACAAAGTTTCTTATGAAAAAGAGTAGTCTCTGCCATTGTTTCCTTTGTCCCACTCTTCTAAGGTTTCATTTCAGTTAGCTCACTACTTTTGACTTATCCCATTACAGGCAAATGCTGTGTTTGTATTTTGATTTTTTAGGTTTAAATATTACAGATTTCCCACCACAGAAGATGAAGAATTAACTCTATGCTTTCATCCCCATAGCCTACTTATATGCTATCATCCTCCCAATTCAGCTACATGATAATTATGGTTAGACCAATGTTTACTTTATGAAAAAAATGCATATGCTATTCATAATTATTCAGTAAAGTATGATTACTTTAAACTTTTACTAAAAATGTACCTATGATTTCTATAATTTTTTTAAGTTGCCTTCTTTAGTGTTGGTGTTGTGTTTTTGCCTATTTTATTTTATTTTACTGAGAGAGAGAGCATGAGTGAGGCAGACAGACAGAGAGAGAGAGAGAGAGAGAGAGAGAGAATCTTAAGCAGCCTCCATGCTCAATGCAGAGTTCAACACTGGGCTTAATCCCACGACTGTGGGATCATGACCTGAGTCGGAATCAAGAGTTGGACGCTCAGCTGACTGAGCCACTCAGGCACCCCTGCTTAGTTTTCAACGTACACTTTCCAGTACACTCATTCATATCTAAATTTTTCTTAAAACATTGAGACCATCAGGTATTCCATTGGTTTCATTTTTCTCCATGTCTCTTGGAGCACTTGGGCTGATCTGTCCTGGACTAGTTGCTCTCTATACCAGTTGCACAGATGCCATCTTGAGATTTCTATTAACCATTTCCCAGAGATTCTATTAGATCTCTAGTTTATATATCCTAAGGCAGTTTGTTCCTTTGTGTTGTAGACTCTAAGTCTGGAGTTCTGTCTTGTCCAGAAAGAAAATGGACACAGTATTAAGATGCGAGAGAGGCTAATGTCCGGGAGGAGACAAGAGCCCCTAGTAAGGGTCCTTGCTATGTTTTTATTAGGATCAGAAGGCTTACAAGCATGATGGACATGCACAAAGAGACAATGAAATCATGATCATTAACTCGTGTGTGAGGGAAAGGGAGTTTCGAAGATATGTGGTGTTAGGAGTTCGGGTCAATACAAAACAAAGTCCTGGCATCAGGCAGATGGTTGTTTATGGCAGGCATGAGGCACCAAGTCTGCTTATCTTAGCTAAAGGGATAAGACAGAGCATGTTACTTCAGGGTCAACAAGGCATCTTTCTTTGGCTAATTAGTTCCACTCTGGGCAACTTCACCCTGCTGAGGTCTACCTTGTTTACCAGTTTACCTATAATGGTCTTTCCTTCCTGCAAAAGCAGCTTTCTGCTATTGTACTAAACTGGGGTGGGGTGGGGGGGGGCGCTTCTTCCCTTAATACCTAATCTTGATTACCTAATCTTGGATGCTTACATCCTGAGGCTTTCTATTCCTATATACCTTGTTAACCCATGGGTACAAGCTCAGGGAATTCCTAAGTTTATGCCCCACACCTTCGTTTTAGTGGAGTACATCTGCCAAAACCATCTAAAAAAGAGAAAATGGTAAAAAAAATGTTTGAGGATGTTAAATTTTTTTTTTATGTTTTATTTATTTTGAGAGAGAGAGAAAGAGAGTGAGCAGGGAGGGACAGAGAGAGAGGACAGAAGATCCGAAGCAGACTCTGTGCTGACAGCAGGAACCCCAACGTGGGGCTGGAACTCATGAACCATGAGATCATGACTTGAGCCGAAGTCGAATGTTCAACCAACTGAGCCACCCAGGTGCCCCATGGATGTTAAGTAAAAACATATTAATTCCTTCCTGACACATGCTAGAGTGTTGAAGTTTTGAAAAATATTCACAGTTGAAAATAATTTTGATTCAATATTTTATAGACATTGTCCCATTGCTTTTGGCTTTTGGTGTCACCATTGAGGAATCTGAAGCCATTGTGTTTCCTTATCATTTGTATGTGACTTTTTTTTCCCTCAAATCTTATAGAATTTTCTTCTTGTCTACAATGTTATAAAATTTCATGTGCTTTGATGTGGTTCTACTTTCAAACATGTGCTGGGCATGTCAAACTATATACCTGTTTTGGGGAACATCTTATTTTAATTATTTTATGTATGATATTCTCTCCTGTTCTATTCTTTTTCGTTTGTTTGTTTTGTTTTTTCAGAGTAAGCATATATTCAGATATTAGGTTTCCTGGAGCAGACCTCTGATTATCATACCATCTCCTTATTTTCCTTATTTTCCTTATTTTTGTCATTTTGCTCTCTTCAAGGAGATTTCTCCAACTTTATATTTCAATATATCTGTTAAGTTTATTAATTCTGCCATCCTTACTTTAATTTCCTATGGTTGGTTCAATTACCAGAGTGTCCTTTTATCTTTTAAATAGTAACTTTTTTGCATAGTTGCAATGTAATAGCTTTTGACTCTGTTATTAATGCTTGTTTTTTTTTAAAGCTTTTCTACTCTTTGCATAATATCTACTTCATCCAAATTGTTTTCACTTTGTTTTATTCTCTTTCCTTTAAAGGTTTCCCTCAGATGTCTGGTAATCCTTCTTTGTTTGCTTGCATTTAAAGTGGGAAATGAATAGCTGACTTTAAACTCTGGGCTTGTGGATGTAAATTGTCTTCTGAGATCCTCACTCTAGGGTAATGTGATTGGCCTATTTAGTTGGGGAAACTTAGCTATCAGGGTCTTTGTGTCTTTGGGGTTCATTAGACATCCCAGTGGAGAATTTGCCAATTTTCTATCTGTAGAGAAACGATATGTTTGCTGGCAGTTGGGGGATTGTGTAGAATTGTGTCTGGATATCTCAGAAAATGGAATACTTAATTAGATACTTAATCCTACTGTATCAATAGAGTCTAATTAGGAGATAGAACCCACATAGTAATTTGAACAGGGTATGTAATATATAAAGAATTATTAACTATGAAGGGTAAGGAAAATTCTAAGAATATCCTTTGGCAGAGGCAGAGTTCCAAAGAAGGGAACAAACTTGGAAGCTGGGCCCCTTTTCAGGTCTGGAGTTCAGATCTCACTGGAGAAGGTATGGTTGCAGCCCTACCGGATAATGGAGAAGTTGGGTTGCTCCAGGCCAGCGCTAGTGCACACTCGCTGGGCAAACAGAGAAAATACTTCTGGGATATAGGTGGCAGAGTCTGAGGGCAGGGAACCACAGCCAGGACTGGCAAGCAAGTAACATCCCTTCTTGGTACAGATGGTTAGGAAACTAAGGCCTGAATAGGCAAGCAGCAAACATGCTTCTAAGGTACAGATGAGTGAAGCATAGAAAATGACCTCTGAGGACCTCTAGGCTGGACTCATTAGAAATTCATCCAAGGGGTGCTGCTGAAACTCTGTTGGGGGTGAGCATCACTGGGCATCTGCCTCATCAGCTGCTGACAGCTGTGCCCTAAGAGAAAAAAAAGGAGCAAATAAAAGTGTACCAGGACAAAGGTCATGATGGAAGGGGTGGGAGTGTGTGTGTCGATGATATTTTGTGGGAAGTTTGTCGTTGTGTCACGTAAGATTTCATTCAATTGGCTAGAACTTAATCGTATTATCCCTCTTAACTGTAGGCAAAGCTGGAAAATAATCTGCCCAGAATGAAGAGAAAAATGAGTTTGATGGTTACCTCGCAATATGTGCCACACCAAGATTATATGAAAGCTCGTAGGTCTTCCTGGATACCAAACTAATTGCCTACAACGAATCAATTTTAAATGAGGTAGGGTAGCTCTGTCACATTTCTTGATTCGAGTTTATGAACTGTCATTATATGAAAATAAAGAAATCTTATCACTGTTTCTCTCAAATTATTGCATTGTCAATAGGACTTTGACCCTGAGTATACATACAATGTGATGATAAAGTCACTTTTGTATTAAACACTGTCTCTCAGTATTGTGACTCCCACTTTAAGAGAATTCATTGAGTTGAAAGAGAAAAATAAACTGTAAATCTTACATTGCCTCTTGTAACCACTTTGTTGCCAATCCCATTAGTTTTTCCACAAAGAGAAAATTGATGCTGAGTATCCAATTGCTACAGGTCTGATTAATTGATTTATTTCCATGAGCATTCATCAGTGCTCATGTGGTAGGAAGTTTTAAATGCCAACATCAGTGGCAAAAGAAAGAACAGTGTTGTTGAAAGGAGCCGAGGCACTGGTGCCTAGGAACTCGTCAAATAAAAATGAGAATTAATGAGACAGCAAATTGAGATTCCCTGGAAATCACATCTCCATGATTTTGTCTGAAGGCAAGAGGAGTTAGTATCAGCCATACATACTTCAGGAAAGAAAAGGGAATGTGTTCATTTAGCTGTTTAGGACCAATGTTGTTGACTTCTGCCTCCTGTCAGGGGAAGAGCACTGTGGTTTCCCTTAATGTTCTAGTTAATATTTCATCATGTAATGAAGAAGAGGTCACTAAAATTGCCCTAAAATCTCATTGCAGACTGGATGTCATACAGGCAACATTAGATTAGGAAACCATACTTCTCAAAATCTGCATGATAAAGTTTTGCAGTTCTTTATCTGCGGGAACACGCCAGTGTTCAGGTACTAAATCTAAGCGTGGGTACCACAGTTTTGACCAGTTTCTTCTGTTTGCAGGGAGATACTGAAATAATTAAAGGCTGAAAAATTGATTTTTAATATTTTTCTCTTCTATGAGTATTCTCTTAGAGTACTCCTCGCATGTTTTGTTGGAAAATATAAACATAGGTATACAGTGATCATTTCCACATGTGGTCCCTTTCCAATGGTTCTAGGACTTGGTTCCCAGAAGGAATCCATTTTATTGTTTTGTATGTGTATTATGGGGTCACTTGACCTTCAGTGATTCTTTTAAGTAGATTATTCGCCACAATTTACTCATCATTATCTGGTGTCTCTGTTTCCTACTTCATTCCCTTTGAATGCAAACTAAATACATATTCCAGGCTAGTTTTTGGAAACATCTCTTTAGTCACCTTTCTCTTCACTGATCCGAGAATATCCAATGACCTTTTCTTACCCAAAATATGAATATAGTCAAGGTCTTCATAATTCAATGTCATTCATCAACATATTTAATAGATGTCAGACTAGTCTCCTCATTGATCCACAAGCACAAAATATTTATCCCTGTAGCCATGGTTTTGCTTATGTAATTCCTAGTTACTAGTTAATTTTTCCCGATCATTATATGTGATTCCACTCAAGTCATGATTGAATTCTTACAAGTTTCAGAGGGATATCTAAGGGTTCTGAAGGACAAAAACCCTCTATTTATTCCCTATTATTCTGTTGTATTGAGTTTTTCTCCAGTGATATTTATGCTTTAGTCCTGCTCTTAGCTCTTTATTATAATAGCATACTGTAAAATTTTCAAATATTTTTAATATTAAAAATTATACCATGGAAAATCATATGGTGTATTAAAAAATTCATGGAAGTTGTTGGAGATAATTTAAATTGATAAGACTTTCTACAGGGCAGATTTGATAATTTCTATCCTGAGCTGAATAACATCCATGAACCAATCAATTTCTGAAAATCCATCCTGTTATTCTGCACAGTATTAAATATGTGAAACTCAAAATACTTAAGTGAATCTTGTTAAATATAATTCTTATGTAAAAAATAGTTGATTTCTTCAATATGTGATCAGCTTGTCATAAGCAATAAAAAACTCAACAATGTGAGTTTTAAAATTGGTAAGTATTTGAACAGATAGTTCATAGAAAGTCAAACAAAATGGTTCAGGATTTTTTTTTTCTTTTTATTTAATCCTAACCTTAATGAAACTACTGAACACCAAAATAAAGTAAAATACCTTTTTTTTTATTTTTAGATTAGCAAAGCAGATATGATGTCAAATATCATAAAATTCTGCAGGTGGAAAAACATGCGTAAAAGAAGTCCACATTGCTGGTATGAGTATGTGAGGTCATTTGCAAAACTAAAAGTGGACATGCCCCCAGCCCTTGTACAAAAAGACATCAATAAGGATATTGTTGAAGATAATTTCAGTGCCCTCTTTATATCCTCTCTGCATCTTTACAAAAAGAAAGCTACTTCATGTGAGTGGCTACATTTTAGTCTGAGGGTTTTTCTCCCCCGCTATAAGAGTATGCTCAGACCCTGCACAGGGAAATCCAAAAGTGCTAGAAAGATAAGGTCCCTGTAAGCAGCTTGCAGTCTGTGATGGAGTGCATGAAAAGCTGTGGATAAGGGTAACAGCTTCCCAGCACTAAGAGTTCCCCAGAGTTCCAGTGGCCCACAATGGCAAGTTTCTTAAAACCTGGATTCTCTATCTTGGATTCTCTCCTTTCCCTCTGTCTCTTTTGTTACTTCCTGTCCTTGAATTTCTGGAAATCCTATCAAATAAACTATTTGTACCCCAGATTTTTATCAGGTTCTGTTTCTAGTAGAACCTCAAGTGAGAAAGATATTCATTGCAACTTTGTCTGTAAAAGGAAATAATTTGGAAAATATATTTAAATGCTTCCCTGATAAGACTGGCTGAATACATTAAAGTGCAACCTTCAACACAGTAGGATGTTTCCTTTCAAACAAAATAAATAGCTCTCCATGTGCTGATACCAAATGATAGCTAAGCTATGATTCCAGGTTTGAAAAAGCATGTAAAATAAGGAAGTACTTAGGTATGAGTTTATAGAATCACATCATATCTCAAGTAAAATGAAAAAGAATTGATAATAATAGTTATGTCTGGTATTAGAACCTGGAGGCTATAGGGCATAAATAAGGGGAATTCAATATTTTGCTACAGACCTTTTTGTGCCTTTTGATTATTCCATTTTTTGTACCTACTCAATAATTGAATAACAGTATTTCAAAAAATAGGAAAATTTTCTGTCTATGCTATTGCAGGTTGAATTTTACCTGTTCATAAGGCCTTGAGAAAATGACCTTGATAAGAAGAATAAATATATATTCCAAGGCTGTCATGCTAAGATTCTATTATTCCTTAGTAAATTTTAATCTCAAGTTTTAAATATAAGAGATATTTCACAGACCATTTGCTCTGCATGGCTGGCCATGAAAACAAAACAACAACAAAAATAAATAAAACAACATCAGTAACAAAACAACTGACTTTCTAACATGGTAAACTCATATTATGACTATGTATATGAAAACTTTCACGTATTTTGAGATATGTTTTCCAAGAACAGGGCCTGAACTGGACAAGAATATGAAGAACATTCATTGAAAGACTAGGTCAGATTAGTTTACATGTAATAAGTAAAGAAAAGTCTTGTATGTTAAAGGATTATGAAATCTGCTTGTGTAGTGGGAGCTTTATTTTCATGTTTTTATTTTTTATATAATTATTACATTCATGTTTTCCAGTCAGGAAAAAAATATTATAAGTAAAGACCCACTGTAATAAAATTATTCCTTGCTTGAAAAAAGCAGGTACATCATTTATTGCTTCCAAATTAAAACTCCACATTAGATCACTCTCTGTAAAGTTCTTAATTTGCTCTGCTTCCTCCCCTTCCCCTTTTTGCCATAGATTTCTGGGTGTTGTTCACGCTGTTCAATAATTAAGGATTTTTCTCAAAGACAAATGAACCTTTACTGTTTTGGCCAGTTTGGCAATCTTCAGGCATTATCAAATAAAAACCTGTGTCCACAAAGAGCTGCAAAATGTATTTGAAAATGAAGTGTAATTGGAGTTAACATTTTTTAGACCCTTGCTGTTAATATCATTCTCAGCATACAAAGGTGACAAGAGTAAATGATGTGGAGAAACTGGCATGTTGTGACACATTTTATGATACAAGATTTCTCTATATGCTCTACTTCTGTATAAAAGAAAAAGTGATACTATTAAATGGGAGGCTACAGACAACAACCAGTATTTGTAAAGTGACAATTACAAATTAAACTGGAGACAAAATTATTTGAAGATTCTTTTTTGCTCTAAGTATATAGTGATGCCAATAACTACATGCATACACTTTAAAGCTAGATATTTAGTCTTCGTTTTTGTGGAATATGCTTGTTTGACAGTTTCCTAGATTTGTGCAGTTACTATGAGGTCTGTTTTATTTAACCTGATGGAGAAGAGAGTAAATACTCTTTTAATTCTGTTGAATTGAGTGAGATAAATACAAGGTAACATAATCAGAGCAGCATTCAGGTTATAATTTTCTAAGAATGAGTCACAGAGCTGGACCACTACAATGAAAGCCATCAGCTCCATATCTGGACATAGGACACATGACATACGCATCTGTTGACATGACACATTGTTGTGCCCTTCAGCCTATGCTTTTTCAAAAGAGGGCTCCAGTTTTGAAGGGTCTGCCCTAAGTTAGCGCATCAAGGTCTGTACTTTTAGAATAGAGAAGGGGAAGTTATTAACCCTCCTTAAGATAAGAAAATATTTCTAACTGGCGAGAGAGACACAGTTCCCAATACACAGTGATGGATCTCTTATAAGAAAGAAAAAATAATAATTTGAAACAAATTCTCATAGTGCCCCCTCTGTCAAAATTACACAAGGCAACAGCAACTAAAACTGACCCAGGAAATAAAATGTATTGGATCCAGGTCAATATTTGTCTGTTGAAGAAATTTTCATAACATATAATATCTGTATAATTTCAGGGTCAGTCCCAAAACATTTAAAGGAAAATAGTATGTGACAAGTGTGACACAAGTGTGTCATTGTGTGTCACAAACATACAATCCATAAGTCACTGAGGATATCTTAGTCCTGACTGAATTATGTTTGGGCCAGCTGCATTTTTCAATCTGCACTTAACATTTATTGAGTGCCACTTCATTAGGTGCTACACATTAAAAAATTACTGAGAGGTTTTTAAAAAGAATAGATCATTCTAAGTGTGAAGATATAAGAATCCCAAATGTGTGTATGTGTGTGTTGCCGTGCTGTGTGTGTGTCTGAGTGAGAGCATCAGTCAAGATTCTGAAGAGAAATAGAACCAATAGGTGATAGGAGAGTAGACAGATGATAGATAGAGATTTGACCTGAGAAATTGACTCATACAATTATGGAAGTTGAAAAGTCCCATGATCTCTATGTGCTGTCTATAGGTGGAGACCCAGGAAAGCCAGTGATATAATTCAGTCTGAGTCTGAAGGCCTGAGAACCAGGGGCGAGATAATGGTGTAAATCCTAGTCTCAGGGCCAGGCTGGAGAAGATGAAATGGGGTGTTCCACTTCAACAGTGAGGCAGGAAACAAACAAATCCCTTCTTCTTTGGCCTTTGGTTTTGTTCAGGTTCTCATTGGATTCCATGATGACCACCCACAAGGAGGAGGGCAATCCACTTTACTGAGTTGAGTTCACTGATTCCAATGTAAATCTCATTCTGAAAGGCCCTCAAACCCAGAAATTGATTAATCTAGTCAATTTGTGGACAGTCAAGTTAACACATAAAATTGACCCTCTCAGTAAGTGTGTGTGTGTGTGTGTGTGTGTGTGTGTTTCAGTGGCAAGATTGGAAGAATTTCCTCACCCTTTGGCAATAGCTTGTGTCTATAGAATTCTATTAGTTCACAAATTCTTGTTTTTCCCTACTTGAAAAATATTACTTTTTATATTATTTCAGATGCACACAGAAGGATTATTGCCCATCAAAATATGAACTTTTAAGGGAAAAAAGTGATAAAGATAGCAATTTCCTGGGGCACCTGGGAGGCTCAGTTGCTTGAGCATCTGACTTCGGCTCAGGTCATCATCTCTTGGTTCATGGGTTTGAGCCCCGTGTTGGACTCTGTGCTGACAGCTTAGAGCCTGGAGCCTGCTAAGGATTCTGTGTCTCCCTTTCTGCTCCTCCCTTGCTCATGCTCTGCTCTCGTTCTCAAAAATAAATAAACATTAAAAAAAAAATTTTCAAACATAGAAATTTCTCCCAGCTGGAGATCAATATTCTGTCAAAAAAAATTATTAGATGCCTTTGTCACTTACCACAATTATGACTTTGGGCGAATTACATATCTTGTCTCCATTTTATCAACTTTAAGTATCATATGACTTTTCTAAAGATTAAATAAAAATTAAGTTAAATATTTTTGGATTTTAGAAAAAAGCTCTGCACACAATCAGTGCACAGCAAATATTAGCTATTGCTGGTCTCACAAATATCATTAGTCTTGATGTTGCCATTGTTGTTAGTTTGTTATTACTATATATACTAAAATGTAAATAGCTCTTATCACTTACTTTCATACATTCTCTTCATCTCTTACTGATCTGTAAGCTTTTTGAAGGAAAGTCCATTTTCTTACTCATCTTTCCTGAACAAAATGGTTAAGAACAAGAGATCTGGAGTCAGTCCAGTTTGATATTTTGATTATAATATTTTATTTATTGGAATATTTTAGTGTGTATTTTCCTTGAGGTTTTCCCATCAATATTTTATGCCAATTCTTTGCTGAGTTTCCATGGGAAATATTTTATACTTAGGTTAGAAAAAAAATAATCACATGAGGATTTCTTTAGGAAATATACCTTGACTTGCTATAGGCTCAAAAACCATGTTGATAATAGTAGAAGGAATAAACTGACTCATTCTGGAAAAATAAATGTATAGATACAAGGACATAATGTAGTAAAGAAAAAATATTCCTATAGCACGTTGCAGTAAATTATCATTTAATGTTCTAATTATTCTAGGTGATATGGATGCTACTGAAAGTAAAACAAACAAACAAATACCCTCAAAATGATACATCTATGCATTGAAGATTCTTCTTCTGATACCCATGGGTATCTCTATGACATTTGCAGAGTGAAGGAGCCAGATTCTTTACAAGTATTAACATCAGAATACAACGTGTCTTGCAATGTAAAAGAAAAAAGCAAAGCACGCTCATGATGATGAGCACTGAGTAATGTATAGACTTGTTGAATCACCATATTGTACTCCTGAAACTAATATAACACTGTATGTTAACTATATTAGAATTCAAATTTTGTAAATAAATAAACGAAGCTTAAGAAAAAAGAACAGAGAGAAAAAATAAAATCTTATATGTAATTGCATTTATAAACACAGGTTAGGGCACGGGGAGCAGGTCCACATAGGATAGGCTAGATTGTTGAAAAGAAACACTGGACAAATGTCTACTTCCAAAGCAATTAGATATAAATGCCCATTTATCAACAATATAGTGCAAGAAAGTGGTGTTATTGTGTAGTAATTTACATTAACCGAAGAGATCCATTAATTAGTTAATAACCAGGCCATTTTATCTGATATACATATCCCTGTTACAGCTCACATTTTATCAGTTTCCAACTGTCCTACTAAAATTTAGTGCAGATAATTTCTTTTTTTTTAATTTTTTTTTTCAACGTTTATTTATTTTTGGGACAGAGAGAGACAGAGCATGAACGGGGGAGGGGCAGAGAGAGAGGGAGACACAGAATCGGAAACAGGCTCCAGGCTCTGAGCCATCAGCCCAGAGCCTGATGCGGGGCTCGAACTCACGGACCGCGAGATCATGACCTGGCTGAAGTTGGACCCTTAACCGACTGCGCCACCCAGGCGCCCCAATGCAGATAATTTCTATTGATATATTTATTACTTTGTGACTATTTCTGACATCTTTCACTTTACTTCTCAGCCTCAGTCTTTCAATACCAACAACAAATACAACTTCAGACTATTAAAATGAATTAGCATTCTCCCAAAGAAGCCATCATTGTTCATAACTATTGAAGTGACCATAAACAAGAAGTCACTCAAATTCTCATATTGTACATCCTAGTTCAAACATTGTATACAACACGTACAGTAACATCACTGCCTTTTATTCAAGGTTGTCAAAGAAAATTACACCAATGTTAACCAGGCAAGAATGAGTTTATTAGAAACCATTGTAATAGAGAAGAGAGGCCATAATTAAGTCCAAGCTCAATTCTGCTGGAACAAAAAAGGCAACTATTTTTTTTTAATGTTTATTTATTTTTGAGACAGGGAGAGACAGAGCATGAGTGGGGGAGGGGCAGGGAGAGAGAGGGAGACATAGAATCCTTAGCAGGCTCCAGGCTCTGAACTGTCAGCACAGAGCCAGACATTGGGCTTGAACCCATAAACAGTGAGATCATGATCCGATTCGAAGTCAGAAGCTTAACTGACTGAGCCACCCAGGTGCCCCCAAAACGGTAACATTTTTAAGGGCCGGGATGAGCTAGTGGAAAAGTGCTAGAGGACCTAAACTCAATTCCGTTTGCCTGACATGCAGCAAAGTCAGTCACTGAGACAGCAAGTACACAGCAAGGAAAAGCTTTATTAGAGAAGTAGATAAAGGAGAAGACAGGAGGGTAAGTCTCAAATCTGCCTCCCCAAAGTGGGAGAGAACAAATTTTTTATAAGGGGTTGAGATTATATATACAGGAAGACCTTGGATTGTGAGTAACTTGTTCTGTGAGTGTTCCGCAAGACAAGCGAACATTTCTAATACATTTTAACTTGATAAAACGAGTGACGTCTTGCAATACGAGTAGTATATGATGCTCAATGTCACTTGATCACAACTGAGCCAATGGTTCTTCTCTTTCTGTCTCTCTCTCTGTGGAATTGTGTGTGATCCTTTCCCATCCTCAGATGCTTGGTCTCAGGCTGTAGTGATTTTTCAGAACACTGGAAGGTGCCCACAACTGGCACTAGTGTATTTTTGTGTCACTTCAAAGCACCTATGGACACTTTTGCTTTTCCATATAAGAGTAAGCTTAGGAATGCTTTGTTTGATTCTAGGTCAGGCTGCCTGCAGATATAGACTCTTTCTTCTGCTGCCTTATTGCCAGTTACCTTAAATATAGTATATGACAAGAATTTATTAATACTGTACCATATTCAACATCTGTGCAAGTGTATACAATGGCACACATGCAGAAAAAGATTCCATTGAGCCAAACTTTAGCAGTGATTCCGTTAATGATGGTGAAAAGTCGTCCTACACCATAACCCTCCTCTCGTCTCCCTGAAACCAGCCATGAAGATTTTCAAAGGTATGCGCAGGTTAATTTGTTTTTCCTTATATTTTGTATTTTCTTTATTATTTTGTATTATATTACAGTATTGTAATCATTTTTTATGAATATTTTTGGGTTGTGGAACAAATCATCTGAGTTTTCATTATTTCTTATGGGGAAATTCACTCTGATATACAAGTGCTTTAGATAATAATCATGTTTCAGGAATGAATGATGCTTTCAAACCACAGTTATACTGCATATTGAAGAAAAGAGCAGGGAAATTTATGACTATTCATGAGGAAAGATGGAGCATGCGCATCAAGCAAACATATATGTAACATGCATCCCATGTTTACTTTAGGCTGGAGACTTAACATTAGAACAAGGCAAAGTCCAGCCTCTGATGTCAGGAGGTTATCTTAGAAGAAGGAGAAGGAACTGAGGCCTGTTCCGAGAACAGGTCTTGGGCTCATTTCAGGTAAGGAATGCAGGGCCCTGCTTGTTCATAGGCTGGAATTATATCAGTTGACTCTGAGTTTTAGCTTCTGCCAAGACAGCTGGTGGATTTGTTAGTGGGGTCTGAAAAGACATAATAGCTGATTAGGAGAAACAGTTCTCTGTAAAACAAGCTTTAAATTTTCTGCTAGTTTCAACCTCATTAGCATTATAAGGCATGGTTTCAGAGTGTGTTAGGAATGTTGATCAATGGGTTGTATTGAGTCCATTGGGTTGTTTATTGAGTTTGTGATTAGGGCCAATGGGCATGGAATGTTTTTCTCTGTGATTAGGCCACCTCTGTTCTCTAAGGCCCAGCATGAACAGGAGATCAGGAATCTGAAGGCAGGAAGAAGCCTGTCTAAATTTTAGTTAAGCTATGGAGAATACACTTTTTTAAGTTTTATGTATTTATTTATTTATTTATTTATTTCAAGACAGAGAGTGCATGAGTGGAGGGGGGTGGGCAGAGAGAGGGAGAGAGAGAATACTAAGCAGGCTTTGCAATGTCAGTGCATAGCCCAATGCAGGGCTTGAACTCACGAATCATGAGGTCATGACCTGAGCCAAAATCAAGAGTCAGATGCTTAACCCACTGAGCCACCCTGATGCCCCAAGCTATGGAGAATATTAACGACATCTTGGCCAACACCATTCATCCTAAAATGTCCTCAGAGACAACAGAAAAGCTTTTCTAAAATAAAGCTTTTCTAAAATAAAGAAAGGTATATCCAGGACTCCTGAGAAAGTAGTGTTCTAGAAGCTCTTCATCACTGACCTCAAATAAACCAAAACTTTCCATATGGGAGAAAGGTAACAAATTTAAAAATAGGGTAATATAGGGGCACCTGTTTGCTCAGTTGGTTAAGCATCTGACTTTAGCTCAGGTCATGATCTCATGGTTCATGATTTTGAGCCCCGCATTGGGCTCTCTGCTGTCAGTGCAGAGCCCGCTTTGGATCCTCTGTTCCCTTTTCTGTGTGCCCCTCCCCTGCTTGTGCTCTCTCTTTCTCTCCCCCTCAAAACTAAATAAACTTAAAAACAAAAAAGAAAATAGGACAATATAAATTTCAGAGGGTGTATGAAGTGGGAGAGCTTTTTATGCTTTGAAAGGCGATACAACCTGACACTTTTTGTGGACAAACTAGGGTCCTTGGAAAATTTTTCAAGGAAGATTTAAAAAATCACCAATATTATGATCTAGAATTTAATGGGTTCGACTTTAAGTAGACTTGTTTACTTCAATCCAAAATATAAGATGTCGTTATTCTTATACTGATTTCATCACTAAGAACATAAACAGGCAATAAAAAAAATGTAGCTTTTGTTGCAATGTCAAAACTATGTAGATGAAAAAGAAGGGCATTGACACCTTTCAAATAAACTGGAAGGAAGGCTTCTTGTGGATTCACAAGTTCTAGAAACTATTTACTTAAATTTGATAGTGGTAAAACTACCAGCAATAAAATCAGGAAAGGAGATCAGTACTGAGGTTATTTTGTTTTTTGTTTGTTTTGTTGTTTTGCTTCCCTCCCATGGCATTACAGAGTCTCATAGCTGGAGATCCCCTGAGTTAATCACCCCAAAGGGAGTGTGAATTGACATAAGCATCTTTTCACACAAAGTCTACATTTACAAATGTATTCCACTTGTCAGTGTGACTGTAAAAATAATTAATTAAGATATTAATTTTAGTATGCCTAAGAAATTAACATGTGTTTCCAACTAAAAGTAATGTTTTGAAGTTGGAAACAATTTGGATTCGCCTGTGTTTCTGAACCAAGTTTCAATCTGATGAGTTCTGAAATTAATTAAGTTTGAATTGTTCCTTAAATACATAATTTAATTGATTAAAAGATTACTCTTCTAGAGTTTATAATATGAAAAGACTTATTAGAGAATGATCACCTTGCTGATGCATAGCAGGGGACTTCAAGCTTGGAGAGAAGCAGATTAATTATAACAGCGTTTTACGTAATACCAGTAGAAAATCAGTGGTGGTCTTTATTGATGTTTTAATACATGTTAGGTACATTTACTTTTATGGAATGTAAAAAAGGTTTTCTTGAAAGGTCATTACTTCTACATTTCTTTGTGTGTGCTTTAATTAACAGCTGAAATAAAAACGTATGAATATATTTTAACAGTTATCTCACTTCATGGCATCTAGTAAGCAAGTATGTGTTAATTTATGTGACCTTTTATCCTTAGCATCTTATTGTTTGTGGCTCCTATTTTCAGAAGAAATGGCATTAATTATAACATAAGTAATTTAAAATATCAGTTCAAAATTTTATAGCTTGAAACAGCTCATCCTTTAATAATTAAGTCAATAAAACTAACTTAATTTAATTTAACAGTAATGCTGTTTTTTAGGTCTCGTGGAGTCATTACAATTAGTAATTCATAATTAGTATTTTATTGATGTCCATGCACTGTTGCCAAGCATCATCAAGAAACTATGATGATTGGTGGTAATTTGATAAATATTCAGAGCCATTGCATTAATTATGTGTCTTCCAATTACATCTGAAGTTAATGAATGTATGTGAACATTATAGATATAAATTTAAAGGACAGCCTAACCTTAATTATAAGATTTTTTCTAATACTCTAAATTATAACTTTCCTAGTTATCAGCTTTTAGACAAAATGAGGCTTATCTAAAATATTAAATTTGAATATTGTTCGTACACAACAATCTGTTTTCAATCTGTTACCAGAAATGGCAGTGATTGATTCAAAACAGCAGTCAATGCAATTTCTGCACAATATGATGAATCAAAAAGCTATAATTTTAGACTGAAACAAAGTCAGAAAAATATCCACAAATATGGTGACTAGAAAATCTTAAGGTAAATGATTTTGCTAACTTTGACTCTATTTTTAATATAAAACCTTTGTAGAAGCTATGCTGAATTTCACTTTATTTAGCTGATAAATTAAAATGATTGTAATAAGAAATATGCATATTTTAGTTGTCAGATCTAAATTTTGATCTAAAATTCTAGGCAACACTTGAAAGTCTTCATCGCTCCTTCCCTTATTGTCACCTCGTGCTCTTAGCTAACTCACTCCAATCACAGGCAGCCACCAAGTATTAACAATTTAGAATGTGATGTTCACTGTGAATGAACTTAATATATAAGATATTAAGAATATCTGAATATTAAAACTTTCTTCAATTTATTGAATAAGTGGCTTCATTTCCTTGAGGAAAATGTCTTCAGTTTGGTTATGGTGATGATGATGATGATTTTGGTAATGGTAACACTGATGGAAGATGAAGTAATTTTTATTGTTGTTATTACTATATTTTTACGACGACTACTACATACGCCAGCCATAAAATCTTGCATCAACCTAATCCCAATTATGTCATATTTAAATCCGCCCAATACCCCATAGTATATGAATTATTATTTTTCATCCTTTCCATACTTTGTATCACCATCAAAATATCCATTCATTCATACTATATATTAACTTTTCACTTTCAGGTATGCTTGTACTATACTTATCATTACTGTAAGGTTCTGCAATTTGACAGGGTGGTGAAATGGTTCTCTGGTCTAAAAGAATAAATGGACATTTCTAAATATAGCAACTGTTTTCATATCATTAGGCCTATAGCCAGTTGCCTTATCTCTCGATAGTTTTAGAAAACTCTTGCATTTGTTGTAAGGGAGAAGCTCAGACTTGCATAGCCATGGGGAGGTGGCAGCTGGTTGGGGGGGGGGGAATTCCTACCCTGCTGGAAAACCCCAACCAAATGAATGCATAATGAGGTCTATTAAGTAGCCTTGAGTGAAGAAGGTTAAGCCTCTACTCTGCCAAAATGAGGAGATTGACTATGTCTAGTAATTTAAGGTTATATATCTGACTCCAATTCTGTATCAAAGATTTGATGAGTTTGCAGGCAGTAGGCTTATGGTGCAAGAAAGAAAAGGAAACCATTTTCTTACTGATACAGGCTTATACTAAAGATTGCAATGCTATATAGATAGACTGAAAAAGGTTTAATTGAAAGCATGTATCATAATGTCCATAAAAGTCTACACTATTGAGAACTTTGGCTAATAATGTATTTGAAAGTAGCTGTTTAAAAGCAGTAGCTATGTTTGTGTAATTCAAAAATGTGGACATAATACAACATTTAGAAAATTCTCTTAATTTCCCTGATTGCTGTTTGTGAGGTAAATTTAAGTGTTTAAGAGCAATATTGTATCATTGTTCTTATTGTATTCTGCTAAAAACAAAATTCTAAACGTTTCTTTCAATTTTAAATGCTTGGGACACAGTTTTCATTTTTCTATGGCTGCTATTATATTCTCTATAGGAAAATCTGTATTAAAAGTAATATTATAGCACTAAAACAATGTTATTTTATAGGACTCAGTGTTTTTCAAATATTCAGAATAGAAATTTCAGTGACCATTTCTTTTTTAATCTCAAAATACAGCCTAAAAATTATCACTTGGACAAAAGCCTGAGAAAAATACAAATGCCTTATGTGCAAGTGGACCACAATCCCTCAAGTTGCTAAATTGTAGTCTGACATAATGGGTGCAGGGAGCTTTCTCCAAGGAGTTGCCCCCTGGAGGAAGGCATATTATTCAGCCCAATGATGAAAGTGATTGTGTCATTCTTGATGCCAGTGAAAGATGCTTCCCACACAGAGTGGGAGCTTTGAAGTCTTAGTATTTCAGTCCTTAAGTTTCCATGTGTCAGTTCTGAAAACAAAATGTAGAAAAAAAGAGCTGTACACGAATCTCCAAGAATAGCCTGAGTCAGTAGCAAATGAACAGAACAAATGAACATTCTGTTGGATATATTGATTTAGTTTGTAATTTCCCTGTTGCTTGTTAAAAAACAGAATGTACTTAAAACCTTTGTCTCTGTACAGTGTAATATATCATTGATCTTTTCATTAAAAATATGTTGGGTGGGGAATGTCTGTCCACTTGAGATTTTACATGGGTATTGTTGGTTCCAAAAACAAAACTTAATTGAGACGTATGCATAGTTTCATTGAATGGGCACATGAATGAAGATAAAGCAATGAATAGGAAATTATTCCTACCATATTTTCAGGGTCATGTAATGCAAATGCAAATCTTACAGAGATGAGTTGGAAAATGCTACTTGTAAATCCAACCCTGTTCAATGAGGATAATGAACTCCTTTCACTTCATTGCTTCTGAAACTTTCACATTAATGGTTAATACTCCTGTTATAAAGACTCCCTAATTTGTTTGTGTTGCATAAGTATGATAGATAGACAGATAGATATAGATATAGATATAGATATAGGTATAATATATACAAATCTAATTCTCTATATAAATCTATCTATTTATCTATCTATCTATATAGATAGATATAGATAGATATAGATATAGATATAGATGTAATATATACAAATCTAATTCTCTATATAAATCTATCTATCTATCTATCTATCTATATATCAGCTAGCTAGCTAGCTATCCATCTATCTATCTGTAAAGTGATGGATCAAGAGGAACCAAAGAAAGCAGTGCAGAAAATAACCTGAAGGAACATCCCTGAATGAAAGCAACAAATATTTACCACGTGATTTACTGTATATGCTTTAATGTTTGGGTTTGGTGGGGATGTTAAAGGGTGGAAGTACAAAGATGGATAAAATATTTCCAGCCCTACAATAATTTAACATATTTAAATAGATATTAAAAATTCAAATTGAAGACATAAATCAGAAAAAAATATAGGGAATGCAATAAGGCTATATGATTATAATTATAATCAAAGTTAAGACAGTTGTTAGGACATAAAAGCATAAGGTGGTTAGGAAAGGCCAACAAGGGAGAACACCAACACTAAATAGAAAATGACAGGGATGGGAGGTGGGGGGGCTTTGGGAGACACCATCTGATAGAACATTGTATAAAAGAAGAAACATTGATGAAACATTGTACACAAGAAAATAAAGAAATGAATGAGCATAAATGAATGAGCATAAATGTTTGGGAAACTTTATTATTTATTTATTTATTTGTTGGGAAACTTTAAATACACTACCTTGGCTAGAAAGAAGCATTCAAGAAGCATTTGTGGGAAGGAGTTAAGGAGAAGAGTGGGGGGACCCTAAGCTTGCCTCATCCCTCGGACACGGTTAGATAAATATCAAATCATTCTGAACACCTAAGAAATCAATCTGAGGACTGAGAGAATAAAGCTGCACATCTACAGGTAAAAAAAAAAAACTACCACTTTGTAGAAGGTAGAAGCTGTAGAGAGATGATTTGGAGGAGAAAAAAACTGCAGGCGTGCAGAGGGAAGGAGCCCTGATTATGGAGAGAAAGAGAGAGATAGAGAAACAGCAGGCAGGGGCTTGCACAAGAAAAACTCTTCCCCCAAAACAGTGGGAAAAAGAGAGCAGCTATTACAAGTTATTATAAGCAGCTGAGCACAAAGTCTGAAGTTTTGGAAGTCCGTGCCATTTCTGGGGTTATGCCTGGTGGGCTTGGCAGTGCTCTGGTGTGGAAATGGCTGGAAACCTGGGAGCAAGCAGCGTCATCTGAGGACCCCCTGGGTCACACAGGGAGAAACAGTTCCCCTGCTTGGAGTTCATTTGGGCGTGGCAGCACAGCCTCTCCAGAGGCAAAAGAACTATGGTGCTAGCATGCTACACTGTTCCCTAGCATGGGAACAAAGACTCTGGCTGAAGGCAACAAAACTTGGTGCTGGCTCTTAGCTGCAGTTTACCATAAACTCTGAACCCCTAGGTGTACCTGAGGCTGCTTTTCTGAGACAAACTGCAAATGGCAAAAGCACAGTGAGACCCTCCCCCAGAAGATCAGTGTGGGTCACACTGGGTGGGTCCCTAAAATTTGGAGTTTTGAAACCCAGCCGCAAGTGGCCGGTTTATCCTGAGATAAAACACAGGAGTACTATGTTGCCTGGCAGGCAGACAGCTTAGACACAGACAAGGTAAAGTGAGGGATCTTATGGAAGCTGGGTACACAAGAGGGGTGATTGCTCTTCTGTGAGGTCTTCCTGAAGAGTGGCAGGCACAAACTCCCTGCTCCAGGAAGGAGAGAGTGGGGGGATGCCATTCCCCCCACCCCATCAGCACTGACTGACTTCAGTGAGTAACACAGCACAGCCCAGTGGAGACCAGAGCTGCTTACAACAAGCCCCAACCCCCTGCAGCCTGGAGGTGCATCTCCACTAAGGCAAGTCCACCTGAGAATCAGTGCAGCCAGTCCCTCCCTCAAAAGACCAGCACAAACTCCTCCACACACCAAGTCTACTGATTGTAGAGTGCTATAAAGCTTCAGCTCTTTAGTGGAAATAGGATCAAGCTCCTCCTCCTCCTCCTCCCCCTCCTCCCCACCTCCATCCTCCCCATCTCTCTCCCTCTCCCTCCCACCCTTCCTGTTCCCCCTTCCTCCTCATTCCCCTCCTCCTCCCCCTCCTCCTTCTCTTCCCCCTTCTCCTTCTCCTCCCCTTCTTCCTCTTCTTCTTCTGCTTCTTCTTCTTCTTCTTCTTCTTCTTCTTCAATCTAGCTTCTTTTAATAAAGAAACTTGCCAAATAGTGGTCAAGGTATAAAAAGGCCCCCCAACTGCAGGCAAGAGGAGACTGCCAAGAACTGACCTGAGAGTCGGAACAGCCAAAACACAACAGCAGAGTGCATATAGGACCCCTGCCTTTTTTTTTCTTTTTCTTTTTCTTTCTTTCTTTCTTTTTTTTTAAATCTCTGCTTGTTATAGCCATTACTCTCAGGAGCAGGAATATAACAAGCTTTCCTAACAATCATACAAATAAACAGTGACCTAGAAAAAAAATGACAAGATGGAGGAATTCTCTCCAAAAGAGAGAACAGGAGGAGGTAATGGCCAGAGATTTAATCAATACAGATATAACTAAGATGTCTGAATCAGAATTTAAAACAATTTTAAGGATACTGACTGGACTTGAGAAAAGCATAGAAGACATTAGAGAATCCCTACTGCAGAGACAAAAGGGTCAAAAACTACTCAGGCCAAAATTGAAAGTGCTATAACTAAGATGCAAACCCAACTGTTTGCCATGACAGAAAGGATAGACAAAGCAGAGGAAAGAATCAGTGATATAGAAGATAAAATTATGGAAAATAATGAAGCTGAAAAGAAGAGGGAAAGAAAAATATTGGATCATGAAGGTAGACTTAGGGAACTCAGCAAATCCTTAAAGTGTAATAACATTCATATCATAGGAGTCCCAAAAGGTGGAGAGAAAAAGAGGCAGAAGGTTTATTTGAACAAATTATAGCTGAAAACTTCCTTAATCTAGGGAAGGAGACAAACATCAAAATCCAAGAAGCATGGAGAACTCCCATTAAATTCAGCAAAAGCCAGCCATCACAAGGAAATATCATAGTCAAATTACAAAATACATTGACAAGAAAAGAATCCTGAAAGCATCAAGGGAAAAAAAAAAGTCCTTAACCTACAAGGAAAGACAGATCAGGCTTGCAGAACACACTGAAAGGGGAAAATATACATCCAAGAATACTTTATCCAGCAAGGCTGTTATTTAGAATAAAAAAAGAGATAAAGAGTTTCCCAGACAAATAGAAACAAAAGGAGTTTGTGAGCACTAAAGGAAACCTGAAAGAAATATTGAAGGAGACTCTTTGAGTGGGGGCAGGGGGGGAGACCAAAAGGAACAAAGACTAGAAAGGAACAGAGAACATTACCAGTAACACCAACTTTACAGGTAACACAATGGCACTAAATTCTGATCTCATACCTATCAATAATTAACCTCAATTGTAAATGGCCTGAATGCTCCCATCAAAAGACATAGGGTATCAGAATGGATTAAAACAAAAAAAGCAAGATCTATCTATATACTGTCTATAAGACATTTTAGACCTAAAGATACCTGAAGACTAAAAGTGAGGGGATAAAGAACCATATTTCATGTTAATGGACATCAAAAGAAAGCTGGATTAGCCATACTTATATCAGAAAAACTAGATTTTAAACCAAAGACTGTAACAAGAGATGAAGGGTATTATATAATAATTAAGGAGTCTATATATCAAGAAGATCTAACAATTTTATTTTATTTTTATTTTATTTTATTTTATTTTATTTTATTATTTCTTAATGTTTATTTATTTTAGAGAGAGAGAGTGTGAGCAGGGGAGGGGCAGAGAGAGAGGGAGACACAGAATCCAAAGCAGGCTCCAGGCTCTGAGTTGTCAGCACAGAGCCTGACATGGGGCTTGAACTCACAAACCATAAGCTCATGAACTGAGCCAAAGTTGGATGCTTAACCGACAGCCACCCAGGTGCCCCAAGAAGATCTAACAATTTTAAATATTTATGCCCCAAACTTTGAGGAACCCAAATATATAATCCAATTAATCACAAACATAAAAAACTCCTTGATAATAATATCATAATAGTAGTGGACTTTCACACCCCACTTACAGCAATAGACAGATTATCTAAGCAGAATATCAACAAGGAAACAATGGCTGTGAATGGCACGCTGGATTGGATGAACTTAACAGATGTATTCAGTATATTACATCCTAAAGCAGCAGAAAACACATTCTCTTTGAGTGCACATGGAATATTCTTCAGAGTAGATCACATATGGAGTCACAAACCAGCCCTCAAAAGAACAAAAACATTAAGATCATACTATGCATATTTTCAGATCACAACTCTATGAAACTAGAAGTCAACCACAAGAAAAAATTTGGAAGGATCACAATGCATGGACATTAAGGGACATCTTACTAAAGAATGAATAGTTTAACAGGAAATTAAAGAAGAAATAAAAAGTACATGGAAGCAAATGAAAATTAAAACATGACAGTCCAAAACATTTGGGATAGAGCAAAGGCAGTTGTAAGAGGGAAGTGTATTGCAATATAGGCCTACCTCAAGAAACAAGAAAGGTCTCAAATATACCACCTAACCTTACACTTAAAAGAGCTAGAGAAGGAACAGCAAATAAAGCTTAAAGTCAGCAGAAGATGGGAAATAATGAAGATTAAAGCAGAAAGAAATGATATAGAAACAAAAAATAGAACAGATAAATGAAACTAAGTGCTGGTTCTTTGAAAGAATTCATAAAAATGATAACCCCCTAGCCAGACTTATAAAAAGAAAAGAGAAAGGACCAAATAAATAAAATATTGAATGAAAGATGAGAGATAAAAATCAACACCACAAAAATACAAACAATTATAAAAGAATATTATGAAAATTATATGCCAACAAGTTGGGCAATCTGGAAGAAATGGAAAAATTCCTAGAAACATACAAACTACCAAAACAGAAACAGGAAGAAATAGAAATTTGAACAGACCCATAACCAGCAAAAAATTGAGTCAGTAATCAAAAAATCTCCAAACAAAAATCCAGGGCCAGGTGTCTCTCTAGAGGAATTCTACCAAACACTTAAAGAAGGGTTTAGATCTATTATTCTGAAACTATTCCAAAAAATGGAAATGGAAAGAAAACTTCCAAACTCATTCTATGAGGCCAGCATTATCTTGATTCCAAAATCAAACAAAAGACCCCACTAGAAAGGAGAATTACAGACCAATATTCTTGATGAACATGGATGCAAAAATTCTCAACAACATACTAGCAAATTGAATCCAACAGCACATTAAAAGGACTATTCACCATGATCAAGTGAGATTTATTGCTGGGTTGAACGGGTGGTTCAATATTTGCTAATCAATCAACATGACACACCACATTAAGATAAGAAAGGATAAGAACCATATGATCCTGTCAGTAGAGGCAGAAGAAGCACTTGACAAAATACATCATCCATTCTTGATAAAAATCCTCAACAAAATAGGTATAGACAGAACATTCCTCAACATCATAAAGACCATATATGAAAGACTCACAGCTACTATCATTCTCAATGGGGAAAAACTGAGAGCTTTTCTTCTAAGGTCAGCAACAAGAAAGGGATGTCCATTCTCACCATTACTATTTAACATAGTACTGGAAGTCTTGCCCTCAGCAATCAGACAACAAAAAAGAAACAAAAGGCATCTAAATTGGCAAAGAAGAAGTCAAGGTTTTGTCATTTGCAGACTACATGATACTCAATGTAGAAAACCTGAAAGTCTCCACCAAAAAATTGTAAGAACTAAAACATAAATAGAGCAGAATCACAGGATATAAAATCAACACACAGAAATATGCTGGGTTTCTATACACCAATAATAAAGCAGCAGAAAATGAAATCAAGGAATTGATCCCATCTACAATTATCCAAAACCCCATAAGATACCTAGGAATAAACCTAACCAAAGAAGTAAAATATCTCTACTCCAAAAATTATAGAACACCTATGAAAGAAATTCAAGAGGACACAAAGAAATGCAAAAAAAAAAAAAAAATCTCATGCTCATGGATTGAAAGAACACATATTGTTAAAATGTCTATACTACCCAAGCAATAAACACATTTAATGCAATCCCCATAAAAATACCACCAGCATTTTTCACAGAGCTAGAATAAACAATCCTAAAATTTGTATGGAACCACAAATAACCCTGAATAGGCAAAACAGTCCTGAAAAAGCAAAGCAAAGCTGGAGGCATCACAATTCCGGACTTCAAGCTATGTTACAAAGCTGCAGTCATCAAGACAGTACGGTACTGGTACAAAAACAGACACATAGATCAATGGAACAGAACAGAAAACCCAGAAATGGACTCACAACTATATGGTGAACTAACCTTTAACAAGAAAAGAATATCCAATGGAAAAAGGTAGTCTCTTCAACAAATGGTGTTGGGAAAACTGGAAAGCAACATGCAGAAGAATGAAACTGACCACTGTCTTATACAATACATGAAAATAAATTCAAAATTGGGATGTCTGGGTGGCTAGGCTGGTTAAGTGTCTGACTCTTGATTTTGGCTTATGTCATGATCTTATGGTTCATGAATTTGAGACCTGTGTCAGGCTCTGCACTAACAGTGCTGAGCCTGCTTGGGATTCTCCCCCTCTCTTCTCTCCCTGCCCTTCCCCTCCCCTGTCTATCTCTCAAAATAAATAAATATACCTAAAAAATATATTTAAAAAATTAATTCAAAATGGATAACAGACCTAAATGTGAGACAGGAAACCATCAAAATCCTAGAGGAGAACACAGGCAGCAATGTCTTTGACCTTGGCTGGAGCAACTTCTTACTAGACAGGTCTCTGGAGGCAAGGGAAACAAGAGCAGACATGAACGATTAGGACTTCATCAAGATAAAAAGCTTCTGCACAGCAAAGGAAACAGCCAAAAACCCTAAAAGATAGCCTACGGAATGAGAAGATATTTGCAAACAACATATCTAATAAAGGATTAGTATCCAAAATCTGTAAAGAACTTATCAAACTCAAAACCCAAAAACAACCTAGTTAAGAAATGGGCAGCAGACATGAATAGACACTTTTCCAAAGAAGACATCCAGGTGGCTAATAGACATACGAAAGGATGTTGAACATCACTAAACCTCAGGGAAATATAAATTGAAACTCCTTTGAGATACCACTTCACACCTGTCAGAATGACTAAAATTGACAACGCAAGAAACAATAGGTGTTGGTATGGATGAAGAGAATGGGGAGACCTCTTGCACTGTTGGTGGGAATGTAAAATAGTCCAGCCACTCTGGAGAACCATATGGAGGCTCCTCAAGAAACTACAAATAGAACCACCCTATGATCCAGCAACTGCACTACTAGGTATTTACCCAAATGATACAAACAGATTCAAAGAGGCACATGCACCCCAATGTTTATAGCAGCATTGTTAACAACAGCCAAACTATGGAGAGATCTCAAATGTCCATTGACTGATGAATGGATAAGGAAGATGTGGTATGTGCGTGCACACACACACACAAAATTAAATCTTAGTCATCAAAAATGACGAAATCTTGCCAATTGCCACAATGCAGATGGAGCCAGAGTGTATTATGATAAGCAAAATAAATCAAAGAAAGACAAATATCACATGAGTTCCCTCATATGTGGAATTTAAGAAACAAAACAGATGAACTATGGAAAGGGAAAAAAGAGGGAGAGGGAAACAAATTATGAGACACTTGAAGATAGAGAACAAACTGAGGGTTGATGGAGAGAGGTGGGTGGGGGATGGGCTAAATGGGTGATGAGTATTAAGGGCACTTTTTATCATGAGCACTGGGTGTCGTATGTAAGTTATGAACCACTAAGTTCTACTTCTGAAACCAATATTACACTATGTAAACTAACTAGAATTTAAATAAAAAATTGAAAGAGAAAAAAAGAAGCATTTGGGAAAATTGGTAGTTGGGTAGTAATATTACTCACATCTGAGATCTCTTTGAGAGAGAAGATACAGTTACAAGGCAACATTCTTTGCAGCTGTGCTGGGCCTTTGCCCAAATAATGTCCTATGATTACTCGGACTATCTCTTTTTCAAAGAAAACTTTTCACGAATCATCTTTATATTCATAAAAATTCCATTGCAGAGTTCAATGAAAGTATTACTTCTGATGAACTAAAAACTATGTTTCTATTCATGCATCTACAGTTCTTAATTTTTGAATGTTCCCCCAACTCCAGGGAAGTTTTTCCATCTGTATCTATTCATTATGGCATGGTATTTGTAAATAACTTTCAGCTCACTCCCTTGCTAGAGTTGGGTTATATGATATAGTGTTCATTAGACTTTGAAGGGTAACAGAGACCTAGATTCTGACTATGCCACTTCCTAGCTATATAACATTTGTCAAATTTATTTAATCTCCCTAAGTCACTATTTTCTTCCCTGGAAAAGAAGAAGAGTGTAATAACAATAATGCCTACCATAAGGTAGTGTGAAGGTTTAACTATATAAAAAATAGATTATCGTAACATTTGAATTAAGACAATATAAAATACAATGATGATAATGATAATGATAAGGAAGAAGAAGGAGAAGAAGAAGAAGAAGAAGAAGAAGAAGAAGAAGAGGAGGAGGAAAAGGAAAAGGAGACGATGGAGATGATGACACAACAATAATATTATAATTACCATTATTAACACTACTGCTGAGGCCCTGGTGCTTTGACCTGTGATAAAATTCCAGTTTGCACACACAGTTCTGGTTTATTCTTCTTTTTCCAACATCTAATGCTCCTTTTACTCTCAAAGTGCCCTAGTTTGAACCATTAATTGCTCATTAATTGAACCATGCTCCCCATAGAACTGCTGGAGATGATTCTTTCAATAACTGCCTAATTTTCCCTGCTAAAAAAATTTCCTGTTTGATTTGCCCAATGCCTTGCTTCTCCTTGCTCAGAATCTCAACATTTCATATCAGCAGTGTATCAGATTTTACAATATCCCTGCACTTCTCCACCCACACGGCTTTTTTTCTTCCTCAGCATTCAAGAGAGTTCTTTGGAGACTGAGTCCAGGTTTCATCTTCCCTTGTTTTCTTTACTGCCTCATTTATTTACTTATTTTATTATTATTTGTTACTGTTGTAGTTTTGGTATCACAAAACACTTAACACAATAATTTCAATACATTTGTTAATTTAATAAAGGTCCTTAAAAGCTCTCGTAGATGTGTTCCTAACTACCTCTCTAGATAATTATATCCCCTCTCCCTCCCAAACACTCTGCTCTCTAGTTACATTCTCTCTCCCTCCACTTCCACACTGTCAATAGTCAAATGAAGAGAGAAAAACATTATATAGACAAAAAAAAAAAAACACAAACCCACAAAACAAAGCCCAACCCCTTCAAACTCCCAAACCAACAATAGCAATAATAAAAGACAGACTCATCCACCAGTACAACGACAGAAGAAGCACTTGGAACTTGGTCCAGCACAGTCTTAACAAGGCACCGACTTTGTGTAACTATGCACAACCCCTGGCAACTTGACTCAGACTTTCCAATTAAATCTTGTTTAAAGCTACATATCTCACTTCTCATAGTTAACTCTCTATACTCTCTATACTCTCTATAGCAAATATAGCAATTTCTGTTTGTGTAAATATTTTGTTCCAGGAAATTGAGAGTTATCCATATGATGTTCCAGCTTATCCAAGTTTTAAGATTATTTGTTTTGGAGCACCTGGGTGTCTCAGTAGGTTAAGTGTCCAACTCTGATTTTGGCTCAGGTCATGATCTCAGTTTTGTGAGTTTGAGCCCCACATCAGCCTCTGTGCTGATGGTGCAGAGCCCGCTTTGGATTCTCTGTCTCCCTCTCTCTCTACCCCTCTCCCACTCTCACTGTCTCTGTCTCTCTCAAAATAAATAAACTTTTTTTTAAAAAAAGTATATTTGTTATTTTGGGGTGTCTGGGTAGCTCAGTGGGTTAAGCATCCAACTCTTGACTTCAGCTCGGGTCATGATCTCACAGTTCATGAGATCGAGCCCCACATTGGGCTCTGTAGTGACAGTATGAAGCCTGCTTGGGATTCTCTGTCTCTCTCTCCCTCTACCCCTCCCCTGCTTGCACTGTGTGTCTCTCTCTCACTCTTTCTGAAAATAAATAAATAAATAAATAAATAAATAAATAAATATTGAAAAATATTTGTTGTTTTGCTCTTATTCCTCTTTTTCTTTTCCTTATGTGTATAGACAGTGATGATAAACTTAGGAGTAGGGACTCAGGCAGAATGAGAAGTCACAATAGTAACAAATGTTTATTCTTATCTCAGTCATTATAATGAAAGAAATTTTTTCTTCATGTCAGTAGAAGTTATAATCAATATGTGGTATTCCTAATAATTATCCTTAGCAATTTGGTAATTGACAAGTATAAGTTTACAGAAGTTGAATTTACTTCCAATCTTCCTTGGTGTAGCAACACTGTGGGGAGTAGACCCAATTGGACAGTAGCATCTCTCTCATTCATGACTCTTTACCACACTCATATCCCTTGCTATATTGTAGCTCTGATTCTGGTCCTATAGACCTTCAATTTCTTATTTCTTACTCAAATACACTGATCTTTTACTTGTTCTTTTAGAAATGAGATGATAATTACATACATGGTCATATAGTTATACAGGTAAATAATCTTGGGGAATAAAGAGGACTAGGAGTGTCATGCTCTTTCCATTAACTCTAGGAATATTATTTATATTGATATATCAGAAAATGATAAATTAATTCATATTTTATTCCATATATATTTAGTCACCATCTATGTGCATATTTATTTAGATAATTGGATTTATTGGGTCAGGGAAGAAGTGTTAGACATTTAGTTTTTTGCCTGATTTGAACTGCACCTAAAATTAAATGTGCAGATCACACAATATCTCAGGAGTTTACTTTGTTTCTGTGTAAAATAAGATTATTGGACTTGGAAACCTCCTTCTCATTTAGCTTTACTAGGAGGCAAACCTAAAACACCAATACATATTCACTCAATCATTTTATTTATTTATATGTAATGTATTGTTTCAATTTTAATTAAGAAAAGAACTAGGAAATATTATTTTAGAACTTAGATATAAAGTTGGAGATAAAGTTTTTGCCTGTATAGTGAGTTAAATAATCACATATTTTAGCTTACCTTAAATTTTTACAAGTATTGCAATTTGTTATAGCTTCATCATTTTCTGATCTAAATGCAACACAAACTCAATTTATACATTACTGTAGCTATTTAATATGATGTTGGTTTTCAAGGGGAAGGATAATTAATGGAGGGCAGAACCTCTCCTAACATCCTGTCATATATTCTGAACTTCATTCTTCATTTTTACTCACGTAAGTATCATTAAATCAAATCTCAAGAAATTCAAAATTGATAATTCCTTCTTCCATCTAACATGCTCAATACCCATGTAGCTCAACTAAAGGGTAAAAAACAGAAATGACTAATGCAAAGGTTTATGGAGATTTTTAAAGGGGAAAATAACAAGTTTGACAAAGTGTGAGATGGAAAAATGCATTTCTTGACAAGAGAGGCTGTTAAATACGTGAACAGACTCCTAAAGGATTTTTGTAGAACTGGAGGACTTTAGAACATGAAATATCTTCCTATCTATACTATGGATGATGATTTGGGCGGGATTATGACTAAAGGTAAAATAATAGATCTAATGAATACAAATGGAATTTGCTAGCTCTGTGGGTTTTAGATTTATTTTGGAGGCTATGATAAAATCAGACTTAAAAGTAGTATGTCATTACAAAATCCAGAGAAGAAATTTGATTTTGAGATATTTCTGAACAAGGAAGATGACAGGAAATTGTCTACCTCACATTATGCATTCAGTCTCTGCTACATACAAAAGTTTTATATTCCCATGACACTCATGAAATATTGTGGGAAACGTTCAAATGTATGGAGCTGGGAGATAAAAAGTGACAACGGGGGTGCCTGGGTGGCTCAGTTGGTTAAACGTCCGACTTTGGCTCAGGTCATGACCTCATGGTTTGTGGGTTCGAGCCCCGTATCGGGCTCTGTGCTGACAGCTTGGAGCCTGGAGTCTGCTTCAGATTCTGTGTCTCCCTCTCTCTCTGCCCCTCCCCTGCTTGCACTCTGTCTCTCTGTCTCCCAAAAATAAATAAATATTTTTAAAAAATAATAAAAAAAATGACAACAGAATTGGAGAAATGGAGAAAGGTGGTCTTTGTTTAGCAAAATATTTTGATGGTCCATTTGGTTATAGAAAATGATACATGGAATTTTTCCTGAGGTCAGGAATGAGGTAAGTATGTAGACTATTAGGAAGATATTCGTGGGATGAACTGAAACTGAGCATGAAAATGGGGGTGTAAAGGAGAAAAGTCACCCCAGAACCATTTTTAGTCCCAGGGCCAGGGCACGTGGGTGCTCTGCCCCAGCCATGGCCTCAGCCTCTTTCCTCTTCATTGAAATGCTGTAAAGCCCGCTCCAGGGCCTAGGTGTACCAAGGTCTTCAGTAGTCTCACTGCAACATCATGAACTCGGAGAAAGATTTTCATGGGTTCAGGGTCCTTTTCTCCCTTTAAAGGCCTCTCTGACATTTTTATAACCCTCTTTGTGAGGTCAACTCGATGCCTGGAGTACGTCCAGGGCTCACCCCTATGGGGTCATGTGGAGCCCTGTGGATGGCTAGGGTCCAGGAGAGCACGGGAACCAGTCACTCCCACTAGTCAGAGCTATATTTTTCTATAGGATCACTGTAGATAGGGGATGGATGGATCCCTTATCCATCCAGAATGGATGACTCTGGTCATGTAGGTGACTGTCCAAATGCAGGGCTCTGAATTACTGACTTTCAGCTTTTGAGGTTTGGCTTGAGCTATGAGTGAGAGAGTGGGAACAGGAGTTCAACAAGGCACTGCCTCTGATCTACAGCACTGGTGGGCAAGAGGGTGGTGGTAGGAATCACTTACTGTCTGTGCCACCTTGCACAGGTTCCCAGGCAATCAACTGCCTTACCATAGGTGCGACCCCTGGCACATATCCACCAGTCTTCCAGGGGTAGCTGTATCTAGATCCTCTAAGTTTTTGAGGTCATTGCTCCAATGCAAAGGGGGCATAACATGGGAAAGATGTGGATAAGGGTCAGACAATCCTCTCTTATCTAATCCTCCTCACTGGTGGTAGTATGTGGAAGGAAGATATATGGTCAACATTGAAAGAGAGAAAATTCTAAAACTGCATAGATTATGGCTTAAAGAACTCAAGAGTTGATATAGATAAAAAATGTGCTATTTTAGATTGATTGTTAGAGAATTCAATATAATATATACTTAACATGACCAAATAAATGAACCATCATACATTTTTCTGCATAATCTTGGTGAAACTTCTATTTGTGGTCATTATCAACAAAGCCCAGTAGCAACTTTTGAAGGAATCATTCAGACCAGGATTCATGGATGGCACAACAGATGATCCAGCATCAGGCATACTGATGAAGTCAACATTAAGTAAATGGTTTTCTGGAACTACAGGGGCAAAAAAAGTACATTTTGTTTTAATACAAATCACTCCTAAAGAGTCACTGGAATGTGAGCAGTAGTAGTGCAGTCATATTTTTTCAGAACTTTTTTCTCATTGTGGTGGGTGTAAAGTCAAGCAATGAGGTAGGGAGAATTCTATGATTGACCCCAATGACTCCTGCCCTTGTATCATCCCCTCCCTTTTTACTATGGATGGGACTTATAAAAATAAGGAAATTTCACTCCTGTGTGGATGCTACATTTAAAGCAAAAGGGAAATATTCATGGTGAGCCTGGCATAATCAGGCGAGCCTTGTAAAAGCTGAATGTTTTATGTGGCTGGATGAAGAACATCAGACAAAAGGGCTTTGGCTTCCCTAGAAGAAAGCAAACATCCATTCTGTGAACTGTCTGTGGGAGCAATATGGTAATGAATTCCATCCAGGTGTTCTCCAAGAGTTAAGAGCCATCTATAGCCAACAGTTGGCAGGACCACAAGGATCTCAGTCCTACAACCACAAAGAAATGATTCTGCCATCATTATTTAATGAGCTTGAAATGGAGCCTAGAGCCCAGATGAGAACCACAGTTCCTTCCCACAGCTTCATTTCAGTCTCTTCAGGCCTTCAGCAGAGAATCTAATCATATTGTGTCTTGACTTCTGACTTTTGGAAACTGAGAGATAATAAATTTGAGTTTTTTAAGCTGCTAAGTTTGTGCAATTTTGCAGTAGTAGAAAACTAATACACCCAGGAAGGGCACAAATGACAATAAAGTACATAAAGAGATGGTTGATAGCCTTACACAGGAAATGACAGTGCCTGGACACACACAAAAAAATCTCCAAGTAAACTCTTGGACAATGAACAAATATTTATGGCCCTCTTCTCTACCATCAGGATAAACAGTCATCAGTAAATCACTGTACCTCACATACACCATGACGGTTTAAAGCATTTGTAAATAATCAAATTGTTCATACTGGCAGGTTCTGTGCTAAAAATATTTTCCCAGGACCATGCATACCCTATGGGTATCACTACATCCTGACCATGCCTTTTCTGTTCTGATGGTAAATCTTTTCATTAAGACATAATTTAAGTTGAAGTTTTTGTTACTTGCAGTCAAAAGTACATTAAATGATATTTTGCCAATATGAATATTCAATGACCAACTATATTTTTTTCTGATTTTTTTATCTCTGTAGCAGGCTATCTAATGATTTTACCCTGGATGGATTTATGGTGTTGACACAGCGTCAAAACCTATGGAATTGTGGACAAATGTAATGACAAAAGTATTTGTGATGGCAAGTATGCATTTGCAGGGACTGTGGTTCTATTCATATATCATCGGAGACATTTTGGGGAAATATCCTCTCATTTAGCCAAGGCATTGCATCTCTATTTCTTTTTTTTTTTTTTTTAATGTTTATTCACTTTTTGAGAGACAGAGACAGAGTGTGAGCAGGGCACAGGGCAGAGAGAGAGGGAGACACAGAATTGGAAGCAGGCTCCAGGCTCTGAGTTTCAGCACAGAGCCCGACGCGGGGCTTGAACTCACGAACTGTGAAATCATGACCTGAGCTGAAGTCGGACACTTAACCGATTGAGCCACCCAGGCGCCCTGCATCTCTATTTCTTAAAATCACCTACTGGTATTTTAGAATCAATGCCATATAATTCTGACAATATATTTCTGTCAAATCCTAGGAACAATGGGGCCCAATAGAGTTAGGCCATCATTATCAAAGAGAGTGACAGAAAATGTTAAATTCTTAAAAATTTTCTTTCAGCTGTATCTCTAAATACTAGCTATTTCTTGAAGACATGTAGGTTACAAATAGCGCAAATTATTTCTTTCAAGATCACACTTATCATGGTTTAGCTCCTTTTATTGTTGCCAGTAATAATACAAGTAGGCTTTTAAGAAAAGAGAATAGAAAAAAGTGTTAATGGAGTACCTAAACTTTGTTTGGAAATCCTGAAGATTCTGGGATAAGCAAGAGCTTTACAATGAGCAATTATTTTAAACAATAATTTAAAATTATCTGCAAGGAAATTTCTTCAGATTTGTTTACCTAGTTGTATAAAACAATACACTCTATAAATATTAAATTATCTTTTATTATACACAGGGGATGCTAAAATTTTCAGATTGTAGATGATTGATGGAAAAACTTTGCAGGTCACTGAGTATTTGTATACGTATGTAACATAAAGTACTATTATATATAGTCCCCTGTGCCCCTTCCCCCCATGGTTTTGCTTTCTGTGGTTTCAGTTACCTAAGGTCAACTGTGGGCCAGAAGCAGATGATCCAGCTTCTGGTGTATTCTCAGAAGTTCATTGGCAGCCTAATGCTGTCACAATGCCTGTGTCATTCACCTCACTTCATCTCATTATGTAGGCATTTTATTATCTTGCATTATCACAAGAAAAAAGGTGAGTACAATACAAGAAGATATTTTGAGAGACAGAGAAAGAGAGAGACCACATTTGCATAACCTATTACACATAACTGTTCTATTTTATTATTAAGGTATTGTTGTTAATCTCTTACTTTGCTTAATATATAAATTAAACTTTATCATAGACATGTATGTGTAGGAAAAAGTATAATATACATATGGCTCTGTACTATCCACAGTTTCAGGCATCCATGGGGTCTTGGAATGTATCTCCCCATGGAAAAAGGGGAACTACTATTCTCATAAATAGAAAAAGAATAAAATAAAATAAATATGTGAAAAGGAATAAAATAAACATAAAATAAATATGTGTCAATAAAATAAAAAGTGTCAAGTCAAGATGAAATATACTTGCTTCAAATTTTTATCTTTATTAATGCACTTAAACAGCTTGTTCTAAATGTATCGCTAAGTTATATATTAATAATTAATTGGCTAATTAATGAATAGCTGATAATCTATTTTGCAAGAACACGCATGTTTTGTTACTACCAGAATTTAAAGTTGGTTTAATAATTTGTGATGCAGAGAGTAAAAACTCAGGTTCTAAATTCAGATTGTTTGGTTATTTTGTCCTAATGGTTGTGATAGTTTAGAAATAGATGTTGGAATTACATAGAAAGGTTAATAAACAATTTACTGCCGGCTGCCCATGGTAAAGCAAGACATTTATCTTAAGCCACAAAAAATTTAACACATTTGTAGTTTTAATTTAACTATGAAATTTTCATCTTTCCTAATGTCTATCATATATTTTTAACAGCTAATGGTGTGAGTTATTTTACTATTACACATTTATATTACATTTTATATTTATATTATATTGCATTTTATAAATACATGCAAAACACACTGAAACTCTGAAGGCACTAGAATTTCACTAGGCTATATAATATGGCTGTAAAGTGTTTACTTAACACAAATGAGATTTTTTTTTTGAGAGAGAGAGAAAGAGTATGCATGCACATGCAAGCGGGGGAGGGGCAGAGGGAGAAGGAGAGAGAAGGAATCTCAAGCAGGCTCCACACCGAAAGCAGGGCCCTGAACATGAGCACGCTCAATCTCACCACTGTGAGATCATGACCTGAGCCAAAATCAAGAGTCAGATGCTTAACTGACTGAGCCACCCAGGTGCCCTTAAATGAGAATTTTAGTAAGTGATACCTTTACCACAAACATCAGTTTCAGTAACAAAACACATAGAATGAAAGTTTCCAAATTCTGTTATCAAAATGATCTCTCATGAAAGAGAACATAAGTCTCTTTCAGAGATATTTTTCTTCATGTATGGTAAATATGTTATATGTTAAATATGTTATTACTTATATTAAAGAAACATTTTAAAATTACATCGCTACTTACCAGCCCTTTATCATCATAGGAAAATTCAGCAAATACAGAAAAAACTTTTTTCCAAAAAAATTGTTACTTATATTTACATTTGGCACATTTTATAAATGCTTCATAGCCAATAGCTCAGATTCCAGGCTCAAAATTTCACTCTTTCACAGTTAGGCGACTACAAGTATTTTTTCTAGTCTATATTCCAGTTGATTAATATTTGTTCATCAGCATTTTATTAGCTTGTTTATTTATTAATTGATTTAGCCAGGCATTTATCATCTCAACTGTGAAATGTCTAGAGAGTGTTTATACAGTTTAATTATTAAAAAACTTATAGCTAATCTAAAATATACTTACGTGTCATAACTTCCAGTTTATATTTCATTTTCTGAAAATTAGATATAAATTATGTATCACTAATATTTGTTCCGTGATCCTATTGCTTATCTCTATCTTAAATGTAGATGATATTTCTAATTTTTTTTGGAAAATATCAAATCAGGCCTTCATTATTGCTATTATGTGCTGAGCATGGTGCAAATCAAAGGAATATGTTACAAGGACCTAATCCTCCTGAATTCAGAATCTGGTATAGAACACAATACCGTTAGGCACAGATACAAATCAGCACTATAGGCTCTCTTTAGGAAATATTTGAATATGAGTTCCAGTAGCATTTTAGAAAATAAGTACTGTGCGTTTATAATAAATGAGTACACTGAAATGATCAAAAAATATTCTCTGATGAAGAAAGACTGGAAATGCCCTTTAAAAAGGTAGTAGTATGGAGAAGTGCAGAGGAGAGAAGAGATTCCTCAGGGACAGATGTCAAGGTGAGGGACCATACACAGAAATGCCAACCATAGATTGTGGGGACAGTGAACCAACCACTGAAAGGTGTGTAAAATGCTGGCAGTCAGAAGACAGGTTGAAGCTAGGTCAAAAGTGTTAACTTGTACGTTCTATAATGAAAGTCTTGGTTAGAGATGAACTCTTAAAACCTTGGAATCCTCAAGTTTTCTTGCCACAGAGGTGCCTCATAGGAGATGGTAGCAACAAAATAATGTTCAGAGAGATTTTGTTGGAGGAACAAATTAATAGTAATCAACAAAAACTGGGGTAAATATCACCTTTAATTATTTTAAAAAGCTTAAGCGAACTCATGACTCAAACTTCAACATTACCAAACGGTTTTTTGCATTGAGTAGCGCATAGGTGCTTCCTTTCTTTGAAAGTGGAGACTTGAGTTAAGCAGGCTTGTTCACTCTTAAAATATAGGAAATAACTTTCTATATAACCAGACACTAACTTGCTATACATTCCCAAGTTCTCCAAGTTGCTTGTCACCTTTTCTTTTATTATTTAGGTAAAATTGTCTTAAATCAACTCTCTATGGTGGGATTAGGGGAAGATACTTTGTTTCCAATGTCCTCAGAGATTACTGGGGATTTGGAAGAAAGGTTGCCTATATATTTCTCCTAAGGGTCTCAAGCTCTAAATTCCTACTTCAGGTTCTATTTCTCTCTTCTGGATTTGTTTTTCTTCTTCTTCAGTCCACTTTCTACATGATGCCACTCCCCAGAAGTCACTGCTTTCTTGTTACTTCTGACAAGCCACCTCTTCTCAAGGACCATGAACTCAAGGTTGTATGTATACCAGACTTTACTGAACATGAGGGGCAATAGAGGAGATTCAGAACAGAGTTTGGCAAAACAACGTTATAACAAATATTTAAGAATGTATTCTTAAAGTTTTGTCACACGTTTCTGCCTCTAGGAAATCTTCCCTTATAGTCCCTTTATTTATTTATTCTTTATTTTTTTATTTTTTTTCCTTATCGTCTCTTTAATTCAAGGACCAACCATCTACCGATGTAGTAGTGGTCATACACAACTAGTAGTATATTCATGGAGCACTAGACCAGTAGTAATAATGATAGCCAACAATTACTAAACACTTTATATGGATAATTAGTGTTCATACCATACTAACGATGTAAGAGAAGTAAAAACAAATACATTCTGAAGACAGGTAAAAAGAAATGCAAACAGATTAATTTTCCTTAAATCTCATAGCAGTGAAGCATGGACTGGAAATTAGAAAGTAGATTACAGAGCATGTGATTGCACTGACATACTCTACCAAGACCATATTTCTGGGTTGGCCCCATGGTATGTGTAGCTATAAGTAAATAATTTTTGCAGGGACCATGTATATCTACAGGAGTTTGTTTTTGTTTTTGTTTTTGTTTTTGTTTTGCTTAGTTTTTTACTGTATCAAAAATGCACAGACCCATGTGAGATAGAGTAATTTATTAATGAAAATTTAAAATAATGAATAGGAGTGAGGTTTTTATGTATGTATGTACTTATTGTCCCATAAGTGCATAGGAAGATTCTTTGTAGTGTATTAAATCACCTTTTCAGGCCTGTGGACCATCTACTCTTGTTCTTTATTGTCAAGTGTGCTATTTCTCGCTAATTTCATAACTTCTACCATAAGAAAAAAACTAGCAATATTATCACACATAATGGAATGGCTCTTCTCAGCCTGTTTGAATTGAAACTGTAAGGACCTTTTTGTCTCTAAAGTACTCAAATGCCATTTTTTTAATGCTGTCTACACCATTACTCATGATACTGTATCATTCATTGTGCCAGGCATGAATACTAACTTCAAAGGACTTCCTTAAAGATTGTTACTTTGTTTTATTGATAATGACCACACATACAATCTTATTCAGAGTATGACAAAAATTTGAATGAAAAACAGATTTTTTGACATGTTATATTTACTACTGGTGGTTTATAAAGTACATGTAGAAGAAAACATCTTTCACCACATATTCTTTTAGATATTTTAGGCAATAATCACTGCATTTTTATTTGCTTTCAATGTTTATTTATTTATCTTGAGAGAGGGCATGCACGTGCACAAGCAGGAGAGGGACAGAGAGAGAGGGAGAGAGAGAATCCCAACCAGGCTCCATGTGGTCAGTGCAGAGCCCAGTGTGGGGCTTGATCTCACAAATTGTGAGATCAGGGCCTGCACTGAAATCAAGAGTCTGGCACTTGACCAGCTTAGCCACCCAGGAGACAAGTCATTGCATTTTTAAACTGTAATCTCTTTCAATGCTGACATTCCACACTACTTTTGTACAACTCATCATGTAGAAGGGGGAATGGAGACCAGGTGAGGGGCCAGAATGAAGCTAGAAGAATGTCCCCAGTCACCCAAGTAATGTCTCTAGCTCAGCTTATGAACTACCTGGGAAAACATGAAATCACATTGATCAGAGGCAAGCATATGACATTGTCTAGAAGAGCCTATTGGTGTTATGAAGCAATAAGGCCTGAAAAGCCTTCAGAGAATATGGGCGTGGCCATCCCGAGAGACAGCCTGAGAGGGGTCAAGGAGCCTGACATGGGAGTGAGTGGATTACCCTGAGTGACGAGGCTGGGAAACACACAAGGTAAAGGGTGTCTGTTACCTACCCAGATACCCATGGATGGTGTAGTCAGAGGCAGCTCTTTAGGTGGAACATGGTGGGGCAAGAACTATGGCATAAACCTACATATGCAACTCAAGCCCCGGGGTTAGTGTGGGCAATCAGTAATCCAGAGACTTGCATTCTTTCTGTGAGTGACAATGACTCAAAATTCACATATCATCAACATCCTGCATCTCAGGGAAGAATGCTGCAGGTAGGAAACAAAATTCCCAACAAGATTCCCAAAGGAGGCTTAACCATTATTCTTTAGTAGTATGAGAGTTTTGCTATCATGTGAATATGCTATTGCTAATGATAAAATAACTAATTCAATAAAGAAAATCTGACCTGCAAAAAATAAAAACTCAAAATTAGATTAAACATATTTCATTGTAAAAATTTGTTAAAATGATCACCTCATTATAATAAATAAATAGATAAATTGAAAAAAAATGAGTACAAAATAAATGAATGAATGGATGCACCAGGATTCAAAACAGTTTTCCAATTCCCACTCCAAATCTCTTGGAAGTAATCCACACTGCACATATTATTGATTCTTCTAATGCTCATGACAAAAGGCAATGCATAATTTAATTTAAACTGTCCACCAACTCGAATGAATCCCATCTAGCCTCAGCTCTCCACCATGTTACTCATATTTCAGTCATACCACAACCAGTTATTCTGTGATATAACAATACCTTTGTTGTTTTTTTTTTATTTTTACCATAATAAAATGTCACTTCTTCATGTAAGCTTAGATTTGCATCAATGAATGCTCTTGTCCTTATACTAACCATCATTATACTTCATTGGGGAGGGGGGTATAAATGGAGGAGGCAAAGTAATTAAGATCCTTGAGAACTTTTTGAAAGCAAAGACATAGATTTGGCTAACATATATATGTCATCTGTGTTTTTATTTTTATTTTTATTTCTATTTTTTTTATTTTTTATTTTATTTTCATTTATAACTTACTCCTGCTGGCAATGAGACAACATCCTTGCTTTCTATTTAGATAGAACATAGGTCTTCTAAATTCACTTCTCATTTTATTTTAAAATAATATACAGGTAGCTGGTCAATACTGCCCAAAACAAAATTTGTATGTTCTCTTATTCATAGACATTTTTTCCCTACATGTTGAGAGCACTGGTCAAAAAAAAATTCTTGAAGAAGACGGCCTCATTAAATAAATAATCATCAACCTCCTATCTTCTACTGAAATAAATATTAAAATACCTGAGGGATTTGAGAAACAAGTACATCTTAACCATCTTCTAGCCAATACACTAGCTTGGCACATGGTAAGCATATAATGTGCACTCAGTTATGGCTGCAGAATGACTAAATAGGTAAACAGACTGTTCATATGATTTCTGTAATGAATTTAACTTTCTGTCTTAAATATCATTTTCTTAGCAAAAAAATGAAAAAGACAAAATGTCCTATAATTTAGATATTTCCCTCCCTTCCTCTCTCTCTTTCTTTGTATTTTATTTCTTTTTCAAAAATATTTATTTATTTATTTTGAGAGAGAGTGAGTGAGGGAGCAGGATAGGAGCAGAGAGAGGGAAAGAGAGAATCTCAGGCAGGCTCTCAGAGCCCAACATAAGGCTCGAACTCAGGAAGTGTGAGAGCATGATGTAGGCCAAAATCAAGAGTTTGACACTTAACCAACTGAGACACTCATCACCCCCTTTCTCTGTATTTTATAAAAGCATTTGTGATGGTTCACTTTTAGCTCATATAAGAAAAGCTGACTGGAAAATAACCTTAATGGACTTAACTTAGGAAAGCTTGGAATTGGTTTCCATAATCTGAAAACCTGGACCTAGGTTAAAAATTGAACATTTTTTCTAACTTTTTGGAAACACTCAAACATGAATTTTAATAACCCAAACCAAGTGGACATGGAGGACTAGCACTAGAACTATGGGTACATTTTCAAAAGGCAGGCTGTTCCAGGGCGATGAGCTAAATGGGTAAGGGGCATGAAGGAATCTACCCCTGAAATCATTGTTGCACTATATGCTAACTAATTCATGGGGATATAAAGTACAGTATGGCAACTATAGTTATTACTTTTCTATTGCATCTTTTAAAGTTGCTAAGAGAATAGATGTTAAAAGTTCTCATTACAAAAAAGTTATGTTAGTATGTCTGATGACGGATGTTAACTGGACTTATTGTGATCATTTTACAATGTTTACAAATATCAAATCATTATGTTGGACTTCTGAAGTGAACATAATGCTGGATGTTAAGTATACCTCAATAAAAATAAGAAATAAATTCCAAGGGTGGGGGGTAAAGGCAGGCTGTTCCATTTACAATAAATGTAATCAATGGTTCTGACCTCTACTAGACTATGAAAATTAAAATAATTTCCTAATCAATACAATATAGAGATGCAGCAGACTCTCTTAGTTATGTTCCCAGCAAAAATTTTCCATCTTACTATTCTGTATTTTAGCCAATATCAAGCCCCAAGGCCAGAGTGAACTATGATTGGTGATCCCATTCCCTTTGCCAGTGATTGAACATGTCGTGGGATTCTACATATTAGAATGTTGGTATGCATTACCTGGAGGTGCTTCGGTCCTCTCATACCCATGAAGTTTTCCAGAAATACACTAGGAATGACAGAACAGAAAGATAAAATGGACTCAGGTCTTTAATAATATCATTGAACCAGTAAATTAACAGTAAAAGAGCCATCCTTCCCTGGATCATTCTTGTTACTTAAGGTAATAAATCTCCTCACTGTTCCATCCAATTTTTTTTTCCTGTAACTTATACCAGAAATTATCCTCATTGATAAAACATACCTATTAGGAAGACTTATTCCCATTGCTAAAATCTTACATAAATGGCTTATTAATAATTAACTAATTAATGGATAAATAAAATTATAGACAGTAAAACAGAGTGATTTAAGACTTACATTTATATATTCATATAAAATTCATTAAACATATATTGTGTGTTACACATGTGAAGTACCATAAATCAAAAAATATTACAAAAGAATTTTTTTCTACCTAAAAGCATGAACAAATGTTGTTGTAAAATGACAACCAAGAAGTATCCAAGCCATGGGTAAACTTGGCCTCAAGATCGGTAATGCAAAGAATTTACACATTTATTCTCGGCAGATGGATTCTTTTCAAGCTTTGTCTACATGCAGTTGTTTGAGTAAATTGAATATTCAGTCAATTTATTTTTCAGACGGCATCTATTTCCTCACCTGTAACTTGGGAAATCTACAAGCAGTTTTTGAAGAATAACAAAGAATGAACATTCCAAAGTAAAAAATCTACCAGAGACTGTGCTGAAAAATAAATATATAAAGAAAAATGGAGGAGAAATCAGATTGAATCCAAGCAGCTGACCAGGTAATTACCAATGACATATAAAATTTAATTCTGGACATATCCTTACCTATGACTAATGACATTAGTGTTAGTCATTAAACAGCTGTGTGGTCTTGACCAAATAATCACTTGTCCAGGTAGTCTTCATTTTACTCTTAAATCAGACAGTTGGAATGTTGATACATGATTTGGTCCCTTGGAAAACTGCCTTTAATTGAGGAAAGGTATAAAAAAAAAAAAGATAATTAGAACTCACTACAGTATTTTCAAGACATATGTCTCTACATCCTAAGGGCCTCCCTACAGACATTTCATTCAAGAATTAGTATCCAGAAAACAAGCAAGTAAGCAAACAAATTTTGCTCCCTTTATACAAGTGATTTCTTTTTAGCTTAAATGAATTAGGAATCTCAGAATCAAGCATGTTTACCTTTTGATTTGCCAGAAAAGAACCTAAAGAGATAAATTTGAAAGTGCTATCTCCTTAGCTTCCGCCCCCACCCCACCCCCCGCCCAAAGTGTTATTGAGATGTAATTGACATATAATGTTAGGTGAGTAAGCTTAAGTTGTAGAGTGTGATGAATTGATACACATATATATTGGGAAATGGTTACCTCTATAACGTTAGTTAACAGATTTACCGCTTCACAACACTACCATTTTGTTGGTGGTGAGTACATTGGAGCTCTATTCTCATAGCAACTTTCAATTATACAATATTGTTAACTATGGTCTCATGCTGTACTGTAGATTCTTGGAAATTACTCACCTTGTAACTGAAATTTAGCACGCTGACAATCATCTCCCATATCTCCCACCCCTTCGTCCCTGCCAACCACCATTCTACTCTTTTGAGCAATGACAGTAGAGAAGTACTCCTGACTTTGATCTGATCCAATATTCACTTTCTTCTTTCCGGTACACTTCAGTTTCCTCATCTGTATAATTTAAATGTATGTCCTATATCTACTCTTGCTAGTATTTGTGGATTGAGAGCAGATAGATGCCTGAGTCTCCTCAATATAAATCAATAAAATATGCATAAACTGGGTGACATCTTTGAATTTTTAAAATTCCATTTGTCTGTTTCGGCTTTCATTTAATTAGATGCTAAAAAGTTGTGATTATATATTTATTGATATTGATATTTCAAAGGAAGCCACTTCATCTCCAGACTTAAAAAAAATCAAAGAACATCATTTGAAATAAAAAGATTAGTTGTACTAATCCAAACTTGTCATTACTAAAGGTAATTAAGAAAATAGCTAGTTAGGAAACACATGTATATGTATATATTTTATTAGCTTTAGTTTTTCTTCCTTGTCTGTAAAACTAATGGTTATTTTACCATAGTATATTTATTTTTCTAAATGTAGCACTATTTTTAAAAGGTAATAATTACAACTTGTCATGTCCTGATTTTTTCTAATGGCACACTTTTAAAGAATTATTTAGGCATGGGCAATTTAATTTCCTTAATCATGTTCATATATCAGTGATGCATGCATTGCTATGTATCTCACAGTTTTAAAGGAGAATATTTCTCCAAAATGTGTTCCACGTGGATAAAATATAATGCCACTTCTCAACTGAAACATAAACAAATAAAACTAGACTCAGGAAATCCTTCAATAGAAAATTAAACTGCAGAATTCTATTTGTCAGATTATCTTCCAAATCTTCAATCTTCTTCGACATCCCACAGAGTCCATTTCAAATGTGGGTATCAAGTTCCACCTAAGAGAGAAATATATTAGTTGAACTGTATCACATATCATTTAAATGTAAAAAAAAAATCAAATAGCATACTTCTAATTTCATCAGACGTTTTTAGTGATATGACTAATAAGAATTACAAAGAATGGGTATTTTATGTAACTTGAATCCTAATGCTTTTGAATGATTTTTTTTTTTCCTCCTAGACCAAAGCAGAATCAGTGATTAGTTCAGGTTTAGGGAAAGTGGACATCTGGCACAACACTTCTGTTACACAGCTATTCCCCCTTGTCTGCAGCTAAAACTCATAGGCCAATTTTGGTGTGTGAGTCCATTTCATTTTGCTGTAACCACATCTTCCTTTCTTCATGTGCTAATTAGTCTATTATCTAAATTTCTACTTAATCCTTATGAGAATATATTACGAAAACTTGTACAGTCTTTTATAGGCTCCCCACTTCTCAGTTTCAAATATTTTAAGATTTTAATTATTCTGCTTTAAAATATTTTGCATGCATTTTAGAAAAATGACTTAACCCAAGAGAAAAAAAATGTTGCTACCTTGATGATTGTCTAATATTAATATATCTGTATAATGGAAATAATTAAAATGCACTTTAATTTCCCTTTTAAATTATATCCCATTGACAGCTGAATCATGAGGATAACATTCCAAAGCATGTGGGGCACTTGATCCCTTTAGTACGGTAGTAGTTTGAAATCCAGGGTTCAGAGGAAGAAAAAGAGATATTTCAAATTCCTGAAGAGCCAGTCGGAAAAATTTAGAGCAGAGAATTCCAACACAGAATGAAGCCTATGTCAGTCGGGCTATGTAATGTTTATTCTTGAATAAAGGACAATATGACATGGCAGAAATATAATGCCTTCCCCTTCTCGTATGGACTAAGAGAAAACAGAAGAAAAAAGAGTGAAGGTAAGTGACCAAACTTATTAGTTCTGTTCTCTCATTTCTTGGTTTGGTGTTAGATAAGTTGAGTTGAGGATAGAGACACAAGGACTCTCTCCCTTTGTCTCTATCACCTTCATATCTAGCTAGCTAGCTAGCTATAATCTTCTCTCATCTATCTAATCATCTCCTAAGAGGAAGTTAGGGTTACCCAGAATAGGCAGACAAACCTATTAGACTAAATCTATGATCTCTACCTGAAATGACAAAATGACAACATACTTGCTGAATAGAAAACACAGAAACAGAACTTGCAATGTTTTGGCTGGTGAGAAGAGATAAGGAGGAAGATTGAAAGTAGAGCATTCAACTGTACAATATGAACACTCTTTCCTTCCTATAGCCCACTTCCTCTGTCTCAGAGATCCATGCTTCTCCACATATTGCCAAGAATTTGCCAAACTGTTGTAGAAAGAAAGAAAGAAAGAAAGAAAGAAAGAAAGAAAGAGAGAAAGAAAGAAGAAAGGAGAAAGAAAGGAAGAAAAACAGACTATAGATCATTTCAGAACTTGAATTTTGTCATTTACTTAAGATCTGTAAAGTGAAGGATATGACTGGGTTTAATCATCAGCCAGTAGAAAAGGATTGTTGCTGACAATTTCAAGAAATGTGAATATTTTTAAAAGTAATCTCTATACCCAATGTGAGGTTCAAACTCATGATCCCAAGATCAAGAGTCGCATGCTCTACTGACAGAGCCAGCCAGGCGCCCCGAGAAATGTAAATATTTTAAGCCAAATTCTGTTTGGAAAATTTCTTCATATCAAAGTTTTAAATACTTAAAAGTTGCTTATGTAAATGTATTCTACAGACATATTTACAATTCCTTATTTCTTTAAGGTTATTAAAATTAGAGAAGCAAAGTAATATGACATTTATGTGTATGAGCTCTTCAGACAGACACCATGGTTTTGAACTCTGGCTCCAACACTTACCAGTTGTGCCCCCTGAGTTTGCTCTATCACTCAGTGTTACAGTTTCCTCAGCTGTAAAAGTGAATAATAATGATTCCGACTTCATAGACTTGTAAGGATGGTACAGGTTACTACATAGAAAGTACATAGGATAGTACTTTCTCCATAGTATTACTCAGTATCCATGGGGCATCATAGTAAGTCAAGGCACATTTTAATAATTTGATACATATTACCAAATCATCTAGAAATGAGGTGTGTTTTCATTTTTTGCGTCAACAAATGAGATATGAGAGATCACTTTTCCAACATTTTTAACATTTCTTGCTTATTCATTGTTTTTCTTCTTTGGTAATAGGGTATAAAGTATCATTGTGCTCAAATTTGCAATTATTAGTAGCCTTCTTTTCACTTTTTTTTTCTTTATATGTTTTCTCTTTCTTCTTTTTACCCATTTAGGGGGCATCTATGTGTGTTTTTAAAAATCATTCTGAAAATGCTTTTTAAATTAACAATGATATATAAGTATTCATAGAATAAATGGCAAGTATTTCTTTTTTTTTTTTTAATCTGCAGTATTTCTTTTTTTTTTTTTCTGAAATTTATTGACAAATTGGTTTCCATACAACACCCAGTGCTCATCCCAAAAGGTGCCCTCCTCAATACCCATCACCCACCCTCTCCTCCCTCCCACCCCCCATCAACCCTCAGTTTGTTCTCAGTTTTTAACAGTCTCTTGTGCTTTGGCTCTCTCCCATTCTAACCTCTTTTTTTTTTTTCCTTCCCCTCCCCCATGGGTTCCTGTTAAGTTTCTCAGGATCCACATAAGAGTGAAACCATATGGTATCTGTATTTCTCTGTATGGCTTATTTCACTTAGCATCACACTCTCCAGTTCCATCCACGTTGCTACAAAAGGCCATATTTCATTTTTTCTCATTGCCACGTAGTACTCCATTGTGTATATAAACCACAATTTCTTTATCCATTCATCAGTTGATGGGCATAGAGGCTCTTTCCATAATTTGGCTATTGTGGAGAGTGCTGCTATGAACATTGGGGTACAAGTGGCCCTATGCATCAGTGCTCCTGTATCCCTTGGATAAATTCCTAGCAGTGCTATTGCTGGGTCATAGGGTAGGTCTATTTTTAATTTTCTGAGGAACCTCCACACTGCTTTCCAGAGCGGTTGCACCAATTTGCATTCCCACCAACAGTGCAAGAGGGTTCCCGTTTCTCCACATCCTCTCCAGCATCTATAGTCTCCTGATTTGTTCATTTTGGCCACTCTGACTGGCGTGAGGTGATACCTGAGTGTGGTTTTGATTTGTATTTCCCTGATAAGGAGCGACGCTGAACATCTTTTCATGTGCCTGTTGGCCATCCGCATGTCTTCTTTAGAGAAGTGTCTATTCATGTTTTCTGCCCATTTCTTCACTGGGTTATTTGTTTTTCGGGTGTGGAGTTTGGTGAGCTCTTTATAGATTTTAGATACTAGCCCTTTGTCCGATATGTCATTTGCGAATATCTTTTCCCATTCCATTGGTTGCCTTTTAGTTTTGTTGGTTGTTTCCTTTGCTGTGCAGAAGCTTTTTATCTTCATAAGGTCCCAGTAATTCACTTTTGCTTTTAATTCCCTTGCCTTTGGGGATGTGTCGAGTAAGAGGTTGCTACGGCTGAGGTCAGAGAGGTCTTTTCCTGCTTTCTCCTCTAAGGTTTTGATGGTTTCCTGTCTCACATTTAGGTCCTTTATCCATTTTGAGTTTATTTTTGTGAATGGTGTGAGAAAGTGGTCTAGTTTCAACCTTCTGCATGTTGCTGTCCAGTTCTCCCAGCACCATTTGTTAAAGAGGCTGTCTTTTTTCCATTGGATGTTCTTTCCTGCTTTGTCAAAGATGAGTTGGCCATACGTTTGTGGGTCTAGTTCTGGGGTTTCTATTCTATTCCATTGGTCTATGTGTCTGTTTTGGTGCCAATACCATGCTGTCTTGATGATGACAGCTTTGTAGTAGAGGCTAAAGTCTGGGATTGTGATGCCTCCTGCTTTGGTCTTCTTCTTCAAAATTCCTTTGGCTATTCGGGGCCTTTTGTGGTTCCATATGAATTTTAGGATTGCTTGTTCTAGTTTCGAGAAGAATGCTGGTGCAATTTTGATTGGGATTGCATTGAATGTGTAGATAGCTTTGGGTAGTATTGACATTTTGACAATATTTATTTTTCCAATCCATGAGCAGGGAATGTCTTTCCATTTCTTTAAATCTTCTTCAATTTCCTTCATAAGCTTTCTATAATTTTCAGCATACAGATCCTTTACATCTTTGGTTAGATTTATTCCTAGGTATTTTATGCTTCTTGGTGCAATTGTGAATGGGATCAGTTTCTGTATTTGTCTTTCTGTTGCTTCATTGTTAATGTATAAGAATGCAACTGATTTCTGTACATTGATTTTGTATCCTGCAACTTTGCTGAATTCCTGTATCAGTTCTAGCAGACTTTTGGTGGAGTCTATCGGATTTTCCATGTATAATATCATGTCATCTGCAAAAAGCGAAAGCTTGACTTCATCTTTGCCAATTTTGATGCCTTTGATTTCCTTTTGTTGTCTGATTGCTGATGCTAGAACTTCCAGCACTATGTTAAACAGCAGCGGTGAGACTGGGCATCCTTGTCGTGTTCCTGATCTCAGGGAAAAAGCTTTCAGTTTTTCCCCGTTGAGGATGATGTTAGCTGTGGGCTTTTCATAAGTGGCTTTTATGATCTTTAAGTATGTTCCTTCTATCCCGACTTTCTCAAGGGTTTTTATTAAGAAAGGGTGCTGGATTTTGTCGAAGGCCTTTTCTGCATCGATTGACGGGATCATATGGTTCTTCTCTCTTTTTTTGTTAATGTGATGTATCACGTTGATTGATTTGCGAATGTTGAACCAGCCCTGCATCCCAGGAATGAATCCCACTTGATCATGGTGAATCATTCTTTTTATATGCCGTTGAATTTGATTTGCTAGTATCTTATTGAGAATTTTTGCATCCATATTCATCAGGGATATTGGCCTGTAGTTCTCTTTTTTTACTGGGTCTCTGTCTGGTTTAGGAATCAAAGTAATACTGGCTTCATAGAATGAGTCTGGAAGTTTTCCTTCCCTTTCTATTTCTTGGAATAGCTTGAGAAGGATAGGTATTATCTCTGCTTTAAACGTCTGGTAGAACTCCCCTGGGAAGCCATCTGGTCCTGGACTCTTATTTGTTGGGAGATTTTTGATAACCGATTCAATTTCTTCGTTGGTTATGGGTCTGTTCAAGCTTTCTATTTCCTCCTGATTGAGTTTTGGAAGAGTGTGGGTGTTCAGGAATTTGTCCATTTCTTCCAGGTTGTCCAATTTGTTGGCATATAAGTTTTCATAGTATTCCCTGATAATTGTTTGTATCTCTGAGGGATTGGTTGTAATAATTCCATTTTCATTCATGATTTTATCTATTTGGGTCACCTCCCTTTTCTTTTTGAGAAGCCTGGCTAGAGGTTTGTCAATTTTGTTTATTTTTTCAAAAAACCAACTCTTGGTTTCGTTGATCTGTTCTACAGTTTTTTTAGTTTCTATATTGTTTATTTCTGCTCTGATCTTTATTATTTCTCTTCTTCTGCTGGGCTTAGGCTGCCTTTGCTGTTCTGCTTCTAGTTCCTTTAGGTGTGCTGTTAGATTTTGTATTTGGGATTTTTCTTGTTTCTTGAGATAGGCCTGGATTGCAATGTATTTTCCTCTCAGGACTGCCTTTGCTGCATCCCAAAGCGTTTGGATTGTTGTATTTTCATTTTCATTTGTTTCCATATATTTTTTAATTTCTTCTCTAATTGCCTGGTTGACCCACTCATTCGTTAGTAGGGTGTTCTTTAACCTCCATGCTTTTGGAGGTTTTCCAGACTTTTTTCTGTGGTTGATTTCAAGCTTCATAGCATTGTGGTCTGAAAGTAAGCATGGTATAATTTCAATTCTTGTAAACTTATGAAGGGCTGTTTTGTGACCCAGTATATGATCTATCTTGGAGAATGTTCCATGTGCACTCGAGAAGAAAGTATATTCTGTTGCTTTGGGATGCAGAGTTCTAAATATATCTGTCAAGTCCATCTGATCCAATGTCTCATTCAGGGCCCTTGTTTCTTTATTGACCGTGTGTCTAGATGATCTATCCATTTCTGTAAGTGGTGTATTAAAGTCCCCTGCAATTACCACATTCTTATCAATAAGGTTGCTTATGTTTATGAGTAATTGTTTTATATATTTGGGGGATCCGGTATTCGGTGCATAGACATTTACAATTGTTAGCTCTTCCTGATGGATAGACCCTGTAACTATTATATAATGTCCTTCTTCATCTCTTGTTACAGCCTTTAATTGAAAGTCTAGTTTGTGTGATATAAGTATGGCTACTCCAGCTTTCTTTTGGCTTCCAGTCGCATGATAAATAGCTCTCCATCCCCTCACTCTCAATCTAAAGGTGTCCTCAGGTCTAAAATGAGTCTCTTGTAGACAGCAAATAGATGGGTCTTGTTTTTTTATCCATTCTGATACCCTATGTCTTTTGGTTGGCGCATTTAATCCATTTACATTCAGTGTTATTATAGAAAGATACGGGTTTAGAGTCATTGTGATGTCTGTATGTTTTATGCTTATAGTGATGTCTCTGGGACTTTGTCTCACAGGGTCCCCCTTAGGATCTCTTGTAGGGCTGGTTTAGTGGTGACAAATTCCTTCAGTTTTTGTCTGTTTGGGAAGACCTTTATCTCTCCTTCTATTCTAAATGACAGACTTGCTGGATAAAGGATTCTCGGCTGCATATTTTTTCTGTCTAGCACCCTGAAAATCTCGTGCCAATTCTTTCTGGCCTGCCAAGTTTCAAAAGAGAGATCAGTCACGAGTCTTATAGGTCTCCCTTTATATGTGAGGGCACGTTTACCCCTTGCTGCTTTCAGAATTTTCTCTTTATCCTTGTATTTTGCCAGTTTCACTATGATATGTCGTGCAGAAGATCGATTCAAGTTACATCTGAAGGGAGTTCTCTGTGCCTCTTGGATTTCAATGCCTTTTTCCTTCCCCAGTTCAGGGAAGTTCTCAGCTATGAAGTATCTCAGCTATCAAGTACCCCTTCAGCCCCTTTCCCTCTCTCTTCCTCCTCTGGGATACCAATTATGCGTATATTATTTCTTTTTAGTGTATCACTTAATTCTCTAATTTTCCCCTCATACTCCTGGATTTTTTTATCTCTCTTTCTCTCAGCTTCCTCTTTTTCCATAACTTTATCTTCTAGTTCACCTATTCTCTCCTCTGCCTCTTCAAGCCGAGCTGTGGTGGTTTCCATTTTGTTATGCATTTCGTTTAAAGCGTTTTTCAGCTCCTCGTGACTGTTCCTTAGTCCCTTGATCTCTGTAGCAAGAGCTTCTCTGCTGTCCTGTATACTGTTTTCAAGCCCAGCGATTAATTTTATGACTATTATTCTAAATTCACTTTCTGTTATATTATTTAAATCCTTTTTGATCAGCTCATTAGCTGTTGTTATTTCCTGGAGATTCTTCTGAGGGGAGTTCTTCCGCTTGGTCATTTTGGATAGTCCCTGGCATGGTGAGGACCTGCAGGGCACTTCCCCTGTGCTGTGGTGTATAACTGGAGTTGGTGGGCGGGGCCGCAGTCAGACCTGATGTCTGCCCCCAGCCCACCGCTGGGGCCACAGTCAGACTGGTGTGTGCCTTCTCTTCCCCTCTCCTAGGGGCGGGATTCACTGTGGGGTGGTGTGGCTCGTCTGGGCTACTTGCACCCTGCCAGGCTTGTGATGCTGGGGATCTGGCGTATTAGCTGGGGTGGGTAGGCAAGGTGCTCGGGGGCAGGAGGGGCAGGCTTAGATCGCTTCTGCTTAGGTGATCCACTTCAGGAGGGGCCCTGTGGCAGCGGGAGGGAGTCAGATCCGCTGCCGGAGGTTTGGCTCCGCAGAAGCGCAGAGTTGGGTGTTTGCGCGGAGCGAGCAAGTTCCCTGGCAGGAACCAGTTCGGCTGGGGGATGGGCGGGGGAGATGGCGCTGGCGAGCGCCTTTGTTCCCCACCAAACTGAGCTCTGTTGTCAGGGGGCTCAGCAGCTCTCCCTCCCTTTGTCCTCCAGCCTTCCCGCTTTCCGAGCAGAGCTGTTAATTTATGACCTCCCAGACGCTAAGTCGCGCTTGCTGTCGAACACAGTCCGCCCGGCCCCTCTGCTTTTGCAAGCCAGACTCGGGGGCTCTGCTTGGCCGGCGAGCCGCCCCTCCGCCCCGGCTCCCTCCCGCCAGTCCTTGGAGCGCGCACCGCCTCGCCGCCCTTCCTACCCTCTTCCGTGGGCCTCTCGTCTGCGTTTGGCTCCGGCGACTCTGTTCTGCTAATCCTCTGGCGGTTTTCTGGGTTATTTAGGCAGGTGTAGATGGAATCTAAGTGATCAGCAGGACGTGCGGTGAGCCCAGCATCCTCCTAAGCCGCCATCTTGCCGCAACTCCCCTAAATCTGCCAAATGGCAAGTATTTCAAGAGCATTTTCATCTATATTTTTTCTGGTGCTTTATTTTGTGCATGTAGTTTATATTATATATATTTTTCTTTGTGATTTCTCTTTTCCTTTATGATATCACTTTTATGTTGTGATATAATCTGATCTCAAAATTGAAAATATATTCTCATCTCCAGTTTACAGCTTCATTTTTTACAATTAATTATGTTAATCATTCTGGAATTTATGCTGTAATATGACATGAGGCTGGGGTATACCTTGATTGTTTTCTAATTAGTTAGCCTATCATCACAACTCCTCTGACATTTTATATAATCATTACCATTTGTTCTATCTTATCTTGACTGTCTCATTAAGTTGTCTGTCATTTCCATCTGTCAGTTAGTTCTTCAGGCAAAATGATGTTTTTTAAATGCTTTTGTGGCTTTGTATAATGTATTTGATATTTGTAGCGGAAGGTTCCTGTCCTCACTCTTGTTTTTTTCTTTCCACTTAATTTCATATTCCAAGACTGTGAGCATGCGTCCCAATCCTTCATCTGAAGTGGAGTCTTCGGGGAAGGGGGATTTCTGGAAAGATGTGCCTTTCTTATTAAGAAAAGAGGGAGAGACAGACAGAAAGAGAAAAGTGAACAAACAGAAAGCCACCTTCTTAAATTCCAGATTGGACCTGGTCATATAAATATGTTGGGCTTCATCTACAGGAAAGTCATTGTGTAAACAATAGAATAATATGAAGGTGACGTAGAATCCTGATACTGTTAAGCAGCTGAATTATATAACCCTTGAACTACCTGCTTCAGGCTTCTTTTAATATTGAATAATTAAAGTCAATAATAATACATCCTGCTCCTAAAACATTCTAACTGGTATGATTTCTCTATTGATATTGCTGAATTGAAATGTTTTCATTAAATTAACTGGTGATTGATCCCCCACCCCCACCCCTAATTCATACCAAGTAAAAACCAAAGTCCTAAGGTCAACACTCAGAATTCTTCAGAATCTCTCCCCTATCTTTTTTCCAGCCTCATCTCTGCTTATTCATGGAACTAAATATTCATTTCATCTCCCCAGATTATAGCTTCACATGCTTGCAGTTAATTCTAGCTAGAACATCTTTTCTACCGTGCCTTCCTATTGAAATTTTTTCTTGTCTTCAAGAATAGACATAATTTCCAACAGAATCATGAGCATGTTTTCTCTCACCATAACTGAAATATGATGGCTCTTTACTCTGAGCACTAACAACATTTGGCTTATATCATTTAAATGGCACTTTTCCACATGAGAATCGAACCATTTACAGCCACACAGCTTGTTGTCTACACTAACATGAATTTAATATTCTACTGCTTGCAATTAACATGAATCTAATACTTCAGAAATGTTTTACCCAGAGAGATGAAGTTGTAACAACTTTATTAATTGTTTTGGAAACTTTTTGGATATCCATTTATCTGAACAACAAGCTAGGCTACTTGCCCCTACGAGAGTAAATAGCTCCTTGTCAGAATAATAATGCTCAGTTCGCAGAACAAACAAATCTTTACTCATCAAGACTCACTTAAAACCATTTTCTCACTGTGTCCACCAATCCTAAACCATTATATCACAATCTTTGCCCAGTCCCAAACACAACCCCTGCGCTGGGAATGTTGGGCAAATATAATCCAAACAAAATGCCCAAGTCAGAAATGCTTTCTACAAAGGTAATAGAGAAAGAGAATTTTTATTCATAAAGCTTATTGAATAAGCTTTAATTAAACCAGAACTTGATATGGATCACAAGCAATCAGCTAAGAGGCAGTGAAGACAAGAATAAATCTCACTCTTTTTTATATATGCATCCAAATACAAGCCATTACTTACATGTTTTCAAGATAAGCAATGACTAGCCCTCAAGTCAGGTGACTTAATAGCATTATTTGTCACACATAGTTCATCTTAAGTTTACCTTCTTATTGGGGTGACCATCTGTGTGAGTTAATTTGCCTCATCTAGAGGAAAAACAAACTTCTCGTATCTTTATGACAGGAGGTAGTTTTGCAACTTGGAGCAAGGTGCCACAGAAGTTAGGCCTCTACCCTCCCACAGAGACTGGGAGACAGGGGTGCTATCTCCCTTGGTCAGCACATTGTAAAGAGATGGTTCCCAGGTCCTTGAGAAAGACGTGTCTAGGTCATTCACTAACAAAATGCCCATCTAGTCTTCAAAGGGATTTATATACTTTTCAAAGAGAGGAGAAAGTACTTACAAGTTTCTAAAGTAAATGCTCAAAGAAAAAAAAGGGAAGTGAGATCTCTTCCCCTATTTTCAACAGGGTAAATTAAGCCTCTTATTTTAAATTTACATTTGTCCTTACAGAAGGCCTGTCCTAAACGAGATCTCCAAAACGTTTTGAGTATACTACCATTAATGTCTCCTTCTGAGATTCTACTAGAACGTTGGCAAGTCAGTGGCCCCTCCTACTGCAGTAGTGAGAAACTTAGGCTTTGCTTTACCTACAGGTTATTGTGGAGGCATTTTCCAGGACCTGGCAGTAGACACCCAATGTCTCATAATAATTTTGAAACTACCAAATATACTCTACTAGATTATAAGCTACTAGAATATAGAAAATGCTTATGTAAGTTTCTTTTTTTCTTTTTTTGTTCTCTGTGATTAGCATAAGACCTTAGACATTTGAATATTCAATGAATCAAACTTCCTTTTATAGTTTCAACAATATCTTGTCCATAATTTGAGTTGTGAATCGGAAAAATGACAAAATTAACTGAGTCTCCCTGGAAGATAATGTATATAACTACTCTGAATACAATTTAGACATAAATACAAACATAATAACACTCTATTTAAGGTAAACTGAGAAAAATGATTGAAACCACCAGTTACAAAATACCTGCCATAAATTAGTATCATTTCATTGTATCTTCAGTGATATACATACAAAGAGTACTATTATAACAGAAATTATTGGATTTCCTAATGGACGTTTGAAATTACCTCTTACTCATTAATGAATCCCTTGTAATCCTGATCCTTAGGATTTTTGGCTGGTTCTCCATTTTCTAAAAGAATATGCTTCTTAAAAAACACTTCAGAGATACATAAATCTGCATCCCTCTGAAAATGACCTTCCCCAAAGATATCTGCTTTGAGAGAGATTTTAAGCCCTTTCATTCCCAATTAACCCCCTACCCAGGCATTATACAGTTTCTCAATCATCATAAAAGCCCCAGATTTCTTTTCTTTAAGCATTGCAGAGAGCAATGGCTCCTGCTGTGACTAGACAAAGGCAAGATGCCAGTATGAAGTTAGCCATGACCTTTTTCCTCCACCAGAGTCATCAGACAGAGCTACTTCAAGATCCCAGATAAAATAGCAATACGTAAAATGATAATAAAAAGTTCTTCTCTAATTAGGGGAAAAAGAAGCCTGATATTGCAATTTCTTATTTGATACTTGTATTTAACTTGCAGAAAGCCTGTGAAAAGTGCTGAAAAACATACTAGGGAATTTATTTGACCTACACATTGCAATTACCAAATAAATATCTGCCAAGGCAGGCAATTAAAGTGGGCTAGTGAAAAGCTTGCACAAACTGCAAATATCGTTCTAAAATGAAGTAAGACATTCTAAAAATACTTAGGAGAGTTAATCACATGTTTCTTTTCTATGTGCTAGACATTCTCCTGAGTCATGTTTGGTTTTGTATTTCTAGAATTCAGCAAAGTTTTCATTTCAGCCATAGATACTTTTTCTCCAACTTAGGTAACTTATATCAGATGAATTAATTAGAAACACTATTCTTCCCAAATTTAAATAAATAGGAAGGAATTGGCAAACATAACGTGTTACCCCAACTATAGTTTTAAGGATAAATTTACACAAACTAAGATTAGAAGATAAATACTGGAAAGATATACTCTTTTTCAGAGAGCAATAACAGGAGCATCTGATCTAGTCTAGAACTTCAGAAAAATTTTCATAGACAAAATGACTTTTCATAGAGCAAAAGTCTTGAGAAATGAAGATTGAGGTGAGATTATATGGAGGTTATAATACATCCTAAAACTTTAAAGGGTCTAAATAGGACCTGAGAAGTACTAAAGTATCTGAGAAATGTTTTGATGAGACTATAATTTTTACATTCCCAAGCATCCAGACTCTAAATAGAAATAATAATACTTAGAGTTCCATATACTTCCTCCCAGAAAACAAAAATAGGGTAAGGGGAAAAAGAGTGAGCAAGTATCTGGAAACATGTGTTTTGAGTCAGCAGCAGGCATTTGCAGAAAGTCTCTTGAAAACTGTAAGGCCACTTTGCCTGTTGTGCTATTGTGAGAAGGGAAGGGAGGGACAGTAAAGGTATCCTTGAAACTGAGAAGGAAGACACTTTGAGACCAGAAAACAAAGCAGATAACTCCATCAGGTTACACAGAGTTTTATTTAAGGTAACTTACTGATAGGGGGGATAGGACAGGTGACGATTCAGGTAGCTGCACAGCAATTCTGCAAAATCCACGAATTTTAGTCCACAAATTTTATAGAATGAGGGGATGTGAAGAAGGGCACTGTAGTGAGATCAAAGGATGTGCAGGCACCTCAAAAAGCTAACCTTTAATTAGATCTATATGGTTGCTAAGTCAATCTCAAAATTATACTGTACAGAGACAGAAAATATGAATGGCTCATTTTTCTATAAGGTAACATCTTAATCAAAGGAACTGACGCCACTGAGTTGGAATTAAAAAATAAAATAACTAAATTGAATCCATGAATCACTGGATTACTGAATTAAATAAGTCATACTGTCTAATACTTTATCTGCTCATGTTAAACTTCTTTGTCGTAAAGGTAAAATTGCATTTTTTGGAAGATGGGTTCAATCACCTAATGACACAGGTAGTTCATAGGTTAAGTAAAAACAAGCATAAATGTCATTATTGTAGACTACTTACTATCTAGAAAAAAACAAAAAAATGTTAACTATAGTGAAAAATCATCTTTTCTAAGAAACAGAAAAGGAAAAATTGCTACAAGGCTCACCTGTCATTTTGAAATAAACTCATGTCCCCAAAACATTGGCTCTGATGACATTAAGACGGAACGAAATGTCACTGATGGCTCTACCCTCTGGACCACAGCACATTAGGTCACAGAGTTCAAAGATAACCTTTCTCAGCAGCTGACAGTGCTATTCTCTTATTGAATAAAATACTACTACTACTGTTTTTACACAAACTAATACATATTTGTATTTAGCAGTAAAACTCCAGTTATGCGATGGAGAAAACCGAGATGATGCTTTTTTTTTTTGCCATTTTATTACTTTTTTCTACATTCAGATTAGTGTTAGGTCCAATTCCTATGGATGTGAACTCAGAGTCAATGAAAGTTTAAATGATAGCACATCAACAAATTAAGACTTGAATATGTTTCAACAAATCATAATGTGAAAGTGAGAACCCTGGACATATAGTTGCTTTTCTAGAGCCGATTTGTAAAAATCAGGAGCACTCTGAGAGGAAAGCGTGTGCCAGCACAGGCACAGGTCATAGGACAACAAAAGCTAGAACACAGCACCGTAACATAGGCTGGCCGTGTTAAATTACTATGCCTTTAACAAAGCCTCGGAGATGGTGGATCTTACCAACTTGTTTAGAGTTTCAGTCCATATCTTGTTCTTCATCATGCAGTTTGTTCTGTAATCAGAGTTACCATTTTATTCTTTCTCTAACTAACCAACTTTATTCCTATTTCCTTGCCTTTGCAATTGCTCTTTAATTTGCTTTAAATATGTTTTGCTTCATCCTTTTATTTATAGAGAAGCCCAATCTTCATAAGATGGCTTAAATTCCACCTGCTTGTACAAAGCTTTTCCTGATTATTTTTTCTCTATTGCAATAGGAAACATTTGTTTTTACTACAGTAAAACTGACTCGAAAGGCTTGCTGGAGGTAAGTTATACAGGTCAGCTCTGGGTTAATTGAGCTCTTTCTATTAGGCTGGACTTGACTGGACTCAGGCATGGACTTAACTCCATGCACATTCTAGTTCCAGAACACAGTGTGAAACATTGACCAATAGCTGGGATAATTTGTTTTTAAGGTAAGAAGAGTCTGAAATAGATTATATAGATATACCTAAAGATTGAACTTGAACTGTCATCTTGTATGTCATGTCTACATTCATTCTATTGGCTAAAACAAATTACTTATCCATACCTTACACTGGAATAAGAAAGTATGCTTCACTTTCTGGAAGATAATACTCTTAGCGGAGAAAGAGCAAATCTTCAAACAACACCAACTATTCCAATCTGCACTCTTGATGGCATATAATGGTATTTCCTCCTGTGTGAAAAACGTACTCAACACTTTCACAAATGAATTTAATTAAGGCATAAGATGCAAAGACTAGATCTCATGATCTAAATCACATCTGGATGCAGTTCCTTTTGACCAGAAAACAAATGAACACATAATACAAGTATATTCCTTATCCATATCCAATATTTTATGGTGAAATAGGAATACTGTAATCAAATAAACATACCCATTTAGATAGAGGAAGAAGAGGAGACAGTCACAGTCATTGTTTCCTGCAATTACTCTGTGTCACAATAGTGCAAGTCCATCATTACTAAACACAGGGAATATTCCCTTACTAGACCCCAGTTCTACTCACTCCTGTGTAGTAAATCATCAATCCTTGTTTCTCATTTGACTCTGCCCTCAGAGAGGCTCTTTTTCCATCACTCTCCTTGACCACATCAGAAAGGCACATGAGAGAATATGTCCATCATGGAAGCTGAGTATTTTTGCCCGAGTCTCCCATTAGAAAGTTGAGAGCTGAAAGATTGCTTTGCCTTTTAATCAATCTCTTTTAAACCAAGCTAGTGACACTTTTGGAAATATAACTTTCAAAAGTGTGGTGGCATTTAGCTATTTGATTTCAGTCAGTTCCTTATGCCAATAGTCACACCCTCTTGAGACATATCTTTTGTCTAGACTCCTTGATAGGTATTTAGATCTTACCAGACTTCTTTGGGACCACACATTTGGTTGCTTTTCTCTGACAAGTCAATGAAAAGTCTTTGTCTTTATTGGCTTTTGTGGCTCATGCTTTTTTTGCAGTTTATGTTTTACTGATGAGTTGAGTGTATCTTTCAAATCTGATTAAAAATATAACTATATTTATAATATAAAATAACATATAATGTTAAGTTATAAATAAAATATGTTATATATAATTTAAGACAATATTTTATAAACATATTTATAAATACATTTTCATAATTTCTTCATATACATATATATGTACATGAATATATATACATATATATACATATATATATGTATATGAAAAAATACCTGTGAAAAGAAGTAGAAAATAGCATGGGAGAGTTAGGAAATTATTTCAGCTTGAATTGTGAGAATATAAAGTGTAAGGTAAGGTATAGAAGAAATAAATTTGGGAAATAAGGAAAAAGATCATGATGGACTTGAAAGACCATGTTGCAGAACCTGAAGTAAATTATGTGGGAAGCAGTATTAAATATAATTTTTACTCTTTGAATTGTGTACTCTTTTTAGCAAGTGATATAGTTTTAGGGCTAGTGCTAATTATTAATAGTGTTTTGTTGTTGCTGTTTTTGTTAAACCAATGAGAATAAAGGTATTTGTCAATATCTTAATTGAAGAATTGGAGTATTTAAGGATCTGAGGAATTTATGGGGGTGGCTGAGTGGCTCAGTGGGTTAAGCCTCCGACTTCGGCTCAGGTCATGATCTCACAGCTTGCGGGTGCCAGCCCTGCATTGGACTCTGTGTTGACAGCTCAGAGCCTGGAGCCTGCTTCGGATTCCATGTCTCCCTCTCTCTCTGCCCCTCCCCCACCCATGCTGTCTCCCTCTTTCTCTCAAAAATAAATAAACATTAAAATTTTTTTTTAATTTGAGGAATTTAAACTCAGTAATGATTTTTTTACTTCTATTTATATGATCAATTGTTAGATAGAGTCAGAGGACCCCAAAATGGACCAGAATTGTTTATAAAAATTTCCAGATAGTTCTTGAATTCATAAGTTTCCTGCCCCCTTCCCCCATCCCTCCCCCCAGGCTTTAAACCTTAAGCATCTGTCATCAGTGTTGAGGCAAAACATTTTCTTTTAGTTCACTTAGTCCACTTGAATCTGAAGCACACCTATTGGGGAGAAACTTTGTAATTCATACATGTCCTAAAGAGTTTTTCCCATCTAAATCAGTGAATCACTTTTGAAATTGTGACTTAATAATCAACAAATGGCTCAGCAATTCTTGAAATCATGATTTTATTGAGTTGAAGTCATTTCAGCCAAGGAGAACTGGTTCAATCTGAAACTACCCACAGCATAATCAAGTCTAAGGTTGAAGATATGTAAGAGACAAAATCAGCAAAGCAATTTTTTCTCTGCAGTTGCAAATTCATTGGCTTGATCGCTCTTGTCCCAGAGGAAAGAAATGGCAACTCATGTTAAGCTCAGCTGAGGAGCACATATCAAAATAAATAAAATCTTTATAATCCTCTTAAAATTCTCCAGTTGATTTTTAAGAGTGTGAATGTCAAAATGTTTATTGCTTTTTAAATTTGTCGACACTTTTAGCAGTGAATCTGATTTACAAACTTAGAGCACAAACTTCCATTATAAAGAATACAGTGGAAACCTGGTACATGTATCCTTTTGACCAGAACTTTCTTTTCTCATACATTTCAGATGCCCCATTTAAGCTGTTCATGAATGTAGGCCCCAAATGTTATACTCTTTGCTTACAGGTGGTTAAGATACACCCCATTAGATAAACTGGTTTACTTATTACGAATAAGAAGCAGGTTGAACATAGCGGTAACAAAGACTGAATTTCTTCACAGAATACCTGTTAGATATAGTCTCATCTTGGGTTTGGAAGTACAAAAGAGGTGATATCCCATGATATCTTACTGCCAACCCAAACCTCACTGTGGGTTGATTATTAGAGGTAAATAGAAAGTAACTTGATGTATCAATTCTCTATAAAGCCCGGAGGATTGTTATTCATTGCTTTGTTCTTTTACTATTAGTTTTAGAAACATTTTTGGCATATTCATTTCTGCATATTAATAAAACATACCCCTTTTTATATTATATATGGGGAAAGTTTTAAACTTAATTTTAAGGTAACATACTACTGCTGTTTTATGCAACTACAAACTGTTGGTCTTTTAGAAGTTGCTTAATTCAAACTTTTTATTTTTAGAGTAGACTTTTTAATTGGTCATATGAAATATGCAATAGAGATGTTTATTGTATAAACATCCACTAATTCAAATTTAGAGAAAGCACTCAGGTTGATCTAGTCGGTAGGGAGTTCATTAAAAGTAAAGATGGGGAAAATGATGCTTTTAAATTACAGGAAACTAAAAAAAGGTATGCGATAAATTAAATGATTTAATTTTTTTATTTTCTCAAGTTACCATTTACTGGGTCAGAAACCAATTGTATCACTATATTCTTTAATAGCTTTTCATTCTAATCCCTTAGTCGAATAGATCTATTTTTTAAAATAATTACCTACTCAACAATGCTGCTAGATATAACACACAGGCTAAAACCTCATCACTGTAACAAATCTTTAGCAATGAAATCATACACACAATTCCACCAATTTCTCTGGTCCAACATCTAATTATGTACATACCCATTACTTATTTCACAGAAGTGAATGTCAAGCTAATTAGGACTTTTATTAGGTTCTTCATCCATATAGAAAATTAAACTCTGGTCAGATTTCCCAGTAAACTGAAAGGCTTCCTTACATGGGACACTAAATGCATTCTAAGATTTTATTATCTGAATTTGTTGCTGCTACTGTGCAAATCTCTTAAGCAATTTTCAGCGCTATCCTACGACTCTTTTGACTTCTTTAACACTTGTGATGGTGAAGATGGTACAGATTTGAAGGAGCCAATGAGTCTCTGTGCCCATGGAAAGAGTTTCTTTCTTCTTTCTCTCCACAATATCACCACTACAATCAGTCTTGGAGAACATGGACACATATCTCATTATGCCCTATGTCTTTGTGCATCAAAGGTCATAAGATGCCCAGAAATCCAAGGTCATGCCTCATCCACCTAGAAACACATCCTTATACGGATTTGCACATTGCTTAATCTGACTCCATCTGCTATCCTCCCCAACTTCTGAAATCCTTTCATTGTGTCCTCTAAATCACATGACCCATGAGCAGTAAAAAAAAACTTTTCTAACCCTAAGCTCTACCCTCATCATTTTACTTACCTTCTTGCTTCAACTGCTACTTGGCTTTTACCTGAGGTCATTATTTTTACCTGTGACTCTCATAAAACTGGACCTGAAAGTGAACAGTTACCTTTCTTGTTCCTCATTTGCTCAGACTACACGCATCCCTTCATCTCTGCCTTAAAACACTTTTTACTAGATTTTACTACCTGCTCTCCATCCTTTTAAAAAACTTATTTATAGATTCTGTGATCAACTACCCTTTGTTTTGTTAAGATTTTAACTCTTTTCTTTTTTTTTTTTTTTTTTTTTTTTTTTATTTTTTTTTTCAACGTTTATTTATTTTTGGGACAGAGAGAGGCAGAGCATGAACGGGGGAGGGGCAGAGAGAGAGGGAGACACAGAATCGGAAACAGGCTCCAGGCTCTGAGCTGTCAGCACAGAGCCTGACGCGGGGCTCGAACTCACGGACCGCGAGATCGTGACCTGGCTGAAGTTGGACGCTTAACCGACTGCGCCACCCAGGCGCCCCTTTAACTCTTTTCTAAATGAACCTTACTTCTGTATAGATCCTCTCACAGTTTTTCCTGATGGCAGTACATAGTAGATGATTCTTCTGCTTGTAAGGTGTCACAACATCTGTTGTTACTGGATATGCTGATTTTCTCCTATTCAGGTAGAATGGCACTTTCTGGTCCCCTTGTTGTTAGGTGGGGTCGTTTGCTTAGCTTTGGTCAATGAGTTCTGATTAGAAGTGATTTAAGTGTCCCTTGAAGTTAGAGCATTTAACTGTCAAGTTCAGACCTCCCTGAATTTAACTAATAATGCTATGATAGGAAAGAAATAAACCTGGATGTTTTAGGCTGCTGATTCATATTTATTTTATTTTCTGCAGCATAACATAGTTTATTTAACTGCTGTGCCTGGTCTCTCCATTCTTTGCACCTTAATAGTAAAAGATCTACCTTAGTTAAATTCTATTCATTACTGGCGGAGGCCAGCTCCAGCAACCAGGGGTTCCCGAAGGAAAAACGGCGTCGGTGAAAATAAAACAAAACTAAAATAAAAAACTAAAAAATAAAAAACTAAAATAAAAAACTAAAACTAAAATAAAAATGGACACAGACAACAGCAGCGTGTTGAACTGGCCGATTTATTGTAGTAAACGTGGCATCATATATGCTAGTGATTTCCTTGTAACATACGTCATCTATGTTTTTCTAACATTACCTAATTTTGTGTAAACAACCTTTAAGAAATAACATGGTGATTTTCCCCTAACTTTCCCGCATACCCTTTGATTATTGATTAATTTCTTACCTTATTCCATTAGGCATCTGCATTTATCTATAATCTACAAAGCATTTGCTTTGCTGTTCTCATGAAAGGCCCTCCATTTCTCAACACCTCAAGTGGAACAGTTACAGGGACATGACCTCCTAACCACATGAGGCCAGAAGAACAATGTGTTTGCCTAGGTCCGAGGTGCCAGAAAGGGGCTGAAAAGGCCTTAGAAACCGATGCCTCACACATTGTCAGAGAGACAATGCACCTAGGAACCAAGGAACTGACTAGGTTCAGTCATCATCTGGAATGCCTCGGGGGGGGGGGGGGGGGGGGGGCAGGTGGGCTAGGGGTTGAAGTCACCTGTGCCCAGAGATACACTCTTTAGTTGCCGGAGTGGGGCTTTCAAATCCATATGTCTCTCCTTTACAGGCCCTCCTTGCTGGCAAATATATGAGGCTATCCTTCCTGTAAGTAGAGGAGTCTCCATAGGGGATGACAAGGGCTAAACGGAAGGCCACACAGTTTCTTGCGGAACCTTATTTTCTTCCCTAATGGTTCTTTTCCAAGGGGGCCTGCCAAGGGCAATTCCACAACAGACAATATCCCAGGTAGTTTTAAGGCCAAGTTACCTAAAAGCGGGAGGACAAGAAGCTTCACTGTCGGTGGGCCGCCTTGAGTCACCAATCCGTCCACAGCCCGGGCCTTCCACTCAGGCTGGGGGAGCTCGGCTTCCAGCACATTACTATAACTGTAAGCTTGCGGCTGAATGTGGCTGAAAAAGAAGAAAAAACCTGGCTGACTGATCTGACTTTAAATTCAGAGCTTCTAGCAGCATGTGACCCCTCAGTGGCACCCTGCAATCCAGCCATATTTTCCTAGTTTTTTTAACCTCTCACTCACAAGCAATTATTATATTCCTTCTCTTCTGTCCTTAAACATCTTCTTCTACAGTTTATAAGTAATAACAGTATTAGAAAAAATGGTATTAATACTTAAAGCCAGATATCAAATATTGTTTGTGATCTTGTTTCCATAATAACTTAGTAAATGTATTTGGGACACAGAAATGGGAAAGTTAGAACACACACTCCTCAGCATCTTATTTAACTTTTTGACTTAATTTATACATTGTAATTTTTGGTTAAATTTAAAATAGCTATTATTTGTTTAGTGCCTGTTGAGTGCCAGGCAATGTGTTACACTTTTTACAGGTAATAAGTCATTTAATTTTCAAAATGATGTTATTACTTGCTATCATTATTCCACTTTTCAGATAAGAAAATGAAAGCAAAGATGTTAAATACTCCATCTCAAATTCTAAGTCAGTCAACCGTAGATGTGGGATTTAGAGAGGGGTTGATTGTGCATTTGAGAGACATGACCTAACCACTACGTGCTGTGGTTCCCACCACATACCGGAAAGAGTTTGAGCAGTTTGGTTGAGAGGCGGGAGGAATGAGGCAGGTTATATTGCCTTCTGAGCTTCTAAAATTAGGAGCTGTCATGTCCTATTACAAAGGAAAAAAGATATGTTGCACTGTATTGTTCTTGGTAGCCAGGCGATTGTTATGATAACTCCAATGACATTTTGAATAACGGTGTATCTATTTTGGAGTTTAGATACACCTTGTTTTACTCCCAGTTTGCTACTTCTTATGTGACTTCAGTTTATCTTGATTTATTTTATTATATATAAATATATATATATATAAGATAAAACATAAATTTAATATAAAACAGCAATCCTAAACATTACTGACCATAGTGAGAATTAGGGAGATAATATATGCGCAATATATATTAGCAAGATAAAATATGTGTAGCATGTTGTCCTTTCTCGGCTCTAGTGGAGTTTGGGATACGGTGGCTACATTGGTTAGTGTGATTAGTAGCCTCCTCAGGATTATCAAATGGATTTTTAGGCAAAGCACACATTCCTTAATCATTATCAAATGCTTAATATTTTTATAAGCTTGTATCTACCTACTTCCCCAGATTTGCAGTCACAGATGTCCATGGAATATAGAAGAAAGAAACTCAAATCCCATCTGACAAAATGGTGATTATACAATGTTGTGAAACACAGATGACAGGAAAAGATCATGAGACGCCTAGGGGGAAAAATGTATTAATGAAAAGAGAGCCTGGAATGGGGCCCAGACTATGAGAGGGTCTACCTGGTAGAATGAGGCAGTCATTTTGGGTAGAATGCAAGGCTGTTCATTAAACTGTCAACATTCCCATCTTGCCATGTTGGAAAGGAGAAGGCTGTGCAATAAGATAAAAAGACGGTATCACTGGGTGGTGGACAAACAATTCTACTTTGCAATCTGTTCACAGAGTCAGACATATTGAAGGGAATATAATTTCCTATCTTCCAGAGACAGAGGTAAAACTCAGGAACACAGAAGCAGGCACAGATGATAATGAACTCAGAGTGGCAACTGCAGAGGTAACAGTTCCCAAAGGTTGTCAAGGTCAAGTGATACCCAAGGGTTTGTTCAGGGAAAGCACTGTTCACGTAGCAGACCCCTGCGGGTGGATTAATGCAGAACAGAGGTGACACAGAAAGAAAGGCAATGGCATGTTAAGAAAAAAAGGAAGTTAGAAAACTAAAGGCCACCAGGCAGTAATTTAAATTTTTATGACACGTTTTTGGGGATTCCTAGAATCACAAGCGGAGTAGTGGCCTGAGACTTCTATTTTTCATGGGTGATGTCTAGTGATCCAAGAAATTGGGAGCTAGCTGCTAAAGTGCCTTTCCTATAATCCTTAACCTAATATGAATTAGGGCATATTTGTTTACACCAAGTAAAATATCTGGTAAATATTGTTATCATCAAATATTTGTTCCTTCCCTGACAATTCTATAGCCCATTCTGTATAAGTAGGAAAATGGTTTTAGTTGTACAAATTTTTATTAAGGCAAGAGCTTTCATATTGTATAGAGTCTTATTTTGGAGTGAAAAGCAGAAATGCATTTTGGCTATTTATTGTAACTTCTACTTTTTTCCCGCTAAAAAAAGGCAGGTTCCATTCAACCTACCAAACAAATTAAATTTCCACAATATTTTTGTAAAGGTCTGTTTGCTTATGGTTAGTCCAAATGTGCTAAAAATTGCCAAGTTCCTACCTTCTTTGTTGCAGGTAAACTTGTCCTAGAAAATGAATTTAGGGATTAGTGTACTTTTTCCATTACAGGCTGTTTGTGTAAACCTTTCTACATTGTCAAAATGAAGACTTTATTGAAGGAAAGTGAAATAGAAAAGGAGTAAAAAATAAATAAATAAATAAAGTTGATGGATTAACTCAGTATTTCCCAGCAGAAATTTTTTATTCTCCTCTGTGTGGTAGTTTCTTATCTCACTGGACTATATCTCTAGTTTTTATCAATTACCTGAGGGGCACTTCTCTGAAAATACTTTCGATTCTATGGACTCTTTTGGCAGACCTCCCTGTTACCTTTGGCTCTTTATCTCTGCATTCTATCAGGTGCTTTCAAGAGAACTGTTCTGCAGCCAGCTTTCGGAACCTGAGCACTAGACTGTTTCAGATCTTTTTTCTGTGAAATAGCTAAGGGTCCCAAGATGCCTATTTTAAAAGCAAACATCATTTTGTAAAGGCTGAAAACTCTCCTCGATTCACTCATGATAAGAACATTTTCTATACGTTTTAGTTTTCTTAATTTGTATTGCTTTGCAAAATTACTATGGAATATTATAAAGATATATATACATATGTGTGTGTGTGTGTGTGTATATATATATATATATATATATATATATATATATGGAGAAAGAGAGGTACAGAGCAGAGTCAGGTCATCTATTCAGTGTTGCTGACTATTTTCAAAATTTTAATTGAAGTAGAGGTGACATACAGTGTTATATTAGATTTAGGTGTACAACACAGTGATTCAACGATTCCACACATAACACTATGCTTACCACATTTGTATAGTTACCAACCATCACTATACAACTTCATTATAATATCATTGACTATATTCCCTATGCTGCACTTTTCATTTGTTGTGACTTATTTATTTTAAAACTGGCAGTTTTTACCTCTTAATTTTCTTCACTTATATTGCCCAGCACCCCCAGTCCCCTCCCCTATGGCAACTCCCAGTTTGCTCTCTGTATTTATGACTTTGTTTCTGGTTTGTTTGTTCATTTGTTTTGTGGGTGTGGACTAAATTTTTATTTAAAAAAAAATTTTTTTTTAACGTTTATTTATTTTTTGAGACAGAGAGAGACAAAGCATGAACGGGGGAGGGTCAAGGAGAGGGAGACACAGAATCTGAAACAGGCTCCAGGCTCTGAGCTGTCAGCACAGAGCCCGATGCGGGGCTTGAACTCACGGACCGCGAGATCATGACCTGAGCCGAAGTCGGCCGCTTAACCGACTGAGCCACCCAGGCACCCCATGGACTAAATTTTTAAAGACAGTATTCTCTACTATTGAAAATGAGTAGCACTTGAAAAATAGTATTTCTGTTACTTAGAGGTTCTTAATCAGATGTCTTCAGTCATTCAGTCGCTTCATGGATAGAATGTAAGGAATCCATGGGAACTTAGATGGGAAAAAAAATACATATTTGTTTTCGTTAGTCTCCAAATGAAATTTGGCGCTTTCTTTTTTCAGTTATAAGTGTGGATAGCAAATTATAGCAGCATTTGCAGTACTTTGTTACCAGTAGAAATCATTATACATATTGTTCTATTCCTATCCCATTAGAGATATTGTGTATGTGCTTTATTTTACAGTCATCATTAATTTTTAATTATAATTATTAGACTCTTTCTGCTAAAGAATATTAATGTATTTAATAATGAGGTACCGATTAATAAACCACGTAATTTAAAAATTATTTTATAACCTTATTTCAATATATTTGTGTTCCTATTTATGATAGGGAAAAATCTGTTATATGATGGCCGACAGGATTGATAAGGGAATTTCAGTCCCTGACTGAAGACTCCCCTGCCAGGTTCTTGTTCCCACCCTGCTTGTCTCAGGCAGCAAATTACTACCAATGAGGAATGCGGAAGTAACAGACCATAAATTGTCCCCTCTGTTGATGCTCTGGGCTCAGACCTCTGGAGAACGATCTCCTCTGAGCCCACTGGAGTAAAATAAACCTCCTGCCTTCCAAGATCTCTGAGTGCTGCTTGGTTCTTCTGCTGAGAGATCCAGACCAGTTTCCATAACATTTATTCTTAACATTTTAGGTTAAAGATTTAAAAATATTTTGAGAAGGAAATCAAAGGTGTCATATAACTGCCAAAAGAGTCCTTATAAAATAAATAAATAATTAAAAACTTATGAATTCTCAGTGCAAAACCTCAGAAGTCTAAGAAATTTCAGATTCTTGATATACTTAAAATTACAATTATATTAAAATCTTCACTCATAGGGTGATTCCAATTAATAAAGACTTTTCATATGTCTTGTTCATTCAACAAATACTCATTCAGCTTCTGCCATTTGCCTAGTATTGTTCTAGTCACTAGAAAAAAGGAGTGAATAAAATAGACAAAAATAGACTATATCTGACTTTGCAATCAAGGATTTTATATTTTCGTATAAGAGATAAAAATAAATAAAATTTTAAAAAATGCTATAGGGGCACCTGGATGGCTCATTTGGATAAGTGTCTGACTCTTGATTTCAGCTCAGGTCATGATCTCATGGTTTGTGGAACTGTTAGGCTCTGTGCTGAGTATGGAGTCTGTCTGAGTATGGAGTATGGAGAGTATGGGATTCTCTCTCTCCTCTCTCTCTGTCCCTCCCCTCTGCTCCTGCACTCTCACTATCTCTCAAAATAAATAAACGTTAAAAACAAATGCTATCACAAATTTGAAGGACTCGCACTAATTGCCTCTAACACTTATAAAACTACAATATTAAGAGAGTGTGGTATTAATAAAAAGATTGAAATTTAGATCAAAAGAACAGAGTAGAGTTTCTAGAAATAGATGCGTGCATAGATACTCAATGATTTTGCAAAAAGAATTCAAATGAAGAAACCATCGTCTTTTCAATCAATGGTGGTGGGACAATGTGACATCATAGGCAAACAAAACAAAACAAAACAAAACAAAACAAAACACCACAAATAAGAACTCATACAAAAAAATTAATTCAAATAGGTGACAGACTTAAATTTAAAAGTTGAAATTATAAAATTTCTAGAAGAAACCATAGGACAAAATCTTTGTGCACTTGCAAGTATAGTATTATCTCAGTAATTTTGCTTAGCAATACCCTACAAGTTAACGGTGTTGAACTTCTTTTCATGAGCTTATCTGCCATGCATATATTTTCTTTTATCAATTGCCTGTTTTTTTAACAGATAATTATTTTTTAAATTTATCTTTGAGAGAAACAGAGACAGCAGAAATGGGGGAGGGACAGAGAGAAAGGAGGAGAGAGAGAATCCTAAGCAGGCTCCATGCATTCATGGAACTGTGACCGTGACCTGAGCTGCAACCAAGAGTTGGAAGCTGAACCAACTGAGCTATCCAGATGCTTCTATCAATTGTCTGTTTAACTCTTTTGCCCATTTTATTCATTTATTTCTTAAATGCTTATTTATTTATTTAGAGTGAGCATCAGGGAGAGGAAGGGTGTAGAGATTTGTTCTGCTTCTTTTAGTTCCTTTCCTTTTCTGGATAAAATTAGAATCAGCTTGTTGATTTCTAAAAACAAAGACAAAACAAATAAATGAAAAAAAAACTGTTGTAATTGGATTTGCTGTTTTATTGGATTTGCATCAATTCTTTAGAACTATCATCTCAATAATCCTTCAATCCAAAATCATGTTTTACTTAGATATTCTTTGCTTTCTCTTATCAATATTTTGTACTGTATAATTTTAAATAGAAGCTGTAAGAATGGACATCTCTGTTTTGTTCCTGATCTTTGCAGGTCAGGATTTAGTCTCCTATAATTAGCATAATGATAGCTGCATGCTTTGGATAGAATCTTTTGGATTTTTTATTGGGGTATTTATGGCCTCATAAAGTAAGTTGAACAGTGGTCCCTTTGCTTCTGTTTTCTAGAAGAGGTTTTGTAGAATTTCTATTATTTCTTCTTAAAATTGGTGGAATATGCCAGTGACATAATCTGGGCCTGGAGTTGTCTTTGTAAGAAACATTTTCAATGATTAATTCAATTTCTATAGTAGATTTAGGACTACTCATCACATCCATTTCTTCTTGAATGTGCTCCTGAGTACTGTGTGTCTTTCAGTTAATTTGCCATTCCACCTCAGCTGTCAAATTTGGGGGCATAACATTGCTTTAATAGTCTATTGTTATACTTGTAATGTCTTTATGATTTGTAATGATGGCTACTCTTTCATTCCTGTTACTAGTAATTTATGTATTCTCTCTTTTTCTCCTCACCAGTTGAGCTATAGGATTGTCAGTTTTACGTAATTTATTCAATATTATAAATATTTATAGTATTTTAATTAATAATTATAGTGATCTAAAATTTATATTAAAGTTTTTATAATTTAATATAATTTTGATATAGTTGAATTAAATCTATCACTTATTAATTTCTTTTTTGTTCTGTTCTTCTTTCCTTACTCTGATCTCTTTTTTTCTTTTTTTTACTTGATTGTGGTTGAATTGTTTGTATTTATTTTTCTTATTACATTTATCTCCACTGCTGTTTTATTACTTGTACCTTTGTAAAAAAAAAATTAGTCATGATCTTAGGGGTTATAATAGCAACTTTATTTTATTTTCAAATTTTTATTTAAGTTCTAGTTAGTTAACATATAGTATAATATTGTTTTCATAAATAGAATTTAGTGATTCATCACTTACATTATATAACACCCAGTGCTCAACATAACAAGTGTCCTTAATTCCCATCGCCCATTTAGCCCATCCCCTGCCCACTTCCCCTCCAGCAACCCTCAACTTGTTTTCTATAGTTAAGAGTTTTCTATGGTTTGTTTCCTTCTCTTTTTTTCCCCTTCCTTCTGTTCATCTGTTTTGTTTCTTAAATTGTCCATATGAGTGAAATCATATGGTATTTATCTTTCTCTGAGTGACTTATTTCACGTAGCATAAGACACTGTAGCTCCATCTGTCATTGCAAATGGCAAGATTCCATTCTTTTTGATGCCTGAGTAATATTTCATTGTCTATATATACCACCTCACCTTTATCCATTCATCAGTTGATGGACATTTGGGCTCGTACATAATTTGGCTATTGTTGATAATGCTGCCATAGACTTCAGAGTGCATGTGCCCCTTTGAATCAGTATTTTTGTATCCTTTGGGTAAATACCTAATAGTGCAATTGCTGGATTGTAGAGTAGTCTCTTTTTAACTCTTTGAGAAACTCCATACTGTTTTCCAGTATGGCTGCAACACTTTGCATTCCTACTAACAATATAAGAGGGTTCCCCTTTCTCCATATCCTCACCAACTATAACAGTATTTTAATATGCCACAGGTTTTCTTCAGATAACATTATACTAGTTTATCTTTAATGAACTTGTTGCAACATACTTCAAATCTCACTCTCCCAATTTTTGTGCTGTTATAATTATCTTTTTTAATTATACATATGCTACAGAACATTACTACCATTATTCTTTAAAACATAATTTTTTTTAACAGAGTTTCTCAATATTGGCACTGTTAACATTTTGGATCAGGTAATTCTTTGCTGTTGGGGCTGTCCTGTTTTATAGTATGTTAGCAGAATCTCTGGTCTCTATCTACTAGACTGCAATAGCATCCCCTTTTACTCACCCAATTATAAAAATAACAAAGTCTCCAGAAATTGCCAAACGTGTCCTGGGGAGCCAAAATTGTCATTGGTTAAGAACTTCTGCTTTAAACTCATTTAACAAAAGAAAAAAAAGGATTTGTACATTTACATATATTATAGAAATTTCCAGAATTATATGCATGTTAGATTAGGTATCCTTGTCTCACAGTTCTCTCTTCAGTAATTTTTGTTTTTACCCCCAGAGTTTTCATTTCACTTTTTCTTATACTGTTATCGTCTTTGGTGAAACCCCCCATCTATTTTCCCATGCTCCACTGGCTAGTTTGCCATATTAATTATAGTTGTTATAAATTATCTCTCTGTGAATTCCTACATAGGGGTCGTCTCTGAGTCTGGTCCTGTTGATTGCTTTTTTTATTGGTAATATTTTTCTTTCTTCTTTCATGAGTTTCATATTTTGTGACTGAATCTTAAACTTTCCATGTGTAATGGTAGAAACTGAGTTACTTGTCCAAGAAAATTGTTAACATTATAGTTTACCTAGGTGTTTATTGTTGTTCAAGTGTGTGATATTCTTTCCTGATTTGTATTTCCTAGGCAGATGTTGAACCAGAAAACCATTTTGAACATACAAGTGACATGGTCTGATTTATAACTTTGTTAGAAGATAACTCTTGCTACTCTACAGAAGCTGTAAAGTAGAAACTGGAGAAGTAAGTCAGCAGGATATTGCAATAGTTCAGACCATCGTTGACCATGTGAAAAGTTGTCAAATCATGATATCATTTAAAGGAAGAACTTAGAGAATTTTCTCATGGATTAATGTGGGTATGAGAGTGCGATAAAGAAAATTCTCAGGTAAATGTCCTGAGTAATTGGATGGATTGTGGTGACATTTACTGAAATAAAAGATAATGGGCAGGGAGCAAGTATTTTCTAGGAGTAGAGGAAGAGAAGAATGAATCATTCATTCATTTATTTAACCAAATAATTGTTATAATTTTATTTTAATTGAAACATTAGGGGCCACCCAGGTGAATCAGAAATACGGTATTTATCCTTGAAGCATGAGTGGCATAGGACTATATGCAAGAAATCACAATACAGCGTGACAGATTAAATTTTTTTAATGTTTATTTATTTTTGAGAGAGAGAGAGAGAGAGAGAGAGAGAGAGAGCGTGAGCCATGGAGGGGCAGCGGGAGAGGGAGACACAGAATCTGAAGCAGGCTACAGGCTTTAAGCTGTCAGCACAGAGCCCCATGTGGGGCTTGAACCCATGAACCGCTAGATCATGATCTGAGCTTTAAGTTGGATGCTTAATGGACTGAGCCACCCAGGTGCCCCAGTATGACAAATTAGAAGACATTACCAATTCAGTACATTATGGGAACATTCAGGAGGAACACCAGTGTTATCTGACTCTAAATGTTGTTCCTACAAAGTATAAAAAAAAATAACTACAAACATGAAATTAAAAGTGTTCACTTAAGCAAATAAAATTTAAAATATGAAACTAAAATTAAGAATGACACTTCCACATTTCATTTTTTAATACTTCCTGATTATCAAAGATTTAAATATCTTACAGTTAGTACATAAGTCTCTCCCTGATCTGACCTCTTTTTACTTTTATGCTTCAAATCTACAAAATTATTATTCCTCTCTCTTTCTTTGACACTTTGTCATATGATATTATGTCTGGTAGAAGTGGTTACTCCTACATCCTCAATTCCAGGTGCCATCTGGTAAAATCTCACACAACCTAAAATAATCAACTCAATTTTGATCTCTTCATAGAAGCTCTCTTGCCAAACTGTAGAAAGAGTTGGCATATTCTCCTCTCTGTTTCTTGTATTTTCTTACACCAATTTTCTCATCCTTTTTACTTTTATTTAATTTGTTTGCTTAATTGTCTCTACTTAAGATTCTCAGTTCTTTTCATTTTTTTAATTCATAACAGAGTATGTGATTTATATGAAATGGCTTATAAACGTTTCTAAAATGAATAAAAGCCTGTATGAATAATCCATTCCTAAAGTAAATACATTTTATAACTATCAATTGGAGAAGATACACTGATGAAAACATTTCTTCATTCTTATAAATGAATTTCCCAGATTACTTAAATGTAAAGGGACAATTATGAAATTATTGACTTGGAAATCCTTGGTACAATCAACATTCTCTACAGGAACCCTACAATGTCACCCGTATCCCTCTGTGCATGTGTGTGTGTGTGTGTGTGTGTGTGTGTGTAGAAAAGGGAGTGAAAGTGTTGGTAAAGAGGGGAAATATGTTCATAAGAGAAGGACAGGAAAATAGGGAAAATGAATATAAGACTGAATTTCTTGAGTTAAGCAATATGTCTTGATGATTTTTCTATTCCCAGAGTCTGGCTCAGGAAAAAGCCAAAGAAAAATGATTTTCTAAGACGGTTATGATTGATTTGCATATCTCTTACTACTTCCAAGCCAAAATATTCTCTTTCCACCATCTATTAACCTGTAATTTTAAATATCTTATTTTCTCTTTACATCACTAGAATAAGAAGCTATATAGAGAAGTACAAGATACTTTTATAGCAATAATGCATTTACCTATTAGCATGACATAGATATTCAATTGTGTTCTCTCTCTCTCTCTCTGCCCCTCCTCTACTCACGCTCTGTCCCTCTCTCCTTCAGAAATAAATAAACATTAAAAAATATATACATATATATAAAAAGGGGCTCCTGGGTGGCGCAGACAGTTGAGCGTCTGACTTCGGCTCAGGTCATGATCTTGCAGTTTGTGAGTTCGAGCCCCGTGTTGGGCTCTGTGCTAACAGCTCAGAGCCTGGAGCCTGCTTCGGATTCTGTGTCTCTCTCTCTCTCTGCCCTTCCTCCACTCACACTCTGTCTCTCTCTCCTTTGGAAATAAATAAACATTAAAAAAATTATTAAAAAGATATTCAATTGTGCACTAACTGGATTATCCATAACTTTATTAGTTGGTTGAATGTGGAAAATGCATCACCATCTTCTTATGCTGCCTAGATCCCAGTACTTTAAAAGAAAGTCTAATACCATTCTAATGTGTAAAACTTATGACACAAAATTCCTTAAGTGAGATTCCCATTGGAAATTTACACCTTTGAATAAAGCCTCATTTATTATAAAGGTATATATTTACTAATAATATATAATATAATAATATAATAATAATATAATATGATATATATAGTTTTAACAAAGATAAATATTTACACAATGAAGAGATTTGAAGGTCAACTATAACTTCCTTAAATACTTCCAAAAACTTATGAAGATTTAAATAATTATTTACTCAAATTGAATCTAAGAGTGGCAAAAGAGCTATCTAAACTTTCATTTTGTCCTCTCTCTGTTAGTTACCATGCTGAGGACAGAGATGTTTCCATCAATTACTGGGAAACAGTAGTGTTATAGTCTCTTAAAGAATATTGACATTTCTGGAGCAGCTGGGTGGCTCAGTCGGTGAAGCGTCCAACTTCAGCTCAGGTCATAATATCAAGGTTCCTAAGTTCGAGCCTCACATAGGGTTCTCTGCTGTCAGGGCAAAGCCTGCTTCAGATCCTCTGTCCCCCTCTCTCTGCCCCTCTCCCACTCAAGTACACACACTCTCTCTCTCTCAAAAAAAAAAAATAAACATTAAAATGGTAACTGTAAAAAAAAAAAGAATATTGACTTTTCCTTTGAAAACTGATGCTTTGGGCTGATTTCTTAATCCAAATCTTAAAACCTAATTTTGAAAATAGGAAATGAAAACTATTACATAAATTATTATTGTAATTTTGTATGTATGGAATTTAAACTTGTAGGCCAGATACACCTTACACACACCTTCATTTCAATGAAACAAGACAGGAACTTTACAAATCTTTATTGAAAAAGTTAGTCTATATTTATTTGATGTCATAGAGTTTACCTATAAGATTTTTTTTGCCAATATCTGTTATTTTCTGTGCTAAGAGATATTAGGGTCTTTAGGGAATTTTAGTAATTTTCTCTGATTATTTGTGGGAAAAAAATTGTGTGTGTGTGTGTGTGTGTGTGAGAGAGAGAGAGAGAGAGAGAGAGAGGAAGAGAGAAAGAGAGAGAAAGTTACAGAGACAGAGATGAGGAAAAAGTGTGTAGTACCCTGGGCTGAGTTCAAGAATTCATTTCTAAGAATAAACTTTTTTGTTTATTACACATTTTCAAGTTTTATAAAGCACTGAATTTTAGAAAAGTCTGACTATACCAAATTCCTCATAATCTTAGTGATTCATAACTTAATAGAAGGGGACGGATTGTTGTGCTCTCTCCCTCTTTCTGTATGTATGTGTATGTGCATGTGTGTGTGTACGAAAATCGAACAGTTTTCCCAGGTTAAAATGAAAGTAAATAAAATGATAATTTGCTGTGCAATCCAAGTAAATATATTATGCTTTTTTTGCTTTGTCAAAGTTGCTATTACCTTTGAATTTGGGAATGGATAAGGCAATTTTAAAAATTAACAGACATTGATTCCTTTAGGAAAATAAAATTATATAAGAATCTCATTATTTAAAGAGAATAGTTGACTCACGCCCACTCACCTGTGTATGTGTGCTGTTTATGTGTGCCTTGTGCATTATTTTTGCTGCAGCGAGAGTATCCCTTTTCATGATATAGCTATATCTTCGCAGTATTTTGATATCCATCTGACAGAAAAATATGTGGAGTAGAAGGATTATGTATGTGTTTACTTAAAGTCGTCATCAACAACAACAAAATCTCAGGGAAATGTAATTTCCACAGGGCATTAACCTTGTTCATGGTGTTAGACTGCATGGTAAATTTTGTCCCTTTGCTGAACTGAACTGCTATTGAAATACCATTTTCATGATTCTCAATTTTTCAAATTTATGCAGGTGTTGTACTGCATGAGCAAATCTGCATTTAGTATGCGAACTGGAATTGGCAAAGGAGGATGGCTGCTCTCCTGCTAACTTTAAATAAGTCATGTCACAAATTGCATGCAAGCCTTATAAAATATTAACATTGGGAGACACTGAAACAAATCAGTATTACTATTAACCTGGGAAAAGAGCTTCCAAATGTATATCCATACAAAACAAATACTGAAGAAAAGTTTTAGTTTTCAAACCAGGTTTATGAAATATTTTCCTGAAGTTTGTATGATTATTAAGAAGGTGACTCAAAAGGTAGGGAAAAGCGGGAAGCTTGTGTGTTCCAAAGCAGATCCTCTTACACTTGGTTTCTCTATTACCTTGGACTGGCAGATCCGCAGACATGAAATATTTCTGAAATTAACAAATGGAAAAGTTATAGAAAATACATACTATGCGCTCTTATTGAAGGCTTCTTTCTCTTTTTTGGCCCATGTATGAAAGCCTACTTTTGAACACATTAATTAATGGGACTTATGCAAAAACTATTGTGATTATGACAGTGTAGCTGTCTTTTTGAAGAAGGGCAGAATATAGTTCATAAAAGTTAATTTGGGGCATAAATCATACAGTGGCAATTATTTGTTTTTGTTTTTGTTTGTTTATTTTCTATAACAAAAAGGATAAGTTATCTGGGGCTCTTGGGTGGCTCGGTTAAACATCTGGCTCTTGGTTTTGGCTCAGGTCATGATCTTGTGGTTGGTGAGTTCTAGCCCTATGCTGTTAGCACAGAGCCCACTTGGGTTTCTTTCTCTCTCACTCTCTTTCTGCCCCTTCCCCACTTGCATACTCTCTCTCTCTTTCTTTCTCTCTTTCTCAAAATAAATAAACTTTTTAAAAAGGGATAAGTAATCATGAAAAGACAAGTAACTATAAAAAGCATAACTTGGCATCTAGATACACTCTGCTCTCATGCTAATTAGTAAAAAATGAGAGAAAGAGTGAAGAAATGGGAAATTCTGTTTTATTGACTACACCAGATATGCATGAGGGAGGAGGACTTTGTGAAGTGTCAGCCTTACAACTTAAACTATAATCAAGCTAGCTTATGAACAGTCTAGTCTTTGTAAACAGGTACATAGATGATGGATAGATAGATAGATGATACATAGATGCATATGCTCACACATAGAGTGGACAATTAAAACCTCTTTTATCTAAGATTGATTTACTGGTAACCTACTATATTTTTAGTACCAGGGAAGATACTACACATTATGCATAGTGAACTTGATTCTTAGTACCAAGGAGAGCACCAACTTTTATGAATAGAATTTGGCCATTGATATGATTCATTTTAGGAAAAGGAATCTATCAACGTCGATTTCCAGAGGTGAGGACGATTTTGCATTCACATTTTACTGAAACATTCTAATACAATTGATAGTGCCAGTCACTTCCTGTTTGGTATGCTCTTATCCTTTGTCTTTGGTCCCCAGGATTCTGGTAATTCTCCTCAAATCTCTCTGACCATTATTTCTTTTTTTTTTTTTTTCAACGTTTATTTATTTTTGGGACAGAGAGAGACAGAGCATGAATGGGGGAGGGGCAGAGAGAGAGGGAGACACAGAATCTGAAGGAGGCTCCAGGCTCTGAGCCATCAGCCCAGAGCCTGATGCGGGGCTCGAACTCACGGACCGCGAGATCGTGACCTGGCTGAAGTCGGACGCTTAACCGACTGCGCCACCCAGGCGCCCCAATTTCTTATGCATTTTTATGCACTTAACTTTTTCTTTGCAATGTTGATATTTCTTTGCAATATTTCTCTGCAATATTAGTATTTCATAGCATTCTTTCCTCAATTAAATGTTCTTTTTATTCATCCTGCTCTCCATTGGTGATCAAAAGAAATCACCTAAACTCAAATACCATCTCAGTGCTGATGCCACTCAACTAAGTCCCTGGTCTCTCTCATGTAAGTTCAGACTCACATATTAAACTGTGTGTGTACATCTTCACCAGGTCGTCATAAAAATGTGTTCAATACTGGATTCCTTTTACTCAGACAGTGGACATTCGTCCTATCTTGACCACCCAACATCAATTTGCATGCTGTTCTTGATAGCATGTCAGTGTCATTTTGTAGAAATATCTTGATTTCATTTGGGTGCATCTTATCAGTCCAAGAGCTCTGTCCTCTCAAAACAGAAGCCAAAAGAATTTCTGGATAATAAAAAAGGCCATTTTTTGCTAGATCCTTTCTTTTACCGTCTTCTGTTGTCTAAGGGTGAGCCCATGACTGAAATCATCACTGGATTCTTTCTCTTTCATTTTGAAAGACGTGATGTGTGGATTGAAAACTCAAAGTCTACTGATTTCCATAGTGGCATCCTTCTTGTATGATTAAGTCATTCTAGCAGCCTCAGTTCTTCTCCCCAACCCTGCTTTCTGTCCTGTTTTTGTGGGTGCTATTCCAAATATAGTCTAACTGATATCTGCCTATATTAGTTATCTGTTGCTGTACAACAAATTGTCAAGAGCAGCTTAAAATGACAAATATTTATTGTCTCTTTTTTTTAGTTTACTTAGCTCCAGAATCTGGGAGTGGCTTGGTTGTTTCCCTCCAGCTCAAATTTCTTGAAATCATGCTGTTGGTGAGGCAACAGTCATCATCAGGTTCAACTGGGGCAGGTGGAATCTAATTCCAAGCTTACTCACGTGGCTGTTGACAGGCCCCAGAGCATCTTTTTCCAAGCTTGCTACATAGACCTAACCACAGGACCTTCTGATGACAATTAGCTCATCAGGATGGGTGATCTAAGAGGAAGTAAAAGAAAGCAGGGTGGAAGCCACAGAACTTTTACAACCTAATCTCTGAGATGACATCCCACCCATTCTGCCTTATTCTACATATTCCAAGTGAGTCAATAAATTCAGCCAACCTGGGGAGAAGATTATGCAAGGGTGTTAACCTTAGGGGGAGTAGACCATCTAGGGCATCAAAGGCATACCATACCTTTCAATACATTTCCTTTCTGCTTCAGATAGAGTGCCTTCTAGTGCTTGTAGGCCCATGTCTCTAACTGGCAAACTATGTCAGCATTTATTTACCGTCTGTATTGCTGTGTCTTTGGTGCTACTATGAGCCACCTGGGCACCAAATGTGTAAATCTTAGATTAATCTTTGTCACTTCACTTTCCCCAATATCTCATATCAAATATATTCCTATTTTCCAATTTACACCCTTCCTTCAGTTTCCCAAACCACTTTAGTTAAGGGAAATCTCCACCACCAAACTTTTCCTCCTTTGTTTTCTAAAATCTTCTGTCTCTAGAATCTAGTCTTGTATTTCCACTTTTTACTTCCTTGAATGCCTTACTCTGGGCTAATTTTCTTTTCTGTTGTTCATGTGGTTTTCTAAAACACTTTCTCTCCCATATCCCTAGTCCCATACCAAATTAATTTCTCAGTTCATGCTTTTAGACCCAGTTTAGTGGGCACCTTACCCAGAAAACCATTTCTTACTAAGTCTGAATAAAGCATTTTCTTTGTGAGTGCACAATACTATGAGAATATCTCTGTTTTGTACTTCTTACATGTAATTAAAATAATCTGATAAGTGTCTGTCTTTTCCATAAGACTGGATAGTTAACTCTAGTTTTTGTATTCATTTGGGGATCTTGATGTTTTTGCATGTGCGTCTCTTATATAAGATTCTCAAAAGATAATAAATCGTAAACAAATTCTAATAAACATTCTAGATGATTCAATCAAGATAGTTATATTGAATCATAACTAAAATCAAATAAAGTAAATGTCTGTGTGGAGAATAAATCACTAGAAATGTCTTATGTTAAGTTTAGAACACACATTGATTTGGCAATTTATGAATTCAGAAGTATACCAGAAAATACAAATGGAGAATCAAAGCAATTACAGATGTATTTTGTCATAATTGCAAACTTTTTCCTATATTACATGTAGAACTTATCATATGAGTTTTATAAGAGCTACTATAAGTGTTTAGGGTGAGTGAAGGCCTATATATCAGCAGAGGCTCATGGAGCAAAATGAAGAACTTGTAATTTTTGAGGATTAGAAATTATGTTTACATTCAGTGTGTGAAGTAATTTTCAAAACTCAAATTTTAGAAATGATTCATATCAATACAGCATTAGGCACAAAACAGAGACAGAGGAACTGACGACACAAAGGAGATGTGTGCCACAATGTGTGTCTAAAAGGTAAGACACTAGGAAATCATCCTTTAGTGGCAACATTTTATGAGGGCCAGCTTTCTGTAAACTTTTTGAGAATTGATTTTTATGGTTTGTAGTCTTTGCTTAAGCATGTTTCCCTTCTGAGAAAAAAAAAAAGACTTTCATATTTAAATCTGAAAATCCAATTTATTTAATCAGAGTAGGAAATTTTATTGGTATACATATTTAGACTAACTCATTTTTCTTGAAAAACTTAGCTGCAAATTAAATTTTTTATCTTTTACCTAACTCTTCATTTTAAATTATAAAATAAGAAATGATCCCTGATTATAGTCCTGCCACTGATTGTTTTAACATCCTTCGTGGAAGTAAGAGTGAACTCCTCCAAGTGTCTTGTTTTTTGTTTGTTTGTTTGTTTTTAGTTTAGTGCTTAAAATACTTTTATTTATATATTTATTTCATTAAGAATGAATTTTTTTTTAAGTCCATCAGTGGCAATAGATTTTTCTCATCTGAGTACATGCATCATTAAAAGAGATATAACATTTATGCTTAGTCTATATTCAGATTTCAAAATTTGAGTCATTAAGAAGATTCCATTTCATGTTTATACATATTTGTCTATTATCATCAAGTACGCATTTTTGGTTTTTAAAATGTAATATAGTTTATTTGTGGAATAAAGTTGGACATTGTAGCTCCTACTTATTGTCATCACTTGAAACATTGGCTATTTTTAGTGGAGTCTGCAGCATAAAAATGGACAACACTTTTATTTTTAGAATGTTCCTATTCTATCTTTGAAACTAACTGATAAAGTATTCAACCACGTATCCAGATTTTTACACTTTTGGAACATTCTTTCCAGAGTTATAAAAATCTGCTCTTTGCATTATGAGACTTCCTTTAATATCCATTAAAAAAGAGAGAGAGAGATGATATTCTTTAGATAGGTAAGTAACTCAAGGTAATTTATAGCTTCAAGAACACCCATTGCACTTTCATTTGTGTGTGTGTGTGAGTGTGTGTGTGTGTGAACTAGTTTCCAGCTTAATAGTGTGCCATTGTTAAACCATCTTTAACATCTTACTGATTAGATATTTGCTTCAGGTCTAGCTCTTAAGAGTTTCCCACAGAGCTGTAAACTAAACTGTTTTCAACACTTTTATTCAGATTCTGATGCTAACATTTAAAGTATATAACAATCATGTTGAGGATGTTTTCTGTTTAAAGTAACATTTTACAGAAAATAAGAAAAAATAATTTTACATAAATTTTATCCATTATACAGAGGAAACTCATTGGGTCTTCTGGATAAAGATAAAAGACTCAATTTTGGTAGAATTTGTTTGAAAGAAAATGTTATATGTTTCCTGAAAATTTCTATCTGCATCAGATCATGTTTAATAAAGCAAATATAAAACATAGCTATTCTTGAAAACTTTAAATATGCATATGACACTTTACCTGTTTCCCACTAAACTTTCTCTTTTCATCTTCTTCCTTCTACTTTATTATTCTTACATTCCAAAATTCTGAACACTGAGGGTTGTTCAACATGACATGTCTTTTTATGTCTCCATATATTTTAATCTACTGATCCTGTGACATGAATGCTCTATTTTCAAGTGGCCTTTTCTCTCTAATGCTCCAACTTTCAATACCTATGCAATATAATTGTGAAGATACATTTTCTAGTTGCCCTACATTTGGCAACTAGGATTCAAGGATAAAGAAAAAGAGACAGTAAATACTCCATCTTCCAAAGAAAGAACCATCAAAACATTTTAACAGTCATAAACATTTATGAGAAGTTACAAAAAGATGATTACACTAGGTTTCTTACCCCACAACCATTGCCCAAGCTTCCCACTCATCTTTGTTTATATAGATTACAGAGAAGAATAAATGGAGAATCATATTACTTGGGGGTTTCTGAGCTAGTTCCTTTCCCATGCCTAAGACAATCACTCTTATATATTGAGATGTCTAGAGGCAAGGGAAATGAAATCTTGATCCCTGGCAGGAAGTTTGATAAACTGAGAAATCAGCAGTTTAGCAAAGCTGGGGAGAGCATGAGGTGAGGGCTCATAGGACAGCTTGATATGTATCATGTGATTTGGGGCAATGACTATGATCACAGAGACTGGTGTTTTCTTCTTTGCTGGAGATGTTTGAGCATGAAATGTTGGTTTAAGCAGCCCACACTATCAGAATGAGAAGGGATGACCAACAACCCTGAGTTAATTAACAGCCTATATATAGGAAGAAGAATTGGAAGACTTTGGAAGTCTCTGAAAATATTCTTATTGAAGACAATATTCTTATTCAAAAATATTTTCCTTGTGAATGTATTACTCATGAATGTTTTCTTATAGAAAATATGCAAAATTATTTCAAAAATATTTTTGGAATGTATTATTCACATATCTTTTCCTGAATGTATTAAAATTGTATTCAGTTAATATATTTTGATATTGTCAATGAATATAGTCAACATATATCCCTATATTCTAATAATGTATACATTTATTGAATTTGTAGTGAATAACACATTTGTTGAGTTTTATACTTATAGTGGTCTTATTATTTATATATATTCTTTGTTTCTGGATGCACTAGCAGAGAACTCTGATAGACAAATTAACAATACAGTAAAACCTTGGTTTGTGAGCATAATTCGTTCTGGAAACATGCTTGGAATCCAAAGCACTCATATATCAAAGAGAATTTCACATGGGCCCAGTTGTGATCATGTGACATTTGGCATCACGAACTACTCATACTGCAAGACATCACTCATTTATCAAGTTAAAGTCTATTAGAAATCTTTGCTCATCTTGGGGAACGCTCACAGAACAAGTTACTCACAATCCAAGGTTTGTACTTAAAATGTTATTATCAAAAAGAGAATGAACCCTGAATACTAGAAGTTGAGAGAGGACAGATCCTTCTACAATGAGATCCTATCCCCCCGCCTCCCACTCAAGAAGACTGGAGTTACAAGCCTAGTGAAAACTGGCTACATTTCTTCACCCACTCCACATCCAACATACAAGCATGCATAGTGCAGGGGGAGCACAGGAGACGGATTCTGAGTCAAGCTTAAGATTGATATTTTCACCCAGGCTTTCATCACAGCTTTGGGAAGAGGGATGAAGGAGCAACTTGATCTCATCGAGTAGAAAGAGCCTAAGCTTCAGAAAATGATAGACGTCAATACTCATATATTTCCTAACTTTGTGACTTAGTCATATTATTTTCTCCTAGAGTTTTAGTCATGTTAAAAAAAAAGTGGACCATTAATTCTATCCCAGCTAGACACATTTGGCACATGGTTTGTTCCCAAATCTTTTATTTCTTTTACTGGTACAAAATTTCCTGACATGCTTTCTTCTGGCAATTACTTTCTCTGCTTTGAAGTGGGGATTCCAAGATGATGAAGATACTGTGACTGTTGTCAAGGAGATGACAGAGTAATAAGAAAAAAATTGTGGATAATTAATTTTTAGAATACAACATTAAAATAAAGCTAGTTGTGATGATAAAAAGAAAAGAGGAAAAAGTAATTGCCAGAAGAAAGCATGTCAGGAAATTTTGTACCAATAAAAGAAATAAAAGATTTGGGAACGAACTATGTGCCAAATGTGTCTAGCTGGGATAGAAGTAATGGTCCATTTTTCTAACATGACTAAAACTCTAGGAGAAAATCATATGACTAAGTCACAAAGTTAGGAAATAGATGAATATTGACGTCTATCATTTTCTGAAGTTTAGGGTCTTTCCACTCGATGAGATCAAGTTGCTCTTTCATCCCTCTTCCCAAGGCTGTGATGAAAGCCTGGGTGAAAATATCAATCTTAAGCTTGACTCAGAATCCACCTCCTGTGCTCCCCCTGCACTATGCACACTTGTATGTGTTATTGGCATATATTAATCTAGTTCAAATCTGCAAGCAGTATTGTCTTCTTGCCGTGTCCTAGCACCGGGTGATACAGAAGTCAAAAGAAAGTGTTTCTTACAAAGTAGAGTAGAGAAGAACATGGGAAAATCTATATGAAACTTCAGTAGTATAGATATATGTTTAAAGTATATGGTTGTTGAGATGAATGCTTGCTCAGACAAGTGGTAATATCCCAATTTCAGCATGCAGTGTGCACCTTTCTTATCAAACTTGTATTGAACTCGTATCGAACTTTCTTTCTTGTAGAACTACTGCCTATCTGAATCTGGAACATAAATAGAGATTAGATAGTTGAAAGTGTAAAATTATCTTTTAAGTCAAGTGTTGGTAGATATTTTCTGTAAGGAAAGGCCAGAGTGTAAATATTTTAGGATTTGAAGGTCATACAGTCTCGATTGCAACTACTCAACCCTGCCAATGTAGTGTGAAAGCAGGCATAGACAAGGCATAGGGAATGAGTTTAGTCTTGTTCCAATAAAACTACAAAAACAGGGAAAACAGTGACCTCTGTTTTATGCACAGACATTAGTATAAAGCGTAGCTAAATATAGTTTGCAAAGAGATCTAGAAGCAATTAGCCATTAATGGTAAGTTTTGTGAAAGTTTAAGAAGTAATGAGAGCTAAAATAAGGTTTTCACATTGAAGGCAGACCAGGATAAGCTTTATTTGTCACTTTAAGCAGTTGGGACTTTTGCCAATAAATCAGGGTGAGAAAGGATAGCTAAAAGGTAGTGGTGATATCTGAAGCAGAATCAGCTAGGAAGATTTAGAAATGAGTAACTTCACCTTATGCCGTACAACAATGGTGAAGAGAGTAGAAAAGGTTGGGAATACTCACATTAAAAAATGTCAGTAGCTAAGCTTTTCCATTTAAGTAGGACCACAGTGTATGCCAGGATGACATTGAGGAGGTTAAATCAGGGCTATGGCATGGCCATATTTCCTTTAGATATGCTATTCTTGGGAGCTTATGGACACTTACTTATGGGGATCAAATGAATAAGAAAAATTCTGAGATGGTCCAAGTGAAAGATGATGAGAAATTTTATAGGGCAAGAATGGTGAGGATGGTAAGGACAAACAAAAATAATTAATGTAAGTTTTGCTGAATGGGTAATTCATAGTCATCAGGGAAGATGGAAACAACACTATACAGTCTTTGTATTTTAACTTGAGCTGATATTTGCATATTCAAAAAGGTAAAAAATTCATCAATGGAGGAAATTGGGTATATGTGTGTACAGGGAGTTGAATGACTTCATTGTTGAAAATGTTGACTATTTTCATATTAACTAGATAATACAAAACAAATCAATGGCAATAAAATTAGTGTTCCTCAACAGGTAAAACAGACTGACTGCTTTCTGGTGGAACCGCATACTTGATTTTCCTGTGAACTCTTGCTTTTTCAAGTAAAAAATTAAGGTTGGAGAAACGTTGTGTTCATATACTTGTCTTTTTTCTGGAATATTAGACTTCACTTGAGGCAATGTCAATGTTGAGGTATCAGTTCTTTCCCTTGAAAAGATAAATGTTGCATCACATCTAAATCATGATTTTTTTTTCTCACAGTGGGGAGAGGGAGGCAGAGGCAGAGGCAGAGGCAGAGGCAGAGGCAGAGGCAGAGAAAGAGAAAGAGAAAGAGAAAGAGAAAGAGAAAGAGAACAAAATAGAGATAGAGATGTGCACTATGGAGGAATGAGTCAAAGGGGTTTGAAGAATGACTTTGTATTCCCATGTAGTTAATTATAAATTTCAGGGGCAGAAATTTGACAATGACTTTAATAAATGTTGTGATTTTGTACATATCTATTTGGACATATGCTTCCAGCTGGATGCCACTAAAACATTTGGTTTCTTCTTTCCTTGGCAGCACAGATCTATTCAGTGCTAAGTATGACAAGAGTGATTGGTAGAGGGTCTTTCAAAGGATTTAAAGCCATCGCTGAGGGAAGAGTGAGAAGGAAATTCCATTTGTAAGAACCAAAGAAGAACAAAATCCCCATTAAGGATTGAGATTTGAACATCACTTAACTGTGTCTCCTATCTGGTCTCATGTATCACTTGAAACGTATTGAAACTTCAAGCACAAAGTGTGATAGGGTAAGATTAAAGGCCTAACAAACTTACATATCCTTTCTAGAATGAGTTTCCAGGGAGGATAGCTAAGATCACGATTCATCTTGATGTTTCTTTGTAGTTATTGTTTTGGGGCATGAAAATCATACAAGTCTTTCCATTTTACTTATTGTTTGTAGGCATCATGCTTATATTCATAGCTTACAAAGTTGCTTGAAAGCATGATCCAGAGTGGGAATACCTCTAATGTCAGAGAATGATGTCAGAGACCAGAACAGGTGAACTTTTTTATCTTTCTCAACACATCACCAGTAACTGAATGCACAAAGAAAAGTTGGATACTTTGGGATCATTACTTTTGAATTTTTCAGGGTTTAGATAATAAAGCATTTATATCACTTCCTCTTTTCCTTTAATATATTTGTCTTGAGGATTAAAAAATGTCATCCATATGCATAATAATGAGGTCATTTGAATTACATTTGTTTCTATACATTTTATATATTTATAAAAGCTCTAACTTTATTCTTCAAAACTTTGAAGTAACATAATTACACACAATTTTTTTCCTTTTAACAATTTAATATCATGTTAGGTGAAAATTCAGGAAGTAAGGCTAATACAGACTTAAATCTTTAAGTCTAGGAAAACATGATTAGCAACAAAAAAATAAAGTATAAAGCATAGGATAAAGCATATGATTAATTTAGCTAGGATGTCAAGAGTCAAATTCCTGACATTCCAAGCTGTGACCTTGAGTCAGCTGTGAACTTGAATAAGTGATTTTACCTCTCTCTGTCCTGTGTTATCCATTTATAAAATCGGCTACTTCCCATGAATGCGATGTAGATTTGATGAGTTATTAAATATAAATCACTTAAAAAGCCAGACAGTACATATTAAGTACTGAATAAATGTTACCGATTTTCAACTATTAGCTATTAATATCTCTTTTCAATAGAAAATAACTGAGAAAAATCCACTGTCTATATTTCTTCCATTGTTTTCCATGGAGTACAGTGTAATATAGTTTATAATAGTGACTAGGACATGCACAGATACCAAATTTCAAAATTAATGCTCTAATAAAGAAAACACTCTGTTTCACAGAGAAATTAACCTAGACTGTTTTCATGTAAACTTTCATGAAATGGCTGATGTTTTTATTCAAAATAAAGTGAAGCGTTGACATATTTTCTTGGTTAATATAGTCTCAAATCTTTATACTGAAAGTGAGATCTTTATACTGCTTCTAGCTCCTGTTCTTGCTAGAAATTATCTAGATTTATAGTAACCAGTATGTTAAAAAAAGAAATACATATTAAATATCTATTTAAGTATGAAGACACATAGATATCTGTAATTATGAAGATGTTTGGAAGCTTCTGTCCCCAATTCAAACTAAATATAAACACATTCTTTTTCTCTCTCTAATAATATATTAAAAATTATTACATTAATATAATAATTACGGAGATAGATAGATACACATATATGTGTGTATGTGTGTGTATACACATGCACTTTATATGTGTATATAAACTTTATATATACACATATATGTATATATCTTTAATTGACAGATAACCTCAATCATGCCTCAGTATTCGGGGATAATCCAACAGAAAATTACTGAAAACAACTTGCATTTTGGAGGCCAAGAAATAATCTAAGATTATCCAAATTAAAATGGGAGCATTTCTTTGGTTGGTTGCTTGTTTGTTTTAACACAGGCATCTATGGCAGCTGTGTTGTTCTTGCTACATTTCAAATTCTATAAATACAATGGCATCAGTGTAGATTACTGGGTTCTCTCCTCTCCTTGTTGCTCTATTTCCTTTAATTTTGTAGTGTGACTGGACAGATCTCCTTGTGTATAAGCGAGTTTAAACAGAACTGTCAACAGATCATGTTTCATAAAGACACAGTTGGAGTCATGATTCTGTGCAAACTAAAGGAACATCTCTGCCTGTGGATGTGAATGGAGGGCATTACTTTGCTATTAGCTTTGTTTTAAATCTCTCTTAGATTTACCAGCCTTCCCAAAAGAGTCAGTCATCTCTCAGGCTCAACCAGAAGATACACATGTAACTCTCCTCTCCATGACTTTACATTGTTTTTACTGCCCAGGTGACATGAGGGGAAAAGGACCCGGATATTGAGATGTGTAGCATGACTTTTTCTATATCTCATTTAAGTAGGTCCCTTTCCAAAACATTTCCCTTCTTAGTAGGAATATCTGAAGAGGGGGGTTGCTATGGCTTTTTATCAGTTTTTATTTTTTTAGGGATGAAAGGAACCTGGTTCAACAAAAACCTTTACCTGGTGAAGTCCCTGGTAACAGAGTATAGTTTAAAAATGCTCCTGAGGAGGGGGTTAGAATAGACATCTAGAAACTTAGGCTGACAGATTTATAGTAGAAGAATAACCTCGATATTTTTGGTTCCTCCAGTATAGATTACGAAAAATATTGCTAAATCTCTAAAACACCTTTACAATAACCTAAGTGCTTACAGTTTTATACCAGTGTATCTCAGTTACCGAACCGGAGCAAAAGCATTTCTCTTGTGTAGAAAAATTGGATGACTGTGGCTTCACAGCAGATTTGCAATTATTAATATTTATGCCAATAATAGCTTCACAGTGCATCTATTAATATATATGGAAAAATAATGCACATAGGCATGTAAAATTGGAAAATAAACATATAACAAAAGAGATACATCTATCGAACAGATGATATATACATGCACATCAAATAAAGCAATAGCTGTAGTGACCATGATGTTTAATTCTCATTTTAAAATTGGCTACATTATTGACAACCTGAAATGGCGATGGGCAGTGAGGCTAGAGGGAAAGTCTCAATCAAAGTCTAAAAATAAAGGCTATGTACACAGTGGATTTCTTTTTGCTTTTGTACTCTTAAATCGCAGAAATTTATACACTTAAGTAGCCATCTGTTTTCTTCAAGTAGAACTCATTCTCTTTTCTCTTTTTCTTACCCTGAAAACAGCTGTCAGCCAGGAAGGAAGAGCTGAAATTTATTGCTCACATCGCATGAAGCGTGGGACAGACTTCACTGCTCCTTCAGACTCAAAGGGGTGCCTGGTTTGCTCAAAACTTTGCCTCTTATAAGGTTACCTGTGTTTTGTCTGGTGGATCATCAGCCTTTCCTTTTTTCCTCTCTTGTGCTTTTCCCTTTTTCTTTTTCTGATAATCCAATTTGTGGGTGACTAGGTTCTGTGTTGGCTGTGATAATTCTCTCAAGAAATATTGAAATGCTAGTAATTGGCAATTAGTCACTATTCGCGTGTTTGAAATGTAGCCATTATTTTGAATCTGAAAACCATAGGTTAATTTTTAGGCTTCTATTTTGCTGGGGGCAGGGGGTTGTTTGTTTGTTTGTTTGTTGAGTCCTTTTGGTTTTGTTTTCTGGGTTTGTTTTTTGTAATTGTTCACTCAGTTTTTTTCCGAGGCATGGAACAGTTCTCCCAGGTATTTTTTAAACTGAGCTAAAATCTGCACACAGTTAAATATACAAATACTAAGTGTACAATTTGCTAAATTCTGACAACTGTACATACCTGACTAATCAACACCATTTTTTTGTTCCTCTTCTGGTCAGACCATGCATGCCATTGACAAAGGCTATTTTTTGTAAACAATATTTTAATGCTTATTTATTTTTGAAAGAGACAGAGACAGAGTGTGAGCAGGGGAGGGGACAGAGAGAGAGAGGAAGACACAGAATTTGAAGCAGGCTCCAGGCTGTAGGCTCTGAGCTCTCAGCACAGAGCCCAATGCAAGACTTGAACTCACGAGATGCAAGATCGTGACCTGAACCAAAGTTGGATGCTTAACTGACTGAGCCACTCATGTGCCCCAGACAGAGGCTATTTTGAGTTTTGTTACCTAAATTTATTTTGCCTGGTTTTAGCATTTCATATAAATGGGATCATACAGTGTGCATGTATTTTTTTTCGTGTCTCGCTTCTTTCTCGGCCAGCATGTCATAATTAAAATTCCATATCACTTCATAATTCACTGGTGCCAGGTAGCCAACTAAAAAGGATGGTTTAGCTTTAGCATAACAAGCATGAACATAGAAAGGTAAGTTTGAAGCATATTTGCGACAGCTTAATAAACAGCTAAAGCAAAGACGTGAGTATGAAGGCTATTATAATCAAACATAGTGCATGCTCAAAAATGAAGACAGAATGTAAAAGAACAAAAAAAGAATGGTTTAAAAAAATACACAGAAATTTATGACTTCAAAATAGTTGTGGTGGACTCAGACCCGAAGCTAGCTTAAACAATCAACCAACTAACTAGCCAGAGTGGAAACACAGAGATATTGATACCAGAATTTGGAAGCTTTTCCACAAACTACAATCATTCAACTGTAACTGAACCAGGTTGAGAAAAGTAATTATGGACTTACCCATACTGTACTGGTGGCATCGAGCGGACTTACCAGCAGCAACATAGAAATGTCATTTATTTTCTGACTTTAAAGTCTGACCCAGAGACCCAGATCTCTACTAACTGGAAAACCAGATAGTTATCATTATGCTGTACAATTGATACGGTTTGAAGGGATTTTTTTGTACTCTTGTTCATAGTTTTATAGCCATTTGGGAATTGCAATGCTAAGAAATCAATGCAGCAGGGAGTCAGGGAGACTGAAAGTGGTGAAGAAGGCTATAGTGTTGCAACCTAGAAGCACTTTCATCCAAAATAAAGCACTTTCAGCGGGGTGGAAATGAGAACATTCTTGGAAATAGTACATTCTCAGCATCCTGCTATCCCTTATTTTAGATTATCAGAAAACCAAACAATGGTTTTAGTTAGAGCTTAGTACAGAAAACCTGTATTCTATGGATGCTGTTGGCTTATGGGAATAGGGCAGAACTCTGCATTCTACAAATCAGCTTTTAAGTCCAAATATGAGGAGGGGATTGAACACCAGATAAGGCACGATTCTCACATCTCAATTAATGAAGTGACGCACCTGAATAAATCTCTTCTTGGTCACTCTATAATGAAGAAATTAAAGGGGAAAAAAAAGCAAAAGTTCCTATGAAACTTTACATAAGGTGAAGTAAAGAAAACATTATCATGAAGATTCAAGAGAAAAGCAAATATCTGAAAATTATCTATTGTAGAAACCCAAAGAAAATTAAGTTTTTTTCATAGAACAAAGTGGCCTTTGTAAAAGAACATAAACTAGTAAGCACAAAATAGGTAGCTTGCCTAAGTCCAAGAACTTTCAGTTGTAAGATGTTGAAATCCACTTCTAACAAGACTGAGGTGGAAAAAAAACACATGGGAGATTTTATGAAAGGATCCAGGTTGTGCCAGGGAATTCAAGGGTAGCAAGCCCTCAAAGGAACTCTGGGCAATGGAAAATATCTGGAACCTCTAGCATGATAGTCATTCTGTCTGTCCTTCAAGTATACGTTTTTCACATTTGTTTCACTTTTGTCTCCACAGAGCAGTTGCCCATGCAACACAAGCCTAATAATGTTCTGACCAACACAACTTGGAGCTCTAGAGCAAATATCACTCACCAGATATCACTTCTCTATCAGACCTTTATATTCCCACTTCTCTCAGTCATCAGATATGGGGTGTCCTGGGCAGCATGTGACTTTCAGGAAGGCAGCTCTCTATAGTTGAGATGAGACATGAAGGAGTCAAGCCACTAGTGCTTTCTTGAAGGGGAATGTGGATGAAGCATCTCTGTGACCACCACAGTCCACCCCCTGTGCCTCTTGGATCTGCTTTTTCATACACTTTCAGTGATCAGCTCTTCCATGAATCCATGGGGCTCTTTTCCGGAAGGAAATCAGAGGAGAGAGGTTAGTTGAATGAACTACAGATTCAGTACTGTGGGCCTAGCTGACACTCAGATTCTTTTCTCCACTATCAGCCTCTTGCACCTTCATGCTCAGCTACCACTTCTGCTGGCTTCCAGGTTGACTTAATAATTAGGCCCAGACCCTCATCCCTGAGGGTCTGACCTCCTTATCATTATAACTTCTCAGGCCAGGTTGCTGTATTTGTCTTTTTATAGTCACAATTGGGGAAGGAATTACCAAGGGGCACCTATGTGGACTACCTGGCTTCCATACATAGTCTTAGCTTCTCTCTCCTTTTTAAAAAAATTTTTTTTAATTTATTTTTGAGACAGAGAAAGGCAGAGCATGAGCAGAGGAGGGGAAGAGAGAGAGGGAGACACAGAATCTGAAGCAGGCTCCAGGCTCTGAGCTGTCAGCATAGAGCCCGATGCAGGGCTTGAACTCACAGACCGTGAGATCATGACCTGAGCTGAGGTTGGATGCTTAACCGACTGAGCCACCCAGGTGCCCCTAGTCCTAGCTTCTGTTACCTTTTCATAATTATCGGCAACAATTACCACTGCTAAGATGGTTACTTAACTTTTTATCTACTTGTCTCTGGCACAAGGAGCCCAATGTACCCAGAGGGCAACTATAATTTTTAGGTAAGTGGGCCACTTGCTGTTTGCCCTGGCAAAAAACATGAATTTTTTAGAAACCTAAAGACTACTGTAAAGAGCCCAGGGTTGCAGGGATAGGAAGTAGAAAGTCCTTTAGTGTATCCCTGGAATAATGGCCCCTAGTAATCCTCTTGCTTCCTGTCCTTGTATTACAGAAACATGTATCTTTCTATTGGGACACAGAACCATATAAAGGTCTTTGAGTCAGTGTATATCCTGCCTACAGGGTGATGACATCCCATTTTCAAAGAATATTGCCTACAGACTGCTGACTCACATATGTATCAGCCATTGCTTCAATTGTGTATCAGGCCAGTAGATCCTGACTGGTATAGTATGTAACCAGATCAGTGGGTCCCATGGTCATGGGCCTACTCATGTGCTGAAAAGTGTGCCTCTTGGACTCAGGAAATACAAGGTGGAATCCAAGCCAATGGATTAAACACTCTGCAAACCCTCAAATAGTGGTGCTTGTTGAAGTCTTGAGTCCAAGAAAGGCAAATTCATATCCAGAATATGTACTTGTTTCTATGAGACCAAACTGTTGTCCCCTTCAACAGTGGCTGGATTTCCTCCTAGAAAAATAGTGCCACACTGGGTTCTTAGTGCTTACCTTTATTTCTAGTAGACTAGATTTGACAATGGTAGTAACTAGATCAGTCTTGATAAGTGAGTGTCCATTCAGTCAGGCCCATACATCTTCTCCACTTCTGCCATACTGACAACATCTTTCTTGTGCCTATTGTTAGTCCTGGAGTGGTAAATGGCAGCAGCTGATAGATATTAATCTACCCAGTGATTTTGTCCTCTTAATTGTTTAATATCTGTAGTAGAATGTCCTTTGGTGGTTGTTAACATGTGATAGACATAGCTTCACATATTGTGCCCATTCCACTGTGTCATCTTCATGCCTCTCCCCCTGAATTCCTTACTTCTTCCGATCCTTTTCTTTCCAGGCCCTTGACCAACTGACCAGGCCATTTGAAACTGCCATATGACCATATATTGGATAATCGTAGGTTCCCTTTGTTCTACATAAAGTAGATGACATGATGCTTCTCATGAAACTGCCCACTGGGAGCATTTTTACTTAACTCGATCTTTCAAGATCACCCCTGAAAGAAGCATAATTCAGCCACCTTCCATTTTTAATCTAGGATTGTTGAAGTGCTGTGTTCAAATTTAAGCCAAATTAAAAAAGAGATGGGGTTTCGAAAGAGACTTTCATAAATTTTTTTGGGGGGGAGGGGCAGAGGGAGAGGGGGAGAGAGAGAGAGAGAGAGAGAGAGAGAGAGAGAGAGAATCTTAAGCAGGTTCCATGGCCCAGCATGGAGCTCGATGCGGGGCTCAATCTAATGACCATGAGATCCTGACCTGAAATCAAGAATCACCCAGGCGCTCAGACTTTCATAAATATTGTCAAGGAACAAAAAAGCCAAAATAAGAATTATAGCTATTTTAGTTAGAAAAAAGAGAAGGGAAATGAGAACAAAATAATAATTCAAGAAATACTATAATCAATTCTAAAACCCTAATCGTTTCCTACATGTTAGTATTTTTGAAAGAATGAAAAAAGAGGCTTAAAATAAATGCCATAGTTTAATTGGCAGGACTTTTATTTTCATAGTGAATATAAAATAGTGGCATGTTGTACCCCTGATGGGCATATAGAATTGATAAAACTGGGTAAGTGAAGAAAAGAAGCTATTAAAAAAAAGGAAAGAAACAAAATTAAAAAGACTGAATTTTCAATCTATATCCAGATTGAAAAGAACTCTCGCAATAAGTAGAGATCACAGCCTAGAATTTAAGTTACATGAAATCAGGGACTTTGTTTACTACAATATTGATAGCTCCAAGAATGTTGCCATGTATGTAATAGATATGAATAAGTATTTTCAATTAATTGCACAAATTCTGACATCAATTTAAATTATATATATATATATATATATATATATATATATATATATATATAATTCTTCCAAGCAGTTTAACATATGATTTAAGAGTACTCTGGAGCTAGAATGTCTGGAATTCAAACTCTGATTCTGCCACTGTCATAAATACTTGTAAATATTATTGGTAACTAGTTCTCTTTTTCTCCAGACCATGTGATAGGATTATAATTTTGTATCATCATATTTGTAGTCAAGGCCATGTGACTAGTTTTGTCCTATGTTTGGCCAGTGTATGTCACTTCTGTTTGAGTCATTTGATTTCCAGTACAAGGCCTTTATGAACTTTCTTTCCCTACATTGGACATGGAAGCACATGTTGGGCCATCAGATCAAAGTATTTGAACTCTGAACCACCACCAGGAGCATAGCTGCCTTGAAAAGCTATCTGCTTTTGCACCATACTTTTACAAAAAGGTACCCTTTGTGGATTTCTGGTGTTAGTTACTACAACATAATTTAGCCATATTGACTAATAAGGAACATATACATTGAGTGACATTAGGTAAGATATTTATCCTTATACAACTTGGTTTTTGTGTCTTCAAATGGCTAATGATTATACATATACTTCAAAGTTTTTCAAGGACTAGATATCCTAATGTAAATAAAGTAGGCCTGTAAGTTCCTTGCTCATATTCAGAGCTTGTTAGGCAAAGAAGCATTTTATAAGTATAGGAAAATTATCCACATGGCAGGAAAATGAGATTGGCCATAATTTAAGAATATAATGAAGTGATATGTTCAGAATTAAGAAGAAAATAATCTGCTCCTTCAATAATTTTACCGCAAATGAACTTGTCTTTCACACGTGAAGGCCACAAAAATATTCTCATATATTAGAACACGGAAATTATAGACACTTGGGAAAACTTCCTGAAAACAGATTGAGACAAAAGCAAAGAGGTTAATCAAGATTAATAATTCAAGATTAAGAGAATTATAAAAATGGCTTATCTAGACTTACCTCATTTGAATCTCAGTCTAATAAATCTTGGTAGGTGGTATTTTGTAAGCATTTCAGTTGGATTCCACATCTCAGGGGTAAAATTTAGTTCGAGCCGCCTTTGCACACAATTTTTTCTTCTCCTTCAAGGAATTATTGGAAGGAAGAGAGCAAAGATGTATTTTTGAGTCGGTATCAGCACTAAATTAAAATATATTTTGATTAGAAACATGTTAAAAGCTAAGAATGTTTTATGTGTGTAGTAGGTTGAATAATAGCTTCCCGAGTGTCCTTGTCCATCCAAATCCCCAGAATCTGTGACCGTTATCTTATACAGCAAAAGCAAGTTTGCAGATGTAATCAAGTGAAAGATTTTGAGATGGGCAGATGAACATGGGTTATCCAGGTGGGCCCACTATAAGCAAAACAGTCCATGTAAGAGGGACACAGGAGGAGTTGAAGTCAGACAGAAGACAATGCAACTATCAAAGCAGAGGAACAGGGAATGAAGTTTGAAGATGCTACACTTCTAACTTTGAAAATGGAGGAATAAGGCCAGGAGCCAAACAATGTAGATGGCCTCCGGAAGTTGGAAAGGACAAGGATATGGAATCTCACTACAGCCTCAGAGAACACAATCCTGTCACCCATTTTAGACTTCTAACATCCAGAATGGATATGTGTTGTTTTAAGTCACCGTCTGTGGTAACCAGAAACAAATATGTGTTATTTTGAAAGATGGTTTCTAATGATGCCACAGAGTTTTGTTTTGTTCTTTTAACAGTTGGTTTTGAGCTTGTTGGTTGTTAATCAACATCTTGTGTCATTGAAATATTTTTGAATATTCAATTTTCAGTAATATAAGTAGTGTGGTATCTTTGCCATTTTACCTTTTTAGTTCTAAAACTTATTTTCTCATTTTCATGAGCAAAAATAATCATACATAGCTAACATTTTATATTCCTTTCAATTACAATGCCTGTGTGACTGTACAATTTACAGTAGTATTCATGTAACACTAATAAATAAACATATGTAATAGATCAAAAATTAAATTAAAATGGAAGAGACAGAACACATGTGAATAGAATATCTAATACCTTCAGCACTTCACTGGGCCATACTGTAGACCCCCTGCAATTTTGCTTCTTGCTTAGAAGCCATTATATTAGATAACTGGTACAGATCACTTCCTACTGTTTAATGATTCTCTCCTTTTTCTACTGTGAGATGTTAATGCCAAATGTAGTACAGATTTACTTAGATGCTATGGGGTATGGTACTGAATAAGCAATGTGACTAATCCTCATTGTGTATTCCCAAGCTGACTCTTAATACTCTATTTTCATGTCTCTTGAGCACTATAGCTTATTAAAACTGACTATTTTTGCAATGTTTCAGTGAAAGGTATTATGATGCAATGCATTTTCTTTCTCAATTTGCAAAGGTGATGAACTAAAATTATATGATCATTTGGCTAATGACATTAATTTATCTGTGTGAATATATATTTTTGAAAAATCACATGCTGTTATGGTAGGAAATGAGATTAAGTTTCTCACATTTTGAAAAATCAGATAATATACATGCCACAACCAAAGAGACATTTTGTTGTATGAGTCTATTTTAATCTCACTATGATGGTGCCAATCTTGTGGTTTTTCATATTAGAGTGAAATGTAGAACAGAGCTTTTGTATTTCTAAAAATCCTGGGTTTCTTTCAAAGTTTCTGGCCTCCAGACACCCCAAGTGACCTAACCCATCATCACAATGGGCTTTAATTTACATGAAAGAGGAAAAACAACCCATAGTTGCTGCCATTAATGAGATGGCTCCAACTATCTGCCAACATTGAATAATTTAAATGCAAAATGACTTAAAAAGGATGGTGGTGTTTTGAAATTTAAAACATCTGCTAAAACCTGCATTTCACAAAGGGCCCTAGTAACCTCCCATAGCATGACCAAATTCCTGCCAGTAATATTAAGGTCAGTAATAACAAAGACAGAAATAACAGGCAATCCCCATTAATGCATCTTTGCCTTCAACCTTAAACTTGACTTTTTTTTTCGTAAAATGAGTTATTTCGCTACGCTGGGATCCAATTATGTCTATAGACTATTACAGGTTCCATCTTGCAATCAATACTCAGAAATCATCTCTCTTGCAGAAGATTCACACAGACGTTGGTTATCACAAAATATTACATCTAACTCATACAAAGAGTAGGAATGTCTGAAAATGACCTTGAAACTTTGCCTTTAGCTGCATGAAAAATGATCCAATGGAATCTGGAGGGGAATGGCATGCCATGGTGCTCTGGCAACCTTACATGTTGTCTACCCAGGCCATGGATGCAAAGGCTTGAAGCACTATTATCTGAATCTTAGCAGATTGCCTTGTGGTCCCCTCTGAAAGGGAGAATATCAGAGGCTTGTGAGGTACCGTAACCTGTGGGCTATCTCTCACTTGCCCCCCTTTCCCCTGGGAGGCCATTGAGGCAGTTTCTCATTGTCCCCAGGGTTCTGAAGAAGTATCTCCCCTCCACTTAGAGTATAGCTGCAAACACTAAAACCAGTGAGCCGCAGTTGAGAATTGATTCTCAGCAGATTTTCTTACAACCAGCACTGCATCCATGTTGTTCTTCTTGTTTCAAATGTCATCCTTTTTGGCATGTGGGATATGGATATAAGGAGGTGGTAGCTTTGATTATTTCTTCCTTTCACTGGATACATTAAGTAATAAACTGAGTCTCAAAGTGGCTGTTGTATCTTTACTGGCTGAACTGTCAGACTTGGCCTCAACCTTGCTTACATAGGACCGTGACCAATATTTTTCTAACAGAAGTGACTGCAATGACATTTAGCTCCTGTGGAACTGAAAGGGATTCAATTCTCAAGATGCCCCTATTTTCGGACAATTCCTGAAAACAAGTAGAAGCCAATCTGCACTGCCTGGCATCCAAATCTGGAACTTATGTGTGTTCCTCCATGGATCAGATTGCTTGCCTAGTGGATCATCCAATCACCAGCATGTCCCTCTAAAGGATGATGAGAATATGGGCAAAACATGCCTGTTTTCCCTTTTCTGGGTCTTGGCTTCTGGAATTCTCCTTTTGCCGGTTCATTCTATTTAAGGTTTGGAAATTTTCCTGACATCTAAGGAATGAGGGGTAGTGACCCTGATGAAGTAGACATTTTAGAACACTAATGGTTAAGGAAACAAGCCATTATGGGCTGAATTGTGTCCTTCCAAAATTCACATGTTGAAAGTCTAACCGTAAGTACCTCAGAATGTGACTGTATTTGGAGATAGGGTCTTTACAAGGTAATTAAGAAGAAATGAAGTCATATGGGTGAACCCTAATTCAACTGACTGGTGTTGAAATGAGAAGAGGGAATATGGACACATAAGGAGACATCAGAGAGGTAGGTGCATAGAGGACCAACATGTGAAGAGGCAGCAAAAGGGCAGCCATCTGCAAACTGAGAAGAGAGACCTCTGAAGGAATCAAACCTGCTGATAAATTGATCTTTGTGGGACACAAACACATTGATGTTTATGGGAATTCTTTATCTAATAATTGCCAGCTTCCATTTGCCTTTGAACTTAGAAAACCCAACTCACATGGAAAGGGAGACCTCGGGAGCTGGAAATGTCATGCTTCATCATGCTGACTCTTTCTTAGGTTGGAGTGTTGATTTTTAGTCCGAACTGCTGACTCTGGCCACACCACTTGTTCATCAAGTGTTTAAGGAGTAGTCCTTTTGCCCTGGAAGACTTTCAGGTCATTCTCAATTCATTGGCCTGTTTTGGATATTGATATGCCCTAGAATTCTTTCTTACCGGCAAAGATGAAGTCTGTGTACCACAGGTACTATACCCTGTGGTACTGGATTAATGCCTCAGGCCATGTGGAATGGTCTGTTCAGAAACCTAAAGAGAGCAGTACATGGCTTTCTAAGGTACACCCTCATTTGTTCAGCTGTTTAAGACCAAGATGCCAGGGCATGTTTGAAATATACAGGTAGGCTTGATCCTGCTACTTGAAGTCTTGTTGATAACAGCCTACAGTAAATGCTGAAGAAGTCAAATTAAACAGATTTTGTCCCAGCCACTCACTATCAGATTAACCACCATAGTCAATGGCGAGGTGTACTTATGAAGGAATTTCCCAGAAATCAAGATTATAAAAACTGAGGTGCAGATATTGTTGGGAGACAATCCTATATGGATGTCTTTTATTTCTGTACATCTTGGTATAGATTTCTTTCAAGGATGTTTGCACAGCAAAGAGACTTGGAAGATAGAAACAGTATCTCCTTTCAACACAAAGGGCAGATCTGTTAACTGTCCAGTACAGTGAAATAATGTCTATGTCTGGAGCAATGGGAAGTCACGCTTAGTACCTATAATAGAATATTAGGTTCCCTAAGCTCACAGACCCTTCCCTCTTGAACAACTCACTCATGTGCAAGCTTCACCTGACCATCTTTGCCATGCACTGTGGGAACTTGAGCCTGAGGAACTTGCTCAAGAAAATGCTGATTATCTGGCTACTGAAGTTGTGTCTAATCAAGTCATTTGTGCCTCACCTGGGAATGTCATGTCTTGCTAACATCCATGAAACAGAGGCAGGCTAACTTGTCAGCTTTCAAGAAAGACAACATCTAAGACTCTTCTCAATATTGACACTCTGAGCCATGCTGTGAATATAGATAGCCCAGTTCTTACTCTTTAAAAAAAAGATTTATTACAAAACCTGTAGAGACTATATCCAGTTATTACCTAATATTATCTCAAGTAGAAAACTAAAAGAAACTTGCTTTAAACTCCCTATGAATATGTCCATCTTTGGGATTTTTAAAACTCTTTCTTTGACACTTTTATATAAAAATATGATTTGACTCATTTACAGCAAGATATGGAGAAAGGAGTAGCCCCTGTTCTTTGGGAAATAAGCCTATAAGAAAGTGAGCAAGAAGCATTATTGAATAATATAATAGAAAGAGTGGGATGTCTATTGATATAAAGGACTCTGGGAACTGGTGCAAAGGGAAAAGGTCCCCAAACTTCTGTCTCTAATACAGCTTGTTTTTAATCTGCAGGCCCACATATTGAGGGTCATATTCATTCTGGTTGCATTGGCACGGTTGCAAACATGAGAAATACACTGTATGAGCCAATTAAAGCTGCTGTCCCATACACTTAAGCACCATCTGTTTGAACTGGCAATCCTTGCTCCAGCCCTGGTCTGATGGACCTCCAACCATCCAGCAATTAAGCTCCTCTTTCCCTCCCTGCTCCAGGGAATTAGCCATCCACCCTGATTAACCACCACTGCCTGTGCTATATCACTTATTAAATTTTTTTAATATCACAACTGACTAATTATTAACTTAGGGATCATACTGAAATCTCAGTTAATATATCCAAAATCAATATCCTTATATTTCCTCCAAAACATATTGTCCTCCTCCTCTGAATTCTAATGCAGGGAGAGTCACCACTAAATCCAATTGACCTGTTGTCAAAGAAATTTTTTACATTTCTCACTCTCTTCTCCACATCCAAATCTTTTCTACTCTACTTGTTATCTGTGTAATATACCTCTTACTTCCTCCTTATCCCCTTTATCACTGCCGATTTCCTTCTGTCTGTTTCACCTTCCTCCAATCCATCCATGCTCAAGACAGCTGCTGGAACAATCTTTCAAAATACAGTCTTACTTGGTTATTCTCACTTAAATTCTTCAATAGTTTCAGCATAAACTTTTCACCTGGAATTTTAAGATCTGGTATCTGATGGCCTAGTTAACTCATTTCTCACCAATCTACCACTCATACTCTTGCCCCAGCCATAGCAGACTACTTATTATTCTCTACAGTTCCATTTTTTTCTCTCTCTTTTTTAATGTTTATTTATTTTTGAGAGAGGGAGAATAAGAGGGAGAGAGAGAGACAGCATTAGTGGGGAAGGGGCAGAGAGAGAGGAAGACACAGAATCCAAAGCAGGCTCCAGGCTCTGAGCTGTCAGCACAGAGCCCGATGTGGGGTTCTAGCTCATAAACCATGAGATCATAACCTGAGTCAAAGTTAGACCATTAACTGACTGAGCCACCCATGCACCCCTATAGTTGTTCCATTCTCTTAATGGAACAACTGTTCTGTTGAACAACAAAAGCTCTCTGGACCTTTATCACCAGGAACAGTTTCTTCACCTCTTCCCTGTGTTAATTTCTGCTCAACTTAAAAAAACTAGGTGGGTGGGCTCTTGGGTGGCTCAGTTGGTTGAGCAACCGACTCTTGATTTGGGCTCAGGTCATGATCCCACGATGGTGGGATCATGCTGAGCTTGGAGCCTGCTTAGGATTCTCTCTCTCTTTCTCTCTCTGCCCCTCCCCTCACTTGTGTTCTCTCTCAATTTTTTTTTAATTTAAAAAATTAGGTGAATAAAAAATATCTCTTCTCATCTGTATTGTATCATTTGTGTATTTAATTTTGTATTTGTTGTTTGTTTACTTTCCCAGCTCTTCTAGTTCTTTGTAGTGTTGGTTCATGACACATTATAAAATCTCAATAAAAGTTGGTTAAATGAATGCATTTATTCCTACTGAAATATCTTAAAAGTTAACTGTGGGCATTGTGTTAATTTTCAAAACTATGCATGACAAAGTGTTATGTACCAAAAAAATCTTGAAATCTTGATAAAGAGAACAGCCATCAAGTTTTCAACATGTCAAAGAGTGTTCATGGTAGAATGATATAAATAGAAGATCAATTAAAAACCAAAAGAAGTCCAAGCTGTGGGAAATTCCAGGAAAATATAACAAACGATCCCTGCACCATTGTGGACATAGTCCCCCAGGATCTACATCCTCTCCCCCAAACCTTCATATATAAAAGGCCCATAAAATTATGAAAATTTTGCATATGGAAATGAAGCTACATTCCAATAAATTATTGTCCTTAGAGTAGATTAGGAGAATACTCACTGATTTTATAATTGTTTTTAATATGTTTTAATAATAAACATTTTAGAGACAGGAAGTCCTAAAGAATAATTGTCCTAGAATGAGAAAGTGTTTGAGTATGTCAGTAGAAATTGGTTGATGATTACTCTTAAATGTTTAAAAGTGTGTCATTTGCCTTTATTTGGTACTAGTTTTAAACTTCTGTCTATACTGAATTTAATGGACTAGAAATAAAGCTATGAAGTGGGTCTTGGTAACTAGCCATCCCAGCCCCCAACCAAAACAATTTTTTTTCTGGGTGGGGAGGGGGAAATGCCCGTTATATATTTAAATTTCAAGGCCATCTGTGTATGTTTTCGTTAAATTTATTTGCAAGGAATCGTTTTAAGTTTCAGGGTAGATTAAGAATAAGATCCTGACATCTATGGAAAACTTCAGGTTCATCCAGGTAATCTCTGGGTGAGCAAATACAGTCCTGGTAGATTATAAAAACTCTTCATATCTAGATGTATTGGTAAATTATGTCAAACAAACTGGAAGAAGCTCTGTATTCTGGTGAATCTTTAAGATGCATCAAGGCTGCTATCCAGATTACTATAGTGTTGTTCAAGTCATTATACTAGGCATTAATTTATTTTTTTCTTTCCTGGCAGCAAATTTAATTGCATTGAGTTAGGAAAAAAATTATTCTTTGCCCATAAGATTCAAAAAGGGAGAGGTGCCTGGATGGCTCAGTTGGTTAAGGATCTGACTCTTGACTTCTGCTTAGGTCGTGATCTCATGGTTTGTGGGATTGAGCCCCATTCGGACTCCATGTTAACAGCACGGAACCTTACTTAGGATTCTATCTCTCCCTCTCTCTCTCTGCCCCTTATTAGATCACGTGCACGTACATGCACATGTTCTTTCTGTCTCTCAAAATAAGTACATATACATACATACATACATACATAGACTTAAGAAAAAAGATTCAAAACGAGAAATCCTCTTCCATGTTTCAGCTTTTTGTCTAGTTACCTACAGTTTACACTTTTCAATTAAGTTTCTTTCTCTGTTTTATGTTTAAACCATGACTTGGTCTCATCCATTTTTCTTAGTGTAAGATTTGATAACTGCTGATATTTGGCTTTGTTCAGTCAAAACACATTTCAGAATCAAAATGGACTCAGGGAAATCAGGCAAGTGATTTTCTTTTAGTTCAGAAGTGTATCCAAATTCTGTTGTCCTGACATGTGTCTCTGTATCTAAAGAAGCAAACAGTGAATTATTTCTGTTACCTTAAAAAATAATGTGAATAACCATTTAAACTGCCACTGCCACTGAGTAGCTTACGTCCTTCCTCTCTGAAAATATATCCCTATTTTAGATCCTTGGACTAACAATATTTCCTGGCAGAATGATGTCATAATCTCTGATTCCACATGGCTCAGACTTATGATTAAGTCAGCTTTCCCTCAGGTTCCCTCTAAACTAACATTCTGATTCTAGAAAATGGCACTTTTTTATGATAGTCATCACTCCAGAAGCTACCATTAAATTCTGTTGACATTAAATGGTGACATTAAGTTCTGTTGATGTTATATGGCATAGACTTTGGATTTTGAACACTGAACTTCCTGACCACTGCAGGCAACCCATATAATATATTCTTATGTTGCTCATTGTGGGGAATTCTCTCTTGTTTCTCTATTTCAAAGACCTGAAACTTGGGGAAGAAAGGGAGATTGAGGTCCCTGTCTCTTCCTCCAGGTCTGTTTTCCATTCTACTCCTATTTCTGATGCCATATCACCACTATTAGGATTGGGTTATTCATGTGCATTCAATTTTTTTAATTAAAAATCCTCATATATAACTTTAACTTAATTAAAATTCCACTAACAACTTTGTTAGAATAATCTTCAAGCATATGAATTTATAAATTTGATGCATATTGCTTTGCATATTATTTGCCAGTTGTCTCCCATAATCTCTGTCATAGACTGACCTACAATATCCTCCACCCAATCAGCACTCCAAACACACTACTTTTGATAAGATGTGGAATGAATGATAAGTGTTAGGACGCTTAAGATCATAGAACATATTAATGGCAGGCATTGCAAGTATCTCCCCACATTTGCCAGGCAGGAAATTTAAGTGGGCAAAGCTATTAGGATGCAGATGCTTGTTCCAATGGTGAAGGCAGTGAAACGGAGAGGAAATGATGGCATTGGTTTTGTCAAATTTCTAATATTTCAAGTGAACTAACATTGTCATTTTTATATAACATCTCTCAATGTCAAAATATTGACTAACTTTTTAAAAATTCCACAGATCAGGGTGCCTGGATGGCTCAGTCGGGTGAGTGTCTGACTTCAGCTCAGGTCATGATCTCACCGTCTGTGAGTTCCAGCCTCGCGTTGGGCTCTGTGCTGACAGCTCAGAGCCTGGAGCCTGCTTCAGATTCTGTATCTCCCCCTCTCTCTCTGCCGCTCCCCCACTCATGCTTTGTCTCTCTCTGTCTCAGAAATAAACGTTAAAATGTTTTTTTTTTTTTTTAATTCCACAGATCAAACAAAACATATCCAATATTTTGCTCAGAAGCTACCACTTTGCCATGCCTAATCTAGGGGTAATTTTTTACTTCTTGAATTTTGTTTTCTCTCTCTCTTTTTTTGTGTTTTTGATGAGTTGTTACTCCCACATATATCTGAGAATATTAAGTGAGAAAAATAATACATAGTAAGAAAATTATTTTGTGGCCCATAGGACAACCAGCAAAAAACATCTGAAATTGTTTCCTTCAAAATATTGAAATCTAAAGATAGATCTTATGGAAATATCATGTTCCCTTACTACTTTAACCATATACACTTATGAAATGCTATAATGTTAGATAAAAATAACATAACATTCATCTATGAAAGAAACAGGCTTTCACTTGACTGCATTTGCTTATGAAACTTATTTTAAAAAGTAATGTTAATGGATTAGTCTGCAGAACTTCCCAAGGTGTGTGTTTAGTATAAACTTGTGCCATGAATGGATAACTGTCATCCATTTAAGGATTATTTCAATGGCCAAAATACTGATCTCTCAATTGAATCGTCTTAAGGCTGGATATAAATTAAAATCACCTAAAGCAATATTAAAAATGTATTTGAAGGGAATCCACCTGAAAGGATTTTTGGTTCAATTATTTAGAGTCTCTTTTCATACTGGGTAGAAAATAACTCAAAAATAAAGAAGGACAAAAGAAGTTAGTTATCACACTTGAACTAATTGACATATTGTAGAATACTGCACCCAACAACAACAAAATTTGCCTTCTTTTCAAGTGTATATGTAAGGCTCATCAAAATCAATCATATGGTGAGCCATAACAAAGCCTCAACAAAATTTAAAATATTTAAATAATTTGAAATTTTAAAATATTTGAGGTAATTGTGGTGCCTGGGTGGCTCAGTGGATTAAGCCTCTTGTGGTTAGTGGGTTTGAGCCCCGCATCAGGCTCTGTGCTGACAGTTCAGACCCTGGATCCCGCTTCGGATTCTGTGTCTCCCTCTCTCTCTGCCCTTCCCCAACTCACACTCAGTCTCTCTCTCTCTGTCCCTCAAAAATAAACATTAAAAAAAATTTAATAATAAAATAAAATATTTGAGGCAATTCAAAGTATATTTTCTAATTATAGAATTAAGATGGAAAACACAGGACACCTGGGTGAATCAGTCAGTTAAGTGTCTGAGGTGGCTCAGGTCATGATCCCACTGTTCGTGAATTCAAATCCCACATCCGGTGAGCATGAGCCCCACTTTGGATGAGTCTGCTTCTCTCTCTCTCTCTCTCTCTCTCCCCCTTGTGAGTTTTTCTCTCTCTCTTCCTCTCTTTCTCTGCCCCTTGCTCACTTGCACACTCTGTCTCTCTCTCTCAAAAAAAAAAAAGATGGAAAACAGAAACAAAACTATGCTAAAAAAAGATGTACTACCTGAAAATTAAATAACACATTTCCTAAACACTCATGGATGAATGAATAAGCATGGAAATTAGAAAATTATTGAACATAATTATAACAAAATATGACACATAAAAACTTGTACACTATAGTTAAAGCAATATTTAAGGGGAAATATTGCCTTACATGCATATATGTGAAAGAAAAAAGGGTAAAAATCAACATTTTAGCTTTCTAACTTAACGAGTGTAAAAAAAAAGAGGTAATGATAAAGAAGAAAACAGAAACTAATGAAATTTTAAAAATACTATAGAATAGAGAAAATAATATGGGGAGACTGGGTGGCTCAATTGGTTGAGGGTCTGACTTTGGCTCAGGTTTTGATCTCCGGGTTCTTGAGTTTGAGACCCTGCATCAGGCTATCTACTGTCAATGCAGAGCCTGCTTAGGATCCTCTCTCTCTGCCCCTCCCCACTCATGCTCTCAATCTCTCTCTCTCTCTCTGTCTCTCTCTCTCAAAAATAAATAAACATTAAGATTTTTTTAAATGTTTTATTTATTTTTGAGAGACACAGAGAGACAGAGCATGAGCAAGTAAGGAGCAGAGAGAGAGGGAGACACCAAATCAGAAGCAGGCTCCAGGCTCTGAGCTATCCTCACAGAGCCCGATGCAGGACTTGAACTCACAAACCATGAGATCATGACCTGAGCCGAAATCAATGCTTAACCAACTGAGCCACCCAGGTGCCCCAGGACATTTAAAAAATCTTAAAAAAGAACAGAGAAAATAATAAAGCCAATAGTTAGAATTTTAAAAATATTAAAATATTAATTGATTTGATAAATCCTTAACAAGATTGACCAAGGGAAAAAAATAGTAACAGATAAACAGGGAAACAAAATAAAAATAGAAAAGGGGGCATAAATATAGATCTATAATATAAATAATATATTATGAACAATTTAAGCAAATGAATATGATAATTTAGTTAAAATGAACAAATGTCCCACAAATACAATTTACTGAAGTTAAGGGATAACACATAAAACCTCAGTAGTCAGGCATGTGTTAAATAAATTAAATTTGTTACTTTAGAAAAATTCCCACAGGAAACTACAAACAGATGGCTTTAATAGTAAAATCTCTTCCAACTATTTAAAAAAGAAATAATCACAATCTTGCACAAAATCTTTTTAAAACATAAAAAAAAATTGAAGGTGACCTTTTCTAACTTCTTTTATGAAGCTAACAAAATTTTGAATTTTAAATCCTGTTAAGAATATTCAAGAAAGAAAAATAAATCATATCAAGAGAAACAAAAAGAAGCATTTGACTAAAATTCAACAATACTTCATGAAAAATCTTTTAGTAAACTCAGACAAAAGTGAAAATTTTTAAATGATAAAGTGTGTACAGAAAATCTAGAGGGGGTATACATTTTGTGATTTAAAAAAAAAAAAGTTAGACTTTATCCTAAGGAGGGAGAAAGGGACATTCATTGTTTCCACTTTAATATAGTAGTAGAGAGTCTGAACATTGCAATAAGGCAAGGAAAAAAAAAGACAGAGGAGCATAATGATTGGAAAGAAATGAAACTTATTTTCTTGGAGATAACATGAAAACTAAAAACTCTAAAAATATATGAATCATTTTATTAAATTAATGAATGTATAATCATCACTAGACCCTTGATCAATATCAAACAACATTATAAGTATTTCTATAGAAATAAAACAACACAGTTGAAAATTTAAATGTAATACCCTTTACAAAGCAATAAAAATAATCAAATATCTCAGAATAAATCAAACAAAAGTTTATAAGCACTTTATACTAAAAATATATCATTGAAAGAAATGACTATTGACCAAAATAAATAACATATTTATGAAGATTTGATATTGTGGATATATGAGTTCTCCTCAAATTTATTTATTTATACTGGCAATACTGACCAAATGTTCACAAGTATTTTTTTTTCTCAGAAATGGATAAAGAAATCACAAATTCTTAAGGATATGCGAAGTACCAAGAAAAGACAAGGTAATCTTCAAGTAGAAGAAAAATCCAGGGATATTATAATACCAAATGCAATTCTACTACAAAACTATAAAGCTATATTAAAACATTGTGTCCTGACAAAAGAATAGAAAAAAAAAACATTATGGAATAGGGTATAGATTATGGGAGCACATCAAAATGTATAATGTCATCTAATTATGACAGTGGCAATACTGTGGTCAAGTGGGAGAATGATTGTGCCACCCATACATGTCAACTGAACATTAATTTATGAAAAGGAAGTATCTTTACCTTTGCCTCACACCCCACACAAAAATGAAATCCAAATAGATTGCAGATCTAACTGCAAAAGAAAAAATCATAAATATCTGAGAAGGAGATTATCAAAAAACAACTTTTTGAACTTGGAGCAGACAATAATTTCTTAAACAGGATGTAAAACATGCAAAAAGGACAAATTAAACTGCATTAAAATTAAGAACTCTGGGAGCTCCTGGGTGGCTCAGTTGGTTAAGCGCCTACTTCAGCTCAGGTCATGATCTCGAGGTTCACGAGTTCAAACCCCATGTGGAGCTCTGTGCTGACAGTTCAGAGCCTGGAGCCAGCTTCAGATTCTGTGTTTCCATCTCTCTCTGCCCCTCCCCTGCTCATGCTCTCTCTCTTTGTCAAAAATAAATAAAAAAAATTAATTAAAAAAATGAAGAACTCTGGCTCATCAAAAGCCACCAGTAAGAGTAACAATTTAAATTACAAAGTGGAAAATGACATTCATAATTCATATATCTAATAAAGATCTCATAGGAAAAATAAATAAATAACTCCTACAAATCAAAGAAAACCAGATAAACCTTCCTTAAAATGGGCAAAAGAGATGGTTCAAAAGGCCAACAAACATTAGAAATGTGGTTCAGTCTTAGGAGTCATCAGGGAAATATGCATTAAAGTCACAGGTGATGCTACTATACATTCACTGAATGGCTAAAATGAAAAAGACAATATTAAGCATCAGTGAGGGTGTGAAGCAATAAGAACTTAAGTAGAATGCTAATGGGGGGTATATTTTTAAAGCCATTTTAGATAACATTATAGCAGTGTGATTATATCTGTCTGAAAGAGGACTTCAACTACCTCCATTTTGACCTCAAACTTTCTAATTGGTTAAGTTCTTCTTTCCGGTTTATCTCTTCACTCAGGCAAAAGACCCATTGGGCAAAGCATCCCCTGATGGGAACTGAAACTATCCACTCAAGCAATAAGGATCTCCCTGACCCTGCAAGACCCCACGTGATTGATACCTATCCACCTGATCTTTACTGCCTACCTGCCTGTACTCGCCCACCTTTGCCACACAGCTTCCTTATATAAACCTGGAAGTATTATCTGTTCTTTGGAGATAATCTTTGAGACATTGGTCTGCTGTCTTCTCTATGTTGTCTCTGCCTTTGGATTTTTCAGGGGCATGTGGTCTATCTGGTTTTTCTTGGACCCCTGGAACAGGTGCTCTTGCACCTCTGTGCCCTGCCTATACATGTTATATATGTTATATATGTTCCACGTGGTTATGAGATATAGTACATATATCTCATGTTCACCAACCAGGAGGCTTTCCAGATCCCATTGTTCAGGAGTTTTTAGAATCCAACATCTAGTTTCCTCCCCTCTCCAGAGGCCAGAGGGTGGGGTTAAAAGTTCCAACCCTTTAATCCTGTGTTTGGCTTTCCTGATGACCAGCCCCTATCCTGACACTAACAAGGGACCCTGTGATGAGTCAACCCCTATAGCATAAACTCAGGTGTGGGGCTCTTAATGAAAAGAGCAAAAGATACTTCTATCACTCAGGACATTCTGAGGGTTTTAGGGGCTCTGTGTCAGGAACCAAGAAGAAAGACCAAATACATATTATACCACATATCCTAGAAAGAACATTCTCTAGATATGAAAAGTCTGCAAAATTCTCCTGAGGTTTATATTTTTCCAAACCTTCTACAGCTTTTAAGTGTTTCCCTAAATCAGATTTCACTTAAAAAATCATTTTGGAAATAAAGCACCATCTATTTTTTTGCTGATTGTATGCGCAACAATATGTTATAGCTTTTCCATGTCTGCACTAAGGGAACCTGTGTAATTTCATCAGACCCAGTGTTTTCCACATATTTAAACTTAACATCATTCTGTGTGTTTGTAAAATTACTACCAAATAGCTAGAAAAAAATTAAAAAGTTTTAAGGAATACACTTTTGGAAAACTGTCATTTTTCTTTCTTTCTTTTTTTTATTTTGAGAGAGAGAGAAAGAAACAGCATGCACACGCAAGTGGGGGCAGTATAGTGAGAGAGGGAGAGACAGACTCCCAAGCAGACTCTGTGTTGTTACTGAAGAGCCCAACACAGGGCTCGAACTCACAAACCTGGAGATTGTGACCTGAGCCAAAACCCAAGAGTCAGACGCTTAACCAACTGAGCCACCCAAGTTCTCCAGGAAACCAAACCTGAATTCCAAATATTTCTTATATTCTTTATGAGTCTATAATATGTTTGTCTATTTGAATTTGTTTTCTGAACTAGTTCTCAACTCAAATTTAACTAACAGTGTGAATACTTGCATATTTTTATTAATTGATCATGTTTTGGGATATACTTATACCTATGCTTATTTTTATATTTTTATTCATGTTTTAGAGGATTTGTTCCTCTGCTTCTCTGGGATTCCACTTCCTCAATTCAGATAATCAAACTATCCTTTGTTTTGTTTAGCTAAGACACAATGGTTGCCCTCATAGTCTTGTTCATTATACCTTCCATACAGGTCTATCAAAGGAATTTACTCTTCCCAAAGTAGTAGTTGTATGATATACACACTTACCCTGGGTGTTGCCGATTGCTTCCACCTCCATTCCCTCAAAGTCTGACCCCCAAATGCAATCTCTGAAGGACAGGGCAAGTGATAAACTGACCATAGTCATCATCACATGTGCCCTAGGAGATTTCCTCTCAGGCAGTCCTGTAGTTGATTGAGTATATAGTTGAATAACCATTAAAAGCCCCAACCATAACTGGTTCTATTATACTTCTTGGGGTTCATCATTATATGAAAATTGACCTTCTGACAGCAGCTTGTAGTTTACATGTATCTGTGACTCTCAAATTCCATATCAAGAGTAAACATCCAGTTTTCATTCCTTGGCAGAGTGTGTGTGTGTGTGTGTGTGTGTGCGTGCGCACGTGTGTGTGCTTATTCATAAATTTGCATATGCATATTTTTATATTTATGCAAGTGTACACATAGATATAAATCATCCTTATGTTGCCAAAGCTGTTAGCTAGCATGCCACTTGGAAATGGTTGCTGAATTTGTCATTTACCCCTGTGTGGGCATTAATACACTCTCCCCTCTGAATATCAAGAAATGGAATATGAAACCAGTGTTTCCATTTGTTATTATTTTGAATGACTAGAGAAGAAAATACACATGGCAGCTTCACTGACTGCTCTGCTCTGGACTGAAAATTTTCTGCTTATTTAATAAATGTACATATCTTATTTAGAAATATCTTTGATTGGGGCGCCTGGGTGGCGCAGTCGGTTAAGCGTCCGGCTTCAGTCAGGTCACGATCTCGCGGTCGGCGAGTTCGAGCCCCGTGTCTGGCTCTGGGCTGATGGCTCAGAGCCTGGAGCCTGTTTCCGATTCTGTGTCTCCCTCTCTCTCTGCCCCTCCCCCATTCATGCTCTGTCTCTCTCTGTCCCAAAAATAAATAAACGTTGAAAAAAAATTAAAAAAAAAAAGAAATATCTTTGATAATGACTGGAGATAATCCTTGAATTTTTGATTTCCATCAATTTGAATACTTCCAAAAATAACAATCTCAATATTATTTTCTTTGGAACACATTAGAATAGAGAATCCCATACTAGAGAATATATTTTTTCCTCAGGGTCCACAGTCTTCATCATGAAGTATCCCTGAAGTTATGGTTCCCACCTTAAGTATAGGGATTGCATTATTTCTTCTTCCCTTTTTTTAAATTTTAAAAAAATGTTTATTTATTTTGAAAGAGAGAGAGAGACAGAGCATGAGCAGTGAAGGGACAGAGAGAGGAAGACACAGAATCTGAAGCAGGCTCCAGGCTCTGAGCTGTCAACACAGAGGCCGACGCAGGGCTCGGACTCCTGAGCCATGAGATCATGACCTGAGAGCCAAAGTCAGGTACTCCACCAACTGAGCCACTCAGGCACCCCTGTGCTATTTTTTTCCTTAAAGTTTATTTATTTATTTGAGAGCAAGAGAGAGAGTGCAAGAAGGGGAGGGGCAGAGAGAGGGAGAGAGAGAATCCCAAGCAGTGCGGAGCCTGATGTGGGGCTCAAACCCAGGAACCATGAGCTGAGCTGAAATCAGGAGTCAGTTGTTTAACTGAGCCACCCAGCTTCCCCAGTGCATTGAACTATTTTAAAATCTCTATTAATTAGTGAAAAAGACCAGGATATTTAGACTATAAAAATTTATAAATTGCCATAAGAATGCCATTTTTCTATCCTCTTTTTTTTTTTTTCTGTTGCCACTTTCAACCTCCTTACTGAGTTCTGGGCCAATATTCCGTATGCATCTGTGATGGTTGTAGAAGGTGAAGTTAGCAATGTTTCAGTTTCTACTTACTTTAATGTGGCTACCAACATAACAATATGCTTTACCCTGTGGCCCTCTGGTTTACCCAGTGTAATATGGACTTGAGTCATGACACCATCTTAAACTCATGCTGTGAATGGTGTGTGTGTGTGGGTGGGGGGGGGGGGTCAGTAGGGTGGGTGTTTGTATGTTATGACTTTCTCCTTTTCACCTGAATTAATTCTAGCAATGAAGGAGAATCTTGGAGGGAAGCTCTCAAAGATTCTTGAGAATCAGGGTTTGAGGCTAAAATAACTCAGGTCTGAGTAAAGTGAGAAGGTGATTCCTACCTACAAGTTCTCAATCACTGCCTGGCTTTCTGAATCTCATTCCTTGATCTCCCCTCTGCACTGCCTTTTGCAAATATTTTCATATTATTACAAAACTAAAATTCTTTTCAACTTCTTATAACAGATGGTCTCATTCCACATATGTTTCCTTGGTGATTTCTCTGCTGTCAAATTCTTCATCGAGTGTCAGTAACCAGTAAAGTACAGGTAATGTAGTCTTGGCTTTCACCCCAGAACCACCTCAGCACTAGGCCCCCAAAGCTTACATCAATTGTCAAAGTTTTTCAAGCTCTCAGAAATATTATGCTGTAATATTTTTCTTATGTTCAGAGTACCATTCAAATGCTTCAGTTTCAACACTCACTTTTCTTCCCTTGTAAAATTCCTTAGTTTTCTGTACCTGGTACAATCCAGATTGGGATATATGTAGAAAAGATTTAGCACTGCAGGCCTGAGACTGTTATCCTTGGAAATGTCGGCTTGCAAAATTGGCCTTTGTCTGCACCCGAGATTAAGGGAGGGTTTATGGCATTTTAAAAACTAATAAGAATAGTTTACTGTGCCTAGACTGTTTGTACAAACATGCGGTTTATGCAGAATACTTGCTTACCTTCTGGGAGCCTGGAATTTTGAAACATGGTAGGCAGAGGGTGCCTATGTGACCAGCCTCCAATTAAAACTGTGGGTACTGAGACTCCCATGAATTTCTCTGGTATACAATATTTTACACATGGTATCCCAGCTCATTACTGGAGGAATTAATCCCATGCTGCATGACTCAACTGGAAGAAAACTCTTCGAAGCTTGTGACTAGTTTCCTTTGCAAAAGCACTGTATTAGTTAGGTTGGACTTCCATGACAAAATAGTATAAACTGGGTGGCTTAAACCTCAAATATGTTACAGTTCTGGAGGTTGGAAGTCTTAGATCAGGGTGTCATCATGGTCAGGTTCTGGTATGAACTCTTTCTTGGCTTGTAGTTGGCCACCTTCGTACTATATCCTCACATAAGGGAGATGATATAGATAGATACAGATTATAGATACAGATATAGATAGATTTTATATGTGTGTGTGTGTGTGTGTCTGTGTGTGTACAGAGATTGTGAGTGTGTGTGTGTATGTGTGAGAGAGAGAGAGAGAGAGAGTGAGAGGAGAGACAGTTGTATGGTGTCTCTTCTTATAAAGCCCACTAATCCCATCAGACAAGGAATCTACTCTTTGAACCTCATCTAATCTTAATCATCTCCCCAAATCCTTATCTCCAAACACCATCCTTTAGGAGTTAGGGCATCAACATATGAATTTGGGAAGAACACAGTCAATAACTGGCTTCACACACCTTTCCCTTTGGTAATTTTGCCTTATCCTTCTGCTATAATAAATTATATTCTTGAGTATAACTGTGTGCTGAGCACAGAAAACAACCAAACCTGGGGTTAGTTTTAGAATTAGTATTAGAATCCTACAACACAGCACGCATCATTTAATGTGTCCTTTATTCCAGGGCACCAGTCCAGATACCTGGCCCTTCCTAGGTCATATCTGTTGCTCTGAGTTCTCCTACCAACTTCATGATATTGCTCAAGAATCTACCTTCCTTTTCCAGAAGCAAACCTACTTTTTTAGACAGTTATGTGTTGGACAACCCATGTGTGTGAACTATTGCCCATGAGCTGCTTTTCCATGGATGTGTCTTATAGGGCTTTGTATGATAAAAATCACATGGCTGAAAACAAACAAACAAAGAAATAAAAAAATAAAAATTCACTTTTGTTTAGGGATTCATTCTCAAAATATGACCCACCAAGTAACAATGTTCTAGCGTTGAAATCACTCTTTTTCATGATAGCCCTTTCCTGAGAGGGTTTATCCCAGGGCCATTATTGCTTTTGCCAGATGCCTTTTGCTTTGACCAAAATTAAGTTTAGCTGCTGTGATGGCCTGCCAATTGACTTAATTCTAAAATGTGCTTTAATTCAAATTCAGCACAATAATATGCATGGAGACATACTGCACTCCAGATCAACTTTCCTATAGATTAACACTCCAAAAGACTCATGCTTAAAGTTGAGAAGAAAGCCAAGAATAGCCCATAGGTCTTAGATGATCAAATTACCCTCCTCTCTCTCTCTGACTTGAAGAAGGTACACAATGTATTTTTCAACTTCTGTTTCCTCCTATCAGTCCATATCTAAATCCAACTCAGATAGATATAAGGAAACTCTTTCTCTATGATCTCTTTCCCTCTTCCTCCATTGTCTCAAAGCTTGCTGTTGAACTGTGGCAATAGGATCTGTTTCTTCACCCTTTAATCTTCTGATTCAGTCTCTTTTTTGTTTGACTATGTCACCTTAAAGGGTTGGGGTTGGGAACAGATTATACTTCTGTCTTAGGAAACAGGGATTTAAGCAATAATGTCCTTCTCAATCCTTCACAAAAATCCAAACTTTCCATGGTTTACCTTGATCAAGTCATGATATTAATGTGCAGGGCTTACATTATTATCTATATCCATGAAACTCACTTTAAAAATGTTTATTTATTTATTTATTTTTGAGAGAGAGAGAGAGAGAGAGTGAGTGAGAGCATGTGGGGGAGGGGCAGAGAGAGAGGGAGAGAGAGAATCCCAAGCAGACTTCTCACTGTCAGCACAGAGCCTGATGTGGGGCTCAAATGATTACCCAAACTGTAAGATCATGACCTGAGCCAAAATTGAGAGTTGGACACTTAAGCGCCCTAGCCACCAGGTGCCCCCATGAAACTCACTTTAAAAAAATCTACATCTGACCAAAAAAAAAAAAAAAACCCTCTCATCTTATAATTTGCATATAAATTTCATTCTTGATATCTCCACTTGATTCAAACATGTCCCACATTAAAATCATGATTGACCCCTTTATTCACAATATAGCCTTCTCCAGTGTACCTCCATCCATCTTTTTAAACACATTAGAAACCTAGTTTTCCTTGATACTTTACATTCTCAGATCCCTTAATAATCAATTCTTCACTGAGCCCTGCCAATTTACCTCAGCAGAATATGTCATATCAGCTTCTCTCTTTCTTTCCCTACCACCAACATCCTTCTTATCTGGAATATTGCAATATCCTTCTGAATAATCACTTTTAACTTAATATTGTCCCCATACAATCTGTTTGTCACACATCATTTTGTTCATTTTGAAATACAATCTGATCATGTCACTAACCTCAGTCAAATATTCTCCAGCTTTCTATTGGCTTCGGAACACAAATCACACCCTTAAAAAATGAGCTACAAGCTATTTCAGTTTGTGTTTGTATAATCTCTTCCCCATTGCTCCTCTGCCTTCTATTTTTTTTTTAATTTTTTTTTTAATATTTATTTTTGAGAGAGAGACAGAGTGTGAGTCGTGGAGGGGCAGAGAAAGAGGGAGACACAGAATCCGAAGCAGGCTCCAGGCTCTGAGTTGTCAGCACAGAGCCTGATGCAGAGCTGCAAGGTCATGCCCTGAGATGAAGTCGAACACTTAACCAACTGAGCCACCCAGGGGCCCCCTCCTCTGCTTTCTTTCTGTGCTCCCACATTCCAGTCCTCTTTCAGTTCGCCAAACACCCCATCTTCCTCTATTTGCACAAGTCGATCTGTATGCTAGAACAACTTCCCCCAACTCTATTTAATATTATTTCTCCATTTCCCAGCTTTCCTTCTCTGATGGCTTCCATAATGGTTATAACCATGTTAAATCCTACAATTAAGAAAGACTAAAATGGCACAATGCATCTCCCTTTTATAGAGAGAACTATAGTTTGTAATATTATATTTATTTTTGTGTGATTATAAGAGTATGGTTTTACTTACAAAACACTGGGCTCAATGTGGGTAGGAAACATCTGTGTTTATTTACCATTGAATTCCCCATACCTAGTATAATCCAGCTCATAGTTGGTTCTCAATAAACATTTTATGAGTTGAGGAATGTATGGACTATCCTTTTGTGTTGTTATTCAAAAAGTATCTATTTTTCTCTTTCCAGCTTTTCTGAAGACTTCATTTTGTTAGCATAACCTGGGATTTTCCCAGGATCCAGATGTAAAAATGAGTGCACACAACATCTTGCAATATATGTATATAGAGAGGGAGGAAGGAATGAGAGGGGAGGGTAAAATGTGTAAAAAAATTTTTGAATAAATTTCACATTAATAATAGTCTTAATTTTAGGAAGAGCTGTTTATTAAAATGTTTAGATTTTAGATTTTCAAAATGAGTCCCAGAGTGAGAATAATCTTTAAAAGAACTGGCTGTTATATGTAAGTGATGAATCACTAAATTCTACTTCCAAAAACAATATTACATTATACATTATCTATAATTTAAATAAAAATTTGAAGATAAAAATACCCCTTTGATAATTCTTCATGACTGTCTGGGCACAGTATATATTTTAGTATTACTTTCAGTCTTGTCAATAGACACTTCTCTGAAGCAATAGTCAACCTGTTTTCTTCTGTTTGGCAAGTGGTGAGTGGTGCTGAATATTATCAAAGTAAGAAATCTAAATCCAAAGAACTGTTATGGCAAATCATCTTTGAAAAGATGTGATAACTTCCTCATCAGCTTAGATAATTTTCTATCTTTTTTGTTCCCCTGTATACTCCTAAATGTTAATTCTCACTTGATACAAATGTTCTTGTATCTGTCTCAACTGGCCTCTCTTTCTTTTTCTTTTTTTAATTTTTTTTCATGTTTATTTCATGTTTATTTTTGAGAGAAAGAGAAAGAGAGATTCAGAACGGGAACAGGGGAGGGGCAGAGAGAGAGGGAGACACATAATCCAACCAGGCTGTAAGCACAGTGCAGGATTCAGGGCTCGAACCATGAACCATGAGATATGACCTGAGCTGAAGTCGGAGGCTTAACTGACTGAGCCACCCAGGCACTCCAACTGGTTTCTTTTTCTTCTCTACTCCTTTCCACATCCCTATTAAGCAGGTTTTATTTTTTCAATTTTGTCTTATGACTAACTTTACAGCTCTTTTACAGATGTGAACAGTTGTGGACTCTTGTCTCTGAAGTTAAATATGATGCCAAACATCATATATATGTATATATATACATATATGTATTCTTATATTTATGTGATACACACACACACACACACACACACACACACACATATATATATATACTCTTCGTATATACATGAAGAATAGAAGGTTAATGAGTTGAGTCTTATCAGTAGACTTTATGTCCACTTCAGTCATGATCCCTACTTTATGAATTCAATTAGAATATAATATATAGATCAATGAAAATAATCATTTGTTTCCTTTGACTTTGGTGCCTGCCTCCCTCATTAACACTATTAATTTTTAATTGTAGTATCTTTGATGGAAGAGATTGTGCCTAAATTCTCTATTTTTCCTGAGTTGTAAGGTATAAAGTTTTCTAGACCAATCCATTTGCAAAATTCCTAATATAGATCTGTTATTTTAATTTTAATTTTTAATTTTTTAAATTTACATCCAAGTTAGCATATAGTGCAACAATGATTTCAGGAGTAGATTCCTTAATGCCCCTTACCCATTTAGCCCATCTCCCCTCCCACAACCCCTCCAGGAACCGTCTGTTCTCCATGTTTAAGAGTCTCTTACGTTTTGTCCCCCTCCCTGTTTTTATATTATTTTTGCTTCCCTTCTCTTGTTTTTGTCTGTTCTGTGTCTTAAAATCCTCATGTGAGTGAAGTCATATGATATTTGTCTTTCTCTGACTAATTTCACTTAGCATAATACCCTCTAGTTCCATCCACGTAGTTGCAAATGGCAAGATTTCATTCTTTTTGATTGTCGAGTAATACTCCATTGTGTGTGTGTGTGTGTGTGTGTGTGTGTGTGTGTACCACATCTTCTTTATCCATTCATCCATTGATGGAAATTTGGGCTCTTTTCATACTTTGGCTATTGTTGATAATGCTGCTATAAACATGGGGGTGCTTGTGTCCCTTCGAAACAGCACTCCTGTATCCCTTGGATAAATGCCTAGTAGTGCAATTGCTAGGTCTTAGGGTAGTTCTATTTTTAATTTTTTGAGGAACCTCCTTACTGCTTTCCAGAGTGGCCGCACCAGTTTGCCTTCCCACCAGCAGTGCAAAAGAGATCCTCTTTCTCTGCATCCTTGCCAACATCTGTTGTTGCCTGAGTTGTTAATGTTAGCCATTCTGACAGATGTGAGGTGGTATCTCATTGTGGTTTTGATTTGTATTTCCCTGATGACGAGTGAAGTTGAGAATGTTTTCATGTGTCGGTTGGCCATCTGCATGTCTTTTTTGGAGAAATGTCTATTCATGTCTTTTGTTCATTTATTCCCTGGATTATTTGTTTTTTGGGTGTTGAGTTTGATAAGTTTTTTATAGATTTTGGATACTAACCTTTTATGTAATACGTCATTTGCAAATATCTTCTCCCGTTCCATCAGTTGCCTTTTAGTTCTGATGATTGTTTCCTGTGCTGTGCAGAAACTTTTTATTTTGATGAGGTCCCAGTAGTTCACTTTTGCATTTGTTTCCCTGACTCCAGAGACATGTTGAGTAAGAAGTTGCTGCAGCCAAGATCAAAGAAGTTTTTGCCTGCTTTTTCCTCGAGGATTTTGATGGCTTCCTGTCTTACATTAGGTCTTCCATCTATTTTGAGTTTATTTTTGTGTATGGTGTAAGAAAGTGGCCCAGGTCCAATTTTCTGCATGTCACTGTCCAGTTTCCCCAGCACCACTTGCTGAAGAGACTGTATTCCATTGGATATTCTTTCCTGCTTTGTCAAAGTTTAGTTGGCCATACATTTGTGGGTCCACTTCTGGGTTCTCTATTCTGTTCCATTGATCTGAGTGTCTGTTTTTGTGCCAGTACCATACTGTCTTAATGATTACAACTTTGTAATACAGCTTGGAATCCGCTAATATATACCTTTTAAATGAATTCCTTTTTACACATATTTAGTGCTTCTCTGAAGCACAAGAAAATGCCAGACTCTTTCCTAAGAGCTCAAAGTATTGGTTGAACCCCCAAAGTGAGGGACGATCAAAGACACTGGGAAGTTCTAAAAGCATAATTAGACTTGCTCAACAGTGACCAAAACAAGTTGTCTGACTCTCATTCTGCAATCACTTTTAGCCAACATGTCCAGGCAAAGAAGAGATTTATGAGAGAGGGTAATATTTGTTTAGAGATAGCACTAGCCCCTGCTGTGCATTTACCCTTTGTACACCTTCAAGCCACACAGGTACAGTGGGAGTGAATTTCAGGATTTGTGGAGTATATGAGTGTCTCCCAGGAGGAGGAAGCCAGATTCTCCTGAACATGTCTTGGTCCAGTGCTGCTACGGGAAAAGAGCAGAGCAAAATAAGAATTTTGGGGGAACAACTTGAATTACTGGAATTTTTGGAGAATGAAAATTGTGCTTTACTCTTTCCTGGACAAACCTAAATAAAGAAGGGAAACTGCTCCAAGTTGCCCATGGTGATAGTAAAATCTCTTCCAGGCTGTGTTGACAGCCATCTTTGTCTCCAAAGTTTGAGTTGCAAAAACAAGTATCCCTTTACTGAGTTTAGTAGACATGGTAGAAGGAAACTAATTTAGAGAGATTTCAATATTTTCCAAGCAGATTACTTTTGAAAGTGAGGGAACCAAAGAATGTTGTATATAGTTAGCATTTTTTTATGCGACATGTCAAGATAAGCTGCAGCAGATATTATAACCGAGGTCTAGCATGACTGGGAGGTAGGGAGCAGCATGTGAAGAACACATATGAGAGAAAGTGCTGTTAGTCTCAGAGGGACACCAATGGCAGTTAAAGTGGTTCCAGCCAAGCAATATTGTTTGTTCCTTTGTTTCTTTTAATACCAGTGCCTTTCCCTCACCCAAATCTGTCTAGCATGTTTCAATTGTTAGATATTAAGTGCATTAAAATTTAATCTAAACCCTTTAGCTTTTCCCATGAAGTGTAACAAGGTCATGAATGCTCAACATGGCACTTTCTTCCTCCACCTCTTAAATATTTTTGTTCCAGATCATGTATTCCATCATGATTCTATACAAGCCCACTGCCTCAGTAAATATGAATAAATTCTGTTCTATGAAAATTACTAAATAAGGGAAATGGTTTATCTTTTCAAAGTATTTAAATCTTGTCTTGCTGCTATGGGCTATTTGTATCATTTCTACAATGTCCTAAATGAAAATAAAAATCATTCTGAATAAAGAATCAACAAGGGGCTCTTGGGGGTCTGAGTCGGTTAAGCCCCTGGCTTCAGCTCAGGTTAGGATCTCAAGGTTCACGAGTTTGATCCCGCTTGGGCTCTGTGTTGACAACCCAGAGCCTGGAACCTGCTTCAGATTCTGTGTCTCCCTCTCTCTCTCTCTGCCCCTCCCCCAGCAGCACTCTGTCCCTCCCTCTCTTAAAAATAAACATTAACAAGATTTAAAAAAGAAAGAATCAACAAGAGCTGTTAAAATCTCTTAGAATTAACTGTTATTAATTCTAAGCGCGATATGATTTCATTAAGTATACAACACAGAATAACAAGATGGCGATATGTAGAATATCTTCTTCAGAGGTAATATTTTTGGACTGAAGCACACTAGTTCAGAAAAGAGGAAGTGTAGTATAAAGCAGCTGTATATATTTCTTACTTTCCTTTTTTTATTTCGCGTAATTTCCTGAAACAACTGCTTTTTTTCTGTAAATACTTAAGCACACGGCAGTTAGCGATTTACCTGAGGCTTTATTTTAAAACAAATGATGCCATTTCCTTTTCTTCTCTGCCTTCACTTCTGCCTCCACCGTATCACTCAGTGTTACCTGAAGGAGAAACTAGACCCTCATGTAAGCCATAGGAAGATCACCTGAATAGTTTAAACAGGGGCACTTTCTCTCCAGAACCAAGAAGATCACTCAGCTGTTGTAGGAGTGGTGAGAAACCTCAGTGTATCAAAGTAAAAGCAAATTTCCCTGCGGTGGGGACGCATAGCCCCAGCATGATGGTAAATTACCAGTAGTAGAGTAAGGTTAGGGCATTTAGCCTCTCACCTAACAGAGTCAGCAGAGGTGAGGCCACCTTAATCTCCACCAGCGGCTGACAAAATAGCAATGTTAGAACTTGCATTGATTGTGGGTTTTCTTAAATAAAATTGTATAAAACTGAATCCACAGACAGGTCAACTTTCTCATTTTTATGTTATTTTTCTGAGTTAGTCAGAAACAGTAATGATAGTGCAATCTTAAATCAGTAGCTTCCTCTCTCAGACCAGTGATAAAGCAGCTGCCTGTTCATTTATGAATTCGCAGAGGGAGTAGGTAAGTCTATGATCACCTGAATACCTATAACTCTAAAGCCAAACCATTTGCCACATTTAGCTATGAGGGGTTGGGAGGCAGGCTGGTGTACCGAGAAAGAAGTGCTGGCAAGCACCGACAGAGCAGAGGGCTGTGGGACATGACAGAACACAAGTGCCCTTCGGTTTAGACTACCATGTGAATGGGGCTCTCTGAAGCTGTGCAGGATGGAGACCCCGGAAAAACAATGGGGTCTGACTTCTGATTTTGTTGCTTATTTGTAGGGGATCTTGGGCAAATTACTGCAATGACAGCGGTCTTAATTTTTTTCCCTTAACATTGGGAAAATTAAACCTAACTTCTGGGGTCCTTGTGCTAATTAAACCTAACTTCTGGGGTCCTTGTGACCAATAGAAATACTGTTCCTGGCACCTACAGAACGATGAGGTTTAGTCATACATGTGCTAGTTCACAAAGACAGGTATCAAAAGGGTAGTTCTCCCAAGTAGAAAGGACAGGGTAATAATAGAATCATGACATTAAAAAGTGATAAAGTGGAGAATGTACTTGGTGAATATATAAATGAGACAACTGAGACCCTGGGAGGTGACTAACTCCTATTAAGATTTTTAAAAAGCCCCTAAGTTATCTGGTATGTTTTACTTCTTTTTTTTTTTATTTCTAAAGTTTATTTATTGAGAGAGAGAGAGAGCACAAGCAGGGGAGGCACACAGAGAGAAGGAGAGAGAGGTTCCCAAGCTGGCTCCTTGCTGTCAGTCTTCTTAAATCTACAAATTTCACTTCCCAGAGACTCTGAGTTGGACAATTTGCCACATAGTGGTGAAAAAGCCTTCTCCAAACTGCTCAGATACGCCCTTCAGATTTTTAAGGCATTTAAAAATGTTCTTTAAAAAATGCTCTTAGGGGCGCCTGGGTGGCTTGGTCAGTTAAACGTCCGACTTCGGCTCAGGTCATGATCTTATGGTCCATGAGTTTGAGCCCCACGTCGGGCTCTGTGCTGACAGCTCAGAGCCTGGAGCCTGTTGCAGATTCTGTGTCTCCCTCTCTCTCTGCCCCTCCCCTGTCATGCTCTGTCTCTCTCTGTCTCAAAAATAAACGATATAAATAAATAAATATATAAATAAAAATAAGCTAGTAATGAAAACTTTAGAGTGAACTGAAGAATATAAAAATACAGCATCATTAATATATAAAAAACTGTACATTCAGTTCTAGTTCTCTGTCCTTGCTATTTTGGGTAATATTGTGTCAGATATTAGGATATCATATAAAAATGTAATATCTGTAACAGAAAATGCTGAAGCAGCAAAAGTTTAAACTTACACAATCAAGTTATTATTACAGTTGTGGCAATAATGATACAAATCTGAACTATATATATTTTTTTTATTAAAAAAATTTTTTTTCAACGTTTTTTATTTATTTTTGGGACAGAGAGAGACAGAGCATGAACGGGGGAGGGGCAGAGAGAGAGGGAGACACAGAATCAGAAACAGGCTCCAGGCTCTGAGCCATCAGCCCAGAGCCCGACGCGGGGCTCGAACTCACGGACCACGAGATCGTGACCTGGCTGAAGTCGGACGCTTAACCGACTGCGCCACCCAGGCGCCCCTGAACTATATTTTTAAATAAAGGGAGCATCTTCTTTGGGTGGAAATGATAACATAAATTTTTATAAACAGCATTGCTAGAATATGTTCATCAGTGGGTGCCTCAATATCCCAACAAAAAATAACAGAATATTGTATGATTTGAAGAAGGAGGTTTTCAAGAAAGATCTGCTTAAATAAGAGTAGTTATTTCAGGTGTATTAAGCCTCTATTATAGAAATAAATAGGGAAATAAAAAGGATCGGTAGTGTAGAGAGAAACGAGAAGTTGTGCTAGTTTTTTTTTAATTTTTTTTAACGTTCATTTATTTTTAAGAGAGAGAAAGAGAGTTTGAGTGGGGGTGAGACGCAGAGAGAGAGACACACACAGAATCAGAAACAGGCTCCAGGCTCTGAGCTGTCAGTACAGAGTCTGACGCGGGGCTCAAACTCACGAATCATAAGATCATGATCTGAGCTGAAGTCGAACTCACGAACTGCGAGATCATGACCTGAACTGAAGGGGGATGCTAAACAGACTGAGCCACCCAGGATCCCCAAAGTTATGCTAGTTTTAGTGCCTGTATGTTTACCTGACTATTCAGTTAGGGCTCAGAGGAAAGTGTGCAAAGCAGTCAAAGTAGCACTGTGCAAACTAGGCTTCTTCTGGGTCTCTAACTTTTCCTCTATCAAAATTCTGAATGAATTCAACAAAGTCCAATTTGCAAGACCTGGTCAGCAAGAGAAGAACAAGCTGAGGTTTCCCTCGTCTCCCCACAGAAAGAATTGTCAGAGCCTGGGTGCTCAGGGACATCCAAGGCTGTGTATGTTCTACGGGACATTGCTCTGCTGTTATTCTTCATTGCATAAAGCAAGTATGAGAGAGTAATCTTGTGAATGGAGAAGACAAAGGGAGATTGGTCTGCAGCACCCTAGAATTGTGATGCCGACCACTGACAGAAGTTCTCTTGGAATACCAGCTGCGCAGCACCTGGAGAGCTTGGCTCCCATGACATGTTACGTCCTACTCATCATGAAGCGGCAACAGCTTGTCGCTTAGGAAACTGATACTGGGTACAGCCCCTTCTGGTGAGGGGATGTGGGGCTGGGAGGGTGGAGCTCCTGTCTCAACTGGCTCGGGGACCAGGAAATGCAGAGTGAACGCCCATGATCATTTTTGGACAATGATTCATTATATTCATTTCATCACAAAGCGACTGGAAGGGGGGAATTTAAACCAAGCCAAATTTTCAGGGGGAAAAGATCACAGTAGGATAGCACCCTTCCTTTGTACTATAGTAAGAACAATTAGAGCAAGCTGGAACTTTAAGAACATGATGCTTTTTAGGGAGGTTTTGCACTGAAATGAGACTTTAAGCTTTTATGCCATTTCCATGTCTTGAAAATATAGAAGCAATAAATCTCCAATAAATAAACAGAAGGATGAGGCAGAGCATTTTTGTTTGAGGCACAGAGCAGAACTGAAGGAAATGTGAAACAACAGCAGAGATAAAGTCAGAAGACTGCTAAACCTAGACAAAGAAGCAAAAGTTTAATTCTGGCCACGTTCTAGAGATCCATGGATGTATACAGCCAGATGGCTTTAAATGGACCATAATGAGACAGGGAACCTATCAGGTAGTTTACTTCTGAGTGAGTAACATGCATGGAGCAGTTTTAGCACTCATGGGTTTGAGGAGTCAGATTCATAGTGATACATGAAGGCTTCCTACACCACACGGGCTCCCAGAACTAAGTGAATGACCTCATTTATGATTGTTCATCTAAGAGGTGACAATGAAAATGATGTCAAAGAAGACCATGGAGTTGAATTCTTAAACCTGTTAGTTACGATTGGAGTCTTGCCTTCTTTATTTGTAGAACCACTATAAGTTTTGTCCTAATTTAGATATTGGCATGAAAATCTGGGGTGGGATAATAAATGTGTACACTGAAAAGCATACACTTCTATTGCTTTATTATTAGATAGTTCTTATTTGTTGTCAGACCTTCAAGAACATAAGTGTACACAATCTTATAATACTTCTAGAAAACTTGTGGTTTTTTGGTAAAGATTTTAGAAGTGCTAATTGGTTTGGGTGAGATCAATATATTAAGAATCACCATTTTTTCCATTGGTCAGATACACAGTCTCTTGTATGATCCGTAATACCCTTGAATGGCATAGTCTTATGTCTTTGGAAATCTTTTTGTCGTTATTGTTCTCGTTTAAACTAGGTAGTCATTCATACTTCACCATCATCTTCTTCCTCACCTATCTGTTGAAGTGAAACAGCCCTTTCTGTTCTCAGAGAAAATATTCCTTTTTAAAAGTTTTTTTTATTTTTGAGAGAGAAAGAGAGAGAGAGGAGCATGAGTGGGAGAGGGGCAGAGAGGCAGGGAGAGAGAGAATCCCTAGCAGACTTCGCACTGTCAGTGCAGAGCCCTATGTAGGGCTCGAACCCATGAACTGCGAGATCATGACCCGAGATGAAAGCAAGAATCAGACACTTAACCAACTGGGCCACCTAGGCTCAAGAAAATGTTCTTTAGTAAATAAAAGTGGCAACTGATTTCTAATTTTACCTGGTTTAACTGAATCAGCCGGAATTATTCATTGAAAAGCAGATGCTTTCAGTATGATTTCCCTGGAAGGGTTGTTCCATCAAGAATACAAATTCACAAAGAAAGACAAATACCGTATGATATCCCTCTTACATGGAATCTAAAAACCAAACCAACCAATCAACCAAACAAACAGAAACAGAACCATACATTCAAAGAACTGGTGAACACTGGTGGCTGAAAGAGGGGAGGGGGGTTGGGTGAAATAGGTGAAGGGGATTAAGAAGTACAAACTTCCAGCTATAAAATAAATGAGTCACGGAAATGCACAGTACAGCATAGGGAAAGGTACAGCATAATCAATACTATCGTAATACTTTTGTAAGGTGGCAGATGTTAACCACACTTATTGTGGTGAGCATAGCCTAATGCATAGAATTGTCAAATCACTACATTGTAACTAATACATATTGTATGCCAACTATAATTCAATTTAAAAAAGAATAAAAATTTCATATTTTATTCAGAATAAGTGAACATGAGACTCATTCACTCGTTCATGTATTCCACAAGTGTTGTGCACCTGCTATCTATAATCCTTTTTTTGCTAGCTGATAGAATGAAACGGTTTCGGAAAACATGCCTTGAAGATTTCTTCCATCGATCTGTCACTCCTGAAGATTTACCTAAACTCTCAACCAAGATTGGTACTTAACACTCTTTTCAAAATGGTTTTATTTTGGAGGCCTATTTGTTACAGCAGTCACTAAGTGATCCCCTAACTAATACAATTGTGCACAAAGCATGGAAGATTTTGTGGGTTATAGGATAGGCAAGTAATTTGATATGGCTGGAATACTCCGGTACTGTGCACCTGATGGTAATAGGATGTCGGAAAAGTACAGCAGAAATTAAGCTAGATTGAGGTAATGCAAGTAGATTGAGGTACTGCAATTTTAAGTTCTCATCTTCTTTCTCTCCAGCATATTAAACAGGCAAATGCATATGTGAATAGCTCTAATTAAAAGATGGTTAGAGTGTGGGTTCTTTTGTCTGATGGCTTTGTCTTGAATTCTGGCTTGACCGTGTATTAATTGTGTATCTTTGGGCATAGCGTATGTTTGCACATATATGTTAACGTCTCTGACATCAATATCTTATAGTTGCTACTGTCTTAACATTGAAGTCAGTCAGAGAGTAATCATGGCATAATTGTCACTGTCTGTACATTTTGGAAAATTGAGTTTCCAGCTTTAAAATCTAGAGCATGGATAGCAGAGGCATACAAGATAATCTGAATGATAACATCGGAGTTTTCTTTTTATCTTCCGGATTGGCCTAGTTTGGGGCAGGCATCAGGGAGCTGGTGAATCAAACATGTAGAGCAATCATCTCTGAGTAGTGTTTTTATGCAGTTAGCTTAACATCGCACCACCAGTGGGTTTTGGTTAGTTCATAGAGTCTTTTAAGGAATGTTGCAAATTCACAATGACACAGAGGAAGATATTGTCAACATTGCCAAAAAGTGATTAACTATTATATTCTGAATGTTAATACATTTTAGGAATACCTGAACTAATGACTTTTACTTACCTATGTACAAGGTGACGACTGACTAATAAAAATCTGTGTCTAATTTGTCTAAAAAACTCTAAGCGATAAGAAGGAACTGTGTCAGATTTTTAGCATTTTAAAACTTCTTTCTTGCTGATCTTTCTTAGTATCTTATTTTTCATGAAAAGTAGGAAAAATGCATACCCAAGAAAGAAGATTAAATTAAATAACCCTTGAAAAATGTCCTAACAAAGAGAAATACATATTATTGTTTAATGTCAGTGGAAAACTCTGGACATAGACCATAAGTGTGCAATAAAATAATAATTTTATGATATAAATTATTTTAAAGCAGTCTTTGCATTATCCAGCATTTATTACTTTGGGATTTTTAAAAACTACTAATGGGCCAAATTACAAGTGCTCCACTCTGAGGGAGCCTTTGAAAAAATTTAGGGGTATGACTCTTAAAGCAACCTGAAAGAAAACGGTCTTGATCATCTGAAAGAGAAGGACCATCAACATGGAGCAGAATACATTTATTCTATATGCTGAAAAAGTTCTGATTTTTTTTTTAACAGACCTCCTGGTCTAAGCATGAGTGGTAATAACCACTAGCTGTATCGCTCTTCCCCTGAGATCCTATTAGTTCTTTTGTGCTTGACCTTCCCCGATCTGGCGGTTTTACTGGCCAGTTCTTCTGGGAAACTTGGTGCATTTGTGAAGCAAAAGAAGCAATAAAATATCCTCAAGTCCCACTACTATTTTGTTCAAAAGACAGTGCTCTGTTACCACAGTACTACCCACCAGCCATTATCCATCACAGGGTTCCAGTTCAGCTTCCAAGTGCAGACTGGTCTCTACGGAAACTGGGATGAAGAAGGGGAGGCAGGAGGGATTATCACATCGCTCTAGTTCTCCTACTTAAGTTTTATTTTTGAATGACCCAGACAGCTCTCACAAATACTTGCAGTTGACTATATTTTTCTTTCCTTTAGATAAGAGTGCCTATTATTTTAAGACCAATCAATTGTATTCTATTTACAGGCTTAAATAATAAATCAAATAAGCTTTCAGATTGAGGAAATATGGTTACTACTAAATATTCATTGGGAGTGAATGCAGCAGTATGTCTTTGTTAATGTGGTCTTCTGGGTTGAGTTTTGTGACTTATTTAGCTAAATTCAATTGAACTTAATTGATTTAGCAAAGCCAGGCATAAAATATAGAGAAATAGAGTGCCTATGAGAGAACAAGGCAGTTATGAATTCATAAATGGAGACGGATATAAGAATTATAAATAAGATCCAGGATGCAGAGCATAAAACTTAAGAAGATAAACACGGAAGAGTTTATGACATGTTTGCCTCAATCAATCTATTCTCATTTCTCTAAAAATATTTAACTTGTGCATCTCAGCGGCAGATTAATTTTGACCCATCCCCCCACCCCCTGCCCTTAATTGCATCATTTTGTTTCTAAAAGCAGAGTTAATGTTTCATGATGCTTATCTGGAGGCACAGAACTTCTTTAGTATCATTCAAACTTGTATTCTATTCCCCTGAGAAGAATTTCTTAATTTCTTCATTCAAAAATATGTTTTGAATCTCTACTATCGAGTAGATGGCTAGTTACAGAATGAATCTGACTGAATGCAGGGAAAGGAAGAAAAAGGAAACCAGCATAGTATCCGGAATTCTACTGTCTGAGATAGAAAACAAAGGATGGAAAGCGAATTTGAGGCAGAGGTGAGTGTATGATTTCTGTTTTGACTGTGAGGAGTTTGAATAACCTGTGGGACAAATCAGTGCAACTAGCAATTAGGAAATTGGATACGTGAGTGAGAAGCTCAGCAAAACTATCTCACCTGGGGATAAATTTTGAAAGCATATAGAATTGAAAAGGCATATCTTACTTAAACAGCCTGTGAGTATAAAACAAGGACCTATTTGTTTTTGTAGGTGATATTAATTATTCAGTGGTACTTATTTTTTTAAGTCAGATTTATTAAGGTATAATTTACATACAGTAAGATTTACTCCCTCTAGGTATACAGTTCTTTTAATTTTTAAAAATGTATGTAATTATGTAACCACCACTGTAGTCAATATATAAAGAATTTCCATTATCTCAAAACGTTACATCGTGTCTTTTTAAAAACTTTATTTGTTTTCATAGAGAGAGAGAGAGAGAGAGAGAGAGAGAAAGAGAGAGGATACGAGCAAGCAAGGGAGGGGCAGGGAGAGAGGAAGAAAGACAATCCCAAGTAGCCTCTGAAGCACAGAGCCTGATGCGGGGCTTGATTCCACAACTATGAGATCATCACCTGAGCTGAAACCAAGAGTCAGATGCGTAACCGACAGATGCCCCCTTTGGGTCTGTTTTCAATCCCAGTCTTTGGCAACCTGGAAACTTTTACCTTTCCTTTGAATTTTACCTTGTGCAGAATGTTATGTAATGTAATTATACACTATGCAACATTTCAAGGGTGGCTTCGTTTACTCGGCGTAATGCCATTGATTTAGTAATGTTGTGTGCATCAATAATTCATTCCTTTTTATTGCTAAGTAGGATTCCACCGTATAGGTGTTCAACATTGTGTTTGCTCATTCAAAATTTTGTGGATATTGGGGCTGTTTCCAGTCTTGAATGATCATGAATACAGGTGCTACGAATGTTCAGATATATATTTTTGTGTGGAAATGTGTTTTTTATTCTCTTGGATGAATATCTAGAAATGGAATTGCTAGGTCATGCCGTTAGTATATATTTTAACCTTACGAGAAACTGCCAAACTTTTCCCAACTGGATGTGCCATTTCTACCAGTAATGTGTAAACACTTCTAATTGTTAGAGATCCTTATTAGCATTTAATAATGTCAGTGTTTAAAAAAAATTAATTCTAATAGGTTTGTAGTGGTATTCTAATTGTGATTGTAATTTACACCTCACTAATTACATCATGCATTTTATCATGTGTTTGTCATCAAGATATTTTCTTTTTAAGATATATTTCATAGTGGGGCACCCGGGTGGTTCAGTAGGTTAAGTGTCCGACTTCGGCTCAGGTCATGATCTCACAGTTCGTGAGTTCAAGCCGTGCATCAAGCTCTGTGCTTACAGCTCAGAGCCTGGGACCTGCTTCGGATTCTGTGTCCCCTTCTCTGCCCTTCCCCCGCTTGCATTTTGTCTCTCTCCCTCTCTCAAAAATAAACATATATGTATATATGTATATGTATATATATGTATATATACAGGTATATATATTCTGTGTCACATATTCTGTGACTTTCAGTATATGTCTTAGAATTTTTTTTATTAACTTTACTCTTAAGTGTTTTATCCTCTTTGTTGGTACTATAAATGGAATTGTGTTCTTAATTTCATTTTTTACACTGTTCATGGCTAGTCTCTAGAAATACAACTGATTTTGTGCGTTCATTTTGTATCTGCAGCTTTTCTGAAATTCTTTAAGATCTTGTCATCTGCCAATAGAGACAGTTTCACTTCTTCCTCCAATCTATATGTTTTACTTTATTTTCTTGCCTAATTGCCCTGGCTAGAACAATATTGTAAAACATTGAATAGTGCAATATTGAATAGAAATGGCAAAAGCAGACACCCATGTCTTGCTCCGGATTGTAGGTGGAAAGATTCCAACATTTCACTATTAGCTATAATAGTAACTATGGACTTTTGTAGATGCCCTGTATGAGACTGAGGAAGTTTCCTTCAAATCCTAGCTTGTTGAGTGTTTTGTTTTTATCATGACTACATGCTGGGTTTTGTCAAATGTCTTTTCTGCATCTTTGAAACAATCCTTTTTTCCCCTTTATCCTATTAATATGGTATATTACCTGGATTGATTTTCATATGTTGAAACAATCTTGAATTCCTGTGAAAAGTGCAGTATGTTCTGGTGTATAATAGTTTCTGTATGCTGCTGGTTTGGGTTTGCCAAATATGTAAGCAATGTTAATATTTTTCATCCAATTTGGGAAATTTTTGATCATTTCTTCAAAAATTCCTTCTTCCTTCTCTCCTTTCTTTCCGGGATTCCCATTATGCATATGCTGATATGCTCCATGGTTTCCCACAGGTCTTGGGCTCTGTTCATTTTTCTTTATTGTATTTTCTATCTCGGATTAGATAATCTCATTGACCCATCTTCAAGTTTGCTGATTCTTTCTGCTCAAATCTTCTATTGAGTCCCTTATTGACTATTTCATTTCAGGTATACTTTTCAACTCCTATATCTCTATTTCGTTCCTTTTCATAATTTCTATATTGTAATTGATATTCTCTATTTGGTGACATATTCTCATACTTTCCTTTTTAAGACATAGTATTCTTTAGCTTGCTGAACATGTTTCAAATAGCTGATTTAAAGTATCTGTCTGGAAATTCTCATGTCTGCCTGCTCAAGTGCTGTTTTTATTAATGACTTTTTCCTCCTGTGTATGGGACATACTATCTCATTACCTTAAACACCTCTTCATTTTTTTGTTCAACACTGGACATAAGATACACTGGAAATCAGATACGCTTCTTTGCCATGGATTTTTATTGTTGCTGCTTTATGTAGTTGTTTTTATTTGTTTGATGCTTTTCTTCACTAATTCTCTAAAGTCAATATTTTTTTGTTGTGTTTGCCACTGAAGTTCTCTGTTCTTTTAGCTTACTAGTCTGTTAATGACTGGACAGAATTACCTTAAATACCTCGAACCCCCCCCCCCCCCAAAAAAAATCTTCCAATGTTTGCTGAGTGGTTCTCTGTATATGTTGGGGAGCACTTTCAACATTCAGGCAGTTTACAACTTTGTCTTAAGAGTCACTTTGTGCCTCCACATAGACTCAAGGTTATTCAGAGTTGAGTACTGAGAAACTGCTCAGGTCATTTCTCAGGATGTACATGACTCTGAGCATTGTGTGAACTTCTAGCTTCCTGGGGATATGTTGGGACTTTTCAAAGCCCTTATGAACATCTCATTAAGCATCCACTTCTCCCAAGCTTTTCAAGTAATCCTTCATTTGCTCTAATTTTTATCACCACTGGCAGCTGTGACTAAAAAAAGTCTCCTGTAAATGTTTTCGACAAACAACCCACAAAGGCAACTTTAGCCAGTTCTGAGTCAGGTGAAATGCAAAACTTTTGAGCTGATCTTCCAAGGAATAATTAGGTAAAAAAAAAAAAAAGTAATAATTACAATTATTTTCAAATGAGGTCTGTTCTGTTCCCTCCCATCCTAGGAATGTGGGCTGTTATTTTCAGATACTACTGAACTAGGGAATGGAGTATCAAACTGGCTTAAGTTAGAATACCACACAGTTTGCTGTGCTTACTGACATTCCCCTGTTTTTTGTTGTTTTTTGCTTTTTGTTTTTGTTTTTTGAATAAGCACTCTATGTCTTGCAGCAAGTCTTAACTATTATTTAGACTTTGAACAAAAACTTGATTTTGATCTGTTTCTTTCATTGCTTTATAGAGGAGAGTGGTTTTGAGTTTCTTATTCCTCCATTTTGCTGATATCACCCCCAGCCCCTGTATAATAAAGTGAATTTCTTATATGGCATATATTTTGGACATGGTTTTTAATCCACTTTGGCTAATATCACTTCTCGATTAGTATGCTAAACCATTTACAGTTAATGTGATTATAATATTTCAGTCTATTATATTGCAGTCTGTTTTCTATTAGCCCTTTTTTTTTAAATTTTGTTCCCTTTCTTTTCTTTTTAGCAGTGTTGTCTGAACTTCTGTATCCTTACTGATTTTCTGTACAAGCATTCAATCAATAACACTCTTCTTCTTGGACTCTAAGCACGATGGTAGACTATTGAATATTGTCCTATGGATTTAAATTGTTTTTCCAATTTTTTTCTCTTTGTGTTTCAGTTTGGATAATTTCCACTGAACTATTTTCAAGCCTGCTTTTGATATGTTTGAAGAAATTCTTCACCGTTGATATCATGATTTTTAATTCTACCATTTCAACTTGACCCCTTTCTTATAAACCCCCCTCTTTGCTGAAATTCTTCTCTCTTCCTATATGTTGTCTACCTTTTCTAGTAAGTCTTTACCATATTAATCATAGTAAATTTATCTCCCAGACAGGTTGTCCCTGACAATGCTCTTCTATTGGATCAAGTCTTTATTTCATTTTGTTCATTTTTAAAATTTTATCATTTTACTCATTTAACTAAACCCTAAGTTACTTCAGAGTAATGCTTCCATTTTGGTCAAAACACATTACTATACCTCTCCCTATGCCTGACACAAATAATTAAGAAAAAATATATTTAGATGAAGACTAAACACACGAACATGTGAAGATGTGTTTAGCTGCTTCCAAATGCATGATAGCCTTCTATAAAGAGACCTTTGTGAGATTCCATAGGATAATGAAGTTTCATAATATGAAAACTCCACGAGACCCAGGTCATTCTCTTGAAATGGTGTGGTGGATTGAAGAGGGCAGTATGAAAACTAGGAACTATCTACACTTACCTTAAGATTTCTCTTTAATCTTAGCATGATTTGGTATAACAAGCCTGTTATTTTGTCATATTTTGTCAAATATGACAATATTTTGTCATAATTCCTTGAAGACCCCAAAGATTCCTGGCACGATGTAGCTGAACCCAATTTACAAGTTTTAGAGCCATTTTTAATTTTTTAGGGGAAATTTTCTGTTCATTTAATGACAGATAGAATAGCAGATAGACGCATCTGATCTTGGTTCAATTGATGGTTTTATGACTTAAGAGTTTGAGCAGATTATTTCTTTAATATCTCATCTATAAAATGAAAGAAAAACTAAGAATACATACCTCACTGTGATACTGCATGAATTAGATAAGAGAAAAATCTGTGTTATACCCAGTACCCAAGACATTCTACAATAGTTGTAATTGCTGTTGTTGTTATTGTAAATATTAACCTTTTAGGACTGCATCAGAATCCTTCCCAAGGGTTCCCTTCAGGACCTCTTCAAATGTGAGTTAAAAAGTGTCATTTTTTTCTATAAATTTTTTATTGATGCAATTTAAAACATAATAATTGAGTAGAGTTTTGTTTTGGGGTTTTTTTGGTAATATTGATCTAATGTGCAGGATATAATTATTTTGGATAATATAACTTTTTGCTTAGTTTGGGTTCAAAGTTCCTTATCATTAATTGATTACAAATGTTCATCTGTAAAAAACATCCTTGGCTCACAAGTGTCAGTTTGTTTTTTATTTGCAGAAGAAATTTGACCATGAGCTTGTTCTGTTATTTGGTCTTTTCCCGAAAAATTTATCAATCTGTGAATTTTCCTTAGGTATTCTTCTGATTCTCTTTTCCTTCATGTTTACACAAGAGCTTGTCTGATACATAGGAAACTCTCCTTAAATGTGTCTTGAATAACTACATACTGAATTTTTCAATGAGTTACTTGTTTCAAAGTATAATGTAGAAAGAGAAAAAGAGACATTATTGTTCTCTTCCTATGCATTAAATTTCCCAAGTTTTAGTATGCACAACAGTCACTGAAAAGTTTTTAAAAAGGAGACTCCTGACCCCCACCTTACACCAGGTGGACCTGAACTTCCTGAGTGGATCCTGGCCCATAGAGCAAGTAGTCCCCAAATGTTCTCTTTTAAAAATACTGAACTACATTCCAGTGATCCTGCTAATTTTCAGTCAAACCCAAGGAGGAGAAGAAAGCACATTCTAACTTAATTAAGAGAAAGTACAGACAAGTTATTACATTAATCTTTTTCCATAAGTTTAACAACAGCATGAATACTATGTCATGAAATGATGGAATCTGGAAGAACACTATATGTACAATGACACAATGGTAATTGAATATGTGTTTTAATTTTTTCAGTTAAAAATGCAGCTCAAATTTACTTAAAAAGGAGTAAAAACAGAATGATCTACAGTGATTCTCAAAGGTTAGAGAAGGCTATTCTTATGTGAAATAGCATATGATTTGTGTCTGAAAATATGTTTACAAGTACTTTGTTTCTCTTTTGAGTATTTTCGAGAGATCAATTCAGAAGTTAACAAATAATACTAAACAATTACTGGAATGCACAAAAACAGGAGACATTTATGCTTTGTCTGTAATATGCATAATACCTATTGATCTTGATGCAAGCTAAAAACATGTATGTCAGTCTCATAATTGAATATCATTATTTCTTTTCATGTTGAATCACAACTATTATTTTTGTGACAAATGAATGATTTTAAAAGCAAACAGTACAATTCAACTAATGGTAAAGAGTAAGAAAAAAGCATAACTGTTCACACTACCACAGTAGTTTTCAAGTAATAAATAATACGCTTTTATTTCTTTATGTTTATAGTAATTATAGTTTTGATAACTTCAATTTCATCGTATTTTAACATTTTGTCAAAACCTTCCTATTACTAAAGTTATTAACTTTTCATATACCACTCAATTTGAAAATTCTCTTTCATACACACACACACCCCAAACAGCCTCAGTAACAAAAGCACTGCTTTTCTACTACTTTGAAAACATGAACTTACTATTTATGTTTTAGTAAACTAACTTTGCTGTTTCCAAGCTAAAAACATTCCCTTAGTCAAATAAAAGTACAAAAAACAATAGTTAGAACAAGAAACAGGCTAAGTTATTATTTAAAACATTAATCATATCTTAACTTTTAGCTTTAAAATTTGAATTCAGAAGAGCTTTTGGTGTCTGGATGGCCTGGAAGTAACACACACCTAATGTGTGGAAGCAAGGCTCAAATCCATGGTTCCTTCTGACGTTGCAAGAATCTTTTGCCTCTATCAAGAAATCTGGCAGCTCAAGTTGTCATTAATAGAGGCATGGAAACATATTTGTGCTTCTGAGTTACTCTTCCTTTGATTAATGGACTTCTATTACCACATTTTGTTAATTTATTCAGTGATCAAAAGACATGTTGGTTGCATAAATTTGGGGCAATTATGAGTAAAGTAGCTATAAACATTTGTGTGCAGGTCTTTGTGTGGATATGTGTTCAACTCATTTGAGTAAATACCTAGGAGTGTGATTGCTGAATTGTATGGTAAGAATATATTTATTTTGTAAAAGAAGGCACCAAACTTTCTGTCAAAGTGGCTGTGCTATTTTGCTTTCCCGGCAGCAATGAATGAGAGTTCCTGTTGCTCCACATTCTTGTCAGCATGTGGTGATGTCAGTGCTCAGAGTTTAGCCATTCTAACAGGTGTATCATGGTATCTCATTATTGGTTTACTACTTTGCAATTCTCTAATGATGTGATGCTGATTGTGTTTTCAGATGCTTCTTTGCCATCTGGATATCTTCTTTCGTCAGATGTCTATTCAGATTTTTTGCCACCAGGTCCTGTTGTATAAAATTAAGTTTCAGAAAACTAGACACACAAGAAAAATGAACTGAAGAAAAATTATTTTACAAAATTACCTTTGTTTTATGAAAAATTCACCATAGAGATACTTTAGCCAAGTAAGTGTTTTAGAATATTCTAAATGTTATCTGATTTATACAAATTTAAAACATATCAGCACAAAATAAGATATAACTACATTACAAATTTAGGCAAAGTGCTCAGGAAATGCACCATTATCTGCTACATTCCTCAAGGAAATAAGTTATTGATTTTATATTTGATGCTTCATATCTTAATATAATATTGGATTTAATATTTACAAAGAAAATCACTTTGATTATCCTCTTCTAGGCTGGGTATCTCCCTAAAGGGAAACATGAAGAGAATATGCTGGCTGGCCTTATATCTAAGTTCACCCTTAATGACAAAAAGCACTTCTTTTTCTTATGTGAGAATCACATCTCAAGCTACAAAAACACCAAACTTAGTTATGGTAGATTGGGGAAATACCTACTATCCCAAGGGAATTCCTGGGATGTATCTTAACTTTTAGCTTTAAAAACTGAATACAGAAGGGGCACCCAGGTGGCTCAGTCAGTTGAGCATCCAACTTCGGCTCAGGTCATGATATCGCGGTTTGTGAGTTCAAGCCCCCTGTCGGGCTCTGTGCTGACAGCTCGGAGCCTGGAGCCTGCTTCAGATTCTGTGTCTCCCTCTCTCTCTGCCCCTCCCCTGCTCATGCTCTGTTTCTCTCTCTCAAAAATAAATAAACATGAAAAAAATTTTAATGGGTATAGAGTTTCAGTTGTACAAGAGGAAAGAATTATGGAGGTGGATGGTGGTGATGTTTGCACAACATTATGAACATACACTGAACTGTTCTCTTAAAAATGAGTAAGATGACAGATTTTATGTTATGTGTATTTTACCACAATAAAAAAACCTGAAAAAAAAAAAACCCAACATATCCATTAAACTACCGCACAGCAATAGTTCACGTCAAAATCACCAGAAACCTGGAATTTGAATTTATGTTCACAGCTTAGTCGGAACTTTATACAAATGAAATCATGCATTGTTTTCCTTTTCTTATTGCCTTTTTCACCCATTATGTTTGTGGCTCATACATGTTGTGTGTACCCATTGTTTCCTGATTTTATTGCTGTAAAGTAACCCACTGTATGATACTATATTACCACTACCTACCCATTTTATTGATTGAAATACATTTGGCTTTGTACGTAATGCACTATTAGTGTTTGAGTTCATGATTTTGTGCACATTGTTTTGGGGCATGCTTCTAGGAACAAAGTTACTGTATAACATGGCATGTCTATGATCAGATTTTGTAGTTAATACCAATGAAGTTTCCAAAATGGTTGCAACAATCTGTGTTCCCACTTGCAGGTATGAGAGTTGCAACTGATGTCCATCTTCAACAAAACTCAGTATTATCTGGTTTTTAAATTTACCCTAGGGGCGCCTGGGTGGCACAGTCGGTTAAGCGTCCGACTTCAGCCAGGTCACGATCTCGCGGTCTGTGAGTTCGAGCCCCGCGTCAGGCTCTGGGCTGATGGCTCAGAGCCTGGAGCCTGTTTCCGATTCTGTGTCTCCCTCTCTCTCTCTGCCCCTTCCCCGTTCATGCTCTGTCTCTCTCTGTCCCAAAAATAAATAAACGTTGGAAAAAAAATTAAAAAAAAAATAAATTTACCCTAGTTTGGGTAGGTGGGTAGTGCTGTCTCATAGCTTTAACTTTATTTCCTCTGGAAACTAGTGAGATTTTGTACTTGTTCCCATATTTGTGGGATATGTGGAATCTCCGGTTTGGCAAAATGCCTGTTCAAAGGCTTTTGTTCTGTGTTAAGACTGACTTGTATCTTTTAAAATTTTTTAATGTTTGATACTATATAATCTGAGACCCTATGTCTGATGACTAAATAGGTAGGAAATGTAGGCCATCTGTATGTCCCACATTTCACAGACTAGTGATAGTTAATGATAATAACATGTCCTAATTTAAACAGTATGATTTCTTCATACTCAACACTTTTTATCCTGGCCAAGAAATGTTACCTTATTCCAAGTTCATGAAACTTTTTAATCAAATCATCTGCTGGAAGCTTTATGATTTTATCTTGTAGATTTACACCTTCTACCTCCACCCTCCACCTGGAACGGGTGTTTGTGTGTGATATAAAACAGTTAAGATTCACGGTTATTTATTGGCCTGTAGTGTTCTTTTTGTCGTAATTAAAGAGTTTATATGAGTGTAGGACTGTTTCTGGATTATTCTATTCCACTGAATTATTTTCCCAACCTTGCACTTAAATGGCACTGTTGTCATTAGCCATGCTATTTTAATTAGTATAAACTCATAAGTCATGTCTTCTTACAGTGTGAGTCCTTCAACTTTGGCTGCTCTTTTATGCTTGCAAATCAATTTTAGAATCAATTTGTATAATTTTACATACATACACATGTACATGCACACACAGACAATGCTGAGATTTTGTCTGATGTTATAATTAATTGATATCGATTTGGGTATCTATAGAGAAGTAATATCTTAAAATATTGAGTATACCAATCCATGAACAAAATATGTATCAAACTACTGGCAACATCACTCTCAATTATTTCTTTATATTTTTCTGTACAGAGACTTTGTATACTTTTTAGAATAATTTTAAGCCTGTAGACGATTGTTGATTTATTATGGATAATAATTTATTTTGTTTTCTGATTTTTTGTTTTTGATGATATGGAAACAAAATTAACGATTATAAGCTGACCATGAATTCAAAGATCTCACTGAATTATTTTATTCATTCCAATTGTTCACCTTTATTTTGTAATTTCCATGAAATATTTTCATCTGGGAAAAAACAGCAGCTTTATTTTCCCCATTCAATCATTATATGTTCATTTCTTTGTTCTTACTCTGCTAGCAAGGACATCCAGAACAATGTTGAATTGAAGTGATGATTGCAAGTGCAACTAGGTATGATTCCAGTTATAATTGCTGCAAAAGCTAATAAACTACAGTAAACATTCTTATTAAAAGCTAAGCAAAATATTATTTTTAGAAGGAAACTAATGCACCAAAATATAATAGCAAGTAATATCCTAAATATTGGAAGAATGCAATCATTTCTCTTGAAATTAACAATTAAACAGGATTGCCTATTTTCACTGTTATTATTTAATAGCATTCGAACTACTAAAACATGGCATGGGAAGAGAATATTGATGATTTGTAAACATTGTGAAATATAAATTTAAAAATTTCTCTTTACTAATAATATATTTGTCCATTTCGAAAACTCAAGTGGCATTAGTAAATAACTTCTAGAATTAATAAGTGATAAATAAAGGATAGAAAATTTAAGTGTAAAAGTAATAGATTTCCTCCACTTTGGCAATAAGCACTTAAAATATACGGAATAGTTGCTTTACAATAGTGATAAAAATGGCAAAATAGCACTAAAAAAAAAACTTTCAGGGGGGCCTGGGTGGCTCAGTCGGTTAAGCGGCCGACTTTGGCTCAGGTCATGATCTCGCAGTCAGTGAGTTCAAGCCCTGCGTCGGGCTCTGTGCTGACAGCTCAGAGCCTGGAGCCTATTTCAGATTCTGTGTCTCCCTCTCTCTGACCCTCCCCCTGTCTCTCTCTGTCTCAAAAATAAATAAACGTTAAAAAAATTAAAAAAAAAAACTTTCAGGTCCTCTATGAAGAAATATATAAAATATTACAGAAATATATGAAATAAGACATGAACAAATGCAGAGACAACACGTTTCTGGACGAGAAGAGACACAAAGACATAATTTGCTCTGAATGGGAAGACACTGTATAATAATGTCAATTTTTCAAAGTTAATAGAGCATTTAAAAACATTTTAATTAGAATCACAGCTGTATTTTCTTTGGAACATTCCTTACAAGTGTGATCGAGGAGTCACCCTACCTGCGTGCAAACACAAATATCTGACTTGTGGCTTTTTTCTTCATATTCCCATGCCTCATTTTCCTTCTGTGTAAAAGAATATGAGAGCACCTATTTAGTCGATAGTTGTGAGGGCTAATGAGATAATAAATTTAAAGTGTATACCCTATTTCAGACATAGTACTCAGTGAATGTCATGTGTTTTAATAAGCCGTATATTCAGGTTTGTACCTCAAGATTTTCTTGTTTTAATTTTTTTTAATGTTTATTTATTTTTGAGAGAGAGACAAGAGTGTGAGCAGGAGAGGAGCAGAGATAGTGGGAGACACTATCCAGGGGTCTGAGTTGTCAGCACAGAGCCCAAGGCAGGGCTCCAATTCACAGACTATGAAATCATGACCTGAGACAAATTGGGATGCTTAACTGACTGAGACACCCAGGCTCAAGATTTTCACACCTGCCTAATGTTCCCTTGGCCTAGATCAAGGCTAAGCTAACTGCTGCCCAAGGGCCAAAACCTCCTGCCTGTTTCACTGGAAAACAGTTGTGCTTCTTTCTTTATTGTGCATTGTGGCTGTGTTTGTCTGCAACAGAGACCACGTGGCCTGCAAAGGTGGAAATATTTACTCTTTGGCTTTTTTCTAGAAGAGCTTACTGCCCCTGACCTACAGAGTTCTATGTGTAATTTTTTTAGCTGACTGTTATATTCTTTCGGTCTTATCTTGTGTCACACCCTTAGTTAGATTTTATATTGCAAACTAAACTATGTTCTCTCTCCACATCAAAAATTGTAGTTATTTATGAATTTTTACAATGTGTCCCCCATATTTGACTGTATACTTCATAGGACAAGGAAGCCGTCTTGTTTGTTATCTGCAATACATTATCCAGTTTCTAATATAGCCTTTAAACACAGTATCCAATACATATTTTTTAGATTAATCAATGAATAAAAAAGTGAGTGAATGAATAACTTAAAGCTGTAAATTGCCTTTTATAATGGTTCAATCCAATTATTCGTTTTTATTAAAATATAAAAACACAAGCTAAAAATAAGCACACAAACTCAAAGCTTCATAATCCAAATGAATCACAGTTACCATTTAAGCATATATACATATATATCACGGAGGTAGTATCATAGGCTATAATATCATACTGAATTTTAGCACATATATGTGAAATATATGTATTGCAAAGGTGGTATTGCATAATATTATAGTGAACGTTGCTACTTTTTAATTTTTACTACCTTTACACTCACTTTGTACTTCAGCAATATTTCTATTGTATGAGTCTTGCTGACAGCATTGGTCTTTCCATTCTAATAAAGAATCCTAAGGGGCCAGATAATGCTCAGATAACTTGAGCATGTGACCAGGACTCAATAAATCAGATGTTCATATCAGAGGTGGCACTATGAGGTCAGTGATAGTGAAACCAGGTCGCCTACAGCAATGCCACCATCATGGCATCTCAGCCAACTATTTCTGTGAGGTGTCTTTGAATTTACTTCTTACTGCTTGGCCACTGTCTCCATTAGCTTTTATCTCTAAGTTTCTCTAAGATTTCCAGCCATTCTGTGAACTTTCTATGATCTTTCCATGATCTTTCCAATGATTTCCTTTTCTTTTTTTATGTTTATTCATTTTTGAAAGACAGAGAGAGACAGAGCACAAGCAGGGGTGGGGTGGAGAGAGAAAGGGACACAGAATCTGAAGCAACCTCTAGGCTCTGAGCTGTCAGCACAGAGCCCGACGCGGGAGTCGAACTAATGAACTGAGAGATCATGACCTGAGCCGAAGTCGGATGCTCAACCTACTGAGCCACCCAGGCACCCCTTAATGATTGTATTTTCTACTTAAGTTAGAAATAAGCTGGAGTCCACTAATCTTATTTGAAGTGAGATATTTTGACTGATAATAGTATTCATTTATTCATCTGTCCATCCTTTTAAAGAAGTTTCCATCATGTGCCAGGCACTGAATCAGGTACGTGACATCTATTTTATGTAATTTATATACACTATTTAATTTGATTTTGCACCTTTTTCTTGGGCAAATCTCAGTTAGTAAATGTGTCTCCACCAGTTTAGAGAACTATTTCTGAGAGCGATATAGGAAATTTTGTTGTAGATTTTGTTTGTAGACATTCCTGACAGCACCTGATTAAAATTAGCCAATTAATAAAATTAGCGATAATAACTATGTTTTTAAACCAACTTTTCATTCATTATCTTCTGATAATGAGCTTCTGACCTTCATCTGTGTCATATTTAAGGAAGGGGAGAGTAATGTGTTCTTATAAAGGAGGTTTGCTCCTGTCATGATTAGTATTTTTGAGGGAAAGTGTGCTTGGATTGAAAGCTAATGGTTACTGAAAGTCAATTAGAGGGCAAAGCATGTAATCAAGATTTCTTGGAAAAAATAAGAAAAAAACACCACCACCACCACCAAATGGCTTCATTGCTACATGTCACCTACTTTATGACTCCTTAAAAACATCCTTTCAAACTATGAAAAGCCACTTCCTCTAGAAGTTTATACTTCTGGAATAGATTGTATCAAAAGAAAGCACCAATATCAGGAGCTAAAGAATTATTATCTTCTGAGGCTTTAACATAATATTTCAAAACAGAACTTTTTGGTTTGCTGACCACGTTTAGTTGTCTTTAATTCCTATACTGCTTAGAATTGAGCTAAATAGTTGCAAACATAGCCTAAATTGCTCAAATGAGGGGTGCCAGGGTGGCTCAGTCGATTAAGCCTCTGACTCTTGATTTTGCTCAGGTCATGATCTCATGGTTTGTGGGATCGAGCCCCATGTCAGGTTCTGTACTGACATCACAGAGCTTGCTTAGGATTCTCTCTCTCCCTCTCTCTCTCTCTCTGTCCCTCCTCCACTTGTGCTCACTCTCTCTTTCTCTCTCTGTCTCAAAATAGATAAACTTTAGAAAAAATAAATTGCTCAAATTAAAAGTGTCAAAACACACACATAGCATTCCCGTCTCCACAAATTCTTTCTGTGCCTCCCTTTCAGACCAAGGAAACTCTTTTCATTTACGTAGCATAACCATAAAAATGGCAAAATTTTCCAATATTTTTCACATATATATAATCTTATTAACTTGGTTTCTAATGGTGTCTAAAATCTTTCTAAAATTTAAAGTAGCCTTGAAAATGTAATATTTGCAAAATGTTCTTATAAAATAGTTTATATATATATTTGAATTCAGGTTATTTCGCTGGTAGATAAATACTGTGAAAGACTAAAATCCACTGCACATCCACCTAAGCCACTCCTTGGTGGCAACACTGTCTTAAGTAGTATTTTTACTGTCCCACCACTACCCCCTAGTGCTGCTACAAAATTCGCCCACCCCACTTCTCGTTCTCCTTGGGGGTTGTTTTCTGATTTAAAGTGCCCACTCACTGGGGTAAAGAGTTTGGCCGTGACAGGATCCCGCTCGTGAACTGCTGTGTTTGAAGTAGTGTTTTCACAAAATTGAATCAGTTGCCACTTTAAAAAAAAATTTTTTTTAACCTTTATTTATTTTTGAGACAGAGAGAGACAGAGCATGAACGGGGGAGGGGCAGAGACAGAGGGAGACACAGAATCGGAAGCAGGCTCCAGGCTCTGAGCCATCAGCCCAGAGCCCGACGAGGGGCTCGAACTCACGGACCACGAGATTGTGACCTGAGCTGAAGTCAGACGCTTAACCGACTGAGCCACCCAGGCGCCCCAGCCTACTTTTAAAATGTAGGGAATTCACATTGAATTTGGAATTTGTAGCTGTTGGGAAATGTCAGCAGATCTAGAAATGGTGTGCTGATTCTCTAATGGAATCAATTGGCCTGAGCTCAGTAGCAGTTGACTCCTATAGAAGGGCGAGCCACCTTTAGTTCTCCACTTACTCAACCCAACACAATCCTTCCTTGTGTCACCACTTGGCTCCTGTTGGAACTGGAATATTCAATCCCTGTAGCACAGATATTAATGTATGCCTAGAGAATCAGACTGCCCAGATTCCAGACCTGGGACTTCTGTAGTTTTAGTGTTGCAACTCCATGTTTGTTTTTTTGTTTGCTTTTTTTTTAAGAGGCATGAGATTAGAGATGACCTTTGGGGGTAATATGTGAATTTGCACCTTCCTCTTAATGCCTACACAGTGGATTTTTAATAAAGATATCTGCCCTTTATCTTTCATAGGTGAATTAATGAGATAATATATTGGAAAAGGTTTTTGTAAATGTCAAAAGACTATGCCAAGTTAAGTTGGTATAAGAGTAAAAATGTAACATGGCTTCAGTTGCTTCTGTTCTATCACTTTTAGCTTAAGAAATGTGTAAACTGGGACCCTGGTGCTGGAGCCACATTCTATGTCCAGCTGTCACAAATGTCATAGCTGAGGCAGGGTGTTCTATAGAGATATCCTCCCATCCCCAGGGTTTCTTGTCCATTGCCTGGGCCACCTTTTGGTTGGAACTTGCCTGCCTTTGGCTGGAACTTGCCTGCCTTATAATAATTATACTCAAGCATAGGGAAAAATCTAAAGCAAGTTCCTTCTTGTATTTTCAGAGGTTTAGACATTTCTGCCTTTGCGATCATGTTGCACATCATTATCCTGTATGAGCATTGCTTTTGTGGCCAGCACTGCTCCAGAAAGTGCAGAGTACCCTGTCTGAAAGTGAGTCCTGGAGTGTTTCCAGTTCCACAAGGGGCATTGATGTTTTAGCAGTAACTAGAATTTCAAACTTTGTAATACAAGATGAGGAATACAGTATTTCAAAAACAGGGGTCATAATAATAGCAAACACTTCTTTAGTACTTTCTATGTGACAAGCATCATTCTAAATTATTTCTAAGTCATATATATTAATTTAATTCACACTACAACCCTACAAGGTAGTGGCAACTCTAGAAATTCACTTACTCGTTTTGAATCTTGGTATATTAATCTGAACAATGACAATAAGGTAGAATATTATTGTTCAGAACCTGGAAATGCCATCATTCAATATGAAAAAAAAATCCACTGAGAGTTTGTGTATGTTCCTGTATTAAGCATTTGAGACTGACTTTATGAACTACAACAATAATTTAGTAATGCTGTGAATTCCATAAGGCTTAACATAGGAGGGTTTTCATTTGTTCATTGTTCCAATCCACAAAGCATACTGTAAACAAACCTCTTCTAGATACTTAGATGGCAACTGATTGGTATCTGTCTGTTGTCTATACAAGCATTTGAGAGAGAAAATGACATCGGGGACATGAAAACTAGTGCATTTTTTAAGTTTTTTTTTTTTTTTTGATGTTCTCACACCCTCCTTGGTAGACCAGGTAGAAATCACAGAATTGCTAAAACAATAGATATTAAGAGCTCTAGATCCCAAGTTTGTTTCTTTGTCTTCCAAAATATTAACAGAGACTATGGTCTGTTGGACTCCATGGCTTTTTTCCAGGGTTAAATACAGGGTGAGCTGAGGTTATGGAGTGGATACCATATTAAAATATTTGCCCACCGGGGTGGGTTGATTTTTCCCTGCACATAGGCATCCACTGCTGACTTTTTCCTTAGCAGCAGATGCTCTACTCTGTTCTCCTCAGGGCCCTCAGATAATTACACACAGCTCTTGAATAGTCCCATTTTTTCTGGGTGTTATTGCCCAATTTACTTTTTAACAGACTCATATCATTGTTGCCAAAAAGATGTGCTACACTCCAGTAGTGAAATCTCCCTGACAAAAACAGACATACAAGGAAGAAATAAAGCACAAAAATTTCTTGTTAATTGCTATTAGATGATTATAGGTTCACTCCATTGCTCCCTGACACTCTTATTAAATAGTATAAGAATATTATCAAGGATTCTCATGAAGACTAAAAATTCTCCAGTATTGAATCATAGTTTCCCTTGCACAACTAATATTCTCAAAGATTTGTCTAGATTTTCCTTGCAGGCTAAGTTATAGAAAAATCCATCATTTTCTAGAGATAATGCTACAGAAAGGAATCATGCACAGTACATATAAAGGTACATTAAAATTACATGGCAGAACAAAAGGTGAATTGGGTAAGTAAATTTGACATTTAAAAGTCCTTGTTATTATGGCTTTTAAAAACTCAATTCTTTATGAACATTCATTTTCAGTTCTCAGAGGAATAATGACCCAGTTATGATTATGTTAGTTGAGGAAACTCTAGGGGTGTGACAAGAAAATGATTTGCTTTTGAGACTGGGTGTATCTGTCATATTTTTTTAGTGCTAGCAGAAAAATTATTTCATAAAATTAAAAAATATATGAGGATGAAATGCATTTGGATTTTGTTCTAGGAAAAAAAAATAATCAAAAGTAAGAATGATTATGTGGTATGTAGGCAGACCAAGGAGAGAATTTTCAGTACGTGAGTGGATTCAGAATTATAGTACTTTTGCTACATATACTCAGTCAGTTGTCATTATTTAGTTATCATGTGTTGACTATCCCTATTACCAAGATTCATTCATAGATGAATTTATTAATTCAGTTAATCCTGTCATTTGCAAGAACAGGGATGGACCTTGAGGGCATTAGGCTAAGTGAAATAAGTCTGAGAAAGACAAATAATATTGTATGAGATATCTAAAAAACAAAACCAAAACCAGACCAAACTCAAAGAAAAAGAGATCAGATTTGTGGTTACCAGCAGCAGGGTGTGGGAAAGAGGAATTGGAGAAAGGTGGTCATAAGGTATGAACTCCAGATGTAAGATAAATAAGTATTAGGATGAAATGTACGACATGATGATTATAGTTAACACTGCTGTAGGATATATAAAATAGTTTTTAATTTAATTTAATTCTTTATAACTTTTTTAATGTTTATTTTTGAGAGAAAGAGAGAGAGAGAGAGGGAGAGAGCGAGCATGAACGGGGTAGAGAGAAGAGGGAGACCCAGAATCCAAAGCAGGCTCCAGGCTCTGAGCTGTCAGCACAGAGCCCGACGCGGGGTGCGAACTCACAAACCATGAGAGATCATGACTTGAGCCAAAGCCAGACACTTAACTGACCACCCAGGCTCCCCTAGGATAGTTTTTAAGTGAGTAAATCTTAAGAGTTCTCTTCACAAGGAAAAAAGAATTTTTTTTTCTTTGCTTTTTTCCCCCTTAGTATATGATTTGATAAATGCTAACTGAACTTACTGTGGTAATCATTTCACAATATATGTAAGTCAAACCATTATACTGTTAATGTTTTCCCTCATATTTTTTTACTGGGACTTTGGTCCACATGCAGTGAATGGATTTTTTACATACCTTTTCTATTAATTTGGTAGATATTGGTGTAATCAATTTACAGATACAGGAAATAAGGCACAGAGGACTTAATAACTTATCAATGTGACAAAACTAATGCAGTAAATTACAGAATCAGTATTAGAAGACAGAACACACAAAACAATCTGTAGCTTAGAACATTATATTTTTTTGTTATAGAATAATTACATTCTATATTCTATACCTATTATAAGAGTTATATTCTATATTTAACTTTAGAAAAATTATATACTCATTTGCTACATTTTAAGTGTGAAAATAAAAGTCCAGGCCACTTATTCTAGGTTTTCTCTAAGACAAAATAAAATCTGAATATTCCATTCTATGTTAACAAAACTCACATCATATATTATCTATAAAAGCATTACCAATTTTAGAGATAGATGTCTTATAGTTTTAAGGTATTTAAATACTAACAGACACCATTCTTATGTTTTTGTATGTATACATGTGCCTGTTAGGACAAACAATAAATGCAACGGTCAGATTCAGGCTATGCTCAAACCTTCTTTTATTCAAAGAACTTCTAAATGTTTTATTTCTAACCTGACTGGATGACTGTAAGTGAATGTACAGAATTGTGCTTTGAAGTTTCAAGACGTATTTTTAGGCATCTCTGGTTCCTGTCCCCTATGTCTTTCATGATGACAATATTGCATTCTACTTGAGCCTGGTGATTCTAGAAAACAGTGGAGGTTAAGAAACCCTCCACCCTTCTGCATTATGAAAAAAGGCCAACTGCAATAAATCACCCTTCCCCAAATGACTTAGATAAGGTTCAGGGATGTTTCCCTCGTTTTCCTATGGCAAAATGAGACACAAACTCTCCAAATTCTTACTCTTTGCTTCATAAATCAGCAGCTGAACTACTAGTCCCCACTGATCAACCAGAACAAAATGCTTGTTAAAGCAAAAGAAAACAGAACAAAACAATTTGGGTACAGCTTCTCTCCTTCCCCAAGTCCCTAACTTTGGCTGGCATGCAGCTCCTTAATAGCTCTTCCTGAGAATAGCCTGGCCTCAGACTAAAACATTCTCTGATCTCCTATCTGATCCTGCCACTCTCATCCCATTCCCCCTACATGGTTCCTTTTAGCCTTGTTCACTCCTCTCTGTAACAGAAAAACTCTTTTTGCCTGCCCTGGAGACACTCTAAGATCTTATGATCAGAGTGTTCTCATTTATTGCAATTCTTCCCCTCCACTATTGCAATACTGCTTTTTACCCTTGGAATTATCTTTCAAATAAAGTCCTTACTAAATCCACCTTTTTTTTGACAATGATGGAAAAAAAATGTAAACACAGCACCTTCATTCCTCTACTCTTTAGCCTCTATGATAAAGTATGTGAAGAGGGGTATTAAGCTAGTGCTGAAAAATAAAATGAATAAAATGAGATACCTTCATTCCAATAAAAATTAGTAGGTATCACTTAAGCCTGGCTTCAATGGTGGGTACTGAAGCAAGGCAGGATGCTTCTCTTTTTTTCTGTGAACACAGATTATAATCTCTACGAACATAAACAGAGAACACAGCTCATAATAGAACATGATTTCAGTAAGGATTTTTTTGTAGCTGCTCCAAGATAAAATTGTGGCTTCTGGCCCACAATAGCATTATAACTACATTGTGTCATTTGTGATGAGCAGTTGACAGGTGGCACTTATTTTTCTGAATAGCCACTTTGAAGGAATATGAATGCCTTTATTAATAAAATGGATTCATTTTGATAGCACCCTTTTCAAGGAATTTTATATCCAGATGTAGAAATAAAAGGTATGGAATAATGTGTTTTGTGGTAATAGGAAACACGGATGTTGGTAGGAAATTATTATAAAATTAACTAAAATAATTCCACCAAATGACTCAGAAAATAATCTTTGACTGGATTTGGATTCAAGGAAACTAAGTAAAGTTTGGAGACTAGTGATCCACGACCAGTCTACTTTGTGCTAGTTATAAGAAAGAGAATTCCAGATAATGCAAGAAGGACTTTAACTTTTTCATCCGAAAACTTTCTGGTCACTCATGGTCACTCAGACATTAAGAGTTTTGTCGAAGAAGAAAGAGACCTTTACCCCATGGTTAGACCATCTCTGACGCAAGATACTGAACAATGCGTAAGCAACAGGCACTTTCTAGAAGTGTCAAAGAGTATGATTTCACAGGCTCCTCAGCCACTCAAATGTTTTCCTGCTTTTTGCAGTATAGACCATTGCTTTGTGAAGCATATTTTTTTAATTCCATATTAAAAACAAGATATTTCATTAGAATGGAGATGCATAGTTAATTATTGTCTTGAGACATTCTCAGGTGAAAATGATTTTTGCATCATTGATTTTTCAATATTCTATGTTCTTTCTGGTCCTCCTTCAATTTGGATGTTGGAACTTATATGATTTCCTCAAATGTCTTCTTTCTTTATATATTCCAATTCCTTGTCCTTTTTAGAGCAAGCCTCAATATTAACTATACCTGTTTGTTAACTTTTCAGCAGTATCCATTTTGCTATTTAGCCTATGTATTGAGGATCTTTTTTTCTTTCAAAATACCCCTATTTTTATTTTATGGTGTTACTCTGTATGTGTATGTATGTTTAAAGCCTAACTTACTTTAAAATGCAATCTTATAGCTCTGTTTCTCTGTGTTAAAATGTTTCTCTTCATTGAGCCTGCTGTTTCTTTGTTCTGGTGTCTGCTTTCCCGTCTTGCTTCATCAGTCTTGATATTGTTTTGTTGGGATTCCCTGCTGAGAATGGAGACTACATTCCCACAGCTTACTGTCTACATTAACATGCCTTTATTTCCACCAATGACTTCATGGACTTAATTTTAGTACTACAGAAAACTTTTGCCCAAGATGATAAAAATTGCAAATAATTTCATTTTTCATTCTAGGGTATTCCTGAATATCAAGACCTTTGTAGTACTTGCCTCAAAATTCTCTCCTCCCTGTCTCCACAATCCTAACCGATGTTGTTATGGTTCTACAAAATCCTAACCAAGCCTCCACATTGAATGACCCACCTAAAACCAGTCTTCAAAATCTCATTAAGTGCTCTTTTGCCTCTACCAAGGTATCATTCTTTACCATGGGAAGTAATGAATCCAGGCTTGTCTCATCAATCTGTTTTCATGATATTTTAGAAAATCAGCATTGAATATTGCTTATATTTGAACAAATCTTTTAAGAGAATGCTCTGCATTGCTTGCAGTGAGAGAGAGGCAAGTAAGCCCTGCGGCTGGATGGGATGTCCACTCATGTGGAAATCTCCATTACTTCTGTGTGATACTAGCACACAGGTCTTGCACCCCACCCCTCTCCTCTCCAATAACCCATACTCACTGCTTTCCAGCTGAAGTCAGGGATCATTGTTAAGGCTCACTCTAATTAGACGGCTACCTTTAAACTAGAAATTTGGAAGCTATAATTAATTTATAACTAATTGTGAATCAATTCTAATTGAGTTTAGGATATTTAAAAAAAAAAGTACAAATAATTGGGTATCTGATCATTTTTTGACTTTCAGACAGGGGACTGTGACGGAAGCAGAAAAGCCCCAGACAATAGTTGCTAACAGAAAAGAAAATGATTGTAGAAAATGATTCTGTCAGAAGATAAGCCTCAAGGAAGTCATAACCTTGATTAAGGTGGCCCCAATTTATTTTAACTTCTTTGGGGAAAAGGGTACTGACGCCTTTCCATTAAAAAAACCTGCTTATATAGATAGCTGTTTTCATTATGAAGATCCATTCTATGCTTAAATAAAATACTTTGGTTTTAAAGGAATCTGTTCTTTGAGGAATCATTATATTTTATACACTGATTACTTTTCTTAAATGTTTTCTACCATACTAGATACTATATTTCATGAAACGTAGTTGAGGTTTCACTTTGTAATATGCATTTAAAAAAGCAAAAGTAAAACCAAAACAAATTTTTTCTTCCCATCTTCTATTTTCTAAAATCTCGAGTTTGTTACTGCTTATTTTATTTATTGATTTACTGCTAAATGCCAGGTCCTGACGACTTAAGGTGGCTTATACAACTACTTTCATGGAGCAGGACGCTTTGCGTTTATTTTTCCAAATCATCACTCTTTCTTAAAATAAAGTAAATGCTTATATTAATACAGTTAATATTCCACATATTCACCTCCATATAGCTCAGTTCAATCTTGAAAAGTGACAATTTAATATAGTGTCTACAAAGCTGGAGGACCTGTCTGTTTAGACGTAATTCTAAGAAGGTCAGAATAACCTGTAACCATTAGTCTTCATCGCTGGCAATTCTTCTACTTGAAAGCAGCTTTTGATCTCGAGGTTATACTCTTAGTATAGCATTTTAATCCCTATAATAGCATCATTTAAATACAGTTATGATGCTTTAATGGAAATGAGAATTTTTTAAAAATTTCCATTCACCCACTATTTTACAGCTTTTTTCCCCAAATAACTGTCGTCACATTCCTTTTTTGATTTTACTTTTTTTTTCATACTGACAAACATTTTGATATCTGAAGTAATGATTAAATGAATGAAAGATAAATAATGGCACATTAAGGTTTCAAATCAGTGATGGAGAGAAGCAGCTCATATTTACATATTCCTCTATAGTTTCTTCAAAGTAGTATACCTATTTTTTATGAGCACATCCCACTGATGTAGGTAGAATCAATGGTACTCTTCCCACTTTCCAAATGAGTAAACTAAGGCCTAAGAAGACTATGTGATTATGATAAAATTGCTCTTCCATGTTAACATAGATCTTAAAATTATTCAGTTGTAACTATCATTCCTATATACATTTAGAACTAAAAAGTATTACTCTATTCTTGATGTTTTAAGAGTAGAGATTACTCTTTCTACTCAGAAATCATTGTGGTCTTTCAGTTTGAGACGTGTCTTCCTGTATATCTAGAAAAAAATTAATTCATTTCTGTTTAAGCATAGCCTCTCTTCCTTACCTTTCCCCCCAATTTCTAGTGTTCCTTTAGGACATATTTACAGGCTCTTATCCTGTCTGTGTAGCCCAATCTTCAGCTCTAAACTCACTGTGATATATTCCTGGTATTTCCCTCAGATCTATTGACCAAATAATCAATTAAGCAACGAGTAACTAAACTCTCAAATACATCGCTTTTTAATGTAATGCCAATAGTAATTTTTGGAATTTAGGCATTTAAAAATATCCTAGAATATTATGAACTCTACTTTTTCCTTTATATATTTGAATAATTTAACTCTATTGTAAAAAAATTTCATGTTGTTCTAAATCACTAGATTCTGGCTGTGAATTTTCCCTTTTATTCCCTTAATTCATTTCCAGAGGGAAGGATTTATTCCAATGCTTTTCAGTATTCTGTATGAGCACTTCTTTAAAGGGATTGTCAAAGCACCAGGGTGGCTCAGCCAGTTAAGCAACCAGCTCTTGATTTTAGCTCAAGTCACAATCTCATCGTTTCGTGAGTTCAAGCCCCACATCAGGCTCTACACCTGACATCACTTGGAACCTGCTTGGGACTCTCTCTCTCCCTCTCTCTCTCTCTCTGCCCCTCCCCTGCTTGTGCTTTCTCTGTCTCTCTCAAAATAAATAAATAAACCTAAAAAATATAAACAAATAAAAAATGGCTTAAAAAAATAAAGGCATTGTCTTCAGAGTCTCCTGTGTTTCCTGGGCTGTAGAAGCATTTATTGAGGACTGGTGTGCATTCAACTCTCCCTGTGCCTGTGCCAAGTGTCCAGGGTCAAACTACACCCCTTTTTGTAGTTTCCTCTTCACTTTCCTCTTCACTGTAGAGGAGAAGCAGGGAGCTACCTTTTCCAGAACTCTTGAGATATAGTTTACCAATAAAAGTTTTTATACAATATTTAGGTGTTTTTTTCCAGAGTTCTGGGCAGACTGAAGAATCACAAGAGCTTCTCAACAAGAATGTGAGAAGCCCCCATTTTGGTGCTGTTGATGAGACAGTCGAAAAGACAGTTGAAAAGGTGCTGTTGATGAGTCGGGTGGCTCAGTTGGTAAAGTCTCCAACTTCAGCTCAAGTCATGATCTCATAGTTCGTGAGTTCGAGCCCCGAGTCAGGCTCTGTGCTGACAGCTCAGAGCCTGGAGCCTGCTTTGGATTCTGTGCCTCCCTCTCTCTCTGCCCCTACCCTCCTCACGCTCTGTCTCTGTGTCTCAAAAATAAATACATGTTAAAAAAAAGGAAAGAAAAGAAAAGGCTTTCAACCATTCATACCAGTCCTTGAGAAGGACCTGATCCAGTGCTTAAGATGAGGACTTGATGTTTGCTTTCCTTCCCCCTCACCTGCAACGGCCTTGTATTGGGTGACAATTCCTCTGACTGTAGCTTCCCTAGCTCTCCCCACGTAATTCCAATGCACTTTTTAAACCAATTATTTCATTAAAGTGATTTTGTTTGCTGATACAATCATGACTGATACAAGTCCTTACAGAAACCCTTTATGTTTGAAAAATTGTTATGGTAGGTTTTCAAATAGAAGATTTGTCCCCAGAACTTTGGGGTTCAGACTGAAGTGTCTGTGTAGCCACAAACGACACTCTTTCAACTCATAATCTCTCACTTCAGTCAGCTTCCTGGCAATCGTTGGCAGTATCTCTGCCCATTCACAGATAGGATGATTTCTTTTGGTTTTGTCATGGTCTATGGCCTTGTATCCATCATGCCATCGTTTTATGGGCATTAAACACTCAGCACGTTTGGATTCTATAACCTCATATGTATAATGACCACATAATTTTTCTTCCAAATCAGAAAACATCTGAGAATACAAGGCAGTGCTACAAGTTGCACTCGCATGATAGGCACACGCTAGAACATCCCAGGCAAACCAGGTCATCTGATACACATGCCACATAGCTTCAACTCCATTTCCTCATTTGCTGCTAGGTAATCTGAACATTCCCTTTGTTAATTTCAAATTTCTCTTTCTCTCTCTCTCCATATATATACATATTATACATATTTTTCATAGATTATGCTCAGCATAATATATTACATATTACATATTATATTACATACATTACATATTATAAAATATGTAAATATTGCATTATATTACATATTATACATATTTTTCATAGATTATGCTCAGCATTTGTATGTCTCAGTAGCAGAAATGTGGCATTCTGTCTGTCATCTTAGCCAGATATCTGCTCTATGCTTCCTTTAGTAATTATCCCGGTTTTTCAGGGTAACATTAGTAATCAACAAAAGAGACTTCCTTATAAAGTTGCTAATACAATTAAGATTCAAAATAGTCTGTCAAGTCATTTATAGTGATAACATATTTTAGTAGAAAATTCTGACATTTGATAACCATATGAAAAGGTCTAACCGGGAGGCCCAGAAAACAAGGTCCCAATTCTTGCTCTGTTTCTAATGAGCTGTGTAGTTGAGGCAAATTCCTAGACTTCTCAGTATTTTCCTCATTTGTAAAGTATGTATATAATAATTGCTATTTTTGAGTCTCTCCTCCAGTTTAAAGATTCGAGTTTATAATTTGAGTGAGTGTATTATTTTTTGTAAATAACAAAACGTATTTCAGAGATAGTCTTGAAACTAAAGGAAATATTTGCCCTTTGATTATTAAAATATGACCTCTGAAGTTCTCTTGTTTTTCACAGTATCAGATTCTTTCTGGAGTATGGAATGTTTCTCTATGACAGTTCTGTCAGTTGTGAGTTGGACTACAACACTTAATCAGGGTTCAAAGACTGGCAGGAATGACAACCGAGACTCAGCTAAAGTCGCTGTCACTTTGGTTTACCACTGTCCTGGCAAATAAGAAATACAAAGGACATACAGGATAAGGGTGCGTGTGTGGGGAAAGAGCTCGGGTGTTTTCCGAGCGTCTTCCTGAGACTGCAGGAAAGTTCACTGTTGGATGTATCCCACGTAGAATGAAAAATTAAACAGGTCAGAAAACAACAACGGACTTGCTGCCTTTTATAACTTTCAGCTGACCAAGGACTTCATCTCTACTGAAAAACAATTCCTTTTTGCTAAATTTTCATTCTTCTGTGTAATGGTTCCTTCTGACCCACATAGGCCTAAGGTGGCCCAGATTATGGCCTCGGATATTAATTTTGATAATCAGATGTCAGTCTGTAAAATTATCATGGCTATTTTTATACACAACTTAAATACACGTACACTTTAAATTTTGGAAGCAATGACATAGTTAGCTTTGAGTCTTTCTGGGTGAGAACTACATATTAATTATATTTTAATTTGGACTTTCTTTTGATTTTATTAAACTATAAAGGATACATTAAGAATGTGACAGTCTAGGATGACCTAAGGTTCTTAAAAGAGATGATCATTATAACAGTTATAGGTTCTAATATGAGTAAATAATTGTAATATTTATTGCTACAGGAATACTAGGTGCCAAAAACCAACAGTTATTAAAATACTAAGTAATTTAGCTATAATTTAATAGACCAATCATAACTATGTTGACTACATTTAATTGAATTTTTATTAGCAAAGTACTAAGGGATATATAGGGAAGATAAACTGTATCTGTCTTATATATAAAATGTCTTTAGGGTATTCAAAATAGTCGAATTTATCCAGTTAGTTATTCGCAAAGATGCTTATGTATTTTGGAGAACTTGAAAAATGTCATACTCACATAAATTTGGAGAGCACCAACTGGGAACACAGTTTGAAGAATAAAAGTCTGAAATTAGTGGGTATTTCAAATCCGGCTCACTGGTTTTCCATGTAATCTGCCATATATAGCTTTGTTAATGTTTGTGGAAAATTAAAGCTAGCCATAAATCCTTTGTCACTTTTCTACCCAGAGGTGGAGTTGATGTTCCTTCTTCTTGAACGTGGGAGGTTTGTATGACTGCTTTGACAGATAGTGTATATATCAGAACAATGCTGTGACAGTTTCTAGGCTCAGACTTTAGAAAAGTGACAATTCCCACTTCAAGTCTTCTGGAAATATCTCCCTTACAACCCAGCCATATCCCAAGAAGAGCCCCAAGCAGCTTCAAGGAGATAACCCATTAGGAAAGGAGCTGAGATCCATGACTGGCAACTATGAATCAGCTAACAGCCATGTGAACAAATCATCATTCCTGTTGAGCCACTGTCCAACCACACCAAATAATGCTTTGGAAAGTAAAGAGGAGCCATCCCACCCCAGCCATGGTAGAACTGTAGATCTTGGATCAACGTAAATAACTGTCATCATTTAAAAGCAGCCAACTCTTGAGGTGGTTGTCTCAACAGCAAGAGATAACAGAACAGTAATGTTTACAACTTCTGATATTATACTTTACTTACGTATGCTCAGTGAAATGCAGTGATATACAGCATTCCTTTATTAGAATATTTTCTCAGTCTCTGTGACTGAGGTCTAGTTAAAAATAGCTGAAATTATTTTGGGAACAAAGTTTTCTATATATAACTTATATACTTCTAGTGTTTGTTATTTGATATAAGGATTCTGGACATTTGCAAGACTATGTAAGATTTTTCACTCTGAGAAAAGGGCAATTTAGATAGAGTTTTTTGTAGGAAGGGGTTGACTAGATATATGATACTTAAGATCCATTTTAGGTAAATAGAACTGCATGTGAGACCAAAGAGAATAAACAACAAGTTATATTTTTTTGTTAATTTTGCCTCATGCTTAACATGTGCTATTATAGTAAAGGTTGGAACTGAACTTGGGAGGAATATGAACTTTTCTGAAATCTTACTCATTTCATCTAAGTTGCATGCTGACGAACTATTTCAAGGTAAATAAACTTTCCTAAAGGTCTGGAGGCCAGACTCTTTGCCAGTACTATAAATTACTCTAGGCCTACTTACATGGTTTCAATTAAGAGGAGAAACAGAAATGACAGAGATGGAGATAGAGATAGAGAGATCAAATAGACTGTGCCAGTGACAGAACTAAATATCTAGCTGGGGAAAAGATTTTATTGAAATAGTGATCCTGAATGATAGAGTTTTTGTGTGCATCACTTTATAAAACTCACATGCATATTCAGGAACATCTCTCTGTCTCGGCCTATTATATACACACAGGACTATGCGGAATCCTTCCAGATTTTCACGTTGGCTTTTAGCCTGAAGAATTGTAAAACTGGTCTTCTATGGAGGCACATATAGAGATCTGACACCAAAGAATATTCTGAACAGAAATTCCTCATAAGAATAGCAAAAGCCTTGAGTTACAGTAAAGAGTTAATTTTATTTTAAACCTACCTCTTTTACAACTTAATACTAAAGCTGACAATTGCCCATGGTTTTAGTTGAATATTAATGCACATACAGTTGAGGTATCACAGATTCCCCCCTGCTTTCAGATATGTATACTCCTTGAAGGAAAACAGCACAGGATTTTCGCTCAGAACATATTTTCCTCAGTAGAATTTTGAAGGACATTTGGGGCTTCTGAATCTGCAAGAGCGGGGCATCTTTTTAAGAACATACATTTTAAGGAGCTTGCAAATAATGTCAGTTCTCCCTATTTTCCACATTCTTTACATTTGAATATACTTGTAGTTTTTCCTTATTGTTTCCAGCCCTTTCTATCTTTCTTCATTAAATTGTGGACCCAGCCAGTACTCTGGTTCTGTTTTCTGTTTTTCATTTGCTTCTTAAGCTTATTAAAAAAAAAAAAAAAACTAAAAACACAAGAAAATAAATGAAAGCACTGTTTTCAGTTTACAGCTGGGATTTTGCACAGCATGTAATGCTACCCGCATCTGTGCAGAAAGTCCACCATATGGGTGGGAGGGGAATCATTTAATTTAGTTCATATGCATGAAGTAAGTGAAAGTTGACTATATTGTAGATCCTGCCAAAGTTAAGCAACAGCAGAGCTAGGAACAGAATCCAAAAATTTTCATCATCAATCTTGTGTTCTTGGTAAACTACTCCATCTTTTTTTTTTTTAATTTTTTTTTCAACGTTTATTTATTTTTGGGACAGAGAGAGACAGAGCATGAACGGGGGAGGGGCAGAGAGAGAGGGAGACACAGAATCAGAAACAGGCTCCAGGCTCTGAGCCGTCAGCCCAGAGCCTGACGCGGGGCTCGAACTCACGGACCGCGAGATCGTGACCTGGCTGAAGTCGGACGCTTAACCGACTGCGCCACCCAGGCGCCCCTACTCCATCTTTTAAGGCTATGCATTTGTACATGACAAGTGATACATCCTTACACCGAAACTGTATTTTTAAATGTATTTTTGTTGCATACTATACTGTATAAAGAGTAGATTCTATTTACAAGTTTTAACCTCTGAATATTTGTCTTGGAGTCTCTTTATTGAAAAATGTTTTAAATGCGCAATTTAGAGGAAATTGAAATGTATATAATACTTGAAAATGATACCATTTCTGGAAAAAAATCAATACATATTATATTAATTAAGACACAACTGTAATCTAACCCAAGTAATGTAACTTAGCTGGAGTTAAGGCCATAGAAATTTAAGGAAGTTTATGAGAGTGATACTGACATATGGGACTTACAGGGACATTTGTCATTCAGACATAAAGGGCAGAGAGAACAGAATGTAAGAAAGAACATTTCAAGAGCAGAGACCATGTACCTAAAGAGGAAATTTACTGTTATTATATTCAGCCAAGTCACTCAAAATATTCCATTTACTTTATAAGAACAATCCTCCTACAAGTCATTTCAAGGGAGTTTTGAGCATAAGCCTTCAGTTTCCTCATCTATATTATGGAGATAATGTCTACTAGGTGGCATCACTGTGAACATTAAAATGAAGGTGTAAGCATATGTTCTATATCTTCTTGGAGAAGGAATTTTAGGGAAGGTGGATTCACTATTCTTTTTTTTTAAATCTTATTTATTGCTATGGAAAAAAATAAATGGCCATGGGAAGATCATCGCAACTATGAACTCAGAGTTATTATGTCAAAATAGAACTATGGGACTCACATATTTTTTTTAAAAAGCAAGTAAAGGAGAGTACTTTTTATGTACAAATAGGTATTATTTTAATAAGTCCCCCATGAAGTTGTTGCACATGGTTGTATTGATTTGCTATGAAAGTTCTCTCCACTAGGTGGCACTAAATCAGCTATTAGGATTAATCCACATTTTTCACTGTCATGTAGTTGTAATTACTAATTTAATTGAAATGAATAATTTAATAAACTAATGAAAAATGCTTGCAAATAGTCATTTATTTTATTCTATTGAAATTAAAATAAATAGTTAACTTGAAAAAGGTCAGTCATTTAACCAAATGTCATGTTAGGATTAGACAAGGCAGTTGTAAGAATTCTAAAATTTACTGAATATCCAGATGTTTTTTAATTTTTTAAGTAGTTTTTTTAAAAGTTTCTTTCTTTATTTTTAAGAAAGAGAGAGAGCACAAGCAGGGAAGGGACAGAGAGAGAGGGAGAAGGAGAATCCCAAGCAGGCTCTGAATTGTCAGGGCAGATCCGGAGGCCAGGCCCCATACAGGGATAGATGCAGGGTTCGAATTCGCAAACCCTGAAATTGTGATCTGAGCCGAAACCGAGAGTTGGATGTTTAACCAACTGAGCTACCCAGGCATTCTGTCAGATGTTTTAAAAAATCCTTGCTTTCTTAGTTATTTCCTATTGGTACTTTATTTCTTATTTAACCTTTTAATCAATATATGTGTGATTTATTAAAGAAAGATTGTATAGCTTTGGAATTGTTGAAACATTTTTTTTTTACATTTATTTATTTTTGAGAGACAGAACACAAGTGGGGGAGGAGCAGAGAGAGAATGCGACACAGGATCTGAAGCAAGCTCCAGGCTCTGAGCCATCAGCACAGAGCCTGACGCCAGGCTCAAACCCACAAATCGTGAGATCATGGCCTGAGCTGAAGTCGGATGCTTAACCGACGGAGCCACCCAGGCGCCCCTAGCCTTCGAATTGTTTAAAAACTTCAGACAGTAAATGAATATTGGAACTAACTAGCTAGATAACATATATGTCTGCCTTATGATTCTCCTTGTTAACTGATTTGTTGATTAATAAACTAATTAACAACCCCAATTATGGAAGTAAAGAACATAAGAAGGTTTCTCCTATATATTTTATAATGTGTTCATATATTATAAGTATTTAAAAGGTATTTTGTGATCCACAAAGTGAAAAAGGTTTTTGAATAGTATAAGACAAAAACAGTGTTTTGAAGATTTTACTTAGTTTCAACTCATGCCTGATATAGTAATTTTCAGTGCAACATCCCTGCCAGTTGGTCATCAAGTCCTTACATCACAGAGTATTTAGATCACATCTGGGGGATATGTTGCAAATTTTTGGTTGAGTTCAGTTTATATTGGGAGGGAAAGCCCTATTGCATTATTATGCATTTCATTATACTCTAACAAATATTTCAACACAAAGATGGGCTAAGAGGATAGTGTGAAAGTGTTTCACAGAAGTAGCTAATATAAATCTAGATATTTTATTTAATTGTTAAATTAAAAAATTTCTTTAACATTTATTTATTTTGAGAGACAGAGAAAGAGTTTGGGGGCAGAGAGAGAGGGAGAGAGAGAGAATCCCAAGCAGGCTCCACACTGTCAGTGCAGAGTCCAACGTGGGGCTCAAACTCACCAACTGTGAGATCATGACCTGAGCCTAAATCAAGAGTTGGATGCTTAACCAACTGAGCCATCCAAGCACCTTTGTCTCATTAGTTCACACAAATTCCTATGAATTCTGTTTATTATGACAACTTTAGAGATGTACCACTATTGACAGAAGATACCAAGAATGCACAATGAGATAAATTTTGAAGACAATTATTTCTGAATAAAGGTCTAACTTTGTGGTGGCCAGGTTGTTAATCATTTTGTGAGGAGGAGTTACAAATAAGCCGAGGTCGTGAAATAGTGCGTTGAGAAAGACACTTTTTATTTTATTTTATTATTTAAAATTTTTTTTAACATTTATTTATTTTTTGAGAGACAGAGAGAAGCAGAGCATGAGCAGGGGAGGGGCAGAGAGAGACAGAGGGAGTCACAGAGTCCGAAGTGGGCTCCAGGCTCTGAGCTGTCAGCACAGAGCCTGAATTGGGGCTCGAACTCATGAGCTGTGAGATCACGACCTAAGCTGAAATTGGACGCTTAAACGACTGAGCCACCCAGGCGCCCTGGCACTTTTTATTTTATAAGTTTTGATTACAAAATCTATGCTTGAGCCACATGGAAGAAGTCCAGGTCCTAGCTTCCATGATGGGACAAACATCATAGTTTCAATAAATTGCCTAAGATTCTGAGAGCCAGAATAAATTCTATGTGGGAGTTACTATGTAGAACCCAAGATTCTATTGCAAAAATGATCTTGGTAGCTACAAACATCTTCTAGTGATCTGGAGTAAACTTATCACACAAGGCAGCTTATTTATTCAATTTTTTAAATGAGAAGATAAATAATTGCCATGGAATAGTGACTACGCTAGGCATCATATTAGGACTTCATGTGTGTAAATATCACTTATTCCTTAAAAACTGCTTTGTGCGATAAAGATTACTAAATTCATAGTGAACACAAAATCCTTGAAGTTCAGAAAGGTTTCATGGAATCAGAATATATGCATAAAAATGTAATGATCCTGTGCTCTTACTGCTTTAAATAGTTTAACCACTCTTAACCATTCTTTTGTGGCTGGAGTATGGAAAGGCAGTAATCCTCTATGTATTCCCTCTCCATCATTTTAAGGAACTTCTATCTATCTATCTATCTATCTATCTATCTCGTTTTTTGAGAGAGAGAGGCACGTGTGCATGCACGTGGGAGTGGGGAAAAGGCAGAGGGAGAGGGAGATAGAGAACCTTAAGCAGGTTCCACACTCAGCATGGAGCCCAACGTGGGGCTTGATCTCAAGAGCATAAGATCATGACCTGAGCCAATGGATGCTTAACCGATGGAGCCACCCAGGTGTCATATCCATCTTTTTAAAGAACTTTTAAAGGACTTTTTATTTTTTATTTTTTTTCAACGTTTATTTATTTTTGGGACAGAGAGAGACAGAGCATGAACGGGGGAGGGGCAGAGAGAGAGGGAGACACAGAATCGGAAACAGGCTCCAGGCTCTGAGCCATCAGCCCCAGAGCCTGACGCGGGGCTCGAACTGATGGACCGCGAGATCGTGACCTGGCTGAAGTCGGACGTTTAACCGACTGCGCCACCCAGGCGCCCCTAAAGGACTTTTTAAAGAAACTCAGGTAAGAACAATATGAAAGCTACATGTTGATTATAGAATATATACATAACTCACTCATAATCAACTTACCATTATTTATTGTTGTTGTTCCATAATATGTGGCAAACACTTGAAAGCTGTTAGGGATATACAGGCCAAATAATCATTACTTTGAAGGTCCTATAGTCTGGAAGGGAAAAACAGATATAAAAGCAATGAAACAGTATGCATCTTCGGTGTCCTGCAAGAAATAGGCACATGTGTACTGGATGGAGAAAGAAAAACACTGTCAATTTATTCAGGAAGCTTGAAAGCGTCATCATAATGTGGGGGACCCTTCATGTATATCCTAAAAGAAGAAGCCTTGTGAGATTTTCAATAGTTTTGCATTAAGAGAAGTAATATTTTCTGTGACTTTTAAAATGATCTCTATTCCGTTCCAATGACCTAAATTTAATTAGAAGAAAAGCATTCATCTATACGGTAGAGAAGTCCTTCAATAAAAATTTCAAAATTATTTACAGGTGAGGTTGAGGAATTTGGAGAGGCTTCATTTTCAGAAGTACAGCAGAAGTGTAATTATCAGTTGGTTTAATAAGTCATATCTTCTGTACAATTCATCTTAATCATTATTGAGTACCAAACTTTCTTTTCTAGTTGCTGGGACATTCTAGTGCAATGAACAAAGGCTACAAGAACAGAGGAGGTAGAATACTATATTTTTCAAAGGTGAAAACTTACTCTGATTACTTAAGTAATGGATCATTTTACTAAAGAGGAAACTGAAGCTCAATGAGATAAGTGACTTGCACAAGGCCAACTGAAATGATAGATTTGAGATTGACTTCTGGTCTTCTCTTTCCAGTCTCGATGTTTCTATCACTGAAGAGGACCAGACAGTTTCTCAGATTTTCATAAATCACTGCAGCTTGGATTGTTATTTCTCCAAGATTAATCTTTTTCTGAAAATAATGTGTATCACTAATGGTTAGATGTTTCGTTCTCTCTCCCTTTTCCATACTGTGGTCTACTAACCCTGATTTTGCCAGTTGGATATTCCAGAGGCAGATTTTGAGAGGCAGTTTGGGATGCAAAGTATTTAATAAGAATCAACACCTGTGAAGAGAAGGATGCTGACTCAGGATTTGGCAGGGGAAAGAATGAAATTGCATTTACAGGCTTGACAAAGCCTGGGCCCATCCCATGGGAAGCTCTGGGGTGAATACTGCTTGTCAGAATGCCCACATTGAGCTGAAATTGCCAATCCTTTATGCCCCCTACTTGAAAAGTCACTGAATGCAGACTGCTCAGGAAGGATGTGGTCTTGGAAAGTTAGCTTTCTGCAGCAGAGATAAGATCCTAAAAGGGGCTGACAGCTGGAGTCTATCCATTGAGTGACTTCCCAGAACTGGCTGCAAGTCTTTTCTTAAAGGGGCATCTGGGTCCCACATCTCTGTGTCTACCACATCTTGCATCCTGGCAATGACCTTGAATTGCCTCTATTTCTTTAGAAATTTTTAATTTACAATGTCTGACTTTCTACTAGAATTATTTCTTCTATCGTACTTTGCAACCACCCAGTTTCTTTAATGACTAGGTAAAAAATTGAGAGGAGCTGGTTTGCCTCAAACCCTTCTCCAGCAGACTGCTCAGAAATGTGTTCATGGTGCATACACATAACGAGGGCCCCTGAGCAGGAAGGTCAACACAACCTACAGATGGCAGGTCCCTGGAACAGTGTCTTTGCCTTTTGTAACTTCACAATCCCAACGTGACCTAATTGTACTTCTCCCAACACATTTCTAAAAATTCTTTTTGTCAGTTAACTGTAAGAATCCGGGTTCTTAGTCACACAGGTTCTTAGAGGATTTGTGCCTTCTAGCTCCCCTGATGGTGCTCCGTAAGATCCTTTTTAACCTCAATTGAACTCCCATGCATGAGTGCTTGCTCAGCCACAATTTAGCCAAGACTAAAAATTCAACAAACCCGGAGACCTTTGACCACTCTTCCCAAATCTCTTAGTTTATTACACATTTTTTGCCCTACAACTTTTCCCAGCTGAATTCAGTATTACGGCCAAATGCTACTTCTTCAAATACATAGGCTACAACATCCCTTACCTCATTTATCCAGGAGGGGGAATGAGGAAAGCCAGTGAATAAGCAAGCACTTGGTGTTAACATTCGAAGGTATATGCCTTTTGCAAATTAGTTAACCGCTTTAAATTTTTGCTGTTGTTCATTTGAGAAGGGGGTAAATAATGCCTCCCCTAGAATACCGATGTCAAGGTTAAATATGATACTATATTTAAAGTTCTTGACATATGTAAGCTCTCAAACACTTTGATTACCCTTGCCTAGCAGTCAGTTTCATTTCATTTTATTTTATTTTCCTCTAATTCAAGCATTCTCACTGACACATCTCCTCACACACAGTCATTCTGTAATTTTAAATGGTACTATTAATCTTGCTCAGTGAAACACCGCTTGAAAAAAGCAGAAAACAAATGAAAATATTCCTCTTTATACTACTCCTTTTAAAGTTGGCCCTTTCATGCACACCTTTGCCATTTATCTTTAGAGAATACTCCCTAGAGAAGAGCCATCATAATTTTTCTTTTCTTTTCTTTTTTACCACTCCAAAGTAGATTTTTCTCCATGTATATCAACCCTTATACAGAACACAGTATATTCAATTATGATTTTGACATTTATCATTGATTGGACTTTACTAGCATTACAATAGGGATGACGATTACGGTGAAAATGTCGTGTTCTAGATACAAACTTCTGCCCACTTTTAAAAATTTAACTTCCAATCTTTAAACAAATGGATGCCTAGAAAGATAAGATTGTAATAATTCAATTTTATTTGGAGGCATAAAGGATTACTTTCCATCTTTAAAAAGACTGATCTCTTCAGCCTTTATCTGCATCTTATTCAGATAAATAGTAGCTAGGGAAAGAATATCCATATGAAAAAAGGCTTGCCAATGTTTCTTTGAATTACATCCCTCTCCAACCCAGCTAGGGAGGGAAACAAATGAAGGAATAGCCAGTTCACTGCCATTTCTGTTTCTTTCAAGCTACTTGATAGAACTGAAGATAGTAACTTCGAATTAAATTATGGAGACACACACACACACACACACACACACACACAACCTCACATAAATACATGCAGACACAAAAATAGTGCTTGTAAAATTATAATGTAGTGTGGAGTGTGTAACATTTCATATATTGTTCACTTTCCCCCTGCTCATTTCAAAGCTTTCATGAGGTAGGAAAAACAAAACTAAATCTCCTCATTACTCTTGTTTATAATTGATTAAGTACACTCTTACTTTGGTTTTGTTTACATCAAGCTAATCTTTCAGTAGTTGCCTAAACAGATTTGTTTTGAAAAATTCCGGTTGGAGTTATGTCTGACTGTATTGGTTTCATTTTGGTCAAATTCAATTATGGTCAGAGAAATATGTATGCACTTTGAAGCAAAACTTGTAGGAGGGGGTAAAACAAAAATGCCAAAGTGCTTATTATTACTTTCATGCTTAAGTGCGAAACATCTAAATTTATAGTTGAAAGTGCTTTAAAAATAACTTGGAAGAATTATCTTAATATACTGATTATTTACTTTAAAAAAATAAACATACAAGTTGGATGATAGTGCGGTATCTTCTCAAGTAACTGTCATTAAAAAAAAAAGAAAGACAGACTGAAGTCCCCCCCCCGCCCCAGCCTTACAAAGAACTTACCCATCAAAAGGATCTTTTTGGGTGAAAGGTCTAAGATGGAAATTATTACACAAGATGAACTTACAGATGTTTGTAACAAAAAAGCTCCAAATAATCATTTCAGAGCAGTCATGAATAAGCCTTCATGTAAGAATAATGTGTTAGATGAGTCAGTTATTGCTTCGTCCAATAAAGTATTTTTTTTAATAAGTAAAAACATTTTTGTGGTCAAATATACACACAAAGCTTGTCATTTTAACCATTTTAAGTGTATAGTTCAATGGCATTAAGTGTATTCACATTTTTGTGTTACCACCACTTCTATCAACCTCCAGAACTTTCTTGACCTTTTCAAACTGAAACCATACTGTACCTAGTAAACACTAGGTCCCACCCCCACTTCTCCCAGCTGGTAACTATTATTCTACTTCTGCCTCTATGAATTTGACAACTCTAAGTTGTTTGTGTTGTTGTTGTTGTTTTGTTTTGTTTTGAGAGAGACAGCATGCACACGGGTGAGAGGCAGTGGGAGAATCTCAAGCAGGGTGGGGCCCAGTGCGGGGCTCAATCCTGTGACCATAAGATCATGACTTGAGCTGAAATCAGGAGTCAGACACTCAACTATCTGAGCCATGCAGATGTGTCCACAACGCTAAGTTCTTCATATCAGTGGACTCATACAGTATCTGTCCTTTTGTGACTCACTTATTTCACTTGGCATAATGTCTTCATTATTCATTCGTGTTTTGGTATGTTCAAATTTGCTTCCTTTTAAAGGCTGAATAATAAAGATTCTATGTTATACACACACACTGCATTTTATTTATCTATTTTTCTGTTGATGGGAAATTCAATTGCTTCTATCTTTTGGCTATTGTGAATAGTGCTGCTATGAACATGAAAATTTCAGAAATAATGTGGAAATTAGGCAAGGTTGAAGAATCTGCCTCTGCAGGTTCCTGAACTGAGACTTCTGGAGGCAAGTCCCTGGAGGCCTAGAGAGGCGGCATCAGTCTTTCCCTAAAGCCTGGTCGCTCTAGGTTTCTGGATTTCGAAACATTGAGGAATATATATCCTCCTAGGACAGCAATATCTATCTAAAGTCGGGGGCATTCTCTTATCTTTCTCTTTTCTTCTATTAATCATTGTAGATTCTTAGCTGCTTCTCAGCTATCTCTCTATGGAGGGCCAGCCCAATTTGCTGGTAGTTAGCATTCTTTCCTTCTACTTTAGCTTTGTTTTCTGGGTAATATATATTTTTTTCATGACATACTCCGGCAGCCATTCTCTTGTGATGGGTACTGGGTAAGCGTATACACTCTATTACTCCCTAGTTGTGTGAACTTCCTATGCCCATATTTCCTGAGAGTTTGTCGCAGTGTGAATGACTCAATATGTATATACACATGGAGCATAGAATCTGACACATGAAACTGATATTCTGTTCTTTATATTTTAGTCAAATAATTTCTCTCCATCAGGAATACTGCTCACTTATTTAATCTGCCACCATCTGGTTGGCTAATTATTTGAAGCCTTCCCTCCCCAGCTTTCTTGGTTTCTTCTGTTTATGTGTTTGCCTGACTCCCCTACCTTTTGGAACACAAGTGCAAAACGCTGGATTGATCAAAATCTTTGATTTATTACACACAAACTTCATTGGTACAGGTATGGACATTTATTATTAGTTTAGTATCCAAAAGTATCTACTTTAATGATTGGATGAATATCTACAAACATATTGCCAAAGAAGTGGACCAGTTAATGCCAACAGCTCCTATCTATCTGTGTGCTCCCCCTATTATATCACTCCTAGAAGTAATCCCTACTTTGTTTAATTAATTAAGTAATTAATTAAATGTTTATTTATTTCTGAGACAGAGAGAGACAGAGCATGAGTGGGGGAGGGGCAGAGAGAGAGGGAGACACAGAATCCGAAGCAGGCTCCAGGCTCTGAGCTGGTAGCACAGAGCCCAACACAGGGCTCAAACTCACAGACCATGAGATCATGACCTGAGCCGAAGCCGGCTGCTCAACCAACTGAGCCACCCAGGCACCCCAGTAATCCCTACTTCGAATGTGGGGTTTATCCTAGCTCATTTTATTTTGTAATCAATACATATGTATCTTTATTTTTTATTCAAATCTTCTCAATTCTTTCTTGATTTCTGAAACAAAATTGATTTCCAGATTACTATAGATATGTCTGAAATTTTTACTTTTTTTTTTAAAGCTCTTATTTATTTAAGTAATCTTGACTCCCAATGTGGGGCTCAAACTCATGACCCCGAGATTAAGAGTCCCACACTCTTCTGACTGACTCAGCCAGACACCCCTGAAAATTTCCTTTTAAGTCTTTGATTTGCAATAGTTTCAAAAAGTTGTTCATCTATTTCAGCCAAAGAATATCACATATTCTAGACGGGCCTCATTGCTTTGAAAATGTGTTGTTGTTGATATTGTTGTTTATACAATGTACTACTTTTCCTTTCCATAGGTAAAGAGAAAGTTTTGATGTCTGCCACCTAAAGCCATATCCTGAATTCATGCAGCTAGGCAACTAGAGATCATGTGAGTGCTGGAATGGTTTTTGCTTCTGAAAAAAGCCCCATGGATCCAAGAGGCTATCTTATTCACAGTTCCTTGCTTTGGCCCTGAAAATAGTATAAGAGATGAAGTAAGTCTGAAGGTGCTTACTTGATACTTCTTGCCATTACAGTAGGAAACCCCCAATGGACCATGTTTTTTTTTTTTTTTTTTTTGTACTTCTGGCTGAGAAACCAAGTTAGAGATATCTAAGAGGCCTAGATACACAAAGACTCTTCCTTATAATTGAATCCCTGTTTCAATAGTACCTGGTTAGGGCTGGTCAATATCAGATTCATGAATTCTAGCCAAAGCAGTTCTATTAGAAACTGCTCAATTAGTTTAATTAAAACTAGTCAAGCAATCATTAAAAAAAAATCAGTAAGAACTAACCACAAACCACCACCTCAAACTCATGTGGCACACATTTAGAACCAGGTCCTAGGACAGACAAAGATGTTAAACCTCTGTATGTAACCCTGTTCCCCGAAGTTTTCTCATGGTGCCTGCTTAATGCATCAAAATGTGAGGGTCTCAGCAAATCAGTTAAATAAGAATTATTCCTTTACTTTGACTCCTCAGAACAAATTGAGAGTAAAGACTGTCCTCAAAGAAATGCCAAGTCAGGGAAACAGAGGCTTCCTGAGACAGTAGCTAGCCAATTAAGTGAATCTATTTGTCCTAAATGTCAGTATCTTCTGAGTCAAGGATATGGTCTTGATAGAGGAATAGAAGATCTAAGAGACTCGTAAATACAGAGACCACATAGGGTTGCTGGAGGGATGGATGTTGGGTGGGGGATGGGCGACGTGAGTGACGGGCATTACTGAGGGCCTTGTGATGAGCACTGGGTGTTATTAAGTGATGAGTCACTAAATTCTACTCCTGAAACCACTATTACACAATATATTAACTAAATTGGATTTAAACAATAATAATAATAATTAACAGTGTAAAAGATCTGAAGTATCTTTAAATCCTAAATTTTCTGGAATCCAGCATTCTTTCATACAAAATAAAATCTAACCCTTGGGACTGAATGAGTCTTAGAAGAGAAATTAAACAGTTTGTGGATAAAGTACAAGGAATCATGAATCACACTGTAAACCAGCACAAAATGAGGTCATCTTAGATATATCACTAAGAAGATACATGCAGTACTTATTTCTGGGGTAAGCTGTTCTGACCTCGACATTCCCTAAAATATAGGGTATAAAAACTTTAGCTTTCTAGGCCAAATTGAGATATCAAATAACCTTGGCTCTAGAAAAAATAGAACTTTAGACCTGGGAAAATATGTGGCAAGTAAAAGAAAAAATATATTAAAAGTGTTTGTGTCATAACCATTTAAAAATACATTTCTGTGTTTTTGAACATAAATTTATCAAGTCAATTCCTTTTTAAGGCATTTAAAAGAAATTATTTTCCAAATTAAAGTTATTCAAATCCAAATATTGCATTTTTAAAAGAATGGTTTGCAACACTAAGTACCACTTTTCTTACAGGTCATTTTTAAAAAAGATTTCTACAAATAGGAAAGTAAAAATAGACCACTGCCTTGTAGCTTCTGTTCTGTTCTGGGGAAAGAAGAAATAGAGGAGGAAGAGGACAAATGGAATATCCTTGACTTTAAAAGTAAACATTTTTTTTTTAATAGGAAGCAAACTTCTGCATTTTCAAAGGTGATTTCCTGAAATCTTTGTTTTGGAAAGTATTTTATTTTTCTTTTCAGGTAAACATGGTAAACACTTTTATCTCAGTTCATATAGAGAAACCATTCTAACAAATCATTTCCTTGCCTGATTTTGAAGATGTCATCAGTTATACATGAAACATCCACTAAGTGAATCAATTGTTTTGGTCGATTTTTGACAGCAGCTCTTATCCATAGCTGTGCATTTGAATCACCAGGAGTGTTTTTAAAAAATATACCGATGTGTGGATATCAGTGCATTTAAAACTCTCCCCTGGTTATAGAAATAAGCAGCCAGATTTGAAAAACACTGCTTCAGGGAATCACTAGAAAAAATATAACACTAAATTTTAAAATGTGACATAGAAACACATATACTTTTAACAATCCTTATGAGAATTCATATTTATTGGATCTCTTTAGAATATTAAGGTATGTATAGTAGCTGGAATTTGTACTGAGCTTCACTGGAAAAAAAAAAGAATGATAGATACAGGGAGACAACCCCACCTGTGATAGTACATAATATGTGAGTCAGAAGGTAGAGGGCAGTGAGAACCGCCGCACAATCCAGGCAGAAATGTCAAATAGTGGATGTTTGTTTTTAGTGATCTCTTATTTTTCCTTCAACACACTTCTTATTTTTCCCCCAGTTTCTTTGTGTCCTCAAGTATCTTTTTGAGTCAGTAAAATAGCCCTGCAAACTCCACTCTTCCTTGCCCAGATTCATACATGCCTGAATGTTCACTTTCTTTCTTCCCTTACCATCCGTGTCATTAAAATTCCCATTTTCCAAATCAAAACCACAATAAGATATTATTTTACTCCAGTTAGGATGGCTAAAATCAAAATTACAAGACAAAACAGGTGTTGGTGAGGATATGGAGAAAACAGAACCCTCAGGCTCTGTTGGTAGCAATGTAAATTGGTGCCGTCACTATGGAAAACAATAAGGAGGTTCCTCAAAAAATTAAAAATAGAAATACCATATGATCCAATCATTCCACTCTTGGGTATTTTCCCAAAGAAAACAAAAACACTAACTCAAAAAGATATATACACCCTTATGTTTATTGAAACATTATTTATTATGTAGCCAAGATACAGAAGCAACCTAAGTGTCCAGCAATAGATGAATAAAGAAAATGTGACACACACACACACACACACACACACACACACACAGGAATATTACACAGCCATAAAAAAGGATGAGGGATGTGCCATTTGAAATGTGGATGAACCTAGTGGGTATTATGCTAAGTGAATAAAGTCAGACTGAGAAGACAAAGACTGTATGTTTCCACCCATAAGTGGAATCTAAAAAAATGAAAAAAAAACCCAAAAAGAATCAGGCCTATAAATACAGAGAACAAACCGACGGTCGCCAGAGATGAGGTAGGTGGGGTTGGGAAAGATGGATGAAGGGGAGAGGGAAATACAGGCTTCCGGTTAAGGAATGAATAAGGCACAGCATAAGGAATACTGTCAGTGATACTGTGATAGTGATGTAATGATACAGATGTAGCTACACTTGTGGTGGACATAGTATAACATTTAAACTTGTCAAATCACTAAGTTGAACACCTAAAACTAATGTAACATTGTGTATGAACTAAACTCAAGCAAAAAAAGAGAAAGATGTCCATTTTCTTCTTTTCACCTCAGAATGGAAAAACAGCCAACTAAGCTAAGCTGCACAAAACTGACAGCACTTTAAACTATCAGATTAATGTCAAAAACTAAAGAACTTTTCACTTAAATCAAAATATAATTTGTACTATTTGAGCTAACATGACCAAAGAAAGTAAAAAAATACAGATTTTGTGTCGTTAAAACACTTTGGGTAAGGAACATTTATTAATTAAAAAATATTTACTGGCTATTAACTATATCTGGGGACTAAAATAGGTAATAATGATATAGAAATTAATAAGGGATAGTCCCTGGATTCCAGAAGTTTGTAAATGTAGTAGGACAAATGTGTAATAAAGAGTTAACAAAAATGATACTGGTCACATAGGAGCCACTTCTTAGTGGAGAAATTTCAAAGAATACCAACGATCCTTTTATCACACCAGTCAGATAATGGATAACTTTCCTTCCACATATGGATAAAATACATATTGTGCTTGTTTAAAAGAAAATGATTAACGAAGCAAGAACACATTTTCTGGATTAAATATTTTTAGAGAATCTGAGAACATGTTTATTTTTAGTCTCTTAAAGTGAGAAGATAAATTCAAAATGTCACATATTTAAAAAAGTACATTAATTAAATAATATGCATTTGCCATCTATAAAGTTTTTCACATTTCCCTCTGTAAACCTCCACCATGTTTCTACTTTTAATCTTCATACAGACTAATTGAAGCTAAGAGAGATAGAGAAAAATTTGGAAATACCAAGGTGAGAAAAATGAGATACTTTGTTGACAGGTGATAATACCCAAACTTTAAAAAAATGTGATATATGTGAACAGAATGTGTACTTTTCAATAAGTATATGTATATTCATCAAATTAGAAGGCAAGTTGTCATAATGAAAAAGAGTATACACTTTATAGGTAGAGAAATCTAAGCATTTAATTTAGTAGTGATAATAATAATAAATGGATACATTCCCTACTTTTTAAAAATGTTTTATTTATTTTTGAGAGAGAGAGAGAGCGAGTGTGAGTGGAGACAGAGAGAGAGGGAGACACAGAATCTGAAGCAGGCTCCAGGCTCTGAACTGTCAGCCCAGAATCCGACGCTGGCCTCCAACTCATGAACAGTGAGATCTTGACTTGAACCAAAATTGGACACTCAACCGACTATGTCACCCAGGCACCCCAGTTCCCTGCTTTTTAAAGTAGTTTCAAATATTGTGTCTTGATCAAATATGAAGAACCTTTTTGCTAACATGGATATAAATGTTATAAATACAAAATCACATGTTTCTGCAGATACTGTTAATATAATTTTGTAATTGATTTAAGTTTGGGGGTAAATAGAATTTTCATTATAAAGATTTTGTTAATTTAAGTAATTATAATAATATATACATTAATAATATAGAAAAACTCTGGTATCAAAATAAAAGAGTAATATTCAATTAATATACTTATTTGGATTTAATCACAGGTTCTCTAAAATGCTTTCCTGTCCTTTTTACATATTCAGACCTGTTATGTGCAATAAGGCATCATGTCCAGTGAATCAGTTTTTATTTATAAACAATAAAGTCCAAAAAATTAACAGAATTACCAAAATATTTATGAAAAAATCTTATCCATGACAGCTTTTGTTAGCTCTGATGAGGTGTTAGTTATTCACTGAGATGACGTTCCCCTCTTACGTCCTAATATGACTCTGGAATATCATTGAAGCTTAAAGAAGCATTTTTCATTTAGTTTGGAGGAAAAAGTTTCATATTATCATTACTCTTTTATGACTCATATCAAAACTTTCTGTTTCACCTAGGCGGCTCATGGTACCACGGTCAGCCTGCCTCACCCAATGCACGTCTGATTAAAAGAAAATACAGTGTCTTTTTGAAATTACAGTTTTCTATCAGTATGTCACTTTTTTGTTTTTGTAATGGAGGTGACCTTGATAGAAGACCTATGGAATGATGAGTTTTCACAGTTCCACACACATGAGTAACCCCCTCTGATACAAAGACAGGTAAAATTCAAAATTTAAAATCTCAGATAGAAAGGTATCTCAAGTCCCTTCCCAGCCAATCCTCACCTTCACAATTTCTCAACCAATGATTCCTTGGATTCTTATCCCATCCCCACCTCACACAGATGAAATTGTACAGCATTATTCTTTTCTGTCTGCTATCTTTTGCCAGCATGTTGTTGAGAATCACCCAGGTCGTGGTAAATAAAGTTTTGGTTTTCTGTCTCTGATGATTCAGTAGTAATATTCCATGATATTGGTATATCATCATCAGTTTATCCATTATCGTGTTGCTGAACATTGGACGGTTTCAGTTTGGGCTACTATGAAAAACATGTTTCCTACAAATATTTCTACATAAGACTATTTCCTTTATACACATCTTCATTTCTTTGGGGGACACCAGTATTTCCAATTTAGTTCATTTTTATAGGGGTTAAGAGTTCTTTCTATGTGGTTTAAATCTGCATTCCCTTGATAACGAATTTAATATTTTTGAACAGTAGGTTAAAGGATACATGCTTACTGATGTATAACACATGAAGCCAGGCTGAGGGATGGTCATTAAGCACAATTTCCTATGTTTCATCAATGTCTGTATGGTCCAGAACAGTAAATTAAAGTCATCAACAGCACTGACATTGTCATTTTGATGAATCAACTATAGGACAAATTATTCCTGTACTTACTACATTTTACAATCATTGATATGATTTAAGTCACTTTCAACACATATTCTGTTGCCTGAGATTGAAAGGCCTTGAAGTTGGGCAGAAAGACAAGAAAGAGTGGGGCTTGGAGAAGCTTCATAGTTTGAGGCAGAAAATCTGTTGCAAATAGGAGACTGACCATAAGACATAAAGTAAGAGCCAGACCAAGGACATCTCAGCTAATGCAATGGGTTGAGTTGGCAATGTTAGAGCCAGATGACATGATGTGCCGACCATATTTATTTCTTTGGATGAATACAAGTAGCTATGCCGACCAAATATCAGAGGCTTCCCTGTCGATGCCATGACTGTGCATCTGCCTTTTCACAATTTTTACCTATCCTGCAAAGGAAGGGGAGTGGGAAAGATGAGTTGCCAGAAAATACTCTTATTTCACTATTTATACTGAATTAACATACGTTAGGGTTGACGCTCATGTTAGCAGTAACTTCAGGAGAGAAAGTTAGAGTTGAATTTTTGGACATATTTCTGTGCTGAGGTTTTTACTTGTGTATATTCTTGTTTAGTTAAGACCAACTCAGACAAACCCTTAGATTTACCTCCTGTCTCTAGATCCATCTATCATGAGTTTGAAATTAAATGCACAGGTGTGTTGTAACTCAGATGCCATTACATTTTCGATAGCATCATAACAAAGGAAACTAACAGGGCACCTGGGCGGCTCAGTTGGTTAAGCGTCATACCCTTGATTTTGGTTCAGGTCATGATCTCATAGTCATGAGATTGAGCCCTGTGTTGGGCTTTGCTGAGTGTGGAGATGGCTTGGGACTCTCTCTCTTCCTCTCTCTCTCTCTTTCTCTCTAAATTAATACACATTAGAAAAAATTTTAAAGAAACTTACAAACTTTAGTTCTCATTTTAAATTGAAAGGTGAACTGCTCGTTTTTTACATAGAAAACATTAATGTAAATCCCCTTATTGTCTTTAATACTGTCAAAAAAACATCCTCTTTCAATTCCCCTTTTCACATGTGAATTCCTTCACATGTGAATAAATATAAAAACAGACTCCCTTTTTCAGATTTGAAACAGTGACTGCTAAGGACAGATTCTGACACATTCCCGGTAGCTTACAGGTGGCTCAGGTTAGACTGCCTTTCGGTTCCTAGGCGGCTTGTTACTCAGAAGGAAAGAGAAACTTGTCTAGATTTAAAACTACTTTTCTTTTAAATAAATGAAACCTTGCTTTGATGGCACCTTTTATTGTAAGAAATTGTCAACTGACTCTTGAGGGATTCTTAGTACAGATTCATTATCTTCCATGAGTGATGTCAATCAGCAGAGGATATACAAAACTTCTGTACTAAGAACTCTCAGATAATCTGGTTAAAACAAAATTATTCATTACCAAAGATCTGTTCTCGGGTCTTCTATCTCCTTGGTGAAGATTTCCTCCTTGCCTTTTTTTTTTCTTCTGTACATACCTTCCTAATCTCTCCCCTCTTTCTTCTGATCTCTTTAGAAAACCTTTCTGATCACATAGTTCCTTTAATATCTGCATTTACTTTTTCATTTTGATTTCCTTCTGTAGGTTTTGCTTGCAACCCAGTGAGTCATGCTCAAAAAGAGCTAGAATCCAGAGGAGATGTATGTCAGTAAATTAAAATGTGCAGTCCTCTGATATGGATAAGGACTTATTTGTTCATTACAATTAACAAAAGCGCAAATAAAAATTCCAATTCATTACATGATGTAACAATAAAACACTTATGAATAGAAGTCCTGAGATATTTTGGAAATTAACCTGAGAGAGTAAAAGAGGGAGGGATTTGTTAATAGTTTTTTCACTAGTTTATTCACAGTGATTAAGATCTATTTATATAATGGAAGGTAGATCAGATTCAGAAATAGGAAAAAAATCTTGACTCAGAGCCTAAAATAAAATGGAATTACCTTGAAAATAAAGCATATTATCGGCAAAAACACTTACCTCAATGCTTTTCTACACAATATATATTTCATTTGGCTTCATTACACAACAAACTGTTGATATTCTATCAATATTGCCAAATGCCATGATCAGATGAGGTAGTGCTATAAAGAAATTATATAGTAGGTTGAAATCCAAAGGGAATAGCAATTTATGCAAATACAGTAGGAAACATACAGGTATTTCATATCCACCTACCATTCTATTCCTGATATTCTTTGGGATTTCTCAATTCAAGCAGAGGATGAAATGTTCCATTTAGTTAATTATAAAACAAAAATATCTGCAAATCAGATTACCAAATATTTATTGAATATATATTGTTTACATGTTACTATTATTTTCAAAGGTTATAAAAATTTTAGAAGTTGGGGATATCAAACATAAATAGACAATAAAATAACAATTAAATGGAATAGAAATTTCATAATTCAGTACATGGGTTTTTGTGATAGCAGTGATGCAGAAAAGATGAGTTTTGATCTATAGGCTGGAGAAATCATCGTGAATTGGCTTTCATGGGTGAGTGACATGGAGGGATATTTCAGTATCGACTTAGCTTACTATATTGATCATTACCAATATATCTTAATGAAATGAAAATGAGATCACTTATTGTCCTTTGGGTTGTCTCAGTTCAAACAGAAGCTAATTTATATTTGCCAGTTAAATAATCTGGCCAGCTACATCTTGAGTATATTATTGACAAAAGGGAAGGAAACAATGTATACCACCTTCAAAATATAGGGCACCTCGGTGGCTCAGTCGTTTAAGCATCTGACTTCAGCTCAGGTCATGATATCATGGCTCATGAGTTCGAGCCCTGTATCGGGCTCTGTGCTGACAGCTCAGAGCCTAGAGCCTTCTTCGGATTCTGTGTCTCCCTCTCTTTCTGCCCCTCTCCCACTCATGCTCCGTCTCTCTCTTTCTCTCTCTCAAAAATAAATAAACATTAAAAAAAATGCTAACCAGGAAGATTTATAGTCATCACTCTTTGGCATTCTAAAAGGAAAATTAGACTTTGCATGTTGTACATTTGGATTGAAGTTTGAAAAAAAACCAAAAAACAAAGAAACAAACCTAAAAGTGCATTGGGTGATCCACTACTTAAGTATTCTGTTTTCATCCCTGAAAAGGGATTTTCTGTAAATCATCTTGGCTGTTCCCACCACTCACCACTCCTTAATATTTCTTTGGGAGTAGGATGAGCTACCCGGTAGGGGTCGGAGTCTTCATCCAAATGTCTCACTCAACTAAGTGCAGCCATGGGGGACATTTTGTTTACTGTCTGCCCTCTATCTCCCTGCCCCCTGCCACCAGTCCACACTTACTCCAAAATCGCAGAAGACAGATGGGTCGATAATATCTATTCTACAGTTTTAAGCATTCCTTTGCATGCGCTATTCCAAGAACAGTAAAAAGTTATGAAAACATCTTTTTAATCTCGAATGAGTTCCTTCTTTTATCAGTTAAACTAAACAGAATCATATGTTAGTTATACATCTGCTAATTCTTTGTTTTTTCTCAGTTGACTCCAAACTTAGTGGAAAAAAGTGATTCTCTGCCTTTACTCGTGCATTTTAATCCATAGTTTTAATTTCTCACAAACTTTCACTGCCAAAAATCCTCACTATGTAACTATCCCTTTTAACTTTTTGACTTAGAAATTAAATGCATATTTATAAAATTGAATTGTAAAAGATCAAAATCAGAAAACATATGGTTATATTCTGACTTTATCACAAATCATTCCAGTTCCTATTTGAAGGGCTAACATTATTTTATATAGAAGGAATAAAGTTAACTTTATTAATTCCAATAATACAGTTCACCTAATACCAAATGTTATCATAAAAAATACCTGCATGCAGTTAAATTTGCTAAGTAGAAGGGGAGAAATGGAAATAAAGGAGAAACACTGAAAAATAGTTCAAGTGTCAATTAAAATGAGGCTAATATCAGGTAAAGTGATCAGAGAGATAAAATTTACTTATCATTTACATGAGCAAGATAAAATGGTCTAATTTTATTAAAAAATCAAATTTGTCCAAATAATGTTGGGGACTGAATGAGAAGGACCAATATTTTTCTTAAAAGAAACTATAAATGGCTATTTGATTATTTTGTAATAATAATAAACAGTGATATTTTAAACAACATAACATAAAAAACTACTGCTATAGTATTTTGAATTCATAAAATGGATTATATTGCAATTATATCATTCTTTTCAATGCTGCTAAGCCTGCTCCTTTCTTCTTTCCTTCTATCCCTTCCTTCTTCCTTTTCATTTCAACATGGGTGAAATAATTCCCAGAATATAGAGGTATTTTGAGAATCAAATGAAAAACTATACACTACTATAGTGCTTAGAATATAGCTGACTGTCAATAAATGGTAGCCTATTACAATTACCCTAAGTGGTATCACACGCTTGAATCTATTGCTTTAGTTATAAGAATATATAAGATGTTCATTTGCACAGAAATAAAATTCAGGTAGGATATTTCTTATTGATTCCATGTGGCAAGACTTTATGTCCTGAATCATTAGGATCAAAAGTTTGAAATTTTATTCTAAATTATAAATTGTAGGTGGTACTATTTATATGTCAATCTTTTTTTGTCTCCTTTGCCTTGAATATAGCTGCAGAATGAGTTACTCTAAGTTTTCTTGGTACTCATTCTCCTGTCCGCACATAATCATTTCTCACAAAAACTATGAAAATTAAAATTAACAAGTAGTGAAACAGAGATGGCTAAGGGTTTCCATGCTTATGATATCACAGGGGTTGGATAAATCACAGTAAATAATCTATAACCTTTTGCTTTACTCTCTTCAACATTGAGTGTGTAACAGTCCACTAAAATGTTACCAGGAGGTTGCAAAAATTAGCATTCTAGCAAAACATTGTGCATTAATTTTTATTTAAGATGATGCAGAAGATGATAGGCACAAAAGAGTGGCATCAAATTTAATAGCATTTAAAATACTTTAAAAAGTTAAATATATGAAGGTGTCAAACTATTTTGCACACATCAGTAATTTCTAATGAACTCAGTGGTTATTCATCAACCTAGACAGACATAGGTTAGAAAGACGGAGGTTTAGGAGTTCATATATTTTTTTTGAGAAATACATATTTCTCATATTACTATTACATATAATGAAATGATGTAGCTAAACCAAGTAATATAATAAAAAAAATCCTCCAAACTATTTAGCACTCTTGAAACAAACTTTAAATTATATTCTTCCTCTGTTTTTAAATTGTTGGGGCGCCTGGGTGGCGCAGTCGGTTAAGCGTCCGACTTCAGCCAGGTCACGATCTCGCGATCCGGGAGTTCGAGCCCCGTGTCAGGCCCTGGGCTGATGGCTCAGAGCCTGGAGCCTGTTTCCGATTCTGTGTCTCCCTCTCTCTCTGCCCCTCCCCCGTTCATGCTCTGTCTCTCTCTGTCCGAAAAATAAATAAACGTTGAAAAAAAATTTTTTAAATTTGCTTAGGAATCAATTATACCATTTTAGATAAGTTTGTAACAAGTATTATTATTATTCTGATATCACAAATTGAAAAAGTAAGATGGAAACACATTTTCTTTCCTAAAGCAACAAGCAAGTTAATGAAATAAAAAATGAAAGAAAAATACTGAAGAACTTTTCTTGCTCTTCTGATGCCATATCCCTTTGCTCATGGTGAGTCATTTCATAGTTTCATCCATTTGTTAATATAACTAAGAGAAACTAAGGAATATCCCTGAGAACTCAATATACAAAAAACTTCTTGAAAATAAAGAAAACTATAGTTAGGTACTATAATATAGTAATAATATACTAATTTTAATGTTGAGGTTATATTATGCATATTAAGAGTAAGAGATTTACTTATATGATGTTTTTTATAAATGAAACATTTCCTATGTGATAAAATTGCCAGTCAAAAAATGAATCAGAGGTAATATGTCAACATAAATTTTGTTAAAACTAATTTCACAATTTCATAAAACATTTAAAATAAGTTATTTTAAAACTACTTTGTTTTATGAATTCTATGGCCTTTGCTCTTACAAAATTGAAGGTCACCTATAATTTCTCCTCCAGTGTTAATATTCTTTTGTCTCTATGTAAAATGTGGTCACGCTCTCCTTGCTGATGTTCTTATCTGTCTTGGTATTTAGGCCCCTGAACTATTTTAGAATCCCCTCATTCTCCTCCTGATTTTCTTTCTCCTTTCCAATTCTTTTTGGTGGATTATTCTCTATATTCTCTGAAAGCGAGGGTGATTCAATATTAGCTTTTGGCCATTTGGGCATTAATTTTTGTATCATCCTTGAGAGCTTATCAATTCTCACAGCTTTAGAAATCAACTCTCTAGGCATGATCCTAAAACTTGTTTTGCATTCATATTTCTTTCTAAATTATGGGGCTAAATTTTTGAGTGCCTCATGAGCCCTGTAACTTGGAAGTCTTACTATCATTCCCAAACTCAGGTTGCCTAAAACAAAAGTAAAGCCTATTCATAAAAATTTTTCCCTTCATTTATGTTATCAGTATCCAGATTAGTAATTTCCAAGACCATAGTTCTAACTTCATGGCTACTCTATCATTTTTTACTGATTCTGTTAACTTCCGTGTAACAATTTTTTTCTAATTTTTTATTAACCCCCTTTTTATTTTTTTTTATTTTATTTTTTTTTAGCATTTTTTTTTCAACGTTTATTTATTTTTGGGACAGAGAGAGACAGAGCATGAACGGGGGAGGGGCAGAGAGAGAGGGAGACACAGAATCGGAAACAGGCTCCAGGCTCTGAGCCATCAGCCCAGAGCCTGACGCGGGGCTCGAACTCACGGACCCCGAGATCGTGACCTGGCTGAAGTCGGACGCTTAACCGACTGCGCCACCCAGGCGCCCCAACCCCCTTTTTATAATAAATGCTATAGGTACAGCCAAACCACACCTGAATCACAACTGATTAAATGACTTTGCCTCTATGTTCACTGTTATTAATAATTTTAAAATACACATCATTAATGAGCTCCTAGTTGGATACAAAATATGTACGAATCCATTAGTTATATACTCCAGTCTTACAATACATATTATTGCCCTCTATTAAATAACATCAACAATAGCCAAATTATGGAAGCAGCCCAAGTTTCCATAGACTAATGAAGGGATAAAAAAAGATGTGGCATATATATTCAATGGAATATTACTCAGCCATAAAAAGGAATGAAATCTTGCCATTTGCAATGACATGGATGGAGCTAGAGAGTATTATACTAAGTGAAATAAGTCAATTGGATGAAGACAAACACCATGTGATTTCACTCATACATGGAATTTTTAGAAAAACAAATGAGCAAAAGGGAAAAAAATAGAGAAAGAGGCAAATCAAGAAACATACTCTTAACTATAGAGACCAAATTGATGGTTACCAGAGTGGAGGTGGGTTAAATAAATGATGGGGATTAAACAGTGCACTTGTTGTGATAAGCACTGGGTGTTATATGGAGGTGTTGAATCACTATATTGTACACCTGAAACTAATATTACACTGTATATTAACTAACTGGAATTTAAAAAAATTAGAAAAAGATATACCATTTTATGTATATATATATGTGTGTGTGTGTGTGTGTGTGTGTGTGTGTGTATCTTACCCTTTCGCTTCACTCATAGTTTTTAGAGATTACCAAAGGTTAATATGGAGTAATTATGGTGCTAATATGGAATATTTTCCTTCCTTACTCCTTTCCTCCTTCCCTTCCTTCTTCCCTCTCCCCTTCTTACCTTCTTCCACATATTCTTTCTGTTTCACTTCTTTCCTCACTTCCTTCTTTCCTACATTGTTTTGTCATTAAAAAGTATGGGGCGCCTGGGTGGCTCAGTCGGTTGGGCGTCGGACTTCAGCTCAGGTCACGATCTCGCGGTCTGTGAGTTCGAGCCCCGCGTCGGGCTCTGGGCTGATGGCTCAGAACCTGGAGCCTGCTTCCGATTCTGTGTCTCCCTCTCTCTCTGCCCCTCCCCCGTTCATGCTGTGTCTCTCTCTGTTTCAAAAATAAATGAACGTTAAAAAAATTAAAAAAAAAACCTAATATAGATAGTAATGCACCCAAAACCTGAACTTGCTTTTTCACTTACTAGGTCATGAACCATCGTCTGGGTAAGTACATACTGTCTTTTTTTTTTTAATTGATAAAATCTATTGTATGTCTACACCACAATTTAGTTAACAATAACCATTCCCTTTCTGATGGACACTCAAGTTGTTTCTCGTTTTTGTTTGCTCATTTTGAGAGGCAGTGCTATAAAAAACATTCATCTGTGTGTGCATAAAAAAATAAATAACATCTTTCAAGTATATTATCATTGTGACATTTAAAATATTTTTTAATGGTTATTTACTTTTGAGAGAGAGAGAGAGAGAGAGAGAGAGAGAGAGAGAATGGGGAGGGGCAGAGAGAGAAAGAGGATCTGAAGCAGGCTCTGAGAGTGGAAAGCCCAATATGGGCTCAAACTCACGAACTGTGGGATCATGGCCTGAGCTGAAGTTGGAGATTGAGCCGACTGAGCTACACAGGCATCCCTCATCGTTGTAACATTTCCACATGCACCTCTTTATGGAAATATTACCCTAACTCCTTTAGAATTTTGCATCTCTAGAATGTAAGCTCTGATAGGGTGGAAATCATTGTCTGTTATGTTCAGTTATGGTTTCCAATACCTAAAAAAAATGCCTAGCACATGGTAGGTGTCCAGAACTGTAAAGGGGCTGAGACTTATTCTCCTTTCAAGCTAACAGAAGATCCTTGCATAAGAGACAAGTGTTTTATTTGTTCGTTTTTGTTTTTGTTTTTACTCACAGCAAAAATGGTACAACGAGCTTCATGGTGTTCTGGCTCCCAATGCTTCCCAGATCTCATGGCAATGATTCGGATGGACCAAAATGGATGTAACACAGGAAGTATTTTTGCTCCCATCTGAAGACCTCCAATTTCATAAAATGTCAATCTTTTATCAGGTGATACAATCAAAGCAGCCCAAGCTTTGCCCCAGAGGGATCATAAACCTTATTATTGTGGCTAGCAAACAAATCTCATTGCTCTAGAGGAAGACACCATCTCTATCTTTCTGGGTGGTAAACTCTGTACACAGCCCTGAAAATATGGTCTGGAACAAAAGCTGTCAGTGCTTTTGCTAGCAAGATGTCCGGAAACATAAGGAACCTGTAGAGAATTGTCTCCCAAGAGGTGGTGCTCTAAAACTATTTTTAGACAAAATGAAATAGAGAAACTTTTGATTTTACTTAGGTGGACATTTTTCTCTTCATTCTCTTGAATTAGTCCTCTTTTCTATGTCTTTGGCTTCATTTTCAGCAGCGTTTTCTCCATTGCCTTCCAATACTGAATCTTCCATTCATTTTTTAAGGTTGAGTTCAAGTCTAACCTGATATAGCCTGTTTTATTTCTTCTCTGAATTTTACAGGGATTAATACACAGTTCAACTCACTTCATCCCTATAAATACATATTTTACTGTATTTAGGGAAAACTGAAAGGGAAACAATGCACTATGCCTCAAAAAAAAATCCTTTCCTTAAATTAAACTTCCCCTTGCCCAATGTTCTAATACCAGATATTTATTTAAATTTTACTTTAGCAGAGGGACACCTCAGTTGATTGAATCTTGAACTTGATTTCAGTTCTGGTCATGATTCCAGGGCACTGGGATTCAGCCCCAAGTCAGGTGCCATGTGTGGAGCCTACTTAAAATTTCCTCTCTCTCTCTCTCTCTGCCTCTCTGCCTCTCTCTCCCACTTGCTTTCTTCCTCTCTCTAAAATAAAAACATTTTTTTTTACTTTAGCAGAAAAGATAGTCTATATTCAAGTATATATAACATATTCATAGACAAATACCTGCTATACTATATTAACTAACGGGGAAAGAAAACTCCAGATCCAGTATCACTCCTAATAAATTAATCAACTCATATTCTTTGTAGTTTAAGATAGAATAGTCTGTCAGAAATAAGCCACTACACTTTCCTCCATCTAGAACAAACTAGAAGTTGATGTCATTATAATGTGAACTGGAAAGAAGGAAAGGGCAATGCCAGACTTATTTGAATCTTCCACTTACCATGATGCATTACTCTTTGGATTGTATAGACAAGAGGTTTTCCACTGAAATGTCATTCTTTAAATCTCTATTCTATGAAAAATAATATGAAACCCAGGTCATTTTTATGACACTCAAGTATAAAATGATAAAATCCTAAATTTAATGGGGCATTATGTACTTGTCCTAATTTCCCTTCAGATAAAGAATAAAATATCTCTCTGATTATCTTTTAAAATATATTTATCTATGTTTATTTATAAATTAATGTGGGCTTATATTACAGATTACCTGTTAAATCTCTAGTATAATACTTCCTTATTTGATTAACTTCTTATATGAGTTTTGTGTAATTAATATTATCTTTGTTAGAGTTTAATAATGTTTTTTCTTTTTTCATATTGTTTCTTGAATTATTGTGTACTCTTTGACATAGAAAATGAATACTTAAACCCAGTATTTCTATTATGATCATATACAAATGTTAAATAGTGGTACCTGAATAAAATTAGGCTATTAATTTGTGAGTGGCAATAAGCATTAATATAAGACAGTATAACAATAATTCACTTCAACTCCTTTAACACCTTTCTCTATATATCCATATTTATCTATATCTATCTATATCTTCTCTATCTCTATATTTATATATAATTAATATATATTAATATTATTATATTATATATTATATATATAATTAGGAAATGATGAATAAACATTAATGCATTATGCCTTAACAGAAATCCTTTTCTTAAACTTAAAATTCCTATTATACAATGATTTGTTAATTATATACTAGACACATAAGATTTGGTTTTAATTCTATTTCACTAAGAAAACTGCCTCCACATCTAGTGCATATAATCATGTATTTGGTAAATATATATCAAAACATATAAACTGATATGTAGTAGGTAAACTCTGATAAGCATGTATTATTTCTAATAAATAAATTAGCTAATAACTTTTGTAGTTTAAAAAAGAACAGCTTGTCACAAATGAGCATCTGTTCTCTCCTCTTTCTGGAAATAAGGTCAAGTGGTGGAGACCATCATGAAGGTTGCAGAACTGAGACACTGTCCTCCTAATTGAGAGGGTGCTTCTTTATCGACTGGTTGGGAGGAAAAAACAATGTTTCACAATAACCATGGCTTCCATTTTGTCTCTTTCTTTTCTAAATTAATGCAGGATGCTGAGTGGCTTTTTTAAGTTCTTGGATATAATTACTTCAATAATCATCTTAAACTGTGAACATATACTCAAGTACCTGTTATTCATTTCAGAAATTAAATTTGTTTATTGGAATAAAATTATAATAATATTTTGTACATAAAATAATTTAGATTTCTTCCCTTTATCCATCATCTTAAATGTTTCCTTAAATTAAAAATTTTATATGACTTTTTGGGCACCTGGGTGGCTCAGTTGGTTAAGCATCAACTTCAGCTCAGGTCATGATCTCACGGTTCGTGAGTTTGAGCCCCGCATCGGGTTCAGTGCTGTCAGCTCAGAGCCTGGAGCCTACTTCAGATTGTGTGTGTGTGTCTCTCTCTGCCCTTCCCCTGCTCGCACTCTGTCTCTCTCTGTCTCAAAGATAAATAAAACATTAAAAAAATTAAAAAAAATTTTATATGACTTTTCTTTTTTTAGCTTTAAAAACAGGTGCTACCCTTTTTCTCATGGCATTTTAATTTCTATTTGCTTTTATGTTCACCAAAGACTGAATGTAACCTATAAACACACAATGCTTGTGTCCTGCCCAATTTCCTTAAAGAAACATTAAGTGAATCTTGATTCACTTTTGTGCTCCTTTTGCCTTTTAGTAGAATCTACTGTTATTCAATGCCTTGCTTAACATTACTCTTTTGTCTCTTAGGTAAATATCCCAAATAATATGTTTTTTACTTTTGAGTTGTATGACCATACTTAAGTCAATATCTATCTTACAGATACATTTGTTGTTGTTCTATTATGAATAATACTGATGGTGCATGGCTTCTGGTGTATGAGACTATATTCCTGGAAGTGTGATTGCTGGATCATAAGGATTGTACAAGTTCAACTTTATAAGATAATGTAATGCCAAATTGATTTTCTCAATAGCAGTACCAATTTGTCCTTAAGAGTGTATCTGCTGTTCCATATCTCATCAACAATTGAAACTGATACTATTTTTTTTTCTATCTGGTAGCTAAACTTACTTTCCGAGTACCACTTATAAAGAGTTTATGATTTCCTCAGCAATATGAAATGCTAACCTCATCATACATTAGACATTCATATAAGGCAGTCTTTTTGACTCCTTTTTTCTATTTGTTCCTGTGCACACTCTCTTGGTTCCCATGGCTGTAGAACGTCCTGATATCTTGTATAGCAGGTCTCTTACCTGCTTCTTATCAAAAAATGTCTTTCAAAACTTTTCTTTGCATTTTGTCTCCTGAATGATTAACCCAAAGATTATTGTGGGTTAATACTTGGCAAAACAGATAAAAACCTGAAATTTAAGTTAATAAGGAAAGGCTTTTTTTTTAATAAGGAAAATTTTTAAGACATATTTCTATGTACCTTAATTCATAGATTTTGATAAATATCTGCTTCTCCTGAAACACAAAACTGTTCAAGGTACCTTATCAATAGTCTAGTTTTGTAATATAATAAACTGTGTCTGAAAAAAGTAAATCCTATTTTTATTACTTTTAACATCCTGTTCAATTTCAATGTCATTTTCACTTTTCTATCAAAGATAACTTTCAGTTGAAAAAATAAATTTTTCATTTACTAATGGACACTGGATACCTAAGCAGGAATCAATGCTGAGAATAAAGGGTGAAACTGGAAAGACTATGAACACTGAATAAACTCATGCAATTCACACTGTAATCAAATTCAGGGCTTTATATGTCTGCTAATGCTAGACATTCACACTTGTGTTCTGAATTGAAATCCTATTCAATTAACCTATTTTGAGTTTACTCATGGTGAGCCAGTGGCCGCAATGCAGTAACTTCACACATAACGTCATTTTCTCTCTTTTGGTTAATAAAAAAGAAACTGCCTATGACACATATTTTGAACAGGCGAAGGTAGAAAAGGTATCAGTTTGCATACAGTTTAGCTTATTAAAATAATAATGACTTAACAAAAGGCTTAAGATGTGAAAATGTAAGCAAGATGGAACAAAGTTGTTTTCCATTTAAAATAAATATAAAATAAAAATTCAGATTGTTCTTCTAGTTTGTCATTTATTATGCTGCAGTATTTTAAAACCTTGATTATACAAATTAATATAACTTTGCATAGTTTCAAATTAAACACAGATATTTATGAGAAAAGATAACTGTTCTTAATATTATAACTCAAGATAGCTTTTGAGCTGTCATCTACTATACTTTTTAGGCTAATTTGGGTTTATATATAATCCTTAATGAATGTGCAAGGACTGAAAGAAGAACTCAGTAATTACTTTCTCAAATTATCTATTTTAATTATATTCTAGCTATATGCAAAAAGGAAGCAATCTAGCAGCTCTATATTTAAAAAACAACAACAAAAAAAAAACAAAAATCAAAGATTTCCTCAATATGAATGCTTTCCTTAAAGATGGCTGAGCTGTTACTGCTTCAAAATCATTATTTCCCTCTTCCCCCCAGTGAGATTTAACATGCTAATAAGCAAACTCTCATTTAAAAAAATAGCCTTCCTTAATGGAAACATGGTGTGGCACGCCTCTGCCATCTTCCCAACTATTAAATATTATTTCTCAAGAATGGCACAAACGTTGCCCTTGTTCTGCAATGTATGAGCCTTCCATCTTCAAAATATGTGTTATTTAATTGGTTTCCAAAGAAAATCCATAACTTTACACTTTCCCATCAACTGACTATATTTTATATCATAACTATCTTTTAACTTGTTCAAAATGATAAAATAGCTAAAATGTAAAATTATTTGCTTATGCATTATTAGGTAAGCTCATGAGAATTTTAAGTAAATATTAAAATAACTAAAGTTATCAATTTTGTTGGTATATACCCATGTATATACTTAGTATAGTAACAATTATATAAAATTATAATGTTTATAGATAATGGGACTTCTTAAAGCATAGTGTTTCCCTTAGCAGAGCCTGGTTGATCTGTATAAAAGGGACACGTGCACAATTACTAGGTTAGATGACTTCAGAGATCCCTTTAACAAATACACAAATCAACAACAACAATAATAATAATGAAAAACAACAATAAAACTACCATCCTTGAACACTTACTTCTTAGCATTGTATTGAGTACTACACAAATATGGCCTTATTTAATAGCCATGATTACACAAATGAAATCTTCACTAGGCTGATTTTCAAGTGATAGAATTGAAAATTAGGGAAAATCAATTACTTGCTGAAAATTACACAGATGGTAGAGGAGGGATTCAAATTGAGATAAGTGTTTCTATAAGCCCACACCTCCTTCTCTAACACTCATTATTTTTTCATTTGGCCAGATTTCTAGTAAATAAGATTTAGTTATAAATATACATCATATGCATAATATAAATAATATGCATACAGGCAAAATATGCAATATGATGCATTATTAGATCCTTTGAGTTTTGGCTTTTCAACATTAGGAAGAGTGGAATTAAAACAATCTCTATTTCCAATTTATACATTTTAAATTATCTGTTTCTTAAAACTACTTTTCAAAAATCTGTCCTTCTGCATTCTGTCATGTTTATGGGAGATAATCTGAAAATTAAAGCTATTTTAAATCACTACCAACACCTAAATTTTTTTTTTAATTTTCTTAATGTTTATTTATTTATTTTGAAAGAGAGACAGAGAGCGAGCAGGGAAGGGGTGGAGGGAGAGGGAGAAAATCCCAAGCAGGCTCCATGCTGTCAGCACAGAGCCCAATGCGGGGCCCATACTCACGTAACTGTGAGATCGTGACCGGAGCTGAAATCAAGAGTCAGTCGCTTAACCTATTGAGCCACCCAGGTGCCCCTCACCTAAGAATTTTTAAATGTATATTTTTATTATTATAACCAATAGTAGACCACATTACTGTTCACACATTTGTACACATCTAAATGATTTTCCACCAGGTGAAATTTTCATAAGTAGAATTACTTCATCAAAGTACTGTATGCACATATCAAATATTGGTACATATTGTTAATTTAAATACCCTTGACTGGTATAAAGGTATACCTTCACTGATAATCTATTTATCACTTTTACCAATCACATAGACAAAAATAGCTCTTACAGAATTAGACCATAGACCTGGGGCTAGAAGTCACACACCTAGTATAGCTGAGTTAATGCTAATCTGTTTCTGGATGTTCCTGATAATTTTCTGGAACAGAGAAATTCTGCCAACATTGGGATATTCACCACTTCCTTTTATGTGAGAGAAATACAGTCTACAACATTTGAGCAATTAGGCATTGTTCCTTATTCGGTTCTGAATTGATAAGGGCTTGATTTATCTCTAGCAGCTTGGATCATTACATAGGCTCAATCCTGCATTATGCAATGGTATTAGTATTTGCTACCCATACCCCATCAATGATGAGAGCTCCCTTTTCAGTATCAGCTGCTTATATATGGGTTTTTTTAATCCCCGAAATGACATCTCTGAAATGATTTTGAGCATAAAAAGGAATTCAAAAGATGTGTCCTGTAGTTCATCTAATATCCATTTGTACTATAGTAAAAACCCTGTAGCATATTTGCTCTGCCATACAAACACTTACAAAATTTTCTCTTTGTTTTTTTTTAAGTTTATTTATTTATTTTGAGAGAGGGAGGGAAAGAGAAAGAGAGAGAGAGAGAGAGAGAGAGAGAGAATCCCAAGCAGACTCTGCACTGTCAGTGTAGAGCCTGATATGGGGCTTGAACTCAGGAACCATGAGATCATGACCTGAGCTGAAATCAAGAGTTGGATGCTTCACCGACTGAGCCACCCACAAGCCCCTGTCATTTGTTTTTAATCATGTATTTTTTAGTTAATGCTCTCTAGTTTTTGAAGATTAAATTGTTTTATTACATAGAAATTCAGACAATAGAGTATTATCTAGCCAGTAGAAACAGAAAGAGAGAGTTATGTATTCTCACTTGGAATAAGCACTTACTTAACTCTGTCTCTCACACACACATGAATGCCCACACACACATACACACACTCACACACACAAATATGCACACTCAACACAGACACTTAGGCATACGGCAATTAACTTTTCTTACAAATTTCTAAGTTCAATTTAAGCTGGTGAATGTCTTATAAACTAAGATAACTATATGAAAGATTACACTTAGGGACTCTCACTCAACACTTGATGTACTATGGATGTTTTACATTTTTTAATACACACTTACTACTTTTTTGGGGTTTAGATCAAAACAAATGTTCACATTTTGAAATAAAGGTTTGCTTCAAAATTCAGTTTAATTCCCACACATGCAATCTTTTGAACAAGTTATTTAACATAGCCAAGTTTTATTTAAGTATAATTATATTTAAAATATTTAAGGGGCACCTGGATGGGCTCAGTTGGTTAAGCTTCCAACTTCAACTTGGCTCACGATCTCATGGCTGGTGGGTTCAAGGTCCCCATCGGGCTTTGGGCTGACAACTCAGAGCCTGGAGCCTGCTTTGTATTCTGTGGCTCCCTCTCTCTCTGCCTCTCCCTCACTTGTGTTCTCTCTCTCACTCTCTCTCAAAAATAAATAAAATAAAATAAAATAAAATAAAATAAAATAAAATAAAATAAAATAAAAAATTTAAGGATACTATTCTTCCATGTGCAATCAATTTAACATGTAAGAACTATATTTAACTTAAAATCTACTATTTGAAGAATCAGAATTTTAATTTTCACAATGATGAAAGAACAGATGCCTGCAGAAAAACACTTTGCTTAATTTCTTCTTTTTAAAATAAAATTCTGCAGGTGCCTGGGTGGCTCAGTTAGTTAAGCATCCCACTTTGACCCAGATCATGATCTCGTGGTTCGTGAGTTCGAGCCCTGCATGGGGCTCTGTGCTGACAGCTCAAAGCCTGGAGCCTGCTTTGGATTCTGTGTCTCCCTCTCTCTCTCTGCCCCTCTCCTATTCATGCTCTGTCCCTCTCTCTTCTCTCTCAAAAATAAATAAACATTAAAATAAAATTCTGTTTATTTGGTAAGTAAAAAGCATTATTTCACAATATAATAGTTTATAAAGTTTGTTAAGAGTAAGTAATAACATGGATCATAAATCAGTTTAAAATATAAGTTAGTAAAGGCTAATGATGCTTATCCTAAGGAACATAATGACATCTTGATGATCTGAGTAATTTTCATGTAGAAAATGAGTTTATAGAAAGGTAATAGAGGTTATAATTAGAACTTATATAATGCAGTGTGAAATAAATTGATTATGATATAGTTGAGTATTTAGTAGTTTCATACAACACAGACACACACACACACGCTTATATTAATAAGTCACTTATATTAATATGCCAGTCAGTGGTTCTTAATTTGCCTTCATTTGTTTAAGTATATTTATTTTGAGATAGAGGTATCATGACCTGAGCCAAAGTCAAGAGTCAGATGCTTAACCAACTGAGCCAGCCAGGTGCCCCAATTTGCATTCATTTTTAGATAACTTAGCATAACTTATAATTATTTATTATTACTACCGGTCAGATACACAGATTCATGGATTAAGTACACAAAGGAATTTTCTCTCTTATGCTGAAACTGTCAATTATACCTCAATAAAGCTGAAATTTAAAAATCTAGTGTGTCAAGGAAGACAATTTTCTAAATATCTGAATAAACTTATGAAATATGTTCATGGCATACTTTGACCATTTTGTTTCTATAATTTAACGTCCTGCTAAAGTGGGTATAATATTTTATTAAGTTAGCACTCAGGCTAAAGAGCCCAAAATATTGTCCTATAAATGACAGGGTTTGTTTTTATTTTCTGATAAAATATCAGTCTAGTCATGTGCTCTTCAGATTCCTCCACTTCTAAAGTATTGTTAAGTTTACAGAGCTAAATTTTACGGACATAGTCAAGAAATTTGAGGATAAACTGGCTTCTGGAAGTGTAAAGGATTGGGGAGTCAAATGAGCTTTGTTCTAGTTTTATATGAAGCATGCAACCAGAACGGGCTCTTGATTATTAAGTGGAAAACAAACAAAGTCAAATCATGCCACCTTACCTCCTTCATTTTCTTTGATGAATGCGTATTTTAGATAAGGATTTATTACTAAAACAGAAAGAAAAACAAATTATACCTATGACAGAGTCTCAGTTTGGACAACCATGCTGTAATTATCATTCTGGTGTTTACATCCAAAACCAAATTTAATCTGGGAAAAAATAATTTGTAGACTCTCAAAGATGAGATTTGGGGGAAATAAAATTTCCAGGCAATGACGATTTGTTTTCTCTTATCCTTTTATATAATTTGCTGGTCTGTTTTTTGGGAGGGCATTCTTAGATATAAGGTAATTCATATGCGATAATGAAAAGACTACATGCACAATACTAACATAGAGAAAATACAGGCACTGCACACCTAATGGAGATCTGGCAAATTCTTTGTCAGAAAATGCTTGTGTTTAAAAGAACAATGCACAATTTGTTACTCATTACAAGAATTGTTAATGTTTTTGATGTTTCCCAAACAATCGGAGTATGTCTTCAAGGAAATTGTCCTTGTTTATTCTTTGACATTAAACACACATGGAAAGCAAGAATGCCTGTTAGAAATGTGTTCAGAATACAAGGGCACATTTCAAGGTTTTGTGCCAAAACAAACTGAAGAAATAAATGCCACATGTTCTGCAGTTTGCAGACTTCACAGTGAATTTCATGTGTCCCTCAGCTTTGATCTAAACAATTGCTATTGATAAATGGAACGAGATCTTGTAGGCGAGGGAACAGACATTTCCCCAATTTCTGAACAATTTAGTTGCTTACAGGCTTTCGTTGGAAGAGACATTTCAATTTACACACGAGTTCCTATTCAGGAGAGTTGGATGAAGGCAGAAATATTTTAAAAGACTAGAATTCAAGATTATTAATAGAAGCATGAAGTGGTTAATTCAGAAGAAACTACAGGAGTGTGGTGTAGCTGTAGAGTGCACAGGAAGAGGCACAATTCCTGGTTTCAAATTTACCTGTGACTCTTAAAAACAAACCTCAGCTTTATTGAGGTATAACTGACAAAATCATAACACATTTACAGTGTACGTCATGGTGATTTATTTATTTATTTATTTATTTTTTTAAATTTTTTTTTAACGTTTTTATTTATTTTTGGGACAGAGAGAGACAGAGCATGAACGGGGGAGGGGCAGAGAGAGAGGGAGACACAGAATCGGAAACAGGCTCCAGGCTCTGAGCCATCAGCCCAGAGCCTGACGCGGGGCTCGAACTCTCGGACCGCGAGATCGTGACCTGGCTGAAGTCGGACGCTTAACCGACTGCGCCACCCAGGCGCCCCACATGGTGATTTTATGTACATATGCGTTGCCAAAGGATATTACTCATGCACTTTAATTAACACATCCATCACCGTATGTATATATGTATGTATGTTTGTATGCATGTATGTTTATATGTATGTGTGTAAGAACCTCTAAGATCTACTCTATTAGCAAATTTCATTTATATAGTACAGTGATATCAGTGATAGTCACCATGTTTTACAGACCTCATTTATCTTAGAGTTAAAAGTTTGTACTCTTTTACTACACTCCCCAGCCCTTGGCAACCACTTCCCACTTTGTTTCTAGGAGTTGGATTTTATTTATTTATTTATTTTAGATTCCACTTTTAAGGGATACCACGCAATATTTGTCTTTCTCTCTCTGGCTTATTTCACTTAGCATAATGGAGCATAAGGCTCCACCCATGTTGTCACCTATGGCAAGATTTCCTTCTTTCTCACGGTGGAAATATATTACAGCGTGTAGAGATACTATGTCTTTATCTGTTCATCCACTGATGGAACTTTGGTTGTTTCTATAACTTGGCTGTTTTGAATAATGCTGCATTTATCTCTCTCAATCTCGTCTAATCATTTAAAATTTCTCATCCTCTTTGATCTTCAATTTCCCCCTCTTAAAATACAACAACAGAACCTTAGCAGGTTGTGAAATTAAAAGAAACCAGGCTTATGGAAAGTAAAATTTAAGATAAAATGTACTGTGCATTTTTAAAATAAATTTTATTTGATCTGTGAAGATTAGTCACTAGTCAGATAGCGAATAACTTTAAAAATCTTTAAATGAGAGACAATAAAATCGAGGCACATGTATGGCTCAGTCGGTTAAGTGTCCGATTCTTCATTTTGGCTCAGATCATGATCTCACAGTTTGTGAGTTCAACCCCCACATCAAGCTCTGTGCTGACAGTGCAGAGACTGCTTGGGATTCTCTCTCTTTCTCTCTCTCTGTCCCTCCCCTGCTCACACTTTCTCTCTCAAAATAAATAAAAAACTTAAAAAATAATCCTATATAAAAAGAGTCAATAAAATCAAATATATTTGGAAAATTTGAAGTGGTCAACCAAATGTTAGTTTTAGAATAGAAAAACAGAATACATCCATAATACTGTAAGCAAATAATAATTTAAAAGAATGAGGTAGATCAACATGCATTGGCACTGAATTCCCTCAAAGATATATTACAATCAGAGACACACAAATTAGAGAACGCATGCATAGTATGCTCACATTCTTATAAAAATATATGTATTTTGGAAGTTGGTGAAGGAGTTTTAATAGTCACAATGATTGGAATGGTGCTACCTACATTTAGGGAATAGTGAGATATGTTAAATATTCTGCAATGCCATATGCAATTGCATAAACAGAAAAAACTTACCAGAGTCTGCACAGCTTTGAAAACATCGCACTGCAGGGGCACCTAGGTGGCTTAGTTGGTGAAGCCTCCAACTGTTGGTTTAGGCTCAGGTCATGATCTCACAGTTTTGTGGGTTTGAAGCCCCACATGGGGCTTTGCTTGGGATTCTCTCTTTCTCTCTGCCCCTCCCCCACTCGTGTTTTCTCTCTCTCAAAATAAATAAACTTTAAAAAAAAACCTCACTACACACCTCTGTAAGCTAAAACAAAACAAAACTAAAAAATGGTTAATACTTATCTGAGCCTAGTATTTAAATTTCGTTTGGATGTACGTAGTGGGAAATATTTAGTTTACTTTAATATGCATTAAAAAAAAGAAGACTAAACTAGACTAAGAGGAACAAGAGGTTTCCAGAATGTTGGAATAAGGAGCTCAGCAGACTCTCTCTTTAGCAAACAACAAATTAATTCATGAATTTTTAAAGTCATTTAAAGATTCTGAAGAGTCTGAAATCACTGGAAATGGCAGGCCTTGCTCATGCTCAGACTCTTGTCTGCTTTGCCCCTTCTTTTCCTTTCCACCTGTCAAATCTTAACCTTCCACAAGGCTCAGTTCCAATGTTATCTTTTCCATGGCATTTCTCTACTATCTCTCATTCTCTTCTCTTCACCCTGAGCACAGTTTTGTGTCAGTAATGACACATGGCCTGGATAATTCTGGACAACTCAGTTCAGCAGACATTTTAGGCATTGTCTATGAAAAAAGCTCTGTACGAGGCATAGTGGGATATAATGAGAAGACATGGTTCCAACCTTGAAGGGATCAGAACTGGATGCAGGAGATAGTCACAACTCTTGAAATATGGGGCATGATGAGACGAATAATAATAATAGTAATAATAGTAAATTTTAAAAATAGAGACTTGGCAGTTGTCCTAAAAAACAGTATAAATAGAGGAATGGCCATTCAATAAAATATAATAAATCCCTTCAAAGAATGGCAAGAATCTATGGCCCTTGAGCCACAACCTCATCCCTTACCACTACTCTCTAGCAACATGTGCCAGAGCTCTATACAGGGCATCTTATTGGAGGCAGGTCAAACCAAGAAGATGGGTTCCTCCTCCAAGTTATCATTCTGGGATTGTGGTTTCAACCTAGGAGGGGCATGCTGCCTGAATGTCTCACTTATGTCCCAGCTCCCTGTTGCAGAGACTCTATTCCATGCAGGTACACATTTGATAAGACTAAGTCTTCATTCCCCTGACATTACACTTACATGGTGGAAATTCTTACCCAAGCATATCAAACCAAGGATACTAGGGCCCCTAATACCTCTGCCTTGACTCACTTTTAAGGCAGAGGTTCATGTTACAAGAAGAGGGAGCAAGCTGAGAAAACCAATTGTTGCCATACCTACCCAATGTCAAAGAATAGAGACAGGCTGTCATTCCAGCAAAAGTTCTGCTTGAGGGAGTTGATTATAATTGGGTCAAAGAATGGAGGCCTTCATGCCTAGTGGTGTCAAAAAAAAAATAGAGATCTTGTTGTAGAGAAAGATGATAGGTTAATGATATAAGCAAAATGGTAGAACAGCCAGAGGCTTAATAGAGAGAACTGAAGGGAGAGACAGCCAAGAATAGACCTTTGGGGATAATCATTAACTCTGGGAATTGGGTGGCTTGTGTACATGCATTGGGTTGAACTCAGTCACAAACAATCTGAGCAGGATGTGGGGTAGATTTGAAAGCATCCCCAAGCCATGAACAGACTTAGAAACACAGGATGCAAACAAAACCTCTGACCAAACAATTACTGAATGATCGAACTATTCTTATAAGTTAATTAAAAAATTCAGAGTGAAATGCAAGTTCACCCTATCACTTGCAGTTTAGAAGATTGAGTGCATGCTCAAGCCTAAACCTTTCTTCAGGGTGACCAGAGGGGATACCTCCAAGCTAATGATCTGTGGCTGAAACTGGGGGCAAAATAAGCCACACATATCTAACAGGAAATGGGATCATCTAAGTGACTAAAAGGACTTAAGTAAAACCTTTGTAAAATGCAGCTTCTACCAACTCAGGGAAGACCCACAGGTAGCCTGACTAAAAGGATAAAAGCAAGAAAAATGATCTGAAAAGGGACATCACAGGCTTCAAAATGGAGCAAAAAGTGATTTCACAGAATCGGTTTTGCAAAATCACTACACAAAAAAATGACTAAGAAACAACCACAAAACAATCTCTGGGAAGGTGGAATTTGTACTCACAGTTGCTACACTATACTATCTAGACTGTCTTCTTTTCACCAAAAAAATTACAAGTCATGCAAATAAACCACAACAGAAAGTATGACACATATAGAGAGAAGAAAGCAGCGATAGAAACAGCCTACGAGGGGCAGAGTGTCATTCCTATGAGGGACAGAGATACACCAGATGGTGTATCAGAATGAAAGACTTCAAAGTAGCTGTCATGAACAGGTTCCAAAACTGCTTTTATTTTTTATTTTATTTTTTATTTTATTTTATTTTTTAACCTTTATTTATTTTTGAGACAGAGAGAGACAGAGCATGAACAGGGGAGGGTCAGAGAGAGAGGGAGACACAGAATCTGAAACAGGCTCCAGGCTCTGAGCCATCAGCACAGAGCCCGACGCGGGGCTTGAACTCACGAACCGCGAGATCATGACCTGAGCCGAAGTCGGATGCTTAACCGACTGAGCCACCCAGGCGCCCCAAAACTGCTTTTATTTTTAAGGGAAATATAAATATTATCAAATAGAGTATCAATGAAGATATTTAAATTATTACAAATATCAGAATGGAAATTCTTCAGTTGAAAACCATGATGACCAAAATGAAACACTTTATGAGAAACTTAACAATCATTTCCAACTAGAGGAAAAAAGAATAAGATAAATTTGAAGAAAGATAAATAGACATTATGAAGAACTAATAGAAGAAAGAATGATGAAAAAATTATAATGTTTAAAGGAAATGTGAGACCCTATTAACTGGAAAACATATGTGTAACTGGACCTGAAAAAGAAGAGAGAAGAAAAGAAAAAGAAATATTTGAGGAAATAACTGACTGAAACCTTTCCAGATCTGATGAAAAGGTCAATGTGCTCACTGATTCACTGAGGAAGCTCAGTGAACTCTATAGAAGAAAAACACAAAAAGTTATACACTCAAGGGCATAATAGTTAAAATATTAAAAGGGAAAGGAGGGGTGTCTGGGTGGCTCAGTCAATTAACAGTCCAACTCTTGGTTTCCACTCAGGTCACGATCTCATGGTTTGGTGAGTTTGAGCCCCACATTGCTGACTTGCTTGGGATTCTGTCTCTCTCCCTCTCTCTCTGCCCCTTCCCTGCTCTTGCTATGTCTTTCTCTCTCGCTCTTAAAATAAATAAATAAACTTAAAAAATAATTTTAGAAAAGTTAAAAGCAAAGATAAAATCTTGAAAACAGCAAGAAGAAAACTAGTCATTATTTATATGGGAGCTCAATAAGAAATGAGCTGACTTATCATCAAAAACAACAAATTCCAAGAAGCAATTAGACAATCCAACTTACAACTGCACCAAAAACCATAAGATACATAGCAATAAACCTAACCAAAGGGTAAAAAATCTGTACTTTGAAAACTATAAAACACTGATGAAAAAAATGAGGATGACACAAGGAAATAGAAAAAGATCCCATACTGATGGAATGGAAGAAGACATATTGTTAAAATGTCTGTTACCCAAAGCAATCTACACATTTAATGCAATCCCTGTCCAAATGCCACCAGCATTTTTGACAGAGCTGGAACAAACAATCTAAAAATTTGTATGGAACCACACAAGACTCCAAATAGCCAAAGTAATCTTGAAAAAAAAAGCATCACGATTCTGGACTCCAAGTTATGACACAAAGTTGTTGTGGTCAAGACAGTAGGGTACTGGCACAAAGACAGACACATAGATCCATGCAACAGAATAGAAAACTCAGAAATGAAGCCACAATTATATGGCCAGTTAATCTTCAACAAAGCAGGGAGGCATATGCAGTGGAAATAAGACAGTCTCTTCAACAGATGATACGGGGAAAACTGAACACCAACATGCAGAAGAATGAAACTGGACCACTTTCTTATACCGTACATAAAAATAAATTCAAAATAGATTAAAGATGTAAATGTGATACTGGAAACCATCAAAATTCTAGAGAACAACACAGGTAGAAACCTTTTTGACATTGGCTGTAGCAATTAGACATGTCTCTGGAAGCAACGGAAACAAAAGCAAAAATGAACTATTTGGACCTCATGAAGATAAAAAGCTTCTGCACAGCAAAGAAATAATCAACAAAACTAAAAGGCAGCCTACAGAATGGGAGAAGATATTTGCAAATGACATATGTCATAAAGGGTAGTATCCAAAATATATAAAGAATTTAAAAATTCAACACCACTCCCCCCAATAATCCAGTTAAAAATGGGCAGAAGACATGAACAGACATTTTTCTAAAGAAAATATACAGATTGCTAATAGACACATGAAAAGATGTTCAACATCACTCATCCTCACAGAAATACAAATCAAAACTACAAGGAGACATCACCTCACACCAGTCAGAAAGGCTAAAAGTAACAACACAGGAAACAAAGGTGTTGGTAAGGATGTGGAGAAAAGAGAATCGTCTTACACTATTGTTGGAAATGCAAACTGGTGCAGTCACTCCGGAGAACAGTATGGAGGTTCCTCAAGAAACTAAAAACAGAACTATATTCTGATCCAGCAATTGCACTATTAGGTACTTATACAATGATACAAAAATACTAATTCGAAGGGACACATGCACATCAATATTTATGGAAGCATTATCAACAATGGCCACATTATGAAAAGAGCCCAAATGTCCTTTGACTGGTGAATGGATATTGGATAGAGAAGATATGGTGTGTGTATGTGTGTGTATTTTATTATGTTATAGGTCCAACAGTACAATTACATAATACTGTTTTAGAAAATTGTTTTTTTACATCAGTAAAGAAAAAAAGGAGAAGAAATGCAATTATATATTTTGTAATTACCTACATAATTACCCTTAACAGAACTCAATGTTTTATATTTCATTCTGATGTCATTTGCTTTCACCTTGAAGAATTCCTTTAGAATCTCCTGTAAGATATGTCTCTTATATATACATATATGTATACATATACATAAACATTACTTGGAGACATATCTTAGAAGAAATTCTAAAGGAAATTCTTCAGGGTGAAAGCAAGTGACATCAGAATGAAATATAAAACAATGATATATGTATATGTATATACGTGTGTGTGTGTGTATATATATACACACACACACACACACACACACACACACACACATATATATATATATATATATATATATATATATATATAATGGAATATTATGCAGTCATCAAAAAGAATGAAATCTTGCCATTTGCAATGACATGGATGGAACTAGAGAGTATTATGCTAAGCTAAATAAGTCAGTCAGGGAAAGACAAGTACTATATGATTTCACTCATAGGTGGAATTTAAGGAAAAAAACAAATGAACATGGGGGGAAAAAGAGAGACAAACCAAGACACAGACTTAACTATAGAGAACAATTTGATGGTTACTGGAGGGGAGGTGGGCGGGGGATGGATTAAATAGGTGATGGATGTTAAGGAGGGCACTTGTTGTGATAAGCACTGGGTGTTGTATATAACAGATGAATCACTAAATTCTACACCTGAAACTAATATTACACTGTATGGTAAGTAACTGAAACTTAAACATAACAACTTGGAGGAAAAAAAAGAAGTAAGAGAACATATTCAAATAGATGAACGAAAAAACCAAAACAAAAAACCGTCAGTTGAGATTCTGTTATCTATCTTACACTAATTATAAGTAATTTTCCAAAATTATGGTAAATGAAGACATTTCCAGATAAATGAAAACAGAATTCATTGCTTGGAGACATATCTTACAAGAAATTCTAAAGGAAAATCTTCAAGGTGAAAGAAAGTGATATCAGAACGAAATACAAAACAATGAGTTCTGTTAAAGATAATTATGTAGGTAATTACAAAATATATAATTACATTTCTTCCCCTTTTTTTCTCTTTACTGATGTAAAAAGTAGTTGTCTAAAACAATATCATGTAATTGTGCTGCTGGACCCATAACATATTGAAAGGTAATATATTTGACAATTACAACACATAAAAGGTGGGTGAGAAAAAGCTGTATTGGTGTAAACACATGACACCAATTAGCAACAAATCTGCAAGAAATGAAGAGGAAAAACCAATAGCAAATAAAAACGTTATTATAAAACAAACTTTGTATGTATATATTTACTGTCTTCTCTTAGCTTCTTTAAAATACATAATATGTACAGTATAAAATAATAACTGTAACTATGGATTGTTGGACTTAAAGCAAATATAGAGATAATATGTATACAAAAAATAACATAAAAAGTGGAGGAGGGAATGAGCAATACAGGAGGGTAGTTTCTATATCCTCATTGGAACTAAATCTAAAAGCTGGAGTCCAGTAAGTTAAGATTTATATTGTAAGCCCTAGTACAACCACAAAGAAAATAACTCAAGAGATAACTTAAAATTATTAATTAAATTAAAATTTTACACAATATTCATTTAATGTAAAAGGAGTCAGGAAAGAGTAAATGGAAGAATTGAAAGATAATAGCTATATGGAAAGCAACAAAGTGAAAGACACAAATCAAACCTTATCAGCAATAACACAGGAATGAAGTAACATTCAAAAGTCAAAAATTGTCAGATAAAATAACAAGATTCAACTATAGGCTTTCTACAGGAGACATATTTGAGATTTACATATGCAAATAGGTTGAAAGTTTAATGGTGCAGAGGAAATACCATGCAAACAACATTAAAAGAACTCGAGACTGCCCTAATGTTAAACAACACAGTTATTTATTTTTTTATTATTATTTTTTAAGTTTATTTTTTTAAGTTTATTTATTTATTTTGAGAGAGACAGAGCAAGAGAGAGAGAGAGAGAGAGAGAGAGAGAGAGAGAGAGAGCAGGAGCAGGGGAGGGGCAGAGAAATAGGGAGAAAGAGAATACCAAGCAGGCTCTATGCTGTCAGGGAGGAGCCCAACATGGAGCTTGAACCCACAAACCCTGAGATCATGACCTGAGCCAACCGACTGAGCCACCCAGATACCCCAGACACAGACAACATAGTTTTCTAAAGCAAAAATGTTACTAAAGGGATATTTCATAATGATAATGGATCTATCTATATTTTTTATCTACCTGGATGTTGAAGAGAAAACCTGGGACTAACATTCCCTTTCCTTTTTCATTCATTGAAGTTGCTCTCTCAAACATTAACTACAATGATTATAATTCCAAATACTCTCATGACCTTTTCCACTTTACTCCATTTACGTTGTCTTCCATGACGTAAACTTTTTGAATCTTGATTGCCTCAATAGGCAGCAAATAGTTTCTTGTGGTTTTAATTTGCATTTCTGTCAGAGCTAATGCAACAGACTGAATGTTTATGCTGCTCACCTCCATACTCATGTTGAAGTTTAAAACCCAGTGCAATGGTATTTGGGGGTAGGGCCTTTGGAGGATGAATATCCGAATAAAGGAGACCCCAGAGAGAACTCTTGTGCCTGACCATGTGTGGTTACAGTGCAAAGAGAGCCACTAGACACAAAATCTGTTGGTATCATCTCTTGGTACTTTCCAGCCTGCAGAACTGGAAGAAAAAAAATTCTGTTGCTTATTGGCTACGCAGTCCATATTTTTGTTATAGTAGCCTGGCTGGATCAAGACAGGTTATTAGTTTAATTTTGTCTAACAGTTTTGTGAAGTGTCTGATCAAGCCTTTGGCCCCACCCACCCCCACTTTGTTTTTGGCTTTTATATTTTTTTCCTTCTTTTTTATTTGTCTTAAATTTACTGATATGTTACATTCTAGATTCAACTGCATTGTTACATACAAGTGTAAAATACATGTTTTGCGACTGTTTTCTTTTGGGGATCAATTTCTAATTTTTTATGGTGTTGCTTTATTTAAAAAAAATTTTTGATTTACATAAAATCAAACTAATCATTCAAAACTTGTTTTTGTCTTCTTTTAGAAATATTTGCTTGTCTAGAGGTCAAAGAGTTAGTCTCTTATGTTTTCTTCAAGGAGTTTCAGACTTCTGCATTTCACATTTAAGCATTTCTCACAACCCACACTAATTTTATGTATGATAATATGAGGTAGGGTTCAAGTTTCATTTTTTCCATTGTGGATTTTCAGTTGTTCTTTGCACAATTTATTAAAAATGTATTCTTTCCTGCCTTGAATTGCTTTGATAGCTCTATAAAAAATAAATTGGCTATATGTATGAATATATTTCCTGACTCTCTACTTTTTCCATTGGTACATTCATCTTTCCTATTACCAATATAACACTTTCTTAATTATATAGCTTTATAGTAAGTCTTGAAATCAGGTAATGGATGTCTTCCAAGTTTTTTTATTCATTTTTTAAAATATTATTTTGGTTAAATTTGTTCCTTTCCATTCCTTAAATAAAATTAAAGCCAGTCTGTCAGTTTCTAAAAGAAAATCATAAAAACTGTTGGAATCTGTTGATTAAATTGAATATATAGGCTAATGCATACATGTGATATTTAAAAAATATCAAATCTTCTAATTTAGAATATCTCTTCATTTGTAAAAATAACCTTTCAAAAATTTTTTATACTTTTTAGTGTAGAAGCCTTGCCAATTTGTACATTGTGATATATATATATATATATATATATATATATATATATAAAGTAGGTTTTTGTCTTTTCCACAGAGTCATGTAGATGGAATCATAATAGTATGGAGCCTTTTTAGACTGGCTTCTTTTACTTAGTAATATACAGGTCTGTTTATGGCTTGCTAGCTCATTTATTTTTTAGCACTGAATAACATTCCATTGTCTAGATGTACCAAATTTATCCATTCACCCTTTGAAAAACATCTTGATTTCCTGTGATTTTTGACAATTATAAATAAAGCCGTTATAAACATCTCTTCTTAGGTTTTTGTGTGGACACAAGTTTCAACTTTTTTGAGTAACAATAAGGAGTGTGATTGCTAGATCATGTGGTAAGAGCATGTTTAGTTTTGTAAGACGCCACTAAAGCATCTTCCAAAATGTCCATACCATTTTGCATTCCCACCCTCAACGGATGAGAGTTCTGTTGCTCTATTCGGTGTTGTCAATGTTCTGGATTTTGGCTCTTCTAATAAGTGTGCAGTGGTATCTCACTGTTTTAATTTGCATTTCCCTGAATGGCATATGGTGTGAAATACATTTTCATATGCTTGTTTAGAATCTGTGTATCATCTTTGGTAAAGTGTTTGTTAGTCTTTGGCCTATTTTTTTAATTAGAGTATTAGTTTTCTTATTGTTTAGTTTTAAGAGTTCTTTGTAAATTTTGGATAACAGTGCTTTTGCAGATTTGTTTTTTACAAATATTCTCCCCCAGTCTGTGGGTTTTCTTCTATTTCTCTTGATAGTGTCTTTCACAGAGTCAAAGTTTTTAATTGTAAACAACTTATCCATTACTTCTTCCATGGATCATAATGTTGGTATTGTATGTTAAAAGGCATCACCATACCTGAGATTATGTAGGTTTTCTTCAATGCTATCTTCTAGGAGTATATTTTATAGATTGGCCGTTTACACTCAGGTCTGAGATCTATATCATGAAGGGTGTTAAGTTCTGTGTTTAGATTCATTACTCTGCCTGTGGGTGTCTAGTCATCCCACACCACTTATTAAAAACAACAACAACAACAACAACAACAACAACAACATCGGCAAAAAACTATCTCTGTTCCATTGCTTTACCTTTTATCTTTTGTCAAAGATCAGTTAACTATATTTATGCGGGTCTATTCTGGACTCTCTATTCTCTTCCCTTGATCTTTCTATATACTCTTTCCTTTTTTACATTAAGAAACTCAAGTGGGCATTTTATTAAACAAATACAAATTTGAAATGTTTATGGTAAAATATATCAATATCGAACAAAAATGTGTGTAAACAGTGATTCTACAACTGGGAAGACACCTCAGTTTTATTAATTTTGGTGGTATATTCTCAACCATGTCTAACTCTTAGAATCTTCTTTCTTAAGCATGGCAGGGAAAATATACCTTCACATAACAGGACAACAATTGGAAGGAAAACAGCTGTCCTAAAATTTGGAGGTGTATACCATACACATCGTTTTATTTATTTCAGGAACAAATCAATGCACGTATTGTGACCAGCAGAAGGGCGACAAGTCCTAGCGTGCTCTGAACATAGTGAAATTCCCTCCACGTCAAAGAGCTGCTCACAGAAGGATAGACGTCACAGCTAACAGAGCCAGTATTGCAAGTGCTGTCACTCCCAGAGACACATAAATTTCCACTCTGCAAACCTCAGGCTCAATTGAAGCATCCTCTTTATTTTGTTGGACCTGTTGACATGCCCAGTTTAGCAGCTTGTATCTGTGGGATAGCCTCATTGGACAGGATAAACATACATTGTTTGCAGTACAGCAAAAATGAAACTGAGAAGCCCAAATTGTCTTATTGTTAACTTCCATCTACCCAACCAATGTGGAAATTTCTTATATTTGATTCCATTATGAAGCTGTACAACAGCTGCTATCACACCTGGCAAATAAACCAGAACCAAGAGGGTGATGAAAACCATTTGCAAGACTTTGTTGATTACCAGGACTGAAATTTTATAAAATACTGTTGATGGAAAGTTACAAAGAGTGAGTTATTTCCCTCAAAGAATATAAAGAAAAGCCAGAGAGAATGCAATAATAGCAATTTTAATTGGCATGCAGCACTTTGGAAAGAGTTCCTGTTTGTGCCCAAGCTTGGGGGGTGGGGCAATCAAATTTATCAAAATGGGTTGTTTGGAGCATGTGCAAAGGTACAGGTCTTTTCAGCATGCTGGTCTCTCCCGAGTCCTTATTCAAATAATCATCTTCTTCTAGATACCTCCTAGGCTTCATTGTCAAAGTTCTTCATTCGTAATGTTTTGGGTGCTCTCCATTAAATGTAAACAGAACTGGTTCATCCACCTGCTTCTCAGCCCAACCAGATGGTAAGTTGTAGTGCAGCTACTGTGGGGAGGTAGCAGCCCCACACCTATCTGTATACTCTTTCATTGAAACCACACAGTCTTGATTTACTGTAACTTTACAGCAAGTCATGAAGTCAAGTAGCGTCAGTTCTCCAACTTTGTTCTTCTTCAGTACTATGTTGGTTATTCTGGGTCTTTTGCCTCTTTGAAAACTCTATAATCAGTTTGTCTACACACACACACACACACACACACACATACTTTTCTGAGATTTGGATTTTTAGATCTGGACTGTATCTTTTTTATTTCATTTTATTTTACTTTTTTTTTTTTGGACTGTATCTTTAGATCCAGAACTAACGTCTTGACAATACTGGGTCTTCCTGTCCATCGATATGGAACATCACCTCATTTATTTAAATATCCTTCTATTTCATTCACCAGGGTTTATTGTTTTCCTCATATAGATCTTATATATGTTTTGTTAGATTTGTACCAAAATATTTCACTGTTTGGATGTTTATGTAAATGGTGTTATGGTTTGAATTTCAAATGTTATTTGTTCACTGCTGGTATATAGGAAAGTGACTGAATGTATATATTGACCTTGTTTGCTCCAGTCTTTTATATATATATATATATATATATATATATATATATATATATACACACACACATACATACGTATGTGTGTGTATATACATATAGTATTCTTTTTTTATTTTAGAGAGGAAGAGCAAATGAGTGGGGGAGAGGGGCAGAGGGAGAAAAAGACAGACAGACAGACAGAGACAGAGACAGAGACAGAGAGAGTATCTTAAGCAGGCTCCACACTCAGTGTGAAGCCTGAGGCAGGGCTCAACCCCATGACCCTGGGATCATGACCTGAGACAAAAATCAAAAGTCAGAGTCAGACACTCAACCAACTGAGCCACCAGACTCCCCTATCCTGCAATCTTCTGTATATCTTTTCTTTTCTTGTCTTATTACATTAGCTAGGACTTTTATTATGATGTTAAAAATAAGGGGTAAAAGGGGACATTCTTACCTTGTGCTTTTCTTGAAAAGCAATGATTTCATAGTTTTGTTTCTTAGGTTGGGATTAGTGATCTAAGAAGATTTATGGCTTTTGTTATTATACGTAACACAAAAAATAAATCATTATGATAAAAGTTTGCATTACATCATGAACATGTTTATAAGTATTTACATAATTGATACTGCATTTAGTATCGTTTTAAGACAAACAATAATTTTTCCAATGTTTAGTAACACTTTTGATTTTCTTAAGTATTTAAAGACTATTAGTAACATTTATACTTATCAATTATAATTTTATTTAATTTACTGTGTACTACATATTATTGGGAATTGTGTAAATATGAAACTTTGCCTTCAAAGTTTCAAACACAAATGCAAGGCTATTGCTTATTTTACATTATAAAATAAAAGTTAAAATTCACTGATAGCAATTTTAAACAAAAATAAAAGAGACAACACAGTTATGGTTGAGTCTCTGTTAACCAAATTTCCTTTGCTCATTTTTTTGTGACACAAACATTTTCTAGTCATTCTTGCAATTAGATGTGGCCACATCAATGTGTTCTAACAAAGGGATTTAAACAAGTTATGTTTTGTTTTTGTAAGTTAAGACTTTTTTTTCTTTGCATATCTATGCCTTCTATATACTGTTCTGTGGAAAATGAGGGCGTAAGAGATAGCAAGGCCGAAAGATCGAAGAACTTACCTTTCTGTTTCACAAAGTAGGTTAAAGGCATTTATTATTTCCCTGAAAATGTAAATTGTCACAAGAAGCCAATCTTTTATTTCATGTGAGCACTCATTGTCATTATTTCTACATTTCTAATCTAAAACAATCTTTTTCGATATAGCGCATTTATGTGGGAGGAGAAAATCCTGAAATATTTTACCAGCTTTTTCTGAAAAGACATTTTTCTCCTACTTGAATTTGCCATAATTTATCATTAAGTTTTACTGAAAAATAGTATGAGGAGACATATTGAGATAAAATACTTCATTTAAAAAATAACTCCTGCTCATTCCTATGAAAATTGACACTAGATTATTTTCCAGAAACTTCAAAAAATTTGCAAAATAACAGGCATACTTAAAATATCAATCACATTCTAATATATGATTTTAGTATTTAATGGCATGTAGGTCTTTTTTTAATGTAGAGCAACACAACATAATGAGTATGAAAATATTTAACAGAAAATAGCTTCTTAGAACATGAAAGTAAAACTGATGAACATTGTTACACTAAAAATGGAGCCATACATAAAACTGGCATTAGGACATTCCTCCTGTTACAAATATGTATTAAGCAATTTTTACACAATCCCAAATCTGTCTTCAAATACTTGAGTTAATTATTTCAATATAACAATGTATTGAAACATTTGGTTTGGGAAATATTTGCTTACAAGCAAACGGTAGTGGTGAATAATTTTAATATCTCTACTTAAGTCTCTTTTATTTGCAGTACATATCTTTTTAAACATGAGCCTATAAGAGAGAAGCTCTGAATTAGTATGCACTAATTGGCATGTTTATCTCTATTGATTTCATTCTGCTCAAACTCTGTTAATTTCATGTAATCATAGCTTATTATAGCCTGAGGGGACCTCAGAGATCAATTTGTGATTTCTAGCACCTCCATTACAGATCTGCACACTATGGCTCAGAGAAGTTGAATGATTTTTCCCAGGTCTCACAGCTTCTTAGCAACAGAGCCAGTACTAAAATCCAGGTTGTATTTTAAGTGCTAAGATAACATTTATTTTTTCTTAATTGGATATCATTTGTTAAATCATAGGTATTTTCTTTGGGCTTTCTAGAGAGACATTGAAATACCTAATAATATACTCTTTATTTTTTCCATACAAACAAGGGCTTTAGATATTTTTAGTGGGTAATAAGCTATTTTTAAAAACTGAGAGCTTTCTCCCTGAGGTCAGGAACATGACAGGATGTCCACTCTCACCACTGTTGTTTAGCATAGTGTTGGAAGTCCTAGCCTCAGCAATCAGACAACAAAATGAAATAAAAGGAATCCAAATCAGCCAAGAAGAAGTCAAATTTTCACTTTTTGCAGATGGCATGATTCTCTACATGGAAAATCTGAAAGACTCCACCAAAAAGCTGCTAGAACTGATCCACGAATGCAGCAAAGTCACGGGATACAATATCAATGTACAGAAATTGGTTGAATTTCTATATGCCAATAATGAAGCAACAGAAAGAGAAATCAAGAAATGGACCCCATTTACAATTGCACCAAGAACGATAAAATACCTAGGAATAAACCTAACCAAAGATGTAAAAGATCTGGTATGTCGAAATCTATAGAAAACTTATGAAGGAAATTGAAGAAGACACAAAGAAATGGAAAAACATTCCATGCTGACGGATTGGAAGAATAAATATTATTAAAATGTCAATACTACCCAAAGTAATCTACACATTCAATGGAATTCCAATCAAAATTGTACCAGCAGTCTTCTGGAAGCTAGAACAAACAATCCTAAAATTTGTATGGAACCACAAAAGACCCCAAATAGCCAAAGTAATGGCTTCTTATTAAAGAAAAAAACCAAAGCGGGAGGTATCACAATCCCAGACTTTAGCCTCTACTACAAAGCGTTATGTAATCAACAAGGCAGTATGGTATGGCATAAAAACAGACACATAGACCAATGGAATAGAATAGAGAACCCGGAATTGTACACACAAATATATGGTGAACTAATCTTTGACAAAGCAGGAAAGAATATCCAAGGGGGTGGGGAAACAGTCTCTTTAGCAAATGGTGCTAGGAGAACTGGACAGCAACATGCAGAAGAATGAAACTGGACCACTTTCTTACACCATACACAAAAATAAACTCAAAATGGATGAAAGACCTAAATGTGAGACAGGAAACCATCAAAACCCTAGAGGAGAAAACAGGCAACAACCTCTGTGACCTCAGCCGCAGCAATTTGTTGCTCAACGCATCTCTGAAGGCAAGGGAAATAAAAGCAAAAATGAACTATTGGGACCTCATCAAGATAAAAAGCTTCTGCACTGCAAAGTAAACAATCAACAAAACTAAAAAGCAACTGATGGAATGGGAGAAGATATTTGCAAACGACCTATACAAAATCTATAAAGAATTTACCAAACTCGACACCTGAAAAACAAATAATACAGTAAAGAAATGGGCAAAAGACACTTTTCCAAAGAAGACATCTAGATGGCCAACGGACACACGAAAAGATTCTCATCACTCATCATCAGGGAAATACAAATCAAAACCACAGTGAGATACCATCTCACGCCAGTCAGAGTGGCTAAAATTAACAACTCAGGAAACAACAGATGCTGGTGAAGATATGGACAAACGGGAACCCTCTTGCACTGCTGGTGGGAATGCAAACTGGTGCAGCCGCTCTGGAAAACAGTGTGGATGTTCCTCAAAAAATTAAAAATAGAATTACCCTATGACCCAGCAATAGCACTACTAGGAATTTATCCAAAGGATACAGAGTGCTGATTCTTTTTTTTTTTTTTTAATTTTTTTTTTCAACGTTTATTTATTTTTGGGACAGAGAGAGACAGAGCATGAACGGGGGAGGGGCAGAGAGAGAGGGAGACACAGAATCGGAAACAGGCTCCAGGCTCTGAGCCATCAGCCCAGAGCCTGACGCGGGGCTCGAACTCACGGACCGCGAGATCGTGACCTGGCTGAAGTCAGACGCTCAACCGACTGCGCCACCCAGGCGCCCCCAGAGTGCTGATTCTTAAGAGCACATGTACCCCAATGTTTATAGCAGCACTTTCAACAATAGCCAAATTATGGAAAGAGCCTAAATGTCCATCAACTGATGAATGGATAAAGATGTGGTTTATATATACAATGGTATCCTACTTGGCAATGAGAAAAAATGAAACCCTGTCATTTGCAGCAACATGGATAGAACTGGAGGGTATTATGCTGAGTGAAATAAGTCAGTCAGAGAAAGACAGATATCATATGTTTTCACTCACATGTGGAACTTGAGAAACTTAACAGAAGACCATGGGGGAAGGGAAGAGGAAAAAATAGTTTCAAACAGAGAGGGAGGGAGGCAAACCATAAGAGACTCTTAAATACAGAGAACAAACTGAGGATTGATGTAGGGGTGGGGGAGAGGGAAAATGGGTGATGGGCATTGAGGAGGGCATTTGTTGGGATGAGCACTGGGTTTTGTATGTAAGTGATGAATCATGGGAATCTATCCCCAAAACCAAGAGCACACTGTATACACACACTATATGTTAGCCAACTTAACAATAAATTATATTTAAAAATACATGTATAAATAAAAATGAATTCTGGAAAAAAATTCTTTCAAATTTCACCATATTTTTAGTAACTGCATCTACTACTCTAATTCTAGTATTGTTAAATGAAAGTTCTTTTTCTCCTATTGTGTTTATCTGTATAAATATATTATATCCTGAAAGTCCTGCAACATATGTTTGGAAAATCTGTCCTAATAGTCTTCAGTTAAAAGCCTGGTTATGGAGGCACTGAGTGGCTCAGTTGGTTAAGTGTCCAACTTTAGCTCAGGTCATGATCTCATGGTTTGTGGGTTCAAGCCCGTCGTAGGGCTCTGTTCAGTGTCTTCCTCTCTCTCTGCCCCTCCCCACTCACACTCTGTCTCTCAAAAATAAACACAAATTTTTAAAAGAAGACTGGTTAGAATATTATTCTGCAATGTAATACTGGCTACCTACTTATACCTATACTTTACCTTTTTTACTTATAAGTAAGGTCCTGTACTTGGAACATTGATTTAATGGAACCAGTGTGAATATGTATTGTCTAGCCTAAAAGCCCCAGTGAAAAATGTAAAACATGATGTTTTAAATGTACTTAACATGTGCATTAAGAGAACTTGTTCCTAAGTTTACTTTGAATCCTGGTTTTGCCTATTAACTGGGAAGTTTTTATTTCTCTTTGTGCTCCGTTTCTTTACCTATAAAGAATGGGAATGATAGCAGATCCAATCTCACAGTATTGAGAGGGTTTAATCAATTGGTTATATGTAATGATTTCAGAAAATTGGGTGGCATATAAGTCTTCAACAAATGTAAGCTTTTAAAATTTATTACTAGGTATGAAAATTGAAAACATTACTTTTGGCTAATGAGTACAGAAGACTATATTAGCACAGAGCTGTTTAGTGAAATAAATATGAATATTCCATTCACAGGAAATACTTTCATTCATGTCAATTTTCCCATTGTTTGTGAATCTCCCTTTAAAGAATACTAAAATTCCTTCTACTTAAAACCTTATATTTTAAATGGTATGTTCCTAATTTACTATCTTCTAAATCCTGAGTTCAACTGGAGTAGTTTGACAAGGGTCTTGTCAAATACAGCAGAATCATGATTGAACAAATGTCTCCTGATTCCTAGTCTGCTATAAGTCTTTATCTTGAAACACAGTATCAGACAACACGTGCTTGTATGTGGGTGTGTGCACATTAATTTAATGTAAAGTGCTTTTCCTTTTCTAATTTTGTGAAGACTGCATTATATAGTATTTTCTTGAAGCTCCAATAAGACTTGCAGTATTTTGATACAAATAAATGGAAAGATATATCATGCTCATGGATTATAAGAATTAATATTTTTAAAATGTCCATACTACTCAAAGAAATCTATAAATTCAATCCAATCCCTATGAAAATAGCAATAAGATATTTATTTCAAAGAACAAATAATTCTCTTTCTTGAAAGTTTATTTATTTGAGAGAGAGAGAGAGAGAGAGAGAGAGAGAGAAGGTGCATGGAGTAAGGGAAGGGCAGACAGAGGAGAGGCCTGACTTGGATCTATCCCAAAAACCAGGATATCATGACCTGAGCAGAAATCAAGAAATCGAGAGTCAGGTGCTTCTTGGTGCCTGGGTGGCTCAGTCAGCTGAGCATCTGACTTCAGCTCAGGTCTTGATCTCACGGCTGGTGAGTTCGAGCCTGTGTCAGGCTCTGCATGACAGCTCAGAGCCTGGAGATTGCTTCAGATCTTGTGACTCCCTCTCTCTCTGTCCCTCCCCTGCTTGCACTCTGTCTCTCTCAAAAATAAATAAACATTAAAAATATTAAAAAAAAAAGAGTTGGACGCTTAACCAACTGAGATACCCAGGCATCTCCAGAACTAATAATTCTAAAATCTGTACTGAACCACAAAAGATCCCAAATAGCCAAAGCAATCCTGAGACAGAATAACAAAGATGAAGGTATCACAATCCCAGATTTCAAACTATATTACAAAACTATAGTAATCAAAACAGTATGGTACTGGCACAAATACAGACACATAGATCAATAGAACAAAATAGAGATCCCAGGAATAAACCCACATATATATGGCCAATTGATCTAAGATAAAAGGAAGCAAAAATAACAGTGGGGAAAAGACAGTCTTTTCAATAAATAGTGTTGGAAAAACTGAATAGATACATGCAAAATAATATAGCCAGACTACTTTCTTACATCATACACAATGGTAAACTCAAAATGGGTTAAAGACCTAAATGCAAGGCCTTAAACCATAAAACACCCAAAAGAAAATATAGGCAGTAATCTCTTAGACATGGGTCTTAACAACATTTTTCTGGATCTATCTCCTCAGCCAAGTGAAATGACAGCAAAAATAAATAGTTGGGACTACATTAAACTAATAACAATGAAGGAAAATATCAACAAAAGGGCAACCTATTGAATAGAAGATATTTGCAAATGATATATCTGATAAGGGGTTAATATCCAAAATAAAGAACTCATGCAACTCAACAAGAAAACAAATAATCTGATTTAAAAATGGGCAGATGACCTGAACAGACATTTCTCCAAAGAATACATATATTTGGCAAACAGACATATGAAAAGATGTTCAATACCACTGATCATCAGGGAAATGCAAATCAAAACCACAATAAGATATCACCTTAAACCAGTCAGAGTGACTGGTATAAAAAAGACAAGAAGTAACAAGTGTTGGTGAGGATGTGGAAAAAGTAAAGCCTTGTGCACTGTTGATGGGAATAAAAATTGGTGCAGCCACTGTGGAAAACAGTATGGAATTTCCTCAAAAAATTAAAACTAAGAATACCATTTAACCCAGTAATTACACTGCTAGGTATTCACTCAAAGAAAACAAAATCACTAATTTGAAAAGATATATGCACCTCTATGTTTATTGCAGCATTATTTACAATAGTCAAGTTATGGAAGCACCCAAGTGTCCATCTTCCGATGAATGGATAAAGAAGATGTGGTATAGGGGCACCTGGGTAGCTCAGTCCAGGAGACGTTGCACTTTGGCTCAGGTCATGATCTCATGGTTTGTGAGTTTGAGTCCCACATCGGGCTCTGTGCTGACAGCTCAGATCCTGGAGCCTGCTTCAGATTCTGTGTGTCTCTCTCTCTTTTTGCCCCTCCCCGCTCATGCTCTCTCTCCCTGTCTCAAAAATAAATAAACATTAAATTTTTTTTAAAAAAGATGTGGCATAGTAATGGAATATTACTCAGATGTAAAGAAGAGTGAATCTTTTCATTTTCAAGAATATGGATGCACCTACAGGATATTATGCTAAACAAAATAAATCAAATAGAAAATAAATGCCATATGATTTCACTTATATGTGGAATTTAAAAAACAAAACATATGAACTAACAAACAAAACAGAAATAGACTCATGAAGAGAACAAACTGGTCATTGCCAAAAGGGAGGGAACTAGGGTGCTAGGAGATGAGCCAAATATGTGAAGGAGATTAAGAGGTACAAGCTTCCAGTTATAAAATAAATACATCAATAAGGATGAAAAGTACATCATAGGGAATACAGTCAATGATATTATAATAATACTGTATGGTGACAAATGGTAACTATACTTATTGTGGTGAGAATTTTGTAATGTATACAGTTATTGAATCACTATATTGTACACTTGAAAATAAACTAATATTGTATATCAGTTACACTTCCAAAAAAAAAGGCTTTCAGATTTCACTGCCATAGTATCCTTTTTTTATTTTTTAAATGTTTATTTATTTTTTGAGAGAGAGAGAGAGATGGAGCATGAGCAGGGGAGGGGCAGAGAGAGAAAGGGAGACACAGAATCCAAAGCAGGCTGCAGGCTCCAGGCTCTGAGCTGTCAGCACAGAGCCCGATGTGGAGCTCGAAATGAAAGACCATGAGATCATGATCTGAGCCAAAGTCAGAGCCTTCACTGACTGAGCCACGCAGGCACCCCACCTTTCTATTGTAATTGCCTATTCACTTCTCTGTCTACCTTATATAATTATGCTTTAAGAAATCTCACTATTTTTCTCATATCATGTTTCTAGTACAAGATCAATATATGTTCAGCAAGTATTCAATTCCAATTAATTGACTCTAATGCCAAAAACCTTCCTCTGTTTAGCTCTATATGTATCTGGCAATTTTATATCCATAGTCTTCTGACTATAAAGAGAAGGTGAGCTAATTCGGGTGTTTCTCACACAAGCCATTCAAATGTTTGCACTTCTTTCCTTTTTTTGGCTCATCATCAAAGCGTGTTTTATAAAAACATCTCAAAAATGTGATATATAAAACATATCCCATGGTTCCATGGAATCGACCTACTGTAACAATAATTAATTTATAAATAATTACATGGGTATTGATGTAGATACCATTTTGCCCTATATAAACTTGAAAGCATACCTTTGAAATTAAATTTGTCAATAAATGAAATGTTTAGCTAGTACCATGCATTGTACTTTTACAGAGTAAATCATTGATAGTGCATAACTTTAGATAAATGGCCATGCCAGAGGGGGAACCCAGTGTTAATTCACCTTATCAGTTAGAACACAACTGCCTCAACTGTGTTTCAAAATTAAAAGCAAGAGAACAAGACATTTTTACAAAAGTTTATTTTTTATTCTAAAAAATGATCATAATTGCCATTATGATCTCTGTGAAATATCAATCATAATAGCAAGAATTAACTTCTAAGTTATTTCCAACTCCACATGACAGAGAATTAACTGTTTTGTTTTACACACACAAGTCTCTCCAACCCACTCTTAGATAGGCAAGCTTAGAAAGGATCCTTAGTGAACAGACAATTTTGATGATTTGTCACATGGATCCTTTCATTATAAAGCAGGTGTACATGCACGCTGTCCTGTGTGTTACAGAACATTCCTACTGAACTGCAATTCATTCACAGTGGTCAATTTTGGATGTACTCCAGGTTCAGTTAAATTACAATTTCATCACATACAACCAGGGAGTCCTAGATTTTATGGAATTTTCATTTTTAACAAAATTAGATTGTCTTCATGTGTCTCTCAAATGACAGCTACCACTTACTGAGATATTACTGTTTGCTAGATACTGTGCTAATTACTTTGCCTTTGCTATCTCAATCTTCATAACAATTCTATCAGTCGCCTATTATTATCTCTATTTCACAGATGATATAACTAAGGCTTACTCACTGGACTACACTGGATAAGATTATGAGAAAAATCCATGGAAGAGCTATAATTTAAACCACATCATTCTGCATCAAAAGTCCCCAAATATTTCTTAAAAAAATGAGATTATAATTAAAGACAAAGTGGTTGGTTTAAGTATAGATATACCAATACACATTTCTTATATGGTTTTTAAGAAACACTTTAGGCTACATTCTATAAATATTAATATTTAAACTTTAGCACTTTAAGTCAAAATCAGTTCATAGATTAAATACCAAGCAATTAAATATTTATCAGGAAAATTATATACTCTTCCTTTCTACATTAATGTCTATTTTACTTGTATCTTTGAGATCACATGCTAAAATAATTTCACTTTAAATAATTGTCAGATTTCTACCTTCGTTGCAAGTAAACTTCATCGCAAGTAAAATGTTGTCAGAACTGTCAACATTTTAAGCTACTCACACTATTGAAATGACCAATGTATATTAAAATTATACATTTAAATGCAAAAAAGTCAAAACCACCAACTTTATAAATCCTAATTCATTTATGCTTATAGTTAAAATACCTAGAACAATGCATAGCACATAGTAAATGTCACACAATTATTGACAGTTACATGCACAAATATAATTATATGTGTCTGTATGTATTAATATCACTAGAACATTGACAGGTTAAAACACTAACTATTGTTAAAAGTGTGTGTGTGTGTGTGTGTGTGTGTGTGTACGTGTATGTGTGAGAGAGAGAGAGAGAGGAAAAGAGAGGGACAGGAGGAGAATATGTGTGCATTTTGGGTTACTCCATAGTTGAACTGAAATAAGGATAAGAATGTTTGGCTTAAATAAGTAGGTTGATAGGTGTTCTCTGAAGGTCTTTTCTGAGATGATGCACTCATCATTGTATGCTCAGCTCTCAGCACATAGAGATGCTAAATAAATGGACAAAAATGAATAACAAACAAATGAAGAAGAAACTAAGCTTATATATTTCTTGTGATTTCTATCATTAATCACCAATATAAAAGTGCTGGGTTCAAGACCCAATTTTGAGACAGTTCAATGCTGGAAGAGACTGAGAATCTGGATGGGTCTGTCTCAAGACTCAAGGCAAAGGTTTAAAGTTATGATTATGGGAATAAAGAAACAAGTATATCACATACATGGTGTCTGAGAAAGAAAAAGACCTAAGAGCAATGACTGATTTTGTAGTTTTTAATCCACACTAAAATTTGATCTCTTCCACCAGGCTTATTTTGCCTTTAGTATTCATCACACAGTAAGAATAAACGCTCAGCATACTTATACTAAGTAAATACATACTCTCATGTTTCTCGACTTTTCTCATTGAGACTGGTTGCTGCAGCTAATATAGTTTATTTTTATTTATTTAATGTTTATTTATTTTTGAGAGAGAGAGAGAGAGAAAGAGCATGAGCGGAGAAGGGGCAGAGAGAGGGAGACACAGAATCCAAAGCAGGCTTCAGGCTCTAAGGTGTCAGCACAGACCCCAACACGGGGCTCGGACTCACAAAGTGTCAGATTATGACCTGAGCCGAAGTTGGACGCTTAATTGACGGAGCCTCCCAGGTGCCCGAAATATAATTTCTAATAAGGTTTTTTTGTGAGTCATGGTATTTGCTTTAAAAATCAGTCATTACTAAAAAGAAAAATAATTAGATAATGCTATAAAGTTCGCTTATTGTTGTTTGTGACATTAGTATATTCCCAGATAACAAGCAACCAGTTTAGACAAAAATACACTAGCAATGACTAAAATAATTCCAGCTAAGGAACAATGGTTGGCTTTGTATGTTGCTGGGCATTTATTTCAGTCATCATGGTAACCACATGGGATAAATTTATTTTCAAACAGTGCATCCATACTGCTGCCAACACTATTCCAATGATTTATTCTAGAATTCAAGTCTCTGCAGAGCATCATGCTTTGCTCCTAGGAGAGGATAATTGTTCCTGTGTCCTAAGGCTTCGACTCTGTCTCTTCCTTAACATTAGTCAATAAAATAACAATTGTGTTAAGACGGAACTCAGCCTCCTTGTTTCTTAGTCAATGTAGTAATTGCCCACATAAATCTGCTCCCTTCAGAAGCAATTTTTACATATGTGATAGGTTCAGTGGCCTCTTCAGAGACAGAATAAATAATAAGAATTTGAAAATATTTTCACAAGTATAAAATCACAAATTAAAATGGCCTATAAATCAGATTGTTCTTCTTTGTTCCCCCGACACACAGAATAAACTTTATATTTTATTTGATACACAAAAAAACAATTAATTAGACAAAGGCCACAACTGAAAGGCTCTGAAGAATTAGTTTTTTAGTTTGTTGACTGATATATATTAAAAATTTGAGCAGTTGTTTATCTCTTGTTCTTTCCCTACATTAGTATTTTTCTCTCCCTACTCATCTCTCACTCCATTTTCTAGACATACTAAGAAAAAAAAGAAAGAAAAATGGACAAAGGGCCAAAAAAGTTTGTTAATTCTTTCCTGGGTCAGTATTCCAATACGTTTCATATTTAATCCATTAGAGATGTAGAAAAATATATCGAGTATATATACTGAGTAACCGACCCTACCCTGCTAAATAAAATGCTTTAGATTCAAATTTTTCTCTATCTTTCTGAAAACACAGGTTTATAGAAAATGTGATCAGTTAATATTACAAATGATAAGCCAGGTAAACATAAATATTTATGTATTCATTTAGATTTTAAGTAAACTTACTGATATATTTCTTACAAAAAAATGTTGTTCAAAAATGTTAGTAAAGACCACATATACTCTCTTTTCAGTTAATCTAGTTAACCTGCCTCTTGGTTTGCAATCTTACATACACTCTCCCTTTATATCCTTTTATTGTTTCTGCATGATGTTACTTACTAGAAAATTTAACCAGCTATGATTGTTATATTAATTAAGATAAGCTTAACTCTGGTAAACATTTAAGCAAAACAAAAAACCACCGATTTTATAAATCCTAATTAGGTTATGGTATAAAGTGCTAATAGTAATGACACACATGTAATTATATGCACAAAAATAATTGTATGTTAACAGTATTATAACATTGACAATGATGTGCCCTTTATTACACGCCACTCATTGTTATAATCACTCTACATATTTAGTCATCACAAAACCTTCTGAGTTGATGAAGATGGAAAGTAAGGCACAGAGAGCTTTAAATAAATTGACCAAGGTAACAGAGGTAGATGGTAACCTAGAACTCAGCCCCAGGCAACTTGGCTCCAAAGACTGTTGAGGAAACAGGAAAAAAGTAAAATTTTCAGAGTGGAGGTATTTGTGTGATTTATTTGGTTTCTTCTCTATACTTTAAATTTTCACACATGTTGTTCAAGAAGACTAATCATAGAACTTAAATGCTTGAAGGGATTTTAATCTAATCACAGGGATTTACTTTTATATTTTTATTTAAATTTAACTCCTGAAATTCAATGTACTCATTTAAACTATACACCTCAATGTATTTTAGCATATTTTTAGCATATTCACAAGGTTGTGCAACTATCACTATAATTTACTATTTTTAATGTTTATTTATTCTGACAGACAAAGCGACCCTGGGCAGGGAAGGGGCAGAGAGAGAGGAAGACAGAGGATCCCAAGGCTCCACACTGTCAGCACGGAGCCTGACATGAGGCTCGATCCCACAAGCCATGAGATCATGACTTCAGTCTAAATTAAGTGTCGGACACTAAACAAACTGAGCCACCCAGGCACCCCTATTTATAATTTTGAGATATTTTCTTCACTCAACAAAACAAAACAAAACAAAACAAAACAAAGTGCAGAGCCACTATGAATCACTAAAATTCCTATTAACCATCATCCCCCTCTCCAATCCCAGGTTACACAGATCTTTCTTCCTTATGAATCTGCCCATTCAAGACATTTCACATAAAGAGATTCACACTAAATAGCCTTCTGGGTCTGCTTCTTTGACTTAGAATAAAGTTTTCAAAGTTCTTCCATGTCATGTTTCTATACCTTTTAGTTTTTATTGTTAGATTATACTCCATTGTACTGATATACAATATTTTGCTTATCCATTTATCAGTTACTATACATTTAGGTTGTTTTCACTTTTTGGCTATTACAAGTAATGCTGCTATAAGCATTTGTGTAGGCGTTTTTACGTGCATGTATGTTTTCAATTTTCTTGGGTAACTACCTAGGAGTGAAATTATTGGGCCATATGGTAATTCTTTATCCTTTTGAGGAACCATCAATCTGCCTTCTAAAGTGGGTGTACCATTTTATATTTTCACCACCAATGTATAGGGTTCAGATTTTTCTACATGCTCATCAACACTTGTTACTACTTGTTTTCTTAGTCATCCTAGTGTGTGGGAAGTGACAACTTACTGGAATTCTGATCTGAATATCTAAATTTTTTTTTAACGTTTTATTTATTTTTGAGACAGAGAGAGACAGAGCATAAACGGGGGAGGGGCAGAGAGAGAGGGAGACACAGAATCGGAAGCAGGCTCCAGGCTCTGGGCCATCAGCCCAGAGCCCCACACGGGGCTCGAACTCACAGACCGCGAGATTGTGACCTGAGCTGAAGTCGGACGCTTAACCGACTGAGCCACCCAGGCGCCCCCTGATCTGAATATCTAAAGACAAATGATGCTGAAATTGCTTCATGTGTTTATTGGTCATATCATTATACAGTATTCTTCGGAAAAAATGTCTATTCAAAAATTTTGACCATACTTTACTTGGGTTGTCATTTTTATTTCTAAGTTGTTAAGAGCTGTTTTTCATTTTTTGTTTTGTTTTCTTTTGTTTTTACAAAATCTGGATAGCGGATCCTATCAAGCAAAAATTTTCTCCCATAATTTGGATTGTGTTTTCACTTTCTTGATGGGGTTTTCTGAAGCATAGTAGTTTTAATTTTTAATAAAACTAGCTGATTTTGTACACTAATATTGTATTCTATTGTAAATATGGCAAAGTTGTTAGTGCTAATTGTTTTGTGGACTCCTTACAATTTTTCCAGACATAAAATCGAGTCATCTGCAAGCAAAGACATCTTCCATTCTCTCCTTGGTGACTTTTATTTACTTTTTCTCTTGCCTAACTTCTAGTGTAAGAACCAGTACAATGTTGAATAGAGTGGCTTGAGCCACCTGTGTCTCTGATGTTAGGGAGAAAGTTTTCAGTCTTTCACCATTGAGTATGATGTTAGGTGTGGGGTTTTTATATATGCCCTTTATCGGGTTCATAAAGTCCCATTTTATTCCTAGTTTGTTGTGTTTTTATCAAGAGAAGTGTGGATTTGCTAAATGTGATTTCTACTTCTATTGAAAACATAATGTGGTTTCTGCTCTTTATTCTGTTGTGATATGTTAAATTGTTTTTTGTATGTTAAAACCCGTTGCATTCTGGAAATAAATCTCATATGTTTTTGCTGTATAATTCTTCTGTGTTGCTGGAATTGGTTTGCTAATATTTTGTTGAGGATTTTTACATCTATATTTTTAAGTGTAGTGGGTTTAAGGATTGCAGGTCTGATCAAGGAAAAAGATACGACTACTAGGTGGCAGTGGCACATAAGGAGATTTACATGAGTAGCACTTTGACAGGTTTGCATGTGAGGATAAGTCCCTCACAGATAAGACCTTTCAGAGACAATACAGGGCCACCACCCAGAAGAGGGCAGGGTACTCCCGGGACTCAAGGGAATTGGAGAGGAGCTCTACCTATCCAGGGACTGCTGCTCAGGAGCATAATTTAGAATTACCAAGTCTGTGAACTCCTAAGGGCAGCAGTGGATTGGACCTTTTGCAGCCTCAGGGTTTTATCTATGGATAGATTTGGGGTGCAGTTTTGTGGAATATGCAAAGTTAGGCAGGCTCTAAATGCCTACAAAACTGTTTACTTGGGAGGTGCCTGGTTGCCTCAGTCAGTGGAACTCTTCACTCAGTCAGGTGACTCTTCATCTTGGAATTGTGAATTCAAGCCCCATGTTGGGTGTAGAGATTACCTAAAAATTAATTAATTAATTAATTAACAAAATCTTTAAACAAAAACAACAAAAGTGCTCACGTGGGCTATATTGAAAGCAGTTAGACCTTTAAATATTTGAGTTTGTTGCCAACAGGCTTTTGAGCTAACAGTCCTAGCTTGTTGTAAAGAAGTAAATACCATAGGGCCAACATATGGAAACCATCTTTGGCTTATTTATATAACAACAAGGAATATCAGTCTGTAGTTTCCTTTTCTTTTGATGTATTTTTCTGTTTGTGGTATCAGTGTAATATTGGCCTGACAGAGTTATAAGTATTCCTTCCTTTTCTTCATTTGGGATAGTTTGAGAAAGTTTGGTAGAAATCACTAGTGAATTCTTTAGTTTGGGGCTTTTCTTTGTGGGAGTCTTTTAGTATTAATTTAACATCTTTACTTTCAAAGGTCTTTTCGGATTTCCTATTTCTTTTTACATACACAATATTTGTGTCTTTCTGAGAATTTGTTTCATCTAGGTTATTTAACTTGCTGACATAATTTCTCATAGTTTTTCTCTATAATCATTTTTATTTCTGTAAGGCCAGTAACAATGCCCTATTTGTATTTATGATTTTGTGAATTTGAATCTTCTTTTTTTTTGTTTCATCAGTCTACATAGATGTTTGTCAATTTCACTGATATTTTCCAAGGACCAACGTTGGTTTTGTTGATTTTTTTCTATTATTTTCTCTTTTCTATTATTTTCTCTTTTCTATTCCACTTATTACTGTCCAATCTTTATTGTCTCCTTTCTGTTTGTACTGGGTTTAGTACTCCTCTTTTTCCAATTTCTTCAGGTAGAAGCTGAGGTTACTGATTTGAGCTATTTCTCCTTTTTTTTAATAATGACTATTACAGCTATAAATTCCCCAGGAAGCACTGCTTTTGCTGAATCCCATTAGTTTTTACATGTTGTGTACTTATTTTTATTTATCTCAAGGTATTTTCTAATATTTCTCGTGGGTTTTTTCTTTGACCCACTGTTATTTATAAGTTTATTGCTTACTTTTCACAATTTGTTAATTGCCTAATGTTTCTTCTGTTACTTTCTTATGTAATTCCACTGTGATCAGAGAACATACTTTGTATGGCTTTAGTCTTTTAAAATGTATCAAGGGTTTTTATAATAATAATAACTTGTGGTAAAATAATAGTCTAATATTATTACTGTCTTACAAAATACATCTTAACCCTTGTAAGTCCATCAACAGCATTTTAAAATAATTGCTTATGCAGTTCCTTTTAATACTGATAGAAAAAAGAGTTGCACCAAAAATATATTTATACTGTCGTTATAATACCTATGCAGTCAGCTTTACTGGTGCTTTTTATTTCTTTGCATGGATTTAAGTTACTATCGGGTTTCATTTCAGCCAGAAGGATTTCCTTCAGTTATTTCTTGCACAGCAGGTCTACTAGCAATGCAGGCTATTTTTGTTTATCTGAAAAAGTTTACATTTCTCCTTCAATTTTGAAGGACCATTTAGCAGGGTACTGAAATTGGAAATGACATTATTTTTCTTTTGACAAGATGTCATCTGTCTTTTGGCCTCCACAGTTTCTGATGGAAAGTCAGCTCACTGGGATTCTTTTTGGTAGGTGAGGAGTCATTTTACTTTTGGTGCTTTCAAAATCTTTTTTTCTGTCTTGGTCTTTAAACGTTTTTAATATAATGTACATAGGTGTATCTATTTGTGTTTATCTACCTGTATCTCATTAAGCTTCTTAAATATGTAGAAGCTTCTTGAATATGTAGATTTATTAGTATTCATCATTTTTAGAAAGTTTTCCATCACAATTTTGTAGTATCTTTTGTGCCCTTTTCTCTTCTTTTTTGGAGAAAGAGAAGATATAGGTACATATAGGTACACATATAGGTACACTTGCACTTTTTGGTACACCTGATGGTGACCCACAATTCTATAAGGCTCTGCTCATTTCTCTTCATTTCCTTTCTTTGTACTCCTCAGCCAGGATAATCTTTATTGACCTATATTCATGTTTGCTATTTCTTTCTTATTCTAGCTCAAACTGTTTAGCTCTTCTAGTGACTTCTTTTTAATTTACTCAGTTACTGTATTTTTCAACTCACAAATTTTTTTTCATAATTTTATCTGTTTATTGGTATTCTCTATGTGATAAAACATCACTGCCATACCTTTCTTTAATTCTTCAGGCATAAGTTTTCTTCTCTTCCTTGAACATATTTATAATGGTAACTTAAATTCTTTGTCTTCAAAGTCCCAAATCTGGGCCTCCTCAGGGAAACTTTCTGTTGTATCCTTTTTTTCCTTTATATGTGTATACTTTCCTATTTCTTTGCATAACATACAATTTATTGTTAGAAATGGGGTATGGTAGATTTTAGATAATATATTGTAACAATCCTGGTATCATATTATTTTACCTCCAAAGTTTATTTTTGGCTCAGGTCATGATCTCACACTTCATGAGTTCAAGCCCCATATTAAGCTCTGCACTGACAGTGAGGAGCCTGCTTGGGATTCTCTCTCCCCTCTCTCTCTGCCCCTACCCCAGTCATGCTCTCTCTCCCTCTCAAAATAAATATATAAACGTTAAAAAAAACCCTTAAAAAATACCAGCTTATTTTGCCCTTGTTGCTGAGTATCTGTTTAGCAACTTTCCTGGAATAATTTATGGATTCTGTATTTCCTGTACTGTGTGGTCCCTGAATTTTGGCTATTTTATTTTATTTTATTTTACTTTTTTTTCAGCTTGCCTTCCTGGGGTTAACACCTGCTATTATAATTTAGTAGTCAACCAATGACTGGTCACATTTCTTTAAATGTCTTGACTGTATGTCTTCTGCCCTTTGACAAGAGGACCTGTGTGAGAAGGCACACGTTCAAATTGCAGACAGTTTACAAAACAGCCTTAGTTTTCATTTTCTAGGTTTGTAGCCAGAGGTCAGTGACTGGTGCTTTTTCTTTCTCTGGGTATTCTCTGGACATGTTATCAGTCTGGTACATTCCTTCAGCCTTTTAGATGAACAGGAATATCGTGGGGCTTTTCAGAATTACTAATGGTCTGGAATTTGACTGTTTTGTGACTTCAGAATAGATAAAGGATGAATCTGAGAATATGAAAAGTTTATTTAAATAATCATTGGCAGTGGGGAAGGGTAGCTGAACCTGAATATTGAAATAAGAATCTAAACATCCTTTCCTTTAAGTTTAAAAACACTTCATGTTGTAATAAAAATAAAAAAGTTCCTGGGGCGCCTGGGTGGCGCAGTCGGTTAAGCGTCCGACTTCGGCCAGGTCACGATCTCGCGGTCCATCAGTTCGAGCCCCGCGTCGGGCTCTGGGCTGATGGCTCAGAGCCTGGAGCCTGTTTCTGATTCTGTGTCTCCCTCTCTCTCTGCCCCTCCCCCATTCATGCTCTGTCTCTCTCTGTCCCAAAAATAAATAAACGTTGAAAAAAAAATTAAAAAAAAAATAAATAAAAAAGTTTGTTGTTAATTGTTACATATATTTTGTGATAGATTTGCTAAAATTTAGTGGAAATATGAGATGCCATATTTTTTTTTCTGACAGAAAACAAGCTTTCCATTAAATGGACATGAACAAATTAGAGTTTATGTTCGAAGTATTGATATATCAGAGTCAAGTAAATATTCACCAACAGGATAATGTAATTTTTACTGATTTTTTTTTTGGTGTTTCATTTAATAACCTGCTAAAAAGATGTGAAATACAAACCTATTGGTTATAATGTATTACTACTAAGGGAATTTGTCAGCACAACTTAAACATTACCTTTGAAACCCAAATTATTATTCATAATACCTGGCCATTATTTTTAACAATGCTTTAGAATTCATTTTTGAGCTTAAGATAAGTACATTAAGTAGAAATGTAACCTAACCCTAAACTCTGCAACTTGTTAAACAAATTGTTAAAAATTGTTTCTAAGAAAATATTAAGCTTAAGCTGTTTTAAACAAATTCAAAATATTCTTTAGAATTTCATTCTAATTAGATTGCAAAATACATAACTTTTTTTATGTTCATGTATTTCTTTTTGAGAGAGACAGAGAGAGAGAGAGAGAGCACACAAGATGGCGAGGAGCAGAGACAGAAAGGAAGACACAGAATCCAAAGCAGGCTCTGGGCTCTGAGCCATCAGCACAGAGCCCAATGTGGGACTCAAACTCAAGAACTATGAGATCATGACCTGAGCCAAAGTCATATGCTTTAACCAACTGAGCCATCCAGGTGCCACAAAATACATAACTTTTAACCATAAATTTTTATAGTTATTAGACACCATTACTAAAGGGAATTACAAAACTATTAATTGCAGTTTCCAGAAATAAAAGAGTAATATGCTCAGGGTACCTAAGTAACTTTTTGTCGATGATGCATGACAGGTAAAATGCACTTTGTACCCGTGAGAAAGTTTTACTATCCTTGAGAACAAGAACAAAATTTCTAATAGTAAAAAAAAGTGCATTTTAAAAGTATTAAAGTAAACAATTTCATTTCATTTAATCCAGCAATATGATATTAGAATACTGAATGCGATCAACAAAAGACATACATACACACACATACAGGCATACACAAAGTCAATCATTTCTACAAGAAACATTAATTTGAACCAATATATAGGAAATGGGTAGTGTTTTCACTTTTCACCAGTTATTTGGTTCTTATATACAATCTACTTTGGCAACATTTTTGCAAAAAATAAAAGGAGAACAAATTGAGAATGCTTTCATGGTCTAATAAGCATGTGTTTTGTCATGATTAGTATTTTTGTAGATCTTAGAAGTATGAAACATTTTAGTTAATACTTTCAAAATGAAAAACAAAAACATTAACATAATTGAAGAGATGTAAAATGGTGATATGTTCTAAAATTTGCATAGACTTTGAATTCTCCATGCATTTGGAACAAGATAATTTGACTGCATATAACATTCTACAAAATTCGAATTTAAAATAATGTATTTTATTTCCAATTTATTCAGTAAAATGAATAGATTATCGCCTGTTTAGAAATGATAGTCTTAAGAATTAAAAAAAAATAAGTATGCATTTATGACAGCTGGCAGAATTATAAACAATATGTATAACAATGAAATCCAATGCACATGAGACATGAAGTCCAAATCTAATTAAGTAAATTCTATAAAATGAAATTAATTGTGTTTACCACCAAAACACCATCTGCTTCTAATAACTGAAAATAGTGAAGAAAATGGAAGAGCTGTATTAGGCTGAAAAATATTTCTGATTTCACTTCACAGTGGAAAACCCAAACAAGAATCTCTTAACTGTTGTATGTACCATTACAGAATTTTCCTAACCAACTATCAGTTGTTAGACATATAATGATTTCTGTAGTTATTTAATTATGCAAACAAACATGTGTGTGCATGCATATATTATTTTCTATGCCTGTGAATTAAATACATTTTGCTCTACTAGTGAGAAGGACAATTTAACAAATTATTATTGTTTTCCATATATTCTCTGACTTTTTACTCTCACATGGTGAGTATGTAATTTTCTGTTACATACCAGTGCTCAATTGCTTAAGAAAAAACGACCAAAACGCTTCTATAACAGCTAGAAATTGAATTCTGTAATTTTGACAGTTATTAATTGGTAAAGTGAAGAACACATACAATTTAGTTCTATAAAATAAGACAGTAAAGACTTTGAGGATAAATACCATTTCCATGATATTTACTTATTTTTTGTCCCAATAGGACTGGAGATTAAAGTCTCTAATTCTGTTAATATTTCCTCAATTGGAAAGCCATATACTTTGTTTTGCAGTATTACAGATACAGTTCTTGTGCTACTGAAATTGTTGTACCAAAATAGTTTAACAAATCTCTGAAGGATTATCTTGATAATAATTCTGAGTAAAAATATTCTTAAATTGAAATGGGAATAGGTTGTACTGCCTTTGCTCAATTTCTTTTCTCCATCAATTGGATATTAATACATTACTTTAAACTTCACCTGGAGGAATTTGAACTAAAAAATTGTAGAACTCTGAAAAGCAGAAAATCTCATGACAATTTTTGAAAGAGCTTGCCTTTTGCAATCTGTGAAAATGTAGCTCTTACAAAAATTTTGCTTCTGTATATTTCTACAATGAGAGTGAGTGATTGTAATAGAAAGAATGTGTTTAATTACTTGAAGTAAAATAATCCTCTATGAACTAATAGTATTCTAGTTAAATTGACATATTCTTTTCTCATGCTTGTGTGCTTTTATTTTCTTATAGCTTTCTAAATTTTGTCATCTTTATGGAGAACTGGGACTCTTGCATTTTATTAAGATAAAAGGATGTGATATAAGAACAACATTCACTGGAAGTTTAGTGGAACCATCTACTTCTGCTAATAGTTCCAAAGGCATAGTGTCTATAAAACTCTGAGTATAAAGTTACAGTAAACATGGATTACATTTCACTGACAGTTTCAAATGAGATACAACCAGTTTCCTTGTAGAGTGTGGGAGGAGGTAGGAAATCCTTAACTCTTGGATCATGTAGATAAGGTGATAATGTAAAACCTACGGCATAAGTGGAGGATAAAAACAGAAGGGACAAGCAGGCAACATGCAGAAGCATCTCATTTTAATTGGCCTGGATTAAACTGCAAGGACTGCATAATCAAGTTGATTATACTTTCCTTCAATATTAGGGGGTCTGAGCCACGTAGATACATTAGTCTCTCATATATTAAAGATGGCCACAAATTCTTGCTACTTGTCCTATTAAGAGGTGGAGTGTAATTTACTCCCTTTGAATCTGGGCTTGCCTTAATTATTTACTTGATTACCTGAATGCATGGAAAGGTACTTTCAGGAATTCCAAAGCTACTTCACAAGAAGCCTTGCAGCTTCTGCCCAGACTCTTGGAATGCTGCCATTTGGGTAAGCTGGCCACTGTGAAAAAAGACCAACAATCTTGAGATTGTCATACTGAAGAGAAAGGGAAGAAAGGAGAGAGGAGAAGACTCCTGCCTGGGTAGCCTCAGCTAGTCCAGTCAGTCCAGCCTTGAGATCAGGTGTCAAGACATGTGAGCGAATGTGATATTCTTGGATCAGCCAACAGCCAGGAATAAGGCTCCAGACACGTGGCTCCAGATAAGGCATCACAGTTAACTCATCTTCAACTATTTGAAGCACCTAAGCTCAATCATTGTGGAGCAGAGATGAGTCCTCTGTTATGAACTGCCAAAATTCTCACCCATAAGGCCGTGAGCAGTTTACAATAGTTGCTGTTTTGTACAATCACATTTTTTTGTGTTTTGTTTTACAGCATAAATACCCCCAAATGAAATGAAATAGAAACACTATAGTGAATAGACACATAAAAATGCTCTTGCAGTCTGTATTTGACAGTGGGGAAATTGATAATATTAACATTTATCATCTTTGGCCAGAGGCAGTGTGTCAGTTTGTGTGTGCTGTGTGTGTCTATATGTGTGTTGGGTTAAGGGGTGTTAAATTGATTGCACAGGGAGCCAGGACCTCTACTATCATGCCCCATACAGGAAGTATATGGAAATGTGAGTTTTGTCCCCAATTATTCTATTTCTAGTTCCTTAATTTAAAACCTTCGACATTACCATAATACAGAGAGAACTACAAGAACAGATTTTAAAAAGACAGCCTACAAGAACAGATAGGGCTCAAAATAGAGTAATCCATAGAATAATATGAAAACCAGGCAGCATGTACATCCTGCCTTACACATACTTAGCATTTGTGATTTTAACTATATTTGGTACAACTTGTAGTAATGAGGAACTGAATTGAGGCATGTATGTTTGCAAACCCTTCTGGGGAGATTATCTTTTAACTTGATAAATAATGATTTGACCACCCTGAATCCACATGAATAATATTTTTGAATATTTCTTTATTGATCACTGTTTTTTTCTGCCATGATCTGTAATCACATTCTTGGGGAAAGTGTGAAAGTCACCTCAACAAAGAAAAAGGGATATGAAAAAGGACTATGGGGATATGGAAAAGAAATGTGGGCTGAAATGAAGGGCAAATTAAGAGATTAGGCTCCAGGGGACTTGTTTATTCCTTGTTTCATACTTGGGGATGGAGGACTCTGTATTATAGAATGATTTTCCGACTTGTGGCATTATCGCCAAGAGGGGAGAATTCAGAAAATGTTCAGGTCTTTTTCACATTGAACAGGAATTTGGTGTGATGTTAAACACTCTGCAAGGCATGAATAAATCTGGCACAAGATAGATTTATCTGCCTCAAATACCTATAGATGGGGATCCCCACCCACCAGTTTGATTTTCATAGAAAATCTGGGTAAAAACTCATGACTCAAAGAGAGAACTTGTATAGTTGACTCTTGAACAATACAGTGATTGGAGCTGCGACCCCACCACACAGTTGACAATCCTCACTTAACTGTTGAGACTCCAAAGACTTAACCACTAATAGCCTACTGTTGATGGGAAGCCTTACCAAAAACATTAACTATCAATTAGCACATATTTTTTATGTGATATGTATTATATACTGTATTCGTACAATAAAGTAAGCTAGAGAACAGAAAATACTATTAGAAAAACCTTAAGGAAGAGAAAATACATTTATAGTACTGTACTGTACTTATTTAAAAAAAAATCTGTGTATAAATGGACCTGTGCAGTTCAAACCCATGTTGTTCAAGAGTCACTTGTATTTGGCTCTCCCAACAGTGTGTCTTAGGTTCAAAACCTTGACTCCAACCCTTATTTTCTGATTGATTTGGGTACACCTTAACTTATTCTTCTTTTTATTTTTCTTAAAGGTCAATTGTAATCACTTCAAAGCATTTTGTGAGTGTTCAGTGATTTACTGTATAGAAATAACATCTACTGTCAGAACACTTTCCAAATGTTAGATGATAATAATATTATTACCATTATTATTTTTTCTTTGCAGAACTGAGGAAATTATGTGCTTAGAGACTATTTTTTTATATTTGGAAATATGTAAAGTTTAATCCTTTACAGATTACCATTACATCTGAGAAATTAGCATTAATTAGCAATACTAAGACTTGGGTGCAAAGTGTAAAGGCCTTTTGTTGCAGAACTCTTAATCTGCTTATTGCCCTCTTAATGTACTAAACAGGTTCTTTACATCTATGTTAATCAAACATGGGGAAAGAATTTAGCCTGAGTGTTTTAGGCAATATTCCAAAGTCCTTACAAGACAGAACATTTCCATACCTATCATCTTATCATTTGTTGCCTTTGCCAGACTTATCTGTGTCTTTACATGTTTACATTATTTTGTATAGTAGAACAGAGATTTAAAGTAAAAATTGCAACAATGGGGTCATGGAAGTAACATGAATGAGTGAGTGGATTTATTGCCCAAAGTTGTGTGTGTGTGTGTACGTATGTGTATATAAGAGGTGTGCGTGAATACATATGTATGATGCACATATAGACCATGTGTATACATGAATTTTATACAGGCCTACTCTTTTGCCTGTTAATCAAATTGAAATCTTACCTTACGCATGCCCTTCACAACTCAAAGAATCAAGACGTAGTTTCATTTTTCTTAAATATGTCATTGACTTAAACAATAGTTGGAGAATTATGAGAAATTACTGAAACTTAGGCTGAGCTGTGGACAGTGAGCACTGTAGTGAACAGTGGTACACAGGCCTGTCTAAAGGGAGCAAGCTCCTGCTTGTCTCCAAACAATTGCTCCTAAAAGTTGAAAGTACTTTAGACATCATGTTGACAAGTTTAAGATTGTTGGGAAAAGCTGAAAATTGGAATTTTACGTGAAATACCACAATTACTAAATGCTGAAAACTAAATATGTATTTTTAGAAACCACAGGCACAACCTTTACACCAACGTCTTTGGAATAAAACAAAATCCATTTTGGACTAAACAATTTTTGAGAATCTGAAATTGGCTGTATCTGCAAGGTATAATGATGAAGGGAGAGAAAATATGTATTGAAAGCTGCCCATTTTATAATCTTACCTTTAAAGTTTATTTTTATTTATTTTGAGAGACACAGAAAGAGAGGCAGAGAGAGCACAAGGAGGTAAGGGTCAACATGGAGCCCAAAGCGGGGCTCAAACCCATGAACCCTGAGATCATGACCTGAGCTGAAATCAAGAGTCAAACACTTAACTGCCTGAGCCACTCAGGATCCCCTGTAATTCTTCTAATGAAGAAGGATTACTTATTACTTATTACTTCTTTATAAGATCCAAATAAAATGTTTGAAATATTTGGGTAGATAATACTTTAATGTAAATTGTCCCTTAATTTTAATGACAGAATAAATGACTGAATTTTTATAGGACATTCTATTGCTTTGTCCTATAGCATGATGCTTCACTCTATCTCTATAGCTCTGGTGTATGATTCCAGCCAGCTACTGCTGTCTTGTCAGAACTGTGCTTCTAAACCCGAATCTCTGTCATTATATGAAGTTGTAGTCCTTTTACCTCTGCTCAAAACATCTCAGCCGATGACCCAGTATCTCATGTCTTTAAGAAACTAGGATCAAACCTCTCCAAATCCTCCACTCTACTTCTTAATGTATAATTATTTTCATCTGTCTTTATCTCCTCTTCCATCATAAAAATAAATATTGTTTGAACTCCAGGTAAGCTAACTCTTCCACATATGGTCTTTATTCTAAACAACCTTACATTCTTTAATCATTTATTTCAATAGTTCTTACCACTTCAAGATCTTACATCTATATACAAAATTACTCAGCCATCTTAAATTCTGAATTTTATATATTTCAGCCATATTCTCTCCTTGAGCTATTATACTATTTCTATTCTAACTGTTAAAAATAATTTTAAAATATGATTTGAAAAAGTATACTATACTTCCTACTTCTATTTTCATACTTCTACTTTCCTTCATGTATGTTGTAATATTTCAGTGTCCTGATAATTCCAAGCAAGCTACAATAGAAACAATCACACCCCTTTGGGGCTTTAAAATTTACCTTTAAAACATTGCTCTGACACCTTTCATGATAATATTTCAGTCTGAAACATTTTATACATTCTCTTATATTCAATGTTTATTTAACACATAATTTATGTAGAAATATATGGCTTCACCCCCAAATACTTGAGGATTTTCTATATATCTTATGTTTAGTAATTTCTAATTTAATTCTATTGCTCTCAGAACACAAACTTTGAATAATGTCAGTCTTTTGAAATGTATTGCAATTTAGGCTCAGAATGTCATCTGTGCTGGTGAATATTCCATGTTTCTTTAAAATGTGACTGTAGTTTTTGGATGTAGTGGTCTATTAATGTCAGTTAAGACAAGGGGCTCCTTTCTTTTTACTAATTATTTGTCTAGATGTTTATCAATAACTGAGAGTGGAGAGTTAAATATCTCTAATTACGGCTGTGGATTTGTCATTTTTTGATTTCTGTATTTGAATCTTTATCATCAGTTGCACGCCAATTTAGTTTTGTTGTGTCGTCTTCATGAATTCACACTTTTATCATCAGGAAATGCCCTTCTCTATCTGTTGAGTTCTCTAAGAATACTTTTTCTACTATAAATGCAGTTACACCAACTTTCTTATAGTTCATATGTATTCTTCTGATATTTATTTTGCAATCTTTTTGTGTCTTTGTGTTTCAAATTTGTGGAGGTTTTTTAGTTGGTTTATTTTTTTGCCCTTGTACTCTTGTTTGCTTATCGAATCTTAAAATGTCTGTCTTTTAACTGGAGTGTTTAATTTATTTATATAATCGAATTATTGTATGTGTGTGTTGAAATCTAACATCTTCATATTTGTTGGTTTTAGCTAAAGAAGTTCTTTGTTCTTTTCCCCTCTTATTCCTCTCACATCTTTGGGAATAATTATATTTTACTATTTACTTTTATCTGCTCTATTGATATTCAAGCTATACCCATTTGTTTTTAATTTTAGTGCTTGGTCTAGATCTGAACTGTCCAACAGAGTAGCAACTAGGCAATATGTCCATTTAAATCAAAACTGAAATTAATTAACATAGCATATCATTAAAAATTTAGTTCTGCAGGTGGCCTCACCACCTTTAAAGGCCTATAACATATGTAGCTAGTGGTTACAGGTTTGGAGAGCATAAATTAAAATATTTCATCATCACAGATAATTCTAATGGACAGTGTTATTCTTGAGTGTATAGTATGAATACTTAACTTGTCACATTTGATCTTCAAATAATATTATATTATTTTAACAATATATGAACTTCAAAGCAGTATGATTTCACTTGTGCCTTTCTCTGTTCTTTGGGGTTTTGTATTCCTACATTTTACTTCTCCCTATGGTATACCTCCCAGAATATATTTGTATCATTTTTGCTTTAGTCAATAATATTTCAAAGAAAATTATATATAAAATTATATATAATATATGTGTGTATTTATATATATGTATAATATATGTGTGTATTTATACACATATACACATTTATACATATATAACAGATGTGTGTGTACATATTCACACACATATAAATACATATATATATATATATACACCCACTCATAAAAGATCATAAAAAGGTCATTTATGGCTATTGTCAATTTTTTACTTTCACAGTGTTCTTCTTTCTTAGTGAAGATCTGGATTTCTTCTGGAGACAAATTCTCTAAGGCATTTCTCTGAGAAAATGCTTTTGTTTTAGCCTCATTTTAAAGAATTGTCCCACTAGATAGATTGTTTTTCACTTTCATAACCCTATACACATGTTCCATCAGATTCTAGTCTCTATTTATTCTAAGGAGTCAGCCACATAACAACGTTCCACCATATCTAACACTCCCTGTACTGCCTGATTTTAACTGTTCTCTTTGCATTTCTCGGGTACTATCTAAGATGAGGGGCACTGAGGTCTCATGGCCTAGACTTGAGTCCTAGATTTGAAATTTCAAAATGCTGTAGCATAAGCAAGTTACTTGGCTCTCAAGTCGTTGAGTTTTTCCATTTCTAAAGTAGGAGAAATAATAATAAATCACAGGGTATTAATTAAATAGATACATATGAATGCTTTGACTGACACATGACACTTGTCAAATGATCAGTGAATGGTAATTACCATCGCTATGCTGGAAGTGTTTATTCATATATATTGCTCACCATACAGATGGTGAGCTACTTGAGATTTAAAAAACACCATGTGGTATTCAGTTTTCTGTTTTTGCAGCGCTTAAACATTTCCTCATTCTATCAGTATTCCATGGAGAGTAAATGTAGAAAGTATCTGTGGACTTTTATTTCCATTAGTCTTTATTTTGTCAAAATGAAACTTATTTGGAAGCATATGCGTGTGTCAGTGTGTTCCATTTTTATGTTTAGTAAATATATTTGTTTTATATGACAGGGTTTACTGGAAATACTGTCTTTTTTGTCTAGTTGATTTTCAAGGTCCATATGTTAAAGAAAGTGCAAGGTTCTAGTGAAGAGAAAAATATTTTAATGTATAAATATGAACTTCAAAATACCTGCATTAAATGGAAAGAGGTTATTCACAAAAGAAGAAGTGAAAAAGAATGTTCAATAAACATTGATTCGCTTATTTAACAATGGTAATTTTGTACTTATTATACCCAGACACTGTTTAGGGGCTGACAATATATCATGAACTAGACAAAGACCCTAATAGTACGTTAGACCCTAATAATAGATTATTTTTTCATTGTAGGAGATGGGAAAAACACCAATACTAACAAACATGTAAATGAGGCTTCAAAATTCACCCCTGACAACTCTGATATGCAGAGAAAATACTCAACTCTTTTAATTTGTTGAAACCTTTACACACCGATTTTCTTAAAAGCTACCACTAGATGCTTAATAGGAAGACAAGTGTATTTAGTTCTGTTCAATAAGCTAAACTTCTGATAATTCTTTTGATCCCAATGAAGATTTTTTTAAATAAAAATATAAATGTACAGTATTCTTCAAAGGTAGAAAAATCCTTTCAATACCCTTACAATACCATGTGGTTTAACAGTAATCTTGAGTTTTAAAACTAAATTTGTAATTGATAAGGCACAATTGATTTCTTGTGAAATGTTGCACTTTTGTTTTTAATCTTCATTGCCTTTATTTAAACCAAAGATAAGGACAATTTACACTATTGCAACAAGCCAAATCGGGCCTATCTTATTAGAGATGATAAAAAGAATGTTAAATGATGTTGCTGATAAATACAGTCAATTAGCTGGTACACACTGTGTGTTCATTTACCAAGGCTGCCAGAACAACACTACAGACTGGGTAAGCTTAAACAACAAAAATTTATTTTCTTACTACTCTCGAGGCCAGAAGTCCAAGGTCAAGTGTTGGCGAGTGTCATTTCTTTTGAGTGTCTCTTTTTGTCTTTCAGCTGGCATCTTCTTGCTGTGCCTTCACATTGGCTTTTTCTTCATGTGCATGTATCCCTGGTGGCTTTTCATGTGTGTGTGTTCCAATCTCCTCTGCTTATCGACACCAGTCAGATTTGACTAGGGTCTATGCTTACGGCCTCATTTTAACTTCATTTTCTTTAAAGGGTCTACCTCCAAACACAATCACATCCTGAGGTACTTGGGGAGTTAGGGCTTCATTATGTTGAAATGTGAATTGATGGGAGCAAGCAGTATAATACTGTGTCTTAAAAGGTGATCAGGTCAAACTTATCCCTTACTTAAAATGCAGTTGCTCTGATACGTGCAGGTCCGTGCTAACTTACTGACAAACTATAACTGGTCTGAATACATTTTTCTTGCTATATTTCCTTCTTCTGTGGGGGGGGGGGGAAGAAAAAGAGAACATCACTCCAGTTACTAAGAAGCAGGGAGAGCATCACTTTTCCAGGGGGACTTAGGGAACTCATTCTCTCATGTTCCTCTCTTCTCTCTCAGCCCCTCTGCTGTCATTACAGGTAAGTGAGAAGTGCCAGGATTGTGCTATAAATCATGTCCTAAGTTATGAACTTTGGATATAATATGAACTTATCTTTAGAAACCTTTTGCCTTTTCTGAGCTGGAACTGTAAGTAGATAGATGGACTCAGTCTCGAAGCTCACCTCATTTTTAGAGTACTACAAAAGGTCATCCCGATGCCGTATAAAAGTAGAATCAAAGGGAAATTTAAATCCTTTCTACAAGTGCTGACTGAGGACTTGAGACCAGTGCTCTGGAGTTTTCTGACGAGAAAGACGGGCGTGTTGCAAGGAATGGTGCAGGGTGTGGTGAATCTTTTCACTATTGGTTTTGTCCTTAATTATCTTCCAGTTTAAGAGGTTGTTTTTTTTTTTGTGAGTTTGGGTGGAATTTTTGATGGGTCAATCTGAAGCCACTTGTGTTCAGGTCCAACATTCCTGTCCTTACCAAATGGATTTTTTTGCCGAAAGAAGTCCCAGCCAACTTGCTATCTTTAATTTGGGCTTGATTTTGGCATAAGAGTACTGGTAAGTTCATTTCAAAATTGGCTTTGACCTATTTTGGATAAGGATTTCAAGAGAGAGATCTTCAGAAGATCTTGATTGTGGCGATTCTTATTTGTACAATGGATCCCTTCTTATTAAGGTACTAGGTGTAGGTTCACATATGAAGGAAGAACATTCTCCAGTTAAAGTTCTGGCATAGTAATTATTAAGCCCTAGGACGATTACCACGTGTATAGTTTGTTGACTCTGAGTGAAAGGCTGTGCAATGGTGGACTTAACTTTGATATTGTAGCACCTGTATCAATAATAATTTTGTAAAATTGTGTTTCAATATTTAGAAAATTACATTCTCATGAATTTCAGGGTAAAACAGGGAAATGGGCTCTTGATTTCACCACTGTACATCTTCATTAATCTTTTTTTTTTTTTACCTTCTTAACAGGTTAATCCTTTTTTCCAAAGTTTTTTTCTGTTTATGTATCAGCTACAAGAATCCTTATCAAAAGAATCCTCTATCCTGCTGTATTTACTGACTAAAGTGGGAACATCTAGCTTTTGTTTTCTATAGGCCCACAATTCTGAGACCTATTCTAATTTTGTTTTTAGGCTTTTTTCAAAATGTTCAGCTTGCTCCTGTAGGTCTGGCGATGAAACTATTTTTCATTCTATTTTTTGCTTGTGTATTAAATCTTCTTTTCTGCTTCAACACTATTCACAGAAAGTGGAGTGAGCCAGTCACATATGGCTCAGGATCCACTCCTGAATTATCTCTCGAAATGAGCTTATATCTATGATGTTTCCAAATCACGCATCCTTTCTCTGCTTGTGGGACTTAATCAGAGGAAAGGCTTTGAGGGTAGACTCCAAAAGACCTTTCCCCAGTTGAGCTTTTCTAAACAACTCTGGTAGCCTATACATTTTGGGATCTTTTAACTCATCTTCAGGGTCTTCTTGTTCTGTTGCCTATTCTAAATTTTTCAACCTATATTTTCAAATACTGCTGCCACAAAAACTATCTGTTCATAATACAAAGCTCAGTTTACTCTTACTGCAGCAAAGGAGATCACTATGTGACAGACTCTTGTAAGTAGCCAAAAGATGGGAAGATAAGTCTGGGGACTTAGGAAATTTTGGAGTCTGGTTAAAGGACAGTATCTAAATGATACAATAATTTAGCGCTGGTGGACACAGAAGGTAATCGTCTTAAGGTGAGGGGACTGATAGTCTTGGGAAGTAAAACTTCTATTTCATGTTATCTGTTCAGGTATTGTTTATTCAAATGGAATTTTCTGGATGTCCCAAGAAGGAACAATTAAGTCATTGGCAACTGCCTGGAAGAGTAAATGCACGATGATAGAGACAGGGAAATAGCCAAGCCCTGTTAATATAGATTATAAAGTTAGTAGATATAGATAATTTCAGTTCTCAGTTTTCATCACTAGGGAAGGTGGAAGGTTACGTAAACCTTGTAAATCTGAATATTTAGAAAGGAATCACTTGGCCAAAATATAAAAGCAACCAGTTTCCTTGAGAAGAAAATCGATCACTGATGATCATTGAACTGAGGTCCTCAGGGCATTTCCAAACATGCATTATAGACCTTTGGTTTTGTGTTAGTTCACAGAGCTGCCGTAACAAAGTGCCAAAGACTGAGTGATTTAACAGAAATGTATTTTTTCATAATTCTGGAGGTCAGCAGTCTGGAATCAAACCGTCATTGGGGCCATGCTCTGGATAAGATACTGCCCTGCCGCTCCCTTTTTCCAGTAGTGTTGTTGGCTTACAGCTGCATCGTTCAAATGTCTGCCTCTCTCAGTATAAAGCATTCCTATTGTTTTTGTTCATGTCATCTTCCCTCTGTGCTTGTCTGTCTCTGTCTCCCTTCTCTTTCCATAAGCACACAGGCCATATTGGATTAGGGTCTGCCTAACTGACCTTATCTTAACTAGATTACATCTGCAATGACCCTATTTTCAAATATGGCTACATTCACAGGTGCCAGGAGTTAAGACTTCAACATATCTTTTCCGAGGTATACAATTCAACCCATAACTGGTTTAAAGAAACTTTTGACCTCAGAGGCAGAAAATGAAACTCAGAATCAACCAAGGTTGGAAGTTGAATATCATACTGTCTTGGTTAGCGTAATATGTAATGGCACAGAAAGCTTAAGGTTATTTCTCATATGAACAGTATAGTGGGGAGGGATGGTGGTGGGAGGAAGGGACACCACAAATGCTGGCAAAAAAAGTGAAGGCATGGAACGCTGTGTGTGGAAATTTTTAGAAGCATTGTTAGATGTCACTTCCATTAATGTTTTACTTACTCAAATTCAACCACATAGCCACATCTAAATTTAAGACAGGAGGAAAATTATTAAAAGAAATTTGGTGAGTAGCTGGCATCTCTGCTACGGAAATTATGATGCGTGTACTACCATGAAACACTCATAACTCTAGGAGACTTCAACAAACTTTTCTTGGGAAACAGAGGAAAAAGGAAAATCTGTGACAGGATGTATCCTTAAGCAGGTCTACACATGGATTTGAAGCTGATATTCACCACTTGGATACTGTAAGAAACCATAAAGCAAACAAGTTAATTTAAAATGATTCTAGAGGAGTAGTGCACCAGGTACCTGGCAGTTGAAAGATACATCCTTCCCTAGTAATCCATTTTTGTATCATGAATAAATTGCTAAATAAAATGAAGACCTCACAATTTAAAAAAATAATGATTATACACAAGAAGGTCACCAGGAAAAACAACATTTGTTTCACTTGGTTCTAGGAATATGTTAAAATGTAAACTCTAAGGCACCATTAAGATCTAGTCAGAGAGAACATGCATTTTATCAAATTTCCCAAGTGATTCTTAGGAACATTAAAATGAGAAAAACCTCCCTAGTATAGTATTTTTCTAGGTGAGCTGCATATCAGTAACTTGGGGGAGTTAATTCCTGAGTTTCACTCCTCAAATTCTGATTTAATTGGACTTACTTATGACCTAAACTTCAAGATTTTGAAAGAATCCCCAGGTGACTCTAATGTGCAAAGTTGCGATCACTCTCTCTAGGAATGTTGTTTCATTTCTCCCTTGATCCCCATATATTCTAACAGGTTCACTTGCACTTAGTAGGTTTTCAATACATGCTGATTCCATTGGGGCGTCTCTGTGCAAGCACATTGTTTTCCCTAAAGAAATTGGAATAGTATTCAATTCTTTTTAAAGACAGGATTATTCTTATCTTCAAAATACATCACCTGCTGTTCACTGCTTTGCCAGTCATGAGTTGAAATTTAAATAAGATAATTGAAGGCAAACACCTTTCAACTAGTCGTTTTAACAATGGCTGTAATTTAACAGACTTGATTCAGATACAGACAAATTTCTTCTCTAAAAGAGAAAAATCTTATAATAATGACATAGAATTTTAAAAAATTTTACTAGTTATTAGTTACCTGGTAAATAAATCCTCAAGAATTTATCCCAAGTTTACAGTTGGATAAAGAGGCCATTGTTAACAGGCATATTTATGTATGTGCAAATACACACACGCACACACGTGCGCACACACACACATACACACACACACACACACACACACACACACACACGCCTGTACCTCCAAGGCTAGAATTTTAATTTTTTTTAAGTCAAATCACTTTTTTTTAGAGATACGACTTTTCCCAGCTGGCTGTGTTTTCACTCCATAAACACTGCAATGTTCTGTACTGTTGAATGATTCTGAGTTGATTACATTTCCCCAAACTCAAGAGATACTGACTTTCTAGAAAAGATTCATTAAAAGGGAAAGAGAAGAAACATTTTAGAATATAATATGTAGCAATATGCCCAAAGATTCACATAGGAAACAAGATAAAATTTGAATTTTTTTCAACTCCAAGTCATCATCTTTGACAGTTATTATTTTATCTATGCTCTTCTCAGGTGCTACTCTGTTTTCAAATTTTTAAGAAACAATGGTAGGATACCTTATTATGTACTTTGTCTCATTTCAGTGACATAAGGTGTGTAATTTTAAGTGTATACAAATAAGGGCTCTTTTCATCCCTACATCATTTTAAAGTAGAAGAAGAAAACGAATCTCTATTCTAGGAAACTATGAGAAAATAGTTTTTGGTGAATAATTGGGAAAAAAATAAAGAGGAACATTTGTCTTGTCAAGATTTACACTTTGCACAGTGCTACTTTGGGCTTCTCCAGTATTTTCCACAAAGCATTATAATGTATTATAATCTTCAAGATTAATTCTTCCTATTTGGTATATCAAAGTTAATTCTTCTCCTCATGGCTTAGCCTTATAAAGGGCTTCCTAATCCATACTAAATGATTTGTTGTTTCAATAGAACACAATCAATTACCATGAGCACTATAATAAATTCTAATACAAAAATCTACCCTCTTGAGATATCATGTTAGCTTGGGGATTTAACCACCTGAAGCTTGCCTACACATTTTGTGGGCATTTGGCTTTAGACTGCATTTCTGGACTTGTTTTGTCTGTAAACAAGGGACTTCTGCCTTCAAGGCAGTCCATCTGGCTGTTGCTGCAGACCTAAATTGCTTTGCACATTTTGGATGTGCAATGAGCCAGGCTTTCCAGTGAGAGACAAAGTGTAAGCACTTTAGGAAGCTGCATTAACTCATTCAGCCACAGAGGTGTCCTGTTAGCCCATCCTGAGGTTTTTCACTGGATCGACAGATCACCTGGAAAAGTGGGAAGTGACAGGCTCAAACCCCCAGGGAGGTTCACTCAGTAACTTGAAGCCTGATGCATACTCTAATCTGCATAAAACACTGTGAAAGTATGAATTGAATTTGAATTTGTCCAGAATTCAAAATAGAAAGGTCAACTCCTGAAAAAACACATTGTGGAGTTTAGTTAGGCCAGAACAGATCAGTTTCTACATGACCTCTTGGTGCTTACTCAATGTTTTGCATTTGTGTGTATATAAGTATTTGCCTTTTAAACATTCTTATGATTGCTTAGCATTTTATCAATTTATTTAATATATCTCTGGCTAATAGGAAGGAATAGTAGTCACTATAAAACTAAAATATGTCCATTTTAAGGCTACAAACTAATTTCTTATAATGTCCTTGATTATCTTCATTATTCTGATATTTATAAAAGGAAAATGATACGACATTTTGTATTCCTTTTTAAAATAAACTGATCAGGGTGGCCTGAGTGGCTCAGTCGGTTAAGCATGGGACTTTTGATTTTAGCTCAGCCTCTGCGCTGTCAGCACAGGATTCTCTCTCCCTCTGTCTCTCTCTGCCCCTCCTTCATTTGTGCACGCTCTCTAGCTCTCTCTCAAAATAAATAAATAAACAGCCTTAAAAAAATAAACACAATAAATGGATCAGGCAGCTATCACTGGGATATATGTACGTATGAAGGAAGGCAGGACAGAAAGAGGGAGAGAGAGACAGAGAGACAGAGAGAGACAGTGAGAGAGAGAGAGAGAGAGAGATTGAAAACTTACAATAAATATCTCAGATGGTTCTATCCAGATGTGTTTCTCTGTTGTGCTACCAAAACATTTAAGTTGATTGACTTTACAGGTCCACCACTGGAGAAACTAGTCTAACAAATATGACCCAGGGGCGCCTAGGTGGCTCAGTCGGTTAAATGACTGACTTTGGCTCAGGTCATGATCTCATGGTTAGTGGGTTCGAGCCCCACATCGGGTTGTGGGCGGACAATTCAGAGCCTGGAGCCTGCTTCAGATTCTGTGTCTCCCTCTCTCTTCCCTCTCTCTCTACCCCTCCCCACTGCTCACACTCTGTCTCTCTCTCTCCCCGCCCCCCCGCTCTGTCTCAAAAATAGATAAAACATTTAAAGAAACTTTTAAATGACCTGAATTTATTGCGCTTATAATCTAATGATTCTACATATTTATGATAACTTGCACAATAAGCTTTGTACACAAGTTATTTCATCATCTAATTATTGCTTACCTCCCCAGTCTTATTTCCATTATCTTCCCTATATATAATATTTGCTGTAGGCTGATGAGACCAATGCTAATAACCCAAAAGGTATATACTGTTTCAAGTCTAATATCCATTCAAATGAAAAAGCCTTCCTGTTTCTTTCAGAGGGCATGGATGGTTCCTATTTTTTGCTTGGAAATCACTTCTAGAGGCATCAGACTCTGAAAAAATATCCTGAAATTTTCAGCATAATGTAGACAATTTCCTTTATGCCCATACCTCCAAACTTATACAAAACTATAATAGAAAAAAATACATTATTCTAGTTTTATTGATTTATTCTCCAGATAGTCTATAAGATCCTTATAATAGGAAACATATTTTAATCTATTTCCCAATAAATGCCACTGTAGATTGCACATTGCAAAGGCTAATAAATATTTGTTAATCTGCTGTAGATGATTTTTTTTGCAGTCTAGTCAAACAAAATGATCCTCCTTATTATAACTTCTGTGGAAAAGGATAATTTGAAATTTTTAATCAAGAGAAAAATGTTGAGCTTTGACATTGTTCATGTGTGACACTGACATGTGTTCATGTACAAAGATCACTTTTAGAAAGAATATTAATAATTAATCCTGGTAACAAAGGAGAATCTGATTATTTTGAAATAGCTAATTTTGAAAAGCTGTGACTTTTTTGTGCTGTCCTAGCGCTAAGTCAGTATTAATCACCATTGAAAGATCTAGAAATTTAATATAGTGCATTTACTGACAAAAGATAGTTTGGAATTCTGTTTTGGACACGATAGTCTCAATATCCCCTTCTCCCTCACCACTAAAAAACAAAATTTTAAAATTTTTCCACCACACATGTATGCACAATTTTATCCTATTCATTGTGTCATAGTAAGTTTCCTATTAAAATCACGAACTTCTTTTCTAGTCAGCCAGTTTTCTTGCAGAGACTGGCTAGTCTTATAACAAGAGAAAAATAAAACATTCTATCCAAATTTACATTAAAATGAATTTTAAAGTAATTCAGAACATTGACTTTTGGCAGGATTTTACTTATTATGAAGAGGAAAAGAATGGGATCTGCCTATCAAAAGAATGAAACTGAGCACACATCTGCCAAATACACTGTGTATGTTGCTGAAATGTATTATTAACCTTGAACACAATATGTTTTGTCAAATAAAAGAAATCCCATTAAGGCTGCCAATTCTAATATCAGTGACATAGCTTTATTCACAAAAAGCCACGAGGTTTTTATAAATCACAAAACTATGAGGTGGATATATAGTTTTTGGCAAATCCAGTGACTTACCCACACATGAAAACATGATGCTGACTATGAAACTTTTTTCCTATGAGTGGCTCTTGTCTGGTAGGAAAAAAAAAAAAAAAGAGCCAAGAGCCATAGATAAATGAAAGGACACTTATTTTTTTTAGCAAGCCTTTAAAATTTCAAAAATACTGTTGAAAACCTATTTTAAAATATTTTGATAATTCAAGGCATCAAAATATTGTTAGTCTGTTCACAAGTATATCTCATGGAAATCACAGACTACTTTGTTGGATTATTCAGAGGTTTATTGTTGTAGAGGCTAATAAAGAGGGGTTCACAGAAAGAAATGGGATAGGGCACCTGAGTGGCTCAGTAGGTTAAGCATCTGACTCTTGATTTCATATAAGGTCATGATCTTGCATTTGCTGTGTTCCAGCCCCACATCAGGCGCTGGGTTGACGGTGTAGAACCTGCTTGGGATTATCTTTCTTCCTGCTCCTCCCATACATTCTCTCTCTCTCAATATAAATAAGCTTAGAAAAAAAAAATAAATGGGATAAACTGCACTGTCAACCAGGGTATGTGGCAAAGATAATACAGATTCCAGTGTCCTGTGTTTTTCCTTGGAAATTTTGGGTATGCTACAGGTGTCTGTTTTGGTTGCTATCACGAATCTGCCTCATCAGTTTATTTTGCAGTCTGCTTTTTGTCTTCTGGATATTTCTTTTATAATGGATAACCCCACTTTTTTTTGGCTTTATTTTTCTACTCAGTGTTTTTTCCCTATAGATAATTCCATGTTTGTGATTATTGTTGAAATGATTGTTGTTGGAAGAAAAGCCACTACATTTCTATAGAGGGTATATGTAATTCTGTTTTTATTCTTAAATTAAGATGGAGAGTATTAGAATACTGTACTCATAAAATAAGAAATACCCATGATGCAGAGATGTTGGGAGCATATGCATCTCAAATGCTAGTTGGCCAGGTTTTACATTCCCAGAAGTCAAGAGCCTAGACTCAGAAAACAGGATCAATGATTAGATCTCAAAGGAAAGCACCCCCTTTAGTGCCAATAATGACAAAGACCCCTAGTGTTGACTCAGATATGGGATTAATATGACATAGTGAGATAAACTAGGAAGGAATTAAAAATCAACTGTAAAATAAGCAAGTGGTAGAAAGATAGCTCGTCCATTTACATGTTGAAAAAAAGTGATTTAAAGCTACATTTGTGACACTGAATTGTATTTTCCCCTTAATTTTTTTTTAAAATTTTTTTTTTAACGTTTTTATTTATTTTTGGGACAGAGAGAGACAGAGCATGAACGGGGGAGGGGCAGAGAGAGAGGGAGACACAGAATCGGAAACAGGCTCCAGGCTCCGAGCCATCAGCCCAGAGCCTGACGCGGGGCTCGAACTCACGGACCGCGAGATCGTGACCTGGCTGAAGTCGGACGCTTAACCGACTGCGCCACCCAGGCGCCCCTCCCCTTAATTTTTAAAGTCACCAAACTTTACAAAATTTTCAAAGTCAGATTTCTGACTATTTTTACTGTAACCATATCTGAGTACAGCCCTTAATGGAGTGATGGAAACAGTGATATATTATGTAATTTTTACTTTTTCCATTGCCAAATTTCATCAATTGTCTATAACATACCAATCATTGTCCTAGGTGGTTAGGTTATAACAGGAAGAGCAAAACAGAAATAATGACTCCTTAATGGTGACCGCGTCTGGTGTGCCCACGGAACAGCAAGGAGACTGTGGTCAAAACAAAGTGAACAAGGCAGCGAAATGAGCAGGCTCTCTCCTATGACACCTGAGGTACCCAGAGCCTCCTCTGTTCCCACAATTCCAGTCCCTGCAGTTTCAGGCTAACAACAACAACAACAACTACAACAACAACAGCAACCACATTATATCCTGACCTATTATATTCTATATTAATGCTATATCTGCTTTACTATTTCATAATTTTTGTTGTGGATTTAGGGAAGATACCATAAGGGAAACAGTTTGTGGGCATGCAACCCAATCCCCAGCTAAAACCCTGTTCACAATTAGCAATGTGCTCCAATCTGATGATGTCTGGGTAGGGACATTTCATTTCCTATCATTTTGGTTCCACTTTCAAGTTCAGAAGGTCTTTGTTTTAGGATCAGTAATCGTTGCTGAGCCTACACCTCCCAAAGATCATTCTCCTTTTTTTTTTTAATTTTTAATTTAATTTTTATTTTAATTTTATTTTTGATCATTCTCCTTTTAAACAATGCAAATAATGAACATATTTGTAACTTTAAACACAGAATGCCAGAACTAAGTATTATTTAAGAACAGAAATAGGTGTCAGTTTTGATCAGTATTGGAAAACAAAAATAAGGAGACAGTGAACATTAAGATGGGCAGATAAAACGAGATTTTTCTCTAAGTGGAATGCAGAGAAGTAAGATATTTCAGGACCTTTGAAGACATGGCAATATATCCCGGAAGATTTTAACTATTTTTAGTTTCATAATGCGAGCTGGGATCTCTGTCTTCTTTGGCAACTTAGACATTTCTCACTAGAGTTTTTCATATCACAGTACACTGAGAAAATAATAATGTACTAGATAAATGGAAGAGGAAATTCTAGCAAAAATGATAGTTCTATGGACCTGAAAGCTGCAAGCTCTACTGTCCTCTTTAAGAGTTGAGGGGATCAAGAGGCCAGCATTACTGCTGGAGTCACGCTCTTTTGAACATTGCTGCGCTTGGAAAGTTCTGGGCTGGTAGTAAATAAGGTTTGCAGTTGGGGTTAGCCTTTCTCTCTGTACACTTTTTATTTTTTTAAGTTTATTTATTTTGAGATAGACGGGGGGAGAGAGAGAGAGAGAGAGAGAGAACACGAGCAAGTGGAGGAGGGGCAGAGAGAGGGAGAGACAGAATCCCAAGCAAGCTCCTAATGTCAGCACAGTCCCCGACGTGGGGCTCAAACTCACAAACTATGAGATCATGACCTGAGCTGAAACCAAGAGTCAGTTGCTTAACCGTCTGAGCCACCCAGGTGTCCCTCTCTGCACACTTTCTAAGTATGATGATTTTACAAATGACTTCTGAATTCAAATATTTACATTTTTACCTGCCACAGGTAACCAATGTATTTTACATGTTGGACCAAATCCTATCAGACCACAGGCTGGTTATTCCTCTCTTGCTCTAATCACTCCAATCATTTTTGTTTTCCATCTTGTTACACTGAAATTAAAAAACAAAACAGTGGACTATGCCACAGTGTTGTACTTTTGGCTCATGCTGTGACATAAACATGCAGATAATAATCTTTTAAAAATGTAGCTTCTTTATCTGGGCCCATAATATAACCAGTTTAAATTTATATTTCTCATATGGTGAATACTGATCTACTCAAAATCCAGTTTACATTCATGATTTTAAAAATATGCAGAATTTCAAAATGACTGTAGTGCCATCATTGTGCGCAATTAATTTTCACAATGCATTTAAAACACATTCACCACTGAAATAAAATTGCATTTCCAGGGAGCCTCACATTATACTGTAAGGTATATGTAGGTCATATAATACGTAATACTAAAGAGCTTTATTAATTAAATGCCACCACTTTTTGATTAGTCAAAGATATGTCTGCCTTATATAAAATTCCACTAAATTGATAACACATAGTCAAGTTCCTTTGTATTGATGCATTTTTTTCTAATTTAGTAATCTCCAACAGCGTTGTCACATTGTAACTCAAACATAAACACTGAAAGTATTTATACTTTCATTTATAAATGATTTACTGAAATTAATCACAGCACAGTTAGCTTATATGAAGACTATTTTTACAAATTTTTACAAATTTTACAAATTTTTACAAATTTATTACAAAGCCATGATGAATTTCTGGCAAAAGTCTAATCCATTTGTAGGTAATTCAGAAGGGAAATCCAAAAAGACGAAATTATGGAAAACAGCTGATGATTACCTTAGAAAGAGGTCCAAGTTTTAATTTTTATCTTTGTTTTATTTTGAGAGCAATAGAGCAAGAGTCTTCATATTATTCCCCTCTTTATTCCTATTGCATCATCATGTAGAACACATAAAAAGGGATTGTTAAAAGTAGCACTGAATGGATTATCCTCTTTCAAACAAGGCTTTTCATCACTAATACCACCTGAAATGTACTTATGTAATCAAAGTCAGTCTGCCAATCATGTAATTTCTACTTTGTGATTTGAAAGAACTTTCAATACAGGTAATAGAATATGAATTTTTGAATTCTTGAATTATATAGATGTTGTTGAAGCATCTTTTATATTTTGACAAACAGGTTATTTTACATTATAAAATGTAGTTAAAGTTATAACTTGAATAGTGTATGTTTCCACTTTGCTGAATACAGGATAACAATTTTTCTCATTAAGTGACAAAATTTATTGGCTGTATTTATAAGCTGGGAAATGTCATCACAAGATGGCATAAATGTGTTTTCTACTATGATCTACTAGCCATACAAAAAGAAAACATTTTTAGTTTCCTGCAAAGCAAAACTAGATTTGGTCATCAGATTCAGATGAAAATTAAGTAGAACAAAAATTAAAATGCACATTTTAATTGGTATCTTGGAAACATGGAATGACATTAGGTTTTGTCTCTATATGCAAGGGAACCTGTATTTTAAGATATCTTAGTAATTGTTTATCTTTCAATTAGTTTCTAAAAATTGATAAAGCTTAAAAATGTGCTCTAAGTATATTTATAAAAGTGCACTAAATAAAACAAAATAATGTATTATCTCTTTATTCCTTTCCCTTTATTCCTTTTTCTAGTAGTTATCTAATATACACGTCAGATGAATAAAAGAAGCATTTCCTTTCATAAATAAGCTACTATTTCTCAAAAATTTCTGTTCCCAAAAAGGTGATGATAAGTTTAAAGACAATACCAAAATGTTCCAATGCCATATTTTGGTGGCTAGTCAGAGAATTAAAGATCAACAAGAAGAGAGATAGATACGAAGCTTTGGTTAAACAAATCATAATACTGGATGATGCTGGAACAGGATAAGATTTGTTATAAGATTTCTGAATTATAGGAATAGGGATGTTCCTTAATCATTTGATGGCTAGTGCACAAATTTAATTTAAAGTAAAAAAATGTTATAGCATGGCACTCTCATGCTGGTATTTTCTATACTACATAGAAGACAAACACTTAAATACTCTTTTTTAGTATGATATTTAACTCTAAGTATATAAATTTGACTCCAATATTGCATGCTCATAGTATCATGACGACTGAAGAGGAATGAGCTACATTTTAAACACAATAGCATATTAATAATTCCATGCAACACACAGATTACATATCTTATAAACTCCATTCATGTAGCAACATAAAACACAATGTGTTATATACATCAGCTTTTTACACAAATTTAAGTCGTGTCTTCCTTGTTAGTTAAGACTTTTCTCAAATATGGCTCCTTTATGAAGGGTACACTTCTTTCCCATGATCCACAGTTGCAAATGACAACTTGTAACCAAACAGAATATCCTTTGGCTCTCTGTTCATTGCTTTTTCTACCATGCCATACTGCTTCATAGCTATAAGTACTTGTTTTGATGCCTGAGAACAAGTGCCCAAAATGCCAAATGTACTTTAGATATAAGTAGGGCAGAACACTGACTTTTGAAGATTCAGAAGCCTGAGATGTATTCTTAGCCATATGTAGAGCAATCACTTAGACATATGGGTATCATGGATGCCTGTGATTATGGAACACATATTTTGTTTTTCCTTCCAATAAAGAGATTTTAATCTAAGTGCTTTGATAGGTATATAATTGAACCTAAAATTTTGTTCCAAATGGCACAGAAGACAATTTTGACAGAAAATGCTTAAGACATAAATTAAAGAAACTGCATTAATTAGAAAAAAAATATTTGGGGCACCTGGATGGCTCAGTGGGTTCAGTGACTGACTCTTGATTTGGGCTCAGCTCATAATCTCACGATTGTGAGATCAAGCCCCGTGTTGGGTTCTGTGCTAGAGCGTGGAACCTGCTTAGGACCCTCTCTCCCTCTCTGCCTGCCCCTCCTCTGCTTGCTTTCTTTCTCAACAAACAAACAAATAATAATAAAATAAATAAACAAATAAATAAATAAACAAACAATTTGTATATTCTTAATGCAAGACCTAATTTTGAAAAGGTCTGCCTTTTTGATAAACGCATTAAGAAATAAAAATTGGAAAGTGTTCCCTTAACCACCTCAGTAGTTACCCAAGGTCTCTATTGTTTTCAGTGGATACTTGTGGTGAAGCAAAAACAAAAATGTCATCAAGAAAGAGGAAAATGTCCTTTTTGTCTGTTGTAGCTGTCCTGAAAACACCTAATTTACCTAAAGAATTAAGAAAAGTAGGTAATAAAATGTTAAGTATACTTGGAAAATACATTTTCTTTCCTTTTTATTAGAAACTTGACCTTAAAAATGGTCTTTTTAGCAATTTTGTCCTAGCAAAATGAAATGATATGATTTTGGTTAATACGTTGAGGTATATTACACAATTTGAATCACAGATGATTTATATTTATATTATCTGGAGCTTTCAAGAAATAAGTGAAAATGATAAGAATGTTATTTTTAAAAAATTCTCAAGCAGATAAAAGAGAATAGAGTAGTTCTCAGAAATGGTCTAGTTATTCATAACACTTGGCTGCTTCTCATAGTCCATTATATCAAAGATTGGTTGCATAATTTGGTCAGATGAAATATTGACCTGAATTCTTGGGTCTATGATTTGGACTGAATAGAGGAGTTCCTTTTTTTTTAATTTATGATGTATTTTTCTATTTTATTTCCTAACATGTAATAGACTACAGTGTATTCTGGTAGAACTAATTTTACTCTTCTCTCCAGATAGGGTTCAATTAAATAGTCAGTAGTAAGTAGGGCTCACTTCACTGCAAAGTAGCCACACAGGTTTATCTACCTTATGTCTTCTCCAGGAGACTCTTTTGAGTTATGGTGTTTGGTTGGCACTTAATGTACTTTTTTAGATCCAAGATAAGAATAGAGCTAAATAATGGAATTGAATTTTACATGTTTATGTGAGCTTCTGAATATTTTCATCCAAATATACAATGACATGGAAAGCCATGCCTTTCTACTTGCACAATGGTTTGATCCAAGAAGCCCAAACTTTGATGTATGTTCATTGAAGTATATTTTTAAAGACCTCTAATTTGGGTAAAGTAACTTGAATTTTCAACTTTTAGCAAGTCTTCCTTTTCACAGTGTGATGAAATAATTTATTTACAGAAATTGCAGAATAAATAAACAAGCCTAGCCTAGACTTTAAACATTATTATGCCCACTTATCCAAAACTGGTTTATATTTTTCTCTATTCTATTCTATTCTATTCTATTCTATTCTATTCTATTCTATTTTAGAAAGAGAATGTGACTGGGGGATTGGAGCAAATGGAGAGACAGAGAGAGAAAAAAATCTTAAGCAGGCTCCATGCTCAGTACAGAGCCTGATGTGGGGTTTGATACCAAGACCCTGGAATCATGACCTGAGCTGAAATTAAGAGTCTGATGCTCAAATGACTGAGCCACCCAAGTGCCCCCAAGGTGACTTATATTTTCTTTTTTTGTTAATGTTTTTATTTTATTTTTGAGACAGAGAGAGAAAGACAGTGCAAGGTGGGGAGAGACAGAGAGAAAGGGAGACAGAATCTCAAGTAGGCACCATGCTCTGAACTGTCAGCGCAGAGTCCCATGCTGGGCTCGAACTCATGAATGGTGAGATCGTGACCTGAGCCAAATTTGGATGCTTGACCAACTGAGCCACCCAGGAGCCCCATGATTCAGATTTTCAATGAAATCCTAAATACAACCCCATTAGGTAGCTGTGGAAATTGATAACATGATTGTAAAATTCATATGGAAATATACATGGCCAAGAATAATTAATCTAAGACAAAGAAAGAAAGAAAGAAAGAAAGAAAGAAAGAAAGAAAGAAAGAAAGAAAAAGAAACTTGAGGTCAGAACCTAGCACATTGAGGTTTAAAAAGCTGAGGAATTAAGAGAGTGTGGTATTAGCATATACATCAGTAGGCTAATGACGCAGGATATGGTCCAGACATAGACCCATACCTATGTTACAAACTGATATACGGCAAAATGACCCTGCAGAGCAGTGGAGAAAGGGTGGTAGACATGCGGGGTCAACCAGATAGCTATATGTGAAAAATAAAACTTGAATTCTAACTCATATATACAAATATCAGGTCCAAGTGGATTATTGATCTAAAGGTCAAAGGTAAATAAAGCAAGCTTTCAGAGAAAATATGAGGATATTTTTCTGGCTTTGGGATAGGCAAGGCAATAATTTTTAAAACTAGACAGAAACTGTTGTCCATAAATGTACAACTAGATGTATTAGATTTCATTAAAATTAAGAATTTATGATTATTTATGAATTTATGACTAAAATTAAGAATTTATGATTAAAAGAGATAATTGAGCAAAAGGTAAGCCACCAAGTGGGAAAGAGTTTTACAATACCTACTATTTATGTAAGCCACAAAACTATAAAAGACTATTAAAAAACTCCTACAGTCATTGAGAAATAAAAGCAATTCATTAGAAAAATAGAGAGAAGACTTCATTAGCCATTTTAAAAAGAGGATGTCAAGGTGATCAATACACATTAAAAGATGGCCAAATTCATTAGCCACCTCGCAGAATGACTAATATGGGAATGACAGAAAATACTAAAAGTTAATGAGGATACAGATCTGCTGGAACTTTCATGTACTGTTGATGGGAGAGTAAAATTCATGAGAACTTTAGGAAACAGTTTAACAAGTTCTTCAAAGTGATATTGTAAGACTCAGGAATTTTACTTCCAAGTACGTACCTCAAAGAAAAGAGTAAGTATGTTTACCAAAGTACATGTATATGAATGTACATGCATATGCTGTACCAACAGCAATATTCAGAATTTTGGACGACAGGTTAATAAGTACTTTTCCCTGGCTGTAGTGATTTGGAAGAAGCTTGAGAACCCTTCTAGATTGCTGATAATGTTTCCTGATGTAGGTGCTAGGTATATAGGTGAGTTTGTTTTATTAAAGAAAACTGACCTAAAAATTTATGATTTGTATACTTTTCCATTGGTATGTTAAACTTCAAAACAAGATTAAAAATTAAAATGCTTATGGATTTATGGATTTGGAAATATGAGTTTTATTTAAGGTACTTTTTTTTCTTCTTGACATATTTTAAGGAGCAAAACAAACGGTTCAATCTTTGATTATCAAAAATAAATGCTGGTTGCAGGTTATCAACATTCTCTTGGCTTTTGTTTAAAGCCATACTTGATGAAAAGAACAGTTTTAGTAAACAACTCTCAAATTCTAGAACTTAGAATATTAATTTGGGGGGCACTTGGGTGGCTCAGTCAGTTCGGCATCTGACTTTGCCTCAGGTCATGATTTCATGGTTTGTGAGCTCAAGCCCCACATCAGGATCTCTGTTGTCAGTGTGAAGCCTGCCCGGAATCCTCTGTCTCCTTCTCTCTCTGCCTTTCCCTGGCTCGCACACATACACGCCCTCTCTCTCTCTCTCAAAAATAAATAAACTTAAAAAACAAAGACTATCTATTTGGGAAATAAATAGTCCTTGTTTTATATTACCATTCTTCTCCTCCAAAATTTATATTTATTTTTGTGTGTATGGATTAAAATGGGTACACTATGTTTGGCAGTAAAATATGCTTAAGTGTAAAATGTCTGACATAACTTGGACAGAAGGATAGAAGAGAAATGATTATTTTTAATCAATAATCTTGTTGCCTTGCAGAAGAATGAACCTGGACCACTTTCTTACACTACACACAAATATAAACTCGAAATGGATGAAAGACCTAAATGTAAGACAGGAAGCCATCAAAATCCTCGAGGAGAAAGCAGGCAAAAACCTCTTTGATCTTGCCCACAGCAACTTTTCACTCAACACGTCTCCGGAGGCAAGGGAAACAAAAGCAAAAATGAACTACTGGGACCTCATCAACATATAAAGCTTCTACACAGCGAAGGAAACCATCAGCAAAACTAAAAGGCAACCAACAGAATGGGAGAAGATATTTGCAAACGACATATCAGATAAAGGGTTAGTATCCAAAATCTATAAAAAACTTATCAAACTCAACACCCAGAAAACAAATAATCCAGTGAAGAAATGGGCAAAAGACATGAATAGACACTTCTCCACAGAAGACATCCAGATGGCCAACCGACACATGAAAAAACACTCAACATCACTCATCATCAGGGAAATACAAATCAAAACCACAATGAGATACCACCTTACACCTGTCAGAATGGCTAACATCAACTCAGGCAACAACAGATGTTGGTGAGGATGTGGAGAAAAAGGATCTCTTTGGCATTGTTGGTGGGAATGCAAGCTGGTGCAGCCACACTGAAAAACAGTATGGAGGTTCCTCAAAAAACTAAAAATAGAACTACTTTACGACCGAGCAACTGCACTACTAGGCATTTATCCATGGGATACAGGTGAGCTGTTTCAAAGGGACACATGCACCCCCATGTTTATAGCAGCACTATCAACAAGAGTCAAAGTATGGAAAGAGCCCAAATGTCCATTGATGGATGAATGGATAAAGAAGATGTGGTATATAATATATATATATATATATATATATATATATATACATATGTATATATGTATATATATATATGTGTGTGTGTGTGTGTATGTGTGTGTATATATATATACACACACACAATGGAGTATTACTCGGCTATCAAAAAGAATGAAATCTTGCCATTTGCAACTACGTGGATGGAACTGGAGGGTATTGTTCTAAGTGAAATTAGTCAGTCAGAGAAACACAAAAATCATATGACTTCAGTCATATGAGGACTTTAAGAGACAAAACAGATGAACAGAAGGGAAGGGAAACAAAAATAATATAAAAACAGGGAGGGGGACAAAACAGAAGAGACTCATATACTGAACAAACTGAGGGTTACTGGAGGGTTTGTGAGAGGGGGGAATGGGCTAAATGGGTAAGAGGCACTAAGGAATCTACTCCTGAAATCATTGTTGCACTCTATGCTAACTAATTTGGATGTAAATTTTAAAAAATAAAAAATAAAATTAAAAAAAGAAAAAATAATTTTGTTGCCTTGATTACTGTGAAAGTTCCCTTAAACCTATTCTACTTCTAATTTCTCCATTCAGTTGTGGAAATAGCAGTGTGAATCCTAGTTGACTCATGAAATGATCACTAAAAATTAGTCTATGGTAAGATATTTCCACCGTATTTGAAGAGTCTGTTTGCATATTCATTTTATATGTGTGTGCATACTTAAGTGTATATCTGCATATATATGTGTGTGAAAATGTATATGTATATGTTGGTCTCATCAGAAATAGTTTCTCATTGGAAATAGTTTCAGAAAAAAATGGTCCTTATTGAATGTTTTTTGCTTAGTGTCTATAACTGTCTCTCTATTGTTATTCAGTTTTTTGGCTAAAAGCCTGAAACTATAACAATTAGCATATGTGGTTTCTAAAATTTAGCTGATTTATAAACATATAATGACAAGAGGGCTAAAAGGTTAAGATATTTGATGAAATCATCCTGAAATATTCCAGGGAAAACATCTCCTAGTGTGTTGCATGTTCCAAAATAAGCATTGAATTTGAAAAATAAGCTTTTCCTTTTGTGATTAGAAGTAAGAGTCTATGTATTCTGAAAATTGATAATGTGGGTGTTGGACTGGCTTTGGTCATATTTCTTTGGAATGAGGATTCAACTCTTTGTTATGAAGGAATGTCAAAATCCCAAGATGCAATTAATAATGACTAAGTTTCAGAGGATCAGAGTGAAGGATTGAGACTTCAAGAAGAGAAATATAGGAAAATTATATTTATAGGTGTTTTTACCTGTTGCCTAATCAATAAATGAAGAATGGTCCTGATTAGATGAACAAATGAAGAAAAATTGGGAAGCATAGTTGACAAACATGTGACCTAGAAAACAGAAAGACTTATGTTTATGGTATGATTCTGTTTTATTTAGTTTACTTTACTGTGAAATGGCTCAAAAATATCTTATTGGAAATTTTTATTCTTTTTTAAAAATTTTATGAGAGAGGGAGAGAGAGAGACAAAGAGAGAGAGAGAGAGAGAGAGAGAGAGAGAGAGCATGCATGAGTCAGGAAGAGGAACAGAGGGAGAGAGAGAGAATCTTAAGCAGGTTTCACACTCAGTGCAGAGCCTGATGTGGGGCTTGATCCCATGATCCTGGGATTATGACGTGCACTGAAATAAAGAGTTGGACACTCAACCGACTGAGCCTCCCAGGTGCCCTGGAACACTTTTATTCTTAAGAGGGCATACTTCAGTGGTCTTTGTCAACTGGCTTTGTATAACCAGGCTATTTTGTCTACAGTTGGAAATTAATTTGGTTAAGGTAAGCCATGAATTTCTTATTCTTGAAAATATCTGGAATTCTAGTCAGGCACTGACTTTCAGAAGAATTTTTTACCATAGTGTTTCATAAAAAATTATTTCAAAATATATGAGCCATAGTTCCTATAGAGAGTAATGTGTTAATATTTTCAACCCCAGGAAAATTATCTTCCTTTCATGATGAATACAAGGAATTAGGTATAATTAACCACAAGGAGAATAATTGTTGAAAACTTGTTTTGAAAATAGTGAGATCCAACAAGTTAGACTTAGTTGATTGTAAGAACTATGTACATCATATCACTCTGCTTTCTCAGTTTCACTGATAAGCTCAGTATTTCTAGAATTAAAATTGTGCAAGTAAATTCTTTCTAGATTATTCCTGCCCAATTATGTCAATCTAAGTTAATAAAATGCTCTGAAAGTAAGTTTATCAAATATCCACCAATCACCTAGCTAGGATCATTAATTTTAACTCAAAGTTTTTCTAATACGGAGCAAAAATATTTCCAAGAAATGAAAACAAGATACTGAACCAAAACCTGAGTTATATCTGGATATCACAAAGTACACATCTCTGTGGCATAGAACTTCTGGCCAGCAACACTACTTAGAAAATACCTATTACTTTCATTTAATTTTTTGGTTCCTTTTTCTATCACTTCAGGAAGTGTGTGTGTGTGTGTGTGTGTGTGTGTGTGTGTGTCCGTCTGCTTATACTGTGGGTGGATATACAAGGTCTTTTCTTAGCAAAACATAACAAGACTGAAATTCTTCTTCTTCTTCTTCTTCTTCTTCTTCTTCTTCTTCTTCTTCTTCTTCTTCTTTCTCCTTCTCCTTCTTCTTTTTTTAAAAAGTGGGCTTCATGTCCAGCATGGAGCCCAAGAAGGGGCTTGAACTCAGGACCCTGAGATCAAGACTTGGGCTGAGATCAAGAGTTGGATGCTTAATGGACTGAGCCACCCAGGTGCCCAGAGATTGTGCTTTTTTATAATTCCTAATACTTTATAGATGGTTGGAAAATAGATTACTGAATGTACTTATCAAAATTAAAAATATGCAGAGTTGCTGAGATTCAAGATGAAGAGAATGAATATTAGGGGGCTGAAATCAAATAGAGATCAGAGAAAAATGCTGAGAGTCTAAGTCCAGGAAAAGAGAACCAGCTCAAGTAGAAAATAAAGAAGTAGAGAGAAAAGTGGAGTTATAGGAATTAACCTAGAGCCCTCCATATTCTTTTGCCCATTTATTGGGCCACTTTGGGTGGTGTATAAAGCAACTGTTCTGGCTTTCAGGGTCAGAGGCTGCTTGGGAAACTTGCTGATATGAGGTATATAAGACACATTTTAATGAATTGTCAAGAACTGTTATTCTAAGAATGATTTAGGAACAAGTTTTAGAAACCATTTCAAGGGCATAAAAGCACTTTTAAGAGGGTAAACATAAAAATAGGCACTTATTATTAAGCTCTCAATGGTCAAGAGGACACCTTTTAAAACTGTCACCTACTAGTTGTTTTCCTTGGAATCAAAAACAAATGAACTAAAGATTTGAAAGATTAGCAGATAAAAAGATATAGGCAACAAAACTTAAAAAATAAAAATAAGTGGAATCATGTAGATATTTTATAATGAAAATTAAATTTCCCATAATATCAAAAGGCCATGTTCTGGCCCAAAAGAAACAAAAGCTGTAAAGAAAGTTCTGGGCATAAATGGAATTTGAGCTTGAAGAAATGTTCCTGATGGTAACAGGTTAATTCTTGATCAAAAGGATATGAAATCCAACAAGTTAGAAATTGGAGTGTAATATTAAAGGACTTTGGGTAAATACCTGATGTTGCTTAGAATTATAATATATTTTCCTGCATCCAAATAACATTTGTGAATTGATCATAAGGATTCTTAGGAACAATAATGCTTCAGAGAGAATAGATAATATATCTTATACATAATGTATTTAAATGTCAGTGCATAAGCCAGAAAGAGCAATTTATAACTGAGGGCTCTAGAGTTCCCATTTACCATAAATTTCTAAAAAAAAAAATGAAAGAAAATGAGGTGAGCATGGAACTATTTGAACTAAAGTAATTTAGTTTACTAAATTAATGTAAATTAATACTTGGGTGGCAAAAAAGTAGATAAGGATGTTGATGGCATTACACAATGAAATATTACTTCTAAGATTGAATACCAGTGGTCACACTCATTCGCTTGGGTTCCAAGACATTGAAAATTTCTTCCTACCTCATTTCCACATACAACCCCATAAATTTTTTTGTTTTTCTTTCTTTCTTTTTATTTGAGTGGAGCTAACACATATGATTACATTAGCATCAGGTGTACAAGACAGTGATTCAACATCTCTATAGGTTATGCTATGCTCATCACAAGTGTAGCTAACCATATGTCACCATACAAGTTATTACAATATCATTGGCTATATACCCTATGCTGTATCTTTTATTCTTGTGACTTATTCATTCCAAAATGGGAAGCCTGTGTCTCCCACTCTCCTTCATCCATTTCTCCCATCCCCCCACGTCTTCCCTCTGTCAACTATCAGTTGGTTATCTGTATTTACAGGTCTGATTCTGCTTTTTGTTTGTTTATTCATTTGTTTTATTTTTTAGATTCCTCATATGAGTGAAATAATATGGTATTCGTCTTTCTCAGTCTGACTTATTTCCCTTAACATAATAAGTACTCTAGGTACATTCATGTTGCTGCAAATGGCAAGATCTCATCCTTTTTTATGTTGTGTGTGTATGTGTGTATCTTTATCCATTCATCTATCAGTGGATACTTGGATTGCTTCTATATCTGGGCTATTGTAAATAATGCTGCAACAAACATAGGGGTGAATATATCTTTTTGAATTAGTGTCTTTGTTTTCTTTGAATAAATACCCACTAGTGGAAGTTATTGGATCACATGGTATTTCTATTTTTAATTTTTTGAGAAACCTCCATATTGTTTTCCACAGAGGTTGCACCAATTGACACTCCCACCAACGGTGCACAAGAGTTCCTTTTTCTCCACATCCTCGCCAACACTTGCTATTTCTTGTCTGTTTTATTTTAGCTATTCTGAAAAATATAAGCTGAAATCCCACTGAGGTTCTGATTTGCATTTTCCTGATGATTAGTGAAGCCAGCATCTTTTCATGTGTCTGTTGGCTTCTGTATATCCTTGGGAAAATGTCTATTTAGGTCCTCTGTCCATTTTTCAATTGTTTGTTTTCTGAGGTCGATTTGCATAAGTTCTTTATATATTTTGGATATTAATCCCTTATCAGATATATCATTTGCAAACATCTCCCATTCAGTAGGTTGCCTTTTTGTTTTGTTGATAGTTTCCTTCACTGTGCACAAGCTTTTTAGCTTGATATAATCCCAATTGTTTATTTTTGCTCTTTCTTTTGCCTTAGGAGACATATCTAGAAAAATGTTGCTATGACTGATGTCAAATTACTGCTTGTGTTCTCCTCTAGGATTTTTAAGGTTTCAAATTTCCCATTTAGATCTTTAATCCATTTTGAGTTTATTTTTGCATATGGTGTTAGAAAGTGGTCCAGTTTAATTATTTTGCATGTATCTGTCTAGTTTTCCCAGCAACACTTATTGAAGACTGTCTTTCTTCTTGTATATTCTTGCCTACTTTGTATATACTCTGTAGTATATCTTGAAATGTGGAATTGTGATACCTGGAGCTTTGTTCTTCTCAAGATTTCTTTAGCTATTCAGGGTCTTTTGTGACAACCCCATCAATTTCTGAATACTGTGTCTTACCTAAACTTCCACATGTTGAAATGCCTCCTAATATTTCATTTTTTATCCCCAAGAATTATTTATATATTTTTTCAATTTTCCTTTGTGTGGAGATTTTATTTATTATCATTTATTGTATTCTAACTTAACTGCACTGGGACCAAAGGACTTGGCCCTTGACATGTCCTGTGACATTTGTTGATATTTATAATATGGCTATAAGGGCAATGTTTGCAAATAACCTGTGTTTTATAGCAGTGTTAATTATTTAAAGCTCATTAATTATGCCGTTTAAAACCTTTAGTCTTAATAATTTTGTCACTTATAGCCTTTAAATAACAAAGCTGCATATATATCCTTTATGAAGGTGGATTTATTTATAAACAAAAAAGGAGTATATTGATTTTAATAATTAGCTTCCTAACACAATGTACCAAATTACAACAAATTTAGTGATTATAGGAACACTCACAGGTCTGAAACTCAGTTTCAGAGGTTAGAGCCTTGCATAGCAGAGCTGTCTCTATTCAGGGTACCAAAAGGTTGACATTAAGATATCAGCTGAACTCAGTTCTTTTTTTTTTTAAGTTAATTTATTTTTGAGAGAGAGAGACAGAGAGCAAGTGGGGGAGGGGCAGAGAGAGAGGGAGACACAGAAGCAGGCTCCAGCTTCCAAGCTGTCAGCACAGAGCCCAATGCAGGGCTCAAATCCACCAACCATGAGATCACGGCCTGAGCTCAAACCGAGAAATCAGATGTTTAACCGACCAAACCACCCAGGTGCCCCTGAATTCAGTTCTCATTTGGAGGTTCTGGGGCAATTTTCTCTGACAAGTTCATTCTTTGCATTGACTGAATTCATTTTCTTGCTGTTGTAAAACCAAAGTCCCTATTTCTAGGCTATCAGCTGGTGGCTTCTCTTAGCTTCTAGAGGCCACATGAATTCATTACCATGTGCAACTCTGCCATCTTCAGCTGCCAGATCTTTCTCATAATTCAAATATCTGACTTCTCTAATATCAATCAGAGTAATCTTTTTGCTGTAAAGAGGTCTTGTGATTTGGTTAGTCACACCTGGATATTTTCCTTTAGCAATGTCCACTATGCCACACAACATAATCTAATCATGAGAGTATGATTCATTACATCATAGTCTAAAGGATTACGCATGGTACATATATCTGATGGGAAGAAAATCTGCAAGCCATTGTAGCACACAAATACTATAGTGCCATCATAAAAAACAATGGTTCAACAGTCTGATCAGTGGTTCAACAGTCTGTTGATTTTTGCTCTGGAACAATTTCTAGCCTATACATATTCTATACATGTTTGAATTCAGTCCCTTCATAAAAGCATCTGGGGCTGGAAACTTTCTTCAAAGTAATTTTTTTATCAAAATAAAGTATTTTTCTTCAATCTATGGGTGTTTGCCCAAATTTTAAGTATTTTACATTTTTTTCTTCTTTCTTTCTTTCTTTCTTTCTTTCTTTCTTTCTTTCTTTCTTTTTTTCTTTCTAATTTTTAAATGTTTTAGTTATTTTTGAGAAAGAGAAAGAGAGAGAGTGCTAATGGGGGAGGGGCAGTGAGAGAGGGAGACACAGAATCTGAAGCAGGCTCCAGGCTCTGAGCTGTCAGCACAGAACCAGATGCAGGGCTTGAATCCATGAACCATGAGATCGTGACCTGAGCTGAAGTTGGATGCTTAAATGACTGAGCCACCCAGGCACTCCTACATTTCTATTTTTAAAAAATAATTTCCTTCATCTTAACTTTTAATACTTTAACTTATATATATATATATATATATACGGAATTATATATATATATATGGAATTATATATATATATGGAATTATATATATATATATGATTGTTTTAGATAAAGAAAATGGAGTATATACACATATAGAATACTGTTTCAGAAAATGCTGACATATGCTGTAACATGGATGAACTTTGAGGACATGATGCTAAAGTAAATCAGGTAATCACAGAAAGACAAATACTGCATGATTCCACTTACATGTGGTATCTAAAAGAGTTAAATTTGCAGAATTGATTCAAATGTGTATGTTTTCTACTTCATTTTCTTTTCTTATTGCACTAGGTAGGAGTCAGTGAGCAAAAAACACTCATTTTTTGGAAACTGGACAAGGATATTTGGCTATTTCTGTTGCACACAACATTTTAAGATGATAGCTAGAATTATGACTGATAACACTACATCAGGACATATCTTTCTTCTTGTTTTGGCTAACCTGGCTTTAATCGGTGTTTGTTTGTTTGTTTGTTTGTTTGTTTTAAGAGAGAGAGCACATACATGCACACCCTTGAGCACAAGGGGAGGGGCAGAGGGAGAGGGAGAGAGAGAATCTTAAGCAGTCTTCATGCTCAGCATGGAACCTGACACAAGGCTTGATGTAGGGCTTGATATCACGAGTTGGATGCTTAACTGAGTGAGCCACCCAGGCAAACCTAGTTTTATTAGTTTTCTAAAAATCTTTTCAAAAAATAAGCCTTGGTTTTCCTTTTTTCAATTTCATTGACTTCTGTTGTATTTTTTGTTTAAGCTTAAATTACTCTTATTTCTCTATTTTTCATGTTAGAAGCTTAGATTATTGAATTTTGAATTTTTTCTAAAATAATCCTTCAATTCTATGAATTTCTCTCTATGCACGTCTTTGCTACACCCCACAAATTTAGATAAGTTGTATTTTTTATTTCATTTACAGTATTTTTTAATTTCTCTTAGCATATCTTTCTTTCTCATGAAAAGAAAATATCAGTCTATCATATTTAATTCTTCAAATTTGATCCAATAACACTTTACCTAGGAGTAATTCCTGGACATTACTTCTTTGTGATGAAATACTTACGATATTAATGTTGGTAAAATATTTCTTTTGCTATTTTATTTTAACATAAGCTGCAAATAGAGTTTTCATGAAATTTCCATTTTTAATCATTTAGGACATATGTATGAGAAGAAATATAAGGAAAGATACATATTGATATATTTTGAGTGTGAAATTACATGTGTGTGGAAGACAGATTAATGGATCTAGAAAGTATAATGCTAACTGAAATAAGCCAGTCAGAGAAAGACAAATACTACATGATTGCACTCATGTGGAATTTAGAAATAAAACAATGAACAAAGGGGTAAAAAAAAAAGCCAAAAACAGAGACAGAGACAAACCAAAAAACAGAATCTTAACTGTAGATAACAAACAGATGGTTACCAGAGAGGAGGTAGATATGGGGATGGGTGAAATATATGAAAAAGATTAAGAGTACCCTTATCTTGATGAGCACTGAGTAATAAATGGAGCTGGTGATTCACTGTATTGTACACCTGAAACTAATATTATACTGTATTTTAACTATAATGGAATTAAAATTAAAACTACCAAAAAAAGTAAAAGCAAGCAAACAAAAAACCATGTCTTCATACAACCTTGTATTTGAATTGTTGTCTGACCATATGTTATTTTTATAAATAAAAAAACCAAAATGTGTACTTAAATCTGTGGCTATTTAGTTATTTACATATAAAATAAAAGCAAATTGCCTATCCTTTATGTTAAATTCATAACGACAGATATTTTATATTTTTCCCAGTTTGTTGGCTTCAAGGTTTTGTTGACATCTTATATTTTGGAGTTCCATTTGTAAACATATATAAAATTCTTTATATGGCATATATATATGTATACACACACACACACACATATACACACACACATATAAAACACCTTTCAATGTTCTCTGACAGCCCTTTGATACTATGTCTTAATTTAAAAAAAAATTCAACTGACTGGAATATGAAGGAAGGAATGTTTTTTTCATGAAGTTTATGTGGATGGATGACATAGTTTGAGATTTTGCATATCTAAGGCGTGTCTTTTGATTACCTCCACACATGAATAACAAAGCGTTTGTGTTTTGAATTCTTACACCATAAACTTTTACTCTCAAAGCAATACAGCAATTTCCCTTTACCCTTCAACATTTCAAATGACAGAGGATAAACCCAACATATTTTTCTTTTTTTCCACATAAATTGATTGTCTCTTTTGGAAAATTTGTGGGGTTTTTTTTTGTTTGTTTTTTGTTATTTATTTATTTATTTATTTATTTAGTTAGTTAGTTAGTTAAATGTAGTCTAATTCTTCTTTTACATTAGGCTTTTTTTAAAATCATGCAATTCCTCTGCCCCCTAAAAAGTTGTTCCCTACTTTCTGAGGTTGTGGAAGTTTTCCCATATCTCAAATTTTTTGTCTATTTCTCACATTATATTCTTCCATCTTTCTTCCTCTTCTCTGCTTTCTTTCTGTTCCTTTTTTCCTCTTCTTTCTTTGATATGCTTTCATTTTATTATATAATTTTCCTTACAATAGAAACAAAATGACAGTAGAAAGGACCAACTTATATTAAACTGTTGCTCTCACAATCAATTCTCACAAACAATAAATTCTCATGAAAATAAAAAAAAAAACTGCCTCAGTAGGTCAAAATGGTTTAAAAGGAAATTACCTAATATTAAATGATTTAACATGGGCAATCAACATTGGTCCTACATTAAGTGTGCGCATGTGTGTATTGCTGATAATTTAGTTAAATGAGGTAAAATTTTTGTTGGTTGAAAACAGACGAAAAGTAAAATAAACAGATTTATAGGGGGACTATTTAAATTTTTTTTTTTTTGAGAGAGAGACAGAGGGCAAGCTGGGGAGGGACAGAAAGAGAGGGAGACACAGAATCGGAAGCAGGATCCAGGCTCTGAGCTGTCAGCACAGAGCCTGATTTGGGGCTTGAACTCATGAGTCGCAAGATCATGACCTGAGCTGAAGTTGAACACTTAATCGATTAAGCCACCCAGGTGCCCCTATAAGGAAACTATTTTAGAAATTGGAGCTTTAAAATATGGCTTTGATAATAGCTTACATATGATTGTAATTCTTCCCATCCTCTACAGATTCTTACTAGTAACATCTAATGTTGACTGATGTTACAAGGCTTCTACTTCTTAAAAAAATGAGTAAAGAAGACAACTTAGGTGATACAAACACAATTTATATAACACTTCATGAAATGGACAGTCTCACAGAACTCCAAAATGAGGCAGAAGGAAGGAAGCTTTTATAGGATAAAGAATCAATCAAGAGAAAAAATTCAGATATCTGAATAGCTGGGGTTACACAGTCAACCTTGTTAGAGGTGAGGAATTCCAGCCAATCTGAGGATTGGCTAACTGGATAAACTACATTTCTGTTCAAGTAGAGCATTTACAAGAACATAAAAGTCATCTGTTTTGATTTGCTGATGTGGTACTCCAGGCAGGAGTGGCTCCATCTTGGGCCTAGAAATTTATTTCAGCAGTCCCTTCATTTTGATCATTCTCTTAAACACTCAAGAGGTTTGATCAAAAGTAGCAGTTCTAGCTTGATTCTCGGTTATCATTGCTTCTTTGAGTCTCAGTGTACTATTCTCAAGAGAAGATGGCAGGCTCCTATTGTTGGAGCTAGTTACATTTTTCTGTTCTCTTCTGTTGCTCTAGTCAGAGAGAAACCATCTATCCTGGTAAATGGCTGCCCAATGCATTTCAGAGAGAATATAGCATATTAGGGAGACAATAATAATTTATTTGTGAGAAAACAATACCTCTGGTTTGGAGAACCCTCCGAAGCCAAGGTAACCATCCAAACCAACTAGAATCAAGTCAAGAAATTATCCTGAAGAACAGGACACTTCTTTAAGGCATTTTGTGCTATTTATGTGTTTCATGTAATTGTGTTTCCAATTCCCCAAAAGTGTTTATCCAGTGAGCTGTCCTAGGGAAACTGATACATTCAAAATCAGGGAGAAGTTTGTGATAGGCAGGAAGAATTCAGGTTCAAAAGCATCACAGAAAATCCAGTTAGTTGAAGGCTGGATTATCCCCCCAATGCAATGGCCTGAGATAAGGGAACAATGGCATTATCTTCCCAGACCAGGACAAGACAAAATGTGGACAAATTAAAAACAACAACAACAACAACAACAACAAAAAACCTTCATATGTAAGGATTTGGAAAAGAATGGTCAGAAAAAGAAGCAGAAATAGAAAGAAATATTCTTGATCTGATGTTTTGGGAGAAAGCAATCTATATCAGTGTTAACTACTTCTCTTCCTAGTCAATTTGATTTTGAGGTCTCTGGCATTTATGCAGATGACCAGATGTCAGGTGGAGCCTTCTTCATTTGTGAAATAGGCACCCAAGGTTTGACCTCTTATAACTTTGCAGTAGTGTAATTGGGAAAAAGGACTGGTAATTTCCTTTCAATGAATCTCACTTTTGCAAAAGCATCAGAGTAAAATAATTACTGCCTATAAGTTATGAAATGCTTAAAAATGCCCATTGTTAAAGATGAAAGTTTATTATAATGGGATTGACAAGGAAATTTCTTATTATTGTGACACACATTTTAAGATAACTAGAATTGTATAAAAACATATCAGATTTTTAAGAATTTTGTATAATTTTTGGAACACTTAATTAGATGAACACATACAAATACAACCTGAGAAGGTTAAATATCATTACTTATTTGACAATGTTCCCCAAAATATCTACTTTTCTTGAATGAACATATTTTCCTTACTACTCCTAGTAGCATCAATTACATACATTAGTTAGAATTCTTAACCCTTAGAATCCTTAATTCCTAGTTAAAACTAAGAAGTAAGGAATTTGTGCACTTTCTGTTACACTAGCATTCTGTGGATTGACAAACTTATAAATACATTTTATAATTTCTAGAAATATATTCTTCCTGCTAGTATATTTTTCAATGTACACAAAACATATTTACTAATACACTCAAATGTCTTTAGTTCCTCTGTAAAAGTAAGTCAAAAGTGGACAAGCCTATGTTCATAATTAATGTATCAGTATTTTATCATATTTCAAACTGATTTATATTCAATGAATGTCCACCATTTAACTTATCACATTGTAACTTTAAAGTATTAGGTTATCAAAAAATTTTTTCAAGGCTATTTTAAGTAGGCATACAATTAAGCATAACCATTATTGAAAAAAAATCATTTATAAATTTTGGTCTTGCTTGCATCTACTTAATTTACTTGTTCTTAATAATTATGTTTAGATTACTCATGAAAATTTCATGAGAAATTAAGTAGCTAATCATTTTAAGTTATCTTTTTTGTTGACAAATTCCTAACAGAGATAACATGAACTTATTTGACTTTTAGTAAACCTATGTAGAATACAATTATATATCTAATTTACATTTAATGTTGATAGCTCTAAAGACATTCTATTTTACCTTAGCCGACAAACTTAACTAGCTTTTATCTATTGATTATCCTACATCATGTGAACATGAAAAACATTTGGATCAGTATTTATATTTCTGAGAGTATACTTGATTTTTATAAATGCTTAATTTTTTTAATTTTTTTTTTCAACGTTTTTATTTTTATTTTTGGGACAGAGAGAGACAGAGCATGAACGGGGGAGGGGCAGAGACAGAAGGAGACACAGAATCGGAAACAGGCTCCAGGCTCTGAGCCATCAGCCCAGAGCCCGACGCTGGGCTCGAACTCACGGACCGCGAGATCGTGACCTGGCTGAAGTCGGACGCTTAACCGACTGCGCCACCCAGGCGCCCCTAAATGCTTAATTTTTTTAAAGCCAGTTAAAAAGAGCTATTTATAACTGTGGTGCCTGAGTGGTGCAATCAGTTGCAAGCATCTGACTCTTGATCTCAGCTCAGGTCATGATTTCACAGTTTGTGGGTTTGAGCCCCACATTGGGTTCTGCATTGATGGTATGGAGCCTGCTTGGGATTCTGTATCTCCTCTCTGCCCCTCACATGTTTGTGCTCTCTCTGTCTCCAAATAAATAAATAAACTTAATTTTTTTAAAAAAGCTAGTTATAAATTAATTTTGATAATACCATCTGGAGGTCGAAAAAATACCACATATCTATAACATACATACATGGGCATATATAAATACACAGACAGATACAAATAAAGATCTCATTACTTTTGTTTTGAAATTTTAGCCATGAGACAGATATGATAATGTAAAAACTTACTAGTTTATATAAAAGAAGAGTTGGATAAAAATTCTGTTTCTGCCAGATGGAATAAGTTAATGAGTTAACTTTCTCCACTAATATTTGTGGCAAACATTTTTGAAAATTTTAATTTGCCTATAATTTTTAAATAGCTTCCTTTTTTTCTCTTTCTGATAAGATTTATCTTCCAGAAGTCTGTATTTCAAAGAGATGGCCCTCAGTCCCTAGAGAATACCAGATAAAGTTATATCTCAAAGGCACAGCAAAACAATGAAAGTTCCCCCAAGAATGATTTTTTTTGCCACATCCATAATTTTTACAATACTTGCAAGTTTTTTGAGATACATAGGGGGTATTTGGGGATTGGTAAAAAGGATAGATAGGCATTTTCTGTTCTTACATAGACTCAATTTGTAAGACAAATGGTCCTCAAAGATTTAGGTTGCAACCTGAATATCAACCAACTACAATTTGCTTCTTTTTTTCAGAAAGAAAATGTTCAAATAAATAGTAATCTAAAGATCCCTGTGTTCTAGATTTAGAGTTATTTTTGGATTGGAATGTTTATTTTTCCCTTTGGGTACATAGTTTCATTCTAGCTTAGGAAAGAAAGCCTGAAAAAGAGTTCCTATCAAGCTCTGAGTATCAGCTTCTAATTTGTCCAATTTCTGACTGTAGAGCCACAAAAAACAAACAAACAAGCAAACAAACACAACTTTCAAATGTCCTGTCACGTTTCAGCTGGGACAAAGAGTAAACATTCCTGCCAGTACTGAAAATCTCATGTGCACAAAAGGCATCCCTTAAAGATGGTGCAACAGCAGATTCTCCCCTCCTGAGATCCAGAGTCACTCCCAAAGAGAGCCAAAAGAAAGACAATTCCCCTGAGAGCTGACAACAGGCAGTAGGACCCTAGCTACAAATGGACTGTAACCTACATTTCTGTCCTGCCATATCTAGCTGCAAATGAGACGCAATTCACATTTCTGTCTGGCCATAGTTTTGGGCCCACAAATTGACGGCTGAGCTGCCTAAATATGCAAGAAGCAACAACCTGCATGTCCAGGGCAGACAGACAGTCAAGCCAAATTCTCGATACAAAATGAGAAAAACAAGAAGGCAACAGCTATCGCTGGGAGGGAAAGAGTCCATAACCAAGGAGTACACCAAAACCAAATTCACAAGGATAAAGATTCGGGACTGATTGGACAATGTGAAATTTTACCTTCCTTTCTCAACCAGCCACTATACAGATTCAGGAGAGCTGACGCTGGTTAAGAATGCTCACCCTTTTCCAGCTTCTGCCAGTTTTCCAGGATTCCATCTGTAGGCTCAAGTGAGTTTAAGTAGAGACTATAGGTCCAATATATAGTATCTACCAAAATTTGGCAAGGTTTCCATACATTTTAATTTTAGTTTCCCCTGGGATGTTTAGGGGAGTATCTGGCAGTAGCAGTTTGCCAGAGAATCTTTTGGAATCCATCAACCCAGGAAGGGGCCCATTTTGGGGACCTCCTTTGAAGGCAGTTATTAGTTATGGGGACATTCGAGTTGGTGTGGAAGAATTTGATAAAACGTTCAAGGACAGTCTTTTTTCCATTGTCCTAGTTGATTACAAATAAAACCCCAATTTCCGGGTCAGTGTTTTTCTGATGGCCCTTTGGAGGGTACAACAGAGGAGAGTGGACTAGGTGTTTTAGATCTCTGGCTTTTGGAGCTATTGTAGTTGTAAGTCCACTAAGTTGGTGGACTTTTTTTGTGGTTTTGTGGTCTCTTCAGGGTGGAAAGACAATTCAGATGGAGGATTAGTAGACCATGAGTGCTCAGGTAAAGGAGGATATTTGGAAGTAGGAGGAATCATGTCAGTCTTGGAGTCTTTCATTTTAGGTACCGCTTAGGTCTTTAATTTTCAATGGCCTTTTGCAGTGAAAATTTCAATTAAGGTATTTTGAAATCCTGAAGACCTATGTAGACTTCTGCATGTCAAATAAAATAGGTATTCCATTTTGTTTGTTGACTTGGGAACACTTGCTTTCAAGTGCACTTCTTAAATGAATGGTTTGTATAATTGAAACATTCCCAATAATAGCCATTGTAATTCTAGATTGTCTTAATGAGATTTTTCCATTTTTGTAGATATCTATAGCTTCCATGACCACAGCTCTTACACATAACATAAGCAGTGTGCCAAAAGGCAGTGTGCTTAATTCTTGGAAACTTAAAGATCCCATTTCTTCAGCTAGGCCTTGAGTTTCTTCAAAAAATACCTAAGAGGCATCTTACAGTATGCCTCATTGCATGGAAATTTTCTTGAGGTTGGCAGGTAACCTAATGTTAATCTAACTCATTCTGTGACCAACTTATCCTAGCACAGTAGTCTTAGAGTTAAGTGGTGAGCATTCTAAATGTCTGAAGTTCTCCAAACATGCCCACCAATTTCACATCTTTGGCTTCTGAAATTCCTATTAGCAACAGATCTATTATTATTCCCTTCACCAGAAGATTTCTTGATAGCAGCAAACACCCTAATAGCTTTTTAAAAAATGCTTATTTATTTTTGAGAGAAAGAGTGTAAGCAGGGGAGAGGCAGAGAGAGAAAGGGACAGAGGATCTGAAGTGAGCTCTGAGCTGACAGCAGCGAGCCCAGCGCAGGGCTCAAACTCACAAACCATGAGATCATGACCAGAGCCAAAGTCAGATTCTCAACCCACTGAGCCACCCATGTTCCCCTTCCAATATCTTTCAATAGTCTGACTTATATCTACTTAGATTTTGATATATCCTTGGTAAAAAAACAGTTCAAATTTCTCATCTTAATTTATTTCCCCAAGTCCCCCAGCACTTTATGCTATGGACTTACCTCAAGTTTGTGAATCTCTCGATGGCTGCCACCTGTTGCAGACTCCCCATATAACTACCCCAGAACCTCTTTGGGATCTCGGGAAGATTTCTGGGAACTTTAACAAACCCTGGAAACTTTTTGAGACTCCAGAACCTTAATGGGAACTATCTATCTATATATACAATATGGGAAATACACACACACACACACACACACACACACACACACACACTTAATAAAGTTAGTTTGGATCAGAGAGATGCACACAAGGGAGCAGAGCTCAAATCCAAGAGTGACTTAGCCATGGCCCTCCGTGATGACAAGAACAGATAACACGAAGGGATCAGCAGTTGCCTTGATTATGCCTCCCATCTGGCATGCAATTAGCAAGAAGCTTCAGATCCCATTCCTTAGCACCAAAAACTGTTACAAAATGGGTAAAGAAGAAAATTTAGATGATGCAACAAATTTATTTAATACTTTATGAAGCAGACAGTCCTTCAAAGAACTGCAAAATGAGGCAGAAGGTAAGAAGCAATTATAAGACAAAAAAATAAAGAACAAGGAAGAGAAAAAAGATAGTTTCTGATTATTTGGGGACACAATCAACTTTGTCTGGAGTGAGAAGGCCAGAGGTGGCTTGGTATTTGGAGACTGGCTGACTGGGTGTACTGTGTTTCTCGTCAAGTGGCACATTCACTTGTACACAAAAGTTAAGTTTCCATTTGCTGACATGGCAATCCAGGCAGGAAGGTCTCCATTTGGGTCCTAGAAATTTATTTCAACTTACTGATACATCTGAAGGCATTACAAATGCATTCTAACTTTGGCCAAACTTTAGCCTCCTACATTACTTTAGAGTCTTAATCTTAGTTTCATTTAGAGTTCATGCGGGAAAACAGAGCCATTACCATGGGAATAAGGAGATTCTGGATTAGACCTTATTATCCGTAGCACTGGAAATCCTATTGGCCTCCAAAATAGGAACATGAAGGAAATGCTCATGGAGAAGTCTATGGAAAGCTGCTCACTGTCTGGAACTGTTTCTGTGGATCTGCAGGGAAATATCTGGTATGAGCCTGAGTCTGCTCTGTGTCACCAGCATCATAAGTAGGAAGACAAGCTGAGTTTAGAGTGAAGAACACTCACCAGGTACTTTATTTTTTTTTTTAATTTTTTTTTCAACGTTTATTTTATTTTCGGGACAGAGAGAGACAGAGCATGAATGGGGGAGGGGCAGAGAGAGAGGGAGACACAGAATCGGAAACAGGCTCCAGGCTCCGAGCCATCAGCCCAGAGCCTGACGCGGGGCTCGAACTCCCGGACCGCGAGATCGTGACCTGGCTGAAGTCGGACGCTTAACCGACTGCGCCACCCAGGCGCCCCTCACCAAGTACTTTATATTTTACAGCATTAGAATATTTTTAGAACAGTTTCATAAATTATCTAGAAACTTATTGGTAATTTTTTGTTTTCATGAAAAGATCAACATATATAACACATGTATATTAAAAAAAAATCTTTCTCGGTTCTCTAGAAACCTCTGTGAAGAAGGCTATTTAAGCCATAGCAGGCTCTATTACCAGTGCATTATTGTGCAAGAAAATTATTTTACTATTAAAACTTTGACACTGGTTAATATATAAATAGCTAAATGCTTCTATCTGGTGATGATTATTTATTCAGTCCCTTTGTTTTAAGTGACATGGACTCTTTGGAGCAGAAATAAGATTGTTAAGCAAACAAACAAAACACACTCATGAAACAAGACATGGAATTCTTCTCATTAGTAAAACACTGGGCACTAAGTGCTAATAATAATTAGACATCTTATAAATGTTCTCAGGAATGAAAAATAAGATAAAAATATTGCCTGTGCTTCGCCCACATACTATATGAACCAGTATCATTGAAAGAGCAGCAATAGAAACCTGCCAACATTTTATAAAGCCAGTGTTCCTTGTTTCGTGGGAAATCGGTATAAAGGTTATTACCATAGGAGAGTTGATTTCTATGGCCTTGTAGAGCAACAGAGTGCTGAACGCATCTCTTGGGAATTCAGGTATGTCAGGAAGATTCTGCTTTCGCTCTTTTTTTTTAACCTCTAAAAAATTTCCCCTAATTTGGTTATATATTAAAAATTCTATAAACCCAATCTGTTTATTTAATTTAAGGTTCTTACTTGCTAAAAGATGCTTCTATCTCTCTACTTCCTTCAAAAATTTAAGCCATATTCAACTGTTCAGTTATTTGTACATGTGTAAATAAGCTACAAAATCCATTCCAAGAGTCAGTTTTTAAATTACTTTTTAACACTTACTTATTATTGTGAGACAGAGAGAGATAGAGTATCAGCATGGGAGGGGCAGAGAGAGGAGGGGACACAGAATCCAAAGCACGCTCCAGGCTCTGAGCAGTCAGCACAGAGCATGACGTGGGGCTCTAACCTACAAACCTCAGGATCATGACCTGAGCCAAGTTGGACGCCCAACCGACTGAGCCACCCAGGCGTCCCACTGAAAGTCAGTTTTAAAGAAGCAAATTGGTAAAACAAGAGTAAAACTGAGAGGTGGCATGAGATATGCACCTGCTTGGATTTGTCTTACATCGGTGACTTGATAAAAGTCACGTATTGGTAAATAATAATTATTACATTTCTATTCTTTTTTTTTAACGTTTATTTATTTTTGGGACAGAGAGAGACAGAGCATGAACGGGGGAGGGGCAGAGAGAGAGGGAGACACAGAATCGGAAACAGGCTCCAGGCTCTGTGCCATCAGCCCAGAGCCCGACGCGGGGCTCGAACTCACGGACTGCGAGATCGTGACCTGGCTGAAGTCGGACGCTTAACCGACTGTGCCACCCAGGCGCCCCGTATTACATTTCTATTCTTAAAAATAAAGTTTATTCTTATTTGCTTTTTAAGACGATCCAGGCCCAGCTTAAAAATCATAAGAATTTAACCTTGACCCAGTAACTTTACTTCCAGGAATTTATTTTACCAATATTCTCAGATATGTGAGAAATGACGATTTATAATGCTGTGTATAGTGGCATCATTTGTGATGGCGAAAATTGGAAGTTGACTAAATGTCACATCTAGGGTTCTGGTTGAACAGATTTGCTACATGCATAGATAATGTGTATTTATGGGGAAAAAATGATGAAATCTCTGGCTACCGATATGGAATGATCTCCCAAGAATATAAAGTTAAAAACCAAGGTGCAGAACAGTATGAATGATACTGGTTTTCCAAAAGAAGAAAACTAGGTATGCTTATTTCTTTATTTTGCATGAAATATCATTGAAAGCTTTTTTTTAAATGCTTATTTATTTATTTTGAGAGAGGGAAAAAGAGAGAGAAAGAGAGAGAAAACGTGAGCCAGGGGAGGGATAAGAGATAGGAGAAAATCTCTGCATTCTCAGCACGGAGCCTGAGGCAAGGCTCCATCTCACAACCTTGAGATGAAGACATGAGCAGAAATCAAGAGTGGGAGGCTTAACCTATTGAGCCACATGGGCGAAAAATTTAGTTTTAAAAAATGTAATTTGGATGCCCTAAGAAGGAAGCAAACTGGATAGTTGGGGAGCAGATATAAGCAGGGGAATAGTAACTGTATGCCCTTTCTAAAGGTGACTTTGCAACAGGTGAAAGTATTACCTATAAAAAATATATAGACATAAACAACAAAAAACAGATGAAAAATAAGAAATAATTACCTAAATTTGTAGTAGTTTTTTTCTTCTTTTAACCCAAGACTGTTTTTCAGTGGGGTTTGAAAGTGCCATATGATTCCAAATGTATAATAAACTTTTCACGCAAGATGAATAATAAAAGAACAGTACTGAGTAGCAACGAAGGGATCACATAGGTGGGGTCTAGACCAAAACAAACAAATGAACAAACAAAAAAAAACAACTATATATGCCATTTGAGCTGGACAAGTAAATTCCCTATTTATATGATGCAACATGATTATAATTATTATTGTTATTTTTAATTTGAGAGAGGGAGAGAGACAGAACAAGCATGAGCAGGGGAGGGAGGGAGGGAGAGAGAGAGAGAGAGGGAGAGAGAGAGAGAGAGAGAGAGAGAGAGAAGCTTAAGAGAGATTGTGAGCAGCGCCAACACAATACATGATCTCAGGACACTGAGAGATCATAACCGGAGCCCAAATCAAGAATTGGACCCCTGACTGGGCCACTGAGATGCTCCAGATGAGACTTAAGAAAAAGAAAAAGAAAGAAAGAGAGAAAAAAGGATTTCTAGATCTTTAACTTTCCTATACTTTGCAGAATACAATTTTTAGACTTCAAGTTCTATTTTTCTGTATCTTTCAATTTTTAAGTATAGAATTTTGAAGATTATCTCACATTCATTATATGATTACTCTGAAAAACATACAGTGACATTAATCATATAGCAATTGTGTAAAATTTCACTTTGTATAACTAAAGATTGCTTTTTTCCTACCTAACACAGCATGAATATTTAAAATTCTGAGTCTAAAAATGAAAAAAAAAAGCAAATTTAAATGTACTTTCTTTTTAAATGTGTGGTGCACAGTTTATAAAAATGTATTTTCAGTGTTCTCTGACTATATTTTGATAGCTCATTCATTTCTATTGTCCAGGATATGAGGGTACCAGAAGAAGAAAAGAGAAAGTTAAATATTCTGAAATATTTTTCAAATAGCGAATGTTTTGGGGCACCTTGGTGGCTCAGTCAGTTAAGCATCCGACTTTGTCTTGGGTCATGATCTTGCAATTTGTGAGTTAGAGCCCCAAGTCGGGCTCTGTGCTGACAGCTCAGAGCCTGGAGCCAGCTTCCGATTCTGTGTCTCCTTCTCTCTGCCCTTCCCCTGCTTGCACTCTGTCTCTCCCTTTCTCAAAAATAAATTTAAAAAAAGAAAAAATGTTTTTCTCTCTATTATAAGTTGCTTCTAGCATTATGCCATGTATATTGAATAAGCATAAGTTTTCCGTGAATGTATCTTTATTTTTTCTGGTTACACATATAGTATACATTTAAAAATGACAGTAAAAATATATTAAAAAAGAAAGCAAGATGCATACTGATATCAGTATCCATCTAGAAGTAAATATTGTTATGATTTTGTGTATGTATTTTGTAGACTTATACCTTTTATTACCAGATTAAAAATATACATTTATTATTTTAAAATGTAGGTTCTTCTGTTGCTTTGGGATGCAGAGTTCTAAATATATCTGTCAAGTCCATCTGATCCAATGTCTCATTCAGGGCCCTTGTTTCTTTATTGACCGTGTGTCTAGATGATCTATCCATTTCTGTAAGTGGTGTATTAAAGTCCCCTGCAATTACCACATTCTTATCAATAAGGTTGCTTATGTTTATGAGTAATTGTTTTATATATTTGGGGGCTCTGGTATTCGGTGCATAGACATTTATAATTGTTAGCTCTTCCTGATGGATAGACCCTGTAACTATTATATAATGTCCTTCTTCATCTCTTGTTACAGCCTTTAATTTAAAGTCTAGTTTGTCTGATATAAGTATGGCTACTCCAGCTTTCTTTTGGCTTCCAGTCGCATGATAAATAGTTCTCCATCCCCTCACTCTCAATCTAAAGGTGTCCTCAGGTCTAAAATGAGTCTCTTGTAGACAGCAAATAGATGGGTCTTGTTTTTTTATCCATTCTGATACCCTATGTCTTTTGGTTGGCGCATTTAATCCATTTACATTCAGTGTTATTATAGAAAGATACGGGTTTAGAGTCATTGTGATGTCTGTATGTTTTATGCTTGTAGTGATGTCTCTGGGACTTTGTCTCACAGGGTCCCCCTTAGGATCTCTTGTAGGGCTGGTTTAGTGGTGACAAATTCCTTCAGTTTTTGTTTGTTTGGGAAGACCTTTATCTCTCCTTCTATTCTAAATGACAGACTTGCTGGATAAAGGATTCTCGGCTGCATATTTTTTCTGTCTAGCACCCTGAAAATCTCGTGCCAATTCTTTCTGGCCTGCCCATATACTTTCTTCTCGAGTGCACATGGAACATTCTCCAAGATAGATCATATACTGGGTCACAAAACAGCCCTTCATAAGTTTACAAGAATTGAAATTATACCATGCTTACTTTCAGACCACAATGCTATGAAGCTTGAAATCAACCACAGAAAAAAGTCTGGAAAACCTCCAAAAGCATGGAGGTTAAAGAACACCCTACTAACGAATGAGTGGGTCAACCAGGCAATTAGAGAAGAAATTAAAAAATATATGGAAACAAATGAAAATGAAAATACAACAATCCAAACGCTTTGGGACGCAGCAAAGGCAGTCCTGAGAGGAAAATACATTGCAATCCAGGCCTATCTCAAGAAACAAGAAAAATCCCAAATACAGAATCTAACAGCACACCTAAAGGAACTAGAAGCAGAACAGCAAAGGCAGCCTAAGCCCAGCAGAAGAAGAGAAATAATAAAGATCAGGGCAGAAATAAACAATATAGAAACTAAAAAAACTGTAGAGCAGATCAACGAAACCAAGAGTTGGTTTTTTGAAAAAATAAACAAAATTGACAAACCTCTAGCCAGGCTTCTCAAAAAGAAAAGGGAGATGACCCAAATAGATAAAATCATGAATGAAAATGGAATGATTACAACCAATCCCTCAGAGATACAAACAATTATCAGGGAATACTATGAAAAATTATATGCCAACAAACTGGACAACCTGGAAGAAATGGACAAATTCCTGAACACCCACACTCTTCCAAAACTCAATCAGGAGGAAATAGAAAGCTTGAACAGACCCATAACCAGCGAAGAAATTGAATCGGTTATCAAAAATCTCCCAACAAATAAGAGTCCAGGACCAGATGGCTTCCCAGGGGAGTTCTACCAGACGTTTAAAGCAGAGATAATACCTATCCTTCTCAAGCTATTCCAAGAAATAGAAAGGGAAGGAAAACTTCCAGACTCATTCTATGAAGCCAGTATTACTTTGATTCCTAAACCAGACAGAGACCCAGTAAAAAAAGAGAACTACAGGCCAATATCCCTGATGAATATGGATGCAAAAATTCTCAATAAGGTACTAGCAAATCGAATTCAACGGCATATAAAAAGAATTATTCACCATGATCAAGTGGGATTCATTCCTGGGATGCAGGGCTGGTTCAACATTCGCAAATCAATCAACGTGATACATCACATTAACAAAAAAAAAGAGAAGAACCATATGATCCTGTCAATCGATGCAGAAAAGGCCTTCGACAAAATTCAGCACCCTTTCTTAATAAAAACCCTTGAGAAAGTCGGGATAGAAGGAACATACTTAAAGATCATAAAAGCCATTTATGAAAAGCCCACAGCTAACATCATCCTCAACGGGGAAAAACTGAGAGCTTTTTCCCTGAGATCAGGAACACGACAAGGATGCCCACTCTCACCGCTGCTGTTTAACATAGTGCTGGAAGTTCTAGCATCAGCAATCAGACAACAAAAGGAAATCAAAGGCATCAAAATTAGCAAAGATGAAGTCAAGCTTTCGCTTTTTGCAGATGACATGATATTATACATGGAAAATCCGATAGACTCCACCAAAAGTCTGCTAGAACTGATACAGGAATTCAGCAAAGTTACAGGATACAAAATCAATGTACAGAAATCAGTTGCATTCTTATACACTAACAATGAAGCAACAGAAAGACAAATAAAGAAACTGATCCCATTCACAATTGCACCAAGAAGCATAAAATACCTAGGAATAAATCTAACCAAAGATGTAAAGGATCTGTATGCTGAAAATTATAGAAAGCTTATGAAGGAAATTGAAGAAGATTTAAAGAAATGGAAAGACATTCCCTGCTCATGGATTGGAAAAATAAATATTGTCAAAATGTCAATACTACCCAAAGCTATCTACACATTCAATGCAATCCCAATCAAAATTGCACCAGCATTCTTCTCGAAACTAGAACAAGCAATCCTAAAATTCATTTGGAACCACAAAAGGCCCCGAATAGCCAAAGGAATTTTGAAGAAGAAGACCAAAGCAGGAGGCATCACAATCCCAGACTTTAGCCTCTACTACAAAGCTGTCATCATCAAGACAGCATGGTATTGGCACCAAAACAGACACATAGACCAATGGAATAGAATAGAAACCCCAGAACTAGACCCACAAACGTATGGCCAACTCATCTTTGACAAAGCAGGAAAGAACATCCAATGGAAAAAAGACAGCCTCTTTCACAAATGGTGCTGGGAGAACTGGACAGCAACATGCAGAAGGTTGAAACTAGACCACTTTCTCACACCATTCACAAAAATAAACTCAAAATGGATAAAGGACCTAAATGTGAGACAGGAAACCATCAAAACCTTAGAGGAGAAAGCAGGAAAAGACCTCTCTGACCTCAGCCGTAGCAATCTCTTACTCGACACATCCCCAAAGGCAAGGGAATTAAAAGCAAAAGTGAATTACTGGGACCTTATGAAGATAAAAAGCTTCTGCACAGCCAAGGAAACAACCAACAAAACTAAAAGGCAACCAACGGAATGGGAAAAGATATTCGCAAATGACATATCGGACAAAGGGCTAGTATCCAAAATCTATAAAGAGCTCACCAAACTCCACACCCGAAAAACAAATAACCCAGTGAAGAAATGGGCAGAAAACATGAATAGACACTTCTCTAAAGAAGACATGCGGATGGCCAACAGGCACATGAAAAGATGTTCAGCGTCGCTCCTTATCAGGGAAATACAAATCAAAACCACACTCAGGTATCACCTCACGCCAGTCAGAGTGGCCAAAATGAACAAATCCGGAGACTATAGATGCTGGAGAGGATGTGGAGAAACGGGAACCCTCTTGCACTGTTGGTGGGAATGCAAATTGGTGCAGCCGCTCTGGAAAGCAGTGTGGAGGTTCCTCAGAAAATTAAAAATAGACCTACCCTATGACCCAGCAATAGCACTGCTAGGAATTTATCCAAGGGATACAGGAGCACTGATGCATAGGGCCACGTGTACCCCAATGTTCATAGCAGCACTCTCAACAATAGCCAAATTATGGAAAGAGCCTAAATGTCCATCAACTGATGAATGGATAAAGAAATTGTGGTTTATATACACAATGGAATATTACGTGGCAATGAGAAAAAATGAAATATGGCCTTTCGTAGCAACGTGGATGGAACTGGAGAGTGTGATGCTAAGTGAAATAAGCCATACAGAGAAAGACAGATACCATATGGTTTCACTCTTATGTGGATCCTGAGAAACTTCACAGGAACCCATGGGGGAGGGGAAGGAAAAAAAAAAAAAGAGGTTAGAATGGGAGAGAGCCAAAGCATAAGAGACTTAAAAACTGAGAACAAACTGAGGGTTGATGGGGTTGGGAGGGAGGAGAGGGTGGGTGATGGGTATTGAGGAGGGCACCTTTTGGGATGAGCACTGGGTGTTGTATGGAAACCAATTTGTCAATAAATTTCATAAAAAAAAAAAAATAAATAAAATAAAATGTAGGTTCTTTAAAAAAAATGTCGGTTCTTACCACACATGCTGTTCGTATGTGACAATCCACCATGGTCAGAGGTTCATACATATGATAAAATATGCACTGATGCACATATATGTATATATTTGCAATGCTGTTCATGTACCTTGCACTATTGTTTGATATATATCTCAGGAGATCAAATTATCAGTGGAAATAGGATTTGTACTTCGTTAAACTTCAATACAGATTGTCAAGTGACCTTCTGGAAAGTTGACCTGACTTCACACTCATACTGAGTTGTCTTAGCGCACTCGGGCTCCTATAACAGAATACCGTGGGCTAGGTGGCATATAAACAATAGAAATATACTTCTCGGTGCTGTGGAGGGTAAGAAAGTCTAAGATCACAGTATCAGCAAATTCAGTGTCTGCTGAAAGCTCACTTCCTTGCTCATAGACCAGGAAGATCATGGTCTTTGCTCTCTATGGCGAAGGGAGGGATTCTCTGGAGTCTCTTCTATATAGTCATAACCCCATTCATGAGGGTACCACATCCCAAAGGTACCACCTCATATACCATCAGTTTGGGTGTTAAGATTTATCATATGAATTTGAAGGGGAGGAACACAACATTCAGTCTACAGAAATAGGGACTGCATTGAATCTGTAGATGGCTTCAGAAAGCATGGACATTTTAACAATATTAAGGTTTCTGATCCCTGAACATGAGATATCTTACATTTATTTAAATCTTCGTTAGTTCTTTCATTATGTTTTGTAGTTTTCAGTGTGCAAGTCTTTTCAACTACTTAGGAATAAATCTAAATGTATTCGTAAGTATACTATTCTTTTTGATGATATTGCAAATAGGATTGTTTCCTTAAGTTCTTTGGGTACTTCATTATTAACATATAGAAATGCAACTGACATTTGTATATTAATTTTGTGTCCTGCAACAGCACTGATTTTATTTGTTCTAACAGCTTTCTGCATGAGTACGTGTGTGATTTTTAGCGTTTTCTACACCTATTTTATTATTATTATTTTTTTAATTTTTAATGTTTATCTTTGAGAGAGAGACAGAGCACAAGCAGGGGAGGTGCAGCAAAAGAGGCAGACTCAGAATCCGAAGCAGGCTCCAAGCTCTGAGTTGTCAGCACAGAGCCCACTGAGGAGCTTGAACTCATGAACCATGAGAGTATGACCTGAGCCAAAGTCGGATGCTTAACTGATTGAGCCACCCAGGTGCCCCATACAGTTTTCTACATTTAAAATCATATCATCTGCAAACAGGGAATTTTATTTTGGGTGCATTTTATTTCCTTTTCTTTCCTAATTTTTCTGGCTAGGACTTCCAATACTATGTTGAATAGAATTGGTGAGAGTGGGTTTGTTTGTCTTGTTTCTGAACTCCAAGAGAAACACTCAGTTCTTCACTATTGAGAATGATGCTCGCTTGTGAGCTTTTCATATATATGGCCTTAATTATATTGAGATAAATTCCTTCTATAGTTTACAGTTTTTATTATGAAAGAGTGATGAGTTTTGTCAAATGCTCTTTCTGAATCTTTTGAGATGATCATATGATTTCTATCCTTCATTCTGTTAGTGTGGTGTATCACGTGAATTCACTTGCATATGTTGAATCATCCTTACAGCCTACGGATAAAGTCCAAGTGGTCATGATGCATGATCCTTTTAATGTGTGTTTGAGTTGGGTTTCTTAGTATTTTGTTGACAATTTTTGTGTGTATGTTCATCAGGGATATTGGCCTGGAGTTTTCATGTCTTGTAATGTCTTTGTCTGATTTTGGTATCAAGGTGATGCTGGTCTCATAAATTTGAGTTAGCAAGTGTTCCTTCCTCTTCAATTTTTTTTGAAGAACGTAAGAAATATTGATGATTATTTTTTAACTTTTAGCTAGAATTCGCCAATGAAATGATCTGGTCCCCGGCTTTTCTTCACTGGGAAGTTTTGGTTATTGATCCAATCTCTTTCTTCTTTCTGGGTCTGTTCAGATTTCTATTTCTTCATAATTAAGACTTGGTAACTTGTGCTTATCAACTTCTCCTTTTCATCAATGCTATCCACTTACAGTATAGGATTGTTCATAGTAGTCTCTTATGATCCTTATTATTTCTGTGGCATCAGTTATAATGTCTCTTCTTTCACTTATGAGTTTGAGTGTTTTCTCTTTTTTCTTAGTCTATCTAGAAATTCGTCAATTTTTTTAACTTTTCAAAGAAACCGATTGATTTTCATGGACTTTTAAATTATATTTCATTTATTTCCTTATTAATCTTTATTATTTCTTTCCTTCTGCTAAGTTTAGGTTAAGTTTGTTCTTCTTCTAGGTCCATGAAGTTTAAGTTAGGTTGTTTATTTGAGATCTTTCTTGCTTTTTGATGTAGGTGTTTATCATTATAAACTTCTCTTAGTATTTCTCTTGTTGAAATCCATAAGTTTGATGTTTATCTTTATTTCATTTGTCTCAAAGTATCTTTTAATTTCCCTTTTGATATATTCTTTGATTATAGGTTGTTCAAAAATATTTTGTTTAATTTAAACATGTATTTGTGTGTCAGTTTTCCCATTTTCCTTCCATTTTTTTATTTCTTATTTTATTCCACTGTGGTCAGAAAAGATTTCATTCTTCTTAAATTTGTTAAGACTTGCGATATAACATGTGATCTGTCCTAGAAAATGTTCTGCATGTAATTGAAAAGAATGTGTATTCTTGGGGTACTTGGGTGGCTCAGTAGGTTAAGCGTCTGACTTCAGCTCAGGTCATCATCTAACTGCTCATGGGTTCGAGCCCCACATCAGGCTCTGTGCTGACAGCATGGAGCCTGGAGTCTGCTTCAGATTCTGTCTCCATCTCTCTGCCCCTCCCCTGCTCATGCTGTCTCTGTCTCTCTCTCTCTGTCTCTCTCTCTCTCTCTCTCTCTCTCTCTCTAATACAAAATAAAACATTAAAAAAAAAAACCCAATGTGTATTCTCCTACTGCTGTGTGGAAGATTCTGTATATGTCTGTTAAGTTCATTTAGTCTACAGTGTTGTTCAAGTCAGATGTTTCCCTATTGATTTTCTGTCTGGACAATCTACTATTGAAAGTGGCATATTGAAGTCCTCTACTATTATTGCATTGCTGTCTATTTTTCCCTTCAGATCTGTCAATGTTTGTGTTAAATATTTAGGTGCTCTGATGTTGGGTGCATCCATATTTGCAATTATTATGTCTTCCCGATGAGTTGTCCATTTTACCATAATATAATGACCTATTTGTCTCTTGTGACAGATTTAGACTTAAAGTCTATTTTGTTTGATGTAAGTATAGTCATCCCTTTTGCATGAAATATCTTTTTCATCTCTTCATTTTCAGCCTATTATGTCCTTAAATCTGCAGCACATTTCTTGTAGATAGCATGGAGATAAATCTTGTTTTTTAATCCATTTAGCCACTCTGTATTTTGATTGAGGTGTTTAATTACATTTACATTTCAAGTAATTATTGATAAATAAGGACTTACCATTGTCATTTGTTCATTTTTTCCTGTCTTGTAGATCTTTGTCCTTTCCTTTCTTACTGTCTTTAGGTTTTCTTGCTTTTTTATACTGATATGATTTCATTTCTTTCTCTTTTCTTTTGTGTGTCTTTTATAGTTATTTTCTTTGTGGTTACCATGAGGCTTACATGAAACATCTTACAATTATAACAGTCTATTTCAGTCTCATATCAACTCAATTTCAATCACGTACAAAAACTCTACTCTTTCTTTTAGCTGCCTACTTTGGGTGTTTGTTATTCTTCAGTTTTCTGGATTCTCCTCAGAAACAGATTTTGTAGCACATAAAGCAGCCCCAACTCGTAAGGATCTACTTCTGTGGCAAGTGATGGGCCAGTGAACCTTTCATTTCTCTGGGCTGCTTGGGTGCAAAAGCTAGTGTTCTCCAGCTTCAGTGGAGAGGAGCCAACCTGACTGTTCTGCTCTCTTGCAGATCTTTGGAGAGCAGGAAACTTCCCAATTCCATCTGTCCCAGCTTTGCTATCCTTGTCTGTGGACCCCACGTGTCTTCTCCTGCCATGCTCTCTTTTCTAACTATAACTAGAGTGTTTGATAGTTTCCAGGTGTTAGACTGTGAACTGCCAGATAATGTCTACGGTAAAAATAAATATTGCTTTCTGCCATCCATCACATTCTAGGTATAGCCAAATTTGTAGGCTTCCTTACAATCTACCTGCCTTTATCTTCAGCATTTATTTTGTTGTTAGCGATTTTATAGCTGGTTGGAATGCATTTGAGGGAGGTTTGTAGGGATATAAGTTTAGGATTTGGTATTTTCAGAATCCCCTTTAACAAATAATTGTTATTAAAATGTATACAGTATTGCATTTACTTACTTTTCAGAATATAAATTGATTTTCTACTAATTAAAAAAAGAGGCTGTACAAAAAATATATTCAGAAATGAAATGAGCATTTAAAAACATCATTTGTCATTAAGGAACCACAAATTTAAAAAAGATACACCCATACCCTTACTAGACTGGCTAAAGTCCACAACACTGATAATAAATTGAGACAAGAATGTACAGCAAATAGGAACTCTCGCTCATTGTTGATGGGACTGCAAAATGCTATAGCCACATTGCAAGGCAGTTTCACAGGTTTTACAAAGATAAACATAGTCTTACAGTATGATCCAGCAATCAGGCTCCTTGATTTTTTCTCAAGTAAGCTGAAAGTTTATGTCATACAATATTGAGTATTTATAGCAGCTTCGTTCATAATTGCCAAATCATGGGGGCCATAAAGATTTTTTTCCCAAAAAATGAATAGATAAGTACACTGGGTTGAATCTATACAATGGAACACATTGAACCAAAAAATAAATAAGCTATCAATCCACGAAAAGACAAGGAAAGAAAGTTAACTGCATATACTGCTAGGTGAAAGAGTGAGGTCTTAAAAGGCTATATGATTCTAATTATATGACATTCTGGAAAAAACATAAGCATACTGATAGTGAAAAAGATCAGTGGTTGCAAAGTGTTTGGGAAGAGGAAGGAAAGGATGAGCAAATGGATCAGAGGAGGTTTTTAGGACAGGGCAGTGAAACTGTTCTGTGTGATCTTGTAATGGTGGATATGTAACATTCTACATTTGTCAAAACCAATAGAATTAGAGAACATAGGAGTGAACTCTAATGTAAACCACTGACCTTTAGTTAAGAGCAAGGTATCAGTATTTGTTCATCAATTGCAACAAATGTACCACACTAATGGAAGAGGTTAATCATAGGGAAGACTACTGGAGAGAGGGGAGAGTGGAAAAGCATATATGGGAATCCCTTGTACTTTCCATTCAATTTTTCTGTAGGACAAAAACTGCTCTAAAAAAATAAGTCTATTAAGAAAAGAAAAAAAAAAGAGGAGAGGGTGTGAGGGAGGAAAAGGAGCTGCCATAGGTCAAGTAATGACTGTATCCCCCAAAGATGTCTATACCATAATCCCTGGAACCTGTGACTATGTTATCTTACATGGCAAGAGGGACTATAGAGATGTGATTAAGATTAGGGATCTTGAGATGTGGTGATTATCCTGGATTATCCAGATAATTCCAATCTAATCACATAAACTCTTAAAAACCAGAGAATATTCCTTGGCTTGAGTCAAAGAGTAAACACGGAACAAGAAGCAAGCATGAAAGGGAACCATCTTGCTGTTTCTGGCTTTACATAGGAAGGAAGGGAGCCAGGAGCCAAGGGATTTGGGCAGTCTCTGGCAGCTGGGAACTGCTGCATCCCTGACAACGACAAGGAGCTGAACTTTTCCAACAACCTGAAACAGGAAGGAAACAGATTCTCCTCCAGAACCTCCAGGAGGAAGGCAGTACCACTCACACTTTGATTTTAGTGCACTAAGTCAGTGTTGAAATTCTGACATATAGATCTGAGATATAATGAATATGTGTTGTTTTAAGCCACTAAATATGTGGTTATTTGTTATGGCAACAATGGAGAACTAATACAGAAACTAATTGAATTTGTTCTGTACTTCTCGAAAACACAAAAGTATCAATTAGAATAATGTGCATCCAATCTCAACCCCTCTAATTGAAGCACCGTACTTTATCTTTTTCCCACAACACATTTTTGTTATCTTTTATGTATTTTCTTAGTGATGTGTACCTAAGATAAAAAAAAACCCTCTCCAGCCCTAATATCCTTTGTTTAATTTGAAATACAGGAACATATTTTCTAACAAAAATAATATATTTATTTCAAGCGTAAATATGTGTCTAAATAAATGTATAGAAAAATAGGTCAGAAGAAAAAGTTTCCATGTACTGTATGGGCATCTCAGAGAATGTAAAGAAATGACATTGGGAATGAAAGATGAAAGGGAAAACATGGTAATATAAAACAAATTCAAAATATAAGTGGAACAAAACCCTTGCATGGACTGATGTTCAATTCCATTCTATGCAACTAAAGACCTCAAGAGTGAAATAAAATAAAAATTAAATTATGTTAAAGTTGGGTTTTTAGATGTAGTACCATCTTGAATGCTGGAGTTGCACATCATGAAATGTATTCCCAAGTTAAATTATAGATCTTCATTTATGAAGATTTTAAGGCACGGAACAAGGAACTACCCCTTCCAGGTAACATATTCATATTCTTTAAAAAAAATGATTAATATATGAATTAGATCTCTAATGGTTTCTTCCAGATGCCTTATCCTGGGGTTAAGTATATTATTGTATTAAATACAATGTGTGTAGTTCTGTGTGTAGTTCAGACTCTCAGGTTAGATACTCAAATCTGCCATTTGACTGAGGCATGAGATGAGTTAAGGCTGTGCATGTCCCGCAGCCTTGGTTTAAGTATTGTCTGTCCCTGGTGGTAACGTATATGAAAGTGCATTATAGACTATAAAGTTCTGAGCACTTGGTAAATATAATTCTTCATATTAGGCAATATGTTAACAGCGACATTACTGGAAATGAAAAGTTACTTTATATTTTCCTTCTCATTCTGCTATTGAACTAATTAATATCTCCCTGTGGTGATTAATTTCTAGCTGATCCAAGACATATTTCATGCTCATACTTAATGGCATGCTAATTTAGGGGGCATGTTTCTACTTCAAATTATCTGTTAGGCCACTTTTTATCAGGATAAATGGACAGTAAATATGGAAATTTCCTTATTTCACCATTCCCAGCCCCATCTCCATGTAAACAACCGTATTCTCCATGTAAACGCATGGAGTTTACCCATGAAACCAGTATTGAATCAGAGCCTCTAATACCCTTCTAGCCTTTAAATGCAGAATCTTTGATACATGTGGCATCTGTATCCAGACTTAGATTTTCCACCCATAACACCATGGAAATAGACACTGTATTTACTCTCTGATGGCAATAGGGCTTTGGGTCTAGAGTAAGTTTATTTTAACTTCCTTTCATTCAATCAACTGAATCTCAAGAATTGCATTTTATTCACCTAATATTGTTATTTATTGACTAATATTAAAAAGAACTCCCATTTTCAATAACTAATTTGTACCAGCCACATTTTATATTCATTATTGCATTTAATTTTATTTAATTTTCAAAACAACCCTGCATTGTATCTATCTATCTACCTATCTACCTATCACCTATCTATCTCCCACCATCACCACCATCATCATCATCATCATCATCATCATCATCATCGTCTCTGTCCCCATCAGTAATTCCTTTAAGGTTTTTACTTGAACTTTTCTTTTAATACCCTGTGCTGAGGTTTACTTTTCCTTTTTGTTTCTTGGGCCTTCCCTGAGTAAAGGACTCTAAAGGTGATGATTTCTCAGACATTTTAACCATGATAGGTATGCTGCTTTCCTTCTGTTAAATGTTTTGTCTCAATGAAGCACTACAATTATGGAGAATGTTCTGTAACTGCACTGTCCATCATGATAGCCACTTCTAGCCACATGTGGCTACTGAGCACTTAGAGTACAGCTATTATTGAACTTGAGAAAGTAAAAGTTTAATTTAATTTAACTTTACTTCTTTTAGATGCAAATTTAAATGACCACACCTGTTTAGACACTGCCATATTCTTCAGTGCCATTTTAATGTATCCTTAAATACTTTCTTTTTTATGGAAAAGTCTTATTTTGTATTTGATTTATTTCTATTTCATTCTTTTCTTAGGAGGGCCACTGATTGCATTTTTCTTTTCTTTTTTTAGAAAGACTTCCTAATATTCTTATTAAAATTTCAGATATATTTACAAGTATGGAACAAAGTCAAACAGTTTTTTGTTTGTTTGCTTGTTTTGTTAGTTTTTATTTGAGAGAGAGAAAGAGAGGGCACAGGGGAGGCACAGAGGGGCAGAGGGAGAATCGTAAGCAGGCTCCATGTTCAGCACAGACCCCAATGTAGGGCTCAATCCCATGACCTTGGGATCATGACCTGAGCCAAAATCAGGAGTTAGATGTTTAATTGACTGAGGCACTCAGTCTCCCCTGAACAGTTTTTTAAAGCAATTGTTTTGAAAAGTCTAAAAATGTCTTATGTTCTTTTGTTTGCATGTTTTGTGAAAACATTTAAATTCTCAGAAAATTTCACTTACACAATACAGTGCTATCAACTATAGTCACCATGTTACACATTAGGTCATCAGACCTCACTTACCTTCTAACTAAAATCTCAACCCTTTTATCAACTTCTCCCTGTTTCCCACACCCACCCAACCCCTGGCATCCACTTTTCTACTCCCTGTTTCTACAGTTCAGCTTTCTTTTTAGATTCCATATATAAGTGATATGATAGTTTCTCTGTCTAGCTTATTTCACTTAGCATAATGCCCATTGGATTCATCCATGTTATCACAAATGACAAGATTTCCTCCTTTTTTAAGTCTAAATAATATCCCTATCTATCATCTATCTATCTATCTTTCTATCTATCTATCTTACATTTTCCTTATCCATTCATCTGTCAACTGACATTTTGGTTGTTTCTGTACCTTGGCTATTGTGAACAATGCTGCTGTGAACATGGGTGGATAGACATTTATTCAAGATACTCACTTCATTTCCTTTGGATGTAAACCCAGAGTGGAACGGTTAGATCATATATCTGGTGGTTCTATTTTATTTTATTTTTTTTTTCAACGTTTATTTATTTTTGGGACAGAGAGAGACAGAGCATGAACCGGGGAGGGGCAGAGAGAGAGGGAGACACAGGATCGGAAACAGGCTCCAGGCTCTGAGCCATCAACCCAGAGCCCGACGCGGGGCTCGAACTCACGGACCGCGAGATCGTGACCTGGCTGAAGTCGGACGCTTAACCGACTGCGCCACCCAGGCGCCCCAATGGTGGTTCTATTTTAATTTCTTGAGGAACATCCATACTGTTTTCCATAGTGGCTGTACCAGTTTACATTTCTACCAACAGTATAGATACAAGGTCCCCCTTTTCCACATCCTCATCAACACTTGTTATTTCTCTTTTCTTTCTTTTTTTTTTTTTTGACAAGCAGGTGTGAGGTGATATCTCATTATGGTTTTGATTTGAATTTACCTGATGATTATTGATACTGAAAACCTTTCAATATATCTGTTGGCCATTTGTATGTCCCTTCAAAAATGCCTATTTAGGTCCTGTAACCATTTTATTTTTTTTTATTTTTTACTTCAATTTTATTATTATGATTTTCTGCTGCCAAGTTGTATGAGATCCTTATATATTTTGCATATTAGCCTCTTATCAAATATGTGGTTTGCAAGTATGTTCTCTCATTCCACAGATTGCCTTTTTACTTTGTTGATGGTGTCCTTTGCTGTGAAGAAACTTTCAATTGCAGCAAAGTCCCATTTATTTATTATTTTCTTTTGTTGCCTTTACTTTTGGTATCAAATCCAAAAAGTCATTGCCAAAACCAATGTCAAGGTGCTTACCCCTATGTTTCTTTAAGGATAAGTGGAACCTAGTGGGACAGTTTATTAAAGTTATTGCTTTAAAGAGTTTAAAAATGTTTTACATTTTTTATTACCTAATGGAAATTAATTCACAAATCATTGGTTAATAGTAGGAGATTTGCCAGCGTATCATTGGCCCTTTAAAATATGTTGTAAATCTCTTTTTCAATACTCTTTTAGGTTTTGGCAAAATTGTGTATGCCATTGCAGGTGGAGCCCTAACTATTGTAAGGAGAAACATCAGTACATAAAGGCAGAAAACATAACTAGCTTCAGACACATGAGGACCAAAGTTTCAGTCTAACTCTGCTGTTTTCTAATCATGTAACTATGAACCATATTGTTTCAGATATGCAACCTGGTCTTAGCATATACCTACTTCATAGTATTTAAGTCACATATGTCCTGAATGTATAATATTAAACTATTAACTTTCCTCCATTTTATTTACTTTTTATTCTACTGCAATCTCCATTTTCCAAATGAGGCACAGAATGACAAAATAAGTGGTTTGAAAATCACCTTACTGATAAGCAGTAGTGTTAGACTTAAAACCTGGGCAGACTACATCCACAACTCATCCTCAGGCACTGGGCATTGATTATCCTGCTGTGGCATTAAATGAGTGATCGGACCCCATGGACTTTCAATGGTCACTTTTTTGTGCTGAAATATCATAGAGACCATTTAGAGATTAGTTTTCTGTATTTAAAAAACAACTCATTAAACAGACAAATGTCTTTTAGTGGAAAGCTAATATCACTCTAAGGTGAGGGGAATACGTTTTCTTATATGCTATTGGTAGAAGTATGAATTGGTATAATATTTCTGAAAGCAATTTGATAGTAAACATTAAAATCTTTAAATATAGATACAGTTGTACAACTTATTCCTCTTTTAATAATTTATTTTCATAATAAGCATAGGTTGAGAAATACTTCCTCAATGTTTCCAGCAGTTTGTAACAGCAAAACCTTCATAGAATCCAAACACCCAGTAATTAAATGCTAGTTGAATTAATTATCTTTTCAATACCCATGAAATAGAATATTACATAGCCTTTAAAATGATAATGGAGACATACATTATTTTGGAATATAAATTGTTTATATTTTCAGTAAAAATATATGTTGCATATCAGTAGTTGTAGATACATAACAGTAACTACATATATGTGGGTATACATATATGTCATATATATGTATGTCATATATACATATATATATACATATACATATATGATATGTATGTATTACATATATGATAAAAAGAGATGTGAAGTATATTTTAAAAGGTCAATAAGTTGATGTTCTGGTAATCTCACATATATATATATATATATACCAGAACATCAACTTATTGACCTTTTAAAATATACTTCACATCTCTTTTTATTATGTATTATGTATTATGCTTTGTTATATTCTACATCAAAATGTTCCAATGTTCCTTGTGAATGACAATGTATTTAAAAATTTTTTAATTTCTTTGTTCTATTTTATTTTTATTAATGATGTATTATTAAAAAAAACTGTACAAGGTCACCTGGATGACTCAATTGGTTAAGTATCTGACTTTTGATTTCAGTTCAGGTCATGATCTCACTGTTCATGGGATTGAGCGGCACATCGGGCTCTGTGTGAACAGCATGGAGCCTGCTTGGGATTCTCTCTCCATCTCTCTCTGCCTCTCCCCTGCTAGCACTCTTTCTCCCTCTCTCTCTCAAATAAAGAAATAAATTAAATAATTGATTTAATTAATTAATTAAAGGCAAATAGAGTTAATTTTGGTATTTTTGAATGAAACATTCACCTGACTCTTCTGGAAGCTTGATCATGATAACTCTTGACATGCCTTGATATTTGTCTGAATTACCTTAGACTATGCAGAGGTAGAAGCAAACACGCACCCCCCCTCCCCCCAAACACACACAAACAATAATAAAATCAGTTTGGGAAGGATTCTCAAACTCAAATCTCCACAGAGGTCTGGCTGGCTATATAAATGGGTAGAATTAGCTGGTTTAATTTCACACGCATCTTCTATGTGACTACACACTACGGTGGGCACTGCCAACTAAAGCAAAAGCAGTTGCTACTCAACTGCAGCCAAGTGCTGTCAGGTTAAAATTGGCGTTCGTTGCCACCAACACTTACAAGTGCCCAAGAGAAGTTGTATTTTTGTGCATTTATGTGAGATCTTCCAACTTTTAAATGTTAGTTGTAACTTCTTTTAAACAGTGTAAAAGCCAAACGAAACATATCCGCAAAAGAAGTATGTTCCTTAATCTGGCAGTTGCCACTCTTTGCTAAGCATCAAGGCCAAAAATGAGCCACAGAGTGGCAGTAAACAAGAAGATGCTTCTCGAGGCCGTTGAGGAGGATGTGGCCCTAGACTGCCTCTATCGTGATTCTACTTTATCTTTCTATAATTTATGTTGATGACCAGAAAACAACATTTGCTTCAAAGAGGATTCTGGATCGGTGTTTATTTATAAATATTCAAAATATCAAATATAACTTGTAGCTAATTTATAGATGGGAGAGCCGAGTGTGCGGAGAATTGCAGAAATAAATCCTAGTTACATCTAGAGGAAAACCGTATGGGAAAAAACATCATAACCGTGTTGTTCAATGGAATAATTTTCAAAGATATCAAGCTTTCTGTTTTGCTCCAGTAAACCTTAATTTGCACCGGCATTTTATTGGGAGTATGTTTTTACTACTTTTGTACATTTTTGTTGATGTTTGAAGAAAAGCAAGATCAGTGTTCAAGGCACAAGTCATTTACTTCTAAAAAAGGGTGAAAAAGGCATAGCTTCTAAATGTAATTTCCTAAAAAATCCATTATAAAAATACATGATTATGAAAATGTTCGGTATAATTAAGGGATCACTGAGTGCTTAACAATGTCTAATTGGATGAATAAAAAGAAATTAAAATAGTTTAGAGCAAATCATCTCATTTTGGTGAAGAATGCATTAATTGATCTAAATTATGTCTCTCATTTTGATGTTTGTGGTTCTTCAATACATGGGTCTTTTGACCCATTTACAATTTGTGTAAATGGAAAGAGACAAAAGTACCATGGGGAAAGAGAAAAGGAAACCCTGAGCAGGTTTTTGCTAGCAAACATTTTAGGAGTCGACGAGTAGAATTCCTCCCTCCCATCACACGGCGCCAGATGCCGTTTTGTCTGAAGCCACAAGCTGCTGTGGATCCCTACGGCACTATAAACACAATCAAACCTGGCACTGTTATCACAGTTAGAGAAACACCTATGCTAAAAGGCTCTGTGTTGTGAAACTGGTTAGAGACTATATGCAGAACCTTCACTATGCTCAGTTTTTTAAAACATTGATCAATGTGCCCATGAAAGAAAGAGCCATCCCTAGTAACATAGGAAGAGAAACCAGCCTCAAAGCACTAGCTATACAATGAGCACATTTTGCACACAGTCTGTTTATTCCACTCCCTTGGTAGAAGGGGCATGATTAAAACTCAGCTTTTAAAAGTGTATGTATGCAAATAACTATAAATATATGTACATACATATAATCAAGTGGAATATGAATTTTACAGCTGATTCATGTTCACAACAATCTATTCTTCCCCCAGGAGATCTTATATTTGACATCAAAGAACTATTGTTCTATTGTTCCTTCTCATTCTCTATTGTCTCTCCTTTGAGTGTTTTGTCTAACTTGAGTAGCTGAATAGATTGCCTATACTGAGTGTTGATTCTATTGCATTAAGGTGGACTTAGGCTCTACTTCCCAACTAGTAGAAGTTTGATCATGGGCAGCTGCTGAATTACTCGTTTCTCAAAAAACTCGGTTAATGCATGCTTAAGATTCCCCTAGAGAGCAGGCCCTTGGAACAAACCTTTTCTTTTGCTAATAACGTTCTTGTCTCTACCCTCCTATAAAACCTTCGATTTTGTACAACTCCTTCGAGCCGCCTCAACCTGCTAGATGGGATCCTGCCCGATTCATAAATCATGTAATAAAGCCAATTATATCTTTAAAATGAACCAAAAATGCATTCTTAAGATATACAGATTATCGTGTAACATTAAGGAAGAATATTTAATAAAAATGCTGGCATGATTCTGTCCCCAACTTAAGGGGCAGATGTCTGATATAAGAAAGTCAAACTCAACTACATTTCTCTTCCATTTTTTTTCTTTCCTCAGTGGACCACTGGCATTGTCTTCTGTCTAGCAAGGTTTTTACTGTCTTGTGTTTAAGGTATAGCTACATAACTAGGCTGAGCCTCTTTATCTTTCCCCAGTTTTCTGGAAAAACTCCATGATTGGTTTGCTTGACATTTAGATAATATCATGTGATGTGGGATTTGGGGGAAGTCCTGAATGAATCTAACAGATAATTTTTGAAACGGGATTTTGGGAAGGCTTGGCTCCATCTATTTGCAGATTTTTGTAGTGGTAAATGATTGCTGCTATATATCCAAAAATACAAATTGCTCACTAGTGTAATCATGACCTTTAAGGAAAACAACTCTGAAATCTTAGTCAACTTCATTTACTGCTCACTCTTTCTGTTCTTACTAGTAGTAGATATTGTTGATGCCCTACCCAGATTTTCTTTACCAGGCTAAGACTCCCACTACTAGCTGCTAAAGGTGTTAAAAGCTAAGGGCTCATACTTTTCATCCATCACAAAGAACTGCCCATGATGGCTGGTGCTTGGCAGACCATACTATATGTACTTTCTCTCATTCTTAGGCAGCATCTAGTCAATGACTAAACTCAGGCTAGAGTTAGCACATCTTAGCTTCGTCTCTTCCTGTTCCCTCCTTATGTTTCTCTCACTTCTTTACAGGTTTCTTCTTTAAAGAGTCTCAAAAATCACTTATATAAGGATCTATGGCTCAGGCTTTGCTTCTGACTGAGGAACATGACTTTACACCTGCTCATATATCAAATGTTTATTAAAAGGAATGGGGGCTATTAAAATAAGTTAATGGGACTAAATAGGAATGGTTATAAACACAAACAATCATTACCATAATAGAGTTTAAACAATGTGATTCTTGGTAGGATAAACATTTTTGATTTTCACTTGATGTGGAACATTGGGTGAAATCATTTTCTTGAGGTTCTTAAAGCCAACAAATCTTGGTTTTCCTCACTACCCAGGAAAGCAACAACCACAGGGATTTTATAAACTACAGGACTGGGCAGTAATGACGAAACAATTTCTAAAACATGCTAGTTTTGTGATGTGAGGGCCTGTGGTGAAAAATAAGTTGTATACAAGGTATCATACCCTTTTTAGGGTTTCTAAAAGAGTGCAGTTAAGCACTGATAATCTCAGCACCTTTGCTGATAGTGCCATTCTCTAGAACCTAGAGTCTAAAGAAGCAATGGAATTTAGATAAAAGCTGAGAGATTTGAGAAAACTGATGTTTCAGTCATCTTTACTTTCCTTTTCCCTAAGGATTCCATTTGGAGAAAAAAAGTTAAATTTCAACTCCTACTTTATCTATTCCTTTCTTGCTCTTTTTTGCCTCATCTTGCTGTCTTCTAAATAGCAGCAGCTGTCTTTATTCATAGATTCTAATCCTGTCTTCAGCTGGTTACCCTTTCTCCCATTCTTATGAAGAAGATGTTTCAACAGCCTCTGGAATTTAACCCAGGCAATGCAAACATCCTCCATTAAACACACAACAGTCTGTTCCCCAAACCAGAAGAAAACTTGCTTCAGAGAGCAATCATTGCAATCTCACAGAATCTAGCCCGGGATGAGGTTATCTATAGATTTCAGGAAACTCATGTTTGGCTTTGTGGCGATGACAAGAGTCAGGAGTTCATTACAAAGTTCATTACAAAGATGTGTTCATGGAGTAGTATATTCTCTTTCTCTTTCTCATTTTTGCTTAATATCTTGCTATATAATTATAATCACTTAAACAATATGTACAAAATTAAGTTGGAATTTTGTAGTGTCAAGAAATGAATCGGGTTTATTTTAAAAATATGCAATATGGGTAACCCAGACCAAATTTTCAATCTGTCAAACCTTTGGTCTAATGACCGTCAGGGAAGACTGAAAGAGCCATGGTTTTTAATTGGTCTTTCCTAATGGGGTGATACTTTAAGGCTCATAGTTTTTATATGGTACATGCAATTTTAACTGCTGCTCTATTGTTTTATGTATTCTAATTTAACACTTTACATGTTTCGCTTGCATCCTTAAACTGATCTAACCATGAAGGACACAATATTATAACTTGAAGGTTGACTTGGAGGAACATATAAGGGATTCAAGGGAGAAGCAGAGAATGCAAGTAGCTTCAGGAAGGTTAAAGCCCAGAATTCACTGAGACCTTTGAGGAAAGTGAAGGACAAAGCAAAGCAGCGACTTTGGCATAATTCAGAGCATGGCAAGAAGTACTGTGGTATGAGTTACGTTTTTTAATAAAAGACAAATATAGGGCATTATTTGATTGTGTTTTGTTCTTGTCTTCTCTACCCAAAATAATTAGTTTCAAATTTAAAATGATAGAATAAACACAGTTCAGAGGAGAACACTGAAAAGCAATAAAGGTATAAACATTTTGAGTAACCAAACGAAGTTTTAAAAAGTTAACAGTAGGAAAGAAGAATAAATTAAAACTAATGAGACAGACTTAAACCGGAATCTATAAGACTATGCATATTTTTAAGAGACTCATACGGGGTTTTATAACTCTTCACATGAATTAACAACTACAACTAACTCTAAGAGATTTGTCCACTGATTACTAAAAAGCAGACAGAACTAACTATAACACAGCTACCAAATTATTTTATTCACAGAGAGTAGTAAAAGACTATTAGTACCTCTAAATGAACTCAGGTCTTCAGGACCAGATGAAATACATTCAAAGACCTAAAATTATAACAGATCTAATCACAGAACCACTTCATAAATCTCTGAGACTTCATGGAGGGGAGAAGAAGTTATGGCAGCACAGAGGTGGGTGAGATTGGTAAAGATTCCAGGATTCAAAGTGAAAATTCCCTCCATTTGCTACCATCTGACTTGGGACCGGCAATGATTCTGTTGTTTAAAAAAAAAATGCACTTTTAACACTGTTAAAAGTCAGCACACCAGGATTTTTGAAAAGTGAAATTGGGGTTGGAAATCAGAGGTTGTAGCAACAACCAAATCACTACCAATATTAATTTCCAACAATACTGCAGAAAGAGTAATAAAATGAAATGACATGAGAAAAAAAAATTAAGGAAGCATTACACTCTGGAGGTTCCTGTGAAATCATGCTGTAAGTAAAACCCAGGTTACTAAATAAGATTGATTAACAGATGCATTGTTCCTTGATTTTAGCAATGAATTTGAGACAATTTCTCAAGATGGTTATAAGATAAAAATCAAAAATATGAACAAACTATCGATTTTACTGAGTAATTATAGGCAAGTTATTTATTTATAGAAAAACATTCCCCAAAATGAGGCCTAGGTCTTCATCCAATAATCTATTCCAGTGTTGTAATCAATGCCATGTTGGAGAACACAGAATGGCAACAGATTACTGTTTTTTCAAATATCGAGTCTCTGCAAGAGACTTACAACGCATTTTTCTAAGTGCTACGTTCACAGTAGTGACTCTACATTTTAAGTTGGGAAAGATAGATAATAAACACGGAAGCCAAACCATACAGTATCAGATAAGAGAAGGTCCTATAAAGCACACAGAAACATTTTGAATGATGAAATAAAGTTTTGAAAGATTACCAAGGGGTAAGAACAAATTAGAACTAACGAGACAGACATACGTAAGGATCTATAAGACTATGTACATGTTTTAAAGGACTCATGCGGCACTTTGTAACTCTTCATGCAAACTGCCAACAATATTAACAAAAACAAACCCCAAGGGATCATATCCACGGACAACTGAAAAGCGTGTGGAGATAATCACGTGGCATTACCACCAAAATGATCGTGCAAACTTCATTGAGATTAGTAAAGGTGTTGAGAGTTAACGGGCATTTTCATTAACAGATTGATAATACAAGTACATTATGTTCAAGGAGAAGGCAAAAGTGAGAATTTCAGAGAAGAAATGAGGACTATTACACTGGAAAATATTAAAACTAAAATTAAGAGACAAGTGGATGAGTTAAAAGCTGGAGAGAAATTTTCTGACCTGGAGATATCAGGAAGAACTTACATAGAATGAGGTAATCAATTCTCAAAGAATCAAAACAGAAAGGGACATGTGGAGGCAAAGGAAGTGACCAGGGTTACACAGGGAGAATACCTGCCATATGAGTTATTGGAGTTCCCACAAGACATAATAAATGAGAACTTTACAAACTGGTGAAAGAAATCCATCTTTAAATTGAAGAAATATTATAAATACTAAGCTGAATCAATAAAAGAAACACGTACCCATTCACACCAGGCTAAAACTTATGAAAGCCAAATATAAAGAAAAACATCTTAAAAGCAGACAATATTGTTACCACTATGAAATGAAAACATCAGAGTGCAGAAAGAAAATACACCAATTCAGAAATCTATTCTTCATTATTGAAGATGAAAACATTTCCAGAAAAACAACAGTGAGAGATTAGTTATCTACATACCTGCAACAAAAGAAATACTAATTTTTTTTTTTTTTTTGCCTTCTAAGTGATCCAAGATGGAAGTCTGGGGATACATGAAGGAGAGAAGAGCAAAAGGAAAAGTAAAAATGTAAATTAATGATTAAGTCTAAATAAATATTACCTGTATAAAATAATAATTTTATAGGCCTTTAAGTACTGGGATAGTTAAAATATATAATAGTACACTGGGAAAGAGAACAGATTGATGTATTCCTCATTTCTTGCATTATCCAAGAAGAGGATACAATTATTAATTATTATCACAATGTGATAATATCCACAAGTGTATATCACAACCACTGACACTACCACTAAATAGTAAAACAGTATATAACACAGTATATAAAACAGTATATAACAGTATATAACCGTAGCGTGGGTGTGGACAATTATCAATTATTTGATCTAGGTGACAGCTACTTACTTTTTCACCTTATTAGAATTTGGTAAGATACATACTTTTTCTTTCTACTAAGTTTTTATTTTAATTCTAGTTAACATACAGTGTCATATTAGTTTCTGGTATACAATATAGTGAGATATACACCTTTTCCTTACGGATTTTTTTCTGTATATGTTATATTCAACACTTTTTTTATTATGTAAAAAAAGACACACACAAAAAAACAAAGGAAACTGGAAAGTAAACCTGAGAAAGTAGGACAGGACTAGACAAATTATCATCAACATGAGTAGAACTGTCATGTAGAACTTTTTTTATGCAATTCTAAGATTGAAGTTTTAAAAGAATTAAAAGAAATAAAATAAAGATGTATCAGGTCAACATGGAGTAAGAAAATTGGATTCCTAAATAGCTTTTGATATAAGCAAATGAAAAAGAAAAATTTTGAATAGTTAAATGGCATTTCCACGGTCATCCAGCTATATAGAATGGCAACTCTGGGACTAGAATGCAGGTCTTTGAGTGCTATTTCATTGCTCGTGACACTACACAGATGTATGTGTCTTTAAATGTGGAGGTATTAAACAATTTTTTTAAATGCTCCTTAGTTAGTCATGTCCTATCAGAAAGGTTTTTCACCTAGATGGAAAAAGAGTCTAAATGATGTCTGAGGAATGTGAAAGGGAATTCTTGCATTATTTGACATTTGAGCTCAATGACTTATTTCTGGTTATATGTGATGGTTAATTTTATGTGTCAATTTGACTAGACTAAGAGATCCCCAGATAGCTGGTAAGATATTCTTTCCAGATGTGTCTGTGAAAGTCTATCTGGAAGAGACTGGCATTTGATTCTGTAGACTGAGTAAAAATCTGCCCTCACCAATGTGGGTGGGCATCAGCCAATCCTTGGAGAACCCAAATAGAACAAAAAGGTTAATAAGAAAGGAAGAGTTCCATATTTCTTCTTCCTCTGGGATGCCCATCTTTTCCTGCCCTTGGACATCAGAGCTTCTGGTTCTTAGGCCTTTGGACTCTGAAACACACCAGCTGTCCCCAGTTCTCAGGCCTTTAAGCCTTGCACTAGGAATTACACCATTGGCTCTCCTGGTTCTCAGGCCCTCAAACTCAAGACTGAATTGTACCACCAACTTCATCAGCTTGTAGAGAGCAGATTGTGGAGATTCTCAGCCTCCATAACCTAATGAGCCAATTCGTCTAATAAATCCTTTCTCTCCCTCTCTTTCTTAATCTCAATCTCTCTCTCTCTCTCTCTCTCTCTCTCTCTGTTTCACTCTCTCTCTCTCTCTCTCTCTCTGTCTCTCCCTCCCTCTCTCTCTCCCTCTCTTTTTCACACACAGACCCTTTCTCTCATATTATATTGGTCTGTTTCCCTGGAGAACCCTCACTGATACATTATATGATTCCCTTTATCTTTATAGGATTTTACAAAAATATGAGATGATTTAAAATCAAGGAAACCTACACAAACTATAATAACCTGAGTTCATTGGTACAAACTTCTATAACTTCTCTCTCTCTCTTAATAGTTTTCACAATAAACAAGATGTTTGTCATTGGCAGGTATTCATTTTGTTTCACACATTAAATAACAGAACCATTTATTGTTACCTGTAGTGATATAACTCAATAACTTTTTGGAATCTTGACTTCTCAAACTAAAATTTTGATTATAGTCACAGAAATTTTTTTTCTTAAGTGAATATATTGTTTTACAAAATTGTTCTTTAAACAGAGGTGATTTTTGACTTTTTTATTATTTCAAATATTTTACTCTGATAATTGGTTATTAGTTATATTGCCCTCAAAACATTGTGCATTTTTAAATTTGTATTGCTTTCTCTAATATGCTAAGAGATGCTGTAGAATTTTTTTTCTGCATTTTAGAACAATTAATCCTGGAAATCCAAAGTTCCACAGAAATCTAAGAACCACACTTCAAATCAGCTTTGAAGTTGCATTAATTTAGATGCCCATTTTTCTCTCTGTCTTCAAGAAATATTTTGCATACTTGTATTTGTGTTCAAAAGTTGCCATAAATTTAAATCTGAAATAATAAGCTACGTTGCAGTACCTTCTGATTCATTATCCTTATTTTCCAATAAGAAATATATGAAAGGTAGAACAAAAAGTGGAAGTAAAATATCAGTTTCCTCCATACAATAAAATGGCAACCATCCTGAGACACATAAAAAGGATTGTTCTTCTAAAAAGAGGCAAAATCAATCTAAAGAAATCTCATATGTGTGCTTTGTATACTACATCAGGAGATGTGATGTCTATTTATTATAAAAATTTCAAATTGTTCACCATAACCATAATGGTAAATTTTATGTGTCAACCTTGCTAGGCTACAGTGCCCACTTATTTGATCAAACACCAGTCTAGATGTTGCTGTAAAGATATTTCTTAGATGTGATTAATATTTAAATCAATAGATTTTTGAATAAGGTAGATTATGCTCCGTAAGATGGGTGGGCCTTATCAATCAGTTGAAGGCCTAAAGAGTAAAGACTCCCATTTCCTGAAGAAGGAATTCTTCTAAAGACTGTAACTGCTGACATGCTATACAGATTTAAGACTTGGAAATCTCCATGATCATATAAGCCAATTTCTTAAAATCAATCTTTTTTTCCTCTCTCTCATGTATGTGAGAGAGATCTTATTAGTTGTTACAATTACACTTTGGCTGTAAATTATCCTTAGGGGAAAAAAATGAAAGAGGTAAAAGGAGAAAAAGACTTTTAAGGTTAATACCATAGGAATATAAAAAAACTAATTTTAAGAATAAAGATGCCATTGAGAAGATCAAAGGTTTGGGGATACTAGCATCAAGAGATGTTGAGTTCTATCCCAAAGGAATAGTACAAAACAAACATCTCAGAGGCCTCAAAAATCTTGTCTCTTCCTTATCCAGTCTGAAGTCCCTATATAATTACTGCCTCCCTAATCATTTCCTTTAAAGAGGAAGTACAAGAAGCTGGCTCTTCTCTTGACCTCTTCACTCTTTCTTTTGAAGATTCCGTTGGTCTTTGGGGGCAGATAATTTGCTTTATTAGCAGACATTTGAATCTTTCATCTTTTTGGTGTGGGTGTTAATTCTTCATTACATGTCAAATAGAATAATCAGTGAAACAATCTTTCTCCATGTATTTCTTGTCATTTTTTAATTGCAAGTTTAATTTCTTTAATGGTTACAAAGTATTCAGATCATCTTTTTTTTATCATGGTTGAGTTTTGGTAGTTAATGGTCTTTGGAAAACTCATCCTTTTCTGCTAGGTTGTTACATTTATGAGCATAACGTTGTTTATAGTATTAACTTATTCTTTTAAAAGCTACAGGATCTCTAGTGAGATCTTGTTTCATTCTTGATGTTGGTGGTTTGTGTCTTCTTTTTTATTTTTGTCAGTCTTGCTAGTGGCTTGTCAATTTCATTTATGTTTCAAAAAACAGTTTTTGTTTTATTGATTTTTTTCTCTTAATCTTTATGATGTTTTGAGTCACCCTGTTAGTTTTTCACAGTGACCAAGTCACATAAAGTCCTATGTTTGTGGACCATTGTCATTTCCATTGATATCAGTCATGGACAATTTACAGATATATAAATTTGCATAAGGAAAATGCAAGGCAGAAACACTGTTGGTTGAGACTGTTTCAAAGTTTTTCAGAAATTTGTCCTGCAGTTTCCTCCAGAAATTCTATCTTCTGCGTGTTCTTTCTTTCTCTCTTTTGCTCAGTACTTGTGGTGAATGTCTTTAGTACTGCCATTCTTAGAAGTGGGAACATAAACTGCCCGTAGAGCAGTAAGAGTTCAGGGTCATATCTAGAATCTTGATAATGATGCAGAAGGAAGATACACAACAGCTCATGACTGCCATGCTTTCTCAAGCACAGAAAAGATTTAGCCTAATTAGTCAGGCCATCTTCAAATCCTTGCTGAAGAAAATGACCCACCACAATCTTAAGCGATTTCATTCCGAAGGGTCAAATTGTGTAATAGTTTTCTCTACTAGAATATTAGAATTCAAGCAGAATGTGAAGGGTCACTTGAATGCACATGCCTACCTGTTCCAACTTCTGCTTAACTGTAGAGAAGCAGGTATATGTGATAGAATTGGGACAAGAGGGAACCCTACCCAAGTCAAACTGTCATCTTCCCATGTGTTCTGCTGGGAAATAGTGATTGCCACAGAAGTGATGCTGGATCTAACGGGCTTTGTGTTCTGCATAAATCTTATTTTTAAGTAAAATATTATTTTGGATGCTAGTATAGTTTTCAAAAAGACAAATCTAGTTGGTAAATTAGACAGCAGGACAATCTTAAAAAAGATACTTAGGTACAGTTTTAGATTTTATGCAACTTCCATAAATGGTGTAGAATTTAGTTAACTAGTTCTTGAGGCATGCATACAGTTTATATGTTAGTTAAAATAATTTGCATTTAACATTGACTATTTTCTCTGACTTCTGATAAAATCTAATAGATGAAGCAAGACTGTTTTCATGACAAGTGGGAAAAGCAAATATGCTTCATTGACACTATTAACATAATGATTGTCCTTACTTTTTCATTACTTTTCGATCCAAAGTATAATAAATAGCAAACACTATCCATGTATATAATGATGGTTGTGTCATCAAGCATGCATAAACAATAAATTATTTCTTTTATTTCTCCTAAGTTAAAAAGGCATATTATTTATGCTTTTAAGCATATAGTTCACAATATCTAAGATTCTATAGTCTTGGAGGGTCCAGAGCTCTCACATAATTTTTCAAGAAATGAAACACAGCCCCATTTAAGGGGAAAAAAAAGTAACTATTCTGAGGCATGTATTTGAAAAATAATACCCTCAATCCCTCTTTAATACTCCCATTTTGGAGTTGGGCATTTGACAAATGCATCCATCTTTCCACTTATCACTGATTTTAGAATTGATTTCTGACTTTGTGAGGGGTCTTCTCTTGAGTTTGACAACTTTTGATGAAAATATGAAATTAGGAAAAAATAAGCTGAGCTGAGACAGATGATCAACGTTATCTGCGGCACTGAAAATAAGTGCCCTAGTCTTGTTCTCAGATTGATGATTTACTTACCGAAATGCACTGGGGAAAGTGAAGACTATCACAAGTGATTGAAGGGACAAGCATAAAGGATAAAAGGGCAATAAATAAATAGGTTAACTTGAACAGTATACCCCCCAAATAACCCCAAATTTTAAAAATTTCTAGACAGACCAAGAATTTGCTATAATTTAAATGCCATACTCTTTATAAACTTATTTGATAAGACAAATATATTCAGGAAATAAAAATGAAATATAAAAATATTATTTAGGAAGGCATTTTGATATGCCATTCTGGATAAGATAATTTCATGGTGAGTAGAGAATGACATTGTTTTCAGAGCTAATGTTATGTCCTTAGAAATTTACTATAATATGATATACAACATAGGCTGGATATATTTTCTATTCAGTTGTACAGTTTTGAATCTTTGTGGTCCTCTGCTAAGTGTATATGAGTGTATGTGAGTGTGCAGTTGTGTCTGTTTAATAAAGAGTGCCACAAAAAATAAACCATACAAATATAGTTACGTGAAAGGATTTCAATCTAAAATGGAACCATAGGAGATGAAATGGAGACTCTCACACATGTGCTTTCAGGAACACATGCGTAACTTAAGAACTGAGAGAATAATTTCCATTAAATGCTTGATTTCCAGAAGATTGAGACTTATTTTCTGACCAGTGAACACCTGCCAAGAGTCTCTCCATATCCTCAAGTCCATGAACACAGTGATTACACTCTGACTGGACTGCCCCTTCTTTGCACTCCTTGTCCATAGATATAGCCTACCCCAAACCCTCAATGGATTTGCCTATAGCTTGCTACAACATGCGTTAACCAAATTGCAATTCCTCTGCTACTTCTGAATGAACTCAATTTCTGGTAATGTGGCCTTGCCTCAGTTTATCACCTTATTTGGATTAACGGTATACGTTTTTACCAGATGGATTTTACATAATCATAGAAAAATGTCTCTAAACCTCTTTCTGTGTTTTCACATGATATATTATGTAGCTAATTTTTATATGCAAAGCCCAATGTAGCTCTAATTTTCTTAGTTCCTTCTTTCTAACATCTTTAGGCTCTTTGAATTTCTGTGCTGTTTTAGAAAACTTTAAGATCAGATCATTTATCTATTGCAATAACAACATCCAAGAAAGTAATATTCCTCATCGTATTGAACTTTCAATTAAGCCAAGTAGTGTAAGGTCAATCAATATTGTAATTGGGAAAAGATTATATTATTGTTGGCTGCCTTTGGCATATTGCCCACGGGCTATGTGCCAAATTTATAAAAATATTCAGTATTTGGTTTCCCTGATATTTCATATATTTGCTGCTCCTGAACCAGAGCCAGTATGTTCTCTTTGAGAACTGTAATTCATTCCTCCCAGCTAAGTCAAATCTCAAATTGATCTCCCTTGACTGTGATTACTAAATTGATGGAATTGACATTCATCAAGTAGATTGTTTTTGGCATATTCATAAAATATTTATTACATTTATAAAAAGAGACAGAATCACATTTTGTTTCTGTAGAAAAAGGAATTTCAATTTGTTACTTTATGACCGAGTTCAACAAACTACAGCTCATGGGCCAAATGTGACTTGCAGCCAGGTTTTGTAGCTAACACTTTATTGAAACTTAGCCATCCCCACCCATCTGCATATTATCTGTTCCTGTTTGGGGGTGGGGCTACAAGGTCAAAACTGAATAGTTGTGACAAACCCCATATGGCCTACAAAGCCAATATTTACTTGGTGTTTGGTCTTTTACAGAAAATGTTTGCGACCCCTGCTATAAGAGCAAATAATTTTGAATTTTAGTTTGCTGCCTAGAAACTTCCGTTAATAATAATAAAAATAATGATAACTAAAAACTACTACATGGCAGATGCTGTTCTGATCACTAAACGTCGTTGAAGTGATTTCATATTCACAACTTATATGTCAGAAGTGTGGGTTATTTCAATATTAAAGATGATCGGACTGAAGCATATTGAGGTTAATTAACTTGTCTAGGGTCACACAACTAACAAACAAGTGGCATCACAGGGATTAAAACCCTCAGATCTAGCGCCACTGTCTACACTTTAACCACTACACTATTTCCATGACTGCGAGATATGATTGTTGCTTAAGGTCTGTTTTTTTCACGTTCACTGTCATCTTGATATTTTAAATTTGGTTATTACATTCTACTTTTTAACTTGGAAAAACCACACTATGTCAAGAGTGATTTTTAATATGATATTATCATATGTACTAGTAAAAGGACTCTTTTAAAAAGATGCTGATATATTTAAGTTCACTTGATTCCCACCATTCTATATACAACTACACCCTTGCACTTTTCCCTTTCAGCAACAATGCTATAATAATTTAAATATAATAACTCTGTGACACTTTCCAATATTTTATGGTATCGATTTAGTTGTACTTTTTTAAGTCCTTGGCAATTCAGTAACTAACTGGAGCACTTAGCTAGAATATTTCATTCACAACCATTTCAACAAGGGTTTTCTCCCCTTTATATAAGAAGTGCGAACATTCGATGAGTACAGTAAAACCTCAGTTTGTGAGTATAATTCATTCTGGAAACATGCTTGTAATCCAAAGTACTTGTATATCAAAAGGAATTTCAAGAACCATTGGCTCACTTGTGATCATGTGATGTTCAGTGTCACATATACTACTTGTATTGCAAGACATCGTTTGTTTATCAAGTTAAAATTTATTAGAAATGTTTGCCTATCTTGCAGAACACTCACAGAACAAGTTACTCACAATCCAAAGTTTTACAGGAATGAGTCACTCACATCAGGCCCTACATCATCAGCCACCCAACTCCCTTCAGTTCTGTCTTACCAACTGGTACTCATCTCCTAGGACCTGTGTATTTTGCTGCTCAGAGTTGACACCTGTGACCTTTAGCTATGCGACCCTTGGCATGAGAACTCTCACTTCTTTGTAGAGCATTATACGTTGGCTAGTTTTATGACTACACATCCACAGCCTATAACCAATGACTGATTAGTGTGGGGTTACCCAGCCCTTCATATTCCAGATTTCCCTGCAGAATCAGGCAGAATATACCAATACACCTAACCTTCTACCCTAGTTTGGCTTCTTACTGTCTACTATCTTGCTTCTTCCATACATGTACTAATTTCTCCTGGGGGCACTTCCTGAATCCATCACTTTCACTTTGAACCCATGGTCAGGTGTGCTAATAGAATCCTCCTGGATATTGTAAGAAGGAACTAAGATACAATCAAGAAAAATTAGGACGTACTCCACACTGATATTTACAGATTAACAAATCTTAAGTAAAGGGGGAAGAGGCCATTAAACAACAAGAACAGCAACCAAAACTGTAAGCAAAAAATCTGGTACTTTATGGAGCACCTGGGTGACAGAGTCGGTTAAGTATCTGACTTCAGCTCAGGTCACGATCTCATGGTTTGTGAATTTGAGCCCCATTCTGGGTCTGTGCTGACCTCAGAGCTGGAGCCTGCAGCTTGCTTTGGATTCTGTCTCCCTCTCTCTCTGCCCCTCCCCCGCTCATGCTCCATGTCTCTTTCTCTCTCTCTCTCTCTCTCTCAAATAAATAAACATTATTTCTATGAACTTCTTGTATATAGCAGTAAACGACAAAAAAAGAAAGGAGGGGCAATGGTGTGAGTCTCTCGGGCAGAAATATCTCTTCAATCTGTATGGTTTTTTTTTTATTTTTCTTCTCCATTCTTCACTACACTAAAGCTGCCTTGGGCCTAATTGAACTTGACTTTGGTGTGTGTGTGTGTGTGTGTGTGTGTGTGTACACATATGTGTATATCTACACAGAAACACTCACTCACACATATTGTTTTTTCCACTTTGGTACAAAGAGGGGAATAAGAAAGAAAAGAGAAAAATACAACTTTTTCTTGGTCTTTATTCTTCGATATTCTCAAATTAAAATCATAATATAAAAAATATTGCATTTAGTATTCATGGTTCTTGGAAAACTAAAACAGATGTTTTTTTTTTTCTTACTTTGTTATAATATGTTATTCAAGGTATAGTTTTATAATTACCTTGATTTCATCATTTGCTTTTAACTATAAATTTGAGTATCCTAAAGCATGAAAAAAATTCAGGAGTTTCAGCTGATATATGACCAATGCACAGGTTCTCCTAGGATACTTTGTGAGCAGGGGAAGTCAAATTGCTACACACTGAGTGAATAGAGTTTTTCTCCTCCTACACTATATAGAATGATGGTCTTCAAACTGGGGCATCTATACCTTAAGAGTATACAAAGTTCAAAGCATATAAAAGACTACATCTCTATGGTCCAGTGTCCATTTCCTCAAGTTGGTCTGCATTAGCAAAGATCTACGGTCCAGTGGTATTCCCTTTCTATGATCTTCTCACACATCCTTTACAAGGGACTTTTCTCCTGATTTTCAAAAGAATGTCATATTTTACTCAGATTATCTTTTGTTGTTATGTCATATAGTGCAAAATCCTGGGCAATGTGGTAATTCCTGTCAATAATATATTTACAAGGAAGAACTGAATGAATCAAACACCTAACAACAAGGCACTTTCCAACATAGGTTATTTTCAATTTTTTTAATGTTTATTTATTTTTGACAGAGAGAGAGAGACAGAGTGTGAGCAGGGGAGGGGCAGAGAGACAGAGGAAGACACAGAATCTGAAACAGGCTCCAGGCTCTGAGCTGTCAGCACAGAGCCCGACGCAGGGCTCAAACTCAGGAACAGAGAGATCATGACCTAGACCAAAGTTGGATGCTCAACCAACTGAACCACACAGGTGCCCCTTAATTTGGGTTATTTTCAAATCATTATTTCAACAAAATTGAAGAACCACTGAATCTGGGTTCCCACTTATGAATAAAGTTTTGAATGCAAAAGCAAAACTTTGAAGAAGTGAGTTATATTGCTAGAAGACAGTTTGTTCTATTCCTTCTACCTATTTATGGAGACATTAAGTTCTTACTATTTATATTTGTTAAGAAAAAAAGAGGTAGGGTAGAATTAATACTGGAATCATATCTCATTCTAATAATCAATAACTTGTGCTCATGCATTTGTGTACTGACTGGAAAAACTAAAACTCTTCTCATTGCATTAAAAGCTATATTTTCAACAAAATCTTTTAAGATTTAATAAAGATAAAAACTTACAAAATACTTGTTTTTATCAGTTGTTTGTTATTTCACATTAATTTTTTAAGCTTATTTACTTAAGTAATCTCTACACCCAACATGGGGCTCAAACTCATAACCCCAAGATCAAGAACTACACGCTCTTCCAACAGAGCCAGCCAGGCATCCCTGCAAGTTAACTTTTTAACAACAAAGGGACTCGCAGCTTCTCACCAAAAAGGAGTTACATATGTGGGTCTCTATTCTCTATTCTCTATTTGTGCCATCGTTATTTCACTAATACTACCTTGAAGTACGTGGCTTTACAGTAAGCCCTGAAATTAGATAGTGTGGATGCTTCCACTTTCGTTTTCAGTGTTGTTTGGGATATTCCAGTTTGCCTTTCCTTGTCAATGTTAGATTTCAGATTGTAGGTTTTTCTACAAACAATTTTGCCACAGATTTTGATGGGTTTGGGTTTACTCTAGAGATGTATTGAAGAAAACTGACATCTTGACTATGTTGAGTCTTCTACTCCATGAACATACTGAATGCTGAAAATACAAATGAGGTGTTTTCCATTTCCTCTTTTAATTCCATTTTCCCCCCTTTTCTACCCTGATTGGCAATCCAGGACCCTGATCTTTATACTACATCAAAGGTGTCCTTATCCTCTGGCTTCCTATTGGCTTGGGTCAAAGAGGGCACCTATAGGAGTTCAAAAGACAGAAGATGAGGGAGGGTGAGTTTCGTTACCAAAGACACAGCTCCTATTCAACAGCCTTCTTCCACAGTTACAACTCTCTGGACTTTTCTCCTTCACACTTACAACTGGCAATGATATACACTATCCTTCACTGATTCTTCTTACGTCTGCCCAAATCTTTGAAATTGGCCCTCAGTTAAACTCTCTTAAATTGTTCCTTTGGAATATGCCATCATTCTACTGCCATGGTCATAACTTTGTGTATGTGTTTTCAGGTGAAGTGTCATTTAAAGAAAACATGAATGTGATTACACACACACGCACAACACAGAGTCTCTACTATTGGTAAATATACTTACGTGTTTGTGAATTAAATCAGATGACCAGTATCTTTTAATGTGTATTTTCATTTTGCAGGGTACAAATATGTTTGTACATACAGAGGGCTGTTCACTTGAATTAATAGATTTTCATGTTCTATGAGCTTTCTCACAAATAAAATGCTCTGTGCTATGAATTCTGAAATCATATAGCACATATAATAAATAGACGAGATGAAATGATCATTTCTCCCTGGATCTAGACACTTCCAATTGTAAGACCAAGAATTTTTATATTTTTTTTTTAAATTTTTTTTTTTATAATTTTTTTTTTTCAACGTTTATTTATTTTGGGGACAGAGAGAGACAGAGCATGAACGGGGGAGGGGCAGAGAGAGAGGGAGACACAGAATTGGAAACAGGCTCCAGGCTCTGAGCCATCAGCCCAGAGCCCGATGCGGGGCTCGAACTCACGGACCGTGAGATCGTGACCTGGCTGAAGTCGGTCGCTTAACCGACTGCGCCACCCAGGCGCCCCAAGACCAAGAATTTTTAAATGCAATACATATTCTAAAATCATCAGTTTTTGTAGATGAAAAAAATTTTTAGATGTTTTAAATTATAATATTCTATTTGTAGTTTAAAATGTGGTCTGTAAAATTTAGCCTATTAAAGTGTATATTAAAGAGTCACATTTGGAAAGGAGGAAATTGTGATGAAATCCATATAATGTGTTCCTTTAAACAAGAATGCATGTATTTCATTGAAAGGGGAACTATTAAATGTTATACACTATCTTCATTGTTATCAGAACTCTGATAAGATAATGGAGTGCTCAAGAAGATTTTTAAAAAGCTAATGCCATCATTTTTCCATATATCTGAATTATCACTGATGAGAAACTTCTAATTAGCATTTTGACCTTTAAGCAGATAATTCAGTGAAACTTTCATTAGTAGTAGATCAAGAAGAAACTGCAAATTAAAATGCAATTTTCTGACTTTTTAGAAAACCTGCTTACCGAATTTAAGGACATCTATGTATAATTATACAATTTCATTATCAGTTAAACATGCTGATAGTAGAACCAGTCAAAAATATGTCACAGAGGATACATAAATTACAAAGTTTAAGAATTTAGATTTTATCTTTTGTACATTACTAAAACAATCAATTTCATGTAAAGTTCTTTAAAATGAGATAAGGGATAATATGTAATATTTTCTCTTATTTCATTAAATTTTAGTAATGTTTTCCTTTTGATAGTCAAATATTATTTTAAGGTTGGCAGTGATTTTTTTTTTTAAGAATGAAAAGGACAGATGCGCTCTTTCTCCCAAAACTTCCCACCAGTTTTTTGTCTGTTTGTTTTTTGGAGAGTGAGAAGTAAAAAAAAAATAGGTTTATTGTTTTCAACTACTTCTTACAGATGGTATTGAATGAAAATCACCAATTCCATATCACCAATTCTTCCATCTTAGTTGTTTTGTGTAACTATGTAAACCAATCTTTGCATTGTCAAGCTTGCAATATCATTACACTTATCACTAGCAGCCTTTTGGAAAACAGCAATCTATATCCTCCTTTTACAGATTGATTTCTCGTCGCTGAACAAATTAAAGTGTTACTAATGATGGCAATGATTCTTGCCCTCAGGACAACTCCAGTGACTACATGTGTTTATGATGGCTGCCGTTTGCTACTCCTGCCCTTTTGAAAAGCCCGAGGTTGCTCCCTGGCATAGTTAAAGATTATTAAGCACATCCCACGATTATAGTTTATCCGCAATTGCATTGTGGGATAGCGCAACACAATGGGAAGACTAAGAGTACGACTATCATTATTCCAAGTCTTATTTGCACAAATTTACTACAAGAGGATTGAAAAGTAAAATCCATGTCACATGAAGACCAATTGCCTGATACTGAAATAGTAAGAAATCTTGTTGTGAAACCTGGGCCAGTAAATCATTGAGGTGGATTGCCTATGTGAGGATTAAAAGGACCACAATTTCTAACTACGCTGGAATTGAAATTAAAATTTAAAAAAAGGCCCTACAATTTTCAAGGCAGCCACTGATTTTAAGTTGTACATTTTCAGAGCTCAAGTTGCCCAGTTTTGAAGTGAGAGACTTAAATATATTTAGTGCATTATCCCTACGTATTAGTGAACACTTGAGAATCACTTCCTTTTTCTTATATGGAAAACCTTTAGTAAATGCCTACTACATTCCTATAAATGAAATATAGTCTTTCTCTGGTGTCCAATTCTTTACATGAAACAGGCTGCAGACATTACATATAATTGGAAAAGCTATATACATGATCAGGAGTCCTAGAAAATTTGATACTGTGTCAACATAAAAGAAAAACAACACTTTTCTTAAGTTATATCACTCAAACTTAAGTATCTGTTTTCTCTGATTTTTGCTTTTGCACCAAGCAATCAATATGTGAATATGAACGATGTTGGCAGAGTATACAGAAATGAAACATAACATAAAATTTTAATGATTAAATGTGTTTATCAGAAAAGGCTAAATACTCTTTAAAAACTCTAGAAAAGAACTCTAAAGAACACAGAACTCTAGATGTGTTCTCAATGAAACTAAGTATGATGTATAAAAATTGCATTTACTTTACAATGTTTTCATCAAAGTGTGTGCCAAGCCTATCTGATGAGACAGCAGATTAGGGAAGCATGTCACCGAACACTGAAAATCTGAGAAAACGATACTCAAAATACATGACAAAGTTAAAATTAAAGAACTATGAAACGCATAATAAGAAGAGAAGAATGAAATGGTAAAATTGGAAGGGAAGCAAAAGAGACCAGTTTTTAAAAAGGGTCAGTCTGTTAAGCAGTCAGGTTTGCACGGATATCAGGCATACTTTTTATAATTTCTGTGCAAAAGGACCCACTCAGGTTACTTTCATTAATGGAGATACTGAAATGAAGTAAGTAGGACAGGAAATTTTATCAGTTGCTGCAAAACTAGAGCTCACAGAAAACTGCAATAGAATAATCACGGCTAGGACGCGTTACAGATCTAGCCCTGCACGGCAACAGTGGTTCTAGACAAGTATTCCCACAGTCACACATGTGGCCACAGTGTCTTGTTCTTGTCTCTTCCTTACTACTTTACTGTAATGCCACGGGAGTGTTCTCTCTACTTCATGGTACCATTTTCTTCATGACGAAAAACACTTCTTGGCTTCTGCTTATTCAGGTTTCTATGCTTCCCCAATTTTGACCTCTCTGTTCTCTACTAACTTTCCAGTGTTCCCTGTCAGATTGTTAAAAAGGGATATCTGGTTGAACCAGCCAGTTATGATCCCAGTTAAAGTGTTCCTGAGGGGTTGAGCATCTATTTCATATTCTCCTCTCTTAAGCATGAGGGTCAGGTACCAGTTATTGTTCAAACATCTAGTTCCATGTTGTACAAAGCATAGATTAATATGTAATTCTCTGTGGAAAAGTCAAAAATTTAATGGGCACAACAGAAAGCTATGACTTTCCCTCTGGCCACCTTCAATTTAGGTACATCTATCTAACATGCCCAGTGTCTAAAAAGTTGATTAATTAGACTAACTTATGCAAAGTCCCAAATTCCTTTAAATTCCTTGCTGTTGTTTTTAAAAATAATTTGTGTATTTTAGTAAACAAATTTAAACAATGGAGAAATATGTAAAAGAAAACCTGGAAATTCCCTATAATACACCCTGAAAAAATTGTTATTAAAATTGGCTGTTTCTTCCTTGTTAGCTTGCAATCATACCATAAAAATACTATGTTTTCCAGGAGTACCTGGGTGGCTGAGTCTGGTAGGCATTTAACTTTGGCTCAGGTCATGATCTCATGGTTCATTAAGTTCGAGCCCCACATTGGGCTCTCTGCTGTCACCACAGAGCCCGCTTCAGATCCTCTGTCCCTCTCTCTCTGCCCCTCCCCCACTTGCATGTGAGTGTGTGTGCATGTGAGCTCTCTCTCAAAAATAAATAAACTTAGAAAATAGATAAATAATAAAAAATATTATTTTTTCTAAAGTGGGATAATAGAACAATTTTCTGTAACTTGTAGATTCATATTCATTCTAATGGCTACCTAATCTTGTATATAATGTATACTTAATTATTTTTGACACTTTACTATTAAACAAATAACACCTTTATAACTCTGTAGTTATATATGTGTACATTTATGTAAGAATTTCTACACTAATTCTAAACATAAAAAAATATTGGATCAAAATTTCTATAGATAAATCTTCATTATTTAGGTACTTAAAATAAATCATGCAATGTGGAACATGATGGTAATACAAAGGTGAAGGTGAAAGTATTATATACCTTACAGTCTTGTGTATCTCTTCAGCTATCATTCTGCTGGTGTTCTCAACCCCATACTTCAGTGCTATTAGATTGCTCTTCTGCAAAGCAACCTCACTCTGACCATGTCTAACAAGCAGCCATCTCTGGACTTTTCTCAAGAGAATAGTATGTTACAGAAAAAAAAAAAAACTGAATGAATGAACAAATGAATGAGACAATGCACTCCCATGGTTATCAAATTCAATGGTTCCTAAAATCTGCTGCCAAATTCTTTCTAGTTTTTCCTTGTTTTGCTCTATTTCCTGGAAATTATTCTTCACATTTTTCATAGAGATTATTCAAAATGACTCTATTCTCCATAAATCTTGAAATCCATACCCTCTCTTAGAAATCATCTTGCCTTATGCATCATACAAAAGAAACCACGTGATCAGACCTCTCTTAAAATCCTGGTATGAAACCACAGTCTCTTCCCCTTCCTGTAAATACAAGAGTGTTAGTGTTTCCTTAATCTAGGGTTTTACAGATCCCAAAGAGCAAGGCCTTGTGTTTCCTGGAGAAGACAGGTGCTGGCTGGTAAAAGAAAAAAAGAGAAGGGAAAGTCACTAGGATCTAACCTTCTCTTTTGTAGATTCAGAACCTGAATCTTTTCACTGTTCCTGAGATGAGCATCTCTGGAGTGCTTCCCTACACACACACACACACACACACACACACACAGCAAAAATAAATAAAGAAAACAAAATAATCATAAAATAACAATGTGCATTTAGTAAATCAGAAATACATATTTTTGTATAATAAGAACTTTAAAAGCTATGAGGACAGGAGATTATTAGTGACCAATGACTGTTTTACTTATAATGGGATGTACAGAAAACTGAATTAAAATCACATGTTCAATTAGCACAGAAACAATAAATGGAGTTACTTGCATGCTTAAAATGTCTGATATATCTGCCTTCACAGGAGAGATATATAGAGGGCTACCCTCTTCTTTGAGAACTGTTTGATTTTCTTTTAATTTCTGTTTTTACTCTGGATGTGGATCAATTCTCAGTGAGAATTACTATTGCCTATTTTACAGACCTTGTCTAATAGAAAGTTAAGAATGGTTATTTAAGGGTAGTTCATGCTATTTGCACAGTACCTCAAAAGTACTAAGCACCTACCATGTTCTGTATACCATTTCAGCCATTAGAACAATCCTTGGCTTTATACCTGTATTTCACACATATATACAGAAATTACAAAACCCCTCTGTAAACAGAAACTGAAAAAACACAAGCATACTTATCTTTATGTTTCACGAAACTGTATTCATGTAATTTTCCTCTGATTATTCACCTCTGTTAGTTTTGGAACATACTGAATCTCTAAAATGTTGTTTCATTTGTTGGATGAAAGCGCTGGAAGGAGAGACAGGACACATGGCAACTCATTACAGTGAATTAAATATCCTTTAATCTCTGTGATCAAATAAACATTAAATCTTATCATGTTATTGCACCCGGGTCTGAGGCAAAAGCTGCAGTCTTGCTAGACAAAAAATTTTTGAAATATTATTGCTCTAAAAACAAATTCCTCATTATGTCTAGGGGCGCCTGGTGGCTCAAGTGGCTGACTCTTGATTTTGCCTCAGGTCATGATCTCACAGTTTGTGGGATCGAGCCCCGTGACAGGCTCTGCCCTAACAGCATGGAGCCTGGTTGGGATTCTCCCTCTTCCTCTCTCTCTACTCCTCCCTCTCTCTCCCTTCCTCTCTCAAAATAAATAAGTAAATACTATAACAATAAATTCCTCATTAAGTCAGAGTTAAATGAAAAAGCTAAATAAGGTGTGAGAGGCTATGCTAGAAAAAATATGTTGTCTACTGGAATTCATGCTTTCATTGGACAGCATAGTCACTCACTGGCTAAGTTATAAGACGAAAGGTCAATGGATACTATCAACAGAAGAAATAAAAGGTAGAAAGAAATCCACTTACCAATCTAAGCACTGGATGACTAGGTAAGTGAGGAATAAACTTTATATATATATATATATAATATGTATAATATATATATATATTATATATATAACTTTATGTATATATAATACATATATTATATTAATATATATGTAATAGTGGTAAAATTACTGAACATGAGATATACCCTCTTAATAACTTTAATGCACAGCACAATATGAATAAAGAACATTTGGTATATCAATACAATGTAGTATTGTTCAGCCTTAAAAAAAAGAAGAAAATCCTGCCATATGCAACAACATAAAAGAATCTTGAGGACACTATACTAAGTAGAATAAGTCAGCTACAGAGGGAATAAACTTTTAAGACAATGACATTTGAGGGATTGTATTTTTAAAGCAGCTAGTTTTGTATTCTCTAAAACAGTGAGTATATGCATTTGTTTAAAAATGTGCATTTTTTATAGGCAGTCTTCTTGAAAAAAATACAAAATTCTTGACTTCATAGAGCCTACATTTTAACAGAAGGAAGGCGAAAAAGAATTAAGCAAATAACTGGACATGACTTGTTTCTTAGAAAGCTAAGCATCAAAGGGGGTGCCTGGGTGGCTCAGTCGGTTAGGTGGCCAACTTCGGCTCTGGTCATGATCTCGCAGTCCGTGAGTTCCAGTCCCGTGTCGGGCTCTATGCTGATAGCTCAGAGCCTGGAGCCTGCTTCTGTTTCTGTGTCTCCCTCTCTCTCTGCGTTTGCAGCAACTCATATGTGAATAGATTGTGATCAAGTATGAGTCATGCGGAGAGAACACTGTGCCAAAGAAGAAGGTGGCCAAGCACCTTGGGTGTGTTTGACTGCTAAATTGACAGCAAGGTCAACTTAGATCCTAATAAGATAAAAATGGAATGAAGAGGTGCTACAAACTGAGGTTTGAGCTGTACTAAGAGACAACAAACAGCATCTTCCAGTAAAACAGTCCCTGGATTTTCATCTAAAGACTATGAGAAACCACTAGAATGTTAAGTAAGGATGTTAGTGGCTTTGTTTTATGTTATATGGATCATTCTCCTCTCTGTCATCTGGTTGACGAGAAACAACAGTGGATCCTTAGACAAGAAGAGGATTCTGCAATTTTCCAGACAGGTTTTGAAGATGGCTACAGACAGATGATCATAGTGCAGGTAGAGAGCACTTGGTGGATTCATCACCATAATTTCAAGGGAAAGTTATATTCACAGTGGCATTTGCAATTTCATTTCCTCAAATATGATTCAGATATAAGTCCTATTATTAGTAAATGGAAGGAAATATTTACCAACTACTGATGCTTTTCTGAAGTTTTTTTTTGTACAGATATAAGAGTTAGATATATTTGGTAATCTCATATTAAGACTTAATACATTTCGAAAGTGAGCAGAACAATGGGTAAATTGTTCATCAAATATTTGTATACCTTTGTTGGCAACATTTGAGTGTAATGAAATAACATAGCTCTGAACAATGTTTTTGTCTGCCCTTTTTGAATTGCATTTAATACAGAGTGCTTTGAGAAAATGATAGATTGACACATACAGAAACTTTGCACAGGAAGCTTTAAGTTGTAATTTTTTTTTTCCTAACTGGAATATTATCTGGAGTTTTTACCTCTACATAAAATAAGGCACTAATACTTTGGTACTCTATTAAAATGTAGTGTCATTTTGATGAATTAGGTAATGGGCTGACATCAATACATCAAAACAATGAGTTTCAGGAGAGATTCAAAAAGCCTTATGAGCTTAAATCCAAAGATACTGAATGTTGAATGCTAAGTAGTAGTTAGCAACAGAATGTGGAATTTGAGAATGTTAATGTGTATACATGAATTAAATCTACTGTGGCCAAAGGCTATGTATGTTATTCTCTATATTAATTAATATCAAGTAAAAAATCAAAATAATCACATACATATGAAAAATGGAATCTCGATCAAAAATCTGTGTTATTAAATTTGTTGTTTTATCACTTTAAAGAACATGGTGGTGTGAATAAGAAATGAGGTAGTTGACTTATTACACAATACAAAGTAGATCTACAAAGTAATTCATTTAAATAATGATAGAATCTGAATTTGAAGGGTTATTTTGCTTTATGAACTACAGCGAAAGAAAGCATAGTCTTGATCACTGGATGACTACATACAATTGCTTTCATGACTGGGAGGTTCCTTTTTTGCCTCTTGCTATTGGCTTGCTCTAAGATCTCCTATAGCTTGGTTTATTGCAAGTCTCAATAGTTCTCTTAGTAAGAATGGAATAACTCACCATTCTCCAATTTTCTCCCAACTTTAATTTGAAATCAAGAAGGTGTGGTATATAAAATACTGTAGTGCAGCTATGACATAGGTAACAGCCTTAGCAAAGGCAATGAGTTATGCTAACCTAGAAGTAACTATTAATCTTCCTTATTTTTTAATACATTTATTTATTTTTGAGAGACAGAGAGAGAGACAACGTGAGCAGGGGAGGGTCAGAGAGAGAGGGAGACACAGAATCCAAAGCAGGCTCCAGGCTCCGAGCTGTCAGCACAGAGCCTGACATGGGGCTAGAACCCACGAACTATGAGATCATGCCCTGAGCTGAAGTCGGAGGCTTAACTGAGTCACCCAGGTGCCCCAAATCTTCCTTTTTTAAAATATGAAATTTATTTTAAATTGGTTTCCATACAACACCCAGTGCTCATCCCAACAGGTGCCCTCCTCGATGCCCATCACCCACCCCCCCTCCCTTCCACCCCCTTATCAACCCTCAGTTTATTCTCAGTTTTTAAGAGTCTCCTATAGTTTGGCTTTCTCCCTCTCTAACTTTTTTTTTCCCTTCCCCTCCCCCATGGTCTTCTGTTAAGTTTCTCAGGATCCACATAAGAGTGAAAACATATGGTATCTGTCTTTCTCTGTATGACTTATTTCACTTAGCATAACACTCTCCAGTTCCATCCACATTGCTACAAAAGGCCATATTTCATTCTTTCTCATTGCCAAGTAGTATTCCATTGTGTATATAAACCACAATTTCTTTATCCACTCATAGTTGATGGACATTTAGGCTCTTTCCATACTTTGGCTATTGTTGAGAGTGCTGCTATAAACATTGGGGTACAAGTGCCCCTATGTATCAGCACTCCTGTATCCCTTGGGTAAATTCCTAGCAGTGCTATTGCTGGGTCATAAGTAATTATTGCTATAGTAAAAATACTGAATAAATTTGTGTTCTTAGAGTAAGTGTATATGCATGTATTTATGTTTTCACTTGAGTGTGTGCAGATGAGGTAAGAGTTCAAAGTTATTTGAATCACAGGATGAAGAAATGAGATATACAGCCAATTCCTGTTATCTATAGTAGTTGTATTCTATAAAGTCACCATGAACACTGAATTAGTGAGTACCAAATCCTTATTCCTAGGGAAAATACAGGGTTGGGTTTTGGAAGACTTTGGTCAAAACATTTTATCAATACATCAATACCTAATCTTGTTTTATGTGCATTTATTTTATTTTTTTTTAATATTTATTTTTGGGGCGCCTTGGTGGCTCAGTCGATTAAGCTTCCCACTTTGGCTCAGGTCATGATCTCACATTTCCTGAGTTCAAGCCCCTCATTGGGCTCTGTGCTGACAGCTCAGAGCCTGGAGACTCCCTCAGATTCTGCGTCTCCCTCTCTCTCTGGCCCTCCCCCGCTCACACTCTCTCTTTCAAAAATATAATAAACAAATTTTTAATTTATTAATTTTTGGGAGAGTGCAAGCAGGGGAGATGCAGATAGAGGGGGACGGGGATCAGGAGTGGATCTGCACTAACAGGCTGACAGCAGCAAGCCTAATGTGGGGCTAGAACTCACGAGATCATGGCGTAAGCCAAAGTTGGTCGCTCAACCGACAGAGCCACCCAGGTGCCCCATGTGCATTTATTTTTAAAGATACTTTATTTAATACATATTGTTGATTCATTAATGCTGCACTCACAGCCAACACATTAACTCATGACTCAGTGAAGCTTACTTAATGTACTTATTTTCCCTGTAAGGTGCATCATACTTTATTGCATTTAGGAAAACTACACAGTACCCAACACTACACTTAGGAGCCATCTTAAACAGCTGGAATCACCATCAACAAAAACAACAAAAGACAGAAAAATGCAAGAAATTTGGCAGTAATTATAACACAGAAAGGACATGTTTACCGTATGAAAACTTGAACGACCAGGTTTAACCTCACCTGGGAATGTGAGCATTAGGTCACATAGATTTTTCACTATTCTGTGCATGTGCATGTCCACAAATGGCCATGAAACACTCCAAGTGTTGAGTTAGGATTACAAAGCATTTTAGCAAGTAGGTAAATTCATGAACATGAAATTGCTAATAATGGGGATATGCTGTTTAGTCCTGGAGAGTAGACACATTAGTGAAAGTAGAGCACCAGCATATATCAAGTTTCTTTCTTTTACAGAAGAAATTGACATTTTTAAAGTGAAAACTTCCATCTTAGTCTTCAAGCTCAAGTTCAAGGGAATTATGACTATGTGAGTCTTGCCCTTCTAATGTTCTGATTTGAAAAGGTTTGAGAACACTGGTTTTCTGTTATTTAGAAACACTAGACTCAGAATAAAAAAAAATTCTTTCCTTAATACTTGCTTGCCTTCAAATAAATCATGAAGTAGTTTTGAGGAATTTTTTTCCCTTACCTGTGAATTGGGGTAAATAATACTTGTCATGTCTATATGTCCATTTCTTGATCATTCAAGACAGTCACTGACGGCCCATTATAAGTCAGCACAAATAGAGTGGAGTTATGGCTCCCTGACTCCACCTGTGTTGACTCATGTCAGTCATAAATTCGACTACAGGACAGATATTGGAGGAAGTATGTTACACATCAATTCAAAAAGTTTTGATTAAGTACCTATATTTTATTAGGCACTGTTAATTGCAGGCATGTACCAGTGAACAAAATAACCCTGGTCTACTGCCTTTGGAGAATTATAATTTACGGTGCCTCATCAATCACAGTGTAAAAATAGCTGCTGGTTTTTGTACATACCTGTACAGGTCTACTCAGATTCCTTTAATGACCATTAGGAACACTCTTATACTTAAACAGAAATATCTACTGGTTTGAAATATTTTGTGATTAAAAACATGGTTATTATTTTTAAATAATTTGAGGAAAGGAGATCCAAGCCAGCTCTATTCCATCATTGAAATAGTCTATTAATATTGATCTTGAAATATTAGTCATTGAATTAATATTAAGATTTCTTAGTTCCAGAAAATATTCTAAATATGAATGACCACTACAGATGGCATAAAAAGTTCACCATATCTTTATAACTGCATGGAAGGACTCCTGTCTGTATTTTGAAAAATATAAAGAGGGTAAAGTGATTGGGAAAGGAAAACTGAACAGCCTGTAAATTGTATACATACAATACACACATAAAAATGAATAGATATAGATACAATTATATATTGTGTGCATATAGCAATTTAATGTTTTTAAAGCACATTTTGAGGATTTATGATATGTCAGTTAAGTTTTTCTCTTTTTATTGGTGTACAATTTACCAGGATTACTTAAACCTGAAGGCAAGAACATCTGTCTAACTTTTACAGTCAAGTTCTAGGACCAAAACTTTACCTCTTTCTCTGTCCATATATTTTGCCGAGCCATGAAACTTGGGATATGAGTATTATATATAAACATATCACCAATATTCCATTATTAATATTGAATAAGCAAAACAAAAACACTCTTGAGGGTTGGTCAATATTATCATCATCTTATACAAATGTCAAAGTCCAAATGAGAAGTTCTACGCTTGAGGAACTTTCCAACCAAGTACCAGCAGTTTTGGTGTGTATGCGTCAAGGAAACATTTGGAAATGCCTGGAACCATTTTTTTCAAAGAGGATCTTTAACTGATAAACTCAGAAATACAAAGGACATGTGATTAAAATTTATAATATTCTATTGTGTGCTCTCAGATAAATATATTTTAGGAAATGAATTGCCAAGATACTTTAAAATTATATTTCACATTAAATAATTGCATAAAGTTTAATGAAGATAGATTTCTATCTATTGATCCTTCTAGCTATCCAAAAGGCACATTGATCTCAAATGCGTCTTTATTTACATAATATGAAGGGAGGTGTGTTATTATTGGACAGGGGAGCAATATCATTTCCTAAGGAACTTACAGGTAATTTTAAGCAAATAATACTAAATTTTTTTAAAAGCTAAGGATTAATATAAATGCTCTTATATACCAGTAATGTTTATGAATGAGCTTAAACTTAATCAATTGTATAAAAGTTAATAGAAACAAAATGATTAGTACAAATTCTATTTTTAACTAATTATATTATCTGACTTTGCACAAATTGCTCTCTTCCTGTTGTCTGTCAACCTCACCTGCCTTCTCTGTGGGAAAGCTCCTAAATTCACTTTATAAATACAGTGGTGACAACACTGACTTAAAAGGTAAGCACAAAATATGTTGTCACCACTGATGTGTTTATATACACCTGCATTGCAACTGGGACAAATATTTTTGTCTTGGAAACAAAGCCAGGTGAGCTTGAAGTAACTTGTCTGTTTTAAGCACTGATCCATTAAATTTTTAATGACTTTAAGGTTTTAAATTATAAACAACTTTCTCAAGCTTTTTTTTGGATCTCTGTAAACAGCAGATTGATATGAAAAAGAAATACATACAAAGAAGAAAACAAGGAAATAAGATAGTCTTATTTTGGTTGCTTGTGTTGACATTTCCTAAGTAGTATCAGTTGATATTAAAATATAAGTTAGGATGTGCAAAGGCTCTAATGGAGAGATTGGCAAAAAGAGAAATATATATATATATATATATATATATATAATTCTTAGATATTTATTTATTTTTGAGAGACAGAGACAGAGCACGAGTGGGGGAGGGGCAGAGAAAGAGAGGGAGACACAGAATCTGAAGCAGGCTTCAAGCTCTGGTATGTCAGCTCAGAGCCCAATGTGGGGCTCAAACTCATGAACTGTGAGATCATGACCTGAGCCGAAATTGGATGCTTAACCAACTGAGCCACCCAGGCACCATGATTAAATGTCCAACTTTTCACATTCTCATGACAATAATTTCAAGCAAGTTATTGCTTATTATATTACCTGTTCAAAGGCATTTAAAAGTGATGGCAAGGAATTTAAGTTTACTTCCTTTCAGAGCTATCTTAATTTTATTTTTAATTTATCAGGGTACAGTCAGGTAAACAAATTCAGGCCAGATGTTTCAATGGAGGGAATTTAATATGGAAAATTCCAGAATTTTACAACAGGAAAAGGGTAATTAGAGAAGAATGAAGAAATCTCCAATTTAACAACTACTAGAGGCTACTACCACTCTTAGGGTTGAAGAAACATTGGGAAGGAGGTAGTGGTACCAGTTTCAGGAGTTAGAACTTGTAGTGAATGGAGGGGCCAGAGCAGATGTACGTGACAGGATCTGGGACCATAGAAACATAGTTGGTGTGGTGAGAGCTGGCAGTGCAGAAGATGCTGCCAGAGATGCTGCCTGAGGAAGGAATGTGTAACAGACACCTACTCGTCAAATTTCCTTCCATCCCTAAATCTAATGCATTGAGTGAATGAACCTAGTCAGAAGTGAATAGACAAGGGAGTCTGGGAAAAGCGTGCAGTCCCCACTGTTAGGCCAAGAAAAGCAGCGGCGAGGCAGTGAATGAAACTGAGAGCAAATGACTAACACAGTGCTTTTCTAAAAGCTTTGATCTATTTATGTCTCTTGCAATTTTTAAAGTTTCTAATGTTCCCCACTGCCAACGAAAAAAAGAGTTAATCTTCTTTAGCGAGATCTTCATTTTGCAGCCTGGCACTAGCCTAATTTTCCAGCTGGTCTTCTGTCACTCCTGAACTTTCAGTCTAACACAGAGGGAAAAACTGAATGCCAGGTCCTTACCACTTAGAGTAATATCAAGTCACTAAGCCTTATTTTTGTTATTGTTTTCATCTAGAATGCCTTTGCTGGTCATCTCCCCGACCCCACCGCTATCCTATCCCATGATTCTTCATACCTTAGGAAGTCAATTCAAATGTGTTTCTGTGGATGTTTTTTGACATGCACGTAAAATTAATTACTTTACTGTGATGAACCATATTATTAGTATAATGTTTATAGTATTATTATTATTGATATATTTTCATTTCTATTAATAAACAACTTCTTCAGGGCACAGACCAAGTCAAGAAGCACAGAGAATGGGTTATTACCAGTTGTCAGTAAATGTCAAATATACGAATGGATCATGTTTTCTTAAGCACAGAGAATGGGTTATTATCAGTTGTCAGTAAATGTTAAATATATCAATGGATTATGTTTTCTTAGGATCCAAAAATTATATTTGAGTTCCAAGAAAATTTCCAATGTATTAATCATTGTGGTGACTTTCTTTTTGCACCTGCGGGGTTAATGCTCTGCAGGTCCTCAAGACTTACAACTGATATACAGAAAAGCAAAGTATTTAATTTTTGCACTACCAACCTCTTTCCTAATTAGTATTTTATCAGACATTTTCTTTAAAAACACTATGTTCCCAGTAATATAATATTTGCAATCTCACATGGTTGGCAGAATATCATTATTGTCATTTGCAAACTGGTACATAATCAATGATGCCTGCAGACCAAAGAAAGATGATCATGAACGTTGAGTTTATTAGTGATAGCCATCATTTCTTTTCTACTCACATCTATTTCTACTCTGCCCAGAGTCTGAATAAAGAAGTCCTATGTAGTGTAAGAACACAATTCTCTAGCTACGAATGACTGAGTCACAGATAAATTATTGACTCAAACTGGGAGGAAGTGTCCCTTAGCAATGTCTGAAGGTTCTATCCCTCCCTAGCATTATGGTTGCATTTCAGGTAAGAAGAGGGAGAGATAGTAAGTAAGAATGTCTTTTTTCCAAACGCAAAGTTTTTCTCAATCAATTCCAGTTCGGTTTCACTTTGTGCTTCCTTGTGTTGCACGGCAGCCCTTACAATAAAAGAAAGCGAGAGTGGTGTGCCTCAGTGGCTCAGTCAGTTAAGTGTCTGACTTTGGCGCAAGTCATGATCTCAGTTTGTGAGGTTGAGCCCTGCCTGGGGCTCTCTGCTGTTAGCATGGCCCCATCTTGGATCCTCTGTCCCCCTCTCTGCCCCTCCTCCGCTTGTGGGCACATGCATGTGCATGCTCTCTCTCTCTCTCTCAAAAATAAATAAACATTAAAACAAATAAAAGAAAGTGAGAAATTATGGTCTTGGCTTTTCAATCTCTATAGTAGAGGAAGGAAATTGAAAAAGGAATGCAGATGGCATTCTGAATGAGGGAACACACAGCATCTGACCAAACAGCATGGAGATTTGGAGTTAGGAAGCACAGTGAGGCAGTAGAGGCCTTTAAAGGTAATGAAATCTCCTCCCTAAGCCGCATGCAAACCACATTCTCCAATGTAGAAAGTAAAACTTTTGCAGAGGAAAGCGGTATGTAGAGATGAGACTAGAAGAGAACAGAAAGGAAAAAGACCACGTGGCCCAGAGTAAGAGATAAAGAGAACAGCCGTCTGACGTTTCATTTGCTAAGCAACCAGGTAAAATTCTAGTAGGAAGATTTCCAAGGTTCGTATCTTCAGAAAAACTTGTCTTTATTTAAGACGGCTCAAAAGAGTTTTTGTTGTTGTCGTTGTTATTTCTTTACAATCAAGTTTCCTGGTTTACAGAAGAGCTGATGGAGATGGAGAGTCAGCCAACATCTTTTCTGTCTCTTCAATACGTGTCCCCGCCCTCATACACTCTATGAACTTACAGGAAAACCCATTCAATGACTGTATTATTACATTTCTCTATTATCTTCTTCATTTAAAATTATCAGCAATCTTGAGAAGAATTGTTTTAAAGGATAGCTTTTTCCAACTATCTAAACATTTAGCTAATCATTTAGCATTTAATGGGAATCTGTCAAAAGCAAAATTAAGACGGATGAAATGCAATGAAACATCTGTTCTTGTTCTTCTTACCTCATGATACGCTACTTTAATTCTTAGTAATGTCTCCTCATAAAGTTTCCTTTGTAAATATTAGGGTCTGTGAAAATGCAGCCAGAGGTTATTACTTATCATTCTCTTAATATATATTTCTCCTTTTACTTGATATGCTTCATTTCTGTTTAATACACATCTATGGGATATTAGGGAATTCAATGCATTAACCCAAACATTACCTGACAGATTTTAGCAATTCTCTCTGTGGAAGTTTGTTTCCTCCTTGATGCTTTTTCAAACATCCTTCCTAAAGCAATGCAATTGCTTATAAGATCAATACATCTTTTTGGAAGGAGCCATCTGATTGCCAGGAACAAAGCACATAACATAAACTTTAAAAATATATGATCTGTTAGAACTGTAGAATGGCTAAAAGGGAATCAAAGCCTGTTTTGTTTGTTTTGTTTTAGTAACTTAGTAGGGGTATCTGGCTAGCTTAGCCAGCTAAGTGTCTGGCTCTTGATTTCATCTCAGGTTGTGATCCCATGGTTGGTGAAATAGAACAGGTTCTGTGCTGACAGTGCAGAGCCTGCTTGGGATTCTCTCTCTACTTCTCTCTCTGCCCCTCCCCCACTCACGCTCTGTCTCAAAATAAATAAATAAACTTAAAAAGATAAATAACTTAGTAAAGATTCAATATTTGGTGATAGATAATACTGAAAGAATTTTTATTTTTCTAAAAGTTTTGCTTATTTTGCATCACTTTTTATGATATTAAGCATCCCATTTGCAATTTCTGCTTCAATTTTGTTCACAAATTATGCATCCTATAGACACATCTTCCATGTATGTCTGTATGTATAATACATACTTAGCCTAGATCACTGAATTATGGATAGAAGATAAAAGAAAAATATTTTATCATTTTCCTCTATGACATCACATGACAGCTTTAAAAAGGACATGGTAATATTTGAAATATGTCTAATAGTTTCATGCATTTAAAGACATAAAGTCACATAATTTCTGTGAGTTTCCCATTCCAGAGTTATTATAGCTAGATATTTAAAAAAATACCTATTATATGTATTAAATGCATATCCAACATACCATCAATAGCTGATTTAAAGAGTAAGAGATCAACAGTAGAGCTCAGGATCTTTTAGAACTACACTATATCATGTTCTTGTTAAGAAGAAATTACTAAATATAACAATTTCACTGGTATCGATTAAAAAAAACTTTTAACATTTAAATGGAAACAATGCAAGATTTCTAATCTCTGTGATGTAATTTTTTTGTTCTCTAATAATAGAAAGGGGATGTCAAACATAGAAGGCAGTATGAATAGTAAAACCTACACTATGCCAATCAATAGTTAAAATATATCCTAAAATATAATTACAATTTGAAAACAAAATAGTATTTTCACTGTTTTGAAAAAATCAAACAAAAAGCAAATGTTGCATTTCAGAAAATATGCTCTTTTGTATTGTTTTTGAATACACACATGGAAACTGGGTAATTAAAAAAAATTAATGTGTATTTTTGAGAGAGACAGATCGTGAGCAGGGGAGGGGCAGGGAGAGAGGCAGACACAGAATCTGAAGCGGGCTCCAGGCTCTGAGCTGTCAGCACAGAGCCCGACGTGGGGCTCAAACTCATGAACCGTGAGATCATGACCTAAGCTAAAGTCGGACCCTTAGCTGACTGAGCCACCAAGGTGCCCCGAAAAAGGGTAATTTAGAATAATAAGGATACTGCCACATGGACTCTCAAGTGGCAACCTGTAGAGCTCTTTCCCCTTTAAGGATTTTTTTAATATGGTTCAGGAATTTAAATTCAAATATTAATCTTTTATTCAACATCTATTTATTGTGATCCTGCCATATACTACCCATTTTGTGTTAGGATATAACTGTGAATTGGGTAAGGCACAGTCTCTACTCTTATGATGCTTATCACCTACTTGATAAAAGAGATTAATCAGAGAACACTTATAGAAAATATTTAGAATAAAGAAACTTTGAAATGAAATTTCCAATGTGAAGAAAATAGATCAAGGTCTTTACGAGAGTGAAGGATGGTGAGGTGGGGTGCTATTTTAGATTGGAAAGTTAAGGAAGGCGACTTTGAGAAGGTGACAGTTGAAGAACTTGGCCATATGCAGATGTGAAGAACTTCTGGAGCAAAGTAAATATCTGTTGTAGATACCTTCACTGAAGGAAGCTTTGCACATCTCATAACTGAAAGGTGGTTGATGTGGCTGAAACTTCAGGGAGAGCAGTGTGAATTGAAATCCAAAAGGTAAGCAGGGGCTTGATTATTTAGATCCTTGAAGGCCATGGAAAACATGCGGGTTTAACCTTACATACATATTAAAAGCCTTAAAGTAGGCATGTATTTTTACTTAAGAATAGCGGAAGAGTCAGATATAGTTGGGGATGGAGCAAGTAAAGTAGAATGAATACAAATATGATGAACCATTACAGAATTTCAGACTGATGGAAGACATAATAGGGTTTATAAGACAAAAGTTTAGCAAAACTATGAATGGTGATCAGAAGGGTGTGATGGTAGTAAGGAAGACCAATTAGGTAACCATCTTAGTAATCTAGAGAGAAGTAACCTAACTCTTACTTCAGAAGTACAGAGGAGGTCCCCATTTGTAAGACATTTATTAAGTAGAATTAAGGGCAGTAAGATCCTGAGTTCCTGGTTAGACATAAGAGAGAGATTTTTATATATGTAACTATAGGCACATAAATAGATAAAAATAGTAATTGCAAATATGCACATGAATTTTGAAGGAAAAAGGATACATTTTATAGAGAATTAGTTTCATAACTGTGTAGTATAGGGGCAGGAGATACTCCCTAGGCTGTTCATAACTGTTCAGAAAAGACACTATTTCAACTGAGACTAGGGAAAAGAAGAGGTATAAGCACCCTTTAGGAACAAGATGAACTGCTATCTGAAATGTGGTTCTGATGTCAAGACTGATGAAGCTACATACACACCAAAAGGAAATGGAAGGTTTTTTCTACATGATGAGGCTCTCGGAGAGCAAAGCAATCCTCTCAAACTGATCTAAAAATGGCCTGAGCGAGAAGGAAAGGGGACTTGCTGGGGGGCGTGACTGGGGTCATGAGAAGGGTTCATATGCACAGAAAGGGGGTTGCAGTAGTATGAAACTACGACTGGTACCACCCAGGCTTTCTTAGCAGTTTGTCCAGCCATGGAGCTGAAGAGGAAAGGGACAGTGTGAGTCTTAAAAATGGTCAGCAATCAAACATCCAAAACTAGGGACTCTCTTATGGAAAGCTATCTTTGGACAGAGTTGGATGATGGCTCGGGAGAGGGCTGATTTAATTCTAGAAAGAAGGAAAACTAAGCACTCAAACCTTGAGGCCTGAGAGAACTGAGCCTGATCAAAGCAAAATACTAGTGTGGACACAGTATGGTACATAAAGGTGAGGAAATGTCTAAAAATTTCTAGCATTTTTTCCCCATTTCTTAACCAAGATGTCATTCAGAATAACATAATTAGAATGGGCACTAGCCTCAGCTCTAGAATAAGATCCTACTGGTTTTCTGTAAGCCACTAACTAGCTTTTTAGTAGTCAGATCACATACAAGCCTATGAGGTATTGCGAAGATGGAGGTGCCCAGATCAGTAGGCACCTCGTTAGGAAGCTCACCCACTGGTTTTCTCCCAACGGACACAAAGTATTTCATTCTTTTAAAATTGGTATAGCCCTAGCACTAGCTCCTATAGACTCATCTTTTAATATTTTCTACAAGTGAAGGATGTGGACACTGCAACTTAGCATAAAAAATGAGAACAAAGATATAAACATTTCAAATAATAACATTTCTTAAATTTTAATATATATGAAGTATAAAAATGAAAGGCATTGAATATATGACTTGCATTCTCTTAGTTTCAGAAACATGTATATTATATAGGAATATGACTAGTCCATACATAAAATCATGTTAAGTTTTAAAAAGATTTCTTTTCCTCTGGATGCAAATATCCTCATTCCCCTTCTCCTGATTCAATGAGCACCACAAGCTGAATTTCGGCTCCTCTGTGCCACTCAAGAGGCTCTTGCACAGTGCACAACTTGAAGCCGTGTCCAGTTTGGCCTTAATGTTACAATTCTTGAAAAATAATAATGTAAATTTTATATTTTGAAAATTAGGGAAGAAAAGAATAGTTGTCTTGCAAGTAATAGCAATGAGTTATTATATTTGTATATCTTATTCTATTCCTTATTATGTTCTATATACATTATGTATATTCTAATTCTATATCTATATATTCTACTGATATAGATATATATTATAACTTTAATGCATTTCAAGAAAATGTTTGAATATTTCAGATTATTAACATCAGGTTCTGCAAAGCCTTCTGCTAGAGGAAAAACAAGAAACAGCAGCCACTGGTCTTCTGTTCTGAGAAAAGGAATTGGTGAGAAAAATGACTTCCTTCATTTCTTATTCCTTTTAGTTGTGGGTTGATGGTGAAATTATCTCCAGTGTAAAAAAGAAGGACTCTTTTGGATATTTGCTTTAAAATATCACTAGAAAACCCTTTCTTGCACTTTTTTCATAGATGATGGACACAAAGCAGTGACATACATATATGCATGAGCAAAATCACCAGCTGAAATTAACTTTTATTTCCCTGTGGGAACATAACAGAAAATAAGTTGGAATTTCACTTTCATTGTTACTTTTTTTTTATTTTATGAAAATACTAATTATCCTCAATAGGAACTCTGGTAATACATTATTTAATCTTTCTTTGTTGAAATAACCCAAATGCTGTCAGACTATTCAAAATAGGTTTGTCAGTTTTTAAAAGGCAGTCTTTCTGTCAAATGTGGGTGGAGAGGTTGATGAAATTACCTGACAAAATTCATTGGTAAATAATAATTCAGTTTGCACTATTAAAGCATTTTTCATTTTACAGCTATGATTAAAAGTCTTCGCTTTTTCTTTTGCATCTTATGATGTTTTGGGAGTATATAAATAAAGCTACAACGATTTTTTTTTCCCACTGAAAGAGACTTTATATAAACATGTCTTAAGCAAAAAGGAAATTCATTTTTATGGTTGATTTTTCACAGTGACTCAAAAAGACAGACTTTTTACTACAAGTGTATAGCATATTTAAATTGAGAAACCCTTCTTATCTAAGAATTGGTTTTCTCTTTTCCACAGTACTTTTTTTGTGAATCCTCTAGCTGTCTGTATTTTAATGAGAATGCTTATGACCAAAGGAATATATGGATTAAATCAGGCACAATAAACCATTTGCAAGATCAAAGTAAATGCCCTTTGGTAAAACTGTGTGCCCAGACTGTGTTGATAACCGAAGAGTTCTAGTTAAATAAAAAACGCTGACTTATCTTAAAAGTCCACTTTCATAAATCTGCTTTGCCTAAGATTTTGAAGAGCTTCTAAAAGGAATATTTTATTATGTTGCAAAATAATTTAATTGGCCAAATTTCCTAACAGAGTAGAAAACATATAAATATTGCCTTGTAATACAGTGTCTCTACATATTTATAAAAAGTTCGCAATCAAAAGGAAATGAATCAGCAAACTTATTTCAACGTACTTATAACGTTGAAATTTGTAACTGATGAGCAAAGATTAAAGATTCATACATTTTATTGTGTGAGAATGTTACAAAAGCCTAAACTACAACTGATAAAAATATATAATGAATTTATAAGGTTTTTGAAAATCAATTGCCTGATACTTGCCAAGTGAATTTTTACATACTCCCATCTTAAACAACTATAAAATGTTAATTATTCATCTAAAATTATAAAACTATGATTGTACAGAAGTAACAAATATAAGCTCTGAAATTAAAATAGGTGTGTTTAATACTGTATAGTATTCATTTATGGAATAATGAAATTTTAAAATAGTGGCAATAAGGGAGAAATGATTATAATATTTTTCATTATCTAAAATAGTATTTGGAAATATTTTATTACAAGAAGACACATTTAATAAATGCATTACCAAATATTTCTGTTTAAACACAATATATAATATCAGTTTCAAAAATCATATGATTAAAGTTGCTTCAATTAAAATTTAAAAGAAAGTTTACAAATTTATTTGCAAATACATATTTTTATAAAGTCATATTAAATTTATAAAATAAAAACTTTTTAATTGATTATTTTTCCTTTTCATACTGAAAAAGTATAACTATGATTCTCATAAATTGAGATGCAATGACCTTAAGCAAAATAAAATGTAATAAGAATATTGCATTTATTTTGTTAAAGGAGATTCAATCATTCTTCTTTCATTTATGTAGTAGTATCATCATTACTAAACAGAAATTTGAAATGCAGAGGGAATATATAGAAGAGAATGTAAAACCACAACTAGAAAGAAAATGGACATGAAAAAAAGTGCTTGGATCCTCAGGTCAAGGGGAGCCTACATACACTTCAGTTAAAAAAAAAAAAACATAATCACGGTATCATCTACCTTGTACATCATTTTATCATTCTAATCTCCATCGAGTATGTTGGTTAAGCTTTGGGTAACTCACTTACTTCAGTACCAACAGCCTTGCTGAAATTCATTCCTGTGGCAGATGGCAGAGGCTGTCCTTGTCCCAGGTATAACTCATAGATCTCTCAGTGTGCAACTTCCAAATGCCTGAAGGCTTTTGTCTCTGGAACTACTGCAAGGAGAACCTCCAAGGAATGAACGCGATCAGCAGTCCTAAAAAAGCCTTTTCTTATTTCATGTAAACAGAGTCTCGCTGTCTTTACCTTTAGGTAGAAAAATTTTAAGGTGTTTTTTGTTGTTGTTGTTTGGTTTTTTTGTTTGTTTGTTTTTTGGGTTTTTTTTCTTTGCATTATTTCCACATTTTTTCTATGGGATTAAGTTCCTTGTTCATAATTACTATACATAAAACTGAACTATGCCTAGAGGTGACAAGAAACAAATGCGTACAGTAAGTTATTTCTCCATACACTATGTTGAGTATTTACTTTAAAGTAATTCACCAGGTTTACAAACCCATTAGTTTTAAATCTATTCATTTTAATTCAACAGGGTTTATCAACAGTGATAGGAGCTCAGTGTTGCACCACTCACAATGATGGGTCTCAAGACCCTAGACACTCTTCGTGTTTCACAGTGTTCACAAATAATTACATTTCCATTTAAAGATTCATGAAAACAGACCACATTCTGGGCCATAAAACTCACCTTAACAAATTTAAAAGAATAAAACATCGGTGCTCGCTTTGGCAGCACATATACTAAAAAAAGAATAAACATCATACGAAGCACGCTTTCAGACCACCATAGAAATAAACTAAAAGTTATAATAGAAAGATAGCTACAACACTCCCAAATACTTGGAGATTAAACAATATACTTCTAAATAGCACATGTATCAAAGAAGACATCTCAAGAGAAATTTAAAAATTTTTTGCACTAACTAGAAATGAAAATATAACCTATCAGTCTCTATGAAATGCTGCAAAGCAGTATTTTGCAGAAAATTATGGCACAGAATGCATGCATTAGAAAAGAAGAAAAAGCTAAAATCAATAATCTCAGTATCCACCTCAAAAAATTAGAAAAAAAAAAACACAGCAAATTAAATCCAAGCAGGAGAAAATAAGTATTAAAAGTTAGAGCAGATATCAATGAAATTGACACAAGAAAACCGATAGAGAAAAATCAAAGAAACCGAAGTTGGCTCTTTGAAAAGATCAATGAAGCTGATAAAATCCTAACCAAGCTAATTAAGAAGAAAAAAGAGAAAACACAAATTACTAGTATAAGAAATGAAAGAGGGTTATCACTAACACTCCAATGGACATTAAAAGGGAAATAAAGTAATACTATGAAAAACTCTATGTCCATAAACAAATTTGGTAACTTAGATGAAATGAACCAATTCCTTAAAAGCCACAATCCATTAAAACTAATTAAATAAGGAGAAATAGATCATTTGAAAAAATATATATATAAATATATATATAATTTAATCTGCAATCAATTATCAATAACCTTCTAAAATAGAAAACACCAGGTCGAGATGGTTTCACTGCTGAATTCTACCAAGTATCTGAGGAAGAAATCATTCCAATTCTCTGCAATCTCTCTGAGAACACAGAAGTGGAGGGAACACTTCTCAAACTAAGTCTGTGGGGCCAGCACTACCATAAATACCAAAACCAGACAAAGATATTACTATTAAGGAAGACAACAGACCAACATTTCTCATGAACATGGATATAAAACCCTTAACAAAATATTGACAAACTGAATCAAAATGTGTACGAAAATGATTATACATCACGACGAAGCTGGATTTATTCCAAGAATGCAAGATTGGCTCTACATTAAAATATCAATTTACATAATTCATAACATCAACAGGCTAAAGAAGAATAATTTTATGACCCCATAAAAAGATACAGAAAAAGCATCTGATAAGACCCAACAACTACACATGATAAAAACTGTCAGAAGACTAGGAATAGAGGGAAACTTCCTCAAACTGATGAAGAACATCCACAAAACAACCTACAGCTAACATACTTAGTGATGAGAAACTAGAAGCTTCCTGCTAAAATCAGGAACAAGGCAAAGACCTCTCCTCTCACCAAACTTATTCAACATCGTAGTGGATATCCTAGCTGATACAATAAAATTATAAAAGGAAATTAAAGGCATATGGATTGATACGAATAAATAAAACTATTTTCATAGATAACATGATTATAAATGTAGAAAATCACAAAGAATCAACCAAAAAACTTCTTGAAAAATTTTTTTAAATGTTTTTATTTATTTTTGAGACAGAGAGAGACAGAGCATGAGCAGGGGAGGGGGAAACACAGAATGTGAAGGAGGCTCCAGGCTCTGAGCTGTCAGCATAGAGTCTGACGCGGGGCTTGAACTCACGGAGCGTGAGATTATGACCTGAGCTGAAGTCAGACGCTTAGCCCACTGAGCCACACAGGTGCCCCTCAACCAAAAAACTTCTACAATGAATTAATGTCACAGAAAGCCTGCAGAATATGAGGTTAACATACAAAAGTCAACTTGTTTTCCCATAGACAAGCAATAAACAATTGGAATTTGAAATTTAAAACACAATGCCCTTTATATTAGCACTAAAAAAAGAGTGAAATACTTAGGTAGATTTCTAACAAAATATGCCCAAGATGTATATGAGAAGAACCATAAAACTCTGAGAAAGAAATCAAATAATATCTAAACAAGTGGAAATATATTCCATATTCATGGATAGGAAAACTTGATATTGTTAAGATGATAGTTTTTTCCAAATTTAGCTCTAAGCTCAATGCAATGCAAACCCAAATCGCAACAAGCTACCATATATATATATATATATATATATATATATATATACACACACACACATATGTGTGTGTGTATATACATACATATGTATGTGTATATATATTTGTATATATATACATATATATGTATATGTATATATATACATATACATACACATATACATATATATGTATATATATACACATATATGTGTGTGTGTGTGTATATATATATATATATATATATATATATATATATATAAAATGAAATATGGAAAGGAAAAAGAGCCAAATAGCCAACACAATATTGAAGAAGGACAAAGCCAGAGAACTGGCATGACCCAACTTCAAGTACAAGAAAACAACAGTAGTAAAGGCAGTGTGATATTGGCAAAAGAGTACTCGGTGCAAGAGAATTAATACCCCAGAGATGGGCCCACACAAACGTAATTAACTGATCTTTGACCAAGGAGCAAAGGCCACTGACTGGAGAAATTTTAACAAATGGTGCTAAACAACCAGCCATCTTCATACAACAGCAACAACAGAATTCTAGAGACTGACCTTATACCTTTCACAAAAATTAACTTGAAAATCTACTCACAGAGTCAACCTATATGTAAGACATAAAACTATAGTACTTTTAGAAGACAACAGAGGAGAAAATCTTTGTGACCTTACATTAGCAATAAGTTTTTTTAGATACAAGACCAAAAGCATAACTGACAAAAGAACACATTGATAAGTTAGAGTCCATTAAAATAAAAAAAAAATAAATAAAAATCTCTGTAAAAAAACAAAGCAAAACAAAAAACCATTTAAGAGGATGAAAAGAGAAGCCACAGGCTGGGAGAATATATTTGAAAAGTACATATATGATAAAGGGCTTATTTTATACTTTCTCTCCTCTCTCTCTCTCTTAAAACTCAACAGTAAGAAAACAAACAACCCAGTTGAAAAGAGGGCAACCATCTGAACAGACACCTAATCAAAGAAGGTATACCAATGGTAAATAAACATATGAAAGGATATTCAACCTTTGTGTCATTAGGAAATTGCAAATTAAAACAGTACTGAGATACCACCACAGATTGGGTGTATTAATATGGCTAAAATCAAACACAAACTGACAATACCAAATTCTGGTGAGGATGTGGACCAACAAACTCTCATTCACTGCTAGGAAAATGCAAAATGGTACAGCCACTTTGGAAGATATTTACGCAATTTCTTACAAAGCTAAACATAGGTAAAGCATACGATTCACTCTCCTAAGTATTTGCCCAGATGAATTGAAAGCTTAAGTTAACACAAAAATATTGACATAAATGTTTGTTTGCTTGCTTTTAACATTTATTTATTTATTTATTTATTTATTTATTTATTTGGAAGGGGAGGGGCAGAGAGAGGGAGAGAGGGAATTCCAAGCAGGCTCTTCAGGGGAGCTCAATCTCAACAACCATGAGATCATGACCTGAGATGAAATCCTTAGTTGGATGCTTAACTGACTGAGCCACTCAGGCACCCCTACACACAAATGCTAATAAGCAGTTTTTATCATAATTGCAAAAATTGGAAGTAACTAAGTTGTTATTCCATAGGTGAGTAGATAAATAAACTATAATACATCCATACAATGGAATATTATTCAGCAATAACAAGAAGGGAGCTATTCAGGCCAGAAAAGGCATGGGGACCCTTAAATGTATATACTGCTAAGTGAAACAAGTCAGTTTGAAAATCTGTTTGTTCTAACTATATGACATTCTGGAAAAGACCCAACTGTAGAGAAACTGAAAAGATCTGTGGTTGCCAAGTTTCTGGGAATGAAGGCACAGGGATGAATAGGTAGAGCACAAAGGATTCTTAGGGAAGTGAAACTACTTGTGTGACACTATAATGGTGGCCACATGGCATTATGCAAAGAGGTGAACCCTAATGTGAGCCATGGAACTTAGTTAATAATGTATCAGTATTGGCTTATCAATTTTATCTCAAATGTACCATACTAATGCAACATGTTAATAATAGGGAAAACTGAAGACAGGGAAGGAAAGAGTGTTTGGAAACTCTTTGTACCTTCTGTTTAATATTTTTATAAACCTAAATAAATGTACTCTAAGCAACAGCTTATTAAGTAAAAATAAAAATCAACCTTCCCACCCCTGCCCCCCAAAAAGGATTGCATTTCCAAGTCATCGGCTTATGGTTAACTTTTGAAAATATGTCTGCCAGATCAATGAACCATATGTAAAGTTAATTCATGTAATAACTAGAGAAAATATATGTTAAAAAGTAATTTTTTAATGTAAATAATTAAGTAAACAATATGGATATTATGAAAACTTCTCCGATCACCTTGTTTAAAGTTACATCTCCCCAAACCTGGAACTCACTGGGTTTGGGAGGACAAACTACCATTTTTCCTACCGTACCACTTCTCTTGCCTCACTAGAATGTAATTTCCTTCAGGGCAATATTTTTTGACTGGATTGTTAACTGCTGTATCTCCAGGCCATGTAAGTACATAGAGTATGTTCAGAATAAGAAAAGATTAAAATGGTTATGTATATATGTATGTATGTATATACATATATGCCATATATGTGTGTGTGTGTGTGTATGTGTGTTTGTGTATATATATATATATATATATATATATATATATATATATATATACATATATATGGTTCCAGCACAGAGGTCCCAAAACTCTTATAATTACCTACGTTATAAGAGCTCCAGGAGCACCTTTCCCCCCCTAATATTCGGTCTTTGATCCTGATTCCTAACACAGAGCTCCTAAATCCCTTGGAATTTCCTGGGTGATAGCACTGTCTTTTGTTCTAATGAGGTGACACCTGGTGGGCTCCTGGATGGGGGCTGATCATAGATCGACCACGCTATGATTAGAAGCTTGGGACTTTCTGCTCCACCCCCAATCCTATGGGAAGAGGTGCTAGAATTGGAGTTAATGATCAATCATGTCTACATGATAAAGCCTCCATAAAAACCCCAAAAGCACAGGCTTTGGAGAGCTTCTGGGTTGGTGAACATATCCACTGCCAGGAGGGTGGTGCACCCTAACTCCATGGAGCCAGAAGCACCTGTACTTCCAGACCTTGCCCTATGTGTTTCCTCATCCGGCTATTCATTTATATATCTTTTACCATACCTTTTACTATATAATAAAGTGGTACACAGTAAATGTTTTCCTGGGTTCTTCGAGCTGCTCTATCAAATGATGGAACCCAAAGAGAGGATCATGGGAACTTCTCATTTAGAACCATTCCATCAGAAGCACAAGTGACAACCTGGACTTTCTACTGGCTTCTGAGATATGGGGGTCAGTCTTGTGAGACAGAGCCCGGAACCTGTGTGTTCCGGGCTTACTCCAGTTAGTGTCAGAATTGAATTGAATCACAGGTCACCCGGCTGGGGTAGCAGAAAATTGCTTGGTGTGGGGAAAGCCCACATATCTGGTCTTGTGAATGTGGTGGTAGAGCGTGAGAACAGGAGACGCAGAGAGTTTTTCCTTATCAGCTATAAAGGAACAACCTGTCAGTTGTTCCCAGGTTGCATGATAAGAACCATGTATGTGCTCTGGGTTAAAAGTCACCCCCTATTACTAGATTCCAATGCATTTCAAAGTCTCCCACAGCTGTTTATTCACAAAACCCATGATGTATTTGGGGTAATTAATACCTAATTTGGGGGGAACGTTTTATACATAACCAAATATTTTCAGTTTGATCTAAATTGAAGGGGACAAAAAAGAAACAAATGCACACGCAATAATACAACTAGAAAAAAGTGCATTAAATGCTATCTTCATCAGATACATTTTTGAACACATAAATACGGATTAGAAAGTGTACATAATATAAAGACTAGGATATGTGTTTTGTAAGCACAATTAAATTATAATCTTTCTTATGCACACATCACAACAGATATCAAGTCTTAACAGAGAAGAAGCAAACACATGAAAAATATGTTCAAAATAAGATAGTGCAGAGGGACAAATAATATATAATTACAGACAATCACAGGAGTAATAAACATTGCATATTGTGATTCAAGCAGCAGGTATATTTCATAGTCAGCAGATTGTAAGCCAGTACTGAAAGATAGAAGAAAACAAGGCACAGAAGGTCAGAAGGTATTCCTGAGAGGCTTGGATTCACCACTTAACTTCAAATTCATTTTGTGCTCCCATAATTCTTCCCACTTCTACCTGATCTAATACACTTCATTTTACGGCAGACCTACTTAGCACGTGTGTGTCTCTTAGCTTTTCAAAAACTAAGAATTGCCTTATTCAAATTAGAACCATCAGTTCTTAGCACTGTAGTTTTTTTAATTTCTGAATTTGAGTTTAATGGACGCATGCATTTAGGGAACCCGAAGACATTTTAAATATTTAAAACCTCACTAAGAAGTTACATTTTGGGGCTAAAATATCATCTGGTAAAGCCCAAAGCCATTTATAGATGGATTTTGAAATATTCACTGTTTTAAGCTACACTCTAACTTGTTCTAACAGTACTGCACATTGAGAAAAATTGTATTTTACTTTATTTCAGAAGAGCCAAGAAATGCGTTATAAAGCAACAGGATAGCAACACTTATTGAAGATTTATAACATGTATTAAAATTTTGGCAACAAATTCCTGAGGCAGTTTTTATTCTTCTCTTGTTAGACTTAAGAAAACAGTAGTCCTCAGTGCCTCAGTTACTTGCCCAAGGTCACACAGTAAGTAAATGGCAAATGATATCTCCATCTCTCCGAAGATTCTTCTTTTCATATATCACATTAACTAGTAGAGAACAGCAGAGGGTGCAGAAATGACTTTTTCGAAGCCATGGGAGTATTTTGTGTCACTCTCTATGAAAAATTTTCAGCCATGTATTTCCAACCCAGAGTCATAAGGAATAAAGATAAGCCTCTAAAATAGCACCAAATAGCAGAAGAACATGAAATTTCTTGTGCACAATTCCCACCTCTATCAATCATGAGTTATATAACATATAGGTCATGCTAACCTCTCTAAGTCACGAAACTCTTATCTGTCAAATGAAGGTTAAAAAAACCACATTCATAGTGCTGTTATGAAGATGAACTAAAACAATAATTTAACATGCCTCTTAGCATCTGGCACAAAGAAACATTCCCTGGGCAAGACAGATGCTCTTTTTACTTCTTAACTATTCCTCCAACCCCTGAACACATTGAATAAAAGTTACTAGAGTATTTGTTATGTGCCAGACCCCATATCTAGATACTTAATATATTAAGATCTACAAAAAGATAGTATCTTAGCCTTGATTCCTTAGATAACAAAGCCTGAAGAAAATAAAAATACTGATAATTTATTTAAGTGGTGAGAATCTAGGGTATCAGGGTGTGAAACAATAAAAAGGTAAATAAACAACTGTATATTGATGCATTCTTTTGCTGGTTACCATTTAGGAAAGAACCCAGAACTGACTCACTCCTGCAGGTGGCTCAGCAGGTGGAGTACTAGATGGGTCATATAGCACCAGTGCTGTGCTGTTTGGCCCCCAAGAAGAACATTTAGACAGGCCACACAATGAATGCATGTCTGAGAGTGGTCAATCAGGGAAAAGGAGGAGAGAAATTATGTGCTTTTTAATCTACTGTTTTTTATTAGTCAAAATTTATCCTACAAGAAAAATACGTCATACCCATTTCTGCAATGCAATACTTAGTGACTTGGACATCCTTCAAGGATCCTAAATTCCCCGACTTGTCATGTGGTGTTGCATCCAAATGCATCAAGTGAGTGGGAAGTCAAAAATTCCATGATTTCACCAAATAGACAGTCCAGCAGAAATGGCCAGAGAAAAGACTCAGGACTCTCAAAGCAAGTGAATTGTTGGCCCTCAAAAATGGTAGCATCTTGGGGAAGCTGGGTGGCTCAGTCAGTTGAGCATCCAACTCCTGACTTCAGCTCAGGTCATGATCTCACAGTCCTGTGATCCAGCCCTGCATCGGGCTCTGTGCTGGGCATGGAGCCTGCCTGAGATTCTCTCTCTCTTTCTCTCTCTCTCCTTTTCCCTCTGCCCCTCCCCCTCTTGTGTGTTCATATAGGCATGCTCTTTCTCCCAACATATCAATAAATAAATAAATAAATAAATAAATAAATAAATAAATAAAAAATGGCAGCATCTTACAGGTGAAAGTAAGTTATCAAAGTATTATATTACGGGCACCAAGAGAGAACCATGCTTAAAGAAGTTACAAAATGTGTCCACTGCTTCCAAGAGAGAAATAGTCACAGAAATGTCCATGGAATTGAGTAGCACAGACAACCTAGTTAATATTTGAAAGAGCATGTTCTTTGGAGGGGTCCAAAAGACAAATTAGAGTAAAAAGGAAGCATAAGTGCTATTTGTCTATCCAATATTCAAGGCCAGCCAAGAAAAACAAACAAACAAAAATATATGACATACTGGGGAACTAGATGGCTAGGATCAGAAAATAGAAATGGTGTCTGATGTATCAGAAATATTGAGGCATCTCCTGATGGAATGAAAATACACTGGCTCTGGGTAAGAAAAAGTTGCAACGGAGGCCATTAATTGCAGAATATGTAGAATACAATAATAAAATCAAAAGTAGCAATACTCAAGAAACATAAACAGAATTATTGGTAGAAATTATAAAGATGTAAAAAAAAAACCTTGAAAAAATAAGATAACCAGAAATAAAATATATATGTACATGACACAAGTCATTAAAGGAAGACAATTGCCAGGAAGGAGAATAAGTAATAGTAAAAAATATAAGCATCAGACCTAAACTAGAAATAAAGACATATATAGCTAAAGACAAGAAATTTTAAATTTACATATGCATGTGAAAAGTTTTCATATTAGAATTAAAATACTGGAAGTCAGTGTATATGATTCCAAGGAGTGGAGTGTAAATATATGATTAAGAAAAGCAATCAATAAAAAAGAAAACCAGAGAGAAGAAATAAAAAAAAGAATAAAGGCAGGGAAAATACAGCCCAGAATAAGAGATCATACATATAAATATATATAATTTATATTCATATATCTATATTAAGAATAAGAGAATATATTCATATTATTATATATTCAGAATAAGAGAATATATATATTAATTTATATATTCATTTACATACACACACATAAGAAATGGGTGAAATGAATTAAATTTATACATACACAAATATAAATATTTTAGAAATCACCATAAACATAAATGAATTAAACTTTTTGGTAGAATACAGAAATTATCGGACTGAAATTATAAAAATCTATGATATTTACTAAAGACATATGAAAAAACAGAAACTACAATGTAGACAAAGAATCGAACTAAAAAATGAAATCTGATATATAGATATATATTATACAAAATTAACTTTATTATAAAAAGACATTATTAGGAATAAAGAAAACCCGTATTAGGGGTGCCTGGGTGGCTCAGTCAGTTGACCGTCTGACTTCGGCTCAGGTCATGATCTCTTGTTTGGTGAGTTTAAGCCCTGCATCCAGCCTGGTGCTGACAGCTCAGAGCCTGGAACCTGCTTGAAGTTCTGTCTCCCTCTTGCTCTGCCCTTACCCCCACACACACACACACCTCTCTCTCTCTCCCTCTCTATCTCCCCCTCTCAAAAATAAAGATTAAAAAATTTTAAAGAAAACCTGTATTAAATAATGATTTAAACATCCAAAATAAAGTTAAAAAGACAAAGAGAATAAATTAAAAAAAATAAGGAATAGAAGAGGTTAAGCAAAAAAATATCATTACGGACAGATGATATGTACGTAAAATTTTTTAAATGAATGTGTACAACCATGTTGTTATATGTAAGGTCAAAAAAATTAACTGAATTCCTCTTTCTCAGTAACAAATATCAAGAAGTCACAGTTCATAGATGCTATTTGCAATAGCAACAAAATATGATGTGTCCTGGAGTAATCTATAAAAGATGTTCAACTCTGCATCCCAAAGCAACAGAATATACTTTCTTCTCGAGTGCACATGGAACATTCTCCAAGATAGATCATATACTGGGTCACAAAACAGCCCTTCATAAGTTTACAAGAATTGAAATTATACCATGCATACTTTCAGACCACAATGCTATGAAGCTTGAAATCAACCACAGGAAAAAGTCTGGAAAACCTCCAAAAGCATGGAGGTTAAACAACACCCCACTAACGAATGAGTGGGTCAACCAGGCAATTAGAGAAGAAATTAAAAAATATATGGAAACAAACAAAAATGAAAATACAACAATCCAAACGCTTTGGGACGCAGCGAAGGCAGTCCTGAGAGGAAAATACATTGCCATCCAGGCCTATCTCAAGAAACAAGAAAAATCCCAAATACAAAATCTAACAGCACACCTAAAGGAACTAGAAGCAGAACAGCAAAGGCAGCCTAAACCCAGCAGAAGAAGAGAAAAAATAAAGATCAGAGCAGAAATAAACAATATAGAATCTAAAAAAACTGTAGAGCAGATCAACGAAACCAAGAGTTGTTTTTTTGAAAAAATAAACAAAATTGACAAACCTCTAGCCAGGCTTCTCAAAAAGAAAAGGGAGATGACCCAAATAGATAAAATCATGAATGAAAATGGAATTATTACAACCAATACCTCAGAGATACAAACAATTATTAGGGAATACTATGAAAAATTATATGCCAACAAATTGGACAACCTGGAAGAAATGGACAAATTCCTGAACACCCACACTCTTCCAAAACTCAATCCGGAGGAAATAGAAAGCTTGAACAGACCCATAACCAGCGAAGAAATTGAATCGGTTATCAAAAATCTCCCAACAAATAAGAGTCCAGGACCAGATGGCTTCCCAGGGGAGTTCTACCAGACGTTTAAAGCAGAGATAATACCTATCCTTCTCAAGCTATTCCAAGAAATAGAAAGGGAAGGAAAACTTCCAGACTCATTCTATGAAGCCAGTATTACTTTGATTCCTAAACCAGACAGAGACCCAGCAAAAAAAGAGAACTACCGGCCAATATCCCTGATGAATATGGATGCAAAAATTCTCAATAAGATACTAGCAAATCGAATTCAACGGCATATAAAAAGAATTATTCACCATGATCAAGTGGGATTCATTCCTGGGATGCAGGGCTGGTTCAACATTCGCAAATCAATCAACGTGATACATCACATTAACAAAAAAAGAGAGAAGAACCATATGATCCTGTCAATCGATGCAGAAAAGGCCTTCGACAAAATCCAGCACCCTTTCTTAATAAAAACCCTTGAGAAAGTCGGGATAGAAGGAACATACTTAAAGATCATAAAAGCCATTTATGAAAAGCCCACAGCTAACATCATCCTCAACGGGGAAAAACTGAGAGCTTTTTCCCTGAGATCAGGAACACGACAGGGATGCCCACTCTCACCGCTGCTGTTTAACATGGTGCTGGAAGTTCTAGCATCAGCAATCAGACAACAAAAGGAAATCAAAGGCATCAAAATTGGCAAAGATGAAGTCAAGCTTTCGCTTTTTGCAGATGACATGATATTATACATGGAAAATCCGATAGACTCCACCAAAAGTCTGCTAGAACTGATACAGGAATTCAGCAAAGTTGCAGGATACAAAATCAATGTACAGAAATCAGTTGCATTCTTATACACTAACAATGAAGCAACAGAAAGACAAATAAAGAAACTGATCCCATTCACAATTGCACCAAGAAGCATAAAATACCTAGGAATAAATCTAACCAAAGATGTAAAGGATCTGTATGCTGAAAACTATAGAAAGCTTATGAAGGAAATTGAAGAAGATTTAAAGAAATGGAAAGACATTCCCTGCTCATGGATTGGAAAAGTAAATATTGTCAAAATGTCAATACTACCCAAAGCTATCTACACATTCAATGCAATCCCAATCAAAATTGCACCAGCATTCTTCTCGAAACTAGAACAAGCCATCCTAAAATTCATATGGAACCACAAAAGGCCCCGAATAGCCAAAGTAATTTTGAAGAAGAAGACCAAAGCAGGAGGCATCACAATCCCAGACTTTAGCCTCTACTACAAAGCTGTCATCATCAAGACAGCATGGTATTGGCACCAAAACAGACACATAGACCAATGGAATAGAATAGAAACCCCAGAACTAGACCCACAAACGTATGGCCAACTCATCTTTGACAAAGCAGGAAAGAACATCCAATGGAAAAAAGACAGCCTCTTTAACAAATGGTGTTGGGAGAACTGGACAGCAACATGCAGAAGGTTGAAACTAGACCACTTTCTCACACCACTCACAAAAATAAACTCAAAATGGATAAAGGACCTAAATGTGAGACAGGAAACCATCAAAACCTTAGAGGAGAAAGCGGGAAAAGACCTCTCTGACCTCAGCCGTAGCAATCTCTTCCTCGACACATCCCCAAAGGCAAGGGAATTAAAAGCAAAAGTGAATTACTGGGACCTTATGAAGATAAAAAGCTTCTGCACAGCAAAGGAAACAACCAACAAAACTAAAAGGCAACCAACGGAATGGGAAAAGATATTCGCAAATGACATATCGGACAAAGGGCTAGTCTCCAAAATCTATAAAGAGCTCACCAAACTCCACACCCGAAAAACAAATAACCCAGTGAAGAAATGGGCAGAAAACATGAATAGACACTTCTCTAAAGAAGACATGCGGATGGCCAACAGGCACATGAAAAGATGTTCAGCGTCGCTCCTTATCAGGGAAATACAAATCAAAACCACACTCAGGTATCACCTCACGCCAGTCAGAGTGGCCAAAATGAACAAATCAGGAGACTATAGATGCTGGAGAGGATGTGGAGAAACGGGAACCCTCTTGCACTGTTGGTGGGAATGCAAATTGGTGCAGCCGCTCTGGAAAGCAGTGTGGAGGTTCCTCAGAAAATTAAAAATAGACCTACCCTATGACCCAGCAATAGCACTGCTAGGTATTTATCCAAGGGATACAGGAGTACTGATGCATAGGGCCACTTGTACCCCAATGTTCATAGCAGCACTCTCCACAATAGCCAAATTATGGAAAGAGCCTAAATGTCCATCAACTGATGAATGGATAAAGAAATTGTGGTTTATATACACAATGGAATATTACGTGGCAATGAGAAAAAATGAAATATGGCCTTTTGTAGCAACGTGGATGGAACTGGCGAGTGTGATGCTAAGTGAAATAAGCCATACAGAGAAAGACAGATACCATATGGTTTCACTCTTCTGTGGATCCTGAGAAACTTAACAGGAACCCATGGGGGAGGGGAAGGAAAAAAAAAAAAGAGGTTAGAATGGGAGAGAGCCAAAGCATAAGAGACTGTTAAAAACTGAAAACAAACTGAGGGTTGATGGGGGGTGGGAGGGAGGAGAGGGTGGGTGATGGGTATTGAGGAGGGCACCTTTTGGGATGAGCACTGGGTGTTGTATGGAAACCAATTTGTCAATAAATTTCATAAAAAAAAAGAAAGAAAGAAAAAGGCCAGGAAACATAAAAAAAAAATAAATAAAAAAATAAAAGATGTTCAAGAACTCAATACAGAATATCCTAAAGCTTTATTAAAGTAATTTAAAGATAACCTAAATTAAGATAATTTGATCCATCCAACCACATACTAAGGCTATTTTTAAAGCTATACTTAAAACTCTGAGGCATAGACATAATAATATATGCAGAGGCCAGTGAAATAAAATAGTTTATAATTTGATAAAGCATATTTAATCATATGAGAAAATGGTCCTATTATATTGTTAAAGAGAAACAAAGAATTAAAATGTTGCATGATAACATGACTACCATCATCCCAACTACACAAAAAAACATATAACCAAAGGAGAACAGTAGCATGTTGGATGATAATGATGTATAAATGTAGGTTCATTAACTGTAACAAAGTTACCATTAGTGGGGATGATGAATAATGAAGAAAGCTATGCATGTGTGGAGGCAGGGGGTATATAAGAAATCTTTGTACCTTCTACTAAATTTTGTTGCTAACCTAAAATTTCTCTAAAAAATAAAATCTATTTGATTTTTTTTAACATTTATTTATTTTTGAGATAGAGAGAGACAGAGCATGAACGGGGGTGGGTCAGAGAGAGGGAGACACAGAATCTGAAACAGGTTCCAGGCTCTGAGCTGTCAGCACAGAGCCCGATGCGGGGCTCGAACTCATGGACCGAGAGATCATGACCTGAGCTGAAGTCGGCCGCTCAACCGACTGAGTCACCCCGGCGCCCCAATAAAATCTACTTAAAAAAAGAAAAAAGAGGGCTGCCTGGGTGGCTCAGTCTGTTGAGCATCCAAATTAGGCTCTAGTCATGATCTCAGTGTTCATGAGTTTCAGTCATGCATTGGGCTTGCTGCTGTCAGTGCTGAGCCCACTTCAGATCTTCTGTCCCCCCCTCTCTCTCCGCTCCTCCTCTGCTTGCTCTCTCTCTCTCAAAAATAAATAACATTAAAAAAAAAGAAAAAGAAAAAGAAGAAAAAGGAAATCAGAAGTAAAAAGGAGTGGGGAAAATGATCCACCTTTTGTTTCTCCATTGTCTTTGTAAGAGAGGGAAATGTATTGCCCCACCATTGATTAGCATTCCTTTCACTGATTAAAGCCAGTTAACATCATCTAAAGGTTATAAAACCAGAAGAAGCAAATGTTCCTGTGTGTATTGTCAAGAAAGAGACGATGTCCTGAAAGGTAGGACACATTCTGTCAATTCATAAATATCTGTAAAATCTTTCCAGGAACATTTGGATATTTTGATTATCTATTATTTTCCATTAGTAGAATGTATAAATAATTTGTTTGCTAAAAATCATCTATTGTACCTCAATTTTTAAACAACTAATGCATGTAAGTGGTATCTAGCTTTTTACATGGCATGTAATATTTGCATTAAGCTTGAAGACACATTTCTGAACGTTTTCAATCTGATTAAATGTAGTTTTATCAAGCAGAATGAAGGATAAATAATATACATAGCTAAATCCTTTTGACAGCATTAATACTTAGCCTGAGTAGCCTGAGTCTCCCAAATGTTAAAATGCACACATACATGGGGCGCCCGGGTGGCTTAGTTGGTTAGGCGTCTGACTTCGGCTCAGGTCATGATCTCACGGTCTGTGAGACTGAACCCTGTGTCAGGCTCTGTGCTGACAGCTTCAGATTCTGTGTGTCCCTCTCTCTCTGCCCCTGTCCGCTCATACTCTATCTCTCTCAAAAAAAATATGACTAAAAAAATGGTTTAAATTTTTTAAAAAATGTACAAACACATGCACACACAAAAAGGTTTTTTTTTTTTTTTTTTCATTTTTTTGATTACCGTCTCTCTGGGAACTATTTCATGAACAAAAATAGAAAGTACAAGAAAATAAATGGATTTTTACCTGGTGGAAAACATTAAAAGCTAATATTTCAAGTTAAAAATACTTGCCTCATTACCACATAATATCATTTATATGTGGAGTCAAAAAAAAAAACCCCAACAAATAAACAAACAGAAACAGACTTTATAAATACAGAGAAAAACTGGTAGTTGCCAGACCAGAAGAAGATAGGGGAGTGCATAAAGTAGGTGAAAGAAATTAAGAGGCACAAACTTCCAATTACAAAATAAATAAGCCACAGAGATGAAAAGTACACTGTAGGGAATATAATCAATAATTTTGTAATGATATTGTATTGTCACAGTTGGTAACTACACTTACCATGGTGAGCACTGTATAATGTATAGAAATGTCAAATTACTATGCTGAATACCTAAGAGTAATATAATATTACATGTCTATACAATATTGTATATTGAATGTCTATTCTTCAATTAAAAATTTAAAAATGCTCTTGTTTCCTATTTTGCTGATAATGGATAAAAATGCTCCCATTTGCAATATTTGTAATGAGTGAAATTAGATAATATGTAAAATCTAATACTAGCCAACTAAAATGTGGCTTACTGCAACGGTAATATCTGGTAAACTAAATATTTTTTCTACTTTTCTAATTTCATAAAGTGGGAAACTCTTTTATCCAAAAAAAAATTCCCAAATCCTACTATGCGCTTTATTTGTATGTTTTTTAACTTCAGCTTTATTTTGTTTTGTTTTTTTTATCTTATGGTTTAGCTTCTTATATAGCATTGAATCAACCTATTAAAATCTTATTTTTTGAACAATCTTTTAGCATATATATTTGGTTATTTTATTTGTTTTAAAGCTATCTATTTTTTTTTGTTTTATTTTATTCTTTCCTCATATTTCACTTGATGTTTCATTTCTATCAGACTTAATTTTAATTATGCAAAGTACAGCTTTTATTTAAGTTGGGGCATATACGTATTTCTGACATCCTGAACTTTGATTCCAAAAAACAAAGATACAACGGTGTGAAGAAAGCTCTATTTTCCTATCCCGTTCAGTTGTACTTTGCAGCCCATTCTCTGTTCTCTGAGGCAAAGATTGCAGGTTTCTAATAGCAAAGATGCATTAAGCAATTTCAGTGCTTTGGGTACTGTTTCATACACATTTCCCAGTTTAAATTTTTAACAACTGAGAAAACATGTGTGTACACTAACGATTGCCCTTTTACCGTTTCTTATCCCTCCTCCTTCCTCTTTCCCTCATTTTGGATAGTTAGGCTTTTTCATTCATGACTCCACAGAGGGCTAACTGAAAAGAATCACAATCTTAGCTTTTGTGTTAAAAGTTTAAGATATAGGGTATAATCACTACATTTGGCAATGCTATTTATCAAAGAAAGGTCTTTTTTATAGCACATCCCTGATATTTCATTATATCCCCTATACTCCCTACATATACACACATACAAATACTTGATGCATTTGATTTGGGGAATGGGAGAAAGATGAAGAGGAAAAGAAAAAGAGCTCAGACTCTGATGAATCCCTGAGAAGGTTCAGTGCTGCAGCCTATACTGTCCTGGGTAGCAATCAGTGGGAGACAGAATCCTGAAACAGCATCCAAACAGTCAAGGAAACCTCTGTCCCCTGTTATCCAAGAAAGTGTCAGAATCCCAGAATTCTCCCGAGTCTACCATGGCTCAAGAGTCTCAGAATTAACTGAGGTGTCTGAATCCACAAGACAAAGATTGCTCAGGGGTATGCAGAAGCCATTCTCTTGGGCCAAGAGCCACATGAAGCAAGCACTGAGAGACAGAGAGACAGAAACCTGAGGAGAATGACCTGGCAGAAATTGGCTGACCTGAAGTGAAAGCCTCAGCCTGAAACATGAAAGGCTCACTGAGCAGATGGCGGCATGACTGGGACATGATGTGATATGCCCCTAACCCCCAGCGCATGAACACACGATTGCCATGTGTCTGATTTTTCCAATCACTCTCTTATCTAGAATTTAGTGGCTGGCCCAGGAAATGATGAAAGAAAGATGACTTAAGTGAGATTTTATTGGTCAGCCAGTAGAATGAGGAATTTAATTAAAGCCCAGTTATAGATAAATAAAATTTTCAGCACATGTGCATTTGTAACTTGATATTTATATATACGTCTTCAGACTGATGAAATTTGGCCATCTGTGTTTGATGGATGGAAAAAAAAACGCAGGCCCAGTAGGACTTATTAATTTCCCAAGGCCACATAGCTAGAACACAGCCAGAATTGAAATACTTGTAGGCTTACACTGAGCCTACACTTTGAAATGATGTGTCTTCTCAGAAATTATTCTTTATAGTGAAGTTAGCAAATTTTTTTTGAAGGTACATGCTTTCTGCCAAACCAAGGACTATCTGGATGAATTATATCAATAAATATACACATTATATATGTGTGTCCTAGGTTTATTATCTCTCGCGCCCTCTCCTTATATATATAATATATACACATATATATAATTTGAGGAGTTTTGCTTAAATGTTTAGTATATTTTCGATCTTCGTTTTCATTAAAATAAAGGAAAAATTTGAGTGATATTTTAAAAATTTACAAGATTATTAGAAAGTCATTCATTATCAGATTAAAATAAATAAACTGGACATCTTCTTTGTCCAAAATATTATGTAACTGAGGTACACAGTCCCTAATCTTAAAGAATGAATATGGAGAGGTATGTTTTAATTTTGATATCATATAGTAACTCAAGCATGTGCTAAAAAGGAGTTACAGGGAACATGTTGCAATGGTTCTCATCAGGAGTAAATGTTTCTATTTCAGAAGATCAGTGAAGGAGATACCATTTGGGCCAAATCCTGAGTCAATGTAGTAAAGTATCTATGGGAAGAAACACAAAATAATAACAATCTAGTTTTGGCATAATGTATCGAAGCCCAAAGGCCAAATGGTAATACAAGTAGTATTGGGAGCATCTGTAGGATCAAGTAGGGAGCGAAAGTAGAGTCTTGAAATATCACTGGAAGATTGATCGGAGAGGGCACAGCATAAAATATTAAGGAGTTTGAACTTTATTCTTAAGAAATTAAATTACGTGACCTAAAATATAATATATAGAGATATAGATATTTAAGAGCTGTGCCTGTTCACTGAACCACCCAAAATGGTATGTGTCATCCACACAGGCTCTGATATAAATATCCCCTAGAGGTGTGCAAAATGGTGGCTCTGAAGAGAACTGTTTGCAAAATAAGGAATATATCAAAATAGCAGTGGCCAAACAAAATGAGACCTGGAAATGGAAAATGAGACTTAAAATTTAGTCCAGTGAGAACCTAAGACAGTGGTTTTAGAAATATTTGAATTAGAGAACCAAAGAAGAATGTTCTAGATTTCAAAGGATTGCTCTTGCCTCCAAATACATCTTTCTTTACTGGTTCTGCAATCAAAAAGATCTAGAGCAAGCACAATAGTAAGTTCTATCAGTAGAGAGCTCTGGAAAGACCTTACAGGAGTAAGGTGCTTTTCCTCCTACCTCTATTTTGTTGCCATTTTTGTTTCTCCTTTCTGCCCTTGTGTAGTGATTGTGCCTAAGCCCAGAGCATGTAGCTTCTTAGCAAGCTTGCTGACCCCACTCTAATCTGGTAACCACTTTACTGCTGCCCTCCTGAAATAAACAGTGCACACCCCAGACCCTTATGCTGTCCTGGCAGTCAGCAGGTCCCAAAGTTCCAACTCCCTCTCCACCTTTGCTTGCCAGCATCAGTCAGCCCACACACCCTCAAGGGTAACGGCAGCTTATGCAACCCTACGGACAGCACACTGTGTATGTACCCCAGGCTCCTGACACCTCAACTGCTTCCGTGCACCTTTTTCTCTGCCCACTTGCATATCAGATGGAGTGTTTTCAGCCCCTACCTATAGCTAGGGTAGCCCAATAAACATTTAATGCCATCCAATGCGATGCAACCACAACTTCTTAAAGGCAATCTGTATCCCAGCCTTGGGGAGGGGACACACTTGCCCAGTTTTGTCCTTTCTTCCTTATGTATTCTGAAATTCTCTTTAGATCTTGATCATTTCTTTGCTCTTATTATTACCAATTATTTATAGTACTCTTCTGTTCAAATTAAATTGTGGTTTCTGCCTCCTGAATGCACAAGGAGGATCAAATAAAGGCAGAGGAAAGAGAAAATTGGATGTACCTGTGTTTGTTTGTTATGATTTGACACATAACAATAGAGATGATTTCTGGGAAAGTGATTAGGAAAACCAAAGAAATATCATTAGAGAACTTTCACTGTCTAATAAAGAAGCTGCTTAATAAATACTTGACTGTGTGGCTGAATAAGTTAGTGAGGTATGTCATAACACAGTCACTGTATTCTTTATTCCATTCCTTAGTTTCTAGTTTCTAGACTTTAAATATTTTAATCTATACAGAGATGATTACTAGCTTACATTAATCATACTCACAATACATTTTTGTCCAAATAGGCTTTAATTTATTTACAATGAAAATATAACTCTTTAGTATGGCATAATGTTTTTGACAGCTTATCAAATATATGTTAAATACATGTATAAATTAGCAAGTCAGTACATCTTCTATCTTTGAAGCTTCAGAGAATTTCCTGGTAACAATTTGCTGTTTAGTCCCTGCCTTGCTAGTTTCAAATGAGTTATCCCTTATTTTATATCGTTGTTTCTTTAGAGAAAGGACAATGTGATTGTTTAGGTATAAATGTATTTAATTACGTTGTTACTAGATTGTATTGATTAGAAGCTGGGTATTTCTTCACCTGTTAATTTACAAATTATAATTTTGGTGCAACAATTGTTATAGATGGCCAATTATAATTATTACATAGCCTCATTTTATTTATACTATGTGTGTTAGTTTCCTAGGGCTGTTATAGTAAATTACCACAAATTGGCTGCTTAAAACAATAGAAATGTATTCTCTCACAACTGTGGTGGCCCAAAGTCTAAAAATTGAGATGTTGGCAGGGCTAGGCTTTCCCTGAAGGCTCCCGGGGAGAGCGCTTCCTTATTTTTTACAGATTCTGAAGGCTTATATTCCTGGCATTCTTTGGTTTATAGCAACATACTTACACCTCTGCCTTTGTTTTCACATGGCCTTTTCTCCATAAGTATGTGTTCTCTGGTCTTCTTTTAAGAACACTAGTCATTGGATTTAGATTCTATCTTAATTCTGTTTGCATCTTAATGAATTACATCTGCAAAGACCCCATTTCCAAGTAAGATCACATTTTGAGATTCCTGGAGGACGTGAATTTTGAGGTACATTATTCAACTGGTAGGGATCATTAATTTTGTAGGGATGTTTAATTTAAATTTGGGGAGATTTTCTAGAATGGAGTATGAAAAAATATGAGTAAATTAGAGATAATTTCAGTTTTTCTTAAGCTGCTTTCATTATCTGGAATATACTACATGCTTTTTATAGCAAACACTCAAAGAGAAAAACCAATATAGCTGGATATGTTCATCTAAGTCCCAATCCTCTCTTCTGCTTCACACTCTTTTAGCAGGGATGTTGTTTTGTTTAAGCCATTTATGGACCTTGACACAGTGGGCTAAATTTCTGCCAAGGTTCTCATAGGAGTCTAAGTGGTACTGTTCAACCTCTAGATGTTTCCCAAATAAGAAAGCAATAAACTCAATTGGCAGAGTGGCTATCTGAGACCATTGCTCATATATATCATAGCAATTTTCTCTTAATTTCCTCCCTACAATATCAAGGTGATTGATCTCTGATCCTTTCAGCACAAACTGGAAGTTATAATTGATCATCTTTTCTGATTCCCAGATAGATAAGTATTTCTTGACATTTGGTTTATGAATTAAGATTGAGAACATTATTCTAGAAAAGTCTCAGTAATACATACAGTAATTAACTATAAGTCATGATTTAAGCCAAAGCATTAATATCCAATAGTGTATGACGTCTGGTATTCAAATTCTCATTCATGACCCTACATATTTGTTTAAATATTCTCATTCTCCAAAGGGAAGTGGTCATTATTAATTAATAATCATTAAATGGCCTTTTTAAGAATCTCCATAGAAGGCATGACACCTGACTTGTTCCCAATAATTGCCTTCATATTGTTAGGATATTATATCATTCTGACAAATAAATAAATAGATAAATAGTCCAGATAATGAGCATATGAATAAAAATAAGAAAGGGAACGGAGATTAGAATTTTAATGCAGGGCTCATTGGGAATGGCAATATTTGAACAAAGGAGGAGACAGAAAGATTTAAAAAAATGATAGCCAGAGATAAGCTTTCTAGAGAGAGAAACAGTCAGTGCAAATGTCCCGAGATGGGTGTTGCATGATGTGTTTCTAGGACAGCAAAAGACATCAATGTGACTGCAGCACAATGAGCAAGGGTGAGATGCAGAAGCTGACATTGCAGAGTTACAAGGTGGCAGTGGAGTTAGGGAACATCCTCTAGACCACAGTAAGGACCTACATTTAGTCTGAGCAAGATCAGGCCACTGGTGGGTTTTGCCAAGAACAGTGAGATTATCTGATTTTGATTTTAAAAGATTACGAGAGGGGCGCCTGGGTGGCGCAGTCGGTTAAGCGTCCGACTTCAGCCAGGTCACGATCTCACGGTCCGGGAGTTCGAGCCCCGCGTCGGGCTCTGGGCTGATGGCTCAGAGCCTGGAGCCTGTTTCTGATTCTGTGTCTCCCTCTCTCTCTGCCCCTCCCCCGTTCATGCTCTGTCTCTCTCTGTCCCAAAAATAAATAAACGTTGAAAAAAAAAATTAAAAAAAAAAAAAAAGATTACGAGAGCTGCTGGGTTGCCAGTAGTCTGGGTTGGGGAGGGACAAAAATGGAAGCAGTGATATTAAACAAATAAGAGATAGCTTATTACAATAATTCAAGTGGGAGATGCTTTTGGCTTTGACAAGGGTGTAAGAAGGGAAGATGGTGAGGTTTAACAGCACTTTCAAACATTTTTTATATATCCACTTAAGGAAACTCAGTGATTTTGCAACTCATGCATATTTACATAAGTAAACTGCCTCTTGTCAAATTCAGCATTGACTTGCACATTTTTAAAGCCAATGGTCAAATCTCAGCCTCCATCTCACAAAATTTGCTCTCTGACTGTTAGGGATACATAGTGGTGGGGAAGTCCATGGGTACAAAAGGTTGGGGGAAGGGAGTAAGGAATTTGTCAGCCATGTCTAACCTGAGATAGCTACCTATATGCCACCTGGATGGATATATTGCATAGATAGTCACATATATAAATCCAGACCATACTAGGAAGGTTCAAGTTAGAGAAATACATTTTAAAGAGGTATTTTGGGTACTTTTAGCAATGAGGAACAATGAGATCAATAAGGGAGCGAATCTATCTCCAAAAGCAAAGAGAGCATTTGATGTTAAGGAATCAGAAAGAAGAGGAAGCAGCTGCAAAGGGAAATAGAAGGGCATGAGCTATTGAGGGAGGAATAAAACCAAAAGCGAGCTATGTGCTGGAAACCAAATAAAGGCAGTGTTCCAAAGATATGGGAGTAAATCATGAGCTGTGGTAAATACTGCTACCAGGTCAAGTGAGATAAAGACTGAGAATTGATCAGTGGCTTTAGCATTGTGGAAGGCATTGGTGATTCTGATGAGAGACCATTTACTTCAGTAAATGTGGACAAATCACAGAAACTCTGAGCTTCTGTGTCTGGATGTATAAATTATAACATCAAGTGACCCATGTACCTCATTAACATGTGGCTCAAATAAGAGATAATTTATATCCGAAGCACCTTAACATTGGCAAATATTGTACAAATATAAGGGAATATGCCTTTTATTATTAATTATAATTGACGTTCCATGCATGTCTTCTCCTTGTCAATGAACTTTATTAAACAACTGTTTGCTATACTTTTGGTTTTGTTTTCATCAATATGCTTTTACTCTATGTCTTAAAAGATAAAGATATAATTTCTGTAAGATAACTGGTATTAGAAACTCTTTACTAACCCTTTCTCTTTGAACTATGCCACCTATGTGTTTCTGCTAAAAAGCTCTAATGTGCTTAGGTTTGAATTTCATTTTTATAGAGTTCCCATACTTCAAAAAGAAGTGCCCAATAGCAGGCAGTGAACAACCCATTTTTTAAAGAGTGATACGGGTTTGTATTGTCTTGTAAATACAGATGTATAGTAGACGTATTTAGTGCAGAATTTTTTGAGTTTGAAAATACAATGTTATGCAAAGCATGTGAAGATCTGATTTTGCTGCTGTTACTAAATTTGTGGTCAGAGGACAAGACATTTGAATCTATCTCAAATCTTAGTTTCTGAAAATAATGCATCTAGATCTTTCTCTAAATTCCTTCCTTCCTCTTAATTACTATGATTCATTTCTGAGAATGATGCCCAAAGATATTTGCTCCCCTATTTCTAGTTACTTCCTTTCTTCCAGCTTTTCTGGGTATCATATTTTATCAAATTGTAAGTAACTTTTTAGGTGCACTGTGCTACTCTTTTCCCATAAAACCCTTAAGTGTGTCTTTTAAACTCATTTAAATTTAATTTTAAAAAAGAAAAACCACCTAGATTGCTCTTAAAACATTTTATTAAGGCATTCATTGTCTAAATACATACATACACCCTGGTTGTGGAAAATAATTAATATTAAAGAACTGACATTTAAAATTTTTTTAAATGAAATCCAAATATTTCATTGGCCTGCCATTTAAAATTCACTTCTGAAAAAAATATTATTGATATGTTAGGCATAATCAGAACCTACTGAAAGTGTATAGACAGATGAGTTAATAACTACATTTTATATAATTCCTGAAGTAATTACATTTCTGTGTTTCAAAAATTGATAAGGTATTTAAAGAAAATATTTAAATAAATTTGAATCTGCAATTATTATATACTTATTGTTAGGTAAACAATGATTTTCTGGATGCTACAGTAGAAATAATGTTGAATAAAGCATACAATCTGCCTTTAAGTGATTAATAATGCAAGAAAAGAGAGAAGGTCAAAATTATTTATAGTGATTTTAATCCACATTAGGTATTGTGCTAGATCCTGGAGATATAATAGTGAATATGACAATATTTCTTTTCTTTTGGAGCTTACAGTCTACTGGGGGAAATAAATGAATAAGTACATAATTAAAATAACATCTGATAAACGTTATAGTGTAAATAAAAAGAGTGCAACGAGAATTCAGGGAAAAAGCACTTAATTCAACCTTACAGATACAAGGAAAGTGTTCTAGTGAGAATAACATTCAATTCAAATCCTGAAGGAATGGAGAAGAGGGATGAAAGAAAGTGAAAACAGGAAAACTAGATAAACTTAAGTAAGAACACAACATATTTGGAGAAGTAATATAGTTCACCAGATTTTAAAGGTGACGTGTATTATTAAGTAATTTTGCCCCCTCCCCCCCATTCTTATGTTGAAGTCCTAACCCTGGTACCACCTCATGTGATTGAATTTGGAGACAGCTTCTTTGCAGAGGTAATTAAGAATAAATGAGTTCATTGGGGTGGGCCTTAATGCAATATACACAGTCAGTGTCTTTATAAGAAAAGGATATGAGGATATAGACACTCAAAGAGGAAAGACCATGTAAAACAGAAGAAGGTGGGCACCTACAAGCCAAGACAAGAGATCTCACAACAAATCAACTTTGCTAACACCTTGATCTTGGGACTTCCAGCCTTCAGAACTGTGAGGAAAAAAAATTCTGTTGTTTAAGTCACTCAGTCTGTTGTCTTTTGTCACAGCAACCCTAGTATATCAACACACCATGAAATGTGATTTAAAATATAAATCAGGAAACCATAAGGAGTTTTTTGAGCTATTTTACAAATTTGGACTTCATTGTGAAGTATTCATAAAAGGTTTACATTGCTGTAATCAGTGGAGTATTGACTTCAAAATGTCACTCTATCTGCAATCCTAAATAAATTGACAGGAGACATGAATAAAGGTGGGAGAGTAGCAGGATGGTGCAAGTGACCCAGCAGGAGATGATGGCAGTCTTCACTAGAACAGATACAGTGAGGATACCAAAAGAAGTGAACTGCCTCAGGACACTTGAAAGGTGGAATTGCGAGGATTTGATTGACCATATGTGAGTGTTGTAGAAATAGACAAGCATGCCTCCTACTATTAGAAAGTGGAATACTGGTTGGATGGAGATGCCTTTCACTGAGTGGATGATTATAAAATGCTGGAATATACAATAAATAATCTCCCTTTCAGGATGAAGGCACATATTTCCTTAGACCCGGGGAGTATTGGTAGTTGATGGTTCTCATATGAACTGCTTCTAGGAAATGCCATCACCTGAAGAAGCATCGTTTCTCAGAGGTAAACTTTTTTCTCAGAAAGTAGCTCACACATCCAATGGCTGTTCAAGGTATTTGTGTAAAGGCTAGGCCCCTTTCCCTCAAGGAAGGCAACCCTGAAAGCCTCTGAAAACTCCAGAGACCCTGGGGTATCTGCTGTGGTCTATAGTCAAACTATATTGTTCTTGAAGTTCAAATTTTCCCATTGCCCATTTCTGTTTCCTTCATTCTGGTATAGGTGTTGTTTCTCAGACACTATCCAGTAAACCCCCTGCCTGTACCTTTTTCTTTCAGTACCTACAGTTAATACAGTTGAACCAGGAATTGTCCTAGGAACCAGAATTTAAAATGGGATTTTGGGGCCTGGATCATTTACTTGATGGCTAATTGGCAATGAGGTCCTGCATATTGGTGGTACGTGGAATAGTGGCAGCCCCAGGTTCACTAGTGGTACAATTCGACTACTAAGGAATTTAGTTGGGGTACTAATGGAAGGAAATGCATTTAATGGTACAATAGCTCAGGCAGTTGCAAACTATGTGGGAAATGATGACCATAGGGACTGTGGGATCAGTTGCCTGTAACTAGGTGTTACCAATATGTCAAAGAAAGACAAAGAAAAACTGAGATTGTTGATCACTAATTTAAGTGGCTATGAAAGTCGGAAGGCCATTTTTAAAAACACATTTATCTTCTGTACTCAAAGGACAGAAACTTAAAAATTAGGCCCAGGACGTAGTTCTAAGTATAGACTAATCCCTGGAGAGGTTGGATTCTCTCTTCTGAAGTCAGAACACTGATTGGAAAGGCAAGGGACTCAGCTTGAGCCAATATGTTTGATATATCTTGATGAGGGAATATAAGGCAAGCTGAGGGCAAAGTATAAGCTAGCATTCCCCTCCCACCCCAGGTGGGTGTGTGTGATATTCCTCAGGGACTCCTGGCTGCCCAAGAACAAAGTAAAGGAAAGAAAACAAAAGATAACTGATAGAGATCACAATTATGCAAGACATGAGTCTCAATCAGTTTACAAATATCTTAGTAAATTATAAGAAAAAGGCAATCTTACCAATAGCCTCACCTCCAGAAACCTATAGACAGTTTCCTGGAACCCCAACATCACTCTCCCCTCCATAGTGATGTGGGCAACAAAGGCAAGAAGGAAATAGCAGGTTAAACTAAATTTCCTTATAACTTGCAGCCCATTGACAAATACTTGAGGCAAATACAGAGTAGAGCATTTCTCCATGAACCCCCTACAGTTCTAATGTTAATGCCATACTAGGAAAAAAAAAACAACTTTAGCTTGATAACAGCAAGGCTTCAGCTATCTTAGGAGTCTTATTTAGCATATCAAAGTCCTTCCGGAAGCCTCCCTTCTGCCTTTACCTCCCCAACTCCATAGTATATATAACCAGTCACTCTTCACAACCCTAGTGCAGCTCTTTGTGCCCATGGGTCCTGTCCCCGTGTTTTAATAAAATCACCCTTTTGCACCAAAAACATCTCAAGAACTCCCTCTTGGCCATTAGCTCTGAATCCCACCACATTTCAAAACCTCATGTTTGACATCTAGCTTTGCTAATAGAATGATGTAGGGATATCTCCTACTTGATAGCACAATTGACCCCTTCCTCAGGATCTGCTCAATCTTCTCATCCTGACCACCAGATTATAATGATGGTCAAAGAGAATTGGTTCTGGGGTCTTCTAGTTGTAGAAAGGGACCTAGTCAACATATGTAGGGAGAAGCCATTGTAAGCACTGGATTCTGAGGTAGCTATGCCAAAGGGAGGGGGTATGTTGTTAGAAAATTGCCATCGTAGAGTGAACACAAGGCCAGAAAACTCACCAGCTAACTGTTTTACAGGAGCACCCAGAAGATGCTTTATTATTAGTGAAGGGAACAACAAGCTTGCTGAGAGGCTCAATGGTGGCTATCTTCTCTGCGACAGGAGTGACAATATAGAATGCTAATAAAGAATTGGTCTCCTTCATAGCATAAAGAAAGAAAGTGTTGATAGGATCTCAAAAAAATAGATACCAGATGACTATGTTAAGCACAAGGAGATAGCAAGAGTACAATTCAGTACTAAACAGTATAAATGTCGGATTGGCAGTCAGAAATCCTGAATTGCAGAGATTATGGAAAAAGTGAACAGAACTGAGTGTTTCTAGGGGAAAAGAAATGTGCAGCCAATTAAACTATTTCTCATGGTATAGAATTTTTAAAAGTACAGATGAATATCAAAGATGAATAGTGGGCGAAGGCAGACAATCTAATAAAATCATGATCACTTGCTCAGTCTCTGGACCCGACCCAGGACTCAGACTTGGAACCCACTGACTGAAGTAGAGGCCAGGTTCCCTTGAAGAAAAATGCCATAACACCTTGCCAAGTGCAATGAGTAATTCTTCCCTAAATGCGCTTACTGCCAATTAGATGGTAATCATACATAGGGTGAATTGGAATACTCAGACACTTCAAAAACTATTGAAGTTGGCATTGATACACAGGCCACAAAACATCATCATGGATTGAATAATGAAAAATGGAACCCTGTTTTCCAGCTCTGACTCACCATGAGTCCACTGGGTCCATAAAACTATCCGGGAGCCATTCTAGCAAATGCACAGCTGGAATAAACATACTTGATAATTAGCAGAACCACCACAGTAGTTCTTTGGCATAAGGGTAAGAGGTATCTCATTGGGAAAGCCACATGGAATCCTCTAAAACTGCATGCCCAGCCAAAACATAAATCAAAAACAGTATTGCATCTGGGAAGCAGGGAGAATAGCAGAGATTATTGAAGTCTTAAAATATGCAGAGGAAGTGGTCTCAGACATATCCCTATTAAACCAGCCTGGCTCATACAAAAACAGGCAGATCCTGGCAAAGGAATACTTTAAAAAGTGATTGCCTCAATTGCATCTGCTGTGCCAGATGTAGTATCTTAGCAGATTAACATATTTTTGTTAATACATTTTCTTTGCCATCCCTGTCAGAAATGAGATTCAGAATCAGCCATTATTGATGTGACATAAACATTTACTTCATGCCCTGGTAAATTCTCCCATTTTTGGACATCAGTAGTAGTGAATGACCTGTTTTTTTGTTCTGGGAATCGAAAATACATACTTTGAAAGAGTGGGGATCAAAGATAACGAAGTTTTGAGAAATGCCATATGGATGGCAGTGAGCACAAAGTACAAAAGATCTCTGAAATTCAAGTTAACGGCCACCAGAGAGTATACTCAATGGAAGAGGCACTAGCCAACCAAGTAGACGGAATGGCACATAACCAACTGACCTGAGCAAACTTCTATCACTGAGCAATGGCACAATGAATGATTCGTAACAGTAGCCATAGTGCAGGGATCATGGCTGTAGATGGCCCCAGTAGCATGGGCTCCAACTCTCCAAGCCTGATGTCCAAATAACCAGGAGTGTAGACCAGTGAGAACCCCCTAATACCTGTTGTTACATTTCTTATGGAGTACCACTTCCAACTTGAAGCAATAGTGATTCTTCTTGATCGGGTTCCATATCCATTCCGGTTAGGGGTTTATCTTTCCTATAGGGCTTTGGCCAGCATAAAATTCAGAGTCTTGCAAACATGTAATCCTACATAAAATTGCTTCAGACCATGGAGACCACTTTATAGCAAAGAGGTATGCCAGGGAGCTCATGACCATGACAGCTACTGGTTGTACTGCAAACCATACCACCCAGAAGCTGCTATCCTAATAGAGCCACAAAACAGATTTTGAATCTGCAGATGATACAAAACTTAGAAAATGATACTCTGGAGTGATGAGGATCCATCGTCCATACACCAGGATGCAGCAGATATCCTACAACAATTATCACAGTATGGTGTTGGATCCTGAACAGGTAGAATACATAAATACGGGAATCAAGGAATGAAAATAGAAATGTTCTACTTATTGTCATTCCACAAATGGTGAATTAATGCTTCTTGTCTTCAGAACTTCAGGCTTTGTGGGTCTAGAGATCTTGGTTGCCTGAGAACAACACTTTTACCAAGAGACAGAATAAGAGTATCACTAACCTTTATTTACAGCTGCCAGCTGGTGATTCCATCCCTTCATGATAGAAACTAGTATCTCATACTAGTAAGAGAAGAGGCAAAGATGATCTTACACGGTGGGGGGCAGGAAAAAACTCATTTGGCAATCATTTGTGGTCCGTCTTGCTATTCCCCTATCCAATATTAGTTGCAAATGAACAAATGCAGCAGCCACCACCTGAGAAGGACATGTTGAAAACAGGCAAACCCAGAAACCTCTGGAATCAGTATCTAGATCATCCCACTCTATAACCTACTTGGGCTAACAAAAATACTTTGAGAGGGCTTGGAGAATCTAGACTGGGCAGTGGGAGAGAGAAATGTTAGGTGTCACCTTGAGAATTACAACACTGGTGGAAGCATTACTTGTGCCATTTACCTTCTTCTAAGTTACTCCAGAAAGAGGCCAATAGGAATCTTAGGGAATCTATACCTAGCTGGGGTTGATGCATGTTGTAAGTCATGAACTTTGCTGAGTCACCCAGACTACCCTTCAGAAAGAAGGTAGTCATTCATCCAGCTACAGGAATTCTGTCATTGCTGGCTCACCACTGAGGCTTTCTAAGGAACTGCTCTTGGCCAAAGGAGATGCATCTCTTGAAGTTACTAACCTTCCTACAAGAGTCAGTCAATATCTAATGACCGCTGACTGCCATGGTACAATGGTTTAACTCCCTTGCCTCAACTTGGACAACCCCAAGGGTCCATCCCAACTCCAGAGCTCACTGCGTTACTGGCTAAGCTTCTATTGCTACTGTTGTTACAATCTACTCCTTCTCTCAGCCAACCCAACCTTGCTGACATCTATAGGAGATGTTCCCTATTACTTTCCCTGAAATTTCTTGCAGGCAAATTTTCATTCTAGAGTCTGTTTCCAGGGAAACTTACCTAAGACAGGAAACATGAGTACAAGCAAATTGGAAGAAACATGTAAAGAACTTAGTTAATTTTACGGTGCTTTGGAATCTTCAGGAGCCTGGTGGATATATGGACTTAAAGCTCACTGAAGTGATCTGGGATGAAAATGTCCATCGAAGGATGAATGGATAAAGAAGATGTGGTATAAATATACAATGGAGTATTATTCGGCAATCAAAAAGAATGAAATCTTGCCATTTGCAACTACGTGGATGGAGTTGGAAGGTATTATGCTAAGTGAAATTAGTCAGTCAGAGAAAGACAAAAATTGTATGACTTCACTCATATGAAGACTTTAAGAGACAAAACAGATGAACATAAGGGAAGGGACACAAAAATAATATAAAAACAGGGAGGGGGACAAAACAGAAGAGACTCATAAATATGGAGAACAAACTGAGGTGCACGGGAGGGGTTGTGGGAACAGGGGTGGGCTAAATGGGTAAGGGGCACTAAGGAATCTACTCCTGAAATCATTGTTGCACTCTATGCTAACTAATTTGGATGTAAACTTAAAAAAATAAAAAATAAAATTTAAAAAAAAAAGTGATCTGGGCTGGAAGTATATTTGTGAGGTAGAGACAGAGAGATGGTAACTGGTGTCACAAGAATACAGGCCACCCAGTGGCAAGTGTTTGAGTGAGAAGAAAACAAAGCGTAGGGTGGAATACTGAAACAAAAATGCAATGGGTGGGCAGAGGGTTAGAGTCCGGCAAAACAAAAGTGGACACTGAGGAAGGAAGAAAGCATTTAAGAAGGATCCTCAAGAGATACAAGTAATAGTGAGAAGTCAAGAGAGCTACGGTGTGAAAATTCACCTCTCACAAAAATGTTAGCATTGATGTCCCAGACAAGAACAAAACATAGTAGCGGAGGAAAAAGCCAGACTGCAACAGCTGAAACAATGTGTGCTAGAGATCTGGATTCGTGAACATCACATAAAACTTCCAAGAGGCTTAACTGTGCAAGAGAAGAGAGAGACGACTGAAGCAAGATCTGGGATTGAATGAGGCATTTTAAAACTTATTTTTTTTTTGTATCAGAAAATCATGTGAACACATAAACCACAAATTCCTAAATATAAAATATTTCTAAAATATTCCAAAGAGAGACAAATGAGGTGCTATGGCAGTTGTGCATGGATATATCTCCCCAACAAGAAATTCTAAAAGTGTTGAAAATAAAGCCCGTAAGTAGCAAAATATGTGTGGGCAGTTTGAAGAATCTCTAGTTCTCTTACTTTGTTTATTTAATGTTCAGGCTATTGCTTCATGAGAAGTGATATTAGCATTTTGCTGCAAGTTAAAAGCTATGAAAATATACTTGCTAGGGGAATATATTAAGGTGAATATAATAAAACTAAAATTTTAGTATTTAATATTTAATAAGTACAAACATTTAGGGTTAACATTTAATGTATACTTAAGTTATTGATTATAATACTATTTTCGACTAACACAGACAAGAGACCTGCCTACTAACTCTTATGTTTAATAATAAAAATATGTCTTTCAGTTTGTCCATTAAGAACTAGGAATTATGTATTGTATTAAAAACTTTTGATGTTCACACATGTAGGAGGAAAAGAAGTTTAGCTATTTTAAAGAGTTATCCCATGAAATGTTTGAGTACTTTAGGCTATATTTAAGTTTTAAAGCTCTGGGATATAGCTAGGGGCTAATTTAGTTCAGCATTCTAGACGAAGTGTTAGTATTTACTTAGCTGCCAATGATCCCTTCATAGCTTTCTAACAGCTGAATTTCTATTGACTTTAAGTGCCAACTATCCAGTCAGACATGGCTGTCCAGTGGTGAGGGAGAGAGGGAGAGAGAGGATGAAATCAGATGCATTGTATAAAGCAGAAGTAAAATGTTGAACATCAAATCACTAACAGCATTATGAAAATTTGGGGGCTTGGCCTAAATATGGGGATGGTATAGAGAAAATAAAAGGATGCCAACTTGTTTTGAAAGTCATTTTTTGAGCAAGCACATTCTAAGTGTTTGAACTTGTTTTGAAAATATTATCAAGAACAGGTATAAGCTTGAAGATTAGATATCTAGGTTAAATTCAGTTTAACAGTGTCAAATAAATTTAAGGACGGGGAAACTCATGTTTGGTTTGCATAAAATAAACTCAATATTCCCTATGTTGACTGAATACATATAAACAATGAGGTGTTGACTGGGAATCAAATGTATAGAAAACAAAATAATAAAGCAGTGATAGATTTCTGCATATACTGGATCTTCCCATATAGCTACTTTGAAAGAAAGTGTGTTGTTCTTTTCTTTAGGCCCCTGTCCCTCTCAGCTGTAAATAATTGATAAAGAGGCATAAATTCAAGTCAATGACAGCCATTCAATAGCTTGGTCAGCTAACTTTGGCTTGTGGCTTTTGTTGAATAAACTGAACAGATCACATGGTACTCAATGGACTTGAGAATCTAAGAACTAATTTCTTCATCTGTTGATAGATGTTAAAGCTAGACATGCATGTACTCTGTTGGGAGAGTACATGCAAAGCAGAGAAATCAAAGGCAGGTGCTCAAAATGGAGGTACACATGTAGGAGCGGGCGGGATCAGAGAAGAGAGGAAAGAGAACAGAGAAAATAGTATTTGGTCTGCAAATGTTCCATAGCTTCTTTCCCTACTGCAGCCTATGTTCATTTTTTCCCTAAGTTATCAGGCATCTGTAACTTTTCATACACTTTTCCTAAGACCATTTAAGTAATTCAAAGTGTCCAGAAAAAAAGGAAAAGGAAAGAAGAGGAAAGAAAAGGAAAGGAAAGGAAAGGAAAGGAAAGGAAAGGAAAGGTCATTTTGTAGAAAAGGGCAGAGAAATATTAATTTGAAGACTATACAAGAAAAATAAACAGGATAGGAAAACAAGAGGCCAGGGCAAATTAAAGGCAGCAAGTGATAAAATTTTTGTAAATATGAGTTTAAAAGGCAGTGCAAGATTTTGTAAACATTTTTGTAAACACTTTGATTTGAATTTTGATTGCTTTCAGGTTTGTTCATTTGCGTCCCTTGAATTGCTTGTCCAATGATGTGAAATAGATATTTCCCAATGTTGATGTAGAATCTGCAAATACTCCAGTTTACTTGTACAATGATACAGGTCTTTAAGTTTCCAATTTTAAATAACTAATTATCAGCATTTCTGTGTCTCTTACAATTTTACTAGAATATATGGTATATAGTCCAATATTTATCACAGAAGCCCAAAAGAAATATTCTTATCATCTTTGAGCACTTATTTTTCAGGGATAGTTTCAACACTTTATTTCTGATCCTGGCCACTTTATTTCTTCACCATTTCCAACAGTGCAAATATAATGGAATATAGTACTATAGGATTGAAATCTATGCTACACAGGGAATATATTCAGAATGCTATCATCTTTTACTGCATCTACTAGATATATTCACACTTGGCATATGATATGCTCATGAAAATGATGATCCCAAAAGAGAAAATGAGACACCAAATTCTCCTCCACACAATGGAGAGAAAAAAGGCAGGAAAGACATATGTGCAGATTATTTTTGTTACACTAGGTAATTGTGTGGATATCTTTAAGTCCCTAGCAACTGCTATATCTGACTTTCTGAGAATATTCTTCTCTTCCATGTTACATCATGATCTCCTGGGATATGACATATTTGATACATTATGTTTTAAAACAAAAAAATATAACATGTCAAGGGTTATTACACACCAGAAGCAAACAAAGGAGGTAGGAATAACAAGGTGTCCCCAAAGCTCCAGAGGACTTACTTCTTGGTGTTTGAAATATTATTGACTGGTTCAGTGCACTTGAACTTGAAAATAGAAAAGACTAATAATGTCATTATTCCAGGCTCTCCTTCTACTTAAGGGTTACCTTGGACTTCACAATAACAATCAAACTGAGAAAGGAGAAAAATGTAAATGAAAATGTCAAGCAATCTCACTATCAACAGATTTTGTCATAAGTTTTATAAAATCACAACCTGATGATTGAGTCGATCTAATATTCTACTGTATAAAGCTATGTAACTGAGATTTATAATTGATCCACGACATGCTTGTGTTGAAAATATTGTAGGTGCACTCAATGAAACTCTTGAACACTTAATGTGTGTTTGATGGAAAGATTAAGTCTAACTTCCCAGGCTAGTGAAGGAAAGAGCTTTACAAACAGAACCCAAATTCAACGTATGTGTGAAAGGAGGGGAGGCTGGCAGTCAGGGGAGTGGGGAGAGATTGACGGAGAGAGAGAGAAAAAAAAAACAGGTGAGCAGTGTGTGTTTATGTGTTGCTCCAATATTTGATCGGAAGATGATAATCCTCAGTTCATTTATTTCTCTAGACAATGCTGAATGCTTACTGATTCATCCTAGTCTCAGTTTCATGTTTTTTTCTCTACTAAACATTTGTTTGTCCCTGATTGAAACATTCTTCATCTTAGACATTGATTCTGCTACAGACTTGAACCTGCACATACAGGTAGTCTTTTCCTGAAACAAGATCCTGACCTCTTTATTAGAGAAAACTGCTCAATGGCCCATTTGTGTATTATTGCTTGGAAGCACTATACTTTACCCAAGGTTAAGTCAACTACTGCAAGTTGATTTTCCATAGTTCCACTCCTAGGTTTTGGGAGGTATCCTGCTTACTGCTTAGAGTGATGAATGCTCTAATAGAGGTAAGGAAATTGACCTGTGCAGCACAGAAGAGAAATACATCCAGAATGCCATTATTCTGAAGGATCATATTAAAATAAGGCTTTCCTACATGGGGAACTTAAAAAAGTCATGGTGTCTGATCTAAGCTGGGTATTCAGTAAAGAGAAGGTAGGAAGGGCATTCCAGGCACAAAGACAAACCTAAGTAAAAGCACTGAACCATGGAAGTTTATTCTGACTAGAAACAAAGACACAAATCACTCGGAAGACATATAACTGCCTTCTTGGAAATCAGAGTACACTTTTGTCCTCTCTGTCCGCCCTTATTCAAGAGAAAGATTTATCAATTTATTCATATTTTCAATAAGCTCAATTGTGTGCTCATTACCATGTTATAAACAAGAAATTGAACTTATGAATAAAGTATACTGCCTACTTCAAAACACCAACATCTCAGAGGAGGAAGAGAGCATTTGAATTATAATTATATATTATAAAATACATAATTATAACTATAATAAATGTGATAAAGATAACAGAGGCAGCCTCCAGGATCCAAGAAAATAACAAGTAAACCATCCTGGTTAAGCAGGATAGGATAAGTGGGGGAGGAAGCAGTTAAGGAAAGCTTCATGATGGAGAAGACAAAATTCCTGCTCTATTTTAAAACACTGGTAGGAGACTGAAGAGAAAAGATGAAATAAGAAAGTCATTTTAATTAGGGAAAATGACAAAGCAACAGAGATTACAGGTGATTCTGGAATATAAAGTGTAAGCCCGGGAGCAGTAAAAACTTATGTATGAGATGTCGAGAGATCATACCATGAAGGCGCTGCATTCCATGTTAAGGAGTTGCACTTTGCTACAGAGCCATAAGAGCAATTGTTGAAGATTTAAAAAGAGAAGGGACACAATCCGCTATACATATGAGACAGATCATTCCGTAGGTCTGTGGATGATGGATTTGAGAATGCATTATTAAAGGGAGGGAGGCCAGGTCACAGTATTTAATTGAGAGATGATGAGAAGCCTAATTAAGGCTGCATTATTAGGGACAGAGATTAGTGAGTATGCTGATCATAAAAAAATTATAAGGCAAATATGCCTGGCTTTGTGATTAAGCTGTAGGAGAGACGGGGGAGGAAACAAAGTTGAATTCACTTTCAGCTTTATAGCTCTGGGTTGTTTATGGACAGTGTTGTCAGCAAATAAGATAAAAAGGAAGAAGAGAATTATTATATAACTTTCAGACAGGACAAGCTTATCTTTGTTGCATTTCAAAGCACTATTAAAATGGCAAGAGGCATATAGGTCCATAAGAACCAGACAATGGAGAGAGAGGAAAAAAAAATGATGAAATAATGTTACTGCCTTTATTTATTTGTTTGTTTGTTTGCCTACTTATTTATTTAATTTATTTTTTTAGTGGGCTTCACACCTAGCCTGGAGTCCAACACAGGGCTAGAACCCATGACCCTGAGATCAAGATATGAGCTGAGATCAAGATTCAGACGCTTAACGGATTGAGTCACCCAAGCACCCTATAACTGTGTTATTTTAAAAGAAGAGAAAAGGACAGACATTTAAGAGGCACCCAGGTGGTTCAGTCAGTTAAACATCCAACTCTTGATTTCGACTTATGTCATGATTTTACGGTTCATGAGATCAAGCCCCACCCCACATCAAGCCCCACATCTGGTTCTGACACTGTGGAGCCTGCTTTGGATTCTTTCTCTCTCTCTGCCTGTCTCCCATTCATTCTCTCCCTCTCTCTCTCTCTCAAAATACATAAATAAATGGTACAAAAAAAAAAGAGGAAGGGACGGACATTTGAGCAGAGCAGAGAAAGATGGAACGTGACTGAGAAGAGGGATAACAATAGGAATAAAATCAGTCCAGTTGTCCTGAATCTTTTAAGTTTCAGGTTTGCATGGACCTTGGGGGCAAGTGGAGAACTAGACACTTAAATTAGAAGGATTGGATCAATAGCTGAATCTGCATCTGCAAAGAGACTTTTTCCAATAAGTTCACATTCATAGGTTCCAGGTGTTATGGGATATGAGCATATATTTTTGGGAGCCACAATTCAATGAACTATACACCCCACACACCCAGAGCAGAACACGTTGTTGTCATTCTTAAATATGAACTGGCAGCCAAACTTCAAAGCAAGTTGAGAAGGGGTGGGAAGTTAATGAAGAAGTGAAAGAAAGGGGAGATAATGAGAAGAGAGGAAATGGAGGTCAAGGTCCACGTAAAGGAGTTCTGTAGTTGTTGTTCAAGAAGAAAAACCAACTCACCATCTGCTATTAGAGAAATGGAGATGAAAACGAACAGAAGTGCATCATGATGGTTTATGCACAGGGAGCTTGAAAACATGTCTGTGGCCTTACTTGGCTTGTCGATGTACTGTGTCAGCCGGATCCTCCAGAAAGCAGACACTGAGGCACAGTCAGGAGCAGAACCGTCTTATTGGGGGATAGTGCCCATAATAGATAAATGGGGTAGAAAGCAGGATTGAAGAGAGAGCCTCAGAACTTACCACACACCTTTCAGTGTCTCAGCCAACACAACAGGAAGCTCCAGAATCAAGTCAGAGCAGTCCGTATTTGTGCAAAAACAGCCAGGCCATGGTTAGTCACTGATGGAAGGCTGCCCAGAAAGAGTGTGGACTGGGCTCAAATGCTGAGGGAAACCATGAAGATGCTGCCTCCAGAGGCTGCCAGCTCCCTGTCCTCCTTCGGATGCATCCAAGTTCTTTCTAGGAGGGAGAGCAGAGCAAAGACACTCCTTGGCGACTACCATCTGTAGGGAGGAATGTTTGCTATGAGTAAGGGAGAGCAAGAAATCTGTAGATGAATTGTCAAGAATATCTCACGTACTAAATGGTTATTGGTAGAATGGAAGCAGAGAGTAGATAAACTGGTATGTGACTCAAGTTGAGAGGAAATAAAAGATCCGAATAGTCATTTGATTTTACTGAGCACCAGAAAGTGCTTAAGAATGGGGCCAACATAGGTAAATTGTAACATGGATATCTATTTGGTAGGTGTTTTTTAGAGGGAGAAGGTGCTGGTGACTGCCTCTGGAGTAATAGATGTCCAAGAGCATTTTAAGACCTCATGAACTCTGGGGATAAGTCAAGGGGACCAGATATAAAGTCCCTTTTAGCACCTCACAGCTTTCCCTTCTTCCAACATCACTAAACACAGCTGTTATATAATCAGATGGTAGAGGGAGGGGAGGGATTTGCACCCAAAACAAGAAACCTGACTTATTAAGAAACCATATTTTTCCCTGATTTCCTTTTTCGCTATGCTGACGTCTGAAGATATACCATGATCTTTGTGAATAAAATATTGCTGTTTTCTATCATGACTATACTAATGTGAATTTGATAACATTAGTAATGCTTTGTTCTAGATTTTTTTTTCCCTTTTAACACTGCTGTATTTTTCATTTGGTGAACCAGACCTTCTTCTAAGTCTGGTATCCTTACATTCTTTAAAAGTAACTTTCTTTACCCCTTTTCTAAATGTTTCTGCTCTGAGTCTTCCTTCACCAGCATCTTAGAGGGGATGTTATAGTGAGGCCAAAGACAAAGGGCAGAGGAAGGCATAAAACGCCACCCAGGCACCTGGGTAGCTCAGTTGGTTAAGCTTCCGACTTCGGCTCAGGTCACGATCTCACAGTCCGTGAGTTCGAGCCCCATGTCAGTCTCTGGGCTGACAGCTCAGAGCCTGGGGCCTGCCTCGGATTCTGTGTGTCTCTCTCTCTGCCCCTCCCCTGCTCATTCATGTGCACATGCACCCCCATTCTTAAAAAATAAAGTAACATTAAAAAATTAAAAAAAAAAACGAACACTAATATTATGAAAGAAAGGAAGCAAGCAAGCAAGCAGGGCCTAGAGTGGAGAGTTTGTGTTCTGAAAGAGGGATACTACAGTGGATCATTTCTGAGTTAGAATCATTTGTATGAGAAGATGCAGTGTGTGAATCAAATGAAACAGAAATCAAGGCCACCGAAATGAAGATCTACTCTTTTCAGCAGCCTTCAGAGACATTAAACTCTCCCAGGATTGTGATAGAAGTTGGAACGAATCTGTAATAGGCAGAGATCCAAAATTTTCAGTGAGGGAAGGGGCATTCCTAGAAAATATTGATGCAAAAGATTAGAAAATGATAGAGTACAATCACATGAACCTCAAAGAAGGGTTTCATATAAATGAAAGAAAGTTGTTCCGGGATACGTAAGTAGCCAGTCAGGAGAGAGAAGGCTCATCATCACTCTTCCAACCCTCATTTCCTGTCACAGGGTTTGTGATGGCTTATGTACAGAAACATGAGTTCTACTGGCGAAGAGTATAGGAAAATCGGGGGTTTTAAAACATGCTCACTAATTATTTGATACTCGCCTTTCAAGAAGTGGCATTAAGTCCCTTCCATCTGAGAGTGGCTGAAAATAGTAACTCACTCCTAGTGAATAGGCTAAAGCAGAAACGATGCTGAGTGTGACTTTGGACCCCAAATCATTATTAAAAGCACTGAAACTTCCTCCATAATCCATTGTAGTGCCACATTGAGAGGCCTCTCAAGTAGTCTAGGGACAGACCTATGTTGCAAGGACCTGAGGTCCACTGTCAACAGCCATGGGAGTCAGATTCCTGAGTGGCAGGACCTTCTGGTGCCTTCAGCCCCAACTGACATCATGATTCCAATCACGTGAAAGATCTTGAGTCTCCCAGCAAAGCCAGTCCCAAATTCCTGACCCACAGAAACTGGATGATAATAAATGTGTGTTCTTTTAAACCATTACATCTGGGGTCATTCGTGGTATAGCAGAAGACAGCTAACACTGGTGGAGACACATTACACTGAGGGGAATAAGTGGGAGGACATTTTGTGAAAACTAAGAATGTCGGGAGTTTATTAAAAATTAAATACTTCTAAAATATAACAATAAAAAATATTAGAAGATGAAGTGAATATTTGGAGAGTCTGTAAGTATGTGCTTTCAAAAAAGACAAGCATATGACTGATGAAAAAAGACCAACAAATACACAGGGTATTTTTGTTAGAAACAAAATAAATGAACATTCTGAGAGACGTTTATGTACACGAGGAGAGAACGCTCTATGTTTCTAGATCGTGATGTAGCTTTGCAGAGCCTCAAAGTTTCCCATTAATTTTTTTTTAACGTTTATTTATTTTTGAGACAGAGAGAGACAGAGCATGCACAAGGGAGGGTCAGAGAGAGGGAGATACAGAATCTGAAACAGGCTCCAGGCTCTGAGCTGTTAGCACAGAGCCCGACGCGGGGCACAAACTCACGGACTGCGAAATCTTGACCTGAGCCGAAGTCGGACGCTTAACCGACTGAGCCACCCAGGCGCCCCTCCCATTAATTTTTAAATAATTGGCCCATATCACCTTCACGGAGTAAATATTTTGTCCATCATGAAAACCATTACTGACATCCTCACAGGTGTTTTTTATATGCAGCTGTCGAACCCTTAACATAGACATAATGGACCCCACACACACTTTGGACACAGCACTAAGTGATGTCTGATTCCTTGGGGCCACTAAGTGTTAATAAGCAAAACAAAGCAATCTCTAAAACCTTCCTAATCATCTGCTCTGATATGTATGAAGCGGAACTTGATTTTCAAGGAATATTCTTTAGTAGGCCCAGTCTTCAGTCTTGACTGAAGGCCCTTTATGCACGGGCAAAGAAAGCTCTAGCTGGTAAATGGAAGATGAGCGCAGAGACAAAAATAAAGAGATGTAGTGAAAGAGGATGGCTGTGAAGAAGATTGTGATTGGATACAACTGGCCTCAAATACTTAATTTTTACAGTACTTGGGCAAGGGGGAATTTATGAACCAGGTCAATTAAGTACTAAAAATAACTTTAACAAAAAAATGTGTTTCTATGGGAATTTTTTTAGTTGGGAATGAGAGATCTGAACAGAATTTTGGAACATAATCTGCTCACCTGCCAATCTATAGCTGCTCATGTAATACACGGCACGCCGCTATATGGTGTTCAATCACCACTAGTCATTTTCCACTCTCTCTGCAAGCCTGTAGAGAAAAGTCATGCGGCTCAAGAGGCCAAAGAAAAATGGGAAGGAAAATAAATCCCAGCCTTTTTCCTAAGCCTCACCAACACATTCCATTTACTTTTGTGTGAGTACTCACCAGCCACTGTTCTAAAAGTTCACAGTGCCTGCATGCTGTCCTAAGCTGCTTGGGGGCCCCCACTCTCCTCCCCAACCTAAACTTGACCTACACTCCCCTCCCCCCCACCCAGGTTTTCATAATCCTGGGTCATCTTTATATCAGGAGCTTTGCATTTGACTACTGCATCTAGAAACTCATATGTTATTCTAGCTCTTTTTGGCTTTGTTTTCACACACACTATAGATATGCACACTTATGCAAGAAGTGTAAAAGAGATACTGTTTTAAAAGAAAAGCTGAAGATTGCATAAGCATGCAGTATCTTGAGGGAAAAAAACCGCACCCAAATTGCTAATAAACATGTAAATAAAAGGCAAGAGAAGACTGAGGACAACTAAACATATTCAATGGTCACCAGAAACTACCAGGAATTTGAAAGTAAACATATTAAGCTCGGAACTGGGAAAGGAGTAAAAGTGTAAATCAGAGATTCAGATTTCTTTCAACTGAAAAATATTTGTTGCAAGTCTGACATTTTTGCTAGTGAGCTAAAGTTCTTTTGTAACCAATTATGTCTATCTCTTGCAGTAAAGTCATAGTTCTTCACAGGTGTTAAATGTTGAAAAGCAGACTTCTGTCGACAATGCGAATACAGTAAACCAATTTATGAACATGACAAAGATATCTTGAAGTGAAAAAAGCGGGTCAAAAAGAGCAGCTTTTATATTTTTGCTGTTGTAAAATGTTCAGGTAGCAGTCCAATACAAGGGCAAATAAATTCTGTATACTAAAAAGCTTTACAAAAATTCCCACCTATAACTAAAGCAATATAGTATGGCTTAATGTTGCCTATAAAATACTTGTGTGTACATATTAATTCATATGATTATTTGTGTGTGTGTGTGTGTGTGTGTGTGTGTGTGTGTGTGAGTGTGTGTGCACATATTATTTCACACAATTATGTTTCCTTGCAAAAAAATAGAAAAAAAAATCAGGGGCACCTGGGCGGCTCAGTTGACTGAGCATCTGATTTCAGCTCAGGTCATGATCTTGCAGTTCGTGAGTTCAAGTTCCACACCGGGCTCGCTGCTGTCAGTACAGAGCCTGCTTCATATCCTCTGTCCCCACCTCTCTCTGTTCCTCCATTGCTCATGCTCCCTCTCTCAAAAATAAGTAAACATTAAAAGAAGTAGAAGAAGAAGAAGAAGAAGAAGAAGAAGAAGAAGAAGAAGAAGAAAAGAAAGAAAATCCAAACTGACAAAACAGTACCCAACATGCTTTTGAGTGAAAAAAAAAGTGTTTAACTATGAGAAAGAATATAGATTAGTCTCATGAAATCCTTTACAAGATCAGGAGGTATGTGTTAATGTCATTACTTAAAAACTACTCCATTTTATCCCAGTTCGTAATTCCCACTACACCTGTATGGTAGTGTTCCAAATGATTCCGAGGAACTAGAAGTGGGCACCTCCTGAGAAACATGTATGAGTTACCACAGACACACAGAGAGAATCAACGGGGATAACTGACTGTGGTGATAATGATAGGTCTTTAATAGCTGTCCTTTCAAGTCTTCAGTTGTTTAAGAGTACTCCTGCTGCATGCAAGTAGGGTTTAACTGGTCTGAAGCTAAGCTCCTGCAGGAGATACTACTAGACAAAAGCCTGGTGGCCCCCAAATCCATTGCTTAAAGGAAAGAATTAAGGTCAACTTCAAAGCTTGGGCCCCAGTCCCAATTCACCCATGAACTACGATGTGGCAAGGAGTTTGTCATATGACATAACTGCAACTGTATGTCTTCTGTCTCGGCTCCCAAACATATCCATCTAGAGAAGAGAATTTTCCCCTCCTGACTTCAACCCCTACCTACACTGAGCTGGCAACAGGGCTGCCTGGATTCAAGGTTCAGAACCATCATGTTATTTTTGCATTTTCGCCCCTCCTACCACTGGAGAAGCCTTCTCTTTCCGAAAGACTCACTGCCCAAGGACAGCTGTCTGTTTCCCTTAAAGCTCACTTCTGGTCCCGTGAGCTCACTTCAGATTTCTATCAGCTAACTTAGAATGTGGTGACCAGTCCATAGGACTGCATGCCTGTGACTGATTTTCATCTCTGAAAATTTCAACAATAAATGTTGTTATGGCAAACCTATTCTTTCTGCTGGACTCTGCCCTTTTTTGCATGAGAGTAAGAGCACATTAATTTGGACAGGCAAAGAAATCACCGTGTCTTCAGCTCTGATTCCTTAAACAGACTTTAATCATCTAATGACAATTTGAAGTCTTTTAACGAATTGTAGTTGAACAAAAATGTTCTTTATCCATCTTTCATTTGGATCACAATGCACACAAATGAATAATATAAATAAATAAATAAATAAATAAATAAATAAATAAATAAATAGAAATAAAAGGTCAAAACATTTGTGTCTACTCATATTCTATTTGCTAAAAATGATTTACTTCCAGCTATCATTTTGATTTGTTTATAAATAAAAGAGGAGCAAAAAAAAAGAAAAAAGAAAAAAGATGAGGTAAGGGTTTCAAATATTAACTTCTCTATTTAACATTTACCCCCCTAAGGCAAGTAAGTCCCTCTTACAAATATATGATAAATGAGAAAAAAGGGAAAAAGACTTATTGCTTTGGGACTAAGAGAACAGCTATGTAAGTGAACTCATCATTTTTCATCTTTTCTTTCATGTTGTGCATTTTTTGTAGGTTTGCTCAAAATTGAAAGTTAAGTGGATCTAAAAACAACATGTAACATTTGTTTTACGATCAATATATGATGTTCTGACAAATCGAAAGAAATGGTCAGTTTAAAAACTATTAATTTAACACAAGATTCTGATTTATGATGCAAGCAAACCTTTAAACTCTTCATTAAAACAATTGGACCTCTATATCTTACCAATGTCTCAGCTGAAATATTAAGTAATGTAATTTATCATTTAAGAATTACTATATTGCACTGAAAATGGATTTAAATGACACCATTAAAATAATGTCACCACCGAGAAGCACTATAAATGATCTGACACTCAGTCCCTTCAAATACCTGAAATTAAGATGAAATAAATTTTTACTTTGCTACATTCCTCAATTGTATTGATATTTTATGAATCATTACATTTTAGATGCATTACGCTATGGGACACTCAATATCCTAGGAGAAAAAACAACTCTAGTTGCTCTAGTCTAAATCGTCTGATTCTTGGGGTGACAGAATTCAGATCTGTTGAAAAGTAATGATTCCCAAGTAATCATTCAATAAGAAGTTGCTGAGTGAATGACATTAAGAGGAAGGCAACATATCTGGAAAATGCATCATGATGTCATTAAAAAAGTTTAATAAAATTCTCTCAGTGCAAACTGCAAGTGATTATATGTACTAAACTCTGTGCCATGAGAATGACCCAGAATGTTCTACACTCAGTTCCCTTCTCCATCCTCCTTTCCCTCCATGCTTTCCTCATTCTCTGTGTTTCACCCATGCTGTCCTGCCTTCATTGCCATACACAGAGTGTTCCTTCTTCTTATGAGCATTTGAGATTGCCTTTATTCAAATTTTGTTCTTCTGCTTGGTCCCTTGTTAATCTATTCATTCTTCATAATCATACTGCAGATCTCCCTGGAGAGAAATTTCCTTTCTTCCTCTGACCAGGTCAAGCTCTCCTCTTCCACCATTTCATAGTACTGAATATTTTTCCTTTTCCATGTTTTCAGTTACATATTTACTTATGTCATTTTTGAATTTACTTTTGTCACATTCCTAAATTGTAAGTTCTATGATGGCTGGTATTACTTCTTGTCTGTTCAAACTGTACCCTTAGTGCACAATGACAGACAAAGAGAAAGTGCTCAGTATTTGTTGAATGGATGGATGGATGAAGGGATGGAGGGAGGGATGGATAAACAGATGGATGGGGATGGATCACAATTTGCTGTATAGTCAATTAATAATGTTACAGATCAAACGATATATTTTATTATTTTAGTATGCTCATCGTCCTTGAAATTATTATATTAGTACATCTGTATGTAACAAGGCAAAGAAATGTAGAAGGGAACACATTCTGTCCAACTACATACAGTGATGTCCCTAAGACCTCTGTCACTAACACACACATGGTATACATTGCCTCAACATTATAACATGATCTCTGGACACTAGGAATGGGGTGATAGAAGGCACTTGTCCAACCATGAGAGTGAAAATGAACATTAATATATGGAATATATTACATAAATTCTGAAGTACCAGTCTTCGTTCTCCTTGTATTTCGATTCAGTTAAAAAACTGAAGCTCCATCAATATGAAAACTTAAAATTTCAGAAACAATTAGAAGCATATTCCACTGTCATGTTAGTGTCCACACATTTCCATCATCCTCATCAATTTCAGTCTCATTGCAACAAACATAAACAAAAACGAAACCAAAACCAAGAAATCAAAACAATACAAAAACAAAGGATGGTAGGCATAATCTTAGTCCAATACTTTTTTTTCAACTGGAAGAGTATCATTAAAAGGGTGTTAATTCTGTCATCCTTTTTAAATTTAAAAAACAAAAAAACCTTTTGAATTTAAAATCAACGTAATATATTGCTATCATATACATGACTGCTTTGCAGGGTGTCCTTGGGGACTGACGACTAGTGCTCCCAACAGTGAGATATAAAGTATTTGTATTTACTTTGAGTAAAATGGCCCAGTTATTCGCTCTTTCCTTGCACTTCACTTCGTGCCATATAACTCCCCTTGGTCAAGAAGAGAATAACCAAATAAGAATTAGAATGTTTTTTTTTTTTTAATTTTTTTTTTCAACGTTTATTTATTTTTGGGACAGAGAGAGACAGAGCATGAACGGGGGAGGGGCAGAGAGAGAGAGGGAGACACAGAATCGGAAACAGGCTCCAGGCTCCGAGCCATCAGCCCAGAGCCCGACGCGGGGCTCGAACTCGCGGACTGCGAGATCGTGACCTGGCTGAAGTCGGACGCTTAACCGACTGCGCCACCCAGGCGCCCCAAGAATTAGAATGTTTAAATCAACTTTTACATTCCTTAACCCCCTCCCTCGATTTTGAATATGTAACATTTGGGATGCCACGATAAAACTGAATAGATTGACCTGCTTTTTGCAAGAAAGTCTTCTAAGTATGTTTAAATGAAAAAAAAATTCCAGTCATATAAAATAATTTAGGAAATGGTACTTTGGGTTTCCCGAAAGTTATCCATGATAAAATAAGTAGATTTGTACTAAAACTGATAAATGTTAACATAAATTTTAAAAGCCAGCCTCTTGTACTTGAGTAATTTTGAGTAATATTTACTATATATTTTCACCAAAATATTTTCACCAAAAGTTCAAAAAAAAATTTAGACCATGTATTCCTTATAATTTTATATGCATATATATTGCTTACCATGATAATAGGGGTAATAAAAGTCGCAATATATTCTTTAACTTGTAGTAAAAAAAACTATATCTATATCTATATTTATATCTCTATATCTCTATATCTGTATCTATAACTATATCTATAACTATAACTATATCTATATCTATAACTATATCCATATCCATATCCATATCCATATCTATATCTATATCTATATCTATATCAATAAGCAGTATAAGGAGGTTCCTGATCAGTGACTACAGTTTTCTTGGAATCATTACAGTCCATCAATTATTTCAAAAGTCATCATATTGGGTCACTTGGGTGGTTCAGTCGGTTAAGTGTCCGACCTTGGCTCAGGTCATGATTTTGTGGTTTATGAGTTTGAGCCCTGTGTTGGGGGCTGTGCTGACGGCTCGGAGCCTGGAGCCCGCTTCAGATTCTGTGTCTCTCACTATCTCTGCCCCTCCTCTGCTCATGCTCTCTCTCTCAAAAATAAATAAAAACATGCTAAAAAAATTTTTTTAAGTTATCATATATTCGAAACCACATCAGGTCTATTTTACAGATCATTCATTCATTCATTCATTCATTTATTCTTCTCTGGCCAACAGAGAAATGTTTGCGCTTTTAAGCCAATAAAACCTGTACAGTGTACCGTAAGATATAGATGTATACTTAATTGCAACATACTTAAAGTTTTTCAGGATTTCTTTCAAATATTTGAGATTATTTTAAGCCAACTGAATTCCAGATTGACTGGCAACCTACGTCTTCTGCATTGATTAAAAATAATGGTCTTGGGGCGCCTGGGTGGCTCAGTCGGTTAAACGTCCGACTTCGGCTCAGGTCATGATCTCACGGTCCGTGAGTTCGAGCCCCGTGTCGGGCTCTGTGCTGACAGCTCAGAGCCTGGAGCCCGTTTCAGATTCTGTGTCTCCCTCTCTCTCTGACCCTCCCCTGTTCAAGCTCTGTCTCTCTCGGTCTCAAAAATAAATAAACGTTAAAAAAAAAAATAAAAACAATGGTCTAAAATTTTACTATTAAAGGTTAAGGAGATTTTTTTTTAATGAAAATATAGTTATAGTATAGTAAAAGGTGCTCATTTACTCACACTTTAAAGTTCATAATTAGTCCAACAAAGTAAAAATGTTCAATCACACTCAAATATGATTAATCTCATCAAAGGAAATAAAAATGTAAAACCAAGACAAACAGGAAATTAAGTAGCAAGGAAATTAAAAGATTCAGAGTGACTTTAATCCTTTCTCAGATTCTGAGTTTAATTGCCAGTTGCAGAGTAAGCTCAATTATAAAATCGCGCTAAGAAAACTGACTTTTTAATTTTAGGTTAATTTCATGGGTATGGATGGAGCATTGGTTGGAAAATCTGAAGAAATAACAGTCCCTTTATGAAATATAATTAAAAGTAGTGTTCTCACAACAAGTACAGTGTTCCAGCAATTGTAAAGTCAAATATATGCTTATCAAAAAACCAAAAAGTACTAATATTTAATATGTATCTTTTGTTACCTTCAAAAATGTACTCTTTGAAATGTAGGTGGATGGCTTTAATCCCATAAATCATCCACTTAAGCAAAAATAATATTTAATGATGAATTAATTATAAAAGGTCTCATAACAATTTTTCTATGAGAAAAAAATTGTTTAGCAACCCAAATGGTTTGAACTGAATTAAAGCACCATATTGTGTATGCTGAGTCCACATCTTCTCACAGATTAACATAATAATGTGATAAATATTTGAATGTAATCTTTCTACCAAGGCAGTTTTCCAATCCCATTTAGGAAAAAAAAAAAGTACAGTATGTGTCTCGTTTCTTTCAGATTTATTGTATGAAAAATACTGTTTTGTACAATAGAAATGAAATCATTTATCTGACCAATTCTTCAAGTCAATTTTCTGGTTTATTATTTGCTCATTCTTCACTGTGGCTTAACTGCGTATACAATCATCCTACATATTGATATTCCAAATTAGGTTTGTCAAATCCCTAAAGAATTAAGAGTCAACATTTTATAATACCCACAGTCAATAGTTCCTTATTTAGAACTCGAGGTTTTTGCTATTGTGATGTGTTTTGAAGCTCTCAGTGAATTGTCTTGATTTTTTGATCTTTCAAAATGTTTTAGTTGATTTTTAAATTTTTATTTTACCTGTTTACCTATTTTCTCCTGTAATCACACATATAATTTATATGCATACATATATGTGAAATTATACAGAATTCATTTTATATATGTATACAAATTTGAATTATTAACTATGTAATCACACTTTCACACATATATAAGAATTTCAAGAGAGGGAGATAGCCTGGTTCATATGATTTTTAGCATTAAGAAGTCTATTTAGAAAAACCTCTATCTTTGTATATTTGTTCTAGTATTGCTCTCCATTTCTTTTTATCGTTAATAGCCACCTCCCCAAGCTACATGTTATAGGAATCATTCTTAAAGAATCATTTCAACTCCCTGATCTTTGGTCCCTGCTATAAATTGATTCTACACACAGCAGTCTAATGAAATCATATAAAAAATACTTTTGTGATTCTAAACCATAGAAACATATAGATGTTCCTTTCGTGAAAGATGAACTTAAACCCTGGTGTGATTCTTTATCTATTCACATTATTTTTCAGGAATAAAGTAGCAAAACCACAAAGCCCAGAGAGAGCGCTTGGGTTAAGTGTTTGTGTAACTCTTTTTCTCAGTATGCAATTTCTTATTCTCCTTCTATATTTCTTTAACTGACTCTCTCAGTATGTCCTCGTTATATCTTCCTTTAGCAATGCTTCAAAATACTGTCATTAGTGAAAAGGCCCTTTGCTCTGACAGCAAGTGATGAAGGTGTAAATTACATGAGTAGAAGAAGAAAAGATGTGCCCTAGGAATTTAAACCCATTTTGCCTTCATGATTCAGACCAATTCATTCAGTGAGCTAATGAGCTATGAGAAACGAGATACATTTTAAACACACTGCTCAGTGTAGGGAATGTTTTACTAGCCTTGGTTCTATCATTAGAGTTGTGGTCTCAGATACTGAATTAGGAATTAAGAATACGTTTGATTAATGTCTTTCATTTTTAGAAAGAGTAATAAAAACAGTGAGAACTACCAAGAATTTTTTTCTTTTTGAGAAATATGATGTATTTAACATGCCTTTTTAATGGCCAATAGTATTTTACTTTTTGTGTATCTGTTTTTATACAACTTGCTTTATTCAAAATAATTTGTGGTTAGCAGGCTTTATAAAAATAGCCTGCTTGAGAACTGGCACCAGTGATATAGAGAAAAATAATTATATGTGATTGAGAGTGAGCCCAAAGGTCAGAGCAATGGTAACAGACAAGTCAAATTAAGTGTTAGGTACCATAGATTAATACAAATGTAAACTTAACGCAGAGGGAAACAGAGAAGATCACAAAAAGGCTTTCCTGATAATCTCATGCATTTCAAGGAAGGAGTTCTTTAGTATTTCAAAGATTACATTACAGAAACATGGTGAAGTAGAAGCATATTTTCTGTGAAGTCTAAAATACAAGACCATCTTTCTACCTGAAGTAGGGAGTTTTGTTTTGTTTTTTTGGTGAAGTAAAATTATTTGACTTAACAGTAACATGACATGATCCCATTATTATTGAATCACTGTGAGCATACTGTTTGTATAAGATACTGGATTTTAACCACAACAAAATATCACAAATATCGCTATTTTTTCTCTAATAATTTCCAAATAATATATGGCACATTTAAGGGGCACAGCTTCCCATTTCTAGATGACTTATGAAAGTGACCAATGAATGCCCTGTTCTTATGGGCAGGTAGTGAAAAGTCAGAACCAATTATAGCTGTGCCTTCACTAAGTTACAGAAGTGGGGAGGAAATACCGAGAAAACATTATACCTAAAGTATTTGAAGTAAATAAACCTTTAATTTTTTCTAGGTTTCAGGAAGAAACAATCCTTGCTATTTTACAATTGTATTTTTAGAGTGCAGCATCTTCCTTTTTCATTTACCTTTTCTGCTTAATTTAGGTAAAATTAATAATAATAGTTGATACTTACTGAACATGTACTATGAAAAAATTTTTGAGTCTTCCACTAAACCCATCTTCCTGTTCCTTCGTAGGAATAGGGTGGTTCAAAGCATGAAGCTTTCCAATTAGAGAATTGATTTCTTAGCCCACTTTACAGGTACACATAGCATATGTGACCCAATTTTCCCCATGAAAGTGATTGGCAGTGTGCCACTTTGGAGCCTGAGTCTGTAAGACTGTGACCTCTCCATGTAGTCTCTTTCTCTTTCTCTGTTGCATGGAACTAGACTTCTAGAATCGCCTGTGTAACATGCAGATGATCACAGGCTGTTTGTTAATGCCTTCCAGGAAAACTGTCATTGTGAAAAAAAAAATGCTTCCTTGTTTCTTTTTACTTATTATACTATAAAATGCTTTAAAAAATGTAATAGGTTAGCCTTTTACTGCAGCTAATAAGTTTAACCTGTGTCATGAAATCTTCTAAGGACTTTATAACTTAATCATCAAAACAGTTATGTGGGTACGCTCACTGTCACGGTTTAGAATAAAGAAGCTTAGTTTCATTTAGATGAAGTAAGCTGCCCATCTTCACTATGCTACTGCCATATTTGAGCAACCCTAAGGCGCACATTTTTTCCATATCATAACATCTCTGAAATCAAGATGTATCTCGAGATAACTGGTATCTTACAAATCATTTGTAGGAGTTGCTTGTGTGTGTCTACAGGATAATATAATGATGTATGCTCTAAACACTGATGTCTTAGGTTTGGTGAAATAAGTAAACATGGTTGTAGGTATTCAAACCCAGGCAGTCCTGCTCCAGGACTTTTCATGTGAACTACTGCACTTAACAAACAGATGACTTCACCATAATACAAAAGTGGTGTCTAGGAAGGGTAATTCTGTATATTTTTTAAGTTGGTTTGATTATGTTTATTTTCAGTTTCTCCTATCTTTTCCAGTTTTTATATTAATAAATAAATGACTTTTAATCTTCCAGCATAAATTGACTGCTTTGCTAAAACTTCCAAACAAATAGTGATAGGTGGGAAGGTTTTTGCAATTTTTTACATTATTTTCTTGTTGATGCAAGAATACAAGACAGGACCAAATCTCATCCTTTAGGATATGCCCTGCCATAATGGAATTAATAAATCAGATAAAATGAATAGTTTACAAGTAAGATACCTTTTAAAAACCATCTCAATACAGTAGGTACAGCTTCTCACTAAGTTCTTGCCCAGGTGATGATGCATTTTTCCTTCCTCCTTTCTTTCCCTCTCTCTCCAATCAATCAATCCTGTTTTTCTTTGCCTTCTTTAAAAATATATATATATTTTTGAGGGGGCATAGGAAGAAGATTCAATTTTAGGAGTTGGAAAGGTTTTGAAAAAATCAGAAGTGATAAAACTATGTAACATACTTTGGTTTATCAACTAGACTATGAACTCCTTGAAGAGACATGGTGAATGATTTTTTTTTTTTTTCTCTCTGCTCCAAGTCTTGGTACAAACCCTACTAGCTCTGGAGAATCTGTTAAATGTAACTGCATTTTGAAAGAATAAAAATGGTAAATTTTTTCCAATTACTTAATTCAATAATATTGATCACCTACTATGTATCAATCAGCATTTCTGGCAGAATTCAAGTATAAGAAACATATATAGGGTTATTCTAAAGTTAGCGACTATTTATGTAAAACTTAAAAAAAAAGGACCAACATTTCCATTGTATATTTCTCTTAGTGTTTTTAATTTCCCTCATAAATTTGGACTGAGCTTATAAAAACATAATTCCCCCAAATCCATTTTTATGTACTTAAACATACAAACATACGATTTCCAAAGAACATTCTACTTCAGACAATATTTCCTAAAGAAACAATCCTAAACATAAATATATATATAATATATTTACTAATTTACTAATATATTACTAATTTACTAATAATATGTATATATATATACACACACACATACATATTTGAAACATAAAGCAACAAATTAAAACAATTTCTAATTTTCTATATACATATATATAGAGAGAGACAGAGAGAGAGAGAGAGAGAGAGAGACTGTATCACAATAAAAAAGTCGACGTCTTGACATTTTGATACCAGGGTGTATTTTTCTTCTCTTAATTTAACTTTTCTGTGATTACAGAAGTCTGCTCTGTATAGGTCTTAGTACTACTGAATAGGAATAATGAAATATAGTGTAATGCTTTTTTTGAGCACTTCTGAAGGCCAATCAGTATGCAACACAATTTATAAGAATTATTACTTCATTATTCATTGATATTGAGATCAATATCATTGATATTGAGATATTATACTATTATTCCCATCTTATTACTGAGGAAATAGCCCAAGTAGATGAAATTTTACAAAAAACTGCAAAATAGAGGAACCAGTGCTGGAGCCCATGTAATTCTTGAACTGTGTTTTGAACAATCAGTTGTATAATTTTCCCTGAAATGTAATATCTCTGTTCTCAAGCAGCAGAGAAAACAGTACATACGTAGGAGACAATGTTAAATACTGTTCTGTAAAGAAAGTAAAAATCAGCTTGAACTGAAAAAAGACAAAGACCCCTTTCATGAATCAGCCCAGGGAAAAGGGTGTGAGCAGACACAGAAAATGACAGCTACTAAATTAACAGGAAATGTATCTCCCAAGTCATATAGAAGCTGTAAAATGCATTAATGATCTCCTTTTGGAGAGACTACTATTTCTTACCAATCACACTTCCAGCCTCTCTCTGCTATTTATATTTATAATTAGAGATACCTAATTACTAAGTCATCTTCACTTTACGCCCAATGACTAATTAGTCTCCACTTCTAATCTTGCCTTAGAAAAAGTGACTGATCCCAAACTAATCCTTTCCTTAGGCCTTTCTCAAAATCATTCCATGGGAAGCCAAACCTTATAAAAGATACTTCTCTGAAAAGTTACCCTCGCTGCATCATGTCCCTGTATCTGACTTGTTTGACCACATGGATTTAGACTTTATCGCATGGATTGCCTTAATACAGAAAATGATATGGTGAATACTGTTAAACAAGTTTAAGTATTATGTAGTTGGAGCAGTGAAAAGAAAGTGATTACTTCTGGGTTAAAACCAATGAAAGTTTATATACAGAGTCCTTCTAGAGGCAGGCTCTAAATTGGAGACCAATCTGGTTGCCTGAGTAGATTTCAGGATAAAGGAACAGTTTGAACATGGAAGGACATTGTCAGAAAACACCAAAGCATTCTGCTTGGTTTGAATTAGGTTTAAGGATATTCGTTCTGGAAAGGAAAGTTGGAGATACAATGTGAAATGTCTCAAATACTACAAAATAAAGGTTAGACATGTCTTCTGTAGGCCATCAGGTTGGACACAAAGGCATATGAATGGTGTACGATGGGCACATCTTTGGATGAAGGCCAAAACAAATCTAATGTCAGTTAAAGAATGGACTTCGATGTGTGAAATTTGAGACAGGGAGAACATTTAGGAAGCCATCGCAAAAACTGAGTGGATGTTCCATTGCCAGAATAACTGAAGGAAATATATATGTGTGACAATATTTGATGAGAGACAAAAGAGAGAGAACAACAACAAAAAACTGTGGTAAGATTTTCAGTAGAAAACAGTGGCAGTCTCAAGAGTTTATGACATTATTTTCCAAGAGAGGAAGATGAATGATTTTTTGTGTGATAGGCTGCCAAGAGCAGGCACTGAACTGAGATGGAGCTAACCAGCTGACATATGAAAAGAAGGATCTAGAGCAGAAGCAGAGTATCTGAACTGGAAAGGACCCTTTGAGGGTTGTCACTACTGAAGTGATTTTTCCAAGTACATCAGTAGAAAATTTAAAAGAAATAATGTGAAATGAGAGGAATAAATCCATTTAGGAACCACAGTTTTGGAAAGAGCAAAGAACAAAAATCTGGCAAATAACCGAATAAAAAAAACGATGAGAGACAGAGAACAAAAGTATATGGTCTTTAAAAATAAAGAGTTCCAGGGCGCCTGGGTGGCTCAGTCCGGTAAGCATCTGACTTTGGCTCAGGTCATGATTTCACAGTTTGTGAGCCTGAGCCTGGAGCCTGTTTCAGATTCTATGTTTCTCTCTCTCTCTCTCTCTCTCTGCCTCTTCCCAGCTTGTGCTCTGTCTCTCTCTCTCTCTCTCTCAAAATAAATAAATAAATAAATAAATAAATAGGTAAATACATACATACATAAATGAATAAACATTAAAAAAATTAAAAATAAAGACTTCCAGGAAGAAAGAAATTGACAAGTGTCATATAGGTCATCGAGTGTGAGAAGGAAGAAAATAAGATGCCCCATTCAGAAAGTACTAAGACATTCAAAATCTTTTTCTAAAGCTCTCTCTTATATTGAGGGAGGATATTAAATAATATATTACCATATTTAAATTTATAGCATTTTCCCCAAATCTATACCCCTTCCTAACGTCTCATTTATTTTATGACCTTTCAAGTCCAATATTTCTATAAAGTGGAAGTTCTTAGGAATGAAGGTCCCAGCAGAACACGGCAATGCAGTGTTTTATTGAATGAACACAGATCTGTGCTAGGAAATAAAATGCACTGGCAACTGGTGAGCATCTCCGAAGCACCTGCTTGTATTCAAAGCACTGTGTTATCCCCACTGTTCTATGAATCCATTACTTAAGAACAATTGATTTTCTATTTAAGTATAAACTTTCAAGGTCACTTAAGTCTAAAGAGTATATATCATATATTTGAACACTGTGGGTAACTTCAATAAATGTTTCATCTATAATCTCTCCTCGGCACACATATCTGATTTATTGTAGCCTCATTGCTGCTAACTCACCTTATAAGTGAAATGCCAAACAGGTTAATTTTCCCTGTGAATGTGAACACTTTTATCACTTACCATTTTTGCCGGTTTTTCTTTTTCCTAATACAGGTACACCACTCTCAATGCAAGAGCTATGTAACATTTTGTAACTTACCTTTTATCTGTTGAGTCATTCTGGAAACTGCCTAGAGCACCTTTAAGGACAATGCTGGGTCAATTACTGTAATCACTTCCCACCTCTTTCTCTAATAGACATTTGCCATTTTAAGTCACAGCTTAGTTCTGAATGGTCTCTTGATTTTAAACCTCTTGTTGAAAGATTCACTCTCTTCTCAGATAAGAGTCAATTTATTAATTTTTTCCAGAGCTTTTGACATATTTGAAAAAGTCACCTTCTCTTCACTTTACATATCATTTTCACCAGGTAATCACTTCTCTATTAATTTAAGTGGAAAAATCTTCCCTGATGTTCTTCATAAAAACTTTTACATTCTCCCATTGCCTTCCCCTAACACGCTGCATTCTACAATATCCTTATTGATGCATTCTTCATTTTATCTGCAGTAAACAAGAATCATGTTTGTTTTGTTTTTTTCTTGCTGGGCTACTCTTCTCCACTTCAAATCCTTTCTCAAAATTCACATACTCATTACATTCTCAACTCTCCAATGGCAAACGCATAATTGCTAAAGAAAAAAAAAGGGAGGAGGGTGACAAGTGGGGCCCAGATTGATTTTCTGTCACACAGAAGTTAATGACTATGGGAAAAATCTTGCCTTCCTAAACACATGTGAAGAAACCACTCTTCACAGTATCTAACAAGTATTTTTACATGCTTTGATAACTTGTGTCACTTTAGATATATACAAAACTATTCAAAGTTGGGGCGCCTGGGTGGCTCAGTCGGTTAGGCCTCTGACTTCGGCTCAGGTCATGATCTCACGGGTTCGTGAGTTTGAGCCCTGTGTTGGGCTCTGTGTTGACAGCTCAGAGCCTGGAGCCTATTTCGGATTCTATGTCTCCCTCTCTCTGCCCCTCCTCCACTCATGCACTGTCTCTGTCTCTCTCTCTCAAAAATAAACAAACATTGAAAAACTAAAAATATATATTATAAAATATTTATAAGGAATTTACTTCCTTCCTGTGCCTATGTTTTATTTGCATCCAATTATGCCTACTTTCCTGAACACACGACTAGAAACTTTTTTACTAGTTCTCCAAAAAGTTCTTTTCAAAGCTCTCCCTCCTGACTCTTTAACCTATACATATATTTTTAAGGACTGAATATTTTTGTCCTTGAAAAATTCAAATGTTGAAATTCTAACCCCCAAGTTGATGGTATTTGGAGGTGAGGCCTTTGCGGGGTGATTAGGTAATGAGGGTAGAGTCCTCTGAATGGGATTAGTTCTCCTTTAAAAGAGATCCCAAAGATCTCTCTCCTCTTGTTCTCCCACGTGCCAGAAGCCAAGCTATCCAACCAGCCTGATGGCAGGGCCCAGGTGGTGGACGGATCGGGACTGCATGGGCGGCCCACTGAAAGTGAAGCTTCTTGTACTCCTGCTTTTATGTAATTTGGCCTTAGCACTGGTCAGGGCAGCCCCCCTACCAATGAAAGTACCTGGGGATCTGTTGGTTGGGGATTGCCCACGACAGGCCCCTCCCCACCTCCCCCCAGCACTCCCCTCCCCGGGAAAAGAACCATTGGGGAAAGAAATAAGATTCTGCAGGGAAATTATGCGGCCCTACATCTAGCCCTTGCCACCCCCTATAAAGACTCCTCTACCTAATGGAAGGATAGCCCCATGTATTTTCCAGCCAAGGAGGGGACAAATGGGTTCAAAATCCTCACTCTGGCAACAAAGGAATGTATCTGTGGATACAAGTTCCTCCGACCCCTAGGCCCACTTGGCCCCCAGGAGGCATTCCAGATGATGATTGGACCTCATGGGTTAAGGTACAGAATGGTTCATTATTTCCTAGGTATACATTGTCTCTCTGGGAATGCATAAAGGCGTGGGATCCCAGGGCCCTCTTGGCTCCCTCCCGGCACCCCAGACCAAAGCGAATACTTTTATTCCTTATACCGCAAATGGTTCAAAGAAACAATTAAGAAGTCATGTCACTATAAATGTTCCACTTGAGGTGTTGAGAGCTAGATGACCTTTCGTGAAAATAGCGAAGCAAACACTTTATAAACTATAAATAAACGTAGATACATAATGAAAGTAGTATGAAGCAATTAATCAATAAGCAAAAGGCAGGAGGGAACGTTACAAAGAAATAACCATGAGGTTCCTTAATGGGTGATTACACAAAGGAACATTTTTAGAATTAGGTAAAGTCGAGAAACATAGATGACGCACGCTACAAGGAAATTACTAACAAATATAATGCCACGCTTGCCACAATAAAGTGGCCAGTCTAACACACTGCTGTTGTCTCAGTCCATTTGTTATTTTCGCCCATGCCATTCATCCTTCAGGAACCCCTGGACCTGCTAGGGCAGGACCCCGGCACCCATGTGAGCATATAATGAGAAGACAATTGTTTGCAATCCAGAAGGAAGTAACTTCATCCGAACCTGACCTTGCTAGCACCCTGACCTTGAACTTTCAGGCTCCAGAACTGTCAGGAAAAAAAAAAAAATCTGTTTTTATAAACCACCTAGTATATGGTACTCTGTTAGAGCAGTCCTAACTGACAAGGACACACTCCTTAATGCATGCCTAATGTATCCGTTCTCCAAGAAGACTTCCAGCCCCCCAACCTCTGCCCTCAATCCTGTCCTGACCTGGTGTCTAAATCGGTTCACCTTCTGCTAAATCTCTCGGATTCCTTTTTTCACGTTGCTACCTATGCTTTTGTCTGAACTCATAATCTTATTACATCTTAGTTTGCTACAAACATCTACTATACTGTCAATGAGTATTTTCAACATTTCTCAGGTAGGAAACAAAACTCTACCTTTTCTGCTCCATGTCCAAACTTCTCAGGGAACATAATTTCTCTCATACCCATTATTTGGAGAGCTTCACTGTCTCAGGATAATTGGCATCCCTGGAGTTATTTCTGTCCAGAACCTCTCCCAACAAAACTAACAAATTACCACAGTATTTTTGAGCACTTACATGTAGATAGAATGACATCACTTTCCTTACAATTCATTCATGCATTTTTCTCTCCAAATACTTTTCCAAACAACTAGTATGGAGGATATGGACTTTAAATACAGGTCTGCTTCCTACAGGTGTATCTCCCCTTTGGACTGTAAATTTTATGAGAAGCCACTGAGTTGATTTGTCTTCATATCCTCAGGACAACTAACAGTAAGGTTTCCTTATAGTTTGTGCTCAACAGTGATTTTTTTTTTAATGTTTAAGTTTCAGCTTTCAAAACCATTGCAGGGGACTCTGTATTGTTGAAGAATCCAGGACAGCAGACGATAAACTATCTAACTAAGCTACAGGGCTATATATGCCTCCAGAATCTTCGGATCCTAACAAGAGGATTAAAGAAGCAGAGTGATGACTGATCACTGATTGACCAATGAGTTAATAAGAGTTAATATGAGGGACTTTGGGGCCTTCCAAATATCCGGGAATTTTTTCCCCTAAAATTGTACTTTAAACTGTATCACTTTGATTAAGGATCTGTTATATAACCTATTTAGACACAAAGTTACATGCTAATAAGAAGTAAGATTTCCCCCACTCCCTCCAAGAGAAAACACCCATCTAAAACTCTTACTTATTCCACAGAGTTCATGGTTTTGTATTTTAGAGATTCTATACCTCGAGAGGGCTATGGAGAATTCATAAAATTACCTACATTTTAAACGAATATGCTTAGCCAAGCTAATCTTGTTTATGCATGTCAAATACAACACTATCAGTATCTAAGACACTAGAGTAAGTTCCTCTTTTTAAATAGCACACAGAAAGAGTTGATTCCTGCTTTGATAGCATTCTGTATTTAAAAATGTGAAATGGTAAGTAGCATATAAGACCACTGGTTTCTTCAGGTCCTGCCCACCTCTTTGCATTCAGAGAGATAAAGACTTTCACATTATTTAAAGCCATCTATGACTCAAGGAAAACAGAAGGATGGATTGACAGGTAGGCAATTAGCTCATTTCAGGCTAGGCAGGTGGAACACTTGCCCTTTAAGCAGGGTCTCAGGTGTTTTCCTGAGCTGCTGGAGAAGAAAGATGGTCATCAATTCCCATTTACCCCTTTCCTAATGTCTCTACCACAAGGAACACAATTTTGACTGAAATGTGTCTGAATATACTTAGTATTTATAAATACCAATATAGTATTCTAAAACAGTAAACACATACAAACAAACTGAGATACTATAGACTTAAATTTTTGTGCTTTTTTTTTTATTTTTTAAGGCTTTTTTGTTTTGTTTTGTTTTTTTAAGGCACATTTAGATTTTCTTTAACCATTCATAACATACCAGTAAGAAATCTGATGGAAAGAGGCAATCCTAGGACATTTCCTAAGAGTAAAGAAAATACTACCAAAATATGGAACTCTGTGGTGACAAATTTCTCTAGCCAAATAATTACACCCAGTTTCTTGTTATCACTGTGAAGTAAAAACCAAGTATCAACTAAACTCCATGCCAATATAAAATTAAACTAAACCTCATTGTTGTCTATTTGTAACCCCTTCTAAAATGATTTTAACAAAATTTAATGTGGCAGTGAATATTATAAAAAGAAAGAGATGATCCTTCATTTTTTGCATTTCATATATGGCCATTATAAAACATTTTTTTCTTGGTATTCGCTCATTTGTGATTTTTTTTTTTTTATTGAGTAACTTCCAAAACGGTAATATAATGCAATTTAGAGATTAATTATCTTTTTTACATTTTTGCCTTTAACCCAAAAATATGATGTAACTGTAAATCAATTCATTCTTTTGGATGAGTTGATCTATAGGCCCATGGAGCAAAAACAAACAAACAACCCCCCCCCCCCAAAAAAAGTTGATGACTTAATGACATTTCATTGTGGATATTAACATTGCACTTTAATGCTACCCATTCTCCTTTGCTGATACTTGCCTGTTCTTCTACTTTTAATCATATTCAGCACCCCTTTCATATCATTTGGCATGTGGCTCATGGGAATAGGGACAGCATGCTTACTTCAACAAAAAGAAGAAAAGGCAAAATTTCTTTCACGATTTTTTAAAAATATGGAACTGAATTTGTTTTATAAGATAATAGTATTCTTTATATAATTTATGAAATGAGAATTATTCCTAACTATTTTTAAATCCAATATAACTACATAGTTTGTTTTCTTATAAACCTATGTGTGGTTTTTTTTTTTTTGGTCTTTGTATGGATTATTCATAACAGGGTATAAAATAGATTTTAAAACCTGGCTGAACGGAGAAGTAGGAAAGGACACTGGAGACCACTTAGTCTCACCTATCTTCCTTCACATCCTTTTATGCCTAAATTCTTTTACAACGTTTTTTAACAAATGATTAATGCAGATTCACCTTTCTATTTCTAGGATTGTCTGTTCTAGAGACCAGCTATTCTACTGTGAACACTGTACATTATTTTAATTAAAATACATTCACAAATTAAATAACTTCACACTATAGTACTGAAAAATGAACAAAATTATTACGTTGACAATGTTAACCCTAAAAATAAAACTGTCAGTTATTTTACCAGCAAAAATGGATTTATTTGAGAATTACAATCCAGGATATGGAAGGTATGGCAAAACCATAGGCAAGTATGAAGCACAAACAGGAATCTCTTTTACAGAGGAAATGAGGGAATTTGGAAGGGATGTTATAAACAGAAAGTCCTTTGTAGTAAACTGGGAGTTCAAAGTATTGTGGCTTTTCATTGGCTGAGTTGTGACAGTCTCTCATTGGCTGGGCTGTTGCTGGGGGACAAGGAAACCTTTCCCCCTCCTGTTACGTAATATAGTAATATTGACTTGCAAAGTACCACTTCCTTCCTGTTGGGGTCTTCAGCTGATGAGGAGTGGTAGGGAATGAGACCCCCCCCCCCCCCCCCCCCCCGCCCCGGCCTCCAGGCTTCCCAAATCCATTTTAGTCAAGTTTCCCTTTATTAATTTTCATAACAGCCATAATGGAACTATTTTATTTCCTCGTAAATAATTCTTCTTAGTCCTTAATTTGCATTAATATTGGTGTTATTTTTGTTTTGTTTTACAGGGCCTAGAGTAATAATAGTTCTTAAAAGTCTTTCCTGCTATACTTCTCTCAAGGCAGGTCTCCTTGTTTTTATATTATATGGTTGATTATTTAAACATACATTCCTATGTCATACTAGGAGGACTGTTTCTAGTGATGTTGGAGGAATGACATGCTAAATCCTACCATAGATAACAATTAGATAATACTAAAACTAGATCATACTAGGAAACAATATCAACAACAAATGATAGTGAGGATATACAGCAACTGAAACTCTCATGCTTCCTGGTAGTAATCTAAAATGGTATGATTTCTTTGAAAAATAATTTGGTAATTTCCTAAAAAATAATATAAACTTACTATGTAATTTAGCCATTGCAAGCTTGAATGTGTAGTGAAGAGAAATGACAAATCCAGGTAAAATCTCATACACTTTTATTCATAATAGCTAAAACTAGCAACAGTGCACACATTTATCAAAACAGTGGATAAGCAAATCATGGCATATCCGTTCAATGGAATACTACTCGGCCATAAAAATGAGTACATTACTGATACAAGCAATATAATGGATGAATCTCAAAATCATTATGCTGAAGTGAGAGACAGCTGGTCACAAAATAGTATACAGGAAGCACAGCAATAATTGAGGGATTAAGACTCAGGAAATGAGGATATGAATGAGGAAATTGAAATGATGAAAAGATCTTCTATCATAAATGTGATTGTGATTGCACAAATTCATACTTATTTTAGAATTCATCTACCTTTAGACTTTAAGTGGACACAGCTTACTGTTGGTAGATTATATATAAAAAGGTTATTTAAAATAGTATATCAAATTTAAACCATCTACAGGGATGCTTAATAATCATGAGTGCTGATTTTGCATGCAGGTGATTAGTTTTAATTAAAAAAATTATAAAACAGCCATGCCTTCAATATTTTATTTTAAGCCCACACTTATCCAATGTGAATATATTCATATTCTGAAAGGATAGAGGTATGGGTGTGGTCGAAGGGTGAAGTATGGGAGTACAGAAGGCCTACAAAGTTGAATAAAATTGACACCCCAAAATGATAATTTAAAATAATTAATTAGCAATCTGAAACTTATTTTGAAATGTACTGCGGGCACTCACATTTTCTGTACTTATTGATAAAAATTCTTGTTAAACAAGGCACTGGCAGATTGAAATAAGCTCCATTAGAGGATATTCAGAGCCATTCAGAAGGATAGTTTCACTCTCTTCTCATTTTAGATTTACTTTAGTAGGACAATTTGACACACATTATGGGAATTGCCATTTTAATGCTCAACAAATTATTTCCTTGGCTATAGTAGAAATCTCCATCCAGTAAATCATCTATGCATAAATCGGTAATCTTTGTTAACATTTTCCAGGAAGTACAAATCTAAGTTTCTACATTACGCCCACAAGGGGATTATCGAAGATATTTTCTAAATGTCTGTCAAAAAATAAATGAATTCAAAGTATTCTACATATGAGGCTCTACTGTTCTAGAGGGGATGTATATCTTAAAATTTATTTTGAGATCTAGAAGAAAAAGGGAATATTAGGCCAGAGATACTGTCCTTTTTATTTCAATAAATAAAAAAATATGGAAAGTAAGGATCAAAGGAAGCCTTTACTTCTGGTATGAATAGCCTCTTCTCTTTGAAAGGACAAGATACAATTAAGACTCCTTATATTATTTCTCAATTGTTAGAGGGCTCTGGGTTTAAACACTGGATGTCCAACTCACTAACTTTCTCATCATGGACAATATTTTTAATCTGTATGTTATCTCATTTTCAACTTCTTGTAAATTGGGATTATTACTGATATCTACCTCTCAGTATGAAGGTCAAATAGGTTATTATCTGGAAAGTGCTTTAAAAGTATTTGAGGAGCACCGAGGTGGCTCAGTCGGTTACATACCCAATATTAGATTTCGGTTCAGGTCGTGATACCAGGGTTGTGGGACTGAGCCCTGTTATCAGGCTCTGTGCCGAGCATGGAGACTGCTTAAGATTTTCTCTTTCTCCCTCTGCCCCTCTGCCGTACTTGCACTCTCTCTCTCTCTCTCTCTCTCTCTCTAAAAATAACTTTTAAAAAGTTTTTTTAAAAAAAATAGAAAGTATTTGAAACAAAGTAAGAATTCAATAAATATTACCTATATTTACTATTTTTGATTTTGACATCTTATCCCTGAGGCCTGTGAACATTCTATTTAGCACATCAAATATTTTTTCATAAACTTTTTTTATTATACTTGCTCATCTAATGCAAAATAAGAGCTTATTTTTCAAGATATACTCAATTTAGAAAATGGTTTCAAAACTAACCTTATTTATGCCTTTTTAATTTGTCTGTTTGAATCTACTCTTAAGTTTCTAGTGTGAAGTTCCCCTGCTTCACCATGAAAAGTGCTGGCAATTGACTTTCACTCTTCACTCCACACTTTCACTCCATATTTCTGTCACTGCCGTGTTATCAGACATTCCGCTAAGAGTTAAAATCAGACTATAGAAGCATTTCCCTTTACGTTTCCACAATATTCTGAGATAAAATACTATGGTCTTAAATCAAGAATTTGTCAAGTATTCTAATTCCAAAATAGTAACAAGATGTTTAGATAGTTCAAGGGGAATAGAACAAATAATCCAGCTATTTGAGATCTTACTCAAGATCTCATTTAGAGAAAAGTGTAAATGTGAGAATAACCTTTTCTTTGACAATCATAACACTTTATAAAAATTTTTTAAAATTAATAATATTCACGTACAAAAACACAACCATATCTCCCTACTGTAATGTGTTTCATAATTTTTTAACTTCCCAAAACAACAGTTTTTTAGTAAATATACTCGTATCTACAGAATGTAGGTAACATTTCCATTGAATATAAGTCTTAGGATGACTCACATAACTAAATATAAATAAATAGATAAAGATGCTAATTGTCTTTTTCTCTGACCAGACAGAATAAACATTAACTTCTCAAGAAGGAAAAACTATAGTGACAGCAGATCTGTGGTTGCCAGGAGCTTAGGGTGATGGGAGAGGATGTCCACAAAAGGTGACAAGGTAACAATTTATGGTTAGTAAAATATACTTTTTATTAGGATTTGATCTTGCTGGTAGGTGAGTGTCAGAATTCATTGAATTGTATATTTAAAACTGGTGATGGGTAATATTTTCTGTGTGTACAGTTCAGAAAAGGCTAATAGTTTTTAAAATAACAAAATCATATTTACCATGTACAATTATTTAAAAAAGAAACTGTCTTGATCAAAGTCTTATGGAGGGTTCAGTCTTGGGGTGACCAAATTCGTACCACAAGATCTCATTTGACAAAGCTTGTAGAAAGACAATCCAGGTAGTACAATAATTTCTAATGCGGCCAATCTATTCAGAGTTGATAGTTATCATTTAAGTCAGATTCTTTCAACTCTTACATCTAGTTAGCAGGGGGGATAACAACTTGAGTTCAAAAGAAAACTAGAACCAGTGACTGAGTATGGCTTTTTTTTTTAAGTTTATTTATTTTTGAGAGAGAGGGAGGGAGGGGCAGAGAGAGAGGGAGACAGAATTCCAAGAAGGCTCTGCACACTGTCAGCACAGAGCCTAACATGGGGCTCGAACTCACCAACTGTGAGCTCATGACCTGAGATGAAATCAAGAGTTGGATGATCATCTGACTGGGCCACCCAGGTGCCCCTGAATATGGCATTTTGAGTCTTTATGAATGTGCATTAAAGATTGTTTCTAAGATCCTTAGAACTACTTTAGACACAGAGCATCTATTTCTATTTGCTTGAAACTTTCCATTCCTATGATTTCTCTTTTTGATCTTCCTGTAATTGTCTCCATTATTGTCCTCAGTGTATCCTTGACCAAATTCTATTACCTCTTATTTGAAATGACAAAAGTTAAGTTTCTTTTTGCAACCAAATCAAGCCTCAATATAAGTAGGATTATATATTTATTATTCAAACTGATGTTCATATCAATTGCTGCCCAGGGAACTCTATCATGATTTCGGTCTTGGCCAACATTTGGGAGACTATCTTGGGATATTATGGAGCCTTTGATGGTATTATGCTGCCTGGATTATCTCACAGAACACACTTTAGAAATAAAGTTGGTGGTACCTAACCTACAAACAAGTGTCAGTTTCAAGTGTCTCTTTGTGAATTCTTTACCGTACTATTGAGAGCAGCTCATGGGCCTATCATTGGCTGATCTGTCACAACCTCTCCCACATTAAAATAATAATAATCTGATATTAGTCATTTATACTGGTTGACTGATGGACTAATTTATGTTCTAATAACAAGTGCTAATTCTTACATACTGCACTGCTCTCCTGGCTTTTCAGATCAACTCACTTAGTCTCCAAACAGCCCCCTTACACACATGAGAAAACCAAAGAAAGGGAGGCTAAGTGATTGCCAGAGGATTAGCCCAAAGAAAGAGTACAAGTGCTATTCCATTCTGGCCAGTGGGGCTCCAGAGGCTAAAAATGCAGTATTTCTAGAAATTAAAAGATGTGATTTAAATAAAAAAGTAGAATAAGACATATTCTTCTATGACACGAATTAATGTTTTAGTCAAAATTAGCTTCTGATTTGTCGAAAAGCGTAAGGGGAAGACATTTTATGCATGCTCCCCACAGTCAAGATATCCTAGTTCATACTGCTTTACACCAAATGATTCAGATCTGAGTAGTTGGGTACTTCATAGTAAGTACCATCATATGTGACTCAGATGGCACTTGCAGGATTTTGTTCCCTCCAGCACTGCAACACACACGCACACACATGTAAATAAACATACATACCAGTCTACTATTCCATTGGAATAAAGTGATCGCACACGCCCACGTCCATTATATCTTTCACATCTACAGATCCTTAGGAAATATTCTATATCTCAAAGGCCACTGAGATCTCTAAAGATCAAAACATTACGCCTCTCTCCAAAAAGTGAAAAACCGAAAAATCAGGATAGCAGGCTACAAGTAAACAGCTGGTTTTTATTAGACATTTTAAATTTTAAGGGATTGGGAGCAGGGTGAAATGCTAACTAAAAACCCTGTTTTTCTTCAAAAACCTTTGTGTACTTCGGAAGTTGAAACTTCCGGAGGACAGATGGACATCTGCTTGGACGTAATAGTTCATGCTGAGGCACTTTTCCATTTAGTGGCAAATTTCTGCTATTCATTTCAACTTTGTGTTTTTACTTTTAAATGAAAATTCTTCCTACTCCTTTTGATATGCTGATATCTTGTGATATGGCACCTTTTATTCCAGCTATAGTGAATACTTTCTCCCTAGTCTCCTTTGCCTATTTTTTATTCCCCCAAAGGCATTTCCTTCAATGTAATACATGGCTTTATAGTCCTTCATAAACCCGTGGAATTTAAAGTCCTTTGTACCTATGATCTCATTTCTTTGATTCTTTCCCACTTTCAAGCAATTCTTGCATGGTTGTGAAACAGACATTTAGAATAACTCCCTCTTGTTGAATTCTCTGGCTTAGACAATATAATTGACCTCTCAGCAACCAGGAAATCTTTTTGGTCTATTTTTAGCTATATTTGTCACCACCAGCTGTCGAGGTAGTTAAAATTCCCCTGGAGAACACTGTTAAACAGTTAGTGAGGGCTGCATTTCAAATGCAGAATCGCACAGCATCGGAACCTGGGCTGTGTACATACTGGCTCCACCTCTTAGCGTGGATCAATAATGCTCTTGTTCTTCTTTAACTTCCACAAAAAGGGTGTCAGCACACTGATCAAGACCATATAAATATTATTTCTTCTTTCATCAGCTAGAAGTATGAGCAATATTTCTGGATAATAGTAGATAAGCAACACAGAGATTTTATAAATAACAGCAACATTTTTTACATGATATTCAGGAAATTTTTCCTCTTGAATATAGAAAATATATTTGGGGACGCCTTGGTGGCTCAGTCAGTCAAGCGTCCAACTTCGGCTCAAGTCATGATCTCACAGTTTGAGTTCGAGTCCTGTGCCGGGCTCCATGCTGACAGCCCAGGGCTTGGAGCCTGCTTAGAGTTCTGTGTCTGCCTCTCTCGCTGTCCCTTCCCTGCTCACGCTCTCTCTCTCTCTCCCAAAAAACAAATAAACATTAAACAAATTAAAAGAAAATATATTTGGAAAATTATGGAAAGCAGGAAGAAATTAGGTCAACACGCAATCCAGGCACTTTGTATTTAAAATTAAAGACTAAAGTAAAAAGAATAAAGTAATTACAGCTTTGAAGTAAGTTGAAAGACAAAAATTTTAATGTTTAAAAATAATTAAATGCTCGTCCGTTTTCACATAAGACTAAATACTACTGTAAGTAAATTTTAGGAAGTCGTTTTCAGAACATTTTGCAATTGGCTTACAGTCTCTAAATTTCGTAAAAGAATTACAAAGGTGAAAAACATGTATAGTTTTCGACTGTTCTTCATCCACTAAAATTAATTGACCATAAATTTGTTAGCAGTTGGACTTTGAAGTGGGATGGAACTAAGGCACTGGTACATATTATTTTAATGAACAATGATGTGTGAAACGAATCATAGCCATGTCAACAAGATAATGGTGAATTATAGCCTATTCGTGGATGAAAGGCTGTGTGACAAGTATGTGAGGTAGTTGGTAAAAGATGCCGGTTGAGTTTTGTACTTGAAAAAGGGAAAACTAGGCAGCCTGCAGCTTTTAAGGCATGCCCACACAACAAACACACTGAAGCCCCGTTGTGAAGATTTTGGATGAAACAGAACATTTTATTGCTTTTCCATTGTTGCTGTAACAAATTTATCATGAACAGTAGCTTCAGACAATACAAATGTGTTGCTGTACAGTTTCCCGGGTCAGGAGTCTGACGGGTCTCACTGGACTAAATGGTGTGGTCAGGGCTGCATTTCTTTCTGGAGGCTCCAGGGGAGAATTCATTTTCTCCTTATTTGGATTGTTGAAAACAACTCTCGGTTTCTCGCGGTTGTAGGTCTAAGATCAACTTTTTCTTGCTGGCTCTCAGCTGAGCATTGTTCCCAGCTTCTACAGGCTTCCCTTGTCCCTTGACTCATGGCTCTCTTCCTCCATCTTCAATGCCAATATAAGGATAGGCTGAGTGCCTCTCCTTTCCTCTCATCTCTCGAAGCCAAAAAAGATTCTCTACTTATAAAGGTTCATATAATTAGGTTAACTAGGTCAACCAGGATCTCAAGGGCCCTCCCCTTAATCACACCTACAAAGTCTCTTTTGCCATGTGAGGCAACTTAGTCCCGGGTTCCACTGCTTAGGGTGTGGACATCCTCGTGGGAGACATTATTCTGCCTATTCTGACTCTGATTCTTGACATCAATTACTTTATCCAGGGTATTAGTTTGCTGGGACTGTCAAACAAAATACTTGAGACCAGGTTGTTTAAACAACAGAAATTAATTTTCCTCACAGTTATAGAGGCTTCAAGTCCAAAATCCAGGTTTCAGCACGTTTGGTTTCTTTTGAGACCTCTCCCCTTGATTTGCAGATGGACATCTTGCTGTGTCCTCCCCATGGTGTTTCTTCCGTGTGTGCACATTCCTGGTAACTGTTTATATGGCCAAATTCCCTATTCTTAGAAGGAGACCAATCAGATGGAATTAGGGCCTACCCTAAAGGCCTCGTTCTAACTTAATCACTGCTTTAAAGAGCCTATCCTCAAATGCAGTCACATTCTGATATACTGGGGATGAGGACTTCAACATATAAACTTGAAGGAGACACAATTGAACTCAAAACAGTAATTTTAGGGCTTTGAAAGCTAAAAGGGACTTTAAAAGCCACTTCCCCAAATTGTGACTGAGGAAACCGCTAATCAGATAAGCCAAGTAGCTCAAGGATGTAAAGAATTCTAATCCACTACACCACATTTACATCACAGACTTCATTATCTCATTCTGCCATGTTCCTTCTCAACACAGAGTCATATAATTTTAATATATACATTTCCAGATTTCAATAGCAGTGCTTGATTCTGAAAAACAAGAACATAAAAGAATAGTAATATGTGCCTATATACTGTGTATACTGTGGTTTTTGAATATACATGTAACACTCTGGTTTTTTGTTTTGTTTTTATAATTCATGAATGTGCACAGACTTAAACTTCTGACTACTCTGCTCTCCCTTTTGTTTAGTTTTGCCTTAAAAAAAAGGAACACTTTTTTCAGGACTCAAGGAAACACTTCTTCACACTAAATATAAACTAATATTAAGAAGGTGTATATATATGTGTGTGTATATATATGTGTGTATTTATGTGTGTGTACAGATACACACATAGGTATATATATGTACCTATACATATATATATATACATGTGTATATATACATGTATTTGCCATATACATGTGCATATATAATAGCCTAACATAAAATAAATAATTCTGGTCCTGATTTTAAATAACAGTGAATTGACAAGGAAACTGGAAATCCCAGTACACTTGGTTATGTACTATGATTTCGGGTGGTCCAGGCTTCACACAGGAAGCACACGCACAGAAGGAAACAATGTAGGGAGGGGGCACAACTGGACAGCTAATGGAGGAGCTAACACTAAGTTTGTCAGGTGAAGGAAGGGAGATGAGGGGAGACAGACTGAATAGAACAATGGGAATTCAGCAAGTACAAAGCTCAGAGGAGAAACAGCATTGCCAGTTTAAAGACTTGAATGTAAGTGGTTCATTCTCCCTAGAACCTGGAGTAGTGGGTCTGGCAGGTAGAGAGAAGGGGCACTCACTGGCTGGGAGAGGTACACCAGTGGAAAGGTACGAGACGATGTAAACAAGGTGCTCAGGATGAGAGGCCTAGCATGCTCTCAGAAAAGGTTAGGATTTCATCTTGAAAGCAAATGGGATTTCCTGAAAAGCTGAAGGTAGATAACTGGAATGATCACATTTACATTTTATCAAAACGAGTCTAGTTGATGGGTGAAGGATAAATGGGAGTGGAATCTGAGAGCATGAAACAAACAAAAAGCTGCAGCAATAATACAAAATAATTAATACTCATTGTTATTCTAGTGGATGCTTAAATGATGCACCTCCTTTAGACTTAACTCTTTGAGTTGGTATTCTTTTTCACCTTTACGAATGACGACACCCAAATACGGAGACTTTAGATGACTTTTCCCCAACAAAATATCTGTTAAGTGATAGTGGTATGGTTTGAGCTCTGGTACTCTGACTTCTGAGCTCATGCTCTTAAATGTTACACAATCCACACCCTTAAGGAAGGTAAGACAATGAAACAGAGAAAAGTCCAAAGAACTGGAGACATATATAGTATGGACAAACAAATCTGTTAATAAATTGAATCTGAAAAGTGAAGGGGAGGGGGAAAAATGCCACATAATTTTCTGGCTTAGGAAATCCATCTTTACAGAAACCTCTGTTTTCAGTGGCAATTTGTGTATCCTTCAGGTGCAAATGTTTTCATTTTTACTTTTAGGGATTTATTTTCTCGTTTTGATATCTGACATCAAATTCTTTATAGATAAGGATTAAATTTTATTTTTCTTTATTACCTCTACCTAGTTCCTAGCATGGTCCTTTCCTTGTAGTGGTATATAATAATTTTCTTAATGGGAAATTAGCCTTTCTCATTTCTGCATTTACTTGCTATGAGCTACAACTATATACACTGTAGACTGGCTTTTTGCATACAATGTGGACGATGATATTGTGGGGACAATAAAACAATCCTGGCAATCAAAGACCCCTCTTACATTCAAATGAAAAGAAATTTCCCAAAGAATTATATATATATATAATATATATATTATATATTATATATTATATATATATATTTTTTTTTTTCTTGGAGAAGGAAGGGAAAGTATATATAAAATAAAGATATTTCAGGGTGCTTGGGTGGCTCAGTCGGTTAAGTGTCCAACTCTTGATTTTGGATCAGGTCATGATCTCATGGTTTGTGAGTTTGAACCCCACATCAGGCTCTGTGCTGACAGTGTGGAGTCTGCTTGGGATTCTCTCTCTCTCTCCCTCTCTCTCTTCTTCCCTTGCCTGTGTTCTCTAAGTAAGTAAGTAAATAAATAAACTTTAAAAAAATAAAGTAAAATAAAGATATTTGTTTTTTTTAATTTTTTTATTATTTTTTTTATTTTTGAGAGGCAGAGAGAGACAGAGTGTGAGTGGGGGAGGGGCAGAGAGAGAGGGAGACACAGAATCCAAAGCAGGCTCCAGGCTCCAAGCGCCGAGCTGTCAGCACAGAGCCTCACGTGGGGCTCGAACTCACAGACCGTGAGATCATGACCTGAGCCGAAGTCGGACACTTAACCCACTGAGCCACCGAGGCACCCCAAAATAAAGATATTCGTTAAAAAGGATTGTTAGATAGGGGAGCCTGGGTGGCTCAGTCGGTTAAGCGTCCGACTTCGGCTCAGGTCATGATCTCCCAGTCCGTGAGTTCGAGCCCCGCGTCAGGCTCTGTGCTGACGGCTCAGAGCCTGGAGCCTGTTTCAGATTCTGTGTCTCCCTCTCTCTTTGACCCTCCACCGTTCATGCTCTGTTTCTCTCTGTCTCAAAAATAAATAAACGTTAAAAAAAAAAGTGAAAAAAAAAAGGATTATTAGATATGAACCTATCACAATAGTGAGAAGACACATGCATTATAAAGGAGACCTTAAAAAAAAACAAACAACCCTGTTAAGTATGTATTATAGAAAGATCAGTCAAGCAAAAAATATTTGAAATGAAAAATTAATCTGACATTTTCCAAAACGTAAGTAGATGTTCTTAAGTCACGTAACCTGACAAACTCATTTACACCCGTAAGAGTACATTTTGCAGATAATTTATTCTGAAATATCCATCAAGATGTACTTCTACTTGAAAGCAGATTTTCTACTACCATCTTGCTCCCGTATGGACATAATGGCCAATTTATAACACCTGTTCTTAAATATTTTTAGTTCCAGATGGTCTGTTCCAAGCTTTATGGGGCTGAACTTTGGATCTCAAACCGCACATGTCAAAATACTTAACTGAAACTAAAACTCTTTTTTGAGGGGAAAATATATATATATATGTTGTCTAACCATAGGCATTCTGGTGTCCTATGTCCCTGGAAAAATGAACTAGCCATCTGTCTGAAGGAGAGGTCAAGTCAAAGTCCTAAATTTTCATAACAGCATATCAATAATACTACCTACATATATCTTCTATAAAACACGAGTTATCTTTTACTCATCAAGATGGAATACTGACATATTAAGCTCTTGGAAGGAATTTAGCCAATGAATTAGTTGTAACCTTGTGTTTCCTGAAGCTTGTTTGACACCTTCAGGATCTAAAAGCATTTTCTATTTTTCTTTAGGCCTTCGAAGTTCTAGCCCTCCACTAAGCTGTATTATTAGAAAGCAGTTTATATACATTATTTATGTTAGTCTCCATAGAAACACACTCACTGAGTGATGGCTAATATTTCATTTTTTGCTTTTATAGAGACATGAGAAACTAGAATATTTGCCAAATTTTGTCATATATGATCAAAAATCATATTTTATGATTTTATGAATGTCAAGTTGATAAAATTCTTCCAGAAATCATTTCTAGTTGAAAAGGCTTAGCTCTCATAATGTAATTAACTACTCTAATCAGGCAGTTCAAACTCTGAAATGCAGCATGCCTTTCTTACTCTGTCTTTATCAGGATTCTCAAAGCTGTTTTCAAAAAATACTTTTTCTAATGAGGTTTTTTTTTTTTTCAAATATACTCTTTAAACTAGCCCCCCACCCCCCAAACATGTTTGAACTTGTGCTGATTAATTTTATGTGTCAATTTGGCTGGGCTAAGGGATGCCCTGATAGCTGGTAAAATATTTTGCAGTGTATTTATAAGGGTGTTTCTGGAAGAGCATGTGATTCAGTAGACTGAGTAAGGAGATTCACCCTCCCCATCGTGGGCAGGCACCATCCAAGCCACTGATGGCAAGATCGCAACACAAGTTGACAGAACAGTGAATTCTCTTTCTTTTAGAGCTGGGACATCCACCTTCTCCTGCCCTCAGATGCAGGCCTTCCCTGGTCCTCATGGCCTAGGCCTGGGATTGAGTTACACCATCAGCTTTTCTAATTTTCCAGTTTTTAGACATTAGACTGTGGGACTTCTCAGGCTTTGTAACCCCATGAACCAATTCCTATAATAAACCTCTTATTTCTCTCTCCTCCCTCTCCTCCCAGGTTTCTCTAGAGAACCCTGACCAATACAGCACTTTTCCTAATTACTATTATTGTTGTTCCTAAGTGGAGTGGACTTTGCAGTAAGGCACTGTGCATTCACTGCCTCACTTAATCCTGAAAACAAAACTGTGAAATTGGTATTCCTTGCTTTATAGATGTTAGAACAAATATAGAGGGGTTAAGTGACTTGTCAGACATCACCAGTAAGTTTCAGATCCTGTCGTGAGTAGAAATCACGCCCACTTGTGAAGCTACATGGCCACCGGGTTAGATGTTGGAAGGGAAGGATGAGGTCAGATGTAATCATTCCATTTTTCTAGTTGAGGACAGAAGATACAATAACAGAACAGGTATCAAAATCCCACTTTAATGATCTCAGTATGCCAATGCAGAGCTCAGTAAAATGAGATTTAGGTTTAAAGCATAACCGTGGGGGGGGGGCCCAACATGAATTTAAATGATCACAGGGTCTGAATTAATAGGCAGTTGAGAGAGTGAGTGAGGTGGAGGGAATTATACAAAACAAAAACAAAAAAAATAGTAGATAATTAATAAAACCAACAATAATAACTGTATATCATAAGGAAAAAAACACAAGAAAATGTATGGGCTTGATTTTTGATTTTTCTAACATACAGTTCATGCCCTGGGCTCTAAATCAGTCATTTTAGGAACTTCTCTTCCCTTAGCAGACATTAGAAAAAGAAGACCTTGGGGCGCCTGGGTGGCGCAGTCGGTTAAGCGACCGACTTCAGCCAGGTCACGATCTCACGGTCCGTGAGTTCGAGCCCCGCGTCAGGCTCTGGGCTGATGGCTCAGAGCCTGGAGCCTGTTTCCGATTCTGTGTCTCCCTCTCTCTCTGCCCCTCCCCCGTTCATGCTCTGTCTCTCTCTGTCCCCAAAATAAATAAACGTTGAAAAAAAAAATTTAAAAAAAAAATTTAAAAAAAAAAGAAAAAGAAGACCTGGAGAGCATGATGATCTGTTAGAGCAACAATCAGAGAAGCTTCTCCTTCTTCATCTTCAACAAATATGGATGTTAAATTTTAATTAGTTACCTACTGGGGCACTGGAGTGGCTCAGTTGGTTAAGTGCCTGACTCCTGATTTCAGCTCAGGTCATGATCTCACGGTTCATGGGTTTGAGCCCCACTTTGCGCTCCATGTGCAAAGCGTAGAATCCTCTTGGGATTCTCTCTCTCTCTGCCTCTCACTGCTTGGCTGTGCATGCACGAGCACTCTCTCTTTCTCAAAGTAAATAAACTTCAAAAAAAGTTACCTACCGAGAGCATGAGCCATTGACAAGTTACTTAATTTTGTTAATTACATCATTAATTACACATGAATCTAAGATGATAAGGAAGATTTTACCTTCAGATTAATAAGTCTATATAAATGTAACACCTAGCACATGCTAATTGGTTAATAAATGTTAATTATCTTTCCTTCATTGTTTTCGTTCAATCAGAAGATAAGTTGTCATCTAATAGCATCTCCAATTTTCCCATTTCTAAAAAGGAAAGGTAAAGCTGAATTCAGGATTAAATGGAGTTAATGCAAAAATAACATATTATAATATTAAGCTATTATTCAACTAGGATCTCATGTAAATAGATTCTGTGTCAAACACATTTGTTCATAAAGCATAGATAGCCATTTTAGCATATCCTACCACACTTAGCATCACTCCCAACCAGGAACTGTGTCACATGCTTGCATGGACAAGGGCCACATACTTGGTTTAATGCTCTGCTGCTGATGTCTTGAAATTTTCTGAGAATTTTTGAACAAGGGGCCCCATTTACATGTTTGCATCAGGCCCTACAAATGATGTAGCTGGTCCCACTCCCACCTACCATAATATAGATAAGTGGTACTTTCTTCCTTCCTCTTCCAGCATGAAATTAAAATTAATGAAATCAAAACCCAGCAAATGCTATTTTTTACAAATAGAATTTGAGAATTCCAGAAAATCACAAACTCCTAAATGTTCATTAAAGTTACATACATTTGTCAGATTTTTTTTTTAAACTGGTCTGTGTCCCCAGGCCAAGGGGTCTTCTCCGAAAATCTAGGCTTCCAGGTGAATTTGGTTTTTGACTGAAAATTTTACCACTAGCATTGTCAGAATTCAAATTCTAAGTATCTCCTCTGTGCCTTATACTATCTCGAACACCTCAAAGTCAGGTGTTATTTTTGGTCCATGTATTAAAAAAGGGGGGGAGTGAGAAATACTCTCCATTTTTTGCCTGTATTGTTATTATTTTTCTTCTACCTGAAACATCCTCAACTTTTTCACAGTTTTCTCAAAATTTTTTCACGCTCCTCCTAGTGGCTCTTTAATAAAGAATCTACAATTGGTTGGGTTAGGAGGTCTTTCATTCATTTACAATATTTTTACTCAATTATTATTACAATAGTTTTACTAAATCACTATACTTTGCCTAGCATTCTTCTTGGTGCAGTGGATGTAGTGGTGAAGAAGCTACAAAATCCTTTCCTTGTGGGAGCTTAAATTCCAGTGTTCATATCTATCTTTTAGGTAACTGACACATAATATCAGAAATACAAGAACAAAAATAATCCTTGTAGATAGCTTACTTTTCTTTCTAAATACAATAAACATTTTCAGTTTCCATGAACAAAAATTTTGAGGGTTTTTTTTTTTGATCTGGAAGGAAATTCTGATGTCACCAATTTTAGGAATGATAGGGTTTGGGGATAAAACATTCCTTTACAATTGAATACCCTTTTAATGTGAATCTACTCATTTATTTAAAGTATTTATTGTACAGCTTCCAGAGCCCAAGAAAGGTACTAAATGTCTACTGAAATTACAACTGAAAAGAATCCTACTGGGGAATATAGCTGTGATTTAATCAGATATCAGCTGAAGTTACACAGTCTTAACAAGATTTAATGAAATTTATTTGTGCTTTATAGCACAAATACTATATGAGCAAACACTCCAAATACTATATGAGCAGCCTCTTCCTTAAGTTCGTGTTCCCATTTCTGCTTCCAACCTCTTTCTGCTAAGTTGTATATTTCCCTTTACAACGGTTTTCCCTTAGCCTCTTGCTAATCCAGTTGTAAAATACAGCTCTCATCAGTGGATGCCCATATATTAGAAAATTGCAAACAACAAAGCCTTTTGCACTGTACAACTTACAAGTGCAAATTAAAAATATTATTATTATTATTATTATTATCATTATTATTGTTAGGAAAACTTTGTTCTTTATCAAGAATTGTTGTATATCAAATTACTTGGTCACTCTACAAATCAAACCTTTTTCCTAAATCAAATTTCCTCCTAAAGTCTAGCTCCAGACCATGGTTCTTACACTACTTTCATTTTTATATTTTCCCCCTCTTTTGGTGTCTAATCCAGACCTCAAATTCCTACTCCTTTCTTATTCTACTCCTTCATTTCTTATCAATGTAATTTATCTGATTTCTACTTTTGTTGTCTTACACTCACCTAAATCAAACCACTTTTTAACAAAAAGATCAGTTTTACTTCTAAGAGTTAATCTGCCATAAGAAGTTAAAATAACACTTTGAAAAAGCTCTGTAAGTAACTGGGTGATTTAATATAGAAAATAACGTACAAAGGCAGAGAAGTTCAGGGCGCTATGGGTATCTTCATGAGAAGCATTTTGGGGGGAGTTACCATGGGCTGGCTTCCCAGTTGAGGTGGCAGTGAGGATGAGAAAAAAATGAAACTATTATGTTACACATAGATTAAGGAAAGGAAAGCATGAAACATCCAAGACAAAAGATGAGAAGGTATACTTGGAGAAATGATAGGAAGTCAATAGCCCTTGAATGTGGAGTCAGAGGAGATGGATGCAGAAAGGAGGCAAAGGTAGAGCAAGGACACGATCCCCAGGATTACTAGAAAGTTTGTGCTTTTTCCTAAAAATGAAAATGCTGGAAGAAATTTAGGCAAAGTGGTAACAATCTATTTTCTACCACAGATATTATACTATGGCTACAATATAAAAAAAAAAGATTGGAGGAAACAAATGTGAAAATTCCGAAAGGAGGCATGAAGTATTGTGGAAATCCAGATGATGAATGACTATGGTTTGAAGCAGGGTAACAGCATGGGAAATGAAACAGGAAGAGGTATGAGAGGACGCGCCATGTGCGAGCCAATGTTAACAAAAGTTCACTGAATTTTGAAATTCACTGCACATGAGAGAAATTTGTTGATTTCTGCTTTTGACACTAAAGGCAAAGTCTGTCTGGTTAAACCATTGGTTATTTAAAAGTTTTTTGTCGCCCAGCCCTAAGATTTGATCTACACTTTGAAAATGACAGAAAAGATCCCTTTCACAATTTTTATTTTGATTTCCTTAAACAAAATACTAATCAAGAAAAACGAGTGAGTTAAATATTTTTTCCCTCAAGAGAAATGATAGGATAAGGGATGGACAGATTAGGTATGAATTTAAGACTTGTTTCTTTTATATTTTCAGAGAATGCCATATAGTCTCAGGTTTGGGAAGGGCTTTAAAGCACATCCTTTTCATTTCCATATTTAATAAGAGGATTCCTTTTAAAAGCTTCTCTTCTAAGGATCACAGAACCTGGTGCTCCTCAAATTTCAAAGTGTACACGAATGATCTGGGGATCTTGTTGAAATGCAGATTCCAATTCCATAGTTCTGGGGAGGAGCATTTTTAATAAGTTTTAATATAAAATTTTGCATTTTAATATTTTTTCCAGTTGTTGCTGATATTCTTGTTTGTAAGATATCTTTGAGTACCAAGGATCTAAGTTATACTTGAAAACAAGGGCACCTGGGTGGCTCTGTCAGTTAAGCATCTGACATTGGCTCAGGTCATGATCTCAGAGTTCATGGGTTCAAGCCCTGCATTGGACTCTGTGCTGACAGCTCAGAGCGTGGAGCCTGCTTTGGATTCTGTGTCCCCATCTCTCTTTGCCCCTCTCCCACTCTTGCACTGTGTGTGTGTGTGTGTGTGTGTGTCTCTCTCTCTCTCTCTCTCTCTCTCTCTCTCTCAAAAATAATGAACATTAAAATTTTTTTTAGCTTATACTTGAAAATAATTCTTAGCTAAATCCAATTCATTGCTAATCCCAACATTTTGGCAATGTAAGAGAGCCGTGTTCGGTCTAGAATTTAGGTTAAATAAAAAGACTTGTCTTCATCTTTCATTGTGTATACATTGCTGGACTACTCAGAGAGCCCACATAATAAGCTCAAGTTTCCCTGCAAAGTGAAGGGTAGATGGTACCTTCTCCTTCTGTAAAACTCGTCAAATTAATTTAGGGTAACCAACTGATCTCCATAACTCTCAATCCATCTTAGTAAATTAACATCAAAATAAAGATCACTTAGTTTAGTTTAAAAGTGACTTGTGGGCACCTGGGTGGCTCAGTCAGTTAAGTGTCTGACTCTTGATTTCGGCTCAGGTCATGATCTCACAGTTTGTGGGAGGGAGCCCCTGTATCAGGCTCTCTATATATCATAATATATATTAATATGCTATTATTTTAATAATAAATAAGTATTTTTTAGAAAGTGACAGTGCAATATGTCTGTATCTACAAGCAAGTTCTTTTGCTTTTCTTTTGCTTTCTTTTCATATTTTACAACTGATAAAATCACAGATGTTTACAATAGCATTAACTTCACATTCAGAAGAACGGCTTCTATTGTCAAAGTTAGAAATTTAGGATGAAGGTCAAACCACAGTGTATGAATTCTGTAATTCACTCACAGAATCACTAATGAATCTGAATACTTTAACTTTGAATATAACTTGCATTTGAGAAGCTTCAATGGTTTCTTACTTATTTCATGTCTGGTATTCTTTTGAAAAAATAAAAAAGAAACCACAAGACAAATATTACTCTTTAAACTTATTGCTAGCCATCATTTCAAAATAAAATATTTGATGTAGCAATAATATGTGAATGATTACCAGTGATGAGGTCATAAATATAAATGATCTGGAAGAGTTCCACATAACGTAAAGTCCATTTGGGAAGAGTGAGAAAATTATTAGCCATGTCATTTGAGAAATATTCATGCAATCAGGTTGATTTTTCGTGTATTTGTTTTACATTTAAAATTTACTAACTGACCATTTATAAACTTTGTAACATTTTTCTCTGTTGTTCATGCTTCCTATTTAGCTATGCAACAGAATCGAAGATACATGAATGAACATAATATTTTTTAAAAATTATTTGTCCATCAGCAAAGAGGATTCTAGTTTCTCTATTATTATGAAATTACTGGCTTAGATACAAGTAATACATGATGGCTTTACTAGGTCAGAACATGACAGTTTAGATTTCCCAGCTCACAGAATTAAGCAAATTGGCATTTTTTGCTTGGACAAAATAGCTTTAAAGAAAACACTAATAAAAACAAAATAGAAAAAGTGAGTGCTTTTATCACTGCCTTTACATTTTTAAGACTCGTCTAAAATTTCTTGTTGCCATTACATAAACATTATCCAAAAAATGTCTTTATTATAATATATATGTTAAATATAAATATTATCTTGTTAAATTTGACGTTTAATTTCCAAGTAATCAATTTACTAACATTAATTACTGACATCAATTTAGTAAGCAGAGGCCTATGAACTCACCTGAAGTAGCTAAATCCACTTACACAACTACAATCCATGTAAAAGCCAACATTCTCACCCACCATGATGTTTTATTACACAAATTTTCAGTGACGAAAAAACCTCATCTTTTACAAAATAAGGAATTTTATTTTTTAACTTAATAGCTCAATGAGGTAATGACTAGAATTATTATTTTATTTTTTTAAATTTTTTAAATGTTTACTTATTTTTGAGACAGAGAGAAACACAGCATGAGTGGTGGAGGGGCAGAGAGAGAGGGAGACCCAGAATCCGAAGCAAGCTCCAGTCTCCAAGCTGTCAACACAGAGCCCGATGCGGGGCCTGAACCCACCAACCCTGAGATCATGATCTGAGATTCTCAGACTCCCAACCGAATGAGCCACCCAGGCGCCCCCTGGAATTATTATTTTAAAGAGGAAAATCACTGGCCCTCCTTAGTCTACAGCTCTCTTACCTAGACCTTGAAACATGGGAATACTGATTCCAGATGGCCTTCTACTGAAAACAAAACAGAACAAAATTAGGTGCTTGCTCTGTTAGGGAAAAATCTGTTATATGATGGCCAGCAGGACTGATAAGGGAATTTGAGTCCCTGACTGTAGACCTCCCTTCTGGGTTCTTGTTCCCACCCTGCTTGCCTCAGGCACCAAATTACTACCAATGAGGAATGCAGAAGTAACAGACTATAAATTGTCCCCTCTGTTGATGCTCTGGGGTCAGACCTTTGGAGAACTATCTCCTCTTAGCCCACTGGAGTAAAATAAACCTCCTGCCTTCCAAGATCTCCGAGTGCCGCTTGGTTCTTCTGCTGAGAGATCCAGACCAGTTTCTGTAACAGCTCCAGCGGAATATACAATTTTAAGAAAATTTTCCTTGGTATATAATGACATGTTAATTCTTTTTAATGTTTATTTATTTGTTTTGAGAGAGATTGAGAGCATGAGTGGGGAGGGGCAGAGAGAGAGAGAGAGAGAGAGAGAGAGAGAGAGAGAGTCCCAAGCAGGCTCTGTGCTGTTAGTGCAGAGCCCCATGTGGGGCTCTATCTCACGAACCATGGGATGACCTGAGCAGAAATCAGGAGTAGGAGGCTTAACCAACTGATCCACCCAGGTACCCCCAAATATTAATTTTTAAATGATCCGTGTTTACCTTTCTTTCACTTTGGAACTCAATTTATAAAAAATACCTCAAAAAAAAAACACTTTTGGGGAGGCTGAGTGGCTTGGTCGGTTGGGCAAGGCTCACGTCAGACTCTGGCTCAGGTCATGATCTCACAGTTCGTGAGTTTGAGCCCCATGTCGGGCTCTGTGCTGACAGCTCTGAGCCTACAGCCTGCTTCAGATTCTGTGTCTTCCTCTCTCTCTGCCCCTCTCCTGCTATCTCCCCCTCTTTCTCAAAATTAAATAAAGATTTTTAAAAAGTCCTTTCATAAACTTACAAAATTATCCAGACTATTTCACACTGCCCAAGTTTATGTTAGAAATGTTTAATTATTTTGTCTTGATGCTGATATTGTCCTATGACGTAATTGTAGCATTATTAACATTTGCCTCAAATAAAAACGAATCCAGGCTTAGATATAAGGAAAGACTTTACTTAAAAAGACTAATACAATAGGGGGAATGTTTAGAGCTCAGAAATCTGCCAAGTATATGAAAATTAGACAGAAAAAGGCTTTTCTTTCACAGAGAGGTAAGCAGAGCTTAGCAGAAACTTTCCAGGGGAAGCTGGGCAAGGGGGATAAACAGCATAAACAGCTATTTTACTAACTCCATGTTAGGTGCCACCTAACAGGAAATGTGTCTGCTGAGTCGCTTGACTGGGGGATCGGTGATGAAAAGTACATATTCTGCATCTTAGTTCTTGCCCAAAGCTGGGGACAAGCCATAGCTCATGGGCCTGTGGGGAAGACAGAAACCCAAATAAAGTTTGGCCAAGACAAAGCAGAGGGTAAGAAATGAGTAATTGTGAATACTTAGTCAGGAGCTATTAGAATATACTGTTCGTTGAGGGGGCAGGATTGTGCATTAATTGGTGGCCCAGTATTTCACTATGCTGGTGGCAAAACGTTGTGGTATTGTTGCAGGATTTTTTACCTCAATACGTAGGGTTCACCGTCTCCTGCTTTGAAGAATGAAGAGGTAGACACTGAATAAAAGGAGCATCAGGCAGAAGTTTATTAGAATGTAAGATGAGAAAATGAGAACAGCTTTGATGAGGGAACATGAGGCAGGCTGAGGGGCAAAGCAAAAGCTAGCACCCCCTTGCCCCCCACAACCCAGGTGGGATCTGCGTGATTTTCCTTGGATACTCCCAGCTACCTAAGAACAAAGGATAAGGGTTTAAGTGCATGCCAAGGTATTGTGGGAACCTAAGGGGAATGAAAAATTAAATTGCCTTACTGCCTACAGCTCATTGACATCTAGGAGCTCAGCTGCCTTGATGATGACACTTTGCTAGGGGCAAAGAGAACCTTGGTTTAGCACTGTCCCAATCCAAGGACCCTGTAAATCTTCCTTTATCTCAACTGCCCCAGGATATACGCTGGCAATCATGCTCCATGTTTATGCCCCTCCCCATATGCATCTGAAGGGTCTCAGGACAGAGGTTTTATTAAATGGTAATAAGTGGTATTTCCCTAGCAACAGCTAGCCCTCAAGGTCCTGGAAACCTTGCTTCCAAAATTCCTTAGAGACTTACTCTATTCCTGACCCCCTCCCAACCTGAGGGTATATAATGAGTTACCCTTGACGACCCCAGTGCAGCTCTTCCTCCCCATGGGTCCTGTCCCCATGCTTTAATAATATCACCTTTTTTTCCCCAAAGATGTCTTCAAGAATTCTTTCTTGGCCATTGGCTCTGGACCCCACGAACCCCACAATCACCCCAAATGGTCATCAGTATGAAAGCTATCTTTATAGAGAGGGAGTATTTGAAAGTGAATGCCCCCAACTATAGGTCCTCAACTATATTCTATAGGGTTTTGGTTGGCTCCTTTCCTTTCTCCCCTGTTTCTTCTCAGATCCTCCCCTTATTGGCTTGACAACTCTAGGTTCTGGGTTGTCCATTCCTGATTTGCTCAATTCCATTGTGTGAGGAGTCAGACTATAGTCGTACAGTCCCTCTTATAACACAAGTTTTATGGTTTACTTATTTTAGTTAGGTATTTTCCTTATCAAATTTCTCAGGGGAGCCTAAGGGGGAGTAGGGGGTGTCTGTTACATTCTTAAGAGGAACCTTACACTTGAGGTAGTTTGGGCATGGAATATCTCATCCATTTTGGCTCTTCCTCAGTGGTATCCTTTATAATAAACCATCAAATATAAGTGTTGTCCTCAGTTCTGCGAACAATTCTAGCAAATATTAAATCTGAGGAGGGAGTTGTGAGAACCTCAAGATTTACAGCCTGTTGGGCAGAAGTTCGCATGGCTTGGGACATGAGATTGGTACCTGATGGGAGGTAGTCTTGTGGGACTGAGCCCCTTTAACCTGTGTGATCTCCAGGTAAACTGTCAGAATTGAACAGAATTGTTAGAAGACCCTCTTCATGTCAGAGAATCAGAGAGATAGCTGGTGTGAGAAACAAAATCTTTCAAGAATATAAGATCCAAGATTCAGTCTGTATTAAAGTTAGACAGTTTAGCCTTTTTTTTTTCCCATTTATAAGCATATCATAAATCCTGAACCATTACTGAAATTCTACTGGTCATAAGAGGGATTGAATGAAACAGTGTTTAAAACTGTTAAAAGATATTTTTACCACTGAGAAAAATAACTTTAAGCACAAGTTTTACTGATGGGCCAGTGGTGCTACATTTGCATATGAAGGACAACATATTATTTTCACCTTTCAAGTACTTGGAGACTATTATCATATCTTTAGACAACTGATGCTTAACTAAACAATGCATTTTCAGTCCCTGCAATCTTTCTTCATAACTCAGTGAGTTGATTCCATTAATTATTTCTGCTCTTCTCAGAACTCTTTCCGAATCCCCGTGTGTGTCCGATATTAAGGTAAATAAAGCAGAAAGAAACAAATCTGGTGTCCTCAGAGTCACAAACTCCACATAATAGATTAATTCTTATCCTTGACTTAGGAAGTCACACTGGTTCATCGGTGGCAATGAGGAGCTTTATGGTTTTTAAGTGCTGTGCAGCCCAGCTTTTGGTAGGTGTGGGGTGAAAAGTCTCCTTTCCTGTGGATGGGCTCAGCTCCACTATCAGAAAAATCCAAATCCTCACCTTTGGTGACACATGGAAGGATTCATTGCTTCAGATCAGTCTTCCCCCCCCCCCTCCCCAGCCAAGTTTATTTATTATTTTGAAAGGATGAGAGAGAGAAAGCACTAGTGGGGGAGGGCAGAGAGAGAGGGAGAGAGAAAGAATCCCAAGCAGGAGCCTGTCAGCCTGGAGCCTGATGTGGGGCTCGAACCCAGGAAGTACAAGATCATGACCTGAGCCGAACCCAAGAGTCTGACACTTAACCGATTGAGCCACCCAGGCACCCCTTCGAATCAGTCTTTTTTTTTTTTCAAATTTTATTTTTTATTTCTTTAAATTTACATCCAAATTAGTTAGCATATAGTGCAACAGTGATTTCAGGAGTAGATTCCTTAGTACCCCTTACCCATTTAGCCCATCCAACCCCTCCTTTAACCCTCAGTTTGTTCTCCATACTTATGAGACTCTTCTGTTTTGTCCCCCTCCCTGTTTTTATATTATTTGTGTTTCCCTTCCTTTATGTTCATCTGTTTTGTTTCTTAAAGTCCTCATATGAGTGAAGTCATATGATTTTTGTCTTTCTCTGACTGACTAATTTCACTTAGCATAATACCCTCCAGCTCCATGCACGTAGTTGCAAATGGCAAGATTTCATTCTTTTTGAAATCAGTCTTAATAAAGACAGTCTTATTGTCAATACCCCAAAACAAATTACCCCAACTTCTCTTTTGATGACTATTTTCTCCCTTTTTCTAATCTCAAGAACTAGGTTATAACCCTGCCTTAATTCTATGGCTGGACCTCAAGCCCTTATATTTATGCTTCTATTCTTCAGTATCAAGGCTTTTTTTCTCAAATATGGGACATCTGTATTACAAAATATTTGGGGGGCTCAGTCGGTTGAGCGTCAGACTTCAGCTCAGGTCGTGATCACATGGTCCGTGGGTTCGAGCCCTGCGTCGGGCTCTGTGCTGACAGCTCAGAGCCTGGAGCCTGCTTTGGATTCTGTGTCTCCCTCTCTCTCTGCCCCTCCCCTGCTCATACTCTGTCTCTCTCTGTCTCAAAAATAAATAAAAACATTAAAAAAAATATTTGGGACACAAATCAGTCCCGAGGAAGTGCAAAAAGATCGAGATCACACCGTTCATATTTTCAGACCACAACGCTATGAAACTCGAAATCAAACACAAGAAAAAATTTGGAAAGGTAACAAATACTTGGAGACTGAAGAACATCCTACTAAAGATTGAATGGGCTAACCAAGCAGTTAAAGAGGAAATTAAAAAGTATATGGAAGTCAATGATAATGATAACACCACAAACCAAAACCTCTGGGATGCCGCAAAGGCGGTCCTAAGGGGAAAATATATAGCAATCCTGGGCATCCTAAAGAAGGAAGAAAGATCTCAGATACACAACCTAAACTTACACCTTAAGGAGCTAGAAAAAGAACAGCAAATAAAACCCCAAACCAGCAGAAGACAGGAAATAACAAAGATTAGAGCAGAAATAAATGCTATTGAAAGCAAAACAAAACACACACACACACACACACACACAAAAAACAAAACCAAAAAAAAAAACCAACACACACACAAAAAAATAGTAGAACAGATCAATGTAACCAGAAGCTGGTTCTTTGAAAGAATTAACAAAATTGATAAACCACTAGCCAGTTTGATCAAAAAGAAAAAGGAAAGGACCCAAATAAATAAAATCAAGAATGAAAGAGGACAGATCACAACCAACACAGCAGAAATAAAAACAATAATAAGAGATGATTATGAGCAATTATATGCCAATAAAATGGGCAATCTGGAAGAAATGGACAAATTCCTAGAAACATATACACTACCAAAACTGAAACAGGAAGAAACAGAAAATTTGAACAGACCCATAACCAGTAAGGAAATTGAACTAGTAATCACAAATCTGCCAAAAAACAAAAGAGTCCAGAGCCAGATGGCTTTCCAGGGGACTTCTACCAAACATTTAAGGAAGAGTTAACACCTATTCTCTTGAAGGTGTTCCAGAAAATAGAAATGGAAGGAAAATTTCCAAACTCTTTCTATGAAGCCAGCATTACCTTGATTCCAAAACCAGAGACCACACTAAAATGGAGAATTATAGACCAATTTCCCTGATGAACATGGATGCAAAAATCCTCAACAAGATATTAGCCAACCAGCTTCAACAATACATTAAAAAAATTATTCACCATGACCAAGTGGGATTTATACCTGGGATGCAGGGCTGGTTCAATATCCACAAAACAATTAACGTGATTCATCACACCAATAAAAGAAAGGACAAGAACAATATGATCCTCTCAATAGATGCAGAGAAAGCATTTGACAAAATAAAGCATCCTTGCTTGATAAAAACACTCAAGAAAGTAGGGATAGAAGGAGCATACCTTGAGATCACAAAAGCCATATATGAATGACCCAACACTAATATCCTCAATGGGGAAAAACTGAGAGCTTAGGTCAGGAACAAGACAGGGATGTCCACTCTCACCACTGTTATTCAACATAGTATTGGAAGTCTTAGCCTCTGCAATCAGACAATGCAAAGAAATAAAAGTCATCCAAATTGGCCAGGAGGAGGTCAAACTTACACTCTTCACAAGTGACATGATACTCTATATGGAAAACTCAAAAGATTCCACCAAAAAACTGCTAGAATTGACTCATAAATTCAGCAAAGTTGCAGGATGTAAAATAAACACACAGAAATTGGTTGCATTCCTATACACCAACAATGAAGCAGCAGAAAGAGAAATCAAGGAATTGATTCCATTTACAGTTGCACAAAAAAACATAAAATATCTAGGAATAAATCTAACCAAAGAGCTGAAAAATCTATACATTGAAAACTATAGAAAGCTTATGAAAGAAATTGAAGAAGACACCCCCCCCCCCGCAAAAAAAAAAAAAATGGAAAAAGATTCCATGCTCCTGGATAGGAAGAACAAATATTGTTAAAATGTTACTACCCAAAGCAATCTACATATTCAGTGCAATCCCTATCAAAGAAACACCAGCATTCTTCACAAAGCTAGAACAAATAATCCTAAAATTTGTATAGAACCAGAAAAGACCCCGAATAGCCAAAGCAATCTTGAAAAAGAAAACCAAAGCAGGAGGCATCACAATCCCAGACTTCAAGCTATACTACAAAGCTGTAATCAGCAAGACAGTATGGTACTGGCACAAGAACAGACACTCAGATCAATGGAACAGAATAGAGAACCCAGAAATGGACCCACAAACGTATGGCCAACCAATCTTTGACAAAGCAGGGAGGAATATCCAATGGAATAAAGACAATCTGTTCAGCAAGTGGTGCTGGGAAAACTGGACAGCGACATGCAGAAGAATGAACCTGGACCACTTTCTTACACCATATACAAAAATAAACTCAAAATGGATGAAAGACCTAAATGTAAGACAAGAAGCCATCAAAATCCTTGAGGAGAAAGCAGGAAAAACCTCTTTGATCTTGCCTGTAGCAACTTCTGACTCAACACGTCTCTGGAGGCAAGGGAAACTAAAGCAAAAATGAACTACTGGCACCTCATCAACATAAAAACCTTCTGCACAGCGAAGGAAACAATCAGCAAAACTAAAAGCAACCAACAGAAGGGGGGGAAGATATTTGCAAATGACATATCAGATAAATGGTTAGTATCCAAAATCTACAAAGAACTTATCAAACTCAACACACAAAAAACATAATCCAGTGAAGAAATGAACAAAAGACATGAATAGACATTTCTCCAAAGAAGACATCCAGATGGCCAACCGACACATGAAAACATGCTCAACCTCACTCATCATCAGGGAAACACAAATCAAAACCACCATGAGATACCACCTTACACCTGTCAGAATGGCTAACATTAACAACTCAGGCAACAACAGATGTTGGTGAGGATGTGGAGAAAGAGGATCTCTTTGGCACTGCTGGTGGGAATGCAAATTGGTGCAGCCACTCTGGAAAACAGTATGGAGGTTCCTCAAAAGACTAAAAATAGAACTACTTTACGACCGAGCAACTGCACTACTAGGCATTTATCCACGGGATGCAGGTGTGCTGTTTCAAAGGGACACACGCACCCCCATGTTTACAGCAGCACTATCAACAAGAGCCAAAGTATGGAAAGAGCCCAAATGTCCATCGATGGATGAATGGATAAAGAAGATAGGGTACATATATACAATGGAGTATTACTCGTCAATCAAAAAGAAGGAAATCTTGCCATTTGCAACTATGTGGATGGAGCTGGAGAGTATTATGCTAAGTGAAATTAGTCAGTCAGAGAAAGACAAAAATCATATGACTTCACTCATATGAGGACTTTAAGAGACAAAACAGATGAACATAAGGGAAGGGAAACACAAATAATATAAAAACAGGGAGGGGGACAAAACAGAAAAGACTCATAAATATGGAGAACAAACTGAGGGTTGCTGGAGGGGTTGTGGGAGGGGGATGGGCTAAATGAGTAAGGGGCACTAAGGAATGTACTCCTGAAATCACTGTTGCACTATATGCTAACTAATTTGGATGTAAATTAAAAAAAATATATTTGGGGTGCCTGGGTGGCTCAGTTGGTTAAATGTACAACTCTTAATTTCAGCTCAGGTCATGACCTTATGGCTCATGAGTTTGAGCCACGTGTTGGCCTGTATGCTGGCAGCATGAAGCCTACTTGCAATTCTTGCTTTCTCTCTCACTCTCTCTGCCTCTCCCCTGGTCTCTCTCTCTCTCTCTGTCAAAATAAACAAACATTTTTAAAAATTACCTATTATTTTCATTAGTACGTGTCTTTGTTCATTTTTACATTAATATCAAAATCTATTTTAATTGTTAGTTTTTTTGGTAGAAATTTAATAAAATATTCTATTTCCATAAGTATTTCACATTTTTTCTTGAGATATTCACTTCAAATCAGTGTTCTTAATCATAATTTTTATTTTTTAATGTATTTTTAAAGTTTATTCACTTATTTTGAGAGAGAGAGAGAACATGCAAGCAGGGAAGGGCAGAGGGAGAGGAAGAGAATCTCTAGCAGGCTCTGTACTGTTGGCACAGAGGCCAGTGCAGGGCTCAAACTCATGAACTGTGAGAGATCATGGCCTGAGCCAAACCAAGAGTCCTAAGCTTAATCCACTGAGCCATGCAGGCGCCCCTTAATCATAATTTTTAAACATCCTTACTGAGATATAGTTCACGTATCATACAATTCACCCACATATAGAATACAATATAATGTTTTTTGACATATTCACAGAGTTGTTTAACCTCAACCACAATTTAAATTTAGAACATTTAATCAATCCAAAGAGAAATGTTGGTCTATTAGTCGGTTCTCCCCCTGTACCTCCCAAACAATCCTAGACAACAAGTCTATATTCTGTCTCTATAGACCTATGTATTCTGGACATTTCATACAACGGAATCATATGATATGTCGTCTTTTGTGAGTGGCTTCTTTCTCCTAGAAAATTTTCAAGTTTTATCTACGTTGTAGCATGTAATAACAGTTGATTCCTTTTCAACAATATTTAATAATTAGCTGTCATCAATATTTGCTTACCTATTCATGAGTTGATGATGGGTATTTGTTGTTCTACTTTATCGGTATTACTAATAATGCTGTCATGAACATTTGTGTATGTTTTGGGGTTTTAGGGGGATGTGTTTTATTTCTCTTAAGTATTTATATATTTATCCTCATGTCAGTACACATTGTCTGGATTACTGTAGCTATGTAGTTAAGAAATCAAAAAGTATGAATGCTCCAGGGACACCTGGGTGGCTCAGCTGGTTAAGCGTCCAACTTCGGAGTAGGTCAAGATCTCATGTTCACAGGTTTAAGCCCCACGTCGGGCTCTGTGCTGACAGCTTGCTGACGGCTCAGAGCCTAGATCCTGCTTTGGATTCTGTCTCCCTCTCTCTCTGCTCCTCCCCCTGCTTACTGTCTCTCAAAAATAAACGTTAAAAAAATTTGTTTTTAAAAACCATGAATACTCCAACTTTTTTTTTTCAAGATTATTTTGACTAGTTTGCATTTTCATGTGAATTCCAGGATCAGCCTGTCAATTTCTACACACATACACAAAAATCTAGCTTGGGTTTTAACCAGAACTGTGTGGAATCTGTAGAGCATTCCTGAAAGTAGGGCCATCTTAAGACTATTAAGGCTCCTGATCCGTAAACATTGGATGTCTTTCCAGTAATTAGTATCACTTTATTTTTATAATAAAAGTATTTAATTTGGGGGCACCTGGGTGGCTCAGTCGGTTAGGCGTCCAACTTTAGCTCAGTTCATGATCTTGCAGTATGTGAGTTCGAGCCCCTCATGGGGCTCTGTGCTGACAGCTTACTTAGAGCCTGGAACCTGCTTCAGATTCTGTGTCTCCCTCTCTCTCTGCCCCTCCCCACCTGTCTCTCTCTCTCTCAAAAATGAATAAACATTAGAAAAAAATTGAAATTTCTAAGTTTTATTTCTAGATTGTTCATTGCTAGTGTATAGACATACAATTAAATTTTATATATTGATCATGTATCCTGCTAACTTGAACTCATATTAATTCTAATATTTTGTAGATGGATGCTTTAAAAATTTGTATACACAAAATAATATCAATGACAGAAGGCAGATGTCTTTGTCTCATTCCTGATCTTAAGGGAAGTCATTCAATTTTTAACCAATAAGGATGATTTGGCCATGGAATTTTATCAATGACTATCAAAGTTCCTTATTATTCTTAATATGTTCAGTGGTTTTATTAGGAAAACTGTCGGATTTGTAAATTGGTTTTTCTGATTTTATTGAGATTTCTGTTTTTTTCCTTTACTCTATTAATATGGTATATCATATCAATTGATTTTTTAATGTTAAACCAACTTTTTACTCCAAAGACAAATCTCACTTGTTCAAGTTGTGTAATCTTTTTTATATTTTTCTGGATTTAACTTACATTTTTTTGAGGATTCTTATCTCATAAGGAATATTGATCTTCTCATGTCTTTGTCTAGCTTTAGCTTCAGGATAAGATTGGCCTCAAAGAATAAGTTAGGAAATGTTTCACCTTCTATTTTTGGAACGTCTTGTGAGGGATTAGAATTAATTATATTATAAATATTTGGTGTGAAAAACAAGGGAAGCCATCTGAACCCAAGCTTTTCTTTGTGAAAAATTTAAAAATTACTAATTCAATCATTTTACTTTATACTCTAGTCATATTTCTAAAAATTCTTCTGGTGAAGTTTAATATTTTGTGCTATCCTAGGACTTTGTTAATATCTTCTAAGTTATCTAATTTCTTGACATACAGTTGTCTGTAATATTCTCTTACCTTCTTCATTTCTATGAGGTCTGTAGTTATGTGCCCTCTGTTATCACTGATTTGAGGACTGTGAGTCTTTTTTTTTCCTTGTAGATCATATATAAAGTTTTGATGAATGTGCTAGTTTCAAAAAATCAGTTTTGATTTCAATGAATTTCACTATTATTTTTCTATTCTGTATTGTGCTTACTTCCATGATAATGTTTATTATTCTCTTCCTTCTTGCTTTAAGTTTGATCTCTTCTGATTTCCTAATTAAAATGAAATATTTGGCTACTGATTTGACTTCTTTCTTCTTTTTTTTACATAGGTGTTAGCAGCTGTATGTTTCTCTCTTGACATTTTTCAGCTGAAACCCACAAATTTGTTACATTGTGGGTTTATCTAAAATTGTTTCCTAATTTTCCTTATAACATTGTTTGACTCACTGGTTATTATGGAATGTGTTGTTTAACTTCCATTTTATATAATCGTATGTGTTTTAAAGAAGGGGAGAGAAGAAACAAGAGGATATATTTATATCATTTATTATACTAGTATTTTTATCTACCTTTGTTTTCATTTCTTTCTGTGTATTTGAGTTCTCATCTAGTGTGATTTCCTTTTCTACATAAATTTGTTGTCACTTGCCCCTTCTGTGCTCTGTCAAATATATTATGTTTCTAAATGTTATAAACCCAACAATATAATTATATACATTTTTAATGCAATTGTCTTTAAAATACGTTGAGAAAAAAAGGAAGGTCTGCTAGCAATGGATGCTTTAAGTTGTTGTTTATATAGGGATATTTTTAATTCATCTTTTTGCAAGATAGTTTTGCTAGTTATAAGATTTTTGGTAGACACTTTTTTTTTCTTCTTTAACACTGTGAATGGCATTCTACGGTCTTGTGGAGTCACTGTTTCTTATGAGAAGTCAGCCATTAATCATACCAGGGTTTCCTTGTTGTGATGAATCATTTTCTCTTCCTGCTTTTAAGATTTTCTTTTTGATTTTAACAATTTGACCACGATGTGTAGATCTCTTTTTATTAATCATACTTGAAGTATGTTGAAATTTTTGGATTTGTAGATTGATATTTTTTCAGATTTAAGAAAATTTTCACCCATTATGTCTCTGAATAGTTTTTATGACCCTTATTCTCCAAACCGAGTACTGCCGTTCTACATGGGCTGATGTGCCTAATGGTGTTTCATATTTCTCCTTGGCTCTGTTCATTTTCATTCCTTTTTTCTCGTCATATTATGTAATCTTTGTTCATCTATCTTGACTTTGAGTATTCTTTTTTCTGCCAGATGAAATCTACTGTTGAGCCTCTCCAGCACATTTTATTCTAGTTATTGTAATTTTCAATTACAGATTTTAATTTGGGTTCTTATTTATAATATCACTTCCCTGACATTCTTTGGTGAGAATGTCTTTAGATACATTTACCTTTCATTCTTCAAACACATTTATAGTGGCTGCTTTGACACCTTTGTCCAATAAATCCAATACCGGGGCTTCAAAAGCACTTTTTAATGTCCAGTTTCTGGTCTTCTCCTCTTCTCCTTCTCCTACATTTTTCCTTCCTCCCTCCCTCCCTTCCTTCCTTATGAGTCACACTTTTTTCCTTTTTTTGTCTGTCTCAATGTTTTGTTAAAAACTGCGCCCCCCCCCCAGAACCTCAGAGGGGGTAGTTTGATATTGTGCTGTTATTGTTTCCTTGGGTCATGTTTTTCTCTCTTCCTTCCTTCCTTCCTTCCTCCCTCCCTCCCTCCCTCCCTCCCTCCCTCCCTCTCTCTCTTTCTTTCTTTCTTTCTTTCTTTCTTTCTTTCTTTCTTTCATAACTTGGCTTAACTACACCTGTAGAGTCTTCTTCCCCATAGTGTGCAGCTGTAATGGCTCTTGGTAATGTTTGTTTTAAATGTTTTCTTTCAGTCTTTTGGTTTTTTTAGTCACTTTGTGGTCACACCTAGGTCGTTTAAGCTACTTTTTGGTCAAAGATGGTGCTTAAATATCCTTAGTCATTTAGATATTCATCCTTTACTGTTACATGTGTATCTGACATAGAGGGTCTTATCACAATTTAAAAAGATTTCTGATTTTGTCCCGTGTTCACCTAGCTAGCGACTAATAGTTTAGGATTTTCCTTTCTGAGAATTCCTAAGAGGGCACAGCCTAAGGCATATACACAGTCTTCCATTCTGCCAGCAATGTGTGTGATTTTATTTTTAAGCCTGGCTTCCTGAGATGTGCCCCTGAGTCACAGTAGTTTATTGTTCAACCTATGTTTTGTCAGAATTATACTTAAGTTCCTTGTGCCAGTGAGGATTCTGCCCTTTATTGATGAGTCTCTCTGTGGCTTGGGAATGCTTTCAAATCTGCCTCATGTCCAGCTCTGATTCCTCCAATGTTGGTGCAATCTAATATACACGCAACATTTCTGAACCCCATGGCTAACTTATTCCAAAGAGGGCTCTTCAAAGCTAGCTTTTCTCCTGATTCTCTGTGCTAAATTTCTTGTTTCTCTGCCATGTCACCTGATGCTACTATATCATGGTACTACCCATGTGCCCTTAATTGCTTCCCTTTAAGGTCCTCATGGTTGGCAACAACCTTATACATGGAATTCTTTGAGAATTCCAAATAAAGTCAGTCCCTTCAGGCAGAGCTGTGGAGTTTTAAGTCATTATGGCTTGCCTCTTCCCCTGATTAAAAGCTTTGGAGTTCTGCGCAGAAGCTGGAGGTGAGCCAATGGCCCACTTCTTTTAGAAATGACATTCTAGCTCTGTAAGCAGGCGCTGGAAGCCGTTAGCAGCCCCTGGTCTTCTTGGCTTGCCCGTCCCTTCATGAAAACTCTGCCCTATGAGCAAACAAGCTGAGGCAATTCTGCCCAGTACTACTCTATCTATTCTGGAGTGGAGCGGGGTGGTGCCTGCATGCTATAATTAGATCCTGAGTAGAGATAACCAGCCTCAGTCTTCTGAGTTCTATTGTTTTGAATAGAGGTCTGTAAAACAGGACTAATGATGAGAAATGCCAGCTGCCTACCTCTTCTGAGGTGAAACCATAGCTCACAAATGGAGGTAGACTGAAGATTCCCATCTTTATGATTATACCCTCCTGAGGTAGAGCACCCAGAGAAGAGTTCCTTTCTTTCTTGCTTGCTATTTCTTTTTTCTTTCTTTTCTTCTCTTTCTCTCTCTCTTTCTTCTTAATGTTTATTTATTCTTCAGAGAGAGAGAGAGACAGCGTGAGTGGGGGACAGGCAGAGAGAGACGGAGACAGAATCTGAAGCAGGCTCCAGGCTCCGAGCTGTCAGCACAGAGCCTGACGTGGGGCTCAAACTCACGGACCATGAGATCATGACCTGAGCTGAAGCCAGACGCTTAGCCAACTGAGCCACCCAGGCGCCCTAAGAGATGAGTTTCAATACATGGAGCTGGGAGTAGGGAAGCACAGTAAGTCATGGCTCAAACTTCACAGTCTCCTGCTATTCTTACTGAGATCTAGTAAGTTGTTTTGTTTATTTCCAAAATAAGACCACTCCCTTAATCAAAATTCACGGAATTGATTCTGTAGGGGCCAAGGATAGGCCGCCCCAACATGGGCCATTTTGGCATGAAGATTATTTTAAAGTCTAAATAAACAAAACACAGCAGATTCAGGAATAACTCTTTACCTCCATCCTCAACTGTCTAAAAAAAATTTAGAGAACCTGCTCCAGGGAGAGAGCTATCACCATCAATACTACTTTAACGATACGAACGTATCTTATGGTAGGCAAGGAGGAACCTAGCAAGGTCTGTCTGATCCAAGTCCTCTCCTTTGCCCCATTGTTTCTGAGTGGCCCAGCACACACTTGTTTACCAAACATTTACTCTTTTTCATTTTTCTATGAATTGCATTTTTTCCCTTTGAAGTCCCAGCCACCTACCCCCTTGCTTTTTAGTTTAGAATGACATATACACTTCATTTTGCCTGTCTTTGGAATTTCCATGCCTATGTAGATTCCCCATATGTACACTATTACATGTGATTTTCTCCTGTTTCTCCTGTCTCACGTCAATTTGATTTTTTAATCAGGCTAGAAGGACCCTTGAAGGGGATGGGAATTCTTACTCCCTGAAGATTCCACATTGCTATAATTTTTAAAAACATTAAAATGTATTTTTCATTTAATTTTGTGTTGAACTGACTTAAAAGAAACTTTAAACTATCAAAAAAGTGATGGCGGAACATTAAATACATTTAAGAATTTGTCTACCAAAAATTAAGAATATATAAAGTACCATTTGTACTTTCATCAGGGCTCTTTTGAAACACTTAATATCTCATATCTCTCATTTTCATTTTGTCTTCCTGAAGTATACAATTTACCAGCTCTATTGAGAAAATAAGCTTAAATATTTTCTCCTGCGATCATTGTGAAAAGTCAAGAATTTCTAAAGGCTCATCAATAGGTCACATTAAGAATTTTCAAAACAGATTTTAGGCTAATAGTAATCATCGAACTTGGTGGGTTTACATTAAAGAAGACCAAATATGTAATGGTTAATTTTATGTATCATATTATACAACATATTCATAGAAAATTCCCTATGTACATTAAATATTTACATATTTATCTGGAGCCTAGACTACTTGTGGGAACTTTTTGTCACTCTGTCCTCATTCCTCTTGACTGTTTCCTAATTTTTCTGTTAAATGATAGAGCTGCAGAAATAAAAACAAAGCGGTAATATCATCTAATCCAATTCTTCATTTTACAAAAGTGAAAAACTATGTTCTGGAGAGAAAAATCAAGGTAGTATGACTTTCAATGCACATCTGAAACCTGGATGTCTCAAACAACTCCTCCCCAGTGAATATTCTACTCTGTATGTAGCTGTTCCCCCAAAATAGCAAAAGGTGGTGGGAACTGAAATCGTACTGCCAGAATCATACAGCACCTTCCTCATGTATTTCCCTACCCTACTGCAGTTCCAGATGTAGTGTTATGAAATGGAGGTAACATTTTAAAATAGGTAATTTCCATGTTGGACACTTTGTTTCTGTTCACATCTTTTGAACATCCCCTATATTTCTGGAAGATCATTTTCCCCTAACTTTGTTGAGAGGAGAGGAGAGGAGAGGAGAGGAGAGGAGAGGAGAGGAGAGGAGAGGAGAGGGAGAGAGAGAGAGAGAGAGAGAGAGAGAGAGAGAGAGAGAGAGAGATTTCTAGGACATTTGTGACTCTGATTAAGAATGGCAGGTAGGGGCAACTGGGTGGCTTAGTCGAATAAGGGCCCCACTCTTGATTTCAGCTCAAGTCATGATCTCATGGTTCATGGAACATGGACCCCACTCAGGATTCTCTCTCTCTTCCTCTCTCTCTCTGCCCCTACCCCACTCACACTTTCTTTCTCTCTCTCTAAGTAAATAAAACCAAAAAAGAAAAAAAAAAAAAGAATGGCAGTCCAAGGTAGAAGTATTCATAATTGAAGGGTATCCCCCCAAAGGCCACAGAGTCAAGTTAAAACAGTAATGAGTAAGGCCTACAGAGGACAAAATGCTTTAAATTGAGGGCATGACAGAATTTTATCCTAAGGTAACAGTAAAAGTGTACCTTCATAAGTTACAATTTCTTTCCACTGTTAGGGAAGAAAAAAAGTAAAACTTTGATAGAGAGAATTACCTTTGATCAGTGTATCTGGTTCATTGGGTGTGATTCAACTATCAGGAATAACATTCTACATCATTTAAAAATATTTTATCGACAAATAACTTATAAACAGATTACCTCTGACGCTCACTGAAAACCTGATTTCTTTTGCTATCTTTAAAGATAAACTATAAGCAAATAATCTTTAAACAATTTCCGAAGTATGTTTGGAGCCTATCAATGTAACATTGTGCGATGCTTGTTTCTTTTCCTAAAATCTCAGTGGGAATATTCAGTCAATTGTTGCAATGATTAGATCTTAGTTTTGAGGCATGTTGAAGCACTTCAAATCAGGACAGAGGAGGAGAAGAAAGCTCTCTTAAACAGATAACTTGTATACAGCAAGGCATTCTTTTGTTTATGGACTTCAGAGAGAATTCTTTGTACTTGATACAAGTCCGCATTGTGAAGAACAAAGATGGGATTTCAAAGGCTTGCCTCTTTTGTGATAGAAGAGAAAGCATTTTTCCTCTGTAGGTGAATATTTCTAAGAAAGATTAATAAGTAGAAAAAAAATCATCTTCAGAAAAGATCAGAGCTTGAGCGGTACTGTTTGCACTTTGTGGTTTTATACATCCCCTCAGTAAGAGTGGGTTGTGCATGGAAAGGTCTTTTTTCTTCTTTTTTTCCCTCCAAACTTTCCTTGCCTCAAGTTAGTTGACAAACATAGCTACATCTAACAGAGGGAAATCTGCAATTTAGTGGGCGTAGACATTGTATATATATTCTACTTTGGGCAAATATTCCCCAGATGCTTTTATTTTGCAGTTGAGAACATATCTTCTGCTATCATTCTCTTTTACTCTTCACGAAGTCATTTTTATACCCCCATATACACATTTTCAAGTGCTTCTGAGGAAGGGCTTGGTCTAAAATATCCCCGTCTCAATATGACTTCCTCCAGCCTTAAAAATCAGACTCTGCCTTCGCTCTGACCACCCACTTAGCATCTTTGCCTGTGAAGAGTTTAAATATTCTATCTTCAGTCATTTCATATTTCTATGTATTCTATTAAAAATCAAGATTCTCCTGACAAATTCTGTAACAATGATGTTCTATTTCCTACTCTTTTAAAATAATTACCAGCATGGATTACCTCATGCCTGACATTTGTCCCTGTATAATGTATGCCTGTCAGGATTGGATTTTATAAATACATATTCTCTCTGTAGAGTTTAACCTACTGTAAAGTAGGTTGCTTAGCATTGCCATTGCATTTCATTTTATAAATAATATTCATAAATAATCATGAATAGTGCTTCTGTAGACCAAGGACAATTTACAGAGTTTTGAAAGAATTCAGTTGAGTAAATTGTGCTGTGACTATATTATATAATCAGCTAATGCTTTTTTTTTTGAAAATGGAATTCTAGGGTTTCTAGGAAATTCTGAGGAACGTAACAAATATTCCTAAAAGTCTTCCAATGAGCGAACTTAAAAATTTCCCAGATTCTCATTTGTATAAAAATACTGAGAGAAATAATTGCATGATAGGAGTATATAGCAGCCTCATTGCTAAAAGAAAGTGAGCCAAAAAAAAAAATTAAATGCACAGAAGTAATATGGCCAGATTATATTAAGGGCAGAGTACACTATCTGAAACAGAAGGTGCTGGAGTCAAAAGGGATGTCCCATGCCTCTATGTCCCTGCTTCCTTAAATGAATAAAATTACTCTCACGAAGAGCATCACTGTTTCCCATTTTTCTTGATGATGGGCAAGCTGTGTCAGGAGAAGGCATTTAAACCCATGAAAAGAAAATTTCTCAAAACAAATCAGTATAATAAGTAAAACACATAAAAGATAGATTGAAACTTCCAGGAAAAGACGTACAAAATAAGAAAGAGGCTGTGGGGTGGGGGTATGGATGGAGAAAGACGAGTTTCCAAGTCCACGATTTACATGTATGGTCATACTCATGTGAAACTGAGATGTGCAGAAAATATGTATTTTACTTATTTCTCTAAAATTTCTCTTTCATTTGCGCTCTTCTTACAACAAATCTTCCAGGTATAAAAAGAATAGCGGGACACATAAGTTTAGTAAAAATGAAAAACTTGGTCTGATCCATTAATTTAAACAGGATCTTGAGATTGAAGTCAGCATCTCTGAGATAATTCAATCTTTTAAAAAAACATTTTTAAAAATGTTTATCTTTATTTTTGAGACAGAGAGAGACAGAGCATGAGCAGGGGAGGGGCAGAGACAGAGGGAGACACACACTCCGAAGCAGGCTCCAGGCTCTGAGCTGTCAGCACAGAGCCCGATGCGGGGCTCGAACTCGTCAACTGCGAGATCATGAGCTGAAGTTGGACACTCAACCGACTTAGCCACCCAGGCGCCCCTGAGAGAGTTCAATCTTAAGGTTTCTTGTCTATCTTCCACTTGTTGCTCTCACGGCTGGCATGAGGGATATGAGGAAAAGGCTTATATGATTTTGAGGCATTTGGGGAAAGGAGAGCTTCTCACCTCATTTCCCAGGTGAGCCCTTGGATGTATACTGTCAAATAAAAACAAATCCAGGCTTCAGTGAGGAGGAATTTATTTAAAAATAAGGAAACACATATTAAAATATATATTTCAGTAAATATATATAATATATAAACAATATGTTATATATTATTCTACCACATATATTGCAGTAGAGGGAGGAAGGTTATTGTGATGGGGCAGGACACTTTAGGCAACAGGGCTGGGAGATCACTGTAAAATAGCAAATCCACCAGAATATCTGCGAGCATATCCACTGGCATCAGGGGGAAAAAAAAAGGCTTTTCTTTTGCAGAGAGTAGTAAACAAAGGGAGAAATAGTCAGGTGTGGGGAAGTGGGATGGGTGGTGGTGTGACAGGTTAGTGGATGGGGTGGGGGACATGTTCCCCTGTCAGCCAGTCCCCAGGGGAGGCTGTGAAAGAGGGCTTGTCATTACTGCCATGATCATGCAGTGGGCGAAGGTTCAGAGGCCTGGGGAAGGAGATGTCTAACTCAAGTTTGGTCAAGTTAGCGGGCCTTTTGTCCAGATTGCTCGGTGGCAATTAACAGTGCTGCTCAGCATTTAGGAGACAAAGGAGAATTTGGAGAGTTCTAGTGTGGTCTTGTCACAGGCGAAGCGGGGGTTACCCACAGGTCTCGTCTACGTCATAGCAGGAAGGGCGATTCTTTGCAATTTGCCATTTCAGAACACAGAAAGGTTAGAGAAATTCTTGACTGTTAACAGGACTCTGGTACAGGTGAACAGGTGTCACTACTGGTGGAACTTGGCTGGCAAATATCCCCCGTTGGTGAACCTGCAGCCTCCACTTTGTCAGCTCAGTCAGGGCAGAAACACTAAGGTCACATGGCCCACGTTCCTACTGTCTCTCCTCGGAAGAGACTTCGGTGAGTATTGTAAAATGATTCTGCTACCATTTCCAATGTGAGGGCAAGGAGTTTCCCCACAGATGGAATTCTCCAGTATGAGCCGGGAGTTCAGCAATTCAATTCCATTCTGGCACTTGTACTTCGAGATAGCATTCGATCCCACAGGTTAAGGGCTCAGTCCCACAGGGTGTCCCCACCACCCTTCAAACACCAGTCTCAAGCCTAGGCTGTCACCTGTGCTTTTGATCAAGTGGCTACAGATTGGATGTTCCAAAGATGCCCTTCTTTGGTTCAATGCATTTGCTGGATCAGCTCACAGAATTTGGAGAAATATTTTAGCTACTAGATCACCAGTTGTATTATAAAAGAATATAATTCGGAAACACCCAGATGAGAGAGACGCATAGGACAAGGCACAGGGAAAAGGCACAGAACTTCCATGCCCTCTCTGAGTGTGACACTCTCCCTACATTTCTACCTGCTCACCAACCTGAAAGCTGTCTGAACACAGTCCTTTTGGGTTTTTATGACAATTGCAATAGATAGGCATGATTGCTCAAACTGCTGGCCATTGCAATTGATTCGACCTCCAGCCCATCTCCATTCCCCCAGGTGTGTGTGGGGGGGTGCTGGGTAAGACTAAAAGTCTTATGACACTCTAATGACAAGGTTGGCTCCCCAGGCAACCAGCCCCCATACTTAGGTTACCTAGGTGCTTTCTAAAAGTCACTCCCTTAACATAATAAAAGACACCTTTGTTGCTCTTACCACTTAGGAAATTCCAAGGGTTTGGGGAGCTTTGTGTCAGATATTGGAACAAAGACCAAAATCACACTTCTTATAAATCATATTATCACAATATCATATTCTCACTTTGACTCAGTCTGGATGGTCCTCTCCTCAACAATGACTCAGCCACAGACACTTACAAGTTGTGTCTTCCAATTCTCAGCTGAACACACACACTGTGAAGGACCTGAAAAGAGGCAAACCAGAGGAGCTGGCTGCCTGGCCATGCTTATTTGTGTTCTTAATTCATCACAAAAAAAAATGTTGGTACTGGATCACCCCGAACAGTGACATTTTCCGAAGTTTCAAGTAGTAAACAGACTCCTTGTTCACGACAGAGCCTTTCTAGAATAAAATGTACTTCCAATCAGATGTCTATCTTAAGCTAACCAGAAAGACAATAAATACACGATTATATGGAGGAGATGGGGAAGACAGGGGAAAAGACAACATTTTTCTTTCAAAAAATAATACCTAGTTACTCTTACAAAGTACATATTCAGAAACACATAAACTAAAGACAGGTTTGCTCTATATCAGCCTTCAGGTCAAAAAAAAATAAAGAAAACATAGGTAATTAGACACCAATGGAATATTGATCAGATTAAAGGAAACTATTAATTATTTATTACATAGCAAGAGTCAGAGGAAATAATCAGACACTCATCTAGGAACAGCTTTTTGGTAGTCAAGGTGCAGAACTTGGTGGTGACAAGGGAATTGAACCAACCCGACAACTGCTAATTAGGAAAGATTCTCTGTTGTAAAAAGCACAGGAATTGACATGGGTGGCTGAGCTGCTTTATTTGATTCTTGTGCACCCAGGAGTACTGCATGATGTAATCAGCACAGAACTTACCAGGAACTAATACAGCTGAAAATTCAAAAGCAGAATGGGAATGGGGGGTTAGGCAACACTGCAGCTCTCTTCCAGAAAGTAGATTTAAACAGGCTTAAAGAACAAGGTATTCTCTAAGTCTCACAGGATGGAGAAATTCAAGGGGTACTGAAGGTTAAGATAAACAGCTTTAGAAAAGTGTTTTTTTTTTTTAATTGGCGAATAAGTGCAAAGACAGGGAGAACTTACTTACCAGGCAATGATCTGAAGGAGTTGAGAAATAAGCAATGATACTTCAAAAAGGCTAGTCAGACATGGATGATTATCGAACAAAAATATCTTAAAGAAGCGAGGAAATCTGGAGTGGAATACCTCTACAAACACTTACTGGTTACTTAGGTGCTGGCCACTGGTATTATTTCATTTTTCCTTCACATGGAAGGGAAGTGAGGAGGAACAGTACAATATGACCTTGAACGCTATTCCCTTAAATGGGTTTTGTTGAGTATCCGCTGTGCCTCTCAGACACGGTCCCCTTGAGCCTCTAATGGATAGCCTATTTCCCCTAAGTGATCTTTCTACTTTCTAAAATGGATACTGGCTCTCTCCTAAAATCTTTCCCCTTTGTCCATAACATTTGGACCAAAGTCTGGACTCCTTACTCCAGAATTCCAGATGCTTCACAAGTTATTTCTCACTAGTTTCCTCATCATCACATGTTGAAACTCTCTGTGCTTCACCATATATCTCAGCCATGTCAATCTCGTTTAATTTCTTCACACAGGACGTGTGCTATGGTGGCCAGTCCCTTCGCGCATGCTGTTCCCTATGGTTCGAAGGCCTTTCCTTCCATTTTTCATCTGGTCATTCTCTACTCATTTGCCACAACACATCTCATGCAGTTTTCTTTGTTTCAACTCAGTCGATGTAAAGGCTTTCCTCTAGACTTTTATTGGAGAATTTCTAATTCTACTAATTATTCTGATTCTACTACTAATTCTAATTTCTCATCTACTGCCCTTTTATCAATGTATGTATCACACATGGTCATAAAAGTTACCTTTTTAGTTTAGTTTCCCAGTAGCACATGAGCTTCATTAGATCAGGGTCTTAATCTTGTATCTCTCTCTCTACCCCTAGTACCTATCCCACTGCCTGGTATAAAGTTAACCTTTAATTTCTAATTTTTAAACAAATGCTGAATGAAATGATCAGCACTGACTCAATGACACTAGAATATTGACCTAGAATATTGACTCCAGCTGCATAAATTCACTCCATTCACTCCATTCTTTTAAATCTGGTCTGGGGAAAGGAGAGATTTTACACACTGTCCTTTTAAAACATTATAAAAAAACATTTATTCATTTTTAAGAGACAGAGAGAGACAGAGCACGAACAGTGGAGGGGCTGAGAGACAGGGAGATAGAGATCCAAAGCAGGCTCCAGGCTCTGAGCTATCTACCAAGAGCCTACCGTGGGGCTCAAACCTACGAATCATGAGATCATGACCTGAATCGAAGTCAGACGCTTAATCAGCTAAACCACCCAGATGCCCCCATACTGTCCTTAGATACTTCCTCAGCCTCAAGTGTTCCTCTTACTCCCACACAGTGGGAGTTCATGTGCCTGCTTCTCCCCACCTTCACTGTCCCTCTCTCTGAAGTCTGGACACACTACATAATAGGATGCTGCTCTTGCCTCAAGGGTGGTCAGTGACTGTAAGGCAAGTCAAACTTCTTTTTTGCAGCTTTTCCTCTTATACCATTCTTGGAAGGATGTATCAAGCTTTACCGAATTTCTGAGTAAGTTAAATTTGATTACTCTGAAGGGAAAAAAATATTAAATGTGAAGTAATATTTTTAAACATATAGTACAAAGGAAATTACGCAGGGGAAAAAAAAACATTTGGGGGAAGGGAGAGGGATTCTTCATAACACCATTCCCAGTTCCTCTCCTCACTCCCTTTTTTGCACCCATGCTTCTCTGTGACAGCATTTTCCACCTTTAAAATCAACTCTGTGACTGTTCTACTTTGGAAAATCCACTTCCTATCCAAAAAGGATGATCTCAGCCCAAGTTACAAACTCCTCCTTCTAGGAATTCATCCACGACCTTGAGCTCTCAATGTAACCATTGGCTGAGCTGTGCACCTGCTCCCTTCACTGCTCAAAGTTGGGGCTAACATTTGAATTTACTAATCATAAATGGCCAAAGTTCGTATCACCCCTTGCTAGCATTCCTCAAAAACTTGCATTTCACTCAGATAGTCAGATGTCTTCACAAACCACCATTCTGTTGTCATCTTAAATTTTTTTCTCCTGCTTACTCATGAGTCTCCAGACATCCTGGTCTTGTTTTTCTCATGGAAGCTGTCCAGCCTTAGGGTTTTTCAATTCCTCTTTTCACTGCCTGAGACAGTTCTCCTCCTAACCTTTACACATAGCTGCTTCTTTTGTATCAGGCATCACCGCGAATGTAAACCTCTTATGAGGCATTTCCTGAGCTTCTAGTGCGAAGAACTCTGTTAATTTTGTATTATTTACTCACAGCACTTGTCATTCATCCTAATGATCTTGCCTAAATATTTGCTTACTTATATTGTATTCTCACCACAGCCAGAATATAAGCCTCAAAGAGCAGGAAACTCGTCCCTCTTGTTCACTGTTATATATACACAGGACACAAGACCCAGCACGTTAGAATCACACAATAGATGAATAAGTGACAAAATGAGGGTCAAGAAAATACTTAGTCATCTACATACTTGTTTTCTTTCTAAAGACAGAAATTAGAACTTTATTCTTCCAGGAACAACTATAATTGCTTTTATATAATAGATCAGTCATAATTATCACATTTACTATAACAACAGTTAGCATTATTGCCTGCTAATAGGTCAATGGATAGATCCAGTGTCAAAAGGTTTCACAACTATGCAAAGAATGTTTCCTCAAAAGTTGTCTGAGAATACTCCTCAACCAAAGAATTTCCCAGAAATGTATATAAAAGAATTTCCTTGATAAGAAGACTGGTTTTTAAATTTCAAATCTGTTAAGAACAGCAAGCCATTGATTGACAAACAGCTTAAAATGAGTTGAACTCTGAAAGTGCTAGAACATTATTCTGTCACACCTTGATACAGGGTATCAGTACGAGTAGCAGTTAATCAGAATGTACAGACCAAAGGGCATGGGGCATCCGAACTATCAGTATATGTTCTACCCTGTGGCCCCATTTATAATGGAAAAGCCCTTTAAGTGCGAATAAAACCAGAACTCATAAAGTAAAATTTAAGACACATCCCCAGAACATACAAAATGAAATTTTTAGCTCATTACTTAATCGCAAAATAACATCACTACTTACAGGCCACCTTTACTCAAAGATACATAGACACACAACATTACTTCTTAAGTGTCTGCAGGCCACAGGTTAAGACACTCACCAAAGGCATAAATTAAAGCAAGTATAATGTGAGAAGCATCTTTCTTGCAATTTTTAGCAGAATTTTCCTGAGAACAGTTTCAGGAATCTTTTTACAGAAAAGCTGTCTGTATTGGACAGGCTTTGCTCCTATGCAGAGATGGTCTGTCATTTCTTCTTTCTTTGACAAAACATTTAGTGGTCTCAGCACTATTCATTTTTGCTTTTTGTTGTTGTTGTTAGTAACAAAACCAGGAATTTATACGAGGTGTCAATGGATCTAGCAAAAATATTTCATTTTTCAAACTTCTTTTCTACTGCAGATGATTATTGAAAAATAGGGAAAAATACTGAGAGGTAATTTTCAGGAAATCAATTCAGAGTCATGGCCCTTTGCCCCTTGATCCTCCCCTTCTCCCTAATGGATTCATAACCACTTGACCTTCAGGATAGAGGTCAGCTACTCCATTATACACTCTTTAACCTTCTGGAGAGAAGACACAGACTAACAATGATGAAGCAGATACAGTTAAGAAGACTGTGTCCTCAGGGGCACCTGGGTGGCTCAGTCCTTTAAGTGTCTGGCTTTGGCTCAGGTCATGATCGCATGGTTGGGTGTGTGAGTTCAAGCCCCACATCCTACTCTCTGCCGACATTGCAGAGCCTGCTTGGGATTCTCTGCTCTCCCTCTCTCTCTGCCCCTCTGTTTCTTGTGCTTTCTCTCTCTGTCTCTCTCAAAAATAAATAAACTTCCAAGAAAAAATAAGCCTTTGTAATCTATCTCTCCACTTCATTAAGGTGAGAAAGAAAACAAACCCCTGAGTTTTGTTTTGAACCCATTACAATGGGGTCTTTAATTTTGACAGTCAAAAGAAAATTCTTAGTGATAAACGGGCTTATTTCCATGGACAATTTGAAGCTGCCCTATGATGAGAGGTCAGATTAACGCAACCATGAAATCATACAAATAAGATATAAATAATAAAAAACAAAAGTGAGAAATAGTGATGGCTACAGATATTTATACAAAAAACGCTGTATTTAAAGAAAGAAAACAACTAACAGTGAAATATATTTTCCCTTTGAGCTTCCTGAAAGTTAAGAAAACATGGAAAATTTGATTAATATTTTTTAAAGTTCCATGATCAAAAGAAAGTCTTACATCAAAAATGATACAATACTCCTACTGTTAGTAAGAAATTTTATTTTATTGAATGCTAAAATATTGTGCCGGCCATTTTATATTTTATTCAATTTTCACAGTAAGCCCACGTGGTAGACTGTTTTCCTATTTCCATTTATAGTTGATAAACAGAGGAACAGAGAGGTTAAAGAGTCATTAGAGGAGGCAAACCAGTTTGCTAAGCCGGAAACAAAAGCATTAATTTAAGAGTAAGGTTATCATGTTTAATACTGGGGTTTTTGTTTCTTAATTCCTAGCTGTGCCTACATTTCCCTATCTGAATATGGGAATAATTCAGTTCCTACCTTTTTATACTGCCATAATGATTAAAATATTTAATATAAGTGAGAGGCATGCAGTAAGCCACAGTATTTTAGCTATTATTGTTTTTATTATAATTATTAGTTGTATCGGCAGAGATTATGTTGTCAGAGCTTACAATCCTGTTCTTTAATAGTATTCTAACAAGTGGTTTGAAATTTTAGCAGAGAAACAGAATTTCTTTTTCTTTCTTTCTTTTTTTTTTTTTTTTTTTTTTTTGAGAGAGAGTGAGCACAGGAGAAGGGGGAAGGGCACAGAGAGAATTTTTTTTTTTTTTTTTTTTTTGTGAATGAGAGAAAATTGAGAGAGAGAGAGAGAGCGCAGGCACAAACCAGGGAGGGGGGACAGAGGGAGAAGGAGAAAGAGAATTCCAAGCAGGCTCCCCCGTCAGCTTGTGGTCGGATACAGGGACCACGAGATCCTGACCTGAGCCAAGATCAAGAGTCAGACGCACAACCAACTGAGCCACCAAGGCGCCCCCTGGCTGATCATATTTGGCTCTGGTAACTGGTCCTTTCCAGCATTCTCATCTCTCCCTTTTTTAAGGTAATTTTTTTTATCAATATGCTTTGCAAAAATATATGCTTCTAAACATAAAAGTGTACTTCTAAAGTTCATCAACTGTTTGTAAGCACAGCACGTCATAAAACTGAATGGATACTTTTTTGGAAATGATTCTTGGTTGCAGCTCAGTGTTTATCAGCCAAGACCACCTGTACAATTGAGGAGGCTGTGTTGGTTACCTAGTTGATGAGTTGAAGCTGACTCTGTGTGTGTGCGCATACGCATGTGTTTACTTTGATGATCCTTCTCCAGATCTTTGCACTCAGCATTAAGAATATATTAGGACAAAAAAAATAAAAGAATATATTAGGTTAAATTCTTCAGCCACTGGAAAGTTAATAACTCCCCAGTGACAGTTAAGGCCACATTTGACATAGTCCGTAATTGTGTGCAGTTATTTAAGGTATCTTAAATAGAACTGTTAAGAAATATACTTGTGTTAAAAAAAAAAGTCCCAGGAAATTGCTTGGCAAAGGATAAGAAGAAAACTCTTATTGTTTTGTAAGATTTTGCATGTCTATTTTTTTTTATCTAAAGCAGTCAGTCATATCAGTAGCAAGACTAAAATTCACCAACAGTCTCATTATAAAATAACCCATGTCTCAACTTCCTTGTCCTTTTATAAAAGGAAGGATTATTTAAACACATATTTCAAAAAGATATGGTATTGCTTTTGTGAAGCTTTCTTGAGGACATAAAATCAAAGAAATGGAGGTGTTTTCTATTCAAAGGTAGCCTATTGGCAAATATTTGGTCAAAAATTTTAGGCAGTTTTGATAGGTTTTTGGAAATAGGTGGTGAATATATGAGAGACAAAATGTGGGCAAAGGGAGAAGTGAACAGGGTTGAGAGGCAAGATAAATTTTTACTAATTTCTACAATATTTAAGATGCTCTACTAACTACTAATAATGTACTAACCTCCTTTACATTGTTCAAAAATATATATTAAACATTTTCTTGCTTTTAGTCATTTTGGCATTTGAATTGGTGTTCAATCAAATGAGATACCACTTTGAAACCAGAATATCATTGAGACTAATTAGATTTAGGTATACTTGCATTTGTTCAAGATGTATTTCACTCTTGGTATTATCATTCTTGGTTTTGTTTTGCAAATCCCAGTGACATAAAGCAATAGCCCTTACTAACTCTGACAAGCTTCGTGTTTGCCGCAAATTGTGCTGATCAATGTGTTGGCCTGATCTTGACTGGATTTATGGGTCAGTGGTCAGCTGTCAGATCCACCGAGGCTGACTATCTAGGTTGCACTGGGAACACTCACTGCTGTTCCACCTGCACCACTTAACCTGCAGCAGGCTGGCCTCGCTTGTTACCTGCCTGGTTTCAGGCTTCCGGTGGCATGAGAGAAACCAGGTAAAGCCTTAGCAGCCAAGGCTTATAATTAGCATCCTATCACTTCCATGTCAGTCTATCGGCCAGAGGAAAATCCATAGCAAGTCTATACTAAAAGGATGAGGAGACAGATGTCAATTCCTTTTTTTTATTTTAATGTTTATTTATTTTTAAGAGAGAGAGACAGAGCGCAAGCAGGGAAAGGGCAGAGAGAGAGAGCGGGAGACACAGACTCCGAAGCAGGCTCCAGGCTCTGAGCTGTTAGCACAGACCCTGATGCGGGGCTCGAACTCACAAACTGTGAGATCATGACCTGAGCTGAAGTTGGACGCTTAACCGATTGAGCCACCCAGGTGCCCCCAGACTTCAATTCTTAATGAGAGGAGCGCTTCGAGGTGACATTTCAAAGGACATTACATACATAGGTAAAAAATGAGATTTTTCTGTAGTAATATGCTTAATAAAATGAGGTCTGTTTGTAAAGCATTGAAGCAGTTTAGACTTTGCTAACTTTCCCTTTAACAAAACCACTCTGATATGTTTTTTGGAGACAGAATGTTTCTTAGGGACTATTTAACTGTGATTTCATAAAATGAAGGCCTTAATTAATACATTTATAGTAAAAAACTTCTAAATTCTTACTATGTTTCAGGCAATGTGCTACAATTGGACAATAAATTTGGTAGGAAGACATACACCTCACACACACACACACACACACACACACACACACACACACAGAACTTTGCCTTTACTTGGTTTAGAGAATTGTAAACACCATAAATCAAAAAGCCACAAAAAATAAATATATAATTCAAATGTGGTAAGATCAAGAATGAGTAAGTCTAGAGTTCTGGAAGATATAAAGGTTTTAATCTAGTCTGTCAAGAACATTCCCTAAGTGTGTGGCATTTTAAAATGACATCAGAAGTCAGAGAAGAGATGTGGGCTGGAGTTTGTGATTCACCAACATAAAATTAAAAACAAAAGCCTTGCGTGTATGTCAAAAGGTTGCTCTGGAATAAGAGGAAGATAATATCTAAAAATAAAGCCATTCACACAATCACATGGTAAAGTAGGATTTTTCAAGATAGTACAAAGGTTTCCTCCTAGATGGGTTAAAAAACAAGCTCATGAATGCAAGTATGTTAAATTGTCTTAATATTCTAAATGCACTTGTAAAACTTCTGGGGACTTCTGTTATAGTTAATAGATATTCTCCAGAGATTCATGCAACAGAATTTCAGAGAATAAGAAAGTATGCAGAGAGGCACCTGGGTGGCCCAGTCAGTTGAGCTTCTGATGATTTCAACTCAGGTCGTGATCCCAGGGTTGTAAGATCCAGCCCCGAGTCAGGCATTCTCTCTTTCTCTCCCTCTGCCCCTCTCCTCCACTGGTGGTCTCTAAGAAAAAAAAATAAGTATTCAAAAAAGCTGTTTTCTTTTGGGTCCCAGAAGAGTGTGTATGTGTATGTGTGAGACAGAAACAGAAAGAAAAAAAGAGAGAGTGAGAGAGAGAGACAGAGAGAGAGAGTTTTCCAACAAACTAGATGCCCCTTTTTATTTATTGCCTCTTGGCTAACTGTTTCTGGTTATACTGAGAATGAGGTTAGCTTTGCAAGTGTAAGTTTCACATTATAAAATTAATAACAGTTTTCTGAATTACTAAAATTACTGTCACTTGCTGGAGGGAGGCAGGTAGGAGATGTGCTAAATGGGTGACAGGCATTTAGGAGGGCACTTGTTTGATGAGCACTGAGTTTTATATGGAAGTGATGAATCACTGAATTCTACACCTGAAATCAATTTTACCATATATGTTAACTAAAATTTAAATAAAAACTTGAAATAAAAAAGTCACCTGCAAATATCTGCTGTAGAAATACAGATATTTCTCTGTTATTCTCAAACAATAAAATTTATAACAAAGGATGTTCAGACAGAATACCTGTTCCTAATAGAGATACCCATGTAATACAAAAGTACCTATGTCAATGACATGCTTTTCTGTAGTAGGAAATTTCTTGGAAAAGAGTAACATTAAGTGACTTTCAATGATCGCTTTTTATAAAGTATCAATATACAATATTATGAAACATCAAATGAAATCAGCTGAGTCACAATGTATTTCTGTAAACTAATTTAGAATCAGAAAAATGTTGTTCTATCTTGGTTTACTTAATTCTTTAACCAATGTTAATTCTGTTTTCTACCCTTCATTTTTTTCTTCAGGGTTTTACAAATAGTAAAGCAAAAATGAAATGTGTAAAGTTCTATTAGAACTTGAAATCACTGAAGGTTAGTTATCCAAATATTTTTTTCAAAATTATTTTTCAAAATTTCTTTTGTCTTTTGCATTTTTATACATACAGTAGAAGGAGTTTGTCAAAGTCTACAAAATGTTCTGCTGGGATATTCATAGGAATTGCCTTGTATCTATAGATCCTATTGGGGAGATCTGACATTTTAGCTATATTGAGTCTTCTGATCTATTAGCATGACATCTCTCTGTGTTAATTACATCTTTTATTTCTTTCAACAATGTTTATAGTCTTTAGTGTACGGGTCTAACACGTGTTGTCTCTTAAAAAAATGTTTATATTTATTTATCTATTTTGAGAGACAGAGACTGCAAGCAGGGGAGGGGCAGAGAGAGAGGGAAAGAAAGAATCCCAAACAGGCTCCATGCACAGCACCAAGCCCAAAGTGGGGCTGGAACCTATGAACCGTGAGCTCATGACCTTGAGCAGAAATCAAGAGTCAGATACTTCAATGACAGAGCCACCCAAATGCCCCCATATGATGCCTTTTGATTTGAGTGTTCAGACTAGCTTTGCTTAATAGGAATTTAATGTAAGCTCCATATGTAATTTTAAGGTTTCTAGAGTCACATTTTTAAAAAGTAAAGATAGGAGAAATTAATGTAATACTATATTTGATTTAACCCAATACATCCAAATACTATTATTTCAACATGTTAACAATAACAAATTTATCCTTAATAAGGTAAATCTCATTCTATTATCAGTAGTAAATCTTCAAAATTCAATGTAGATTTTACATTTACTGCACATCTCAACTTGGACTAGGCAATGTTCAAATGCTCAGTAGCTACATATGTAAATAGGGCAGTGAGGATTTAGACCATTAATCTTTAATGTGACTTATTCAGGGATAAACCTACCAACTTTGTTTGATTTCTAGTCACCCATCTTTGTTCTGGCATCTTTCCTCTAGTCCTGCTGATTTTTATATTAATTTTTAGTACTGTTTCTGATTCCAACTTAACTCTTTGGGTGAGTTAGCAATACCACTTGAGTGTCTACATAAGGGACTGTTCTCATGTTTACTATATGCATCTTTAAGTTCTCATGTTCTACTTCTTTTTTTTTAATGTTTTTCATTTATTTTTGAGAGAGAGAGAGAGAGAGAGAGAGAGAGAAAATGAATGAATGAACGGGGGGTGGGGGTGCAGAATGAGAGGGAGACAGAATCTGAAACCAGCTCCAGGATCATGACCTGAGACGAAGTCGGACATTCAACCGACTGAGCCACACAGATGCCCCTCACACTCTACTTTCAAATATTATACTATTTCATGTATATTTTAAATTTTACAACATCTCTCTATATGTCTTACCCTTGTTCCATTGTTATCCTATGATATAATTTTATATACTTTTTTAAATGTTTATTTTTGAGACAGAGAGAGGGAGAGCGAGAGAGAGAGAATGAATGAGCAGAGGAGGTGCAGAGAGAGAGGGGACAGAGGATCTAAAGTGGGCTCTGTGCTGACATCAGAGAGCCCCATGTGAGGACAGAACTCACGAGCCATGAGAGTATAACCTGAGTTGAAGTCGGTTGTTTAACTGACTGAGTCACCCAGGCACCCCAGGTTCAACCTATTCTATCTCCAATGTCTCTGTACATAATCATTCTTCAATTCCTGGGGGGGGGAGGGGATCCCAATGAACAATTTGTAAAACTTCTAATTACCTTGGGTATATACTGTTTTAAAAGATAGATATTTTCTGCCATTGTATATGTATCTAATATTATAAATTAGTGTAACAATGAAATTATATACACCTCAGCCAAGTTTCTAATCATAATATTAAATTTGCAATCTGTGGATTAAACAGAGTTGTGTTTATAGCTGTGAATATAGCCATCAATCTAGTGTCATTCTAGTTAATTTGAGGGTTTTTTAATTATGTTTTTTAAAAATAGTACATAAATGAGAATTCAGTATTCTTTTTTTAAATACAACATGAATTTCTCTTTTATATACAATCCACAAAATAGTCTCCTTGCTTCTTTATTAAATTTCAGCCATTTCAGATTTAATAGCAATTCTTAGGATAAATTTACTCCTGATTGCATTCACTTCCCTTCTGCATTTCCTTGCCAAGGATGAGGTAAAGTTAGCATTTTTAGGCTACACAAGATAAAATGCCTTCTATTCTGATGTCCATTTGAAATGAACAAGTGCAAAATTTATAACTCATCTGGTAAAATTTTATATTCTTTTATCCTTCAGCAGTTAATGTAAGAGGATCGTGGAAAACCGTTTTACAACATGTAGTTTAATGAGTAGAAAATATTCTCTTATCGTTTTCATCCCTTCAAACATTTCATCATCACCCCATGGTGCAGAAAGCAGTCATTCATAGAGAAGTCAAATTTGTCTATGGCATAATTAGTTAAAAAATCACCGAGATTTTGTAGCAATCTTAATAAAGATTACCATCCTCATTTTAGATTATATATACTAAAATATATACCTTTCTCAAGTCATTAAAATTATAATTTTATACATACATATACATATAATATATATTTATATTTTATATATATATTTCATATAATGCTATATGAAACAAGGATTAAATGAAAAATGGGTCATAATTCAGTGAATGCAAGTTATCAGAAGGAGACCCACATGACCATAGCATCATCTGCTAAGGCCAGCAATTCTTACTCTCTGCATATCAATATAGTGACTTGAATGTCTCCATGACTACTCCTGAATGAACGCTAATATCTCTGTTAAAGAGTGAAGTTTTGGGGCACCTGGGTGGCTCAGTCAGTTAAGTGTCTGACTCTTGGTTTCTGCTCAGGTCATGATCTCATGGTTTTGTGAGTTCGAGCCCCACATCAGGCTCTGCACTGATGGTGTGGAGTCTGCTTGGGATTCTCTCTCTCTCCCTCTCTGCTCCTCCCCCACTGGTGCTGTCTCTCTCTCTCTCTCTCTCTCTCTCTCTCTCTCTGTCTCTCTCTCTCAAAATAAATATATAAAAACTTTTAAAATAAAGAAAAGTGAAGTTCTTCAGGAATTTATTTCATTTTGTACAACTTTGTTAACTCAGCTACCTATTAAACTATGTATTAAGTGTGGTCGTACTAGCCAATATTTGATAATTAAAATGTTGGTGGTAAACAATGTTTGTTTTAGTCCTCCTTATGAATGTGAATAGGAAATATATCTTTTCTATATCTTCCTATTATTTGCTATATAATAAGCCCTACAATATGATACTTAAATGCATGCATGATGCCCTCATTAAAGTATTATATAAGTATTTTTAACATTTTAAATAACAATATAGTTTTAAAGATAAAATTACTACTAAATTTATTATTTTAATATTGAGAGAGAATGTATACAGAACTAACAGCCATTTTCTCTAGGGATGAAATTATTAGGATGAAAATGTAAACAAAGAGAGAAAGAATAAATAACAACAACAAAAGTACAACGTCAGACTTTGTAACCTTATGTCAGTAAACCATGAAACTCACAATTTCTTTACCAAAATCATCTTTTACCTCCTATGCCAATTACTGCTGCAAACTCAAGAGCTGGGTCATTTTAAGCAGCATTCAACCCAAATATAAAATGACTTAAATCTCCAATAAGAAGCCTAGTCCCGCCAAGCATTTTGTGTTTTTGTGCTCTTTACTAAAGATGAAAGATGTTTGAGGGCAAAAGGATTGTATACAACCACAGAACGCTGATAAATCCACGTAAGCCCTTCTGTTCTGTGAGGTTTCTTGGCCAAATTACACTTGACATCTCTTCCCCACAAAGGCTGAGTTGTGTCTCCCACAAATTCCTATGTGGAAGCCCTAACTTCCTCTACATCAGCAAGTGACTTTACTTGGAGATATGGTCTCTACAGAAGTAATTAAAGCTAAATGAGATTGTTCGGGTGGATCCTATTCCAATATAACTGGTGTCAAAAGGACACAGACATATACAGAGAGAAGACCACGTGAAGATACAGAGAGGATATGGCCACCACAAGCCGAGGACAGAGGCCTCAGGAAAAAACCAATTCTGCAGTAACTTGATTGTGGGCTTCTGGCCTCCAGAACTGTGATGCTGTTGTTTAAGTCTCCCAGTTTTGGTACTTTGTCACAGCAGCCCTCGCAAAAGGCTTTCACACTAGGCCTTCCAGTACCGATCGCTTCGTCTCCTCTCTCTCAGAGATCATAAGCACACGACACAAGTTACAGAAGATGGTCTTTTGTGGAGATCTATAAAATGTTAACGGTTTAAATTTTTTTTCTACCTTTGCTTGGAAAGAGAACTGACAGACGCAGCGGAAATGAGAGTGAAATCGGTTTACTTGGTCTCTTCAGCTCTGCAAGTCTGTGTCACTAACTTCTAAAATGTGAAGTTTGTTGCTATTATGTTTTACTTTCATGTGGAAATACAAAAGGGATTTTAACAGAACTTATTTTCCTGTGCTTTTAAGAAACGGTGTCTGTTGCAATGTCTCTGATATAATTTTAAAATATTTCTTCTGAGGGCCATCATTCAAAAATACCATGGAGTAAAAGTTACATACCTTAAAACAGTAATCCTTCTCCCTAAATATATATAAATCCTTGCAAAGTTTTGAGATTTAGGACTATTTTCTAGTAAACATGCAGGAATCTTTTTGCTTTTTAAAAGACTGATAAAACACATCCTGTTATATTGTAGTGTGTATGTGTGTGTGTGTGTGTGTGTATGTTTCTGAGCAAATGTCCATACAAAATAATGCGCAGATTTTAATAAATATAATGACAGTGATTTATTGATATCAGAAAAAAAGCTTAGTTTTTCCTGGTGATGCATATTCACATAGATTCCAGATCATATATTTTTTTAATGCTGTCAGTTGGGTTTCTGCTATATGCTTTATTACGGCGCTTTCAATTGATCTTTCTGCTTTTAGTTTCAGCATCGTTTGACTTAACATCCACGCTCACTTGAAAGCCCATCAAAACTGTGCGTGCGCACGCGTACACACAAATACACACACATTATAGCATTCGTGTGCACGCACACACACACACACAGGATTTCAGGGCCTGTTGTAGCTTGAAGCATTTAAGACATGAATTTAAAACACATTGTTTAGATATACAAACCATCATCTCAAGACTTCTCCGAAATTTAACTTCTGTGAAGTTTTGAAGCAATAGTCAAATTTTGGTTTAAGACAGGAAAACTGAACCAATTTGGGGTATACTACTTGAGAAGGTTGGTCATGAGGAAATGACAGGTTGTACCTGTGAAGTAATAAGGTTATTAATCTAAGACATGAACACGCACTGGCATATCATGCTTTTGGAATTAGGAATAGACACAGAGTATGTGTTCTAATTATGGTCTCTAATGAAGAATATTAAATTCACTAAGCCCTCGAATGATATTTTTCCTTGAATTTCTCTCTAAAAGAAACATAACAGAGAACATGATTTCATTTTTCCCAAAGGAAGGGTACATATTTCCTCCTTTATGTTCATTTTCCACCTTTGTAAAGGCTAAATTTTCTTATTAAATCAAGAGTCCAGCTCATATCTCCTGAATAATATTACTTGTCCATTCCTACCTTACTTAAGTTGAATTCTTCCTATACCATTGTCAGATGCTGTACTCTCTGGACCAGTAGATGACATTACTTTCTAGGAGATACAGAGAAAATTACACACACACACACACACACACACACACATATATGCATGTATACATATGTATGTATATATGTAAATACTATATCTACACACATCCTAAATACACATAAAAATACACATATATACATATATACACACATATATAATCTTTGCTTTGCTTCTCTATTTCTTTTCTTTCCTTTGCTATTCATAATGGACTGCTGCGTATATGAAGGTTTCTTCTCTGTAATGGTTACATATAAATGTAGTTCTATGAGAAATGCTCTGAAAGCTATTCACTTACCTTAATGAATATTTACAGGAGAAAAGCCATATTAGACTGAGGTTTGGTAGCCACCTGAAGTGATTATAATAAGATTAGATGAGCCCTATCTTTGCTGGCTTGCAGTGTATCAGATTTTCAGATTACTAATCATGTTAGAATAATACTGAATGGCTCTTTAATACCATATCCTACTTAGTATTAAACACTGGACTCATTGATAACACTGATGATACTGTACATAGTAGAGTGGAGGGTGGGGTGGGGATAATACATCGGATGAATCTTGTTCACCCAAATTTGTATGATCAAATGGCAGATCCAACCAGAAAAGCAGGCTGGAAAGTTTACTTCAATTTTTCCTGCCTTCACTGAAGAAATTACTATATACCTCAAAAGTATCATATTAAGTTAATTTATCATCTTTTGGAGGAAGGGTCTAAAAATCCATTTAAATACTCCTGGTAAACTGACAGTTGTGAAATAAAATGACTGTGTAAGTTCACATTATATTATGTTAATCACCCAAGTGTACGATATTCTATTCAGTTGTTAGATATTTTTCAAAACAGAATGTCTTTTCTTCTAATTGTAACTGGAGCTTTTGCTACAATCCAAATTGTAATCAGAAACTGCCTTCTGGTAGTCACCCCACAGATCTTTCCACTAGGCTTGACATAAGTAATAACTGAGGAAATGAACAGTATCATAAATCTAGTTAGTGAATTTCCTGTAGGATAATATATAGAAATCACATTTCTATCCAGATATTTAAAAAATACTAGGGCTCAGAAGACCAAGTCAATATATAATATATCATACAACACTATCTCTCAGGTTTCCTTAATGTTGCTGACAGCTCAAAACTGAAATAGCAGAAGCTACGGGCAAAAAGAAAAAAAAATAGACAAAAAAACAAAAAACGAAAACCACCCAAAAATAAAACAAAACAAAAAACCAAAACAACCCCCAAAACAAAACAACAACAACAACAACAACAACAACAACAACAACAACAAAACGATCTCTATCACATTGCCCAAGATGGTTGCAAATGTGAAGTGGGATTCCTACCTGACTACAACACAGCAATGCACTGGGAAACCAGGGAGGGAATCAAGGACACTTGGCAAGCTCAAGATAAGGAAATTCAATTTTCCAGTTAAGTAGACGAGAAGAAATGAGAGGTATACCGCTATTTGGATTAGAGTGATATACACATTTTTCCTATTCTTCACAGGATAATATGGGGTCTGCACACTCTAGTGAGAGTCTTCTCCCAGGACTGTCATTAGGTAGCTGTGTTTCTGTGAACAAATCATTTCTGTAGACCTTGATTTTATCTTCCATAAAAATGAGTGAGAGATTGGGAGCATGCTGGCTTCTCATTACCTTCTACCGCAGATACTTAGGCATACATGACAATCAGAAACATTATATATAACACTATTTAAAATGAAAGGGAGGTAAGGAAATATATGTGGCATACCGCTAACGATACACACAAAGTTAATTCTTCCTTGTTCTTGCAGATCAGGAGGCTTTTTTTTGTTTTTTTTTTCTCCCTTTTTGGTCCAGGAGGTAAGGTACTTCATGTATTCATCTATCCATATATAGTTACTTATCGCATGCCTACTCCCTTCCAGACAGTCTCCTAGGCATCAGGACACAGTAGTAAGTGAGTCAAAGGCTCTGCCTTCATGGAACTCATGGGAAACTTCAGACTCTCTTTCAGCTTGGAGTTGCCTACATGGAGGTGGGGTTCTAAGAGATTTACTTTGTCTTCACTAAAACAGGGAAATATTCAGTTGGGATCTTCCCTTTGCCATTCTCTCTAGCTTTTCCTCTTACCCTATTCCTACTTAGGATGCCGATGAAATGTATAGAGTTGTTTATAATTTTTTTAATGTTCATTTACTTTTCAGAGAGAGGGAGAGAGAGAGAGACAGAGCATGAGCGGAGGAGGGGCAGAGAGACAGTTCTGAGCTGTCAGCACAGAGCCCGACGTAGGTCTTGAATCCACGAACCACGACATCATGACCTGAGCTGAAGTCAGACACTTAACCGACTGAGCCGCTGGGTGCCCCGAAATGTACAGAGTTGTAAAAGACATATTATAGCTTGAAGAGGATTGGTGCATCTTATAAATTATATGAAGAGAATTACAGGATGTATAAGAAATAAATAATGAACACAATATGTGTGTATATTAGTCAGCTAGGGCTGCCAATACAGAATACCACAGACAGGCTTAAGCAACAGAAATGTATTTTCTCCCTGATCTGGAGGCTGGGCTGGATTCTGGAAAGACCTCTCTCCTTGACTTGCAAATGGCTGCCTTCCTTCTGTGTCCTCACATGGCCTTTCCTCTGTGTGCATGCACTCATGGTGTCTATTCCTGTTCTTATGATGGCACCAGTCCTACTGGATTAGGGCCCCAACCCATGACCTTATTTAATTACCTCCCTAAAGGTTCTCCAAATATAGTCACATTGAAGGTTAGGGCTTCAATTTATGGACTGAACTGCATCCCCCTAAAATTCCTAACAGCGTAGACCAATGTTGACAACTATTTTTCTTCTCCACTCTCACAAGGATGTTTTCTAAGAGCACTTAAACAGGGCAACATCATTTTATGTGCTAGCCACCATTTCAATCACTGAGTTCAATGGTGGAATTGTAATCCTTTCCTCTTCATTTTCATACTTACCCTACTATCTTCAAATTTTTTCATTTCTGCTTTTTTTTTTTAACATTTCTTTATTTATTTTGAGAGAGAGAGAGAGAGAGAGAGAGAGAGAGAGCAAGCACATGCACAAGCAGAGAGAGTGGAAGAGATAGAGAATCCCAACCAGGCTTCACACTGTTAGCACAAAGCCCAACGTGGGGCTTGACTACAAATGAGATCATGACCTGAGCTGAAACCAAGAGTTGGACACTTAACCGACTTGAGTCACCTAGGTACCCCCCACTTTATGCTTTTACATCACAACTAAACCTCTAAATTTTATCCTCCGCTTTATAGCCAGGATGCTAAACACTCCAGAAAATTACCACATAATTTATAAAATGTTGTGGTTTCTCGTATTGAGTTCACATATTTCTACTTCTGTGCTCATTAAAACCTTATTCATCCTTTAAGACTAGTGCAAGCAAATCCAGTACTATGACACATTTCCTAACCGTAACCCTTAGTTAGAATTAAATACTCTAGCCTATCTACCACCACTATGTCTTGGGGATCACTCTACTAGAGTAATTATGATTTCAGTATGCTTGTTTAAAAGTTTATGCCCTTTATTAGGGGGTATTTTGAAAATATTATCTGAATCCAGCAGTTTCCAGTACATATTGAGCTCTCAAAAGTCTTACATATTATTATTTGCTTTGCCATTCTCTATTCCATGCATCGCCCTTGCTCTATGATACTGGAACAAATCAACTCATTGAGTTTGTTTCCTTATTTTTAAAATGGAATTATGGTATATTACTTGTAGGACTGAATGAGAAATATGTGAGAAATTCTAGCATGAGTCTGGCACATAGAAGATCTACCAAAGTAGGTACTGGAAGAATTGACAGGTTCAGAACGAGATTGAGGTCCAACTGTGCACTGCTCAAAATTGTGAGCTATGGGGGTTAGTCCTTATGTAGCTAGCAATGAAAAATTTTGGGTAGAGTTGTAATATGAACAAAGTACTTGGAACATGGATGAAGAAACTAAGGCACAGAGACATTACATGAAAAGAAATTTGTAGAGCTAGTCCTTATAATGTAAACATAAACTGGGTTACATAAATTTTTCAGTCTCTAAAGATTCATACCAACCTCTACTACAAATGTCTTAATGTCACTTAATATCCCTTTCTCCATCTATAAAACATAAAGGGTGAATTAAATGATTGCTTTGAGGTAGTATAACCAAATATCAAGGACTATGTTTTGATTAGCTTGTGAAAATGCTAATGTACTTGTAGCAAATGTTAGAAACACTATTTCTCTTTATTTAGCACTCTACATTGAATGCAACATTAAAACAGAGAAATGTCTCATATTAAAAGGATTGCAAAAAACTACAATTCCACAGCAAGAATCATATTTAAAAGTACTGAATGCACGAAGTTTCCTACATATGAATTATGTAGTGATATTTATAAAGACAAAAGATTATCCCCCAGTTTTTCTTGTATTGCACAGGTTAACATATCAGCCATGCTTAAAGCAAGGACTACTATAAGTACATTTCAAAACTCATGGCTCAGGGGCACCTGGGTGGCTCATTTGGTTGAGCATCTGGCTCTTGATTTCTGTTCAGGTCATGATCTCATGGTTCCTGAGACCCAGCCTGCACTGGGCTCTGTGCTGACAGCTTGCTTGTGATTCTCTCTCTCCCTGCCCCTCCCCCACTCGTTCTCACTCTACCTCTCAAACAAATAAATAAAACATTAAAAAAATCATGGCCAAGAGAAATGAAGTGAAAAAGAACTAGCCTTCCAAAAGTATTTTTTTATACCAGACTTATTAACATATAATTTACATACAGTAAAATGAACTTGTTTTAAGTGGACAGGTCAGTGAATTCCAATACATGTACACAGTCATGTAACCATCACCACAGTTGAAATAATGGATCATCAGTCCCAAACATTCCAATACTAAAAAACATTCTCCTGAACCCTCTGCAATCAATCCACACACCTCCCTCCACCTCCACCCAGCAGCAACCACTATGTACTTTTTATCTTTATAGTTCTGATTTCTGCAAAATATCATATAAATGGAATCAGACAGATGCAGGGTTTTGTTTCGTGTGTTTGCTTTGCATCTAACTTCTTTTTTTTTAAGTTTATTTATTTATTTTGAAAGAGAGGAAAGAGAGAGCACAAGTAAGGGCAGGGCAGAGAAAGAGGGAGGAGAGAGAATCCCACGGAGGCTCCATACCACCAGTGTGGAGCCCAATGTGGGGCTCGAATTTATAAACTGTGAAATCGTGACTGGAGCCAATATTGAGAGTCAGACACTTAACTGAGTGAGCCACCAAGGCACCCCTGTATCTAACTTCCTTAACTTAGCATAAAGATCCTGCATTAATCTGTATCTATCTATCTATGTATATAGATATATATATCTATATAAATACAGATATATATCTATGTATGTATAGGTATCTATATATGTGTATATCTATATACATAGATACCTATATTGTACATGTATAGATATCTATACATACATATATATCTATATATCTATATACGTATATATCTATATACGTATATATCTATATACATGTATATTTATATATGTATACATCTATACATATATATCTGTGTATCTATACATATATATGTGTGTGTGTGTGTATATATATATATATATATATATATATACGTATAGATATATACATATAAGTAATTGGCTTCTTTTTATTGTTTAGTAGTATTCCATTACATAGTATTGTCATGATTTGTTTACCTATTTTCCAGTTAAAGGTCATTTCATTACTACCAGTTTGGGGTTATCATGAATAACGCTGCTCTGAACATTTCTTATAAAAATATTTGGGTGGACACAGATTTCTCATTTCTCTTGGCTTAATACCTAGGAATGGGATTGCTTGGTAAAATGTTGTTTTCTTACATGGAACACAACTGTGTTCCCTTTCAAAGTGGTTGTATTATTTTGCATTTCCATCAGCACTGGTGTTAGAGTACCAGTTAGTTTACAACTGTGTTGCTTTTGTTGGGTTTAGGGTTCTGAAATCTCTATCACTATTCTTCCTTTAACTTCTGTAAGATTTAGATTTGCATATTTAAAGGTCTGTTATTAAGCCTATATGCAATTAGGAAACACATCTTCATGACGACATAAGCATTTTATAATTATGAAATATCCCTCTTCGTAAAGTGAAGGGCATTTGCAGATGTAATAAAGGTCCAAAATCCACTGATTTTGAGTTAATTAAAAGGGCCATTATCCTCTGTGGGCCTGAATTAATCAAAGGAACTGAGCCCTTCCTGAAGTCGGAGATCCTCTCTACTTGGCTGGCTTTGAAGAAGTGAACTCCCATGAAGTAAGCAGCCATGACGGGGAAGCCTACTCAAGACGAATCATGGGTGGGAGAGAACAAAGCCTCCCTCCTACAGCTACAAGGAAAAGAATACTGCCGGAAACCTGAGGGAGCACAGAAATCAAGTGGCTTTTTGCTAGTCTAGCCTCCTAGGAGCCTGTAGCTCCAGCCAACCACGGTACTGCAGACCGGGGAGACTGAAACACAGAACCTAATTAAGCTATACCTAGAATTGGGCCTTACAGAAACTGTGAGATAATAAATGTGTGAAGTTTTTAAGCCATTAAGTTTGCAGTAGTTTATAACACAGCATTAATCACTGACTTTAGAATCCTTAAGGAGCCAGACTTCACGTGGACATCTCAGTTCTGCTGGACCGCCAAAGCGATTCTAAGAACTCAGTATCTCTGTTACAGTGCGTGTCTTTACCATTTATCCAATGGAAGCCCCAGTGATGCCATTTATATACTGCTAATCCTTGCCTTCTCTGATTCTCTCTTTCTCTGTGTGTGTCTCTCTCTCCCTTCCCCTGTAAGTGGAAGTCACTGAAAGTTTTTCTTGTTATGAAACAAAGCATTAAAATCAAAATACAGTTAATGTGCAAATGGAAGCAGAACTATTTTTAATACAACATAATATGATTATAAAAATATATTGGTATATAAACAAATAATTAGGTGGTAAAGACTCTTTAACTAGGTACATTTTTCACCTTAAAAAAAGGTATCCGAATAATACAAAATCTGTTTTCAAATGTGAATAAAATAGAAATAAGACTTTTGAATAACATACATATGCTAAATTTTTTAGTACTTTAATTGGGAAACCATAGATTTAATAAGGCAAAAGAAAAGTCAACTTTCAAATTCCTCATAACTGTGGTTACTCTAAATACTCTGGCTTTAATCATTATTTGCCTGTCCAGCCCAGCCTCTGGAAAAATCTACATACCTAGTCTAGCATGAGGACTCAGGTTTATATATCCATGCATTGTTAATACATATCTTCAACCAAGACATCTTATTATCATTTTATTCTTCACATGTTGACATAAGGCATTTTATTCCCTGAATTGACTATGTAAATTCAAACTTCAAATAAAGTCTCCCTAAATCTCAAACCTCTAAGAAGAATTTGCTCAGTGGTATTATTTCACCAAAATTTCACTATTAATATTCCATAGCAAATAAACCTCATCAGAATTGATCTTTTTGAAATGTGGACTTCTGGAACAAAATATAACATTACATAGAAATATAGTTTCTATAAACCTGCAATGCATTAGAAGTGTATGAAATTTCAGAACTTAAAATGCTCATAAATATTGAATCTGATCTTAAGCCTCTCTCTTTCTAAGATAAAAATCACACATCTCTCTTTTTCTCTCTCACAGATAAAAATAACATCTGTGTGAAAGAAAACACAACGACCCAAAGGCCAAGGCCTAGAAAGTGCTCTGTTTTCTGTCTCCTCACTACTTTGTCAAGAAGAGATATGGTAAGACCAGGATAGAGCATGGTTTTGGATTTTGCACTTTTTTTTTTTTTAAAGCAAAGACCTATATAATCAAAACAAATAGTGTTGAGTTAGTTAAACTGAAGAGTCAATCACCTAGGTTAAACGACATATGAAATGACACACGAGAGTCATTTTGCATCAAAATGAAAAGGTTTTTTCAGCTGCTGAAGTGAATCTTAAGCCACTGAAGGTGTGCACATTTAACAAATTGCTCTGCTTGAGCAATTCTGTCAAAAAGGACAGTAATGTCAGGCTGAACTATATAGGCTCCCTGATTAATAGGAGTCCCCATATGATGGAGTAAGTTACAACCTTAATGTACAAATAATGAACCTCTATTAAAAGGAAGGGTATCATAAATCAAAATACCGTAGAAAAACCATAAACCTGTGGCAACATAATGGCCACCAGGGCCCAAGCTATATTAATCTTGTATGGTGCAATATCATTTCTCTAGGTGAGACAACTAAATATATCCCATATGAAAGTGAATTATGAGTGTGATAAAGGTTCTGGACTTCATTTAAGTTAATGGCAAGGTTCATATTGAGATACCCCCTGGTTAACTCCTCCTGTCTGTCTTGAACCCTGCTTCAGCTAAAGCAAACATCAACTTGCTTAATATTTATTCTAAGCCTTTTATTTGTCTGAAATGTGCTCATAAAGAAAAAAAGGAAAACAAAAATAGGACAGAAGTAAACATAAATTATCTCTCCTTCCAAATAATTTTAGCTTTTCTTTTCCTCAGCTGATATACCTAATTTTATTTGAACATTCTGTATATATAGTCTATCTCTATTCACATGTATACACACTATTTCATAGCCTTATAGCACTATTATTGAAATATATGCCTTTTAATTTTTTTATTTATGCCTTTGATCTATTTTTTTTTCTATTACGAATTGCATATTAGAAGTAAACCTTCCACATGAACTAAATTCTGAATCGCAAAGATACTATTTAGCATAAAGTATCACAGCATAGCATTTTGTTTGGAAACTTTTCACTTACAGTTTAATGTAACAGAAGTAACAGAAGTAATTTTCTGTTAGTGTGCTCTGCTGTGCCCTGATTTACAACCATCTCCTATGGATAAGACAGATTCAGTCTTATTCTATTCGAAATTGTTCATTGTGTGATCAGGGTGTTTCCACACCATCTGGAGCAAGATTCAATCGTATCTGCTACTTGCTTTTAGGGATACATGTGGTCTTAGTTGTAACAGGCGTGTATTTTAATTATTTGACTATTTACTTGCCCATAATGAACTTAGTTCTTAAACTTAAACTTAGTTCTGGAATTTGGTTCTATATTAGATACTTTGATATTATCCACACAAACATATCTCAGATTTTTTTCCCCCTGAGTCTCCTTTGGTAACTTAGTCAGTTGAGGATGTCCCCTATTTAGGCTGATCCATACTTCTAGGCTCATACTTGTTGGCATTGATTCACTAAATTATATGATCATATGGAATCCCAGAGGGCCTTTGGTTGTTAATAACTGTCTGTTTCAATATCTATTCTGTGGGTTCCACCATCATGCCAGAATAACAGGCTTATACAACCTTTACATTTTGTGCCTGATTTTTCAAGTCATTATAAAATCCTACTCCCCTAAGGTAGGGCCAGGGTAATGGATAGGAGGGTAGGGAACTGTTATTTTCTTGCTTGGCTTTGTGACACAGGAGACTTAATTAGGCGACATATATACATAGAGTGATAACAATAAAGAAGTGGATGTAATACAGTCATACATAATGTGAAGGTGCCTAGATGAATCTTCTGCTTAGGATCATGAGAAGAACAACCTTTGAGACAGCACTAAAATGAAGAATTGTCATGCACGCGATCATTTGAGAGGTTTTTGAATCAGAAAACAAACAAAACCCCAAGATGACAAATAAGCAAATTGAAAATGCCTTGGAGGAGAAAACTACTTAGGATTTTGGAGGGAGCAGAAAGAAAGTCATTATGACTATGGTGTTGAATATCAGGTAGGAATTATAGACATGTGGCCAGATCAGATTCAGGAGCCAAATTTGTAGGCTATCATGAGTACCTTGATATTTATGCTTTATAAACTTTATTATGGTTGCTTTACAAAAAGAAGATGGGAGCACAACAGGAGCAGAGGGAGAGACAGTCATTTGGACACTAGAATTAGAGTTTTCTGGAGAAGTGATCACAGCTTAGAGCAGGAGTATAATAGCCCCACAGAGAATGAGAACTAATAAAAATAGATTTGGGCCTGAGCATATCTCAAAAAATTATATGTATTAAAGATATGAATGGTGTGGGGTGCCTGGGTGGCTCAGCTGGTTGAGTGTTCAGCTGTTGATTTCAGCTCAGGTCATGATCCCAGGGTCATGGGATTGAGCCCTGCATCATGCTCTGTACTGAGCATGGAGCCTGCTTTAGATTCTCTCTCTCTCTCTCTCTCTCTCTCTCTCTCTCTCTCTCTCCCCCCTCTGGCCCTATCCCTCACTCGCATGCACTCTCTCTCTCTCTCTCTTTCTAAAAAATAATAAATTAATTAAATAAACAAAAACAAACAAATACAGATACAAATGGTGTAATAATTTCCTTAAATGGAGAAGACTTAAAAAAATTGTTGTGGGTGAGGGGATCGAAGGCTGTGTTCTGTTTTAGCCACATTCATTCTGAGCAATAAATGATCTGCTGTCTTGAGACATGTACTCCACAACTACATTTGAATAAAGGAAGACTGAATAAACCAATAAGATACCTGTAAAAAACCCAACTGCAGAAAATGTGTGTATATATATTCTCAGAACAGTATTATGTGTAGGCCAGGAGTATGGTTTTGGGAGTCATCACATACAATGAGCATTGAGAACAAAACTAGAATTCAAATTATAATAGGCAAAGGCATATTGTAAGGGTGTTGAGAGAAAGCTGGCCTTACGGTAGGAGAAAGACCAACTGGCTGTAGTGTCATGGAACGCTATCCTACACCACAATTAGATCAAAAGCTCAGATCCCTAGTATATCTAGATATTCAATACATACCTATTGGGTGCTTATAAGTTTCTGAGCCAGTCCCTAAGACAGAGGGAATGAAGACATGTCCATACTACATGGTCCATAACCACACTACATGGTCACTGTCTTTGAGACACTCACTCTAATGGGAGATAAGGGCATAAATGAATTACAAGACATTGTGGCCAATGCCAAGATTTTAGTACTCTTCTCTCCAAATAACATTTCCTGATGAGAATATGTGAAATGGACGTATCTCAAACTTCTAAATCATAGAGCTCAGGATTCTAGTCAAGATGGTGGCTTAGCAGGATGCTGGGCTAACCGCGCGTCCTACTGATCACTTAGATTCCACCTACACCTGCCTAAATAACCCAGAAAAACGCCAGAGGATTAGCAGAATGGAGTCGCAAGAGCCAAGCACAGACGAAAGGCCCACGGAAGAGGGAAGGAAGGGTGGCGAGGCGGTGCGCGCTCCACGGACTGGCGGGAGGGAGCCGGGACGGAGGGGCGGCTCGCCGGCCAAGCAGAGCCCCCGAGTCTGGCTTGCAAAAGCGGAGGGGCCGGGCGGACTGTGTTCCGACAGCAGGCGCCACTTAGCGTCTGGGAGGACATAAGTTAGCAGCTCTGCTCAGAAAGCGGGAAGGCTGGAGGACAAAGGGAGGGAGAGCTGCTGAGCCCCCGGACGACAGAGCTCAGTTTGGTGGGAAACAAAGTGCTCGCCAGCGCCATCTCCCCCGCCCATCCCCCAGCCAAAATCCCAAAGGGAACCAGTTCCTGCCAGGGAACCTGCTCGCTCCACGCAAACACCCAACTCTGTGCTTCTGCAGAGCCAAACCTCCGGCAGCAGATCTGACTCCCTCCCGCTGCCTTAGGGCCCCTCCTGAAGTGGATCACCTAAGGAGAAGCGATCTAAGCCTGCCCCTCCTGCCCCCATGCACCTTGCCTACCCACCCCAGCTAATACGCCAGATCCCCAGCATCACAAGCCTGGCAGGGTGCAAGTAGCCCAGACGAGCCACACCACCCCACAGTGAATCCCGCCCCTAGGAGAGGGGAAGAGAAGGCACACACCAGTCTGACTGTGGCCCCAGCGGTGGGCTGGGGGCAGACATCAGGTCAGACTGCGACCCCGACAACCAACTCCAGTTATACACCACAGCACAGGGGAAGTGCCCTCCAGGTCCTCACCACGCCAGGGACTATCCAAAATGACCAAGCGGAAGAATTCCCCTCAGAAGAATCTCCAGGAAATAACAACAGCTGATGAGCTGATCAAAAAGGATTTAACTAATATAACAGAAAGTGAATTTAGAATAATAGTCATAAAATTAATCGCTGGGCTTGAAAACAGTATAGAGGACAGCAGAGAATCTCTTGCTACAGAGATCAAGGGACTAAGGAACAGTCACGAGGAGCTGAAAAACGCTTTAAATGAAATGCAAAACAAAATGGAAACCACCACGGCTCGGATTGAAGAGGCAGAGGAGAGAATAGGTGAACTAGAAGATAAAGTTATGGAAAAAGAGGAAGCTGAGAGAAAGAGAGATAAAAAAATCCAGGAGTATGAGGGGAAAATTAGAGAACTAAGTGATACACTAAAAAGAAGTAATATACGCATAATTGGTATCCCAGAGGAGGAAGAGAGAGGGAAAGGTGCTGAAGGGGTACTTGAAGAAATCATAGCTGAGAACTTCCCTGAACTGGGGAAGGAAAAAGGCATTGAAATCCAAGAGGCACAGAGAACTCCCTTCAGACGTAACTTGAATCGATCTTCTGCACGACATATCATAGTGAAACTGGCAAAATACAAGGATAAAGAGAAAATTCTGAAAGCAGCAAGGGGTAAACGTGCCCTCACATATAAAGGGAGACCTATAAGACTCGTGACAGATCTCTCTTTTGAAACTTGGCAGGCCAGAAAGAACTGGCACGAGATTTTCAGGGTGCTAGACAGGAAAAATATGCAGCCGAGAATCCTTTATCCAGCAAGTCTGTCATTTAGAATAGAAGGAGAGATAAAGGTCTTCCCAAACAAACAAAAACTGAAGGAATTTGTCACCACTAAACCAGCCCTACAAGAGATCCTAAGGGGGACCCTGTGAGACAAAGTACCAGAGGCATCACTACAAGCATAAAACATACAGACATCACAATGACTCTAAACCCGTATCTTTCTATAATAACACTGAATGTAAATGGATTAAATGCGCCAACCAAAAGACATAGGGTATCAGAATGGATAAAAAAACAAGACCCATCTACTTGCTGTCTACAAGAGACTCATTTTAGACCTGAGGACACCTTTAGATTGAGAGTAAGGGGATGGAGAACTATTTATCATGCGACTGGAAGCCAAAAGAAAGCTGGAGTAGCCATACTTATATCAGACAAACTAGACTTTCAATTAAAGGCTGTAACAAGAGATGAAGAAGGACATTATATAATAGTTACAGGGTCTATCCATCAGGAAGAGAAACAATTATAAATGTCTATGCGCCGAATACCGGAGCTCCCAAATATATAAAACAATTACTCATAAACATAAGCAACCTTATTGATTTGAATGTGGTAATTGCAGGGGACTTTAACACCCCACTTACAGAAATGGATAGATCATCTAGACACACGGTCAATAAAGAAACAAGGGCCCTGAATGAGACATTGGATCAGATGGACTTGACAGATATATTTAGAACTCTGCATCCCAAAGCAACAGAATATACTTTCTTCTTGAGTGCACATGGAACATTCTCCAAGATAGATAATATACTGGGTCACAAAACAGCCCTTCATAAGTTTACAAGAATTGAAATTATACCATGCTTACTTTCAGACCACAATGCTATGAAGCTTGAAATCAACCACAGAAAAAAGTCTGGAAAACCTCCAAAAGCATGGAGGTTAAAGAACACCCTACTAACGAATGAGTGGGTCAACCAGGCAATTAGAGAAGAAATTAAAAAATATATGGAAACAAACGAAAATGAAAATACAACAATCCAAACGCTTTGGGACTCAGCAAAGGCAGTCCTGAGAGGAAAATACATTGCCATCCAGGCCTATCTCAAGAAACAAGAAAAATCCCAAATACAAAATCTAACAGCACACCTAAAGGAACTAGAAGCAGAACAGCAAAGGGAGCCTAAACCCAGCAGAAGAAGAGAAATAATAAAGATCAGAGCAGAAATAAACAATATAGAATCTAAAAAAACTGTAGAGCAGATCAACGAAAGCAAGAGTTGGTTTTTTGAAAAAATAAACAAAATTGACACACCTCTAGCCAGGCTTCTCAAAAAGAAAAGGGAGATGACCCAAATAGATAAAATCATGAATGAAAATGGAATTATTACAACCAATCCCTCAGAGATACAAACAATTGTCAGGGAATACTATGAAAAATTATATGCCAACAAATTGGACAACCTGGAAGAAATGGACAAATTCCTGAACACCCACACTCTTCCAAAACTCAATCAGGAGGAAATAGAAAGCTTGAACAGACCCATAACCAGCGAAGAAATTGAATCGATTATCAAAAATTTCCCAACAAATAAGAGTCCAGGACCAGATGGCTTCCCAGGGGAGTTCTACCAGACGTTTAAAGCAGAGATAATACCTATCCTTCTCAAGCTATTCCAAGAAATAGAAAGGGAAGGAAAACTTCCAGACTCATTCTATGAAGCCAGTATTACTTTGATTCCTAAACCAACAGAGACCCAGTAAAAAAAGAGAACTACAGGCCAATATCCCTGATGAATATGGATGCAAAAATTCTCAATAAGATACTAGCAAATCGAATTCAACGGCATATAAAAAGAATGATTCACCATGATCAAGTGGGATTCATTCCTGGGATGCAGGGCTGGTTCAACATTCGCAAATCAATCAACGTGATACATCACATTAACAAAAAAAAAAAAGAGAAGAACCATATGATCCTGTCAATCGATGCAGAAAAGGCCTTTCACAAAATCCAGCACCCTTTCTTAATAAAAACCCTTGAGAAAGTCGGGATAGAAGGAACATACTTAAAGATCATAAAAGCCATTTGTGAAAAGCCCACAGCTAACATCATCCTCAACGGGGAAAAACTGAGAGCTTTTTCCCTGAGATCAGGAACACGACAGGGATGCCCACTCTCACCGCTGTTGTTTAACATAGTGCTGGAAGTTCTAGCATCAGCAATCAGACAACAAAAGGAAATCAAAGGCATCAAAATTGGCAAAGATGAAGTCAAGCTTTCGCTTTTTGCAGATGACATGATATTATACATGGAAAATCCGATAGACTCCACCAAAAGTCTGCTAGAACTGATACAGGAATTCAGCAAAGTTGCAGGATACAAAATCAATGTACAGAAATCAGTTGCATTCTTATACACTAACAATGAAGCAACAGAAAGACAAATAAAGAAACTGATCCCATTCACAATTGCACCAAGAAGCATAAAATACCTAGGAATAAATCTAACCAAAGATGTAAAGGATCTGTATGCTGAAAACTATAGAAAGCTTATGAAGGTAATTGAAGAAGATTTAAAGAAATGGAAAGACATTCCCTGCTCATGGATTGGAAGAATAAATATTGTCAAAATGTCAATACTACCCAAAGCTATCTACACATTCAATGCAATCCCAATCAAAATTGCACCAGCATTCTTCTTGAAACTAGAACAAGCCATCCTAAAATTCATATGGAACCACAAAAGGCCCCGAATAGCCAAAGGAATTTTGAAGAAGACCAAAGCAGGAGGCATCACAATCCCAGACTTTAGCCTCTACTACAAAGCTGTCATCATCAAGACAGCATGGTATTGGCACCAAAACAGACACATAGACCAATGGAATAGAATAGAAACCCCAGAACTAGACCCACAAACGTATGGCCAACTCATCTTTGACAAAGCAGGAAAGAACATCCAATGGAAAAAAGACAGCCTCTTTAACAAATGGTGCTGGGAGAACTGGACAGCAACATGCAGAAGGTGGAAACTAGACCACTTTCTCACACCATTCACAAAAATAAACTCAAAATGGATAAAGGACCTAAATGTGAGACAGGAAACCATCAAAACCTTAGAGGAGAAAGCAGGAAAAGACCTCTCTGACCTCAGCCGTAGCAACCTCTTACTCGACACATCCCCAAAGGCAAGGGAATTAAAAGCAAAAGTGAATTACTGGGACCTTATGAAGATAAAAAGCTTCTGCACAGTAAAGGAAACAACCAACAAAACTAAAAGGCAACCAACAGAATGGGAAAAGATATTCACAAATGACATATAGGACAAAGGGCTAGTCTCCAAAATCTATAAAGAGCTCACCAAACTCCACACCCGAAAAACAAATAACCCAGTGAAGAAATGGGCAGAAAACATGAATAGACACTTCTCTAAAGAAGACATGCGGATGGCCAACAGGCACATGAAAAGATGTTCAGCGTCGCTCCTTATCAGGGAAATACAAATCAAAACCACACTCAGGTATCACCTCACGCCAGTCAGAGTGGCCAAAATGAACAAATCAGGAGACTATAGATGCTGGAGAGGATGTGGAGAAACAGGAACCCCCTTGCACTGTTGGTGGGAATGCAAATTGGTGCAGCCGCTCTGGAAAGCAGTGTGAAGGTTCCTCAGAAAATTAAAAATAGACCTACCCTATGACCCAGCAATAGCACTGCTAGGAATTTATCCAAGGGATACAGGAGTACTGATGCATAGGGCCACTTGTACCCCAATGTTCATAGCAGCACTCTCAACAATAGCCAAATTATGGAAAGAGCCTCTATGCCCATCAACTGATGAATGGATAAAGAAATTGTGGTTTATATACACAATGGAGTACTACGTGGCAATGAGAAAAAATGAAATATGGCCTTTTGTAGCAACGTGGATGGAACTGGAGAGTGTGATGCTAGGTGAAATAAGCCATACAGAGAAAGACAGATACCATATGGTTTCACTCTTCTGTGGATCCTGAGAAACTTATCAGGAACCCATGGGGGAGGGGAAGGAAAAAAAAAAAAGAGGTTAGAGTGCGAGAGAGCCAAAGCATAAGAGACTGTTAAAAACTGAGAACAAACTGAGGGTTGATGGGGGGTGGGAGGGAGGAGAGGGTGGGTGATGGGTATTGAGGAGGGCACCTTTTGGGATGAGCACTGGGTGTTGTATGGAAACCAATTTGTCAATAAATTTCATAATTAAAAAAATAAATAAATAAATAAATAAAATAAAAAAACTATCTGTATAATTAAAAAAAAAATAGAATTCCCAATCCTAATAATTTGGTTGTTTCAAAAACTAATACCTGTATAATATAAGTCAATTTGGAATATTTCTTGGAATAATTATGAAAAAAATAAAATGTGAAACAAATAATCCAGAAGCAAAATCGTTTTTAAACTGTTTCATATGGATCATAGACTCTAGATGAACTCTGAGAATTTTAAAGGTATAAATGCTCTACTATTCAAGTGCCATGGTCTCCTATCTTATTGTATGTATATTATATGCTACAATAATTCTCAGATTTTTGTGTACATAAGAATCACATCTGGGGAGTGGGGCAGAGAATGATGTTAAAAATACTGGCTCCTGAGGCCTAGACTCAAGAATTTTTGAGGATGGATCCCAGGCAAAAATATTTTGAAGGGGCTTCTCCAATGATTCTGATGGCCACAAAGTTTAAGAAACACTGATATATATTTGGCTTTCAGGACTGAAAGATACAGGAATAGGTAGACACTAAACATTTTTCAGGTAACTAGTCTTGATAACATCTCTACTCCAAAATTAGCTCATAATGACCTTCATGCTGATGTCTTTCTTAATATTATACTACTTAAATATATCTTTGGAGAAAAGTCTAATATTGGCTCCCCAATATAAAAATGTGCTTTGGGGGTTTTTTGTGGTTTTTTGCACATAGCAAATAAAGGTGTAATTATGACTTAAAAAAAAATAAATAAATCATAGAGCTCAGGGTGACAAGAGCACAACCAGGCTTCTAGTTCTCATGAACATGAAGTGAAAACATTCTTGGGGATTTTTGCCTTGTTTGTGTGATAAAATAGGCATTTTGTTTCTTTAAATGTACATTGTAATCAGAAATAATACATCCACTTTAAAAGAAAGTAGAGTAAATACTGAATAAATGCTAACTATTGACGTGTTGCAACATGAATCCAACTTGAAGATTTGGGGAGTTTGGGATTCTGAGGATCAAATTCCAAAAATTATTGCTATAGATTATTGGGATAATATTGTAATACTGTGATAATATAATATCAAGTAAGTACTGTGATATCCTAAAACCTATGGAATTTCTTGTGGTGAGAACTAGAAGGGTGTCTTTTGTTATGCTAATGAGGTGATTTGCAAAGCACTCAGCAGGAGCTCACAGTGTGATTAGAAGTTGGAACTTTCAGCCTCCCAACTAACCTCCTGAGAGGGGAAAGGGGTTGGAGATGAAGTTCAATGCCCAATGGCCAAGGACTTAATCTATCATACCTATTAAAAAAAATAATAGGGGTGCCTGGGTGGCGCAGTCGGTTAAGCGTCCGACTTCAGCCAGGTCACGATCTCGCGGTCCGTGAGTTCGAGCCCCGCGTCAGGCTCTGGGGTGATGGCTCAGAGCCTGGAGCCTGTTTCTGATTCTGTGTCTCCCTCTCTCTCTGCCCCTCGCCCGTTCATGCTCTGTCTCTCTCTGTCCCAAAAATAAATAAAGGTTGAAAAAAAAATTAAAAAAAAATAATAATGTTTATTTATTTTTGAGAGAGAGAGAAAGAGAGACACAGTGCAACCGGGAGAGGGGCAGAGCAGGAGACACAGAATCTGAAGCAGGCTCCAGGCTCTGAGCTGTCAGCCCAGAGCCAGATGCAGGGCTCGAACTCACCAACCGTGAGATCATGACATGAGCCAAAGTTGGACGCTTAACTGGCTGAGCCACCTAGACACCCCTATCATGCCTATTTAATGAAGCCTCCACAAAACCCCAGAAAGATAGGGTTCAGAGGTCCTGGCTGATGAACCTGTGGAGGGGCTGGGAAAGTGCCCAAGGAGGGCCTGGAAGCTCCATGCTCCTTTCCATATACCTCACCCTCTGCATCTCCATCTGGCTGCTCCTGTGTTGATTCTTTTATAATAAATGGTAATCTAGTAACTAAAATGTTTTTCTGAGTTCTGTGAGCCACTCCAGCAAATTAGTCAAACCCAAAGAGGAGGTTGTGGGGACCTCTGATTTATAACCAGTCAGACAGAAGCACAGCTAACAACCTGAACTTACAATTGACATCTGAATTGAAGAGAGTCTCATGGGTCTAACCCTTAGCCTGTGGAATTTGGTACTATCTACAGGCAGGATTCTGTTGAATTGTAGGATTATCCACCTTATATTCCAAAACTGGTGTTATGTTAAACACACACACACACACACACACACACACACACACACATTGGAGTGGGGAATTAGAAATAGTAAATTTTTTAATGTTTTTTTAATTTATTTTTGATGGAGAGAGAGAGAGAAAGCATGAGCAGGGGAGGGGCAGAGAGAGAGGGAGACACAGAATCAGAAGCAGGGTCCAGGTTCTAAGCTGTCAGCACAGAGCCCAACGCAGGGCTCAAACCCACAAACTGTGAGATCATGACCTGAGCCGAAGCTGGACGCTCAACTGACTGAGCCACCCAGGCGTCCCGGGAATCAGGAATATTAAATGAGAAGTTTATATCACTGTATTTTTTTGTTAATGTCTAGAATGTATAATAAACTTTATTTTTTAATATAACAGAAATATGCAAAACATACGTGGAAATAAAATATTTCTACTTGTAGGATCGAGTGACAGAAGTCCAATTGCACCTTGTAACAGAAGCTGAAGGATTCTGGGAAATTTTTCAGTGTTATTTACAATGTCCTAAATGAGTAGTATATCTAAGAAAAAATACCATATGTATTTGAAGTCAAAGTAAAAACAAAGCAAATGTGAATATATTGTTAAATTAAACTTGATGACATTTTAAATGGCAATGTTAATAAATGCATTTCTATAAAGTGGTGGTGATAAAATAAAATGTTTCTATAGAGAAATGGATGATATGTTAGGCTAACAGGCTGAGCTTTTTGTTGAGCACTCATCTGCCATACGAGAGTGATGAAAGCCACAAAGAGCTCAATAGACTTTTCCTTGGACCACTGACAGTAATTTTCTGTCAGAAAAAAGAGACTGATTCCATTTAGGGTGTATATTCTAAACAATTATATATTCTCAATCATAACAATGCTGATAAATAAAGATTCATTTAATTAAGAATATTTCATGAAAAATTAAAATTATTTACATTTGGCACTGAAAATTATGTGAAAATACCATCACAATATTTTAATACCCTCACAATCAATATTCAAATACGCAGGTAAAGTTAAAATTACTCTTTCCAGTTCTCAAAAATACTAATAGATCTTATTCAAAAAAACTCCAGTAAATATCACTAGTTAATGGATTATGTTCAATTAATAGATGATGACTCAATGCACAGATGCATAACTTTTTATCTAACTGGTCTCCTATTGCATACTTAGGCTGTTTCTTATATGGCTCTGTTAATTTTAAAAAGGTATTTAGATTCTATTACAATACTAGAAAGGGTTTGCAAAAATTAGACATGCTTCCATATTTCTGCTTCCCTTTTTGTTTCTTTAATTTCATTTTTCCTAAATTATTTCAAAGTCAAAGTCAATCTGTTGAATCATTTTACATTAGCTAGTAGTTGTCACTTTGGTGGTTTAGTGATATAAGAAAGCATCAGCCTTAATTCCAGACCAGTGTAATTTCTGTTGCTCTCACATTAGATGTTGTATTTCATTTATAGTTTCACTTTAGGAGACATACAATTTGTAGATAAACAATTTGTAGATAAGACCAAGCTAATCACTTGAAGGACTGTGAAACATAATGGAGTTAGACTTTGGATTCTCTCTCCATAGCCTTTTAGAATTTAAACACTCCCTGGTCTTCACTTTACTCATGTGAGTGAACAAACAAAATTATACTACTCCTTAAAGAGTATCATTAAAAAAATATGTAAAGAATAGCAAATTGTCTACTATCTAGAAAAAATTCAATAAATGGAAGAAGTTATTTTTATGGACTTATTTTCCCCAGAATTTTGAGAAGCTTTAAAAGTAATCCTCAGACATAAGAGACTAAAAACAACCTAAAGTGAATATATATGCTTGCTCATCAATGAATATTACATTCCTTTCACAAATAATCAGCTGATGTGATGAGAAATTTTCTTATTTTAGGTCAATATGTCTTATAAGTTCAATCAAAATAAGTTTGTTCTATTCTTAAGAAACTTATCTTGTAGAATAGGGAAATTTGAAGAAAGATAACAAATATTCATGTAATATATGATAAATAAAATACAGTACATAATATAAAAATTTATTAATTTTAGATATTTTCTTAGTTAAACCTGTTATACAAGTTTCAGTTATTTAGAACTACTACTTTGCTCATCAACTTAAAACTAGTAACACCTTTTAAGCAATAACATCTTTTTAAAAAAAAAATTAACGTTTATTTATTTTTGAGAGAAAGAGAGAGACTGCACGTGGGGGAGGGGCAGACAGAGAGTGAGGGAGACACAGAATCTGAAGCAGGTTCCAGGTTCTGAGCTGTCAACACAAAGCCCAATGCATGGCTTGGACTCATGAGCTGCGAGATCATGACCTAGGCCGAAGTCAGATGCTTAACTGACTGAGCCACCCAGATGCCTCTTAAACAATAACATCTTAAGTTTATCCATGAAAAGTGAGAGACTGAATGTACAAATGGACAATGGCCAGACCATATATAAAGGCAGAACTCTGACTTCTAATCTGTAGCAACCAGCCCAGGAACCAACCCATTTTCTAGAATAACCAGCACAGGAAGCCAAACTATTATCTACAAGTCAATGCAGGAAGTCAGACCACTCATTATCTCTATCAAACATTGCAAAAGTCAAACAATAACACCTGTAACAATCAGCCTAAGATGGCCAGGTCTTAATTAGTAACTCTCAGCTTCCCTAATTTTTGTCCCTATTTCCAACACAGGACCAAACAGAAAAGCCAGACAAAGCACGCCTTGATTGGAGCCTCTTAGCCCACCTTTATCTTGCCCATGCCAACTGCCTCCAATCTGGACATACCTGAAGCCTCCTCTTTTTTCTACTATAAAGCTTTCCTGTGTTGCCCACCTCTGAGTTTCTGCCAAAGCACAAGTGATGGTGATGATACCCTTGCAATTGCAAGTCCTGAAAAACAGCGTTTGCCTGTTCTTATTCTGTTGGTCTTTCTTTCCACAAAAGAAAAGACAAAGTAATTAAAAATCATTGATGATTTCTAATATGAAGCAAACCTAAAAAGTGAGAATATGGAACCAGTATAAATGAAATAAAATCTCACTCCAAGTGGATGCTACAACCTTACCAATATGTCTACCCTAAATTGGCACCATCCAATAGCTGTGTTTCCTTCCTTAAGATTTAAAAGGATGACATAGAAGCTTACATAGGGCATAACACGTTAATAGCGAATTAGCACATGCCTCTCTAAAAACTAACACAAAAGAGCTTTATGATTTTTTCTTTTACTTTTCAAATTGAGTGTATAAGAATATTAAGTCAGAAATAAATGTCTCTAAAAATTCTTTGTATAAAGTTTTTATAGAAGACATAAATCTGGGGCGCCTGGGTGGCGCAGTCGGTTAAGCGTCCGACTTCAGCCAGGTCACGATCTTGTGATTCGTGAGTTCGAGCCCCGCGTCAGGCTCTGGGCTGATGGCTCGGAGCCTGGAGCCTGTTTCCGATTCTGTGTCTCCCTCTCTCTCTGCCCCTCCCCCATTCATGCTCTGTCTCTCTCTGTCCCAGAAATAAATAAAAACGTTGAGAAAAAAAAAAACATTTAGAAGACATAAATCTAAACTGAATAGTTATTCAGAGAAGTGAATGACCACCAAAAGGTCTCACAGAAGATTAGGGAAGGAGAAAAAGGAGAAGGAGAAGGAGGAAGAGGGGAGAGAGGGGAGGGGGAGGGGGAGAGAGGGGAGGGGGAGGGGGAGGGGGAGGAGGGGAAGGAGAAAAGAAATACATTATAGGGATTGAGGTAAATTATAGGGACTGAGGAGGAGAAGGAGGAGGAGGGGAGAGGAGGAGAAAAGAAATACATTACAGGGACTGAGATAAATTTGTATAATGCCATTAAGGCTCTCTTAACACAAAGCAACTAACTATCAAACCAGATTACAAATGCAGTAATTTTAAAATATGACCTGAAAAGGGAAAAAAAAAACATCTAATTTTGCTTCTTCCCCAGTAAAATTATTAAATTCTAAATTACTAGAATTTTTAAGCAAAGAGAGGGATTCCCTAACATAAATAACAATTATAAACTATTATCCAGTCATTTTGGATACAAAAAGCTATACAAAAGAGCAATATAAAAAAGCTATACATATATTTAGCACAAATTAAAAACTCAGTACTGTGAAAAGTTCTTGTACATCTAAGTCACTCACTTAATGAGCTCTGTTTGATTATTTGGAATCCTATGATAGAGACTTTCTGTTTTGACCAGCGCCTCATGTGACATGCCAAATTCTATTCAATAGTCACTTAAAATGACAACCTGTTACATAATACATAAAGTATTCCATTTAAGACTATCAACTCCATTAACAACAAACCATAACTCCTCTTATGGAGTTCACTGTTAAAAAAAAGTCCATATGCATAAAAACAGCCCAAATTGCTTTGGAATATGTATATGTTTAATGTAGAGTGAAAAATATAACTTCATGTCTTTCTGTTTATGTAACGCTACACCAAAGTGAAATTTTCAAGAAAGAAGATGTAGATAATTAGGTAATCGGTCCTTTTCAGAGTTACTACCATGCTCAGTTTAAATGATTAGAGCTTAATATAGTTGAGAAGGAAGAAATGTAGAAATATATATTGTTATTTAATTTAGGTAATTGTGTTATAAAGTAACTGGGGGAAAAAGGATGATTAAGGGAAAAAGATAAATCATCATTACACTTCCATTTCCAAAAGTGGTAGCTGTTGGATATGTCATACATTATAAATATCATTAGACCTTGCCAAGTAATTGTAGTATGACATTAAGTCAAATGGTTCAATTTTAGTCCTTGTATTTTTTTTCCCCTCGGATATGATAGATTTCATGCAAAGCAAAATAAACCTTTTATAATCAATCATATAATTGATTTTTGAATATCGCACATGATTCACAGAAAGGGATATTGTGGGATCTCTATTTTCCATTTTAAATCTCAATGAAATATAATTTCATTTAGTAGCATATGGAATCATTTGAGTCACAATTAAATATATAAGTTTGGATGTTTCTCAGTGTGTGAAATATGTTGCAACAAAATCACCCTGAAAAGCTATCATTTATGTATATCTACAAAATTCTTGCAGCGTATTTCACAGGAAAAGGTGCTGGTTCTGTATAGAAAAAAATAAAACTAAAAATTAAAATTATTAAAATTGTAAAGAAACCCAGAAAGGTAAATTGTAACTGGGAAAATTAAAGGAAGAAATAGAAAAAATAAACAATGTGCAATTTTCAAGAATAATAAACTATTATTTAGTAAAAAATTCTCTAGGGGCGCCTGGGTGGCGCAGTCGGTTAAGCATCCGACTTCAGCCAGGTCACGATCCCGCGGTCCGTGGGTTCGAGCCCCGCGTCGGGCTCTGGGCTGATGGCTCAGAGCCTGGAGCCTGCTTCCGATTCTGTGTCTCCCTCTCTCTCTGCCCCTCCCCCGTTCATGCTCTGTCTCTCTCTGTCCCAAAAATAAATAAAAAACATTGAAAAAAAATTCTCTAGCAATATCATATTTTGAATTGATTTAACTACTGATTTTTTCTGGCTATTTTGGGTTAATTTCTTTACCAGTAGGAGAATTCAATTACTGAGGCTTCATTTTCCCTGTTACCATTCTACTTGTCTAGTATGTGGTCACTACTCTTTTACATGCAGCTTTATCAGACTGTATGTGCACAAAAACACAGGTGACAAAGCAGGGCTTACAAGACTAAGTGAAAAAAAACATACATAGCTGTGATTTTTCAGTAGAGCATTTACTGTGGTGAATGCTATAATATATAAAATGTGAAATTCTTATATAGTGAGAGCCTGAAAAATTAGTACCTAAATTGGATGTCATGTCAATGTATAAAATTTGTTCCTGTCAAGCATGTTATTGAAAGTGACATTATCACACCCTTATGTAAGTGTCTTTGATTGATTGGTATAGCCAAATACATGTAATAAAGAACAAGGTAATATTTGATATCAAGTAACCTATTACCAACCTGTTTTAAAATTTTAGTTTTTCAACTTTATTTCCTGGTGGTTTTAGAGTTTAAAAAGAAAGTTTAAGTGACAGACTACTATTTCACCATTTTTACTCTCAGTATATAAAAGCCATTTAAAAAATCTGAGATATTCTTAAATTTTTTTTTCAACGTTTTTTATTTATTTTTGGGACAGAGAGAGACAGAGCATGAACAGCGGAGGGGCAGAGAGAGACGGAGACACAGAATCGGAAACAGGCTCCAGGCTCCGAGCCATTAGCCCAGAGCCTGACGCAGGGCTCGAACCCACGGACCGCAAGATCGTGACCTGGCTGAAGTCGGACGCTTAGCCGACTGCGCCACCCAGGCGCCCCATGATATTCTTAAATAATCTGGTCAATATCAATGTACATAAACAAATTTCCTGAGATAAAACTCTAAATATAGAAAATTTATTTACATTTTACTCTAATTTTGAAGCATGTCATACAGTGTTTCACCCCAAAAATACTCTATTTAAATACCTTATATTTTTCTTCCATAACTTCATTTCCCACAGAATTCAGCAATTTAAATCCAATACGTTTTAAAATTGTTATCTCATTTTTTTTCTCGAGCAATGCACTTAGATTCTACACACACTAAATCCATTTTCAGTAGAGAAAGTGATGAAATAAACAAGGTTCAGAAATCACTGAAATAAGTCCTGAAATGACCCTGATAAGCGACTTGCCTGATCTTGCCTCAGTTTCCCCATTTGTGATCATATTTGCGCTCTCAATTAGAACAAATGAAATTGTGTTTCTGAAAGCATTTGGTATACTTTAAGCTTAAAGTTGCTATGCAAATAAAATATTATCATTACTATGTATATTTCATGCGTATATAAGTCAAATGAATGTCAGTAGAGGTTGTATGTCTGAGATCTGTTCAGTCAGAATTTATTTATATTAATCAATTACAGAATGCAAACTGTCAAGTGTTAAAAGATTGTAGATTTGTATGTGTACATATGTCTATAATTATATTAAAATACTGAGAATGCTCATTTTAAAGGAGCATCTGCTTTAAATGACAATCTAACAAGTTTGTCAAACCAAGTTATTTTTAAAAATCCATACTTTGCATTAATAAACAAAAACAAATTCTTCAACAGGGAAGAACAAATAAACATCTGAAATTACATTTTACAGCAATACATTTTCTGTGTAATCCAGAATCTTTATGTGTTTTCTTCCTATAAATTTTGTTCAAACATATAAGAATAATATTTCCTTCAGATAAATCCCTTAGTCTCATTTCTTTTCAGCTACAATGTAAGGTTTTCTAATCAGGGTACAATATAGAGGGAAAATTATTGGACTAGTTTTCCAAACACAAGAGTTCTTAATATAGCACTTTTAGTAACTAGGCTGCTATATCACCCAAATCTCATCATAATTTTTCCATGACTGAATGATATAACTAATATGAAAATTTTGGGGTTTGCCTGGGTAGCTCAGTCAATTAAGTGCCCTGCTTTTGATCTCAGCTCAGGTCTCGATCTCAGGGTCGTGAGTTCAAGTCCTGTGTTGGGCTCTGCACTGAGCATGAAACCTACTTAAAAAAAAAAAAAATTCTTCGGTAAGGATATACTACTGCTTGCTTAAAAGGTATTAGGAATATTTCACTTCCTCCTGTAGCTTCCAGTAGTACTGCACAAATAATTCCACTTGTCCTAAGAAGTTTGTGAGGTCATAGATATGAAGTAGCACGGGTGTAGAAATCAAATTAGATATTTCACGTAAAAATTCTTTTAAAGAGTAAATGTTGGTCAGCTGTATTTTACCATCATTTTTATTTTTAATTAATTTTTTTAACGTTTTATTTTTGAGACAGAGAGAGACAGAGCATGAATGGGGGAGGGGCAGAGAGAGAGGGAGACACAGAATCGGAAGCAGGCTCCAGGCTCTGAGCCATCAGCCCAGAGCCGACGCGGGGCTCGAACTCAGGGACTGTGAGATCGTGACCTGAGCCGAAGTCGGCCGCTTAACCGACTGAGCCACCCAGGCGCCCCCATCATTTTTATTTTTGATTCCCCTTCCTATTTTAGAAGTGAGGGAATGAGACAGAGAAAGACAGAGATAGAGAATATACAAATGGGGAAACTGTTTAGGACATAATTTGCTTCTTTAGGCTCCTCCAATCCCACAGTATTAGCATTAAAAGAGATTTCTAGACACTCTTCATGGAGAAAAATTAATTAAATCCCAAATTTAACATTTAAAACAGAGTAATCTATTCACAAACTCACCTTTTATCATTCATCCATATCTTTCTAAACTTGTTACAAATTCACAGGCATGAAAACTATCCCTTAATTAAATTTCAAAATAAAAATTATTTATTCAAGTTCATGATGAAATACTATATAAAGGAATAATACAGCTGTAGACTCCAATTAATTTTGCAACTAATTTTAATGATGTCAACTACATAATTTCTTAAATTAATATAATAAACATTTTAAAAACTAAATATGGAATACCTGAGAAGATACCCTCTTAATATTTTTTAAAGTTTTTTTGGTTTTTTTTGGTTTTGTTTTTTGTTTTTTTAGTGCTTATAATATTTATTGCCACCAGGGAGCATATATTGATTTTTTTTCTTTTTCTTATTAATTTTATTTGTTAAATTTATATCCAAATTAGTTAGCATATAGTGCAACAATGATTTCAGAAGTAGATTCCTTAATGCCCCTTATCCATTTAGCCCATTCCGCCTCCCACAACCCCTCCAGTAAGCCTCTGTTTGTTCTCCATATTTAAGAGTCTCTTCTGTTTTGTCCCCCTCCTTGTTTTTATAATATTTTTGCTTCCCTTCCCTTATGTTCATCTGTTCTGTGTCTTAAAGTCCTCATATGAGTGAAGTCATATATTTGTCTTTCTCTGACTGACTAATTCGCTTAGCATAATATCCTCTAGTTCCATCCACATAGTTGCAAATGGCAAGATTTCATTCTTTTTGATTGCCAAGTAATACTCCATTATATATATATACCACATCTTCTTTATTAAGGTTTTTTTTTTAATGTTTATTTATTTTGAAAGAGAGAGAGAGAGAGAGAGAGAGAGAGAGAGAGAGACAGCGAGCATGAACAGGGGAGGGGCAGAGAGACAGAGAATCCCAAGCAGGCTCTGTGCTGTCAGTGCAGAGCCTGATGTGGGCCTTGATCTCAGGAACCATGAGATCATGACCTGAGCTGAAATCAAAAACCAGATGCTTAATGGAATGAGCCACCCAGGCACCCCCGTATACAGTTTTCCTGGAGTCACAAGCTAATAAAAGATGGAGCTGGTCTTTGAACCCAAGAGGTCAAATATCAGAGTTGTTGCTTTTTGCTTTTTACAACACAATCGTTCAAGAGTGTTTTGTTAGAATGAAAACCAGAGGATGCTAATGTGTAATGAATAAAGACTGAGGAGTCTGGCTCCCGGTTAAAAAAACTACCTGTGGATTTTTAGGCCTGGCCAAAGAAAATTACAAAGGTTTTACCTAACAGGCCTCACAGAGAAAGTTCCCCTCCACACACCCAATGTGGTACCTAGGGTATTACAGTTTCTGGAAGGAGCAGCAGCCAAGGACCCTGGCCCCCTAGGCTGGTCATGTTCTTATAGTTACATTCATAGCCCAGGTGCCTCTACCGAAGCCCCTTATCAGAAGGGAGGGGAGAACACTGAAGGCACTTTCTCTCCACTTGGACTCAGCATTCAGAACTTCACTCTTACCCTTTTCCACTGCCATCTCCACATTCCCTGGGTTCATGACATTGTAGGAGACTTTTGTTGGAGGGGGAGTCCCTTGGCAGTGAGATCACTGGGAGGCAGTGAGACCCTGCATCTGTTCTGATCTACTCAACCTTCAATACGCCCTTCCTTGAAGTTAAAAATGAAATAGGGAGGAACTATGCCATTGAGCCTTTTGTTTATACTATTGCAGTAAGTGATGAGAGTCTTGATTTTTACTTTGATTTTGGCTTGCTGTCTTAATGACATACTGAACACCTGGCAGTTCAGCTCAACTGAGCTCCTGACAAGGACATGTGCAATTGCATCAAGTTCTTAGAACACAAGAAAGGAAGATAATCCAAAGATATCTCTGGAAATTAACAGCATTGCTAGAAGGCGGCTCTGAAGAATGGTGGAGAAGTTGGGAACCCATGTTGGGAAATTCTACAATCAATGTCAGTTTGGGGAGGTAAAAAATCAAATGCTGAATGTAGACTGCATGTCAGAATCTTTTTTTTTTTTTTTTTTTTTTTTTTTTTGGTGAGACAGATAATACCCGAAAGGGGCTATGAGATTGAGGGATTTGTTTTGTGTTGTTTAAATATGGTGAGATTGAAGTGTTGTGATAGTAAATAGTCAATTAGGAAAGCCCGAAGACATGGGGCGCTTGGGTGGCTCAGTCAGTTAAGCTTCTGACTCTTGGTTTTGGCTTTTATGATCTCACGGTTCATGAGTTTGAGCCCCGCGTTGGACTCTGTGCTGACAGTGCAGAGCTTGCTTGAGATTCTCTCTCTCTTCCTCTCTGTCTCTCTCTCTGCCCTTCCTGCTCTCTCTCTCTCTCTCTCTCAACATAAATAAATAAACTTAAAAAAAGAGAAAAGCCCGAAGATAAAGGAGATAAAATATTAAATAATACTAAGTTTCTAAAAGTGGAAGGGGCACCTGTGCAAGAATTGGTCTCAGATGGGGGTAGGGTCAAAGTCTCCATTACAATAGAAGAAAAAGTAAAGGACGACTGCAGATGCCAGCCAACTTGGAGAAGTGATGGTAGCAAACACAGGTTCTTATAATTTATCACTGTGGAAGCTGGGATATTTATGTCCTATAAGAAAAGTAGATATTGGGGCGCCTGGGTGGCTCAGTCGGTTAAGCGGCCGACTTTGGCTCAGGTTGTGATCTCGCGGTCCGTGAGTTCGAGCCCCGTGTCGGGCTCTGTGCTGACAGCTCGGAGCCTGGAGCCTGCTTCCGATTCTGTGTCTCCCTCTCTCTCTGCCCCTCCCCCGTTCATGCTCTGTCTCTCTCTGCCTTTCAAAAATGAATAAAGGTTAAAAAAAAAAGAAATGTAGATATTACAGAGGAGCAGATATTGGGAAAAGTGTGAGAAGTATAAAAAAACCAAGAAGATGAGAGTGTGTTCCCTCCAAAGGCATACACCTGATGCTGAAGGCAGAACACGCAATACAGGAAGAACAGTTCAGTAGTAAGGATAAACAGCTGGTTTTCCAAGTTCCCCCAAGACACCATTCAAAACCCTGGAATATGGCATCTTGCTTCCAGAAGCCTCTCATAGGGCAATAGTTCATTCATTTTAGAAACTGAATTCCAAGGACTCTCGTCTCGGGCAAAATAGACAAAGAAAAGGGTAGGTGCTTCACTGTAAACAGGGATCATTTGAAAATCTGACTAGGGAAAACTGAAATCTCTGGCCCAGTTCCAGAACACATAAAATCTGACTTTTATTATCCAAACAGGACAAGAGGATCTTTTTTTTTTAAGTTTATTTTATGTATGTATGTATGTATGTATGTATGTATGTATGTAGAGAGTGAGCAGGAGAGGGGTGGGCAAAAAGAGAGGTAAAGAGAATCCTAATCAGGCTCCTCACTGTCAGCACAAGTGCCTAATGCAGGGCTTAAACTCACAAACCCTGAGATCATGACCTGAGCCAAAATCAAGAGTCAGATGCTTAATCAACTGAGCTACCCAGGTATCCTAGGACAGGAAGATCTTAAAAGAATTTAAGAACTTAAAAATCTACTCATAGGGAAGACCATTAGAACACCACTCTGAAAAAAAACATAAATTATTGATTCTGCAATAATGCCCACCAAGGGCAATGACTATTTCCTTTGTACAGAAACCTTTAAATGAGCTTTTCAATGACTCACTAGTATGTGCACAATGATCATAATAAGTATGAGGAAAGACTCCATTTCAAAATATAGAGATGAAAAGCAGACATACATACACAGACACATACACACATACATTTAAGAATGCATATGAATTATAGTAAGGAAAAATAAAACATCAAAGACATTTTATATCTTCTGAAATTTAAGATAGTGGAAAACTGAGAAAGGAAACTATAAAAAGAACAAAAAGAATAAGAGATCTTGGAATTAAAAAAAAAAAGGACAGCAAAAGTTTTAAAAACCCAGCAAAGAGCTAGAAGATATAAATGTATTTATTCTATAAGAAATTGTAAATATATTATAAATTACACAATTCCAAAAATATGGAAAATTTTAAATTTATAATTAGAAATATTCAGTAACAAAAAATTAAGAAAATCAGATGTCTAATGCTATATCAACAAAAAGATAGGTATTAGCAAAGAAATGTGAAGGAAATGAGAGATTAATTCATGAATTTTACAATCAAAGAGTGGTGAATCTTAGAGGAAAAATAACTTAATGGAAAGAATATTACCAGTTTTTCAGGATACCTGCCTTTGATTTCTTCTTGTGATTCAGAGGTCAGTTGATTAATCAGCTCTCTAGAGCAACTTTTGTAAACCAGAAAATCGAATGTGAACTCCCTGACTTACTAAGACAATATCACCTTAAAATTATTTACATACCATTTATCAATATCATATTATTCAATATTTTTTTCCTGCCTATTTCCACACACTAGAATTTGTATTCTATGAGAACTGGAACCTCACTTGTTCTGTTCAACCACCTGGTGGAGTTCCTAGCATGTGAATAGTTGCTTAATAAATTTTAGCTTAATTTTTGTCGTTGTCCAGTTTTGGCTTGTGTCTTCATTTGAAATACTTTAGTTGTCTCCTTCAACTACTTATATCTCTTTAAAAATACCGACCTATAAAAACTCAAATATTTTTTTTCTGTTTTCATACTACAACAGTTACTTTTCATTTCTCTTCTCAATTTTAGTAAAGTTAGAATTTACTATTTCAGTGTTAACATGTATTCCTAAAACATGGCAAATTTGGGAGTAGGCAAAGTCATAAGTGAACCCCTCCTTAAGCAAGAACCTATTAACAAGTACCAGGAATACAGATAAAATGCTGGACACAAATTTGCCAAAATTCTTGGAAGAAGGGGAAAAGATGAAAATTATATTAAAGTAGCAAAGTCTGCTATCAGTACCTCACTTTTTAAAAGTTTGCCTTATTATTCAGAAAAAAAATAAATTATCTTTGTGTAACATTTAGGATATGCTGGAATTCAGTACATTCTAAAATTATTGCCTGCAATTAATTTATACTTAATCATTCTAAGAACAGATGGTAAAATTAAATAGCTTTTACATATTCAGAATCAAAAAAAGCAGGCTTGTTATTGAAAATTCATAGCGAGATGTTTTAACAGGATGGTCACTTTTCTAGATAAAAAGTTCATTTGAACTCTCACTTTTTATACTTTTCAGATATACATGTCTTCAATAATTAAAAAAAATAATGTTTAACCTTGCTTCTGTTATAGTCATCTAATTCATCTAATTATCCATTCAATCTGTCTTTTAGTATGTTCCAATATTCCAATTATTATACATGGTTATAAATGACACAAGTGTTTGAAAGGACTCTGTTGCAGATGGTTAATTTCTTATTAATGGGTAGGAATGTGCCTGTCATAAATCTATATCTTGAGAAGAAAAGCCAATCAGTTATTCTGCCTAACAGAGTAATTTACTTATTCATATATATTTTTGTCCCCAGACTTGACCTAAAGCAAAGAGATTTTAAACTCTAACTTCTAAAATACTTTCAAACTCTTCTGCCATCTTTTCTTTTTAATAGCTCAGTCTCAAACTCGTATGATTGATTTCCTAGAAAATACATTTCTAAATTATTAAGCTACATTCATTGTATACAAAACATAGGTGTCAGTGTTGACCATATTAGTCAAAGACAGATCCTTTCTCAAGGGAATTTGGAGTTGAGAATGACCTATGTCAGTCTCAGTTTAAGTGAATACTTTAACAGAAGATTTTGAACACATGAGTTGTGAGTTGGACATGTATATAAAAAAGGAGAGGAAAGTTTACCTGTAGATATACACATACAAAGGGAGGGGGGAGTGGGAGACAGTGATAAAGATGTACGTGGAGAGTAGTTGTTAATATCTTTCTCATATATTTACTAAATTCCCTCTTCATGTTCCCTTTGCTTTTTGGTTCACTAGATAATCTGAATATATTTAATAAACTTCCTACTAACATAGGATCTTTTTTTTACTAAGTCAGCAGCAAGTTTTAATTTTGATATTTGGCATTAGAGAATAATGCCTCCAAGGTTCTCTCTGTATTCTATGAAGATGGCCTCCCTAAGTGCCGTGAAATTTTATAAATGTGTGTCAACTCTTCAGCAAGTGGCAAGATGTTTAAAATAAAATACCAAGTTATATTTCTTAATTTGCAGCCAGCTAAAGTGTATCATTGTTGAAAGACTGATGTCAGTCCACAATCAAGATTCAGACACAGACAGATTTATCCAATAGAATATTACTTAGACCTTTTCCTAATATCTAGGAACAAACAAACAAAGAAACAAACAAACAAAAAAACCATTTCCTATTATTTAGCAAAAAAAAAAAATCCAATAGAATTATAGTGAATTAATTTCCTGCTTGTTACGGGAAAAAAAAGTATCCATGCTTTAATGAAATATGATGTATGCTAGAAAGATGCTCCCCAAATTATATCAAAGATTATATGTCCCTTTAAAAATACCTGGGCCTATTCTTTATGTATTAAAATATATTATATAAAAGGTGCTACAATATACAATACCAATCATTATTTCAAACTAATAATGAACCAGATGACAGATTCTTCAAGCCAAAATAAGAGTACATACTTATTTAAATTAAATATCATTAATTTCATACATTATTCTATTTAATACACATAGTTCAGAACTTTAAAAAGTCAATATTTATATTTTCTATAACATTTCTAATATACAAGATTCACCTTACTCTTAGCATATAATCTCCCCTTGTATTTTCTACAGTAATTGGTTTGTTTTGTATATCTGATTTTTGCCAATTCTTTAGTCAGAAAATACTTATTACCCCTTTTCTATCTCCTACAACGTAACTTCAAAAGTAATAACAGAACTTTGAACCAGAAAAGTTTGTATAATTTAACAGAGTAGGTGAGCTTCAGCTTTTCAGTTTTCTTTCACTTTAATTTCCTTTTAAGAGTCTCCCTAAAGTTTTTTTTTCTCCTTTAACTCAAGTTTAACTTTTTCCTTTAATGGATTTGCTAAAAATAGGAATAAAAAACTGATAAGTACATTACTATTAGTGCTTAACTAGTTCCTCTTTGCAATTACCATTCCTCCAAAAAGTCATACGTTGAAGCCTTAACCCCTAATATGATGGTATTTGGGGATTGCACCTTAGGTGTATAATTAGGGTTAGATGAGGTCATGAGGGTAGAGTCTTCATGGTAAGATTGGTGTCCTTATAAGGAAGCAACACCAGTGAGTGTTCTCTTTCTCTCCACCATGTGAAGACATATTGAGAAGGTGACCACTTCTAAACCAGGAAGAGAATCCTCATCAAAATTTGACTATGATGGTCCCCTCATCTACGACTTCTAGCCTCTGGAACTGTGAAGAAATAGGATTCTATTGTTTAAACCACTCAGTATATGATATTTTGCAATGGCAGCACCAGTAGACTAAGGTTGGCAGGAATTCAAAAATATATACATTCTCACTCTCTGTGCCACTAAGTAGAATTTTTAAATAAATTTGAGTACTGTTGTTTGAGGTTTGTAAATGAAAGGAAACTCACAGTATAACTTACCTGTATAATATTTATTTGTAGTATTAATGTTTAGAGAAGTATACTGTAAACATAACTTTCATGTGCACTGGAAAACCCAAAATAAAATTCATTTGACCTGCTTTGTTGACCTGCTTTATTTGACCTGCTTTATTGTGATATTAACTACATTGCAGTGGTCCAGAACCAAACCTGTAGTATCTCTGAGGTATGCCTGTATATATATATATATATATATATATATATATATATATATATATGTATATATATATATATATATATATATATATATACATATATATATATATATATTTTAGGTTTAGGTTTTTGGGCAGGAGCTCTGTCCTAGGGTCATCATACACTGACCTACATGAAAATAAGTGGCAAATTTTCTGTCATTTCTTGGGTGTGAAGAACTTCTTAGCTTAAGAATGTATAAATAGCAAGAAAACTGCAGGCATTCCTGGGTTCTCTAGATAGATGCCAAAGACTACAAGAGAACTTCATTTAGAATTCTAGTAAGAATTACTGACCTGCTGATTCTAGTAAGAATTACTCCCCACCTGAAGTGGGGAGAGAATGAGGGAGGGTTTCACAGAAGAAATATCTGTAACGCTGGGTTTTGAGAAACAAATAGGAGTTCTTGAGGAAGATGGTTCATGAGGAAAGTGCAACAAAGCAGAAAAAAACAGGCTTTGAAGTAAAAAGAAATCGGTTCAAATCTTGGCTCAGTTACAAGCTGTGTAAGCTTTAGCCAGTCCCTTCCCTTCTTTGCGTCTGTTTCCTGATCTATAAATCAGCGTTAATAAAACAAATGATGCTTACCTGCACACACTCCCTCCCTCTCTATAAATTGTCCATAGTATGTGTGTACATGCATGTGTATATATGTAGATAGATAGATAATATAGCAGAGATAAGAAAGAGTGTTCCATTTCCATCTAAAAGGTAGAGATATAAAAAGAGCATGTCTTTTTCACCAACCAAAAACTAGAAACTAACAGATTTTCATTAACTCATCAGAGTGCTAAAGTCACAGGTTAAGCAAGTAGCCTGAAATCTAAAGACAGACAATAGGATTGTCTGGCAATAGGATATGAAATACTAGTAGCAGATACCAAGCACCTCACAAACACATAAGAATTCAGCAAACTTAAAACAACAATAACAACAACAAAGAAACAAAAAGATTCCAAGATGAGAGTGGGATCCCTTGAGTATAGAAATCCGTGGAACTGCAGACACAATAGAAGTTCACAGAGACTCTCACCACGTCCTACTCCACATATTCTACTCTCATTTTTGTTCATGAGAAATACTGGGAGGATAGGAATTCATAGAAAGCCTCCCTGTATGGTGTAGATGTCGAAGAAGGAAGCACTCATTATAGGAAAGGCATAAAGCCCTGCCTAGAGTCTCCTCCCCTACAAAGCAATACAAAGACACCACTGGAGGACAAAGGTAGGAAGAGTAAAATAAAATAATGAAATAATCACTAACCCAAGGGAATGGTAGTCAACCATTCTGAACCAGGATTATTTGAGATCCCCTATCCCTAGGAAAGAGGCAAGAATCACTCTGCTACATAATATCTGACAAAAATTCAAGCTGAGCTGGTTGCCATGGAGATGAGCAGCAGATGAATGAACAAAGAAGACCAAACCACCCCTAACATCCAGAAAAATATGAACTATCTAAGATTGAGGGTGGAACAGGACAAGAGAGCATTCCCGTTTACCTCACACTGAGATAACAGCACAGAAGATCACCACAGAAGAAATAAAGGAGTGTGTAAAAATACTCCTACTGAGGTGTAGTTGTACAGTGAAGATTGAAAGCTAAGCATAGAGTGGAAATATTAAGAAAACTTCTCAAGCAACCCAGTCTCCACTATAAGTAAGTTCAGGACACCACACTAAAGGAACTTTAAGCCAGTGGCACAGTAACCTTCAAAATAACCTGAGTGATTATTGTTAATCCCAAACCCAGCTCAGCTCCTGACTAGGCTGGCACAACTTCCCACATAATGGATTAGAGAGAAAGAAAATAAAAAGATGTGTCCATCTCTAGTCATAAATACTGATTACTTAAATTTCTACTCTTCCACCTGTGAAGGCTGACATTTAATCTAAAATTATGAGACACACAAAAAAGCAAGAGTTTAATGTCAAGAGGCAAAACAACCAAAAGAACCAGACTAAGAGATTATGTATATTTTGGAAATATTTAACTTGAAACTTAAATAACTATAACTTATGTATTATAAGATTTGGGAGAAAAATTAACATGCACAAACAAAAAAATTCATTATAACAATGAGAAATACAAGAAGAATAAAATAAGTACAAATTAAAAAAAAACACTGTAACAGAAATGATGAAATCTCTCAAAGAGATTAGAGTTGGGTTTTATACATAATTATCTTCTAGGGCTTCTGCAACAAAGTACCACAAACTAGTAGTATTAGAACAACAGAAATGTGTCTCAGATTTTGCATGATAGAAGTAAGGTGTCATTGGGGCCATAATCCCTCCTGACTTGTGGTAGCCTCAGGTATTCCTTATAGACGCATCACTTCAATCATCCCTCTTCACATGACTTTCTCTGTCCTCAAATGTGTCTGTGCATGTCTGTCTCTGTGTCCAAATTTCCCATTTTTATAAGATACCATTTGTAGCAGATTAATAATTTCATTTTAACTCAATCACCTTTATAAAGATACATTTCTAAATAACACCACATCCTAAGGTATTGGGGATTAGGAGTTCAACACAACTGTTTTGAAGGGCATAAGCAAACCCATAGCAAGTGTCACCAGTATGCTTAAGAGAGATAAGGAATCAGTGGACTTGAAGCCAGGTAAACTGAAGCCAAGTCAACACAAAAAAGAAAAATAAATGGGGAAAGAAAAATTAAAAAGCATTTAAGAGGTGTGGAATAATATTAAATAGTGTAACAAACAAATTCCAGAAAGACACGAGAGCCAGAATAGGGCAGAACAAAGAGTTGAAGAGACGTTGGTCAAACATTTTCCAAACATAATAAAATATATGAAACCACAGATCTAAGAACCTTAGACAGCAACTGCAGAATAAATAGCACACACCCATACACACACATATGCGCGCACACACACACACACATACACACACACACAAAGAAGCTATTAGAATACCCTTCTCACTATGCAAGTCAGAAGACAATGGAATAATATTTTTCATGTGGTGGTAGAAAAGAAAAAAGAAAAATACCAATTAAGGATTCTATACACTCTGAGGATAGCCCTTAAAAATAAATATGAAATAATGATGCATTAAGGAAAACAAAAGCTATGAAAACCCATTACCTGTGGAAGAGCACTATAAGAAACGGTAAAGGAATTTCTTTAGACAGAAGGAATATGATACATAAAAAGCCTTACATCAATGCAAGGAAATAGAAGTCTCCATAAATAGTTAAAATACTGGGGTGCTTGGATGGCTCAGTCGGTTAAGCATCCAACTCTTGATTTTGGCTCAGTTCATGATCTCATGGTTTGTAGGTTCAAGCGCCACATTGGGCTCTGTGCTGACCGAGTGAGTGGAGCCTGACTGGGATTCTCTCTCTCTCCCTCTGCTTCTCCCTAACTCACAATCATTCATCAGTGCTTTTTCTCGCTCTCTCTCAACAATAAATACATAAGCATTAAAAAACAGTTAAAATACTGGAGAATAAAAATATACTGTCCTTATTTTTATTTGTTTCAAATGATATTTGGCACTCTAAGGCAAAAATAGTGAGTTTATAAAATTTGCAAAAGTAATACGGGTCTACCAGAAAAAAAATAGGAGGGAGAAGTTAAAAGTGTACTATTTAAGATTTTTATACTGTAGGTGAAAAAGCATAATACTGAGGTTATACTGTGATTGAATAAAGATGTGCATCATGAATTCAGCCGAAATAATAAAAGAGATATACTTAATAAGCCTATAGTGGAGATGCGATGGCATAATTTAAAAATGCATACAGTGCAAAAGCAAGCAGAAAAAAAAGAGTAGTAATGGAGAAATTTCGAGATAAACTGCAAAGACCACTGCTACTAAGAGGCGAGGCTAGATATAAAGCTAGCCATAACTAACTGCAATAAATTATAAAATGGCCTAAAACATTGATTCCAAGTAGATACCCAAGACATGATGAAAAAGCAAGTCCCCACTATATGCTGTCCAAAGAGTCTGCCCTAAAAAATAAGGACAAGGGTTAGAGGATGAAGAGTGGTATCATAAAAAGACTAGAAGAAACTAGACTATGTATATTAATACCAAAGTTTACTTCAGAACAATGAACATTATCAGTTATAAAGAGGAATATTACATAAAAATAAAGGTATCAGTACAAGAAGATATATACACTTTTAAAAAGAGGTTCTAAATCTATGAAGAATAAACTGAAAGAACTGAAAATGGAAACAGAAAAATCTCACTGTTCATTCTGTAATTGGCATATGAAGTGGACAGAAAATCAGCAATGGCGTAGAAAAGATGAACAACACTAAATTGACCTAATTGACATTTACAGAACACTCCTCTCAACTACAGCAGATAGCACCTTCGTTTTTTAATGTTTATTCATTTTTGAGAGACAGAGAGAAACAGAGTGTGAGTGGGGGAGGGGCAGAGAGAGAGGGAGACAGAATCTGAAGCAGGCTCCAAGCTCCAAGCTGTCAGCACAGAGCCCATGCGGGGCTTGAACCCATGAACTGTGAGATCATGATCTGAGCCAAAGTCAGATGCTCAACCAACTGAGCCACACAGGCAACCTGACAGCACCTTCTTTTAAGTTGATATGGAATATTCACCAAAATAAGTCAGATTCTGTGTCATAAGATAAAACATGACAAACTTAAAAGAATTGAAATCTAAGAAAATATGTTCTCTGACAACATTAGAAGTATTAATTACATGCAGATATTTGGAAAATCTCAAAATATTTGGAAATTTAAAAATAAACCCTACCTAACCCGTAAATCAAGGAGGAAGCCACACAGAAAATTTTTAAATATTTTCAATTGAAGGAAAATGAAAACAACATATCAAATATTGTGGGATACAGCTAAAGCAGGACGTAAAGGAAAATGTATAGCATTAAATATTAAGATTAGTAAATAAATGTTTCAAATTAACAATCTAAGTCTCTACCTTAAAAAAAACTAGAAAAATAAAGAGCAAGTTAAAAACCAAAGCAAAAATATGGGTATAAAGAAGAAAATAATAAAGATGAGAACAGAAATGAATGAAATTGAAAAAGAAAACCTTATAGAAGATCAGTGATATCAAAACTACTTTGAAATATCAATAAGATGATGAACATCTTATTGATGAATAATCATCAATAAGAGCCACAAATGACCAATAACAGGAAGGAAAGAGAAATAGCACTTTGAGCTATTAACAACTTAGATAAAATGGACCTATTTGAAAAGAAAACAGCCGCAAACATGCCCTAAAGAAGACATGAATAATAGGAATGGTTCTGTCTATTAAAGGACAAGAGATTTGAAGCTAGCTCGTTCTAGCATTGCCTCAGATATTCATTCATGCCATCAGAAGCACAAGATCTTCTACATTTTTCTTCTATCCTCCCTATAATGTTAGATTTTAATTGCAATACATATAAATTATGGCAGCAAAATGGTTGACCCAGTTGTAATCATGGTATTTACAATGGCAGCAAGGGGGGTGGGGAGCAGAAGGAAAGTTAACAGGTTTATCCACCTCTTTTCTCAAATATTGGAAAGGTTTTCTAAAGCTCCACAACCACCCAACACACTTCCCTTTATGTCCACTTTGCAAAAGCAGTGTTGCAATGGCCACTTTTGGCTACACCAAACAGAGGGGACAAGATTCTAATTACTGGCTTAGTTCAATCACCGCATATCATTTGCAGCTAGGTACACTGTTGCTTCAAAGTAGAACAGGTATCTTTTTAGCCATGATATTTGTAAGGAGTCTGTCTGACACATCATTTTACTGGAGTCTCGCTTTCTACCAAATTTTGAAAAATGACACCTACATAAGCTAGAAAACAAAAGATTTAAAAAGTACCTTCAGTGACAGATGAAAATGGATATTTAAAAAGTGCTATCAGTGCTCTAATACAATTTTATTCAATAAAAATTCTTTGGAACTTTTTTTTCAGGTTTTAAATTTGATTTAATTAATTTTTATTTTTAAAGTAAGGTTTTCTCTGCCTGTGGGTAGAATCCATCTGTCAGACCACAGATGAGCAAGCCAGATTGAAGAGGGACAGACTTTCATAGTGGGCAATATGTATGAAATGTGGTAATTTTGCAGATTTGGATGCTTAAAAATCTGTGAATCCCTATAAGCAAGCTAGGAGCTCGAGCCAAAATCATTAGGAAGAAAAAATTAAAATTGTTGCATTGAAAACTCCTTTTTATATGCAGGGGCCTCTGCAATGATTCTGAACCGAGTTGCAGGATTCAGATGTGTTCTTCCCAAGCAATATCAGATAATTCATGGAATGTTGTATATTTCTATTTCAGGTACTATTTATAATAATAGTATACAATGCTTGATCTTTTGTGAATATGATGACAGGTCAATATGAATAAAATATAAATTAATCTAAAAGCAAGAGAATACTTTCAGATTAAGTGAGAGTGGAATGTTTTGCTTCAAAACTTGGCAGTAATTCAGCATGTGTTGCATGCTATAGATCTTCAGAATAAAAACACAAGCATTGTGCTCCTATAAATGCAAATTTTTGTTTTCTTAACCTTTACTTTCATGATTATTAAGCAAAATCTCCATAGCAGTAGTCCTGTTATTCAAAGTTTTATAAATGATCTGAAAATAACCAAACAAATGTGAAACATGCAAGTTATATATTAAAACTATAAAGTATATGCTCTTTAGTCTATTTTCCATATATAATCACAAAATTATACATTCATTTTTGTTCATGTAATGTATTTCTTCCACACAATCATTTGTTACTGATTCCTCTTATTTGGCTGTGGAACATTTCCAGCTTCTGTGTATTGCTTCATTACTTCTGTGGGGTACGTATGCGTGCATGTATATATGTATTTATATATATGATATATATATATATATGTATATAATGCATATCATACGTATACTTCATTTATTCTAAATACATATAAAAATGAAGCATTCCATTATCTTAATTTTTTTTGTCATTTTATTTATTTGAGAGATAGAAGGAGAGCATAAGTGGGAGAATGGGGCAGAGGGAGGGAGAGAGAATCTCAAGCAGGCTCCACACCCAGCACAGGAGCCCAACGTGGGACTTGATCCCATGACAATGGGATCATGACCTGAGTGAAAATCAAGAGTCAGAAGCTTAACTGACTGAGCCACCCAGGCACCCCAAGCATTCCTTTATCTTACTAGACTTTGAAATAACATCATAGAACAGAAGTCTATTAAAACAGTATTCGCTATTTTCAAAATTATGTAATATTTATTTAGGACATATATAAAGGAGTAAAGAATGGCATAATGAATAATTATGAGCCAACGATACAGCTCAAACAATGAAACTTTGCCAATGGAGTTTAGGTAGCACTTCCGTGCATGGATTTATCTTACCTTTCCCTCCCTAGAAGTAACTACTATAGTAAGTTTAGTTTCAATTATTCCTACGCATTTTTAGGTAGTTTTGGCACGTATGTACTCATTTTTCATTATACATAGCTTTATTTTTCATGAGTTTAAACTGTATCTATCCTTTGAAAGCTGTATCCTTTCTCAATTTTATGTTTGTGAAAATCTGCTATGGTAATACATTGAATGAACCATTATATTTAGGAGGTAGAAGTCTCTATACCACTGATGAAATTTAGGTTTTACCAATTGTTCCCAGGAGACTGTACTATATTCAAAATTATCTTGTACAATGTAGAAAAAGGAACTGCAGTTTATAAACTGAAGAGTGGAATTTATTGATTTTCCCTGATTTTCAATGAAATGCTTTTAGCTTTTCCCCTTTACTTATAACTCTTGCCATAGATTCTCTGGTAGACACCATTTAGCAGACTAAGAAGGTTCCTTTCTAGTATTAGAGTAATAAGAAATTTTTTCATGGAAGAATACTGAATATTATCAAATACATTTCTAGTCTCCTAAACTTAACATTAAACCTATTAATATGTAACTCATTAGGCAATTTCAAATGTTAAGCTACCCTTGCTTTCCCATGCTAAATCCAATTATGTATATTGTTATATACAATATTGGGTTTGACGTGTTAAAATTTACTTAAAATATTTGCATTATTTTCCCAAGTACTCCTTTCTTACACCCATTTATTTTCCACAGTAAGATTATAATGCTTAAATGAATTGAACAAATATTCCCTAATTTCTTCTTTACTGGAAGAACATGTATTAGTTGGAGAATATCTAAGTATTTGTTTTAAATAATGTGCTAAACCATGTAGGCCCAGATAGTTTTGTGTATATGTGGGGTTTGGAGATGAGGGTAAATATTTAATGTTGATTAATTTTAATTATTTTGGAGGAGTTCAGATTTTCTATTACTACTTGAGTAAATTTTTATAAATTATATTTCTTTAAAAAATTGAGTATATCATAAACCATGAATTACCAAGCAGAACATTACAAACCATAACATGAAACTGACATTTAAAGGGTCCAAGGCTTAGTCTGCAGATAAACAAGTCACAGGTTTTTGAAGTGTAGATTTCTGTTTCTTTGGTAATTCATCTCTTTTGTAAACTTAATAATTACCATTTTGCTTCTTATAAATTCCATGTTCAAGTAAAACAAGAAAATTAGGCATAATATTTGTAACAAAAACTTTTTGTCTTTCTCTACAAGCTTTTTTGCTCTTCTAGGGCTTTCTCTCAATGTATAAGCTCCCTTAAGGACATCTGGAATAATGGATTTGGGTGGAAAAGCATTATCTTTAATATATCTTTATTAGCATGTTACCAGAACTTGATTAACTGTATCTATAGCTTGCTAAGACAAATACTTTGAAGTCATGAGCCTTTACTGGGATCAAAAATTGGGGTCAAAAAATATTTGGGTTTTTCAGCATTCTCTAGCTTCTTGGCAGGGGTCCCTGGACAACACTTTGAGAGCCAGTGGTCTAGATGCAGTTTGAGATAGTGTGTTAGCCTCTGTCTAGGCAAGAAGTATCTAACATGAAGCAACATTCCATCATTTTCTACCATATCAGATAATGCTCTGAACTTGGTCAGCATACTGAATAATAGTTTTACTAAATGTTGTACCATATCATAATGGATATTGATGAGGGAGCTTGGGGCAAGCCGAAAGCAAAATACAGGCTGACACACCGCCCTCACCACCCCCAGTGGGATCTGTGTGATATTCCTTGGACACTCCCAGCTACCCAAGAACAAAGGACACTCCCAGCTACCCAAGAACAAAGAACAAGCGGTTTAACTGCTTGCCATGGTAATGTGGGAAACTAAGGCAAATGAAAAATTAAATTCCTTACTGCCTATAGCCCACTGACAAGTCCTGACCTCCTGCTAGGAGCTCAGCTGCCTAGCTGACACTTTGCTGGGGCACTTTGCTGGGGGCAAAAGAGAACCTTAGCTTAACATTATTCCAACCTCAAGGATCCTGTTAAGTCTACTTCCTTTATCTCAGCTGCCCCAAGAGTTATGCTGGCAATCATACTACAAGCTATGGTCCCCCAATACATCTAAAGGGTCTCATGACTGAGGTTTTATTAAATGGTAATAAATGGGGTTTCCCTAGCAACAGCTAGCCCTCAAGATCCTGGGAAGCTTGCTTCCAAAATTCCTTAGAGACATACTCTATTCCTGACCCCCTCCCAACATGAGGGTATATAATGAGTTACCCTTGACGACCCCAGTGCAGCTCTTTCTGCCCATGGGTCCTGCCCCATCCCTGTGCTTTAATAAAATCACCTTTTTGCACCAAAGGAATCTTCAGTAATTCTTTCTTGGCCATCGGCTCTGGACCACCCCACCATCACCCCAAAACTTCATCAGATATAATGAGTTTTAATTTCGTATTTTCTTTTTTCAAGTGCTCCCATTTTGGTAAAGAAATACACACACACACACACACACACACACACACACACACAGTGGTAATTAGAATTAGGTTTGGCAGTGAAAGAAAACCAAAAACCAAAACCAAAATAATAGAAGCTTGATAATATCAGTGTTAACTCTGTATACAAAACTGAAATTCAATTAACAGCCCAGGGCCAGTGTATCACTTCTACTTCAAGAAATCATCACTCAAGCTCATCATGTTTCTCCACTGTACAGAACCTTAAATCTCAGGATTAAACATGGCTGTCTAAACATTCCAAGTGGCAAAATGGAGAAGTAAAAGATAAAAAAAGAGATGACCAGTCTTTCTAAAGACATTTTCTACAAACTGCACACACAACTTCTTACACCTAATTTCACTGCATTTAGTAGTACCATACCTAATTTCAGTCATCTGTTGAGTTTTGCTCTTCATTCAGAGTAGCCAAATTTCTGATAAAATTTAGGATTCTATCAATGAGAGCAGAGGGAAAAACCTTTTATAAGGAAATGTATTCATTGATATGCACATTTTAACTTATTCTCTTTGTTGCTATTGTTCTATACTCAACATTATCACTTCAAATTCTCCAGAGAGTTTCTTTATTCCTTCACTGCTAGTTTGGGAAGACCACACAGGTTGTCCCCTTCCCTGACCATGATCATGGGCTGAACACATACAGACCCCCACCCATGATCACATGCTCCCTGCCTGCTCTCTTACTCCTACCTCCTCAGCCTCTTCCTACAAAACTCTAGGTGTCCACCTTGTGGGTGGGGAGGTTGATTGTTATGGCTTGTGCCTGCCATCTTGCCTGGCTACTGACACCCAAAATAAATCTCTCCCTTTCTCTTTTCCAACCTTGTCTGCTGAGTTGTTGGCTTCTCTTGCAACGTGTTTATCCACAGTCTGTCTCGCAACAGTGTTGGCAAACACAGCCAAGAGCTAAGCTTTAAATTTGTCCAGCCCCCTGGAGATTCCTCATGAAAGAGCCGCTGGCCCCTGCAGTACACCAGGGCTCCCCATTTGTTTCCTGAGTTAGAAGCTATGGTAGATCATTCAGTAACATGACCATGTGCTTATTATGTGGCACCCAGAGACAGTTTTAAAGAAAGTACTGAAGAAATGCTGATGAAACTTATACAAATATATCAGGTAGAAATTTCTATTATCTTTGGAAATATGAATTAATCAACTTAAACATATCTACTTCAAAAAAAGTTAACCAAAAATACTACAAGAATACCTCACAATTTATTATCATCATTTGGATCATCTTACGTTTCTGCCTATGACAATTATGTACTATATGAATACACTCAAATGATTCTCTTTCTTTATAAGGTATATGCTCCAATCTGAGAATAAGTGCTAATTATCAGAATCATATGGGGGCTAATTTGGATGATGGGGTTGATTTGTTGACACATTCATAGAAACGTTTTGAAATCATTAAGCTTTGAGTTATTAAGTTCATGTGGCATACAATAAGGAATTTCTGTAAATAGGATGAAAGAATTAGAAGAAATGAGAAAACCCAATGGAGTAAGAGGGAGCAGTACGTATTTATTAGGGCCAATGGCAGGGCACCCTAAAATGGACCACTTTGGTATGAATGTTGTTTTAAGTGATCAAAACAGAACACATTCAGGAAAAGCTCAATGGCCTGCTTGTACCAGGAAGAAAGTTATTAACAGAGGTTCTTCTTTATCTAAGAAACGTATCTGCCTTATAGGGCAACTTCTGTTTGCCAAACAACTTTCACCTTCCTGCTAATAATCTTTCTCCTTTTTGCATCCAAACCTTTCTCTCCCCTTAGCTCAAATAAGCATCTTGTTGCTTCACTGTCTTTGGAATTTCGACGTGTGTGTGGATTCCCCACACATAGCTATTAAATTTGATTTCTCCTGTTAATCTGTCTCATGTCAATTTGATTCTTAGTCCAGGTAGAAGGACCTTGAAGGGCAGAGGAAATTCTTCCTCCCCAAACATATTAAAATTCTCCCCAAGGAAGTCTGCTTTCTTCAAGGTTGGCATTATCTCTTGGATAAATGTCGGAGTGTGGAATGATTAACCCTTCCTGATGGGAACACCAAACTAAACTAAACCAAACCAGCTACACAGGGTCATGTATCTCCCCAGAAAAAAATGGATAACGTTTGACATATAAACCAGTAACAAAATGATTTATTATTATTTGTGGGAAAAGCTCACGTTGTTTGGTTTTTAGTTTTTCTGTAAATACTGAAAAGACTGATGAACAATGTTACTCAATAAAAGAGTCTTTGTAACAGAAACCAGCCAATATAGAAAAAATAATATATCACATATACCTACAGATTTATCGAAATAGGCATAGTATAGACATATATTACATAACACATTATATATTCATTATGTTGTATGTGTTACATATTATTAATTAGCATACATTTGAAAATATTTGATTACATACTCAGATTTTTAGTAAAGACTTAAGTGGACAGTTGGTAAGCTTTACTGTTACTAAATTCTACTCTATGGAAACGCCCAATGGCATTGTGAAGACCATCCCAGAACTAGTTTAGCACGAATATATGGAAGCCTAACTTATATTTTGCATTGCATGCAATTAAAGGAGAATTGGTCCCAGTGCTAATATTATACCGTTGTTTTTATTTTCTGTTTAAACTTTTATAGCATAACTTGTAGCTATATTATGTCCTTGTTCATAAAGAGTACAAGAATCTAAATTTTTTTTTTATTATTTGACAGACATTAACTTTACTATTGAAGGGGAACAAAAGAGAGCAACACAAAATGTGCCACTTTCATATGTAGGCCATTTTGAGTTGAAGGCAATCAAGACTCATTATCAGGAAAAAACTTACTTCTCCCTTAATCATTTAAAATACTTTAGAGAGGGGGCCTGACCTAGAAACAGAACTATTATCAGAGAAAACATTTTAATAAATGTTTATTAATTTTTGAGAAACAGAGTATGAGTGGGGGAGGGACAGAGAGAGAGGAGGGCAGAGGATCTGAAGCGGGCTCTGTGCTGACAGCTGGGCTCAAACTCACAAACCATGAGATCATGACTTGAGCTGAAGTCAGAGGCTCATCTGATTGAGCCACCCAGGCACCACAGAGAAAAAAAAAAATATCTGAAAGATAGGGCAAACATCTGATTACCAAACGGCTGTTTTACTTATCTTCCTGTGAATAACCCTCGTTCCCTTTGAAGCTTAGACTCCTATCCCATTCCTTAGCTCAAAATGGCAAATAAGCCTCAACTGCCTGACTACCTTTGAGTCTCATTTTTATGGGGCTCCTGCACATTCAAAATTAAATTTGCTTTTTTCTTGTTAATCTGTTTTGTATCAACTGAATTATTAGACCAACCAAAGAACTTAGAAGGGAAGAAGTGAAAAACTTTTATGTCTCTACACTGTGTTACTTGTGAATATTTTTATTTTTTATATTATCTTGTTGCCAAATTTTGCTCTTTAATTGTAGCAGAACTAAAGCCATTTTGAAGACCACCCCCCACCCCCGAACCTTGTCTTCTGCTTAGAATTGTTTTAAAGTAAGGTAATCTATACATAGGAAACCCTGACTTACAACTCAAACCAAACTACGTCGACAGTCTCTCATGTCACTCTCAAACGCAATCTAAAGCTTAAACTATACCCAAGATAATAATCAATATTATTTAAAGCTCTATAGGGAACTTAAAGGGTGCAACTAATGCCAACCCAGAAGCATGAGACAATCAAGTAATTGCTCCAGACAGACAGATGGCCACGGACTAGAGTCTACAAGTTCCCCTGAAGAGTCATAATTAAGCTTTGATTTTATCTGCTTAAACTTTGAGACTTATTTCCCCTTCCTCTCCTCTTTAAAATTCTCCGCCTGCAGTGAGGTGGTAAGACAGTTATTTGGGACATTAGTCCACCATCTTCTCTGCTAGCTGTCTTTCTCCAGTAAAGTTCTATTCCTTGCTTCAACAACTTGTCACTCGACTGTACCGGACTGTTGTGCAGTAGGCAGATCAAACTTGGGTTGAGTAACATCTTGTTTTTAATTATGCTTATCTTATGCATATATTGCAATTTTTTTTCCTTTAGAATATTTAACTAAGTTTTCCTCTAGTATGCAAGTAGCACATTTTTTTTTCCTTCAGGGGTGATAGTAAAGCTTAGAAACCCACTTTCAGATTGCGTCTGGTAATAATTTATCAACTGTCATGGTCTAACACACCCTAGTAATTTCTTCAGGTGTCTGGGGACCTGTTTGGGCATCTATTATAAGGGATGAAATGCCAATAACCAGGTGTTCTTCTGTCACCGTGGTTACTGTCACTCCCAGGAGTCTCATGGTCTCCGTTACACTGCAGAGGTTAACACAAGAAGTTCAGAGAGAACAGTCCGTGCCAAATTTCACATCAACTGGGCTTATTTTCCATAGAATCGATTAAATTTTAGATGAAACAAGAAGGACTTCCTGGTTATCAAAATTTTAAGAATTTTTTTAAATTAGAAAACTATTAGAATCATTGGACAACTATCTTTCTTCTATTCTCTGTTCTCTCTGCCATTCAGACCTTCGCTGTAACAGGATTTTCATCTTAGGTGATGGACATGGCAAAACCAGTGCCTTTATTCTTACTGTTGATCTATTAGGATAATCTTGGTGCATGTTGTTCATCATCACACAAATTTTTAAATATTTTATTCAATAGTGTGAAGTTGTAACAGTCCCTTAAATGACTTCTGGAAGTTGGTAATTACATTTTGTAAGGTAACCTTTAAGTTTAACATGATGAAATAAGGTCACAGCAAGCTATAAACATATTTTAGTTTTATTTAACAAAACATTCCTCTACTAAAAATACTACTTTTACTACTGCTACTAATTAACCTTGGATAGTTACATTTTCAACTCCTTCCCACAGAAGGGTGTAAAACCATTTCATATCCTTTTAATGCACTATATCATTTAATTGCATAATCTTATACTAACAGGAGCTCAAATAAAAATTAATTTACTAAATCAATGCCTTTATGTACTTTTATAATGCAGCATAAAGGAGGTATATTTGCAATGTGTCGGTGTTGATTCTTGGAAAGGAAACCTGTGTTGCATATACTTAGCTTAGAAACTTCCTGCAGGCACAGATAGTATATGCCACTGACAGAAGTTACAGCTACAGAGTATCTGAGAAGGAAGAAACTGGATGGATTAAGGGTTTCTTAAGAATAACAGTTTCACAAAAAGCCTCCAAATCTCTAATTAGTACTGAATCCACTGCTCTGTAACTATTGTTGGCATATCTTGTTTTGACTGCTTAAGAACAAAAGCTTCTTTAGTTTTCTTTGCTTCTGTTTCTATGAATAATGAGGGTAGTTCTGAGCCACCTACAGAGCTTTCTGTGGGTGAAGGTTAAATGAATTCCAAGGGGTGGGGGAGAGAAAAGGTGCAAAAATATTTAAATATTGATTCAATAAATCTCAAATATTTACTCAGAACAATCATTTGAATTTCCTCATTAATGTGAATGAAATTATTTGCTATTTAACTATAATAATCCTAGTAGATTCTGAGTCTTCTCCAGAACATCTGGTAAAAATAAAAAAGGTAAAAAAAGAGATGAAGAAAAATATGGACATTCTGTATAGTCAATGCAGAAAAATATGTGATATGGTCAGATTATCCTAGTGAGTGTGAACATCCATTCACTTTAATAATAATTTGTACTGCTGAGAAAAAGTTCTGAAATAGGCATATTAATTGTCAGAAAAATTTAATATTAAATTATGATGTGTTTTCTAATGAATCATCCATTTAGATTAAAAATTAGTTTTTTTTTTCACATACACATTTTTTATAAGTGTCATGTTGAATAAGTCTGAATACATTTACTTACGGAATAATTTTTTCCTTATTCCCTCTTTATTCTGATGCAACCTTTCTTCCTTGAGAACTAACTTAAATGGGAGAACTGTTAGATAAGTATTATTAAAACATATGGTGTCAATCTCAAAATATTCTGCTGTTAGTAACAAGGAGATGCATGTGACATTAGTTGAAACCACGTCTCTAAAGATTACCACTTAAATGAAGTCATGTGATTTACTGAAAGAAATGTATGATTTGAAGAAAAAAATATTTAACATATAGTGTTATTCTTTAACTTCTTCCAGAAAGTTTTCAAAACCACTGGAATTTACAATTAAGGCTTAACACCTTCCAGCTTATATTATTTTCAGAATCTCTTCTGGTGTGGAGAAAAGTTTTTCATATGTAAAGTGGATTTTATACATATTCCTCCAAAAGCCAAGACCTGAGTGGAGGTCTGTAGCCTCTACTCTTTTAAAAAAGTATTTTTAGGGGCACCTGGGTGGCTCAGTCAGTTAGGTGTCTGACTTCGGCTCAGGGCATGATCTCGACTTTGGCTCAGGGCATGATCTCGACTTCGGCTCAGGGCATGATCTTGAGGTCCGTGAGTTTGAGCCCCAAGTCAGGCTCTGTGCTGACAGCTCGAAGCCTGGATCCTGTTTCGGATTCTTTGTCTCCCTCGCTCTCTGACCCTCCCCCGTTCATGCTCTGTTTCTCTCTGTCTCAAAAATAAATAAACGTTAAAAAAATTTTAAAGGAAGTATTTTAATAGATAATTTTTACTATTTTATAATTTTAATAAAATTCATATGACATAAATTCAACTATTTTAAAGTCCATCTTAAAGTGAGCATGCCAGTGATATATAGTACATTCACACTGTTGTATAATCACAACTTCTGTCTATTCCAAAATATACTCATTGTCATCTACCCCCCCAAAAAAATCCTTTATCTATTAAGTAATTACTTCCCATTCTCCCCTCTCCCCGCCACTAGCAACTGCCAATCTGCTTTCTATTTCTATAGATTTATCTATTCTAGGTATTTCATGTAAACGGAATCATACACTATGCAATCTTTCCTGTCTGGCTTCTTTCACTGGGCATACTTTTTCTGTTTTTGAGGTTCATTCACAGTACTGCATGCATCAGCACTTCATTCCTTAACATGGCTCGATAGTATTTCATTGTACATGGGGTTGTCCATTGGTGCCTACTCATTTGGGTTGTTTCCACCTTTGGGCAACTGTCAATAGTGCTGCTTTGAACATACATGTATGTGGACTTTTTGGGTTCTTGTTTTAAATCTTCAGGTAAATATCTAGGAGTTAAATTGTGGGGTCATATGGCAATTCTTTGTTTAAGGAAGTTTGAGAAACTGCCAAATTATTTTCCACAGCAGCTGAATCATTTTACAGTCCCACCAGCAATATATGAGGGCTCCCATTTCTCTACATATTCATTGATGAAGTTTTGGGGTGATTGTGGGGTGGTCCAGAGCTGGTAGCCAAGAGAATTCTTGTAGATGCCTTTGGTACAAAAAGGTGATTTTATTAAAGCACAGGAAGAGGGCCCAGGGGGCAGGAAGAACTGCACAGGGGTTGTGATGGGTAATTCATTATATACCTTTGGGTTGGGAGGGCGTCAGGGATAGAGTAAGTCTCTAAGGAATTTTGGAAGGGAGATTTCCAGGACCCTGAGGGCGTAACTGTTGCTAAGGAACACCACTTATTACCGTTCAGTGAAATCTCAGTCATGAGACCCTTCAGATGTTATCAGGGGGCCATAAGCTTGGAGAATGATTGCCAGTATGTATCTTGGGGGAGTTGAAATAAAGGAAGCTTCCAAAAGAATTTTTATATGTTCAAGTAGACTTACAGGATCCTCGAGGTTGGGATCATGTTAAGCTAAGATTCCCTTTTGCCCCTAGCAAAGTGTCATCATCAGGCAGCTGAGCTGTTACACGGAGATCACTCCCTTTCAAGGACCTGCCAATAGGCTATAGGCAGTAAGGGAATTTAATTTCTCACTTGGCTTAGTTTCCCACATCACCATGGCAAGCACTTAAACCCCTTCCCTTGGTTCTTGGGTATCCAGGAGTGTCTAAGGAATGTCACACATATTCCACCTGGGTAGGGGGTGGGGAGGTGCTCTTAGCCTATATTTTGCCCTAAGCTTGCCCCACGCTCCCTCATCATTCATCAGCACTTTTTTCCCTCTTCCTTCTTCTCTTCCTATTTGTCTTCACCTCTTTTCTCCCTTCCTCTCTTGCTTCCTTCCTCCTTTTCTTTTTCTTTCTCTTTGGTTACAGCTGATCTAGTTGATGAAAAATGGTATCTTGTGGTTTTTATTTGTATTCTCCTAAAGGTTAATGATGTTGAGCATCTTTTCATATTATAGAGTCAAACTGAAATGGAGTCACCTATGTCAAGGACAAAATAGAAACAGTCAGTGCAGGTGACTAATGAAAATTTAATGTGACTTTATAGGAATTTAGAGATCTTCTCAGAAATCATCAGAGGACACCAGCCAATCCCCAAATGCCTAGTCCGTTCCTGCCATATCTGGTCTTCCTTGTTCCCCTGACTCAACTACCCTGATCCAAATAAGAAAGAAGACTACTAGACAAACAACCAAAAGCCAAAAAGCTTTTCTATTTATCCCATAAATATCCCTCAGTCTGTAAGCAACCCAGAACGCACTGCTCCCTTATTCTTGAGTTTCCTGATTTGCAGGTCAACAGCTTTGCAATAAACACATTTTTCTACTTTGTTTTATTCAGTATGCAGTATGTTTTAATTTTTGTTTTAGAGTTTGTTTTCTAGAAAGAGAGAGAGAGAGAGAGAGAGAGAGAGAGAGAGAGAGAACAAGTGGGGAAGAGGCAGAGAGAGAGACACACAGAATCTGAAGCAGGCTCCTGGCTCTGAGCTGTCAGCACAGAGCCTGACGCGGGGCTCGAACTCACAAACCACGTGATCATGACCAGAGCTGAAGGCAGACACTTAACCGACTGAGCCACACAGGCACCTCTGCAGTATGATAGGTATTTGATCATGTACTTGTTAGTCATCTGTGTATCTTCTCTGGAAAAATGTCTGCATACAACCTTCATCCGTTTTTTAACTGGGTTGTTTTACTGTCTTTGAGATGGAAGCCTATACCCTTGGTCATGTGCGGTTTCTGCAGGTACTTCTCTTTCAGCTTGTGTTTAACTTGTGGTTTGACAGTTTCTTGAATGCTGAGAGGCAGAGAGGTAGGAAGCAGGTAGGGGGATAGGAAGCAGGAGAGGGAAATGAAGGAAAATCTCTCCCAATTTTTGCAGATTTGGTTCTCTGATGGGGCAACCCTTAGGCCAACTAAAACTCTGCCTTAGCCTTCACATCCTGCTTGCCCTGTGTCAAGAGGTCAGCCAGAGGAGTGCATTTGCAGGTCTTTTCTGAGAATGTGTCCCTACTTGGGCACGCATAGGATTTTTAAAATTCCCAGAATTCAGGCAGTATTTTAGAATGTCCTCATTTCCCAAGGAAACTCTTTTTGCAGTCTTTTCTGTCATCCTTTGCCAAAGAAACTCTGCTCCTTTTCCTCCCAGGCCTTTTGCACCCTGTTGTTTGCTTCAGTTGTAATCTTTTGCCCCAAGTGACTATGGGTTTTTCATTTGCCTGACAATGTTTTTGAGGTGATCCCACAGATTTTCAGACTTGAGTGAGTCCTGAGTTAGGCTAAACAAAGACAAATTCCTTGCCTCAATACTTCAGGCAGAGGGGGCCCCCAGGGAAGTTAGAACAGACAAAACAATTCTTCGAGAATAAGCTCTTTTCTGCTCTTTCTGGAGCCAGAGACCAGAGTCCCGCTGGGGACACAGGCTGCCATCTTCGAGCCTGTTGCTGAGCTGGAGAGAAGGTATGAAAGGGCAAGTGAATGGCCAAAAAGCATTACTGCCATTTTAAGTTGCCTTTTTCTTGATTCAGCATTTGCTTAGTTGCCGTAAACCTTTTACCATTTTCCAGAATTGTGACAAAACTGATGACAGTTTTTATGTTTTGTTTTGTTTTGTTTTTTGCTTGAGTTTTTTCAAGCAAAGTTGAAAGTCACACTTGTGGAGTGTTGGTCCCTTGGAGCCATCCGTTACACCATTTTCATGGAGATCACTCACTCATTTGTTTTTCAGTCATAGACTTTTCATCTGAGTACCACGTCTATATACCTTCTAGCGACCGATCGTGAAGACTGAAACTTCTGCTTCTCACCCTGGAGGCCACAAACGTACTCTCACTGGGACAGTGAAAATGTCGTCAGCATCCCAGATAACTTATTTCAAATTTTCTTCAATATATCAAAAGTTAATACTTTGAAAGCATCGTTAAGCCATATATAAGTAAACAGATGTTTTTATTATTCTGTACTCAAAATGAAACTAACCTATTTCCTTCCAAACCCTATAGTTCTCCTGGTCGTATTGTTTCATTGTGCCCTTAGTCCCACCAAAATTGACACATTAAAAAAAAAAAAACTCAACAAAACAAAACAAAACAACAACAAAAACCCAGGAAAAGAGAGCTGTTTTAATGTAATAAAAGCCCTGGCATGGAAACTCTCTACATTTCTGTAATGACTCTGAGCTTGCAGAATATTGAGGCATTTGAGATGAATGTAAAATTCTGTCTTTGATATACACAAGCTGACATGCAAGGCAGGCATCCAGGGTATCCTGCCGTGTAGGCGATGAGGTGTCGCACTGCAAGAAGGCTGTCTAAATATGAGAACTCAGTTTTTGAAAATTATTCATGAACAGATAGGAGATGAAATCACAAGAGGAGAAATCCCTCGGCAGTGAGGATATAGTGACAAAGTGAATCCAACGCAGTTATAGGGTATATTTTCATTAAAATAAGTGGAAAAGGAAAACACAAAACTTGTAAATCGAAGGGCAACAGATTACAATGTTTAAACTTCCTTGTATAATTCTTAAGAAGGGATTTCTAATCCTGAATTTCAGACACATGCATGTAAAGAAATCCATACAGATATTTGGATAAACAAAGTGTAAGTACATTTTTATTTTATTCTTTAAATGCTTTTATCTATAGCCTGTATTTTTAGGCAACTAAAAAGAAGGCACAATGTAAATAACACCAATATTTGTATCTATACATGAAGTATATTTCTTTTCTCTCCCTCTGATGATTCCTTAAGAAAAAAAGAAGAGTACAATAGTGCACAGAGGTAGAAGGAAAGGGAATAATTGTTACTAGAGAGACTTTGACACATGTTTGGAAAATGAGAGGCAGATGGAAACTTACAGCTATGTCAAAGATAGTGGAGGGAGTCATGGTCCAATGCACACATAGGAAAAGGCTGCAGTAACACTGTTCGCCCCAGCAGCAGCCTGGAGAAGCTCAGTGCTAGGAATAGAGAGGATGGAGAGATGGAATGAATGGCAGAGAAGGGTATTAACTGACAGTTATGCCAATGGCTGAAATCTGTGCCAATCATTCTTCCCTCCTTTTAACTTCACCCACATGTTGTATAGAGTCAGTAAGGCAGTATGGCAGTGTTTCCCAAAGCAGAGCTTTAAAGAAGTAGAATGATCTGCCTAGAAATCCTACTATAGTTTTAATCAGGCCAAAATAAATTCATCATCTGCATTTTACTCATTTTAGGTTGATTCTAGTAGTCATCATTGTAAACATGGCTCTAATATTAGGTTTGCTCCTGGAAACACCATTCCTACAAACACAAAATGCCCCACTGTTTCTCAAGTTCAGAAAAAAAACAGCTATAAGTGTTTAGAAAATACTTAGAATATGGTGAAGAGAACCCTGCCCTTGGGGTGCCTGGGTGGCTCCGATGGTTAAGCCTCCAACTTCGGCTCAGGTCATGATCTCATGGTTTGTGAGTTTGAGCCCCGTATTGGGCTCTGTGCTGACAGCTCAGAGCCTGGAGCCTGCTTCGTATTCTGTGTCTCCCTCCCCCTTTGCCCGTTCCCTGCTAGCACTCTCTCTCTCAAAAATAAACATTAAAAAAAAAAGAGAGAGAGAGAGACAACTCTACCCCCCCCCCCAAACTGTAATCCAATCAGTCTGGCATAGGGTCACATAATTCATTAAAAACTCCTTGAGAATCATTTTAAAGAACAGCCACAATGAAGAAGAGTATCTATAATTATAAACAGATAACTAATCAGGTATAGTACATACTTTAAACATTTTTAGAACCTAAAGCATAAAAAATATGTGTATATACATATGATTTTCATTAAACTGATACCAAATATTCTTTAGCAGTAGTAAGTGTTAGAGAACAATGGAACAATATTACATGGGGAAATTAAATGGAACATAAATTTGATACCCAATAAAATTCAAATCAAATATAAGGTCAGACACAATAAACATTTTAAGATAAGCAAATACTTCATGCAGAAATTTCAGAAAAAAAATATATGAGGATATATGTCACCAGCATGAAAATTAAATCCAATGAAAAAAGACACAACAGAGATTATAAATAGTGGATCAAAACTGAAAGTCACTGAAAAGTTAATATATACATTTAGAAGTGAAACTCTCTACTCAAACATTTAACCTGAACAGAGGACTGAAACTACCATCCCCATTTACCTATGTATATTAGCCTGCTAGGACTACCATAATAAATACTACTGACTGGATGGCTTAAACAACAGAAACTCAGAGCAGGGAAGCAAGGTAAAAATTTATTTGAGAAGTTCTGGAAGCTAAAAGTTGAAGATAAAGGTGTTAGCAGGACTGATTTCATTCTCCGGTCTCTCTGCTTGGCTTACACATAGTCATCTCCTTTTGTCTTCATGTAGTCTCTTGTGTGTATGTCTATGTCCGAATTTCCTATTTTTTTTAATGGAAACTCTCTACATTTCTGTAATGACTCTGAGTTTGCAGAATATTGAGGCATTTGAGATGAATGTAAAATTCTGTCTTTGATATACAAAAGCTGACATGCATATATTTTTCAGAAACAGAGAGACAGAGAGAGAGAGAGAGAGAGAGAGAGAGAGAGAGAGAGCGCAAGTGGGTGAAGGACAGGGCAGAGAGAAAGGGAGACACAGAATCTGAAGCAGCCTTCAGGCTCTGAACTATCAGCACAGAGCCCGAATCAGGGCTCCAACCCATGAACCGTGAGACTGTGACCAGAGCCAAAGTTGGATGCTCAACAGACTGAGGACACCCAGGTGCCCCTTCAATTTTTTTTTTTTAAGTACGCTTCACACCCAGCACGAAACTCAACGTGGGGCTTGAACTCATGACCCTGAGATCAAGATCTGAGTCAAGATCAAAAGTCAGATGCTTAACTGATTGAGCTACCAGTTGCCTCCAAATTTTCTATTAGTAAAAGGACACCAGTCCAATTGGATTAAAGACCACCCATGTGACCTCATTTTACATTAATTATATTTTAAAAGTCCTAGCTCCAAATACAGTCACATTCTGAGATGCTGGGGCTAAGACTTCAACAAATGAATTTTGGTGGGATATAATTCAGCTCATAATACTACAACAACATGCCTCAGCTAGTCCACTGTTTTCATTAATATTACTGTTCCTTTTCAGGAGTCTCTGGTCCAGATAGATGGCTTGATTGTTCATTGTTGAACTTCTAAAAAAAACTATCAAGTCTTTAATGGAAATCAACAACTGACAGTTTGTATCCTAAGACTCCTTAAATCTCCTGTTTCGAAATCCTCACCTTCCTTTTTCCATCAATCCAAAACTAATCATATCATGATTTTTACCCAATCCTAATCAAGCCTACCAGTACTGAAAGTCTTGCCTTGAACCAAACCTCCAATTGTTAATAAAATCCTCACTCCCAGATACTACCCAACCTCTACAGAAATACTGTTCCATTTTACCCTGCTGATGAATAAAGTTGGTTTTCTCTTATTAAGAAGTTGTGCTATTGATATTTGAGGATTACAAGGGAGGAAAATTTTAAGTTTTTTCTTCTACCTTCCCAGGTTCCCTGATCGGGATTTTGCAAATTAGATTGAAAACAACAACAACAGATAACAAGAGAAGAACTAACAGAGTTTGTTATTGTGTGCAGCACATGTCACAAGGGAGAAACCTTAGTGATGAGTAACTCAAAAGAGTAGCTAGAACTTGAATTTATATAACATCTTAAAGAAGAAATGGACACTTGTAGAGAAGGGGCAGGCACCGTAAAAGGGGTTTAGGCTTTTAGGGTGCAGCAAGTTGTGAAAAGGTAAATATATGGGTACACAAACGGAGTAAGTTCATTTGTGTAGCTCTATCTCAGCACCTACTTTCTGTCTTCTTCATGGCCACAAAACTTCCCCAAGAGAGATTTGCGGCAGTCCTCATTTCTTAAGAGTTGCTGCTTTTAGAGTAAGGGCAGGGAAGGGAAGCTCCAGGAAGGCTTCTGTCTACATCTAGCCCCAAATAATGCTTCTGCCAAAATGCCATATTTTGGGGGATGACATATTCTGAATCCTTCCAGGATCCAACATTCTACAACTTGCAAAAGGATTTATTTATACATGTGATTTAAGACATTCGGTGTTTTATTAACTTTTAAAATAGAGTCATAAATATCATTTACAAAAGTGAAAAACGGCTGTTGTATACTTGAGATAAAACAATATCAAAGTCATGTTCCAATTATGATGCAATTTGAGGTGTAAATCTGCAAAAAGCAATTGTGTACTATGTAAAGAGAGTCATTTCACCTTGATGCCTCTAACACTCATTCAAATAGACACGTTTAAATGCCTTCTAATATATATCATCCTTCCTTGCCCATCAATCTTCCTAGTGGATAATATTTATATAATCATACACTTACAAGCACTCTGCATTGATTTTAATTTTCAGAATCAACTTACAGACATTTATAAAGGAAATAAAAAATTCTACCAACAGAAAGAGTCCTCCATACCAATACCGAGAGGAGAGAACACAATTTCTTATTGAGTAGGCAGTCAGATTCCCTGAAAGACCACTAAGTCTAAACAAAATATAATACAAGTTTAGATACCAATGTTAGAAGGAAATATCAATTAAAATTTTCCTTATCTCCTTGAGAGACACATATTCATAGCTGTTACACAGTTTCCTGTGAAACTCTTGAGAAATTCTGAAGTCAATTTCAGAGTATGTGTTTACAGCTCCAACAGTCAGAAAACCTGAGATCTGGCAGCATTAGATACAAAAATTGAAGCTATTTTTGAGCCTATCATATTTCAAAGAACACTCTAGTAATGGGGAGCGTGTGGCCACCTCACCTTTACTAGACAGAAAATTTTATTTTATTTACTCTTAAACAACTCATCAAAACTTTCAGAATGTAAGTGTTATAGACTTTGATAACCTACAGGAAACGAAAATACCATTGTTGGAAGTTGGAAGCTAAAACCCTTTGAAGCAGGTAAGTGTAGGAACATTTTTTTTTGTTTTCTCTCCTTTTTATATACAATGAGATGGTCTAAAATTGATGGATTAAGAAATATAAAACTAACACAAATATGTGGTATATTTCGGGGATAGGTTAAGTAAGACCATTTCCCATAAAGGTATCTGAATGGATAGTTTTCAAGTTTGATAAAGTGAGGTAGAAGGATATTGTCAAGATTACAGACATGAGTACCAACAGAATTATGAGCACGTATCTACTAGTGTGACTGGATATGCTGGATAATTATATGACTCATTAGACCTCACCAAGCATACGTATGTAGGACTTATTAAGGTAAAGGATACAATACAGCAAGAGAAAAAGCAGCTCTCCAAGGTCTTTCCTTTAGTTATACAGAATTCGCTTTGTCTCTGGAGAAGAAACACTGATATACATGTAAAGAATCTTGGTTTGGGGAGATGTTCCACCAAGTTTCTCATTGGGACACTCATACCCCTAGTAATGGGGCCAAACCAGATTCTGAACAGCCGTATCAGGTGTGAGCTACCAATAAGGAAGACTGCCCTGGGTGCCACAAGTTTTCAATATTAAAGAGCTCATTACCAATTGTTACCAGACACGTTCTTACTCTAGCCAAAGGTCAAAAACAAATGTTCAGGCTTAGCAGGATAAATAAGCAAAGAGCTGTTCTTGTCAAGTTGTAAATAATTCTGTTACACAAGGATAGTATAAGAAGTAAAGTGAAATACTCCTACTTTCAATTTTTATTTACCTGTTTGAATTTGATAAACAACAATGCTCAACATTAATATTTGAAAGATATGCATACCATCTGGTAAAGCATATGTTAGCTTATTTTTGCTATTATACTTCAGCAAGTATAAAAGAGCTAACAGAGCTCCATTTAAGATATGCCGACCAATAAAATCTTCTAATAAAATCCTTATATAACTATATGACATTTCCATTAGTTTTTGTCACTGAAGTTATTTTTACTGTTCATAATGACACAACATCAAATTAGTTGTCACAAGACATTTAATTTCAATTGCTTGCTCTTTCAGAATAAAAATGAAAATTTAAAAATCAATAGACATGTGATTTAGTTTTTCTATCTACCCAAAATAGAAATAATTGTCTAAATGTTCAAATAGAATTGTATAAATTCTATTTTGTGCAAAGTTCAACAGTCGTGAAATAGATAAATATAGTTCCAATTTACTTAGTGATATATCATTCTAAAGTTGTATAAAATTTCATTAATAAAATTGAATCCGTGGTGGCTGAACTCATTTGGTAAGAATAATTTACCCTTCTCCTTTTTACATAGGAAACTAACTGAAGTATTTTTTCCAATAGTTTGGTCAGGTTTCTTTCTTTTTAGTTTTTCCTTATTTTAGCTTCACGCATACTGATAGTATTTTGTTGACTATATTAAGTTTAGAATAAGTCACCATCCTAGCAAGTCTTATAGCATTTTACGTATCCCACATGAACATTACTAGTCTTTACTGAGGATGTACAAAGGAATTAAAAAAAAATACTCCTCTATTTTATTTCCTGGGTAATGTGGACTTTTACTGTTGCCACCACTCACCAAGCAGATACGGTCATAAAGCTACAATGGAGAGAAAAGAATAAGGTCCCGTCAGACAGGAATGAGAAGGCACTTCTGGAACTGGGCACTTCCTGGTGGAACAGGAAGGAGAAAGGAGTAGACGACAAGGGATAAATATCCTGAATGTTCCGTATCATTTTCCTCCCTAAACACACACATGCACAATCACACATAAATTTCTATAAAAACTCTAATTTGGGGTGATGAGAATGTGTTTTAGAAATGTCTAGGAGAAACTGTGTAAATCTCACAGAAGGAGCTCAGGTTGCTTGATTCTAAGAACATAGGCTTTGAAAATGTTCTGTGTCTTAGACATATATGGCATCCAGCGTGCCGACTACTATTCTGCTAGAGCTCTGGATTAGGGGGAAAAAAAAGACTTTAATGAGAGTATTTAGGCAGGTGGTCCAGAGTACAACCACCCACATGAGCCTGGGGTGGGGGAAGGCAGCCCATTAGTGTTAAGAATCTTACAGTTTTTTTGTTTGTATGTATGTATGTATGTATGTATGTATGTATTTATTTATTTATTTATTTATTATTTGAGAGAGAGAGAGTGAGAGAGCCTGAGTGAGGGAGAAGGGCAGAGGGAGAGAGAGTATCCTAAGCAGGCTCCATGCTCAGTACAGAGCCTGATGGGGGACTCGGTCCCACAATCCCAGAATTATAGCCTGAGCCAAAATCAAGAGTCAGACACTCAACCAACTGGGCCATCCAGGTGCCCCAGGAGTCTCACAGTTTTAAAATGTTCTCAAAGAACAGACATATCAATAGGTAGCTGGTGTATGAAAAGTCTGAAAAAGTACGGAGGACAAAAGTATGGAAAATCAAAAACAGCATCTAGAGACCACATATATTTTTAGTATTAGGTACAGTTCAGTGCCAAACACACACACACACACACACACACACACACACACACACACACACAGGCACAGACGCAGAACTAGACAGGTATCAGCTCACTCTGGCATATAATGACTAGCCACCAGACAAGATAAAGTACACTTGTTTGGAGTCCAGCACAAGAACCATAAGATAAACACACATCTCTCTTTCTCTCTGACACTAATGGGATCCATAACTCCCTGAAGGGAAAGTGTAGAGGGAAACCCAGACTTGAATGGATGTAAGCCTTGAAATGATTACCTGGGAGCACCTTGGTAGCTCAGTTGGTTAAACCTCTGACTCTTGATTTTGGCTCTGTTCATGATCCTGGGGTTGTGGGATCAAGCCACACATTAGGCTTTGTGCTGACAGTGAAAAACAAAAATGCTTTCCTTAATAGCCAAAGGATAAAAAAATACTGTTTTGAAGGGATACATGCATCCTAATGTTTATAATAGCATTATCAACAACAGGCAAATTATGAAAAGAGCCCAAATGTCCACAGACTGGTGAATGGGTAAAGAAGATGTGTAACATATATACAATGAGAATATTACTCATTCATAAAAAATAAGTCTTCCTATTTGCAATGACATTGCTAGAGCTTGAGAGTATTATGCTAAGTAAAATACGTCAGTCAGAGAAAGATAAATACCATATGATTTTACTCTCATGTGGAATTTTAAGGAATAAAATAGATGAACACAGGGGGGGAAAAGAGAGAGAAAATCCCTTTAATATCTGACTTTATATAATATGACATAGACCATACCATAGCTTATGATCCTCCTCTGATTTGACGTTACTCAAACACAGTGCTCAAATACCCTCCATTCTTGCTCTCCAATTGCAGAGAATTCTTCTTGTTCCTATCCAATTACTTGTATCCTTGATCTTTCCTTCTTTTAGCCAGTAGCCACAAACTGGAGATCCATTTTATGTCATACATTCATTCATTTATTTACAAACACTTATTGAGTACTACTATTAGCCAGACACTCTTTGGGCCACTGAAATATAATAATAAAAAATAAACAAGCTTATGATCTCATAGTTACTGAGTTTAATGCATTGGGTTCTGCACTGGTAGCATGGAGCTTGCTTGGGTTTCTCTCTCTATCCCTCTTTCTCTGCCCCTCCCCTGCTTGTGTTCTCTGTCTCTCTCTCAAAACAAACACACTTAAAAAAATTAGTCTATTTTCTAATGAACGTATGTCATCACAGCAAGAGTAATATATGTATATAACCATATGTGTGGGTTTTTTTGGTAAACAACCTTTGTACACTTAAGATAATAGTTTGAGACATTATATCTTTATATATGCTTTCTCCTTATTCACAGACTCTAACTGTGGAATGCTTCTGGTTCTTTCCTGAACTTCTCCAATATTTTTTTCTTTACCTTTCCTTCTTTCTTTTCCCCTTTTATCCTATCTCCTTCCCTTTATTTTATTTATCCATCATCAGTTCCTCAAGTGGAAATTTTAAATCTCTCTTATTTCCTTGTCTTTAACTATGTGTCTTGATAATACCATATTGGCAATATAAAAGTTTAGTATTCTAGCCCAGGACTCTGTATTGTAAGGTGTAAGCATTATCTCTTCCAGAGGAGACAGAAAAGTCTGGCCATGGACTTTGCTAGGAAGGGTGCAGTGTCCTGCCCACAGCTTTGGTTCATATAATACAAGAGAGAAGTAGCAACATTTTCTTAGGATAGAGAGGTGAGAATCAAGGCAGGCGCAGGAATCAAGAATTTAGATGTAGGGTAATACTGGCTTATTAGTAAGTTAGAAAGACAAGAACAACAATACTGAATAGAAACTGGTGAGTGAAAAAAGCAATCAATGTTCAATACTAGGATCTTAGGACCTACCTAAGGTAGGACATATACATGTGTAAGACAAGCTTATTTAATGAATATGGAACAAATTCTAATACTGATTTTTTTTTATGTTTCTCAGTATGAATGAATACTGAGTGAGGAATTTGTTAATTTTTTATTTTTTAAGTTTATTTATTTATTTTGAGAGAGAGAGAGAGAGAGAGAGAGAGAGAGAGTGGGGGAAAGGGGGGACAGGCAGAAAGAGAGGAAGAGAGAACCCCAGGCAGGTTCTGTGCTGACGGCATGGGGCTCGATCTCATGAACCATGATATCATGACCTGAGCCAAAATCAAGAGTTGGATGCTTAACTGAGTCATCCAGGCATCCCTTGAATGAGGATTTTAAACTCTATGTTCAAAATCTAACCCATTCTTTCCTTCTCTCTCTTTTCTTCTTACATTTAACTGTTGCATTATAATCTGCTCTTAGTTTTGTTTTTCTCCTTTTGGTTACCAGTAAAACAATCTGGTCAGATATCCCAGTTATAAAAATATTAGCAAATTGGAATATAGGTCAATAGAATATAGTATATCTAGACTCAAGTGCAAGGAGAAAGAATAAATAAAGATAAATATTTCAAGAAAGAGTGCAAGGGAAATGTGAGGCATGATAGAAAGGTCTAACATTAAAGCATTTGCTATTCCAAGAGGAAAGGTGAATGACAATGAAGCATGTACAATATTTGAACAAATATATCAACCATTTTTTCTTAAGCTAATGAAATACATAATGCTACATATTTTACAAACTCTGAACAACCCAAAGGGGGATTAATACAAAGAAACATCATCTAAGCACATCATAGTAAAAATGCTTGAAAATTAAAGGCAATGAGAAAATCTTGAAAGCAACCAGAGAAAAATACACATTATTTTCAAAGAAGTAGTACTAAGACTGACTCAAAGATGATATGTGAAATAGTGAAGTAAGACAAAAAATGTAATGATAGCTTTAAGTATTGAAGATAAATAATTGCTAAGGTACATTTCTACATTTTTCCTATTTCAAAAATAAAGGAGAAGTAAATATACTTTCATATTTTTTTAAATGTTTATTTATTCATTTTGGGACACAGAGACAGACAGACAGAGAGAGAGAGAGAGGGAACAAGGGGTGGAGGGAGAGAGAGAGGGAGTGAGAATCCTAAGCAGGCTCCTCACTACAAGATCAGAGTGTGAATGGGGGCTCAGTCCCATGAACCGTGAGATCATGACCTAATCCAAAATCAAGAGTTGGAGGTTTAACTGACTGAGCCACCCAGGCGCCCCTAAATATACTTGTAGATTTAAAAACAGAGAGAATGAGGGCACCTGGTTGCTCAGTGGGTAAGGCATATGACTCTTGATTTCCGTGTCATGAATTTAAGCCCCATGTTGAGTATGGAACTTACTTAAAAAAAAAAATCAACTGGATTTAATAAAACTTAAAAAAAAAAAGAGAGAACCCACTGCCAGGAGACTTACATTATTAGATGAGCTTTTTAAGAAGAAAGGAAATAATCCTGCTGAAAGAAGAAAAATAAAGGAAAAAAGAAAAAAGAAAAAGGGTTCAGTAAATACAAATTATTATTAACTTTATAAAACAATGTGACAATGTCCAGTAGACTGTAACATATTTATATAATTAAAGCAAATGACGTGCACAGAAAAAGTTAGATATTAAGTGAGTTAAAGTATTCTCGGTGTTTATGAGAATGGTAGCTTTAAAGGATAAAAATCAAAATAAAACTATCAACTTAGATTATTTATTAAGCAACTACCCATTTTAAAAATCAAGGCAAAATAATAATTTTTCAGGTCAACTAAGCTGAGAGAACATGTTGCCAAATGAGCAGTATTCAACTAACATTAAATTTAAAATCTACCTAATAAAGGGAAATGGTACCAGATAGAAGCTGATTTGAAAAAATATGAAAAGTTCCAGAAACATTGTATTTTGGGCAATTATAAAAGATAAACTTTTCTCAATTTTAATGTGAAAATAATTCAGTTTAAAGAAAAACTAGTTACAATGGACTAGAAGATTATAACACACGTGGAAGAAAATGTATCACAAAAATATAGCTAACAATGGGAAGAGAAAATATATTATTAAAAGATTTTTAACTTATATTCAAAGTGGTACACTATTATTTCATGGCATATTGTGATAAGTTAGATTCGTATTGCAAACATGAGGGTGACTGTGAAAGATAAAATAATGGAAAGGAAAACCAAAATTTCAATAGGAAAAATAAAATAGGATATTAGAAATACTTAATACTCAATAAAAAGCAGCATATGAGGAGAAAAGACAAAAATGAACAGAAAGAAAATAGAATGCAAATAGTAATATGATAGGATTAATGTAATTTGTGATTTCAGTGAATGCAAATAGCATCAAACTTCCAGCAAAAAAGCAGAAATTAGAGATAGGACAAAATCCAACTATATATGTAATAAGTTGAAAAATGACACACCAAAAGATATGTCCAAGTTCTAATCTGGTGGAGGAGAATAAAAACAAAAGGAAAATTAGAAATAATTTGAACTGAATGATGATGAAAACAAACATAACTCTGCAAAGGACTACTAGAGGCAAACTTATACCTTTAAATTCCTACACTAGGAAAAAAAATTAATAACCTTAGATTTAAGAAGCTAGAGAAAGAAAAGAAAATTAAATTCAAAATCAATAGATGTTAGTAAATAATTAAAATAAGAATGGAAATGAAATAGAGAATTGAAAAACATTAGAAAAAATCAATGAAAAGATTTAAAAGATTAATATATCTTTAGCTAGACAGTTCAAGAAAGCAACAATAAGACAGATATCAGTATCAGAACAGAAAGAGGAAATAAGACTGCCAACATTTTTTAAAAAGAAGCTAATATTGTGTATAAATTTATGGCAGAACAGATTGCAAATGTACATAAAAAGGATTAATTAAAAGAAAAGTTAACAACATTGTTCCCAGAAAAAAAATAGAAAATTTAAATGAGTCGATATTGTTAAAGAAATACACGATTAAAACATTTCCAAAGAGGACTCTCTAAAACCTGGATATTTTCACTGATGAAATATACTACACATTTAAAGAAGCAATATTACCAACTGTGTAAAAAAATACTTTTAAAAAAAATGAAAGAGAAAAAGTGCATCCCTAACTTATTTTTTGAGGACACAATTACTCTGATACCCAAAGCAGGAAAAGGCAGTAAAATAGAAGAAATTTAAAAATGAGTATCCCACCTGAGCACACATGCAAAAATACTATCAAATCCAAAATATCAATATATTGAAAAATATATTGTGAACAAATTACACTTATCCTTATAATGCAAGGTTTATTTAATATTAAAAGTGTATCAGTATAGGGGCACCTGGGTGGATCAACTGGGTAAGCGTCCAACTTCACTCAGGTCATGAACTCACGGTTCATGAGTTCAAGCCCTGCATCAGGCTCTGAGCTGTCAACACCAAGCCCGGAGCCTGCTTCAGATTCTGTGCCTCCCTCTCTCTCTGCCCCACTCCCGTTTGTGCTCTGTCTCTCAAAAAAAAAAAAAGAAAATGAATAAAAGTTAAAAAAAAATTTGTAAAAAAGTGCACCAGTATTAATCATTAATAGAATGAAAAACATCTGAGTATTTCTATATATACACAAAATCATTTGAATTAATTTCAACACTTTTCAACACAACAAACTAGATCTAGAAGGAAATACCCTTGGCCTGATTAAAGAACAGCTGTAAAGAAGCCCCCACAGCCATTATCATACTATAAAAATTCTGAATGCTACTCCTCATGATCAGAAACAAGGCAGTAATGCACGATGTCACCACCTCTCTTCAGCGTTGGACTAGAAGTCCTACCTAATGCAATAAAAAAAGGAAAGGAAATAAAAGGTATAAAGGTTTGAAAAGCAAGTAAGAAATAAGTAAAGGTGTCTTAAAAGAAAATCTACTTGTTGGGCTATTCTACTAAAATTGATTAAAAACTTCCAAAGCATTTCTAATTACATATCTACCAATACTGAATCCACATGTCCTCAAAATACGGTAGCGTAAAATACTATGAACAGTTAAAAAATCTCAGAAAATAAGAACAAAGTTGGAATACATAATTTTACCTGATTTTAATGTTTACTTATGAAGATATGGTAAGCAATACAGTGTGATCCTGATGTAGATATAGACATACAGGTCAGTGGAAGAGAATGTGGAGTCTGGAAATAGATCACATGTAGCTATTCATTTATAGTCAGCAAAATTACCAAAGGAAATTAACAGAACAAAGGTAATGTTTTTAGTAACTTTTTTCTTGATCTGGATATTCACAAGGAAATAAAAAAAGAAAACAACACTCACACAGTTTACAAAAATCAACTTAAAAATGGTCATGGATCTAATACAAAAGATAAAATTAGACTATGCTAAGGTTTCCTAGACAGGAACAAAAAATTTTCATGGAACATGAAAATAAAATACTGATGACTTCAACTTAATTAAAATTTTTAACTACTGTGCAACTAAAGATAGTATTAAGAAATTAGAAAAAATTAAGGCCACAGACAGGAACAATATATTCCCAGTACTGATTCACAGTACACAGAACTTTCATTTAGAGTACATGAAAATCCCTCAGAACTCGATACCATGAGGATAAACAAGCCATTGGTTTTGAGAAAATAATCAAATGCGCTGACAGGCACTTTATAGTGAAAATATACAAATGGCCCATACCACATGAAAAAGTTCTCAACATTATTAGGGAAATGCGAATAAAATAAAAACGAGGTATTAGTAAAAAAAAAAACCTGACAATTCTAAGTGTTGTCAAAGGTTTGGAGCGTCTACAATTCTCATGCATTGATGGCGATAGCGTATATTGTGATAATCACTTTGGAAAGTGATCTGAAGTTTCTACCAGCATTACCATATGGCCTAGAAATTGAACTCCTCTTTATTCAGCTGACAGAAATGAAAATGTGTGTTCACCCAAAGACTTTTATACCAATCTTCACAAGAACTATTCATAATAGTTCCATGGGAAACTGAAGTGTCCTTTAATAAGTGAATAAGTGGACACACTACTCAGTAATAGCATTTATATAATATTGATACTCAGAATCATGAGTAAATTTTAAAAACTTTATGCTGAGCAAAAAAATACAAACACAAAAAAGTACATGCACTATGTTTCATGTATCCATATATGTTTGTATCTCTATGCCTATCTCTATCTACCTCTCTCTCTCTCTCCTTCTCTCTCCTTCCCTACCTACTTAATTTCAATGGTCAAAGATAATCTATAGTGACAGACAGCTGAACTAGTCTATTGGTCCAGGCATGGGGAAGAGAAGATTAATGTCAAATGGTCACTATCAAACATTTTGGAACTATGAAATGTTTCTTCTGTATTTTGATTATGGTAGCAGTTACACAGACACATATATTTCTCAAAATTCACATTGTACACTTTGTACACTTGTACACATTGTACACTTAAAATGTATGCATTTTGAAATTAAATTGTAATGTAGTAAATCTGATTTAAGTATATCACTTCAAGAAAGTCCATAGTAGCACTTTTTAATGAACAAAAATCGGAAATAATGCAAGAATGCACTGTTTGGGAGGAGGAAACATAGGGACTTCTTGAGAACTTATTTGACATTCTTATCCCACTTTATGAAATTTCACCAAGTACATAAATCATTTGTTGTTATTCTGAATCAGTTATATTTTAATAAATAAATCAAATAGACATAAAAGAGAATTCTAGGAGAGGAACTGGAGACAGTGTGTTCAAGACTACTCTTCCAAAGGTTTTCCTTAGAAAGTGGGGAAAATACGTGACCCAGTAACTTAAAAAGAAGAAATTCCAGATCATTTGCATTCTGAAGAAAGCTGAAAAGAGGAAGATTACTTTTGCAGAATCCTTGTTCAAGTGATATACAATGGAATCTAAGTATAGCGTAAGTACTTGCCTTAGTTAGAACATGGATAGTTCATCCATGATAACAGTGGAAAAACAGAACACATAGGTATAGATGCAAGGAATTATTATGAACATTACATGAATGTGAATTGATAATATAGGTACGGGTGCCTAACATACTGTAAATATTCAACACAGTACTTATTTTTTTAAATTTGGCCTTTATTTTTTTTTCTGAGAGAGAGAGAGAGAGAGAGCACACATGTGCTAGTGGGGGAGAAGAGGAGAGACAGACAGAGGGAGGGAGGGAGAATCTTAAGCAGGTCCTGCCCCTGGGATAATGACCTGAGCCAAAATCAAGAGTCAGATGCTCCACTGACTAAACCACCCAGGTATCCTCAACATGTTACTCATTATTAACTATATTGATACTACTCTACCAGGCTACCATACGACTACTAGCAGTAGTGTTGGTAGTGGACAAGTGCTGAAGGATGTGAGAAAGAAAGTGAACAGGACCAGAAAAAAAAAAGTGACTCATTCTTAGTGACTTTCATTTGGTTTTATGAAATTATAATTAATTTGTGTGGCAGAAAATTTTACACGTTTAGGCTTCTATCTAGTGAAATATGCACTACCAAACAACAACAACAAAAATACTGTTAAAATATATAAGAATTCCAACCCCTTGTTTTGAAGAACCTCCATATCATTTCCCACAGTGGCTGCACCATTTGCAGTCCCACCAACAGTGCACCAGGATTCCTTATTCTCCACATGCTGGTCAACACTTGTTTCTTGTGTTTGATTTTAGCCATCCTTAAAGTATGAGCTGATAACTCACTGTGGTTTTGATCTGCATTTCCCTGATGATGAGCAATGTTGAGCATCTTTTCATGTGCCTGTTGGCTACCTGTGTGTCTTCTTTGGAGAAATGTCTGTTCATGTCTTCTACCCACTTTTTAACTGGATTATGTGGTTTTAAGGTGTTTAGCTGTTTAAGTTCTTTTGGATACTAACTCCTTACTGGATACGTTATTTACAAATACATTCTCCCATTCCATAGTTTGCTTTTCAGTTTTGTTTCCTTTGCTGTGTAAAGCTTTTCATTTGATGTAGTCCCAATTTTTGCTTTTGTTTCTCTTGCCTTAAGAGACCTATCTTAAAAAATGTTGTATTAGCCAATGTAAGAAAAATTACTGCCTGTGCTCTCATCTAGCATTTTTATGGTTTCAGGTCACACATTTAGGTCTTTAATCCATGTTAAGTTTATTTCTGTGTATGGTGTTAGAAAGTGGGCCAGTTTCATTCTTTCACATGTAGCAGAGCAGTTTTCCCAGCACCATTTGTTGAAGATACGGTCTTCATAAAGCATATTCTAGCCTGCTTTATCAAAGATTAATTGACCATATGATCGTGGATTTATTTCTGGTCTCCCTATTCTACTTTATCGATCTATGAGTGTATCTCTGTGCCAATACCATACTGTTTTGATTATGACACCTTTATAGTATACCTTGGAATCTGGGATTGTGAAACCTGCAGTTTTCTTCTTTCTCAAGACTGCTTTGGCTATTTGGTGTCCTCTATGGTTCCATACAAATTTTAGGATCATTTCTTCTAGTTCTGTGAAAATGCTATTCGTATTCTGATAGGGATGGCATTAAATCTGTAGATTGCTTTGGATAGTATGGACATTTTAATAATATTTGTCCTTCTAGTCCACGAGCATGGAATCCATTTCTCTTTGTGTGGTGTTTAATTTCTTTCATCAGTGTTTTATAGTTTTCAGTGTACACGTTTTTCACCTCCTTGGCTAGGTTTATTCCTAGGCATTTTATTATTTTTGGTGCAATTGCAAATGGGATTGTTTTCTTAATCCCTCTTTTCACTACTTCATTATTAGTGTACAGAAATGCAGTGATTTTCTGTATACTGATTTTGCATCCTATGACTTACTGAATTCATTCATCAGTTCTAGTAGCTTTTTGGTGAAGTTTTTGAGGTTTTCTATATAGAGTATCATGTCATCTGCAAATAGTGAAAGATTTACTTCTTCCTTACTAATTTGGGTGCCCTTTATTCCTTTTTATCGTCTCACTGCTGTGGCTAGTACCTCCAGTAGTATGTGGATACAAGTGGTGAGAGTGGGCATCCTTATCTTATTCCTGATCTTAGGAGGAAAGCTCTCAGTTTTTCACCATTGAATATGATGTGAGCTGTGGGTTTTTCATAAATGGCCTTCATTATGTGGAGGTATGTTCCCTCTAGATCTTTCTTGAGGGTTTTTTTTTTTATCATGAATGGATGTTTTACTTTGTCAAATTCCTTTTCTGCATCTATTGAAACGGTTATTTTTGTTTTTATCCCTTCTCTTACTCACGTGATGTATCACATGGATTGATTGAGTTGCAAATCGTGAATCACCCTTGCATCCTGGGAATAAATCCCACTTGATTTTGGTGAATGATTTTCTCAATGTATTGTTGGATTAGTTTTACTAACGTTTTGCTGAAGATTTTTGCATTTATATTCATCAGAGATACTGGCCTTTAGTTCCTTTTTATCGTGGTGTTTGTATCTAGTTTTGGTGTAAGGGAATGCTGGCCTCACAGAATAGAATGAATTTGGTAGTTTTCCTTCCTTTTTTTTTTTTATTTTGTTGTTGTTGTTGTTTGTTGTTGTTGGTGTGTGTGTGTGTGTGTGTGTGTGTGTGTGTGTGTGTGTGTTTTAAATCGTTTGAGGATAGGTATTTACTTGTTCTTTAAATGTTTGGTAGAATTCACCTGTGAAGTCCTTTGGTCCCTGGACTTTTGTTTGTTAGGAGTTGTTTGATTACTGATTCAATTTCATTACTGGAAATCAGCCTGTTCAAATTTTCTATTTCTTCCTGATTTAGTTTTGGGAGGTTATAGGTTTCTAGGAATTTATCCATTTCTTCTAGGTTGTCCAATGTATTGGCATATAATAATAGAATTATCATATGATCTGGTAATCCCACTACTGTGTATTTCACCAAGGATTATGAAAACAGTAATTCAAAAAGGAGTGCATATTGGCACAGTTCTTTAAAGAATAACTTATCAGTACCACTAGACACTAAAGTATAACAATCCCCCCATTACCCAGAAGTTATACTGTTTAATATATTTCCTGTGTGTATGGAAGAAGGCATATACAATGACATTCTTTGTGACATATACTTGTGACATATGCACCCCTATGTTTTTTGCAGCATTATTTACAATATTCAAATTACGCAAGCAACACAAGTATCCACTGCTATGTGAATGGATAAAAAAGATACACACACACACACACACACACACACACACACACAATGGAATATTACTCAGCTTTAAGAAAGAATGAAATCCTGTGATTTGCAACAACAGAGATGGATCTAGAAAGTAAAATGCTAAGTGAAATAAGTCAGCCAGTGAAAGATATACATCATGTGATTTAATCCCTATGTGGAACTTAAGAAATAATACAAATGAACAAAGAAGTGACAAACAAAGAAACAGACTCTTAAGTACAGAGAACAAACTGGTAGCTACCATAGTGTGTGGGGATGGGTGAAATGGGTAAAGGGGATTGAGTACACTTTTGGTGATGACTACTGAGTATGTATAGACCTGTTGAATCACTATACTGTACACCTGAAACTATTATAACATTGTATGTTAATTACATTATAAGTACTATTTGTAAAAATGTGCAACCAAAAAGAAAAATAAAATGAAACACAGAAGCCATAAAGAAAAAAAAAACATAGTTTTGACTATGCCAAAATTTAAAACTTTAAATATTAGGAAACAATGCTACAGACTGGTAAAATATATTGTCAACCTATATAACAGAGAAGACACTGTAACCAGAACAGATTAGCTACAGATGAGAAGAATATAGTTTTCAATTTTTATAACCGGAAAAGAATCATTTCCTATTCCCTACAACAGATACAGAACTCATATAAATCAATTTTAAAACCATAAAAAATTAGAAAAAAAAACACCTTAACGTTTGATACTATTGTATGTTGAGTCTGCGGCATATTTGATACTGCAGGACTGTAAATTGGCACAGCTCTTTTAGAAAATGATTTGTCAGCACCGCTAGAAGTTAAAATACAACTACCAGCAGTTGTACTGTTTACTATCTTTACTAAAGAAATAGCTATCTGTGTATGGAAGAAGGCATATACAATGACATTCTTTGTGATACTGTCTGAGACACTGAAAATTTAAAACAACGTAAATCCTAGTCAACAAAAGAAAAAAAAAGAATTTCAACTCATAAGTAAATACTGTCAGTGTGTGCATGCACGTGCGCACACACACACACAAAGATTCTTTTTAAAATTTTTTTTAACATTTTTATTTATTTTTGAGACAGAGAGAGACAGAGCATGAATGGGGGAGGGGCAGAGAGAGAAGGAGACACAGAATCAGAAGCAGGCTCCAGGCTCTGAGCCATCAGCCCAGAGCCCCGACGCGGGGCTCAAACCCACAGACCGCGAGATTGTGACCTGAGCTGAAGTCGGACGCTTAACCGACTGAGCCACCCAGGCGCCCCACACACACAAAGATTCTTAAAACCATTTCTGATTGAAAAAAAGTCTTGAGAACAATTTAACATTGTGAATAAGATCAAATGGGCTGTCTATTGCCTAAGAAGATTTCGTAAGGTAGCAAATATTTTAAAGAATGACTTTATTTGCTTTTTGATCTACAAGCAGTACAGTTAAAGATGTAATTCATGTTTTGACTTGTTTATCTGACATTTACTCATTATTTGAGACTCAGACTGAGTGCTAAATAATTGGGTTGAGTCATATGAAAATGGTGATATTCAAACATTCTGACCATCAGAAATGACACCTTCTTGTGGCTCAATCTAATAATATAGCATAAAGAGAATAATTCTACTTTTAATGGGGACTATTTTCTTAGTTTATGTTTCCAGGCAGAGTTCCATTTAAAAAGAGAGATCATTAAAGATTATTTGTTGAAACACAGGATGTGTGCATGCCCTGTTTTCTCAAAAATAAGTGTGCTTGTGAAAAGCAACATATAACATTTAATATTGTAAAGTACAAATTAAAATTTTCTTTAGGTCAGTTCTCCCATTTCTAAGAAGATTGCAAGTTTTAGTCTCTTGGGAAAATACCTCTTTTTAAATTTAAGATAGATTTATCTAGTAATTACTAATTAATCTCAGACATTGTTTAATATTCAAGCAGTTTGTGAAAGTAAATACTAGTATACTCCAAATTTTAAAGACAAAATATGCTCAGAAAATTTATGTTACTTGTGAAATGTTATGTTGATGATTGTGTGGCAAAACATCCACTATTAGTCAGTCTGCCTTGATTCTAATGTTTGTTTAATATTCCAGACTGGAAAACTATACCCTTGATGGGCCAGATGTCTCTAAGCACTTTTTCCTTTGACTCTTCAGTTACCAGGTGGGGAAATGAATATATTCAGGGAAGGGCTGGAATTGGTAAAATTAGGTAGAGTTAGGGCAGATATTGCTTGAGTCATTATTAATAATTTGCATGATTGTCCTCTGATTTTAGCACTGGGTTTTAGTTTGGGGATTAGGGATACTATAGCTTCTTCTCAGATTATGAATAGAAAAATTATCTGAAACATAAATTGAGAGATTCCCCATTTATTTTTGCTGATAATTCTATCAGATATTGTGTTAAATACCTCTTCAAACTCTACCTTTTGGAAAACAAAAACAGAGGAAGTGGAGCTAAATTAGCTCCATCAGAGCCGATTTGACAATAAATTTCATATATTAAAAAAAAAGAGCTGAAATTTGAGAAAGAATTTGATTTTACAGTCACAGCTATCCATGAATGATCCAGTTTAAAAGGGAAGATTTGGAGGGAATACAGACAAACTCAGTAACAGAACTAATAGATCAAAGCAAAGCGAAGATGGGAGTTGAGTTTATATTATGAAGGCAGAAGTTTAGAGAAAAGAGAGTTGACTGGTATCAGTTTCTGTAAAAGAATAAGGTAAACATCCATCCCGAGCGTGCAGAACCATTCTTTTTAGAGATAAATGTGATAGAATTTCCAGAACCTTTAAAACACTGTAAAAACACTATTTCAAACTCAGATGAGTAAATATGTCTCTGTGTAATTTAAAACAAATTTTAGGGGTACCTGGGTGGCTCAATCAGTTGAGCGTCCGACTTTGGCTCAGGTCATGATCTCGCGGTGTGTGAGTTCGAGCCCCGCATCAGGCTCTGTGCTGACAGCTCAGAGCCTGAAGCCTGCTTTGGATTCTGTGTCTCCCTCGCTCTCTGCCCCTCCCCCACTCATGCTCTCTCTCCTTGTCAAAAATAAATAAACATTAAAAAAAATTTTAAACAAATTTTATATCACATTCTTGGCACCTCTGTATGTTCACGTGTTGCAATAACTCTAATTTTAGACTGTCAATTTTAATATTAGACTGAGTTTCATATTTTTATATTAAATACTTTGTACAATACAATTCTACTTGTCTATGCAGTTTAGCATGTTTCCAAAATATAAACATAAAAGCATTTCTAGTTTTAGCATATTATTATTATGATTATAATGACTTGAAAAAAAATTCCTTGACTTTGACTTTGATAACACATGTTCAGTTAATACTGATCAAAGAAAATACTAAAAAATCAAGAAAGACTTATGAAATAAACAATACACAGTTACATAATTGCAGCAAGTTTTATTAGTATTTCTCTGAGAATTTACTATATATTAGGTTATTAAGTGAGAATTTACTATATATTAGATTGCAAGTTAATACCCCTTATATACAAGAAAGCTGAAAACAGAAAGCTAAAGTAATCTGCCAGGGGTGCCTGGGTGGCTCAGTCAGTTAAGCGTCTTTGCTTTGGCTCAGGTCATGATCTCAGGGTTAGTGAGTTTGGGCTCCGCACTGATAGTGATAGCCTGCCTGGGATTCTCTTTCTCTCCCTCTCTCTCTGCCCTTCCCTGCACACATGAGCTCATGTGTGCTCTCTCTCTCACTCACTCTCAAAATGAATAAATAAACTTAAAAAAATAAAATTAAAAAATAAATTAATCTGCCACAACTCAAACTGGCTCTACTAATTGTGTCAGGATATGAAGTTTGTATTCTTTCCAATGTAACTACCACGTCCTCTGAATCTCTTACATATTCAAGACACAAATCACTGCCAGGAAGCTAACATCGGAAGAGATGAGCAGAATTCCTGCAGAACTCCAGAAAATGGGTACAGAATCAACTAAGGATCACAGATATATATGAACTTAAATGTCACATTCCTGAAATAGTGATAATTACCGATGTTGATGACATTTGTTGCTATATGGCTAAACTCTGGATTCAAGCTCATGTTTATTATACATGTAGTATTTTACTATTTAACGCAACCTTTTTCTGAAATTAACATGTGCCTAATAAAATCACACACATATAAGTACATAATTGCATATTTATCTACATTGTTTATATTTATATAAATATGCCTTAGTACTATAGATGTGTAAGTATATACATAATCAATATAGGAATTGTAGTGTGATCTTTAGGCAAAGCAAATGTCATGCCAGCTTTAAGAGAATATTATTTAAATATAAAAAAAACATGTTTATTAAGATCGTTTTTCCTTTCTTTCCTTCCTTCCTTTCTAACTGAACTGTAGTTGACATACAATATTACATTAATTTCCTGTGTATAATATAGTGAAGGTCTTCTGACTTTTAAAGGTAAGAAAACCAAATCCAGAATCTGTATTTTAATGACATTTCCTAAGGGATTCTTGTTCTCTGTTGCTGTAATTTTATCAGTGCTTCTGCCTGCTAATCATTGTGATCTGTTCATATAACTAGGATTTGCATATATTTTCTCATTCTTTTCATGATTTTAAGTGCTGTCTTTTGAACTCGGTCTCTGGATGCCCGTATTTTTTCTCAGGGGTCTCAGGATATCAACGATGAAAATTTTTTCCCTTTCCACTCTCATTTTTGCCTGCAAACATATTAGTTGCATTTATACCTTAAGAATCTTCCAGTGAGACTGCTTCTTCCCTAAAGATCATATTCTTGGCTATATTCCTTAAATCATATTTCTTAGAATATTATGTCATTTCTGGCTTCCTCTTCCTCAGGCTAATTCATTAATCACTGAGAGTTATATCTACCTCTTCCAACATTCCACACAACCAGGTCCTCTAAGGCTCCTAATGACTTCTTAATCATAAAGCCATTTCCTTTACCACTATCTTGTTTAACATCTTGTTTGATGAAGTAAAAAGAGCACAGGTATTTCAATCCAAATTTTGTCCCTGTATTATTTTCCATGTCTTTTTTGCCCATGTACACAGAATTTAGGTAAAGTAATTTGTCAGGTTGTTATTTGGCCAAAAATAACTTATGAGAAAAACCCAAAATACTCAACACAATTTCATGTTCAGTATTTACAGACTGCATTTGTCTTACCAATCTATGTTTTATTCAATTATAAATTACATGAGAATAAACTAATTTAACCTATGTATTTTAATATATTCAGAGTAACATATATAGTAGTAATCAATACATGTTATTTTATGTATGAACTTTCTTTTAATCTCGGTGAAACTAAACCTCTAAAAAATACTAGGAGTTCTCTTTCTCAACTTTCTGTAGGATATTCATCTTGAAAGAGTCAGCTAGTCCCATGATTTCAGAAATCTCCTGTATGGTCCCTAAATCTGCATTCCTGGCCTTGAAATCTTGAGTTCAAGTCCTACATGTTTGGTTCATTGATGGTCTACGTGTGCTGCAAACTGAAAATAAGCACTTTTTGTTGATGTTTCATGATACTTTGGGAAAGGGGCATGATATAAAAATTATCAGCAATATTATCCTCCTGTTCACTGGTATTATATCACCACTCATTTAAACGGTGCTCCCATTCTCTCAGGAACTATTTGCTTGGAAATACATAGCCTGTGACTAAGTTCAGATAATTAAATTGCAAACTGATCTCTTAAAATATATGCTTCTGTAATTCTTTTCTTGGCCAACATTCTACCTTGTTTTCTTTTACCTCAGAATTTTGAAAAAGAATAGTGATTACCCATTTTCTTTTGTTGTTGTTGTAATGTATTTCTTCTGTTTATCTTTTTCTTCTCTTTTATTGTGGTAAGAACATTTAACATGATCTATCCTCTTAACAAATTTTTAAGTGTGTAACACATCACTGTTGACAGTAGGTTACAGTGCTCTATAGCAGATCCCTGGAACTTACTCATGTTGCTTAACTGAAACTTCATGCACATTGATTAGTGACTCTCCATTTCCCCTCCCTGCAGACCCTGGCAACCACCACTGCACTCTTTGATTCAATGACTTTGACTATTTAGATACCTCATATATGTGGAATCATGTAGTATTTGTCTTTCAATAACTGGCTTATTTCACTTAGCATAATGTCAACCTCTCAAAGTTAACCTCTGTTTCCACATAATGCAGAATTTTCTTCTCTTTTTCAGGTTGACTGGTATTCTATTATATGTGTATACTACATTTTCTTTATCCATTTGTTTCCAGACACGTTGTTTCCACATTTTGACTATTGTGACTAATGCTGCAATGAATATAGGATTGCTAATATCTCGTTGAGATCCTGATTTCAATTAGTTTGAATAAATACCCAGAAGCAGGCTTACTGGATTATATAGTAGCTTTATTTTTAAGTTTTTTTGAGGAACCTATGTACAGTTTCTGTAGAAATGGCAACATTTTGCATTCCCACCAAAAGTGAGCAAGGGTTCTAACTTCTCCACATTCTCACCAACACTTGCCTTTTTTTAAAAAAAAATTGAAGTATAGTTGACATGCAATGTTATATTAGCTTCAGGTGTACAACACAGTGATTCAATAACCATATGTTATGCTATACTCATGGATGTTCCTCAAAAAGTTAAAAATAGAAACAACATATGATCCAGTAATTCCATTTTTGGGTATTTACCCAAAGAAAATGAAAACACAAAGTCAAAAAGATATATGTATCCTTATGTTTACTGTATTTTTTTAAATAATAGGCATGCTTAAAGTATGAGGTGATACCTTATTTTCTTGTTTGTTTCAAATTTTTATTTAAAATCTTATTAACATCTTGTGCAGTCTTGGTTTCAGGAGTAGAATTTAGTGATTCACCGCTTACATATAACACCCAGTACTCATAACAAGTGCTCTCCTTAATATCCATCATCCATTTAACCCATCCTCCATTCACCTCCCCTGCAACAACCCTCAGTTTGTTCTCTATGGTTAAAAGTGTCTTATGGTTTGCTTCCCTCTATCATTTTTTTCCATTCTCCTGTGTTGATCTGTTTTGTTTCTTAAATTCCACATATGAGTGAAATCATATGGTATATGTCTTTCTCTGACGGACTTATTTCACTTAGCATAATACACTCTCGCTCCATCAACGAGATGCCATATGCATGCCATATGCCATTGCATATGGCAAGATTTCATTCTTTTGATGGCTAAGTAATATTCCATTGTGTATATATACCACATCTTCTTTAACTATTCATCAGTCGATGGACACTTGGGCTCTTTCCATAATTTGGCTATTATTGATAATGCTGCTACAAACCTAGGGGTGCATGTGCCCCTTTGAATCTGTATTTTTGTATCCTTTGGATAAATACCTAGTAGGGGAAATGCTGGTCATAGGGTAGTTCTATTTTTAACTTTTTGAGGAAACTCCATACTGCTTTCCAGAGTGGCTGCACCAGTTTGCATTCCTACCAACAGTGTAAGAGGGTTCCCCTTTCTCTGCATCCTCCACATCATCTGTTGTTTCCTGTGTTAATTTTAAACATTCTGAGTGGTGTGAGGTGGCACCTCATCATGGTTTTGATTTGTATTTCCCTGATGATGAGTGATGTTGAGCATCTTTTCATGTGTCTGTTGGCCACCTGGATGTCTTCTTTGGAAAAATATCTATTCGCATCTTCTGCCCATTTCTTCACTGGATTATTCATTTTTTGATTGTTGTTTTGATAAGTTCATTATAGATTCTGGATACTAACCCTTTATCAAATATGTCATTTGAAAATATCTTCTCCCGTTCCATAGGTTACCTTTTAGTTTGGTTGATTGTTTCCTTCACCATGCAGAAGTTTTTTATCTTGAGGGGTTCCCAATAGTTCATTTTGGTTTTTTTGTTTCCCTTGCCTCCAGAGACATGTGATGAACATGGATGCAAAAAATCTCAACAAGATACCAGCAAATCAAACCCAACAGTGCATTAAAAGAATTATTCCCCACAGTCAAGTGGGATTTATTCTTGGGCTGTAACGGGGATTCAGTATTTGCAGTATTTGCAAATCAATCAACGCAATACACCACATTAATAAAAGAAAGGATAAGAACCATATGATTCTTTCTATAGATGCAGGAATACAGAATCCATTCTTGATAAAAACCCTCAACAAAGCAGGAATAGAGGTAACATACTTCAACGTCATAAAACCATATACAAAAGACCCACAGCTAATATCATCCTCAAGGGGGAAAAATTGAGAGCTTTTCCCCTACAGTCAGGAGCAAGACAGGGATGTGTGTTCTCACCATTGCTATTTTAACATAGTACTGGAAGTCCTAGCCTCAGCAATCAGAAAACATAAACAAATAAAAGGCATCCAAATCAGCAAGAAAGAAGTCACTTTCACTATTCATGATACTCTATGTATCATGATACTCTATGTATAAAAGAGTATTCATGATACTCTATGTATAAAACCTGAAAGACTACACCAAAAAGTTGCTAATCCTGATACACAAATTCAGCAAAGTTGCAAGATATAAAATCAACACTCAGATATCTGTTGGATTTCTATTCACCAATAATGAAGAAGCAGAAAAAAGAAACCAAAGAATCAATCCCATTTATAACTGCACCAAAAACATACAATACCTAGGAATCAACCTAACCAAAGAGATAAAGGATCTGTACCCTGAAAACTCTACAAAACTTGTGGAGGTAACTGAAGAGGACTCGAAGAAATGAAAAAACATTCCATGTTCATGGACTGGAAGAACAAATACTGTTAAAATGTCTATACTACCCAAAGCAATCTATACATTTAACACAATCCCTATCAAAATACCACCAGCATTTTTCAAAGAGCTAGAACAAACAATCCTAAAATTTTTATGGAACCACAAAGGACCACAAATAGCCAAAGCAATCCCTAAAAAGAAAAGGAAAGCTGGAGGCATCATAATTCCAGACTTCAAGCTACATTTAAAGCTGTAATCATCAAGAAAGTACGGTACTGGCACAAAAACAGACACATAGATAAAGGGAGCAGGATAGAAAACACAGAAATGGACCCACAACTATATGGTCAACTAATATTCAACAAAGCAAGAAAGAGTATCCAAAGGAAAAAAGACAGTCTCTTCAACAAATCGTGTTGGGAATACTGGACAGCCACATGCAGAAGAATGGACTTGGACCACTTTCTTACACCATAAATAAAAATGAATTCAAAATGGATGGAATACCTAAATGTAATACGGGAAACCATCAAAATTCTCGAGGAGAACACAGGCAGCAACCTCTTTGACCTTGGTCAGAACAACTTCTTACTAAACACATCTCCAGAGGTGATATTTTATTAATGGTACTCCAAAAAACAAATCTACAGGTAAATATTCTTGATGAATTCAGATGCAAAAATTATGAATGAAATACAAATAAACTGAATCCAATAGCACATTAAAGGGTTATACATCATAGCCAAGTGGATTTTATCTCTGTGATACAGATAGTTCAACATAAAAATTAATTATGACATGTCACGTTAACAGAATAAAGAATAAAAATTATACGAGCATTTAAATAAATGCAGCAATATAACTTGACCAAATTTAATATACTTTCAAGATGAAAATTTCCAGCAAACTAGGAATAGCAGGAAAGAAACTAACATAATAAAGCAACGTATGAAAAGCCCGTAGCTAACATCCTACTCATGGTGAAAAACTGAAAGCTCTTCCACTAATATCAGAAATAAGATAAGGATGCTCACTCCCACCACTTTTATTCCACATACCATTTATTTAAAGTCCTAGCCAGAAAATTAGGCAAGAAAAATAAATAACAGGTATCTAAACTGGAAAAGAAGTAAAGTCATCTGTGTGCATATGGCATGATCTTTTATATAGAAAACCTAACTCCAAAGATTCCACAAATAAAACTGTTAGAACTTATTTAAAATTTCAGTAAAAGTTGCAGAATAGAGAATTAACACATAAATATACCTGTATACTAACAACAATCTATCAGAAATTTAAAAAAATAACCATGTATAACAGCACCAAAAAGATTAAAATAAACTTAACTAAATAGATGAAAGACTTGTACACTGACAACTATAAAACGTTGCTAAAAGAAATTAAACAGTGACAAAATGTCATCCATGTTCATGGATTAGAAGACTTAATACTGTTGGGGGTGCCTGGGTGGCTCAGTCAGTTAAGTGTCTGACTCTTGATTTGGGCTCAGGTCATGATCTCATGTTTCACGGGTTCGAGCTCCGCATCTGGCTTTAAGCTGACAGCTTGGGATCTTTCCCGCCCTCTCTCTCTCTGCCCCTCACCTGCTTGTACTCTCTCTGTCTCTACCTCTCTCTCCCTCAAAATAAATAAACATTAAAAAAAGACTTAACACTGTTAAAATGTCCATACTACCCAAAGTGATCCACAGATTCAATGTAATCTCTATGAAAAAGAACCAATTCTAAAATGTGTAAGGAACTACAAAAGAAAACAAATAGTCAAATCAATCCAGAGAAAGAACAAAACAGGAGATTTCAGACTTTCTGATTTCATAATATACTACAAAACTACAGTACTTAAAAACAGTTATAATGGGTGGCTCAGTCGGTTAAATGCCTGACTCTTGATACAAGGCTCAGGTCATCACCTCACAGTTTGTGATACTGAGCCCTGCAGCGGACTCCACACTCAGCATGGAGCCTGCTTGGAATTCTCTCTCCCCCCCACCCCTTTCTGTCCCTCCCCTCATCATGCTCTCCCCCTCTCACAAAATAAACATTAAAAAAATAAATAAAAAAGCAGTGGTGGTACTGGCAGAAAGACAGACATATAGACAGGTAGAAGAAAAGAGAGACTAGAAATAAATCCACTCATATATGGTCAACTGACAAGGGCACCAAGAAAAGGGCAGTCTCTTCAAAAATGGTGCCAGAAAGGGGCGCCTGGGTGGCGCAGTCGGTTAAGCGTCCGACTTCAGCCAGGTCACGATCTCGCGGTCCGTGAGTTTGAGCCCCACGTCAGGCTCTGGGCTGATGGCTCAGAGCCTGGAGCCTGTTTCCGATTCTGTGTCTCCCTCTCTCTCTGCCCCTCCCCCATTCATGCTCTGTCTCTCTCTGTCCCAAAAATAAATAAACGTTGAAAAAAAAAAAAAAATTAAAAAATGGTGCCAGAAAAATTGGACATCCACATGCCAAAAAAATGTTATCAGACCCTTATCTTAGGGCATACACAGAAATCAACTCAAAATGGATTAAAGACTTAAATCTAACACTTGAAACTGTAAAACTCTTAAAAGAAAACAGGAAAAGGTTTGTCATAATAGTCTTTCCATGATTTTATGGATATGGCAACAAGAGCACAGGCAACAATAACAGCAAAAATAAACAAGTGGGACTACATCAAACTAAAAAGTTTCTGCACAGCCAACAATCAACAGAATAAAAAGACAACCTATAGACTGAGAACACATCCTTTTGAACTCTACATCTGACAAAGGGTTCATCTCCAAAACATATAAGAAACTCTTACAACTCAAAGGCAATAAAATGAACAACCCGATTTAAAAATGAATTAAGGACCTGAATAGGTATTTGTTCAAAACAGACGTATTAATAAATGGCCAACAGGTACATGAAAAAAAGCTCACTCTCACTAATAACCAGGGGGATCAAAACTACAGTGATTTCCCATTTTTCTACTAAATACAATGAAGGATGTCCATGATCTGACCCCAGCCTGTGCTCACACCATTCCAGTTCTTTATCTCACTGGTCTCTCTATGAGCAGCATCCCTCAGCCACATTAGACTAATCAGTATTACCAATATAGCCTTGGTAACTTTCCACTGATGTCCATTTCCTTCACTGCTGGAATGCTTCCCTCTTATTCATATCTTTCTTTGAAAGCTACTCATTCTACAAGGACTGGGCTGTGTTCTAATGCCCCAATTGCACTAAACCTTTTTAGAATATCAGCCTGAAGGAAATGTGGGCATACTTGGCCTTCTATAACACACAAATTCTTTTTTTGGTGAGGAAGTAGTGGTGAGAGAGCATTTATCACTATATTAGTCTGAACATTATATATATTTTATTTCCACTGCTCACTTTTTAATACTTGGAATCACGAACTCAGTCATAGATATGTTTGTATTTCTGAAACTTGTGAGGAATGATTCTTGTATTATCCTTTTATTGTATCTGTATAGATCTTTATGTGACATAAATTATTTCTGCATATATTATACTTTTTTGTTTGCTATAAAAAGCTTCATGAGACAAAAAGAGATAAAACCGGGATAAAATACTGTATGACAGGGCAATTGCAGTGAACTCATAACACATTTTATTCTCATTTAATCAATACCAAAACTGTGGCTTTGAAATATTTGGGGGCTTGCAAAGTATCGCAGCCATAAGTAGAGGCTCAAACAGCACTTCACAATTTTTTGAACCCTAAGATTTGGGAACAGCTTGCATTTGGGTAGTGCAAAACAAATGTGTCACATTTCATGAAGATACATCTCTATTTTATATTACAGTGAGAGCATAATTGCCTACCTTGTTCTGGGGGATACAGAGGCCTGGGGTGGAGATGAGCAGTCTTCCCAGTCTGAGTTAGCCTGGGTCACTGAATCACAGCATGTATGACACACTATCGAGAGTTTCTTGTGCCAAGATCAGACATGGTGTGGGCAAGAGTAAATTCTGTGTGCGTGAGTTAAACCAGAGTTTCTGTTTGCTTGTTAATTACTGCATCATATTCTGTGCTATCCTAAAATAGTTTTCAATCCTACCATTCTAATTGTTTGACTGTAGGTTTTTCCAGGTTTTCTATGTAAATAAACATCCTTACTTTGCAAAATCTTTTTTTTTTCCAATTATGATGGCTTGAAATTTTGGGTTTGTTTACTTCAATTATTTGTTTATTTGATAAATGTTAAATATAAGAAATGCAGTGGACTACTTTATTTGCTCTTGATTTTGAAGGGAAATCTTTTAAAAAATTACTATTACATGATATACTTGTAAGTTTTTATCAGTTATCAGGTTAAGAAACTTACTTTTGTCACTCTATTTACGGTTCTTTTATATTTAATCATGAATGAGTATGAATAATCTAATGACTCTCTAAATCCACTGAAATAAACATGATTGATTTTCTTTAATCTGCTAATCTAGTATATTGCATCAATGGATTTTAAATATTCATTCAAGTTTGAGTTATGGGGAAAGATTATATTTTTAAATCACTGCTAGATTCAATTTTCTAATATTGCTCATTTTTTAAAATTTATATTTATGAGTATAGTAGTCTGTAATTTCCTTTTCTCCTAAGGTTTATGTATGAAATCTATAAAAGATTCATAAGGTTATTTAAAGAGATTTGTTATTATTCTTGTTTAATACTCTAACTTTTTGAAAGCTAGACTATTTTGCCTCTTGAATATTTGGTAGAATACATCAGTAAAATGATTTGGGTATGATGACGCTTTTTGGTTAATGTTTAAGTATTGATTTCATTATTTGAAAAAAAAAACAATTCTGAGTAGAGCTGACACATGGTGTTACATTAGTTTCAAGTGCACCATATAGTGATTCAACTTCTTATACATTATGCTCTGCTCTCCACAAGTATAGCTACAATCTGTCAACATACTATGCTATTCCAGTATTGTTGACCATATTCTCTATGCTGTGCCTTTTATTTGTGACGTATTCATTCCATAAATGGAAACCTGTATCCCCATTCCCTTTCATCCATTTTACCTATCCCTCCAAGCCTCTCCCCTGACAACTGTCAGTTTGTTCTCTGTTTTACACCTCTGATTTTGCTTTTTATTTATAGCCAAGATAGGAAAGCATCTTAAGGGTCCATCAATAGAGGAATGGGGAAGGAGATGTGATGTGTGTGTGTATGTGTGTGTGTGTGCATACACAAAGTAGAATATTATACTGCCATAAAAAAGATAAAATCTTGGGGTGCCTGGATGGCATCTGACTCTTCATTCCATTCGGGTCATAATCTCATGGTTCAGTGTGGGATTCTCTCTTTCCTTCTCTCTCTGCCCCTCCCTCACTTGCATTCTCCCTCTCTCCCTCTCAATATAAATAAATAAGCATTTTTTTAAAAAGGATAAAATCTTACATGATGAATAAATGAAAAAAAAGGCCTAAAATCTTGCCATTTGCAACAACATGGATGAACCTAGAAGATATTATGTTAAGTGAAATAAATTAGCCAGAGAAAGACAAACACCATATGAGTTCACTCATATGTGGAATCTAAAACAATTTACTATTTCATTATTTAACAATGTGGAACCACTTATATTATCTAAATTTTGTTAATTATGGAAATTTATTTTTCTAAACAATTTTCATTTAAAACAATTTTTTCTTACTTGCTGGCATATATTTTAATATATTTTCTAATTAACTTTTAGTATTTCTACTACATTTTTGTTTTGTGTCTTTTTAGTTCTTAATTAATATTTCTCCATCAGTGCTGTTGGAGGCTGGCCAATTTTATTAGACTCTGAATTACAACAATTTAAAATAGTTGATTTTCTGTATTTTTGAAAAATTCTTTTATGTTCTGCCTTTATTCTCTTATTCTTTTTTTAAAGTCTCAAGATGGAGATTTAAACTGGACTTTTCCAAATATTTAAGGACAAAACTGTCCTGTTAAGTATGCTTCCACATGCACATGTTTTTACACATGATATGTTTCTAACATTCCAATATAAATAAATTTTAATCCATTATGATTGTCCTCTTACCTGTGCTTGGCTTCAATATACCATATTTTTAAAGTTATTTTTATAGTTTTTTTTATCAATTTCTAAATTGCATTATGGTTAGAGAGAGAGCTCTGTAATATCATATTTTTTAAAGTAAGTTTTTCAATGAGCTTTCTTTACTGATTATTATAAGGTTAATTTTTAAATGTGCCATGAATTCTAGAAAATAATGTGTGCTCTCCAGCTGCTGAATAAAAATGTTCATATGTCCACACTAGATTAAGTTTCTTAATTGTGTTGTGCAAATCTTCAATTTTCTGACAGATTCTTTTGTTTCATTTATCAGTTGATTCCCAGGAAATATGTTTCCTCATATGATTTTTTTCACTTTTTTATAGTAACTCTGTCAATTTTGTTCCATCTACTTTCCAGCTGATGACAGACACATTCTCCATTAGAATGGTTATATCTTCTTGTGGAATCAAATATTTTAGCATTATTTAATATGTTTTGCATTAATGTATAATATGCCTAATTTTTCTCACATCAATTTAGCTATACCTATCTTACTTGGTTTAATATTTCTAACTATATCTCCTATGTATGATTCAAGTTGCAATCTTTATAAAAAGAATGCTGTGACTTTCTTGTTACAAAAAAAACTCAATAAAAAATAATTTGTAGATAAAACCCCAAGCAAAAGACCTATTTGTCTCTTAGAACATTACATGGATATCTGACAGATACAATATGTTATAGTTAAGTACTGTGTATTAAACAATATTCCCAAATTCTGTTATTTGAGCATAACACATCTATGTTGGCTAAGGGCAAATATTTCTCTGTTAAGCAACTTACAGTTGGGTTAGTTTTTAAATCCTAGAATTAGAAAAAATAAAATTTTGATTTTAATGTACAAAACTACCTTACTTCATATTATATTTGTGATAAATTCAGTATCTGCTGGCGTAGGGGACTCTTTAACGTTCCTGTTATCCCCTCGAATGGTGGCTTCTTTCTGCACGTGTTTTGTGATTTATAATTTGAGTCCAAGCTTTATGAACACTTTTAAGGGATTTTTTAAGGTAAACTTTGCTTTTGTTTCTTCCAGGGAAGTAGAGGTACTATCTAAATGAGCTCTATTTAAACCAAATTATCTACTTAGGTTTTTCTGGAATCAGGTGTAGTGTAAACTCTAGTCTTAGGCCTCTTTGTGAACAGTCATGCAATTAAAAATTTTTTAGGGAGTTCTTTTTTGCCTTCTTTATTCAGAGTCAAAGCTGAGATAGACATTTGTCTCCATCTCTACCCCTGCAGGATGGGTAATTCTATTTCTACTGAACAGCACCTCACGTTTGTCTGCTGTGTCCAAGCCCTGAGTCATGAAGGAATGTGTAGGTCCTAAGAGCTGGCCTTTGGTATTGCTAAATTACCTCTCTGATCTCTATTTTCTCTTAATTTCTCTTAATTTCTCTTAAATTTCTCTTATTTTTTTTTATTTTCTGAGGATTTTTCTCACTTTCTTGTCAACCTCTGGATGTGTGTATAAATACACTGATATGCATGTTGCTATCTCTTATATTTGATCACAAAGAATAGATTTTCTAAAAAGTATTCTTCTTCTTGGGCTGCATTTTCAGATGTATATATTTTAGTCATGGAACCTTTAAGGCAATTCTTCTTTGTTCTTATGCTACCGTATATCCCTTTCAGGTTATTATCTATTTTTTTTGGAACAAGAAGTATGTAGTCACACAAGGCAATTACTTTCCCATTAGCCACTTGTTTGATGCTAGTTTCTCCCCCTCAGATTTAATTCTAGGAGACAGAATCGTATTCACAACAGTCAGTTCAGATTCACATGGTTGGAATCCATCTAACATAGTTCTAGCATGTGAAGAGATACACAACTGCCCATACAGGCAATACAAAATATTTCCAGAATATCCTGGCCTCAAGCCTTTACGTTCAGTATTTACACCTTTCCTACTTCACCTGACTTTCTAGCAGGGGAGTGAGGTGTTGAAATCGCTTTGAATAGGCACCTGGGTGGCTCAGTCGGTTAAGTGTCTGACTTCGGCTCAGGTCATGATCTTGCGGTTTGTGGGTTTGAGCCCTGCGTCAGGCTCTGTGCTGACAGCTTAGAGCCTGCTTCAGATTCTGTGTCTCCCTCTCTGCCCCTTCCTCGCTCATGCTCTGTCTCTCTCAAAAATAAATAAAAATTAAAAAAACAAATTAAAGAAAAAAAGAAATTGCTTTTAAAATGACTTTTACCCCAGTGTGGGGAGAGTAAATGGTTTTTGATTGGCATATAACCTTTGTCCTTGATGTTAAGTCTGGGGTTTTGTACAGGGATGCAGACTTTTACTACAGTTATCAGGATATAGTACCTGAACTCCAAACCTTTATTTTAGAAGCTTATCTGCATGACTGTTTAAATATTTTCCTGTTGATCTCGCAATACCATTGTGGTGGCAACGAACACTGTCACAAGCAGTTATGTTGAGTTTTTCCCATTGTCATGGAGAAACCGTGGCCCCTTACATTTTCCTCAGCCATTCTTGCTTAGCTGAGCCTTACACATTAGAAAACCTGGTAAGGTGGTTCTATAATATTAATTCATGGGAGAATTATTTCTCCTAGTATTCTTTTACTTCTCATAGACAATAAATTTCCTGAACCAAAAAGAGATTAAAAAGTTAAATTTCAGCTCTAAATTATGCCCTGCAAGTCACAGAGCAGTAAAATATACTTAAAGCTGTGAAGGCACTAAGGGAATCATCATAATTTGATGTTGCTAAGAGCAACTAGGACATTTACAGAGGAGAATTAAGGGCAGTACACCTAATGTGAATAAAAATTAAGATCACAGTAAAAGATAGAAAAATGTTTCAAAGAAATGATGAAGACATCTTGGTGGGCGTACCCTCTCTTCAACCAGTCAATATTTTAGTCTATTTATGGGTAGATCGGTTTTTACTTTTTCTGGAAATAAATAATGCTTTCTATACTTCTCATTCAACTCCTTTTGCTCAGGTCTCCAACTTGTATCCAAAAATGCAACAGACTTAGTTGAAAAAACATATGTTTTAGATTCAGACATATCTAGAGTTATATGATAATTCTTCAACTAATGTACCAAATGGTATTGTTTTGTTAACCTCACTAAACATTACTTTATTGTTTCATTATTGTTCTGAAATGAAGCATGTAAGATGCCTAACACAGAGGTGTCCTAGACAGGTATGAGACTTAGTATGGCATTTTTATTCATTTCTTCTAAAGCTATGCACAGTACCCAAATTATCCACAAACTGCTTGTATGTGTATCATGCTTCAATAAACTGTATAATAATTAGATATGCTGTCGGGGAACGTCATCAAAAAGACATGACCTCTGACTGACCTGCGAGCTGGACCAGGTACTTGGGGTTTCCTTTCTGCTTGCCTTTCTGTTCCCACAGGCTGCTTCAAGGACATAGCCTTGAGATGGTGATGTGATGTTGAGAGATACCTGCACGGTATACAAGACTGAACCAGTTAAGGTATCTTTACAGACTTTTGAGATCTGGCTGGCGGGTGCAGGACCCATTTGTCTTGCTGCCATGGAAGACCAAGCTCTCTGTGTAAGTTCCCTTGCTTAGTAAAACTGCTACCTACCAAACTGGAATGGCCTGCCTCTGTCTTTGGTCCTTTCTTGACTCTGTGTGCTGGGCAATGGGTGGCCTGTGGTGTGTGTGGGAGAGTGGGGAGGTGGAGAATTGTTCCAGATTACTCCAGGAAATCTCCTAAGAGGGTTGTGAACCAACATATGCTTCCCATATCTTCATCTGGAAGCCTGGTTCACCCACATACCTCATTAGGAATAACTTAAGTATTTATGAACTAATTAGATTATAACACAGAGGTAAAGGGCCTTAAGTTCAGTATTTCATTTTTATAATATAAATGCATTTTTCTTAATTACAAAAAACATTATTTGGGTCTCTAGATAGATACTATGAATATAATTTTGAAATAAAAATTTAACAACTAACTTTATTTGACTTCAAAAACAGAGTTACTAAATGTCATCATAAAGAGTGTGTAGTTTATTCTAAAGATATATGTGGGGCATTTAAGGATTCAAGGCTTGCTCACTAATTTATAAACAGTCATCATAGCATAGCCTTTTCCCATAAGAACAGGAACTGGCCCAAGATGGCCCTAGGGATCTCAGCTACAGGAAGTCATGGCCTCCATTGTAGGGCACTACAATTAATATGACATATTTTTTTCTAGTTTTAGCAATATTCACTTCTTTCTCTAAAACATTCCATATTTTTACAAAATACAGATTTGTTTTAAATATTCCAATTGCTTATACCTCAAAAAAGATGGTTTTCTAGGGTGCCAGCGTAACTCAGACTCTGCCACTCACCAGCTGAATGAACTTAGGCAAAATTATTTGAACTCTGTGTGCTTCGATTTTTCTCACCACTATAATTAAGATAATAACAATATCTCCTCATAGAGATGTTGGGAGGATTAAATGAGTTATCGTACATAAGGTACTTATGGCACTAAATTAAGCAAAGCGAAAAATGGTAGAAGGATTTTGGGGGTCGTCTGCACTGTTAAAAAATTAATTCCAAGGACTAGAAATACTTCATCACTAGACTTCAAACACTTTTTGACAGCTACTCGAGGTAAGAAATACATTTTATATCACAATCCTGGGAAACCGTTCATGTATGTGTATACACATTAATAAGTGTCATAAAATATTTTTAATTATATATGATGCACATTCATATTTTTAATTATTCTGTTCTACTTTATTTTGTTTTGTTTCAAAAAAATTCCAGGCCACCATTTATTATATAAATTTTACAACCCACCTATGTATTACAACATCTAGATTAAAAGGAATAGTCTATAGAATCTTTAGATATATTAACTGCTTCCAGGGCACTTTCTCCTTGCTTTTTCCCCACTTCTCCCCGATCTTTCTCTTTCTGTCTCTGATCTCCATATGGCAGAGTATATGCTGGCTGAGAACTTGGGAGTCCTATCTTTTAAGCTTTAGGGATCACATAAGAGTGACACTTCTCTACCAGCTTTAAAGAAAAAAACCTGATGGTTCTGGTCTGAATCGAGCAGTCAAATGCTATTTCTAACCTAATCCCTAGTGAAAAGTGTACTCCTCACCCAACACACAAATACACCTAAACAAAAAAATGCCACCAGTCTACCCCTTGAGAACCCAGAACTCACATATCTTTGATTATATAGACAATGACCTTCACTTACATAAACACATCCAAGAATTTCTAATCCAATGCAACTGTCCCATGTGCCAATTTTGTAAATAAAGACGCTGTTATGCCTATGTTTGTATGTACTATCACATCTTATTCCAGAATATACACATGAGGTACACATGGACTTTAAAATGTCCAGATGTTTCCCTGTAACCTTGGAGCTATCTGATCATTTAAATATGACTCCACATACAAAATATACCGGTGAATGCAAGAACAAGGCTATTGCAATAAACGTTTTAAGTTAGAAAAGGCTACAAGATGCAGAAGTATACAGCGATCATTGGTACAGGTCCTCTGCCACATCCTACTGGATAGGAATTCTAAGTAAATTCATTATTGACATATTTCCAAGGATGACAATCTGCAGACTGCCCATTCATTGTTGATGTGACTATAAAAGCCCATGAAAGGGATATTTGTACATCCACATTCAGCTTAATGCCAGAGTTCTAATTTCCTTAAAACCTTAGATTACTGCCCAAAGATTTAATTGGGGCAGGAAACTATCTTATTAATGTCCAGCAGCAGAAATCTTTTAAATCATAAAGTTTTAATGTGAAGCTCACTCTTGGACTCTTTTTTTTTTAATTTTTTTTAATGTTTATTTATTTTTGAGAGAGACAGAGATAGAATGTGAGTGGGTTGGGGCAGAGAGAGAGGGAGGCACAGAATCCAAAGCAGGCTCCAGGCTCTGAGCTTTCAGCACAAAGCCCAACACGGGGCTCGAACTCACGAGCTGTGAGACCATGACCTGAGCCAAAGTTGCAGGCTCAACCGACTGAGCCACCCAGGTGCCCCTTGGACTCTGTCTTTTAACCACAGATGTAGAGACCTCAGTCTGTGGCCTTTGTCTTGGTATTTAACTGTGACCAATGAGAAATACTAGGTAAAACTTCCTTGCCTGCCAGCTTATAAATTCCGTCTATGTGTAAGGATTTATTATTATCTTTGCCAAAAATAGCATCCATTGGAGTTTTCTGGGAGGGAATAATGAATTAGGCTCCCTATTTTCCTTTTATTGTTGTTGTGTTAATTTCCCTTTGGATGCCAAGCTAAATCCTGATATTTCTTTTTCTTTTTTTTAAAGGTTTTATTTATTTTTGAAAGAGAGAGAGAGAGAGAGCACATGTGCAGGGGAGGGGCAGAGAGAGAGAGAGAGGGAGACACAGCATCTGAAGCAGACTCCAGGCCCTGAGCTGTGAGCACAGAGCCCAATGTGGGCTCGAACTAATAAGCCACAAGATCATGACCTGAGCTGAAGTCGGACACTTAACCGACTGAGCCACCCAGGCATCCCTAAATCCTGATATTTCTGACCTTCATGTTTTGGCTTGCCAAACTACAGCATGTGGCAGAGAAGTCGCTTTTGCCAATTTTAAATTATGGACACTTAACAGTGTTGGATCTCTGGCAAAAAGCACAAAGGTTTTCTTTTTTCACAACGGTATACATGCCTGTTCTTCTTTTAGACAGATTCACTTAAATTGAAGCTTTTCTCTTTAGTAGCATTGACATTTGTCTCTTTTAGCACTTACTGAGTAAACATAAGTCATGGACATACACCAATAGCTTGATTTCTTTGAGGGAGTCTTAATTTTTAAAAATGTACCATATTCGCCAAAAGTCTTGATTGTGAATTTTGAGCCTAGAATATAGGATGCCCAGATAATCTGAATTTTAGGTAAAACAAAAAATAATATTAGTATACATGTTCCATGAAACATTTGGAACATATACTAAAATCTATTGTTTATCAGAAATTCAAGTTTAACTGGTTGGTATGTTACTTGCTATGCAAACAGAAAATGGAAGACTCCTCGTCCTCATCACACCAATTGTGATCCAAAAGTTCCATATTCAGGACTTATCATTTGCAATCCCTAATAAAATACTGCAGCATCGTCACAAAGATTGGATGGTCCAAGTTTCATTGATATATTCAGAAACTCAAAGGACATACAATGCCCAATCCTTCCTATACTCAAGTACTAGATTTACTAATGCCTTATAGTTCTGGAAATTATTGATAAATATTTCTAACAATTTCTAAAAAAAATGTAAAAAGGAATCCTGTGATGGGAGCCTCACCTTCATTATATGTTACATCCAATTACTCGCCCTCCTCCCTAAAGAGGTTGAGGTGAATAAGGAAGTTGAAGGAAACCTGAATATGTCACCCCAAAATATGCCTCTTTGACATGAAAGTTATTTCGAGCTGAAGGCAATTAAGAAGTAGCAAACCTGAAAGAGAGTTCCCTTTTTTTTGTGTAAAGGCAGGATATAGTATCTCCGTTTACTGGAGACAAATTCTCAGTCTAGAAAAGACAGCAGAGGAATCTGCAAACCTTAGTCCGTTAGTTTCCTACCATTATATCTACCTTCCCAGTCCTCTGACCTTGGAAGCCTAGAACTTTCATTTAAGCCCGTTTTTCTGTCGTCTTGTCATTTCTCTACAAATTTATTGTTCTTTTTTGAAAATACAATATAAGCTTTGGCTCTAAACCACAGCTTTGATTTACTTTTCGTTTAGGTTCTTCTATGTAGTGTATATTGCATGTGTTAATAAACTGATTTTCTCTTGTTAATCTGTCTTTCTGGTAGAGTTCCAGCTGACAACCTAAGACAGGTAAAGTTATGCCTCCCCTACATAGTTTAACGAAGGTACTTTCTGTACCATACAACAGGATAAGTACTGGCTTGTGACTTTTAGATTCAGACATAGTTTTTATAGCCATAATTGTTATATTTTCAACCTAATAATTTTCATTTGCATGCACACTGTCACCTAAACTAAATATATATAAAACCGAGGCCATGATGCTCTTACCAACTCTGGCCATGTAGTAACTTGACCCTAGCAATCATGAAGACTAGATGCTTCACCATTTTCAGATGACTTTTAATATTCTCTTTCAGGACATCACCAAATCATTCTAATTCTTTGTTCATGTATTTTGTTATGTGTAACATTTTCTTTTAATTATCCAACCACGATTTAGTTATTTTCAATAGCTATAAATGGTGCCATAGCCTCTTTACAAGGTTTCCTGACTAATAGTCTATTCAATGTGTATTAAATAAGAAGTAATAGTCAGCTAAGGCAAGTGTCCTTTTGATCCCATTATTCAGGTTCTTATAGCACTATCGTGTTGCCAAATGGCCACTTATATCAAATGAAAATTACTGACCATGTCTTTTAAAATATTACAGCAATTAACATGCAGAGACCCTGCAATACACAGATATACTTTCCTGGGATGAGCTCATTCCATTTCATCTCAGCCTATCTTCTACTGCAGTTCCAAATACCATTTTATGGCTCAATGTATGAACTATTAGCCTTCGTAAAACATACAAACAAATTTTTAAAATTTTCTTTGACGTAGATATAATATGGGCATTAAATTCAGAAGGATTTAAGATTCTAGTTTCACCACTCAATTTACAGCCTGGCAACACAAAAGGGCTTTTAAACTTTTGTTTCTTAGTTAACATATATGTTTAAAAATATAGATAATATTACCTATATCAAGTATATAAAGCTAATAACATGTGATATACTTTTCCTAAAAACAATACTGGAGAAAAAATTCACAGGAAAAGCAGCTCATAGAGCACGCATGGCGTAAAAGAAACAAAACAAAATGAAAGAAATAAAAATTCACCAAGGTGAACAAAGGACGAATTACGTCAATTCTAAAAACAAATGTAAATGAGTTTAGAACCTCTATTGCTAAAAATAGAATTTTCATGTTGGGTTACAAACAAACAACAAAAACAAGACCACAAAGAAAAGCGGGGGAAAAAAATCACTCCCTCAACTGTGAATTTTCTAAAGACTTAACTACAAAAGTAAAGCAAAGTGAACCAAATATCTTGACAGTACAATGATTCTCAGACTAACAACAACCATCAGAATAACCAGGGATTAATATGTTTACAACAAAATATAGATATCAAGAAAAATATTATTAAATAAAGTTATTCAAAAAGACTGGCTTAATCATGAACTTTAATGCAAAGGAAGGAATAACAAATACATTTTTTAAATATCCTATGATTGCAACCACAAAATGCACTAGAATAGCAGTTTCAAAAACCCCTTAACCCTTGAGCAGTCAATGGGGCAAAAGTGGATGATATGAAAAAATACATGCAGTGCAATTAATGGTATAGAATAATTAAATAATTAAAACTGTATATCATACAGAAGACTAATGTCACTTTTTAATGTCTATGACTAGTTCCATTGTAGTGGCATTGGTTAGGAGTTAAAACATACCCACATATATGCATAAAAAACCTTTTTAAAAAGTCAAAGGGAAAATTTTACAGTCTCCATTTTCTAATGATGTTTCAAAATTACAGAAATAGAAGAAAAACCCTCAATAAAGTCCTCACTCTATTCAGTTACTATATGATTTTATAAGGCCAAATCACAGGTTTACAAAGTTTTCAGAAATTTCAGAAACCCTTAGTGAGGGTATATATTGCAATATAGGGATTTTGGCCAAGAAAATTAAAACCCAAAATGAAATGATACTGAATTAAATAAAATCAGGTCTACCAATTAGCAGAATATTATCAAATAAGCCTCAAGAGTAAATAAAAATGGAGAAGTAATCATGAAGAGACATGTAGCACTGATGATTAACCCAAAGAACTGCTTCTTCAGGGAAAAAAAAATACAAAACCGATAACAGTTAAACTAATTCTAATAAAGAGAAAAAAACCCAGAAAGGATAGAGAAAAACACTTTCATGAAGGGGTGCTTGGATGGCTCAGTTGGTTAAGCATCAGACTTCAGCTCAGGTCATGATCTCACAGTTCTCAAATTCAAGCCCTGAGTCAGGCTCTGTGAGCTGCTTTGGATTCTGTCTCCCTCTCTCTTGCCCCTCCCCCACTTACACCATGTCGTCTCTCTCTCTCTCTCTCAAAAAAGTAAATAAATATTGGAAAAAAAATTTAATGACCTCCATTTTACCAACTTACCACATAAAACAATGCTTTCCAGTCCTTCTGTTAAACATATTTAACTTAAGTCTATGACTTGCTGAATGCTTTTGGCTCACATAACTTCTGTCTCCCACACTTATGTTCTCTTTGTTTCGTAGTATGTGTACCAAGTATCAGATGTGTTTATCCCCAAATCTGTTTGCACCAGTTGTTTTTGTTTTTTCACTTACATAATTTATTTAAATATCACTTAAACTTATGAAAATAGGAGTGTGAAAATAAAGAGTGTTGTTTCTATAAAAGCTGAGTTGTATGCCTTAAAAACAACTCCATAAAGGTGAGTTGCTTGAAATATGCTTTCAAGGTAAATGTGGGTTTGATAAGTATAAAAAAAAATACTGGGGAAGAAATCACAGGCATCTAAAAGGATTTTGCACACAAATTGCTTACAAATGGTTGTAATTGCTTGATGTACTTTAAAGAGATGGAAATAGAAAATTGCATAGGATTTATTATGAGTATAGTTTATGTAAAAAAAAAAGAAAAGAAAAAAGAAAGTGCATAGGACTGTCCATCATTTGACTTACAAGCGAAGCCATTGGCCTTAGGTGATAACATTTTTAAATGAATTCACATTTAAATTTTCAAAGTTAAAATGAAATGTATAAAATCTATACTACCTTTATTGTAAGGTTTTCTGTCAAGTTAAATTATTTGGGTAAAAGGGCTTTTTCCATATTTTGAATGATACTAATCACTATGGCTGACTGGTCCACCCCTTGTTTAATGGAAAATGCCTCAGTACAGCCACTAATGTCCCTCAGTGTTTAACATCTTGGTTTTCTTCCTCCCTTACTATCCTATGGACCTAGCTGATTGGAAAAAATGGTGGTAGGCCAATCTAAGAAAGTCAACAGACAGAGGCCAATGACCAGTGACCTGTTCTAAAAATGTGGAATGGAAAAGTCAGGTTCATTTTTTGGGTATTCAGATTTCAAAGGATATAAAGATCACAGCTATTAATAGTGGTTATGGATATTAATCAAGTTTCCTTGAGGCATATTCAGGGTCAAGGTACTTTGAAATTGTGTGTAAACTAAACTTAGGAGGGGAATGGACTAGGCATTCAAGTGGAATGAATTTGTGATCTTCATTAAAAAGCAATAATGTCATGAAATAGGATATATTTTAGTACTGTTAGCAGTACCCCCTCTCCCACACCCGCTTTTTAAATAAGGAGCACTGTATTTACATTTTGCACATTATACCCAGCCCTGGGAGTGATGATGATGACAACTAATGACAGCTTCTTACGGAAGACTCAGCATGTATTAGGTCCTTTGGCAAGTGCTTTCTTATAAATCTCTTCATTTACTTCTTAAGTTAGCTCAATTAATTTTACCATTTCACAGATAAAGAAATTGAAAATTGGAATAAAATTTGCCAAAAATAAACTTACTTTGAAGTGACAGAAACTGAAAATAAGTCCAGGTCTATCAGAATCAAATGTCTACCCTTTTAATAATGATGTAGAGTGATGACCTCCTTTAACCTTGCCCCTTCCCACCATTCATTCATATGCTCCCCTGTACACAAGTGTATCAATGAACCTTTGGCTTTTGTAGGTGAAACTGTCTAACAATTATCAGAAGTCTGCAATATTGTAAAGAGATTCCATATTCAAGAAAAGGTATCTTTTGGCATTGTTTTAATTAACATAAGCAAAGTTATTAGCACAGAAAGTTAAGAATTTCATACACATATACTAGTTATAAATATGTATATATTTTGCATATTTATGTAATCATGCACAAAGGAGTATTATATAATACCATGAAGTGTTTTTGTGTTTTTTTTTTTCTGTATTTCACTCATTATGAATGTCAATTTGTTGAAATTAATGTTGGGTCTCTAACTTTTTAAAAAATATTGATGTGTTTAATTTGCAATCAGGTGGCACTAATATGATGTACTCAATATGTATGTGTGTGTATATATATATATATATATATGCAATTTTAATAATGAATTTGATTACAGTATATTCCTCCTTAGAGATCAAAAATTTAATCATGGGTGTGGTCATGTCAAGTAAATATAAATATTATTAATAGTTATTTCTTCTTTTTTATTTTTAATTTTTTTAAAGTTTTATTTATCTTGAGAGAGAGAGAGAGAGCATGAGCGCACATGCCTGGGGAGAAGGGGCAGAGACAGGAAAAGACAGAATTCCAAATAGGCTCCAGGCACTGTCAGTGAAGAGCCCCATTTGGGGCTTGAACTCACCAACTGTGAGATAATGACCTGAGCCGAGATCAAGAATCAGATGCTTAACTGACTGAACCACCCGGGTGTTCGTATTTCTTCTTTTTAAAATCATGACAACATATACTATGGTTTTACCTGCAGTGAAGCAAATTCTTACATTTGTGTGATATATGAACTATAGTACAGTATAGTATTATAGTATTTATAGTATTAGGTTGACTCACTGTGTATATAAATTAAAAGTAGTTAAATATTAGCAGTTTCATATGATTCAACTTTATATATAGTGCATACTAAATATATATGTATTGCTGAATTCCTTAAGTTGCACCAAACTTTTTAAATAGAAAGGCATACTGTCCTATGAAATGTTCAGTATCTCAAGATCTAGTCATTCCCTATTTTGGATAGCAGCTTTTACACAAAAGTTGTATCTGTTTTTTGTGTCTTATTTGTTGCTATTTCTTAGTCTTGAAATCTGGCTTAATAATAGCAATATACAGGGGTGCCTGGGTGGCTTGGTCAGTTGAGCGTCCGACTTTGGCTCAGGTCATGATCTCGCAATTCGTGAGTTTGAGTTCCGCATCAGGCTCTGTGCTGACAGCTCGGAGCCTGGAGCCTGCTTCTGATTCTGTGTCTCCCTCTCTCTGCCCCTCCCATGCTCATGCGCTCTCTCTCTCTCTTTCAAAAATAAATAAACATTAACAAAAAAGAATAGCAATATATATTTTGCAGTCAATATTGCAAGCCTGTTTTATGTCAATTCTATTCCTGTTGTCATTTCTTTAACAGCCTTTATTATAACAGGACATACAAAGATGAATATGGAAGGAAGCAAGTACCATTTCAATTCTGAATTTTGATTTGAACTTTGCAAAGAGCAAGATATATGCACACACAAGTACAGACATATAGACACATATTTCTTATATATAATTTCTGGTTTTATGTCATTTACATAAAATCAAGTATTTTAAGACTCTCTGAATAAGAACTAAGCTATGAATAAAAGCAGGAACTAATGTTCTAGTGAACCATAATTTTATTGCAGAGTGATTGCTAAGATATGCAAATGGTTTTCAACTATTATCAGATGCTTAACTCAGAAATTCCTATTCCTCACTATGGATTTTTTTCAAGTTTTTGATTGCTATTTTCAGATGTCTATTTAGCTAAGATAAGTAAAATGTTATTCTTATGGTTCCATTTACTATTATGAGTGTGTTTCATCTTTATCTCATATAAATCGAATCAAATAGGTTTTTCTATTTGGACAATAACAAGTGAAAAATAGATGGCTCCAAATACCAAGAAATAAAGGAGGAATTCAAGCAGAAAACAACATATAAATATTGATAGCAAAAAGCAAGACATAACCAAACTCTTTGCAAAAATGGGTTCTGCCTCAACACTAAAAACAGGTTATAATTATTTTTTAGGGTTTTCAGATACTGATGTTCAACCAATGTGCCTTCCTGAACATCTCATTTAACCAGATACTTGTCATTTACATATGGAGATGAGAGGATAATGTTATGCTTATATACTGAATCCAATTTTGTTTGTGTTTATTTTTTTAAGAAAGGAAATTTACAAAATCCAATTTCAAATGAAAACCCTAAAAAAGCTTGCCAACAGTGAAAATGCTGCTTTACACAAGATTGATTCCAAAAGCACCAACAGAGAAGACCAAGTCTGATGAAATGGCTTCAGAAGTGTATATATATATATATATATATATATATATATATATATGAAATTATTATAATAGAAATAACTAAAATGTTACATCCAGTGAATGATATTATAATACACTAACTCATACAAACAGGTTTTAACTAATTCTAAACAGTGGTATTTCAAGCAGATCTTGAGTTGATCTCTATTTTTGTGTCATCTGTGCTGAGCCTTAGGAAACACACACCACTGACTTGTTATGTCTACATGAAAAAAATTTCATATATTTTAATTCTTCATTTTGCATAATATCAGTGCACCTGAAAAACTAGTCACAATAATTATTTATTATTATGGATATAAATGGGTTGGAAAGTATCCCTTTGCTCTCTAATATTTTCTTTTGTTTTTCTTTTTACCTAAAGCTTTATTTTTCATTGTTGCTGATGACAAATAAAATATTTTCTTAAAGTGGGCTAGAATTTTTAGTATCTCAGTGTCTTTTGATGAGTACAATATTGGAGTTTATCATTCTCTGCCTCAGTTTCCTCTTATGTAAAATAATAATACAACGATGATGATAAAAATAGTATATCCTGGAGTGCCTGGGTGGCTCAGTCAGTTAAGCGTCCGACTTTGGCTCACGTCACCATCTCCCGGTTCATGAGTTTGAGCCTTGTGTTGAGTTCTGTGCTGACAGCTCAGAGTCCGGAGCCTGCTTCAGAATCTGTGTCTCCTTCTCTCTCTGCCCCTCCCCCCGCTTATGCTCTACCTCTCAAAAATGAATAAACATAAAAAAGTTTTTAAAAAATAGTATGTCCTTTTTTCAGAGTTATCTTAAGTATTTAAAACCAATTATATAAGTAGATAATTGAGCACATTACATATAATAAGCATTCAATAAATACTGGCTTAAATATATACTCATAAACGCTGAATAACATTGGAAAACTACATTAATGGGATGCATGTTGTAGTATCTTATCACTGAAACAGGTTATAGAATAAGGCGAATGAATTCATGACTCCAACACATAGTTAGCTATGTGACTTTGGGAATGTTTTCAAAATGTCCATGCCTCTTTGTTCATTTGAGAAATTAATGATAAAACATTATCAACAGAGTTGTAAAAAGCCACAGAGCTTCAGCATGTGAAAGCCCCTATTGTGAAGTGTTATATAACTCTAACTTTTCATATATTTGCTAATTTAACCAACATATATTTACAACATTTAGTAAGCACCTAGTAGAACCAATGCTGTGCTGGCACACAGAATGGACTAAAACAAATATTCTCCCTATTTTGGTAGTGTTCAAAGTTTATCGAAACAAGCACCACTGTAGTACCAAACTTACTTCTTCTGAGTAACAACTCCTCATTACTTAAGAACGCAAATAATACTTAAAGATCAAATAGATTATTTTTTAAAAATTGTATGTGTCATTTGAGTTTAGGGGTTCAAACTATAAATATTTGACTATTATTGAATGAAAAAGTGTATTTTAGGTGAAAAGTCTATTCAAGTCACTTCACTGAAATATAAAGAAAGGAAATTATTTTTACTCTTCAAGAACTAAATGATTATCCAGCTTTTATTTACTTCTTTTATTGACTCGACCACCTCAATCATTTTTATTACTAACATGACACCGACTTGAAAAAAAATTAAAGAACCACATGTGGTCTTTGATTAACAAGACATAGATGTGAATGCTATTAGTGTTTTAAACAAATAGAGTTCTCTTAAAGCTTTAATGAGGGGATTACCTACAGATGTGTATGGGAATTAAAAGATTCTGAGGTACTTAGAAACTATCAAATAGAAAGAGTCATTTTCAGGGGTGCCTGGGTGGCTCAGTCAGCTTAGATCACGATCTCATGGTTCGTGAGATCAAGCCCCGCATAGGGCTCTGTGCTGACAGCACGGAGCCTGCTTGGAATTCTCTCTCTTTCTCTCTCTGCCTCTTTCCTGCATGAATGCACATGCTCATGCTCTCTCTATATATCTCACAAAATAAATAAACTTAAAAACAAAAATAAAATAGAGAAAGTCATTCTCAAACCTAGATCCAAAAGTGCAACAGGACTGTGAGGGGAAGGAAGTATGGATGACATACTTCAGGGAGAGTGGAACACTAACTACCACAGAGGCCCTGAACCAGCATTCTAGCATTATGGATAAAGGAAGACAATTGGGATTCTCCCTGAGCCTCCTATTGTTGTTTCCTATTTGCTGGGCCCAATGCCGAGCAAATGAGAGAATTACACCATCTGATCCAGGCCAAAGGTTCAGGCTCCCAGAGCACAAAGTCAGAGATGGAAGGTATACCAATGAGTATGGATGTAAATGAAGAATAAACTGCACACATGTGATGTCATTACGATTATACTACGATTTAGGTGTTTGTTTTGTTGTCTATTAATGAATGGCCTTTAGTTTAGCAAATATTTAAATATGAACTCATAAGAACAAACCAATTTAGAATGGGTTAGATAATTTAATGATACCTCCTCTAATATTCTTTGTATTCAAGAGGTTATTTAGGAATGCCAATTTTCCCACGGACTCATGTTTGGTCTATTCAAAATTTAGACCATATATATTTTAGTGTACTTCTTCATAATAAGGACACTTACGTAACATTATAGCACCCTAAAATTTATAATACAGAAAGTGACGCCAACAAGATGGCAGGCTAGAGGTCCTAACGCAAAAACAAGAAACACTAAGAAACAACCACAAATCAAAGAAAGTAGCTATGCAAAACCTCTGGACTACAACAAAGCAGCAGAAACTCCCTGGAGCACAAAAACCAACAACTGCCACACAGGAAAGCATAGGAAGCAACTTACCTGGGCCATTCCAGTCTCATCCTCTGGAGCTGTTCAGTGCCTAGACGGATTCCCTCCAAGGGTTTCCAATCCACTAGGAAAAAAACAAAAACAAAAACAGGATTTCAGCAATCCTCATCACTTCCATGGACATCTGTATCTTTTGCTACTGAGGATCCCAGTCTTTAGGGTCAGTCTTCACCGAGGCTGATCCCAGATGATGTACCTGCCTGGAGTCCCTGAGCCATCCTGGTGGCGAAACTTACCCCCCCCCCAAAGGCTGTGACTCCCTCTCCTAGATGGGGTACCACAGTTCTTGCCACCAGTGGTTCTAAGTTGCTGCCGCACTGTGCCCACCCACCAGATGCTAAGTTTGCTTTGCCACCTTTGGTGCCCTGCTGTTAGTGCTCTGCACCCAGCCCTCTCCAGTGGCTAAGGAAAGGCTTTGATCTGCCATCGGTAGGGCTGTGCGTCTGCACAGGGCTCTGTCCCCTCAGTTCTGAGTCAGAGCTGTGACCAACTATTCCCAGGGCTATGTTGTCTCTGCTCTGAGCCCTGTCCCTGGGTCCTGAGTCAAAAAGACATGGGATCATAAGTGTTAGTGAGGATGTGCACTATTGCTAGGAATGTAAATTGGTACAATCACTATGATAAACTGTATGAAGCTTCTTCAAAAATTTAAAAATAGAACTACCATGTGATCCAGCAATCTCATTTCTGGGTGTATATCTAAAGGAAATAAAATCAGTATCTGAGAGATACCTGCACTCCTATGTTCACTGCAGCATTATTTAAAATAGCCAAGATATGAAACAACCTAAGCATCTATTAATGGATGAATAGATACAGAAAATGTGATGTATGTATACATGCATATATGTGTGTGTGTATAGATATACATATAGTTAGCTCTGGTATTTTTTCTTGAGTGCATTTGCTAAAAAATACAAACCATTTTTAATGTATCTTAGAAAAATAGCAAAAATTAAGAAATTTGAGCACATTGCATTGTATAATATTTAGATAAGGATCTATGGCAATTATAAATATTTTCCTTTTCAACATAGTATATCACAAAAATACATTTTTCATTTTTTAAAATTATTTTTAATGTTTATTTATTTATTTATTTATTTATTTATTTATTTTTCAACGTTTATTTATTTTTGGGACAGAGAGAGACAGAGCATGAACGGGGGAGGGTCAGAGAGAGAGGGAGACACAGAATCGGAAACAGGCTCCAGGCTCTGAGCCATCAGCCCAGAGCCCGACGCGGGGCTCGAACTCCCGGACCGCGAGATCGTGACCTGGCTGAAGTCGGACACTCAACCGACTGCGCCACCCAGGCGCCCCGTGTTTATTTATTTTTGAGAGAGACAGAGAGTGAGCAGGGGAGGGACGGAGAGAGGGAGACCTGAAGCAGGCTCCAGGCTCTGAGCTGTCAGCACAGAGCCTGATGCAGGCTTGAACCCACGAACTGTGAGATCACGACCTGAGCCGAAGTCAGACACTTAACCGACTGAGCCCCAAGTACATTTTTAATTTTTTCCATGTATGTTTACTATAAATTATAACCCTATTAAAGGAAAATGCCTGATCATGAAAAACATTCACACACTTCTGAAATTTTCTGTACAGTAACCACAAAAGTAAAACCAAGGCGCCTGCCAGCATTTTGACAGTTAAAATGATTTTAAATATTAGGAGGAATTCAGTTAGTACCAAATATATAGAGTAAAACCTTGGATTGAGAGTAACTTGTTCTAGGAGTGTTTCACAAAACTAGCGAACATTTCTAATAAATTTTAACTTGAAAAATGAGCGATATCTTTCGATAAGGGGTACGTGACACAAAATGTCACATGATCACAACTGACCCAGTGGTTCTCTCTCTCTCTCACTGCAGGGTTGTGGGCGATCATCTCCCATGCTCAGATGCTCAGTCTCAGGCCGCGGTGTGTGGCAGAAATCAGTGATTTTTCAGAACGTTGGAAGGTGCCCACAACTGGCACTAGTGTATTTTTGTCTCTTCAAAACAACTATGGACGGTCCTTCACTTTTCAACGTTTATTTATTTTTGGGACAGAGAGAGACAGAGCATGAACGGGGGAGGGTCAGAGAGAGAGGGAGACACAGAATCGGAAACAGGCTCCAGGCTCTGAGCCATCAGCCCAGAGCCTGACGCGGGGCTTGAACTCACGGACCGCGAGATCGTGACCTGGCTGAAGTCGGACGCTTAACCGACTGCGCCACCCAGGCGCCCCGGTCCTTCACTTTTCCAGACAAGAGTAAGCCTAGGAATGTTTTGCTTCATTCTAGGTCAGGCTGCCTGCAGATACAAACCCTCTCCTCTGCTGCCTTATTGCCAGTTACGCTAAATACAGTATCTGACAGAGTTTATTAATACTGTACTTATAGTCAACATCCATCAGTGATAGTGAAAGTCATCCTACACAATAATCCTCCTCTCTCTTGTCTCCCTCACACGAGCCATGAAGGTTTTCAAAGGTAAGTGCAGGTTAATTTTTTGACTTTTCTTTATATTTTGTATTTTCTTCATTATTTTGTATTACAGTATTGTAATCATTTTTATAAGAATATTTTTGGATTGTGGAATGAATCATCTGAGTTTCCATTATTTCTTATGGGGAAGTTTGCTTTGAGATACAAGTGCTTTGGATTACAAGCATGTTTACAGAACAAATTATGCTTGCTAACCAAGGTTTTACTGTACAATGGAACGACATTCAGGCAAAAAGACATGTAGAAAACTCTGCTATTCATGAAAACATGGAGGAACTTAGAGGGCATCATGCTACCTGACATAATCTGCCAGATAAAGACAAATACCATATGGCATCACTTATTTGTGGAACCTACAAAAAAAATTAAAAATATATATCACATAAACAGAGTAAAGTTGTGGCTGCTGGGAGTTGGGGGGGTAGGGGAAATGTAGAGCTATAGGTCAAAGGGTACAAATTTTTAGTTATAAAGTGAGTAAGTTCTGAGTAACTAATATAGAGCATGGTGACTATGGTTAATAATATGGTATTGCATACTTGAAATTTTGAGAGATCTTAGTCTCACCACACACACACACACACACACACAATTATGTGAGGTAATAGATTACTTACTGTGATTACTGTGTTAATTACTGTGATTGTGGTAGTGATTGCACATTATATATGTATATTAAATCTTCATACTGCACATTTTAAATATGTATAATTTTATTCTCAATTAGTCTTCAATAAATATGGAGAAGAAATTTTAAAAAATGTTTATAATACAATGTACATCATGTGGAAACTAAATCATAAAGACTAAGTTTTGTTTTTTGCTCTATTAGAAATTGCTTACCACAATGTTTGAAATATTTGTAAATCAGACTAGATTACACTGAGTGAGAATTTATTATTATTATTATTTCTATTATAATTTCAGTTATATTCTAATAAATCTTTTTTCTCCTCAAGCAATAACAGTGTTAATAGTATGAAGAGGAAGAAACATGGATGGGCATAGACTGTGGAAGTCAAAGTTTATTAAGAAAATCACATTTTACAAAATGAATAAAAAGTTGTCAACTAAATTCTCCTTTTAATGTATTTAGAAGCACTTATATTTCATTGTCATGTATCTTTAAAGGAAGGAAACATGTTTATACTGTAATAATTAACACTTATTTTTTCTGAATTATTATAACTATATTACATAAATATTTACATATAAAATATACCTAAAATGTATTTATTGTTTTGACTCTCTGCCATTTTTTTTACGCAACCATAACACCACTTCAAGGTAACATTCTCTGTATTAGTGAAAACAATGCTAGCTGTTATAGCACTGTAAGAGATCAATCACAGTATCAATAATTAAAAACAAAACAAAGAATGCCCGGCAGAGTAGAGACAGTCACCTATAAACTCCAGGATAATCTGTTTACATCTGTGTTCCATTTTAGCAGATGTTTTGATCCTCAGTGTTTATACTGCATACAAATAAATGTGTTCTGAATCTTTTAATCTTACTGATACATTTTGACAAATGTGTTTCCAATGAATAAGTATTATTCATGCTTTTTTGAGGAAAAAAAGAGTTTATTTCTTAATTTTTTAAAAATGTTTTTATTTTTGAGACAGAGAGAGACAGAGCATGAGCAGGGGAGGGGCAGAGAGAGGGGGAGATACAGAATCTGAAGCAGGCTCCAGGTTCTGAGCTGTCAACACAGAGCCTGACGCGGGGCTCAAACTCACAGAGTATGAGATCATGACCTGAGCTGAAGTCGGAGGCTCAACCGACTGAGCTACCCAGGCACCCCAAGAGAGTTTACTTCTTATTCACAACACCACTGAGTTGAGAGCTAGTGAGTGGCTGTGCTTAACTGGTCGTTTCAGAGACCAAGGCACTTCAACATAGGAATTTGAATCTCTGAGTTTTCTCTATGCCACAGGATGATAAGAAAAAGAACATTGCTGTCCGATACATTTACCATTTTGATTAAAACAAAGTTAATTAATAAAAAATGGTGAATTTTAACTGAGAATTAAATATGTGAATATGCAAGACAAATTAGGGAAATCAGTAATGGAGTCTTACTGAAAGGATAAAAAACTGTGGACTCCATTATGCAGATAAAGGTATTAACCTTAGGAAAGATGAGTGCACAGATGTGAATCTGTTTATATTTTGTAGTATTAAAATATTTGTAGCCTCATCTTATGATCTCCATTTTCTCTGACAAGTTGATAGCAAAGACATTTGTTATGGTTAAGGATATCGAGGGGTATCAAAATTTGAAGAAAGGGGAAAAGATCAAAACATTTTGTGGACAGACAGAAGGGAAGTCCCAAGGGCTGGCTTGTGAATGATGATACTGCATTTTAGGAGGCTAATATGACCTCATGTGTGAAATTATCTAGCACTGCTCAGCTGCTGGGGTAAGGGCATCCTATATTATGATGTCTAGGTTATCGAAGGTTGTTGTTTTGCTTGGTAGGCTCAATAAGAATAACAGAGGAACAAGAAAGTTTAGAGTATTTGCAAGAATGTCCTTGAAATCATGGACCATGAAACCCAAGCTGGATAATAATAAAGTGAGAAAAAGAGGTAGATGGGGAGAAATTTATAGAGGTCTCAGTTCCTGACCAAGAGTTTTTGAACAAGCAGATAGACAATAAAGGAGGCTGTGGTCACAGCTGGGAATCACTGTATTATTAGTCATATGGAGAGATAGAATAATTGCATTACAGGTAATGACAAGGTCAAAACTGAAATTGTCAAAGTGGATTGCTGAATGAGAGTCTAAAAGGTCACTGCTCATGAAAAAAATTAAAAATCATCAAACCAAGAATCTGGTTATCTTCTGGATTGTCTGTGTAGACATCTAAACTCAGAGTGGTATGAATAGCATCTAAAGGAGGACAAAATGATTGTCAACCAGGTACCAAAGTGTTCAAGGAAAGATAAAAGGAAGCAAAAAAGAGCAATAAACAGAATTTAAAGAGAAATAATAGTCTGAAAGAAGAGAATACCAAACTCCACCTCTGGATTCTTAGTTCAGAGGGAAGCAGATAATAAATGATCGTCCAAGAGAGTTTTGAAATAGTCTAATATGTTCCACAGAGAGACAGAATCTGAGTTTAGTTTATGCAGTTATTACTGAAAATTAATAAAGTTGAGAGTACAGAGAATTCTGCAGTTACCATGTTTCACACTGGAGGACTTGGAGGAGAAAGAAGGTGAAGGCTGAGACAGTGACAATAAAGTATACGTCACTGTGGTAGAAAACAAGATGTTACAGAACTCTTGTGGGAATGGGGTGGTATTTTGTATATTGACAGATGGAAGCAAAAATGACACGCATCGAACCAGTGGATTTTATCTCAATCGTGTTCTTGATTTGAGTGGATATTGTACCTTTCCATAAAACATGTGGTTCAATCTGCTGGGAGATCCTGGCTCAGAAGACGAGAGTATATACCTGCTTGGTTTGGACAGTTAACTCCTCTTCCAGAACATATTATCCCTGCCTGCAGGCTGTTCAGCCTATATGTAATTATGTTTACACATATATTTCTTTATATCCCTAATTTTATAGTAGCATGTACAATTGGAAAAATATAATGTATAATATAAAATGACCTAAAATGGGAGAAATTTTGTCTTGGTTTCAGTTGAGGCCCTAGAGGCCAAGAACAGTAGGACATTGTAATAAATATGTCAATATCTTAAAGAGGGGTTTGAAAACATATGAAGTACATCCTAAGATTTTAAGATTTTAGAACATTGTAATAGATTTTAAACCCGGAAAATTTAGCAATAATCCACTGCAAGTTTTTAGGTGTCTTCATTTCAACAGAGGCTTCAAAGGACAAGAATAATAGAACTTTTCAAAATATCTCCTACATACCATAGAAATGAGAGACCACACATCTACAACACATCCAAAAATTTCAAAACTGGATCCAAAGCAATAATTAACCATTCACTTTGGGGTATTCTCGTTCTGCTAAGTCTCCACAGGCTAGAATGATATTATTATCGGGTCAAATGCCCCCATATACTACAGAGGTATTAGACCACATATGCAGGATATACTAAGAGATTTTAAAACTAGATCAGCTAGTAACAATCCAGCACCAACTTCAAAGAGATGGAGTAAATATTTGAGGAAAGTTGTTTGTGTGCTACATGTTTCCACTACCTCAGATCTTCTGAGGGCAGGTGAAACCACGCTTCAAAGATGTGACACTTGGGGTTTGGCCTTAAAGTGGCAGGCCACAGAGAGTAAGCGCTGTCCTAGAGCAGGCTTCAGTTATATCTGGGTTAGGGCAAAGATGCTAACTACAAAATGTATCTACAAAAGAGAGCCCACCAAGGGGTGTATTTCAAAACACCTCTCTCCAGGAGAATTGGCTGCAGGAGTGAAAAGCCTCATCCAAGAGAATAGCTGTGAATGGACAGTCAGAATACCAGGGGCATAAGAGGATTCATAAGTGTGAGCAATGACCCCAAGAGGGGAATAGTGAACATACATGCACACAGAGTATACCTTAAAAAAAAAAAAAACATTAAATGGGGCCTATACCTTGGGTGGGTACATGGTGTCTATACGAGGCTCTATGTTTAAATTGGGGAAAGGAAGTACAGAAAGCATTGCACATCACCTCCTTTTTCTGAATATTACTACACTTTAATTTAAAAGTTCAATGTTTAATGATCCTCCAAAATGTCTGACAAAAAAGCAATACCCTTTCAAGTTAAAAAAAATTGGGAGAATTCTCTAAACAAATAAAGTTGTTCAAAACTTAAGTGCCATTTGGAGATGTTCCAGTTTTATGTAGATTCCACATTTGATTCATCATCTCTCCTAATACATAATTTTTAGGGTGTTTCATTTTTTTCTTGATCATACATTGTGTTTTTTAATTAAATTTAATTGCTCAAGTTAGATTTCTAGACATGGAATTTGTAGAATGGTTTAAACTAACTCCTGTTTGCGAGTGGATTTCCAGAAATACTAATTTCTATTTCTAGCAACCCATCAATGCCGATTTCAGCCAGCTAGCATGGTGTGTTACCACATTTTAGAAATTTACCAGTTTGAAAGGTATAGTGTTATTCTTCCATTTCTTTTCTCTTTAATTTTTTATGATTAGTAAATCTGAATATATCATAACATTTTCAGACATTTATAACTCATTTCAATGTTAAAATTTTTTACGCATTATGTAAAATGTTTAAATTTTTATACCCAATATATTGTTTCCTTTAATATTAGAATCACATTACATTACATAATTAGGGATCTGTGTAACATTTTATCATCCTAAAAATTAAATATTGGAATGAAACAGACATTTATTAAAAAGTTAAATACTTAGAAAAATGGAAGTAGCAGCGGGTCTACAAATTAAATTTATATCTCCTAGTTCCAAATAGAGAAAAACGCACATTAAAATGAGTAAACAATTTGGAGTAATAAAATTACAAAGGATTTGAAAGTTCACTGGCTGTATAGTGAGATACTTAGGTAGTACTGTCTTATGATTTAAGAAGGAAGGCTTTGATTCTTGGACCAGGGCTTTAGCGATCCCAGCCATGACTCACCTGTCCAAGTAGCCATTGTATTGAGGGGATACACTCACACAGAGCCTAGCCCCATCTTTCAAACCATGATCTGGGACCTTGGAATCCCCCACTCAGTCCCCCAAGCCTGTTCCTGACCCTGTCTTCTCTGAGAAATTCATTTGTGTTCATGCTCCTGGGCCTAAGAAATGACCAAAGAGGGTAGAGTAGGAAGACGTAAGGCTTTTCAGATGAAGCCTGGTTATACGGATGTTTATTGCCAGAATACATACATGTTCAGGTGGCTAGAGGGTAGGAACCAGGTGTGAGAAGTAAAGAATGGGCCATGTTGTAAACTGGAAAGCTTCCTTTGTACTTTTGTCAGGACAAAAGTAGGCCTGCACGTAAATTCTAGATTATCAATGTCATTAGCTCGATTCTGAATAGAAAAGTCTCTTATACCTCGTTTCCCCACTTGAAGAATAAAGGGGTTTAACTTGTGTTACTATCCTTCAGTTGGCTTTGTCCTTTTTTATTGAATTAAGATTCTTTAAAAAAACATAGAGAAAATAAAATTTTAATATAATGTATACATAATAATTGATTTTTCTACCTTAAAGGAACTTTTATACTTTTTAATAAAGCATTGAGAAGACTTTTATACCAATTAATTTTCCTGTTATGCAAAAAGATTTTTTATAAACCTACAGAATGAAACATTGCGTATATGTGTATCAGCAAGGACAGCCGTTAAATTTCAGGTTTGTAGTTTTATATGTACACTCTAAAAATGGCATTTCTTGCAACAGGAATTATCTCTGGTTTATCCAGTTTCCTTGTATCAGTCCCTACCATACTTTTTGTCCACTTTCTACCATTTTCCCCGTTCACTCATCCCTTTTTATGGAATGGTTCCCATTATCTGCTTATCAAACCCTCATCCTTATTTTCCATGAATGTGGAGGATGAGTTTCACTTTTGCTTAAGATAATTCAGCTAACATTGCTAAGGGGTGATATATTATTTTACTTTTTTGTTGAATTAAAGACATTCTTTTCTACTTTTGCACTGAGACTTTGGAAGTATTTGTGTAACAGAAAAAGAGTTCAATGTTAATGAATCAACAATATATATTACATAAGGTGTCTTTAAATAAAAACAAATGTAAATATACTGCTGATATAGCATATCATTCCATAATTTAAAGTAAGATTTTTATTCTTAACCCTGCTCTTCTTACTATACATTACTTTAGGGCATGGCCCTAGCTCCAGCAGCTCGTAAAGTCATCACTCAATATACCCCACATCATTCTATATCTATTTTTTAAATTGTAGATTCCATGTGTCTAGCATGTTTTTAATGTATTCAACTTCTCTCTAACTGCCTGAATCAGTATATAATGCTTTTTTTCCTCAACTATTTTATGTACATTAGTCACGTCTACATAATTTCACGTCTACATACAAAAACTGTATGTGAGAATACATCTTAAATTTTCCTGTATTCCACCGTAGTGGTAATGGATTTGTAGATGCTGAATAAACACCAGTTACTGTTTCAATTACTAAAGAAAATTAATAATCTATATATGCTCTTTCGATATTCAGATCATACAGAACCCTTTCAAATTGCTGCACCATATGCCATATATATGTACATATACATACATCCATATAAAATATTTGAATGTCTGTATCTGTTTATATACAGTGATTAAGAGAGTTGCAAAACCTCCAGATATAATAATGGTTCACATTTTCGTAACTGATAATTATTTAATGAAGTTCATATCATGCCATTTGTTAGTTTAAATGCATTCACATATGCACAAATATATGTAGTATTCTTACTTTTTTGTAATTATAAGTATATATGTCATGAATTTTGGTAAAAATACTTTCCAAGTCCCTATTAATATTGGAGTCTATAAACCATATAACATATAACTTCTCACATCAAAATCAACTGGTTATGATGATGTAAAATATGTACAGTTCAGATCTATTTAGTGACTAAAATAATTAACATACAAATCTGTTTCTTCATCCTTTTTCCTATATTGTTTTTGTTCTCTTTTTGTCAGGTCACAGCATGGTGCTTCTTATCTTTGTATTCAAGTGGCAGATTCCTGCTAAGAAAGAGTGTCACTGCCTACGCATAGGCTTGATAGAAAGTTATGATTTTGTAGTGTATAAAAGCATGAAAGCATTTTTCATCAGTTTAGATTTTACTTCTCTCATCTGATTTCATTTCAGAACAAATAGGTAGTAAAGTGGGAAAAGCAGTGACTCAAATAAACCTAACTCACAATTATTCTGTACATTTTTTTCATAGTGGAATCCAGGCCTTAATTATATTTATCACATGCACCCAGCTATATAATTTTGTCTTTCATAGTCACTCTGCATCTTTAATCAAGAATTTCAACTACAGTACTTTTTTATAATAAAATCACTTGTTCCTTGGCATGCTTGTTCAGGAGCCTAAGAGATCTTTTTTTTTCCTTCATCATTGTCTAGCAAGTTGCATTATCTGCTCCTAAGAAATGCTTGGCATATGTAAGAAACATATGGCAGAGTTTTATAATTATGTCAAGTATGAGCAATGCAAATTTTCTTAGAAGGACAGTTATGTCTTGGGCTAGCTATTACACACAGATTCTTATGTAATTTTTTCTGATCAGGAAATAGTAACACTATTTATAAGTGCCAGCAGCATTTGTTATATTAAATTAGTTATTCACTTTTATCTTTCCTAAAAAAATAAACACATGATAGATATAAGTATTTTCCTTTAATAAATGCTGATTTTATAGCTTTAAAGAGTTTAATTTAATTTTAAATTTTATACCAGTTGGGTTGAAAATTAGATATTCTCTATCTTGATTAAAACTTTTATTTTCACAGTATAACTGATTAAGACTATAATAATATTCCCCATCAAAAGAACTGTGTTCTACTACATGTATATATGTCTACATTGGTAAACAAATGGTTCTCTTTAATAAACAGACCTATATAAGGAAATTTCATTTCTCTCCTAAATAAGTTAGCAGTTATTTCACATTACAGAAATGGAAATTATGGATACAGGAGGGAAAGAATGAGATCATGGCCATGAGGCAGTACTACATGTCTTCCTTCTTTAAGAAGTTTATGCATTTTTGATGTTATAAAAAATAGAATAAATAATATAAAAAATAATTGAAATAAGTGGTTGGTAATATAAAATTACTCTTCAAGGTAAATTTTTATGTTATTTATTTATTTTTTTAAGGTCAGTTTTTATTTAACCAAGTTACTTTTTTTTCCCTTGCTGTTGCCTAATTCAGGAATGATAAGGCAGTGGATAGAATTTTATATGTATATGTGTATGTATACATATACATGTATAGGTATATATATTAAGCATGAAGTATCTTTCATCAGTGTAAGTGTTGCTTGACTGACTTGCACAGCTTGTGATTAGGAAATAAGGAAGAGCTCCATGAGGTTTTCTTTGTTTTGGGTCTAATGAAGAAAATAAAGACAATTGCTTCTGCGCTGTGATCAACAGTAATTAAATTTGGAAAAAGAGAATGTATCAGGCAAGATAGCTATGGGTTCTTCCTCTGCCATATACAACAGTGTCTGCTTCTTCACTGGCCCACATCCAGGTGGAGAATGCCTATCTCATGCTACCCAAGTAGAGTCAGTCATTCTTCTGGATTCTCCTCACTTCTAACTGTCAAGAGAACATCTTCCTTTCTACATTTGTTTACCTCCTCATGTTTCAAACTTGCCCTTCATACTGTGCTTATCCATCTCCAAAACTAAAATCAATAATCAAGTCAACAAGTGTCCAAACTTTCATTTAGCTCTTCTTTCAATCTCCATCTTTTCTTGTATACTGATTTACATGTCCTTCAGACTCAACAAAACTATACTTACCAAAATTTTAAAAAAGGAAGCTTTCTGGGGGCACCTGGGTGCTCAGTCAGCTGAGCATCAGCTCAGGTCATGATCTTGTGGTTCTTGAATTCGAGCCCCGCATAGGTCTGTGTGATGACAGCTCAGAGCGTGGAGCATGTTTTGGATTCTGTGTCTCCCTCTCTCTCTGTCCTCCCCCAACTCACTCTCTCTCTCTCTCTCGATCTAAAAATAAATAAACATTAAAAAATAAAAAAGGAAGTTCTCCTCTTATATTTTGTATACTGATTAATTATAGCATCATTTGTCAAGCCAGAGAACTAAGGGTTTTCCTACTTATTCTTATGAATCATTTCCACAGCCAATCAGGGTTATTGCTTATAATGTAATATAAACTCAAATATCTGGAATGTTTTTTGTTTTCAACCCCTAAAGTTTTATGTCTTTGAATTACTTACTTTCCTGTATGAGATTTGAAAGTATAGAGAAAGACTGAAATATAAGCTCTGAGAATAGAAAAGATAATTAATAAGGGGGAAAACAGGAGGATTTGAATTTTACTAAAGCTTAAAGTCAGAAATATGTAGCAGTACAACTTTTTGCCCAGAATATCTTAGTATGTCCATCACCAGAAAAATTTTGTCAACTGAGATAACATACAGTTATACTATACATCATGTGGCATATATACTCTTAAAAATCAGTATGCTATACAAAATCACACAATAAAAACACAGGAACTATGGGTAAAATGAAGAGTAAAATACTCTAAAACTGTGCCAGTAGTGCATGAGGAAGAAGGAAAAGGAGGAGGAGGAAGAGGAAGGGAAAACACTAATACAGGTGTATATATATCATATGGTAAAAAAAATACATAAACGCTACAATAAATATGCCACTTTAGCTTGGAAAATATCTGAAGTCTATTTGTAGAAGTGGACATTGAAATGGCTGCACATTATGAATTATTGTGAAATGGTGGATGGAGCATTATACAAAATGGAAAGTTATAAGCCAGAGCTACAAAGGTGTACCTCAGAGCACTCATGTTGAATCCAGGTGGTAGGCAGATGTTTGTGGTATGTGTGTAGCTATGTTTTATATTTTCCCACATGGCTTGTTCTGACTGGGTGGGGTTTTTTCCCTTTTACTCAGTGTTTTTTTTTTCCTACTCAAAACTGTAGAGTTATTTTGGACAAAGAGGAGAAGGAGTCAAAATTGATAACATCTTTAAGATTCTCAGAAGCTTAAAGAAATTAGTAAAGATAAATATTGGTGAAGCAAGATATGAGCCTCAGAAGGTGGTAGATTTTTTTTCAATAGAAATAAAATCAAAGAAGATAATAGTGCCATCTCCCATGCTGTATATGGGTTATTTTACAATTTGCATTTGAGCAAGCTGTAATGGGAACTTAGGAGAAAGCCACATTTACTTGAGGCAAGAAGATGTAAACATTTGATTAAAAATGAAAAAATCAGGATTATGGTTTCTGGTTTTGTATGTAAGGGGCTGGAAAGTTTTCACAGCTGGAAGGTTTTCACTCTGCCCTAACAGAAAGTAGACAGACTGAATAGACTGAAAACTCAGCAACTCTTATGGGATCTATATGATAGAAGAGAATATAGGGAAAATCAGTACCCTCAAGAATGGAGACAAACAAGGCAACTACAGGGAGATGTTGTTTACCAGAGCAGGGACTCATGAGCAGAAACTGATGTGGGAAGCAGTGCTGGGATAGGAAAGCCCCAGCTGTAATTGGTGGATTGGCAGAGGTTTAGTATAGCCAACTCTCAGAGCTAAAAACACTAGGGGGATCCAGTCTTGGGGAAGAACCACGATATTGTGTGCTTTATCTCCAGAAGCTCGACATGGTTCTCACAGCAAGTATCAGAGAAAAATCCCCTCAGGCTTCTAGCAGAGGATGACAGAAAAGGAGCCATATTGAGTATGCCAAAGCATTCTGTTCTTAACAAGGCCTGCCTCTTGGGTAGTTAACCACAGCCTAACATTCTGGGGTATTATCAGATCCTAAGTGATCTCAAGAAGGGAAATACCCAACTCCAGCCCACTCTAGCAATCCACTTCCCACATAAGTGGGGAGAAAACAAAAACTAGGCAACTTTTGTGAAGATAATAGTCCAGAGATATAGGCTTACTAAAAGACACGGATCTAATCATAGGACTGAAGAATGCTTCCTCTATCTGCACACCTAAACACCATATTACTAAAAGCCTATTTTTACCAGTTCCTTTTACCTGGTACATCATGTCCTACTATCAAGAAAAAAATTATAAGACATACTAAAAGACCAAAAAACACAGTTAAAACAACTATAATTACTATGTTAAAGGCTTTAAAGGAGAAAGCAGACGACATGAAAAAAACAGATGGGAAAATGTAAGCAGAGAGATAAAAATCCTAAGAGGGAAACAAAAAGGAATACTAGAAATAAAAACCACTATAATAGAAATAAAAAATTCCTTTGGTGAATTTATTCACCAGGACGTGCTGAGGAAAGAATCTCTGAACTAAAGATAATATCAATAAAATATTTGAAAACAGAAAAACAAATATAACAAAGACGAAAAAAAAAGGCAGAACAGAATATCCAAGAACTGTGGGACAATGATAAAAGGCATAACATACCTGTAAAGAAAATATAAGAAGGGGAAGAAAGAAAAAGGAACAAAGAAATGTTTGAAACAATGATGACTGAGAGTTCCTCCAAATCAATGTCAGACATCAAACCACCAATCCAGGAACCTCAGAGAACACCAAGTGAAATACATGACAAAAAACAAACAAGCAAAAAGCCTTATATCTAGATATAATATCTTCAAATTACAAAAATCAAAGGTAAGAAAAAATGAAAAAAAAAAAAAACCAAAGCAGAGAAAAATACCTTAATTATAGAGGAACAAAGATAAGAATTACACCCAACTTCTTAGAAACCATGCATGCAAAGAGAGTGGAAAAGAATATTTAAAGGATTGAGAGAGAAAACACCTCCAACCTAGAATTCTGTATCTCATGAAATTATCCTTCAAAAGTAAAAAAGAAATAAAGACTGTCTTAGAAAAAAATTGAGAAAATTTGTTACCAGTAAACCTGCCTCACAAGAAATGCTAGAAATTCTTTAGAGAGAAGGAAAATGATATAGGTCAGAATCTTGCATCTATATAAAGAAAGGAAGAGCATGAAAGAAGGAATAAGTGAAAGAAAAATAAAAGCTTTTTTTCCTTTTCCTTAATTGGTCTGGTAAGTAAAATTTCAAAATAATAAATGCAACAATGTATTTGACTATACACACACACACACACAATACAATATATGTGTACAAAATATACACAATATTATATGTGTAAGTATGCTTATATATAAATTAAATGAATGACAACAATGACTTAAAGAGATTTAGGGAAGTAGGATTATTCTATTATTGTGAGATATTCACATTATTCATCTTAAGTTGTAAAGTGCTATCTGAAAGGGGATTTGGATTAGTTGCAAGCATATTTTACAGTCTAGGGAAACCACTAAAAAGGATAAAAAGAATAAATGATATGCTAAGAATGGTATCATATAAAATGTTCAATTAAAACCACAAAAGGTAGAAGACTAAATAGGAGCAAAGAATAAGCACAGCAAAGAGAAAACAGCAAAAAGCATGGTAGATATTAATTTACACTATATCAATAACCACTTTGAAGACTATGGTGTAAATGTACCAATTAAAAGACAGAGATTGTCAGAATGGATCAAAACACAAGACCCAACTATAGGTGTCTACAAGAAAACCACTATAAACATAAATACACATATAGATTTAAAATAAATTAATGGAAAAAATATGCCATACTAATACTAATCATAAGAAAGACAGAGGAGCTATATTAATTTCAGACAGAGTAGATATCACTGTAAAGAAAGTTATAAAAGATGAAGAAGGGAATTACATAATGATAAAGGGTCAAGTTCTCCAAGAAGACAGAGGAACTCTTAATGCATATATGCCTAATGACAGAAAGTGAAACTATATGAAGCAAAAACAGAACTCCTAGGAGAAATAGATGCATCCACTATCATAGTTGGAGACTTCAACACCCTTCTCTCAGAAATGAACAGATCCAGCATGCAGACAATTAGTTAGGACATAGTTAAACTCAACACTACCACTGATTAATAGGATATAACTGACATCTATAGACTACTTCATTCAACAACAGCAGATCGCACATATTTCTCAAGCTCATAAGGAACATTCCACCAAGAGAGACCACTTTCTGGGCCATAAAACTTGCCTTAACAAATTTGAAAGAACACAAATTATAGAATGTCTGCTCTCAGACCACAGCGGAATTAAACTAAAAATCAATAATGGAAAAACTGAAAATCTCAAAATAAATGCAGGTTAGACAACACACTTCTAACATTTAAGTCAAAGAAGAAATCACAAGACAAATTAAAAACATTTTGAATTAAATGAAAATGAAAACATGAAAATTTGTCAAATATAGTACAGACAGTACTTACAGGGAAATTTATGGCACTGAATGCAAACAGCAGAAATCAATAATCTTTGTTTCCTCCTTAGGAAAGTAGAAAAAAGAAAGCAAATTAAATCCAGAGTAAGCAGAACTGAAGAAATAATAAAAATTAAAGCAGAAATCAATGAATTTGAAACAGGAAATCAATAGAGAAAAAATTAATGAAACCAAAAGCTGGTTCATGAAAAAGATCAGCAAAATTGATAAGCTTCTCTCAGGACAACTGGGAATAAAAGAAAGAAGATACAACTTACTGATTTTAGAAGTGAAAGAAGGGGCATGACTGAAAATTCTATGGACATTAAAATAAAAAAATACTATGAAAAACCATATGCACACAAATTTGATAACCTGGGTGAAATGGATAAATTCCTTGAAAAACAATTAGCCAAAACTCACACAAGAATAAATCAACAATCTGATAGGTTTATATCTGTTAAGTTGAATCAATTACTCATAATCTTCCAAAAAAGAAAGCACCAGGCCCAGCTGGGTTCACCAGCGAATTTAACCAAAGACTTAGGAAATAAACTGTACCAATCTGTACAATTATCATTGATAATTATACAATAATACTAGGGGACTTTAGTATCCCACGTATAGCAATGGATAAGTCATTTTAGCAGAAAATCAACAAGGAAACAATGGCTTTGAATGACACACTTGATTAGATGGACTTAATAGATATATTCAGAACATTTCATCCTAAAGCAGCAGGATACACATCCTTTTCGAGTGCACATGGAATGTTCTCCAGAATAGATCACATAGTGGGTCACAACTCAGGTCTCAATGAGTAGAAAAAGACTGAGATCATCCATGCATATTTTCAGAACACAATGGTATGAAACTCCAAGAAAATATTAGGAAAGACCACACATACATGGAGGTTAAAGAACATCCTACTCAAGAATGAATGGGTTACTCAGAATATTAAAGAAGAAATTAAGAGGTACATGAAAGTAAATATAAGTGAAAACATGACAGTCCAAAACCTATGGGATGCAGCAAAAGCAGTCCTAAGAGGGGGATTATATTAAAATATAGGTCCACCTCAAGAAACAAGAAAAGTCTCAAATACACAATCTGACCTTATACCTAATGGAGGTAGAAAAGGAACAGCAAATAAAGCTTAAAGCCAGCAAAAAAGGGTAAATAATAAAGATTAGACAGAAATAAATGATATAGAAACAAACTAATAAAAACAAAAAACAGTAAAACAGATCAATTCTTTGAAAGAATTAAGAAAATGGATACACTCCTCGCTGGCCTTATTAAAAAAAGAGAGAGAGAGAGACAGAGACAGAGAGAGAGAGAGAGAGAGAGAGAGAGAGAGAGAGAGAGAGAAAGACACCAAATAGAATCATGAATGAAAGAGGAGAGATCACAACCAAGACCACAGATACATAAATAATTATAAGAAAATATTATAAAAAAAATATATGCCAACAAACTGGGCAATCTGAAGAAACTGACAAATTCCTAAAAATATACAAACTACCAAAACTGAAACAAAAAAAAGATAAGAAATTTTGACCAGATCCATAACCAGCAAAAAGATTGAATCAAAATTAAAAAATCTCCCAACAAACAAAAATCCAGGACCAGATGGTTTCCCAGGGGAATTCTCCCAGACATATAAAGAAATGTTAATACCTATTCTTCTCAAACTGTTCCAAAATATAGAAATGGAAGGAAAACTTCCAAACTCCTACAATCAGGAAATCCTGATTTCCTTCATTCTAAAACCAAAGACATCACTGAAAAGGAGAATTACAGGCCAACATCCCTGATGAACATGGATGCAAAACTTCTCAACAAGATACTAACAAATAGAATCCAACAGTACATTTAAAGAATTATTCACCATGATCAAGTGCGATACATTACAGGGCTGCAGAGATGGTTCAATATTCACAAATCAATTAATGTGATACACCACATTAACAAAAGAAAGGATAAGAACCATATGATCCTGTTAATAGATGCAGAAAAAGAATCTGGCAGAATACAACATCTTTTCTTGATAAAAAACCTCAACAAGGTAGGGACAAAAGGAACATACCTCAAAATCATAAAAGCCATATATGAAAGACCCATAGCTAATATCATCCTCAATGGGGAAAAACTGAGACCACAGCTAATGTCATCCTCAATGGGGAAAAACTGAGAGCTTTTCCTCCATCATCAGGAAGAGACAGGGATATACACTTCACCATTACTATTTAACAAGGTATTGGAAGTCTTAGCCTCAGCAATCAAACAACAAAAAGAAATAAATGACATCCAAATCAGAAATGAAGAAGTCAAACTTTCACTATTTGCTGAGGAGATGATACTCTGTGTAGAAAACCCAAAAGACTCCACCAGAAAGTAGTTAGAACTAATTACATGAATTCATGAAAATATCAGGATATATAATCAATGTAAAGAAATTTGTTGCATTTCCATACACCAATAATGAAACAGCAGTAAAAGATATCAAGGAATCAATCTCACCTACAATTGCACCAAAACCTATGAAATACCTAGGGATAAGCTGAACCAAAGAGGTAAAAGATATGTACTCAGAAAACTCTAGCAAACTTATGAAGGAAATCGAAGAGTACACAAAGAAATGGAAAGACATTCCATGCTCATAGATTGGAAGAACAAACATTGTTAAAATGTCTCTACTACCCAAAGCAATCTGCACATTTATGCAATCCCTATAAAAACACCACCGGCATTTTTGGGGTGCCTGGGTGGCTCAGCCAATTAAACATCCGACTTTGGCTGGTCTTGAATTTGTGGTCCGTGGATTCGAGCCCCATGTCGAGCTCAGTGCTGACAACTCAGAGCCTGGAGCCTGCTTCGGATTCTGTGTCTCCCTCTTTCTATGCCCCTCCCCTGCTCATGCTCTGTCTTTCTCTGTGTCTCAAAAATAAATAAATGTTAAAAAAAAATTAAAGTGAAAACACCACCAGCATTTTTCACAGAGCTAGAGCAAATAATCCTAAAATCTGTATGGAACAAAAAGGAACCCTGAATAGCCAAAGCAATCTTGACAAAGAGAAGGAAAGCTGGAGGCATCGCGATTCCAGATTTCAAACTGTTCTACAAAGCTGTTGTCATCAAGACAGTTTGGTACTAGCACAGAACACACTGATCAATGGAACAGAACAGAAAACCCAGAAATGGACCTACAACTATCAATGATATGGTCACCTAATCTTTGACAAAATAAGAAAGAATATCCAATGGAAAAAAAGACAGTCTTGATTCAACAAATGGTGTTGGAAAAATTGGACAGTCACACGCAGAAGAATGAAAATGGACCACTTTCTTACACCATACATAAAAATAAATTCAAAATGGATGAAAGACCTAAATGTGAGACAGAAAACCATCAAAAGCCTAGAGGAGAACACAGGTAGCAACCTCTTTGGCCTCACCCTCAGCAAGATCTTACCAGACACTTCTCTGGAGGCAAGGGAAACAAAAGCAAAAATGAACAATTGGGACCTCATCAAGGTAAAAATCTTCTGCAAAGCAAAGGAAATAATCAACAAAACCAAAAGGCAGCCTACAGAATAGGAGAAGATATTTGCAAATGACATATCTGATAAAAGGTTACTTTCCAAAATCTATAAAGAACTTATCACATTCAACATAAAAAAAATCCAAACAAACATATAATCCAGTTAAGAAATTGGCAGAAGACATGAATAGATACTTGCCCTAAGAAGACACCAGATGGCTAACAGACACATGAAAAGATGCTCAACATCACTTATCATCAGGGAAATACAAATCAAAACCATGATGAGATATCACCTCACACCTGACAGAATAGCTAAAATAAAAAACAGGTGTTAGACAGGATGTGGAGAAAAGGGAATGTCCACGCACTGTTGGTGGGAATGAAAACTGGTGCTGTCACTCTGGAAAACAGTATAGAGTTTCCTTAAAAATAGAACTACCCTATGATCCAGCAATTGCACTAGTAGGTATTTACCCAAAGGATACAAAAATACGTATTTGAAGGGGTACATGTGCTCCAATGTTGAAAGCAGTATTATCAGCAATAGACAAACTATGGAAAGAACCCAAATATGCACTGACTGATGAATGGATAAAGGAGATGTGTGGTATGTGTGTGTGTAACTGTGTGCGTGTGTGTGTGTGTGTGTGTGTGTGTGTGTTACATGTATACACTGTAAAACCTTGGATTGCATATAACTTGTTCTGTGAGTGTTCTGCAAGACAAACAAACATTTCTATTAACTTTTTTTATTTTTAACTAAAAACATTTTTTATTTGTAACTAAAAACATTTTCACTTGATAAATGAATGATGTCTTGCAATACAAGTAGTATGTGATGCTGAACATCACATGATCACAAATGAGCCAAAGGTTCTTGAAATTCACTTTTATAAACAAGTGCTTTGGATTACAAGTGTGTTTGCAGAACATGATTCTCGCAAACCAAGACTTTGCTATGCATGTGTATATATATATATATATATATATATATATATATATATATATATAAAATGGAATTATTACTCAGCCATCTAAAAGAATGAAATCTTGCCATTTGCAAAGACGTGGATGGAGGTAGAGTATATTATGCTAAATGAAATAAGTCCATCAGAAAAAGACAAATACCATATGATTCACTCATAGGTGGAATTTAAGAAACAGAACCAATAAACATATGAGAGTGGGAAAAAAAAGAAAAGAAGAGAAGGAAACAAACCATTAAAAACTCTTAAAGATAGAGAATAAACAAGGTTGGTGGAAGGAGGTAGGGGGGCAAAGGGCTAGATGGGTGATGGGCATTAGGATGGCTCATTAGTGACAAGCACTTGGTGTTGCATCGAAGTGATGAATCACTGAATTCTACTCCTGAAACCAATATTCCACTGTATATTAACTAAATAGAATTTAAATAAAATTTTGAAACAAAAAAATTAAAAATTAAAGACAAAATAAATATTGGCCAAATCCTTAACAGGCATCTCACGAAAAAAGATATAAACATGTTAAATAAGCATATTACAAGATGCTCCATAATAGGGCAATGAAAATTCAAACAATAATGAGATAAAATATTTCCCTATTAGAATAATCAAATTGTGGACCACTCACAACATCTGGTGAAGATGTAAAACAGCAAGAACTCTCATTCATTGCTGGGAGGAAATGCAAAATGTTACGGCCACTTTGGAAGACAGTTTGGTGGTTTCTAACAGAACTAAATATCCTCTTAGTATATGATCAAGCAATTGTGCTTCTTGGTATTTACCCAAAGGAGATGAAAACTATGCTCACACAAAAACCTGAACACAGATGTTTAGCAGCTTTATTCATAATTGCCAACACTTGGGAGCAATCAAGATATCCTTCAGTAGGCAAATGGATAAAGAAACTAGTACATCCAGACAATGGAATAGTATTCAGTGTTAAAAAAGAATCAAGCTATCAAGCCATGAAAAGACATGGAGGAAACTTCAATTGCATATTATTAAGTAACAGAGGCCCATCTGAAAAGCTACATGCTGTATGATTCCAGCTACATGATATTTACTGAAAGGCAATACTATGGAGAGAATAAAAAGATCAGTGGTTGCCAGGGGTGAGGGAGAGATGAATGTGTAGAGCACAGAGAATCTTTAGGGCAGTGAAAATACTCTCTGTAATATTATAATGATAGATATATGTCATTATACTTTTGTCCAAACTCATAAAATGTACAACACCAAGAGTAAATCCGAAGATAACTACGAACTTCAGATGGATATGATATGCCAACGTAGGTTCATCCATTATGAAAGTATACCATTCTTGTGAGTGATGTTGATAATAGGGTAGGGGGAGGGCTATCCATGTGTTGGGACAGGAAACTATACTTTCCTCAATTTTGAGGAAAATTAAGGAAATCTAAAACTACTCTAAATAAAACTTATAAAAATGTTAAAGAATATTAATGTGACTTTTAAAAATAGGATGGGTTTATGGAAGCAGTAATCAGTCATGAAGATGAGAATATAGGAAGAGAATAAATAAACGGACAGACTTATTTCTTGAGTGATGACCCGATTCAAGACATACACAGCATGGCAGGTTTATCTGTTAACTGGGATTCTGATAGAATCAATCCCAACTATCTCCTTCTGTAATGGGTGTTGAGGACTATTACCTGAAATCTATAGAAATCTGCATCTGAGGAATATTTGTGTGTCTGCACTGGCACTCAGTGGAATTAGTTCTCACGTCATTTTAGAAACTTTACATGTGTGGTTGTGTTTGTGTGTCATGTGGGTGTGTGTTTAAGGAGTCCTGGACTAGTGTGCTTGGGAGAAATTAACCTATTCCATTAACCATGCTACCTAAACACAGTCATCACTTACTTAATGAGGAATTAGTAACTGGAATAGAAGCTCCCAAATTAAAGATTCACTTTACACTTTGTAAGAAGACTGTTTATTTATTCTCAATATTTTCTTCTTTTATCTTCATGAAAACTTGGGTAATGTGCCCGACATCTCATGGAGTTCAAGTACTGGTTCCATATAGTAGCAATTATTTGACTCCCTGATAATCAAGTTAGCAATTACTTGACTTCCCAATCCATAGTATTTGCAACTCCTGAGGGCAGGGGGTCACATTAAAATTTTTATAACTCTGAAACTTAAAATGGTAACATAGCTAACAGAAGTTCTTAGAAAAGATTTATTGAATTAACAAATAAATCTAGAAATAAAATACTGGAAACTATCGATGACATATTTTAGCCACGTATCAGATAACATTTTCAAGAGCATGGTGTTGGAAGTCACAGTTTACCACTTTTGTCCAAGATCTGAAAGGCCAGGTACTGTGCCCTGCATAATAGAAAATACTAGAACACAATTAATCCAAGGGGAATCTACTTCATGACAACTCCCACACCTGGAAGTATATTGCAGTTAGGAACTACTTGAACATGAAAAGTGGAATGACCTTAATTAGTAAGATATAAGAACTTAAAAAAATGTAAAGTAATTTTACATAAATGTAATAGGAAACCATAGATAAGGGTGTTACTCTCAAAGAAGGAACTGCATTAAGACAATAAATGTTGAAAAGTCAATTCACTATCCATCTTTTTTCATTCCAGGGCCCACGAGAATATAAAAAGAAAGGTTTCAAATTCAGAACACTTTCAAGAAACAGAAAGAAACACTTAGGACCCTGTTCTTTGACATTTATGGTTAAAAACATAGCTAAGTGCTCTTTCCAAGCACTGATTTCCCATCACCTCTCCAAACACTTCAGTTATATTTACCTTTCCATGAGATTAGAGTTTGGTCAGTACACTCTGGAGAATAAACTGAAAAATGCTTAACACCGTCCTGACTCACACAAATGGTGTTAAATAAAGGCTGTACAAGTACATGTAGTTAGTTCATTGACTTCTTTAAAAACTCAAGCCTCTCCTTATTACTGCTATCACAGAGAACCCAAGTCTACCTTGAAAAATATTTTTGTAGTGAAAGCTTTTATAAATCCTGTAATATAATTTAAAAAGTAACAACATCAATGGTATAAAGGCTTTGCATTCTTAAAATATGTAATTATTTTATTTAGAACTAAGAATTGAGTGATAGCATTTTTGTTTTGTTTTGGTTTTGATGGGAGGGGGAAATCAGCTGAGAGAAACCTACTCAAGATTAGTAACTCCCTTGCATAACTGGGAATATATGTAAACCAAAAGGAATTGGGGATTATTTAAATTTCTTTGTTTCAGGTGGTCACTGAAGTTCTTCCCTCATACTCAGCCAAAGTATGCAGTTAAAACGACAATTTTATTCTAGCACTTCATGGAATACTGACTGAGAGCTGATTGTCAGTTTTAAAAAAATGAAAACCTTTTGTGCAATTTTGCAACACAAGTTTAATTATGGGTGTTTTGATGTATGCTGGAGAACAGTGTTGAATTGTTAACACAGTGTTAAATCTGTAACTGTACATTTGATCATGTGAATGTAATTTAGATATTAGATGTCTGTGCATTTCAGTAAGAAATACATTAATGGAATTAAGAAAATGGACCGTCCCTTATGAGGGCTTTATCAGAAGCCTTGTGACACTAACAAATCAGCTGTTACAGTGGCTTAAACAAAAGATACCTTCACTGTTGTTTTGGGTGTTCGTTCTGTGGTATATGACTCAGAGCTGAGAGAACTGTTTCCAGCTCAAGGTCCAAAGAAGTCATAACAGTTTCCAATATCTCTCAGACAGAAAGGGACAAAAAGCTAAGAGAGTATATGTGTTACTTTTAAGAGCATGAACCAAATGGCATATATCAGTACGTTCCAAGGACCTTTGTCCAGCACTGAGTTACATGGCTACAAGTAACAAGGGTGATATGAGAATGCAATGTAGGCTAAAAGTCATGTGCCCGAGACAGAGAGAAAGGAGTATTTACGGATAATCAACAGCCGCAGCCAAAGAATTACTTCCAAATTGTTAAGTCAAAATTCATTAACTTTTTTCCATATCCTCCCTTTATGTGTCTCAGGAACAGATTCTAAAGCATCACTGAAAAAATAAGAACTATTTAACTCTTATGACTACGTTTGTGTTTTACCCTCTGTAACTTTGCCCTTCAAATGCAACTATCCTATAAATCCTTAAACCTGTATCAAACCTAGCATTGTCTTCTCATACCATGTTGTTTCGACATTTTTCAATTTACCTTTTTTCTGCTATAAATTCAATATTCTCAAAATCACAATCTACAAAATTTTTTGAAACTTTTCATGATCTATTTCCTCAGCAATCCATCACAAGATTCTATCTCTATAACTCCAATGATTCCTCTTTCACTAAATTTATTAAAAACCTCCTCATCCCTCAGATGTCATTAGTCTCCTATTTCTCTGTAGGTCATTGTTTGTCTCCATTATTGATTCTTTTTCTTTTGTGAATCCTTTAAGCAATAGTGTTCTCCATTTTCACACTGAACCACTGATTTTTTAAACATAGCTCTGTTGGGTACTGTCATTATTTCCATGATCTGTATGACATCAACTCCCCCAAATCTGCAAATTTATTTAACTGCCCTGTTCCACACATAAGTGAGTTTTGAAAAACATAAGAATTTTTTGTCTTGTATTCTGCAAAATATGTAGCTAAACCACTTGTTCATAAATGTGGAGTTGTTAAAAAGCACATTTAGCACCAATCATTAAGCCTAAATAGCCACCTACTTTTCATGGGTGGCCTGATGAGGCAGATATTTTCCCTGCATAAATGCAAAATCAGTTCCTAGTTGCTTATCTTTAAAATTTACATAGCATTTAGTTGGAGGACCACCTTTGTCCACTAAAGGTCACATAAAATGGTCATGTTACCCAGCCTTAAAAAAGAACAGGCACTTTGGCAAGTGTCTGTTGTGCGTATAGGTGATGGTGAGGGAGGAGATAAAGCTTCCGCTTTGTTAAGTAGAAACCAGAAGCCTTCTGTGAGGGAATGGACAAAAACTCCTGTCCACTGAGTGTCAAATTTAAGGAACCTGGCTAAGATGGAACTGCGTGAAACCGGATGAAGACCCTGAAGGAAAAAAAAGAGCCCCTGGAATAAAATTCAGGGAAACATAAGTGGGATGAGTGGGAAGAATAGATTTTGTGAGGTTTGTGAGGCAGAGATCCTAACCAATTAGTGACCTGAACCAGTTTTTCTGGGAACAAATTTGTGCCAAGAGAAAGGGGATATGTCAGTGAATCAAAAAATTATGAACTTCAGAACCTTGGCCAGTTCGGCATAGCACTATCCCAACTACATCCTTGGGAAATGGGATGTTTCCTACAGTTGTAGGAGCAGTCACTACCATGAAGGTTACAGGAACACTGAGGTGGGGATTTCTATCCATTTCAGTGGTCAAGCTTGTGGTATTATTCTCTGAGATTCCTGGATGTGTGGTTTGGTGTCTGCCCTTAACTTTACAAAGTCCTTGGCCATTATTATTTTAAATATTTCTTCTGTTCCATTCTTTTTCTGGTATTTAAGTTATACATCTATTACATCTTTTGCTAGTGGTCCACTAATGTGAACACTCTGATCAATTCTCTTTTTTTTTCTCTTTGCATTCCAGATTGGAAAATTTCTATTGACCTCTACTCAAAGCTCACTGATTCTTTCCTTAGTTTTGTTAGGTATACTGATGAACCTGTTGAAGGAATCTGTGGTTTGTCACAAGTTTTTATTTTTTTTATAATTCTAGCCTTTGCTTTTCATGCTTTTCAGAGTTTGCATGTTATCTGCTTGCATTACTTATCTGTTCTTGCATGTGGTCCACTTTTTGCATGATGACCTTGAGGATACCAGTTATTTTAAATTCCCTTTCTAATAATTCCAACATCTGTGTCATATCCAAGTCTGGTTCTGGGGCTGCTTATTTCTTCATACCACACTTTTTCTTGCCTTTTGGCATGCCTCATAATTTCTCTTGTTGAAAACTGAATTTGTTATATATAAAAAGTGAGGTAAATAGGACTTCAGTGTATTTGTTATTATGGCCGGGAACTGGCTATAGCTCTAGATGCCAGAGGCTTCCAGAAGCCTTAGAATTGTTTTTGCCTCTCTTTTTGGCCTTGGGGTTTCTCTATGTATTGCCCCTTCCCCACTTGGTGTGCTCGCTCTCTCTTAAAACAAATAAGTAAACTTAAAAAAATAAAAGTAAGTGCTGTACTTAATTTGGTAACATATTGTACTTAATTTGGTAGCACATTTCCTACTACTGAGTGCAGAGCCTAGGCCAAGAGTTCTCTGAGGCAGAGGGCTTCTGCCTCAAGTCAGTGCAGAGTCATGGGGGTGAACAGGTTTCTTGTCCCTCTTCCTCCAGCAGATGGCTTTTGTCTCATATCAGAGCAGTGTCTGGTACACAGACATGCTGTTTGTCTCTCTGTGATAGTCAACCACTACCTTAAACTTAACACAGACTCCAGTGTGCAGAGAGCTTCCTCTAAGTTCTGCTGCTTTTACCTGGGAAATTCCTGCCTGTCTCCATCATGGAGGGACTTCTCCTTCAAGCCTCTTACCCAACCACTAACTTTCCTTGTGAATCATTGGTGGAGGAATATAGAAATGAGTTGTTGAGTGGTGGCTGGCTTCCCCTGTTTGGGGAATTTCCTGGGATTCTAAACCCTCAAGCTAGCCCACATCTATAAGACTTTGAAATTTCAGTTGCTTGATTTCCTGCTTCTATGGTGGGCACCTCTTCTCCCTTCAGATATGCTTAAAGCAAGCCACCTCATTTATCTAGTCTGCCCACCCTACCTCTCTGAATTGGCTTCAACTGGATTCACCCATTCTTTGGATTTCATTGCATCAGGGGGCCTTGCAACCTTAGTCATCTGATGAGCTTAAAAAGAAAAAAAAAAGATTTTGTAGGCTACTGAATTTTTTGTTGTTTTTGTTAAAGATGATATGGTATTCTCCTATTTTCTACATAATAGGAAGTAGAAGGCCAAGCAAAGCAAGCATGCTTAGATTTTTATTCTAAGCATTTCCAGACATAATGACTGGTATTTACATAGAAAATATGATTAACCATCTCCACAGGATAGTAAACCATTCTTTTTAAAAATTAAGTATGTGCATATGTATATGAATATATATATATTCATTTTTATATGTTCAGCTTATTGGACAAGGTAGGCCCCTTCATGGTCACCACCTGCTAAGTACCAGATTCAGTGTCAATTCCGTAACTTTATGCTGAGTGCAGTAGGGAATAGACTCCACTGAGGAGAGTGAAAGCTCACAAAAACAAGGTCAGCAAGAGATCACCCCACTGTTCCCCAGAAATACGTCTTGTGGCTAAGAGGCTCTACTATGTGTGCAATATGGGGTCAAGTTCATGAGGGAGTACAGTCCCCCTCAGTTGTACTTCTTTTATAGGAAATTAGGAGAAAGTATCAATTCGATGAAAGAATACCCAGGCAGTTTGGTTCCAAGCAAGTCTGGGTTCTGTTATCTTACCCAAATTTACTAATCACAAACACATTTCTGCTAAGTAACTTTGACAACTCTTCTTCTTCCAGTACTACCGACTGTTCCCTGACCAATAATGCCCCGTCAATAAGAAGTATTGTATCCTACATAAAATTAACTGCTGCCAAACATGCACACAGGTTTGTAGCAGAAGCCCATGAACGAATCTTACTTAAAGGATAGTAGCACATGCACCCAAGCACACATATCTGGAAGGCAAATAGGTTAGAGTCTCATTTAGATATTATGGAAACATGAGAGCTTTGGGGAACAATTTTAAATTTAATAATATAATTAGCTATAGCAGAAAGCTACAAATGAGATCTTCCTGTAAAGAAACTCGGTAAATTGCATCAAGATAACCCTAGTTGTTATTTAGATGCTTAAATAGAATTCTTTGAGAGAATTTCTTACGTTTTTATTCTGTACCCCTGCTTTATTTCTCCATTACGATGATTTTATAGTGAACATGCCTGCTTGTAAAGTAATTTTAGCAAATGTTTAAAAGTATCTTCCGGGCTGAGTGTATTAAGTTTTATATAAGCTGTGTTTTCGATGTTCTGCTTTATTGCGACTATGTCCATGGACCCTATAGTGTTTATGTAAGCTGCAGGCTACTGCCATCATCTTTAGAACATCTAGCCAACTGCTTTTATGTCTTTAAGATACTCTAACAGCCAAAATAACATTGGCAATAAGCACATCAGGAAATAAAGATACATTTCAGGAATGGACTTCCCTAAAATTCTGCCTCTCTGATGGTTGAATAGGCCCATAAGTGCTTTTGTAGCTTTTGCAGATAATCAAGAATGGGATTTCTGTTCAGATTTTTATTCTCAGAAGGAGCTTATTTTCACTTAGGAAAGAGAATATGTTCTGATAAAACCATATGTGTGATGGTTTCACTGTGTCAATGTTTATGGCAGTATTTGGACTTCTTTGATTGTTTTTGGAGGAAGGGGAAAATGACTGGTTAATTTGAACAGCTTCTAATTTACCTAAAAATTTGGGCTCGTTCTATACATTATCCCTCCCAGAATTCAAAGGAAACCAAAGAAGTATTTAAGTTCCATATATTTATTTCCCTTCTCCCCCTAAAATTTCAATCAATAGTATTATGCAATGAGAAAAGTAAAATAATTAAAAATGCTCTGATTTATAAAATAAAATGTTTTAGAATTTTATTTTTTTAATTTTTAAAAAGGTTTTTATTTAGTTATTTTGAGAAAGAGAGAGAAGGGCACAGAGAGAGAAAGAGAGAAACAGAGAGAGAAGGAGAGAGAGAGAGAGAGAGAGAAAGAGAGAGAGAGAGAAGCCCAAGAAGGCTCTGCACTGTTAGCACAGAGCCCGACGTGGGGCTCGAAATCACAAACTGTGCAATCATGACCTGAGTCAAACCAAGTCGGACACTTAACTGACTGAGCCACCACACAGGCGCCCCTTAGAATTTTAAAAACAGGTGTACACAACAGAGTTTTGGCAGAAACCTAGGCATCTAAGATTTAGAAGACTGGAATAGGAGGATATTGTAACTTCTTTTTCATTTTCTAATCCTCTACATTTTCTGTGCATTTTATTTGTATATATGTGTATTTAATTTTGTAACCTGGATAGAATTAGATGGTAAGAATTCGAATTCTTTATCTTTCCATTATTTATTCGTTAGATTTCATCTAAAGCAACAAAAATTCAGAAGTACACTTTTGTATTCGAGTAATATAGCAGATGCAAACTATAACAACTGCAACTACAATAACTTTCATGGTGATGGGCACTAACAAGGACAATGAAATAAATGACTTAGCCTGAGAAACGAAGCGTATTATGCTGTTCCCAATTATATAGCAGTCTTTGGTTATTATGCTTATAAATATTTATAAATTTTAAAATGGAATGTTCTAGTTTTACAATTCTGCATTACTATAAATATGAATTTTATTATTTTGAGGGGCCAAAAGTGGGGTTACATATATTACATTTTTTAAGAAGACTTGATACATATAAATCTTGACTTACGGCTAATAATATAAATCAATATTTCTGACATGAATGTTATATACTAGAATATAATTCTTATTGAAGAATTTCAATAGAATTATTTAATAGTAAATGTATATTAGGTCAAATATGTATCTTAAAATTACTGCTATCATGATCTAAGGGAAGGTTAAACTATCTTCTAGAACTATATACTTTTATTTAGCATTGTATACATCATGGCCTCTCATGATATTTAGTGATGACACACAAAAAAGAGGCTTTCTAACCACTCATTGTATTCTAAAAGATAATTTTTAAACCTTTCAAATCAGATGCACAAAAGAATAGCACAGCGTACAAAATAAGGAAAGAAAATGATGACATGAGCAAAATAGAGGGGAAACATTTAGTTTTTCACTTATACTTGATAAGAGAAGAAAGCAGAAGTACTTCAACATGGCACTTTCCTTTACTCATAAATATTATTGCATATTTGGGACTGCACTGGTTCAAATTTAACCAAATAAATTTTTCTCTCAATATCAGTTTTCTATAGTCTTTGAAAAGTGAAAACAATGAAATACAGTGACATAAATGGTTAATTCTTAGAGAAATATATATTGAAAACTCAGTCTTTACCATACACTATAGTAGGCATTTGAGATGTAGCTATGGTTGAAGTCCAGGAAATGAAAAAGTTCACAGTCTAGAACTATAATAATGACACCAACAATATAAGCTAGTATTTTTCAATACTAGCTAATATTTTTAAATAATAGGTATGTTACATAAATTATAATAGTGAACTCTCAAAGTAACCCTGTGAGAAGACATCACCAATATATCCACTTTACAGCCAAGGACGCTTCGTTGCTCAAAGTTAGACATTTTCAGAGCTGGAATGTATAACTAGAAGGCCTTAGCCTCTTTAAAATATCTCCCTACTAAATTAGGATAATTCACACAACAGCCTTATGTTCTGAGCTAGGATTTTTGTGTATATTTTGCTTTTCTTCAAGTTTTTATTTAAATTCCAGTTAGTTAACACACTGTGTAATATTAATTTCAGGTATAGACTTTAGTGATTCAGCACTTACGTACAACGACCAGTGCTCATGGATTTTTGTGTACATTCTTACTTACATTTCTCCTTTAATAAATCTCAGTGACTGCTGTTTTCCTATTTGAAAATGTGGAGTCAGGTTGTTCAAATCTCAAGATTCCTATTTAATGACTGCAATCAAATTTAGAGAGTCGAAATACTAAATGCAAACTAGAAATCTTGGGGGCAAGAAAAGAGATTAAAATTAGCATATACACATGAAAGTTAAAAACATGTGCAAAAAAGCGTAAGAGATACACAAAAGATGGCTTACTGGGAAGAGCCTTAAAATAAAGGAATTAGCAGAGTGAACACAACCACATTATCATACAGTTTGGATTAGGCATGGTTGGTGTAACTTTACCATGGCCAATATTTTATTAGAACAAGGCTCCATCTCTATAATGCTCAAAGTGTTTTTAGAGTTAGGAGTATTGCAAATATCGTTGTAGCTTCATTTATGCAGACTTCAGTTTTTGTTTGTTTTTTAATTGAGCTACTTTGGACCTTCTAAGTCTGCTGCTAAGCTAATAATATAAAGATTGAGGAAATGAGCATCCAGGTAGGTCAGAATGGTCTCCTCTCAGCTCCATGAGCTACCTGCACTTTCTCAAGCCAGACAGTCTAGGGAAGAACAGGTATGTATATAAAGGTCAGTTCTATCTTTCTAAGCTCTTTCTTAACCTTAATTGCATTTGATGCCATGATTATTTCCTCGGTTGCCCAAACACAGCTCTGAATCATTTCAATATTTTTATTTCCCTTATAGAATGGCTGTTTTCTAAATATGTCAAAGTCTATTCTTCTCGTTTACTATTATCTCCACCTTAGTTCACATTCTTATGACTTTCTTCTAATAATTGCAGTAATCCTTGATGTGATTTTTCCATCCCATTACACTTTTTTGTTCACAGCTGTTTTTAAACCACTACCAATATTACATTTCTAAGGACAAAAGAAAAAAAAAACAACCACAAATACTTAGAATACTTGACTAAACTTCCTTCCCCCACTGCCCATTAGAGAAGGGTTGAAATAAAGCCTTGCAAACATCATGAAGTGAACATATTCTGGGATACTGGATGAGAATAAGGAAGTAGGTATGGCTTGAGAAATGTGAGCAGACATGTGAGGGGAGTAGTAAGAGCACCTGTCAAAGAGGTAATGGGGCCAGTTTTTAACAGAACTTTGGTGACGGTGAGGACTTCAGTTTTACTGTGGATCTTTAGAAAGAGAGGGGTGGCACAAGAAAATTTATGTGTCATTGGGATCACTCTGGAGGCTCTATTTTGTAAATAGACAATATGAAGGGTTCAGGAGAAGAAAAACAATTATGACACAATTATAATAATCCATGTGCAAGATGACGGTGGCTTGGCCAAATGGTAGTGGTGAGGGTAGGGAAAAAGAGAAGATTCTCTTGTGGTTCTAAATAAATATCCAAGAAAATAAGAGCACAGATTTATATCTGTCTTAAAATCATGCAAAATATGGAATGTGATATATGTGTGAGACAAGTAAATAAGAAAACTGACCAGGCTCCTTCTTGTGATCAGTAATGGTGAGAATGCTGAGTCAGAGTGGTCAAGTTTGTATTATCTTTGTGTTTACCAGAATCATTTTACAAGTTGTGCATCAATTAAGATTTCTTCGGACAAATAAGACTACTTTACCATCATCTCAGTACATCTCAGTACACTCAGTACATCTGAGTGAAATAAAATGTCACCTCCTTCAGTATCTCTTATTAATAATGGTCTGATGGTTTTCCTTCCTCTTGATTCTCTTTCTCAGTAACAGTGAATGCACTGATTGATAATAGGGATAGAAGAGGCAAAGTTGTGAAGAGAAATTGATCACTCCCATAAATTTATTCCATAATACATTTTAATTCAGACATAGTGAAATAGGTTGGAATATCCCACTTCACATGATACTTTTCTCCCTTAATGGAATGTGTATGTGGGGGTGGTGGGATGTAATGCACAAATTCTTACCACCGTTTTTTGATATCTTGAATAAAAGAGTGTTCACAATATTAATATTTTGAATTGCCCCTTTGCTTGATGTGATGGTTGATTTCATGTGTTAACTTTATTTGCCATTGGGTGTCCAAATAAACATTGTTTCAGGGTGTGTCTGTGAAAGTGTTTCTGGAAGAGATTAGCATTTGAATTGGTGGACTCAGTATAAATGGCCCTCCCTAATGTAGGTGGGTATCATTCATTCTGTTGAGAGCCTGAAAAGCACTAAAGGTAGAAAGAAGGCATTTATCCACTCACCCCCTTTTGTTTCCTGTATCACAGTTTGAGCTGGGACATCTCATCACATCTTCTGTCCCAAGACTGGGATTTACACACTGACTGACTCAGTTCTCAGGTCTTTGGACTTGGAATGAACTACATTTCTGGCTTCATGGATCTCTAGCTTGCAAATGACAGACTGGATTGTGGGACTTTTCAGTCTCCATAATCACATGAGCCAATTCCTCATAATGTCCCATTATATATATACTGTATGTATATTTGTGTTACTTATATATTCATGTTATATATGTGTTATATACATATATCTGCTACATATCTATATATATTCATTTATTCTTTTGGTTCTGTTTCTCTGGAGAACTCGCATTAATGCACTTGGCATCCTTGAGGCTTTTTATCCCAAAGGGAAGTAACTGTGAGGTATCACGATGGGTAAAGGATAGGCATGAATAGCTTTTGGGAATGGAGAATGATTGTTATGAAGGAAGGGATCAGAAGAAAGACTGACATCATGCTTTGAGACAGGTGCATTCTCAGGTATAGCTTGAGAACAAGTAAATATGAACTTCAAAAACTTGGAGCTGTTCTTTTTTTTTTCCTCTCCTAATATTCTACATGCCTTGCCTACTCTATGAAAATATTTAGAGACTCAATACAATACTTGCATATTTGTATGCTGCTGCCCTGGAAATTATGAGAGACAGTCTTTTGCTCAAAAACATGTACTTTCTCAAGGAGGCAGCAGAGAGAAGCATATTTAACAATTCAAAATAATGAATTCTTAGGGGATTATAATAAATTCATCTGCAAAAGAAAACCTAGATGCATTTCTGGATAAGCAGATTGAGGAGTGGGAAACCTATTTCTAGCTCTCCTATCACAAACTTTGATAGTTATCAATTTCAGGAACCAATCTATCTGGAAAATACAGCCATATCTTGAAGAAAGCACCATGATGCTAAAAAAATATTTCTACAATTTAACTTAGGAAAACTTTGTTCATTCCCTCACCCAGTGCTGCCTTTAATGAGACACAGACTTAGAAAAAATAGGTACTGCTGGATATAATTAAATTGTAGGAAAAAATATTTTTTTTGCACTGAAACTAAGTGTTACCTTTTCATAGACTGACTTAGAAAAAATATGCAATTCGCTGTAATGAAATAAATTTTAGTCTATTTGTATTGATTGATATATATTTCTCTGTGGGCTTTCATCTGAAATCTGTTCAACAGCCCATGTGAACTGAAATCAAATGCATCGTTAATAGCATCTATAATATATTTGGCAGCAATTGGCTACCTGTTTCTTTCACTAAAGTTTATCCATGGAAGTAAGTTGCTTTTAAAATGGATATCTAAAGTACATTTAATTAACAAAACAAATGCAGAAATAGGGATTCCTTTGTCACATTAATTAAAAAAATAGTTACTTTCAATAGTATTGTAAAGGTGTCAAATCCCTGGGTTATAGTTGTAACCTGCTAATTAATCTGTTATTCAGTTTTATTATCATTCTCTATGACTACTTCTTCTTAATTTACTGAATCTGTGTTTGCATCATCATGACTTCCCTTACCAATTTGATATATATTTCTAGAATGAAGCAGATCATCTTAACTCTCAAGGTCTTATTAATTGGTTGGTTTTTGTTTTGTTTTCTGTTTTTGCATTGTCATGGCAAAATGACAACTGTGGAGAAAATTTATACACATTATACATTGAATCTTTTTACAGTAATATGTCACATAACAGTAGTAGCCTATCAACTCCAACTCACTAATGTGCAGTTAAAAGGAATATCAGATCATTTTGCATTCTTCAGGATGTCAGCACCATATGTTACCACTAAATAATTATGGGTGGTGTCAGTTCTGTTAACTGGGACAGAGTGGAACTCTGGACTCTAGGAGTCAGCGGAGGATGGTGAGTTATGGCACATAACCATCACAAGAGAAATGAAAAATCAATTGACTTGGATAGAGTGTTCAAATTTCCAAAGTTGGCAAAAAGACAAATCTATGCACATTATGGAAGAGTTCACTTACAGAAGGCCAAACTGATTTTGGTCAAAGAGAATGTCGTAATGAAAATCCAATGACTTGGATCTAAGCATGTAAAGAGAACTAAATTCTCAGAGGGGGACCCATACAATTAAAGAGGCAAAGTGGAACATGAAATCTAAAGCCTGTTAAGAAACATGCAATAAAAACATATGTTTCCAGATTAGGTGTCAAAGACACAAGTTTGTTGCACATATGATAACAACCATGCTCAGAGTCTGCTCTCAAGAAAAGAGAGGAAAATTTTTCATATAATTACAAGATCCATTATGTAATTTTTGGTAATAGGTACTAGGGTCAGGTGTAGAGGACTGAAGAAAAAGAATCCTATCTCATTTACAGGCAATGGCTTTCAAGGACCTCCAGGCTTACCTCCCCAATCTCACCTTCTACAGTCTCCTCTCTCTGTATCAAGAACTCTTGTGTCCTTGCCATTCTTCATGTTCCAAGAACAGTTTCAATATGGACCTTTGAACTTTCTTTCTCTCTCCTCCCCCAATTAATGCTTTCCCAAATGATATGCCGAGCTCACACCCTTATTTCTCTAAAGTCTCTGACTGAATGTTACCCTCACATGATACCTTTAATGGATACCATATGTGCAAACTATAACCCAAAATAAAGTAGGGATATTGATTCACATTAGATTTTATGTAAATGAAAACTAGATCTTTATTTAGTTCAGCCATTGAAATTTCCAGGTTGCACCAATGTCCTAAATGTCTTAATATTGTCTGTCCCTTCCTACTTTCAAGCAATAAGATAAAATCAAATATGGCTGAGTCCAACCACTACAAGAACTGATTCTGAATCCAGTTTCTATAGAATGAATGTATATGTAAAGTCAAGATATTTAATTCACTTGAAAGACATTTACCTTCTGTAGGAAATGCAGAATAATATAAAATTTGAAATGTGCTTATACAGGCATGTAGATTAAGATTGGATTTGTAAATCATATTTATACTACCTTCTTCTCCTTGAGTAAGTCTTAAGGTCTTTTGATTGCTCACTTTCCACTTTTTGTAGATGAACTAATAACACTGCATCAAAAGCTTTTGGCAGAAATGAACTAAGATGATATTTGCAAAACTTTTAAAATAGTATACAGTCACTAAATTACATGTTTTCATGATGTCTTGTAGGATTATAAAGCAGTAGCAGTACTAAAATGACAATAATTACATATGCTGTACGTATAGGAGTACTGTGAATAGTAAATTATATATTTAAAATGCTCTTAAATGTATATGAGGTGTTATGCATTTTTAAAGATATTCTTTGGGAGTTTTGCCTGAAGATTGTGATTAAACTTAGTTAATTGTTCTGGCCATATATGTGAACACATTCTTTACGGTACTGGCTTCTTCCTTCTGTATTCATTATTTGGCATTGTTATTTTTGAACAGTCTATGGACATATAGAATTTGGGGGGAGTGCTACCTGATTAATTTTGTGTTGTATGTGCTCATTGTATTGAGACAGGGCAAGATTTTGTTCCCATTTCTTTATTCAATCAAAGCAGTTCCACTTTTATGGATTGTGTTAGTATTAACTTTAATTTAAAAAAAATCTTCAAACTTAAAAATAAATTACCTTTTAGTAATAAACAGAAACCTGTATAGTTAAACTTTCCCATAGATAATACCTATAAAAGCTATATAGAGTATTAACAATATTGTAGGGGAACGTGGGTGGCTCAGTTGGTTGAGCACCTGATTCTTGATTTCAGCTCAGGTCATGATCCCAGAGTTGTGAGATCAAGTCCTGCATTGGACTCTGTGCTGAGCATGGAGCTTAAGATTCTCTCTCTCTTGGGGTGCCTGGGTGAGTCAGTTGGTTAAGCCTCCAACTTCGGCTTAGGCCCCTTGCAGTCTGTGAGTTCAAGCCTGCATCAGGCTCTGTGCTGACAGCTCAGAGCCTGGAGCCTGCTTCAGATTCTGTGTCTCCCTCTCTCTGTCTCTCATGCTCTGTCTCTCTTGCTCTCAAAAATAAATAAACATAACAAAATTTTTAAAAAAAAATCTCTCTCTCCTCTCCCGCCCCTCTCCCCTACTAGCACCCCTGCCAAATAAAATAAGAAATATTTTAATTAGGTATTGATCTAAAACAGGAAGAATCTTGAGAAGGATGACCCATAAAAGACAGGAAATGCACCATGTGGGATTTACACATTTTCAGGATTTTGCTGGAGGGCACTCCCTGATTTCTGTGGTACAGGGGGTAGGAGGTCAGCATACAGACTTTGAAACTGGTATATTAGCTGGTAAATTAAGTAGAAAAATCCCTTTAAAAAAGCGGTTGCACATGGAATAAGTGACAAAGTCTACATATAAAATATGCAAAATTCATGATTAAATACTGATTTAGTTAAGCATTAATGAAATAAAGAAAGCAGTGAGAAGCTGGAAAAAATGCAGAGTTTCAGTTGCTGCCCATCATAAAAGAAACAGAGCTTGAAGTTTGAGTCCAACTAATTTAAACTCACTGCTTGAACAAATATCAGTACACTTAAAGAGAATATAAGTAAATAGAACCAGAACCACACAACATATTTACATTGCCCAACATGCAATAAAAAATATTAGTAGTCACGTGAAGAATCAATAAAATAGGACTCATACTCAGAAAACAAAGAAGTCAACAGAAATGATTCCCAAGAAGACATACATGCTAAAATTATCAGAGAAGGGATTTAAAGCAGGTATTATAAATATACTCTAAGTCCTAAAACAAAATTTATTTACAATGAATAAATATTTGGGGGAATATGAGCAATAAAGCTAAAAAACAAAGGAAACCCTATAAAAAAACTAAATTAAACAACATAAGTAAAATTAAAAATTCCTTGAGGGGCTAAACAGCAGGGAAAAAAGTCCATGAACTCAAAGATAGATCAGTAGAACTCCTACAATATAAAAAAATAGAAAATAAATATATTACATTAACAAAAACTCAATGATCTGTAAGGCAATTAAAAAAAATCAATAGAATTATATTCTTATTATATGTAGAAGAGGAAGAAAATGAATATGAAGAAAAATTCAATAGTCAAGTTTTCTAAGATAGGTGTATTTAGACTCCCAAAAGAAAAAAGAGAGGATATAGAAAAGTAACTTTGAAAAAAATAACGGCTAAATGTTTTTCAAATCTGATGAAAAGTCTAAACATATGGATTAAAAAATAGTGCACTACAAACTGGGTAAATACAATCATAGCAAAGCATATCAGAGTTGAATTGACAATATCCAAAAATAAAGAGAAAATCTTTAAAGAAGCCATAGGAAACTGTCACATTATATAAGGGGGTATAAGGATATAAATGACAGCTAACATCATCAGAAGCAATAGAGGCCATTCTCCATTCAAAGCTACCAAAGCTTTTGGACAAATGGCTGATGCCAGGACCGCCACATATAAAATACTAGATGATATTATTACATCTTGTTTGGGTCAGGAACATGAAAAAAGTTCAAGGAAGAAACTAGGGGAATTCTCAGAAGGATCCAAAAGTGAGCTAGAAGAGCTCCTACTAACCATATTAAGGACAGTTTAATGTCCCACTGAATAGAATGCAAATGTATGAGTTGATATAAACATATATACACACACATATACATATATAGAATGAAAATCTCTTCCTTACAGAATTTCAACTAAACTATATTTACAAATATAGTATAAAAATAGTTGTAATTTCAGTAACAAATAAATTAGAAATCAATGGTTACTAAAACAGTTGAGTGATACTTTGACAATGAACAAGACATCTGCATAGTTGCTAAAGATATTCAAACATTATTTAATAATTACAGAGAGAAAAATAGTAACTTTACGGTGGAGAACATGGCAGATACCACCTGAATCTGGTCACCAATCTGGACCTAACTAATTCCACTAAGAGGAACAAAGCAAAATCATATTTCCTATACAGTACCCTGAAAAAAGATACATTACTTCGTGGTATTCCTGCTATCACTCACACACACACACACACACACACACACACACACACACGTCAACTACAAGGAAAGAGCAGGCAAACACAAACTGATAGATATTTTACAAAATAACTAATTTCTGTTCAAAATATCAAGGTTAAGATACAAAAAAAAGGTTGAGAAACAACTCTGGAATAAAGAGACATACATAAGTGAGTCACATGATGATCCTATGAGATTCTGGAAGGGAGAAGATAGCTACTAAGGATAATATTGGGAGAACTGGTAAGATTCCATTACGGGCTATGGGTTAAAATTGGAATACTATGAAATGATGGAACCATTTTTCTTGGGGACAAAATTTATATTGGCAAAAAACCCTCACGCAATCAAAACAATATTTGAATGTATATTTTAAAAAGCTTAATGGGAAAATCTATGATGAACAAAGTATCCATTTTAAATAAGTATAAGATATTTATGATTTTTCCTTTTTGCCTTAGGCTCCAGTATGACTTGGTAAACATTAGTTGTATCAACATTAAATTATCTAATTTCGTCAACCGTTCTAAGTTTATTGAAGAGAATATACTTCCTAGGAAATATATAATGAAGAAAATTGGGATAAAGGGTCAGGCTATCTCTTACTGCAGAGAATAAAAAATGGCCCCCAAAGATATATTAAATTCCTAGTCCCCAGAGCATGTGAATATTACTTTATATTGTAAAACATGTGATTAAGTTATGGATCTAGGAAGGAAGAAGATACCCTGTATTAACAGAGTGGGCCCTAAATGCAATCATATCTCTCTTTACAGGAACGGGATCCAGATGGAGTTTTGGAATGGAAGCAGCCGCAGTGTAAGAAAGCGAGACTGAAGGGATATGGCCACAAGCCAAAGAATGCAGACAACTACCAGAAGCTAGAAAAGACAAGGAATGGATTGTCCTCTAGAGTCTCTAGAGGTAACACAACACTGCTGAAATCTTTTTTTTTTATTTTTTTAAATATTTATTTTTGAGAGAGAGACAGAGAGCGAGTGGGGAGAAATAGAGAGGGAGACACAGAATCCGAAGCAGGCTCCAGGCTCCAAGGTGTCAGTACAGAGCCCGACGTGGGGCTCAAACTCACAAACCACGAGATCATGGCCTGAGCCAAAGTCAGACACCTAACCAACTGAGCCACCCAGGCACCCCACTACTGCTGAAGTCTTGATTTTAGACTTGTAAATGCCAGAAGTGTGAAATAATAAATTTCTGTAATTTCAAACCATCAACTTGGGTTTTAAATCACTAAATGGTTAACTTGCTATGGCAATCACAAGAAATGAAATCATTTACCCTTAAATGGTATTGGTGATAGGATGACTGATGATACAGAAGAAGGAGGGGGTGGAAAGAGTAGGAAGGAAGAGAGAGAATATAACTAAAATGGGGTGCAATGCAAACAACTGCTAAATCTGGGTAGAGTGTATATGAAAGTTCTTTGAACTATCTGTAACATCTGCATGTTTGATAAATCAGAGCCAACTTAAAAAGTTCAATTGGAAAATCTGACATATGTTATTTTCTCTGTTTAAATAACCATGGCATACGAACTTCTTCTCTATATGTATCTTTAAGTCTTATATTTGTCATTTAGCTATAATATTCTTAGTGGTGTTTATAAGCATATTATTATAGTACTCAAAGGATGAATTAATTTACCAAGGGAGAATTCTTCTCCCAGGGAGACCAGCTGACTGGCTGCTTACCAACAATGTCTTCTCCAATAGACTTCAAACTTCATAAATGTTAAGGAAAAACAAAACTATGACTATTTTTTTCATCAAGCATGATTCCAGGCACAAATAAGAATCCCATTACATATCTGTGGAAAATAATCAATGAATAGATATTATATATAAATAACCAAAGCAATATTGTTTATTTCTTTCAGAGAAGTTGGTAATGTTTTCTGTCATATTTCTGTTAGGTAGAAATATATTCTAACTAGATCTTTTCATCTTTTCCCTATGTGTTTGCCTGTGGATTTATTTTTGCAACCTTTCATAATATTCACATCAAGATAATGAAGAGAGAGGATTTTTATGAAATGCCACAATAATAAGGCTCTATGGGAATACTGGTTTCTAGAACATAGAGGAGAACCCCAGGGCTCAATCATTTAATGTAAAAGGACTAACGGGACCAAGGATTAAGCATCAAGAAGCTCTGTCATTTTCTATTTGTGACTCTCATTAGTGCCTTAATCTATAATATACCAAATATTATAGTATTTTATTTCATTTAATCATTTTAGTAACTCTTTAAGGTAAATATGATGACACATAATTTTAAGATGATAAAACTGATATTCAAAAGTTTTAATAGTCACCTTCTGTGACACACAGGTCATGTGTGGCAAAAAGACTGGACTTCTGGCTGCCTTTTCTGAAAAGTTAGGCACCTATACGCTGTATTATTTCAGACTTCCAAAAAAAATGAATTATGAGTAGATACTTTCTCAGGTCCCCTTTCAACATAAATTTGAATGACTATGAGGCTTGCCAAAGGTTAAATTAATAGTAGAGAAGAGTAGTACCCAAAGTCTTTGATAGGTTTTAGTTTGAACACACACAAAAGTAGTCCAGGTCCTAATTCCATTACCTGTGAATGTGATCTTATTTGAAAATAGTGTCTTTTCAGATGTCATCAAGAATATCAAGAAGAGCTCATACTGGATTTAGGCAGGGCCCAAATGATTGATAGCTCATGTCCTTAAACATAGATGATACCAGTGGGGAGAACGTGTGAAGACAGAGGCAGAGACGAAGATGACACAAGCCGAGGAATACCAAGCATCACCTGTAGCACCCGAAGGAGCAGGTGATCGCTCAGGGCCTCTAGAAGTAACAACTCTGCTAATACCTTGATTTCAAACTTCTGGACTCCACAACTGTAAGAGAATACATTTCCATTCCTTTAGCCACATGATTTCTAGAATTTTGCTATGGCAGTCCTAGGAAACCAATCACTTGTTTACAGCAGAAAAATTTCAACTCTTAATATTGGGTTTATTTATTTTCAGATATCCCTGAGTATTTTCTTCATGTATCAGAGCAATATCATTTTATGGTATCAATTACGCTGATTGTAAAAAAGACAATTAACTGATAAAATCTTGATTAAAGATATCTGTATTTGTAGAATACAAGTTAAATAGAAAATAATCAAATAAAAGTAAAGCACTGAATTCTAGAACATGCTGTCACTATTATCAATTAAATTAATTAGATTCTAATTTAATTAATGATTTCTTATATTTTAATATATTGGAGTTACTAGTTGTATAAACAAGGGTCTACATAAAGGGATTATTCTGAGGATATTTTTAAAATAAATTTAAACATTTTAGTATATGTATCAATTACTCACTGCCACATAAAGTTACACAAAACCACAGAATCTTAGTAGCAAACAATAATCCATGTATGTTTTTCATATATATGGGGTCATCTGGGTTCTCTTCTATGTTCTAGAAACCAGGATTCCCACAGAGCCTTATTATTATGACATTTCATAAAAATCCTGTCTTTTCGTTATCTTTATGTGAGTATTATGAAAGGTTACAAAAATAAATCCACATGCAAACACATAGGGCATCTCTATTTTGGCTGGGCTCACTCAAATGTCTAGACATGTCTGGGGATCAGCTAGCTTCATCTGTCATTCCACAGATCTCTTATCCTCCAATAGGTTACCATGGGCCTCTGTCATATTTTCATGGCAATCGCAAAAGCTGAAGAGCAAGCATAGGCACTGAAGGAGGCCACTTAAGGTTTAGATTTAGAAAAGACATGCTGTCATGTCTTCCTTGTTGTACTGACCAAGCAAGTGGCATGATCAAACCCAAAGTCAGAAAGAAAGGGCACTACAAAGAAATAGAGCAAAGGTACACGGCATGGGGAGGGGTGAAGAACTGGGATATTCAATAAAACTTATCATGTTTGTTAAGAAGAGATCCCAGTCTCAATTTGATTGTCTCTTGTTTTTGTCAGTCAAATGAACATCCTTCCTGCCTACAGATCTCCAAAATACACCCCATGTCTTAAACAGCAGAAAATTTCTATCAATGTTGTTAATACTTCTCAAACTTCAGGTGTACACAAACTATATAAAATTGATTTTCTTCCTATGTCCATTTCCTTTTCTTTTATCTCTAGGTTTCTGAATATCAAAATGAGTCACCACAGGAACAATAAATGTGGTTATTAAGAATAATTTAGAAGACTTAGTCAAGCACCTTGGTCACCAGAGAAAGGAAATAATTAAAATATTATTGTTTCAAACCTTTCTTCCAACACTTTCCCTCTTTTAGTTTACCTGGCAATTAAGGATTAGATCACAGGCATTTACAACTGGCACAGCTGTGAAGTTAGAACATTGCACCCCTCAGAAAATGACAAAACTGTAACAATACTGCATTAAATCTCAAGAGTCAATGGCAGAAACTGAACACTAGAGGTAGGACACAGGAAAGAATCCTATAAAGTGATGAGCCTTACAAGAGGCAATGCACGTTCTGCTTTTCAACAAAAGGTAAAGAGTAAAATCAATTACAGACATGCTCCTATTTGTATCAAAATTTTGGATTATATAATGAAAATCTAATGCTTCTTAAAGACTTGTAACAAAAAAAGCAACCCCTGGGCCACTGCAGTGGGAAAATTCTTTATCCACAGTTCCAGGAAGCAACCAATTCAAGTCTCAATTCAATTCAACCATCTTTTCCGCCCCCTCCAATTTGCCTTCTTAATTTTTCATTATTTCACATTATCTGCTTCCTAAAATAAACACTGATATTTTCTTACATCCCCCAAATCCTCACCTTCACATGCATTTCTCTATCTATCCTCCAGTATGGCTCTTGTTACTGCTTTAGCTAAAGCAGTTAATGTTCAAGGTTTACATCATTATGAATACACTTTTATAAGGAGGAAGCTCAGTGTTTGTTTGTTTTCAGTTATCATATTTTCTTTCCCGGAGTAAACATATATTTATTATTTTCCTGGAGTAAACAAATTCCTCAGTTAAGTTTTCTATGTAGTTTTCACAAATCCATTCCCAGATTCTGATGGACAGATCTCTTGCTTACACATGACAGAGAATGAGTCAGTTTAGTTTCCTTTTGTTCTTCCTTTCGGAAGTGATTTTCCTCAGAATTTTAAACACATTGTTTTATGATCTTGAAACTTTGGTTTCCCTGTTGAGAACCTTGATGTTGTTCTACTTACGATTCCTTTGCCTGTAATCTCCCACTGTCTTGTATTCTCTCTATAAAGGCAAAGAATCTCCCTTTTACTACTGTTTTGAAATTTCACAATGAAATGCCTTGGTTTATCTTTGACAAATTTTCTTGAATTATTTGTTTGATAATATTCCCCTGTCATTTTCACCATAGGACTTTAAGGTCTAAACTACTATTATTAGGGTATTGGACTTTGTGAATTGAATCACTGAATTCTTAGTTGTTTTATATTGTGTATCTAATTCTCCATCTTTTATCTAAGATTTCTCTAATAGGGAGTTCCTTGATCTTCTAATTCTTCTACTGAATTATTCCTTATTATGTCCTTTAATTTCCATGCATTCTTTTTATCCTCTAAATATTTCTTTTATCTTTCTTTGTTCCATGAATGAAATTCTCTCCTAAACTTTAGAAGGAAAATACTTTGAAGTTTTCATAGCCCTAATTTTTCTTACATTTCTTCATTTTCCCCCCATTTTTCACTGTCTTTCAAATTCAAGCTTTTCCTCAAATATATAGTGAATCCTAAGTGACTAATTTTATTTTTGAATGAGCTAACACTACCTTGTAAGCTTCAAGAGCATGCAAGAAATTGACCAAGTAATTAGTCTTAGCAGAAGTTAATTAGGCTGGGAATTTTCTTTTTTTTTTTTAATTTTTTAACATTTATTTATTTTTGAGAGACAGAGACAGAGAACCAGTGGGGAAGGGGCAGAGAGAGAAGAAGACACAGAATCCAAAGCAGGCTCCAGGTTCTGAGCTGTCAGCACAGAGCCCAACGTGGAGCTTGAACTCACAGACTGTGAGATCATTACCTGAGCCAAAGTCAGATGCTCAATTGACTGAGCACCCAGGCGCACTTAGGCTGGGCATTTTCAACCTTTAATAGGAAACTACAACTATTAGTAGATATAAGTTTCATCCCTTTAGTTGGATGGTCTCATCCAACTAAAGAGAAATCTTTCAATTTCTTAATGTAGAATATACTGTTCTGCAAACTTCAGAAATCTGTGTGGTCGTGCTTGGTTATATTTCATAGACAGAAGAGTCTAATTATATTTTCAAAATATCATCATGTTTTCATTACCTTTCATATGGACATATTTCAAAATACCATCAATCTCTAAATATTTCTGGGGTTCTTCAGAGATAATATGAATGCATAAAGTTCAGACATTAATTTAACTAGTCACTAGAGTTCAGGAAAAACTCACACACTTGTTTCCCAGACTCTAAACTCTTGGTAAAAATGTCTATTTTGGCCTTCTCTCCATCCTGAGGGTCCAAATTCTTTTTTATTATCACTATATTTTTTATTTTAATTCCAGTGTAGTTAACATACAGTGTCCTATTAGTTTCAGGTTAATAACACAATGAGTCAACTCAGTGCTCTTCATGATAAATATACTCTTTAATCTCCATTACCTATTTCACCCATCCCTCCACCCACCTCCCCTCTGGTAACCATCAGTTTGTTCTCTATAAGAATCTGTTTTTGGTTTCTCTCCTTTTTTTGTTAATTTGTTTTGTTTCTTAAATTCCACACATGAGTGAAGTCATATGGTAATTGTCTTCCTCTGACTGCTTTGTTTCACTTAGCATTATACTCTTTAGCTGCAAATAGCAAGATTTCATCTATTTATGGCTGAATAATATTCCAGTGTGTGTGTGTGTGTGTGTGTGTTTGTTATGATACCTCCAGGTTTGTTTTTCTTTTTCAAGATTGTTCTGGCTATTCATGTCTTTCTTTGCCTCCATACAAATTTTAAGATAGTTTGTTTTCGTTCTGTGAAAAATGCTGTTGGTATTTTGATAGGGATTGCATTAAATCTGTAGATTGCTTTGGGTAATATGGACATTTTAACAATATTTGTTTTTCCAACTCATGTTAGAAGAAATATATTTCCATTTGTTTATATTATCTTCAATTTCTTTCATTAATGTTTTATAGTTTTCAGAGTATAAGTCTTTTACTTCCTTGTTTGTTTATACTTAGGTATTTTATTATATTTTGTGAAATTGTAAATGGGATTGTTTTCTCAATTTCTCTGTGGCTTCATATTAGTGTACAGAAATGGAACATATTTCTATACATTGATTTTATCCTGCAATGTTACTGAATCCCTTGATCAGTGTTAGTAGTTTTTCAGTGGAGTATTCAGGGTTTTCTATATATAGCTTCATGTCATGTGCAAATAGTGAAAATTTTATTTTTTCCTTACCAATTTGGATTCCTTTTATTCCTTTTTCTTGTCTGATTACAGTGGCTAATAGTTCCAGTAATATGTTGAATAAAAGTGGTGAGAGTGGATATCCTTGTTTTCTTCTTGACCTTAGGGTCAAGAATGGATACTGTACTTATCAAATGCTTTTTCTGTATCTATTGAAGTGATAATTTTTTTTTATCCTTTTTCTTATTGATATGATGTATCACACTGATTGATTTGCAAATATTAAACCATCCTTGCATCCCAGTAGTAAATCCCACTTGATTACAATGAATGATTTAACATATTTTTGGATTTTTTGACAATTTTTGCATTTATGCTCATCAGAGATACTGACTGTAGTTCTCCTCTTCCTCCTCCTTCTTCTTTGTAGTGTCTTTATCTGGTTTTGGTATCAGGGTAATGCAGGCTTCATAGAATGAATTTGGAAGTTTCCTTTCCTCTTCTATTTGCCAGAATAGTTTGAGAAGAATGGATATTAACTCTTCTTTAGATATTCTGTAGAATTCACTTGTGAAACCATCTCGTTTGGACTTCTGTTGTTGTTTTTTTTTTTTATTACACATTCAATTTCATTGCTAGTAATCAATAAGTTCAAATTTTCTATTTCTTCCTGATTTGTTTATATGTTTCTAGGAATTTATCCATGTCTTCAAGGTTTTCCAACTTATTGGCATATAATTTTCATAATCATCTACAATTTTTTCTGTGGTATCTGTTATTTACTTTCTTTCCTTTGTTATTTTTCTCATGAGTCTGGTTAGAGGTTTATCAATTTTGTTGATCTTTTCAAAGAACCAGCTCCTGGTTTCATTCATTTATCCTATTGGTTTTTTGTTGTTGTTTAGTTTCTGTTTCATTTATTTATGCTCTAATCTTTATTATTTCTTTCCTTCTCCTGGTTTTGGGCTTTCTTTTTTCTTTTTCTAGCTCGAGGTTGGGTTATTTGAGATTTTTCTTGCTTCTTGATGTAGGCCTGGATTGCTATAAACTTCCTCTTTGAATAGCTTTTGTTGTTGGACTGTTGTATTTTCATTTTGTCTGTTTGTATTTTTTATTTCCTCTTTGATATCTTCATTGACCCATTCGTTGTTCAGTAGCATGTCAGTTATCCTCCATGTATTTGTGCTCTTCCCAGATTTTTTTTTCCTGTGGTTGATTTCTTATTTCATAATGTTGTGGTCAGAAAACAAGCATGGAATGACTTCCATCTGTTTGAATTTGTTAACAGACTTGTTTTGTGGCCTAATATGTGATCTATTCTGGAGAATGTCCAATGTGCACTTGAAAACAATGTGTATTCTATTTTAGGATGAAATATTCTGAGTATATCTGTTAAATCCATCTGGTCGAATATGTCATTCAAAGTCATTGTTTCCTTATTGATTTTGTGTTTGGATTATCTGTTGTCTATCGATGTATGTGGGCATTTGTATAAAATATCCTCTGCTCTGGGATTTCAAACAACTTATTTTTTTGATGTTTATTTATTTTTGAAGGACAGAGAGACAGAGCATGAGGGAGGAGGGGCAGAGACAGAGGGAGACAAAGAATCTGAAGCAGACTCCAGGCTCTGAACTGTCAGCACAGAGCCTGATGTGGGGCTCGAACCTGTAAACCATGAGATCATGACCTGAGCTGAAGTCGGAGGCACAATCAACTGAGCCACCCAGGTGCCCCAAGAGTATTATCTATTTGTATCCATGGGTCAAGGTGAGCCTAGGATCCCGCTACTCAGCCATCTTTCCCATAAGTCCCCATATTCCTTCTTTTAAATTCTACTCTCTCATTAGCTTTGCTGGAGCAGGTAAGAGTTGGATTAAAACGTATTTAATGTATTAACTGAAGTAGCGAAGGTTAATAAATGAAATGTATTTTCTTAAATTTGTCAATGTATTTTTCAATAAACTTATTCAACAGTATTTATTAAGATATTAAGTTCTAGGCACTCATCTAGGCAATTGGAGTATAATTAGAAACAAAAGTTCTTAATCATATACAGTTTATATTTTAGTGGGGGGTTAGAGCAGTGTAAGACAGAAAATAGAGAATAAACATTATAAATTACATATTATGATAGAATAGGTATTAAATATAAAAAATAGGGTAAGAGCAGTTAGGAATATTAGGAATAGACAGTTAACTGGCAGTTATAGTATCAAGTAGGATTATTACATCTGGCGCCATTAAGTAAATATCTTGAGCAGTGATTTAGTTGGAAAAAAAAACAATCCAGGAGAAGAATCAGCCAATGGAAAAGCCGTAAGGTAGGAATATATTTAGAATGCTTGAGATAAAAACAAAGGGCCCAGAGCAGTAGAAACACCAATTAAAGGATAATAATAAAATATGAAGCCAGAAATTAGATTATATATAATAGGTTTATTCTTTTAGAAACTGGAAACCACTTTAGAGTTTTGATCATAGTTACATAATACTCTGACAACAGGATGACTCTAGATGCTGATATTACAATGGTGTAGGTAAGAAATGTTTATGACTCAGATCAGGGAGACAATCATGGAAGGTGAGAAGTGTTTGGGTTCTAGATTATACATATATAATAAGATTTGCTAATAAACTGGAGGTAGTGTTGTGGGGGAGATGTACAGGGGGTCTTAGTTTTGTTGTTTTTTTTTTTTTCTAGAAAGAGGAGTAGAGTTATCATTGAAGTATAATACATTTTTTTAATTAAAACATTTTTATGTTTATTTATTTTTGAAAGAGACAGGACATGAGCAGGGGGAGGGCAGGGAGAGAGAGAGAGAGAGAGAGAGAGAGAGAGAGAGATTGATTCTGCACCAGGCTCCAGGCTCTGAGCTGTCAGAACAGAGCTGGATGCAGGGCTCAAACTCACCGACTTTGAGATCATGACCTAAGCCAAAGTTGGACGCTTAATCGACTGTGCCACCCAGGCGCCCCCAATACATTTTTTTAAATCAATAAAATAAGTAGTTTTGCTGGAGAAGAGCAGAGTTCAGTTTTGGAAGCTGAAATGGAGAGGTCTATAAGACATAAACTGGCAGCCAGATATAGGAATCCAGAGTTTGTAAGAGAGCCCAACTGGAGATTTACACAGGGGATTACCAGATGCCATATGATACTAAAAGGTGTGAATGGGAAAAGTGGTAACTCTCATTTTGATAGAGAAGATTTCAAAACTCTGAGTCCTGGAGAACTCCAATGTTAAGGGGAAAGGGGAAGAATTAACAAAAGAGCCTGATGAGAACAGCTAGTTGGGTGTGAGAAAAGGCAAGAGTATGCTTCCCTGCAAGCCTTATGAAAACCTATAGAGAAGGAAGAATCCATGTGTGTTAAGTAAAACGAGGACTGAATTTTGAATTGAGAAGGTCATTTTTGACTCTGAAAAAGATAATGGTAAGTGAATACTTAGGAACAAAGCCTACATGGAGTAGGTTTAAGAAAGGGTGCTTGTACAGGCACTGCTTATCGGTGAGTAGAGATAATTTTCAAAGACTTTTGTTTACTCTGAGATAACTGTAGACTTACACTCATTTTTATGAAATTCAGAAAGATCCCAGGTATGCACTCTGTCCAATTTCCCCCAAATGATATGTTTTATAACTATATTACAATATCACAAAAATATTGATATTGATATAGTTAAGATATGGCACAATTCTATAAGGATCCACACTAATCTCTGTCCAGTTCTGTTTTCTCAGACAATTGCAATATATTTCTATAATAGTTGCTATGATTGGTACCTTATGTTTTGATCTACATATTTATACCTTGTAGAAATAATTTGATACATTAAATGTCCTAAAATATTAAGGTTGGGTAAAATTAAGAAGGGAAAATTAAGTATTACACCTCATATTGGTTACTTTTGCTACAAATAATAAGTTTAAAACATTCTTTAAGAAACAAGTCTAAAAGTTGTTCAAAATAATTATAAACTGAAATTTTCACTTATGAAGTACTGAACTGATAATTATGTATTAAATTTAAGTTCTTAAATATTAAGAAACTATACCATGTTATGATGCTTAGTTTTTGACAAAAATGAAGTTAGACTTCGTAGGTTATTTTAAAAAGGTCTAAAAAGTATTTCATCCTAGTTCATAGGAAATATTCTATATATTATAAATATATACAAGGAACATTCTTTTTGATTCATATATTGGAAAATCTGATGAATGGAACATTCAGCAATGTGGCTGTTAAGCAAATTGTGTTTTTGCAAATCAGCCTAAACCCATGATGCACAATTGCAAATAGTTTGTGATTGTAATAGTAATCCTGTATTTACTTATCCATATGAACATTTATGAAGTACTTGATATGTTTGCTACAGAGCAAATGTTGAAATACAAAGGAGACTAATATATATCCCTTGTTCTTGAAAGTTATAGTCTAGCAAGAGAAAGAAGCATATTAACATTACTCACAATAAATGTGATAAATACTACAAAACGCAGAAACAGAAGTCCAGAAGAATACAGAACCAGGTAAGTTAATAGTTCTGCCAAAGGTCACTGTTGGAAGACTCACAGTGATGTCTTTTTGTCTGGACCTTGTAATGGGGGATTTGGTAGGTACAGAATCATGGAAATGACAACCTGGAATTGTAAGAGGGTCTGACATTTTAGAAGCACATTATTTTAAAAGTATGTATGTGATCTTGTGCTTTAAATACCTGAAAAAGGGTTTTCTTTGGCAGAGGAGTATTTTCAGGCAAGAAATAAGGGGATAACTCTAGGCAGGATGAGAAAGATAACAAGGAGGGATTCAAGAGATGCTGTTTAAGGTAGGAGCCAATTATGTACTCACAAAAGCCATGATGGGGAATGGAGCATGGTTGCTTAAAGGATAAGGATAAGGATGAATCCAGGTATGTTATTCAGTTGGTTGATTCTGGATTTCTAAGTTGGGTGAATGCTTTGTTTGATATCCTTAACTGCAGATGGCATTCAAAGGAAAAAAACAGGTAAAGATGGACTTTGAGAAATAATATATGTGTAGGAGTGGGATTCATGTTGGAGATGTCTACAACCATCTGGAAAGCTCTATGGAAGTTCAAGGGCTTTAGCTCTGGAAATGTGAATTCACTGGTTGTTTTTATTGCTTCATAACAAGTTTACCACCAACTCTGTAACATAAAGCAACACCAATTTATTATCTCAGCCTCTGTAGATCAGAGGACTGGGCAGGATCTGGCTGAGTTCTCTGCTCAAGGCCTCACTAGGATGAAAACAAGGTTTCAACCAACCTGCATTCTCACTTAGAGGCTTAAATAGGGAAAGACTCATTTCTAAACTTTCTCAAGTTTGCAGATTTTAATTCCTTGCAGTTGTAGGTTTCCGCAAGTTTGTTTCTTCAAAGCCAGCAATAATGAGAGTTTCTGCTGCTCTGAAGCTCTACGTGAAAAAAGCCTGGCCCTTCTTTTAAACCTAGCCCTCTTTTCACCTGGTAAATTCAGGATACCCTGGAAGATATATCTTTTGATTAACTCAAAGATAACCAATTTGGGACCTTAATTACAGCTGCAAAATCTCTTCAACGGTGTCATATTCTTTTGTTTAGAATCAAGTCACAGGTTTTGCCTATACTCAAAAGAAGATAAATTCTTTATTCATTGAGATCTTCTTAGCATATGACCTTTACAACTATCATCTATGGTAATTTATCAGTGGAAATGAGATAATCCAGGGAAAATATGTAAAGCAAGAGTAGCTGAATGACATAAAGGAAAAAATTGTTCTTTATAAGTGAGCACCATAAATATACGACATTCAGATGCAATTTTACAGGGGTATGTGTTAATGATATATTAATAGAATTATATATTCTAGACCTTAAACCACATTAATCTCATTTTAAAGTGAGTTTGGAAATTACCTTGGAGTCTGGTAGTATAATTTTACCATTTCATCAGGTAGGTAAATATCAAGAAATAAGCAAATTGCCATGTTGTGCAATTATTTAAAATACAAATATATGACACATGTTCACTCTGTTGACTATATTCCAGTCTTATTTCTACTAAAACATGTAGGCATTTTAGGAAAAAATTACAATTTTTCAATTTTATGGCAACTTAATCATCTAGTAAATGGTCTAGGATGAGGAAAGGAAATGTGGTTATTTGGTCTTTAATACTGAGTATTGCTTTAACTCATTATCAAAACTCTAGAAATGTGGAAGTATATCATTCTTATTCTGATAGCAAAGGCTCACAAGGCATTGAATGCAATTCATTCTACTTTCATGATAGAAATCAAAATACATTTATATTTGAGATGTGTATGGAATACTCACACTCAATAAAAGTATGTAAAATGAGTTTATAAACTGTATTTGAGCAGAAAATATCTATATCTGAACTTGATTACTTTTTTCACAGATATAAAAATACCATAGTCACTACAGCTATAGTCAGAATAATTTACTGAGTGGATTTCCAGTGAAGCAATTCAAAGTCAAGAAGTTAAAGATTTAATAATAAAGGACAGGTGATACAAACGCTCTAAAGTATTAAGTCCAAGAGACAGTAAGGAATAAGATCAATCCACCTTATTAATACAGATTTAGAATTCTGTCTAGAGTAGTAGTATCTGGTCTAAAACTATTTCTTGAGTTCACAATGATCTCTTTCCTCCTAACTTGCTTTTTCTATTTATATATAAATTGTATTAGTTTTCATTTGCTACAAGTAACACAAACTTAGAGACTTAAAACAACCTACCTTCATTTTCTCACACTTGCATGGGTCAGGAGTCTAGGTATGGCTTAACTTGGCTCTCTGACCTGGGCCTCACAAGGCTGCAGTTAAGATTTTGGCATCCTGCAGTTTCTCTGTAGTTTGGAGCTGTCTTCTGAACTCACATGGTTGCTGGCAGAATTCAGTTCCCTGTGGCTGTAGGCCAAGATCCCTACTTTTCAAATGACTGTCAGGCAATGCCCCTCTGAGTTTCACAGGCTGCTCCCAGTTCTTTATTCTGAGGCTTCTGCACTGGCCCTTTGACAACATGGCAGCTTATGTCTTACACCCAACAAGATCCTCTCCCTGCTCTTTGGAGTCTCTCACTCAGGGAAGCCCTGAGCCCTTCTTTAAAGGGCTCACCTGATAAATCAGTCCCACAAAGAATAATCTCCCTGTGGGTGATAATCACCAGTAGGTGATTTAAGAAGCCACCTTCTCCCTACACTCCATTCTAATGCATTCTCAATGTTCTTCTTCCTTAAATTCAAACTAAACAATATAAAACTACTACATAAAATCAGAAATTCCTCATTGACTTAAACAACCAGTCAAAATATGGAAAGCCTCTTGATCTACCACCTGCATACATCTGAAGTCTCTTTCTGTCCACTCCCTTCCCTGCTGACCAAACTACCTATACCTGTTGAAGTCCTTGGATTAAGGCATATAAACATTCAGGTTTCTTTGTTCAGGCAGTATATACTCACACATTATATATATATATATATATACTATATATATATACTATATATATAGTATATATATTCTTTGTTCAGGCAGTATATACTCACACATTATATATATATATATATACTATATATATATACTATATATATATAGTATATATATATGTAAGTATATATACTCACACATTACACATATATATATAGTGTATATATATATATATATATATACACTCACACATTACATATACATATAGTATACATACACATATATATATACATATACACATATATATATAATGTATATATATATACACTCACATTACATATACATATAGTATACATATACATATATATATATATATACTACTTTGTGGATAGATGTGCAATTTAAGATGGTGAAAATATTCTCTTTATTATTTGAGAACTTCACATTTTTATCTGTCATATTATACTATGATACATCTGGAATTGATTTTTGTATATTATTTAAAGTAGAAGTCAATATTTCTTTTTTTCCATATGCAATTATTCTAGCATACTTCATTGAAAACGTTTTTCCCATTTTATGAAAGTAATACTGTAGTAAATTGCATGGTAAAATATGTAAAGATATTTTTGTACACTCCATTTCCTCTGTTTTCATACTTGTCTATTCTTGTACCAATACCACATTTACTGTAACTTACAATAAATCTTTATATCTGGCATGTATATCCTTCAACTTTGTTCTTCTTATTCAGTAATAATTTTCCTTATAATCGTCAGTGAATATTTCTGTATAAGTTTTGGAGTATGTTTGTTAATTCAATTTAAAAATGCTGGAATTTCTACTGGAATTTCATTGAATGTGTAGATGAATCTGGTGAGAAATGTCAAGTATTTTGTTTATGTAATTTGGTTCAGTTACTCTCAGAATAGCTTGTACTTCTCTGTGAAGATGGCTTAAACAGTTTTTCTATATCTCTTCCTCTATTATGTTACTCTGTGCTATCTTAGGAGGTATCATAAAAAAAAAAAACAGCTAAAAGCGGACAAATGGTTTTAAAATCCACTTCAAGAATATGTACCAAATTGACCAATACACATATGAGGGTGCTCAGCATTATTATTATTCAGTAAATTCCTATTAAAGCTCTGGTTAGTATACAAGTACTTGATCCAGCCATGGCTGGAATGAAGGGGAAAAAAAACCCAACACTACCTTTGTAATATGGCATTTGTGGGGTGTGTGTGTGTGTGTGTGTGTGTGTGTACGCGCATGCATGCATGCGTGTCTGTGTGTGTGCTATTTTAATCCAGTTTTGAGGCTAGAAATTGGTTAGTTCTGCTTCTTTAGCTGCTGATTAAGTCCACATACCCAGCCACTTCCCCTACTGGATTCTTACACTCTGGGTCAATATACCTCCACCTTGATCATTCAGGGACAGATATCAGACATCAGAGACAGCTGCTTCTTCTCCATGCATATAAGAATACTCAGTCTTATACACATACCTGGATGTGTTTATGAAACTGCATCTTAATTGAACTACATAATATCCTAAAATTTCTATGGGTATTTCCTCACTAATATTCACTCTGAAATAGATTCCCACATGCCCCAAAGAGGGCATAAGTGTGCATGACAAGGCAATGCATGAATGGGTTTTTTTAAAAAGTCATTTTTTTAATGTATATCAATTCATTCAGATAGTGATAAAAATATTTCAAGTGGATTTTTTTAGCCCTTTGTATAGTTATCCTATACATAGAGCAGCAATAATTATGGTTCCAACCGGTTTCTGGTTCTTTCTTCTCAACTTGTGATGAAGTTAATTCCATCTGACCAGTAAGTAGATTGTTGGTGTCAGCTTTAGATACTCCAATTTCCTTCATAAAAGAAAAAATGTATTTAAAATAATTCTTACTAGAATATCCAACAATTTGTGTTAGGAAGATGCAGTTATATAACTATGATTTTGGTTGCTACTGAAATAGTGTTACATTGATCTAATATAGCTAAACCTTTTCTTGTTAACCATTATCAGTTTAATAAAAATCAGGTTTAAGAATTCAAACTTTGAAAATTTAGTTCTTTTGGAATTTATTCTCCATTGTACTTCCCAAGTTCTACTATTATTCACTACCTTTTCCATAACTATTCATTATCTCTTCCTAGGTTTACTGTGACTCATGTCTGTGGCTCTTAACATTTGGGGTTGTGACAACTTTCATAATAGCAAGTTCACTTTTATTAGGTATTATCCAAATATTCTCATTTGAAATTCTATCTCAACTGAAAATGTCAAATGGACTCTTGATTATCAGAATTAACGAAATATGTCCATCTTACTTATTTCTTCTACAGAATTAAGGAGAGAACCCAAAGGTCATCTTGGCAGTCCCTTTGACAAAAAGCTACCCCTGTGAGTCTTCTTGCAAACCAGACAAAATTTATTGACAATGCTCAAGTGAACAGATTGCCAAATAAGCACTTGTAGTTTTGAGTCAGGTCATTTGATCTCCATTATATAATTAAGAAATAGCAGTTTTAGCACCGTACCTTTAGAATTATATAATAGTTTTCAAATCTGGCTTTTTCTTGAAGACTCTTTTTAGATGATGCGATAGTGCGAAAATAGTTTTTCATCATTAAATGCAGTGAATAAATCAAACATGTAACTCATAGCAAATTATTATCAACTACTGATTTGTTCACAATTAAATAAAAATTTACTATGAAGAAAAATAATAAAAAGGATAAACTGAATACATCTTTACCTGCATTTTATATAGTATAATACAGAATATAAAATGTCAATGTGATTGAATTTTCAATCTTCAAAAAAATTTTTTAAAGATTTTTTATTTTTGAGAGAGAAAGCACGAGTAGGGAAGGGGCAGAGAGAGGGGGACAGAAGATCTGAAACAGGCTCTGTGCTGACAGCAGTGAGCTCCATGCGGGGCTAGAACTCAGGAGCTGTGAGATCATGACCTGTCTGAGCCAAAGTCAAATGTTCAACTGACTGAGCCACCCAGGTGTCCCTGTTCAAAATCTTTTTCTACTGTATGCATCTACTCAATGCATACAGTATGTGTGCTTCCCCAAGATCCTTTTATATTTGATAGAACTTATATTTGATCTATAAATTACTGCCTTATTAGATATTTAAAATATTCATATTATTGAAAATTTCTTTAAATAATTTTACATAAATATAATTTAACTAACTATAAGACTGTAAAAAGCCAAGAAAAGAACACTTGTATGTACATTTAAAGTACAGAGGCTAATCCAATCCAAAAAAATGGTAGTACCACAAAAGTTAAAAAAAATGTTCGTTTTAATCTTTTGAATATAGAAATATAATTGTTTAATAATTATTTTGTGATTCCATGAATAGACAATGGCCATACATGTATCTTTGTACATATTTAAAGGAATTAACAGCTCACTTCTAAGAAAACATGCATGATATGACATGTCAATATCTGCTTTAAGTAGTCCTTAGTCTATTAATATTTAGTCCTTAGTAAATAGTAAGATGTTGTAAAATATTGCACAACTCATGGAAGTAAAATAATTTATGTTGTAAAAAATAATCATCAATTTCCTAATATTATGAAAGAGAATACTCTTTAAAAATAAGCACTATAACTGACAAGTGATATTTGACACTATATAGTAGATTTCAAGATAATTTCTCCTGTTCATGAAGGCATATAAACGAACATTTTATGTTATATATCAAGAGTCTACACTCTCAGTAGAGGAACTGAGGATCAAAATCAGACAGATATAGAACTGCTCTCCGAATTCAAAACTGTTCCTTCCAGGTTAAGTTTCATATACTGTATAGACTGTATAGGGAAGGTCAAGAAAGTATGATTAATAGTAATTACAGGTAACATTTACTGAGCAATGATAATAATCGCTGTGCTGTTCTGTTACCAGGAATATGTAATAGAATTCTCATTCCAATCTGAGGAAATAGTTAATATTATTAAATCAACTTTAGACATGAAGATACTAAGGTTCAGAGCATTGACTTTCATTTGTTAATGTGAATTGGAGTCACTAGGGGAACTTATTAACAGAGTGCTGGGCTTTGACCCCAAAGTTATAGACCCAAGAGTTTACCTTTCTAACAATTTCTAGGTAATGGCGATGCTGCTAGTTCAGGGACCATACTTTGAGCATGAAGAATTTAGAAAGTAACAAACTTCCCAAAGCGAATGAGTGGGGAACTGGTAAAGTTGAGATCCTACCCTTGGCTATCTGACTCCAAAGTGTTTTTGATTTATAGAAAAGTCTCCGGTCTAACAGCAAAGCAAACAGCCACCTCAATATCTCAACTGGTATCCTAATAAAAGAGAGATTACAATACAGTGTAATTATTTTGTAATTATCATTTTATACTAATTATTTATAATTATTTATAATTATTTACATATATAACATACTAACAGATTATACGAATTTTAATTTGGAGTGTTAGAAGAGAGCTCTGTGGTTAATGACCTCAATGCCATCACCTCTTTCACGTGCTATGGCCCAATGCAGGCATCTTTTGAAAACATTAGTGTACACAGTTCATCCGATATCTGTTTGAGGATATTTTAAACGTAGGATCTATGTCTTCTTTATCTGAAACATTTACCATCTGACTTCTCTCATTCAGTAGCGCCAGTTCTGCCATCTGGGATTTCATAAATAGCAAAGAAGAATGACTTCTAATTCAATATATCTTTGATGACATAAGCCTCAAAGATACTGAAGTGGCATTAAAAATTTAATTTCACCATTCAAATAAGTGTCCTTCAACCACCACCATGTCCATGCTTTGATTAAAATTCTTTGATACTTGATTCTCACTGCTCTCCAGCAAGCAGTGTAACCAGGTACTGTGGTCCATGAGTATTAAACACTGTTTCTAATCTCCCTCTTCAGACACATGGAAAAGACCATGTGAGGTTGTAATATGTGCCAACATCAGGTTTTCATGTGTACCAAGCATTTTGCCCTCATGAAATCTTTATGCCTGAATTTTTTTTTATTTGCCACTTTTATCTTGATACTTTTGAGCCATCCTTTCCATTTCAGCTCAGCAACATTGTCTCCTGGAATTTTGCTTCAATTTCCTTTTTTTCTAGCATCACGTGTCTCTTTTTGCCAGCATCCTTCCATTTGAAGTTATATACATCAGATTTTATTAAATACCTGATATTAAAAATATACTGTGTTATTACTTTCAGAGACATATCTCTAAACAATAAATTATGAAGTCAAGGATTCTGTTTAATTTTGATTAACACTATGCCTACAAATTTTATCATGGGGATTATTATGAATGATTGAATTTATGTAAAATGATGATTTTGGAAATGATGGTATACTATTCTTAAATTTACTTCTCTTTTAAAATACTTCTTTCCAAAATTTATTATCAGCTAATTCCTACAGCTGAGAGCAGGTGACTAGAAGAATAAGAAAAATGCCTTTTTAATACGGCCTTCCTGACAAACAAAATATATAACAGTATATAACGTTGCAGGGTTAGGGGTCAGACTACTTGGATTAATTTCTGACTATTAACTTAAAACTAGTGAGACCCTGGACAAATTACATCACCTTCTAAACTTTAGCTTCTTTATCTTCAAAATTGGGGTTATAACAAGATGTCACACAAGTTTTATGAGGACTATGTGGCATAATAGGCTCAAAGTGCTTAACATGGGCTTAAATCTATTGTAATTACTGAATAACTGCTGCCTACACAATTATACATTTAAAATATTAAAATACATGCATATCACACACATATCTTCTACCATCACTGCAATGTCCTGAAACTGAAATTTAAGTCAGTCTTCCCAATCCCTGTGAGGGTGGTGGGTTGCTTTATTCATCTAGGTATCACTTTTTATAAAATAAACTCTCACAAAAAATGTGTCTCAACTGTCTCTTGGATGGAAAAATTAATGTGATGATTAAACATCAAGTGAGAGACTTAAAATTGAGCACCTCTATATGAAAATTAAGTACAAAATAGATTAACAAACTAGAAATTTCCTTGTAGGGCATGTATAAAACACATGTTTTCTCTTCCCATTTCAGAAAGTAACTTTAAAGATAGAGTCCTCCAAACAGATGTAATAACTAATTACCAAATTACCTTCTAATTAATAAAGGTGTCAACTCATCAAGAAAATAAAGTAGATTATTAAACATATTTTTGTATCCTTTGCCCTAAAAGTCTATGGTTGACCCACAGAAAACAGAATTAAATATTTTGAGTAGCTATCCAATTAAAATATGTTCTATTGCTTTAAAAATATTGCATAATTAGCAAATGAGTAGTTTATTATAATAGCTCTGAGTATTCTCCAATACTCTAAAAGCATTTTTATTTTTTTCTAACATAAGCACAAGTAATAACCCACAGTATTTAAAGATTTCTATGTAAACCTGTGGGTTCTTATGTTATTAATCTTCCCATGCTCCAAGTGATTCAGTTTATTATTTGTATTTGAAATCCATAAATCTAATTCTTTGCCAGTGCCAAACTCAAGACATCACTTTTACTATTATTCATGAAGTTTCTGAAAAGTGAGATTATAAACTACCAGAAAGAGTTTCCAAGTTATCTATTACAAGTTTTGTGTGTCATAGTGGGATCACTGTACCATAATTCAATTTGATGTATGAGCTTTAAACTATACTCAAAAAAAGTTATTTAACTGTTGAATTTATAGTTTTGAAATCATTGTAATAGTATCTGATTCATATTTAAAGATATTTGATATGTGCATTATTTTAAGTGCTTATACACAATTTGATTATTTTTGGTCCATTATTCTGATGGTATTTTGATGTAGGATATTCATTTATTTAGCACTCACTTGGCACTTCATACTATTTTAAAAATTATATTCAATGGCTGGGAATCCCGGGTGGCTCAGTCAGTTTAGTGTCCGATTCCAGCTCAGGTCATGATCTTGTGGTTCATGGGGTTCGAGCCCCGCATCAGGTTCTGTGCTGACAGCTCAGAGCCAGGAGTGTGCTTCAGATTCTGTGTCTCCTCTCTCTGTCCCTCTCCCACTCATGCTCTGTCTCTCTCTGGCTCAAAAATAAATAAACATTAAAAACATTATATTCAATTGTTTATGACTACTCAGGAGGTTTTAAACTTTTATACTCATTTTGAATTTGTAATTTGTCTGAAATGTGTGAAGAAAATTAAATTAAAATACATCCAGGGAATTCCTCACTGATCTAAAATTATTAGTTGGGTGTATATGTGAGGAACAATGACAAGCTCTCGATAACTTACATTTTCATTGTTAATTATTTTAGTTTATACTGTCATCTTTGATGTCTGTAATAAGAACCTTCTTCTTTACCACCAACTTTCTTCTGAATTTGAATAACATTGATTACTTTCATTCTTTTCAATTAAGTTGAACATATCCCTCCCCTTTCATTGCTTTTCCTTTTATGTTTGTTCACTTATATTTACAATATTCTTATCTAGTTAGCTCACACCAAATGCCTGGGTACAAAGCCTGCCAGTTATTTCTCTGTTGTGTATCAGGACATACACACACACACACACACACACACACACACACACACTGCTGGTATTCTTAGATAATTTTAAATTTATTCAAAGCTAAATGCATATATTGACCTCTATGAAATAGAAATATTTCATAGAAATATTTCTCTATGAAATAACAATATCAATATCAAGTACGTACTAAAGTACGTAAGTACTTTAGCTTGATATTCAAAGCTAAATGCATATATTGACCTCTATGAAATAGAAATATTTCATAGAAATATTTCTCTATTGAAATAACAATATCAATATCAAGTACGTAAGTACTTACTTCTAGTTTTCTTCTCTCTCACAGTATGAACTGAATTTTGGAGGAAATAAAACTTATCTTATATTTGGTATTTTCAAATACAGTGATTATTAATCAAGATTATCATCATCATCATTTATGAAAATAAACTGCCAAAATAAAATCCTGAGCATCAAGAAAAATCACATATTATATGATACAGAGAGCTGGATTAATTAATATAATTTGTATGAATTCTTTTAAAGCTAAGTGATAAGTTTTGATTTCCTATAGAAAATGTTATTGGACCAAGAATCTGGGAAAGATGGCCCAGTAGAAGGATCCTAAGATCACCTCATCCCTTGGATACAACTAGATTACACTCACATCAGTATATAAATAAAGCCAAAAATGCCCAAGACTTTCAGAACTCCACAACTAAGTGTAAATAAGACATCACACCAAAGAGGGTAGAAAGGCAGAGGCAGTGATATTGTATTCATTCAGAATGAATGAAATAAATGCAAAATTTATTTGAATAAATGATAGCTAAAAATGTCCCAAATAGGGGGAAAGAAACAAAAATCCAGATCCAGGAAGAAAGAGAGATTCCCCTACAAAATCAAACCAAGGCAGTCCACACCAAGACAAAAAGTAATTCAGATGGGAAAAGTAGCGATGAAAGGAGAATTTTTAAAGTGGCAAGAGAAAACAAAGCAGTTATGTACAAGGGAAACCCCATATGGTATCAGCTGAGTTTTCAGAATAAACTTTACAGGCCAGAAGGGAGTGGTATGATGTATTCAAAGTGCTGACAGAAAAAAAAAAATCTGCAGCCAAGGCCATCATTCAGAATAGAAGGAGAGATAAAGACTTTCCCAGACAAACAAAAGTTAAAGGAGTTCATGAGACTAAGTCAGACCTATAAGAAATGTTAAAGAGGATTCTTTGAGTGGAAACGAAAGACCATAAGTAAGAGTAAGAAGAGTAGGCAGCATGAAATCAGTAAAAATAATGTATTGATAGAAATCAACCATGAGACTCACGAAATAAAGATGGAAAGTATGACATCATACACCTAAAACATGCAGAGGAGAGGAATAAATAATGAGTTCAAACTTAAGCGACCATCAACTTAATATAGAGCGCTATATGTAGAAGATGATTTATATAAACCTAATGGTAACCACAAATCAAGAAGCAGTGATATGCAAAGAATAAAGAGAAAACAATTCAAGCATATCATTAAATAAAGCTAATTTATGTGAGAGAAGAGAGTAAGAGATAAAGTAACAGAGAATATCCATAAAATCAAACACAAAACAAGTAACAAAATGGCAATAAATACATACCGATGAATAATTACTTTGAATTTAAATGGAGTAAATGCTCCAATCAAAAGACATAGGGTGACAGAATGTATTAAATAATAACCCAAACTCACTTGTATGCTGTCTCCAAGAAACTACCTTAGACCTAAAGATACAGATTGAAAGTGAGGGGATGGAGAACATTTATCAAGATGACAAATAGATGTCAAAAGAAAGCCAGAGTTGCAATACTTACATCAGAAAATAGACTTTAAAACAAAGACTGTAACAAGAGACAAAGAAGGGCACTATATAATCATTAAGAAGACAATCCAACAAAAAGATATAACAATTGTAAATATTTGTGTACCCAACATGAAACCACCCAAATACATAAAACAGTTAATAACAAATCTAAAGAAACTAATTAATATTACTACAGTAACAACAGGGGAATTTAACACTCTGCTTACATCAATGGACAGATCATCTAAACATAAAATCAACAAGGAAACAGTACCTTTATATGCAAGAGGGATTCAATAGATATATTCAGAACACTGCATCCTACAACAGAATACACATTCTTTTCAAGTGCACATTGAACATTTTCCAAAATAGATCACAGATTAGGTCACAAAACAAGTCTCAACAATTTCAAAAGATCAAAGTCATATCATGCATCTTTTCTGACCACAATGCTATGAAACTAGAAATTAATCACAAGAAAACATCTGGAAACAACACATATACGTGCAGGTTAAATAACGTGCTACTAAACAATGAATAGGTGAAAGAAATCCAACAGGAAATTAAAAAAATACATGGATACAAATAAAAAGGAAAAAACATAGTCTAAAATATTGGCATGCAGCAAAGCTATTCTAAGAGGGAAGTTTATAGCAACACAGGCTTACTTCAAGAAGCAAGAAAAATATCAAATAAATAACATAAGCTTATACCTAAAGGAGTTAGAAAAAGAAGAACAACACAACCCAAAACCAGCAGAAGGAAAAAAATAATAAAGATTAGAGCAGAAACAAATGATACAGAAACTTAAAAAAAAAATAAAATAGATCAATGAAATCAAGAGCTGGTTCTTTGAAAAGATCAACAAAATTGATACACCTCTAGCCAGATTCATCTAAAATCAAAACAAAATAAAACAGAACAAAAAACACAGAGAGGACTCAAATAAAATCATAAACGAAAGAGGAGAAATAACAACTAACAAACACTACAGAGAGATAAAGGATTATAAGAGAATATTATGAAAAATAAGCCAACAAATTTAACATTCTAAAAGAAATGGATACATTCTCAGAAACATATAAACTACCAAAACTGCAGCATTAAGAAATGGAAAATCTGAACTGACTGATTATTGGCAATGAAATTGAATCAATAATCAAAAATTCCCAATGAACAAAAGTCCAGGACCAGATGGCTTCACAGGTGAATTCTAGAAAATACCTCAAGAGGAATTAATACCTGTTCTTCTCAAACATGTCCACAAAAATAGAAGGAAAATTTCCAAATTCATTCTACAAGGCCAGTATTAACCTGACTCCAAAACCAGGTAAAGACACAACAAAAAAGGAGAACTACAGGCCAATATATCTGATGAACACAGATGCAAAAATCCTCAACAAAATATTCACAAACTGAATCTAACAACACATTAAAAAAATCATTCACCATGATCAAGTGGGATTTATTCCTCAGATGTAAGCATGGTTCAATATGTGCAAATCAATCAATCAATGCAATACATCACATCAATAGGAAAAAGGATAAAAACAAAATCATCATTTCAATAGATGCAGAAAAAGCTTTTGACTAAGTACAACATCCATTCATGATAAAAACCCTCAATAAAACAGGTTTAGAGGGAATATACCTCAATGTAATAAAGGCCTTATATAGAAAAACACCCACACCTAATATCACACTCAATGGGGAAAAACTGAGAGCTTTACCTCTAAGATAAATTAAAAGACAAGGATGTCCACTCTCACCATTTTTATTCAACATATTACTGGAAGTCTTAGCCACCACAATCAGAAAAGAGAAAGGAATAAAAGGAATCCAAATTGGTAAGAAAAAAAAATCAAACTTTAACTGTTTGCAGATGAAATGATATTATATACAGACTCCACCAAAAAATTACAAGAAGTGATCAATGGATTCAGCAACATTGCAGGATACAAAATCAATGCACAGAAATATGTCCCATTTATATACACTAATAATAAGGCAATAGAAAAAGAAATTAAGAAAATCCCATTTACAGTTGTACCCAAAATAATAAAATACCTAGGAATAAATTTAACCAAAGAGGTGAAAGACTTGAACTCCAAAGCCAAAAGAAACGTGAAAGGATGCTCAATGTCACTCATCATCAGAAAAATGCAAATCAAAACCACAAGGAGCTATCACTTCACATCTGTCAAAATGGCTAAAATCAAAAACACAAAGAATAGCATGGAGAAAAAGGAACCCTCATGCACTGTTGGTGGGAATGCAAACTGGTGCAGCCACTGTGGAAGACAGTATGAAGGTTCCTCAAAAAATTAAAGATAGAACTACCCTATCAAGAATCGCATCCCTGGGTATTTACCTAAAGAATACACACACACTCATTTGATGGGATATATGCACCCTATGTTTATTGCAGCATTATTTATAATAACCAAATTATGGAAGTGACCTAAGTGTCCGTACATAGATGAATGAATAAAGAGATGGTATATATATGGAATAGAATATTATTTAACCATAAAAAAGAATGAATTCTTGCCATTTGCAATGACCTGGATGGATCTACAGAGTTTAATGCCTAGTGAAATAAGCTAGTCACAGAAAGACAAATACCATACAATTTTACTCGTAAGTGGAATTTAAGAAACAAAACAAACGAACAAAGGAAAAAAAGAGACAAACCAAAAACAGACTCTTAGATGCAGAGAACAAACTGATGGTTACTAAGAGGAGAGGTGGGGGATGGATAAACAGGTGAAGCGGCTTAGGAGTACACTTATCATGATGAGCACTAATACACGGAATTGTGTTTTTTTTTTCAACGTTTATTTATTTTTGGGACAGAGAGAGGCAGAGCATGAAGGGGGGAGGGGCAGAGAGAGAGGGAGACACAGAATCGGAAACTGGCTCCAGGCTCTGAGCCATCAGCCCAGAGCCCGACGCGGGGCTCGAACTCACGGACCACGAGATCATGACCTGGCTGAAGTCGGACGCTTAACCGACTGCGCCACCCAGGCGCCCCAATACACGGAATTGTTAAATCACTATATTGTACACCTGAAGAGAATATGACACTACATGTCAACTACACTCGAATTAAAAAAAAAGTTATGTGGCCAAGAAAATTATAAAATTTCTAGTAACTTAAATGTTTTAAAAGCTTTGTGGAAATCATAAGTTGGGTGACATAGTTTTTATATTCCTGAAAGACAAAAAAATAGTTATGGCTTTGAAGAGAAAAGTTCTAGTCATATCAAGATTTTGCTACATCAGAATAGTCCTTCTCTCTTTCTTTCCGTCATTTAAATGTTATTTCTGTGGCCATTGACGTGTTAAGGCCATATAACTCTCTCTTCCTTAACTGCTGAAAATAATCATTTCAATATTGCTTCCAAATGCTCATAAGCCAAAATTATGTTCTAGACATTTTTTTGCAAGCATCATTGTAAATTAAATCTCTACAACTAAAATCATTCAAAGAAACTGAAATCTATGCAGGCTGATTTTCACACATCAGAATAAGAGGGAAAAAATACAAAGCAAAACAAAGAGAAAAAATAAAACAATGAAACCATAAAATGGCTTCAAATGGAGGGCATTTGAAATTAAGAACATTATACAGAAAAAAAAAGAATTCACTAAAATATTTATTAATTTTATTCAGTATATTTTTATACAATCCAAAGAGTGATACCTTTTAAAAACCTGTTTAAAAAAACCTAATTATCAAGTAAATGAAAAATTTTGAGACATTATTAGTATTATCACCATCATAATCATATTATAGATACTATGTCGAAAAGAAATTACCCAACAAAATTAATTACCACTGAAAGAATAGAAAATTGTGAGCAAGCTGCACTCCTGAAAGTCTCCAGACTACCATACTGAACAATGTTTTATTTAAGCTAGTAAAGAGCATAGTAAAGATGGAAACTTTAGCTAATATTGCTTTGATACAAATACCTAAAAATTTCACCAAATAACAGTAAACATACAGAACATTGCTGGAGGAAGAACAAAATTACTTCTGTTCACTCTCCACATTCTAAATTTTGAGTGAATGCATGCTGACTATATAAATCTGATTTAGAATCCCAAAGACAAGGGAGGCTTGGAACTATAGTTAAGTAGCATCCTGCTCAAATACATAGAAGGAGCCAAGGCTGAGAAAAAATGCTAAGTGTTTACTTATAAAAAAAGTGTGCACAATAGGCCACAGCCATTTGTATTTTTTAGTGCCTTTTCTCTAGCAAGTCATTTTTTCCAGGATAGACTCTTCCAAAGCTTTGCCTCATGATGTAGTCTGGGTAGCGATAGCATGATTCCCAGATTCAGCATGGTAGAAGAGACTAGAATTTTGCTTAGTCCACTCCTTTTTATGAGGAAGCTGATCCTCAGGGGGCCGGTGTTCCTACAAACCATAATACTTCTCAGTTTTTCAATAGATTAAACATCCACATTTGATTAGGGTTTGGAGAAACAATATACCTTCTTTTTATAAGTTAGTTTTAATTTGATGTTCTTACATGAGAAAAAAATAGGAAGAAAATAGCTCCCAAATACAGACTTCAGAGAGAAAACCAGGATTTACTTCAGAAGGGATTTTAAAATTGGTTACTTTTAAGAATTCCACCACCACCAATACTAAGTATCAGAGAGCATCACTGTATTCCAATTCTGCCAGGGGGTATACACATTCTATGAAAAAGGCTTAGTATAGAAAATTACTGTGATGTAGGCTTAGCTCGATAGAGTTTATATAATAATTTTTAAATGAACAGTTTTGCTACATTGGCTGGCACCATTTCTAAGCTTCTAAAAAGTTCACTGTACTTGTAGGTTTAGAATCATTAGCAGTTCTTCCAGTTTATCTATCTTTAGAGTACAAAAAATTCTCTCATAGAGAAAACACATACCTATGTGTAGATTTTAATCTAAAAGAGACATTTAAAATTTGTTTTAATATAGAAATACTTCCCCATCTTATTAACAATTATTAGGTAAGCAAGTAGTTTTCAAAGTTAAAAATCATTAGACAAGCAGACATTGACATTGATCAATTTTTTAATCTGACTAAATGTAAAATATGTGCATCAGGGTTACTTGAATTATTTTGAAATTATTTTGAATTACTAAATATCTTCAAACTATTATCAAAATTGCAGTGATCTTTAGTATTCAACATATATTCAAAAATTAATTGGAGAGCTGTTTGATTTCAAAATGACAACCACATGCATTGAATGAAATGCATTTAATAGAAATTAGATAACCTTGTATCATGACAATTAATTTTTTAAAGTATGGCCAAAATTTCTAATAATTCTACTTTGAAGAGACAGTTCTACTCTATAGTAAATATGGTAATTACAAGAACACTGAATATAATCTGATAGTTATGAAAATAAATAAAAGTATATTTTATGCTACTATATAGTACTTGTTTTAATTAATCTTGGCCTGATATTTCAGTTTAATTATTTTTTAGAATACATCTTGAGAAATCCAGCTTTAAAATCTTCTTTGTGAATGAGTTAATACAGTTTGATGATCTTGGTCAAAAATTTTAGCTTTCATCTTTAAACTCTAACATTTATCTTTAATTTTCTTTGTACAAAAATTGTTTTGCTGAACCCATGCAATCTGGGTTGCTTATTATAATAACCCATGCTTATTTAATTAGAGTACTTAATGCAATTAAAGTATAGTTAATATTAAATAGAAATCATCTTTTCATTTTGTACATTCCACTACAAAAGATATTTCACAGAACAATAGAAAATGGGACCTACATGGTAAGGGTATATAAAAAAATAATGTAATAATTACTATTTTTAAGGAAGTGGCAGTAAAAAGAAATTAAAACTATATTCACCATTTAAAACAATTTGGCTTTTATCGTTTTGTTACTACTGTTCCTGCCTTTACTGTTGTACCTGGGGAGAAATATCCCAACCCAGAAACTAAGAGCTCTCAAATGTGCTCTCATGAAACAAAGAAAAATGTTTAAATTTGGCTTCTTATATGTCACAAACATTTTATTACTTGACTTTCCAAGTTTCTTAGGAAGGAGAGAAAATTGGGGAAATCTCAAAATTAATTATTATTTAATAAGAATAGCTTGTACTCTATTATTTATTCAGCAGCTTTCACTCATAAAACTTATTACACATTGCAAATATTGCCTCATCCATCATCACTCAATGAGGACAGAAAACATGACAAGTTTTAAATAATTTCCAAGAGATCCAATATTAATATCATAGTCTATTTATACAAAATAAGGTATAATCCTTGCTGAGTGATCATGCTGACTTTCACAGAGGATAAAAGCATCAATTTGTGTCCCGGAGGAAACTGACAAAAAACTACTTTAGTGACTGACTATAACTAGAGCAATGGATTTCAAAATGTGGCCCTTGCCTATAAGATCAAATTCAGGGAAAGTAATTAAACTTCTTATAAATTCAGCACTTACAAATATAACATAAATTGCAACCTCTGTGTTATCCATATTACAATGAAAATGATAGGCCTGATTCTTAGTCAAAGCTTAAGTTGCACAAACTATCTCAGATCAATAGCAACTGTTTGGAAGTTTTTGCTGAATTATTCAGTTTACTGAGACTACCAAAGACTGATGGTAGTACTTGAAAAGACCGTAATGTTTTTTGAACTTCTGTTTTAATTCAAAAATCATTATCACTAGAAAAATATGTGCCTTAGATGTAAGCTGACATACTCATTATTTTAGAGTCAAGTTTTCCAGTTTCCTATATTTATGGATGAATACCTCATTCAATAAGTCAATAAAGTCCTGTGTATTATCAAAAAAGACAAGAAATAACAGGTATTGGCAAGGATGTGGAGAAAGGAATGTTTGTGCACTATTGGCAGGAATGTAAATTGGTGCAACTACTTTGGAAAACAGTACTGGGGGATTCTCAAAAAATTATAAATAGAACTACCATAAGATCCAGCAATTCCACTTCTGGGTATATATCTGAAGGAAATGAAATCACGGTCTCAAAGAGGTATCTACACCCCTACGTTCACTGCAGCATTACAGACAATAGCCAACATGGAAACAACCGAAATGTCCACACACAGATGAATGAGTAAGGAAAATGTGGTGTACACACACACACAAACACACACACGCGCGCAAGAATATTAAATATTATTCAGCCATAAAACGTAATGACATCTTGCCACTTGTAACAACACGAATGGATCTTTGGACCTTGAGGGCATTATGCTGAGTGAAATAAGTCAGAGGAAGACAAACACTGTATGATTTCACTCCTATGTGCAATCTAAAAAATTTAAAATAAGATGAAAGAAGATCATAGATACAGAGAACAGATTGGTGGTTGCTACAGGTGAGGAGTGAAGGTGGGTAAAATGGGTTAAAAAGGTCAAAATGTACAAATTTCCAATTATAAAATAAGTAAGTCATGGGATATAATGCACATACTGGTGACTATTGTTAGTAATACCGCATTGTACATTTGAAAGTTGCTAAGAAAGTAGACCTTAAAAGCTCTCATCACAAGAAAAAAAAATTTGTAACTATTTAAGGTGATGGATATTTACTAGACTTATTGTGGTGATCATTTTGCAGTACACATATACATCAAATCGTTATGTGGTACACATAATGTACAAAATAAAATAATGTTACATATCAATTTTACCTCAAAAAAATCTTTAGTGATCTAAAAAATTAGTAAATAAATGACTATGAAGCTACTGATAATCTTTTCATAGTACTGAGAAACTGATATATAGGTTACATTTAAAAAATGGCATTAATACAATATTAGACTCTGGATCAACTGACCAGATATTTTGCCATTATTTTGAAACAGTGGTTGCCATGAAGGGTCAAAGAAATGTGGATGAATGCAGGTATTGACATTTCACAACCTAAGAAATGGTATATAATTATTAAATAATTAGATCTTATAACAATTTTCGATATTATATAATTGAAATCATCTTGACTTTAGAAGTACTAGCTAGAAAATGAAGTATGTGCACATATTCATAGAGCTCTGGAGGTTCTTCGTTTCAGAAGACAGTGCCTTGTACAATTATTCAGAGTTCTACAAAACTTGTACAGGGATATACTTTCCTACATCAATGAATAAAAATAACATCCTGAAATGTTCAAGTCCTTCACTCTATTGTCTTTATATTATATTCTGTCACTGAACAAAGATTTAGTTGGTCTGAGTTTTCATGTAGTTGAGAGACAAGGCAGAATGACAGACTCATTGCTAGGAGATGTTTAATCAATAGTGATTTAATTTTACCTTCTTTCTCAATTGACTTAGAAAAACAGCTAAAGGAAAGAAATGTCATTGGTATGGGACTGTGCATTCAAAGTAGCTATGGATTTTGTTTTAAGCAAATTATGATCTAATTTTAAATTTCCACAGCATCTCACATGTTTAATAAAAAACACACAGAATAAAATAATATGGGTAAGTTATAAAGTTGTTTTTGTATATTTAAATTTTTTAAAAATAGCACTGTCCTACAGAACTTTTGAGACAACGAAATGGTCCTCTGCTGTCTGATATGATAGCCAACACTAGCTCAGACTACTACTCCTAGCTACCATGTCAGACAGTTCTAGAACTGAATTTCAATAGCACACCATGTTAGTTAAATTAAAAAAAAAATGTTTTAGAAGGTGCTGATGTCCAAGATTTTAACATATTTGATACTGTGATATTATATTTTTACAACACATCATGCTGTTACCATTTAAAATGTTTTTGAAATACTAAATACGTATTTTTAAACTATAAAACTCCATTCTATTGCATTTGTAGGAAGAGGTATTGATTTCTCCATCATTCTTATGGTTATAGTCAGTTATGATGCTTTATGTCCAGTAGTGAAAACACTTGGGAATTCAAATATGCTTTTATGTGACCATTTCAAAAATAAACCAGTAGTTATCAAAAACACATACCTTTAAGTCTTCAACCTTTTATAAATGTAAATGTAAAATGTAACAAATTAGTTTTTTGCATTTCTAACCTCTAAATATAATTATTTATTATTCTTAAATTGTGTTTCCTCATACTGCATGGCTTTATATTAACTATTTTATTCTCTCTATATGTTATGCTTATACAAGCCTAATGAGAATATCAATGTTAGAAAAGCAGAATTAACTACATCCACCCTGGTGTTAGTAATCATTCATCTAGAAAATGAAGGCGTATTTTCCATAATCTACCAGCTCAGAAAAACATATTCTGATGAAGAATTTTGGAAGGGAGTTTGTTCCCACATTCATAAATTAGCACCTTGGATGTGCTACTGATTTCCTATCATAAACATTTATTTTGAGCAGACTGAATTACTGAAACCAGCTGCTTAGAGTGATCAATTTCACCCATCTCTCCACTCCTCTTTGCTTCTATTGGCACAACTTTAAAATTTCATAATTTCCTTTTCACAGTAGAATAACAACATTGCTCTTTCTCTTAATGCCTTTCTGTGGAAGGCAGATATATATTAGATAACACTGAGATTGGTTCATCTGTTCTTATCTCTTTTACATCCATAGCCTGCTCACCCTTGATAACATAAATATAATTATCATACACCTTAGTCAGTAATAGACACAGATTAGCTCTTTATAACAACAGTCTTTTCAGCTTTACAATGGCTTTTGCAAAGCCGTAATTGACTATCTTTTTTTATGACCATATTTAATGTGTTTTGGTTCAGGTTTTCAATAACATATTTTTCATGACTTTCCTACGTGATATATTCTGTGTCAGAACTAGAATTATACTTAAGTTTCAGCACATGCTATCACAACCCAGCCCTTCAACATTGTCGGAGTACATTAGGGAAAAAGAAAAAAAAAAACAAGGACAATTTTCCCACTGAGGCAACAGCAGAAATGCATGTGCAGAAATGCAGGCAGTATCATCCTGGAAAGTCTGGCTCAAAATAGGGATTTAATTAGCTTCAAATATGGTAAATCAAGGAATCAAATGTTAGTTCATTTATAACTTCGCAATCATTTCCAGAAGCCTGGCTTCTACTTTGGAAAACTCATTAATTTATAGGCAGCTATAAGGGCAAGTAGGTAACACTGAGAATTGCCTTCTATTTGAAATGGTAAACTAGTCAATAAATATTTTTGATTGCAGACTATGCTTAATGATGCTGTATTTAAGCTAAGCTATTCTTCTTGTTATTAATGATGTAGCATATGGTTAATCAAGACAGATAAAAACATTTTATTTAAAATAACCGGAAATTTGGAAAAGAATAACAGTAATATCAGAATCAAAATAATATATTGGAAAAGAGACAAAAATAATGACATAAAAACAAAAATTAGAAAACGGAATTTGATTAAATTGATAGACATAAGATTTGATCATTTGTAAAAAAGAAAAAATCCAAATAGTATGAAATAAGAAAAAATATTATAGAGGAAAAACAAAATGAAAGCACAAAAGCATTTTTTTTATTTGTGAAGTTGTTTTTATACTCTTTTCACACCCATAATGCAATGCATCAACAAATCCTGTTGGCTCTATCCTCAGAGTGTATATACTCTGTATTCAACTCCTTCTCATTGACCCCAAACTACCATCCTACTTTAAGCAACAGCTCCCTCTTTACCTCTTATAACAGTTCCCAAAGTGATTTTCCCTACTCCCCACTTAACCTCTAATGTTCATTCCATGCAAGAGTCAAAATATTCTTTTAAAATACAAGTTCTATACACTTAATTTTCCAAAATTCTCCAATGTCTTTCCATTGTACTGAGAAGAAAATGGAAAGTTACTCTCATGGCTTACACATTTCTAAATAATCTTGTTTTGGCTACTGCTCTGACCTTAACTGTTACCACTCACTCTATCATTCACTTTAACCCCACACCTACCATATTTATATAACCAGTTTTCCATAGGAGTCCTTATGGTTTATTACATCCCTTCATTGAGGACTCTACTCCAGTGTCTTATTAGAAAAGACACTCTGGCTAATCTTTTAAACAACATCCTTTTCAATGACTCTTTATTCTTATGCTGATTAGTTCTTTATTATTTTAATAGCCCTTTGCATCATTTCATTTACATGTCAATTTCTTCTTCTTCCATAATAATGTACCTCCATGAAATCAGTGGCATTCTTTTTCTTTTTTTTAATTTTAACTCAATCTTTGTCCAGAGCCTAGAAGAGTAACAAAAACACAATACCCCTGGACTCACTATATGCTGAATAAATAAGGATTAAGTTCATTTCAACAGCTATTTAAAAGGAATTTAAATCAGAACATAAAGATAACTATAACAAGTTCAGAAAAGCTTCTAAGACTGACTGCATCTAACACCAGGCACAAAGGAATAGACTAAAACGTCAGGGCATTCTGGTATTTGTATGTCCAACAGCAAATTATACACTCCTTCAGCAACTTCTATTTATGTACATTGGGGAAATCCACCTCCCAGTGTGTCACATGGCCAGAGAAAGTGAGAGACTGGTTGAGGTGTACTATTTTCAAGAATATGAAGGGCTGTCGGGAAAACTTGTGGGTATGTTATGTAAAACAGTGATAATCTTAAAAAGTAATGTGTGTTCAATGATTCATTCATTCATCAGGTATTCATTAACTGAAAAAGTGTTTATCAAAGTACCAGTGATATGTGAGGCACTGATCCTGGCATGGGGAAATTATGGTAAAGCAACAGCAGACAGGATCCATTGCCTTTATTTTATTACTGGTACAGTTGCAAAAGATAGCTACAAATCTTAAAATCAATTGAAGGAAATTAGCATTTAAATAGCAACAAGTGTTCCAAATAATGACCCCATAATAGCGATATTTAATGCAGTCAGGAAAGTCAGAAATGGTTCTTTGACAAAAGTAAAATTTGATTTGAGATGTGAACAATAAGACATTAATTAGGCAGTGGAGAGAAGAAACTGTCAAAGGCCCTGGATGGGACTGTCAAAGGCCCTGGATGGATGGAGATATCATGTGAGTGAGAAATTAAGAACAACTTCATGGCAGGAGTGTGAGAGAAGCAAGAATGACACCAGGCAATATAGAGCTTTTCTGGCCAAATTAGAAGTTCCATATTTATCCAAAACACAATAGGAATACATTAGAGGGATTTATGCAGAGGATCACCTTGAATAGTTTCATACTTTGGGAAGAGAACCCTGGCCACAATATGAAAACACAGTTGGCTAATTAGATCCTATGGCAGTATTCAGGCAAGAGACATAAAAAGAACTAAGACTAAAGTGGGCAGGTGGAGAGTCCAAAGGTCAGAGATATTTAGCAGGTAAAACTGACATGACTCAGTGATCAGAATGGAGGAGACAGACAAAGGCACGATGGCAAGGGTGATGTTTCACTTCTGGCATGTGAAACTGTTTGTAAAGGCATGCTATCCAATGGAACAGAGAGCAGACTGGTTTATGTGAAGATCATTAATTCCCAGCTGAGTATGTCGAGCTTGCTTAAGTTAACTCGAAGACATTAAAAAAATATATGCCAAACAGGTAGTTGGGATATGAAGGTTTGGTGAACAGACAGTTGATTAAGGTATACATTTGTGATTCATTTGCAGAATTGGAAAATATAGGGGTAGGTATGGATCTCTGTGTGTCTGAGTGTGTATAAATTCCCTAGGCAAAGGTTACAAATTCAGGAGAGCAGAGTCTGTAATAAACCTTGAGGATTTCCACATTTTATATCTAGATAGCATAGCATTAGCCAGCAAGAGAGTCAGAAAAGGAAAACCAAGAGAAAACCGGGCTCAGCTACTAAGGAATAGAGTATTACCAAAAGGATAGAGTATTTAACTAGTAAGTACAAAATCTGCTGGGAAGTAACATGGAAGTGAAAAATCTTTATAAAATTACAGGAGTTCCAGAGAACTGATACAGAAGTTGGTAGAGAGTGAGGAAAGAAGATGGTAGTTAAATAAAATATTTTGATAAATGTGAATATTAAGAAGAAAGAAATATATTGTATTTGGAGAGGTAGACATAACTTTTGAGATTTTTTTTATCTTTAAAAACAAGTGAGAAAATACATTTGCAAGAGAGATATTTGATGTCCTTGAGATGTATGGAAATAGGGTACAGAGATATACATTGGCTAGCAAGAAAGAGAGATTTTATGTTTAAAGAAGAACGATGATCAAGAAATATTTTTCTATATTTTTTCAGTGATAAATTGGTATGAGATACTAGAATAAATACATATCTTCATCTATACAATCTGTACATCCCTATCTGTGTCAGTCCCTATATAGGTATAAATCTTTTTCTTTTAAATTCACAGGGACTGTGATAAAGCAAATAATCACTACTTAAAGAGGTTCATAGTAACTGGTGCCCTTGGGGTAAAACCATGTTAGTTATGATATGTAACAGGAAAAGAAAATTCAGAGAGATTGAGGATGGGGAATTTTATTGGATATAAGGAGGTAATTTCAAAAGTCACAGTAAAATAGTTTAGAATGTAGAGACAGTAAAAAATACTAAGGAAAACAAAGAAATTATACAGAAACTTTGGGCTTGAGACACCAAAGAACACTGGCTAAACTTTGAGACAAAATGCATTGTGAATAGTCTCAAGAATCACTTTAAAGTGAGTAGATTCTAGGGGCGCCTGGGTGGCGCAGTCGGTTAAGCGTCCGACTTCAGCCAGGTCACGATCTTGCGGTCCGTGAGTTCGAGCCCCGCATCGGGCTCTGGGCTGATGGCTCAGAGCCTGGAGCCTGTTTCTGATTCTGTTGTCTCCCTCTCTCTCTGCCCCTCCCCCGTTCATGCTCTGTCTCTCTCTGTCCCAAAAATAAATAAAAATTGAAAAAAAAAATTAAAAAAATAAATAAAAAAATAAAATAAAAAAAAATAAATAAAGTGAGTAGATTCTAGTGTAATGTGTAATGACCGATGCCAAATCTTTGGATTCCATACATAATGTTAAAGCAAGCCCTGACGTAAATTAGATAAAATTTTGGCAAAGAAAAGTCACCTAACAAATCTGATTCCTGAAAAATTATCAGAGGCACAGTCAGTGAAACCAGAAGAAACTCATTTTTTTTTTTGGAGTTACTCCAAGTTAATGTTTTAGGAAATAGGATTCAAACCTCGGCCAACTTTCAACTGTTTTGTGATGGTCCTGGGGCCACTAACTCTTTGGGTAAATACCTGGCCTGGCCAGATTGTTACTCATTCAGAAAAAGAATAACTAGGAAAGAGAACAAAAAAACAGCAGAGTACCTATCAAAAATATGCAAAATACAGCAGTATCAGCAAGAACTTGAATCACTGGAGGAATACTTCTGAATATGATTTATTTATTACAGAGTTTGCAGGATCCTTTAGGAAAACAATGGCTCTACAGACTCCAAAATACAAGAAAACCACAACTCTGTAACATGATTTGAAAGATAACATAGGAAGCTAATAAGAAGAAAAACTGGCTACGAAAAAGAGAAATTTGGAAAAAATTTTAAACAAATGATCTAGTAAAAAATTATATTACTTAAACTGTTATGATCACTGCAAAGAGGTCTATTCTCTATTATGAATCTACTCCAAAACACTAAAATAGGGGGTGTTTTTCAGTAACTTTATGAAATCTCATTAATACTAATGGGTATTTTAATAAATTATATATTCATAATTATTTAGAAATTTTTATGGAGTTAAAAGGAGTAGGGCTTCTACTAATGTACTCTGAGTATAGAAATTAAGTAATATTTAGAAATAAATTTGATTTAGAAAAATCACAGAGAGATATTTTATAAGAAGTCATAACCAAGTTTTAAGTACCCATATTTAATATATTAATTATTCTCCTAAATCTGTCTTTGGACTATAAGACATAAATATTAATTGGTTGGTTTTTATTTTTTTAATGTTCCTTTCTTAAAAATTCCACTCTGATTAGAGAAATTTACATTAAAATAAGGAATCGAAAATGTTTTGAGTGGGAATTTTTTTTTCTCAAAGCAATTGTCATATGTTGTATATATGACAACATATTTTCATGTGCTATGTATGTAATTCATAGGTTCACAACTACAAGGTGCTTTTCCTCTTTGAATTATGGATGTCGAAATTAGTATATTGAAAATACACCATGAAATTTATTTGATTTAGTTACTGACATCTTTTATTTATTTATTTTTTTTAACATTTATTTATTTTTGAGAGACAGAAACAAAGTGTGAGCAGGGGAGGGGCTGAGAGAGAAGGAGACACAGAACTGTAAGCAGGCTCCAGGCTCTGAGCTGTCAGCACAGAGCCCAATGTGGGGCATGACCTGAGCCGAAGTCAGATGCTCAACTGAGTGAGCCACCAGGTACCCCTAAGTTACTGACATCTTTTAAAAAGCAGTTTATTCTCATTTATATTCCCTGATATTTAAGTTCTATTCTAATTTAAGTAATTTTCTACAAATGTATTCAACTACTGTCCTCTTATGTAAAATTAAACTTGGTCAAATCAGTATAATGACTGAAAGTAGACAATATTTTATTTTGTTCCAGTTGAATACTAAGATAAATTAGGAGATTATTTGAACTCACAGTTTTGCTCATTGCTCTCCATTTCAAACCTACAACAAAACAAAACTGTACCATGTCCTTTTTTAATCAGTACTCTAATCAGTTTCAGAGATTCATTTTGTAGCTGGAAACTGTTTCGTTAACACAAGGAAATGAGAACAAATTAATATGCTGAATATTTCCTCAAGTTGTGAATCATCAAGTTGTGGGTTAATTGGACATCAGAATCAATTTTAATTTCTACAGCCTAAGAATTGTTGATCTTTTATTCTGTGTATGTGCTGGGTACCTTGTTTTCCACTTCAACTTTGCATTTTGTATTAACTAAAGTATATATCAATTTAAAGTATATTCTAAGTGATGGAAAAGCCAGGGTATAATATTCTGTAAATTTACATTAACTTTAGTTGTTACTGATATTATTTTAATCAACTTGGATGTATTAAGACCTATTTCTCTTGTAGGTGACTTATTTGTAAAATTTACTTTATTCTAATATAGTTTGAACATTTTGCCCTAATGTTATGTGGCATTAACTATAAAATGGTCTTAATGTCACACAATTTTTTTTCTATTAGTCCATTGCTCCAATAATATTTAAATGCATTCTCTTTATTACTGCAGTTAATTTCCAACATGATTAAAAGAAAAGATCTGGAAAATATGTGAGAAAATGCAGGTATATTATAATAAATATTAACATGGGTTATTTATAAATTATTATAAGAAAAATATTTTTTAAAGTTTATTTATTTATTTTGAGTGAGACAGAGACAACATTAGCTGGGGAGGGGCAGAGAGAGGGAGAGAGAGATAATCCCAAGTAGGCTCTGTGCTGCCAGAGCAGACCTGGGGCCCAAACTCATGAAACCGTGAAATCATGAACTGAGCAAAAACCAAGAGTGAGATGCTTAACTGACTGAGCCACCTAGGTGCCCCTGTAAGATAAATACTAACATTTCCACTCATTGATGGAAAAAAATCAGAATAATGTTCTACCTTGATTTTATTTCTGTATCATGAATATGTCAAGTTGAGGCTATACTTATTAGCTAAATAAAAAGAAACTGAATATTTACAGATGTACCAAACTAGAATAATTAACACTGTTCTGTGTTCCTCTACTTCTAAAGGTTAGATTAGTGTTCTGTTGAACATTTAAAATGCATACACTGCTTTGCAATATATCATTTAAGTATTCAGTTGCTAAATTAATTTTGAAAAAATTTTATGATATTAATATATTAATAAAGTTTCTAGTTACAACAAAGTGAAATTCTATATTAATTCCTCCTAAGGTATACAAACAACCTAGTTTTTAATATTTAAAAGACTGATACATAGATTTGTTTGATCATATGATTATAGTTAAACAAAAGACAGACCTAAATAATTAAAATTCAAAAACTGTTGTTCAATTAAGGAGGAATAGCTAAAACATCACATTTGTATCAACTGTTTTCAGTATTATTTATCTAAAGTTAGAAAAAACATTATAAGCTTTTCCCAAAGGGGTGATGATAATCAAATTTAAAAATTTTCATCAAAGTTACGCTTTGAAACAGTAACAGAATTATTAATATCAGTTTTGTGTCTGTCATTACTAGCTATGAGATGTACCTGCCTTTTACAGAGTTAAAAAGACTTCCTGTATTCACTTTTATTGAGACACTACACACACACACACACACACACACACACACACACACACACACGCACACACACACACATTGAATAACATTCAATCAAAAATATTTCTATGGATCTCTGGGATAATAATTAAGATCTGGTAAAGTTTATAAAACAAAAAGTATCTATAACATTTCCATGAAACATAATTGATCTACACACACATTATATTTCTATATATACACACACATCTCAGAACTTTATAAATTTATAAAATTTACAGTAAAAACATTCTAGATTTACCATGAAATTGGGAAATAAAATTCTCTACATCATTCAATATTCAAGTCATCAATGCAACAAACACTTATCAAGGTGCCCAAGTGTTTCTTTGTCAATGTCCAGGATAAAAAGATGATTAAAGCAAGTGAGTGAAGATGCCAGAAAGAATACAATCATCCACTTCAAAAAAAAAGTATCTGACAGAAAGAGAATAAAACTTTTATCTATTTCTCATTATTTTGATTCTGAATCATGGCTTATACTGAAAGAACCAAACCTTAAGATTTACATAAGTACTCTACTTTGGTCATTTGGAGTCTACCTGGATAACAGCAGACTGGCATTATATTTTGGGTCATATTTTTCTATCACATTTATAACATTTATGTTACAAATATTCTGCATTATTTTCTAAAATTTTTACAAAAGTTTTGTAATATTTGTAATGAATTTCTTAATCTTGAAAGAAATTCTGCAATTTGTATGTATGTGACAGGCAGTTAGCAATGAACAACTGCATCATCCTAATGATGTGTACTACAATGAGCTCCTGGGATAAAAGTAAACACAACAGTATGTCTACTTTTCTGTTGTGACTACACCAAACCTGAGTGTGGATAGAACATTATGTAGAGAGAAGTTTTTATAATCAGAGGGAGGATACCAACATGATCTCAAATCACTAATGATTCATACATACAAAGATGAATATAAGAGGGCTTGTGTCACACTCATAAAGAACAGCACTTAGCAGTTGAATATGTTGAACCTTAAGTATCCAGATTAATTTTGGATGCACCTACAACTTTCTTGAATTGCACCCATATCACAGGTACCCAGTGACAATAGCTTTTGTGGGGATAAAAACTGAACAGGTCCCAATTTGATGGCCTCACAATGAAAAAAAGGCACTTTGGGCCTATGGAACTGTTGGTTTCCCTGAAGCCTCACCCTGCATGAGAAAACGTTTTAACCTAGTGTGGGACACTAGAGGGAGTATTTGTTCTTTCAGAGCACCGACCGCATGAGAAACTGGCACAGAAGATGATGAAACAATGTGTAAATGGAGTATATTACTAAACTGATAGAACATCCTGCTTCCAGTAACTGCAGGAGATGAAGGAGAACTCAGGAGGAATTCATTGGTACACTGCTTGCAACAGAAATTGATATATTTCAATGGTCAGTGACTACATGTGTTGGAGATATATAACTATGGGAACATTATGGCCAGTCTAAACTATGATAGGTGTGATCTTATAGCAACTGACTCACAAAGTGCCACAAGTTAAAATTAACATGTATACCATACAGTTATATTAGGATGAGAGAAATTAGGGATCATCAATCAGTGTGCTCATGGGAGAGAAATAAGCTGTGATCCAACATGACACTAGAAAGTCTACATTGGTGAAATCTTGTTCGTTCTTTAGTCGCTGGGTATAGTTAGGCCTATGGGATTCAGTGGGGTGTGTGTGTGTGTTTGTGCATGTGTGCATTGGGCTATAGTCTCCTACTCGGCAATTGAAAATGTATGTATGTAAGGAAATAATATTTTTGTTGGGAAAGTTGCAGAAATAATCTGATACTTTTTTTTAATACATCTACATTTTTGTACATCAAATAATAGGACAGACATGGTTTTAAAAAAAGAAACATCCAAGAAATGAATGCCAAAAAATATTGTCAATGGTTGGACATGTGTTTGATGAAATGGGTGAATAACTGGACAGTTATCATTCCCTAGCTTCAAGAATATATGAGGATTTGACTCTTTGACCTACTCTTTTTATAACTAAACCAAGAAATGTATAGTTATTCAAGCTGAATAAGGTTTCTGTTCAGTTTGCTAAATATGTATAGTTATTGCTAAATGAGTATAGTTATCCAAGCATATTGAACTTGGTTCTAGAAAGATTATACTGTGCAAACTGTGATTAATATAATCAATGATACAGATTGATATTTGTGTCACAAACTCATGTGTGTTTTCAGTGAATATTGGTTGAATATATTTCAGAGATATTGTAAAATGCATGCTTTCATTAAGTGGGTGATAAACAAGGTACTATAAAAGAAATGAAAGGAAGGATTCAGATGGAGTTGGGGGTAATTGATTTTTATTTATAGAAGGAACTATGCAATACATGAAATCCTAATATAGTTAGGATTAGGTTAGGAATTAAAATATATTTATTAACTTTGGCATAATAATGCCAGTTATTTTTGCATGATTCCGTTGTGTAGGAATTTACTCTTGAAGAAAATACTGAAATTACCTCTGGATAATGGTAACACATCTCATTGCTAAATTCTCATTAGAGTCTTATTGAGCTTACCATCACTTCTCTATTAAATAAGCAATGGCCACTAGATATTAAATGAACAAAAGAGAAGATGATATTTATTGTCACTAAATATGTCCCAGAAATTTTAAGCCATTTTCAAAGTTTCATGATATCTACCCCAACTCCAACTACCTGTAAAGAAAGCAGATAAACCTTGAAGAATGATCATATTTTAAGCTGTTGTTCCAAATACGGTATAAATACTGAAGCAAATCAACAAAACCCTGTGGTCAGATATGTGACTGCTGATGTAGCAAATGCATTTAACTCCACAGTGATTTGGAAAAAAGACCAGAAGCAGTTCACTTTTACCTAGCAGACAACAGTATTCGTTCAGTTTCACACCTCAGCTTTATGTCAACTCTGCAATCTGCCATAGACCTAAGCTGCTAAAATTTTTATCTTCTTGATGTCCCGCAGGGTAGCACACTGTTTCACTATTTTGTTGACAATAGACATGACAAAAGGAAAAATAACACAGATGCTTTGGTAGCATAAGTTACGTTACAGACTGAGAGAGAAACACAAAAGGAATTCAGGGACCCACACTCTTAGTAGTTTGGGTCTTGTGGTCAAGAGTATGTCAGGATATCCCTTCTAAAGCGAAGAAAAAAATGTTGCACTTTGCAATGCCTATCATTAATACAGATGCAGAGAGCTCAGTGGGCCTGCTTGGGTTTGGGAGGCAACATACTATGTTTAAGTGAGCTATTTACTGGGTAACCATGAAGACTGCCATCTTGGTCTAGGGCCTAGAACAAGGGAAGCTCTGTAGCAGATCCAGAAATTATAGACACTACTCTGAACCTGTAACTTATAAAACAACAATGAACTAAAAAGATCTGTGGCAAAAGGGAGTGCTTTAATGAGGTCTAGAGAATCATCAGTAAATCTGAACAGAAACCCTAGAGCTTAGGAGTAAACTCAAACTCTTCTATAGATAACCATTATTCTTTTAAGAAACAGCACCTAGGATGATACTGGGATCTGGAAGAAAATGAAAATCAGATTATTGGTTATCAAGTGAATATACAACTTGAGTTGTTCATTATAGACTAGGAATTACCTTGCTCACAAAGTTGTTATTGAACTGATATTGGCAGAAATAGTTGAGCTTACGGAAAGCATTTTTCTTGGAAGACGGAGAGAGAATAATAGAGTTGTTTATTGTGGTGCAGTATGATGAACAACAGGTTGAGTTAAATCAGGGAATATGTGTAAAAGTGCTTGTTGTATGGTGTGCATAGTAAAATACCTATCAAAGAGAATTTAATTGATTTCACTCTCCAACAATTATAGCCTATAACTATTTTCTGATTAAAATATATATTTGTCAAATATATAGAGACTATTCATTATCACTGGCTATTTCACTATGTGTTTATTATAATGGGTAGTTAATAATGTTTTACTATAAAATTGAATAAAATTAAGATAAGCGCTCATAAAAACACTGCTCATCAACATATTAGATTATAATATATTATTTCTTATTTTGCATTCAGTTTTCATTGCAAAACACGATTACAGTGGTGCTGATTGCATAGCAAGAGTAAAATTTGTCTTGGAATTTTTATTTTTCACTTCTGAAATACAAATAAAGTCTCTTGTTATATTGTTTAGGAGAACAATAAATGTGTGGCTTTATGCCTTAAGCAAAGTGCATCCTTTTTTTTCCAAAAAGATAAGATTCTACTAGCTCTTTAGTTATAGATTATATATATATATATATATATATATATATATACGTGAGACAAAAGTAATTGTAGTATAATTTAGTTTCTTCATTATCATTATATCAATGAAGAAACTAAAATAAGAACATTAAAGACCTCACCTGTTCATATAGTTAAATTAGGCAGAACTGAGTCAAATACATATTTCTGAGCCTATTTTATTTTTTTTAATGTTTATTTTTGAGAGAGAGAGAGAGAGAGAGAGAGAGAGAGAGCAAGCAGGGGAGAGACAGATAGAGGGAGACACAGAATTGGAAGTACGGTTCAGGCTCTGAGCTGTCAGCACAAAGCCCAATGTGGGGCTTGAACTCACAAGCCATGAGATCATGACCTGAGACAAAGTCAGAAACTTAACTGACTGAGCCACCCAGGGGCCCCTCTGAGCCTATTTTAATAAACCTTCATCAATCCATTATACATCTATGAAAAATAATTTTAATCTTTTAATTTTTCTAAAAAATTAAAACAATTTATATCAAAAGTTGTTATAAAAATTGAGCAGTTTTGAGAATAGTATTTATTTTCCCTTCATTATGACTTATCAGTGTTTTCAGTTAACCAAAGTATTAAATTATTTTTGTGTTAATGCAAGGTATACAATATTAACAACTGGATAGATATTTATAGAATATCTATTACCTATTTTATGTTCACAGCTGAATGGAACCATGATCTTTCCTTCAATGTATATGATATCTACTTGCTGTGAACACATGGAACACACACACACATACACCACACATGCGCGCACACACACACACACACACACACACACATACACACACACACACGAGTTACATAACAATATGAGTAATTATGGCAATTCAGTATAGTGTGGAAAACAGAGAAGCTCAAAAGACATACCTGCTCTTAGAGAAAGTACGAAGTTTAGATAGACTAAAGGGTGAAAGAGTTCTAGAGTTATAGAACAATTTTGCGTATGAACATATAGTTTCCCATAGAATATCATTTATTTCTCATCAGAATTTATTCTTCCCGAGAAAAAAAAATTTTTTGAGAGAGAGAGAGTGAGGGCACAAGTGAGCAACGGGCAGAGAGAAACAGCAAGAGAGAGAGAATCCCACAGGGCACAGAGAAAGAGAGAAAGAGGAAGAGAACACAAGCAGGGCTTGTGCTCACCAGAAGCAGGGTTCAAGCTCATGAACCCTGAGATCATGACCTGAGCCAAAGTCAGATGCTTAACCAGCTGAGCCACCCAGGCACCCAGGAATCATTGTTTATACATGAAAACAAGTAAAGGCAATTCACTCAATGAATAAAAAAACTCAAGGTGAATATATTGCTATCAATAATTTATTTAATAATGGTATCATAAGACATATTTTGTGCCATTTTCTTTATTCCAGCTTTCCCTTCTACCCTCTGCACAAAAAGATGATGGACAATTTCTAATAACATTTAGGTTTATTTTTCTGATCTTAAGAGAAAGAAGAGCATGACTGCCTGTGCATGTTAGGACAGACACTATCATTAAATAGTTACATTATTGGACATGTTTCTTGTGTTCCTGGCTTATTTCCTTATTTGTACACTAAGTAGTATAAAGTAAAATAACTGCTAAAGTACTGAGTTAGATATGATATTGTCTCCAAATATTCTGATTCCTTCCTTTCCTGGTCCACTCGGTGGGAGGATTGCTTATGTCCATCATGTTGAACTTAAAGACCCATATGGCTTGCATTAGCTTTAATACCAGTGTGTGACTCTCCATCCTTCTTTTCCCTTTTTTTAAAAAAAAGTTTATTTATTTATTTTGAGAGGGGAGAGAAGGGCACCGGGGGGGGGGGGGGGGGTAGGGGGAATCCCGAGCAAGCTCCGTGCTATCAGCACAGAGCCCAATGCACGGCTCAATCTCATGAACTCTGAGATCATGACCTGAGCAGAAAGCAAGAGTCAGAGGCTTAACCAACTGAGCCACTCAGGTGCCCTTCTCTTTTCCCATTTAAAGATGTCCAGAGAGAGACTACCTTATCATCTGCATCCTGGAATGTAGATCATATGAAGCAGATCTACGGCCAATTTTCAGCTGACAGGATCATGAGCAAGAAATAAAACTTCATTGTGGTGACCAAAGATTTTAAGAACATTTTTTAATTGCAACAAAACTTCCATCTCAACTGATACAGCTACAATTAGTTAATAAATGTGTAATGATGCCTCCTATTCAAATTTACATCTTTACCTGTAAATATGCCAATGATGTTTTATATATTGATACATAAGTATAAGCCATAGTATAGTCTTAAGTATAGTCATAATAATAAGTAGTTTTACCTGATTATTATGAGTCTGGGAAGGCCATCGATTAAAATAAACAAATAATAAAGTAAGATGACCCTTCAGACACTTTTAGATTCTTGGAAATTACCAAGTCTCTTTTATTCTCCATTTATTTATCAAGTCACCTTAAGGGGATGGGAAGGGGGAAGGTGTTTCATTTTAAATAATACATAGATTGATATTTGTGAATTTATCACATCCTTTTTGGAATATTATTTTTCTACTGCATACTTTTGCCTTGATTCTCCTGAATAATACACATTTTTGCTTCTGAATATAAAAAATAAAGATAAGACTATTCTTGTTATAAGGAGAGAAGCATTTTGAATATTGTTTAACTCACATACACATTAAACTTTAAGAGCTTTTATAAAAGGAAGCCAGGTAATCACTTCTGTATTGTTAAAGGTCCTTATTCATGTAATATTTGCAACTTACAAGAATAACAAAAATATTTTGAGTTTGTTTTTCAAGCTATCTAAAGGAAGATGTTATGGATCCCACATAATTTTTTCAACATAACTGAAACAGTAAACTTTCATTTTTTTTAACAATTACCTAAGGACTTTTTCGAATTATTTCAATTTGCATTATCTCACTTCCTTTGCCTGGAGATTAACATTAAACAAATATGGAGATAGTTTCTAACCTGAAAAACTGTGCTTATTTTTCTCATTTTGCATCTTAAATGGGAAAGGACTTAATACATTTTTTTTAATTATTCTTTAAATTTTATTACAGAGTATCTGTTTATATATTGGATAGCCAAAACTCCCCGAGGAATGTAATTTTCCATGGAAAATAATGAAATGTTAGGGGTGTATTGATTCTTTTTACTTTTAGATTCCCTTAGTTGATAGAGACTACATACCGTATGCTCCATCTTGACAAAGTAGAACTCAAACTCCGTCATTTTGAGTGACATGAAAAATACTGAAGGATTGGAAATTTGATGAGGGTGAAATAAAATATGGGTCTTGGCAGCTTTTCATTATTCTAAAATTGACTTCAAGAAGATTAATGTTTTCAGGTATTATTTTAAGTTGTGTCAATTATATTTGTGATTATGATTCTATGCTAATCTTATCTCTTTTTTTAGGAGAATTTACTCCACTAGTCAGAATATCTCAAATAATTTTAAATAATAATTATTAGATGTTTAAGGGAATACAGTTTTCAGCCATGTCTTATTTTCTTATCTTAAATCTGAAGGCAAAGATAGCAACTAGACTTCATCTACGTCATCTATTCAAATATCACGACAACCCTATGAGGTGGGATATTTCATTATTCTTATCTTATAGGTAGTAAAAAATAGCTCAGGTAGATTAATGATCTTTCTCAAAACCACACCAGAAGCATGTGGCAGAACTAGGTCTCAAACAGATCTGAACAAAACAAAACAAAACAAAACAAAACACTTGTGCCACTGAAAGTTATGTTTATGCTATCTCCCAGTTCACTGATGAGTACATTTTGCAAAAGTAACTCGATCACAGTTTCTGTTGTAGTTGTTATTTAGTTTATACTTACATATTATTTTATTATTAATGAGGTATAAAAATCAATACAGTTCACAAACTAGTCTTTAGCTTGATAAATTTTACAAATATATTCACTTATATTACTGTAACTACCATCCAGATGAAGATCTAGAATACTGCCATGATTCAATAAGGTATATCATGTCAATTGCCAATCAATATCATGTTTTGACTTGTTTTCGCATGTCACACATATCAACCTCAAAATAGTTTATTTTCTACAAGACACCAATTTACAAGCTATTAGATCAACATATTCAAAGAAGTATTGCCCATACCAACAATAAATAGAAAAATTTGTAGCTTGGGTTATATGAGAAGGAGTAGTTTACTATGATGACTGATGGGGAAAACAAAGGCAAATGAAAAATTAAACTTCCTAACTGCCTATAGCCCATTGACAAGTCCTTAAAACAGGCAGAGTGACCTTCCTGTGGAAGTTCACTTGCCTCGATGTTGACACTTTGCTAAGGGCAAAAGACAATCTTAGCCCAATCCCCCAGGATCCTATAAGTCTACTTCAACATACAAAAATTCCTTTGGAAACTTCCTTTATCTCTATCCCCCCTCCAAGATATATGTTGGCAATTATACTCCAAGCTTATGGCCCACTGATATACATCTGGAGTGTCTCATTACTGAGGTTTTACTAGACAGTAACAAATGACCTTTTCCTAATAACAGCTAGCATCCTCAAGATCCTGGACACCTTGTTTCCAAAATGCTTAGAGACTTAGCTATCCCTAACCCCCTCCAAACTTGAAGGTATATAATCAGTCACCCATCACAACCCCAGTTCAGCTCTCTCTGTCCACAGGTCCTGTCCCCATGCTTTAATAAAACCACCTTTTTGTGCTAAAACGTCACAAGAATTCTTTCTTGGCCATTAGCTCCCAACTCTAACACTTCAACCACATCAATGACCACCAGAAAAATATTAGAACATTAACATAAGGGGAAGAAATTCCATTTCCAGAACATGATCAGGAAATTCTGGGGTCATATTAATATCTGAATTTGTTTCTTAATTCATTTGAAATGATTTATTGGGTAAGACCCAACACAAGTAATGATGTTTAAAAGATGTGGTTCAAGTATGAAATGCATAGTCTCTGGTACTTACGGACTTACTGTTTAATAAATGAGGCAAGTTCAATGGATGCACAACTTTTAATACAAATGTCCTTTGAATCAGGTGGCAGAACTAATGCTATTGCGAATTCAGAGAAGAAATGAAGTGTGTGTGTATGTGTGTGATGAACAGAAATATTTAGAGTTTTTTTTAAATATTTATTTTTAGAGAGAAAGAGTATGAGCAGGGAAGGAGCAGAGAGAGAGAATCCCAAGCAGGCTTTTTGCTGTCAGCATGGAGCCCAATACAGGGCTCGAACCCAAGAAATATGATGTCATGACCTGAGCCAAAAATCAAGAGTCAGACGTTTAACCGGCTGAGCCACTCAGGTGTCCTAGAGATTTTAAATTCTATCCTAATGTCCCTGTTATATAAATTTTTAAAGTATCTTTTATGATTTATATGTCAAATGAGCCATGAAATTATAATTTTATAGAAAAAGTACAAAATTTTAATAGACATTTATTAAAAAATATTTCCAATAACAATATTTAGGTAAAATGCTATCCAGAAAATACCATACAGTGAGCTTAAAAAAGACAGGCTTCCAACAGAGATATGAAAAGATGTTCAACATCATCAGGGAAATGCAAATCAAAACCACAATATGATATCACCTCGCACCTGCCAGAATGGCTAAAATAAAAAACACAAGAAGTAACAGGGGTTGGTGAGGATGAGGAGAAAAAGAAATCCTCATGAACTGTTGGTGGGAATGAAAACTGGTGGAGCCACTCTGGAGGTTTCTCAAAAAATTAAAAATAGAATTACCATATGACCCAGTAATTGCACTACTGGGTATTTACCCAAAGAATACAAGAACACTAATTTGAAAGGATATGTGCACCCCTATGTTTACTGCAACATTAGTTACAATAGCCACGGCATGGAAGCAGTCCAAGTGTCCATAATAGATGACATGGGTGAATGGATAAAGAAGATATGGTTTACATACACACACACACACACACACACACACACACACACAATGAATTATTACTCAACCATAAAAAATGAAATTTTGCCAATTGCAACAACATGGATGGACCACAGTATAATACTATGTGAAGTAAGCTAGTCAGTGAAGACTAATCCCATATGATTTCACTCATATGTGGAATTTAAGGAAAACAAATAAACACAGAAAGAAAAAGAGACACACCTAAAAACAAAAACAAAACCAAAAATGGATTCTTATCTATAGAGAACAAACTGATGGTTACTAGATGGAATTAGGTGGGAGGATGGGTGAGAGGTGATTGTGATTAAGAGTACACTTATATTGATGAGCACTGAGTAACATACAGAATTGTTGAATCACTGTATCGTATATTTGAAACTAATATAACATTGTATATCAAATATACTGAAATTAAATTTAAAAATAGTAGAAAAAAGTGAGTAAGAAAAAAAAATACAGGCTTTATATATGAAAGGAAACAGGTAAACTTTACTGGCATTACTCTTATTAAAAAAAAAAAACTTTTACAATAAATACTTAAGCAGAGCATTTTGTTTTAGTACTAAAAACAAAGCATAAGAAAACAAAATTAAGTCTTTCTTCCCTCCCTATTTAATATAAGTTATGAAGTGTTTGCAAAAATCTTTTGCTCAAGTATTTAAGAAAATGATGCAGTTTTTTTGTTAGTAAGAGCTAAGCAGTTATTTATTCATATATGTCTTGTTTTGTTTTGTTCTTAGCCTTGGCTGGGGACATGGTAACCTTAAAAAAAGGATAAACTTTATTTATTTATCTTTATATTAGGGTACACCATATCAGAAATAAAATGAGATGAAAAAATATTCCCTTGAAAAAGAAAATCAGACAATCCAGACCTGAGAAGCAATTTCAGCATTAATTTGAATGAGAAGGAGAAAGTTGCATTTGGATAGTGGTGGTGGCACTGCTGAGCAAAATGATGAAATAAGAGCATGCAAAGAGTATATGGAACACAGCTGGAAACAAGTGTCTTCTGCATATGCCTTTCCACACTATCATTTATTCGTATTTTCTCACCAATACCACAGCCCTGTACAAGCCCAACTTTCTATTACTTAGGTAATGTAGTTTCACCTTAAAGCCATGATCAAATAATTCATATAGGCACTTGATCCACACACTTTCTTAATTTTCTCATCAAGTCCCGTAGCTCTAACTTTTAGCCACATACAATAACTCTGTAAATTACATCTTCCTCCCAAACCTTTCTAAACGTCAAACTTCTATATCTAAGCGATTACTGGGTCTCTCCACTTAGATATATCTGATTTCCCAACTTTAAAGTGGAATTGTCTTTATTTCGCCCTTGAAAGAAAAACCAATCCCTCCAGAATTCCCTAATCTAAATTAATGGCAGTCAGAGTATAATAATAAATACAAATAATACATAGCACAATATTAATATCTTTCTTTCCTGCCCCTACATTCAACACATCAGGAAACACTACTGTCTGTATCTTCAAGATATATTCTTAGTCTGACCAGTTATTATCACATCCACAGCCACTACCTTGGAGGTAACCAACAACTCACCTCTCCTTGATTATTTAAATACCATCTGTATCTCAGAAGGTATTTGTCTAGTTGTCTAATTTCTCATTCTGCTAAAAATGTTATCTTGATACAGCAGCCAGAGACATTCTTTAACATGTTTAGTAATTTCACTGTCTCCTCAAAATGTTATATGATGACTACCCACTTTTCCAGAGCCCCTACAATAGCCTCAAGGGACATGTAGTGTTAATGACCTCCCTGTGTGCACTCTGACCTCACCTCCTATTATTCTCCCCATTTTCTTATGCTTCAGGCACCTTCCTTTGACTTGGTTAAAATTCTAGGATTTTAGTCCATTGCCCTTTTTCCTGCTTAATATCTCTGCCTAATTTAAGCTTCCCCCTGATGGCTACATGGTTAATTTCTTGACTTCATATAATCCTATTCTCAAATGTCATCTACATAAGAAGTCTCATCCTGACAATCCTCTTTATTCTGTCATTTCCCTTCTTCACCAGATATTTCTATTCCCTTACTAGATTTTACCTTTACACCTACCCTCAGGCATTTTTCACTTTCTCACTTATTGTGAAATTTTCTTAGTAAACATGTTACTTTGCTTCTGTGCTTGCTTATTCTCTCTCTCTTCTTACTAGAATAAAAGAGATTCTCGTATGTTTTATTACTGATGTAGAAAATTGCCCAATATTTGGTGGATGATCAATACACATTTGTAGAATGAATGAACAAATAGATAAGCGTTTTATTAAAAAATGGCATGACTGATGAATAAAGTGATTTCTTAGCACAACATCAGGGGTGCACTGCCTTTCACATATTGGAGATCCTAAATTTATCTTCAATCTGTCTACTTTTTTCATCTCTGTTAATTTAATCTTTGTCCAAGGCACCATCATTTTTCATCTGGACTACTTGCAGTAGTTCTAATGGTCCCCATTCTTTCAGTTCTGCAGCTAAAATAAACATACTTCAAATTATGGCACTTCTTTGGCTTAAAGTCTTTTAATAACATCTCCGTTCCAAATTGAAAAATATTCAAGTTCCTAAATATAATGGCCAACATAATTTGGCCCCTTCCTATTTAATCCATCTCCTGTCAATAACACTCCTTCCCATTCCACTTTTCATTATGATTCAAGTGCATCAGCATCCTTGGGGTTTACACACCAGACATTCTTCTCTCTCTTTTTTTTAAAAAATTTTTTTACATTTATTTTTGAGAGACAGAGCGTGGCTGGGGGAGGGGCAGAGAGAGAAGGAGACACAGAATCTGAATCAGGCTCCAGGCTCTGAGCTGTCAGCACAGAGCCCGACACGGGGCTCGAACTCACGGACCGCGAGATCATGACCTGAGCTGAAGTTGTATGCTTAACAGACTGAGCCACCGGGCACCAAACATTCTTCTCTCTTAAGCCCACTGTACTTTCTGTTCTTGCTGTATGTAGTCCTCTCTCCCAAGTTTTCCCCTTGAATGCCTTTACATTTTTAATTTCTCCATTTATACTATAGGCTTCATCTCTGGTAAACTTGGCAGCACTGATCCAGTATCTCAGCCAATAATCTGGCTTAGCACATAGATCCTTTATGCATGGGGTAGATGCATGGCAATATTTAAATGAGTAACAGAAATGTAACATGGTTAGGCCTCCTAATAATTTCAAGAACCCCATTCTCCTTCTCTTCTCCCCTCATAATTACGGTCTACTAAAAAATAATTTATTCAATTCTAGTTCTGTTATCCCAGGTATGTTGATTAAATAATTTATGACTTTTTCATTCAAAAATCATGTCTAACTTGAGCTTTTTAATTTTCTAAGTATAAATATTCATATCCGGATGACATTTTTTCAAATACTTTGAAATGATTCTATAAAGATGCTCACAATGACCATATCAGGATTTCAAAAGCTCTACGTAATTTTTAGCAACAGATTTCCAAAAAGTAATTTTTTGAGAGGTTTCTTCACTGCCCATCTGAAAATTGCCTATATAATAAATTTATCTGTTTCTAGATTTGAATATATTTTACAAATACACTAGCATTTCTCACATATCTTGAGGTTTTGCTACCTTTATCTAATTTGATTTCTAAAGGATAAGATAATAAAATATTATAGAAAAGTGACAAAAATATGAGATACCTGTGTAGTCACTATTTCATGTTTTGTCATTTATTCATTTGGTCAGTTGTTTTGGCCTTTTGTTTTGGTTTTTTTATGTTTTTTGAAATAAAACACGTTTTACAACTAAAGCTCCAACTATCATTTCTTCTAAGTCCCACATTCTATAGGAGTAATTTGCAAATCTGTGTTTCCCTTCCATGAACATTTTATATTTTCGTCAAATATGCATATATTAATAAAATTTTTGTACACTCATATTTTTTAGTTTTCCTTTTTTTTCTATTCAAAATGGAAAAAAGTGAAGAAAATTATAATACACCTCAAACCAATTTTGCCTATATGTTAACTAGAATTTAAATTAAAATTTGAAATTAAAAAAATAATAATATTTTATCTTTTATCTGACCTCTCTTTGCTTTGTATTTCATTTCCCAAGGTAAATGTGTACATTTTCATTCTTTGCATGCAATTTGTTTTGAAAATTCTTTTTCCATTAGGTAAAAAGGTCAGTATTGAAAAGAACGTTTGGACTTTAAAATAAAAGCATGTGCTGAATATGCATGAATGTAGTCAACAAATATTGATTAAACACCAAATAGTGCTAGGATATGATTTGGAGTCCATTGGCATATATTGAAATGTGAGTGTATGTATGTACTTTTCACCATACTTTTGTAAATATAATTTTTATCACTGAAATATATTAATTGCTACAGTTTACAATCTCATGAACAAAATAGGATTAGGCAGTAATACTGAATTTTTATATTTAGCTCAGCTGGCAAAAAAAATACACTTTGTTGACAGTTAAACAATATTGTGACATGTTTATGGCTCAACAATGAGAATCAATTTGAGGCTGATAGAAATGCAAACTAGTCTGCAAGGACGCATCATTCATATTGCATGTTGATATTTTCAGACTCAGTGTAGTTTATTTTACATCCCAGGAAAACCAAGAGTTCATCTATCACCTGCTTAATTGTCTGTGGCAAACATTCAGGCCTAAGGAGTATTGAAGGCACACCATCAGCAGAGGAAGAGCAAACACGCTGTTTCCATGCAATGCCTTTCATACCTCCTTTCCTGTTCATGGACATAAAGATGAAAAAGAATTGCAAAGGAAAAGGAGTAAAAACAAGAAATGCAAATCGTGATGATGAAGATGATGAAGATGATGAAGATGGAGAAAACCAACAGACATTGTGTAGAGGGGTACTCGGGCTCTTGGTTTTTGACACATGGATTAGAATCTCATCCTTGTCACTTAGTAATTATATTCCTTTAGACAGACAATTTACCTTCATGTGCCTCAGCTTACTTAAAATACAGATATTAATCAGATCAACCCAGGGCTTTCTTAAAGAGAGTTAGGACATATAACACATCTAGTACACTGCCTGGATTCACTTTTCCTGTTAACCGTGTCAAAATGAGATTCTTTCTTCTACAAACTCAAAGAAGAATAATGAGTATGTTTATAAATATCAGACACATAAAATGTCCTGTTTCTGAAAAATAAGAGCCTAAGGGGCTAAATTTCTTGATATGACTCTCTCCTTCAGGGGCACACATAAAGCTCTATTTGATTCTTCTATGCTTGTTTCTACTTTCTGCTTGCTAAATTGAGAAAGTTTCCTTTCCATTTGAACATATAGTTGCTATTCTAGATTTTTCCCTCTTCAAGATAAACTAGTTTTATATACCATCTGAGGGTAAAAAACCCAAAACCTTTCTTTATATACATTTTAATACTTTCTGGTGTCGAGGCCTTAACAGTTCACTCCAAATTTGTACTCTTGATTTTGTTTTTTATAGCGGTAGCTGAAAAACTGCAGATATTAATGGAACCCTCTCTTTCTCAAAGACATATATCATCTCTCACCCTCCGCTCACAGATTGGGAAGATTTAAAATTGCATTCTCAAGACTCACAAGAATAGAAAAATAATTGCAATTACTTGATTTCTCAACCCCACCCAAGAACCTCTGAACTCTCTAGGTTTCAAGTGGGGAAGGTATACTTCACTTGAAAGTCATTTGCTTCCCTAAGCTCTCATGCCATCATGAAAATTTTGGAGTACTAATGGGATCCACCTGGATTTGCATCATAAATTTCTAGGAAAAACTGCAACTTTCACCCTGGACACAAACTACTGATACCTGTGATGTCTCCTGCAACTCGGACCCTGGTATTGAACCATGATATGATGGGCGCTTTTCCTTGTTTCAAAACCAGTGGAAGGCTCTTTATCACCTCGTTTGCTTTTCAAATTCCTTAAAATCTCCAGATTACTGTTGTTCTGGAATGCACATCTGTTATCTAACTCCCCAAACTTTTGAAATAGCTTGAGACTAAAGCCTAATTTTCCAATTCTTAAATAAAAGGGAAAAAAGAAAAATAAAAGCTATATATATATATATATACACACACACACACACACACACACACACGTGTGTGTATATATATACATATATATATGTGTATATATATACATACACACACCTATATACATTCATATATATATATATTTGCGTACATATATACATATATATGCACACATATATATATGTCTGTGACTGTCCAGTTGACAGGCAGAACCAGAATATTCAATTCCAGTGCAACTTTTATGGTACAAAAGCATTAGAGACAATACAAAAGCACTGTGCCTGGTGAAAGTTTATGGGCAAAAATTATAATCTTAACTCTAACCTTTGACTTAGTAACATCCTTTAAGGAATACAAAGAGGAATTCCCTAACAATATCTTTCCCAATAGCTTCTACATATTTTTGGACCAAATTTATTGTTCAGTATGTGTAAAGTTTACAAAATGAAAGCAAAAACCAATGTGCTAACCTTTCCCAGGCACCATCTCAATACCAACAAGGGAAAAGAAGCAAGTTTAGATGACACAGAATGAAGTTATTGATTTTGATATGGCTTTTTATAAAACATGAATATTAAAGCATTGAATTGCCAAGATAATAAAAGTAGTTAGTGAATATCCTTCCAGCCATCTTCCTATGGATCTGTACAGCAAAAAGACAGATATTTAATATAACTACAGTAATATCTTATACATCTTATACAGTTATCTTATATATGCTAACTGAATATGCAGTATTAAATTTCACTTTAAGTAAATAGAAGTGACATTGAAGAATTTGAAGAAAGTAAATAAAAATTTACTTTTATAATATGTTTACCATACAGATAAACTTATGATAGGGCTACATGCCAACAGACTCAACATAAGTTGAAAAGATTTTAAGTTGAAAATGCATTGAATTCATATAACTTACTGATAGATGTTTGCAACCGTTGTATCATTGTTAAATACTACGGTCTGAGTTGCTACAGACATTGCAAACTTCTCAGTAGTTCATACATCATAGCTTAGCCTAGACCACCTTAACTGTGCTCAGAACACTTAGCCAATAGTTGGGTGAAGTCATGCAATACAGGGACACCTGGCTGCCTCAGCAGTTGAGCATCGGACTCTTAATTTTGGCATAGGTCATGATCTCAGTGTTCATGAGTGCAAGGCCTGTGTGGTGTTCTACATTGATGGTGATGGTGCAGAGCCTGTTTGGGACTCTCTGTCTCTGTCTCTCTTTGTCCCCTTTGCCCCTCCTCCCCTCGTGCATGTGCTCTCTTTCTCTCTCTCTCTCTCAAAAATAAATAAACATTTAAAAAACACTTAAAAATCATCCAACACAAAGGTGATTTTATAACAAAGTGTTGAATGTATAATGTAATTTATTAAATACTGTACCAAAAGTCAAAAACAAACTGGCTGAATGCATCCAAATGGATAGAAGCGTATCAGTTACCCTCCTGATGCTGTGGCTGACTGGGGGCTGCAGCATGGACCACGGCCCAGTGTCATGAGATCCTACTGCAAATTGCTAATGTGGGAAAATATTCAAACTCAAAATTCAAACTTTGGTTTCTACTAAATGTTGCTTTTGTACTCTCTTGAAGTTGAAAATCCTTAAGTCAAACCATCATAAGTTGAGGACTATATGTATATAGGTTTTTCTCTTTTTCATAGGTTATGATTCTCACTTAGGGACAAGGATTATATTTATCTCCCCTTCATATTTATCATCTTCTCTGTAAACAGATCAACCCTCAGTTTTTATTCACGTCCATTTTATTCCATGTAATTTTTAAATTTTATATAATATTTTGGTCCTTAATATCTTTAGCTCGGAATAGTTGCTCAAAAAATTTATTCTGAATTAAGAAAAAGTCTTATTCAGGATAACTTATTTTATTGAATCATATTTTCATTACATAAGTCTACACTGCAAATTATATGAGGCCACATTCTTCTATTATTTTGAGGACGTTTAGTTCTTTTACATAAATGTTCATTAATTTTCCTTAATTTCTTCATTCTTACCTTTCTTTCATTATGGAGTGTCATGCCATTTCTTTTCATTTTCCATGTGAATAATTCTTCCTACAGCTTTTGATTCTCTCTCAATCTGTTACCATTTTATCTGGATCTAGATTGTCTTTCCCCTTTTGAGGTGAAATTTGAAAACTACCTTGCATTCACTTTCATGTAGCTTAATTTGAAGACAGAATAGAATTTGTTTTGTGCTACATGGAAATCCTGTAGGAAACGTAGGCTTAGGTTTTTGTAGGAAATCCCGCTAATTACTCGGTACCTCAGCCCAGAATGAATTTGTATCCAGCTCTGGCAAGCTTTGTATTGTTCTCTCATTCAGCGCAGTGCTTTAAAAGATGTAACCCAATAAACTCCCCTCAGTCTCTGATGGACTTATGAGATATATATATGGCATTTTCTTAGGTCATTTTCTTAGACTTTTATTGAGACTGCTTACAAACCCAGTTTCTCTTTTTTTGGGTGGAGGGTAAATTTATATGATTTTGTCCACTCATTTTATATTGTGTTGGGCATGGCAGTGTTTTGTACACTACCATCCTCATCCATATCTTGTTTTTCTCCCTTCTGTTTTCCCTGAGGTTTATGGAAATGAGGCTAAATGCATCTCCTTATTTAATGGCTCTAAGTGATATTCTGACAGTTCCCTATCCCCTTATCTTTTAATCACATTGTGGGACACTGATGAGAATTAAGTAACCAATATGGCACCTCTTCCTACAAGTTCCTCATCCATATATGTGAAAATCAATAATTTATTCCTAATTTTGAGATGAACTACTAAAAAGTAGGGCATTTATGTACCCTGAAGTGTATTCCAAAGTGTAAGAATGAGTAGTGACTATTACAGCTTGAAAGAATTTTTTTTTTTTAATTTAAGATTTGAGGTGCTTGGGTGGCTCCGTCAGTTAAGCATCTGACTTTGGCTCAGGTCATGATCTCATGGTTTGTGAATTCGAGCCCCACGTCTGTCAGTGCAGAGCCTGCTTGGGATTCTCTCTCTCCTCCTCTCTCTCTGCCCCTCCACCCTCAAAATAAATAAACTTAAAAAAATTAAGATTTAACATTTTTAAAAGAAGGATTTATCAATTATGAATATCTATAGTTGAAGAGCTAAACTCAACACTTAAAGAAAGGTTGATTTTACTTTTATTCAAATAGTTGGATGAAAGAAAAATAAATCATGTGTGTTCCACTTTAAAACATGCTTCAGGGCAATGTTAATGTCTGCTCATTAGCAGAGAGATGTGGATAGTTTCTTCTTTTAATTTTTTAACGTTTATTTATTTTTGAGAAAGAGAGAGACAGAGTGTGAGCAGGGGAGTGGCAGAGAGAGAGAGAGACAGAATCTGAAGCAGGCTCCAGGCTCTGAGCTGTCAGCACAGAGCCTGACATGGGGCTCAGGCTCATGAACCATGAGATGATGAACTGAGCTGAAAGCAAGAGTCAGACGCTTAACTGAGTGAACCACCAAGGTGCCCCATTAAAAATTTTTTTTTTGATGTTTAAATTATTTATGATATATAATGCTTGTTTGTCAACCAAAACACTATATATTAGACTCATCAAATTCCAAGAAACCTTAGAGGAAACCTGTCTCTAAGCACTCATTTCAAAAATGACATAAACACATTTAGAGAGCTAAGAGACTTCTGGACACTTTCTCAGAGATTGTCAGAAATAGAATCTACATGTTAACTTCTTTTTTGTCATTGTTTCTAGCTGATATTGGCCCAGATTATCTGCCTCTGCTATAAGGGCAGAAAGTGCAGGAATGTTTTTCACCCATAAGGAGAAAAGAAGTATTATCTGATCACCAAGAGAAGATTTTCTCTGATATTAACTAGTCTCGAAACAGAAGTTTAAACGGGAGAGCTAACATAGGAAAAAAATAAGTATCTAAGATGCACAGATATGTCAGCACTATTATAAAAAGCCCTTTCTAACATTAAATAGGTAATTTATATAACTTAACAACTAGATCATGTCAACGATTCATTTTTCTTTTAAAAGTTTTTAATTGGTTTCTTTCCTTTGTAAAAATAACTAATAATTTGAGCAAACTATAATTTTCTTCATATTTCTTACCACACTGAATAATGGAGATAGAAGAGAATTTAGAGTAAAAATTGTCCCAAGTCTCATTTTTCTAAGTTGTTACCCATGGTGGGATAAGCTTAAGATTTCTGAACTCTGTTTCCCTTAACTCTTGTTTTACTGGACTGGACTACTTACTGATGGAAGTATTTATTCAATATCACAGTACTTAAATTCTCTCACCCCTAACTTTACTCACTATCAGCCAGGGAAGGAGGAGTGACTCAACTATTTGATGAAGGAAGTGGGTCTCAGCCAGGAAAGACCTGGCTTTCCATAAAGAAGCTTTAATCAGATCTGGGCTTTGCCCCTTTGTTCAAGGCCTGCACTTGTCTGTTGCCACTGGTTGAATAAGAGAACAAGTTGTGGTAATTTGGAGAGAAGTGTTGGAGAAACTTTGGGGCGATAAAATACATACGTGATTACTACAATGAATGGGCTAAAACTATAATAATTCTGACATTTGATCTTCTGCATGATTTGTATGTTTAAATCTCAACCTGTGAATAAAAGGTGGCATTTCTTTTTTTTTTTTAATCATTATTATTTTTAATGTTATTCTTGAGAGAGAGACAGAGCATGAGCAGGGGAGGGGCAGCGAGAAAGAGGTAGACACAGAATCTGAAGCAGGCTCCAGGCTCCAAGCTGTCAGCACAGAGCCTGACACTGGGCTGGAATTCACAAACCCCAAGATCCTGACCTGAGCCTACGTAGGACGATTAATCAAACTGAGCCACCCAGGCGCCCCAAAAGGTGGCATTTCTGGCCGAATTACCTTCAAAACTCAACGATGATCAAGAGGCTGATGTATCTAGCATAAACGTGTAGCTCTAGATTATTTTTAAAAATTAAGCAACACTGTCAAGTTAAAGAGAAGTGTATATCAGTTATTCAATTAGGAGTTGGCACATTACCCTCATTTTTACCTATTTTTTTAGGATTAAAATATTTATCCTATGAAAAAAATTAATTGAATATACTTATCATTCCTATAATAAAATTAGGAAAATTCATAATACTTTTAGGTTTGTATTATTGTAGAGAATGTTTTATTATGCTGTCAATCTGCCATCGGATCTCAAATGAAAAAATACCTTTTGTAAACAAGGATGTTAAATCAAGATAAATATTTTGTTTCTGTTAATTAATTTTTTTCCAGAAAGATAAATTTCTCAATGATGGTCTCATGTCATAGGATGGCTTAGTAGATGAGAATCCAAGGGCATACAGCAAGATAAAATACTCCTTTATTGGTCAAGTAAGGAAAAGTTATTTATTTTTAGCGTCCTTCTATTTTCATTTGGTTTTTATTGCATTGCTATATAGTATGAGGATTTAAATAAACATCAGATATAGTCTGGAGGTTTTTATTTTTATTTATTTACTTATGTTTAAATGTTTATTTTTTTAAAAATTTTTTTTTTCAACGTTTATTTATTTTTGGGACAGAGAGAGACAGAGCATGAACGGGGGAGGGGCAGAGAGAGAGGGAGACACAGAATCAGAAGCAGGCTCCAGGCTCTGAGCCATCAGCCCAGAGCCTGACGCGGGGCTCGAACTCACGGACTGCGAGATCGTGACCTGGCTGAAGTCGGACGCTTAACCGACTGCGCCACCCAGGCGCCCCTTAAATGTTTATTTTTGAGAGAGAAAGAGAGCACAGCAGAAAAGGGGCAGAAAGAGAGAGAGGGAAAACACAGCATCTGAAGTGGGCTCTAGGGTCTGAGCTGTCAGCACAGAGCCTGGCATGGGGCTCAAACTCACAAACTGTTAGACCATGACCTGAGCCAAAGTTGGACGCTTAAGCGACTAAGCCACTCAGGCACTCTTGAAGGTTTTTAAATAAATCATATTAAAATAGCAGGTTTACACTAAAACAAATTCATGGCATTGTAATTCTTAATTATTTATCGGTTCGGTTTTGTCACTAACCATTTTTTTTTCTTGACTTATGTTAAAGTACAAAATCACATGATAAAGATATATTTTAAGAAATGCATTTAATTGATTTCCATTATGAATATTTTACATTTGCTTCATTTTCAGTACTTTAAATATTTTATATACTACCAAAATAAAAAATTTAAATATTTGTAATTAAAATATTAAAAAAAAATATTTCAATATAATTTACTCCAAGATACGTAAAGCATTAATGGAAACAGTAGCATTGTCTCTTTTCCTATAAATTAAATTAACATTTTTTCTTTACATAAAAAAACGACAAACTCCTCATGCCTCATGGAAAGTGATCATAGACCTAAATGTACAACTTAAAACTACATAATGTCTAGAATAATATATACAATAAAAAATACAGAAAAAAGATTTTAAGCTGCACTTCATTAAAATTAAGCAACTCTGCTCTTTGAAAAATACTATTCAGATAATTAAAATACATGGAGGGGCGCCTGTCCTCTCTATCTGCCCCTCCCCCACTTGCACTCCCCTGCGCGCACTGGCTGTCTCTCTCAAAATAAATAAATAAACTTATAAATAAACTATAACTTAAACACATGGAGAGCCTGCTATAAAAGTATTAATCTGGTGGTAACATTTCAGGTAAACTGGCAAAAGGCAAACTAAAAATGGCTGATGATAATCATCACGGCACCTCATGATATCAAATTTCTAAATTCATGAAAGTATGTTTGTTCTCAGTTTTCCCATTACAATCTAAACATTTTTTTTATTAAAAGGATGTGATGTGTAAGGAACCAATTTGCAGTTACCATGTAGGAATGTGATGGGAATGTTGTCAACATCTGCAAAAAAAATGAGTAAATAAATATAGCATATTTCTTCCTATAATATATTTCAGTTATTTTCAAGAATTTTTTCTACTCTCAAAACTGAATTCCTGGCTTTACATAAGTATAATTCCTTTCCTGAGACTAGATTAAAATATTTAAAACATTCTATTCTAATATATATGGAGAGGAGGGAATGCTACACTAAACATAAATCATTTGGAAATCAATTACTCAACCAAAAAGAAATACTACCACTACTACTGCTAATTATGTGCTCAGTTTATAAAATACTCCAAGTTTTTTTTTCTCCCCAGAAAATGTTACAGAGTTCCACCTTCAAAATCTATTGCAGTATTTTTAAAAGTTTATTGCCAATTCACATTTTTCATATGAAAAGACCACATCTCTCTGTATATACCTCCTTGAAAGTGGTCCCTGAATAAAAACATTAGTGCTATAATCACTTTCATATGTTCATTAGATTTTAATATGTAGGATAAATATTATAAAATATACAATTACACTGCTGAGAGAATTATCTATAAAACTTTGTCTTTCATGTATGTTTATTCAATTTAACATTAAAATAATGTCAGAATTACATATTTTAATGCAGCATTTACTTTATTTTGCTTTTGAAATACTAGTGTTGATGTGCCATGTTGAATTGTTTCTGATAATAACGCTTCCAGGACAACGGATGTGTTAGAAAAGACCAGTATCTTTATTAAATTCTCATTTGCCCAATTCTCTAATCATATCAGATCCATTTCCATTGTGTTTTTGTAGGACAGTGAAACTAAAGAACACTCATGGTTTTCTTTTTTTTTTTCATAGGTACCCAAAATATTATAAATTAATTTCTTTTAATGTTTGTTTATTTTTGAGATACAGAGCAAGAGCAGGGGAGGGGAAGAGAGAGAGAGGGAGACACAGAATTCGAAGCAGGCTCCAGACTCTGAGCTGTCAGCACAGAGCCTGTTGCGGGGCTCGAACCCATGAATGAGAGATCATGACCTGAGCTGAAATTGGATACTTAACCGACTGAGCCACCCAGGCACCCCGATTATAAATAACTTTAAAATAGAAAGCATTTATAAATTATTTTGTTGAAGAAAGGATTTTTATAAAAGAAATTATTGCTACTATTTTGTCTTTCCTAATGGATTTGAGTAATAAAATTGCTACACGTAAATATGTTTAGAGTAAAATATCAAACCACACCCCTCAAAACAATATCATAACACATATTTCTATAAATATTATAGTAAGATGTCTTATTCAATAGAATATACATAAGTACTATTATAAACATGCAAGGGATTCATTCTCTAATTCAAACCTTCCTGAGAAAAACTATCAGAGAGAGTCCATGAACAAGGAAACACATTGACATTAGCATTCTAAAGTATAGTCATTAATGACACATATAAAATTATGAGTCGTTCATACTATTTCAATATTAAAGCAGATACAAATATAAGTGATAGATAATATATATATATATATAGATGTCTCTATCATGTTACCGTTTGTTTATTCTAAGAATGGAAGAGAAAAAATAAAAGATGTTCTTAACTTACACAAGAAAATATGGTATTTAATTTAATTTATAATCCACTTACACGCAACAAAGAGACAGATACTATTGTTTCTTATCCCTATTTCAGGTATACAATGAATTAAAATAAGTGAGATACAGACATGATATTATTTTTTTTTTAATTTTTTTTTTCAACATTTATTTATTTTTTGGGACAGAGAGAGATAGAGCATGAACGGGCGAGGGGCAGAGAGAGAGGGAGACACAGAATCGGAAACAGGCTCCAGGTTCTGAGCCATCAGTCCAGAGCCTGATGCGGGGCTCGAACTCACGGACCGCGAGATCGTGACCTGGCTGAAGTCGGACGCTTAACCGACTGCGCCACCCAGGCGCCCCCAGACATGATATTAAATATAGTATATATATTACATATAGTAGTAAAATGATGAATGTCCATCTACCAAGCTCCATCTCAAATTTGAAAGGTGCACCCATAGAGGTATAGATTACTGATAGAAGCTAAGTTCCTCAGAATGTTGACATTTTGCCTTAATGAATTTCCATGTATTCATGTATTTTTAAAGATGAACACAGGAGAAAATTATTCTACAACACATAAAGTATCTGATGCATGAATATATTTGTCAAACATTTTCCTTATGAATCAAAATATTTTAGAAAATGATAAATTTCTTTTAAAGACTAAATAAAATATCAGAATTAAAATCACATTTGAAACAAATATTAATGTGGAAACCAAAACAGAAGAAATAAACACGAGAAACTTCTCAAAATAAACAAAGTGATTATATGTAAAATAATGAGAATGTGAAATACATGAAAATAAGAAAAAATTATTCTATATAATTTCCATAGAAATTCCTTAAGAAAAATTCAGAAAAATGAAACAAAGAATAATAAAAGGAGTAACAAAGAAAAGTCATCTAAGTACTATACACAATAAGTATGAAGATATTTCTCATGCAAACAATGGTTTTAATGGAATATTCTTTAAATTCTTCCTAAAACATGTTTTGGGAAGAAAATACAATACAAAGCTAGAATTCAATAAAGTTCTAGCTTGTATTCAAAGAATACAAACAAGAATCAATCTGTATTAGTTAGGATTCTTTCTCTGAAAAAGATATAAGATTTATTTATTTATTTATTTATTTATTTATTTATTTAGATATAAGCTTTATTTAAATGAAAAAGAGAGGGGTGCCTGGGTGACTCAGTCTGACTTCGCTCAAGTCATGATCTTGCGGTTCCTGAGTTCAAGTCCCACACTGGGCTCCTCACTGACAGTGGGGGGGCCTGCTTGGGATTCTCTCTCTTTCCCTCTCACTCTGCCCCTCGCCCACTTGTGTGCGCTCTCTATCTCAAAATAAAAGAATAACCTTTATAAAATAAACAAATGAAAGAGAAAGAGACTCCTTATGGTCTTATAATCAAAAATTCCTGGGAAAAGGTAAGGCATTTTAAATTGTTGCTGGATCCGAACTACGTTCACAGAGGCAGATACGCACGTGCTCCCCGCCCACACACATGACTTAATTTTCCTACTTTTCTTTCTTTTGTGGTGGTTCCATTCTCAGTAATTTCATTTGCATTTCATCTTGCATTTTCAGTATCTGTAAGAGAAAGCTTGGGAAGTCCCGGACCTTTTTCTTACAACTTGCAGGGACCTGGACTGGAACATTTTTCAATCCATGAACCAAAAACACTTGGTGTGATGGCACACTACTATTAGATTGAGTTGGCCTAGGGCACATAGTTAATTACTGGAATCTGAGAGTGGAACTAAATCTATCCATAGCAACTGAAAGAGAATCAGCAAGGAACATTTGCTCAAGGAAAACCCAGGGTCCTATGCCAGAGGAATAGTGAAAGGATGCTGAGCAGTTAAAACAATGGAAGTCTAAATAAATCATGTAGTAAGAATAGACAGGAAATGTAATTCAAAACTGGGATGTTCAGCCAAGTTATGGTATTTGTATGATGACAAAATTCAGACATGCTTAGATATACACCACTCAGTTACTACTCTCGAATTTTTTTTGACAAAGGAAACGTTCACCACATACTCTAACCTACTGGTTCAGTTCAATCTGCAGCAACATTATTGGATGGATTCTTAGAATTGCAAATATTTAGGTTCCATCAGAAACTTGGGGGGTGTGATACAGCAATCTTTGCTAATGCACAGGAAATTTTTAGAAACACTGCTTTAGTCAATCAATAGGTGATTAAAAGGACCACTCCCCTATAGCTTTATATCATCATCAATGTATATCAGAACAAGCTAAAATCATTAGAATTTTTTCAATATTGAAATATCTCTTATTAGTATAACAGTGATAACTTTCTTAAAAATAAGCAAATACCCAAATATGTACAGTTAAATAGAAAACTAATGCCTTACCTTGTCCCAGTAATATTTTTAATACTCTATTACATAGCCTTATCAAACTTTCCAGTAATTATCTATAAAATAGTTTTATTGTACTAATTGTATTGGATAGGATATATCTAAAACACCTTAAAATCTCCCATCAGTCACTGTTTTTATGCATTTCGTTTCTTCCTTGTCGCTCAACTAAATTTCAGATAAATTTAATAAATTTTTGACATTCATGAAGAAGGAGAGTAGTCCAGAAGTTTCAGAAGTGGGGACAGATGAAAAGCAGGAAAGGTCTTATTTGACAGATAAGGACATGGTATTTTGTTTTCTGGGGCTGGTAGATGGTCAAAGATGAATCTTTCTCTCATAAGGCAATTTTTGGGGGTTTCTCAATAATGCATTGTCATTATTTTTGCTTTAAATATTTGATGATCTTTTAAAGGTATAAAAGTAAGATAAAATAGTTCATATATACTTACATGGTTTTTGGGTTTTCATTTAGTATCGTTTTCCTGCCTGAAGCTTTTCCATTAGCATTTCTTGTACTGTTGCTCTTCAGGTGATGAATTCATTTACATCATTATATACGTGATAATCTTTGAAAACACTTAAATATTTAAGTCTTAGGTCTAATACTCAAGGCATTAAGGCTTTAAAAAGTCTTTACATAACTTTAAATTTGAAAGACTTTTTCCGAGTAAAAAATTTTAAACTGACATTTTTATTTCCCAGAAAAAAAAGGGGGGGCTCGGGGAGGGAGAATAAGAGCCAGATGACACAAATAGAAAACAAGAATTAGCAAGGTGATAGGAATGCACATTATCAACCAAAACAACAGCAAGATAATACGTTATATTAAAAAAAAGCTTACTGAACATATACCAATAGACAGCATTGTAAATCATAAAAAAAAAATCTCAATAAAGAGAATCACTCTGTCCATCATCTATCAATTTATCTACCTACTGGAATGCAGTGAAGAAGTGTTTTGAGGTAAATTAATAACAATGAAGATTAATATGAAAAAAGGACAAAAAGGTGCAAATCACTTATATCAGTTTACTCCCAAATAAGTTAGAAAAAGAAGAGCAAATTAAACCCCAAATCAGAGAAGATAGGAAATACTATCAAGGCAAAGTTAATGAAATAAAAATAGAAAAATATAGCAAAAAACCAATAAAATCAAAGCTAGTTCAGAGGATGACTAGATAAACATTTAGCCAGACTGATCAAGAAAACCGAAAGACCCAAATTACTAATATTAGGAATGAGAGAGATGACATAATTCCAGATCCTACAGAAATTAAAAGGATGATAATGAAATATGAATAATAATGTGCTAATGAATTTTACAGTTTGGGGAAATGCACAAATGCCTTGAAAGATATAATCTTCCCAAGTTCTTTCAAGAAGAATTTCACAGGATAGCTTTCTTTCTATTAAAAAAAATTGATTGGTAGTTATGAACCTTACAACAAAGAAAACTCTGGCTTTACTTACTGAAGTCTTTTTAAACTTTAAGAAAAAAATGATACCAATTATGTTTAAATTCTTCCAGAAAATTTAAGAGACAAGATCAACTGATTCTGATATCAAAACCAAAGATAGTAAAAAAATAAAATTAAATGTACATGCAAAAATTAACTATAAGATTATATTAAAGCAGGATAATATTTTATAACCCAGTGAGTTTTACACCAGGAATACAAGGTTTGTTTAACATTCAAATATTAAGGGGCGCCTGGGTGGCGCAGTCGGTTGGGCGTCCGACTTCAGCCAGGTCACGATCTAACGGTCCGTGAGTTCGAGCCCCGTGTCGGGCTCTGGGCTGATGGCTCAGAGCCTGGAGCCTGTTTCCGATTCTGTGTCTCCCTCTCTCTCTGCCCCTCCCCTGTTCATGCTTTGTCTCTCTCTGTCCCAAAAATAAATAAACGTTGAAAAAAAAAATTCAAATATAAAAAATGAGGCACATATGGGTGGCTCAGTCAGTTAAGCATACAACTTCGGCTCAGATCATGATTCCCCAGTTCATGGGTTAGAGCCCCACATCAGGCTCTGTACTAACAGCTCAGGGCCTGGAGCCTGCTTCAGCTTCTGTGTCTCACTCTCTCTTTGCCCCTCCCCTGCTTGTGCTCTGTTCTCTCTCTGTCTCAAAAATAAACATTAAAAATATTTTAATTAAAAAATAAAAATAAAATAAATAAATGATACAATTCATAATACTCACAAATTAAAAGTCAAAAACGATATTATCACTTTAGTAGATGAAAAAAATTCATTTGACAATATCGAACATTCAACTCTGATTAAAAACACTTATTAAAGGGGCGCCTGGGTGGCTCAGTCGGTTAAGCGGCCGACTTCGGCTCGGGTCATGATCTCACGATCCGTGAGTTCGAGCCCCGCGTCGGGCTCTGTGCTGACAGCTCAGAGCCTGGAGCCTGTTTCAGATTCTGTGTCTCCCTCTCTCTGACCCTCCCCCATTCATGCTCTGTCTCTCTCTGTCTCAAAAATAAATAACGTTAAAAAAATAATAAAAATAAATAAATTAAAAAAAACTTATTAAAATAGTCATAGGGAAATTATACAACTCGATTGAATGTATCTATGAAAGAAACAAACAAAAAAGTCTACAGCTAACATACCTAATGGTGAAAAACTAAACATTCTGCTCCTAAGATCAAGTTATAGTCAGTGAAAATAAGAAAAGATAAAGGGGACAAAAACATCCTACATGGAAAGAAAGAAAATGGTCTTAGATGCAGGCAGTAAAATTGTTTGAGTAGAAAATTCTACAGTATATATCAAAGGCTACTAGACTAAAAGTCAATAAAATGAGTTAGCAAGTTTGAGGATCTAAGGTCAATATGCAAAAATTGGTAGTATTTCTACGTGTTATCTACAAACAATCGGGAATTGAAATTTTAAAAATCAGTATTCAAAAGAGCATAAATTTGAATTAGGGATATATCTGAGATAAAATGTACAATATCTGTACATGGCAAACTATTTCTGAAAGTAGTTAAGAAACCTACATAAATGAAGTAATACATTGTATTCATAGATTGGACGTTTTAATATTGTTAAGATGTCAGTTCTCCTCAAATTCATCTACAGATTCAATGCAATCTCAACCCAAATAACATTTTTTTAGAAGCAGACTATTTCTTTTATTTTTTTTAAGTTTATTTATTTATCTTGAGAGAGAGAGAGAGAGAGAGCGAGCGAGCAGAGGAGGGGCAGAGGGAGAGTGAGAGCAAGAGAATCCCAAGCAGGCTCTGCACCATCATCACAGAGCCTAATGTGGAGCTCGAACCCGTGAACTAAGACATGACCTAAGCCAAAATCAAGAGTCAGACACTCAACCAACTAAGCCACCCAGCCACCCCTAGCAGCAGACTATTTTTAAAATTTGCATGGAAATGCAAAATACATCATGCAAAAAAAGCAGCCCTAGAAGATGAACCAAGTTGGGGGCTCACAACATTGGATTCCAATATTTGGTATAAAAATGCAGTAGTAAAGACAGCACAGTAGTGGTGGAGAGACAGTCAAAAAGATCAACAGGACAGAGAGAAAAAGTCCAGAAGTATACCCACACATATTAAGACAACTGAGTTTTGACACACACCCCCACCAAAAAAGAAAAACTGAGCATACTAAGTATAGGTAAGAATGTGATGAGAATGGAACTCTCATGGTGTGAGTGTAAAATGGTACAATCAATTTGGAAAGAGTTTGGCCATTTCTTTAAAAAAAAAAAAAAAGTAAATATTCACTTATCCTGTGATACAGTTGTTGTATTCACAGGAGTAAAAGCATATGTTTGCATGAAAAATGGACAAGTATACTCACAGCAGCTTTATTGGGAATAGCTAGAAGAAAACTCAAATGTCCACTGAGTGACTAGATAAACAGATTGTGGTACATCCATACAATGGAATAGTATTCAACAATGCAAAGCAACAAGCTATTGATACATACAAATACATGTGTGGAAGTCAAAATAATTAGGCTGAGTGAAAGAAGTCAGAAAAAATAATCCTTACGTGATACTTAGAAAATATAAACATTATAACCATAATGACAGAAAGCAGATCACTGGTTGCCTGGGGTTGGAGAGTGGGGTGGTAAAAAGAGGCAAGAGGTAGTCACGAGTAATTTTTTTGGTTGCCAGATATACAACATTTTCATTATCTTTGTTAGTTATACTGGATATACATGTATCAAAATGTATCAATTTGTGTATCAGATTTTAAATATTTATAGCCTACTCTATGTCAAGTATATTTCAACACAATTCTAAAATGGAAGAATGAGAAGAGGCAATGTGAAAATAAAGAAAATTCAGATCTTTCTTCAGCATCTCTCTTAGTCTCTTTTACACCTCCCTTGACTCAATAAACATGTAACATGGACATCAGTGTTCCTGGCATCAGGGAGAACTGGATGTGATTCGCATTTATTCCTCTCATTAATTTTATACTTTTGAAATTGGTTTAATCTCCCTGAATCTGCTTTTCCAACTTTACATAAATAGAATCTGCTATTCCAACTAATATGTGAAAACATACCCACCAGAAAGAACTGTTAAGAAGCCATAACAAAATAATTTACATAGAGCCTCCCACTCAACAGTATCCTGAGTAAGTTTTATTCCAGTGATGATAAGCAAATTTAATTATTTGTTGGGGATACTTTCATGACTTGCTTCCTTTCCAAACACTGTTCTGTTCTGTAATCCAAGAAAAACGTCTGTCTAATTGCATATTTCAGTTATATACCATCATCCAACAAAAAAAGATTAATGAAAAGCCTCCTCTACTCCCCCAAGGAAATGTTAAGTTCTAGGATGGAAATTTAAGTTATAAAGTACAATGCATTTTAAATGTGAAACTCATTTATCTTTATTCAGTTCAGATTTCTTTTAATCATATTGAAAATAATTGTTCCCTTTCTGTATCTCCATACTCAAATCAATTTATGTACAGTTAGCTTTATAGTTCAGGAAGACAGTGGAATAACTGTTACATGAATAACACTTAGCAATTTGAGATCTTACCAATTAACATGCTAAACTTATTAAAGTACCACTCTGGACCTTTACGCATTATTACTACCAAACATAACTGTTGTATGTCAGTGTGTAAAATGTAAATGAGCTAAATAAAAGTAATCACAAAAGATAAATTCCAAATAAGCACAGTTAGTTAGAATACATTCTGTTTAGTTCAGAATTATTTTGCATTGAAAGGGCACAAATAAGATTTCTTTCTTCTAGTCAAATTGATAGGAAGTCCTGTCTACTTAATTCTCAAAGGAAATGTGCCCTTGTTAGTGAATAATTTGCATTCCCGTTTTTGATTTACCTAAATAAACTGCAAGCCTAATGGACTGCTATCAACAGAAGAAACTCATCTAAAGCAGGAATATAAAGTAGATCTAAGGAATCCTTGAACTTGAAATGCTTAAAAATGTGAGTGTGTGTAAATTAAGGACTATAAGGTGAGTGATAGTCCCAAACAAGTTCTGAAATATTTAACTGTCACTGGTAATAATTTATAAAGTAGGTATATAGACATTTGCCTGATAGATCTGAGGGGCATGTTAATGGAGTACAATGAAGACAGATAGCTCCATTCTGGTACCACTGAGCAGACAGCCACCTCCTGAAACACTTCTCAGCCAAAGCACATCAATCTCGCCATGATGGCTGCTCAGATTAGACAGGGGGGCATACTCCTGTGAATCTTAAAAGGCCATTTCTGTCTCTTGTGAAGTTGTTTAACTTTGTTTTCATTTTATGGAGCCTGGCTGAGCTCTAACACACACAGGATTTGACAGATCGACTTTTTATAAAATACCTGGGAAAGAGTGATTTTTACTGAAACATAAATTACAAATTTCGCAGAATAAACTGAACTTGGCATTAACTTGAGAGACTATAAGATGGCATTTATTATTTATTACCTTTTTCATAGATTATTTATAGGTAGATTCATATTTTTGTGACATTATTTGATTTGTTATAATTCAGAATGTGAAACCTGACGGAAGGAAGGCAAACTTTGCACAGTAAATGTTTAATTATTTTGAAACCTAATTCATATGGTTTATGAACCACTTGGAATTATTAGGCCACCCCGAGGAAAACATCAAATAACTGTTCCTGGACAGTCGATAAGATGATGATTTGATATGCTGGAAGCAACTCTCAAACGCATTGCTGTCATTCTTTATTCAGTATCATGCCCAACAGTGACATAACACAAAATGTGGTTTCCTTGTATTTTCCTGAAATGATTTGTTTCTAGGATTTGTAAACCTGGAGCAATGTAAAGTCAAAGTAAACAATACCAATGTTCAAACTATGTCCATAAATTTGTATCTAAAAACAAGTACAATCTATTATTAAAGATACCATCAACAGGATACCAGATGGTGCCGCTCAGAAATCAAAATGTTTTTTGTTTGGTTGTTTTGACTACTAAACACAATTGTTCAGACTCAATCACTTTTTTTTTAAATACTGCTACAAAATTTCTACATTCCTAGGAGACTGAAGGCTTTTGCCATAAATTTTGTGAGTCTCTCAAATAAGGGATGGGTTCCTGGCTCGATGCTGATCGCCGGAGAATGAGAATGACCTTCAGAGAATGATTTTGTGTTCCACAACATCTTATCACGTATCAGTACCTAGTGTCACTTTTTTAGCCTCTGTCTTCATGACTCCCCCTCTGTGTGCACTAGCTTCTTTGTCTGTCAAGCTCAGGCCTGTCTTGTTTCTAGTCCATTCGAGAGCAGTAAGGGCTCAAACTGCCCATCTTTCACCTTCTCAGGCAGGTCATTACTGCATCTTGCCTTCTATTATCATGACGTAGGACACAAGGCACCAAGGATAACCAGTACCTCTGAGGTGAGATACAACAGTGGAAACGCAGATGCTGAGTACTCTGTCCCAACAGCCTCAGTCCAGCCCTACTTCTACTCTCATCCTTGGATTCCTTAATCCCCAACTCAGACCCAACTATTATTTTCTCACCTCCCCTTGAGTGTCTGCACCAGTAACTAAACTCATGCTTTGGTTTCTTGTGAATGTGAGAGCCTGCCAGGATCTTCTCCTTGCCCAATGGCTAGAATTCTACCTCCCTACTTTAGCATGGCACTTTGCAGTGTCTTCCCAGGACAAACTCCAAATTTCAAATACTGTCTGACAAGACTGCACACATGACCCAAGATAACTTCTCCCCATATGACAGAATGCTCTTTGAACCTCTAGTGTTGATCATTAGCACCCTGAACTGAACATATTTGCCTCCTCTCCCACCAACATCCACCTGAGTGTGTCATTTTATATGATTCATGAGATCATTTGTTTGATGGTTGTCTGCTCCATGAGCCCAAGGACTTGTGTTTTTCTGCTCCCTATTTTTTTCCCAGAACTTAGCACAGAACATGGCATATGGTAGGTGTTCCCTAAAAGTGTGGAAAATAATGATAATATTAACTCTGGGGAAACATGAAATATTTTCTCTCTACCCACCCCAATTGTTCAGAAGGATTAAGCAGTATATGGAGATCAGATTGATTCCCAAGGAAGACCAAGGGTAGGTACACGTTCAAACATACTAAATGGGCCATATGTTCTAGAAGTTGGGTTTCAAACGGAATAAAAGAAAACCAATAAAAGTCCCATTTACATTTAGAGGTATAAAGTTAGAAGGCAAAATTGTCTTCCTTCTAACAAGAAGAAAAATCTGGATTATATACAAATTCATATCTTCTTGAGCATATTAGAGATGATTACGGAGACTTATCATTCTTTGTAGTCTGTTCCATTCTGTCTGATATTTTTTGAGAATTCATATCTTATAGCTATACTTTGTTAGAAAGGTCACTAAATATGTAAATATATTCATTCGACTGAGTGTCTCCCTCAGTATATGAAAACATGACTCTTCCATACAAAAAAAAAGCATACCTTTTTAAAGACTCTGCTCATCTGACTTAACATACAAAAATGTAAATACATTTGCCAACGAGAGTGATACAATTATTAACTATATATTATATATGCTATATACAGTATAGTATATAAAATATAAAATAATGTATAAATGATATATAGCATATAATATGCAATGTATAATAAATCCATGTCATGCCATCTCAGCATAAAACTATGTCCTATATAATTTACTTATGTAATTTAAAACACAGATTTACTTCTTTCATTAATGGGCATTTTTATTGGCTGGTGAACTCAGGACTTGGGTAGAAAATAGACTACACTTCCATAAAGTCAACTGAATTTAAAGAAGGAACAATTAAATAAGGTCTAAAACTAAGAGAAACCAACAGAAGACAGTGGACTCCATTGACTTTCGTAAACCTAAAGGGAACCGGTCCAATAAGGACAGAGTCTGTGGGAGAGAAGGGCTGCCAAAAATTAGCTATGCCTTTGGTATTCAACCACTACCAACATACAGTCTACATGGAGGAAGAATCAAGGAAAGTAGGAAACAAACAAACAAAAAAGTCCTTTTTGCCCTTTGTATTAGTCTGCTAGAGCCTCCATAATGAAATACCCCAGACTGCGTAGCTTAACAACAGGAATTTATTCTCTTAGAATTCCAGAGACTAGAAGTCTGAGATCAAGGTGTTGGCAGAATTGCTTTCCTCTGAAACCTGCCCTGGCCTTTTTATCTGTGAACGTACATTCCTGGTGTCTCTCCCTATATATTCTTATTTCTTTTTCTTAGAAGGATACCAGTCATTTTAGATTAGGGGCCAGTCTAAGAGCCTCACTTTAAGTTAATAACGTCTTTAAAGCGTGGATCTCTTAAATACAGTCACATTCTGAGGCACAGAATGTGATGACTTCAACATATAAATTTTGTGGGGATGCAAATTCAGTCCATGACACCCTCTAATCCTTGAGTATCACTGACTGGCCAAGGCCACCTAGAGTCCAGAAGGTATAAAAAGTCTGCACGCAACTGCTAGAGGTCAGCCTCCTAGATAAACTCCTAGAGGTCAGCAGGTTTACATGGAGGTGGGAAATGCAAAATATTCAGCACACCTAGGTCATAACATCTGTTTCCGCAAAATTTAAAACAAACCATTTACTTTTATCATAAAAAATAAAAATATTTCATTAGTTAGTTTACTAAATATATGTTATTTCCATGTCAAACATTCTGATATCTCCATTCCCTCACAAACTATAGAGTTCTATAATTTTTCTGTTCTACTGTAAATTTCTGACAGCCAAGTTCAGTTACCTGTTCTCAATCTGTATTCTCTTTGCACCCCTGTAAAACTTGATGTAGGATATTATCTCTTCTTTAAATATTCTTTTTCTTGGGGCACCTAGGTGGCTCAGTGAGTCGAGCATCCAACTTCAGATCAGGTCACAATCTCATGGTTTGTGAGTTCAAGCCCCAGGTCAGGCTCTCTGCTGTCAGCACAGAGCCCGCTTCAGATCCTCTGTCCCCCTCACTCTCTGCCCCTCCCCCATCACGTGCTCCCTTTCTCTCTCTCTCTCTCTCTCTCTCAAAAATAGACATTTTATCAATAAATACATGATTTTTTTTTCTTTCTGACATTGCCATACTATTCAATTCTTTCCTTAAATTCTTCAAGCACAAGAGTGGTTCACCATTGTCTTCCCAATAGGCAGCTGCTATTCTGCTGAATATAAAACATAAATTTTGTTCCAGACAAAATATAAATTTTATCCTGGAACCTTCATAAAAAAATCAGTCTATTGGGACATTAGCTGTCAAATTCCAACACAACTGGGTAGACCCAAATTTCACATTTAAATTATTATCTCTGATCACTAGATTTTTTGCAAAGAGCAATTTTTGAGGTTATTTAGAGTGAGTGGGGAACATATTCTTCTTAATCTTTCCCCTTTAAGCTGCTTTGAAGATTTAGTTAAGAGTGAAAAGAGATATCCTGCTGCAGTAAGGAAGAAGACAGATTTTTGTAGTCCTGTGCCATTAGTATAGGTTGACCATGCCTCAGTGAATAAAGTAGCTGAGAAGGAAGATATTGGTGGGCATATATGCTGTCCAGCTTCTGAGCAAAAAGGGACAGGAAGTGGCTACTGCAGCAGCTCAGAATACATTTTGGAAGTTTACCAAGTCTTGGACAGGAACACATGGCAGCAAAGAAAATCTGTTAATAGACTGAATAAATTTTAACTTCACAGTTCTAGAGAATGATTTTGGATTCACTGTCATCCTAAAAAAAATAGAGACGAGAAGGTTAGTTCTATTTTTTGTTGTTTTGTTTTTTAAATCTGTGCCAAGAACTGTCTTGAGAAGCAATTAACATTCCTCTAGCCAGAGCTGGACCTGAAAGAGGGGAGTTAATTTTTCTAAGTTTACACAGCTAAAATATTTAGTGTCAATTTTGACTGTAAAGCTCAATGTATTTTCTCTCATTTTCTGCTTTCTTACAGAAATACATAGGATTATTTCAAAGCTATTACATTTTCTCTTTCTTTTGTTTTAATAATTCATATTTCAAATGGCAACACTATCTTCTTTGTATGATTTTCATGTAGCGATAGGGGAGCTACATAATGGAGCCATTCTTAAATGCTAGTCATTTTTTAAATTAAAAATCAGACAAGACTCTCCTTCTTAGCAAGATCTTAGCAAGATAAGTGTGTGGGCACACATTAGAGACGGCAGTCACAAGAACAAAAGGAAAGGAAAGAAAAGTGATTGGTTGTACATTGTTCATAGGACCAGCAGACCAAGTCTCTGAGAAATTAGTGAAGAAAAGCATGAGCTGGTAGAGGACATTCAGGGTATACTAAGAAGTCAAAAGCCACAAAAGAGACAGTGGCTAGAAGTCTCAAAAACATTATGTCAGGAACAGTGTATGACAGACAACTTGTCCCCTTTAATGCTTGTATAATCCTAACATTTTATCATTTAACAGGGCATTGAAATTTATTTTTTTTAACTAATCTCATTGTTTTTCTTTGTAAAATAGATTAGTAGGGAGATGGAACATTTTAAGGTGTTTAATTTCCATTTGCATTCTGGCTCTATATTATCATTAAAGATATAACATAAAAAAAAGACATAATGATGCAATATACTATTCTGTGACATTAAACCACAGTTCTTATGTTTGGTCGTTGTTTGTGGAAATGCAAAAAATAATATATGTTCACAGATATATTGGTCTTATGCTAAAGAGCAAATCATTTCTTGGTGGCTGGAGCTTTCTTCAGAAATATTAAATCTCTAAAAAAGATATAATATTCCCACTTTTGCATTTACTTCCTTCCACTGGAATTCCTCAAAATAATAACAATCACTAACCTTAATTCAATGTTTAATGTTGAGTTAGGAACTGTTCTAAATCCTCTATGTGTATTATTTCATTTAATTCTGACAACTCAATGAGGTTGGTCTTATATTCCCTTTAGAGATGAAGGAACTGAGTCAAAAGAAGGGACTTTCCCAAAGTTATGTAGATAGTAAGTGAGAAAACTGTACCCAAGCCTACACAGTCTAATCCCAGAAACCACATTTTTATTTACTGCTCTGCCTCTATCATGCAGAATATAAAAGTACTGGAAAGAACAGTGCTCTGAAGAACTGAGAGACAAAAAAATTTTATGCATATGAAAAACTGAACATTTTATGCAAATCAAAAATTGCTGAAACATTTAAAAATAAATTGTCTCATGCATAATCATTAAGAAGATAAACAATAAAGTAGAGGGGCGCCTGGGTGGCTCAGTCAGTTAAGAGTCCAACTCTATTTCAGCTCAGGTCATGATCTCACAGTCGGTGAGTCTGAAACCCACGTTGGGTTCTCCACTAACAGCACAGAGCCTGCTTGTGATTCTCTCTTCTCTCTTCCTCTCTCTCTGTCCCTCCCCTGCTGGCATGTGCACACACACACTCTCTCTCTCTCCCAAAATAAATAAACTTAAAAAAAAAGATAAACAATAAAGTAGAAAGCATACTTCCTGATTCCTGAAAAATCTCTTCCTGATTCTCAGAACAGAAACTATCAATGGTGTTATGAGGTGAAATGTATTCCCCGAAAATTCTTATGCTGAAACTCTAAGCCCCAGTACCTCACAATGTAACTGTATTTGGAGATGGGACCTTTTAACTTGAAGTGAGTTTAAGTGAGGTCAATGGGGCGGACAGACCCTATTCCAACCCGCCTGATGTCCTTATAACAAGAGGAAATTAGGACACACAAGAAAGAGAGCAAAGACTTGTGCACACAGAGAAAATGTCATGCAAGGACACAAGAAGGTGGGCATTGCAAAGCCAAGGAGAGAGGCCTAAGAAGAAACCAATCTTACCTACACCTTGAATTCAAACTCCTAGCCTCCAGAACTGTGAGAAAATGAATTTCTGTTGTGGTATGGCAGCCCCAGAAAAGTAATACAAATAGCTTACCAGAAATAAAATTATTTCCAGATTTTTTAATTGTTAGGTAAGTGCAAACATAGCCAGTGATAGAATAAAACTTACAAGTCTTAAAATGACAAGTATTAGAATATGATGAAATTGTTACATAAAGCACTGGTGGTGCTAATTACTTACCAATTTCTATTCTAATCTAGGTCACCCTCATAATTAGGGTTAGCATTATATTAAATGCAAATGTATATCTTTGTTTTTTAACTTAGCAAAAGAAAATAAGTAATTTTGCAAGTGATTAAATGTTATTGTAAATACAGTTTCAATTGCTGCCTGATGTTCATATTAATGGACTTAATATAATTACTTAAACAATCAGGTATATTTTAAATCTAGACCACATTCTCTTTTTTTTATGATTATTGATAACACTGCAGTGAACATTTTTCTATAAAAAACTTTGCATATGTAGACTTACTTCCTTTAGTTAGATTGCTAGAAGTAGAAATGGTGGATTTATGGACATGAACATTTTAAAGCATCTTGAGATATACTGTCAAAAGGATTTCTGAAGACTGATACCAACTCATAATCTTTTCCTATGTGGTGGGATTATTTCATTCTCCTAACCAAAACTAGCCTTGCGTCTGCTTCTGATAAGACTAAGTCTATATTCTGTCTTGGCAAAATAAAACAATCTTCGTAAAAGTTACGCCTGTGGATATTTAAAATAAACTGTCATGTACATGTAAAACAAAATAAAATAAAATGCCCATTATATATTAAATATATTGAAAGTCTAAATATTGGGATAATTTTATTATCAAATTTCACTTAAAAATCAAGCTGTTATATTTTCAATCTGAGGTTAGACATTAAGTCTATAAAATTTGTATTTTATATATATTATATATAATACATATTTAATATATATTTATGCATATAATGTATACTTACATATATATATATGGTATATATTTATATATTTTATTAAAAATATATATATATATAATCTTTTTCAGGCAAAGCTACTTATAAATTTTTCAAAATATTTTGGGAAATAAAAAAGATGTAATTATTTGTCTAGTCACAGCAGCTTTGCACTTCTGTAAAGACTAACACCCCATCTTACTTTTGAAACTGTAACCTCTCTGATAACTTTAACTTTTTGAACATAAAGTTCTCATCTGCATGTTTATCTGACTGGGATAGCCTACTACAATTACCTCTTTGATATGCATTCAAGCGTTCCCTATCTCCATTCTATACTTGCCATTAAATTCACAGAATTTTACTTAAATTATCACAAACATGTCACCAAGTATCCTATACTGCAGGGACAGTTAGGGTCTTTTGCTGACTTTTAAATTACTTTGGCCCGATCATGGACTTCAAGACTATGATTCTGCAAACTTGTCTGTCAACACCTAAAGTAGGTCTGAAAGTGATCTGATTGTATCTGTAACAAATAGGTTTCCAAATAATTACTTGATTTATAATCAGTTAATTAAAAATGTTATAAAGCATTTCACTCCTTGTTTCTCATAGTTTTCATTTTGCTTTACAAGTGTATGTACTTTCTCTCAAATTCCAGACATTTAATTAAAGTCCTCCTTTAAACTGTCCATACACATACTTAACATAAAACATTACATTTTAATCACAATAAGTAAAGTCTCTGTGGTGCAATTCTTTTATTGAAGATACAACGGAAACTATTTTCCTAGGCATAACTAATTCTCTATAGAGCTTATTTTTGGTATGCTTTATTACAGTTGTCAAAGACTATGAGCCACCTGAATTGGTTTGCTATTGTTACCTAGCTTGATATTACCTCTGGGGTTGTAATTAATTCAGATCTGTGTAAGCTATTCCCACACTTGATTAAAAAAAACCACACAAACATATTGTTCTCTCTTTTTAATCTTCCTAGTCATATGTCAAAATAAGGAAAAGTAAATTTTGCTTGTTTTTCAGTTTGTATATCTATTAATGTACTATATATATGTGTATATGTGTATATATATATATCAAGAACTATATAATGCAAAAAAAAACCTTTACTGAATTATTAACATACTGTAACAATTAAAATGGTATATTTTAAGTACATTATATGGCCTATTTCTTGATATTTACGTTACATATACTCTTAAGAATTATTAATTAAGAATATCACAATAAAGTTTTTGTGAAATTTTACTTATGGAATGAATTACATTAGTCTTTCATGTACTGCATACTGTAAACTCATATTTATAATTTTATGCTCACCAAAATTTCCAGACCTCTAAATGTATAAGGATATATTCCTCAACCTGGGAAATCTATGATATGATAAAAACACTACACTACCCATTCTGTCAAAATAAAACTATCTGCCATATTAAAACTCTTAAAAACTGGGGAGCCTATGTGGCTCAGTTGGTTAAGCATTCAACATCAAATCAGGCCATGATCTTGTGGTTTGTGATTCAAGCCCCACATGGAGCTGTCTGCTGTCAGCACAGAGCCCACTTTGGATCCTCTGTCCCCCCCCCCCCCGCTCCTCCCCCCGCGAAAATAAATAAATACAAAAAAAAAAAACACCTTAAAAATACTAAATTCTAAGGAGTGCTACCATTCATGTTTAAATAGGACAAGAGCAAAATTAAAACCATTTAGAATATATCTATGACATATTTGATATTATGAAGTATGGTTCTTTTTATCTCCAATAAGAATTAAGGTCTGTGAAACAGCTATTATCTTTAGATTTTTAAAACATTGAAGAAGAAATATAACAAATGATAACCTTTCGTAACTGTAAAAGAATATTTACCAATGTTTACACTAGATTTTTTAATTCTTACCTTCCTGAGTAACTCCAGTATTATGAAGATAAAACCATGGCCTTTTAGGGATACGTGGGTGGCTTACTCACTTGAGCTTTTGACTCCTGATTTTGGCTCAGGTCATGATCCCCTGGTCAGGACCCCAGGCTCATGGGATGGAACCATGCATCGGGCTCCACACTAAGCATGGAGCTTGCTTGAGATTCTCTTTCTCTCTCTCTCTCTCTCTTTTTCTCTCCCTCCCTCCCTCTACCCTTCTCCCCTGCCCACACGCTCTCTCTCTAAAATAAAAAAAATTAATTAATTAAAAAAATAAAATAAAATAATGGCCTCTTATACCTAAGGGATGTTTAAAAACACATGTTGGAAACGGGAATTTTTTTGTATTAAAGCCACAGAGTTTGATCCAATTCTTCCCTTGGATACTGATCCCTTAGGATCAAATTATAGAAGAAGTGTTGTATAATCACTAAAAGCAAAAGATGCAGTTTTCATATGAATAGAGCACTAATGTTAAGCTAAAAGAAAAAATAAATGCCATCTATTGTCCATAAGACATTTGGCACACTTTGGATCAGCTTGAAAATGTAATCTGTCATGGTCTCAGTTTGGGTGGCTATCATTGAATCCCACGGACTGGGTATCTTAAACAATAGAAACTAATTTTTCCCAGTTCTGGAGGCTGGAAAGTCCAAGATCAAGGTGACTGTTAAATGTTAGTATTTTCTTTATGTCTACCATGACTATATTCTGATTTTAATAAACCAGTTCCTAACTCCATGCTTTCAGATTTTAATTGATTTTGTAGAAGGGATCCTGCATCAAATCTGAAGAAGTAAACTGTTAACTATTTGTTGAACACAGAATGCTTTAGAAGCAGATTTAATTTGTGCCAGTAAAGCTGTCCTAAACATTTATATTGGGCTTACAGTTAGCTACTGCTTAAATTAAATAGTATTTGTATACACATCTGGCCCATCGTCTAACACATAGTGAGAACTGAAGAAATAACAGGTTTGACTCTTACTTTTCTCTTCATGTTATAGTTGAGACTTTTCTATTCCAGATGAATAAACTTCGTAGTTGGTAATACTGTACTTAGAAATATCATCTGAGGAGCACCTGGGTGACTCAGTCGGTTAAGCCTCTAACTGTTGATTTTTGTGGGATCGGGCCCTGTGTCCAGCTCTGCAATGGTGGTGTAAGACTGCTTAGGATATGCTTTCTCTCTCTCTCTCTCTCTCTCTCTCTGCCCCTCCTCTGCTTGCACAATCACACTCTCACGTTTAAATAAATGTAAAAAAACTATATGTCATCTGAGATGTTATTAAAATGTGTGTTGTTGCTCTTGGGAAAGACGTGATATGGAAAAGTGATTACCCATTGGATTTGGAGTTGGATCTGGATTCAGTTTTGGGGTCTGTATATATTAGTTCTAAGATCCTAGATGAATTATTTAGTATTTTAGAACTCAGGTTCTGCATCTCTGAATTATAATAATAGTAATGCTTGCTAACACGGTTCTGACAATAAAACCCTTGGGAGCTAGACAAGAGCAGTGGAAAGAGTGCCCTGAGGCAGAGTCCAAGTCCTTCAAGGGAAATGATAGAGACATAAGCTAGAGGTGAGGACGGTGACAAATAAGCTACATATTAAAACCTGGAGAGTACAACATCCTGATGTTGTGGCTTCCAAGACCTTGGGGCTGACAGACCAAAGTGCCACAGGTGTGGAACCAGCGCTTTCCTCCCCCATCCCTGCCCCTGCGTAACCCCCAGACTAATTACAATGTGTTTGCATTGAGGAACCACTTTGCCCAATGGAGAAAGGCTGCTGTGAGTATTCCTACAAACCTTCCCAACCTGTGGGAGGAGTTTCCCAAATGATTGGAAGCAGCCTCCATTTGAGACCACCCCACTGGACGTTAACAGCTCCTCCCAGCCCAGAGAGACCCAATAGCATCCAACCTCAAAACGACCTAGGGGCTGGCTCCACCTTGCAGAACCTGCCTGCTCTCCCATCTTGAGAATACGTTCCCTTTAATGAACTGCTGTGTGCCTGCTACTTTCCTCCTCACTGTCTTTATTTTGAGAGCAGGTCCCCTCCTAAATGTTTTGTTGGGGAATCCAAGGACCAAGACCTCCATTCACACGCAACGCAGATTCTCTCACCCATAACAAAAGTATCAATTTTTTACCATTTTACACATTTCTTACCACAATGCCTGTATATTGTAAATGCAGTAGTAAATCTATTTTTATTAGAAAGATTTAAACCACTCCTCATCCTATCCCACAATTTTATTCTTTTCTACCATAGTCATCATTTGGGTTGTATTGTAGCACTTCTCAAACTCTCTGAACTAAAGGACCTTTAAAAAATATATCTGATACTTTTGCAATATACACACACAAAAAAGTGTCACTGCAACAAACTTGCTTGTTTTTAAATACTGACTTTTCATTTTTTGTACTTACCCTGCAGCTGACTTTAACTAACAGTTTGCAGATACACAGTGCTGCTCTATGGGCTACACTTTGAGCAGCATACACTATATTATCACAGATACTGTATACCGTAAACTTTAAATTATTTTTTAAATTAAAAAATAAAATTATACACCCTTATTTCTTCTATAGTTATACATGTTAGTTTCATTTAATTTGCTTTAGAACACAAACTCATGACCGAACTTTCTGAATCCTTCCTAATGAGTTGATATTGTTTCCCATGTCCTATATAGTTCATGGTTAGGTAAAATGTGACTTAGCTATAATGACATGAATTATTTTACTTGTTTATATTACAATACTTGAATTACTTTCACACTTCTGAGTTATTAAATGTGGCTTTTTATGTCCTGGCAATTTCATTAAGTAACTTCAAACTATACCACAAGACTAAGAGAATAATTATGGCCCATTTTGCAAATGTAAGTAGTCCTTGTAAAATATTTGTTAGGGGAGATCTTTATTGGATAAATGATTGTTGGCATGGCTGGTGGAGTATTTTTTTGGATGAACTTCCAGTTCCACATGCTTAGAGATAATCAATAGCTGAAAATAAAATTTAACAATAAATGCTATTTCATATTCTCAGCTGGTTTTCCTAGCTTTTCTGTGTCATTTATTATTTTGAATGGTTACTCTGGATTTTACTTGTCTAAGCATTTATGAACATAATGTTTATGTCAGCATTAGATATTTGGTATGATTTTTCTATTCCTTGTGTCAACATAATTATATTTAAAACTTCATTTCACTATGATTGTAATATAAAAATTGAGTTTATAATAGAGTATACTGCAATACTTACACAATGTTTGAACTATGTTTCAAAGTGTGTATGTATATATATACATATTTAATTTTTAAGCAAAAAGGCACATTAACTTTTCTCTGAATGGTGCCAACTTTCTGCTTTTCTTGTTGTTTCCCATTACTTCCTCTGAAAAGCAATTTGAATTATAGCTAAGGTATGAGAATAATAAAGTGAACCTTACAGTGTTCACTTTTCCTAAAATCCTATTAAAAAACATCATTTTATTATACAGTTAATTAGGTTCATGCATATTTTATAATTATTATCATAGGTAAAATTATTGACCCAGGTTATTCCAGATTGTTCTATAACCACAGGTATCAACTAATTAACAATCATCCCTAGAAGCTAAGCTTCTTGAGACTTTTTGAGTCTGGAATTTTTACCAGTGCTCCTTCAACTTTTGAGTTTTGAGTTAAAACCTTAGTCTCTCCCTAAAAGAGGTATTACTGAAATGACTGTCAGCTTATTAGCCACCCATTTTGTTTGTTTACCTCTTGCTTTGGGTCTGGGCATCTCAAGCTGAGCATCGAGAGTTTAGGATTTCACTTGAATGAATACTGCACACAGAATTTTAGGCTTACTTAATGAACTTCAATTCTCAATCTTGTAGACAGCCAAAATTCTAACTCCTCTCCCCCATCTCAGCAAGACCTTTACCAGTCACTAGCCTCAGGTTTATCCTCAGCCTTTATTCCCTGCACTGTGAACTAGCAAATAAGCTGAGGGATACAACAGAGGCAAATCTGAGGATCAGTTTCTTATCCTTTGTCCATAGGGTTTTTCATTTATTGCCCCTAAACTTCCTTAGTCTGTCTCCAATACCTTTCATCATTTGTTTTTACCCAACTTTTACACTTATCTTCTGTTGGGGTCATATACTCTTCTCAGACAGAAAACCTTTACACATCTTGGACTCTGTACCCGAAACACTCCGTCTCTCATACCCCTTTACCATTAGTTAGTTGATTGCTACTCTTCTCTTTATTTCAGCTTAAGGACATCTCCATGACAAGCTTCTTTGACCTTCTTAATTACATCCAGTGCACTTACTTTTCAAGATTGATCCCTTTCCTTCTTATTCCTGCTTTTGGTAGCTCTCTAGGTTGGTAAAAATCTAACTTGATAAATAATGTGTTGGAAATAGTATTGTAGTGGTTGCGGGAATCATCAGCAAATGACCCAACTCATTTTCTGAGTTGGTTGGCATTTTTTGTTAAGCAGGATTTAACCAATCCAAGAAGGTGGTAGAAGATAAAAGTGAAAGTTGGGTCTGGGCAGAGGAAACAACAGAGGTAACCATGTCGGAGACATATGTTTTGAAAAAAACTTACATAATTCAGGCAAATGCAGAGGTTTTTGTTAACTTATTTTCATTTTTTATTTTTTTAAATTTCAGTATAATTAACATACAGTGTTACATTAGGTTAAGGTTACAACACAGTAGTTCAGCAATTCCATACATTACTCAGTGCTTGTCACAATAAGTGTACTCTTAATCTCCTCCACCAATCTCACACATGCCCCCACCGACCCTCCCCTCCGGTAAGGACCAGTTGGTTCTCTATAGTTGAGTATTTTTTTTAATTTCCTCCCATTTTCCTTTCTTCGTTCATTTTGGTTCTTAATTTCAACATATAAATGAAATCATATTGTATTTATCTTTCTCTTACTGACTTATTTTATATACCATCATACCATCAGGATCCAACTATGCTGCTACATGATTTTGTTCTTTTCTTATGGCTGTTTTTCCATCACGCACACACATGCACACACACACCACCTCTTCTTTATCTATTCATCTATTGATGGACACTTGGGCTGCTTCCATATTTTGGTTATTATAAATACAGCAGCAATAAAAATACAGTTGTATATATCTTTTCAAATTAGTGTTTCTGTATTCTTTGGGTAAATACACAGTGGTGAAATTACTGGATAATATGGTCGTTCCATTTTTAATTTTTTGCGTATCCTCTGTTTTGTTTTCCACAGTGGCTGTACCAATTAGCACTACTACCCACACTACCTCAGAGTTCCTTTTTCTCTACATCCTCACCAACAATAGTTGTTTCTTGTGCTTTTGATTTTAGTCATTCTAACAGGAGTGAGGTGATATCTCATTGTGGTTTTGATTTGCATTTCCCTGATGATGTGTGATATTGAGCATCCTTTCAGGTATCTGTTGGCCATCCAGATGTCTTCTTTGGAGAAATGTCTGCTCATGTCTTCTGTTCATTTTTAATTAGATTATTTGCTTCTTTTGGTGTTGAATTATATAAGTTCTTTATATATTTTGGGTACTATCCCTTTATTAGATATGTCATTTGCACGTATCTTCTTCCATTCAGTAGGCTGTCTTTTAGTTTTGCTGGTTGTTTCCTTTGCCTTGCAGAAGCTTTTTATTTTGCTATAGTCCCAATATTTATTTTTGCTTTTATTTCCCTCACCTCAGGAGACATAGCTAGAAAAATGTTGCTACAGCTGATGTCAGAGAAATTACTGCCTATGCTCTCTTCTAGTATTTTTATGGTTTCAGGTTTCACATTTAGATCATAATCCATTTTGAGTTTATTTTTTGTGTACGGTGTAAGAAAGTGGCCTGTTTTCATTCTTCTGCATGTAGCTGCCCAGTTTTCCTAACACCATTTGTTGAAGACATGGCCTTTCACATTACATATTCTTGCCTCACTTGTCATTGATTAATTGACCATATAATCATGGGTTTATTTCTGGGCTCACTACTCTATTAGTCTAATTTATGCCAGTACCATACTGTTTTAATTAATACAGCTTTGTATGTTACAAAGGGATTATGAGGACTTAAGAAGTATGAGGCCTCCAGCTTTATTCTCTTTCACAAGATTGCTTTGGCTGTTCAAGGTCTGTTGTAGTTCCACACAACTTATAGGATTATTTGTTCTAGTTCTGTGAAAAATGCTGTTGGCATTTTGATAAGGATTGCATTAAATCCATAGATTGCTTTGGGTACTATGGACATTTTAACAGTATTTGTTCTCCCAGTCCATGAGTATGGAATATCTTTCCACTTACTTGTGTCATTTTCAAATTATTTCATCTATATTTTGTAGTTTTCAGAGCATAGGTCTTTTATTCCTGGTTAAACTTATTCCTAGGTATTTTATTATTTTTGTTTTACAATACAATAATATTTATAATATGTATAATATTTGTTTTAATAATTTTATGATTAATTGGATTGTTTTCTTAATTTTTCTTTCTGCTGCTTCATTATTAGTGTATACAAATGCAACAGCTTTCTGTATATTTATTTTGTATCCTGTGACCTTACTGAATCCATTATCTGTTTTAGTAGTTTTTGGTGGAGTCTTCAGAGTTTTCCATCTATAGTATCCTATCTTCAAACAGTGAAAGTGCTACTTCTTTCCTATTGATTTGGATGCTTTTTACTATACTGTCTTATCTGATTATGTGGTTAGGACTTCCACTGCTATGTTGAATAAAAGTAGTGAGAATGGGCATTTGTTCCTGATCTTAGGAGAAAAGCTCTCAGTTTTTCATCATTCAGGTATGTTCCCTCTAAAGCTACTTTGTAGAGTGTCTTTATCAAGAATGGATGTTGTACTTTGTCAAATGTTTTCTCTGCATCTATTAAAATGATCATATAGATCTTATGCTTTCTTTTATTAATGTTATGTATCACATTGACCGGTCTGTAAATATTGAACTATCCTGGCAACCCAGAAATAAATCCCACTTGATTGCGGCGAATGATTTAAGTATTTTAATGTATTTTTGGATTTAGTTTGCTAGTACTTTGTTAAAGATTTTTACATTTGTGTTTAGCAGAGATATTGGCCTATAATTTTTTTTTTTTTTTTGGTGATGTCTTTATCTGGTTTCGGTATCAAAGAAATGCTGGCCTCATAGAATGAATTTGGAAGCTTTACTTCCTATTTTTATTTTTTGGAATAGTTTGAGAAGGATAGGTATTTATTCTACTTTAAATACTTGATAGGATTCACTCATGAAGCCATCTGGTACTGGACTTTTCTTTGTTGGAAGTTTTTTGATTACTGATTCAATTCCATTGCTGGTAATTGGTCTCTTCAAATTTTCTATTTCTTTCTGATTCAGTTTTGAAAGGTTATATATTCCTAGGAAGTTATCCTTTTCTTCTAGTTTCACCAATTTGTTGTCATATAATTTTTCATAATATTCTCTTACTGTCCTTTGTATCTCTATGGTGTTGGTTGTTATTTTTCCTCTTTCATTTATGATTTTGAGTCTTCTCGCTCTGCTTTATTCCTTTTTTTTTCTTTTTCACTTTTGATGAGTCTGGCTAAAGGTTTGTCAATTCTGTTGATTTTTACAAAGAATCAGATCATGGTTTCATTGATCGTTTCTACTTTCATTATTATTATTTTTTTTTTTTTTAGTTTCTATCTCATTTACATCTGCTTTAATCTTTACTATTTCTTTCTTTCCACTGCTTATAGGTTTTATTTGTCTTTCTTTTTCTAGTTCCTTTAGGTGTAAGGACAGGTTGTTTATTTGATGTTTTTCTTGTCTCTTGAAATAGACCTGTATTGCTATAAACTTCCTTCTAGAATACATTTCAGAGTATTTGGACTGCTGTGTTTTCATTTGCATTTATCTGCATGTATTTTTTTTTTATTTCTCCTTTCATTTCTTGGTTTACTCATTGTTTAGTGGTATGTTATTTATCTTCCATGTACTTATGTTCTTTCTAGATATTTTCTTGTGGTTGATTTCTAGTTTCATAGGGTTATCAGAAAAGATGCATGGTATGACATTATCTTTTTGAATTTGTTGAGACTTGTTTCATGGCCTAATAATATATGATCTATTCTGGAGAATGTTCCACATGCACTTGAAAAGAATGTGTATTCTACTTTTGTAGGATAGAGTGTTCTGCATATATCTGTTAGATCCATCTGGTCCACAATGTCATTCAAAGCCACCGTTTCCTTGCTGATTTTCTATTTGGATGACATTGATGTAATTGGGGTGTTAAAGTTCCCTATTTTTTTATTACTATTGATTACTTTCTTTGTGTTTGTTAATAGCTGCTTTTATGTATAGGGGTGCCCCCATGTTGGGTGAATAAATATTTAGAGTTGTTATATCTTCCTGTTGGATTTTTCCTTTGTTACAATCCCTGCTTTAAAGTCTATTTTGTCCGATATAAGTATTGCTATCCTTGCTTTGTTTCCACTTCCATTTGCATGATAAATGCCTTTCTGTTCCTTCCCTTTCAGTCTGCATGGTCTTCAGGTCTGAAATGACTCTCTTGTAGGCAGCATATAGATGGGTCTTTCTTTTTATCCATTCTATCACTCTATATCTTTTGATTGAAGCTTTTAGCCCATTTACATTTGAAGTAATTATTGATAGGTATGTATTTATTGCCATTTTGTTACTTGTTTTATGGTTGTTTTTGTAGCCATCTGTTCATTTATTCTCTTGCTCTCTTTTCTCAGATTGCTGACTTTCTTAAGCGATGTATTTGTATTTCTTTCTCTTTATATTTTCATATCTGTTACTGGGTTTTGACTTTTTGTTACCATCAGGTTTATATAAACCTCTTACGCATATAGCATCCTTATTGATATTAGGTTAAGTGTCAACTCATGGTTTACTCCTCTCCCTTCCATGTTTTATATATATGCTGCCAAACTTCACATCTTTTTGTGTGTCCCTTGACTGACTTATATATAAAGTGCTTCCTACTTTTCTTACTCCTGCTTTTGACCTTTCCTTTCTAAACAAAATCCCCTTTAGCATTTCTTGTAAGGCTGGTTTAGTGGTAATGAATTCCTTTAACTTGTTTGCCTGGGAAACTCTATCTCTTCTTCTTTATCAAGGCTTCTAAATGATAGCCTTGTTGGATAGAGTATTCTTGGTTGCAGGTTTCTTTTCTTTCAGCACTTTGAATATATCATGCTGCTCCCTTCTGGTGTGCAAAATTTCTGCTGAAAAATCTGATAACCTTATGGGGCTTCCCTTGTACGTAACTTTTTTTTTCTCTTGCAGCTTTTAAAATTCTCTATTACTAGTTTTTGCCATTTTAATTACTATGGGTCTTGGTATGGACTTCCTTGGGTTGATTTTGTTAGGGGCTCTCTGTGCCTCCTGAATCTGGATTTATGTTTTCTTACCTGTATTTGAGGAGTTTTCAGTTATCACTTCTTCAAATAAATTTTCTGCCCCCCTTTTCTCACTCTTCTTCTTCTGGGATCCCTATAGTGCAAATGTTATTATGCTTGATGGTTGACTTAGTTCCTTTAATCTATTCTCGTTTTTAATTATTCTTTTTTTCTTTCTTTTGTTCAGCTTGATTGTTTTCCATTATTCTGTCCTCCATTCTTCTGCTTTGTCTAGTCTACCTACTTATTCCATCTAGTGTATTACTAACTTCAGTTATTGAGCTCTTCATATCTGATTGGTTCTTTTCTATGTTTTCAATCTCTTTTTTGAGGGTCTCACTGACACTCAAAGTGGTCCTCCACTTTTTCCTCAAGTCTAGTGAGTATCTTTAAGGCAATTACTTTAAATTTTCTATCAGACATACTATTTAACTCCATTTCATTTAGCGCTCTTGCAATGATTTTGTCCTGTTCTTTCATTTGGGATATATTCCTCTGTCTCCTCATTGTCTAACATTCTGTTTTCTGTGTTAGGAAAGTCAGCTCCATCTCCTGCTCTTTATTGTAGTGGTCTTATGAAGAAGAGGTCCTGTGGCCCCCTACAGGGCAGTGTCCCTTGTTGGAACCTGAAGTTTCAGAGGTGTCACCTTCAGAGGTGTTTTCATGTGCCCTATTATTATGACTTAGTCATGTCTGCCTTTAATACAGTTGTCTACAATGGCTCTCTATGCCTGTCACGGGCAGGGTTTGGTCTCTGTGTTGTTAATGGGCCAGTTTGGGGCTACCTTGTGTTTGAGTTGGGTCAAACCAGGTGTTGGGCAGAGCTGCTACCGAACCGAACTACAGGCCATTCTCCTGGTGTTGTCCCTGAGAAGCTTTCATTGGTGGGCAGAGTCTGCCATCAGACCAGATGTCTGCCCCCTGCCCACTGCTGGGCAACAGTCAAACTGCTGTGTGTGCTTATTTTCCCCTCTCCCCAGGGCAGGAGTCACTTTGGAGTGATGCTGGTCCCAATCAGGGATGCTTGCACACTGTCAGGTTTATGGCACCACTTTAGATCGACTCCTACAAAGGGTGTGTTGGAGGGGGCTGGTCCACAGAAGAATGTAGTGGTGTGTGGCATACTGTGCTAACAAGGTTGTGCCAGTCCGCTGTGGGAAGAGACATGAGCCACTTAGAACTCCACTCCTGCCCATGGTAGTTGGAGGGGCAAGTCCACAAGAGAACACAGGGCAGAGCACACTGTTAGAAAGCTAGGTAGAAGGTGTTTGGGCTGCACAGTTTCCAAGGGTGCTGGGTAGAGAAATGGTACCTCCCAGCTCCTTTGTTCCTGGAGAAATCTCTTAAAGATCCCTGCCCCTCCAGTGCATAGCAAATCAATTTCATTCCCATATACCCTAAGTGCTTTCCAAACTACTGCTTCTATGCTGTATCTGAGCAGAGTTATTTTTATGGTATCTCTTTGAAGAGGTGGACTGTTTCCTATTGCCCTCCAGCTCTTCCAGAATCAAGCCCACAGATTTTTAAAGTTCCAGGTGTTAAGCACTGCTGACTAAGTTCTCATGAAGGTAAGCACCTCTGTTTTTTCAAAGCCAATTATTATTGGGATTCATTTTCCACATGCAGCTCCCCCACACATACGGTGCCTGGTGTTGGGTCCACTCCTCCATGATCCCCAGGCCTGTGGCATCCCTCCCTCCTAAAGACAGTCCAGAGGATCAGCTTGGTCCCCAACCATGTCTCTGCCCTTTCTACTGTGCTCAATGTGGACTCTTCTCTAAGTTTATCTTTGAAAAGTCTGTTCGGCTAGTCCTTGGGTCATTTACATGGGTGTGCCTAGGTATACACATGGGACAAGTTGAGCCTAGGATCATCCTAGTCCACCACATTTCCTAGAAGTTCCAAGAACTTTTTATTTACTTTTAACATTCCTCCCATTCCTCCAAAACAATCTCATTTTTTGCCAAGTGTGACTGTGATGGGGCTGGTATTCGCCAGACCCAACAGCGTTTACTCCCCTGGTTTACAGATAATTTTCAAGTCATTCTAATTCCATCAGACTATCTCCAGGAAATAGGAAATTTTTTAAAAACCCAGGGACTTAGCTTAGCCATCAATGGCAGAATCCTGAAGAACTGGTGCACAAATTTCTCCTACCAAGATCATTGTCTCTGCTCCAGTTCTGTTTCCAACAAACTGGTTATTCATCATCTTTCTTTTTTCTAAGAGTTATGCAGTATCATCACAAGGACAAATGGCATAATCAATCAAAAAAAAAATTTTAGCTTCTAATGAAAAAATAAATTCCAAAAGGCATGGTAGTATTTACTGGAAGCGTCAGGCAATGATAAGATTATGAAGGGGACTTCTTTGCCACCACTAGGTATTTAGATTTTAACTTGTAGAACTAAGGATTATACATTCCTCTTTCTACAGCTATAGGCAGGTAACTTAAATGTTTTACAAATAAAATGAAGAAGGAGCAACTTGAGATATGAGTCCACACCTCAAGTTATTAAACTGCATTATTTAACACTGTCAGATAAAATGCATTCTTATCTTGAAGTCATTTATTGATCAGCTCTTTTTCAAATTTATTTTTTAATTAACATCCAAGTTAGTCAGCAGATCAGCTTTTTTTAAAATAACCATTGCATAGATATTGTGTAAGCATTAAATGGTATTAATAAAAGTATTTTAAACATATTTATTATGGTTAATTAAGCATTGCCACAAATCCCTGGCAGCTTTTTTTTTTCAATTAAAGGGTGGATTCAAGATTTCCCTTCCATTTTAATCTGGGCTAGCTCTACTGATGAATAGATTTGTGGCAAAAATTATATTGCGTGAGATCTAGAGTCCAGGCGTTTAAAACAGCCTTGCAGCTTCTACTTTTACTTCTTGAAATGCTCCCACCCCCATGTAAAGCAGCCTGGGCTAGAGTGCTAAATAATAGAAGATCACAAAGGGAAATGCTCAGCCATAAGCTAGTACCAAAACAACTGACATGTGAATGAACACCTTAGTAAACCTCTAATCCCAGATTGCAACAGCATAAGGGACCACAGGAGAGACCCAGCAAAAGAAGCAACTAGATGAACACAACTAAACTGCAGAATCATGAGAAATAACAAACTGTGGTTGTTTTAAGCAACTGAGTGTTAAAGTGGTTTGATATACAGCAATCAGATTTTTTTTTTACTTTTAGAATGAATTAAAGAGATTGAAAGTAAATGAAGAGAGAAAAGTATACAATTCAACCATTTAAAGTACACAATTTAATGTTTTTAGTATATTCACAGAGTTGTGGAACTATGACCACAACCAAGTTTAGAATGTTTTCATTACTCCAAAAAACAAAAACAAAACCCAAACATTCCCCTATATCCCTGAGTAGCCAAACTGTCAGTCTCCATTTCTCCCTCAACCATTTCCCACCCTAGACAACTGCAAATCTACTTTGTATTTCTGTAAGTTTCCCTATTCTATGTGTTTCATGTAAATTTAATAATACAACATGTGGTCTTTGGTAACTGGCTTCTTTCACTTAGCTCATGTTTTCAAGAATCACCGTATTGCTGGGGCACCTGGGTGGCTCAGTCGATTAAGCATCCGACTTCAGTTCGGGTCATGATCACATGGTTCATGAGTTCAAGCCCCACATCGGGCTCTGTGCTGACAGCTCAGAGCCTGGAGCCTGCTTCGGATTCTGTGTCTCCCTTTCTTTCTGCCCCTCCCCAGCTTGCACTGTCTCTCTCTTCCAAAAATGAATAGACATTTAAAAAAAAAAAAGATTCACCATATTGTAGTATATATATATCAGTACTTTATTCCTTACAACTGCTGACTAATATTGCATTGTATGGATATACAACATTTTTTATTTGTCCATCTTTTCATGGTTATTTGGATTATTTCCACTTTGGACTATCACTAATAATTCTCCTATGGGTATTCATGGGCAAGTTTTTGTGTGGACACATGTTTTAGCTTCTCTCGGATATACTTCTAGGAATGGAATTGCTTGCTGTACGGTAACTCTATGTTTAGCCTTTTGAGAAACTATCAGTTTGCTTTCCAAAGTGTCTTTACCATTTTGCTTTGCCACCAGCAGCACAGGAGGATTAAAATTTCTCCAGTCCTTGTTAACATCTGTCTTCTCTCTTTTATAAATCTTTTTTTAATATTATAGTCATACATGAGTATGAGGTAATATCTAACTGTGGTTTTGATTTGCATTTACATAATAGCAAATATGCTGAGCATTTTTCCTTGTGCCGGTCAGTCATTTGTATATATTCTTTGGAAAAAATGTATATTCCAATCATGTACCTATTTTTAAATTGCGTTATATACCTTGTTATTACTGATGCAAGTAATTATTTATTCAGGATGCAAGTCCATTATAAAATACATGATATGCATTTTCTCAAATTCTGTGTTATTTTTGGACTGTCTTAATGGCATCTTTTGAAAAACAAATGTTTTCAATTTTGATGAAGTTAAATTTTCTTTTATTCCCCCTCTTGCCATTTGTCCTCTTGGCATGATACATAAAAAGACTTTGCCTGATTCAAGGCCATGAGTTATTTCTCTTATGTATTTTTCTAAGTTTTATACTTTCAGTTCCCACATTTAGAAAGTCAGTGTAAAAATTAATATATGAACACTCACTCCTATTCCCTTTCCTTTTATATATATGTATGCATATACATATATATGTGTATACATATATTATACATACACATATATACACATATTTAAGCTTATTCCAATACTAAACAGTGTTGATTACTATATCTTTTTTTTCTGTTTGATTTACTCATTTATTTATTTAATACTACCTTTTTGTGCAATATGCTATCTTTGTAGTAGCACTGAAGTAGAAAGTGTGACTCTTCCAACTTTGTTTATCTATTTTAATATTGTTTTATCAATTGGAATCCTTTGAAATTTCATATAAATTTGAGGATGTACATTTACATTTCTGAAAAGCAGCTATTAGAATATGTATAGGAATTTCCTTAAATCGGTACATCACTTTGAATAGTACTATCACCTTAACAGTATTAACTTTCCCAATCCATGAACACAGATTAACTTTCATTTAATTCGGTATTTTTAGAATTCTTTCATCAGTGCTTCACAGTTACAAGTGTACAAGTCTTTCAACCTCTTGGTTAAATTTATTCCAAAGTATTTGACTCCTTTTGAAGTTACTGTAAAGGGAATTACTTTCTTAATTTCATTTTTTTAATCTCTCATTGACAATATAATTTGTTTTTGCATATGCATATTTTGTCCTAAAATCTTGACAAATATGTTTATTAGTTTACTAGCGAGAGGTTGTGCATGTTTGTATGCCTTAGGATTTCCTTTATAGCCCTGTGTCTTCCAATAGTGATACTTTTACTCCTTCTATTTCAATCCGGATGCTTTTTATTTTATTCTCTTGCCCAACTGTCCTGACTAGTACTTACTATATAATAGTGAATAGTAGTGGTGAGAGAAGACATACTCATTTTGTTCTTGATCTTATGAGGAAAGCTTTCAATATTTTACCATTAAATATTATGTTAGCGGTTGCTATTTTGTAAACGCCCTTCACTAGATTAATGAACTTCCTTTCCTCCCTAGTTTGTTAAGTATTTTTATTCAAAAGACCTATTAGAAGTTGTCAGAGGTCTGACAACCTCTGCCTTTGCATTTAATTTTCTTCTCGATGTACACTTAATGTCATTATTCATATAATTGGCTTTATATCTGCTAATTAAATATTCCCAATATGTCCAATAGCTTTTTTTCCCCCATATTTCTCTTCACTGTTTTCCTTAGTGGGTATTTTCTAGTGTAACATCATAATGCTTTAATGATTTTTTTTTCATTATATTCTCTGAGTTATTTTCTCAGTTGTTTGTCTAGGGTTTACCATATAAATCTTAAATAGTATACTTCAGATTTTTGCTAACTTAATTCCAGTGAAAAATCAACATTTAAAACATTACTCATATGTAGCTCTATTCTTTCCTCCTCCCTTTTGTGCTAGCATTGCTCTGCATATAACATCTACATATGTTACAAATCCAACAATGCATTCATATAATCATTAATGTATAAAATTTAATACTTTATTAAAAACTGAAATAAGAAAGAAAAGCAAGTTTTTATTTATTGAGTTTGTTACATTTACCTTCTTATTTACAATTTCTGATTCTCTTCATTGTTCCCTTTTTATTCTTGGATGACAATGGTTTTAGCAGTACTTTCTTCGACTTTCTCTTTCCCTGACTTCCTGTTACACTGTCCGCGTCATACCTAGCTGTTAGTCTCCATTAATTGCAGGCTATTTTCTCTACTGTTTTCAAAATGTCCTGGTGTATAAATGACTCCACATTCTGAACCAAATAAATCTTGGTTCCTTTGTTAGTGTAGATTTTGAGGCCAGACTTAAGGTTTGTTTTAACTTCATGGCTACTTATTTTCCTAATTCTCTCTAGAAAAGTCATTGGCCTGAAAAGGTGGTTGCTTTCACGGAGCTAACAGGTCCCTCATAATTGTTTACTACCCAAATCTCCACTGTTCCAAGAACTCCTTTAAACTTTCTCACACTGTATTCCAACGAATTAATTAAAAATTAATTAATTTTGGGACAGCTCTAGAGCTCTTTGTTCTTATGGACTGTCTTTGCTCCTGAGCAACATCTCTGAACTCTTCTCCAGAGATGGAGGTGGGAAAAATGGCTGGCTTCTCTCAGTGTGACCCCTCAGCTTTATGAGCATGGTGTTTGGCAATGGTATAGCCTCTTGTCATCCTGGTATGGAGTCATCTCCTCATGAGTGAGGTGGGTGGGGAGCATTTGGGCCCCAGTATTCAGTCTGCCATACTTGAGGTTGAGACTCTACCCTAATCCAGGGACTGAGCAGAGGAATGAAGCCCCAGACTTCTCAGTTGTCCTTGCCTAGAATTCAGCTTCCTTATGAAAAGCTAAGGGATGAGAAATGTTGGCTTTCTGCTCCTCTTGACTAGCAGCTGTGGAAAGAGAGAGCCTCATTTTCATGACTACAAGCACCCAGAATGAAGCACCCATCATGCTAGCCTGAGGAATGGGGGAAGGGAGGGAGTCATGCATTACTGCTCAAGTGTCACAAACTTCCCCCCTTCTTACCAACACTTCATATGTTTTTACTCAAAATGTCTATTACTTGGTTTTATTCCCTCAAGAACATTTCCAGAAACTTTAAAATTATTTTTTTCTTTTAATTTTTACTAGGTAAGGTTTCTTTCACTAGAGTGTATGTCCATGGAGCTCTTCATACTCACAAATCTTTCCAAGGTCCATTCTCATAGTCTCACAGTGTGGTTTCAAAGATTAATACAATAATTATAATATATTATATGTATATGTAATATACATCTTGATTGTTTACATTATGAACAAGTATATGCCTGGTGGTATGATGCTACTAACTACATTACTGTTGTAATGCCTGTAGTATAGCTTCTTGTATTCAAGGCAAAAGAAACTTGACTGAAAGTAAAAACATGGGAGTTTAGTCATGAAAGCAATCAGATCACCCAAAAAGTCTGCAGTGATAAGGTAGCCACAGAAAAGTCTTGTTCCAAAATTATAACAAGAATTTTTGTTTTAATTATGCTTGCCTACTCTTTTTTTTTCTTTTCCAACATTCTTTCTATATAGTCAGCAAGGTATCCTATCTTGCACTACACATGAGAGCTAAATGATTTTCATAATATCCTCAGAGGATCTCTATTGTCGATGGTAGCCAACCAGGAAAGCAACCACTCATCAGAACTTTTAATCTTCTTTGCCAAATTACAAAGTGAACACTACTAAGACTACTGTTATTTTATACAAAAATAAAATAATACCAGAAAGCAAACTATCATATGGGTACATGAATGAATGCAGTTATTTTCTTATGTTTGGGTCTGGTTTCATAGAAAATATTCATAGAAACTATAGTATGTATGTTTTAAAAGTGGTGTTTGCATCACGTCAGTCAGTCCTGGAGTTGAAGTAACAGCTCTAGGCAGTGAAAGTTATAGCTCAAAACCTGTGATCCAGCTGCTGACCTTCTTGTAATGGACTCCGCAATGATATGACTTTCATAAATATTATAGCAACAGCTTCACCTTGAAGCAGTTGAATTTTACAACATAAGTTAATGGAGAAATGAAAAAAAAGCAGTCATATCTGTATTGTGTTGTGCCTACAGGGTTCAAATAAAATGAGATTAAAACACTGCAAGTTCAGGATATTTTGGCCAATTACTGCTAAGGTATTCAATAAATACTGTCAACCCCAAATAGGATATTGGGAGCAATAAGACAGCTTTCCAAGTATGTGTATAGAATAACAAATTAAGAATATGGAAGACATACAAGAAAATCAACTATTTTTGCATATTAAAAAAAAAAAACACTTCACTCCTGCCATGCGATTAAAAATGCATTTTCACTGTAATGGATAAGAAGCCCCTATTAGATTAACCAGTTCCTCCTCTAAATAACTATAAATTATGAAAACAAAAATCGTAACTAACTGACAGCATTAGAGAATGAACAAAAGCAGGCAGGTACTGAAGAATGTTGTCTCCTCAGAAGGAAAGTTACTGATTTGCATGGTATTTGTTGCTCAGGCTCCCACTATACCCGGGCTAGTCAAATCCAAAGCAGAAACCCTAGTCTTTAAAGAACTAGAGGACTGAGTGTGGGAGGTCCACAGAAAAGGCAAATCCTGAAAAGGAGAAACATATGGAGGGAACCCACTTCTTTGTATAGCCTCAGCCCAGATCTCTGGCTGTCCTCTGAAGAATGCATGCACAGACAAAATCCAAGCAGCTGGGTAAGGCTAACACAACCGAACTGAAGAATTTAGTTTAGGGTCTGAGTGCAGCCTAATCGCCGCCTGATTAAAAACAGGAAAAAAAATTATCTTTGGGAAACATAACAGAACCCAAAATCTCCAAACTGTACTATTCATAATATCTGTGATAGAATCCAAAGTCATCAGGCATATAAAGAAAACAGTAAATGTTACCCAAACCAAAAAAAAGGGCAATAAATGGAGACCAACCCAGAAGTAATTTAGATGTTGGGATTAATACACCAGAAACTATTATATCTGCGCTCAAGGACATAAAGCAAAATATGTTTGTTATAAAAGGGAAATAATAATTAAATAACTGAAAAATATAATCTAGGAAATTACAAAAAAAAAAATCACTGAGTGAGCCTAACATAAGATTGGAGATGACAGAAAATTCAGAGTGAAAATAGATAAATAAATAATTATCCAATCTGAAGTTTAAAAAAAGATAAGATTGGGGAAAATATAATGCACAAAATACCAAGGACTTATGAGGCAATAAAAATAATTCTAATTAAATATTTGATTGTTCAAATGAAGACAAGAAGGAAAAAAGAAACTAAAAGCAAAGAGGACAGAAAAAAGAAAATGGTAGACATAATACAGCCAAATGAATAACTGTAAATGGTACTGGACTAAACACTCTTACTAAAAGACAAAGAATGAAAAAAATGAATAAAATTGCAAGATGTACATGCATGCTATCTGCAAGGACACACTTTAAACATAAAACAAAGATAGTGTGAAAATAAAAGGAGAGAATGACATCATGCAGTGGGTAAACATGAAAACAATGAAATGGCTACATTATTCTGGGATACAGAAGACTTGTAGGCAAACAATGCTATCAGAAATCAAGATAAACATTTTCAAAAGGATCAAGACATCACGAAGACATAACAATCATAAACATGTGCCTAACAGCAGAGCTTAATAATAAATACATCAAAATTTACCAAATTAAAAACAACAAAGTCATTATCCTAGTTGAAGATTTTAATAGCATTCTATAAGCCCTTGATACAATTAGACAAAAAAAAAAAAATCTGAAAACCCACAGATGATTTGGAGTACAGTATCAATTACTTTGACCAAACTGACATTTACAGAACACAGCCAACTGAGAACACAATTTTTTTTTTCAAAAGCACAGGTAACTCTCACCCAAACTGACCATTAACTTAGTCATAGAACAAATCAATAAATCCAAAAGATTCAAACAATGTAGAGTATACTGTCTGACCAAAAGGGAATAAAAATAAAAAGTAACAAAGTAACACAGGCTATCTAGGACAACCTCAAATAATTGGAAATTAAAAAAATCCATGCATCGAAGACAAATTACAAAGAAAATGAAAAAAAAATTTAACTGGTAAAGACGATAAAAACTGCATTATTACAAATAATCAGGAAGCGTAAGTGCATGCACAGCTTTTCTTTAAATTTGAAATACGTGTTGTAGATATGAAGTGTACATTACTCTTAATAAAATCTAAGATGTTTTAATTATACTTGAGAGGTCACATGTGATGTCTGTCTTGCACACATGCACATAGTTGGTATGTATTGTAAGGGTTGTAGGGTATAGTTTCTGTGATCTGAATTCATCATTTCTCACAAATCTCAAACTATTCTTTGCTTTCTTATTCAGATAGTAAGAAACTCTAAGAATTGTTTTAAGTAGCCCATTATTCATATACCCTTCAGATTTACATTTTTCAATTGTTTGAGGTATTTGATTTTATTTTACTGAAAACAGAAGCTCAGCTGGCGATACATTACCTTTACTTCCTTGCAATATGTACACAAAAATGGTTAAGGATGAAAATTTGGGGGGGAAATTATCATTATAGAAATTAGTAGCACAAATGGAGAAGCCACTGTATTATAAAATACAACAGTATTTGTATTTTATACAAATACAAAGTCTGTGTGGCTCAGTTGGTTAAGCATCCAACTTCCGCTCAGGTCATGATCTCACAGTTTCTGAGTTTGAGCCCCGCATTGGGCTCTGTGCTGAGACCGCAGAGCCCGGATCCTGCTTCAGATTCTCTGTCTTCCTCTCTCTCTGCTCCTCCCCTCCTGCTTGTACTGTCTCTTTCTCTCTCTCAAAAATAAATAAGCATTTAGAAAAAGAATAGTATTTTATAGAAGTTAAAGGATAAAATTATATTTAGATTAGAGCCTGGATATTTTATTACCTCATCTGTTCAAATATGCTCCCATATGAAAGACTGCTTTAACTTTCCATTTCATAGTTCCAATATGATCTATCAGAAAGACTACAGCTTTGCCACGAAGTTCCCCAAATCTATTCTGCGTATGTCTTGAAATCTATTTTCTTGTGCACCCAGTTGCTATGCTGAGAGTAATTACAGTGGTAAATGATGATATCTTTATGATACGTAATTTCATTTGATACTTGGTCCCTCTTAACAAGAACAGTATGAGATAGCTCAGACAAAAGGCTTCTCAACCTCATTTCATGTGTTATTCACAGGAATTTTAAGGAACATTTAAAAAATCATTCCAATTAGTTGACTGCACGTTAAAAAATATAGTTTGCTGTTAAAACATAAATTATCAGGGACATATTAATCTTAGTTACATATATTATCTATAATTTTTTTTATAATCAGCATAGCAGACAAGTAAGTAGACAATTGTAAACATGCTGTGACATTGTCAATACAGGTTGGGAGAAACGACCAGAAAATGTCTTTTAGAAGAAGTAATAAATGATGTATGCATGGAAATCTGAAAAGTGAAGGCATTTACCGAGTTATATAAAGAGAACTGGATAAGCCAGAAGTAGTAAAAAAAATGCCAACAAAAGTAACAAAATTTGCAAAGAACCAGAAGTCAATGGAAGCATAGACTTTTAGAGGAGAAAACCTAACCCAGAATGAATAGCATCTTTTCCCACATGTCATATAAATGGAATGATATAGCTTATAGCCTTTATTTCAAACTTCTTGCATGTAGCATAATGCATGTGAGATTCATCTATGTTGTTGCACATGTCATTAGTCCATTTATTTTAATGCCTAAATAGTCCAGGCCTATGGTGTGGAGATAGCATAGATTTCACCTATTTATTAACTAATGGACATTTAATTTGTTTTCAGTTTTCAGCATTTATGAATTACCAAATGAACACTGGCCTCTATAAACATTGGCATACAAGCTTTTGGATAAAAATGTTTTTCTTTCTCCTGGGTAAACACTTAGATGTGGGACTTTGGATCATATGGTACATTACATATGGTAATACATTTTTAAATGTATTAAGAAAGTTCCAGACCGTTTTCCAAGGTGGCTAGAATTTTTGCATTTCCACCGGCTATGTATGAGTTACCACATCCTTGTTAGCACTTTACATGGTAAGGTTTTTTTTTTTCTCTTTTCCTCTGCTATTTTAATAGAAATAGAAATTCACTGTGCCTTGAATTCCTCTCATGGTAACTGGAACAATCTTAGGCAAATACAGTCAACCATAGGTGGAAGCATGGCCAAGTTTGTTTGTTATGCCCTTGTGGGAAGGCAGGGAAATAGTTTAGGAGGAGTTTATGATCCTGACAGAAAGAATATATGATTTATGGACAGATGTAAATTTAAACCTGCATGCTTGAGGAAAAAGAGAGAACTGCTTGGAAATACTGGCCTGTCCTTCATATCTGCTAATCGGTCAGGCTCAGTGTACTAATCAATTCCTACACCCTTATCCAATGGACTAGGTTATTGTTCCTATTGCTCTACTGGATTCATAAACTGTACCAGCGTTCAGAGAAACCTATTTAGTTATTTGAATTGCTCTTTCTGAAGTTTGGTTCTTACTTGGTATAGGGGAAAAGTGAGTAGATAAAGCCAAGGATTCAATAAACTTTACCAATAGTTTTGAAACAAATTTCTTGGCAATAGGAAATTTCTTTAACAATTTGAAATAAATTCTCATTAGTCTCCTGTTGGTTTGTATCAACATAGCTAAATAAGGAGACTAGTATTCAAGAGTGTATTCATTCAAATAAAAGACACTGTAGGGAGGACTTCCAATGTGCTCTATGGCAGTAATTAGGCTAAATAACACTTAAAAACACTCAAGGGGCTTAAAGTCTAGTGATATGTAGAAACAGAAACAGGTAATTGTAATGACATGTAGAAAATCTTAACACTGAGGTACTCACAAAGTGCTTTGAAAGCATATTGAGGACCAATTGATTCATCTTGAGAATCAAGAAAGAATTTTCTCAAGGACATTGCCCCTGAAATTGGTCTAGGAGATGACTGAGGGAGTATTAGCAAGACAATGAATCCTAAGAAATGGTGAAAAAATTTAAAAATGCGAGCACAGTCACAGAATTGTAGAAGCGTTCCAGGATAAGCTAATGGTATTTGGGAGCATGAGTTCCTAGAGGTCCTTCTATGAAAACTAAAGACTCATACTTTGATGATTAAGATCAGTGATTTTTACATTTTTGTTCTTTTTTCTTGGGAATCTCATTAAAGTTTTTGTATTCCTTCCTAGAAATCTATACCTTTTTACTTACCACACATGTATGAATATGTATGTATGTGTATTTAACTGACCATATAGATGTATCTATTTAACTAGTTATATCTACATACCTATTTATAGATATAAGCATATATATACTATGTATATGTAAAATAGTTAACTCTGGAACAACACGAGTGTAAATTATGTGGGTTTATTTATATGCAGACCTTTTACAGTACAGTACTATAAATGTATGTTCTCTTCCTTATGATTTGCTTACTATTTTCTCCAGCTTACCTTATTGTAAGACTACAGTACATAATACATACAACATATACAATATATGTTAATTGACTGTGTTATCAGTAAGGCACAACGCATTATCAGTGTTTTAAGCAGAAGACTGTTTCTGTCTATTGAATTGAGAATTTAACAGCTACAAAACCGTGGACATGGAAAACATTAAGAGGACAACAGCAATAATTCAAATGGGAAAAAAAAAGCTACTAATGCAAACCTTGTGGTAACCTTGAACTCAGATTTTTTTTAAGTTTATTTATTTATTTTGAAAGACAGAGATAGCACAAGCGGGGTGAGGGGGGCAAAGAGAGAGGAGGACAGAGGATCCAAAGCGGGCTCTGTGCCTAAAGCAGAGAGCCTGATGTGGTGCTCAAACTCATGAACCATGAGATCATGACCTCAGCCAAAGTCAGAAGCCACCCAAGCATGCCAAACTCAGCTTATTAACTCCACACTAAAACATTATTTGTGACATAAAAAGTTATAAAAGTTAATATTTAATTGAAAAAAATAAGTTGAAAACCTAGCCAGTTTGTCATGTATATACCTATTATAGTATACATAATTCTAGTAAAGAGTAGCAAGCAGGCTTAAGGGTCTATACAGTTAATTAAATAAAATAAAATAAAATAAAATAAAATAAAATAAAATAAAATAAAATAAAATTAGTTAAATATTTTGAAAAGCATTTATAGGTGTAGTATATTAGATTTTTAAGCACCAATAAACAAAGACTTCTCATATATAAATCTAACAAATTAAATAAGCAAGTCTGGGGGCGCCTGGGTGGCTTGGTCGGTTAGGCGTCCAACTTCAGCTCAGGTCATGATCTCACGGTCCGTTGAGTTCGAGCCCCGCGTCAGGCTCTGTGCTGACAGCTCAGAGCCTGGAGCCTGTTTCAGATGCTGTGTCTCCCTCTCTCTCTGCCCCTCCCCTGTTCATGTTCTGTCTCTCTCTGTCTCAAAAATAAACGTTTAAAAATAAATAAATAAATAAATAAATAAATAAATAAATAAATAAGCAAGCAAGCAAGTCTGGTTAAACTTACGCTTTCTCAACATGTCAATGGTATTTAAAATTTTCTAGTTCTCTTATCTTTAAACTGTAAATCTGAAGTTTCAATCTGTTACTCAGTATTTTAAATTTTATTTATAAGAGTAACTTATTTGATACTCTATTATGTTTGAATCTCTTATGACATGAGGTATTTAAAACATACAGATAATGCCTGAAATATTTAATTAAAATATTTTAATTACTATTATTTATATTTCACTTTATATTCTTCAGGTTAAAGACAATAATGCACTGAGAAAATTATTTTACAATCCTAAACAATATTTTACAACTCTCCCAAATTTGAATTTGGGGAACTTTCTTGGTGGGCTGAAATTGTTTGTAGTACTGACAATTTTATAAGGATACACAATTTGGAACTCTAGAAATTCAAAGAAATATTTCTAATGACTCTAAGAGTCAAGTGGAGGCTTCCTCTATAGAACCAATAGCAGCTGCCAGCCTATGCAGTGTAGGAGGCTCACAAGCTGAGTGCCCTGTGCTCAGGTGTGAACATTGCTAATGCTCAGTTCTGCCCTGAGACTCCAGCTCCTTATCCAGATTGCTTTATCACTGTTTTGAATTCAGCTGTTGGATTGCTTCTTTCTATTCTGAATTATATTCTTCCTGTCCAAGAGAATGTGACATGTTATCAGATTCTGTCTGTTTCTCATGCTTGGCCCTAATGCCATGTCCTTAGGTCATTCCTGTAACAAAAGTATGATCTAGGACAGGAGGAGAAGTGATAAAGTGAGTAAATAACTTCTATTTGTTTAAGAAATAAAATCTGCAATCCTAATAGCTCTTGTTTGAAAAATTACACAGTATCATTTACTGCTGAGTGGATAAAGGAGGATAAACAAGTTTTGATGGTTTTCACTTTGGGAATTGTGAGTGTGCAGTTCTCTGATATAACATGTATTAATATTTTCATATGGGTATCTGAGGTACCTTGACATTGGACATTTTGAATTTTGAGGCATTACTTGATTGTAGATATATTTTGTAGTGTTTTGGGTTTGCAGTTCTGCGTTTGAGACTAGTTGGAAAGGTAAGGTTTGAGCACATGTACAAACTGAACCACAGGTGAGCTCCATGTGATGGGCTAACGGCACGGAGATTGATATGCTCCAAGGATGTACTACTGGACAGCAGTAAGGTTTAAAAGGAAATATCTAGAAATCTATGAAACAGACATGGAAGAATCACAGAGACTAGGATAATTCCATGGGATAACTATTGAGCTGGAGGTAAGTTAAATACCTCTGTGACTAAGAGAAGGTCTTAGAGGACAAGCACAAGTCTTTACTATGGCAATGGTTTATACACAAGCAAGCACCACTGTACACAGAGATGCCCATGTTTAAGTGCGCCATTTTCTTGCAATCAGAGTGGGATTTAGAGCTGTTAGTAGGAGGTAATGTACACATGTCAGCAAATCCAATATTATTCTTTTTATTAAATAAAATCACAGTAAAACCCTAAACCAGAGAATTCTGAATCCTTATTGGATCATACTGGCAAACTATGACTTGATATCATGTTTTCATCTCAGGCTGATGAAAATTTAAGAAGCACTTTTAAGAGTACGGACTCTGAGCATGATGCAAAAATAACTAAAGTTATAATTCTTTATATTACTTAATACAATATATAGAATTCGATTCCAGGAAAGAATTTACATCATCTGCTTTCTAAACATCCTTCCTTTTAATAAACAATAATAATAATGTAGCTCATGATATTCATTTTTTGCCCTGGCTACTAGAAACCTTGGAACTAAATTTGCTTCCTGTTTCTGCAGTTCTATGCAGGCAGCTTTCTAGAGGCTCAACCGAATTTCTGAGATATTTTGTGAGGTCTCTCCATTCTGGATGGCCTAGAGTTACAGAATTTTTCTGAAATACCTGACTGATCACCTCTGAATCTCACAGCAACTGCTTTCTGTTATGTGTGGTGAAGTCTTGCACTAAATATGCACAAGGACCAGCAGGGAAACCAATACAGAATGCTGTCCCCCAAACTGAGTCAGTTCAATCCTTGCCAGCATCAAGACCTAAGAATTCTAGCAAAGTAAGCAGCCCCAAACTGTAACTTTGGCCTTCCCAACTAAGTGAGAACACTGAACTCTGCTTAGACTCCGTTTTACCCTGACAGAGGGTCAGAGCGTCAGGTGAGCATAGCAACTCACTTTATGTTTTCTGTTCTCTGAGGAGTACAGGCTGATGGTGGATTCCCCACACTCTCCAAATGAATTAACTTAAAAAATTTGCTTTTATTTTACCTAGTCCATGAGGGCGGGATATATCTGTGTTTACATTCCTCAACCATTTTTCTTTATAACTTATAAAAATGTATCCTATGCAATATATTCTGAGTATTTCTTAAATGTGTTGAAATAATAAGATCCAAAAGGTTCCTAGGAATTTATATATATATATATATATATATACATATATATATATATTCATTATATTCATATATATATTCATTAATACATATATTCATTAATACATATATTCATTAATATATATTTTTAAATTAATGTAATACTGATAAGATTTCCAGTAATTCCAATATTTTTCTCTATTTTAACACAAAATGTAATGAAAGCACAGAGAAACAAGGAGTATTTAGCTAAGGTAAGCTAAAGTAATCTTGATCAGTAGATATCCAAGTGATCTAATTAGGGATATGAAATTTATAAGACTAGAAGCTGAGAAAATCGGCAGATCAAAGTGTAAGATATTTAAAGATATATGGTATTATACAGAAAAATATTGAGGATCTGATCCAATAACTTCATGTGATAAATACTTCTAATGAAATACATGACATCTCTTTTTCTGGACAAGTCAAATTTTAGGGGTTTCTTTCAGTGAATGGAACCATATGCATCATACAGAAGTGTGGAACACTGAGATAAAAAACAAAGGCTAAAAAAGAACACTTTGATAATACCAAAATTATTTGTATTAGGTCTCTCCAGAGAAACAGAATGAAGAAAAAATATGTAAGGAATTGGCTCACATAATTATGGAGGCTAAGAGGTTCCACTATCTGGCTTCTGCAAACATAAGACCCAAGAAAGTTTGTGATATACTAAGAAAGCCTGAGAGCCACTGAGCCTATCAGATAGATTCCAGTCTGAGTCTGAAGGCCTGAGAGAACCAGGAGTAGTGGGGGCAGGAGAACATCTATGGTCCAACTCACTCAGAGTGAATTCAACCTATCTCTGCACTTTTGCCTTTTTATTCTCTTCAGGCCCTCAGTGGTTTGGATGATACTCAGTCACATTGGGGAGGTCCACTTTCTTTTATTCTGTTCACCAATTCTAATGCTAACCCCTTCTGGAAACATCCTCACATACACCCAAAGAAATAAGATTCAACCAAGTGGCTGGGCATCTTGTAGCCCAGTCAAGTTGACACATAAAATTAATCACCACATTACTTCTGTTTCTTCACATTTTGCTTCAAGAATTATTTTATTTTTCTAATCTTGTTTATTACCTTCTATAATCATTCAAATGAACTGTCTATTATTATATCTCAGCCAGTAACCAAGATGCTAGAGATATTAACACTAAGGTAATGAGTCTGATGTGGGAACAGTCACCTAATTATATTTTAACTTATGAATGAATACATCAATAAGCTGTCTTAGCTTTTCCATATTCCAGTGTCTAATATGAAAGCTGGATATGCACCTGTAACACTGCCACCTACTAATAGATACCCACATTAATTATTCCATATTCCAGTGTCTAATATGAAAGCTGGATATGCACCTGTAACACTGCCACCTACTAATAGATACCCATATTAATTACATTACAACATCCTTAGGATAAAGGGGTGTGTCTGTAAGGAGTGCTCTCCCTAGGGCTGTCTCTTCAAGATGGTCAAGCAATTTGCAGCATTTCTCTAACCAGTGACTAAGAGGAATTTGATTTTAAGGGAAATTGTGTGTTCTGGGAGAAGGTTCTAAAATGATGTCAGGGTCCCAGTTGAGGTAGATTTCTGGGACTATTTCCAGTCCCGGTGGGGAACTGGATTACTCATTTGTAAGTCCCTAGGACAATATAATTTTTTGTATTGGATCCACAGAGATGTATTAAGGTGAAGTCATAAAGTTAGTACATAAAAGTCACCCTTGGACATAGCTAAATATTATAGTTGACTGTGAACAGAATTGATTCTAGGATCCTTTGGCTAATGGAAATAAAATTCTTAATATCCTGCTAAATTTTAGTCAAAAGAAATGAAATGTTGGGATTTGAATATAATAAACTTATATTGAAGATGGAAGAAAAGAACATTCATTGGCTGAATCATTTTAAAAGATACTTGTATCTTTTAAAAGACATAAAAGATTTGTATCTTTTTAAAAGATATAAGTATCTTTTTAAAAGATATAAATATCTTTTAAAGTGCCAGATTAGAAAATGTAGATTACATGCCATAATTTAACATATGTATTTAGATTTATATTTTAAAATATTTTTTTTAATCTAAATTATGGATGCAATATTTATATGTACTTCTCAAGTTTAGATTCTAAATATTAAGTTTAGCACAAAAATAATCCCTGTGATTTATTAGTATTATTTCATAGTTTTAGACAAAATATGTCAATGGATGCTATCTTTTCAGGGTTGAAATGGCTTTGCATGTAAATCATTTTTCAATCTGAAAAATATTCTATTTCTACACAAATGATTGTTAGAAATATGTTTTAACATATATATTGATATATTTACTCCATGAGGTAAAAGACTATATAGGGACCAAAGTTGGTACCAAAAAAATCATTAATTTTTTCAAAAGTGTGATTAACAGCTACGTCTAATATATAAATATACCTTGAACACAGCATTTGTTACTTTGAGGATTTTATAATGTTCATTTCAAAAGATATCATAACTTGGAGTCAATTTAAAATACACATTTTTTCTTCCTATTTTGCTCTCTTACAAAATGTTCTCTCAATTTATGGAACATATGGTTCATCTTTCTTTTCCTATCAACCTGCTGACTAAACAATGAAACATCCAAAAACATTTAAAAATGCATAGTCCAAAGGCTATAAAAGAACAATGGTCTCAGTAGAAAGCTGGGTTTGTGGACAGACGCAGAACGGGTTAACCATCCAGAGCATTAGGAACAGCACACGGAGAGAGCACAGCACGCTGCGGGCAACTAAAACGGAGGCAAATGGAAAGAAAGGACGTGTTCCTATGTACAAAAAGGCAAAGAACTTCCTGCTCTTACACTTGTAGGTCTGGTTTCAAAGAATGTTTTCAGATTTACAAATTATACATATCTTCTCACCCCTTTCTATCACGCTTTAATAGGTCATTCTTCAATATACCACCATGAAACAGAATCAAGTTAGAAAGAAAAAACAACAATGTGGCTTATCCTTAGGATGATATATTCCTTCTAAGTAAACATTCACTAGAAAAACTTTAATCATATGACTTAAATCTATAGCATAAACTCTACGTCGCATGTTTTCTATTCATTAGTTGATGCTGCTTCTCCACTCAATATCAAAAAAGTTCAGGTGTAGTTTAGCTTGTACTCATAACTTTACAAGGGAGTTATAAGGATATGGTCTTCACCTTCTAATGTAAGACTTACAATGATTCATTACCCCCCAAATTAATTTTTTCCATAGTCATTTATCGTCATCAAGTTTCTATCCTGTGTCAGGTTAGTCGTGTCACAGCAATTGCTGTATCCTCCGTAGATTGACTTCTCAATGACAAGACATGCATTTTCTCAAGGTCACATTATCCTCCAGATATTTAAAACACTGCCACTCTACCCAGCATGTATCTATATGCATAGAAATGACCTGGCTTGTTTTAAAACGTATTTATAGAGCTGGGTGGGGAGACAATAAAGTCTTTATACTTAAAAGTGTCTGGCCTAGTGTAGAACTCTGAGTCCCATTTATATGCCCCCAAATGACAAGTTCATGTCTGTGGGGCCGGATGATGGTGGAAACCATCCAGACCTTGAGTGCCCTGGCAGCAAACAGTTCTTTATACTTCAGCGATGCAGACTGCGGAGGTGTTGGCCCCAAAGTACAGACCTAATGGTGATCTCTTTTGGCTTCCTTATTCCCTCTGATATGTATCTCCCCTACCAATGCCAAAAAGCAAATTATTTTCTGTTTCATGAGTCACCTTGTACCAGAAGCTTGGTCAAAAGAAAGAGCAATGGTTATGAATGCAAATTGTGAAGTAAACATGGAACATAAGAGTATCAATTAAGCTAGAGGGAAAGGAGTTAATGATGCTACAACTAGTTAAAATCACTGAACAGATCTCAGCTAATAATGAAGAGAAGAAACAATAACTGGAAGACACCATTACTCTAAAATGATAAAGAGCCACTATTCTTAAAGAGATGTTTTCCTTTTTTAGCGTGAGACTCACCATTTTGTTTGTTTAAAGTGGTCCAGTCAGCTCAATTAATTAAACGTGCATTAAAAACAAACACTGTATATAGTTTGTTAGGTTGGTGGACTAGTTTGGCTCAAGCTGTAATGCTAGTCAGTAATTTCCTAAGGGAGACACTCCCATAACAAGAGGAAACAAACAGAAATAGGTCATCAATATTCAGTCTGTAATTTACAGTTTGCAAAGCACTGTTGCTAGGGACTGAATCGTGCCTCTTCCCAAATTCCTATGCTGATGCCCTCACCACTAATATGACTGTATTTGGAAATAGGACCTAAAAGAAGGTAATAAAGGGTGAATGAGGTCATAGGGATGGTGTGTTAATCTCTTAAGATTGGTATCCTTATAAGAAGCAGAAGAGATCTAGAGATCTCTATATGCACACAGAAGAAAGGACATGTGAGGACACAGCACGAAGGTGGCTGTTTGCAAGCTACAGTGAGAGGTCTTACCAGACACCAAAGCCTGACAGCACCTTGATCTTGGACTTGTAGCGTCCAGAACTAAGAGAAAATAAATTTCTGTTGTTTAAGCCATTCATCATGAAAACCTGTTATAGCAGCCCAGGCTAATACCACTGTCATATTTATTTTTGTTTGGCATAATAATAAAGCAAAGTGGTTAACTATTATTGTTATATCAATACTGGAGGTAAGGAAATTAAGTGTCAGAAAGTTTGAGTGATCTGCCTCAAATCACCTAGGTAGTAAGTGATGGATTTATGATTCAAAATCCATTCCTTTTCATATCCAAAAGCTTTATATTCTACAGACTGGCACAGTAAAATGACAAAAGTGGAAAATAGTCATATCTAGGTGGCCCAACAATAGCACTTTCATATGTGAGAGAAAACCCACCTGAAAGAAACTTTTCTTTGACATTAGAGAAAAATTAAAATATCAAAACGCAAAGTTGCAATATAGTTAACCTGTCAATATCTTAAAAATTTGGAGGGTAGGGGCGCCTGGGTGGCGCAGTCGGTTAAGCGTCCGACTTCAGCCAGGTCACGATCTCGCGGTCCGGGAGTTCGAGCCCCGCGTCAGGCTCTCGGCTGATGGCTCAGAGCCTGGAGCCTGGTTCCGATTCTGTGTCTCCCTCTCTCTCTGCCCCTCCCCCGTTCATGCTCTGTCTCTCTCTGTCCCAAAAATAAATAAATGTTGAAAAAAAATTAAAAAAAAATTTGGAGGGTAATGAAATGATGTGAAAGTGATCACCTTGAAGATGATACAGATTTGAACCTTATTTACTTCAATATGTTGAAACACTGTAAAAGGAAAAACACTGCTTGATGTCTTTTTGAAGCACTTTGCTAAACATGCTGCACCCATTATGACCTGCGAAAATCGAACATATAAAACAAATTTCTCTATCGTCTTCACACTTTCTGAAAGATATTTCTGTATTGATTCATAAATCTACAAGATGTCTGTATCAGTTCCAGTGTCATCTGAGTTCTCTTTTTTGGATACTTCATTTTACATTTCCCCACACTTGGCTACTTACTGGGGGAACACTGTGGTTTTAAAATTCATGTTGGCAACATTTATATCTAATTAACCTCCATATGCTGGAGTTACTCCTAACAAATTATATGGATATGTATCCTTATAGAGAAGACAATTTCTCATAACTACACCCCCACGAGTCCTATTTTTGAAGAAATCACTCAGTATAAGTAGCAGAGCAGTTAGGATAGAAACTGTTTAAAGAGCACACTCCTGTTACCATAGCAACTATAACTTCACTAGGCTCAATCCGGAGTTTATATGGAAGCAATATAATTCTGACATTGATTTTTTTCCAATTTGATTTTCTTTAAAAATAAAGAAAACTGCAAAAGAACAAATTAATGAGAAGATATAACTCTTCTTTGTATTAGCCTGTTGTGGTGTAAGCCAAAAAATTAGAGGTTATCTCACATGCCACACCAACAAAACGAGTGGTATCTAATGTTAATGGCTACCCCGTCTCTCTCCAATGGTACAGACCTTGTACTGCTTATATTTTGAAACTGTAAATTAATATAAGTTAATTTCATTAGTAATACAGAAAAAAAATATTAACCATGCTATAAGGAAATTACCCATTTTTCCCATACATAATCTCTTACTTCTTAAAATAAGACACAATACTGAACGCAAATAAGTTAATTCTTAAAACACTGTTTTCAGTGCTATGTTTCAAAATATCTGATGTTTAGTAAATTCAAGCTTGAATTGGAAGTATGTATTTGACAATTTCCAACAAACCAATAATACAGATTAATGAAATAAAATGTAATGGGTAATTTCTGGGACTAAAGTCCTCTTTTCTTGAAGGAGATGGATAATTAAAAGTAACAGAAGAGTAGATATAAATATTTTGAACAATTCTGAGGAAATGTTTAATGTTAAGATGTATTTGTAACACAAAGTACAAAAATTCTAAACAGGATTTTTCATTATTAACTGCATTTGCATAGGGGAAGAAAACAATTTAGAAGATGTTTCATTTCTTGGCATACCACATTTTATTAGGTTTTTAAATAATAGGTTTTTTTATCTGAATTACAATTCCATAATCTCACATAGCTTTTGATCAGAATTGTGAAAAATGCATCCACCCATTTTCACATTCAGAAATCCTGGTAATTGCATGCAAGTTCATGCAGTTAATCTGTGATAAATACTTTGGCATATGTTAGGAACTCTAAAAGAATAATTTATATCAGGCACAACATCTGTTTAAAAAAGAAGACTTGCTAATCAAATTCCATTTACTCTTTCTGTGTTCGTTTTTCAGGACGGCAATGAGAGGAACACCAGGCTACTACACAGGTGTGCCGTCTGCAATACAAAATCACGTCTTGGCCAAAATTCATACACACAGCTTTGATTTTATTCTCAGAGACGTTCTGGCACAAAACCATAAATGGCAGGTGGATTTAACTTGTGTTAAATTGAAGGGAAAAAGGTCTTTCTTTAGTACTATTAGAGTATTAGGTGTGAATGTCCATTAGACTTTTCTTGTTAAGCAGGTTAACTCTACCCTACTATACTCCTATAGCCCCCAATGTATATTTCTGTACAAAGCATACACTGAAATAATCTTTGTCCTACCAGTTGCAAGCTTCCTGAGGGCAGTAACTCTTAAAATATTTAAAACCTGTCACAGTCTTCAGCATACAGTAAGCACTCGATTTGTATGCATGGATGGAACACACATGACTGAATCATGGAACAGAAATATCCCCTGAAGGGGAGACGTGGCTATTCATCTTTTACACCTCATGTATTTACTCTGCAAGCACATACTACGCTTGACCTATGCATCTCAGAAATAATTCTGAGTCAAACTCAGGAACAGCAAGATCATGACCTAAGCTAAACTCAGAAGCTTAATCAACTGAGCCACCCAGGTGCCCTTATTTGCTGTAGCTCTGTAAAACCAAACATCAGGAATTTTAAACTATCCCTTATGGGAAAACGGTGTGAAGAAAAGGCAAGTAGAATTTAGGTATCACAGTCTCTGTTATTTCAAAATATTTGTTTGATTTTAGGAGAAAGAAATAAAAAAAAATTTGCATATCTTGAAAGAAAAGATATTCAATGAGCCAACATACTCATCGCTTTATAAAAAAAAATTAAAAAAAAACAAAAAACAGGGAACTAGAATGTACACCCAATAAATGAAGAACTCACTGGGCACAGATTTTTAAATTGCTTCAAAACTGCCTAAGGACATGTAAAGAAGATATAAACTGCACTGCTCTGTAGTACCATATAATTGTTAAGAGTTTTCGTCTTATTTTCCTCCTGAAGCTGTTGACATGTAAATGCACTGATTTTTTTAGAAACATGTTTAATATTAGCAGATTCTAGGAATCATGAAAAGAATTTTTTCACAATAAGTTATTTTTTGAAGTACTTACTTACTTAAATAGCTTTTAAAAAATTAATTAGGGAAACATCAAAGTCATAAAAAAAGCAAAGCAAAACAAAACCAAGGAATGAGAAACTTCCAGAGTCAAGAACAGCCTAAGGAAACAAGACAAGTAAGTGTAATATGGTAATCTTGATGGGATTTGGGAACAGAAAAAGGACAGTAGGTAAAAAATAAGGAAATCAAAATGAACCGTGGACTTCAGTAAAAAATAAAGTATTAAATTTGGCTCATTAATTATAACAAATATACCATATTAATGTAAAATGTTAATAATAGTAGAAACTGGTTTTGTAGAAATGGAAACATTTTGTGCTATCTTCTCAAGTTTTGTAAATATAAGGCTGTTTTTAAGAGCAAAGTTTAATAAATATTTTTAAGAGTGAAGTTTAATAAATATTAATGAAAACATGCATATCAGGGCACACATTTTCTCTTTCTCCTTGAGCTTCAATGTAACTCCACCTGGCATTGGCCATGTCCTTAACTAATTCCACTGGAAGGTCCCAGTATTTTGTATCTCTGTTTCTTGATTGTGTAGTGTCTCCCTTTTCTCTTAATTTGTCAAGAAAATTATTCTGAGACACAATCTTTAATCTGTAAAAATACTACATCATGCTATGATTATAAGTCATCAATCCCCTCCAGAGATGAAACTTCTGCAAATAATAATTGGATAAAGAAGTCTTACAAACCACTAATGGAAATGAGATACAAAAAGTTTCCATAGTAATAAAGAGCCTAGTTACCGAACACACACACATAAATGAATGCTTAAAAATTTATTAAGAGAAAGGATACCATCTTAAGTCAACTTGCATAATTAAAGATGATTTCTTGACAAAAAGAGCTTAAAAGAAAAATATGAGCAAATATGATAATCTGTGATTCTAAGGAAATACTGGATGAGTACTCATCAGAAAACAAGTTATAAATCCCATATGGGAGAATAAGCTTATAGAAGAAGGTATTTTAAAAGTAGCAGTAGCACTTAAGGGAGGAGTTCTGAAATTAAGGAGTTAGTGTGATTCTGTGTTACACTGAATGACAGTTTGCTTATTTTTCTTCCAAATGAGTAAATTAATGCACAAAATGTGACAAGGGAGGGTCAGGATGAAAGAGAGGGACAAATGGTAATCCTCACTCATTAAATTTCTCAGGGTAAGGCAGTAAGTGTGGATGTTGGTAAGTGGGGAAGAAGAAACTATACAGAGTTGATAAAATCAATATATTAACAATTTCAGTGGGGTAAATGATTCTTGGTGAAAAGTGGACTATACAGTAATTGAAAAGGGATTACTAAAAATATGTATTTGAACTTGAAAATGAGTGCCCAGATTTCTGACTTAGGAGAATTAAAAAATGGCTTTGCCATTAATTAGTATGATCAACACCGTAGGGTGAGCAGCTCTGGAGGGAATTGTCTTTGGATAATGAAGAGTTTAAGTTATTTGTGTAATAGTGTTTCCTAGTAGGTAAATGAATATTTACAGGTAAATGAAAATATACAGGTGACTAGTTAAGTTTGGGATGGAGACATATTTTTATCGGCAATTATTCTTGGCAGGGTTATTTTAGGTAAGACTGAGAATCTCCTGGGAGACTACATTCTCTGAAAACTAAGGACAAAATACCTGTGGGTATCAACACAATAAGTGTGTGAGGAGCAGTAGTCAACACTGTGGGAGAAGGGGTGTTCTGAAAACTGGGAGAAAAACTAGAATTAAGCAGTATCATTAAAGATCATCAAGTGACGAGTGTCAAAAAAAAAAAAAAAAAAAAAGGAAGGATACAAGAGGATCTTGTGCAAAAAACAAACAACAACAAAGAAACCCCAAACAACCAAAAAAGACCAAACCAGAGGAAAAATAATAAAACATGGTCCTGATTTTTGCCTATGGAGGAAACTTGTTTCAGTAGCATGACGGCACCACCTACAATTCCTCCAGGTTCTGCTCTGTGCATTGTTGTGTGGAGATGAAAAGCAAAGTGTGAAAACATAAAGACAAACAGCCATTCAACTGAACGTAGCCTAGAGGCAGGAGATCCTAAAATTTCCTGAGTCAGAGAAGCCTCTACAAGAAGGTAATGTCTGTGGTAAATCTTGGAAGGAGAACATATATTTACCTGGCAAAAAGAACTGAAAGACAGTATTCCAGATGGAAGCAACATGTGTAAATTATAACTTTGTGTCAGTAAAAGCAGAAGGTGCTCCGTATGGCACCTGTATAGTAGATACTTTACGTACTTGTCAAAATTCATAACACTGTACATCATGAAGAGCGAACTTTAATACAAGCAGAAACAAACCAACCAGTGACCCAGTCAGGATGTTGGAGAATCTTGGGCTGGAATGGAATGTAGACTGTGCTAAAAAAATCTGGCTTATAAATATATGATATAACCTCATTAAAGGGGTTGAGCAAAAAGAGAGAGAGAGAGAGATGACCTAAGTAACTGTGGATGACAGTGTTTGAACTGGTAACTATAAGATAACTGCACTATAGTCTGTAAATTGGAGTCTCACAAGAGAAAAATTTTGAAAGAACTTTTAGAGTTGAACATAAAAGGTAAATAAATGTTAGGTAAGTAAAGCCAAATTTCTTACAGACAGAGAAAAAGGTTACAAATAAGCAAAGAGAGGCTAGAATAAACCACTGGACCAGAGTTGGCAACATCAGTTTGAACTCTTGTTTGATTGGTAGAAAGGTAGAGGAAAGGACAGAAAGACAGATGGATAAATAGATAATTATAGCTATGTGGACACACATGGGCTAAGCTACAAACACATTTCCTATAACTGGGGTTGCTGATTGGGTCTAGAAGTGGTAACATTCCAAGAGATCTTAATTTCTAAGTACTATTTTCCAACAAATCGAACTATGCCTTCTTGGGGAAATTACTGATTATAGTGCAGGCGCAGGAATGTACAAGATGAGCCTTGTATCAGAGAATAAGGAAGTGTTCAAAAACCAACAGGAAGGACACATGTCAAAGGGACACAGGAGCTAATCTGAAAAAGCTCCTGATGAGTAGATTTAGAACAAGTTGATCAAAATAAGTGATGTAGTATTGGACTTAACCAAAACTACAAAATAAGTAAGAACACACTGATATAAATGACTAAAAACAAACAAATACATAAGAAGAGACACAGTTTCCTTAGAGTATAATATGTAGATACTGCCCCCTTCAGGAGGTGGATTTTAATCCTCCTACCCATCTTGAGTATGGAATAGTCTTAGTATAAAAAGGGAAAAAATAGAAATTTCAGAATGGACAGACCTGACAAACATTGCTCAATTAAGTGATCAAGTTGAACACCAGCAGTGATGAGTCATGTTGACATCATGTGCCCCAATCTATCACTGATGCATCCCTTCATGTGACTGGATGAGAAAGGCATTTCACCTCTGTGGCATTCTGCCTAAAATCCAATCACCCCAGACTAAATATGAAGAAGACATGAGATACACCCCAGCTGAAGAGCACTTATCCAAAAACCTTACTGTTTCCCTTCAAAACTGTCAAGGTCATGAAAGGCAAGGAAAGACTGACAGACTGTCATAGTCCAGGGAGACTAAAGAGACACAGATAGCTAAATGCAATGTGGTAACCTTAACTGGATCCTAGAGCAGAAAATGCATATAGTGAAAAAACTGATGATGCCAAAATAAAACCTCAGTGTAGTTAAAAGTAAGGTGCTAGTGTTAATCTCTCAGTTTGACACGTACTCCATAGATATGTAAGTGTTACTATTAAGAGAAACTAGGTCAAGGGTATATGAAAACTCTGTTATATTTTGGGGAAGTTTCTATAAATAAGAAAGTATTGCAAAATTAAAAATTCAAACACAGAGTAACTCTCACATCTCTTCAAAACTCATTTTCCATGCATTCCGTATCTTGCATATTATAAAGATATAGGTATACATGAGGGAAGAAAAGATTTTTTAAAAGAATTTATCTTTGAAATAAACTGAAATAATTTGGTACTAAGGTAATATACCAACTTTGCTTTTAGGTTTCATGTGGTTTTGCTACCACAGGTATTGTAGCTGTGGTTCTTATCTTTTCTAAGTATACACTTACCTATATGTGGATGAGCTTTTCCAGTTGCCAATGTTTGACTTGTGTTCATGTCACACCTACCCAGGAATTCTGCTATGATCTAGATTTTTTTGAACCCCATCACAGTTTTTAGTAGTCCAGAGTTCTTCAGAAACTCCTTTCTGTTTCTTACCCATACGATTCTTGACATTTTTTTTTAAGGACATGTGGAAAATTCTCCTTAATTCTTCAGCCAAAATATCCCTATCCCAAAGCATGCCTTTTGTGTGTATTTATTGACCTCAGATAATGGGACTTCACCACAGAGCACATAGAGTCTTTTGCCACGTAGAAAAAAGGCAGAAATTGTGTACAATGTTCCACTGCAATAAAAGGTGGTCTGAAAAGAAAAAAATGAGTGGCTGCAGATGCAGAACACATAGAAATGCGGATTAACAGCAGCCCCGGGAGATTTCTTCACAGAGATAAAGAGTAGGCAGTGACAGCACTGGCAGCCTCGTTTTCGAACCTGTTCAATCAGAGTTCAAGTTCCTCAGACAGCGCATAAAAGTCTGGTCAGCAACTAGCAGGAAAGTACAACTTTACGGAAAATTTTGTGGGTTTTTAAAAAAATGCACTTTAAGGATTTTTAGCAACTACTTGAATTCACTTTCAATATTCATAATGCAACGAATCAACATTCACATGTTCTCTGAAGTCCATAGAGTTGCAAATGGAATTTCTATGATGATTTAAAACTTCATTTTGTTTAGTTTTATCAAGCATCCTTGCTCTATCGTTCTAAAAAGAAATCACCATCACCATTTATCTTTTCTGTTGATAAAGTATTTCTAGATGGATGACTGTTGTACTTTCCATCATAGCTATGTACTTAAAAACAGCTCTCATCAATAAGTATGAGTCACACTGGCCGATTGGCTACATACCCATAGCAAAGCTAAAGTTTCCTTAGATTCCCAATGAACAGGGGATTTTTCTAAGTTCTATTTCTTAAAAATTGTTATCCACATGCACATCTTTTCTCTTAAGCAAATAGGACATTTATAAAAGAACTGTGAATAAAAACATAAACTTTTATTTTCTTGTATCCTTTCAGGTATAAAGAGATGTGATTTTAAGACAGATTTCAATAATTTAGAATGATCTTTCTTCATGAAATAAACAGGAAAAAAGTCAATCTGGTAGACTGCCATTTATTTTGACTACATATAGTTCTGAGTTCCATCAAAGCATTAAATAATTAGCTCTGAAAATAATACATTAATTGAGGAAAAAAAACATAGCAATTAATGACCCTTCCTATGGATTTCTAAGTAGGCAGGCAAGATGTTCTTGCTATTTAGATCAGGATGAACCTTTGAGTCAGATATTTTAGTTGATTGTGGCAGAATTTTCGTACTTCCTAAAATGTTATTCAGTATTTTTCTTAAATAACTTAATATGTTTAAATGTTTGTTTTGCATTTCAGAAACTTCAGAAAGAATTTTAGGGGAGAAATGTCCAAACCAATCATTTTATTATGAAAGTGATCCCATGGTCCAAAAAATACTTTCATAGCTATATACCCTGGAAACTCTTGCATATGTCCACTGGGAGAGTAATATATTTAAAAGAAAATGAACTATGGTTTCATGAATATTCTAACTGGAAAAATAAAAGCCAGCCCTAGAATTTTCATAGAGTATGAATCATTTTTATAATGAGTAAATATAAGCAAAACTAAATAATATATTACTTACTAGATCCTCAAATCAATAAAATTTTAGGGAGAAAGAAACTGGTAAAATTCGTATCAGTTGTTTTCTGTGTGGGATGTCTCAGGGATAGTGACAACAAGGGACATGGAAGAAATACAGAGATTACCTCAATGTTATTAATAGTGTTGGTTCGGTTTTGTGTTCTGTAAGTGTTCAATTCTCTATAACGCTTTGTGGCTTAGATATATATCCCACATTTACTATTGTATATTTCAAATTATTTGTCAAATAAGGTATTTTTACAAAGCCCTTATTGATTGGATTTTTTTTATCCTAAATACTGAGCTATTAAACCAAAGGGCACTTGACCCCCAAATCATACACACATACTTCATGTGATCTCCAAGTTAAAAAAAAATTCCTACCACCTTTTCTAGTTAGGAAGGATAAAATACTCAAGAGTGTGCTTGTTCCCTCACAGGAAATAAGCTTCTTATTGCTAACACCATTGTTATTTTTGTTGATGCTAATGTTGTCATCTCTCTACCCTGGGACCAAGTTCTAACTTGTTCTAACATTCCTCTGAGAAAAAGATATACCTGTGCAATTTGTAATGGTTTAGGCATGCCAAACACCTAGGATTGGCTACCTTTCTCTATTTCCAGTGGGACATTCCCCCAACAGTCATTTAACTTTAAGGAACTGTTATTTATTGATTTTCAATTCCATGTTATAGTATTCCTATGTTCCCTTTAGCAGTATTCCTACTACATTATATCTGAGTCCGTCTGGGCAGGAAAAAAAAATGAGTATTTATAAGGGGAAATATCATTCCTAAATGATCTCTTAACTAATTACATTAAAAAAAGAATTACAATGTGAAGTAGACCAGATGGCCAACATTAGTGTAAAATATTAAATAAGAAGGATAATTGACAACTTTAAACTTGATACTGTACTTTTGTATTGTCATTTGTTGCTTGTTCCACATTTCAAGTGAGGTGTTAGGTATTCATATATGAAGAATTTAATTATCATATCATTGTTCACAGTATACTTATCTCTTTAACAGCTATGTGTGACAAAGCCCGAATTAATTTCACACATGTGAGATATCAGATACAGATAAAGTGAGCTGACAATACCAATTTTCTCTTGCAGGATTTTTGAAGCTTTACTTGTCTATTTTGGCTTTAAACATATAAAAGACCACTTTAGTTACCTAGCAGCTGTCATCATATAAGAGACACTATTCATCTAACCTTATATTTCAAAATATTTAAAAAGAATTAAAAGGACCTGAAAAGATTGGAGGCCTCAAATGTATGATGAATCTTTATAAAAAAATGTTATTCTGGGTTATTATAAAGATTAAATAAATCCAGAAATGTCACTAAATATCCAAAAACTCCAAATCAATATAGTTCTCTGTCATTCATTTAGTAATACAGAATTATCCATTTCGTTACCATGATGATCTTCATTACTATATTTTATGCAGGAATACAAATAATGTTTTCTTATTTTTTATATTTTTTATTATTTTTCTATAACCAATTGCTATAACTTCTGTGCAATTAAGCTCAGGTTGGGTTTTCCAGAACATTGAGGATCTGGCTTTTTAAAGTATAATATGTGGATGCAGTAATTAAAGAAAAATACATAAAACTAAGGCTTAGAGCCAGAAATGGTTCTAAATATCAGGGGCTTTAGATGAATACATTATGAATATGGTCAATATGTTTAAAACACAAACACCACCAAGGATATCTAAAAAGAGTATTTTTCTCACATACCGTGAAATTGCAGAGTAAGAAGTTATTGGCATTGATTCAGTTACTTCAAAATGTTAGCAAGGACTCCAGCTATTAATACATTCTATGCTGTCTTTAAGCATATTGTTTTTTTCTTCACGATTGTTGCCTTTGGAATCAAGATGGCTGCTGCAATTCTACCCATTGTATTCCTACAATCAAGTAGAAGCGTGGAAGGGTGACATCAGCTACATCACTCCCATTTCATCAGGAAACTTAAAACTTTCTCACAAATTCCAACTAGACTTATGATTCTATCTCATTCACCAAAGCTGTCATGGAGCTCACATTACTGAATGGTTGTCCCTAAATGAATATGTATCAAAGTACATAATCACCCAAATATAATTTATGACCTATTTTCAGTTAAAGGCTCTTGTGTGTGATGGAGTTTGCGTAGGTAAATCGAAATGATTGTCAGGAACTCAAGAAAGTATTTAAAATGCAGGTGAGAATCAAATCTAGAACTAAGAATGAGAAATATTAATCAGACAGCAGAATGGTTACTTTTGTTTTGTTGTTTTGTTTTGATGGCAATGATAACTTGCTGAGAAAATGGATGTAGAAATGGAAACTACAAGAAGCAGGAAATGATAGTTAATAGCTCTTAATAATGTAAATGATATAGGGGAGTAAGAGAAGTAAATATTAAAACCTACATCTAGAGTTTGAGATTCACTGATTTGGAGCTTTATTTAAAAGTACTGTTAAGAAAAATACAAAAGCTACAAAGGAAAGGTTAATGGGAAATGGTGATAATGATGAAATGAAAAGCTGAGCTGATAAGAGTTACTAGTTTATATTCAGTCACCCTGAAATATAGAATTGGATCTTGGGACTAGAGATGCAGTCATATCAGCCAGTTGAATATTAATAGTAAGTGAAAATGTGGCAGGCAGCTTCACCAAGATATGTACTCATTAGAGATTAAAAGATTGTTTAAAGACATGTTATCTTAGCTAAAACAAAATAATAAATCCTTGAAGGTTTCAAGGTTAAAAATGAGTTGTATATGTATACCACAATCTATTTATCAATTTATCCATTAAAAGACACTTTGGTTATTTCCATATCTTGGCTACTATTAATAATACTGCAATGAACACTAGAGTATAGATATGTCTTTGAGATTCTGATTTTAATACTTTTGGATATATACCCAGAAGTTAAATTTTTGTATCATATGGTAGTTCTATTTTTAGGGTTTTTTTTTTTTAGTAACCTCCATACCGGATTCCACAGTGGCTGCACCATTTTACATTCCCATCAACAGCACACAGGAGTTTGAGTTTCTCCACATCATGGCCAATACTTATGTTTTGATTTTTTTATTTTGTTCATATTGAATACATGAAAACACTATTTGAATAAACAAAGAAAATTATGAAAAAGAGTAATGTTAAAAAGAATCTGTCCATTGACAGAGATGCCAAGAAAATGAGGAACTTAATGGCATACTTACAGCTATCTGTGAACCTAGGAGCTCACCAATGTTCCTCAAAGGAACATTTATGATTTGGTGCAGGGAGAACAAGGGTAGAAGGCAGAGTATTCTTAGTGTTCTGTGGAGAGCAGGGACACTGAGAGAGCAAATACAGCATATACTTTTAAGAAACCTGTTGCTGAAGAAAAAGGAAAAAGATAAAGACATAAATAAGTATGCGAATGAAAACTAATATTAGTTTTATTTTTAGGTACAAGTGAATATTGCCTTAGATATTTAATATATTTCTACTATATATATGTAAGCTTATATTCCCAGCTTCTTCTTCATAAAATTTAAACTCTCAAATAACAAAAGCAATATCTATTTATTTTTTAACTTTATGAAAGGTCGAAATCAGCTGCATTTAACAAAATCGCACACACTGCAGAAACACTGTTTAAAGTAACTAAATCTGACAGTGTGTCTGTGGACAGTGTGATGTCACATCAGTACACAAGTTAAGTAATTGGTGACTGTCCACAAAGTCCTAAGCGATGACCCTCTCAAATGGCGTTAAGTAGAAATGGTATAAAGCAGAGCCTGGGTTTGGCTAAAGTAGACACCAAAACCCCGCAGTTCCCCCAGTAGCTTGGAGGTAACCTACATGTATGCATTATTACATTTACTATACACAATATATAAAAATTACATAGTTGAAGTTTATTGCTTTTAAAATTCTGGTAGTGTGACTCAGCTTATTTTTAGAAAGCCTGAAACGTGTCTGTGTGTGTGCTTGTCTATGTGTATGTGTGCGTGTGTCTGTGGGAAAGGATGTGGACAGTAGTGCGTGAGTTGGTGCCACACGTCCCAAGGCCACTTGGCACATGCTTTTTTTTGTAGTGTCTGCCACAGGTAGGAGGTGAGTACATGGCTCACAGTATATACTTTGAGTTGTACAAAGCTACTGAATGACAATGAAGTGCAGAAGTTATCAAATAAATTAAAAAACTAATTTTAAAATACTTCTTACTTTCATTAATTTGCCACTTCTAGGAAAATGTTACCTGCAATATGTGAAGTTTCTGTCTGATTCCCCCCCCCAACAGACTCCATTAACTTAATCAAATCATTGTAAGTTGGTGCTTGCCAACCTCATTATCATGTAGTATGTAGTTGTCTTTTAAATTCATTAGACAGAGACCTTCCATTTAAACCACATTAGTTCCTCCACTCTTCTGAAACCTTTAGCCAGAGGTGGAAATTTATAAGGTTTAATGCAGTATCCAAAAAGAAAGACACTTGATTTGGGATTTTGTATTGGAGTAACAGCTGAAGCAGTTTTCCCTACGAACTTAAAGAAGTTTATCCTTCTGAGTCTCTCACTTACTCTTGTGTCTAATTTTAGATTTAAAATTTTTATTATTTCATTAATATAAAGCAGCATTTCTCAATAGAAGCACTATAGGCAAATTTGGGTAGAGAAGTCCATGCTGTGGGGGGCTGTTCTGTGCACTGTAGGTTACCCAGCAATACCCATATGCTCCGCCCACTAGATTCCAGTAACTATGACAACAAAAAATGTCCAGATAGCTCCAAAATCCCCAGTCATGGGACTGGGGATGGTCCCCATTTGAGAATCACATACTTAAAGATACCCCTCCTCTCAAATTGCATGTGTAAGCTCCAGCCACACAAAATCTGCATCTGGCTTGGACAGCAGTTATCAAAAGAAGCATCAAAGAAGGCATAATACTACTTTAGTTATAACTGAGATATGTGTGATTGAGTTTTTAAAATTCATACATTGTTGGAACTTTTAACTAGCAAAATATCTTGGAAGCTTGTGGAGTTGTCTTGTCTAACTTGTAAATGACAGGCTTGATAACTTGTCAGTGATGCAGACTGAAACTCCATTTAACCATATAGTACCCATTACAGAGAAAACAACATTAAAATGACTGTGGGCTGAATTAAAATGACTGCATACACCATTTATGTGTTAAGTGCAATGAAGAGTAAAGCTCTTGTATAACTGATGAAGTTAAATGTAAAACACTGGGGCACCTGGGTGGCTCAGTCGGTTGAGCGTCCAACTTCAGCTACGATCATGATCTCACAGTTTGTGAGTTCAAGCCCCACGTCAGGCTCTGTGCTGACAGCTCGGAGCCTGGAGCCTGTTTCAGATTCTGTGTCTCCCTCTCTCTGCCCCTTCCCCACTCATGCTCTGTCTCTCTCTATCTCTTAAAAATGAATAAACGTTAAAAACTTTTTTTTAAATGTAAAACACTAGTCTCTGTGTTATGTAATAAACTCTTTCTTCCACAAACTGAAAACTTGAGAAAAAAAATGTAAATCCTTGAACCTAATAGTACATTGTTATCAATGCATTCAGTAGCAGCATAAGAAGGTTATTTTTCCCTTCTTAGAGAATTCATTGATACCTAGAGTTCATAAAACAACAGTATATATGGAAATACTACTTCCAAGAAAAAAAATTGTTCATAAAAAGGTCTTTCTATGCATAAAGACTACTTGATTTTAAAAAATTTGATGTTTCTAGTATTTTTTTTCTAAAAAAATGGCCATTTGGAAACAGGATGAATGGCATGAGGTAAAAATGTAAACCATGGAAGGATAAAATAGCCAAATTATTGGCTTGTGAAATCAATGAAAACTCCATGTCAACTTAAGTCAGAGCTCCTAATTTTTGTTACTGTCTCTAAAAACAGTCAATAAAGTATCATTGTTAAACAGGTGTATGAATTTAAATATATTTGATTTTTAATTAAATAATATAACTGTAACAGCAACTATAAATAAGTACATCTGGTAAATATACATCATTTCTTTGAGATTTTCTGATTTCTCTTTCAATATCACCTAGAATCTTCTTAACCTAAAGTATCCATAAGGCTTCCTAAATATCTACTTTTGGTATAATACATTGAATCTTAATGTCATTGGTTAAGAAAGGAAATGTCATCACAAAGTCTGATTAATGCTATTATGTTAATTCACTAATATCATCAGGTACAGCGAAACTATTCCCTATATGTCTCTCAATAAATACATTTCATGAGGTCAAATAAGATATTAAGGGTGGCCATTAGCAATACTCAGAGGTGAAAAGGAAGAGTTTTCCACCACAGAAGAGATACTAATTAGGAACACTGCAATTAGGAAAAAGGTTTTGTGTGTGTGTGTGTGTGTGTGTGTCTTTGTCTCTGTCGTGAGAAAGAGAGACCAGGAGAAGGACAGAGACAGAGAAAGAGAAAACCAAAGAGGGGCACAGAGAAGAAAAAGCATTGGGTTTTATGGGTGAAACATAAAACTGACTCCTCCAGAATCCTGGAAAAGTTATGACATTCTAGAGAAAAGTGTTTAAGTAGTCATGAGTACTTTTCTAAGAGAAGGAATTATCTGGGTTTTATTCCCTAGTGTCCTGAAATATAAAGATTTAATGGTCTAGAGATGTAAATACAGCTTGTAATGAACTACTTTAGCAAAATTAGCTTTCTGGGAAATAGTGTTTAGTGAAATAGAGAAGAAAAAATTCTACCTAATTATTGTAGTCCACAAGTGTTTAACTAGTATACAATTGACTAATTGGTACATCTCTGAACCTGATGTAACTCTGCTCCAAATAATCTAGATAATGATTCCTCAAAACTTACTTCCACATGGTCTACAACACCATATAGGTGAAAAGCATTCATTTTCAGCAATACTTAATAAAGGCTCATACTTATTGGTAAGTATGCTCAACGCTAGCCTGAGCGCTTTCCATGAGATCTCATGTGTCCTGCAATCTTTTCAACAAAGTAGCAAAGTAGGAACTGTTATTATATGCCTTGTATTGATTAGAAAACTTCAGTTAAAGAGATTGATTTACTAAAGTTCAAAATACTAGTAGAGGAAAAGCAGAATGTTTCAAGTATGGGGTACTTGCCAGTCCTGTGGTGCGGTGACTGACCTCTCCATCACTACTGTGTGTTAATGTGGTATTGAATGAGATTAATCAAAGGGAACCATCAAAAAAGTGTATCCAAGCTTACATTAGCCATTGTATCAACAACTTTTTCCAGACACTCAAACATGCCAATAATTTCTTCCTTTCAGACTTTGCAGCCCAAAGCAGGAGTATCTAAAAACATATGTAAAAAGGTTTTCTACAAACCTGAACCAGAGGATTTCCCAAGTTATTGTATAGGATTCTGAGGAAGACTGGTGCAGAAATACTAATCATTGAGCAACTGGCCCAACTGACCTTTAACATATGGGAAGCAGACAGGAAACACTGGAAAGGTAACACGGTAAGGTAATCCACCCAATGGAGACATTGGTTTCAAAGCACACCAATCAACTACTGGCTCTTCACACTAAAATGGCTTAAATAATCCACCTTTTGTGGAGAACACGAGCAACACATAGAGACAAATGGCCCAGGATCACCAAAATCTCAGAACGTAAAGTAATACCTGAACCACTACAAAAACACTCCAAAGTGGCGAAGAGACTAGACCTTATAACAACAAAAAAGAAATGGTAATCATGTGACATGACAGAGGTGTTAGCTAAGCCTATGGTGGTAATAAATATATCAAATCAACATGCTGTACACCTTACACTTAACACAACGTTATATGTCTATTATACCTTTAATAATATTAATAATAATAATAAATAAATACATAAATAAAACACTTCCAGACAAGTAGCTTCTCTTTCAGAAGACTGCCTTGACTCAGCTTATTTTTTCTATGCACATCACTCATTGCATACTTCATCTCAATTCAAACTTGCTTAACGTAAGTAAAATCTGAGTAAAGTAAATATTATCTTTATTTCATATGCATAAAAACCAACGTTTAGAGGTGCCTGGGGGGCTCAGTTGGTTGAACATCTGACTCTTGATTTTGGCTCTGCCAGGATCTCATGGTTTGTAGGTTTGAGCCCCGCATCAGGCTCTGTGCTGATGGTGCACAGCCTGCTTGGGATTTCTCTCTCCCTCTCTCTCTGCCCCTTCCACAGCTCACACACTCTGTCTTAAAATAAACAAATAAACATTAAAAAAAAAGTTTAGGGACGCCTGGGTGGCTCAGTCGGTTGAGCATCCGACTTCGGCTCGGGTCATGATCTCGCAGTCCGTGAGTTCGAGCCCCGCGTCGGGCTCTGTGCTGACAGCTTGGAGCCTGAAGCCTGTTTCGGATTCTGTGTCTCCCTCTCTCTGACCCTCCCCCGTTCATGCTCTGTCTTTCTCTGTCTCAAAAATAAATAAACGGTAAAAAAAAAAAAAGTTTAAGGATAGCAAAACACCTGCTCAAAACTTGTTCTCTTGATGCCATCTTCTGTTTTTATTATCATCTCTAATCTATCCTACATTCTAACATAGCCATCCAGGCAATGGATATTAATATACTCTACAGTTTGATAATGTAAATTGAATCATGTAATTTCACAGTTGAATGTGACTTAGAGGACATATAAACTGGATGGATAATAAAGGGATGAGATCACCTGAATGCTAAATTAAGACCTCTAAAATACACAAGGTATCTCTTTTTTTTAAGGTCTTTATTTATTTATTTTGAAAGAGACAGAGCATGCACGGATGAGGGGCAGAGGAAGGGAGCAAGAGAGAATCCCAAGCAGGCCCACCCTGTCAGCACAGCCCAATGCAAGGCTCAAACTCACGAACTGTGACATGAATTCATGAACCGTGAGATCATAACCTGAGTCAATGTTAGAAGCTTAACTCATTGAGCCACCCAGGAGCCCCCATAAATTATCCCTTAAAAACATACACAATGTGTCAAAATGGACATACAGAATAGAAGATTGACTTTATACTGTTTCAAGACGCTAAACATGGAACAACACATGGACACAATGGGGAAACGTGGTTTGGAAGACTTCTAGCAGCCAAAATGAAATTACTTTTCTTATGAGACGTTTAGCTTTCTAGACCGCAGGTGTTCCAGCAAATGGACAATGCCTTGGAAGAGAAGATGTGCAGTCAACTTTAGTGTTGTCTTCTACTAGATAATGTTTTCACTTATATTCAACTCAGATGTTCTTTGAATTGCCTTATCATTATTCTAAGTCAGTGAAATTTAAGTAAAGGTAACGCTCTCATTCTAGAAAAGCCACTAAAAGGATGCCCAGATACATGGGTATTAGAATACAAATTATCTCTGATATCAAGCAATCCAGTTAGCAATTTTAATGTTTCCACGCAAACAACACCAGAAAATAATAAAACATTTTTGTCTTTAGCACGGGATACTTTTGATCCCTGGTTCTTCACCTGGATTAATGTTTTTAAATTTCCAAATCAGGTGTTATTTTACAAAGACTTCTTTACCCTCTCTACTCTCTTATTAATCCTGGTTGAGGTAATCACTTCCTCGGCTAAGCAACTTCTCCATTGTCATTATTTGCTTCCATGTTCTACCTTATCTACAAAATAATGTGCTACATGGAGAAGAAAATAAAAGGCCATTTTTCTTGATCTTTATTCTTAGCTGCCTAGTACAATATTTTGAAAGTAGTACGGTTCAAAAAAGTATTTATTTTAAAGATGAATAAATTAATGATTGCATGAATAAAAACTATTGATATTATGTAATATCACATAAATATACATATAGATACAATAAGGGGTTAATATTTTATAGAGATACCTAACAAATTAATAATCTATTAAAATGTATGAAGAAATTACCCATTTTTGAAAAATATGCAGAAAGAAATTCGATCAGGAGGCAGAAAATTTGGACTTGCATCCTTTTTTAATCACTTAAGAACACTGGATCCTTGTTTCCTTTAGCTTTAAAGTGAACTTATGTTATGCCTACATGTTACGCACAAAAATCCTTTAAATTGTACATTGCCCTTAGGCATTGAAAATACCTGATTAAAATTTTAACAAACAGATAAGGTCTCTCTGATTACAAGGGAGCATGACATTTGTAGAATGAAGATGCTATTTTAAAAGGTCCCACATGCGGGGCGCCTGGGTGGCGCAGTCGGTTAAGCGTCCGACTTCAGCCAGGTCACGATCTCGCGGTCCGTGAGTTCGAGCCCCGCGTCGGGCTCTGGGTTGATGGCTCAGAGCCTGGAGCCTGTTTCCGATTCTGTGACTCCCTCTCTCTCTGCCCCTCCCCCGTTCATGCTCTGTCTCTCTCTGTCCCAAAAATAAATAAACGTTGAAAAAAAAAAAAAAAATTTTAAAAGGTCCCACATGCTAGAAAATATTTTTAAAGTGTGTTAGGATCCAGAGAATAAGGTATGTTTATTAATTCACTTTCATAATACTAAAAATAGTATTGGTATTGGCAAACTCAGTACATTAAAATGAATTCACCTAAAAGATTATAGAATTTTTTCTTTTTTTTTTTTTTAAATACTGCCTAGCTCAGCAGTTGTATTTTTTTTTTAATTTTTTTTCAACGTTTTTATTTATTTTTGGGACAGAGAGAGACAGAGCATGAATGGGGGAGGGGCAGAGAGAGAGGGAGACACAGAATCGGAAACAGGCTCCAGGCTCCGAGCCATCAGCCCAGAGCCTGACGCGGGGCTCGAACTCACGGACCGCGAGATCATGACCCGGCTGAAGTCGGACGCTTAACCGACTGCGCCACCCAGGCGCCCCAAGAATTTTTTCTTTTTCACCTGTAAACATTAATTCAATATATGTGTCATGTGTATACCTAATTGCCACTGTAGAACCAAACTAAAATGGAGTCACTTATGCCAAGGACAAAATGGAGACAGTCAACACAGGTGAATAAAAGAAACTTAACAACCTTATAGGAATTTACAGCTCATCTCAGAATTTATCAGAGGACACCAGCCAACTGCCAAATATCAAGTTTGTTCATGCTATCTTTGGAGTCACCATTCTCTTGACTGAGCTACCCTGATCCAAATAACAACACCACTAGGCAACCAGTCAGCCGAAAAAGCCCAATTACTTCTGTATTTATCCCATCAAAAGTAAGGAACTCAGAGCTCCTTCCTCCTACATCCTTCAGTTTTCCAGCTTGCAGGCTGAAACCCATGCAATGAAATCATCTTTCTGCCTTGTTTTATTCAATATGCAAAGTTTAATTTTTGATATCACATAAGCATAGGTTTAAAGATCTCAAAAGACCTTATTGATGAAATGGATCATAAGAGGTTTAAGCAAGCTCTTATAGCCTAGTGGGCTAACGCCTTCCTTAATATTGATTTATAGGATTGGAAGTGCTGTTAAAGAACAAAACATGGTAATATTTTAAAAATTATGTATTGGTTTACCTATCAGTGCACAATAGAGAATAACAAGCATCTTTAACAGTGTATACACCTGTGTGAAAAGTTTATATCTTTATACATTACTGAGCAAATATAACCATTCAGCAGAGGGGAGGGTAATTTTTATAGCAAAGGAGAAAGGATTACAGTTGGAGTCAGTATCAGTAACCTTAGCTTACCAGATCTCACAATACATTTACTTTAGTTCAAATCTTTAACTTTGTGGCTCACTAAAGCTAAAGGAAAAATATCTTCTATGGAGAAGAAATAAATTTTCATTTACCAAATTCTAAATTTATAGGTAAGTTCAAAAATGGAGCTCAAAAATCCACATATGGTTTTAGTTTAGGAACATAATTTCAAAATGTCTTTAAATGTCCTAAACAAATTTCCTACTTCGAACCATCCAAAGGTAAACCATATTTTCCAAAGGCTAAAATTAAAGTGCATGATATTTCTAAGTACGACTGTGTATTTAGATTGACTCACAGATATTTAACAATTATATAAAGTGATAATTGAGTGAACTGATTCTGTACTTAGATCCAAATCCTCATTTTCTCACTATATTTATATACAAGAAATGATGAATTCCTTCTTCAAGGACCTTAAAATGGTAGTAATAATATTCAAATATAATTTGAACTGCAAATACAAGAGCATACATTAAGATTCTTAGAAACTTGGTATTTTAGAAACTGCTATGGTTAACCTACATAGGTGGCATGGATTCCCACACCCCAAATTGGTTCAGATGTTAAAATTGATAACACCACACAAATGAGGAGGGTAAGGAAAAGGGTATGACTCACCTAACGAAACTTTCTGGAGAGAGGACAGAAGGCTTCCAAGAAGGTCTCAAAGTGGTTTAAGAACAGGAAATGGAAATGAAGTTGGGAGTTTTATTGTGGTTACGGGGTAGGTATGAAATGAGTATTCCTTCATGCTGGCCAACTATAACACCCTCCCACATACCTTCCCTGTTTCCACCCATCCACTCCTTTACAGATTTTATAAGTTTCTATTATTTTTCCTTTATTTAAAAAAATTACTTAAAATCATGCATGCTAGGATTCTGGTGCTTTGTTTTTTGGTGTGTTTTTTTTTCTTCATTTTTTTCACTCAATATATCCTAAAATCACTCCACATTGGTTGAGTTTATTCAACCACAATTTACTGAATCAGTTTCATATATAATCAAGTAAGTTATTTTTATTAATTTTATTTTGCAATAGTAAATACTGGTCCAATTAACGTCAACATATTTTTGTAATTTTAGAGGTATATTATCTGGGTAACTTTCCAGAAGTAATATTGGCTGGGTCAAACTAAGTAGGTAGATACTAATGATGTAGTTCTAATCACCCAACCAGAGAAGACTGTATCATTCTGCACTAACACAAGCAATGTATCAGATTGCCTGTTTTCCCACAGCATTACCAACCAAGGGTATTGTCAAGCTTTGGATCTGTTGCCAAACTAGTAAGCTAAAAATGTATATTTGCAATTAATCTATATAATCTATATAATGCAATAGTTTTTAGCATTTATATGAATCCTGTGAATATTAAAAAAATTAAACTGAAAAATAAACTCATCCTAGAGAAATATGCATATATACATACTGCTCACATAGAACAAAGGTTGTATTTGTGGGTCCATTTCTAGGTTCTCTGTCCTGTTCCATTGATCTATGTGTCTGTTTTTGTGCCAGTCCCCTACGATCTTGATGATTACAGCTTTGTAATACAGCTTGAAGTCTGGAATTTTGATACCTCCAGCTTTGGTTTTCATAACATTACTTTGGCTATTTGGGGTCTTTCTGTTTCCATACAAATCTTAGAACTGTTTGTTCCACCTCTGTGAAGAATGCTGGTGTTATTTTGATAGGGATTGAACTGAAGATATATATATACACACACACACACATATATACACACACACACACACACACACACACACACACACACACACACACACAATGGAATACTACTTGGCAATCAAAAAGAATGAAATCTTGCCATTTGCAACAATGTGGATGGAACTAGAGTGTATTATGCTAAGCAAAATAAGACAATCAGAGAAAGACAAATATTGTATGATTTCACTCATGTGGAATTTAAGAAACATAACAGATGAACATAGGAGAAGGGAAGGAAAAAGAAGATAAAAACAAAGAGGGAGGCAAACCATAAGAGATACTTAAAGAGAACAAGATGAGGGTTGCTTGAGGGGAGGTAGGAGGGGATGGGCTAAATGGGTGATGGGCATTAAAGAGGGCATTTGTTGGGATGAGCACTGGGTATTATATGTAAGTGATGAATCACTGGGTTCTATGCCTGAAACAAACACTACATTGTATGTTAACTAACTTGAATTTAAATTTAAAAAGTTTTAAAAAAAAGTACAAAGGTTATATAAAAACTTCAGGCTACCTGGTACTTAATTAGTCATGGAAATTTTACTTTTAACATGATCTATTTCTTCAGAAGTCTTACAAGCAATATAGCTAATATTCCACGGAAAATTGGTATATGATGGCCAATAACTGAGTATTGTGGTTTGTTGGAGAATGCAGCTATATGTGACAGAATGGAGAAAATATATATACCTGTGTGCAATAAAGGGAAATTCGCCCCTTTTTTCTTCCTGCCTGATTACTTCAGCTGCAACAATGATCTGTCTTTGTGATCCCAGTTCTCAGTCCTTTGGGTTTGGACTGGATTACACCACCATTTCTCGTGGGTCTTCAGTTCACTGATGGCAAATTGTAGGACTTCTCACTCTCCACAACTGTGTGAGCCGACTCCTTATAATAAATCTTCTCTTATACATATGTCTTTTGGCCTATTTCTCTGAAGAACCTCATACACCCTCCTAAGACTGTGGCCACCAAGAAATTCTCATTTTCAAGCTAACCCCACAGTTCATTCTCCATAAATTCATCAAAAGTACCACCTAAGTGTTCCTATCACATTGTGGTCCCAGCGTCTTCTGCTCCAGGCAATCAGAGCTTGTAAGTGTCTCTCTGAAAGCTCCAAATCCAGAAGGTCAGATTTGGGGATAGTGCCTTGCCCTGCAATCTCAATTCCCTGAACGGTCCAGGAAAAAAATATTTTTTTCATTGTATTCAGTTTTTTCTTCTTTTAAGGATGAGAGTGGTGACTTCCAAGATCTTTACCTATCAGAGGTGAACCTGGAAGTCCCATTATTTTTCCTAATACATTCTTTAATTATAGCTCCATACATAATCTAAGACATAAATGGATTATGAATATATATCTCAATGATTATTACAAAGTAGTTACACCTGTGTAAACATGACTTAAATAAAGTTATAGAATTTGAACAGTACCCTATAGGTACCCCTATTTGCCCCTTCTCAGCCCATCCTTTTTCTTCCAAGTAACTATTACACTGACTACATTACACTATTACAACCTTGCTGAGTGTTGCTTATTTTTGTAATGTATATTACTGGCATCATTCACCATTCATTATGTCTAGTTCGTTCATTCAATCATTTCTTTTGAGATTTATGCATGAGATACCACAATCAAATACTTTTTACTCAATGGCAATTCAGCACCTCCTCAGTTTTTAATCATATATATTTGGGCATTACTTAGGACTATGATGATGAGGTTAGTTACATGAGTATTTTCTTTTAGGGGGGAGTGTCAATCAGCTTTCCAAAGTAGTTACACAGATTTACACATTTTAATACATTTCATTGCATGTGTTATATAAATTTAAAACAATAAACTTCTTTCGGTATAGAAGGAAAAAAAAGTTCCATTGTAAGGTAAGTTCATTCGTTATAATTATCCTAATTTAAATTCATTAAAAATTATAATTTTCTAAGTTTTAGAAAATCAAGTTTTACATTTCTTACTAGAGATCTGTTATGTAAGACTAGACAGCTGTCTACTATTATGCCTACATGAAGTTGCTGGGATGTTCTGGAAATGACCTAATGATTTTTAAGTCATTTACACATTCCCTATAATTCGACCTCAATTATTCATCCTTGGCTTGGAATCATTATTTCCCACTAATGAAATTAACTATGATGCAAACATCTTTTATTATAGCAAATTTATTTTTTTATTTTTTTATTTTTTTAATGTTTATTTATTTTTGAGAGACAGAGAGAGACAGCGCATGAGTTGGGAAGGGGCAGAGAGAGAGGGAGACACAGAATCTGAAGCAGGCTCCAGGCACAGAGCCCAGTGCGGGGCTCAAACTCGTGAACTGTTAGATCATGACCTGAGCCGAACCCGGATGTTACTAACTGAGCCACCCAGGCGCTCCTATCATAGCAAATTTATTTTTTAAAGTTTCCTATTTGGTTTATTAGATTTAAACTACCATTATAAGCACTGTCACAGGTGCTGTACTTACTCTGACATGCCTGTAGGTTGAGGTTAACCTTTTACATTTGAATAGTTACACAATAGTAGATTCATATATTTAAGTGTGTGCATGCACACGTGATACAGGCAAGCAAGCTGGGCCCATGGATGTGAGGGCTGTAGGCCCCCTGGGCTGGGCTCTGTCACTGCTGCTATGTTCCCTATATTTTGCGGGGGTTGGGGGGGGCACCAGGAAGGGCCATGCTGCCTGCACACCACCAGCTGGAGGCCTGGGGAACGTGGAGGCTGCACCAAAGACCTCTGGTCTTGTCCCTCTCAGTCCCTGGCACAGGGCTCTCTGTTCAGTCTGCAGCTGACAGTGCGGGGCTTATACAGCAGGGACCTGCTCTAGGCAAATATCAAACGCAAATACAGCTGGGGGCAGCCTCTGCTGGCATCTGCTAGACTCAGAGGACCCAGGGTCCCTCAGTTGACCCAGCCCACCTCAGACCTACATTCCAGGGACTTTTGGTTTTAGTCCTGGAGGTAGGTAGGCTCTGCAATGGGCACAACATCAGAAGCCACCGCTGTCCCCTTTCCTCAGACCTGGCCAGGGCTACATCTGGTGTTCAATACCGAGAAGGCTACCACACATCCTTTTATAAAGGTGACTTCAGTATCCCTGGTCCACTTCTGCATGAGGCCATGTGGATATTTTTGTGGCAGGCTGGCAGGTGCTGACCATGGGTTTTTGTCCCTTACATAGGGGTGGGGTCTTGAAAGTCCAGTCCCTTCCTAGTGGGGGCCTCAATGCTGGTGCTTCAAGCTGGCTCTGCACCTTTCTCCCAGCCTTCCATGGAGATGAAATAGGTATGAGTGTGTTGGTATCTGAACTCTTGTAAGAAATAAAGAAATTGTATCTTTGATTGCAGAAGGCAATATACTTCACAGAGACCACTGATTCAAATGCTAATCTCTTTCAGAAACACCATCATAGACATCCATAACTAATGCTTAATTGAGTGCCCTGCAGCTGGTCAAGGTGACACATAAAACTAACCATCACCTAGGCCCCCACATTTGATAAGCTTTATCTCCAAGGAACCCTGCCAGGTTCTTAAGGTGAAGATCTCGAAATATTCGCCTCTTGGCTCTGATAGAGGGAGGGGATGAATAATAATTTTAAAATTCTTTCAGAAATTTCTGTATTAACAAAGACATATTCTTCAGTGGAAAAGACTTTCCCAGAGTCTCAGCCCACTGAAGAGCATTCCACGAACTATAGCTTCCTTTTACCCTCCTACATCAACTAAAGTTTGAAAAATGATACAGCATTGCAGAAAGACTTGTGAAGGTCATACCCCAGAGACACACGCTGGTCAAAAGACTGAAATTTAATCATAAGATTCTCTGCCCACACATCTTACTATGACAAGAGCAGGACAAAGTATAGTTGTATGTCTGGTAACTCAAGTGTGTTTAGTTCATGACAATTTATTGGCTAACATTTAGCATGTGTGTACGTTATGTAAAAAAAAAAAAATTAGGAGTACCTGGATGACTCTGTAAATAGGGCAAACATTAAATACAACCTAGATCCTTGCCAGGTTAACGTAAATCCTTACACTAACAAACAGATGGACAGTGTCAGTAGTCTAATATGTAAGTGAGAAGCAGAAAAAGAAGTGGAGAAAAAATATGTTTGAAAAATAGCTAAAATTTTTCAAATTTTGAGGGAAAATATCAAACCTCACACCTTAAAAAACTTAGCAAACACCTTGGCAAATGTGAAATTAAGACAAATGAAAAAACACCCAAGTATAACATAAACATATTCTTGAAAAACAGTGATAAGGAGAAAAATCTTAAATCTTATTACATATCCAAAATCTCAGCGATCCCCCAGCAAAAGAAATATGAATAGAACAAACTAGAAGAAACATGATAATCTGGTTTCTGAAAAAAGTGATAAAAAGTATTAACAGCAGCCACAGAAAAATGACACTTCACATACTGGAGAAATTAAAAAAAAAAAAAATGTAAAGCCGGTATCTTGTCACACACTTTGCATGCCAGAAGATAATGAAGTGACTCTTAAAGTCATGGAAAACAAATAACCACAAACACTAAAATTCTATATCAGATAAACTATTTTTTTTAAGAATGGAGGCAAAATAAAATCTTTTACAAACAAAAAGAAAAAAAAAGTGTAAAGAAAAATCATCACCAGTAGACTTGCAATATAAGACATGTTAAAGGAAGTTCCTCATGTAGAAATTCAATTTTAGAAAGAATTTTATAAGCTCGTAGACAGTCCATGATTCTAAAATAGAAAAACAAGCCTACTAATGAAACTGTGAACTGAACACCCCAAAGCAACTAATATTATCCTCAGAAGCAAAATACTCCAAAATGTAGTGATTAAAAAAGCTGTTTTCCTGATGTTTTTGGATTCTGTGGGCAAGGAATTTGGATAGGGTCTAGAAGAGGCTGATCATCTTTGCTCCACAATGTCTGGGACATCATCTTGGAGGACTTGGAAGACCAGTGGTACCAGAGTGGCTGGAGGTTGATATTAAGTAAAAGCTCCTTCACTCATAAGTCTGGCCCCTGAGCTGGAATGACTTGAAGACAAAGACTGCCTCCCAGGATACCTATAGTTGATTAACTGATTTGTTCTGGTTCCTCACAGCATGGTGGTCTTAGGATACTCAAACTGACTATCTTGAGGCTCAGGGCTCCCAGTCTAAATATTCCAGTGGCCAAGGAGGAACTTTCACTGGATTTGTTATATATCCTCAAAAGACACACAGCATCACTTCTGCCATACCCTATTACAGTCATAGCAGTTAAAAGTCTACCCATGTTCATTAGGAGGGGGAAATGATCCTATTTCTCAATGTCAAGAGTGTTAAAGATTTTACTGCCATTATTTTGAGCATACACACCTACCTATACCTTCTGATTCTCCATCAATCTCTATCACTACCTTTCCATTTTCTGAAGCCACAAGGTATGTAGTTTGCTGCTTCTCTCTGAATATCTGCTCCAACTTTCTACCCATCTCCTCAACCAGCTTCTATTTCTTCTTGAATGTAACTCAAATGACTACCAATGGTCATTCTGCATCTTAGCATAGGGCATACTACCTACAATAAGAGAAATTATCCCTTTATGAATTTTTGAGAGAGTATATGACTGGTGATGCATCATTTTAAAATAAGACCACTTAAAATTCATGAGTCAAGGACCGGCACTGGATTAGATGGGACCAGGAATGGACGGCAGAAAATAAAGTGGGAAAAACTTAATGGTTTCCGCTGCCAGGGGGATTTGTCTCATGCTTCTGTGAAAGTCTTCCTGGAATGTGCATTACTATACATGACAGTAGGTGTTTTACCAATGTCACCAATGTCATTGGTTTGTGAGAGCATATCACCAGAAAATAGAATCCTGCAATAACAAAACTTTAACCAGCACAAGTTAAAGACCATCTGTTTAAAAGAGCATTAAATATACAGAGTCAAAACTATCAATACAATTTTCTCTTTGTGAAATCTCAAAGCTGTAACACATTTGGATACTCTATGAACAAGGCAATATATCTGAGGCAATGTTAATGCAGAACTATTTTTCTGATCTTTGAAAGAAAAATGAAAGATCTAATATCATGCTTTTATATTACAATAAAACCAATCTCTTAACAAAGAGAAAAGAAAGTTTTATCTTAAAAAGGATTTTAAGTTATTTTTTTTCAAAACTTCAAGTTGAGAATAAATTAGAAGAAATACTCCTTTCTTGTTGAAATGATATAACAAAAACCTAACTCCCTAAAAATTTAATTAAGATATATCAAACATTTACCATATAATAGATACTATATAAGCAATCCATTTCTACTTTTTATATTAAAAATCACAAAAATCCTAGGAGGCAGCTAGTATTATCTCCATTTTTCTAGATAATATCACTGAGACTTAAGGGTATAAGTAAGTTAGCTAGTATAGCATATCAATAAAAACAGAAGAAAAAATTAAAGTTTGTCTTCTTCCAAGTGAGGGAATAAAAAAAACGCCTGATAGTAGACATTCTACCAAACTGGTAGATGAGGCTTAAATCTTCATTATAATTTTATTTGGAAAAATTCAAAGATGTAACTTTTCTTATATTGAGGTATTATGGAAATCAACTAGATTGCATAAAAATAAGAAAGGCAAACTCAAGCAGTTTAACATACTGAGTACACATATCAGACCACAGCTCAAACCCAAATCTCATTTCTCCCATGATGCAACACTCTCATCTTCTTACTTTATCATAATATTTCATTCATCTGGAATTCCTGCTACAACTCCTTTAACAATCACATTAACTTAGTTAGACCCTACCTAAATCTCCCCTACTCAACAGGTCTTTTTTATATTACTCCACATAAAAATGACTTCCTAGAGCACTAATTTATGATAATACCCAAAAGAGTATTTACAGTAACTTGCCATGGATTATTCTAATTAATTATCATAGTAGCATTGTTTTTATGAGTTTGGTAAATTTAAGAAGATGTGGGTCAATGTTACTAGTCTTTTCCTTCCTATCACACTTTTCCCAGTCTCATATATGGAAGCTTATCAATGCAAAATAACACTTTGGATACAGGAAGCAATCTTAAGTTTCTGGTTTAAACTTGCAAAAATTGTCTCAAATACACTAAGCATTAGTTTCTAGAAACAAAACAATTACTGCAAGCACAAAATATTATTTGCTCAATTATATTGTTTGGATTTTTTTCTTTAAAATTCTTATTTAACAAAGCAATTATCAGGGAATACTATGAAAAATTATATGTCAACAAACTGGACAATCTGGAAGAAATGGATAAATTCCTAAATACCCACATACTTCCAAAACTCAAACGGGAAGAAATAGAAAATTTGAACAGACAATAACTACTGAAAAAATTGAATCAATCATCAAAAATCTCCCAACAAATAACAGTCCTGGACCAGATGTCTTCCCTGGGGAATTCTATCAGACATTTAAAGCAGAGTTAATACCTATCCTTCTCAAGCTGTTCCAAAAAATAGAAATGGAAGGAAAACTTCTGGACTCATTCTATGAAGCCAGCATTACTTTGATTCCCAAACCAGACAGAGACCCAACAAAAAAAGAGAACTACAGGCCAATATCCTGATGAATCTGGATGCAAAAATTCTCAACAAGATACTAGTGAATCGAATTCAACAGCATATAAAAAGTATTATTCACCATGATCAAGTGGGATTCATTCCTGGGATGCAGGGCTGGTTCAATATTTACAAACCAATGTATACATCACATTAATAAAATCAAATAACCATATGATCCTGCCAATAGATGCAGAAAAATCATATGACAAAATACAGCATCCTTTCTTGATGAAAACCCACAAGAAAGTCGGGATAGAAGGAACATACTTAAATATCATAAAAGCCATTTATGAAAAGCCCACAGCTAATTTCATCCTCAATGGGGAAAAACTAAGAGCTTTTCCCCTGAGATCAAGAACACGACAGGGATGTCCAGTCTCACCACTGTTGTTTAGGATAGTGTTGGAAGTCCTAGCAACAGCAATCAGACAACAAAATGAAATGAAAGGCATCAAAATTGGCAAAGATGAAGTCAAACTTTCACTTTTCGCAGATGACATGATACTCTACATGGAAAACTCAACAGACTCCACTAAAAGTCTCCTAGAACTGACACACGAATTCAGCAAAGTCGCAGATACAAAATTAATGTATAGAAATCGGTTGCATTCTTATACACCAATAATGAAGCAACAGAAAGAGAAATAAAGAAACTGATCCCATTCACAATTGCATCAAGAACCATAAAATACCTAGGAATAAACCTAACCAAAGATGTAAAAGATCTGTATGCTGAAAACTATAGAAAGCTTATGAAGGAAATTGAAGAAGATACAAAGAAATGGAAAAACATTCCATACTCATGGATTGGAAGAATAAATATTGTTCAACAGTCAAAACTACTCAAAGCAATCTATACGTTCAATGAAATACCAATTAAATTGCACCAGCATTCTCCTCAAAACTAGAACAAACAATCCTAAAATTTGTATGGAACCACAAAAGACCCCAAATAGCCAAAGTAATACTGAAGAAGAAAACAAAATGGGAGGCATCACAATCCCAGACTTTAGCCTCCACTACAAAGCTGTAATCAAGACAGTATGGTATTGGCACAAAAACAGACACATAGACCAATGGAATAGAATAGAGACCCCAGAATTGGACCCACAAATGTACAGCCAACTAATCTTTGACAAAGCAGGAAAGAGTATCCAATGGAAAAAAGGCAGTCTCTTTAACAAATGGTGCTGGAATAGCTGGACAGCAACATGCAGAAGAATGAAACTGACCACTTTCTTACACCATTCACAAAAATAAACTCAAAATGGATAAAGGACCTGAATGTGAGACAGGAAACCATCAAAACCCTATAGGAGAAAGCAGGAAAAAACCTCTCTGACCTCAGCTGCAGCAATTTCTTACTCGACACATCTCCAAAAGCAAGGGAATTAAAAGCAAAAATGCACTATTGGGACCTCATCAAGATATAAAGCTTCTGCACTGCAAAGAAAACAATCAACAAAACTAAAAGGCAACCGACGGAATGGGAAAAGATATTTTCAAATGACATATCACATAAAGGACTAGTATCTAAAATCTATAAAGAACTCACCAAAGTCCACACCCGAAAAACAAATAATCTAGTGAAGAAATGGGCAGAAAACATGAATAGACACTTCTCTAAAGAAGACATCCAGATGGCTGACAGACACATGAAAAGATGCTCAACGTTACTCCTCATCAGGGAAATATAAATCAAAACTACAATGAGATATCACCTCACGCCAGTCAGAGTGGCTAAAATGAACAAATCAAGAGACTATAGATGCTGGGGAGGATGTGGGGAAACAGGAACCCTCTTGCACTGCTGGTGGGCACGCAAACTAGTGCAGCCACTCTGGAAAACAGTGTGGAGGTTCCCCCCAAAATTAAAAATAGAACTACCCTATGACCCAGCAATAGCACTGCTAGGAATCTACCCAAAGGATACAAGTGCCAATGCATAGGAGCACATGTACCCCAATGTCTATAGCAGCACTTTCAACAATAGCCAAATTATGGAAAGAGCCTAAATGTCCATCAACTGATGAATGGATAAAGAAGATGTGGTTTATGTATACAATGGAATACTACTTGGCAATGAGAAAGAATAAAATCTGGCCATTTGCAGCAACATGGATGGAACTGGAGGGTATTATGCTAAGTGAAATAAGCCAGGCAAAGAAAGACAGATACCTCATGTTTTCACTCATATGTGGATCTTGAGAAACATAACAGAAGACCATGGGGGAGGGGAGGGGGAAAAAAGTTACAGAGAGGGAGGGAGGCAAACCATAAGAGACTCTTAAGGACTGAGAACAAACTAAGGGGAGGGGGGAGAGGGGAAAGTGGGTGATGGGCATTGAGGAGGTACTGGGTGTTGTATGGAAACCAATTTGACAATAAATTATATTAGAAAGAAAGAAAGAAAGAAAGAAAGAAAGAAAGAAAGAAAGAGAAAATTCTTATTTAAATAACGTATGCTTTAATGTGTTTTTTGTTCTCTTTAAAATGTATTCAATATATTTAGTTCAATCATTGTAACAATATTATTAATTATAAAAAATTAGGAATAATAATTTAATAGATATTATTTTACCAGTGTTTTTCCTTTAAAGATTGTACTGAGCACACGTTGTGAGTTACTGTCCTCTAGTGCCAACAATATATCACATCTGCTATTAAAATTCTTGTCAACAAATCACAGGCTTTAGAAAGACCTGCCTATGAATAGATTTTGACCAAGATAATTTTGAAATTATTCAGCCAGTTTCACCAAGGTCTCACCAAACAATTCACTCTAAATTGCTACATACATGCTTCTAGACCCTACCAAAAAATTACTTAAACATATTAGAAATTGAAATATGTTGTATCTTTTCATCATCTCCCTCAATTAGGGAAAACAATGTAGACCTTTTAAAATTCTTTTCTTTTTTAATTTAAATCCAGTTAGTTAAAATATAGTGTAATAATGGTTTTAGGAGAATTTAGTGATTCATCACTTACATATAACACCCACTGCTCATCCCAATGAGTCCCTCCTTAGTGTCCCTTGCCCATTTAGCCCATCCCCCTCACTGACCTTCCCTCCAGCAACCCTCATTTTATTCTCTGTATTTAAAAGTTTGTTTTGGTTTGCCCTCCCTCACTGTTTTCATCTTATTTTTGCTCCCCTCTCCTTTATTCATCTGTTGTGTTTCTTAAGTTCCACATATGAGTGAAATCATATGATATTTGTCCTCTTATTTTCTAATTAAAGAAAAAAATGCTTGGAAATTATTAAGAAACATGAAAACTTTAAATATGGTTGGATTAGTAGAGTCTATTATTCCTTAAAAATATCCATTTATTTTGAGAGAGAATGCACACACACACACATGTGAGCAGGGAGGGGCAGAGAGAGAGAGGGTAGAGAGAATCCCAAGCAGGCTCCCCACTCTCAGTGTAGACCCAACATAAGGCTGGATCCCACGACAGCAAGATCAAGACCTGAGACAAAATCAAGAGTCAGACACTTAAGTGACTAAGCCACCCAGGTGCCCCTGATGTCTATTATTTTTTTTTTAATGTATCTTTTTGACTAATCAAACCTATGCCAAAGTTCAAGATTCTCTACTTATACACACACACACACACACACACACACACGTGTGTGTGTGTGCACATAGACTGTGAGAGTATCTTCACTAGGGGATGTTTTTCTATCCTGAATAACAATACTTCCTTTGAAATGCACAGGAGTCCAGAACTAATGTTTCATGTAAGTACCACATCCCTGGTAATCAATGAGAGACTTGGCAACTCTGATAACTTCATACCTGTTTAAATCATCCCCACTCTTTGTTCTGCTCAAATTTGATTGATATCTTGTTCCTTGCTTTATTTACTTTGAGAGACAGAGAGAGACAGAGAGAGAGAGAGAGCACGCACACGACTGCACTAGCTGGGGAGAGGGGCAGAGAGAGACAGAGAGAGAATCCCAAGCAGGCTCCTTGCTCAGCACAGAGCCCAATGCAGGGTTCGATCCCACAACTCTGGGATCATGACTCAAGCCGAAATCAAGGGTGGGATGCTTAACTGACTGAGCCACCCAAGCACCCCATCTTGTTCCTTGCTTCTGTTTGCATATGGACTCAGTCACTTTGCTCGGATTCTTCAAAACTAAATATGTTTTGAATATGTGAAAGGTGACTCCACTCTGGAACATATCATACATAGTCAAGGTTTTGTTCTGTGGAAACATTATTAAAATCACAGGTTATGGGAATTTGAATTCCAACACGACAGAAAAAATAAATTAAAATAAAATGTTTTGACAGCCCACAGTTCTTTTCCATTCTACTCTTTCCATCCTCCTACTACATGATAACTCCTGTCTATAAAACATACCACCTCCTTCCAAGTCAGTAACACCATCCCAACATCTCCACTTTCACCATCACAAGTGCCATTTCCCCTAAGGAAATTTATAAAAAAAAATAAAAATAAAAATAAAAAAACTAAATAGAAATTAAGAGAAAGTTTCCTATTTTTGAAAGCAAAGTACTTCAGCTCTCGCGGAAATGCTCTGCCTCTACCCTCGCCTTTCATACATTGCCAAGGTCCAACCCTTTCAACACCTAAATAGACTAGCAGGTATCTTCCTAACTCAATAATGGTCTTGCCACTAATACGTGGCAACTTTTAAGATACTTCAATAATAGTTTTCTCAATTGTATGTATTGAAGACTACATCTTATGTGACCATATTGATAAGTTACATCTATTGCTCCTATGGGGATTTATAAAGAAAGTATTAATCATATAACTCATTTCTGTAAACTAGAACAGAATTTAATCCCAGCTACTAGAGATTACACAGGATGCTTACTTTTAGTAGATTCTCTTGGGTTTATTGAATCTTCAAAAATTTTAATTAAATTTTTCACGTATACAGAAATATATCCATACATACTTAGGTGAAAGACAATGTTTTTTCATTCACCAAAGAGTATTTCAAAGAAGAAAGAAATGACTTAAAGTGCTGTTTATGGGACAGAAAAGGGACATGTACAATTTATCAGTGAAATCAAAAGGCTATTCTCTGTTGGATAAGAAAGGGTGTGTAAGAGATACTCTTTCTTGCATTTTAGCACAGCATCCTTCTTACAAAACATCTTGACTACCTGTGATTTATGCAGCACAATAGCTTTTTTATGACACTTATGTTAATCTTTTTCCCCTTTCCATTACCTGAACATATCATGATGTTTTCTTGTTGAAATAATTTGGGCTAGTAATTTGCAAATTTCCTCTGACAGCCCTTAAGGTACAATAAATTTCTTAAATCAGTAGGAGCACTTGAAATGTGTTTTCAATATCCCTGCTGCATATGAAACTAACGAGCTACAAATGTGCAAGTGCACAGCAAATCAGAAAGAATGAACTTTTCACTTACACAGAATTGGATATTTCCTTAATTATTTGTAACCCAGGGCCATAAGGAAGATTCTCATTTTAGAATTAGATCTTGAAACCAGGATTTTTTATTTGTATGTCTGCACTATATTTAATGAACTTAGATGAGGAAAAAAAACAAAACAACACACATGACCAAAATATACATCATTCCTTTTAAATAAGTTTTAAGATAGCTCCCATAAACGGTATTGCATTAACATATAAAACTTAAGTTTACTGAGCACTCATGGAATAGAATAACAAAAGGCTTGGTCTAGTCTAAGTTCTGAAGTATATTGAAGATTTCCTTTTGTGACTAATAATGACCATAGCAGGGAATCCAACATAGTGCTGAGTTTCTCCTCAAGATGGTTTTCCATATCCTATATATTTTTAGAATTCTATGTTTCTGATATATTTACAATTTTTGATCTTTATAAAAATTTTATGTTCGGGGCACCTGGGTGGCGCAGTCGATTAAGCGTCCGACTTCAGCCAGGTCACGATCTCGCGGTCCGTGGGTTCGAGCCCCGCGTCAGGCTCTGGGCTGATGGCTCAGAGCCTGGAGCTTGTTTCTGATTCTGTGTCTCCCTCTCTCTCTGCCCCTCCCCCGTTCATGCTCTGTCTCTCTCTGTCCCAAAAATAAATAAATGTTGAAAAAAAAATTTAAAAAAAAATTTTATGTTCTTTCCCATTTTTGAAAAATTCACTTTTGCCCCTAGGGTAGTATGCTGCAATAATTAAAGTGTTAGGTCCTGAAATTAGACAACTGGGGTAAAAATCTTTTCTCTTTCACTTACTAACTCAGGTTAAGTGACTTAGTCTCTTTAAGATACATGAACCAGGTCTAGGAAGGGTAACACATACAAGAAAAACCATTATGATAAAGTTCTAAAGTTCTATGATAAAGTATAAATAGCTCTTTTTCTTGCATATAGTTTAATTACAAAGTCCAGAGGTCTTGAATTGCTAGGATGACTTCATTAAGTCATCAGGAAACCAGGTACCTTCTATCTCTCTATCTCTACAGCCATCCTCAAGCTTCCATCTTCAAGGCTACATGATAGTTGCTGAAGCTCCAGCAATTACACCTCTATTTTAGGAAGCAGAAAGGTGGAAAAGGAGAAAGACAGATGGTACTACCTAGCCAAGCAGTTTGTTTCATTTAGGAACCTTTCTATGATCTCCACCTTTCACTTACATTTTATTGGCTCAAACATAATCACTTGGCCATAGTCATCTACTATTCCATTTACTATCACTGACTAAGCACCTTCAAACTAAGGGGAATACAAGAACAACTACTGTATTATATTGATAGCTTTCATGAGTTAGGAATATAGAAAGAGCATAGGAAGAATGGTTTGTCTTAGCTCCACAATGTTTGCTGCCTAAGCTAGGCGGACTCAAAAACTACAAGTAACCTGGTAACTGTAGGCTGGTATAATCTGAAAGCATCTCACTGATATGTCTGGAAGCTAATAATCACTGATGACTGAGACTTTATATAGGACATCTACTTGTGTCACGTCCATGGGGTCCTTGAGCTTCCTTAGAAAATGGGCTGGATCCAAAGAGTACACATTTAACATAAAACAGAAAGAAGCTGCATGCTCTTTTCAAATCTAGATTTGCATATTACAGCATCATTTGAATGCAACCTTTTCCTGTATGCATACCAAAACCTTCCTTCCCATATTAAAGAGGAACAGAATTAGACTTCACTCAAAGTGAGGTAGTGGCACATTTCTAGAAAACCATATATTGTGGGAGATAATGTTTAACTCATTTTTGGAAAATTAAATTTCCTGTCTTCATAACTGAGTCTCAGAAAAATCCAGTCCTCTATTTGGGTGCATTTTACCTCTATAAAAATTTTGGTTTATCCCAAAGAAAATGCAAATGCCAATTCAAAAAGATATATGCACTCCTATATTTGCTGCAGCATTATTTACAATAGCTAAGACATAGACGTAATCCAAGTGGTCCGTGACAGATGATGAATGAATAAAGAACATGTGATAGAGAACATGTGTAGATGTATCTAAACATACATACATACATAAATACACATCTACACATACATAAATACACACACACATATACACACAATGGAATCTTAGCCATAAAAACCATTTGTGACACCATCAATGGACCGAGAGGGCACTATGCTAAGTGAAATCAGTCAGAGAAAGACAAATACTATATGATTTCACTTACATGTAGAATGTAAAAACCAACCAACCAACCAACCAACAACAACAACAACAACAACCCAAAACCCAAACATACTCTTAAATATAGAGAACAAAGTGGCAGTTGCCAGACGGGAGATAGGTGGAGGACAGACAAAATAGATAATGAGGATTAAAAGGTACAGACTCCCAGTTATAAAACAAATAAGTCACAATGATGAAAAGTACAGCATAGGGAATACAGCCAATAATATTATAGTGATGTTGTTCAGTGACAGGTGGTAACTACACCTACCATGGTGAGCACTGAGTAAAGTATAGAATTGCTAAAGCAGTACATTGTGCACCTGAAGCTAATATAACATTATGTGTTAATTAGACTTCATTACTAAATTTTAAAAATTGTGGTTTGGTTGCTTCTAAGAATGAAGGGGAAAAAGGGTATTCAGCAGTCTCTGAATAACTTCTGTCTACCTGTCTGTAACGTAAGCAATATAATAGTATCTATTTTCAAAAGTTACTATCAGAGATAAGTGAAATAATGCTAACTGTCATTTTGGGGGTATTGCAGAGTAAGATGGTAACTAGAAGGGTCCCTCACAGCCTAATACTTTATTACACATGGATATTATGGGCCCTTTTGTTCTATATTAGGCTCTTATTTCCATGGATATCATCCAATAGATTATCACAATCCAGTGATTCTCAACATCTTCATATCACAGTTCACATAGAAAATAATAATATTTTACAGAAATTTGTGTATCTAAGTTGTTCATAGACTGAGATGCTCGAACGAAGAGTTCTAGTCACTCGGTCCCAACCCAGTTCACTTGTCTGCTGAGGAAATCAATGCTTCTACACATCTGTAACACAATCTCTACCATTATCAATGCTTCTCGGGCCAAGAACCTCTATTCTACAAACTACTTGAGATACTTCTTCCTTTTACCTCCAAGTAAATGGGATACTTCATCCAAGATATAAAGTTTAGCTAGGTGTTTATGGTATCTGTTACAACTTATTTCCTGATAACAACAAGGTTAAAAGAATCAAAGTTGAGGTTTGAGCAAGAAGACTCAGCAGGAAGAAGACAGCTGGAGCCAAGTGCACTTGTTCTGTTGTGGAGATGGCGGACAAGTACGCCCCACCGACAACTACAATTTTTCTATGTCTGGTTGAGCAGCTGTGCTTACTGATGGTATCTTGGGTAGAGCACACATTGAGTCCCAAATGGAGCCACATTGGGTCACCAGTGGGTGTCACCAGTGGGTATGTAATGGAGGAATGGCTGACCATCAAATTGAAGATGACGGAATTTGTTCTTATTAATATTTCACATTTACGTGTTCCTTTAATCCCCTATCTATTGCACTCTTCTTCACGCTTTTATACAGACCCTTTATTCTATCTTTTACTTTGCATTACTTTCTATTCATAACACAATTATGAACTCTTCCTTTGTCTTATAAGCTACTTGATTACTCACTCTCTATGCCTAATACATTTTACACATTTTAACCATTCTATTTTTTCATCATCTTTAGCAGAACTGAATATTCTTCAATAATAGAGCAAACAAACATTTCACTTTAGCAATATAATTGTTTGAGACTATGGCTACATTTAAGGAAGGAGACTGTAGGCATCGCAAGGATTCTGAAGTTCAGACTCTCCACACCCCATCCCGAAAATAAACAATATTGATTCTTACCACTGAAATCCCATGTTTCATTTGCCATTGAAGTTCCACGAAAATACTTTTCAGTAACCAGTGATAAGGATAATCTGTGTGCTTACTATAAGGACACTCCCCTGGTTCTTTAGCAAATAGTGCCTTTAAAAATTTTTACATTCCCTTTTGTAAAGTTTGGATGAGGCTTCAGGCATCCTCCTGGGTAATTACTCTCTAGATCTGAATTGCCAGTAGATTTGGGCAGAACACTAATGTGCAGGAAGACATTTCAAAAGACATAAATATCTTTTTTTTTTCAGGGAAAATTCATTTACTCTACACATTCATTGACTGCTATTATAACCCAGGCACTGTTTTAGGTGATGGGGATAGAACAGTATACAAAAGTCCTTTGCCTGAATATGAGAGGCACCCTGAAATGTGCCTTTCATATCTCATTCAGAATTCCACTAGTGAAGAGTGTAAGTGACCGTCAGCTGCATCTCGTGTGCTCTGAAATGTGTCACTGTTTTTATGATACTTGAGGCCATGCTTCTTGTGAGAATGTCCCTGCCAATAACTGAGTGAGGCTAGGATACTCAGGTGGGCCCATTCCCAGGAGCTGCGGTGCTGCTCTAATGGAACATTTTGGTCAAGGACTCTACCACAGACTTTTCAAACTCTTTTAGGTCCCCACAGCAGCCTGAGATGTTTCACCCCTCCTTCCTTTCCTTCCCTCTGTCATTTATTCGGAGTCAAGTGGAATCAAGCTCTGACAACTTTTCAGACTCCCTCAGCTCCTTTCTGTTTTTCCTCACAGGCTTTGTCTCTTGTAGATCTCTTGCACGACTAATTCTGTCCCGCTGTCTGTATCTCAGAGGAAGCAGCCTAATCCAAAGAACATCAAAACAGAAACAAATTGAAATATGTACTATGACAGATTTTGATAAGTGCTGTGGAGGGAAAAGTAGAGCAGGAAAACAGGGAGAGGCAGTACAAGGTAAGGGGAATGGCCGCTTTACAGTATCTGGGCAGTGGAGGTCACAGACTTCAGGACAGGGAGCACCAATATGTGAGCATTTCAGGAGGACTGCATCCCTGGCCTGAGATTTTAAACTTGGAAGCAATGCTGTGCCAGGGCAAACTGGGAATCACATCTCAAGGAGTGGTAACATTTTTTTTTCCCTATTCATGAGAAATTTATCTTGTTCATATTACCACATGGTGAAGTAGTGAGTGTCATGGAGTAATATGGATCAAATCTAAACAAAAACATCAGGTTCACATGGCCTCAGACAAAATAAAGAGAAATCTAGCAGAAGGTCATGGAATTCTATAAAATAATACTGTAAATTTTCATCTAGGTGCTGCGATTAGAATTAGGAACTCTGGGGCACCTGGGTGGCTCAGTCGGTTAAGCGTCTGACTTCAGCTCAGGTCATAATCTCAGGGTTCATGAGTTCAAGCCCCAGTTTGGGCTCTGTGCTGACAGCTCAGAGCCTGGAGCCTGCTTCAGATTCTGTGTCTCCCTCTCTCTGTCCCTCCCTGCTCACACTCTATCTCTTTCTCTCAAAAATAAACATTAAAAATTTTTTTAAAAAAGAAATTAGAGAACTTCACTGAGAGACCATAGTAATTTATGGTAAACAAAGTTTCTCTAAATGGTTTAGTGTATGCATAACAGAGAGGAAAGCTGGCTCTCAAATGGGGGAGTGGGTTCACTGTTACTAAACTAAGCAAACAAAAGATTACCCCTTTATCCCAGAGGCAGAATATCGTGATACCAAAGCCTAGATCTAACAAGCATAAGAGTTATTTAATCCCTTCTATTCTCATGTTTCTCATTGTAATAAAAATAGGGCTTATTTTATTCATTTATCTTGAAAGAGAGAGAGAGAGAGCATGTGCACACAAGCAGGGGAGGGGCAAAGGAAAAGAGAGAGAGAATCTCAAGCAGACTCTGTGCCCAGCACAGAGCCGGATGCGGGGCTCAGTCTCACAATCATGATTTCATGACCTCAGCTGAAACCAAGAGTCAGACGCTTAACCAACTGACCCACCCAGGCACCCCAAAATAGGATTTATTTTATATGATTACATACTATATATAATTTAGAACTATACCTGGCATGTTATAAAAGCAAACATATATTAGCCATTATTACCTATACAAGTGAATTTTAACAATCATAGACAACCTATATATCAGCGTTTCTGAAAGTAGTAAAAACTATTGTTTGTTGAAGAGTTATGGTAAGAGAATGCAACAGTTGAACTTAATCACAAAACTTGCTTCAAACACCGACAAATAGTTGTACTTTTACACGTTAACTTACAGTTAGCAGAAACTCTCAGTAGTATTTTATTGTATATTTATTTTCCTTTGCTTGTACTTATTTTTTTAAGATAATACTTTGAAATCATATTGACCTAAGTATTGCATGGATGACATTAGGTATACTAGACAGTTCAGTAAGATATCTTTTACTACATATTGAGTCATGGGTGACAGTAAATAAAAGAGATCCAGCATTTTAATTTACCATAAATCATTTCTTGGAAAATTACTTCCGTGAAGTCATCGAGTAAAACAACTTTTAAAAATACATATAAATAAGAAAGGGACTTTTAAAATGGAAAAACTATAACTTACAGAGGTATCTTTTGACTGCACATTTACTTGGAGTATATATGTATAACTTAAAAAGCAAAGATAAATTGAATCATATGAATATTTCCACTATTAATTTGAAGGCTTAAAGAAAGAAATAAAATGTAGCTTTATTCTATATTTTATGATATCCATGCCATATGAATGAACAAGTTTTAAGAAAAAAAGCCATCACAATATGATACAACTTAGTCTTTACTTTTAAGACTTCAGATCAACCCAATTACATGTATAACTGACCTGCCTATTTTGCCAATTATATGTATAATTGTCTTGATTTTTGTCATTCAGTTGTAAAATATAGTAACATAAACTGTTAAGCCATTTTGTTATTTCAAGCACTCTGAAAACCAAAAACTTCTAATGATGCATATTACAAAAAAGAAAGGAATACAATACAATGACTCATAAATGTTTTTTAGGGCCTCCAGACTACCTTCTTTCATATCACAAACCTTACATGGTATAGCTAAGTCACAGATCAAAAAATATTTTACAGGGGCGCCTGGGTGGCGCAGTCGGTTAAGCGTCTGACTTCAGCCAGGTCACGATCTCGCGGTCCGTGAGTTCGAGCCCCGCGTCGGGCTCTGGGCTGATGGCTCAGAGCCTGGAGCCTGTTTCCGATTCTGTGTCTCCCTCTCTCTCTGCCCCTCCCCTGTTCATGCTCTGTCTCTCTCTGTCCCAAAAATAAATAAACGTTGAAAAAAAAAATTAAAAAAAAAAAATATTTTACATTATGTGCTTTAAAAAAGACATGATCTATTCCCATGTCATTAAAATTTTCTTAAACTAAGACTCCAACCAGATATTTTTATAAATCAAATAAAAGTCTGTGTATTTAGAGAGTACACTCTCCATTCAAGAAGTTCAAAAGTTTATTTGTAGAGGTTTTTGAGTTAATAATGGTAGATATAGATGTCCAATAACAATGATCTAAATTACTCTGAACCTTTTTTTTTTTTTTTTTTTTTTTTTTAGAAATTGGCATTATTTTAGGGGCATCTGAGTGGTTCAGTTGGTTAAGTGTCCAACTTCTGATTTTGGCTCAGGTCATAGTCTCACAGTTTGTGACTTAGAGTCCTGCATCAGGCTCTGTGCTGACAGCATGGAGCCTGCTTGGGATTCTCTTTTTCCTTCTCTCTCTCTCTGCTCCCCTCCCATTCTGTCTCTCTCAAAACTAAATAAACATCTTAAACAATTGGCACCATATTTTAAATACTATAAAAATTTATAAACATTAGTTTAAAATGGACATGGTAAGGCATGAAACTGTACAATTCCTAGAATATAGGGATAATAAAGCTCCTTGACATAGGTCTTGGCAAAGATTTTTTGGACATAACACCAAAAACACAAGCAACAAAGACAAAAGTAAGTAAATGGGTCTACATCAAACTAAACAAGTTCTGCACAGCTGTAAGAAGTAAGGGAGATGATTCATTTTCAGAAATACCAAATAAAAGCTGTGCTGTCTAGTTAATAGTTGGTTTACAACCTAATGTAAATATGTACTAATGTGCCCCCTTCCCCCACAATGGAGTCCCAAACACTTCGACACTTCACTTACCTGTTCTTCTTCCCCTCTCTGTTTTGCAAGGCTTATTTTTGTCGGCTTTGCAATGAGCATGCACCAAAGAACAAAGGGAGAAGGGACTAAAAGTCTCTGTGTCACCTCAGGGAATGTATATTTATTCCAATCACACTACTTTTTGTCTTACATGGGGACAGGTGACGTTCAGGTAAGGATGTAATCTCTGTAGTACTCAGCCAATGAGGAACCAGGGAGGGACCTGCATGCTAGGAAATAAATTGCCTGCTGTAACTGCCCCAAGTGTGCCTGTCTATCAGACACCTGCTCTTGCAAGAACATTGATTAAAGCCTCGCTTCACTGTGCTCTAAGTCTCTTCATCCCTCCTTTGATTGGGTTGATGGGCTTATTTCTGACAAATGCAAAAGTAGCAATCAATAAATGAAAAGGCATGTGTCATCTGGCTGGCTCAGTCAGTTAAGCACCTGACTCCTGATTTCAGCTCAGGGTCATGAGCTCATTGTCAAGAGAGGTCATGAGATCCAGCCCTGCATTGGGCTTAAGATCCTCTCCCTCCCTCTCCCTTTGCCCCTCCCCTGCTTGCACATGTGCACACACACTCTCTCTCTTTCAAAAATTAAAAAATAGACAAAATATTGGAAGATGGCGGCATAGGAGGACACTGGGCTCACCGCGCGTCCTGCTGATCACTTAGATTCCACCTCCACCTGCCTAAATAACCCAGAAAACCACCAGAGGATTAGCAGAACGGAGTCACCGGAGCCAAGCGCAGACGAGAGCCCCACGGAAAAGGGTAGGAAGGGCGGCGAGGCTGTGCACACTCCACGGACTGGCGGGAGGGAGCCGGGGCGGAGGGGCGGCTCGCCGGCCAAGCAGAGCCCCCAAGTCTGGCTTGCAAAAGCGGAGGGGCCTGAAGGACTGTGTTCCGACAGCAAGCGCGACTTAGCGTCTGGGAGGTCATAAGTTAACAGCTCTGCTCGGAAAGCGGGAAGGCTGGAGGACAAAGGGAGGGAGAGCTGCTGAGCCCCCAGAAGACAGAGCGCAGTTTGGTGGGGAACAAAGGCACTCGCCAGCGCTATCTCCCCCGCCCATCCCCCAGCCAAAATCCCAAAGAGAACCAGTTCCTGCCAGGGAACTTGTTCGCTCCGCGCAAACACCCAACTCTGCGCTTCTGCGGAGCCAAACCTCCGGCAGCGGATCTGACTCCCTCCCGCTGCCACAGGGCCCCTCCTGAAGTGGATCACCTAAGGAGAAGCGAGCTAAGCCTGCCCCTCCTGCCCCCTTGCACCTTGCCTACCCACCCCAGCTAATACGCCAGATCCCCAGCACCACAAGCCTGGCAGGGTGCAAGTAGCCCAGATGGGCCACACCACCCCACAATGAATCCCGCCCCTAGGAGAGAGGAAGAGAAGGCACACACCAGTCTGACTGTGGCCCCATCAGTGGGCTGGGGGCAGACATAAGGACTGACTGCGGCCCCGCCCACCAACTCCAGTTATACACCACAGAACAGGGGAAGTGCCCTGCAGGTCCTCACCACACCAGGGACTATCCAAAATGACCAAGCAGAAGAATTCCCCTCAGAAGAATCTCCAGGAAATAACAACAGCTAATGAATTGATCAAAAAGGATTTAAATAATATAACAGAAAGTGAATTTAGAATAATAGTCATAAAATTAATCCCTGGGCTTGAAAACAGTACAGAGGATAGCAGAGAATCTCTTGCTACAGAGATCAAGGGACTAAGGAACAGTCACGAGGAGCTGAAAAACGCGTTAAACGAAATGCAAAACAAAATGGAAACCACGACGGCTCAGATTGAAGAGGCAGAGGAGAGAATAGGTGAAGTAGAAGATAAAGTTATGGAAAAAGAGGAAGCTGAGAGAAAGAGAGACAAAAAAATCCAGGAGTATGAGGGGAAAATTAGAGAACTAAGTGATACATTAAAAAGAAATAATATACGCATAATTGGTATCCCAGAGGAGGAAGAGAGAGGGAAAGGTGCTGAAGGGGTACTTGAAGAAATAATAGCTGAGAACTTCCCTGAACTGGGGAAGGAAAAAGGCATTGAAATCCAAGAGGCACAGAGAACTCCCTTCAGACGTAACTTCAATCGATCTTCTGCACGACATATCATAGTGAAACTGACAAAATACAAGGATAAAGAGAAAATTCTGAAAGCAGCAAGGGGTAAACGTGCCCTCACATATAAAGGGAGACCTATAAGACTCGTGACTGATCTCTCTTTTGAAACTTGGCAGGCCAGAAAGGATTGGCACGATATTTTCAGTGTGCTAAACAGGAAAAATATGCAGCCGAGAATCCTTTATCCAGCAAGTCTGTCATTTAGAATAGAAGGAGAGATAACGGTCTTCCCAAACAAACAAAAACTGAAGGAATTTGTCACCACTAAACCAGCCCTACAAGAGATCCTAAGGGGGACCCTGTGAGACAAAGTACCAGAGACATCACTACAAGCATAAAACATACAGACATCACAATGACTCTAAACCCGTATCTTTCTATAATAACACTGAATGTAAATGGATTAAATGCGCCAACCAAAAGACATAGGGTATCAGAATGGATAAAAAAACAACACCCATCTATTTGCTGTCTACAAGAGACTCATTTTAGACCTGAGGACACCTTTAGATTGAGAGTGAGGGGATGGAGAACTATTTATCATGCGACTGGAAGCCAAAAGAAAGCTGGAGTAGCCATACTTATATCAGACAAACTAGATTTTAATTAAAGGCTGTAACAAGAAATGAAGAAGGGCATTATATAATAATTACGGGGTCTATCCATCAGGAAGAGCTAACAATTATAAATGTCTATGCGCCGAATACCGGAGCCCCCAAATATATAAAACAATTACTCATAAACATAAGCAACCTTATTGATAAGAATGTGGTAATTGCATGGGACTTTAACACCCCACTCACAGAAATGGATAGATCATCTAGACACACGGTCAATAAAGAAACAAGGGCCCTGAATGAGACATTGGATCAGATGGACTTGACAGATATATTTAGAACTCTGCATCCCAAAGCAACAGAATATACTTTCTTCTCGAGTGCACATGGAACATTCTCCAAGATAGATCATAAACTGGGTCACAAAACAGCCCTTCATAAGTTTATAAGAATTGAAATTATACCATGCATACTTTCAGACCACAATGCTATGAAGCTTGAAATCAACCTCAGGAAAAAGTCTGGAAAACCTCCAAAAGCGTGGAGGTTAAACAACACCCCACTAACGAATGAGTGGGTCAACCAGGCAATTAGAGAAGAAATTAAAAAATATATGGAAACAAACGAAAATGAAAATACAACAATCCAAACGCTTTGGGACGCAGCAAAGGCAGTCCTGAGAGGAAAATACATTGCCATCCAGGCCTATCTCAAGAAACAAGAAAAATCCCAAATACAAAATCTAACAGCACGCCTAAAGGAACTAGAGGCAGAACAGCAAAGGCAGCCTAAACCCAGCAGAAGAAGAGAAATAATAAAGATCAGAGCAGAAATAAACAATATAGAATCCAAAAAAACTGTAGAGCAGATCAACGAAACCAAGAGTTGGTTTTTTGAAAAAATAAACAAAATTGACAAACCTCTAGCCAGGCTTCTCAAAAAGAAAAGGGAGATGACCCAAATAGGTAAAATCATGAATGAAAATGGAATTATTACAACCAATCCCTTAGAGATACAAACAATTATCAGGGAATACTATGAAAAAATATATGCCAACAAATTGGACAACCTGGAAGAAATGGACAAATTCCTGAACACCCACACTCTTCCAAAACTCAATCAGGAGGAAACAGAAAGCTTGAACAGACCCATAACCAGCGAAGAAATTGAATCGGTTATCAAAAATATCCCAACAAATAAGAGTCCAGGACCAGATGGCTTCCCAGGGGAGTTCTACCAGACGTTTAAAGCAGAGATAATACCTATCCTTCTCAAGCTATTCCAAGAAATAGAAAGGGAAGGAAAACTGCCAGACTCATTCTATGAAGCCAGTATTACTTTGATTCCTAAACCAGACAGAGACCCAGTAAAAAAAGAGAACTACCGGCCAATATCCCTGATGAATATGGATGCAAAAATTCTCAATAAGATACTAGCAAATCGAATTCAACGGCATATAAAAAGAATTATTCACCATGATCAAGTGGGATTCATTCCTGGGATGCAGGGCTGGTTCAACATTCGCAAATCAATCAACGTGATACATCACATTAACAAAAAAAAAAAAAGAGAAGAACCATATGATCCTGTCAATCGATGCAGAAAAGGCCTTTGACAAAATCCAGCACCCTTTCTTAATAAAAACCCTTGAGAAAGTCGGGATAGAAGGAACATACTTAAAGATCATAAAAGCCATTTATGAAAAGCCCACAGCTAACATCATCCTCAACGGGAAAAACTGAGAGCTTTTTCCCTGAGATCAGGAACATGACAGGGATGCCCACTCTCACCGCTGTTGTTTAACATAGTGCTGGAAGTTCTAGCATCAGCAATCAGACAACAAAAGGAAATCAAAGGCATCAAAATTGGCAAAGATGAAGTCAAGCTTTTGCTTTTTGCAGATGACATGATATTATACATGGAAAATCTGACAGACTCCACCAAATGTCTGCTAGAACTGATACATGAATTCAGCAAAGTTGCAGGATACAAAATCAATGTACAGAAATCAGTTGCATTCTTATACACTAACAATGAAGCAACAGAAAGACAAATAAGGAAACTGATCCCATTCACAATTGCACCAAGAAGCATAAAATACCTAGGAATAAATCTAACCGAAGATGTAAAAGATCTGTATGCTGAAAACTATAGAAAGCTTATGCATGTAATTGAAGAAGATTTAAAGAAATGGAAAGACATTCCCTGCTCATGGATTGGAAAAATAAATATTGTCAAAATGTCAATACTACCCAAAGCTATCTACACATTCAATGCAATCCCAATCAAAATTGCACCAGCATTCTTCTCGAAACTAGAACAAGCCATCCTAAAATTCATATGGAACCACAAAAGGCCCCGAATAGCCAAAGGAATTTTGAAGAAGAAGACCAAAGCAGGAGGCATCACAATCCCAGACTTTAGCCTCTACTACAAAGCTGTCATCATCAAGACAGCATGGTATTGGCACAAAAACAGACGCATAGACCAATGGAATAGAATAGAAACCCCAGAACTAGACCCACAAACGTATGGCCAACTCATCTTTGACAAAGCAGGAAAGAACATCCAATGGAAAAAAGACAGCCTCTTTAACAAATGGTGCTGGGAGAACTGGACAGCAACATGCAGAAGGTTGAAACTAGACCACTTTCTCACACCATTCACAAAAATAAACTCAAAATGGATAAAGGACCTGAATGTGAGACAGGAAACCATCAAAACCTTAGAGGAGAAAGCAGGAAAAGACCTCTCTGACCTCAGCCGTAGCAATCTCTTACTCGACACATCTCCAAAGACAAGGGAATTAAAAGCAAAAGTGAATTACTGGGACCTTATGAAGATAAAAAGCTTCTGCACAGCAAAGGAAACAAACAACAAAACTAAAAGGCAACCAACGGAATGGGGAAAGATATTTGCAAATGACATATCGGACAAAGGGCTAGTATCCAAAATCTATAAAGAGCTCACCAAACTCCACACCCGAAAAACAAATAACCCAGTGAAGAAATGGGCAGAAAACATGAATAGACACTTCCCTAAAGAAGACATCCGGATGGCCAACAGGCACATGAAAAGATGTTCAACGTCGCTCCTTATCAGGGAAATACAAATCAAAACCACATTCAGATATCACCTCACGCCAGTCAGAGTGGCCAAAATGAACAAATCAGGAGACTATAGATGCTGGAGAGGATGTGGAGAAAGGGGAACCCTCTTGCACTGTTGGTGGGAATGCAAATTGGTGCAGCCGCTCTGGAAAGCAGTGTGGAGGTTCCTCAGAAAATTAAAAATAGACCTACCCTATGACCCAGCAATAGCACTGCTAGGAATTTATCCAAGGGATACAGGAGTACTGATGCATAGGGCCACTTGTACCCCAATGTTCATAGCAGCACTCTCAACAATACCCAAATTATGGAAAGAGCCTAAATGTCCATCAACTGATGAATGAATAAAGAAATTGTGGTTTATATACACAATGGAGTACTACGTGGCAATGAGAAAGAATGAAATATGGCCTTTTGTAGCAACGTGGATGGAACTGGAGAGTGTGATGCTAAGTGAAATAAGCCATACAGAGAAAGACAGATACCATATGGTTTCACTCTTATGTGGATCCTAAGAAACTTAACAGAAACCCATGGGGGAAGGGAAGGAAAAAAAAAAAAAAAAAGAGGTTAGAGTGGGACAGAGCCAAAGCATAAGAGACTGTTAAAAACTGAGAACAAACTGAGGGTTGATGGGTGGCGGGAGGGAGGGGAGGGTGGGTGATGGGTATTGAGGAGGGCACCTTTTGGGATGAGCACTGGGTGTTGTATGGAAACCAATTTGACAATAAATTTCATATATTAAAAAAAATTAAAAAAAAAATAAAATGTTTAATAAAAAAACAAAAATTAAAAAATAAAAATAAATAAATAAATAAATAAGTAAATAAATAAATAAAGTTTTTAAAAAAGAACAAAAGGAAAAGGCAACCCATGGAATAGGAGAAAATATTTGCAAATTTGACATCTGATAAAAGGTTACTATATAAACTATATAAAGAAGTCATACAAATCACTAACAACAACAATACCCTTAAGCAATCCAATTAAAAATTGTTACAGAAACTGAATACACATTTTTCCAAAGACATCCAAATGGCCAACATGAAAATATATGCTGAACATCATTAATAATGAGGGGAATGCAAATTAAAATCACAAAGAGGTATCAACTCACATCTCTTGGAATGGTTATAATTAAAAAGACAATAGATAACAAATGTTTGCAAGGATGTGGAGAAAATGGAACCCCTGGGCACTACTGGTGGGAACATAAATAGGTACGGCCATCATGGAAAGTAGTATGGAGGTTCTTTAGAGAGTTAAAAATAAAACTGCCGTATGGTCTAGCAATCATACCTCTGGGTGTACATCCAAAAGAAATGAAAACTGGATATTGAAGAGGTATCTGCATGCCTATGTTTATTACAGCATTATTCATAATGGCCAAGATGGACTACTCATTAATAGCCAACCTAAGTGACTGTCAGTGGATGAATGAATAAAGATGTCTATCCATAGTAGTTCTCACTATCCACTTTCTGTTTCACTTTCTGAAGTTTCAGTTCCCTGCAGTCAACTGCAGGTCAAAAGCAGATGGTTTTCCTCCTAGTGTATCATCAGAAGGTCAATAGTAGCCTAACATCAACCACATCACTTCGTCTAATCACATAGGCCTTTATCATCTCACATCACCACAAAGGGAAGGGTGAATATGGCACAATAAGATATTTGGCAGAGAGAGAGAGAGACAGAAAGACCACATCCACATAACTATTACTATAACACATTAGTATAATTGTTTTATTATACTGTAGTTACTGTTGTTAACCTCTTACTGTGACTAACTTCTAAATAAAACTTTAGCATAGGTACTTATGTATAGAAATGGTATAGTATATATAGAGTTTGATACTATCTGTGGTTTCAGGCATCCACTGGAGGTTCTGGAGCACATCCCCCACAGATAATGGGAGGAAACCACTGAATACAATGGACTATTAGTCAGTGATGAGAAAAAAATAAAATCCTGCCATTTGTGACAACATGGATGGACCTTGAGGACATCATGTAAGTGAAATAAGTCAGCCAGAAAAAGACAAATACTGTAAGATATCACTTATATGTGGAATCTAAAAAAAGAAAACATACTGCTAGAAAAAGAGAGTAGGATTGTTGGGGGAGGTGAGGGAAATTGGGAGTGCTGGTCTGAAAACAAACTTCCAGTTAGAAGATGAATAAATTCTGGGTAGCGTCTAGATGGCTCAGTTGGTTAAGCTCATGACTTAGGCTCAGGTCATGATCTCATTCCTCGTGAGTTCGAGCCTGACGTTGGGCTCTGTGCTGGCAGCTCAGAGTCTGAAGTCTGCTTCTGATTCTGTGTCTCCCTCTCTCTGCCTCTCCCCAGCTTGCACTGTTTCTCTCTCTCAAAAATAAATTAACATCAAACAAAATTTTTTTATTGAAGATGAATAAATTCTGGGGATCTAATGTACAGCATTGTGATTATAGGTAACGATACCATACTACATACTTGAAAGTTGCTAAGAGATCAGATCTTAAATATTCTCACCACAAAAAAAAAAAAAAAAAAAAATGACGATTATTTGACCTGATGGAGGTATTAGTGTTGCCATGAAGGTGGTAAAATATTGCAATATAAAAGTGTATCAAATCAATTATCAAATCAATTAACCTTAAATTTATACAATGTTATATGTCAATTTTATCTCAAAACAGTTGTGGGAAAAATTATTTAAACAGCAAAAGACTCAGAAGGGCCAACTCAACATTGGAGGAGAAAAATTAAATTTGGAGGAATGATACTGACTTCTGGAATCATTTACTATAAAGCTCAGTAACTAAGAAAGTAGAGTACTGGTAAAAGAATACATAAAAATACATCACTGCAACAGAACAGAGAACCCAGAAACAGACCCTCATGCATATACAGAGTCATCTACTCCTTGCAAAGCAGCAAGAGTCATACAATGGAGAAAAGACAGACACTTCAAAAATTGGTGCTATAACAACTGGACATCCAGAAGCAAAAAAAAAAAAAAAATTCTAGACACAGACCTTGCACCTTCTATAAATATTAAATCAAAAATAGATCAGAGTTGTAAATGTAAAACACAAAACTTGATAACTCCTCAAGATAACATAGAAAATTAAATGACCTTGAGCCTGATGATGACTTTCTTCATATGATACCAAAGGCATGATCCATGACAGAAATAATTGATAAGCCAGACTTCCTTAAAGTAAAAAAACTCCTGCTCTGTGAGACACTGTCAAGAGAAAGTGAAAACAAGCCACACACTAGGCAAAAGACACATTCGATAAAGGACTCTTAGGCAAAATATTTAAGAAAATCTTAAAACTCAACAGTAGGGAAAAAAAAAAAACTCAACAGTAGGAAAATGAACAGCCTGATTTAAAAACTGCTAAAAAACCTGAAGAGACACCCCATAAAAGAAGATTTATAGAAGGCAGGCAAATCAGCATAAGAAAAGATGTTCTACACCGTTTGTCATCAGATAAATGCAAATTAATGCAACAGTGAGATACTGCCATATCTCTATTAGAATAACCAAAATCTGTACCACTCACAATACCAAATGCTGGTGAGGATGTGGAACAACAGCAACTCTTTTTCATTACCAGTGGGAAGGCAAAATGGTACAGCCTCAATGGAAAACAGTTTGTGGTGTCTTATAAAACCAAACATAATCTTACCATATAATTCAGCAATCACACTCCTTGATATTTATCCAAAGGAGTTGAAAACTCATGTCCACACAAAATCCTGCAAGCACATGTTTACATAATTGCTGAAACTGGAAAGCAACAATATGTCCTTTAGTAGATAAATACACAAAGATAAATAACCCTGTATATCCAAACAACAGATACCATCCAGTGCTCAAAAGAAATGAACTACCAAGCCAGGAAAAGACAGAGTAAACTTAAAATTATATTACTAAGTGAAAGAAGCCAATCTGAACACGCTACCTACTGTATAATTTCAACTATAGGACATTCTGGAAAAGACAAAACTATGGGTACAGTAAAAAGATCAGTGGTTGTCAGAGAGGTCAGGGCAGGGAACACAATGAATTTCTGGGACGGTGAAACTATTCTTTAGGACACTATAACAGAAGATAAATGTCATTATACACTTGCCAAAGTCCATAGAATATACAGCACCAAGAGTGAAACTTAATGCAAACTATGGACTTTCAGTGATAATGTGTTAATTCAGGCTCATCAGTTGTAACAACTTTACTACTGTAGTTTAAGATGTTGATGGGGGGAGTTTGTGCATATGTAGAGTCAGGGCATATACAGAAACTTTTTGTACTTACTGCTCGATTTTGCTGTGAACCTAAAACTGCCATAATTCTATCGAAAAACTATCTGAACTTTCATATCTGTTTATAAGTTCCAAAAGAAACTGAAATTTGCACAGCAGTAGAAGCATGCACTTTCATCATTATGTTCCAGTTTACTTGTAAAAATTTCCATATCAACTAAGGCAAAAATCTATGACTTGGAAACTCTTAAGGGGCACCTGAGTGGCTCAGTCAGTTAAGCTTCCGACTTCAGCTCAGGTCATGATCTTGCGGTTTGCAGGTTCGAGCCCCACTATAGGCTCCATGCTGACAGCTCAGAGCTTGGACCCCACTTAAGATTTTGTGTCTCCATCTCTCTCTGTCCCTTTCCTGTTCATGCTCTGTCTGTCTCTCTCTCTCTCTCTTAAACAAATGAATAAACATTTAAAAAATTTTTAAATAAATATACTCATCAGTAGAGAGACTGATGAAAAACAAAGAGAAAGAAGAATTAAATAATATTAGGAAGATAAAAACAGTGCACTTCTAGACATATCCTAGAAAATAATTTTTATAAGGGCATATTTTGTGCCCTAAGGTGACTTATAATAAACCACATGCTTGTATAGTCCCCTCCCCTTAAGTATAAGCACAACCAGTAACTTGCTTATAACCAGCAAAATACAGAAAAAGTAAAAGGATGTTGCAGATGTAATTAGAATCCCAAATCTGTTGGTTTTGAGTTAATCAAAGATTATCTTGGATAGACCTGATTTAAAACAAGTTAAAGTTCTTAAAAAAAGGGACTGGGACCCTGAGGTGAGAGACTTTCTCTCCAACTGGCATTGAAGAAGCAGGCTGCCGTAAGTTCCTTGTTAACAAGGAAATGGATTTTGTCAATGAGCCACAGAAGCTTAAAAACTAAGCTATTCCCAGTTCAGCCCCTAGTGAGAATGCACCCATGCAGGCACCTTGACTGCAGCCTTTGGATGCCTTGAGCAGAGTACCCAGGTCAACTGTGCCCCGATTCTTCTCCAATGGAAGCAGATAAAAATGTCTGATGTGTCAGCCGAGTAAATTTGTGGCAACTTGCTAGCCAGAAACAGAAAAGTAATACAATTACCTAAGAGTACAGGAGTGATTTAAGAATAGGAAACTCTTGGGGCGCCTGGGTGGCGCAGTCGGTTGAGCGTCCGACTTCAGCCAGGTCACGATCTCACGGTCCGTGGGTTCGAGCCCCGCGTCGGGCTCTGGGCTGATGGCTCAGAGCCTGGAGCCTGTTTCCGATTCTGTGTCTCCCTCTCTCTCTATCCCTCCCCCGTTCATGCTCTGTCTCTCTCTGTCCCAAAAATAAATAAACGTTGAAAAAAAAATTTAAAAAAAAAAAATAGGAAACTCTTAATAAAGATACAGTCTTAAAAAAAATGTTTATTTATGTATTTATTTAGAGAGGGGCAGCCCACACACACGGGGGAGGGGCAGAGAGGAAGAGAGAGAGTCCCAAACAAGCTCTGCCCTGTCAGCACAGAGACCAAAGCAGCACTGGATCCCACCAACCATGAGATTATGACCTGAGCCAAAATCAAGAGCCAGAGGCTTAACCAACCGAGCCACCCAGGTGACCCAAAGACGGAGTCTTTTACAAAGCAAATCAACAGTAAAAACTTTCCCTCTGAAAACAAAGGTGTTCCACAAATTATTAAATTTTAACTTTAGGAAAATATCTGGGACAGAGATAATACTATATATTACACAAACAATTTGGAAAAAGTAAAAATTGAAAGCTGTTAAACTCATTACCTAGGATAATCTGCCTTAGGGATGTAAGAATGGGTTGGTATTTAAAAACTATCATTGTAAATCACCACATTAACTGATTAAAGATAAAAAGAAAAGCTCTCAGTAGATGCAGAAAAGACATCTGATAAAAATGTGCCAATTATGATAAATCCTAGCAACTTGATAAACCTCTCTGCCAAGAATCAAAGTCACATCATACTCAACGAGGAAAAATGTACTCATTTCCTTTACTGTAAACAAAATGCCAGCTTGCTCACTATTATAGCTTATAATCAGCAAAGTACTAAGAGTCCTAGCCAAAGAAATATAACCAGTTAGCAGAGTAACTGTATCAAATATAGTTAGCATTCAAATAAGTCAACATTAACAAAGAATTTATAAATAACCCAAATCCTCAAGTAAATAAAAGAAACATGATTTTCCTTTCAAAAAACAAATCAACATTCAAGTCAATCTACAAAGTATATGTTATTACAGAAGAGGAAGTAATATGTGACAATAGCATGAGAACACAAAGAAAGAAAATGTAAGTTAGACTCGTTTAGGAAGTTTGAAGAAAGGAAAACTCAAGCTGAACTTTAAAAAACACTAATAAAATCCTATCACTCAAGACCAATGATTGGATTGAGAAGAACAAAGCTCTAAATGAAACCTGTAGGAAAATCTAATTCTAAGGTGTACAAAAATAGAAGCAGACACTTCAAAGAAGTAAAAGTACTCATTTATCATGTGCCTGGCCATCTAATAGGCCCTTCACAAAACTTTCTTTCCTAAAAAAGTCTTGTACGAAGATACTATCTCATATCAAGATAAAGAAATTACGCTTAGATAAGTTAATACAGTCGAATGAGAAACTCCTGATGGATAGAAATATAAGCCTTTCCTCATTCTAAAATTCCTCTCTTAATAAGTAAACCTCAGAAACATTTTAAGAGCATGGTTTCACAGAAGGCAATAAAGAAAGATTCTCAAAAGGATTATAGGTACAACAGAGAAGTGAAATGAAAATTACACAAGTGGAGAAATGATGGATGACATTTGTAGTGTCACCCAAATAGGATAAAGTCAGTTATGGGTGTGGTGGTAAAATGGTGGAGAATTAAGAAACAAGGAATACTAACTGTGCAATTTTGAGTAACTCCCCTGTGAGGAAAGAAAATGAGAGGATGCGTATTTAAAAAGAGTCACATGGATTTTTCATCAGAGAACATTTTATGGCTATTTAAAAAATGATATTGAGGTCTACCAACATCGTACTGGAGGTATCGCCAGTACAATAAGACAAATGTTTTAATGTGGAATAAAGATTGAAGGGAAATAAATAAAACTATTTCCTTTACAAATAATATGATTATGTATGTATATATAAATGTAATTTTATATATATGTGTGTATATATATGTATATGTATACATATGTATACATATGTATATGTATATATACACACATGTATGTGTATGTATGTGTATGTATACATATATATACACACATAAATGAACAAATTATAGACAAACCATAACAATGGAACTTAAAATGGCAATATAAAAAATCAAGTTCTATATACGAGGAAAAACAATTAGGGAATAAAATATAAAAGGTAATATTTCATGCATAAGAAACAAACCGCATAGTAATAAATCTAACAGAGGAGGAGTATCAGTCCTCCCCTCAGATCTACAAAACGTGAATAACATTAATTAAAGAAGATCTCAATAAATACGCTATTCCAGGTTCAAGGTTTGGGAAAATCAATATGGTAAACATATAAATTTTCTCGTAATTAATATATCGATTCAAAGCAATCCCAATAAATACCCTAGCAGGCACCTTAGCAAAACTTCATTAACTATTTCTAAAATTTATATGAAAAATAAAGATTTATGAAGGGCTTGTGCAATCCTGCAGAAGTATTAAAAAGTTGATGAACTTTTATTCTCAGTTATAAAGATGAATGATAAATATATAATAAATTTGACACGATACGATTAGTTCAGAAGTAGACAAGTAAGCAAGGGAATACAATAAAGTTCCCAATAATCTGACATTAGAAAGTTTACACGCAGGGAAGCAGGGAAGAATTTGGTCTGGGGAGAGGGCCAACTGGATATCCACTTACAAAATACGAGTCTTGAGGCTGCGGCACTGCAGGCTGGGGGCCCATGCAGGTGCCTTCCAGCATTCCCGCACTGCGCTCCACTCTCCTGCATGCCCTTCCGGCCTCCATCACATCCGGCCTCCATCCCCTCCAGACTCCATCCCCTCCAGCCTCGGCGAGGCAGCGGCCCACGCACCAAAACCCAGAGGGGCTATCAAAACAGCAATCAGAAAGCTCTACCAACAGCGACGCAGAGATGAAACAGGGCTGCCTTCAAATTACGAGAGACCTGGTGCCTGACATGTGCGCTGAGCGACCCACCATCCCGTGGCGCCCGAGGCCCTGGGATGACGGACTCCTCACCAAGGTGGCTATTATTACAGACAACTGATCTTTCCCAGACAATATCCTTTTAAACCTCCTATAATTTACACAACACCCGATGGAAGATCACGTGCAACATGAGCTGTGTCTCTCCAGCACAGGTTTCCGCCCACAGGGACACGTGGAAGCCGGGCCCGTCCGTCTCCACCAGCCTCACCCCCTTAGCTTCACAGTGGAGAAGGGCCCCACCCCGGGCGGTAGAGGAAGTTCGAACTTCACAACTGGCAATGCGAAGTTTAACTCAAAAGCAAAAATGTTCTGTGACTGATTTCCTGAAGAGGAAATGAAAGAAAAACAAAAAGCACGAGATGCACTCAGAAGCGACCCCAGACTCTGGGCTTACCAGACATGGCTCCAGACGGGAGCCGCTCCACGGAAGGAGCGGTCTCGGCTCCTCCACCCGACCGGGGGCACCGGCGGGCCGGCCCGCACCATGGGCGACGCCCTGGCCAACCTGTGCGTTACACGTGGCTGTGCAGCCTTCGCCTGCAAGGTCAAGTGCAAGTAGTACAAGTAGGAGGTGAGCTGGGCCCCACCGGAGCGAGCACGGGAGCGAGCCCAGGGCGTTGTGCGCTGCGGAGGTGGCTGGAAACAAAGGACGCTCTTCGGCCCGGAAGTGGCAGTGAGTGGGTTCCACCGCCCAAATCGGCGGCTAGCATTTAAAAAACCCTTAAAATTAAGGAAAGAAAACCCAAAGCGTATAAGTAGTTCGGAATCTCAGTCCCTGGGTTCTGCCAGGGCTGTGGGGCTCAGGTGTTGACGATGAGGAGCCTCATACTTTGGATGTGTAGCATATCTCCTTGTTTTGTCTTTTGGACCTGTTTCAGTAAACCTGTTTTTCATTTTATTAGATTTGGTTACTTAAAAATATAAAACCCGACAAAGCCTAGCAAGAAAGTTTTGTTTTTGTTTTTTTTTTTTAGTATTAAAAAAGTCACATGTAAAAATTTGTGAGTATCACATGAAAATAACATTGGCTAAAGTACCTGACAGACAGAAGGCACCTATTAAGTGTTTGTTGATTTTTAAACTGATTGACTTTGCAAAATAAAAATCACAAATGCATCCCTATGTAACTATTTTATAACAATCAAGTGTAAATTATTTCACAGATCCTTTTATTTTTTTAAAGTTTATTTGTTTACTTTGAGAGGGGAGAGCATGCACAAGCAGCCGAGCGGCAAAGTCGGAGAGAATCTCAAACAGCCTCACTTCACACAGCACCTTGATCTCACAAACCCTGAGATCATGACTTGAGCCGAAAGGAAGTCAGAGGTTTAACAACTGAGCCATTCAGGAGCCTCTCACAATTCCTTTTAATGAATAGTATTTCATCCCTAAAACATTTCGTTAACCATTAGCAAAATACTGCTTTCAAGATACTTTAAGGCACCTTCCGCAGATGCATTCATTCTGTATTTTCAGTGCAATGAAATGTAATGGAAAAGTATTCTGAATGAGTGTAAGATAAATAAAATCACTTTAATAACCTGAATAATGTGTAACTAATCTTATCACTGCATTCACAAAATTCAATTCTAGGTGTATTATACACTTAAAGATGAAAGATATAACAATATTATCTAGAAGAAAATATATCTTGATATGCATGATCTTCATGATATTGAGGCAAGCAAATATTTTTTAAACAGGACATGAAGGAAAAAAAGATAATTTGACCTGCATTGATTTAAACAAACTGCATTTGGGGCGCCTGGGTGGCGCAGTCGGTTAAGCGTCTGACTTCAGCTCAGGTCACCATCTCGCGGTCCATGAGTTTGAGCCCCGCGTGGGGCTCTGGGCTGATGGCTCAGAGCCTGGAGCCTGCTTCCGATTCTGTGTCTCCTTCTCTCTCTGCCCCTCCCCCATTCATGCTCTGTCTCTCTCTGTCTCAAAAATAAATAAACGTTAAAAAAATTTTAAAATAAAAATAAACTGCATTCATCAAAAGATACCATTAAGAGAATGCATAGGTAAGTCACAGACTAATTTACAGTTCATATTACTGCCAAAGAACTCCTAGCCAGCATGTATCCAGTACAATAAGAAAGAGAGTGTATTAGTTTGGTTGGGCTTATGAAACAAAGTACCACAAACTGAGTGTCCTACACAACGAAACCCATTGTCTCACAGTTTTGGAGGCTAGAAATCCTAGATCAAGGTTATCAGCAGGGTTGATTCCTTCTGAGGGTTGTGAGGGAGAAATCTGTTCCCCTATTTCTAGAGTCTGGTAGTTTGCTAGCAATGTTTGGTATTACTTGGCTTCTGCCATATCAAATTGATGTCTGTTTTCACCATCACATGGCATTCTCCTTGTGTGTGTATGCATCTGTGTCCAACTGTCCTTTTCATAAGGGCCAGGCATAATGGGCCCTAAGCCAGTAGGACCTCATGTTACCTAATTACATATATAAGAACTTTATTTCCAAACAAGAACACATTCTTAGTAGTAAGGATTAAGACTTCAACATATGAATTTTTGTGGGACACAATTCGACCCATAACAGATAGACAACCCAATAGATTGAAACACATAAAACATGTAAACACTGGAAGAAACTCTTATGAATCAGCTGATACACATGAATCAGATTATAGACATGAATCAACAGAAACTTGTGAGAAATAGTTAAATTTCAGAACCACTAGAACAGATAAAATGAAAAAGACTGACAATAGCATGTGTTACCCAAGATGTAGAGCAACTGGGACTCTTAGTAAAGATGACAGTGCAAGTCAGTACAAATGGCTTAGAAAACTCCTTGGCTTCCCTTACTAGAATTCAGCGTTCAGTAATTCCATTCTCAAGTATATGTTATAGCAGCACTGCCTGAAATAGATGAAAGCTGAAAACAACCGATTATCATTTTTACATGTTAGTATATATTAAGTATTTGGAAACTAACATACATTCATTTTACTAAAGGTACATTATTGAACTCAGAATGTATACTCCATATAAATACTCATTGAAAACTTCCCTCCAACTCTTTTTTTTCCAAATGTTTTTTTCTTTTATTTTTTTTTCTTTTATTTTTTTTTTGAGAAAGAGAGAGCAAGTGGAGGAAGGGCAGAAAGAGAGGGAGAGAGAGAATCCAAAGCAGGCTCCACACTCAGCACAGAGCCTAACAAGGGGCTCTACATGAGGCTCAATCCTACAACCACAAGATCATGACATGAGCTGATATCAAGAGTCAGAGGCTCAACCAACTAAGCCACCACACGCTACATCTCTGACTCTTAATTGATAGGAAATAATGCTTAGGTTTCAAGTGCAACTTCTGGACTTATTGATGAAGCTATTTGTGGTTTATTTATTTCTTTATTTATTAATCTGTTCATTTATTACCTTTTAACCACCTATTGTATTTTTAACATGGTTTATTTGAAAGTTATTCAAACCTTTTATAAATATATATATATATATATATATATATATATATATATATATAAATCATTGAGGTTAGCAAGTAAAATATCCAGAAATATCTTTTCTTGTATATTTTCATAACCATCAGTAGTACTATCACTTTAAATTATGGTCTGACTCATAGCAACTTTTAAAATATAATTGTGTTATTATAAATATATTTCCTGAACAATGGAATCTCAGCTTTAAGAAAATTCTGTCTTATTTATTAATCCATTGGAATGGAATCCAAAATTCCAATGCACTTATTACATCTTACATATACTCTGTACAATTATTTTTATTATTATTAAAGTCTTAACTTTAATCAGAGTCTCCAACTATTTAAGGTAATAAAAAGTATACTCAGGTCTAGTTGTAAATTATTTATATTTAGCATCAGTTAACTTATCCTTGTGAAGTTGACTCAATTTTTTCAGGTTCTGAACTGCTTCTCAATCTTTGGGCCTAGTGATTGGGAAAAGGAAAGAACAAAAAATTAACTTAAAACATAGCTAATATTTTAAACTCTTCCATTCCCCTGAACCACTACATATCTATAACTTATCCTGACTTAATCTGATAACTACAGCTTTCATTTTTCCATGTTCTTTTTATCCTTTTCTGGAAACCTGAAAAAATGGGTTACTTCCTGGGGCAAGAGTGACCTAAAGCTATGTTTTTCTGAATTATCTGGGCCTAATTCTATTCTGTCTTAATACATATAATTTTCCATTGGCCGCATCTATTGAGCAAAGTAGTATAAACAGAACCAGTGAGAGGTGCCTGGGTGGCTCAGTCGGTTGAGTGCCCGACTTCTGCTCAGGTCATGATCTCACAGACCATGAGTTTGAGCCCCGCGTCAGGCTCTGTGCTGACAGCTCGGAGCCTGGAGCCTGTTTCGGATTCTGTGTCTCCCTCTCTGTCTTCCCTTCCACGGCTAGTGTTTTGTCTCTCTCTCAGAAATAAAGCAAAAACATAAGAGAGAGAGAGAGAGAGAGAGAGAGAGAGAGAGCCAGTGAGCTCTTTGGGGTCGTATTTGCTCTGATTCTGTACCAACATTAAAATTCATACTTAGTAATTGGAATTTTTCATGTTGGCCAGTAAGTACAATTACCCTTTTTTCTTCCTGTTGGTTCAGTGGTATGAGATATCAAAAATGTTGGTAGGTATGTGAGGAGTCAGTCTCCAAACCATTGGAGATATGAATCTTTTTTGGGGAAAGTATTTGTCCATTGAGCGGCAAAACTTCCTACTATTCCAAAAAAATTGATTCAGGATTTGGATGAAAAAGTATCTTACCTAGATAATCACTTATAATACTGACACATCCCTGTCTTCTACCTGGTTCTTGGATCCCTGTAGTCTGGCTAAAGAGTAGACATCATCACATCTAATCTATTAGACCATGGGTCCTATAACTAAGTCTTTAGTGTATCATCCCATTATTCTATTAAGCCTGTTTTTTCTAATCATGTTCAGCTAATGAGTCCTGTGCATGTGGCTTTATTGTTATACTACATTTTTACCATAGGTAAACAGAGATTTTCTATGGGATTACATGTTGATCGATAAGGCATTCTGTCAGATCATCAACAGTGATGATAGCAGAAGCATTACAGACAGGAAGGAAATTTTAATATTCAGAATATATCTAAACCCTTGAGAACAAACTTTTGCCCCCTCTATGAAAAGTAGCCTAATTTAGTTAACTTGCTTTCAAGTGACTGGCTATTACCCCTGAGGAAAGAGGTTCTATTATGGTTGAATGTTGGCACTTAGCAATGACAGTAAACAGATCATTCCCATAAAGGGAAAATCCATGTTTTAGTGCCCATGAATAGCCTCTGTCTTTGCCATCATGGTAAAAGTATACATGGACCCACAGCCTAAAAATTAAGGTGGTTGGGGAAAAGGGCACACAGATGTCTACAGATTATTCTTAACAGACTGCTTGTCTCCCTGAGTCCTTGGGTTTCTTCCTCTTCAATATTCCAGGGATATTCTGGAATTTCTCTCATTGACTAAATATCATGTCTGAGTTCAAGATGTGATTAACTAATAAAATCGACACAATTCCCAGGTACTTAAACCAATCCCTAATCCTGAGTTGGTGTATCCATATAAATACATTTGGCTTCACTAATTTCAGGTTTTGTCCTCTTTGGTCAAACATCTTTCAGTCTATCCCCTGTATTTTGCCTCAACTCCTGCTGGTACAAATTGGCATTCTCTTACTGTATAGTCTACTTTGTTCCACACTACTTCTTGTACTTTTTTCTGTTGGGGCTATGCTACCCTCTAATTTTTAAATGCTAGAGGCAGAATTAGAAGTTATGGTTGTGAATTTTGAGTAGAATAAGCATTTCTTCATGAAGAAACTTTCCCAGTGAAGTCATTGGAAATAATTTATGAAGGAAAGATTGGGCACCTGGGCGGCTCAGTCAGTTAAACTTCCTTCTAACTCTTAATTTTGGCTCAGGTCATAAACCCAGGGACATGGGATCAAGCCCCATGTAGGACTCCACACTGAGCATGGAACCTGCCTAAGTCTCTCTCTCTCTCCCTCTGCTTCTCTCCCGCTCAGTCTTGTTTTCTATCAAAAAAAAAAAAAAAAAAAAAAAAAAAAAGATTAATTGTTGCAGATAGAAAGGGTGAGCAATTACCAAGTTTTCTGGTTTTTCCTATGTATTTTAAGTTTGGTATTCAAGACCTAAATACTTACTCCCTTTTACTCCTTATAGGAAAGTTAAAAAGAATCAAAATCATGTAGTGTTTATAATTGCCACCACACTTAACCTTTCACTCCTTGCCTCCACCTGTACTCCATTTGATGCCAACAGCAGCTATGAGCTTAGCGTGAATGATGCCACTATCTGTTTGCCCCTGGCTCAGAGGTTATCAACCTGTGCTAGTCAAGTATCTGGTAAGAAACAGGAAGTACTCTCCAGAAGGAGTAATTTAAATGACTTAATAAAGAGACAGTATACAAGAGTTTAGGAAGGACAGTGAGGTACCCTGGGGCTATCTTTGGAGAAAAGCCATTATCAAAAATATCTGGGATCCACTATCTGGTATTGACCAAGAATGTTTCAGCTAAGAGGCATTATTGCCTATTGTTATAAGTGTTACATGCATTTGTATAAAATAGAAACAGAGATTAACATTATATTTGTTAGATGTAAAAATATATTTGTATTACACAGTACACTTTAAACAGAGATTGTATTACTACAAATTTATAGCAATTAATATTAAGTTCTTTCTTAATTGTACATATGCAGGATATGTGACTTCAATAAGATGGAGTTATTTTCCCTCATAGTAGTTAAGACCTAGGAAGCCTAATGATGATGAAGTGTCTTAGTCCATGAAGCCCTTAGAGATTGAGATTCCTTTGAGCTCAAAATTTCATCCCTCATCAAAGATGATGCCCACGGCTCCAGGAATATGGAGAAAGAGCAACAAAAGTCTTCATTAGAAATTTCTTTCAGTGAGTGTTCCTAGAAGTTTCCTGTGACATTTTCCGTCACTTCTCCTTTGCTAGAACTTAGACTTTTCAGACTTCATGAGAGAGAGACTGAATGCTATATTTTTTTCTTTGTTAATTATGTTTAAGGCTAAAGGGTTCTCATACCATACAGAGGGGAACACTTTTATCAGAGTTCACCTGGTTGTCTCTAACCCACAACACGGACAAATTCTAACTTAGGGCAACATAAACATGGGTAAGGAAATATCTAGGTAAATATTTTTGAGTTTTGTATTAGACTCAACCAAGATCAAGTCACTGAAATGTTGTTTAGGAACAGTAAGAATAAGGAAAATGTTTTCCATGCAAAAAATCTATTACATATATTCTTTTTTTTTTTTTAACGTTTACTTATTTTTGAGACAGAGAGAGACAGAGCATGAACGGGGGAGGGGCAGAGAGAGAAGGAGACACAGAATCTGAAGCAGGCTCCAGGCTCTGAGCCATCAGCCCAGAGCCTGACGCGGGGCTCAAACTCCCGGACCGTGAGATCGTGACCTGAGCTGAAGTCGGACACTTAACCGACTGAGCCACCCAGGCGCCCCTACCTATATTCTTATACTTGAAAGAGAGCCTCAGAGTCATGATATTGTAAAAAATGTTGTGAAACATAAAGTAAAATGAATTCTCATTAGGATACTTCTTTTCTTGAGACTACCATTATATTTTTCATAATAAGATATTTTTCTAATTCATTAACATTCCACATTTTTGTGCAAGTAAAAACCTAACTTTGTCTATAAAAATTAATATTTAATATAGCATATATACAAAATTTAATTATTTAAAAATCATTTCTAAATAATTTAGTATAATAGCATCATTTTGACTCTTCAGGGGTATAATTTATATATTGAGAATAATAAAGATTAAAATAAAAATAGTAATGGCACCATAATTTAAGAAAACATATAGTATCTAATGGACAAAATCCTTATGATTAGAAATAACTTCAAAATTATTAAGAATATGGATACACGTTCCCTTAATTTTTCTAATGTCAGATAATGAAATTTAGCAATTTGATGTTTGTCTGCTATTATTTCTTCTTTTACTTACTGATATTTTCCAATTGAATTTTATTTCCCAGAGTAAAAAATAATTGCAAAAAGTATCACATGATAAAACTTAAATATATTTTTGTTGAGCTTCCTCTCAAAAAACAGGTTAATTTCTTTAAAGGGAAGTAAATACTTAAATAAATACTACAAAATGCAGTATTTAAGATGTTAAAAAGGCACCCTAATTCACACATAATAAAACCATAACTATAGGTAAAACTGTTAATATGAACTAAAAAAAAAAAGTGGCCATCATCTCACAGTGAACACTATGAAATTTGTTTGTAAACATCATTTCACATAGGACAATGAAGAAACTATATTTCATTTACTGAGTTGGGAATAAAACATGATTTTTTTTCCAAGTAAGTTTTCAGGTGAGTTATCACAATAAAATTTGAAAAAACATGAAATAGCAAAGCAGAAATAAAAATAAAAGGCATTTGCTCAAGGATTAAACTAGAAATCATCCACAATATAATAATAAGTTATATCAGACTAACAAAACAGGGCCATATAATTTTAACAGAAATGTGCATCAGATAGCATTGAAGTATGTAAATCTCTACGAACGCATTTCTGAAGTTATTTAGGAAAGATGATTCCATCAGGCTATAAACAATTTGAATTACTATATATTTTATAATATATGTCTACTTGTAGAAAATTTTTCAAAACTAAGTATTAGAAATGTTACTCCAAAAAGATGCAGAAATTATTTTAATCAAACATTTGTGTAAGCATGATTCAAAAACTATTTAATTAAATAGATACCTGTTTTATCTTTTAAATAAAATAAACTCACTCCTGTATAATTTTCTTTTTTATATTTTGAAATGAGGGTAGTACATAATGATCTCTGAGTTTTCACAGTTGGAGGTGGTCTTCCTCTCTTCATAATATCCTTATGTTAATTTCTTCAAGGGCAATATTATGAGTAATTAAGCAAACTTATTAATAATCACTTCATTAGGTGGGGCACCTGGGTGGCTCAGTCGATTAAGGTCTGGACCTTCGGTTTTGGCTCAGGTCATGATCTCACTGTTGGTGAGTTTGAGCCCCACATTGGGCTCTGTGCTGGCAGTGCAGAGCCTGCTTGGGATTCTCTCTCTCCAATCTCTCTCTGCCATTCTCTCTCTCTCTCTCTCTCTCTCAAAGTAAATAAACATTTAACAATCATTTCATTAGTATAAATGGTACTAATATCCAATTAATAAAAACTGGCAAGTCTACAGGAGGTAAATATTATTTATAATTTGTGGTTAGCATGTTGCCTTGTGTATGTCGTAAAATTGTTGCTACATTCATTCTGTCATTTGTTCTCTTATTTCTTAATTCTTAATTCCATAGCATTCATTTATTTTAAAAACTTCTTGAGCAATTACTCTGCATGTAACCCTATAGTCACAGACATTAAATATTTTGCTTATGTGCAAAAATTAAAAAAAAAGAGTTTTGAAGGAGATGGTAACCAATTCCACCTACATCCACCAAAAAGAATTGGACATTAGACTCAGGGCACCTGGGTTGCTCATCAGTTAGGTGTTGGGACTTTAGCTCAGGTCATGAGCTCATGTTCATGGGTTCGAGTCTGTCAGTGAGCCCACTTCTGATCCCTTGTCTCCTCTCTCTCTGGCCCTCCCCATTGTCTCTCTCTCTCTCTCTCTCTCTCTCTCTCTCTCTCTCAAAAATAAATAAATACTAAAAAGAAAAAAAAAGAATTGGACTCAGGGGCACCTGGGCGCCTCAGTCAGTTGAACATCTGACTTCCCCTCAGGTCATGAATTTCTGATTCATGAGTTCAAGCTCCACATCCAGAGGATCTGTCAGCACAGAACTTGCTTTGGATCTTCTGTCCCCCTCTCTCTGCCCTTCCCCTGCTTGCACTCTCTTTAAAACAAACAAACAAACAAACAAACAAACAAAACAGAAAAATAAATGAACATTCAAAAAAAGAATTGGACTAAATGTTAATTTTGGAAGCTGTTGGCTTGAGATATGATAACCATTGCTGACAATGCAGGAAATAGCATATAAATAAATATGAATGAACAATAATGGTGAGTGAATAGACTATTCAAATGGACCTATTTTTCACCAACATTTTTATTTTCATGGAAATAGTATTTTAGGTTTGAATATATTTGATATGAGAGACTATAGATCAATCATTTATCTAGAAATTACAAATACAAATAAAATAAAGAATAAAGCATTTATATAATGTGTTTTATATTTTGAAATATTACTCTGAAAGACAACCTTTAATCATTTTGAAATGATTTTAGATTGTCTTACAAGTAATGAAATCAGGAAAACTAAGAAAAGGTATGTTACTACATTTTACTGAAAATTCAAAATTTTTTTTAATATTGAACTTAAATGTGATAATAATTTCTTACTTCATATTCATTACATTAACTGTGAAGAATCTGAAGACATTAAGTCTCCCTTTCCAATTCTTCTTTTACCTTTGTATTAAGTTCTGTTCCAGTAGCCACTTTTGACAACTTTTTTTTTAATAATTTGTGCTCTTTCTCTCTAAAAACTGAGACATCATTTAGCAGTAGATATGTGTGATAAAATGTCATTTTTGTTCAACTAGGAGTTTCTCCCTTCAGCTTGAAGTTGAAATGTTTTCCTGGTACAGTTGTACATCATTTTATTATGCGTCACTTTATTGCACTTTGCAGATACTACATTTTGCCTTGAGCAAGCCCATCGGTGCTATCTTCCAACAGCATTTCCTCACTTCCTGTCTTTGTGTCACATTTTATTAATTCTTGAACTATTTCAAGCATTTTCATTAGTATTATATTTGCTATGGTGACCTGCAATCAATACTCTTTGGTGTTACTATTGTCATGGATTTGGGCTGCCACACACTGCACCAATATAAGATGGTGAATGTGAAGAATAAATGTTCCATGTGTTTTGATTACTCCATTGACTAGCTATTCCTCAATTTTTCGCCCTCTCTTTTGGGCCCTCCTATTCCCTGAGATGAAAGAGTTTTGAGATTAGGCCAATTAATAACCCTACAATGGCCCATTAGTATTCAAGTGGAAGGAAGAGTTGCTCATCTCTCACTTAAATCAAAAGCTAGAAATGATCAAGCTTCATAAGGACATGTGGAAAGCCAAGACAGGCCAAAACTAGGCTTCTTGCACCATTTAGCCAAGTTGTGAATGCAAAGGAAAAGTTCCTGAAAGAAACTAAAAGTTCTACTCCAGTGAATACACAAATATTAAGAAAGTGAAACAGCCTTATTGCTGACATGGAGAAAGTTTTAGGGCTACAACATTCTCTTAAACCAAAACCTATTGCAGAAGAAGGCCATAACTCTCTTCAGTGCCAGAAAGACTGATGGGGGTGAGCCAGCTGTGGAAGAAAAGTTTGAGGGTTGCAGGGACTGCGTCATGAGGTTTAAGGAAAGATGCCATCTCTAGAACATTCAAATGCAAGGTAAATTAGCAAGTGCTGATATAGAAGCTATAGCAAGTTATCCAGAAGATCTAGTTAAGATAATTAATGAAAGTGGCTACACTAAACAACAGATTTTCAATGGAGATAAAACAACATTCTTATGTAGGAAGAAGTTGCCATTTAGACTTTCATATCTAGAGAAGAGAAGTCAATGCCTGCCTTCAAATCTTCAGAGGACAGGCTAATTCTGTTACAGGCTAATGCAGCAGATGACTTTAAGCAAAACCAATACTCCGTTACTATTCAGAACCCTTAAGAATTATGCTAAATCTACTCTGCCTGTGCCCTAAATGGAACATCAAAGCCGGGATGACAGCACATCTGTTTACAATATGGTTTATTGAATATTATGAGCCCACTGTTGAGACCTACTGCTGAAGAAAAGAAAATCCTTTTAAAATATGGCTCAATGGAAATATACCTGGTCACCCAAGAGCTCTGATGGAGATAAACAATGAGATTAATGTTGTTTTCATGTATGCTGGCACAACATCCATTCTGCAGAACATAGATCAAGGAGTAATTTTTAATTTTTTTTTCAACGTTTATTTATTTTTGGGACAGAGAGAGACAGAGCATGAACGGGGGAGGGGCAGAGAGAGAGGGAGACACAGAATCGGAAACAGGCTCCAGGCTCTGAGCCATCAGCCCAGAGCCTGATGCGGGGCTCAAACTCACAGACCGCGAGATCGTGACCTGGCTGAAGTCAGACGCTTAACCGACTGCGCCACCCAGGTGCCCCTCAAGGAGTAATTTTTAATTTCAAGGTTTTTTTTAAAATGTTTTATTTATTTTTGAGAGAGAGAGACAAAGCATGAGCAGGGGAGGGGTAGACACACACACACACACACACACACACACACACACACAATCCAAAGCAGGCTCCAGGCTCTGAGCTGTCAGCACAGAGCCATATGTGGGGCTCAAACCCACTAACCGCGGGATCATGACCTGAGCTGAAGTTGGATGTTTAACCTACTGAACCACCCAGGAGCCCCTAATTTCAAGTCTTATGATTTACAAATATATTTCATAAGGGTATAGCTGCTACAGATGATTCTTCTGATGGATCTGGGCAAAGTAAATTGAAAACCTTTTGGAAAGGATTCACTACTCTAGGTACAATTAAGGACATTCATGATTCATGGAAAGAGGTCAAAATACCAACATTATTAATAGACGTTTAGAAGAAGCTAATTACCACCCTCATGAATGACTTTCAGGGGCTAAAGTTTTCAGTGCAGGAAGTAACTGCAGGTGTGGTGGAAAAGCAAGAGAACTAGAATGAGAAGTGGAACCTGAAGATGTGATTGAATGGCTGCCATCTCATGATCAAACTTGAATGGATGAGGAGTTAATTCTTATGCATGAACAAAGAACGTGGTTTCTTGAAATAGAATCTGTACCTGGTGAAGATGATGTAAAGATTTGGAAATGACAACAAAGGATTTAGGATATTACATAAACTTAGTTGGTGTAGCAGCAGCAGGATCTGAGAGGGCTGACTCCCAATTTTGAAAGAAGTTCTACTGTGGGCACAATTCTATCCAACAGGATCACGTGCTTCCTTTGTGAAAGAAGGACTCAATGGATGTGGCAAGCTATATTGTTGTCTTAATGAAAAATTGCCACAGCCACCTCAACCTTCAGCAACCACCACCTTTATCAGTCAGCAGCCATCAACATTGAGGCAAGACCCTCCACCAGCAAAAAGATTATGACTTACTGAAAGCTCAGATGATGGTTAGCATTTTTTAACAATAAAGTATTTCAAATTAAGGTGTATAAATAGTTTTTTGGGCATAATGCTATTGCATACTTAATAGACCACAGCATAGTGTAAACATAATTTTTATATGCCCTGGGAAAGTGAAAAATTCATTTGACTCACTTTGTTGCCATATTTGCTTTTTTGCTGTGGTCTGGAACCCAATGCACAGTATCTCTGAGATATGCTTACAGTCATTCTTAATTCAACTCTATGTCTACAGAAATCCTCTGCATTATTCCTATTTCTCTTCTAGCACAAAGCATTTTGTTCCCCTATATTGCCGTTTCAATATTTATCATCATCATCTGTATCAGTAAGAAATACAAACATTTTAATACCCCTCAGTCTTTTTTTAATACCCCTCAGTCTTAAGATGATACATTGGCACAATATATTTTAAATACATTATTAATTTTATAGCAAACATATTCAATTGAATGAAACAAAGTACTTCACATTTTCTGCCCTTTGATGCCTCAACATCTTTATTTTCTTCTTGAAGAATTAATGTGATGAGCCCTAGGCCTTTTCATTTTATTATGCTCAAAAGATGTTCTGCTCATTTCATATTCTATTCGCAATTTTATACAGGGATTGTGGGGAAAGAATTTTGGGAAAAGTGTTATTTATTGCTGCAATGAATTGAATTGTGTCCTTCAAAAATTCAGATGTTGAAATCTTAATCCCTTGTACTTCAGAATGTGACCTCATTTGGGAATAAGGTTGCTACAAATATGATTAGTTAAGACAAGGCCACATAGGAGCAGGATGGGATTCCAATATGCCTGGTGTCCTTATAAGGGGGGAAATTAGGTATCACACAATGCCATGTGAAGACAAAGGCCGAGATCCATTCGATAGGAGCCAAGGAACGCCGAAGAATGTCAGTATACCAACAGATGCTAGGAGCGAGGCATGGGACCGATTCTCCCTCATAGCCTTCATCAGGAACCAAACGCGCCAACAACTTGATTTTGGATTTCTAGCCTCCCAAATGGTGAGGCAATACATTTCTGTTGCTTAAGTCACACATTTTGTGATACTTTGTAACACAATCACTATGCCTTCAAATCACTTGAAAATTCTAGTCATTTATAAAACGTCATTTCAAAATATTAGAATTTAATCAACTAACATCATCCTTTGACAGTGTGTCTGTTTATTAAACATGTATCCCAAATGCTTATTTTCAATAGCACAGAAAATTCTATGTAAACATAACAAGAAGAGTTGAACTAATATTTTATTTATTTTTCTCTTCCAGCTAACTAATGTGCCAGGACTTTACTTGACTAAAATCTTCTTTTTTCCCCTAAATTAAGCAGTTAATGTCTTAAAATACATTTAAAATCTATTAATATATTTCTTTTCAATAGAGAAATGGTCAATAGATACCAATGGTTAGAATTAAAATGCTTTTAACAGAATTATTTTTTCTCCCAAATGACAGTGTCTGTGAGAATAGATTTCTCCAAAGTGTATTCCCTAAAGCTCTAGATTCTCCAATGATTCTGGTGGAATTAGTACGCAGAATATGAACCTTGAACATTTGGTTACTTCTAATTAAGGTTTTCATTTATTGCCCTGCTTTGAATAATCTCTGGCTTATTCATTTATGGAAGGAGTCTGTCTGATTATTGATATTTGTCAGGATTCATATTAAAATGCTAGTTCTTTTATTTTCTTTAGCTGTGAGTCCCTTGAAAACCATTTGAAGGATTTATCTCAAGAGCCTAAATATTTTCTAACACTGGATGCAATAGCTGACTTCTAGAAAATTATTTCTCTTTGCATAAAGAAGTATCCTCTTTTTTTAATCCAACTTTTACATCTTACATCCTTAAATATTCTTCTTCTTACTAGACTTTCTACAACAATAGTTGTGCCTCTCTCTCTCTCTCTCTCTCTCTCTTTTTTCCTGTAGTTCTATTCCTGTGCTGCCTAGCCCTGGCTGAAAATGCAAATATGCACTTGGAAATGAAAGACCAAATGATAACAGAATTTATGTGATTACTCAATGTTGTAATGCTGTAGTCTTTTGTAAGACTTTATATATTAATATGCTTATTTATTTATATGCAAATCCAGTACACTTAACCATTTAGTATAGAATTTTGGCTTTCAAATTCAAGATAGTATCCTAATCCCAAATAATTAATACCTTTTTTTCATCAATTTCCTAGTGAAATGACCAAACTGATGTAATAAATCAAATGTTACTGTCTGTGACACTGCTAGAAATCAGGGTTCCCACCCACATACTGAAATTTCCACAAATTTGACAGATAGTGGGTGGTGATGACAGCAAAATGAGGGATGGGGACTCCTAGACACTACCGGAGGGATTGGGAGCCCCTAAACTTTGGCAGAAATCCTTTTGGGAGTTATTATTATTTTTTAAAGTGTCATCCTATCAGAGCTACAGACATGAGGATAAAACTGAACTCAGGCAGAAATATATGAAAGATGGGAAAGAGAAAGAAAACAAAGGATCCTGTAGGGACCCAGATTCTGAGGGAAAGAAGAATCATATGAAGGAATGTACCCTTCCCAAGTGTCAGGATAAAAGAATGAGCATAGTGAAATGGGCTTCTAGGAAGACAAGCAATTAAAAATGAGTATGATATTGCACTGGTCTTTGACATCCTGAGGAGATACAAATGAAAAAAACTATGCCTAAGCAAATAATTGAAAGAAGACCAAAAAATAATTTTAGAGTCTAAGTCAGCCCCCAAATTGGTAACAGTGGTCACAATTAACAAATTAAAAGAAAAAAATTAATGTTTTTATTTATTTTTGAGACAGAGAGAGACAGAGCATGAGCAGGGGAGGGCAGAGAGAGAGGGACACACAAAATCTGAAGCAGGCTCCAGGATCTGAGCTGTCCGCACAGAGCCTGACACGGGGCTCAAACTCATGGAGTGTGAGATCATGACCTGAGCTGAAGTCGGATGCTCAACCGACTGAGCCACCCAGGCGCCCCCACAAGTAACAAATTTTTTAAGAAAATTCACAAATTTGCTCATGATCAATGGTTCCAAACTTGTATTCAGAACAAACAACTTGATTTTTTGGAGAGGGGAGAGGTGCTAATAGCTATAACAAATAGACCCAGAATATTTAATAGTTCAGTACACAAACACACAAATGTATTTATTTATTATGTAACAGTATAGGGTATATGTGTATGTTTAAAATTTTTTTAACATTTATTTATTTTTGAAAGACAGAGAGACAGAGCATGAGTGGGGGAGGGGTGAGAGAGGGGGACACAGAATCTGAAGCAGGCTCCAGGCTCTGAGCCATCAGCACAGAGCTTGACGGGGGCTGGAACCCACAAACCAGGAGATCATGACCAGAGCCAAAGTCAGATACTTAACCAACTGAGTCACCCAAGCACCCCGGTGTATGTGTATATTGTAAGGACATGCATTCTCCATTCTTCCATGTCCATACAGGGACCCAGACTGCCAGAGACCTTTGTACTTTCCATATATGGATTCCGAGTTTTCCTTACAAGTTGTGCCCCTTCCAACCAGCCAAGGGGAAAAGAATATGGAGGACTTGTATCAGTGATTTTAATGGGCCAGAATTTTCATAGGCACACATCACTTGTACTCTAATTCCATTGACTTAGACACATTGCCATACTTAAAAACAGAGCCTGGGAAATGTACTCAATCTGTCCACTCAGAGTGAAAGATTTTGATGTTCAGCTAGCAGGAGACACCACATAATATCTGGAAAATAATTCTTACAAGAAGCCATAGAAAAAAATTTAAAACCTCAACTTTTGAGAAAATGTTACACATAACAAAAGCAAAATTAAACACAAACCAGAAAACAAGTAATTATGGAAGTTAATAATGTTAACTATTAAGATGAAAACATGATTTCCAAATTTAAACAGTACCATTATGACTCAATAAAGGCTGTCAATGTGATATAGAATGATTTAGAAAGAAACCTGTGTATTAAAAAATTATCTTGATGAGTTATACCAAAAATCAAAGGAAAACATGATAGGTAAAATTTTGAAAATATTTTTTGTATATGCAGAAATATTAAAAATAAAAGGGGCTATTGATAAGTTACACATTTTCAGTTGATGATAAGTTTGTATTATCTAAAACAAATATTAACTGGACATACAGTATTAGATATTAGATATAATAAATATTAGACACTAGATACAATATCTAATATTGCATATCCAGTTTGTATTATCTAACTAATAAAAAGAATTAAGTCAGTATATATCTATTTGTGGTCTGTGGACACACATATTACCATTCTAGAGGGATGATGTTTCATTGCTGAAGTAACCAACATCTTATTATATGGAATAATAAAAAAATAATTGCATTGGTTTTAATTATACCTGGATATAAATCTCTTTTGACCAGTTACCTAGCTGTTGTGATTGTTGTTAAGGACTTTGAGCTTAAGTTTCACCACTTATATTGTGGTTAATAATAACCAACTTAGGGGGCGCATGGGTGGCTCAGGTCATGATCTCATGGTTCATGGGTTCGAGCCCCGTGTCGGGCTCTGTGCTGACAGCTCAAAGCCTGGAGCCTGCTTCAGATTCTGTGTCTCCCTCTCTCTCTGCCCCTTCCCCACTCATGCTCTGTTTCTCTCTGTCTCAAAAATAGAATAAACATAAAAAAATGTTTAGTAAAAAAATAAAAAATAATAACCAACTTAGGACTATTGTGATATTTAAATGAAGTAGTAGACAGGTAAATGTCTGACCAATGTCTTTCCTTCAATAAATATTTGTCAATGCTAACATGTTTCTAAATGAAAATACATCAATTTCTGTAACAATCATGTGATTTCAACCTACAAAACACAGATTAAAACTGACTAGCATTAAATTCTAAGGCAGCTTACATTATCCAATGTTTAATACCATTGTTTTGCTAGTTTGGTATATAAAATTATGAGAAAACTGTCGACAGGCACTCTGAATTTATTTTAGGAGTTACATTAATGAAAGTGTGTTTTTGAGATCTGGCTTCTTAGTTTATAGAAATAAACGATAAATACACTTTGGTGTTGTGTTTTGATATAGTTTAATATTTGATTGTTTGAATGACTATACTTGACTTTATCATTTAGTCATTAATTTTTTGCTCGTATATTACCATATAGCTTATTTACATGAAAGTTCAATAGTGGTTTTCTTCTGTTTTTTTGTTTTTTTGTTTTTTTACTTCTTATAGCTATAACCGTATCATAACACCTGAAAATATTTTATTAATTCATCCAATTGATTCCAATCCTACTCCAAAAAAGACTGTAGCAGTTATGCTCTTGCATAATATTAGAGAAATGTGATGATATGTTTAATGTAAAAGTTTGTAATTATGAGTAATCGTGTAACTGGTAATTGGATGCGGCAGCAGTGTGTAGAGCAACTGGATGATTAGGCAGGGAGAGTAATTATGTAAGCTTGGTGAACTGAGCTGGTGATAATTTTTTACATAACAATAGAAAACTGATAAAGCTTTTGGTACTCGAAAGTGGAGTGACACTAAAGGATCTACCTAAAAGGCAGGAGTAGCTTTGGAATTGGACGGGGTGTGAAGGATGGAAGAATGACGAGGAGCATTGCTCTGAACAAACTGTCAGTAAAAACATAGGTGTTGAAAACATTGCTCGTGGGAGCTCAAAAACAAGTGAGGAACATTATAGAGAGATTCTAAATTGCCTTAGAGAAAGTCTAAGTGGACATGAACAGACTGCTGGCAGAAATCTTGAAGAAGACTTGAAGAGGAACAATGCCATGGAGGTCTCTGAAGTAATGAGGAACGTGTTCTTCCACACTGGAGGAAGAATCCTTTCTGCATGGTGGAGAAAACTTAGTGAAAATGTGTCCTACAGTTACTGGGAAAGCAGAACTTGTAAGTGACAAATTTGAATATAATAGCCTAGGAGATTTAAAAAAAAAATTTAATGTTTATTTTTGAGAGAGAGAGATAGAGCACGAGCAGGGGAGGGGCAGAGAGAGTGAGGGAGACACAGAATCCAAAGCAGGCTCCAGGCTCTGAGCTGTCAGCACACAGCTAATGCAAGGCTTGAACCCACAAACCACACGATCATGACCTGAGCTGAAGTCAGATGCTTAACTGACTGAACCACCCAGGTGCCCGCCAAGGAGATTTTTAAGCACAGCGTTGAAAACACTGCTTGGTGTCTTCTCGCCACTTATGGCAAATTATAAAAGGAGAGAGATAAATTAAAGCAATAGCTATTGGGCTGCCTGGGTGGCTCAGTTGGTTAAGTGTTGGACTCTTGATTTTGGCTCAGGTTATGATCTCACAGTTTCGGGTTCGAGCCCCACATCAGGCTCTGTGATGATCATGCAGAGCCTGCTTGGGATTCTCTCTCTCTCTCTCTCTCTCTGTCTCATTCCCCATGCCCCTCCCCTTGGTTGATTCTCAAAACAAAAATAAATAAATAAACTTAAAAAAATAGAACAATAGCTATTAAGCACAAAGGAAGCAGGTTGATGAATTTGGAAATTTTAACCTCCCCAGATGACACAATACTAAAAGTCCAAATGCCATTGAAAGCATGACATAGAGTGGAGGGAGTATGTGACTATATAATCCTTGGCTCAAATGTTAGAAAAATCACAAGGTCAGAGTATTAATTCATAATAAATTAAGAGTGTGCCCTTAATCTCTATCGAATCAGAGGGACTCTGTAAAGTTTAAAAGTATTGTTACACAACTATCTTGATAGAGCCCAAAAAGAAAGAAAATACTATCTCAGTAATACCTGTGGGAATGCTTTTATTAATGGAGTAAAACTCAGTCCAATTTATACACAACCCAAGTTTCTTGATAAATTAATATCATCAGAAACACTGTCATTTTATACTAAATGGGACAAGAGAGTATCGAATGCAGGTTTTTGAACCCAAGTTTTACTGGCCAAAATAGTTGCAATTATGCTACTTTTCATAAAAAACTAATGACTCAAATGGCAAAAGTATAACTCAGGGTTTTAGTCCAGAGTTCAGAGAGAGGAAGAGAAATGAAGAGGAATAATCCTAAGCCTTGAAACCTGATTTAGTTGAATTCGAAAATGAAATCTTGAAATTTTTGAGCTGATGAGTTAGATGGTATTTTTGACTTGGAACTAATGCTGTAGTGGCATGAGAAATCTAGGAAGTCTGGTAAGAACATGAACATATTTTGCATATTGAACAGATACCAGTTGTAGTAACCAGAGCATGGGTTGTGCTCGGTAAACTCTTAACGTATCCCCCATTATATCTGCCTCTTGGTGTTACTCTTGTGATTATGTTTCATTATATGGGAAAGGGATTTTTCAGATATAATTAAGGCTACTTTTTAGGAATATTATGTCTAAACTAATCCCATGGGGCCTTTAAATAAAGCAGAGTTTCCTTTAACTGGTAGCAGAAAAGTCAAAGACATTTGACACAGAAGAACTCCACATTCCTTTGCTGACTTGACAGTGAATGTCACCCCCTAGCAGACAACCAGCAAAGCAAGTGGTGCATCCCTACTACAACCACAAGAAGCTAAATTCTTGCTAGAACTTAAATGAACTTGGAAATAGATTCTTCCCCACCTTCAGATACGAGCCCAGTATATCTGACCTCTTGATTTCAGCTTTGTGACACCCTCAGCAGAGAGGTGAATAGTTGCTTTTTTAAGCTTCTTAGACTGTAGTAATTTGTTATACAGCAGAAGAAAATTGGGACAAATACCTTCCCATTAGTGGATGCTTGTAAAATACCTCCTCGTAAAGAAAGATCTAATTTGTAGGATTCACTGACCTCCATGATGGTAATACTGTCAACCAGGGCCAACTTCACTTAGCTTGGAGTTGGAAAAGGTGTGCATAATTGACCCTCTGGAGCTTATAGGAGGCAGCAGAAGCAGGATACAGCACATTGCTACTTCCCACCACTTCACCACCTATGTAGTGAGGTTCATGGAAACATGTAGGCAGTTGGTTTGGGTTTAGATGTTGTCCATGTGTTTTCTGTTATGTTTTACATTATTTCTCTTTTCCGAGGGGAAGGTTCATTGTGGGTAGCTCAGGAGAGCTTCAAACTACTCCACTGCCACTCCCATATTGCCTTTGCCCCCTCCCCCTTTTAATGCTAACCAGACTAAAGGAGTATTAATTCATTATTTCAATCTGTCATTAATAAACCAACCAAATGAAATATTTTGGGAGGTAAAATCATGGACAATTTAAGGAAACATTTACCACAATAAATGTGGTAATTTATTCATCCATAATCAATAGAAAGTTTTCTAGATTTCTATATGAAATCTTTTTGTTGTTGTTGATTTTAGGTTTACATATAAAATCCCAGAAAAGGTTATGTATTTATCGTTTAGTATATTTGCAATTACAATGCATAAAAAATAGGAAATTGTGTAACCTCCTAATTAATGGGAAGTGATAATTTAATAACTTTATAAAAATTCAATAGTAATAGGAATGAGTAATTTAAAATAAGTATATTGATAAACACATAATAAATACTTTAAATACTGTAAGTATTAGGGGCGCCTGGGTGGCGCAGTCGGTTAAGCGTCCAACTTCAGCTCAGGTCACGATCTCGCGGTCCGTGAGTTCGAGCCCCGCTTCGGGCTCTGGGCTGATGGCTCGGAGCCTGGAGCCTGTTTCCGATTCTGTGTCTCCCTCTCTCTCTGACCCTCCCCCGTTCATGCTCTTTCTCTGTCCCAAAAATAAATAAACGTTGAAAAAAAAATTTTTTTTAATAAATACTGTAAGTATTATAGATATGCTTTATAAATAATAAAAATAATAACTTTTCATAGAATAACAGAGTCCTCTGAAGTAATGTGTGTACACATGCAAGTGTGGTGTGTGCATATATGTGTTTGTGTGTCTTCAGAACATAATTTTTCTTTTAACAAACACACAAAATATTGAAAGTTATTTTGTATAAATTTATATGTGTTATGTTTAGCAAACTTTTAGGGAGTATCACACTCTCAAAATAGTTGGAGACTTTTTCTTTTTTGAGAGGAAGAGAACCCCCACATGTGTACACACACACACACACACACACACACACACACACACCTTAGGCTATCTCCATGCCCAGCAGAGACCCAACATAGGGTTTGATCTCATGACTGTGAGATCATGACCTGAGCCAAAATCAAAGTCGGGTGCTTAACTGTCTGAGCCATCTAAGTGCCCCAATAATAAGAGATTTTTAATAATTAAATTATTTTCATAATTGAGTTCTTTATTCTTACAACTATCCCTTTATTTTAATCATTTATTCTTGTACACACACAAGTATGCACACAGAAGAAATATGACACGGACAAGTAGACAAAGACATATATACAAAGAAAGCTTCAGCATAAACATCCTGCACAAATACCAGGTACAAATATGTTCACTTTTTTCCCTCCCAGTTTTTTTTCACTCTCAAACAAATTTATATTTTTCTAAGGTTAATTATTAAATAGTTGATTTAAAGTTATTAGTTGTTATATAGTTTTTAGTCAGATTAATTCTTGTGAAGTTACCTCAACACTCATTTACAAGAATCTTCAAGCTTCTCCACAGCTTGATTCTTTGATATTTCAATCTACCAGTAAGAAAAATATGAGAATGAAGCTCTTCTTTCTCAGATTTATGTCCCACTTAATTTCCTTTCTGGTACTAAATAAATAAGGAGTGAGTAGAAACCCTCACCTTGGGTGCTGTCTAATCTCTGTATTGGTTAAGAAGACATAAGGCTGAGGTACTGAAACAGATTTTCAAAGATACCTTGTTAAAATAAGATAAACATCTTTTTATCCCTCACATAACATTCTGGAAATAAATGAGTTTTCTGGGGTAGGTAAGAAATTCTACTCCATTATTCCTTCTGTTTTTTACTCCACCATCCTAGAATATTGTGTCTTTTGCATAGCCAAAGCTTAGGCATGGGTCCCCATGCCTAAATTTCACTTGGTAGAAAGCAGGGTAGAGATGAATGAGTAGCTAACAAGTGGTTTAGAAATTGCACACGTCACATCCACTCTCATTCTACTGGTAAGCAATTTGTCACATGGTTAACATTATTTGCAAGGCCAATTGTGAAATATAATCTTCACAAAGCCACATGCACAGATAAATGGGAAGTGTGGAAGATGGAAAGAACAGATTTGAAAAGGGAAGAGGGAGAGATCAGCCAGAATTCTGGTAGTCTCCATGACAAAGCAAAGTAATCATAATATTTCACTATATATTTTCCAAAGCCTGAAAAACTCTGTCTGTAATGGCACCATATGTGAGTTTTGACACAGTGTCGGTCTCTGTTGGAGCCACTGACAGCACAAACTTAAGATATGCTTGTGGAAAATTCTTTATTTCTCCTTCAATTCTTAATGATGACCTTCCCAGGTAGAATACTCTTGGTTGAGTTTTTTCCTTTCATCATTTTGAATATTTCATACCACTCCCTTCTTGTCTGCAAAGGTTCTGCTGCTAAGAAATCAGCTGATAACTCTTATAGAGGTTTTCTTGCAGGTAAGAAGCTGTTTTCCTCTTGCTGCTTTTAATATTTTCTCTTTAACTTTTGACATTTTAATTGTATTGTGTCATCGAGTAGATCTCTTTGAGTTTATCTCATTTGGAACATTCTGTATTTCCTGGATAGATGCTGTTTCCTTCCCCAGGATAGGGAGTTTTCAGCCATTATTTCTTCAAGTAGGTTTTCTTCCTCTTTATCTCTCTCTTCTCCTTCTGGGACCTCTAAAATGCAAATGCTATTCCACTTGATGTTGATCCGTGGTTTCTTAAGCCATATTCATTATTTTTTTTTTCTTTTTGTTGCTCTGTTTGGGTGAGTTCCACTGCCCTGTCTTCCATGTTAATGGCCTGTTCTTCTGTGTCATCTAGTCTGCTGTTGACCCCCACTGGTGTTATTTTTCAGTTAAATTACTGTATTCTTCAGCTCTGTGACTTGTATCTTGGACTTATAGTTTCTCTTTGTTGAAGTTCTCACTAGGTTTTGTCCCAAGTTGTTTTGTCCCCAAAACATCTTTATGACTGCCACTTGAAACGCTTTATCATGATTCATTAAGGTCTTTTCTGTTTCATTAAGGTCTGGTAGTCTCTGTTTCATTAAGGTCTTTTTCTGAGATTTTGTCTTGTTTGAAAGTATTCCTCTCTTTCTTCATTTTGCTTGGCTATCTCTGTGTTTGTTTCTAGGTATTATGTAAAAAGGCTGCCTCTCCCAGTCTTGAAGGTTGTGTCCTTTTGTAGGAGGCAATTCCTACTGGTCAACCTTGCCCTAGCTCTAGGTTGTGTATAGAACTTTTGCGATTGTCTTATTTACTCTTGGTAGATCCCAGTTGTTGAGGGCGTGCCAGGATCTGTCAGTGTTCCAAAGGGAGTGATCTCAGTCAGCACCTGGACTAGGCTGATTAGAAGCCAGACCTCAAACACAGGCTTAGAAAGTATGCAAATATATGCAGTCCTGTGGGACCATAACTGTAGATGCTGCTGACTTGCATACCAGGAAATTTGGAGGTATCCCCTGGAAAACAGTTGGCAAGATTTAGGGCTTCGGATGAGTATACTCTTTCTGGGAGGTACCAGTGAGCTGTGGTAAGGCCAAGGGAAGGTGTGAAGATGGTTTCTCCCTGCCTACATTCCATGAGAGCACCTCTGTAGCCATTAGATGTGTGAAAACCTGAAGCCTGTATCTTGGTTTGAAGCTCCAGGACAATGATTATGGACCTTTTTCATGAATAGACTGGGGTTGTGTTTCAGTCTGTTGTCTGCATACTGACCTAGTTGTGGTATGTTGCTTAAAACCATCTTTCCAATAGTTACAGTCCTCGGGGGGCCCAGAAGTATAAGTCCTCTGGCCACCAGAGTCAGGCAATCAAGACACATTCCCTACATGGATGGCACTTGCCCACCAGTGTTAGTGAGGCCTGGCATAAGTGCTAGGCACAGTACACACCTGTGGCTTCGGCAAGGTCATGTCTGCCCATGCATACTTGTGCTAGCAAGATCAGAGTGCATCAAATGGTTCTCTGCAGCACCTATGTCCCCAAGGAAAAGCTCAACTAGTCTTTGCCTCTCCAACGATGCTTTAAGATTAGAAACTAAATCACCTTTACATATAATCCAGTCACCTCTCAAATTGCCACCTTTTTTTTTTCAACGTTTTATTTTTAATTTTTGGGACAGAGAGAGACAGAGCATGAATGGGGGAGGGGCAGAGAGAGAGGGAGACACAGAATCGGAAACAGGCTCCAGGCTCTGAGCCATCAGCCCAGAGCCTGACGCGGGGCTCGAACTCACGGACCGCGAGATCGTGACCTGGCTGAAGTCGGACGCTTAACCGACTGCGCCACCCAGGCGCCCCTCAAATTGCCACCTTTTTGCTGGTTCCCAGGAAGAGAGATCTTGTCCATAAGCCTCTTGAAAGGAGGGTTTCAGATCCCTACTGCCTGCAGGCTTCCCTAGATATTAGCCTTATCGGGTTCCAATAAGTTCTTTGTCAACAGAAATTATTGTATACATAGGTGTAGACTTAGTGTTTCCACTGACATGGGACCTTCCTATGCCACCATCTTGGGCCACCTCCTCCTAGATTATCTTTTCTGATGCTATATGTTAATCTTTACTTCAAATTTTCTGAATGGATTCTTGGTTAAATGGCAAAACTGGGATAAAAAATTCTATTCGGCAAAACTGGGATAAAAAATTCTATTCATTTTTTTTCTCTTATTTCAAACACAAAACTGAAAAACAGAGGCAAGTTAAGAAGTGTTTTAAATATTTATTTTAATAATTTAATATTATAATAGAGGCTATATGTAAGACATCAGCATTTTGTAAGACTTATTTTCATAAGATCACAAAAGGTGTATTATAGATGATGAACCAAAAAATATTATTGGCATAAAGGACTTGCATGTGAAGATAAAAATGAGATTACTTTGGAGAAAAATAAAAATAATTTTTGTACTATTACTTCTGTACTACTCATTCTTGAGAAACTACTACAAAAATAGGTAATGTGTATGCACATATTCCAAATCAAAACACCAATAAAGCGTGAAATTTTATTTTTATGCCTTGCTATAAATTACTGACACTCTACAGGTAAGATATAATTTATCTTTTATTCAATGTTTGATCTACTCAGTTTTACAAAATTAAAAACTATTCTTCTTCACTATGGACCACACTGATATTCTCACATAAGCCAAAATTATGATGCAATATTGCTTCTGTTGTAACATTTTGGTGTAATGTGGGTGCAATTTCTTGCACATATTGAGACTTAATGAGTTCAAGGGTGCATGGTCTTTTTAGCTCAAATTAGGAAAGGCATGGCTATCCCTCTCATATGGCTATGAAACAGTCCCTCAGTTATATCACAAATGTATATACTCAAAGGCCTGATGAGCAGTGCTGGGAAGAAGGATGAAAGGACTGTGTGAAGAGGCACTGAGTCTTAAAATCTGATCCTTGTGTAGTTATTGTATCCTTGCCAAGATTAATTCTTGCCAAGATGTTGGACACCGTCATTAGGTGGCATGTGGACAGCCAATTGTAAACAATTTGTGAGGAGATTACAGATTGTTTAGCACCTAATCTAAGAATATATTGTCATATGGGCAGCGGAGTTTACATAGAGGGGACACTTGGTAGGATTTAAATGAGCTCCCTTCAGTGTTTCTTCGTGGTTAGGAAATAATATAGCGCTTTCAATGAAAATAGATATGATGGCTCAATTAATATGTTATTGATTAATAACTGAATAAATATGCTGAATAAATATGACTGTTATATGGAAAAGTAAAGCTTCAGCTCTATTCGAAGGGTCAGCAGGGTTGCCTGCATGGCTCAGTCTGTTGGGCATCTGATTTCGGCTCAGGTCATGATCTCGCAGCTCATGAATTTGAGCCCCACGTGGGGTTTTGTGCTGACAGCTCAGAGCCTGGAGCCTACTTCGGGTTCTGTGTCTCTCTCTCTGACCCTCCTCCACTTGCACTCTGTCTCTTCCTGTCTCTCAAAGTGAATAAACATTAAAAAAAAGAAAAAGAAAGGCCAGCAAAAATTAGGTCTTCATTTAAATTCATTCAAGCAAGACGCCATGTAATATGCGGGTTAAGAGATCTATTGATTAAATGAGTTTGTAACTGCAAAATATTTCTATAATGTTTACTATGTTCCAGGCACTGTCTTGTTTAGGTTATATACATATTTAAAGCTAACACTTAAAAAATGCTTTAAGAATACATTTCTCAAATCTATACAAAGGCATTCTCAATGCACAGAGAAACAACTGAATACTATTTATCAAAGATATTTTATAGTCAATTTATTACATTTTTAGATAAAATCTTATGAAATTATGTCTGTGATTCACATCAGTGTGGAACCATTCACTTATGATCAGCTAATATGTGGCCACAAGCAAAAGAGCAAATTCAAAATTACTATTAAGACTTCTAGATAAAATGGACTTCATAAGTATGTTACATGATTTTTATTTCAATATTCAACTAATTTTCCAGTTCAGGTATTGACTTCCCACTCACTTTTTCATGACTGGCTCTTCCAAGAGGAAAAAAAAACATTTTTATGACATCCAGTGATTAGTATGATTTTAAATTGAGTAGACAACTTCTGTTAACTATAACGGAAGCTTTATTAGAGCTCATGTGGATTATATTAGCTTATATTATTCTTTTTCAGTAAAATAGATTGTTTGAGAAATACCCTGGTGGTCCACAACAAAAATGTCCATTTTGAAAAAAAAAAGAAAATATATTTTAAAATCTTCACAGATTTAATATCCATAAAAAAGTATAGAGTTTACATGTAAACCCCCTCATTAAATAACCTTGCCTTTGAGTATGAAGAGCACTAGAATACCAGGACCATGGAAAACATAATGTGTAACACAAATAAAAATGTCAGTTTTAAAGGGTCAGTAAGTTGAAAACATTTTACAGGGTGTATTAGATCAGCTCAATTTTTCTGCAGCAACATTATTCATTTTCAATCATTTATTTTGGCTACCTTAATGAAAGTTTGATAAGTGAAATAGCTTTAGAAAATTGGGAATCAAGTATTTTCTGATACTTTTCTAAATTCTTAATAGTATTACCATCCTATTATATATCAGAATTAATACATATAATAAATTACTAAAATCCAAACTTTTATGAAGCAAAAGTTAATTTTTATACAGCCCTTACTGAGCCCTACTCTTATCCTCCAACACCATGCATATACAGAATAAACAATTTAGTAAGCCTGGTGAGCATAAATTCATATCTTTCTCCAGGCTTACAAATGTACTTATATATACCCACACACATATGTGTTCACAATTATGCATGTGTCCATGCATATGCATATAAACTTATACATGCATATATATATATGTATATATCCATATTATATAGTAGATATCACTATAGCTAAATATTTTTAATTGCTGAATCATAATACATAATATGCATGGAGTATAACATATGTAATCATTCCTTATTAAAACATTTTTTTCAATATTTATTTTTTTGAGAGAGGCAGAGCACTGTGGGGTGGGACAGAGAGAGGGAGACGGAATCCGAAGCAGGCTCCAGGCTCTGAGCTGTCAGCACAGAGCCTGACGTGGGGCTTGAACTCATGAACTGCGAGATCATGACCTGAGCTGAAGTGTGATGGATGTTTAACTGACTGAACCACCCAGGCACCACTGTAATCATTCCCTATTAATAGAATTTCTTATTTTCATCATTTCTTTCCAAAGACTGTTACAATAAATGCAACCTTGCAGGTATTCTAGGTACAATTATATGTTACACACACACACATGTATATGAAGGCATAAGATATTCTGAGAGAGGAAAGGTTTCTTCCATGTGGGGCAGGGTCCTTAAGCATCAGTCCACAGACCTGTGAGGGCAGCTGTGCCTGAGGGGAAAAGATTTGAATCAATTAAGAGAGGAAGTGTAGCATATTGGTTAAGAGCATTGTCTCAGGTGTTAATAGCCTGTGGGTTGAAAGGAAAATAAATTTTGTGATTTTTTTTTTAAAGAAGCCAGACTCTTTTTTTTTTTTCAACGTTTTTTTATTTATTTTGGGGCAGAGAGAGACAGAGCATGAATGGGGGAGGGGCAGAGAGAGAGGGAGACACAGAATCGGAAACAGGCTCCAGGCTCTGAGCCATCAGCCCAGAGCCCGACGCGGGGCTCGAACTCACGGACCGCGAGATCGTGACCTGGCTGAAGTCGGACGCTTAACCGACTGCGCCACCCAGGCGCCCCAAAATTTTGTGATTTTAATATCAAAAGGCAATAAATAGCTTTTGGAATACTGCTGTGTGAGTTTCAGCCTCAAGATGGACTCTAACAGTCCATCTAAATGTCTTGTAGAATAGTTGTCATTCTCTTCCTGGTCCAGTTCCTACACTTCTAATTTCAGAGAAGTATTTGAAAGAAGCAAGTTCACTTGATGCTGATAAAGGTACACATAGGTTTACATGCCTGAGGAAACTGATCTCATGAACTCCTCTGTAGTCATGCTGCATCCTGAGTACACTGAGCTTGATAAGATACTCCTAGTTCAGATGTGAAAAATCAAAGACATATCCAATGTGGCAAGTATGCAAGTAAACCAAGTTTAAATTTTGGTTTGGAGAGGAGCAGTTGAATGTCCATTATGTTTGACGTGACCGTCACTCATTCAGGAGTTATCATCTTTTAACTGTGTATCTACCCTCTGGAATGGATTACTGATCTAGAATTGTGACTGCTTTACATCCTAGGAAATATTATCAATCCCATTGTTTTGGTTTTTGACCGTGTGGGACTTCTTTTCATACCTTTAGTATTTTTAGATAAGGAAAGCTAATTTTATTTTTCCATGAGAGGTCTCTATCTAGTCTTTTCATAACCATAGATCAACATTTGATATTTGTATGCTGTATAGTTCATTAAATGAACACATTCAGGGGCATATGAAGATAACCAGAAATAATTTTTATAATAACTATATGACATATTTCCCATTGGATTCTTCTAAGACAAGCTTTTTTCTCCTCTAACCATGTGACTTGCTTTTTCTGTCACCATTTTCACGATTTTAGGTATCCTTTATACTTGTAGATCCTCAATCTTCCCTAGGTAAGTCTAATGATAGTGTAGTATGTTCTCAGTAGTTAAAGATAAATTGGGATTAAATCATATAACTGTGGTGGTGGGTCCTTTGTTTCCAATATTATGGAATCCCCATTTTCTTGTTTGGGTGAGTTAGGAGAGTAGTAGATGTTTTCTTCCTTCAAATCTCAATGTCAATCGTGAATATTCAAGAACCGTATTTCCTTTTAGGACAGAAGAGGATGAAGGTTAGGTTGTCAAAAATACCAACTTGAAGGAGTTCACTGCACACCTGAAAGCAACTTTCACAATCAGATTTCTGTCCTCTGGTCCCTGGTCATCTCTGGTGGTAGCTTCGCACTCTTCTTGACCTTCCACCTCATCTTCTCTCTTGCATTTGTTAAGGTTTTTCCATTTTCATTCTACTCTTCTATGAGACTAGTCTCACCTGGTTTCCTACAAGAGGCCATTCAGCCTTATGTATCTCTTTATCTTTGTTTCTTACTGATGGTGAATTAAAGGAAAGGGAAAAGAAAAAGCCCTTGAGGTATATAAATGAGAGAAAAAAGTGAAAGAAAAAAACAGAAAAACAGCTTAATATTTTGAAGTAAGTGCTGCCACAAATGTAACACACAGGTACAATCACTTACCAAGTATGTATAGACCTCCTACCATCTACCAGGCAGTGTTCTCAGCAGTTGGGATACATAAGTGAACAAAACAAAGGCTCCTGCCTCTTGGAGTTTCCCCATATGGTGGAGAGACAGTTAATGGCAAATAAACAAAACAAGCAAAATAATTATAGGGGAGAAAAGCCAAAAAGGGAAGGCATTAGGAGTGTAGTGAAGGAGTTTGACATTAAAAAGAGTCTTCAGGGCAAACCTCAATAAAAAGTAAATTTAAACAAAAATTAAATAAAGATGCACAAGTCATCCAAGTAGTTATATGGTGAAAAAGCATTTTGGACAAAGATCTTAAATAAGGAGGATGTTAGAATTTTGAGGAAACAAGAAGGCTAGTATGGCTGGAGCAGAGAGAAAGATGAGTGGGGTGGATCAGAGAGTTAACAGGAATCCTGATCACTTAGGGCCATGTAGGAATTTATATTAGGGTTTTCCTCCGTGTGAAATGGAAGCCATTGGAAGGTTTAGGACAAAGGAGCATTTTATTTTATTTTATTTTATTTTATTTTATTTTATTTTATTATTTTATGTTATTTTATTTTATTATTTTATTTTATTATTTTATTTTATTAAAAAAATTTTAATGTTTATTTATTTTTGAGACAGAGAGAGACAGAGCATGAGTTGGGGAGGGCCAGAGAGAGAGGGAGACACAGAATCCGAAGCAGGCTCCAGGCTCTGAGCTGTCAACACAGAGCCCGACACGGGGCTTGAACTCACTGACCGTGAGATCATGACCTGAGCCAAAGTCGGACGCTTAACCAACTGAGCCGACCAGGTGCCCCAATATTATTTTATTTTTAATTTTTTTAATGTTTATTCATTTTTGAGAGGCTGAGAGGGACAGATATGAGTGGGGGAGGGGTAGTGAGAGAGGGAGACACAGAATCTGAAGCAGGCTCCAGGCTCTGAGCTGTTATGATAGCACATAACCTGACGCGGGGCTTGAACTCATGGATGGTGAGATCATGACCTGAGCTGAAGTCAGATGCTTAACCGAATGAGCCTCCCAGACTCCCCCAAAGGAGCATTTTAAAGGGATAGTTATTTTGAGACTGTATAGAAATAAGGGAAGAATTAGGGAGAACATTCATATGATTATCTCTAAACATGCGCAAGGTGATGGTCACTCAAACCAAGGTCATGGCCATGAAGATAGTGAGGAGTGGTTGGATTCTGAATATATTGTTTCAAATGCATATGCATTGATTTCAGAGTATATTCAACTGTAGAAAAAAAACTAAATTGAAATACCAATTATTGTTTTTAGTAATATAACTTACTCATATCTTTAGTGAATTGCTGACATCTTAATGACCCCAGGGTATATGAATATGTTTATGTATATGTGTATGTATATGTATATGTATATGATGTATATGTATATAGGGAGACTTTACACACATTTTTACAGGTTTGTCAGTTCAAAACAAAGTAAAATTTCCCCACAAGTCTATCGTTAAAATTCATTCTTACTCCCTCAAGATGCGATATAGAGAACACTTCAGACATAAGAAATTTAAAACATAGTTAAACTGTGGTTCAACAAAAAAGGTTCAATGAATTTTAACAAACTTATACTAATGTTTCCTTTGCTTGCTAATAAAAGTGTGTCAAAATCCTCATTCTCCCAACTTACAAAATGTAAAATAAATTAAAACATGAAATAGATAGCTAGATAGATTGTAAAGATAAAAAATCCCAACAATCCCAGTTCACAGAGGCTGATAGAAGTCTATTAGAAGTGCCTCCCTGACACTGAAAAAATTTGGCCATCCAAGTATTCTCACAATATATATGTTTGTAAATTCTTGGCCATGGACAGTAGTGCTCTGAGATGCTGGCATACTGAACTTTTCAGTCTGGAAGTTTCATGCCATCCTTCCAGAGCAGTAATAAATAATGTTGTATGCAAGTGAAAGATTTGGGAATGTTTTAACAAGTTAGCTTTTTAACAACAACAACAACAACAACAAATCTGAGCAGCTAAATTTTCTCAGGATTTTCTCAGGATTCTGTACTAGAAGGGAACAAAAAATTTCATGCAATGAATGCCTCAGTGAAATTGGAGCCACTGAAATAAAATGTAATTCGGAGTTTACTAAATAGAAGCTCCAGAAATGTTTTTTTTTCCCTTTGTTTAAAATTAAAAAAAAAAAAGTTGTATGCGAAACGGTTCTGTTCTGACAGTGATTTTTAGACGAACATGGACATTAGAAAGAAAAGAAAGGAAAAAAAAGAAAGAATTGGAAGGGAAATATAGAAGTTATTGGCTTTAAATACTATCAAGTTATCTCTAGTAGAAACAAGATGTGTCACAGATGGTAAGAAAGTCAGTGAATAGACCTCATGCAGGAAATGAGAATGGAAAAGGAAAGAAGCTCAGTGTAAAGACAAATGAAGGGCGGGGGAGTTGTCTATTTCAGCAATGCAGCAACATTTTCATCTCACTCGAGGCCCAGGAGAAATAAGTGCTCTTCTTTTGAATTTAAGAGTATGACAGAGGTGATAAGTAGAAAATACAGACAGAAGCCACAGCACTGGTGAAGACAGTTCCCCTTGTAAGCTCCCAGGAGGACACCAGGTTTATCAAACATTTCACCTTGTGGTGACAAGGTGCAGAGAACAACCACAGTTTGTTAGGTTTCAAGGTGCAGTGTGCATGCTAATTACAATGATCTGCTGTACTTTACAACACTAGGTGTATACAATACAGCATAAATAAACATGCAAAAATGGAAATACACTTCTATGTATTAAGTTACCTATTAGGCTGGGTCACCATTGATTTTCAACCTCTTTCTAGACATTTTTTTTAGCAACAACAATATGTTGTTTTCTTTATACATCCTTAATGTGAATATAGATCAAAAATATCTTTTATTCATTTGGGGGAAAATAATTGTTTCAGATGTATAGATTAATAAAAAATCATTCCCCTTTCTCAGGGAAGGCTTTTGCAATTATGGTTGCATAGGATTCAAACATTGTATGGACAACATTGCTAGGACAGCTGCATATGTTTTTTTTATTTTTTTTAAATTTTCTTATTTTTATATTCAAAGATTCTCATATTGGCAGATGTAACTCCAACAACAAATAAGAAAACATGTTTGTTACTTAGTCGCCATTCAGAAAATGAGGCCATTCCCCCCCTGCCTTTTAAAAGTTTTTTTTCAATATTTTACTTATTTATTTTTGATAAATAAAAATGTATATACTTAAGGTGTACAACATGTTATTTTTATATATTGTCCACATTGTGTAACGATTACCACAATCCAGCTAGCTAACACCCACCCTCCCATAATTACCTTTTTTTGGTGTGTGTGAGAACACTTAAGAGTTACTGTCCTACCAAATTTCATTTACATTATTATTAACTATAGTTACCATGCTGTACTTTAGGTTTCCAGAATGCTTTTATCTTAATACTGAACGTTTGTACCTTTAAAAAAATTTTTTTAATGTTTATTTATTTTTGAGACAGAGAGAGACAGAGCATGAACGGGGGAGGGGCAGAGAGAGAGAGGGTGACACAGAATAGGAAGCAGACTCCAGGCTCCGAGCCATCAGCCCAGAGCCTGACTCGGGGCTCGAACTCAGGGACCACAAGATCGTGACCTGAGCTGAAGTCGGACGCTTAACCGACTGAGCCACCCAGGCGCCCCTGAAAGTTTATACCTTTGATCAATAGCTTTTCCTACTCCTTTATTTTCCCAAATCCCATCCCCACCGCCAGACTCTGGTAACCACCATTTTACTTTCTGTTTCATATATATATATGAATGAATTTATATATATAAATATAAATATTGTATGTATTTATACATAAATATATACATTATATGTTTATATATAAATAATATACAAATATAATATATATTATAGAAAATATAAATATATCTAAATATGTAATTATATAATTAATTATAATAAAACTTTCTGTTTTATATATACACATATAAATTATATTTAATTATATTTAATACATTTATTATAATTATATATTTATATATTTTATTATACATTCATATTATATATTACTTTATTATATTTTAATTTATATATATACATATATATATATACACACACACATTTAATTTACCATGTTTTCTTTATTCATTCATCTGTCTCGCATCCTCTGCTTTCTTTATCTGTCTTGATCTTCAGGAGGATTAGATGCTAATAATTTTGCAATTATAGTTGTGTCTCATTTGTTGTAAGTTAAAGGATTCATCCCAGGAGTCAGTCCCACATTCTGCCCAAATTCTCCATTTGCTTGTTTATACCCCATACACGATGACATTCTAATGTAGAATGTAGGAACTCCTCCCTTGCCAAGTTCCAATTATATGACAAGCATCATTTGTACTTAAGACACATCTCTGTAAACCAATTTGCAGGAGCCAAAAGGAACGTAATTGTGACAGGGCATTATGAACAAAACTGACTGAGACTAGCAATCATAAAGAATCTAAGTTTCAATTTCACCTTTAAATGGATTTAAACATCTGTTAACATAAAATTTGCATTTAGACCACAACAAATTAATTATTTAAATTTTCTTTGTACTCGGGTATTATACAATGCCTATGAAGTCATGCAACGTCAGATCTTGAGCTAAAAACAAACAAAAAATTAAAAAATTACCTTCTACCTCTAATAAGAATTTGTGGCTGCTAATACATTATGCTTTTCAATCAACTTGTACTAATCTCTCTCTCCCTCTCTGTCTCTCTCTCTTACACACACACTCATACACACACACACACACATGCACAAAACTCATAATTGTGTTCCAGTAATTTTCCTATGACTGGTATCTGATACTGAGATTACAGATACTTAATAGAGTCTTCAAATATTTCAGCTATTTAATCTGAGCATTACATGATGAAAATGACTCTGGGTATTTCCTCTCCTAAACAGACTATAGTCATTTAGTGCAGTAGGTAGGTGCTTAGGGAGATACAAAAAGTAATCAAGCTGCAATCAAATATAAATTGATTTAGTAACATGGGTAATTTATATGCATACAAACAAAGAATAAACTAGCCTAAGTAGTCTGGGGGACATTCAAGGGAGATAGAGATTACTTGTGCTTTCCTGGATCTGATATGATGTGATATGTTGTGATAAAAGAATTTGAGCCTGATTTGAGGGACAGGATTTGAAGGTTTCCTTTAATCCTTAAGGACTAAGGTGGAATAATATCATGTTACAATGTTTTTTGTGGCTTCTCCAAAATAGAGACAATTTTAAAGTCCACCTCAAACAGCACATAATGAATAAACCTATTACATTGCTTCCTATTGAATTTTGACTATTTGCTTACACTTTTATCTTTAATTTATATTAGCTCCATGAGAACAAATATTATATTGTTTTCATGATTTTTCCTTGTTTTCCAAGCATTCAATTACCTTATTCTTCTGATCAGGTTTTTCCATATTCATGGATTTTCCTTAGCTTCCTAAATATATGTAGGAAAGTCTAAACTTTTAGCCTGTATCACATATGCCCTACATCTGAATACATCCTACGTTTTTAAAATGATCTTCAACAGCTCCCATTCACGTGCTTTGGGGGTGCTGAAACTGATGCATGAACTAAGTAATTATTTCAATTCATCTTTTAAACATTTACACCCTAAAACACTAAACATTTTAATATATAATAAAACATATCCCCAAATCATAGTGTACTGTGTAATTATGACACACTGCATGCATGTGCCCCATTATTAATAGCTAAATTCTGCTATCATTTGCAAAACACACTTTGGTTAATTGGGGGGCCATTTGGCATTCATTGAGAATTCATTGTTACCAGTAATAAAGCTGCAAACTTTGGTAAATAATGTGCAGCATATTATTGACCTTTCCTTTATTCTTGATTTTTGTTTTATTTAATAATTTTCACTATTAGATGATTCAAGTATTTCTTTCTCTAGGCCACATTTTCTCTGAAAATTTTGTTAAGTATATTCTAAATCATTTAATTTGGTACATGAGATATGGAGGTAGTAAGAGATATTCAGTGTCCTGTGGTCAGATTTCAGCATCACAAGAGTTGTGAATATCTGAACAATTAAATTGCTGCAAAGTTAAGCCTTCTTAGACTCTTCACTTTGTTTTAAAAAAATTTAGCCTTACATGACTTTTACGTAGCCTGAAACAGAATTACTGGACACAACCATATTTAAAATGGCACTATCTATAACCAATGGCACATATCTATAACCAAGATACATGTCCAAAGACCAGACAAATCTGACAATTCTTTCACTGACTGACAACAGTCTTTCTTTTATTTCAAGCAGTTTGTGTTGAATTTCTGGGCTTTATTCCTAGAACGTGGTGATCGAAATTGATTTTTATCTTTGATAACTCAGGACTGTGTGTGTGTGTGTGTGTGTGTGTGTGTGTGTGTGTTTAACTTTACTTTCCAGGATACTCATGTTGACAATTGTGTTTTACTGTACATATCTGCAAGATGAAAGGATAGTATTTGGGGTTAAATTTATGCTTTTCTCAGGCAAACTCTGGAGTCTTTATTTCTTGCTTCCTCAATAAAATCCATAGTGTCACCTTGTTTTCTTCTTATTTTTGTCTTTATTAGAGTAGATTACTGAAAGGAAAAAAAAATATTATGTATATAGTAGAATTCTAAGTTCAGTTATAAGTTATCTGTTAAACTACAGCACTAGGAAGGAAAGGTGAGGCAATGGCTTCTCCAAAACTATTGTGAAATGCATGGCTACATGAATATTGTTGAATGAATATTCCTCAAAAATGACATCTAATCATTTTGACAAGGCTGTCATAGGGGGAATAATAAAATATTACAAAGGTTTTTCCTGAAGCAAAAATATCCAGGCAGATCTTAAACTATGTATGAAGAGAAAATTGCAATTTCTTATTCAAGGGGACATCAAATCCTGTTCAAACCTTTCCAGCATTTAAGTTAAAACTTTAGTAAACTTTATCATTATTGCTTTTTTAAAAAAAAATGAATTACCAACAAAATTGCAAGGGAAAAATGATAATACCAAGCTTTTACACAGGAAAACTCTCTGACATATTTTATTTTGGCAATCTATGAAAGAAAAATAAAGTATGCTATTTTGCAAAATGTGAACAGGAAAAAAAGCCGTATGCATTAACATGATGGCATTTTCACAAATCGCTAACAATTTTTTTTTTTAGCAATCCTCAGCAAGATATTAGAAGTGGCTAAAATAATACCAGCAAGCAAGTGCTGAAATAAAGTTAAACATTTTTGAAGACTGCTAGTGTTCTTCCACTAAGTATTCTGAGTCAATCCCTCTGCATCCATCTATTTACTGTTATTAACAGAGTTGGATGACATTTGAAACAAAGCAGAAACATGTAACAGCAAGGCACTAAAAATATACGTACCTTTTCTTTTCAAAAGAAGTTATGTTGGATTTGTATGATGGTATTTGGAAAGTGGGTGATGGGCATAGAGGGCACCTGTTGCAATGAGCACTGGGTGTTGTATGGAAACCAATTTGACAATAAATTTCATACTAAAAAATGGAAAAAAAATAGTTTTATTTATATATTTTATCAAACAACTCCATAATCCAAACAAAATCTGAATACACATTAGGTTTGATATATCCTACATCAAGTTTTTATATTTTCATTTTTTGTTTTTACCCACAAAGGACTTTTGAGTTTTCTGAACCAATAGAATCAAACATTTTAATAATTTGTTATACTTAATGATTTCTTGGTCTCCTATTATAATCTCTAAATAAGTTCATACTATCCTCCCTAAGGGCCATAATAACGTATTCATTTTTTTTCAAATTGGTAATGTATTGTGTAAAATATACAAAAATTACTAGAATTAGTGGTGTTTCTCCTAAATGTTTTCTTGGCAACCTTGAAATGCCAAGAAGCCATTATTAAAGTTAAAATCACATAAGACAAAAGTTATATATATATATAATATATATGTTATATATACATATATATTATATGTATATATATTATATATGTATATATGTATTGTATGTATATTTACATGCATATACATATATATGTATATATGTATATATGTATATATTATATATAATATATTGTATATATTATATATGTATATATTATATATATATATACACACACACATACACACACATTTATATATTTAAGATCTATTTTAACATCAAATTTTTTACATATTATAAGTTGAGTAACTAATATTTATTACATTATATCTACTGATTAACAATATTTTATGGGAGAAATACCAAGATACATTTTTTTTTCTTTAAAAATAATCCTTATCAGATCACTTAGGATATATCTTTTGGTATTATTTTTAGAATTTCAAGTGAGTGTAATTGTGGTTTCAACACTATAAAAATCTTGAATGTCTATAAGGTTTATAGTGAATTTAAAAAGGATTAAAAGAAAATGTAATTATATACTGAAAGGTTACAAAATTGTATCAACTTTAATGAGGAGAATGTTGCTAAATGTTCTTGTGTTCCTTTAATGATACAAAGTTTAAGAAGGATCTAGACTGGAATTACAGAAACAGTTTTCCATATCCATATGTAAGAAAACATAAGAGATAAGGACTGTGCTAGTTATCTGTCATTTGCCTCTCCAAATCCACTTTTCATTCTTCTCCATCCTGTGTGCCCTGGCAGGCTTCCCTGCACCAAAGGTGTCTTGTGCTCTCTGGAATTGAGATGTGTTTGGCCAATGGGGAGCAAAAGCAGAAAATCAGAGGTTGGAAGAGAGTAAGGATGGCATATTTCTTCATTCTTTATGATTGAAAACACTGCCTTCTTTTAGACCTCAGAGAGTAAGAAGTAGGATTTATTAATGTTTTCAGTGACAAATGAAAATAAAACCTCTCAGCTCAATACAGTGGCTCAAGGGAAACACAAGATTAAAAGAGTGGCCCTTCCTTCTTTTTTCTGGATGGCATCAAAATATTAACCAGTGACTTGAGAGAAGGACTTGGTGGAGAAAATATGTTAATCCAGGTTTGAGAGTAATGTCTTGGAAATAATTTTGGATATTTTGGCACATGAAATTGTTTGAAAGTAGAAAGAACCCTACTGAAATGGTGAGAGAAATCTATGGCCAAGATATCTCCAGCTTGGACTCAAAAAGCCTTAACTCAATGTGACAGAACACAAATTTATTTCTTCCTTACATATTCAGGAAGGGATTTGCAAATGATTACGAACTCCAAGTGCAAATTTCACAACACCTAATTTGGAAATGACCATGAGAGGTAAATGAAGAACTTCTCACAATACAGTCAAAAATCCAAAGGATTACCCTTACTACCACAGCAGATGTATAAATTAATAAAGAATCATTCCCCTTTCTCAGGGAAGGCTTTTGCAATGATGGTTGCATAGGATTCAAACATTGTATGTACAACATTGTTAGGACAGCTGCATATTATATCTTCTCATTCTGTTATTGAAAATTTTAAAAACCTTATTGATGTTATTTTATTTGAGCTCCATCATTGTGTGTAGGGAACTAATAAGACTCCTCTCTCTGTCTTCTCTTTCACTCATCTCTGTCAGTCTAAGAGTAGCTAAATCTAAGCATGATAAAAAGATCAAACAGGAATCTTGAATTTTAAGCTGAATTCAGGAATTGGATGGGACTTTGGTTTAACTCCCTTGAAAAGGAAATGATTGTGCTTTAGCCCAAAATCTCCTGTCACAGTGGACAGGAAAATAGCCCACTCCAACCTACTCTAGCCATCCTGTGTCACCTACATACAGGGGAAAAGACTTAGAAGAACTTTTTTTTTAAGTTTTATTCATTTATTTTGAAAGAGAGATCAAGGAAGGAGCAGAGACAGAGGGAGAGAGAGAGAATCCCAAGCAGGCTCTGCACTGTCAGCACAGACCTTGATGCAGGTTGTGAATACACAAACTGTGAGGTCATGACCTGAGCTGAAGTCAGACAATCACCTACTGAGCATCCCTCAGAAGAACTTTTGAAGTTCCTAGTCCAGAGGCCCAGGCTCATGAAAAGACAAAGAGATAATCATAGGACTATAGAAGATTTCCCTCCTCTCATATTTTAACATGTTATTACTAATGGCTTTTTTTTACAGCACTTCCTTCTACCCAGTACATCATGCCCAGCTGTCAAGAAAATATTACAAGGCATACCAAAAGACAATAAACATAATTTGAAGAGACAGAGTAAACATCAGAAATAGACATGGCTGGTATATTGGAGGGATCAGACTGGGAACTAAAAACAACAATAGTTACTATACTAACAGCTCTAACACAGAAGTAGATAGCATGCAAGATAACATGGGCAATGTAAGTAGGGAGATACAAATCCTAAGAAAGAGCCAAGAGAAACCCTAGAGATCAAAAACTGTAGCAGAAAAAAGAATGCTTTTGATGGGCTTATTATTAGAATGGACATGGATGAGGAGACAGTATCTGAACTTGAGAATGTCTCAATAGAATCCTTGACGACTAAAAAACGAAGAGAACAGAGACTGAAAAAAAAATTAGAACAGAATATCCAAGGACTGTGGAACACAACAAAAGGCATAACATGCACATAATGGGAATATTAGAAGAGAGTGAGAAAGGAAAAGAAGAATATTTGAAATACTAATCTCAGAATTTCCCCCAATTACCATCAGACACCAAACCACTGATCAGGAAGTTCAGAATTTACAAAGCAAAATAAATGCCAAGAAAACTATACCTAGGGACACCTGGGTGGTTCAGTCGGTTAAGCATCTGACTCTTGATTTGGATCAGGTCATAATCTCATGAATTGTGAGTTCAAGCCCTGTATAGAGGCTCTACACTCCAAGCAGTGGTGCCTGCTTGGGATTCTCTCTCTCTCTCTTTCTCTCTCTCTCTCTCTCTCTCTCTCTCTCTCTCTCTCTCTCTCCCCCTCTCTCTGTCCCTCTCTCCTTCCTCAAAATAAAGAAATAAACATTAAATAAATAAATAAATAAATAAATAAATAAATAAAATTATACTTAGGTATAACATTTTAAAACTACAGAAAATTAAAAATAAAGGAAAAATCCTTAAAGAAGCCATAGGAAAAAATAAACATCTTAACTATCCAGCAAAAATGGTAAGAATTACATCTTATTTCTTAGAAACCATGCAAATAAGAGAGCAAATAAATATTTAAAAGTTTGAGAGAGGGGCGCCTGGGTGGCTCAGTCAGTTAAGCGTCCGACTTCAGCTCAGGTCACCATCTCACGGTCCGCGAGTTCAAGCCCCGCGTCGGGCTCTGGGCTGATGGCTCAGAGCCTGGAGCCTGCTTCTGCTTCTGTGTCTCCGTCTCTCTCTGCCCCTCCCCCATTCATGCTCTGTCTCTCTCTGCCTCAAAAATAAGTAAAATGTTAAAAAAAAATTTTTAAAAAGTTTGAGAGAAAAAGCCCACCAACCAAGAATTTTTTAATCTGCAATTTTACCCTTCATAAATGAAGAAATAAAGACTTTCTTAGACAAACAAAAATTAAGAGAGTTTGTTTCAGGTAAACTCTCCTTGAAAGAAATGTTAAAAGAAGTTCTTTAGAGAGAAGGACAACAATGTAGGTTGGAAGTTCAAGCTACAAAGGAAAGGCAGATCCTTGAAGAATGAATAAGAAAGGCAAAATAAAATCTATTTTTCTTATTCTTCTTTGATGTAATGGGTAGCAGTTTTCTAAAATAATAATAGAAATAATATTTGATTATATATGTTTATCTATATATATTATATATACATATTAGTATGTATAATATACATATATACACACATACACACACAAGATGTATACATAAGCTACATAATATATGTATATATATATATATATATATATAATGTACAATTCTATGTGTAATTATATATAAGTGAAATGAATAACAGCAATGATACAAGACAGGAGAAATAGGATTAATTTGTTATTTATAAGGTACTCACACCACCTATAAAGTTGGATAATGTTATTTCAAAGTGAACTTCGTAGTTGTAAATATATATGTACAGATAATGCAAACTCTGGGGCAACACTAAAAAAGTAAAGAAAAAGTACAAGTGACATGTTAAGAATGGACAAAAAATGGAATCATATAAGTGTTAAATTAAAACCACAAAAGTTAAACAAAGTGGAAGACAAAAGTAGGAACATTGAACAAGGGCAACAAACAGAAAGCAGTAGTAAATACAGTGGATATTTGAAAAAATTTAATAGCTCATTCCATTTGATTCCATTTTATCTATCTTAACAAAGTACAGTGACTTACTATTGAGTTACAACTACACATTCATAATCATGCTTTCTACATGCTTTCTGGTATTCAAGTATACCAGTAATTACTTTGAGTGTTAATGGCCTAAGTGTACTAATTAAAAGTGAGAGATTGTCAGAATGGATCAAAACCAAAATTCAACTATGCGTTGTCTACAAGAAACCCACTTTGAATATAAAGACACATATAGATTAAAAAGTAAATGGATGGAGAAAAATATCCCATTCTAACACTAATCAAAGGAAAGCAGGAATAGCTGTATTATTTCAGACACAGCAAACTACAAAGCAAGGAAAAGTTACCAGGAATAAATTACATTACACAATGATAAAGAGATCAATTACTAAAGAAGATATAAAAATCTTTAACATGAGTGTACCTAACAACACAGCATCAAACTACATGAGCCAAAACTAACAGAAGTGCAAGGAGAAAAAGGTGAATCCACTATCATAGTTGGAGACCACAATGCCTCTCTCTCAGAAATGGACAGGTACAGAAGAGAGAAAATCATTGACGATACAGTTGCGCTCAACAAAACCATCAATCAACAGGAAAAAACTGACATCAATAGACCACTTCATCCAACGACAGCAAAAACACAAAAATGTAAGAAACAAAAAGTGTTGGCGAAGATGTGCAGAAAAAGGAACCCTTGTGTGCTATTGATGGGAATGCAAATGGTGGAGCCACTGTGGAAGACAGTATGGTTGTCCCTCAAAAAATTAAAAATAGAACTATCATATAATTTGGTAATTGCACTACTGAGTATTTACAATCTTTTAATTTATCTTAATAGTAAAAGCCCAGTTTCTAGAGTATTTCTAGGAGCAAGTGAGAAGAGGGTGTAAATGTGATAAGCCTGCACTGCCTTTGGTAAAGACTAAATTTGGAATCCCATCGTATCCCTCATGTTATTCTTTCTAAATTTTGAGTTTTTTTTAAAAACTAAATGTCTTTAAAATAAAAAAAATATTTAAAAATGTTATGTAATGAAATTTAAAAAAATTGATCAAAATTTGAAAAAAAAAGATCAATGGACCTTAATTAAAAATAAATTTAGTATCTGTTTTATTCTGTCTTGATAAGTGCAGTTAGACAAATGGAGATACTGGGAACTTGGTTGTATATACTACAAAACTTGATATGATACATAACTTGGTATATTTAGTTGATTAAAGAGATCTTATAGACTGTGGTTCATAAGACCATCATGTGCAGTTTACAGGAAATTGTTACGAGGAGGCTCAAGAAAATTCCAATACCCGGAAAACAGTTTTGTGTTTTGTTTTTTTTTTTTTGTCAGATACTCACTTACATTCTAAGTTTCCTTTTTAGTTTAAGTGTGTCCACACAGGGTTTAATATCAACAGAACTATTCTAGCTGCAAGATTGGTACTATGGAAAGGGATTATGTAGAAAGCCCTGATAATTAGCCAGTGCCTTGTGGAAATTTCTGGGCCATCTTCACGCAGATACATGCATTCCATTGCAAATTGTTCTACCAACCAGTAGAGGTTAATAGACAAATCACAACCACACCAAAATAAAGTGAATCTCAATTTTCTACAAATCACAGATTCTATTTCTGATCAAAAGTCTAGAGAAGCACCTCTATATTTTTATCACTCTGTGGTATTTTGGCCTGGAAGTTTCAAAAGGATTTAGGTTGTATATTCTAGGGTAATTGAACACCAAAACAAAGTCATGGAAAAAAATTAAAAAATTAAAAAAAAAAACTGTGAGGAGACCACAGGACACATAGTTGGAAGGTCATCTGGCACGAATTGGAAACTACTAGCCTAACCCTGACCATAGAATTAATCGAGGTTTACCTGGCTTACATCTGTGGTTCAGATGTTCTGCTTACCTGCCTTTCATCCCTTCTACTTCCCTCTAGTGTCTCTAATGGTGAAGGTAAAAAAAATTGCAATATTTGGTTTAAAAAGTTGCAATACTTAGAAAGGTATAATAAATTCAACATCACGAACATGCAAGTATAAAAACATAGATCTATATACCTACAAAAGGAGAACTGATAAATCAGCCCTCTGTAATCCAATGAACTTTACATAATGCATTGCATAATTAAAAAATTTAACTAGTCCAAAAAAAAGTCCTTAACAATTTACTCCCTCAGTGTCATAGTGCAATTTGTTCTGTTAAATGAATACCATGACTCCTTTTCTTTTCAAATGTTTACATGAATTTCCTTTTAAATTTATATCTTACCTTGTCACTAACTCTTCTGGTTTTAAAATATGTAATAAGTACAGGTTATTAGTTTTTTCACATTTGTTTTCATGGGAGAACAACTTCTGCTTGAGGAGGATATCCTGAGTTGTACACACGTATAAATAGAATCTACGAAATAGATGTGTTAAGAACTGAAGTTGGCTTGTTGCTGGATTCTGGCCAGTATTTGCTTCTATCTTTTCTTTCTACATGTAGACATTTTAGAAATCAGAAAAAAAATTATATTTTAATTAACCAAACAAATAAAAATGTATATCTTTGTGGTCTAAAAATAGGGCAGAAATGCAAACAGGTGAATTAGGATGAAGTTCAGACCTACTTTGAGTCCAGGAGCAGGCTGAAGTGGCCCGGAATTTGGGTCCTGTTGGGTAATGGGAGAATAAAATAGTCTATATTGGTGGGAATCAGAGCCAGGTTCATTACATGGAAGAAAGTGTTGGGATGGAACTCAGTGAATGAGAAGAAACTGAAAAATCCTTCTGAGGATCACTGCCTGGGATTTCATTTTATATGAAGCTTCAGATTTAGAAATAGCTGAGGATTTCTTAAAAGTCAGGCGGCAAAGGCTCTTGGAGAGGCCACCTTTGAGCTAGTGACTCATTTTGCAATATATATAGTTTTATGGTGGGACATTTCTGTCCCAAAATTAGGTTAGGTACTGGATTAGGATAACTTTTGATTGGGAGATTTGGTTTCTGATTTATGCCTCAACTAAACATATCCCTTAATGCAAAACATGAGTATTGTAACACTTGTCATGTAATACTGTTAAATGTATGAGATATATGACTACCAAATATTGGATCATTTTACTTTCCTGTGATTATGTTTCCTACTAAATTATTATGCATCTCAGTGTACAACATTTTATGATTTTGAATTAATTACTAATATTTCAGAATTTAGAATTCATAGAAATCTTTTCTAATATTTCAAGACTTGCTGTGTACTTTTTACACTCGACTCTTCCTTAATATCAGGCTGCAAATGCCAAGAAATGCCTATACAACGAGTAAACACTTGGCAGAGATGAATATATTTCTTAGTATTATATGCAGAATAATCCTTGGTGTCTATTAAGGGGGAAAATCCACAACACTCTTTGAAAAAGTTATTAAGAGAAGGAACATGAAATGACATTTTGTATCACTTTGATAAAGTAAGGCAAGTTTATCTTATATGCCAGTGAAATACGTTAATCATCTATGTAGTTTTCAAATTTACTAAGTAAAATATTAAAGATTATTTTGAAGCTGCCACAAAAATTTACTTATGATAGAAGGTATTGGCTTTTATTTTATCAAATACACTACGTTTTCTTTGATACTTCAAAACTTTGTCATTGCTAGGTTGATATTTTGCCAATAAATTTCTTGTATAAAGTGAATTAAATTATTTAAAGGGAAAATTAATTGGGATACAGGTAGGTGTAATTTTTAAATAAAATTGTTAGCTAAATTTCAATTTTTGAAAACAATGTTGAAAATGTTGTATTAGACATCAAATTATTAATAATTAGGGGTGCCTGGGTGGCTCAGTCGGTTAAGCGTCCGACTTCAGCTCAGGTCACGATCTCGCGGTCCGTGAGTTCGAGCCCCGCGTCAGGCTCTGGGCTGACAGCTCAGAGCCTGGAGCCTGTTTCGAATTCTGTGTCTCCCTCTCTTTCTGCCCCTCCCCCGTTCATGCTCTGTCTCTCTCTGTCCTAAAAATAAATAAACGTTGAAAAAAATTTAAAAAATTATTAATAATTAAATTATTCTCACTTGAAAAAAGTTAAAAACCAAAGAAATCACTAATGGAGTCCTCTTGTGCTTACATAAAATAAATGTGAAGTATTAGTAAAATACAGAGTTTCTCTTTATTGTTTAAAACAACAAGTAACCCAAAGGAAAATTTGACAAAATACATATTGGGCTTCATAAATGAAAAAAAAAAAATGCAGTTTACTCAAATTGTAATAATGGAATGGTTTTCTAAAATTAATGATAATTACAATACTGACATAGGCTTTTGAACTGCATTTGGCAAAAAGTTAATGAACATTATAATGTGGAAAAAAATCAGTAAAATCCAGAACTAGCCAGAATGAAAAGATCGGATACTTTCATGTGCTGTTGTTTGAATCTTAAAGTAGTATAAACTTTTGGATATTAATTTGGCAGCTTCCACATTTAAAATGTGTATGTCCTGGGGGTGCCTGGGTGGCCCAGTCACTTAAGCTTCAGACTCTTGGTTTCAGCTCAGGTCATGATCTCACAGTTTGTGAATTCGAGCCCCACATCACACTCCCCACTGACAAGTGCCTGGGACTTTCTCTCCCTTTCTTTCTGCTCCTCCCCTGCTCATGAGCTTTCTCTCTTTCTCAAAATAAATAAACTTTAAAAAAAGTAAATAAAACATAAAATGTGTATGTTCTTTGTTCCAACAATTTTACTTTTAAGAATTCTGTCCCACAGAAATACAGTCATTGCTTTTATTTATTACATCATATAATTTAAACAAAACATTTAGTTATGGTGGCTTGGCTGTAAGTGTGCTTTAGCATTTTCACACTGAAATGTGTATTGTGTGTTGTATGTTATAACGTAGTGGTATATAATACCGAGAGAAAGTCAAGTCTCTTCACAAAATTGTTCCAGGACCTTACTAAACTACTAGAAATGCATTGGTAAGGACCCATGGCAGAGATACAATTTAAATGTCTCTGTATGACATTTTAATATGTATTAAAGTTATGCTTTTATCTTTGTAGATAACCAAATTTTCTATATACGAAATATGGGACTTATATAGCATTTTAAAAGAATGTCTGAGGAAACTGAAAAATGACACACAGAAGAATGGGCTTTGTAGCACATGAAGAGGTTTTTTGCTTTCTTGAAGAGCAGAGAACCCCAGGGTTTTAATGTACATGGTATCTATCCCTAGGAAGTATAACAGTTTTTCAGGCTTCAATGTTTCTTTCAATCCAATTAAAGCTTTCTAGAAATCTGGAAAGAAAATGAAAGGTTTAAATGGCTTATCATGGATAAAAAGATTAATGATTTTAAAATCCTAATGCATTCTATATATTAAGGAATAGGTTTTTGAGAATTTTGAATGTGACTATCTCTTAGGGCTTATTACATTTGTGCCTGAATTATATTGTAACACAGACTGAGATTCTGAATTCTTTGAAAGAGAGTCACAGTGCAGGTCTTCATGACTTCTGTCACTGTCTCCTCATTAACAATCTTAAGCACCATTTTACCAAGTTTTCTATACATGGGGAAGAATGTGTAAAATGTCCTGCCTTTTTTCCCCTTCAATTTTCCCTTCAATGATGTGGTAAAGGTTTGTTATTTTTTAAGTTAAGCAGAACACATTTAGTTTTGTTGAAAATCTGTTGGATTCATTTGGTTAGGCTCAAACATAGAATGTGACCTGTACCCCTTTCCTACCACCCAATCTAATATTGAAGCTTTCACAGTTTCTTTATGCTGTTTACCACTACAGCTATTTATGACAGTTCGAGCAAAGGCAAGAAGGAGCCACACTATTTAAGCTCAGGCACCAACTGTTCTCATTCTGAAAACACTAACGGCGAAATTCTTTTAGCTGAGAACCCATACAGGTTTGTAACCTTGATCTTATTTATTATGACACCAATATACTCTTGTCAGAAGAAAAATAACCTATATTTTATATATTCAAGAAGATCTGTTTCAGATGTTTTTGTCTTCATGCTGGGCTCTTTATCATAGATTTCTTTTATAATCCTCATAGCTTTTCTTTCTTGAGATTATTACCCAAATAAAAATATAAGGGTTATTTATAGTACAATCTGAAAACTAATATGTATGATTTCTACTTTATAGTCTCGTATTTGCAATTTTGTACATGCTCATGCTGATAATTATATAACAATTTCAGTATAGTTCCTAATCAAAACCATAAAGACTAGCTTTCTCATATACTTAAAATTTCACATACACTCTCTCACCCACATACACTATTTTCTTACTCTAAATATTATATTGTGCACATATCTTGTGCATATGAATACTGCACTTTCATAAACCTTCTACATATGTCACTAAACATATCTCCAAAGACCCTACATTCTAGAGATAAGCAATTACTCCAAATTTATTGTGAGAAGGTTATGATTTTGCTTTATTGCACTGTGCTTTTAGTATTTTGCAAGGATATTTTCATTTCACTAAGGAAAACAATTCCAGATTACTGTTTTCTACCTAATCAGTTTTTCTCTAGCTATCATTTAATCTTTTCACACCTAACCAGATTATATCAACAGAGTACTTTAAGATTTTGACCTTCCTTTTGGTTATGTAACACTGTACCATGTCTCTTTATTCTCTTAAAAAGAACAGCATGAAATGAATTACCTTGGAGGTGATATCTACATAAGATGATATAAAATAACTTTTGTTATTATTATTCTGACCCTGAGGGCTACAAAGAAGGAAAATATGTTATCACATACTTGTTACTTTGGTTACAACTTCAAATGTTCTGTTTTAGAAGAATTGTCTACCCTTTGGCCATCAAAGTTTTAAATCTCCATTGCAGTGAGTTTGACATAAAACATAATATCCTTCATTTTCCTCCTATCACTGTCACATAGGTAGCTATAACATTCGAATGAAATCTCCAAACAACTAAAACATGATAAATAATTCTTTCAGTTAGACTAACTAAACACTTCATAATTACATCATCTGGGTGACAGATATAAAAGAAAGTTATTGTAAAATAGGTCTTATCACAAAAACTGGTTTGTTTAAAATATTAAATATTTTGTTACATTACCTATAATGCCAAATATAAATCAGTTTTAGTTTCAATCTTATTTATTTATAAATTACATTAACAATCATAATGATTTTATTTAGTTTAAACATTAAAATTTAAAAACTGTTTTGAAAACAAACAGAATCAGAGAATTCTGTGTTTTGAGTAAGGCACAAGATTTCCACTTTTTCATCTATAAAATGGGACTACTATGCACTTAATTGGGATTGTGTGAACGTTAATGAAATCAGTATATGTAAAGCACATAGTGGGTATACAGATACAGTTCTCTCTTCTCTCACATGTTAAGCACATAAAGATTATTTACTTTGGAAAAACTCTTTAGTTCATGAATCTCTGTGCCCTACTGATTCCCTTAACAAACAATGATTTTCCCCATGTAAAAAACAATATGCAGAAAAAAAATAAAAGTACAAATGTGGCCATCATATGTGTTTTTGGAGTTCACAATTTTTGGGAGAACATTCTTCTAAAAAGACAAAATACAATCCAACCTGTGTTATTAACAAACAGATGTGAAATTAAATGGAAGTCAAATGTTACTTCTCAGAAGAGTTGGCATGAAATCTATACTTTAAGATTGATGAGAAGTTTTTAGGTTGAGAATAGGGCTTTTATCTTATTTTATTTTATTTTTTTAGGTATTCCAAATAGAAGGAATAGCATGTGAAAAATATAGAGTTTTAAAGGATATGATAAATCTGGGGAACCATAAGAAACTTAGTCTGGATTTCACCAAGGGAAAGTGGAATAAGTGATAAGAGATGAATTAATATTGGAATATTGAGGCCATTTGGAGGGTATCTTTTCCCAAGGGAAGGTGCTTGGATTGAATCGTGGAAAGTCAATGGAAGTTTAATCGGAAAAGACCAAGAACATATTTGATTTATAGGAAAATAACTGCATTGCTTATATGGACACATTGAAACACAAATTCTCACACCTCTTTATTCCCTTCTATATTGGCTATCCTGACTTCCTGTTATACAGGAAGTAACTGTTATACAGTTACTAACCGTATGAATCATTTAACAATTTAACAAAAAATGCTGCAAAATAACAATTTCTAAAATACCTATTACTGATCATTGTCCTGGTATCTTTACATGTATTAGTACATGCTCCTCACAACAAATCTGTGAAGTAGGAATTACACTTATACTTGTTTTATAGTTGGCAAAATTGAGGCACAGAGTTTAGGTAACCTTTTTAGGGTTTCACAGGTAGGAACATTAATTATTTAACTATTTCAGACGTTTACATAATGTTTACCTAAGGATATCATCTCTTTGGAAATCTTACACAATCTAAGTGTATTTTTAAACATCTGTATTCAACAAAAATTCTGAAAAACGTTAAGATTAAATATCCATGAGGGTAAACACCATACATTTTCTTGAACAAGTAACTAGATGAAATTTGCATGGAAATCAGTGCTTAATATTTATACTTTTAGCTATGATCCACACCTCTATCATATTCTAAGAACAAAGTTTAGATTTTACTGAAAATTAAATTTATTATTTTGATTTTTTTATTCTATTTAATTCACTGATAGTTTATTACATAGAAAAGTATCCATGTCTATGTTTTTGTACTTTTGTTAACGTTTATTTATTTAGAAAGAGAAACAGAGAGATACATATCATATTTATTTCCTGGATGCATTTGAAAGTTTACTTTTCCTCCAGAAGAAAATGACATTCTATTTCTGTAATAGCTGTATTATCACTTTTTAAAAAGTTTATCTATTTATTTTGAAGAGAGAAAGAGAGAAACAGAGACAGAGACAGCATGAGTGGGGAGGGGGCAGAAAGAAGAGGGAGAGAATCCCAACTTCTGATGCAGGGCTCAACCCATGAACTGTGAGATCATGACCTGAACCAAAATCAAGAGTTGGGCACTCAACCAACTGAGACATTCAGGCCCCCCTACCCATATTATCACTTAAAGTAATATTTGAGGGGTGCCTGGGTGGCTCAGTCAGTTAAGTTTCTGACTTCCACTCGGGTTGTGATCTTGCAGTTCATGAATTCAAGCACCACATTGGGCTGTCTGCTGTCGGCACAGAGCCTGCTTTACATCCTCTGCTCCTCTCTCTGCCCCTCCCCTGTTCTCTCTCCCTCTCTCTCAAAAATAAATAAACTTTGAAAAACAAACAAAGTAAAATAATCTTTGACCTATTGTTGGACAGAATAATGGACAGTATTACTTAAAATTAATTCAAATAACAATTAAAAATATTATTCAATATTTATTGTGAACAATACCTTGTGTGGTACCCCCATATTTCTTTTGTAAATTTCCTCTTGGTAGATTTTGACTATTTTTTCGTTATTATATTGGCTCTGATTTTTTATTATATTTTATATTTTATATTATATTTTATATATTTCATTGATTTACTATTTTTAATTTAGGTACAAATATATTACCCCTTTGTCAGATATGCTACCAGTATTTTTTTCAATTTATCATTTGCTCTCTACAATACTTACAGTTTACTTTAATACACGTAAGTTTTAATATTTGAAAATGTAGTCAGAGAGATTAACCTTTATGATTTGATTTTTGGCTTTTCTTTTATGTTTTAAAAATACCATTCCAATCCAAAATTATGTAAGTATTGATCTTTATCTCAGGAGCAATCATGCATACAATATTTTGTCTTCTCCTTATGCCATCTTGAATAATCTGTTTTCCACTGAAATGCCTCATCTTCTTTTTAACTACATATAGCTCATAATATAAACCCTACTCAGCAATACCTCCCCTTCTTCTCTGAAACTCAATGGCCAACCTGCGGTCTTCTACTGACTAAAGTCCATCTCATCCAGGCGGATCATCCTCTTTCTGAAAGCCTCACTGCATTTAATGTTGGTGTTATTCATTACAAAATCATATTAAGGCCATTTAACTTGTAAAATATATATCTTCATCATAACTAAACTATAAAATATTAGATGTCATGACTTTTTATTACATAATTGTATAGCTTCATAGTTAAGCGCAAAGACTTTCTGGATTCCATGATGTTACAACCTGGCTCTATGACATAGTGGCTGTGAAACCGTTAGCAACTTATTAAACCTCTTCCTATTTCAGGTTACCTATTTGGCAACTAAGAATAATAATCAAGACTAAATGAGTTAAGGGGCCCCTGGGTGGCTCAATCAGTTAAGCATCTGACTTTGTTTGGCTCAGGTCATGATCTCACAGTTGGTGGGTTTGAGCCCACCCTGCCCCTCTGTCCTTCCCTTCCTTGTGCTTTTCTCTCACTCTCTCTCTCAACATAAATTAATTAATTAATAAAAAAAGACTAAATGAGTTAATAAGTGTAAGTCTTTAAGAACATTCCTTGACATAAAGGAAACAAAAGATTAGCCATTATTAGATTAGACAGTAGGTGCATACTTTTAGTACAATATTTAACTTATAGCAGTGCATAATACAACTTTAGTCAGTGACTAAAACCTATGTTGAGGTTTCACTGTTTTTTCTTTACAAATCCATGTACAAAAAGTATTGATAAATACATACAACTTTCCCACTAAGACAAGGATATTTCCACCCATTATCCTTTACAGCATCATACTGGAATCCTAGCTAATTCAGTAAGACAAGAAGGAAATGAAAGAACCTGAGATTAGGAAAAAAAAATTGTCTTTGTTTTCAAATGACATAATTGTCAATGAAGAAAACCTAAAATTGGAGCGCCTGCATGGCTCAGTCAGTAAGGCCTCTGACTTCGGCCAAGTCATGATCTCGTGATTCGTGAGTTCAAGCCCCATGTCAGGCTCAGTGCTGACAGCTCAGAACGTGGAGCCTGCTTCCAGATTCTGTGTCTCACTCTCTCTCTTTGCCCCTCCCCTGCTCATACTCTGTCTCTGTCTCTCAAAAATAAATAAATGTTAAAAAAATTTTTTTAAGAAAACCTGAAAGAATCAACAAAAAAACTCCTCAAGCTAATAAGCAATTGTAACAAGGTTGCAGGATAAAGGTTAATATAAAACAGTCAACTACTTTCCCACATAGCAACAATTAATGAGTGGGACTTGATATTAGAAACCCAATGCCATTTACATTAAACTCCCTTCTCCAAAGAGAAATAAATACTTACCCATATATCTAACAGAATTTTGGAGGAGATAATCAAGAAAATGTGACAACCAGTTGATCCTCAACTTGGACTCTGGCAATTAGAGACTCTTTACCCCTTCCCTTGTTATTGAAATATGCTTTCTGCTTGCCTTCTCCATACACAGAAGCTGTTCCAAGGGCACAACTTTGATATAGAAATGTGGTGTTGAGGCTATCTGGACTGTATACATGACTGAACCTAGTTAAGTGTTTTTACAAACTTTAATGATGCTGGTGGGTAGGTGGGAAGATCTACTCATCTCGCAGCCATCCAAGACAAGCCTTACAAGTAACTTCCCTTGTTTATTAAGACTGCCACCTACCAATATGGAGTGGGTTTTCTATTTCTTTGGTCTCTCCCTACCCTCAATGAATGGGGGCCAATTTCAGATTACACCAAGGAAATTCTCAAGGAGTTGGCAAACCAATAGTACAAGATAAATAATAAAAATCTACAAAACTCTGATGAAAGAAACTTTTTAAAAAATCAAATGAAGAGAGATTCTATGTTCATGGATAGGAACATTCAGCATTATTAAGGTGTCAATTATTTTCAACTTGATGTATGGATTCACCACTATCCCAACCAAAATACTGGTAATTTATTTTGTGGATATCATCAAATCAATTCTAAAATTTATATGGAGAAGCAAAACACCAAGAAAGGTAACCAATTTTGAAGGATATAACAAAATTGGAGGACTAATACTACCCGACTTCAAGACTTACTATAAAGCTACAGTAACTAAGGCAGTGTGGTACCGGCAAAAGAACAGACAAAGAGATCGATAAAACAGAATACAGATCCCAAACAGAACCACATAAATACAGTCAATTGATTTCTGGCAAAGAAGCAAAGGCAAAAACTAAAAGTCTTTTCAACAACAGGTGCTGGAACCCTGGATATCCACATATAAAACAGTCAAACAAACAAAATCTAAACACAGACTTTACATTCTTCACAGAAATTAAAAATGGATCACAGACCTTAACTTACAAAACTCCTAGGAGATAACATAGGAAAAAGGCTAGATGACTTTGGTCATGATGATAACTTTTTAGTTACAAACTCAAAGGCACGATCCATGACAGAAACAATTGATAAGTTGAACTGTATTAAAATTATTTTTTCTGCTCTGTGAAAGGGAATGAGATTACAAGCCACAGACTACAAGAAAATATATGTAAGAGATATATGTATTAAAGGACTGTTATCAACAATATATAAAGAACTATCTTTTTTTTTGGTTTTAAGTTTTTGTTTAAATTCCAGTTGGTTAAATGCAGAATAACATTATTTTAATTGTTTCAGGTACAAAGAACTCTTAAAACTCAATCATAAGAGGGGCACCTGGGTGGTTCAGTCAGTTAAGCATCCAACTCTTGACCTCAGCTCAGGTCTTGATCCCAGGGATGTGAGCTCAAGCCCTGCATTGGGTTCAATCATAAGAAAAGGACAAACCTTACTTAAAAAATAGGCAAAAGACATGAATGGACACCTCACTCCAGAAGATAAACATATACATATGGCAAGTAAGCATATGAAAAGGTGCTTCACATCTTGTTATTAAGAAATGCAAATTGAGGGGCGCCTGGGTGGCGCAGTCGGTTGAGCGTCCGACTTCAGCCAGGTCACGATCTCGCGGCCCGTGAGTTCGAGCCCCACGTCGGGCTCTGGGCTGATGGCTCGGAGCCTGGAGCCTGTTTCCGATTCTGTGTCTCCCTCTCTCTCTGCCCCTCCCCCGTTCATGCTCTGTCTCTCTCTGTCCCAAAAATAAATAAATGTTGAAAAAAAATTTAAAAAAAGAAATGCAAATTGAAACAACAATGAGATACCAATACATACCTATTAGAATGATCAAAATCTGGAACACTGACATCAAATTCTGATGAAGGTATGGAGCAACAAGAACTCTCATTCATTGCTGGTGGGGATGTAAAATAGTGCAGCCGCTTTGGAAGGCAGTTCATCAGTCCTACAAAATTAAACATACTCTTACCATGTGATCCAGAAATTGCATTCCTAGGGTCTTACACAAAGGAATTAAAACATATCTACACCAAAATCTACACGCATATGTGTGTGGCAGCTTAATGCATAAATGCCAAAACTTGGAAGCAACTAAGATATCCTTCAGTAGGTGAATAGATAAACAAACTGTGGTATATCCAGATACTAAAATATTATTTAGTGCTGGAAAGAGTTAATAAATCATCAAAAATTATGGTGTAAACTTGAATGCATATTACTAAGTGAAAGAAGCAAATACGAAAAGCCTACATATTATGTGACTGAAACTATATGGCATTCTGAAAAGGCAAAACTATGAGACAACAAAAAGATCAGGGATCACTGATAAAAGATTAGTGGGGAGGGAAGTATGAATAGATGAAGCCGAGGGTTTAGGGCAGTGAAACTATTCTGTATCATGGTATGATGGTGGATGTATGTCAACACACAATTGTCAAGACCCATAAAAGGTACAGTGCCCAAGAGTGAACCCTGAAGTAAACTATTAACTTTGTGGAATAATTATGTGTTAACATAGATTCATGAATTGTAACAAATGTACCACTCTGGTGTAGGATATTGATAGTGGAGTCAACTATGTATATACAGAGAAGGGGATCAGGGAATATAAGGGAATTCTCTGTATTTTCTGCTTAATTTTGCTATGAATTAGTCTATTTAAAAGGAAAAGAATACACATATACATGTGTGCATGCGCAAACACACATGAAAGCATATTAAAAATAAAATAAAAACTTTGAAATATATAGGCATCATTATGACAGTTATTTTTCTTGTACTTGGTTGTATAGCTAATGACTATTTTTCTAACTTTTATAACTAACACAGTTATTAAAAACGGATATATTTCTAGTCAGTCTAATTATAAGAGTTTTCATTTTATTTTCTATTTTTAAATAATCATTGTTGCGGAAGTTCCAAATTCTAAGTTGGTTCTGTGGCCACAGTTTCTGAAATATGCTGTAAAATAGTCATTTGTCTTTCTTCAGTATCTTTTCTTCACGCTGTTCTCCTTGAGATAAATGACAGATTCTCCCAGTTTTGTAGGTAAAACAGATTTTGAAAACAAATTTTTTAGAACCATGTACTTCAAGCTGGTTTAGTAATAGAGTCCCTATATTCTTATAACATTAATTACAGTTTTAACTTTTTAAATTAGTAATAAGTGTATATAAGAATGAAATGTGGACCACTTCACTAACCACTAAATGGTTGATTTAACACTTGTTGATGTAACACTGTTGATTTCTGTTTAGAAGAGATTTAAATATCGAGATTATCAGAACAAGCCATAACATTAAATGACTGCAAATGAAAAACCCTGGGATATGCTGAAGAATGCAGGTATACTGTGCAAATTACCCCTTTTAACAACAAGCTATTGAAGATATATAGTTTGCAACTATCTAATAATTTTTGAAAAAAATTACAAATATACTCTGTTTCCACCATGGTTGTAGCCAATATGTTTACATCAGATACCAATAAAGACAGAGATTCTTACACTAATAGAGCTTAAATTATTGCAGAAGGACATAAAAATAGTGATAAAGATAATGACTGACCAAATTTTATAGTATACTGGAAGGTGATAGGTATGATGTCTATGAAGTTTTTCATGTTTATTTCTCTGCATTTTACTCCTAGAGATGGAAGAATGTAAAACTATATATCAGCATGTAATGCCTACATTCCTTTCCTCATTGGAAGTTCTTATTCTAGTAAACTGTTTTGAATTATAAGAACAACAAAATAAATCATCTGCCAATATAACTCAATTATTTTTTGTTACTTTTAAAAGGCAGTTTTTATTTTTTCAGTCTCAAGAACACTATTTTAATATATTATAAAAGATGATAGGCTATGAAGTATGACAATTTTGCTTTTATACTACATGAACTTTCTATACTTAATAGCAGATAAACTTTATTAAAACACTAGTGCTACCTTATTAAAATATAGGTAATACCAGGGAATATTTCATTGCAATGTGGTTATTCTTTACCTATTTCCTTGTCCCAAACCATATTGAGCAACTTTCTATATGTCAGCAACATGGATGGGTTTAAATGGTGTTTGTGGAAGGTAAGAGAGACTAGACTTAAAAAGAAATAGTATATCCTGATAGTATTTGATTTCTCTTCTTGGTGCTGGGAAGCTTTAAGATACTTCAGTTTACCTTCATTATTAATACCTAGGGACAATAAGACTCTTATACAAAGTGGAAACACCCAACACTGGATCATTTCATCAGAAGCATTCCAAAATGACAATCTGAGGCTGTACAAATAATCCCACTCTTTAATTATTGAACTAAAATCCATGCTGTAATATAAACAGTAGTATTACATTTTCAGTAAAAATATATGAAGTAGATTAGCAGTCATAAAAAATTCCCAACATTCACTGATATTAATCCTCTGAAAATATGTATTTTAATTTTATTACACAAAATATATATAATTATGAACACAAATAATGAATTAGTCAACAGAAGTGAATTTCATTATTGTCATAGTGTTGTATCACACAATAAAGAAAGATTGTTTTTATTAGGGCTTAGTCTTCAGAAGGTTCTTGTTGTTTGGGATTCCCTTGAAAATGCAATATAGTATCTAGGGATTTTCCCTTACTAATTTAGAAATACCTCCAACCATATTTCCTTATCTTCCTTGGGTATTTTGTGCTTTATCCAGATGAAATGTTTTTCTTTTTTTCCTTCTTAATACTTGATTTTTTTCTTTTGTGGTGTACTGAACCTAAGGTTATTCGGTATGTTTCTTACCTCTTGATGTTCAAATCTTTGTGTAAGCCCCTCTTCTAGTGTGGTCTTGATCTGTCACTTGTTTTTAACCAATAGAATATGGCAAAGGTGATAGAATGCCATTCCATGACTGCATTATATTACATAAAACTGTTCTGCCAGCTCTCACTCTCTTCCTGGAATTTAAGAATAAACTGCCATGTTTTTGTTTTGTTTCGTTTTGTTTTTTGTTTTGTTTGTGTGCTATTTTTTATTTGAGAGAGAGAGAGAGAGAGAGAGAGAGCATTGAGAGCAGGGGAGAGGGAAAGAGGGAAAGAGAAAGAGAGAATCCCAAGCAGTTTCCACACTCAGTGCAGAACCTGACATGGCACTTGGTCCCATGACCCTGGGATCAGGACCCGAGCTGAAATCAAGAGTTGGACACTCCACTGACTGAGCCTCCCAGGTGCCCCCAAACTGCCTTGTTTTAAATGGCTTATGGAGAGGGTCATATGGCAAGGAATTGCAAAAGACAGCAATTTCTTACGATCATCCTCCATTTGACAGCCTTCATGAATTCAGAGTCCACAATCATAGGGCCTTTAAAAAACTATTTGCCTATGTGAGCTTAGAATTGGATTACTCCCCAGTTGAGCCCCTAGATGAGGACACAGCCTGGCTGACTACAGCCTGTTAGACCCTGAACGGAGGACCCAGCTAATGCCATGCCCAAACTCCTAAAGCACAGAAAAGGAGATAATAAATTAATGTTCTTTCAAGCCACCCAGCAAATATGCATTACTTGTCATAAAACATAGAAAAGTAATACACTTCCCCACCACTATATTTTCATGCAGATTCCACGGTCTATGTTAACTTTCTGTCCTATATATACAAATCAAAAACTTAAATTAAACACCATGGTCTACATTAAGTCTTTGTTGATTTCTGTTAATGTTAAAAAACTCTATTTTCTTAAAAGCTCCATAATATTTTACTAATTCTGAATATTAAACGTTTTATTGAGTAAATATAAAATTTCAAAGATGGTGCCAGATCTTGGAAATACAATCACACTCCCTAGCATTAAAGATCTCAAAAAGTGCTACAAATACAGTAATAATTAACTACTTGCTAATGATTATATTTGTGATATAACCTTATTTTATATATTTAAAATTAAATATCAATATTTTAATATTCATTTTAGTTCTTTAAAAGTGTTTCTTAATTTTGCATGGGTTGGGTTTGTTTTTATATAATGCATACCCCTAAAAGGAAACACGTGCTTAAAATAATAAGCATATAATTTTTAGAGGGATCGGGTAATCCATTTCCATGGATTTGATGTTAAGAAGTATAACTATCTTGGGGCGCCTGGGTGGCGCAGTCGGTTAAGCGTCCGACTTCAGCCAGGTCACGATCTCGCGGTCCGTGAGTTCGAGCCCCGCGTCGGGCTCTGGGCTGATGGCTCAGAGCCTGGAGCCTGTTTCCGATTCTGTGTCTCCCTCTCTCTCTGCCCCTCCCCCGTTCATGCTCTGTCTCTCTCTGTCCCAAAAATAAATAAACGTTGAAAAAAAAAATTAAAAAAAAAAAAAAGAAGTATAACTATCTTACAAAAAGAATGTACATAAAATATTACTCTTGCGGTTAGCATGATTATACCATGTACGTTACAGTGAGAAAGATGAAAACTACAGCTTCAATTAGTTCATTAAAAATAATTTTTTTAATGTTTATTCATTCTTGAGAGACAGAGAGAGACAGAGCGTGAGTAGGGGAGGGTTAGAGAGAGAGGGCGACACACAATCTGAAGCAGGCTCCAGGTTCTGAGCTGCCAGCATTGAGCCTGGCGCAGGGCTCAAATTCAGGAACCACGAGATCATGACCTGAGCTGAAGTCGGACACTTAACCCACTGAGCCACCCGGGTGCCCCTAGATTTACTTCATTTTCATTCTCCATAAATTAAATATTAAAAAGACAAAGTGTCTTTGCCATATGATAAATTGTAAAAAGACCGCCCATTTCACATGATTTTATAAACACACAGAAAACTTCAAGCCTATAATGATTGAAGCAGTGAAAGCTCAAGCCAGGATATGTAAGTTTTTAAAAATTTTTAAAGAAATCTTCTTCCTAAAATAAAAGGTTCATAGAATTATTCAGAAGTCATTTAGAGCTCTCAGCATTGAAGATAAAATTTGAAAGCTTATGTTTTTATAAGTATGGTTTATTGTGGAAGTAATTGGCTTTTCAAACTTTTATTTAATTTATTAAAAAATATTTCCAGTGTCATTTTAATTTTTTTTATCCCCTTAAATTTTTATTTGGAGATACATATTTGTCCAAATACAATTTTCCAATACATATAATCATACATATATAAGCACTTTTCATGGATATATCCTTATGACTGGGAAAATCTTACTCTATAAATGTTTATAAATGTGTACATGTATATATATGTGTATATAAAAGTATACATTCTTAAAATATATTTGCAAAAACATGGTCATATTATGCACACTACTATGTCCATCTTGTTTTCATTTGAATATATATATGTGTGTGTATAAAAGACAAATATATATGCAGAAATATATGTACATACTGTAGATATATACATATGTACCCAATATATACACATATGTGTGTATATACATATATGAAAATTTACATATTCATATATAGGCTTATCTTATTCTTTTAAACAACTTAGTAGTATCATATATTATAAATATACATAGTTATCAGCTGATCAAAACTTTTGATATCTTCAGAATTCTGCTAAATACATAAGCAAAAATCATTCTGATTTATGGCTAGTGAGCAAATATATCTATTAATACAAACTAATAAATGTGAATTTGCTCGGTGAAAGGGCATGAGAGTGTGTAATTTGCATAAATATAATCAAATTTTTCTTTAAAGATGTGGCAACTAATTAACTCTTTTACCATTGCCCCAAGAATTGATGATCCAAGAAAGACTTAACCTCTACTACCTCAAGAACTTAGAGCCAGCACTGCTAACAGACACTGGACATTGGATGCTGCCACTAGATCCATTACCAAATTTATCTCTGCCAATGAGATTTAGCTTTTGACACACCATTCATCCACATAATGCAGGTTCCTTAATCACGCTGTTTCTATTCAAAGTCTACAGTGAGTATATTTGACTGACAAAATCATTGTCAAGTTGTAAGTGAAGTTAGTAAGGTGAATATCTACTGTGATTAACTCACTTATTAATTATATCATAGTGTTGCATACGCTCAAAATATAAAAAGGATTTTTTAAAATATACAAATGTCCACATTATGTCTATTCATTGATTTATCTATATATCTATACCTATCAATACAATACGAGACTTTCTCCAGTATGGAAGATATAGGTATACATAAAGACATAGGCATGTACACAAAGTCTTAATTATTATATATGGAGAGAGCCACACATTACATCATTACATGTATATATCTACACATCACATATATGTATATATATCTGCACATTGCATAAATATATCTTATAATAATATTATATATATTACATATGCAATATTTTCGTGATGTTTTCACAACAGGTAAGAAATCTGTGCTACTTTTTGATATAGGAGAAGTAGGAAAATCAAACCAGGTATACAATAAGTTTATTTTGGGATACTTACACAATATACCTAAGTAAAAAATACCCATATGAGTTTGGATTAATTTAGCAAATATAAAATTCATAAAAATAAAAGGTCTAAAAGTTGACTTCAGACACACAACGATTATGTTGTACTCACCATTATGGAGTGCAGTAGAACTAGTATTGTGGGTTATGATTGACTCAGAATAAAACCTTAGAATAAAACCTACAGCATTTGGGGGCACCTGGGTGACTCAGGTAAGTGTCTGACTTTGGCTCAAGTCATGATCTCATAGTTCATGAGTTCAAGCCCCATGTTGGGCTCTGTGCTGACAGCTTGGATCCTGGAGTTTGCTTGGATTCTCTGTCTCCCTCTCTCTCTTCCCCTTCCCCACTTGTTCTCTCTCTCTCTCTCTCTCTCTCTCTCTCTCTCTCTCTCTCTGACTCTCTCTATCAAAAATAAATAAATAAACATAAAAAAAGAAACTGCAGCATTTGAAAAGCTGCAAAAGAGAATGATGTACTAAAAATATTAAGGGAGAAGAGCAGGAGGACTGGAAAGAAAATAGTCACTTTAAAGAAAGTAAAAACAAAAGAAACACAAAAATGGTTAATAGTGTTAAAAATTCTCAGGAGAATACAAATATATAAGGATAGAAAATTTTTCATTTTAAGTTTGCTACTTGTGTGATAAGGGATATATTTACAAAAGCAGTTTAATGGAACAGAAATCCGTGCCTTGAATAGTTACTGTATCTGAAGAAGTAGAGGAGGCAAGTATAAGGTAATCTTTCTAGAAGTATGTATGTAAGGGTAAGCAGGGTGGTAGACCAGTTGCCAGACTAAGGAGAGGGTAGCTCTTCTATTTGTTGGTATGTATGTATTTTGAAAAGTGGTATTCCTGCATATATCTGCATAATTTCTATGTCTAAACTAAAATGTCCAGACAGAGAGTGAAGTTTAAGGCATAAGACCAATGTTGACTAACATTTCGAGAAATGTCCTGTTAGAAACGAGAAGAGAAAGTGCTTCAGGTGTATATAAAAGGGGAAAAAATTTCTGATTATTTTTGGGAAAAACTTTACAGAAAGAAAATAATCAAATATATTTATATTTTTAAAAGGTATATACTTTCTGAGTTGAGAATGGCGATAGAGAGAAAGGCATGCCTGCCTGGAGGAGATACAGGTAATATATCAAAATTTCATCTAGGTCTGTTTCATATTTTGATTTCTTTGGGCATAATTCCTCTGTTCACTTTCAGCTTTTCCTCCTAAAGAACTCCCATTTATTTTGTAAAAGAGGAATAAGACATCATTTCCTCCTAAAAACATTTCCCTCTATATCTTCTTCTTCTTCTTCTCCTCCTCCTCCTCCTCCCCCTCCTCCTCCTCCTCCTCCTCCTCCTCCTCCTCCTTCTCCTCCTCCTTCTTCTTTTAAAGAGAGAGAGAATGCATGCATGAGCAGGGAGGGCCAGAGGGAGAGGGAGAGAGAATCTTAAGCAGCCTCCACACCCAGCACAATGTGGGGCTCAATCCCACAATGTGAGATCATGATCTGAGCTGAAATCAAGAGTCAGAGGCTTAACCAACTGCACCACCCAAGTGACCCTACCCCTCTATATTCTTAACACTTCAAATGAAATAGATCTCATCCCTTATTTGTTCCGATTTCACTCCATTATACTCCATTGTATTTACCAACATTTTCATATATTTTTGTATATATTATATAATTGCCCAGGTTCTGAAATAATTTAGGGATAAAACAAAAATTGGTGGACTCTCTAATTCTCTGCAGCCCAAGTTTCAATAATAAGGTACTGTCCTTATTACTGATAGGTTTTTCTAATTTGTGTATGTAATTTACTATTAAAGACTTATTGTTCCTTAAGAATGACAACACTGGGGGCGCCTGGGTGGCGCAGTCGGTTAAGCGTCCGACTTCAGCCAGGTCACGATCTTACGGTCTGTGAGTTCGAGCCCCGCATCGGGCTCTGGGCTGATGGCTCAGAGCCTGGAGCCTGCTTCCAATTCTGTGTCTCCCTCTCTCTCTGCCCCTCCCCCGTTCATGCTCTGTCTCTCTCTGTCCCAAAAATAAAAAAGAAAAAAGAAAAAAGAAAAAAGAATGACAACACTGGTCTTAGGCAGACTTCAGCCTCTCTATTCTTCAGTCATTCATCAACCCCTCAAATAGAGAATTTTCCTAAATGAGTCAGCAGAATGTATTTATTTTTTTATATGCAAAGAGTTTTTATATACAATAAAAGTACATCAAGAATGTGAGCTTCCTATTCTCCACATGGCATCATCTTCCCTCCAGTCACTGCTGAGGCTTCCATGACCTAGGGAGTAAGTACCCCTTCATAGCAGACCAAGGTCAAAATCCATTGTATGCTTAAACTTTAAGTTACCTCTCTATATGATACGAGTCCAAAGCAGGTCAAAGTATTCTCTACAAACAACCAAGGTCAAAATGTAATGTCTTTATGTTAAATCTTTATGTCTATGTGTAGATGCTACTGGGTGAAGAGTTGTGATTAGATGATTTCTGTACAATTTCTCCTCTTAAGTTTTCATCAGTAAATCAAAAAGAAGTTTGTCAACCAAGAGTGGGATAAGAGAGGAGTTCTTTATTGTTTGATGAGAATAATAAAGTATTGAGAGGAAAAAGTAAGACACTAGCATCCACATTTCCTGTTTAATTTTTAATATTCCCCTGCAATGTGTTAAATGTTGGCATCTTCCCCAAAAAGGAAAGGGTCTTATCTCTTCATAAAACTTGTAGCATAGAGAAGTACAATTTTGAGCAATGCTCAGGCAGACCTATTATAAAAAAATATTAAAGTAGTGGTTTAGGCAGAAGGAATATGGCCCCAGAGGGAAATATAGGAAGAAATGAAGAACAATGGGTATGGTAACTATACAATTAAATCTAAATTAATATTTGCTTAAAACTAAAAAAGAAGTAATGTCCTCTATGATTTATATACAGAGATAGAAATTGAATTAATTTAAAAAATTACATAGGGGCGCCTGGGTGGATCAGTCGGTTGGGCATCCGACTTCGGCTCAGGTCATGATCTTGTGGTCCGTGAGTTCGAGCCCCACGTCGGGCTCTGTGCTGACAGCTCAGAGCCTGGAGCCTGCTTCGGATTCTGTGTCTCCCTCTATCTCTGACCTTCCCCCATTCATGCTCTGTCTCTATCTCAAAAATGAATAAACGTTAAAAAAATTTAAAAAATAAATAAAATAAAATAAAAAAATTACATAAAAGTGGAGAGGGGCAATGTGTTTTAAGGACCTAATAATATCTGAGATGTGGTAAAATTTCTCATTTAAATGAGAGTCTAATATGTCAAGGATTCATGTTGCTAGGGTAACATTCAAAGAGTAATTAAAGAGTGTATGTTTGTATTAACAGTAATCCCAAAGGAGCTAATAGGAGAGACAAAGAATATAAAATAGTTGAGACAAACTAAAGACAAACATAAGACAGTAGACATAAAGCCAAATATGACAGATAACAATGTATGCTAAATGAATTAAACATTCTAATTGAGACAAAACTTGTCTGTCCCAATGTATCCTTGATTAAACCAGATCACAGAACTAATATACATTTTCCATTGTTCTTTACAAACATCTTTTTTTTTTTGCTTAATTTTCTGTTTACTCTTTTCTCTGTGGAGATTCACCACCACATGATGATAAGTTTGATGGAAATTATCAAAAGAAATAGTTACATGATATAATGCCAAGTGATAGAGGTATTCAAAGATTTTGACTCAAAGCAGACTGACTCCATGTAATCAAAATTCGATTGTTCAATGATACACAGATTCACCAGTTATCATTAGGAAAAAAATGTCAAAGTAAAAACTGGACCATGCGTGGTGCATGTGGGTGGCTCAGTCAGTTAAGCGTTGACTCCATCTTGGCTCAGGTCATGATCTCACGGTTCGTAAGATTGAGTCCTCTGATGGAGCTCCACACTGACAGCATGGAGCCTGCTTGGGATTCTCTCTCTCTCCCTCTCTCCCTCCCCCCTCTCTCAGCTCCTCCTGCCCCTTGTGTGCACTCTTTCTCCCTCTCTCAAAAGTAAACAAACAAACAAACATGAAAATGATTGGACCATGCATGATATTCTAGTGGGGCCATTCTCTCAGTCACCCCAGATTTGAGATTCTGGTCCCGTTACCCCCTTATCATACACAAATAAGTGGCACAAGATGATCGAACACATTCCTGAGAATCTACTCCCAGCCAGGGAGAATCGACGGTCCATCAGTAGGCCATCCCTTGGCAGATTTCAACCCTGAGTTATGGTTTAGCTCATCAAGCTACTCTACCTTTTTCTGAGCTTGTGTGCTGAATCATTGATAGACTTTTTAACTTCCTCTTTGTCTGATATACAAAGTTCCTTTATAAAAGCCTGATAATTTTATCCTTCAAACTGTATTATACCTACACTTCCATTTTGCGGAATAAACTTAGTTCTTTTTTAAACTCGTCCTACTTGCAGGTTTGCTCTTCCTCCGTTCTCTGTCATGTGCTGTCAGAGAAATCCTGCTTATACCTGTTCTGTTTGTCTCTGCTCATTCTATCTCATCTCATTGGATCTTGTTGCCTAGAAAATAAATTCAAAAATTCTTTTTTTCCTGACCGTGATTCTATTTATACTCAGCTTTCAATCTGCTTTATCATTTTTGTAGTTTTACTTCTCACTATACTCCTCCATTTCACCAATGATCTGTGTAAGTTGGAAATAAAAAAGAGTATGTTTCCTTTACTAGTTGGACAACATTCTGATGCTGTAACAGACAAACTCTCAAACATCAGTGGCATAATACATACACAGATTATTTCTCACTCATATACTGTCCATCATGGGTATTCACTAAAATGGTGTTTGCTAACCAGATGCATCACGCAATCAATCAGGATAATTCCATTATGGGGCTCCATATTTTCTATGGCTTAGGAGTCTTTTGCTCCCAGTAAGAATATGGAACCGAGGAAGGGAGCTTTATGCAAGGGCCCGGAAATGCTCTCCAGGTTAAAACTCAGTAATACAGACACAGTCATCTGCCAAGGAGGCTGGCGTGTAGTTGACTCTTGCTGAGTACCAAGGAAGAATAAGACACTATTTCTATAAACACACGTCATTTTTGACACAAGGCAATGTTCTATTTTCTTTCCATAAAATATTCTTCTTTTTAAATCCCTCCCTAATATTCTCTTACTATGATTCAACATCCAACCTCATCACTTTCACCGAATTTATTTGATACCTCTAACAAAGTAATCTAAAATTTATCTTTATATACATATCTTTCCTAATAAATTTTATTTTTCCTTAGGTCAAATATTGTATTAGAGTTAGTATTCAAACCCATAAATTTTTTAGTTTATGTGTTTATACATAGCAGATGTACAATAAAAATGCTTATTGAATTGATTAATTATTCATTATTCCTCCCTAAAACCAGAATTCTTCCAGGCATATCAGAGAGATACCTGTTTCAACTAATTATTTTTAAATGTTTGTTAATGCCCAAATAATTAGTAAAAATTTAACAAAAATTCAACACATCCTGAACAAAAATAATCTCTTAGTTATAATATATTTTTCTTCCCACAAATGAATTGGCCACTAAACATTTCATAAGGCACTTAAAAAATTCCCATTCATTCTTGTTCCAGTTTTTTAATTAGTTTCTGCCACTTTTGTTTTCTTCAGTTAATTTAACTCTCAGCATATTGCAGCAATTATTGCTGCCTACTCAAGCACATTTGTAAAATTGCTACATATTATGAATATTCATACTGATACATTAAAGTTAAAGTAAAATTGGCCGGGAAAGGACTTGTACCAGAACATTTACCATTAGACTGGTGTCTCATACATAAAACGTAATGATTGACTATTACACACACATACACACATACACACACACACAATTTATATATGCACAAATATAATTAAAAGGTATTAACACAAACTTGTAAATATTAACATTATCATTCAAAGAGAGTTTCCAGAAAGTATACTTTAGTTAATGCCATGACATTAACTTTTAAATGAATGTTGTTAATTGTCCCCTTAGATGGCTCCATTTGCTATTGAATAATAGAATGGAAAGCACAGTGAAATTGAGAACATTTTCATATAAATGAGTATTTAGCAAAACTAAAAACTTGATTCAGAATGTGAGCAGGTATTTTGAAGATGCTATTAAAGATTTGAAATATGATTATTAGGAGGAAGCTCAATTAAATCTGTTTTTCAAAAGATATGTTATTGATAGAAGAAACATGACATCTAGTAAATAAAATCAAATATACACTCATTTTTTGAAAGGTTAATTTCTAACAAAAGGTATAGCTGGTTAGAAGAATAAGGGAATTTGGTGTGTGTAAGAGAATTCACTAGGACAATTAATATCAAAAGCTTATAGTGTTAACAAACTAGAAACTACATGGTGTGGAGTTTCAGGAAAGGAAGTTTGGGAACAAAATATAGAGAGCCATATATCATATGTTAGTGTTGTTTTGTTTGCTTGCTTGCCTTTTGACCAATAATCATTTAAAAGTAGATACAATTATAAAATGTTAAGCATAAAGATATAACAATCACATTTGTGACAAGAGAACCAACTGTGGAAGAAATGAGAGTCAGAAAAAAACTGAAAGGCCTACAAATATAGCAATATTAATAAACGTTCAAAATAATAAATCCCTAACTGCTATTAATGGGAATTGTCAGGCAGAAAATGGCATTATAGATTGAAAAGAATAATTGTGAATTGATAACAGGTCTGAAATTGGATAATAGCATCAGCATTAATATTTTTAACTAGATAAAAAATTGGGAATTAAAAACAGGTTTGGGTAAACTCTTGTTGGTCTCACTGAAGTTACTGCAGATCATCAAGACTGAACGTCTGGAAGGTTGTCAGTAATAAAGGATTTTTTGCCAATGGGATAAATAAGCTAAGATTAGAAGTGTAGTTGTAAGAGAGTTCAACATAACATTTAATTTACAAAATGTAGGTATGGTTGGAATTGAAGGGCTAAGTTTGTAAAAGAAAAAAAACTTAGAATGGAATTCTTGGGAAACTGACGTTTTAGAGAAAATTTAGAGGAAAATAAAAGGGTATAAATAAACCAATGCATCCACACAATGGGATCTTATTCAGTACTAAAAAAACATGACCTACCAAGCCATAAAAAGACATACAAGAACCTTAAATGCATATTACTAAGTGAAAGAAGCCAATCTGAAAAGTCTACATACTGTATGATCCCACCTAATTGACATTCTGGATAAGGCAAAACTATAGAGACAGTAAAAAGATCAGTGGTTGTCTGGGATAGGTGGGGAGAGGTGAATAGGCCAGCACAGAGGGTTTTTAGAGCAGTGAAAATACTCAGTCTGATGTTCTTACACATTTGTCCAAAGCCATAGGATGTACAACACCAAGAGCAAACCCTAAGGTAAACTATGAACTTTGGTGATTATAATGTGTCACTGTAGGTCATTCTTAAAAAAAGAAAAAGGGGTGCCTGAGTGGCTCAGTTGGTTAGGCGTCTGACTTCAGCTTAGGTCACAATCTCATGGTTGGTGAGTTCGAGCCCCACATTGGGCTCTGTGCTGACAGCTCAGAGCCTGGAGCCTGCTTTGCATTCTGTGTCTCCCTCTTTCTCTGCCCCTTCCCCAATTGTGATCTGTCTCTCTCTGTCTCTCAAAGTAAATGGTAAAAAAAGTTAAAAAAAGGGGCACCTGGGTGGCGCAGTCGGTTAAGCGTCCAACTTCAGCCAGGTCACGATCTCGCGGTCTGTGAGTTCGAGCCCCCCGTCAGGCTCTGGGCTGATGGCTCGGAGCCTGGAGCCTGTTTCCGATTCTGTGTCTCCCTCTCTCTCTGCCCCTCCCCCGTTCATGCTCTGTCTCTCTCTGTCCCAAAAATAAATAAACTTTGAAAAAAAAATTTTTTAAAAAGTTAAAAAAAGATTACTTATAATAATAATATAAAATAAAATAATATAATATTTATAATAATTTATAAAAAATAGAAATATTTTTAAATATTTTAAAAGAGTATATACTGAATTGCTGAGTAGAGAAAGGAAGTGAGGGTGTCTAAGGGAGACATTTCAAATGTGAAGAAACAAAAGTAAGAACAATGTTTCTGTTTTCCTTTGCAAATTCACCTGTTGCTTGTATAACACAAATGACATAAGTTCAAAAGGTTTTTAAAATGTTCCAAAACATACAAGGGCACTGAGTACAGTAGCTAATCATAGACTCAGACTCTCTGGGCACAAATTTCAGTCTCAACTGTCTTAACTTTGTCTCTGCAGGCAAATGGTTAGCTTCTGTAAATTTTTGTTTCCTCATCTATAAAATGAAGATAATAATCACATTTATCTCATACAGATGACCTGAATATTAAATAAGTAAAATAAGTATTCAAAAATGTGATTTGTTTCTTATAATATATAAAATATTTTTGTATAAATAAGTATTCAAGATGTTAACATTACTGTAATGCATGAAGTGTAATTCTGAATATTTAAGCACTGCTTAACACTGCTCTGCCTCAAATTATCATTATCAATCTATCTATCCATCTATCGATCAATCTATCTATGTTTGCCTGTTATATATCTCAGCTAAATGTCACCTGCCTGGCTAAACAAAATAATTTATTTTCTAAAATCATAACATTCTTCTTATCTATTCATAATACTTATCATAAGCTATAAATTTCTTATGTTTTCCTTATTTATTGTTTAATTCTTGAACTCTGCCACTCAAACTATCTTTATAAGAAAATGAAGGAAGAATATCTTGTCACTACCCATATAAATTTTGCCCAGAGTGAACACTTGGCATATTTAGTTCCATAAATAAATACAAGTATACAAGAGGGAGGCAGAATTCTTCTTTTAGGGGATTGCATTATTGTCTTCACTTATTCACCTTCCTGTCTCCACTTCTTTTGTCATAAGACAATGTATACCTGCCTATGAAAAGAGTAGAGTATATTTTTCCACCTCATTACTTGGTATGCAGCTTGTGACTTGCTTGGGCCATTAAAATCAGACTGGTCTGACAGTATGCTAGTTCTCAGCCTAGTTCTTAAGACACCTTGTAATTTTTCAATTTCAAGTGAAAAGTCTCTGCCATCACCTGGAATCTTTTTAAGGACATACATTTTGAAGTGAAGGTAGACGCCAGGATTTTGGCTTCAGCAACTGGAAATGTGGGGTAACCAACAACTGATTTGAGAAAGACTGTCAGAAGAGTAGGTTTCTGGAAGGAGCTATGGAGCTCCAATTTAAAGATGTTGGTGGGTATGCCTATCATATATCCAAATGGAAATGTTGAGGAGGCAGAAGGGTATTCATGAGTTTGAAGTACTTGAGAAAGAACCTGTCACCATGTATTTTCAACATCACCTCCTACAAGTTTTCCTGTTGCTTACTAATTGCTGTAATAGGACTCCGTAAATGATAGGCAGTTAGTCCTAATAGTGTGTAATCATTATAACTCTTATAAAATGACATTTCATATGGCATTGCTGCTAAGAAATGGAACAAGATTTTAGCTTAGGCTTTTTCATTTCAGTTCTGTGTTTTCTCTAAATCTCCAAGAATTTGTGTGATATGGATTACTTAATGTTCTTGTTGTTCTTTCTCCCTCCCCTGCCCCCACCCTATACTAGTGCCCTTTAGTCTTCGCAGAACATTTAGCTCCTTGGGAGACTTCAATGGTCACCAGGGCGTATCCACTTTATGTGACCCAAACTGATGCTGTGCAAACTGCCTCATTGACTTCTGTCTAGTTTCTTCTATTTATTTCTCATGGTGATTTTACATGAAAATAGTTACTTATTCTTGAACCTCAGCTGATGAACTTGCGTGAACTGACTCAGTCAACAAGTGTTCCTGGTCCTATTTCCTGAGGCTGGGCTCTGTTTCAAAGTCGTCGTCCACATTTTCTCATTTACAAACAACTGTAATTAATGACCAGTCTCATCTGAAAGTAGACACAACACACTTAGGGATCTGGACATTAGGCTTTCTCCACTCTATAGGTTGAGGCTCTCAGGACTGGACCTAGTTGAAAGTATATTTAAGTTTTTTTTTTTAATATTTATTTTAGTTTTGAGAAAGCACCAGTGGGGTAGGGGCAGAAAGAAGGAGACAGAGGATTTGAAGTGAGCTCTGTGCTGATAGGCTGAAAGCAGAGAGCCCGATGTGGGGCTCAAAGTCACAAACTGTGAGATCATGATCCAAGCTGAAGGTGGATTTTTGACTGAGCCACCCAGGTTCCCCAAAAGTATATTAAGGTTTTGAAGAATGATAATATACAAGAAAAAATAAACTACCCACCTGATAGGACTTTTGGAATTTAAAAGGAGAGGAGGTACACTGTTGATGAGAATATAAAATGTTACAGCTGCTATGGAAGATAGTATGGAGGTCCTAAAAAAAAAAAAAAAAAGAAAAGAAAAAGTAAACTAGTACTATCATATGATTTAGCAATCCCAGTGATGGGTATTTGTCCAAAAGAGTTGAAATCAGAATCTTAAAGAGAGATCTGCACTCCTATGCTCATTGTAGCATTGTTCACAATAGCCAAGATGTGCAAGTAACCTAAATGCTCATCGATGCATGAATGATGAAAAGAATGTGCTATATACATGCAATAGAACATTTAAAACCGTAATCAATAAATCACGTCATATGCAACAACATGGATGAACCTCGAGCACATTATATTAAGCAAAATAAGCCAGTCACAGAAGGACAAATACTACATGATTCTACTTCCATGAAATACCTGTAAGAGTCAAACTCATAGAATCAGAGAGTAGAAAGGTGGTTGTCAGAGGCTGGAGGAATAGAGAAAGGGGGGTTGTTAATGTTAATGCTGTGTAACATTTCAGTTATGCAAGATGTTTAAGTTCTAGAAATCTGTTGTACAACATTGTGTCTATTGTTAACAGTACAATATTGTGCACTTAAACATTGTTGAGAGGGTGCATCTCATTGTAAGTGTTCTTACAGTAAGAAGAGGAGACTGTGTATGTAAATCAAGAAGCATGCTTGTAGTTATAGCTCCTTTCACTCCTTTGTTTCTTGTGGGCTTAGTTTAGTACTGTCTCCTCAATTTGGAGAGAGAATATGGCACCCTTGTTACCTTTTTCAAACTGACCAGCCCTGCCTTGGAAATCACCTGGTATTATGTCAGCTGGATAATGGGCAGGTAGTATGTACAATGAAATTTACGTATTTAAAAGGGAAATAATAAAAGTTCTTATGGGAATGGGTCAAATGATGCTTCACATTGTGGGTTGTACTCATAGCAGTATGTTTAAAACCATTTTAATGAATTATTTTTATATCATTATAAATACAGAAATAACTCACTCAGCCCTGTACTTGCCTCTTCCCATCTAGGGAATTTATTTATCTTTAGTTTCATTTTAAAGGTGTTGGTGAACTTGAAGATAGAAGTAGATATGTTAGTGGAAGATCTTTTATTTTAGTTGACACTATCTTTGGACTCAAAAAGCAGGCCTTCAGGCAATAAACTTATACTTTGACCTTTGAAGAAAACTCAGTCAAAGCCCAAACATAGTAAAAAAGGAAAAATCATAATGGAAGAAGTATAGCCTTAAGCACAGTTCTAGAATCCCTAGAGACTGTATAGTATCTGTAAACACCTCAGAGGGCTGCTATAGATGACTCTGTGTCCGTGTTTACTGACACTTGAAAATTGTCATCAATTCAACACCTAATAATAGAAGGATGATTGTGTTGGTTCCCACCATAAAAGATTTTTAAACTGAATCACTCTTTCTTGCTTCCACCTTTGATGTAATGTTATAGAGAGGCCACTCTTTCCTTATCCTGTCAATAGCAATCTTTGTTGAACTATTTTCAGCATATATTGAACTGTGAAAATATCATTTAAGGGAAAATACATTGATAAATTGTTGTTAGGCTATCTTTTATTTTTAACACTTTTTAAAAAGTATACCAATCGATGAGGTTTTAAGATTAAGGGATTTCCTCCGTAGAGAATAAAACTCTTGTTTATAGATAGCGCTGCTTTATTTATTCATAATGTACTCCAGTTGTGCTTATACAACACTTGACTGAGACTTTCTATGATAAAACATATTTTACTTCTGGAAGAAATAACTTCTATAATATAGATTATTCACACAGTTTAGCCCTAGAGTTTTTTTCACTGATTTTTACAATGTAATTCACTTATGGGTATTTTCTTTTGCAGACCAAGTACATTTTTACATTTTGATTTTGGAAGAAGAAAAAAGGAGTATTAAATATTAGCTATGTACTTACATATATACTTATATATATGCATTTATATATGGATATTCAGCTTATAGAAAAAGGTATAAATTAAATATTAGAATTTTTAATATCTTATACAAGATGAAGTAGAGAAAATTAGCTGATGCAAACTATGTACAGTTATTATTAAAGGAAATATATTTAAGTTAAAATTACTTGACATGGATGTTTAGTAGTATGAGTATGCATATGTACATAATTAATATTTATGCACCTATAAGGCACAGCTGTGACATATCTCACTTAAGCATGCACACGTTTATTTTCTAGACTTAGTGTGATAGAGTTATTTAAGAATAGAGGCTAGCTACTCTCTCTATTTGCATGATTGTCACCCCTCAGAGCCCCATCTGGGGTACTCTCATTATTTTCAGCACATAATGTCTTATAGGGGGATGCTGCTGGCTCCATGATGTATTCTCTTAGTATGAAATCTATCTGTGTGTGCACATCTCAGGTATTAGAACCTAATGGGTATTTGCTGCCATCACTTGCTCTCTATCCCAGTGCTGTCTTCAGCCCATCTTTGTATAGCAGCAGTGAGTTTCATTTAAATTTTGCTCATTAATTTCCTTCTTTTTCTCCAAGCAAGTTTTGTTTCACTGTTCATATTTATTTTTAACATTAGTTGAATAAAAATTGGATATTTGTTTTCATAATCTTGCCCTAATTGCAGATCTTCACATGAATAAATATAATTTTATGACATGTATCAAAAATTTCCAGAATTTCCAGAAAGTATATGGTGTCTAGATTTATACTAATTTCAATAATTTATAGGAGATGATGTAGTGAGAGTCTGTTATGTAAATATCATGCTCAGATTCCCATTTTAAACTAGAGGATCCCATGAATTTCATTTTTTGGTTAACAAAATTAATCAACTAAAGACCTTAAGTAATAAATACTATAAAATGTACTCTATATTAGAGAACAAAGTTGTTGACTATTATTAGGTTTATATAATAATATTTTTAAAGAACATTTCACCCATTATATCAATTGTATCAATTATATCAGTTACAATTCAGCCTTAAATTATGAACATAGAAGGATCCTGGATTGCATTAAGAATTATCTAATGGCTGAATATATTGATTTTCATGATAATTTCATAGGATAATATCTATGAGGTGAAATGCTAAAAATATTTTTCTAAATAATCAGAAATATTTATTCTTAGGCTCTACTTTGAGCATTTTGGCCAAAATTTTTATATCAAAGCAATAAAATATTCCCAAATCATCTCATTAGAATTCAACTGTCCATATGTTAAAAGAACAAGTATACTTTATGTTATGGAAGGAATGGGGGTAGGAATGCTGTATTAGAATCCTAGGCAACCAAGATTGGGGTCAGGTTGAGAAGATAATTAAGTTTTATTCTAAAGGATTTAAATTTCAAGTTAAATGCTTTATAAAGCTCTGGTGATTTTTTTTGAGTAATGACATTGCACAATAGATCTCTTCATTAGATATGTAAATGTGGAGGCAATTTGCATAGAAAGTTGTAATACAGTCTAGCAACAGAGAACTGAATGATGCACTAATAATGAAGGCATGTCCCAAAACAGTGGCATTAAAAATTCAAGGACTTACTCTTTAAAAATGATGCAATACCTGTTTTCTGTTGTATCACAGAACTTGCCCTTGACTGAAAGTAAAAGGAAAGCCTTAACATCTTCTTTTTAATGTTTACCAATATGAGCAGCCATGTGAAATTAATATGCAAATAATAGAAAAGTATCCAAATAAAACTATGCAAACAATAAAAGCTAATATATATTGAACACCATGTAGCAACCTAAATACATTTGTTATTTCATCTAAAAATCTTTGAATGATATATAACATCTTTCTTTTGTTTTAGAGTTAAGCAAAATAAATGGAAAGTTAAAAAAGCCAAGTTGCTTACTGAAGGTACTCCCCCATATGAATTGCTGTGTCCATACCTGGTTCCATCTTTCAAAGCTCAGTGTCTGTCACTCTCTGCTAAACTGTCTCCTTGTAATTCCTCAAGACTTTGAATGGCCCAGTAATAACAAAGACCAGGATTTCAGTCCGTGCCACTTCATCTTTGGGTACTTTAAAGAACAGTGAGAATTGATTCTGCCTAATTTATAAATTCAACACTTCCATGCTTCTACTTCAATACTGTTTTTTGTTTTTTGTTTTTTGGTTTTGTTTTTTGCCAAATTAGCTTTTCTGTCTTGTGTTACCAATTATACAGGAACTGTTGAAAGATCAATGAATTCATTGGCTTTATCAACACTACCTGTAGTGTAATTTTAACTAGGATAACCTAAAAAGAAACTCCAAATTTAGTATAAAGTAATTAAGTAAAGAAAATAACATTTTTTCTGTAAATCAAACCATGACAGTATATCCAAGCCTGATATGGGAAGAAAGACAAGAAGGTATCATATTGGATCAAAGAAATAGAGTTTGAAATAGCACATACATCATATCTAGGTTGCATAAACAACAGGATGTGAAGCTATAAAAGTCCTCTTTCCTGGTGGTAATAATGTAACTTAAAAGTTGGTTTAAAGCCTTGCATTCGTTCTCTGAAGAGTTCAGAATCACTTAACATCACTGAAAATCACCTCATTTACAGAAGACTAAATGTCATTAATACTGAAACTGCTTATGTCACTAAAACCTCCTTGATTAACTTTTCATTTTTCATACATATCCATCAGCTTCTTTCTCTCTGGAGTCTCAAGGGTTGTCAATTATCCAGAAACGTATTTTCTTCTGAGATGGCAATCAAAGTTTAGAATAGTTTTTCAGGATGGGTTCCTAGCAGAGAGGCTCATGGGAGTCATATACATACGCCTAGGTCTTTAGTGCTTTTAAGATAATGACAATATTTTTATTATTCTTCAAGATTTTTTTGAATGTGGAATTGATTTTTCTAAGCAGAGATAAGTATCCCATACACATATAAAAATGAAATGACTTCCTTTAGCGCATGATTACACCAGCTTCTAGACAGGCTGCAGAGGGAGAATTACATGCTATCCCACCTAAGATTAGGCAGTATCTGCTTTGGCATCTAGCTTCTCATTTTTTTAAGTAGCCTCCTCACCCATGGTGTAGCCCAATGTGGGGCTTGAACTCATGACCCTGAGATGGAGACCTGAGCTGAGATCAAGAGTCAGATGCTGAACCAACTGAGCCACCCAGGCGCCCCTAGTGTCTCATTTTCTATGACTTCGCTGTAATTTTTATTATTTTTCACCTAGATAATTCTCTCAACTATATAATTCCAGTTCCTTCATCTATATGTCTAAAATCAAAATTTCTGAGCATTGTTACAGATTAGATGAGATGAATAAATTATATAGCAGAGTAACTAGTTTATCATAGTGTTTCGTATTAAATCCCAGATATGTTTTTAATATTTATGAATCAGAAATACCCTAACAAAAGTGAAATGGCTTCATTTTGGTTTGAAGAAATTGTGGATGTGCTCAACAAATGTTAGTTATCATTTCTATTTTGTATATGCTCTCAAAGAAATTTATGTGGTCAAAAATAGAGTCCATAAAAATATAGAGCAGAATAAGTGACAGAACTACAAAAGGAAATAAAAATATTATGTAAAGCAACAATGTATCATTATACAAATCAAAATTTAACAGAAGCAACAAAAAGATGAAAATTAATAAAATTATTAATCTACAAGAAAACTGTATGAGTGAAAATATACAAACATGTAAATAAATTGAAAAATTGGTATGAAAGAAGGTAAAAGAAAAAGAAAAAAAAAGAAAATGAGTGGTGTTCCTGAAAAAGACATAGTTACAAATATAAGATAATTGATATTGAAAGGAATAATAAAAGAAAATGTAGGAATATTATAGAAATGTAGAAATACCTAAAGATTGGTAGGGAACATTTAATTCTATTTTTAAGAAGGTATACATATTAATAACTTAATTCTAAAGGTGTATTATTGTTCATCTACATAAAGGAAGAAAATAAAAAACCTTCACAGGTAGATCACACATGAAGTAAAATGCTAACTTCAGATTCTCCAAAATTATATATTCAACATTAGAATAAACTGAATAAGGTCTACAGATTATAATTCTCTGCATTTTATTTTATGACATCAAAGGACCAAACCCAGAACTTCTAGGGAGAGTACAGTAGGTCAATTAAACATATCCTTATGTGCCATAAAGCAAGAGTAAAATAGTTTCCAGTTTGGGGCGCCTGGGTGCCTACTCAATTGAGCATCTGACTTCACCTCAGGTCATGATCTCACAGTTTGTGGGTTTGAGCCCTGTGTCGGGCTCTGTGCCAGGAGCTTGCTCACAGCCTGGAGGCTGCTTCAGATTCTGTGTCTCCTTCTCTCTCTGCCCCTCCTCTGCTCACGCTCTGTCTCTCTCTGTCTCTCAAAAACAAATAAATGTTTAAAAAAAGCTAAATAAAATAAAATAAAATAAAATAAAATAAAATAAAATAAAATAGTTTCCAGTTAGAAACACTGATGGACTAACCAACCCAATATTGAAGGTGTGGAGAAAGGTGGCATATCACAGGGGAGTTTAATCATATGTTGGAGATAAATGTTCCAAACAAAATCTTGGAGGAAATAAAGTTAACTAAACAAAACATTTTGGTTTGCAAAGTCAATGGACCAAATCAAGTCCCCTCAATAAGTCTAAGACTGACAAGATCCATGCATTAAAATAACCCTGAGGATTTGCTAGGGGATTTTTTTATATAATAATTTTCATCCTAGTTCATATATACATCAAATGAAAAATGTACATAAGAGTTAAAAAAATCAGGAATATTGTTTCCATGAATGTCTCTAATAAAGCAAACCCATTCATAACAACACAAATAAACCAAGTAACAAAAAGAACCAATCAATTATGTTAGCTATACAAACAAAAAATGATTCAAAATAAAGACTCCAGAAACAACACCACCTCCAACACATTTGTTACTGATTTACTTAGCGGTAATGGATTAGTAGTTTAGATCCTCAATGGTTTTTTTTTTGTTTGTTTGTTTTTGTTTTTTTTAGATATAACATTAGGAGATAGAAAAGGTGGCACATTAGAGCTTGTAGGTTAAATCTAGCTGTCCTCTTATTTTTATTCACCTGAGCTACTCAGTTCATGGTAGTAAAACTTAGATTGTTATAACTTGAGGGAATATAGGTTTGTGGAAAAGGAAAGAGCTTTATTTTGCCTACATCAAGTTAAGACTTCCTAATAAAATATCAACACAAGAATTCAAGTGGATAGTAGAATATATAAAACTGGAATTCAGGGAGAGGCAGTTGTTGTTAAACAACTAGTGTCTCTGTAATTAACATTTTTTTTATTTTTCAGAATGTGATCCCTCCATATAATAATCATTTTAGATTAAGCATTTTGCTTTCATGGAGGTTTCATTTAAAATAACAGCATTCCCTGATTTGACATAGTTAAAATTGTTTATGGACCCAACAATTTGGGTCCATAAATTTGACTCAGCATATTTAATAACAGTAATAGATAACTATTTCTTCTTCATTTTATCATTTATTTGTAGTGTGACTTGAACTAATTGGAAAATTTTTAAATAAAAAAGGAGAAAATATTGACCCAAACTATTACTAAACAGATCGCTTTATGAGATTATACACTGATGATACAGGCATTAATCAAATCACTTTTAAAATTTTTATTTCAAAATGGTTTTTCCAACTATTTTTTTACAATAGAATTTTAATTGCTTCTCAAACTTTTTGGTCAAGACAAGACAACTTTAAATTATGAAACATAAGTGAAGATTTAGGATAACTTTTTTATATGGATTATATTTATCAATATTTACCATATTAAGAATTAAGCTGGTTTTATAAAAATTTATATTTTAGTTTAACAAATAGCAGTAATACAGCCATTATATGTTAATATAAATAGCATGTATATAAAAATTGCTGTATTTTCCAATACAAATATTAGTGAGGAGAGTAGCATCATTTTGCATTTCACATTGTCTGGTTTAATGGATAACAACTGGATTATTAAAACTATTCTACTTTAATTTTTTTGCAATGTCACAAGTCGTGTAGAGCCTCTAGAAAACCTTACATTTTTCTCTTGAGAGAATGGGAGTGGATAATGTCTTAGAATCAAGCAAATAGTTTTGAACTTGAAAAACCCTATAAGTCCCTAGACTACTTTTGAGACCTCTGATTTATAATAATGTATCATTCTCCTTTTACAATTTTTTTCTTTATCCCTGTTTCTTTCCTCACTTTTTAAAACCTTATTGTCAGCTTTCAAGTTTCACACATGCTTGAAGTGATGCCACCACCTTTGAATTAACACTCTAAACCTTACCATGCACCTTGCTAGAACTGACTTGAAAGTGGGGATTCATCATTTGTGGCTGTGGAGCCCAAGGATTTTTTTTTTTTGATAACCCAGAAACTTGCCTGATGGAGAATACTTGTAGGAAGGATGTTGACTTTTACTTTGTGTGTGTGTTGTGCCTAAATTCTAAATAACGACCTATTGCCAAGTGAGAAATGCCCATACCATGTATTATATTAATTTAATGTTCTAAATCGTATTCAAGAGGGAGGGAAGATTTGCGACTGCATGCATTGGTGTTCCATGAACAAACAGTGGAATGTTTGTAGTAATTATTCCTGAACCATATCGCTCTCATTCTGTCTTCTTTCCACTAGTTTCTTTCTCTCATAAAAGGGTTGTGCGTACAAAATTTTAAAAAGCAAGTAAGAAAAGTACTATAGTGAGAATTGTTTTAGAAATGTACAGCCTTGAGGCCATATAGAAGGCATCAAGATACACAAATTTAGTCAGTTCTACAAAAATGCTTCTTCGAAACCATAAATTTGTTCCCATATGATTGATATATTAGTGAAAATTCTAAATGTAATGGGAATTCTTTGCTTGTGTATGCTATAATTTGTGATAAATATTGAGTGAACACAGAAAACTGCACCCAGCTGAACCAAACACACTGTGTAGGAAAAGAAAAATGCACACCACTCAAACATCTACCAGTCGCTTCAGTTCACCATATGTGTTATCCTATAAGGTTTGTTTTGGTATGCTTTCACATTTATGAATATATATATTTTTTCAATGTCCCAAACATGCCTAAGTGTCCTGATTCAAAACCACTGGGAAGTGGGGAAGTGGTAAGCAACTGGAAATGCAATTTATTGTGCAAGGGCAAAAACGCAAAACAAAAATTCATCTTAACTAAAATACTTTGCTGTGCAACTTATATTAATCTGTATAGAGTTGTGGTGTGGGTGCGCATGTGTGTGGGTCTGCAGGCTGGTGTTATGTATATTTGTTTTTGTTCTATAAATGCTCTCAAATGTTTTTTTAACCACATATAATAGAGGTTATTCTTTAAATTTTTTTTAAATGTTTATGTATTTTGAGAGAGAAAGTGCAAGCAGGGCAGAGACAGGGAGAAAGAGAGACAGAGAGACAGAGAGACAGAGAGAGAGAGAGAGAGAGAGAGAGAGAGAATCCCAAGCAGGCTCCATACCAACAGCACAGAGCCTGATGTGGGGCTCAACCGTGAGATCATGACCTGAGCCAAAGTCAAGAATCAGATGCTTAACCAACTGAACCACCCAGGCGCCTCTAATAGATGATAGGCAAGACAGATCATCTTATGAAAGGTGATACATGTCTTCTTATGCAAGACACGCTTTCATGTTTGTGTTCCATGATTTTTTCTAGTGGCTATTAAATAGAAAAACTGGGATGCCAGCAATTCTAGTAGAGTAATAATGGCCCCACTCCTTCACTGTCAGCTGATGAACAGCTGAGTACTATCACATGATACTATTGTTGGGACCGGTGCTCTTACACATATGATGAGATAAAACCAAAATGTGTCATTATTCCCATTAGAAAAAAGTGAAAAATTTGTGCTTTCCCATAGTGTTTACTAATATTTCTAGCGCTTTCTTAAAAAATAAAAAAAATGTAAAAAAAAAGGAAATCAGTAAGCTGTTAGCAAAGAGAGATGAGGACAGTGAGTGAATCTTGACTTATTCTGCTCACTGTTGCATCCACCCATTGCCCTCTCAGTTTGAGTATCTCAGAAATATTGGGTTGTCTGACACATAATAATCACCTCATTGACTTATGCTAATGTTTGTCATTTCTTATTCTGCAAATGTAAATGCCCCTGTGCACTCTCAGTGAAGAAAGAGGGTAAAAATGAAGGTGAGTTACCAAATTGGGAAAACAAGAGTTAATCAATATGAAGGATCCTCAACACATTTCCATTCTTTTAGCATGATTCCACTCTGGATAAAAAAGAACACACAATAGTATTCCCTCTATAAAGGAATGTCCAGCATTCATGAATTCAATGCTGTAGAATTTACCTTTTCTTTTCTTCCTTCTTTCTTTTTTTTAAAGTTTATTTATTTGAGGGGCGCCTGGGTGGCTCAGTCGGTTAAGCATCAGATTTCGGCTCAGGTCACGATCTCGCCGTCTGTGAGTTCGAGCCCTGCGTCGGGCTCTGGGCTGATGGCTCAGAGCCTGGAGCCTGCTTCCGATTCTGTGTCTCCCTCTCTCTCTGCCCCTCCCCCGTTCATGCTCTGTCTCTCTCTGTCTCAAAAATAAATAAAACGTTAAAAAAAATTAAAGTTTATTTCTTTGAGAGAGCGAGCATGAGTGGGGGAGGGAGCGTGAGTGAGTGAGTGAGCAGGGAGGAGGGAGAGAGAGAATCCCAAGCAGGCTCCATGCTGTCAGCACAGAACTGGATGCAGGTTCAAACCCACGAACCTGAGCCAAAACCTAGAGTCAGATGCTTAACCAACTGAGCCACCCAGGCTCTTTATTTATTTCTTCTTTATGTGCTTCATTTGACTTATTTCCTGCTGATCACGATTCTCTCCTTTTTCCTACCCATTGCTGGATGCACAATAATTAAAAATACACATTTGTCAATGAAGTACCAGACATTTCAATTTCCCACTCCCTGCCCCTAGCATGGAAGCCTAATTATTACTATTATTTTAAAAATTATAACTTCTGACTTTCACATTTTATTTTCTGGCAGGGGATGCCACAGAATTTTCTGCAAGAAATGAAAGCTACAGTTAACAAGCATTGATACCTCCTGGCTTTAGCTCTTTTCTATCACCAAGATTCTTTGGTTGAACCCATTAGTCTTGGTAGTGGCAAAGAATGAAAAAGTATGAAAAATCCCAACCCTATATTTACCTAAACCTGTGCTTATGCCCTTTGCAACATAAATATTAAACTTTCCTAGAGGTCATTTTAGTAGTTGCAGGTCATAAGTTAAACAGCTGCAAGTTAAAATTTATAAATGTCTAGAGGCATAATAGATAAAATAATAATATCAACTTGAACTTTGAGTAAATTTGAAAAGAGAATTCAGAAAATGTGGACCCTACTGCTAATATAAAATTTCCATTTTGGGCTAAGTCTTGCAGTTAACCTTTGTCTCAGGGCAGGCTTTACTTTAGTCATGTTTTTCTCTCTATTTCGTTTATTTTATCACTCAATTAAGCTGAATTTGGGCTTTAATTCTTTGTCAATTTAGCCCGAGCCCTTATAGAAAAGGGTATTTGATGATGACAAAAGGTAAAAATAAAATGGTTTAGAAATTCCAAGCAAAAGAATATGCCTGTTTGATAACTTTTCACATGTGTTTCCAGTTTATAATTAGATGTGGCTAAGGACAGCTTGATAAGCAAACTTTTAGATAGCTGAAGATTATTCCATATAAAAATTGGAAGGATACAAAAATACTGATTCAAAGGGCACATGCACCCTAATGTTTATAGCAGCTCCATCAACAATAGCCAAATTATGGAAAGAGCCTAAATGTCCATTGACAGATGAATGGATGAAGAAGATGTGGTATATATACATATATACAAATATATATACATATATACATATATACATATATATATATATATATATATATATATATGCACACACACAATGTAATACTACGGAGATTAAAAAAAATGAAATCTTGCCATTTGCAGCAACGTGGGTGGAACTAGAATGTATTATGCTAAGTGAAATAAGTCAGTCAGAGAAAGATAAATACTATATGATTTCACTCATATGTGGAACCTAAGAAATAAAACAGAGGAACACAGAGGAAGGGAGAGAAAAATACTATAAAAACAGAGAGGGAGGCAAACCATAGGAAACTCTTAAATACAGAAAACAAACTGAGGGTTGCTGGAGGGGAGGTCAGTGGGGGGATGGGCTAAATGGGTGATGGGCGTTAAGGAGGGCGCTTTTTTGGGATGAACCCTGGGTGTTATATATAAGTGATGAATCACTAAATTATACTCCTGAAACCAGTATTACACTATATGTTAACTAACTTGGATTTAAATAAAATAAAAGAATAAAAGAATTGGAAACTCCAACACTTTCCTTAAAACAGACTACTTTTTCTTAATCTTACATTTTTCAGTAAGGTAGAGCTTTCAATAACACAATGATGACCATGATGCCTAAATTGCATAATCTCAATCTCACTACATAAGAATAATCAGCATAATTATTTTGGAATACAATTCAGAAACCAAATAGATACTCGGCAAAGATGTGCTAATATCCCTGTGCAGTTCATTTTCCTCCGCCTATTAAGAAAAGACACTTAAAGTTTGACTCAGCAAGTCAACACTGGCAAAGCCTGGTTGGTATATTTCATTCTAATTGTTTTACCTTTACAGTAGATACATTTCTTTCTCCCATTGCCCCTTTGGCAGGTCACTTGTCTCATCATTCACTTAGGCATAACTGAGCTTGTTAAGCAATCATCAGAGTAAAATCAATACTAAGCATTATGCTCCCTGTACTGTAAAAGGGAGAGTGTACGGAGCTAATCAACACAAAACTTGGTGATGTTTTGACCTTAACTCTAAAGGTTTGTCAGGGCAAGGCGAGTTGCTTAAGAGTTGTGTGGTACTAGATTTTCACTCTCCTTGTCTTTATTTATGCCTCTCAATGCTCCACTATTTGTCATCCACTCATATTTATTGTGCATTCCCAGGTGCCTGACATTGCAGTAAGTGGTTTGAGATTTAGAGTTTTTATTTGCTCCTTGCCCTTAAAAGGCAGTTTAATGGGACACACAAACACAGGCAAATAGCTTATATTGCTAGGTTCATATGCTTAGAATAGCAAGTAAATAAACGAGAACAAAAGCAAAGAAAACATTTACAAACTAGGGATGAGGACAGGCTGAGACTTTTAGGTAAGTCTGAACCAGCTGGGGACAATATATAGGTAGGCTTTGACATATTTGAAACTGCATAGATCTAAACATGTAAGATATATTTTAGGTAGGATAGACAATTCATTCACATTTAATCTAGCAGGAAAACAAACGCAAAACCAACTAAATTGCCAACCTTATAAACAGTTTTTTAAGTTAAATTGTATGTTATATAGTAAAAATCAGATATCCCAGACTCAAGAACTACATTGAACACTGCTACTCTCTTCTGTTTCAAATATCCATCTGTAAAATTAAAATACAATTCATTCACTTATAGAAAAATCTGAAGTGAAGTATACAGTTAGAAGAAAGGAGAACACTGGCACTCAATTTTTCTCTAGACAGCTTGACTGGATTAAACTCTTTTGATGATATCCCCACTGTCTACTCTAATTTGCTGTTCCTTGATCTCTGCCATTTCCCTGTTAATGAAACTCAATCCAATATCATTATTATCATTATTTTGAATTTTGTGACATAGAACACATACCTATATTAAATATATATATGTAAAGATCTATAAAATTACATACAAATATATGTGCATATAAATATATATAGCTTCTGGATAATTATATAACAACTCAATTTGAATTATATTTAAAATCTGTGGTCTCAAAGCAAAGAGATTACAGTTACACAACCAACTAGTTGTATGTATGATTTTGGAAAAACTATCCAACTTTTCTAGACCTCCATTGTATCATCTCTACAATAGTAATTTTTCAGAATATCATTCCTCTATTGTGGTTTTGCGGACTGAAAGTATAAATTCCAACAAATGAAACCAGCACTGTGTCTGGCACATAGTAAACCCTCTCTTGGTCTGTTCAGGATACTTAAAAAAATACCATTAACTAGGTAACTTATAAACAACAGAAATACATTCTTACAGTTGTGGAGGCTGAACTTCCAAGATCAATGTGAGGGGATATTTGGTATCTGGTGAGGGCTCTCTTCCTAGACTTTTGTATTTTTCACTATAACCTCATGTAGTGGAAGGGGCAAGGAATCTCTATGGATCTCTTTTAGGTAAGGGCACTGATCCTATTCGTGAGCACTCTGTTCTCATGATCCAAAGGCCCCACCTTCTGATACCACCACATGAGTCATTATAATTCAACATACAAATTTTGGAGACACACACAAATACTTAGTCTATGATAACTCTCAATGAATGTTAATAATTTGTGAAATTATCTGGCCATTGCTTTTGTATCATACTATCATATAATATGCTATCATTCATTAATGATAAAAATACATATGATATATCACTACAAATATTTTACACGAATAATATCATGATATACAGTAGGATTGGAAAAAGTAGCACTTTTGTAATGGCAGTTTGTGGGGTTAGAGAAAAATACTCGGCTGTCTAAAAATTGGCAATTATCTTACTTTGTTATTTGACACAAGGTTCCCTGACCACTCTTGTCATAACTACATGCCTGATGCTTTCCTTAGTATCCAGGAAATTTATTCATGAACTGTTATGGGCTCTTCAACCTCTAAGATCATCCAACTTCCACTACCTACTTCCTAATCCATTTTAGTACATTGTGGGAATTATTCCTGTCCCTTCCAATAATCCTAAAGTCATCACTCTACATCACGTTTGCTTATACCTCTCTCTTAGTCCAGGCTGTTAAAATAAAATGACCATAGACTAGATGGCTTATAAACAGAAAAATATTTTTCACAACTCAGGATGCTAGAAGTCTGAAATTAGAATGCCAACATGGTCAGGTTGTGATAAGAGCCCTCTTCTGGGCTTCAGTCAGCTGACTTCTTACCTTCACATGGTGGAAAGAGCTAGCTAGCTCTCTGGCCTTTTCTTATAAGGCTACTAATACCATTTGGGAGAGCTCCACCTCACAGCATAATTACTTCCTTCAAATACTATCACATTAGGATTAGATTCAATTCAACATATGAATTGGCCTGGGTGGGGGGGCATTCAACATATGAATGTCCTAAACTGCAACCCCCTAAACAGTTCTCAATATAACCTGCATTACAGTCATTACACAGTGGTATCTACTCCTACTTGTAATTGTATGAATGTATCCATTTTATTTTTTTTCCTATGACAAACAATTCTCCAATGAACAGAATACACATCTCATTGTATACAGTAGCCAAAATTTCCATCGGGTGTATTCCTAAGAGTGCTTTAGGTGAAACATAGATAGTCAGATTTTCAATTTTACTAAGCCTAGCCAAACTGCTTTCTAGAGTAGTTGTAATATTTCCATTCCTACCTTTAAAGTAAATTATGTCAGGCTTTAACAATCTCAGAGTAGTTTCTCAGTAAATTCCAGTTAAAATCAAGCAGAAATAATTTTGTGAATAAAGGAGGGGTAAACTGGAATGAATGAATTCAAACTTTTAATATCAGGATTATAAATTTAGATTTTTCTGCCAGGTTTCTGACTTAGATGGTTTAAAATTTTTGATATAAACTATAGGAGAATATATTGTTTTGTAAAGTTGATGTACAATGAAAATGAAAAATACAGATCTAAGAGTTTATAAACAATATATAGCAACGATTAAACAGGAAATTAAAATAACCTGGACAAAACTGGATCTGTGCAGATGAGCGTGTGTTGAATGTGAAGGTTCAGGAACACTTGGTGCTGGTGTTGGTGAAATCAATGTTGATATTGAGGACTACCATTTATCAATATCTACCACATGCCAGTGAGTTTTGATGGTTTTTTATGGTGCTTTATTTCCATCTTATTATATATCTTATATCTTATTTCTTCAGATAAGGAAACTGAAGCTCAGATATGCAGAAATACAAAGAAGAATAAAGGAAGAAATGAAAAAGTTTTTCTTGAACAGTGTCTATATGGTATCAGATAAATGCTATTGCCATTGACAGGGATGAAGATTTGGAGAAAAGGTTCAAGTTTGGATATATGGAATTTAGTTTCTGAGAAGATATGTTTTGTTGGTTATCAGAATATCTATTCAATTTCACATTGAACGAGTTCCTCTAAAGGATTTAGATATGCCTATTCAGCTCTGAGCATTCTTATTGGAGCAGAAGTAAAATCATATTTGCTTTAAGAAAGATTATGCTCAGTTCACTCTTTCTTATCAAAATATTAACAACTATCTACCGAGAAAGCTGAGTGAGGAAAAAATGAAGCAACAGCATAGGGATAAAAATCAAAAGAGTACTCAATATTTAAATGTATAATGTTCTTAAAAAGAAATGCTAATTAATGCATTTCAGATTCGCTTATATTTTATAATTCATATTCTTGATTTTAATGCAAAAAGCTTACATTCAGAAAACAGATTCTCGCTCTATATGTCTATAATTGATACTACTCTCTCCATATTGTTAACTTTTTAAAGCCAAAATGTTATTTTCTAGGGTCATTAATAATCCAACATATCTGATTGCACTGTAAAGTTCAGTTAGCATGAAAAATTCACTAAAAACTGCAAACTGGGGTAATCTGCTAGAGCTTATTTTCCCTTCTATACCTGATATATATAATCTCAAAGGTTCACATATTTATTCAGCCATCCATTGTATTACCATTAATCTTGGCACAGAAACTGTCACTTGAACAACACCTGTACTTTAAATATATATATATATACATATATATATGTATATATATGTATATATATGTATATATATGTGTGTGTATATGTATACATATATATATACATATATATGCATATATACAAATTTTTTAGTTTTTGTTTGACTCAAATTTTTATGGATAATTTCCACACACAATTCATTCTCTAAGCATTCTGAAACTAAACACCATAACATCTGCTAATTCTTAAATGTGTGTTTCACTTTAGATGTGTCATTTAAGTTAATGATTTCTCACTCCACAACAATAAGCTTAATATATTTCATATTTTCTCGTACTTTGGTTCAGCATATTAATTGGGCCTGTGCTTTATGCTAAACATCTTCCTGGACACAGAAAATACACAAATGAATGACACTCTTTACTTATTGGGCTAAATGCTTAATAGATGTATAAGCCATGAGTTACGAAACAGTATCATATTTTTTGAATCAGAAATAAACACCAAGTGTAATGGATACATAGTGGAGGAGAGACTTCAATTTGCTATAAAGGAATAAAAGGGAAGGCATGAAACAAGATGCCATCTGAGGCAGTAGTGACACAGTCTTTGCATGACCCCTCCTCTTCCAGTGTCCACGGCACTGCCTCAGACACGTAGTCTCAGAGCAGGTCCCAACACACTCTAACACGCAAAATACTTCCTCTTTGTCACTTGTAGAACGGGAGGCATGAGGAATGTGGATTGAAAGGACCTAAATGCCTTAACAGATTAAGGCTGATGGTACCAGCCATTACACAAGATATTTAAGTTAAACGTGGGGGGAAACTTGTGAAAATTGCTTGGAAATCAGACTGTAAAATGTATAATTATTGGGAAATTAATATAAAAGAGAGAATAAATATCAATGTTAACGTCTTGTAAGCAATAAGACATGGGACAGGCTCCTTTGAATGTAGCAGCGGGGTGAGGTGTGTTATCAGGAACCATGGTGCATCACCATGGAGGCAGAATGAATCTTAAGGCCAGTAGGATGTAAGAAAGGAAAAACAGCCTCTTCAAACTGCAAGAAATTTGCTTTATTCTGAAGTCATTAGAGGATACTAAACACATAGATATTTGTTATATAATCTGTATTTTATTTTGGTCATATAAGATTAAGAAATAAATAGAAAATTGGGAGTGGAAAGAAGAGGAACTGAAATATATATGAAATTTTAAGCATCAGCATGTTTGCTGTTCCTTAGTAAATGAATGAAAACTAGAGAATAACTTCATTATTTTTATTTTAAACTGTTTTTAATAAATAAAGGATTATTTTATTTTTTGTTGGCATTTTTTGGAAGTAAATGTAAGATGGTAAAGAAGTCAAAGTGATGTTTGTGTGAGGCTTTTCCTTAATGTTATAAGAATATGTGGAAGAATGTAAAATACATTTAAAATTTGTCTTTTATTTCTACTATTTTATTTATATTTAAGGAGAATTTATTTGTGGATTTTAGAAAGACAGTCATGTAACAGATATTCTTGTAGAAAAAAATGCATAAAACTTTTGGATATCTGGTAGAAATTTATGTATTGTAAAACAAGATCTCCAGACTGAAAGTCAGGAGTCCTGGGTTTGAATCCAGATTCAATTCCTAATTAGTTATTTTGCTTACATTCAGTTCTCATAATTAAAAAAGCAAGAAGTCTGGATCAAATCAGTTTTTTTTTTTCCAGAAAGCTATGGTTTCAGAGTTCACAATTTGAGGGCTATTTGCATTCTGACAGTGTTTCAGAAGAGACTAAAAGGGTTTGAGAAAAGGAAAGGCTAAATCTCTAATAATTGAGTTCAGAAACCATAACAGGTTGCAGGGTATAAATTTTGGGCAGTTGGCCTTCCCGGTGCCCATAAAGTAGCATGATACAGATGGTTTCTGAGTCCTGCCTACTTATTAAGGTCATTCGTAATAATAAGATGAAGCACGGATCATAAGTTAACAAAAGCGGTTGCTGGCAGTTGGAAGTCATTTTCAGGGATGTATTTAATACAAATAACTCTTCAGTTAAATCTAGTTGTGCAATTATTATTGTCTAAAACCTCCTTATTAGTAAATAGCCAAAAAATGTTCTCATTATGACATTAAGGAGAATGAATACTAAACTTTTATCACAAAGTCTTCCAGTGCAACTGGAAACACACATACACAGAGAAATGTTTACAGAATGTTTCAAATAACTTTGAAATAATCATCAGTACTAACTCATATTCCATTATTTTCCTTCAGATATTAACAGAACATTTTTTACAGATAAAATACATGCTCATTTTACTTGACTCTTCCAAACTATCATATCCTTTTCTTACCAGAGAAAATTCCTATCAGTAATGTTGTGTATAGCAATTCAGGATTTGCTTTTATATTTAACTAAAAATGTCTATAAATAACTCAGGCACAAATGGAAATATGAAATAGTAGGTATTACAAATTAGAGGGAGAAAAATGGACTCTGGAATAAATCACATTAGATCAATGATCCTAGTGTTGAGATAATCATTGTCTGCTAGTCATTAACTCAAACTACATTATAATCGTATTTTTGAAAAACAAAACTTTAAAACTATTTAAAGTAAAAGGAAATAAAAGTAAGGAAATGAAACAAACTTATTTCTGCATTTGTAGTTCAAGAGATTTGCTTAGACAGCTCATGGAAAGCAAAACAAGACAAATATTGATAAATGTGATCATGTGAAAATTTAAAACAATACAGTTTCCAACATTAGTTTTATAAAAAAATCACATATATTAAAAAGAAATTATAGGAAGAAAGTCATGTAAGACTGTCTCTTTGAAAACTTAATATGTTTACACAGTATAAAACTTCTCCTTTTTCATTATGTAGCAGAAAGCACTATGGAGCTGGTGAAATTTCTTAATCTCTCAATTCTAGCTTTCCTCATTAACAGAGTTGGTCTAATAACATCAATCTCACCAATTCTTACGAGAATTAAGTGAGATAACATGTGCAAGGTGCTAAATATATCTTAGCTCTCTCCCATGCAGATGGTGCGAAGTACTGTTAACAGATGTAACTTCTATCACTAAAAGTTTCTGTAACTATCAACACATACTTGCTGCTCCTTTAGGCTTGTGTCTACTCCTGAGTCTGGGCTCCTACTTAAAAATCAATATGTAACTAACTCTTCAGATTTGGCCATAGGCAATTACAAACAGTCTTTCCATGGTGGGCCTGAGTCGGGGAAAGGTGTCCTCCCTGCAGTGACTTGGAGATAGTCAATGCCTTGGAGCCTTTGAAGGAAGCTGTAGTCTAGGAGGTGGACTCCCCTGCCAGTCACAGTTATGCTCTTCACATATGTGCATTCTTAGTCTGATGGGCTTCACTCCTGGCTCTCTTTGTCTGGGCACAGTTCCTCTTTAGGTTTTTCTGCTGAAACCTCCTAGGGTGGGAGTGCAGGACAGAATGAGGGAAAACCCTTGAAGTCTTACTTTCCTTCACAGTGACTACTTTTCTACTTCTAATCTTACTCCCTCACCTTCTCCCACCTGAGTCCATAAAACTGACAGAGCCTTTTGTTTGGAGCTCTCTCAGTGGTAAGATGACCCCCATATGCACGCTGCTGTACCTGACCCTCCCCTGGAGCACGGTTCCTTGGGGGAAAATGGATCAGGGGTTGTCCATGCTTTCTTGGGTTTAGACTCTTGCTTATACTATCACAGTAAGTGATTAAAGGTTTAACTCTTTTAGAGTTTTGTAATGTTCTTTTTATTTTTATTTTTCTGCCTCTCAAGTCAGGATTCTAATGTTATAAAAAATCTTCTAATTGTTCTTTCTTTTTTAAACATTTTATTTTAGAGATAGAGAAAGAGAGCCAGGGGAGAGGGGCAGAGGTAGAGAGAGAGGGAGAGAGAGAGAGAGAGAGAGAGAGAGAGAGAGAGAGAGAGAGAATTCCAAGCAGGCTCCACCCTCAGTGTGGATCCCACGACCCGAGCAGAAATCAAGAGTCAAATGCTCAAGTGACCGAGCCCACCAGTCACCCCTTAAGTGTTCTTTGTATAATACATCTCATAACTTCATTGTCAGGCTATGGAAAAATGCATTCCAAAATATTAATTTCATAGTAATATGAAAGAAGACATAATTCAGGAGCAGAAAGAAGTATCTCTTCCTCCTCATCTGTCTACCTACCTACCTACCTACCTACCTACCCGTCATCATCATCTATTTCTACCTATCCACAGATACATGTATAATTTTATAATTCTTTTTAATTTATAAATGTATCTGTAATTTCTGAAATGACTAAATTTTTGTAATGAATTTAAATCATTAAATATTAAACCTTATTGTTTACAACACTGACACACATAACACATAGTATACTTATATAAACTTAGAAAGAAATCCTATGCAATTTGGAATCAGGAAATTTTGGTGTGAATCCCATATTATCTATCATACTTTGGGAAGTTTGCACAGCTTCCCTAATTCATAGTTTATCTGAAAAACTGGAATAATTATATTGCCTACTTTGTATAATTAAAGAGTTAAATAAGAAGATGTTCACACAGTACACCACCATAGAGGTTCATGGTGCTATTGCTAGGTTATTCCATAAATCCAAACGTGTCTGTTATAAAAACACAGAATTACATGAGTATAATGAACATTTTCTGTATCATTTTATTTCCTTGTAAAGCAACTTCACACCAACTCCAGATGTCCTAGTTGACTTGGCCATTGTTGTAGACCCAATCCTGTGTAAGGTTGAAACTCTAGAGAGATGGAAGGACAAGAGTTCAAAAAAGGGAAGCCACTGAATTGCTTCAAACCCTAGACAAACTGTCGAGGGCTATAATCAATTGTTTGCTTGTGACAGCAATACTAATGAGGAAAATAGGTAAGCTAACATGTAACCACACATACAGTTCTCAAATGGTGTGCTGAGGCACACTGAGGTATTATAGAAGAATCACAGGATTTTTAAAATTTTTGAGAGAATTACAGTGATTTGTCAAAAACTGTATATAACTATTATTAAGCTGTCTGTACCTAATGTATTTCAGTTATGAATTTCTTTTTTGCCAAGGAAAGCTGTGAAAAATTACTGAAATACTAAGGTGCTCTGAATCCAGAAAGTTTGATATGAAAAGGATCGTAAGAAATACCGTATCTTCAAGGATGAAAAGCTTTGTGTAGGCTGGGTAAGTTTTTTATTTTATATAGAGCCTAATTTTTTTTTCATATTTTCTCACCTTTTACTCTGACTCAGTTATTCAGATTTTCTGGTAGAACTAAATATGTAGAACCAAACAGGCCACATATCATTCCACCTGTGATATAGGTCATACCAGCTGTCTGCAGTTTTTCAGCTTTAAATGCCATGACTATAGGGTGTAATGATCAGGGTTTAATTGTCTTACAAAATGTAACCCCACTTGGTCTGATCATCCTGTGATGATGACCTTAGTCTTGGGATGTTTAAAAACATGAAGACCAGTCTACAACTATGCCTGTTTTCTCTTTGTTTTTTCTTTATCTTATCTTTTTAAAGTCTGATTTTCTCTCATCTAAATCAGGGTGTCCTATCCATTTTTTTTTAATGTATTAACCTTCTGTGTCATTTCCTCTTCCTTTATCACAGGTCAATGCCCCCATCCCAAACTCCAACTCCTATCAGTGGTTCCCCTCAATGAGTTCTCCTTTTACATATGTTTTTCTAAAGAGTTATAAGTCATTTTGTAATATTTCCATCTGTTTTCCCTATTGCATTTATTTTTCCCATATGTTCTACTACTATATTATGATCATAAAGGAAAATGATACCCCTTATAATATTTCTTCATAATAAATTATAAAAAAATATAAAATGATCCAATAACTTCTTCTCTAAGTTGAAATCCTTTTAATCAGGTCCAATTACTGCATCCAAAAGAAAGCTCTTTTAACTTCTGTAGATATTTTTAATCTGTTCGGTTCTTCAACAATTAATATATCCTCTAGCCATATACCTACTTTGTGATTTGCTTTCCCCTCAAGTAGTTTTAATGGATGATTACTGTGCAGTTTTGTATATGTCACAATCTAGTGTTTCTTCAAAAAAATGTCTAATAATTTGCAAAAGGTATTTAGATGAAGGATTTACCCTTTTAAGATTGTGTTCTATAAAACTCCCTAAACTATCTTGAGATCTCTGCCCTTCTTGAATGATCCCAAATTTTCTATTTAGAGTTACTCTCACAATTTCTAAGGACACAAGTTATAGGTGCTGTCTTGCCCCCTTTCCAAAATCAAATTACAGCCACACATCCCTTGTTAGTTGACTCACATCTAATTATCATCTTGATCTGTCCTCAGCTTACTCTCAGTTCTGTGTATGGCAGGGTTAGTCCCAGGCAGTTTAGTATTACAGATATATATTCTCATAATAACTTTCCTGTTTCTTATTAAAAATACATGACCAGAAATACTTATTTAGAAATATTTATGATATAGAGTTCATGAATCACCATGAAGTTACTTTGGACATGTTTTGAAGGACACTCAACTATCAACAATGTCAAGTTGTGCCACTAATAATGCTCCTAGTATTTTTCTATGCTGGGTAGACAAAGTCTAAGTTACCATAGCAGTCCAGCAATAAGAGCAAACAAATCCCCATAGAACAGGTAGAGTAAATACAATGGAGGACAAACATGACATTATTTTTTTTATAAAAATGTGGTAGGTAGAGACAATTGGTCTCCCAATTTTTATCCTGTTCTTTCTTGTGTACACTGATTTTAATTTCTGGTCTAGTATTTTCAAGGGGATATCAAAACAACATTAATTCCAATTATGAGGAAAACTAGCAGTGTTTACTTTCATAATTTAATTTTCAATCAACTGAATTTCTTGCCCAAAATGTACTAAATGAAACCATGAATATGGTAGGATTTTTTTAAAATGTTTCTTTATTTTTGAGACAGAGAGAGAGACAGAGAGTGCAAGCAGGGGAGGAGCAGAGAGAGAGGGAGAGAGAGAGAGAATCCCAAGCAGGCTCCGTGCTGTCAGCACAGAGCCTGCCATGGGGCTCGAACCACAAACTGTGAGATCACGGCCTGAGCTGAAATCAAGAGTCAGACACTTAACCAACTGAGTGTCCCAGGCACTCCCGTGGTAGGATTTTTAAAATGTATTGTGTTAAATATTAGCAATATTATTATAATTACTATTTTCATTTTGCCATTGAAGTAACTTCCTGTTAGTGTTTATTTCAGGAAATTCCTCATGAAAGGGACCCGGATTGCACTGACATTTTTGTGTTTAGTAACTAATGTTTTAAACATGTTGCAGAATTGCAACCTGTTTACATTATGCTGGCTTTCCTCTCCATATTCAGACACAATAATCTAAGATGGAGATGCCACTTTTGCCTCTGTGAGCTGATGTTGACAGGATTACAGTTCAAGAAAATAAAACAGGTATGTAAACATGAAGAGTTACTACTAACACATCTAACACCGATAGTTAGTAATAACACTAATAACACTAATAACAATCCACAGAGGGCTGAAGATCAAAGAGAAGCATATTTTCCCGTCAAGGAGAAGATACAGAGATCCTCAAAGTTCTAACTGATTTAACAGGAAAGTATCAATACCTGATATTTGGACTAATTTCTAGACACCCCAAAATTGGTTAGCAATGATTGGAATGGATAATATTAAGTATTTAAGAATATGCCAATGGAAATCCTGCAGAGATTTCTACATTTAGTAGGAGTGGATAATATGCATGACTGTCTCATTATACAATCGTTTTGTAGTAAATCTCTCAGCTGTTTAAACAAGGAAATACAGATAAAAGAGTAACTCTAATAATATCCTTTTAAACATTGACAAAACATAATAAGTTATTTTCCTTTAGATCAAACTCACAGAATTTATAAAGTTTGCTTAAGACAACAGAATCAACTAACAGTACAATATGAACAGTAATACATAAAATAAACAAACCTTCTGCTATCTATAAAACCACTAACTCCTGTTTGATTTCTTGGAGCCTTACAAATTTCAAAGTCATGTTTTGTTTTAGAAGATATGATCAAATATATTTTCACAGGAACAGGAACAAGTTTGCACTATGGGTACTGGGAAGACATATAGAAATGCTTAATCATTTAAGGCAAATTACAACTCTATGCATTTAAAATCAACATATGGCTTTGCCTTGAATTGTGAAAATTCTATGTATTTCTACATCTCCTTTACTTTTCGGCTGGAATGTTAATGAATTCTAAGAAGCCGATGTGAGCCTACATAGCCATTGAAAATCTCTGGAAGCTTCGTAACTAAAGGCTCTCTATCTACTAACTCTTCTCTATGGCCACTGGCAGTTGCTCAGAATGTTGACTGGAGTCAATCGGGAGTCGAGGATCCTTGTTTTGGCAGAGGCATATAGTGCAAGGCAGACTGTAAGGGAAGGGCAGGACAGGCTAAAGAAATCTGTCTGAAATCCAAACCCTGCATAATACAGGTCTTAGGGGGACATTCTAAGCATTTTCTTAAAATGGCAAGGAAGTATTCCTTATCTAACATGATAAAAAGATCTGGGCATTTCCAGTGATAGAGGAGTATGTTTATTACCTGAGATATCTATTCTTTCCATCCTAGAATGCTTTTTGAAGAAACGACCTGGATACCTGGGCAGATAGTTCGCCAGAAACTATGAATTATCCCAGGAAAAAAAACGATGGAAGAGAGTAGTATTGGGAAAATAAAGAACATTCACATTCAGTTTCAAACTTTGTAATAGTAACAAATGTTACCACAAAGAGAAATAAAAGTAATATTCTCTTATCAAATTTGCACTCCTGCTATGATATTTGAATCTTTAGTCTGTCAGTGGAGTATGGGATAAGTTATATTAACTCTCTGATGTCACTAAGCAATCAGACTTTGGAAAACTGCTTCCCTTCTGTGAGATTCAAATTCTCATAAGCACAATATAAATAAATTACTTCAGAGGAATGTTAGACACAAATGTGAAAATATATGTATTTCTCATAGGATAAATTATAAATATATAGCTGTTGGATTTCTTTATGCCTGAATGGACTTTGCAAGTCCCTCTTGGAATGATTTTCTGAATCTGGAAACCTTACCATTAGTCTGAGAGAGATGCTGATTCACTACCATCTGTAGTTAAAATAAAATTCACCAGATGACAGAAGCGCCTTGCTATACACACAACAGACCAAACAACTAAATTGCTAATAGTTTGTAATGCAGACTGCCATATGAGTAATGGGAGATACACCACATTTTAATTCATCAAGTGGTGATTCTTAATGCTTCTTGTGGCATACATTTCAATGTGAGAATCTGATGAAACTACAGACTTCCTATTTAAAAATTTGCTTTCCTATATTTATAGATAATTTGTTTTAAAATTCTGATTTCAAGACCCCTCTGAAGCCCACCTTCATAACATAACAAACATAACAAATAACCTTCCTGCAGAGGTGTGGTGGATACACAGCCTCATATCTATTGTAGGTTCCATTATTAAAATGGAAATTAGGGTTAATCTTCTTTTCTAATTCTTTTAAATTGGTGACTTTGAAATGAGGCCCTGTTAATCATGTGCTATGCTCATAGGAGTACTATGAAAACGCTAATGACCATAAAATGTTCAAAGAACTGTAGAAAGTATCATTCTAACCTTTTATATAACTAATTAGACTTCTTCTTCTCTAGAGTCCACTATGAGTCTGCTGTTATGGTAATTAAATTATACTCTGGAAGCAGACAAACAAACAATCCCCAAAGCTTACAGTATCTTGCTTGATTCAATACAATTTAATAGGAGAATATACACATTTGAAATAGGAGTACTCAATTTCACTGCTTAATTTTCTTTTAATTTCACTTAAATAAGTTTTTACCCACTAGAATAAACTAATTCAACCACTTCCAACAACTTTACATTTCTCATAATCTCAATGTATTGCTGTTGTTGCTTTCTTAACTGGGAAAATAAAAATTTACATCAAAAGGGATATTGGCTTTGAATCCACATTATAGCACTATTAAGAAGAGAAGTACTTGGGGAACCTGAGAACACGTTCTAAAGTGACTTTTCAATAAAGAAAACACTACTTGAAGTACATTGTCCTACTTAAAATGAAGGGATAGAGCTGCTAAAAGTTAAAGGATTCTGACTCCAAAGTTCAAACCTGTGCTCTTGTGTCTTGGGCGTTTTGAAACCTTCCTCGTGCCACAGTTTTTCAATGGGAAAAAAATGAGAATGTAATGTTATTAAACTCATAGAACTGCTGTAAAATGTAAATGAAAAAATGTATGTGTACACGTGTGCATGTATCATTTAATAAGTTCAGCTAGTCTTGTTAAACATTCACAAGATAAGTGAGTTACTTTGAACTTTTGTACACTTACTACAAACGTGATTATTTCAATACTAAATGTATTAATCAGCAATTAATTTACCTAAACAATCTGTCAAAAGTTAAACTAAAATATATGCTTCACCATCCTCCTGACACAAAGCCATACCCATAAAAGTTTAAGAAGCATGCCTGTATAATTAAAGCAATCCTACACAATATGTGTTGAAATAACATTCTAGGTCCAAGACGGAGCCACTCATGCCCAGAAAGCCATGTCAGCAAACTGAAAGTTAGATAACTTTTGTGTCCCTGTAAATGCTCTGCTTGGCCAGAAATAAAGTGCAACTACTTAGACAATCCCCAAACACCAAGCTAATTCTGGGCCTTCTCACCCCAAACAAAGTTGACTATGTGGCCTGAGATAATCAGATGCTTTTTATTTTTCTATTTTTCTCTACATGGTTCTTTACTCTTTATTCTATAAAAGCTTCTTGACTTCTGCCCCATTTTGCAGTTTTCCAAAAGAACAATTCCACTTCATGCAATGTTAAATAGAGTTTGCTTGTATCACCTAAATTGTCTTGTTTGATCACTTTTTAACAGTTTCTGGTGATGAGGTAGGGATCCAAAATTGACTGCTAACAACAGCCTGCAGGACAAGACACATAGGCAGGGTGCTTACTGAACACTTGGAGATTGCTGCTCCTCTGGTCATCACTGAGGGCCATGGGTAAGTCACTCCTGGATTTGAGCTCTACTCCCTTGTGTGTAACTTTCCAAACCAAAAAACTTTATAGAATATATTATATTATACTATGTTATGTTATATTAATATTATATTATATTATATTATATTATATTATATTATATTATATTATATTATATTATATTATATATGTGTGTGTGTGTATGTGTGTGTGTGTGTATATGTGTGTGTGTGTATATATATATATATATATATATATAGTATATATAGTATATATAGTACATGTAGTACATGTAGTTCCCAGAAAGTTTCTGGGATCGGGGCACCTGGGTGGCTCAGTCGGTTGAGCGGCCGACTTCGGTTCAGGTCATGATCTCACGGTCCGTGAGTTCGAGCCCCGCGTCAGGCTCTGGGCTGATGGCTCGGAGCCTGGAGCCTGTTTCAGATTCTGTGTCTCCCTCTCTCTGACCCTCCCCTGTTCATGCTCTGTCTCTCCCTGTCTCAAAAGAAAGTTTCTGGGATCTGGAAAGGTTCCAAGAAGGCTATATTGGGAGTCCCCAGTGGATGGCCGCCATTAAGAGGTCTTTTAAGACCTCTTAAGAGATTCCAAAGTAGCTTCATTCAAAGTATCATTGAAAAGCGCTAATGAAAAATTAAAGACACAGGAGGTACCTAAAATAAAAGACGTGTAAGACTAATGTGACGACTACCTGTCTCCTCTATCTGCTAAGATGACTGTGTATGTAGCAAGGAGCAAGGAGTCTTATAGACACTAAAATCCCTTATATTTAATTAAATGTTTACAAATATATTATTTAAGAAAGCCTAATAACCCCTCAGGTTATTGATCAGGACTGATATTTATATTGGATTGGATGTATTCGCTCTTTTAATATTATTAGCAAGTTTTTGTATAAAGTTTTAAAACTCACATTGCTAATGCTTTTTTTAATTAAAATTCACAATTATACAATAAAAATTCTCACTTTGCTAACATAAAAAATGAAATCAATTTATATTGGTTTTTTTTGTTTTTATTTTTCAATTTGTTTTGTTTTCCTTTGATCTATTATGGAAACCTCTTCATGTTGGTACATACATGATTTACAGAAAATTTTTAGTTTTCTGATCTTCATCCCACACCTAATCTTCTAAGGGAATAATTTATAGTGATTTCAAGCAGTTTATTTCCTACACCATTTCCAATATCATCACACAAGAAGGTGTATTCAGTGAATTGAAGGTTTTTTTTTTCCTAGATTTTTTTGCTCTAAAATAGAATATCAATATTTTTCTCAGGCAGGCCATCTCAGCATGGTTTTCTTTGTTCTTTAATCTACTGTCTTGATTTTAGAATGTAATAAATGAATGTGACAGGAAAGTATATTTTGAAACATCAACAATTACTTTTCTCCAGTATTTAGTTTTCTTTTCTGAACTTCAATAGGTTACTCTGAATTTCCCATTTCAGAGAAATGAAGTGACAGCAAAGAGTGGGGGGTAGAAACCAGGTGTAGGCTAGATTTTACTCTTTAGAGGCCTAGATTCTTTCAGAAAAATGAGAACAAAAACTTTTATGAAAGATGGAAAGGTAAGTGGTCAATAAGAACAAGGCTTTCCTGGCTGTTCTCCCCCTTCTCCTCAGCCCCTCCACACTCTTGGGGAGAAGGAATGATCCAGAGAAGCAGTGGACTGCGGAGGGAAACAGAGAGGACATGTAGTCACGTGGATTTAAAGAGATGATAGTTTCCTGAACCCCATCCTGACATGAGTAGTCACAGTGATCCCTACATCCTCCAAAGCTGAGGGACAAGTGACGGCTCTCAAATTAGAAGAACAATACAATGGAGACCAAACCATGTTGGTCCTAGAAAGAGCCCTAAGGAAAATGGGAATAACGTTAAGAGGCAAATTAAGGTTTCAACACTCCAGTGAAACGAGGACTTGAAATAGTAATACATTTTTTTAAAGACAAATAAAATCATGTTTCTTATTCTCTAGGTCTTTGGACTAAGATCTTTCCTATTATATAAGTAAACCAATCTGCTTCTTCTAAGTGAACTTGAGTCTTAATATGTTATTTGTGTCATTTATTTAAGTTGAATAAGCCTAAGTATTATGCCATTTTGACTATACCTCAATCCACTCACAGAAGCATAGTTAATTGACTTTAACAATTTATACATAATCAGGAACAGCATCTTTGCAAGAGCATTACAGTATTAAAAAGTATCTTAGAGTAGGCAGAAAAATAATGGTGAAGAAAATCTGTGGTCTCAAAGCACAATAAAAGAATGTTCATTCTCTTCTACTTAAAAAAGTAAATTTAAATTAAGAAACTTATTTTCAGTGTCAATAAGTGCAAGAGCCTGTTTCTTTAATTTATTCTAGGTTTGATTTTAAATATTAGCAATGACAATATCTTGCATATTAATTTTCTAAAATGATTTCTTTGCATATTTAACTGCACATAACAATTACTTTCATTATGGGTAAAACCAGACATGACTTTTCTATAAAACTTTGCAAAATTTATTTTTACAAAATCTCACCTAAATATAATGATGATGAATATAATGATAATAATACCCTCCCAGATACCTACCTAGTCAGTTACCAATGTGTACTTAAACTAGCAATTTATTAAATGTATATTCTTTTGTTTGGATTTACTAGTAAATTGAAGAATATGGAAAGAGTAACTCTGTGGCTTTTATGAGCCAGTTAACTGGCCAGTTCATTTTAAGCCTAAATTCCCATCATGCACCTGGACTGCTCTGCTTCACCTCCTCTGGACAGAGCCCTGAGAACACAAGGCTCATGCTGTGTCTATGTCCTAACAAAGTCCTTTGAGGCTGAACCAAGAATCTCATGTCTTCTCTACCTATCCATCATTTTTTGGTATGTTAATTGTTAGCCAGCAAATAGCATAAAATCTCAGATGCTTAAAACTTCTTGCCACTGTATACATCATCATTTTGTCTAGTAACAATGCCCTTATTTTCCTCTGAGGAACAGTTTACCCATCATTTCTGCTCTATATATTCTTCTTCAGGTGGAAAAATTCCACCCAGTTAAACAGAGAACAGTTAACCTCAGCTGTGGACATTTAGAGCGTTGGAATTTATTTAACATAGAAATTCAGTTAATAAAAGGATTATGACACAACTTGAACTATTGAAAATGAGGTTTAGATCTCTGTTGAAATACTTTCGCAAGTATATGTATTTTTTCTATTAGACCTTTATTAATAGTGGTTATTAAAAGGCATCTTAATTTCCTATACTTCTATATCTTTATAAAATGAAAACAATATTAGTTTCCAGTTCATGGAATAATTGTGAAGATGAAATGAATTAATTCGTATAAATTCTTCACAAGAGCGCATGGCACATTGGAAGCACTCAAAGACTGGGTATTACAATTGTAAATGTACCTCTGAGAGTGTAAGCCAAGAGTAGTTGGCAGTGACCATGATACCACACAAATCTTGACAATGAAACCACAGTAGAGTAAAACTGGAGAAAAATCTGTCTTGAGGAAATTATTTGAATCTCAGATTTCATTTCTGCTGGAAGCTCATGGATTCTGAGTTATGTATGCCAATAAATTACACTCACATTTTTAAAAGCAATTTTGGCTTAGATTTTCTGTCACTTGCACATAAGGAGGGTCAATACTAAAGAACAAAATTAAAATTAAAAATCCTTACAATTCAGAATAAACTGAGTAACAGGAGCATTATGAAAAATTAAGGACACTTATATTTTGGTCTGGTAATAGAGAAACAGATAGATATATAATTGCTCCCATTTGTGCTTCTGAAGTTCTATCATGTATCACTCACCTTTGATGCATAGCAAACAACTGCAAAATTTAAGTGGCTTAGAAAAACACTTACTTCTTGCTCACATTACAGACTGATGACCAAAGATGAGCTTTGGCTCAGTTTATCTCAAACTGTCTCAGATGGTCTCTATTCCAAAACTCAAGTTGAAGGAGCAGCCCTTATGAGGAACATGCCGTCTTCTGTGGCAAAGGACAAGAGGTAAATGCAGTGAGTTGAACCATGCAATTCCACTGATATCTTCTGCTCTTTGTGACATATAACACCAAACACATGTATGGCATAAAGCTTAACAGTTCATATCTCATGGGCTAAGGCAAGTCCCAAGAATGAGACATCATCGGTGGTAGAGAGGAGCATAACTAGTCACCAAAAGAACGGGCAAGCTATTGGCGATGGCGGCATTATAACTCTCTAGAGAGGTATAGGGAATGAATGAGCACAATATCTGAAATACTAAAGTACTTGCTAAAGAAAAAAAGGATTTGGGGATGTAATGCTTTTTGCTTTCAGTTTCAATTACATTATATAAAAAAAATTATCATGTCAGACTTCAGCTATCCTATTTAGAAGTAGGTGGATGGAACTGGAAGGTATTATGCCAAGTGAAACTAGTCAGTCAGAAAAGGAGAGGTATCATATGTTTTCATTCATATGTGGATCTTGAGAAACTAAACAGAAGACCATGGGGGAAGGGAAGAGGAAAAAAACCAGATACAAACAGAGAGGGAGGAAGGCAAATCATAAGAAACATTTAAACACAGAGTACAAACTAAGGGTGGATGGGGGGGGGTGGGGGAGAGGGAAAATGGGTGATGGGCATTGAGGAGGGCACTTGTTGGGATGAGCACTGGGTGTTGTATGTAAACCAATTTGACGATAAATTACATTCATAAAAAAAAGAAGTAGATGGATTTGGTAGGAAGTTCTTTCTATCTATTGTCTGCAAATTAAAATGGAAGGAAGAATGGTTTTCTAGATTGAGATTAGTTTGAACTGTGATAAGGGAGTGCAAACTAGAGACAGATTGGAATTTAGAAGAAAATTTTCCTTTTCTGTGCTTTAAAGCTTCTTTTCTTTTTTTTTTTCAATATATGAAACTTATTGTCAAATTGGTTTCCATACAACACCCAGTGCTCATCCCAAAAGGTGCCCCCCTCAATACCCATCACCCACCCTCCCCTCACTCCCACCCCCCATCAACCCTCAGTTTGTTCTCAGTTTTTAAGAGTCTCTTATGCTTTGGCTCTCTCCCACTCTAACCTCTTTTTTTTTTTTCCTTCCCCTCCCCCATGGGTTTCTGTTAAGTTTCTCAGGATCCACATAAGAGTGAAACCATATGGTATCTGTCTTTCTCTGTATGGCTTATTTCACTTAGCATCACACTCTCCAGTTCCATCCACGTTGCTACAAAGGGCCATATTTCATTCTTTCTCATTGCCACGTAGTACTCCATTGTGTATATAAACCACAATTTCTTTATCCATTCATCAGTTGATGGACATTTAGGCTCTTTCCATAATTTGGCTATTGTTGAGAGTGCTGCTATAAACATTGGGGTACAAGTGGCCCTATGCATCAGTACTCCTGTATCCCTTGGATAAATTCCTAGCAGTGCTATTGCTGGGTCATAGGGTAGGTCTATTTTTAATTTTTTGAGGAACCTCCACACTGTTTTCCAGAGCAGCTGCACCAATTTGCCTTCCCACCAACAGTGCAAGAGGGTTCCCATTTCTCTACATCCTCTCCAGCATTTATAGTTTCCTGATTTGTTCATTTTGGCCACTCTGACTGGCATGAGGTGATAACTGAGTGTGGTTTTGATTTGTATTTCCCTGATGAGGAGCAACGTTGAGCATCTTTTCATGTGCCTGTTGGCCATCCGGATGTCTTCTTTAGATAAGTGTCTATTCATGTTTTCTGCCCATTTCTTCACTGGGTTATTTGTTTTTCGGGTGTAGAGTTTGGTGAGCTCTTTATAGATTTTGGATACTAGCTCTTTGTCCGATATGTCATTTACAAATATCTTTTCCCATTCTGTTGGTTGCCTTTTAGTTTTGTTGTTTGTTTCCTTTGCTGTGCAGAAGCTTTTTATCTTCATAAGGTCACAGTAGTTCATAAAGCTTCTTTTCTAAATGCACTTTCCATGTTGAAAAAGGAACACTTTTCTCTGTTTTAAAGAGGCAGCTATGAGGCAAGGGCAGGTTGAATTTGCAGCCCTAGTCATTATTATGAGTTGTCCAGAGGTTGAAGCCAGGGGAGACCTAGCAGAATGAATAATCTAAAAGCTAATGGTTGTTGAGCATTTAATATTTGTTGGCAGTGTAGTGTTCTAAACACTTTATATGCATTAATTTTTTCAGTATTGCAACTTCCTAAGACAGGCACATCCTCCTTGTGTGGATAAGGAGGAGCTTGTTTAAGTAACTTGTATGAAAGTATCCATCTGGGAAATGATGGAGCTGAGAATCAAGCCCAGCAGGCTGGCTGCTAATCTAAATTATTAACCAGTGAATACACTACTACGTTGCAAGACAGAGAGTATCAACAACTTGTTACTATGTTTATGAAATCCTCAAATAGGTTCTGGATTCCAGTATTATATTTGCTTTACAAAAAAATTTGAAAAATGAAGAACAAAAGCAAAAACTGAGTAACTTCTCCCCGCCCTATACTTCCAACATATGAGTTAAGAAAAACCACATTTATGCCCATTACCTACCTCCAGGCTTCATACGACATTCATCAGAGTTCAAGGCAAGTATTTCAGGTGCTCAAGAGAGATAACCCTTTCCAGCTTCCTCACCTTCATGTACAAAAGCCAGAGGACTGTCACTGAGCCATTCTCCTCAGAGCAAACTCTCTCTTCCGCACTACAACTGTGGGGATGAAGAAGGACCCATAGCTCAACCTGCTTCTGGGAAACCCACCTCTAATTCTGAGACTCTTCCTATCGCTACTTGCCTAGGATCATCAGGATTATTCACAGTATTATCTTTATTCTGTTTTTTTTTAGCTACAATGAAAGAGCAGTAGCCTTAGCAATCTGTGACCTTCATATTCCTATATAATTTTGTTTTTCCTCTGGGCTGGAAATTCTCCGTGAAATTAAAATCCTAGAATAATAGTTGATCTCAATTTCTCTTCTACCATTTTCTCTTGAACTCACTCTGTAGAGATCTCTTCCTTCCTACCCCACATACACCCTAAGGAAATTATTCTGCCTAAGATTAACGTATCCTCCACAATGCTTATATGGTCAATTCTTAGTCTTCCTCTTACTTGACTTATCAGTAATTTTTGACACTACTTATCTTTGAAATCCTTTCTTCATTTGGATTATAGGAAACATACTCTCTTGTTACTCCTTTTTTACAAACTATCCCTTCTATTATGTTCCTGTTTTATTCCCACAATAATAGTCTTTGGATCAGATACAGTTATATGGCTTTAAACACTATCATTATACTAACAATTCTAAAATTTGTATCTCTAGAACAGACATCTCCCCTACACTATAGACTTGTGATTACAGATTCTTAGGCAAATTTCATTTCAATTTCCAAAAGGTATCTAGTATCTGTTACATTCAAGGGATGTTCTCCTAAAATTTGCTTGTGGACAGTCTTTCCCATCTTAGTTCATGAGAATTCCACCTCACTCAAAATACTAATCCAAATGCTAACAAAAAGCAAACCCCAAATTGACAAAAAGATGGTATCAAAATATCAATATCAGACACAATGTATCATATGATAAAAATGTTTTATGAGATCTGAACAGTCATTACTTAAGCATAAAAGGTAAAAAAAAAAGTCACTAAGAAGATAACACCATGAATGTTTATACATTTCAGTTACCTCTACACTGACATATGAAGCAGAGAACGAGAAAAGAGAGAAAGAAAGAGAGAGAAAGGGAGAGAAAAGCAGAGAAGAAGGGAGAGAAGGGGTGAGGGAGGGAGAGTGGAAAGAGAGTAAAGAGGATTTAAACAACATAATATAAGCTTAATTTTGTAGTCTTATATAAACATACCTTTATAGATTTATAAAATACAAAAGGAATATGCAAAATAATAATCTATGATCATATCTCTCTAAACAAAATAATAGCAAGAAATACCATAAAGCTTTAAAGAAATCTGTATTTTTTCAAGAATTAGAAAATATGGTTCTAACTAACACCTGGTCAAAGAAATAATCACATTGCCTCTTATAAAATATTCAAAACTGAACAGCACATAAAATACTACAATCCCTAATTACATTTCACAGTTAATGCACTAAGTGGAAGGAAACTTATAACTTCAATATATAAGTTGGAGTCAGACATTTTCTGAATTACAAAGAAGACAATGTGGTTTAAAAACTTAGAAAGTGCTAAACCAAATAATACAGCGTGAATGGGACAACAAAGAGAAGAGCAAAAAGTAATAGCAACTATAAAGAAAAAATTTTAAGCAGGTTTTTGAAAAAAAACAATACCAGGTGGAAACCTCAGTTGAGAGAGTTCAGCATAAAATTGAAAACATACTTAATAATGTCAGGAATTAAAAAAAAGGAGACAAATTGTAAATGAGAAAGAGATTAAAGCAGTATATTTACTTTGTCCCAGCATTCCAAAATATAAATTTTTAATTTTGTGGAAAACACTAATTACCAAATTGACTACATTTTTAAAATGTTTGAAAAAATGAAGGAATATTAAACATAAAAACCCTAATTTTCCCACAGTAAAGACACAATAAGTGTACTACCCCAAAATGATTTAAGCATTGAGTTTTAGCAACTCTTAATGAAGCACGTAAAGTCTTATACAGTCTTTCTTATCAAATGGAAGAGGGTAATCTACTGTAGCATTCACTTCAGTAACACATAAGGACTCAAAAAACATAATTTAAACCTATTTTGTTGAAATGAAAATATAAATATCTTAAATATCCCCTAATGAATCCAGATGCTTAAGTAATTTATGTATATTATATACAAATTCTATATGTGTGCATGTATGTGTGTGTGTGCTTGTGCCACATTATCTCTCTATCCTTAGGATTACCCCAAAAAAGCCATGAAATTTTATCATCAGAACACTGATTAACATAATTCACTGCATAAGTTAAAGGAGAAAATAATTATGATCTCAACAGATACAAAAATGAATGTGATATTATTCTAATCTATAATAATTTAGGTAACTTTCATTAGAGTAAAGCATTTTTGTAATGAATATGTAATAAATCCTAGAAAAAAAACTAGAAAAATGTTAGGAGGATACCCTTTATAAGGATGTACCCTTCATAAGGCTACTATGTGGTAGTATATGCAAAAGTATAACATGGTCCGTAGGCAGTGGAAAAGAAAAGTAATAAAAGGTAAAATGATTAGAAGGAACGAAATAAAATCACTCTTGGCAAATGTTAAAGTGCACATGGATAAGTCTTGGAGCCTCTACAGAGAACATTTAAAGTAGGATATGAACATTATGAGACCAATATGTAAAGTTAAAAAACAAAACAAAACAAAACATGCTGCATTCATTTTGTGGAGGCACTTTGTGCTGTGCTTTCTGTTGTGGCTTGGCACCAACATCACCCTACTGAACCCTGGGAACTACACTTCCCAGAATAACCTTCCCCTTATGTGTCAAGTTCAAGTGCACCAATGAGAGGCGTCCACAGATTCAGAAGCTGGAAATGAAGGGCAACTGGCAGTTTTAGATTGCCAAGAGGTCAATTGTTGACGACTACCACAGGACCAGCAAGCAGCTCAGGCTTCCCCTTCTAGGTCTCCCACGACTGGCAAGTCTCCCCCTCCATGTTTATTCCAGGGCTTCAGTTTAACTCTGATAATGATTTTTTTTAATTTTTTTTTTTATTATTTGTTAAAGTTTATTTATTATTTTGAGACTGAGATAGAGTGTGCATGCTGGTATAAGCAGGGGAGGAGCAGAGAAAGAGCAAGAGAGAGAATACCAAGCAGGCTCCTTGTGCTATCAGTGCAGAGTCTGATGCAGGGCTCAATCTCATGAACCATGGGATCATGACCTGAGCCGAAATCAAGAGTTGAACACTTAACTGGCTAAGCCACCCAGGCACCCCAATAATGACTGTTTTTTAAAGGCTACATTTTTAGAGCAGTTTTAGGTTGACAGCGAAATTGAGAGGGATGAACATAGAATGGCTTTTTCACAGATTCTCTGACTTTAGCTCTTCCCACCCTGCTGCCCTGTTTTCTACATTAAACCCCATTGCATTTCACCTATTAGCGATTCTATTTTTTCTGATTGATACACATACATACATAATGACATTATAAATAAATGGTCTGGAAAGATAAATACTATCATCAAGATACTGGTTATTTCAAGGCAAAGGGGAAGAGAATGGAATTAGCAAGGGATATAGTGGCAAATTCCAACTGTATCACTTTTATTAGGAAATCATCTGAGGAAGGTATAGTCAATGAACTAACACTTGTTCAAGCTGGATTATATTAGGCAAATCAATGTGTGTTAAAAACATTAAAAGTTTTATGCATTATTCCAGATTTTTAACATATTTCCCTAAATAAAAAAATGTAAACTGGTTTTTTACCTGAGATGCTTTCCAATATTTCTTTTCAAGTCATCAGATTTCTTGTTTAACATACTCAATTATGGCCAGAAAAGTATAATTATATTTATGAATATGACTGATATAAAACACTAAAATTATCATCATCTGGGCTGACATTAGGTGTCTAGACACTTTGCCGTTAAAATGATATATTATTAGTTTCAGAGGATTCCATGAATGAACTTGATTTCCATTTCAAATTCAAATTTTTAGTCAACCATAACATCTTACAGCAATGTTTGCTATATCATCTCTTTGAAGTGTTATTTTAAAACTATCTTTGAGGAAACTTGAAATTTGAGTCTTAGTTCTGAGAGAGATTGAGTGCATCCTCAATCCCTCTCCCAAATGGGTATCACTAGGTTCCCTCACCATGCTCACTTTACAGTGCAGACGAAATGAGAAACCTGTTCGAATGCTGAGCTGGCCTAATTATGCTACAGCTGTCTAATAAACTCTTCACGAAAGAAGGGACGTGAACATTAGTTTAACAAAGTTCATTTAGGGGCAGCTGGCTGGCTCACTGGATACAGTAAGCAACTCTTGATCTTGGGGTTGTGAGTTTAAGCCCCATGATGGGCATGTACCTTATACTTCATACCTTCATCTAGAGTTTTCAAAAAAGGATAAAACATTTTTATGAGTCTTATCACTATTATGGTTTTATTGAGACCAGAAGTATTAATACAGAGTGAGGGCATCAAAAAAAATTTGAAACCTATGCATACTATGGTAGTCTTGCTCTGAACCCTGGTAATACCCCTACCCACCCACTGCCATTTCCTCTGTTGCTAATAATTGGCCTCTGTATCTTAGGTATGTCCCCTGTGGGGAAATAGGTTGAAGAATTCCTTATACTTACATAAATGGGTTAAAAAAAAAGCTTAGGGTGGATCACTGCTAAAGGGCGGGGAAAGCACCCGAGGTTAGTTAGCGAGATACTATAATGGCATCACAAGTAACTTTTTTTTTTTTTAATTTTTTTTTCAACTTTTTTTAAATTTATTTTTGGGACAGAGAGAGACAGAGCATGAACGGGGGAGGGGCAGAGAGAGAGGGAGACACAGAATTGGAAACAGGCTCCAGGCTCTGAGCCATCAGCCCAGAGCCTGACGCGGGGCTCGAACTCACGGACCGCGAGATCGTGACCTGGCTGAAGTCGGACACTTAACCGACTGCGCCACCCAGGCGCCCCACAAGTAACTTTTTATATCATCTGCAGGAAACTACTTTCCATCTGGTGCCAATATACTTTGATCACAACTTGAAACTCCACTTGCCCCCCCCCCCAACTCCCCGACCCTTTGCTTCTTACACAAGTTAATGATTACTATCTGATAGTTTTCTGCACGTTCACCATGTGTGTAAGATCGTGAGAGCTCAATACGAAGACGAAACTCCTGTTTGGGGCTCTTGTCTCCTCCCAGACATTAGTCTCTCTCATTTTCACTTCTGCACCCGCTCTCTTGCTGGATAAAAGAGAACTCCAAACTTACAGTCTGCAACAGTCCCCCAAAGAACCCTATGTATTATTTTGTTACCTAAAGTTGTAAATAAGCTTTATCTCATTTTTAAATGCTTCCAGATGAAAGACTTGAAAGACCATGAGAGCAGTTCAAGAGTCTCAGTCATTAGCCATATATTAACCCCATCCTGTGAACCACATGTAAAGCTGTGTACACAATCATATTTCATGTGAGCATGGCAGGATAACTCAAAGCTATTCTTAGATTTACTTTCATACCTACCTTGAAGAACTGCAAATAGAACTTGCTTTCTCTGGTGTTTTGAGATTAGGACACAAATTATCTTCCTCTCTCCAGAAATTCTGCTGCTGCTGCTGCTGCTTCTTGTTGTTGTTGTTGCTGTTGTTGTTGTTGTTGTTGTTGTTGTTCTTCTTCTTCTTCTTCTTCTTCTTCTTCTTCTTTTGACAATTGTCAAAATGGGAGAATGGGATCTATCTTTTTGTCCCTAAGAGAATCTGAGAATTGCATTCTGACCCCTTCAATCCCTTACCCTCTTCCCCCACTCAAGGTATTAAGAGTCAGTGAACTGGCCTCAGACTACTAACGTTTTCCTGAGTCATTCAAAATTTCAAACAACTTGGATGATACTCCATATGCAGCTACCTTATGGAAAGTCTCACTTCATGGCCTGACTATTAGAGGTGATAGAGCCATTCAAAGGAAAATCTTATGGTTGAAGAGAAGAAAAACTAAGAATTTTGCTTCTTTAGGACATGAATAGGATTAAAAAGAATCTTGAAAAGAGCTGAAAGTGATTATGTAGAAATACTACTCTGAAGTGAGGAAAAAAAAATAATTGAGCATCTAGTAAATAAGATCTGGTCTCTGAGTAGAAGTGACCACAGGGAGTTGGAATATGCTGAGAATGTCCTAAGTGTTCCTGTACCATAGTGCAAAGCACATAGTATTAGACATTTTATGGATTTAGTCATTTATAAAAAATTATCTTATGTCTATGGTGCCCCTATCACTGTGTTGGAGTAGGAGCCCATTGAAAAAGCTTTGAAACAGTATATATACACAGCAAAAAACAAGTAAATATGCCTCCAACACAATACGACAGTGTGTAAATGGATTGTGCGTAAAGAGAAATTAGCAAAGTTCCACTTAATCTTAGAATTATAATGAAAACCTCAGTGTATTGCTTCTTCAGTTTATGATTTAATTTGAATATCATATGGAAGAAGCTACTGAATACATTTGCTAGGTTGATTTCACTTGTCATCCTGGTAACTTTTAGACTGACGGATGTGTAGGATGTCTGGACAATCAGGAACAGGGAGAACTAGTAACAAAGCAGGTGTCAACTGCTCAGAATAAAATGAAAAAAGCCAAATCCTCTACTTTATAACTTGTTAATAGTGTTTTTTTTTAACTGTAGCACTAACTCTTCATTCTATAGAGATAAAAGATTCTCACAGTGTCTGACTTAACAATTTGCAAGACTTTTTATTCTCGGACTTATTCATTAGCATATTGTGTGAAACAATTTGTGACAATTAACTTCTGTAATAAATGTCTCCAGTAGGAATAAGCATTGCTTTCTTCCTACTCATTCACTAAATGGGTGACTGCTGTAGGTTAGAAAGAAACATTATCTCCTATTTTGTAAGAAACCTACAATTTCTTTCCCTTACGAGTCACTTACTGCTACTCTTATATTCTTACAAGGAATATTGCAACTCTTGCTGGTTCTGCACTAAGACTGTTGCAGCTACTATTACTACTATTGTTGTTGTTACTTTATTTCCTGAGTGAAGAGATGGGATTGCTCAAACAGATGATTATTTGTTGTGCCTTTGGTTTTATTTATTTTATGTTTTTTAGAAATTGTATTTTCTGCCAACCTTACTTCTGTTTTGTTTGCCCTTGTGGAGGAGCAGGTTAAGACCACTCAGTGGTTGTCTCTCTCCATTCAGTGTCCTGAGCAGTGGGATCCGCAGGCCAGTCCTCAGGGGGCAGGCTGAGGGTCCCAGGCTTCAGGAGGGAACTAATGCATAGGCACAGAGTGCACCTGCACACCTTCACACCAGTCTCTGATTTTAGGTTAAGTAGCAGTGAACTCAGGAGCTGGAGCAGTCCATTCAACCCTGAAATCCCTCTTTTTCAGCATCAGCCTGGTCTTCCTTTTCAAACGCTTCAAGATTTCCATAGAAGTAGAAATCAGGCCTCACCTCCCATGGGTTCCTGGGAAATGTTGCCACGCATGTGCCAAACTTCCTGAGCCAGCATCCACTGCATCAGACCCATTGAGTAAGCTCTCTTGTTGTTGCAAGTGATGTCAGTGTCCATACGGTGCAGAAGAGTCTGTTACACAGAGTGACAGTAGGTAGGTTAACATAAGATGTCTCTATGAGATGCTGGTGGTCAGCCCTGGGATCAGTAACCACCAGAAGTCTGGGCTCCTGCCTGGATCTGGTTAGTGAATGTTCCAAGAGTGAAGCCACCAGCAACATGAGTGGCTCCAGTGGCAGTGGCAAACTTTGGCATAGCTCAGTAGCCAGTGTTCCTGGATGATATGACACTGACATCCAGGTTTTCAGTGGCAACAATAGCATAAGCTGCCAGCAGAAGCTTCTCCCAGGTTCTCTTCAGAAGGATATAGCTGCCATCACTTTTCCTTTTGTAGCTGTACTGTTTCCATTTGGAAGTCAAAGTTGGTGCCACCTAAGTAGGTTCTTGCTGCAAGGAATTTGAGGACAGACTCCTCCTTCATTTGCAAGAGACTGAGGGCTCCAGACATTATGAGAGTTTACCTTTAAGTTACAGTGGGCACATAGAACAACACGGTATGCAGAAAGGCTACTTTAGTTTGTTTTAAAAGCAACAATATAAATGTTTCTAGTAATGTGTACTGTCAAGTTCCTTCTTCTCTTTCAGACTCACCAATGGTCGGGACGCATGAACTATGAGACTTTGTTAGACTGCTTCAGAAAATAAGTCAGAAAAAGAAGGGTCTCAGGCTTCTTGTCAGAAACAAATCATTATAGAATATGGAGAGATGATAACTATCAGGGATAACTATCAGAGAGGCATCACAGCTCTTCTAACGTACTTTCCTCCTTGCGAAACCTCCCACCATCTCCTTTCTGTGTGTGTGTGTGTGTGTGTGTGTGTGTGTGTGTGTGTGTCTTTCTACATACACATTATAAATAATATGGTATATATGTTTAAATTACATATATAATATTTGCAGAAACCAATACACAATGTACGTAATCTCACTGAGTTTTACTTTGTAAACTGATTGACTAACACCTTGACATTCAAAAAGTATTTTTTGTATTGGTTCAGAACTACATACTCTGGGGCCTAAATAGAGAATTAGTACTTATCCCCTAGTATCAGCCTTAATATACTTAAAACACTTCCAATTTTGGGGTTTTTTGAAATATGTAAGGCACTAATCTACTTATAAATCTTCTGTATTTTCCCTCATTTGTAATCTCTTTGTATATGTCACATCCTGTTACTTGGGCTTCCAACTAACATTTTTGTTTTCTTAGATCTAAGATAAGTTGTGAAAATCACAGAGTAGGTACCAAGGAATTGTAAATATAACAGGCTTTTTTAGACAAAGGAAATAAAATGGCTGACAAAGTTTAAAGCTGGGGGTAAGGCTCAGAGTAACTGATGGGGTAAAAGAGTCTGTGAGGTTAACTTGAGCTTATTCTGAAGGATGGACGACTGTGCATGCCCGGCTGTGAACTTTGAGTTTTAACCTGCAAAAATGAGCAGCCATACGATTTTAAGTTTCTGAGTAGGATGACTATGATATTTGAGTTATAGGAAGATAATTCTGAATGCCAAATAGACTACAGAAGTGTTGTCAAAATAACTTGAAAGAGAAAAATGGTGGCTTGAAATAAATGGTTTGATATGGATGTTAGACAAAGAATGATTAAAATTTTCGTGTACTCATTGTCTTACTCTAGGTTCCACAGAACACAGAGCCTGAGGTAAAAGCTATGTGCTACTACTTTATGAGGTAGTACAATACTAGGGTGCTGGGTTGAGGGAAAAGGAGAACAAGGTAGGAAGGAAGAAGAGCCAGTAAGAGAGTAAAAGGTTGTATGATGGTGATGACAGAGAGACTAGGTGAAGGAAAGAGAAATTCATATGCAGATCAAGTATGGATTCCAGTGAGTATGCACTGCTGCCCCTTCTGGGGGGAGGGTGGGAAGGTGTTTGAAATAGGTGACATGACACTAAGTACATAACCAGTCCTTTTGAAGGATGATGATATTCTAAGATCTGTCACTGGTGTCGACTACTGGCAGGTTAATTGTATGGCAGTAGCAGTTACAGTTAGCTAGTTCAGTTAGCTAGTTAGCTTGCACCTACAAGTGCAAGTGCATTTATTGTGGCACCCATGCACTGATTCCATTTTTCACATGATTGTGGTGTCCGTGGACCATTGCCCAAACTTGGGTGGGATAAGAAGCCTTATTGAGAGTCACGGTGTCAGTCACTTTTATATGCATTACATAAAAAAATAAAGATCCACATGCCTTTGCTCACTGCCATGGGTCTATCCATATGTCTTTCCCCAGAACTCTGACTTTTTACCTTATAAGTTTTTGTTCCCCCTTCCCAAATCAAGACCTTCACCTCTGTCCTGGGGGTCATGTATACTCATTCTTCTGGCCACTTCTCATCCCTAGAAAGTGATGACTAAGTGACCGCATACAGTTTTGCTTACTGAAACGATGTCCTTTGTAAATGCACTTTAGTATTTCCCCTTTGTAGGGCTATAATGAGGCATCAGTTCCTTCTCACCTAACACAAACATATTGCAATAATCCATCTGTGAGTGGGTTGAAATTCATCCTACTTTATCAGTTATAGACAACATCCATGAATTCCTAAGTATAAGCTGAAAGTCATTTGTATAAAGAGATAAGTGACATAGGCATCAGAATTACATGTTCATATAATTTAAATATGCACTTGATCTGCTTGGTACAAACCTTGACTGTGATGTTCCAATTTCACATGGATCCTTCCTATTCTGCCTGACAATATGCCAAGATGATATGGTAAAACATCCCTCAAAATGGACAGTTCCAATAATACAGCCACTTGGTGTTCCTAGCAAAGAACATTTCTTACTAGGACCATAGCACCCCCTCAATTCATTCCTTAAGCGATTGATGAGGGTATTATCTATGCTATTCTGAAAATTATAGACTTGTAGTGGGTTCTTAGCTCATAAGTGTTAAATCTGTTTTACCTTCCCATATTCTCAGAGTCTTCTGATTTCAGCCTCACCACTATGTAAAGAAAGTAACAACATTTATTCCTAATTTAAGATAATTGAGTGGAGGATTCAAACAGTCAATTTAATAGGTTATTAGGATATTTTAGGAGTCCTTATAATGGATATAAATTCCCCAAGGTAAGTAAATTGTCTCCTATTAAAACCTATTTCACAACCCTTGGATGTCTCCTATTAAAATATAGTTCCTGGGGTGCCTGGGTGGTTCAGCTGGTTAAGTGTGGAACTTTTGATCTTGGCTCAGGTCGTGATCTCACAGTTCCTAGGTTCAAGCCTCATGTTAGGCTCCATGATGAGTGTGGAGCCTGCTTGGAATTCTCTTTCCCTCTCCCTCTGCCCCTCTCCTGCTCGTGCTCTTTCTCTCTCTCTCAAAAATAAATATAAATAAACTAAAACAAAAACAAAAAAAACCTACCATATTTCCCAACCCTCAAGATCTATGTTGACAGGTCATGGCCAGCAGACATTAGCTGGGTTCTATACTTCCTTTAATGTATAAGCTATTTCCTTTTAGAACAGAGATTTTACTGTCTTTTTGGTTTGTGCTTAATCCTGAACTTGTAATTGTCTTAGAAGCAATGAGGGAAGTAAGGAAGGTTCTTTTATGGAAACAAGCTCCATCTCTGTGTCTGATTCAAGTGGGTCATTTCAATTTTACCACTCAAGGAAGGGACTGCCTTTCTCTAACAAGGGGGAAGGAGGCAGGCAGCTTCTGCTGAAATAATGAATTCAGTGGAATTTAGGAATTCAAATTTAGCAGATTTGTCAATCCATATTCCCCATCACAGATTTCAGAGTTCTACTCTTGTCCTATGAGAGTCCTGACATTGACAAATGAGATTTGTTAATTATATCATATAATCTAACTCCCTTACAATTAGGTTCTACCTTGAGATTGCAGCTCCTGAAGAATTTTATAGAAGTTACTAATAGTATGCCATGAGATATCACTTGATGCCCAGGTATTAGAGGAATTAGCTGTTGAGCAACCTGTCATTGTCCCATACAGCCCTAAGATGACAAACATCACACATTAATGCCTTAGTTTCCACCTGTACCTCATCAAATCATCACTGTCTTGATTAGTAGCTCCTGGCTTCTAATCAGGAAGCTACTGATGGCCAATTAATACCCTTACCAAATTTGGCCACATCTTTCATGTTCTCTCCTAAACAAGACTTTTTTACTCCTTTCAATATGGATAGGCTAAGAACTTCTGAAATTTTTAAGTTCTGCTTTTTTATTAAGAATTCCATCCTAAAATCATTTTTCTTGTCACATTCTACTATAAGCATTCAAGAGAAACCAGCTGCTCCTTCAACACTTTGCTTAGATATTGCCTTCACCAAATATCTAATTTCATCACTCTCAAGGTCAACCTTCCACAAGACACTAGGACAGGAACACAATTCAGCGAAACTCTGCCATTTTATAACAAAGAATCACCTTCTCTCCAATTTCCAATAACATGTTACTCATTTCTGTCTGTAACCTCATCAGAATGGCCTATACCATCCATATTTCTACCAAAATTCTGTTCACAACCACTTAGGTATATACTCTAAGATGATTGAGGATTTCTCCGTAGCTCTCCTTTTTTCCTTTGCATTCTCACCAGAATTGCTTTTAATGGTCCTTTCACAGAAATCTTGTCTTACTCTAGCATGTAACTCCAAAGCCTTCTAGCCTTTACCTATTTACTAAGTTCTAAAACCACTTGCACTTTCTTAGCTATATGTTGCACCAGCACTCTGCTTCTCAAGACTAATGTATATACTTGTTAGGGTTTTCCAGAGAAACAGAATCATTAGGATATATAAAGAGATACAAGAGAAAATTACAGGAATTGACACATGAAATTATGGAGGCCTAGATATGCCACAACATGTCATCTATGAGCTAGAGAACAAGAAAAACCTTTGGTATAATTCAGTTCAAGCCTGAAGGTATAAGAACCAGAAACTGCAATGTCTAAGGGTAGAAGAAAGATGATGTCCCAGCACAAGGCAAGAAAAAGAGAATTTGCCCTTCCTTCACATTTTTATTCAATTCAGGCACTCAGCAGATTGGATGATGCCTACTACATTGGTGGAGTGATTTTCATTACTCAGTCTACAGATTCAAATGCTAACCTCTTTCAGAAACACCCTCACAAACACATCCAGATAATGTTTTACCAGCTATCTCGGCACCCTTTGGCCGAGTCACATAGAATTAAAGAACAGAACTGAATGCCTTCTACTACCATCAGTTTACTTTGCTTTGTTCACAACTATTTTCAACATTATCAGGTGCAAGCATAGGCACTGTTTCCCCTTTCCTCATTCAATTCCTACCATTGGTTTTGGCTTCAGCTCTTTTTTTCCATCTCACTTTTTTTCTTCACACTTGGCCTGATAATGAGAATTAAACCAGAGAGTAAGTGATTTGTCTACTCCTGTATAGAAAATGTCTGAACTAGGAGTAGATCTCAAGCCACCTGAGTCTCTCCCCACTCACAGTGTGGTAATATTACCAAGATTATTAGAAAGGTCATATTATTGCATACGTCATGCTGACAAGTACGAATATCTGTTTCAACACAGATACAATGCCTATAGCATTAGTAATTTAAGTACAAATGGGCTTTTTCCCCTTCATTATCTAGAATCTAGATATAATATGCATAGAGTATACACATACATTTAAATTATATTATTATTATTATTATAAAGAATCAGGAAAAATACCTATTTTTCTGATTTTCCTTCTTCTAACATAATAGAATACACATGTGCACAGTAAGCAACCAGACGTTCCAAATAAATTTTGCCTTGTTTATGATTATATAGACATACATATGCCTGTGTGTGTTTATTATAAATACATTACTTGTTGCTGAATTATTTAGTATCTATGTACTGCTATTGTCAAGTCTTTAAATAATCCTCATTTTCCCTTTTTTTCTTTGACTCATGGCTAAATTTAGAACCATAGCATTTGCTTATTGTTGAAGTACTGATTGAAACAGAAGGTAACTGTATTCCCAAATATGTATGTATGTATGCAGACATACATATATATATGAGAAAGACTGAAATAGCACTGAGGAAAAATTATGGCAGTATAGTGAGATCATCAGAAATCTTTACATGTTTCACAAGGACTGTATTCTTTGGTATCATGATTTAAAGTATACACAGAAAATAAGAGAAATTGAAATTTGTCCTGAGTAAAGGACCATCTTAGCTCCTTGATCCATATAAGTTTGATGAACTCTGCATTCCTAGGGAAGAGAAACAGTCATGCTGAGGGCAGAGAGATGTCTATAAATGAGACCATGATATGCCTCATGTGATTCTAATACACTCATCTCCTTCAGTGCTTTTACACATATCCATCCAGAGGAATTAAGCAAGAAATATTTCTCTGGAAATTTGTTTTAAATCATTTTCCAAAATAAAAATAATTTAAAATTTCAGGTACTTAAAAATTTAAGTAGAATTTGTGCAGAAATCTACATTTTTGTCTACAGTATTTGATTAGAATACAAACTAAATAAAAATGTTTACAGTTGTTTTACTAACTGTATCAAATACTAAAGCCTATACTGCACATATATATCTATGCATGCTTCCATCTGTGCTCCCAGGTACTTCATTTCATAAATCAACCTTCCTTACCTTTTCTAACAGTCTGAAACTGTTATGTAGAATGGAATGAGTTATAATATCATACTTTCTAGTATTCATAACTTAATTTTAAAAAGTCATTTAGCAGAAAAAATATGAATTAAATATTTCTAATATTAAAGATAATGCTAAATTTATCATGAATTATGTCTAAATAAATGTTATATGAATAACATTTTAAAAGAATATGATTTCTTTTAAAAAAAATTTAGGTTTATTTATTTGGAGACAGAGAGTGTGCACAAGTGGGGTATGGACAGAGAGAGAGGAGAGAGAAAATCTCAAGCATGTTCCATCCACACTGTCAGTGCAGAGCCCAATGTGGGGGCTCAAACTCATGAATCGTGAGATTGTGATCTGAGCCAAAACAGAGTAGGACGCTTAACTGACTGAGCCACTCAGACACCCTGTAAAGACGGAAGATGGTTTCTGAACATCCTATATAGTTGGTCTTAAATCTTAAACATCCCATAACTTAACTCTTGGCCTTTCAAAAGACCCAGGTAATCTTCCTTACCTTAGTATTTTTGCTTGTACATTTATTTTTGGTGCTCATTTGAACTCCTTCATACCTGTAATTGATTCTGGAGGGCTTGGGGGAGAATTACACTTAAAATAATATTGCTCAGGGAAAAATCACAACTTTATAAAACTGATTCCAATAATTTCCTTCTCTTTCTTTTATGGAGAAATCCAGAAAGAAGTTCCCACAAAGCTGCAAATTTGATGAGTTGTTACAACTGATGGCTCATCAAATTAATAAAGTCAGAAAACTTCTGGGTGATAATTGAAGTACAGAGAACAAAGACTCTATATGCAACATCCCTATAGCTGTATCTGATTTTTTGCTCTGGATCCAATCAGGAAAATATGGTACTCTTGGGAAATCTACTTTATCTACAGACTTGTAAAATTCCATTGGGTAAATTTTTATTCCAAAGAAACTAAGACAGTGTATACATTGGCTAAGCCAAGAGCACTGCTTGGGGAATTTAACTATTTTGCTCAGACTATCACTGGCCATCTGTTATTGAAGAGAGGTCTTTAGAACTTGAATTATCTAGGCAGGCTAACACTGTTGATAGAATAACTTGGCTAAATACTATGTTTTCCATGTCAATTGTCAATTTGTTAGACATACTGTATCAGGAATAAAAAACAGGTGTTTTTTTTTTAATTTCTTGGTATTGATACTGCATGTTTGTAAACTTATTCAGTCACAGCAGAAAATCCTTGTTTCAAATGTGTGTGTGTGAAGATCTTGCTGTGATGGCTGAAGTTCATTTTTTTAAATAAAGCATGATTTATTTGTTCAAAAAAAATTTTTAATCACTCAGAGTTTATGGCTTCATTTGGCCCAATAATACACCTCTGAGGACCCCACATGGATCTTTCCAAAAATTACCAGACATGTAAATTTGAAGTGTTACAGGCCCTTCCATGACCCCTTAGGTCCTGCCAGTGGGTCTAAAGAGAAAAATGAGAGCGTTTCTACGTGGATCTTCCCACAGTGGCTCTGTTTCTCTGGGCTGCAGTGCTGATGCAAATGACTGGGACATTTCAGCACAGGAGCCTCTGCACAATGCCATGTGCACAATGCCACATGATTGCACAGCACGAGTTCTCTTTCTGGGCCATTTTATAGAAGGCTTTAGGCTGTTCCCAGCACTTGGGATTTGGACACCAGATCACCCAGCTTCTCCCCTTGCTCTAACAGAGACTCCATCGTGTTGTGCAGCCTGATTTTGGTCTCATCCAGCTCCATCCTGTACCTTAGTCATGGGGTTAGTTTCTCAGCAGTTCTTGTATCTACTGGGGCTGCCATCTAAGGGCTGCTTAGTGGATGGTAGCAAGAGATCCGACTGGCCACTCTAGACTGTCCACCTGCTTGGAGAATTCTTCTAGTACCTTCTCTAGAAAGGTAAGAGCCATGCAGGGCGGCAATTCACTATCTGCAATGACCACTCCTGCAAGACTGTGGTTTCACACGTAGACGTGGCACAGATATTCTTGTTCTTGGACAGAAGCTCTGCTGCCTTATGCTGATTGCTCCACAGCCCGTTGATCTGTGAGGGTCATGACTTTCTGATCACTGGACCTCTGGAAGAAGCTGAAGGAGCACATGTCGTATGTGGCTTTGAGCAGCACCACCTTGGGCTTGCCTTTGTACAGGACACTAAGGCTGTACAGCTTCATGGTGCAGTGTCCCCCATCCCTGCCCCAGAGCCATGGGACCAGCGCCCCTGGGGACTGCCTCAGGCTGCTGATGGGTCTGACCTATTGAAAACACCACCTGAAAAATGATTTATCAAGTAATTTAAGAAAATAAACATTTGGCACAGTTTGCTCTGAACTTTAAAATGCCTCAATATTAAGCATTTTGGAGTAGATATACTTTTTTATTGTCTAATTTGCCCTGTGAAGATCTGAAACTTCTAGCTCTTTTCCGTGTGATGAAAAGCATTTAAAAAAATTTCCCACAATAAAGTAATGTTAATGGTGAATGTTAGATTAGGTTAGGTAAACAACTTTTCTTTGTGAAAATCAAAAGAAGAAGTAACAGGTTATCAGAGATAAAATTTAAAATTATTGTATTATCTTCATCAACAAATCCTTGATAAAGAGTTAATTATAATGATATAAAACACTTGTTTTTAACACTTAACATGGACCAAGAAAGGAATTTAAATGTCTCATCTACATAAAGGCATTTTATCCTTGTAAAAACTATATTATTATAAATAAGTCAGGAAAAAAAGATTATTTTAATGATTTTCCTACTTCTAATAGGACAGAGTGAGCATACGTGGAAACAGCAGGCAACCAGATGCTCCATAGAAATGGGTATTTTGCCTCATTTTTCTGATTATATGCCAACATCTATCAGAGTGCTAAGGATAATAGTATTTTTGAGAAAATTAATCTGAATAAATGAATGAAAAGAACAAAAATAGAAGCATTTTAAATATTACATTGTGACTATGCTTGAAAATACTGCTCATGTCATTTTATTTGCTGAAATGATTCTGTATAACTGCAAAGCCGCCATTGCCCACATACCTCAGGATTTTCCATATGCAGGGGCTGTCCTCCCACAGTTAGCAAGAGGCAGCAGTAAGGGGAATAAATAGGAATATGAGGGTGGATGATGACATTCCATGACAAATGAGTCTGATGGTCTCATTTGTTATCATTTCCAGTCATTGAAAATGTGCCAATTCTTGCTCCTCAATGAAATTTTCTTTTCTTCCTAAATTCTGATAATGGGTTTTATGCAGAATTCTATAAAATGATTCACCTAAATAGGAAAGTTTACAGCAATTTGAGTCAACATGCCAATGGAAGAAACGACACAGGTGTTTTGATCTTTTTCTTCCTTAAAAAATATCTAAAGATTTTAATGTCATTTAAAAAGTTTTAAAGGGCATTTTTTAATGTGAAAATGCACTTTCAGTATTAAGACTTCATATTTGTATGTAAATTTAAGCTCAGAGATAAATTTACAAAACTTGAATTGTTATTTGATCAAAAGGGTTTTGAAAATTAAGCTGATATAGTTCCAATATCCCTCTTCCTTTTTTTTTTTTTTAAATACGGAATGCTTCACAAATTTGGTGTCATCCTTGCACAGAACTCATGCTAATCTTCTCTGCATTTCAATTTTAGTATATGTGCTGCCAAAGCATGCACTCTATCTTCCTTTTGTGACAATAAGTTCTTTTGTTTCTTTGAGATTTAATCTTATGGTGCCTGTTTGGAAACATAATATGGAAAGAAGTCTAATGAACTTATGGAACATGTTGGTTTTGGACAGGTAAAAGAATGAAATGGTCTGAAGGGCTTGTTATAAATGCATATGATAAATTAGTCTGCCAGATTTAATAACATGCTTTATCCCTTTCAATTAAAGCTACTATGTGCAGATTCAAGTACCTTTAACGTTTATTTATTTTTGAGACAGAGAGAGACAGAGCATGAATAGGGGATGGTCAGAGAGAGGGAGACACAGAATCCGAAACAGGCTCTAGGCTCTGAGCTGTCAGCATAGAGCCCAACGCGGGGCTCGAACTCACGGACCGCAAGATCATGACCTGAGCCGAAGTCGGCCGCTTAACTGATTGAGCCACCCAGGCGCCCCTCAAGTACCTTTAAAGACTGAATGTTATGTGGATAGATGGAAAAATGATACTATCATTGGATTCCATTCTCAGTAGTATTTTGTATTTTTTCAAAAGCTAAAGCTTAACTATATTTTTACTTATAAGTTATTTTTAAGGTTTAAAACAGTGAATTTGTGGCAAAACATGTCAAATTAACCTTTAAAAAATGGAAAATATTTTATATATAAGGATACCATTTCTTCTTCCCAATTTTATTAATTAAAAAAAACTTAAATTGTTGTTCTAAAACACCAATGAGCTATTTGATTTTTATCTTGGAAAAAAATGAATGTATATAGATGGCACACATTCTTTTACTCGGTTGCATATTGAAAAAAAAAGATGAGAAAAATTAGTTCAACTTTGATCTCAATTTAGCAGTAAATATCAATGCAGCTTTCCCAGATGTCTATAGTTTCAATTTTTAACTACTAACATAAGAAACTGAAGTCTTATTTTATGTAATTGGCTTTCCCATGAAAAATGTAGCTACAATTGAGGAGTTTTGCCTTTATACTTGATTCAATAACAGCAACAAAAAAATGATACTGCCCTAGGAAATGACAACATAGACACAAGAATCATTTATATACGGGGCCTCATCTAACTTCAAGATTATTCTGTATGTGAAGTCTGCAGTAGGATTGACTCCACAGACTCTTTTTTTTTTAATTTTTTTTTTAACGCTTATTTATTTTTGAGACAGAGAGAGACAGAGCATGAACAGGGGAGGGGCAGAGAGAGAGGGAGACACAGAATCGGAAACAGTCTCCAGGCTCCAAGCCATCAGCCCAGAGCCCGACGCGGGGCTCGAACTCCCGGACCGCGAGATCGTGACCTGGCTGAAGTCAGACGCTTAACCGACTGCGCCACCCAGGCGCCCCTCCACAGACTCTTTATTAGCCTACTTTTATCATCACACTTTTATGCCTTTAATAAGATGTTAGGTATTCTTTCTCCTTTTTTAAAGTTTGTTTATTTATTTATTTATCTTTGAGAGAGAGAAAGAGAGAGAGAGAATGAGAGCACAGGAGGGTCAGAGAGAGAGGGAGAGAGAGAATCCCAAGCAGGCTCCATGCTCTCAGGCTCACAAACCATGAGATCATGACCTGAGTTGAAATCAAGAGTCGGATGCTTAATCGACTAAGCCACCCAGGCGCCCCTGTTCTTTTCTCCTTAAGTGAAACATATTTTACTTGATAAAGACATGTAGAAAAGTACATGTGTATGTGTGTGTGTATGTGTGTGTGTGTGTGTGTGTGTGTCTATGTTGACTGATCTTTTCATAATGTGCTGTTTTACATGTGGATGGCATTGTGCTGTTATAAACTGAGCCTCACATTCATGAGAGCAGAGGGCACAGCCAATGTTGATGACATCTGTCAAATTGTTATTATGGAGAATTTCCTGTTGAGTCATTGCATTATGGGTCAGAGGGGAGGTGGAGCAAGGCAGAAGCATGTGAATAGAAATACACTGGGATATAAATCAAAGAAGAGAGTACTTCATTTTAGGTGTGACCTACAAATCTATGAAATAAGTATAATCTTCATTCTAAAGAAAAGGAAACTAAAGTTCAGGAAGATGAAGTCATTCATTTAGAGTTCTAATGTAATATCGGAAGCAGGATTTTACGTCTCAACGTCCGATTCTATTGAAACTAACCAAACACGCAGAAAAATTTAAAAACAGACAAAACCAACAACAAAACCCTCCTTCATGTTGGCATTGCTTCTCTATCCTAGACATGTTTTCCATTTTTTCTTGATAGACATCAAGCAACAGGTTTTATTCCTGATATTTGTTGTCAATATAATCTCCTCCTCCAACCACTGTTAAAAATTTAAAACTATACTAATTAGCAACAGCTTGAAACATATCACAATTTGGAATTATAGAAAGGGAAGGGGATCATAGTTTGACAAACAACAATTAAAGAAAAACCATCTGGAAGAGATAAAAGTGCTGAGGAGATGATCCAATAAATGTTTCTCAATAATTTTATATGCATAAACATCCAGGAGATAGGAAGATGAATATAGATATTGTAAAATAATTATTTTAGATATCCATTCTCTGGTTCTCTTAAAGATAGACTCTTCCTTATACTTTTATAAGGAAAATACATAATCATAAACTATAGTCAGATATAAACTTCAGTATCTCTGCTAAAAAGAAGTATGTTAATTAAGAAAAATATAACAAAGTCATTTCAGAAAACATGTATTTGATGGTAATAGCTTAAGAATTTAACATGCTTATGTGTGTTCCCTTGTCACTTCACTCTACAGCATGACAGCACAGAAAGGATCTGGAGGCTTGCCACTGGAGAAAGGAAAGGTGGCAAACCCATAAATTACTCTTAATTATCAAAAATAGAATGCATAAAGTGACTTTCACACTCTTGAGTATAAAACACATCAAAAGTTACCATTAGACATCCTCTTGCAGCTATAATTCACTCACTTGATTTTACAGAGTTCTCAGTGTGCCTGATTTCCTTGGTCTACCTGTTTCTCTCTCCCTGCCACTCATTATCCCTATTATTCCTCTCCCATTGACTCTTCAGTTGGCACATTTCCATACTCCCCATTATGCTTACAAATAATCTCACTAAAAGAGTACAGCTCACCAAAGAGCACCTGTTACATCAAGGGTAGAACTGACATTAGACTCACTTCACCATGGGCAGTATTCAAGTGTTTTACTGGAAATATACCCTCACATCTGGTTGGTACTCAGTGGTTAAGTACATAGCCACATTATTGAGATCAATTATTACCTGCCTGAGCTAGAAAACAGTTTACAACATGATGAGAGGGTGAAAAGAATAGTGCTCAGTGAAGCGATCATTGACTGAAATATCAAGTACCTCTTGTGTCAAAGTGCTAACAACGTATAATCTAACAGCAATAGTGTTTCAAGATCATACCCCATTACCTAGGGGTATTTATTCAGCATAATATCAAAGACATGTGTAATCTTTGTGACTACAGAGACCATAAAGGCCCAGTTAGCAGCATAACCAAGAAATTAAAAGATGATAAATAGTCCATGATTAAATTTTCATTTCCCATCTTGATTCTGTTTACTATTCCATTTTGATCGATTTTTTTCCCCTCACACTTTTGAGTATCAGAGGAAACTGGATACACTTGTAAAATGATGGTTTTAGTTTGAAATGAAGAACACACCCACCAAAAATCTTGGTTGAACAACAGCTAAATATCAAAGAAAAGGACACACACACCTCCTCACTCAAGTACCTCCTGCCAAGAGAACCAGGGCTTCCCTCCTGCTTACATAACACACACTTCTGAAGAGTGGCTGGTAGTGAAGGGAAAGCAGCAGGGGCAGAGGGGCTGGTGCGGAGGATTCTTGGTAGAACATGAACTGTACAAAAGGGTCAAGAGAGCAGCTGTTAGCCCAACACAGGACCAAATTAGTGGCATGGGATATGCCTTTACAGGACTGAGTTGGTGGCAGAAGGCAGAATGCAAGTTCTGGCAAACTAATTTTATTTTTGTTTGCATAGTACATTTGTAAAATTGCATAAAAGTAAATTTTATTTCACAGTTTTTAAAATTTTTAAATTTTATTTTACAGAGATTTGCCTGCTTTCTATATTGAATTTGGTTTCCTTGTTCAAGAACAGAATACACCTCTTGATTAAACCTTTACTTTCAAAGTCAAGGTAACCTTTTTCACAGTCTGAATGTCACTTGAGCCTTAAAATACAATGATTTTCCTTTCCAGAAGAAACAGTGACATAGTGGTGAAACTATTCCAGCACTTAAATATGCTACAAAAGCCAACATACTAAACCAAACTAGCAATCCCTTTCTCAATCACTTAAGTGGAGAGATAAATGATTCTTTTTCACAAACACATCTGCTTATCTTAAGGGAGTCTAGAAATTAGATCACTACCTTAAGCAACATTTAAGAGCATTCCTATGTCTCATGAATCAGGAAATGTTAACTTATAGGCATCTTCTTTACAGTAAATCAGAGCAAATGATTTTCAAGGGAAATTTGTAAAGTATAATTCTAAAACTTATTTGTAAAAATAATGTGAAGGTGAATCAGCAACTAAATATAAGTGAGTTTTAAAAGAAGATTAAGTCCTTTAGTTTCTGTGATCCATGAATAATTTTTAAAACAAAATTTCTTATAATATGTAAATTATATAGAATGCATTAAAAATAATGTTTTACTGGGGCGGCTCAGTCAGTTAAGCGCCCGACTTCGGCTCAGATCATGATCTCATGATTTGTGAGGTCAAGCTCCGTGTTGGGCTCTGTGCTGACAGCTTGGAGCCTGGAGCCTGCTTTGGATTCTGTGTCTCCCTCTCTCTCTGCCCCTTCCCTATTCATGCTCTGTCTCTCAAAAGTAAACATTGAAAAAATATTTTTTTAATTAATGCATATACTACATCTACATATACTACTATAATACTAGTATATAATCATATACTACATCTAAATAGAATCATATGTACAAAAACTTTACAGACACAGCACAATATTCAACATGAGAAAATAATATTTTGATGAAAAACAATGATGCTCTCCTTTCTGTATCCAAAATTTTCTAACTTTGGATAAGGGATATTTTTATAAGACCAATAGAAGTTCGAGTGTATTAATTAGTGACACTAACAATACTACTGGGTAGTTGTGTTTACCATTCCCTCCAAATATTGTTAGGATTTTCTCTAGTAATTACTTAGGAAACTGCAATACTTCTGAGCATATTTATATTCCAGAAGACTTCCTAACTTTCTCTTCTGAGAAAGCTCAGAATATGATAGGAAATTTCAGATATAATAAATAGTAGGGCAAATCTTAATGAACATAAACATTCATTGTGACCAATGTCCTCCAAAATTCTAATTTAAAATAATCCTGGAAACTGGCGAGGATGCAGAGAAAGGGGAACCCTCTCTCACTGCTGGTGGCATTGCAAACTGGTGCAGCCACTCTGGAGAACTGAATGGAGGTTCCTAAAAAAAAAAGAACTGTCCTATGATCCAGCAATTGCACCACTAGGTATTTACTCAAAGTCTACCAAAATACAGATTTGAAGGGGTACATGTATTCAATGTTTATAGCAACATTATCAACAGTAGCCAAATTATGGAGAGAGCCCAAATATCCATCGACTGATGAATGGATAAAAATACATATATGCATGTGTGTGTATATATGATATATACACATACACAATGGAATATCACTCAGCCATCAAAAGAATGAAATCTTGGCATTTGCAATGATGTGGATGGAGCCAGAATGTATTTTGCTAAGCAAAATAAGTCAGTCAGAGAAAGACAAATACCATATGATTTCACTCATATGTGGAATTTAAGAAACAAAGAGATGAACATTTGGGAAGGTGAGAAAAAAGAGAAGAGAGGGAAAAACAAACCACAAGAGACTCTTAAGAGAACAAACGAGAGTTGATAGAAGGTGGTGGGTAGGAAGATGGGCTAGATGGGTGATGGTTATTAAGGAGGGCACTTGTTGTGATGAGCACTGGGTATTGTATATAAGTGATGAATTACTGAATTCTACTCTTGAAACCAATAATCCACTGTATATTAACTAAAATTTAAATAAACAAAAAAAATGGAAACTGAATTGTGAAACAGAGATTTTTTTCTTCTTTTAAATCATTGCTTACATTTTAAAATTCATATTAACAGAATAATGAAGGTTTGGTTACTTTTTTTTATTAAATTTTTTTTAACGTTTATTTATTTTCGAGACAGGGAAAGACAGAGCATGAACAGGGGAGGGTCAGAGAGAGGGAGACACAGAATATGAAGCAGGCTCCAGGCTCTGAGCTGTCAGTACAGAGCCCGACGCGGGGTTAGAACTCACGGACCGCAAGATCATGACCTGAGCCGAAGTCGGCCGCCTAACCAACTGAGCTACCCAGGTACCCCAAGGTTTGGTTACTTCTAAGTCACTGTATTTATTTTATCCAAATTATATATCGTACCTGTAGCTATTTCTACAATAGCAAATAATTAAAAAAATAAAATTATATTTTTCTGGACACTAAATTAATAATCCCACAAAGTATTAGAATCAAGAGTATGGTAGGTCCCAGAAGTATTGAGTAATAACCCATCATGAGCACAATTACGAAGCAGGGTGGCAAGCATGTGCTACTGTGGTTTGTGTACGTCTCCACTGTACCTGGTGGGGTGGGCAAGTAAAACCTGAAATGTAGCCTATGCGATGGCCTGGCATGAAGCTGTGACTTTTTCTTTAAATAGTAGTTGCCTTTGCTTCTCCAGGCCGAGTCTCTGTCTATCCCAGGAGCAGCAGTGAACTTTTTGTACCAGATGTAACATACAAGGTCAGAGTAGCCCTGAAAGCAGGGGGGTGGGGAGGGTGATAATAGAAGAAAATCGAGATAAACCATCATTTCAACATTCAACCACCATCAAAGTGGTTAATAACAAATATATGTGTGCTTGAATGTGTGTGTGTGTGTGTATTTAACATACTTTTATATAGATATATTGTGTGATTTCTTTTTTTGTAATGTTTATTTATTTATTTTTGACAGAGACAGAGAGAGAGAGAGAGAGAGAGAGAGAGAGAGAGAGCAAGCAGGGGAGGGGCAGAGAAAGGGAGACACAGAATCCAAAACAGGCTCCAGGCTCTGAGCTGTCAGCACAGAGCCCAATGCAGGGCTCAAACCCACGAACTGTGAGATCATGACTTGAGCTGAAGTTGGGCGTTTAATGGACTAAGCCACCCAGGCGCCCCTATTGTGTCATTTCTTACTAGAATATAATTTCCTTGAGTTCAGGGAATATATCTGAATTATAATGGTAGCCTTTACAAGTCTGAGCTCAGATTTCAAAAAACAATAACTATATACATATATGAATCATATCTGTAAACAAATATATTTTAGAATATGCATAACATATTTTCATAATACTGTTATAAACACATGATCTTTAATCTGTACACAAAAATCCAAATCCTTAGAATGACAGCAATTATTATTTTGTTTGAATCGTGTTTGACATCTATGCAATATATGTTTATAGTGACCTGATTATTTAAAACTTTGTTTGAATTCTTAGCTATTACATTAGGTAACAATGTTATCAGTGTGGATTGTGCTTAAATAATACAAAATATCTCTAAAAAGAGAGAAATTTTGGGGTGCCTGGGTGGCTCAGTTGGTTCAGCATCTGACTTTGGCTCAGGTCATGATCTCACAGTCTGTGACTTGGAGCCAGCGTCGGGCTAGGTGCTGGTAGCTCGGAGCCTAGAGCCTGCTTTGGATTCTGTATTTGCCTCTCTCTCTGCCCCTCCCCCCCCTTATAAATAAATAAACATTAAAAAAAGTTTTAAAAAAAAAGGGAGTGGAGCCCCTGGGTGGCTCAGTTAGTTAGGCATCCAACGTCCACTCAGGTAATCATCTCACTGTTTGTGGTTCAAGCCCCACATCTGGCTCTGTGCTGATAGCATGATCCAGATTCTGTGTCTCCTTCTCTCTCTGCCCCGTCTCCCACTCACATTCTGTCTGTCTCTCTCAAAAATAAACATTAAAAAAAATTTTTTTTAAAGAGAGAAGCATTAAAATATGGTTAGAATAAAAACATAGTTTGAAATAGACAAATCAGATCCCATTTCTTAAATTATGTTTGATTTTTATACATTTCTTTCAGATTATATTAGCCAACAGTGATTGCATATTGCCAATAAAAAAAAAGAATTTAAATTAACCTTATCATCCCTATTCCAACTCACTCTTTGTTAGCATCTTGGGTTCAGTTTTTCTTTATTTTAATTTATTTCAAGTTTTTATTTAAATTCTAATTTATTAAATTCTAATATGTAGTGTAATATTGGTTTCAAGAGTAGAATTTAGTGATTTATCACTTACATACAACACCCAGTGTTCATCCCAACAAGTGTTCTCAATACCCTTCACCCATTTAGCCCATCCCCCACCAACCTCCCCTCCATTAACCCTGTTAGTTCTTTATAGTTAGGAGTATCTTATACTTTGCTTCTCTTTTTTTCCCCCTTCTCATATGTTCTGTTTTGCTGCTTAAATTCCACATATGAGAGAAATTATATAGTATTTGTCTTTTTCTGACTCACTTATTTCACTTAGCATGATACATTCTTGCTCCATCCACGTCATTGCAGATGGCAAGATTCTTTGACGAGTAATACTCCATTGTAAATATATACCACAATTTCTTTATCCATTCATCAGTTGATGGACATGTGGGCTCCTTCCATAATTTGGCTATTGTTGATAGTGTTGCTATAAACATTGGGGTATATTTGCCCCTTTGAATCAGTATTTTTTAATCCTTTAGATAAATACCTAGTAATGCAATTGCTGGGTCATAAGGTAGTTCTATTTTTACCTTTTTGAGGAAACTCCATACTGTTTTCCACAGTGGCTGCACCAGTTTGCATTCCCACCAACAGTGAAAGAGGGTTTCCCTTTCTCCACATCCTTTCCAACATGTGTTATTTCCTGAGTTGTTCATTTTAGCCATTCTGACAGGTGTGAAGTGGTGGTATCTCATTGTGGTTTTGATTTGTGGTTCCCTGATGAGGAGTGATGCTGAGCATCTTTTCATGTATCTATTAGCCATCTGTTTTTTTAAATTAATTTATTTATTTTTGAGATGATAGGGAGGTGCACAGAGAGAGAGACAGAGGACCTGAAGCGGGCTCTGCACTGACAGCAACCAGTCCAATGTGGGGTTCAAACTCACAAACCAGGATATCACGACCTGAGCTGAAGTTGGATGCTTAACTGAGCCACCCAGGCTTCCAGTAGTCATCTGTATATCTTTTTGGAGTCACCTGTTCATGTCTTCTGCCCATTGTTCAACTGGATTATTTACTTTTTTGGGTGTTGAGTTTGATACATTCTTCATAGGTTTTAGATATTAACCCTTTATCTGATATGTCATTTGGAAAGATCTCCTCCAATTCTGTAGGTTGTCTTTTAGTTTTGTTGATTGCTTCCTTTGCTGTGCAGAAGCGTTCTATCTTGATGAAATTCCAACAGTTCATTTTTGCTTCTGTTTCCCTTGCCTCCAGAGACCTGTGTAGTAAGAGGTTGCTATGACCAAGGTCAAAGAGGTTGCTGACTTTGTACTCATCTAGAATTTTGATGGTTTCCTGTATTACATTTAGGTCTGTCATCCATTTTGAATTCATTTTCGTGTATGGTGCAAGAAAGTTGTCCACATTTATTCTTCTGCATGTTGCTGTCCAGTTTTCCCAAAACCATTTGTTGAAGAGACTTTTTTCCATTGGATAACGTTACCTGCTTTGCCAAAGATTAGTTGACCACATAGTAGTGGGTACATTTCTGGGTTTTCTAGTCTGTTCCATTGATTCATGTGTGACTATTTTTATGCCAGTATTGATCACTGTCTTGATCACTACAGTTTTGTAATGGAGCTTGAGGTCCAGAACTGTGATGTCTTCAGCTTTGCCTTTATTTTTCAAGAGTGGTTTGGCTATTCCTGGTCTTTTGTGGTTCTATCCAAATTTTAGGGTTGTTTGCTCTAGCTTTGCCAAAAATGCTGGTGGTATTTTGATAGGGATTGTATTAAATATGTAGATTGTTTTGGGTTGTTTAGACATTTTAACAGTATTTGTTCTCCCAATTTATGAGACTGGAGTGTATTTCTCTTTCTTTGTGTCACCTTCAGTATCTTTCATAGGCATTTTACAGTTTTCAGAGTACAGATCTTTTACCTCTTTGGTTAGGTATATTCCTAGATATCTTGTGTTTTTTGGCGTAATTATAAATGGGATCTATTCCTCTTTCTGCTTCTTCATTATTGGTGTATCGAAATGCAACAGATTTCTGTTTGTTGATTTTATATCCTGTGACTGCGGAATTCGTGTATCAGTTCTAGCAACTTTTTGGTGGAATTTTTTAGGTTTTCTACATAGAGTATCATGTCATCTGCAAATAGTGAAAGTTTGACTTCTCCCTTGCCTATCCGAATGCTTTTATTGATTTTCTTGTCTCATTTCTGAGGCTAGGAATCCCAATGCTGTGTTAAATAACAATGGTGAGAGTAGCCATCCCTATCTTGTTTCTGACTGTAGGAAAAGCTCTCAGTTTTTCCCCTTTGAGGATATTAGCTATGGGTCTTTTATATACAGAGTTTATGATATTGAGGCATGTTCCCTCTATCCCTACTTTGTTGAGGGTTTTTAATCAGGAATGGATGCTGTATTTTGTCATATGCCTTTTCTACGTCTATTGAGCAAATCATATGGTTCTTATCTTTTCTTTTATTAATGTGATGTATCATGTTGATTCGTTTGTGAATATCGAACCATTCCTGAAGCCTAGGAATAAATCCCAATTGATTGTGATAAATAATTCTTTTAATGTACTGTTGATTCAACTGATAATATGTTGTTGAGAATTTTTGCATTCGTGTTCATCAGGGATATTGGCCTGTAATTCTCCTTTTTAGAGGGGACTTTGATTCTGAAATCAAGTGAAATCAATGTAATGCTGGCCTCATAGAATGAGTTTGGAAGTTTTCCTTTTATTTCTTTTTTTTTTTTTTTTTGGAACAGTTTGAGAATAGGTACTGACACATCCTTAAATGTTTGGTAGAATTCCCCTGGGAAGTCATCTGGCCCTGGACTTTCATTTGTTGGGAGATTTTTGATTACTGATTCAATTTCTTTCCTGGTTGTGGGTCTATTCAAACTTTGTTTCTTCCTGTTTTAGTTTTGGTCGTTTATATTTTTCTAGGAATTTGTCCATTTCTTCCAGTTTACCCAATTTGTTGGCATATAATTTTTCATAATATTCTCTTATAATTGTATTTCTATGGTTTTGGTTGTGATTTCTCCTCATTAATTTGTGATTTTATTTATTTGGGTCCTGTCTCTTTTCTTTTTGATAAGTCTTGCTAGAGGTTTATAAATTTTATTAATTCTTTCAAAGAACCAGCTCTTAGTTTCATTGATCTGGCCTACTGGTTTTTTTTTGTTTGTTTGTTTCTACTATCATTTCTTTCTTTAAAAAAAAATTAAATGTTTATTTAGTTTTGAGAGAGGGAGATACAGAACTTGAAGAGGGCTTCAGGCTCCACACTATCAGCTCAGAGCCCTACACAGGGCTCAAACCCACCAACTGCGAGATCATAACATGAGCCGAAGTCAGATGCTAAACTGACTGAGCCACCCAGGTGCTGATAATATCATTTATTTCTGCTCAATCTTCATTACTTCCCTTCTTCTTCTGACTTTAGGCTTTATTTGCTGTTCATTTTCTAGCTCCTTTATGTGTAAGCTTAGGTTGTATATTTGAGATTTTTCTTGTTTCTTGAGGTAGGTCTGTATTGCTATATACTTCCCTCTTAGGACCACTTTTGCTGCACCTCAAAGGTTCAGACTGTCATATTTTCATTTTCATTTACTTCCATGCACTTTGTTTACATCTTCTTTAATTGGATGTTTTTAACCTCAATGTATTTGTGGTATTTCCAAATTTTTTCTTTGTGACTGACTTCAAGTTTCATAGCATTGTGGTCTGAAAATATGCGTGGTATGATATCAACCTTTTTGTACATTTTGAGGCCTGATTTGCGACCCAGTATGCGATCTATTCTGGAGAATATTCCATGTGCACTCAAAAAGAATGTGTATACTGGTGCTTCAGGATGAAATGTCCTGAATATTTTTTAAGTGCCTCTGGTCCAGTATGTCATTCACAGCCATTGTTTCTTTGTTGATCTTTTCCTTAATGGTCTGTACATTGCTATAAGTATGGTGTTAAAGTTCCCTATTATTATTGTGTTCTTATCAATGAGTTTATGTTTATTATTGATTTATATATTTGGGTGTTCCTAAACTAGGGGCATGAATATTTACAACGGTTAGATCTTCTTGTTGGATAGATCCCTTTATTATGATACAGTACCCTTCTTCATCTCTTGCTACATCTTTGGTTTAAAAATCTAGTTTGTCTGATAAAAGTATGGCCACTCTTTCTTTCTTTTGACGTCCATTAGCATGATATATGGTTCTCCATCCTCTTACTTTCAATCTGGAGGTGTCTTTAAGTCTAAAATAAGTCTCTCATATGCAACATATGGATGGGTCTTGTTTTTTGTTTTTTGTTTTTTTGTTTTTTTGGGTTTTTTTCCCATTCTGATGTCCTATGTATTTTCATTGGATCATTTAGTCCATTTGCCTGAGTGATTATTGATAGATAGGAATGTAGTGCCACTGTATTACCTGTCAAGATGCTGTTTCTGGAGATTCTCTCTGTTATTTTCTAGTCTTTGTTGCTTTTAGCCTTTCTTTCCCACTACAAGAGTCCCCTTTAGTATTTCGTGTAGGGCTGGTTTAGTGGTCATGGATTCTTTTAGTTTTTGTTTGTCTTAGAAATTCTTTTTTTTTTTAACATTTATTTTTGAGACAGAGAGAGACAGAGCATGAATGGGGGAGGGGCAGAGAGAGAGGGAGACACAGAATCGGAAGCAGGCTCCAGGCTCTGAGCCATCAGCCCAGAGCCTGACGTGGGGCTCGAACTCACAGACTGCGAGATCGTGACCTGAGCCGAAGTCGGACACTCAACCAACTGAGCCACCCAGGTGCCCCTGTCTTAGAAATTCTTTATCTCTCTTTCTATTCTGAATCACAGCCTTGCTGAAAAGGTTTTCTTAGCTGTGTATTTTTCCCCATTCAGCACATTGAATATATCATGCCACTCCCTTCTGGCCTGACAAGTTTCTGTAGAAAGATTTTATGTCTTCCCTTGTAGGTTAAGGACTCCTTTTCCCTTGCTGTTTTCAGGATTCTTTCCTTATCTTTTCATTTTGCAATTTTACTATGATATGTCTTGGTTTGAGGCAGCTTTTGTTGATTTTGATGGGAGTTCTCTTTGCCTCTTGGATTTTGATGTCTGTTTCCTTCCCCAGATTAAGCAAGTTTTCACCTATAATTTGCTCAAATAAACCTTCTGCTGCCTTTTTCCTGTCTTCTTCTGGGACTCCTATGATATGACTGTTATTATGCCTTATTGAGTTGTTGAGTTCCCTAAGTCTACATTCATGACCCAATATTTTTTTGTTTTCCCTCTTCTTTTCAGCCCTCCTTTATGGAAAATTATTATTTTCCATCATTTTATCTTCTATATTACTTAGTCATTCCTCTGCTTCTTCCATCCTTGTTGTCAGTACATCCAGTTGGCTTTGCATCTCAGTTATAGCATTTTTTATTTTGGCCTAATATTTAGGTCTTATATTTCTGCAGTAAGGGACTCCCTAGTGTCTTCTATGGTTTTCTCAAGCCCGACTACTAGTATCATTATCATTATTGTTTTAAATTATGATTAAGGCATGTTACTTATATCTGTTTTGATTAGATTCCTTCTCGTGACTTCTTGTTCTTTCTTTTGAGATAAATTCCTCAGTCTTGACATTTTGTCTAGATCTCTGTCTTTTGTGTGTTAAGAAGTCTGTTATGTTTCTGCTCCTGAGAGTATAGCCTATATTAAGAAGAGGTCATATACTGTCCAGGTCCTGGTGCTTCAGGAAGTGTTTTGGTGTATGCTCTATGCACTCTATTGTGTTTTGGCTGCTCTTTCCCTCAGATCAGTCTTCAGAGTTTCTCCTTGCCTGCAGAAGGAAGTGCTTGGACTTTGTTCAGTGTGTGGCAAGTTTTAACCAGGCATGTTTTGATCTGCTTGTTAAAAAGGGTTACATCCTATTTTTTGGTTGTTTATTTCAAAATGTTTTCTCTATGGATTAGAAGAATTAATGGGTCATGGTTGCTGTGGGACACTGGGTTAGGGGCAGGTTTGCAAACAGAAATGAAAGAATAAGAATTTTGTAAAACTGAAAATCTGTATTTGGTATGCAAATGTTTGTTTGACTTTATCTTTAAGAATTTCTCAAATAATTGATAGTCAAAGTAACATTTTACGGTGATGTATTTTTTAAATATTATGTTTATGTTACCAAGGTTTTTTTTTTTGCTCAAAACATGCACTGATGAAATATTTCCTATGATTAATTTCTTTCTGTGAAAACTCTAGGATATAAGATGTAGTGTGTTTACAGTCTTGGTACAGAGAGCTAATTTACTTTTTGGGGAGGTCAGGAATATTTAGTGTTTTAGAGAAATAGAGAGTGCCACTTCTGGTTGTCCCATCCATGTGCCACTTTCATTTCACCCATGCAGAATTTCCTACTCTAAAATCAGTATATAGATGCTATTTTATTTGTGATAATTCATTAATTTTTTGCCTCAGTAGCATTCCACAGAATCTCATTAGGAGGAGCTATTCTGTTATTGTGATGTAAGCTGTTTGCCTAATATAATTATTTTTATGAACGAAGAATATATTCTAGTCCTATTTTCTGAGAATAATACAGGCAATAGTTTTCCATTTATAATAAATATATTTAAGGAATTTATCAATATTATAATATGTTAACTCATTAGTAGCCATATTTATATTTTTTGCATGAACTCTATTTGTGTGTGGTATTTAATTTTTTATATTCTAGTATTTAATGAAAGAGTCTATATTTATTTTATGGCAAATTGTTATAACTTGATAATCTTTGAGATAATTTTGACTTTTCATAAAACAAAATGGGACATTTCATTGTTTTTCTGTGCTATGTATCAACTTGCATAAGATGCAGCCATAACTTAAAAGCTGAAAAGAGTGAAACATGAAAATGTAGGTCTTGCATCTTCATATGGATTCTTTGATACTTTTTCAGTTTTATTCACAGTCATTTGTTATTTAGGTATTGAGTTAACTTTTGTAGCATAAATATGCTGCCAATAGGAAATGATATATGTAATTGACCTTTTAAGAGATCTCAACAGAAATCTCAGGGCCTGGGTCAATTGCTTCTTCCTTTTTAAGAACCTGCTTCTATTACACATACTTTCTTATTCTCTTTATTCTAGTCATTTGAAATGTTCACCACAGATTTTCTAGATAAATATTTTCACATTGCTTCTCACAGAGTGAAAAAAAAAACTTTTAACATTTGTAGCTACGTACCTTTTTTTTTTTTTAAGCTGAGAAATAATCTTTAAGAGATTACTTGAAAATTGCCTCTAACATATTTATCCAATTACATTACTCATATAATTTTTAATCCATGCATTGGGTCTTCCATAATCCACTCTATAATTCATGTTTGTTACATTTATAATCTCTTTTTTTTTTTTTAGTCTTTTAACTTTGTCTCACATTATGGGGTATTTTTCTTTATAGGACTAGACTTACATATCACTGATTTAGTTTTTTTTTTTCACTTGAATTCTGCTCTTTACTGCAAAATTAGTATTTAGTTAGTATTGTTTTATCCTTTTGTTAAATTTTAACAATCATCCTTGCCTTTTAATTTTATCAGGTTCCCTATGCATAGTTTCAGTTACTTTACAGGTGTTATGTCTTTAAAATGGTATCTATGATTCAATGGTGTTTTAAAAAGAAATTCTCTCTATATGTGGTAAATAATTTCCAAGTATCTTCTACTCTTGTAAAACTAACCTCTAAGCTCTAGTGCTTTCAAAATCTAAAATTTTAGGGGCGCCTGGGTGGCGCAGTCGGTTAAGCGTCCGACTTCAGCCAGGTCACGATCTCGCGGTCTGCGAGTTCGAGCCCCGCGTCAGGCTCTGGGCTGATGGCTCAGAGCCTGGAGCCTGTTTCCGATTCTGTGTCTCCCTCTCTCTCTGCCCCTCCCCCGTTCATGCTCTGTCTCTCTCTGTCCCAAACATAAATAAACGGTGAAAAAAAAAAATTAAAAAAAAAAAATCTAAAATTTTATTCAGAGAATATTTACATCTTTTCTAAAGAAAGAAACTGTAACATGGAGAACTATGACCAAGGCTCAAAGTATGTAGAAACATTTTTTTAAAAAAGGATAGAAAGAAAGAAAAAAAAGGAAGGAACGAAAGAAGAGATTTAATGAGAAATATTAACAACTCTAAACATGGAAAAAGAACACTTAAGAGGAATATATATGGCTGTGAAGTATTTAAATAATAAATATCTGTTACATTCTAGTTGTCATCACTAATGATTATTGCTTAATTATGTAATAAAAATAATACACATTTGAAGAAGAAATTTTTATTTTTATATCTGGCATATTCAGTATAGATAGGCTTGCTGAACAATCCTTTTAGTTAAAATCAGGGAAGAAAGAAACTAAACTAAAAACATCAGTTGGAATGCCATACCAAATGATTTACTACAGCTAGCTCCTGATCATCATAGTAATTTGAGGAGCCATTACTCAAGGATAAACAGCATTATCATGTCTGTTAAAAGTATTTGGAAAGCTAATCATTAGATTATTGAATAGCTTATTTAAGTTATAGGTAATTTCAAAATTAAATCTAAAGTTTATAACTATAGTATCTTTTTATACAGTAATAACTAAGTAATCTTTGTAAGTTTTGTAAAATAAGACAATTCTTTGCCATTATTTTTAAATATGCATACATGATTTCTAAATTATCTATGTATATATATCTGTATCTCTGATAAAACATATGTGTATACAAAATTTTAGAGAAATATATAATAAATAGATTTAGATGTACAGGACACATCCTATGCTTATACCAGATACAAATTAAGATCCCAAACCCATTATAAACCAAGTCATCTTGAACAAGTTAGGTCACCATACTACACCTCAGTTTTTACATCAATACACAGGTATAACAATGGTATCTAACTCACAAGGTTGTTGTGAAATTATAATGCTTAATATGAATAATTTTGTTTAGAAAAAGTGGTTTTTTGCCGTTAATTTCTTCTTTAAGTTATAATAAATATACTCTGCTATATTTGATGTAATAAGTTAAATCCATTAATATACAATAGTTACTATTTTTAAAAATATATTTATTTATTTTGAGAGAGAGAGAAAGCATGTATGCAATCAAGGGAGGGACAGAGAGAGAGGGAAAGAGAGAATCCCAAGCAGGCTCCACACTGACCACACCAACATGGGGCTTGAACTTGTGAACCATGAGATTATGATATGAGCCAAAATCAAGAGTCTGACGCTTGACCAACTGAGCCACGAAAGCATCCCAATAATAGTTACTATTTTTAAGAGTACTAAATTTAATCTAAATAAATGCATTAAGTTTATCAATGTTCTTATAATATAACTTTTACAAAATATATTCCTCACTCCAGTCTTCAAGTGCTATAGACTACCAATTCATAAAATAGTCATGATTATTTAACAGGCAAAAAACAAAAATGATAACCATAATACATGTTTTTTTTCTTATAGAAAATGCTAGCTAATTTTACATAAGAGTTGGAATGATTACTATGATAACCCACAGTAATTCTGACATTTGTACTTGAAAAGATGAGAAATCCTTTCCAACTCAGCACTTCAGAAAAACAATAGGAACTAATGGACTTGTTATTTAAAAAATAGTCACAATGCAGTAATATGGGCATTTGGACAATCATATTTATTTAAAATATTCATCATTTTTCAAAGTTTGAGTTAGAGTCAAACATTAAAAATCATAAGCACATAAAAATAAGTCCTTTGTTCTAAATCTGACTTATTATTCAGCAATACATGACCTTAAAATATGTTATTCCCAACAATGAACCTCAATACACTTTCTAATTGACTTTTACATTCCTAAAACACACAAAAATAATGTAATAGAATATCTACAGTCACTGAACACAAGATATAGTGTAGTATATCATTTTAAAACTCAATCTATTATTCCAGCAATTCAAATTTCTAAAAAAGGTCTTCAATATATTATTCTTGGAAGCCAACAATTCTTTTATGTTTTTTAGTACTAGAAGCTTACTGCATACATTTATTTTAAAAAATATTGCCATGTTATCTGGTCATATTTTAGGAATGTGTTATTCTTTTGAAATAATTAAAATCCTATTTTTCTTAGTAAAGCAAATAAATTATATTACACAAAGAACAACAGAAAGACATAGTCGTGGAGGAATATTTCTATTGAAAACTTAAATGTGTGATAGGGGCTCAGATTAGTTGCTGTCAGAAATGGAGAACCATTATATAAAGGTAAATATGGAAGTCTGCTAAGATGCTACCTCTTGCCTGGTGCTTCTGAACTTAAGTTATTATGCAAAGTGATACATGCCTTTGGAACCCTGGCAAAGCAATCTCACAGTAAGGAATAAACTTCGTGTCCTTCTCTAAAGCTACTTGATTATGGGAATTTGAATTACCTTAGGGAAAACACATTTTCTCTTTGTTTATATTCTTTGAAACTCCTAGGTATGTTGAAATATTCTGTAAAGCACAGAATATTACACAAACAAACAAACATACAAAAAACCCAAAGGAAATAAAAGGCTAAAACGCACAGATAATTACTGCACAATCACATATACATAACACAGATATTTTAACTATTAGTTGAATAAATACCATAATCAGAAGGAATATCTAGCCTCCTATTCCTGTTGAATAAAAAGTTGATACTTACAGATTTTTCAAATTAGAAAATTTATATATTTTTTATACAAAAGTATATTATCTCAGCATAAAATTTGACTTTCCATACCAATAAATCAGAACAAATTAATTTACGACAGCATGATATACTTGCCTTGAACTTTTAATTTTTTTCTTTTGGTAAATAGATGACTTTTTAATTGAATAGAGTAATTAGTGATTAATAATTGAAGAATAATCTAAAAATTATTGCCATTATTTGAAACACTTCTGAGCAGGAAAATAGGTATGGAACGTTAAATGTTTTACCAATACTGCTTATCCAAAGTTCATAAAACTTTGTGGTATATGTTAACATGGAATCTCCTCAAAGACATAAAATCTCCCATATACCTTGTATATCATCTTTAGAAGTGGGCATGGTTCTAATGAATTGAAAAAGGGGACCTGTGGGGTGTAACAGAATCCCTGAATGGGAGAATATGATCTCACGGAACTGGCCCAGGTGGTCATAAAGGCATTACTAGCTCATTTCAAGGTCCCAGTGGATGAGATTTATTCACCCATGTGTTCACTGAAGTACTCATTCACATACTTATTCTTACAACAAATGTCCATGGTGATTCTATGGTACGACCTGCACTGCTATAATCCAAGGCATAGATAATGAAGAAAGCAGACAAAGTCTTGCTACAGATAGAACACAGTCACCAAATTAATAAGCATTAATATATGACAATGTGATTTATTGTGAAAATGAAACTGTAAAATAATAGCATTTTGTGCAATATAACTACTAGACATGAAGGTTAAGACTTAACAGCCTGAGGAAATGGCACTAGAGCTGGGGCCTGAATGAAAGGAGAGAGCCATACAGAGATCTGGTGGAAGATGTCCCAGGCAGAAGGGACTCCAAGTACAGTGTACTTAGTAGGAAGACTCCTGGGGTATTGGTAGAACACAAAGAAAATACATATGACTGAGGTTGTACAGTATGTGGTTAGTGTTAAGTGTATCGGTAAACAATTTCGAGATTTTATCTGGAGAGAGTAATTTTTCAAAAGATCCCCAAAAGTTAACTTTAAGCCTGTATCACTTACCACTGTTCCAGGGGCTTGACGGATATTAAAGTGTATCTCAAAAATCCCTCTCGAGAGTTACTATTATTATTTTGGGGTGAAAAAAATGGAAGTTCTGAAAGATTAAGAAATTTTCCCCTAAACTGCACCTTTTGTAAAGGGCATGGTATAAACTTCAGTCTGCATCCAAAGTCTGCATGTATAACCACTCCACTATGCTTCATTCTTTTAAGTTTTACAATGGTCACCTAAAGGCTATATGAAGAATTTATTATAGGGATATAAAAGTAGAAACAGGGTGTTGTGTGCCGAATGTTTGTGTCCCCCAAATTCATATGTGGAAGCCCTAATCTCCATTGTGATGGCATTTGGAAGTGGGACCTTTGAGAAGTAATTAGATCAAGAGCATAGAAGCCAGAAATGAACCCACAACTATTTGGTCAACTAATCTCTGACAAAGCAGGAAAGAACATCCGATGGAAAAAAAGTCTCTTCAACAAATGGTGTTGGGAAAACTTGACAGCAACATGCAGAAGAATGAAACTGGACCACTGTCTTATACCATACACAAAAATAAATTCAAAATGGATGACAGACCTAAATGTGAGCCAGGAAACCATCAAAATTCTAGAGGAGTACAAAGTCAGCAACCTTTTTGACCTTAGCCATAGCAACCTCTTACTAGGCAGGTTTCTGGAGGCAAGGGAAATAAAAGCAGAAATGAACTATTGGGACTTCATCAGATAGGAAGTTTCTGCACAGCAAAGGAAGCAATCAACAAAACTAAAAGGTAACCTACAGAATGGGAAGAGATCTTTGCAAATGACATATCAGATAAAAGACTAGTATTTAAAATCTATACATAATGTATCAAATTCAACAGCCAAAACAGGAGATAACCCAGTTAAACAATGGGCAGAAGATATGAACAGACATTACTTCAAAGAAAACATACAGATGGCTAACAGACACATGAAAAAATGTTCAGCATCACTCATAATCAGAGAAACACAAATCAAAACCACAATGAGATACCACTGCACACCTGTCAGAATGACTAAAATGAACAAGTCAGGAAACAACAGATTTGGTGAGGATGTGGAGAAAGGGGAACCCTCTTTCACTGTTGGTAGGAATGCAAACTGGTGCAGCCACTGTGTAAAACAGTATGGAGGTTCCTCAAACAGGTAAAAATAGAACTACACTATGACCCAGCAATTGCACTATGAGGTATTTATCCAAAGGATACAAAAATACTGACCTGAAGGGGCATGTATACCCCAATGTTTATAGCAGCACTATCAACAAGAGCCAAATTATGGAAAAAGCCCAAATGTCCATCGACTGATAAATGAATAAACAAGAGGTTTTATATATGTATACACACACACACACACACACACACACACACACACACTCAGCCATCAAAAGAATGAAATCTTGCCATCTGCAATAACATGGATGGAGCGAGTGTATCATGCTAAATGAAATAAGTCAGTCAGAGAAAGATAAATACTACATGATTTCACCCATACATGGGGTAAAGAAACAAAAAAGATGAACACAGGAGAAGGGAATAAAAATAAGATAAAAACAGAGAGGGAGGCAAACCATAAGAGACTCTTAATTAAAGAGAACAAATTGAATGCTGCTGGAGGTGAGATGGGTGGGGCATGGGCTAAATGACTGATGGACATTAAAGAGGGTACTTGTTGGGATGAGCATTGGGTGTTATACGTAAGTGATGCATCACTAAATTCTACTCCTGAAACCAATATTACACTGTATGTTAACTAACTTGAATTTAAATAAAATCAGAAGAGAAAAAAAAAAGAGTATGGAGCTCTTATAAGTGAGATTGGTGCCCTTGTAAAAAAAAGACATGAGAGATGATCTCTTCGGTCATGTGAGGTTATAGAGAGAAAGCAGCTGTCTACCAGCTAGGAAGCTGGCCTTCACTAGACACCTAATCTGCTGGCACTTTTACCTTGGACTTCTCAGCCTCCATAACTGTAAGAAACAAAAAATGTGTTATCAATGTGTTATTATAATGTGTTATTATTTAAGCACCCCAGTCTATGGTATTCTGTTATAGCAGCCTGAGAAGACTAAGACACAAGGTTGCTAGTCTTAGATGGTAGATGCTGGTCTTGAAGTCATCCCATATTTTAGAATAAAATATTGCTAGGATTGCTAGGTTGTTATAATAATTTTAGCTTATAAAATGAACAGAGTAGTCAAGGAAATCTCTTGTTTTGGGGCTTAAGCAAGAAATTACATGGTATTTACCAGCAGGGAAGTACTGGGGTATGTGTGGATGCAGAATTGATTTTATTTCAGACATGCTCAATTGCAGGTGCGTTTCATGTATCTTAGTGGAAATGTCAAGTCAGTCATGGACATAGGGACCTGATATCATCAGCATACTGATTGAGACTAAATTCATGGTAGTAGAAGGGATTGCCTAGAAAGTAAATAAACAAGGACTGAGTCTCACTCAAGAAATATTTAGACATTACTCTGAAACGGAAGACACAGTAAAGTCAACAGAGAGGTTTAGGCATAGGAAGCAAAACAAAATAGTATGATATTATTAGACACAAAGGAAGATACTGTTTGGGAAGATGAAGTGGTCCCCGAAGAAGAAGACTGTCTGAAACTGGAATAAAATATATATCAAGAAGCATGATAAAGTTTGGTTTGATTGGGAAGAAACATTTCAGTCTACCAGATAAGGTGAAAGTGAATACAGAATAACATATGGACAGATGGATCATGAGAAGGCAAAGACATGAATTATAATTGCTTATTATAATAATTTTCACCATAAATTTGGTGGCCAAAGGGAATGTAAAATAATGTGAAATTGAGAAAATATTTTTTAAGAAAAATATCAAAGTATGTTGGCTAGAATAGATTCCCAGAGGGATAAATTTAGTAGAGAAGGGGAAATTAATGATTAAGATAGGACATATGCTGGAGAGAAGTCCTTGAGTAATCAGTTCTTAAAAATCCATTTTTAAAAATAATAGCAGCTAACTAAAAAGTGGTAGTAGAAAAGGATAAGCATTATGTAGGAAAAATATGTTCACAAGGCTTAAAACATGAAGTGCCTAACCTGACACATAATTAAAACCATGTAGATTTAATTTTAAGAACTTTACCTAAGGAGGAAAGTTCAAAAGTTTGATAATAATGTTAGCATGGGTGAGAGGAAATATATATAAACACACTGTGCAAGCTTAAACTAGTGAAGAATCAGTGGGCAGAAAATCATCAGTATCTCTCTAAGTGTAATACCTCTTTTTTTTTTTCAGAAATTTTACTTTTAGAAATTTTAGCTTTGGAGGAAGTTTTTAGATTTATTTTTTTTTTTGGCCTAACCTTTTAACATATTGGGGTATAGTTATCTCTTTTTGCATTAAAAAATATCTGCAAAGTATTAAAAACAGAACTATCATATGATCCAGCAATACAACTTCTGAATTATTTACCCCCCAAAATTGAAATCAGGACCTGGAAAAGATACCAGCACCCCGACATTTACTTTAGCACTATTCACAATAGCCAAGATGTGAAAACAACCTAAATGTCCACCAAGGGTGAATGAATAAAGATAAAATGGCGCGCGCGCGCGCACACACACACACACACACACACACACACACACACACACACAGGATTATTCAGCCTTATAAAAGAAGAAAATCCTGTGACAGCATGGATAAACCTTGGAAATACTCTAAGGAAAATAAGATAGTCACAAAAGGACAAATACTACATAATTCCTTTTACATGCAATTGTCTAAAATAGCCATATTCATACAATCAGAGAGAGAATGGTGGATTGGGGCTTGGAGAGACAAGGGGAAACAGGAATTTGCTAATCAACTGACATAAATTTCAAACATGCAAGACGATCTAGATATCTAGAGATCTCTGGTAAAACATTGTATCAATGGTTAACAATACTGTATAATACACTTAGCATTTTGTTAAGAGGGTAGAGTTCTTATCACAATAACATTTTAAAAATAGTTATAAAAATGCATTGCCTCTCTAGAAAAAACAAATGCCACAAAGCAAATGCAACACAACCATTTGGAAAGAAAGGGTGCCTGGTGTTAATTCCATCTTGGTGACATTTAGATGGAGGACAAATAGATGAATGGGTGGATGGCTGAATAGACAAACAGGCTTCTTATATATTATGATCATGCTATTTTTAACATGCTGTATTTATTGTTTTATGTGGTAATAATTTCCCCATGCCAATTAAGTATTTATCAGAAGATAATATTTATGGTTAAATTATATTTCAGCCAACAGATGTACCATAAATTATTTCATGCCTTTGAGGTGAAAAATAAACTTTGCCAATATCATTCCAGGTAGATTATGCAAATCTAAAATTCCACTAGCTTCATAAAAACGACTGTTTTACTGTAAATAAGCCAAGTGGAGAGTTATGATTTTCAAGGGAGCTCTAAACTTGGGAGATTGGGAATAAAAAGTAATAGCACGTTGTTGCTATAATTTGATTTTCAAAATTACTATTTAGTTTAACATTTTCTCAGAAGATCATTTTTGGACACTGGTTTTGGAATAACCTTTTCCCTTTTTCTTAACAATTTATTGTCTCATTTATTATAGACCAAATATTTATTAATAATCATTTTATTTTTATAATTTTGATTGTATTTTTATTTAAAATTTTTTTTGATGTTTATTTTTTTTTTAATTTTTTTTTTCAACGTTTATTTATTTTTGGGACAGAGAGAGACAGAGCATGAACGGGGGAGGGGCAGAGAGAGAGGGAGACACAGACTCGGAACCAGGCTCCAGGCTCTGAGCCATCAGCCCAGAGCCTGACGCAGGGCTCGAACTCACGGACCACGAGATCATGACCTGGCTGAAGTCGGACGCTTAACCGACTGCGCCACCCAGGCGCCCCTGATGTTTATTTATTTTTGAGAGAGAGAGAGATAGAGCGTGAGCAGGGGCGGGTCAGACAGAGAGGGAGGCACAGAACCTGAAGCAGGCCCCAGGTTCTGAGTTGTCAGCACAGAGCCCAATGTGGTGCTTCAACCCACGAACCGTGAGATCATGACCCTAGCAGAAGTCAGATGCTTAACTGACTGAGCCACCCACGCACTCCATGAAAATAACTGATTTTATAAATAATGTTTATATTTTATTGTACTGCTTCATAAAATACATGTAATATTTTTAAAACATTTATATACCATGATTATCAATATTTTCTTTTTTCAATTTATTTAATGCTTAGTCTGTCTACCCTTTAATATTCTGAAATCAGCTATGTGTTCAATTAACCTATCAATTCTTAGCCCATTGAGATTTCATAGCAAATAATTTTTCTCTAGATTATCTTGCTTTATTTTTTTCATTTTTAAGAACTGTATTATTATTATTTTATTGTTAAGGTATCCACTTCTATGACTGTCATGCAGCCCAGACTGGGCTAACAGTGATGAGTGCTTGAGGTAAGTGCACCCCAGTCTGGACTTTCTGGTTATAATCTCTGTCTTCCCTGTCTACCTCTATTGAAAACTCAGACTCATGAGGTCTCAATTCCTGCTCTCCTAATCCTGAAGATGCCAAAGCCAACTATGTTGGAAGGTTTTTCAGAGGAGACTACTTTGTCTTCCCACTTGAAGCAGATAGCAACCCCAAACCATAGACAGGTTGGGACCTGCACACACCTCAGTGATATTACTTGTTTTAAATATAGATATTAGGGGAGCCTGGGTGGCTCAGTCGGTTAAGCATCTGACTCTTGGTTTCACAGCTCAGGTCATGGTCTCATGGTTTGTGGGTTCAGGCCCCTCATTGGGCTCTGCGCTGACCGTGTGGAACCTGCTTGGGAGTCTCTCTCTCTCTCTCTCTCTCTCTCTCTCTCTCTCTCTCTGCTCCTCCCCCACTCTCTCTCTCAAAATAAATAACTTGAAAATAAATAAATAAATACATAAATATAGAAATTAACAAGTAAGCTTCATTATACAAAAAAAGTCCCCAAGGACTTAATTTTCAAAGAGCAAGTAGAAAAGAAAAAAGCCCCTTCCAGATACATGTGAAGAAATAGATAATATTTCACAAGTGGTGTGTCTTCCCTGAAAATGTGCATATTTGAGAAAAATAAACTACTTAATAAAAAAATTAAGGACAAAATGATAATGATATAGGCAGGAATGAGAGATAATAGATGAGAGAGATTTGAGAGTGAATACAAAACGAACTAAAGTTAATACAAATTAACATTGTGCCATTTGAAATGTAAGAGCTGTGGTAAAGTGAAAATATTCCCAAGGGTCAATGAAATGAAATCAGAACACAAGCCAAATGATGTAGTCACATAACATCTGGACATGCTCCAGTGAAAGCTTAAACACTTCTTCAAATTCTCATTTGTGTGGCAATATTGACTGGTTTCATAGCCATTTTAATAAGGCAATTGGATCTTCTCTTTCAGTGACCTTCCCTACAATGTGCATGAGGGATTACTTCATTTGAGAACTGACAGGGCATTTTAAATGAATTTGGACTTTGGTTTTGCTAAATATGTAAATATCCTATGATTTCTGACTGCTGTGCACACATTATTCTCAAGTATATGTGATTTTGAATTGAGTTCCTCTGCAATTAATCTAACACAGTAACACTGACCATAAACTCATTGTCTTATAGTGAGAGTCTAGTCCCTAATAAAATATAGAATCAAATACCATGCTGTCAGTCTAACATATTTCTCTGATGTCTTGAATTCATATAGTTACTTAGAAATATTTTAATTTATTTTATTCCATAATAAATCATTACTGAATATATTAATGAGACACAGAGGGTAGGGAAAATGATACTATCATAGATTAGGAACAAAATCTCAAAGATATTAAACAGCTTGCCTTATTTAAAATAGCTATAAAGGAAAGGATCAATAATGATATCCACATCCTCTAGCATTTAATCTCACCTTTTAAAAAATGAATTCACTGTTTTACCTGTGCTTAAAACTTTTAATTGCCCTTAGAAAGTATAATTATTATTAGAAGAATAATATCTAACAGAATAGATCTTTATCATGATATACAAAGATCTTTATGATCTGCCTTATGGCTGATTGCCCATCTTTATTATTTATCACTTCCACCCATTTGCCAGTCATACTCTATTCTCCAGTTGTGCTGAGCAACTGACAATACTGCTTTATATCTCTTTAGGCTACAACAGGTTCCTACTCTCCTTCAGACTCTTCAAACTTCTTTAGCTCTATATTAATGATTTTTAATATCTAGATTAAATGTGAACTCTAATAGAAAACCTTCATTGCTCTCTCCTGGCAAAGTCTGAATTCGGATCACTACCCTTTTCCCCATAGCATCTTATGGAATCTATTAATATTTAGGGAGCTCTATGATATTTATTAAAATATTTTAATCACAGCTGGGCTTATTGTTAGGTCAGTAAGACTTCTGTTTCATGACTCCTTTCTTTTAGAGGAATTTTTTCAGGGAACTTTTAGTGGATCCTGGAAATGTATCTGCACAGTATTTTAAAACAAGATCCAACGGAGTAGAATGAGTCATTGAACTGAGCCCAATATTCTGCATGCTGCTTTTCCTCTTGGAGAATCTGTCAACTCTTGTCCTACAAACTGTGGAAGACAGCCGCTAATATGCAGAATAGACCACACGAGTAACAACAGTCACATGGAAATTAAATATGACACTCCATGCTTTCTAGGGTCCTTGGACATAAAGATCCAAAATCTTGGATAGAACAAAGAAGCAGAGAAGTGAGCCAGGTACTTGGATTGCTCATGTAGACATTTGCTAAATCTTCAGCTTTGAAGGACATGAGGTGGAAAGCCAAGTAAAAAGTGAAAGGAAAAAAAAGTAAAGCAGAATTTTTAGCAATCATATGTTGCTAAGTAAACAAAAATTAGAGTTCAGGGTTCTGAAAGGAGGGTGGTCCTAAACATAAACAAAAAATTAAATAAATAAGAAAATAAAACACAAAAAGTTAGGACCCTACAGGGCAATATCTAAGAAGTGCAAACGAACCAGAGATAGACCAAACTTTATAAAGTTTACAAAGTTTCTACAATACAAAAAGAAGTCTTTAGAATAAGGTGACCCACTCCTCTGTTGCTTGGTAGAAGATAGGATTGGGAGAATATTTCAACCAAAGTTTTATATATGTATATTTTTTCATACACAATATTTTTCATTCATTCAAGAATTTCAAGACTTACTAGGCATGCCAAGAGAAGACCAAGGTATGAAAGACAATACTACCAAGATTCAAACTTGCACAAGATATCGAAGTTACAAATATCAGACTTAAAAATAAGTGATTAAATTATTCAAAATAGTGGAAAATTGGAGATTATCACCAGTGATTGGAAATTGATAAAAATGGGGGCGCCTGGGTGGCTCAGTCGGTTAAGCGTCCGACTTCAGCCAGGTCACGATCTCGCGGTCCGTGAGTTCAAGCCCCGCGTCAGGCTCTGGGCTGATGGCTCAGAGCCTGGAGCCTGGTTCCGAGTCTGTGTCTCCCTCTCTCTCTGCCCCTCCCCCGTTCATGCTCTGTCTCTCTCTGTCCCAAAAATAAATAAAAAACGTTGAAAAAAATTTTTTTAAATAAAAAAAAAGAAATTGATAAAAATGAATCAAATAGATATTATAGAATTGAAAAATATAATAAATTAAGATGCATCTAACAAAAGAATGGTCACATCAGACGAAAATTTTATTATACTGTAAGTGTATCAGCAGAAAATAACCAGATACAGAAACAAAGAGGAAAAAGAATGAAGAAAAAAGCCCAAGTGCAACTTACAACTGTGAGTAACTGGGACATAATTCTACTAGGGTACTTAGCACATGGAGAAAATAAATTCTTCAGAGCCACTCAAGCAAAGATTCTCAATGATATTGGCCCATCCTTCTCCAAATGCATTTCTTACTATTTAAAGAAGGGAATATGCCTTAGTCTCACTGCTTGAACCTGGTCAGCAATAGGGTTTATATATAATAAATCCATCCCATTAACCCCACCTCTTTGAATCATTTGACCTCTTAATGAGTATTCTGTGAAAATATGCAGTGGAATGGTTAGGCAAACTTTTCAGTTGGTAGACTTCATGTTTTAAAATTCTTACTTGGTATTTACCACTTTCACAGTCTCAGAAACTTACTTAGTAATCTCTGTGCATCTCAGCTTTCTCCCCTATATATAAAAGAAAATAATAAAGCCCATATCAAATCGGTTTGAGGAGGAGAAATTAAGTTAATACTTGCAAAGTGGTTAGAACAATTACCTGCACATATTAAGCGTTCAATACATCTGTATTATCATTATCATTTTTATCTTTTTAGCTCCATTGCTAAGCAAAAAGTTTAGAATCTAAATAATATAATAGTAAGGATATATATACTTATATATTTATTATATATATACTTATACTTTTATACATATAATAGTAAGGATACACTCTCTCTATATATATGTATATATGTGTGTGTATATATATATATATATATATATATATATATATAGTACTAATTACATCTAGGCATTTTCCTAAATACTGTATTAACACATGTAAGTCTCATAACAACTCAGAGATGACTAACTCAAGCATTTGTTTCCATAGTCCATGGCAATAAGCGTAACAGTGAGTAAAGAGTAAAGAACAGTAAGGAACACTGTTCATAATATGTTTGTAGAAATGAAGAGAATTTAATGGGATTACTTGTCTATGACTGATCATAAAAAAGAGCATATCAGTGTTTGGAAACATAAATGTACTGGTAACAAGAGTGAATAGGTACAAAACTGTGGACTAATTCATTTAAATTTGTTAATGCTACCAGAAAGCCTTTTTACATGATATAGATTTTTGGTGGTTGCATGGTAGCATCATTTCCCAACAGGGCACATTTGTTATATAGAAATTCAATAAAGGTATGTTACATGCAATGGACATATGTATAGAGATGCCCCAAATAAATGCTGACATGCGGGGGGGTAGGGAGTTAGAAAGTGTAAACCACTAGGAAAAATAGAGAAACAGATCCCTTTATTGCCACTTTAACCATCACAATGATAACAGAGTAATGCATTTTCATCTATGACTGAGTCCAGTGTTGGGCTGGAGCCAATGCTTCTCAACTCTTAAAAGCTGACTTGTGGTACCTTGCTGCCACTTTGCAGCAACAGAACATTAGTAGCATGAAATGGGTCATGGGAGGAAACTTACATACACAAAATGGAAAATGGTAAAATTTGATACAGTTTATACTGGAGGTCAGGTTATTAAACACTTACCAGCACAGTATTGGGTGCAACTCTGATGATTTAGAAAATAGGCAAATATATTTACACTGAGTATCTTCATCAATAGTAACATGGAAGTAAAACAAACAAACAAAATAGATCTTTATAATTCTATTGTATGATGCATGATCATTTGTTTTCCAACCGTTTTAAAGGTTAAATATCCATTGAAAATATTAATGTTAAACACGGTTTTCATTCTAAACCAAATTTATCTCCATTAGGAATTTGCTTATATATAAGCTAGAGAGGCTAAGGGAAACATTCCTCATCTGATTTAGGCCACATATATATATATATATATATATATATACATACATATATATAAACATACATATATATACACACATATATATACACACATATATATACACACACATATATATACATATATATGTGTATGTATATACATATATGTACATATGTATAGTATATATAAAGTTATATATACATATATATGTGTGTGTATATATATATACAGTATATATATTTGTAATATATATTTGTATTTTGAAGATTTTCTGTCATGGTTTAATATCCACATCTTAAAACATCTCCTTATTAACCTATTTCATACTTTGTTCAGTTTATAAAATTCAACTCTATGTAAAATAGTCAATAAACATTTTGATGGTGTTCCTCAATATTTAAAAATTAAATATTTCTGTACAGAATTTTCAATTTATCATAGCTCTAGTTAATTCCATTCCTGTTTGTAACTTAACTTATTTTTATAATATTCAAAATAAGGGAGGCAAATTTACTCTAAAAGCAAACCTATTTCATCAGTAGAATGCAAAGTTTGCATAGAAAGACACTCTCAAGCAAATTAATTGAAGATTCAAGTGTGCAGCACTGGCCTGTTAGTATAGAGAAATTAAGAAGTCCTGACTAAGTTTCAGGGAATAAGATCAGTAAGAGGTCATATTTTAGTCTCAAGGGATAACCTGTGACCTAAGAGGGCAGAGAAGACATTTATATCTAAAACACAAATTTATAAAAGACTCACCCTCTACTTGTTTATGACCTCACCCCCACCAAATGTTATATGATAATTCTTGCATTAAGATGTCCAGCCACTGTGTGGTTATGTAGAGCAAATGCTGCCCAAGTGACTTGACGGTATTAATACCTTTTCCAAAAGAATAAGTGCATGTCATCAAAGGTGCATTGAACTTTTATTCAGGGAGTTCATTCCTGGAAGACTATGATTACTCAAAAGAATTATGGGGCCACGTCATGATGGTTTTGGAGAACAGCCTAGTCTGAAATTGATCATTTAAGAAAACCAGAGATACTATTTAGTGTGATAGAGCAAGTGCTCATATTAATACCAATATGTATTGGGTACCATATAAATATTATTCAAGGAAAGATTGTTTGTAACAATATGCAGAGAGGCAATTGATTGTGAACTCATGATGAAAAATTCAAAAATGCTAAATTGCATTAAAGGGAAGGTCTTTGTTACTGTATTAAAAATATGACTATATAAGTCTTATAAAATTACATAGCAAAAAAATAGCATAATATTTAAGAAGTAGATGTTATTAATGTGCTGCAAAAATGCAATAATTTAAGAATAACAGTTTAATTGAATATAATCTAGAATGTAAATATTAATAATTTACTTTAATAAGGTAAAATATAACTACATAGAGTAAGCTAAAGCATATCACATCTTTTTTTTTTGAGTAACACATTTTCAATTTTCCTGGGATATGATTGCCTTTCTGTGAAAGAATATAATATCTCTTCTCTCTCATTCTAAGAAAAGGGAGTATTTAATGCCATAAAAACTAGAAACTAATCCTGATTAGCATTTTAAAAGTGAGTTTTATAAGACATTTTATAAAACATTGTAGAGTTGTAAGCACAGTTCAGCATTAGTCTAATCTCACCTTGGGTATCTCTCTTCATAGACATACCCTTTTCCTTCCTATTATCTTCATATCAGAAGAGGGTGGCCTTTATGATGAATTTGTTTAATTGATGATATATTATATTTTAATTCAGCTTTATAAGAAATCTGTACAGTTTGTCAACTTCATCAAGTATCTCAGAAAAACAAATGAAACTCTCTATTTAGTTCCAAAAAGCTAAGTTAAAATTCACTTAGATGCATTGCATATAATGCAGTTAAATATACGTTCAATCAGTGGTAAAAAAAAAATTCTACTGATTAGATGAAGCAATTAGTTGGGTAACAAGTAGGCAAGTAAAAAATTCTTTACACTTAATACACATTCCAGTTATCTCGTGTCTTGGACCACTTCAACTGAATTTAACTAAACATGATTAATAAATTTTAAAAAATCATTATTGCTTCATAGCAGGGGGAAATTTGTTCTCTCTTGTGTCAATGTAGTGTTTCTTTGTTAAAGAATAAGATCTTGGGGCACCTGGGTGGCTCAGTTGGATTAGCATCTGACTTTGGCTCAGGTCATGATCTCACCGTTCGTGAGTTTGAACCCCTCATAGAGGCTCTCTGCTGTCAGCACAGAACCTGCTTCAGATCCTCTGTGCCCCTCTCTCTCTGTCCTTCCCCTGCTCACACACACACTCTCTCTCAAAAATAATAAACATTTAAAAAAATCTAAAAAAAAGAGTAAGATCTTTAAACTTGAGAAAAAATAAGGAATACATATATTCTGAAACTGACCAGAAATTCTTAGGTTTCTGTCAGATAAATGGATTTATGATACCGTTATTAGCTAATACTAATTCCTGGCCAGAGAATGCAAGTCTAATCCACTAGTCAGAGTGCATCCTTGGAGTCAATGGAAAAGGGAGTTTTGAAAGAATATCATCTCACAGGGTCCCTGATGTATACTTGACTCCATCCTGTGGTAATACACAGTTTTTTTTTGTTTTGTTTTGCTTTTCTGTGTTTTCTATTTGGCATATGTTTTCCGTTCCTACATTGCTCACTTAGAATGAGAATTATAATGACTTAAGTGGTCGTGAAGAAGCCACTGGAAGTACATTTCCTATACAGGTAGTAAACCAATGAAAATAACAATCATGGGGAGAGGAAATATAGAGGATTCCAAATACAACTTCATTCAGCTTGTGTGTTTAGCTTATGCAGAATATCTATGGATCCTGGACAATGCCAGTGGATTATGATAAATTTAACCATATGATGAACCAATTGTATAGCTGCTCTTACAGTGAAGCATTTTTACTGGAGAAAAACCAACATAGACACAATTTACATGCAACTGTCAATTTGGAAAATTATCTCTGGTCTATAGTAATTGTTAAAGAACACAAAAATTGATGTGCTTTCAACTGGGAAGCTTAATATCCTTCCCTGTTTTACTTCATAGCTGTGTAATCTCTCCACTCTCTGATGTAGTTTTGCCAACAGGGACAGTGATAATCTCAATGTCCCAAAGGACGACAACCTTGTCCACTATATTGAGGAGATAATTCTGATAAGAATGGGTAAGCAAGAAGTAACTCACCTTAGATTTCTAGGAAAGAGATATGCTTGTTAGAAAATGAAAGATAAATTACATGTGCTACCACATAATGTTTTTTTTTAATTTTCACTCTTTGCAGAATGACAAGGTATGTCTTCCGAATTCAAAGGCAAGTCATTTTTAAGAAAGAGGTACAACATTATTGATAGAATGTAAATTCTGAATGTAAAATGTATCACATCGAGTATATTGTCTGCTACCTGGGCTTATATTTTGATCTACAGTTTACAGGCTGTCAGGAGCCCAGCTAAACTGGAAGAGAGAGAACTCTACTTTTAGTTATTAGAGTAACTGATTAAAGCAACAAGCCAAAAATAAAGAGTTAAACCTTTAATCAGTTACTGTCATAGTATAAACAAGAGTCTAAAACCAGAGAAAATGCTGGCTCCGTCTCTCCCAATTTCTTGCATGGAACAGCAGCACTCTGGTTGAAGGTTAGATGGATTAGTATGGATGTGGAGGGTTCTCACTGTTGAGGGAGCCCTGAAGAAAAGTCTCTGGAAGACTTATGGATCCTGAGATGCGATGGAGGGAGGAATACTAAGAATTGAATAGTAGCGAGTATTGAGTCAGAGTAGGGAGAAGTGCTTTCAAGGTTTCCTCCTCTTTTTCCTGTAAGTAGGGTCTCAGTGGAGGTACCTGAAGAGGACCTCCATCCATGGCCTAAAAGGAGACCTTGGACTGAAGATGCCTGGCTAGGAATGTGGATATGGGTAAGAGCATGGCCAGACAGGGCAGCCTGAGTCTTTGACCACAATACCTTTCAAAGACTACAACGCCCTGGCTGTGCACCCATGGTCAGGCCTAAAAAATGACACCTAAGTTTTTAACTAGGAGCTACACTTCTCAGTATCTAAAATCATTTTGACTTCAAGATAATGTTAATTAGCGGTATACACTAATTACCAGGAGAAATATCTGTCCTGTTCCCTCAATTTTAACAATAAAAAATGTTTAGGGCCTTCTGATATTTTCTTACTTCTTTATATTTTGAAGTTCTCGTTTTCTTTTTTCTTGCATGGCATGAACTAAGCCATGTTGTAAAATTTCCATCCATATCTAAGACCAGGTCCAAATGTTATCCACTCTGAGAAGCAATTACTGACCTTAGTGGAAAAAAGTTAAGCATTTTACCATCCCCAACATATCCTATCATGCTTCTAAATTTACTATATGGTGTCTAATTGTAGTTAATATATAAAATTTGAAGTAATTCAGGCAGAGGGGGAAAAACAAAAAGTATAGAATCTGATGGCTGGAAGCAATAGAACATCAAATCATTTCTAGTATAAAATAAGACACATATAAAAGGAACATATAGGGTAGCAGAACATGATGTCCAAAACTGCCACTTTGGTATAAAGATTATTTTGAACTGAAGGCACCAAAAAAAAAAAAAAAAAAAAAAAGCAGACACAGAAAAACTTTATGCTCTCCCCACTGCCTTCTCTACCAGAAAGAGCAGGATACAGGATAATTCTTAAATCACCAGAGACAACTCTATGCATAGCACTAGAGGAAACTATGTAATACTTCACTTAACTAGCTCCTATCTTCCATCAGGTCCCCCTATGTTTGCCTTTGCACAATTTGCTCTCCTAGAAACTCAAAGTCCTTATTTTTGTCTTGTCACTTCTCTAAAGATTTATTATTCTTGGGGTACCTGGGTGGCTCAGGCAGTTGAGCGGTTAAGCATAGGACTCTTGATTTCAGCTCAGATCATGATCCCATGGTTTGTGGGATTGAGCCCCGTGGAGGCTGCTTGGGATTCTCTCCCGGCTCTCTCTACCCCTGCTCCTGTTTGCACATGTGCACGCACTCTCTCTCCCTCTTTCAAAATAAATAAACTTAAATAAAAGATCATTATTTTGTAATTCTAAACACCCCTTTCAGTTACTCATCACTGGGTGTCCCATGTCTATGCAGGATACACATGTTAATAAACTTGTTTGTTTTTCTCTTATTGATCTGTCTTCCTCTATCTGATTCATAGTGATCTGACCAATGAGTCTAAGATGAGTAGAGGAAAACAGTTTTTCCTCTCCTACAAATACAATAATATAATTTATAAAAACAAAAAGACTTCTTCTGTATTAGTCAAAAAGTTATGCATCAGTAAAACATTTACCCTGAAATCTCCATGGCATAACACTATTAAGTTCTATTTCTTGCTCATTTTCAGGGTGTACCATAAGTCTCTTGTGCCAATAGAGAGTTTCATAGTTGCTCAGAGCAGGGGAAAAGAAAGTTGGAGGGTCACACACTAGGTCTTAAATGCTTTTGTGTGGGAATAACACATTTACTATCAATGTTGATTGGACAGAACTTTGGTCGGATGACTCTAAAAAAGACTGGAGAATTGGAGAGAGGGAACATATGAACATTTTACAGAAGTAAAAGTTTCTGTCACATATCAGTTTATACTATTCTAAAATTTCTCTAATATTCAGAAATTAAATCATTCACTTACTTATTTTTAATTAAATTTTATAATGCCATTCTTCAAAAGGAAAGGACATTATAGAATTATAAAACCACATGTATTATTTTAGAGTTATAAAATGATTGGGAATCCAAGATATATAAACTGAGAGAGAGTAAGGTTTGGTCACAAAGTTATTTTATGAAGCTATGCAGAGTTTTGTTACACTTGCTATTTAAATTTTTCTAAAATGTCTAAAGCAAAAAAAAAAAAAAAAAAAAGGCAGGGTATAAAGCTTTATAATACAGAAAATAATCCACAAATGATACAGTGATAGTTCAGATTACCCAAAGTATGTTGGACAGTATAATTCCAAGAAACTATGAAAGGACATCACACCATAAAAGATGCAAAGGAAAACAGATGTGAATATGAATAGCAACTTTGTTACTTACTAGGGGCATGACCATATAAAGGAAATTAGCTTTTCCTATCTGCATTCTTGCCATGTTAAATCTCATGTAACAGTATATTATCAAACTGTTTCGAGTGTAGAGGTTCCTTTTGAGATACAAATAATATAATGCTTACAACTTATTTTAGCACAACACACAATGCTATTATTTTTTACTACTGATCAACTATTTTGAGGATGAAAATTATCTAAAATTCTATCTTTCATATTTTAAGTAGAATTTATGAAAATAATGAAAGATCTCTATGATCAGCACAAGGTAAAATAAGTAGCTGTTGTACGCCATCAGCCAAATAATAATAAATATATTGAAATTGAAGTTAAAGAGATGAGACTGTCAATAGAAAAGAAATTCCAAACTTTCAGAAGAATCCATTTTTAAAACAGTCACTCTTTGGAATACTGATGTAAATTATTTTATTTATTTTTATTTTTGTTTAAAGTTGTATTTATTTAAGTAATCTCTACATCCCATGTGGGACTCAAACCCACAACACTGAGATCAAGAGTTTCATGCTCTTCCAGCCAAGCCAGTCAAGCTGATGCTCTTAAAATAAAAATGTGATATTAAAATTTGATGTATCTGGTTTTTAAAATTTTTTATTTATTTATTTTTTACATTTCTATCCAAGTTATTTACCATATAGTACAATAATGATTTCAGGAGTAGATTCCAGTGATTCATCCCCCATGTATAACACCCAGTTCTCATCTCAACAAGTGTCTTCCTTAATTCCCTTTACTCATTTAGCTCATCCTCCCACCCACAACCCCTCCAGCAACCCTCTGTTTGTTCTCTGTATTTGAGTCTCTTATGTTTTGTCCCTGTCCCTGTTTTCATATTATTTTTGCTTCCCTTCCCTTATGTTAGTCTGTTTTGTATCTTAAATTCCACATAGGAGTGAGGTCATATGATATTTGTCTTTCTCTGACTAATATCGCTTAGCACAATACCCTCTAGTTCCATCCACGTTGCTGCAAACGGCAAGGTTTCATTCTTTTTGTTTGCCGAGTAATACTCTATCGTATATACATACCATTTCTTCTTTATCCACTCATCTGTCGATGGACATTTGGGCTCCTTCCATACTTTGGCTATCATCGACAGGCTGCTATAAACATTGGGTGCTTGTGCCCCTTTGAAACAGCACTCCCATAACCCTTGTTTAAATACCTAGTAGTGCAATTGCTGGGTGGCAGGGTAGTTCTATTTTTAGCTTTTTGAAGAACCTCCATACTGTTTTCCAGAGTGGCTACACCAGTTTACATTCACACCAGCAGTGCAAAGTTTCTCTGCATCCTTGCCAACATCTGTTGTTGCCTGAGTTATTTATTTTAGACATTCTGATTAGTGTGAGGTGGTATCTCACTGTGGTGTTACTCTGTATTTCCCTGATAATGAGTGATGTTGAGCACTTTTCATATGTCTGTTAGTTGCCTGGATGTCTTCTTTGGGAAAGTGTCTATTCATGTCTTTTGCATATTTCTACACTGGATTATTTACTTTTTGGGTGTTGAGTTTGGTAAGTTCTTTATAGATTTTGGATACTAACCTTTATCTGATATGTCATTTGCAAATATCTTCTCCCATTCTGTCAGTTGCCTTTTAGTTTTGCTGATTGTTTCCTTTGCCTTGCAGAAGCTTTTTATTTTGATGAGGTCCCAATAGTTCATTTTTGCTTTAGTTTCCCTTGCCTTCAGAGACTTGAGTAGACAGTTGCTATGGTGAGGTCAAAGATATTTTTGCCTACTTTCTCCTAGGATGTTGATGGCTTCCTGTCTTACATTTAGGTCTTTCATCCATTTTGAGTTTATTTTTGTGTATGGTGTAAGAAAGTGGTCCAGGTTCATTTTTCTGCATGTTGCTGCCCAGTTTTCCCAACATGATTTGCTGAAGAGCCTGTCTTTATTCCATTGGAAATTCTTTCCTGCTTTGTCAAAGATTAGTTGGCCATACGTTTGTGGGTCAATTTCTGGGTTCTCTATTCTTTTCCATTGATCTAAGTGTCTGTTTTTGTGCCAGTACCATACTATTTTGATTACAGCTTTGTAATATATCTGGAAGTCTGGGATTGTGATGCCTCCAGCTTTGGCTTTCTTTTTCAGGATTGCTTTGGCTATTCAGGGTCTTTTCTGGTTCCATAAAAATTTTAGGATTGTTTGTTCTAGCTCTGTGAAGAATGCTGGTGTTATTTTTATAGGGATTGCATTGAATATGTAGATTGCTTTGGGTATTATTGGCATTATAACAATATTTGTTTTCCAATCCATAAGCATGGAATCTTTTTTCCATTTTTTTGTGTCTTCTTCAATTTCTTTCATAAGGTTTCTATAGTTTTCAGTGTATAGATTGTTCATCTCTTTGGTTAGGCTTATTCCTAGGTATTTTATGGTTTTTGGTGCAATTGTAAATGGGATTGACTCTGATTTCTCTTTCTGTAGCTTTATTGTTGGTGTACAGGCATGCAACCAATTTCTGTGCATTGATTTTATATCCTGCAACTTTGCTGAATTCATGGATCAGTTCTAGCAGTTCTTTCAGTGGAATCTTTTGGGTTTTCCACATAGAGTATCACATTGTCTGTGAAGAGTGAAAGTTTAACTTCCTCCTTGCTGATTTCCATGCCTTTCATTTCTTTGTGTTGTCTGATTGCTGAGGCCAGGATTTCCAACACTATGTTGAATAACAGTGGCAAGAGAGGACATCCCTCTCTTGTTCATGACCTTAGGGGGAAAGCTCTCAGTTTTTCCCCACTGAGGATGATATTAGTGGGGGTCTTTCCTTAATGACCTTTATGATCTTGAGGTATGATCCTTCTATCCCTACTTACTTGAGGGTTTTTATCAAGAAAAGATGCTTTATTTTGTCAAATGTCTCTGCATCTATTGAGAGGATCATGTGGTTCTTGCCCTTTCTTTTATTGATGTGATGTATCACATTGATTGTTTTGCAGATATTGAACCAGACTTGCATCCCAGGTATAAATCCCACTTGGTCATGGTGAATGATTCTTTTAATGTATTGTTGGATCTGCTTGGCTAATATCTTGAGGATTTTTGCATCCACGTTCATCAGGAAAATTGGTCTATAGTTCTCCTTTTTAGTGTGGTCTCTGGTTTTGGAATCAAGGTAATGCTGGCTTCATACAATGAGTTTGGAAGTTTTCCGTCCATTTCTATTTTTTGGAACACCTTCAAGAGAACAGGTGTGAACTCTTCTTTAAATGTTTGATAGAATTCCCCTGGAAAGCCATCCAGCTCTGAACTGTTGTTTTTTGGGAGATTTTTTATTACTAATTTGATTTCTTTGTTATGGATCTGTTCAAATTTTCTATTCCTTCCTGTTTCCGTTTTGGCAGTTTATATGTTTCTAGGAATTTGTCCATTCCTTCCAGATTGCCCAATTTATTGGCATATAATTCCTCATAATATTCTCTTATTTTTGTTTGTATTTCTGCAGTGTTGGTTGTGATCTCTCCTCTTTCATTCTTGATTTTATTTATTTGGGTTCTTGCCTTTTTCTTTTTGATCAAACTGGCTAGGGATTTATCAATTTTTAAAAATTCTTTCAAAGAACCAGCTCCTGGTTTCATTGATATGTTCTACTGTGTTTTGATTTCGATAGCACTGTTTTATGCTCTAATCTCTATTATTTCCCATATTCTGCTGGTTTGGGGTTTTATTTGCTGTTCTTTTTCCAGCTCTTTAAGGTGTAAAGTTAGGTTGTGTATCTGAGACCTTTCTTCTTTAGGAAGGCCTGGATTGCCATCTACTTCCCTCTTATGACTGCCTTTGCTGTGTCCCAGAGGTTTGGGGCTGTGATGTTATCATTTTCATTGGCTTCCATGTACTTTTTAACTCCCCTTTTAACTTCTTGGTTAGCCCAATCATTCTTTAGTAGGATGTTCTTTAGTCTCCAAATATTTGTTGTCTGTGCAAATTTTTTCTTATAGTTGATTTTGATTTTCATAGCATTGTGGTTTGAAAATATGCAAGGTATGATCTCGATCTTTTTGTACTTGTTGAGGGTTGATTTGTGTCCCAGTATGTGATCTATTCTGGAGAATGTTCCATGTGCACTCAAGAAGAATGTGTACTCTGTTACTTTAGGATGAAATGTTTTGAATGTGTCTGTTAAGTTTATCCAGCCCAGTGTGTCATACAAAGCCATTGTTTCCTTGTTGAGTTTATGCTTAGATGATCTGTCCATTGTTGTAAGTGGGGTGTTGAAGTCCCCTACTATTATGGTATTATTTTCAATAAGTTTCTTTAGTTTTTGATTAATTGATTTATATATTTGGGTGTTTCCATGTTGGAAGCATAAATGCTTACAACTGTTGTGTCTTTTTTGTGGACAGCCCCCTTAACTATGATACAATGCCCTTCTTCATCTCTTATTACTGTCTTTATATTAAAATCTGCATTGCCTGATGTAAATATGGCTACTCTGGCTTTCTTTTGGTGACCATTAGCATGATAGATGGTTCTCCAGCCCCTTATACTTTCAATCTGAAGTTGTCTTTAGGTCTAAAACAGGTCTCTTGTAAACAGTGTATAGATGGATCTTGTTTTATTTTTTTAATGTTTATTATTTTTCAGAGAGAGAGAGAGTGAGCAAGCATGAGTGGGGAGGGGCAGAGAGAGAGGCAGACACAGAATCCAAAGCATGCTCCAGGCTCTAAGCTGTCAGCACAGAGCCTGATGCAGGGCTCAAACTAATGGACTGAAAGATCATGACCTGAGCCGAATTTGGACGCTTAACCGACTAATCCCCCAAGGTGTCCCAATGGATCTTGTTTTATTATCCATTCTGTTACCCTATGTATTTTGACTGAGCATTTAGTCCATTGACATTTAGAGTGAGTAGCAAAAGATATGAATTTATTGTCATTTTGTTGCCTCTAGAGTTGGAGTTTCTGGTGGTGTTCCTTGGTCCTTTCTAGTTTTTATTGCCTTTGCTTTGCCTAGTTATTGCCTAGTTTTATTGCCTTTTTTGTTTTATTTCGTCTTTTCTCCCCTCAGAGAGTTCCCCTTAAAATTTCTTTCATGATTGGTTTATTGGTCACAAACTCCTTTCGTTTTTGTCTGTCTGAGAAACTCTTTATCTTTCCTTCTATTTTGAATGATAGCCTTGCTGGATAAAGAATTCTTGGCTGCATATTTTTCCAATTCAGCACATTGAATATATCCTGCCACTCCTCTATGGCCTGCCAAGTTTCCGTTGATAGATCTGCTGCAAACCTGACCTGTCTTCCCTTGTAGGTTAAGAACTTTTTTCCCTTGCTGATTTCATGATCCTTTCTTGTCTGTGTATTTTGCAAATTTGACTATGATATGCCTTGTTGATGGTCAATTTTTGTTGAATCTAATGGGAGTTCTCTGTGACTGCAGATTCCCAGAGACTGATGCCGGGTGCCAGTCCGCCCCAGAAAAACTTTGTGCAATCATGTAGCAGCAGCATTTCAGGGATTATGGTAAATCACAACACACATCTGGCACCAGGCTTCACCACCCCCATGTCCTTCTTGCCAACAGCAAACATGGCTGTTCTCTAGGGTCTGCTGGGACCTTTGCCTGTGGGGAGGCCACACAGCCTCTACCAAATGTCCTTTCTTTTTTTTTTAAAAATTTTTTTTTCAACGTTTATTTATTTTTGGGACAGAGAGAGACAGAGCATGAACGGGCGAGGGGCAGAGAGAGTGGGAGACACAGAATCGGAAACAGGCTCCAGGCTCTGAGCCATCAGCCCAGAGCCTGACGCGGGGCTCGAACTCACGGACCGCGAGATCGTGACCTGGCTGAAGTCGGACGCTTAACTGACTGCGCCACCCAGGCGCCCCCCAAATGTCCTTTCATCAGGGGAACCACCTCTCCCTGTGTGGCCCGAAGACCACAGTCCTCACCGTCTGCTCCTGGGGATTCGCCCTTCCCACCAGAGCTCCACCAGGTATTGAGCTGCAGAGTTTCAGATTCTGCACTCTTCTGTTTATAGAGTCCTAATGGTATTTAAATACTCTCCTTTCTTTCTTGTTCACTCCCTTATGGGTGTTTCCAGTCTTTCTCTTTCTGTCCAACTACTTTTGGAGGGAGTGCTTTTCCTGTACTCCTCCCCATCTCCATCCTCTCTTTGCAAGCAAAAACAGCTACCTACCCTCTGCAGCTTCTCTTCCCCAGTTCACCTCTCTGTGCCACATACTTGCTGAGTTCTGTGGCTCAAGTTATGCAGACTGTCGTGTTAATGCTCAGATCAATTTTCTAGGTGTGCAAGATGGTTTGGTTTTGATCTAGCTGAATTTCAGGGACAAGAGAAGCAGAAAACTTCCATGCTGCTCCACCTTCTTGACTCCTCCTCCTGAGGTATTTATTTTTATTTCTCAAGTAAAAAAGTGTGATACCGTATTTAAGGTTGAAACTATTTTAAACGACTTAATGAAACCATATGCTTGAGGTTGAAATAAGACATGAAAAAAATCTCAGATTATTTTGGATTCCTTCTTTCAGAGGCTCAGCTACACCAGTCCAGTTACACTAATATAAAAGGTATCATTCTCTAGTCCAAGGATAATAATTCTTTCTTTTAATGGAACATAGAGGTTTTTATAATGAGTAGCAAATAAAAATCACAACTTATGGTGTTAATAGGAAATTAGGTCACATTGAAAAAAAAACTAAATTAGAGTCTGGGCTTTTAACATGCAACAGTATAAATAAAATACTTTTCAATTTTCCTGTGACACATTCTCTGTATGTTTTCTTTGCATTTAATATAAATCTTTATATCTGTGATGCAAAACTTGGTCATTCTTTTATGAGCATGTATCTGCAATAACCATATTTTAGTTTGCTTTAAAATGAGATCTTAAAAATCACTCTTTCTTCAGAAAAAAGTTATTTATTCTTTTAAAGCTTAAACACCTGCAAATATTCTGATTCCTTACAAAGAAAAGAAAAAGTTAGAATATGCAGGAAACAAGTTCAGACAGGCTCAAGTGAGCTTCAAGAATTTGGGAGTAGTGTGAGCTAATATAGTCATGATGTTGGGTCAGTGAATCTAATTTAAGACGAACACTTTGCAGCCATATACCAAAGCTGATTTTTGTATTGCCTCCCTAAGCACTGCCAATATATTTTTACTGATATATTTTAAAGAAGAGAGATGGCACTTTATGATAACTATTTAAGATTTGCCTGAATAAGTGAACAGGTAATATTAAAACAGGAATTTATTTGCCTGGTGCTTGGCCAAATTCAAAGATGACTGTCAGGATATGGTGTTAAAGAATACATTCATGAGAATCTTCAAACATAAGTTTTTGAGAGTTACAGAATCTCAGCCTGTTGGCTTCCCTGTCATGACAATACTTGAATAAAGAGTACACAAGATTTTTCAGAGTTAGGAAACCTCTGAGAATACTTTAAGCTGAGGAGTCCTCTAAGGCTACACATTATCAAGAAGGGGTCATGTAGCTATGATTCTGGACACATCAATGTACAGAGGAAAATCCTAATAGATTTACTGCTTCACCAATGATTCACTGCCAACTAGCTGATGGCTGTACAGTCTCATCTAGGGTGGAAATCTGAGGGCCAGAGACAGGTTAGTGTTAGTCTGTTGTTTTAGAAACGAGTGGTCATCTTCATTCACCACCTATGCATGTGACCAAATGAAAAATGGATTTGGGGATCTTGAATTTGATCTTAGGTTAGATACCCTTGTGAAAGAGATATTGAAAGAGATATTAATTTGATCTTTATTGAGCTTTTCTTTGTCAAGGGGTAATAACAATGTGTGTGGTCAAGAGGGATTCTTAAAACAAAAGAAAAACTGTTCAATAGGTAAAGGAATTTGTCTAAATTATATAAATATTGTAAAAATAAATTTCTCTAGCAATAGGAGCTTCATATATATATGTATAACATACAATGGGATATTATTAAAATAACCAATTATGTAAAAAAAATAATTTTCTATAACCAAATTATTTTTGTATATACATATAACTATATAATCTATCAGTTTCACTTAAAAGGATTATTTGAAACTAAGCATTTGATAATAATTTTTAATCTATCAAATATTTCCATCCGACAAAATCAAGCTAGTTTTACATTTTAGCATTGAGGTGGGTTAAAATCTCAGGTGGTAAAATTAATATTAGTGTAGTTCAAATCTCATTTCCTATTGAAATTATAAATTATATTTGTTGAGAGTAGAAATATGTTAGTGATTTAAATACATGCTAAACTACACAAATAATAAGGTAAAGTATATAATTTATTATATTAAAAGTTGTATTCTAAATCTTAACAAAATTTCCCATAGGAATAAGGATAAGTATCAATGCCATAATTAAAATAAAATAGAAATATTTAATTTACTATACTTTTATAAAGTATCCTATCATAATGTAATGGATCCAACTTCTGTCCAAATTTTTCAAGTACAGCTAAAAATACAATAGCCTTGATAAATTATTCTCTAGGTTGCCATACATTTATTGATTTTGTTAAATGTTTACTGAAATATTGTATTTCTAGGTCAAATATTCAAATGGATTTACAGAGAGTATTTTTAAGACTCAGTTATCCAAAACTTAGAAATATTATATCAGAGGCATTATATTGTAAATGTGAGGAAAAATGAATTTCATGATACATGGCTATAAAATTATTTAGAAAGAAATCTCAAGCTGTAATTATTTCAATAAAATGAAATCAAAAATTTTTTCTCGTTGGTCACATTTAAAATAATTCTTATCTTCTATTATTTTTAAACATATTGGAACTATTGGCTTTTCTCAAGGAACGTAAAAGCATGTCTTTGGAATAAGAGTCCAATCTAAGGGAAAAGAGATTAAATGAAGACTAAACAATTTTGATTTTTAGAATTAAAGTCCTAGTAGTCATTTTTTACTCAACAAGCTACTCAAATGTAATTTCTAGCCAATAAACTAGGACTCACCTAATTGAAGCCATACGTTCTAACTAACTTACAGATTTTTAAAATATTCCATACATAAATATTATTATTTCATCACACATGGATAATTGTAAGTATCATATTTCTGTTGGATGGATGGAAGGAGAGTGACAAAAATAGATGACTTAGAAAATAAGAAATCAGAGTAGAGTTTTTAAAGGTAAATATGAGGGTGCTTCAGGAATAGAATAGAAAGTGACATACTAGGTTAAACAAGAAATTCCAACAGGGAAAATTCCAACTTAAGATAATAATCCAAGGACACAGGGTAGAGTGTATTAAAGAAAGTTCAAGCAGCTGAAATGAGATGATGAAGGGGTCCACAGAAGAAACTTCCAGAAGGAGAAGTAGTTTAAATGGGAAATGGTTTGCAACAATTCCAGAAATGTATTACAAATATCAAATGTAATAGCTAAATGAAGATGTTTATGACCCACTCAAGTTCATCAAAGGAACTTGAGAGGGGGCAATGATGGTCACTTGTAGATGTTTCAATGTCTGCAATATAAAAACAAATACTCATAAAAACTAAACTTCCAGTTAAGTAAAACACGAATGTGGTCAAAGCTAATATATACATAAGTTAAATATACATAAATAATAGATAAATATACATAAACATATTAAATTACAATAAATAAGGTTCAAATAGTTTTTTTTAATTAAAGTCTTATTCCATTTCAATAATACACAGATATCACTGCATATTTTTTAACAGAATACAGCTAAAGTGCTTTTGTATTAAACCAGTCATATCTTAACAATAAAGTAAATTTAGGATTAACCTAAATGAAAGGCTTTTATAGAACCAGATAGAATCTATTTAACCTATAATCTAAAGCTTCTAGTTAAAACGTAAGGAATAAATTCAACTTTGAAATATGAAAAAAAAAAGACCCACAAAATAAAACACTGGATAGTTCTTTCTCTAGAAGAATACTAAAAGTCGACATCATTTGGCTAGTTTCACAGGTGTTCAAAAACTCATAGGTTCTTAATTTATTATAATACATGAATTAATTTGAAAACACTTTTCTGACATCAAATTTTAAATAGAACTTCACAGAAAAATATCTAAATGCCTAATTAAGAAAAATACTAAAACAATAGGAAATTAATTGTTGTCATTTATTTTAAAAATAAGATTAGATTTCTCTTTCAATATTCATGGGCTGCAAAAAAAAAGTGTGCTTGACAAATTAAATGTGTTTCACTTTTGCTTTCCCTCATGCACTGGTGATTCTGAATAGACACAAAAGGCTCCATATTTATAAGCAGTTTATGACCTCCCCAGACAACTCAATTAAGGAAATAGAGAAACATAAGTATATTAAAATTCATTACAGAAAACATTTGCTGAGGTTGGAAAGTGAAACTCTAGAATTTGAATACACAGTGTATTTTAAGTACCTTTTTAAATGTTTAACAACTGATCCACCATTCCCATCATATTTAGCAGACAAGTACTCAAACTATGTTTGTAATGTGATTCCCCAGACTTCATGCACATAATGTTTTCCAGCATTAGCATTCAAAAAATAAATAAATTGAAAACAGAATTTTATGTCTGGATACCTGTGTCACATTTTTGTTGTATAGGCCTTAAATATAAAAGGTTGAGAAGGTATAACCCATTACTAGAAACATTTTAAAGTTAATAGAGCATATATGCATGCCAGCCAATGATACAAGAGAGTTACTGGCATCTTTTGTTGTTTCTTTATCAAATATTACCCTGTCAGTCTACATGATTTTCTCCTTAGGTAAGATGATAATGATGATGATGATGATATCAGTAATATTAATACAATAATAAACATAACCCCTCACACTGACAAAGAAAACAAGGCACTCCTCTAATGATGGTGTAATGTTCAATATTCTGGTTTGAGAGATGTCCTCTACTCTATTTCTTTAGTGAATTAAAATGTTGGCTTGATGTACTATCTTGTAGCTCCACTGTCCTGCAGCAGTTTCTAAACTGGAAGCTGTTCTAATATCTGTTGTCAAATCTTAGGGTCCTTTCCCATTGTCTGCTAGCATAAGTACTCCCAGTTTCATACCAAGCCTTGAATACTCACTTTCCATCCACTCTCTGGGTATCAGAGTATATATTTTTCTATGCATGTGAGCTCCAACAACAACCAATCAGTAAGCCAAATGCAAATCTTCTGTCAGTTTTAGAGAGACTATTCCAACCTGCTCTGCTGTTGCCAACCCAACAGAGAGCCATGTTTCTTTCCTGTATTTCAAGATAAAGAGAAACTATTTCTCTGAAAATGTGGACTAGGCAATCTATTTTCTTTTCTAAACAAAGAGCTCGTGGCATATCAATAAAATTTTGTTTAATCTCACAGTTTGAGGCCCATGCTGAGAATAATCTTAACTTTTGTTAAATTAAGAAGTACTTTTCGTCTTTCAGATTTTCACCAATGGATTCACTCTGTTTTGTAATGAATTGTACAGTGCCTGGGTCATACTATGTGGAAACGGCCAATCCACAAAGAGAAAAAAAAAATCACTTACTCCACATAAAAAGCCATTTGATTTTTCACAGGATGTGCATAGCTGCAGCCAAGATATTATTTGATGAACGTGTGTATGTTACCTGGTTTGGGACTATACGGTCTAGAAGAGATGCAAATACATGCATGCTATATCTAGGAGGTTCCTGGTCTTATTTGTTGAACATTACTTCCAGTGAATTCATTAAGACTATTTTTTTTACCTCTGCTTAAACATTCATTGCCATTTTAGAGCAGAGAAACCAAGTTTTAAACTTAGAGTGTAGACATTTACAGCTTGCCTAGGATAGCGCTGGTGTATGCCGACTATCCCCACATAATCATAAATAGTACTAACTCATTTTAGTCTCAAAAGTGTAGTAGTTTGAGTGCTAAGTTACCTGTTCACCAAACAGCTCTAAGATCTCCCCCACAAAGCCACAAGTTTCACATATGACCCTCAACAGGACCAACAGCTTACATATAACTATTATGAGGCAGTGTGGTTCTTTGCACAGACCTTATTAATGACTGCTTACTTCTGTTTATCCAGATGAAGATGTCACACCTATGAGGAAGCCACTTTCTCCTCACCAGAAAAACCACATATGCCTTTCTACTAATCTCTGCAGCTCTAAATCTTTTTTCCTGAGCACTGAGGTGATTCTCTATCTTTAAGAGGAGTCTGTTTGTATAAATCATTGTATCTGTTAAGAGTTCCCAGGAAATAATCTCCAGCTGTCAGACATTTTCCTCCTTGGGAAATTTAGGACCTTCAGGAATGCTCACATCCCCCCGACAGGTATTTTTTTTTTTAATTTGTGTAATGTTTATTTATTTTTGAAAGAGAAAGGCAGAGCATGTGCAGGGAGGGGCAGAGCCAGACGGAGAGAGAGAATCCCAAGCAAGGTTCAGACTCTGAGCTGTCAGCACAGAGCCCGATGCAGGCCTCAAACTCAGGAGCTGTGAGATCACCACCCGAGCCTAAGTTGGATTCTTAACCAACTGAGCCACCCAGGCACCCCTTCCCTGACAGGTATTATGTTCATGGCTTATTGGTGAGCCCTGTGGTGCATATAAAATGCAACTGTACTACTCATTTATGACTACTATTTTAAAAATCCGCTTTAATCTATTACAGGAGAGCCAACAACTCTCCTGCAATAGTCAAGGATATATGAAGAAGAATGTTGTTATTTCAAGCTTTTTTCTTTTTAATACAGCTTCTCATTCTGCAAACAACAACAACAACAACAACAAAAAACAAAAAACAAACAAACAAAGGCTCAGTTTTGAGCCTCTGGTGGTCTTACTCTGTTTGGGCTGCTATAACAAATTATCATAAACTGGGTGGTTTAAACATTTATTTCTCATAGTTCTGGAGGCTTAGAAGTTCAAAATCAATGTGCTGGAAGATCCAGTATTTGGGGAGGCCCGTCTTCCTGACCCGCAGATAGCTATCTTCCCCTTGTGTACTCACATGGCACAGAACACAGAGATCACTAATGCTGTCATGAGGGTTCCACTCTCATGACTTAATTACCCCCCCTAAATTACCTCCTAAAACCTCTTAATATCATCACACTGGGGATTACAGTTTCAATATATGAATTTTGGGGAGTCCTAAACATTCAGTCCATAACAGGCAGTATTCATATTATTGGTATTCTGTAACTACCATGACTCCTCTTTTAGCAAAATTCCTCTATGCTATTATACAAAACACCATTCCATCTTTTTTTGGTAGATCTGAAATTCTGCGGAAATTGATAGCTTTTTAGTCAAGCTTGAATGCATCTTTACCCTAAAACAGTTATTTTTCTCAGACTTATAAAAAACCATCATTTCCTAATTTTTCCACAGGCCCCATGGAAGATTGGAAATTATTATAATGGGGGCAATAAAGTTATTATTCCATGTTATTAATAGCTTTTTACATAACATTACGTATGGAGAAATCTGTTACCAGGACTTACTTTTTAGACACAAAATTACTTTGAAAAAGAAGTAAATGTTACAAAAATAATCACAAATTAAACAAAATGAATTGTTTATATCAAATTTAGTAGAAATAAAAGACCATATGTTATCAGTAAAAAACCCCAAAAGATAATACAATGTTATGAAAGAGTTAAAAATAAAAAGTCTTGAAAGAATGTGAGAACATGTAGGTTGCCTGGTGATTAGGGTAGTGTGTTGAGAGCATTCTACATTCATATGGAATTGGATTGTAACAAGCACGAGATTCTCAAAGGGTTAATTCATTATTTTGCATTTTGGACTAAGCATAGGTTAAGACTTACATATTACTTTTACTAATGTTCTTGATAAAGCAAAAGTATTTCATGTGAAAATCAAGAAGTTAATGCCAAGGAAATTGATTATATACTAGAGAACTCCCTCCTGTAATCCATACACAGTTTAAGGAAAATATAAATGGATAAATTATGGAACCCACCTATGACATCAAATGAAAAATTCAGAATACGTTCCATAATGTTGTAAAGAACAGTTGTTCAACATCTCAAAATTGATTCAAAAATCAATTTAAAACACATTCACATCTTGCTGTAGCTTGCACCTGTCTTGATTCAAGAAACTTCCCTACATTCTAGTATGTCTGATTTATAATAAAATAAGAAAATAGCAAGAAAAACAGTATTAACTCAAATGAAAATTCAAGGTGTTAAAGACAAAAATACTGGGACTTCATGTAAAAGGAAGAAGCCTAAATAACCTCAGGGAAATAACTAGGTTTCAGAAATTCTCCTGTGAAAAAGAAAAAATAAATTCATGTCACAGTGGTATTGTATCTATTGACCCGGGCAGGATAAAACATTTCACACAGGGAAATCTGCTTAGCAAAGGGACCCGTAACCACAAAAGGACAGATACAGGCAAGCAACTGTATCTGTCAACACTTTGTGAAACCTTCTGCAGTGAAGGCAGAAAAACAGGAAACATGTCTAAAAACATATTAATTGCATTTTATTTTCCCTAACTTGACTATCTCTGTTAACTCTTAAGAAACTGAAGAAAAAAAATCCAAGTAAGAAAAGTGACTGTTTCCTTTCAACTAATTCCAATAAGTTAATAATCATGTCTTAAAAGGAACACATGTGATATTTATTTCTTTTACATCATGTGCACTAATCAAGCCCTAATCATAATATAGGACTGCACTGTAAGATTCAATTTACTCTGTTTCACCATGCTACAATAAATATAATAACAAACTAAGCTACACTTTTTTTTTAATTTTATTTTTAACATTTCTTTTTGAAACAGAGAGAGAGAGAGAGAGAGAGAGCATGAACAGGGGAGGGTCAGAGGAAGAGGGAGACATAGAATCTGAAACAGGCTCCAGGCTCTGAGCTGTCAGCACAGAGCCCGACGTGGGGCTCGAACCCACAGACCGCGAGATCATGACCTGAGCAGAAGTCGGATGCTTAACCGACTGAGCCACCCAGGCGCCCCTAAACTACACTTTTAAACACATGCATATGGGTAACACAAAATGAATAAATGTTATTTGAAATGTGTGTCAAAATTTAAAATACATGTCTTTCTACTTAATTGTCAAGCCAAACATATGGACACAGTAGAGATTACCCATAATTCAAGTCAGTGTAATCTTAGTAAGAACTCATCATGTAGCGGACTCTTTTCCAAATGCTTTTAAGAAATATCGATCTTTAATTCTCACAGTTATATGGAGAAAAATACATATGGTTTCAAATGTACATATAGAAGCTCAGAGAAGTGGCATTGGGTATAGATCACATATCTGTCAGATGGCAGAGCTGCAAATCCAATCCAAGGCTTCCGCCTCCAAGTCCAGCACAGGTCCCACTGCAGATGTAACCCCCTCATTCCATAAGCACCACCACCATAGTTTTTAGGCACGTGACACATTTAAAACTATGCTACCTGCTGTTCCTACTGATATTCTTACACTGACAAAGTTTTCCCTCAATTAAGATATATAATCCATTTAAAATATCCGGTGAGTTGTTTATTTGGTTTAGTGGTCTTACTTAAGGTCTACATAACATGATAAAATGTTTGTTTGATTTAAATCATTTTGTGTTCATTGGTGTTTGTTAAACACATAGCAAGAACTTAATGTGTTAATTTTTCCCTATACTTACCATAAGGTTAACATATTTTAAGCATCTTTAGCTTTTCTATATAACAGAAGATTTTAAATATGTAGTATTTTATGATTATTTCTGTATTTTGGATTGATATTTCCTTGGTAAAAGGCAAACATATATATCTAACTCTAAATTGATCTCATTCTATTCTGCTCTACTGTATCTTATGCATTTCCTATTGTTTCACTCATCTCTAACAATGAAACACACTTGAAGTTGTGTCTCTCTCCTTTGTTAGCCTCTGAGATCCTTAAGGACAAGGTCTGTTGTTTTAATATCTAGATTCCGAGGACTTCACACTGAAATAACAGTATGTTTAATGGATTAATGACCTATTGTGGTTTATCTTGTTTAAAGCCTAACTATAAGAATTGAATGTGGCTGATATGCAGAAGTTAAATGGAGTTTAAATGTTGTTTGCTGTAGAACCCAAATGGACATTCTAAAGAATTTGCTATCCTTGGCAATCACCTGTCCATCAAGTGAGTGACATTTCACTGACCGATGTATAAAATTAGGAGTGATGATTGTCCAAAACCTTCTCTTCTTTGCTGGTCCTGTTGTTTTCATTATTGCTGCTGTTCAAAAGCTAACTACATAAGATCAGAATTAGGCACCTGGTAGACCGTACCTTTTATATTTGGGACTATTACTAATTTTTATTATATGCATATTTTCAATGATATCCATTTTCATTGATATTTAAGTCAGAAACCTGGGATATGGTTTATGAACAAATAGACTATCTTACCCAAAATATTCCTTTATCAATGTGTTTCAAATATTCAAACTAACTTAGATTATCTTTTTGATTAGTAGGAAACTTTTTTTCAGGTAACTCAATGGGAACTTCACATATAACAGTGAGACTAATCTTTCAGTTGTCATTGAATATAATTATTTGGTTTATTTCTTATATCTAATCAGTTGATAGGAATATGTAAACATTTATAGCAAAATCAAACAACATACTTTATTTTTCTGAATATGGTCTATGAAAACCATTCAAGGGTCACAAAAGAACTGCTGATTATGTTGAATCTAAATTAAAGAATTAATTGATTTTAATTTCTAGAATAATTATTAGGCATTAAAGTATTTTATGAAATTAAAGTTTTCTATTAATATATTTTATAGATATTTTAGGGAAATGTTTCCCTTAAGTAGGTTTGTCTGTTACAAAATAAGTCTACCTTTAGGCAGATGTATAAATTGGGTAAAACTGTATGAGTCCTACCTATGATATACTCTCTTAATAAAATGATCTATTGTTGAATAACTATTTAGCTGATTTTTTTACAAACTGAATTACAATAGCATTGAAATAAACAACAAAAAGTCACCACAAAATGAATGAGAAAACCATAAACAGAAACAAAAGGAGCACTGATAATGTTGTCACTGAATATAAAAGTTTCCTCTTTTTGGAAAAAAAATAGTAAAGCAACCTTTACTATTGCTAGTTAAAATGCTCAAGGAGTGGGTCAGATGATTGTTCTATAAAGAAGAAAGAATACAAATAGATCTGTATTCTACCTTGAAGACAGAAATCCCTTAAAAGATAAACTAGGGGCATTACCTGGTTAGAAACTGAATTTGGTGCCTTATTTGCATTCAGGGAGAATACACCTTATTCTTCTAAATAGATCTTTGAGAAAAAAAGCAATGGCCAATAACTGTTAGAATTAAGCAGATACGTAACAACTTCGTTCAGACATAATCATTTTTTACAACTAAGATATTTCAGTATATATATTTAAAATCTTTTTTTCATGATCTAAAATATGTAAAAAATTATTTCCTTTTTTGATAATCCCTACAATATTATATTATGGATATTTAGTTTGTGTCTTATAGGAAGATAAGAATTTTAAAAAATGCACCTTTCTTTGTCTTCCAGTAACTTCATACTATCCAGATAATATCCACTATATTGAAAGCTGAAGTCTCTTAGGAGTTTTACTCTAAGATAAAGAATTATTCCTAAGTATACAAATAAACAAAGTATTGCCAAGTGATAGACCATACTGTGTGATCTTGAAAGGCAAACTTTCACTGAACCATGATTGTACATATTACAAACTTCCATATGGAAATATTTACAAGAACAATAAAATAGATCAGATTTCAGCTATCCTCATTTGACCATATTAATGTTCAAAATGCTCATCTATTCCATATTTACTCTTAAGGAAAAAGGTCAGAATAAAATATGACATTTTAGATAAAACTCTGACCTAAAGTTTGTGTTATCCAGTGTATTAACAGTGATAGTGAACAAAATTTGGGACATTCAGCATTCATAAAATATATTTTCACTGTGAAGAATTTCAAATGTTCTAAAATGAAGACTAGCTTTTCTTTAATAAACTTTCATAATTTTCAACATTATTGATATATTTTAAAAACATCTGGTTGAAGGGGTGCCTGGGTGGCTCCAGTCTGTTAAGTGTCTGACTTCAGCTCAGGTCATGATCTCCTGGTTCATGGGTTTGAGCTCCGTGTGGGGCTCTGTGCTGACAGCTGGGAGCCTGGAGCCTGCTTCAGATTCTGTCTTCCTCTCTCCTACCTCTCCTGCTCACAGTCTGTCTCTCAAAAATGAAAAAACATTGGGGCGCCTGGGTGGCGCAGTCGGTTAAGCGTCCGACTTCAGCCAGGTCACGATCTCCCCGCGTCAGGCTCTGGGCTGATGGCTCAGAGCCTGGAGCCTGTTTCCAATTCTGTGTCTCCCTCTCTCTCTGCCCCTCCCCCATTCATGCTCTGTCTCTCTCTGTCCCAAAAATAAATAAACGTTGAAAAAAAAATTAAAAATGAATAAACATTAAAAAAATTTTTAAAAATCTGGTTGAAGAATATAGTAGAAATATAGGATTATAAATACGGATCTGATGGAAATTTGGGAAAATTATTTTGACCAGCCCACCATTTTCAGGCTGGTAAGTTATTAATGTGCTAAGGTTATATATGAAGCATCTGAGAGGCTCAGATAACAAAGAAAGTTGGAAGGTAGAAATTCTGCTATATACTAACAAACTACTCTGTCTTCTATGCCAAACTTTTTCAACATGTGGCCAAATTACTGTGTGTGTGTGTGTGTGTGTGTGTGTGTGTGTGTGTGTGTGTGTTTACATACACCTATGTGTATGTACATATAAGTTTTACAGCCAAGGAATGTTTTCTCCATTTGAGGTCAACATGAAGATTTGTAATAACTTGGTTGCAAAACTTTTTTTAAATTTTTTTTAATGTTTATTTTTGAAGGAGATAGAGACAGAGTGTGAGTGGGGGAGGGGCCAAGAGAGAGAGAGAGAGAGAGAGAGAGAGAGAGACGCACAAAATCTGAAGCAGGCTCCAGGCTCTGAGAGCCCGACATGCGGCTTGAACTCACAAACCGCAAGATCATGACCTGAGCTGAAGTTGGACACTCAACTGACTGAGCCACCCAGGTGCACCTTGGTAGCTAAAACTTTAAGTTGTGCTAGAAATTAAGCTCATAAACAGTAATATTTCTTTAGTTTTTTTAAAACTTATTTTTTATGCTGTTCTTCTTCAAGTTAATTAGATACATTTAACTAAGACTGTGAAAAGCTATTTTTCATTTCTACATTACCAGTGAAACACAAAATACTATGACATCATATTTTCCCTTATAACACAGAAATGGTAACACATGGTAAGGTCATGATAGATTACTTTGAAAACAATAAAATCATAGTAAATATTGATGTATTTTTCTTCTCCTAAATCAGAAAGCTTTCCAAAGTTAAAGGTTTTTCTTTTCTGTTCAACATGCTGACATGCCAATTATGTTTGTTTTGCACATGGGATCAATAGATATTTTATGAGTTAATTTAATGTTGACTTCTCATAGTGTCTACTTCAGAAGTCTGGGAATACTTTCAGGCCCCCTACAAAAATCATTAATATATACTGAGTTATAATCTATGACTACATAATGTGATTTCCTAAATACATATTGGACCTATGTATATATTTTTTAAGTTTATTTATTTATTTTGAGAGAGAGAGCACATACAAGCAGGGAAGGGGCAGAGAATTCCAAGCTGTGCTGATATCACACAACCTGATGCAGGGCTTGATCCCATGACTCTGAGATCATGACCTGAGCCAAAATCCAGAGTCAGATATTTAACCGACTGAGCCACCCAAGCACTCCAGGACCCATATTTTTATAATTGCTTGTGTAAACAACTAGCATTACTGTAAAAGGACCCTTGCTCTGCTAAACACTGTGCAGTTTAGCTTTTCTTTGGTCAAAACAAGATATATTTTAATATGCTCAAGAAACTAACGTACCACATCCTAGAGATGAACCTACTCATAATCAAAATTTCATAACAGAAAAAACATAAAGGACAACAAATCATCTGAAATGCAAATAAAATCCATTTTCATTAGTGAAGTTACATGTTTAAGAAAGCTACTTACCCTGAAATGATAAAGATTATATGCATTTAAATTGATAACTCTACCAATTACTTACATGATTATCTATGATTTCATGTTTCTGAAGACTGTTGTGACAGAAACATGTAGTCTTCAGTCATTCATATCTTTCATAAGTCATATCACTTCTAACTTTTTAAAAAGTTTGTGATTTTGTTCTTAGACAATGTCTGGAAAGACACACTAACACGCACAGTGTTTCTCAAACTTCAATGTGCCTATGAACCACCTACACATATGAGCCATCCTGGTAATATTCAGGTTCTGATGCAGTACTTCTGGGATGGATCCAGCTAATTCTGCACTTCTAACAGTATCTCCCATGATGCTGATGGTACTAGTCTAACCTAGTGACTACATGTTGAATAGTAAGATTCAGAATGTTATCAGATCATAAGAACTTCTGGTCTGCATGGAGACAAAACATGCAATTTTGAAACTGTTGTACCTTTGAGGAACTCTACACTAGTTCTAGAGAAATCAGAGAGACCTAGTAGTCCTGAAGGTTCAAGTACTAGTAGGGTAGCTGAAAACTGCACCCCTAAAATATATGCACATTCTAATCCTGCAAACTATAAATATTACCTCACATGGCATAAAAAGGGGTCTTTGGAGATAGGATTAAGTTAAGAATTTTGAGATGGAGAGATTGTCCTGGATTATCCTAGTGGGATAATCATGCACATTTTTATGAGAGAGAGGCTTAAGAAGGCTTTACACACAGAAAAGTCAATGTCAAGATGGAGCAGGAGAGATTTGAAGAGACTAACCTGAATGTTTAGAGTGATGCAGCTACAAGCCAAGGAATCCCAGCAGACACCAGGAGCCGGGAGAGGTAGGAATGATTCTCCCATACAGCCTCTGAAGGGAGCAAGGTCCAGCTAACATGTTGATTTCCATGCAGTGGTACTGATTTCAGACTCTGAAATTCAGAACCAAGACAAAATTGATTTGTGTAGTATTAAGCCACCAGGTTATTTGTTAAGAACAGCCACAAGAAACTAATGTATATAGATTTTTGTCAGAAACTTCTTTTTGTTTTTTAAGGATTTCATTTTTAAGTAATCTCTACACCCAACATGGGGCTCAAACTCAAAACCCCAAGATGAAGAGTTGTGTGTTGTACCAACTTAGCCAGCTAGGTGGCCCAGAAACTCTTATTAACATGTTAGAGTATCTATAAACATGTTACCCTACAGCTTAAGGAAGATTTTCCTCAAGAATCTGATGCTTATATGAGTATTATTTCATTACATTTCTATTTTAAGTTCTTGGGAGTATGAATATTTTCATATTTTGCATTGGAATCTACAGGTTTTAAAATTGTGAAATAAAAAAATTACAATATCTTAGAACACTGCATAAACAGATACAATGCCAAAAAAGCAAACTTTAAAAAATGAGAGCATTAGAAAATATTCTCCAAATAAATCAAAGAATTAAATCAGTAGGTATATGGAAATTATGCTCTTTAAATTAATATCACTTAATATTTTTTAGTGATTAGGTTTTCCAAAAATGAAACTCAAGTAATAATTTTAAAAAAAGATTGTCAATTCTAGCCCATCTGCATAAGTTTAGCTGCAATATGATTCTAATCAAATCACGAATAGAAATTAAATTAAGTCAATTTTGATTTATACCTGAGGTGTCTCAATCAGAACATTTCATCAAACTAATCACACTAATTCCCACCTAATGTCATGAGAGTAATCTGTGAAAAGCAATAGAAAAACAAATTTTCAATAAGCACTTCAGCAGCTAATTTCTATTACTATGTACTCAAAATCAATAGAAAGAGAATAGACATTTATATGTACATGTATATGTGTGTGCCCAAATATGTTATATTAACACTCCATAATTCTATGCTATGTTGAGAAAAACAGCAACTATTATTTTAATCCAATTTTAACAATTACTATTTTCTTAAGAAAATCATAGACTCAATTAAATAAGACACTCAAGGCCTGGAAATTTTCTTTTTCTTTTTTTCTCATTTGAATGTCCATCAACAAAGATTAATACAACCTGGAAAACAGTCATGTAAGTTTCTCCATTTCTTATTTTGTAAATAGATAGAGGTATTAATTTCCTTTACCTCCTAAATATATGAAGAATTGAAATGATTACGTGCATATTGTTAAAATAGTAAAAAGATACTATAAGGCTTATTATAGAAATAATAGTTTCCTCTACGTACACATTTATCTATGAATCACCAGATCTGACAAACTTTAAGTTTTGCTTACGCAACTTACTTGCTTTTATTTATTTAATATACATATTGTGTTATCTCTCAATTCTTAACTTTTTAATGCTATACAGTGCCTTAAACTTACAGAAAAAGAAAATTCAGGTATACGTCCCAAAGCACCACACATAATTCTCTATTTCACTAACCTTCCAAGATATTTATACTAGAAACTTCATTTGAAACAATATTCAGTGTTTTATTATTGGAATATAAATATTATTAATAACTAAGTAATTTATGCAATGTTCTCTTGTACTCAGAATTCATATTTCCCAGTTCTTTCAGGTTTTTTTCCTTGCAGGTAAACCCTCATTAATCTGAAAATTTCTGTTAAGCTGTAAAATTGGAATACTGCTCTCCCTAAAGAAAGAACACATTAAATAATATACTAGTTTTATGTTTCTTCTTAATGATCACTCTTTTATGTGCCTTTATTTTAGACCGGTTGCATTCTTTGCCAATAGATCTCACAAATCTCTGTTTTTGGTGAAGAATATTTTCTTATAGCTTTCTCTATGCCTGCCCTTGAATATTTAAAAATACCTTTATTTCCTGTAATGACTGACTAATGTTTGGCCTTCTTTTAGTCAGGGTACACTGTAAGTGGTTGTAATCAATGAGAAAATCTTTTTGGCCTACATGGATATTGATCTATATATACTCATATAAAACCCAAGATTCCAAGAGCAAGATTCCATCCATTCAGGGCTACATCCTTCCTTATGACCTTGAGGTCTTAACCAGTGAGATGGATGAAGGAGAAACAAAAAAGTAAGATTACACAGGGGAAATTTTTTTGTGACTGGCCTGGAAATGTCATTAGCATATTCATAATGTTAACCAGAAATCAACCACATGGCTACAGTGAATACAAGAAAGTCTGGTAAGTGTGGCCTACGTATGTGTCCAGGACAGTGAATAATGGGTATGGCAAGCAAATAGAAATCTCTAGCAAAAAGCCAGCTATCACTTTTGTTAAAATGTTTTTATCCCTTTATTAACATAAACTTGGTTTCAGAAAAGTAGTGAGGCATACCAAACAGCGGAATGCCATCTCATTTACCTGTGTAATGTACATGTACATCGAATGTACAAAAATGTATTTGAAATAACATAATTTAAAAAGCAATTTTTATTTAAAAATTTTTAGTGTTTATTTTTGAGAGACAGAGAGATAGAGCATGAGTAGGGGAAGGGCAGAGAGAGCGAGGGAGATACGGAATCTGAAGCAGGCTCCAGGCTCTGAGTTGTCAGCACAGAGCCCAATGCGGGGCTCAAACTCCTGAACTGCAAGATCATGACCAGAGCCTAAGTCGATGCTTAACCGACTGAGTCACCCAGGTGCCCATTAATGTAATTGTTAAACATATCATAACTGTCTACAAATAGCAATATATAAATTTTATTTTTCTTATTTCCATTAAAAGTTCTCCATATTATCAATAATATGATTTCTCATTTCTCTTTCTCCTTATTAATAAGGGACTCAAAGTAGCTATGAGTAACTATGCCAGCTTTTAAGAAACTACAAATAACTATAGTTAATTTAAAAGTTAGATTAAATGTAGTATTAATTTCATAGCAAATTGTAACCAAAAAAAAATCTAGTTCAATTTATTAAATAATTGTTCAACTGGTCAGAATATTTGCTTTAAAAGAATGACTGAATGATTCTTTTAACACTTGATATATACTCACATTAGGTAACAGAAATTGAAAAAAAAAATTATTGTCTGTATCACTTTAGAATATTTAGGTAAGCAATAATGTAGACTTTACTTTTTGACAGTAATATGTATTTTTAAAAATATAATTGTGGTTAGAAATTATACAGCTTAATCACATTCATAAAGCTAAGTAGTTTTATACCTATAATAAATGATCACTTATCTAGTAGCTATTAAGTATAAAACTACAATAGTGAATTTGTAACTTGAACAAACCACTGAATAGCTTGTGCCTAAGCCAATTTCTCATCTATAAATGTGGGTACTTTTAGTATCAACATTAACAGGGTAATTGTGAAGATTGAATTATTTAATTGACATTAATTACATAGAAATGTGCCTGACACTTGGTGAGCACTCAATAAATTCCAATTGTTTATACTTGCTCATGTACTTTAAAAAATATATATACAATCCTGGAAATTATACATTCCCTCCATTATGTTACAGATAAGGAAAACAAACCTCAAAGGGTCCTTCAATAAGTCACTTATCACTTTAACAAATAGTAAGCAAAGACTGTATGAAATTAAATTTTAATGATATGAACCAGGATAAAGCTAATTGTATAAAATGGATAATGTATGAAAATACAATAATCTAACAAAATGTTTAGGCTCTTTTGCTAGTAAGATTTTTCAAGTTATTTTTAACTTGTAACCACTATGATAATTTCTAGATAATATTAAATGTATTATACCTACAAGAATTAAATTTATTTCCCCAAATGGTCAAAAAACTCAATGTGAGAAGCATTTTTGGTGAATTTAACAATAAAGAGTGATTAACATGCTGAGTATATATTTATCCCTTCTTTACAATGCTGTATGATACTGTCTTGTATGTGCTCTTACATGTACATTTAGGTTTTTTAACTGGTAACTTATAAATCTCTAGTCCTTTTTAAGAAGCTGGTGAAGCTAGTGAAAGATATGCCCCAGTAAAACAGAATGTTAATCAAAAAACCTAAAAATAAGGAATTCATATGACACTGGATCTATGCAGGAGATAGGTGATTGGGAATCCTAAATTATTATATAATTGAATTATATAAGTTGGATGTCCATATTTCAGATCCAAAGAGCATACAATCCAAATAGCATTCGAGCACTGTGGATTCCAGGTGGAGGTCTTTAAAGGAAAAAGAAATAGAACTGATGTGTTTTAATATTTAAATACATTGTTGAAGGCAAGTGGATGAATTACTTGTAGAAAATTAGTAACTACATAGAATATGATGTAAGTGAAAATAATTAGACAATAGTTACATAGTTACACAAAGAAAAATAAAGATATTCAAGAGAAAACAGGAACTATATTACATTAGTTAAACTGAGTATTTTAGTTTATTTATTTTGAGAGAGAGAGAGAGCATACCCTTGCACACATGCATGTGTGAGCAACTAAGGGAGGGACAGATGGGGAGAGAGGGAGAGGGAGAGGGAGAGGGAGAGGGAGAGGGAGAGGGAGAGGGAGAGGGAGAGGGAGAGGGAGAGGGAGGGAGAGAGAGAGAGAGAGAGAGAGAGAGAGAGAGAGAGAGAATCCTAAGCAGGTTCCACACTGTCAGTGCAGAGCCCTATACCGGGCTTGATCCCATGACAATGAGATCATGACCAAAGCTGAAATCAAGAGTCAGTTGCTTAACCAACTGAGCCATCAAGTGCCCCTGAGTATTAATTAGTGAGTCTTTGCATAGACAGAGTGCAGAATTATCTATTTAACAAACTATTGCGATTTTACCTGTGAGGGATGACAAGGATGAAAAGGCTGATGGTTTATCTACCTTGCAGCCGTCATGAAATTATGTAAAAAATACATAGATCATAAAAGAGCTTTTCAATTATGTAATTTAGAAATATAGATATAAGTTCTATAAAAAATTACCATATGAGTTGAGGAGGGCTGCTTTGAAAGCAGAGAAGGGATAAGGAATGTGAGTAAAAGTTTTTATTATAGGACTTCTAGACATATGTTTTTAAAGCAATGTGGATATATTACATCAATGAACATTTTTTAAATATTAAAAATTTATTGTTGGAGAATAGATTTTTCTGTTTCATTAAAATGTATGTTTTAAGCAAGCAGCTTTATTTTCAAACATGGACAATTACATTCTATATCAGAGTTGCTTTCCATAACACATATCCCTTCAATTATACACAAAGATTTGTCCATAACACTGTATGTTAATTATACTTAAAAAAATGACAATAAAAAAATAAAATAAAATTCAGTTGCCTGTTAGAAAAAAAAGAAAAGATCTGTCCAAGTATCCTGTTTCAAAATAGCCTTTTTTTTGTTCATTTATTTTGCAGATCTTTTCGTTTTCTTAAAGTTGTTTATTTATTTTGAGAGAGAGAGAGAGAGAGAGAGAGAATGAGCAGGGCAGGAGCACAGAGACAGGAAGAGAGAAAATTCCAAGCAGGTTCTGCACTGTTGGTACAGAGTCTGATGCGGGGCTCAAACCCACGAATGGCGAGATCATGACCTAAGATGAAATCAAGAGTCGGATGCTTAACTGACCGAGCCACCCAGGTCCCCCTGCAGATCTTTTTTAAGGAGCATCTATACTTTATGCATACACTGATTGAGAGGAAAGCATTATAAATCCAGAGAATGTTGATCAGATTTACATTTATTTTATAAATATTTGAGACTTTTTAAATATAAATATGTTTGTAGGCAGGCATACATGTCTTGCCTATTTGTTCAGTCTGCAGACAGTTCTAAGAGTACATGTGTATTCTCAAGCTGTAGTTTGGAATTGCTGTCTCAGATCTTACAATTTGGGAGAAAAACCTGCAGTCATCAGAAAACTGTGTATCTCTACACTTGTAGAATTGGACTGTTTTTAACTTCACTTGTTATTTTTCTTCATATGTTCCTTAGCATTTTAGAGTATCCCTTCCATTGTTCCCCGATCCTATGAACATATTGCAAATAATTTTTTTCTTTAAAAGATGCTAGATTTTAATCCCTATTGTTAAATGCCTCCATCAGTATTACTTAAGACAAGTTACTATATCTAAGTAGTGAACATACTAAATTGGTAAGTTTGCCAATGGTAATGAGTCACCACTAAGCAATAGAGGTTTCATTAGAAATGCAAACAGAGAGACCATCAACATCACTTTATACTATCTATGCTCCATCTCTTTTATAGAAACATAACCCTTCAAAAAGGTAATTGGTTAGCAAGTGTCTTCAAAAGCATGTCATCTATCTGTGACCATGTACAAGACCAAATTAAAAAATTCAAATTTATTATGTTACAATACAAAACTCTATTGACAGCAGGCACATAAAAAGTCAATTGTTTTGGGGCACCTGGGTGGCTCAGTCGGTTGAGTGTCCGACTTCAGCTCAGGTCACGATCTCATGGTCTGTGAGTTCGAACCCCGCGTCGGGCTCTGTGCTGACAGCTCAGAGCCTGAAGCCTGCTTCAGATTCTATGTCTCCCTCTCTCTCTGCCCCTCCCCCACTCACACACTCTGTCTCTCTCTCCTTCAAAAATAAATAAACATTAAAAAAATTTTTAGGGGCGCCTGGGTGGCGCAGTCGGTTAAGCGTCCGACTTCAGCCAGGTCACGATCTCGCGGTCTGCGAGTTCGAGCCCCGCGTCAGGCTCTGGGCTGATGGCTCAGAGCCTGGAGCCTGCTTCCGATTCTGTGTCTCCCTCTCTCTCTGCCCCTCCCCCATTCATGCTCTGTCTCTCTCTGTCCCAAAAATAAATAAACGTTGAAAAAAAAAATTAAAAAAAAAATTTTTTAAAAAGTCAATTGTTTTGAAGCAAAATCATGTAAAAAGCATGAGCTTAGGTTTTAAGATTTTAGTGATAAGATTAATATAATATATAAATTCATAATTTATACTAGCTTTATACTTTTCAGTTGATGTATCTGGAAGTGAATGTAACAGAAAATGGAGCATATAATCCATACACACCATTAATAGATTTCTATCCCATATAGATTTTAAGCCATTTCTGTTATTTTCCCCCTTTTGATATGAAGTGTCTTATTAATGCATACATAATTCGGTAACATTTCAGGCTGTTGAACTTTAGGACACAGCAGAGATGTGCAATTATATTTGGGTAATTCGCTTTGAGAAATTGCTGGCATGTACCATAATTCTATCATTTAAACCTTCTCCTTTAATTTTATCTGTTGATAATTTCAATTATTTTATATTGCCAATAAGTCACTGATTACTATACCAGTGAGATTTTGTTATAGATGTTAGTCAGAGAAGCAAATTAGCTTAAATTATGTACTGTGCAAAGCCAGCAAATTTTTCAACACTGAGAACTGGCATTTAATATTAACTTTATACATGGATTGTTTGGGTGTACTATTCTTGGAAGATAATTTGTGTCAGGTGCCTGTCCTCAATTTGGAGCACACAAACTTGTACATTCCTGAAAAACAGTTTCAAGCTCTCTTTCTTACTTGCTGGATCACTGGTTTTATTTTGTTTTGCAGGATAAAGGCATTTCTTACACACATATCGCTGTAAGGTTTTGTGTGTGTGTGTGTGTGTGTGTGTGTGTGTGTGTGTGTGTGTGTGTGATATCTGATCAGTATTTATAAAGCTATCACAGTGCCCTTCCCATAATTTCCTGCTGTTGTTTTTTGTGTAGAGAGCACCCTATACTCAATTCCACACTGTCCATCTCTGCAACATTTTCTTCATGATCTGCCCCATGTAGCGTTAAAGATCCCAATTCTTAGAGGATTCTACACATAGCCGTAGAAAAGTTTAGTAAACTATTCTTTATACCTTTTGAAAATGCTGCCTCTTTGTTTTACAAAATTACACCATAATGTATTGCCTTATTTTGAACAGTATAATATAGGAATTTATAGTATCTTTAAGTAACCTTATTCATGATACTTATTAGTGGCTTATGTATTAAAGATTAAAGTCTTCAATGTAATTTAAAAATCATTTGTGGCCATGAGCTATATTTTGTATTTCATTTACACCACATGGTACATACCATAAGGTTAAGTATTTTGGCAAGTCAATCTACCAACCTCATTTAATTGATATTTATAACTTATTTATTGCCTACCTACTATGTGCCAGACACTGTATTGGGTGTTAGGTACATTTGTTTCTATTACCATGAAGCTTTACTCAGGCTCTTAGTAGCATGTAGCAATTTATTAATTTGGTCACTTATGGAAGAGTATATTTAAAAGTGTTATGCTTGGGCACCTGGGTGGCTCCAGTTGGTTAAGTGTCTGACTCTTCATTTTGGCTCAAAGTCCAGAGATTAAGCCCCTTGTTAGGCCGTGCATTGGGTGTGGAGCCTGCTTAAGATTTTCTCCCTCCCTGGAGAGCCTGGGTGGCTCAGTCAGTTAAGCATCCTCTTGATTTCCACCCATGTTATGATCTCATGGTCAGTGAGTTCCAGCCCCACCTTGGGCTCTGTGCTGACAGTGTGGAGACTGCTTAGAATTCTCTCTTCCTCTCTGTGCTCCTCCCCTGCTCTCCAGCACTTGTATGCTCACTCTCTCTCTCTCTCAAAAATAAATAAATAAACATTAAAAAATATTCTTTCCTTCCTATCCATCTGCCCCTCCCCCGCCACTTGTGTGCACATGCACTCTCAAAAGTTTTGTGCCTAATGAAGTCTATGCTTAATGAAAAATTTATGCTGAGTTGATTTCACTTTAGGGTTTTTATAGTTTGTCATGAATAAAAAATGAGATTATTAAACATTTGACAATGTTGGATTTGGGGAATAGATGAACTTTGATACCTCACCAAATAAAACATCATATCTCTGAAATGAGAGAGCCTTTTATGGAGTAGCACTCAACTGACAGGCTGGCTGTCTTCATCCAAAAGCCAGGTGAACTCTAAAAAGATATCTCCCTGGTTTGCAGAAAAAGGCAGAGCTCTGAAAGTCAGAAAGAAGTAGTGCATAAGGAATCCAATTGTGATGAAAATTGCAGATACAGAGGAAATATCCTAGGGTTGCATTGGATGAAAGACTTCTCCTAAAATCTTTGAAAATACAAAAAAAAAGTTTGAAAATATGAATAGACATAGCTGGAGGCAGAAAAATTAAATTGATAAAGTGAAGCAATATAGGCAGCAAAACTAAAAACACAGGTATATATAGACATGCATTCTATGTCAGATTTTAGGTGACTGCAGTGTTTAATTTTATGTGTCAATTTGCCTAGGCCACATCACCCAGATATTTGGTTAAACACCAGTCCGAATGTTTCTGTGAAAGTATTTTTTAGATGAGATTAACATTAAGATTAATAAATTTTTAAAATTTATTTATTTATTTTGAGAGAGAGAGCAAGAGCAAGCAGGGGAGGGTCAGAGAGAGAGGGAGAGAGAGAGAATCCCAAGCAGGCTCCCCACTGTCAGTGCAAGAGACTGACGTGGGGCTCAAACTCGGGAACTGTGAGATCATGACCCAAGCTGAAACCAAGAGTCAGAAGCTTAACTGACTGAGCCACCCAGGTGCCTCAAGATTAGTAACTTTGATTAAAGCAGCTTACCATCCATAATGTATATGGGCATCATCTAACCAGTTAAATACCTGAAGAGAAAGCAATTGAGGCTCCCTAAGGAAGAGGAAATTCTATCTCCAGGCTGTCTTCAGACTCATGCTCCAACATATACTTCTCCAGAACTCTAGCCCGAAGGTGTACCGGCCAGCTTCTGCAATCACATGAGCCAATTCCTTAAATAAATTTCTCCTCTCTTCTTGATATCTGTACCTGTATTTATATCTATCTATATACCTATCTCTATTTGCCTATATACCTATCTATATATTTACATATCGCTATACATTTGCCTATAGATCTATGGATAGAGATCTATAGCTAGATAGAGAGACAGATGTGAAGGTTCAGAGAGACAGTAATGTCCTCAAGTTGGTTTTCAGGGGAAAGACTTGAAGAACTCTCAGAAACAGTCTCCTAGGGCAAATTTTAGATACTATGAAGCTGCCAGGAGAAACAACTGGACTGAGGATGTGCAATGGAGTATGCGTTCAGGTTGCTATGGCCTTGGACCATTGTAGATACCAAACCGGGGACCCATGCTTTTGTGCTAGAAGCCTGTAAACCTGTCCCAGGACCTTTGGGGGTACTAAGAAGATTACAGATTTGCAACCTAGTCAAGCACGCATCACTGCCCCATTTTTTTTTTTAAATGTTTATTAATGAGAGAGACAGAGAATGAATGGGGGAGGGGAGGGGGTGGGGAGAGAGGATACGAATCGAGCTCTGTACGAACAACAGAGAGCCTGAAGAGGGGCTCAAACTCACTAACTGTGAGATCATTACCTAAGCCGAAGTCAGACGCTTAAGACTGAGCCACTCGGGCACCCCGCCCCCTTTCTGGTTTTGGGTAGGCCCTGCCCTGTGCAGTCTCTGGCCAAGCCCGTTCCCCCATACCTGGGCAAGCCTCTGGGCGAAGCACTCTAGCGTGGTGCCTCTGCATGGAGTGTTTTCGGGCCACCAGGAAAACTGGGGTTTGCAGTATAGGCGGTAGGAACAAGAGCTCCATACTGATAAGACTAGCACCAGGGGCCATCCGGCATCCGGGTCATCCAGGAGTTTCTCACGCCTCCCGCGCAGAACCCTGGAGATCCCGCGAGATCCCAAGATCCCGTGAGATTGGGCTGCCTCAGGGAAGAGCGTTTGGGTCCACAGTGGCTCGGGCCTGTTTCTGCCTTCCTCGGAGCTGCCCCCAATACTCAGCATGTCTCAAAACGTGTCTTTCTGATGCCTGTTCGCAACTCCGACTTTTCCGTTTGAAGTCTGAAGCTGGCCCCCTTACCCGGAGAACAGGGAGAGTGAAGAAACAAGCAGAGCTCCCCATATTGGTAAGTGGCATTTGAATAAGCAAGATGTTAAGTAACAGAAATTCAACTGAGTAAAAGTTAAAGATGTAATTGGTTTTATTAAATGATTCATGAATTGGTCAGTAACCTGTGAAATAGAGGGGCACTCTGAGGTGTTTATAAGAAGTAAGTTTTTATAGAAGGAGGGCGGGGCAAGAAAGTTACTAACAAAAGAAAAGGATTGTTTCCTGCTGTGTGGCTTTCCCTTGGGGGTAAAAGCTGATTAAGAGGTAATCTGCGGAAGACTTTGCAGAATACCTCATCTTTGGGGCATGGAGAGGGCCCAAGTGGCAGACTCACTGGCGCCGATGGAAAAATTCCTGACTGACCGCGTAAGACTCCTTTTTGGGGGGGGGGGGGGACTTTGAAACTGCCGTTAGATGAGGTATCAAGCCCCAGTTTGGGAACTTGTCCAAGTGACACCATTTTGGGGCCTGTGTTTTTGTTGTTTGTTTGTCTGTTTTAAACAAAGGGAGCTCACATACGAGGCGTGTCTTGGTGGCTGCAAAATGAGTAAATCTCTGCACCCACACGCTAGAATCTTGAGTTTATATATAAAGAGGCCTCAATGGGGTTCAAATGGTCTCAGTAATACATCACTACCTCAAGGCTGCGGCCTTAAAGTGGCTCTTAGTGTGGGAAAAGTGGGTCCAATGCACCTTCCAAGGATGGGAGTGGGGGAGGGGGGGGATGGTAAGGAGCCTCTCCAATTATCTGGCTCCAGGTTGCTGGTCAACTGGTGGTCGGGTCCTCTCAACAGCTTTTTGACCAGCTCATAAAATCCCACACAGCCCATTTTAGACCATGTGACTTAATCGGTCACTAAGGGGCTTTATTAGCATGTGAGTGTCTCATCTGGTGGCTGTCTGGCTGCATCGGAGGCAGATGCCACAGCAACAATAGAGACATATGCACGAGAAGACACAGATTAAGATAATGATTCCCAAAATAAGTAAGTTTTTTCCACCAAGAGCCCCATGATCTGAATTACTGATTTATTAAGTCCCCTGAGCTTGGGTCAGACACTCCATGCCTTCACTTGTGTCCTTGTGTGACTTAAGAAAGATGGCATGTTAGCAGAATGATCCGTTGTGAACACACAGTATTCTGTTTGGATAATGGTGCAGGTGCCTCTTTACGAGATAGTAATAATGCCCCAGACCCGTCCTATTGTGGAGGACAGTTTTTCTCATTAGAGACACTGAAATGTTAGGTATAATTTAAGGTGTGCTGGGTGAATTTACTAAGGGCTCTGTATGTGCTGCGATAACCTCTCCGGGCCAGTGAAGGGAACAAAGGCAGTGGCTAAATGATCATACCAGTGGAAAACAGAATGTGCCCATTTGGCCTTGAGAGAGCGCCTGGCAACTTTTCTTACAGTAGGGTAGATTCTGTCCTATGCTCATGGAAAACCCAGGGTGCAGTGGTCCAACCACCCGGGTTGAAGCCAGGGCTAAAGATTTGTGCCGCACAATTATTGGGTCCTGTTGGTGGCTACCCAGTACATACCTGGGCCGTGCTACCAGTCAGCATCAAACCAGTTGCTGTCCTTTAATGCAGCACAATGACTACATAGTTCCAGTGATATCCATCCCACATCACTGGTACAGTTGAGTTGGTTCTGTTTAGATTCTTCTAGTCCCAACACAGGGGTGTGTGAGTGCTCAAATGTCCATAACCAGAGGTAAACAACACGAACCCATCTCAAATTTGAATGTAGCCACCCATGGCTCTGATGATGGTATTTTAGGACCCTTCCAATTAGCTATTTGATTGGTTGCCTGTGTAGCTTGATTAATAGAAAAAAATCACGTCTTCCCTTCTATAAAAATTACATCTGTGGCCCAATCCTTGGATATTAATGTTGCTGCAGCTTTAAGAACTTAACCTAGTTGTGCGTTCCATACATATTGATGGAAGGAAGCAGCACTGTCAGGCGTGAAGAGATGGACTGGGGATCAGGTATGCCAGACTAGAACCCCTCTTTCAATGATGTATGTTCCATTCTGTGTATAGTGCATTACAGCAGGTGCAACTTGCAGGAGGAAAACAGGATTCCAGTGGAGATTGAGTAGTTCCTCCTGACTCAGGTGAACTGTAACTCACCCATTTTGGTGGACACCCCATTGTGAATTCCAATAGATCATGCCTTTCCCAGGTGATGGGGCTTAGGTGTTCTCAGCAGAATAATACGTTGATCCATAGTGAGACAGCAATGGCTGTTTCCCTCCCCTTCCATACCTCTGTGGTGTTGCATGCCTTGGCAGGAGTTCCCATCTGGCATATGGGACAACATGCCCAACTTGCTTCTCATTGAAAAATATTAAAGCTTGGGAGAGTATTTCAGTCCACTAGGCCAACCAAGGTGGTTTTACATGTTAATAATTTAACCTGTGTTAATATTCTATTTTTCCTTTCTACCAACACTGCTAACTTGCAGATTATAGGGGAGGTGGAACCTCCATTCAATGGCATGTTCTTTTGCAGTCTTGCACGTAGTGACCCTTGAAATGTGACCCCTGATGACTGTCTATTCAATAAGGGTATCCGTACATGGTAGTCAGCTTTTCTAATTGCCTAATGGTGGCAGCCCAGTTTGCTTGGCAACAAGAAAGTTTGGGTTAGGCCACACCCAGAGTCCACACAGATTAAGGCATACTTAAAACTTTCACTCAGAGAGTGGGAGCCAATGTAATCAATTTGCCAAGGACTCAGTGGTTGAGAACTATGGTGCATGGTCCCCAACTCTTTTGGCAGTTGCTTTGGATATTGCTTAGAATACACAGGACATATTGCCACTTCATTAATCAAGTCACTGCATCTCAAAGACAATCTGGCATCCTTGGCAATGTACCATCCCACCCAGATACTACAGTAGCAACCCTTTCTAAGCACCCAGTTGGCTCTGTCTACCGAATTGTTGGTTGCCTGGACTTGTACCTGAGGAAGATCATCAACTTCCTGAGTCTCAGTGGTGGCAGCACCTTATGAGCCAGAACAGAGAAAATAGCAAGAACTGCTTCAGGCTCTTGCAAGTGAACCCAAATATCATTCTACATATTCTGGCGTATTCATGACCATCCTAACCATAGGGTTAATCCCTTTAGAACAGTCCAATGTCGGGGCGCCTGGGTGGCGCAGTCGGTTAAGCGTCCGACTTCAGCCAGGTCACGATCTCGCGGTCCGTGAGTTCGAGCCCCGCGTCGGGCTCTGGGTTGATGGCTCAGAGCCTGGAGCCTGTTTCCGATTCTGTGACTCCCTCTCTCTCTGCCCCTCCCCCGTTCATGCTCTGTCTCTCTCTGTCCCAAAAATAAATAAACGTTGAAAAAAAAAATTTAAAAAAAAAAAAAAAAAAAAGAACAGTCCAATGTCATTGCAAAAGGTTTATGGCAGGACTCCTTAATGATCATAAGCCAAAGTGCTAACTTCAGTACACTCGCTGCTGTGGTTCGTTCCTGTTTCCATCCAGGTGGTGTCAGTGTTGGGCTGAATAGTGACCATGGTCCAGGTTGGTGGATTGCCCCAACTGGACCCATCTCAGTATTCAGTTCCTATACTATTTCAGTATTTAGTTACTTCTCATTTTTAAATAGATACCACACCATGCAACTCAATATATTATATAACGACAAAAATAATTACAATAATAGAACTACAAGCCTTGTTATTTGTGATTATGAAAACACAGATATTACATGTTTGTTTTCAATGTCAGCCACTAAAATACCAAAAATTGGGGATGTCATTAAATTCAAAAAATATTTAGATTTAAATTACACATTGAGATATTAACAAGCATGTAACATTTTCTATCTGAAGCCTAAACTCTTCCATGTTCTCAATTTAATCTACTTTCTGCCTTCAAAAGAACTTGAGAAATAAATGATAATGAATTTACTTTTATCCTTCATGAATACTTTAATGTGGGGTTGACTTATGAGCAGGAAGATATGCGTTCCACCCTATCATGAATCTCAATCAGTAAAATACTCTGAGAATAAATAGCTTTCCCAGTGAAGCAAATTAATTTCTCCAGGACAGCAGGTAATTTAGTTAATCATCTTTTCTACCTTTGTATATAATACCCTGCTCTCCTGGAACAGTTACATTTGCCTTGCAGGAGGAGATTGCTCAACTCCAGAAACCTTTGCTTATTTGACTTACTTTATACTTATATCCTGGGCTATTTTGTTTCACAATTTTCCCATCCTAAAAAGCGAATATGTATGCCAGTATGTTTTCAACCTCTCTAAATACTTTTGGCTCAAAACACCTTAGCAATTATCAGGGTGAATCCATTATTGTACTACTATAAATATACAGATACTCACTTTATTTTCAAACTGAATAAGCTATATATTACATTTAGCTGTCAAATTTCCATTTCAGGAGACTCAGTAGGGAGACCAGGAGATATCATTAATGTAATTTAAAGTAAAGACTAAAAACAAAAATTAGTATGAAATACTCTCCTGCCATTGATTTAACAGAAAAGACTTTAAGAGCAAATGAGCAGTAAAAATATGTCGTAACAGCAGGCATAAATTGTTCTTTGTTTTATTTAACCCAGCACTACGACCTACCAGTTTATGAAGTACGGTTATACTCTCGACACCACAGTTTGATGTCATTGACTAAATAATATGGCTGTTAACACCTAAAGCAGTGGTAGCTTAAGCAACACTGTAATAAAAAGATTACTATGAGCACATTACATTAGGTAGGCAGTACAATAAAATTTTCTAAGGGTCTCTAAATATTGTAATTTGGAGGAAAATATAAATGATGGTCCATTAATTTCTATATATTTTCTGCTTTATGCAACAGGAATAAAACAAAAGTATCACATAAATAAGTACTTGTGGCAGTAATACATTGAAAAGTATATTGTGAAAAATTTTCATTTTTTCACTAAGAAGATTTTATTTTTAAACTCGGTGGTCTATGCACTTAAATTGCATAGGAATGTAGGGGAATAGAAGAGATAAATAAATAGAAGGAACTGATTCAAAAATAAAACTTGAAGGCTGCATACAAATCACAATGCGTTTCAGAATGTGACATTTATTGTAAATGGCACTGAAACATTAAGAGTTCTGTTGTAAAATTATTATTTTATCTTCCAATTAAACAGGAGCATTCATCAGAGGTTTAAACAAAGTAGTTCACAGAAAAGAAGTATTTCTGTCAGACCAGACAGGGATTAAGGATTTCCCAGTTCTACATCCGTCTCTGAAAGGATTCTACTCTCCAACTTGCATTTCATTATCTACAAAATGGCAAACAGTATGACCTATATTTTTATTAACATTGGAAGGGGATGGGCATGCTTCCATTCCTGGCTGTAATCCCATAGTAATCTCTATGCTATCCTAAAATATAAACCTCTGTGTGACTTTACACTTCCCTCTGCCTTTTACATATTAAATCAAAGGCCAGGTCTTGCTTTGTTCCAAAGCATAGTTTTTATCTTATGTTACCTCAAAAGCACAGTATGAAACAGGGTGAGGGTGTAGGCGGTATGGTATGTGTGGTGTGGGTGAATAGGAGTGACAGAAGGAAAAGTTAGAGGCGGGAGAGGAGGGAGAGATCTGCAAGTGACTTCTCATGCCAGTTGTAAAAGACTCGATTCATCCAGGACAACTGGGAATCATAGATGCCTCCCAGAATTGTCTGTTCAAAGGAAGGTTGTCTGGGACATATATCACTGGGATCCCATCCTTTCAGTGTTCTTGTTGGGAGGGATGAGAGACGTTAACTCACTTCCCAACTGCACTTGTCTATGGTTTCAGTAAAGAATCTGTGGCAGAAAGCAGAAAAATGTATACCGTGCACTTGCGTTGGCATGCTGAAAACAGGTTGGCCTAGAGGTGAGATGCAGAAAAACAAAGGATCTGTTACAGAGAGCTCTATCTTTTTAGAAGTCTATATAAGTGAAGATAGATAACATCATCATTATGCTGGTGCACCCTCCCCCACCCTTTATTAAAATATGCCTCACACACAATTTATGTTATATCATGAAATCAGACTTTAAGTTGAAAGGATTCTTACCATCCACACTTAAAACAGCCCCTGGGTTTTTCTCTGTGCATGAGAGGAAGAGAAAGAGGTGACTGAGAACAGTGGGAAATGTTACACTTAAAGAAGTCTTCTGATATGAATAAAAACCTTAAGAAGGAGATTTAGGAATTTCTGGAATTCCTAAGAGACAAAGGAGAGGACATGCTTTGTTTTTTGGTAAAAGTACATGACAAACATTCCATTTACTTTTTAATTAATTATCCCTTTGACTTATGCAAATGCTCCAAAAACTGTTTATAAAAAAGCATACTATCATAGTTCTAAACAAATATATTGCAGATAATGGTGAGAAGTACATCTTTATGAAAAATCTTTATATTTGATAATGCAAGTCCACCAACTTTTTCCTCTTTCAAAATATCTTTTCTGTTTCCGTTATATTACATTTTAATATACAATTTGTACTTAGTTTGTCATTCACACAGACTGCTGTAATTAATTTAAATCAGTATCGTATTAAATCTATAGATCAATTTTGGGAAGATCAGCATAAAGTATTAGGTTCTCTATTCATGTATATATGGAATATTGAATTTACTTAAATGTTTAAAGTTTTCTTTGAATATCATTGCATATTTATCTATGTGGAGATCTTGCATATGCTTTGTTGCATGTAATGAGAGGTGTGTGATTTTTAGATTCACACAAAATTTATTGGAAAGTACAGAGAACTTCCTTATCCCTACCGCCCTCACACATGCACATACAATCTCAGTATCAATATCCTATACCACAGTGGTGCTTTTGTTATGAATGATGAAACTACACTGATACATCATTAACACCCAATGCCCAGAGTTTACATCAGAGCTCACTCTTTGTGCTGTATATTCCCTAGATTTTGAAAAATAGATGATGGGCTATATCCATCAGTAAAGTATGATACAGAATTGTTTTGTTGCCCTAAAACCCCTCTATTCTCAGGGCAGCTGGGTGGCCCAGCTGGTTAAGGGTCTGACTCTTAGTTTGGGCTCAGGTCAGGATCTCATGGTTTGTGAGTTTGAGCCCCACATGGGGCTCTGCGCTGACAGTGCACAGCCTGGTTGGGATTCTGTCTCTCCGTGTCTCTCTGTCCCCCACCACCCCACGCCTGCCCCCCACCACTTGCTCTCTCTGTCTCTCTTTCAAAATAAATACATAAGCTTAATTTTTTTAAGTCCTCTATTATCCACCTATTCCTTCCTTCCTTTCCCAAACCCTGTCTACCACTGATCTTTTTACTATCCCTATGGTTTGACTTTTCCAGTATGGCACATAGTTAGAATCATACAGTATGTGGCCTTTTCAGTTTGGTTGCTTTCACTCAGTAGTAAACATTTAAGATTCCTCCATGTTTTTCCATGACTTGATACTACATTTCTTTTTACTTACTGCTGAATAATATTCCATTGTCTGGATATACCATAGTTTATCCATTCACCTGCAGCTTGGTTGCTTCTAAGTTTTGGCAGTTACGAACAAAACTAGTGTAAACATCCAAGTTTGATTTATCATCTAACATCAATTCAACTTTGCAATAAAGTAAACCTTGCCAGCCATTATATGTTTTCTACTTATGTGTTGATGAATTCAATTTAATTTTGCTTAACATATTTGAATTTGTATTTATGCCAGTGATTTGTTTTTTTTTTTTTTTCTTGCATGGTCTTTGCAAGGTTATGGTACTAATAATATACCAGCTTCATAGTTTCCTTTCTTGTACTGTATTTGTAAAGTTTAAATACTATTGATATGTTAGCCACATAGAATATCTTGGAAATATTCCCTTTTTTTTTTCTATTCTCTGAGAGTCTCTATGAAATTGGCATTAATGCTTCTTTAAAATATTTTAAGAATTCTCTAGTCAACCTTTTTTGGCAAGGTTGTAGATTAAACCTTGATTAAAGTATTGCATAAATATAGAACTGTTTATACTTCTAACTCCTATTGAATTAATTTGAAAGTCTATGTTTCTCAAGAAATTCATTTATTTCATATAATTTAAAACATTTATTGGCATAAAATTTTCCTCTGATATCTTAATATCTAACTGATAGAATCCATTTATTTTCATTCTGGTGAACTATAAATTGTAGCTTTTATTTAGTTTTTGATCAGTCTTTCTAGAGATATGGGCATTTTATTAACTTTTCAAAAAACCAGCTTTTAGTTTTGTTGGGTTACTCTTTTATATGACCAATTTCTAACTCATTGCTTTTGTTATCACCTTTATTATATCCTTTTTTAAAAATTTTTTTAATATTTATTTTTGAGAGACAGAGATAGAGCACAAGCGAGGAAGGGGCAGAGAGAGAGGGAGACACAGAATCTGAAGCAGGCTCCAGGCTCTGAGCTCTCAGCACAGAGCCGGACGCAGGGCTCAAACCCACCAACCATGAGATCATGACCTGAGCTGAAGTCAGACACTTAACCGACTGAGCCACCCAGGCACCCCTATTATATCCTTTTGGATGTAGGATATTGATTTTTAGCCTCTTTTTCTTTTTTTCTTTTTTAAAGTTTATTTATTTGGAGGGAGAGAGAGAGAGAGAGAGAGAGAGAGAGAGAGAGCAAGAGAGGAGAGGAGGAGAGACAGGATCCAGAGCAGGCTCTGTAACATCAGCGCAGAGCCTAATGCTGGGCTTGAACTCACGAACTGTGACATCATGATCTGAGCCGAGATCAGGAGTCCAAAGCTTAACTGACTGAGCCACCCAGGCACCCCCTGCCTCTCTTTATTTCTAATAAATGCATTTCAACTGTAAATTTTCCTATAACAATTGCTTTTAGCACTTCCACAAAATTTTATATCATATTTTCATTATATATCAAGTCTAATTATTTTCAAATTTATATTTAATCTTGTATTATTTGCATATAAGTCAATTCCATAACTTCTAAATATGTAGATGTTTTAGTTATGTTATTGCTAGGTTTGAGTTTAATTCTATGCTGGGACACCACATTTCTAAAAAAATTATTATTTAAAAAAATTTTGACACTTGATTTATGGCCTATTGTGGTTTAAATTTGGGCTATGTGTATCCTATTTTGGTGAATGCTCCCTGTGAATTAGACAATAAAATATTCTGCTGTTGCACATATAATGCTTTATATATGAAAATAAAGTACAACTTGTCAATCATATTGTCCAATCCATTATCTACTTACTGATACTGTGATCTTTTTATAATTTACTGATTTTATTTTTAAAATCTGCAGTATAATTAAGAATTTGTTATAATCATCACAATTTATGAATACAGTAAATAAAACATAGTTTTTAAAATATAAACGATCATTTTTTATCTCTAGTAGCATATCTTGCCTAACATTTTATTTTAGGCGATATTGGTATAGCTATGCTAGCATTTGTGAGTGTATGTGTGTGCACACATGTGTATGTTAGCATGACATATCTTTTTGTCATTCTTTTGCTTTAAGTGCTGTATATCTTTAAAAATACATAGTTCATAAACAGTTAATAGTTGTGGTATACTTGTTGTAGTGTAGTTACATTATGCAGTTGTTGGGTGACAATTTATTCTCTAATATTTCTAATTGGAATATTTCTTTGACATTTAAAGGTACACATACTTTTGAGATTAAGTCTGCTGCCATACTCTTTGTTTGCTATTTTTCCATCTGTTCTTTGTTCTTTCTCTTTACCTTCTTTTAGATGAATCAAATGCTTATTATTATCCTGTGTATCCCTTTATGAATATTGTGATTATAATTTTAATCACTTTTTAATCAGATTCAACTAAAAAGAGTAATGACCATTTGATTAAAAAATAGGCAGAGGTATTTCCGATCCTTAATAGCCACATGTGAAGAGTGGTTATCTTGTTTGAATACTCAGATATAAAATGTTTTTGTCATCAGAGGTGAAACTAATTCATACACTTGCCTTGAGTGACACCAAGCCTAATAACAAATTTTAATTTTTTCAAACTATAAAACACTTACTGAAATTGACCATTGCTAAGTCATTAAAAAAAAAAAATGGGCAGAAGACCTGAATGGACATTTTTCAAAGAAATGGAACAGTGGCTAACAGACACATGAAAAGATGCTCAACATCACTAATCATTAGGGAAATGCAAATCAAAAGTACAATGAGATATGTCACATCTGTCAGAATGGCTAGAATCAAAAAGACAATAGTAAGTATTGATGAGGATATGAAGTAAAAGGAATCTTCAGACACTATTGGTAGGAACGCAAATTAATACAACTGTGGAAAACAATATGGAAGTTTCTCAAAAAATTAGAAATAGAATACCATATGATCCAGTAATTCAACCAATGAGTATTTGCCCCTTTCCCAAAAAAGAAAATAAAAACACTAATTTGAAAAGATATATGCACTCCTATGTTTATTGCAGCATTATTTACAATAGCCGAGATGTGGAAGCAACCCAAGTATCCATCAATAGATTAATGGATACAAAAGACGTGGTGTGTTTATATGTATATATTTACATACACACATACACACACACACCAGAATATTACTCAGCAATAAAAAAAAAAGAAGTCTTGTCATTTGCAACAACATAGATAGACCTAGAGGGTATGTTAAGTGAAGTAAGTCAGAGAGAGAAACACAAATGCCATATAATTTCACTCATATGTGAAATTTGAGAAACAAAACAAAGGAACAAACAATAAAAAGGGACAAATGGTTTAACAAACTCTTAAGTACAGAGAATAAACTTGTGGTTTCCAGAGGGGAGGTGGTTGGGGAGTTGGATGAAATAGATAAATGGGATCAAGAATACAATTATTGTGATGAGCACTGAGAAGTGTATAAAGCTATTGAATCATTATAATTATACCTAAAGCTAATATAATGCTTTATGTTAATTATACATAAATAGAAATAATTTTAATCATTTTTAAAAATTTACTGTAATGATTATATATCTGTGAGTTGTTACAGTGCATCCAAAATGAATATTTTTATATTTGAAGAATAAGAAGGACCTAAGACACTTTAAAGGAAAACAACTCTTAAATTCCATTTGTTTCTAGAAAGACATTTATGTACACAGATGCATGTATAATATGCAGAGATGCATAGATCTTTAGTATACAAATATAACTTGGGGGTAAGCAGATCTCCAGGGAAAGTTCATACTTAGTTCATACTCAGTCATTTCTAACTCTTTTCTCTGGGATCTTGGCTTTTCAACTCATAACCACTTCCGAAGTCTAAACTTCAATCTCAGTCTTTCCAGTTTACTTAGAATGATAGAAACACCAAGCTGCTACTTCCCAGAAAGTCTTTATTCTCTCCACTTACTGCATTGGTCTTCCTTTCTCTACAGTCTTTTGGCTGACTTGATTGCTCTTTGCAATGAGGAGAGTGGCTTTTTTTGAGGCACTGGGGGTAATTTTTTACTGACTTTTTCTCAGGATTTGGGTAACATCAGCTACTGTCTCATGTTCAGAAACAGATTTGTCATAGTCTCTTTACATGACTTCCTGACTTCCCCTTCAGTACTCAGCACATCGCGTAGCACACATACTTCCTCAATAAATATTAGTTTAATGAAACATTGTACAAGCCACTTTAATAATACGACCTCTTAAAACTACATGGAAATGAGAACCATGAAAAATTCTAAATCTATGAGTACTTTTGAGAATTACCTGAAATGTGGAGTGAATTCTTTTAAATGAATAATAGTTAAAAGCCTTAACTGTTGTATAAACTACCCACTGTAGAGGACTGACTATAGGATAGATGAGTAAAATAATAAATATAATGTATTACAGTAAATGCATTTATAGATAGAGCAAAGAATCATCTGCGAACAGGGAAGATGAGCATTTGAATCATAATGGAGAGTTTGAGAAGGCTTCCCTGGGGTCAAACTTTGCCTAAAACCTGAAAGCAAATTAATTATCCAGGTAAAGAATAAGGAAAAGGTCATTACAGACAAGAGGAATGGCACAAGTTAAGGCCCAAAGGTACGAGAGTAAATCTAAAACATAAGAAAGGGGCATGCAAATGTAACTAAATGCTTGGGGCATAATTGATTCCATTAAATATTAGTCAAATAAAGAAATGATAGAATTATAAATCCTTGACATTTCTTAATCCCGTAGTAATTAGCCCCTCCATATGAATAGCCTGAAGAATGGTTCTGATAAATTATGAAAGATATCAGGATATAGAGGAAGATGGAGTTATTGAGGAGTGGAACTCTCACCCACATTAGCTCATGTGATAGAGAAAGACTTCTATGTCTTCTACAACATATTCACTTCTGCTGCTCTTGGGGACAGTGTGCTTCATTGATCAATCATGTTTCTGCTCACCGCAGAAAGTATTTTCTTATGTAATAGATATTCTGGATACAAGCCCAACACTGCTTTGGACCGTAGGTATGGTCATATCTCCAGATTTATTAGTGTTACAAGTGGTTTAAGGTACAAATTCCTCTTTACCTTTTTGAAGTAGAAGTGTTAATGTGTTTTATAAAAATACAATGTAAACTAAAGAGTTTTCCCCTGCAGAACATTTTTTTTGATTGAATATATTATGGTCATACTGCTGCCAAATGGTAAGCACTCATTGTATTGTCCTTAAATATATGACAATGAACCTCAGGTGAGTTGTTGAAAATATCCTCATTTGTCAGGCAAAAATCTTACATTTTGCCTCTAGAAAAAGTTCTTGTTCATTTAAATGTATTAAATACAATGTATAAAAATTCTCAGACCCTCATTAAGAGTATCAGACTTCTGAACATCAAGTTTACTTAATACTTCATTGTATTTTGAGTGTACTTGGTACAGTCTACAAGATGGACTGTTACAAATCAAGAAAAGAACATTTTTAACATTTTTATTTATTTATTTTGAGAGAAAGAGTGCAACTGGAGTAGGAGCAGAGGGTGAGGGAACCCCAAGCAGGATCCACAGAACCCAATGCAGGGCTCCAACCCACAAACCATGAGATCATGACCTGAGCCTAAACTGGACGCTTAAACTGACTAAGCCACCCAGGTGCCCTGAAAAGAACATTTTTTTTTTTTTTTAAAGAAATACATAAGACCTAAAGAAGGAAATAGCTTTTCAGTTGTTAAGAGCAGCACATAAGAACTTAAAGACCTGGAATAAGAAACCTAGTAACTGTCAGCTTAAACTTGTGATTCAAAACTAGCATTAAAGAATTAGGATTGCCTTCTAAGTACAACACAGGGTGTCTAAGGAATAATAAAAGGAATAAGTTTAATTGCCAATATGTTACAAATGGGTTTCATTTTACTACTTTAAAAGTGTTGCCCTATTTTAACATCCTTTTCTAATTAAAAGACACGTTTTAAGAGCTTAATTGTTAATACCACTTCACCCTTTTATTTTAAATTATTGATATGCTTGGGCCTGAAAATACATTTCTCAGGGCACATGCTGCCCCAAATGAATTCAATGGCTAATTTTCTAGGATAAAGACTACTATACAGATCTATAAAAATCAAAGAAGTGGAACACTGCAGACTTTAAACTGTCACCAGTTGTTCAAACTCAGACTATGCTTCATGAAGGCAAATAGGTGTTAAGCCACACATACTGGAGCCTTTTGTAAATGGCCCAGTGATATTTTGTTAAATTTATAAATTACTATAAATTACTTTGATATTGATATCAAGGCATCAATGTGGTTACAGCTATACTTAAGAGAAAATCAGAGAGCCTTGGAAGAAAGAGTCTTTAAGATGATTCCTTTATTCTTTTCAGGAAATATACATTTTATTTTTAAAAAAGCTTACCTTTTCTAATGAAACCTGTAACTCATTTAAATCAGGACTTGCATCTTTTCAAATACTGCATGTTACTAATACATAGCGACTGTGAAATAATTAAAACAATAAAGATGTTAATTATTATCAAAAGAATGAAAACGAAGTAGATGGTACCTTTATTTTTTAAATCTTTTAAAATAGCATTTTCTTCTTCCTATAATTGGATGTTATAGAATTAAGTCAGCAAAATTAATCAAGCACCATACAAGTCTTTTAGCATCATAGCTCCTAAATTCATAATAAAACCTCTATGACTAATATACTTTCATTTTTTGTAATTTTGATGTTTCTAAAATAATGCCTTTATTCCACACTTTTTTTTTTGCTAAAAATTATTTTTGTTCTAAAACTCTTGAAGTCAGTATTTATCAAAGTGTGCAGTGTCCGAAGGCAGAGAAGCAGTCCAATCATGTGAACCTGAAAAATTGAGAAGAAAACTGATTTTCTCTGCTCTTCTTGCAATACTGACTTTATTTAGCAAAGTGAAACAATAATAAAATAAAGCATTTGAGCTTCCAGAGTAAAGCTTAATAACTAACAATAAAAATGTTTTAAAATGGATATTTAATAAATTACAGAATGGCAAATAAAAGAAATGTGACAGCTTTTTGGAATTTTCAATTGAACTGTGTGTCTCTCTCCTGCAAATAATATAAAAAAGCACTCCTATAAACTATCAAGTAGTTGTTCAGGCAGTGAAGTATTTTCAGAGCATATCTAATGAAAGTAGAAATGAAAAGCAATGGAAATCATTTGAAGTGTCACTTCGAAAAACTTACTTTAGATATAGTTTGCTTTTATTTTTTTTCTTCTAAAAGAAAGGTATTGAAAAAGAAATCTATGTTCATTCACCTTGATGTGTGAATAAAATAAACAACCAACTTAATTTTAGATGGTGAATTGGTTAAGATTTTATATCTATTGAAGGGTTTCATATGTAGTGGTTTAAGGAGAAACAGTACCTAACTCTGTTTATTATGTGTAATTCTTATTAATTATAATAACCAACATGTAGTTAAAAAATAAAACAAACAAAAACTAATTTGGTGCAGACCCTACTAGATATTTTCTTGAATTTTCTTCTTGGGCTCCATAAAAACTCCATAAAATGACTCCTACTAATTATCCTCATGGTATTGATGAGAAAACAAAACCTGAGAGAATGTAAGGAACTTTTCCAATATCAAAGAGCTCAGAGCTGCTGGACTGGAATCTGAACCCAGGTCTGTCAGCTTCCAGAATCTCATTCTTATTTTTATGCCATATATTTTCTGTCAGTTTTGAAAATGATTTCTGATAACCCTCACTTTTAAGCAGAGAAACTTTGTTAGAAGTTAGTATTGTAATGGCATCCACCACAGAATTGTTTGTGACTTGATTAAAATATATTTTCACCACCCATATTGACACCTTTGAGGAAGAGGAGAAAACCGATATATGTTTAGAATATAAACTTTACAATGGCTTAGTTATGTAGTATGTTACTTAAGTAATTTTCGTAGTCAAAACCATGTATCCCATTTCCTACCAAATAATATAGGGGTCACAAGTGTTAAACAATTTCCCATTTTTTTAAATGTTCAATCATTTTTGAAAGAGACAGAGCACTAGTGAGGTTGGGGCAGAGAGAGAGAGAGGGAGGCACGGAATCTGAAGCAGGCTCCAGGCTCCGAGCTGTCAGCACAGAGCCTGATGCGGGGCTTGAACTCACGAACTGTGACCTGAGCCAAAGTTGGACGCTTAACCAACTGAGCCACCCAGGCGCCCCAAGTAATTTGCCATTTTTAATAACTTTGTTTTTACACAGTTTCAGGAGTGGTAAAAATAATTTCCTTATACACTTCAGTTTAAAATTTTGTCATTTTTAGTGTCTGTATGCATATATTATGCACACATCGTTTTTATACCATTTCTTACAACATTTTACCGATGAGTGTTAGCATCCATTTACCTGAAACTGTTATTAATATCATGTTTGCTAAATGGAAGTTTTTAAAAATCCTCATCATTCTATCATTCCTGCACATTAAGTGGAATTCAAATCTAAATGCATAACATTCCTTCTCCCTCTTTATATTTTTATTTAAGTATTAATACTTGCATTCTCATTTTATTTATTGGGTTATAATTTGTAGATATTATTAATGCATCAGTCTGTGTTCCTTGGAGTCAGAAAAGCATAAGTTACACAAAAAGGTGGAGGGGAGTCTAGGAACAAGGCTACAGAGGGCTTATTGAGCCAGTTGAGGTATAACCCTGAACAGCAGGCTATGGGAATCTCCCAGTGTCTGGAGATCAGGCTGGTAGCAAATAGTTTGTGTTGCTGATGTGCTTAATAGTGTTTTGCTGGCTATCATTGGGGATCTAAAATTCATGGAAACCTTGCTTGCTGATGGTTTAGGGCAATTTTAAGGTAAAAATTTGAGTTTCTTTTATTTATTTTCATTAAAAATTTTTTATGCTTATTTATTTCTGAGAGAGAGAGAGAGGGAGAGAGAGAGGGAGAGGGGCAGAGAGAGAGAGGGAGAGGGGCAGAGAGGGAGAGAGAGTCTGAAGCAGGCTCCAAGCTTTGAGCTATCAGCTCAGAGACTGACCCAGGGCATGAACCCATGGACTGCAAGATCATGACCTGAACTGATGTCAAGTGCTTAACCGACTGAGCACCCAGGCATTCCTCTTTTCTGTTTGTTTGTTTAAGTTTATTTATTTACTTAGAACACAAGCAGGGGAGGGGCAGAGAAGTAAAGGAAGAGAGAGTGAATCCCAAGCAGGTTACGCACTGTTAGCACGGATCCCAATGCGGGCTCAGACTCATGAAATGTGAGATCATGACCTGAGCCAAAGTCGGAAGCTTAACCCAATGAGCCACCCATGCACCCCCCCAAATTTGAGAGTTTTAAATGTCACTAAATAATTTGCAGCAAGAATCAGACCAGTTTAATTCTATATCATCTAAGTAGATAAGGAATATGATTTGAATTAAACCAGTTGATATATATGAAAACCTTTAAAAAAATTTTTTTTAATGTTTATTCACCCGTGAGAGACAGAGACAGAGCACGAGCAGGGGAGAGACAGAGAGAGAGGGGGATACAGAATCTGAAGCAGGCTCCAGGCTCTAAGCTGTCAGCGCAGAGCCCGATGTGGGGCTTGAACTCATGGACCATGAGATCATGACCTGAGCTGAAGTCGAACGCTTAACTGACTGAGTCACCCAGGTGCCCCAATACATATGAAAATCTTAAACATGGCCTGACATAAGATAAGCACACAATAATGCAAGTATCTGTTGTTGCTGCTGTTAATGGTGATGTCATTGCTACAGCAGGGACCATTTCCAGATGTAGCCAGAGCTCTGAGATTGCTGAAAATTTGATCCAAATCGTGCTCTTCTGCATCGTGTAACTACACCACCATTTGAATTCTCTACTGCCTTAGGCTTCTCTGTTTGCAGATACAAAGTTCCTAAATATTGAAGTTTAAATACTTGGAGGAATCAAATATTAGGCATTTCTGATAACCTTCTATCCATCTCTTCAAAAATACATCCCATCTTCATTCTGTCTTGATCTTACATGACACCAGAAATATATCTGCTGGTACTGCCATAGCCCCCAAAGCACATGTGACAACAAAATGTGAGAGAAATCACCATCCAGAAAAATTGCTAGGCCAAAAAGGAGCATGAAATATTATGTGTACAAGCGTTTTCTGTGTGATTGATTTAGATGTACAAAGTAAGTAAAATTTCAGGTAGAGATGAATTTAATGGGCTAGCAGATCGCTCTGTTTAATTTAATAATGTGGGCAATTGATGAAAGCACTTTTCAGTTGTTGATTCATTGATATAAATATGGGCCTATATCTGGCAATAAGTGAAATGGGAAGCATTCACTCACTGATGGGGATGATGGGAGAGGAAACTTTGAATACTAATTCTGTTCTTGCTTTCAGGAATGTTTCCTCCCACCTTCGATTCTCTTCCTGGAAAATTATGTCTTTCCTCAAACATCAGTCAAACATGGACACATGAAACTTTTCCTGACTTTCGTGACTACAGTGCCTTTTAAATTTACTTAAAGTGTAACCCATGATAGGTTATTTTAATAGGATAGTTAGCAGTAAGATCAAGGAAGTTAGTTAATTTGAAGGATGCTCTGTTTCCTCATTGTAAAAAAGAGGGGTGATGTTATACATATCTCACAAGCCTATTCTTAGGGTTTAAAGAGAGCATGTATTGAAACAGTGAGAAGCATCAGAATGGTAGGAGTTATTTCCATGTAGCTAGACCATGTTTATTTTCTCATATATATAAAGAATATTCAAAGCCCATGTAACCAAAATGCAGTAATTTTGTTATATCTACTACATTCTCAGCTATAGCTATTAAAATTAGCAGTGTTTCTCTGTGTTTCATTTATTTATGTATCAAGGAATGCACTTGACAATAGAAATGCAGTGATGAGTGGAAACTTTTACAACTCTGCTTTCAGACAGTTTATAGATGTTGGCCAAGAATTAAGCCAGTAAATAAATAGATAAATAGTAGTTAACTATGTGAAATGTGTGGGAAGAGAAGAAATTTTTCTAAGAAGATAAAAACAATATTTGAAATGACACTTAATAGGCGAGAGAATGGCCCATTCAAGGAGTAGATGCTGCCACTGATGGGGAAGGAGGAAGTCAGGTGAGTAGTAGTGCCAGCAACCAGTGTGGCTGGAGCAGGAAGCAAGGAGTGAAATCATGTCAGATGATGGGATAAAGCCGGAATGGATGGCAGATGCCAGACCGTGCACAGCTTTGCATTTATCAGTATTTTTGTACATATCCTAACAGCAACAAGACAAAACCCAGAAAATACAAATTCGCAGACCGAATGACGATATTTCATGAAGATAAGGAAGATGTATTAATTTCTTAGGGCTGATATAACAAAGTACCACAAACTGGGTGTCTTAGAACAACAGAAATGTAGGGGTGCCTGGGTGGCTCAGTCAGTTAAGCGTCTACCTCTTGATTTTGGCTCATGTCATGATATCATGGTTCATGAGATCGAGCCCCGTGTCTGCTCTGTGCTGACAGCTAGGAGGAGGAACCTGCTTGGGATTCTCTCTCTCTCTCTCTCTCTCTCTCTCTCTCTCTCTCTGCCCCTCTCCTGTTCATGCGCACTCTCTCAAAATAAATAAACATTAAACGACACAAAAAAAGAATAACAAATGTATTGTCTCAACAGTTCGGAGGCCAGAAGTCTGAATCAAAATGTAGGAAGGCCCATGCTCCCTTTGAAGATACTAGGGAAGAATCTTTCCAGAACACTTCTCTCCTACCTTTTGGTAGTTCCTTGGCTTGTGCAATATAACTCCAACCTTCACATGGCGTTTTCCCTGTGTGTGTCTATGTTCTGATTTCCTATTTTTATAAGGATACTAGTCATATGGAATTAGGGCCCACCCTAAAAGCTTCGTCTTAACTAATCACATCTGCAGTGATCCAGCTTTCAAATAAGGTCATATTTAAAATACTGGGGGCTAGTAATTCAACACAATTTGGAGGAGTTGCAATTCAGTCCATAAAACAATGTATGTTTTAATGGTGCAAAATTGATCATTGGTATCAAATAAAAAACTTCTCATCAATGTGTATTTTGTTGGTTTTACTGTTTACTACTAAACATCACCCTGTGTTTACAGCTTATAGTCCACCATATTTGAGATAATCTGAAAGATTTAAATTTCTTTAATTTATAGTCTAAATAACAGTTGAGATATACTTATGTACACTGTATGAAATTAATGCTAGGGTAACTGCATATTCATTTTTCATAAATTATGTAGGCTTCAATTTAACAGATATGCTAGGATTGTCATTTATATGTTTTCTGTATAAAATCTAAACAACATTTAGATGACACTCAAAACTCATGTATTCCCCTTACCTTTCATGAGAGAGTAACACTGCAAAAGTGCAAAAAATAAAGGACTTGAAAAAAAATACAGAATTCAGGAGGAACTGAAGCACGAAACATGATTAAAAAATTCTGGAAGAGAGTAGGAAAACAGAATTGGGAGAGCATAAGAAAAGACAGTAGAAATGTGAATGAGTTAGGACCTTAATGTACCCAATGAAAACAACAACAACAAGATAAACAGGGCACAAGGGCATAGAGGTAAATCAGAAGAAAAAAAGAAGGTTAAATCAACAACACAATTAATGTTAGTATAAAATATTGAGTACTTAATACATTTAAATAACAGATATGGCATCTGGGCAGCTGAAAATTAAGGAGTCCTGAATATTAGGTATAAGACTGGTGAAAATAAAACTTATATGGAACTTCTGATAGATAAAAATCCTGAAATGTTTCCAAATATAGTGGGGGGGGGGAATCCCAGAGAATATGAGGGAAAAGACACATATATAAAAGCAATATATAAGAGCAGATGATACATAAATAGAATCTCCCAAAAGAAGGAAACTGGAGAGGAAGGATTATGTACACACACACACACACACACACACACACACACACACACACGCTGAGTATACCAACATTGTGAGAACTGAAGTGTAGCCTCAATCTTTAGACTGAAAATGACCAAGTGGCTAGAATAATATCCAAAAAGAAAGGAGCTATTCTTATACAATTATTTGACTCACTAAAAATGCCAAGGGTAAAATAAAAAATGAAGGCATATATTGAAAAATGACTTAGGCATCCTCTAAGATGCTGCTAAGATTTAATATCATAGAACATTTCAAGCCCTTATAAAAATATAAATATAATTTATGGGAAATATAAATAATGAAGCCTTTCTGCAAGCAAAAACTTGCCAGCAGTGTGAACTGTGATTTTATAACACTATGTAAATATGTCCTATGGCCTTTCAGAGGTGCCAACCAGAATGTTCGGTAAGCAAAGTGTTTGTTACAGTTACACATAGATGTTATGTGCCAATAAAAGTCATGTTGCTGCACAGATTATATTCTCCAGCTTGTCATCCTTTCAGCATATGTCATTTAAAATGTGTGAGTGGTGACATCAGTCATAACAGTTCACTTTTTTTTTTTTAGATTTGCACCACAAACATGAATTGGACATGCTGAGACATATAGTAGATACAGAAATTAAGGAAACTGAAGAAAAAAAATTGAATGACAAAGAAAAAGATCTTTGCATTCCTTAATTTAGGGAGACATTTGAATAGCTGCAACCTTCAGTTTATGTTTACTATATGGAGACAGTCTGGGTACATTGCACTGATTGAAAATAAAAGTTCAGACTCATATTTTGGGACAACTGTTTTCAAAGTATTGAAGTTTACATTGCTAAAATAGAACGTAAATTGCAATGGAAGTTATACAACCAAATGAATAGATTACTAAAAATAGAACTTACACTGAGTGAATATGCAGTTCTTTCCTATGGATGACAATATATTGTATCCAATCTAATATAGTCCATAAAAATTAAAATTCCTAGCATTGTGTTTTATAAAGGAAAACATTGATCTTCTATCCCTTTTAATATGTCACTCTGAAAATGCAGAGTTTAAATAAAAAAATGAACTAAACACATGAAATGTAAATTACCGGTTTTCTAATTTATTTGAAGTTTCATTTACATAATACATTTATTTTACATGCATTCTTGTCCAATGTATGATGTCGATTATAAATGATACTTTAAAAGAATTAAATATATTTCTAAAAAATGTTAAAAATCAATTGCCAATTGAGAAGGACAGAAATGTCCTTAAAGTGCCTTCAAATTAATTCTTCATGGTCACAAGGTGAATTTTCTATTGAAAGAAAAATGATTAAAATTAAAATTTTTTCTAAAAGTTTAGTATTAGAATTTTGGATTTAATCTAATTGTGGTCATTTTCTTTCAATGGAAAAGAGGGGGGAAAACAACTTTTTTTAAAGTATTAATAAGTTCATAGTTTGACCAATTTTATTCATTAAAAATAACTGCCATATATTACACAGTAAAACATAGAAATTCACTTAACCAGAAGTCTCAATAAATCAAAAGATCAAAAATGCTTATAAATATATATTTAAGGGTGAAAACAAAAATTTTAAATATAAAATATGTTTTGAGAACAGAGAGTAATGTAAATATTATTTGTTACTTAGACTATATGTACCTAAGTCTGACCAGTCTAATTTATTACAAATAAACTGTCAGGGACCTTGTTTTTTTTAAAAAGTCCATGTATATCTAGTATATAATAGTTAAAACAGAAGGACATGTATTTTTACCAACCTATAAAAGTTTTGTTCTTGTTGCTTAGTTTGAGATTCTTTTTTTTTTACTGTTCAACTAAAAATAGTTTATATAAGACATGCCATAAGCAAAATATTGACTATAATATTAATAAATTAATTGAATTTGCATCCAGAACAATACAAATAGGCCATCAGTTATACATACATACACACACACACACACGCGCACACACACACATATATTTACAGCTCACACATCTGTATACACATATATACACAGCTCATAGATACGTACATGCAACTCACATGAAATTATCATATATTTGACGTACTGGAATCTAAGATAATTCATCCATTGAGTAAAAAGATCATTTGAGTGTCAATACACAATACCTCTACTAAATAACGATGCCGAATGACCAAAGTAAAAACAGCATGACAGTCAAGAGGGTAGGTATAAGGGTTGGAGAGAGGATGAACCTTCAACATTGGATAAATCCATTTGACTATATTCATGAATATAAAGTATTGATAAATATTGTTTAAATGTAAGCAGAGTAGAAACAGCTGCAGCTTTGATACCTAAAAGAGAATAGGATGTCTCTGTCTCAGTTGCAATGCTAGAGGACATCTAGCAGAAATTTGGCAGGGAGAGTTGATTGCAGGATTTAAATGTAAAGATATAAAGTGAGGAGTTTAACACCAGGGAAATTAAAAAGATATAGGGAAATTCTCTAAAGAAATTATATATGCTTCAGGGGAGAGCAAATGTTTTTATAGTGTCTGTGGTCATCCAGGGTAAGCATTTATTTATGAAATACCCTGTGTGAGGCAGGTGGCATTAGTTTTCTAGTGAGCAATCTTAAAGTGAAGCTGTTTAGTAAGCATGCAGCTTTCACGGAATAAATGTCCCAATTATTTTTTTAAAGGTGCCTCAGGGGAATAGACTTATATAGACTGAAGCAGAAGTAAAACACCTTACTAATTTAAAATAAATAATACAGTACTCCATTCTTAAATATAAATTGACAACCAAGTTGATAGCTTTCAGTATAAAAAGTGAAGATAGCTAGGTAGATAAGATAAACAACAAATTTTTAAAATCTGGTATAAATGTAGAAAAAATACAATTTAAGTTATAGGTGAAAATATATGAAAAAAACTTTCTTAGAGATCAAAGTATATATAAGTGATGAAATATATACTCCTTGGTATAGGGTTATAATAATATAAGAACTATAGAAATATAGGATTAAAAGGATATTATGAAGAAATAAACCAATGTAGAGTTAATGGAAGTAAAAATTATGATTGACAGGAACACCTGGATGGCTTAGTTGGTTAAGTGTCTGATTTCGTCTCAGGTCATGATCTCACAGTTCAAGGGATTGGGCCCCCATTGGGCTCTGTGCTGGCAGTGAGAAGCCTGCTTGGGATTCTCTCTACCTCTCTGTCCCTCCCTTGCTCACATGCACGTGCACATTCTGTCTCAGGAAAAAAAAAAAATATGATTGACAAGGAAACCAAAGATTCAAAAGAATAAGAAACTATCTACAGGGGCATCTGCATGGCTCAGTTGGTTGAGCGTCCAACTCTTGATTTCGGTTCAGGTCATGATCACATCATGGGATTAAGCCCGCATTATGTTCCATGGTTTAGGATTCTCTCTCCCTTTGTCTCTCTCCCCTACTCACTCTCTCTCTAAAATAATTTTTTTTTTAATTTAAAAAATAAAAAATTTAAAAAAGAAACTTTAAATTCCCAGTGTGTGGGAATGGATTTAAATTATTTTTTAATGTTTTTTATTTATTTTTGAGAGAGAGACAGTGTGAGTGGGGGAGGAGCAGAGAGAGAGGGAGACACAGAATCTGAAGCAGGCTCCAGGCTCTGAGCCATCAGCACAGAGCCCGATGCAGGGCTCGAACTCACGAACCGTGAGATCATGGCCTGAGCTGAAGTCAGACGCTTACTGACTGAGCCACCCAGGCACCCCCAGAAATGTATATTTAAAGAAAAGGGGTATGGGCAACTAGTCTTTGACAAAGCAGGAAAGAATATCCAATGGAATAAAGATAGTCTCTTCAGCAAGTGGTGCTGGGAAAACTGGGCAGCAACATGCAGAAGAATGAACCTGGACCACTTTATTACACCATAGACACAAACTCAAAGTGGATGAAGACCTCAGTGTAAGACAGGAAGCCATCAAAATCCTCGAGGAGAAAGCAGGCAAAAACCTCTTTGATCTTGCCCGCAGCAACTTCTTACTCAACACTTCTCCAGAGGCAAGGGAAACAAAAGCAAAAATGAACTATTGGGACCTCATCAAACTATTGGGACCTCTGCACAGCAAAGGAAACAATCAGCAGAACTAAAAGGCAACTGACAGAGTGGGAGAAGATTTGCAAATGACATATCAGATAAAGGGTTAGTATCCAAAATCTATAAAGAACTTATCAAACTCAACACCCAAAAAATAAATAGTCCAGTGAAGAAATGGGCAAATGACATGAATAGACACTTCTCCAAAGAAGACATCCAGATGGCCAACCGACACATGAAAAAATGCTCACCATCACTCATCATCAGGGAAATACAAATCAAAACCACCATGAGATATCACCTTACACCTGTCAGAATGGCTAACATTAACAACTAAGGCAACAACAGATGTTGGTGAGGATGCGGAGAAAGAGGATCTCTTTGTCATTGTTGGTGGGATTGCAAGCTGGTGCAGCCACTCTGGAAAACAGTATGCAGGTTCCTCAGAAAGTTAAAAATAGAACTACCCCACGACCCAGCAATTGCACTACTAGGCATTTATCCACGGGATACAGGTGTGCTGTTTCGAAGGGACACATGCAATTTTTATAGCAGCACTATCAACAACAGCCAAAGTATGGAAAGAGCCCAAATGTCCTTAGATGGATGAATGGATAAAGAAGATGTGTGGCACAAAAACAGACACATAGACCAATGGAATAGAATAGAAACCCCAGAACTAGACCCACAAACGTATGGCCAACTCATCTTTGACAAAGCAGGAAAGAACATCCAATGGAAAAAAGACAGTCTCTTTAACAAATGGTGCTGGGAGAACTGGACAGCAACATGCAGAAGGTTGAAACTAGACCACTTTCTCACACCATTCACAAAAATAAACTCAAAATGGATACAGGACCTAAATGTGAGACAGGAAACCATCAAAACCTTAGAGGAGAAAGCGGGAAAAGACCTCTCTGACCTCAGCCGTAGCAATCTCTTCCTCGACACATCCCCAAAGGCAAGGGAATTAAAAGCAAAAGTGAATTACTGGGACCTTATGAAGATAAAAAGCTTCTGCACAGCAAAGGAAACAACCAACAAAACTAAAAGGCAACCAACGGAATGGGAAAAGATATTCGCAAATGACATATCGGACAAAGGGCTAGGATCCAAAATCTATAAAGAGCTCACCAAACTCCACACCCGAAAAACAAATAACCCAGTGAAGAAATGGGCAGAAAACATGAATAGACACTTCTCTAAAGAAGACATCCGGATGGCCAACAGGCACATGAAAAGATGTTCAGCGTCGCTCCTTATCAGGGAAATACAAATCAAAACCACACTCAGGTATCACCTCACGCCAGTCAGAGTGGCCAAAATGAACAAATCAGGAGACTATAGATGCTGGAGAGGATGTGGAGAAACGGGAACCCTCTTGCACTGTTGGTGGGAATGCAAATTGGTGCAGCCGCTCTGGAAAGCAGTGTGGAGGTTCCTCAGAAAATTAAAAATAGACCTACCCTATGACCCAGCAATAGCACTGCTAGGAATTTATCCAAGGGATACAGGAGTACTGATGCATAGGGCCACTTGTACCCCAATGTTCATAGCAGCACTCTCAACAATAGCCAAATTATGGAAAGAGCCTAAATGTCCATCAACTGATGAATGGATAAAGAAATTGTGGTTTATATACACAATGGAATATTACGTGGCAATGAGAAAAAATGAAATATGGCCTTTTGTAGCAACGTGGATGGAACTGGAGAGTGTGATGCTAAGTGAAATAAGCCATACAGAGAAAGACAGATACCATATGGTTTCACTCTTATGTGGATTTTGAGAAACTTAACAGGAACCCATGGGGGAGGGGAAGGAAAAAAAAAAGAGGTTAGAATGGGAGAGAGCCAAAGCATAAGAGACTGTTAAAAACTGAGAACAAACTGAGGGTTGATGGGGGGTGGGAGGGAGGAGAGGGTGGGTGATGGGTATTGAGGAGGGCACCTTTTGGGATGAGCACTGGGTGTTGTATGGAAACCAATTTGTCAATAAATTTCATAAAAAAAAAAGATGTGGTATATATATATACAATGGAGTATTACTTAGCAATCAAAAAGAATGAAATCTTGCCATTTGCAACTACGTGGATGGAACTGGAGGGTATTATGCTAAGTGAAATTAGTCAGAGAAAGACAAAAATCATATGACTTCACTCATATGAGGACTATAAGGACAAAACAGATGAACGTAAGGGAAGGGAAATAAAAACAATATAAAAACAGGGAGGGGGACAAAACAGAAGAAACTCATAAATATGGAGAACAAACTGAGGGTTATTGGAGGGGGTGTCAGGGAGTCTGGATGGGCTAAGTGGGTAAAGGGCACTAAGGAATCTACTCCTGAAATCATTGTTGCACTATATGCCAACTAATTTGGATGTAAATTTTAAAAAATAAAAAAAAAAGAGAAAAACAAAAAAGGAAAAGAAACTATCTACAAAGAAATTCTTCTAAAATTATAAGCAATGATACAAATAAGGAAAATATATGAGAAGTGTCAACACCTGAAAGATACAGTACCTGAGAATAAGAATCGAAGAGTATGTAAGAATAGAGATTATCAATCAGATAATAAAATTTCTAAAAACTTTTGGAAAACACCTTTCTGAGTACTGTATCAAATAATCTGACCCATGCTATTCACATGCTTATAGTCTCATGTCAACAAGAATAAAGAGAACCCAAGTGATACATGTCATTTGCAAAGAAATGCATATCAGATTGGCATAAATCTTGTTATCTGCGGGGCGCCTGGGTGGCTCAGTCAGTTAAGCGTCCGACTTCAGCTCAGGTCACGATCTCGCGGTCCGTGAGTTCGAGCCCCGCATCGGGCTCTGGGCTGCCGGCTCGGAGCCTGGAGGCTGCTTCCGATTCTGTGTCTCCCTCTCTCTCTGCCCCTCCCCCATTCATGCTTTGTCTCTCTCTCTCTCAGAAATAAATAAACGTTAAAAAAAATTATAAAAAAAAAATCCTGTTATCTGCAAGTCCAGATGCCAGAAAACAATGCAAGAGCTCTTCAAACTTTGAGATGAAAATGGATTGCATATGGATTATATCAAAATCCATAAAAAATGAAATAAAGATATCGAGAGAAGAAGTGAGAACAAGGAAATAGTGGCTTCCATGTGGAAAACAATGCAGAGGGTAATTCCAGAGCAATAGCTTTAGTGCAACTCTGGAGAGTAAATAGGTCAAATTAGAGGTGGAAGACAATGGGTACTAGAAGAGAGGTCTACAGGGAAGAAATAATGATTCTGTTAAATATCCTCGATTTTACCAATCTAGATAAGTGCAAAAATAAAGCAAACCTATTTTTTGTAAGAAGAAACATAAAGTTAATTTAGAAATAGCACGTACATCCAGACACACATGCTCAGACAGACAGACACAAACACAAAGGGCATAAAAACACCTGCTAATTCATATTCAAAGCAAACAATGTGTCAGGGTTTTCAGTAATCAAAGGGTTTTCAGTAACCAGAGTGTTTAAAAAAAGGAAAAAGGAACAGTGAATATGTCTCAGAGTCCCAGGATTCATGCAACTTTAGCAATAATAAAATAGTAATATGATCCTGCAATAAAAAGCAATTACAAAATATATAAAAGAACACATTGGTTTCAAATTTACAACATATTTAGAGACAAAGCACTATGACCTTTTATAGATATAGAACCATAATTAACAGACTTTAAAATGTTGAAAATAAATGTAGAACTAATTAAATAAAGGATAAAGATAAGGGTAATAGTAAAAAAATAAAGCTTTTTCTATTCCTATACTTCTACAGATTTTAGTTCTATAGATTTTAAGTTCAATAAATTTTAGTATATTTTGTTTGGTCATGCTTGACCTCTCAATGTTTTTGTCTTTGAAAACTGTTTTTGGCTATTCTTTTGTTGCTATTTCAGATGAGTATTAATTACAATAATTGTGTTAGGTTACTACAAATAAAAGATCACTTTGGTGTTTTGATGAAATTGGCTGGATTACATCAATAGTTTGGGAATAGTGTACATTTTATAGCACTGTATCTAAGTCTTTTTTTTTCTTTTCAGTAACTTTTTGTAATATTCTTTAAATAACTCCTGCACTTTTACTGTAACTACTTACAGGGTAAGTTTTTCTGCAAATATGTAAAAAAAAAAAAAAAGATGTATGTAACTTTGATCACTTTGCTAAACATAATTTCTAGAACTAATTACTTTGGTTGCATTCCTTGTATTTTATAAGTAAATAATCATAGGATTTATACAAGCAGAATCCTGAAACTTCCTTTCAGTTATGTGTATTTATATATTTATGTTATCTTTTTCCACTGGCTCAAATATTAGGAGTACTAATCATTGATAATATCCATGCCTTTGAATTGACTTTTATCCTAAATTTTATTGTGGATTATCCTGTTTTATACATAAAATATTTTGCAGAGTGTATTTCTATGATTTCATATAAAATATTTTATCATAAACATTTAGTTGAATTTTATAAATTTTAGATTTTTTCAATATGACTTTAGTGTATTATTTTGATTAAATACATTAATAAGTTATTTTTAATAATTATTCCTATCATAATTAATAAGACATAGGAAATAGTACTCTGCTGGCTTCAGTTTTCTAATGTTTTATTTGGAGTATTTGTGTTAATATTTATTAACATGATTGCAAAAGTTTTCTTGCTTTTAAATAATTTTGGTTATGCATCATACATGATTTATAGCCTGTTAAATATTCATTATTCTCTATGCTTTGAAATATTTTCATCTGCATTGGATTTCTGCATCTTTTAAAGTTGAAGACTTTGATTCAAATATATAGTTTATATATAGGGACTAGTTTTTGGTATACAGTGATCATTTGAAAACATTGGGTACTGGAGACAAGAAAGAAAGCTTAACTGAAAAGACCACAGACTGGGATCTTGGAGGAATTAAGAGTGATAATGGATCGTAAGTCTGCATAATGCCAAGAGATTTTTAAAGCTAGTTAAGAGGAAGGGAGGCTCTGAAACTAAATAATAATTCATGAAAAAAATGAAGGCAGAAGATATCATAAGTGGAATGTAAATATATAGAAAGTATTTATTATTTTAGTGGATGAAGCTTGCAAGCAACCAACTAATTACATAAAGATTTCTCAGTCAGCAAAGCTTCCTACTGGGAATATAATAGAAGCTGAAGCTATATGTGGTCTAGTAATTCCTGCCAGTAGTTAGTGCCCTGTGGCTGAGAATGCAGGAAACAATATCAGTATATGATAAAATAACCTCCTGGTAGTCTCAGGTCTCCAAACAAAAAATTAGGCCTTTTAAAAATAGTAGGATCTTGTTATAACCATATTCCTTGACAAATTAGAAAAGGTAGTAAATTACAAAGGGCATTTCTATGTAAATAGAAATTTCTTACTCTTTCCTTACTCTTTCTTTCCTTTTTTTTTTTTTAAACTTACTGAAGTCTATAAGCAGCTAACTTTTACCAGGCATGGCTGACTAATTTTTAAAATAAAATTAAAAAAAAGAAAAAGAAAATGAAGATCTAAAACAAATTATTAAAATACTATAGGAACTTTAAAAAAAATCAGACAATATTTATTTCACCCAACTACAGTTGTACATAAAAGCAAGTTAGCAAGAATACTATTTCATTATCGTAGTACTAGAATTGAATATTAAGCAGAAATAAAAAATAAAGAATGAGTCTGTATTCATTTTCTTTTCCCAAGTTCTAATGAGAACAGTGTCTTTACATTATAACTTACTACTTTGTTAGTTTGTTTCATCTTACTTTATGTTTTAAAAAATATTTAGTTATTTATTTTGAAAGAGAGAGTGTGCAAGAGAGGCAGAGAGAGAGGGAGAGAGAGAGAGAATCCCAAGCAGGCTCCACACTATGTGCAGAGCCCCACACAGGGCTCGACCTCATGATCCCTGAGATCATGACCTGAGTCGAAATCAAGAGGTGGACACTTAACAAACTGAGCCACCCAGGCATCCCTCAAATTGTTTTAAAGTAGAATTGGGCATTATGGTTTATCCTATCTGACTAATGTATCTTCCCTTGTTTTAGCCAAATGTTGAAGCTTATTTTTATGATAAATATAATGCAAATAAAAATGGCTTCTCTGTTAAAACTAAAAGTTTTACTTAAGTTTGTTTCTTAGAATATTTTTATTTTACTAGTTTCTTGTATTTCTGGTGCTCTCCATCAACTTATCTTGAAAAGGAATAGCAAAGTAGGATTTTATTTTACCATAAAATGAAAAGAAAGTATGGTGTAAAAGGTGGCTTACACCATCTCAGATTTTCCTGGTTCGTTTTACAAATGATCAATAACTATCAAACCTAAATGAAAATATATTTATTAGAATTCATGTAGTTTCTATATAATGTGCTTCAAAGATTGAAAACAAATTTTTTAAAGGTATGCATATTTTATATTGTTTAACACTTCCCAAAATAAGTCATAACCCATCAAATATTTTATTTTATTTTATTTTATTTTAATTTTTTTTTTCAACGTTTATTTATTTTTGGGACAGAGAGAGACAGAGCATGAACGGGGGAGGGGCAGAGAGAGAGGGAGACACAGAATCGGAAACAGGCTCCAGACTCCGAGCCGTCAGCCCAGAGCCCGACGCGGGGCTCGAACTCCCGGACCGCGAGATCGTGACCTGGCTGAAGTCGGACGCTTAACCGACTGCGCCACCCAGGCGCCCCCCCATCAAATATTTTAAATACGGTTATAATTTCAGGCTATCATAGATCTTAAAATGCTAATATCATTATATTAGCATTTTATAACCTTGTTGATTACATTTTTATATTCATGATAGCTTGAGTCATATTTTTTCATTTATGTCATTCAATTTTTAAAAATAAATATTTGACAAATTTTATAAAAAATTTATAGCAATTTATCATACCTTTTTCATTTTTTTTTACAGCATACACTCTGATGTGGGAACATTATAGCAGCAAAACTTTGAATTTGGGTACATTGTTATTCAGAAACTGGTTAGATTCATTATATGTAAATAACATGACACATAGAAAAACCTAAATACATAGAAATTGGTGGTATTATTATTAATTTAACCTCTTAGGCCAGCCATGGAAATCAACCCCTGAACTTTTAAGTAATTTGACCAAGTGTAAATATATGTTGAGGAGTAAATTTCCTGGTTTTATATTTTAATTCTCTTAAGTCATCACAAGTTTGGGTAAATTTAATTTTAACATGGGGAACTTCTTATTAAATAAAAGTAAAATGGTGTAAAATTGCAAACTATACACAAAGACTCTTTTTAGACAGAATAATAATATGTTCCCTTTAGTATGAATAGATTTTTGAAACTCTGCCATTTTGATAGTTTACTGTATTTTCATCTCTGCTCAAGTAATTAGTGAATGCTCTAATTTTAACAAATAGAATTATTTTATAACTAATAATATTTTTCTTTTAAAGTGTAGACCCAAGACAGAATCCAACTCTTTGTTTCTCACTCCAGTGAACTTTTTACGATTTATGGTCTTGAGCAGGAGTAGTCTTGAGCATTACTGGATATAAGAACATGTCATAGAATTAAGAATATTAAGCGACAAGGATATCAGGAAACTAATCTGCAACATTCAATGTTTGTATTACTGACATAATTTCTCATAAAAAATGGTAAGCAGTGTGCCCGATAGGAGTAAAGAATTTAACTTAACCATCACAAATTTACTTGGTCAATATCAAATGGGTAAAACAGGATAAGACAGGAGAGTGCAATGTTAATTTAGGCTAGAGCCACACATAAATAAATGACAGTACTGCTCTTCCTAGCGGACTTTTTGTATTTGAGTAGAATTGATATACGATGTTACATTAGTTTCTGGTGTACAACACAGTGATTCAACTTCTCTATAGGTTATGCTATGCTTACCACAAGTCACCATACAACAGTATTACAATATCATTAATTATATTCCTTATGCTGTGTCTTTAATTCTCATGATTTATTTGTTCCATAACTGGAAGCCTGTATCTCCCACTCCCTTTCAGCCATTTTGCCTAATTCTGCCTCGCTCTCCTCTGGCAACCATCAGTTTGTTCTCTGTTATTCATAGGTCTGATTCTGCCTTTTGTTTGTGTGTTTATTCATTTGTTACTTAAATTTGATGTATAAGTGGTATTTGTCTTTCTCCATTTTAGCAAGTATTTTTAACATCAATATCATTACTTAAAATTGGAAGAATAATTATTTCTTTAAAAAAAATTTTTTTACATTTATTTATTTTTGAGAGACAGAGACAGAGCACAAGTGGGGGGAGGGGCAGAGAGCAAATGAGGCACAGAATTCCAAGCAGGGTTCAGGCTCTGAACTGTCAGCACGTAGCCCGACGCAGGGCTCAAACTCACAAACCTTGAGATCATGACCTGAGCCAGAGTCGGACGCTCAACCAGTTCAGCCACCCAGGTTATTTCTTTGTAAATAACCACATTATACATCTCACCAGTGGTTCAACAATAAAATAGTCAACAAATTTTGTATTTGGATTTTGCTTTTCCCTAATCTCTATGGATATTAGTTTTCAATGTTCATGTACTCATCTAGTGAGTGATACAGTACTTTATAATATTTTGATGTGATTCGAAATGTATTTTCAACTACCACAGTAATTTCTCTTACAGTGTAAAGAAACTAAATTATGCTTACATATAATGGGAAAAAGTTGTGAGATTACAAAACATTCAAATATGCAAAAATATCGGCTTCTCTAGATCATGTCAATAAGAATTTTATCAGTTTTGTTGACTGTTTTACTTCAGTGCCTGGAATTATGCCTGGCACATACTAGGCACTCCATAAATATTTGCTACATGAATAAAAAAATCAACGTGAAATTCTTTCAAACTGATTACCTCTCTACCATCATTGCAAATAGTCAATGCATCTTTACTAGCACAATTTAATGTTACTATGGTACACATTTGCATATGCCAAATTCTGACAACTGATTTAAACTATTAACATACATAGGAAATAAGAAAAAATTTTATGCCCTGTGCTATTAAAAATTAACTTATACACTGAGCATATAACTAATTTGTAAGTTACAACATAGAAGATGTGAGTTTTAGAAAGAGAAACAAAACATAATTATTGCCTATTGAACATGGACATGAAATGATTCCACAGTACTCTATACAGTATTTTCTCTCAATCTGTCTGTCCTTCTGCTTCCCCCTCTTCTCTATCTCACACACATACTCACCCAAAGAAACTGTCATATATTATGTGTGAGCCATTGTGCTAAACATTTAGAATAAGACAGTAAAAATAAAGGCTTTGTCCTTATATAGAGTTTACATTCTAGTGATTGAGGCAGATAATCCAACAATTACATAAATTACCACTTGTAGGATGGGCTGACGGTAAGGCAGAACAATGGCAGATAGGAAGCTCACTAGTATGAAGGTGTAGACTCGAAAGAAATGTATATGACTCCAGAGGTTAACTCAAGATTTTTGGAAACCCATCCATGTTAACAGTTTATTTTTAGTGTGGAACTTCTTAGATTATTGCAAAGATAACCTGTTTTGTAAATCTGCAGGAGAAAGCCTTAGTAAATAGCATTTACCAAATTAAATAAAGCCATAAATGGGAATGTTTGGGATTTAGAGGAAAGTCAAGAAGACTAAGAATATTAAAGAAAAGGGGAGGAAGAATAGAAGCTTGGTGTGAGGCAATAATATTTTTGGGTTTTTTTGAAGAGGTAATAATGTATTTATTACATTTAATACATGGTATTAAAATTGTATAACTAGACGAGGTCATTCAAGTAGTGGGTAGACAGAGAAGCCATAAAATGTGAACACAGATTCCTAGAGCACTCCATTAATTAGAGTCAGAAAGAGGAGGAAATTCAGCAAACACGATTGGTAAGTAGTCCTTACCATGGTGTAATGGGACCGTGGTGTCTGTGAAACCAGGCAAAAGTATTTCAAGGAGTCCTCAATAGTTTCAAATGTGTTGAGAGTTTGTTAGAGTATCCAAGAATGTATAAACCAATATCATATTCATAATCTCATTGGATAACCAAATAAATATTATGCAATATTTATTTTTATTTTCATTGTATAGATAAAAAATTAAAGTCTAAAGAAGGCACATAGCTAAGCTACCAAGTGACAGAAGGAAGGAATGCAACCCAGATTTTCTGATGCCCTTAGTGCCCATCCCCCCAAATGATAGATGCTACTGCTGCTATCTCCCATTATGTACAACTTAAAATGCCATCTTTGTATTGGTATTAAGTTTAAAGTGTTCTGGAACAATGACATTCACATGCAAAAAAAAATATATATATAGCAGATTTTACCTGTTTCATAAATTAGCTCAAAATTAACTCAAAATGTATCACAGACTTAGATATAAAATTCAAAACTACAAAACTCCTAGATGACAACATAGCAAAATAGGAGAAAACTTGCATGACTTTGATTATAACAGGCACTTTTTACATATAACACCAGAGATACAATGCACAAACAGAATAATTGACAAACTTTATTGAAATTAAAAACTCCTGCCTAGTGCAAAACAATGTCAGGAGAATAAGAACCGAAGCCCTAGATTGGGAGAAAATATTTGAAAAAGACATATCTGGTAAAGGACTATTACCCAAATTCCACAGAGCTCTGAACAACTCAACAGTAAGAAAATAGACAACCCTATTAAAACATGGGCCTGGGGCACCTGGGTGGCTTACTTAGTTAAGCATCTGACTTCAGCTCACGGTTTGTGAGTTCCAGCCCCACATTGGGCTCTCTGCTGTCAGCATGGAGCCCATATCAGATCCTCTGTCTCCCTCTCTCTTTCTTTCCCTCCCTGCTCCATGGCAGAATCTTCACCACAAAAGATATGCACGTGGCAAAGAAGCATATGAAAAAATGTTCCGTATTGTATGTCACCAGGGAAATGCCAATTAAATTAACAATGAGATACTACTACATACCTATTATTATGTCCAAAATCCAGAAGACTGACAACACCAAATGCTTACAAGGTACTGGAAGCAACAAGAACACTTATTCATTGCTGGTGGGAATCTAAAATAGTATAGCCACTTTGGAAAACAGTCTGATGATTTCTTACAAAACTAAACATATCCTTACCATATGATCTAGCAATTTCATTCCTTGGTATTTACACAAAGAGTTGAAAAATTATGTCCATACAAACACCTTAACTTGAAAGTTTAAGGCAGCTTCATTCGTAATGGCCAAAAAATTTCTAAGTTTAAACTAACTCTTGTAAAATATATGGTTAAACATAAAGTACATGTACAAGAGTTAAAGCTTTATATAGCATAGAAAATTTTTCAAATGCTTGGTATATATTTTTAAACACAAAGTTGTTTACCTGATAATTTTAATATCCATTTAGAGTAATTAATTAGTGCTGTCTCTAATCATATGTAATCTACACTCATATACACATTTTTAAGTACATGTGTATATAATACTTACGAAATCTTATTGGCATGTGATATGATATATTTCTGTCATTTTCAAGTTTCTATTTTGATTTAAATTTAAGCTCATATTCAAAAGCTTAATTTCCTGCTTATCTCACAAGCAAAGAATATTAATCTTGAAGGAGCTAACACACTGGAATATAATTTTATATTGACTCAGAATCTTAAAATCACTAACCCTCTGCATTTTTGTGGATTAAAGCTTTTTCTGGCACAACTCTGGGCCTTTCTTGTTCTCTCTCCATTTAATTTGGTGCATTCTTGGTTCACTTTTACAAACCCACTATATATTTTTTTTTTCGTGATCATAAGCCCACATACCTAATTGTCTGTACCCCTTATGGAAGTTATCCAAAAGCAGCTGTCTTGCTTTAAAATAAGAAGAAAAAGGCTTAGGTTTTGTGGTTATAAGACTCAGGAGATAGGAAACCATCCCCCAGAAAAGCACTTTCTGTCACATCTTATTGCTTCATACCCTTTTGATTGCATTGGGAGAAATGAAATGATATAGAACTTGCTGAAGCTAGATTACACAGGAAACAATAGGTATATTAGAAAGCTATTACAACTAAAATAGTTTTTGGAAATGTTACTGAAAGTATTTGAGTAAAGAATAATTGAGCTTCTCCATATTGGAAAATAACTTTTAAATATATTTGAAAGGAAAATGTAAGTGCTTGTTTTAATAATGAAAGTAGATAAATATGAAACTAGAGTTTTGTGTTCTAATATGTGCCAACTAAATTCTCAAGGTATTTACAGAACTGAGCACATTGCTTTCATAGTAATTTAATATTAATAACATCTATACCATGTTAGTTTATTATACACATTTCTATTTGCGATCAGCTGTTTCTCCTGGATGTGGAAGGTTTTGTATCATTTTAGTATTGTAAACATGCCCCAAAGACAGTTAATTGAAACCTCTTAAATAATAGTAACTGAGAATGGTGTCTAACACGTGACACAATATCTCCTAACACTTGTACTAAGGCAAAGCTGAGTGATGTACACTTCTTGCACTCCCTCTTGTATATGACGTCATCAGTGATGCTAAGTGAGGATGGACTAGACAGTGTCTAAGCCCTACATTTTCTTGTTCTCATAATGTAATGGATCAAAGTAAAATCACACAAGACTGATCATACTGGACCAAGGAAAATATGTCAGATCTCTATCTTAATTTGTTCTACCCACACATGCTTGAAATAAATTATACAAAAAGAAAAAATAAATTGATGCATGTGACAGCCTGCTTAATTAAATTTAAGGAAAATTTAACTACTCTTCTGTGAAAGGACAGCTACATTCCCAAATTGAACCAAAAGACAGACAATACGTACATATTATTTTCCAGACCAACTAACCAAACAGAAGTACCTTTGTCATAAGAAATTATCCAGTGAGAAGCACTTGGGTGGCTCAGTTGGTTAAGCGTCCAACTTCAGCTCAGGTCATGATCTCATGGTTTGTGAGTTTGAGCCCCGCATTGGGCTCTGGGCTGACAGCTTGGAGCTGAGAGCCTGGAGCCTGCTTTGGATTCTGTGTCTCCCTCAGTGTCTGCCCCTCCTCTGCTCACACTCTGTCTCTCTCTCTCTCTCAGAAATAAAATAAATAAATAAATAAATAAATACATACATACATACATACATACATACATACAAGTTATCCGCTGAAGCACAATTAAACAAACACAAGAGAATTGAAGAATACTCACTATAGATTAAGCAGATTATTTTAGGCCTAAATATGCTTGTATTCCTGAGAGAATATTTTCCTCTAAATTATGTACATTCCCCAATTCCTGTTGTTCCAGGTCTTTGTAAGTACAGCCAACAATTAGAATAACAACAAAGGAAACAAACTGAAACAAAATTACGCCAGAATATTTTTGTGTGATAACTCCTATAGTGCCCTATTTTTCTTTTAACTATTCAAAGAAGGAAAAACCACAGCATAAGGAAAAACTCATCGCTCATATTTATTTAAAAATGCATAAAATAAAATATAAATAAAATAAAATAAAATAAATAAAATAAAAGACTGCAGAAAGCATGGCCAAAGGGAAAGGAGGAGAAATGAATTAGGTCAAGATAATGTAAGTTTGGCCACTCCAGATACTACATGAATTCTAGGATCCTATCACACAAAGCGTGATTAACTCTGAAGCTCTTGAGAGAGTTTGATGTTCTTTGTTTTTTCCAACAGCAGATCTCTTTATTCAGGTAGAATTGAGTGTAACAGCTAATACAGACAATAAACCAAGACTGCTTAGCTTGAAGCAGGTTGGTGGATGAGACCCCATAAATCATACCTCCATGACTGCTAAGGCTCCATGTATTCTGGAAGAGCCCACTTTGCTTATGATTTCTTTTGATCAGGAATATCACCCATACTTTGTATATTTTTAAAACATTAGTCTTTCACTTCTTATTTCTTTAAAAAATAGAATGTGACAAAAAATTATAGATGTAAGGAAAAGTAAAAAATATTTTTCTGTGATAAAAAAATTGACCTCCAAGGCCAGGAATTTTGATTTGCTTTAATACTTAGTTTTATGTAATCAGAATGCTAATAAAACTGGGAATGATTGTCAGCTTTAGAATCTTCCCTCCTGGGGCTATTAGACATAATGCTTTTTGCATGTTGCTATTTTGTAAGATGACTAAAAATTAACACTAAGAAATAGTTCTTTTTCAACCATTTTTTGGAAAGCAACAACAAATTCTAAATTTAAGAACAAAATACAGTAGGGGCACCTGGGCAGCTCAGTTGGGTAAGTATCAGACTCTTGCTTTCAGCTCAGGTCATGACCTCACAGTTCATGAGATCACGCCCCACATCAGGCTCTGTGCTGGCAATGCAGAGCCTGCTTGGGATTCTCTCTCCATCTCTCTCTACCCCTTCCCTGCTGTCTCAAAATCAAATGCTCTTCCTCATGCTCTCTCAAAAACAAATAAACATTTAAAGAAAAACACACAGTAGTATATTTAAAGTAATATTTAAAACAAATTCATGTTCTGTTAGTTGCAAACAGATAAAATGTCAGCAGCTTATTTATTTAGTAATGGCTTATAGAATTAGAAAAATAAGTATTTTTTGAAGACATGAAGTTTATTTTCATGAATTCTCTATAATATACTGAGGTATTTTCCTTTAGTTTTTCTTTGGGTAGTTTTTGTTTTGTCACTTAATTTTCATATCGGTGCCTTATAGTACTAATTAAGGCCATACCTAATTAAACTTATATTGTTTTCAGGGGCGCCTGGGTGGCTCAGTTGGTTGAGCGTCCGACTTTGGCTCAAGTCATGATCTCACAGTTCGTGGGTTTGAGCCCCGCATCAGGCTCTGTGCTGACCTCTTTCTTGCTCAGAGCCTGGAGCCTGCTTTGGATTCTGTGTCTCCTTCTCTCTCTGACCTTCCCCCACTCATGCTTTGTCTCGTTCTGTTTCTCAAAAAAAATTTTTTTAAATATTGTTTTCAAAAATATATACATATAAAAATTTACTGTGGACAAGACTCAAATGATAAATAGTAGTAGGTTTAGCAAGACTTTAAAAAAATGTTTATTAACAATGAAATGGGAAAATTACTTTTAATTTACTTAGAAATGATAGAAAATATAATACTGTTAATATGAATTGTACTTATAAACAAGTCATTTTTTTTTGTCAATGAAAAGCATGTCCTTATAACTGTTCAGTTATCCTTTAAAAAAAAATGCTCATTGGCAAACATTAGAAATAGACATTAACAAATATTAATCTTAGAACTTTAAGACTAATATATCTACTGTTGAATAAGGAGTGATAATGTGGAAAGTATGAAGATCCAAAATTCCCCCCAAAATTATTTTATTTTTATTTTTTTATTTTATTTATTTTTAATTTTTTTTTTCAACGTTTATTTATTTTTGGGACAGAGAGAGACAGAGCATGAACGGGGGAGGGGCAGAGAGAGAGGGAGACACAGAATCGGAAACAGGCTCCAGGCTCTGAGCCATCAGCCCAGAGCCTGACGCGGGGCTCGAACTCCCGGACCACGAGATCGTGACCTGGCTGAAGTCTGACGCTTAACCGACTGTGCCACCCAGGCGCCCCTATTTTTTTAATTTTTTAACATTTATTTATTTTTGGGAGAGAGTGAGAGAGCGGGGGAGGGGCAGAGAGAGAGAGAGACAGAGGATCCAAAGCAGGCTCCGTGCTGACAGCAGAGAGCCCCATGAGGGGCGTGAGCTCAAGAATCGTGAGATCATGACCTGAGCCAAATTCAGACACTTAACTGACTGAGACACCCAGGCCTCCCCCAAAATTATTTTAAATAAAAAATTCTATAAATTTGATCAATTAACAAGTAGTATTGAAAGGATGAAAATATCAGAGTGTTGGTGTTTATACCTTTCCTCTGCACTCCTACAAGAGCATTTGAACATCACTATTAGGCTGCTTTTATCACTTCTCTATGGAGAAAAGAACCAATAGAAGTTGGGCAGAATCCCGAGCAAGTGGACTGAGAAGAAACACTAGATTTCTAGGGATAGAAGTAACAGAAAAAAAGGCAATAGGAAGAAAAGTTCCCAGGATTTGGGAGTACCAGAGTCAGGGCAAAGAAATTTTCCATAAAACTCTTAATACATTTCCTTGTTAATCCTTTCAGTTTTTTGGAAAAATATTAATTGATGAAATTTCTATTGTGGCCACATTAAAAAAAGAAAAAAGACACTATTCCTTAAATGAACTTTGGCAGTTTTAGCTTTATATGCCAAACATAAGTCAAACATGCAATAACTTTGGAAATATTTAGAACTTAATATTCCATTAATTATTTTCAAACTCGATCCCAGTGCCTTCTCCATCACTCAAGATAGCTGTCTGAATCCCTACTGGGTTACAGGACAGTGCTAGCATAGTCCATGTTCTTGGCTTCCCTGTGTAACAGCTCCCACCTACCCACCTACCTTCTTTTTTCTTAAACATTTTTAAAGGTGAGTCTGAGACAATTCTACTGAGTTCTCTAAAATGCCAAGAAACTATCAAATGTTCTTGGTGAAGCTCCATTTCTTAGGCTTGAGGTGAGGCACAAGTACCTCCCAACCTTTATTTTTGGCACTGAGAAGTGATGAGAATGGAATGAAAACACAATAAATGGTTATATTTTATTACTACCAACTTTTCAGAGAATTAAAGGCAGGTATCAGGAGAATCATTGTCACCACAAATATCCCCTTCATGGCTACACCAATAGTCCTTTTGAATTTTAGAGTTTTTTTGGTAACTTTTCATTTTGAAAAGGACTCCCAAGAGACTGTACAGGTAATGCAGAGAGTTCTTCTCTATCCTTTACCCAGATTCCTTCAATGATAATATCTTACATAATCATGGTACAGTATCCTGATTTGTTCATTTTGGCCACTCTGACTGGCGTGAGGTGATACCTGAGTGTGGTTTTGATTTGTATTTCCCTGATAAAGAGCGACGCTGAACATCTTTTCATGTGCCTGTTGGCCATCTGGATGTCTTCTTTAGAGAAGTGTCTATTCATGTTTTCTGCCCATTTCTTCACTGGGTTATTTGTTTTTCGGGTGTGGAGTTTGGTAGCAACGTGGATGGAACTGGAGAGTGTGATGCTAAGTGAAATAAGCCATACAGAGAAAGACAGATACCATATGGTTTCACTCTTATGTGGATCCTGAGAAACTTAACAGGAACCCATGGGGAAGGGGAAGGAAAAAAAAAAAAAAAGAGGTTAGAGTGGGAGAGAGCCAAAGCATAAGAGACTGTTAAAAACTGAGAACAAACTGAGGGTTGATGGGGGGTGGGAGGGAGGGGAGGGTGGGTGATGGGTATTGAGGGCACCTTTTGGGATGAGCACTGGGTGTTGTATGGAAACCAATTTGTCAATAAATTTCATATATAAAAAAAAAATCATGGTACAGTATCAAAACCAGGAAACTGACTTTGGCACAGTGCTAACACAGTTACAGACCTTATTCAGGTTCACTTATTTTACATGGAGATATATATTTTGGTGTATAAGTCTATGTAATCTCATCACATGTGTAGATTTGTATCAGCATAATCACCATTAGAAAACCAAAATGGTCTCATCACCCAAAGAAGCTCTTTGTGTTATAGCCTTCCTCAAGACCTTAATCCATGAAAAACACTAATTTGTTCTCCATTACAATAATTGTGTAACTTGAAGAAAGTTGTGTAAAAGGAATTACACATTATGTAACCTTTTGAGATTGGCTTTTTTTGCTGAGCATAATAATTTTGAAATCCATCAAAACTGTTGTGTAAATCAGTAGTCAGTTCCTTTTTACTGCTGAGTAATATTCAGTTGCATGGGTATACTACCCTTCGTTTTCCCATTTACTCATTGAAGAACATTTGGATTGTTTCCAGTTTTGGGCTTGTATAAGCCCAATGTTTCTATGACTATGGATGAATAGGTTTTTTTATGAAGATAATTTTTTCATTATTCTAGGATAAGTATCCAACAGTGTGATTTTTCGACTGTATGGCAAATATGTTGTATTTTTATAAAAAGCTGCCAAACTGTTTTCGAGAAAGACTATCATTTTACTTGCCACTGGGAATGTATGTATGAGAGATTCAACTTTTCCACATTCTCACCACCACTTGGAATAATTAGTATTTTTTTATTCTAGCCATTCTAATAGGTGTATCGTACTCTCTTATCATAGATTGAATTTTCATTTCCCTAATGACTAATGATGTTAAACATCTTTTCATGTACTTATTTTCCAAATTCTGTCATTTTTAATGAAGGTCACTGTGTAACTCCTTTGCACATTTTCTAATTGGATCATTTGCTTTCTTACTGTTGAGTATAAGGACCTTTTTATATAGTCTGGGTAAAAATCCTTTGTAAGACATGTGATGTGCAAATATTTTCTCCCATTCTATGGCCTTTCTTTTCATCTAATTAATAAGGTCTTTTGCAGAGCAGAAGTTTCTAATTTGGATGACATACAATTTATTGATTTTTCTTTCAGTGAACCTATTTCTATTTTAATCTCCAGTCCTGACCATTTTGTGTACTGATGTGGGTGATGTTGAAGGAGTCACAGACGTTTCAGGGTACTTCTTTGCTTCTCTTGCAGAATAGATGTACGTAACTTCAATATATGAGTAGTTGATATTTTCTTATCTTGGATTTTGCATCATATATGAAATTTAAATAACCTGTTCTAACAGTCATTAATTCCTATAATTTCCATCAGTGACTGATGACAGCACTATATTTTAAGGGCAAGGTAGAGAATTTATGCATATTATGATAAGTTAAAATGATAGAGCACAGACGCCCCATCCCATTCCAAATATTTCATATATATATATATATATATATATATATACATATATATATACACACACACACACACACACACACACACACACACACACACACATACAAAAGAAAGGATTTAAAGGAACTACACATATATAACATATATATGATCATACGCTACCAGAAGTTTATCTTAAGGAATTACAGAAATTAAATCACTCCATATTTTAATTGCAAAATATATTGCTAAGATCATTACATGTATGTCATTAACTCCATCACACAGTTAAGTCTGACAGTTTGCCAAAATAATTCCTAAAATTATGTATTATCAATGGATGATGGGAATCCTAAACTTCTATTAGAACTTTTATGATATACTCATATTTTTCAATTAATAGCTTTTCATCATCCATAATGGATACTAATTCATACAAAGTCTATGAGGTCAGATACTTTGAGCCTTTTTAATTATGGTCTGATAAAGCTATAGTTTAAGCTCTTCTGTTTACAACTCAGAAATTTAGTGAGCATCATGAAGAAATTATATACTGTTGGAGATCATCTTGATGTTTATATCCTATTTTATGAAAGCATAAAGGCTAAAAATTAGATTGGGTATAGAAAGAAAACAGTTCTATTTCAAGCACATATTTAATTGACTTTAATAAAAAGGGTAGTGACCAAAAACAATGATTAGTTATATATAACGGTCACTTATTCAAGAAGTATTTGTGCAATGACAACAGAGCAGTTTGTCTTCATCGTGAAACATGAGAATAGATTTTTATTTTTTAACAGATTGATGTGTGACTTTTGACACGGCACTTAACCTCTGTTGTTCAGATGACCTTCTGTGTAAAATGCCTGATGATTGGTACTAGTTTACCAGTGTATCTTCCAGTAGCTTTTGATGATTAATTAGCTACATGGGCACATATATACACTTACTAAGATAATGGGTAATAATGAGAGGTTTCCACGTCCTGTTTGTTAGAGTAGGCAATTCAGACTACTGCCAGCATTAAAATTGGGTAATTTATATAGTTTTTATTATGTCCAAATTGGAATATTCTGGTGAATGATTGAAATTATATCCTGACTTTGTTTTTTTCCCCCATTTCTTTCCCCATTTATTTAAGATAAGTTAACTTAAATGACAAAGGAACAGAAGTGCAATTGACTTTGTTGTATTAGAATTTTGGCTGAGTGCATTTGATAATTCAATCAAGTCCTTCTGTCAGTGCCAATTTGTTATAACATTTGATATTCTAGTAACAATAAGAATTTTGCCATAATACTCTTACCTTCCACAAGCTGGGAATAAACTTTCAGTGCATCAGTTCTAAGGAAACAAGTGACACTCTAGATTGGTTAGTAATTTTCCATTTGACTTTGGCAATTTTATAAGGAAAAAAAATCACAGTTTAGATTTAATTAGACACAAGTCAGTAATAAGTGGTACTCTTCTTTCTTTTTTTTTTTAATCTGCAATTCCACATCTATTTTGTATTAATTTTATATATGCATAGTTATGTTTCTGGCCTCTGTTCTCTTCTTTTAATATAAATATATCTCCTTTCTAATACATCATTTCCTAAAAACAATGATTTTTAGTTATGTATTGCTGCATTAAAATTATACCCAAGCTTGGAATAATAACAAGCCCTTATTATCTCACACTTTTTTTGGATCAGCTATCCAAACATGACTTCATCGTGTGGCTCTGGGTCAAGGTCTCTTATGAGGTTGTAATCCAACTATTGGCTGGGCGGCAGTGTCAACTTGGGGGAAGATCTACCAAATTTGATCAGTCTTGGTACCTTACCACTTAGAGCTTTCCACAAGGCTGCTTCATGACATGGTAACTGGATTCCTGTCCTACAGAGAGAGCAATCTGAGGAAGAGTGAGAAAGAGTACACTCAAGACAAAAGCCACAATCTTTTTACTTTTTTTACCTATTATCTAAGTTGGTATTACATAATATCTGCCCCATGCTATTTGTTACATATAAGTCAGTAAATCCAGGGATCACTTAATGTGGGAGGATTACAGTGTGTGGAGACCAGGAAGGGCAAAGTATTGAACTCCATCCTTGAAGCTGCCTACCACAAGGTGTATTTATAATTCGAATTTCTATCTGACAGGGAAGTGCCACCAATGTATCCTTCTTTAGGAGTATCTTGACTATCCTTGAGCCTTTATTATTTTATATAACATTAATAAGCTTTAAAAGTTTCCAGAAGAATAATATTTGTATTACTACTTTGATTTAAATTGCATTGAATCTGGTAACCTATTTGAAGATTGATAAATTGGTAATGTTGATCATTCTTATCTTTGAAAATGGGTTAAATGTTGATTTATGTATCTTTTAAAGACATGCCATGAAGTTTATTTTTTTCTCCTTTAAAGTTCTCACACTGGGTGTTAGATTTATTCATTAATTGTTCATTTATGTATTTATTTATGTATTTATTTAACATCTAGTATTTCCATCTTTTCTAGTAAGCTCATGGACAAAGAATTGAACAAAACAGATAAAAATCCCTACAATTGTATAATTTTTGTTTATTTAGAAAAGAGAAAAAGAACAAGTGTGTAAATAAGTAAAGTTTACAGTAAGTTAGATAGCAGGAAGTGCTATAAAATAAGACAGGAAAGGGAAAGGAAGAATGAGAAGAGAGGGTGAATTTAATTTTATACATAGTGGTTAGATGTCTCCCACTGAGAAGTCAGCATTTGAGAAAAGACTTGAAATTGATGAGTGAGCAAGCCAGGCGATTACCAGAGGAGAGAATATTTAAGGCAAAGAGCCAAGGAAATGACAAATCCCAGAGGCTGGTGTAGGCTTAGTTTGATTTAAAAGATCAGTGAGGTCTTTGTGACAAGATCAGAGAGAATAAGTGGAGGATGACACCAGATCTGAGTGGGAAGCCAGAATCTCTCATGCCTGTTATCCATTTTAATAGCCATTCATTCTTCTCTGAGTGATGTAGAAAGTCCATGGATGGTTTTAGAGCAGAAGAGAAATATAATATGACTGACTTTTGTTAAGATCCATGTGGAGGCTGTTGCAGGTAGCCATATGGAATGGCGATTTAATCCAAAATGTAGTAATGACTGTGTTGATAAGTGATCAAACTCTTGATATATTAAAAAAGTATAACAAAAAATCAGACAGATAAGACATAGTTTATGAAAGAAAGATAGTTGTCAAAGATGATCTGTAGGGAATTTTACAGGAGCAATTAGAAGGATGTATTAGCCATCAATTGATAAGCAAATAGGAGACATGTTTGACATGGTGGCAAAAATCAGTAATTCGCTATAAAACATCCAAGTGAGTTTATAGTTGAAAATTAAGTCTAAAGTCTAGGCTTCTGCATTAATCTTTTACACCTTCTGTTCAGTGTGACTCCAGGATTCTCCTCTTGTTCTTTGCCTATATTTTGGGTCTTATATTTTCTTTTCAGATTTATTTCATTTTTATATATGCCATTTTTTGGTCAGAAGCCAGAAATTAATTTAAAAATCAACGAAATAAATGAAAATTTATATTAGAAAGTGAGTAGAGTTTTGCAGATAAATAGAATGATGTGATGATGTATTACTAAGTCTCTGGTTAAGGAAAGGCCACTCTGCAATGGGGCATTAAGGCTAAGACATAAAAAGATAAGATGTCGGCTATATGAAAACCAAGGAAAAACATATCTCAAGAAAAGTAACCAACTATTGCAAAGATCCTGGGACAGGAACAGTCTGGACTTTTTAAAAAGCCAGTGCCATTGAAAGAATGTGGGAGTGGAGGTAGTTAAGGGAGATACTGGTAGAATCATTCATGTAGGTTTTGTAATCCAGTTTAAAGTGGTGGGGTTTTATTCTTACTGCTTTGGGAAACCACTGAAACAACTGAAGCAATGAAATTCCATAAATAATTTTGTCTGGAATAACTGGCTGTGTGAAGAAAGAACTGTAAAGGCCTTATTAGAAGCAGAGTGCAGGGGCACCTGGGTGGCTCAGTCGGTTAAGCCTCCGACTTCAGCTCAGGTCATGATCTCATGGTCCGTGAGTTCGAGCCCCACGTCGGGCTCTGTGCTGACAGCTCAGAGCCTGGAGCCTGTTTCCGATTCTGTGTCTCCCTCTCTCTCAGACCCTCCCCCGTTCATGCTCTGTCTCTCTCTGTCTCAAAAATAAATAAACGGGGCGCCTGGGTGGCGCAGTCGGTTAAGCGTCCGACTTCAGCCAGGTCACGATCTCGCGGTCCGTGAGTTCGAGCCCCGCGTCGGGCTCTGGGCTGATGGCTCGGAGCCTGGAGCCTGTTTCCGATTCTGTGTCTTCCTCTCTCTCTGCCCCTCCCCCGTTCATGCTCTGTCTCTCTCTGTCCCAAAAATAAAATAAAACGTTGAAAAAAAAAATTAAAAAAAAAAAATAAATAAACGTTAAAAAAAAAAATTTAAGAAGCAGAGTGCATATTATAGTAGCTTAGGAGACAGTTAATGGTGATGTGGATGGATGTCGTAGAGATGGAATATGTGAGGGAATTTGATATACATCTTAAATTGAAGAGTTTGATGATGGATGAGTTAGGGGTTTGGGAAAGGAAATATGTCCTTGATTTTTATGTTGGGTAAATGTGATAGGTAAACAGAATTGGGAAAAACTGCAGAGGCACAAATCACTGGGGAGGGTAGGAATCAATCATTCTGTTTGTGTCCATGTTAACATTAATACGTTTTAGATTTTCAAGTGGAGATTTCAAGGAAATTTATACATGCAAGGTCTGTGGAGATGATGGAGCTAAAAATCATAGATTTGGGAGTCAGCAGTATGTATGGTATTTACATACATGGGGAAATGTGATCAGAGAGAGAGAAGCAAAGGCAGATTTTTGTTTAAAAAATTATTGTTTAAAAATCATAAAGCTTAACTATTGAGTTAATTGGAAATGAAAATACTTGAAAGTACTCTAGTAGTTGTACCAAAGACAGCATTTTTACCCTTTTATGCATTTTAAGAACTTATAAATATACTTACTTAAATCTGCAATCATAATACAGCTAATACTTAGAGAGTTCCTACCACATTTTCAACTTCTGTTTCTTCAGTCTTTCAAGCTACATTTTCTATTACAGCCTGTCTCTAATATTGAGTGACCTTTTTTCTATAACAAACTGGTCTGAAATACTAACATGGTATAATGTCAAAGATCTTACGCCATCTGTCTTTGTACGTACTTTGTATTAATCATTCACCCAAAAGGTTTTCATATATTCTTTAAAAGGCCATTGGCCTTTAGATCCATTATTATTGTTCCCAGCATCATTGCAATGTAATAAATCATTAGACTATTTATCTATTTAAAAAACGCTATCAAAAACCTTAAATAAAACTAACCAATACAATTGAATCAGTGTTGAACATGTTTAAATGAGAGTGCATTTATTACTAAAGGAAAACATTAGGGGTTAGAATAAAGTTAGTCAGAAATGGAAAGGAAATCAATTTAGGATTTCAGATAATACAGAATATATGTAGGTAAATTATTTAGTGAGCCATCTGAAAACAGAAGACTCTGATTCTTAACAATATCAAGAAGTTTCAGCTGCTTCTTCTTAAATTCCTTTAGCACAATCATATTGAAAAGTAGAATTGGCTAATTTGACTTTTCTACAGAACCAAGGCTAATCTCTTTAATGTTGGTTATACAGGTTACAGCACTTTACACTTCTCATTCTTTCCATTACTGAAGATATTAGACAAGAAGCTCTTTATTATGCTTTTACTTCTCTAAAAGGAGCTTTTGATGTAAAAATGTTATTTTATAATTATAGTCATAGCAATGGAATATTTAACTCCTTTCTACTTCTAATAATTCATATACCCAACCATCTGACGCCACAGACTGGTACTGCATTTAAAATATATTGCAGAATGTACAGGGCAAAAATTCAATGTGAGTTTAGTAGAGTGTCACATTTAAAATATTTGCTTTCTAAAACTAAGTTTAAAGAAGAAAAAATATCACATTTTGTAAAACTCCTTCTGTCACATCAAAATATTGTCTAAAATGTTGTGAATGAAAAGATACATGAAATTCATGCATCCTCTAAAATCTCTGTGTTTTCTTAGGGATGATTATGCAAAGAAAAAGGTATATAGGATCCTCTGTTACTCTGCTGCAGATTATGGGGACTTAAAAAAATCAATGCTGAATTACTAAAAGCATTAGGAGAAATGATGCAAGTAAATAAATTAGTCAATTATTAAAACTGAATCAGTGGAACAGCAACAAAAATGTATATAGGAATGTGGACATCTATGAATGGCATTTCAGAGGTCATGATACTAATTCAATAAATTATAATGAAATCCTGCTTATAAAATGGGTAGAACAGATATGTGTGTGTATGTTTATTAGAGTATTGTGCATTATGTATGATGTGTGTGTGTAAATATTGAATGTGGTAGTGTAATGCAAGTAACCTAATTGTCAGCTTCAGAAGGAAGTCAGTAATTAATGCCTAAATAATTTTTAAAGGATTTAAAAGAACAAAGAACAGAAGTGTGTTACTTTTAAATGTTTGCCTAAATACCAAGTATGTTATTTAAAAATATTTTGTTAAACTGGGGCACCTAGTGGTTCAGTTGGTTTAGTGACTCCTTGATTTTGACTCAGGTCATGATCCCAGAGTCATGGTATTGAGGCCTGCATCAAGCTCTGTGCTGAGTGTGGAGCCTCCTTAAGATTTTCTGTCTCTCTGTCTCTGTGTCTATCTCTCTTCCCCCCACCTCCTCCCTCCCCCGCTTGTGCACACTCTGTCTCTTTCTCTCTCAAATTAAAAAAATATATATATTTTGTTAAACACTGGAAGAAAAAGTGAAAAAGAGCTGAAAGTTTTTCCTTTACGAGGTAAGAATCAAGGGGGCAGAAGTGTATGGGGAAGAAAACTGCTGTTCTGTTTGCTTTAGTTTTTGGTAGAAATTTGTCTAAGCCACTTCATTTACACTGTTTCATAAATTTGTGGTTTATATATGGAGCTCTTTCAAACTTGTTTTTTGCCGACTAACCTTACAACAACCTCTGTTTTGGCTCAACCAAGCTTAGCCCAAGTAGCTGGCACAACCCAGTGTAACTTTACCTATGTCTACAGCAAGCATTTCTCACCTCCCCCTAAGTTTTTATCCTGTGACCTCCAGACATGCAAATCCATGGGACATGCATATCCCTGTCACATGTCGCACTCTAAAGAGACATCAAAGCAGTTTTGACCAATGAGAGAGAGAAGTGAGCAGATAAATGCTTATTCTTCCACCCAGGCCTGGGTTATTGACAGGCAAAGTAACATACTGTTTTCAGAAAAATTGTGTCACTTGGTACAAACTTAGTGGTAACCACCCTGGTAACATCGGGTTTTATTTTCTCTCTGACATTGCTTGCCTTGGTCACATTTTCTCTCCTCTGATTTCTTTTGGATTATACTTCCTTATCAAGTAGTATCCAAATGTGTTTGCCTCAAGGTCTCCTTTCTGAAGTGCCCACAAAAAAGGGCTGATACCAGAAATAAAAATGTGATAAAATACGGCATGCATTCACTTCACAGGTGTTAAGGGTATCACATTTGATTAATTGGGACAAGGTGTAAGTGGATGGAGCAGTGTTGGATATATGGGGCCTGTGGCTCCTGAATAGTATGAGGGCAACGATAATGATAATGACTGAAGAGTGGATAGGCTTCTGTTAATGACATTGGAAGGCCTGCAGAAAGAAAATTATAGGCTCAGGGCAGCCAACTAGAAATTGAAAGTGTACGTAAGACTGTAAAAGTGAAGAGCTGCTGTGGCAGCTTTGGGTAGACTCATCTCTTACAGGCTTAGGACAGCTTTTAAGCTTTTATTGAAAATTAAGCCACAGACATAATTGTAAAAGTAGCCAAAGCTGACAATTAAAATTAATAGCCAGCCTTGACAGTGTTCCTATATTCTAGCAAGGCTCTGATAAGTAAATACTGGGAACTTTCAACCTGGCAAGGAGATTCAGGAAATTGAACCTGAAGATATTTGAATGCTTATATTCCTTTGAAGCCTCTGGGCCAACATAAACAGAACACCCTTTCTAGTATCACATGTGAAAAATGTCCTCATGCCTAAACATGTACAGTGATCTCTCAAGAAGCAAGTTCCCCACAATGAGATTTTTTTTTTTTTATGAAATTTATTGACAACTTGGTTTCCATACAACACCCAGTGCCCATCCCAAAAGGTGCCCTCCTCAGTACCCACCACCCATTAATTGCCTGTAGGCCATTAATCGGGATAATTTCTTAGAAGAGCCTAGGAAGGGCAGTGTGGTTCATCCGTCAAAAAGAAATAGTTTATTTGCCATGAAGAGTCTAGTACCTGTTAAATAACTCCTGCAAAAACTGGGGGAACACTTTGTAAGTAGACCAGAAATGTGTTAGAAATAGAGTAAGTGAAATATAGAGAATGTATTGATGTGGCCACACTGTAGCTCACAATTCTAGGTACTGGAAGGAAAATTGGACCTGGTACTCATAGTTTTCTTTAATGTCTCCTTGAAAGTTGAGCATGATGATTAGCCTAGAATAAATGAGGTGAAAATGACAGTACCAACCTTATTGGAGTATTGACTATCCTGAATATTTTGGATTTTTTTCTCCTATTAATATCTGGTTATTTTAATTATTGGAGGATATGTTTAATGACTTAGTAGGAAGACAGAAAAGGAGTTATTTAACTCTATTTTCTTAAATTACCCAATATGTATTTACACCAATAGATGTTTCTATTAGTTTCAGGTGTATAATACACTAATTCAACACTGCCATACAATACCTGGTGTTCATCAAAACAAGTGCACTCCTTAATCCTCATTACCTGTTTAACCCATCCCCCCACCCACCTCCATTTTGGTAAGCATCAGTTTGCTCTTTATAGTTAAGAGCCAGTTTCTTGCTTTGCCTCTCTCTTTTTTTCCCCTTTGCTTCTTTGTTTTGTTTCTTAAACTCCACACAGAAGTGAAATTATATGGTATTTGTCTTTCTCTGACTGACTTATTTCACTTAACATAATACTTCCTATCTCAACGCATACGTGTATTGCAAATAGCAAGATTTCAGTCTTTTTTTTATGGCTGAGTAATTTTCCATTGTGTGTGTGTGCATGTGTGTGTGTGTGTGCACGTGTGTGTGTTTATATCTTCTTTATTCATCATTTGGTGAATACTTGGGCTGTTTCCATAATTTGGTAGATAATGCTTCTATAAACATTGGGGTGCATGAATTCCTTTGAAATCGTGTTTTTGTATTCTTTGGGTAAATACCTACTACTGCAATTGCTGGATCATAGGGTAGTTCTAACAATAATATTTTTGACACTAATTACTGTTCAGGACTGATAACATTGACTAAGGATAAGTTCAGTATCAAGACCCCAAGCAGAAATAGAGTGTCCACTTGCCCGCTGATGTTTCACGGGAATCTATGACCATAGTAGATAATATGTAACAAGTTCATAGATCCAGTAGGAGAAAATGGAAAGTAACATCTTGGGTATATAACTATTAAATAGTACTTTAACAATAATCAGGCCAGATTATGTAGTTTTTACACATCTTTTTTCTCTAGCCTAGATATTTGCTTCTCTTTTCATAAAACTCACATTTTAAAGAGAAGATATGTTTAAAAAATGAGAAGAAATGCAAGCATCAGTTATTATTTTTAATTTTTTTAATGTTTATTTATTTTTGAGAAAGAGAGAGAAAGAGACAGAGCATGAGTGGGCGAGGTACAGAGAGAGAGGGAGACAGATTCTGAAGCAGGCTCCAGGCTCCAAGCTGTCAGCATAGAGCCCAACGCAGGGCTTGAACCCATGAGCAGTGAGATAACCTGAGCTGAAGTGGGACACTCAACCAACTGAGTCACCCAGGCGCCCACTTATTTTTATGTTTTTGAGAGAGAGAGCATACATATGCACTCATGCAGGTGCACATGCAAGTGGGGGAGGAGCAGGGGAGAGAGAGAGTCTCAAGCAGGCTCCATACTGGGCATGGAGCCCAACATGTGGCTCAATCCCAGGACCATTTGTAAGATTATGACCTGAGCTGAAGTCAAGAGTCAAATGCTCAACTGACTGAGCCACCCAAGCACCCCAGTTACCATTTTTAGCATTTACTCTATACTTGATGAAAAGCTAACAGTGAAAATATATACAATTGGCTAATGTGTGGGATTATTTGAATTAACTTTTCGCTTACCTACACTTAACCATGACATATTTGCTCCACTGGTATACTAATCAGATAATTTCAATGTGTACATTTAATCTCACTAAATATGTGTGTGTGTATAAAGAGAAAGAGGGAATTTTCTTTAAAATAATAAAATACTAAAAGAATTTGTCTTTAAAAAACTAGAGAAAAGGTGGCCAGAAACACACACACACACACACACACACACACACACACACACACACACACACATTTTCTAAAGTGTGACTAATTTAAAATGACTAAAAGAGTATGAAGAATATGAATATTATTCAAATACTAAGAACTAATTCATTTATTTTAAAAAGTCAAATAAAATATTTTCCCCTAAAGGGATGATAGGTACAGATGTAGATCTATGTTAAATTATATAGCAGTAGTTTATAAAGATATGTTGAAACAAGTTATTGACCCAACAATGTTTTATGTTTTGTAATAGTAAGAATATTTCCCTTAGTTTAATGAAAATCTTATTTAAATAGAAATAATCCTTGAGAAACTAATCATTTATATATTTTCATTCAAGTCCAAACGTTCATTATATAATTCTATTTAAGCCATGCTTTAAGTTGAATTTTTTAAAAGTCCGTGAGATATTTTTAATAGGAAAACTAGCGCTCTCCCAATAAAATCTAAAGAATAATTTTAATTTTTATAATCTCCATGAACAGGTCATTTCAGTGCAATGAATATACCAGCAGTGGTTGTGTGTAAGTTATTTTCGTGAAAGTCTTCAGCCAGAATAGTCGGTTTTATGTTAATAAAGTACTTTCTTGAGCAGAACCCCAAAAGGCTTCACAAATATTGTTTCATTAATCCCCCAACACTTAAGTGGCAGGTATGTGGCACAAATTACCCTCCCACTTTTTTATATAAATGAGCCAAAGATGGCCTCTGTGTAGGTTGTTTGGTTTCTTACTGCAGGCTAAAACCCATTAGTTTGAAAGCCCACCAACACCAGACTCCAACTTTCACACATCCAATTATTTAAAAAATAGCCTTGAAAAGCATATTTTTAGCCATTTAGAGCCTGCCTACTTTGCATACCTGTGAAACTTCACCCAGCATGTGCTGTCCATTGTTAAAACAGGACCTTAGAGTCCTAGGACCTTGGAGTTCTAAGGCCCCAGACTTCTAAGGCTCTTTGTAGCTCTCTGACTCAGAGACTCTCTGGCATGCTCCTGAGCAACTTCATTTACACATATAAGTGCTCTCTCCTATCCCTGTCTTCCCTGGGAGTTCCACTGCCTGTGTCTCCTTCTGGATGGTGGTCCCATCTTAAGTCTCTGAATGGTCTCATGGTCTCAGGGACTTCCCTTCTTACACAAACCTGCCTGAGTATTCCCCAGTAAAACTCATTGTGAGTTACTATCTCTTGTGGTCATACCTTTTTCCTTGATCAACCCCCAAGTCCCTTGAACCACTTACATACCTTTAGATGGAAATCAGGCATGGAAATCAGGTGGTTGTATAGTGAGCTGATAGCAGGCAATGAGTAACTTAGCCCTGAAACTATCCAGGCGTATTTCTCTTTTTAGGTTATTATTTTCCCTAATCTGCTTTATGATAATATATATCATCCTTGGAGTATGCTTGTCTAACATGTACTTTCACTGTTTCTACAGAGGTTTAATGGGTGGATACAGGATGTAACAAAGCATAGAAGACTACTTTTGACACTGGGATTTAGTTAATATTTATAATGGTGAATTTTTAAGAAGCAGTAAAATTAAGGTATGAGTTTGAATATCATACCAGAATAACCACAATGGTTATGGTTATACATGTAAATTTTCTTTATTTTCCCATGTCATTAGCACTGTATCTATAAAGAATAATTAGTAACATGAGGGAACTGGCATGGTGATTTTCCAAAATATACATTTTTCCATTTGTGGGCTAGTTTTATGTATGGGAATATCTCATAATAATAGAAGCGTAATTTGAGAGAAGTGGTTCTGGTTTGAGGGATTAAAGACAAATTGCAGAGAAAAGGACACACAGAATACAGTATATGCTGTAAACATTCTCGAGTCTGTAAGTCATAATTGTAGCAGCAGAGGTACAATCTTTATACCTTGATATAATCTTGGTATAATCTTTATATCTTGATATAATCTTTATATCATTGAAGAGTTGGGATCAAATATAAACTCTTGGCTCATTGAGTCCACAAATCATACCACAAATGAATGAGTAACGTGAAGAAAATAGGGAAGAAAAAAATAAGGACACTGGAGGAAAGTGAAGCCTCTAGCACTACAGCTACAACAAACATTAAACCCAGCAGAGCCTAGCTAGATTAACATAAACCTCACACTAAAGACCTATTTATCTCAGTTCCTATTATGTCATATAGTATGCCTTCATTTCAATAACAACAACTACAAAATACAAAGGATACTAAAGACAAGAAGAAAAAACACTAAAGTCTAAAAAGATGAAAAGATAAACCCTGCATCAGAACCAAACTTGGAAATGACACAGATTTTGGAATTATCAGTTAGGGGATTTAAAATAACCTTGATGAATACACTAAGAGCCTTAACAGAAAGAATGAACAACATTCAAGAACCAACATGTGATATAAGAAGTGGAAACTTTAAGAAAGAATTAAAAGGAATTATTAGAAATCAACAACACTGTCATAGAAATACCAGGGCACCTGGGTGGCTCAGTAGGTTAAGCATCTGATTCTTGATTTGGGCTCAGGTCATGATCTCACAGTTCCTGAGTTGGAGCCCCGTGTTGGACTCTGCTGACAGTCCAGAGCCTGCTTGGGATTCTCTGTCTCCCTCTCTCTCTCTGCCCCTCCCCTGCTCATTCTCTCTCTCTTTCTCTGTCTCTCAAAAATAGATACATAAACATTTAAAAAGAGAAAAGAAATGCAACATATCTTTGATATACTCATCAGTAGGGTGAACATGGACAAAGAAAGAGTAATTTTGCTTCAAAAGTAGGTCAGTAGAAATATTCCCAAGCTGACATACAAAGAGAAAAATTAATGAATAACAGAAAAGAACAAGAACTGTGGCACCTTTAACAAAATGTAGCATATGCATAATTGGAATACCAGAAGAAAAAGAGAGACAAAACAGAAAAGATATTTGAAGTAATAATGGCTGAGGATTTTGAAAAAATAATGACAGAAACCAAATCACTGATCCAAGAAGCTCTGAGAACAACAAACAGAATAAATGCTAATAAAACCCAACCAACTAATCAAATAACAACAAACTGCACTTAGGCATATCACATTAAAATGGTAGGAAACCATGGGGTGCCTGGGTGGCGCAGTCGGTTAAGCTTCCGACTTCAGCCAGGTTAAGATCTCGCAGGTCACGATCTCGCAGTCCGTGAGTTCGAGCCCCGCGTCAGGCTCTGGGCTGATGGCTCAGAGCCTGGAGCCTGTTTCTGATTCTGTGTCTCCCTCTCTCTCTGCCCCTCCCCGTTCATGCTCTGTCTCTCTCTGTCCCAAAAATAAATAAACGTTGAAAAAAAAAATTTAAAAAAAAATGGTAGGAAACCAAAAACAAAAAGGGAAAATCTTTAAAGAAGCCAAACGATAAATAATACATTCCTTATAGAGAAACAAAGATAAAATTATGAGAGATTTTTTTATTAGAAACCATGCAAGAAAGAATAAAATGGACTGAAACATTTAAAGTATTCAAAAACCAAAAAAAAACAAACAAAATCCACCAACTAAGAGTTCTGTATCCAGCAAAATTATTCTTCAAATGTAAAGTAGAAAAATGACTTTCTCAGCTAAACAGAAATAGAAGGAATTAAGAAATGTTAGACTTTTGGGGGAGCCTGGGTGGCTCAGTTGGTTAAGCATCTGACTTCTGCTCAGGTCATGATCTCACAGTTCAAGCCCCACATTGGGCTCTGTGCTGACAGCTCAGAGCCTAGAGCCTGCTTCAGATTGTGTGTCTCCCTCTCTCTCTGCCCCTCCCCTCCTCACGCTCTATCTCTCTGTCTCTGTGTGTCTCTCTCTTTCAAAATAAATAAACATTAAAAAAAAATTAGAAAAAGAAATGTTAGATTTTTTTTATTTTTTAGAGAGGCGGAACAGGTTAATAACACATCTATCTTAAAGAAAGTTAAAATGTCCCAGAAGGGATATTAAAGATTAAATTAAGGTTTAATAGATGACTAGAATGTGATAACGGTGGGGAAGGAATTGGGAAAACTGTATTATAAAGTAACTGCACTACTCATGAATTTGGAATTGGACTTATTTGAAAGTGGACCTAGATTAATTTTAAACAGATCTTGCAAATGGTAAAGCAATCTGTAAAAAGAATTAAAAATAAAGGATACTTGATATGTTCTGGTTGATAAAGTTACTTTCCATGGGATTATAGTTTAAAAATTCTGATACAACCATAAATCTGTTCTGAAATTTAAGAATTAAATAAATCATGGTGGATGGTGAGCCAAGTTTCTCACTGTTGGAATGGGAATTTACAGTAGAGGAAGCTAGAGTGGTCCATGTCGTTATGTGAATAGAATACAAGTTGATGATAGTTGTTAGAATTTATGTTTAGTTTAATAAAAATACAGATGGTTATATAAAGAATACTTACAGATCTGTGTGTATATCCAGAGGTTAGCATATACACACATATTTCCATTCTTTATCAGCTAAGAGATCCTAAATGAAATTACCTCACAGTTGCAAAGAGCACAACTTGCACCCAAATATTAGTTTCTGAAATCATTCTGCAATAAAATGAAGTAGAACTCCTTGGAGAAATAGCTTATTCTAGGACTGGAACAGGAAATATAAAATCTGGACCTGGAGCATCTTTTAGTACCAGAAAAATAAAGAAAGAAGTGCTCAAACAAAACAAAACAAAACAAAAACAAAAATAAAAAAACTTTCACATTGATGAAGGGCACAAGACCCAACTGAAAGAAGTCCCAGTGGCCAAAGTGGGAACAATTTGAGCAAAAAAATAAGTAAGGTAATATTGGATTATAAGTCAAAGTATACAAGAAATACCCATGAGTCTATACTGATCAAGTAATCAAGTAATAGTAAATACTATTTACTAGTAATCAAGTAATAGTAAAGTAATAGTAAATGGAAAAGAAAAGACAAATAATAGTGATCAAGTAATAGTAAATGGAAAAGAAAAGACAAATCATCCATGCAGCATTCTAAATAATTTCTGCAGAAACTCTACTCTTAGGGAGAACATGATTCTCCATATCAGTGTGGGCTGTGCACAATGACTTCCTTTCAAAGAGTACAGTGTGGGAATGGAGAAAAATAACAGTAACTCTCTAGTGGGAAACTTGACAAACTGTCAAACCTTCATCCAGATGACAAACCTTCATCCAGTGGGAAACATGACAAACTGTCAAACCTTCATCCATATGACAAACCTTCATCCAGATCAAGGTCTATATCAACAGTCATAAAACTTGATAGTATGTGCTCTTTGTATGATGTGATGGAAGTAGCACTAGCTATGATCTTCCTCCCAAAACCCATACCCCCAGTATACTCCTGAGAAAAAATTCAGACTAATTTTAATGGAAGGACATCCTACAATATGCCTGACCAGTATTCCTCAAAACAATAATCTCCAAAAAGTGCTCAAAATCACGGCAAGTCTGAGTAACTATCACAGCCAAGAGGGTGATATGACAACTAAATGTAATGTGGTGTGTTAGAGGAATTCAGGAACAAAAATAAGATATTAGGTAAAAACTAAGGAAATCTGGTAAATCCAGAACTTTAGTTAATAATAACCTGTCAGTATCAGTCATCTAATTATGACAAATATATTCCAACGTAAGATGTTAAAAATAGAAAAACTGCATGGGGTGGGGAGGTATATGGGAACTCTCTGTACTAACTTCTCATTTCTTTAATTCTAAAATTGTTCTAAGAATAATGTAGAAAATGGATATGTGCACTAAAGTTGTAATTAGGAAATTTGTGTATGTTTGTATTAGGATTCTCCAGAGAAACAGAATTGATAGGATTTATAGAGAGAGACAGAGACAGAGACAGAGACTGAGTTATAGGAATTAGATCATGTTGTTAAAGAGGCTAAGTCCCATGATCTGCCATCATGTGCAAGCTAGAGACCCAGGAAAGCTGGTGGTATAATTCATTCAGTCTGAGATTGAAGGCCCAGGAGTGTGGATATGGAGGACAGAGGAAAATGGATATCTTAGTTCAAGCAGACAGAACAAATTTACCCATCCTCTGCTTTTTTTGTTCTATTCAGCGCCTCAATGGATTCCCACTTGCATTGGAAAGAGCAGTCTTCCTTGCTCAGTCTACAGATTCAAATGCTAGTCTCTTCCAGAAACACACTCACAGACAGAAATAATGTTTTAGCAGTTATCTGGGCATTTTTAACCCATTCAAGTTGACATGTAAATTTAACTACTACACTTGTGGCCAAGAAAGACTATAATAAAAACACTAGAATGTTTTAATAGAAAAAAATTGTTAAACGAATTAAGGGTTGAAAGTAAAAATTACAGATTTTTTTTATTTTTAGATTTTTTAATACTGTTGTCATCTTCAATTTTCAATTGAAATTATGCATAAAAATAATAATATCTCTGATAAGATAATGGAATTATCTAATGGGTTGCCATAACAAGTGTTATAAGTAGCAGACAGAGTTAGATACTTTTTCAGAGCCATGCTTATTAAACAATATTGGAATCAATAGGACTGAAACTTTCATATTTTCTATAAAAATAATACATTTGGACAAAGATTTATGACACCCATTACATGAATTACCCATTACTAACCATGTTTCTCCAATTCACTGTGTACCTGTAGATGCATTCAAATATATTGAAAGAGAATTCCAATTTCAACCCACTGTTTTGAGGAATGCAGATAATTCTCATATGCAATTATTTCATGAACAATTATAAGTTCCGTTCAACATGATGAACTCGCCTCTTAAAAGAAAAGCTTATTGTAAATTGGTCCCTTAGATCTCCACTTAATTATTAGCAGGCTTTTAAAATAACTGTATTTTCTCTTCGTGCATAAAATGAGTGAAAATACCTGACTTTTTCACAAATGCTCATAGGTATTTCTTTAAAGTAAAGAATAGGCTTTGTTAGAGACCATGACCCCACTGGGAGGCTGTTCAAAGATATTCAGAATAGATAAAATTATGATTGTGTTCAGTAGATATGGCTTTAGTTATTTCAAAACAGTTATTTCTGTCACATAACAGTAGGAAAAGAGATACAAAAGTGGTTGGTTATGAACCTGATTTGCATGACTGTTCTTGCTATTACTTTTTATAAAGGTAAAGAAGTCAGTGGCTCATAATTAAAGAGATTTTTTTTAATTCTGTATTTCTTTCTAATACATTTTACATAGTGAAATAAAATTCATGTATTGAATGATTCAAGAGAAACCAAAATACTAGTGTTATTTCTTTGCAAATATGTTGTTTTGGTATCCTGTAAAGAGCCAAAGATGTATTTGAATTCCTTTCATTTTGTGGGGTGGGAAGCTTTAATTAGCAGGGGTTTGGTACAGGAGGGAGTGTTTGACTGAAGAACTTGGAGTTGTGAATAATTCCTACTTGGGACAGTGAGACTCATCTGAATTGCAGTTTGTAATTAGGACAATTAGCGCTTCTGAATACAAGTTAACATGGTAGAAACTACATACTACACTTGAGCAAGAAAGTTCCAAAGAATGGTATGAGTCTTGAGTCTGAGTCATTTTTCAGGGCTACTGAGGGTTCTAGCCTCTTTATACTTGAGATAGAGGGAAGGTCTATTTCAACCTTGAGTGAATGACAAGTTCTTAAAAGCTCCTAAATGATCAGGACAGAACCTATGGACGGTTAGCTATTGCCCTGCTAATCCAATGTGTCTTATTCTCTGCCCAGGATCTTCAGAGCCATGAAAAATGTGTATACTGAATACTTAGGCTTGGGATAATTACAATTTGAATGTAATCTTTTGATTCAGATCAGACCAGCCATATTGCACCCTCCGATGAAAAATATCCCTTCCTCTGTAACTGTTAAGGCACTTTTCTGTGGGAACAAGAAATTAACATTATGGTGAAATGTTGTTAAATATTTAAAGTAGCACAAAATTTAGAACTGAAATTTTGTAGTTTATATTTTTATGTGCTGTCATATTATAGTCTGGTGTTACAGTTTATTTGATCAAGAAAGATAAGTATAATTCTAGTTGGTTAGAATAATGAAGACTAACTTAACTTGGATTTTTCAATATTAAGCCCTGTACTGTCAATTCAAAGGTTTCTGAGAAGCAACATTAGAAAGTATTAATACAGGCTTAAAGGACCTGGAAGTACCATACCATGGGTGCCATGTTGTCACTTTTGGAGTAGGGACAAGAATGAAGGAAATGGAACTATGTCTAAATTCTTGGTTTGGAATTTTATTATCTTGACACTGTTTTTTCAGGAAGGACTTCTATAATCCTATATCCTTGAATCTGTAAGATTTTCATTCCTTTCTTCCTTCCTCTTCCTCTTCCCCTTCCCTTCCCTTCCCTTCCCTTCCCTTCCCTTCCCTTCCCTTCCCTTCCCTTCCCTTTTTTTCATTCCCCTCCCTCCCGTCCTCTTTTCCTTCCTTCTTTCCTTTGTATTACTTTTATACATGAATAATTTTTTAGAGTAAATAATTTTGTCATGTACATCTCCCAGGCCTGCCATGACAGAAGTCCTCTTATACAAAGAAGTTTATTGGAATTTACATGTACTTTCAGTATATGGCTCAGAGAGAATCTTTCCTCCAACCTTGCCTATGTAAAGTGACTTTCAGTTTTATATAGCTTTCATTTATTTCTTTTAGATAATTTCATCAGTGGAATTGATGTTTCAAAAAACATTCTCCTGTTTACCAAATTGCTCTGAAAAGTTGTATTGAAGTAAAGTTTCACAGTTACAAGTGAAGCTGTCTACTGCCACTTTTATTAACTGAAGAAAGTAAAATTTTAGTAAGTTAGGTGGGAGAATTACTTGATTTTTAATGAAGTATTCTTATTTCTGGGGTGCTGGGTGGTTCAGTTGTTTAAGCATCTGGCTTCAGCTCAGGTCATGATCTCACAGTTTGTGAGTTGGAGCCCCATGTCTGGCTTTGTGCTGACAGCTCGGAGCCTGGACCCTGCTTTGGATTCTCTCTCTCTCTTTCTCTCTCTCTGCCCCTCCCCCTCTCTCACTCTCTCTCTGTCTCTCTCAAAATAAATAAAACACTAAAAAATTTAAAAATAGGAAATATTATTTCTAGCAAAGGTAAATACTGAGTTACATTTTAACTGAATTTGTATTTCTTCTTTTGTGAATTACTTTTGCCCATTTCTGTATTGAAGTCAGCCATACATACTATGCCTGAATGGTCTGCTTCTGGGTTTTAGGAAGAATGATAGCAGTTTTTCAAAAATGTGTAAATTCTGAAATAGTTTAATGTGAAAGTGAAGAAAATTTATGGCTTTGTATATAGGATTACCAATATCCTTTGCTAAAATATTTATATATATCTGGTAAATAAATATAATTTGCTAAGTATAAATATTTTCTGCATTTAGACTTTGTTGTATGAGAATCTAAAATAGAGAATCTTTATGAGTAGTGACAAGTGTAGAATTGTCAAGCCTAGACTATTACATCCAGATCTCAGCTGTTCACTGGTAATGGTTCAAAACTACCCCATATTTTCAGAGAATTACCCTTGACTGATAGAGGCCATCTCACTAGGAAACTTACACCACCACCTCTTCCCTAGGGACTGGCCTTCAGTCCATGATTTAAAAAAAAGAAATTTTAAGAGTTCCACCCTCCAGGGGCGCCTGGGTGGCGCAGTCGGTTAAGCGTCCGACTCAGCCAGGTCACGATCTCGCGGTCGGTCCGTGAGTTCCAGCCCTGCGTCGGGCTCTGGGCTGATGGCTCAGAGCCTGGAGCCTGTTTCCGATTCTGTGTCTCCCTCTCTCTCTGCCCCTCGCCCGTTCATGCTCTGTCTCTCTCTGTCCCCAAAATAAATAAACGTTGAAAAAAAAAAATTTTTTTTAAAAATAAAAAAAAAGAGTTCCACCCTCTGACCTAAGGGAGGGACAGTCTTGTGGAATAACAAATAGTCCAGAGGCTTTCCCCTGTAGATAAGAACATCTTTGTTCTTCTTTGACCATTCCCTATCCTGCTTCAATTCTTTCGTTAGAGAGCACTTCCCTCCTCCCCCAATTCAAGCACCCCTTGACCTGTCTCAGGTCCTGCTTCTAGTGAACTTGTTCTAAGAGTCCAGCTTACTATGTATTTTCTGAATAAAATAAAATAAACAACAATAAAAACAAACAAACAAAACTTAGAGACACTTAGAGAGGGTATTATTAATAGTGTTAAAATATGGCTTTAAAAAAGAGTAAAATCATGACTCTCATACTGGTACAACATTGAAACTGTTAGAGATTTTATTAACTCATGAGGGATCCTCACTGATAATGTAACTGATTCAAAAAGGAATGCAAAGAAGAGACACATTTACAAATCAGGAATGTTGAATATGTAAAAGAAGGCAATTTTTTTCTTTGGAGAGTAAGAAGTTAGTTAATTGAAAATCTACTGGTCGTAACGGAATTTGAATGTCATAGGAACAATTTTGCTTGGCTGTCTCTTGCCACTACAGAGTTAATTATAAAATAGAGCAAAGGCAATGGAAGACTAGAATCAGATACATAGCCTGGAAGAATGTCCTCTAGTAACTTCCAAGGGAGTCAATAAATCACATATCTTTATAAGAGCAAATAATTAGTGACTAGGCTCACATGTATACATTTATTTATTCAAGATTTATAGCTAGTACTCTTATTCTTAACGCTTTTTTTCTATTCTTCCATTTTCTTTTCAGTTTTCATCAATATATTGTAGGGAAGACTCACATCAAGGAAAAGCTTATCATCTGACTAGACATCTGCCTAAGAGTAAAATTGTACTGGGGAAAGTTGGTTTATACATACAGTAAATAGAGTATAGACATCATTTGAATAGAAATTAAGTGACTTAACTATGAGTCTTTTTTTTTTTTAACTATGAGTTTCTTGAGGAATAGCTTTATACAGTTAAGTAATCTCAGACGTGTATAGTAATCAGAATACAGCATCATCAATATTTATTAAAATAAATTGAATTTGGAAAATGATGAGGGCATTCAGTGAAACAGTGGGTTTCTGACTTCTCCAGTTTCACCTTTGCCATTTTCAAAGCACCCATGACTTTTTAGTGAGTTTATCTGATAACAAGCTTCTCTCTTTCAGTGTGCTATAAATGCCTCCATTGCAGGAGCTTGATTTATTTATCACAGTAGTTCCAATGACTAGTACTGAGTCTGTCACAAGACTTTCTATATAGAAATATATATATATATATTGATTGAAATTTTGCCTGTTTGGCAGTTCTACATAGGAGTGGATGTGCTTAGATTTAAACTATACATTAAATATTAATAACTGCCCTTTTTACTCTTGCCCTTTTGTACTTAGAGAAGCATTTTAAATGTGATCTCCCTCTGCCTTTCCTCTTTCTCTCTCTCTGTCTCTGTCTCTGTCTCTCTCTCTCTCATACACACACACACACACACACACACACACATCCAGGGAAGTACACATTCAGTCCTATTGATAGTTACCCTAGATACTTAATATAATAGTCAAAACTGAGATGGGGCACCTGGGTAGCTCAATCGGTTAAGCTTCTGACTTCAGCTCAGGTCATGATCTCACAGTTTATGAGTTAGAGCAGGCTCTGTGCTGACAGTTCTGAGCCTGGAACCTGCTTTGGATTCTGTGTCTCCCTCTCTCTCTCTCTCTCTCTCTCTCTATTCCCCTGCCTGTGCTCTGTCTCTCTCTCCCTCTTTAAAATTAATAAACATTAAAAAATTTTAAAAAGATAAAACTTTCCCATTGTTCTGAAGATAAGTCAATAATATTTATGTCACAATCTACAAAGAGTTTCCTTTTCTTTTGTGTGCTATACATGTAAATCTGGAAGTACTTTATGTTAATTCCAAAGAGAAAGCAAGTTTTATAATGCATGAAAGATAAAGTAAGTTACATATTGCATTTGTGGAAATGTAATGATAAATGTGACAAACACTATTAATTACCCTCATACAAATATGTGCTCAATTTGATTTTATGTAACACTGGTAAATTAGATTAAACAAATGAAAATATTTAGGGATTTTTGACACCAATCCATGAACTTCAACTAAAAATTATCATCTTTTAAATTTACAGCTACCACAAAAACCGAGTGAACTATTCAACACTGTATATCTAATTATATCAATCTCTTCCCAGTGATGTTTGTGTGTCACAGAATTATTGTGGTTATTTTAAATCATGTTTTTAAATGATAATATTTTAAGGTATAATTTTCATACAGCATGCTTAATCCTTTCTTAGTGTAAAGTTTTGTGAGTATTGATAAATGCATACAGTTCTGTAACCACTACAACAATCAAAATAAAGGAAAACCCACCAACCCAACAAATTCCACTGTGCTCCTTTGTATAATTACTTAACCTCATGAATGTTCATGAGAATATAAGGGAATTGGAACCGTTACACATTTCCTCCCAGCAATTCCATTCCTAGGTAAATTCCCAAGGGAATTAAAAATATATGTTAACACCAAAATATTATACATGAATGCTCTTAATAGCATTATTCGTTATACCCCCAAAATAAAAACAACCCAATGCATATTAAGTGATGAATGGATAAACAAGGTGTGATATATCCATACAATGAAATATTATTCAGCCATAGAAGGGAATGTAGTATTGATAAATATGTCAAACAGATGAACCTTGAAAACATTATGCTAAATTAAAGAAGCTAGATGAAAGAAAAAAATTCACATATTTTATGATTTCATTTATACAAAATGTCGGTAATAAGCAAATCCTTAGGGACAGAAAGTGATGGCCAATTGCTAACTGGAGAGAAGATTGTGGAATGGTGCTGATATGGGGCTTCTTTAAGGCGTGATAAAAATGTTCTAGAATTAGATATTAGTAAATATTGCACAACCTTGTGAGTATAACTACTGAGTTGTACACTTTAAAAAAGTTGATTGTATGGTTGTGTGAATTATATCACAAAAAAGAAAAAACAGCTATAGAGACTAGGAAAAGGTCAATGTTTTCCAGTTTTTGGTGGGTGGAAAGTGGTTAACTGCAGAAGAACAATGGAGACATTTTAGGGCAAAGGGAGAATTATCTATAGTTTTGGGGTGGTAAATACATGACTATGCATTTGTTGGAAACTCATAGAAGCATGCATCACAAATAGTGAAATTTAATGTGTACAAACAACAGTAACAAAATCAACCAGGAGGTTGGGGATCCTATGATAGGATGTATACTATGAGAAATGAATTTCACTACATTATAAGTACATGGACATAACCACCCTTAAATGGTTCAAGGGGGAAAAAAAGGAGCTGGCCTAAGTAATATTACAAAATAAATTGTTTTGAATGGAATCTGTAAGACTGAAGACAAAGTGAATTGTGCATAATAAACACTGTACTCATATTGTAAATTAGTTTCCTATAGCCATACAGTTTTAACATCCTGAAACTCCTTTCCTTGTGTATTTGATTGAACAAATGTGTAAATATATGGTTTATGATGGGAGCAAGCTTCTCACTGTTAGCATGGAAGTTGCAGATAAGCAAGAAGGGAAGGCTAGAATAAACTATTAATTAGAATTGAAGACAATATGAATTTATGGTTAGTTTAATATAAATGCAATTATAGATATGCATGGATTGACCTATGTAAATATATTACTAACTCTGTCTGCTGAGAAGACCTTGAATCAATTACATGCCAGTAACAAAGGCATACCTTGTCCCCACATCTAGGCACTAAATACCATTCTTCATTTACTAGAACCAGGACATCTGTGAGAAATGGTTGACTATACAGCAGGGACAGGGCAAATACAAAATGGATCTGGAGCATCTTGCATTATGCTGGAACATAAGGAAGTGATCAAAAAGCAAAAGGATGAGAGTGTGTTAAGGGACAAAGGAGCCAACTTAAAATAGTTGACATAAAATGGATGGCCAAATCTGGAGCAAAAAAAGAACATATCGTTAAGTTACAAACCCAAGTATAAAATAAATACAAATTGATATAAATTATTGAATAAATAAACAGTAAGGAAGAAACATATTTCTTACAGGGGAATTCCAAATAATATAAGTAAGGTAATCCCCCTCCCAAAGGAGCTTAAAATCTCCCTCTTCAGACTGTGACTTGCTTCCAAATCATAAGAGTATTGAAAGGGCACTCTATAGGACTCAAAAGAGAAGTCTTGAAAGAGCTGGCAAACACTACTTTAGCCAAGTGATGAATGTTAACATAACAAATGATGTCATGTGGATATCCTATAACTCCTAATTCAGTGTGATGAGAAGATGACTTTGGGTAGAGTTCTTTTCAGAAAACATAACCACACCTTAATCATGAGAAAAACACCAAACATACGCAACTTGAGAGATACACTACAAAAGATCTGAATCTGAGTCATCAAAATTGTTAAGGTCATGAAGAACAAGGAAAGTTGGAGAAACTATCACAGACTGGAGGAGACTAAAGACATGACAAGTAAATGCAATGCGGTAATCTGTACTGTAATCTCAGAGCAGAAAAGAGCATTACTGTACTGTAATCTCAGAACAGAAAAGAGCATTAATGTAATAACTCATTAAGATTTGAAAACAATTTGGAGTTTTAGTTCATTTTTAAAAAGTGCAATCAAAATAAGAATTTAGACTTGAGTTTGGTGTCTTGCCTTTAAAAATGTACAAACAGACAATACTTTTAGTCCAAAAAACATTTTTGTGTTAAAGTGGTTAATTCTCACATAATGACAGTTATTACCCAGAAGACAAAGTTAATCATATGTTTTATCAAATCTGTTATTTTCTTGACGTGTTCATCTCTAATGGTAATTAAATAATACTTCATTGAAATGGTGAAATGCATCAACTTGAAGAAATGCAAAAAAAATTTATAGTGAATTCACTTAAAAATAATTAGCAGATGAGTTACCTCAAATATATTTATGTCACTATCTATATCTGTTTGTTTGTTTAAAACCTGTCCTTTTTTCCAATCTAAAAGACTTGAAATTTCAAAGAAGTATACATGTTAAATCCTAGGCATTAATTTTAAGTCAAAATCAATCTTCTTATTGTAAGAGGGTTAATAGCACAATGTGAATGTTTTTGTATTGAAAAATCCCATAGAATTACAGAATTTTAAAATACATTAAAATGAGCACAATTGCAAAATGCCAGTTAATAGTGAAGAATAGTAATGCAATATTGTACACATAAAATTTAATTCTTTACAAATATGTTTTTTCACCTTTTATCAATATAAATTTATTTAGTTATGATTGCTCAGTATGAAAGACCAGTTTTTTTTTTCTTTTTTTGGAAAAAACCAATACTCTCACTTTTATCTGTAAATAGTAGATTATTGTTGGTTGATTTTACTTCTTTCAATACTATGAAGAATAATTATGGAATTCAATATGTTGAACTCAAAATTAATACTCCCACCTAAGGTGGAAGCCATCACCACCATTAAGAGAAGTTTTAAAATGCAGGTTTAACCTTTACTGAATGTCCAAGTCAAGAAGCTATTGAAGAAGTACATTGAATGTTGTCTGAAAAAGTAAAACAAAAGAAAGGTAAGGTTTTTGCAAAAATAAGTTTTCCAATGACTTCTTGCTTCTCTTAATATGGATAGGACTAATCACTCTCCCATTTTTGATTGTCCATGTCAATCCAAGCAATCTTCAGTTTCCCAATTCTCACTTCTCTGTGTCTCTGTTAACCTCTTTGTTGGCATTTTGGTTTGTTTGTTTTATAATAAAAAGTATAATACCTTTAGAATTAATCTTAACAGCCAGGCAACTCTATTTTAACTTTTACCATGGGATCCGACTGCTTGTATTTAAAATTTTCTACTTATGAAATGGGTGAATAAATTAAAAAATTATGGAAAATTATATGCATGACCAAAGAATCTATATATCAAGTAATTTTTCACTAGTAATATTTTTGTAGGATGCTTCTCAACCCATTAAATCAATTTAAAATGTAGCATTAATAGAATAACTTGTTTTCTAAAATTGTACCTATTCTCAAGGATTGTAGAATTTTCAAACATTAAACTACTTGATAATTGAATAGAATGTACTAGTTACAATTAACTGTGATGTCTTTTCATTGAATAACTTTTGACAAATGTTATAAATACATTGCATTCCCTTTTGCTTCTAGTCTCCATATTTTTTGTTGCCCACTAGTTATTATTATAACTGTCAAAGCAATTATTTTCACTGCTTTTATCCCTAGAACAACAACAAAAAAGGTAGGATTAAATACATCTATGTGTTTGACAAGTCCTTTACAGAGTGTATTCTTTTTAATAATTTGCTCTTATATATACATATATATGTATGGATATACAAATATATAATCATATACCTATCATTTTGTTTTTAATAATATGTGGTTTTTATAATGTCAGTAAATTAATTAGCTTAATCTGTGTTTCCTATGCCAAAAAATGCTCAACCCTTTCCTAAATAAACAGTTTTAGATACCTTATATCATAATTAATTTTTACATATTAATTATTTGCACACTTAAACACTTAATCACTTAATTTTTTTTTCAAATTTTTTTTTTCAACGTTTATTTATTTTTGGGACAGAGAGAGACAGAGCATGAACGGGGGAGGGGCAGAGAGAGAGGGAGACACAGAATCGGAAACAGGCTCCAGGCTCTGAGCCATCAGCCCAGAGCCCGACGCGGGGCTCGAACTCATGGACCGCGAGATCGTGACCTGGCTGAAGTCGGACGCTTAACCGACTGCGCCACCCAGGCGCCCCTTAATTTTTTTTTTTTCAGTAAACCTACTGGTTTTAATTGATTGTCCTTTTATCATTGTGGAATTCTAATTTCATTTTCCTTAAAAAATCTCTAGAAATTTTCTTTTAAAGTTTAAAATTTCCTAAGGTAGTACTTTTACCTTATATCTGGGGATAATAAAGAGATACATGCCCAGATTTAAGTTATTCCTCAGTTTTCCTTTTGAACTATTTACATAAATAGGGATGCTCATTTATATACTAACAAAAATAACACAAAAACATACACAAACACAAATATGTATGGCATTTATTTCTGTAACATATGTTCATTCTCCATGGTTTATCTGTTTGGAGTTTAAGCGCTTAATATCATCTATTGAGAAGATACTAATATGTTAGCTTGGAAGATGAAGTTTCCCAGGAGCATGTGCCATGTAAAATAATCTCGAATTTGTGTAAAAGCTAAGGTGACTATGAAAGAAAAGAGATAGTGTAAACCAAAGTACAGAGAGCATATTCAGAGAACAAAGTAATTCAATTTTAAACAAACAAAAGAATTGAAAAGGTAAATAATTTAAGAGTAAGTTGGCATGAAGAAGAAAAGCATGATGAACTGAACACAATCTTACTTCTTTCCTCTTGTGTTTGCATTAAATCATAGTAATAGTGTCAAAAACATAAATTCATAGGAGAGGAATAAAATATTTTTGGAAACTGGGAATATGGTATTTCAACTGACTTAATGGAGTAGAAGTAGCTGAAAGCTAAGTCTCAGCATAGGAAATAAACAAAGCCAACAGCAGGAACTTGAACTTTGTCACATAACCCAGAAAAAGAGCAGGCATTCTGAACGTAGAAGTGCTAACTGGTATTAAACAGACATATTGTGTAAAGTAACTATTTCAATGATATTCTCTTGCTTAGCCAGGAAGCAGTTCTGGCAAAGACCAGATTTTATCTGTAAAGGTCTAACCAGAGAGAGGGACTCAACTCTGGGACATTGGAAACTATGACTGTTTGGATATTGAACTTTGTATGGACTGAGAGATCCCAAGTCCTTTTCCTCTTTCTTGTGTAATAGGATACCTAAAATTCATAGAAAGATTTTTTAAAGTATAATAGTAGAGTAAGAAATTAGATTAGAAAAATGATTGTTATTGTAACATTTATAATTGATACAAAATGTGTTTAGCCCAGCAAATCCAGGAAGAAACTAAGGTGTCTATGGGGAGAGGAAAACAACAAATCAAAAACTAGAGGCCAATATCTCTGATGAACATAGAGCAAAACTCCTCAACAAAATATAAGTAAAATGAATACAATAATACATTAAAAAATCATTTACCACTATCAAGTGGGATTTATTCCTGGATGCAAAGATGGTTCATTATTTGCAAATCAATCAGTGTAATGCATCACATAAATAAGAGAAAGTATAAAAACCATATGATCATTTCAATAGATGCAAAAAATGCATTTGAAAAGTATAGCATCCATTCATGATAAAAACCCTCAATGAATTAAGTTAGAAGGAACATACTGCAACATAATAAAGGCCATATATGAAAACCCCACAGCTAGCATCATGCTCAAAAGCTCTCAGGTGTTTTCTGTAAGAACAGGAACAAGGCAGGGATGTCCACTCTCATCACCTTTATGCACATAGTACTGGAAGTACTAGCCACTGAAATCAGGCAAGAAAAAAAATAAATCCATCTAAATTGGTAAGGAAGAAGTAAAACCTTCACTATTTGCTGATGACATGATACTATATATATATAGAAAACCCTAAATATATCACCAAAAACTACTAGACCGGAAAAATGAAGTCCATAAAGTCACAGGACACAAAATCAACGTAAGAAATCTGTCACATTTCTATACACTAATAATGAAGCAGAAGAAAGAAAAATTAAGAAAACAATCCCATTAACAATTGCATCAAAAATAATACAATACCTAGGAATAAACTTAACCAAGGAGGTGAAAGACCTGTACTCTGAAAACTATAAGACACTGATGAAAGTGCAGATGACACAAATGGGAAGATATTCTACACTCATGGATTGGGAGAACAAATATTGTTAAAATCTCCATACTACGCAAAACATCTACAGATATAATGCAATCCATATCTAAATACCACCAGCATTTTTCACAGAACTAGAACAAATTATCCTAAAATTTGTATGGAACCACAAAATACCCTGAATAGCCAAAGCAATCTTGAGAAGGAATAAAACTGGAGGTATCACAGTCCCAGATATCAAGCTATCCTACAAAGCTGTAGTAAGCAAAACAGTGGGGTACTTGTACAAAAGTAGACACATAGATCAAGGGAACAGAATAGTGAGCCCAGAAATAAGCCCATGATTATATGGTTAATTAATCTATGACAAAGGAGGCAAGAATATGGAATGGGACAAAATCTCTTCAACAAATGGTGTTGGGAAAACTGGACAGCTATATGCAAAAAAACCAAAATAGATAATTTTCTCATACCACATGCAAAAATAAAATTAAATGTATTAAAGACATAAATGTGGCCTGAAACTCTAAAATTCCTAGAAGAAAACATAGGCAGTAATCTCTTTGACATTGCCATAGAAATTTTTCCAGATATGTCTTCTGAGACAAGGGAAATTGAAACAAAAAATATGCCATTGAGACTACAACAAATACAAAGCTTCTGCACAGGGAGAAAAATCAACAAAATTAAAAGGTGACCCACCAATGGGAAAAGATATTTGCAAATTATATGTCTCATAAGGGGTTAATATTCAAAATATATAGAGAATTATATAACTCAACAGCAAAAAACCCCAAATAATCCAATTAAAAATGGACAGAAGACATAAACAGACATTTCCTCAAAGAAGACATACGGGTGTCCAACAGACACATGAAAAGATGCTCAATAACTCATCAGCATGGAAATGTAAATAAAAAATGAGTTATCACTTTACCCATGTCAGAATGGCTAACATAAAAAAAACCCCCAAGAAATAACAAGTGTTGTCAAGGATGTGGAGAAAAAAGCACCCTACTGCACTCTTGGTGGGAATACAAATGGGAAAACAGTGTGAAGGTTTCTCGAAAAAATAAAAATAGAAATACTGTATGATCCAGTAATTCTACTACTGGATATTTACTCAAAGAAAATTAAAACACGAGTTTAAAAAGATACAGGTGCTTCTAGATTTATTGCTGCATTACCTACAATAGTCAAGATATAGAAGCAGCCCAAGTGTCCGTCGATAGATGAATGGATAAAGAACTGGTACACACACACACACACACACTCACACACTGAAATACTACTCAGCCAGCTGTTAAAAATGAATGAAACATTGCCATTTGTAACAACGTGGATGGATTTAGATGCTATAATAATAAATGAAATAAGTCACAGAAAGATAAATACAATATGATTTTCCTCGTGTGGAATATAAGAAGCAAAACAAAGAAACAAAAGAGACAACCAAAAAACAGACTCCTAAATATAGAGAACTAGTGGTTGCCAGAATGGAGGTGGGTAGAGAGATAGGTTTGAAAAGAAAACAAACAACAACAAAAAAAAGAATTGGGACTTTTGGGGAAGATATCATTCTCCAAAACTCAGTTCTGGAAACACTTCTTATCCCTGTATACTCTGGTCAAGAGTGACTTCCTCATGATTTAAAAATGTAAATTTTCATCTATTAATGGCCTTCTCTCTAAAGGTCCAGAAACACAAAAAATGTTTAAAAATTTTCACCATTTTAAGTGTTTTAAACTTTATAGTGCAATGATATTGAATACATTAATATTGCTGTGCAACCCTAACTACCATCATTCTCCGGAACTCTTTCTTCTTCTTAAAGTGAACCTCTCTACCCCTTAAACAAAACAACTTCACAGTTTCCCCTCTTCTTGGACACAAGCAGCCACCATTCTACTTTCTATGTCTAAAAATTTGACTATTTTAGGTACTTCATATAAGTTAGAATCATCAATATTTGTCATTTTGTGACATTTTGTGGCCTTTTGTTTACTTATTCTGTTTTGTTTTAGTTGTATGTTACGAGAATGTAAAATACAATATTCAATCATTTATTCATTCATTCAACAAATATTTATTTAATGACCATTCTGTATTGAGCCCTGTTCTGAGTGCTGGTGATACAGCTTGAATGGCACTTATAGATAAATACATACATATATATTCAGTATGAATAAACATATATTCAATGATCAGTATGAGTTCTGTGAAGAAAAAAAAGATGAAATCAAGGAACAAACAAATGTTACTTAACAAGGGTTATATACCCACCTGAGAAAATGTATTACTTATTATTATCTCTCAACTCATTTTAAAATATAGGACCCTAAAACAACAATGACATATTTTACTTAAAATTTTTTGGTTTGATAATTTGATTGAGGATTAGCTGGGTGTTTTTGTAATCTCAGCCTCACTGATGCATCTGTGATCAGTTGCTAAAGTGACTGGTTTGGGATGATCTCAGTTGGGATGGCTTTTCTTTGTTCCATGTCACCTCTTATTCTCAAAGAGAGAAATCTGAACTTCTTTACATGAAAGAACCCTTTTAAGAAACTGAGCCACAGTGCTCTAAACCTTTTAAATCTTAGTCTAGGAAGAGGCATAAATGTCACTTTTGCTGCATTCTATTAGTCAAAACAAGTCACAGGACCAGCCCTCTTAAAATGGCTGCAAAAGCATATCGTAAAGCAGCAGGGTTTTATAGGAAAGAGAATAATTGATGCCATTTTAAAACAACATTCGAGCAGAGAGTTGAATAGAGTGAAGGATAAAGATAAAGGAAAATATCATTGGAGATGTGTTTCTAGTAGAGGAAGTAAGTGGCACAAATTCTGAACGTATAAGAAGGCTTGGTATGTTCTAGAAACAGAAAAACAGTCTAATACTCAATATTCCAGCTGGAGCTAGAACATGAGGAAAATAATTGCAGGAGATAAAGTCAAAAGTCAAAGAAGTAGCCATGGAGATACCTTGGTAGGACCATTTAGGTTATGTTGAAAAATTTGGAATTTAAATTTTACTAAACATTTCTGAGGTCCTCTTGTTTTCAGAGTTGATACCATTTTTATTAATATACTCTATTTAGCCTATGTTTTAACATTATGTTAAAAATGAGCTATATTGGGGCACCTGGGTGGCTCGGTTGAGTGGTCAAATCTTGATTTCAATTCAGGTCATGATCCCAGGATTGAGGGATTGAGCCCTGTGTCGGGCTCCACGCTGAGCATGGAGCCTGCTTAAGATTCTCTCTCTCCCTCTTTGGCTTCCCCACTCACATGCATGCTCGCTCTCTCTCTCTCTCTCTCTCTCTCTCTCTCTCTCTCAAATAAAAAAAAAGAGCTATACTACTTTGATATAATATAAACCATAAGATGTTCACTTTGAATGACGTTTTAAATACTATAATTATAGTTTAACTAGAAATATAAAGTCATGTCTTTCGATTACAATCATGGTTTACTTATATAAAATACACTTTTATAGTATAGATTTCCAAATTTATAATCATTACAGATCTAAATATAGAGTTGAATAGCCTGCATTTTTAAGTTTCTACTTGTTAAAAGGCTAGGAAAACTCTAGAGTGTGAACCAGAATTGACTAAGTTGAACTACACAGTCTCCACACAGTACAGATGCTTCAGTACAGGCTTCAATGATGCTCCCTTTCTTCCCCTATTTTAATGTGTTTCTCATGCTATCCCATCCCTGAGCTACGTGTGAGGTTTGGGTAGCTACTCTGTTTCTTATAGGCATTAATCATAGTCTCACATATCGTCCATATATTTTAAACACAAAAATTTGTGTGAATAGAGGGTCATTGTGGTGTAAGGCAGAGTGGCATCACAGAAAAGAAATGCAGATTTTGTTAGACAATCTAAGATTTAATCCCAAAATAATATACCACTGGGTTAAATTCACTGCGTGCTTAAATTCACAAGGTCATATTATGTCACAGTAGTCAGAGCCTCTTCTCTTCCACCCTTTCTATCACTTTCTCTGCATTTCTCCAGAGATTGCTGTCTGCTTGATACTCCGCATTGATGAGGTCTGTTAAAATGATAAAATTTCACGTTTTTGACTTTTATGTATAGGAAATGAAAAAACTGTTTAACAGTTCCCATCAAAGAAAACCTGGTGTAATGCCTACTTTGTTTTTCTGATGGCCAGTACTATGAAAACTACAAAGTTGCCAGAATAACATATAAATTGGAATTGAAGGAAATGGTCAGTAATTATATATTCAAGTATTATTCAGTCAAGATAACTGTCAATGCAAGTGCTATATACCTGAGGATTCTTTTATTAATATGCTCTTTGGAAATAAGTGAACGTCACCCAAATGAAGACAGCCTGTTCAGAGGTTGCTATGATCAACTCAGTTTGGCAGAGACTCAAAGATGAGCAGTGCAGTGGGAATGTCTTATAGTGAAACAATGGAAGTCTCCATGAATACGCTAATTGGAAGTCATTTTCATGAGGTTGCTTGAGGTTTAGCTAACTAACAGGGCATTTTATGTAATTGTTTTGGGGAACATATTTGATATTCTCTGGTTGGTCCTAAGTCAGAGGTAGAGGCAAAAGTAGATACGTTGGTAGTCATAACCAAGCCCTACACATTCTGGGCCAATTGATGCAGAGGTTGTAGATTGGCTTCATGGACTTTTGTAGGTTAGAGTTCTCTTGCCGTATGTGGTCTGGCCATTGTCTATCCATATAGTCATTCTCTCAGCTCTGTAGCCTATTATTTCAAATTCAAGTTACAATTGAGCTAAAGTAATGATATAATGTAACATAATGTAATATAAAGTAATATTATTGGTCACTTTCTAAGTTTTAAATGAAATACTTTTTAGAACACTTAAATAAAAATTACATCTTAAGATTGCATCAGAAGTTTGTTATCTTTTTTTTTAAATTTTTTTTCAATGTTTTTTATTTATTTTTGGGACAGAGAGAGAGAGAGCATGAACGGGGGAGGGGCAGAGAGAGAGGGAGACACAGAATCGGAAACAGGCTCCAGGCTCCGAGCCATCCGCCCAGAGCCTGACGCGGGGCTCGAACTCAGGGACCGCGAGATCGTGACCTGGCTGAAGTCGGACGCTTAACCGACGGCGCCACCCAGGCGCCCCCAGAAGTTTGTTATCTTAATGGAAATCATACTCCCTTCATATATATTTCTAAATAATTTTCTTAGGTCTCTATTCACCATGTGGTCAAAATAATTCGAGAGAAATGATATCAGCAAGATGTCAGAATAGAAAGCCACAGATTCTCTCCATTTCCTGTGCCCCCTGACTCTGGGACACTGACTCAACAACAATACGTAGACCAATTCCCTTTGTGAGAAATCCAGAAACTAGAGAAGAGGCTCCCGTACCCCAGGAATTAACCACATTAAAGCTAGTAGGAAAATTCATGACCCTCACCATAGTCCATCCCTCTTAGCTCAGTGCAGTGCCATAGGCAGGAAACCCTCAGCTCCTGGCTTCTTTTCAGGAAGGGAAAGAGAAAACTGAACTATACGTTCAATATTTTGACTTTCCACAAGTTTCTCAAAGGACTTGCTTATATCTTGCCTGAATGAAAGTGCTGAAAAGAAAGCGCTAAATTGGGGTCTGCTGAGAACCAGCATTTAGACTAGCATGTAGTCACTTTCCAAGTCCCCTCCTCTTTGCTTAGTGTGAAACGAGTGGGAGAGGTTTTCTCCCAGGTCTCCCTAAAGGGGGGAAAAGTTGGAGCACACATCCAGTGTTTTAGCTCTTCAGGGAATAATTTATCTTGCTCATCTTGGAGCACCAAGGGGATTTAACTTACTCTACATACCTGGGAGGCACTGAGAACAAAAGAGAGCTGGGTGGCTTGCTGCTGCTCCAGAAGACTCGCAGTACAGCAGACACAGGCCAGTACAGATCAACAGCCTCTCCCTTGAGAGAGGGCAAGGGTAGGAAAGAATAGAAAAGCATGTGTCTAATGTTCCAGCTTTTCGGGGGCTGCTCAAGGGACTGGTTTCTGTCTTACTCAACTTGGAGTGATGATGAGACTGGAATACTATAGAAGCCGGGGGGCTGTTGAAAGGAGAGCTGAGTGCCTGCAGCAGCTCCAGAGAACCTGCATACTGCTTACACCGTTGGAAGCAAGAGATTATAAACTCCTTAAAAAGAAAATTTTAATCACTCTAATTGGAAATTTGCATTTACAAATCCAGAGGAGATGCAGCCACAGAAAAGGTTTTAGAGGGCCCCTGAATCTCTAGCCAAACTGACTAGTAAAGGTCTTTCCTTTGTATGAAGTTAGTTCATAAAGACTGGGAGAGTTTGTTTTTTGTTTTTGTTTTTTTCTAAATTCACTGATCCCCCCCCCCCACCCCAAAGTTAAAAGCCACAAAGAAATAGAGACACACGGCCCAGTTAAAGGAACAAAATAAATCTCCGGAAACAAATGGAAGTATATGACTTACCTAACAAAGAACCACCATATAGGTACAAGTTCAGGAAAATAATGTATGAACAAAATGAGACCATTAACAAAGAAACGGAAAACATTAAAAAGAAGGAAACAAATTCTAGAGCTAAAAATTATAGTAGCTGAATTGAAAAATTTACTAGAGGTGTTCAATAGTGGATTTGGTGGAGAAGAAGAAAGAATCGGTGAAATTAAATAACATTTGGAGTTATCTAGTCAGAGAAACAGAAGAACAAGAAATGAAAAAAGAATGAAGAAATCCTACAGGATTTGTGGGATACCATTAACTACAGGAGTCCTAGAAGAAGAGAGAGACAAAGGAGCAGAAAGCTTATTTAAAAAATAATAGAGATCAAAGACCACAAAGAAAATATGTATAGAAGGTAGATAAAATAAAATGAGAAATGAATGTAAGCATGTCACTCTAAAAAAAACCAACCACCAAAAAGGAAGACAGCAAAAAGAAAGAGTGACCAAATGTTGTAAGAAAGACAGAAAACAACATGGCAATAGTATTTCCTTCCCAATCAGTAATTGCTTTAAATGTATTGGATTAAACTCCCTAGTCAAGAGTAATTTAGCTTTTGGGTGTCAGGAAATGGGTTTTCTCAAAAGTTCATTGTTGACAAAGGGTAGGCCTAGTAAATAGAATATTAACTGCACACAGTATTAACTGTAAGTGAATACTTTGGGGAGGGGTTGTTATCTTTGTTGGTTATTGTTTGTTTAATTTTAATTTCAGTATAGTTAAAATATAGTGTTATATTAGTCCCAGATGTACAATATAGTGATTCAGTAATTCTATACATTACTCAGTGCTCATCATGGTAAGTATACTCTTAATCGCCTTCACCTATTTCACTCATCCCCCCACACATGTCCCATCTGGTAACTGTCAGTTTGTTCTCTATAGTTAAGAGTTTGTTTCTTGGTTTGCTTCTCTCTCACTTTTTTCCCCCTTTGCTTATTTGTTTTGTTTTTTAAATTCCACATCCAAGTGAAATCATATGGTATTTATCTTTCTCTGACTGACTGTTTCACTTAACATTATACTTCTATTCTCACCATGTTATTGCAAATGGCAAGATTTCATTCTTTTTTATGGCTGAATAATATTCCATTGTATATATATACATCTTCTTTATCCATTCATCTATTGATAGACACTTGAGCTGCTTCAATAAATTGGCTATTATAAATAATGCTGCAATAAACATAGGAGTGCATATATGTTTTTGAAATAGTTTTTGTACTCTTTAAGTAAATACTCAGTAGTGGAATTACTGGGTCATATGGTATTTCTAGTTTTAATTTTTTGAGGAATTTCCACACTGTTTTCCCCAGTGGCTGCACCAGTTTGCATTTTTACCAACAGTGCATGAGGGTTCTTTTTCCTGCACATGCTTGCCAACACTTGTTGTTTCTTATGTTTTTTATTTTAGCAATTCTGTCAGGGGTGAGTTGATACCTCATTGTGGTTTTGATTTGCATGTCCTTAATGATTACAAAGTTTGAGCATTTTTTCACATATCTGTTGGCCATCTGTATGTCTTCTTTGGGGAAATGTCTATTCATGCCTCCTCCCATTTTTACTTAGATGATGATGATGATGATGATGATGATGATGATGATGATGATGATTTTGGTGTTGAGTTGTTTAAGGTCTTTATATATTTTGGATACTGGATTTTATCAAATACACACTTGCAAATGTCTTCTCCCATTCAGAAGGTTGTCTTTTAGTTTTGTTTCTTTTACTGTGCAGAAGCTTTTTGTTTTCATATAGCCCCAATAGTATATTTTTTGCTTTAATTTTCCTTGCATCAGGAGACAGCTAGAAGAAAGTTGCTATGGCTGATGTCAAAGAAATTACTACCTGTGCTCTCTTCTATGATTTTTATGGTTTCATATTTCACATTTTGTTCCTTAATCCATTTTAAGTTTATTTTTGTGTAGAGTGGGAGAAAGTAGTCTGGGTTTATTCTTTTGCATGTAGCTGTCCGGTTTTGCCAACACCATTTGTTGAAGAGACTGTCTTTTTCCCATTGAATCTCCTTGCCTCCTTTGTCATAGATTAATTAACCATATAATCATGGACTTATTTCTGGGCTCACTATTCTGTTCCCTGATCTATGTGTCTATTTTTGTGCCAGTACCATACTGTTTTGGTTACTACAATTTTATAATATATCTTGATATCTGGGACTGTCATACCTCCAGTTTTTTTATTCTTTTTTCAAGAGTGCTTGGCTATTCAGGGTCTTTTGTGGTTCCATACAAATTTTAGGATTATTTGTTCTAGTTCTGTAAAAAATGCTGGTGGTATTTTGATATGGATTGCATTATATCTGTAGATGGTTTTGAGTCGTATGGGAATTTTAACAATATTTTACTCCCAATCTGTGAGTGTAGAATATCTTCCCATTTGTGTCATCTGCACTTTCTTTCATCAGTGTCTTATAGTTTTCAGAGTACAGGTCTTTCACCTCCTTGGTTAAGTTTATTCCTAGGTATTATATTATTTTTGATGCATTGTTAATGGGATTGTTTTCTTAATTTTTCTTTCTTCTGGTAGATTTTGGTGGTATCTTTAGGGTTATGGGGAGAGAGAGAGAAAGAGAGAGAGAGAGAGAGAATCATGTCATTTGCAAATAGTGAAAGTTTTACTTTTACTTTACGAATTTGGATGCATTTTTTTTTCTTGTCTGATTTCAGTGGCTAGTACTTCCAGTACTATGTTGCATAAAAGTGATGAGAATGGATATCCTCGTCTTGTTCCTGACCCTAGCAGAAAAGTCTCAGTTTTCTCTTATTTAGTATGATGTTAGTTGTAATTTTTCATATATGGCCTTTATTATGTTGTATTATTTTCCCTCTAAACCTACTTTATTGAGGGTTTTTATCATAAATGGGTTTTGTGCTAAATCAAATGCTTTTTTGTGCACCTATTGAAATTATATTATTTTTATCCTTTCTCTTGATGTGATGTATCACATCAATTGATTTGTGAATATATGAATCACCTTTGCATCCTAGGAATAAGTTTCACCTGCTCTTAGTGAATGATTTTGTTACTGTATTGTTGGATTTGGTTTTCTAATACCAATTTTTTTAAATTTTTTTTAATCTATGTTCATCAGAGATATTGGCATGTAGTTCTCTTTTTTGTAGGGTCTTTATCTGGTGTTGGTATTAAAGTAATGCTTGCCTCATAGAATGAATTTGGAAGTTTTCTTTTCTCTTCTATTTTTTTGAAATAATTAAGAAAAATAGGCATTAGCTTTTCTTTAAATGTTTGGTGGAATTCACCTGTGAAGCCATCTGGTCCTGGACTTTTGTTTGTTGGGAGGTCTTTTATTACTGGTTCAATTTCATTGCTGGTAATTGATCTGTTCAAATTTTCTATTTTTCCTGATTCAGTTTTGGAAAGTTACATGTTTCTAGGAATTATCTATTACATTAGTGTTGTTCAATTTTTGGCGTGTAATTTTTCATAATATACTCCTATATTTTGTATTTCTGTGCTGTCAGTTATATTTCTCCTCTTGCATTTCTTATATACTTGAGTGCTTTCTCTCTTTCTCTTTTGATAAGTCTGGCTAAATGTTTATTGATATTGTTGATCTTTTCAAAGAATCAGCTCTTAGTTTCATTGATCTGTTGTACTGTTTTGTTGTTGTTGTTTCTATTTTATTTCTGCTCTAATCTTCTTTTTTTTCTTCCTTCCTCTGGTTTTGGATTTTGTTTGTTCTTTTTTTAGCTCCTTTAGGTGTAAGTTTAGGTTGTGTTATAGAAATTTTTCTTGCTTACTTTTTTTTAAGTCTATTTATTTATTTTGAGAGAGACAGAGACAGCATGAGCTGCCAGCACAGAGCCCAACATGGGGCTCAAACTCACAAAACTATGAGATCATGACCTGAGCCAAAACCAAGAATTGGATCCTTAACCACCTGAGCCACCCAGCTCTCCCGAGATTTTTTTGCTTCTTGAAGTAGGCCTATATTGCTATAAACTTCCCTCTTAACAACAGTTTTTGATGTATCCCAAAGATTTGGGAACATTGTGTATTCATTTTCATTTGTCTCCATGTATTTTTATTTATCATTAGTATTAGTATTAGTATTAGTATTAGCATTAGAATTAATTATTTCTTAAGTAGGCTTCATGCTCAGTGCAGAGCCCAATGCAGGGCTTAAACTCATAACCCTAAGATCAAGATCTGAGCTAAGATCAAGAATCAGATGCTTAACTGACTGAGCCATCCAACTATTTATTTCTTCTTTGGTTTCTTGGTTGACCTATTCATTGTTTAGTGGCATATTTCTTAACCTCCATGTATTTGTGCTCCTTCCAGATTTTTTCTTGTGATCAATTTCTAGTTTCATAGTGTTGTGGTCAGAAAAGATGCATGGTATGACTTTGATTGTTTTGAATTTGTTGAGACTTGTTTTGTGGCCTAACATGTGAGCTATTCTGGAAAATGTCCCACTTGAAAAGAATGTGTATTCTGATGCTTTAGGACTGAGTATTCTGAATATATCTGTGAAATCCATCTTGTTTAATGTGGCATTCAAAGCCACTCTTTGCTTACTGATATTCTGTTCGGATGATCTATTCATTGATGTAAGTTAGGTTTAAACTCTCTTGCTATTATTGTATTATACTTTCTTTAGTTTGCTATTCATTGTTTTATGTATTTGGGTACTCCCATTTTGGGTGCATAAATATTTACAAGTTTTATATCATCTTAGATTGTTCCCTTTATGATTATGTACTGTCATTCTTTGTCTCTTGTTACAGTTTTTGTTTTAATGCCTATTTTGTCTGATTTTGTTTTCACTTCTATTTGCATGATAAATGCTTTTTTATCCCTTTACTTTTAATCTGCATGTGTCCTTAGGTCTGAAATGAGTCTCTTGTAGGTGGCATACAGATGGATCTTGCTTTTATATCCATTCCTTCACCCTGTGTCTTTTGACCAGAGCATTTAGTCCATTTCAAAGTAATTATTGATAGGTATGTATTTATTGCCATTTTGTTACTTGTTTTATGATTATTTTTGTAGTTAGTTCTTTGTTCCTTCCTTCTCTTTCATAGTTTGCTTTCTTTTGTGATATACTTTTGTGATTTCTTGCTCTTTATTTTTTCGTATCTATTACTGGTTTTTGATTTGTGGTTACCATTAGGTTTATAGAAAACATCTTCTGCATACACCAGTCTATATTAAGTTGGTAGTCCCTTAAGTTTGAACCCATTCTTTACTCCTCACCAGTACTTCCAGCAAATAAGCTTTATGTTTATGTATTTTATGTTTGTACTCCCTTCCACTGGCCCAGAGGCTGGTATTAAAACTGCTTGGTTTCACTGGACCAACTGGGTGGGATAAAATTGTAGTTACCTTAGTTAACTGAGTATTTTTTCTGCAGTAATAGTAATTGAAATATGGCAACATCAGTTTTGAATTGATCAGGTTTCCTTTTAACTTCAGATTGCAGTGAGCTGAGCAGCTGCAAACTGTAAATTGTGTAAGCTACAAGATGTAGCAAAAATTAAATTATGTATTTTAATATTTTGGTGACCTAGACATTTCATATACTAATCATATAAAATGTTTTTTGGTTGTATATAAACTATTTTAAATAGCAACAAATCTTATTTTGGATGCAATGCTTCCTGATTAAGATTATAGACTTTCAGATAGTAATAGAAATAATTAGTGCATAAATAACAACAATAATGTATAACTTTCTAAGTTTTCCTTATATGTGGAATATTATTTTATTCTATGGTTAGAAGAAACACTGCATTGTCATTGTTACAATAATAATGGAGATGATTATCAGGTTATTTAGGTGAAAGAACATTATTCAAAATATTTCAAGAATTTGGGATAAATAATTTTAAGAATGCAAATGTGCATCTACATAGATGGCATTGCATCAACTCAACTATATTTAGAGAAATAACATTTTATTTGTAACAACTTTTTTTGTGATTAGCAAATAGAAAATGCTTTCTACTCCTGTAGAAACACAATTTTTAAGTAAATTTATGATTTTGAGTATGTCTTTCACAATTAAAGTATAATTATATCATTTATATTTTTCAAATTTAAGATATTTCTGATTTGTTATTGTTACTATATTATTAAGCCTTGCATCTTTTGGGATGAGCACTGGGTGTATATGGAAACCAATTTGACAATACATTTCACATATTAAAAAAAAATTCTGAGAAAAAAAGAAAATATCCTTTAAAAAGGGGACTGTATCATTTGTTACTACTGTAAGTATAATTTTTATTAAATACATTTATTAGCCAAAAAAAAGCCTTGTATGAAACATTACTGTAACAAAGTCATAATTATATAAATTAAAACACTTGATAGAATTATTTCAGTAAGCATTATTGAGTGTATTAAACTAACTTTTTATCATGTATATAAGGCATTGCATTAGACTCTCTGGGGATTACAAGAGAGTAATCCTTGTAATTGGGATTACAAGCATGAATTTATCACAAATCATCACTGTTTAAAATCCTACACTCATGTAAAAGCAGTAAATTCTCTGTGGTGGAATTTAATGCCACATTCACTAACTCCTAAATATGAATTATTGATTACGAATTTCAAATAAACAGAGTTTCTTAATCTGATTAATATATTTCTTATCCCAAAGCAGAGCTCAAGGCAACACTTCTATGTGAGAAGTGTATTTTGAGTGATAATGATGTGATACCAGAGAACAGAAATGAGAGACATTAACAGTGAAACAGGGAAGGGGGAAGAGCCGTGTAAAGATTCATTGTGAGCCACAAGAATCTCCCATCTATGAGATGGCTACATTAGTGAGATAATAGCACAGCTACAGGGGCAGTTGCACTAATTACTAGTACATTTAAAAAATGTTTATTTAAAGCAATGGAAAATCTAATTTTTAACAAAAGAAATCAGCAAAAGTATACACTCATATCCACAGATAGATTTAAAAGTTAATCTAAATACAAATGCAAGTGTGATGTGCAGGTATTATAGACAGAAAAAGATGGTTTTGGTGTATTAATAAAACAAATATTTGTTGAACATCCACTATGTATCTAAACAATCTCAGAGTACTAGAGCTCCAGGAAATTCCCTCCTTAGCTAATACATTGATATTCATTTATATATTTTTTAAAATTTTTTTTTTCAACGTTTATTTATTTTTGGGACAGAGAGAGACAGAGCATGAATGGGGGAGGGGCAGAGAGAGGGAGACACAGAATCAGAAACAGGCTCCAGGCTCTGAGTCATCAGCCCAGAGCCTGACGCGGGGCTCGAACTCAGGGACCACGAGATCGTGACCTGGCTGAAGTCGGACGCCCAACCGACTGTGCCACTCAGGCGCCCCGATATTTATTTATATATTAATAGAAAGTTTATTTTGTTTGTATTCTACAGGCAGTTATTAAAGCAGTGGAATCAACATTGTGGCTTTTGCATTTAAAAGATTCTTGAATTTAACCTCATAATTGACAGATTTTCTGGGACACATCTGGAAATATCAATTTTCTTTTATTAAACATTTATCTTTTCAGTGGTATCTGTTAGGCTATGATTCATTCCTGACAAGCAGTGCTCTTGGGTGAAACGTGTTTGCTTCTCATGTCACAGAGGTTTGACAGGTTATATACTGTATTCTTGGTGGTTTATATATTATTATTTAATGTGACTTCTACATTTTAAAAATCCCTATTTTAAAAAAGACAAGCTCCTTAAAGATACCATAAAATATCTTTTTAACATTAAAGTTTCAGGGCTACATATATTTAAGTTTTATATGACTATAATGCCACGTGTTTTTAGGTATTTGATTAAAATAATGAAATATAAACTTTCAGTTTCACAACTAGTAAAAAGTTTCACTTTCTATGTTGCTTACATCACTATAAATATAAATACCCTGTATTTAAAAGAAGAAAAATAATATACATTTTTGAAAAACTTCTCCTAAGATATTTTCAAATGAATAAAATGATTTATTTAATTTTAAATTGTTTGGATAATCTTCCAAAAGTACTTTCTACATATTTGATTAGGAACACTACTATTCATAGTTTACTGATTTTGTGATTTTAATATTTGAGAGTTTACTATCAAACCTGCAAATAATAAGTACCATTTGTTATCACTTTCCTATGTGCAGCTTAGACACTCTAAAACCTGTCAAATATGTGACTTTATGAAAAGTATTCAAACTCTAAATATCTCAGTTTCTTTATTTGTAATATGATAATAATTTTTTTGTCAACATTATCAGAGATAGTATATATAATTTGTCAGAATACCCTCTCATAATTTTGCAGCAAAGAACAACTACTATGTTTATATGTTGGAGATAACACTTTGCCTCATACTTCACTTTCATTATCACTACTTCTTAAAACTCAAGTACTTTTCACTTTAGACTGTCTTAAAAGACCCAGTAATGTTTCCCTTTCTAATTTCGTATACCACTTTCACTTTAAAAAAAATTATAGTCACTGCTAAAAAGCAATGTCTCACTTTAAATGTCTTTTTAATGATAAAACACCACAATGTACTGAATCAGTGGTACTAAATTTTATGCAAGCTTTTTGGGTTGTCTATTTGATGAAAAGATTTTTTGGCTTATATGTCTCTTTCAGATTTAATGCTGCAAACCATCTGGACTGTTTGATTTAAGCTTTACTTTTTTGCTTCCTAAGTTCTTAACATCTCTGGTTCTTGTCTGTGTGAAATATATCTCTTGACTTTTACCTGTAAGCATGCTACCCAACAGATTGGTCTTTCTGAATTACTATACGTCCTTTACAAATTGAATCTCTTGATCTGTCATCTTATACAAACATATCCACCTTCATAGAGCTTTGGCATAATATATTTCTTACCTCAGGTTACTCATAACCCAAATATATTCTAATATGGAAGTCAAAATTGAAGGAATATTGTGTATATATGACTATGAAGATGAGAAAGAAAAGGGGAAAGAGTTGCAGGAAAAAAAGGAGACATCATAGAGCTATTCTCCAAATTCTTCTTGTAAAAATTAGCAACAAACTTGATCACATGGAACATACTAGAATGTAAGACCACTTTGAATTAGGGAAAATTCTTTGAATTATTGCTAAGTTACAAAAAAACATTTAGAAATGGAAGTAAGTTTACTTTTGAGAAAATCTATCATTATTAGTTTCTAAATAAATATGTTGTCTAAAATTTTTAAGAGAAATTCTTCATGATAGTGACTTCATGAAAATATATTTTTAAAATTATTTATGTAAATTTCAAGATGAAAGAATTACTTTCTAACTAACTTGAATACCTGACAAATTGCCTTATAGTGTTTCTTGAGAAAGCTCAGAATAGAAAGACCTATCTAGGTAGGAGTAGACAAATTGCAATTCTATTTGAGAACTCTAAGTCATAGTCTCTTTATTTAATATTTATAGATTCTGCCAAGAAATGAAATAATTTTCATTTTTATTACTGTACTTAAACTTAGAATCTTCAGTAATAAAAGCTTGTAAATGTTTAAAAGTACATTCTGTGGCTCAGTGTCACTGCCCTTAATTTTCTATATGTCTTCTTGAAGTTCTTTTAAAGATCTTGCTAAAGAAAAGTGGGATTCCCCCCCCAATAGTTCCAAGTATTTGATACTGAAAAACATCATATTTCCTCTGTTGAAGTGTCTTTGTATTAATTAAAGCTTTAATTATGTAATGTGGGAGACTGTATTTTAAAACAGTGTTAACTGGACTAAGATTCACTCTTTCACTCTTAAACTCCTTAAACTTGAAAGTACTCTTAAATTATTGAAGGATGTTGCTAAATAAATACATGAACTTATTGTAATTTATTATTGTTATTGATGGTATTTTAAGAAATGTTAATGTTTCATTTGACATCAAGTAAAAATTATTTGTAAAACAAGCCAAATAGAATGAAAATAACATACATTGTTGATAGTGACTATTATATTAGTTTTAAATGACAGTTCTAACTTAAAATCATCAAGTGAGATAATTTTAACTACAGAGTTTTCTCATATGTACATGTAAATGTCTTATTTATAATTGTAAAAAAATGTTAAAAAATATTTACAAATAAGAATTACACATTGGGTCATGACTGAATAGTTTTTGTAAAAATAAGCTTTCTGCCAAAAACAACAATAAAAGCTAGAAAATAACACAAAAATTCTCTGAAAGAATATAAGCCATGTTTTAAAATACAAAATGTGTGGCATCAACAGAAAAGGGAAGTGCACTGAGATAAGCCATTTTTTTTTCTCTAAGAAATTTTTTTAATTTTCAGCAAAGAAAATAGAATCTAAGAAGAAAGATACTCCCTTGGGTTTTCACTAGTCTCATCTGATACTGTAGACAGGTTGAAACTGAGACTTACCAAGGCAGCTGGGTCTTAAAGAAAAAAAAAAATGTGGTGGTCAAGAATTCTCCATGCATACAGCCTTCCTGAGTCATTTGTCAGCTTCTAAGCTAGGCATGTATAGTCTGGTTCTGAGAGGCAGAGATTAAAGTATGGGACATGCCATAGTAAAGTGATGGCTTTTTAGGAGGGTCCATGAGTTCTAAACTTTAATAATAAAGGCTATGTTCCAGGAGTAAAATCTGTATCCATGGACTAGGGTGAAACCATAAATAAACTAGACACAAATGAATCAAATATATTGTCTTAATTCTAAATAATAGGGGAAATTAAGCCCTTCTAAGGAAGAGTATATCAACCAATGACTGAATTTTTTAATAAAATTGAAGAGCTTTCAGTAAAAAATTTCCAGACATGCCAAACAAACAAACAAAAAAAAAAAAAAAAAAACAAAAAACTCTACAAAAACTCCTCACCAGGTTCAAAGTGTTAAAATGTAAAGAGGAAAAAACTTTAAAAAAGAAAATAATATAGGAATGGATTATAAACACACCCAGCTATAGTTTTGAATCTTTTCTCTCTCCATATTCCAAACTGGATGCTTTCTACTTATTTCTTTTCCAATTTCAAGCATGAAAGAAAAAAGGGTTTAAAATGTATTTTAGGGGTGCCTGGGTGGCTCAGTCAGTTGAGCAGCTGACTTCGGCTCAGGACATGATCTCACTGCCTGTGAGTTCAAGTCCTGCATCTGGCTCTGTGCTGACAGCTCAGAGCCTGGATCCTGTTTCAGATTTTTTGTCTCCCTCTCCCTCTGCCCCTCCACCACTCATGCTCTGTCTCTGTCTCTGTCTCTGTCTCTGTCTCTGTCACAAAGAAGTAGGATAATTACAAAGAAAAGAAAGCCGCAGAATAGCACTATAAAGCTTCTTTCTTATTTTCTTTTTTATGTTTTTATTTATTTTTGAGAGAGAGAAAGATTATGAGCAGGGAAGGGGCACAGAGAGGGAGACACAGAAGCCAAAGTAGGCTTCAGGCTCTGAGCTGTCAGAACAGAGCCCGACGCAGGGCTCAAACTCATGAACCGCAACATCATGACCCGAGCCTAAGTTGGATGCTTAACCCACTGAGCCACCCAGGCACTCCCAAAGTAAAGCTTCTGAATGTCAACCCTGAGGGAAAATCTAAAATCTTAAAGTGGCCAGATGGATGAGATACATTCTCTTCAAGGAGCAAAACAAGGATAGACAGATGATCTTTCAACTTAGAGTGTGGAAGTAAGGAGACAAACAACATTTTAATGTTTGGAGGGGGAAAAAAGAAATCTAAAATTCTATACTGTGAAAAATTATCTTTTGAAAATTAAGGTGAAGTGGATACTCCTAGACACCAAACAAACAAAAACCCCTGAGATTACATTAAATAAAAGTATTGCATCAGTGTTAACTTTTCTGATTTTGAACATTGTGTTGTATCTGTATTATGGTGACATAGGGAATTAATTTTTTTAGGAAATACACACTGAACTTTATGCAGTTAAGGGTATGATATAAGCAGGCTACTCTCAAGTGGTTTCAAAAAAAATATACATGTTTATTTTAAAAAGGGTAGAAAACCAGAAAGGCATGTAATGGATGCTATCAATGTTCTAACAAATACATTACACCCTACCCTGGAGGGCACTTTTCAGACGAAGTCTTCCTGAACCTTTGCCCACAAAAGAGTTTTCTAGCTACAGGATTGCACTAGGTTTCAAGGGGGAAGGTTGGAGAAAGGAAATATCCCAGATATGACCCTTAACAAATGAGGAATGAAATGATGGACACATTCCCTGTAGTAGTTTCTATTAATCTGTAACACTTTACCATAAATTTCATTGTTTAAAATGAAAGAAGTTTATTATCTTACAGTTCTGTAGGTCATAAGTGCAAAACGCATCTTGCTAGACTAATACTCTTTCTGGAAGTTCTGTAGCACGATCCATTTACTTGCCTTTTCCAGATTCTAGACCTGCCTACATATCTTAGTTTGTGTCTCCTTTCATTCTTCATAGCGAGCAACGGCTGGTTGACACATTCTCACGATGCTTTCTTTGATTCTAATACTTCCACCTGTCGAGTGCTCATTTAATGACCCCTATGATTTTGTTGGGCCCACCTGGATAATCTAATCTCCTTATTTTTAGGTCAGTTGATTTATAATTCTATCTGTAATCTTAATTCTCCCTTGTCAGATAACCAAAAATAGTTGCAGATTCTGGGAATTGGAACATAGATGCTTTGAGGGAACATCTTTTGCCCACTTCATACCCCAATGTATTTGGCCCTAAGTGTGAAATTTTTAAGTGTGTTCACAATCCCCAGTGGATTCATTTCTATTTTCTCACAACAATTAGCATTCACTTACACAGGCTTTAGTAGCTTTCCTTTATCCCTCTTTACCATTTCTCTATAGGCCTTTCCTTGGATCACTTTCCAGATAACTGCTTGAACTCATCTCAGGCCCTGCTTTTGTTGGAAATCAAATTTGATATTTGATAAGTGCTTAACAAAATGGAATAACATAATATTCAGTTAACTTATTAAAATGTACTTAACATTATTGAAATGAAATCAATTAAAACCACAATGACATAATGCAATACACTGACCAGAATGGATTACAAGACACATACATAGGCTCTCACACTCATATACCCTGAAAACAACAATAAGAAGGAATTCTCATGATGGAAATATATATTCAATATCTATTCAGAAAACTTCTGGGTAATATCTTACTAATACTTCAGAAATTACACTCCTTAATATATGTTCTTAAGAAATAAACACTAATGTATGATGTAAGTAATCTACTGTCAAATGGTTTATAAAAAATAATATTTATGTTTAAAAAATAATCAGAAGACTTCACTATGTATGTAGCAGTTGCTTTTATTAACCCTTGCATTCCCTCTAGCTTATTCTGGAAGTCACATGAGGCATATGTGTAGCTAAAGCATATAATTATAGTAGATTTGTTTACAGTGTACTAAATTGGAAGCAATTGCAATATTCATCAAAAGAAAGGTGCAAATTACTGTCTACTTATAAATTAAAATATAATAGCAATAAGAAATTACAAATTAAAATTACCATACCAACTAATATTTCCAGTGCATCCCATTTTCATGTTACCATCAGAATTAGATATATCCAGACTCTTGTTTGTATGTCAGACTCAAAGATTCTTACATAATATTCTGACCACTTGTGCTCTGGATTAGCCCTAACATTTTCCTTACTTTATATTGAATGTGTGTAACTGTGGTAAGGTTCAACTGCAGTAGCTTGCTTCTCCCAAATTTCTCCTTATGAAAGACTTAACCTATCTTTACCTCTTCCTCCTTTAAAACCAGCCCTACAAAGTCTCTGACTGCTGAATCCTCATTCACTTTTCTTTCCTCACAATTCATACAATACTTATAGTCTGAAGAGCCTTATTTTTAGAAAAACATCCCCAATGATTAAAGCTCTATTAAATTTTTTGCATTCCTCAGAGTGCCAAAATAAGGAAATAATTAAAGACAGCTATTCTTTATAGGGGAATATATAAAAAGTATACTTCACATTTGGCAGTGGTTTGGTTATGTGAGCCTATGATGAATGCTTAAAATTAATTTTATTGATGTTGCTAGAGCATTTCTATTGGCTTATCATGTCGTCATTTTGTAAGACAAATGTTCTTGTTTTATTTATCCTGTTATATTTAGTATTTTAACTTTAGCCTGTAAAACATTTCTCAAGTCTTTTTTTTATGACACATACGTTATTGTAGTTATATACAAAGGATCTGACTTATTGAAACATCCCTAAAATGAATTGTACATCCAGAAGAATCACACAATACTTCTATTACTTAATTATTCAGACTAGGTTTCTTTTAGTATGTCTGACTTTTTTCTTTTTTTATTATCTGTAGAAGTCATAATTAGTTCTTGTTCCTGGGTCAATGTTTAATCACTATCACTATGTGATCAGTTTATCGTATATTATCTGTATATATATATGATTAGATATTAGAATTGAGCATTTTTTTCTGAGCATAGCAAAAAGTTTAGCAACTTGTCTCAAAAATATATGTAAGTTCCCTTTGAAAATCATCTACTACCATATGAGTATCCCTGCAAATTGTTATAGATGAATTTATGTCTTAATGCTAAAGAAAGGAATAACACATTTAAAAATTACACCTTTAATAGAGCTGATGGAAAAGTGATGCTATTTGATGAGAAACCAAATGCTGTTATGAAAAGATATGAAACAAAAATGGAAGTACAGTTAAGAATATTTAGTGGAGGAAAATATAAGTAGTGCTGTTGTTAACATATAGTACCCTCTAAAATATAGATATGATGCTTTAAAATGAAAATTAAAATAGTAAAAAACAATATGGTGAGACAAAATAACAAGCCACAGGTTTTTGGATTATTTTCATAAGTACATAGGAACAAGGTATCTGATGAATATTTTACTACTTTATTTTTCATTAAGAAAGCATACATACAGTGGTAAAGATTTGAGAATGAAAATAATAAAAGTGAATGTAATAAAACATATACTACCAAATCATAAATACTATTAATACTTTGTGTATTTTTCCAGACATTTTCTACATCATGCTAAAGATACATATTTGTAATATGTCTATTCACTGTATCTTTAACATTTTCCCAGCTCAATACATTTTCATCTGTAGTTTTTCTTTAAATAATGAAACCATCCAAGAATTCCCTAACATCCTTTTACAGAATCTACACAAATCACTTCTGTTTGGGAAACATCGGTGTGAGTTGCTTATGGAAATTCATCCTACCCTCCTAGTGCCTTGTTCATCACGAATTCTTAATCTTAGTGAAGAATCCTACCATAAACCCAGTAGTAACTCATGTTGAAACCTGGAAGGTGAACTTGACCCTTTCCCCTCCTTTAATGAGCAAAGGACTTGAATTTAATTGCCTTCTTAACCCACAATGGCATTAATGTTTTGAAAAATGACTTTCATCTAAAATTACTACGTCAACTTAATTGGGTGCCATCCCACTACCCTTCAATTGATGCTTCCCTGTGCCACTAGAGAAATTCTTCTAAAAACGGATCGTGACTCTTTTTGTTTGTTTGTTTGACATGCTTTATTGTTTCTCTTTGATTTTAGAATAAAATTCAAACCCCTGAAATATGGATTCCAAGTGTCTTAGTCCATTTGGGCTGCTATAACACATACCACAGACTGGGTAGCTTATAAACTGCAGAAATCTATTGTTCACAGTTCTGGAGGCTGGATGTCTGGGATCAGGGCGCCAGCAAGGTCAGGTGAGAAACTTCTTGTCACAGACTTCTTGTATCCTTACAGAATGGAAGTGGTGAGGGAGCTCTCTCAGATCTCTTTTCTAGGGGCACTAATCTCATTCTTGAAAGCTCTACCAGAGTGACCTAAGCACCAAGTACCATCATCATTAGAAGTTAGGATTTCAATATATTAGTTTTGGGAACACAAACATTTGGGGTATAGCACCAAGATTAATTAGGACCTATAGACCTAAGGTTCTTTATGACCTCAGACACACTAAAATTTCCTAAGCATCTCTTCCCTGGCTGGGAGCTTCATACTTTTTATTCTATTAGACTGAAACTTTTCTTTCCACTCTCACATGAGTTTCACACCTACTGAAAAATATCCTCTGAATCCAATTAGCTTAGGTTAGGTGATCCAATTGCATTTAATGGAAATCGTGTGATTGTGTCTTCTGTGCTAGATTGTCAGCCCGGTGAAGACAGACTTCACATGAATGTATCTCAGAGCTTATCAGACAGCCAGGCACATAAGCACTCAATAAACCTCCCATTATTCAAACGCCTTTTTAAAGGACATTATAGTTATTTTTATTTTTTACAGTTATAAACTATTATTAGTAGTGTTATATATGCATATCTGATAAATTATTTATTATTTTCTAGAACTTAATATTGACCAAAAAAAATTGATGTTTGATATTTTTTAGGTAGCAAGCTCAGAGTGTGCTTAAATTATCACAGGAATCATACCAAGGTATATATAGAGCATGGGGTGGACTCTAAAAAATACAACACTAATATAATATTACATTTTATACCATTAGTGTTCCAAATTCCAGCAGCTTTTCAAAAGGATATTGAGTACCTTTATGTTATAATAAAAAAGAGAATGACAATTTTATATGGAGGAGAGAACAGAGGTCTTGGAATTAGGAGATTCTGATTTATCCTACTTTTAATATGTATATTAGCAAAGTAACAATTTACAGGTCCCTTTCCAAGACAGGTCCCAGTTTCCACCTCTAGTAATTAGGAAGTTGCATTAAGTGAACTATTAAATTCAGTATCTATGATAAAAGTTCTCAAAAGAGTAGAATAAGATTGAAATGGATATTTAAGTAGGAATATTCTATTATGAGCGTGTAGTTCTAACTGCAAGTGATTTGAACAATTTATCTCTCTATTACTGAAATTAAATGTCAGTCTAATTTCCCTAGTCGTATGGTGGAGTAAATGTATATGTATATATGTATAGTATATACATATACACACAGCTTTAAAAATAGCACATTAGAGTTTAACATTTGTTTTTTTTTAGTTTTCAGAAATTGCTGACTACAATTACATTAATAAATATAATTATCCATAACAAGATAAAGATATGTTAGCTATTCCTTACTAAACTTCTGTTTGTTTTATAAATACGATGGGTACTCAGTAGAATATGATGCATAACTAGTATTTTAAATCATAATAACTTTATATTTTCTGATACATTATACCATTAGTATGAAGTAACTAGAATAAGAATATAGAAATAATTCTTAAATAATTTTAAAAGTCTAGGGGCACCTGGGTGGCTTAGTTGGTTAAGTGTTGACTTCGGCTCAAGTAATGATTGTATGGTTCATGAGTTCAAGACCTGTGTTGGGCTCTGTGTTGACAGCTCAGAACCTGGAGCCTACTTCAGATTTGGTGTCTCCCTCTTTTTCTCTCTGCCCCTCCCCTCTCGTGCTCTCTCTCTCTCTCTCTCTCTCTCTCTCTCTCTTTCTCTCAAAAACAAATAATCATTAAAAATAAATTTAAAAGGATAGAGTCTAAATCACTTTCCATATATGTCATATATATATATATATATATACACACACGTATATCTTCACAGAGACACATATATGCTTGTGCCGTGTGCATGTATATATCATAAATATGGAACTGTAGATATTTTCTAATTACAATTTATTTCATTAAATAAAGCAATAAAATAGGTAAACATCTTATTAAAAATATGTCTCTGTTAAAAAGGGAGGTGGAAAACAGCGGTATATATATTAATATATAGTATTTCCCTGAAAGATACATCTGTTACACGTTTTACAAAATCAGTGAATTATTTACTTTGTTATAATTATTAGTGAGGGTGGTTCCACATATTAATACTACATAAATCCAACTTTAATGTTTAGTATTCATTGAAATTTCCCTCATCCTTTTTTTTATAAGTTTATAACTTATAAAAGTATGGGTGGGAAAGTTAGTATGGGTAAGTATAGGTGGGAAAATTAGCCAAGAAAATAATGAGAAGGGAAAAATATGAACCTTAAATTTCTGTGTGTGTGTCTATGACAGGGAATCAGTTTATATGTATATTTCCTCCCTCAGTGTTTATATTAAAACTTGGATCATAAAGTAGTAAGGTTAGAAGTTTGTTTGAAATGTATATAGGTAGGTATATGTATTGAACACAGTCTGAGAGAACATGCAACAACATAGTACAGTAATCATGGTTATCTCTTGTTCGTAGTTTAATGTTGGAAATAGTTTTCCCTTCTGTTTATTTTCGTCTTCAAGTTTGTCCATACTGAAAATAGAATAGTTATCTGATTATAAGTTACAATAAGAGAACAAAACTGTATGCAAATGAAAATTTTACTCCTCCAATATTGTATCCTACCTTTGTTGAGAGTTTGCTAGGGAAGAATCTGTGGCAGTGCTTCATTTACACTGTTTTATTTTATCCTAACAGAATTTACATAATCATTATTTCAATAATACACATAAGATGTTAAGTGTCTCATAATGTAAGATGAATATGAAATCCAAAACAAATGTAAGGGAAAGCCACGTGACTTTAAAATGCATGAACTATTCATTATTGTATTGAACCTTCCAACAAAAACTTAAATTCATGAGTTTCCCCCAAATTTGTGAAAAGTAGTACTTGTTTCTGTTTTAAAGTAAAGTATGGTACTCAGACATCCAGATTATATTTTATTGTGTTTTCTGATATTAATTTTTTTGCTTATTTTTAAAAATATTTTTGAATTATTTTTCTGATTTTTATGTCAAATATTCCCTTGCTAAGATTATTAGTTTCTAAGTTAATAAATCCACTTTCCTTCTCTTAGTTTCTTATCTGTGTGAATTGCATTTCCAGTGTTCTATCAATGAGTCTCCAATTTGGAAGTAGAAAGGCAGCTTATTTGGTCATTATTACAAAGGAGAATCCATCTAGTTTAGTGAGGGCTTAATATAATTAAAAAGTACACTGCTGGAATATGTTATGTATTTTTGTGTATTGAAGGTTCAATTTGTGTTTCTGAGATCAAAAGGAATTTTCTTCCACATTCATTGTACTAAGCTGAGTTTAATATGTTTGCCACAAAATAAAAATTGTAAAGTGAAAGTGAGCTTTATAACTTGAAGTGAATAGCTACAAATAAGTAACAAAGAAAAATGGAAAATATAAATAGATTCTCAACTTTAAAATTGAGACTATAAGGTACATCTTACATGCTTATTATTACTTATCATCTTGACTTCTATAAATATTTCACTTGTCTTTAAAAAAATTGTTTCAATGAGTAGCATGGAGCTCATCATTAGTATATATATATATATATATATATATATTCAGCAAAACAAACAAACAAACAAAAATATATATATATATATATTCAGCAAAACAAAATGAAGAACTTAGAATAAAACATCTTGGTCATTTTTTTAAATAAAGCCCCTTGTACATGAACATGGGAAAATTATATGAAGAGTTTAGACGCTTGTAAAGCCACTCCCTCATTTATAATCTCTGCAGTAGGCAGCTTCTGGAATAGATCCCAGTGTTCCCCACCCGCCTGATATTTACACCCTTGTGTAAATCCCTCCATTTGAATATAGACAGGAACAGGTGACTTGCTTCTAATAAATGTTAAATGGCAAAAGGTATATTGTGATATGCTACTTCCAAGATTAGGCTTTAACAAATTGTGATTTCCATTGTGTTTTCTCTCTCTCTCTCCCTCTCTCTTCCCTTTTTGTTTGCTCACTCCGAAGAAACCAGCAGCCATGTTGTAATTTCCTGTGAAAATGTCCACATAGCAAGGAGATAAAGGATGATTTTGGCCAATAGTGTGCAAAGAACCGAATCCTGCCAACAACCACATGAGTGAGCTGGAAAGGGTTCTTTCTCTATAAATGTCTTGAAATGACTACTGTTTTCAGCTGCCTTGAAAGCAGCTGTTTGGGTAACCAAAGCCATCAGACACAGCCAAGCAGCGTCTCGCACCCTGACCCACAGAAACTGAGATAATACATCTTGTTGCTAAAAGCCACAGAGGTCAAGGATAATTTGTTATACAGCAATTGATAATTAACGCAATTTTATATAAATTATGCTCTGAATTTCTATAATGACAGATTTCAACAGATGGTAATTTCCCAGCAACTACACATACAATGGAACTAATTCAGGCAAATAAATGTACTTAGTTGCTCTTTTCCTGTAATCAATGGGAGTGAATAAAAGAAGGAATTTAGAAAAATGGGATGAAGTACATATGCATTTTCTACCAAATTAATAGGATAAAATTTTCCAATAATGTACAATTTTCATCAAAATATTTATGTACTATATTATTTTTTCTAAAGAAATTAATAGAAGTTTAAGAGTTGTATATTTTGCAGGATGATTTGGCATTCTAGATGGATCGCTTTAATGTCACCATTATAACTTAGTTCTGATCAATAGTCTGCTTATAATTAGCTGGGCTTTATGTAACTAGTATTTGTCTTGTGATGAAGGTGATGGATGAGATGATCTTTAAGATACATTCAATTATAAAATTCTGTGATTATAATTTCTGACTTCTTACCCTTTTATACTTTTAACGCTCGTAAAATTGTGTGAACTGAAGTATAAATTAACCTTGGAAATACAGATTAAATATAGATTAGGACAAATTTAAAACAAAACAAAACAATACAACTGGACTTTCAAAGAAACATAAGGCAATTTTTATATAAAATATTTTATAATTAAAATAAGATTGATTAAACTATAGCTACTATTTTGACTCATTATAATATTTCAGGCTCTGTGTTAATTTATATATTTACCTTATTATTCCCAATTATAGATAAAAAAATGATATTAGGTGACAAGCCTGTAGGCACATATTTATAAAAGAATGGAGATAAGGTTTAAATTCCATTTCCAAATCTTATAATGACAATGGGCACTTAATATGTGTATGTAATGTTAAAACGTTTTATTTTGTTTTAATTTATTAAAAACACTTTAAATTTTGTGTTAGGGAATGAAATATGATTCAAAAACTTAATTCACTACATTAAAATTAATTAAGAACAACCAGACAAATCTTCATCAAGTAAAGATTAAAATAAGTTCTTATAGTTATAGTAATAAAAGTTAGTGTTTACATTGGAAATGAATGCAGAGATTTGATAAAAGATGTATAAATAGCTTGTAAAAGAGTTGCCAAAATATTGACATATTTCTTACTAATAAGTAAAAGTAAAATTGGATCATCTCTGAAATAGTGGGCACAATTAAAGCTATTTCCCTCTAGTCATAGTGAACGATCATTGCTTTTCCTCTTAAAGTACAAATTTAATTAAGGTTGTGTTTAATTTAAATATCAAAGTTTTTTTTAAGCCAAATAAATCCAATTCATTTTAAAGAGCAATTTATGGGCTGGGTAATAAGCGTGACACACTGGCTCCTCAGGTGAAGCAGAAAGATAAAGATGGCTATATTTAATTTTTAAGAGATGTGACACATAACATAATAACTGACCTCAAATAGGAAATCTCTATGATTATATAAATCAGAGAGCTTCTCTGCTATGAAATAAAGCCTCCTGGGTAACTAATATTCTGAGAGTTAGACTGCTGAAATGGAAAAAGCAAAGCTGACAGGCAATGAGATTAAGCAAAGGGCATAAAGGTGCATATCCTAATGCTTAACTTCAATAGCGATACAGTGTAACAGAGGCGCCTTCTGTTTTAATGAACTTTCACTTACTATGTTACCATTTCCAAGTATTGTTTCATAAATGGAAATAAGTTTTCATAACATATATTAACGTGTTTGAAATTCACCAAGAAAAACCCAGGTTTTAAAAATCATATGTTCATTACGTTCTTTCAAAAAACATTGAAATAGGTATGACATAATTACTATTTTCATATTTTACTCTGTACCATTTTACTGGCAGTTAAAATGACATCCTATATCTTGTGCAAGGGTAAATGGTAGCATGTGCATAGTTAATTGAACCAGTACAAAAATTGATTGGTCTTATCAGTTCGGTCATCATAATTTTTATCTGATCTTTTGAGAGGAGGATGGTCAGAAACAGTGGAGCAAACACTTTAAACCCAAAGCTCATTTCACTGAATTAAGAAGCAAAGCTGACTGTGAGAGAGCTCATACTTTGAAGAAATTAAGCACATAATTATTAAGTGAATATATTAAATCTAAAGCATCTACAATCTTTGAAATGTTAAAATATGTAACCATTTACAAAACTCTCAGAGAGATATAGTCAAATCACACTGGGGTTCTTGATGGTGTGGTATATTGTGATTGATGACACTTTCGTATTAACTAAATATGTACCACAAAGTAAACAAAAAGATCTTCCAGGTGTATTTTCAACTTTTTGTTCTTTCATTTTCATTTTTAATATTATTTGTTGAAAATTTTAAAGCCCATTTCCTCAGATTTTTTTAAGAAATGCAAATTCACATTTCCATTGAGAATTTTAGAACGCCTTATTATAATTTTTCCATAATTCACTGCTATTCTGTCCTATAATTCAATAATAGATCCTGCCACTTTTAGTACTAACAAATGTGTCTACCTATGCTATCAAGTATTAAAATTATCTCCTTAAGGTTGTGCTTTAATAGCTGTAAATCTCACCAATTATCCTATTAAATTGCTAACTTAAGACAGACAAGGCATATAATTCAGGAACTACAGTGGCTCTTGGTTAGACTGACATTTTGGCTCATTACGTATATAAATTGAATTTATCTGATAGTTCAAGCATTCTACCTTCTCAATAGTCGACAATTTTGGCCTATGATTTTCTGATAATTCACCTGTAAATATACCTATTGATGGCTTTATACTTTAGCAGCTTCTTTGCCATCATGACTTTTTATGCTTTTAAAATTGTCACTTATCATCTAGCAAATTTGTTTTTTTTTGTAAAAGGTGAAAACCAGTGAATCAAAATCTTTCTACTATGTATGCAATGCTTTAAGAAAATGAAGACAGTTTAACCTGTGGAATGGTACAAAAAATTGATTTAAAAAATCTCCCAAAGAAATAGAAATATGATGTTTTTTTTGAGGGAGATACTTAAAGGCTAACATGGAATTCTGCTATTAAATCAATTTGAACATCAGACTCTGTCTGAAAATACATTTTCCTTATATTGGGCAGAAAATTAAGATGGCCCTTGTTCAGTGCTATGCCCATCAAAAACCCAATAGCATTTATAGAGAAACAGAGAAAACAATCCTAAAATTCATATGGAATCACAAAGTATCTAGAATAGCTTAAAAAAAAACCCAAACCAAAAAACAACAATAAAATCTTTAAAAAACATTGGCCTTCCTTGGTGATGATTTCTTGAATATGAAAGCAAAAGCACTGATAATGAACACAAAGACAGACAAGTGGAGCTACATTAAGCTGCAAAGCTTCTGTACAGCAAAGGAAACGACAAATGAAAAGACAACCCATGGAATGGGAGAAAATATTTGCAAACTACATATCCAATAATTGTTTAATCTCCAAAACATATAAGGAACGCCTACACTCAATAGCTAAGAAACAAATCACTCAATTAAAAAATGGGCAAGAATTGGAATAGACATTTTAATAAAAGAAGGCTTAGTAATGGCCAACAAGGACATTAAGAGGTGCTCAACATCACTAGTCATAGGGACATGCAAATCAAAATCACAATGAGACATCACCTCACACTTGTTAAGGTGGCTATTTTATTTAAAAAATATATACATGACAGCAAATGTTTGTGAGGACATGGAGAAACTGGAATCTTTGTACACTGTTGGTAGGAATGTGAAATGGTATATCCACTACGGAAAACACTATGGAGGTGCCTCAAAAATTAAAAATAGAACTACCTTCTAATCAAATAATCCCATTTCTGGGTATATTCCAATGAAAATCAGGATCTTGAAGAGATCTGAATGCCCATGTTCATTGTAGCATTATTCATAGTAGCCAAGATATGGAAATAATCTAAATGTTCATCTGTGGATGAATGAATAAAGAAAATGTGGTACATATATTCAATGGAGTATTATTCAGCTTTAAAAAATAAAATCCTATCATATGCAGTAACATGGATGAACTTGGAGGACTTTATGCTAAGTGAAATAAACCAGTCACAGAAGGACAAATACTACGTGAATCCACTTACATGAGGTATCTAGAAGAGTCAAATTCAAATAGAATGATGGTTGCCAGGAGAAATGGGAATTTATTACTCAACAGGCATAAAATTTCACTTTTGCAAGATGAATTAATTCTAGAGATCTGCTTACAACATTGTGCCTATAGTTAACAATACTGTATTTTGTGCTTAAATGTTCATTAAGAGTGTAGATCTCATGTTAAGTGTTCTTACCACAATTTAATAAAAAAGATAGCCTTTGTAACCTTTGCCTCTGGTGTTACACCAATGATTATTTTATATTACGTGGCAAAAGGGAATTTTGAAGATGTAGTTAAAGTTACTAATTTGTGACTTCACATAGAGACATCGTCTGAGTGGGTGTAATCTAATCCCATGCATCTTTACAAAGCGGAGAGTTTTCTCAGGCTGGTGGCAGAAGAAGAAGTAAAAGATTTGAAGCATGAAGAGGATTTAATCCGCCATTGTTGGCTGGAAAATGGAGGTCACCATGTGACCAGGAATTCCTATAAAATCTGAGGGTGGTCTCCGGTTGACAACCAGAAAGGAAACCAGAGCCTCAGTTCTGCAAGCAAAAAGACCTGAATTCTACCAACAACCTGAATGAGTTTGGAAGCAGATGCCTCTAGGTAAGAACCCAACAGATTCCTTGTGTAGGTTAGAAGGCCCTGTGCAGAGGATGCAGATGAGCCTGACCAGACTCCTAATCTACAGAGTTTTCAATACTTTTATAGGCAGATCCATCAGCTTTGTGGACTATGCTCTTACTTTGGTTGCATCAGAGAAATTTGAATAAAAGGACACATAGCTCTTGAACTTAGACTAAAGTAGCAGAGAAACGGTAACAATAAAATATAAGTTACTGTCTCCTAAACCTAGAAAGTATTTTTCTCAACATTTGACTATGTGCACTTGCTTGCGTGCACATGCACACACATACACACACACACTTTATTCTCTACCAAAAGCTGCAAGATTGATCTTCTTAAAACCTTGCTTTGATTATGCCATTATTCTGTTCATTATTCTGTTCATTTTATTATGTCATTAATTGTCCTGCAGTTACTTTCTGTTTTCTACAAAATAAAAGTTTATTCATTGTTCTGATAATTAAGCATTCATAGGCTATCAGGCAAGTTGTTGTTTTTTCCCCTCGGCTACAATTTTAGAGAATGAATGGTCTTTCCATTCTATTAGGTCAATTTTTTTTGTCCGTCGCAGACATTAATACTTCCCTTGTCAAATATACACTTTATTATTATTTCTTCACTCAAATTATATTAGTAAAATAGCTAAACCTTCTGTGCAAGGATAGAAATAACCAAGAACTGAGTAGATAGAATGAGGGAAGGAAAAGAACATATAAACACTTTCATTGAAGAAGAGGATTAAGATGTATCTCATTTGTTTTTATAGCCTGGCCATTCAGTTCCTCATTTATTCCATAAATACTGATTGACCACTTTCTGTATTCTAGGAGGACACTTGGCCAGGCATCTTCCTGAGTATAAGGAAGGCATTTCCTGAGTGTGTGTACATTATTATACTGGAAAATGTTTATTAAGTGATTTATCATTATTACTTATGATTACATACACTAAACACATTCTCCTCTCTGTGACCAAATTTTTGCCTATATATAACCATTCCAAGTTTGAAACATTTATTTTAGTTGCATATTATAAAACAAAAGGAAGAAGAAGAGTTTTTTTGTCTTACATAATTGAAAAGTCAGGCAAGGAGAAGTTTAAATGCTAAATGATGTTGTCAGTTCTCTACTCTTTTTCCCCACCCCTGGACTCCCATTTTCCTTGATTTTACTTCCTTTTATTCATGTAAAGGTCTGGATTTAAGCCAATTTGGATGAAAATATTAAAGAAGCCTAACCAAGCCTGATGGCAAACTGCTCTTTCAAAGACTATATCTCTCTCCAGAAATCTCAACAGTTCTTTCTTTCTCAGAATCAAAAATCATAGAGGAAGTCTGGTTGACACATTTGTGGTCACTTTTCTATGAATATATCACCTTGTCCAGAGGGCTAAGATTTTTAGCTGGATCTGGCTCACTTATTCTTCCTTGTATCAAGTGAAGACAATGTACCAACTCTCACCAGGAAAGAGGTTTTATTACTAAAATAAATAAATAAATAAAAAGGAAAAATGGGAAGCATATATAGTTACAAATCTACCAATTTCCATTAGAACTTACTATCCGCCAATATAATGTATCTACTTTGACTTGATAGTATTGGGGTTTCATATTTTTTATTCATGTCATTTTATTCACATACCAAACTTTTTTCCATTTATATTAGAGTATGCTGTTATCTAATATATTCTTTATCTTCTTCACTTTTCCAAATCCCTCTTATCTATGAAATTATAGTTCAAATTATATACCCTCTATGAAATCTTTTCTGGTCTTTGTAGGTTAAAATGATCTGTAGTTCCCTTAACACTTTATGGTATTTAATATTGCTGTTTTTCTGTATTATATTGGTAATGTCTTAATGCCAATAAAACCTTAGATGATAATGTATCTCCTGGAATGTGATTGCATATTAGAGAAATAATGTCTTTCTTATGGTTCTCAAAAAAAAAAAAATTCTTAATCAGAAGTGGCTTTCTAAACAGAGTCCTACCCATGTATAGATACATGTGGATACATGCAAAGCTGTCTTGCCTTGCAGTGGAGCATTAGATATGACTATTCAAGCCCCTGAGGTGATTTTCTTTTAATTTTACAAAAAAAATCAACTTATTCTGACACAGCACTTACAGCTGCTTGTGTCTGTCTACCTCATCACAACGAACTTCTCAAGACATTTTCTAAAAGATTTTTGTTTTGTGTATCATATTGCAATTTGAAATATACATAAAAGGACTTTAGCAAATTTGTTGATTTAGAGCATAATGTCCAGAGAATACCAAGTGCCAGTTAGATGAAAGTGGACTTAATTAGATGAGTTAAAGAGATATTTAACAAAGGCTTGCTCCTTCCTAAAATGTTAAGTCTGCCATTCAAATGAAAGCTCCTTCATCCTGGGATCAAAAAATTTAAGTATAATGATTTCTAGATTTCTACAATGTGTGAATAAATGAAACAAAATCATTTTGACACTTTCTAAAATCCATGATAAGACAGTCTATATTAGAAAAAGCAGAGAAGAAATGTGCCAACCCATATTCCTAGTTCACACTCTAAGCTTTCTGTTAGATCATGAGTAATTAGACATCTGAGAGATGCTACTCTCATCTTTTCTGAAATTTGGAAGCTTTTATTAGCTGGCATGATATATTGCTTATTCAATTAGTTTGTAACTAATCCAATGTGATTAGAAGAGCTAGTGACAGATTTTGCCCTCTGAAGTTAAAAAAAGGTAGGGGGGTAGTATTTCCTATAGATATCTTAACTATTCAGTTAAATAGAAACAAAACTAAACTTAAATTCTTCACATTAACGAGACAAAAATAAATGCATAAATAATGAAAGAAATAATAAAAAAAGAAGAGGTTAAAATTGCCCTATAAGAGAAATGCGAAACCAGGGGTATTTCACATTTTGAGCATATATTTTTAATTATGAGCCAAGAAATTTCTCTGAGACAGGATTTTATGCAGATTTTGTAAATTAAAATCTTAGTTTTCTTATAAAGTTGTCTCCTTGAGGGGCGCCTGGGTGGCGCAGTCGGTTAAGCGTCCGACTTCAGCCAGGTCACGATCTCGCGGTCCGTGAGTTCGAGCCCCGCGTCAGGCTCTGGGCTGATGGCTCGGAGCCTGGAGCCTGTTTCCGATTCTGTGTCTCCCACTCTCTCTGCCCCTCCCCCGTTCATGCTCTGTCTCTCTCTGTCCCAAAAATAAATAAAAAACGTTGAAAAAAAAATAAAAAAAAATAAAGCTGTCTCCTTGAGTTCTCCAGATTCTATTAAATAAAAAAGAGCCAAACATTATTTTGGGATCAAAAGGATGAAAGAAAAACTGATTACACATTAGAATGGTTTGTTATGACTTTAATAACTAGAAAAAAATACTGAATTATTTATTTAATTTTGATCAACAAAAATATTGATTGAAATGTTTAAAGATTTCCTAACTGGTTAGATAAATATGTGTTTACATACATAAATATTTGCACATATATAATTCCTTTGGGAATTTTCTCAAACAGTATGAACGTTTTAACAATTAAATTTTTTAATTGTATGATTAAATCTGTATTCTTTCTCAGTTTTTTTTGCAAATGTATAGAAACTAGTGTTTCAAAATAGGGTTATTCACAACATCATTTACATTTTATGCTATTTAAAAGAAAACATTGGTTTTTTCTTAATATAATCTTAAAAATTTAATATCAACCACATGATATATTTAAAATATTTTTCTGAAATATACCTAGGAACACTTTATTGTTTCATTACCATATATTACATTTTTATATGGTATAAGAATTCTCCATTCTTCTCATGCATTTTCCTATGTTCTCATATGTTTTATTCTCAGTGATATGTGAAAAAATTTATACTTTCATATTTGTATTTACTCAGTATTACAAAATAGTTCCAATTAGTGCCAAATATCTTAAGTATTACAGTAATTTTTTTTTTTTTTTTTTTGCTGTGTTTAAGAGCAGCATGTCCTGGACTTATTTACCATCTCAGAACAGTTTCACAGAAGGACTGGAGTACAAAATAAGGCTTATGTGGATGGGTTTTAGTTTTCTTTAAATATGCTTCTCTATTTTATCGCTATCACCAAAATTGAACATCCATTCTTTCCACTCAGTCTTTAGTGCATTTTGTTTCCCATTAGGCATATAAAATTTTTAGCTTAAGTACCATACTCTAAAATGTATTTTTCTTAAGTAGACTTAATAATATATTTCTAAACCTTTCCCCTGTATTACCTTCATCTGTAAAACTGACTAAATAGTCACACTATGAAATTGATTACTTTGGCAATGAGGCAGAGCATAATTTTTGATTTTTAAATATAATGCTCTGTCCTGGCACATGGTAGCTCTATTACCTAAAGTACTTCTATTTTCATATTGCTAGATCCTCAAAATAGGGGAAAAAATCCTTTGTTAATTAAATTCAAATATATCATTAATAAAATAATTTTCTATATCATCATTATGTATTACTATAGTAATCCATTATAGTTACAATCAGTCTTCTAGGGTGGTTTTGAATGGCCAAGAACTGGATTTATTCACTATGTCACTGATTCATTTGTTGTATTTGTGTCAGTCATTCAATATTTATGGATAACTTAATATATAACAAAGTTGTGTACCATTATTATCTTGAGGTCAAAACAGATATATTTTTCCCTAAATAAAGTAATTATGACTAGGCCATCAACCTCAAGTAAGAGGAAGTAAATTTATGCTTTTAATATGAATAATGTTGTAAACAGTCATAAAATATTCTGTACTAGGTAATAATTACTTCTAAGCTTATACTTCTATTATACAATGAGAGAAAGCTAAATTAAAAGGGATTAATATCAAAATGGAAAGTAAAATGGAGCTTTGAGTTGTTAATATTCTTCTGTTAGGTCAGGGTTAAACTCATTAGTAAAGCAGTATTATTCCTATTGTTACAATAAGAAAATTAATACTTCTCCTATACCCAAGCCATTATATCACATATTCTTCATAAATTATATCTGCTTTTAGATTGTGTTGGTCAAATTTTTTATTACAGCTTTTTATTTGGGTATATTGGCACATAATGTTACATTAGTTTCAGATGTACAACTTAGTGATTACACAAGTTTACACATTATGATATGTTCACCACAAGTGTATCTACCATCTGTCCTGTTGTATCACCTCTACAAAATTACTAACTAGATTCCTTATGCTGTGTGTTTTTTTTTTATTCCTGATACTTATTAATTCCATAATTGAAAGCCTGAATCTCCCACTCCCCTCAGCCATTGCCCAACCTGCCACCTCCTTCCCCTTTGGTAGCCATCAGTTTGTTCTCTGTATTTATAGGTCTGATTCTGTTTTTTGTTTGTTAGTGTCCATCAGTAGACAAATGAATAAGGAATATGTGATATATCAATCAAAGTGAAATAAGTCAGACTGAGAAAGACAAATACCATATAATTCCACTCATACGTGGAGTCTAACCAAAAACAAACAAACAAACAAATACAAATGGATGTACTGGTCAAATTTTTGTTGAGATAATAGTGCATTACAAAAACTCACAAAAATGCCAATGGCTACAGAACAAGCATTTATATCATACTAAGAGGTATGCATGTTGGTTGAGATTAAGCTGATCTCATCTTAGTCAGCAAGGTACATCTGGGCTAGGCTGAACTCCAGTCTTTGGTGTGAGTCCAAGTCACCTCCATATATCTTCATTGTTGAAACATGGCTGAAGGTAGAATCCAGGCTGAAGCTGCCGCATTCATCTGGGTCCTGCGTCTAATGGCAAGTAGCAAAACTCCACAAGGACAATGGGAAACTGGCCATGCCTCTTATGGCTTTATTTCACAACTTGACCTACTGTTACTTCTGTTTTCTTTCCATCTGCCAAAGTAAGTCACATGTATAGTCAATGAGGTGTGTGAAAGTATAATGAGCCCACAAGGAAGCCATGGCCAGGTTGGGCAGAATAGATATAATTTGAGGAAATAATACAGTTTACCACACATAGAAGTGCCTTGAGTTTTAATGCCAAATAAAATGTAAATTTACCAGTGAAGAGGTTTAGCATACTAGTGCATTCAAATTTTTATAATTGTTATTTCACCAATGAAGAAATAAAGTATTTGTAGATTCTTCAAATTGCCATTAGTGCATTTATTTTGATGAAGGAGTCAACATTTAAAATATCTCTAGAATAATAGAATGCTAATAGAAATAGAAACCAATCATATACTGAAGTCATTTTTGTGATGAGAGGTAATTATTCTTATTTTACATTAGGAAACCTTAAGATGATTGCCTTTAGAGAACATTATTTGAGGATTGTTTTAGTTTTTTATTCCTGAGTAACAAATTACTTTAAGCTTTATGGCTTGAAACAATACCCTTTTCTTATCTCACAGTTTCTGTCAATGAGGACAGACATTCTCAGCTGGGTCTCTGCTTAGTTATTCACAAGGCCAAAGTCAAATGTTGAGTCAGGATGCTGAGTTCCTATCTGGAGGCTCTGGGGAAGACTTCTCTTTCACTCTTTCTTGGGTTGTTGGCTGAATTCAGTTTCTTGTTTTAAGATTGAAGTTCCTGTTCCCTTGCTGGCTGTCAGCTAGGATCTGCTTTCAGTTTGTGGATGTCACCTGCATTTTTTTTCATATGCTCCCTCCATTTTCAAGCCAGCAACGACATGGTATGGATCCTTCTTGTACTTTGAATCCTTCTGACTTAATCTTTTGCCAACAGTGAGAAAACTTTCTGCTTAAAAGGGATCTGTCAGTCATGTTATTAGATTAGTGCCACCTGAATAATTTCCCCATTTTATGGTCCACTCCTTAGTAATCTTGCCTACATCTGCAACATCATTTTCCATGTAACATGACATAATCATGGGACTAACACCTGGAGGTAAAGGTCATGAGGGACATCTTAAAAATCTGCTTAACATAAGGAAAATCCTTTTTCAGACACATTTGATATTCAAATTCTTTTAGTAGCAGAATTACAGATTAGTCTTTTAAATACCTTTCCTCATAAAGCTATCAGATTTCCATTTCTCTAGGGAACTTTTTCCAGTTTGCTATTCAAATACACCAGTTAAGTTTTCTCCATTATTATGAAGATTTGCATACATATTAGAGAGATTGTCATTCATTACCTGTTCATCTTTTTGAAAAGACATAGGCTGACTTGGTAGACAAAAACTAATATCTTTAAAGGCACAAAAATATTACAATAGTTTCCCATGAAATAGCAAGATAAACACTCACAGTACTATCAACAGCGTGTCTTGTCACTCCTTAAAGAGAAGAGCTAAACTAGTTGAAACTGAAGTTTAAATAAAGAATACCTAATGTAATAGAATCACTATAGAAGTGTGGAATATATCCAGGGCCTTTTTAGACATAATTAATCCATGTGCTTATACAGACTATAAAGCTTAGTAGAAGAATCCAAGCCAAGGGATGTCCAGACTCTCCCACAAAATGGTATTTAAAAACAATACCAGACCTTTAAAATGGGATGCTGAAAATGTTACAGTTACAGAGTAATCATACTGTTACATAAACATCTGTACATCTAGAGCAAGATACTACCACAGATTAATATTAAACACATAATAACTACAAATGCTTCAAAAAACACCGGATCAATTAACTTGTAAGATGTGTTTTAAAACTTTCTATCCTCTCCTGAAGCTTGAATGACCATAATTGTAAATTCAAGGCAGCTTAACAAGCACCCCATTTTCCCATGAAATATAGCCTTTTGCTTAGAAAGTATGAAAAAAAAGTATCACTTACTAGGACATGAAGAGCTTCTAAAGTAGTCACTAAATGGCCACTGTAAATATAAGCAGTAAAGTTGGCTGTCTGTACAATTTCTAGAGGTTACCTACATTCCAAATAATGTGGCTGCTGCTATTTTTATGCCAGCAATGGCATGGTAAATCCTTCTTGTGCTTCAAGTCACACAGTCTTCATCCTGCCTAGCCCCCATTGATATCAGTCTAAGCCTCCTTCAACCATTCTTTAAAACATACATGGCTACTCCAAGTTGGAATAAATATCTGGTCTTTTGTAGTCAAAGAATCCCAGGCTCTCATGTCACCATATTGTTCATCCAATGCCAAGTGCAAATGTTGAGACCATAGTCAATCACACACTGTGCCTCCTCCCTGAGTGAATGCTAAGATGGTACTGCCCCCGTGTAACTTCGGGCTATGTCCACCACCAAGACCCAGGCACCACTACTGAGGGGGCTTGGACACAGCTAAAGGGTGCCATTTGTATTTTATTTAGAGTTGTAAAATTTAGTATGCAAGTATTTTGACATAGGGAAATGTGTCAGTTCAAAATCCAGACATGAGTCTTGTACATAACTTCTCTTCTACTTTATTCTTGGTAAGCATCAGTTCTGTGTAATTGATTTTTAGGTCATAATTTTACTTAAGGTAACGATGTCAAATTTTTGACCTACTCATCTTACATGATTGTTTTTGCAGGCAGTCCCTCTCACCACCTCATTTTTCTCTGTCAGGGATCATGCTTTCTCCTGAACAGATAAAATATAGATGCCATGAGGCTGAAAAAACCTCAGCAGTATACCCCTCCTTCCTCCAATACTTAACTCTGCTATTTCCTTGCCTACATTTAGTTTGCCAGTGGAGGTTATCCAAACTATAATTTATAATTGGTTCATCACCTCATCAGCTTTCTTCACTTACTGCATTTAAGCATCCATTTTTACCATTCCATTGAATGAGTCATAAATGTGACCCCCATAAACTTACTGATTGTTCAATCAAATGGATACATTTTAATTAGTATTTAATCTCCCTGAATCATTTTTTACCATTGGCATATCTTTCTACATTGTGATTCTATCCTCTTTTTATGAGTCGATGACATCAAGGTTTTACTCCAATTTTTCTGATCATTCTTTCTTGTGTCTCCATGGAATGATCGTTCTCTGACTATCCTCTCAGTGGAGAGTCCCATTATCAATTGTACTTCAAGTTCTCTATGACCACAACACACATCCACTCTCAATTGTTTTCTTTTCATTTCTTCCTTATTTTCTTATAATTTCAATGCTAAACTTAAGTTCGTATCACTTTTATCAGTTGCAGAGAAACATTTCTGTGTCAGCCATATACTTACTGGCTCCATTGCAGGATTCTTCAGACAATTACATTTGACCTAATCCAAGACAAACAAGAAAAACGTACAAAATTTCAGTACTTCACTATTTCTCTTCCACGAAAAAAAAAATCGAAAGAATTAAGTTAAATTTTTAAAAGTAAATAACTTAAAGAATTGAAATTTAGAGATATTTCAAATGAAAAACAACACTGAATAATTTGAGAAAAAAAATGTTTGCGTTTCCTTTAAGATTTAATCGCTGATGGATGAGAATGAATGCCACCTGGAAAATCTATAAACTGGGCTCCATGGAAAGGAAATGAAGCATAGGAATACTCATATTAAAATATCATCACATTATCACTCTTGTTCTGTTAAATTTTGATCTATTTTATTCTAAGGTGAGATATTATGGTTCAGTAATATCTGAGGAATGGATAAATAAAAAGTGATATATATGATAATATATGTATATTATCATATATGTTATAATACATATATAAATATATAATAACAGAATATATATGTATATATGTATGCACACACATCAGAATATTATTCACCCATTAAAATGAATGAAATCTTGCCATTTGCAATGATATGGATGGAGCTTGAGAGCATTATGCTAAGCAAAATAAGTCAATCAGAGAAAGACAAATACCATATGATTTCACTCATATATGGAATTTAAGAAACAAAACAGATGAACATGGGTGGGGGGGGGGAAGAGGCAAACCAGAAAACAGACTCTCAACTATAGAGAATAAACTGAAGGTTGCTAGAGGGGAAGTGGGTGGGGGATGGGTTAAATGGGTGATGGGTATTGAGGAGGGCACTTGTGATTAGCACTGGGTGTTGTATGTAAGTCATGAATCACTAAATTCTACACTTGAAACTAATATTACATTGTATGTCAACTAACTGGAATTTAAATAAAAACTTGAAAAAAAAATATCATCTGAGGATATTTGTTGTAAGAAAAAGTGAATTTTAAAATAGTATTATTTAAATACCTAGGAAAAATAGAAAGTTTTTTTAGAAGAAAAAAAGCCTTTTTGAGGAGGTTAGACTAATTTGAAAGAGTAGAAATTTCAGAGATTCTACAACCAAGGAATTTATTTAAGTATGAAAATAAGGAGACAATATGAAAATTGTTAGGGGCACTTAATCTTTGCTCTTCTACATTAAGAAAATAAAGGCTTCAGTCAGATCCCATTAAGTGTATATGGGTATTTCATATTTTGAAAAAAGTTTTTTTCTTTAATATTTTATAACCTAATTATATAAATATCTTTAGTAAAATTTGGCACAACCGGCACATGAGCATTTTAGCTTACATGCTAGTCTTACTTTTCTCTAGAAGCAATGGAATGAAATAAGGTTTCAGAGAGAGAGCGATCCATCATAACTAAATAAATAGAAAATAGATATTATTACTTTCTTCCTTGTGGTATGAAATCTGGTCCAGGTGAAGGGTAAGAGAAGGTGATCATGACTATGACCTATAGTCAGTAAGATGATGTAGTGTTTTAAATCTACTAGATAACCATGTACATCACCCCTCTATCAGTTATGGCAGAAGTTTTTAATGGAAAAGAGAAACAGAGTAAGCATTGAAAGACAAGCCGATTAATCCTAGTAAGTCTAAAGGCTCATTACAGAATGTATCTAAATGATAAGGCCTACCTTCCTTGTATTTATCAAATTGTAATGTAACAATTATGATTAACCAAAAAAAAAAAAAAAAGGAAAGAAAGAAAAGAAAAAGAAAAAGCATTCAATCAAGTAAACTCAGTGTGTCTTTTTTGAAGATTTTATGTCATGATTGTACATAAATAATTATTTATTTTGAAATTCCTATTTTGTAAATTGTAAAAGGTTACTGAGAATGAAGAATCTGTGCACAAAGCATAATAGAATTTAAGGGAAAGACAACTATTTCTTGCTGCCTACACAACTTAAGTGATCAGTCTGCTCAGATATCAAGCAGTACATATTTAGCAACCATCTAAGAAACCACAAAAACTATAGATATTTCATCATTTTAGACTTGAACAGGACTGAAAATTTTAGTTTGAGTAATTTATTTGGGGAATAAAGAAACAAACGACTGAAAGAATCAAGTGCAATATGAAATATCCTGTAACATTTTAAGATACCATGCATTCTTTGCTTTTGCAGCTAGTGCTATTTTCCATACTTCTGTTGGTTTGGTTTCCCTTTAAAATAAATAAATTTAAAAAATCTACTTTGCAAAGGAGTAAAAAACAAAATTGTGATCTCTCATGCTGCCATGGAAATGTCTAATTGCTACTTTTTTAACGCAAATTAATTTTCTCATATGCTCAATTTAAGTATCATCCAATTTTCCTCTCTGTGGCCTTTTGCTTAAGGAGTAATTACATTGCTGACATTTTTAATTAAAACAGTGCTATCTATTTTAAAAGGCATTAAGCCTGCCATTGATTTCAGATTCTGAATAAAATTTTGGTTGATGAATCAGGATATGTGTCTTAATACTCTATGAAGCATATATGTAACCGTCAACAATTAACTTGCATAGTATTCAGATAAAAAGCCATTTTTAAAAATTTAATAACATCATTTGAAATTAGGGTCCTAATACAATGAAACAGATTTTCTTAATGTGTACATATTTGTGGTCCATTCTGATGAAGCTATCATCTAACAGTTTTAATTTACAGTCAGATAGAAATTTAGCATTCTGGCATTTTTTGGAGTCTGAAAAATAATCTATGACTTACTATGTATTTATTAAATATATTTCCAAGTTCTGGAGAATGTTTCCTCCTAATGAGGAGGAGCTGTGAGCCACTTCCAAGTACAATGAGAGCATTAGTAGTGTTGTGAAGGATGCTGCTGGGCAGAATGGTGGGAAAGAAATGTGCAGTTCAGCCAAATGGACCTGTGAATTCTGAAAGTGAAGATAATAATTTCACTGGACAAAATGAATATTAGTAATCTGTAAATGAGGACAAAGCAGAGATTTAGCAAGGCCTATAGCAAAAAAATCTCAGTTAGAAAATCCCTAAACCAAGGTTCTGATATCTAAATAAAGGTGGCTCTTAATGTAATGTATATGAACCTGTATTATAAAGTGAAAAAGAAAAAAGAGAGAGACAGAATAGGTCTTAAAGGTTCTAATCACAAGAAAAATATTTATAACTATGTATGGTGATGGATATTAACTAGTCTTATTGTGGTGATCATTTTGGAGTATGTACAGATTTGGAACTATTATGTTGTACACCTGAAAAATATATATTACATGTCAATTGTATCTCAATAAAAAAAAAAGTGAAGAAGTGTCCATGATTAATCCTTGTAAGTTATGTGTAACTTGACTTTGGCTTCAAAGATGATTCTACTCTTAATATCTACCATAGTAGACAAAGTCAACCAGTATATTTTCGTGAATTAAGGGGAAGATATAGTTCTTATTTCTATTTACCAAATAGTAAAAAGGGGCTGTAAACTAAGGATATCCATGCATTATAATGTCTGTGGTTACCTACTTACACCCCTCCTAATGTATTATTTGTTCTGTAGTCTTCACATACTGAAGTTACATAGGCTTAAAGACTTATTTTTATATATGCATTATATATATACAAGTATATTACCTGCGTTTAGTGTTTAAATTAGTTTAAATATTCCTTACTTACAAATTATCTAGTGTTATGCAATTTCAGATATATTATTGAAATGAGTCCTCTTTTTAGATCTTAGATAAGCATCAAATTTATGACACTCATTATTTCATTATCTTAGTCTTCATTTAACATAGACTTAACTTTCCTCCAATAATTTCCTTTGATTTAAATTTTCTCCACTATTAAGAAATTTGATGTATTCCATGTATGGCTGAGGGCTGATTTTTCCTACTATGAAAGATTATAGGTGGTAATGTATGTTTTCAAAGATTTATTTTTTTCTTTCATTTGAAACTCTTTTTAGCTAATTCTCATATTTTTGAAGCTCTAGGCATTAAACAGTGGGTGGAATTTAATGATGAAAGCAGCAGATGTTATTAATGCAAATACATCAGCTGCATCAAATTCCTATTTAGAAGATGTGATAACTGGGCAGGGGTAAAATCAGGTCCTTTATTATTTTGTCATGACTACTTTTCATATTGACAGAACACAAACAATTTTCTGCCCATTAAGGAATTTTTTAGAAGTGATAATGATGAGGTGAAGTAAGAAAGAAAAAAGTAAAGAAAAATACTAAATATATGACTCACAAATCAACATTTGTATAAAAACTGCATATGTCAATTTTTGGCCTTACTAAGGAATAACAGACTTTGGTAAGAAATACAATTGATGGAATTAAAATAAATCAACTCTGATATTCATCCAATATAGCTAAGGAAATAATAATTCATTTTTAAGCGGTCTATACATTTAATGCAATCCCTATCAAAATACCAACAGAATTTTTCACAGAACTAGAACAAACAATCCTGAAATTTGTATGGACCACAAAAGACTCCAAATAGTCAAACCAACCTTGAATAAGAAAAGCAAAGCAAAGCTGGAAGCATCACAATTTCAGACCTCAGGTTATATTACTAAGTTGTAATGATCAAGACAGTATGGTGCTGGCACAAAAATAGACACATAGATCAATGGAACAGAGTAGAAAACCCAGAAATGAACCCATAACTATATGGCCAATTAATCTTCGACAAAGCAGGAAAGAATATCCAATGGGAATAAAACAGTCTCTTCCACAAATGCTGTTGGGAAAACTGGACACAACATACAAAAAAATGAAGCTGGACCTCGTTCTTACACCATACACATAAATAAATTCAAAACGGATTAAAGACCTAAATGTGAGACAGGAAACCATTAAAATTCTAGAGGAGAACACAGTCAGTAACCTCTCTGATATTGGCCATAGCAACTTCCTTTTTAGATACGTCTCCTAAGACAAGGGAGAAACAAAAGCAAAAATAAACTCTTGGGACAACATCAAAGTAAAAAACTTCTGCACAATGAAGGAAAGAATCCACAAAACTAAAAGGCAGCCTTTGGAATGGGAGAAGATATTTGCAAATCATATATCTAATAAAGGGTTAGCATCCAAAATATATAAATAACTTACCCAACTCAACCTCCAAAAAACAAAGAATCTAGCTAAAATATGAATAGAAGACACAAATAGACATTTTTCCAGAGAAGACGTACAGATGTACAGATGGCCAACAAACACATGAAAAGATGCTCAACATCATGGATCACCAGGGAAATACAAATCAAAACTATAATGAGATATCCCCTCACACCTGTTAGAATGACTAAAATAAAACAAAACAAAACAAAACAAAAAACATAAGAAACAACAAGTGCTGGCCAGGCTGTGGAGGAAGAGGAACCCTCTTGCACAATTGGTGGGAATGCAAACTGGTGCAGACACTCTGGAGAATAGTATGGATGTTCCTCAAAAATTTAAAAACAGAAATACTCTACAATCCAGCAACTGCACTTCTGGTATTTACCCAAAAATGCAAAAATACTAATCCAAATAGATACATGTACCCTGATGTTTATAGCAGCATTATCTACTCTCTACAATAGCCAAATTATGGACCCAAGTGTCCATCGATTGGTGAATGAATAAAGAAGATGTGTATATCAATCTATCAATCTATCTATAACTATCTATATCTATCAATCTATCTCTATCTCTATCTCTATATCTATATATCTATCTATACATATAATGGAATATTACTCAACCATAAAAAGAATTAAATCTTGCCATTTGCAACAACATGGATGGAGCTAGAGAGTATCATGCTAAGTGAAATAAGTCAGCCAGAGAAAGACCGATACCATATGATTTCACTCATATATGGAATTTAAGAAACAAGCAAAAGTTAAAAAAAGAGAGAGGTAAACCAAAAAACAAACTTTTAACAATAGAGAAAAAAAAACTGATGGTTAGCAGAGGGGATATGGGTGGGGCATGGGTTCAAAGGTTATGAGGATTAAAGAGTGCACTTGCAATGAGCACCAGATATTGTACAGAAGTGTTGAATTACTGTATTGTGCACCTAAACTAATATTACTCTGTATGTTAGCTACTGGAACTTAAATAAAAACTTAAAAGGTAATTCATTTCTATTTTTGAATTATTTTTTTTTCTGAAATACTTTGAAACTACGAAAATATTTTTATTTTTAGTCACTATTACCTCATTGTGTAGGTTTGAATTTGAATGGTTCATTCACATAGACTGCATTTTGAATTTGAGTCATATAATATAGAACAATAGATCTATGTGCATATGCAACATGTTCTCTGTATTATGTCAAAATTTTTCTTAGGCATAAAAAGTTGAGACATGGGAAATTCAAATTTAACTTTACCTATATAAACATCCAAAAATATTTAATTGCTACATACTAAAGATCATGGAATTTAAATAAAGAACAGTGTAATATTTTATTTTCTTTGTATTTAATAATGTACTGAACTTCCACATTCTGATGGAATAGATGTAAATTGGTAAAAATCTTTCCCTAAAAACATACAAAAGGAGTCCAAATTAAAAAAAAAGGCAATATGAACTTGGCTATAAAAGTTGATCTGTTGCAAATACATATTATCAAAATTATTTGACAAATGGCAAAAGAAAATGTTACAAGAAAGTTTATTATAGCCTTCCTTACATTTGGAAGTATGAAGTAAACGATGGATAAATACAAAAGGTAATTTCAGATAGGGTTAAGTTTTATAAAGGAAGTAAAATAGTGTAGTTGAGCATGAAGAGAAGAGGTTAATTTAAGTAAGGTGTTCAGGGGAAGCTTCTCTGTGGAAGTGACATTTTTTAAAGTATTTATTTTGCTGGAGAGACCAACAGAGAACAAGTGGGAGAGGGGCAGAGAGAGAGAGAGGCAGAGAGAGAATTCCAAGCAGGCTCTGTACTGCCGGCATAGAGCCAGAGGTGGGTCTCAAACTCACGAACCATTAGATCATGACCTGAGCCAAAATCAAGAGTCGGACGCTTAACTGACTGAGCCACCAAGGCACCCCAGAAGTGATATTTGATTGGATTCTTAAAACTATGAGGAATTAGCTTACCCGTTCAACAGTTCTAGGCAGAGTATGAGCAAATAAAAAATGGAGATGAAAATAAGTTTGGGATTTTCAAACATAAGAACTATGGTCTGTGTGTGTTAAACAGGGGTAAAAAAAGTAGGAGAGAGTTTGGGTGAGACATCATAATCATGGGTTATAGGCATCATAATAGGAAAATCTGAAGATGAGAACCTATTTCAATGGATATGCAATTCCTGATGGAACTTCTGGAAATTTAAAGTCAGAATAGCAGTCTGGAATCACATAATATGATGCTTTAAGCCCTAGAAGTGACTATGGATTTATTTAAATGTGCACAGAAGCCATTAGAAAGGTTAGAGAAGCACCATGAATGTATTTATATTTTAAGGGACCATGACTTCTGTTGGGACAGTGCACTCTGGACGTGGGGTACATTATGATTAGAAGCAGTGAAGACACCTCAGAAGCTGCTATAGTAATATAACTTCTATTAGTATATCTATGACTTTCAGAATACATTTAATTCATGTATATGACTTACATAATGCATTTAATTCATAAATTCATATTCATATTGTGAAGACCATGACAACCTTAACAGTTCCACTGTAATAATTAGAAAAGCTCAGTTCATTGCAAAGATAATAATTTGATAGATACTAAGAGCAGTGGAAGCAATAATGAGTTGAATTGGTGTTTCAGAAACGGGAGGACTCTTCTTAGATGAGCTGACTATCCTCTCACTGGCTATTTTCTTCTTGGTGACATTTGCTAATTATAAGCTAGGACCAATGAGGGACTTGGCTCATAATCAGACTTGGCCAATGCTGAGGACCTGGACTGAAAGTAAGAAAAACTGTAGTTCTCTTGAAACTTAATGGGGCTGATGGCAGAAACAGACAACTTGAGAATACCCCAATACAGCCAGTTTTCCCCAAGGATAAATTCTGAATCTCGAACTGCTGGAAGGTGGCTTTGTTTATAAGTAAACCAAGTAATGAGTCCTATGATTATGATTATCCGAGCCCAATTCCCACCAGAGAAACGAAGCCTGTCTCAAAACACAGTTAATTTTCTCTTCAGCATATCTGAAAGACTTAGAAACAGGAGAAATCAGGGGACTAGAGAGCTAAACATAAAATTTCTGCAGGTCAGAATCTCCTGGGTTTTCAGGACTGAAGAAACAGATCTCAAAGGCTCTCGATCCAAGATTGAAATGTCCTAAGAACATGCCCCAAGAACAGAGATGGATGAGAGGTCAATTAAATATTATTCAAACTGCATATTTAAACTATCTAAATGGTTACAGAAACAAACCATTTCAATCTCTGTCTAATTTGAGATCAGCTCTTTACCCTATCTTCCTATAAGAGAAAGGGAGAGCACTCATTTGCAGAAAAGACTTTATGAAGGTGCTATGGTTCCTTAAAAAAAAAAAAAAGCCAGACATGCAAAAAGATAATTAAAAGCTGGCTAGTAATAAATAGAATGATAATCCTAGTAGTGACATTAGTACAAATGAGGACTCATTATTAATTTGTATAGACAAAATGATGAAAAGTTAAAAATTTCAATAGAAAAATTTAAGAATCAAATGTACATTTTAGAATGTAAAATAAAATTTCTGAAAGAAAGCAAACTTGTTGGATGATTTTAACAGACTGTGCACAGAACATAAGATTTGTTGTATATTTTATTATACACACTTTATTGCATATAAGGTATACATACCATGTATTATCTAAATGTAAATATTATATATCATATATAAATATTAACAGTGATTATGTCTAGAGTGGCTGCCGACTCCTTTTTTTATTTTCATTTTTCCTCTTTTTTTTCCTATTTCGGTTATATCAATTACATTTTTAGACTGGATTGGCATTAGCTAATTGGCATTAGCTAAGAATTGGCATTAGCTACCGAAACAAATAACTTCAAGGTCTCAGTGCATTAACATAGCATTTTTTTCTTTCCCATGGTAAGTAAAATGTCACTGTTTCTCAAGTGGTCCTCCTGGACAGCTCTCCACTAAATGATCACTCTGGGAACTAAGTTTTTGTCACCTAGTGGCTCCACAATGGCCCGAAGCCTCCTCCTCCCCTGCATTTCATTGTTTGACTAGAAAAAGAGAAATTTTGGAGTATTCTGCAATCATCCCCTGAGTCCCTCGGTGAGTCCCTCTACTAGCCAGTGTACAATGTTATCATGGTTTCATTGGGAACTGGGAAATGGAGTGCCTGGCAGATGGACAACTCCCTCAACTCTGCACAACAGAAAGGGGGCATAAATCTATGCAGTTCAGCAAGCAATCTTCGCCACAACAAATGCATGCAGTGAAGCAAATTGTGATCTACATGTAAAGTAAATGCATTGTTTCCACATTTAAACTATCTGAACGGTTAGTTAACCTGTGTCTTTTCTTCTGTTCTCTAAAGTCATCCCTTAAATTGTACCTATTTCTTTAATTGGGAAAAGTAAATCTTGCACATCTTCAATGTATAAATTGTCTCTAAAAGTTTTAATTGCTTATAATTTATCAGAGAAAAGGGAGTATTTGTCTTTTTCATGTTTATCTGTCTCTTTTTAATGTACAGATTAGATTTGTGCTTCCCACCCTTTGAATTCACAGGAAAAAGAGAAAAATTATGGAGGTTTTCTGTAAATATTTGTATGTATAATGCATCTCTCATCACTTTACATATTTTTCATTCCAAAATAATTTTTCATAGGAGAAAATTTATAATTACTTACCGGTGTATTATCATTTTAACCAGGTTTTCTAACCACTGTTGCCTTTAAAAAAATTATTCCTTTTCTCTTGCCTTATGTTAAATAATAACAAAAAGATTTTTTAAAAATGTTTGCAATAGGTTTCCTCCAAGTGGAAGTTAGTGATTATATGTCTTCCAAATAGCTTCTGTGTGCCTTCCTGGTTCACTTCCCCATCCTACCCTTTTCTCAAATTCTTGAAGCCTGACCTATATGACAATTTCAGTAGACACCTACATGCTTTTGCTACCAGAAACTTTCAGCCAGTGGGAATGCCAGAAGGAGACGGACAAGGGAACATATGTTCAGTATACTTATTCTCCTGGGTCCATCCATGACCCAACACAATGATGGGCTGACTGTGGCTCTGGACTGAATACCACTGTGTCTCTCAAGGTGATCTCTTCAATAGGACTCTTCCTTCTAGGTTCTGGCATAGCTCCTTTCCTCTTCTAAGCCTATTTACTGCTCTTTCTTCTACTATTTACTACTTTGTGTCTAAAAATAACATTATTTCAAATTAAGTGAGGAAACAAAAATATCCATTATAATTAAAACATAAATTACATATGCACCTACACTGAACCTCATTATTATATGCCCATAAAAGATTTTAACCATATTATTACTACAATTTCATATATATATTATTATAAGAAGAGACTATGGTAATTCTGTCCTTTAAACATTAACATTGATTGTAAAATATCATTTGTGGGATCAAAATACTAGTATAGTAAAAAGCCAAAAAATTGATGTTCATTTCAAAACACTAAACACATTAAAAGTAACATTTAGTATTTTATTGCTTATCATAAATATGCATTTTAGAAAAGTTTTGGAAAGAATCTAGAAAAGTATATGAATAGACTGTGTTATTCATAACTTGGAGATAACCAATTTGATTATATTTACATATATATTTTCTAGCCCTTCTCACTGCATGCTAAAAATTATGATAAGCATAGTGTTAGATAATAGATTTTATAAGATTGTTTTTCATTAACATGTTTTATAACTGATTATCAGTAATTTGTCTTTTTTTCTTTTTTCTTTCTTAATGAAACAGTATTTAAAAATGAAATAAACTTTGATTAAGTAACACATGATCATAGCTAAAAAGCTAAAATTTTAAAATGTACATTATTTTAGAACCTAGTACTATTCATCAAGATGTCTGGCTCTCCTGATAATATGGAAGACCTGCACTGTCTCACTTCTCAGGTGGTAGGCATGTCCATGTTATTTGCTATGAAATAGACATCCTGTCCAGATACGAGTAGCTATATGTGTCACTTTCCGTGAAGAAGCATGTACTTGATGTGTTAGTCTTTCCATGTCTTTCTTCCCTTGCAACAGAGATAGTGGAGACAATCTTTCTGTCTCTATGTATTCTGGGTTTTCCATAGAAACTTAACCATACAATACGTAGTCTTTTATGTCTGGCTTCTTTCCTTTAGCCTAGTGTTTTTAAGGCTCATCCATATGGTAGTGTATTCCTCACTCCTCCTTTTCAAACTCCATTAATAATCCAGGTTTCTAGAATTTGTATTAAATATAAATGATGCAATTCTTAATATGCTATTGAGTTTTCTTCCATTTTATACTATCTATTTTTTTAAGAGTAAAACATAAAGGCAAACTATATTTGATTCTATAGCTGATCATTATTTAACTAAAAAGTATTAGCCCAATGACAGCTTAAAGGAAAATACAAAAATATTATCTTTTGCTGTTGTATACATTCTCCTAAATATTTCTAAAAGTGTGGAATTATAAGAATTTACACTTTCTATAACTCAGTGTGAAAGGAAATGTGAATCACATGAAAATTTAAAAATTCAAATATTTAAATAGATATGTTCTATGAACAAAAAGTAGTAAAGATCATTATTTTGATAACTGATAGATTCTTAGGCAATTTCTATGACATTTTAATTATACAGAAGCCATCCTTTTTTCATAAGTAGAAATGAACTATATCCCGAAGTCTTAGGATCAAAAGGCAGTACATTTTACTTTAATATATGTGAAGTTCTAAGATGCAACTCAGCACCAAAAAGCTACAAATGAATTCTTCACCCTGGGTATTACTGACAAAAAGGATTAAATAAATACATTTGATTTCTTTTCTTTCTTCTACAGCATAAGCTAGCTACAGTAACAGAATAAAGCTTCTGAGTTCTTTTTTGTACTATATTGCAAAACTCTTATCTAATGTAAATTGATATTTAACAACTTTTTCTCTTCTCTGTGAGGATTTTTGTGCCTTAAAAAAAAAATCAATTCCTCTTTCAACAGCCCTAAAGTTAGTTTGCCTAGTATAATTTTTTTCTTGCTAAAATATGTATTTTCTCCCTCACTCTTGCTATTGCTTCTGTCTCCTACCTTTTTATCACTGAACTTCTCTGCACTCCCATGGATTCTTCAATATCATGATGATGCATTTAATTCTCTAGTTATATTCATCTTTCCAGAATCTCAACTTAAAAAAAAATATTTTTAATTGAAGGGTTAAGCTGTAAAATGAATTTGGCCTAGGAAGAGTAAATGTAAGGTGAGGACGAAGGGGAGGCATCAGAAAGCTGTCATTTTCTATCACTCGGAGTCTTCTGGCCATGTCCTTTGTTATTTTTCCAATGGTTATTCACAGAAGCTTTTCAAATAAAGGTACTCCTTGACTTAGTATATATAAGCCACTACCAAGACATTTCTAAGATCTATGCTCTGCCTAAGTGCTGCTCTTAAGGTGAATATAGTTTCAATTTCTAAAAGATAAAGGGTCAAGTCCAAAATCATCATCTGCAAAGGCACCTGTCATTTTCTCTAAAAAGCCATTCCAGTGTTGAGCCCACACAAAAAAGCCCAACATAGGATATCTGTTAAGTTCTGAAACCATATTTCAAAACACAATGACTTCCCGTAATGTAGTTAACCATTACTGTTCTGCATTCTCTACTCTGAGACATTTTTGAGAGAATTGTGGATTTATCATGAAGGCCTTAATGTTAATGAGCCGCAGATTGAGTGTAGAGATTACTAAAAGAAATTTCATCATTTCCTTTCATACCTAATATTATATTCATAGTAGTGTATACTTTAGGTTATATTTCCTCTCCAGGTATAAAATTTTAGGTGAAAAAAAAATCCCTACTTGGAGAAATCTCTGGTTCCTGTTCCTGCCATAATATAGGTTTAGGTAGTTCTTTGTCACCATAGCTATGTCTGCTGTTCCAGTCACCTGGGCTGCTACAGAATCACAGTCTGCCACTATCCAATGGTGAACCCACAGCCAGTAAAACCTGTTCTGTCACAGTACACACTTTCCATAGGATTCCACTTTCCATAGGATTCACTGCTGAGGAATCCTTCTCAGAGGCATACCACCTGTTTAATTTTCTTGCTGAGAAAAAACAGAAGAAACAAGTTCTGTAGTCTCTTGATTAGTGGCATCTGGCCAGCATTGGTTCTTTGCAAACCTGAGTGCAAGAGAGTTCTTAATACATGTTTCCATTCTGTCATCATAGAATAGCATTATCATTAAATAGAAGTAAGTTAATGGAATTTATTATTCAGTCTTTAAAAAGAAAGGGGCGCCTGGGTGGCTCAGTCGGTTAAGCGTCTTTCTTTGGCTCAGGTCATGATATCACGGTTTGTGAGTTTGAGCCCCGCATCAGGCTCTATGTTGACACCTCAGAGCCTGGAGCCTACTTCGGATTCTGTCTCCCTCTTTCTCTCTCCCTCCCTCGCTCTCTCTCTGTGTCTGTCTCTCTCAAAAATAAATAAACACTAAAAAGAATTTAAAAAGAAAGAAATCCTGCCATTTGCAACAATATGGATGAAACTGGAGGACATTATGCTAAGTGAAATAAGCCAGGCACAGCAAGACAAATATCACATGATCCAACTTATAAGTGAATCTAAAAATGTCAAACTCATGGAAGCTGGGAATAGAGTGGTGGTTGCCAAGGACTGGAAGGAGTGGGAAATGAGATATTGGTCAAAGAGTATAGTTGTGGGAAAAGATGAATACATTCTGGGGATTTAATGTACAACATGGTGGTTATAGTTATTGTATATTTGGTTATGGTTATTGTATATTTGAAATGTGCTAAGAGAATAGATCATATATGTGCTCAGCACACACACATACACACACACAAAGATAACTGTGAGAGGTGATATATATGTTAAATATCTTTATTGTGGTAATCATTTCACGATGTGTATGTATGCCAAAAAATCATATTGTACACTGTAAATGTATACATTTTCTATTTGTCAATTGTACAAGAATAAAACTAAAAAACATTTTTTAAAAAAATAAAGAAGCATTCAGTTGTATTAGAGGCAAAAGAGAAATATCACTAAGATGAGAAGGATATTGATTCAGAAAAGGTATCAAACCCAGGAGAAGCATCAATCTGCCAACTAACCTGGACTAATACCAATACCATTAGTTTCTGACTCATGCAGATTCTCCAGGAAACCTATCCTGCATGCAGTGACTTAGTGAACTTGGTGGCCTTAATATCCTGGCTCTTTATTTTTAACACAATGCCTATCCCTGAAAAAACAGACTGAAGAATCATGAAGGATTCACTGCCTCAGGTCCAAAATGTCACATATCACTTATGCTTATGTTATATTGGCCAGACAAGTGACATAGTCTTCCACAGGGACCCAAGAAAAAAAGAACTGGATATTGGTGAGAAGTGGATATTGTTCTACCTCAGAGACTGAGACAGGAAACTTTGATCTATCAATTACTGAGATGTAATGCTAGAAGAATACCTCCCCTATGGTTATTAAAGTAAATGTAAAAACTCATGGATTGAGTCCTGGGAAAAAATCATGGATTAATTTTGGTAAATATTTTATCTGTTACAGTCCAAATTCTCCTATTTTTAGTATACACTTATATAGCTATATTGTAAGACATATATTAAATATAAAATATTCATTAAAAAGAATAATTACATGCTTTATCACAGGGAATGCATAAGAAAAATTAGGTCAGCATGAGGTAGACAGTTTTTAGACATAGATCAAAATGTTCTTTGCAGTTTCTAAGTCTTTGGGGTTGGATTTAAGGCACAGCACCTCTAAACTCCTGGGGCTTTAATATTTACATTTTTTTCCTTAGAAATAACAAATGTAGAATTCATATAAACCTTTCAGATCCAACCACATACGTGACAAAAACAAAACAATCACTTTTCTAGAAAGTTTAGGTATAAATGAAAATGATGTATGTTAGTTTGCATCCTCGCTAACAGTGCACAAGGATTCCCTAGTATCCACATTCTTGCCAGCCTTTGTTATCTCTTGTCTTTCTGATATCAGCCATCCTAACAGCTGTGAGGTGGTGTCTCATTTTGGTTTTGATTTGCATTTACATCTTTGTCTAGAAGCCCTGTTGGTTTAAATTTGCATCCTCAGATGGAGAACCACATGAGGATATTTAATTGGCATCCCAAAATGAACATGTGTAAAATAGAACTAATATTCTCTCCTCCACAATCTTATTCTAGGAAACTGATTCTGGCCTGGTATTTTCCGCTTTTACAAAAATTAACCAACAGCACAAATGTTCAACAATTCTCAAATCCATCTTCCTTATTCCCGTATATTATGAACATCACATGCAAGTATCATTAACTCCCTACTCTTTTACCTTCTCTATTGATGGCTTTTTTTTAAACTTCTCTCCATTCCGATGGCCAGCATCCTTCTTGTTTTAACTTCTGCAATAGCTACTAAACTTATTTTGCTGTCCCCATTCTTAAACTTATTTTATGCATCAATCATAGGAGTCAGCACTTTTACTTTGAAAATGTAAATTAGTTTATTCATTCCAATGTTTTAAAATTTTCGCTGGTTTTCTGTTGCAAATGGAATAAACCCACGATTGTTACTTGGATTAGAATGATCTGCATGATCTCTCTTCTTGCTGTACCCCTCTGGTCTCTCTAATGGGGTATATGCTACAAAAGGGAACAAAGATAATCCATGTAGGGCTGGAAGAAAAAGATTAAATTCTATATTTGTTTTGAGAAATTATTTTTTTTTAATTTTTAATGTTTATTTATTCTTGAGAGAGACAGAGTGCAATTGGGGAGGGGCAGAGAGAGAGGGAGACACAGAATCTGAAACAGGCTCCAGGCTCTGAGCTGTCAGCACAGAGCCTGATGCAGAGCTGGAACTCGGGAATGGCGAGATTATGACCTGACCCCAAGTCAGACACTTAACTGATTGAGCCACCCAGGTGCCCTTTATATTAATTTTAGCATTATACATATTTAATATGCAAATTCCTATTGTCTCCTTTTTTTATTTCATGGTATTAAATTTTATTATAATAGTATATTTTGATATCATATACTAGTGCTTATACTTAGACAATAACCAGTATAATGGTTTATGTCCTATGGACGAATACTCAATAGTTTTAAAAGATAAGGTGTGCATTAAAAAAAAGTTTGAAGACCACTTCTCATCCCATGTCTGTTCTCCTCTCCTTGCTGTTTGTATTTTAGTCACAGAGTCTTCTATTATTTCAACTTATTCCTTGCTACTTGAGGCCCATCTCTCATATTGTCCTTTAAGGAACCCTAATAGTAATTTTCCCCACTAAGACCTAAGCCCAAAAGACAGTGAATGTGAATGTTTGTTCAAAATAAGACCCCTAGTATCTAGCACACTGCCTTACATATATTGACAGCAGCTACACTTTTCTTGAATGTACTCTTATTTAAACTTACATATGTTTTTTGATTGTGCTTTTGCAAAATAAAGACAAAAGAATAGTGGTGCTTTGAAAAAGGGAAACACACAAACTTTTTGTTAATTCGTTAGAAGAGACATTTAGCATTACTATAGTGCCTTTTATACATTATCTAATTAATATTCAAACAGCCCTAAAGAATACTTTTTGAAAGTGCCATTTAAAGAACACAGAAAAAGAGAACTTAACAATTTGCCAAGGGTCAAAAATTTGGTCAATAGCAAAGCCCTTTCCAAAGACCCTAGACTTCCTGTTTCTTATTCCTGTGACTAGAACTGTAAGTTAAATTGATTCAATTTTGTGAAGAAGGAAGAAACTAACTCATAAAATTATAGAGCTTGAAGGGTCTCCATAGGTCATCTAACCAATCCCCTTTTCTAAAATACAACTGAAACCAAATATCCTCATCCCTTGAACTAAATTTGAATATGTCCTTGTAGAATAACTCCAAGAGTTTTCATATGAACTCTAAAATAGAACTGAAAGTATCTTTCAAGTAATTATTTTGCCAGAGAATAGTTTACAATAATTTTCTGGGGAAATAGGAAATAATATTTTCTAGAGAAATAGTATTTTATTATTATAAATAGTATTTTATTATTGATTAAATATTATATTTCTAGGGAAATAATAAATATTTTTTCTAGGGAAATAATAAATAGTAAATATTGCCTGAATTATGTTAGTTCATCTGATATTTTAATTTTATCACATAAAATGGATTTTAAAAACATTTTTTACAAAATAAATATTTTCTCTCTCAGTTTGAGCCTATTTCCTTTATTTTCTCATTTTTAGAGAATCAGAAAAATTATCACTCTATAGAGAATCCATTATACCAAAGTATAGTGGTCATTTCTCTATTTCTATGAAATTTGCTTTTATCATAATTCTAGGTAAGAAAGTCTCAAGACCATTAGGTCCATTTAGTTAGTAACTTCAGCATATGTTTAACCATTCATCTGGCTCAACTAATTCTTATCTGGCTTTTTATTTCCCAATTTCTATGAGAACGTATAAATAAGGGCATTCCCAATAGAAGAAACCTAGTGGATAATGATCCTGTAAAAGAAGAACTTAAAACGCCTTCTAGAAATGTGAGGGGGGAGAAAAAAAGGTTGTGATTATAAAGAGCAAAAGGAAGAGAAACACAGGATCACGTGTTGGAGGTGGACAAGAATTAGATCGCTTAGCACTTCATACTGTGTTAAAGTTATTCATCCTAACAAAATGGGAAATCGTTGAAAGATTTTATTCTTTTAAAAAAGTTCGCCCTTTAAGAAACATAGAAAATATACTAGGAGGAGCTAATGGTAATTTAGAAGAAATCAACTAGGAATCTACTATGTAATTTAAGCAAAGAGATGACGGTACTTAGGGTGGTAATGGTAAATGCTGAGAAAAATGGATGTCCTGAAGAGATATATAGGACATTAAGTTTACAGGACATCATGAGAGATAAACTTGGGTGTTGGAGTTCGTGAGGTATCAAAAATGAATACTGAGTTCTGGAATGTACAAAAGGATGTCACTGGTGGTTTCAGTATAATGTGGATTCTCTAATACAGTCTCCCAAATTCAATCAAAATTTCCATCATTGAAATTAACCTAATTTGCTCTACTACTTGAATATATAGATAACGTAGGTTATTAAGGTCAATTAGCTGTTTATAATAAATTCACAATTTGATATTTCCCTTAATGGAGAGACTGACAATATATAATCAATATCAAGCTATATTTCTTAAGAAATGTTAGAGAAATGTGGAACAACAGATGGAACTAAACCTTTCTAATGCAAGACTTGTTCTAAATAAAAATATATGTAAGGATACTGTTTGTTAAAAAATAGTTCTCAGTAACAGTTTGAAAAAATAAGTACAATTGGATTATGCCAGCAATGCTGCTGCTTATTAGCTGAGATGTCTAGCCACCCTATTTTACATTTTATTTAGTTCTTAAACTTGATAAACGTTGTATAACGATGGAATTTCAAAAATTGCTTTTAACTAATTAGCATATGATCACATAGATATGACCAATAGTTTTATATCTTTCTTAACCATACTTACTGAGATAGAAGAGAATGTATTTTCATTTTTAATAAAGAATAAAATAGGATTATATTGAAGCATACTCTCCTCGATGTACTATACCATAGAGTATTATTATAGGTTGGGAAACCTGTGGAGGACTTCTGGAGGCTGAATTAAGTTTCGGGAATTAAGAGGTGGGAAAAAAATTTAACACTCTCCTGGATAGTCTATAATGGGACAGGAAAAAGAAATGTGATGAAATTGAGAGACCTGACATTTTGCTCTCTACTATGGAAACTCCAAGATCCCCTTTCCCCTGGTATGACCAGCAATGGCTGTGACTGTGGCTTTTCTGTTAGCTTGATTCCCTGAGTGACTGTCAAGGGTAGGGTTGTCAGATAAAATGCCAGACACCTAGTAATACTTGATTTTTGGTAACAATAACAACTAAGTTAGTAGAAATATATCCAATATTTATACTCTTTGGAGACATACTTCTAGTGCATGGGATATATTTATACTACAAAGGTATTTATTGTTCATCTGATATTTAAATCTGAATACCTTTTATTTTTATTTGCTAAATCTGGCCACCTTAATCAAGACTCCCTGACAGTATATAACAAAACATGGAGAATGAACAACAACAAAAAAAACTTATTTATTTAAATCCTGAGATTATTACAATAAAGCTTAGCTAATGTAGACTGATATATCTACCTGAAGTCAAACATCTATTTGTGCCAGAAAAGGGGTAATTATATTCAATTAGATTAAAGGTTCTTTAGATATACAACTTACAGGTATTTTTATATGTACATTATAGGATGTTTGAATTTATGTCTTGACCCTTCCTCAAGTTACAAGGCCCAATTTGTTTCTCAGTTAACAGAATTATCCTAATTTATGTCTATATAATGTTTAACTTTCCCAACATAATAATAAAAAAATTAAGCATTACTATTTATTTTTAATTCTTTACCATATACAAATCTGAGCCTACCACATGTTATGCAACACTGAATTTATATTACTAGCATTGACAAACAAATTAAATCAACATTATACAAAGTCACTGACAAATGGCCATCTGGTAAAAAACTCAGTCCACTGTAGCCAAATTTGAAGAAAACCTACTAAATGAAAAGCAGTGTTCGAGATACCTATATAATTATTTTGAAAGCCTACAAAGAATACAGATGTTGAATGCATAGAATCATTTTTTGCATCTTACTGAATCTTACTGTGTTTGGATATTCACTTTTTCTATATAACCATAGGGAATCATTTCTTAAAAAGGTACAAGAAGAATGAAGAAGTAGTTTAAAAGATAACATTTTTGTATACACTGCATGCTTTTGCTTTCCATTTTCACATGAGGGTAATAAGTATGCATCTTTGAAATTGTATCTAGGCAGGATATTTAAAATTAGTTCATTTTAAACTCAGAAAAATTCCATTTGGAAAAAAGGCAAATACAGTTTTTCAGTTAGCATATACATAGGCTTACATCAGCTTTGAAATATATCTCATAGCAACTGGGACTGGCACTGACTGATAAAATAGAAAATCTTACCTCTAACTTGAGAAAAATGCTTACTACTCCCCACAGGTTTTCAACATTGCTTTAAAAACAATTGTAATAGTTGATCAAAGAGGGAGAAAAGGAACAGAGTTGAGCACTAGGAAATAAAGAAAACTGTACAGTATAAAGTCTTCAGAAATGACTATGTTGCTAATATGGTTCTTCTTTACAAGATATGGATTTTGTGTCTTATATCTAAAATTTTATAACAGGGCATTTGCAAAGACTCAAATTGCTCAGAAAGCAAGGAAGGTTTAAATTAAAATCAATATTTCTGCTCTTTTTGGGGAAAATTATCATTGTAAATTCATTTTCTTAATTCAAAATATTTTAAACTGTAATAATTTGTTCAATAAAATTGTTGTATTCTATGCTAGTCACAGTTCTAAGTGTGGGTTTGAAACAGCTAAATAACAAAAATATAATACTTTGTTTAGTTTTCATTCTAGTGCAGGAACATAGAAAATTAAATAAATAAAATGCATTGTTTGACATATGGTAGTCATTGCTAAGGAAAAATGGAGAGTAGGAAGACAGGCAATATTGGAATGGGAATGGCTATTATAGAGAGAACGCCCAAGAGACTGAAGAATGTGAGCAGGAGAGTCCTGTTGAGGGGACAGACAATAAGTAAGACCCTGAAGTGGAAGGCAAAACCTGCTTGATTTTTTAAAAGATTATTCTTACTTGTCTGTTGAGAATAGACTTTGGAGACTGGGGAGGGGTGGTAAAGATTAGAAACAGTGAAACTGCTTAGGAGTCTCAGAAAATCCAGATGAAAGATAATCATGACCTGGAACAGAGTGATAGCCATGGAGCAGAGAAAGGTAATTGGATTCGGAAATACTTTGGTATATCTAGTTAGCGTCAACATATTTACTGACACTTTGTGTAGAGTATGTGACAGGGGAAATGAGGTCAAGAGTTATTCCAAGGTATTTCCATGAGTAAATAAGGGAAGGATGAGATTGTTATCCTTAACTGAAAAGAATACCAAGCAAGAACAGGTTTGGAGTGGACCTAGTGAAGATTATGAGTTCACTGTTGGACATAAGAGTTTTGAGTTGCAATTGGATGTCTAAGTGAAGGCGTGTAGTCAAGGAATTTTAATATCTCTGGAATTTAGAGGAGGCCTGAAGTTATAAATTTGGGAGTCATTAACATATAGATGGCAACTAAAGCCATCAAGTGAGATGAAACACCAGAAAATGGAGTTTTGATAGAGGAAGAAGGAAGTTGAAGAACAAAGCCTGGAAAAAAAGCAGAGGATTTGGAAACTATGAGGAAACAGAGAAAAATGAGAGGAACAATGTTAGAAGTAGAAGGAAAAACTATAGGATTCAGGAAGACCTCAGAAAATAAGGTTTCAAGGATGAGGAACTGTTAACTATGATAAAAACTGAAAGGTCAACTAAGATGAGGACTGGAACTGGCCATCTTTTTGACCAAACTGACAAATTTAAAAATCAGGAGAAGAAATGGAAGTCCATACCAGTGTTTCTTTGAAGTATTTGATTGAGTTCCTACTCTCTGCAATTCCCTAGAAGAAGGCAATTATTTTTATTGACTATATTTTTAGGGGAAGGGAATTTATTGGGCTTTATTTTATTTATTTATTTTTCACCATAAAATCCATGCTACAAAAGTCAGGGAACCACCTTGGGTGGGGTGGGGGCAATTCCTGTTGCAAAATTATCTATTCCAAATAGTCTCCATATTAGAGAAAATGTCATGAGAATATTTAGTTTTAGGTACTCTGGGGCCCACCATGAAGCAGATATAGTTAACACACCAATTACCATTTACATCCTCACTAGCAGCTGGGGACCATCATAATGAAGAACTACTGTTCTAAAGATCACTCCATGTTCGAGTATTTTCCTTTACAAATGGCACACTTAGAAAATTGTTTCAGTGTATTGTAGGAGGACTATAGACGCATTCTGAGTATTTACATTGATAAAACCTTTCTCTATGATCATCTCTTGAACTGTGAACAGACTCAGATCTGGGAGTTATTGACAAGCTAGGAGTATATTTTGTAGTAGAATGAGTAAGCATTTATTCATTCTTATTAGTTTCACTCTTAAATTATATAACCTTTCCTTAATTGGAGCAGGGAAAGATTGTTCACAGGAATGATCCAACAAGAATGTATCTTTAAATATATATATATATATATATATATATATATATATATATATGTGTGTGTGTGTGTGTGTGTGTGTGTTTATATAAATATATAAATATATAAATATTTATATAAATATATAAATAAAATATGTAACGAGCAGGGGGAGAGCAGAGAGAGGGAGACACAGAATCTGAAGCAGGCTCTAGGCTCTACTGTCAGCACAGAGCCCTATGCGGGGCTCAAACCCATGAACCACGAGATCATGACCTGAGCCAAAGTTGGGTGCTTAACCAGCTGAGCCACCCAGGTTTTGAGCATACAAAGATTCAACAGGAATCTTTGAGCGTACATTCCTAGCATCAAATAGTGCACACTACAGGAGAAATTCATTCTTGTACAACCTAATCATGGAAATGGTAACCTTTCACTTCTGCTGTGATATACTGACCAGAAGCTAACTACTAGCTTTAGCCCACATTTAAGAAGGAATTACAGCGTGTACCTGGGTGCCTCAGTTGGCTAAGCATCTGACTTTTTGTCTCAGCTCTGGTCATAGTCTAAATTCTCTCTTGGCCAGCAGGAGAGCGGGATGCAAGATTAAAGCGAGAAATGGCTAACGTCCAGGAAAAAAAACAAGAGCCCCGAATAAGGGTCCTTGCCCCATATTTATTAAGATCAGAAGGCTTACAAACGAGATGGGTGCACACAAAGAGACCATGAATCTGTAAACATTAACTCATGGGCATGAGGGAAAGGGGGTTTTGAAGATATAAGGTGTTTGGAGTTTCAGTCAATATGAAACAAAATCCTGGCACTGGGCAGATGGGCAGATGGTTGTTAACAGCAGACAGGAGGTGCCCTGTCTGTTTATCTTAGCTAGCCTAGGGGATAAGACGGATAGGGGAAATAACCTCAGGATAAACAAGGCACCTTTTCTTTTGCTAATCAGCTCTGCTCTGAGCAGCTTCATCCACAGCAGCACAAGCAGCACAGCGCAGAGGTCTATAGCTCTATATACCTGTTTATCTCATTTGGTTCTTCCTGCGAAAGCAGCTTTCTGCTATAGTACTAAATTGGGGGGCATTTTTGCCCTGAATGCCTAATCTTGCTTACCTCATATACCTTTGTATTGGGAGCCTTTGCCCCTCCCTCCCTATTCTGGGGGCCCTGGCCCCTCCCTATTTTATTCTGGGGCCTTTGCCCCTCCCTATTTTATTCTGGGGGTCTTATCTTGTTTACCCAAGCTTGAGTGTGAGCATCCTATGGCTTTGTAATTCTTTATGCCTCATTAACCCATTGGTATAAGCCCTGGGAATTTCTAAACTTATTCCCCACAGGTCATGATCTTGTGGTTGTGAGAGGGAGACCTGGCTCTGGCTCCATGCTGAGCCTCTCTGCCCCTTCCCGTCTCCCCCTCATGCACACATGCAAGCACACGTTCTCTCTCTCTCAAAAACTTTTTTTTTTTTTAAAGAAAGGATTACAGGGGCGCCTGGGTGGCTCAGTAGGTTAAGCGTCTGACTTCAGCTCAGTTCATGATCTCATGATCTAGGAGTTTGAGCCCTAAATTGGGCTCTGTGCTGACAGCTCAAAGCCTGGAGCCTGCTTCAGATTCTGTCTCTATCTCTCTGCGCCCCCCACCTCTCAAATATAAATATTAAATAAAGAGGATTACAAAAGGCATTAATACTAAGAATTGGAGACCAATGTAGGACATCATATGTGTTTATGTAGGACAACTATGTTTTTGAAAAGGGACATATGTATATGCATGAGATTAATGTCATTTAAAGTATGGGAAGCTATGGTTTTAACATTTATGTAGGCAATTAGATTATAATTGACTACGTGATTGTATTTTTTTTAAGGGATTGAGGAATTTAAAATACAAGAAGGGATAGATGGAGGCTGTGTCTTTCTGTTCACCTTTAGGTTAAAAATACCTATCTTTACTATATTTGTTGTCTTTAAAATATTAATATCAATGCAAATTAAAAATAGTTGTCAGTAAACCTAAGGTTGTACATGATATTATCTTGACAAGAGCTGAAAACTAATCACTTCTCACAATGGGTGTCTGAAAAATAAATAAATAAAAGAAAATTGAACTCAAGAATCTCATTATATAAACTGAATCTATGTTAAGTGACCCTCAATGCAGTGCCCTGATAAAGTTCTTATTTAGGGAGAAGAAAGAAAAAGGTAAATAAGGAAGAAGAAAGTAAGAAAATAAGAGAGATTGAATAATTCATTCGTGACTGATTCAGGGACCTAAGAAAAGAGCTCTGACTATCTTACCACTTTGGAGCAGTAAACAGAAGAGTTGAAAGAATAATGAGGTAATTTTAGAGCATTTTACTTTCTTCCCAGGTTTTTTTTTTTTATTTGACAATACTCTCATGGATATGAGTTTTTCATATAAAAGGAGATAAAATGAAAGATACCTTTGGGGAAAATATTTAGTGGTTTGAAGCAAAATTATTAGTGAAAATGAGAATATCAGACTGACAAAAGAAAAGCCTCAGGAACTATTCATATAGATTTGGATAATTGTTTTGATTTCTTTAAAGAAATTTTGCAAAGTATTGTCTAAAAGACGTTAAATTAAGCAGAAAAAAGACATTCATCATTCAGAACATATGAAGTAGAAATTGGAAACATATTAGGTTGTCTCCTTAATTGAGAGTAGAAGTACATCTTTGTATTGAATATTTCAGTTGAAATAAAACTTTTTTATAACTTCCACTGAAATATATAATATAGCCAAAGAATCAATTCAACTAGAGCAAAAATGACAATAACCTTATCTGGTTTCTCTGATAAGAGAATCTTAAAAGAAAAATTTCAAACTCAGGAATGGACAAAAAACTGGAAGAGAAATATCCTGTTCTGGTCCACTTTTTTGTGATCAATAGTTTGGAATGTTAGGTCATCATGACAGTGAGCATTCAAAAGCCTATCAAATGTTAGATTGCATCATTTTTAGAGTGTGATGTATTTTGCTTAATAAGAGATTAAGATGCAATAACCTTTTTTATGGTTGTTTGCCTTTTCTCTATATTATCAATAGACTAAACCTCAGACAGAAGTAGAAAGTATTTGAGGCTGCCTGCTAAAATACGTCTAGAAGCAGAGGTGACATAGGAACAGCAGGGTTAAGGAGAGAGAGGAGTTTTATTTTATACTAGAAGATCACTAATGAGATTAAGGCAAAATGGAGAGGTAAACTTATAGCTGTAGGAAGGCCAGGGTTATAAATCTAGAAAGACAGAATTGTGGAATGGGTTATGATTTAGTTATATAATCTATGTGAGAGTAAATTACCAAAGGACTTACCATTTGGGCAAAGATCAAGGTTAGAAAGAGAAGCAATAGGATAATTGAGGAAACTAATTCTCAAATATTATATTTGCAGTCATATATTCATTTAACAGAGTACAATCTGTAGGGTCATAGCACAGTCAAAACGAAGGAATTCTATATACTACTAGAATTTCATTCAAAAGGATATAGAAATTTGACAACACAATTAATAAATTGCTCACATGTAGGTGTTTGTGTTTGCATGTGTGTAAAATTCTGTTCTCCAAAATCTCACTCTTGAAAATTCATTTGTTTTTAAGCACACATTTAAGAAAGTATAAAAACTGACTATCAACCAGAGCAGTAAAAGGTCCCTCCAAATACCAATAAATTGATACAATACATACCACGTTCTTTACCACAAAGCAATACAATTATAAATCAGAACACAATTATGAATCATAATCTTCCATTTGTTGGAAATCAAAATTGAAAACAATACTTTTAGAAGTTGCCCATGAATCAAAGAAAATATATTTATGAAAAATATGAAATGCAATTGAAAACACAAAAATAAAACATACCCATGCTTATAAGTTCAGTCATTATATGAGAGTTATAATGAGAGAGAATTATAATTTAAATGTCTATCTTAAAAATAAGAATATTTGAAAATTAATGTGCTAGTTTAAAAAAAAAGGCAAGATAAAGACAAATGAAGTAGAAAAATAAATAATACAAATAAGAGTAGAAATAAATGAAAAAGGAAATAAAAAATTAAAATCTTTGATTACATTAAAAGCTATATACATATGCCTATGTACAAACACAAAGTAGGAAGCAAAATAATTGATTTTCAAAGGTGTCTTAGGAACTGGGAAAATTTTGTAACAATGTCAAATGTCCAGTAAGGAATCCCTGGGAAAAATTTGTAAAATTGCAGCTTTTACAAGAACGATGCTCCTTCCTTCATCAGTCACAATTGTGAGAGCAGTGATGTTATGTGTCCTCATGATTTTACAACCAAAACAAACACAGTTCCCGGCAGATAGTAAGCTCTCAATAAAATAATCTGTTTAATTAATAAATAATGTAAAAGTCCAGTAGAACATTTAGGACAGTCCAGTAGAAGACCCATTGGGGTGGTGTGAGTTGCTGTATTACAATTGTTTTTGACAGAGAGGATAAATATTGCTTATAATTTTGCCTTCAAAGGAAATAAAGTTATATCTTTAATTTTGGCATGTAGCCAAATTTTCAAGGGTCTCTTGACTTCAATTATAACAGTCTTTTAAAATAAGAAATGATTGGGCACCTGGGTGGCTCAGTCAGTTAAGTGTCTGACTTCATCTCAGGTCATGATCTTGCGGTCTGCGAGTTCAAGCCCCTGGTCGGGCTCTGTGTTGACATCTTGGAGCCTGGAACCTTCAGATTCTATGTGTGTCTCTCTCTCTCTGCCCCTCCCCTGCTCATACTCTGTCTCTGTCTCTCTCTCAAAAATAAAGATTAAAAAAATTTTTTTAAATAAGAAAGGATCTATAACATTATATCATATTTATATAATTAATTTATAATTATAAGTAAAATACAACATTTGGATAGGTTAAGAATTTATAATCAGTGTAATTTCACACTTATGTCTTTGCAATTCTCTTATTCTTGTCATTTTTTTGCCCCTTGCTCCTTGTATATATACCCATTTATGCTCAGATGCACGTGATCTAGTTTGAACATACGCTACTAAACTAGGTTTGAATAACAAAAGATCTGCATAAGCTACTAAACTAGGTTTGAGTAACAGCTAATGTAATTCCATGTAATATGAACATTAATTTAATAAATTAAATTATGATGATAGAGGTGATATAAGGTCCTTACATGGAAATCTACACAGGTGTAATTAAAAAAAATACATTACAGAAACTCTCACACACCACAAGAAAGCACATAGATCTTGAGCTGACATTAAATTTTCAGGTATTTTTTCCAGTATAAACTTAGACTTCATTAAGGCTAAATTTACACAAAGGCAATTATTGAATGTATGACATTCATCTGATAGAGCTTCAGGGTTTAATAGACATGTGGCTTTCCACTGACAAAACGAGCCGTTATCACATAGGTTTTCTAACTCAAGCATGGATTGATATAAGCTGTTAATTGTATTGATTACACACAATTTGTAAGATTTTTCTGATCTACTTTACTTTTTCTCTTATAGCTCAGAGGTCATTTTTTTTCCTCCCCCTAAACAATGATTTTTCTGTAAGTTGTTCAGCAAAGGATCAAGAGATATAACTGAACAAGCTTTGTGTCCTGGAGTGGAAGACTACAGTGAAAGTGTCACCAATAAGACAGAATTTTAAGTACACATTGGCTATGGTCTGAAATTTTGTGTCCCCCAAATTCATATGTGGAAATCCTAATGCCAATGTAATGGTATGGTAGGAAAGATAGGATAAAATAGGCAGAGAGAAAGGATAGGGCCTGAGGTCCCTGGGTGTGGAAAAACACGTAGTTTGGAACAATGCTTTGGAGTGTCTGACCACAGCAAACCCTGTCAGGCATAAGGTTCCTCTTAAAAATGTAATAGACCCCACCTACTCCCCCTCAGGTTTGCTCTTAGGAATTTGTCAAAAGGCCAAAATATGGCCATAGACCACCCCTCATACAATGGAAATGAGCCAATCAAGAATGTACAGCCCAGCACCTAGAGCTATCAAGCCAATAAGGGTAAAACCTGAGAAGGAACAAGGAGAAAGGGAACAGCGTGGGCCGACCAGAACCTTATAAAACAAGGACCCTTGCCTCTAGTCCTCACGCATTCACTTTCAAATGTCCCCTCTCTGTAAAGAGAACCTTCCTACTATTCTTCCTTTCTAATCTTATATTCTAATAAACTTTTGCCTGCTGCTCATTTTGTGAGGTGAAGCCCTCATGACTGAGATTAATGCTCTTATAAAAGAAGCCCCACAGAACTCCCTAGCCCCATTCTGCCATGTGAGGACATAACTCAAAAGTCTGAGATCCAGAAAAAAGCCCTCACCTGACAGCTGGCATCCTGATCTTAGACCTCCGACCTCCAGACCTGTGAAAAATGAATTTATGTTGTTTATATGCCAGTCTGAGGTATTTTGTTGTAGCACACTCAATGACCAAGACAACATTTGAGTAAACATGTGTCTTCATATTTTCATTTCCTGACTTGGGGGATTGACAAATATTTTTCAGCACATTATCTATAATATATCTGTCAATTAGAAAATAAAGAAACTGAAGAAATAAAGAGAAGGGAAACTTGATGAACACTGATAAAAATCAGTAAAGCAGACAGTAAAACATTTGACCATAGGATATAAAATCCAGTTTGTTTGTATTCTGTACATTTTCAATATATAGAAATTTCCATCTAGAAATACAACCTAGTGTCTACAATACAACACATCCTACAATACAACCTAGTGTCTTAAAAATGAGAGTTGATTACTACATGTAGAAAAAATTTCTGCTCTTATCAAAGAGTTATTAATTTCAATCAGTCAAACTTTATATAACCTGGGCAATGGATATATATGAGTTAAGAGATAAATAAATAAACTTGGAAGACACTCAAGAGCTATAGTTTGCATCGTGGAAGAAAAAGCACAAATAACTTCATGTATTTAAAGTTAACATTACTAATAATAAAACCAAACCATTTATAATACTTGCTTCCATAGAAGGATGATTTAATTATTAGATTTTATAAGGAGGTGATATCTCATTCTCATATTTAACTATGTGTCTGGCAGACTCTTTACAACAAAAGGCAGAGTGCTGATTGAAATAATTAAGTTTTATCTACTGAGGAGTGAAAAATAAATGCAAACTAAAAGTAGTTTATCTTGGGGTTCCTGGGTAACTCAATGAGTTAAGTGTCTGACTTCAGCTCAGGTCATGATCTCAGGGTTCTTGGGTTCAAGAACCCAAACTGTCTGTGCTGACAGCTCAGAGCCTGGAGCCTGCTTCAGATTCTGTGTCCCCCTCTCTTGCCTGTCCCTCCCCTGCTCATGCCCCGTCTCTCTCTGTTTCTCAAAAATGAATAAACATTAAAAAAAATTAAATAAAAGTAGTTTATCTTACAATCAAAGGATTTATAAATGGGAACTGTAAAATATTTTCCTTGAGTTCATAAAAAAAGTTATTTGCTTGGAAATTGTAGCCACATTAATCTTGATAAATTTCTTACTAAGCTAACTTTCTAAGATTTTTATTGGGAAAAAAAAATAGATGTAGGGTTTAGCCTTACTTTGCTCAATAGAATATGGATGGAAGTGATAGTATGTAATTTCCTTCAGGGAATCCTATGTTCCCCTTGACTGATCTTATGCTCCTGTCACAATGATGAGAAGGGCATGCATTGTGTAATCTGATAGATGAAGGTGGGTCAGTGACATGTCAGCTCACCCAGACCCAGCCTACAGCTTATTATAATCAAGTCTACCTCTGCTCAATCTAGAGCAGCTACATTTAGCTGACCTGAAGAAAAGTGACCAGGGGCACCTGGGTGGCTTTGTCAGTTAAGCGTCTGACTCCAGCTCAGGTCATGATCTTGCGGTTTGTGAGTTCGAGCCCAGCATCAGGCTCTGTGCTAACAGCTCACAGCCTGGAGCCTGCTTCAGGTTCTGTGTCTTCCTCTCCCTCTGCTCCTCCCATGCTCATGCTCTGCCTTTCTCTCTCAATAATAAATAAATGTTTAAAAAAATTTTTTTAAAGAAAAATAATCAAATTAATTTTTTGTTTGTTTGTTTTAAACCACTGAGATTCAGGATGATTTCCTACGTAGCACCATTGTTTCAAGAGGTATGATACACATAGATGAAAAGAAAATACTAACATTAGTGACTTCTTCTCTGCAGTTTATTATATATTGCACATTTTCTATAATGAGCATACATAATTTTTAATCAAGGAAAAATCTGTTAAACTAAATATTTAAATAGAAATTACTTGTAAATTAAGGCTTTAGGTCAAAAAATAATTAAACTCATTCTCTAAAAGTACCTAATAATGATTACTAAAATTTGCATATACAATGTATGGTATGTGTGAGTTTAGAGTTTATATTCCCTGAGAAATCTTATTTAATGATAAATTTTGATACTTCTTAGATTTAATCTCTCATTCCTTAAAAGAAAGATAACATTGGTATCTATCTCTTCTCCTTATCTCACCAAAAAGATTTCCTCCGGGGATGCCAACGATATGGATAGTGATAATTTAATGTATTTAATCCATCACCTGATCTCATGTTGTCAAGATGGCACAAAAAGCACCATTTTCTTATGCTCCAATATGATGCTTTGTTATTGTACAATTATTTTTAATTCAAATATATATTTAAAAATTTTTTTAAGTAATCTCTACACCCAACATGGGGTTCCAACTCACAATGTCTGAGATCGAGTCTCATGCTCTACCAACTGAGCCATTCCCTAATTTCAATATTTTTCAACTTTTTCTTCAAAACCTTTAACAAGTTTATGCACTTAAGTAATCTGTGTAGCTGCAGCCCTTTCCCCATCATTTTTCTTGGAACTTGACCCTCAGCTTCTCTCAAAAGTAAACCTCTGTGCTTTGGAGGGTATGATTGGATTGGGCTGCTAAGTCTACATTAACTTGCTATTTTCTGTTAGCAAGTTGTTGTATCAGAGTCACAGTCTCCTGTGTCTCCTATTTTTTTTTCTTTAAGCCAACATTATATATTCTTTAATATATATTGTTTAATATATATTCTTTAATATTCTTTAATGTTGACTCAAAGGGCATAATACAAAGCGCATATGATCAATAGTTTACAAGCACATTTAAAATACCAAATATATTGGACATTACGTACTTGCTTGGATATGGCATAGTCAGTAGAAGTATATGAGATTTGTATTCAAGTCAGCCTGAATCTAAATTGCTGTTATATCCTTAATGATCTGCATGAGGCTGGGCAACATATTAAGCTTATTGGACTTCAGTATCCTTATCTATAAAATCGAGTTTTAAAATAGCTCAGAGCTTTATTGTGTCTATTTTCACGAATAATTTTAAGTGGCCTGGCATATAGTAAGTACTACTCATTTTTTTTTAAGGTCTTCATGTCAGTAGGGGGAACTGAAAGAAAAAAATGGAGAAATAATATAGAGCATATAATTTTACAGTTACAAGACACAGAGAGAATCTGTTCCAACCCCTTCATTTTATAGATGGCTAAATTGAGGTCAAGGGAGATTTAGTGTTTTGCCTGAAATCTTTCAAGAAGAGAGTGACAGGAGGAGGATTATTTCTTAATAATTATATAATAAATCTAAGGGCCAAAAATGGCACTTCGAAGTGTTTGCTTTTCTCTGGGTACAGGAGGACCATCTATGTTAGCAAGGCTGTGTTTTTGTATCATTTAATATTATCCCCAAAGCATTTAAACGTGTTATAGACAACTATTACATTATTCAGTATTTCTAAAGTACCCCAGTTTTTTATATCTCCCTTAAATCTCCTTTAAAAGTCTGTTTTGCCCAGTGACTGTTATGCAAAAGAAAAAAAAACAGTACAAACTAAGTCCAAATTATTGAAAACCTCTTGCTTCAGCATTAGCTTTTGAGACTATCCTCATCCTTTTTCTAAATCAGTTTAGCCCATCTAGATCACTACAAGGGTCAGATGACACTTGAGATAATGCAGTACCATTTTTATTTATTCTCCAGAAAACAAGACTGGAGATCAGATTTTGATTTTGAAGAAAAAGTCATAATGGATAGTAATTATTTCTAATCCTGAGTGCAATGAATTTGATAAAATTGGAAACTCCTTGGGGTAAATAAAATTTAACTTCACCAAGCACACATTCTTTAATGCTTCTTACACTATGGACTCTGGGAGGACTTGGAATTCTTGCTCACATGTGGGTTTATATTTGCCTGGGTCGTGTATTTCCTAGTCTTAACTGAAACCATAGAGACAACTACTCCTGTCACATTTTCTCCCCAGACAGAATCCAGGATTACTAAAAATCTCATAAGTCATCTTGTTTTTGAAAGATTTACAGCAAGATTTTCTGACCAGATAAGTTGGATAAGTTAGCTCCAGATCTCTATCTGAAATGAACTCCTGTACCATTTAAGGTTTATCATGGGCAATGCCATCAAAAAGTAGCACACACAGCTTACTTTCATTGGCAGGAAAGGGCTTTGGCAGGCTGCCTGAAGAGAAAATACCTGCAATTCAGAGAATTATGATGACTTTTTAAAAAACGTTCATACCTTTTCAAGGTTTCTATTGAATCAGGGTCATTTAGTTCTACTTTCCACTTAATTGACTTTGACCTTCCCATATGAACCTTTATACCAAAAAACCCCATGGGAACTAGGATTTTTAATTATTTCTCCCAGGTTCTGGGCGGGGATGTTTATTATCTTATTTTGCTCAATAATGATAATTCCTAAAGTAAGGGGGTAGTTCTGAAAAGGGGAAGGGTTTTTTCAAATTTAATGTTTTGTGTTTATTTCTAAGTTGGCTAGAAACTAAATTTATTTGTTGGCTTTCTGAAAATCACTGTTCTTTGGCTTTTGTGTTTGAAGAATACATCAGCAGCCATTTGCACTCAAACACACATCTTTCATCCTATTATCTTTAATTATTTGGAATTAAATAACAATTTCAAAATTGACATTTGCTTGTTTTCCTCTCAGTTACTGAGTGCCTTCTCACTCTTCTTTCTTCCTAGATAATGGAACTATAAATCCTAAACCAATCTGGAAAATAATTCTTTAAGTGGAGTCCTTAGGTATAGGACATAAGAAAATAAGGACTGTTTAATAGATCTGTTCCACTTTTCTGAATTGCTGGAATGACGCCCGTCAGCTCTTCTCTTCTCAGTATTTTCCACATGTGTACACGTTGTGAAGCCAGACTGCCTGTATCTCTTCATGCTGGGCAATTTACTTAATCTCTCCATGCCTCAGTTTCTTATATGTAAAGTGGGAGAAATAACAGTTCTTACGTGATAAAGTTTCTGAGGATGATTTAGGAGAGGATGTCTGTCTGTCTCTCTCTCTCTCTCTCTCTCTCTCTCTCTCTCACACACACACACACACACACACACACACACTCTTCACACATTGTATAACTGTAAACTATTTTTCTATTATTATATGCCCACTAAAAGTACAAGTTAGTGTAAGTTAAAATGACCCACATTGTTAGGGATGAAGCGTTGGATAAAGGAAAGGAGAGTGAACTATAGTTTATAATTTCTTTGTTTCTTTAACTTGAATTTGACTTGACCAGCCTGGAATTCGGAAAATCACAAATCATCATTAATTCCATCCTTCCTACGGAGGGTCCTGAATTTAGATTCTGGGAAGCAGAGTACTAGCAAGAATAAATTGGCTGGATTCACAAGTATAAATCACAAAGCAAAGAAGAAAATAAAAGGTAAAAATGGCATGGCTACCTGCAGGAAAACGCAGAGTATTTGTAGGTATGTAACAGAAAGGAAGAAGAAGGAGCGAGATCTCTGAGTAGCAAATCAGAGCTGACTGTAGTGAAACAATGACATGGTGAACTCTCTTAGAATAAGCTTTACAACAGCCCCTCCATGTCCTGGGGGTCTGTTTCAAGACCCCTAGGAGATGCCTGAAACCACAGATAGTACCCGACCCTAAATATACTATGATTCTTCCTATGCATACCTACCTGTGAGAAAGTTTAATTTACAAATTAGGCATAGTAGAGATTAATAACAGTAACTATAAAATAGAACAATTATAACAATATACTCTAATAATAGTTATGTGAATGTGGTCTCTCTTTTTCTGTCAAAATACCTTCGCATACTGTTCTCACCCTTATGATGAGATGATAAAATATCTATGTGACAACATGAAGTGAGGCGAGTGATTTAGGCATTGTGAGGTAACATTAGTCTGCTAATGACTTCTGACGATATGTCAGAGGAGGATCATCTGCCCCTGGGTTGTGATTGACCATGGGTAACTGAAACTGTGGAAAATGAAATGATCGTTAAAAGGGGCTACTACACTGTGTTATTTTTTCTTTCTTTCTATTCCTGTATGGCACATGGTACATTTGAAATGCATTTTGAAGGTTTTTTTTTTCTTTAAGTTTTTATTTAAATTCCAGTTAGCTGGTGTGCCTGGGTGGCTCAGTTGGTTAAGCATCTGACTTAGGCTCAGGTCATGATCTCATGGTTCGTGGGTTCAAGCCCCGCATCCAGCTCTGTGCTGGCAGCTCAGAGCCTGGAGCCTGCTTCAAATTCTGTGTCCCCTCCTCTCTCTGCTCTTGCCCCACTGGCTCTGTCTCTTTCTCTCAAAAATGAATAAACATTAAAAACATTAAATTCCAGTTAGTTAACATACAGTGTAATATTAGTTTCAATAGTAGAATTTAGTGATTCACCACTTCATACAACACCCAGTGCTCTTCACAAGTGCTCTCCTTAATCCACATCACCCATTTAACCCACCTGCCCTCAGTAACCATCAGTTTGTTCTCTATCGTTAAGAGTCTGTTTCTTAGTTCACCTCCCTCTTTTTTCATCAAATAGATGTGTTCATCAACTGATACGAATATTTTGTGTTCAAGTGCCAGTGATTGTCAATTGAAAGAAAATTTCGTGGGATGCCTGGGTGGCTCAGTCGGTTGAGCGTCCGACTTCGACTTAGGTCCTGATCTTGCGGTTTGTGAGTTCAAGCCCCACAACGGGGTCTGTGCTGACAGCTCAGAGCCTGGAGCCTGCTTCAGATTCTGTGTCTCCCTCTCTCTCTGCCCTTCGCCCACTCATGCTCTGTCTCTCGTCTGTCAAAAATAAATAAACATTAGAAATTTTTTTTGAAAAAAAATTTTTTTGAAAGAAAATCTGGCAACAAGTTTTTGTGGTACTTTTTAATCTATTTTCCTCCCAGAAATTTTAAAAGTAATTCTTCAGTCAGAGGACAAAAAAGGAGATCTTTAAACCCTTTTTTATAGCTGTGTTGAGGTATAGCTAACATAACACTTCTCACCTTTATATAATTTGTAAATTTTGACACTTGAAACCTCTACAATTCAAGACTGTAAACATATCCATCAATCATATAAGTTTTCTCATGCCTTTGCATTTTTTCTCTCCTGTTTCTATTCCCATTCCCTGGTCTCCTCAAGCAACCACTGATCTATTTCTGCAGTAAACCATTAAACAAAATTATCCAAAAGTTATATAAATGTAATCATATAATGTGTATTCTTTTTTTAGTCTCTTGTCACTCAACATAATTATTTTAAGATTCATCCCTAAATCAAATTCATTGCATAAATCATTTCTTGTTATTTCCAAGTGGTATCATCTTGGACCAATGCACCTAAATGTTTTTATCCATTCACCTGATAATGTACATTTGGGTTATTTCTGCTTTAGTCCATTAGAAATAAAGCTGCTATGAGCATGAGAATTTGGGAACAAGTCTTGAATGGATATATGCTTCCATTTCTCTTGGATAAATAAGTAGGAGTGGAATGCCAGGATCATGTAGTATGTATATCTTTGACTTTTTAAAGAAACTACCACATTGTTTTCCAAAATAGATGTATCATTTCACTTGCTCACCAGGGGTATGTGAGAAGTCCAGTTCCTCCACAATCTTCACATCACCTGGTATGGTCAGTTCTTTTCATTTTAACCAATTGAATAGATGTCTAATGTTATCTCATTGTGATTTTGATTTGCATTTTCTTTTTTTTAATGTTTGTTTGTTTATTTGTTTAGAATACAAGCAGGGAAGGGCAGAGAGAGAGAGGGAGTCACAGAATCTGAACAGGCTCCAGGCTCTGAGCTGTCAGCACAGAGCCTGATGTGGGGCTCAAACCCACAAACTGGGAGATCATGACCTGAGCCAAAGTCATATGTTTAACCGACTGAGCCACCCAGGTGCACCTTGATTTGCATTTTCTTCAAGACTAATGATACTTAGCTTTTTTTCATGTATCTATTTGCATTCCATGTGTTGTCTTTGGTGAAGTTTCTGTCCAAATATTTTGCCCTTTTTTATATTAAATGGTTTTCAAAAGTTTCTTAGATTTATGTGCATGGGTAGTAATGTGGGTAATTATGAGAAGTTTTCATTCATGATTTCATCAAGTATTACTTCTGCCCTCTTTTCTTCACTAATTCCAACCAGATGTATATTTGGATCCTTGAAATTTTCACAGAAACTTATAATGATTCTCATTTTTAATATTTATTTTTCTTACATATGATGAGATTATAAGAGTAAAGCCCTCATGAATGGGATGAGAGTCCTAATAAAAGAGACCCTAAGTAGTTCCCTTGCCCCTTTCCCTGAGGATACAGCAAAAAAATAGCTGTCTATGAACCAAGAAGTGATTTCCCACCAGATACCAAATCTGCCCATACCTTCTTCTTAGACCTACCAATGTCCAGGACTATAAGAAATAAGTTTATGTTGTTTATAAACCACCCCAGCCTAATGTGTTTTCTTATAGAAGCCCAAACAAAAAACCTTAGCCTAAATTTCCCGAAGAGAGTAAGAAGAAAAAGAAAAACAAAAATGAAACAAATGAAAACAAACAAAAAAACTCAGGAAACGCAAATGGGTAAGATGTTATCATACTACTTCCAGAAAAGAAAATAGTTCTCAGTTTCTCTAAAATCAGCAGAATTATAGAGAAAGACTTATTTGGAGATGTGAAAATTGGAAGTTCACAGATCCCATCTCTGACACTTTTTAGTGCAATGGAATGTCATGTCATGTATTCCTTGCTACAGAAAGCCTGGCAATGGTCATTAACTGTTAAATGATAATAAGTGCAGTTGTTTTTTACATAAAAGTTCCATAACTTTAACTCTAAATATTTCAATTCTATTGAAGAACAAGCAGTCAGAGTTACCACTGATCTTTCTTCAATCACTGAATTAGCAGAAAGCCTGCTGTCATTCTTATCTCGATTTTTGAATACATTTAATCATTAAGATATAGAAAATTCATTTGAATGTGAAATTCCTAATTTTATAAATGTTAATAGATATACAGAAGTGGAAGAAAGTTAAAGATTATCTAGACTAACATGTTCATAATATGGATGAGGAAACTCAAGTTTTTAAAGACAAAAGTACTAAACACAGTAGCTGCCAATGGATAGATCGATGATAGACAGTATACTCCCGTTAGAATTTTTTTCAATTCCACAAAATAGATAAAAGTTTATGCATGGAGGTGAAAACATCTTTACAAATACTGAGAAGAAAAACAAGAGAAATGTAATAAATTTTCAAGTGCACTGTCATACTTTTAGAACTAATAAAGACTAGCACTGCCATCTTGTGTCTTTATGACTATTTATCAAAATATATATATATTTATTTCTATTTTTATTACCAATATGATTTGTTATTACCAATATGATTTGTTGGCTAAAGTACATATAAAATGTATATAGTACATATAAAATGTATATGTATATATGGTTGTACATTTCTGATACTAATACTAATTTGAAATAAAAATATATTTTACCTTAAAATCAAGATTATACATTTTAATTAGGTAAATTAGAATAGAGTTGAAGTAATAGATTATTATAAGACCAAAGAAAATATGCGTATATTACCTGCAGATGCCTTTTTATATCACATAGGTCAAGTGACTAGTTTATATATGAGAAATTACATAATAATGGCATGCAAAGGCAGAAACATACCTGTTCTTTATACATATATATTTATATATACTTCCTTATATACGTATTCATTTTACAAACACTATAGCTTGGGGTTTGTTGATATATGGGATGTATGTTGAACAGAAGGTAAAGTCAATTTTCAACAAAATTTTGCTCAAGATAATTTTATTTTAAAACTAGAGAAAAAATTTAAATTTCACAATCACAGAAGATGGAGACTTAAGCACAATTACGGTATTTATTATTTGTGATAAAGAATCTCTTTGGTAAAGCTTGATATAGCTTATCAAAATATTTATTTTCAGGTTAAAATAAAGTCATTTCTAAAGAAGGAAACAAAATCAAAAGTGAGTTCTTTATGAATGCATTTAGTATTTATTAAATTCAATAAAATGTATTATAGAAGAGATAGATTTATTAGTTCATGAAATGTTTATCACAACTTTTTGAGTAGCAGCTGTTGAAGTAGCAACTATAATTACTGTTCTGATTATCAGCGACCCAAGGCTCTGAGAAGTAGGTGAATATTGAACGTCAAATACGTAGCACGTAGAAAATTAAAGATCTTGGCCCAAGTGTTCTAATGCCAAGTTCATCTGTCATTCAACATCACAGCTATCTCCCCGAAGCAATCTATAATCTATTCCTTACTAAGAAATACAGTTTGCAAAATCAATGATGTATGTGCATGTTTTATAAAGGAAACTATTCTCTTGAGCATTCTCAGCAAAATAAATAGATTGATATATTGGAGAATGCAGTCTATGTACTTTTATGAAATACTTTGTGCTCTGCCATATTTTATTCAACAATTTATTTCTCAATTCTGGTTGTTATTTGTTCTGAGCATACAGAATGATTTTATTAAAGCATTTGGAACTAGGGTGGTAATTGACTGCTGCTGTCTGTGAACTACAAAATCAAAAAGAAAAATACTAGATAAAAGAGATGACACTTTCCAACATTTTGAGTTCTTTACAAATTGCAGAATAAGTGAGCTGCTGGTTATGCATTTCTTTTCAAAAAAGTTTCTAAGACACAAAATAGAGAATAATAACCACAATTTCAGTTTTACAAAGAGCTTGTGCATGCATTATTCCAATTGTTCCTCAAAACAGTCTAATGAGGCAACTGCTTTCATTGACATTTTACTGAAGAAACTGGCCTCAGAGAGGTTAAATCACTTCCATAAGCTCACACAGCTGATAAGTGATAGAATTAGGCCCCAATCACAGAATTTTAACTTCTAAATTCTCATGAACTTTCACCATTCTATTGCGTTTCTACTTTTTCCCTCGATACCTGTTAAAGTAGTGTTTCTTTTTATATTTTTATACCATTGCTTAAAATAAAGGCTTGCCCCATCCCTCAGAGATATATTCCTTGAGATTGGTGAATTTTAGACAATTTTAGCTGCCGCTTGGACAAGTAATCTGGAGGATGTTAAGCCAGTGCTCAGGATAATTTCTCATGCAGTGTCCAAATATTTTCATTTGGTTTGTGAAATGTGTGTATGTGTATTTGTGTATGTGTGCCTATGTTTTTTTTCTTTTCACTTTTACTATGGAAAAATTCAAGCATATACAAATTTAACTAACATTATTATGACCCTCCATATGTCAATCACCCAGCTGCAATGATTGTAAGAATTCTGCTATGCTTGCCTCATTGATATCTCCATCCACACTTCATCCTATAACTGGGGGGTAATTAAGAAGATAATGATGATGACTAAGGTGATATCTGCGCAATTTTTACAGGCATAGATTATTTTGTTTAGGTATAATTTACACTCATTAACTTTTTTTTATTTTAGTGAGAGTGTGAAAGCAGTGGAGGGACAGAGGGAAAGAGAGAGAGAGACAGAGAGACAGGTAGACAGAGAGAGAGAGAGAGACAGAGAGAGAGAGAGAGAGAGACAGAAAGAGAGAGAATCTCAAGCAGGCTCCATACCCAGTGCAGAGCCCAATGTGGGGTTCGATCCTGTGACCCTGGTATCATGACCTGAGCTGAAATCAAGAGTCAGACACTCAACCAACTGAGCCACCATTAAAACTTAATTCACCCTCTTTGGTATACATGTTTATGAGTTTTGACAAAGACCAGCATTATCTATCACCATATACCCAAATAATCTTTGAGACAGAACAATAAAATGATGAAAAATAAGGCTATACGTTTTATTCCAATGATAAAATATGTCTGTAAACTATAAACCCATATGATATCAAAGTAAAGTATCTTCATTAGGCTATTTTTGTCTCCTGAGGCAGGCTGTTTAAATTACCTTAACAAATGGAAGTTTATGTAGCCATTCAGAGAAAAAGTGGAAATCTATTCCTATGTAGAACAAGAATCACGATCAGGGCAGATCACAGAAGAGCAGGTCTTGGCATACATACCATGTTGAAAGATTTCAATGCTCACACTCCATGATTACTGTTACTTAGAATCTCTGTATGGACTTGTTCTTCTCTGACTCACACTTCAAGTGGTAATTATTTTTTTCTTTTAAGTATCAGTTCAACAATCTATGGAAGCTAACTGTTTAAGCTCTAGTATTCAACCCATAATTATTGACTACTCTACTTAGGGACCGAACTGACAGTGGATATTGATCTTTCTTCAATATCAGCAAATCCCAGGCAGGATTCCCTGAGCAGGGGGTTGTGTGAAGGGATGGTGGATAACAACCAGGGTGCCAGATTCCCCTTTTTGCTTACCAAACAAAAACTAATATAAATTGGCCTACTCAGAAAGTTCTTTTCACATAAATTAAAATTCACTCGCTAGGTTGACAAAAGTCATGGCTGGCTTCAGGGCTCAATCTTGATATGATGAGTCAATCTGTGTATCTCTCAGCATTGCCTTCTGCTATTGTAGTTTTGTTACCAGGTAAAAGTACTCTACTCAATTTAGCCTTTACAACGTTGATTTGTAAAGCATTTGGGAAAACAATAAGGGTCTTTTCACCCAGAGTTTTCATCAAGAAAGTTACTGAATCCTTTTGTTCTGACTGAATCAAATAACAAGCCATAAAGCAATCACTGTGGTCAAAGTGATAAGAAAAACTGTTTGTCTTAGATCTAGAGGTGAGAGATAGGTCCTCACCAAAAATGTATGCATCAAATATGGAGAAAGGGAGATTTCAAAATTCCTATTAGCAGTAGAGTTAAGGGGTCCACGTACTGGATGGCCAAAAAGTAACAAAGACATATTATACTGGAAAACTTTGATTTTATTTGGAAGATAACTATCATAGCTAATTCATAACATAAAAAACTAAAATAAATATTTTTTATTGCTCTGACATACGAGTATTACGACATTGCATTACTTTTGGCAAGAGCAGCATTATTCATTCATCTCATAGTGAATGATGAATTTGATGTTTATGATGTTACTATAATAGTATTTTGCTGAAAATTGCCAAAATATTTTAAAATAGGCTTTTCATGTCATATTTGAAATTTGCCTAGTGGGGCACATGGGTGGCTCAGTCAGTTAAGCATCCGACCTTAAGCATCTGACCTGGTTTTGGCTCAGGTCATGATCTCATGGTTCGTAAGTTCGAGCCTTGCATTGGGCTCCATGCTGACAGTGCACAGCCTGCTTGGGATTCTCTGTCACTCCCTGTCTCTATCCCTCCTCCACTTGTGCTGTCTCTATCTGAAAAATAAATAAACTTAAAAAAATTTAAAAAAATAAAAATAAGAAATTGGCCTAGTTATCTTTGCAACTGATTTTTAGAAATTTTATGAAAAAGCAAGTTAAAATTAATAATTTCTTTAAATTCTAAAAACAGATATTTGGATTTTTTGTAATTCACTTGAAACCCCTAGATTATGTCTTCTGAGTTATGAGGCAAGCATGTGTTCATGCAATAAAAATCAGACACAGGGATTATCAGACACATCACAAATTTATACATTGTATTGCTCAGTGAAATTCATGCTTTGAATTATGTGTTACCAATTACATATTATGGAATGTATAGCATATTGATGTATTGTTATAATATCAATAAACCATATTTTATATACATATAAATACAATATATTAGCCAGTATAGATACTATTTATATTCATATTTTGAATTAACACTGTATATTTAATAATATTCACATGACAAAAACCATATAAATACTTATATGTATTTATCTATATCAGTATTTCTTGACATTATGGCCACCTTGTAGTATCAGAAATAAAGCAAAATTTCCTTCGTTTTTGTCACTCGAACAGTTGAGCAGAATTAAAATAATGGTTTCCTTTTTCCTTTTCTTTCATATTTTAAGTTATGATTTGTTCATAGTAGCTCAGTGCATAGTAGCTCATGGCCTCTACTAAAGGCTAGATAAATAGCAGCCACTGCAGCAGGATGATGGCTGAAACCTAAGAGGTATTCTAAAAAGGCTTGGAGACATTACTTTAGAGAGCCTATCACAGACAGTTTTGAAATTGTGTTAATATCAATAATAGCATACAGAGAGTAAAAGTTACATACAAACTTAACTGCATGTTTAGTATTCTAGCAGAACTACATAACTTCTTTAATACCATGGAAGAGAAAAGATAAGAAACTGCCAGGAGATCCCTACTAACATTTAGGCATGTGTTTTCTAATGAAATGACTGAAATTCATATACAAAATGTCCCCTACGGCCTAGTAAGCATGAAAACTACATGAGATTAAATGATTACATTTCAATCATTAAGGAAAATAATTAAAATTAATGTAGAATGTCAAAAGTAATTTAAGAACTCCAACTAACCTAAGTGATCATATTAAGTGTCTCAATGCAAACGTATACAGATTTGTTTGGAGGTTATGTGTGAAGCTTGTGCTCTCTGACTAAAGATTAAATCACCATTTTCTTCACCCTTAAAAAGTCTCCAGTGGTTTTTCTTAAACATACACTAATTGTTATAATAAATTCAAATTACCAGAAAGTGGCAGCAAATTCACTCTATTCAGTTAAGTGAAAAGGAATATTTCACATCCCTGACGTAAGTATTAACATTAACCTACATTTCATAAACAATTTTTTTCTTAGGTGTTCTCAGGTGACCATATTGCACAGAGTGAAACAATAATGCAAAACTCTGTGATTCTAGATCTCCTGCAGGAAAGTTAGTGGGAATTACTGCTGTTCCCAGTCACAATGGCCCAGAATCAGGTCCTAAGTTATGCCTTCATGTCAATCCTCTCTTCTTCTGTAGCTGAATGTCTTCACTGAGCTTAGTAATTAGAAATTTCTCAATCATTTGTCCACATGTTGATCAAATGAAGCGATGAGCCCCTGCTGAATTGTGCTAAATAAAATACAAACATCTATTGGGCCATATGCCTTCTGTGTCCTGACTATTAAAAGTTCATGGGTGTCTTGATACATTCAAACTGTAAGTCCTGCCATCTTCTAATAGTTAAAGCCCAGCAAAATTCACACCATCAAAGAGAAATATCCTAACCATAATCCATCTGGCATGGATCTAACTCACACATTTATTTACTTGAGATCGTGAAACACATAACTGATGCAACAACATCAACTTTGAAGCAACCACAAGGATATTTAAATTTTGTCTTTTGTTTAGGGAAAAGCTTTGACAGAGTGACACTTTATCAAATATATGTGCCAGTAGAAATCTGTCTACTAGGATACCATTAAATATGAGGCTACAAAAAACTCCAAGGGTGAGGTATTAAATATATGAATCCTGTCCAGGTCTCATAGGGGTTTTTGGAGAACCTTTATCCATACCTAACAAAAATGTGGCTGTGATATTTATAAAGAATTTTATTTATATAAAGAATAATCAGACAAATAATCTTTCTTTTCCTTTGTATCAGTGCTGCTCAAAGCAGATAGTTCTAAAAGACAATTGATGATACATGTTTTGAGGTGAAAATCTCTTCATACTTAGGTACATTTAAGTATTACAATAATCAGTTATGTGGGTTTATATAGGTTTATGGCAGGACTTATCAGATTACTAAATATTTGCTAACACTATAAAGCACTTACTCTGTGCCACGCACAGTTCTCATATCTTTATATTTGTGAAGTCATTTAATCTTTAGAGCAACTTGATGAAAGAGGTACTATTATCATTGCTATTTAAACTATGAGCAAACAGATAACAGATTAAGTGACCTATCCAAGGTCATGTAGGTGGAAAATACTCAAATGCTTATGATGACTTCTCAACAATGAAATTTTGAAGCCATCATTTTCAGTGCTTATTTGAAAATATCATCTCGACATAAACACCTGAAGTTATTCAAAGCACATGTTCTGTGTAATGAAGTGTGGCCAATATTATTTTGTATAGTTCAAATATTTCATCAGTCTAAATCAAATCATGGAGGAATCACCTGATAGACTAAATCTTTTGGTTGTTGTTGTTGTTGTTCCTTTTTTTTTCTTTTTTTTGGATTTCAAGTTTTATTTAAATTCTAGTAGTTAACATATGTGGCAAAATGGGTTTCTGGTGTAGAATTTAGTGATTCATCACTCACATATAACACTCAGAGCTCATCAAACAAGTGCCCTCCTTAATACCCATCACTCATTTAGCCCATCCCCCGCCCACCTCCCTCCATCAACCCTCAGTTTGTTCTCTACAGTTAAGAGTCTCATGGTTTGCTTCCTTCTCTCTAATTTTTCCCTTCCCCTATGTCCATCTGCTTTGCTTCTTAAATTCCATATATATGTGAAATCATATGGTCTTTAGGTAGACTACATCTTTACTGCTTCTACTTCATTCACTCTTACTAATCTTTGCTTTCACACTCCACTTTCTATATACACTCACACATGCTATATGAAATGCTAATGATGAGACTGATAGTTATGACAAAATAACAGGACAAGATTTACACTTCTACATGAAAAAACTAAAGCAATATATAAAATCCATGAAAAAAAGTGCTTTTCAGCCATTGGACAAGAGACAGCTCAGGACAGTAATCTCTGAGAGAAGAGAAATAAAGCAAGTGAACACACATGCCCAGTTCAATGCATGAAGAGTTTCTCAGCCACAACACAAGAGAGGAAACTCAAAGGGAACCATCCTAGGGATCTCAGTGAGTTGAGGACACAGAGTTTAGAGTAAAGGGTAGCAAACTACCAGAGAAGGAAGAGTTGCACAAAGAAAAAGAATCTTTAGATTTGCACAGGTGTCCCTTGAGTCTTTGTCTGCATGGAAGGAGCTGTAAGAAGGACCATGGAGGAGCAGGTGTAAAAATACTGAGGACCACACACACCTACAAGGATCTTTTCAAGTAACCTGTTGGCCCTCAGAATAGTATTGCCTCAGTAATGGGCCCAAATTATTCTCAAATTGAAGGCTGTTCTGGTACCACTTAATAAAACCTTCAAAAGCAAATCTCCGATTGAACTGTTTCTAAGAAACATAATTGTGTCCTAGATATAAAAGCAAAAAATTTAAATGTGTACAAAAAAGACCAGCATCCAATAAAATAATCACCCAATATACAAAGAAAAAAAAGATTATACATAATGATAATGGTGAAAACACAATAGAAACAGATAAAGAAACATAGTATAATTAAGAATCAAAGATGCTAAACCATTTATTTTATATAGATTCAATATGCTCTTGGATTATGGTTAGAAACTAAAAATAAATGATAATGCTCAAGTGTTTATGTATATTTTAATGCTATGGTGACTTTGCATGTTCCTCAAATTGAAGCAGTTTTTCGGAAAAACATTTCTGATCTCTTTTCTTTCCATATTCCTTCATTTAGATGTCTACACAAGAGAAAGAGTGGTTTTTATGATAGGAGATTTGACAGAAGGATTCCCAGTGTGGTAGTTATTGTCTTCTGGTCTCCGTGCTCACTTCTCAGGATCAGCCCATTTATGTGTGTGTGTGAGTGTGTGTGTGTGTGTGTGTGTGTGTATGTGTGTATGTGTGTGTGTGAGTGAGGGGGGGGTGGGGTGGGGGTGGACAGAGAGACATTGGATGAGAGTTTGTTCCTTTGTTGCCTGAATTTAATAACCATTTAAGGTCAGTCTTCTACCTGTGGTGTGAGCAAGATGGCTTTACTATTCTCAGCTTGACTAAACTTTAGGTATGCCTCTTCCTGAATTTAGGCCTCTGAACTCCCTTTCTTAGAACATTTACTTTAGTGGGGCGCCTGGGTGGCGCAGTCGGTTAAGCGTCCGACTTCAGCTCAGGTCACGATCTCGCGGTCCGTGAGTTCGAGCCCCGCGTCGGGCTCTGGGCTGATGGCTCAGAGCCTGGAGCCTGTTTCCGATTCTGTGTCTCCCTCTCTCTCTGCCCCTCCCCCGTTCATGCTCTGTCTCTCTCTGTCCCAAAAATAAATAAACGTTGAAAAAAAATTTAAAAAAAAAAATAAAAAAAAAAGAACATTTACTTTAGAAAACATGCAGTTGTACATTCTTTCTCTGCCCCTCTGAGACCCAAATCTTCTTCAGTGCAGGAACATTTTTCTCAATGACCCAGGATCAATCCCTTTGAAATGTGACCATCAAGAAAGATAGGAACCCTGTTTCCCAGTCTCTGTGGGATGATAGGAGCCTCACTAGATAAGTGACAATTAGGAAACACAGATAGATGGCTCATCATATTGACCATCCTTCCCCATGAAGTCCTATACCTCTTCTCCATTAGCTCATCCAGATTTTAATTTGGTTTTCTTATCTACTGTTTGCAGCTTAAAACCCACAATTTTATTTTTTAAGTTTTTATTTAAATTCATTAGTTAACATACAGTATAATATTAATTCAGGTGTACAATGTAGTGGTTCTACACCTCCATACAACAGGGTCACTCCCTAATCCCCATCACCTATTTAATGCATACCCATCCACCTCCCCCCTGGTAACCATCAGAGGTTTTGTGCTTTGGTTTTGTCATACCGGGTTAAAAAAACAAACAAACAAACTGCTACCTTTTATTTCAGTGGAATTGAATTCAATCTCTGCCCTAGTGCAGTGATCCTGAGTAAAGTTCCATTTGCCATTTTTAACATGTGCCCAGTGAAAATTTTCTTTTGTAAACATGAAGGTCAGCAGTTTTAAGATTAGTTAAGTTTATGATAGAGTATTGGGGGGCACCTGGGTGGCTCAGTTGATTAAATTTTGGCTCTTGATTTCAGTTCAGGTCACGATCTCAATGGTCATAAGATGGAAACCCACATCAGCATCCTGAGTGTGGAGTCTGCTTAAGATTCTCTCTCTTCCTCTTCCTCTGCCCCTCTTCCTCACTCATTCTCTCTCTCCCTCTCTCCCTCTCTCTCAAAAAAAATGGACAAGAATTGTTTTTAAATTTAAGATGGAGTATTGGAAGTTAAAATTTGTTTCTGAGCAAAGCCACATTTCCTATCTGACTGCTAAGCAGGTTTTTTTAATTGGTATGGAACACATGGAGGAAAGTGATATAGCTGAGAACTAAAAAACCCAACATTAATTAACAGGAAATGTTCACAGATAGGACATATCTAGATTTATCTCTCTCTCTCTTCTTCTCTGTCTTATACACACAGGCACACACCCACACACTGAGAAATCTTAGAGCACTCCTTCTATTTCTGAACTATCAAATGGGTGAGGGAGACACTTAATTCCCTGACTGTACATAAAATCTACACGTAAGTCTGAAATTTTAATGAATGGTGCAGACTCATTTTTTTTTTTAAGTGAGGCACAAGCAAGGGAAGTCATTGTCCCAAGGGAAGCTAATTAGCAAAAGAACAGAGAATATAATTCAGACTTCCCTAAGTTTTACTACCCTAAACTACCTCTCTATTAATTTCTACCTGACTGCACTAGAGGAATATTTTACATCAGGATTTTACATAGAAAAGGGAAAATGTTTTTCATGTTTATCAGATAATCCCAATAGTTATTGGCAATTAAAATGAACTGTGCTCATTAGCACATCTTAACCTGTGCTTTTTAAGCAACATCAGGAAATCCTCTGTGCTCAATTTCCTCCAGCATTTCATTGATCGCTTTGTACTCTCTTACACTGCAATTGAGCAGAAATACATAAGCCAAGTGGCCGTGTTAAAATAAGAAGAATCAAACAACTATCAGCATTCAGTCCAGTTACTTTGGAATAGGACACTCCATTTTATTATCTGCTTCATTTCTCATAAAAAAGATTGAGGGTTTACTTGTTTGCAAATTGCCATAGTTATGGATGATATATGTTGCCATACTGTCAAAAAATGAGGGGGGATGGATTTTCTTTATGGTCTTACACAAAAGATCCTTTGAAAAGTCAGTAAGCGGCTCTGTTCAGATTTTCTTTGGTCTCCTATCAATCTCATTTCATTGAGATTCAGAACCTAACAAACAGTAGATTATGATGTATTTATTTAAAGTGCCTGCATTTATGTATTTGATTATTAATTAAATTATATAATTATTCTTTAAGTTTTCAGCAAAAAAACTTAGCAAATACATATCATATATATTGATGTACTGATAGATTTACCAAGTTCACCAGACAATTTTTTGCTATGCAAATTATTTCAAAAACAATATAGCAAACCTCATGCCCCCTGACAGCAATTCACAGGGTGACTGGAGATACTTCTTGGAACAATTCTCCTTAGCCTTTCTCGAGTTTTGGCTAACAGCAATTCACAGCCTCAGCTTAATGTCTGCAATGATGCACCCCAATGAGTGAGAGCTTTTCTCAGCATGGATCTTATTAGCATTTTTCTGTGCTTGGCAATAAGCAACTCAATACTCCCCATATCCTCCCTCTTTATTGCCCCCAGCAGACAGCTCTGATTTCTTTAAAGAAAGAAGCATTCTCTACTGGCTGTACAAAACATTTTTTTTTCAAGTTTGCCCTATTGGAGACAGGTGAAAGACTGACTTTCAACAGCTGCACAGGAGACTACTTCCAAGGGTTCTTTGCATTAATATGTAAAGTAATAATCAGTAACTAGTACCTTTTGACAAACAACAGGTGGCTTTTCATTCTAAAAGAAGCAGTATCTTATTGTGAATCAAAGATACCCCGTGGTTCTGCCATCACTTCCTGGTACGTCCCACCAGCTCAGGGTATATAGATATCTTCACAGACTAGAACAGCTTCGCTCTCCCCAGAGATGCTTTCCATGCTTAAATTGAACTTCAATGGTCCGGCAAGTCACTTCACCAGTGTACGCTTTTCTTGCACTTTCAAATCGCAGGGGGCTTTTGAACTGAAAAGACAGGCTTCCTAATCAGAGAACAGAAACCATAATAGAGCATTCTCTGTAAAGATATTCAATGGCGGAATAAGCACACAATGCAGATTTTCTTTTTCTTTGACCCCATACTCACTACCCAGAACTATGTGCTCTGGGTTGAAATACTTGCTGAATGAACATGTAATTCAGTTATGAAACAATTTCTAAGCTTTGATAATGCACAGCATTTCTAATTTTACTATATTTAGTTGAGTACACCAGCAGGATTAGTATTGCTGAGATTACATTTTGTCCCTAAAAGATTGAGAAGTTAATTTTCCAAAAAATAAGAGACGAATCCTTCCCTTTTGCCTGAGACGTTAAACACTGTATCCACAAAAGTAAGGTGAGTTAGACATGTATTTATATAATATAAAACCAACCCAGAAGTATCATAGAGAATGAGACCCTGTCCCAGCCTCTTGCTTAGCCCCATTAATGAGAGACTTGAGGGGCACCTTGGTGGCTCAGTCAGTGGAGTGTCTGACTTTGGCTTAGGTCATGATCTCCTGATTCTTGGGCTAGAGCCCTAGGTCAGGCTCTGCCCTGACAGCCCAGAGCCTGGATCCTGCTTTTGATTCTGTGTCTCCCTCTCTCTCTGCCCCTACCCCGCTTGGGTGCATGCCTGTGTTCTCTCTCTCTCTCTCTTGCTCTCTCTCTCAAAAATAAACATTTAAGGGGCGCCTGGGTGGCGCAGTCGGTTAAGCGTCCGACTTCAGCCAGGTCATGATCTCGCGGTCCGGGAGTTCGAGCCCCACGTCAGGCTCTGGGCTGATGGCTCGGAGCCTGGAACCTGTTTCCGATTCTGTGTCTCCCTCTCTCTCTGCCCATCCCCCGTTCATGCTCTGTCTCTCTCTGTCCCAAAAATAAATAAAAAACGTTGAAAAAAAAATTAAAATAAATAAATAAGCATTTAAAAATAAATAAATAAAAGAGACATTCCATACATATGTGAATATTATGCCTCTTTTCCACATAACACGTAAATTACTGAGAGCTGTCTACCATATTTAACAAGTATTTTTAATCTTGGGATGTACAGACGTTTGTAATCTGTATGGTATATACGGAGTTAGTCTTGTTTAAATTTTTTTGTGTGTCCAAACACATTTGTTAAATGAAATATATCTTGTCTTTATCTCTATTTCTATTTGGTTATCAATCACCATATTTTGCACGTAATGATGTATTTTAAAATTCACCACTCTTACCAAAATTTAGTGATATTCAGAAATATGTTAACTGACCCAATGTGCTAGATTAACTGGGGAGTAGAAATTACCATTTATTGTAGGGAATTATAACACAAATAAAACCCCAAGCAAATATATTCAGAGCGGGTTGAATTGAGAGTATTTGATCAATAAATCCACAAGTAGTCAAGATACTTTTAGAGATTGGGGAATGTGATATCAACCAAGGGAAGTCAGTAACGGAATTTGCTGCTTAAAATTATTTAGAGAGAAAACAGAACATCCTAGAATGTGAAACCAGTGAATTATGAAATGCAGAATACATAAATTTCTAGCAACAGTGACATAAACCAGAAATGAGATTCAATTATTAACTTAATTGTAAGACAGTGGACCTCATTATCTAAGGGTGTAAGGCACAAGAATATTTTAAAACTTATTCTTTTTAGCTTCAGGCAGTCTTTTTTGTTGTTGTTGTTGCTGTTGTTGTTGTTGTTGTTGTTGAGAGAGAAAGAACATGTGAGTAAGGGAGGAAGGCAGAGGGGTGGAGAGAGACAGAGACAGAGACAGAGGGAAAAATCCCAAGCAGTCTCCACACCCAGCACAGAGCCTGACATGGGGCTAGATCCCACAACTGTGAGATCATGATCTGAGCCAAAATCAAGAGTCAGCTGCTTAACCAATTGAGCCACCCAGACACCCCCTAGCTTTAGGCAGTCTTAATAAAAGCACTTGTCCAAGAAATAAATACCAGATCTTAAAATCATGGAAAAAAAAAAAAAGATGGTTGCATTGGTATTTCTCAATTCTGACTTTATTTCTGATCTACAAAAATCTGAGAATTTAAAACAGGCATTGTTTTTTGTTGTTGTTGTTGTTTCTAGTCTCTTCTGGAGTTTAAACCTTAAACTTCCTCAAATGAAGAAATTGATGTTATAAGAATTTAAATGATTTGTTTAAAGTTATTCAATCAAGAGTGCAGGAGGTTGTTTCATATCTATTCAAAGGAGCTTTCCAATATGCTGGAGTGCCTCTAAAATATAAATGTAATAAAGATTACTGTTCATTGAGCCTATACTCTATAATAAGGACTCTTTAAAATTTCATTCTGGCCCTCACGGTAGCTTTTTTTCTTGTAGTTTCTATCTCCTTCCTATAAGTAAAGAAACTAAGCCAAGTACAGGTTGAGGAGTCTGTACATTTTATACAACAAGAGGCAAATTCAATAATTAAATCAGTCAGGATTGAAATAAAACATACCATTGTACTATGTTTTTTCATGGATAGAAAAAACTGTTCATATTCCTGGACTTTCTCTGAACACTAAGCCATAGATTTACTGTAATAGCCTACCAAAATGCCCTGCTGGAACAGTGTTATGGATAATTAATATTTTCTAGTGAGCACTAAAACATTTGTGTGTTCAAGTTTGAGTTACTTGAATAAGAGAAATAAGAGCCCTGCATCCTGATAAAATATAATGATGCCTTAAAATGAACAAACTAGATCACAATTTTGCATGGGTTAAAGCTATCTATATATCTATCTATCACCTATCTATCTACCTATCTATCTATCTATCTATCATCTATCTATATGTTCTAAGCACTGAACAGCAGGAAATAATAAAGATGTATAATGCTTCTCCAATTTAATGGTAATACTTTTAATATAAACTATGCCTGCAAACATGTCAGACTTGAGAAAATATTAAATAATTCTGGAAGAACACACATTATAACTAAATGGATACATTTCCAAGGTCACTTGTAATTGATGTAATTTAGTTATAGATAAAGAGCCAGCAAAATGAAAAAACTTAGCTAACAGTACATCCAGTGATCTCAGCTGGCAATTATTATAACCATGTCTAAATTTACTACTTAAGCTCCCGTGGCTATCTATGCAGGTAATTCATTGGATAAATTATCCATTAAATTTAATATAATTATAAATCTGTTGTTAATCTAAATATTCCACAACCAAGAAAATATCTTAAACTTCCTTTATACAGAAAACATCTAGTTGTATTAACAATTATGCCTTAACACTAATGAAGAGTGTTGTATAAGAATGTTGTCTAAGCTGATTTTACACTCAGCATGAATAAAAGAGATAAGTGGCATTAGAACATAGCACAATGATCCCCACCATGTTCTTAAGGTACCAGCAGACTAAATATTATAATTTAATGTATTTATGTGAAACCTTATAATTTAAATCATTCATGTGCCTGGACATTATATTTTTGTACTATGTAGTAATTGTTCTGATCTGGTAATCCCTATAAAGTGTTTTGAGATTTTTAGAAGCTTAACTTTTTTTTAAAGTTAATACATTCTTCCTAGAGCTTAATACATATTAAATATCAAGACTTAGATATGATTTTCTTCTTCCAGATTTAGGCTTTTTTTTTTTAGATATAAGCCTATTTGTTATTTCTTAATCAAAAATGAGAGAAAACATATTGTATCTGTTTATTTTTGTGATTAACAAGGTAATAGGACTCCACTAAAGTAGATTCAATTGATTCACACCTTTCTAAATGACTAGCTGTAGAGTGTTTTATTTTCTAACAAGCAACAGATGCAAGACTGCATCTTGAAATGAGGTAGCCCAAAATTAGACTATGTTCTTTTTAATTGTGTTCTAACTCTGAATTACTCCATTATGTTTTGTTATAAACCTTGTTTTGCCACAGACTGCCTTCTACTTGTCTTTTTTACTCTACACCAATTTTGGAGACTCAGGTTTCCTTAAGAGTCTAGCAAAGAAATTAGATTATCTTGGCAGCTGACATGCTTGGGACTACTTTTTTTATATCCTGTATTTATGGCTCAAAATACTTTTGACATGAATGTTTAGCAACCAGGTGTGAGCTGATATACAACAAAAGGAAACACCTCTACTTGATGCACTGATAGAGGGAGACTTGCTGAAAATATGGTAGACACAATAGCATACTGAGCCACATTCTGGCCATCTGTGCATTGTAACGAATAAATAAATAAACTTTCTGAACAAGTAAAATGATTACTCAAGAGATGTAGTGAAGTTAGGCACCTAAGAAACTGTACCCACAAAGCAGAATTATCTAATGCAAGGCTGGTTCACCATAACTAAATTTGGTCTACAATTCAGAATTCAGAGCCAAACAAACTTTCTCAGCCTTTATTTATTCTGCTCCCTTTTACTTTACAACAAAAGAGTTTCAATCTCCACAAGTTTCTGTAATCTCTTTTAAAACAGCTATTACTTTCATATTCTCAAGATTGTAAAGTAAATGCACTTCAAGATTTGTATTAGGTAGAGGGGTGGAAATGATATTCTCATCTTATTTTAAATATTGCATGTGAATGCAGCAATTTGCATAGAAGAATGTGTGTGTGTGTTTGCGTGTGTGTGTTTGCATGTGTGTGTGTAATGTGTGCGTGTGCACATATGTGTGTGTTTTAAAAAGAAAGCAAATGCCTTTTCTCAGGTCTCAGAAGGCGTTATTAATAAATGCCATTTGAACCTACATATATTTGAATCTCTTGCCTCTTGACTGCTCCTTTGAACAAGACTGCCTTCTCTTGACATGTGATTGGCAAAGAGTAGTCAACCATACCCAAGCCAAAGGGAAAAGATTTATAACTATTTAATAGAATCCTATCATAAAAAATAACTCTGTAGAAGAATAAAGTGGAAATGCACTGGAGTATTTCACATATTATCCTAACCCTGAATCAAAAAAAAGTTTTTCAAAAAGATTTGAACACACAAATACAGATAAAACGCTTTCTGTTTTTCTTATATAGAGTGTCTCTGTAAATACAAGTACATAAAATACAGTTTTTTAAAAAATTTTTTAATGTTTATTTTGAAAAGAGGGAGAGACAGAGTGTGAGCAGGGGAGGGGCAGAGAGAGAGGGAAACATAGAATCTGAATCGGGCTCCAGGCCCTGAGCTGTCAGCATAAAGCCTGCTACGGGGCTCAAACTCAACAAACCGTAAGATCATGACCTGAGCTGAAGTTGGACACTTAACTGACTGAGTCACCCAGGCGCTCCCATAAAATACACTTTTAATGTGTATGATCTTTTAATATCTATGATTTCTAAAAATATTAGAAAGGATATACAACATTGCTAAATGAAGGTATAGGCAATTCATATTTTTTCTGCATGTGATCAGGAGATACTTTTTAGTTACACAGGGCTCTAGGTACAATATGTATATTTAAAAATCTGAGATATAATTAGATGTAAAATTGAAAAGTGGTAGAATATTGATAATTTCGCCACTTCTATGCTGACTTTAGGGCAATTAAAACTAATTTGAAAAACAGAGAGAAAGCGAATATACATCTGGCTTGACAGTGAGAGCTATGGGATATATTTATATTTTTCTAACTGATGATTAAAGTTTAAACTAGAACAAAGACCTTTATCCCAAGCCATCGTTAAAAAATTCGTATGCTCTTTGATGTTTGCCAAGTAGTACAGACATGTCCTACATCAATAATCTTATAATTAGTTGAAGCCAATGTACTTAACCACAACTATCCAGTAATTGACATATTATTATTCAGATCAACAGTTTATTCTATTATTCTATTATTCTATTATCCATGTATTCATATTTAAGAAGTTTTTTTAGACTAGACTCCAGTACTTATTCAGATTCACTAGTTTTCCATTAATGTCCTTTATCTGCTGTCAGACCCAGTCCAGAATATTTGCAGTTAGTTGTACTGTCCCCTTTAGTTTATGACAGTTTTTCAAATCTTTTCTTGTTTTCTATGATTTTCAGATTTTTGAGACATATTTTGTCAGTATTTTGTGGTATGCCCCTCAAATTAACTATTTCTGGTACTTTTCATGCAATTAGACTCTGGTCTGTTAGATTCTAGAGTCCTATACTTTCTATTCGTATTATTTCACTTCACCGTTTCTCAGTCACATTTGCTTTCCCTTTTTCTTCGTTTTAAATTTGAGTAAGTGACCAAAAAAAGTGTTAACGGTGTGAGGTGATGGATGTATTAATTATCTTAATCTTGGTAAACATTTCACAATATATATGTATATCAAATCATCATATTGTACCCCTCCAATATATGTAATTATATTTGTCAATTATTCCTCAGTAAAGCTGTGTGAAAGGGAAGTTCAAGTGAATGACTCAAGGCTCAGTCCTAGGTCCCATCACCTTTTTTATCTACCTCTCCCTTGAAGATTTCCTCAAGTCATGTGGCTTTAAATAACATCTACATGGAGGTGATTCTCAATGTAACTCTAGTCCTAATTTCTGTTATGAATTCCAGACCCATTCTTGGCTGCCTATTTAACATCTCCTTTTGGATGTCTGACAAACTTGTCAAAGTTAAAATATTCAGATCTAAATTTCTAAATCTTCTTCTATCGCTACCTCCTGTCCAAATCTGCTTCATCTCCACCTTTTCCCATATATCTCATTCAGTGGTAGCTCCATTCATTCAGGTTCTAAGGCCACAAAACTTGAAGTTAGAATAAATGAGCATTGATGGTCATAATAATGAGTCTTAAAATTGTAAGCGACACAGGCATTTTTAATATATGTGCTTATTCAAGTTTCTAATTGAAACAAGCTTAATAAAAAACATTGATGTACCAAAAGTTTCCAGGATATATATTGAGGAGTTTGGGTAGCTGATTTTTTCTGTTAAGCAAGAACAGTGTGTTCTTCAGCATTCTATGAAACCCCCATAACCATCTTGTAAAATAGGTTAATTGTAGAGGATATGATTCTAAAATTCTGGCCTTTCAGGGCTCAGAAGTTTCTTTGAAACAATCTTTTAATTTTTATGAAATGGATTCACATACACTGGGAAAGAAAGCCATCATTCAGTGAGCAATTATTAGCTGTCAAAAATTGTGCTTGGGATATTTATATTTCAAGACCACAATGTATTAGAAGCTTGATGACTAGTCCAGGATTGATTGACACTATTGAATCTTCCTGGAACAGTATTATTTTCAAAGGGTGACCTTCAAGCTGGTATTTGCCTAGGTAGTCATACTATAGGGTCTGTCAATAGACATTCAGACATGTTCTGCTGGGAGATGAAGTATGTTTCACTGTTACTAGAAAAGTATTAATCTTGAATATAAGGAATCAAGTCTGCCTATTATGGCAATCAGCATGCTGCATCCATCAAATGACATAGTAAAATAAATAGTCTCATGATTTTCATAGCCAGCACAAATGTAAATGAATACATCTGTATATAAACATACTGTTTCAATATGTATGCACTGTTGTAAAAAACATCTAAAAGTCACTTGCATCCATCTGGTCAACAACTCACTGTATGATAAAATGGACCAATATCACAGCTCTTTACCTATATATTGCACTGAGAAGAATCATGTCTGAATATTTAAACCAAAGTTACAGAGAAAAATGCTATTCTACATGAGGCATAAGATTTTTGTCTCAGAAGTCATTCAATCAGTAGTCATTGTTGAAGTGAAAATATTTCATTCAGACTACAGTAGCCCCCCAAAAAATACAGGACACTCAGTTAAATTTGAATTCCATATAAACAATGTATATTATTTTAGCATGTGATACTTGAGACATATTTATGCTAAATAAATTATTCATTATTTTACTGAAAGTCAAGTTTAACTTGGAGACTTATGTTTTTATCTGTTAAACCTAACAACCATAATTCTGAAAAAAATAACCCATCTCAAGAATATTTATTTATTCATTCATACAATACTTATTTATTGAGCACCTTGTATGTGGCAGTAATACTAATGTTCAAGTTCCAATGAAGAAGAGTTGGTTCAGTTCCTCAAAGACCTTACTGTGTAGTAGAAGAGAAAGACAAGTAAATGGATATCTGTAAATAGCATGATAAGTATTATAGTAAGTGTTCAATGGTAACATGGCAGGTGGATATGGAGCTACTTCAGCCATTTATGGAGGTTATGGAAGATATTAGAAAAAGATCATCATCTAAGTTAATTCCTGAAAGACAAGTGGAGAAGCAAGTCTCTCCTTCATCCTCTGTCTTCCAGTCTTCCTCTAGGGCTCCTTCTTGACAGAAACTAATAGGAAGGCTACAGACAAAGTAGAAACACAGGTTTCAGATTCTCAGCTTTAGCACCAAACACAGGATTGTAGCCTGACAACTTGATGCTGAAAGACACCTTAATTAGCATATTTTTAAATCATTAATGAAGATAATCCTGTAGACGTTATCTTTCATCATGTAGGGTTTTTTCTTCATAATTTTTGCTTTTTCTCAAGCTTTTCCACTATGTCAATGGGAAAAAGTAACTTCTTTATGTTAATTGATTTCTATCACTTCCAATCATATGACAGTTTCTTGATGTTTACAATATCACATGCCTTTTTTCCCCCTGATCAACTTGACTTTATTGCCATATAGAGTTCTCTCTTTTGCAATGTCAATCATTACCCATCACTTTATTGGTCTCTATTGTAAGGAAAAAAAAATAATGAAACCATGTTTCACCAGTAATTTGATTATTAATGGTACTACAATTCTTTCATTAGTCACCTGAGACCTACATTAAGGAGTTTTCCTTTCCTGCCACAAATTAGAGTTCTTAATGAATGTAAGAGAAAGCCATGCATTGTCCCTAAAAATGAATATGATGAGAAAGTTTTGAAATTTAACATATTGATAGATATTCCCGAGATAAACTAGAAAAGAGTTTGAATTCCTCCAATTTTATACAACAATAAACTATTATTATTAGCAATGACTATGTTTATAAATTTATCCCTGTTCTCTACCTCATTCATAATCTTTTGATCTAACACATTGGGACAACTTCAGGTATAAGACAATATTCAAGGGCCTTCCATAAGATAGCTATAAACTATAATCGAAGACATGTATCTCACATTAAGTATAAAATTATTTTTAATCTATAAAGAACTTATCAAACTCCACAACCAAAAAAACAAAATACCCAGTTAAGAAATGGGCAGAAGACACAAATAGACACTTTTCCAAATAAGACATCCTGATGACTAATAGACACAGGAAAAGATGCTCAACATCACTCATCATCAGAGAAATACAAATAAAAAACACAATGAGATGCCACTTAACATCTGTCATAATGGCTGAAATTAACAACACAAGAAATAATAGGTGTTAGTGAGGATACAGAGGAAGGGGAACTCTCTTGCACTGTCGGTGGTAATGCAAAATGGTGCAGCCACTCTGAAGAACAGTATGGAGGTTCCTCAGAAAGTTAAAAATCGAACTACTCTATGATCCAGCAATTGTATCACTAGGTGTCTACCCAAAGGATACAAAAATATATATTTGAAAGGATACATGCACCCCGATGTTTTTAGCAACAATATCAACAATGGCCAAACTATGGAGAAAGCCCAAATATCCATCAATTGATGAGTGGATAATGAAGATGTGTTGTATACACACACACACACACACACACACACACACACACACACACACACACTGGAATATTACTCAGCCATCCAAAGAATGAAATCTTGTCTTTTGCAACCACATGGACAGAGCTAGAGTGTGTTATGCTAATTGAAATAAATCAGGGAAAGACAAATATCATATGATTTCACTCAGATGTGGAATTTAAGAAACAAAACAGATGAATATATTGTAGGGGGTGAGGGGAGAAAGAGAGAGGGAGAAAACCATGAGAGACTCTTAAAGATAGAGAACAAACAGGTTTGATGGAGGGAAGCAGGTGGTGTATGGGCTAGATGGGTGAAGGGTATTAAGGAGGGCACTTGTTATGGTGAGCACTGGGTGTTGTATGTAAGTGATGAATCCCTGAATTCTACTCTTGAAGCCAATATTGTACTATATATTAACTATCTAGAATTTAAATAAAAGTTTTAAAAGAAAAAAATTAAATGATTTTTAGTCCCACATTATATTTTATGTCACAAATGGAAATTATTAATTTCCCACATTAGTAAAAAAAAGTAACCAAAATGCATATATGGTGATGCTTATTAAAACAGTATAGGTTTAAAGTCATGTGGAATTTGGAACTTATAGACATAATTAACTTAATCTAAAACTCATGGTAACAATAGGCCGAATAAAACCTTTTTCTAGTGATAGTGAAAATAAAATGCATAAATTAAATCTAAATTATGGTTAACAGAAAAAGCAACTGTTGAAATTTTGTGTCCTTTCATTTAATACTCAACTCACTAATAATGATATAACCAGCATTATTTGGAAGAAAGTGAAGATGATCTGTACATTTATATGAATTTTAAAATTATGTTCATATTGTAGTTTTCTTTGACACAATGGAGATCAATAAGGCAGAACATGGTGTGTAATATTTGTCCAATTAATGGATCTCATGTGGTTGAATATTCTGAAAATTCAAGAATGCAATGGTTATCTTTTTCTACATACTGTGAAATAATGCTTGGTAATTCCTTTGTCCTAATCAATGAATTGTTTTGGATTATATACTATATGTTGAATGTGTCTATAAAATGAAATTTCCATTCTTATTAAAAAATTTTCAGGATCATCAGCATCAAGGGCAATGCAAATATAAAGGGAAAGTTTCCATTCCTTAATTTATTAGCATAATTAGCAACATGTTTTGAACATCTCTATCAAGTGTACTGGGGTGAACATATATCATTGGTCTTGAGGTAGAGTTACATAGTATGATAGATCACAATTGCCACCAGTCATTATTGTCAATACATGCTCATTATAAAGTGCCAATACTGAAATCCTGAAAACAGCATTTCTCTGATTCTGATGAGGAGGAAGTGCCCTAAGAATTTAAAATGATGTAGAAAAGTCTGAGTAAATACATACAAAAACATTTAGATATTGTATAGATTAATATGTGTATTTAATTTGATAGAAGAAAAAAAATATGGGACTAATAAAAGTGTCAGAATGAATTTTATGTTCTTTATGGCTTTGGCCATAAAGGAAGAAGCATTAGGGTTTCTTTTGTATCATATCTTAAAACGAAGTCATAATTTATTCAGAACATTTATAGTAGTTAAATATGTCTTTAAGAATATAGTCTCACTTTAACACAGACACAGGAATAAGCCAAAGAAATATATTCAGTTATCCAATCCTTTTGGATGTTTTTTTTTTAAATTGCTGATTATATTGAATTTTGCTCTATATAAGTAGTGAGCTTTTAAAAAATATGTATTTCCAAACATCTCTCTAGACATCAGTTTGTTCAATACTATTTTACAAACCCCTAAAACAAGACACTATTAAGGATGAAATCTTTCAAATAATGATCATGCATGAAAAGAACTTCCATATACACTATTATTGCTCTCTTCTGAATATTGAACTATCACTATCACACTGTGAAATAAATGGGTTCCTGCCTCCTCCTGTGGCCTGTTTCAGTGACTTTATTTAGTCAAGTAATCACATGAAATCCAATATGATTTTCTGTGTGGGAGATAAAAAAGCAGAGAAAGAAAATGAAATATGATGGAGCAGAAAAAGAAAAAGAAGGAAGAAACACAAAGAAAGCAGGAAGTCATTTAGTGAGAAAGAGTATGTCTAATCCACAAGAACATTTATGAAATAAACAGAGACATCCCAACCTTCTCGGTGTGAGAGGCTATTATCTCTATTGATTTTAGTTTACAAGTTCTCAAGTTCTTTCTCTCTCTTTCTCATTTAAGAAGGTAACATAAAATCCATAAATAATACGCATCCAGAGAGTGAGTTTCACTAGAAGGATCCTGAGAACTGCAGCACATTAATCTTATGACTGTGCACTGGACCACTCAGAGATATAAAATTTAGAATGGCCTCTTGAGGGTCTAAAGAAATCAAGCTCATGTTTCTCCCCTCACAGCCCCCAAGAGAAATATTTAGTGATAGTAATGTAAATCCAGAATGTTCATGCACACAAACACACATATGTAGGCTTAGGCAAATGCACACAGATATATACATATATGGCTCGGCAGAGGAGTAGAAACATTTATATTATTTGAAAGTGTGGGCAAATTAAACATTTACACTATTAATAGTAACGATTTAGCCCCTACCACTCTCTGGTTTGAGCCATTACATTCTGGCTGCCTGTTTCATTGTCAATACGTCTCTTGTGACATCTGCTGCTGTTAATGCTGCTCTTTGAGGTATGACCAACAGTGGGGAAGACACTTGATATATAATACCAGAGTAGAGACACACATAACCAAAGGAAAGCATGCCTCTCATAGCATAAGTTCTTTCAGGTTCAATAAGCAAAAAGTAAGCTTCTTCCCAACTCATTGCAACAGCACGAATCACCAACAATGTTCAAAGATCCCCTTAGCTTACAATAATAAAAAAAAGAAAAAGAGGAGGAGAAGCAACCGGGGGTGTGAAGGCAACTGTTTACTGATAAAGGCATACATCTTAAATATAGCCCAGGGAGGACCAAAATCAGAAGACTTGGCACCAAATCATTGAACCAGATGCAATTGTATGAGCCTGCTCAGACTGCCCTAACAGAATACCACAGACTGGATGTCTGAAAGAAAATAAATTTATTTTTCCACAGTTCTGCAGGCTCCAAGTCCAAGACCAAGGTGCCAAAGTGATGGTTTCTGGTGAGACCAGCTTTTCATTGTGTCTCACATGCACAGGTACCCTCCATGTATGTGTCTTCCTGTATCTCTTCCTCTTTTTATAAAGACACCTGCCCTGTTGGACTAGGTCCCCACCCTTAGGACTTTATTTAACATTACCTTAAAGGCCATATCTCCAAATACAGTCACATTGGAGTTCAGGGTTTAAACATGTGAATTTGGAGACACAGAATTCAGTCTATAAAATCAAGGGGTTTAAATAAATGCATAGGTTTTGACACTGGAATGCCTGCCTTGGGTGATGGCTCTGCCACGTATGACCGCTACTGACCTTGGATGACATGTACCACCCTTCAGTACTCAGCTTCTCATCAGGAGAATGAGGATGAGAGGAGTAATTCCCTTAAGTAGTTTCTGTGAAAATTTAATAAGATGGTTCATATAAAGTGCAAGGTGCAAGGCAGGGTAAATGAAAATAATCCATAAATAATACTGGTAGATATTATTTTATCTAGATGAAGTATATACAGAGGGTGCAAGTTATGATGAGAATTTGTCTTTTTAAGTTTATTTACTTATTTTGGAGAGAGAGAGAGTGCACACACATGCATGCGAGCAGAGGAAGCAGAGACAGAGGGAAAGAGAGAGAATGCCAAGCAGGCTCCACACTCAGTGCAAAGCCCCATGTGGGGCTCCATGCAGGGCTCCATGTGGGGCTAGATCCCACTAACTGTGAGATTATGACTTGAGCTGAAATCAAGAGTTGGACGCTCACCTGACTGAGCCACACAGCTGCCCCAATGATGAAAATTTCTAATTGTGTAATTATTTCCTTAGTCACCTGGACAAAAATCTGGTTTTGCACCTTTGTTCTCCTATCCTCAGGATGGTGAAAATAATGTGTCCTTCATATATCACAATTATGGTATCAAAAAAAAATGAGATAGTGCCTATGTAGTCTTCTGAGTTTCACAGGTATTATTCCTACTGAAAATATAGATTTTGGTGTTAATACAGCAGCATATATATAAGCTCAAAAGTAATTTCTTTACAATTAAAATTTACAACTGACTGGTATATATGATAGGTTGATAATTATGGCTTCTATTTGTATATTGAATGTGCTTTCTTTTCATTGTTGGTGTTGAGTTGTATTTCGTTTTGATTTAACATGAAAACATAAAAGAGAGATATTCTGAGTGACATCTAGACTTCTCCTATTTGACTTAGGCTACTGCTTGGAACCATAAACTTGATTTCTGTGTGTAATAGAACTTGAGAAATCCCTGTCACTTTCCTGCTCTCCCTCTATTTGTGTATGAATGAAAAATTCAGGAATAATGAATTTAGGGAAAAGACAGTAAATATCATCCACTTGTCATGTATAAGTTTGTATAACTTATAAATGATTTTTTCAACCATTCTATTTCTCAAATTAACAGTGCATAATAAACACATTTTAAAGATTTTTGAAAAAGATTGAGAGAGAATATATTATCATACTAAGCTAAAAGAAAGTAGGCTGATGCAAAAAATGGAAAAATCAACTGAAGGGCACTAAATAGACATTTTTAAAAGGGTTATAAATTCAAATATATAGCTAAAAGCCTAAAAATTACTCTTCTGCTAAAAAAAATCATGAAAATACCATGTTTTATTTTATTTTTACTTTCAAATTAGTTTATATTTGAAGTTTTAGGTTAAACTATTTTTAGTTTTATAACTACTAAAGCTCTGAACAACACACTTAAGTCACTTTTATTTATGCTTTACTTATTCAAAACTGACAACATTTTTACTAAGGCATTTTTTTTTCTATTTTCCTCTTTGGATTGTGTGGAAACATTAAAAATATTATCATAAAAACATTTGTAATTAAGAGAAACAGGTCAAAAATAGAATATATAGAAGCTGTATTTTAAAGCACAGTTATAATATTACCTTAAAAGATTTTGAAACTTGTTTTTCCATGTTAATGTTCATCTAGAAAATATACAATTATTTTAAATCAGAGACTTTACATTATTCAGATAAAAGAATTAATGACTTGCAGGTGAAAATGTAAAGGGAAGCCATTACTCACTATTTCTATTGAACAATATATATTTTCACTAAACAAATGCAGGGTAATTTTAATTATTTAAGACATTTGTTTTAGTTATTAAAGATACTTGTTTTAGTTATTAAAGATAAAGATATATTAAAGTTTCTATAAAGTCTTCTCTAGTTTGTATTCCCCTTTTATCTAACCAGAAATCATAATGGCAGAGATATCTATGTGGGAGGTTATGCCCTTTTCATTTTATTGACTAAAGAATTGAAAAGACCCAAGAAGAGAATGTGTGTGTATATGTGTGTATGTTGGGGGTGGTTATAGAAATTTGCCTTTCCCAGATCCTTATATATTATCATAATTGCAGATTCATTCCTACTATTATTTGATATCAAAAGCTATCAGAAAATTATCAGAAAACTGATATCTCGTCTTCCAGCTAGATGCCAGAAACATGATATTTGTTTTTCAGAAATACCTTCACCCCAGAAATATGCACCAAATTTTGTATCTTTCCATTGATGATATATATGAGTTTTTAAAAGATCTATAGGGATGATTTATGCAAGCAAAGGACCCTTAAGATATGTTTTAATATATTAGACCCTTAAGATATGTTTTAATTTATTAAACCTAATTCATAAAACAGATACTTAATTCTATTTTAACTGTATAAGATGTTATTCACCTTTGAGAGGTTTCAGAGTAAAGTGTTATCCATTTCTCACTTAATATCACCAGAGATTCTAAACTGTATTATAAACCTAATATGTTTGATTTCCCTTTTAACTAATGAAATTTTATGACTAAATATGGTGACCTTTATATTCTCAAAATATTATAATGGTCTGAACAAATTTAGGAAGAGCTTAATTTAACATCCTAAGTTTAAATCAATTCTTTAAATGCACCTGCAAATTGGAGCTACATAGTTGATTCTTTAATGGGCATAATTCTCTGAAACATTACAAGAGTATAAAAAGATCAAATATGCACAGTTTCTTAACTCACAAATATGAGTACAAGGACATTTATTTTCTTAATGATGTATATACTTAATTCTAAATCATTCCAATGTTAAAAGAGCCTTACTCATTCAAGGAAGGCCATCCCCATCCAATTTAACAGGATATTACAAGCAGAGATTTTGGCCAGGTCTGAGGCCAGGTCAACAGACACCCAGAGTGTTTTTCATCTACTAGATTGTCATACTGAGACCTTTCTGAATAGGTTTAAGAGCTTGAAAGATCATTGTCCTTAAGGCTCAAATTATCTAATTCTTTCTTCTAACTGAAATATGCAACTTAAAGGTTGAACACACAGTTGGATGTTGCATTTTCTTGGCTTTTAAGACATATAAAGATATTTCTGCTAACTGAAAAAAAATCTTGCATTTTTTTCATATTCATGGATATATAAGCTTCAACAGATATTTAAAACAATGTCCAAATGAATTCTAGATATGGTACATACCATGGCCATGTCTTGATTGCAATCATGCCTCTAACATCTATCTCCAAGTTTTGACGTTTTTCCTCCCTATTGTATGCCTTCAGCCTAGGCTTCCATTTGTTTTATTCTTCTAATCTGCAGTACATGCTACGCAAATACAAGGTTGGCCAGATCCCTCATCAGACGGACTAGTTGTTTCCAGCCTGCTCTTTAAAAAACTGGCTTGTGTTCCTTGTCAATCTTCATTTTGGTAGTACTCTCAATCTATCTTTGTTGAACCACTGGCACCCACAATTCTGTACTTTATTGACTTGCAGGGTACCTGCTGCCTAGCAATGAATGGTAGCATAAGACCCTTTTCCCAGTAGACACTCTAAATGTAAGTATTTGCTCAAATTAAGTTCAAAGAGAACCCCTCCCTTGCAGATAATTTATAAGTTTATCCACTTCCTGATGGGCTACTGTTATAGTTGGGCAACTCCCTTTAGATCTGCATGTACTGTTTTAGCTTCTTCCTTTTACTCATTCACCATGATTGAAGTACTAACAAACCTGGGAACTAACCCAATATGAGAAAAGACATACCTGGAAGCTTTAAATAAAACACGACTTCACTCAAAAATACTATGTTTTGGATATATTATTCCCAATAAAAAATTATAAATACATGCTAAAAATACTGTGTTTTGCTGTCTTTGTCATTGATAACATTTCATATGTATCTATCTTCATCTTAAAACCTGCTACTCAGAACAAAATGTTGAATAGATGATTTACGTCTTCATCTTAAACACCATTATGTTTTCTTATATTTTCCTACTCAAACACTTTCTACAAAGCAAGTACCTTTTTATTGCATTTTAAATATTCCTGGCATTTCAAAAAACATTACAATAGGAATATTTTACAATAACCAAGAAGAATCTCTAATGTTTTCATAGAAAAAAAAATGAATTGATTAAGCCTGTAAGAAAGGTAATAAGAGAGATCTTGTTTTCACATTGTTCTAAAGAATTTCTTCCCAGAGAGCATTCAGACCAACGTGGAAATCACATAAAAGTAAGTTATAACTCAAAGGTCTACAGCACTATAACATACCCGTCTTCTGCCACAGCAGAAATAGAGGTGACCCTTTTAAGCTGAAGAAAAATAATTAAGGATCACGAGATCATTATAGAAAGACAGGCAAAAAGAATAATTGTACTTTGTCCTTGCTCAGTATACGAGTTAGGTCTTCCTAATAAAAATTTAAATAAAAAATGATTTGAGGGGCGCCTGGGTGGCTCAGTTGGTTAAACGTCCGACTCCTGGTTTCAGCTCAGGTCCTGATCTCACGGTTCATGAATTTGAGCCCCACTTCGGGCTCTGTGTAAGATCTCCATGCTTACAGCATGGAGCCTGCTTGGGATTCTCAATCTCTCCCTCCTTCTCTGCCCCTCCCCCCACTTGTGCACGCTCTCTATCTCTCTCTCTTTCAAAATAAACTTAAAAAATAATTCAAATAAAATATATGATTTAATGAGTAAGCAGGATATAAGAGGAGGAGATAGTAAGGGACCTTTAGAAAACTGTGTATTACTGTTCAAGGCTACATTGCCATCTGCCTGTGAAGATTCTTCCTTCATCAGGAAGAGTGACGGACATAATGACTCACCCTTGTGTAGTATCATATACATCTAATTTCTCAAGAAATTATTTAAGTATGTTACATCAATGGGCAGGAAAAATTCATGAGGTTTTTTTTTTTTTTAGTTTTTATATTTAATTCTATATTATGAGAAGTTTTGCATGCTTGCTATTTATAAAGGTTTTGATTGCAGAAATAAAAGAGACTGATTATCAGAGCTCTGAAAAAGAAAATAAGTAATGCTATGGATGAAATCCTAGTGTCAGTCATGTCAGGTATGGAGAAGTGCAGCTGTTCAGTGGGCCTGAGGCTAGACAGTAATAGGCAATGTCTTCTGTACTTGACTGTGAATGAACCTCTCTGGGGGTGTGTCTTTAAAGACTAGGAGGTGGTAGAATTACTGAGCAAGGAAGAGCTCCTTCACTGCTAATATTTCTGGGAAAAAAAAAGAATCCAAGGAAAGTTATTTAAAGAGCAGAAGGCTAAGAAATTATGGTGGCTAATATCACATAGCTATCTTAAATATAAAATAAAAAGTCCCTGTTTCCTATTACTTAACTCTTTGGAGTAGCATCTGTCTCTTAGCAACTGAAATTATCATTCACTGACCCATGAGAGGAGACAATTTTCATTAGTGCATGACAAGGAAAAGGGTGTTTCCTTAGACTTATGGCAAAAAAACAAAACCATCTGAAGAAGAGAATTTCTAGGAGAATTTCTAGGTGAGACTGACTCTAGGGTACTTAGAAAAGAAAATTTGGGGCAGTGATGACTCCACCAAAACTGAGACCAGAGTTTGATAGATAAATAAGTAAGCAAGTTTTCTCTTCTCTTTTTTGCCCTGCCTCAAAGAAGTCTGTTTCTTCTCTCCCCCTCTCCATTTCTCTTTCGCTCTCTCTCTCAGAAAGACTCTGGAAATAGATAGATAGATAGATAGATAGATAGATAGATAGATAGATAGATAGATAGATAATAGAGAGACAGATAGAGATAGATATAGAAAGAAATAGAAATATCTAGTCATTGTAAAAGGAAATGGAAGAAAGATATGAATTATGAAAAAGTAATGAGGAAAACATTTATAAAACCTTTAAAACTAAGTGCCAAAGGAGATATAATGTCCTTTGAATGTTGCTAGAATTTCTTTCATTTTTCCCTTCTCTACCTCCCAAGCTACCCAAGGGAGTTTCTCTCGTCCCAGTAAAATTCTAGCAACATAAAATGTAAGCAGTATACATACTTCAGAGGAAAAGTCATCCGCCATTCTCCAAGCAGTTCAGGGATTTCAGCAGCATGAAGTGTGCTCAGATTCGTGTGGTTTCCACAAGGATGTTGGAGGATTCTCCAGAAGAACACATATGGTATACACATGTGAAGAATACTGTGAGGATGTAACTCAATACCCTACCAACAAAATCATTTCTTTTTGGTACATGGTCCATTCTTGTTGGAGAAAATGGTCCATTCTTGTTGGAGACAATGGATAGAGAAATAAGGCTCAAATGAAGCAGTTGTTCCCAACCTTCCACAACCTTCTCACATGGTTTAATGTAAATGGCTACCTAAGATCTAGTTCCCACACACAAAAAAATAAAAATAAAAAATAAATGAGTTCTATTATTTTAATAAATGTACAGTAAATAAGAAACATGTAACAGCACTCACTCCATTAACCAATTTTCCCACCGTTTTTCATGAAGGAAGCATCACTTACAACCTATGCATTTTTCCTGTGATGCTGACTGATGACTGGATAGAAGCAGTTGCCAGGGGGCTGGAAGTGGGGGACACAGGGAAAGGTTGGAAAAGGGTACCAACTTTCAGTTGTAAGATAAATAAGGTCTGAGGCTCTAGTGTAGAACAAGGCTATTCTAGCTGATAAGGCTGTATTCTATAATTGAAATTTGCTAAAAGAGTAGAGCTTGAATGTTCTTAATCAAAAAAAAAAAGAGGGGGTAAATATATGAGGTGATGGATGCATTAATTATCCAGATGAGAGGAATCCTTTCAGAATGTATGCATTTATCATATCACCGCCTCGTGGACTTTTAAGTTTCTTAATCATATTTCTCAGCTTCAATAAAGCTGAAAACAAGAATAGCAGGCTGGCAATTGGCAAGTCTTACTGACTTCTCTCAGAACATGATTTGGATGTTCATTGGCTTCCATTTTCAGGTATTCATTCTTTAATAAAGTCTTAAAGCATCTTTAGAACCCAGTGACTGCATACCAAAGCAGGGCAGCGTGTGAAGAAACAGATTCCCCTTTCAGCGATTCCTCTTCTGTTCTTATAATCTGATTTGGGAGGCCAGGCAACCTGTTCATCACCCACAGCGTTATTACCTCAGAAGCACAGACCACATGAGATTTACCTGTGAACCTTTCTCAGTTGAAATTAGGGCTTCATTCGTTTTGCCTCAACTGCTTTAGTTTTCTGAACAAGAAAGTGTTTAGTAACACCAGCAGCTGAGGAAAATCTTGAGGGAATTACTTGCTAACCAGTTGAAGCATGTTACTTTCACTCTCTCATGACAGTGCCCTTAAATTCACAAACTGGATACTCATTTTCCATTTGTAATCACCAAAGATAGAACTTTCACAGACATACAATTTTTTCAGAAATCTTCACTGAGGGTGACATGTGAGAATTGATTAAACTCTGACTATACCCACATAAGATTGGAATGAAAGTGGAAAAGTATAATCTTTATTATTTTAAAAAATCACACTTAATTTAGTCAATTAATGCTAGTCAATTTGCTCAATTAATATTAATGACAATTTATAAATTTCTTTGACAGGTTTGGATTTCTTATTTATTAAAAAGCACTGCTACCTAATTCCTGACTGACTAATAAATTTACATATCCAGGGAGAGTATAATGTGGGCAAAAGTGACTACTTTCATTTTTTCAGAAATTGTCTTTCATCTTTGAAAATGTTCTTTAAGTTTATTTTTGAGAGAGGAGAAAGAGAATACTTGAGTGAGGGAGAGGCAGACAGAGAGAGAGAGAGAGAGAGAGGGAGAGAGAGAATCCCAAGCAGGCTTCACGCTGTCAGAATCAGAGCCCAACACAGAGCTTGAACCCATGAACCATGAGATCATGACCTGAGAAGAAATCCAGAGTCAGCCACTTATCTGACTGAGCCACCCAGGCACCCCTGAGACTATTTTAATAAATGAAACCACAAAATAAAAAATAAACTTGATTTTCAAAATTAATTTCATTCTAATTAAAATTTTCACTTTATTTTTTTAATTAGAGAATACTGACTGGGAGCTCTTTGAGATTCTTTTAATGACGATGGGGAAGAATGTCCAGTGCACCAAATAGCTGAGGCCAAACAAATGGTTTTTTCTAACTTTTAATGTTTTTTAACACTTTTTTCTTGAATAGACCTCAATTACACAGGAGAGAATTAAGTATAATCTTTAGTTTATGACATCCTGTCATTCCTGGCTCCAAACATAGCCCTCTGTTACTTACCTGTTGGTTAGTTCATTTATTGTTACTTATGTAATGACCCACATATGAACTCACTGACAACTTAAGTAGGACAAACATTATGGCTTTGCCAAGATACTCAACTATAACTCAACCAACATGTGGCCATGCAGTGCTGGATTTAGTATTTTGAGGATGGAAACATTAAAAGAAAGCAGGGATAATTTTAGTTGGAGACAGACGACTCACAGGTAATTTGCAAGAATCCCATGCACTCCTGGTTTGTCCCCACAGATAATCTGCATTTTGGGTAGGAATGCAAAAGTTCCAGAAGAATCTTGCCTCAGAACAATGGACTATGATAACAGCCTGTGAGTTCCACATGCTTTCCAGAACAACAATAATACAAAAAAGCAAAACAGTGACTTGAGGGCTGTTCTGTGGATTTCAAGACTGTGGGAGGAGTGTGATGAGCATCCCTGACAGTTATTCCTTTCTCAGGTAATAGGTTGAGTCCATATCCCTTCCTTATCTTCTCTGCAAAAGATTGCTTATAATTTGAATAATTACTGCTGCCAGAGGGTGATACACAAACACACACACACACACACACACACACACACACACACCAGCAAAATATACTTCTATATATTAATAATATATATTAATAACATATATTATAATATATTAATAATAAAATACATTGATATATATACAGTTCCAAACTTATATAACATTTACTTGACCACTACCATAGCCCTATCTTTTTGTAAGTGCTGCTGTTACTTTATAATGATAATGTCTTACTATTTCCACACTTTCTATTGGAGTCCCCAAAAATGGTGAAGTTTTTGTTCCAGTTCTTGGCACTAGCCGTAAGGGGAAAAAAAAGGAATGAAAGCTTAATTTTAATTATAATTAAACACAATATAGAACAATACAGAAAGTTTAGGAGGCTCTGAAAAGAAAAAAAAAAAATCATCCAATATAGCAGCTGGCGTGAGACTTAAACATATGTCATATCATTTCACTTTTCTTCTCAAGCACTTCGATGTTTTCTCATTTCTCAGACAACAAACTCTCAGTTCTAACAATGGCTTAAGAGGCCCACGATGATCTGTACTTGCTTCTCTTATATCTCTGACCCCATCCCTGTGACCCCCAGTTCACTCATTCTCCACCAGCCACACTGGGCTCTTGCTGTTCTGGCATGCACTAGGTGGGATCTCAGAGCAGAGCCTCTGTTGCCACCGCTCCCTCCCCAGGCATGTTCTGCTCTCAGGACATTTGCCAAGTGCTGCTCCCTTGGCCTGTTCCACTGTATTTCCAGAAACCTGGCCACTTTGCTTGCTCTGTGTTACCTTATCAAGGAGCCCACGCCTACAGCTCTGTTGAAAATCCAATCCTATCCTTAAGCCCCACAAATGCAAATCATCTGGCTATTTTCTTTGTCTACTTCAATTGTCTTCTGAAATGCACTCTCTTCTGACAAAGCATAACTGACTTAGTTGTTTTGTTGATGGTCTGTGATCTTCCACCTGAGTGAGAAGCCAGGACTTGGATGCATCTCCAATGTTAGAGGGAGCCCTGCCATGTAGTTTCTACTCAATAAACATGCAACTCACGCTGTTTTTTATTTTATTTTAATTTAATTTATTTTATTTTATTTTATCTTATCTTATCATCTTATCTTATTACTATTATCTTCTGTGTTTTTTTTCCTGCCACGTGCATGGTTATTTCTTATCTTCCAGTGAGTTGTGTGTTTTCCAGCTCTCCATTAGGCTGTCCCCAGCCCTCCTCTCTGTACCAGATAGGAGCACAAGTCAGATTTGGCACGGTTTTAATAGCCTTTATCTATTTAGTAAGGAGGCATTTGGAAGTCTGATGTCTCTCTATGCCTGTGGGCTCATTGTCTGACAACTTTTCTCAGCATTTGGCAGCATTAAGAGCAACAGTTTCATAACTAACACCACTCTTAATCACTCACTCATCATAACTAACTTGTGAGGTCTTTCTGCCTGTCTGCTCCTTGGGCTTTGGCATTACACAGAGTTGTCTCTCCTGATTTTCTGGCCTGTAAGGGAAATCAATCCAGTGTCTGCCTGCTTGGTTGAGCCACACATCCCATGCAGACTTTCTTTTGGTGCTTCCCCTGAAGCCTGATGATCCTGCACACGTTCAGCTGGTTCTAGCCTAACTACACATCTGAAACTATTACAACATTTACTGCTCCAGTCCTAAAGATCATCTCTTTCAACTTACGTTTTTATCTAAAATCAGTGCTTTGAATGTTTTGGAATACACTATGTTGTTAACATGATTTTTTTAAATGAAAGCAAAAGAAAAATATACGTGATTTTGGTAGAATTTAAGTTTGCATCTATTATGGATAAAGTCTTGCTAAGACTTTTTGTCTCTGATTTGGAAAGATATGAGTTTCTGGGGCCAAGTCAGGGCTGTAAAACAGACTGTGAATATGTCAGAAAAGCAAGACTATACAGGTAGCATCAAAAAGACAACAGTGTTTTCCCCAGACGGAACCATAAACTGCCAAAAGGGAAATTGTCACAGCTGCATTAATCTTCTTTCTCTTTGTTTTTTTCTCTCACTTGTGTCTCCGGAATTGTGGTAGTACAGAGCTGTACTGACATTGTATCCAATGAGTGGGGAGAGGAATCTCCCTCCATTACGTCCTAAATGATGAAAACATTTTTGTGATAAGAGCCTGTAATAGTCTAGAGTGTCTGATATTAGAAGGTAAATTACCTCTTTGGTGGAAAAGCTTTCAATCATTTAGGGTAAGCTCTCCCTCCATGGCCGTGACTTTGCCCATAAAAATAGAAGAGAATATAAAACTCTTCACATCATACAAAAGCATTTCCTTTACCTTTTAAAGGTAATCTTTAACAAAGGTAACAAAGGTAAATCTTTGCTTGAAGATTATGTGGATTAAATACCTAAAGATTTCTGATTTTTTTACCCATGACTTTTGAAGGAGATACATGGGCAAAAGTAAGATAAACGAATAATAATTTCAAAAGTTGTTTTAAATCTATTCTTGCTTCAAGATATAAAAGTATCAAAGTATGGAATAGTCTCATGGGCATATAATGTTAAATGGACCAAATTACTTAATGATCCTCTCAACACATGCTTTTGTAATTCAGATTTGCTCCTATAGCTTTGCATAGTTTATACAGTGTGCAGAATCTTAATCTCTTCATCACATCATCGGCATTCAAGATAATGAGGTTTTGACATATTTAAAAGGAGGTAAATCTAATGAAGAAATCATATACACAAGTCAAATTGCATTTAAGATGTTTCCCTACTTATCACTAGAATTAAAGGTGTAATTTAATATGGATTTTTGATTAAAAACAGATGGTTCACATCTGTTCCCCAAATGAAAAAAAAAAGCCATTTTAACTGAAAAGTGTAAGTCACTGAAGTAATATCTGATGAGGAAGACATGTTGAATATAGTTTGATTCTGTCACCACAGATAGGTTCTGATATCTGTCCACTGTAAAGTAACGAGAATAAAAATAAATACATTTGTAGAACAATATCCTCACAGGAATTATCCCATGTTACAAGATGTTCCAGAGGTTAGCTGTGTGAACTTTCAGGCAATGCAATCTTTTCACAATGAACCCAGCCAACAACCTAAGAGTTTGACAAACTTGAGGAGAAGGTGATATGGCCAAATAGTAGATTTTCAGCTAGCTTTTTGAGAATGAGGTTCTTTGTGAGACACAGGTTGTAAGGTAAACTCTATGATTCTTACCTCCTGGCATTCACATCTTTATGCTATGACTTCCCCTTGAGTGTGGCAGACCTGTTACTTGCTTTAATCTGATAGAATATGGCAAAGTTGATAGGGTATATGTAATCACATATACATGATTATGTTGATAAAACTGCAACACCCATATTGGGAAGAAACTCTTCCTTGCTGGCCTGGGAGAAGCAAGCTTCTATGTTCAGATCGAAAGTCAAAGAGCTGAGGGTAGCCAGAAATCAGCAAGAAAAATCAGATCTCAGTCCAGTAGCCTGAAAAGAAGTGAATTCTGTTAACAACCACGTGTGTTTGGAAGTAGGTTTCTCCCCAGTCAGACCTCGTAAGAGGCTGCAAACTGCAGCCTTAACCATCACCTTGATTGCCCGTTTAAGACCCTAAAGCAGAGTATCCAGCTAACCAAAGACAAGACTCTTGACTTGCAGAAAGAGTGAGACAATATATAGGTGTTATTTTAAGCTTCCAAATTTACGGCAATATTATTATGCTGCAATACATAGCTAATACAACCACTTTTGGACTCTGCATTTCATAAGATGTTCTTTCTCACTAAAGAAAGGCAAAGCATTCAAAATTAGCAGTGATGTTACAGGACCCATTGGAATGGTTAAAGGCGACACAGAGAGCTCTGGCCCTTTAGAAATGGTGAGAAATGATTTGCATAAAGGTAATGCTGCTAAAACTTCTGTAAGAACCAATGAGAATATAAGTTATCCAATTGAATAGGGTGGTATCTTGAAGGAAATAATCATTTTTCAATAATCATTCGTTCAGTTTGATAGCACATCAAGGATGGTGAAGGTGCTTAGAAAGCATTCCTGTGCGCCGTAGTGATTATGAATGCAACATCTTTGTAGGATGCTAAGATATTTTATGAACATAAGGAGCACTATTCCTGAAACTAAGAGGCCACATTACTTTTAGAAGACACCACCTTGAAACACAGATAGGCATATGACCAAGAATATGTTCTAAAAGTATAGTTAAGGTCATGATCTTAGATTGAAGGCAAGAGCCAGTTTGCAAATTTTAACAGTGAAATCCTTATTTTTAAATTATTAAAATATAGAGTATAATAATTAAGCTGTGGATATATAAGAAAATTGAACATTATCATATATTTACCCATTATAAATTTTTAAAATTTTTGCTATAATTTATCAGTTCCATATAAATTATAGTATCTGCAAATTATTTTCTAGATTGTAGAATCAATTACAAATATGCTTTCTCAAATATATGCTAATATATATTTTTTTAAGTCAGGTTAAGGATTCAGTAAGTAATTGTATGAAAATAAGAATGTTCTATATTGCCTTTTCACTTACTAGGTTCTTATGACTTTAACCCATTTCTTTATGGAAATCTCATGTCTGAAAGGTGCAATATACCATTTTGTTCCTGTTAATTTATTTTCACTTTCTCACTTATAGAGAATACCTACAGATAATGGATTGATGTAGACATTATCATCAGTATAATTTCATAACTCTCAGCAGATAAGCATTAAAGAGTTTTCTTCCACAATGGCAGATGGCAGCATGTTAGATAATTGTAAATTATTACATATAAGAATTATACTGTGATGGAAGCTAGAAAGAAAAAGGGACTGATAATTTTTTTGAGAAGACAAGAAAAATGAAAATTGAATTTTAAAAATCGGGAGTTGTATATCACTACAGTATTGACCAAACTGTATTTTTTTGAACTATCATTCACCACAAGTGGTCCAACGACACAACAGGAGAGGAAAAAAGTCAAGTCCTACAGAGATTGCAGATGACAGCCCAGTACTCAAATTCCTAATCAAATCACCACCATCTGCGTAACTTGTGATCAAATCTGCTTTTGCATTTGGCTTTTATCTCCTCAGGGGTATTAGTCTTAATGCACAGATACCTTAAATAGAGAAGAATAATGGATTTGAAGATGAAAAAGAATAGCATGACCCACAGAGAATAAGAGTCAAGAGCTCTGTTTATTATTATTACAAACTCTTTGTCCATGTGTTTGTAACTGTTTCCCAAGATTTAACCGATTGTGTACAGGGAAGACATGATGTTCTGCATTCTGACCCCTCTGTATTACCTGTCAGCTCGTAATTGATAAATGTTAATTAACTGACTCACTGGCTAAATACTGCCTGGAAAACACAAAGAGTAATCCTGAGATCAGGGAATTCGTTATTTCTGGGGTACACACAGGGTACTCCCTTGTTACTTTCTTCCTGCTTTCCAGAACACATCTAATCTATGTATTTAAAAGTGTATTGTGTTTCTTTCCTTGTTTTAAAATTCTTGTACCTGGATTGGTGAGCCAGGATGAAATGCATACCGGTGCATTTCTGCAGAGATCAATGACACTGTAGTTCATTTTGACATGAACAGAGCCAGAAATACAGATACTCTTAAACCTTATATGTTATTCAGTGCTTTTCAAATATATAACAGAACTAACTTAAATATGCCTCATAGAAGCCCAAAGCAGAAATGCATGGAAATTTAGGAAGAAACTGAAATCAAGCATTGTAAAGTTCTTGGCCTTTCTCTTTTCTCCCTGTTTCCCTATTTATCTATTTATTTCCCCTTCTAGAAATGCCTTTGCTTCTCTAGACCCCATGACAAATCTGTCTATCTGTATTGATATTGAGGTTATGTGTTATAATTCCAGCCTTGTGAACTGGCTAATTGGTCCCAGTTGCAAATTCAGGGAAACATACGACAGTGAGCCAACTTGGAAAGGTGTCCATTGCTAATCTATCCAGAGAGGGCCAAGAGAATGAGCCATAGTGGAATATAATGGTTCATAGCAAATTTCCCAAAAAAGCAGCAGTCTGTCTATAGTGTAATCTTAGAGTGAATTGTACAATGAATCTTAGAATGTAATCTTAAATGAATCAAGAAATATCATTCCACTTCAAGGTTTTAAAACTTCGAGCACTTTTATCACTGTGTCTTTTGTATTGAACTCAGCAATGTGTACACATCTCCAAGAAAGGCACCTGACTTTTGTCCTCTTCATTTCCACAAATAAAACAGGTGAGAGGCAACTGTCAAGAAAAGTTTAATCCAAGCTGAAATTACTAGATAAATTAACAGTGCAATCCCTTGCTTTCATTATCTTTTCATTTCATACAGTTTCACATTTTTAAAAAGGAATTCATGAATATATTTACATGAAAATGACATAAATGCAATAGACACTATAGAGGAAGGCCAAGAAATTTTCTAGGTCTGTTAGGCACAGCTTTTTTTTCCTTTCTAGACACTGCTTTTTCTTTTGTCAATTTAAAGGAAGGTAGTAAATGTTTAAATCAATTTTCATTTTGTTCAAAATGCTCAATCACTAAAACCAAGTGATAACCTGTTCATTTCAGATACTTAATGAAAACTAACAAAAGGTATGAAAAACATCTACTACCAGTGGTATGCTAGATCCAGCATGTGCTGGATAATGAAAGCTGTTTTTACAAGTTGGTTATTAAATACAGCTGTCCTTGAAAGTTAAGCTATATAAACTTACTTGAATTATTTTTAAAAGGTAATAAAGGCTGAAAACTGCATCCTAATTATTTTACTGTATTTTACTATCATGTATGGTCTTGAGGTTATTTTGTCTATTTAATCTATATGGGGGAAATACATAATAGTGTACTACAACACATTTCTTCTAACTTTACATTCAATAACATAATATCACATTGGTAGTTCAAAAGTCGTCATAACAGGGATGCATAATCAGACCATAGAAATGGGCAAATGTTACAATCAGGGTTTTTTCTTGTTGTTTACCGAGCTTATTGTTAAACATTTATCAATCTACTGTATGTTAGTCTTTAGAAGTATGAATTATATATTTTGCAGTTATCTAGAGATAGATAAACTAAAAATCCCAAAGAACATGCTAGAAGAAAAACATTAGCTGGGGAAAATGACCTGTTTTGCTTCATTTCTTCTGCTTGAAAGTGTTGATACCTTGTAGTTTGCGGAGTGCTCAGTGCAGTATTATGGGAAGTATGGGACAGTTACTTGAACCAGGTTAATTAAAAACTCCAGAGATGATTGATGAATACCCAATGAAAAGATGTGGCAGGAGATTCAGAAGGAGGGGTCAGGAAGAAAGATAAAAATGTTTAAAATATTTTATTTTTAGAAGACAAATGTGCTAGGTAGGGTGTAAGTCAATGTTCTCCTCCCTCACTAAGATGTACGTTATCCGGGAGGCTTTGGATTTGGACATAATATTGAAGTTTGGGAGTCATCCTAAGATGGAAAAATAAGCCCAACCAAGATACTACAGTCCCCTTAAGTCCAGTCACCACTTTCAATCTATTAGATTGTCAAAAGTTATCTTAATGTATTCATTACTCAACCTGTTTCTTTTTTATAAAACAATGAAAATAATCTTTCATAAAAGTAGCTACGACTCTTTCACCGCCATTTTAGACGAGTTCGGGCACGTTCAGGGTGGTATGTCCCTACTTTCACCGCCATTTTAAACCCAGCTCCATACAAGGCTCCGCTGCTGCTGTTGCAGCTTGACCTGGACCGCGTGGCCGGCACCCGCAGTGGACAACTCAGCCACCATGAGGATATGAATGAATACATCAGTACAGAGGAATTTGCAGAGGGATGTAAGATCAACGCCAGCAGAATGACAGTAAAATGTTTACTGCGACAGAGGCAAGAAAGACCTGACTGAATATTTGTCTCAATTTGGGGAAGTTGTAGACTGCACAGTTAAAACAGACCCAGTGACTGGAAGATCAAGAGGATTTGGATTTGTGCTTTTCTTTTTTTTTTTTTTTTCAACGTTTATTTATTTTTGGGACAGAGAGGGACAGAGCATGAACGGGGGAAGGGCAGAGAGAGAGGGAGACACAGAATCGGAAACAGGCTCCAGGCTCTGAGCCATCAGCCCAGAGCCCGACACGGGGCTCGAACTCATGAACCGCGAGATCGTGACCTGGCTGAAGTCGGACGCTTAACCGACTGCGCCACCCAGGCGCCCCATGGATTTGTGCTTTTCAAAGACGCTACTAGTGTTGATAAAGTTTTGGCACTGAAAGAACACAAACTGGATGGCAAATTGATAGATCCCAAAAGGTCTAAAACCTTTTGGAAAATGTTTATTTATTTTGAGAAAGAGAAAGAGAAAGAGAGCATGTGCATAAGAGTAGGGGAGAACAGGGGCGCCTGGGTGGCGCAGTCAGTTAAGCGTCCGACTTCAGCCAGGTCACGATCTCGCGGTCCATGATTTCGAGCCCCGCGTCAGGCTCTGGGCTGATGGCTCAGAGCCTGGAGCCTGCTTCCGATTCTGTGTCTCCCTCTCTCTCTGCCCCTCCCCCGTTCATGCTGTCTCTCTCTGTCTTAAAAATAAATAAACGTTGAAAAAAAAATTAAAAAAAAAAAAAAAAAAGACTAGGGGAGAACAGATAGAGAGGGAGAGAGAGAATCCCAAGCAGGCTCCGCACTATCAGCACAGAGCCCAACTTAGGGCCAGATCCCAGGAACTGTGAGATCATGACCTGAGCTGAAATCAAGGGTCAGTCGTTTCATCGACTGAATCACCTAGGTTCCCCAAGGCTAAAGATTTAAAAGAAAAAGAACCCCCCCAAAAAGGTTTCTGTGGGTGGATTGAGCTCAGATACTTCTGAAGAACAAATTTAAAAATGTTTCAGAGACTTTAGACAGATTGAAAATATTGATGTTCCCACAGCTACAAAAACAAATGAAAGAAGAGGATTTTTTTTATCACATGTACTGACAAAGAGCCAGTGAAGAAATTGTTAGAAAGCAGATATCATCGATTTGGTTCTGGGAAGTGTGAAATCAATTGCACAACCCAAAGAGGTATATAGCAGCAACAGCAACAAGAAGAAGGAGGAAGAGGGGCTGCAGCTAGTGGTCAAGGTGGTGCTAGAAGCCTTCTCATGGATGAAGTCAGCACCAACACTGGAACCAAGGATTTAATAACTATTATGATCAAAGACATGGAAATTACAGTAGTGCCTATGGTGGTAATCAAAACTGTTGTGGCTAGGGCCACTATGATTATATTGGGTATAACTATGGGAACTATGGATATGGACAGGGATATGCAGACTACAGTGGCCAACAGACACTTAGGGCAAGGCATCTGGAGGGGGTGGCGATCACCAAAACAATTACCAGCCATACTAAAGGAGGATGTTGGAGAAAACAAGAGGAGCTTGCTCAAGTAACCCATCTTGCAGGATGACAGTGAAGACTGGCCTTCTGTTGATCTAAAATGATTCTTTTGTAAAAGACTTCTCATGTACAAGACACAACTGTGTCCAACTGCTGATAGCCGCCAATTAGTTTTCTATGTATTTACTTTGTCTTTTATGTGTCATGACTCGATGTGGATTTCTGTTTATACAAATTTTATTTGTGTGATTTCCTGTTAAACCTCCAACAAATGCTTCCCTATGTGATTGTTTCTCTGTGTCAGGTACTAAATAGCTCTGTAAAAGTATAATTTTAAATAAGCAATAATTAAGGCACATTTTATTTTGTAAGGAGTTTGGGTCCATACAGAGAAACCGTGGTCCTTTAGGAATAGCCAATGTCACCCTGTTCCCCATTTTTGTTAGATGTATTCTGTGCTCCAAGGCTTTGTTTCCCTGTTAACTGAGGTTTCCACCACATCTTGAATGTTCCTTCTCTGTATATCTGGAGACCCTGTCATAGTGTTGTCATTAGTGGAAGCCTTCTAACAGACCCTGAATTTTCTGGATTATATTTTGACATTTTAGCATATGGTGTTAGCTCTTTCATGAACAAAAATCATTGTGTTTTGTTCCTGTCTCTGGAAAGCCATTTGTTATGATATGCTAAATCAGACTTCATCAGTGCTCTGCTAGAAAGACCTTTGGCTAATCATAATACCATGACTTTAATTATTCTGTTGATAAAAATGTCCAGATATACCCATGGAAAAAGCACTGTTAAACTGTGTATTGGAGCTACATTTTAACAAGGATTTTGGCATACAGATATGAGATTGTTAAAATTTGAGCAAAAGTTATAAGTCAGGGAAAGACAGATATCATATGATTTCACTCATATGTGGAATTTGAGAAACTTAACAGATGAACATAGGGGAAGGGAAGAGGAAGAAAAAATAAGATAAAAACAGAGAGGGAGGCAAACAATAAAAGACTCTTAAATACAGAAAACAAACTGAGGGTTGCTGGAAGGGAGGTAGGTGGGGGGATGGGTTAAGTGGGTGATGGGTATTAAGGAGAGCAATTTTCAGGATGAACACTAGGTGTCATATGTAAGAGATTCTTTGGGGTTCTACTCCTGAGGCCAAGACAACACTGTATGTTAACTAACTGGAATTTAAATAAATAAATTTTTAAAAAGTCTAAAATCTTGTAAATAAAAACATTCTGTGTAAAAAACAAAATTGAACAAAAGTTAGATTCAGATATTTGAAGTAGTGGCTGAGGAAATTATATTCTGTTAGTATTATGTCACAGCAAACACCAAACTGAACAAAATGTTTTCTCTTGGGGCATTCTTAGGAAGCTATATTAAGTGTTAACCGTTAACATGGTGTGAGTTCTCAGAAAGTCACGGTAGTAGATTTCATCATTTTTAATGGATTAGTGCATGAGCTGAGTAGTTAAGCATAACCACATTCAGACATAATAGGAGCAGTGGAGAAAAGTATACTTTAAATTTTATGTATGTTAACACAAATCTAAGTGACCAAGTCATTACAAAAGATCTTCCTGGTGCATCAAAAAGCAGTTTTAGCTCTAGATTTTGGAGAATTTCCTGGGTGAATTCAAGCTTTGAATTTTACATTCCATGTAGTTGTTAGACTGAAGGTTTTTAATTTTTGTTTCTGTGGTTCCACATTAGCTTCTAAGATTGACATACATATTCACAGGCAGAGTGTTGACCTCACCTTCAAACGAATGTAAATCTTTTTATGATGATGAGGGCCTTCGTTTTATTTGGTGCCTGCAACTTTCTTTGTTCAATGATGTTTGTACTTGCTGACTATTAAGTTACAATGCACTTGGCCCTGTTTTGGTCCTGTTTAGCTATTTGACTTTAAACTTAGACTGGGTACCAATGTTGGCTATTGCAGGGGACTGTTTATTCTTTCAACATGCAACCTTAAGGAAGACAAGGGAGATTTTCATTTTAAGTTATGTTGTCAAAGTCTGTAGGTACAGTGTTTTTAGGGCAGTGAATCCTATTAACTTCAAACAAACAAAAAGTGACTGCAGATACCTTAGAGATTAATTCCGTTTACATTTTGTTTTCACTGCCTTCCTATAATTTTTTTTAGTATCATAATCATACAAAAATGAGATAAGATTTAAAAGCTATTATTAATCGATACCAAAATCTATAAAGAAAATACATTTTTAAATAATTTTTCTGGGATGAGTAAAGGTACAAATATATCCTGAAATTATCTAAATTATCTTATATGCATAGAGAAATAAAGCTAAATATTCACAGTGTCCTAGAAGTGATTAGTTTATTGAATATCAATTAGTATGTTTTACATGTTGTTACAGTCAATATAGAATATAGAATGTATCAGATACAAGGGCCTCTTTGAAAAAAAGTCTGCTTTTTCAATTCCTTTATATTCTGATTTTGTGCTCGTTGATTAATTCACTGAATGGGTTGAATTTTGAACCAAAACATATTTTAAAAATCTGAAAAGAAAATGGAGTCATTACCATTTTAAATGTCACTGAAATGAAAATACTGAAGTCCTGGGTAAGTGATTTCTTTTCATAAGGTTAAATATCTGCCAAGAATATTAGCTGAGTTTTCCCAAAATTGCCCTTCAAGTGCTATTGCTGCCAAAAACCAACACAAGGAAGTGAAACCAGTATTATCTAAAAATCACGGTGCCATGACATTGAATTGCTGTGATCTTATTGCAGCTGGGATGTCATCGCCAATGTTTATTTTAACCAATTTTATAAAGCAATCTCTATTGCTACTGCTTAGTAATATGCTTACAAACTTGATTACTGCCCTGGAGACTGATAATCTAGTGGGTGAGACATACTATAAACAAATCATTGCCACATAATGTGTTAAGTGCTATAATAGAAGTGTTAGTGATGTATTTTGTTTTGGAACACAATGAGGAAGAAGGCTACCTTTCAAAGACTATGGGAAAGCTTCAGAAAAAGAAAAAAAAACAATAACTGGGATACATGTTTAAGGAGAAGGAGGAGAGAGAAATAGGCAAAGGCAGAAATGTCCTAATAACTTCAAATGATTAGCTCATAGAAAAATGTTCAGTGTAGGTAATAATCAGATAATGTACATTAAGGGAAAGATTATCCATTTATAGCCTAGCATCTTTGTATTGGAAGAGCTAGTCCAAGATTGGTGGAGTAGCTCATAATTTGCTACAGAAACAGAAAAACTAAATTAGAATCTTTGGAAAGAAGGTCACAGGTATATTTATTTTGAAATAATTATCCAGGAGATTCTGATGCTCATTGCTGACACAAAGTATTACTAAGTCAAAACATTATTTTCTAGCACAGTGATGTAAAATTTTTATTGTGAAATTTCATGTTACAACATTGCTTTTCCCACGTGCCAAGCCCTATCCCTTTGGGGCTGTGAACGTACAAAGATATCAGTTTGATATTTAAACATTTAAACACAAACTACAACTGTTCCCAGAAGTCTTTGTGAGAAGAGACCCTTGCAAATTCTATATTTCTGAGGCTCTGATTTCCTTTTTTTTCAGCTTTGTTGAGGTGTAGTTGACAAAATTATAATATGTTTAGAATGTACAATGTGATAAGATGATGTACGTATATATTGTGGAAGGATTGATTCTCCATCGAGCTAAAGCATCCATCACTTCATAGATTTACTTTTTCTGTGTGAGAACACTTAATTTCTACTCTCTTAGCAAATTCCAGTTGTACAATTCAGCGTTATCATCTGTAGTAACCATGTTATACATTAGTTCCTCAGACCTTATTTTCTTTTATAACTGAATGTCTGTAGCCTTTTACAAACTTTTCTCTATTTTTCCCACTCCCCAGCCCGTGGCAACCAGCATTCTACTTTGTTTCTATGAGTTTGGTTTGTTGAGATTTCACATATAAGTGAGATCATATTGTATTTGTCTTCCTCTGCCTGGCTTAGCAGAATGCCTTTCAAGCATTTCCATGTTGTCACAAATGACAAAATTTCTTTTTTTTGTCTGAAATAATATTCCAGTTTGTGTGTATACATACATATATACATACATACATATATGTGTGTGTGTGTGTATATATGTGTATATATATATATACATATATATATATATATATAAATACATATACGTATGTATACCACATTTTCTTTATGTATTCATCCATTGATTGAGACTTAGGTTGTTTCCACACCTTGGCTATTGGGAATAACTATCATGCAATGAACATGATAGTACAGGTACCTCTTTTAGATAGTGATTTCATTTCTTTCAGATATATACCCATAAGTAGAATTGTTGGTCATTTCATAGTTATTTTTTTTACATTTATTTATTTTTGAGGCACAGAGTGAGACAGAGCCTGAGTGGGGGAGAAGAGAGAGAAGGAGACACAGAATCTGAAGCAGGTTCCAGTATGTCTTCTTTGGAAAAATGTCTATTGAAATCTTCACATAATTTTTTAATTATTTCTTTTTTTCTCTTGAGTTGTATGAGTTTCTTGTATATTTTCATATTAACCCCTTATCATATATATGGTTTGAAAATACTTTCTCCAGTTCTGTAGGCTGCCATTTCATTTTGTTGATAGTTTCCTTTGTTGAGTAAAAGCTTGTTCATTTGGGACAGTCTGGGGTTCTGATTTCTTAATGTTTTTGCAAGCTAAAAATGGGAGTTCAATTTTGATAAATGGATTGGTTTTATATTGAATTCTAAATCAATATGTTACAAAAAAACAAACAAACAAAAACATGTTAAAAAATATCGATTGTGATGGTTCACTGCTTTTTCTGTTTGGCTTGACTAACATTCATAAAAACAAAATACCAATATCTTTCTTTGTAGTCATAGTCTTGGACACCGATTTAAAAGGTGTCAAGGATGTTTTCAGATATAGTTAAGATTAGTAAGATTAGTGTAAAGAGAACTTACAGTCCATTGATTTTAACTCATTTTCTAAGTGCAAAAAGAGCTCAAGAAGAAAACCTGTTGCTCAAGGTGACCTGACAAGTTCAAGGAACTTTATCTTTGACCTATGAAATGTTTAGCCAAAAATTTTTCCCTCTGGTTATGTTTTCTCAAATAACATAACATTCATGATTTTGCTGTAGCAGAAATTTTGTGATAGACTATTCCACGTTTCAAAGAACCAATTGCCAGGAAACAAACAAATAAACAAAAAATCATAAGGCTTCATGAACAAAACCTGTTCTTTTTTTAATTTTTTTAATGTTTATTTATTATTGAGAGACAGAGCATGAGTATGGAAGGGGCACAGAGAGGTGGTGACACGGAATCTGAAGCAGGCTCCAGGCTCTGAGCTGTCAGCACAGAGGCTGACGTGGGGCTCGAACTCACAAACCATGAGACCATGACCTGAGCCGAAGTTGGATGCCCAACCAACTGAGCCACCCAGGTGTCCCAAAACCTGTTCTTTATTGGTGGAGTATGTTATGTATAGATCCTGAGATTTCTTTTTTTTTTAATTTTTTTTTCAACGTTTATCTATTTTTGGGACAGAGAGAGACAGAGCATGAACGGGGGATGGGCAGAGAGAGAGGGAGACACAAAATCTGAAACAGGCTCCAGGCTCTGAGCCATCAGCCCAGAGCCTGACGCGGGGGCTCGAACTCCCGGACCTCGAGATCGTGACCTGGCTGAAGTCGGAGGCTTAACCGACTGCGCCACCCAGGCGCCCCTAGATCCTGAGATTTCTTACTCTCAATCTTTGATAGACATTTTAATGGAAGGGACTTACATTTAAGAAATATTGGTTAAATTGACCAATGTCTTTGTAAGTGTGTTAGCAGTTATGGTTAAAGCAAACATAAAGTTAAAATTCTTTTTTTACTCATTTATGTTGGTTATATTATTAAGAAGGGGAAAAGGTAACAAGTGTTTAGAAAAGATAGTACTGTCAATTGCCTTGGCCAATTTGTATTTGATATAGTCTGGCCAAAGGAGTTCTGATCAGGTATCTGACAGATGTCAATTCCTGTTGCATAATAGAGTCACAGAGTATATCTTCAGTGAATAGAAATGCAGATAGTCCTAAAATAGCCCATCTGATCTTGACAGCCAGAAAATGCCCACATCAAGGTACTTTCCAGTGGCATAATGACATCTCTGCTCTGTACATGTCCTAAATGTGGTTGTTGAAATGTCTTTGCTGCAAATGCTATTGTCAAACTGCTTTCAATTTTATCTTTAAAATACCAAAGAAACTGTATCTGTCAAGTTGCCCTCTAATGGCATATAATGATTTCTGCAATGGCAGTGTCTACTCCAGCAGTTGATTTGTAGTTCTCTAACATTTTGTAAGATTATCTGTTCTCCCCACACCCTGATTAAATGTTACCTAACATTCATCGCTTTGGGGATTTAGAAAATTTTTAGCTTATTTTTTAAATCAACATTGGACAACCAGGAAATGTGATTCTCTTTCTCTATATTTATTAGCTTTATATGTCTATAAACATATTTTACTTGAATAAAGAAAAAAACACAATTTCACAGAGGTAAACACTTCTTAAAATTGTAGGGAAAGGGATGGAACTCAGAGTAAAATGAGATATCCATGTCAGATCCTGGCAAATGGGAATGAAAAGTAAATGCATGGAAATGTAGGCAGAGATTCTCAAATTATAAGATAGTATCTAAAATGGAATTACAATGACATAAATGTAATCATCTTTTTAAAAATGCAAGCATGTTACAAAACATGACTGCAATTATGAATCATTGAATAATCATATAACCGGCTCAAACTAATGGGTGGAAAAGAGCATAAGGTACTAATGTGCTATTACAGTTAATGCTCAATGACTACTACAGTGTTAACAAACAACTGTTGACTTCATCAAATGGTTATTTTTAAAGTACAATTTGTAAAAATGGGTTCAGAGTCCAGAATATGATGAACTATTAAAATGTTAAAAAAATACACAGATTAAATGTTAAAAAAAAAAAAGACACAGATTGTCTACATAGCAAATCCTGAGATTGAAATTAGCATGCAGTGGTGCCTGGGTGGCTCAGTCGGTTAAGCCTCCAACTCTTGATTTCAGCTCAGGTCATGATCTCACGGTCATGGGAGTTAGCCCCCGGGGTCCATCTTGTGCTGCACAGGGAGCCTGTTTGGGATTTTCTCTCGTCCTCTCTCTCTGCCCCTGCCTCACTCACACATGCACCCTCTCTCTCTCTTTTGCTCAAATTAATTAATTAATTAATTAATTAATTAAGAGTAAAGTGTGTTTTCAAAAGAAAGAAAGAAGGTAGTCAGTGCTCACAAGTGTAATAAGTGCTTTGGAAGTATTTGAGAATCAACATTTTGGAAGAGAAGATAAACAAGATTGGGCAAAGACAGTCGTTGAACTGTGATGCAGTCTTAGAAATGGGCTCAATTGTCCCTTTGGAGAATTAGGAGGCTGGAATTGCCCTTCAGTAGTGTATCAAGTCAGCAAGGGATCTAACATTAGACCACATCTCACCCCTAATTATCACCAACTCATTGTAATTATTGCACCTGGTCCTTTCTGGAAAGGAAGCATGACACTGGGTGAGATGGCTGTGTCAAGCTGAGGCAATTTCTGAAGAAGTCTGACAGCTGAGGACTAAGGCAGTAATTTAGCTGCTCAAAAATGAAGAAGAAAATGCTTTGTTTTTGCAAGGAGACTCACACTACACAACAGTTTTTCTCCTCAGATCCATTTCTTCAGGTGATTCTTGGAATCACTCTTTATAGATTCTACTGGATGGATCTCTCTTCCTGAGGGAAATATAAAACAGGAAGATTTATGGGACAAAGTACAACCCACATCGATGCAGCTGGTCTTAGGTCCTCAACAGATGCCAACAATAAAATGTCCCAATGTGATATAATAAAATAATTTCCAAATTATACTTAATATTTTTAATCCCTTTGGAAAATATTTATCTCTATTTTCTTAACTATAACAATAACACAGTTATAAAAATAGAGATAAATATATAAACTATTCAATCTGGTGAAATGTGTTTTAATAGTAAAATCAGAGAAAGGGCACCTGCGTGGCTCAGTCGATTAAGTGTCTGACTTCAGCCCAGGTCATGATCTTACAATTGGTGAGTTCAAGCCCCACGTTGGATTCTGTGCTGACAGGTCAAAGCCTGGCGCCTGCTTCAGATTCTGTGTCTCCCTCTCTCTCTCCCCCTCCCCCACTCACGCTCTGTCTCTCTGTATCTCTCTCTCTCTCGGAAATGAATAAACATTAAAAACATTTATTTTCAATAGTATAATCAGCGAAAAACATGAATAAGTTTCTTGCATAAACATTAAAATCTATGGTAAATCAAAATGCAACCCAAACAGAAACATAAGTTACAAATTCTAATCATTTTCTAAAACTGTGACAAAGTATCTTAAAATAAGTACCAAAAGTCACCTTCTGATTGAAACATTTTAATGTAAATGAATGTACAATTCTAAATATAAAAACATTAAAGACATTGTACTGTTTATGCATCTATTTCTTCCCAACTCCAAATTTATCCTCTGTGCCTGCTCTGTGAATATGGGCCATTTTAGATATTTTTCTTTCTCCCTCCTCCATGAAAGCTTTGCCAGTAGTGAGTGCTGGAGTGACATTACAGGAACAAACATTTGCTTCCTGGTTCTGGTATGATTGCTTCTCAGGCTCCACTAGGGCACAAGGAATCCCCAGCACTCGGACCCCCAGCACTTGCAAGATTTCTAGTACCTAATTCCTCCAGTCCACAGTGACCAGGAACACTCATCAGCCAACAGCCTTTTTCAGAATTCTTTAGGGCAGCTTTGTAGCCCTACATCTGCCACAAAACACCTCCTGGTGGCACCCTAAGGATAGATTGCCAGCAAGTTCCATTTTAATGCACCATAGTGATTTTTTTTTTTTTTTGGCCCTGATCAGCCTCTCTCTAAGAAAGTCAGGATTTCAGCCCTGTGTTGGGAGTGAAATGAGGTGGGAGAAGAGTCTTCCTTAGTTGTTCTATCTCTGCCCAAGGGGAAATGGTTTTTCTTATATCTGCTATGCCCATATTTAGAATTTTTACTTTGTACAAGTTAAATCATTATTCTAATCCCTTGTTATAGTTAGTAACTCTTTATTAAATTTTTCCTGATCATATGGTTTCTCTTTCCCACTTGGACCTAGATTGATACAGACATATATAAAGAAAAACATGTTATCGCCACTGGTTCTCAGTAAATCTATATTAAAACATTAGTGATAATGAGATATCATGCCTTGAATAGAATTAGTATAGTTTTAAAAAAATGAAATACTTTGTATAGCTGGATATGGTAAGATGTGGACTATAATACACTAAAGGTAAAAGTATAAGTTGCTATAGGAATTTAAGAAAGCAATCAAAGTTTTTAATCAAATTCTTAATTTTCAAGCACTTTAATAATTATTGTAATTTATTCTAAGGGATGATGAGACATGTGCAATAATTTATGAGCAAGATAGCATTTAAATCTTTTTGAAAATAAATTAAATTTTTAAATGGGGAAGTGAGAACAGCCTACATTTCTATCACTGATGATTTCTCAAAAGAAAAATTCATGGCTAATCACATAATGAGATGGACTTTTAGTGACAAGGATGAATCTTGAGCAAAGAAAACTACGTCAACTTATTTTTTAGCAGTCGTATTGAGCCAAAAATTCATATACCATACATTTCACACACTTAAAATTTACAATTAATGTTTTAAGGAACGTTTGCAGATATGTGCAACCATCACCAAAGTAAAGTTTAGAACATTTTATCTTCTCATAAAAAACTTCATGCCTTTGTTTGGATGTTTACATTAATATTAGTTTATTCAATAAACATATTAAAACAAACCAAAACTAATCATCTTTGGTTTTAACAGTTTCAAGGATCAACTCAAGAAAAACACCCTAAATTATAAAAGAGCATAATTAATATGTTTCTGTAAGTATTTTAAATTATATTTTAAGTGTAATGAATTTAATAATCTTGAAGCTGTCACTGCCAGGAACTGACAAACGCATCCTTCTCAAGCATTTAAACAACTAATTTCAATGTAATCAACCAAACTTACTCATTTTGTAAATGTATATTCAATTCTCTTAAACATGATAATATAGTAATTTTACAAGCTGTCAAGTATTTCAATTTAAAATTGCAAATCTAAAACAATTACTCAATTTAATTTAAAATGCAATCAAACCTAATCTTCAGTTTTGATAAGCCTTACAACACTTTAAAAACAAATATTCACAATTTCTAAATTCATACAAATCTGTGAGACCATGGGTATGATTTATAATCCCCTTACATCTAGATTTAATTTGAAACTTTACTAGATTTTTAGTCTATACAGAAGGAACAATGTTATTTTATCAAGTTTCTAGATTACCAAAGCATATACAGTTGAAATATCAGCTCTGCCAAAGACACGTATGGGCCAGAGTCCAGACTCAAAGGCAGTAATTAAGTTATTTTAAGTAATGTCTGTGTGTGTGTGTGTGTGTGTGTGTGTGTGTGTGTGTGTGTTTCCATGTTTATGTGAGAATTTTTGAAAATTATACTTTATATATACTCTCCTCTGTCCTTAGGTCTTATGACTATAGGGCATTTTTATTGACATGACTGCCCCCTTCCTTAATTGTTCCTTTTCTGCCCCCTAATAAGTTCCTAGGCAGCTGATCACATGTGGATAGCTTTCTTCATTTGATAACAATATTTTCTGTGAAACTGTCTAAGGCTTTCACTGTTTTCCACTCATGGGCTCTATTCCTCGCAGTGGTTAGTGCCTGGTTATCAGCAATAGCAGAAATCTCCACCTCCTAAAAAATACCTATCTGGAAATTGCAGAGCATGAATGAACAAAGCACATCTTTTCATTGCCAGAAGCAAAAGGGAAAGAATTAACAATTTCTTACCAAAAAGTAAAATGATTTAAAAAAAACGAAGGATTATTGTTAATGAACTATATTTTATTGTTTAAAATTTAATTTTATTGTAATAAAAAGGAACATATATTCTAGCATATTTATTTTATGGATCATATTTGTGATGTTAAAAAGTGCCTTCTACAAATCAAGTAGGTAGTGATAAATCTACAAATTGAGTGCTGTGAGCATATAGTATCCTAAACTAATAGAGGAAGGTATTTTTAAATTTAATACTGAAAAGTTTCAACACAGGAGGTGAAACAAAAGCAAAACACAAGCACAGAATACACATTCTTCCTCTAAATAGTAACATGTTTTCCATTTATTAATTATGAGATAAGGGCTCAGTCCATTAAGCATCTGACTTCGGCTCAGGTCATGATCTCGCAGTTCAGGGGTTAGAGCCCAGCGTCAGGCTCTGTGCTGACAGCTCAGAGCCTGGAGTCTGCTTCAAATTCTGTTTCCTTCTCTCTCTTCCCCTCCCCCACTCGCACTCTGTCTCTCTCTCTCTCTCCTTCAAAAGTAAATAAACATTTAAAAAATTTTATGATTATAAAAATTATAAAAATAATTCATAAAAATAACTTATAAATGAAATATTTTGATGGAAAAATTAAAATAAATTATGGAAATAAACTTTAAGGTCAACATAAGACAGAATTTTCTGATCTTATGGATGGCTAAACAAAAATTAAGTGGATATGTTTTTGGTTTTGTGATTTCTTCAGTATTATCAGAATTATGCTCTAGGATCTATGTATTATATATGATCTCATTTGTAATCTGCTATCCCAGTAGGGAATCTCTAAATGTAAGGAGAAAGGCATTCAAGTCAAGTGTTTGTACTATTGCTGGGTTTTCTTCCAAAGATGTACTCTTGAGGGGAAAAAAGAAGGGTGAAAAAGCAAGCATCAATTATAGTTATTAGGGCGATGGTGAATGTTTTCAAACATTAGAGTAAATGGAGACACATTTAACAACTTTGCCATATATATTAAATTCACTCTCTTTTGGCTCCCACACCATAAAGTCTGAAAAATAAAATGTGATTATGAATTTTCATGAGGTTTTTTGAACAGCTCTTGATAGACACTAGTGCTTTTTGTTCATAAAAGATAAAATTTTCTTTGCTTTGGTATGTACATATATGACTCTAATTCTTTAAGACTGGCTACTATATGCATGCTACTTGGAATGTGTTCTGTTTTTAAACAATTCATGATCACCTGGACAGTCCTATTCTCCAGCCAATCAATCAATAATGATTTAACTTTCTTGCATTCACACTGAGCTATCTCAGTCTCTACAGTTCAAAAATACTTTTGGGCCATAGTACAAATGGGCCATTGCACCTTAAAGATTCTAATTAGAGATCTAAATCTCACTTTCTGTCTAATCTTTAAAAAGTTGATTGTTTCATATACCTCAGGTATATTTATATATTTTTATATAAAATCTTTGGAAAGAGAACAATATTTTTTTATCTTTATTACAGAATGATCAGTAGCTGACTCATAAAATAAATCAAATGTAACAGAATAACAAAGAAGACATACCATTCAGTATATATCTTTGTTGTTACTACCCATATTTACTCTTAAAAATCCTACAGATGCCCTGAATTTTCTAATACACCTAACTGAAAAATAACCAGATCAAAGAAGTTATGAGTATTCTCTAGAATCATTCTTATTCTTATATTCATTCATATAATACTGGTAATTTAGTTGTTTGCTGAATATTTAATTAGTGCTAGCTAAATAAATGTCATTGTGCTAGATTAACAACAAATAATGAACTTTTATATTATCCATATTAATTATTTGCTTTCAGACCTCATATAGCATTTTTGGAATTTCTTAATATGTACTTTAACTAAGAGGGGAGTAACACATTTTATAAGTTTTTTAAAAAAATATTTATTTTATTTTTGAGAGAGAGAAAGGTGGGGGAGGGGAGGGGCAAAGAGAGGGAGACAGCAGATCCCAAGTGGGCTCAGCGGTGACAGCAGAAATTTCAATGTGAGACTTGAAATCCTGAACCATGAGATCATGACCTGAGTCAAAGTCAACACTAATCTGAGCCACCCTAAGGATCAAATGACTAAAGCATGTATGTGTACCTTGTGCAGGACATTGTCTTCTGTGAGGTTTAGTAAATTAGTCTTTATAGAAATAATTGCTCAAATGTATTTGGTATTCAAAAAAGATACTATAGATGAAAGCACTTACAAAATGTCAAATAGAACAGAAATGATGACCAATTTTGAGTTCTGTGATAGATACTGCAGTCTGCTGATATTCCGACATTCATTTTCTACTTTTTCACTATAACAGAACTTTAAGTTTATTGTGACAATGTCCCCTGCCAAAAGATTATGATTCTTTCTAACACTCATTCATGATAAAAACTCTCACTAAACTAGGAATAGAAGATTTAATCAATTTGTATATCTGTATAAATTAGTATAACTGTATAAAACCTGTAGCTAACATCACACTTAATAGTGAGAAAACTGAAGCTTTCCCATTAAGACCAGGAACAGATGTCCCCTCTCACAACTCCTTTTTAACTATGTACTAGAAGTTCTAATACAATAAGACAAGAAAAGAACCTTTAAAAATATACAGGTTAAGAAAGACAAAATAAACCTCCTTGTGCACAAATCACATAATCATACATGTACAACATCTGAAGTAATCACACAAATTATCCTGGAACTAGTAAGTGATTACAGCAAAACTGCAAGACACATGGTTAATGCACAAAAGTCAATCACTTTCCTATATATCAGGAATGAACAAGTGGCATTTGAAATTAAAACACAGTGTCATAAACATCGGCATCCCTTAAAATGGAAACACTTAGGTATAAACCTAATAACAAAAATATATACAAGATCTGTATGAAGAAAACTATAAAACTTCAGTAAATGAAATGAAAGAACTAAATAAATGAAGAGACAGTCCATGTTCATGGATAGGAAGACTCTATTTTCAAGATTTCATTTCTTCCTAAATTGATCTATAGATTTAATGCAGTCCCAATCAAAATCCCAGCAAGTTGTTTTGTAGATATTAAGAATTTATTCTGAAGTTTATATAGAAGAAACAAAAGACCCAGAATAGCCAACATATACTGAAGGAGAAGAAAGTTGGAGGACTGTCAACTTCAAGATTTTGTATACAGATACATTAATTAAAGCTATGTGGTGAAAGAATAGACCAGTGGAACAGAACAGAGAGCCCACAAATAGATCTATGTGAGTATAGTCAACTAATCTCTGCCAAAGGAATAAATGCTATACAATGGAGAAAGTACAGTTTCTTCAACAAACAGTGCTGGAACAATTGAGCATGCAAGAAAATACATCTAGACACAGATCTTACAGTCACCACAAAAATTAACTCAAAATGAATCAAAGACATAAATATAAATTTTTTTTTAATTTTAGAAGATAACATACTTTTATCTTTTAGATAAACTTTTAGATGATAACATAGGAGAAAACTTAGATGATTTTGGGTATGGTGATGACATTTTAGATGCAACACCAAAGACATGATCCATGAAACATATACTTGGTAAGGTAAATTTTATTAAAATTAAAAACTTTTGGGGTGCCTGGATGGCTCAGTCAGTTAAGCCCCTGAATCTCGATTTTGGCTCAGGTGATGATCTCACAGTTCTTGGGTTTGAGCTCCATGTCAGGGTCCCTGCTGACAGCACAGAACCTGCTTGGGATTGTCTCTCCCTCTCTCTCTCTTTCTCTCTCTCTCTCTCTCTCTGTCCTTTCCCTGCTCATGCATGCTCTCTCTGTCTCCTCTCTCAAAATAAAAACAAAACTTTAAAATATATTAAAAACTTTTGTCTGCAAAGACAATGTCAAGATGAGAAAACAAGTCACAGAATAGAAAATATTTGCAAAAACTACCTGGTAAAGAATTCCTTTCCAAAAGAACAAATAAAACTCTTAAAATACAGCAATAAGTAAATAAACAACCAGATTAAAATATAGGCCAAAGACCTTGACAGACACCTTACCAAATTATATACACAGATGGCAAATAAACATTAGAAAAAATGCTTCATATTATGTTTTATTGGGGAAATGCAAATTTAAGAAAATAAGATATCACCACACACTTATTAGAATATCCCAAATCCAAATCACTGGCAATACCAAATACTGGTGAGGGTGTGAAGCAATGGGAACACACATTCATTGCTGGTGGGAATGAAAAATGCAGCTATTGTGGAGACTGTTTGGCAGTTTCCTACGAAACCAAAAATGCTCATGCCATATAATACAGGATTCATGTTCCTTGTTATTTACTCAGAAATGAAACCTTATATCTACACAAAAACCTGCATAGAGATGTTTGTAGAAGCCTCATTCATAATTTCCAAAACTTGGAAGTAATCAACATATCCTTTAGTAGGTAATGGATGAATAAACGAGGGTACATGTAGACAATGGATTATTATTCACAGCTAAAAAGAAATGAGTTATCAAGCCATATATAGACATGGGGGAAACGTAAATGCATATTACTAAGTAAAAGAAGCAAGAAAGTATTATTACAATTTCCAGAATAGAAAGGAAGTAGAGCAACCTCTATTTGCAGATGACATGTTCTTATAGATATCAAATTATAAAGGATCCACTAAAAATCTATTAGAATTAATAAATAAGCTCAGGGGCACCTGGGTGGCTCTGTTGGTTGAGCTTCGGACTTAGTCTCAGGTCGTGATCTCATGGTTTGTGGGTTCGAGCCCTGCGTCGGGCTCTGTGCTGACAGCTCAGAGCCTGTAGCTTACTTTGGATCTGTGTCTCCCTCTCTCTCTGCCCCTCCACTGCTCACACTCTGTCTCTATCTCTCTCAAAAATAAATAAATATTTAAAAAATTTTTAATAAATAAATTCACTAAAACTGCAGAACGCATTATTAATTTACAAAAGTCAATCGTATTTCTATACATTAGCAATGAAAAAATCAAAAGTAAAATTAACTAAACAATTACATTCTCAGTATCATCAATAAGAGTAAAATGCCTATGAATAAATTTAGCCAAAGAAGGACAAGACTTATACTCTGAAAACTACAAAACATTATTGAAAGAAATTAAACATGACCCAATTAAATGGAAGAATATCCCGTGTTAATTTCTGAGAAGGCTTAATGCCTTTAAGAGGCAATACTCTCCAGTTTGATGTACAGACTCAACATAATCCCTATCAAAATATCATCTGACTTCTTTGTAGAAATCAACAAGTTGATTATAATATTCATTTGAATATCCAAGGGACCCAGACTAAAACAACTTCAAAAAAGACCAAAGTTGAAAGACTCATACTTACTGATTTCAAATTTTAATACAGTGATACAAAAATAAGAATGTGTTAGCGGCATAAGGACAGACATATAGATCACTGCAGTAGAATTGAAAATACAGAAATCAACTCTCACATTTACAGTCAATTGATTTTGTTCAGGGTGCTAAGAAAATTCAATGCATGAATGAATACATGTTAATAATTAAAGAAAGAACATGTTTCCAGTAATTTCCTTTTTTTTTCATTTAATTAAATCACCAATTTACGTGAGGAGATATAGTCATGAAGCCAAATCTGCAAGTTTTTGACTACTAATTCTTCAAATATTTGTTCCTGCCCCAGTCACTTTCTTCTCTCCTGGTCTCCAATGATACACTTATATTGGACTATTTGATTCTGTCCAGTAAGTCCTTGAGGTTCTGCTTTGTTTTTTATATCAATTTTTAAAATCTGTGCCCCAGTTTAGATAATGTTATTCATCGGTTTTCCAATTAACCCACTTTTTTCTTTTCCTCTATTTTTTTCTGTTGAGACCATTTTTATTTTTTTATTTCAACTATATTTTTTTCAGTTCCAAAAAATCCAAGTATGTTTATCTTTATGTGGCAAAATATGACATTTGCTTTAAAGAATTTATCAGATCATTCCAATAACTGAGGCATCTTGTGTTTGGCCTATGTCGATTGCCGATTCTTTAAGCTTTGATCAAATTTTTCTGGTCCTTTGTATGTCTAATGTTTTGGGATTGAATTCTAGATATTTTGAATACTATTTTGTATACATTCTAGGTCTTGTTACAATAGCCTGAAGAATGTTTATTGCTGTTTTTTTTTTGTTCTTTTTAGTCTATAAATCCAGTTAGATTTTGACCACAAGTTCTATCTTGCCTTCTATGGGTCATGGTTCCAACATCAGTTCTGTTTTCAGAGCCTTTGTTATGCTGCTTTGGATCGCTCACATGCATGTGTTATTCAGGGGTTAATTATGACTTTGGCCACTGTTTAAATCTTATTTAGTTCTCAGAGCCTTCACTACTTTGATTTGGGTTTGTCTTGGAGCACCTGGGTGGCTCAGTTGGCTGGGCGTCTGACTTTGACTCAGGTCATGATCTCATGGTTCGTGGGTTCAAGCCCCACCTTGGGCTCTGTGCTGACAGCTCGGAGCCTTGGAGCCTGCTTCGGATTCTGTGTCTCCCTCTCTCTCTGTGCCTCCCCTGCTCACACTCTGTCTCTCTCTCTCTCTCAAAAATAAATAAACATTAAAAAAAATTTTTTATTTGGGTTTGTCTTATATGTGGGTCACTCAGGGATGAATCTGAAACTTGGGTAGTGATCAAACAGTAGTTCAATTCTCAAAGTTTTCACCATGTTGTTTTGGGGTCTGTCTGTTGCACGTCTCAGGGGTGAACTTGAGACTTTTGTAAGCTTATATCCAGAATTAAAGAACTCCCTTCTCCAACTGGCCCCTCTCTAGGATCCCTACCTTTCACTCTTTAGCCAACAGGGAGCCCTTTTTCTTATCCAGAGATATAGGGTGTGTGTGTGTGTGTGTGTGTGTGTGTGTGTGTGTGTGTATACAGAAATGTAAGATATATATTAGTGGTTTAGCCCTCTATGCTGCTGCTCCCTTAACCAAGAATGTGACTGGAGCCCACTCTTACAACAAAGTTATGAAAGCTAAAATGGGAAATATATATACCAGAAATTCACCCCTTTTATACTCTTCCCATATTTGTTTACACTTTTCAGAGTCCTAGGTTAGTTGCCAGAGTTTTACTTGTAATCAACAGAAGACATTGGTTGCAATACAGTCGACTTTTCCAGCTATAGCAGGACCAGAATCTGGCCACTTTTCTTTAAACCCAGATTAGATTGCCACGTGTACCACCAAAAACTGTGCCTATTGAGAGAATTCCCTGCCCCCACTGCTCTTTTTCATGACCACTCCTGAATGGGGCTATAGAACAGTCTCATTTTATCTACTTCTCTAATGTGAATATTAAACTCATCCATTCTCATTAATGAACCAAGTCTGGGTTTTCTCTTCCTTCATTCATTGATAATAATGTCCTCCCCCTCCAACACCCTCTTCCAGCTCTGAAACTCCGTATTATTTTCCTGTCATTTTTCTAAAGTACACATGTCTTAACCCAAATCAGCAAAACATTTGACACTTTGACCAAATGGGTGTATTTGGTGCAATTATATTTAGAGGTCTGCCACATCAGTAAACTTCTTAGAAATCTGTGTCATGCCTATATATTTTCTCTGAAGTAAAGAACAAATGATTACATTTTACACTTTCCAACATAAGGAAAGCTGTGGTAGGCAGAAAATGGGTTCCCAGAGATGTCCATGTGCTAATCTCTGGAACTGGTGAATATGTTGCTATCTGTTGCAAAGAGGATTTTGCAGATGTGATTAAGGCCCTCGAGATGGGAAGATTATCTTGGATTATCCTGGTGGGCCCAGTTTTAACACAGATAATAATTTGCTCTGAGAGGATGTAATAAGTGGACGCAAGGTTGGAAAGATGCAGCATGGCTGGCTTAGAAGATGGAAGAAATAGGCCATGAGCCAAGGAATGTGAGCAGTCTCAAGAAGCTGGACATGTACTCTTCCTTAATCATCTGGAAAGCATTGCAGCTCAGTCAACTCCTTGACTTTAGGTCTGTAAGATTTACTGGAAGATAATAAATTTTTGTTGCTTTAACTCTCTAAGTGTATGATAACTTGTTATAGCAGAAGTAGAAAACTAACACAAAGAAAACACAGGAATATTAGCCCTCTTAAGTTTTGTGAGCAAAGAAGAAACTTGAATAGTAAGCAGGTATTTATATCACCATTATTTTTGGCTTCTCTGTTCTCCAGCTAAAAGGGAACAGGAGTTGGTGATCCAGCTCCCAGCTTCCAAATACCATCTTAGAGACGTTTTTCTTGAACCACTCAGAGAACCAACTTTTGCTGGTACAGTTTGCTAAGAAGCAGACCTTACATGAACATTAGCATGCAAGTAGTTTGTTAAAGATTAATTTGGGGATCAATGCTCGTGGGGAAATGAAAGAAGCAGGATTGGGAGAGGAAGACACAGAGGTTTGATGTAGTCCTTACAAAGGCCTCAGGGCGACCCTTCAGGAAGCTCAGAAACTATGATAGCTCTTAGAGTTGTTCTGAATGTGGGTGAGGATGCAGGTTGCCCTCATGGAAAGAACATGATCTTTGGTCTGATGGCTCTCTTCAACCCTTGGGAATTTCCAAATAATTCCAGCATCTGAGAGCTCTTAGATAACAGCTTTCTCCACAGCTAGGGAAATAATTGTTTAAATCCCAAAATACTATTTGGGTTCTGTATTAGATATTGTGATTTGTAGTTTTATGCGGAAAAAATTGCTTTGTGCTTTGTACAAACAATTCCAGAGTAGAGCAGCACTGTAACCACCTCATTAACTATCCTTAGTCCAGGAGCATATCTGTAGCCTGAAGCTATTCAGTCTAAATATTTTTAATAGAAAATTAGAAGTGTAAGTAAAACTCTGTAAAATGAAATGTCTGCTGTGTACTTCCTTCAGAAGTTTGTCTATATTATTGAGTACATTTAAAGAAAACATGTGCCCATCTAAAATATGTATTTACCCAAGTGACTGAAGAGAAATGTTATTATAAAGCAACTGAATGCCAAACACCATTATATTTTATCCCCATATGTATTCTTATTTTAAAATCCTAGGTGGATATCATTATCAGCATCTAAGACAGGATATGCAACAGGTAATGCAGACAATAATTAAGGCAAAGGGAAATTCAGTTGTAAATATTTTGTAGTTGAAGTATCTGTGGATATTCTCTTGGAGGTGCTGACAGTTTACTATGTGTGCCTGGGCTTAGAAGGAGTCTGTCTTACAATAGATATTTGAAGTTCATTTGTGATTCTGTAATAGTTGCTGTCATTAGAGGGGGTGAGATTGGTCATGGAGTGTGTATAGAGTATTAAAAGTCATGGCAAAAACTAGAAAATATTGACAAATAAGTCTGGCTACTTAAAGATCAAATCAAAGTTTAAGAAAGAAAATGAGGCATAAAAGTTTAAGGGAAGAAAAGAAAAAATTGAAGAAGTTGACTGTAGTTTACAGTATCAAATTATTAGCGCTTTTAAAAAGCCAGATAAAATGGGTAGCCTGGGTGGCTCAGTCAGTTAAGCGTCTGACTTCTGCTCAAGTCATGATCTCAAGGTTTCTGAGTTTGAGCCTTGTGTTGGGCTCTGTGCTGACAGCTCAGAGCCTGGAGCCTGCTTTGGATTCTGTGTTTCCCACTCTCTGCCCCTCCCCTGTTCGGTGATCTGTCTCTCTCTCTGTCTCCCAAAATAAAAGATAAATCAAGAACTAAAAATATATTACTGACTTTGTTAATCAAGAGATCATTAGTAATAACTGGTTTGAGTTACTTGCAGGAGAAGAAATCAATTTATTATATGTTGACATATAAAAGTTGAGGTAATATAAGTAGGTAGAGAAGAAATTTGGAAAGAGAAGAGAAAAAAGGATACATACTAAGTGAATAGCTGATTCATGTTTTAAATTGAATACACAGTGTGTGTAATAAGATACAAACTGTTCCAAGTTACAGTAGTTATTAAATTTTGAATGAAGCACTATTGTGACATGAGCAAAGTCAATTTGATCAGTTACATTGGGTATATCTTCTGTTCTTTGTGATATACAAAAGTAGCTGCCAATCATTAAGCTAGTCCCCAATAAACTTACTACTAAGTTTTAAAGAAAGCAGCTTTTAGATCAAAATCTGACAGATACTTACAAGCAGGCACTGGTAGTTCCTACGTGATGTTTGCTAAGCTTACAGAAGTCCCAAATCTCTCTGTCCACTCAGGGGATCTGACTTTCCTTACAACAGAGTTTCATTCAAGGCATCAAGGCAGTATGCTAGCAGTAGGATGTATGACTTAACATCTGCATAATTACACAAGAATCTTCTGAATCTTTGGTTAACCACTGACTCTTCAGGAATCCTTTCTCAGGCTCCTCTGCTGAGTATACAAGCACCAAGATTTAATACTTTTTTTTTTTCAAGAAAGAGTGAGTATACCATCTAGAATATTTCTGGTAATCAATATATCTTGAATAATTCCTATTTTCTCTATTAAGAACACATTTCTAACATTCATTATATGAATACTAAGCTTCAGCATTCATCAATGAAATCACATTTTTTGAAATTTATAATGTTAATTAAGAAATGTATTGTATTTCCTGAGATTTAGAAAGCAGATGTTTCTGCCTTAGCTAGCCCCTGCAGGGTGCCAGGCCTGGGGTGAATGGTCTTGATAGGGACAATCCATCATACCAAAGGTGTCATTTAAGACAACTACATATTACATTTCATGTTCTCTAAGGTGAAACATTTTAAAGTAAATTATAAACAAGCCTTCTCCAGTAGATATTTCAAATGTTATTTTCTTAAAATTTTCCATGCTAAAGTATTTTCAAAACCAATAACATTAGTAATAATTCTTTAGTGAGGTATAATATTTGAACTACATTTATATTTTTTCCTCTTCCACTGACTCCCCATATATCTTTTGCAGCTGATCAGTCCAAACCAGGTTATATTTTGCATCTGGTTTTTAAACCTTTTAATTACTTTGTTTTCAATCTTCAATAGGCTTTCTTCCTTTGGTTGCTTTGATCTTATTTTTCTGTGGGATTTTTTACTTTCTAATTTGTCTGATTCCTCTTTAGAGTACTGCCTAGATAATTGCTTTATTCCTGTTATTCCTCTAGCCTGAAAGTCAAGTCTCTCATAGAGAAGATGTCTATATAACTAATCAGATTCACCTACATGATCCAAATATCTCTGTTTGAGGGAGACAAGTTGGTGGTAAAAGTGAGGCAGTTGTCAGATGTACCCAATCCTGACTCAGCCATCTTCTTTTCTTTAAATTCTTTTTTTTTTATCTTTATTTTTAAGAGAGAGAGAGACAGTGTGAGTGGCAGAGGGGCTGGCAGAGAAGGAGACACAGAATCCGAAGCAGGCTCCAGGTTCTGAACTGTCAGCACAGAGCCCGATGCAGGGCTCAAACCCACAAACCGCGAGATCATGACCTGAGCCGAAGTCTGATGCTTAACCGACTGAGCCACCCAGGCGCCATATGACTCAGCCACCTTCTACCTTGCACTACATGTAAGTAAAGAAAGAGCCATTTCACTAAACTCTATACTTCAGAGTCCTAAAAACCCCTATGGTCTTCCCTGACCACACCCTCATCCAAAACTGGCTGTGACACAGAGGCGAACATGTTCTATTTATTGCCAGTGGCAAGTTTGCTAGCTGCAGTGGCACCTTGATCAAAAGCCTGTGACTGGGTGTGTGTTGAGTTACAGAGACCACCTGACAGGTTGAAAATGATGGGGTTCAGGACACATTACCCCAAAATATAGCACCTTGGCATACGGAATGTTTTAAGCTGAAGGAGTTTGAAAAACAGCAGAAAGTCCCTGCCTTTCATCCCTGAAAGAGGTCACAGAACCTTCAGGGAGAGATGCCCTCCCTATACTGGGAGGAAAGGAGAAACCTTATCTCTGAAGACGAAGGGATGCCAGGAAGAATCTGAATAGGCCTTGCTAAGTTTTCCCCACTTAACTTCACATTCCTTAGCTTCTCATATTTCTCCATGACTGTCCATCCTTCACCTAACCAACATAAAAACACTCAAATCTGTTTCCTTGGACCTTCATTTCCTAATGAAGGCTCTGTGATATGTAAAGCCTTTATCAAATAAACTTGCATGCTTTTCTCCTGTTAAAATCAGTCTTTGTCAGTTTAATTTTCAGACCCAGTAAGGAATCCTAAAGAGGTTGAGGAGAAATTTTTCCCCTTAGAGGAACATGTAGTGAAGAAAGAGTTTGGAGTGGCAAAGAACAATGTACGTTGGCACATGAAAAGGCCCTTGCAGGAATCTCTGAAGTGTTTGAGGGAATAAAAGTCTGACTTTAATTCCTAGGGGAACATGTGGGTTGAGGAGATGCTAATATTCCATACTAATGTTATTATCATTTTATTTTTGTTATATACAATGAAAGCATATGGGCATTCAGGTAATACACACATAAAGTGCATGTGTCCCAATATTAAAAAGCAACAAAGACAAAAAGCCCAAATAAGTGCCATTATAAAATGTTTGAGACAAATAATGTTGGGATAGAAAAAGGTAAAAATAATGTTAATGGCATCATTAATATATTATTATAGTTAATATTAGGGTAATACATACAGTAAGATAGATGAAACTAGAACCATACTGCTATATCTTTGTTTAGTTTGTTGCTTTTTTTCCTAGAATGGGAAACCAGTGTTGGTCTCCCTGCTCCAAACTTATCCTTCTACATGACGGTCTGTGCTACTAGGGAGAGGACTGCAAAATACATTTCCCTGATTCCTTTTCCAGCCTGTCTCATACTAAATTCTATCTGTAGGGCAGTAGGGAGGAAAATGGAGATAAGACAAGGGGAGATGGATGGATTTATTTTCTGTGTTGTGACTCATTAGCAACACTTTACCCCATCTACTGTCCTGTCACCCCAGTGTGCCTACTGGTTCCAGCCTCCATCATTGTTTGGCGCTTGGAAAACTAGCCTCTCTACCCCTAAACAAGCTGTACAGGCAGGAGTCAGATTGCATCCCCTGTTAAGATGTTTGGTCTCTAGCTGCAGGGGGCTGCCTCTAATGTAGAAGCTCTTACATTTGAGAACCCTAAGTTCTTTTGTTTTTTCTGGGCTTAGAATTGAGAGTTACTGTCTATAGTTATTATTTATGGATTATCTCCATGTTTCCTTTGTAACCAATTTAAATATGAAGATTGTAACCAATTATGTATATTAAATATTCTCTATTGAAATTTCTAGTATTTTTCCCTTCACTGACCTTAGCTGTGTTATTAGGTAAAACTTGCATAAATCTGACCAAATTATGAGACTGATGTATCCAAAAGTTTGGCACCATATATATGTAATTTCTTGTAATGTTTGAATTTTCTTTGGATGTTTGTATTTGTGCAAACTAATTTTTAATAGCATGATCTGAGATGTCGTTATAATTCTATAAAACTAGAGGCAAAAGAATTACTGCTATATCTCTACCAGCAAAAATATAAATACGTTGATTTAATCACTTCTTCAAATAGGTAAAATAGAACCATGATAACTGTTTAATTTAAAACAATATTCCAATCAAATAGGGTAATTTTTCATACACTAATTGAATATAATTTGAGTACTTTAATATTTGAATTATACACAAGGTACAAGGAGGCATGAATGGAAACAACCTATGTGCAACATGAAGATCTTTTTAATAGCAATAGTGTTGATGAATATGTTAACAAATGGATTCAAACATGAAATGGTCCAACAGATCTTGCTTTCAATCAAGCATTAATTAGCTAGTCAAGAAGATTTTAGAGAAGAATACATAAAAAACCAAAACAGAACAATACAACACAACCCAGAAATTGTGAGTGGGAACAAAGAATGAGGAAATTATAAAACAATATGTATTTGTAGTGAGTAAGATTAAATTGAGTCAGGTGATCAGAGATCATATTGTGAAGAAAATTTTAAAAATAACTTTTCAGCTTTTTCTTCGAAATGGCCTCAATAATAAAGTAAAGCGAATGATTATCTTAACAACCATGGAGGATTATAAAAATATGGCCAGCTGAAAGCGTGAAATAAGCAATATCTTGTGCTTGAATTAAAAACTGGAAATATATATATTCCATAAAATAACATATATGTACATACATATGTAATTTTCAAAACATATATACTTAATATATATGTGTGTGTGTATATTTAGTATCTAAATGACAAATCCTTCTAGGGTTCTGGGGTTCTATGCTTCTAGGAAGCAATCCATGTTTATCCTAAGACTTAGCATCTACCTTAAAAGAGTACCACGCATTTCCTGTCCTACAGCAACAGGGGTACTTTTTGCTGGAGAAGAGAATGGGGAGAGACGAAAGTATTCCAAAGAATGAGGATGTTTCCAAATATGTCTATGTTAAATTCTGCTTAAAACTGGCCTTGAATTTTACTTTATATGAGCGGACTACAAACAGCCTTCAAAGATAGTAACTGATTTTTCTAGACCTGAGGAAAATTCTCCAAAAAGTGTAAAATACCCATCCAGTTTAAGAAGATCAGATGTACATAAGTTCAATAGGTGTTTACACATGCACACACACACATGCTACTAAGTATACAATAAGAAATATCCTATGTACTGATATATATTACAGCTATGGATTAATATATGTAATTCCACATATGCATCTCCATAGCCCAAGTTAATTTGTTTGTCCATTTTACACATTGGGATAAAATTCATTGGGTAAGAGTATGTGTATAAGTGAGAGAAAATCAGAACTGAATTTTTCAGGTTCAAACACTTGTGTTTTTTGCCTACTTATTCCTACAAACCAACAACTATATTCCTTTTTTTTTTTTTTGTCTTCTTCTTCTTGACAGTCTTTGATAACATTTTTAAACCACTTCCAGTAAGGAAGTATAGGGACCAATTTCAGATTACACCAAGATGGACCACTGTGGCATGAAGATTTTTTCGAGTTAGCAAGCAGTCAAAACCCAGTAGATTCAAGAAAACTTTTCACCTCCTCTTAACTGACTAAAAAGAATTTATGCAGAGAACCTACTTTAGGAAGACCGCTATTACCATAGATAACTGCATTATGATATGAAGTAGGTATGGTAGACCAGGAGGAACCTAGCAAGGCCATTTTGATCAAAGTCCTCTCTGTCCCATTGTTTCTCAGTGGCCCAGCAAACATTTATTTACCAAAATTTTACTCTTTTCCATCTTCCTGTAAATTTCATTCCTTTCCTCTGAAATCACAGACCTCTATCCCCTTTTCCTTAGTGCAGGATGGCATGCTTATATCTCATTTTCCCTGTCTTTGGAATATCCACATCTGTGTGGATTCTCCATACACACAGTATTAGATTTGATTTTCTCCTATTAATCTGTCTCATTTCAATGTAATTCTTAGTCCTGCTTGAAGGATCTCGAATGAACAGGAATTCCTCCTCTGTGACAGGAGCAATCTTCTTCCCTGCATTTTTGGACAATGTTTATTACAAACAAGCTGCCTATAATTAGATTACTCAGCATGTCATACACAGTCTTAAAGAAAACAGAAGTTTACAAAGTGAGTTAAAAGCCCCATGGATATAGCCATTTGTATACATGGATTCAGCCATTGTACACATATGGTCTTTGGGGCTGTAAATTTTAAGAGGGGATACTCAACTGTTTAAGGTAATCATCTTAAAAAGATACAGTGCATTTACCTCTATATAAAGGGTGGCACGACATAAAGGTCCTTTCAAGAATAAGTCACTTTTAGCAGATGGTATTCCATCTGATTGTCACCAATATAGGATACCTTTGGTGGCACTGAAGATGGCAAACCTGCTTCATTATGATACTATATTTGGACATTTGCCAAAGAGAGTAAAAGAAACAAGTCAACAGCTTGTAAACATAATCATGGTAGTCTTCCCTGTTTCCTATTTCAAGCCTTAAAATAAAGTTTTTCCCATGAGGAACTGGGCAAAAAAGAAACTCACACAGATTTTCAGAATTTAAATTACTTGTTTGAACAACAAATACACACATCAAATTCCCTGTTCAAGAATTTACTTGCATTTTAATTGGAATAGGAATATTTTTCATGAATAAGAATTATAAAATCATACATCATTAAAAATGCAAGTGTACATCAGGGACCAAAAATTTAATTTATAATTAAATGAGTTAATAGTTTCAGTTTAAATTATTCTACTTTTCTACCTTAATTCTTTTTCTAATTCTTTACATGAAACACTGAGAATTTATAATTGCTCATAAAATATCGTTATGAAGTTTCTAAAATACAGTTTTATTTTTCTTATACGAGCTCACTTGTTTCAGTTCCAGATCTTATTAGGAAAAAAGAAGACATTTTTATTGTTAATCACTACAGTACTGTGGTTGCATAGAAATAAGTAACAACAGAACAAGGCAGGTAGGAAGGCAACTAACAGTAAAACACAGCATGTGATTTCCCTTTATATTTTTTCCTTTATATTTTTAATAACATAATTCTCTAGCTTACAAAAACTTTGTTCTAACTTATAATTAGAGCCATGGCTATGACAAGGTGGTAAAATACTAAATTCTTTTTAGTTTTAATTAACCAATAATCTAAACAATTTGAATATTGTTTTTGAATAGTTTATCTAGCCCTCAACTTCTTAGTAGGCAAAGCAAAACTGCTTATTAAATTTTCCTCTACTTAAGAAGTGACTTAATAAAGTATCACTATTGCTAGATAGCTCCTGAAGGACACAGTTAAAGCTTGTTCCTGTGATTTGAAGGGTGTCAGAACGGGTTTTGCATGATCGGGGTCAGAGTAAAAATATTAGAATGGCTTTAGGAATATTAGGCTTTGTATGTAAAGAAATCAGGATGATTGTTAGAAATTCTTCATATCCAAGCATTAGGGGTTATATGTGACCTCAGAACAACCAGGACCTTGATATCTTGGGCAGATGATTCAACAAAGCTCAGTTGAGTATTTTGAGCAGTGGATATTCAAATTCATGGAACCGTATGTCAACACTTGTACCACAGGAATAGCTCAAAGACAAAGGAATTTTCTGCATGAGAATGACTGGGTTCAAATGTGAAAAATATATATATCAATATACTTTTATCGCTCATCCTTATAAATATGTCTGTTTCTCTTTTGCCTCAAACATCCATATGCTTCAGGAATGATTAAAATTGGGAGAAAAAAAATGCAGAGAGAAAAAAAGAACCAATACTTCTCTTGTGATAGACTATTTGAGGCCAGAGCAAGATAATCTTGAATGTGAAGTCATTTTAAGAGAAGTTTCTCCAGATTTTTGCATGCTTTCATTAACATATCAAGAACAAGACTTGACATACTTCATAGAGGTTTTTACAATGAAGCTTAGAATAAAAGTGAAACAAGATATGTTAAAAAGGAATTCCCTTCTATCAGAATCAGGAAAGGTCCAGCCTTACAGGACCCAGTAAAAAACAGCAAAGAACTGATAGTTTGGATTAGTCAGAGACAAAGTGATCACCTCCAAACAGAGAGGGGGATGATGTAAGCACTTTATTTGTAAAGGTCCAATGGAAATGATTTCAGTGACTATTCCCTCAGTTCTTTCAAGGATAGCACCTACAATGTAAGCCTTAGGACATGAGTGTTTAATTATCTCCCATAACCTGGTTGAGAAAGGCTGCATCTAGAAGAATTTATTCATTTTATAGGACATCAAGTGTAACTTGGCAGGAGAGAGATAGGTCAGAGTTAGCACAGGGAGGGGTTCAGAGGGAGAATCTAATTTCCTGTGTCACATTCATGGCAGACAAAACTCCTAAAGTTTCCTCAGTTTCAAGGAGGAGACACAGAAGCAATGGGAGACTGGACCAGAGAAGACCTATATAACATTTTTGATTAATGAATGCAACTTTATTTAAAAGAAAGGGAAGGGGCGCCTGGGTGGCTCAGTCGGTTAAGTGTCCGACTTCAGCTCAGGTCATGATCTCAAGGTCTGTGAGTTCGAGCCCCGCGTTGGGCTCTGTGCTGACAGCTCAGAGCCTGGAGCCCGTTTCAGATTCTGTGTCTCCCTCTCTCTCTGCCCCTCCCCTGTTCATGCTCTGTCTCTCTCTGTCTCAAAAATAAATAAATATTTTAAAAAATTTTTAAAAGAAAGGGAAAATAAAACCTTGGTTTTCAGTTGGAATATGTAAAGATAGAGCACTTAGAATTGCTAAAGTTTCCTAAGATTATCATTTATATTATATGTGTAGTTTATTATGGTCTGTCCTCAGTTCTATTTTAGACTGAGTTTTTAAATGATTAAGAAAACTCTACTGTTCCATGTTAGAATAAGACATACATTTCTGTTGATCCAGGAAGCAATGGCCCATGTTTCTCCAGTGATTCATCCTGAGGGAAATCCCATATTCAAACGTATAAGGAAATTATAAGTGTGAAAGAGAAAAAAAAAAGGAAGAAACATGAGAAAGAGAACATATGTTAGTTGAAAACTTTTAAAAAACTTGATGGATATCTCTCTCGCCATTTTTCTATTACTTTGTGATTATCTAAAGTGCATGATTTATTATCTCCTGAAAAGATTATGACTTGAGTATAGGTATATTATTCTCTTATTCCACCTGATCATAATTGAAATAACCATAGAACTATAAAAATGGAGGCAAACGCCCACTACTGTTATAAAATAGAACAATGCCATCCAGATGCAAAAAAAACATGGGGAGACCGTGAAGGTCAACTTAAAATTCCTGAGAATATAACATAAAGTTGTTGGAAATCAGTAAAACAGATCATGCTGGTAGATGTCAATTAACACCTCCACTTTGTAAAAGTGATGGCTGGAGGAGATTGCCTTCATGGTTGACAGGGCACGCACCACTTCTATTTGCTTTTATCCTGTTACCCACAAACTTTGAAAGCAGATCTGCTAGTTGGCCCCAGGATAAAGTAGCTAAGAGGGAATGGAGAGTCAGCCTTGACACAGGTCTTTTCTTTGATGCAGAGAGGTAGAGAGCTCAGAAGGCTCAATAAAAACATCATTAAAAAAAAAATCACAGAGATAAAATCTTGTGCTAATGCTAATTAGCAACATTTTCCCTTCTGCCTAGATGTTGCACTTTGTGAATGAGGAAACAGCCCTGGCTTTCAATTAAAGGGGGAAAAAAAAAAAAAGAAGGTGGGACATTGTTGCCAAAATTAAAAGAACAAAAGAATAGCACTGGACTCAAAGCTTCTTTTCTTTATAGGATCCTTAACCCACTGGTTGTCTGCTATTTCTCCAGTTTTCCATCGGGAGAATGCCAGACAATATAGCAAATGATAGCAGTTTTACTCCTAACCTTTGCTTGTCCTGAATCTCATGTAATACCTGCTTTGTCATTCACTCTTCGCTTCCCAGGCTTTAGAAGAAAAATTGATTATATGCATGAATGTAACCAGTGAATAAGTTAGTGGCTGAGGGTTGTTTTTAGTGTCAGTCTTCCTGTTTGGCTAGAACTTTCTGAACCTAAATCAAAGAAAGAAAGAAAGAAATTGGTTCCTTGTTTTTTAATTTTTTAAATAGGTAAGCTATTGAAATTTGGTGGGGCTGTGACAAATTGTAGGATGCTCAGCCATTTCAAGACCCCAGATACTAAATAAATGCTGCTAGCACCCCCCCCGCCCCCCTCCCCCCCCCACCCCCCTCCCCCCCCACCCCCCCCTCCCCCCCCTCCCCCCCCACCCCCCCCCCCCGCCATCAGTGACAATCAAATTTGCCATGGCTTAAAATGATTATGTGAATGGTTCATCTCAAAGCCTCTTGGGTACTCATCACTCCCTTTCAGAATCTAGTTTAATTTTCTTGGTTACTATTTGCAGGAGTGATTCTGTAGCATAGACAGATAAGGTAGTTCCTGGGAAGGGCATGATTTTCTACAGAACCAGCAGCCATAATTGGAACTTGCACCTCATTACTCACTTCATTAGATTATATTTAAAAACTTGTTTTTCCCAAACACAGACTTATTTTTTCAGATCGAAAACTTAAATCAACGTAATTGAAATTAAAGTGATATTGAAATAATGATCATGATAATATCACATGTTGTCTGTACTACCCCACTTATCTGAAGTATATTGGTCGAGAGGTTTATAACCAGTTTTGTTTTATTTTGTTTTGTTTCATTTGAAGTAGGCTTCACACCCAGCACAGTGCCCAGTGTGGGGCTTGAACTCATGGCCCTGAGATCAAGACCTGAGCTGAGATCATGAGTCAGACTCTTAACCAACTGAGCTACCCAGATGCCCCTAATTAGTTTTGTTTTATATTTTGTATTAGTTTTGTTTATATGACCCTTTGTTTATACGACCATGTTTAAATCATGGAATTTCCTTCAAAATCACTTCTGGAAGTTTGTATATGTCTTACTGTCACATATTACATCAAGTATATGTAATTATTGTAAAAAGTGGTCTTTGTACTTGGTGATGAAAGAGGGGATTTTTGTTTCTGATCAAAATGGAGAAATAAGAACCCAATTTACTCACTTGTCTGGAATAACAACAAAGAAAAAATGTATAAAACGGATGTCTTCATAACACCAGATATCAAGCAACAAAAGAAATGGACAAAAACAAATAAGTAGATGGCATGACTGTCCCAGATTACAACCCTAGGAGAGTTTCCAGACTGTAGCATGAGAAGGGTCAATGCAGGTGAAACCCCATAGACTCTGTGAGCTGAAAAGGTGGAGATCACATTTTGAGGCTACTCAGAGGAGGGTAATGCAGAGAAAAGACGTTCCCAGAAAGAACGCTCTGTAGCTATGCAGTATGGCTGGAGAACAGAGAGGTGATATTAACTGGGAAGTGGTTCGGCTTTGAAATAAGAAAACAAGTGTACCAGAGTAATACAGTTCAATTTATTTATTTGTTTTTATAATGGGATTCCTTTTGAAAGATTATCATGTATCTGTTTGATTTTGTAGATATCTAAAATTGCTCGGAGATGAATTTGTATCCCTATTTTCAATTTTACCAGAAGTCAGAGGCTTGGTGCCTTAACACAGAAGCCAGCAAGGACTGTCTCTTGGCCCATTTCTGTTTTCTTATGTATATATTACCATCACTTCTAACAATACCATCACCTCAGGTTCTATCTAAGAAACAGTATAAGGACAGGTGTGTGGTCACAGAAAATAGAGTCCACTCTAGAGCTACCGTGAGAATGACTTTATTGGTGCCTGTGAAGATTGGCTTCAGGTATCTTATTGATTCTAAGCTTTGAAACATCAACCTTGGTTAATATGTCCTGAGAAGAGAAGAAGTTGACTTTTCTGCCTTCCAACGGACTGGGCAAAGAAAGAACAAAAGCAAGAACAACAACAGACAAGAAATAAAAAGGGCCTTCTTCTGATTTCCTACACACACACACACACACACACACACACACACACACACACATACACACAAGTATGTACACATATATACATATTAGAGAAAGAGATAGATAGATAGATATAAACTTCCAAAGAAGAGACTGGAATCCAAATAAATAATGGTATTGGAGTGATTGCCAGTCGTGGGTACTGGGCTATACTTGATTTGCCTAAGCAGTAAAATAAACAGTGTGAAATGTGCAAAAGTTCATACCCATTACTCATTTGTGGAGAAATAGATTGTATTAGCCTACTAAGGTAGATCTCTTAAGGTAGCTTAAACAACAGATTTATTTTCTCACAATTCTAGAAGCTAGAAGTCTGAGATCAAGGTGTCAGCAAGGTCATTCTGAGGTCTCTTTCCTTGGCTTGTAGATGGCCATCTTTTCCTTTTGTCTTCACACGGTTTTTCCTCTGTGTGCATTTGTATCTCAGTCTCCAACTCGTACAAGGATAACAGTCATCTTGGAGTTGGGCCCCTCCTAGATGACTTCACTCTACTTGGATTACCTCTCTGGCCTTATCTCCAAATACAGTCACATTTTAAGGTACTGAGGATTAGGGCTTCAAACATATGAATTTGCAGGGGGACACAATTCAGTCAATACCATAGATTTTCTAGAGATACTCAGCCAATACATAAATAACACTCATTACTGAATAGACTTTACAATCACTGTTAGTTAGAAAGGGTTTTATTTTCAGTAAGAAAAGATTCGAGAAGCTGTTTCAGTCAGGATACAGCACAAAAAACTAAAATAATACTATAATATTAAAGAATTTATTACATTAAAGGAATTCAGTACTTATACTAGAAGTGGGCATCAGAATCAAAGTTATCTATTGATATGTAGCAACTACCTCAAAACCTAGTGGCTGTTTTAATTTGAGCAGCTGGAACAAAGCACCACAGACTAGCTGGGTTATAAACAACAGAAATTTGCTAATCACAGTTATGGAAGGTGAAAGTTTCAGATCCGGTTGCCAGTATGGTTAGGTTCTGGTGAGAGTTCTCTTCCAGATTGCAGACTGCTGTCTTCTGATTATATTCTTACATGGCAGCAAGGCAGCAAGACAGCTCTTGGGGTTCCCTCTTATAAGGGTACTAATCCCATTCATGAGGACTCCACCCTTGTCATCTAATCATCTCCCAAAGACCCCACCTCCTAACACTGTCACCATGAGAGTTAGGATTTCAACAAATGAATTTTTTCCATTGCAGTAGGAAAAACAGATTATTATATCTCAGAATGCTATGGATTGAGAGTTCAAAATGAGATGGCTTGCTTCTACTTCATGATGTCTCATGATGGAGACAGGTAGGATGACTCAAACAATCAAAGGCTGAAACTCTGGAGACTGACTGGATCTCTTTCTCTCTTGATTTCTCCCTCTCTTAATGTTTTATGTAGGCTTAAGCTTCCTCTTACTATGAAGTCTTCCAGTTAATCACACATCTTTTATGGCAGCTCAAAGCACCAAAAAGTGGGAAACTGTTCTCTTGAAATCTTTGTTTGGAAGAGGCAGAGCATTACTTCATCAAAAACTATTGGTCAAGTTATCATAGAACAGCTTAGATTCAAAGGGATGGTGCACAAACCCCAGCTTCTGAGAGAAGGACCATTAAGTAAACAGCACCAATCACCTATCCACCAAAATTTACCCTCTGGCCACAAATTCTTTACATTATTCTCATATGCAAAATCTCATCTCATTATAGCATTTGGCACAGGCTCAAGTTCTAGCATGTCATTATCGAAACCAAGCGCAGATAAGGCTCCATGGGTGCATTTCCATGGTTACACATTTTCAATTACAGTTCTTCTCAATCTGAAGACCACCACCTAGAAAATTTTTCTGCCCCACTCTCACACATACCTCCAATGTACTATAGTGAGACAGCCTAGGACAACTCCAATGGACAATTTCATTCAACAGTGCAGAAAAGAGGATACACATGACAATCACCATGGAAGTTCTGAAGTCCATCAAGGCACTTGGTCACCATTGATTAGTTGAGTAATGCCAAACCTGCTCCCTGGGAATGATCATCTGTTCCTAGCTCTGCCATCTGTCTTCTTTTGGTTCCCTTCTGGGTCATCCTACCTCTTTCATAAGAAATGGACTATGTTTACAATTGAGTATCTTTCTCAGTTGCTTCCTGCCCATTAGATTTTGCAGATCCAAAGTCTTCTTTTCATTGTACTATTTCATTGCTTATTCTAAATTGGGGAAGACTACACCTGTATAATTATCTTAAAATCCTTGGAGGTTTCTAATGAAAGTTACCAGTTACACTGCAGCTGAATGTGCTATACTCAAAATCTCTGAGACAAATACTTTTCTACATCGTGCCCTCTGTGAGGCTGCTGGGGACAACATTCCTCTCTTCTCAGCAGCCCTTTTGTTTTAAAAGTATGCCTGTGAAACACATTCAAAAACTATTTAAAAGATATCTTGTCTGTTTCACATTGTCTATGAGTTCCTAATTAATTTGCAGTCACACCCTTAGTTTTATCTTTAGCCTGAGACTTTTTTTTTCTTTTGACAGCTTTTCCTGTTTCACCTTTTTCTTGAAGATCTCTCAAATTTTGAGCATGTTCTGCTAAAAAAAGACTTGGGATGAAAACTCATTTTATTTTTGTACCCAGAAAGTCTTGGTCTATGAAGAATGCTCATAAAACCCTTAGGATACCTTTTGTGTAGCTGAAAACTCCAACGAAGCACTATCTTAAAGCTTTCTAAGTTATCAACAGAGTGTCTTACTGTTATACCCTTGGGAGTTTTCACTGACATCTTGAAGTACTATACAATTTATATTTGTCCTAAGGACCCCCATCCATTTTTCCTTTGAGTCTTTTTTTTTTTTTAATGTAGAGAAAATAAAGAATAGGACAGTTTTAGTTTTGATACCAATAAGTTGAGTCAGAAATATTTCCTCCAGATTTTTCTTCAAAAGTGAACAGGTTTTTTGGTTTTGGTTTTGGTTTTGGTTTTCTTGTGTTTTGTTTGTTTGTTTGTTTGTTTGTTTTGTTTTGTTCATATCTATCATCTTGTGTTCTATCATCAGAAGCATGAAGTAGCCAATTGGCTTTTCTACATTCTACTTAGAAATATACCCAGGCCAAAAAAAGGCGGGGTGGGGGGGGAAGGAAGGAAAAAAAGAAAGAAGAAAGGAAAAGACAAAAGAAATATATCCATGCGGATCCTTGAGTTCATTAGGTTTGCTGTCAAATTTCCACATTACTACCAGCAATGGTTTCTCCAAACCTTTTGCCACGAGAAAAGCCTTTTCATCAAGCCTCCACTAACATTTTCATCAGTATTCTTCAAGCTCTCATGATGTGTTCTCAAAGTGTTTCCACACTTTTAGTAACAATTTCCTTAAGATCTTTCTGGGTGGGCCAGCTCTACTCAGTCCCAAAACTAATGCTATACAACTTAGGTTGTTACAGTGTCACATCATTTCCAGCACCGAATTTTTGTTCTGGTAAACTGTGTAAAAACCACCCAAGTCTTTGTGGCTTACAGCAATAATTTATATTATTATAGTTCATGATCCCATGAGACAGAAATGTTGAAAAGGCAACAACAAATATGACTCATCTCTGCTCCATAGTATCTGTGGCCTCTGCTGGTATGACCAAAGCAACAATTGGACACTGTCCCCATACCTGTTTCTGTGTCTCCACATAGCCTGTGCTTCCTCTCAGTATGGCAAGGGACTGGACTTTCTATTGTGACTTGGTGCTCTAAGAAGAATAGAGCAAAAACTCCCAGTCTGCTTAAGTGCTAGGTTCACAACAGTTTTGAGGTGACTTTTGCCATATTGATTGAAGAAGGCACAGGCCATCCCAGATTCAAGTGAAGGAAACACAAACCCCACCTCTTGATATGAGAACTGTTTAAGAATTTAATCTACTCATTCGTGGTTTTTCAGATGCCTGGATGAAAAGTTGTTTTTTCAATCACTGTATTTACCACCACTGCCACTGGACACCCATGAATATGGAATTCTAAGTCTCACTACTGCAAATTCTTACAAATTCTCACATTCCACAAATTTCTTGATAGCAGTAAAGAATACTAGAAAGTCTGCTTTTATTTCACTTCTTCCATGGATGTCTTAAAAAAATAAAAATAGAAAAAAATAGAAAAACCAAAAAATCCCTAATTTTGGTACAAAAGATTAAGAGGAAGGGAACTTGGGAAAGGTAATTTTTTATCTTTCTAAAATCCCAGACTGGAAGAAAAGTGGAATGGAAGTTAAGAGAACCAAATTCTTTATAATCTTGCCATTTGCAACAACATGGATGGAGCCAGAGTACATTCTGCTAAGCGAAATAAGTCAGAGAAAGACAAGTACCATATGATTTCACTCATATGTAAAATATAAGAAACAAAATAGGTGAACATAGGGAAAAGGAAAAAAAAGAGAGGAAAGCAAACTATTAGAGACTCTTAACTGCAGAGAACAAACTGAAGGTTGCTGGAGGGGAGGTGGGTGGGGGATGGGCTGGATGGGTGATGGGCATTAAGGAGGGCATTTGTTGTGATGAGCCCTGGGTGTTGTATGTAAGTGATGCATCACTAAGTTCTACTGGTAGTAAAACAAAATTAAACTTTGAGACTTATTGTAGAGTGCGGCATGAAAATGATGCACATGGAAACAGAAGTGATTATCTTTGTATGTTTTATTTTTACTACATGTAAAAAAAAAAGAGAAAAAAATAAATTAAAATACTAATGGTGAGTAACCAGCCTATAATTTCTCATTCTCATGAGAAATAAGTATTACAATTTTCCTACCAAAGAGGAACTTGTGGTATCAAACACTTCTGCAGTGTTTTCCAAACCTCTTCAAAATAATAAAAATCACCTAAAGACTTGTTAAAAATAAAAATTCACGAGGAGCGTGTGGCTGACTTTGTTGGTAGAACATAGGATTCTTGACCTTGGGGTTGTGAGTTTGAGTCCCATGCTGTGCATGGAGCCTACTTTAAAAAAATTTTTAAAAATTAAAATTCCCCAGAAATGTTTTCAAGCTGACTATAATGGTGAGGAAATTATATTATCAAATACTCTAGATGATTCTTATGATCATTGAAGTTTGGGGAAAGTTGTAGGGTATATTTTCTCAGGCTTTAGTTGTTGGTAGCTCAGGACCGTATGATTAGTACTAAATATATATGTGGTGAATGAAATTTTGGAATAAGGTGATGTGTTATGTAACTGGCAGCAAATTCTCTGCTGAAATGTATTGAGTGTATTTTAACATACCATAATTTAGATAGTAGAATGTAGTTTGCTTTACTCTGTGTGTAAGAAGTGACTCTAACTGGATGTTTCTACTGAAGGTCTATGTCCACAACATTCAAGTCAAAATGACTGTATACCAGTGGTGGCTACTGTAAGTCTTTAAGTTTCCTTTATTGTTAATACCAATGACATTGCTAAATATTTAAATGAAATTTATTAATCAGTTTCCATGCCTGAAAATAGGGACTTGCTGACATAATGGATATAAGAGATAGGCTTTTGTTTGTTGACACTAGTGTTAAACAAAATAGATGATTTGAATAAATTATTTTAGGGATGGTTTCCTCTTCTGCATGAGAAACAAAGAATCTAGTAAGCCTAAATGCTCTAGTTCAGTGAGACTTTATTGGGCATAATCCCTGAATCTTCCAGTGTCTAGGCATAGATTTGGATTAGCTGGTTATCTGATAGTAATAAAAGTAGCTAAATTCTGTCTCAAAAATATTGGGGTTTTTGTTGTCGTTGTTTTTAAATGAAGTTTTCCTGTAAAATGTGGTTAAAATAATAAATTGAAGGACCAGTGCACCCACATTAAGCTTACAGAACAAGGTAAGTGATTATTTTTTGTCTGTTTGATAATAAATGTTGTAAGGTATGATAGAATTTGGACTGTGACCTCTTTTCATTTAAGTCTGGAAGTTGGGGGGATCATCTAACCTTCATTTATCTCTAACTTTAATTCAATTTAATTAATTAGTTTATTTATTTATTTATTTATTTATTTTTTATATATATGAAATTTCTTGTCAAATTGGTTTCCATACACCACCCAGTGCTCATCCCAAAAGGTGCCCTCCTCAATACCCATCACCCACCCTCTCCTCCCTCCCACCCCCCATCAACCCTCAGTTTGTTCTCAGTTTTTAACAGTCTCTTATGCTTTGGCTCTCTCCCACTCTAACCTCTTTTTTTTTTTTTCCTTCCCCTCCCCCATGGGTTCCTGTTAAGTTTCTCAGGATCCACATAAGAGTGAAACCATATGGTATCTGTCTTTCTCTGTATGGCTTATTTCACTTAGCATCACACTCTCCAGTTCCATCCACGATGCTACAAAAGGCCATATTTCATTTTTTCTCATTGCCACGTAGTATTCCATTGTGTATATAAACCACAATTTCTTTATCCATTCATCAGTTGATGGACATTTAGGCTCTTTCCATAATTTGGCTATTGTTGAGAGTGCTGCTATGAACATTGGGGTACAAGTGGCCCTATGCAACAGTACTCCTGTATCCCTTGGATAAATTCCTAGCAGTGCTATTGCTGGGTCATAGGGTAGGTCTATTTTTAATTTTCTGAGGAACCTCCACACTGCTTTCCAGAGCGGCTGCACCACTTTGCATTCCCACCAACAGTGCAAGAGGGTTCCCGTTTCTCCACATCCTCTCCAGCATCTATAGTCTCCTGATTTGTTCATTTTGGCCACTCTGACTGGCGTGAGGTGATACCTGAGTGTGGTTTTGATTTGTATTTCCCTGATAAGGAGCGACGCTGAACATCTTTTCATGTGCCTGTTGGCCATCTGGATGTCTTCTTTAGAGAAGTGTCTATTCATGTTTTCTGCCCATTTCTTCACTGGGTTATTTGTTTTTCGGGTGTGGAGTTTGGTGAGCTCTTTATAGATTTTGGATACTAGCCCTTTGTCCGCTATGTCATTTGCGAATATCTTTTCCCATTCCGTTGGTTGCCTTTTAGTTTTGTTGGTTGTTTCCTTTGCTGTGCAGAAGCCTTTTATCTTCATAAGGTCCCAGTAATTCACTTTTGCTTTTAATTCCCTTGCCTTTGGGGATGTGTCGAGTAAGAGATTGCTACGGCTGAGGTCAGAGAGGTCTTTTCCTGCTTTCTCCTCTAAGGTTTTGATGGTTTCCTGTCTCACATTCAGGTCCTTTATCCATTTTGAGTTTATTTTTGTGAATGGTGTGAGAAAGTGGTCTAGTTTCAACCTTCTGCACGTTGCTGTCCAGTTCTCCCAGCACCATTTGTTAAAGAGACTGTCTTTTTTCCATTGGATGTTCTTTCCTGCTTTGTCAAAGATGAGTTGGCCATACGTTTGTGGGTCTAGTTCTGGGGTTTCTATTCTATTCCATGGGTCTATGTGTCTGTTTTTGTGCCAATACCATGCTGTCTTGATGATGACAGCTTTGTAGTAGAGGCTAAAGTCTGGGATTGTGATGCCTCCTGCTTTGGTCTTCTTCTTCAAAATTCCTTTGGCTATTCGGGGCCTTTTGTGGTTCCATATGAATTTTAGGATGGCTTGTTCTAGTTTCGAGAAGAATGTTGGTGCAATTTTGATTGGGATTGCATTGAATGTGTAGATAGCTTTGGGTAGTATTGACATTTTTACAATATTTATTCTTCCAATCCATGAGCAGGGAATGTCTTTCCATTTCTTTAAATCTTCTTCAATTACCTTCATAAGCTTTCTATAGTTTTCAGCATACAGATCCTTTACATCTTTGGTTAGATTTATTCCTAGGTATTTTATGCTTCTTGGTGCAATTGTGAACGGGATCAGTTTCTTTATTTGTCTTTCTGTTGCTTCATTGTTAGTGTATAAGAATGCAACTGATTTCTGTACATTGATTTTGTATCCTGCAACTTTGCTGAATTCCTGTATCAGTTCTAGCAGACTTTTGGTGGACTCTATCGGATTTTCCATGTATAATTTCATGTCATCTGCAAAAAGCGAAAGCTTGACTTCATCTTTGCCAATTTTGATGCCTTTGATTTCCTTTTGTTGTCTGATTGCTGATGCTAGAACTTCCAGCACTATGGTAAACAACAGCGGTGAGAGTGGGCATCCCTGTCGTGTTCCTGATCTCAGGGAAAAAGCTCTCAGTTTTTCCCCGTTGAGGATGATGTTAGCTGTGGGCTTTTCATAAATGGCTTTTATGATCTTTAAGTATGTTCCTTCTATCCCGACTTTCTCAAGGGTTTTTATTAGGAAAGGTGCTGGATTTTGTCGAAGGCCTTTTCTGCATCGATTGACAGGATCATATGGTTCTTCTCTTTTTTTTTTGTTAATGTGATGTATCACGTTGATTGATTTCCAAATGTTGAACCAGCCCTGCATCCCAGGAATGAATCCCACTTGATCATGGTGAATAATTCTTTTTATATGCCGTTGAATTCGATTTGCTAGTATCTTATTGAGAATTTTTGCATCCATATTCATCAGGGATATTGGCCTGTAGTTCTCTTTTTTTTACTGGGTCTCTGTCTGGTTTAGGAATCAAAGTAGTACTGGCTTCATAGAATGAGTCTGGCAGTTTTCCTTCCCTTTCTATTTCTTGGAATAGCTTGAGAAGGATAGGTATTATCTCTGCTTTAAACGTCTGGTAGAACTCCCCTGGGAAGCCATCTGGTCCTGGACTCTTATTTGTTGGGAGATTTTTGATAACCAATTCAATTTCTTTGCTGGTTATGGGTCTGTTCAAGCTTTCTATTTCCTCCTGATTGAGTTTTGGAAGCGTGTGGGTGTTCAGGAATTTGTCCATTTCTTCCAGGTTGTCCAATTTGTTGGCATATAATTTTTCATAGTATTCCCTGATAATTGTTTGTATCTCTGAGGGATTGGTTGTAATAATTCCATTTTCATCATGATTTTATCTATTTGGGTCATCTCCCTTTTCTTTTTGAGAAGCCTGGCTAGAGGTTTGTCAATTTTGTTTATTTTTTAAAAAACCAACTCTTGGTTTCGTTGATCTGCTCTACAGTTTTTTTAGATTCTTCTATATTGTTTATTTCTGCTCTGATCTTTATTATTTCTCTTCTTCTGCTGGGCTTAGGCTGCCTTTGCTGTTCTGCTTCTAGTTCCTTTAGGTGTGCTGTTAGATTTTGTATTTGGGATTTTTCTTGTTTCTTGAGATAGGCCTGGATTGCAATGTATTTTCCTCTCAGGACTGCCTTCGCTGCATCCCAAAGCATTTGGATTGTTGTATTTTCATTTTCGTTTGTTTCCATATATTTTTGAATTTCTTCTCTAATTGCCTGGTTGACCCACTCATTCGTTAGTAGGGTGTTCTTTAGCCTCCATGCTTTTGGAGGTTTTCCAGACTTTTTCCTGTGGTTGATTTCAAGCTTCATAGCATTGTGGTCTGAAAGTATGCATGGTATGATTTCAATTCTGGTAAACTTATGAAGGGCTGTTTTGTGACCCAGTATATGATCTATCTTGGAGAATGTTCCATGTGCACTAGAGAAGAAAGTATATTCTGTTGCTTTGGGATGCAGAGTTCTAAATATATCTGTCAAGTCCATCTGATCCAATGTCTCATTCAGGGCCCTTGTTTCTTTATTGACCGTGTGTCTAGATGATCTATCCATTTCTGTAAGTGGAGTGTTAAAGTCCCCTGCCATTACCACATTCTTATCAATAAGGTTGCTTATGTTTGTGAGTAATTGTTTTATATATTTGGGGGCTCCGGTATTCGGCGCATAGACATTTATAATTGTTAGCTCTTCCTGATGGATAGACCCTGTAACTATTATATAATGTCCTTCTTCATCTCTTGTTACAGCCTTTAATTTAAAGTCTAGTTTGTCTGATATAAGTATGGCTACTCCAGCTTTCTTTTGGCTTCCAGTAGCATGATAAATAGTTCTCCATTCCCTCACCCTCAGTCTAAAGGTGTCCTCAGGTCTAAAATGAGTCTCTTGTAGACAGCAAATAGATGGGTCTTGTTTTTTTATCCATTTTATCCATATCCATTGGCGCATTTAATCCATTTACATTCAGTGTTATTATAGAAAGATACGGGTTTAGCGTCATTGTGATGTCTGTATGTTTTATGCTTGTAGTGATGTCTCTGGGACTTTGTCTCACAGGGTCCCCCTTAGGATCTCTTGTAGGGCTGGTTTAGTGGTGACAAATTCCTTCAGTTTTTGTTTGTTTGGGAAGACCTTTATCTCTCCTTCTATTCTAAATGACAGACTTGCTGGATAAAGGATTCTCGGCTGCATATTTTTTCTGTCTAGCACCCTGAAAATCTCGTGCCAATTCTTTCTGGCCTGCCAAGTTTCAAAAGAGAGATCAGTCACGAGTCTTATAGGTCTCCCTTTATATGTGAGGGCACGTTTACCCCTTGCTGCTTTCAGAATTTTCTCTTTATCCTTGTATTTTGCCAGTTTCACTATGATATGTCGTGCAGAAGATTGATTCAAGTTACATCTGAAGGGAGTTCTCTGTGCCTCTTGGATTTCAATGCCTTTTTCCTTCCCCAGTTCAGGGAAGTTCTCAGCTATGATTTCTTCAAGTACCCCTTCAGCACCTTTCCCTCTCTCTTCCTCCTCTGGGATACCAATTATGCGTATATTATTTCTTTTTAGTGTATCACTTAGTTCTCTAATTTTCCCCTCATACTCCTGAATTTTTTTATCTCTCTTTTTCTCAGCTTCCTCTTTTCCATAACTTTATCTTCTAGTTCACCTATTCTCTCCTCTGCTTCTTCAGTCCGAGCTGTGGTGGTTTCCATTTTGTTATGCATTTCGTTTAAAGCGTTTTTCAGCTCCTCGTGACTGTTCCTTAGTCCCTTGATCTCTGTAGCAAGAGATTCTCTGCTGTCCTTTATACTGTTTTCAAGCCCAGCGATTAATTTTATAACTATTATTCTAAATTCACTTTCTGTTATATTACTTAAATCCTTTTTGATCAGCTCATTAGCTGTTGTAATTTCCTGGAGATTCTTCTGAGGGGAATTCTTCCGCTTGGTCATTTTGGATAGTCCCTGGTGTGGTGAGGACCTGCAGGGCACTTCCCCTGTGCTGTGGTGTATAACTGGAGTTGGTGGGCGGGGCCGCAGTCAGACCTGATGTCTGCCCCCAGCCCACCGCTGGGGCCACAGTCAGACTGGTGTGTGCCTTGTCTTCCCCTCTCCTAGGGGCGGGGATTCACTGTGGGGTGGCGTGGCCCGTCTGGGCTACTTGCACACTGCCAGGCTTGTGATGCTGGGGATCTGGCGTATTAGCTGGGGTGGGTAGGCAAAGTGCACAGGGGCAGGAGGGGCAGGCTTAGCTCATTTCTCCTTAGGTGATCCACTTCAGGAGGGGTCCTGTTGCAGCAGGAGGGAGTCAGATCGGCTGCCGGAGGTTTGGCTCCGCAGAAGCGCAGAGTTGGGTGTTTGCCCGGATGGAGCAAGTTCCCTGGCAGGAACCGGTTCTCTTTGGGATTTTGGCTGGGGGAAGGGCGGGGGAGATGGCGCTGGTGAGCGCCTTTGTTCCCCAGAGCTGGTGAGCTCTGTCTTCCGGGGGCTCAACAGCTCTCCCTCCCTTTGTCCTCCAGCCTTCCCGCTTTCCAAGCAGAGCTGTTAACTTATGACCTCCCAGACGCTAAGTCGTGCTTGCTGTCGGAACACAGTCCGTCAGGCCCCTCTGCTTTTGCAAGCCAGACTCGGGGGCTCTGCTTGGCCGGCGAGCCGCCCCTCCGCCCCGGCTCCCTCCCGCCAGTCCGTGGAGCGCGCACCGCCTCACCGCCCTTCCTACCCTCTTCCGTGGGCCTCTTGTCTGCGCTTGGCTCTGGCGACTCCGTTCTGCTAATCCTCTGGTGGTTTTCTGGGTTATTTAGGCAGGTGTAGGTGGAACCTAAGTGTTCAGCAGGATGCGCGGTGAGCCCAGCGTCCTCCTACACCGCCATCTTCCCTCTGGGGAGGCACAATTCCTAATTCAATTTAATTTAAACTTTTAATTTAATTTATCATTTTATTTTATTAATTTTTATTTATTTATTTTGAGAGAGAGAGCACAGCAGGGAAGGGGCAAAGAGAAAAGGAGAGAGAGGATCCCAAGCAGGCTCCACACTGTCACTGTAGAGCCCAGTGTGGGACTTGATCTTCCAAACTGTGAGATCATGACCTAAGCTGAAATCAAGAGTTGGACACACAGCCAACTGAGCCACCCAGGAAGCCCTATCTCTAACTTTTGAAAAAAGAACTTCATTCGTGTGTCTGGGTGGCTCAGTCAGTTGAGCTTCTGACTTCAACTCAGGTCATAATCTCATGGTTCATGGATTTAAGCCCCTCACTGGGCTCACCACTGTCAGCACAAAGCCCACTTAGGATCTTCTGTCCTCCTCTCTCTCTGCCCCTTCCCCCTGGTGCTCTCTATCTTAAAAATAAATAAATGTTAAAAAAATAAAATAAAATAAAAAGAAACAACTTTACTGGGATATAATTGATATATAATATGCCACACATATTTAAAGTGTACAGTTTTATAAGTTTTGACATATGTATACAGCTATGAAATCATCAGCACAACAAAGATAGTACACATATCAATCACCGTCAAAAGTTTCCTTCTGTCCTTTGGTAGTCCTTCCTTCCTGTCATCCCGCCATTCTTAGACAGCCACTCTTCTGCTTTCTGACATTATAAATTAGTTTAACTTTTCTAGATATTTATAGAAATGTAATGATAAGGTAGGTATGAACTATTTTTGTCTAGCTTCTTTCATTCAACACAATTATTTTGATATGCATTTGTGTGGTCTGGGTATCTACAGTTAATACATTTTAATTGCTGCAGAGTACTGTATTATATAGACATACCTCATTCTGTTTCTCCATGTACCAGTTACCTATTCAAAGGCACTGGATTGTATATTATAAACAAAGATACTGTGACCATTTCTAGAGCAGTATTTGAGAGATGAATACATTTCTCTTTAATAAACACCTGGAAGTTGAATGGCTGAATCATATGTATAATTAATGTTTTTAAAATTTGCCCAAGTCTTTTCCAATACCCTTTTAAATTTCCATCAGTAGTTATGAATTGTAATCATCATCAACACTTGGCATGGTCAGTCTTTTGAATTTCAGTTATTCTAATAAATGTGCAGTAGTATCTCACTGTGGTTTTAAATTTTATTTCATAAATGATGATGTTGAGCATTGTTCATGTTCTTATCTGTTATCTGTACATCTTCTTTGGTGAAGTGACTGTTCAAATATTTGCCTATTTTTTTTTAATCTTTTTTTTTTTTAATTTTTTTTTTTCAACGTTCATTTATTTTTGGGACAGAGAGAGACAGAGCATGAACGGGGGAGGGGCAGAGAGAGAGGGAGACACAGAATCGGAAACAGGTTCCAGGCTCTGAGCCATCAGCCCAGAGCCCGACGCGGGGCTCGAACTCACAGACCGCGAGATCGTGACCTGGCTGAAGTCGGACGCTTAACCGACTGCACCACCCAGGCGCCCCTTAATCTTTATTTTTGAGAGAGAGAGAGAGAGAGACAGAGAGTGAGCAGGGGAGGAACAATGAGAGAAGGAGACACAGAATCTGAAGCAGGCTCCAGGCTCTGAGCTGTCAGCACAGAGCCCAACACGGGGCTCGAACCCACGAACCGCGAGATCATGACCTGAGCCGAAGTCGGATGCTTAACCGACTGAGCCTCCCAGGCACCCCTGCCTATGTTTTTAAATGAGCTATTTGTTTTCTTAATGAATTTTGACAGTTTTGTATATATTCTGATAAAAATATTTTGTCAGGTACATAATCTGCAAATATTATCTTTGTCTTGTGTATTCAATCTCTTAACCGTATCTTTCAAAAGGGGAAGATTTTAATTTTAATATAAATTGTTTATCAATTCTTATGGATATCATTTTTGGTATTATATCTGATTAGTTTTTGCTTAACTCAAGAACACAGAGATTTTCTGTTTTACTTCTACAAGTTTCATAGTACAAGATTTTAAATTTAGGTATATGATTTTTTTGAATTGATTTTTTTAATAAGGTTTGAAGTTCGATTTTCCCCCTGTGGCTAATTGTTCTAATACCATTTGTTGAACAGACTATTATTTATTCACTGAATTGTCTTTGCACCGTTGTTGGGAATGTCACTTGTTCTCATATATGTGGGTTCATTTGAGGAATCTTTATTCTGTTCCATTAATCTAGTTTTCTACCTTCATGAGGATACTACACTATCTTAATTACTTGAAATCTTATAGTGTTTGTATCTTAAATTTTTTTTCAACGTTTTTTATTTATTTTTGGGACAGAGAGAGACAGAGCATGAACGGGGGAGGGGCAGAGAGAGAGGGAGACACAGAATCGGAAACAGGCTCCAGGCTCCGAGCCATCAGCCCAGAGCCTGACGCGGGGCTCGAACTCACAGACCGCGAGATCGTGACCTGGCTGAAGTCAGACGCTTAACCGACTGCGCCACCCAGGCGCCCCTAGTGTTTGTATCTTAAATATGTTTTATTTCAAAGTTTTGGCTTTTCATAAGCCAAAGATATATATATATATATATATATATATATATATATATATATATATCTTTATATATAAGATATATCTTATATATCTTTTCCAAATATATATTAAGATCAGTTTGCTACTTTTTACAAAAAAATCTTGTCATTCTTATATTTGTTTCTCTCTACAGAATATTTATTTTTCCTTAGTTTTTAAAAAGATTTTCAGGGACGCCTTGGTGGCTCAGTTGGCTAAGTGTTTGACTTCAGCTGAGGTCATGATCTCACAGATCTCGAGCCCTACATCAGACTCTGCACTGACAATGTGGAGCCTGCTTGGGATTCTCTCTCTCTTCTCTGAATCTCCCCCCACTTGTGCTCTCTCTCTTTTTCCCTCTCTCTCAAATAAATAAACCTTAAAAAATAAATAAATAAAAAGATTTTCACATTGTTACTGGTTTTGTACAAACTGATGATAATGTGCCTTGCTGTCATTTTATTTATATTTAAAATGTTTCTTGGGCTTGAGTTTTATTGAGCATCATCAATATGTGTTTGTGTAATCTTTGATAATATTTTTAGCCATTCTTTTCAAAATTTTCCTTTTCTCCCTCCATCCTTCCGTTTTTCTTTGGAAATTAAAATGACAGGTGCATGAGGGAGCTTGAGGCTGCTCCAAGGTTTACTAGTGTGATTTTTCCACCTTCTTTTTCTGTTTAATTTTGTGTATTTCCTACTGCTTTATCTTCAAGTTCACTAAACTTTTGTGTTGCAGTATTTAATCTGCTGTTAAACTCTTTTCATGTATTTCTCATTTGACACATTTTATCTCTAGAAGTTTGAGATCTTTTTAATATATATTCCATTATCTATAAAACTTTTTGAAAATATAGAATATAATTATAATTGCTCTTTTATTTATTTTTGTTCTATATCTGCAGACAGACTGACCTAGAATGAAGCAAAACATTACTAAGCTTACTCTTGTATGGAAAAGCAAAGGACTGTCCATAGGTTCTTGGAAGTGACAAAAAGTACACTAGGCCAATTGTGGGCACCTTCCAATGTTCTGAAAAATCACTCATTTCTGCCCAACACCATGGCCTGAGACTGAGCATCCCAGCATGGGAGACGATCACCCACAATCCCGCAGACAGAGAGAGAGGGAGAGAGACAGAGAGGAATTGTTGGCTCAGTTGTGATCATGTGACATTTGGATCACGAACTACTCATACTGCAAGACATCGCTCATTTATCCAGTTAAAATTTATTAGAAATGTTTGCTTGTCTTGCAGAACACTTGCAGAACAAGTTACTCACAATCCAAGGCTTTACTGTATTTCTACTGGTTAATGTAAATGTTGGAAGTATCACTATATGCTTAAATGTGGATATTTTGTGTGATCATAGTGTATGTAGTGTTTTACAAATGCATATATATTACACGTAAATAAGAGATGGCATTACTTTGCCTAACTGCAAGAGAGCAGCAGAATTATTCACTTACTATTTGAAGTGGTTCAGCAAAGAAAAATAAGCCATTAGGCTTTTTCCCAAGACATTCACCATTGGTGGTACATTAAGATGTCCTTATGGGAAATGTTTACTTTTATATGCAGATGCTCAAGCAATAATATTTATGCTAGAATGCAAAATCAAATATAGTTCTTCAAATCTTTTACATATTTCAAATGAGGAAAAAATATTGGCTTATTCTCTTCCGACTGGAGATAAATTGGTTATGAAAAAATATTTTTCAAAAAGAACAAAGAATTTAATCAAAACAATTATGGCTCGTTGGAATAGAAATAATATTTAATTGTGTAGTGGCAAATATATCAGTGCTACATTTTATTTTAAAATCAAGAGAGACTAAAAGTTCCATTCATCCTATGACCTTCCCTGATTTTGAAAAATAAAAACAAAGGGAAAAACTCTGTTTCTGCTGAAACTGTAATTCTAGTCTTGTCAGTCCAAATTCAGATATCATTATTTTTAAAACTATATTACATACACATACTATCTTAGTGAGTCCAGGCTGTTACAATCAATTACCATGGACTGGGTGGTTTCAACAACAAACATTCATCTCTCACCATTCTGGAGGGCGGGAGGTCCAAGCTCAAGGTGCAAGCAGACACAGTGTCTAGTGAGATGGCTCCCCCTATTTCGCAGACACTAATTTAGTTCAACTACAAGACTGATCCAACAGTTTTTGGCTAGTAGGTTTCTATAGTGGGCATTCTTTTGTACCTTTTTTTTAACCATATGAATCTACACTGTGTTTATATCATTTAGTGTATTCAAGAAGTGAAGGGAATGGAATAAAATGTTAGGGATTGAACTCTATCTGTTTTTGTTTTCTTGTTAAACTAAATAATATATATCTAAAGTAAATAGAGCAAAAAAAATCATTAAATGTGTTAAGTCTGGTTGGTGGATCTATGAGAGGTTGTCATAGTGTTCTTCACACCTTTCTATACATTTGGAATAATCCTCAATATGTCAGCAATGGGCAACATGCTTTATGATACTTTACTTAAACTTAGAAAGAGTTGATTTGAAGGAAAAGTAAGGAGGTGCCTACACCACAGGTAGCCACTTTAGCTATTTTGTCATTATAAAGTAAACAGGGATGGGGATTCTCCCCATTAGAGAAATTGTAGCTGGTTGTTAACTGGCAGAATACTTTAGATTCTCTCTCTGAATTTGAGACCCAGATAAAGACACATAGATGGCAGAGTAAGGCAAAGCTGAGATCTATATTAAAAGAAGATAGAAAGTTCAACACCAAAACCATGTCTGCTACCTAAAAAGTATTCAGGAAATACTGCAGGTAAAAGAAAGACATTTTTAGAAAGGAGCGAGGGAGGTTTGGTGATGTGGGCTGAGAGACCAGCGTAATTTGAAGGAGCTGCTGAAAGCACAGTGAAGTGAGTCCATCCAAAGGACATCATTGGGTTCAGACAATGAAGAGACTGACAGTGTGTTTTCTCTGCTAAAAGGGGATTCATTATTCTAAAAGGGTTGCCTTATTTTGCAACCCTTAGGATTATTTTAAGCTTTTCATTAATTTCCTTGGGATCCCCACAAAACCATCCCTCTTCAATTCTTTTTGTATTTTTTTTTTTTTGAGAGAGAGAGAGAGAGGTAGAGAGAGTGTGTATGTGTGCATGCACACGAGTGAATGGGGGAGGGTCCGAGGGAGAAGGAGAGAGAGAATCCGAAGCAGGCTCTGTGCCCAACTCAGAGCTCGATGTGGGACTTGATCTCATGACCATGAGATCATGACCAGAGCCAAAATAAAGAGTTGGTTGCTCAACCAACTGAGCCACCCAGGCGTCTCTTTAGTTCTTTTTTTTTAATGTTTATTTATTTTAGAGAGAGAGTGAGATACAGCATGAGTGGGGGAGGGACAGAGAGAGAGGGAGACACAGAATTGAAGCAAGCTCCAGGCTCTGAGTGGTCAGCACAGAGCCTGATGCGGGGCTCGAACTCACCAACCACGAGATCATCACCTGAGCTGAAGTTGGATGCTTAACCAACTGAGTCACCCAGGCGCCCCTCTCTCTCCCTTTAATTCTTGATATGAATTGTATCATTCTTACTTTCTCGCTTCTTACAAGAGTGTCAGTACCCCAATACGGTAAGATAGGCGTACCTGCAATGCTGACATGAGTATGAATTGTAGAATCTTTCTAAAAAAGTTGATTACCCAGTTGAAAATTGATAATAGAAAAATGATATCAAGTGTTGACAAAAAACTGTATATATATACAGACATATGGTTTGAAATAACATATATAATAGTGAAACATAAATTACCTGAAAATTAACCTGGGGAAATTATTTACATAACTGCAAGATACAATAGGATAAGTCATTAAATATGTCAAACTCATCTACGCTATTTTACAGTGTTGGATTTAGAGTAGCTATATTAAATTATTGGATTATAGATTATTTTATTTCTTCATGTGCTTTCTATATTTTGTAATTATGCTATAGTGAATAGTATTTTACCTAAATTTTTAAAACTGCATATTATTGTGGACTGAATTGTGTCCCCCCTCCCCCCAAATTTGTATACTGAAGGTCTAACCATCGATATATGTGTATTTAAAGATAAGACCCTTAAAGAATCATTTAGTTAAAACAGGGCCATTAGGGTGAGTCCTAATCCAATCTGACTAATGTCCTTAGAAGACATTAGGATATAGAGAGACAGCAGGTGTTGCAGACTCTGAGTCTGGAGTTCTCTCTTGTAGAGCAAGAAAGCAGGTGCAGAATTCAAATGTGAGAGAGGCTAATGTCCAGGAGGAGAAAAGAGCCCCGAGTAAGTGTCCTTGCTCTGTTTTTATGAGGATCAGATGGTTTACAGACACGATGGATATGCACAAAGAGACAATGAAATAGTGAACATTAACTCATGTGTGTGAGACAAAGGGGGTTTCTAAGTCATGCGGTGTTAGGGGTTTGGGTCAATACAAAACAAAATCCCAGCTCTGAGCAGATGGCTGTTTACAGCAGGCACCAGGCACCTTTATGTTTATCTTAACTTGCCCTGGGGATCAGACAGATACAGCAAGCTACCTCAGGGTCAACAAGGCACCTTTCTTCCGCTAATTAGATCTGCTCTGGGCAGTTTCACTCTGCTTTGGCTATAGCCCTGTTTACTTGTTTACCTATTCTGGGCCTTCCCTCCTGTGAAAGCAGCTTTCTGCTTTTGTACTATGTTGGGGGCACTTGGCCCTGTTTACCTAATCTTGGATGCTTTCATCCTAAACTTTGTTAACCCATTGGTGCAAGCTCAGGGAATTCCTAAACCTATTCCCCACAAGCAGGGATTAATGTACACAGAGAAAAAGATACAGAGTGAAGGGGAGGGAGCATCTGTATGCCAAGGAATGAGACCTCAGGAGAAACCAACCCTCCTGCCAGTACCTTGGTCTTGAACTTCTATCCTCTAGAACCCCTAGAATAAATTTTTGTTGTTTAAGCCACTTAGTCTATGGTGATTTGTTATGGCAGCCTTAGCAAACTAATACACATATGAAGCTTTATTAATACCAAAACACTCATATAATAAAATATATCAGCATAAAAATACATAGATTTATTACAAATAACAGACATATAGTTAGAGATATATACATATGTTATTAACATAACATAGTAGGAAAAACCCAAAATTCTTCTACAGTTTATTTGGGTCACTGAAAGAGATTAAAAAATTCACATGCAGATATTTGCCTAAATAATCAAGAAAAAGCAAATTCATATCCCACATATATTTAAACCTTAAAATTTGTCTTTTGAATAAGTTTACAGTAAATCTAATTACAATTCATCAGCATTTATGTTGCTTCTGGATTTTTAATATGCTTTATTTTTCTTTTAGACAATTAAGTTTGGATATTAATTTTAAATTATTTATGGGGAAAATCAGTTCTGTGAAACACTAAATCATTTAATTAAAAAAATTACTCAACACATAGTTGAATTACAATTTCCTGTAGGACACTGCAAAGGAATAATATCTCAGAATAATATAATTTAAAATATATATTGTATATTTAATTACACAATCAAAATATAAATATTACCAACATACAAGTTTCAAAAAATAAAAATATAAGACAATTTCCTTCTGACCACCATCTTTGTTGCCAATCTCCACGTTAGCTATAGCGACCCTTGTTGTTTGGGTACGTCTTTATCCTTCAGGTACATTTTCTAAGAATTTGCTTATGTAAATCATGTATATCTAGGTGATATATAAGAACGGACTCATGGGGCGCCTGGTTGGCTCAGTCAGTTGAGCGTCCAACTTCAGCTTAGGTCATGATCTCACGGTTCATGAGTTTGAGCCCCGCATCGGGCTCTGTGTTGATGGCTGGGAGCCTGGAGCCTGCTTCGGATTCTGTGTCTCCCTCTCTCTGTCCCTCCCCCTCTCGCACTCTGTCTCTCTCTGTCTCAAAAATAAAATAAACATTGAAAAAAAAAAAGAACATGCTCATATTTGGTCACACAGCATAATTGTATTACAAACTAAGGCCATTCAACTGTAAGCCTTGATATCACTTTCTTGTCCAAGAAAATAAACTTAAATACCTATTATTTGGTTCAAGAACTTCCTGAAACCCTCTTTATCTGAACTTTAGATTACGCCCTAGCTCTCATGTGGGTTAAACCCCTCTTCTTCAACTGAGGAAGGGCCCACCTAACCTTATAAAAATGACTGTTCATTCTTCATCCTACTACAAAATGCTCATCTTGTTCTGGCTCCCCATTTTAACCTATTATATTTTTATTTGCTCAGTCCCAATCAGACCTCTACTTTGGAAGACTCACTTTAAAGTAGATCCTGAAAACTTTATGAGTATCCCAATTTTGAACTCCCTTTTCCAAGACCCTACTTAGAATCTGTGAAGGTCGTGATTTCATACACTATATTTATAATACTATTACTAACTACAATAAGTAATACTGACTAACAGGTTTCTTTTCTTTTCTTTTCTTTTCTTTTCTTTTCTTTTCTTTTCTTTTCGTTTCTTTTTTAATTTTCTGTGGGGATGGGGATAAGCGGTCCTTTTCAGAATGTCAACAGTTAATAGTCTGAATGCCCAGTGATAGCTAATGAAAACCTCTTTGCCTAAAATGTTCACTTCAGAAACACCATTCTTCTCTGAAGTTTTTTCACCTACCACTCAGGAATCTCCCCAGTCACAGCAAAGAAGTGAATCTTGCATTGGCTCTGGTCTCTGATTTATCTTTATTGAACCCTTCTAATGTAAAGTTCACTTACTTTTAGGAAAAAAAGATACTTTTTAAGAAATTCTTTGGTTATCTTAACCAATTTGATTTTTTTTTTTTAATTCTTGGTGGAAACCTGCTTCGTTGCTCACAACCCTACTTTTATGTTTGTTTTTCCTCACCATCTTTTGTGAATCTATCAGAACAAGTTCATAGGAAGCAGGGTGGGTGGAGGCAATAAGAAATCTATCTTTGGCACAGCTCCAAAGGCCAGTGTGTTCAGATCTCCTCAGATCAGCATCACTGTAGCATTTTGCTTTGAATCCCATATCAGAATTAGGAGAATATTCCTCAAAGTTTTCTTGTTTAATTGGTGGGAGTCTGGTTCTGTGGGAGATGTCTTCTGCAGAATTCCTACCTCTTGAAATTCGCAGACTGTTGCATTTGGGATTTAAGACAACTAGCTCTTAGTTTGGGAGCCCAAGACATGAGGTCATAAATAAAACTTTGAGCCAACTACTGCCAAATTCTCAGAGATTTGATTCAGTTTAAGTGTGCACACCTTATGGCTAGACTTGTGCCATATATATATATATATATATATATATATATATGCATTTAAATCATATATTTACATTATACATTTACATCATACATTTATATTATAGTCTACATTTGTATGTGCTTAATTCCATATATCATTATTTCACCAAGGGTACTTTATGTTCCTAGTGCCTACTTTAAAGAATTTTTGATATTAACATTTTTCCCATTTGAAGATCATTTTAGACCAAAAAGGTAGTCAAATATCTAATTGTCATTGTATTTGCCTTGGTATGAAGAAGACTTAAAAAAAATGCAGATTCCAAAATTGATTTCTTAAGAGATTCATTGCCCCAAACAAATAAAAATGTTAAAAACCTATAGCTTTTATCTTACTATTTCTATTCCCCCCAACTTATGCTCCTTTATTTCTCTTTGCTCCTAATTTTCATTTTAACCTGCCTCTGTTCCCTCCTGGATGACCAGATAACCCCAAGTGTCCATTATCTATTGAAGCAAAACCCCACCAGAACAGGGAAAGTCCCCCAGAAAGTATTATAAGCCGTTGTCTCAACTAATAGCCCTTGTGAAAGACTTTCCAAAACGATATAAGATAGAAATTTAGAATAGCTCTAGGAATATAATACTAGGTATTCCAGTTATAGATCAATTAGTTTTTATGTCAATGGCGGCTTCAGATCCAAATAATCAACTAAGAAAGGCAAGAATAGGAATAACTTGATCATTTGTCAAAAGACCTCACATTGCATTGTGTAGAAAACCAGAAGAGTTTAGAAAAAATGTAGGTGTTAGACAAGGTTTTTGGAAGCCTATCCTTAAAGTCTTTACTGTGAAACTAGATTAGTCTATAATTCAGCTCCATAACTGAGAAGTCAAGTAAACTTTTTCTGTAAGGGGTCAGATAGTAAATAATTCAGGCTTTGTGTATCATATGTCTCTGTTAGATCTACTAAACTCTGTTGTAGAGAGAAAGCAGACACAAACAAAACGAATGGGCATGTCTGTATCTCAATAAAAAATTTCTGCCCAAAGAAAGTCAGCAAGTATAGTTGGAAGACTCCTATTCAAGCAAACAAAGGATGGACCCATTGGAGACTTAAGGGATAGACCAAGTAGACAGCAGCCAAAAGTATATCCATAAGAAGGTATTACCCACTCTCCCCTTACCTTTTATAAATGGTCTTTATACTACAACAGGGGATTTAATAGGCATGCAAACACCAGAATGGAAAATATTCCATTGCTAGATTTCTAACCCCTGGCTGAACATTTTGAAAACCTCAGAACAAAAGGAAAGCAAGACACAAAATAAATTGAGGGCCTTATAGGCAAAGTAATTGGATGTTTCTACTCTAGCCTTTGAACACCAGAGTGGGGAATCTCTTGTTAAAGACACTTGGATACTATAAACTAAAAGAATATTGAAAAAGCAGCTATCTTGCATTATCCAAAAAGCTGAAGAAAAAAAATGTATGAAAAATGAAGATCCTCCAAGTGGAGCACCCATTTTCCCATTTTATCTTAAATTGACAAGGAGCATTTTTCCCCTAAATATGAAAGGACAATCTTGTGAATTCTGACTGATGTAGGCACATTGAACATGAATCCCTTTCCATGGTCACACCTTCTTCCTTGGTGTCAACAAATTATTTCCCGTCATGAAAATATCCCTTATCTTTCTGTTCATCATTTAAATCCTTACCCAAAGAATATTCTTTCTCCTTTGTGACAATACAAAGGCTAATTTAATGGGAAAGGATCTACTATGTAACTGTGTAACGAAAATTACTATATTAAATATCCACTGATGAACCTCTTGCTTAAAATTCCTCAGGAGTCCCTATTCAAAATGGGATCCATGCTAATTGGGATATTGACTTACTGGTATCCTTGTTTCTAAATCATGCAGAAAAGAAAAATTTCAAGTAATTCCTTGGTTCTTATTCATAAAAGCTCTACTGATATTGGTAGAATTATTGGAGTTAAACCCATAAAGATTCTGATTATTCCAAACATGCACAATGTACTTTTAAACCACATAGCTTAATAGATAACAGACTCATCACACCTTGGATTGTTCTTATGATACTCCAATTCTTTTAGTCAAGAAACCAGTGAGTGTGGGTATAGATTTGTTTAGGACCTCAGGCCCATGGATAGAACAGTCATTTTCTCTTTCCCTTTAGTACCGAACCCAATTCTCTTGCCCTTTAGTACCAAAACCAAATGCTCTTTTCTTTTCAGTGCTTTATGAGGCTACATATTCTACAGTGTGTACATTCTGGCTTCATGAGTGTCTCTTAAATCAGTTATTCAGTATTGATTGCTTTTTTTTTTCTGGAAAAAAATTAAAAATATGTATCAGACAGTTCTGTTCCAGAGGGCTGCTGAAGAACCCTCCTAACTTATACAATCTCTATTACATATTAAGGGCCAAGACAATTTAATGTAAGTCAAAACATTAGGACATTTTGCTTTTATTTTAAATTAGATATATTGTCAAAACTACTTCCTTTGAGAGAGAAAAAGGTTTGTTTGTTGTTTGTTTGTTTGTTTGTTTATTGTCAATTCTTCCCGATCGAGGATGTAGACTAGCTGAGCATTATATTTCTTGGAAAGAATTTGTATAGTTGTAGAAGAGCTTGCTCACAGTAAATTGGGAATCCATACAGTGTCAGAAGGGAATGCAACCCTGGGCTTTTCTCCATATGACATGAGAAGAAACATCACAATGGAACATGGGGAAAGTGTGGGATTAAATTGCAGGTTTTCAGCAAATGTTGTGTGAGTATGAATAAACCAACTTGTGGAAGATGCCCTGCAGTCTAGGGAATGATTATGTCTGAGACACAGATCAGACGCTTTCGAAGCGGCAGGGGTAGGGGGAGAGAGGATTCTGATTTTACCTGAGAAAAATGCATGTTCCCCCCCTCAGTGATTCAGACTTCAGATGGAGGAAGCAGCAGGACTTGACTGAGGGAGGAAGGGATTTTCTCCTGTACTTGACAACAAAAGGCTGGTGACCTGGACCACATTGCTTTGTGGGGAACAATGGGTCCTTGACAATGTGGAGTTTAGCAATTGGTTCTGATATCAGTTATATCAGCTATATATGGTTGACAGCTCCAACAATAACTACTTTTTTATTCACTTAAGATGACATTTTATAATTTATTCCTAATTTTCTTGGCTGTTTGCTGGCTCATCTGTTTTTAAATTATAATTAATCTATTGCTGGCTGAGTGTTCAGGAATTAAGAGATGGAAGAAGTAGTTTATATCCAGTCTTGGAGAAAAACATCATGGAGCTAAATGGTGCAGACTTGACAATGTAAAACAGAGCAAGAAGTAATCAGCGGAATATGGGAATAGCTTTGGTGTAGAGTTCACTGCTGCTTAGTTAATGTGAATCAATAGGGATATGTTAAATAGATAAGCACCTTTTTTGGAATCCAAGCAATCACTGGAGATGGTAATTGGAAAAGATTGTACTTCTTGTGAAAGTGGATGGATGTTTGTCATTTGGTTGTTCCTTCTGTGTGCAAATTTAATATAGATAATTTATTATCTATGGAAGAAATGTAAACTGGTAATTCAGAAATATTTATGATATACCACTGAGAATTAGCTTTGATGTGAAAATTAAGAAACCGGTTTTTATTTGAACAGAACATATTCCTCCTCTGTCTTATCAGTGTAGTTGGCAAGATGGATGTTGAATGGCCCTGAATAGCATAATTATAGGTTTAATTTTGTAATTTTCACATAGTTTTGAATTAAATGAAGTGTTTAATGGCACATGGAATAATATACTCAGGCTTCTTCTTTGGGTATGTCTGATGTATTTTGCAAAAGATGTTGTAGCATAATTACATATTTTATAATGTATTTCCACTTTGTTTATGTATGCAATATATGCAGGTCTACATGTTGAAGCATTTACAACCTGACTATATAAGCACACCTTATATAAATGCACAAAACAGAATTCAATGATTAGGGCTTTAGGAATAAAATTATTTAAATAGAAATTCTCTCTGAAATACTATGTAAGTGAATTTCTGTCATAATGAACCACAATGATATACGTTTCTCAGTTTATTAGAATGTGTTGCAGTTTTTACTATACTTCAGAAATTTTTTATATGAAAAATTTCATCCTAATTATATTTTTAGTATTTATATTTCTTAGGTGATTTATTTGGTCTGTATTTCACTATATAATTTTTAGAATAAATTTTGGGCTTCTAAATGGCACTTAAATATTTTGACTGAGGAAAAGTAACCTGTGCTGTAATCAAAATGCTTTTACCTGATTTTCCAATTTCTATCATGTAAGTTTTCTTTTACTTTTCTTTCATGTGTATTAGTATTTCATTAAAAAAATCCTATAATTTTATAATGTTGAGCCACTCTATATGTGATCTACTCTTACTCCTAGGATATAGTTTTGTGGTATTCAGACTAAAAGCCTAGGATATATACCAAGGTCTTTCTTTGTAGGCAGTACCTTAAATTGAATATCTTTTCTCCAGATCTTTCAGTCTGCTAAAATCTCTGCTAGTTTTAATTTTCTCAGCTGCCATTTCGAGTAAAAAAAGACTTGAGGATTCAAAATGGTGCCAAATATTGAACTCAACTATCTGGAAACTTGGTCCTATAATTCTTTGATGCCGTAAAAGTTCTCCAATGTCTTCAAAAGAATTTTGTTTTAATATTTTGACTAGAATTTCTAATAGTTCTAAATGGAATGGTTAATCAGAAACAAACTGATGGTGGGAGGCTGCTCTTAAAACATCTCCCAGTAATTCACAACTTATGTTATTCTCAGCCTTGATTAATAGCCTCTCTTTATGGGTGGGTTAGACCTAGTAACTTCCTCCAAACAAATAGAATATATCAAAAGTGATAGGATGTAACTACTGAGATTAGGTCAGAGAAGACTCTGACTTCTCTCATGCCTATACCCTTGCTCTCTTGCTGACAGTCAATTTTATAGTCCGTATGCTTGGCCACTCTGATTAAACAAGCCACCATGTTAGAGACGCCCATGTGATAAGAAATTGAAGATGGACTTCAGCCAACAATCAGTGAGGAACTAAGGACTTTGGTCCAATGATCCATGAGGGTCAAAATTTCTTGTCAAAACCATGTGAATAAGCTTGAAAATGGATCTATCCCCAGTCAGAGATTGAAATGGCAGCAACTCTAGCCAATACCTGGATTTCATCCCATAAGAAGCACTAAAACAGAGGACCCAGATAAACCATACCAAATTTCTTACACACTAAAACTATAAGAACATACATATGTGATATTTTTAAACTGTTAAACCTGGGAAAATTTGCTATGCAGCAATGGATAACTAACTGGTGTACTAACTAATGGATAACTACCGATGTACAAATTTTAGAATAAAAACTTAGAGAATTTAATATTTTAGTATCTCTGTTAATTGGTTAAATTATGTTCAGTAGTCCCCTCCTCCATGTTTGAGTTATTCTGCACTTGAGGCTGTTTGATTGTAATGTAATTATTTAAGCATTGGTTGAATCTAATAGTCTTGGTTTACGCTCATCTCGTCCCCCAGATTGTTGTGGGCATTGTTCTGCTGTCTGGCACTTTGAAAGCTGCTAAGAAGAAATCTGAGGCCATACTTATTTTTGTCTCTACCAACCATAAAGTCATATAAAATCTTTTCTTTATCTGCATTATTAAAAACTTCTTACTTGAACTCTACAGGAAAAATCTTGCCATTGAAAATTCTATATCAATGTATTTGTTCATTTCTGCATTATGTTATTTATCCATGTATGTGTTTATGTATTTATACAAATGTTGAATGTTATTTTGAGCTGCATTTGCAGATCTCTTGTCATCCCAAGAAATTTCATATATGAGACCTTAGGATACTTTTCTTTTTGTAGAGTTCTTCCCACACTTATTTTTTTCCTTAAACTTATTGAGATTATTTTAAGCCTTTCAATCTCATTTATTTAATTTCCTATAATGATAGCGTTTTAGCTGTCAATGTGTTTTCTAACACCACCAATATCTCTTTCATGCCAATCAGTTGTTTATTATCTAATCTTTAACTCTTATTTAATTGAATTTGTTTAATTTAAAATATTTTCAGGTTTAAAGCATTTCCAAGAACTCTATTATCTTCCCTTTTTCCTCTAAACTACATTCCACACAGTCTTTTTATATGTCAGGCAACTTTAAAATTCTGTATTTGTCGTGCTTTATTTAAAAAAATCTTTATTATGCTTAGCATCGTCAAATTTCACCAAACTATTATTGGTGAACTAATTTTCCTTTTTTTTTTAGTTTATCATATTTAATTCAATTTGATTCTCCGTTACGTTTGAGATTTCTGTTCATTTTTCTGTAGCCTGAGGATGGTGAATAACTCAACTAAATTTGTGTCAATCTTTCTCGGAATGTTTTTTTTCTGTTCTTTCTGTGTCGATTTGTCAAATTCCCTGCACAAAGCACTTTTTTCCCATGTAACAGAGAACAGTTTGAATCCCTTTCTTCTAGCTTCAAATTGTTTTCAGTTTATATGAAGTTCTGATATTTTTGCTTTTTCGTAGAGAGTCCATGCCAAATTTTCACTTGCTCTGCTGTTGCTTTCCAGCAATTGTTGCTTCTACCTTGTTAACAAGAGCAAGAAAAGACATAAGAAAATGATCCCAGATGTCAGCAACAGATTTAGGGATAGTAGGGAATACTTGGAATCTTTTCAACTCTGCAGGAGATCCCATTTTAATGTCATGCATGTTAGCAGCCTTTTGTAATAGCCATTCAGGATTTCTTCCTTTTATCCTCTTACCATAGCTTTTTTTTTGTTTTTTAATCTACATCAACTTTATTGATTTTTTTGTTGGCTATTTTTTCCTTTACTTTTGTGTATCTTTGTTCATGTAACTTCACCTGGAAACGCATGCATCACTTTCAATATTAAGAAAAGAATAAAACAGGGGCGCCTGGGTGGCGCAGTCGGTTAAGCGTCCGACTTCAGCCAGGTCACGATCTTGCGGTCCGTGAGTTTGAGCCCCGCGTCGGGCTCTGGGCTGATGGCTCAGAGCCTGGAGCCTGTTTCCGATTCTGTGTCTCCCTCTCTCTCTGCCCTTCCCCCGTTCATGCTCTGTCTCTCTCTGTCCCAAAAATAAATAAACATTGAAAAAAAAAATTAAAAAAAAAAAAAAAGAAAAGAATAAAACAAAAAACATAACTAACCACAATACCTCTGTTAAGTACTAAATAAGAATAAATTGACTATTTTTAGTGAAAATGCAAAAAAGGAAGAATTGTAGTTCTTGTTATTGAGTTTACCTACCTATCCTAAGGATAGAATTTTCACAGAAGAACTAAAAGTAGATGCATTATTTTAAAATTATTGGGCATCCCATATAGTAGACTCTGTATTTAAATTTCAGTCATAATTCATAGGAGCTCTGGAACCTAAATACAATACACATTAATTAAAAGTTTTCGGGGTGCCTGGGTGGCTCAGTCGGTTAAGCATTTGGCTTTGGGGCAAGTCATGATCTCACCATTCGTGGGTTTGCTCCCCACTTTGGGCTCTGTGCTGACAGCTCAGAGCCTGGAGCCTGCTTCTGATTCTGTGCCTCCCTCTCTCTCTCTGTACCTCCCCCACCCATGCTCTGTCTCTCTCTCTCTCAAAAATAAACATTAAAAAATTAAAAAAATAAATTAAGTAAAATAAGATTTTCCAATTGCTGTTATTATTAATATATGAATACATGATGCATATATAAATAATTAATTTGACATATAAATTTTCATTCCAGAGCATAACTGTACAATTTATCCTATTAAACTTTGGTGATTGATTACTATAATTAGATCGGAGTTCAACAGAAGCTACTTGAACAAATTGTAGAAGAAAAGAAAATCATAAATCAGAATTAACTTGAAAGAAAATTAAAATAAAATCTTTTAATTCAAATTTTTTAATTGATTGAGTTGTCTCATTTGGCATCATTGGATTCTTTCTCATTAATTAGGAAAGCTCAAACATCCAATAAAAAGGGCCAATGAAACTTCAAACAGTTAATAACAGGACTTATTCAAATAGCAACTTGCAAGAGTTATTTTTAGATCAAAACACATTGACCAATGTCCCATGCTCATTTTCATAACAAAATGAAAAACAGAAGTCGATAATGATAACTCAGTATCTTCTAAGTACTCCTAGATAGATTAAATAATGTTTGTTTGTACATGCAACATATTTACATTTTAATTGTTTAAAATTGAAAATTTAAGTGTGCTACAGATATTCTTTCAGTTAGAATATTCAATAATATAATATGTAATTGGTCAAGTATTGCAGATAAACTGAACTGGGAGCATTTGGAAGATTATTATTTTTTTTGTAGTTTCAAGTTTTTATTTAATTCCAGGTAGTTAACATATAGTGTAATATTAGTTTCAAGTGTAGAATTTAGTGACTCATTACTTACATACAACACCCAGTGGGAGCATTTGGAATTTGAGCACCATGACCTATTGACTTTATAGCTTTGGTAAGAAGCTGATTCTCTGGCAAATGTAGTAGATATTTAATAAATGTTTCACAATGAATACTAGTTAATGACTTATTTCTAAGTAACAGAGTAATAAAAGTGAGAAATTTAGTAATAATAGATGTCAGAGCTATGCATTGAGCATTTATTATGTTCTGAATTCTTGGCTAAAGACTATAAATATAAATATCCTTATTTATTCTATCATTTATGATTTACATTCTTTCATCAACCCTGAAAGAGGTTTTTTTTAATTTATTTTTTATTTTTTAAATTTTTTTTAAGTTTATTTATTTTTGAGACAGAGAGAGACAGAGCATGAACGGGGGAAGGGCAGGGAGAGAGGGAGACACAGAATCGGAAGCAGGCTCCAGGCTCTGAGCCATCAGCCCAGAGCCCGACGCGGGGCTCGAACTCAGGGACCGCGAGATTGTGACCTGAGCTGAAGTCGGACGCTCAACCGACTGAGCCACCCAGGCGCCCCCGAAAAAGGTTTTTAAATATATTCATATTTCTAATGAGGAAACTGAGACTCCAGGAGGTTAAGGAGCTCACACATAATCACATGTTTGTACATATCAGAATCAGGACTCTAACTCAGATCTATTTGGCTCAAAAATGTATATTCTTTTTGTGTGCCATGTTGGATTGATTTTCAATTGCTATTTGCTGTTTTCTGGAATAATTAGTTGAACTCCTTTATTCTTAGTGTTATACTTATTAGTCAATGTTGTTATTTTAATTTTTTTAAGTTTTTATTTATTTATTTTGAGAGAGTGAAAGAGAGCGTGAGTTAAGGAGGGCCAGAGATAGAGGAGAGAGAAAATCCCAGGCAGGTTCCATGCTGTCAGTGCAGAGCCCTACATGGGGCTCGATCCTATGAATCATGAGATTATGACCTGAACCAAAATCAAGTATTGATGCCTAACTCACTGAGCCACCCAGGTGCCCCTGTTATTCTTAATTTTTAAGATGTATATTATCTGAAAATTATGATAACATGTAATCAAATTTCCGGTAGAGTTAAAATATAAACCCATGCACATACCTGTATATATATATATATATATATATGGAGAGAGAGAGAGAGAGAGTCCATATATATATATATGGACATATATATATATGGACATATATATATATATGGATATATATATATATATATATATATATATGGATATATATACTGTCTTATGTATATACATACTGTTGGGTACTTTGAGTAAATCTTCAATTTCGTTCCAGACACTGAGTTACATGATTATCACTCTAGTTAGATTGGAATTTAGATATAAAGTGAAATTCAACTCTGTGGTTCAATCTCAAAGACATAATAGTACTACAACATACCATATTAAAAATGCTGCTGTCTGAATTTTAGGCAATTCATCTTGCATGAATTTGCTTATTGAACAAATGCCTAGATAAATAAAACAAAAAACAAAAAACTGAAAGTTTTCACATTAACAAAAATCTTCATGCTGGCCTTTAAACTCAAATTCTTGATAGATTTTTCAATACCTTAACACGAAAGAGGTCCATACGTTGATTTATACATATACATTTTAACATATTATATATGTATTTGTGTGTGTGTGTATATATGTACACACATATATACACATATTTCATTTGTTTTTAAAGTCTGTTTTTTTTTATTTTCTATTAAAAGGTAAGGTCTATTGAATGGTCATGAACATAATAACTTGTATGGAGATCCATCCTACCTCATTTCATCTTCAGGAAAGCATGTCTGAAAACAAATTAAACCTGAGAGCTACATGCTTGTATCATACCCAGAAACAGAACATTATTTTTATGTGAAATATATATTTAATTCCAAAATATGTATTTTGAAAAATAATAAAATAAAGTATCAAAAGTTGATATTTAATTTATCATATATTTATTGAACACATAAAATACAACATTCACATAGTGCTAAGTGCTGTATATTTACTAATAACAAACTGTCTTGCATGCCTATATTCTAGTGGGAAATGATAGTCTTTTTGCAAGCTGGATTAAAGAAAATTTATGAGCAATAGAATTGATAATATTTGTTCAAACCAGAAAGGAGACTCATTTACAAACATTCTTTGTATCTTCTTGGTCATGATGAAATTGACCTGTAGTTAAAAAAAAACATATCCACCATTTTAAATATTTGCTATTTCCATATAATGCCGGTGGAAAACCCTTCAACTGTAACTGTTACTGAAATAAGTGATTCACCTTTTGTACAATAAGAAGAGTAGAGGATGGCCATAAAAACAAGTGTCTTCCCATGTTAACAAATTGGAAAGACTGATGACATATTTTTGTACAGGAAAATACAATACCTATAAAGCAATTGTATGTATATATAAAACTAATAACAAAATCACATTTACAGTTTTAATGAAAGATCAGTGAGGAATGGGGTAAGTTTTGGGTAAATACGTAGGCCAGAACTCCCTGCCTCTTTCTCATAAGGTTTTAGTGGCATGTTTGTGCTGAGATATAATATTTCTATATCCACAACACTGTTAAGTACTGCCTGAAATCCTTCCGTTTTCATCAGGATTGATTTTCCTGATATTCACTTCCCTTTGGTTGGCCATCCATCTGTAGATACATTCAAACTAGTGCAGAGTTACCTTCTTCCTTTTACTTAAAAACAATTACATTGTTTCTTATCTGTAGCTATTCCAGGAATATTCATGAAAGTTTGAGACAATAAAACACCCATAATGTTAGAAAACTTTTCTAAGAATGGAATGTAAAAGATGTTTGTTTATCTGTTTTAATGTTATGAGTACTTCTGAATAATCAAATTGAATAATAATAGATATAACTTACAGCTTTATTTTTTTTTCTGTAGGTAATGATGTAATATTAGATTATAATTTTTGAGGCATTTTGAAACAAAGGTATAAATACATTTTAAATATAGATTGCTGGATCATTAAAAATTTCTAGTGATCTATATTTCAAATGATAAAATAATACATGATAAAATTGTAATATGTAATGAATTGTATGTCACTGACAGCCTTGTGTTAATGTCCTTTCTGAATACTACTTGCCTGGTGTTGTCAAAGTCCAGGCCAGTGGTTACTTCTTGAACAACTTCATATAAATGTAGACTTGACATTTCTTACTCTTGTCATGCAGTTCTGTTTTGTTAAGATATTTTATCATATTATGGTGAAAGTCATATTTTAATTGTTGGAGTACAGGGCTGATAATATATCATGTAGCCTAAAATAGAGAGACTAATCAAACTGCTTTCTGAACGAAGAGCAGTGATCAGATCTGATAACACCTTGTTGTTGTTGTTTTTTAATGTCCTTAATTAATTAAAATTTTTGACAAAAACCTTAGAAGTCCAAGGAAAATTGGGGCTCCTGGGTGACTCCGTCAGTTAAGCATCCGACTTCGGCTCAGGTCATGATCTCAACGGTTCATGGGTTTGAGCCCCACATCAGGCTCGGTGCTGACAGCTTGGAGCCTGGAGCCTGCTTCGGATTCTATGTCTCCCTCTCTCTCTTCCCCTCCCTCACTCATGCTCTATCTCTCAAAAATAAATAAACATTAAAAAAAAATTGAAGTCCAAGAAAAATGAATGCATATAAAACAAATTTTGTTAGTACCCTATTGCATAATGAGCACATTCTTTTCACAGACGAATTTGTTAGAAATTATTAAATAATAGAATATCAGAGTTAAAAAATCATATTTTTGTTTCTTCTTTATCTGAATTTCCATCTAAGATAATGACAAGTAAGAATCAAGTTCACGCACCTTGACACTAATTGTATATTTGCTGTGTTATCACACATTATAAAAATTATCATAAAATAATCACAAAAATAATTTAATTCCTTGATGATTGTATATAATTTCTTAGAAAAATATATTTTGAATAAAATAAATAATATTGATTTAAAATTTTCTTTGTGTTGTGCAGGTGAAATGATCAAAGCAAAGGAAATACCTTTTTCCCATTTCCTATAAACTTCCTTTTTAGAATAAGTAAATGATCTGCTTCGACACTGTCTTAAGAGGTGGGCTGAATCTCACAGAAAATAGAATAAAGAAGGCAACATAATCAACTGGACAGTAAAGTGTGAATAGCATTCCAAAACTGTTCATTTTTTTTAAACTGAAAGACTGTAAAGGCTTCCACAAAAGCACCAAAATGTTTGTTCCTCATATTCCACTCCACATCAAACCCCGATTTCATTCATCATTCTCTTTGTCCACTATTCCTCAGCCAGCTGCTGTTTCACTCAGAAGCAGATTTCTAGGTCTGTAACTTTCAGATATCCAGCCAGCTCTGTAATGTAATATTTTCATCAGCACAAGGATGTCAACTCTTGACTTTGTTTGTTCTTTCCCCTTTTATCATCAGTAGAGCTCAGATGCTGACTTTACTAGCATAAATGCATATACCATGTGTTTAGTACTGATAATGACTATCAATGTTTAATTGTATTTTAAATTCATATGGAAATAAATAATTAATGAATTCTGATCAGCATGCTGTGTGGAATCTGTAACAACTTGGTGCTGACAATGTTGTTGAATTTCATGACAAAGTTACCAGATTGAAAATCAGTCATGCATGCCCAGAAAATCTATACAGCCCTTCCCACAGCACAAAAGAGGTTAGTCATTTTTTCCCCCTGATTTAACAATTATTTTTTATGTTTCAATAGTTTTTTTCAGTTTTATTGAAAAATAATTGATATATATCATGTTGTATGTTTAAAGCATACAGTATGATGGTTTCATCTACATGTATTGTGAAATGATTACCACAGTAGGGTCAGCTAACATCTATTTTCTCATATAGACATAATAAAAAGAAGAGAAAAAGGGAAGAAAAAAGGAAAAAATTCTCCATGTGATGAGAATTTTTAGAATTTACTCTCTTAACTTTTCTATATATCCTACAGCAGTGATAGCAATTTTCATTGTGTTGCTCATTATATCTCTAGTACTTACTTACAACTGGAAGTTTGTACTTTTTGACCAACCTACTCCAGTTTGCCTTCCCCACCCTCCACCTTTGACAACCACAAGTCTGATCTCTCTATGAGTTTCAGGATGGTTGTTGTCAGATTCCACATATAAATGAGATCATATGTTATTTTTCTTTCTCTGACTTTTTCACTTAACATAATGTCCTCAATTCCTTAGTGTAATGTCCATCCATGTTGTCATATATGGTAAGATTTTCTCATTTTTTTTATGGCTGAGTAATAGTCCATTGTATATATACAACTTTATTCATTCAGTCATTGGTGAGCACTTAGGTTGTTTCCATGTCTTCACTTTTGTAAATAATGCTGCTATAAACATGGGGGTGCATAGATTTTTTTTTTATTTCAAGCTTTTATTCAAATTCTAGTTAGTTGACATATATAGTAAAATTGGTTTCAGGTACAGAATTTTGTGATTCATCACTTACATATAACTTACCTATAACAAATACCCAGTGCCCTTCACAACTGCCCTCCTTAATATGTGTCACCCATGTAGCCCATCCCCCACCCACCTCTCCAGCAACCCTGTTTGTTCTCTATAGTTAAGAGTCTTTTATGGCTGACTTCCCTTTCTCTTTTCTTGTTTTTCTTCTTCCCCTATGTTCATCTGTTTTGTTTCTTAAATTCCATATATATATATGAGTGAAACCATATATTTGTCTTTTTCTGACTGACTTATTTTGCTTAGCATAAGGCACTCATGGATTAGAAGAACAAATATGGTTAAAATGCCTATACTACTCAAAGCAGTTGACACATTTAAATGCAATCCTTATCAAAATAACACCACCAATTTTCACAGAGCTAGAATAATCAATCCTAAAATTTGTATGGAAGCACAAAAGAACTGTAAATAGCCAAAGCAATCTTGAAAAAGAAAAGCAAACCTGGAGGCATCATGATTCCAGACTTTGAGCTATATTACAAAGCTATAGTCATCAAGACAGTATGGTACTGGCATATCTTTTTGAGTTAGGTTTTTTTTTTTTTCATTTGGATATATTCCCAAAAGTGGAATTGATGTCTCATATGGTAGTTCTCTTTTGATATTTAAGGATCCTCCATAGTGTTTCCCATAGTGACTGCATCAGTTTACATTCCCACCCAAAGTGCACAAGGGTTCCCATTTCTCCACATCCATGTCAGCATTTGTTATCTCTTGTCTTTTTGATGACTGATATTTTAACAGGAATGAGGTGATACCTCCTTTGGTTTTAATTTTCGTTTCCATAATGACTAGTGAGGTTGAGCATCTTTTCATGTGTCAGTTGGCGTTTCATATATCTTCTTTGGAGAAATGTCTGTTTAGGCCCCTTGCCCATTTTTTAAATAGGTTATTATTTTTTTCTATTGAGTTTTATGAGCTCTTTATATTTTGGATATTAATCCTTTATCAGATATGTGGTTTGCAAATATTTTTTTCACATTCTGTAGGTTGTCATTTGAGTTTGCTCATGGTTTCTTTTGCTGTGCAGAAGCTTTTTTGTTTGAGGTAGTCCCACTTATTTTATTTTATATTTAATTTAATTTATTTATTTTGTTGCTTGTGTCATATCCAAAAAATCATTACCAAGACCCAACTGAGGAGGTTTACTCCTATGTTTTCGTCTAGGTTTTTCATGGTTTCATATCTCACATTTAAGTTTTTAATTCATTTTGGGTTAATTTTTGTGGTGTAAGATATGGGTCCAGTTTTATTATTTTACATATGACTATCCAATTATCCCAGCAACATTTATTGAAGATACTGTCTTTTCTCCATTGAGTATACTTAGCTACCTTGTCAAATATTAGTTGATTATACATGCGTGGATTTGTTTCTAGGCTTTCAATTCTCTTTTATTGGTCAATTTGTCTGTTTTTATGCCAGTTCTATACTGTTTTTATAACTATAGCTTTATAGTATGACTTGGAATCAGGACATATAATGCCTCCTGCTTTGTTTTTTTTAAGGATTTCTTTGGCTATTCAGGATCTCTTGTGGTTCCATATAAATTTTAGGAGTATTTTTCTATTTCTATAAATATAGATTCCAAGAATTTCACCAAATCTATATGTGGCTTTTGGTAGTATTGACTTTCTAACAATATCAATCTTCCAATTCATAAACCTAAGATACTGTCCCATTTATTTGTATCTTAATTGGTTTCATTCATTAGTGTCTTTTAGTTTTAAGAGTAGAGATCTTTCATCTCCTTCATTAAATTTACTCTTAAGTATTTTATTGTTTTTGATGCTATTATAAATGGATCATTTTCTCTATTTCTCCTCCAGAAAATGTGCTAATAGTGAGTAAGAAGAACATTGTTTTGTGGCATTTTTATATGTTAATTTTGTATCCTGAAACTTTCCTGAATTCATTGATTAGATCTAGCAGTTTGTTGGTTGAGTCTTTAGGATTTTCTATACAGAAAGTCATGTCATCTGCGAGTAGAAACATTTTTATGTTTTTCTTTCCTATTCTGACACCTTTTGCATGCTCCCCATCAGGGAATCGAACCCTGGTCTCCCAGGGTGACAGGTGGGGATACTCACGACCATACTAACAAGGACCAGTTCTGGCACCTTTTATTTCTTTATCTTGCCTGATTGCTCTAGGTAGAATCTTCAGTACTATATTTAAATAGGAGTGGTGAGAGTAAGCTCCCTTGTCTTGTTCTCCATTGTAGAGGAAAAGCTTTCCAACTTTTCACTATTGAGTATGTTAGCTGAGGTCTTGTCATATGTGGTCTTTATTATGTTGAGATATCTTTCTTCTATGCCTAATTTATTAAGAGTTTTTATCATGAATGGATGTTGAGAATGCTTTTTCCACACCTATTGAGATAATCATGTGATTTTTGTTCATTCTACTAATGTGAGGTATTATGATTGATTTTAATTAGAACCATCCTTACATCCCAGGGGAAAATTTCACTTGATCATAGTGAATGATCCTTTTCGTGTGCCACTGAATTGGTTTGCTATTTTATTAAGATTTTTGCGTCTATATTTGTCAATAGTATCTTTTTCTTGTTTTGGTGTCATAATAATTCTGGTCTCATAATGAGTTTGGGAGTTGCCCTTCCTCTTCAATTTTTATGGGGAGTTTGAGAAGGACTGTTTTTTGTTTGGTTGGTTGGTTTTGTTTTGTTTTGTTTTTGGTAAACTTCACCAGAGAAACCATCTGGTCCTGTGCATTGGAAAATTTTAATTTCTTATTCAATCTCTTTGTTAGTAATTCTCTATTTGGATCTTCTATTTCTTCCTGATTAAATATTGGTAAATTGTATGTTTCTAAGAAAACTTCCATTTTTTTCTGGGCTGTCCAGTTTATAGCCATTTAGTTGTTATTGGAAACATACTATGATCCTTTGAAATTCTTTGTTAACAGTTGTAAGGTCTCCTTTTTTATTTATAATTTTATTAATTTGGATCCTTTCTCTTTTTACCTCGGTTAGTCTGGATAAGTTTGTTAACATTGTTTATCTTTTCAAAGAACCAACTCTTAGACTGCTAATCTTTTCTATTGTTTTTCTTTTCTCTATTTCATTTATTTTTCTCTAATCTTTATTATTTTCTTTCTTCTGCTATCTTTGGACTCAGTTTGCTCTTCCTTTTCTAGTTCCTTAAGGTGTAGAGTTAGGTTGTTTATTTTGGATCTTTCTTGCTTCTTAATATCAGTATTTACATCTATTAACTTTCATTTAGGAATTGCTTTTGCCCATAAGTTCTGGTATGTTACATTCCCATTTTCATTTGTCTCAAGAATCTTTTTTTGCTTCCTTTTTAATTTCTTCTTTGATCCATTAGTTTTGTAGGAGAATGTTGTCTCATTTTCATGTGTTTGTGAATTTTCCAGTTTCCCTTTTGTTGATTTCCAGTTTCATGCCGTTGTGATCAGCAAAGATACTTGGTATGGTTTTGGTCTTCTTGAATTTGCTACAACTACTTTTGTGGCCTAACACATGGTCTATCCTATAAAAATGTTCTATGTGCTCTTGTTGGATAGAATATTCTGTATATGTCACTTAGGTCCATTTGGTGTATGATGTTCTTCAAATCTGCTGATTTCGTATTGATTCTTTGTCTAGTTGATCTATCCATTGTTGAGAATGGGGCATTAAAGTCTCACCAACTGTTATTGTATTACTGTTTATTTTTCCTCAGCGCTGTTAATTTTTGTTTTATAGATTTAGGTACTCTGATGATAGGTTCATAAATATGTCTTCCTGATGTGTTGAACCCCTTTATAGTTATATAATTACATCTTTTGTCTCTTTTTATCATTTTTATTTTAAAGCCTGTTTTGTCTATTTATTATAAGCTATCCCTGCTTTTTTTGGTCACCAGTTGCTTTAAATGTCTTTTTCCATCCCTTCAGGCTATGTGTGTCTTTAAGGCTAAAAGTCGGTCTCTTGTAGGCAGCATATTGTTGGAACCTGTTTTTTATCCTTTCAGTGATTTTTAGTCTTTTAATTGGAGAATTTAATTTGCTTATATTGACAAGTAAGATCTTTCTGTTTCCATATTGTTCATTGTTTTCTGTTTGTTTGTTTGTTTGTTTTTTGTAGATCCATTGTTCCTTGTTTCTCCTCCTGTTGCTTTTTTGTGTTTTGATATCTTTTGGTATCAGCATGCTGTGACTTCTTTATTGTGTTATTTTCCAGTGGTTACCATGAGGCTTACATAAAATATCTTAAACTTATAACACACTAAATGGATAACAACTTCCACAGAACTCACAAACTTTACATTTTCATTTCTTCTTACCCCCTCACATTTTAGGTTATTGTTGTTACAATTTAAATTTATATGTATGTTTGTGAAACCAGTAATGGATTATTGTAGTTGTGTTTATCTTTGCTATGTTCTTTTAGCTCTTACTGAGTGAATGGTGCACCACGATTATCATAATGCATAATCTAACTATGACTATGTATTTACCATTACCAGTGAGATTTATACTACCTTTTATGTTTTTATGATGATAATTAGCATTCTTTTACTTCCACTCAAAGAACTCTCTTTAAGAGCACCTGGGTGAGTTGTTGGTTGAGCATCCAACTCTTGATTTTGGCTCAGGTCATGATTGTGGGATCAAGAAGTGACATTCCACCAAGAAGCCTGGAGGCAGAAAAAAAAGGTCTGCTGGTCCTGAAGCCTATAGCTCAGAAAAGATGAGCAGAGGCAGATTTTTTTTTTTTTTCCTACCAACAGGTGGAAATGGGTAGTCCATGTCGGGCCAGAGAAGATAGGGAAATTCCCCAAAACAAAAGGAGTATCAGCAGCTGCTTGGGAATATTCCTTAAGGCCCCCATCCTGAGGTAGACTAACCAGAGACAGTTGGTTCTAATTATCATCTGCATCTTGTGGGAGCCTGCCAAATGTCTTGTCTCCCATCTCCACCATGGGCATCAGGAGGAGGAGGGTGAGCCCAGAAGGCATTGAAGTAAGTTCTGTTCTCTGTTCTGCAAGAGATGTTTGAAAATAAAATGTCCAAAAAATGGGGACCTGAGAATTGATGCCAGAGTGTCAGAAATGGAAGCAGGTAGAGGGCCGCCCTCCAGTGTAGTTGGGAAACCTATGAGGAGGACCCTTTGGGAGTCATCCAGATCTCTCCTAGGAGGATATCTGAGGTATCAATACTGGGCTTTTCCACTCATTTCCCAAAGGGAGAGACTGGCCAAGACAAAAAGAGGAGAATTCCACCGGATACCCAAACTGGTGGTTAGGGATCAGGTTCTGCTGACAGCCTTCAAGCATCTACCAAAGAGTAGCCTTGGTCAGGACCCATCAATTGCTGTTTGGCCTCCCCTGAGTCCCGCGCATCCAGGGGTTTTTCTCGAAAGGAAACTGGGACTCCACCACACCAACATCCCTAACTACTTTTGGGGGATCAGCTGAAAAGACTAAGGGAGCCTGTCACCTGAGACTTGAGAATGGCAGCTGTGCTATTAACTCTTAACTGGCTGACCGGTGCCCATTGTTTCCTTTGAGAGTTTTATTTAGGATAGAAAGAAGAGAGAGAGTACCAACTACTCTTTACTTATGATTAGAAGATGATTATCCCAGAGGAGCTTCCAAAGAAATGTTGCAGGATATTTTACCACAATGCCCAGGATTCATTGTCTCGCCACTTTGAAGAATTAAGAGGTGGACACGGAATAAGCAGGTAAAAGTTTATTAGAATATAAGATTAGAAAGGAAAAATAGTAGGAAGATTCTCTTTACAGAGAGGGGACATTTGAAAGTGAACGCCTGAAGACTATAGGCAAGGGTCCTTGTTTTATAAGGTTCTGGTCATCCCTCCCCCTTCCCTTCCTCCTTGTTCCTTCTTAGGTTCTACCCTTATTGGCTTGATAGCTCTAGGTGCTGGGTTGTCCATTCCTGAATGGCTCATTTCCATCATATCAGGGATGGTCTATGGCCATATTTAGGTCTTTTGTTAAATTCCTGAGGGGAAACCTGAAGGGGATTAGGTCTGTTACATTCTTCAGAGGAACTTTATGCCTGAGGGGGTTTGCTGTGGTCGACACACCCAAGCATTGTTCCAAAACAGGTGTTCTTCCCAAACCAGGGACCTCAAGCCCTAATCTTTCCCTCTCTGCCTATTTAATCTTATCTTCTACTATCATAATATTAGAGTAGGAAGTCCCACAAAGTGACCCTAATGGTGGGGTGCTGATTGTTCCCCCTTAGTTCCCTTTTGCTACTGAAGGATCTAGAGGCTCAGGGGAGATCTCTTCATGTGGTGCTGTGCTGGCTTGGGGGAAGGGCAATGAAGTCCATGTGTAGGTGCTGGCCTCTCTTCCCCTCTACTACAGGCTGTTTGGGTCTTTAATATAGAGTGGGGCATGTCGGCCTCACTCCCAAGTTCTAAGATTCTCTCAGTAGTGTCTTCTTTGTGAATAGCTGCTAGTCTTCTTGTAAGGATCAGCAAAATCGGGAACAATCTATTTTACCCTGTTGATGCAGTCACTCCCACCACTTTTAACATTTGCATATGATTGTTCAGTGCTGATTTAGCTTCCTGGCTTTGGGCAAGTCACTTATCTTTTCTGGAAACTCGGTTTTCTCTTTTCAAAAAATTACATAAAAGGATTAGACTATGCTTTCTCTAAAGTTTCTTCCAAACTTATACTATTTCTATGACAGGATAAAGAAATCTTTCAGAAAGATACTATAAGATAGACAAAAATAGATATACTTTACACATGTCAATATTTGTCAGGAATGTGTACTTATCTTAAGTGTTTACAAGCCAATTTGTATAAGTGATACTTTTGAGGATTACAAATAACAATCATGGAGAGGTTTATGCACAGCACAATGTGCTATGATAAAATATTTATTTTTATTATTGACAGGTATATTTTCACTAAAGTACAGTGAGAAAATTTGTTCTGTCTTTAAAAATTGCTGTTTCTTCAAAACTTCGTTTTAATTGAAAAATAATTGACTTCAAAAAATTCTGTTATCTTATTGCTGCTAATTAAGTTTTAAGATTTGATTTATCTCTGATATTAAAGGGTAGAAAATTTAATAATCTACAGGAACTGTACTTTAATTTTTCATGTCTGTAATGCAATTAATAAAATTAAATGTTGCCATTCCATGATGATTCCTTTTAAAAAAACCACATTTTTGAGTTTATGTATTTGTGTTTTTCAAATACTTTATACATTTATTCAAAACTGATCAAATATATAAACTATCTTCTTAAATTAACAATATCACAATTATTTTAATAATGGTTGACCCTAATAAAATCATACATTCTAAATTTTAAGATAAACATTGATAAAACATTTTTAATCAGTGAATGCTCACTTATCATCTATATGACCTCTTACTAAGAAAAAAAAATACTTTCTTACTTAGCAAAGTATTCAAAAGTAATATACAATGATTTTATTTTCAGATTTGGATGATAAAATTCTAGTCAAATTTTTATTGAAATATAACATTTATTTATTAATTTATGAATTTATCTTTTTTAAAATGTGAGTATAGTTGACACACAATGTTATGTTAGTTTCACATGTACAACATATTGATTCAACAGGTTTATACAGGTATATTTACCACAGGTATAGCTACCATTTGTTGAATTTGTGTATCTTTATTCATGATTTACATACCTACCCTTAATAGTTTCCTGTTTTTCTTTATTTGTTTTAAATATGCATGTCATATCAAACTGAGAAGCTGAGTAAATCCCATCATATCCTTTCTGTTATCATGGACTGTCAACATCAGATAAACAATGCTAATCACTTTTGATGTAAGTTCATGGAAACTTTCAGCCCTCATTGTTAGAGATCATTTAAGTCAACTGTTGTTAAGACATTAATACACATTCACACCAATTTTTCTAAGTATTTTCTAATCTCGAACATTTTATCCCATCCAGTTTGCTAATTTATATCAATCACTGTATGTAGTACTTGACTGATGTCAAAATCTTCTGATATAATTTCTTTTTTTTAAGTTAATTAATTACTTAATTTTTTTTAACTTTTTAAAAGTCTATTTATTTATTTTGAGAGAGAGAGAGAGAGAGAGAGAGAGAGCCAGCAGAGGAGGGGCAGAGAGAGAAGGAGAGAGAGAATCCCAAACAGGCTCTGTGCCATCAGTGAAGAGACCTACATGGGGCTCAAACTCATGAACCGTGAGATCATGACCTGAGCCAAAGTCAAAAGTCCGACACTTAACCAACTGAGCCACCCAGCTGCCCCCTGATACAATTTCTTAATGTGATTCCAAGAAATCAACCTAATTATTCCAATAGATTTGAAAGATAGATCTTTACCTGGAGAATATTTGAAAACTTCATGACCTTTAGATTTTCATAGCACAGCCTTATCCTTATTCTTTCTGCAGTCTTCTATTATTCCATATTTCCTAAAATGTCGTCCCACTTAAGAAGGATCTGTATTCTTTTGCTAGACACAGTCTTCCATTTATGTTTATTAAGTCAAGTTGGTTGATAGTATTGTTTAAATACTTCATACCTTTATTTATTTTGTATTTACTTTATGAATTCATTGCAGAGAGAATTAAAATCTGTCAATTTTGTTTTATATACTCAAAAGCTTTGTTATTGGGTGCATACACATATAGTATTTTGTATTTTTTTGATCAGTTTATCTTTTACATCATGTTTTTTTTCTTTTTAATTCCCAGTAATTTATTTTGTCTTGAGATCTATTTTCTCTAATATCAGCATTGCAATGCCAGTATTTGTCCTGATAATTTTTATATGTAAATCTTTTTCTGTTTTTAATCTTAACCTGTTGTGGTGGTTAGGAGTCAATTGTGGTTTTTTTTTTTTTTTTTTTTTCTTTCTTTTTTTCCTTTCTCTCTCTCTCTTTTGTAAATAATACTTAACAGACTAAAATCTGCTCTTGGGTTTTTTTGTTTGTTTGTTTGTTTACTTACACTCAATGTAGTCATTGATATGTTTTGATTTAAGTCCACTTGTTATTTGATTCCTTTTTTTTTAATGTTTATTTATTTCATTTATTTTTTTTTAATTTTTATTTATTTTGAGAGAGAGAGAGAGCATGAGTCAGGTAGGGGCAGAGAGAGAGAGAGAGAGAGAGAGAGAGAATCCCAAGCAGTTTCCAGGCTGTCAGTGTAGAGCCCGATGCAGGGCTGAATCCCACAAGAAGATCCAGAGATCATGAGATCATGACCTGAGCAGAAATCAAGATGCTTAACCAACTGAGTCACCCAGGTGCCCCGTTTTTATTTGATTTCTATGTTTCCCATTTGCTCTTAGTTTCTTCATTACTTCTTTCCTGTTTTTTTTTTTTAAGTTGAATCAAATATTGTTTATTTTTATATCTTTTCTAAGGACTAGCTTTTCTAATGACTTAAAAAAAAAAAGTTTACTTATTTATTTTGAGAGAGGGAGAGGAGCAGAAAGAGAGGGAGGGGGATAACCCCAAGCAGGCTCCATGCTGTCAGGGCAGCGCCTGAATGTGGGGCTGGATCTCAGGAAACATGAGATCATCGTCCAAGCCGAAATCGAGTTGGACACTCAACCGACTGAGCCACCCAGATGCCCCTCAAATGCCTTTTCAATTTAAGCCTCTTTGTATTATTTTTATGATAGTTCCTTTAGGGATTTCAACATATTCTATAATTATTAGATCTATGTTCAAAAGAATTCTATTGCTTCATGGTTGTTTTAAGAATTTTATGATGACAATCTATCACTGACTACTGCCTTTCGACACTTTATATTCTTATTTTTGTATTTTTTAGTTCTACAAATGCTATAAAATGCACATTTAGTTGCTTTCAACAACTAATAGTATTTAAGGAGTTTTAATTATATATAGAGAGATCAGGGTTTCTGAACTCCAGCACCATTGACACTATGGCCTGGAAGACTTTTGGTTGAAGAAAGGGCTATCCTGTAAATTGTAGGATGGTTAGCATCATCCCTGTTCTCTACTTGCAATATGCCAGCAGCACCTGCCTACCCTGACTCAGCTATGAAAATTAAAAAAATAAATAAATGTTTCTAGACATCCAAAAGTTCTCTAGGGGCAGGAAGACAAAATTGTACTCATCCTTGGTTGACAACTACTAATAAAGAACACAAATTACTGAAATTTATTAACTTATTTACTTTTTCTGGGGTTTATTCCTTGCTTTCTGTTTGATTTGTTTCTAAAGTTTATAGAACTTTGTGAAAGCAGTTCTTATGCCAGTGTGCTAGAGATGTTTTCTTTCAGTTTTGTCTCTCTGAAAATGTCTTTACTAATAGGTTGTATATTGTAGGTTGACAGTTCTTTTTTGCCACTAACAAAAAAAGAAAATGGGCATAAAATGTCACATAGGGGGATATCACATTCCTGTAACCAATGGAGCAGTGGTTTGTTAAAAATTGCAATATGTGAAGGGCACCTGGGTGGCTCAGTTGGTTAAGCGTCCAACTTTGGCTCAGGTCAGGATCCCAAAGTTCGTGAATTTGAGCCCCGCCCTGAAACCTGCATCACATTGGGCTGTCAATTCAGAGCCTGCTTTGCATCCTCTACCCCCTTCTCTCTCTGCCCTACCTCACTCGTAGTCTCTCTCTCAAAACTGAATAAACATTAAAAAAATTTAAAAAATTGCAATATGCAAATAAAACAGCTGTTACTTAAACCAGAAAAGGAAAGGGATGTAAAAGGATGCCTGAAAGAATCAGTAGGTCTCAGGTTGCATATGAGGGTTACTCTAGGAGAGACTTGACTGGAGCTGTTACTAGAGTTGGAAGGAATGATGAGGTGGGAGCTAATAAAACACATATCTATTTCTTTCTTACCTCACAGGTGGATTTTTTTTTCCTTTCATTGCTGTCTATCTGGTTGTTATAGGGCAAGAACTTTACTTTCTTGTGCTGGTAGTGGAGACATCATTTTATAAGGCATGGTAAATACACCACTACATTTGACTGCATGTATTACAAATAAAATCTTAGGGTGGATCTAACTTTACCCTATATTGCTAACCTAAGGCTGATTGTGAAGTGGCCCCATTGGCAAGTGGCAGGAGCATTCTTCTAATTTTTTTTCCTCAAAGGAAACAGTCTTGGTGTGAGCAATGCAACTAACTGCCTGCTGAATGTGTCTGCACCAGGTATCCCACTGGGGGAAGAAAGATATAGATTAAAATAATTAGAACGAGAATATACAAGGAATATGATGGAAAATGGATCATGATGCCAGGGAAAGTAGTAGTCACTCTACCCACAAGAGTATCTAGAAACAAACAAACAAACAAACAAACAAACAAAACTCAGTATTTGTCTCAGATGTATTACCCCAAAAAAATGTTTGATGCTGGAGAGGTCACTTAATTTATTTTGTCTGGAGAAGGGAAATTAGATACTTGATTTTAGGCTCTGCCTAAAGATTACATCTAGATAATCTGGAGAATAGCTGTGAAACACTACTCCTTTGTGATTTAACTAGTAGCAAGTTAAAGTTATCATTTTGTTCATGATTAATAATCTATGTTTAATGCATTTGAATATCACCATGTGGATGTTGATGAACATATGGGGGTGTAGCTGTGAATAAGGTGTTCCATGCTAATACCTGGGTATGACAGGAAGCAGATTGGTCTTGCCTACTCAGTAATTTAGAGATTGCTTTGCTCTTTTAACTATGACAGATGGGGTGTGGATATACTACCTCTAAGTGTCAGGGAAGTTAAGTAGGTTCAAGGGGTTTGGTCAGGGTAGTGCTGAGGGGTCACATATTCTTTGAGGTTTGGAAGGTGCTACTTTTTTGAGGCTTTTTAGCACTCTAAGGCTGAGCTGTATTTAGGGGTAGAATATTGACAATTTCATTGGACAACCAATATTTTGAGTAACAATGTACCCAAATTGTACCCAAGTTATGAACGTAAGTGGTATCCTACCCTGTCGTCAATGTATGTGTTGGCTTAATCAGCAGTAACTCCACTAGGTTATACATAACTTGGGTAGCTTGGTGAATTTATCAAATTAAACTCTTTATAATAAATCTCATTATCCAGGCCAGTTTGTATTTTCCTAATTATGCAAATGGAAGCATTAATAGATGAGTTTTTTGATGGATTTGATCTCCCTCTCCAAGAGGACAGTTTTGGCACATTTTCCCACTGGTTTCAATACAGATAGGACATGTTAATATTATTGTCTTATTTTTGAAAGACAGTTTTTTCTAAAGCAATTTTCATAGTTGAAACCAACAAGCCACAATAAAGAGAAATTAAGTCATGTTTAAAACACATTTAAAACACTCAACTTATAGGAAAGTAGCCATAAGAAACAATCTACATTCTTTTTTTTTTTTTTTTTTTTGTCTTTAAGTACTAGATTAGAATGAAAAGGAATGGTAGTTAGGTCATGGAGTTCATCGTTAAATAAAAAAAATAAAAAAAATTACTAGAAAGAGCAAACGATGGCTTTTATGAACTGTCAGCTTTATTCTATTGGTGGAATGGGAATGGTGACTTGGTGCTTTCAGAATACTGAAGTTAAGTCACTAGGTATTCATAGGCACTGAATGGAGGAAACTGCCCTGGGCTAATTGCCATGTGCTGTGTTAAAACTAATAGAGTTTTATACTAAGTGCCTGATGAAGCTTGTTTAAGTAATGGATATTCCTTTAGGCCAGGAGAAATCCTGAGATAGTTTTACCTTAGTAGGAGAAAGGGTGTTGAAGGAATAGGGAAAGAGAGAGAATAGGATTGTAAAATTTATGAGTAAGAAAAGAAGTAAAAGCTTGAATAAATGGAGATTTAAATGTTACGTGGTTTCTCCTATCAATAACCTAGAATGGCTTTATCTATGTTATCAAAGGCTAATTGCATGTCATTTTTTCATTTTAATACCGCATGACACTATTTATTTTATAATTATGCTCCAGGGTTGCCTGGGTGGCTCAGTCAGTTAAGTGTCTGACTTCGGCTCAGGTCATGATCTGGAGGTTTGTGCCTTTGAGCCCCGCATCAGGCTCTGAGCTAACAGCTCATATTCTGAGCCTGCCTCAGATTCTGTGTCTCCCTCTCTCTCAGCCCCTCCCCATTCACACTCTGTCTTTGTTTCTCTCAAAAATGAATAAACATTTAAAAAAAGTATCATTATGCTCCACTCAAAACCGTATTTTTTTATTTTATGAAGTTACCTAATAATTTTCATTGAGAACGTAGAACTTTTTTTCTAAATGATTTAACTACTTTCACTCTGCATTTTAAAGCAATCATTTAACCATAATATTAGGCACATTTAAAAATATTCTAAATGATTGTTTATAAAATATACTATAATTAGACAGCTGTATTAATTTCTTGTACATATAAATTTAAATGTGCCTATCTAGATTAACAAATATTTTCTTTAAGATATCTAATTAGGGCATAATTCCTAGTAATTATGGTCTAAGTGTTTGATCTCATGTTTCATTTAGAGCTTCTTGTTACATAAATTTAAAAAGTCATTCATGTTTATTAAGAAGACAAAGAGGCGACCCAGAATGGTACATGATTTGTGTAATATATATATTCAACAAATGACTCATATCTCAAATATATATAAAAACTACAACTCTGTAAGAGAAAAATCAAGATACCTCACCCCCCAAAAGGTACTTTAGAAAATAGGATATCAGAATGGTCAATGAAATATGAAAACAAATACAATGGAATCATTATGAAAATAGAAATTAAAGCTACAAGGATATATTACCATTACATATCTACAACAATGACTGAAAGTAAGAAGACATAATGGCAAGGATATGGAGCAATTGAAACCCTGATTTGAATTTGGCACTGTTTTTGGAAATTATTTGGCAGTATCTACTAAATGTATGTACATGCATATCATATGATCCTGCATTTCCTCTCCCAGGTATTAACTTGACAGAAATGCATGTACATGCTCGCTTAAAAAAAAAAAAAAAAAAAAAGTTAATAGAGTCCTTATTCAAAATAGACCCAAACTGAGGCTTACCCAAATGCCCACCAACAGTGGAAAGAACAAATCATCTGTGAGGTAGTCCTACAAAGCAATTCTCTACAGTAATGAGAAAGACCTATCAGCAACTAAAGGCAATAATATATATGAATGTAACAAACATGCAATGAGAAAAAACAGAACAAAACAAAAAAACACTACACTAAATGCAAAAGAGTTTATACAGCATGATTCCGTTTATATAAAATCCAGAATAGGCCATATTAATTTATGGAATTTGAAGTTAGGACAGTGATTACCTTTGGCTGGGGTAGAGAATAAAAGGGTGCCCAAGGAATGCTTTGAGGGAAATGGTTCTGGTGGTTTTGTAAAATGTCAGTTGAGCTAAGCTGAACTACATTTCCCAGAATTCCCTTCTCTGTGTTTCTGGTTATGGTGGACCACAAGAGAGATTTTGAGTCAGAAGCGAAGCAGTCGTCCTTTAGTTTTTTACTCTCAGAAATTCAGGCAGGCACTTTTGCATCTCACAAATATTATTGCTTATGGCTCACCTGATTGCTGTGGGGCAGCAGCTGGGCCTGCATGTACTCTGCCCTCCCCTGTATTCATCGTTAGCTTCCCCATCTCCTGTACTAGCTTCTGGGGGTGGGGGGAAAGTATCAACTTCCCCTGCAAGACATCCACAACATGAAAAATGGAGAAGCAGAATTGATGCAGGTCCTCGAGCACCTACATGGGTTCCAATCTGCCATAGCTCTCTCACCTACTCTATAATCTTCCCTTCCTGAATACCTGCACTGTGGACCTCAAGCCCCAGCATCAGACAGGAAGAGGAGAGCTTACAGACACTGTTTAACCAGCCCCCACAATCAGGAAAGGCCAGTTCCCTCTACTGATTCACAAACATCTGATCGATCACTATCAAATGCACTGGTCACATTTGTTTCTTCATCAGTGTGTTTGTTATGCAGATGTGTTCAGTTTTTAAAAATACACTTAGTTGAACATTTGTATACTTTTTTCTATGTATATTATAATTTAATAAGTTATTTGAAAATTCTGAACACTTAGGATCAAGTGCCATTCTGCATAATTATTATTCACTTATGTGAGACTAAGAAAAGTGGGAAAGTGTACCTGAAAAATTGCCATCATCAAATCAAATATGCTTTAATGAGTCATGAACATTAAGGATCTTTCTAGGAAAAATATTATATTTTTAAATATTATTATTATTATTTTATTTATTATTATTAATATTTTAAAATATGTATATCATTGGGTTAAATTACTGAAATTATGGTAAATTGCCTATATCTGTTTTAACGTAATATTTATCTTCAGAATTAACATCTACAATATATCAAATGGAGTTGGCTTGCAAAGTTTAAATACACAACTAAAAAACTTCTTAGATAAACAAGCTCTCAAGATGACCTTCAGATTAGCAGTAGAGAATGTAAATACCTTGAGGTCATTATTATTATTTCAGCAGGCTGGTCCTAGAGGCTACATCAACAAGAATGAAGAGAGAAAAGAAGCTGGGGAAAAGGAGGGATCCAGCTAGGAGAGGAAACTGACCAAGAGGGTAGAGCTTGTCTATAAGGTGAGCTATAAATTTCTAAAATGTTCTAACACATTGAGAGGATTCCTTCAGGAAATCATAATCTTGAAGATCCAGTCTTTGTGTTTATGTTTTTAGAAGGTTCCAGGGGTTAGTGAAGACTTGGAATCATATAAATAAGTTGGAAGGGGAGTGAAATGGAAAATAAGGAGGAGAGAGGAAGAGCTCCTGAGAACATCAGAGAGCATTTCATTACTTCAGAGAATGATCAGGCAGGGGATAGGAACATGAGGCTTGGAAGATGACCTAACCTACTGAAGAAAAACTCCAGCAGGAAACTAATATTTTATGGAGTCCCTACTATGTGCCAGGTAGTTTTTATAGGTTAACTCTTTAATGCTTCCAATTTTCTCATAAATAATGTTCTTCCTACCCCCACCCACAATACATATGCACTTTATAGCTACGGAAACATAGGCTCAGATATATTGAAAAAAACAATAATAACAGTCCCAATGCCTCTGGGTCAAGAAATGGAACAAGTCTTTAAATGTACTCTAAGTAAACTTCAACGGTCATATTCTTTCCACTATAGCTCACAGCTTTTGTGACTCCAGATAAGTTTCAAAGCTAATACCCACAGGGAATATTGAAAAGAAAATCCTGGCAAAATCTGCTCAGATGCCCTGGATCAGCTGCTTCATTGTTAGAAAAAAATTTTGCCATGTTCTGGTTCAAAAGCAGAGAATCTCAACACCTAAGGCTTCTACTGTACTTTTTGGTCTGGTTATGATATTGCTGCAAAGGACATCCCATATTGCACTGGAGCAGGGGAGAACCTTAGAGATTGATAGCCAGTGGTAGTGATTATTTCTGTTATTTTAAAAGCTCTACATGTGTAACCATAGTATGTGACAGAAAGTATATGTATTTTGTCTGTAATAAAAAGGTATCATTTGCATTAAAACATGCTTCATATTTTATTGTGTTTTTTAATTTTTTTTTAATGTTTATTTTTGAGAGAGAGACAGAGCATGAGCAGGAGAGGGGCAGAGAGAGAGGGAGACAGAGATTCTGAAGCAGGCTCCAGGCTCCAGGCTCCCAGCTGTCAGCACAGAACCCAAAGCAGGGCTCGAACCCACTAACCACAAGATCCTGACCTGAGCCGAAGTTGGATGCTTAACTGACTGAGCCACCCAGGTGCCCCAAAACATGCTTCGTATTTTAAAAACTGATTTTAGGGGCGCCTGGGTGGCTCAGTCAGTTGAGTCGGAGTCCGGCTTCGGCTCAGGTCATGATCTCACAGTTTGTGGGCTTGAGACCTGCATTGCGTTCTATGCTGACAGCTTAGAGCCTGGAGCCTGCTTCGAATTCTGTGTCTCCTTCTCTCTCTGCTCCTTCCCCGCTCATGCTCTGTTTCTTTCTCTCCTTCAAAAATGAATTAAAAACATTAAAAAAAACTGATTTTACATCCAGGTTGGGGCAAAGAAAGTTATTTAATTTCTAGTGCTTCAAACAATTCCCTTAAGTACATTATTGTATCTTTACACATTTCTTCAGAGCTAAATTTTCAGTGCAAAGTTTTTTCTTTTTTCTTTCTTTTTTTTTTTTTTAAATTAACAGATTTGGGGGCACTAGGGTGACTCGGTTGAGTATTTAGCTCTTGATTTTGGTTCAAGTCATGATGCCAGGGTCGTGGGACTGAGCGCTGTGTCAGGCTCCACATTCAGTGTGGAGCTTGCTTAAGATTCTGTCTTTCCTTTGCCCCTCCCCCCATCTCTGGCACTCTCTCTTTCTCTCAAAAAAAAAAAAAAAGATTAAGAGTTTTTGTTTGTTTGCTTGTTTTTGTAGACTATCATTGAGATAATGTACTTCATTGTGTAACCATTTTCTTCTATTTTAGAAGTGTTTGATTTAAAAGTTTTGTGGGTTTTTTTTAATGATTATTATTTTGAGAGAGAGAGACATAGAGAGTGAGCAGGGAAGGAGCAGACAGAGAGACACACACACAGAATCCCAAGGAGGATCCAGGCTCTGAGCTGTCAGCACAGAGCGAGACTCGGGGCTTGAACTCCCCAACTGCAAGATCATGACCTGAGCCGAAGTCAGAGGCTTAACCAAATAAGTCACAGAGGTACCCCCAGAAGTGTCTGATTTAAAACTCTTGAAAAATAATGAATAAAGCCCTAATTAAGTACTTGAGATCAGAATTCAGAATGAATTGAAATCCTAGCTTTACTAATCACTAACTGTGGGACTTTGAATATAACTCATGAGTGTAGAAATAAAAATGAGGTTTTTATCACTGTGTTTTATGGGAATTAAGTGAGGAAACACATATGATTTGTGTTTGATACATTTCAAGTATTAACAGTTAGTTTGGTTGCTTACTCTGTTTTGTTGTTGTTGTTGTTATTTGCTTTATGATGCTTTAACATTTTAGGAGCCCACCTGGCCTGGGAGAGACTGCTACTCCAAGGGGAAGCTAATTCTTAAGATAATGAACAACTTCCTGGAAACATGTCTTTCATATGCAAACCAACTAACCCCTTGTCCTTGTTAACAAACACATCCTTTATCTAACTCTCAGATACCAAGCCAGTATTTCCCTACCCTAAATCAACTCAGGCCAAGTAAGAGACAACTAAGAGACCACAGAATAGCTGAAAGCCAACCGGTAGCATTCAAATGAGCAATCCTACACCATTTCCCCACCCTGCTGTGTCTTTCCCATGAAATACACAATAAAGGTTCTGAACCATGTTTCCCAGCTCTTGATCCAAACTGGGACTTGCCACATGGCCTTGCATGATGTGACATACCCCCTTCTCAATGGCAATGGCAGCTCTGTGTTGTCACTCAGGCATCTCTATAAATTAAAATGCTGCGGATACAAGAGACACTCACCCATAACTACCTCCTTTTCCTTTCTTTCAGAGCTCAGCTTTATTCATCAGTAATGTGGATGGCCCTAGGGTATGAATTATGATTGGTTTAAGCTCCTTATGAGAAACTGATTCTCTTTAATTAGTTTAAAGGTTGATATGTGATCTAGTACTGGCAAGGGAATGTAAGAGAAAGGGCAATGGGAGGAATTATGGGGAAACGATATTTTCCCTGCTATAGGAGAGACTTAAAGGGAGAGTAAGGCCATTTCATTCCCTTCGCTTTCTTTCTTGTTTGGCTACTGTTCAGTGTGGGACCCAATAATCATGAACATCAAGTCTAAGGATGGCAGAGAAGCAGGATGAAAGACCTGAGTCCTTGAGAGCCACTAGAGCAACACCAGGAGAGCTGATCCCTGGACATCTTGTTAGAGGAATTACACATGTCCTATGGTTTAAGGTAAACATTTTCATTTTCATTATTTGTTGAGCGTTTGTATTATTTGCACAAAGTGCAGCCTAATGGATACAACTTTCACATTTCTATTTATAAATATATTTTAAAAGCCTAGAATGTTTTTTAAAAATCTATGTATTTCCTCAGTTAGCGGACTACAAACATGAGGAAATAACAACAGCAAAAGTCAGTGAGATCAAGTAACGTGTCCATAGCTCCAAAAAGATTCTATAATGTCATAATAGGGAGTGTATTCTCTAATCTGATGGGTCTTCAACATCAAAACCACTCATTTCTTATGACAAAGAGTGAGTTCACTGACCTATTTATTATATGTTGTATAAGTTATTTTAAAACAAAATTGTTCCTACTTTGGCTTGGCATATCAATACCATTTAAAAATATATTAATTATTTTGGATATAGTGTGTGATTTGAATCACAGAACACTAGGAAGTATATACTTTTGCTATTTCCATTTTTATAGATGAGGAAACTGAAGTTTAAAGACAATAGGAAACTTATCCAAGTTCACCACACCACTCAGCAGTAAATTAGGAAGCACAATTTTCTGAACTGACCACAAAGTGTGTCCTCCCAATCAACATAGTTTGCTGTGATATTGGTAAGCCAATTCAATTTCCTCTTTTATGCCATGAAGTACATTTGAAAATCAGAAAGTAACAGGGCTGAACTAGGATAAAAACACAAAAACAAACAAAAAAGCCTCACAGTGAATGAGCAGGCATTCAAAAAGAAGAAATGCAAATAACCAGTTTGTGTGTTGAGATGTTCACTGTCGCTGGTAATCGAAAAAAGGAATTAATTGCAATTAATAACAATACCATATCTTATTTTCCATACCGCACATTTCAGCAATAATTCTAGTGAACAGTTGCAATAAAACAAGAACTCTAACACATCGCTAGAATGATTCTAAATTGGCATGAATTTTCTGGAGGAGAATTTTATAGTACCCCAAGAGTCTTTAAAAATTTTACAAGTAAAGTTCTTCTAGAAATGCTTCCTCAGAGAGTAATAAGAGATTTGCTCAGAGTTTATAGAACAAGATGCCCATTAACAGAAGTACAAATAAGTACAACATGAAACATCTATAGTATATCTTAATACAGTACTTGTATGTACTTCTTATATCATTAATAATCTTGGTAAATGTTTACTGAATAAAGTCTTAAAAATGACATGTCTGTTTATATTTTGCGATGTGTTGTTTATTCTAGTGTGTTCTAACTTTGTATATGCTTACAGAGTGTGGAGAGACAATGAGAAAATGACTTTTGCAAAGTCAGCTGGGCAAAACTGTAATTTAACTTTTCTTCAATTCAGCTTCATTTCTATCTCTAAATTCTGTGTTCTACAAGAAGACCTTAATGTTGACCTCATTCCCCCTATGGATCCACTTAGTGTTATGCTACACATATTTGGCAAGTTAAGCAGTCCATAGGCAGAGTATGGATGGAGGGCATGAGGTAGAGTTGATGTGTGGTTGGGGGAGGACCTACTGTGATAAGGTTCTAAATGTCCTACTTACATTGGTATGGACTCTGACTCGAGTCTCTAATTTAAGAGACGAGCCCACAACTCCATCTCTATAACTTTCTCCAACTTTAGAGGTTGGAAGGAATCAAGAGGCTAGATTGTCCTTTATCAGGTTACATTACAATTTTTTTTAATGTTTATTTATTTTTGAGAGAGACAGAGAGAGATGGAGTACAAGCACGGGAGAGGAAGAGAGAGAGAGAGGGAGACGCTGAATACCAACTAGTCTCCAGTCTCTGAGCTGTCAACACAGAGTCTGACCTGGGGTGGGATGGGAGGTGGAGTGGGGGCCTCAAACTCACGAACTGTGAGATCATGACCTGAGCTGAAGTCGGATGGTTAACTAAATGAGCCACCCAGGCACAACCTCAGGTTACGTTTTTTTAAATGTAGGAAGAAACTTGCGTGGTGTGTAAATGGGGTGTCTCTTGATTGGATGATCGCCCCCAAATATGGGGTGATGATCAGGTAGAAGCCAGTAGCCTGAGAGGTAAAAAAAAAAAAAAAAAAAAAAAATCACCAGAGGCAGAACAAAGGAGACAGAAGCTTATTGAGCACACTGCAAAGGACCCAAGGGCAGGACAGCAGAGGAGAGGTTATCTGCAACAAGGCTGTGGGAGGGGGCTACTTTTAAGGAGGGAAGGTGAGGAGGTGTGGCAACATGCAGAATTTTCCCTTTTTTGGTAACTGTGCCTGGTTGTACGAAGTGGGTTGCCTGATGGGCCTGTGTATTCAGCCAGGTGGTCAGTGTGGTCCCCTTTCTACATTCCATTGCTCAAGCCTGTTTGCCTAAAAGTGGCCTCCACAACTTTTCCTTTTTTTAAAAAAAAATGTTTTTTTTATGTTTATTTTTCAGAGAGAGGGAGAGACAGAGCATGAGCAGGGGAGGGGCAGAGAGAGAGAGACAAAGAATCCAAAGCAGGATCCAGGCACTGAGCTGTCAGCACAGAGCCTGACCCGGGCTTGAACTCATGAACTGTGAGATCATGACCTGAGCCGAAGTCAGACACTCAGCCGACTGAGCCACCCAGGCGCCCCAACACAGCTTGTTTACTTTGTGATTATTTGGTTTTTTTTTTTTTTTTTTTTTAGAAATTTAGAATTTAAAATGGAGTTCTTAGAGATAATTACACATATACTTTTTTTCTAGGGATTCTGGGAAGTTGGGAAAATAAATTTCATTAAAAAGAAATTCCTCCCCAAACAAAAACTTCACTGACCTTTTCTTTATTGCCTTTGTCATACCCCTGGGTTGATGTTTCGTTTGGGTTTAACAGTGTTCTGTAGTACTTTGACTTTCTGTCTCACCAAGGTCTTATGATGTTGTTGAGCAGTGATTCCCGATAGTTCGTTTCATGTCTCCATATCAATTATGCAACAAAATTATGAGCACCATAAATATGTATGGGCATGAACTGTCACCTGTATCATCAGTACTTGATGTGGGTTTGTTTTGTGCAATCCCAGATAAGACCCTTGTTTATAGCAGGTAGGAAATTAAAACAGGGAAGTAGAAGTAGTAACTAATTTCTCACTCAAAGACTTCTATTACCAGACTAGCAAAAACTTCAGGTCTTCTTGGATTCCCACCAAATTATGCCATAGTTCTGGGGTTAGATCATTTACTTTGTTTCCTTTCTGGAGCCATTCTGTTGGTCTGTTCTACTCACAGGCTGAAAGCTCAGCCTGCCTCCACCACTGTCCAAGAATGCCCCCACCCCACCTTGAACTCACTGGTAAAGACAGACCAACAAGCAGGGCCTGAGATGGCTCTACTTGTACCCAATGGCTGCTCAAAAATGCTGGAAAACACAGCCTGGAGCTGTGTGATTGTGGGGCCAACAGGGTTACACCCCATAAATACGATGACCTAAAAGACAGAAGAGACATGGCAGATTAATTGCTCAATCATCCTTCACTTTCTTTCGCCAGCAATGGACTCTTCTAAAATGTCTTAGTTCCCAAGCAGCCTCCTGGGAGATGTCCTTAAATGTTACAGCAATGGGTTGTATTTTGATGCTAAACTGGCACCAGCTTGGTGATGCATTGCTTTGTATGTGCTCTCTCCCCCCATCCCATTCCCTTTACCCCTCATTTTTATTTCCCTGGCAGTACACTCTGCTAAATAATTGTGAGCAAATAGGTTCTCTGCCTCAGGCTCTGTTTTTGTGAAAGCCACATAGTGTTGTTTACTCTTCATGAATTTGGCTGCCGGCTCCATATAGATGCCTACAAGTAAGGTGTGGATGTCTCTGCTGTTAGGATGCATAAATCTTCCTCTCTTCGCCCTTTTCCCCAGACATTTCTTCTATATCTCTGTTCTCACTCCTTCCTCTGGGGTCTGGGCCTTTTGTTCAAAAGACATAATTTCTGTTTGTCAATTGGTTCAATGAACAACCCGCTGTAATAAAGAAAAGGGAAAGGACAGGAAAAGAAGAAGAATTTATAATATATTTTTTCTGCTACAAATATATGCAAACAAAAACATGGGGAAGATGAAATAGGATTAAGAGACAAAGAAAACATAGTAGTTTGAAAGTAGTTTTCTTTAGCTAGTTAGATAGAAGTTACATTTTTCTTTTCTTCTCCCCCCTTTTTACAATTAGCACTTGTATTATTTGAGTAATAGTAATAAAATATCTATCATAATTAGTTATATTATTTTGCTGTGATATGAGAGAGAAGCCAGTGGGGAAAGAAAATAAATCAAGGAATCTTAAGGATGAGGAAAATTACAAAGAGGTGGGAGAGGCACACAGACTTAATACACAAAAGAACAAAAGTGAATAAAGAGGATTGAGGAGAAAAAAGGGAAGTGCTGGAGTGTGCAGTGTTGACTTTTAAATGTATGCTCACTCCCAATAGTTCACAGTAAGCCAGTTACCTCTTTGTAACAGAGTATCTATTGCAGTGTAGATTATGTTCATTGTCCAGTCAAAGTTATTTACTTACAATAAACTAGTCTCTGACGTTACTCAAACACCAATGTAGAGCAGAGTGTGTGCTCTGTGAGGAAAGACTTAAATGATCCTTCTTTTTTATGCATATATTTGGCCAGGAAGCATCTCAGTGCCCTCAGGAAAAAGGGAAAGGGTATACTAAAAATTTCCTGAGGTTACAAAGACAAACCCCGGAACATATCAGTGGGTTTTTAGAAATCCTCTCTAAAGAGGTAGTGCCTGAGTACATGAGGGTACAATGCCTCTAAAGAAGTAGTCATCAGGAGAGATGGAACAGTTTGGCTTTTTTGGGGATCAGAATAAGAGTCTGAGTTCTTTAGGGATAGAGGCTGTTTTGGGCATGACTTACATCTGCCCTGGGAAGCTGATCCTGACCCATGCACCCGGAGTAAAGCCAAAATAACTAAGCATATCAACTAAAAGCATGTTATTGATGGGGCTCACCCATGGAACATCATCAGGTAACTCAGCCTCACAAGTTCACATGTCAAGAGGGTCACCGCAGCAGCACCAACCAGCCCTTGAACAATCCAGAACCACAGTCAACAGCAGCCGTGAAATGGGTAGACTCCTGTTCACCTGAATGTTGCAATAGGACTTGGATAGTGTCTCTACCTCTACCCACATGGAATTGGGAGTAGACATTAAGAGGGAAATTCTGGAATCCCCCTAATAGGAAATTTTGATCATGATAGAGGTGGGTAATTGTCATCAGTGCTTACCAAGAATAAAAAGGTGGCCATTAGAGATTTAGTGAAATGAATCATATTGGATTTATTTATAATGATTATGCTTTATCAGTCTGTGTTCTGCTCTTATTTTCTCCACACAGTATCTGCCAGGTACATTTTTTATAATAGATTCAATAATTATTGGAGTAAACACTAGAGATAATATTTAATATGCATTTAAAAAAGAAATAGATCCCAGTTAAGAAATAGATCCCCCCAAACCCTAGAGAATATTGAAAATATGGTGATGATAGCAAAATCATCTGTTATCTCACCACCAAATAATAACTCCTGTTAATAGTTCCTATATTTCTGGTGCCATTTTGTTCATTCTACTTTTACTTAGGAGCTCTACTTAAGATAGGAGAACTGGTATCTACATTAGTCAGTGTTCTCCAAAGAAACAGAAAGAACATTAGATCTAGATCTAGATTTGGATAGATAGATACATATAAGAGGAAACCTATTATAGAAATAGTTTGTCATGATTATGGAGGCTGAGGAGTCCTAAATTTGGCCATCTGATACTGGAGACCCAAGGAAGTTGGTGGTATAATCTGGTTTGAGTTCAAAGGCCTGTAAATAGAGGTCTAAATGGTGTAAGTCCCTGTCTTAGTCTGAAGACTTGAGAACCAGAAGATGGGATGTCTGCGGGAAGAAGAAGTTGAACATCCCAGGTTAAACAAAGAGCAAATTCATCTTTCCTATGCCTTTTAGTTTCATTGGGACCCTCAATGGATTGGCTGATGCCTGCCCACATTGGTGAGCGGGATCTTCTTTATCTGTAGATTCAAATGTTAATCTCCTGGAGATACCTTCACAGACATACTCCAGAAAAAATATTTTGCCAGCAATCTGGACATCCCTTAGCATTGTCAAGCAGATTGATAAAATTAGCCATCACACTATCTAGTTATGTTTACTTGTAAAATGTACAATTAATCCATTTTATCTTTATAGAAAATTATTAATAATCTGCAGATTATCTGTATTTCTTTATAAATTCCTTATAAGTGTCCATAAATTTTGCTTATGAGCAGGTTATGAGCATCTAGTTTACAAGTTTATGAGTTGCCAGTCTAGTCTGGGTATATTAATTTGCCAATCTGGGTTTGTCGTAAGAAAGTACCACAAATTGAGTGACTCAAACAATAGAAATTTATTTTCTCACAATTCCAGAGACTAGAAGTCCAGGATCAGAATGTTGATAGTGTGTTTATTCTGAAGCCCCTCTCTTCGGCTTGTAGATGGCAGTCTTCTGCCTCTGTCTCTACCAGGTTTTACCTCTGTTTGTGTCTGTGTCCTAATTTTGTCTTCTGATAAATAATCTAGTCATTAGATGAGGAAGGGCCCACTCGAATGCCTTCATTTTAACTTAATTACCACTTTAAAAACTGCCTATAAATACAATCACATTCTGAGGTACTCGAGGTTAGGACTTCAACACATAAATTTGGGGGGACACAATTCAGCTTGTAACACTGGGATAAACTTCTGGCTTCATAATTAGTAAGCCACACGACTCTAGGCGAATTACTTTATCTCCATCCTCAGTTTCATTATGCACATATTTGAAGTAAGTAGAATGTGATAGCATGTTGTAAGAAAGAAATGATAAAATATAAACTGCTTTGTAAACTACTTGAAATGTGTTGACTAGTCATAGGTGTTAGAGAGATGCACCCTTTGTAGATGGATACACCTTTTAGGAAAATGGTAGCTTTAACCAGAATAATATCAAGGAGGGTTCAGATGCCACACAATAGGGATACTTTAACAAGAGAACTCAAGTATCATTGTGCTCATTTGTTTTCTCTTTACTGTTCCTTTTTTTGAATCAGGATCTCCACATTACTGAGAAATTATGATTCTGGATTGATATATATTCACAAGTCTGTGATCATCATGCAATCAGAGTTTCTCTGTCTTTTCTGTCTGTATAATTGGAACACTGGTATGGTGTGTGCCACATAGGTAATCAAGAGGTAATAATTGAGTAAATTAATAAGTTACCTTGTTTCATACCCTTAATGGACTAAAACAGAGATATGTAAATATTCCTTTTTTAAAAGCTTATTTATTTTGAGGGAGATAGAAAGAGAGAAAGTGAGTCCGGCAGGGGGGCGGAGGGGCAGAGAGAGAGAGAGAGAAAGAGAATCTCAAACAGGTTCTGCACTGTCAGTGCAGAGCCTGATGCAGGGCTCCAGCCCAGGAACCATGAGATCACTACCTGAGTCAGCCAGGTGCCCCTATTCCTTACAGAGATTATTCAATTTAAAATGTTTGCCATTTTGGGGTGCCTGGGTGGCTCAGTCGGTTAAGCATCTGACTTTGGCTCAGGTCATGATCTTGCGGTCCGTGAGCTGGAGACCTGCATCGGGCTCTGTGCTGACAGCTCAGAGCCTGGAGCCTGTTTCAGATTCTGTGTCTCCCTCTCTCTCTGACCCTCCCCTGTTCATGCTGTGTCTCTCTCTGTCTCAAAAATAAATAAACGTTAAAAAAATGCTAAAATTTTTTTTAATGTTTGTCATTTTAAATGCTTAATGTTACTTGTTCTATTTGGTGTTCATATGAACTGAAAAACAAAATTTCCTTCTAGAGTTTGCACAGTGTTAAAGAAATAAAGAATGTAAGAATATGTAGACAAGTTTATTGATGTTTATGAGAGCATTCCCCTATGGGGGATAGAAACTTGGTAATATGAATATTTGAGCCTTCAAAGTTATCCCTAATGTAGAGACTGCTGGAGACATTGAAACCTTTGGGTACCTCAGTGTGTCATTGAGACGGACTTCTTATTTTCAATGAATTAATTGGATGATAATGATTCTTTTTATATTTCTGTTTTACCTTTAGAGAGACCATGTCCCATTTATATGAATCTTAAATAATTATTAATCCCTATCGTGATTATTCTTGCTGTAAATTAATATATTGACATTCTAACATAATAATGGATTTTTTTTTTACAATTTATTGCAAGCTTGGTTAATATGAGTCTTCCCTTTAAAAAAGAATTCATTCTCTATGTTGACAAATCATGTATTTAAATCCCTAAGGCTGAAGATGAAACATAAGGAATTGGTGGTCATTTAAGAAAAAAGCTCTTACCTAAGATTTCGTGTGAGATTTCTTTGTTAGTCTTTCCTTTAAAATTACTACATGTGTTATTAAATAGAACTAGTTTTGTCTTCATTTTTTAAAAATAAATAATTTTTTGCAGTTGTTCATATATTTTTGTCAATGCACAAGTACTTTATGTAGGTTAACCTTATTTTATCCAGTTAGATTAATTTTAGAAATGACACGATACACAGTATAATTATACAAATAAAATAAATAGCTGATCTTGGAGGGATTCGATAGAGATCATTCAGGGAACAGATAAAACTTGGATACTCTATGGGGCGCCTGGGTGGCGCAGTCGGTTAAGCGTCCGACTTCAGCCAGGTCACGATCTCACGGTCCGTGAGTTCGAGCCCCGCGTCGGGCTCTGGGCTGATGGCTCAGAGCCTGGAGCCTGTTTCTGATTCTGTGTCTCCCTCTCTCTCTGCCCCTCCCCCGTTCATGCTCTGTCTCTCTCTGTCCCAAAAATAAATAAACGTTGAAAAAAAAAATTTAAAACTTGGATACTCTAATCCATATTTTTAATATCTTTTTTGTCACTGCAAGTGTTTTCAACATTACTGAGCACCTATTACGTAAACTATCAACAATATATATACATTTCTTCTTATCCTCTTAAAAGTCTTTCAAGGTAAATAGTTTATTCTCTTTTAAATGAAGAAACAGAAATTCAAAGACTTAAGTAACTGGTTTAAATTCACACAGCTATCCATGGGAAATTCTTATGTTTTTAAAACTCTGTAGTTTATTCAACTTTGTTCTTTTCATAGCAATGTATGCTCTCACCCACTGGGTATATGTGATTGATATGAGGCTTTTCACAGCAATGTATGTTATTACCCACTAGGTACATGTGATTTATTTGAGAGCTTTAAGTTTTTGAGAACTTGGAAGACTCATATCTACTTCAAGTAAATTATGTAATCTCTTGAACCAAATAAATGACTTGGCATTTAATTCCATTCTCCCCCAAAGGTTTAACAAACTTTATATTTTGACTAGTTGAACAATATAAATATTTTTGACAAGAATTCCCATTGGATAAATTATTTTTTTTCCCTAGGAGGATTTTATGCCACTGTTTCAAAGACAATTTGGAGCATTTGTTTCCAGTGCCATTGACGGTATTCACATTATAATACTGAAAAATACTTTTTGTTTCAAGGCTATTATTGAAAATATCCATAGATTTAAAATAGTCTCTTTAGTTTGACGTGGAAAACTGAAGACTTTCGTTTACTTCTTTCCTTCTCTAAAATCTAAAGCACACAAAAATAATCAAAAGCAGTTCTTAGACTTTTGTGAGAAGTGGGAAACAGGGGACCGGGGACTTTGACTCATTTCTGAAAGGTCTGAGGCAGTTTCTTTCATACTGAGTAATACACCAATAGCATAATTAGCCACAACAGAAACCAGGAATTGGAGAAGTCAGTGGAGGTGGAATTGTTTCTTCCCTGTTGAAACCTGAAAACACTACAATCTTGGGAGTCTGCAATCTAATTAGTGGGAATAAGCTGGTTACATTTCTGAGTGGTAACAGAAAGAGTGACAGCAATGCTCCTGGCTTACAGGTAAAACAGGTAATGCACTTGGGCACAACTGAACACCTAGTGTGCGTATGGGCACTTCAGAATTAAGTTATGTTTATTTGGGGGAACACAGTGAAAAATGCAGGGAACGTGAAGCTCTGTTCCCAGCCCATACATCCCAAAGGGAAACCAGTCAATTAGCATGTCTCACAGAGGAGCCAAGCCGTACGGTACATTCAGGGCAGAGGCTAAATGTGTAAGAGAATTTCACAGTTGAAGAGCAATCCAACCAAGTGCTTAGAAGAAGCAAGCCATTAAGTTTAAGCCAGTACATAAGTTTTCATTTTTAAATATGGAAAAAAAATTAGGAATTTCATGCATATAAAACACAAAAGATAAATAATTTCAGAGAAACCTAAAGTAATCCAGGAAACAGATAAAAGTTAGATAATTTTAATTAATATTTTAGACAGATTCATTAAATGTAACATCTAAAGAGCACTCCACTCGGGAAAGAGGATAATAAGAGACTGTGGCAGAAATTTTGGAAGTTAAGGTAGGATCATGACAGCAAAATATCCAGCTGAAAATCTAGCAGAAGAAGCCTAAGAAATTTTTCATCATGTAAAGTACAGGGAAGGAAAACAAAAAAGCAAAACAATTGACAGAATTTGAAAAAAAAATAGAAATGAAGTTTACCTGGAGGAATACCTACGAAGTTCACAAAGTTTCTGATAGATGATCCAAGAAGAGAGAACAATGAAAAATGGAAGAAATAATTAAAGCAACAATAAAAAAAAAACTGAGTGAACAAAGGTTCAAATATTCAGATTGAAAGAGACTCAGTGAGTCCTAAATAGCATGAACCATAAACACATTTTTCTGAAAATGTATAGCATCAAAAATAAAATGTTATTTTTTAAAATAATAGTTTATCTGCAAAAGAGAAAATTCAAGTATTAGTGTTCAGCAAGACTAGGTTTTAGAAGGCATGGAATAAAATCTTTAAACTTTTTGGTAAGAATATGATTTTGAACTAAAATCAATGTCCTACAAAACAATTATTTAAAATTTGAGAACTGAAGAAAGATGTGTTCAGATATAAGCAATTAAAAATTGGTATATGCTATGTGTGAATATTTGTGTCCCCTCATATTCATATGTTGAAGTGGTAACTCTCACAAATGATGGTATAAAGAGGTGGGGCTTTAGGGAGGTAATTAGATCAAAAGTGCGGAGCTCTCATGAGGAGTTTAGTGTTTTTATAAAAGAGACCCCACAGAGATCCCTGTTCCTTCCACCATGTGAGAACAGGGCAACAAGATACAATGTATAAACCAGGAAGAGGGTTCTCACCAAAATGCTGCCATGCTGGCAGCTCGATCTTGGCCCTCCCAGCTTCTAAAACTGTGAGAAATAAATTTCTGTTGTTTATAAGTTCCCCTGTCTGAAGTATTTTTGTTAGAGCAAATCGAATGGACTAAGACAATGTGTTATTTGTTCTTTCTGACACAAAGTAGAGGTTGGGAGAGAGAAAAGAGTATATTCTACCAAATGGAAAACAAATCCAAGAAAGAAGACTACACAAAGTGATATAATACAGGAGTATAAGGAAAGGAAGGCCTTTGGAGGAATGACTCTACATCAGAACATAAAGTCCCAATTCTGGAGAAAACTATCAAGAAAAGAATAGGTGTGTTGTTATTTTTAATTAATGGCACATATCACAGATCTTGCTATTGTCCCTTCTAATGTCTTCTCTTTTTCTCTTATAATTATGAAAGTTTTACCTCAGCACGTGATTGTGAAGGAAAAAAAGTTGTATTAGCTTCCTTGCAACAAACTCAGATCATATAATTAATTTCTGGTCAATAAATAACAAAAGAAGTAGCAATAGTATTGAATAAATTTACTCTGCTTATTATTTTACCGTGTCAGGTACTATTCCAAGTGCTTTATAAATGGTAACTCATTTAATAATCACTGCATCCATGGGAGGTACTATTATTATTTCAATTTTGCAGCTGAGAAGAGCTTTAGATTCCTGCACAAATTAACACTGAATTACTGAAGTACATTGTACGGGAAACTTCTTAGTGCTATACTTGAAAGGGAAGACTCATACCATCCTCTTCCTCACTTCTCCCCTCCCACTGGCTGGCATGTAGATATTATACCAGTAGCTGGTACAGATCTTTTAGACTGCAAGATGCAAACCTAATGTTGAGGTTGGAACACGATCAAGATAAAAATAGCCTGAGTCCCTAAGACATGGAAATGGCATGCTAACCTTTTTTTTTTTCTTAAGAGTAGATTATTAGAAATAAGTTTGTCATCTAAAAAATAAGTGTTGTTTTCATCATTGTCACAGCAAATAATCTTGCATCATAACTAGTATAGTATTGTTAAGAAATTGGATATTAGTAATATGGTGATGACATGTGATTCTTCTGTCCACAAAAAAGAAAAACACTTCGAAATTTCAGGGAAAAAAATGTTCAAGAATCATGGTGCAATGATAATGCAAAATAAGATATGGATTGATTTTTAATAATATATGGAATGTAACGATGGAAGAGCAGGATCTGTCAAAATTATTCCTATTTGCATCAAAAAGCACAGGGGGTTGCATTATGTCTACTTCTCTATAGGTCCAGTCACAGTAGTTATTTTAGTAATACAGAAGGTATTCATAATTTTACGGCCTCCTTGTTTTTAACATCTAGACTTAACCTATAAACACAGCATGGGGCCAGTGTGTTATATTTTTATACAAAAGACACCTTGCCAAACTAAATTTAAAAAAAAAAGGCTAGAAGGATTTGGAAAGTAAAAAATCTAGAATTTGAAAAGAAAAAAAGGATACTAGATACTGAGAAAAGTTTAAGAGTGCAAATTTCTTCATCTTACTGAAAAAGAAGCCAAAATATACTGTTTGCAGTTAATTTAACAAGAGAGAGGTATAAATATTTTATGTAAAAGATTAAAGTAATTAATAGAAGAAATTAAGAATAAACCTACAGAGATGTTTAAGAAGGGGAAGTAGGGTTTAATTATTATTCTCTTTTTTTTAAAGTAAGGAGTTAATTGAAACTAAATAGACAAATCAAGAAATGGAGTTTATTTATATAATATAATGCGATACAGGGAATCAACAGATGAAGTAATAAATTGAGAATGTTAAAATTTGTTGCTTCGGGGCAGTGTCACCGGGATGAAGGTGACACAGACTTTTGTAATATTTCTTGTTTGTTGTATGCAACTTTTTATGTTGCAATAAAATAGTTTGTGTGGCAGTCATCTCGTGTTTTTAGTTGTTCTACTTAGTAAGAGATCTCTGCCAAAATCAAGTGCTATATTTACCTGGGATCCGTTTCTGATTTTGAAAAGTTATAGTAACTCCCTTTCAATCGTTCAGCAAAAGGAACTAAACCACTCAGAGCTTCTCTTTAGACTTTAGATCTTTACATGGCAGGTACAGAATTTCTTAAATTTAAATGTTGAGATAAATAGCTCAACTCTGTAAAATAAGCAGCAATGCCCTTGATATGCTTTCAATTTTGTGAGTGATATTAATTAAATAATAATTGACACCTGTACGGTCATCAATGGTAAAGGACAAGATATGTCTCTGTAATCCATATATAGCATTTGTAAAATGGTTAAACTTGGACAACTATATAACACTTAAGGTAAACAGTGTCCATTCTTTCTATTTTCTAGGGGATATTTTTTAGTGAGGCCTGAACTACTGTTATGATACATTTTTAAAACTTTTATTGGGGCGCAAGCGTGGCTCGGTAGGTGAAGTGACCGACTCTTGACTTAGGTTCTAGTTATGATCTCACACATTGTGAACTCAAGCCCAGGGTGGGTCTCCACACCGGGCCTGCTTGGGATTCTCTCTCTACCCCTTCCCAGCTCATGCGCGAGCGAGCTCTCGTCCTCTCAAAATAAATAAACAAACTTAAAAAAATAAAAATAAAACTTTTTATAGAATATAATGTGTCTGAGGAAAAGCACATGTATATTACATGTATTTCAGTCACTCTTTCAAAGGGGTGTAATAAGACATTTGTTGAATCTGCCAATAGCTAAAGAGTTCCATATGGAGAGAGTAATTAGAATAAGATTGAGATCCCTAAAGTCACAAGTAATTTCAATATATTATGGAAAGGGTTAAAGAAGAGTGTGTTATATACAAATACCCTGAAAAATGCCATGGCAAATTATTGTGTACTGTAAACACTGAGGACTACAGAGTTTTATGTTAAAAAGCAGGGGTTCATTTTTCTTGTGGGGGTGGGAGGGTGGAGACTGTGAATGAATTTTAATCTCTTCTATTTGTTAACCTTTTAGTATAATGATGTTTCATGGAGCAAAAAATGAGAAGACTTTTAAGAACTTTCAAAACTTCTGCAAAGTAGGTATTTTTCACAGCTCTAAGACCCAAAGTTAGAAAGAAAAGAAAAAATATAATGTGCATGTGATACCAAGGATGGGAAGCAGGTGGTAACCAGTGTGAGCAAAGATACAGAAAAAGAAAAACAACACTTATCACCTGTAACCCTTGAAATTTTTAGTAGGATTTTCATTTATTTGCTCTGATTTCATAAAAAGTTTATTTCCAATAAGCAGGTATGTTGAAGACACATAAAACAGATAATTTCTAAATGGTTTCTTGGTGGATTAGAAAAAGCAAAAAGCAAATCAACATTTGCATTTCAAGCTTATAGAGAGGTGGAGAAAAATGTAAGATATAAAAGCATAGATAAAATTTTTAGGAATGTTTTGCTTTTGACACTAAAAAATAGGAAAATATTAAAGAAAAATTTCTGTCTCTTTAACAGGCAATAATTTTCTCTCTTGTTTTGAGATATATTATGAAAATGTACTTTTTTATGCTAAGCAAGCCCTAAAGCAGCTGTAAATCTTGATTCCAAAAGACCTTTCACCCTTAGCAAACTTATCTTCAAGTTCCATATCCAAAGGATGGCAACATGTATCAAAGCTTTCAGCAACTTAAATTCTCCTTTGGCTGAATCTAATTTTTTTTTTAAGTTTATTTATTTATTTTGAAGAGAGAGAGAGACAGAGACAGCATGAGTGAGCACTAGTAGGGGAGGGGCAGAGAGATTGGGAGAAAGAGAGAATCCCAAGCAGGCTCTACCCTGTTATCACAGAGCCCGACATGGGGCTCAATCTCATGAACTGGGAGATCATGGCCTGAGCTGACTGAGCCACCCAGGTCCCCCAGAATCTAATTTTTTAATGCCATTTTTACCTATCATACATTTTCTAATTTTCCTTTAAATTATAACTGCTAGTCATCAGTATATTTTTCTATGTCAAATGATATCTTTTATAAAAGAAAATGTTTGTATTTATGTCGGTTTTATTATGTTTAAGTTGAAAGAATTCACTAAAAAAAGAGCAATTTTCATAATGATAATATTAGATATATTTTAAAAGAAATGGTAACACTAATTTATTAACTGGAACATATAGTTCTTATTATATAAGATGTAGGGAATGACTTAACCGATCACCAGGAAAGGGGAACATCTCATTAACAGCAAAAATGTATGCATGTTAAGATATGCATAGCAATTTGTTACAGGGGTGGACAAAGGACAGTTCATGGACTAATCATGCCTACTGTCTGTTTTTATAAACTTTTATTGAAACATAACCACACCTATTTGTTTATGTATTGTCCACAGCTGATTTTCTGCTAAAATGACAGTTAAGTAGTTGCCATAGAGATGTATGGGTAGCAAAGCCTAAAATATTCCATACTTGGCCTTTTACCAAAAAAAGTTTACCAAATCCTGTTTTAATAATAAGTATTTTTCCACTTACATAAATTACAGTTTAAAAGTTATAAGACATATAGCTATTCCTAATTCAGTATAACAAACATTTATGAAAAGTGTATCTCTATAATTGTTACAATATGTGCCTCTCCATATGAAGGCATTGAACTAAAAATAAAGAGGGAAATATGGATAAACTATTTTTTCTTTTTCTAAATGTAGCCATATGTGCAATCTTGTTTATCATATTATTTAAAGCAACTTTGATATCATATTTTGTTAGTTATAAAAACTGTATCTTAAAATTTTGTGTTCAATTTAAGAATTCAAACGTGCCTTTATTTGCTTTTTATGAAAGCCATTATTTATCTTTCCTGAGGTGTTGAGAATTCTTAAATTTTTACAAAAGGAAGTATTTTGTTCTCTAATTAAATTTTATACTCTTCCTTCGTATAAATAACTACACTGTAAGGTACTATCAGGTGATTTTACAATTTCATTTTTCATGCAAAACATTACTTTTTGTCAAGAGATCCATTAAAAAATGCCACAAATCTGCATGCTTTTTGTGTGTAGGAACCAATACATAGAACAATAGATGATATATAGTAGATATTCATTTTTGCATATTAAATATCTAGCATAAAACCTTAAAACATATTGATAATACACAAATTTTATTAAAATAACTTAGTTAAAAATAAAAGTGATTTCTTCTGGAAAGTCATTTTCTTTTTATAATATTTTGAGGAAAACAACAGAAAAAAATCTAAAAATCAGAAAGATAGCCATAGGATCTAAGCTTATAAAATTTCTGTTGAAAAGTGTATAATACCATTTTACAAATATCTGTTTATAAATCATGACTTCTTTCAATCAATGAATGTTGTAAGATCTGATATAACATTAAAATCAAACATTGCTTATGAAGTGGAGACATACTTCACTAGCCACAGTTACAAATAGCAAAGAAATTAGAATCTTGGTTTGGATGTGATTATCTATCTCTCAGTAGATTAGCTCTCACTAATACTCAAACGGTGGATAACTGTGTTAACCAAGTAGTTAAGAATACAACAGCCCAAACCTGTGAGAACTGTGTGCCTATTAGGAGACTTTTATTTTTAGAAAATTCCTTATTTTGTACAATGGTTCTCAAATCTGTATAATTTTTTTTTTTCCTCCTGGGGACATTTTTGACGGTCACAACTTAGGTCTGGGGGCAAGTGATCCTAGGATATAAAAGGTAGAGGCAGGGATATTGCTAAGCATCCTACAATGCACAGATGATCCCACAGTAAATATTATCCATCCTTCCAAATGAGAAACACTGTTTTAGAAAATTTAATAATGGATTTTCTTATACTGAGCAAGTTTCTTTCAAAGCTCTGTTTATTAAAGACCTCAATACATTTTAGAGCATAGAGTAGTAGCTGACAAGTCTTCTATTGGTACTTTGGTTGTAAAATAGCATTGTAACATTTAATCAATCCAGAATTTGAGTACCAAATGGTGTCAAACTGGTGCCTAATTAGCTTTCAGCAATTAGCATCTTTCCTTGACCCACTATGTTTATTATTAAGAATGAAAACAATTCATATGTAAAACATGGTTAAACATAAATTCAAGCCAATTTTAGAGCTGTTAATAGATATTAAAAATGTGACAAATATTTCAGCTTCAAATCCATTAAATGTATAAAGATATAGAATCTTAAACTCTCTTCTCACAAAATTCAATTCATCTCAACGAATCTGTTTAATCTTTAAAGTGAAAAAATGTTTTGCTGCGATATCATGGAGAATATGTTATGTACATAAAATGTAATTAATGACATTTTGTTGAATTAAAGGAAAGGACCAAGGATTTATGTAAACACATTGAATGAACACTTTAAAAGTTAGGGAATAATTATTTGACTTTTGTTGAAATGTTTAAAATTTTACTGTCATGTATATTTTCAGTAAAATTTAATTGTGTTGGTTTATTTTTCTAAATGAACTTTGTGTTTGAAAAGAAACTCTCATCTCTTCCTTTTTAAATACATATGGTGTATTTAAACACCATAAAAGCAGAAATTTTCACAGAGGAAAATTTTAACATGCTTGAGTTTCACAGTTTCTTGATTTTGCAGATAGATGCTCTTACTGGTTTTGGACATTATTAGTCATCTCTTCAAATATTTCTTCTTTCTCATTCTCTCTGTTTTCTCCTTCTGGAAATCTATTTTACCCATTGTAAAATTTTCAAGATTTTGTATGCTTTTTATACTCTATTATTTTATTTTAAATATATATTCTTCTCCTTTTTTTCCAATTTGAAAATTTTCCAGTGACCTGTCCTCCATTTTGGTAATCCTTATTCTACAAGACCCAATCTGTTTTTTTCAACCACTCATTTTAGCATTTTTGATTCTCATATAGATTCTAATTATCTCCTGAAATCTATCATTTTCCTCTTATTTGTTCACTTCTTCTGACTTCATTTGCAAATTAATCATATTTATTTCAATAACATTATCTGTTAACTTCCATATCTATATCATGTCTAGAGATGCTTCTTGTGTCTATATTTTTGTCTTACTCATTAGTAATATTTTCTTGCCTCATGTCTATAATATTCTGGACATAGTGTATAAAACACTGTTTAAGATCTAAATGTTCTATCTTGCACAAGAGATGGTTCTCTTTTCACTCTGTGAAGCAGATGGCATGAATGACTGATCAACTTGATCCAATTGGGTGTTGGTCACGGGGACCTTTCAGTTCCAGTAGTCTGAGCCTACTTTTAATTTTTCCCATTCCTTGTACTTGACCCTCTCTGGCTTTTGGTTGGTGGATATGATTTCCTGAAAGAGAAGGGCAGGTTGACTTCTGCCTTTTATATGTTCTTAGTAACACTTAAGACTCCAAAATCATAGAGCTTCAAAACCTGGCAAATGATTTAAGCATAGAATTGTGGTATTTCTTAGATAAACACAAACTACAGAGATCTTAGAATTACAGTAAAAAGAGCTGTGTTTCCTTAAACATTTGTGAAAGTAAGTTGCAGACCTGATGCCTCAAATAGATTACTATAAACTTTGTGTTTTAAAGAACATGTGCTTATATAATGTAATCACCTGTTATGATATGATCATCAAAGACAAAAAATTAACATGAACACGTTATTGCTATATAATCCACAAGTTTCTATCTAGTTTGACAACTGTAACAATAATGTCTTGTTAACAAAGTCAGTCTGTCATAAACTTCTTAAGCTTATCTGGATTTTCATGAATTTGACACAGTTTATTCCCCACCCCCTCTCTCTTTTTGTAGATTATCCCCTAAGTAGTGCTTCTTAGTGGGTAGTTTCAGGTCATGCATCTTTGCATGAATATCCTAGAAGTGATGTTGAAATCTTTTGAATGCATTCTATTGGATGGAACACAATTTCATATTGTTTCATTAGTTCACTTAGATCACTAGATTACAGTAATGTCTGCTAGGATTTTTAACTATACAGTCACTATTTTTTTCTTTTTAAAATTAATTATTTTTATATAGAAATATTTTGAAACTGCATAAATATAAGTTTTTGCTTACAAAAGTTTCCACACATTTATTTTTATTCATTTGTATCTTCGTGGACACATTGCTTTCTATTTTTTTCAATGAATTGTAATTTCTTGCCTCAATTATTTATCTTGAAACTCAGATTGTTCTTAATTTGACTAGTGTTAGCTTCTGTGTCCATTCAATGTATTCTGCTATTTCTGTTTTTCTTTCTTTCTTTCTTTCTTTCTTTCTTTCTTTCTTTCTTTCTTTAGCATATCCTTGCTGTCTGGTACAAAATGATGTTTCCAGTATCATCATGTACTTTTCTGGTACAAGGCTTAGAATCAGTCATTCCTCCAAGGAGCCTTGCTGTTTGCCTTATAGAAGCCAAGATGTAGGCAGTAGCTAGACTCAAAACTGCTGGCCTCTTGCTGCTTTTAGGCGTTCTCAAGAGACAAAGCCAGGGCCATATATATCTGTGCATATGTATATGAACACATAAACTTAAATCAGTGTGTGTGCCTGATTTGCAAATCCACACTAAAACCTCAATTCTACTATTATTGTATATCATATGTAGTTACTCTAAAATTTCATGTATGCATCAAATTCTGCAATAAGTTATCAAAGATGTCGATTACTTTTATTTAGATAGAAAAATAAAAATTATAATAAACACTGATTTAAAGCATACAAATTCATTGTGGAGGTACCTAACTATTCATATCTATAACCATTTCTTTAAACACTCTTTTAAATACATGTTTATAAATTTGAATACTGTTCATTTTATTGCAGATTTAATTTGTATATTCTTGCTAACAAAAATCAGTAAAGATATGATGCTTGACTTATTCTGTAATGGGTTAGTGTAACAAGCCTCAAAAATTAAATACATACAATGATAAAATTGCAGTATCCATTGTTTTTTAATGTCTTCATCATTGGAGGCTTCCTGCACTTTGCTTGCTTAAGAGAACATACACGATTTTATATAACGTTTGCTTCACTTTACAAAGATCTGATGTACAATGAAGGAACTAAGTATTATTGTCTCCTACTACTTTCCTGTGATTCTTTAACAACAAACCCAATGTTTCCAAACTACAATTATATTCTAATTTGATTTAAATAAAGCAATCTGAATGCTGTTTTCATTTCTTCCCTTAGGGACCAAAAAAAAAAAAAAAAGCAAAAGAAGTGTTCAGTGATGGTATCTTTCCCAGTGCTATTGTGTTCGGTGCCCAGGTTTAACATTCTTTGTCTCATTACAATTTTATACTCCATGGTATTTTCAAACACCAGAGAAAGTATTGATAATTATCTTAATATTTTAAGAGTCTACTCAAAATGGTCCTTTTAAGAAACAAAGTACTAAGCCATAATAGAAAGCCAAATACTAAAATAAACTTGAAATTGTTTAACCACTCTTGAAATCTTAAAAGCTTACAAATAACAATGGTACATGTCATGATTTTTCTGAAGTTGTAGTATTGTTGATTCATATATACCTAATTTCCAAGTATAGGTTAAATTTGCACTTTCGTTCCCACACATTTAGGCATTTTTCAGAATTATTAAAAGATCTTACTGCTGTCAGAATAAACATGCCAAAGGATTTTATTTTAAACATGTATTTGTCTCTACATTTATTTCTTAATTCACCTCTTCATTATTTCATTCCATGCTATTTACTGGCTATTTATTTTGCCTCAGGCATTATACTTTTGCTGGGAATATGAAGGTGAATAGAAGTTATTTATTCCTGAAAGTACCTCAATTCAGTGAGGAAAGCTATAAATAATTAACTAATTTTATGCAAAGTCCCCTTTCTGATCATCATTATTCACTGAGCAGGTACATATTTCATGTTAGTTTCATATTATACCTCACATCAATTTCCAATATTTCTACACAATAAGAATCCAGTATTGTTGGGAAAAGATCCTACTGTTCCCTCTTTATAGCATGCTCATCCTTGCTCTTTGGATTTTGCTCATTTGTTTCTTGACCCATTTTTTCATCTCCACCTGCAAAAATCTCACCATTTCTTCAACAAAGCCCTCCTCAAATTTCATTTACTTTGGGATCAATGGTGATCTCTCTCATTTCATCTCACTCTCAATAACTCATAATTTAGCAATCAGTTATTCTCTAATCAGATGGACAACTAACATGTAATAACTTTGCGATTTTGCATTATTTCTGGCTTTTCTACTTCATCATTCATTTTCTTTTTTTTTTAATTTTTTTTAACGTTTATTTATTTTTGAGACAGAGAGAGACAGAGCATGAACGGGGGAGGGGCAGAGAGAGAGGGAGACACAGAATCGGAAGCAGGCTCCAGGCTCTGAGCAGTCAGCACAGAGCCTGATGCGGGGCTTGAACTCACCGACGGCGAGATCATGACCTGGGCCGAAGTCGGATGCTTAACCGACTGAGCCACCTAGGTGCCCCTTTATCATTCATTTTCTACTCTGAGTTCCATGACTTGGATTTTCAGAGAATTTATTCTACTCTGTGACCTTGCCTGATAGTTAAGAAAAAGAATGTAGGCTTTAATGGAGGTTTTATGAGGATTTAAACAGAAGCTGGAATAAAGTTCAATGAGGTCTATGTAAATGTAATTATTCTTTTGTCTTCTCTATCTATAGACAGCAACTTCTGCAAAGAAACTGGGACTATTTGAAAATATTTACACCAACCTTAAACAGACAGCGTGAAAAGGTAGAACATTTTCAGAACATTTCAGGTAGAAATGTGTCAGAACATTTATTATTTAAATAATCATATAACACACTGCACTCTAATGATAAGAATTCTGAAATTTATGGCTTGAGACTCTGGTAAATAGAAACTACTCAAAAAACCAACTGGGGTATGGGGCACTTGGGTGGTTCGGTTGGTTGAACATCTGACTTTGATTTTGGCTCAGGTTTTCATCTTACAATTAATGGGTTTGAGTCCCGTGTTGGGCTCTGTGCTGAAGGTGCGGAGTCTGCTTGGGATTCTCTCTCTGCCCCTCCCCTGCTCTCTCTCTCTCTCTTTCAAAATAAATAAACTTAAAAAAAACAATTTGGGTAAATGGAGGATGCAGTAAGGAATTGCATGCAAAAGAAATTTACTTTTTTACTCCATTTTTGATGTTTGAAAGAACTAGAGAATACTAAGTCACATGAATGGAAACTGAACTCAGTGTGCATATGGATGCTCTTAAATAGGACAGGGAGTTATCAAACTATTAATTCATTAAGAATATATTGAAAATATTCCAGAAAGAGATATATTGTATTCAATAAACATATTGCAAGCTGAAGTAGCAAAAATTGACAGTACAATGTAAATTATGTTTTTTTATGTTCCATGTTCTATCATAGATTCTGGGATGTGTGTGTGTGTGTGTGTGTGTGTGTGTGGGTGTGTGTGTGTGTGACAGATTGAGAGAGAGAAAGAGAGAGAGAGAGATGGTGTTTGTGTAATTTATTTCCCAAATGATATTTGATATCTCTGAGCCAAATTTTAGGATAAATTTAACTTCTGTTATTTGTATAGCAATTGAAATAGAATTATCATGATCGCCTAAAAATGTGAGGATTCATTTATTTCTCATTTTCTCCTCATCCACTTGGAACTGCAGTGCAAACTAGATGTCATTTTAAAATGCATAATGTAAAGTTAAATTGCCAACGAATTCAGTATGATATTTGAGTACATATAGGGAAAATGTAATTAAGAAATAAGAAATTTTAAAATACGTTTCCTATATTTCCAGTATCTATGCCTAATTTTATACTTTTAACATAATATCTTATTGATGTGGTGTACAACTGGTATAAATTTTTAGCATGCATCCACCAATTTTCTTAGTTAAAAATAACCAAATATACAAGTGAATATTTTTGTTTTCACTACTTAGTTTGCATTACTATGGATAAAGAAGTTAAAATAATACAGTGCTTAATATCATTAGTTAAATGTGCCATTTCAACTCAAACTTAGTTAATAATCTTTGATTATGTAACCTTTAAGTATTTTCTAATTTAATCCTGGAGTTTAATATTTCATTTAAATATGCTCATAGTGTTTATAAGTTTCTCAAGCCTGGATGGACCCAAATTACTTGTGTTTCTTGGTTATAATTTGTAAATAATTGAAAAACTGACAAATATTTTCTTTTTTTATACATGTGTTTTAAAGTTTATCGGGGCGCCTGGGTGGCGCAGTCGGTTAAGCGTCCGACTTCAGCCAGGTCACGATCTCGCGGTCCGTGAGTTCGAGCCCCGCGTCGGGCTCTGGGCTGATGGCTCGGAGCCTGGAGCCTGTTTCCGATTCTGTGTCTCCCTCTCTCTCTGCCCCTTCCCTGTTCATGCTCTGTCTCTCTCTGTCCCAAAAATAAATAAAAAAAGTTGAAAAAAAATTTAATAAAGTTTATTTATTTATTTTGAGAGAGAGAAGGAGTGAGAGCATGAGTGGGGAGGGGCAGAGAGAGGGGAAGAGAGAGAACCTGAAGCAGACTCCGCGCTGTCAGCATGGTGCCCAACATGGGGCTTGATCTCAGGAACTATTAGATCATGACCCAAGCTGAAACCAAGAGTTGGTTGCTTAACCAACTAAGCCAACCAGGCGCCCCTAAAACTGACAAATATTTTCAAGGTTCATATGACTAGAAGAAATAAAATATAAAGTAAAACAAGAAAAAAAATCAAAACAAAAGACAAGTATATTACTATTAAGTATTTGTTAAGAACACATTATTCCTAGAAGTATATGTTAAACCTTGCTTTCCAAACAAATAAAAGGAGGTGTAATTACTTGTTACAGATTAATTGTACCTTTTACTGTTCTCTACTATATCATTAGTGAATCTACCATTAAAATACAAATTACATAAATAATATATAAGTACATACTTCACAAGTACTAATAAAGTATATAAAGTATATTTTTCTATATCTCAGTTCTCACAAAAACTGGAGTGTTCCAATTTTCATATGTAAATACACTCAATGGAAGTTATAATTTCAAATGTTTAAAATGGCAGAGAGTTTAAAGAATAGTAGAACTCTAACTTGAAACCATAAAAGTCCTACAAGAGAACAGAGGCAGTAACTTCTTTGACATTGGCCATAGCAGTTTTTTTCTAGCTATGTCTCCAGAGGCAAGGGAAACAAAAGCAAAAATGAACTCTTTGGACTTCATTAAAATAAAACGCTCTGCATAGTGAAGGAAACAAATAACAAAACTAAAAGGCAACCTACGAATGGGAGAAGATATTTGCAAATGACATATCTGATAAAAGGTCAGTATCCAAAATATATAAAGAACTTATAAAATTTGGTGCTTTTGGGTGGCTCAGTCAGTTATGTGTCTGACTCTTGACTTTGGCTCCAGTCATGATCTCATGGCTTGTGGGTTCAAACCCCTCATTGGGCAATGTGCTGACAGCACGGAGCCTTCTTGATATTCCCTCTTTTTTTCCCTCTCTCTCTGCCTCTCCCCTGCTGGCTCTCTCTCTGTGTCTCTCAAAATAAATAAACTTAAAAAAAAGAACTTATAAAACTCAACAGTGCAAAAACAAATAATACAATTAAAAAATGGGCAGAAGAATCGAATAGACATTTTTCCAGAGAAGACATATAGATGGCCAACAGACACATGAAAAGATACTCAACATCACTGGTATCAGGGAAATACAAATCAAAACCACATTGAGATGCCACCTCACATGGGTCAGAGTGGCTAAAATTAACAACTCAGAAAACAAAAGATATTGGGGAGGATGTGGAGAAAGGGCAACACTTTTGCACTGTTGATGGGAATGGAAACTGGTGCAGCCACTCTGGAAAATAGTATGGAGGTTCCTGAAAAAGTTAAAAATAGAACTACCCTATGACCCAGTATTTACTCAAAGAATTAAAAAGTGCTAATTCAAAGTGATACAAGCACTCCAACGTTTATAGCAACATTGTCTACCAAATTATGGAAACAGCTCAAGTGTCTATTGATGAGTAAAGATGTGGTGTATATACAATGGAGTATTACTCAGCTATTAAAAATAATGGAGTCATGGCATTTGCAATGATGTGGGTGGAGCTAGAGTGTATTATGCTAAGTGAAATAAGTCAGTCAAAGAAAGACAAAAACCATATGATTTTACTCATATGTGGAGTTTAAGAAACAAAGCAAATGACTGAAGGGGAACAAAAAGAAAGAGGGAGGCAAACCAAGAAACAGACTTAACCATAGAGAACAAACTGGTGGTTCCCTTAAGGGAGGTGGGTGGATGAAAGTGTGACATAGGTGATGGGGATTAAGGAGCGCACTTGCTGCGATGAGCATCTGATGATGTATGCAAGTGTTGAGTCACTGTGTGTTACACCTGAAATAATATTGTACTGTATGTCAATTAACTGGAATTTAAAGAAAAAAAATTAAAAATAAGAATAGTATACCTCTAGTAATGCTTTTGCTTAGGTTAATTAATTGCTACTATTTTATCACATTTTCATCTCTCCATATCTGTGAACATATCTTTCCTTTTTTTTTTCTTAAGCTATTTAAAGGAAATTAGTTATACCTAATCCTTCATAACTAAACACTTTGATATACATTTCCTCAGAAAAACAACATTTTTTTTATATAACCACATTAATATTAAGATATTTAACACGAATACAATAAAATCATCAATTATATAAACCTTATTTCAAATTGCCACAAAATGTCTCATTTGTAAATTTTCTCTGAGGCTGCAAATAATATTCTTGCATGACAATAGTTTGTTTTGCTGTTTTCTCTCTAAATCTAGAACAGTTGCACATTTCTGTATTTTTCATGACCTTGAATTTTTGAAGAGTCCAAACCAGTTTTCCATTTATCTGATTGTTTCCTCATGTCTATATTTAACACAGATTTCTTGGCAAGTGCATTGCACAGTTGCATTGTAGAAGATGGATTCTTGAATTAGGGGTTAAATTGAGGACTGTAGTGTTGCCTACATGTTAAAGTTCAAGAAGAAAACCTTGGATTACTGTATCCCATTAAAGGCCTCAGGTTGCTCCCATCTGCTGCTGGGAATAAGCCCTCTTTTATACCCAGGCTTGGGCCTGATAGCTCAAAGTAAGGGAGAATATGTCCAAAATCAACTATTTTACCCTTTGTATGTCTGCATGTACAGTTAGAAATTTAGAAAACCAAAAGAGATGGTGCTGATTCATGGTAAAAAGAAGAATTGAATTTATATAAAAACTAATTATACTTAAAATGTTTATATTGCTGATAATTATTTTGATAAATAACATTAATATTTCAGATTGTATATTTCTAAAAGTGGTACTCTTTTAACTCAAGTATTATAAACCCTAAGGGGAAATGAAAATTGTGTAATTATTGTAAATATACCAACAAACATTTTGAAATAATGTTTTTATTTAGGTCACAATATCACAATTTCAATAAAAAATACATTGTTTTCATAGTGCTTACAAATAAAATAACTTTAGACTTTCCCATCTTATAGAGATATTTGCTTCTTTTTACCTTTAAGGAAATAGAACAGACTATTTAAGTCTATGATTTGTAAGTCAAAGAATTATGAATTAATTCAAAAATGACTTTGCCTGAAATATCTTTGAAATAATATTACTAAAATCAAATGGTATATGGTGTAGATGAGTTGAACAGATCAGATATAATACGGCTTTATACTTCTAATAATTCCAGTCTATATAGTTGCCAAGTTCATTGTGATGAAACTTTTAAAATCACCTACAGTAATAAATCTAATAGATTTTAGGCTTAACAGGATTATTTTTTAATATAATATAATTCCTAAAACTGGAATCTTTCCACTGAAATCTATTAGCCTGTCTTATCCTAATATAATGTTCATTTCAGTAACACTTTGAACTTCTGAATAGTATTTATTTCACTAGATGATTTAGCTTATTCTTTCTATAAACCATGTTTCCTTGACAAGTCTTCGACCATACTAATGCACACTCAAGTGTATAAGTCAATGACCTAAGTATGTGTTTGTGAATGTATGTATGCACCAATTTTCACCAAATAAATGTTACAAGAAATTTTATGTTTTCCCATACACACACATAAACCTGGTATAAATATTTAGCTTTTGGTATATATTGTATTCATGCAAAGGAAACCCCCTCCCACTCCCTTCCCCAAATATGTGAGAACCCTCATCCACAGTATCTCAGAATGTGATCTTATTTACAGATCAGGCACTTACAGATGTGGTCAAGTTAAAGTGAGTTCACTGGGGTGAGTTCTAACCCACTATGACTGATGTCCTTATAAAAAGGGGAGACATGGATCCAGACAGACATGCATGTTAGAGGGAAGATAATGTGAAGAAACACATGGGGAAGACCATCTAAAAGCCAAGAAGACAAGCTTGGAACAGATCCTCCCCCAGCCTTCAGAAAGAACCAATTCTGCCAAGACCTTGATTTTGGACTTCTAGCCATCAGAGTCATGAGACAGCAAGTTTCTGTTCTTTAAGCCACTCTTTTGTGGCTTAAAGACCTAGCAAACTAACACAGAAACTTAAAAGAAAAAAAAAGCATTAATTTTTCCTTTTCTTTACAGTTGGATTCTTTTCTAGACTTTCCTTTTTTTTAAAAAAAAATATTTTATTTTTATATAATCTCTACACTTAATATGGGGCTTGAACTCACAACCCCGAGATCAAGAGTCCCCTGCTCCACTGACTGAACCAGCCAGGTGCCCCTAGACTTCAACCTACAATGAACACACAATAGCTATTTTCTAATAATTATAGCATGTATACTAAATCAATTTATTTATACTGTTTTATTACTCGGCAAGAACTTAAAAATAAATTAGACATAAAACATATGCTTTATGTGTAAAAATGGCATGAATTGCTTTATTTGGGAGAGAAAATTATTCCCTAAGGATATTATTTGTACTTAGGGAAGAATAGAATTTCTTCAGTTCTTTCTTTTTTTTTTTTTCTAGAATGTGTACTTTTTCAAATATGTGCTGTTTGTTAAGTCACTGCAAAAACACAGTGAAGATCAACTTGCTAAGTAAAAGTTAATGCAAGGTGAAAAATTAAGGACTTGTTTTTTTTTCTTCAATACTTTCAGACAGATTTTTCAGGAATAATTGCCTCTATGATAAAAAATATTTATTTCATAAGTAAAAGGTGATTATTATTATTCTAGAGTAAACAGTTTTTCTAAGATATGGCATATACCTACAATCTTGAGTATGTAATGAATCATGTATTTATATATCTCTTACATCTTACTGAATGATAAATCCAGCATGGTATCTGAACAGAGGCAGAGTTCACAGGGTCTACATACTTAGAATATTTTTATAGTTCTCCATTTTTATTTGAAACTATGTTATATATTATAGTTTTAAAATATATTAATATAAATATTAAAATATATGAATAAATTAATATGCTTCAAAAGTGAAATACCATAGTGCTTTTGACTGCTCATTCATTGCTGGCATACTAGCCTGCCATAGTTGGCTTAAACTAATAGGATATTAAAGAAAAAAAAATTCTCTAAATATAATTGCACCAAAGTGAAATTATATCTCCTCAATTCTTAACTCTCAAAAAATTGTTGTCATAAATGACACTTTTACTATGTAATTATATATTTTTAAGTTTATTTATTTATTTTTAGTAATCTCTACACCCAACCTGGGGCTCGAACTCACAACCCTGAGGTCAAAAACTCACAACCCTAAGACTGAGCCAGCCAGAGGCCCCTGTAATATTCTATTTTTGCTGGCTTCTTGATTTAATAGAATGTGCAAGCATTTTCATAGCATGCATTCAATAATTTTTTCATATTCTAGTAACATTCAAAATTAAAATGTGCACATATATTATGACATTAAAATTCCTCCAAAGTAGGAAAAAAAGAAGTTACTCATTAGCTTTCTATTGAGGAATTTCATTTCTCATGGCTATACCTGTTCTGGTCTTACTCATAACAGACAATTTCAGGCTTTTATTTCTTTTGTGTTAAAAAGCATAGGAGAACAAAATTTAATTTAATAACAAAATCTATTATTTAATATGCTATTAATTAATGTTATTTAATATTTAATTGGAACAGAAGACAACAGGCTAACACAAGAATTAGAAAATAAGGATGTGTTTAATTTTATTGATAAAATCATAGTTATAGGTAATGGAGAAAACGAAAGATTGTAAAGACTATTGAGTGCAAATAAGAAAGATAAAAAGGGGAAGGGTTTAAGTAACAATTTGAAGCCACTCTCTTCTTATATATTCCCTTAGTGTATTGGCTGAAACGCATTTCCATTTGAATATACAGTAAATTTCCAGGTATCCAAAATGGAGAGGAATTAGTTTTCTCTTTTTAAATAAAAATTGTGATTATTTTAGGCTTTACCATCAGAAGAAGACATACCAAGAAGGAAAAGAAAGTTAAGAATCAGAGTCTCATACGTCAAAGGTCTGTGTGAGTAGTAGGTTTTGCTGGTAGTTGTAGAATATTCTAGGTAAGGAAGGAGAGCTGGTTGCAATCAGAAAGCATTTTAATGTAACCATTTTTGGTAGATTGTAGTCATTTATTGTTTTCATTTATGATTCTAAACAATATTTGCTTTCATACCAAAATTTTATTTTTATAGTTTTGAATCCTTTTTCCTTAAAGAAGGTCTCCTCAAAATATATAAGATTCAAACTTTACTAATCTGGATCTGGCCCAGATTATTATATGTCTATATTTTAAAACATTTTGAATGAAAAATATTTTAATACACAAATTACTCAGCTAGCAAACAAAATTTAATTCTCTATTATTACTCATTACGTATTTTAAACTTTCCATTACACTCAATGATCACCGTGAATATAAATGTCTATAGAAAAATACTGAAAATATAGTGTATGAACATGTTGGGATCTGTGATAAATTCACATAGTTAAGAACTTAAAAAATACTTACACACAACAACAAAAAAATTAATTCAGCTTTTCACAGGTTAGCATAAAATGAAACTGTGAGATTATTAAATACTAAATTATAATTGAAGGAAATTTATATATAATGGGGAAGCAGTAATAAGGAAAATGACACTAATCATAGGAATCCTATTTAAACAAAATTTCAGTGTAGCTTGCCACTGAAAGTGACATAACTACATATTTTAATTGGTATTACTAGCCTAAAAGTAAAACAATAATGATCGGTGTACAGTGCTCGAAATCCATCACTTGGACCTACTGGAACACACGTAAAATAAGAGCATAATAAATTTATAATTTTCCCAATAGATCAGCACGTCAGACTCCTTAATGAGCAAGGAGTTTTTCCTCTACTTTTGCATTTTCTATATTTAGGGAAGTATAAATTGCATAGGTAAGCAGATGCTGTGGTATACCTAACATCCTATATTTAACTACAGGCACTTCAGTCAATTGTAATTTCTTTTATTCATAGTGCATATGCCAAATATAAATGCGCAACTCAGAGATCTGGCCAGTTGTTGGATAATTAAATATTCATGAATCAGTGTGTATCTATGCGTGTGTGTACACATGTATGTGTGTAAATATGTCCACATGTGCATTGTGTATCCTTTTTCATGTAGGCAGACAGACGCATAGTGCATTATGGAATTTCTAGCTAACATTTAAAGGGAGAGCAGAATTGTGAGCACGTTACATTGTGTTTATTTTTAGTTTTCAATTGCAGAGGCAAATTGCTTTGATTATAGCAGCAATAAATTTCAGTATTGCTCAGTTTTATAATTCTTGTATTTTTTATTCCAAAAGTTTTGGCTCAGCAAGAAACTATGTGCAGCACTAGAATACAAAAGAAATATACGTGATTTACTCATTACTTAGAGATAAATTATCATCATATATTTTTTATATGGCAGCCGTTCCTTCCTTCTATCTTACTGGTAGAGCTTGAATTTGTTCCAGCATCTGCATTACACACATGTGATTCATGAGTAAATCCTCATAATTCAAGTCGATCTTGGTAGTCCTATTCCCTTGAAGGTAAGAGGTTGATGGTGCATTATCAATTTCTGTCCAATGATATGTAATGGAGGTCTTCTGGAGGGCAGTGTGTCTTCTAAAAGAGGTCTTCTAGCGCCTAGAAACACACAAGGAGCAAGCTGTCTTTTATTTTGCCCCCAATATTGCCAGGTCTTGATGTGACATTTGTCAATCACAAGGGGAAATAACTTGAAGATCAAGCCAATACATTGAACATGAGACGCTAGGAAGATGAAAAACATTTCTGATGATGGCATGATGTTGACAAGAAGCCTATATAATAAACTAAGAATGTAAATATCTTAGAACTTCTTGTTATATGTGATAGTGGGTGTTGTCATTGTTTAAACCATTTTAATTTGTACTTTCTGTTACATGCTGATGAATGTCTCCTATTAAAATGTGTCTTAAATACTCCCAATTGTGTTTCTGTGCAGGTGCGTATAGTTCACATACTATGCCACATATTTTCTGTTTGTCTCTGGAGATTCATTCTCTACCCTTCTCCATTTTTTTTAATGACATACTGAATTATCCAGAAGAAACATTATTCAAAATACAAAAATGAAAAATGTCTTTGTGAATCAGAATAAACTCATATGTAGTTTGCTTTATGAATTTTCTGAAACTAAGAATGATTGAAGAATTATTGAAAAAACCGGTTAGTGGATCAAGATTTTTTGAGTGATCTATCTTGTACTTTCTCCTTAGCTCTAAAGCAAGATACCCCACAATCAAAATCATATAATAAATGCATCTTTCAGAAGAATTTAATAAGAATTTCCAGAAGTTTGATTTCTTTTCCATTTTTCATGTTACTACTGGGTTAATATTCCCTTAATCACTCTAAATACATTATATTTATCTTTTTAACAAAATTTATATTCTTTCCTTCTTGGATATAATATCAAGAATGCAATTCTCAATCTATATTCCCAAAACTTCTACAATTTGACTTCACTTAAACTAGTAAATCTACTTACAAAACAGTAGACTTTTTAGAGAAAGAACCCTAGACGCTAACTAAAATAATGAAGGGATTGCTTCTATAGCACCCATTGTCTAAAAATCATTCACATTTGTTTAAATGTATTCAGTAATAAGATATTATTTTGTTATTATTATGCTGTTTCTAATGGTTGATTCTATGAGAACTATTTATTACTTTGCTAAACACCAGATTACTTGTAATTCTCATCCAGTGGTTTTGACCTTGCCTTTGGCATCATTCACAATATTCCAATCTTTCTCTTAAATGACAGCCCTTCACATATTAACAGACAAGTTTTATATTTCTTGTTAACATCCCCTGGAAACCATCAATATCATAACTAAAAATTAATGTATGGAAACAACTGGCAAATATAATCTTAAAAATACTTTCCACAAACATCACCTCATTTCCTATCATTCCTCATATAACATAATTTCTACGCCTATGTGACTACTCTGTGTACAAAATGTAGAGTTTACATTTTTGATTTAAGTTTTCAAATACAAAGTTGAAGGAAGTGTAATATAGTTGACAAATGGCACAGCCTAGCAATACTATGTCTCAGACTTGCTTTCATATCAGTCAGGTGACTTTCATTTCTGTTCCTTCATTTCTTTATGCTCATGGAGTTTATATACTCTACTAAACTAAAATCACTTTTTTCCCCGTTTCAATTAAGTTAATCCCATATATCTTTAAACCCTGAACTTAAGTCAAATTTCATCTGTTGATATTTTAAAATTTTTTATTTATTTATTTTTGAGAGAGGGAGAACATGAGTGGGGGAGAGGCAGAGAGACTCCCAAGCAGACTCCCAATGCAGAGCTCGACTGAAGGAACTATGAGATCATGACCTGAGCTGAGATCAAGTGTTGGATGCCTAACCGACTGAGCCATCTAGGCGCCCCTCATCTGTTAATTCCTCTTTATGAATAACCAGGAAAATCACTCTTTTCTGAAGATTCATTGTTCTTAAGCCTTTATTACAGAATGTTAATTATCTGTGTTCAATGTTTCTTTCTCCTTTCTTCTCTCTCTGTCTCTGTCTCTCTTTATCTCTACTTCTGCATCTATCTCTTCCCCTTTGTTGGATGAATTTTGATAAAAGAGAACATCTTTATGCTTCTTTTACCACCTTCATTTTGACTGGTATAGTCCTAAGCCTCCTGTGTATGCCCAACATCAGTAATTACAGCAATAACTAAAAACTATTTGCATTTGTAGATCAAAGACAGTGTGATTCAGAAACAAGAAACTTGGAAGAAAAAAATATTTTTTCAAGGTCTTAGTCTATTAGCACTAAAAATCTGACATTTAAGGAATTCATTTATTAAACAAAAAAGAATTACCTAATGCTTTGTAGCAAAGTAATTAAACTCCAGGGTCTCTACAAACTGTAAGGTAAGACCTTTCTTCCTGACCTAAATGTAGGGCAATCGATAAACATGATGGCTAGGGACAAAGATCACTAGACTTAAGTACCCTTTCCCATTTATGCCGTCATTTATGCAAAGAAACCTACTCTAATTTGCTAGATGGACCCGGTTAACTCTGTCTTTAAGTATAGTTGAAGAGCCAATTTCCCTAACCATGGGGGAAAATCAATTTATATTCATAGAACAGGATCAGCTAATAAAGTATTTTATGCGTGGTAGATGTCATGAGTTAAGTACTGTATTGCATGTACCTCATTAAGTGCCACCACCTCAAATGTCATTTAGGTAAGTAGCGATATTGGAGATCTTCCAAAATGTAAAATAGCTGCATGTGGCTTATAAACTGAGTCTAGTAACTGCTAGCATCTTTGCTGAATCTGCAAAAATGCTGATGCATTCGATCTAATTTTAAAGAAAAGATGTTCTATATCTATGTTTTAGGTGTATTTTGACTATACAGTGTGATGAGTTAAATGGGTGCTCTTGCTTTGATTTTTGAAATTTGCTCCATTGTTTGCCAAATGCATACGTATGCTATTTTCAGAATTTCAGTCTCTAAGTCACTGATGAAAGTTTCATCTTCCCAGCAAGAATGAGAAGTATATAACAAAACTTCTCAATCACCCATATATTTTATATATCAAATAGAAGCTGCATGTTATGAATATGTTGTCTATATTTATATATATACATAAAATCAAGATTATTGTGAAGACAGATAATAACTTGAAATATTAAACTGTCATCTTTTCCAGACCACATATCCTGAGGCCAAAAAATAGACAACTTAGCATAGTGGGACATATACTATGAGATCAAATAAATCAGCTCTGTTCACATAGCTGAACACAAATCATTCAAGTTAAAACTGAGAGAAATAATAATCACTGTATAATTTCAACGTGCAAAAGAAATTCTACAGAATCAAAATGAAAGAACTGAAGGAAATAAGCATTGAATTTATGTCATAGCAGCTTGAAATTAAAATATAAAATGAGCTAGACTTCCTGGTTCCAGGGAGATAAATGAAAGACTTCTTAGGTATTCGTAGGGAGGAGGGGATGGGGTTTGACCCTGGAGGTTAGAGCCAGAGACAAGAAGACTACATCTAAAATGCTATAAGCGCCTGTATGGACAGTGCCCTAAAAAATAAGTAATGATCTACCATTAAACCCCTGTTAGCTGTGAAGTGTAAACCCTCCATCAATAGTTTCCAGTAATTTGATTTTAAAATTTCTACCATAATAATGTCTGTCAATGTCTCAGAACCTGGATGAAACTCATCTGAACTGTCATAAGTTCATATACATTTTAATAACCCAGTCACTCAAATACTCACACTTGCCAGATTAAATTCTTAAGTACTCAACACACAAAAGAGCAAAAGCAGCATAGAAGGTAAAGCTTTGGCATTAAAGTTGAGTAGAATTGCATGATGGGAAATCCCTCCCCCCTCAACAAAACATTCCCCTAATATACTGACATTTGAAACCTTCAACCTTAAAATGTTTATTTTCCAGTCATTTAAAAATATTATTTTTGATATTGAATAAAATGATAAAACATTGGAAAAAGGAAGTATTGTGCTCTTTTTATCAACATCATGTTGGAGAGTTCACAAGAAAATTAGCATATTACCAATAGATTTAGTTCAGAATAAATTTTGTGAGTTTATACTTTTAACCTCACCCCTGTTTCCAAACACACTGCAATGACAGAGAAAAAGAAAACATATCAGTCTGGAAATTAAAATTTAACTTCCTTTAAAAAACAACAACAAAGAAACAGGGCACCTGGGTGGCTCAGTTGGCTAAGTACCTTAGGTCATGATCTCCTGGTTGTGAGACCAAGCCCTGCATGGGGCTCTGCACTGGCAGTGCACTGAATCCCTGCTTGGGGTTCTCTCTCTCCTCTCTCTGACCTTCCTCTGCTCATGTGTGTATGCGCTCTCTCTCTCTCTCTCAAAATAAAAAAAATAAACATTTAAAAAATAAGAAATAAATTAAAAACCCCAAAGATTGAGTGGAAGCTTAAAGTAAGTGGCCTACTGGATTTGTGGTTCAGAGATTGTTCTAATTTTATTTGCTAGTCAATAAGAACTTAAATTGGTCTGGAAGTGTTGTTTTAGAGAAAGCATGCATTCTGAAATTAAGATAATAAAAACTAAAATTCTAGATGTGCTGTAGGAATACCAATGGACATTAATAATATGAAAACATTAAAACTTGGTAATGATAAAAGGCTTTTTAAAATGAAACCAACATAAAGCAGTAAGAAATGCACCATTCATAGCTCTCAGTAGAAGAATTACTAAAGGATGTATATTAGCAAGAAGGAAAATAAACCTAGAGGAAAGGATTACAAAGCAAGAAAATGATAAGTATAGAAATAGACAAATAAGTTGATAACCTTGCTAGCTTTTCTCTATGGATTGAAGAAATGTTTGTGAGAAGAGATTTTAAGCATCCTTGACCAAGGATACCTGATATTATTGGGTCAGAACAAATTTACCAGTATTAAAGCAGAAGTAGTTGAATAGTGTTGACGATCTGTACTCCAAAAAAGAAATTTAATTGTGCACAAGAATTTGTGGGGTTCCTGCATCCTCCTATATCCCCTCCCCAAATAGACCAAAAGCTACATGCCCAACCTGCCAATAATGGAGGTCATATTAGTCCATAATGGTGGATAGACATCCATTTCACTAGAGAAGAATAGATTGGACTATCATAAAACTGTAAACTTTCATGTTATTTGTAATTTGGTTTTGGAGATTCTACCAGAATTATGGTAAATTATTTGCTTACTTTCCTTGACTCCCATCCCCTAAATTTGTCTGTGCTTCACATTTGTGTTATAGTCTTATCTTTCTTCAAAGAACTTGTGAAGAACAGACATTAAAACCCACAGTTACATTTGTTGAGGAAATGTGGTTGAGGCCATTGTACATTACGCCATTCATTATCACTGATGCGTAGGTCCACAAAAGAAAAAAAAATATATCTGAAATTATTCCAGGAAAGCTTAGTTTCCTCAGATTAATGTTCTTAATCTATGAACAATGACAATAATGTTACTGCTTTTCTTAACATTATTCATTTAGACTTGCAGCAAGCTAAAATTCAAATATGCAGCCTCCACCTCTATCTCTTCAGGTGTGTAACTTTTCATCTGTGTCTGTTCTTCTCTTCATTCATTTATTTTTATCTTTTTCTATATACACTTTTCAAATAACTTGTGGCATAAAATTGGTGTACTGACTAGTTAATTGACTTTTTATTTCACTTAATCAAGAGAGGAGGAGCTGATTGAAATCCTCATCTTGGGATGGGAGTCTTGAGGAGAGAGGCTTAAGAAGTTAGGCATTAGTTAGGGCGCCTGGGTGGCGGTTAAGCGTCTGACTTCAGCTCTGGTCATGATCTCACAGTATGTGAGTTTGAGCTCTGTGCTCAAAGTCAGAGCCTGGATCCTGCTTTGGATTCAGTGTCTCCCTCTCTCTGCCCCTCTCTGCTCATGCTCTGTCTCTCTGTGTCTCAAAAATAAATAAAAACATTAAAAAATGAAAAAAAAAGAAGTTAGGCAACACTTTCAGGTGGTAGATTTTTCAGGTGTGTAAAGTAAGTTACTACTTTATTACTGCAGCCACTTTTGTATGAATCAAACCAAGGAGAACAGCGATATAGGCAAAAGTCTGAGGCATCTCTTTTTAAGTAGTGTCAGAATCAATATCCAAACTGCAACTTACATAAATATTTTTTAATGAGGGTTCAATCCTAACTTACTTCTGTTTACTTAAGTTTGGAAATTGTGTACCAAATTTTATTCCTGTTTCTTCCTTTCTATCTCCTTGTTCTTCACCTTGTCTCATAGCCTGTTCTGCTTCAATGCTTTATTAGGTCTGCAAGTACAAACATTGTGCTTCCCCACCAGGTTATTGTAATAACCCCCTAACATGTCTTCTGCTGGTGATCTCTTCCAGGTAAACTTCACACTGTTTGTTGTTTCCATAATCATCTTAAAAGACAGCTCCAAATCATTAATATGTGACTCAATGAGTTTACAAAACTCATCAGAATTCTTCCCTCTTTTAGTCAGGGCTCTTCATCATAAGGTTGCAAATGTCTTTATGAGAGCATCTCCTTTCTCTCTTCTCCCCAACACATGATCTTTCTCTTCCTGGTGTATGATCCTTCTTTCTGTTTCCCAAATAAATTAAACCTGCTCCTGACCTGTCTTAAAACCTTTCATATTCTCTTTCTTCCCCTGGAAGGCCTTTCATTCAAAGACCAGCATGGTTCAGTCTTTCACATGGCTTCAGATATGCCGTTAAATGGTTTGTTCTTTGAAAGGTCTTCTGTAATCAACTTAAACAAACCAGAGCACTGCTCTGATACTCTCAACTTTTACTGCCAGGCTTTGTTTTTATATAAAACACTCGTCATTAACTGATGACTTATATATTCTTGCATTTGTTTATATTTGTGTCCATCCACTGGAATTTTATTTTGGTTCCCCATTGTGTTATCTGCCCATTGAAGAGTGTGTGATCTTCATAGATGCCCAATAAATAGATGTTATTAATATGATCATTTCTAGTCTTATCTCTTTCTGTCTTGATTTATGCTATTTATTTTCAGAAAAAAATCACAGATCCTGACTGTTGTCCTTCAAACAATGCACTTTCTTACTTCTATATCTTTGTCATGTATTTTATTTAGGGGTGTCTCCTCTGGGCATCATGTTATTTAAATTATTTTAATTCTTCAAGATACAGTTCTTGATGAGATTTTTCCAAATTCTTCCCACCATTGTGACCACATGTTCTCATAATACTCAAAAGGTATAAATCCCTACATGACATATTGTATCACATATTGTTTTATAATTATTTCTGATCTTTCTTTATGCCTTTTACTAGATTATACATTTCTTAGGAACAATGCCAAGCACTAAATTTGTTTATAATTCTTGGAACTTGTAAGGCAATAATAACACTAAAATGGATCTAAAATATTTGGGCAGTAAGTTAGAAAGAATGTAGCTATTTAATTTTCAATGTTTTTTAAGCACTACTAGACTGTATTAAATTGATATCTCAATGTTAAACAAAAGATTTCTCAAGAGTTGACTATTCAACAATTTATAAAGTGCATATTAATTTGCACTGGATCACAACAAGGCATTGTGGAAAAAAAGGTACATGCACACACTCTTAAACCCATAAGCAGAGTGGAAGGCAGAAGAATGGCTGTCAAATGTGTCTAGAGACTAATTCCTGGAACTTCTGAATATGTTATACTGCATGGCAAAAGGGATTTTGCAGATGTAAATAAGGTTATGGGTCTTAGAACAGGGAGATTATCCTCTATTATTGGGGGATTGGCCCAATTTAATCCCATAAACTCTTAAAAGCAGAGCATTTTCTCTGGCTGGAAGTAGGAGATAGGAGGCATAAGGAGAGGTCAGAAAGGGTAGAAACATGATGAAAATTCAACCACCCACACTAGCAGTGAAGATGAAAGTGGCAATGAGTCTGAGCACGCAGGTGGCATCCACAAGAAGAGAATCACCTTCAGCCAACAACCAAGAAAAAGAACCTCAGTCTGACAACCACATGACACACATCTGCCAACAACCTGAATGTGTTTAGAAGCAGATTCATCCCCAGAGCCATCTGTTTGATTTGACAGGGACACCTGGGTGGCTGTCAATTGAGCATTGGACTTTAGCTGTGGTCATGATCTCGCGGTTTGTGAGTTTGAACACTGCATCAGGCTCACTGCTGTCACACTGTAAGCGCAGAGCCTGCTTTGGATCCTCTGTCCTCCTCTGTCTGTCCCTTCCCCACTTGTGCTCTTCCAAAAATAAATAAATATTTTTTAAAAAGACATGAAACAAAAATACAGCCCTACCAATACCTTGACGTCAACCTGGTAAGACTGAGCTAGAACCCAGCTGAGCTATGCTGTACTATGCCTTCCGGAGAAGGCATCTATCTATCAGTTGGGAAGAGAACCAACTGGGTCCTCAAATGGCCTCTTCTCTGTGCCTGCACACACACACACATACATGCACAGTGAGAGAGAGAGAGAGAGAGAGAGAGAGAGAGAGAGAGAGATTGATCTCCACTCTTTTGCTATTCTCTGATGTCTCTTTCTCTTCTTATATAGACATCAACCCTATTAGGTTAGGACTCAATACTTATGACCTTATTTAACTTTATCTACCTCCCTAAAGGTCTTGTCCCCAAATACAGTCACATTGGGGAGTGGGAATCTACCATAGTGAAAGGAGTCAATGATAACTGTAATATTTTTGGCCCAACAAATTAGAACAATTGAAATTTGATTAATTGAGATGAGGAAAACCCTGAGAAGAGAAGTAATTGTTGTGAGAAAGTGAGTTGGCAACAATGTATTGAAATTAGGATATTGAGTAACCAGTGAGATTATGAGTGGCATACAATAGAGATAAATTTGGAAATTGTCATGTGTGGAAGGTAATTAAAGCCTCTAGACGTGGTAAAATTATCAATGGAGTGAAATAGATAGAAATGGGAGATTTTGGCGAACTTCCTTGGAGCACTTGGGTTTTATGAGTTTAAGGATGTGATGAAGGGCCACGGAAAGAGACTGAGAAAGAATGGCCCAGTAATGAAGTCACAGTAAACAGAAAAATGTATGTAGTGTAAAGCCAATTGAAGGAAGTATTTCAAGAGAAGGAAAACATCAACTGTGCCACATATTTTTTTTCTTTCATGCCTATGCATCTTGAAAAATGTTTCTAGATTATTCTTCATATATTTACAACATACTAATTATTAATGTACTCATAATAATTAGAAAAGAATCCAAATATTTACTTATTATCAAAAACAGATCTATTTTTATTGTTGCCATAAATATTTTTCCTGATTGAAATTTTTCTAATTGTTATAAGACTTCCCTAAATTTTATTGACTACTTTACAAAAAGATGATGTGTCTGAAGAAAAAAATTAAAGCCAGATATCCATTAAATATGCACTAAATATCTTGTCAATACTAATACTAATGTGTTAGCACGATATTCTTTATTTTTAATACTGGATTTAACTTATTATTTGATTTTCAAATCCTGAAATGCTATTATATAGTTTGTCTTCCATAAGTCAAGGCAGTCAGCACTTGATATCTATGGTAATAATAGAATTGAGAAAAACTGGCTAATGACTATCTAGTATAGAATGACACTCTTTGATTTAGTATGTGCTAAAAATGTGTCAATTATATTCCTTATTAATAACTCTGAAAGCACAACAACCAAATGTACAAACAATTCAAGAATTCAGTATGATATGTGTATTAGATATCCTTTTAAAGACTTCAGAAGAGATGAATATAAATTCATAATTGAATCATTTGGTATATCGTAATAAAAGAGCACGGTCTCAGAAATATTTACATGTTCCTATGAAAGATTTTTTTCTATAAGTATTTTTTTCTATAAGTATCTATTTCTCCATTTATAAAGTTATTGTATGCTCAAAACAACTGATTATTCCCTATCGTATTTTCACTCTTTACGTAACTTTTTTCTTCTCCATACAAAAATGCAAAATGTTTAGAAAACAGTTATCCATCACACCCTTGTCATTGTTTGTCATTGTGTGAACATACACTTGCATATGGAAAAGAAAAAATATTTTTATAGCTTTTATTTTTAGTTAGTGAAGAAGCCTCTCCTTTACTTCTCCAAGTTGACTCCTTTTAGCTTGAATCAGGGAGCCACATGCCTTCTTCTCTGCTAATCACTAGAAAAAGAGTCACTTTTGTACACGTATCTCTGGAGGGTTGACCACACCTCACAAGTGAATATCTGCCCTGAGTTGTATAGGTCCCTATCAATGAGACTTGTTATTCTGAGGCCCTGGGTAGGCACTCTGATTAATTCTACATTAGGAGTTTTTGCTTTCACAATGGCCACTCTCCTCCTCCTCTTCCTCCTCCTCCTCCTCCTTTTTTTTTTTTTTAATTTAAGTAATCTCTGCACACAACCTGGGGTTCAAATATACAATCTGGAGATCAAGAGTCTCATGCTCTTCTGACTCAGCCAGCCAGGTGCACCCAAAATTCTACTCTTTACATTAGGTTTAAAATACTGGAAGCACTATGTTTTTTTGTTTTCTTTCATTTTTTTGAAAGCCAAGTAAAGTATCCAAATGCAAATATTAATTTGTTAATTTTATTTTCAGATGTGCTGAGACTTACATAAAGCACATTTTAATCCTTTCATTTTTTTTTAATTGAATTTAAGAAGTTTTAGATTCATGGGGCACCTGGGTGGCTCAGTTGGTTAAGCCTCCAACTCTTGGTTTTGGCTCAGGGGTTGGTCTCCTGTTTTATGAGTTCAAGCCTTACCTGGGGGTCCATGCAGATAGTGTGGAGCCTGCTTGGAATTCTCTTTCTCCCTCTCTCTCTACCTCTCTCTCGCTCGTTCTCTCTCTCTTTTTCTCCCAAAATAAATAAATAAACTTAAAAAAAGTTTTATATTCATTTTATAAACCTCTATAGAATAATTTTCTCACATCTTAATGCCATTATCCAGAAGGAAACTTCAATATACAACCACTCAAGTTGTATGTTTGAGTTGTATAACTCAAACATTTAATAACACAGGCAGGCCATCTCTTAATGATATCTGGATGAGTATGGCATTATCAATAGCCTCTCCCATAGAAAAAGAAGATTAGATAATTATGCTATTTTTATCATCTCAGTACAAATACATGTCCATATGTGTACTTGATCTAAGAAGAGACAAGAACAGAAGGTAGAAATTTTCTCCTCATAAAGAATGACATTTATTCTTGCTATATGCTAATTCTAAAAAGGTATTTGGCCAATCAGAGTGATTATTCTATTACTATTGATTCCAAATTAGTTTTTATTTTTGTCTTCAAAGTGATATTTCATTTTGTAGGAAACACTTTAAATAGGACAAATATAGTATTTGGGAATAGATGAAATATTAAGTTTCCAAAGAAAAAATCATGTGCCCCAAATTTTTGAAAGTGATTTTCTTTTTGTACACACACATATACACACATGCACAAACAAGCATACATGCTGTGTCATAATCACAAGGAGAACTTAGAGTATTTAACCTTTGGGGTCAATGTCACGCCTTGATATTTCAGTTTTGAAAAGTGAAGTCACTTTTCTTTCATTAATTACAGAGGTTAGGGTACTTTAAAAATAGTCTTTCTCTTTTTGTTCAGGCATCCGAATTTTCTAGAGCAACATATAATCAAACATTTCAAAAATCCTATGAGACACAGATTTGGCAATTTAATGACAATGAAAACACAGAAATCCTATTCTATGTTATTCCCTTTTAAGAATATATCTAAGAAAAACTCACTGCATGTGCATAGATAAAATAATCATTGCCATTTTTAGACATTTAAAAAATGGAAAGAAACTAATTAACTATCAATAATGGAATTGTTAGGGGCACCTGGGTGGCTCAGTCGGTTAAGTGTTTGACTTCAGCTCAAGTCATGATCTCACCATCTGCGAGTTTGAGCCCCACGTCAGGCTCTGTGCTAACAGCTCAGAGCCTGGAGCTTGCTTTGGATCCTATGTCTCCCTCTCTCTCTGCCCCTCCCCTGCTCACTCTCTCTTTCTCTCTCTCTGTCTGTCTCAAAAATAAACATTTAAAAAATTTTTTAAAATAATGGAATTGTTAGATACTAAGGTACACACACATGTGGATCTATTTATAAAAATCAATGAAAGCAGGCACGTGGGTGGCTCAGCTGGTTGAGTGCCCTGCTCTTGGTTTGGGCTCAGGTCATGATCCCAGGGTCCTGGGATCGAGCCCTGCATCGGACTCTGTGCTGAGCATGGAGCCTGCTTAAGAGTCTCTCTCTTTCTCTGCCCCTCTCTAACTTTGCTCCTCTCTCCGACTTGCATGCACACTCTCTGTATAAAATAAAATGAAAGTAAAGTAAAAACTCAATGAAAACATGTTCATAGCTGATATATAAAAATGGACTAGAATATTGCACAACAATGTGTGCTAAGAATAATGCTATAGAATAAAAATGAAAGTGAGAAAGAAAATTATGCTTTTATACTACTTGAAAATTTTCATCGACATTCACTTTGTTGATACATTTTGAGATCTGTTTTAGTGACACTTCAAAGACAAAACATGAAAAATGGTACTTTCCCCTCCTGTTTATATTAATTTTCCTTTTTAAAAAACTGATCTTCCATTGATTTGCCCCTCTTCCATTCTGTTTAGAATTTTGGAAGATTTTCTGTTTGTTTGTTTTTTATGCATTGATAATTTGTATTTTACCCAGCTGATAAGTGAATGACTGTGACAGAGAGGCCCTTTTCCCTCACTTGTCTCATGTTCTTTGTAGCTGCTTTGGTATGTATGACAATCTAATTAATAATTCCGAAGGCATTGTCTCTGAGCTCAGGCTCCAGCCCTGTTCCTTTCTTACAGCTTTGATCTGGAGTATATCTCAGGTGATGACATATTCTGGTATTAAGTTTATTCTAAAGCAAAATATAGTTGATCATGAAGAGATCACACTTAAGTATCATTGATGCTTGTGATTAAGTGAAGATACAAGTGGTTTTTTTTTAATGAAATTGGAAAATGGAATAGAAAAAAAGCACAACTTTTAAAACCCTTGCTATATAGAGTACAAAATAAATTAGATCTTTCTGGTTAAATAAAGTTGTACATTTTAACTGTTACCATCACCTTCTGAAGTAGCAATTTGGATTCTGACAGCTACAGGTCACAGCTAGAGTTCATTTTTAACTCCGTGAACTTGGGCATATGGTGTACTTTGCTCATTATAATTAGTGTATTAGTAACTTATTAGGTTATTTTGAAAATTATTACATTATTTAACCTTTGTTTTTATGATACATAAAATGGAATCACTTAATTGAAAGTATTATTTTACCGCAACGAGAGTGAGTTTTTTAGTACAAGAGAAGTTGTGTCAAACTAATACTTGTGAAATCGTTCAAATGTTTTCTTTCAAAAAGTGATAATTTCACACAGTGGGGTTTCAGTAAGCCTTTTATAAATTCTTAATAAACTGCGAGAAATATAATGTGAAGCATGACATTAAAAAACAAATAAAAGCTCTTAAATTCCTTTCATATATATAAGTTGCAATTCAAACCATTAAGCTTGACGCTGTGGAGTGGAGCTATGCACTGGTAAACTCAAACTATCAAGTTAGTTGAGGAAAATCTAACTTGTATAGAATATAAACTCATTTTGTATAGAATATAAGCTCATTAATGAACCACAAGCAGTAGCAAGACATTTCAAACAGGTGAAAGTGATATACAGTAGACATATATACATTTTTTTGTGAGGAGTTGGAAGAATAAGAACATGGCAACAATAACATAGTTTACAGCAAGTGTTTTTATTTTCCTTGCCCAGGTAGAACATGTTGATTTTGTTTGCTGTTTCTTTTGGAATTCTATTATTTTTACTAAGAGAAGCCAAAGTTTACCTTTAATATAAATAGCTGTCACATTTTTAGGCATCCCTACTGTGCCTTATAACTGGCATATATAAATGCAGTGTCTTAGATGTATTCCTACTAATGTATTTTTGTTTTTGTTTACATTTTGTCACAGCAGAGAAACTTCCAAGTGGATTTGTTACAGGGAATATTTGTGCATTATCAGTTGTGGGTTAACTTTGTGATATTTCTGGCTCAATGATTATGAAATATACTAACTTTAATCTAGATTGATGACTGCTATTTATGTTAAGTAAGAAAATGTGTTTATATACAAAATTTTTCATTACTATTGGAATGTAACAGCACCAGGTGGTAGCTATACATTTCTTAAAAATTTCTTATACATTTCTTAAAAAAGGATCTAGACCACAAATGGTGCCAAAAAAACTGGATATCTGCATGCGAAGGAATGAAACTAAATAAACATTTGCCTCATACTATACACAAAATTCATTCAAAATGTATCATAGACTTAAATGTGGGAGCTAAAACTATAAAATTCTTAGAAGAAAATATAAAAGTAGAGTTTTGGCCTAAGATAAGACAATGGTTTCTTAGAAATTACACCAAAAACACAAGGCAAAAGAAAAAGAGATCAATTAGACCTCATTAAAGTTAAAGCTTTTATTCTACAAAGGACACCATCAAGAAACTGAAAAGACAGCTCACAGAATGAGAGAAAATATTTGCAAATTATATATCTGGTAAAGGACTCGTATTCCAGAATATATAATGAGCAGCTCAAAACTAAAAAAAAAAAAAAAGAGAGAGAGATAAAAAATTTGAAAAAATGGGCACAATATTTGAATATACACATCAACAAAGAAGATATGCAAATTGAAAACAAGCACATGAAAAACATATTCAGCATAATTAGTCATATAGAAATTAAAATCTAAACCCTGAGAGACCACTTTGTATCCAGTAAGAGGGCAAAAATTAAAAAGATAGAAAACAACAAGTGTTGGTGTGCCTGGGTGGCTCAGTCTGTTAAATGTCGAACTCGTGATTTCGGCTCAGGCATTGGTCTTGTAGTTTATGACTCCAAGCCCCATATCAGGCTCTGTGCTGACAGTGTGGACCCTGCTTGGGATTCTCTCTCTCCCCCTCTCTCTCTGCCCCTCCCCAACTCTCTGTGTCTCTCAAAATAAATAAATAAACTTTTCAAAAAATTAAAAAAAGAAAAGGAAAGAGAAAAGAAAAGAATGTGAAAACAATGTGGAAAATTGGAAACCTGGTACATTGTGGGGGAAATTGTAAAATAGTGCAGCCACTCCGGAAAACAGTTGGGCAGTTTCACAAAATGGTAAATATAGAGTTACCAGATGATTTGACAATTTCACTTATATATATAGATCCTCTCAAATTGAAAACATATGTCCACACAAAAAGTTTTACATGGATGTTTATAGCTGCACCATTCAAAATAGCCAAAAAGCGGGAACAACTCAACTGTCCATAAACTGATAAGTGGATAGACAAGATATCACATACCAATACAATTATTATTTAATTATGAAAAGAAATGAATTACTGATATATTATACAACTTGAAAACATTTTGCTGATTGAAAGAAGCCAGTCACACAAGTGTGCATATGGTTATCATTCCATTTATATGAAATGTCCAGAATAAGCCAACCCATAGAGTCAGAAAGTGGATTAGTGATTGTCTGGGGGATGGATAGAGGTAAGAATGCTGAGTTACTACTAATGAGTAGTAAATTTCTTTTGGAGGCTGTGAAAATGTTCTAAAATTAGCCAGTGAGATGATTGCACAATTTTGTGAATATACTGAATACCATCATGTATACTTTAAAAGAGTGAATTTATGGTATGTAAATTATATCTCAGCAAAGACATTATTTAAAAAATATTTTTAAAAATTATTAAAATTTTTTTCAAATGTTTACAAAGATAATCTAGACCACAGGTCAGAAAACTTTTTGTAATGGGCCAGAGGATAAATATTTTAGGCTTTGTCAGCTACCTATAGTCTATGTCACATATTTTTCTTTTTTATATATTTATTTTTTGCACAAAACCTTAACAATGGAAAACGATTCTTACCTAAAATAGTCTCTAGTACAGATTTGACCTATTGAGCTGTAGTTTTCCTACTCTTGGTCTAGACCATTAGTTCTCAAATTTGTTTTCAAATCACCTAGAAACTTAAAAGTATAAGTGCCTGAACTCTATCTAGATGTTCTGAAGCAAAATGTAAAGAAATAGACCTTGGGAACCTTTATATTTAACAGCATTCTTATAGGTTCTTAAGGACACATGTACATAAAAAGACTAGAAATATCTAACCTATTTATTATAACTATATTCCTGATGGCTGAAATTACCTATCAGTGCAGCTCATGTTTCTATCCCTGAAGAGTGACACAACTAATATTAGAATTAGTTGCTGCCCACATTGCATAACAGAAAATAATTACTCTTTACATCAAAAGATATCAGTATATTTGTCTTTAATATTTTTATTTATTATAGTGAAGACCACATTTTCCTGAAAATTTTCTTTGCAATTATATTAGCATTTCTCAAAGTGTGTATTAGAGCTAGTCCTATGAGGTGTTGCAAATAAGTTTAGAAAATGTTAAATATGACATCTTCAATGGAAAATGTGCCATATCCATTAACAAATTAGAATATTTTAGTTCTTTTGTAGAAAGAAATCTACTTCACTGTAACACAGTGTTTCCTACACTTTTCCCCCCTCACTCTTCAGCATCTCCCTCTTTTTTTTTTTTAAATACTTGTGTCAGAATCTGATACTTTGAAAACTCTTATTAGTTACTTTATTAGGGATACTCCATCCTGAGCTATCATTAGCAGCTATAAATACTATTAAGACAAAATCTGTCAAATTAGTATTCATGCAGGTATCTGCTGAAAAACAAGAAAAGACTAATAGGGAAAAGGCACATTTATAAAAATAAAAAATATGAATATTAATCTTCTAAGATAGAGCCAGTTCATTTATATCTCAACAGGAATCTATGAATTTGAGAGAAAACTAAATATTTTCTGCATCATTGAACAGGGAAATTTTCTTCATCAAGAAAATAATATGAAACTGAAATCTTAGTATATCTCATCTTTTTAAAACAAAACTCAATCAGTAAAATTCTCTCAGGGATCATTCTCTATAAAGAGTGTTGCTGCTTGGATACTTCCAGTTTCAGATAAAAATAATAGAGAAATTATATTTAAATTTAGAAATATGCAAGCCATGAAACAATCTATGGACATTGCTATAAAACTGAAATAAATGTCTTAGAATATTCAGAGGCAATATTTAAATCTCCAGAACAGCTCTAAAGTAATAAGAAACATATTTCAACACTTATTTTAAGACATGAAAAACAGAGAAAAGTCTCTGTCATTTTTATGTAGTGCAATTATTTCACTGAATAGTCTCACATTGGGAAAATAATGGCAAAAGTTTTTCGTTTTTGAGATTTATTAATTGAAATAACAAATATTTCAAATCAGATGCTTTGTCAAACATAATTCACTAGAGTTAAATTACTATTTAATAATGTAATTAATGTAAACTTACATGGAAAGTTAACATGAAATAAACATAGAGGATCATATATAAATGGAAACTCTACTGACATATGTTTTATTTTTTTTAATTTTTTTAAGTTTATTTATTTATTCTGAGAGAGAGACAGAGACAGCATGAGCAGGGTAGGGGCAGAGAGAGAAGAAGAGAGAGAATCCCAAGAAGGCTCGCGCTGTCAGTACAGAGCTGGATGTGGGGATTGAACTCACAAGCCATGAGATCATGACCCGAATCAAAGCCAAGACTCAGATGCTCAACTGACTTAGCCACCAGGCACCCCAATGACATATATTTTAGAATTACTAGTCATTTATAAAATTAATACAGAAATAGTAGTGAAATAGATGTTATATAAATAGTAGTGAAATAGATGTTATATATTCTTAGAACATTTAGATTGTAATTATCCCTTTTTGCAAAGTAAACCTGAATCTTCATAACTGATTTGCATTACGCATTTAAAAAACGATACAGGATAAAGAAGTTTCTAAATGAAATTTCTTCTCCTCTATTTGCTAGTTTTCACAGGCATCTATTGGTTCTTTGAGAGTTAGATTAAAACATTTACAGAGCCATATCTCACTTTTTGTTTTCACTTTCCTATGGTAAGTAGCATATAATTTGCTCCATAAATATGATTTAAGTAGTTTTTGACAATATGGAAGACTAACATGGGCTTCTGGCTTTTCCTCCTTTACCCGCATCTGAAAAATCAAAAGTATAAAGAAATGAAAAAGAATTGAAAACCTTCTTATGACTTTCTTATGGCTAGTTAGTACAAATGGCACTGGGCTGGTGGTAGGGTGGGTTCCAAAGACTCTAGGGAAGAGAAAGGTTGAGATCCAGGGAGCAAGTATAGATTGTAAAAATATTTGCCTGTCCTAAGCCTAGTTTAAGGGAGAAATAAGCAAAAGCAGAGCTCTAGGGACCTGGGCCCTGCCAGGGGTGAAGTGTGCAAAGAGGTTTAGTAATGCCTGATAGAATCTAAGCCTACCTTACCCTATTTCTTACTTCAAGATTAGAGTATTATATTTGAAGTAGAAAGTTTTGGAAAGAGAAAGTCTCTTAGTCAGACCTACCAGTAGAGAGCCTGAATGACAAAGCTTTCTAATGCCTGGGAACAAGGAAAGAGCATGAAGCCCAGTCTAACGTCAGAAGCTCTATACTATGAATTTCTTGTTCTATGGCCTCTATACCCCACATTCGGTAGGGAAGGAAGAACCATAGATATAGTCTGGATTTTAGCTTCTTCCCTTGAGCACATATTACCAGTAAATAACTCCATGATAATATAACACTTTAAGCTGTGTATACTGGCTACCTACGATAAATTAAAAAAAAAAAAAGGAACCAAAGAATAAAAGTAAAGTAGTCATGATTTAAAATATTCAGATATAAATAATATGGAGCACAAAATACTAAATATGATAAGTATGACTTATATTACAAATATAATAGATAAAATAACAAAATAATTAACCCAAAGGACAAAGGGCATTTCATCTGACCATACTTGTATTAATTTTAAAATTAATTAAGAAATTAAGCATTAAAAATTAAAATTAATTATTAGAATATGTAGAAACCAGACTAGTTCACAGTCAAAAAAGTGTGAAGAATGACTGACAAAAACATAAGGTATTTTCAGGTGATAGAAAAGCTCTACCAAGTAAATGTACATTTACTATACTTACATTTTACCTCATAAAATACGAGTATTAAAAAAACTCAAATAATTTCATACCAGAATTGATAAAGAGGTCATTAGAGATTCAAAGGTAAAAGTAAAGACATTACCCAAATTGCTTCCAAGGCACAAGGAGAGGGAAATATAAATGGGAGCTCATAAGGAATGACAGACGGAGAGTCTAACATATGTCTAATTGGACTTACAGAAGGAAGAATGAGAGAATGGGAAGGAGGTGACACTAGAAGAAAAAAATGTTTCAGAGCAGATGAAAACCTTCAATTCAAATAATAAGAATATAAATCCCAACTAAAGTAATCCAAGGTATCTATACAAAGGTGTAATTTGACTATGAAAGAATATAGAAAGGTATTAAAAAGAAAAAAAATTATGTTTAAAGGTAAGTTATACTAACTTCTAGAAATAAATAATAAAATCCAGGAAACAATGGAATTTTATCTTCTGTGGTGAAAGTACATAAATTCCTAGCATGAATTCTTTATTCAATATAAACATATGTTAATAACGTTAGAAAAAAATAGGCATTTTTACCAAAGTAGCATTTGCTGTCAGCAAATTCTCACTAAATGTAAATAAATTAATTAGTGAATTAAATGACAAAATAAAATAAAACAAGGAATGTTATTTCAGTTGGGAAGTCAGTTGAAGAACTAAAGGAAACAAGTTATACAGGTACCATAAATAATCACTTTGTAAATTGGCAATAATAGTTGTTTTGATGTTTAAGAAATTTAAGCTAAAATTAAAATATACAGTAATAGTACATGCAAGTACAAGAGGGGAATGAAATTTAAGTGTTTTGCTTTGTATTTGCTAATCAAAAAGTGAGTAGAGATACTAGCTGACCCATAGTCACTGATCCACAAATATCAAAATAAGAAAGCTCTGAAAACACATATTAAAAAATGGTATTAACTCATTTAGTGCCAAATCCTGAGCTGAACTGAAAAGAAATTTAATAACAATTTTATTGCAATCTTATTTATGGCAATCTTATTGCCAATTCTAGTTGAATTACTATTAGTTTCACAACATATTAATAGATTTTACTTTATTTTACAATTATTACCTCACTCAAGAGAGATTAGAGTCTACCTGAATTTAGCTGATGTTCACCAGCACTGTTTTTGTTTCATTTATTAAACTGGGTGCCTCATCCAGTTCTGGGCTTGGGCATAGGATTGGGATCAGCATAAACAGACAAACAATGCTGGAGGAAAGAAAAAACAATAAAGCTTTTGGTAATCAAAATTAAGATCTGGAGGATGATCAACCACATGCCTACACAGAATATTTGAGCTCTGGAGATGCTCGAGAGGCCAGAGACCTAGACTGAGTTACAGTTTTTTAAAAAGGAGATTAAAATTCCCTGCATTGTCACTGTGCTCAAGGAACAAAGCATATAACTAGTCTTTGCTTACAGATGTATCTTGAAGATTTATTTCTCATTCGGATAGGAGAACAGAAACCCAAACTAGGGAACCGTTTAAGAATAATGATGAATATTCTGCAGTCTTTTAAGGGTGAAGCCACAAAAACCTGACAAAGTCTCAATCAAAAGCCTAAGAGCCCATGCTCAACAGACAGGAATGAAGCAGAGATATTCCAAGTATCTTCAAATTTCCATCTAGATGTGTTCATGTTTGGATTGAAATGATATCCTTGTGCTATCTGTATAACAGAGGAGTGAGAGAATCTTTCCTGGTAAAAAAAGAAAAAAACACGTTCTGGATTCTCTACAGTGCCTTTATTTTTCTTAAGGATTTTTAAAGTTTATTTACTTATTTTTGAGAGAGAGAGAGAGAGAGAGGTGAAGAGAGAGAGAGAGAAAGCACGAGTGGAAGAGGGGCAGAAAGAGAGGGAGAGAGAATCCTAAGCAGGCCCTGTGCTGTTGGAGCAGAGCCTGATGCCGGGCTTGATCTCACAAACCATGAGATCACGACCTGAGCCAAATCAAGAGTCGGATGCTTAACCCACTGAGCCACCCGGTGCCCCTATCGTAACTTTAAGTTTACAGTTTAGCATACATAAAAACTACTAGACATTCAAATAGACCAAAATGACAAATATTGTAGAGAAAATTAACAGTAAGAGCAAATGTGAAAATGGTTAAGAGTTTTGAGTTAGCAAAAAAATGGATAAAACTGTGCCTTATACAGTGAAAAAGATATATGAAATTAAGGTGAAAATAGATAAAAAGAAGAATTTTACAAGAAATTTGGCAACTTTAGAATAAGCATCTTTAGCCACATTCTTTAATGGAAGAATTCAATATTAGAAATTAGCTAAAGATACAGAATTAACAGCAGATCAACACACAAAAAATATTTAGATAAAGAAATAAACTGAAGAAACAAAAGAAAAAATACAGTAGAAAGAAAATGTAGAAATGCAAGAGGGAATTCAAAGAGATTATTAATAAAAACAGATGTGAAAACCAATTCAAGGTGATTGAACCTACTTCAGGATAAATCCAAAGAAAACCACATTTTAGTATATCATAGCAAAATTACTGAAAATCAAAGGCTTTTTCAAATCATAAAAATAGCTAAACGTAAAGGTACATCGTTTCAAATAAGCAATAATAACACTATCACTTAAGAGAACAATGAGAATGAAGAGACATTGGAAAAATTCTCTTAAACACTGAGAGTGAAAAGAATGGCACATTTAAAGTCGGAGAATTTTAAAGATAAAAGATATTATAGATGTTATGCCAATAAATGTAATAAAGTCTTTGTGAGACTGCTCAAAAAAAAAAGGCACTGGAAATTACTTCTATGTGGTTTTTAACAAGATATTTGATTCTTAGTCCACTATCATTTTGTTATTTTTGTTATTTTCAGCACAACCGTCATATCAAAATGGAATACTTAAAAAAATTTAAACGGAGCACAAAATTGAAAAATATACAAATTGATAACCTAAGTACTTATGATCACCAACATTCATTACTACCAGAGGGAAAAAATTTAAAAGTGTAGTCACAATGAAGGGAAATATTTTTAACTAATATAATTCATAAGGAATTAACAAGAAAAGTAAGTCATACAGTCAGTAAAAAAAAAAGGAGAAAATCACAGAAGGAAATCAACAAAAGATTTGAACAGATATATGACAAAACAGGTTGTGGCAAATGGTCATAAGTGTGTGACAGGTTGTTCAAATGTGTTAGTGATCAGAGCACTGAAAATTAAAACCCATCCCTTAAATTATCAGAAAAAAATAAAAAATATATAAAATGAACTTTAGGTTTTGGTGGAGTTTGAACTTCTGGAACACTTATCCATTGTGGTGGGAATATAAACTAGCACTACCTGGCATATTCTAACTATCTCCTATCTCATGACCTAGCAATTCAACTTTAACACAAGATATATAACTTAGTATTGGAAGAGTTCCAGATATGCTCATAGACATGCATTGTTTATAAAGGCATAAAACTACAAACAGGTTATAAGTCATGAAATGGAAATCGCAAAAATAAAAGAGATAAATGCATTGTTATATGCTCATTCAACAAATTTGAACAGGTGCCTGGATGAATGGAATGAGAAAGCTTAGCATATATCTTACGTTAAAAGCCTTTCAAGCAGAAGGAATAGCTAAAGTAAAGGTAAAAAATGTGCACTTGATATATTGAGGATCTACAAAGTAGCCAGAGAATTACAGCAGAGTAGGAGGGCAGAAGGGAAGGTCAAAGAGGTAATGAAGAAGAGAAAGTTCATATAAATCTATGTGGTTATTCTCAGAAGGGATTCCACTGCATAGTTTTGAGCAATACTGTGGAATTACCTGATTTAAGTTTTAGCAGGATCATTTCAAGACAAAGTTATAGTAGGATAATTTACAAGCATGTAAATATGTTTCCAATGAAATTATTTATACAGCAATGCAACAATTTTGTTAGGAGATAATAGAAACAATGCAGGGTAGAGGCCTACAACAGTGACATTGAAAAGATGGTCAAATTATGAATGAAGTTGATTAACAAATATGCAATATGAAGACTTCAAATGGATCAAGATATTTAGGCTTATTATCATTCTATTTTCTGAACAAATAAACTCTTGAAATGTCAAGGACTTAGCACTTGTACATTTCCTGCACACATATCAATCTGCTGTTCACTTTTTTTTTGATCAGGTGAATCACACCAAAACAACAAAGTAGGGATCCCAGCTCCTTCCATTAAATGATTCTGCCTTCTTTACACATGGTCTGAGGATTGTCTCCACACCAGCCACCAGAACACAATAGGTCATAGCAGATTTTAAGTGGTGTTTATTTTCAGTCAAGGACGTACTGTGATATACATCACTTTTACACATATTCTCATGGCTAGAATTAGTAACATGTTCTCATCTAACACAGTAGAAATTGGGAAAAAAGTATCAAAAAAAAGGAATGAGCTTTGTTTGTCACCTTGTTACTGACTGAATAAAAGTGTAATTTACTGAGAAGAATGCAGATGGAACTCGTCTTTTGTGGGAAGAAATTGGCAATTCCACTTTAGATATGTGAAGCTGTGGAAACATTTCAACATTTTGGTTGCCTGAGTGGAGATATTGATAAGGTACATGCATGGGTGAATCTGTAGGTCAAGAAGCAACCTAGCCAGCTCATTAAATTGGGGCATAGCTGGAACACAAATGATACTTTAAATCACCTACAGAGTGAGCAGTAGAAGAGACAGGAACTGAGGATGACATCCTGATATGCTTTCATGTTTCAATCTAAGAAAATGAGGGTAAATCAACAAACAAGTCTGTGATAAGGAGAGGTTGGTGAGGTCATTCCAACTCCCCCCCTTCTTTTAATTTTGTCAGTGAAATGAAAATCTCATGTGTTGAGATTAAGATTCAAGGAGGAAGCATCAGAAGAGAAGAGTCTGAATAGAAAACAAAAAAGGAAGTGGACTTGTGGAAATACAATAGGATTGGTAGGCATCAGTAAGGGCATAATTGATGTTAGAGTTTCTAGATTTAAAGTAAGACTAGGGGCACCTGGGTGGCTCAGTTGGTTAAGCCTCTGACTTCACCTCAGGTCATGATCTCATGGCTCATGAGTTCAAGCCCTGCATCAGGCTCTGTGCTGACAGCTCAGAGCCTGGAGCCTGCTTCAGATTCTGTGTCTCCCTCTCTCTCTGCCCCTCCCCTGCTTGTGCTCTGTCTCTCTCTCCTTCAAAAATAAATACACATTAAAACATTTTTTTAAAAAATACAGTAAGACTATTGAAGGTTTCATATTTGCTTTACCGCCCACATTTGGCTGTCCTACTGTAGACATGAATTGGGCTTTTTCAGACTTGCATCATGAAGATAGTGCTTTGTGGTAAATGAGGTTTTTATAATGTAAGTAAGGTTTCATAATGATGAAATATGGGGTGTAAGTAGTAAGAAGACAATTTAGATGTTGAAGGGTCTTAACTTTTAAGTAGGGGATAGGATGTTGAAAGATGAATGTAGAGGACAATAAAAGGATGATAGGATTGATAAAGTGTGGGTGTCTTCCTTATGCAGGGCCATGCTAATCTTCTCTGTATCATTCCAATTTTAGTATATTTGCTGCTGAAGTGAGCACAGGATGAGAAGGCTTAAAACTTTATTGCTATACATAAATGATGATGAGTAAATAAAAAATTATACTTTCTTCATGATGAAATTATTTAACATTACGATATTTTATTTCTTTCCACATTGATCAATAGATTAAATGTAATCCCTATTACAGTAATAGGAAGATTTTACTGAGGACCTCAACAATTTACCCGAGAAATTTTATAGATGTGTAAAGTTCATGAATAATTATTATCACAAAATAATAGTAAAAACAATATAGTCCTATCGGTGACATTAACCATGAACCAGTATTGAAAGTTCAGTACTAGATAAATGTACATATAAGAAATTGTAATATGGCAAAAGTGACACCACATGTCAGTGGGAAACAGATGAATTTTTACTAAATCATTTGGGAAAAAAAGTTATCATTTAGGACAAAAATTATTTACAGAAAACTAGGGCTAAACATTTATGCTATGTTATATACAAAACATACACCCCACTGACTGTCAAAATGTGAAGGAAAAAACTGTTAGTGTAATCAAAGAAAATTCAGACAATTAATTATTACGTAAGGATAGAGATTCATATATTAAACAAATCCACAAAGAATATATCATAAGTAAAATCATGAACTTGACTACATACATACAAAATAGGAATTTCTGTTCAAAGACAGCTTTCTTGAGTAAGAGTACGGTAACAGTATGAGAAAACATTTGTGCCATATAAATCTGAAAATGAATTACTCTTTGGAAAATAAAAGTTGTCCTCCATATACCCAAAGTAAATATTACAAAATTAGGAATATTAAATAAACAGGAAATCCACTAGTGGGAAAATCTGTAGAGCTGGTAAGTCCATTGCTATTTTAGGAAATGAATGTTTTATATATTGCTTGCAAGTCTCTAGAACAATATAGCCATTCTGGAGGTCAACCTCAGAAGAATGTAATGAACTAAGGCAAATATTCACTCTAGGATTGAGTAACTCATCCTGCACATATATGAATGGAAATGCTTGCCCTCGTCCACAAGGAACATTTGTGGAGATTTTCCTTTTATGTAGTTTTGTGACATTGATTATTGGAAATAATGTGCATCCCCGCAGTGGGAGGAAGCAGGTAAAATGTGATTAATGCATACAAAGCAACACTCTTAGCAATTATAAGCGGTTAATTTATAAAAAGTGCAACATGGTTGGAGTACATAATTGTACATACATTACATAATGCTATGTAACATAATGCTTAGTGAAAAAATGAAAAATGTTTTCCAACATATAAAGTAAAATTTTAAATCCTATATATTTAAAATGATACGGACATATTGTAAAATATTTATCAAACACATTGAAGTATATACTTTGGAGAAGAGAGAAACAGTAATGTGATCAACAGGAAATTAATAAAAGAAAACTGGTAGAGCATACTTGCACAGTCAATGGTAGTATAACATTAATGTACATGTTTGACATCTAAATAAAGAAACCTATGATACATACATAATTTTTACTAATTTTGGCTTCAGTTTCTAGACAAAACTGTACTTTCTGTCTTTGCCTTGTGTGTAGAATATTGTATTTCTAGAGAACTTTACAAGGATTTATGTACATTTGAACTAAAATTGTAGATTTTCTGAAGAGCACTATATTAGTAAGAACATAATTTACAAGTTTTCTTGTTATGCAAGTAAGTTATTTTTCTTGCCTCATAGCTACATTACAAGTCTTGTTTGGCTTCTTTGTAACTTTGAAACAATATGAATAAAATTTCAATACTATTCAAGAAGAATAGTATGAAGGCTCAGTCGGTTGAGCATCCGACTCTTGATTTTGGTTCAGGTCATGATCGCAGGGTCCTGGGATGGACCCCCACATTGGGCTCTGTGCTGACAGTGTGGAGTCTGCTTGGGATTCTCTCTCTCTCTCTCTCTCTCTCTCTCTCTCTGTCGCTCTCTGCCCCTCTCCTCTGCACACACACACACACACACACACACTCTCTCTCTCTCTCTCTCTCTCTCTGTCTGTCTGTCTCTCTCTGAAAATGAAATAAATCTAAAAAAAAAGTACTTTCCCTTTGATGTTTCATTTAACAATAAGAGTCTGAGGCAGAAAGTGCAAGAAGCATATCCCGTGATTTCATATTTAATTCAAATTCTTTTTAATCCTTAGTCTTGTAACAGTTCCCTGAAAAAACAGTGGATTTATTATGAATTCAACAAATCAGTATCTTTGCGAACACTAGTTTCTATTGTACTCCTAATAGTTTTAAGTTGTTCCTACCAATAGAAATATGATTTTAATTAAGCATAAACTATATTTTCTTCTCTAGAATTAATAAAATTTAACTATATTTATATTGGTGGATTTCATTGTAAAGTTAATATTTAGAAATATTCCACTACGTGTTTTTCACTTAGTTTGACCCTGAATAATGCAAGCTAACTAGCACTTTTCTTTTCCACTTTCAAATTGCTTTTTCTCTTGTCTAGAACTTGAATTTAGAAATGGCAGAATCTCAATAGAGGTAGAGGGTAATTTCCCACAAGACCTGGCTAATTTATAGCTTTCAACACACCAATGACCCCTACAATTTGGCAGTTGCTTCATTAATTCCTCTACACCTGCTCCATTTATCTTGCAAAAAAAAAAAAAAGACAGATAAAAGACACAATCCTCTTTCACTGCAGCTATTTGCGAAGAAAAGTCCTTCATGTCTTTCTGAAGTAAATTGTAACCTGCATTATGGAGAACAAAACGACGGTAGCGTCAGATGAATGTTCCCAGTTTGTCACTGGGATGAAGAAGGAAAGTTTGAACAGCCACATATTTTTGGAAGAAGTTTTTTTCTGCTCTTTGAAATGTTATGGCCATTCAAAGACTTCAGTTTTCACCAGGATCTGCCATCTGAGTCATAAAATTTTGGAATTAAAAAAATAAAAATAAAAATAGTCTGAGATATTTTTAAAAATAATGTGTTCTTATAGTTAATGATAAATTATATAGGCTATCTCTTTCTCTCTCTCTCTATCATTTATCATCTCTCATCTGTATCATCTATGTATCAAATGAAAAAGACCATTTTAAGCTACCTATATTTAATACATTTATAAGAACAAGCATTTTATTTCCATGGAATATAAATGGTAATGTGAGTACTTCTAGCAGCATGGAAAATGTACTTTCATCAACAAGGAGTTGCATTGATTAAAAATAAAACATTTTAGTGTCAAACTTAGGAAAGCATCTATGTAACTGGTTGACTAACCAAGCACTTTTTTCCTTTTTTTTTTTTGCAGTTTTTTCTATCGTTATGGATTTCATAAAAACAAATATAATTTGTATTTTTGTTCCTCTTTTAAGGTAAATGGTTTGAATTCTTGGTGTCTAGCAGGTGACGACATTTTAAAAAATAATATAATTCATAAAATATACTAAGGAAAGCTTTTGAGAATTTGCATTATTAACATATATAAAAGGTAGATATACACTTGAATTAGATATGGGTTCCCTCTTCAGTATTTCTATTTTCTATTATAAATTATTGAGGGTTGGTGATCACTGCAAAGACTGGACGTTTAATTCTTTGGTAAGATCCCCATGCCACTATTGCCAGGAGAAAGGTTTAACTTACACAGAACTACTTCTATTCTTGTGTTACCTGTATGTATCAAATATGGAGCTCACAAATTCACACCATTGTTATCAACAGAGGCTGAATAAGAACAGAATAGTAAATCATATCACCTCTATAGTCGTCAAAATGGGAACAACTGAAAATCATGCTACACGTGATACAGCCTTGCGGTGTTTATATAGTCAGTCATATTATTTAGTTATAAGAATTATAACATAAAACATAATGTTTCAGATGCCAAAAATATTTATGGCATATGTGACTTAAAAAATAACCCATCAACAAGTATTAGTAAATAACATAAGAAAATATTTAAACGTAGCATATATAGGCATGTCTAGATACTGCATTACTCTCTCTTTACTTTTTATTAATTCAAACTTACTTCCTAATTCAAATTAAAATATACTTCTAACTGTGGTGGATATCAACAGAAATGGAAATCTGAGAATTCTCCTTCTTTCATATGCGAAGTATAATAAGACATTGATACAACTGCTGGCAAGATGGTGTAACACTTTGTGATTTAGATTTATGTGGGACTGGGATCCTTCTTTAGAAATAATTACAACTGGGTTTATAATTATTTATAAAATAATGAACATTTAATGTAGTTCTTTCAAAATGCCATTTACTACTTAAGGTCATTTCTATTAAAATGTTCATAAAATTATTTTTGGCTACAAGAAAGTATACACTTGGCTAATAAATTTCATTTTTTTCTATTTGGAAGTCACTTTAAATATAACAATTGTACAAAGAAAAGTAAAATTTAAAACAAATAAACAACTCCTCCAGGAACATTGAGCTACTAGTGGACCAGAATCATGATTAAAATGCATAATCTAGAACAATGACTAGAATCTCAGTGTATTAATTACCTATTACTGTGTAGCAAATTATCCCCATACTTAATGGTTGATATCTGGAAGGCAAAACTTCCTTTCTTCCATTTGAGAATTTTCTCAATATTTCTTGACACTTAAAAGTTCTATATGTAATTAGTTCTATATGTAATTAGTTCTATATGTAATATGAATTCTGTATGTAATTAGTTCTATATGTAATATGTAGTTCTATATGTAATTAGTTCTATATGTAATATGAATTCTATATGTAATTAGTTCTATATGTAATATGTAATTCTTTTCTTTTTTTTAGAGTATCTAATTTCTTCTTGCCTCATTTTGTTTGACCTGTTCATGCCTGTGTGTGTGTGTGTGTGTGTGTGTGTGTGTGTGTGTGTCTGAGTGCTTGTGTTCCTTGTGTATTTTGAAATTTTTATGTGACAGTTCATAGGATCTTCTAAAGGGATGTTTGCCTATAAGATGGTATAAACATTGTCAATGAGTTAGCTTTTTATTGTTCACAGTTCTTAGCTAGTCTCACATTAACAGCTAAGTTCTAGGCTCTGAATCACATAAAAGGTTCATTTCTGGGCTTATACAAACAAGAGACCAAGATCTGGTCTTGGGTTTTACCTAAAGTTATTGGACACTTCATTTCCAAATTTAAACATTGGAGAGTAATTATCTCTGCCAAGTTAGAAACAAGTCCACAGACTCTGTTTATTAGGATTATGAAGTTGGACCACAATAGTTTTCTATAATATTTTATATTATAAGTTATAATATTTTAGGCTCAACTCTTCAGGGACTTTCCTTTTACAGACCACAAAGATGTTTGTTTCTTGTACTAACCTGTATCTGTCTGCCTATCTTTTATCTATCTGTCATCTGTCATCTATCATATCTATCTATCTATCTATCTATCATCTATCAATCATCAACTGATTGATCAATCTTCTCATTTTTTAAGGTATTTCCCCCTAGACGATAGAGATCTTCTTTCAAGAAAAGAAGATTTGTAGAAGGACTTATAATAAAGAAGTCACTTGAGGTAAGTAAACATTCACTATTCTGAAAAATATTTGTGGGTTTACATGGACTAGGTATGGGGATTAACATACTAGAAAATCTCTTGCCTATCCTGCTATGTCCAACAGCATGGATGGACCTTGAGTATATTATGCTAAGTGTAATAAGCAGATATATAAAGGCAAGTACTGTATAATATCTCTTATATGTAGAATATAAAAGGCTTAACTCATAGAAACCAAAGACTAGAATGCTGGTTACCAGGAGCTAGGGGTTTGGGGAAATGAGGAGATATTGGTCAAAGGGTATAAACTTCCAATCATAAAATGAGTCAGTTTGGGGGATCTAGCATTTAGCATCATAGTTACAGTTAACAATACTGTATTAAACACTTGAAAGTTTCTTCTTTTAAAAGTTAATTTATTTATTTTTGAGAGAGAGAGAGAGAGAGAGAGAGAGCAAGTGGGACAGTGGCAGAGAGAGGGAGACAGAGAATCCCAAGCAGGCTCCGCACTATCTGTGTAGAGCCTGGCCTGGGGCTGGAACACATGAACCCTGAGATCATGACCTGAGCCAAAACCAAGAGTTGGACACTTAACCACCTGAGCCACCTGGGCTCCCCTATACTTGAAAGTTTCTCAGAGAGTAAATCTTAAGTGTTCTCTCTATAGAAAATAAATGGTAATTATGTGAGATGATGTAACTATATTAAAACTACTATGGTAATCATTATGCATGATGTAAGTATATCAAATCAACACATTGTACACCTTAAAGTCACACAATATTGTAAGTAAATTATATTTCAATAAAGCTGAGAAAAAAGAAAATTTCTGTCCTTAAGAGTTTTTTTTTTTCAGGTTTATTTTTCCAGAACTAAATAGTGGTTTTCCAATACATTTTGGGATAATAAAATTTGTTAAATAGAATAAAAATTACTACACCCACAGGTGACTAAACTAGGATATTTTGAACAACTGATTAAAAATTGACTTTTTTGGGGCGCCTGGGCGGCGCAGTCGGTTAAGCGTCCGACTTCAACCAGGTCACGATCTTGCGGTCCGTGAGTTCGAGCCCCGCATCAGGCTCTGGGCTGATGGCTCAGAGCCTGGAGCCTGTTTCCGATTCTGTGTCTCCCTCTCTCTCTGCCCCTCCCCCGTTCATGCTCTGTCTCTCTCTGTCCCAAAAATAAATAAACGTTGAAAAAATTGACTTTTTTGGTTTGTATTTTCTTTATTTCATACAATGGAGATTAGTTAATGGACATACTAATCATGAGTTTGGCAAAAGCCATTTCAGACTAAGCCATCATCAGATTTTTTTTTCTTAGAAAATTCAACAATTTTTCAAGGCACTAATACAATCATTACCTTAAAAATTCTCTCAAATATATTTGTTGCATTCTGAGTCATATTGGATTACTAGTATCATCTAAACATTCTTCAATGTATACAATTAAGTTATGGGACTATATGTTACTCCTTATAAATAGTTTAATGATAAAAATGGTAGAAGAAGAAGGTTGAGTACATTATACATTAAAGTGCCTCATGGATGGCTGCCAACATACATTCTATTTCTATAAAGTATAGTGCAATAATTTAATGAAATCTATAAATGTTACAAAATAATTTTCGTGAGAAAATATATCTAATATGCTGATATCTAAATTAGCTGTGATAAGATAGAAAATTCTAATTTAAGAAATGCTTAGCAAGTTCATGAGCTTGAATAAATTCATTTTGAATCTAAAAATATAGAATGTAATGTTAAAATGGTATGATGTTATCCAAGAGGTTATTCCTCAGGAGTAGGAAACATTTTTCTATCCTTTTTACTCACAATTTTAAACTTACATAGCATTATAAAATCCTTACTAAAAAAAAAAAATCCTTACTAAATTATAAACTTACATACCAACATGGAAAACATTTTCAACTTATAAAATGATAAAAGAGTTAATTTATTTAATAAAAATTTAAAAATAAAATTTGGGTTAAAAATGGCAATAATCAAAATAAAAACTAGAAAAAACCAGAAACCATTTTTTCATGCTAAAAAAGAGAGACAGGGATAATTGCATCTATGTTCATCAGAGATATTGACTTCTGGTTCTCTTTTTGAGAGAGGAAGACATTTTAATCAAAGCAAAATATTTGTCTGAAAACTGCCTAATTTTTTTTCTTGTGCTCTTAAAGTAATCTACTTAGGAAGGTTGCTCCCAAAGTTATTCTCTTTGCTTATTTGTTTTTTAAATATATAAAATCCACAGTACAGACATATTTGAAAACTTGTTTTTTTTCTTTTTGAAATTTTTGATGCTCACTAGAAAGATCACACAGAAAATTATTTTCCAAAACCAATGTAAGCAATATACTCTATGTCAATATTCTTATATATTTTTGTACATAGACACAGAATGGAGAGAAACAAATTTTTTTTTTAAATATGTAGGAAACTAATCAATAGCTTTGTATATCTTTCTCTTTTAATTAAGTCCCAATTATCCTTGCAAAACTGAAATAGAAATGCTCCACTGGTTTTATTCACAGGCATGTATAATGCATATATAGCTTAATGACTAAAACAGAAGTCATGGAATTAAGTGAATAACTACACTAGTTTTTGAAAGATACTAATTATACATTTAGTTCAATTGGAGGTACTAATTTTAATTGAATTTAGCAAACATACATTTTCAAAATGAATTATTTGATATGAATGCAAAGTGAATTGGTTAATATGAACACAGAAATAAACAATATCTTTAATTATTAATATCTGTTATTTTGTGCAATCGGTTTTTATAGGAGTGTTCAGTAGTAGTATTATTCCATGAAAGCTTTGTTTAAATCCTCTTGTCTTTGATAGTTGTGCTTAGTTGATGTTATCTATTAAATTCCTAAGGATCCTTCAGACCAACAATCAGCAAAATCTGGGCAGGGAAAATGCTCTGGACCATGTACTCTCTGGTCTCCTCCTATAATATCACATTACTTCTCTGATTTCCTTCTTTGACTTACTGCTCTGGCCAATAACGTCTGGAAAGTATAATCATAGTTTATAAGCTCACCTCATAGAAGAAAGTTAATTTATATTGAGGTATTTGGACTGCAGTTCAGATTAAGTGCAATGGTAATGCAACTACATGTTTCACACACACACACACACACACACACACACACACACACACACACAAGGTAATAAGAGTATAAGAAATAAAGAGATGCTGGTTAAAGCAATTCATTTTATACTCAGTCTATTTGGTATACGAAAAGCTATATTGCTATATAGGAAACAAAATGTGTGTCCTAAATGCTTTACAGGTATTTCTTGTTGAATATTTACTCAGCAGTTAGTGTCTGTGGAATTATGATCTTCCACTTACCTATGAGGAAACTGACAGGTGAACAATTACCTACTGTCAGAACTAGTAAAAAAAGAGCACAGGTGCAAATTTAATCCATATGATTGCCAACTCCCTGTTCTTAACTACCATATTAAAGGGTATCATATAATCATGTAATTGGAGTTCAAGATTAAAAGAAGATAGTGCATCTGACATAAAATGAATAATGGAAGAGATAAAGTCTAAGAATATCCGGAAACTAATGACACAATAAATAACTGATTTTAGTTTTTTTTTAAACCAAATTGAATAAATACAGAGAAAAACCACCCCAAGGCACATAATACTAAACCTAATGAAAACAAATCTTATAACAGAGCCAGAAAATAAAATCATATTATTTTCCAAAGACATGAGGAAACTGATGATTGATTACTCAAATATAGAACCAAGCAGAAGAGAGGGGGGGCAGTGTCATCAAACTGCTGGAAAAAAATAACTACCCAAACAAAGCTCCATATGAGCAAAAACCAATCTTTCAGAGATGAAGCAAACTTAGAAATATTGTCCAACCCCAAATGGCATTATTAGCAAGTCTGCAGTTTAAAAAAAACAGAGATGAAAGGAAAATTATATCAGATGGAAGCATGGAAATATAGACAGCAACGAGTATAAAGTGATAGAGTGGGTATGCAGAAAATATAAATTGTCATAGACTATATAAAATAAGATTTTGTAGAGGTTAAAATATGAGTAGAAATAAAAACTACATAAAATAACATGCAGGTTTAGGGCAAAGTGGAGTTAAAGTGTTCTAAGATCATGCACTTTTCAATAAATGGTAGATGTACTAATTAATATTAGACTTTAGCAACTAAATGGGACATGTCATAATTTCTAGATAACCACTAAATGAGCTAGAAAGAATGTGTTAACATGTCACAGTAGGAAAAATGAATAGTAAAAACAAGTAATCCCAAAGAAAACAAAGAAGCAAAAATATAACATAAAACAAGTAGAATAATATAACACAAAAATTAAGTTGTATATTAAAAATATATATCACAACAATATTCCATTGGAATACACAGAATAATACAACTAAGATACATACATTCAATATAGGTAATCAGTAATTTTGAAAGTAATAGAATGGGAAGAGTTATGCTATGAAACACTGTTTTAGGCTAAATAATTCCCTTTCTCAAAATGTCTGTGTTCTAATCCCTGGAACATGTAAATATTCCCTTATATTGCAAAAAAAGACTTTGCAGATGTGATTAAGTTAAACATTTTGAGATGGGAAGATTATCATGAATTTTCTGGGTTGCCCTGATATAATGAAAGGATATTTATTTAAAGGAGTCAGAAGGATCAGATGGGCAATAGAGGATGAGATGATAGAAGCAAGTGGTTATAGTGACATTAAGAAAGGGCCATAAGTCAAGGGATCCAGGGGCCACAAAGATTTTAAAATGGCAAGAAAGCAGTAATCCTCTTACACTCTCCCATCAACACCTTGATTTTAACTCAGTGAAACTGGTTTTGGACATCCAAACTGCAGAACAAAAAGAAGAATAAATTTGATTGCTTTAAGGCACTGAGTGTATGGATTTGTTAAAGCAGGAATAGAAAACTAATACATTATCCCAAGGGAGGTGGAAGTTATGCAATAACAGAAGGCAGTATAGAATTTAGGATAGAAGAATTAGCAGATATACAGATGGCCATTTCTTTAAAATGAAGAAGTGAATCCATCAGGGAGATACACAACTTCAAGTCTGCATCCATCTAACACATAGCTTCCAAATATGCAAAGCAAAATGGACATAGATAAGAAGAAATATACAAACTGAATGTTGTAGGTAGACTGTTTCTGTCACTGATAGACAAAGAAACAAAATTCATTAACTATTTTAAACATGAAATATGAACATGATTGACAGAATCGACTTAATTGATATATATTAAGCATTGCTCACAGGACAATGATGATCAAAAGATTAGCAGAACAAACTCAGTGTCACTAATTACTAGTGTTAACATTAGGTTTATTTCATTATTCAATAATAAAGGTCAGTTAACAATTTTAATTCAATCAGTAAGATTTACTATGTGATCAGAATAATAGATAAAAATAATGTAAAAATAAAATTTAAAAGTAACTAAAGATAATATTCTGCAATATCGGATATAAATCATAGTTTGTAAAATTCAACATCCACTCAGAAAAAAAGAAAAAAGAACCTCATGAACCAAGAAATAGAAGGAAATTAGAAATTTCCTTAACTAGTATGGAGAAACCATACAAAATCCCACAAAAGCATCATGTTTAATTATGAATTATTGACAATATTACTCAAATGTTGGAAGCAAAAACAAAAAAATGTGTGATTATCACTTTCACTCAATATTGTACTCTATATTTTACCAAGTACATTAAAGCAAGAAAAAAATATATATGAGGATCGGAAAAGTTGTGCTAAAACTGCTGAGATTTAAGACAACATAATTGTGAATGTCTAACTACAAAAAAATTGAAATATTTGATTTAACAAGGTTAATAAGCACAAAATTAAGATAGATGAATCAATCCTACTCTTATATACCACTAAAAATTGAATTAGAATATTAAAATGATATGTGAAATAGCATAAAAATCAGTCGTACAAATCTAACAGAAATTGTGCAAGATATCTAATAAGAAGGTATAAAAATACTCAAAAAATTAAAGGAGGCCTAAATAATGGACAACATAAAATATTTATGAGTGCAGGACACTCAATTTTGTAAAAATATTTTTCCAAATATATATATAAATTTAATTTAATCCCATTCAAAGCCATAGCTGCTATTTTGTGGAAAAATACTAGCTGATACAAGTAAAAACATCAAAATGAAAAGAAACAAAATGTCCAAGACAATTTTGAAGTAGAAGGAGAAAGAAGATTTCCACTATGAGACAATAATGTATTTAGATATAGCTATTACAAAAATGTAATATCAGTTCAAGTATAGACTATTAAAATAATGGAACAGAATAGAGTTCAGAAATACAACCACACATGCATGGTTTGTAAGAAGATTGGCACTGCAGTAGGGAGAGAAAGAGGCAAGCAAATATCCCAATTAGAAAAAAAAAAAGAATAGTGAGTCTAAATTAAATAAATATTAAAGTACAAAAAATTAAAATACTAAATTTCTAGAAGAAAGCATAGAATATTCTAAACCAAGAGAAATAAAACAAGACACAAATATCTGCTACCATAAAGGAAAGTGATAAATATAACTACATTAAATGTAATAATGCATGCTCATCATTTTTTAAGAGGATGAAAGGCTATCCATAAGGTATACATACACAAGGTATACATCTTTCCAATATTCAAAATATATAACAATCTTAAAATCAATAAGAAAAACAGATAAATAGAAAAGTGAGTAAAAATCTCCAGTGGAAATTGCATCTCGAAAAACAGTTATCTAAAGGGTTGTCAATAAAAATATGAAAATATCTCAATCTCATTAGTCACTAAGGAAATGCAAAAAAAAAAAAAAACAACAAACCAAACCCTCTATGAGAGACAACTTTATATCTACCAGAATGATTATATGTGAAATGATTGACAATGCTAAGTGTTGGCAAGGATGTGGGGCTGGAAGGGAACATTCATGAAATACTAGCGGAAATTTTAATGTTCATAAATTACATTGAGAAACTATTTGATAATATCCATTAAAAGTGGATCATACAATGTCAATCAGCCATTTTATGCCTGTGTATAGACTTAATAGTCATGCACAGAAATGATTTGAGCAACTTTATTCATAATAGAATAATAGACAAAAATTGGAAACATGTGAATGCTTATTAACAGGACAATGGGTTCTATTCATATAGTAGAATACTACACAAACATGAGAATGAACAATAAACCTTCTACAATCTATGGCATAGACAAATAGTACAAATTGCTAAGTAAAAGGAGCCAAAGAGATAAACGTAAACAATGTATGATTCCATTTGTAGAAAATTATAAAGCAAGTGATGTTAATTCATGGCATTATGTCAATAGTGCAGTGAAATTGATGGGGCATATCCTGGGAGGGAGAGTAGCATGACTTTGGGATTTTGGTAATGTTCTATTTCTTGACTTTGATGTTGTATGGCAGTGTTCACTTTGTGTGAATTCATTGCATTGTAAACTTAAAATGTATGTACCTTTTAGCATGTGTATTTTATATCAGTAAAAAATCACCAAACAAATCTGCCACTGAGGTTGTTTTTTAATATATTTTTTTTAATTTTTAATGTTTATTTATTTTTGAGAGAAAGAGACAGAGCATGAGTGGGGGAGGGGCAGAGAGAGAGGGAGACATAATCTGAAGCAGGTTCCAGGCTCTGAGCTGTTAGCACAGAGTCTGACGTGGGGCTTGAACCCACGAACAGGGAGATCATGACCTGAGCGGAAATCAGAGGCTTAACCCACTGAGCCACCCAGGTGCCCCTAGTTTTGCAAATTTTAATAGGGTTCTGTCATTTGCTCCATATAGTTTTCACCATTTTACAAGGACAAATAATTTTTGTTGTATATATTTAGTTAAATTACATTATCATTATCTAAGGGCCCTATTCATCTTTAATAGTACATATGGGTTTAAGTCAATTTCATGTGATGTTAATAATGATATTAGCTTCTAATTGTTTCATGTTTGCCTGGTATACTGGTAAGTATATCTTTAATGTTTACTTTCAATCTTCCTGCATCCTTACGTATTATGTGTACCTCTTAATAAATATATTATTATTAGATTTTGATTTAAGCCCAATCTGGCAGCCTCTGTTTTTTCACAGGATAATTAAGGCCATTTACATTTTTATGATTAGTGGTATATTTGAAAGTATTTAAACAATTTTATTTTTGACTTTCCTTATATGTCTTTGTAGCAGATGATGTTGAAAACTTGGCCAGATTTCCTTAGATCTTTTTAGCATTATGTCTTTTTTTAGATTTGGCCACAGCCCGCTTCTGCAGCCCGTGGCTGGAAAGGTTTTCTCAGGTTACTGGGACATATTTTGCTTCCTGGGGCAGAACTTGGAGAACTTGGGAGTTCACATTCCCCTAGGGCAGCTCTTTACCAAAGCCTGATGGTGCAGGAATATAAAAGCCCTGTCCTTAGGTTTGGACATATCTGAAGATAACTTACACAACAGAGCAGTCATGAAGGATTAGACTGAAGATAACCTTTGCAAGACTGTTTGAAATCATATCCTTGCTTAATTACATCCCCTTCCTTTTGTCTTGATTCAAAGAAGAAGAAGGAGAAGGAGAAGAAAAGGAGAAGGAGAAGAGAAGGAGAGGGATTAGGAGAAGAAGGAGAAGAAGGAAGGAAAATAAACCACTTACCCAGGATCTGCTTTTGTGCAACCAGGCATAGGACAGTCATTTATGTCCTTTTCTTATTTCTTCTTCTTCTACCTTCGTTTTGATTGACTGGAGGTGATTTTTGTTTGTTTTTGTTGCTTGCCTAGTTTTGTTTTCTTTTTCCTGGTTTGGAAATTACATACATTCTCATTTACTAATGGCTACCTAAAATTTTAACGTTTATTTATTTTTGAGACAGAGAGAGACAGAGCATGAACGGGGGAGGGGCAGAGAGAGAGGGAGACACAGAATCGGAAGCAGGCTCCAGGCTCTGAGCCATCAGCCCAGAGCCCGATGCGGGGCTCGAACTCACGGACCGTGAGATCGTGACCTGAGCCGAAGTCGGACGCTTAACCGACTGAGCCACCCAGGTGCCCCTAAAATTTTAAATTGAGAGTGCCTGTGTGGTTCAGTTGGTTAAGTGGCTAACTTCAGCTCAGGTCATGATCTCACAGTTCATGGGTTCAAGCCCAGTTTCAGGCTCTGTGCCGATAGCTCGGAGCCTGGAACCTGCTTCAGATTCTGTGTCTCCCTCCCTTTCTCTGCCCCTCCCCTGCTTGTGGTCTCTCTCTCTTTCAAAAATAAATATTTCGAAAAAATAAAATAAAATATTAAATTGAATGTTTAATTTGACAAAATCTAAAATTAAAACATGCCTGTAGCTGTTTCTCAAATAATAAGAATAAACAAAGACAAAAAAAATGCCTTTTAAAAATCTAATACCAAGCACCATGCTACCAACTTCATGTTAGCGTTTTCCAGGTTTTATGTACATTTTCTTTTCCCCTCCTCTGTTTGACAATGATTATTACTATTCATAATAATACTTTTGAAAAATAATAAAAGTTTTGAGGGGCGTCTGCATGGCTCAGTCAGTTAAGTGTCAGACTCTTGATTTTGTCTCAGGTCATGATCTGGCAGTTTGTGGGATCGAGTCCCACATTAGGCTCATGCTGACAGCACAGAGCCTGCTTGGGATTCTCTCGCTCCTTTCTCTCTTTGTTCCTCCCCATGCTCTTTTTCTCTCTCAAAATAAATACATGTTTTCAAAAATTTTTTAAAAATTCAAAATAAACATTTTGAAAAAATCAAAAAGTAGTGTTTAAAACAGTCAACGTTCATTTGGAGTCATACCCACCTTTTTCAGTTTCTTTCCTCAGTAGTGTTTGTTGTTTAATCTTGGACTATGCTGTTGAAATAATGTCCTTTCTTATAAAAAGCATTCTTTAAAAATCGCTTTTGAGTGACATTTTGTGGATATTAGCTCTGTAATCTCCCTTTGTTGGATGATCCACAGTAGGTTTCAAGATCTTGGTTTTAGGTGTCTGAGTTTCATTACACAAGTTCGTGTGAAAGCCAGGCCACCTTTCCAGGACACCAAGACATTGATACTTAATATACTTGATCACAGAGATGAGCAAACAATATCAGAGCCAGTAAGGTACCAATACCTGCTTACCATTTTACTAACTTACCGTTTTGTTTTGTTTTGTTTTGTTTTGTTTTGTTTTGCTTTGCTTTGCTTTGCTTTGCTTTGCTTTGCTTTGTTTTGCTTTGCTTTGTTTTGAAGATATTTTTCTGTGATGTTTCTAAGGTGTGTATGAGATCATAGGTGCATTTTTGTGATGGACTATGTGTATATGGGTGCATAATTCAGTGGCCTCGCTGTGCGGCCAAGGTTAAGGGGCATATAAGTGGCAGCCAAGGAAGAGACCAGTGTATGATGCAAGGCACCTAAGAAGATAGCATGTATAACAGGCTCAAGTAGGGCAGTGATTCTGTACTCACAGTGAGAAAGGAGAAAGAGTGCATAAGATCCAGCCCCTTGCAATGCATCAGTTCCCCTGGCCAGTGGACACATGCCCATGTGGGTGGTGTAGCTATGCACACCCTGGTCCAGGCTGCAGTAGAAGTACCTCAGCCCCTCTCCCGTGGGGTCTGAAATAAAGAAAGTTGGGTGTGTGCCTCAGGGCTATTAGCAGAACAGAAGATTTTCCCTGAGTCTGAAACAGGCAAATATATTCCCGTACAAGATGATAATTCCAGTACAGGCTGCGAAGGCTCCCTTTCTCCTGGCAAGGAACTGTTCCTAAGCCCATTCTTAGTCATCCAGGCAGCAGAAAGACTGCGTGGAGGAGAACGACTTTCTCAACATTACGGATTTTCATTGTCCACATTAGCGATATGATTCTAAAGAAGTCTCACTTGTAGTATTCATTATTTTGGCAAATTTACCAAAGTCTGCATTCTCACCATCAATCATAACTTTCTCATAATATCAAAAATGTGACTATATTTATAAGAAAGAAAATCAAATCAATAAATTTTAAGAGAAAATTCTGTGGAATAAAAAGGCCATTAAAAATAAGAAGCAATTCCCACTAGCACAGAAATACTTGCATGCGTATGACTAACCCATTCTCTCCACAGAGAGGTAGTATCTTGCTGAGTACATATGGATGTAAGCAAATTGAATTAGATTGTTTTTGCAGTTAATGTCAAGAGGTAAAATTATACAAATGCATGTATCCCTTTAATAGCATTGGACTAGCTAATGAGACAAAGTTGCTTCAGTCCATAGGTCAGAACCTCCCTTTCAAACTTCCTCTTATTTGCTTCAATGTTTCTCTTCTTCCATGATTTTTTGATTGGATGAGTCCTCCTCTCCATGGAACGTTTATTTTTTATGTGTGTTAACTACTTCAAGCAGATAAGAATCCAGGCCAGCTGCCTGAGACTTGTTTCATTTTAAAACATGTATGTATTTAATGTGACATACTTGTGATGATTTAAAAGTTTAACTCTCAGAAGATATTCTTTTTAAAAATTATTTTCTAATTCCAAGAATCTTATGAAGGATCACATTCTTGGGACGCCTGGGTGGCTCAGTTGATTAAGCAGCCAAGTCTGGGTTTCGGCTCAGGTCATGATCTCATGGTTGGTGAGATCGAGCTTCGAGTTGGGCTATGCCCTGACAGGGCAGAGCCTGCTTGGGAATCTCTCCCTCTCTCTCTCTGCTCCTCCCCCATGTGTGCTCGTTCTCTCTCTCTCTCTCTTTCTCTTTCTCTCTCAAAATAAACAAACCTTAAAAAAAATCACATTCTTGCCAAAAGAAATGTTCACATTTCTTATTGTGTGTAGGTGCTGAAGGATGGGTTACTTGGACTAATTTAATGCTTGCTATCTACTGCAGCAATATTATTTCACAGTATTTTTTTAATCATTACTATTTTGTTTATTATTTTCATTTTAGAAATTAAAGACCAGTCCTAAAAGGACAGAAGTGTTATATGATCAGATCAATATGTGAGCTTTACTATAACTAATGCACGTGGAACACTAAATAGGATGCAGATTTCATAAATTTCAAAGAACATTTCAAGCCTCTATTATAGCAGCATGGCTATTCAGAGGTATGAACAGTGGAATTTGCTTCCTTATTTAGTAATAAACTATGAATTACTGAAAAGTATCACGCTGGCAATGAGTTAGCCATCACTTTTATAGAAGATAGTTTTGGGGTGCCTGGGTGGCTCAGTTGGTTGAAGCTTCGGATCCTGCTTTCTGCTCAGGTCATGATTCTAGGGTCATGGCATAGAGCCCTACATTGGGCCCTGTGCTGCGGATGGAGCCTGCTTATGATTCTCTCTCTTTCACTCTGCCCTTCTCCCAAACTGGCATGCATACTCTCTCTCTCTCTCTCTTTCTAAAAGAAAAAAAGAAAAAAATAGAAGACATTTTTACATGGAACATGACATTGTCTCCAGACACCAGAAAGAAATATGATTCCTCTTTCTATATCACTATGTTTTATAAGACATATGACATTAAGGAATAAAATAAATGTCCTTAGGGTCATAACATATAGTTTCAAGATAATATTTACCTAGCTAAACAGGAAGATTGGGTAAACAAGGATAAAACTTCTGTGTCATTTGAAAAAATTAATTCCAACCTTTAATTACAATTTATACTGCACTTTGGGAAACTTTGAGTTAAAGTGTTGCAATTTTTCTTCTTTAACAAGAGAGGTGACCTCAGCCTTCACTAAGTGCTTAGTGGAAGCATTTAGCACAGCAAAATTGCAAGAGCATCCCAAGAGAAAATGAATTGCCATTGATACCAATGCCCTTTATAGAAAAGGAACTTCAAAACACATTTTACCTTAGTAAAAGAATGGAGATAGAACTGATTAACTCCTAGCTAATCAAAAGAGTTGGCCAAAACACTAAGTGGGTATACTCAAAGCCTTTTTTAAACAAAAGTAATCAAGAATCTGTATCATGCTAATGACTTTCATCATAAGGTTCTGAAATCTCTGTATACTTAGTCAAAGGTGTTATTTCAAGATATAGGTTGTCCTTAACCTGTATTGTATTTTGTACTTGCCTTTCACAATGATACTCATGTGTAGTTCTAAAGGTTTTATTCAAAAGATTTCAACTTTAGGAGTTCAGAGTGTACACAGTACTTTAAGTTAAAAAAAATTGCAGAGTAGAAAAAAAATTGCAGAGTAGAAAAATAACAAAGATGTGTATGAACATCAACATCTGCATGTTTGCATTTATTTATTCATATATCAATAGGTGTGATTTTACAAATGATCACATGCAAAAATAAATAGTAGTCAATATTACACCAAGAAATAAGTGGAAAATATTTAGAGATATAAAACCTTTTGAATACCCAGTGAAGAGCATATTATCTTCAATATGGATCTCTAAAATTCCAGTGGAACTTTTTTTTCCTGAATATACTATTTTGTTAATGGTTATCTAATGATAAGTGTCATGAGAGTAAATTTGATCCATATTGTCCTTTCAATAGAGAACCTCACAGAAATGATATATGCATCCAAATTGAAGTTCCTATTTTCCAAATGAGAATATTAAAAATACATATAAGTACTTTGTTTAAAATAAGAAAAAAATAATATGAGCACTTGGTGATGCTAAATAGCTCAAATCCTTTGCTATCCTCTAGATTATAAGAAAAAAAATGAAGCTAAAGTTCAAGATGAATCTTTATTTAAATGCCTTTGCTGCTTAGCTATGTATCTTAGCTATTATACCCTTGTTATAAGTAATAGAAATCAACTTGAAATAATTTCAGTAAAATTCCAGACAGTTTCACGAAGGAATCTGGTTGAATCTCATGGAAACCAGGAGGTAGTATACAGTAGGGTCTCAAAAAGGTATCGAAACCAAGGCCTGGGAAGCCATCAAGGTATATTTCCAAGTTTCGGGGTCACCCTTAAGATTTTACACATTTTCTGTTCTTCTCCATGCATGTGCTTTGAACTGTAGTTTATTTGCACCTCTCTTAGAGGAAAATCAGAAGTGTCTGACCCTCCTAGCCCTAGTTTCAAAATTGTGAGAAACTTCATTGTATTGGCCCAGAGTGGAGAATATGTATCCTACTCTTCAGCTTTGCTCTGTATTATTTCTTCTGTTTGTTTAGAGTTAGTTAAATTGCTCTTCTTTCTCTAATTATCTCAAAATAGAAGCTTAGATTTTCTATTTCAGATCCTTATCTTTCCTAATATATGGATTACATACTGTAAATTTCCCTCGAAGCACTGTTTCACTGCATTCCACAATTTTTGGTGAGTTGTGTTTTGGTTTTTGATAAGTTCAAAATATTATTTAACTTCTCTTGAAATTTTTTTTTCTATTTGTTATTTAAAAGTGTGTTCTTTAATCTCCAAATATTTGGGGATTTTTCTAGCTATCCTTCTGTAATTGATTTCTAGTTTAATTTCATTTGGTCTAAGAACACACTTTGCATGCTTCCATTCTTTTAAATTTCTTAAGGTGTGTTTTATAGCTGAGAATGTGGTCTAGGTGTGTGTTCAATGTGAGGTTAAGAAGAATGTGTATTCTGCTGTTGGATGAAGTAGTCTATCAGCATCAATTAGATGAAATTGATTGATAACGCTGTTCAGGTCAACTATATCCTCACTGATTTTCTACCTCTTTAATTTATCAATTATTGAGAGAGGTGGTGAAACCTCAGACAATAATAATGGATTTGCCAATTTCTCCTTGCAGTTTTATCAGTTTTTGTCTCACAAATTTTGACATTCTGTTGTTAGATACATACACTTTTAGGATTTTTATGTATTCTTAAAGAGTTGACCACTTTATTATGATGTAATGTCTCTCTTTATCACTGATAATGTTTTTAATTTTTAAAGTCTGCTTTATCTGACATAAATATGGCTTTCTTTGGTTTAGTGTTAACATGATACTTACTTTTCCATCTTTTTATGTTTAGCCTACATAAGCCTTAAATTTTAAGTGGTTTCTCTGCAGACAACATATAATCAGGTCATGATTTTTTTTTTGTCCACTTCTGTCAGTCTGTTTTAATTGACATATTTAGACCATTTATATTTTAAGTGATCATTGATACAGTTGCATTAAAAGCTATCTTGTTGAAACAAATTTTCTATTAGTTACATTTTCTCTCTTCCCCTCTCTCTCAAGGTCTTCTTTGGTTTTAATTGGGCATGTTATATGATTCTATTTTAACTCCTTTCTTTGAATATCAAGTGTGCTTAAAAAATACTTTTAATGGGGTGCCTGGGTGGCTCAGTCAGTCAAGCGTCCAACTTCAGCTCAGGTCATGATCTCCCCGTTCATGGGTTCAAGCTCCGCATTGGGCTCTGTACTGACAGCTCAAGAGCCTAGAGTCTGCTTCACATTCTGTGTCTCTCTCTACCCCTCTTCCTCTTGCACTCTCTCTTGCTCTCAAAAATAAATAAATAAACATTAAAAAAATAATTTTAGTGGTTGTTCCAGAGTCTGCAGTATATATTTTTAACTAGTCTAAGTCCACCTTCAAATAATACTATGCCAAGTCATGTCTAAGCAGGTATCTTACAACAGAGAATTCTCACATCTTTCCTCTTGTCCACTAGGCCATTATACCATTCATTTTACTCATGCGTATTTTATAAACACCCATTACATGGTTACTGCTATTCCTTGAAATGAACAGCTGTCTTATAGATCAACAAATAATAAATAAAAGTACAAAGGTCGTTTTACTTTCTTTTATTCCTTCTCTAGTGGTTTCCTTTCTCTGTGTAAATACAAACTCCTTACGTCTACCATTTTAATCTTCCTAAAAATCTTCATTTTATATTACTTTAGTGCCGTCTGCTGGATTATCTCAGTTTTTGGCTGAAAGTGTTTTTTTTTTTCTCTTCCATTTTGAAAAGAAAATTTTGTTTCTCTATTGTTAAGGTATTCCACCATCCACCCTTCCCCCCTCCCCTCAGCCCCCACTTTGTTTTTGGATTTTTAAAACCTTTTCTATCTTTGGTTTCCTACAGTTTGAATATGATATATATTGGTCTAATTTTTTGGTATATATCCCACTTGGTATTCTCTGAGCTACTTAGATCTGTGATTTGATTATTTCATTAATTTTAGATAATTCTCAGCCATTATTACTTCAAATATTACTTCCCTTATGTTCTTTTCCTTCTAGGATCCTACATGCATATAAAATGTTTGAATTTCCCCTGGGATATTAAATATTCTGGTTTTGGTTTTTATATTATTTGTTGTTGCATTTGAGCAGTTGAACAGTGTTATTGACCTATTTTCAAGTTTCCTTATTCCTTTCTTTCCCATGCTTAGTCTACTGATAAATCCATCAAAAGTATTCTATAATTTTGTTTCAGAGTTTTCAGTTTCTGACTTTTCCTTTTAATTCGCTCTTAGGTTTTCTATCTCTCTGCTTGTATTACCCATCTATTATCACTTGCTGTCTACTTTATAGACTTTAACATATTAACCACAGGTATTTTAAATTCCATGTCTGAGAATTCCAAGCTCTATGTCATACTTGAGTCTGATTCTGATGCTTACTTTGTCCCTCTAGACTATGGTTTTCTGTTTTGTTTTGTTTTTTTCTTTTTTCCTAGAATTTTCTTGTTGAAAGCTAGGCATGATGTAATGGGCAATTGGAATCTGAGGTAACTAGGATTTTAGAATGAGATCTGCTAATCTGTTTGAACGTTGGATCATGTTTGATATCTGCTGTAGCTGTAGGTACCAGGCATTTTAGTATCCTTTGTGGCATTATTTTTGTTCTCCTTCTATTTTGGTTATCAAAGAAGAGTCTGTGCCTCGCATCTCTTTCAGCTGTAATCCACTATTATTATTCTGGAAAACTACTGGTATCATACTAAGGTTTGAATGAAGGGAAACCTTCTATAATCTTAAAATTAAATTTCAATTTTGTCGTTGGCCTGTGTCCTTGGACTACAAACTTCATCAATATTTCTTGATTCCTCCACATCTTAGATAACACAGAAAGGCTACATGAGGATGCAGTGGGAGAAATGTTTATCTTGCAGGTGAGATAACACTCTGGTAAGGTCAGCTCCCCTTTAGAGTGAGCCTTTATCATGGAAAATGCCCTGATCATATTTCACAAGGTTGATTCTTCCTCCTCCCTCTGCCAAGGCCATGAGAGATTATACTTAGTTCTTGCCAATGAGAACCTGGAGGCTTCATATGGGTAAAACCTAAGAAAATGTGGGGACCCTGCATAGACTGTGGGCCCCAGGAATTTCTCCCTCTATATCTAGCCCACACTCAGACTCCAGCACTTTGTCAAAATTATCATTTTAGTGTTCCTACCAGTTGATGGCTCCAGCAGCTGTGCTCCGGGTAGTAGCTCTTGACTTTAACTCTATGGATTCATCCATCTACAAGTTTCAGGGCTTTGATTTGTTCTGTAATGCCAGTCCTTGGATGGGTTCAAGAAAAGTCATTGAGTTTTAATTTGCTTTGCTTTTTTTTTTTTTTTTGTATTGTAAGGAAGAGAGTGGTGATTTCTCTGCACCTTCTGTATATTCTCTGTATCTGCTCTCCTTTCTCTTCTTTATTATCAGTATTTCTACTCAGCTATATTTACAGTCCACTCTCAGCAGATTTGTTCAGTCTTCTTGGGAAAGAGCTTTTGTTGGGTACTTTGAGATTTTAGCCACACCTCACCCAAAGTACTCTCCAAATTTTTCACAGTAACTTTGACATAATTTACAGATGGAACCTGTGTATTCTTTTCCTCAGTTTTGGCTGTCTTTATCAGATTCATGTGCTGAATTTCCATTTCGTTTTTTGGGAACTAACGAGTAAGTACCTGTGGGGAACTTCTGGGTTCTCTGGCTTAAGTATAAGACCATCTGACTAACTCTTTCCTTCCCTCTGCACTCTCCTATGCTACTGCTCATCTGGAACCAGGGACTTGCTGGTGTCAGTATCTTGTCCCCACATATTCATATTCTGGATGAGGAGATATAAAGATGACTTATCTTTAGATTTTATTGACAATGTTATCATGACTGTAGTTTTTGCTTGTTGGTTTGATTTTAGATTGGCTATATGGAATTTTTGTTAATGTTCATGAGGATATTTGATAAGATTAAAAACAAATTCCACCACAATCATCTAGTCCTATGCAAAATATAATTATTTCTTTATTTTAATGTTTTATTTTATTTTTGTTAAATGAAAATTTAATATATTAATTTGGTTGGGAACCGCTAACTCCTGTGAATATATTAGGAATAAACCCTTTATTTTCAAATAATTTTTGACTTACAGAAAAATTGAAAAAAAATAGTATAGAGTTTACTTATACCTTTCACCTAGCCTTCTCTATATTTAACATAACCACAATTATTAGATTTTTAAAAAATTTTTTTAACATTTATTTATTTTTGAGACAGAGAGACAGAGCATGAACACGGGAGGGGCAGAGAGAGAGGGAGACACAGAATCTGAAACAGGCTCCAGGCTCTGAGCTGTCAGCACAGAGCCCGATATTAGATTTTAAAAGATCATTGACAGTAGTGATATTAACTATATTAACTAATATAAGACCTTATTTAAATTTCAATCTTTTCCCCCTAACGTCCTTCTGTTTCTGGAGCCCACACTGCATTTAATTATTGTGTCTCCTCAGTTTCTTCCAATCTGAACTAGTTTCTCAGTCTTTCTATGACTTTGATTAATCTTCACTTCTTTTGAAAAGTACTAGTAATCATTTTTACTTCAGAATGTCTCCCAATTTTAATTTTTCTGATGTTTTCTCATGATTAGATTGAGGTTATACAGTTTTGATAAGAATACCCCATAATGATGTGGTGTCCTCAGTTCATCTTGTCAGATGAACTATTTGATGTTAATAAGTCTTATTACTAATAATGTTATCCTTGATCACTTGGTCTTCTGAGTTTCTTCACTGAATGTCAATGTTCTTCTTTTTGCAATTCATAAATATCATGACACTATACTTTGAAACTATAAGATATTCTCAAATTTGTCCCTAAACTTTGGTCCATTGATTTTAACATCCACTAGAGGAGTGTGTCTGCAACAATTATTATTACAGTGACCATTGTTTTTAATGATTAAGATTTTTAGTTCTAATTAAGTTAGTTTTTTGTCTTTTGCTGTAAAGTTATTTTGAGTTGTGTAAGTAAAAATACTATGTCTGCTTCAGTAATCTACAGCTTAAGGAATTTTTAATTTCCTTTATTTTTTGCATATTTTGCTGTTTTGATCTCCTTAAAAATTCCTTTCTTGAACACTTAAATATACTGCAACTAATATCAAATAATTTATTAAGTAATAATAAATAATAATAAGTAATTTTATATCATAAAAATATATAAAGCAAACAAAAAACTGATGGTGACAATAGCAATAGGAAGCCAAATAATTTTATGGACCAGATTTTGTATAATAGTCTTGAAAAAAATTAAATAACAAACATCTGGGTCAAATTCAAGGTGAACAGTCTTAGAAAGAAGCCATAGATTTCAGCTAATCCCCTCAGAACTGGTTACCAACAATAAAATACTTTTTGAACTCCAATAGCTTGCTGTTTTCATTTTGACATGACTACAGAATAAATTCTACTAGATTCTTTGAGAACTAAAAAATCAGATCATTTAATCCTTTTGGGTAAATTATTTTTTTCTACTTTGCAAGCCTTCTCACATACATATGTGAAAATCTCACATAAAACTGGTATTCTATTGACTGTGCTTGCACAGACTCTCAACATTTTTTTTTTTGAGAGTACAGACATTCAAAATGTTTACTTGTAAATCCTAAAATACACTTACTAATCTGGAAAAAATCACCGTGTTTACCATAAGGCTATGCCTAATCCTGCTATGTTACTACATAGCCTCAGGTGTACACAGAAGCATCCATATATAAGAAACAGTTTTGAGTAAATATTTGTAGAAAGTAGAAATTAGATTTTTTAAATGCCAAATCTTTTTTTTAATTTTTTTTTCAACATTTATTTATTTTTGGGACAGAGAGAGACAGAGCATGAACGGGGGAGGGGCAGAGAGAGAGGGAGACACAGAATCGGAAACAGGCTCCAGGCTCTGAGCCATCAGCCCAGAGCCTGACGCGGGGCTCGAACTCCCGGACCTCGAGATCGTGACCTGGCTGAAGTCGGACGCTTAACCGACTGCGCCACCCAGGCGCCCCTAAATGCCAAATCTTTTTGATAAAAAATGCTTTATATACTATTCTTTTTTAAATTGCATCATCCATTCTTCTGGTTAATTAAAACGATCGATATCTGATGAACTCTAAAGTTTCTGTCAAGTTCAGTATGGTGATATCCTGGCATGGCAGTACTCAGGAGTAATTGTATTGTCAGTAATATAACATTGCCTTCAGGCATATGCTGAGTATTCATGAATGCTTGTTCTAAGCTTCATGTCACAAAGCTACAACAATTTTTAAACCATTTTCATTTTGAAAGAATTGTAGATTTGGAAGAATTTGCAATAATGGTAGAGAAGTCCCTTCACCCAGTTTTCAACTGATACATTTTACACAACTATAGAACATCAAAACCAGGAAATTGATGTTGGTATAATCCACATAATTTATTCAGACATTTTATTATTTGTATGTTTGCATTGCATTTGTGTGTGCTTCTATGAAATTTTATTACATGAATAAATGGATATAACTATCACAACCAAAATACAGAACTGTTGAATTGCCATAAATATCTTCTGTTATCTTTTCATAATTACATCCACTCTTTCCCCCTGTTCGGTCTCTAAACTCTAGCAACTATTAATATGGACTCTGCTTGAATAAATTTGCCACTTCAGGAATATTAGGTAGTCCTGGGCCACAGAGACAGTGCTTGGACAGCCATTTCCCTGGGGCACCATTTCCAAGGTCATGAGCCATGCCTGCCATAAGCCCTCCAATAAAGCCAGCCAGAGTCACCTGCCTCAGAGCCCAGAAGAAAAACCAGTGGAAAAGTAAAGAGTCAAAGCTTGAGATGGACCTTTTTAAAGGACCAGCCATCATACTGAAAAGACTCATTTTATGAAAGTTATCATTCTGGGAAGGCATCGGTGCAGGGTTGGCTACTCCAGCCCTCTTTTCAGTCACTCACTGCACCTGTTCTCCATCCTGTTCATGAACACCACCACATACCTGCCTCTGTTGAGGCAGGAGCTGCTACCCCATGTGGAGTAACTGCAGTGAAGGCTTAGGAATAATCACCTTGCCCTTCTAGCTGCATCTTCTGGGTCATTCTCACCTCTTCTTTACATTGATCTGCAATGGGAAAGGCCCTCTCCCTCTCCTCTTCCAAGAAAGGAAACAAAAGCCACATTCACCTTAGAGTTGAGAAAGGTAGGGTGGGGTAAGGAATGTTATAGAAATATATTACTAAAGTATATATATTTTGGGATTTCCATTTTTTACTCAGCATAATTCTTTAGACATCCATCCAAGTTGTGTGGACTCATAGTTTCCTTTTGTTGCCAAGCAGTGTCACATAATATGGCATAATATGGATGTACAGTTTATTCAACCATTTATTTGATGAAAACCATCTGGAGAGATAACTTTGGTGTTCTTCTGAATAATTTTATGTGAACATTTAGGTACAGCTTTTGTGTGAACACACAGTTTCATTTCTCTGAGTTAAATTCCAGGAGAGCAGTTGCTGAGTTGTATGGTAGTGTCATGCTTAGATTTTTAAGAAACTACCAATTCTCAATTCTAAAATAAAGCTGTTTTCCATGTGTTTGTTTTTTAAATATGGTTAAGCACTGATAAGTTCCCTTTATTATTTATTTATAGATCAACATGGGGAGAAATGGATTTTTTACTCTGTCTTCTAATCCATGAACATGGTGTATCATATCACTACAATTATTTAGATTTTCTTTGATTTATTTCATTAGCATTTTGTAGTTTTTAGTATGCAAGTCCCGTACATCTTTGTTATATTTATACACGGATTTAATCTTTTGTATATATTTTTGTATATATTTTGTATATATTTTGTATATATTTATACAAGGATTTAATCTTTTGAGTAATTGTAACTCCTTTTGTGTTTTCCACATTATTACTAGTGGATAGAAATACGGCTTATTTATATATGCTGATCTTACCTTAGGTTTTGAAAGTTTTGTTCACATTTCCTGGAATTTTCTACATATACAATCATATAAACTGCAAATAAGGACATTTAATTTTTTTTTCTTTCCAATCCATGTGCCTTTTATTTCCTTTTTCCCCTATTGCCCTGACTTGGACTTCCAGGATTATGTAGAGTAAGAACATCTTTTCCTTGTTCCTTTTTTTTTTTTAATGTTTATTTATTTTTGAGAGAGACAGAGACAGAATGTGAGTGGGTTAGGGGCAGAGAAAGAGGGAGACACAGAATCCAAAGCAGGCTCTAGGCTCTGAGCTTTCAGCACAGAGCCTGACTAGGGGCTCAAACTGATGAGCTGTGAGATCATGACCTGAGCCAAAGTTGATCGGTCAACCGACTGAGCCACCCAGGCGCCCCTCCTTGTTCTTAATCTAAGAAGAAAACATTTACTCATTAATCCTGAAATATGTTAGCTTTATTATTATTATTTTTTGTAGAAGTCCTTTATCAAGCTAAGGAAATTTCTATTTCTAATTTACTCAGAGAAAATTTTGTCTCCAGTGGTTGTTGAATATTGGCACATATTTTTTTCCATACCAATGATATATTCATGTTGCTTTTCTACTTTAACTTATTAATATGGTAAATTATATTGATTAATTTTAGTGTACTGAGCCAGCCTTGCATTTCTGGAATAAAAATCCCTTGGTCACAATGTATAATTACTTTTCATATTGCTAAACTTAATTTGTTATACGTTTTCTTGAGGATTTTTGCACTTACTTTCATGAGGGATACTGGTTTGTGATTTTCTCTTTTTGAACTGCTCTTATCCAATTTTTGAATCAGGATAATATGGAATTTATAAAATGAGTTTGGAAGCATCCCCTCTTCTATTTTCTAAAAGAGACTGTAGAATTGGTGTTAATTATTTTATAAACTTTTAGTAGAATTCTCTGGTACAATCATCTGTATTTGGAGATTTATTTGGGGGAGATTTTTTCTAACTAACTAAACAAATTCAATTTTTAAAATAGATAAAGGCAATCTAATATCAGCTCAGTTTTGATAGTTTGTGCATTTTAAGAAATTGATCTTTATTAGCTCAGTCGTAGAATTGGCACCACTTGAATGGGTTTCTGTTTCATTTGAACCTTGGTTTCTCTTTTATTTAATTTACAATACTATTCCATATTAAACACACTTTTGAATCTATGTTGTATGCTGGCACATTGAAGCATTGTTTCTTAATAGATTAAATTCCTGCCATATAGAAACTCCACATATCCAACCTGCTCTCTACCTATGAAAAAAATCCCCAAACTTATTTTAGCCATCATGTTATCAGAAAACTATATTTCATACTGATGGGTCATAACAGAATCACACTTTCAAAATGATTTTAAGAAAAAGCCCAAGGCATGTTTGTTCTGTTTAAAAGGCCTGGGAAGTACAAAAATGAAACAGGAGTCATAAATGGAAGTTGATTTACTTTATGAAGCCCAAATTCCTCTGTGGTGTTTATCCCAATTTCTACACAATAACTTGAAAATCAGAAAACCTTTGTCATCAAGCAAAACAACAAAATGGCTAAAATAAAGTAGAAAAACCTTTGCTTTTTTTGAATATAATGTTGTATTCTTGTTTAAAGTCTAGCTGGTTTTTAATTCTGCCATTTTAACTTAATGTTAAATATGCATTGTGTGTCTTTCAATGTTACTTAGAGAATTTTATTGAGTAGTTTTAAATTGGTATTTACAAAGAGAAAAAAAATGTCTATCCAAATATTTTCGATAATATATCCAGTACCAAGTTCTTATATTGGAAAAAAATGCAATGCAAAGTCAAAATAAGCTGAAAAAATATATAATGCTGGGATGATAAGTAATCTACACAAAGGTGACATTTCTAACTACAAAATTTATGCTTAGAGAATAAAAATCTAAGCAGTAGGTTGATACAAATGCATGCCCATATAAAAAGATGATGGAATTGATGGAATTCTTTAAAATCGAATTCAGCAAAAGGGCAAGTTTATACGATGGCAAACCATGTTTGACTAGAAAAATGAATATTCAATCTGTTTTGTCATTATTTTTTCACTTCAAAAATAAGCATATGTGAGAAAGTAAAAAAAAAATAGGTAATTTATACATTTATCTTTTTTTCCCCTTTTCCCTGAGTATACCTACTTGGGACTAAATCCTTGTGTTAGTTTGCTATTGTCACAAAAATGCTGTGATTAAAAAACAAACAAGCAAAAGAAGCTAACCATCTCCAAAGTCACAGTAATCATTCGTCCTCATAAGTTTCCAGATCAGTTGAGGGTCCATTGGTCTAGACTGTGTTTTGTTTGGTCACTCTGCTGAGCTTTGGGCTCCCACAGGTGACTCAGTGGAGATTAGGCAGGGTTCAGCTGATCTGGATTGCACTCAGATGGACAGTGTGATTGTTCCAAGACTTTTTTTCTCCCTTCTGATAAAAATCAAACTATACTGGGCATGTTTTTCTCATGACAATTTCAGATGTTCTGGAATAAATGCAAAAGTACAAACATTTTTCAAGCCTGAGCTTGCTTCTTGAATAATCATCCCAAAAGTGAGATGCATAGCCGAACTGAGAGTGGAGGAGTAGGGAAATATGGCCCATGGAAGCAACATGGCAAAGAATGTGAATGTGTGATCCTATTACTGAATATATGTAGAACGCTGAAAAAAAATACTCATTCTACTACATGTCCCCAAAAGACATTAGACAATAAATTGTTTGTCTGTTATTCTAAGTAGAACTGCCAAGACATTGTCATACAAATTTGTGGAATTCCCATTAATACATATGAAGAAGACCCCACAAAAATCCAATAAATGTGGAAACAATTATACAAAGAAGGGACTGGTATTTCATTGATAAGCTTGGTTCTTTGTTTATAAAATGGCATTGATGATTTACTTTTTGTGATCATCTGAAAAGGAAAATTGGGCAAATTGAAGGAGATGGAAGGTAAGAAGAAGAGACTATTTATTTATTTATTTATTTATGGTTATATATTTATTTTGGGAGAGAGAAAGAGAGGGAGGGGTAGAGCCAGAGGGAAAGAGAGAATCCTAAGCAGTTCCATGTTGTCAGCACAGGTCCTGATGCCAGGCTTGATCTCATGAACTGTGAGATCATGATCTGAGCCAAAATCAAGAGTCAGATGCTTAACCTACTGAGTCATCCAGGCTTCCCAAGTTTTATTTATTTAGGTGGAGAGAGACACCACAGGAGAGGTGGAGAAGGAGAGAGAGAGAGAGAAAGAGTGAGAGGGAATCCCACACAGTCTTCACACTGTCAGTGTAGAGCCCAACGGGGGGCTCAATCTCACAGATTGTGAATATTATGTACTGAGCAGACATCAAAGTCTGATGCTTAACCGATTGAGCCATCCATCTGCCCCAAGAATAGAATCTTAATTATCAGCCTGAATACTACTGTTTAGTAAGAAAAGAATGCGCTATGCTTAATTTTATGTGTGAGCTTGACTGTGTCAAGGGTGCCCAGACATTTGATCAAACATTATTCTGAGTGTGTCTATTGAATATGTTTTTGGATGAGATTAACATTTGAACTATTAGACTTAGTAAAGAAGATTGGCCTCCCTAAAGCAGGTGGCCCTCATGTAATCAATTGAAGACCTGAATAGAAGGAAAAGAGTGGGTAACAGGAAACTTCTCTTTCCTGTCTTTAAGCTGGGACATCGGTTTCCCGACTTAAGACTTGAACTTGGACTGAACCTATACCATTAGTTCTCCTGGGTCTCCAGTTTACCAGTGCAGATCTTAGGACTCTAAATCCATAATCATGTAACCCAATTCCTTAATAGTTTCTCTGAAGAACCCCAAATAATACAAACACATTGGCCACCACAGAAGTTAGCTATTAATTCAAGCCAGTAAGAGAGCTGGTTACTAAGAGAAGGGCCTCTGCAGTAACTAGATCACAAAAGTGAGAGGTGAGAAAGACTAAAGAGGTGAAGGCAGAGTAATTAAGAACCTATGAAGTGGGGAAGTTTTTTATGTGAGGATTTTCAAAGAATTCACACATGTGTACAACAAGAAGTCAAGTATTTAGCCATATCACGCATGGAAGGTATCATCGGGCAAGCAATAACAGCCAAAAGGGGACAACTTTATCACCAGTTAGGTGAGAATTTTAATGTTTTCCTAATCCTACTCACGAATTTCAAATATTTCAAAAGTTAAAAGCATCTTGAAGAGGAAATTGTGGTGAAAAGAGAATGAATATCACATGCCTTTTCACTGTGTGTTTCCAAAAATTTGAAGCCTCCCTGTTGGGGAAGACATGAGTAGTGAATTGGGTAAACAATTTAAAACCAATTAGCCTTGATGGAATTTAAGAAAAATTCAATTTCTTTAAAAAAAACAAAAACAAAAAAACCCCAAATAAACGAACAATGACAACAGCAAAACCAGTTTTCTCATGTCTGCTACCTCCCATCCCTCCCCTGGCAAACACCAATCTGTTCTCTGTATCTACGAGCTTGTTTTTTTTTTTTTTTCTTGTAGTTTTTTTAAAACTGAAAGTGCCCAGAAAGTTATAAAGGCTGTCCAAGGAACAGTAAAGGAGATTTCAAAACGCATGATCAAAAGCAATGATTGTACCAAATTCACATATCATGGCTGTACTCTTCTGTGAGGGAAGTATCAACTTTCCCAAGACTGGGTTGGCCTCCTAAAGAGCTCCCTGAAAAATTGCTACATCCAAATTGTAACGTAATCAATTCACTAGAGAACTGAAGGTAAGAAATCAAGTCATTCATCTATCATACCATGTTAGCCACAAGCCAAGGCTGAGACCTTGGTGCCTGACCATGCCAGAAGAGGGATCAATGTTCCCTCAACTATAAATATCAAGCTGGCAAAATAAGACTGAAGTCAAGGTCCTGCCATTTCATTATGCTACTAGAACTGGCCCCAGATAATGACAAGGAAAAGACTAATGTCTCATCAATCATGCAGCTTAAACTCTACACTCTAAAAGTAAGAACGTCTTTCCTAGACACTGAAGTTCTTCTCTGGTACCCAAGTATGCAACGGGAAACAAAAACTGGTACTTCTACATTTGTGTCTCTCTACTTGTGTGCTCCTATTTATATATTTTCCCTGGAAAATCCAATCTGTGTTTCTCCCGTAGCTAATGACAACTCATATTTTAAGAATAAAGTATTCCACCATTGCATTTAGTCAAGTATTGCTCCTGCTTGCCTCCCACTCTCCCATCCAAATGTCTGACTAGAGCTCTTTTCTTTGCTTTCATTTCAGTATGGGTTTTCCTCTATCAGAGCATCTGTAACATTAATTTGTGAGTAAGACTGTTCACTTGTTTCTATGTTTTATTTATGTACCATACTTTCTGACTCTCCCATGATTAGATATCTGATTTCAGCAAATATATTCAGTACATTTATATTCTCAATGGCTTGCAAGGTTCCTGAAACCAAAAAGACGCTCAGTGTGTTTGAGTAGAATGAAGTGGCTTAAATTTCCGTTTTGAAGTACCTGCTTTGTGTCAGCCACTGTGCTGATTGACATGCTTATGTACTAATACTCTCTTGTATAACAAACCCAGTATGTTTGTAGAATATGTTTTTTAATTACCTGACTAGCATCTATCCCTGCTTCCTTTATGCTGCCAGACCCCCAGTTTGTTTGGACATCCACCACCCTAAGTCTTTACTGATCATGGCTACGTATTGTGGTTTCAGTACAATTATCAGTGAATGGATTAAATGTGAGGTGTGTAGTGCAAATCTGGGTAAAGGGTAATCAAAGAGATGTCTGTAGGCTTCTGGGAAGAGTCTCTTTGACCTTGTGAAGCAATGAAGTAAAAGACTGACTCCTAGATTTACTACACTATCTTATTATTTTTTTAAGTAGGCTTCATGCCCAGTGTGGAGTACAACATGGGGCTTGAACTCACAACCCTGAAATCAAGATCCAAGCTGACATGAAGAGTCAGACACTTAACTGACTGAGCCACCCAGGCACTCCTGCTATACTATATTGAGTGAACGAAGATGACTTTTTTTCTCTCCTTTTTTTTTTTTTTTTTTTTTTTACCGATGAAGGAAAAACTAATTACTGCATTATTTTTACCAACATTTTATATGTGGGGAAGTTGAAGTCCAGGTTTAAGTAAGACATCTATGTAGACAAGTAGAAAAAAATTAGAACTCAAATCCAAGACTCTCTTTCCAATACTGCTGTTTTTCCATGGCACCACAGAGTTTATGAGAAGTCTCAGAATACTAATGAGTGACTTCATTCACCAGGGCAATGTGTCGGCTTTTCTTTTTTTCAACTTTTTTTTTTTTTAATTTTTATTTTTGGGACAGAGAGAGACAGAGCATGAACGGGGGAGGGGCAGAGAGAGAGGGAGACACAGAATCGGAAACAGGCTCCAGGCTCTGAGCCATCAGACGCGGGGCTCGAACTCACAGACTGCGAGATCGTGACCTGGCTGAAGTCGGACGCTTAACCGACTGCGCCACCCAGGCGCCCCTGTGTGGGCTTTTCTAAGCAAAGCTACACAAGACAGAGACAAAAACAGCATTTCTGTAATATTTGTATAAATCTCACCAAATTATTCTACTAAATTGATACCAATATCAAAACTAACCTCTATTGTCAATGTTAATAATTTTTAACTATTTCCATTTTTAACTTAATACATGATACAGTTCTTATCCTTGGCTAGTCTGGTCGTAGATGACGTATTTAAATGGTACTATTTGAAAGGAATAATTTTGATACTGACCTTCTTTCATGGGAATAATGAGGTTAATCATTTACTCTGTAGTGTAGTGAGATTCCCAATGTCTATTTAATGATAATAGAGTTGAAATAACACACTGAAGGGAAACATGGGGAGGGTCATTTAGACTCTGTACAAGGTCCTTGTCACTACAATATATAGTTATTAAGAACACATTACTCCCTCTGGATAATAAAAATGGTGTCCTACAGGGCAGAATACATGAATTGTAAGACAGCATATGCATAGAAGAAAAAACCGATCTATTATTATTATATTATATTATATTATATTATATTATATTATATTATATTATCGAAGGACATTATAGAGAGATACAAATGTTAGGAAAAACAAATTTAAAACTAGAAAGCTTATCAGAATTAGGAAACAGCGAAAATACATCAAGAAGATATATGCAAGAAGATATTCTAGCTTTATCTCTTTCTCAAGCAATCATAAATCAAATACTAAAAGGAAGACCAGACTGTTTATTGGAAGTACATGGCAGACTGGTTATAAATTTGAGAAATGTGTCAAATAAGAAAGAAAAGAAAGACAATTTTACACATAGTTAACTGTATGAAAAGGTCTGCTTCTGAGGAATGATATTAACTGCGTGCTAGTGCTCATCACAGTGTAAAGGGATCTTCCAGAAGGCAAAGGGTTTCTATTAGACTGTTGCCGGTTCTCAAGTTCCGAGCAAGAGACGGCAATTGCATTTGCGGTATTCCCCAGAGCGTTTCTTCTCGCTCTTCTGTCTTGGCTGCACTGACGGCGCAGCTTTGCACAGGCCTTTGCTTTATGAAAAGCTCAAAGAGGGTAATTGAGTACAAGGAAAGAAAAGAATTCACTTCAAGGTTATGCTCAAACTATTTAACACTGAATTCCACCAATAAGGCATCTGTTGGTTGGAAGCAGCGTTGCAGTCAGGCAAAATAGATGAGCTCTTTGAGGTAAATGCTAGAGCTTTATATAAGCACTGGAATCTCATTGAGGAACAGTTGATAGATCCAGGCAAGTATTAGGAAAGTTTCTATTTAACCTAAACAATATTCAGTAGAAGTACTACAGCCAGAATAAGAACTCAAGAAAAGCAATTGCCAAATGGTCAGTCATCAATATTCAATAACCGCATATGGGTAAATCGCTTATATGTATGAGTGATCTGCGGAAGCTTAGTTATCGCTTCTAGATAATGAACAGAAGTACAATGCAACAGACAGTAATCTCTGTGTAGCTAACTGCTGTCCTACCACAAATATGCCTCTAATACCAACGGAGATGCCAGTCAAGCTAAGAAAGAAGAAGAAAACTCAATAATTAAGTGAAACTGTTGGAATTTGAGGTTGAGATAGAAGTTGCCTTTTCCAAACTGCCATCAGATATTTCAGCTTGGAATAGAAGCACACTTTCATGTGGACTAAAGCCAATTTCCTAATGATTACACAAAAGGATTTAATGTCTTTCTTCCATATCATTTTGTTATTAAAATAATTCAATTTTTTAAGGAATCTAACCCTGCGTTAAAATACAAATGAAGGCAACTCACATAATGGATGATGCAATGTGCAATTTTACCTTTTCAGGACACAAAGAAACCTGCCCTTGAAGAGAATTTTACATATTTAGAAAAAAGCAACTAGCAAACAGATTTCAGTGGTATTTCACTTTTGGTGGCATGTTTGATTGCCTCTACCAACAGTTCAGACTGTGGAACCCTTGAAAGAAATAGATATGAAGTAGTTTTAATGAGACCTTGTCAATGGGCTCAAATAAGCAAGATCACCTCATGAATGTTGGTATAATAGTCTGCTCTTACCCACTGGAAATATGTTCCAAGACTCCCCAGTAGATGCCTGAAACTGCAGATAGTAGTGAATCCTATATATACTTATATGTCTTTTCCTATCCCTACATATGTATGATAAAGTTTACTTCATAAATTAGGCACAGTTACAGATTAACAGCAATAACTAGTAATAAAATACAACCATTAGGGGCACCTGGGAGGCTCAGTTTGTTAAGGGACGGACTTCGGCTCAGGTCACCATCTTGCTATTCGTGAGTTGGAGCCCTGCACTGGGCTCTGTGCTGACAGCTCAGAGCCTGGAGCCTGCTTTGGATTCTGTGTCTCTCTCACTCTCTGCCCCCTCCCCTGCTCTCTCACACACACAATCTCTCTCTCTTAAAAATAAACATTAAAAGAAAAAAAAAAACTAAAAAAAATACCCCAAACAACCATTATAACAATATATTGTAGTAAAAGTTTATGTGAATGTGGTTTCTCTTTCAAAATGTCTTATTGTACTGAACTCATCCTTCTTGTGATGATATGAGATGATACAATACCTACACAACAAGGTGAAGTGAGGTGAATGACGCAGGCACTGTGATGTTGTGATGTAGTGTTGGGCCACTATTGATCTTCTGGCCATCTGTTGGAGAAAGGGTTATCTGCTTCTTGATTAAAGGTTGACCTCGGGTAACGGACACCACTGAACATGAAACTGTGGATAAGTAGGGACTACTATATCAAAATCAGCAGGTTGAAAGCAACACTGATGAAGGAAGCTTGTCCACTGCACGAAATCAGAGTTGAGGCTAAAGTGAGTCTGATACTTTGATTTAATAGTTAACATTAGTTGATGATTAATGACACAAGGACTGAGTCAAGTTAAGTAAACAAGTATACATGTTAACACTGCAAAAATTTAAGTGACTTCTCAGTTATTTTGTTGCAAGCTTATTTTTTTTTGTACCTGGTGCATTTCAGGAGATTAGTGCCATATATGCATGTTTAAACATATGTGCATGAGTGTGTTGTGTGGGTTTGTAAATCAATGCCATTAATAAACTTTCAATGGTTACAGCTTGAGAGTTTAAACTTTTTTTTCAAAAGTTTATATATTTTAAGAGAGATAGAGAAGATGGCGGCGTAGGAGGACGCTGGGCTCACCGCGCGTCCTGCTGATCACTTAGATTCCACCTACACTTGCCTAAATAACCCAGAAAACCGCCAGAGGATTAGCAGAACGGAGTCCCCAGAGCCAAGCGCAGACGAGAGGCCCACGGAAGAGGGTAGGAAGGGCGACGAGGCGGTGCGCGCTCCACGGACTGGTGGGAGGGAGCCGGGGCAGAGGGGCGGCTCGCCGGCCAAGCAGAGTCCCCAAGTCTGGCTTGCAAAAGCGGAGGGGCCTGACGGACTGTGTTCCGACAGCAAGCGCGACTCAGCGTCTGAGAGGTCATAAGTTAACAGCTCTGCTCAGAAAGCAGGAAGGCTGGAGGACAAAGGGAGGGAGAGCTGCTGAGCCCCCAGATGACAGAGCTCAGTTTGGTGGGGAACAAAGGCGCTTGCCAGCGCCATTTCCCCGCCCATCCCCCAAACAAAATCCCAAAGGGATCCGGTTCCTGCTGGGGAAATTGCTCGCTCCACGCAAACACCCAACTCTGTGCTTTTGCGGAGCCAAACCTCCGGCAGCGGATCTGACTCCCTCCTGCTGCCACAGGGCCCCTCCTGAAGTGGATCACCTAAGGAGAAGCGAGCTAAGCCTGCCTCGCCTGCCCCCGTGCACCTTGCCTACCCACCCCAGCTAATATGCCAGATCCCCAGCATCACAAGCCTGGCAGTGTGCAAGTAGCCCAGACGGGCCACGCCACCCCACAGTGAATCCTGCCCCTAGGAGAAGGGAAGAGAAGGCACACACCAGTCTGACTGTGGCCCCAGCGGTGGGCTGGGGGCAGACATCAGGTCGGACTGCGGCCCCGCCCACCAACTCCAGTTATACACCACAGCACAGGGGAAGCGCCCTGCAGGTCCTCACCACGCCAGGGACTATCCAAAATGACCAAGAGGAAGAATTCCCCTCAGAAGAATCTCCAGGAAATAACAACAGCTAATGAGCTGATCAAAAAGGATTTAAATAATATAACAGAAAGTGAATTTAGAATAATAGTCATAAAGTTAATCGCTGGGCTTGAAAAGAGTATACAGGACAGCAGAGAATCTCTTGCTACAGAGATCAAGGGACTAAGGAACACTCACGAGGAGCTGAAAAACGCTTTAAATGAAATGCAAAACAAAATGGAAACCACCACGGCTTGGATTGAAGAGGCAGAGGAGAGAATAGGTGAACTAGAAGATAAAGTTATGGAAAAAGAGGAAGCTGAGAAAAAGAGAGATAAAAAAATCCAGGAGTATGAGGGGAAAATTAGAGAACTAAGTGATACACTAAAAAGAAATAATATACGCATAATTGGTATCCCAGAGGAGGAAGAGAGAGGGAAAGGTGCTGAGGGGTACTTGAAGAAATAATAGCTGAGAACTTCCCTGAACTGGGGAAGGAAAAAGGCATTGAAATCCAAGAGGCACAGAGAACTCCCTTCAGACGTAACTTGAATCGATCTGCTGCACGACATATCATAGTGAAACTGGCAAAATACAAGGATAAAGAGAAAATTCTGAAAGCAGCAAGGGGTAAACGTGCCCTCACATATAAAGGGAGACCTATAAGACTCGTGACTGATCTCTCTTTTGAAACTTGGCAGGCCAGAAAGAATTGGCACGAGATTTTCAGTGTGCTAGACAGAAAAAATATGCAGCCGAGAATCCTTTATCCAGCAAGTCTGTCATTTAGAATAGAAGGAGAGATAACGGTCTTCCCAAACAAACAAAAACTGAAGGAATTTGTCACCACTAAACCAGCCCTACAAGAGATCCTAAGGGGGACCCTGTGAGACAAAGTCCCAGAGACATCACTACAAGCATAAAACATACAGACATCACAATGACTCTAAACCCGTATCTTTCTATAATAACACTGAATGTAAATGGATTAAATGCGCCAACCAAAAGACATAGGGTATCAGAATGGATAAAAAAACAAGACCCATCTATTTGCTGTCTACAAGAGACTCATTTTAGACCTGAGGACACCTTTAGATTGAGAGTGAGGGGATGGAGAACTATTTACCATGCGACTGGAAGCCAAAAGAAAGCTGGAGTAGCCATACTTATATCAGACAAACTAGACTTTAAATTAAAGGCTGTAACAAGAGATGAAGAAGGACATTATATAATAGTTACAGGGTCTATCCATCAGGAAGAGCTAACAATTATAAATGTCTATGCGCCGAATACCGGAGCCCCCAAATATATAAAACAATTACTCACAAACATAAGCAACCTTATTGATAAGAATGTGGTAATTGCAGGGGACTTTAACACTCCACTTACAGAAATGGATAGATCATCTAGACACACGGTCAATAAAGAAACAAGGGCCCTGAATGAGACATTGGATCAGATGGACTTGACAGATATATTTAGAACTCTGCATCCCAAAGCAACAGAATATACTTTCTTCTCGAGTGCACATGGAACATTCTCCAAGATAGATCATACACTGGGTCACAAAACAGCCCTTCATAAGTTTACAAGAATTGAAATTATACCATGCATACTTTCAGACCACAATGCTATGAAGCTTGAAATCAACCACAGGAAAAAGTCTGGAAAACCTCCAAAAGCATGGAGGTTAAAGAACACCCTACTAACAAATGAGTGGGTCAACCAGGCAATTAGAGAAGAAATTAAAAAATATATGGAAACAAACGAAAATGAAAATACAACAATCCAAATGCTTTGGGACGCAGCAAAGGCAGTCCTGAGAGGAAAATACATTGCCATCCAGGCCTATCTCAAGAAACAAGAAAAATCCCAAATACAAAATCTAACAGCACGCCTAAAGGAACTAGAATCAGAACAGCAAAGACAGCCTAAACCAGCCGAGGAAGAGAAATAATAAAGATCAGAGCAGAAATAAACAATATAGAATCTAAAAAAACTGTAGAGCAGATCAACGAAACCAAGAATTGGTTTTTTGAAAAAATAAACAAAATTGACAAACCTCTAGCCAGGCTTCTCAAAAAGAAAAGGGAGATGACCCAAATAGATAAAATCATGAATGAAAATGGAATTATTACAACCAATCCCTCAGAGATACAAACAATTATCAGGGAATACTATGAAAAATTATATGCCAACAAACTGGACAACCTGGAAGAAATGGACAAATTCCTGAACACCCACACGCTTCCAAAACTCAATCCGGAGGAAATAGAAAGCTTGAACAGACCCATAACCAGCGAAGAAATTGAATCGGTTATCAAAAATCTCCCAACAAATAAGAGTCCAGGACCAGATGGCTTCCCAGGGGAGTTCTACCAGACGTTTAAAGCAGAGATAATACCTATCCTTCTCAAGCTATTCCAAGAAATAGAAAGGGAAGGAAAACTTCCAGACTCATTCTATGAAGCCAGTATTACTTTGATTCCTAAACCAGACAGAGACCCAGTAAAAAAAAGAGAACTACAGGCCAATATCCCTGATCAATATTGATGCAAAAATTCTCAATAAGATACTAGCAAATCGAATTCAACGGCATATAAAAAGAATTATTCACCATGATCAAGTGGGATTCACTCCTGGCAGGCAGGGCTGGTTCAACATTCGCAAATCAATCAACGTGATACATCACATCAACAAAAAAAAAGAGAAGAACCATATGATCCTGTCAATCGATGCAGAAAAGGCCTTTCACAAAATCCAGCACCCTTTCTTAATAAAAACCCTTGAGAAAGTCGGGATAGAAGGAACATACTTAAAGATCATAAAAGCCATTTGTGAAAAGCCCACAGCTAACATCATCCTCAACGGGGAAAAACTGAGAGCTTTTTCCCTGAGATCAGGAACACGACAGGGATGCCCACTCTCACCGCTGTTGTTTAACATAGTGCTGGAAGTTCTAGCATCAGCAATCAGACAACAAAAGGAAATCAAAGGCATCAAAATTGGCAAAGATGAAGTCAAGCTTTCGCTTTTTGCAGATGACATGATATTTTACATGGAAAATCCGGTAGACTCCACCAAATGTCTGCTAGAACTGATACATGAATTCAGCAAAATTGCAGGATACAAAATCAATGTACAGAAATCAGTTGCATTCTTATACACTAACAATGAAGGAACAGAAAGACAAATAAAGAAACTGATCCCATTCACAATTGCACCAAGAAGCATAAAATACCTAGGAATAAATCTAACCAAAGATGTAAAGGATCTGTATGCTGAAAACTATAGAAAGCTTATGAAGGAAATTGAAGAAGATTTAAAGAAATGGAAAGACATTCCCTGCTCATGGATTGGAAGAATAAATATTGTCAAAATGTCAATACTACCCAAAGCTATCTACACATTCAATGCAATCCCAATCAAAATTGCAGCAACATTCTTCTCGAAACTAGAATAAGCCATCCTAAAATTCATATGGAACCACAAAAGGCCCTGAATAGCTAAAGGAATTTTGAAGAAGAAGACCAAAGCAGGAGGCATCACAATCCCAGACTTTAGCCTCTACTACAAAGCTGTCATCATCAAGACAGCATGGTATTGGCACCAAAACAGACACATAGACCAATGGAATAGAATAGAAACCCCAGAACTAGACCCACAAACGTATGGCCAACTCATCTTTGACAAAGCAGGAAAGAACATCCAATGGAAAAAAGACAGCCTCTTTAACAAATGGTGCTGGGAGAACTGGACAGCAACATGCAGAAGGTGGAAACTAGACCACTTTCTCACACCATTCACAAAAATAAACTCAAAATGGATAAAGGACCTGAATGTGAGACAGGAAACCATCAAAACCTTAGAGGAGAAAGCAGGAAAAGACCTCTCTGACCTCAGCCGTAGCAATCTCTTACTCGACACATCCCCAAAGGCAAGGGAATTAAAAGCAAAAGTGAATTACTGGGACCTTATGAAGATAAAAAGCTTCTGCACAGCAAAGGAAACAACCAACAAAACTAAAAGGCAACCAACGGAATGGGAAAAGATATTTGCAAATGACATATCGGACAAAGGGCTAATATCTAAAATTTATAAAGAGCTCACCAAACTCCACACCCGAAAAACAAATAACCCAGTGAAGAAATGGGCAGAAAACATGAATAGACACTTCTCTAAAGAAGACATCCAGATGGCCAACAGGCACATGAAAAGATGTTTAGCGTCGCTCCTTATCAGGGAAATACAAATCAAAACCACACTCAGGTATCACCTCACGCCAGTCAGAGTGGCCAAAATGAACAAGTCAGGAGACTATAGATGCTGGAGAGGATGTGGAGAAACGGGAACCCTCTTACACTGTTGGTTGGAAGGCAAATTGGTGCAGCTGCTCTGGAAAGCAGTGTGGAGGTTCCTCAGAAAATTAAAAATAGACCTACCCTATGACCCAGCAATAGCACTGCTAGGAATTTATCCAAGGGATACAGGAGTACTGATGCATAGGGCCACTTGTACCCCAATGTTCATAGCAGCACTCTCAACAATAGCCAAATTATGGAAAGAGCCTAAATGTCCATCAACTGATGAATGGATAAAGAAATTGTGTTTTATATACACAATGGAATATTATGTGGCAATGAGAAAAAATGTAATATGGCCTTTTGTAGCAACGTGGATGGAACTGGAGAGTGTGATGCTAAGTGAAATAAGCCATACAGAGAAAGACAGATACCATATGGTTTCACTCTTCTGTGGATCCTGAGAAACTTAACAGGAACCCATGGGGGAGGGGAAGGAAAAAAAAAAGAGGTTAGAGTGGGAGAGAGCCAAAGCATAAGAGACTGTTAAAAACTGAGAACAAACTGAGGGTTGTTGGGGGTGGGAGGGAGGGGAGGGTGGGTGATGGGTATTGAGGAGGGCACCTTTTGGGATGAGCACTGGGTGTTGTATGGAAACCAATTGGTCAATAAATTTCATATATATATATATATAAAAAAAAGAGAGATAGAGAGAAAGCAAGGGAGGGGCAGGAAGAGAGGAAGAGAGAGAATCCCAAGGAGGCTCCACACTCTGAGGGCAGAGCCCAAGGCAGGACTCAATCTCATGAACCATGGGACCATGACTTGATTCTTGAAATCAAGAGTCAGATGCTTAAGGTATGAACTGAGCCACCCAGATGCCCTGAGGGCTTGAACTGTTTTAAGTGAAAAAAAGTTAAATTTCCTAATATGGAGGCATTTTCAATTTCATTTACTGCACTATGCTTTTCATGGCAGGGGGGAGATGGAGAATAAAACTCATTTTATTATGTTTGTCTTAAAGTAGTATTCAACTTTCATTTAGAGGGCATGCAAATTTCTGTGCTTACAGATATTTAAAATATTTCAATATAAGACTGTAATTAGAATTATTTAATTTGCATGGACAGTGTTTATTTTATCCTAAGCAAAGATGATATTTAAATTGCTGGCATAATTTGATGACAGTGGTAAGAAACTCAACGATAATTAAAGACTCATTAGATTATCATCAGAGCATTAACCTGTCCCATTTCACCTTCAATAAAACATATTGACTCAGTGATAGATTTATAAGAGCATTATTTTAAGGTTAGAACTACTTTTGTGGAGAAAATGGATATAAAAATAAGGGAAACATCATTTGTCTGTATTATTCATAATCTGATGCTCCATTAATCACAAAACTGTACTTCACCCCCGGCCCCCATGAAGGGAGTAGAGCATTCATCTTTTAAAAAACATACATTTCATGTTCTTAAGAAGTAAAGTACATCCCCATAACATTTCCAAATAACCTTATGAATGTTTCTCATGCGTAACTTTTAAGGGGGGGCATGAGAAAAAAGGTCACTGTTCTATTCTTCTTTTATTCTTACTGCTCCATTGACAACTTGTCACAGTTGTGTCAGAGCTTTATGGGAAAGTTTTCATTATGATAACTGAAATAAACCTTTAATGTTTCCTTAATTTCTATCAAAGATCACATAGTTGATGATGTAACTGTGATTCTGTAATAATGTATCTTAAAAACAAGAAATTGATACTGTGTGCAATTGGCTACCTGATTGAAGAAAACATTTGACACCACTGTTGTAACATCAACCACATGCAATTGAAATCTGTGCATTTTAATATTGAGCAGAATGAGGACATATGCCACAATGCTCCTAAAATTGCTATAACTTGACCAGGAAATGCCTGAGTATTAAGTTTTCTCCCTAATCATTAAAGAAATAGGACACACAAGAACCTGTCCCTAAATATCTTATTAGGTTTGCAGGGTTTTTCACCACTGCTTTCACTTAGAAATCAATATATATATATATATTTTTTATTTTTAGAACAAAACTCTAATGATTGAACAAAACTTGCTTTTCAATAAATTTTCCAAACCAGCCAAACTATATTATTTACCTGCTAATATTTATCATTCAAAGTCAAAATGTTGGGTTCCCATACAATCATTTTCCAGCTATGTGAAATTGCAAAACATAACTCACACATGTGGGTCTTCAAGCCCTCATTTGTAAAGTGCCTATTCCTGTGAGATGTATTTAAAGCACATTTTACACCTCAAAAGTATTTTCCAAAAGAAAGTTTCCTCACAGCTATGGAGGGGTAAAGTGGGAGAGCAAAATGAATGGCATGTTTGTTTTGAGAAGATAAAGGTTGTAATCTGGCTCCCATTGATTGGGATCTCCTGATAGAGAGGATGTCAAGTTTATATTCATAAAATGGACATACTCTACCTGCAAGAAAACTGTTAATAGTCAAATGAATGACAAAGATTTGGACACTGAAATCATACATTCATCCCCCCCCCTTTTTATATTCTAAATGCTATCTGTTAGTTTTTTGGCCTAAGATGAGAGAGTAATGTCCATAAAATCTGGTTTGATTTTCAAAAAGCAAGCTTATATAATGAGATTTAATACAAAAATAGGTCTTAAAATACTATAGTTTGTTGCTGTTAAGCATTCCTTTGGGAGAGTTAAAACAAGGAAGTCAATTAACATCAAAGTACTAGTTTAGGCTTGCCAAAAGAAGGGAGATCAAATCATTATTTGGAATTAAAAACATAAGGTAAGATCTTGGTCTAACCTATATAGTATTATATGACATGTATAATGTGATATAGCTATTGAATCAATGAAAAGTTACTCTACTGCTAGGAGTAAACTTGCTCCTGAATAGAAAAATAATGAGTCAATACCATAAACCTTATACTCATAAGTTTCTTCCAACCTATAAAAATATATGTTTGTTTATACTACAATATTAGAAATGTAATCTTGGTGTTTATTTTATAGAGTATTATATTATTAACATAATGCTCATGCTTTACTTTCAGAAAGGGCACATTGTGTCAGGTATAATAGATAGAGTGTTATTAAAAGAAGCAAGGGATAATATGTCACATTAGCAAGTGCAGTTTTGTTTAGGAATTGTGTATAATGTTCATGTACCAGAGAGGTGAGTTATGTTTAGACTAAATAGCACCATAAAGCTTATTATTATGAGTCATGGTAAATATTCACGATTAATTCTTACAGCAGGAATTTGTTGTTGCTGTTGGAGGGTGGGGATTCCTTTACATATTGATTTTACAAAAACAGAAAATGAATCTATCCTGAATGGCAGTCAGTAAACAGTCAGAAATCTCCCTCAAAGTGTAGAGAAGCCTATAGGGTATTGTAATTGCTGTTGAGATTCTATAAATAGTTTTCTTTAGATGTTGCTGTGTTTCTAATTATACTGGAAGTTATCTTATTACATGCTACAGAGATTCTGAATAATTAAATGTAATCGAATGTAATATCTGACTTTAATCATTGGTGTCAGGAGCTAATATGTTTTCCACATGGTGCATGAACTGCACAGCCATTGGAAGATGTATTAACCAAAGCAAAAATTTTAATTTTACTCTTGAAATTAAAACATTTTTTGTCATGTAGAAATTGTAAGGCTTTAACAAATACAGTAGAAATTGTTTCTGTATTTAAAAGAGCATGCTTATACCCATCAATCTATGAGTGATATCTTATGAATCACACTATTGTAAAAAGTATTATGTTAGCCTTTAGTCACTGATTCTACTGGGTCTTTCCATAAATCCAAGCAGTTGGTGTGTGAAAGTACCTGGTTATACATAAGAGATAAACTACAAAACATTTATATGTAGTGATCTTTCATGTTTTTAGAAAATAAATGCTAAGTGAAATAAATCATAGAGAGAAAGACAGGTACCATATGTTTTCACTCTTATGTGGATCCTGAGAAACTTAACAGAAGACCATGGGGGAGGGGAAGAAAAAAAAAGTTAGAGAGAGAGGGAGCCAAACCATAGGAGACTTTTAAAAACTGAGAACAGTCTGAGGGTTGATGGGAGGTGGGAGGGAGGGGAAAGTGGGTATGGGCACTGAGAAGGGCACCTGTTGGGAAGAGCACTGGGTGTTGTATGGAAACCAGTTTGACAATAAATTTCATATTAAAAAAATAAAACTAAAAAATGTAGGAAATACAAACCAACTGTTCTATCAGCACCCAGTTGAAAGGAGGCTCACACATATTTTATTTTCACATGATTGCCAAAATTTAATACAAATATAAGATAGTATGCGTTTTTAACTATATTAGGTTCTAGTTCTTTATATTGTTACATTTCTATTACAAACACAGTTTTGAGGCATATGGCCATATGCCTCAATAAATACTTTTTCATGGTAAAATAATATACAATATATGTTACAACATTTTGTTGATAAGTAGACATAATGTAATTATTAATTACTTATCCAGAGACTACTTGAGATGGGAAGTATTCATTGTTCAATAACATTGTTCAGAATTGCATAGATTAACACCCTAATTCAGTTAGAACCTTCTGCACTGCTTAATGTACATTCTTTCTTCCAAAACATGCCATGTTTGGGGTTTTCCAGGTATTGTTTGCCACTACTCTTACTCTCGCATATAGCTGTAGCTGTCGAGTCAGCCATTCTAGGTGCTGGGAAACACACACACACACACACACACACACACACACACACGCACACGCACACGCACACACACCCCGGGAAAACAGTATTATTTTTTTTTCCAAACCATCAGGTAACATCTGGATTATGCCATAACTCTATTATATATCAAGCTCTTCACTAGATATGATACCCATACCCTTTAAGCAGCAACCCCTGGTGAAATTGAATCTAGTTTTGAACATTGTTGACTTCATTTCTGTCTTGATCAATTACCAATCTTCTACTTTCCTGGTTGGACTAGAGTCCTATCTAGAATCCCAGTTTACTCATCTGAGGCCTTCTTCCCTGAGGGCTAAACATTGGCCAAATATTTTTAACAACTTGGCAGTCTGCCCACAGAAGATGGTTTGGAACCAAATAGAATGGACCCTCTTCCTGTTTTGGAGTATAAGTTGTTGCAGAATAGTTTACTTCAGTGCAGAAACCAACCAATCACTGAAGTCCACTGGGATAATATTTGCTGAGTTGTATGATACACAAATTCATCTTGCAGTTTCTTATGGTTTCCACAATTCCCAACCAACTCATCCTGATTTTTTTCCTTTTCTTTTTATTTAAAACAGAAGATCAACTAAGCCCAGTGGAGCTTTAACAAATGCATTTCTGAAATGTCTTTTTTTTTAAATACCTATTTCTACTCTTCTCTACCCTACAAGATTCACATTTACTTCTCAATCACCCTTATAGTAGATGATTCCTTGTTCTTTGTCCCTGTGAAAGACACTGGAAATAAAATATTTGTTAAATTATTTAATGTGTGCATGAGTAATAACCAGAGACAGGTAGCATCTGCTGTTGATTGAAAGCAGATTATTAGTTAATTATGGTGACAATTTAGTACATTGTATTAAAAGCAGACTCTTTAAGCTGAATAAGAAACATCAAGACAGACTTTTAAAAATTACTTCCTGTGTCCTGTAGAATTTTTCTTTATCTCCTAATTTCCATCTTGTCTTTCAAGACACAAATTGAGCAAATCAAATCAACATAATAATCACCTAATCATGTGCCTAATTCAACTAGAAGCATATGCACACTTCTGTAACTGTCACTTAAGTGTGAATGTATATCTTAGCGGCACCTCCTTCCACCCTTTTTAATTGATTCATAAATTTTCTGTCTTTAATTATGTTGGAGATTGTAGTTTATGACCTTTCTACTATAATGGGGGCTGTCTAAGCATCAATTTACATCTTAAGTTATGTCTTCAGATGTAAATGTGTGCCTATTGGAAAAGAAACCTTTCTCATCATCCTTCTTTATAATATGGATTGGCTTAGAATTTTCCAAATCTGTTTCCTCTTGATTAAAAATCCTGTATCTAAATCATTTCTCTCTTCTCACATTTTACCATAAGCGGTCAGGAGATATCAGGTCACTATAATGCTCTGCTTAGAAATTTCCTTGGACAAATATCCAATTTTGTCACTGTCAAGTTCTACCTTCCACAAAGCATTAGGACATGAACACAATTCTGCAAAATTCTTTGCCACTTTCTAACAAGGATTTCCTTTCCCTCCTAGTTTACAATAATACGTTTCTCATTTCCACCTAAGAGAGTGACTTAGGTCATCAAAGTGCATCAGAATGGCCTTTACCATACGTATTTATACCAATGCTTTATTCAGGATTACTTAGATATTTCCTAAAAGGTCCAAGACCTTTTCAACAGCTCTCCTCTTCTTTCTGGGATCTTGTCAGAATTGCCCTAAATGATCCCTTCACAGCAAAGTAGGTTTTTTTCTGGCATGTATCTATGAAAACTCTTCTAGTCTCTACCTGGTACTCAGGTCCAAAGCCACTTCCACATTTTTAGATATGTTACAGCACCTCCTTCCTCAGGACCAATTTCTTAGTCCATTCAAGCCGCTAGAGTAGCATACTATCTATAGATGGGGTCACAGAAGTTTGTAAGTTTGTCTCTTTCCTGGGAAAATGACAGATGAGCATTGGTTCTCATTCATTTGAAGTTCAGTGACAGACAGATGATTATGGTAAATAAGATATGGCTCCCTGAGATGATAAGTGCCGTAATTTTATAATTATTTAAATTTATTATTATTTTTTTATTTTAGAGTTTATTTGAGAGAGAGAGAGAGAGAGAGAGAGAGAGAGAGAGAGAGAGAGAGAGAGAGAATCTCAGTCTCCATGCTCAGCACAGGACCTGACCTGGGGCTCTGTCCCATAACCCTGGGAGCATGACCTGAGCCAAAATCAAGAGTCAGACACTCAACTGCCTGAGCCACTCAGGGGCCCCAATAAGTGTAGTAATTTTAAAAAGAAAAAAAAAACAAACCACTGAGGGGGATGGGCTAGAGGGGTCATGGGTATTAAGGAGGGCACTTGTAATGATGAGCACTAGGTATTTTATGTAAGTGCTGAATCACTGAATTCTACTCCTGAAACCAATATTGTGCTGTATGTTAACTGACTAGAATTTAAGTAAAAATTAAAACACAAAAAAGAAAAGAAACAGGTAGCAAGATAAAGTTACCTATAGCTAGCATAGGATATACTTGTGGCTTGGAAGTGCATTTTAAAGGAATAGGGAAAGAAAACTCCAGATACAAACCCACAGGGACTGGAATTAAACAAACAAACAAACAAACAAACAAACAAAAACAATTCAGTGTGAGTGCAGGGTAGAGAGATTTTGTCATTTTGGAGCAACTGTGAAACCAGTGAACTGGCTTTATCAAAGTCTAATTTAAATGTTTTATTGAAGTTAAGTTGAAAAATACCAAACAAGGAAAGAAAAAAAAGGTTTCCAGCTAGTGTAAAATAGGTAAGAGCAAACAATAATTACTGAGAGGTATTACGGTTCATGTTTCCTGAAAAATGTTATGCCATATGGCTTAGATTTTCATTTATACTTTTGTGGAAATGGCCATTGCAAACTAAACCATAACACATAGTCAAAGTATAACAAAGAGAAAGAAAAATACAAAGTTCTATTGATGGATGGTGTGAGCACCTGAAGCTGAAAAAGTAGAGATAGTGATCCAAATCTGAGGAAGAAAACAGCCCTGAGAGCAATGAGAGATACCTGGTAATACTGAAGAGAAGATACTTTGCAGGGAAGTGACAGTTTCACGGGTGGAATTTCCAGTCGTTTGTGTCATGTGTCTCTGTGATCAGAAGAGTGGCCCAAAGGAAACTTCCATGGCTAATTGCCATGAACTATGTTTAATTTAATAAAGTCACAGCTGCAGTGCTCTTCAGTAGGGAAATCTCCTGAGTCTGTATTGCTTGAGGGGGTTGAAATCCATAAAACCACAGCATTTCCTTGCCTGAACATTAACTTAAAGACAGAGTACTTAGAAAAAATAGAAGGTTTCATGGATTCAGGTACTGAATGCAGTGAGTTTGATTTAGGATTAATGTTTAATAGCTGCATTAGTTATGCTGTTTCCAGGACTCATGCTAAATATATTTTCAATTTGAAAAGAATAAAGTATTAGCATTATTGAGTTTGATAATGTTTATAATACTCTAAATATACGTAGCGAAATGGATGTTCTAAAACTCACCTTTTTATCTTCCCTGTAAATGTAAACCCCATTACCATTTCCCTAGCACCTCACACCGTGGCGGGAACAGAGTAGTCGTGAAATAATGTTTTTAATTAAATGAGCAAATGCAAGAACTGTAGAGAGATTCAACTAAACAGACACAAGAGGTTTTGCACTCATTCATGCTTATTTGGTAATATTTATTGACAAGTTATCATAAGGTCACTGAAACATAATGCTATTTAAAGAGATAAAAATATGTGTATACTTAGATACAATAAAAATTAAATTTTGAAAAATCACAATATAATTAAAGTGTGTTGGGAAAATTTACTGAATAAGGAATCGAATGATTGTGAAATATGAGTGGAAGGCTTAATTTATCCTGCCTATGTGATTTTGATTTTATTTTTCCTCAGTAAGATGGAATTCTTTTACTGCTTACTTTTATAAAATTTGTCAAGGAAATTTGAATGGCAGATAATTTAGGAAACTAAGACTTCTTTGTAAAAAGAAAGTTGGCAGAGGTATTTTATCCATTACAAGCATCATATTATCATTAGATCTAGTCAAAAGCATTTCTTTCCAAAATTGCATAAGATTCAAAATAAGTTGTCTCCTATAATCATTGATTTCAACAGAAAGTAGAGGAAAAAATAAAGCACTTCAGCATGGAACAATGGAAAATGAAAAGCTTGGAAGTGGACAAGCCAGTTCAAACACACAGAAAAAGTACCAGCTAAAATTGACTGCAGTTAAGTATATGAAGAGTAACTGTAGACAGAATTGTATATGCAGCAGGCAGGATAAATACTAAGGTAGTTGGTAAAGAAGTCCATGGTTAATTCAACAGTCTATTAAAATTTAGGGAGAGGAGACTGTCTGGCTACTTCTCTGCTATTTTCTTATTAATCTGAAATGTGGAGGAACAAGAAGCAGGAACAATGGTAGAGGTACATTGGAGTCATTTAAATGAGTTTATAGTCTTGACTATAAATCTACTGATTTTATCAGCAAGCACATCCCACTGTTAATTTCTACAAAATATGAATCTTAATAGTAATAAAATCATCAGTGAAAAAAGTTTGCAGTTAAGTATGACATATCTTGATATTTTTTTCCTTACCAAATGGATTTTGTGCACCATGAGGAGTATTGCATACTGTTCACAGGGCAGCTGAATGTCTTAAGGGGATATCAAAATGTGAACTATGATTTCCCTAAGTTTTGCAGCATAATACATCAGATCAGTAATAGTTTAACTCAGAAGGAAGAAGTAAGTTGGATTCTTAGGCAGCAAGAATGACCTAAGTGATTCTATATTTGTACATTGAAGAAAAAGGTATCAGTTTACAATTTGAAGTTAAGAAAACAAGACTCAGAAGATGTTTTCATTGACTCTCTGTATGCCCTTTTTTAATATGACAGAATCTTAACAGAACAAGGTAGAGCATTTGACAGAATTGCTTATAGTGTGAGACTAATGAATCAAATTATCTTAGGTAGAAACAATAACACATACAAATTGTTGAACTATCTTTGCTTTTATTAGATGTTCACCAGGCAGCATTTGACTAAGCTATAGGTTTTTCTATAAAGATTTCCCCTATTATTATGACTGAATAATCCTATTATAGTTATGATTTACTCATGATTTTATGAATGGATTACCTGAAGCTTTATCTACTATAAAGTAGATAACATGAAAGAATGACCTCCCTTAAGGAGTGGATACATCTCCCTGGTAGGTCAGGACATGTGTCCAAATGAACAGCCAGTGAAGGCTATCACAATTGGATAGTGATTGTCAACACACATATAAAGTTCTGTGGTTCAAGGAATAAACTTACAAACCAAAGTGTACAGTAAACCTACAATAGTAAATTTATTTTAGATACAAAACAATAATGAATATTTATGAACATGTTCTTTATCAACTGGATTTTGTGCACTATGTATAATATTGAGTCTGTTCACAGTGTAGCCAGGGTATAGAAAGAATAAAAATGTGAATCTCCACATCTTTCTTTTCTAACTTTTGTAGCGTGTGTGAGTGTGTGTGTGTGTGTGTGTGTGTATGTGTGTGTGTGTGTGTGCACACGAGCATGTATGCAGGGAGGGTTGTACATTTCAACCATTATCACAGTTTTCTTTGGATTTATTCATGTTACTTTGGCACATCACTATAAGAATTGGTATGAGACGGGGCACGTGGGTGGCTCGGTCGGTTAAACATCTGATTTTGGCTCAGGTCATGATCTCACTGTTTATGGGTTTGAGCCCCGCCCTGGGCTCTGTGCTGACAGCTCAGAGTTGCCAAGCTGTCAGCTGCCTCTCCCCGGCTTGTGCTCTGTCTCTGTCTTTCAAAAATAAATAAATATAAAATAGTTTTTTAAATAGAAAAATACAGAACAAATACTCATAATATAACCTTCTTTTCCTTCTCTATGTCTTCAGCATTTCTTCAGGACCCAAAGCCCAGGCAAATATAACCTGTATCTTTCTTTTAGCTGTGTATAATAGCACTGCGTGAGCATATATGAAAGCACTGTATGTTTTTTAGTAGATAAAAACTTTAGTAGATACTTTGACTTGCTGTAATTCTTCTCAGAATATTTTTTTAAGTTTATTTATTTATTTTGAGGAGGGGAGGGGCAGAGAGAGAGGGTGAGAGAGAATCCCAAGCAGTCTCTGAGCTGTCAGTGCACCAAAGGCAGGGCCTGATCTCATGAACTGCAAGATCATGACCTGAGCCAAAATCAAGGCTCGGGTGCTTAACGACTGAGCTAATTAAATTAGGCACCCCTTCTCAGAATATTTTATATCATTTTCCATCCCACAATACCTTAGCAAAGATATTTTCGTTAACATTATTAGAAATGTATGACTCAGGGGCACCTGGGTGGCTCAGCCGATTAAGCCTCCAACTCTTGATTTCAGCTCATGTCATGATCTCAGGGTTCTGGGATGGAGCCCCATGATTGTCTCTCTCCCTCTCCCTCTGCCCCTCCCCTGCTTGCCTGCATGCATGTGCATGCACTCTCTCTCAAAAAATATGTATGACTCAAAATGATATTTACAAAATACATTAATACACATAACATATAAATGAATTGCATCCCTTCAAAAAATCATTGATTATAGAAGTTGCATTTCAAATTGTTAATCTTTTAGAATACCTGTATGACAATCAGGTAAATAGTCCATATCAATTCTGTTAGAAGGAATGCATATAAGAGAATATCTTATCAAACAGATTTTGAACAAATAGGTAAAATTGAAAATTTTAGTTCTGAAGTTAGAAAAATATTGATATGTGATAAACTGGCAATAAAAATGACCAGTATGTTTTAGTTTCTATTAATGTAAGACAACCATCCCTGGCTTCTGGCTAAGAACTCAGTTACTCTCAAACCATATTGATAAAAGTTGTGTTCCTCATCATTTTCGGATAATTTTTCCTATTTACCTCTTGAATGAATTCCCAGATGTCTCAATGAACTGATAACCTGTCTCTTTCTGTTTTCACAAAGAATAGTTTGAAATTTTTTGATGGTTACGAATGCATTCAGTATATAATTTCCTTTTTTTCAAAAAGTCCGTAATTCATGAAATAAAAGATTAAGTACTATTATAGTTCATCATGATCCTTTAAATTCATAGCAGGCACATGACCAAATTGTGAATATATCTTCAATAGAACCTTATATATAAATGAATCATATTATGTTTGAGATGCAGGTATCTTTAAGAGAGTAATGGTATTCTTGTCAAATTACATGAAATCAAATCATGAAAATGACTACCAATGAAAATTAGACATACTTTTGTCTTAACTATTTTTTAAATGAATAAATCCCATTTGATATGATTTCTTTCATTAAGTGTAGAAATCATTAAGTATACAATCTTTATATAAATGTCTTCAATTCACTGTCTAATATTAGGCATAGTCATTTAGAAGTCCTTGAGTTGTGCTGACATAAATATTCAATAGGATTTTTTTACATTAAAAATTTTTGCAGTTAATTTTCAATACATTTTTCCGGCAACAGCCATCCAACATTGATATATTCAAATAACACAATAGTAACAGGAATCATATATAATTTGTAATTTTAATACAGAAAATGCTCTTTACAAACACTTATCAAAATTTGGATTTTTTTCCACATTTAATCAACAGTGCCACCAGGTGGCTACATTAATGCAAGAAAAGGACAATTGTTCAAATAATTTAATGTTTTGAAAATATAAGTTTTGTTGGGGTTTATATTTCACAACAAAGTAACAAAGTGACTGATGTGCATAGTTAAATTTAATGTAAACTTATCAGAAACTTTTCTTTAGCTATTTTTTCTATATAGTACGTTGTTACTAATTACCCAGCTTCATAAGAATTTGGTGAACCATTTAACATGAATTTGATGTGTGTCATACCTTCCTCAATAGTAAGTACAATTTTTTTTTCAAATCTGCCAGTTTGAATAATATATAAATGTCAACAGTTCAAAGAGGCCAAGTGAGATAAATGCACAGAATGTTTTGGAATAACATAAATTTGATCCTCTCATTGAGATTTTTCTGAAAGTGTACCTTAATAAACACTCATAATCTTTTAATTTGGATGGTGGCCTGGTTTCTTAAAAATCAATGGCTACTTTATCCTATATCTTAATGTTCATAGTTGTTTTTGAGCCTCACTTAATGCAACATTTAAATGCATTTGTTTACCTTCATTAAGTGCATGTATCGTTTTTCCTCCTGTATTTCCCTCCCTGTGCTGTTTATAGCTGTAGGCCATTGGTAGCATTCTTGATGACCCTTCAACCATCCCACTCACTGGAGGAGTAATGTAGCTAATTGCTGAATTTGGAGTAAAGGAGAAACTGGGTTTGCATATTTCTGTTCCTTACTTTTCTGGTTGGAGTCTGACCTATCTGTATCCTAAATTTCTTTCAACTGTGAGTAAGCTTTGGCTCTATGAGTCTATGGCTTCCAGCATTACTGATGACTGGACAATCACAATGGCCTCCTTTTAGAGGAATTAGGAAACATACAAGACCATAAATACAAGCTATGTTCTATCATATCAATATTTTCATTAACAAAGATGTTATTTTGGCTCATATCTCCTCACATTTTCACTTATTTCTGAATTGATCATTACTTGCGTGGGAAAGAAAGTGTTTTTTATTGTCTTTCTTCAAAAATAAAAAAACTATAATTACTAAAAGAAATTTTAATGACTGATCAAGCACAAGTAACTTACTAAACTTGGAAAAAAGAAAGACATCTTGAAATTTGAGGAAACTGAACCATTGTTTTAACCACCCAGTCAAAAAGTTCAGCATGCAACTAACAATGGTAACACATTTTTGTATAATTTTCTCTATATTTTAGATACCCAATGACAAAGTAACCAAATGATATAAAAAGAACCATTGATGAATTTCACCTTTGAGGAAACTTTTAAAGAATGAGGTAATTTAAGTCTAGTTTTTCACATTATGGAAATACTCATCTAAATTTGGTATCGTTCACATTGAAAAGGATGTGTTTAATCATATGCAAATCCACTTAAAAATTTCAAAATCCCCAAGTTTGAATATTTAAAAACAACATGCTTGAAGAAAAGTTTTGCCATAACTGCCACTTTCAGTAGCTACCAAATAAAACGTTGGATTTTCCCACATATCTGATGCTATGCCATCACCTCCAGATAAAAAAAATTCATATTTTCTCCCCTTGCAAAATTGTCACTGCATTTCTAGCCTTTACAAATTAGTGCACTGTCTCCTTATATGAATTTAAGGACCTCCACAATGTGACCTTAATCTATTTTCCCTCATTATTAGAATACCTTGTTGCTGAAGCCACAAGGAAGAAAATGTAGAGAAAGAAACATTTCATGAATTTAATGAAGGTAAATAAATTAATAAATTCAAATGTTATTTTCAGTATGACTTACAAGTAATTATTAATATTGATAAAATATGTAATTAAATAGCCTTTAAATAGCCACAGTGATTCCCACAACTTGGTATTTTTTTTTTTTAAAGTTTTTATTTGTTTATCTTGGGAGAGAGTGAGTGGCTTTGGGCAAGGAGAAAAGGAGGGAAAGAATCCCAAGCTGACATCGCGGAGCATAATGAGGGGCTTGATCCAAAAAACTGAAATCATGACCTGAGCTGAAATCAAGAGTGTGAAGCTCAGTGGAATGGGCCACACAGGTCCCCTTGGTGTCAGGTTCTTGTGCATATTCCCCCACTCTTTGAGTATGGACATGCCCTAGTGACTCACTTCTAATGAAGAGAACATGGCAAAAGCAATGAGATATCATTTCTAAGATTAGGTTAGGCTTTGCTGGGGTCTCTCCGAAGTAACCTACCAGTCATGTTGTGAGTTGTTCCACGGAGAGTTTCATGTGACCAGAAATTTATATTTCTGACCAATAGCCAGCAAAGACCTATGACCTGCCAATGGCCATATTAGCTTGGCAACAGATGCTCCCCCAGTTTAGATCAAGGTAGCCTGTACCAACAGATGGACTATAAGCTGGTGAGTGGCTCTGACCAGAGGTTCTCAGTAAGTTATCTCCAGATTCCCGATCCCAGAAGCTGAGATAATAAATATTTGTTGTTTTAAGCTTATAAGTTTAGAATAATTTACAACTCAGAAGTAGATAATTAATATGCCCATATACTGATGACTGACAAGGAGAGACCATCATGTGTCCACACTTGCCAGATGAATTGCCTAAGGTTCTGACTTCCTCTCAAGCTGGTCTGGCAGGCCCTATCCATTACCATAAGTCAAAATTGCAGGCATGATAAGTATTATGCAGTTGTCCTTGAGCAGGGAGGGAGGAGAAAGAGAAGATCAATAAGTAAATGACTTATAATTTGTTGCAATCTTCCTGCCAACACCCAAAAGAAAGATCCCAAGATGTGATAGCTCCACATGGACTAACTTTAGAAGTTCCCAAGACGGAGCAGTCAGCTGTGTTTTTGAGATCCATGGCTAGCTGGGCAATGCACCTTCTGGTATTTACTCTCTTGCTTTTGCTGACTGTTTTCACTCTTTCTTCACGCGCGCTTCCATGGTACTACCCTCCACGGTAAAACTCTAACCCATAAGTTTTTGCTTTAGCCTTTTTCAGGAAGGACTGTAAACTGATGAGTGACCCTGACCAGAGGTTCTCAGTAAGCTATCTCCAGAATCCTGACCCCAGAATCCTGACCCCAGAAGTTGAGATAATAAATATTTGTTTTTGTAAGCCTATGTTTAAGCCTTTCACCAGCAAATATATTTCTTAAATGTGCTTCTAAAACTAGAAGTTTATAAGAAAGTCCACTAAAACCTAATTTTAATTATCTTTAACTTGTATAAAATTATGTTAACTCACATATATTATATTCTTAACTTATTTTAGCCAAAGAGAGCTAAAAGGAGTGAGAAAATTCTGATTTTCCCTCCAAATTTTGGGAGCATAGTTGTGAAAATTTAGAGTTATATGTAATGTTGGTGTGATATCAATTTGTCATAGTTATTTAGAAAATAAAAAGCAATAAATTTGAATGCTAAGGTTAAGTGTTAAAAAAATCATGCAGCAGGTAGATATCTATAAACAACACGCTAGAGTATCTGCTAAAATTTTGAGAATGAGGTATTTAAGACATGTTGTGCCAGGTTCTGGCTTTAATTTAAGGTTAAAAACGAGTAAGGTTGGTAGCTTTTCTAATGTATGACATGCTTATATGAGAAGAATACACATGATTGCTTTTCTTTAATTCTGTACTCTATACTGGCTACATCTACATTAAGATTAGAGATGCTACATAATGTGAGAAATTATATAAAGAAAAATTTTAATAACAAAAGCAACCGTACCTCAAGTTTCAGAATACAAAAGAGTGCCGGACAAAAGATATTTAATTTGTCCTGAACTGGCACTGCATTGCATTGAATCATGAAAATTTATTGGCTGTATACAAATTAGAGAAGAGTCAAAGGAGAAAGAGAAAGGATAACCTGAAAACTTGAAGCTTTGCCAGATGCAGCTTAACAGATGTGAAATATCTATGGTCTTGATCTTAAGGAGACTTGAAGAATCAGCATGTAATAAATTATACTTAATAGGAACAATTGGTAAGAAAACTCAAAAAAATGAATTCTAGTAAATCAACATTTTGAATGTATATGATTCATAGGAGGCAGTGTTAAAGAGTTAATTATTACTGAACAGAATCTTGGTTCTAATAACATAAGGCTGCTTTATATACATATATTTATACAAATAATGGACTTCTATGTCATATTCTCATGGTGAACTTGAAAGTTTCTAGGCAAATTTTGTTCATGAATATAAAATAATCTTAAAACAGTGTTTATTTAGGAATATTCCAAACCACAATTTATTTTTCAGCCAAGTAATTTTCTTGCCATAGTTTTTTAAAGGTTAAGGCATATTCTGAACCATTAGTAGCCATTCTTAAAACAATGACCTTGAAAAAATCATCAATATAATTAGATGGCTGATTATAAGTATTTGGGGGAAAAAATCCCAAATTTCCTGGTTTATTGCTATAGAACATGTATTTTTTTCTAATTTATTTATCTTTTTAAAAAATGTTGATTTATTTATTTTGAGATGCTACAAGTTGGGGAGGGGCAGAGAGAAAGGGAGAGAGAGAACCCCAAGCGTGCTGTCAGCACAGAGCACAGTGCAGTGCTCGATCCTACAAACCTGAAGATCATGACCTGAGCCGAAGTCAAGAGTCAGACACCCAACTGAGTGAGCCACCCAGGTGCCTCTTTTCTAATTTATTTCTTAAATAAAATTTCATATTTATCTTTATGAAATAACTATTCTGGCCCTGTTGATTGACATTGTATACTTCATTGATTTGATTACCTATTACAAATATTCTCTTTTGACTTAAAAATTATCAAATTAATTTTTAAAACTGTGCTAAGCAATGTCCAGCTAGATTTGTATCACGTCAATGTTCTATTACCAAGAAAGTTTAATACATAGAGACTTTTTCATGTAATGTGGGTCACAGGCAAAAATAATAACCCTGCTGGCTTCATAAAATTAGAGGGTTCCAAGTCATTAACATACAAAATTAATAATAAACCATTTAACATGGACCCTTGAGGGAGACCAGATGTTCCGGCCTAATTAGAGAAGCCCTGACCCTAGATGACAGTATATTTCAATCACCTTTTCAAATAAGCAGAAAGCCAAACTACAGAGCTTTAACACAGCCCACAGTGACATGCATAGGATTAAGGAAGCCTCACTGAAATGTCAAAAGTATACAAAGGTTAAAGGAGAAAAACATCACACTAACATAAATAAGCTATTGTTTTTTGTTTTTATGAAAATAAGTGTTGTTGAGTGATAAAAATTATCCAAATGAGAATTTGAGAAATGTAATGAGGGAAAATGATATCTAACCTTAAATGTGTTTATTAGACTATTAAGATCTAAAGGCATGATTCTTTAAAACTTATAACGTAACAATTTAAAAAATCCCCAAAATCATAACATTGAAAATATTAAAATGAATATTATTAAACCAAATGTTTAAATGATGAATACAAATATACAAATCTCTTTCAAACTTGATCACAAAAATTATGGAACAGATCCACACGCAAACAAGATTATGACAAGTGAAAGACACAAAGATACAGGAGAGGTAACAGTAAGTTTGGAAATCTAGAACAGACTTTGTCAAAGTATGCCTGTGCACCAAATCTAGCCTTCTGTTTGTTTTTGTTAACACAGTTGCATTCAGGACACAGCCATTTTTACATGTGGCTCTGCGGCTACAAGGGCAGAGTTGAATAGTCAGTGACAGACCATAGAATCCGCCAAGCCATAAAATATTCCTGTCTGCCCCTTTAACAGAAAAATTTAGCTGACTGCTGAGTAAAGCCAATGGACAACTCTTGAAGGAAAAAAAAAGAATAACAGAAAAATTACCCAGATATATACTAACAGCAATTGAAGAAACTGAAACAATAAGAATAAACTAGTCAAAAATGAATAGAATTCCAGATCATTTTAACATTGAATTTATCATATACTATTATAGATATAATACAGATAATATATAGATATAAATGGGCATAAATGCCTTTAAATCTTTAAATAAATAAGTCTTTAAAAAATGGCAAGAACTGTTTGGGAAAAGTAAACCGTAAGGCAGACTTACTTACGAACATAGATAGAAAAAGAACTAATTAAACTACTACAAACCAAATCCAATAGTGTATTAAAAATTATACACTTAATGATAGATGGATGCTTATGATAGATAGTGCTTATCACAGAAAAAAACAAATTGTTATTTAATATTAGAAGTAGTTAACTTAATTCACAATCTTAAAAAAATCTAGTAGAAATAATTAATCTTATCAATAATAGATCTGGGGTTGGCAAAAACACATTATGTTGTAAAACAGATACAAACAGATATATGATAGAAAGTACAAGGCAAAGACTATATATTAGATATATATTTTTCAGTGTAGAGAGAAAAATTATAGTAAAAAATTGCTAATATTCAGTATATTATAGCAGTTACATAGTTACACACACAAGTTACTGTAACTATATCTATGATGTTTTGATATTTTTACTTGTCAATATTAATCGAGTCAGGTGACTTTGAGGTTTTTTAAAAATCCTGTAACTATCAAATAAACAGCAGCACATATTAAGAAAAGGATATTATAATTAATACTCTTCTCTAGAATTAAAAAGTTAAAAAGAAACATATTTAAAATGTTATAAATAGTCATCTTGATGCATTCAAATATCCAACTTATTAAAATTTAATTATGAAAATATGCCAAATTTAGCATCTAGCTTTATGGCATAAGGTTTCCAAGTTTAACAAAAGCAAGTACAATTCAGGCATATACATTATCTTGAATAAAGAAAAATATCCAAGATGATTGAAGATTTAATGCATGTTCAATTTATTAGGTTTTATTAATTCATTTCTAATAGAATTGATTACACATGAATGCTGTTGAAATTTTTAGACAGTTAATAGGTAGAATAGTGTTCATCAAACTGGTAACTGGCTTAATAATTCATGAAAATAATCTTTAGAACAAAGTCCTACTGTCTATATATGAAAGCCTTGAATGGAACAGAAGTGGTTTTAAAAATCTATTGAGAAATAATGAATCTTTCAAGAAATGATTCTGAAACAATTGATTATCAACATTGGGAAAACAAAGATAAAATTGTGTCATTAACTTATTTTATATTAAAACACAAAGCAGATCCAAACTAGATTCAAAAAGTGCAAAGCATAAAACAGAAAAAGTTGGCTATACATTTTTAATGATACCTGTAAGCCTAAAGGCACCATAAAGAAAATTAAAGCTAAGTCCCAGACCGGAAGGTGATATTTGCAAAGCATATGTCAAGCAACATTAATAAAGAACTCCTGTAAAATATTAAGAGAAGACAAATATTTCAGTGAAAAAAAAAAGACAGTTGTATAACTGGCAAACACAAGTGGTCAAAAGTATTACCAAAAGATTTTGTAGCTTTTAGTAGATACATGCTCAGTACATATGTCCTTAGACCAAGTGTACTTACTACAAATCTAGATACATGTAAGATCTTTTTTACGACTTTATACTTAAAAGTAGAAGTGTTTTGTTGTAGAGTGAAAATGGCTTCAAATTTATCGCACATTGCCTACTTTCTTTCCAAAGTGACTATTTTATATATGTTTATTTTCTCATATCATTAAAATCATGCCGCATAATCAGATTATTTAACTTTAAAGTTTGTGAAATAGCATTACATTGCTGTAGCATTCCCCTCATACCACTGAGTATGTTCACATCCTAACATGATATATATATTTTTTGTTTTAATTTTAGCTATTTTCTTGGGGTTACAGTAGTATTTCACTGTGGTGTTGATTTACCTTTCCTTGATTAGTAATGATTTTAAGGAGCTTTTAATGTGCTTACCCGTAATCTTTTGCATACCATTTTGCTAATATATAGAAATACATTTTTCCATATTCACATTGTATGTTAATCTCGTACCTCTTTATGGAGAGATGGTGTTTAATACTTTAGCATTTAGAATTATGCTAGTTGCGGCCTTCTTGTAGATATTCTTTGCCTGAGGAAGTTTTCTTCTATCACTAATTTGCTGAGAGTTTATATCATAAAGAAAGCATCATTAAATTTTACCACAAACTTTTTTCTCCATTTATTGGAATGATCATATTTTTTCTATTTATTCTGTTATTGCCATGAATGAAATTAATTGATTTTTTGAATGTTAAAACCACCACATCTGTAAGATAAGCATTCTTGGGCATTATGCATTATTTGTAATGTATTGTTGGATACAATTTGCTAATATTTTGCTTAGGATTTTGTGTCTATATGTTCATGGAAGTTATTGGCATACAATTTTATTTTCTTATAATACCCTTAGATGTGATTTTCTTTTAATTTTCTTGCTAAGTGCTTTTAGGATGTTTGACTATCTGGATTTTTAATATAGAATTTGGATAATTCTTATTTATCATTTCTTCAAGTATTTCTGTCTAGATTTCTTGTGTTCTCCTGGATTTTAGACCTTTTGATCATGTCCCATATCTCTTTGTGTTTTATCATGGGATTGTTTTTTGAAAAAATGTTTTGGAAGTGGTCTTCTGGTTACATATATTTATAGTGATAAACAATTATAGACACTGTTTTAATACAATCTTGTGGGAAATATAGGTGACAAAATATTGGAGGATGCTTGAAAAATTTAGGTAAGAATAATTGACAGTGGTGGGATCATTAATATATTAATAGTAAATAGAAAACAAAATTGTTTGAAAATATGAGACACAAGAGTCTTAAATCACAGATCACTTTTCAATTAAGAACGAGTCTTTCAAATTTGTTTTTGTGTAAGGTATAAGAAAGTGGTCCAGTATTATTCTTTTGCATGTTGTCGTCCAGTTTTCCCAACACCATTTGTTGAAGAGACTGTCTTTTTCCATTGCATATTCTTTCCTGCTTATAGTTGTGGGCCCATTTCTGTGTTTTCTATTCTGTTCCATTGATCTATGTGTCTGTTTTTGTGCCAGTACCACACTGTTTTACTTACTACAGCTTTGTACTATAACTTGAAATTCACAATTGTGATGCCACCAGCTTTGCTTTTCTTTTTCAAGATTGCTCTGCCTATTTGGGGTCTTTTTGGTTCCATACAAATTTTAGGATTGTTTGTTCTAGTTCTGTGAAAAATGCTGTGGTATTTTGGTAGGGATTGCACTAGATGTGTAGATTGGTTAGTGTAGACATTTTAACAATATTTGTTCTAATAATCTGCAAGCATGAAATGTTTTCTCATTTATTTATATCATCTTCGATTTCTTCCATCAGGGTTTTATAGGTTTTAGAGTACAGATCTTTTACCTCTTTGGTAAAAGAGATTGACTTGGTACAGTTGTAAATGGGATTGATTATATAATCTCTCTTTCTTCTCCTTCATTACTGGTGTATATGAATGCAACAAATTTCTGTATGTTGATTTAATGTCCTTCAAATTTACTGCATTTGTTTATCACTGCATTTAACTCCACCAAAATACTGCTAGAAGCGATCATTTCAGGTTTTCTATATAGGGTATCATGTCATCTGCAAATAGTGGAAGTTTTAGTTTTTCCTTGTGGATTTGGATGCCTTTTATTCTTTTCTGTTGTCTGATTGTGGTTAGGACTTCCAGTACTATATTACATAAAAGTGGTTGAGTGGCCATCCCTGTATTGTTAACTAACCATAGAAGAAAACCTCTTAGTTTTTCCCCATTGAGGATATTAACTGTGGGTTTTCATATATGGCTTTTATTATGTTGAGGTATGTGCCCTCTAAACTTACTCTGTTGAGGGTTTTTATCATGATTGGATGTTGTACTTCGTCAAATGATTTTTCTGCATTCATTGAAATGATCATTTTTTTTAGGTTTATTTTATCTTGAGAGAGAGAGGAGGAGAAAGAGAGAATGAGCACAAAGGGCAGAGAGAGAGAGGGAGAGAGAGGGAGAGAGAGAATCCCAAGCAAGATCTGTACTCTTAGTGCAGAGCCAATGGGGGGCGGGGCTTAATCTCACGAACTGTGAGAACATGACCTGAGCCGAAATCAAGAGTTGGACACAACTGACTATGCCATCCAGGTGCCCCATGATCATATGTTCTTATCCTTTCTCTTATTAATGTGATATATCACATTGATTGATTTGTGAGTGCTGAACCACCTTTACCTATGATCTAGCAGTTGTACTACTAGGTATTTACCCAAGGAATACAAAAATACTAATTCAAAGGGATACATGTATCTCTATGTTTATAGCAGCATTATCTATATTAGCCAGATTATGGAAACAGACCAAGTGTTCATAGACTGATGAATGGATAAAGAAGATGTGAGATACACACACACACACACACACACACACACACACACACATATATCTACACACACACAATGGAATATTATTTAGTTGTAAAAAATGAAATCTTGTCATTTGCAATGACATGTATAGAGCTACAGAGCATGACACTAAGTGAAATACGTCAATCAGAGAAAGACAAATATATGATTTCACTCACGTATGGAATTTAAGAAACAACAAGAAATAAAATGAACAAAGGGGGAATAAAAGAGAGAGAGACAAACCAAGAAAAAAGTACAACTTTAGAGAACAAACTGATGGTTACCAAAAGGGAGTGGGGGGATGGGTTAAATAGGTGATGGGGGGGCGCCTGGGTGGCGCAGTCGGTTAAGCATCTGACTTCAGCCAGGTCACGATCTCGCGGTCGGTGAGTTCGAGCCCCACGTCAGGCTCTGGGCTGATGGCTCAGAGCCTGGAGCCTGTTTCTGATTCTGTGTCTCCCTCTCTCTCTGCCCCTCCCCCGTTCATGCTCTGTCTCTCTCTGTCCCAAAAATAAATAAACGTTGAAAAAAAATTAAAAAAAAATAAATAGGTGATGGGGATTAAAGAGGGCATTTGTGAGGAGAACCACGTGTTGTATGGAAGTGTTAAATCCCTGGATGGTACACCTGAAAAGAATATTACACTGTACGTTTACTAACTAGAATTTAAATAAAAACTTGAAAAAAGTATGGATTTTTTCAAATGATTTACTTCTTAGCTTTAGAGCAAGTACACATGTATCTTCACTGAGCTCTGATTATCTGATTTACTCTGAAATTAATTTCTTGCAAGAAATATGTAGTCTTTTTTTCCTATGGATTTGTTTTAAAAATATGAAACTATCTACAGCTTACCTTACTAAAGTCAGCTACACCTTCAGTTTTGTACAACTAAACTAACTGTGTATTGTTTTCAAAAACTGACATATAAACGGGAACATTTGCTTGTTGATATTTACTGTTTTTGCCAATACAATATATTTTCCTCTTGGTCATTTAATGCCACTTTTTTGTTTTACAGAATTATTTGAATGATTTAATATAATTATTGAATTTTGTCCTTGGACAGATGACTAGACCATATCCTATCTTGTACTATTAAAACTTTTACAACTATCTGTTGAATTGTGTTGTTATCATCGGACTCAATTTTTGCAAATTATCCTACTGAACATAATTGTAATATCCTCCACAGTACGTCAAATTGCAGCAAAAGTGTAGAAATGAAAACTATATCTTAGAAGAGAGACACAAATCGGACAGAAGCAACCAATGTAAAGGCATTACTGTCTACTTTCGTGTCAAGAGCTTGGAGACAACAAATGATTTTATAGATTAAACCCTCAAGATGATGTAAACCTAAGTGACAAGATGATTCTGAAGAAAAACTGGGAAGCGAGGGCAGTGCAAAATTACAGCTAGATCATGTACAAAGTTGAATAGAATTCTTTCTTTTGGCTCTTTACCTGAAGATGAAAAATTGTATCCCCATTATGATTAATAGGTCAAGTTGACTGAAATGATTTTCTGTTGAAGTTTCTTTTTGGTAAGAACATGAAAGGGATGATGGAGGTAGACAGACTGCACTCTACTGAAGAGGAAACAGGGTCGTCCTAGAACAAATAACTACAACTGTAAGTATAAAACAAAATTACATTTTTTTGAGTGGAAATAAGCTCCCTAAACTTGAATGAATAATGGGTCTCCAAATGACTCCCAAAAAGGAAAAATGATTATGGCTACCTCCTGGTTTAAATCCAAATATTTTGTATCTGTCATCTCTTTTAATTCAATATTAATAATCTCATTTTAAATTTATCTTTAATTTTTTTAATGTTTATTTAATTTTGAAAGAGAGAGAAACAGAGTGTGAGCAGGGGAGAGGCAGGGAGAGAGGGAGACACAGAATCCAAAGCAGACTCCAGGCTCTGAGCTCTCAGCACAGAGCCCCATGCGGGGCTTGAACCCACCAACTGCGAAGATCATGACCCGAGCTGAAGTTGGACGTTTAACTGACTGAACCACCCAGGTGCCCCTAAAATTATCTTTAAAGATAATTTTTCAGTAATTTATTACAGAATGGCAAACTACCTGAATACCTACAGGCTTAAACAGGAGACAATTTAACACTTTCTAAGGGCCGGGAGTTCAGGAGCAGCTTACTTGGACCACTATCTCAGGGTATGTCATGGAGTTGTGGCCAAGATGTCAGCCTGGTCTGCAGTCATTTGAAAGAAACCTTTATGACCTACACTTGGATGTCACACACAATTACTTCTGACCTATTTTGTTCTATAGAAGTGAGTCACTAAGTTTAGCCTACAATGAAGAGCAGGGGAATTGGGTTCTGATGGATTAGTGGACATATTTTAAAACTATCATAAAGGAAAACATGATGAAATTTCACTTTTTTTTTATTTGAGAAAGAAAGAGTGAGAGCAGGGAGGAGGGGAAAAGGGAGGGAGAGAAAGAGTGAAAATCTTAAGCAGACTCCATACTTAGTGTGGAGCCCAATGTGGGACTTGATCTCCCACAACCCTGGGATCATGACCTGAGATGAAATCAAAAGTTGGACACTCAACCAGCTGAACTACCAGGTGCCCTGAAGTTCACATTTTCATACAATAAATGGGTTAAGTACTTATGTGTGGGCATTGAGAACCAGAGGTGATAGGCTTGAGTGATCAGAGTGGTTGTTGAAATGCTTTCTAAGAGAATGTGATAGTCCAGGTTAACTGCTGGGCTTCTTGTTTTGCTGTCTAGTAATATTAAGGAAGGACCGAAGTTGGAGTATTATGAAAAATGAGAGATTGCTCAGGCTGCAGAAAAAGAAAAAAGGTTTCACAAGGCAGGAACCAAAAGAAATTTGTGATCCAAGTGGAAATGTCCAAAGGAGAGTTTTGCTGATTGATGAATAACAGAAATACTTTATATCATTTCCCTTTAAATTATCTCTTATAATATCTATATTTCAGTAAAGATAAATTTGGGTTGAATTGTTTTTGCATGCGTTGACTGTGTCTGGACTGTTGGTAATTTCAGTTCAGGAGGTTTCTGCCCACAATTAGCCCTTCGTGTTTAGGTTATATTAAACACATTGACGGAGGTGATAAAATCTAATGTTTTCACAAATAATTAAGAAAACTAAACAATCAGACAACATCCATGAAAGGTACTTAAAGTACAATATTTTATTTGTCTTTATGTAAATAGATATGTACTACTCACAATTAGTAAGAATGTGAGCAAAATAATAGGTTTCGTAAGAAACTTGCTAACAATTAAACAGAAGACATCACCACCAAACTTTTCTACATGATTATGCTGAATCTGTACTCTAATATAATGTGTTGTAATTAACATGAGTTGTAATCTCATGTTAAGAACGATCATTTAAATGGTAAGTATATTCGGATAAAAACTAGGCCGTCTTAACAAAAAATCTAAAACTAGTTGGCTCTATAAGACAATAATTCATTACACTATGACAGAACAGTGTAGGCAGCCCACGCTGGTGGAGAAGCTTTGCTTCATGAGGTCATTTGGGAACCTGAATTCACCATGTTACTTTGCTGTTTCAATCATACCCGACTGGAGAGGAAAAGGAATCATTGACCCTGCTGTGTTCCAAAATGCGGCCCTTAACCCGGTACCTAGCATCATGCAGCAGGGGCAGTTCCAGCCTCTCTGTCCAGAGTGTCTGTGGATTTATACCCTGTCTCTTGGGAATTAAATGTCACAAGCACCATGACAGTAGATCTAAGGCAGTTATCTCCCTGGAGTAAACAAGTTTAATTCTTATTGTTTCATGTGAGTTTCGTGTATAGTTCTGGCTCCCGCAGAACTGATTTTAGCTTTTTAGCATCAGCAATGTGCTTATCATTTCTTAAGTGACTGCATTCCTTTCGCTTTTAGGATTTTCAGTATGGTTGGGAGTATAATTTTTGGCTTTGTCCAGGATCTTGAGTATAAAAAAGAGTTGTAATTATGTTGTTTCTAATTGTTATAATTTTTTCTTCCATTTATTTATTTGTACACAGAACACAAGTTTCCCCTGCTATCTGAAAGTGTGGTGTTCCTGTGAAATCTTTTGTAACCCAAAATAACATAAAGCAAAGAAGCAATTGTGGCTAATTTATATGGAAAAATTTTCAAGCATACCTAGATCTCCCCTCCCCCCCCCCCCCCCCCCACACACACACACATAAGAGACTCTCTTTTAAGGCTTTTCTGATACCTTAGGACACATCTTGCTAATGGATGCATAAAATAAATTGAGATGAAAGGATAAAAGTACAGATGCTCAAAGATGCAGCTGAAAGATTCAGAAGCTTGATGATGAGATGCTGAGTGTAGTTCCTGGGGAAGGAGCTTGGCAGGTCTTCTCTCACTGCCCAGGATATGCATGGTCTCAAACAGCTAGCTGCAAAACAAATGCCGAACGCTATTTTTGCTTTTTGTCATTTTTCGTAAAAGTGAAAATCCTCTTTGGATTTCTTTTAGCTAGTAAAAACAGGTTACAGGCATACCTCAGAGATATTGGGGGTTGGGTTCCATACCACTGCAGTAAAACGAATATTGCAATAAAACAAGTCAAAGAATTTCTTGGTTTCCCAGTGCATATCAAAGTTATGTTTATGCTATACTGTGGTCTAATACGTGTGCAATAGTATTATATCTAAGCAAACGATGTGCATGCCTTAATCAAAAACACTTTATTGGTAAAACATGCTGTTACCTGAGCTTTCAGTGAGTCCTAATCTTTTTGTTGGTGGAGCTGGTCTTCCTTTGATGTTGATGGCTGCTGACTGATCAGTGTGGTGGTTGCTAAAGATTGAGGTGGCTGTGGCAATTCCTTAAAATAAGACAACAATGAAGTTTGCCACATTATTGACTCTTCCATTCCTGAATGGTTTCTCTACAGCATGTCATGCTGTTTGATAGCATGTTAAACACAGTAGCACTTTTTTTTCCAAAATTGGAGTCAATCCTCTCAAACCCCACCGGTGCTTTATCCACTAAGATTATGTACTATTCTAAATCTTCTGTTGTCACTTCAACAATCTTCACAGCATCTTCACCGGGAGTAGGTTCCATCTTAAAACAACAACAACAACAACAACAACAACAACAACACTTTCTTTGCTCATCCATAAGAAGCAACTCCTTATTTGTCCTAGTTTTATCCTGAGATTGCAGCCATTCAGTCCCGTCTTCAGTGCCGCTTCTCAATCATAATTTATTTCTCTCTGTGGATGTGAAGGTGTGGGTGTGGCTCACACTTCACCTGCTGACCAACTAATAGAAAATATGGGAGAAAGAAAAAAAGAAAATGCAGGAGAAAGGCAGTTGGGTCTCCTCTTGCTTCCCTTTCCTTTCAGAAGTTGAAGTTACTGGTCATTTGAATTTTTTGACCAGCTCTTTATTTATTTTATTCCACTTCAAATTTTTTGAACATGAAACTCCCAACCAAACTTATCAAAGCATAAACATCAGCCAGATCATTTCCTGTCAGGATTTTCTTCAGAAGTTTGTTGTAAATGAAAGAGCTGAGGTCAAAAAAGCACTCAAGAAAGCCTTATGAAAACTGGGCAATTCATGGGTAAAAATCCCAATAAATAATAAGTCTATTGGTTCCAAAATTGGTTTATGTTAAAAGTTTATTTATTTATTTATTAATTTATTTATTTATTTATTTTTAGAGTGTCTTCTTTACTTGTATTTTTTTAATTTATTTAGAAGACCCAGGCTTTGAGAAATGAAAGATATTGCTCACCATTACATATGTGGTCAGAGTTTTGTTTGCCTTCTTTAAAAGACATCTAATAAGGAAGCTGAGTTTAAAACCCATTTAATAAGGAAACTGAGTTTCCTGAGAATATAATTTTTGTTCAAAAACTTAGAGGTGATTTATTCATTAATTCCACTGATATTTATCAAGTGGTTAGTGATTTGAGGGGACTTGGCATAGGAGAGTGAGGAAAACAAACAAAACACTTCTGCCTTCATGATGTTCATGTCGTTGTGGGTGAATTTAGGTATCAGTGGTATTGTTGGGGTGATAAACAGGTGCATATCCACTGTCAGCTACTCGTAGTTCTTTGGGTTCATACATTACTTACTGCTTAATGATCATGATTTTCCATAACATATTATTAATACCATTTTATTTGTACTCCCCCACACAAACACACATTAAAGTGAAATCAAATTATGTAAAGGATAAACATTATTTTTGGTGTATCCTTATTTTCTGAGGCAAGATTGTGGCTAGTACATGACAAATACCTAATTAGTGTCTGTTGAGCACTGATGGAATAAAGAATAAGAAACTTTAGTGGAAAGGTAATCACTCCTACTTAAACTCAGTTTGCACAATATTTGTCTTCTACATTTCTTTTTAATGTTCAGGTTGTTTCAGGTTGAAAAGCCCAAATGAGTGTGGCAGCAATGTTCAATGCAAAGAGAACCATGGCCAGAGTATTAGCAGAACTGAGACAGATGTAATGGATCGTGGCCTTGAGGAAGCAGAAGCACACAGAAGAATTGTGTATAATGAGAATCTGCAGAGGGTGAAGTCAGGGACATGCACTGGATACAAGCTGTGAGGAATGAGAAAACAGTAACAACCTCTAGAAAAAACTCTTTACAGCACTTCTGTGGTAACTTCAGTCTTGATTTACATTCAGCCTTGAATGGTATCTCTTTTAAAGGAGTTGATTACAATTTGGTCTCTTGACATTTATTCCTAAGAATTATTCCTAACTGAAATTCCTAAAGAAACATTCTTTCTACGTAGGTTAGAAAGCTTTATGTTCTGACTTGGGTTTTTGTTTCTCCTTAGCTTCAGAAATTTATCCTGGAAAGCAGTAAGTAGTAGTAGAACTTATACAATAACTTATTAAGGATATATTTTCCAACAGTTTCTTCTGAAGTCCAAAGAAAGATAAAATATATTCAGGATGATGTTTACCTTAAAAAAATTTTTTTTGGTGATTTTTGAGCAAGAGAGAGAGAGCGCGAGTGGGGAAGGAGTGAGAGAGAAAGAGACACAGAATCTGAAGCAGGATCCAGGCTCTAAGCTATCAGCACAGAGCCTGATGCAGGGCTCAAACTCACAAACCGAGATCATGACCTGAGCCGGAGTTGGCTGTTTAGCGGACTGAGCCACCCAGGCACCCCATCCGGATTATGTTTACTAATTAAATTCTTATAATATACATTTTTCTTTCCTCTATTCCTTTCATTGTAATAGTTGTATTTCTTGTGGTCACTAATATTATGAATAGAATTTATGCTTTATTTCCTAAAACTATAGTATTTTAATTATTATTTTAATTTAATTTTTAAAGAAATTCCTCTGTATCTCTTGAGCAAGTAAATTTTCTGTATACTCTCAATAACAACAATCCAGAATTATGTGAGAAAATGTACCGGCATTTTCTCTTTATGCACAAATGTTAAATATTAAAAACTTATTTTTAAGATCCTTGAATTCCTATGATGAAAGAAAAATTGGCTTTACTTCTAAATTTCTATCAAATAAGAGAAAAAGAAAGAGCATATAGGTATGATGTGGAGAGGAAAGGCCAGTTAATGAGCATACATAGAAAACCAACCAACCAAATAAATAGAACACTTGGCAACTAGAAACAAAGATTAATATGAGAAAATATATATAAAGTTAAACAAGGAAAATAGCTTTTAAAAAGGCAAGAAATGTCTTGCTACAATCATTGATAGCCTCCATCATTATCAATATTCAGCAATTTCTCACTTGAAGGTGTGCTATTTGATACTGGGGATCATTCTGTCGTTTAAATTGTAGATTTGCTTGGGTAACATAAAATCGTTCACTTACGTCTCAAAATACTTTTTTCTGTCTTTGTCCGTTCCTATTCTTTCACTAGGACTATGAAGTTAGTTTTCCTTAATTACTCTGCTTTTCTGCTCACGCGGCATAATTTCCAGGTAATTTCATCCTGGTCTCCCATTACAATCCATCCGGGAATGATTCCAGTATTTGTGTCTGCAGCTCTGACATCGCAAAAGTGATTCTTATTAGACGTTATCATCTGCACGTCACATATGCACCCAGCTAATCCCCGCACACATTCTCATAGATACTGATTTTACTTTTTTTTATTTTATTTTACATTATTTTTAAGGAGGCTCCATGCCCAATATGGAGCCCAACGTGGAGCTTGAACTCTTGACTCTGAGATCAAGAACTGAGCTGAAACAAAGAGTGGGACACTTAACCGACTGAGCCACCCACTTGTCTCAGATTTTAGCTTACACCTTTCTTTCTGTGGAGTCCCTCCCTATGACTTCCCTGACTCTAATATGTTTCCAATTAAAAAAATGATTTTTAACCCGCTTTTCTCAAACTGATCTTTCAACCACTTTCAACCTTTCTACGTGTCTCCACTGCTTCCAGAATACTTTTTTTTTTTTAACTTTTATTTATTATTGAAAGACAGAGACAGAGCATGAGCATGGGAGGGGCAGAGAGAGAGGGAGACACAGAATCTGAAGCAGGCTCCAGGCTCTGAGCTACCAGCACAGAGCCCGATGCGGGGCTCGAACCCACAAAACGTGAGATCATGACCTGAGCTGAAGTTGGACGCTCAACTGACTGAGCCACACAGGCGCCCCAATCCATTGCTTCCAGAATAAACTCAGACTTTCTTAACAGTATAGAAAGGCTCCCTGAAAATAATTTGAATTCTTTTCCAGTGTCACTTCCTATTATTTTTCTTGCTAACTTTCTCTTTTTCACCCTCTAACCTTATCAAATGGGTTACAATTTTCTGAAAAAGAAAAAAAAAACTAATGTTCTTTCACATAATTAAGACATTTACCTCTTTAGAAGTTCCACATGGTAGTTTATATAACCACTGATGTTCAACAATTTGTCATTTTAAGAACTGTAAATTAATTAATTCCTGCACTTTGGACCTACTTAATGATTCAGATGCTAATAAAGGAGCACACTTAGAAAGCAAGCGTGTCAGGGGAATTAAATAAATTTGTATATCTCTGTTAGCATGAATTAGTGATATTATTTATTTCCTCTTATTGGAGATTGCAGAGAACGCAAATCATGACCTCTCTTTTAATGCAGATTCTGGTTCAGGTCATTAATATTTTAGAACATATGGTAAAAGAGAACACTTTGTATTTCATTACAAAGAATCTCTACTGAGCTATTTGCAAAATTTGAATCTCAAAATACTATATACTATTTCATAAGCATTTACATACAAAATATGCAGAAGAGAAGTTCCACTCTAAAGATGTCACTGTTTACCCATTGCTGTCCTAACTAACATCCACCAAAAATAAAATAGTGATTCTTTATGAAAATATGTTTCCGTTTATAACTTGACCAACTCTAATCCCAAGAATTTATCAATGAAATTAAATAAAAGTTCCAAAAATTGTTCATGAAAACATGATTTTTTGTCTCTTTAATGTATTTCAAATAATACAAGGCATTTCTCTTTAATTTGTAAATGAAAATACCATGAAATGTCTAAAGAAAGTATGGCAGGGTGCAATTAAGTAAAAGCATGGGCTAGCCTCGGAGAGAAAATGCCCTGGTAAAATGTTCATTTCTTTATAATCTGGTTTATATGCTTTTTATTTCCTTCCAATTTGAATATTCTACAATTTTTCCATTGTCTTAAATAATATTTCACATTTAACTTCTGATTTAATTGAACTGAAGGGCTTTGGTTCTCTTCTCTTGTATTAATACCCATGAGGAAACAAATTTATTTACTAATATTCCCTGAGGAAGGCCAAAAGATACTTGGTTTCACTTGTAATATCCAAACATCACCATAATTCATGGCAACTGTTCATTTTTCTTTTCTTTTTAAATTTTTTTTCCAATACCAACCCCCAAGAACACGAACATTAGCCAAATAATATTTGTTACATGTTCCAAGATTTCAGAAATTATTTACTGGAATATTGTGATTGCTGAATATTTTAAAGTTTTAAAGTATAGCAGCCATAATTAGAGATATCTGAAGAGATCTCCAGTTTCTAATGTTAATCCAAAATTTGCACTAAATCACAGTATAGAATAGTCTCAGATGTGAGTAATAATCTTGCATTTAAAGAAATCTCTGACCTTTAGAATTTAGCTGGCCAGAACATGAAGACCCTATTTATACTTAAGCTAGTAAAAAATTTTTGAATAAAACATTATGCATGTCTGGCTTTATAGATGACAAATATTTCTCGAAATAATGTGAATTTATTAATAATTAAAAACACTAAAAGATTTTAATGTTGAGCATTATCTTAAAAAACAGAAACTTATTAGCATTACATGTGTAATTACACATAATAAGGACCCTAATTTTTTATTATGTCTGGCATTTGAAAGATACAGAAAAGGTAAAAGTCATCATAAAGGCTTATGTGTTTTGAAATATACATTGACAATGGTTATTTTTGGCAGCAAATATATGCTTTTTTTAAAATTAGCTTTTATTTACCAAATTGAATAAGAAAGTGGACAGCATAAAATATATGTCAAAATATATATTGGGGCAGGCTACTTGGGTAGTTCAGTGGGTTAAGCGTCTGACTCTTGGTTTTGGCTCAGGTCATGATCTCGTGGCTTTGTGAGCCCAGTCTAGGGCTCTGCACTGGTAGCATGGAGCCTGCTTAGGATTCTCTCACTCCCCCTCTCTCTACCCTCCCCCACTCATGCTATGTCTGTCTCTCTCAAAATAAATAAATAAACTTAAATATATATATATTTGTATATATATGTATATACATGTGTGTGTATATATATATATATATATATATATATAGGGGCATCTGAGTGTTTCAGTCAGTTAAGTACCTGACTCTTGGTTTCAGCTCAGGTTATGATCTCACGGTTCATGGGTGTGAGCCCTGAGTCAAGCTTCGTGCTGACAGCATGAGTACCTGGTTGGTATTCTCTCTCTCCTTCTCTCTCTGCCCTCCCCCACTGACACACTCATGCATACACACACACACTCTCTCTCTCTCTCTCAATTAATTAAGCATTAAAATAAAAAGTCTTCCTCTTAAAGTTTTTTAAAAAATATATATTTAAGAATAAAATAAAGTTTATATTATTTGAAATATCTGGTACATTTCAGAAATTAATTCCAATTTCTTTTTTTATGTTATTGAGACACAGAAATATAAAAAAAATCAGATTTATTGAATGTTAAATTTATTTTTATACATTAATCATAAACACAAATAATACTGACTTATTGTTCACCTTTTAGAAAGATAATTTTAAGGGCACCTGGGTGGCTCATTTGGTTGTGTGTCTGACTCTTGATTTAGCCTCAGGTCACCATCTCATGGTTTCTGAGATTGAGCCCCACTTCGGGCCCTGCACGTTCTCTCCCTTTCTCTCTCTCAAGATAAATAAACATTAAAAGAAAAACAATCTCATGAGCCAGTTTTATAAAACTGTTAGATTACAGATGTAATGAGGCTTTTCCAGAATTACAATATTAAGAATTAAGAATGAAAAATGTGTTAAATTTATTTATTTATTTATTTATTTCCCCACTATTTTTTTTTTTAAGCAAATGTTGATGCTCCAATTTTCCCATACTGGCAAATGAATGTCGCTTTAAGCTGATTCTCATGTCATACAACGTGACCATATTGATAGATAAACATTACTTTCTTGGCACCACAAGAAGCCCCAGGCTCACTATTGATGTTCACACTCCAGAATAGAAATCAGCCATTTCCTCCAGTAATCTTGGTTTCTTTTATGTGAAAATAATGATTAGAAGCCAAGTTCTGGCCATTATGGGCACTTGCTCATTGCTCATTTAGTAGAAAGAGAAGAGGTACAAACACACACACACACACACACACACACACACACACACACACACATTTGTCATGAAAGATTTGGAAAAGAAGATAAGATGAGGGATGGAATTTCAGCTATAAATTTTTATCAGCATTTTCTAGTGTGATTACTATTTAAAAATTTATGAAGTAAAGACACACTTTGCAATCACATTTAAATATCAATAAATCTTAAAAAAAGCTGTAAATCATTTTTTTGAGTTACATTGTACTTCATAAACAACTCACAGTCACCTTTCAAGATTTATATCAGTCAAGTTCAAAAGTGAAATACAATCTATTATCCAAATGAGACTCATGTGTAACCTAAGCGGTTTAAAAAATTTCTGATTAATAGCTAACCTTGAATTCATAGTTCAATATTTATTGCTTATGTTTGCATCACTTTCTAGATATTAGGCATCAAGTGAGTAATATATGATAAACTGAAAACTTCTGAAGAAACTTGTGAGCATAGCAAAGTTTCAAGCACTGCACACTGTAGAAAGGATTTGCATATATTGCCTTATTTAATGGTCTAATGAATTCCAGCTGCTAAGTATTTTCCCATTTTACAGGTGAAGAAACAGAAGTATTCAGTATATCGAAACCTATTGAGAATCTAACTCGATAGGCTTGGAAGAGTGTCCAGGTCATAAAAAATTTTAGTAAGCTCCATGAACCGTTTTCATTTCTATCAAAGTTTGAGATCAACTGACTTTGAAAGTCCTGTTGTTGGAAGGTAGCATCTGATGCAAACCTGCAGAGGTAAATATAATATATTGCAGGGAATAAACATGATTATCAAGAAATTAAATTTTCACAGTTACCATTGATATGAAATAGTAATGGAAAAAATTTTAATTGATTTCCTTTTATACATAACATCAAGCATTTATAAAATTTGAAAGTATAACAGTTAAGTTTTTTTTCATACTATATATTGTGGAGAAACCAAAGTGGGCTGGGACACCAGGAAACCAGATTTCAAAGTCACGCTGAGTTCTCTGATCCTTGTGGATTTTTTTTTTTCATTTATTTACCCAAGACCTGTTAAGTTTATACAATGTGCCAGGCCCAGATCTATACACGACGAGTAAACAGCGTACAAGATGGGTGATGACTAGATTTAATAGCAAGTGATAATGAATAAATAAATACAAGACAAGACAGTTTCCAAGGGAGGTAAGTGCTATGAAAGAAATAAATAAGGTGATAGGATTATGATTAACTGAATAGTGGTTGTTTAGTTTCACAAGGTAGCAGAGGAGACGGAAAGGATAAACATAGGACTTGGTATTAGATTTTATATAGCGGATGTAGGAAAAAAAAAACACCTGTGATCATTCTTTGGCATATGGGTTTGCAGGAATGTAACACCATTTTATTTACTGAAATGGAAAAAAACTGGGAGGAGTTCTGATTTGGTTATTTTTAACTTTAAGATGCCCATTAAACATTCAGATGAGTTACCAAGAAGGCAGTTGGCAGTAAATTTAGAGTTCAGACGCACTGAAAGTAAAAACATGTAAATCTTCAGCCAACATAAAAGTATAAATATGTAAAGTCAATTCATAGGCTTCCTGTTACCATGGCACAGAGAATTCGCATTTTGACGCATTCTTTCCTCCAAACAAACAGCACTGTTAGATAAATAGGAAAAGAGAAAACAAGGCCTAAATACATGTTGATGAGCCCTGTAGGGATGGAAAACATTTCATTCTTCCCTTCTAGGTTCTTTGGCTGCTCTAATAGTTAAGTTGACATAAGACAGATTAACAGGAGAAAAACATATTTTTGTATGTACAACATCCCCATAAAAATATGCATCTCCCCGGCAGTCAGGTAACAGGGGTTCATATATCATCCTGAGCCAAGGAGAAGAGAGTAGGGCTCTGGTGCTTTAAAAGGGAGGAAAACAATTCACAGGGAAATGAGAAGAGCAAATGTTTGGAAAACATATGCCATGCCAGCAGATAAGTCTTTGGTATATAAAAAGTTATCTCTGGTTATAGCTCTCTTCCTAGTACAGGTTCTCTATCTAAATTCTTTTAAGCAGTAAAGCTCGTCCGAAGTCCACTGGGCCCTGACTGTCTTCAGTTCAAAATAATCCACGTGCCAAAGTGACACATTCTGGGGTGTTGTGTTCTTCTCCTCCTAAACCAACATAAGTTTCTGTTTTCCATGAATAGAATAGAAATACACACTGATGAGGATTATCGAAAGATAAAGACTTCTTGTGTTGGACAATACTTCCTAAAGCAAGAAATGGGAAAAGGGGAATAAAAATGGATCAGAAGAGAAAAGGACCTTCACCTATATTATCAGCTGAAACCAGACTTCTTACTCTTGAAAGGTGGCTGATGACAAAAAAAAAAAAAATGCTGTCAAATTCCATGAGGATCAAAAACTGGGGATTTCACTGCACGATTTAAGTAAGAATTTAACAATATCATCTAGCTTGGATATGAAAAAAAATATCTAACACATACATAGAGATGCAAACAAGAAATGAATGAATGGAATAAAAAAAGGAAAAGCCAATACAGTGCACAACTGAGGTGTGAATTCATTTCAAATGAAATTCATTTTGAAGTTTGATAAAGACATTGAATTAATGATATGGCAAATCATAACTCTGTGTTTGAAAGATGAGAAAAGCTAGTTAAAAGCTGGATGGGGAAGGACAATGTGTGTTAATGGGAAGGAAAAGAAAAAAATGGAAAGACTGGGAGAAGGACCATAGCTGAGAGGAACATTGCTGATAATTGTCCAGAATTAATAAAAAACATAACTTCTCATAGTGAAGAAACACTCTTCATAAAATTAAATGCACAAATATAAGCATGGAAATCTTCAGTGTAACAAATTCTGTCAAGGAGAAATTGCACTGGATAAGTTAAACTGGCAGAGGAGACTGTATTCAATACTATTGCAATAAAGATTTGGATTTGCAATATGCGAGAGAGATTAAACTCAACTCGTTTGAAACAAAAGGCAGGAGAGTTTTTTAAGCATTGGAGTGAACTAGTAGTGAATTTAGGGGTGAAGTTGGTTAATGTGATTAGGCTACCCATGTTTGCTAATTACAGCTTATTGAAGTTAGGCTCCTACCCCCTCCCAGGGACTGGAAGATGGGGGCACTATCTTTTGCATGATTACATTTGAAAGGACTGGTTCTCAGGTCCTAGAGAAAGACATTCCTTGGTTGTAAAGCTAGCAAGAGGTTACTAGGAGACGACTAAGTTCTGGAGATCTAATGCACAGCACAGTGATTATAGTCAATAATACTGTACTTTAAACTTCAAAAATTTCTAAGATATTAGATCTTAAATGTTCTTACCTACCACAGAAAGTTGTGATAATTATGTGATATGACAGAGGTATTAGCTACAGTGCTAATAATCATGCAATCAACTCAACACATTTTAAGACTTAAACCTGTACAACGTTATATGTTAATTTTATCTCAGTAAAAATTTTTAAAGAAAAAAAACTAGCAAGAAGTTAGTAGAAAATTTACATCTCAAAGAGGGAGAGAAAGAATTTATGGTTCCAAGTTTTCTTAAGTAAATGCTCTAATTAAAAAAAAAGGTCACGGTCCTATAGTCTGGAAGAAACTTCTTTAAAGTTTGGTTCAAGCAGAGAAGAAGGGTAAAGCCATGTTGGTAAATTTAAAGTGAATAACCATAATGACAATAGATTGAAAAGTATTTCAGACCTATTACAATCAAGAATTTGTCACTAAGGGTACCACTAAGTATCCTTGACCAAAGAACTGCCTAGAGATCAACTATAGTAAAAGGGAATATCATCTTAAAAGAAGAAATAGGATGTAGGAAGCAACAGTGAGTCAAGAGCTTAGTAACTGCATAGATAAATCTAAATAAGAATGGCCTTATAAAGCGAAAGAAATAATTGCTAATTTGCAAGCAGGTTGAAAATGATCTTGAATTAATCTATCTAAACAACTAACATCAAATACGCGAGAAGGGTAACAACACAATGTATTGTAATGTTCTTGTATTTTTCCTGTGGAAGAGTAGATTTATACTTGAAATATAAAATGCATATGACATAGATTAGAAATAAATTTTTATTTTCCGAATTAGAAAAGAAAGAAAAATACAGTAACAAAAACTTGATCATCTCAATGGAAAGCAGCAAAGAATAAAATAGCAAAGAAAAATAACTGGAAATAGAAAAATTATGCAGTTTAAATCACCTTTCATATATTGTTTATTATACAGACATATGTGACAAATCGGAACAATACATACACTAATTTAAGTACATACAGTGATTTTCCTCCAAAGTAAGGGGTATAATATAAACTTGTATTTCCCATTTGAATCATGTCTAATACAAAAACACACCTATAAATGTCAATTCTGAATGGTAGGCACATAAGTGTCCTTTAGAATATGCTATTTTTAATTGTAAGCATTTCAGTTTTATATCAATTAAAAGATCAAATGGGAGATAACGAAGGTATTGTAAAGAAGAGCAGATAATTGTTTGGAGAAATGTTTCCATAAAGCTTTGGAGAGATGGGGAGTCAGCTGTGAAACATTGTAGAATCAAGAGAGATTCTAGACCCACAGTGTTCAAAGGAGCTTTCTGTGATGATGGAGATATTTTATAATCTAGAACACGCTTTAGAACTGCACCATTCAGGGGCACCTGGATGGCACCTCGGTTGAGTGTCCGACTTCAGCTCTGGTCATGATATCACTGTTCCCGAGTTCAAGCCCCGCTAAGGGCTCTGTGCTGACAGCTCAAAGCCTAGAGCCTGTTTCAGATTCTGTCTCTCTCTTTCTCTCTCTCTCTCTCTCTCTCTCTCTGCCCCTCCCCCACTCACACTCTGTCTCTCTCTCTCTCTCTCTCTCTCTCTCAAAAATAAATATTATTTTTTTTCAAAAAGAACTGCACCATTCAATATAGCACTCATTAGCTGCATGTGGCTTCCAAATACTTGTAATGTGGTTAGCGTGACTGAGGAACTGAGATTTTATTTTATTTATTTTAAATAGCTTCATTTGGCTAGTGCCTGCCTTGTTGGAAGTGCAGTTGTAGAGCATGTCTGTATATTGAAGACAATTATCTAATATGACAATGACGTATAAGGGAAAGACTAGCTAAATAGCAAGCATCAAGTCCTCAAGAAGGCAAGTAAGTAAGACATGCAGATGGCAAGGGAAAGGATTGGATTTGAAGAGACCTATGTGCTCGTTTGTAACAATAATGGAGATGGATTAATTATGCAAATCATCAAATTGTTATTAAGCACCCACAGGCTAGAACCTCAGTGACAAGTTACCTATACAGGTGAAGTTTACATCTGCGGAGAAGAAAGAGAAACAGACAAGTAATATGAATTCATTAGAAGTAATTTCTTGAGAGAGAGTATGAGCAGGGGAAAGGGGCAGAAGGAGGGAGAGAGAGAGAGAGAGAGAGAGAGAGAGAGAGAATTTCAAGCAGGCTCTGTGCTAAGTGTGAAGCCCCAGCAGGGGCTTGATCCCGGATCATGACTTGAGTAGAAATCAAGAGTTGGATGAGCCACTCGGGTGGTGGAAGAAATAATGTCTTCGAAGAGGTCAATCTTAAGGTATAGATGAGAACAAGACTTTAGTGACACCAAGGAAAGAACTGAGCTAATGTATGAACAAAGACCATTAGTGCAAGGAAGGGGTGGTGGAGGACATGAAATTTACAAACTCCAGGGACAGAACACAGATTGACGGATTTGAGATAAACAGAAGGATTATGTAGGCTCCAGCAAGCAAATGGTGAGCAGAACGATGAGGCTGGGTGAGTAGACTATGGCGAATCCTCTACGGGCATTCGTGGGCTTGCATATGCCATGAAGCAATGAAAAGCTATTTATGAGTTTTCAATAAAAACAGTGACATGATTGTTTTTCAATACTTATTTTAACAAATATTTATGGAGAAAATACTGTCTGTTCTGATTCAAGATATGTTTCAGAAATAATTTTGTAACTTGTTGATGGGCAGGTTTTAGAAGGGCAAGAGTGAAAGCAGGCAGAACAGTTCATTCGCTCGGAAAATATTTAAAACATTGGGAATGCATCAGATACACGGGATAACATTCCATCACCTATTTTCTATTTTTTATTTTATCTGAAAAATAAAAGATGTAAATTCATGGGTTAAGTTTAATTTCAAGGAGAAATAACAGCCCCAATTTTATGTGAGAATAACCGATAGGCGGAGGAAGAAGGAGAGGGAAAAGGAGAAAAAGAGAGGAGGAGGGGGAGGGGGGGGAAGTCTAAAAGGAAAAGAATAATTCCAAAACCAGATGAGAATACCTGGTGCTTATTTTTTGGTTTTGTGCTGTTCTTGCTGCCTGTACATATGCATTCTGCACTTGAATGATCAGATCTGTTTCTAGTATGTTCCACTGCTTTTCTTAAGTTCACTAACAAATTCCATAATGCAATTTTTCCTAACCTTTCTCCCATTTCACTGCCTCGATTTACTTTTGTTTTATCATCTTTTCATAGCCTTAATACAGCCCTTCAGAACTTGTTGACACCAGTCCATCTAGGAGATACTTTATTTTTAATGTTTATTTATTTTCAAGAGAGAGACAGCGCAAGTGGGGTAGGGACAGAGAGAGGAGGAGACACAGAATCCAATGTAGACTCCAGGCTCTGAGCTGTCAGCATAGAGCCCAAGACGGGGCTCGTACTCAGAAGCTGTGAGATCATAAGCTGAGCCCAAAGTCAGACTCTCAACTGAATGAGCCACGCAGGCGCCCCAGAGATGTTTTACTTTTATTGACCCACTCCCTAGAAAGCATCTATGTATGAATAGGTACCGGGCCCATGACATTCGCTTCAAAATTTCTGAAGCATTTTACCCCTCTTTGAGAGGGAAAATATCACTCACAATACCAAAGAAATCACAAAAATACTAATTAGTAGAAATATGCATTTCTATTAAGTTTAATATAAAATTAAGTGTGAATTAAAAAAAATTAGTCACTCACATTTAAATCTCACTTATTTATGCCAATGTTATTAAAACAGTCTTTTTGGTATACATGTTGCATCTAAAAACTTTGTCTTATCATTGACAAGGCTTTTCATAAACTCCCATATTAAGAACGAACATTTCTGGTCTTGGATTACTGTTTCTACAGAGTTGGAATAGACAACACAGAGCTGAATAAAGTTCCTCTGCTGTCAACCTCTATCTTTATCCTAAGAGTTGTGTGCACTTCCTGTGCCCCTTATGTCAAATTTTAAGAGATTTCAGTATAGCAATGAAGGAAGAGAATAGAGAAGGTGGCATATATGTAATTAAAATAGGTTTATCAAAGAAATGGCTTCTCATACAGATTTTCAAATGTCAACAGTTACAATGTATATTTTCACACTATCTGCTTCTTCAGTTTCCTTATCTAATTCCAAAAGCAATAACATACTTTATAAGGCCAAAACCCATTTGAAACAAAACAAAACAAAACAAAACAAAAAACAACACAAGACTATTTTTCCACGTTATTTTCTCATATGTTGGATTTATTCTTATTTAAATATATAACCAACTCAGTTATTCTAAACTGTAAGAATCACACACATGATCTTAATCAGAATTGGACTTAATTATAATCAGTTTCTAAAGGCATATTAAGGAATTGTTAATTAATATACAATATACTCTTTAATAATTAATACTGGTCTGCTTTAAAATATCAGTGCAGTGCATTGGATCCAGGTTGATAGCCATAAATGAATGAATTCTTCCTTTTTAGAAGTGAGTCACTGGTCTATTTGAATTAGAATATTTCTCAAATGCACTCTAGTGACCTTAAATGTTCACTGAAAAATATGAGCAATTTAATCATTTGTAAGAGAAAGTCCATTACAATGCCAGGATTGAAGCCACAAAGAACTTTATGTGAGGATAATGCATGTCTTAAATTGAACATGAACATCCTGGAAGTAAGTACAGTCAATGGAGCCATTATGTAATGTTCTCAGTTGAAATGATAATCAGTTCTCCATTTATATTCTCTAACAGCTAGCATAAAATATGCACAGTATTTACCAGTGTTTTTAATTGGTCCCAAGAAGTCTCTTGGTATCCTGCCTCCATCTGGATCACATGCTTTTAAGAAGCTACCTTCCTTAGTTTATTACAACATTATCAGTTAATATCTGTATAGATAGGAGAAGCATCATGCTTATCATTTTATGGTATATTAAAACAATAAGTAAACTATTTTATCGTTTTACTCTCTCCAAAGAACTGAAACAGAGCTTAGTTAGCATCAGTGTTTTTAGGCACCTTGTGCTCTTTACATAAAACATAAATTTAGTTTTATATTGCAAATAATTTGGACTTGTTGACCTCAGTGAAGAAGTAAGCTAAGGCAAGCTCAAAATGATGTGTATTGTGGGAATAACAGAGGAACTGCAATTCGGGACAAGCTGAAGGCGAGTCCTTTGAGGGTTTGGAGTAGGTTTTATTTATGGGCAGAGAAAGTGAAGAAAAGAGAGATTAGGTAGAGTCAGCTAAGATGACAAACAAACGGAGACCAACTCTGAACATTTCCTGAGCAGACTCAATTGATGCAGTCCCACACTCAACACTCAATTCAATCCACTTTGCAGGACCAATCTAACTTGGGTCATCTCTCACCTGCGCCTCTGGCAAAACTTTCCAAGGCTGGTATGAAACAACCTCTGATCAACCTCCCGTCATTCAAGAAAAGTCCAATAGTATCAGTTTTCTGTAAATCAGGCATGGATGAGAAATTCGTCCTAAACGTTAAATTTCATATTCCTGAGGGAAGATGCATGAGATTCTCCATTTTGTATCCTCTGGTTCTATTTTAGATTGAAATTCTTTCACAAATCTTTCTTAATCATCCTATCAGTGATTAAGAAGGCAACCTCTTTCCTAACTAGATATTTTCCAGCCAACATTTGATAAAGGTTAGGAGTTTTGTCTATTTACTTCACAGCCTTATGTCAATGTACACAATAGTATCTGGAGAGACTATACTTTTGATAAATATTTATTCATTTAATCAGAAAGACCTAATGTAGCCTGAATGTTAAATTAACATCAGAATAACAATAATTTGTCAGCAAAATTTAAGAATTTGTCCCCAGTCATGCACATACAGAAACATACAAGTTGTAGAAATTAATATTTTATCTTAGAAATTGATGTTTCTAGAAAGACACTTTTATTCAACAAGTGGTAGACTTACTTCTAATTTTTCTATTTGTTTTCTGATTAGACCTCAAAACACAATAGAAAGCTAATCTATGTAAGTCCTTTTCAGCTATCTTCAGTATATTTCCAAAAAAACCCAAAAACTAAAAACAAAGTTACAGCAACTTTTTTTTCAGTCGTACTTAAACAAAAACTATCTCAGCTGATATTGCTGACATCAATTTACAAATGTGTAAACAGGCCAAACTTAGTTTTTGGTTTTGCTCAAAATTTGTTTCTCATTCTCACGGTACTGGCAATTACCTCTTTTATAGGACTATTCTTTATTTTTTCAATTCGGTGGAAGTAGACATTTTTATACTCTGTGGAAACATTTACTTCCTAATGTGTAAGGAAGATCAAGGCCAAGAAATCTTAGGACTATCAATTTTATTCTTCTTTAAAGTGTTTACGGATCTATGTGTTCTTTCTTTCTTTTACAGCTCAGATAAAAACACATCCTTCCTATTTGACTAAATAAAGATAATACAGGCATACGTCCTTTTATTGTGCCTTGCTTTATTGTGCTTCACAGATACTATGTTTTTAACAAATTGAAGATTTATGACAGCCCTACGTTGAGTAAGTCTATTGGCACCATTTTCCCAACAACGTTTTCTCTGTATGTGTCTGTATCCCATTTTGGTAATTCTCACAATATTTCAATGTTTACTATTATTATTATATTTGAATTGCTGCAATCTCATGATAAAGCTTTAATGGGCAAGCAGTTGCTTCTGATGGATGAGGAAAGAAAGTGGTTTCTTGGAAGAGTGTCTACTCCTGTTGAAGATTCTATGAAGATTGTTGAAATGACAACAAAAATTGAGAATTATTACATGAACTGACTTGATAAAGCAGGGGCAGGGTTTGAGAGGATTGACTCCAATTTTGAACGAAGTTCTGTGGATAAGCTGCTGTCAAACAACATTGCATGCTACAGAGAAGTTGTGAAAGGTAGAGCCAAAGGATATGGCAAATTTATTGTCTTATTTTAAGAAACCGCCACAGTCACCCCAATTAGGTGTCCAACTTCAGCTCAGATCATGATCTCGTGGTTCACGAGTTTGAGCCTTGCATCTGGCTCTGTGCTGACAGCTCAGAGCCTGGAGCCTGCTTCAGATTCTGTGTCTCCCTCTCTCTGCCCCTTCCCCACTCACACTCTGTCTCTCTCTCCCTCAAAAGTAAATAAACATAAAAAATAATAAAAAAAGATCAAGGTATGTACTTTTTTTCTGAAAATTTCTTGGGGTGCCTTGGTGGCTCAGTCGGTTGAGCGTCTGACTTCAGCTCAGGTCATGATCTCACTGTTCATGAGTTCAAGCCCCACATGGGGTTCTGTGCTGGCAGCTTGGAGCCTGGAGCCTGCTTCAGGAGTACAATGTAAATATAACTTTACGTAAACTGCGGAACAAACACATTCATTTGACTCCCTTTATCCTGACACTTGATTGTGATGGTGTGGAACCAAACATGCAATACCTCTGTGCGTGTCTGTAATAATATCTAGAGCATAGGGATTCAATAAAGAAATAAACACAGAGACTTCAAGTTTTACTTTTAGATACAAAAGCTTTTCAGTTTCACAATCCAAGACTAAATGCACATTTATGGCCCCATGTGCCCAAGTGAGACATGGCTTACACCTCTTCTTTTGCATTCCCGTCCAGTAATCCAGTAAAATGTTTATGGTAAGAATCCACCTTATCATTCTCAAAAGTGTTCCAATTGGAATGGCAAGTCAACAAACACAAGTTTTATGTTAACTGAAATTGCTTTTTGTGTACAGTGAACGTGTGGATTAGGTCATCTTTTTTTTTTCTTTTCTTTTCTTTCTTTCTTTTTTTTTTTTTTTAAGGAATAACGAAGCATCTCCACACAAAAGCTATCATTTTCTCACTACCCTGCAGTACCCGTCAGTGTCATATAGCTACTTTTTAGGCTTAAGTATCTAGGCTATGTTTTCTGTTATAATAGAACTATTCTTTATTTTATACTAACATACTTTTTAAAATTACTAGAGCCTTATTAGAGATCTGCAATAAAAGAAATTCTTCTGCCCAAGTTTTTGAACACAAAATATTTTTGGCCATTACTAAACTTTTGTTTTTCCATTTGAGTTTTAGAATTAACTTGGCAAATTTCCCTTGGTTGAGTGTTAATTGAAACTTTATAAATTTAAAAAATCAATTTGGGGATAATTATTTTCTCTTCCCCATGAGCATATTAATTTTGATTACTGTAGTCTTATAATATATACAATTGTTGTAATATTCTTCTCAGTGGTCTTACATACGTTAGTTAGATATATTGCTGGATATATTGTAGTTTTGGTTGATATTACAAATGGTCTCTTTATAACTTTTGTTTTCTAATTGTTTCTGGTATATGAAAATGTAATTGACTTTTAGGCATTGATTTCATACGGAGTAAGTTATATGGAGTAAGTTAATAAACTCTTATTGATTCTAGCATTTTGTATGTAGTTTACATTGAATTATTTAAGCAGAGAATCTAATTATCTATGAATAATGGCAATTTTGCTTCTTCCTTTCTAACTCTGACACCTTTATTTCTTTTGAATAAGGCCAACAGTATAGCACTGAATGTGAGCAGTTTGTTCCTATTTATTTATTTATTTATTTAACATTTATTCTTTTTTGAGAGACAGAGAGAGACAGAGTGTGAGTGGGCGAGGGGCAGAGAGAGAGGGAGACACACAGAACCTGAAGCTGAGCTGAGCTGTCAGCACAGAGCCTGATGTGGGGCTTGAACTCATAAACTGCGAGATCATGACCTGAACTGAAGTCGGATGCTTAAGCAACTGAGCCACCCAGATTCCCCTGTTCCTATTTTTTTTTCTTTTTTTTATTTTTTATTTTATTTTATTTTATTTTATTTTATTTTATTATTATTTTTTTTTATAGTTTTCTGCATTTTATTTTATTTTTTTTTTCTGAAATTTATTGACAAATTGGTTTCCATACAACACCCAGTGCTCATCCCAAAAGGTGCCCTCCTCAATACCCATCGCCCACCCTCTCCTCCCTCCCACCCCCCATCAACCCTCAGTTTGTTCTCAGTTTTTATCCCCTGTTCCTATTTTAAAGGTAATTCTCCTAGTGTTTCAAAATTAAGAATTAGATTATTCTAAAACTTGGTGTATGTCTATTTTATCCATACCAGAAGGCATTTTTAGTTTCAGTTTGGTAAGAGTTTTTATTTTTTATTTTATTTTATTTTTCAACGTTTATTTATTTTTGGGACAGAGAGGGACAGAGCATGAACGGGGGAGGGGCAGAGAGAGAGGGAGACACAGAATCGGAAACAGGCTCCAGGCTCTGAGCCATCAGCCCAGAGCCTGACGTGGGGCTCGAACTCACGGACCGCGAGATCGTGACCTGGCTGAAGTCGGACGCTTAACCGACTGCGCCACCCAGGCGCCCCGGTAAGAGTTTTTATTATAAATCATCGTTGAATTTTATTGCATTGTTACTGCATATAACAATTTTTAATCTCATATACTTTCTAGCACTAAAATCTGTTTTTACTAAAAGCCAAAATTTAAATAATTCCCCATAATCTGAGAAATGTACTTGCTATGAAATTGAAACTATTCAGCCAGAAACTGAGAAATGTCCAAGATGTTACTCATTTGACCAGATGTGTGTGTGTGTGGGTAGTCTGTGTGTATTGTGTGTATACTCTGAATCAGATCAGGACTTTATTTTTTCTTAAGTTTTTATTTATTTATTTTAAAAGAGACAGAGGCAGCACAAGTGGCGTAGGGGCAGAAAGAGAGGGAGAGAGAGAATCCCAAGCAGGTTCCATGCTGCCAGCTCAGAGCCCGATATGGGGCTTGAACCCCCTAAGCCGTGAGATCATGACCTGAGTGGAAACCAAGAGTCGGATCCTTAACCAACTGAGCTGCCCAGGTGCCCCCAGGTCAGGCCTTTATAACTCACAACAATAACAACATTTACATTAGTACCACAATGCCACTATGCATACCCAGTAATGCACATAGTGACATCATAAGACTCAAATGATCTTGCATTGGTTGATATTGGTAACAGAGTAATACTGTAAGGAGAGCAATTCTGAAATTACGAATCTTGGAGTTTATATTAGAGTTGAAACATGTGCCCCTCTTCTCCTCTGGAGAAAGACAAGAGTTTAACTTTCATTCTAGAAAGTAAGCAAATCTATTCTTGGGAAAGAAGTGAATTGTCTGTATTCCAGAATGTGAGCATTCATCTCATTCAGAGATGAGAAAGTTTCATACCTTTTGAATGGAATCAAATGGCTTTACCATAAAGAGAAAATGGCTCCAGGTTTAAATGCTATAACATTTGAAGACAAGTGGTTCTGAAGTGGAAAGAAAGAGTGATTTTTCTACAATTATACCCTGCCAATTTTTGGACTTAGGATGCTAGAACCTTTGGTTACAAAGAACACCAAACTTCCAGAAAGAATCGCCTTCCAATAGAAACCTGCCTCTCCAAAGGAACCTAATTTTAACTAAGGCACAGGAATGTGGTCAGGGTCTGCCAACCAGTCCCCAAATAATTTATTTGGGAAGAAAGAAACATAAATAATTAGATGCTATTCATAATCAATTTCTTGTAGTATCTGCTGTAGCTTTGTTGGGGGAACCTCCAAATTTTAGAGGCTACAAATCAGAATTCTATGCCTAGTGCCCACTGTATATATAGGGATCATAGCAGGTGGTGGGTTGATGTCTGTGTCCAATTGTATACCTTGCTTGCAGGTTATGTAAACTGCTCACTATAATTTTAAAAGTTTAACTGTTTGGTGCCAGATTTTACCTTAGATCAAGTTGTAGATTTTGATTTCCTGAATAGTTTGTATTCTTACCGATTTTGTTTGCTTAATATAGAGCTGACTGAGTGCATCGAAATATCCCAAAGATGTTGTGATTTTGTCAGTTTCTCTAACGTGTAAGTTAATATTTTACATTCATATGTTAAAAATATCTTCTCAGATCCTATAATTTGGTTCAAAATCTTTTGAACTATGTGCTTTTGATAAATTGTTCTTGTGCAGCAATTTCTATTGTGTTTGATAGTAATTAGGCTCCATTTGTTTTCTTTTGACTTATGTTTGTACTTTACTTTCATGATTATAATGTAAAGCTTGCTGTGCCTCTATATATTTTTTGTTTCATAATCTTATGACTTGTATTCTTGTTCTTGAGGATTTCCCTTTCAGTGTATTTGTTGACTCTTTATAGTAATGTCTTTTTATTTCTGGTGGATTTTAAGAATTTTTTCTTTAGTGTTCTACAATATTATTTTTTTTTTCAACGTTTATTTATTTTTGGGACAGAGAGAGACAGAGCATGAACGGGGGAGGGGCCGGGAGAGAGGGAGACACAGAATCGGAAACAGGCTCCAGGCTCTGAGCCATCAGCCCAGAGCCTGACGCGGGGCTCGAACTCACGGACCGCGAGATCGTGACCTGGCTGAAGTCGGACGCTTAACCGACTGCGCCACCCAGGCGCCCCTACAATATTATTAATAAACATGGGGATGCAGTTTTGGTGTGAAGAGATATAATTGTTTTGTTTTAATCATGCTTGGACTTACTGTGCTTCTAAACCTGAGAATCCATGCCTTCCACAAATTCTGAAATATTCAATATAGGTATCATTTAAAGTATTGCTTCTTAAGCATTTTTGTATCTGTTTTCTGTCCTATTTTAGAATTCTTATGGATAAATGATAGAACATATGTTTTTAACTTTCATGTTTCTCAACTTAAGTTTTATATTTTTCATTTCTTTTTCTCTAGAGAATCCCTTCAAATCTATCTTACAGTTCAATAATAATTCTTCTACTGCATATAATTTCTATTGAACTCATCTACTATTATTTTTACCACTGCATTTTCAACTTTTGGCCCATATTTCTTTTAAGATTTTACTTTTTTATTTCTAAACCATGGCTGTACCTAGTCATACTTTAAATTTCTCAATAGTACTTATATTTCTTAAAAAATCTGCATATAAAATAATTTGTTATAAAAATCATCCTGAATATACTTTCACTAATTATATTTCTTATTATTATTCATAGTGAATTGTTGCTATAAGTCCTTTTTAATATGTTGAAAAAGTGAAGTCTATCTTTATGTGGCTTTGCCCATGGAAGTGTTTTGAAGCCTGTACTGTGGGCATGTCTCACCAAAATCATTTTGCTAATACTATTACCAGATGCTCCAGGAGAGTTACCATATTGGGACCATATTAACATAAATGTCTCAGCTTGAGTTACACCATCAGTGAAGGCAATCTGAATTTGAACTTCAGCCCTAATTTATGGTATCGTCAAATTAATGAATTGTTATAGGGTCTTCTCTTTTTTTTTTAATTTTTTTTTCAACGTTTATTTATTTTTGGGACAGAGAGACAGAGCATGAACGGGGGAGGGGCAGAGAGAGAGGGAGACACAGAATCGGAAACAGGCTCCAGGCTCTGAGCCATCAGCCCAGAGCCTGACGCGGGGCTCGAACTCACGGACCGCGAGATCGTGACCTGGCTGAAGTCTGATGCTTAACCGACTGCGCCACCCAGGCGCCCCTAGGGTCTTCTATCTATTGAATATTTGTCGCACCTAAAATTTATGTTAACACTTGATTGCCGATGTGGTGGTATTTGGAAGTGAGGTCTTTGGGAGGTGATTAGCTTCCATGAGCATGGAGCCCTTATGAATGGAATTAGTGCTCTTATAAAAGAGACCTCAAAGACCACCCTTGCCTTTGTACTCAGCAAAGACACAGCAAAGCAGAAAGAGGTCTCTCAGACACCATATCTGCCAGTACCTTGATCTTAGACTTCTGAGTCTCAAGAACAGTAAGAAATAAATGTTGATTAAATCTACCCAGCCTATGGTATTTTTGTTATAGTAATCCAAATCGTCTAAGACAGGCATAGTAATAGTAGTATATAATTTTTTTAAACTTTTTTTCTGTCATTAGGGAATTGTATTTTAAAGTTTATTTATCTTTGAAAGAGACAGAGACAGCATGAGAGGGGCAGGAGCAGACAGAGAGAGAGAGAGAGAGAGAGAGAGAGAGAGAATATCCCAAGCAGGCTTTGTGCCGTCAGTGCAGAGTCCTATGCGGGGCTCAAAACTACAAAACCTTGAGATCATGACCTGAGCCAAAACCACGGGTCAGATGCTTAACCAACTGAGCCCCCTCTAGCCACCCCAATAGTATGTACTTTTTAAATAAGTTTGAAAAAGACACATTTCTTTATCCTCTCTACTTGCTAGTATATGGGCTCGTTCAAAGGAATCATCATATTTTTGTATGAAATGAAGTTCTGGTTTTATCCAGAAGTCTTACTTATTCTGTGTCATGTAGAGCCCAAGGTCCCATCTCTTATCATACATCTGCTAAAACACATATCTCTTTGTTTCTGATACATCCATGGTAGGTAAAGCTTCATTATCTGCTTACCATTCTGGTTTTCAGGTTTCTCTTCCTTGTAAGCACTTGAATAATATCTCCTTTACTTTTGAAGACTGGATTTATATATGAATAGACACAGTCAATTCTCATTATTTGTCATAGTTTCATGTTCTGCAAAGTCCCCACAAACACAAAATTAGTAAATATTGAACTAATGCTTCTAGGGGAAATATAAGGTTAGGATGCTGTGATCTTTTGGTCACAATATTTTTATGAACTGGTCAAAATGTAACCTTGTTTTATCTGTGTTTCTGGTCAAGACACGCTATTTAAAATACATTGCTGATTCATTAACAGTAAAGTCATAGTCAACAACAGTACAACTCATGCCTGAACTGAACTGTTCTAATACAATACACATCACAGCCTTCTTGTGTTTAGGTACAGTGGACAGCACTACAACACCATGCTGGAGCCATTTTAAACAGCAAAACCACCAACAAAAAGCATAAAATGTGAAAAATGTAGTATTAGATAGACTGCAAAAAGAACAATTGTTTATAGCATGAAAGCAGAAATAAGAAGACTGTATGTCACTCTATCAGACCTCGACTGGGCACATGCACATTGGGAGAATCAAAGTTTTCACAGATAACCAGGAAAACCACCAGGGTGTATTGATTGTGAATTACAAGTAAATTTTAGCAAGTAGGCAAATCTATAATTTGTGGATATGAATTCTATAAATAATGAGGTTGGATGGACATAGACATACATTACACTTAATGTAAATATGTAACAAACTGTCATTTCAAATCAGTTGCTAATACCATTATATCAGAAATAAAAGTCTGAGCATGTATTTTGTATTTAAAAATTTTTTTTTTACGTTTATTTATTATTGAGAGACAGAGAGAGACAGAGCATGAGCATGAGAGGGTCAAAGAGAGAGGGAGACACAGAATCCAAAGCAGGCTTCAGGCTCTGAGCTGTCAGCACAGAGCCTGATGCGGGGCTCAAACCCACAAACGGTAAGATCATGACCTGACCTGAAGTCAGATGCTTAACCGACTGAGCCATCCAGGCGCCCCCCTGTATTTTGTATTTTTAATAAAAATATCTAATTCTGATAATGTTATTATAAACTCCCATGCATTGCTATGAAAGTAAATTGATATCATTTTCTGGGAAGTGATTTGGCAAGACATATTAAGATTTTTAAAAATTATTTAAACAAATTTAACTTAGTCATTACCCTCTGGGGTACCCTACCAAACTCTAAGAAAGGTGAACACAGATTAATTTACAGATATATTCATTGTAGCATTAAGTTTATTGCTCATCGTTATATATTTTCTGTACTATTTCTTATTTGTATTTACCATGAATATGTATTTCTTTCTTAACTGGACAACATTAATAGATAAAAGGTAATATAGAACTAGTTTCAGACGAATGATGTTTAGATATTTGTTCTTACTACTAATAAAGTATTTTTGGTAGTAGTAGACATAGAGATATGTGCTCATTAATATCCAAGGACATAAGTGTGAAACCATCTATGAGATTGACACAGTAAGTAAAACATGGAAAAAGTAGTACGTGAAAATGTTTCCTCTCCTACTTTATCGCTTTCGTACTGTAACTACAAAATCTCAAAATACCTTCAGAGAGCCAAATGTGGTGAAGATGTACAAGGGATTTTTTTTAAATGAATTTTTATTGCCCAAATCAAAGAATGAAGTAGTGTCGTGAGTCTCTGTGTAGACTAAAATCCTGAAAAGAGACATTTTAACTTTGCTCAATACATTTTACAAGGGATAATTATGATATATATTAGGGAAAGAAATACAGAATTATCTTTGGGTTGGTAAAACTTAATTGACATATGATAATTAGTTTTAAATTTTGGCGGTTTTTGCATTAAATACACAACATTCACAAACCTATTGGGAGAAAATCTATTATTTTAAAGGCTATAATAAGACTTTACAGAAGACATTGAATTTTTTATTTATATAATTTTTATAATTTTATGACATTTATATTGTATAGGTAAAAGAAACATTCACTTGGCATGTTATTTTATACTTCAATAAGTTACAGTTCACTCAAATGTCTTACCATAGATGGCCATTAAATATTTTATTTCTGTGAATATCGTGCCAGGTACAAAATGTATTTCCTTCTACTGGAAATTAATTCCTTGAGGAAATTTCCCTGCCTGCTTGTAGTTGTGAAACTAATTAGTGCTGAATTTGACTCCTAGAGCAAAGTTTGCTACTACAAAGAAGAAGAGTGTAGCCAAAAATTATGCAGAAAAGTATTATTATTATTTTTTAGAATTTTTTTTTATTTATTGTCAAGCTAGCTCACATACACCGTAGTCTTGTCATCATGCAGAAAAGTATTACTAAAAAATTTTTTCTCATAAAAATCTGAAGAAGGAAATTGAAATTAAGAGTTAACGTTGAAATTCAGAGCTAAAGTAGAGTTTAAGAATTAAAATAAGGTTTTTAAAGAACATGACAGTTTTTATTTGAATATTTTAAATTATTTTTACATATTTTCATATATTTCTAATAATTTTAAGTCTTACAAAGATGTTGGCAGACATTGGAATATTACCATTTAAAACTAATTGCATATTTTCTGAAATAGGTTTGTGACACAAAATAATCTTGAAAACAACAACTTTGTTTAAAGGAAACAAAACGGCAAATTTATTCTTTGAATTTTCTCTAGATTACTTTTATATATTGTGTTTAAGTTTTTTTCATTTTTAGTCTCATTTTTAAAACATATGTAAAAAAATCACTTCTGCAGAATAAAGAACCATGAATCAGAAAAACAAGCAGCATTTATGTATATAAGAAGTTAAAAATTAGTAAACAGAGATGAACATTTTACACTCTGATGGAATAAGATTAAATTTGGTAAAAAAGCAAAAACAATAATTCCTATAATTCCTATATGCAACTTGATATTTAGAATGGATGACTGCCTGCGATTTTGATCACCCATATTCTCCATATGGAAATAATACTGGTCATCTCTAGGATATATTTAACTCCAAAATTATCTTTTGCAACATTCTCAATTAAAAAAAATTATCCACGTTTTATAAGAAATGCAATAACCCTAAATATGCATCTCCATATTTTGAGCTTACTGTTTTGTTTTGTTAAACTAGGTTATTTCTTTCTTGATTACTTTTTTTCCAAAACTGAGTGACCTTGACCCAGAAACACTGCAAACTTATTCTAATGATTTTCAAGGGACATTGGCCATTTTACCAAACTATCTGTAATTTAGGATATTGCCAATTAAATCTTGGTTGGGAAATATCATTATTGTTGAATAAATGCCATTAAGAGAAAATATTCAAATCATTCAGGCTATAGTGTATATATAACACATTTTGACTTGAGGTTTTCAAACCTTTCTCACTATTTCTTGTGGTTCCAATTTATTTATCTTTAAAAAAAATTTTTTTTAATGTTTATTTACTTTTGAGACAGAGAGAGACAGAGCATGAAAGGGGAGGGTCAGAGAGAGAGAGGGAGACACAGAATCTGAAACAGGCTCCAGGCTCTGAGCTGTCAGCACAGAGCCCGACGCTGGTCTCGAACTCACGAACCGCTAGATCATGACCTGAGCCGAAGTCGGACGCTTAGCCGACTGAGCCACCCAGGCGCCCCTTTTTTTTTTTAATTTTTTTTCCAATTTATTTATCTTTTGATACTACATGTATTCCAAATACAATAAAAATATTCCATGTTAATACCATCTTTTCAATGGGATACTTTGTTTGACTTGCCATGTCATTTATGCTGTGGCACAGATTTTCTGACATCAACTATCGGAAAGCTCCTAATATGGTTTTAAAACTTCTCATGGGGTTATAAAAAGTGTAAGCTCAGTTAACTTTTTGCTTCTCTGCTGCTCATGTTAACAATGCCAGATGAATCTTGCTGTCCACAACATTGAGCAACCATATAGCTTTGTCCAAGACAAATGTTATATGTATTTTGAAGGTCAGGGAAAGTAATACAATTGTTGCCAAGAAGCACTTAATATCACTTTGCTCTTAATCATCTTAGAGTGAAAACTTAAGAAATTTAAAGGAATCGATTACAGAGATAAGGAAGAAACTAAATGTGTTTTAGGGAGAGGCACATCACTATTACATTTACATGACACTAAATTGTGTTGAGATGGAGCCACTTGGAGAAAGAAACAAATCTATTACATTCTCAAGGGATATGTTCTACTATTGCTAAGAAAATAAAACATGTCTATTTCTGGTTTTCTGCAACAATAACAAGTGATAGTGTCCACAGACCCTAGAATACTATGAATATCTAATGGGAACTCGCTTTCCACTTCAAGGAAGACTTATAATCATTTTTCATATTCCTGTTCTACTATAACGTCGTCTTTCTTAGTTGAGGTTACATACCAGCGTTGATTAGTGGGCATGATCCTTGGCATAATCATTGACAATGCCTAACAGTTTTCATGGATTTAAATTATACTGTTTAAAAGTAGCATATTAGTTCACTCTTTCATGCAATATGCTTATTAATTTTTGACATATATTTGCTGATTCAAAAAATAACATTAGTTAAGATATTCTCTGTAGTTTGAGATAGTAATTACTTCTTAATAAGGAAGCAAAAGAAGTAAGTTTTTGTGACCTCTGTGACTCAGGGAAAGTGAGAATTATGTGGCGCCACCAAAAAGAAGAAAGCCCTACTGGGGCTCCATTAAATAAGAGTGCAGCAGGGGTGCCTGGGTAGCTCAGTCAGTTGTGTCCTAGTCTTGATTTTGGCTCAGGTCATGATCTCATGGTTGTGAGTTTGAGCTCCCATGAAGCCTGCCTAAGATGCTCCACCTCTCTCTCTCTCTGCCCTTTCCCCTCTCCACGTGCACTCTCTTTCTCTCTCAAAAAAAAAAAAAAAAGATAAAAAAAAAAAAAGAGTGTTGCGTACTTGGCCTTCCTATTTTGGGTCCCAACATTTTAGCAACAAGCATAATTGGGCATTTCTATTCTGTTTAAAATATTCTCTTTTTGCTTTGCAATCAAAAGGCAGCTTTTTCTATCAGAAATGACAGAAACCAAAGGATGAATTATACACACAAATTTGAAGTAATACCAGGATTCCCTACAATGCAACATTGATTATATCCACCAAAACTTTCCCCTGAAAAGAATGTGTGTCCTACTTCTGATCTGGGACCCCTTCTTTTTCCCTTGTGTGGAGTCTAATTGGTCTGTCTCTGTACTTCATCTCTTCCCATCTCATGTCTGCTGTTAGGCTGTCCTAGGTGCAGTTATATGGAGCTTTGTCTTTCTAAGTCTCTAAGTTGCTCAAGCGTATGCTTATAAATTATCCTTTCACAACTCTAAAATCTTGTTCACATTTCCCTCTACACACATTCAGATAATAATGGAGTTTGGGTGGCTCACTTGTTAGTATACCTCTGTGGGTCTTACCGAATTTCTGATGCAGCTAATATAAAAACCCTCTTTGATTATGTAAGATGAGAACAATGTGATGTTGAGTGCTATCTGAAATACTTTTCTCCTCATTGCTTAAAAGCCTTTTTCTATGCCAACTTCCCATGTCATACTATCAAATAGTGTTTTTAACACTTTGGTTTCTATTGTTAAACCTGACCACTTGACCACTTGCAGCTTCCTCAGAGCTTTGCTGCATAACCCTTCATGTACTTTTACGTTCGAAATATATCGAATGGAAATGTTAATGCTTTAGCCACTCATGGGGCTTTTGTGAGCAAATCCGCTGCCAAGTGCAGAGCCCTATATTTGCCGTTCTTATACTCTGTGTATGTCATTAAATATAATTGGGATGTGTGTTGCTCACCCAGATAAAAATAAACCACCTTCAAGAATTTTAACGGGAAAATAGGGAACAGAATCTTGAAAATAATAGACTAGGTGTAAGTAGTCTTTATGTTCTTACTATAATGATTGCAGCAATAATGGTAGCACTGGTTCTTTAACTTAAAACTTTAAGAAGACAGATGTAGGCTGGGTTGAAAGTAACCAAAAGAAGAACGGTATACATTTTGCGTGACACTTAACTTAAGCATAGCCTTCCTATTCATCTCATGGAACTTCTGGACTCTGGACTTCTCCAAATATGGAGCAAAGAGTCATTGTTCTCCACTACTCCTTGATCTCTATGAGTAGTGTTCTGAGCAAAGAGTCATTGTTTTAGACTACTCCCTGATCTCTATACCTAGTATTTTAAGTTCAAGTGCATTTATTCCGGATAGATGCAGTACTTGTCTAGTAACAGTCTGCTCTGGAATGTTGGTTTGCTGTTGGAGAGCAAGTAGGACTTTAGAAACCTCTTATTCTATGATTCCCCTTTCTCAATGTTCAACATCTGGCCCGTGGTCACTAAAACCTATCTGCACTTTTTGGACTCACAGCTATAACTAGACTTCCCAGATTGTTTAAGGGATACTTGTGTCCGTGCCCAATTGCCTAGCAGAGTTATCTGTCACCTCCTTTACTCGATTTCCAATCTGTTATCCATAACCTTGAGTCCTAAGATGGCACTGACCTGGATAGCAGAACCTAGATTTCTGAACTATGGATCAACAATTCCCATTTGAACTCTATATGAAAGAGCTTTTGAGTTTTTTTTTTTTAACAATTTGCCTTTTTAGCTGTAACACTTACACACCTAATATCAAACTTTGTTCTAACAGTGTAGCCATAGCTGCAACAAATTCTTAAAATATGGGACACTTCTTAGCATTAGGACAGAGACAAAACTTATATTGGATCCTTTAGATCTAAATGAAGTGGTTTAGGAAGGATAGGGTTGCGTCTTAATTTGTATTTATTTTAGGAAGGCATTATGTAGGAGCAATGAGTTCAAAAAATAATTGGCTAGTTTACTGAAATAAATGAGAGGGGCATGAAAGACATTTAAAGATTTTTAGCAATGAAGTCTTGAGGGAAAAAAAAAGAATGTTTTAAAATACCAACCAGTGAAGGAGAACCTAAGAAAAAAAACTACTAAGACATAGCTCTATGGCAAAAATCAGATTAATAGTGTGCCTATCCCAAAACTAATATCACAGGTAGTCTTAAGTTAGCAGCTATTAAAATGAGAGACCATGAGATGTGGTTTCAAAAAGAAATCAGGCTTGGGCACCTGGGTGGCTCAGTCAGTTAAGCATCCGACTCTTGGTTTCGGCTCAGATCATGATCTCATGGTTTATGAGTTCAAGCCCTGCATTGGGCTGTGTGCTGATGGTGTGGAGTCTGCTTGGGATTCTATCTCCGCCTCTCTCTGCCCCTCTCCTGCTTTCTATCTCTTTTCTCAAAAACAAATAAATAAACATTAAAAAAATTCAAAAAAAAAAAAAAGAAAGCAGGCTTCACATCGGTATCTAAGAAAAATTATAGGTATATTACTGGCACATGAAACTTGGAAGCAATATCAAAATCTTACTACTAAGAAAAGAAGGGCATGTTCAGAAAGTACACAAACTTAAACTGTAAATGCAAATGGCCTTAGGCTCCTGAACATCCACTGCAGGTGCAGCCACAGACGGAAATGGACAAAAAAACCAAGATCTATGAGTGAAAGAAACCACTAAGCTTTCATGAAAACATGGCAATGCAACAACAGTCCAAGAATACTGTTTTTCAGGGAGTAAGTAGCCAGAAGAATCTACAAGTTAGATTGGAGAAAGTCAGATATAGTCATTTTTATTTCCAGAATTTCTCAGTGTTCAAAGTTCTGGCAGTTGTGAGGAATTCAGGCCATATTAGACACAGGGCAGGTTTCAGAAACTGCAAGACTGGAGCTGAAGTTTTAGCAGGCCTTGGGTGGTCAATTTGAACTTAACTCCGAGGAATGAGTCAGTAGCAATTCTTCAGTTCTACCCTTCTTTTGTAAGGATAGTTGAAGACCTGAGAAATACACTGTGGGGGACTATAATTTGTTCACCCTAAACTCACTACCCTCTTTTTCTGAAAGAGTCATATCATACCCAGCCTCTCTCAGTAACGTATGGATGGAGGCCATGCACAGAGGCAATGTGTACCTCCTCAAGGCCAGGGACATAGAAACCTCCCACCAACAAACCTTGTTCTTTCTCACCTGGCCTGATGTGGGTAAGCATAGATGAAAAGACAGTGGAAACAAAGATGAGAAGAGCTCAGGGTGCCTGGATTACTACACGGAGAAGCAATTGGAGAAGTTCTTACCTATCAGGAACACCCATTTATATTTCATGTGAAAAAGAACTAAACTTCTCTTGAATTAAACCATTGATGTTTTGTAGATTATCTGTTTCAGTAGGTAAGTGTTGAATGTTGCTTAACACTTATACCTTGTTCTAGGGGCACCTGGGTGGCTCAGTTGTTTAAGTGTCTGACTCTTGGTATAAGCTCAGGTCATGATCTTGCAGTTCATGGGATCCAGCCATATGTCAGGTTCCACACTGACAACACAGAGCCTGCTTGGGATTCTCCATCTCCCTCACTCTCTGCCCTTCCCTGGTTCACATTCTCTCTCTCTTTTTCTCAAAATAAATAAATTTTGAAAAAAAATCGATACGCTGTTCTAGTTAAGTATTCCGAATGTCCTGTGTTCTGGTCAGTTGCATTTTCTGTTAGGCTTCTGTGTTCCTTAGCTTGCTATAGCTTTGTAAAGTGTTATTTTACACTGTCTTGAGCAGAAAAGAAACTTCATAAATGGAGCGCTTGACACAAAGCATTTAGTTCCATCACCAATAAGAGTCTTGGGTACTATGGTGTTTCCAATGTGAGTATCCCCCTTCCTGTAACATTTTTATAAGCTCATGCAATCAAGCATATACTACTCTTTGGGACCCCCGTTGACTGCCAAGTAGTGCTTTTGCTTCCATATACATTGATAAGATGTATTCCTATTGTAGATTCAGTTCAGATTGCCTCTCATCCTTTTCTCCTCCAGGCTACTCGCTGACAAATTTGGCCCACGTAGAAACTGAAGGTCAATTAAAAAAAAATCTGCGCTCAATCATTTTTTCTAAACTCCTCCTCTATCACTCCTTCATCCACTACTCAAGCCATGGTGACATTTTATCCCTTCTTCCAGCATGCCAAGGTCACTTCAACCTCAGAGTTGGGGCACTATTCTTTTCTGCTGGAGTATTCTGACTCATTACTGTTTTTTTGTTTTATGGTTGCTGATTTTTGACCATATAGGACTTAATTTAGTATTAACCCAAAGGTTTCCCCCCCCCACTTTTTCTAAAGTACCCTCCAGATACTTTAAATTCCTTTACACTACTTTATTACTTTACTTATCACTTGTCATTCTCTCAAATTATTTGTTTTATTAATTATTTATTGTATGCCTTATTGATATAATAAATAAAATATACTTTATTGATTAAGCTTCATAAAATCAACATCCTATCTGCATGCTCACTACTGTATTTAACACATCCTCATAATATCATAGTATTAAGCCACAAATACTGATTGATTACAGAAACCTGGATGGATTAATGGATAAGTCACTGCAAATAAAGAGGTGTAAAAAGCTATAGCTTGGGTCCAATGCTGAAATTGGGCTTTTTCTTTGACCCTCTGCATTTTAGACTGATTTGTCCACTTATTTGCAGATGCGGCTGCTGGAAAACCAGAGGGTCACTGCACTAGGCTAGGATTTATATTCTTACTTTTGGAAGTCCAGTCTTTCCTACCAATCTGAATGGCCAACACAGAAAGAAGAGAGAGGGAGCCAGACCCATGTGATTCTGGTGAGCATCATCAGTGACCTTTACCCAAATATTGCCTTGGACAAGTCACTACTCTCTTGGGGAGAGGGATGTGTGGTAAGGGTACTGGAGAAACATTGTAAAAGTCTCTCCCAAGCATTTTTCTCCTGTGAGATTGTATTAATTGGGACTGTTTGGGAAACCTAATACAGACATGCAGAACCAAAACAGAATATGTGGCCTAAGATGACTGGCAAATACAAGAATAGAATCAACTTCAGATTCAACATCATATAAATAACAAAAGGACTCAGTTTCTCTGTCTCTTTACTCTGCATTTTTTATTTCACCTTTTGGCTGCTCTAGTAGGTTCCTTATGGTGTTTCCAGTAACTGCTTTCCTTAGCCCCAGTTCTCCTGTCACACTTGGAATAAGAGGACAACCACTCTTTCAAAGTCCTACCCAAATCATTGTGTCCCTTTGGATCACTTCGGCATCCTTGAACCAATCTCTGAAGGAAAAAAATACAATGTAATTAGACACTTATGAGCATACACCCATTTCATCAGCTATGTTCTTTAGAGGAGCAGTGGTGCCCCAAAGTAAATTATAATACTATTATTTAAAAGGGAGTAATAAGTTACCATCATTTAAATCCCTATTTTTTAACTACTAAAAGAATGAAACATAAGTTTTTAATGAAAAAACGAAAAGCAAGGAAATTTATGTTCACCCATGATGATGAAATGGATTTTGCTATGTTTTTACAAGCTGAATAGTCCGGTGATGACCTAACCTTACAGTTTCAGGTCCTAGGACAAGAACGCAGAGGCTCATAGAGCATGGATGTACATAATCAAAATTAATAAGTCAATCTAACAAACTGTGAAATAATAATTATTTTATCTTACTACCCTAAAAAAATTTCTTTATATTGAAAAAAAAACAATGGAAAAATTTATATAAATAAATGGGTTTCCTATTACTAAAAGTAATAAAGATGACTTACTTATTTTTATTGCAAATATCAAACCATTCTGTTGATGATCCTTAATGTTTAAATGAAAAATAAAATAAAGACACACTATGTTATATTATATTTTATCTATTAAATTTATTTTTATTTCTTTCAGTTGGACAAAAGCTGTAAAGTTCATACTAATGAAATTTTCATGTAAGTCCTATTATATTAAAAGTCATGAATTAAAGAATTCCAAAATAAAATGGAATTTTATTCAAATTATACAAAATTTAAATACATTTTTATCAAAGCACAAACTATGATAAATGTAAAGGATAAAAAATGATTTTAATATTTTCTTGTAAAATATTCATAAATAAAAATTCAAATTAAAGCCTACATAATTATAATGAAGGAATATGAAAACACTAAATCACATTTAAGTAAAGCTTAATGATTTAATTTAATAGAGATTATATATTTTCTTTTTTTTTTTTTAATTTTTTTTTTTTCAACGTTTATTTATTTTTGGGACAGAGAGAGACAGAGCATGAACGGGGGAGGGGCAGAGAGAGAGGGAGACACAGAATCGGAAACAGGCTCCAGGCTCTGAGTCATCAGCCCAGAGCCCGATGCGGGGCTCGAACTCCTGGACCCCGAGATCGTGACCTGGCTGAAGTCGGACGCTTAACCGACTGCGCCACCCAGGCGCCCCGAGATTATATATTTTCTAAAAACAAAACTATTGTAATATTTTTAACATTTAATGTCTATCTAGTTTCTAATGTAAAGAATTAATATTGTGCCTTATGTGTTATTTCTAGAACTCTTTATAGAACTTTGAATAATATGCATTTTACTATAGTGAAAATGTTCCTCACTTGCAGTATGGAACTCTTATGAACATTGCTCGAATTCATAAGTGTCTCCAGCTGGGTTCAACTTCGGTACTTAGAGTATCTTTTAGAATCTAATATATGCAAAATTGTGACCAATTCATAAAATACTAGCATTTTAATGCTATGTCAGAAGCTGTTTACACAGTTTACATACGTCGGTGTGAAATGTTTAGAAAGGCGACTCCTCACGTGTTCTCTTTAACAGAAACATGATCAGTACTCTGAATCTCACGACTCGATGCTTACTGAATTTGTCCAGGTAATCACTCTTAACTCTCATTCGGTGCTGCTTACATTAAGCTCTGCAGTTCATGTTTTACTCAGATCACTGTTTATAACAGATGCTTTTTAAAATGCCAATGCAGTTTTCAGCGGCAATCACTGAGTCAGGGTTTAAATCCAACATCTGGCACTATATGTCAGCACCTGAGGTAAATAACACTCTTAGTGATGTACTTGTCTGGCCCAATAAACGTGTTCATTTGAAACTGTCATTGGTAGATGCCATGATTTATTATAGCTTGTGCTTCTTCAAAATATTCTACCAGCCACTGTTCAATAGCATATTTAGACTAAGAGCGGTGCTATTTTTTCCAGCACAGCATTCTCTGTTGTTCAGGTACTGAAATAGGGAGACTAAAGAACAGGACTTGAGTAATGAAGTAGAGAATGCTGTGGGAATGCTAATCATGTAGTGGCCCAGAAGAATAAAACAATAGTCAAGTAAGACAGCCAATGGCTGCTTCCATTGCACCTGAACTTCCGGTTTCCTTTTAAAACAGGCCAAACCACTAGAGTTTACCTAAGTAACAGGATTTAAAAAAAAAATTTTTTTAAGATTATTCATTTCTCAGAGACAGAGAGACAGAGTGTGAGTGGGGGAGGGGCAGAGAGAGAGAGAGAGGGAGACACAGAATCTGAAACAGGGTTCAGGCTCTGAGCTGTCAGCACAGATCCCGATGCTGGGCTTGAACTCATGGACCAGGAGATCATGACCTGAGCCGAAGCTGGATGCTTAACCCACTGAGCCACCCAGGTGCCCCCTAAGTAACAGGATTATTAAACCAGTTGGACCAGCAATATTCATGTGAAATCGATATCTTTGAGGTCTTATGAAAACTGATTTCCAGAAACAACTGAAATAAGAAATGACTACTTTCAGCAATATGATTCATAGAACAGAATGCGTTGAAATAGACCAATATATTAGGATAAATAAAATGAAGCTTCCTTTCATTATATCTAAATAGAAATTAGGTCTAATCTAATAATAATAAGTCTAAGTCTAATGATAAAATAGTCTAATCATTAACAGGATATAGACATCCTCTTTTTTTTCTTTTGAAAGTGTACTATATTTAAGATAAATCTAAATGATATGCAATATTTTATTGTGTTATAATGAAGGAATAGAGACACAAAAATATACTTTACTAGATCAATATGTTAAATGATAAAAAGATAAAAATTTATCTTTAATAGTGCATTGTTACAACTCATAAAGTTTTATTAGTGATTTTCTTACTACCACAGTTTCTTTGCTACAATAAAAATAGAATACTTGTTTTTTCATCTTATTACTTCTTGATTTATAGATAGCTTTTAGACAATTATTTGAGAAGCTACATGTTTTTCTTGGTTAAGTATTTTCGAGTACAATATACCTTAGCAAAAGCAATCTGTGTATAGTACTACAGACTATAAGATTTTCAGGTTTGCCAATGGAGAAAATTTGTCAAATATGTTGGAAAAAGTTTCTAATGCAAAATATATTCTAGGTTACAACAAGGGGTGGACACAAAATTCAGATATGAACATTGAATTGACAGAATTTGTACAGCAAGTTTGTAAAATTGCTAATATGTACCATGGTTTTGTAAAATGTTCAATGAAAAAAAAGTTTATTTCTAAATAGAGTAATATGTATACCAAATGAGCAAAATGTTGGTATTTTGGCGTAAAAGTATTAGGTAATATGTATACATGTAGGTTCATGTTATATTAATTATCAGTGGATAGTCAAATATTCCTGTTTTATATGCAGTATGAACAACTACAAAGCATGTCACAGGCTTACCCAGCAATAGTCTCCATCTGCTATATTAACTTTACCAGGCTTATTGGTGTACTTCATTTTACACATAGTTTTCAACTAATGTAAGTGGTGTGTGTGTGTGTGTGTGTGTACGTGTGTGTATGTGTGCATCTGTTGGGAGTGTGAGTGAGGGGAGCAAATGTGTACCTGTATCTATTTTGAGATCCTTGCAAACAACTGGAAGGCTGATTTTATTAGTGCCTGCTTTAATTGTAAAATAATATTTTGACTACTCCCTGGTCCCAATTCCTCACATTTAAGTTATTTTTATGTCTTGATAAGCATCACAGAAAAAGGATTACGTTAATCAATGATTACCTATTAAAAGTCACTAATGTGTATAGTCAGCTATGTTTTGTTGCAAAATATTTGCTAAAATTTTGAATATAGAGAGATGCTACAAGGTTATCTGAAGTGCCAAAGAGTCTTTTAAATGTATTGAGTGCCTTTGAGTCCAGAAATCAGTAAAGGAAAATAAAGAGTTGTTTAAAGGCTTTAGTTACTCCATGAACCTATATAAATCTATCCCAATGCAAAATCATGCATTCCTCAGGGAGAAATGCATTCAAAATGAACCTTTGGTTTTCAAAACAACCTGCTGTGAATTGTGCAAATTTAAACACCAAATGTGAAACTTCGATTGCTGAGACTACTGCTTCCTTGTATAATCAAATTTGTGAACACCAGTTCATGATGAATTACTTTAAAAAATCATTAAAAGTATTTTTAGGATATACAGTTAAAGGCAGCTAGTAAGTACAGAAAGCATAAATCATTTCTGTGTACCTATTTAAAACATATGCCTTCTATGAGTTACAAGGATTAATACTTTTAAAAATATATCTTAAAATTATAGAAATAATATTTAAGAGGGTATAATATTGCTTTTTTTAACTTATGTTTTTCTAATGGAACTGCTAAGAAACCATTTTGAAGTTGGCAATATAATGACATATAGTGGCTTTGGAGACATCCAGAATGTACCTACTTGTAAAGAATCTTCTGAAAGAGACCTCCAAACATGTTTAGTAACGCTAAATCTGTATTCCTCGTTAAAGCAGGGGAACCACAGATGATAAAATTATATTACCAACAAGATAAAAAATTATTAACTATTCATTAGACTATTCCTCATTAGATTCTACAGAATGTTTTACCAAAACAGTTTATTTTATATGATTTCTGGTCATTTTTATCAATCTAATCTTATTCTGTTGCTTTTCTTAGACTATTATAAAATAGAACTACATGTTCTGTAGTCTTATATAATGAAGTCACTGTTTTATAAGAGTCCTACAGAGCTGGGGGTTATTGATATAACCACTGCATGGTCTTTTGTAAGATGCTTCAGTGAAGGCAAAGACTGAGACAGCAGGCACATCTATGGAGGCAGAGGTAGAAGGCAGATGAAACATAAATAATATTTGAGAAAGCAGAGATCTGAACAGTTTGGAATCAACAACTGAAAACCCTGGGGGCCTTGGATGGAGGACACAGCTCTCTATGTTTGCATACAGTCATGGCTAGTGGTTGTTTGTGGAAGCTTATTTTCATTTGAATGCCCTCCCCGTATTTGTGGTCTCATTTCCCAAAGTAGAAGACAGTAACCTATGCAGTCTCCTCCCACCCTGCATGTAGATTTGAGGCATGTAATCTAAGGGCTTCATTCAGAGGCACCCACTAAAAACTAACTCCAATTCAGCAGAGAAAATGTTGAAGAATCCATTGTGTGAAATTTAATCTTAGGTGGGAATGAGGTGGAGCCTTGAGACTGGTAGTGACAGAAGCCCTCAACACAGAGCACCATGTTTGGTGTCCATATCAAGAATCCACAATGAGAAAGAAAACACACACAGACAATCCTTCAAGGCCAGTGGCTTGTGCCTTCTAAAATTCTATAAAGTACCAAGTGTCTTTTAATAAATTGGTTTTTGAATAAAACCAGGTACTGAGATAATTTGAGGCCATTAAATGTAAAGATATGTATTTTAGTAAAATATTTTTATCTTTCCTTCCAATAAGTATGGATAAAAATGTGTTGGGATGAGAATAAGTTGATAAGATTAGAATGAAACTAACAATAATATTGACTCATTTCTGAGCATTTGAGGCTAGCTTTGGATTCTTTATATCTACCTTGAGTAAAGCAGAAAACAACTTGGAATTTGAGGTCTGAGTGAAACTTGGAGTTACAGATGTCCCACTTCAATGAAAGTGATCCAGCATCTCAAAAGAAGTAGAGTGGGCCATTCCACAGTTTCCTGTTAAGAATCAGAATACTCTTGGGGCGCCTGGGTGGCCGCAGTCCGTTAAGCGTCCGACTTCAGCCAGGTCACGATCTCGAGGTCCGTGAGTTCGAGCCCCACGTCAGGCTCTGGGCTGATGGCTCAGAGCCTGGAGCCTGTTTCTGATTCTGTGTCTCCCTCTGTCTCTGCCCCTCCCCCGTTCATGCTCTGTCTCTCTCTGTCCCAAAAATAAATAAACGTTGAAAAAAATTTTTTTTAAATTTAAAAAAAAGAATCAGAATACTCTACTGTTACTTCTTTAATGCAATTATGTTTGCTTATTTCAAATTCCTATAGTTTGTTGCCTCATAGTAGGAATATGGAGGAAAAAAATAAGTAAAGTCCAAATATATGTGGTGGGGACCAAGGAAAGGGAAATAGATCTCCAAATACTTATTCTTGAAGATTTTCAAGTTTTGCTATTTAATTTCTCTTAATCTGAAATGAAAATTTAAACTGTAATGAAAAGACACTTTTCTTTTTTTTTGTTCATAGTTTATTAATTCTACAGTGTACATTTTTTCACATTTCACATTTCTGAAATCAAAATACCATAGATTTAATGAGCATGTATAATATCTGTTATTATGTCAACGGGTCTTCTTCCTCTGTTAAAAAACAAGAAAATACCAATTTAATCCATTCTATTAGTGTTGATGAGTAAATGATAGAATACTTAGATGGCATTCATAATCATGTTATAAAATGGCAGCATTGATTGTCAACACTGACATGCACATAAATTAAAATCCCCAAGTGTGGGGATATAAATTGAGAAGACCATGGCATGAGAAACAGCACTGATAATTGATGAGAAATGGTTTTGAAACATTATCTATACATGTCAAAGTAAGGTTATTGGCTTTGTCAAAAAACAATCTTATTGTTAAAAATTCTTGTCATTCTTAAGATATTTTAGGTATTTCTAATTACTTTCCATTGTCAGTCAACACTCCTTTCTTTCTACATCTTCTGATGTTAAAACTTAATTATGTTCTCTACCCGAAAGAAAAGCAAATAAAACCTCAATTAAAAGATTCCATTCTGACTCTGCTGTCAGTGCAGAGCCCACTTTGGATCTTCTGTCCCCCTGTCTTTCTGCCCCTTCCCCAGTCACTTGCGTGTGCACTCTCTCTCTCAAAAAAGGAAAGAAAAGATTCCATTCCGAAAATAATGACTCCATTCTGTATATTTTTGTTGTCTTTTTAATAATTAGGTTATTAATAATTGAAGCTTTATTAAACAAAGGTTATTGTATATTTTTAAGTTGAAATAACATAGTTTAGTTACAATTTTAGTACTCATTTTAAAATGGTTTTTACAGTGAATTACTATGTTAGCTTTTATAAAATGCAGAAAACAATAGTCTAGGTCTCTCGTAGGGGATACGTTTCCTTCTCAAGAGATTTTGCCCAGAAAACACTTCTGTGGGGGGACCTAAATGACTCCTACTCATGTTATAGAGATTGAAAAGGTCATGCTCAAAGCATCTCTTTCATTACACAGCCCATTAATCAGGAAATCGCTACCTAGTTCTGCTTGAAGGCTTTTGATGTTAGAACTTTTTTTGTGTGTGTGTGGTTAGAAACTTTTTTTTTCTTACTTATAGTCTCTTCAATTCTTGATGGTCCTAACAAAGTCACTCATGTCTTTGTTGTAATTTGTTTACAGAATCGTGTTGCTGAATTATTATGTTCGATAAACTCTGGAGTTTGATCTCTGTCTGTGTGTATGAATCCATAACTATCTCTGCCATATACATGTGTCTTCTTAACATATTAACCAACGAGGGTAAAACCACTGAACAGCTAACACATCACCTGATCAGAACTTTATTTGCTTCTGAATATAGTACCCTATATACTGGAAATGATTTGTACTTCACTCCACTGGGTCAAATTATTCCCTTTATCCTGAAATAAAATTTTATTTCTACCTTAAGACACTATTCCACTTTTTAAATAATCTGCTCACTTTCTTTTCCTCTTCTATAAATCAGGATACGACCTTGGATGATAAACCAGTCTCTTTCATATTATAATGGGCACATACAGTTATGAGAAAGATGAAATTATCATTTTATTTTATACATATAAGACTTGTGTGGAATATAAAGAAGACACAGATCCTACTTTTAGACATTTCAAGTAGAAAGCATCTCTGCATGTTAATTCTCTGTCTTGATTTCTTACATCTGTTTCTCCTAGTCTGATGCTTTATCATTAGGTTAATTTATTTAATGATTTTATTTTGTTTTATTTTATTTTAAGAGAGAGAGAGAGAGAGAAGAGAGAGAGAGAGAGAGAGAATCTTGAGTAGGGTCCATGCTCGGTGTGGAGCCCGATGCCAGGCTCGATATCATGACACTGGGATCATGACCTGAGCCAAAATCAGGAGTTGGACACTCAACTCACTGAGCCATCCAGGCGACCATAGCTTAATTTCTCTATAATGCGACAAATAAACTCTATTAATAAAGTGATTTCACCCGCTCAAGAAGCTTAATTGTATTGGAGTGCCTGGGTGGCTCCATTGGTTAAGTGTCTGACTTTGGCTCAGGTCATAATCTCATGGTTTGTGGGTTCGAGCTCTGCATCAGGCTTTGTGCTGACAGCTTCAGATTCTGTTTCTCCTCTCTCTGTTTTTCCCCTGCTTACACTGTCTCTGTCTCTCTCTCAAAACATAAATGAAGATTTAAAAAAATTAAAAAAAGAAGCTTAATTGTATTTATTGTATTAATTGTATTATTCCTTAGGTTGAAAAAGACTACAAATTGCAAAATCATTTGCATGTACTCTCATGCATATTAGAAAGGTTATACAAAACTCTTATTATTCTACTTAATAAAATGTATGTAATTCCATTTTTCTTGGTACTGGCTTACATAACGTTATGCTTTCCAAAATAGAAGGTTAGTAAATGGATGTTATTCAGATAGTTTGAACTTTATTTCAGCCACTCTCTGAACAACCTGTATCATTTTAAAAAAACTATAGTCTTCCATGCTGTGGAGCATGATGTTTAAGGGACTTTCCTTTGACATCATTTACTAAATCCGTATCTGTTATTTGACATGTTATCTATCTTATACCATGAAAGTTTCTGAAAACACATCAAGTTCTTCTATGGTTCAAAATTATTGTGTGTAAATATCAAATATGGTGTAGTTACAAAGTAAAACACAGTGACTCTTTTTAAAATTAAAAAAATTATATATTTATTTTTGAGAGAGAGAGCGCAAGAATGGGAGAAGGGCAGAGAGAGAGGAAGACAGAGGATCTGAAGCAGATTCAGTGCTCACAACAGAGAGCTTGATGTGGGGCTCAAACCACAAACTGCAAGGTCATGACCTGAGCCCAAGTCAGACACTTAACCGACTGAATCACCCAGGTGCCCCTAAAACACAGTGACTCTTAATGTAGCCTAAATATCACAGATATATACATACACATATCTATTTAATTCATTTAGAATATAAGATTAAGACTTGATGGAAAATGTCAAGGAATAAACTTCTTATGAGTAAAATGTATCTGCATTTGTCCAGCATAGTGCTGGACCTCAGCACCATGGAGAGTGGTCCCGTGGCTCTGGAGCTCACACCTCTGCGTTGGGCACTGCCCAAACTTCCACAGGAATGTGGTCAGGCTGTTATTGGAAGGACCAAATTAAGCTAGAGTTTGCAACTAGATGTTATTGCCAATGTAGAGTGCTATTGGGGAGCCACTGACAGAAACAGCAGGAAGAGAAGGAGCAAGTCCTGTTCCTCTTCCTGATTTCCAATCTCCCTCTATTGTCCTCTATTAGTGTAATGCAAGAAGCCAGCTGGCAAATAAGAAATGTAGTTCGCAGATTCCCAGCCACAGCATCACAAAGTAGGACATAGATCATTGGGTTTAGAGTTGAAAGAAAATAGTTTAACAACTGGCAGCCTAATACAAACTCAAGAGCTTTATTGATGTGGCAGCCACCAATGCCTTCTGTCTTTGTCCATGCACTTGTTCTTGTCACGCCTGTCAATATCCCTCTGGAAGTAATGCAAGAACAGTGTGCTTTGGGTCCCGGCCATGGGTCTCAGTGCCCATTCACCCTATCACCTCTTTGGCAGTGTTCTTGGCTAAGACTTTAACTCCTGATCCAGCTTTGACTCTGGAGCTTGAGGCAAATTTTGTAAGATGCCAATTTTTGCCAAATTGCATTTCATTTGCAAAAGCCTGGGTAGAGCTAGAGAGTATTATGCTAAGTGAAATAAGTGACTCACAGAAAGACAAGTACCACATGATCTCACCCATATGTGGAATTTAAGAAACGAAACAAAGAAGCAAAGGGGAAAAAAAAAACAAGAGAGAGACAAACCAAGAAACAGACTCTTCACTATAGAGAACAAACTGATGGTTAACAGAGGGGAGATGGGTAGGATTATGGCTGAAATAGGTGATGGGGATTAAGGAGTGTACTTATGATGAAAAAAAATAAAATAAAATAAAGCTTAAAATAAACCAAAGAATGTGGGGGACTGGACTATTATGATCTGCTTATTTTGCTCAAAATATAATTAGATCCTTATACCATAATGACAGACAGCTTAGAGAGTTAAATGTAAAATGCAAAACAGCAATAAACTAGAAAACTAACTTATAAAACAGTGTATATTTTGCTTTGCATAAGACACAGGCTTTTAAAAAACTGAAGTAAAGAAAGAAAAAAAATCACAAAAGAAAATTTTCATATGCTGAATTACGTATAAAGCAAAACTTTCCAGTATCAAAACACCATAAACATAAGTACAAGGTAGATCATCAGCTGTTAAAAATATTCTCAATATATAAAAAGTAATAATAAATGGACATGTAAATAATAGAAAAATGGACAAAAATGTGGCACATCAGGCTCAGTTAGGTACCTGACTCGGTTCAGCTCAGGTCTTAATCTCACAGTTCATGAGTTTGAGCCCCATGTCAGACTCTGCATTGACAACTTGGAGCCTGCTTAAGATTCTCCTCCTCTCTGCCCTGCCACCACTCTTGCCCTCTCTGTCTCTCTAAAAATAAATAAACCTTTAAGAAAATGTTTCAAAGCCATGTAAGAAAAAGAAAGATAAGTGACAAATAAAGACAAAAATGTTTTCCTCACTACTAATCAAAAGAATTCAAATTAATACATAGGGAGATAACATTTTTTATCTAATTTTGCAAAGATTTAAAAAATGATAATGGTACTAAAATTTTTTTTAATGTTTATTTATTTTTGAGACAGAGAGAGACAGAGCATGAACGGGGGAGGGTCAGAGAGAGAGGGAGACACAGAATCCGAAGCAGGCTCCAGACTCTGAGCTGTCAGCACAGAGCCCCACGCGGGGCTTGAACTCAGGGACCGTGAAATCATGACCTGAGCCAAAGTCGGACGCCCAACTGACTGAGCCACCCAGGCGCCCCTATAATGGTATTTTTGGTAATGGTGAGGTGAAACAAGCACTGGTATGCTTCTAGTCAGAATATAAATTGTTTCAGGCTTCTGGAAGGCAATATAACAATCTTTAACAAAAGGTTTAAATATATTTTCTCATTTCTACCTAGCAATTCTATTTTTTTAGAAAAAAGTTTTAATTAATTAATTTATTTTGAGAGAGAAAGAGAGACAGCCAGGGAGGGACAGAGAGAGAGGGAGAGAGAATCCCAAGGAAGTTCTGTACTGTCAGCAAAGAACCTGATATGGGGCTTGAACTCATGATCTGTGAGATCATCACCTGAGCTGAATCCAAGAGCCAGATACTTAACCAACTGAGCCACCCAGGTGCCCCTCTAGTAATTCTATTTTTAACAAATCATTTGAAGGAAATAATTAAATATATATTTAGGATGTATATATAGTCTGTTATATGAATTACTTAGTAGAGTATCATTTTAAAATTTATTAGGAAATACTTAAAAGATATGAGAAACATGAAGATTAAGGCAGTGAACATCCATTTGTTTAGCATCCATTCTTTATATGTGTATAGCAGTATTATCAAAAATAGCCAAACTTGGAGAAAGAACAAATGCCCACTAACAGATGAATAGAGATATAGATATAGAGAGATATAGATATATAGATACAGATATAGCTATAGATATATAGATATTACTCACCCATCAAAAGAATGAAATATTACCATTTACAATGATATAGATGGAGCTAGAATGTATTATGCTAACAAAATAAGTCAGAGATAGACAAACACCATATTATTTCATTCATACGTGGAATTTAAGAATTTAAGAAATGAAACAGATGAACATATGGGAAGGGGGAAAAGTAAAGAGGGGGAAGCAAACCACAAGAGACTCTTAATGATGGACAACAAACTATGGGCTGACAGAGGGAGGTGGGTGGGAGATGGGCTAGATGGGTGATGGGTACGAATGAGGGCATTTGTGATGAGCATTGGGTGTTGAATGTACGTGATGTCTCACCGAGATCTACCACTGAAACTAATATTGTACTCTACGTTAGATAACTAAAAGTTAATTTAAAAAAGAAAAAAAAATCATTATTAAATTTATTATAAAGTTGAAAATAAATAAATAAATAAATAAATGAATACATAAAATTGATGGCATTTTAGTTGAAATTTCAACTAGGTGTATTTTTGAATGGAAAATTTTATATAACTGGACAAATTTATATATATATATAAATTGCAATATAAATATATACATATATTGCAAAAATGAAGAGATCTGATATTAAATCATTTTATGAAGTAATAATGCTGCTTAAAACTGGCCAAGAAATAGGTAAATTAATAAGTGAAGGAAATTATAGAGACCAAAAATGTAGAAACCACTTCAGTGACACAATAAGGATGATGCAGATTTGTGTGTGTGTGTGTTTAATAACATTGCCCCTTTTATAAAAGATTGGACTTATGTAAGATCAAAATGAGGAAGTTTTGGTTCAAATTCTGTATCCAATGTCTATTAATTATCAATTTTTTGACTTTGGGGAAATTCATATAGCTACTCAAAGGCTGAGTTTTCTTACATAAAAAATGGGAATTGTAACAGCAATGGAGTTGCTTGGAAAATAGATTTTTTTACATGTTACAAAATATATGACATGTGCTATAACATGAATCAATCCTCACAGACTGTAAAGACTGTTTAAAACATCCCAAACTGACTACATATACAAAGAGAATTTATTAGGTTAAGTAAATAAAAAGCAAATAGATTGCCTAGACTTTAGTTAAGAGTCTTAGGGCTCTTTCTCTGTGGTTCTCACGGCTCCTCATTTTTCACCTTTCTTTTATCCACTATTTTAGCGAAATTTATGCAATAATCCTGGGCTCAAATATTTACCATACAGAATAAGAAGAGATCTTCCCCAAACAAAAAGTAAAAGTCTTTGGGTGGTCATTGGTGTAGCCATTCTAACTCACAAGCACAGAACTGAACCAATACATCCAAATAAGACACTATCCTAGCTGATTGGCTGAAAGTCTTAGAGAAGTGTGAGTTTTAAGTTAGGTTGAATCAAGATTCTCATTTTAGTTATATGGAGCCTTTTAGCTACCTCTTGCTCTTTTGGCCTCTTCATTTCTTAGGTAGATTTCCCTCAAGTTTGTGAAATTGCTACCAGTGGCCTATACTCATTATTATGCCACAACGTGTAAAGGAAAGAGGGTTGATTTTTTCATAACTATTTATAGAAGATCTAGAACTTTATTCTTATTTAACAAACTTACTTCATCCAAAATCACTACCTTGCAGTAGAGATAACAGAATGCTTCTGATTGGCCTGGGACAATTACAGACCAATTATGGATTTGAGGGTAGAATCAAATAAGTCAAGTTTAGGCTGTGGAGAAAGGGAGGCTGTATCCATTGCAATTTTGTATAGGAATAGTGATTACAACAGTGACCAGCTACTGTGAAACTTGCCCAAAGAAGACACAATTTTCTTGTGTGTCAGTGAATGTGCTGTTATTAATGTGTTTATTGTGATAAAATCCTAGGAATACAAAGTCCCTTTCAAAAATGAGCTTGAAATCCAAAGTAGGAAAAAAATATTTAAAAAGACAATGAGCATAAATTATACACAAATGAGTAAAATTACTAGGTCAATGGATACATATATGTTCAGCTTTAATAGATGAGGTCAATCAGGTTACCAAAATTATTACATCTAAATTTACTCTCCTACTATCTGTATATGACATTAAGATATAAATTAGTCTTATAAGAACTTGACCATTCATAGCAGGAGAGAGACATGGTGTCCTTAGAGAGGAGGCAGGACAAAAGATGAGTGGTTCATGGAAAGACAGTCATTTTCATATATTAAGATAAAAACTTATGTCTCTAAAGAGAGAAGCAAAATTACAGGCAAAGAGAAGATAAATGATGAAGCAAGTCCCAATACAAGAACAAAGCCATTTGTCATTTATCTAATGGTTTTTTTCTTTGTTAAGTGAGGTTTACAATATATTCTATGACACACTGCAAACATGAATTATCCTTGATTGTATAGAAATGCCAACTTTAATATCAACATAGATCAATTTTATGTAGAAAAACAAAATGAAGTGAGGGGTGCCTGCCTGGGTGGCTCAGTCAGTTAAGCAACTGACTGTTGATTTCTGCTCAGATCATGATCTCATGATTCATGAGATCAAGCCCTGCATTGGACTCTGTACTGACAGCATGGGTCTTGCTTGGGATTCTCTCTCTCCCTTTTGCCCTGCCCTTCCCCTGTTCTCTCTCTTTCCCTCTCTCAAAATAAATAAGTGAACATTTAAAAAAAGTGAAGTAAAATAAAATCTTCCAAATATTACTCCTATGAATTCTTAAGCCAGATACCACTTTCTGTTAGCATAGCCAATTAACAGACTTAAAAATCTTGGTATCATTTATTTGGATTTGTCTATTAGAAATGAATTAACAAAAACTAATCAATCAAACTTACATTAAATCTTTAGTCATCTGATATTTTCCCCTTGCTCAAGATGATATTGGTGAATGCTTTAGTAATATCATGTATTAAATTTGGGCACTCTCTAACATAAAGTATAAAAGATAAACTTGGCATATTTTCAATGTTAAAATCTTATAAACTGGAAAGTTGAATGCAATAAAATTAAACTTTAACGTTTGAAATATATTCATATTCTTTTCATTGCTCAGTGCTAGAGAGGAATGTTGATTATGATATCCTTATTATTTACTACTATTTATCTGGCATTTATGGGCATAAATTACATAACTCTGATTTTGAAGTGTTGTTTATTAATGGAAATACTTAAAGCATAATAGCCTCAGTGATATAAATGTACTATTACTACTGTAATATAGTAAATATTAGCAAATTTAGAATATAATTTTTACCCCCACACTGAAACAAATACATATCTCATATTATAGTTAATTCCTTATATTTTGTATCACATTTAATTTTACATCCATGTTGTACCATGTAATCACTTACTTGGAATAGCTACCGAAAATAATTTGGTTAAGTGAGTATCTGTAGGCATATCTACTAATGATTCTATTTATTTTTATACATATTAGCCTCTTCTTATTTCAAATTGAATTACAGTATTGCTAAATTATATATAATAGAGTACATATGCATATATGTATGTGTGTATATATGAAATTTTGAAGTTTGGAGATGAATAAAATTATGAAAAAACAGAAAGTATATATAGCTCTGCAGTCTACTTTGAGAAATGTTCAGATTCTAAACTATTGGTATTGGGAAGAGTAATAACTGAAAACACTTGTTGAGAAACATATTCAGTGCCTGTCCTTTTTATACCACAAGACTTCTTTATTGTATCACACTTTCCCAAATTTGTATCAGATGTTATAAATAATAAAATAATATCCAAGTTCCCCCTTAGTCTGGGTGGAGAAGTGTAATGGCCAGATAAATTTATTTATAAACTATAATGTATATGAAGTTATTATTTATGTAGAAAACCTACTTGTAATAGTACTTGCATTAAGTCATACATGTTGAAGATTTTTAAGGTACATTTCATCTACACTTTAGTGGTAAATTTTGATGTATCAGGAGAGGAAAAGAAAATAGAAAGAGGACTACTCAGAAGATTCTGGTGTGCTAAACTCCACTTAAAATTGTAGTATTAAGATTCTGAAGGTAATGTAAAGACAAAAGAGAAATTTGGTTCCTAAAAACAGTTTCCCCTAAAGCAGCATGGATCTATTTGCTTTTTGCAAAATATTTGTATGTGATATTGTATAGACAGTTATTGAAATTGGGATTTTTTTTCCTGTATGTTCTCCTTTCATCCTTTTGATGGCTAATGCACGTACAGCCTATAATATGTTGTTTAGATGTTGCCAAGTGCTTTAGCTTGCCATTATCACTTACCTCTTTGTGCTTTTCTCATTAGATTAAGATACTATTGACAAAAACAAGAGAAATGTGGTGGCCTATGGCAAGCAGTAGATGTAGATAATATTCTGTTTCTCTGTTTCCAAGAGCAGTGATATGCACTATATTTGTCTGCTTAGATTCAAGTCCCAGTCTCCCTTAATGTTACAGCATATGAACTATTCGGTGTCAATTCATTTCTGCCTCTACTCCCAAATCATAAGAATGGCTTCTCCATCTTAGTTTTATTTTTTATTTTTTTAAGGTGCTGGCAATTTTACAGTAAACACTTTTACTATTGAGAGCTTGTCACAGAAAAGTACAAAACATTGGAAAATATAGCCATGCACAGAAATCACAGAGACTGTTTTGCACCTTACATGAAAAAGACAAATGAAAATTTCAATAAGATATAAAAATATACTTATACATTGAGCTTACTTTGTTATATAAAGCTTATATTAAGAAAATCAAAATCATAGGTCATAGCAAATATTTGCCACATATGTGCCTACTCCTATCTTTATCATTCACCAGTTGTTAATTTAGCAAAATTCCCATAATGAATTACTTCTCATGTGATTAAGTGATTTCAAAAGCATATATGAGTTTATATACCTTTTCTCAGTAGTCTCCTCCAGAAATACAACATTGAACTTCAGTTGTCTATAACATAATGGTATTGAATTTATACAATTAATTCTTCCCTTGAAGGTTCAAGTATGTGAAATTATGACACAGAAAGTATTTGTCCACAATATAATCAGACTTATATAGTCAAAAAGTTGGCCACAATGATGCATATAATGAACACAACTGGAATAAAAATTATAATGTTAATGTGTAGAACTGGGGATGTCTCTTTTAGTACATGCATTTATTCATTCTCTGAAAACAGATAAATACGTACTTGTGACCTCTTATGTACTAGGTGGTAATATATTTGCATCCTAGAGGAACTAAATGTCTAGTGAAAAGGAAAGACATGTATGAAAATAACTTATGATACAAGCAATATAGGCAACAAAAAATGCATGAACAAAAAGCTAAGGTCACAGAAGATCACAACTATCATGGTGACAAATACTACCTCCTCAAAGAAGAGTAACATTCAATATTCTTGCTTATTATTTACTTTTATTTAGTGCAGAATTAAGTGGATTTTTTAGATAATATTGACTGCGTGATCTATTAATTTTGCAAAGCAGATACTGTCTTTTGGGCTGTAATAATGATAAAGCAACAACTGCATTATCATTGAGTTAATACTCATACTCTATTCCCTCAATCATTTAAGTGGCAGTCTCCATCTTCTCTTAGCTTTTGAAAAAACAAATGAATGGGAGGAATGCGATTAAGGGGAAATAGGTCTGTGGATGCACTTAAATTACCGTTTACTAAAATAGGTATGGGGCATGGTGCTCTTTTTTTATATATATACATTGTGAAAATTTCACTACAAGCAGGCTAATTAATATATCCATCACCATCCAACATTATCGTCTTTTCTTTTCTTTTTTCTTTTTCTATTTCTTTTTTTCTTTTTCCTTTTTTTCCCTTCTCTTCTCTTGTTCTCTTCTCTCCTCTTCTCCTCTCTTCTCTTCTCTTTTCTTTCCTTCTCTTTTCTTCCCCCCTCCCTTCTTCCCTCCTCTTTCCCTCTCTCCTTCTCTTCCTCTTTCCCTTCCTTTTTTCCTTCCTTCCTTTCTTTCATGGAGTCCTGCTATCCTTGCATTTATGCTAATTGGGAAAGAATACTTTGGACTTGGTTGTGGTCTTCAGCTGGTTGAAACCTATTTCAACTTCATAAAGACTGTTTTTTGTTGTTGTTTTACCATTAATAAGATGATATGCTTTGAGATGAATATTGAAGATGGAATCCTGAAAATTTTATTGTGAAGAGCTTACAGTAACTAAATTCTAATATCTACTTAACAACTATCACTGACGTCTGTGAGAAAAAAATGTGTGTACTAGATAAGTTCACAAGTCAGCTGTGTAAGGGATTTTACAAAAAATACAAAAATAAATGCATCTTTCACTCTACTAATTAATATATAGAAAGCATAATGTAATGAATCTTTCTTATTCTACACTGACTGCAGTATACAGGCATACCTTGGGGAGATATTGTGGGTTGAATCCCAGACCATCACAACTGAGTGGATATCACAATAAAGGAGGTCTTTTTGTTTGTTTGTTTCCCACTGCATATACAAGTTATGTTTACATTGGGCATCTGGCTCGCTCAGTCAGAAGAGCATGCAACTCTTGATCTCAGGGTCATGAGTTCCAGGCCCACTTGGGATGTAGAAATTACTTAAATTAAAAAAAAAAATTGTAGTCCATTAAGTGTACAGCAGAATTATATCTAAAAATGTACATACCTTAACTTAAAAATACTGTATTGTGAAAAATGCTAACCATCATCTGAGCTTTCAGGGAGTCACTCTTTTTGCTGGTGCAGGGTCTTGCCTCAATGTTGATGGTTACTGACTGATGAGAATGTTGGTTGCTGAAGCCTTGGGTGGCTGTGGCAATTTCTTAAAATAAGACAACAATTAAGTTTGCCACATCCATTGACTCTTCATTGACTTGAACACTAAGAGGCTATTGTAAGGTGATTGGCCTAATTTCAATATTGTTGTGTATTAGAAAACATGAAGGCTAAGGAGAGGGAGAGAGATGGGGGAACAGCCCTTTTGTAGAGCAGCCAGAACATTCATTGATAAGTTCAACATCTCAATAAACATGGTTCATGGTGCCCCAAAACAAATGCAGTTATAACATCAAATATCACTGATCACAGATCACCATAACAAATATAATAATGATGAAAAAGTTTGAAATACTGCAAGAATTACCAAAATATGACACAGAGACATGAAGTGAGCAAATACCATTGGACAAATGGTGCTGATAGATTTGCCTGATGCAGGATTGCCACAAACTTCCAAATTATAAGAACCACAGTATGTTTGAAGCACAACAAAGGAAAGCACAATAAAAACAGGTGTACCTGCACTTGTGAGTTTTGTACACATATAGTCATTTATAATATCCCATGGATGATAAATAAGATAACTAGGAGAATTAAAGTGATGTTATAAAAGAAATAAAAATATTTACAGAGAAAGAGAGGGAGGGAGGGGGAGAGAGAGAGAGAGAGAGAGAGAGAGAATGAAATGAAAAGGCAAAGACCCAGAAAACCCAACATAATAATATTGAGGAAAAAAAAAACAATTTGGATAACTGACAATACACAACTTCAGGACTTATTATAAAGCTATAGTAATCCAAAGAGTATGACATTGACAAAAGAATAGACAAATAGTTCACTGGAACAGAATAGAGTACTCAAACATAGACCCAGACCAATAAAAACATCTAAACTTTGATGAAAGAGCAAAGGCAACTTAATAAAGAAAGGATAGTTTTTCAACAAATGGTGCAGGAAGAAGTGGGCAGACACATGTAAAAAATATGAATCTGAACACAAACCTTACAACTTTCACAAAAGTTAACTCAAAATAGATCATAAACTTAAATGTAAAATGAAAAACTGTAAAACTCCTGGAATATAACAACAGAAAATCTAGATGACCTTGGATTTGGAGATGCCAAAATATGGAAAGATCTCTTAAAATTCAACATCAACAAATATAAACAACCCAATTAAAAATGTGGAAAAGGTTTGAACAGACACTTCATCAAAGAAGATGGAGATGCACAAGAGAAGATGTGCATATTATATGTCATTAGAGTGTTAATCACAACCCATTTAGAGCATGGTTAAACCTCAGAACACTTCCAACATTGAATGCTGACAAGGAAGTGGGAAAAAAGGAATACTCATTCATTACCGGTTGGAATGCAAAATGATATAGCCACTTTGGAAGACCACCTACCAGTTTCTCAAAATGCTAAAAACATGCTCTTACTGTATAATCCAACAATTGCTCTCCTTGATATTTGCACAAACAAGTTGAACATCATGACCACCAAAAACCGTCAAACAAATGTTTATAGAGGCTTTATTAATAACGGTCAAAATTTACAAGTAATCAAGATGTTCTTCAATGGATAGAGGAATAAATTGAGGTACATCCAGACAATGGGCTATTATTCAGCAATGTAAATAAATGAGCTATTAAGCCATTTAAGGGACATAGTGAAAGTTAAATGAATTTTTCTAGTAAAATAAGTTGATCAAAAAGAAAAAGACTACAATGATGTTTGGTTCTAGCTATACAACATTCTAGGAAAGGTAAAACTATGGAGACATTAAAAGAATTCGTTGTTGCCAGGCTTTTGATGGGTGTGAGTAAGAAACAAACAGATGGAGCACAAGATAGTTTTAAGGTATTGAAACTATTGTATATAATACTGTGGTGTATATATGCCATTATACATCTGTGTGAACTCATGGAATGCTCAACACAAAGAGTGAACCAAATATAAACTATTGACTCTAGTTAATAATAATATGTTAGTATTGGTTCATCATAATACATATATATATATATTATATATATATAATAAGCTAATGAATGTGAAGATAGGGAATAGGAAAAGAAAGGTATATGGTAACTGTATACTTTCGAGTCAATTGTAGTATGAACATAAAACTTCTCTAAAAGAAACATATCACATTTTAAAAGTACATGTAATATTTTAAATGAAATCAGTAGTATATATCCAATACATGGCATAGAATTCTTTGAAGGGGAAAAATGCATCCCACATGGAAGAATTTCATTTCAGTGTTAGAACAAATAGTCTAATGACTCAAAATATTAAATAGTAGGACTGACTGTTTTTGAATATGGTGAACTTTTTGCCATTGAAATTGTTAAAGCAGAGGCTAGATTATCACTCTTTGGATATGGTGCTAAAGAGATTTATGTGTGCACTGATGGGTGGGTGAAAACAAACTCTGTCAATATATCCAACCATGATTTTATATAATTTCATAAGAAATATAATCATCAAATTGCCAATATAGAAATGGCTCACTCATTGCCTTTTTTTAAATTTATGATATAAAAGTGCCAACTTATGACTCTGTCTTTGAAAATAAGTTAACAAAAAAATATGCCAAATTATGACTCCCTCTTTGAAAATGTTAGCAAAAAAATGCAATTTGTGAACTTTACATCCTAATTCAAACAAACCAAGTTAAGATAATCTTTAGGACAATGAAGAAAACTTGACTTTGGCCTAGGTATTTTAGATGTATAATGACATAATATTTTGGACTGTTGGCCAAAATCAAACATCTACATTAGCAATGGGTAACTTGTTACAACTTCTAAGGTTTGCTTTAAAAATATAACACAATATAATATATATAGGAGGCTATCTGAAGAAAAATTGATGAAAGTAATGAACACATAGTGATTATTATATTATTCCTTATATTGTACTTGCATTTATTTTTGTGTATGTTTGAAATTTCCAGTTATAAATTTTGTAATAAAAAATTATTCCTGCAAAACACAGGAATAACAGGTCATCAGATATTTGAGTTAGTACTCTGAGAGATGGTCTCTAAAGTAATGAAGCAGAGAAAATAAGAATTCAGAGGATAATAGTTTAAAGAAAGTGTTGCTGTTTTCAGAAAGATAAGTGAAATGTTGAGTGTGTGAAACATTAACAGGAAAACAAAATGATGTATAAACAATAAGGGTGGTATGTCACATGACCCAGCTGTATGTAGTCCTAATAATTAAAGCACCGAATATGGAGTTAAATTTTAAATGGTGCTATAAAAATGTTGGGAGTGGAGAGGGAAAGGAAAGTTTTAAAAAAATCATGTCAGTCCCAAGAAAGAGAATATCTGGCTTTGCTATTAAAATACATGAAAGTAGAGGTTTCAGTGTTGGTGTATCAGCTCAATCACATACAAATCCTCGGTCAGTTCACTCTGATACCCTTGGTCCCTTCTTGGTAGTTGCCTGGATATAACAATAACCAGCAACAAATTCTCCCACATCAATAACAGAGAGAATAGGGACTTTTTACCCATGGCTTTCTCTTCCTTATCTCAGAGAGAAACAGTGTTCAGAGGAATGTCCCCAAGGTAGCTTTCAGGTCTTTTGGAACTAGGTCATGTACACATTCCTACAAGCAAGGAAGAGTGAGAAGTGGAGTATCTGGATTTCTTACAGTTTACAGAAGAAAAATTCTAAAAAGCAAGAGAGTAGAGGAAGAGCCATAACCAATATCATTTATAGAAGCTAAAATATCTATTTGTCATTTAAAAGCCAGTAGGCAAGGTAAAAATTATTGATTTATGAGAGAATAGTAAATAAATATTTGTTTGGCTATATAGAAATATATCGAAAACATTGTAAAAAATTGGGGGAAGTATTGCCCCTAGGGAAGTTTGAAAACTTATCATATAATGCCTTTTCTGATTATGTGATCTATATTTATTTGAAGTATTGTGTGTGTGTGCATCTGTGTGTAAGCTCTTATGGCCCTTCCGAAGATTAACTGAACTGTATCATTACATCATTTTAAGGTATTATTGTGAGTTGATATCGACTATCAAATTTATTATTTCTAATCAAATTTACTTATTTATTTATTTATTTATTGAAATACATAAATAGTTTATTGGTCTTATATGTTAAATGACATTAAGTGGCAAATTTAATGATGTCCCTCATTACCAATGCTTAGGATAATGTCTTGTGTGAAATCACAATTGGGACTATATATTAATGCATTTTCTTCAGTCTCAGAACACATATTCATGATGTGCTGCCTTGCATAGTTTGTCTCTCTGATTTCCTCTGGAAAATCTGTGCTATTAGTATACTTCAGAAGAAGCAATCAGGTGGATATAATTGGTTTAAAAATAAGATAATATTACTCTGCATTTTTAGATTTTAGGGCACCCCAAATGCTTCACATCACTTAACAAAGACCCTAGGTCTATTTCATATACACATTCTCTTTCTTCTATTTTACTGCTCACTTAAAAATTCTTTACATAAAATATCTGTACTTTATTACTCCTTGCTATTGACATCTGTCTTTTAGGATTTCTTGAGATTTTATGTAGTTTAGCTCCATGTGTTTTGAAAGATGTTAGACCGGGTGTTAACCATTGTGCAAATCCTCCATAATGTGCATAGATTACTAAATCAACCAGGAGAAAAGAACTGATAATTTAATGTACTTGATCCCATTGCAAAGAAGACTGGTAAATGGAGACACTGAATCTAGCTGGCTCAATAGTCACCAAAAAGGTACAAGAGAAAGATAATAGCCACATCAGTGCACTCTTCTTTCAATACCCTAAGTGATTAGATTCATGGTATGTTATGTTCTCTGGGCTTTTCCCTGTTCTTGCACTTTAAAGCAGGTTATGGGTTACCTGAAACAAGCAAGGCAGTGACACCTTTCACCTCCCCATTATTCGTGATAAAAATATCAAGTTACAAAGATATTTTTAATTAATAGAAAACATACAGAGATATGTATATAAATTCTTAAATGTATAGACTTTTTTTATGGAGACTGACAATATCTTGGGCAGTTCAGTCTCTAAATGGCCAATTGTTTTTCCCATGACTGTTAACAAATAAGTAGGTTGTTTCATTTTCCTGAAGACTTATCAGATGTCTTTGCTCTTCATTGTACTTCCAGGTCTAGGCTTTTGCCGTCTTGTTGAAAACCGACCTCCATGTTTTGGAGGCAAAACATAATGCAAAGACAGAATTTGGGATAAAGAGGATCAATAGCTTTAGAGGTGCCTGGGTGGCTCAGTCTGCTAAGCATCCAACTTTGGCTCAGGTAAAGATCTCACAGTTCATGAGTTCAAGCCCCATGTCAGGCTCTGTTCCTACTTCAAATTATGTGTCTCCTTCTCTCTCTGCCTCTCTCTCTCTCTCTCTCTCTCATTCAAAGACAAATAAAACATTTTTTTTAAAAAAACTTTAAAACATTTAAAAAAAGAGGAACAATAGCCTTATTGTTTTTCCAGGCAAAGGAGGCTGAAGCAGGCTATGACCTTCAAAACCTGCAAGCCCAGAGGAAGAGGTTGGGGGTGTGGTTCTATAAGGAAATACAAGAACTGTGTTAAGGGCTATCAGCCTCCTTCTTCGTGTTTTTAGGGTGGTACTGGATTACTGAAACAAAAGGCCAAGGAGGAGAGGAAGACTGCAAAAGAGAGAAAGAGGTTTAAAATCAAGCTTTGTGAGGGCCTGGGTGGCTCAGTAGGTTAAGTGTCTGACTTTTGCTCAGGTCATGATCCCACAGTTTGTGAGTTCAAGCCCCATGTCAGGCTCTGTGCTGACAGCTCAGAGCTGGAGCCTGCTTCAGTTCTGTCTCTCCATCTCTTTCTGCCTCTCCCTTTCTCATATTCTGTCTCTCTCTCTCAAAAATAAATAAAAATAAATTTAAAAATAAATAAATAAATAAATAATAAATGAAATCAGGCTTCACTAAAGTCATTTTGATTTTTGTTCAACTTTATGCTTTCAAGTGCTTTCATTGTGACTTCCAAATGTGACTAGACTTTTACTAAAACTTTTTTCAGGCCGTTACATGGTGCGGTCTTCATCTGGGTATGTTGTGCATTTGTCTACCTAAAGCTGGAAGTCTTAGCAGAAATTAGGGGAGTGGAAAACATTCAGACCTGGTCTGGTGGGACTTTTACACTTTGCCACTACTGCTCCTAACTCTTAGGTTTTTTCTGTTTGTTTGTTTGTTTGTTTTAAGTAGGCCCCATGCCCAATGTGGGGCTCAAACTCACGACCCTGAGATCAAGACTGGCATGCTGCACTGACAGAGCCACCCAGGTGCCTCCTAACTCCTAGTTTTCTCTTTTCAATATTATCTGAGGAGGGGAAAGAAGATCTTTTTTTTTTTTAACTTCAAATTTATTTTTAATACCTAAGAATTTTGGAGCAGGGAATGTACTGTGCTATCAGGAATACTGATACATTCCACCTTTTTTCTTATCTGAGTAATCAAATCTGCTTCAGTAATCACTTCTTAGGAGCCTACAATCTACAGGGCTCTGCCCTCACAATGAATCAATGAAAGGCCAACTCACATTCAGCAGTACAAGGGATTTGGCTGGCTCTTGTGGATGTGTTTGTTCATAGAATGGTCATTTAATACAAAAGCAAAATTCTTCACTAATATTGTTCTATGAACTGGATTTCCCTGGGGTCACTTCAAATAAAGAAACATTGGGAAAAAAAAAGAAAGAGGGAAAAAAATAAAATAACTATATCAAGAACAGAGGACAAACTTATAGTGGGTTATTACAAAAAGCTTTTAATCTCATAAAAATTTGGATCTTTGTCCAATTCATGCATCTCTCAGGAGTCTCAAAATATTAATATTTTTGAAATACTAATGCAACATTTTTACTAATGTTGCATTACTAATGTTACCAAGACTAACGCCCCAGTTTTCTAAAGTTCCCCTAAGTCAGATAACTGGGAAATAATCAAAGAAGACAAGGATTCATGGGCTATGTCTTTTTTTAAGTGTTTATGGAGATATCGTGTTGATATCTGTGGAAATTTCACATTTAAATATTTTAAAATTCTTAAAGCATTGAATAATTTTAGTGCCATCATCATTATGGAATGTTGAAAATACTGAGATATGTTGTTTTTTTTTTTGGCTTCTGAGAAAATCTGAATATTTTTCATGATAAAAGTACAGACATATATTACCTTTGAGTATCCTCAAGTATCCAGTAAAATCCCCTAAGTATAATTGCTTGAAAGTTTTGAAGTTTGTGTTAGAGTAGCTAAATTTACTTTATTTCACAAACAAGAGCTCAAAGAACCGGCACTCTTAGATTTACCTTAAATTAAGGTTGATTATATTTTTCATTATTTAGCTCTATGAAATAGATCGCTTGTATATCCAACAGTTGCTTACTGACCTACTGGCTCTATTTCAAGCCCTAATCCATTTCACTCATGTGCAGATATTTTATACTAACTGTGATTCTGATTGGTAAGTATGAAGAGTACTCTCATTTGATACTGATGCCATGCAGAGTTGAACAGATGAGGTCATCTGACCACAAGCCCAGCAGTCAAGCCTCAAAACCGGTCCCCAGTTTATATATTTGTTGTGAATTAGTTTTTAACTTAAAATCCCAAATATGCCCATGTCTTTCTAGGAACATATAGTTCATTCCACACAGAAATTCAGTAGTTATAATATTGCTGTCTACATCAGTGGTTCATTGGATGGCTTATTGTCCTACTTACTGGTTTACCTCATTATTCTTGCCAAAGATTGCAGACATTCTATAAGCTCAGCTGAAAAAAAAAGAAACACTTTTATTTAACACATGTAACTTTATTTTTCATCTCACACCCTCCAGTCTGAACTTTTACATTTTGCTTTTGTTTCTCCAATTTATACCCAGTTGTTTCATATCTACATTTTATCTTTCTGTCATCTTTAAATACTTAAGAATTTTTTTGAGCAAATCCTATATTATTCTAGATATATGAGAACACTGTAGTGGACAAGAAGTATCTAGAAGAATTTATGGACTTACTTAACAAATGATAACCGTTTTATACAGTTTATCTGCCTTTTTATTTTACTTCTTCAAAATATTTGTCTTTATAAATGTTCCTTTAGGTATATTTGGACACCAATGCCCAGCAAGGATAAAAAGACCTCCACCAGGATAGACACAGGAGATTTTACTTGTTACAACAAGGGGGTTGGCGACATAACAATTTCCATAGCTCTCCTCCCTTTCCTAGTCCCTCAGCACTCCCATAGTCCATGCTATGGTTCACACCACAATCTATGCTGGTATTACACCAGATTTATCTTTTTATTGCATATATGCAATAAAAATATGTGTATGCTGCATTATCCATAAAATAAATTACAAAAAGTCCTAGGTTTTTGAAGAGAAAAGAAATGAGAACAAATTCTTAAGATGAGATTTTGTAATATTGAGATAAAGCTCAATATACCTTTTTTAAAGTTTTTTTTATTATTTATTTCAGTATAATTGACACATGCTACATTAGTTTCAGGTGTACAATATCATGATTTGACAAGTCTATATGTTATGCTATACTCACTGCAAGTGTAGCTACCATTGTCATCACACTATGCTATGATTGCATTTGTTTAATTGCATTTCTATAATTTTTGAGTGACCACCATCTACATCAATAAAACTGAGTCCTAGGGACTCTGAGTTTACAGTTATTTATTTCTTTTCTTTTCTTTCTTTCCTTTCCTTTCCCCTTTTCTTTTCTTTTCTTTTCTTTTCTTTTCTTTTCTTTAAGTGTATTTATTTATTTTGAGAGAGAGACAGAAAGAGAGAGAGAATGAGCATGAGCAGGGAAGGGGAAGAGAGAGAGGGAGAAAAAATATCCCCAGCAGAGTTGTACTGTCAGCACAGACCCCTAAGTGGGGCTCAATATCACAGTATGTGAGATCATGACCTGAGCAGAAATCAAGAATCATATGTTTAACTGACTGAGCCACCCAGGCACCCCTTTCCCAATTTTCATCTTGCTCCATAGGTTAGCAGCATTAGATATGGTTTCCTTCTTCCTTTGCTTGTCTTTGCTTCCATCACATTCCACTCATAATTTTTTGTTCATCTCCACGTGACTTTCATCTTTTTACTTATGTTTCAGTTTCTTCTCATCTAACCAACTCCTGAGGGGGTGGGAATTTTGAATGTTCTGCTTTAGGCTCCCCTCTCACTTGACATTCCCAAGTTATCAATTAAATGCATTTCTTTTCAAAATTGTTTCTTGATTTCCTCCAGATACATATCTGTGTATTTAATATATGTATTTGGATGTTCTTAGATCTCAACTAAGAACAGCATTTTTCACACACACGACTTTCTTTTCAGTGATTTCTTACCTCATTAAAGGGCACCATCATCTCTTGAATTACTCAAGCCAGATAGGACGTAGTTTTGATTCCCTGCCTCACTCACCAAATTAGGACAATTTTAGATGTACATATCTCAAATCCTCCCCAAATCCCTTTCTCCAAAATGCCAAGCCCTGTATCGAAGTTTCACTTCACTTCATTATCACTTCATTTCACTTCATTATCACTGCTAACCTGTCTCACAGGATCCACTCTTGCCAAATAACATATACATTTTTTTCTCTGTAAAGCAGTGTGAATAAATTTTAAAATTCAAATATAATTGTCACATCCTTGATTAGAACATTTTAGAGGCTGTCTCCTTTTCTTTGTATGAAGGGTGATCTTAACAGGTTGTCTGAAAATTCCATGTCTTCCTTTCTTTCCAGTCTCCGATCTCACTGTTTCTTCCTTGTTTCCTATGCTCCAGTTGTGGATTTCTTTCAGTTCCTCACATATCCTGTGGGGTTTTTTTTTCCTGCTTTGTACATTCACCAGTTATTTATTATCTGGAGCACACTTCTTCTCCACTTTCACCTGCCTGTTAACTCCACAGCTCCCGTTTTCATACACATATACTATCTCACTTAAATTCATATGAATTGTGAGGTCAGAGTTGCATGCTTACTTGGAAAGACTCTCTTGACCCCCAGTCTAGCTAAGTGTCTTGGTTATACTCTTCCCTAATATCTTGCTTCACTCCATAATACTTAATGATATGTGTGATATCTCCATTCTTCACTAGATTGTAATTTCCATGAAAACATGGATTAATTATATATAATTTCTTCATGCCTCCTTCTCCAATTTGTATAAAACCTAGTAGACCTCAGTACTCACTGGCTGGAGAAATTAACCTACCACTGAATATTGCAGTTAACAGAAATATAATGAATATTTGGATAAGTTAAGTTCTTGAACTTGAAATACACAGAAAAGTTTTTGAAACATGCCTGAATAACAACACAAAAGAAGGAAGATGGGGTCTGTCTGTGCTCATTTTTCCCTTTCTTAGAAAAATCCAAACAAATAAATAATAGTAAGTTATTTAGGGTGATACTAATACTTATTTTGGTAGATATTTGATCCAGGCTTGGACTAGTTGTCCTTTTGTGGGAATGTAATTACTGTTATGCAGGGTAAAGTAAAAATGTTAAAGGGATAAATATTTCTCAACTACAAATTGAAAGTCAAAACATAATAGTAACCTATCACTGAAAATAAGTATAAGGCTTGAGAATGTTTGTCTTTGCTTTGTAACCTTTTAAAATATAGGATTTCTATTTCAAGTGTGAATAGACAATAACTTAGTTTTCATGCATTGAACTAATTTGAGAAAGATAATAGAATTAGAATTAATAATGGCAGTCAGCAAATTTATACATTTTAAATTGCCAATAACATTTACCTTATTAAAATGTAATTTACACTAGATATTCTCCCAAATAAGATCCTCCCATGATTCTATTACTTTAAATATGATGCAGTTGGGATTTTTCTAAAGTCAAATTAGATCATTTTCATTTTCTCTTTGGAAATAAAGTTCATCAACGTCTTTCTCTTTTCTTACATTCTCTGTTTAGCTGGTGTACAAGTTTCCTATTTATTTTTATAAGAGGGAAAAGAAAAATATATCGAGCGATCTAAGAACCCCAAGCTTCATGGATTAATACAGTAATACTTTCATATTTTCTTTTTCTAAGTCTGTCTTTCCTATGTTGTTATTCTACAAGAGATTTGTCCTTTCTTGCTTGCTTTACAGAGAGCTAAGTTTCCTGTGAAGAGCTCTTCTTTCTTTAAAAAGTACCTCTTGTCTTCAGTTCTTTTGAATAAACCAGTCTCTAGAAAAAGCTATATAATTCCAACTTATTCTGTATCTCTGGTCAGGAAATACATTTGTTCCTATCTTTCAATAATTTCAAAAACTTCAACATTATTGTTGAATTAATGATTCAGCAAAACATCATGCTCTCAACAGCTCATTTTTTATTCAATCAAGAGAATAAAATTAAAGAAACAGTTTGTAAAATCCAGCTCCTAGAGACTTTCTTGTTGTTGTGTTTGTTGTTGTTGTTGAAATTGACATCAAATCACATACATTGAGAAGACTGGTAATTTTATAAAAGATTAAGTCATTTGTCTTTAAAAAATCATGTACCCACCCTACTTTTCACATTTTGCCACATGATAATAAGTGAAAAAAAAAACTTCAACGGCTGTAAATTAAGCACAGTAATTGAAAGTTAAACCTAATGACATGTTCTCAAAGGTATAAAACCTGACATGAAAACATTGCCAGCACATAGTGATTGGCTGAATATGTAGGGTGGCAAAGAATTGGGAATCAAATAGGATTCTAGAGTTTCAAGTAACTATATGCTAGAAATTCTATTTTTAATAATGATAAAGAAGTCAGAAGGAGTTTCTTTTGCATAGGGAGAGACATAGGGAGAGAAAGATTTTTCTTGTTGCCTTTTTTGAGTGTAGTCACTGTATCCCTGGTTTCAGTTTTAGCAAAAATTATAGACATACACATCATGAGTCAGGGTTTGTATTAGAAATCAAGCTACTAGTATGAACAATTACAGACTGTCAGGGCACCTGGGTGGCTTAGTCAGTTAAGTGTCCAACTTTGGCTCAGGTCATGATCTCAAGGCTTGTGAGTTCGAGCTCCGCTTTGAGCTCTGTGCTGACAGCTCAGAACCTGGAGCCTGCTTTGGATTCTGTGTGTGTGTGTCTCTCTCTCTGCCCCTCCGCTGCTCATGCTCTGTCTCTCCCTTTGTCTCAAAATAAATAAATATTAAAAAAAAAAATTACAGACTGTCTACAAGTCATTAGATGACATTCTGGATTCTCTGATCAATATGACTTATGAAACTACTTGTTCTTTTGAATCAACTCTTATATATTATCATTTTTCCTTGTGACTTTACCTTTAACAATCAATTTCTGGAAATGCTTTGAAACTTTTAGTATTAATTAGAACTCAGTTCCCACCCAAGATGGAAGCCATCATAGAATTTTGCAGAAGATTCTGACATTAGGAAAAAAAAGTTGTCTATTTAACAGTGGAAGAATCACTTGAGAGATGGTATCACTGGTATTAAGATACAAAGAAAAAATATTTAAGAGAAGAAATCACATTCTGAATGAATGATTGAACACAAATAAAGAAAGTAAAGGGTAAATACTGAGAGGCAAGGAGAAAATGTCACGCTAAATATAAACTAATATCATAAACCACTTTTAAAAGGAAAACCATACTTTGAAACAGCAGACCTCTGAAGAAAGAGAATTGTCATATTGTTTTAAAAGACCTGAAATGCATTATCACTGAAAGAAATTATAAAATTGTCTTCCCTTGAGTTCTGAGAATGAAGTAGAATAATAAAGTGTCTGAAAGTGTTCAGGAAAGGAGATAGACTAATTGCACTCTCAAGGTCTTTCCCAAACCTATAATTTTATGAATACTTCATTAACTTTAGTCATATTAAATAAAAACTGTCATAAAACAAAAATTCATTTGGTGGTCATAGAAGTTACATTTTTACCCATAGTGTCTTTCTGTTCTGATTTTAGAACAATAGGTAATAACACAGTCACATGGAAAGGTACTATGTGACTAAAATAAATACCTTTAAAATTGACCTCCAATTATTTAACTAAGGTACAAAATTTTACATGAATTCTACTTAACATACAATCTCTGAATTTATTGGAATAGAACATAGGGGAAAAAAGCAATATTACTTTTTTTGGGGGGGGGAGTCCAGAAATAGATTTCTTCTAACAATACTTTAACAAATACTTAATAATGCTTTACAATTAGGAAAAATACTTTCACATATATTTGCATATGCAATTTCATTTAAATGATCTCTAAACCTGCATTTCAAATTAGGAGCCACCAGAGTAAGCTGATGGTAACTTTCCCGCCTTAAAATAGAACAGCTCCATTTTCTTCTGTAGTGTTTTAATTTTGTATTACTCATAAAATTTTATTTGCAAAAGTCCAACTGCATGTAAAAATTTATTGGACATCTCTTCTTTAAAGTGATGTTTGCAATTCCCAAAACAGGTTGAAAAATGCAAATATGTTAGTACACTTGAAACTATGAGAATTGTAAACTCCTTGAATAAAAGCTTTAACATTACGTTGTGTATAAGAGTGCTTTATTTTACATAGCATGTTTTAAGTGCACAAAATTAGCCAAATTAAAAATGTTATATATAGATTATGAAAGTCTGGGCTCAAATAAACAAGTTGTCCTAAACTATTTTTATTTTTTATTAGAATTATCCATGCATAAATTCATATTTGTAAGTTTTCCAAATTAGTGGCTTTGTTTTCCATTTATACTATTTTAAGATTTTAAAGAAATTACAGCAGTTTTATTTGGGAAAAGGTTAATCTTTGATAATAATATTTATAAAGATATACCTATCATCATTAATTTGAAGCATTATAAATATCTAATAAGCTAAGTGAGATGGCTTTAAATAATTAGAGGAAAGAGGCAAACTGTTCCACTTCCTGGTCGATCAATAAGAAATGATCCTGAACAAGAATCAGATGACCTCTGAAAATTTAACATTTTGGAAATTATGCTGATGTTAATAAAGTTAGACAATCTCCATTTAATTTGATTTCATGATAATATTAAGATTGAATATTTGAAAGAGATGCAATTAAGAATTCAATAAAATGCTATAATATTTTGGACCTGAAATATCTTTTTAATATAACCTCTTTTAAAATTCAGATCTCTTAGTTCTCTAATGAAAAGCAATAGTAAAGGTTAAAAATATAATGAAGAATAAAAGATGGGGGAGTAAGAAGAAGCGAGGAATAATTTATAAAGAAAACATTTTTAACCTATAAAATATGTATTTTAAACATATAAATACAACATGCTATTTTGTGTTGTGCTCGAGAGATACATCACTTCATTGGTAGTCATATTTTTATTTACCTATGATCCTCTTTTATAAAAAATCTCATGTCAAAAACAAAGTTAATAGGTTCTTTTTATATTGCTTCATTTGAAAACTTTACAATTACACATCTTTGTATATTCTTTTTTTTTTTTTTTTTTTCAACGTTTATTTATTTTTTGGGACAGAGAGAGACAGAGCATGAACGGGGGAGGGGCAGAGAGAGAGGGAGACACAGAATCGGAAACAGGCTCCAGGCTCTGAGCCATCAGCCCAGAGCCCGACGCGGGGCTCGAACTCACGGACAGCGAGATCGTGACCTGGCTGAAGTCGGACGCTTAACCGACTGCGCCACCCAGGCGCCCCATGTATATTCTTAAGATAATTTAAAGCACTATTAGATAGTAATGGCATTGTTTTCCACCTATGGTATCTGATCCTTTTTCTCTAATGTTTTCATAAATCAAATAACTGAAGATCTACTCCTAACATTCTACATTTGATGACAGAAGAAAATAAAACAATTCCTTTATAATTATGGCCTCTAGGTGGGACTGGACATTGCTTCTCTTCGTGTGATGACTTTCCTTTATTTCCGACATGAGAGAAGTTGATGAAATACAAATGCATCTTGGGGCGCCTGGGTGGCGCAGTCGGTTAAGCGTCCGACTTCAGCCAGGTCACGATCTCGCGGTCCGGGAGTTCGAGCCCCGCGTCAGGCTCTGGGCTGATGGCTCAGAGCCTGGAGCCTGTTTCCGATTCTGTGTCTCCCTCTCTCTCTGCCCCTCCCCCATTCATGCTCTGTCTCTCTCTGTCCCAAAAATAAATAAACGTTGAAAAAAAAATTTTTTTTAAGAAATACAAATGCATCTTTTCCCTTTGTATTTGGGGTTGGCTTTTGCCTATTATTCTACAGAAATATTATAACATAGCAATTTTACATATCTTTATGACATTGATAAAGACGTAAATCTAAAGGATAGCTCTTAGGTTCACTTTCTTCTCTGTTTGAAATTTATAAACATACATTGTTAGGAAAGGAATAGCCCAGTCTTCACTATTCCACAATATAATAAGGAACAATTTTAGGGACGCCTGGGTGGCTCAGTCGGTTAAGCGTCCGACTTCAGCTCAGGTCACGATCTCGCAGTTCGCGAGTTGGAGCCCCGCGTCGGGCTCTGGGCTGATGGCTCAGAGCCTGGAGCCTGCTTCTGATTCTGTGTCTCCCTCTCTCTCTGTCCCTCCCCCATTCACGCTGTGTCTCTCTCTGTCTCAAAAATAAATAAAAACGTTAAAAAAAAACTTTTAATAAGGAACAATTTTGAAGTCCACTTGTTTTACAGTAAAAATAGATTGAAGCAGCATTGCTCAAGAGTTCTCTAGAATAGCTAGGCACGAGTTGGCGTGTATCAATCACACAGCACTGTTTTTGGCACATGGGACACAGCCACATAACTTATTTTCCCCTCTGTTAAGAACATTTTCCCCCTTTCCTTAAGGGACTGGGACACACAAGCTTACTTTGAGTGGGATGAGACAATATTAGTAGAAGCAAATTGGGAAATGCATCATATTCGAGAAAAGGTTGCTTAGCGAGAAAGATATAAATATTAGTATGAATGTGAGGAGGAAGCAACATGAGAGTTCCAAGATGAATGGCTTAAGTTAAAAAACAAAGGGATTCAATCATCATATTTTAGTCATAAAACATAAAGACGACTTGTCAAATTTAGTAAAAAATACAGCTTTATTTAAAAAGCTGTGATGCAGTATTATTTGCATTAAGATAATTTTGAAGAACAATTTTCTATTTTAAATTTATAAATATAAGCTATATTACACTATATAATATATGAATATGGAGTCAATATATACCATAAATTGGTATCTTTAAAAATTGGGGTTTTTTTTTTTTGAGAAAAATAGATGGATATGTAAAAATAGTACAAAGATGGATCAGGTATAACATGCAGAATATGAAAATAAATGATGTAAGCATAATTCTGTTACTTCTTTTCTTCTCTCCTAAATTGGGAACTTAGTTGTGTTAGTTTAGGTATGGGTTTGGTGTTTGGTTGTAGCGTTTTACTAACGTATTAGACAACATACCTAGTTGGCATTTTTGGTCCCCTTTTCCATTTGACTTAGTTTTAGTGCTGGTTTGTAGTTCCTGAAAATACTTCATACATTTCCTATCGCACACAGGTAGATATTACATTCAGTTAATCCATAATCAATACATGGTTTCCTTGGCCGAGATTCTCTTGTTGCTTTGCAGATACTTTGAAAACTTTACTTGGAGAAAAAAAGGAGTGGAGGCCAAATGAGTTAACTAATGTATCACTTTGTATCACTTTTTCTTTCTTTCTTTCTTCTTTCTTTCTTTCTTTCTTTCTTTCTTTCTTTCTTTCTTTCTTATGTATGTCACCGTCCTCACAAACTTGCCAGCCAGATAATGCTAGCCTCAAGCAGGCCTTAGCCGCACAGTGACCGTCTGCTTGTTGCATGCCTGCGTCTCCCATATAAATTCAGAGCCACGTTCACTTACAAAGAATTGATTTCCACCCGAGTGGGCAGAATCAATGGATCAGCTGTTACAGATTTTACTACTTGCACCCTTGGCCAGAGCTGGTGATTTGTGCTTACAATCCATCAGAGCTTTCGTGCCCTTCAGCGCTGCCTGTACCTAAAAAAACAATTGATAGTAATGCAACGCAACACCTTTAAAGCTCTACTTCCGCCATGAACACCACAGCCTCTTTCTCCAGGTATTTTACTTAATTAGAATAATAATATAAGATATTAATATTTTCATATGTTTCTCTTCAAAGATTTGAGACCTAATTATTTCTAGCCTCTCTCTCAAGTTAGTGAAGATGCTAGAGGCACATGGTGATTCTTACGTTTACCTGAGAAAAGGAAAACATATATGACACTGATGTATCCTTTTTTCACCATCACTGCAAATGATCAGTCACATTAAATAAATAGTGAACATGTAGTGTAAGCCAGGGATGGGGAATCAGGCCGTTTTTAGAAGGGAATTTGCCAGTATGTACAAAAATACTTCCTCTTCAAATAACAAATTATAGTGCTGGGTCTTTCCCCCCCAGAAATGTTCAAGTGCAAAATGTACGTTAATGAACATTTATTCCCATAGACTGTAACTAATGATGTATTGAAAATAATCTAAATATTCATTTTGAGGGAGTTACTTAAATAAATTATAGCACATTCATGTAATTAAAAGATTAGGGGCGCCTGGGTGGCTCAGTCTGTTAAGCCTCGGACGCTTGGTGGTTTCGGCTCACGGCGGGATCTCACAGTTGATGAGTTCGAGCCCTGCGTCAGGCTAGGCACCGACAGTGTGGAGCCTGCTGGGGATTCTCTGCCTCACTCTCTCTGCCCCTCCCTCGTTCTCACTGTCTCTGTTTCTCTCAAGACAAATAAAATTAAAAAAAGATTTAGTGATGAAAATAATATTAGAATAATAGATGAAGTACATGCCTATGAACTGACAGGGAAAGATCATTAGATATGAGGTGAAAATTAAGATGCAAGAGTTTGTGTAAAATAATTGCTTTCCAACATATTATTTTCACTTAAAATATAAGATATAAATAAATTCTGTGAGTCATTCTTTTTAAATTTGCTATTTCTTAAGGATCAGGTTAAGTGGTGGTCTGGGTCTGATGTTTGGCAGACATTTATGCTTTACATTGTTTTGTATCATATGATGTTTTATATTTATAATCAGAAAATAATATCAAGATATTTCCGGTTTGGAAGTGAAAGAAATATTTTTAATTGTCATTTGTTGAATGAATATGCCAAAGCTAATTTTTAAAAAGCTCATGATAGTACAAAGAAATGTGTTTATTTACTATAAAATGTGATGATTGTAGTGTTTATTATTTTATTTTATTTTTTAAGAAACTAAGTGAATTTTAAGTTTTTAATAAAGGGTATTTTTATTCTTTTCCTGAAGAATTTTGTTTTGCTCTGTTTAGGTTTTCTTTGGGCACTCAGTTTTGTAACTGATCACATATTTTTCATTGCCAGACATAATCTACTAAATATTGTTTCCTAACTGCAGCAGGTATGTTCAACTGTGTGACATGAGTTATCTGTCAAGACACAAACTTGACTCCAGCTTATCGCCTGTCCTTGTTTTCATTTCCTCTCAGCTTTAACTTATGTTATTGCTTTTTAAAAATACACTTTTACAATAGTTTTAAATCTACTAAAAAATGGCAAATAAAGTTCACAGAATATTATATGAATATGTATATATTTTAGATCCAGTTTATTATTAACATCTTATAAAGAGTATAGAAATTTTGTCAAAATAAATGAACCCTAAATTAGTATATTTAAAAAATTATTTTAATGTTTATTTTATTTTTGAGACAAGAGAGACAGAGTGCATGTGGGGAAGGGGCAAAGAGAGAGGGAGACACAGAATCTGAAGCAGGCTCCAGGCTCTGAGCCATCAGCACAGAGCCCAACACGGGGTTCGAACTCACGAACTGTGAGATCATGACCTGAGCCAAAGTCAGACGCTCAACTGACTGAGCCACCCAGATGCCCCAGTACATCTTTTATGTAAAGTCTGTTCTTTATTCAGATTTTCTATATTTTCCTTTTTCTTTTCTCTTTTTTCTTACATTTTAACTAAAGTCCTATTACTATTCTAACATACCAGCCATGATATTATATTGCATTTAGTCATCATGTGTCCTTAGACTCCTCTTGGCTATCATAGTTTATCAGACTTCCTTGTTTTTAATGAAATTGACAGTTTGGGGAGTACTGGTCAGATATGTTATGGAACACCTCTTTATTGGGATTTGTCTAATGATTTTTCTAATAATTAAATGGGGGTCGTATATATCAATATGGACTTGTGAATATTTTATAATTTGATGTATATTCCAAAACTACTTATCATGTCTTTAGATAGTGAAAATGCATTTGGTAATATTACTAAATATGCAGAGATAAGAATCTCTTGAATTTTGTCCATTAAGAGACACTGAATATTTAGTTAACAAAGGCACATATGCATATGTATATGTGTACATGTATGTTTCTAGATATATTTCTGTAGAAACACTGAAATAATAGTTTTGATGAATTGCTGGAGGTTAAGTGTGGGCTGGCATGAAAACAAGAAACTCATAGGGGCCCGCATTCTTGGATAGGGTGCTCAGAAATGAATAAAAGGATAGGGGTGCCTGGGTGGCTCAGTCAGTTAGGTGTCCAACTCTGATTTCAGCTCAGGTCATGATCCATAGTTTGTGAACTTGAGCCATCCATTGGGCTCTGCCCTGATGGGGTAGAGCCTGTTTGGGATTCTCTCTCTCTCCCTCTGTCTCTGCCCCTCCCCAACTCTAAATAAATAAATAAATAAATAAATAAATAAACAAACAAACTCAAATTAAAAAAAAAGAAAAGAAAAGAATAAACCACTGACTGGGGAAAAATATTTGCAAAATACAGATCTGATGAAGGGTTTGTATCCAAGATATATGAAAAACTCTTAAAGCTAAACAATAGGAAAACAACAGAACTAAAAGACTAGCAAAATTTCTGAACTAACACCTCACCAAGATATAGACTGAAAATAAACATATAAAAATATGATCAACATAAGTTGCCTCCAAGGAATTGAAAATTAAAACAAAAACGAGAGATCATTACATGTGGGTTTGACTTTTGGCTTTGTCAAACAAAGCTGAGGATAGCAGAAAGGATTATTCAAGGGCTCTTGAGTGGCTCAGTAGGTTGAGCGCCCAACTTCTGCTCAGATCATGATCTCACAGCTCATGAGTTTGAGCCCGTGTCAGTCTCTGTGCTGAAAGCTCAGAGCCTGGAGCCTGCTTTGGATTCTGTGCCTCCCTCTCTCTCTGCCCCAACCCACTCGCATTCTGTCTCTGTCTCTCTCAAAAATAAATAAACATTAAAAAAAAATAAAAAAAAGAAGGATTACTCAAGATTCCATGTAAGTCAAGAGAGGTGAGAGAAGCTAAGGGAAGTCTCCCGGAACTGTTCTGAAGCTCCTGTATTTATTAATCACACATTTAGGGAAACATTGTGCAATATGTCAGTGGGCTAGATGCCAGTAAGTACATATAGAAAGCATGCAGAAAAACAAGTTAAGGCATTCCCAAGACTACAAAAGAGCAGATGCAGAAAGCAGGGTGGAAAACAAGATAAGATATTTCATAGATAACATGGACTAAGGAATTCACGAGCACAGGCAGGACCCAACCCCTAGATGCATATTAAGTAGTTGCCCTCTGTTTTCTGCAAGGCCATAAAGCAGTGTTCTGCTTTGCAGTTCATTCCCACAATTGATTCCCAAATTGATTTCCCACAATTACAAACCTATTAAAATGGTTAAAATCAAATAATAATGAAAAAAACTAACAATAAGAATGCTGGCTAGGCTATAGAGAAACAGGAATATTTATTCATTGCTGCTGAGAACACAAAATGGTACAGCCTTTTAGAAGACAGTTTGGCAGTTTCTTACAAAACTTTTAAACATAGTCTCATAATACAATCCAGCAATTGTGTGTCTAAGTGTTCACCTAACTGATTGAGAGTTTATGTTAATAAAACACCTGTACATCACTATTTATAACACCTCATTTAAACTTACCCCAAACTGGAAATAACAAATATATCCTTCATAAGGTGAATGGATAAACAAACTGTGGTACATGCATACATAGATAATGAGCTAGCAAACATGAAAAGACATGGGCGAATCTTAAATACATATTGCTAAGTGAAAGAAACCAATTTGAAAAGGCTATATACTTTGTGATTCCAATTATATGACATTCTGGAAAAGGTAACACTATAGAGACAGTTAAAAGATCAGTGGTTGCCAAGGATTTGGGGGAAGAAGAAAAGGGTTGGATAGATAAGTCACAGGGGATTTCTTTAGATGTTTGAAAGAATTCTGTATAATACTGTAATTGTGAAAATATGAAATAATGCAGTTTTAAAATTCATAATCCTTTATAGCACAAAGGATAAACCTAAATGTACAAAAATTTTAAAAAGTAGGAGGTCAAGAGATCCCAAAATGAAATGCACAATGTGTAAATAAGTATATCAGACAGAATATATAAAAATCAAGTTCACTGATCTTTGGCAATCTGGAAGATTAAAAGTTTAATTATACAAGCATTACATTCAATTTCATAAAAGGGTTTCCCATAGATGTACTGGTTAACAATCCTGGGATACCAATTTCTGAATGTTTTTGCCCCCTCAAAATTCATGTTGAAATTTAACCCCCTCAGATGATGGTATTTGGAACTAGGGCCTTTGGAAATTGATTAGATTATGAGAGTAGATTCCTCATGAATGGGACCAATGGCTTAAAAAGAGGCTACATACAAAGAGATTCCCAGCCCTTTCAATGCTGGCACCTTGACCTTGGACCTTCTAGCTTCTGGTACTGTGAGAAACAAATTTCTGTTGTTTATAAACTACTCGCTCTGTCGTATTTTGTTGTAGCAGCCTGAATGGATTAAAGACATCACTATATATTAACACAGGAGTTTAACGATTAATTAAATGTATGATGGATGGTGGGAGCAATGTTTCTCATAGTTGGGTGGGAGATGACAGACGAGCAAGGGGACAAAGGCTAGAAAAAAGGTTGCAGCAATGAATCAGAATTGGATATGCCATTATTAACCCATGTTTACATTAATGTAGATACAGAAGGTCATGTATAGACACAGTTATAGGTTCATTTGTATACTGGGTTGATATACACATACATATTTACTTGATATCAGCTGACAGGGCCTGGAAGCAATGATACCCCAGTAGCAGTAAACAACCTAGCACACCCTAGTACATTCTCTAACCACAGCAACAAAAAACAAAAATACAAGGCTCCATGGAGACATGGCTGACTCTATGATTAGGGAAGGAAAGATACAAAGCATTTCGGAGCATCTTGTAGAAACCAAAAGTAAGTAAGTGCTTAAATACACATGTAGAGCAAACTTTTCTGTATGTAAAGCAAGTATAAATGACAAGATCTGAACCAGGATAACTATTCTGAGAGTAATGTAAAGAGAACTGATATGGAAACATTAAAGAAATAGACTCAAAGTGACTTAAACGTGAGGAGTAAGAGGACGGGATGTTCTAAAACTGCTATGCTCCATCTCAAACTTCCATGGATGCTAAAGGATGCTATGATCTTCTTACTACTTAAAAGCTAAATTCTTTTATTAATCTTTCTATATCTTTCTTTAAGTAATACTTTCAACCTCTCCTTCACTGACATCTTCACTATATCTTTGCTATATCCCTCCAAAGTCTGATGCTGCTACAGTATGTTTCATAGTAAATGAGAACTTTCGCCTAGGAGGAAGCAGCAGGAGACTAAGAAGCAGGGTGAGGGGGAGTACATCACAGGACTACAAAACGTTTAGCATGGCTGGAGTTTAGAAAGTAAAAGAAACATTGGCTTTGGAAGCAGCTAGAAAATTAGACAAGAGGGGCGCCTGGGTGGTTCAGTTGGATGAGAGGCTGACTTCAGCTCAGATCAGGATCTCGCAGTTCACAAGTTCAAGCCCCATATGGTGCTCTGTGCTGACAGCTCAGAGCCTGGAGCCTGCTTCAGAGTCTGTGTCTCCCTCTCTCTCTGCTCCCCACCCCCTGCTCATACTCTGTCTCTTTCTCTCTCAAAAATAAATAAACATTAAACAAAATTTTAAGGAAAATTAGATGACAAATGATTGGATGTTAATCATCACCTGACTGGATGTTAATACTATTTACGGTGATAAGGAAAACCAAAGGAGTCACTAGTTTTAACTGTTGGCGGGATACATTTCTGTAATTGTAGACTGGCTCATTTAAGATGTTTGTGAAAACCCCAAAAGAACAAATACAGTAAAAAGTTGGATATTTAGGTCTATAGTTCAGGGGAAAAAATAACAAAATGCGATTTTTATGATGTTATGTTTGAAAATCATCATTTAGCCATAATATTGAAGCTAGGATTTAGCTACTCCACATACATTTTCTCAGTTCCCTCCATGATCTTCTCTATTGTATCCTAAGCAGATATTCTGTGGATTAGCCATAGTAAGATGTGAATTAAGATGAATAGATATTACAATCCACAGATTATAAAATATAAACTAAATTTCTGAATAATGGCATCAGTTACTCACTGTAACATAGTAGGAAGCTGCAAAGTTAAAGGTAGAAATTCTCTTGAGCTTGATTTTTCCTCTTCATTAGTATTAGTGCTCCTTAATTAGTATCCCTTAGTTATACTTCTAAGAGTGCATCTCATCTTCAACATTTTCCTAAGATACCTATGGCTCCTGGTAGAGTACCATTGCTTTCACTTCACCAGGCCCTTTGTTTTAATTTTAACACTGATCGCTGCAAAATGCGTATAAAGTTGTGAATGAATTTTCTCTTCTAATGTGCCTCGAGTAAGCAAACACCAATAATACATATTTTTCAAAATCCTTATGAAGCATGAAAAACGCTTAACAAATGTCCATTTGAGAATTAATGAACAACAATCTAAAGTACATGTTTCTTAAACTTTTTTTTTTTAACATTTATTTATTTATTTTTTTTTGAGACAGAGAGAGACAGAGCATGAACGGGGGAGGGGCAGAGAGAGAGGGAGACACAGAATCGGAAACAGGCTCCAGGCTCTGAGCCATCAGCCCAGAGCCCGACGCGGGGCTCGAACTCACGGACCGCGAGATCGTGACCTGGCTGAAGTTGGACGCTTAACTGACTGCGCCACCCAGGCGCCCCTAAAGTACATGTTTCTAATACACATGTAATTACAAACTTTTAGGCCAAATACCAGATACTTTGCAGGTGCTTAACAATTTTATTTGCGGAACAAATAAAGAAGCAAAATAAATCAACTTTTGTAGGGAACTAGAGTTTTGGTGTGCTTTTACTAATGCTTATGTATTCCATATAACCAATTGATCTCCTTTAATTGTGAACAAGATGAATCTGGCCAGAAAAGTGGAAAGACGGTGAATAAAAGCCCTTTCTTGTCTCCTGTATGACTTTCTTGTCTCCTTTTCCATTCTAATGAATTTAAAAACTTGTTAGTAACAAAGAGTAGAAAACGACCTGAAAATTACTAGGCAACTTCCGATTTAGAAAATATTTAGATAGGCTGATGATAATTTACTCCCTGGGAAGGTTTTAAGCACTTTGGAAAAGAATTAACTTTTATAAAGATGGAGGTAATCATTGCTTAGTAAATAATTGCTGATGTGCAATTAATCACCAGTTCCTTTTGTGAAAGCAAAAGAATTTTGAATGTTCACTGTGGAGTTCTATTTTTATAATTATTCTTATTACATTTCTAATTTAATAAACTTCACTAGCACATTTCACAACATGATAAATATTTTTCTATAATTTCTGATAACTGGTATCTGCACCTTTTCAGTTATTATTTAAAAACATTTTTATCATGATTGCTTTCCTATAGTTTCACTACTTTGATTTTTGGAGTGTTATTTCCTTTTTAGTGAACGTGGAATAACAATAATAAAGTAACCCTAAAAAATTCTACCTGAATTTTGGGAGCTCAGTCTCTACTTCCTGCCAGCTCAAAACTCAAATAATAACTTGACTTTTAATATATTATTCACTTGTAGGGTCAATAAAGCCTTCGTAGTTTTGCAATTTGTTCTTACATATAAAATACAACAGAATGGAAAGTTAGTCTATTGTGTGATGTTTATGAATTTATATATATTTTGTTTGAAACCTATTTGCGTTTTCCCACTTTACCATCACCTAAACATCTGACCTCAATGTCCCTACTTGCTTGCTCTTCACTTTTTCTCATCTTTATTTCTCATCTCCAGTACCTGGGTTGCTTTGCCCCACCTGAAGGTTTAGTTATGTAACAACCTCATGATTACATTAGTAACAGATTAAGCATCCATATTGTGGTGTCCCATTTTGTATCATTGCAGTTGGAGGATAAGAACTTAATATATTTTAAGGGGTTAAGAACCATATAAAGTATCACTTAACAAACATGGTCATAAAGTGAAGATAAATTCACATCCCAGCTTTGCGATTTATTTCCTACCAGATCCCCAACAAATTTTTACATAACTGATCTTCCTTTTTAAATCAGTAATATAATGATTAGACTATTGGCTATTAGCTTAAATAAGACAATGTATAAATAACATGGTGCCCATAAAATATTAGTAATAAAGAAGTGTTTCTATAATTATGACTTTGTCATTATTGTTTCATTTCTTTTTGTCTTATAGACAATTTCATCCCTTAATTTCATCTCTATTTAAAATATGAATACCTCAGAAAAGTTATTGATGCAAATATTTTCCTTTAGCTTAATGACTGAGCACAAACACCCTGAGTTTATGGAAAAGAAGTACAATTTAACAAATGGTAATTTGTAATCCCTTCTTAATTGGTGTTGAGAGGTCCACAATATATATATTTTTTTTAATCATCACATCATGAGAATCATCGAGACAGACAGCGTGGAATACTATCTATTCCTATCTACAATTTTACCTCAAAATATGAGGTATTTGAGCTTAAATAGGGCAGATTATTTTTGTGATTTATAAACTGAAGTAAGAAGTTCAAGTCAGTTGAGTAGAATAAATACAACATTGAGAAACACATATTTAATGTTTTTTTTTAAAAGGAGAGAAATGATTGCTTTTCTTATGAAAGTGTTGCCACCGGCTGATCATTTTGAGGAGGGGAAGTGGTAAGTGACACAGACAGATGATCTTGGACCTGTGACTATTTACCTCTCCTAGTTAATCAAACTTTATATTGTTCTGTCTAAATATTTAAATAAGAAGACATCTAGTCATTCATTTAATACACAAGCTATAATGGTTAACATGTGTTGAGATTTTGAAAGATAAGCCCACACATGTAATTAGTGCCAAAGTATAAGCCATTATTTGAGCATAGGTCTGTTTTACTTATAGCTCATATAAACTATAATGCCTCTGACAAAACTCTATTATCTCTCATAAATTTATTTCTGCTGATATTCTAGTCTTTGTTCAGAATTTTCCTCTTAGACACATGAAAGAAAAAGAATTAGGAAGAATAAGTAGCTATCAATAAAGGACAAGAAAGAAGGAAAGTTAATATTGGACAGCAAAATAAACAAAAGGAGAAATTGAAAAAAAATTGTGTACTATATAGCTGAGCAAATATATGGGCTGTGTGTGTGTGTGTGCACGCACATGCAAATATTTTTGAACTTCTCTGTTGTGAAGCTTTAAAATATATAATTATTTCTGCTACGTTCATGAATGTGACTGAACCAAAGGTTCAACATTGACATTCCATTTGGATCACAAGGGGAAGGGCATCTCAAAGACAAAAGCCCATCAGAGAATACAAATTGCTTCTAAATCTTCAAAGTTCAAGTGTAATAACCGTTTGCAAGAGTAGTTTAGGGGATATCAACTGCCATTGAGATTGCATTCACTTAAAGAGGACATCAAAGGAAACCAGAGTTCTCGCCACATCATGATTTATGGATTTGGCTTGAACACTTGTAATTACTTCCCTAGCACTAGAGGATGAGTATAGATGCAGGAGCTCCACCAGGCTGGAATTCCTGGGAATAAGAGCAGTTGATTCTCTTTTGCTGACAGATTCTCAAAGGCATTATAATAGCAAATAGGTCAAAATGTTATTTTATGCTTCAGACTGATATGGAAAAAACTGTTCCAGAAGGCAACTGCTTTTTTTTTTTTTAATTTTTTTAACGTTTATTTATTTTTGAGACAGAGAGAGACAGAGCATGAACGGGGGAGGGTCAGAGAGAGGGAGACACAGAATCTGAAACAGGCTCCAGGCTCCGAGCTGTCAGCACAGAGCCCGACATGGGGCTTGAACTCATGGACCATGAGATCATGACCTGAGCCGAAGTCGGCCGCCCAACCGACTGAGCCACCCAGGCGCCCCAAAGAGGCAACTGCTTTTTTAGCAAATTATTATCCTTTCAAAATCTTTTTGATAAAATATTTTTAAAAATATATTAATGATATACATGATTTTACTGAGAATTTTTACCTGAACAAAGTAGCTAATTATATCTAAGTAAAGCAAATTAATGTAACAATTACAGAGGTGTATAAAATATTCATAAGACTATGGAATATTTCCCCCTTTTTAACAATTTTATGTATATATGTATGTATGTATTTTGAGAGAAACACACACACACAGCATGAATGGGGGAGGGGCAGAGAGAGAGGGAGAGAGGGAGAGAGTGAGGGAGAAGCAGACATTCCCAAACTGGCCCCGCACTGCACAGAGTCCAATGCAGGGCTTGAACCTACGAACTGTGAGATCATGACCCAAGCTGAAATTAAGAGTCTGGCGCTTAACTCAGTGAGCCACCCAGGCACCGCTGGAATATTTCCCCTTTAAGTAAAAGCAGTAATCATTATTTTTTTTCTACCCATGATATCTACAGATGCAAATATTAAGAAATATCATCTTGAGAGGAGGGGAAGATGGCGGCGTAGGAGGACGCTGGGCTCACCGCGATTCCTGCTGATCACTTAGATTCCACCTACACCTGCCTAAATAACCCAGAAAACCGCCAGAGGATTAGCAGAACGGAGTCGCCAGAGCCAAGCACAGACGAGAGGCCCACGGAAGAGGGTAGGAAGGGCGGAGAGGCGGTGCGCGCTCCACGGACTGGTGGGAGGGAGCTGGGGCGGAGGGGCGGCTCGCCGGCCAAGCAGAGTCCCCGAGTCTGGCTGGCAAAAGCGGAGGGGCCTGATGGACTGTGTTGCGACAGCAAGCTCGACTTAGCATCTGGGAGGTCATAAGTTAACAGCTCTGCTCGGAAAGTGGGAAGGCTGGAAGACAAAGGGAGGGAGAGCTGCTGAGCCCCCTGACAACAGAGCTCAGTTTGGTGGGGAACAAAGGCGCTCGCCAGCGCCATCTCCCCCGCCCATCCCCCAAACAAAATCCCAAAGAGAACCAGTTCCTGCCGGGGAAATTGCTCGCTCCATGCAAACACCCAACTCTGTGCTTCTGCAGAGCCAAACCTCCGGCAGCAGATCTGACTCCCTCCCGCTGCCACAGGGTCCCTCCTGAAGTGGATCACCTAAGGAGAAGCGAGCTAAGCCCGCCCCGCCTGCCCCCGTGCACCTTGCCTACCCACCCCAGCTAATACGCCAGATCCCCAGCATCACAAGCCTGGCAGGGTGCAAGTAGCCCAGACGGGCCACGCCACCACACAATGAATCCCGCCCCTAGGAGAGGGGAAGAGAAGGCACACACCAGTCTGACTGTGGCCCCAGCGGTGGGCTGGGGGCAGACATCAGGTCGGACTGCGGCCCCGCCCACCAACTCCAGTTATACACCACAGCACAGGGGAAGTGCCCTCCAGGTCCTCACCACACCAGGGACTATCCAAAATGACCAAGCGGAAGAATTCCCCTCAGAAGAATCTCCAGGAAATAACAACAGCTAATGAGCTGATCAAAAAGGATTTAAATAATATAACAGAAAGTGAATTTAGAATAATAGTCATAAAATTAATCGCTGGGCTTGAAAACAGTATACAGGACAGCAGAGAATCTCTTGCTACAGAGATCAAGGGACTAAGGAACAGTCACGAGGAGCTGAAAAACGCTTTAAATGAAATGCAAAACAAAATGGAAACCACCACGGCTCGGATTGAAGAGGCAGAGGAGAGAATAGGTGAGCTAGAAGATAAAGTTATGGAAAAAGAGGAAGCTGAGAAAAAGAGAGATAAAAAAATCCAGGAGTATGAGGGGAAAATTAGAGAACTAAGTGATACACTAAAAAGAAATAATATACGCATAATTGGTATCCCAGAGGAGGAAGAGAGAGGGAAAGGTGCTGAAGGGGTACTTGAAGAAATAATAGCTGAGAACTTCCCTGAACTGGGGAAGGAAAAAGGCATTGAAATCCAAGAGGCACAGAGAACTCCCTTCAGACGTAACTTGAATCGATCTTCTGCATGACATATCATAGTCAAACTAGCAAAATACAAGGATAAAGAGAAAATTCTGAAAGCAGCAAGGGGTAAACGTGCCCTCACATATAAAGGGAGACCTATAAGACTCGTGACTGATCTCTCTTTTGAAACTTGGCAGGCCAGAAAGAATTGGCACGAGATTTTCAGGGTGCTAGACAGAAAAAATATGCAGCCGAGAATCCTTTATCCAGCAAGTCTGTCATTTAGAATAGAAGGAGAGATAAAGGTCTTCCCAAACAAACAAAAACTGAAGGAATTTGTCACCACTAAACCAGCCCTACAAGAGATCCTAAGGGGGACCCTGTGAGACAAAGTCCCAGAGACATCACTACAAGCATAAAACATACAGACATCACAATGACTCTAAACCTGTATCTTTCTATAATAACACTGAATGTAAATGGACTAAATGCGCCAACCAAAAGACATAGGGTATCAGAATGGATAAAAAAACAAGACCCATCTATTTGCTGTCTACAAGAGACTCATTTTAGACCTGAGGACACCTTTAGATTGAGAGTGAGGGGATGGAGAACTATTTATCATGCGACTGGAAGCCAAAAGAAAGCTGGAGTAGCCATACTTATATCAGACAAACTAGACTTTAAATTAAAGGCTGTAACAAGAGATGAAGAAGGACATTATATAATAATTACGGGGTCTATCCATCAGGAAGAGCTAACAATTATAAATGTCTATGCGCCGAATACCGGACCCCCAAATATATAAAACAATTACTCACAAACATAAGCAACCTTATTGACAAGAATGTGGTAATTGCAGGGGACTTTAACACCCCACTTACAGAAATGGATAGATCATCTAGACACACGGTCAATAAAGAAACAAGGGCCCTGAATGAGACATTGGATCAGATGGACTTGACAGATATATTTAGAACTCTGCATCCCAAAGCAACAGAATATACTTTCTTCTCGAGTGCACATGGAACATTCTCCAAGATAGATCATATACTGGGTCACAAAACAGCCCTTCATAAGTTTACAAGAATTGAAATTATACCATGCATACTTTCAGACCACAATGCTATGAAGCTTGAAATCAACCACGGAAAAAAGTCTGGAAAACCTCCAAAAGCATGGAGGTTAAAGAACACCCTACTAACGAATGAGTGGGTCAACCAGACAATTAGAGAAGAAATTTAAAAATATATGGAAACAAACGAAAATGAAAATACAACATCCAAACGCTTTGGGACGCAGCAAAGGCAGTCCTGAGAGGAAAATACATTGCCATCCAGGCCTATCTCAAGAAACAAGAAAAATCCCAAATACAAAATCTAACAGCACACCTAAAGGAACTAGAAGCAGAACAGCAAAGGCAGCCTAAACCCAGCCGAGGAAGAGAAATAATAAAGATCAGAGCAGAAATAAACAATATAGAATCTAAAAAAACTGTAGAGCAGATCAAGGAAACCAAGAGTTGGTTTTTTGAAAAAATAAACAAAATTGACAAACCTCTAGCCAGGCTTCTCAAAAAGAAAAGGGAGATGACCCAAATAGATAAAATCATGAATGAAAATGGAATTATTACAACCAATCCCTCAGAGATACAAACAATTATCAGGGAATACTATGAAAAATTATATGCCAACAAATTGGACAACCTGGAAGAAATGGACAAATTCCTGAACACCCACACTCTTCCAAAACTCAATCAGGAGGAAATAGAAAGCTTGAACAGACCCATAACCAGCGAAGAAATTGAATCGGTTATCAAAAATCTCCCAACAAATAAGAGTCCAGGACCAGATGGCTTCCCAGGGGAGTTCTACCAGACGTTTAAAGCAGAGATAATACCTATCCTTCTCAAGCTATTCCAAGAAATAGAAAGGGAAGGAAAACTTCCAGACTCATTCTATGAAGCCAGTATTACTTTGATTCCTAAACCAGACAGAGACCCAGCAAAAAAAGAGAACTACCGGCCAATATCCCTGATGAATATGGATGCAAAAATTCTCAATAAGATACTAGCAAATCGAATTCAACGGCATATAAAAAGAATGATTCACCATGATCAAGTGGGATTCATTCCTGGGATGCAGGGCTGGTTCAACATTCGCAAATCAATCAACGTGATAGATCACATTAACAAAAAAAAAGAGAAGAACCATATGATCCTGTCAATCGATGCAGAAAAGGCCTTCGACAAAATCCAGCACCCTTTCTTAATAAAAACCCTTGAGAAGTCGGGATAGAAGGAACATACTTAAAGATCATAAAAGCCATTTATGAAAAGCCCACAGCCAACATCATCCTCAACGGGGAAAAACTGAGAGCTTTTTCCCTGAGATCAGGAACACAACAGGGATGCCCACTCTCACCGCTGTTGTTTAACATAGTGCTGGAAGTTCTAGCATCAGCAATCAGACAACAAAAGGAAATCAAAGGCATCAAAATTGGCAAAGATGAAGTCAAGCTTTCGCTTTTTGCAGATGACATATTATACATGGAGAATCCGATAGACTCCACCAAAAGTCTGCTAGAACTGATACATGAATTCAGCAAAGTTGCAGGATACAAAATCAATGTACAGAAATCAGTTGCATTCTTATACACTAACAATGAAGGAACAGAAAGACAAATAAAGAAACTGATCCCATTCACAATTGCACCAAGAAGCATAAAATACCTAGGAATAAATCTAACCAAAGATGTAAAGGATCTGTATGCTGAAAATTATAGAAAGCTTATGAAGGAAATTGAAGAAGATTTAAAGAAATGGAAAGACATTCCCTGCTCATGGATTGGAAAAATAAATATTGTCAAAATGTCAATACTACCCAAAGCTATCTACACATTCAATGCAATCCCAATCAAAATTGCACCAGCATTCTTCTCGAAACTAGAACAAGCAATCCTAAAATTCATACGGAACCACAAAAGGCCCCGAATAGCCAAAGGAATTTTGAAGAAGAAGACCAAAGCAGGAGGCATCACAATCCCAGACTTTAGCCTCTACTACAAAGCTGTCATCATCAAGACAGCATGGTATTGGCACAAAAACAGACACATAGACCAATGGAATAGAATAGAAACCCCAGAACTAGACCCACAAACGTATGGCCAACTCATCTTTGACAAAGCAGGAAAGAACATCCAATGGAAAAAAGACAGCCTCTTTAACAAATGGTGCTGGGAGAACTGGACAGCAACATGCAGAAGGTTGAAACTAGACCACTTTCTCACACCATTCACAAAAATAAACTCAAAATGGATAAAGGACCTAAATGTGAGACAGGAAACCATCAAAACCTTAGAGGAGAAAGCAGGAAAAGACCTCTCTGACCTCAGCCGTAGCAATCTCTTACTCGACACATCCCCAAAGGCAAGGGAATTAAAAGCAAAAGTGAATTCCTGGGACCTTATGAAGATAAAAAGCTTCTGCACAGCAAAGGAAACAACCAACAAAACTAAAAGGCAACCAACGGAATGGGAAAAGATATTTGCAAATGACATATCGGACAAAGGGCTAGTATCTAAAATCTATAAAGAGCTCAAACTCCACACCTGAAAAACAAATAACCCAGTGAAGAAATGGGCAGAAAACATGAATAGACACTTCTCTAAAGAAGACATCCGGATTGCCAAAGGGCACATGAACAGATGTTCAGTGTCGCTCCTTATCAGGGAAATACAAATCAAAACCACACCCAGGTATCACCTCACGCCAGTCAGAGTGGCCCAAATGAACAAATCAGGAGACTATAGATGCTGGAGAGGATGTGGAGAAACGGGAACCCTCTTGCACTGTTGGTGGGAATGCAAATTGGTGCAGCCACTCTGGAAAGCAGTGTGGAGGTTCCTCAGAAAATTAAAAATAGACCTACCCTATGACCCAGCAATAGCACTGCTAGGAATTTATCCAAGGTATACAGGAGTACTGATGCATAGGGCCACTTGTACCCCAATATTCATAGCAGCACTCTCAACAATAGCCAAATTATGGAAAGAGCCTAAATGTCCACCAACTGATGAATGGATAAAGAAATTGTGGTTTATATACACAATGGAATATTATGTGGCAATGAGAAAAAATGAAATATGGCCTTTTGTAGCATCGTGGATGGTACTGGAGAGTGTGATGCTAAGTGAAATAAGCCATACAGAGAAAGACAGATACCATATGGTTTCACTCTGGATTGACTACAATTGTTCATGAGGCATCTTTCAGGATGATGAAATGTTCCAATATCAGATTGTGGTGATAGTGGAAAATACACACTGAATTGAAACACATACCCAATTTATGAGATGTATGTTATACCGCAACAAAATTGTTTAAAAAACCCCAAAAATCATAGGGGTGGGCTGCCTGGGTGACTCAATTGGTCAAGTATCAGGCTCTTGATGTCTGATCAGGTCATGATCTCATGGTTCATGAGTTCCAGCCCTGCATTGGGGTATGTGTTGACAGTGTAGATCCTGCTTGGGACTCTCTCTCTCTCTCTCTCTCTCTCTCTCTCTCAATCTGCCCCCCCCTGAAAAATAAATAAATAAACATTTAAAAATAAGAAAGTAAATCATAAAGGGTTCAACATTTTAGGGGCTATTTTTTTTAATCCTGTGATGTAGAATACCCACCATAAGCCAGATTTAAAAATTCAAAGGCAGTAAATAAAAGGATTGATGGATTTGGTTACTTTAAATAAAATCGCACTTACAAGGAACACCTTAAACTAAGATATCAGTTAAATGATAGGCAAGTGCAACAAATTCCAGCTCATATAAGAGCCAGTGAGGTTGGTGTACGGGGACCAAGCAGACACGAGTCAGGATGCGTGATGGGTTAAGCGATAGCAAGGAGCTCTCAGGTGTGGGTGGCGCAGACATCCAGGTGAGAGATGGTGATGATCTATGCCACTTTGGTAAGCACAGGGTCAGCCAAAAGCAAATGAGTTAACATTACCTAGTTATGTGCATGGGACCTGAAAAAAACTTAAAAAAGAAAGGATACATCATATAATTGCAGTTTGAACAAATTGGTCTATTTTGGTTCTGATTACTGGGATTAAGAGAAGAGATTTGGGGCGGAAGAAAAATTATTCCGCTTTTGTTCTGTCATCTGGCAACATCTGCGAGTGTTACAAACGTGCTTATCCCTTCTCTGCCGCGCTTGTTGACTCTTTAAATCTGTTGTACTCAGTCTTCTCTAAGCCTAGGAACCTAATTCCTCACTTTCCTATATCCATGTCCTCTGATCATAACATTTCAAATTTATTAGAAACGGTGGTCTCACTTTTTACCAAATCTCACTTAGTTAACATTGAAGTTAAAATATGCCTTTCTTTGATATCACTATTCTGTTTATTTTCTAGATGTCCTTAGATCAACGTTGACCAACATTCAGGTATTTACTGCACCCCACAGCATGTGCTGCTTTATGCAAAGGTTCACGACTCAAGAACCTCAAAATCTAGCAAGTAAAATCCATCAGACAAATAAATACAAGGAGTAAAAAATTACTGTTGATGCAATAGATATGCTGCAATTAGTGCAGGGAAACACCCACGCAACAAACAACAAACAAGAAAACAAGTTTTCCATTCAATAGAAAAAATGTCTCCCCCCAAAGATGAGAACATTATTGACTTTTTAAAATTTTCATTCACCATAATGATCTTTTAAAGATGTTCATTTAGGTCTCATAACTGCCTAAAATCCCTTGCAACTTCTGGTGTACATAGAATAAAGCAAATTTCTTACATTAAATTACAAAGTCCTATATAAGATTTGAACCTGCCAACCCTTTCACCTTCATTTCTTTTTTATTAATTTAAATGTTTATTTATTTGTTTTTTTTGAGAGGGGGCGAGGGGTAGAGAGAAGGAGACAGAGAATCCCAAGTAGGCTCAGCACTGTCCGCCCAGAGACTGAAGTGGGGTTCGATCTCATGAACCGTGAGGTCATGACTTGAGCCAAAATCAAGAGTCAGATGGTTAACCTACTAAGCCACCCAGGGGCCCCTCAACTTCATTTCTTCACACTATTTCTCTAGAGTTTTACATTAAGCATATTCATGAACCTATTTTCCTCTGTCTTGGAAATTTCACCTAGAGAATTATTTCATAGAAATAAAGATCAGTAATAAGGACATAGAAATGTTTAATATTGAAATATTTGCTGAATTGAAGTGATAGAAGCAACCTTAGTGTCCATCTATAGTGGACTTGTTAATTACGTTATATTTATATTATGCTATTATGAATTATATCTATATGCAATGAAAACTTCAAATTGAAGTTCAATTGTATAAGAAATTGATTTGAAAATAAACATCAACAGCCAAACAACAAAATCATTAAAGAAAACTATATAAGTTTCTGTAAAGATAAAAAAAGAATTGCTAGGCTACACATTGAGTTCCTATCATTGGCTGTATGACTCAGAGTGGAATTGTGTAGTAAGAAGATGATACTTCTTATATATTTATATTTTGATTGAAGCGTGTTTTGGTTTTTTACTTAATTTGGAGAATAATCTAGTAAAAGAGAAAAAATTACCTATTTCTCTATTATTGTTTCTACATTTCAGTTTAACACTACTAGAAAGAAAAGAATACTAATAGCTTTAAATAGAGACACATTTGAAGATTTGTTTTTTGATGAGGCACATTTTATATGTTGCCATGTAGAGATACTAAACACATTGTGATTGTATTCAATCATTTGAATTGTCCATGTTTTTTAGTTTTTATTAATGTAAAGCATTTCCTCTTTTTTTTTTTGAACTGTAAAGAAGTTTTGAGTAGGGGAAGATATATAGGCAAATATACTCACCTTTGTCAATGTGATCGAAAGACTTCTTATAGGTTATAGAAATGCACTCATTAAAGGCATAGATAAAAAACATTGATTCTTTTCATTCACTGTTGTTTCTGGAGAGACCAATCAAATTGTAATGGGTTACTTGGAGAAGCTAACAAGAGAAAACTGGTAGCATTTTGATAGACAGTATTATCAACCAATTCTGAATATATAGATTTACAAATATATGAAAGTATATATGTATATGTTTACATATACATATACATGTATACACATAAATATTATTGATTTGTTAATATTTATATAAAAATATCTACTTTAAATCACTAATATCTTTTTAACAGGTGGATATCAACCATTTTTACATTTGGTTATTTCTGATTTTGTTTTATGGCTTGCTTTACTTTGATTATTTCTGAGATTGTTTTATGACTTAGTTTACTGTTGGTGGTACTGTTTTGTGTTTGTGTGATAGTGTGCATGTATGAATTATGAAAAGAATATGTTTCATGTTTAAATACATACATTTTGTCTTCATGTACTGTGATCTTTAATTATATTATTATTATTTTATTTACTTTTGCTGTGTCTGATGTATCTTTAATAGATAGACAGAAAAAAATTAGTTCTTGTCAGTCTTTAAAATTTAAAATTTTATTTCTTCATAGATATAGTAACATGGGAATTAACAAAAGAACTCCCTATGTGATTTCACATATTTATATTATAGCAAGGTAGCTTTGTTGGTAGACTAAAGTATGCATTACAGATTATGTACTTCCTACCAAACTGCGTGGCCAGTTCGTATGAAATAAATGCCCTTTAATGCTACATGTTGAACAACAAGTAAAGAGAATAAAGCTCACTAACTAAGCTGAGGGCAGGTGGGGAAGTAGGAATAAAGATACTGTGTGAACTTGCTTTCATTTTAATCTCTTGTTTCTCATCCCAAATTAGGAGACTCTTACGATGTTGCTATCTTCCTCAAAATGGATGTGGCTTGTAATGGATACGGATGTTACATTGTTCTCAAGTCAAGACAAGTCAAAAAGCACCATGAGAATTAGCAGAATGTACATCACAAGGACTGGGGTTCAAGAATCTCATTTTGTGTTATTTTTTCCAGCTTTCAGCAGAGGATGGCCAAGTTCTCGTGGCCTATTTTCCAAAACTATTACCATAGACCTGGACAACAGGACTTTGGAATTAGGTAAATTATGTGTACTCTGATTCAATATTTATTTAGGGTGGGAATTTTTTTATAATATTGGAAAACAAAATATATTGATATATAATTCTGAGCATGCATTATCTCTGATTTTGTGTCTATTTTAAGAAAAAAAATGCTTTGGTTCTTTGAATATTGATTAAAACTATGCTTCTCTCTTTCTTGCCCCTGTCTTTTTCTTTCTGTAAATTGTGTAATGAGGAAGAGAAGGAGGAGGGTGGGGAAAGATATAACTTTAGGGCTGCTTTTACTCCCACTCATGCCAAAATGCTTAGATTACCACAATGACCCTGACAAATGTCCTATCACATACATACACACACTCACACACACATATACACACACTCATTTTACACATATTACATAAGTTAGTATGATATAAACTGTAACTGTATTTGTAGTGGTGTGGGTACACACACCATAAACATATACTAATATTTATAGCTATGTATAATTGATTTATTGAATATTAAAACTTATTATATATTTTCATTTTTCATTGTTTCCATGCTTCCAAAATATTCTTTAATTTATTAAATTCTTATTACTTTGTTATCTTGTTGATTTTACTAATTAATATTATCTTCCAGTTATACTAAAGTTGATGAAGACATACTGCATAAACAAACCAAAATGTTGGCTTCTGGTTCAGCAGAAAATGAGTGTTCTTATGGTTCTCTGTCTCTGATCTTATATATTTTAGATATGCTGATTAAATCTTGGTTATAGATCTACTCTGCTAGCACAGCAACTTTGTTACCCCCAATAAATATTTTCAACAATATTTTGATTTGGTATTAAATTTTGCAACTTTTTTCACAGATCATTCCATCATAATCCCATTTAGTTAACGCATTGAAAATCTCACAAACAATTCAATCTTCCCATTCTTGAATACTTGGTTTGGAGTCACTTCCTATTTAAGTAGACTAAATATTGAAGTTGATTTTCAAGAAAGGAAGGTGGGACATTACATATGTAAACATGTTGTTGCCTCTTCTTTGACATGAAAAACTGTCTATAAACCTTTAAGCTATAGTTTTCTAGAAGATGTTTTAATCTACAATTTTTGTCATCTGCTATTGAATATTCCATATGAATAATTTAAAATAAGCTTATTTTATAAGAATCTTTCTCATTTTCTTCAATGCTTGTCAACGTGTTAGCCTTTTAAAATAAATTTTGGTTTCCAACAATATTCTCCTTAGTAGGAGAATCTTATCTGTTGTTGTTCACTTCTTTTGCTTTTTACATAGTGAAAAAAGCATACCTTTCAAAATAAGTAACCAAAGAATAGAAATTTAAAAATTCAGGAAACTGTGTGCTGTGTCTAATGATATCTAGAAGACATGCTCTCAGTAATAGTGAGAAAGCTGGGAAGTAAAGAGAATCAAAAGACAAAAAGGTATCAGGACGATTTGAAAAACAAACATCCAAGATGCAGTGCATTATATATGAGACAAGGGAGAGTTGAAAGAAAAGCATATAAGATTTCAGCAAATTTAGGGGCACCTGGGTGGCTCAGTTGGTTAAGCATCTGACTTTGACTCAGGTCATGATCTCAAGGTTAGTGAGTTTGAGCCCTGCATCAAGCTCTGTGCTGACAGCTCTGAGCCTGGAGCCTGCTTTGTATTCTGTGTCTCCTCTCTCTGCCGCTGCCCCACTCACACTCTGTGTCTCTCTCTCTCTGTCTCTCAAAAATAAAGGAAAACATAAAAAAATTAAGATTTCAGCAAATTTAAAGTTTGTGTTTATGTTTTAAATAATAATACTGATATTAACATTAGTTAAACATTATATCAATTGCTATTCATTTTATACTAATTGCATTTAATGCACTCTAGTGTAATTCCCCCCCCCCCCCCCCCGGTTTATACCATCTGTCGGGCAGATCTGTTAAACTGTATTGTCTATTACTGAGTACCCAATGTCAAGATTATGGAAGACAAGAGAAGACTGAGAGAAACTGTAACAGATTGGAAGAAACTAAGATGCCACGACAATGAAATACTAATCCTGAATTGGATCTTGGAACAGTAAAAGAACTTTAGTGGAAAAAACTAGTAAACACAAATTCAGTCTATTTTCTGGTTAATAACATTGTAACAGTGCTAATTCCTCAGTTGGGACAGTTGAACTATGGTTACTTTAGATTTTAACATTAAGGGAAACTGTGTGTAGAGTTTCCAGAACACTCTGAACTATTTGTGCAATAATACTCTGTAAGGCTCAACTTCTCAAATTTATATATGTGTGTGTTTATATATATATATATATATATATATATATATACACATATAATATAATGAAAAAGTAGTAGGGATTTTATTATCCTCTTGGTCAGTAATTTCCAACCTCTGTTTCTTTAATTCCTTGTGTTTCATAAAGGAGTTTGGGTAGGATCAGTCACCTCTACTTTCTATATGGTATGATCTCCATTAGAACTGCAATCCTGATCTTTCTCCCTTCATTTGGCATATTTGTGGCACAAACTAAGCATCAATAGCTCAGCCCTTCTCTTCTCTTTTTATCTTTGGCTTCCAAATTGTCCTCAGTCAGAATGCACTCTACATCATTTGTCCCTGCTGTAATATTTGCATGGTATTCCCCATGTGGACAGACATGAGGTGATTTAGTACTACTGTGGCAGGGAGAGTATGTGTGTCTAGTATGAGGTTCAAACGAGCATGATATGAGACCCCATCTTTGCTGCACACTGAAGTCAATTTCTCCACTAACAAGATGTTCAATAACAAACAAGATCATTTGATCTCTATTACTATTCCTTTAACTCTTTCAGCTGATTGCAAATTCAGGCTAGGGAAAAATAAACTTATGTTAAGATCCAATATAGAATAATAGCTAAGAGAGTGGACTCTGAAGCTGTATTTCCCAGCTTCTAATCCTTGCTCTACCTCTTATTGGGTATGTGACCCAAAGCAAATCATATAACTTTGATTGTTTTATTTGTAAACTGTGATAATTTTTCTTTATAGAGTGCCATTAGGAATAAGTGTCTATCTGTCATCTATCTATCTATCTACCTATCTATCATCTTTCTGTCTATCCATCCATTCAGCACACAAGACACAATCTAGCACATGGATAGCTATCGTAGACTCTAAGTCTAAAGTTCTCTCCTGTCTAGCAAGAGAGCGGATGCAAGATGAAAAGTGAGACATGGCTAATGTCCGGGAAAAGACAAGAGCCTCAAATAAGTGCCCTTGCCTCATTGTTATTAGGATCAGAAGGCTTACAAACATGGTGATGGACATGCACAAAGAGACGATGAAACTGTGAACATTAACTGATGGACGAAGGAAAGGGGTCTCGAAGATATTCGGGGTTAGGGATTTGGGTTAATACAAAACAAAATCTTGGAGCCTGGCAGCTGGGTGGAAGGTTGTTTACAGTGGACATGAGGCACCACCTCTGTTTCTTAGCTAGCCTAGGAGATAAGACAGAGCAAATAACCGTTTGTTAATCAGCTCCGCTCTGGGCAGCTTCACCAGAAGTGCAGCTGTCTATAGACCTATTTACCTGTTTACCTAACTTGGTACTTCCCTCCTGTGAAAGCAGCTTTGTGGGGGGAGGGGGCGCTTCCGTCCTGAATTCCTAATCTTGTTTATTTCATATACCTATGTTCTATATGGGGACCTTTGCCCCACTCTCTCTACACTGGGGCTTCTGCCCCACCTTCTCTATACTTATTTACCTAATCTTGTTTACCCAAACTTGGGTGTGAGCATCCTATGGCTTTATAATTCTTTATGCCTTGTTAACCCATCAGTGCAGGCTCAGGGCATTCTTAACCTTATTCACCACAGATAGCATTATATAAATATTTGGTATTAGTGCTCCTTGGGCCCCTTAAGCCCCAGTGTAGGGCCAAGGTGCTAAAGAGAGAACAATTTGTTAAAACTCCATGTCTCCTACCAAAACACACACACACACACACACACACATATATATATACACATGCACACACATATATGTGTATGTACATAATATGTATACATCACTATACATTATATAACATGATAAAACATGTATATGATATATATAATCTATATACACATATCTAATTTTATATATAGATAAAACATTTGCTTCTATTTTCTCTGTTGCCATCTATATGTGTTTACCTTGAAAACAAATGTATGCACTATTTAAATAGACAAATGCATTTGATGGATTAATAACATTTCTCTTGTACAACTATTGAAATGTTTTCTTTGAGAAAATTGAGCCAAGAAGAAAATGTTATTTGATAAGTTATTTGATATCATATAGTGGGACAGATCATAGCACTTAGGCTTCCTGATGGAATGATAGTATTATATCCTAGCATAAATAAAATATTAGCATAGTGATGATGAGCTCAGGCCTCAGACACCTTAGATTGAAAACTTGTTCTGAGACAGATGTGTGAGATCTTTGACTTCTTGGGCATATATATATCGCACATATATATACATATATCGTGTGTGTGTGTGTGTGTGTATTTGTGTTTATATGTATATTTGTGTATACACATATTATTATGTACATATGTATGTTTGCTTCTTTTTTGTGTCTGTGTATATACCCATATATACCTATATCACATCAGGGAATGATAACTTTTATTTATGCCAGGACCGAAAAATAAGAATATAACCAAATATTTTTTTGAAGCAGAAATAATAAAAAATGCAGGTTTATTGTGATTATTTTATAAGTGCAACACACTTGATGCTTGAAATAATATCACATTATTTACAAAGATTAACCAGAACTGAGTTTTTTTATATGGATAATGCCTCCCCTGATTAATCATTGTAAATGCATTCAATTATTGCTATTGGGTATGTTGTGATTGACTTGGACTTAAACGTTTCTATTTAACATCAACTTGCACAGTTATGTCCACCAAGGAATATGTATCTCAATACCTGCAATACTCCTTGAAACAGAGCTGCCTAATGAGGTCTTTATTAAGTCCACATAATTATTAGTTAGAAGCACAATATGAATTTTCTAATGACTTTTCAGTCATAACTTTAAAATGATAGAAATATGACACTGAAATGGATGTACTGCCAGGGTATGCTCTCATGACTCTTACTTCCAGGAGATTATGACACTGATGGTTTTTAATCATTTGGTTAAAAGGAAGAAAAAAAGAAAGCCCTTCTCTTTCACCTTGACAATGAAATTGTGATTAAAAACTGGTTATCTAACTATGACCACAGAATCAATCATTTCTTAACACATGCTCTCAGGAAAAATTAAATTAACTTTGAAAAAGAGAGATATGAAAATAGCCCAATGGTTACCATTGAACAGAAAAGATCCACAGGCCATGCCAGAGTTTTTGTAATTTAGTCTCATGAGTTCTAGGACACACAAAAGGTAATCGTTTTGTTGTATAGTGTGGATAACACTTGTCTGTTAAGGTAACACTTGCCTGCTGCTTAAACAAATAATGTAAAAATCTCAGCAGCATAAACAACTTGCCTATGTGTTGTTCAGTAGACAGATCATTTCAGATGTCTCTCTAGGAGAGGCCCCTGCCAAGTGGTAGCTCAGGGATACCTCCTTCTTTAACCGTGTGGCTGTCCCACGCTCTAATCCTTCCTTTTAGTCTATGAAGACTAGGCAGAAAAGAGAGAGCCTAAGACCTCTAGGGAGATTTTAGGGATCAAGGCTAGATTTATCTAAATCTAAACGCTTGGAACTAATCAGTCTCCAGCTTCACGGCAAGAAGGCTGGAAAGTGTAGTCCTCTTACGTGACTTGTGACACCTTCCTATAACACGAAGCAGAAGAAGTGGGATTGGCGGGGATCCAGCTCCTCTTGGCCTCATTGTACAATAAGTACCTGAAATGTTTTATCATTTATTATGCTATGAAGTTATACATGCAGATAGAGCTATCACTCTCAAAGTCTTTTATTCTCATGACAGTATGTTTTAATTTTCTTAGTTTTTTTTTAAATTTTTTTTTCAATGTTTATTTATTTTTGGGACAGAGAGAGACAGAGCATGAACGGGGGAGGGGCAGAGAGAGAGGGAGACACAGAATCGGAAACAGGCTCCAGGCTCTGAGCCATCAGCTCAGAGCCTGATGCAGGGCTCGAACTCACGGACCGTGAGATCGTGACCTGGCTGAAGTGGGACGCTTAACCGACTGCGCCACCCAGGCGCCCCTAATTTTCTTAGGTTTTAAATGTATAAATGAAAATTTTAAGAGTTTACAGTCTCAGAAAACCCAATTTTTCCTGATTCAAAGCCTTACATTTATTTGTGCTGTCAGGTGTCATCTCAGCTCGCAGCCCTAAGTCCCTAATTTTGCCCTAGGAATCTCAATAATCTTTTACATTCAATAACATGTTGATTTTTTTTATGTTTTTACTTTTATTTTTTTTTAATGTTTGTTTATTTATTTTGAGAGAGTGTGTGTGTGTGTGCGTGTGCCTTTGTGAGTCAGGGAGGGGCAGAGAGAGAGAGAGAGAGAGAATCCCAATCAGGTTCCACACTATCAGCACAGAGAGCCTGTGAGATCATGACCTGAGCTGATATCAAGACTCAGATGCTTAACTGACTGAGCCACCCAGGCACCCCTTCAATAACATATTTAAAGTAATCAGTCCTTCTGGCATCAGTTTTTTTTGGATGGCAGTTAAGAAAGAATATTTTGTTTCTTAAAAAAATCAATGTGTGTACTCCCAGATTTTAGTGTCCTCCTTAGAATCTTCTTTAATAATTGGAATTTGGATGGAATTAAATAAAATATTTAGAATAGTTCAATATTTGCCCCTTTTCGCACAACTTACATGAACTCTTAAAGTAATTTATTCTTAATCATAGAGTATTTTATTATCATTCGGACAGTAATTTTCTTACAGTTTAAAAAATAGATCATAAACATTGCCATATTTTTCATTTCTATAAAAGAAAATTTCAATCTCAGTTTTTGACAGGTGGTTATTAGATAACAACTACTTTTCTTTTTTTTTTTTTTTATTTTTATTTTTTTCTGAAATTTATTGACAAATTGGTTTCCATACAACACCCAGTGCTCATCCCAAAAGGTGCCCTCCTCAATACCCATCACCCACCCTCTCCTCCCTCCCACCCCCCATCAACCCTCAGTTTGTTCTCAGTTTTTAACAGTCTCTTATGCTTTGGCTCTCTCCCAAAGCATAGTAGTAGTAGTAGTAGAAAACAACTACTTTTCAAGAAACTTCACACGGATTCATTGTACTTCAAATAAAGCATCTGCTGAGAACACTGTTCTTGTGAAAGAGGTTTGAAATTATATCACACCATTCATAAAGTAACTTGGTATGAGCGTTTAGAAACTGTACCCATTTGCTCCTTTCTGTCCAAAAATGAATCCACAAAGAGCTCTTAAAGATCTTATCAAATTTAATATTAACCGGTAGCCAGGAAGAAAGTTTTATAAGCTCAATAGAAGTATTCAGTGATTCTTGGTAAACTGCTTTTTTTTTAATGTACACAAAATGTCTTTCTATATTTCTCTTCTGACAGCAAAACCATAGTTTGCTTTTTTACCCAGGAAGAGAACTTTTCATAAACTTTGTGTGTGTGTGTGTGTGTGTGTGTGTGTGTGTGTGTGTTTCTGGGTTTGTGTGTATGTGTGTGTTGTTTTCATTGCTGTATTTGTGCTTTTTTCTTATGTGACAGTCAAGATATAATTCAGTTCTTAGAATACACCCTTTCTGAAGTTTTGAGTAATTTAGTTAATATTGTCCTTCATTTATCATAACTTTAATTCTTCCCTGACTTCGTATTTGATTGGTTTTTTTTGTTTGTTTTTTTAATGTTTAGTTTTGAGAAGAGACAGAATGCAAGCAGGGAAACAGCAGAGAGAGAGAGGGTGACACAGAAACTGTAGTAGGCTCCAGGCTCTGAGCTGTCAACACAGAGCCCGAGTCAGGGCTTGAACTCATGAACTGTGAGATCATGACCTGAGCCAACGTTGGACGCTCAACCTACTGAACCACCCAGGCACCCCTTGTTTCAAACAGTATATTAATATAAAGGTTATTGACTCTAAATGATTCTTATATAAAAATCTAAGTAATGGAAGGGCACCTGGGTGGGTGGCTCAGTTGGTTAAGTGTCTGACTCTTGATTTCGGCTCAGGTCATGATATCATGTTTCATGAGATTGAGCTCTAAGCCTGTTTGAGATTCTCTCTTTCCTTCTCTCTCTGCCCCCTTCCCACTCTTTCTGGAACTCTTTTTCTTTCTCTCAGAATAAATAAATAAAACCTTTAAAAAATATAAGTAATGGAAATATTCTATGAGGAAATATAATAACAGACCTAAGACCCAGAAGTACTGTGTATGGCTCTGTTTTGACTCTATTCTCAGGAACTCCAAAGCAGGTGTCCATTTCATTTGAAATAAAATTGTGTACTTGGGATGAAGATATATAGAGTACGATGAATTTCAACCTCTCATTCATTCTGGAAACATTTAACCTCCTATGCAACACAGCACAAAATAGAGTGCAGTATTCTGGGAAATTTACCCTTGAGAAGCAGACACAAACTCTTATAAACGTCATACCCTTGGATTCTACTCTGGAACACTATAGTTCTAGTTAGAATAAACAGCTACAACAGAGGAAGTGGAAATGTTTATGGGAAAGGAAAAGAAATGATGGCATCCAAAACAGAGATTTCCTAATAGGAAAGTCTTGAACCAGAAAGAAAGTGACTTTCAAATGACACAGCAAAAATGTCATCCTATCCTGACTGATGAATGTTTTATGGTGTCAGATTATAAAATGTTTTTCTTATTCAGGGATGGGTGGTCAGAGGGACTATAAAACTTTGCAAGATTCAAGGATACATAAAAACCTATATTCATTAGATTTGTTATCCTCTGTCATTTTTGATCAGTGACTAATAGTAAAATAATTAAGCGAATGGTACCTGTGTCGTAGTTTGGGAATCAGGCCTTTAAACAACTGACAATTGGCTTAAAATATATGGGACACATACTTGGATAAGTTGTTCTTTTACCAAAACAAGTCAAAGAATATTCCAAAATGTAGATATCTGAGACCTACAAATTCCAATCCCAGAGACCAAGGTTTTCTGAAATCATTACCTTCTTTCAGGTTTGAATAGATAAATGAGAGTTTAGGCAACATCAGTATAAAACTTCTAATTTCCCATCCACTCAAGTTTATTAAACATTCACTCTATACCCAGCAGTTATAGCAGACACTGAAGAAGTCAGAAAGATTTCTGTCCTCAAGGAACTCATGGGACAAAAGGAGAAGTCAGACTTGTAAACAAATAGGTGCAGTAAAATATTACTAGCAGGATGATGTGAACTGAGTACATTCCATGCTCTTTAGAAAGGACAGAGTGATTATTTCTACCTGCGGAGAGTATGGATAAAGAAAAAAATCTCAGAGGGTTCAAATGCTACCCTGTTTAACATTTTTCTCTCTGTGTTTTTGTCAGGAAGATGAATACATTTTTATATAGAATCACACACTCATTTGAATTCATAGGGGATTGAGTTGCTTCTCGTATATATTTTTGCTCATTTGGCAAATGTTTCCTGAGCAGTTAGTTTGTGGGTCATGGGACATGTACATTGGAACTGGAAATTATTAGAACATGTTTTCTGGATTATAATTCTCATGATTTGATTTGATTTGATTTGATGTCAATGTTTATTTTTGAGAGAGAAAGTGAGAGTGCTAGTAGGGGAAGCTCAGAGAGAGAGGGGGGGACAGAGGATCTGAAGTGGGCTCTGTGTTGATAGCAGAGAACCCAGTGTAGGGCTCTAACCCAAGAGCCACGAGATCATGACCTGCACTGAAGGCACACACTTAACCAACTGACCCACTCAGGCTCCCCTATTTTATTTATTTACTTATTTTAAATGTTTATTCATATTTGAGACAGAGACAGTGCGTGCGCACATGCACATGAGTGCAAGCGGGGGAGTGGGAGATAGAAGGGACAGAAGATCCAAAGCAGGCTCTGCTCTGACAGCAGAAAGCCTAGTGTGGGGCTCGAACTCACGAATTGTGACATCATGACCTAAGCTGAAGTTGGATACTCAAATGACTGAGCCACCCAGGTGCCCCATAAAACTCTCATGATTTTAAAAGAAAATACTGTACAGTGCAGTTATGCTTACTTAAAGCTGTCCCACATTGAATATTCTTCTTACATAGCTCACAGGAGGCACTGAATTTGGCAACATACAGCTGGAGTGTGAAGAGTGCATGACTCCCAGGGTCTATGCCCTTGGGAGTGAAACATCAGTGCTGGAAATGGGCAAAGTGTCCTCATAGGCTTATAGGACCGCTGTCAAATTGGAGGATACACAGGAAAGTAGAGGCTATTACTGCACTGCTAATTAAAACTGAATTCAGTTCTTTTTCCCCTTTCTTTATCCAATTTTCTAGTTTTCTTTCTGGGTCTGCTTTTTTCACACAACAGTGAGTTAGCATGGAAAATAGCAATGGAAAACCCATGCAACGTCTTAGCTCATGTCACAACTGCAACTACTTGTTACCTACTGACTTGAGGAAAAGACCTAGTGGTTTCTCCATGTATTTCATTTATTCGTTAATAATTGGCCCATATAAAACTAATGACTAAATGGAAAGTTTCTAAACTGAGGATCTCCAAACCAGATAGCACAGTATAATATTTTCTTAATAACGTGTATTTCCAAATACATCACTGCAGTCTGTAGAGGTTGGCATATGCACATTCTGCTTACTGTTTATAGGAATGTTATTTTAAAGAGATGTTAAGTTCATGACATAAAGTTCTAAAATTTAAATGATTAACTTGTGTGTGTAGTCAAGAAAAGGCTAAACAAAAATGTTTACATGGGAGAGTGTAAGAAATGTCATCTACGATGTGAAAGCCCTATGTATAGACTGATTCTAAAACAGTGAATCATGATGTTAAACAAATTTCTACCTAATGATTAAATTAAGTGGTTAAAAAACAATCTTTTAGTGTACATAAAAACATTTAATTTCATCTTACAAAGCAGGTATGTAGAAACAAAATTAATAGTTTGGTAATGAAGTAATGCCAATCAGTCTAAGATAGATGCAAATGCAGGTACTGAAACATTTCATGTTTATGGCCATCCTTCTTACTGCTTTTTGAGGCCTGTTAAAAATATATAGGTTTAAATTGAATTTGAAATTATATTTGCCCCTCCCCTCCAAACTTCAAACTTAAAGAAACATAGACATCATGTGAATATTTATTAAACATGGAAATACCAGAAAATATCCAAATCATCAAAATCCTGAATAATTAAAATCTCATAAGGCATTCAACTTGTCTTACTAGTTGAAGCTCCAAAAGACAAGCATATTTGCAAGCTGAATCATCTACTGTTACTTTCCAGGTTAATATTTTCTGACAAGGTAGATTGATTGCAAAAATGTCCCCCATTTTTCACCACTCTGTGCTGATGGCTCATGAATATGACTTTGAAGCACTCCCAGCAAAGGGGGAGTTTTTCCCATCTCTTCAATCTGCACCATATTGTCATTTGCTTTAACCAATAGAAACCAATGGAAGTGGTGGTATGCCAATTCCTAACCTGGGATGTCAGAAGGCCTCGCACACTACTGGTCAATTCTTAGAAAAATGCTCTGTTACCATGAGAACAAGCTCAGTTTGCTTAATTGACAGGTTTGATAACAACTGGAGTAGGGACAAGATGTCCTAGCTAATACTATAAGTCACCCTCTATTAACCATTCTTTTACAGCACTAATTTTTTATTATTAATATTAGTTATTATTATTACTGAAATGTTTATGTATTTATTTTGAGACAGAGAGAGAGAGAGACATTCCGAGTGTGTGTGTGAGTTGGGGAGGGGCAGAGAAGGAAAGAGGGAGAGAGAGAATTCAAAGCAGGCTCAGCCCTGTCAGCGCAGAGTTCGATGCACAGCTTGATTCCACAACCTGGAATCATGACCTGAGCTGAAATCAAGAGTCAGACACTTAACAAATTGGCCATCCAGACAGCCCTATTATTATTGTTGATAGCTGATATCAATCCTCTTATTTATATATTATTATTAATATTAGTTATATTAATTACAATAAGCATACACTGATGCCATAAGTGGCAAACCATGTTTTTTAAATAATGAAGATGAAAAATAAAATTAAATTTGAATGTAATATTTATTACATGACTTTTAAAAATTCAAAGCCGTTGAGGTTACTTGAGGCCTCCAATTTTGCAAAGACATGACAAGCAAATAATCTAGGAGAGAGGGGAAAAAATATGGTAATCAAGAACTCACTCCAAAATGTGTTGTTCAACAGACATCTCCCCAGGGGGCAGATAGTTTCTTTTGCTTGCTAATGATATTTTCCTGTCATTGAGCACCACCGATATCTCCACATTTTGGTTTCTACTGCCCAGAGCCAAACGAATAATCTTAATTGTTCTATCTGTGTAACTCTTGAGTATTTTGCCAGCAGTCTAACTATGCCAATAACCCATTTTATGTCACTTTACCTAAAGGGAATAAGATAAACAAGTTATTTTCTTTAAGTCTTTTCACATGTTCATTTCATCAACAAGAGTTTATAGAGTTTCTAGCTCCTTCTGTACACTATATGCACTGTCATGCACTGGAGACATATATAAATGAAGATGTCCTTTAATTGGGAGCTTAGACTCTTCAAGATCCTATGTCTTTATAGGTCCTTTGTGGGCCTCCTCATGATACCCCTGTGAAGTGTGTTTTCCTATTGTATATATCAGGAAACTAAAGCACAGAGACTTGAAAATGACTTGTGCAGTGTCAATACACAGGTATTAAGTGCCGTCGCTAAGATCTGAACACACGCATTCTGGTTCCAAAGCCGATGACTTCATCATTTGAATATCCTATATCTAAAGTTAAGCAAAAAACCAAACAAAAAGTTCCTTCCCTAAAAGTGTCAGAAACAAGTAAATCATGAGAGAGAGAAAGATTTCTATTAACATCCTGATACCTTCTAAACATTATATATAGTAAAGCACAGACACCGACTCAGGCCAGGGAGGGAGGAGAATTCAGGAAGGTTGTTTTGAGGATGACGTAATATAAGTAGCCAGAGATGTGTAAGGAATGGGACCATTGAGAAAAGCAGCCTATGAAGAGGTAGAGAGACACAAAGGTGTCACAGAAGCATAAAGCCAGGTGGAGACATGAAGAAGTGATGCCAAGGATGAACTGGACAGGTCACCAAAAACCAGATCACAACATGCCCTGTATGTTATGCTGGAAGCTTGGCTCACTTGGATCTGCTATGCATTTGCTTTTTTTAATTTTCATTTTTTTACGTTCATTTATTTATTTTGAGAGAGAGAGAGAGAGAGAGAGAGAAAGAGATAGCAGGAGCAGGAGAATGACAGAGAGAGAGTTGAAAGAGAGGATTTCCACATTGTCAACACAGAGTCCGACTTGGGGCTTGAACCAAGGAACCGTGAGAACATGACCTGAACAATTGGTCCAAGCCAGACCAGGAGCCGGATACTTAACCGACTGAGCCACCCAGGTGCCCCAATGTATTTGCTTTTTATTAATATACATCTAGGAATGGTTTTATAACTGAAAAAAATAAGTTGTTATGTTTTTGCAGTAATTGTGACAAGAAAGAATCAGGTGCAATAAACAGAGGGAGTGGAAATGGTGATGGGTTGACATAGATGTTAGAAGGTGGGACTTGGTGCCTGGCTGGACAGAAGAATGAAGCAAGAGGAGCTTGAGCAGTTAGACACGCTGTGTCCTCTTTTCACTATTAATGGAAAAGGAAAGATACAGTGGCAAAGACCTTGTATATTGAACGCATAGCAATTCTGGATCCAGGTTTTGAGTTTTTATTAGCTGTGTGGCCCTGGGCTAGTTTCTAAAATCTCTATTGTATAGTTACATGATCGTTTAAATGGCGATATCATTAGTAATTTACTTAAAGAATTGTTGTGAAGATTGAATGGAAAAATGCATGAAAAGCAATCAGTCCTGAAGGAAACAACTCTCAGACTTTTTCTATGCCCACAGCTTCATCGCAACCCATCTCTTTAAGCCAGGATTACCACAGAAACCAGTCCTTGTTGTCCTTCACCTCTAGTCTTTCCTGCCCCCAATCTACCCACTCGGCCACTCTCATTGGAATCTTTCCCAAAGACTATTCTCATCCTATCAGTTGGGGTTTTTTAGTGAGGACAAAATAAGACTAATGGAAAACATGATAGCGGTCTCCAAAGGAATGAAAATCTGTCTCATGGGAGGAGAAGCAGTTTTGCTTCATCAGTGCCAAGAGGGCAGAATAAAAATCAATCAATCAATCAATCAATCAAACAAACTGTTCAATATGTAGTAATAATAGTATTTAGAATTCAGTTATTTTATGCAGAGGCAAGTGCCAATGTTTTGAACAATAACAGGTTCATTTTTTGAGATTTTAGGGCAAAGTGTGAGAGATAGAATTGGGGTGCCTATTATGTACATCAATATGAAGAGACAGCTTTAATCAAATTAGCACATGGTGGTAATCAAAACAACAGGAAGGGTTTAAAACTTGCAGGAAGATGTAAAATTAGATGATAAGCCAAGGAATCCACCCTCAGAACACCAATATTTGAAATAAGGAATAAAAATATACATTGGAATTGGGGCATAGAAGTTCTATATTGCCATTTGCTAAAAATAGCTTTGGTGGAGTCAGGACTGGCATCATGTGTTTGCAACCTGGGCAGCTCAGGAGGCTCTACTCACGGACAGTTTACTCTCACGCTCACTGGTTTATTGTTGTGCTGTCAATGTCTTAAAATTCTTAATAATTTTATCCTCGAACGTGTGTTTTGTAAGTGACATATATTAATTTGCTAGGGCAAACAAGTGCCACGTATCAAAAAGTCACAGTAGGTGACTTAAACAACAGAAAAGTATTTTCTCACAGTTTGGAGACTGGGAGCTCAACATCAAGATGTTGGAAGGTTGTTTCTTCTGATTCCTCTCTCTTTGGATTGCAGATGGCCATCTTCTTGCTGTGTCCTCATATGGTCTTTCCTCCATGCATGCAAGCCTCTGGTGTTTGCTTGTGTATCCAAATTTCCTCTTCTTATAAGGACCAGTCAGATTGGATTAGGGCCCACCCATCTGACCTCATTTTACTTTAATTACCTCTTTAAAGGCTCTGTCAGGAATACAGTCACATCTGAGGTACTGTGGGGTAGGATTTCAACATAGGAATTTTAAGGAGACACAATTGGGTCTATAAAACGAAGTATGATAGGAAAATGGAAAATGTGTGAGAGCAGCTAAGGTATGCTGGGGGTGCCTCAGTCTGATAGACCAGGAGTCCACAGGAGTCCAGAGCAATTGGTCCAAGGTCTGGCATGCAAGCAAATGCCTCCAGACAGCCTTAAGTCATGGAGCTGTTGGGACAACAATGGCACCCAGATTGGTGGCAGTGGCTGTTGGAGAGAGGACAGGTTCTACAAGTGCGTGGTACTGGGTCCATTTCCTGCACTCTTCTATGCAGTGTCTTCACAAATATGAACTCCAGCGTGAGTGCAAAAACAGATACCGCTGTGCTCAAACAGTACATATTGCAAGTAAATCCTTACAAAATAAAATACTATTCGTGGAACAATACCAAAAATTATATCAGTAGTTACTAGATTTCCTCAATAAATTTAGAAAGTTTGGCTTTGAAAACTGTTGCAACATTGCAAAGCAAACGTCTATACACTTAGAAATAGAAATTATGTTTAAATATCATCAAGTTTGATAGAAAAGAACACTAGTTTCATGAGATGCTTTGGCTGAACAAATAACTAAAAAGAAGACAGTTGTAAAATTAATTTTTCTTTTTGATTGAAGATGCAGGGACAAAATACATTAACCAGCATTTTGAATTATACTCAAGTCAGGAAGTCATTTATGGTTTCTTGTACAACCTGCACAGGTTAGAGGAAATGTCAGAGGAAACATTAAAATGCCATTGTGTAAATTTACATCTGAAATTAAATTCAGACTGACATGGAACTGGTATGTATGAAGAATTAATTCTTTTTAGAAGAACTGTTCTTAGAGAATCATCAGCTTTAGATGCACTAAAATGTATATTTCAAAATGATTTATCAGAATTTATTTGAATGCTGTCACCATGTATAAAATAATCTTAATCATCTCTAGTAACAATTGCATCAGCAGGAAGATCTTTCTCAAGACAAAAAATCAAATTTTGCTTGCAATCCTCCATTTGCCAAGAACAACTGGTGTCACTTTGTATTTTATCAGCTGAAAATAAAATTGCTAAATGTATACATTTTGATGATATGATAAATGAATTTGCAGAATAGTGAGTCAGAAGAATCTTATGATCAAGTAAGATGTCACATTAATAAAATATTATTTCTTATAGTAAATAAAAGTATAGCACCAAAAGTATTATTGTTTTTCAATTAGTAAGTGTATGTTGTCACTCATATGTTGCTTCTATTACGCTTTATAAATAATAACTTATTTTTTAAGGAGAAGCTTGATATTTTAATGGCCTTAGTGGATTTTTTTTTTCTTATTGAACAACTGGCCCTGAATTGTCATTTTGCACCGGGACCTGAAAATTATCCAGCCAGCCCTGGTTAGGGTAATAGACTGGAATGAGTTCAGAGATTAGGAGGTGAAGAAGCAAAGGCAGAGATTATAAATGATTATTTTGTGGTGTTTTTTTTTTCTATAGCAGATAGCATAGGGATGGACAATGTAAGGGAGCAAAGATATGGAAAAGCCAAAGCATCACAAGAGAATGGGGTTAGAGAGGGTGTGCTATTTTAATATGGGAGTAAATAGATTAAATTTGTGGTCTTATGAAAGCCATCCAGTGGAGGGGGAGAAATCAATATTGTAAAATAGAGAGATGACTGCAAGAACAAAATATAGAGGAGACAAGATATGAAGTCATCCCAATCACAAAGGAGTTAGTATATGAGGGGCTCAGGGACACTTTATTTTCTGTCACAGAAAGGAAAGGAGAGATTGTAGAAAACCAAGCAGGAGAACTAAGAAGTTTGGCAATATGTAGAAGAAGGGAAAAAAGTGGCTGTGTTTTTCCCTGAGACTGTACATAAATGGCTAAATTTGGAAATCAGTGCAGTGAACCTGTAGATGGAAAGATTATGACGAATGGTTGAGTTCATTTGTTCTTGATGGTGTGGAAGTGGATGGTTGACAGAATATTAAAGGTTTGAAATAGTGGGAAATGGACAAGAAAAGGCCTGGAAATTTATACTAATACTGGGCAATCTTGACATACATGGTCATAAGACACAAATTTTTACTGACACCTTTCTCCACAGTCGTAAGATGTTGTGGTGTTTTGTTTTGTTTTGTTTTGTTTTGTTTTGTTTTGTTTTGTTTTGTTTTCCAGCACTGTCCAGGGGTATAGGGTAGGAATAGAAATACTAGGCAGTTAGGATTTTTTGTGGCTGAAGATGTTTTAAGACAGGATGGGAGAGGGTTGCCTGGGTGGGTGGCTCAGTCTGTTAAGCCTCTGACTTTGGCTCAAGTCATGATCTCATGGTCCATGAGTTCAAGTCCTGCACTGGGCTCTGTGCTGCCCACCCAAAGCCTGAAGCCTGCTTCAGATTCTGTCTGTCTGTCTGTCTCTCTCTCTCTCTCTCTCTCTGTTCTTCTCCCACCCACACTCTCTCTTTCTAAAAAATAAATAGACATTAAAAAATTCAAAAAAATAGTGTGGGAGAATGACAAGAGATAGGAATTGTTATTCACATAAAGATTTTTTAAATGGTTAAAATTATGGATTACAGGCGAAATATGAAGAGATAAAAAATGAAAAGGTATGAGATGACTAATTAACTGAGCGAAAATGTAAAGATCTAGGGGCTGAAGTCTTAATGAAGTCAGCAATTACGTAAAGTGAGAATAAAGGAGGGAGACCTTTAAAAAGCCTGTGGATCCCAAGTGTAACATTTGAACTTAAGATTTCAAAGACAGGATAGATCTCAGAAAGGATCATGTTGGATCAAGGGTAAAAACTGTTGAAGTGAAGTACAGAAAAAAAAAATCTAACACTGAATTTTCATAGGTTATAATTTTGTATGGCTCAGTTACAAAGAGAAATACAGCTATGTTTACTTTCTCACACAAATCTGGAATTCTCTAATGTTAACAATTGCTTTATTTTTCTTTTCTTGTATTTTTGATGTTCCCATCTTAATTTATCACGAAAGTCTTCTACAAAGAACTAAAAGTCCTTGTTATGGTCCAGGTGCCTGAGTGCCTCCGTCAGTTTCAGCTCAGGTCATGATCTCATGGTATGTGCGTTCGAGCCCCATGTCCGGCTCTGTGCTGACAGCTCAGATCTTGAAGCCTGCTTTGGATTCTGTGTGTGTGTGTCTCTCTCTGCTCCTCCCCCACTCACGCTCTGCGTCTCTCTCAAAGATAGATAAACATAAAAAAAATTAAAATAAATAAATAAAAGTCCATGTTCAACTGTATCAGACTTAATCTCAGGGTGATTTTCCTTCTCCAAAGCATAAAATATTGGGAAACTTTGAATGCATTTGCATGTTCAAAGATTGGAAAATATTAGTTGATGGCAAGTTTAAATGTGAGGCAACTCTTATGGATGAGTTACACATGGGAAGAGCCTATATCTTAAGGGGTGTGTGCTTGAGAAATTTTGGGGAGTTAGAGTGTAAGCTTGAGGATTTTTTGGAATTTCTAAGCCACGAAATTTTGAGTCTAAGGCAAATAAGAGGCATGTTAAAGGGGGATCATAGAAGAAATACAGCCACTGCCATCTTTTATTGAATTTTAATTGGAACATATCTCTTAGATTGAATTATTCAACTCAGGAAGGTAGTGGTAGAGGATTTGTTTGAACCGTGACTTTTGTAGCAGCTCAAAGAGCAATATGGAAACACATTAGAAAAAAATATAATGGGGCGCCTGGCTGGTTCAGTCGGTTAAGCATCCCACTTTGGCTCACGTCATGATCTCGCCATCCGTGGGTTCAAGCCCTGCATCTGGCTCAGAGCCTGGAGCCTGTTTCAGATTCTGTGTCTCCCACTCTCGAAGCCCCTCTCCTGCTCACTCTCTGTTTCTCTCTCTCTCTCAAAAATAAATAAAAATTTAAATATATATATATATATACGTAATGGAATTACAAGAAATGGGAATATATGGGAAATAAGGAATTCAGATTTTTTTATTTTTTAAACTTTTTTTTGAAGTTTATTTGGAGAGATAGAGACAGCGCAAATAGGGGAGGGGCAGTAAGGGGGTAGAGAGAGAAGCCCAAGTGGGCCTCACCCTACCAGCACAGAGCCAGACGCAGGGCTCCATCCAACCCACGGAACCGTGAGATCACAACCTGAGCCAACTGACTGAACCACCCAGGCGCCCCAGGAATTCAGATTTAAGAGCATTTTTCAGAATTTACATGTTGTGCTTGAAAAACTAAATATAAAAATATTTTCCTCAGAATATGTGTTTTATCCAGAAGCCAAATAAAGATGTGATCTTCAGGAGTGCACAGCAAAGTGACTGGTTCTCCTGAGGTTGCCAGGCTGTGAATCATCAATGGCAGCTTCAGTCCAAAAAGTTTCTACAGCTAATTCCGCAGCTGAAACACATTTTAGAAAAAAGTGAAACCTTTCTTTTAGAAGTGGTTTTTACAGATGCTAATCACCTTTCTAGCAAGAAGCAGTCACTGTGTCCAGAACTGGGAGCTCCAGATCTAAGTAGATGAGGGGAGCTGTGTCACTGGACAGAGCCTGCCATCAACACGGTAATGAGGTGGCCATAAATAAAAGCCCGATGGGGAAAGGAAATTAAGAGATTCTGAGCATGCTGGATGGAGAATGGAAGCTCCCACCGGAAGATTTCTTATTGGCGTTGCCCTGTAGGATAAATTTTGAAATTTTGCAAAAGGCGGCAATGTTGCAAACACCACTTGGAGAGGCAACGCGGTCTGCAAAGATACGCCGCGTGCCCCCACCTCCCCCACCAATCGTAATTACCTTTGTGAAAAAACGGACTTCTTGATGAGAAACTGGGATTCAGTTAAGTGGCGTCGGGTCACGTGGAGTAGACCGGCAAGCTTGTATGGCAAGCTACAAACCAGTAATTTCTTCACCAACTGCTTTTGCTCAGATGAAATGAAGTCTTTGCTTTGGTCGTTGACAACAGGAAGTACTGACTTTTGGAAACACTTTTTTTTGTTTGTTGGTTTGTTGGTTTGTTTCGTTTGGGCTGGGACTGAGGGGTGATGCAGAAAGTAACTGGTTCAGTCCCAGATACTGGCTTATTCTTGAAATTTGGTGTGTGTAAGTAGGGCTGATTCTGTGAGAACTCTTTCCCTCTGATTCACTATTTGGATTCTAAAAAATGAGCAACGCGAGACGATTTAAATCCTGTAGCCTCAAAGGAACCATTCCCACATTTGTGGATGACAGCCAGCTGCTGAAGGGACAAACAGCCACCAATCATTCTAGCTGAGACTGAACAGAGAAGGAGGCGGTCAATGTGGGCTTTTTTTTTATATATGAAATTTATTGTCAAATTAGTTTCCATACAACACCCAGTGCTCATCCCAAAAGGTGCCCTCCTCAATACCCATCACCCACCCTCTCCTCCTATGTGGGCTTTTAATGTCAGTATTCCTGTAATAATCAAGGCAAGAAATTTATTTCAATGTTTGATACCTTGGGGTTGTTTTATTTATATATATAACTTTGGACATTAATTCACCAGGGAATTTAATCTTTGTACCTAATGTTTCCATAGAAATTGGTAATTAGAGGAGGCTTATATTCAAATTTGTGGCATCTCTGTGCTGATAGCCGCGTATTATTGCCGTGTCTTTATGATGCCATTTGATCTTTTCGCACAACTTCTTAACTGAATGTGTTGCTCAATATGTCTGGACATAACTTGCAGTGGGAAATGCAACATGGAATAAACTTTTGGCTTGAGAGTAATATGATGGATTCACCCTCTGTTGAAGGTCAGAGCCATCTGCTGCCAAAGATACACAGTCACCTGTGGTGCCGGTTGGATACAGAAAGCGTCAGTTTGCTGGTTTGCGTTCATGTGGACATGCCTACTAGCATCTTGTCCCTGGGAACTTTTTGACCCACCACATTCTTTTGTCTAAGACAGCATGGGTCATTTAATCTGAATTGGAAGAATCAACTGGGCCCAGCTCCCCTCTTCCTCTTGTCTGTGAATTTCCCAATAGGACTATAGCTTTGATATGTTTGGTTTCTTCACACTGGAAAGGTTTTTAGATAAAACCTACCTTTTGAAGCCTGCCTTTTCCAGTGATACCAGTGATAAGGTGAAAAATTCTCAGTTTGGCACCAGGTTTACAAACTTGGCTTGTCCACCAATATGTCACATTCTTCAATACCACCATTATGGGTAGTGAAGGAAATTTTTTTTTTTTACTATTTATGTCTCTCTTTTCTATCAATTTTTCAATTGGTTCGGAACCTCAGTGGGGATCACTCAAAACTCCAAAGACTTTTAATCATTAAAATAAGATAAAGCCACTGTGTTTTAATTTTTTCAGAGTTCTTTGATTTCTGAAGATTATTTTACTTACAGTCTTCCACTTCTCTTGTTTCAATAATATAATGCAGTTTTTATTCAAATGTCATAGTTTTTTTTTTTAGCTTTTCTTTGTCTTGAAGCATTTTTCTTTCTCTTCTGATTTCCCCCATTTTATTTGCTTTAGTCACTGCCTTTCATGATAGAGTTTTGTTTTTTTCTGAAATGCATATAATGTTTAGTTCTCTGCTTATATGTAGAAGCAAGTCACTAAAACCTGATTGGAAGGATGGGTGCTACTTTAATACTTGAGGGCTTCACTATGTGGTGATTGGGTAGGTAATCAAGCCTTTTGATGGAGAGTCTCAGATGCCTGTCTATACAGATCTTTTGTCTTGGGTCAATCATTTTCTGCAAATGCCAGTATCCAAAATTCTTCCTTTGGGTTTATAAGCCTAAATGCCAGCTTGTGGGAGCCTAACTGGGATAGAATATGTTTTATTATTTAATATACAGGCTTTCATTCATAAGTAAGAATAGTTCCTAGCTTCTGCCCTCCACTAGCCTATTGTCCCCTATTTCACAGGTTCTAGGATTCATTCTTTTCGAGATGAGTCTTGGGGCAAATGGGTGGCTCAGTTGGTTAATCATCCGACTTTGGTTTCAGCTCAGGTCATGATCCCAGGGTCATGGGATTCTCTTGGGATTCTTAGATTCTCTTGTGATTCTCTCTTTCTCCTCTGTCTCTGCCCCTCCCCTGCTTGCTCTTTCTCTCTCTCAAAATAAATAAATAAAACTTTAAAAAAAGAGAGAAATGAGTCTTTATTCTCATCCTTTTCCAGTGTAAGAAATGTATAAAAGTAAGGCTAAATTGTCAGAGGGAAGAATCTAACTCTTCCTTACTCATATTTTCAATCATTTCTGTTTTAATGTGTGTGGTCCCATCTGTTCCACTTGTCTTCAGCATTCCTTGGTGCCTCCCATCCTGAGTCTTTAAGTTCTAAAGTGCCAGTCTTCTTGCTTCTTGGTGGCCTCCCTCACTCAAGAAATTACGTTTTCCTTCTTTCAACTGTGCTAATTGTATGGATATACCAAAACCTGTTTCCTTATTTCCTTAAGTTTTATAGTGTTATTTTTACTATCCAAAACATTTTGTACAAACAATAATTATCTCTTAAAGCTCCAGAATATATATATATGTGGATATATATACATACTTATATATATAAAATATATACATATATAAAATATATACATATATATAATATATACAAATATATATATAAAATATATATGTATGTAAAATATATATATGTAAAATATATATGTAAAATACATTCCATTGGAAGTGGAGAAAGAAGACCCTAAAATGTTGCCCAAAGGTCTCTCCCTTTTTGTTTGCTTCCCTAGAGACACTTATTGGGAAAAAAAGATGAAAAATATTGTTTTGGGTGAGGTGTGATTTTCCCTAGTGTTTCTGTGTATCTATGATAGCTTTTGTTAAGACTATCTTTTCAAGGATATTTGTAAAGCAAAAGCCTTCAAAAATAAAGCCTTGTTTGTGAAGTAAAACCCTTTGTAAGGGGGAGAGGACAACGGGAAGAATTATTTTCTAACCAAGACGATAAAGACAATGTTTGCCACTAGGTCAAAGTTTGGTAGGTTTGCTTGCAATCCGCTTATAAAACTGGGGGTTTTCTGAGACCAGGATCCTTCAGCTACAACACAAACACACTGAGTGTTACATCTACCTGTGCCCACCTCTGCACCTTCCCCATGGGATTTGTGGGTCAAGGGGAGCTAAAGCGAAACTAAAGCTCATCCTACCAGTATTTATAAAGTTCTTTGTCGTTGACTCAGGAGTCCTGTGTCTTCTGCCGGTATCTTTAAACTGTGGTACCCTAACTTGTTAGCTTGAAGGAGGGCAAAATCTCAGATCTTTTTGACAACTTTGGAGATGATTGGAGGATATGATGCTGACAGAGACATGGTTTTCTAAAAGGGCAGTATGTGGCCAGGATAGGGGAAATGAGAAAACTACCCATGACTCAAATACTCTCAAATTGTGGGCAGGAAGCAGTGGGAGTAGTTAAACACCATCCCTCATTTTCCTAAATTTTAATGATGATGAAAGGTAGGAAGTAAGCTTTAAATAAATCACCCAACTAGGTCTCTTTCTTGATGTTTACTCCTCTGGGCAGAAGTTAGATGAGTCAAGGAGTCCCAAAGATGGTGCACTGGACTCTGGGTAAACTAAAGTGTGGAAGTGTGATGGAGTCATCTCTCCATTGAAATGGAAAATGAATGTGGCATACTCCTTCTTCATTCACCCTGATCTCTTCTTCCCTCTCTCAACTGCTTTAAGAAAAAAGGCTGAATATTCTTGGGGAATATTTTGGTGAAATAGTTTGAGAAAAAGAGCAACTCAAACTTTGGCTCTGTTAAATGCAAATGGCCAAATCTCCATCCCACCCAGATTTGTGTGAGAAGGGGGACATTGGATCTAACTCATGGGATTCATCAGGGTTCACAGTAGGAAGAGGAAGCTCACATGACCTTAATGTGACGCTTTTGGATCAGTTCATTTTACTGTTTTTGTTGCTTCCATGCCTGCACATTTAGTAGAAATTGATGTGTTGCTTGAACTTCATCCCACAAGTGCCAGGCAATCAACCTGATCAAGGAAGAGCTTAAATAGAGATAGGCCAGTGAAACAAACTTTCTTGTCATTTATCCCTTGTTGGTGGATCAGGACTTATTGTGAGGGTCTTTAGCATTTGATGCCCAATGCCTTCATTATACAGATGATGTCCTGTTGGTTGGCAAGTCAGAAGCAATGGCAACTGCAATATTATCACATCTCTGTCATCAGGGGTAGCTGATAAAACCCAACCCTTGATAAGTACCAAGGTTTTGGGGGACTAGGTGGGTAAATTTATGATTATTCATCCAGCAGTCAAGGAAAAATTATTGTTGCTTAAGGCCCCTGCCACCAAATAGAGACCTAACCTAGAGGGTCTAGAGGCACTCAATAATTGACTCAAAAATGGCACATTCAAAAACACAACTCTCTGGCTCCAGTTGCATCTTGGATTTCCATGAGCCACTGGAAGATATCCCTTGGTTTTATAAGGACTTTATGTCTCCCTCCACCTCTTAAAGCAAAGCTTCACACTCACCAGGATCCATGATTGACAGTTTCCCCTAAGTGCCTGAGTCTGGTTGACTGATGGTTCAGTTAAGCAGAAACCAGATGTCTGTGAAGAAGCTACAGCTGTTCAACCTCAGTTTCAACTCTGAAGAATCAAAACTGGAAGAGTTTTTTTCTGTTCAGAAGGCAGAATTCTGACTCTTATTCCTTTGCCAATGTCCTGGATGTTTGGCTCGTCACATGGAAAGCTACAGACTAAGAGTCATTCCTCTTTGGGGGTCATCAACTTTGGAAACAGATTACAGTTGGTGACTGAACTATCTGCCTAACTCATGTAGATTCCCACAAAGAAGGGCCCATTTTCTTATAAGATCAAACTGTTGATTGAGTCTGACTCTGATAATAATAAACATAATACCTATTTCATAGTGTTATTTGAGGATCGATTGGGATTATATGCAGAAAATATTTTGAACAGTCCCTGGAATACCACTAGTCCATATAAGGTTAGCTCTTCCTAATATTATCATTAGTTACTTGTCACCACTGCTTCTGAATTTTCTTCCTCAGTATTGATTGAAGTCTTTAAGCTATGAACTTTTTTTCCCTGCTCAAACACGTAAACTCAAGTGCTGGCTGTAGCTCAGCAAAATAGGGGGTATTGCTGTATTTCTAACAACTACTCTACTTAATGTAAGGTTAACTATGGCCTTCCCCCTTAATGCTTTTCTTCTATGGAGGCTTATTTGCACCAAGCTTATCTCAAATTCATCCAGTTGAGGTGCATAGATTACTTGCTTTTCTCAAGCACTCTTAGCCATTTCTTCTGTATGAAATGATTTCTTTCACAATTCAGGCAAACTCTGGAAGAAGACTGTTCCTTTTAACTTTTCCATTTAAATTGTTAGCACTAACAAGTCATATATTTTAATTTCTATATATATTTTATACAAGTGATTTATTAATTGTGAAAAGTGTGTCATAAAAATATGGTAATATACATAAAGCACAAACACATTTAAAATGTGTTATCTTTTAATAGAAAAATATACAGAAACTTATCTATACAGACATGCTGCACAAAGCAAGAGATAACACAACACGCTTCTGTTTTGAGGAGCTGTCTCTTGGGTTAACAAAGTTCTTACAGAAACAGAAGGCTGCTGCTGATATCTTCTGAAAGCAGCCATTATTTTAACGGGCTTAAGTTACAACCTCTCAACCATTGTCCAGGGTGAGGAAGGTTTCCTGAAAATGGAAATTCATCTATGTGCCTGCTAAGAGCAAGAAACAATGAGGCTATGTGAGCTGGAGGTTAGTATGGATCATTCCAGAATATTAAACTAGAATCATCTCCTGGGAAGCCCAAAGTCCCAACATTCAACAGAAATTATAGATTGTAATATAGAGGAAGATCATAACCGCATTAGTAATGTTACTTATTATTGCAACTGTATTAAAACCTGAGTCATTTAATAAAGAGCTGGACAATTTTAAAACAAAAGTGCTTTGTTTCAAAGCATAATTGAAGTCATGTATTTTAGCTTCTAAGGCACATTATACTAGTTTATTTTCTGGGACTTAAAAAAAATCATTGAATTGACGAGTTTCAAAACAAAAACTATCCATCACTCAACAAAATAAAAAGTGGTACCTGGTATTCAATAAGAAATTGCCAGTCATGCAAGAGGCAGGAAAATATTTCTCCATAATGAGAAGACAATTAGTTGAAACAAACTCAGAATGTTAGTAATGTTAAAAAATATATAGCCTTTTAAAAAAATATTTGTTTATTGGGACGCCTGGGTGGCTCAGTCGGTTAAGCATCTGACTTAGGCTCAGATCATGATTTCATGATTCATGCATTCCAGCCCCAAAAATAAAATGAAACATTAAAAAATAAATAAATAAATAAAAATAAAAGTATTTATTTTTGAGAGAGAGAGAGAGAGAGAGCACCAGTGGGGGGAGGGCAGAGAGAGAGGGAGACACAGAATCTAAAGGAGGCTCCAGGCTCTGAGCTGTCAGCACAGAGCCCTACATGGGGCTTGAACTCACAAACCATGAGATCATGACCTGAGCTGAAGTCAGATGCTTAACCAACTGAGCCATCCAGGCATCCCATTAATGTTAAAAATATAAACAAGAATTAGGATGCCTGGGTGGCTCAGTTGCTTAAGCATCTGACTCTTGATTTCAGCTGAGGTCATGATCTCTTGGTTCCTGGGCTCTGTGCGGACAGCTCAGAGCTTGGAGCCTGGTTTGGATTCTGTCTCCCTTTCTCTCTCTGTCTTTTCCCGCTCATTAAAATTTCCCTCTCTCTCTTAAAATAAATAAAAAAAACCATTTAAAAATATATAAACAAGAATCTTTTGAGTTATTATAATTGTATACTATATTCAAGAACATAAAAGATTGTGCATATTAAGTAAACATATGGATGATATAAAAATATCCAAATTAAAATTCTAGAGATGAAAATGACAATATCTGGGATAAAAAATTTAGACTATATTAGATTAACAGCAGATTAGACATTGCATAATAAAAGAAAAAAGAACTTGAAAAAATATTAACAAGAATTATCAAAAGGGAAAAGAAAAAAACCCTCAGAAAATATACACAGCCATGGTGACCTGCAGGGCAACTTTAAGTAGCCCAATACACAAATAATTGGAGCCCCTAAAGATAGAAGAGGGGGAGCAAAAAAGAAAATTCAATAACTAATGTCCAGATTTCTAAATTTAATGGAAACTATACACTCAGTTATATAAAGAGTTAATGAACCTCAAGCTCAAGAAATATGAGATGAACTACACTAAGTTACATTGTAAGCAAATTGCTATGAACCATGATAAATAGAGAAACTTAAACCAAGAAAGAAAAGACATATCACTTGTGAGAAATAGTGGTCAAAATAATAGGTTTCTCACTGGAACAATTCAGGCCAGAAAATTGTTGGGTAATATCTCTTAAGTACTTAGATAAAAGAACAGTCACCTCTGGACTGCATACTTCATGAAAATATTTTCAATAATGAAAGCAAAATAATGGCTTTTGGAAACATACAATAAAGCAATGAATTTATGACCACAATATGTGAAAAAAAAGTTAAAGGCAGAAAGAACATGACCTCAGTTCGAAATCTGGAACTATACAAAGGAATGAAGAGCATGTAAAAATCATAAGTATGTGAGTAAATGTAAAATAGCTCTTTTCACTGCTTAAAAGTTTCTCTAAAAGATAATTGCAAATTTAAAGGTAATTTGCAAATTGCAAAAAACAACAGAAACAAATGGTGAGTTTTACAAAATGGTTAGAAAGAAAATGTAAACCAGCAATAGGATCAGCACTGGGAAGGGAGAAATAGAAGTACACCTGTTGTAAGGTTTTTATTATAGGGGAGGTGGTGCAGATATGTATGTATCATTTGAAAGCACAATGTGACAGATTATAGATGCTTATTGTACACCCTAAAGCAAAGTGTTACAGTTAAAAGGTGCTATTGTTAAAAAGCCAACAAAGCACATAAAATAGTATCATATAAAATATTCAGTTAAACCAAAAGGAGACAGAATGAAAAAAAAAGAAAAGAAAAGGAAAGAAACAAAGGACAGTTGGGACTAAGAGAAGGTAAGTATCAAGATGATCAATTTAAACTCGAACACGCCAATAATCACACTAAAAGTAATTGGTCTAACCTATCTTGTCGATAGCTCTTTTCCAAGAAGCCTTGCAGACTTAACCATTCTGTCCTTTTTGTCCTCAAGCTTGAACTTCTGTTTTTATTTTATTTTTTTTTAACATTTATTTATTTTTGAGAGACAGAGACAGAGCGTGAGTGCGGGAGGAGCAGAGAAGGAGACACAGAATCCGAAGCAGGCTCCAGGCTCTGAGCTGTCAGCACAGAGCCGGATGTGGGACTCAACCCATGAACCATGAGATCATGACCTGAGCTGAAGCTGGATGCTCAACCGACTGAGCCTCCCAGGCGCTTGTGTCTGTTTTATGGTATGTAACACTTTGTTTCACTCATTTCTTCATGTATGTTCCTAATTTAAAAAGAAAATTTACTTGATTCAACTCTTATCTTTTTATATTTTACATAGCAACAAACTGAATCTAATGACAAGTACATGTTAAATGAAATCTTCAGAGTGAAACACTGATGAAAGAGAACAGCCACACGAATCTCTAAAGTTTATAGTCGGTGGGCAAGCTGGACAAATTGATAGGTTCTGAAATTCTTGGTAATGTGAGAACTTGACCTGAAAATAGAAGTGAAGTATATAAAAATTAAAAAAAAATGATACAGACATGTAACATTAGCTTCAATAATAGGGATTTTTTTTCAGCAAAGTTGGCGATCAGTGAGTTGGAGTAAAATGGGAAACAGGACAATGAATCCTAGTGCATATGAAGTTTTGGCAATAAAAGAGTCTTCAGTGAAGAACATTGCAGAACTTCATGGAGTGAAACGTACCAAAATTAAAGAAAATATATATTTAGAGATAGTATATCAAGTTGGGGCATTTAATTTCTCTCAAATCTGTCATGACTTTAAAATGAAGATTTACTTTCATTCCACTTAAGATGAATGAGATCAGTTTGAACAGGCAGAAGCCAATAAAGCATTATCTCTGTCTCTCAATACCAGGAGGCTTACTTGGATATTATTATTTCATGTCAAGAAGTTCCCTGGGATCTTACTTCAAGTAGAAAATGGTCTTCTCCATTATGGTTGTGGCATTTTTTTTTGTTTTGTTTTGTTTTGTTTTAAAGCTCATACAGGCAAAACTCTCAACTAAAATGCAGAACTTGAATATCTCTTGCCTGGAACAAGTAACTACTACTGTCAAAAATGCAACTTAAAACTCATTACACACAAACACCACACACATTGAATTTTGTAGCCTACAGCATCACATTATTGTTCTTTTAGGAGGTAATTGCAATAAAAAATCTTGTAACTACACATGGCATAACTAAGGTAAGTCAAGTTTTCATAAATAAATGGTAATGTGAAAAGGCATGCCCAGGAATATTTGTATTTGAAACGATTACCATAGTGATCCACAAATAAACCTACCTTTGACACCTTTCAATGTTACACAGTTAATTCATGCAAGCCAAGCCATGCTTATAGTAAGCATGAAAGCTTACATCAGTATTTAACACAAATTTTAGAAATCAAAGATTATGTTGTCTTCTGTGGATTATAACAAAAAATTAAAAATGTGCTATTCAAAGTAGAAATGAACAAATACATTAGTTAAATAGAATGAGAAAGAGCATGATAATAATATTATTTAGTTTAGTTTAAGTTTGTTTCAATTTCATCCTAATCTTTTAAATTCTAAGTGTTATGAAGATAATAACTTTGAAAGAAGAAAATAATTTGAAATAGAATAGACTGTATCTGGAAATTAATTTATAGAAGAGGATTAGATTTTTATGTTTTAGTATATACTTTAGTATATAATATAAAAGACTTTTATATTTTAGTATATAATATTAAATATACACTTTCACATATATTTTTTGCCAGTGAATCGTAGTCTCTTTTGGTAATTAAAAAACAACCTTAATATATTCTTCGTTAGTCCATTTGCTCTGTGAGAAATAAAATACTTTAACTTGATAACTTCTGATTTATTTTATTAATCTTAAGGTTAAGTATGTGAGTACTTAGAGAGGTTGTGCTGTCTGTGGAGGTATTTAATTTAAGCTCATAAATTAATGCCTTGATAATCAATATCTATCTAATGCACTGCTTAAATTGTACATATTTCATTAATTTTGCATTAGTTCAACTATCTTAGTGATCCTGACCAGGATTGAAAGTGAGAGCATCCTGGCTAATGAATGATTTATTAAAAGATAGTTTAGGAAGAAAACACTCAATTGCCCATTTTCCAGGTTGTAAAAAGGTGAAATACCATTGATAATATTTACTTATGAATTCATATAAATCCCTCAACTCTCCTCCATTCTATTTCTAAAACTCTCATCCTCTCTCCTCAGGCATTTTCTCTGAAGCTAATTATCTCATTATCCTTTTGATCTTCTATTTGTGCATTCAGGGACCATTTCCAAAACTGTTCTTTTGTTGTCTATATATTCAATCTCTACTCTTTTTTTTTGCTGCCCATCTTAGCCAAGAAATTTTCTTGACTGAGTCCCAACAACTTTCTAAATATTTCCCTGTCATCTTTCACTCCCAAAGCATTTAATGATAGAGGTTAAGTATGTGAGACCTGCAGAAAAGAATTTTGGGGTTTGAACCCTGGCTCCAATATGTTCTAACTGTGTGACTGTGGGCTAATTACTTAACTTCTCTGTTTCTCAGTAACCTCATCTATAAAATGGTGAAAATAAGGGTACCTACTGTGGAGTGTTTGTAGATTAAATGAAGAAAACAATACAAAAACACATAGAATTGTGCCTGACATTATATCAATATTTGCTATTATTCTGATTACCAATATCTTTAGTATATGAAGCCAGCCTCACCATTTTCATCAAAACTGACGTTTATACCTAAAACTGTTCCAATACGAGTTCTGCACCTGCACCATTATGATAATGAAACTGTTTTCATGAAATTACTGATTTTGTATAAAAACTAGAAAAGTGGGGCGCCTGGGTGGCTCAGTCAGTTGAGCGGCCGACTTCCGCTCAGGTCATGATCTCGCAGTCCGTTAGTTCGAGCGCCGCGTTGGCCTCTGTGCCGACAGCTCAGAGCCTGGAGCCAGTTTCAGATTCTGTGTCTCCCTCTCTCTGACCCTCCCCTGTTCATGCTCTGTCTCTCCCTGTCTCAAAAATAAATAAAACGTAAAAAAAAAAACAAAAAAAAACCTAGAAAATGTATACAATCTTCGTAAAGGCTTTTTAAAAGTTTGTAAACATTTGTACCTGCAGTGGTATTCTCTCGAACATATTTTTAGGAAGTAAATAATTGAGAAAATGAAAGAGATATATTCATCAAAGAATTTCCAGTAAAAATGCTAACAAATCCTTGTTTATATTTTCTAAAAATGGGAAAGAGTTAAAGTCCAAAACAACTAGAGTGACTAAATAAACTTCCATATAATCATATAATGAGAGAGTCAGCAGACATAGGAAATGACATTACAGATGCATATCTCTCAAGATAGAACATATATTTATGATTTTTTTTCTATATCAGTAATACAGGCTTTTGGACCAAAGCCCCAAATCCTTACTTGTGTTCAAATCCCAGCTCATCCAGTTAATAACTCTGTGAACCTGGAAAAATAATTAACCCCTCCAATTGTTTTTTTCCTATGTAGAGTGGACATATTAGATCTTACCCAACAAGCTTTGGTGAGGATTAAAAGGATCATCAACTTGAAATATTTACATACAATTCAGCTCATATAAAAAACTTTTCATAATGAAACGTGTTATTTTCTATCTGTGGGTGCTGCATGATACTAACATTTCAGAATTTTTAGAACTCTACGTTGGCACTTATCTTTTCAAAATGATCATCCTAAATTGAAAATATTCATATTTAAAACCATAATAATTACTTTTTAAATCCCCAGAACCATAATCTCGTCCAAGCTCTATAATTGCATTTCAAATGCTTGTAATATATTATTATCTGGATATTGACACCTGGGTATATTACCTTTCAACAGCTCAATTCAGAAATTCTAAATGTATCTTCATAATCCTCTCCCCAGATTAACTCTCACATCTGAAGTCCTTCTATTCATTACCATATTGCTATCTAGGAAGAATAAAGGCTCTGATTTCTTGTCAGCAAATTTCTCTTCCTAGCCTTCCAGATCAACTTGGTTGCCATGCACTATGGACTGGAATGCGTTCCGAGCCCCTCCCCCAACCCAAATCCTATGTTGAAGCCTTAATCCCTAATGTAACTGTATCAGAAATGAGACTTTTGGCAGGCAATTAGGGTTAGATGGGGTCATGAGGGTGGGACCTTCAGATTGGGATTAGTGGCTTCCTAAGAAGAGAAAGAGAGATACTACTCTCTCTACTGTGAGAATACACATGGCCAGAAGGCAACAACCCAGGAAGAGGACTCTCATCAGAAAACTAATTGGCTGGCACTTGACCTTGGACTTGCCCATCTCCAAATGTCTGTTGTTTAAGTCACAGAGTCTATGGCATTTTGTTATAGCAGCCTAAAGGGACTAAGGCACCCTGCCTTTTTTCTTTTATCCTCAGCAATGCAGATTAATGCACTTAACACAGATTAGCTCAGGTCTATAAGTTTCCAATTAGGACTATCACTATATGCTCCTCACTGGTCACTCTCTGGTATCTGAATTTTGCCATTAAAGTTTATCAAAATGTCAGTAAACGGGTCCTTCCAGAAAATAATTTGATCATAGGATTCCTCAGGGGGAAAAATTTTGAAACGAAATCTAAATCTAAAAACAATCTAAACTCCTTACTCTGAGCATGAAATAGCCAAGCATGTAAATATCAGCTTTTATCAGTGCCTAGGAGATGATTTAAACATTATAGTTCTGGTATTTGTTATCCTTGTTAAGCAACATAGTTGCTTAAAACGAGTAGGAGATGCCACTGGTGCCCCAACACAATTCTCTTTTATAGCAGGTGTGCTCAATCCCCAGCTACTGTGAGTTTTCACTGATCATTCATAGTTTCATCTTCTATGGTGAACGTCCTTTGGCCAACTGGGAACCACACTGCCCCAGTCCTATCTCCCTTGGAGAAAGACCTCTGCCAATGATTGACTTATACTGAGGCAAGAAATGACCACCCATTTTTCTATGTGGATTAACTCTGGTACTATTTGTGCTTCAGGCTTGCCGTTCAGATCAAAGATAGTATCCAGTTGTTATTCCTGTCTGCCTTTATTTCCTAACTGTATCCTCCCTCCTATAATCCTCTTTACCTGATAGCGTTTTCCTAATAAGCACTGGATCTGTAATCCATGTCTCAGGCTTTACTTCCTGGAAACGCGAATCAGAGAAATGCTACTATTCTTATTGTTCACAAGTCTATAGATCAGTTGAATACACCTCACCAAGGGTCCTGGCTGGCTCAGTAATATATCTGTGCTTACCCGTGGGCTAGGAAGGTAGCTCTACCGAATGTGGCTGGGCTCTTTTACATGTTTGGGGTCTGCCAGCTGGCAGCTGCTCCTAGATGGCTTAGCTTTTCCCCCTACGGTGTCTCCGGCCTCTCCAATAGTCTAACCTGGATATGGTTTCAGTAGGGCCCAAAGAGGCAAGAGGAAGCAGAGTGCAAAAAGCCTCTTGAAGTCTTAGAATAATCACTTCTGACACACTCAGTTGAAGAAAGCAAGTTACAAGCCAACCTATACTTTATTTCTTGTCATAAAGAAGAGGGGTTTTGGTGTTCGAAACTTGTGTGTCTTCATTCAGTCTATACAACAATGTTTGTCAAGAATGTGTTCAAAAAAAGTGAAAAAGTGATGGGTGGAGAGGAAAACTTCTCAGAGAAGAAACCCAGAGCTAGGTAATTGTGTGCATGCTTATTGCTCCTTCTATATTGGATAACTTTTCCTCAGAGCACAGATGAGTCCTATTAATTGTTATGTTGAATTTATTCATTAATTACTCAAACATTCATTAAAGTCCCCTATGTACCACTCATTCTACTAGGTATTGGAAATTTAAATTTCAATCAGTTTTCCCTTGCATACTTTCCTTGTTTCTTTTGAATTCACATCTAGTTTGCTTTTCTGTTTTAGAAAGATGTCACATCCATTTTACTGTCAAACCTTCCCAAGTTATATTACAAATCTCACTCCCATCAGTCCAGACTCCACTATGCATATATTTTAAAGCAGGCCCTTTTAAGTTCAACAGTCATGTTACCTGACAAGGTGGAGGCAGGAGTAATTAGAGCATGAATAGATCCTGCGGGTCACCTTACCTCTCAAGTGTAAATCGCGATCCCAAACACTAACTCAGCCACATTTTCACAAGAAGCCTTCAGCTATTTCCTTATCTTTGAAGCAACTTATGCCTTAGCTTGTTAGTAGAAGTTATCAATATTGGAGATGTATGAACAGTAAAAGCCCATCTAGGTATACATGTGCCTTTTTTTTTTCATGTGGAAATTCCCTCTCTGCCCTGCATCACAGTTTATTGAAAGCTGTCTTTGATATTGTTGGTGTTCTGAATAAAGAGAAGGAGGGAAGGAAGGATCGTACACTTATTTTGCATACCTGAAATAGAATTTGGAAAGACTGGATGCTAAACAGGACAAGTCAAAGTTGGTTTTTATTATTTCTATAGATTTCTTACCCTATAGGAAAATCTTTCATCTGAAGCTACCTTTATTTTTTAAATATTTTTTAAAAGTTTATTTATTTTGAGAGAGAGAGGGAAAAAAACAGAGAGAGAGAGACAGAGACAGAGAGAGAGTATGAGCGGGTGGGTGTGGTGGTGGCAGAGAGAGTGGGAAAGAATCTCAAGCAGGCTCCATGTTGTCAGGTCAGAGCTGGATGTGAGGCTGGACTCATGAACTGTGATATCATGACCTGGGCCAAGATCAAGAGTTGGATGCTTACCGACTGAGCCACCCAGGGGCCCTTGAAGCTACTTCTAGAGGGAAAAAATAAAAGATCACTCAAATTCATGTAAGTGACTAAAACAGTGATGACTTTGCCAAAATTCCCAAATTCTTACGTTTATCATTAATGAGTTAAAGAGTAGTCCAAACAACAGTATCCCAGAGAGTGATGAGCACTCAATCAATACGTTACAAAGTTTCTCATTGCAAAGATTCAGTTCACCTTTACTACAAATGTAAGTGGAACAATCATTTATGGAAGTGAATAATCACTTATGAATTGGCCATTTTAAGAGGTCAGAATTACCCAGACATAGCATAGACTGTTATGACAAGGTAATTTTCTTTGTGAGTTGAGATTGTTTTAATTCGTGTTTGTGATCAAGTAAAAAACACATAGGCTTGATAGTTAGACAAAGTAAGGTTTTGTTGTTGGATGAATCATTTACCACCCGGGCACTTTAGTAACTTATTTGATCTCCCTAATGGTCCATTCCTTACTCTGAATATTTGGATACTAATACTATTTTCAGAGATTATTGTGAGGTATAGAAAAATCTATGTAATACATCTAGCTTAGTCTCTGGCATAGAACATGTATTCTTATTGCTGTTATTATTATTATGGTTATTATGTCACTGTTTATATTATAGAGAAAGTAGCTCAAATAACATCTTAACATGCAATTTTATTGTACCAGGTAATTCTTCATAAAAAAATAGACAACTATAGCAAAATGTTTGATTAACTCCCCTATGTTTAAGGACATCAAGGATAGGACTGGGAAGAAAAATAGATTTCTCTCTAGCAAGTAGTTACATACTTCAAAAATCTTGACTCTAAAGTAATGATAATTTATTAAAATCAAACTGGTATTGATTTACTAACCTGAAATGAATTTTGCCCAATTAAACTAATTATGACTAATGTTTTTAAATTGTATCTTAGCAACTTTAGTTAATTTCAATGACTAATTCCTAAAACCAGCTAAAATATGGAGAAAACACAGGCCAGTAGATGTTCCTGACTTAAATGTGATCCTTTTTTAACGCAGCTTGAGGAAAATAAACTCAGGGTTTCACTAACATGTCCTTTTGTGTGAAATGCCTTAAGTCAATTGCTTGTTTTGTTTGTTCTCCTCTTGAAAGTATATGGAAACAAAAGGAAAAGAAAGTGAAATAATGAAATATGAGTTATATACCATCATCTTTATCATCAATGTCACATTTTTCAGTGTTATTTTCTGTTTCTTCTAGAATGATCAATTGCTAGATGCATACACACACTTGAATAAAAACACTGTCATTGGATTTTCTAATAGACAATGCAAACACTTATGTCTCAAATATTCTTGAAATCAGCCTGTCTGTCTTATTGATCCCCTCATTAGTTAAAGAGTTAAACAAAATCCTTAACACATATTCATTCTCTATGTATATGAAGATCATGTTTTTAAATGTTGAAAATTATACTTTGACAGAATAAAGTTTAAAAGAGTGACTGCACAAATTGAAAACATTTTAAAATAATTAGACTTCAATAATTAAAGTCACTATTTTTATTTCAAAACTTATTCAAATTAACAAGTTGTAAAAGATTATTTCATGCCTTTAACATTTAAAATACTGATGGAAAGGGAAAAAAAAGTCACACTGTTTTTGGTTTCTTTTCTTTAAGCTTCAAGATCAGCTGAAGTATCGTTCTGATTACTATCATTTACAATGCAACCACTTCCCAGTGTTACTAGTAATCTGTTTCTTATCATCGTATGTGCCTGTTTATAAAATATCCATTTTTCTATGTTCTTACAGTTCAGAACAAATGAGACCTGAGAAAGGAAGGTATTGAAGGAATCCGATTACTTCTGGGAAGTGAAATGGAAGTGTGGCCACGAATGTTAAGTGCTGCTCGCTACAGCACTTCAGCACAGTATTTCTTATTCTGTCAGGTAAGTTCAACAAAGTAGAGAAGTTATGGTCTACCTTGAGGTCCCACTTGTAAAGGATGCTTACTTGTAAGGCCATTTGACTGCGTTTAGTATACTGAGGAGCAATCCTTTGACCTCCTGACAAGTAAGGGATGGACAGAATGAAATGCTGCATTCAAGGGCACAGCATTCTGTCAGAGGCATGGGCCAACTCTTCTCTAATTATTCAAAGAAATCCCACTGTTAAGGTCTTGAGATTTATTGAGTCAACAACAACAACAAAAACCAAAACAGTGATTGAGAGAATGAAAAAAAATGTGTAATGCCTCAATGTATTAAGATTTAATTGAAAATAATGGGTACGGCTTATTTATAAGCTTATAAATTGTATATTTTAAAATATTTTTTGATATTGTAATATAGTATTTCAGCTGTGGAGAGAGATGGGGAATAGTTATTAAAGAGTACTGCTGATATATGCTTCTCTTAAAAAATAAATTTTCAACCAACTGAAAAATATATTCATTCTAAACTAACTTATATGTCATTGAGTCTAAGATAACATTTTTTTTTCCATTATTGAATATCTCTAAAATTGGGTTTTATATTAAAGTTGATGAGAGAGGTCCGGAGCAGAAGATGGCGGTGTAGGAGGACGCTGGGCTCACCATGTCCTGCGGATCACTTAAATTCCACCCACACCTGCCTAAATAACCCAGAAAACCACCAGAAGACTAGCAGAACAGATTCTCTGGAGCCAAGCATAGACGAGAGGCCCACAGAAGAGGGGACCCTCCAGAAGCAGATCTCCGAAGGAAAAGCAAGCTGAGCCTGCCCCTCCCGCCCCTGTGCACCTTGCCGATCCACCCCAGCTAATATGCCAGATCCCCAGAACCACAAGTCTGGCAGTGTGCAAGCAGCCCAGATGGGGCATGCCACCCCACAGTGAATCCCACCCCTAGGAGAGGGAAGAGAAGGCACACACCAGTCTGACTGTGGCCCCAGTGGTGGGCTGGGGGCAGACATCAGGTTGGACTGTGGCCCCGCCCACCAATGCAAGTTATTCAAGACAGCACAGGGGAAGTGCCCCACAGTCCCTTACCTCTCCAGGCACTATCCAAAATGATGAAACGGAAGAATTCCCCTCAGAAACGTCCAGGAAATAACAACAGCTAACAAACTGATCAAAAATGATTTAAACAATATAACAGAAAGTGAATTTAGAATAATAGTCATAAAATTAATCGCTGGGCTTGAAAACAGTATAAAGAACAGCAGAGAATCTCTTGCTACAGAGATCAAGGGACTAAGGAACAGCCAGAAGGAGCTAAAAAATGCTATCAATGAGCTACAAAATAAAATGGAGACAACCACAGCTCGGACTGAAGAGGCAGAGGAGAGAATAGGTGAACTAGAAGATAAAATAATGGAAAAAGAAGAAGCTGAGAAAAAGAGAGATAAAAAAATTCAGGAGTATGAGGGGAAAATTAGAGAACTATGTGATGCACTAAAGAGAAATAATCTATGCATAATTGGTATTCCAGAGGAAGAAGAGAGAGGGAAAGGTGCTGAAGGTGTACTTGAAGAAATAATAGCTGAGAACTTCCCGGATCTGGGGAGGAAAAAAGGCATTGAAATCCAGGAGGCACAGAGAACTCCCTTCAGGCGTAACTTGAATCGATCTTCTGCACAACATATCATAGTGAAACTGGCAAAATACAAGGATAAAGAGAAAATTCTGAAAGCAGCTAGGGATAAACGTGCTCTAACACATAAAGGGAGACCGATAAGACTCGTGACAGATCGCTCTACTGAAACTTGGCAGGCCAGAAAGGAATGGCAGGAAATCTTCAATGTGATGAACATAAAAAATATGAAGCTGAGAATCCTCTGTCCAGCAAATCTGTCATTTAGAATAGAAGGAGAGATAAAGGTCTTCCCAAACAAAAACTGAAGGTATTCGTCACCACTGAACCAGCCTTACAAAAGATCCTAAGGGGGATCCTGTGAGACAAAGTACCAGAGACATCGCTACAAGCATGAAACCTACAGACGTCACAATGACTCTAAACCCGTATCTTTCTTTTTTTTTCTTTTTTCTGTTTTCTTTTTTATTTATTTTTGACAGAGAGAGAGAGAGAGAGAGAGAGAGAGACAGAGCATGAGCGGGGGAGGGGCAGAGAGAGAGAGGGAGACACAGAATCTGAAACAGGCTCCAGGCTCCGAGCTGTCAGCACAGAGCCTGATGTGGAGCTCGAGCTCACGAACTGTGAGATCATGACCTGAGCCGAAGTCGGACGCCCAACCGACTGAGCCACCCAGGCGCCCCTAAACCCACATCTTTCTATAATAACACTGAATGTAAATGGACTAAATGCACCAACCAAAAGACATAGGGTATCAGAATGGATAAAAAAACAAGACCCATCTATTTGCTGTCTACAAGAGACTCATTTTAGACCTCAGGACACATTCAGATTGAAAGTGAGGGGATGGAGAACTATCTATCATGCTACTGGAAGTCAAAAGAGAGCTGGAGTAGCCATACTTATATCAGACAAACTAGACTTTAAATTAAAGGCTGTAACAAGAGATGAAGAAGGGCATTATATAATAATTACAGTGTCTATCCATCAAGAAGAACTCATAATTATAAATGACTATGCGCCGAATACGGGAGCCCCCAAATATATAAAACAATTACTCACAAACATAAGCAACCTTATTGACAAGAATGTGGTAATTGCAGGAGACTTTAATACCCCACTGACAACAATGGATAGATCGTCTAAACACATGGTCAATAAAGAAACAAGGGCCCTGAATGATACATTGGATCAGATGGACTTGACAGATATATTTAGAACTCTGCATCCCAAAGCAACAGAATATACTTTCTTCTCTAGTGCACATGGAACATTCTCCAAGATAGGTCACATACTGGGTCACAAAACAGCCCTTCATAAGTATACAAGAATTGAAATCCTACCATGCATACTTTCAGACCACAATGCTATGAAGCTTGAAATCAACCACAGGAAAAAGTCTGGAAAACCTCCAAAAGCATGGAGGTTAAAGAAAACCCTACTAAAGAATGAATGGGTCAACCAGGCAATTAGAGAAGAAATTAAAAAATATATGGAAACAAATGAAAATGAAAATATAACAATCCAAATGCATTGCGATGCAGCAAAGGCAGTCTTGAGAGAAAAATACATTGCAATCCAGGCCTATCTCAAGAAACAAGAAAAATCCCAAATACAAAATCTAATAGCACACCTAAAGGAAATAGAAGCAGAGCAGCAAAGACACCCCAAACCCAACAGAATAAGAGAAATAATAAAGATCAGAGCAGAAATAAACAATATAGAATCTAAAAAAAGTGTAGAGCAGATCAATGAAACCAAGAGTTGCTTTTTTGAGAAAATAAACAAAATTGATAAACCTCTAGCCAGGCTTCTCAAAAAGAGAAGGGAGATGACCCAAATAGATAAAATCATGAATAAAAATGGAATTATTACAACCAATCCCTCAGAAATACAAGCAATTATCAGGAAATACTATGAAAAATTATATGGCAAAAAACTGGACAACCTGGAAGAAATGGAAAAATTCCTAAACACCCACACACTTCCAAAACTCAAACTGGAGGAAATACAAACCTTGAACAGACCCATAACCAGTAAAGAAATTGAATCAGTCAAAACTCTCCCAACAAATAAGAGTCCAGGACCAGATGGCTTCCCTGGGGAATTCTACCAGACATTTAAAGCAGAGATAATACCTATCCTTCTCAAGCTTTTCCAAAAAATAGAAAGGAAAGGAAAACTTCCAGACTCATTCTATGAAGCCAATATTACTTTGATTCCTAAACCAGACAGAGACCCAGTAAAAAAAGAGAACTACAGGCCAATATCCCTCATGAATATGGATGCAAATATTCTCAATAAGATACTAGCAAATTGAATTCAACAGCATAGAAAAAGAATTATTCATCATGATCAAGTGGGATTCATTTCTGGGACGCAGGGCTGGTTCAACATTCGCAAATCAATCAACGTGATACATCACATTAATAAAAGAAAAGATAAGAACCATATGATCTTGTCAATCGATGCAGACAAAGCATTTGACAAAATCCAGCACCCTTTCTTAATAAAAACCCTCGAGAAAGTCGGGATAGAAGGAACATACTTAGAGATCATAAAAGCCATTTATGAAAAGCCCACAGCTAATATCATCCTCAATGGGGAAAAACTGAGAGCTTTCCCCCTGAGATCAGAAACATGACAGGGATGTCCACTCTCACCGCTGTTTTTTAACACGGTATTGGAAGTGCTAGCATCAGCAATCAGACAACAAAAGGAAATCAAAGGCATCATAATTGGCAAAGATGAAGTCAAGCTTTCGCTTTTTGCAGATGACATGATATTATACATGGAAAATCCGATAGACTCCACCAAAAGTCTGCTAGAACTGATACAGGAATTCAGCAAAGTTGCAGGATACAAAATCAATGTACAGAAATCAGTTGCATTCTTATACACTAACAATGAAGGATCAGAAAGACAAATAAAGAAACTGATCCCATTCACAATTGCACCAAGAAGCATAAAATACCTAGGAATAAATCTAACCAAAGATGTAAAAGATCTGTATGCTGAAAACTATAGAAAGCTTATGAAGGAAATTGAAGAAGATATAAAGAAATGGAAAAACATTCTGTGCTCATGGGTTGGAATAATAAATATTTTTAAAATGTCAATACTACCCAAAGCAATCTACACATTCAATTCAATCCCAATCAAAATTGCACTAGCATCCTTCTCGAAACTAGAACAAGCCATCCTAAAATTCATATGGAACCATAAAAGGCCCTGAATAGCCAAAGGAATTTTGCAGAAGAAGACCAAAGCAGGAGGCATCACAATCCCAGACTTTAGCCTCTACTACAAAGCTGTCATCATCAAGACAGCATGGTATTGGCACAAAAACAGACACATAGACCCATGGAATAGAATAGAAACCCCAGAACTAGACCCACAAACGTATGGCCAACTCATCTTTGACAAAGCAGGAAAGAATATCCAATGGAAAAAAGACAGCCTCTTTAACAAATGGTGCTGGGAGAACTGGACAGCGACATGCAGAAGAATGAAACTAGACCACTTTCTTACACCATTCACAAAAATAAACTCAAAATGGATAAAGGACCTGAATGTGAGACAGGAAACCATCAAAACCCTAGAGGAGAAAGCAGGAAAAGACCTCTTTGACCTCAGCCGTAGCAATTTCTTACTTAACACATTCCCAAAGGCAAGGGAATTAAAAGCAATAATGAACTATTGGGACCTCATGAAGATAAAAAGCTTCTGCACAGCAAAGGAAACAATCAACAAAACTAAAAGGCAACCAACGGAATGGGAAAAGATACTTGCAAATGGCAAAGCGCTAGTATCCAAAATCTATAAAGAGCTCGCCAAACTCCACACCCGAAAAACAAATAACCCAGTGAAGAAATGGGCAGAAAACATGAATAGACACTTCTCTAAAGAAGACATCCAGATGGCCAACAGGCACATGAAAAGATGATCCATGTCGCTCCTAATCAGGGAAATACAAATCAAAACCACACTTAGATATCACCTGACACCAGTCAGACTGGCCAAAATGTACAAATCAGACTATAGATGCTGGAGAGGATGTGGAGAAATGGGAACCCTCTTGCACTGTTGATGGGAATGCAAACTGGTGCAGCCGCTCTGGAAAACACTGTGGAGTTTCCTCAGAAAACTAAAAATAGACCTACCCTATGACCCAGCAGTAGCACTGCTAGGAATTTACCCAAGGGATACAGGAGTACTGATGCACAGAGGCACTTGTATCCCAATGTTTATAGCAGCACTCTCAACAATAGCCAAATTGTGGAAAGAGCCTAAATGTCCATCAACTGATGAATGGATAAAGAAATTGTGGTTTATATACACAATGGAGTACTATGTGGCAATGAGAAAGAATGAAATATGGCCCTTTGTAGCAACATGGATGGAACTGGAGAGTGTGATGCTAAGTGAAATAAGCCATACAGAGAAAGACAGATACCATATGTTTTCACTCTTAGGTGGATCCTGAGAAACTTAACAGAAACCCATGGGGGAGGGGAAGGAAAAAAAAGAAAAAAAGGGGTTAGAGTGGGAGAGAGAGCCAAAGCATAAGAGACTCTCAAAAACTGAGAACAAACTGAGGGGTGATGGGGGGTGGGAGGGAGGGGAGGGTAGGTGATGGGTATTGAAGAGGGCATCTTTTGGGATGAGCACTGGGTGTTGTATGGAAACTAATTTGACAATAAATTTCATATATTAAAAAAATAATAAAGTTGATGAGGTATCAGAACTTAATTGACAGTGTTTTGTCATTCTTTGTGGTAATATAGTGATTTTTAACCAATCGCTTCAGAGGTCGCTAGAAATTCTGCCATGATTACTTTATAAATGGTCTTATGCTTAATTTTGTTTCTTCTTTGTAGGGTCATACTATAATTTATCTTCCAACTCAGGACTCTTGGAAGTGAAAGGGAATGCCAATAATAATTGTGCCAAGACAATAGGTGCCAAAAAAGCCCTAGTCCAGTTAAACTGGACCTCTCTCCCCAGACCAATGGACACATGCATGCATAAAAATGTGGAAGCCACATGACTCTATGAGCCACGCCAGGCCTCTGTGAACACGCACATACATACATGCATAGCCTATCCGGGGGGACTTCTGATTAAGAAGTATGACTAATGATGGCTATCCTACAAAATTTCCTTATTGTTTTTGTGGGGAAAAAATTAATAAAACATCCATTTTGGATGTCAAAAGATATGTTTAACAAGTTCTTAAGAAAATACTTAAAGATGATATGCAGGTACTACTGCTCCACACAAAAGTTTACGTGTCCTCAAAATTCATATATTGAAATTTAAGCCCCATTGTGATGGCATATGGGAGTGGGCCTTTGGGAATTGACTAGGTCATGAGGGCAGGGCCCTCATGACTGGGATTAGTGCCCTTATAAAAGGCCCCCAGAGCTCCCTCACCCTTTTCACCATATGAGGGCACAGGGAGGAGACAGCCAACGATGACTATAGGGCACTTAGGAGACACCAAATCTGCTGGTGCCTTGATCTTAGACTTCCTCGCCTCTGGAACTATGAGAAATGTATGTATTTACTATTTCTGTTGTTTCTAAGTCACCCAGGGTATGGTAATTTGTTGTAGCAGCCCCAAAGGACTAAGACAACGGTCTATAAACTTGTTTATATTACTCACTAGCAAGAAAAGCTCCTTGTATTTACTTACTATTTATTCATTCTCTCATTCACTTATTCATTCATTTATTCATTTGTACATATGTTTATTTGTTTTACAAAATATTTAGCAGACACTAGGTAAACATTTATTGAAAGAATAATTGGGGCTTATAAGCCATTTTTTTAAAAAATTGAGAATAGAAAACAGACGCGAAGGAATGCCAGCTCTACCTTAATTATGTAATGACTGCCTTGGGTCAAGGTGAAAGATTTGGAAGCTAAATTTGCAAAGAAGCAGTAAAGCATATCAAACGGTGTTTATTGACTTATAAACATAATGAATACTGTATCGAGCTATTGGTATTTCCCCTCTTACCAAAATGTATAGAGCATTAATTTTTAGGGAAGAGTCTTTTGGCAATAAAAGTTATGTTGAAATTTGTATTATTTAGGACAAACAAGATATTATAGAAAAGTGGGGTTTTATATATAAACACTGAGTTCAGTGAATGCTGAAATTGAGTTCAGTGAATGCTAAATTGTATTTTGTTTCTCTGTCCACAAAGAGAAGATACTAAATAAATTTTTAGCATATTTGCTACAATTAGATATTGCACTTTTTAAAAATAATGGTGATGATAGTGATACTAGATTTCATTGACATATTTAAAGCTTTTTTCCTAGTGAGGAAAAAAATAGCCCATGTGAGTGTTTGACTCAGTTGTTGTTCCTATAAATTTGAGTAGGGTTTCAGTAAACACTGAAAATATAACATTATTCGCTGTTCTGAAATCTTGTTTAAAAAAATTGAACACATTTTCAACGTATTCAATTCTGGCTGGCTCTCTACAACTTGTGGAATTTCTATCCAAAGTAGAAGCAATGGTAAAAATAATCACAAATTACTGTTTTGTGAATTTTAAAGTTTTGATCAGTTTTTTAGGTTTGCTTTCAAAATTCTCTGAATCACTGCATGATTTTTATCAAACCATTTCTGTGTCATCAAATGGTAGTGTTCAGAATGTGAGCAGATTTCTGTTGGAGGTGAAATATTGTGGGCAACAAACCCTAAATAGGGACTCTATAGATCAATGTTCAAGTCATAGTTCTTCATGTTATTTGGGCAAAGTACTAACCATTGAGTTGGTCAGTACTGCAGTCCAAAGAGGGTCATGATGCTAAAATCTCTTCAGAGGAAAATTGCAAGGCTACATATCAATTATATTCTCCTATGGGCCCATGGAAGGTGTAGATAGCTGTAATACCACCTTTTTTATGATTCTGATATTGAAGCAGGTAAATGGTTTAAATGTTATTTATCAATTTCTAAGTAAAGCAGGAACTATAGGAAAGAAGCACACTTTCAGCATTCACTACCATGGGAGTAATTGTAATAAAGTAAAGGCCCAACAAAGGAAATTAAAAAATAACATTCTTTTTTAAGAATTATTTTATCAGAAAGGTAAGGCACCTGGGAGGATGTAATAGAAGTCATTAATAATGATTATTGAAGAGAAATGTCCTATAGAGTGGTGGCTCATTTGTATGTTTTTAAACTGTATACCAACTAATTCCATAAAGGAGGAAAATTTCAAATGGATATAGACTTTGCAAGTAGGTTATATGTAAACAAAGACATAGGAGCCTCCGAAAAATTAAAGAAAATCATAAAAAAGAAGTAGCAGGATGAGAGTTTCAAACTCTTGCTATAAATTGGATACCAATTTGCTTCTAAAGTCTCTAGCCTCTGACATAAACTGGAAAATACTATGAATTATGTGGTTCAGAATGTCCACAGAGTAAAAGAAGATCAACTGCTGAAGGGCAACAGAGTTATTTCTGGAGCTCAAATTCTAGGGGAATCTCTCCAGTTGGTGCAGTCTTAGAGGCCCACAGAGAGGGCCCAAGCAGTGCTCGTTCAGTAAAAATAAATTCCCAATCTCGTACTCATCTGTCTTCACGATGTCACTCATGGCACCTCCAGCCCTTTTCTCTACTTCTAAACTTGGTTCCTTCACCTGTGAATGGTAACTACTTTGAAGTGCTGTTGAGTGTCAAAAGAGACAATATCTGTAAAATTCTTGGTACCTTAGTTGGTGAGTATTAAGCACTTGATATTATATATTATTACAGACTGTAGTGTGTTAAAGATAAGAATTTTTTCTTATTTATATACTCCACCAATATTTTTTTGCTTTTATTTTTAGAATTTGACTCTCACTCTTCTATGACATGACTTCTATACCTTTTGTTTAGACTGCCTTTCAGTAGCATTATTAAGCAAAACACAATCTGAGCATAAATTCACTGGCTCTTTGACAATACTTATCACCTTTCCCATACACCTGTCAGAAAATCACACCTGTTATATGGCAGTAAAGAAAATGGTGAAGAAAAATACCAATAAGTATTAAATAAGGTTTGTTTCTTAACATTTAAGGAAGTTTTATCGTTTAATATAATCAAGTGAAAAAAGAGATTGTTGACTCTAATGTTAGATGCATACATTGTTTAAAATGATCTATTTTCTAAAAAACATCCTGAAACCTATGACATGCTACATTTAAATAGCAAAGTTGTATAAATGTCTCTACAGTACAACAAATTCACACTGCTGAACCATAATTGGTTTTCTGGAATGGATGACAGATTTCTACTGATCCACATTCAGTTATTAGCTACTAGATCTTAAAGCTGGTGAGTAGTAGTAGAAGATAGGAAAAAAAAAATTGAAGATTCTGAGGAAGGAGATGGACATAAGGAGAGAGACTAAGTAGACTGAGATAAGAAATTGCCTTCACCATCAAAATCAAAGGAGAAGAAAGAACATACTTTCAAATATACATAAATTGAATGAATCTATTAAATCATATAATGTATAAATACATGTATGCACACACATATATAACACTTCCAAAAGAGGATATGAAATATGTACGAATTTTCTTGAAAGTAATTTAAGCATAGAACACTTTCCCCCTAATATAAACTAACACCTTGTGAACAAACATTTTTAAAACGTCTATTTTAGAAATGCTTCTTTGTGTGAAAGAATGATAATAGAGGGGTGTAAATGCTATGTGGACATACGAAAAAGTATGTATAACCTTGCAATTGAAAAACTTAAAATTCTTCATAGAACTATTAGATCATGTTTATGCATTATTCAATAGATATTTACCATTGTTATTTCTTACATGATCTAAGTATTAAAAACATATTTTGAGCTCTTTTCTTAATTCTACTATTTGTTTTCAATGTGTTTCCATGCTATTGTGATTCATACAAATAGATTTTTGAGTGCAAAATCTATGTCCCTACTGCATTTTATTAATACGTGATGCTTCTATCATTTTTATTTATTTATAATCTTAAGTGTTACTTTGTCAGTATTTCTACTCCACAAGCCATTTTTTAAAAAATGTCCTTCTTGTTTCTTTGCTGATTCCTTTTGTATCAACTTTTTAAAAAGTCCCTTTGTTTTGAGGATGATTTTTCTGAATATAATACAGTTAGGTGTTAGGTCTTAATGCATTAGGACAGTGTTTGTCTTCTGGTGGCTCTATTTCTTCCTTTCTTCCCCCCTCCCGTTTTTCTTTCCTTCCTTCCTCCCTCCCTCCCTCCCTTCCTTCCTTCCTCCTTTCTTCTTTCCTTCCTTCCTTCTTCCCTTCTTTTTTCTTGCTCATATATTTCTTTGAAATTTTAGTTTCACCTTATACTACAAAACTTTATTTACATAATCTTCCCCAATTTTTCAATTTTCCAATGTTTATTCCAATGTGACATCACATTAAAGACATTAGATTCCCAGTAAAGTATAAAGCAGTAAAAAACAAATCTAGAACTAATACATATGGTACCATTAGTGGTTGCTATTTTTAGAGTTTTCTTATGGGGATTATCTATTAGAATAATGTTTCAGAGTGCAGTCAGTTTTAAGAGCAGATATATAAAAACGATCAAGAGTACAACAATCCAATATTTTTATAGGTGTTATTTGATAGACTATGATTGACTACACACCATTTTTATACATCTTTTTTCAAAAGGCTTGGATGATGAAGGGAAATCATGACTTTTACCACTAACATACTAAATATTCTATATATTAATAGTTCTAAGGTTCTAATATACTCAAGTTCTAATAGCTTTCAAACTGGAGTTAGGAGAACTGGTACCAACAAGTTGGTGCATAATATGTTTTATTTCTTTAGTTGTTCCCTTATCTATTTCATTAGCTTGGGATATGAAATTGAACATACATTACACCAGGAACTTAGAAATGGATAAACTCTATTTGAATTCCCTTATTAAATCACATTTCAGTATCTCTTAAAGATAATTGCCTAACATCAAGAAATTTGACTTTTTGATTAGAATAAATTGTGGCATACGGGTTAGAAGTTTGATTGTTTATATGCTAATATATTTATATTATAAATATATTTATATTATAATGTTATTTATATTTATGTTATAAACAGTATTTATATTTATATTATATTTATATACATTTTCCCATAGAATGAGAATGCATCCTAAAAGCCAAGCATATTTGGGGGGGGCTTATATTTGATTTTGATTCCATTTTTCTTTTTTTTTTTAATTTTTTTTAAGTTTATTTATTTTGGGAGAGACAAAGATAGTGCGAGTTGAGGATGGGCAGAGAGTGAGGGAGAGAGAATCCCAAGCAGGCTCTGCACTGTCAGTGCAGAGCCCAATGTGGGGCTCGAACCCATAAACCGCGAGATCATGACCTGAGCTGAAAGTGAGTTGCAGGCTTAACCAACTGAGCCACCCAGGCACCCCTGATTCCATTTTTCTTAAGGAAGGTATATTTTCTATTGCTTCTTGTAGACTGTTCCAACCATAGAATCTTTAACAATACTTTTGTATGGCTGATTGGTTGCATATGTTTTGCAATATAAAAAATCAGTTCACTTTAGCATTCCATCAGTTACCTAACATTTAACAGGTTTCAAATCACTGTTAATGCCAAGCTGATGAACTGTGTGAAGTACCCCAACATATTTTTTTTAGTAACTCTAGTATGTTCATGATTGCTGGACTTTTTTTCTTTTTAAGACAACTTTTAAGAGCAATATTTCCACACTCTATTACCATACAGACATAGTGGTTTTATAATCCTAAAGTCAGGTGATATTATCACTGTATCATTGTACTTTATTCAAAAAACCGATAGCCTGTCTATAACTCTTACTTATTTGCTCATCTGCTTCTTGTAGGTTCACATATTTTATAACATATGTCTGTTTTCACTCAATACATAAAATACCTTACAGGAATCATTATGTCTAATCTGCTTTACTGTGGACTTATTTTTCTTTTAACTGAAAATGTATTTCTTTATTGACGAGGATGCTGAAACCATCATAAATAAAGCTTATCAATCTATTATTTCAGGTTTTTCATTTTTAGTTTAGGTATTCGTGTACTTGATTTTCTTTAGGTTTGTTATTTCTTATTTTATATTATTTATAAAATAAATTTATATTTTTTATAAAATTTCTTATTTTATATTATCGGTGCTTTCACAGTTCCTAAACATTTTATTTTCAGCTTGTGTTAATTTAGGTTTTGGTTTTTTTTTTTTTTTTTTTTTTTTTTTTACTAAATTTCTTTCCCATTGAGTTAATGTTTACCATTCCTCTTTCTTTGTCAATTGACTTTATCTTTATTTGTTAAAAGATAACAGTTGCTTCTCTCACTGAGAGGCATGGTACCACCTCATGCTCTAACTCCCTCTCACTCCCTCTTACATCTGGAGGATGATACATTTAGAATACAGGTCTTCTCCATCTTACGATGTGATTGCATTTCAATAAACCCGTTGTAATTTGAAAATGTCATGAATTTAAAATGCATTTAATACACCTGACCTACCAAACATCACGGCCTGGCCCAGTCTACCTTCAGCATGCTCTGAATGCTTACATTAGCATACAGTTGGGCAAAATCATCTAACACAAAACCTATGTTGTAATAGTGTGTATTTATTTTATAATAAAGTATATAAAGAGTGTCTTGTGAAGTTTATTGAATACTGTAAAACAGATGGTTGCCAGTCTATTGGTGGTTGACCCTTGTGATCGCATGGCTGACTGGAGACCACAGCTTATGGTAACTCCCCAGTGTCACAAGAGAGAATCATGCCACTTGTCACTAGCCCAGTTCCAAATTCAAAATTCAAAGTATGTTTGCTACTGAATGCATATCATTCTTGCACCATTGAAAAGTTGAAAAATCATCAAACCATCATAAGCCAGGAACCACCTGCACTTTAAAGCTCTTCTCTTTTGCCCTTTCACACAATGAGATCTGTGAAAAAAACTTGAACTTCTCTTCTTTCATGCTTCATGTTTATCTTGGATTTTGGCTGAGATAGTGTAGTTCTTATTAAAACTATTCTTCCATGAGTCTAAATAGTTAATACCAGAAAGTATACATTTACCCATTAAGAGATAAATTTACATTTACTTGCATATAATTATAATATATATAATTTAAAAGTAAAATATAAGTAAATGCAAACAAAACATATTAGATATTTTATATATTTTATAAATACATATATATTTATGCAGACACATGATATATGTGCCTACATCTATCAACCTATATATAAGACGGTTCATACACATTACTGTTCCACTATTCCATCTTCTCTTCATTTTTACACTTTGAGGTCTCAATTTTGGTTAATTTTTTGTTTGATGGCAGTCTTTTTATTTTCAAGTATTTTCCCCTGGTATGATACTTAAGGAATACACTTGAATTCTTGCATATACTCAAACACCTTTCTTCTGCATGTGAGATACAAATAGCATCTGGAGTAAATTTAGAATTTCTGGGCTGAAATTCTTTCTTTTCTGTAGTTTATTAGTGGTATCCTGTGTTTAATGTTGATAATGCAAAGGTGTCAGTCAGATATATTTTCCTCTGCTGGTAACTTATCTTTACAGATGGAGAATTGTAAAGTTACATCTTTATCATTAGAAATCACGGTTTTATCAGGGAAGGTGTTGTTTTTCATAAGTATAGCCTGGAACTCAGTGAGCACTCTCAACATGAAGACACAGTTCTTCATTCAGCTCAGAAAATTTTCTTCAATCAATTGTTTTGTTATTCTTGATCTTCCATCTGTCCATTTTCCTCCCTTTGAGACTCCTATTCTTTCCCTGCTGATTTTCCTGAACCTGTTACAGCACTAATTTCAGCCTCAATTTCTTCTCATTTAATCCAGTTTCTGAATGTGTCTTCTTAAGTGCATAAAACAAATCAGGTGTCCATCTGTCTCTTCAGCAGTTATTTTTCTCTTGCCATGTGTTTCAAATTTGCCATCTTATCTTTCTCTCTCTACCTCCTGAGGCCTATCAGATAAGTTGCAATTTTACTCTGCCAATGAGCTGAGACTTAGATTTTAAGGTTTGAATGTCTTCCACATCAGGAATCCTCAAGGTCTCAGAGGCAAATTGGACTCCTTGTCTGGGGATCTGTGAGTTAAAAACAGGTTGTCACCACTGTACTGATACATGGAAAAGTTCTTTCTGCTCTCTGGTATTAGTTTACTTCCATCCTTCCCATTAATCGAGAATTAGCTCATCCATTGAAAAAGAAAGAGTCTGTATGGGTCAGAAGGTGTCAAATCATGAATACATTTTTTAGAAAGTTTGAGAATGAACTTGTCCATAGTGAGGAGCTATGAAATATTTACAGGTTTTTTTTTCCCATGACAGAACCATGGTTACTTTTTAATTTTTTTAGGTCATTCACTCTCTCAAATATGAGAGTGTAAATGGATCCAAGGGGGATAAGACTGGAGACAACAAAGATTTGGGAGGTTGTTGCATTTGATTAAGGAAGAGATCATAATATTAAAATTATGTCATTTAAATAGAATGAAGTCAAGTTTTAGATAACTTGATTTTTATGTGTTGGTCAATCCAACACATATGGCAAAGATTCCCAGTTGATTCTCAGTTGACAGGTAGATAATCATATGTAAGGCTGGGAAGAGATAGCTGGCTTGGAAATATAGATTTTGAATCATACAACCATACACACATTTAAGTGGAGCCATTGAAATGGAGAAAATGGGGCGCTTGGGTGGCGCAGTCGGTTAAGCGTCCGACTTCAGCCAGGTCACGATCTCGCGGTCCGTGAGTTCGAGCCCCGCGTCAGGCTCTGGGCTGATGGCTCAGAGCCTGGAGCCTGTTTCCTGATTCTGTGTCTCCCTCTCTCTCTGCCCCTCCCCCGTTCATGCTCTGTCTCTCTCTGTCCCAAAAATAAATAAAAAACGTTGAAATGGAGAAAATTTCTGAGGTAAATTATAGAGTGAGGTGGTGGAGATCCATGCTAGATATAATGGTAGTAAGGACACCTAAAGGGTAAGCAAATAAAATTATCATGAAGGAAATCATTTTTAAAAATATAGAGAGATATCTAATAATGCTGGAACTTGTTTATGATATTACTAATACCCAGTTTCCTCTTCCGCTGAGCACAGAAGAGAATTATACTCCTTGTTCCCTATGAGCCAGGCATGTTCAACAATCTTGGTTTCCTCAGGACATGTATTACTTCCAAATGAAACCCAGTAATTGTCCAACTCACCTTGCCACTGTCCCCCCCACCCCCAACTTTGGCATGCTACTTAGAGAAGCATTTGTTGAGATGGAGCCTCAAAAATCCTTGGTTATTGTCTGTTATTTATAGCTGAATGAATGTTATTGTTTTGATGGAATTTTTAACGCCACAGCAAATCTTACCTCATTAAAAAACTGTTAGTATTCATTCAAAAGTCCATTGTGATCCTGCAGGACAGGTTTGTGAACTAGTGAGGTAAGTAACTAGTGAGCTTGCCAGGTGTGATATGGTGAACATAAGATGTGTCATTTGCACATTATAAACTTTAGAAGGGCAGGCGAGAAACTGGAGAGTGTATCCAGGGAACTATAAAGACAAGGTCCAGTTTGACAGGGATGAGATTCAGGAATGTAGACCTGAAGGGAAGGAAGCCAGTTAAAATGGGGGGAGAAACTACACACATAAAAGGAAGGGAGTGATCAATGAAGCTGTTTTCTACAAAAGCCAGGATGGGATGGCCGAAAAAACAAACAGGGAGAAGGGTTTAGGATGGGGAAAGTGCACGGAAAGACAAAGCTTTAACCATAAAGATATCCTAGAAAGGAAGTTATGGAGGATAGAGAGAAAGGAATTAAGGAAAGAACCAGGATTTAGATACGGTAAATTAATACAAGATAATCATGAAGGCAGTATCCTTCTGTGTTAAATGAGATATTGAGTGGTTGGTACGAAGTTATATTTTCAGAGGATACAGTACAAATTTTGGAGATGAGGCAATAAGAAAAAAGATAGGAGAACATAGGTTTAAATCAGGGGATAATCAGTGGAAAACTGGCAGAAAGTGACTCTTCCATTTACAAATTGATGAAAGACATAAGAGAACTTTACACATCTTTTAAGTTTGTCTAAAGTCATTTTTTCTGATAAGACAGTATCCTAAGTAATATCTGCCCTGGTGTTAGCAACTTTTCCATATGTTTTAAACAATATTGTTTGGCCAAAACATGTTGACAATGTGAATGTTCTAAAATCTCATAGGATTGCAATTAGTCAATTGTAGAATAAACTAAAGCAGTAACTCCCTTAAGCAAATATATGAGCAGTATCTTTGAGTAATTTTCTTTGCCTAGCATCATAATTTATACTTTAATTGCATTCATTAACTATTGCTATGTATCAAACAACCACAAACTAAGTGGCTTAAAACAACACACATTTATTATCTTACAGTTTCTATTGCTCAAAAGCCTGGCATTATTGGTTGGGTCCTTTGTTCCTGTTCTGAAATTAAGGTGTTTGGTGGGGCTGCTCTGTCATCTGAAGCTTAAAGTCCTCTTCCAAGCTTATTCATATACTAATTAAAACTCAGTTGCTTTGGATCATAGGACTGAGGTTCCAACTCTCTTCCTAGCTGTTGGTCAGAGGCCATTCTCACACGGAGTGGCTGCCTGCTCTTTCCTGACCTCTCTGCAATATGGTAATTGCTCCTTTAAAGTTTTGAAACTTATTTCTCTCATTCTGACTTCTAGATCAGATTTATAAAGCTCAGGGAGGTCAGGCCCACTGATATAATCTCCTTTTAGATGCACTCAAGGTCAACTGATTAGTCATCTTAATTATATTTATATCTGTAAAATCTCCTTTGTCATCTAACATAACAAATAATGAAAGTGATATTCCACCAAACTCACAGGTTCTGAACACACTCAAGATGAGGGCATGCACAGACATGTACACAAAAGAATAGAAATCTTGGGAGTCATCTTGGATTTGTAATTATGCCAATAATACTGATAATCAATATACTTAATACATGAATTATTACCATGAGAATCAGATATGAATCTATTACAGAAGAACCTTGAACAACAGGTGTTTTGCACATGCATTTAATTTACTATATCAAATTTAGCCATATGTTTCAGAGAAACAGAAAAACTATTTAATTCAAATTCCCTTAAGTTTCTCTTCTGGTAAATAGAAGTTAGGCCTACATGATTCTAGAGACACGAAGACCAAAACTCAAAGCCATAGAGAAACAAAAGAAGCTGATATTTGGCTTCTGAGTGTCCATGTGCTAAGTCTTAGCAATTAATAAGTTATTTAATGGATTTTCAACAATAATTTTTAAAGTGATCCTTCTGTCTTACATACACACATCAGTATGCAACTTTGAAGTAAGATAAAACACTCCATGATTATAGTTATGAAAGGAAAGGTACTTTCAAGAATAACTCGTAGAGAAGGTTATTGTAAATGCAACTATAGAACATAGTTGCAACAATATTAAAATATGACATCCCCATCCCCACCTTGTTGTATTTTCTAATATTATCACCTCTCTGATAATTTTTCTTCCACATTTTCTTCAACAATGAATTAAATGCATACCCCACCTGGAAATTCATAAAAAAAATCATTGTGAAAATTGATGTGGAAGAAAGAGCATGAAAGCATGCATGGGAGAATAAAGACAAGAGAAGATATTTTTTATGTAAATGAAAGATTCTATAAGCTCCTATAACAGATGTAAAGAATTAAAATTTTTTTAATGTTTATTTATTTTTGAGAGAGAGAAAAGGAGAGAGACAGAGTGCAACAGGACGGGGGCAGAGACAGAGAGAGACAGAGAGACACAGAGTTTGAAGCAGGCTCCAGGCTCCACACTGTCATCACAGAGCCCAATGCAGGGCTCAAACTCATGAGCCTTGAGATCATGACTTGAGCTGAAGTCTGACGCTTAACCGACTGAGCCACCCAGGCACCCCTTAAAGAATATTTTTTAATCTCCTACCGCCATAGGGCTGATATAAAGAAAATGCAGAACAAATTTTGGCATTACAAGTAAAAGATTACAATGCACATGAAATCCAGAACTTCTCTGCAGCTCTTAAGTAAAAGTGAGAATGATGATTAGAAAAATGTAGAATCCTAAAAATTGGAATGGCAGGATTTGTATGGATTATGATAGATATGATTACTTATATCACCACCTCCAATCCTTTTTAATTTTACTTCTAAGAAAAAAAAAACCTCTGGTTCTGACTGAGAATGTTAGCATTCTTTTGCCTGAAGACCTCATTTGAGGTAGATGCCTTTCAAAGCAATACTGATTATATTTAAGATCCACAACTACCATCTCTCATGTCTTTATGACCCAGAATTAAATAAGAAGAATATCCCCAGAATAATGAAAATGAATTATAACCTGAAAAGAGATCGACAAAAATCTGGCAAATCATTTGAGTTTTTCCCCCCTATTTATGTCAAATAAAACCTGGGACTTTATTTAAGAAAGAATTACCTATGTGCTATTTTAGGAAGGAAAATTAATAGCATTAGATTAGGCTAAATTATTTATCTGGATTGTAGCTTGGGCAGCAATAACTGTCTCTAAAAAGTTACTTGGTGGATAACTGAAAACTGGACTCAATATTGGCCTCTATTAAATGAAGTTGAGATATTGGAAGTTAATTGGTACATAATGCAGGGGGAAATGATAGTGCTTAGAGAGAAAAGCTATCTACAGGGGATTTTTCATGGGTTATTCACTCATCCAAACTAATCATATTCCCAAAAGAGGTCTTTTAATTGCTTTCCCTTCTCCTTATATCTTCCTTCATTTTCTCTAACTCTTAAGCTATATGCACTGTGTGTATGTTCAACACCATGACAAAGAGCTCTGGTTTCTGGAGAATGCCCTCATCACCAAGGTCAGAAGCAACAAGAGAAGGTATGATTCTCAGTCTGTTCTCCTATGGTTCTAGCCTTCTTGTTATCTTCTCTTCCTGCCTGTAGACTTCAGCATCTAGCATTAGAAGCAGAAACACCCTTGCAAAGAATATTTAGTCAAGTCTCATATTTGCACAAGCCATTTACAATAATAAACATTCCACTGGATCTATTCCTCTGATTGAACCCTGACTAAAACAAAGGGAAATCTAGTGAATTTTTTCTTAATATAGAGAATAGAAATAAATAAAAATATACAAACAAATCTAAGAGAGATGAACACACTTGAGTGAGCCATCATGTTGGAGAATCAAGGGTCTCTAACCTAATTCCCAGACTTGAACCAATATACAGACTCTAGAGCTGCTGAAATAAAGCAGAAACTAAGTTCCCTTAAAGGTGGATCCTAGTAACAAAAATGTAAATATCCAATGGAATTAATCTTTCCAGTTTTCCGAAAAGGGACCTATGAACACTTACAGGGTAGCTTCCTTTGGACAAAAAGAAATGTCCAGACCTTTTAAGTATTGCTCAATGCATAGCTCTGAACTGACATGAATTTTTGATCAACCAAAAGGCCACTGCACTCCTCTACTCAGAGTGCTTAAGAAGGTCAGTTGAGAAATAAAATATTGGCCTGAATCCATCTCTTAGAGGGTTTGGTAAACCTTCAAAAAATACACTGTAGTTATCTCTCCAAATTCCAAATGCATAATTGAAATATTCATTCTCCACAGCTGACAGCATTCCCACATTGGTTACGTGGCCTATGGGGTAAAGGTTGCTATGGTACTAAGGAAAAGTGGAAGTCTTTATCCCATTATGTCCAGAATGGGGGGAAAAAGTACATCATCTGTGATGCAATCTCAAAGAATTATGCCACTATCAAAGGCTTAAAAAATACAAGAATTATACCTTATCCAATTTAAAATGCCACTTTGGCTGTGAAGAAATACCAGTGCTGGAGAATATAAGGGAATTACAGTAAATGCAATTAGGAACTGCCTCCAAAGGCAGCTGTAATTGTAGATGTGATCTATACATTAGAACAAATAGCATGAAGGTTGGCAGCTGTTATAAAGCTATTACTATGGTAAATGCTTGCATCTATGCCATCAGTTAGGGAGGAACCCTAGAGAATATGCTTACACACAGTATGGAATGTCTTTGCTGTATTAACTTAGGAATATGTAAGCTCTCTTCTATGTCATTGCATAGTACACAGAAACTTTGATTGTTTCACTGTCCCTCTGAACACAGTACTACCTTACCATATTGATAATATAGAGACTGAATAATGGTAGTCAAGATACAGCAAATGATATCCAGAAATATTTGTAAGAGGTATATGCCAAATGTGGGAGATAAGTTCCAGGAAAAATCAGAAGGTATGAATGTTATGCCTTAAGGATTTCCAATCCTTAGGCCAATAAGAAGGATTTCCCTAAAGTAGGGCCTATCTAGCTGAGTGACCAATCTCCAGATGCAAAAAATTCCTAATAGAATATCACTTCCCAAGAGGACCAGCCTGATACCTGATGGTAGTTAAATTATATTCAATCCCTTCCATCACATCGAGGAGAAGATACAGTAACTTATATTCATTAAAATGGTGCTTTAGGCTATAGATGTTTTTTCCTGCCCCAAACTCTTTCTGTATCACCTTCAATGGACTTATTGAAAACTTCACTGAACATTACAGTATTTGCACAATACTGTTTCAGAAGAAGGAAATAATTTTTCATCCAAAGAAGCAAGAGAATTGGCTTACTATCATGACATTCATTGGTCTTGGCATTTTCTCCCATTTCTAGAAGTAGCTGGACTAGCACAAATTGAGATGGCTTACTCAAGACTTAGTTAGTTGGATGACAAAAACTTGCCGTGCTAACATGACTACTATACAGGTGGGAAAGTGCCCCCCCCAAATATTGGAATAAATGGAAAAGTTTAGATTCTACTCCTGACTCTCTTCTTAATTAATTAGAGGGAGTGAAGCAAATCACTTTAGTTTTCCATAATTTTAAAAAGAAGAGGTTGGTATAGTTGTTACTAGTAACAACAGAAGTGTTTAAGGTATTCAAGAAGAATCTACAGGTTAAATGGTTACAATAAATATATTAAATCTATTTAGCTTTATGTAGAATAGTGCTTTTGAAAAATCGGAGAACTGTCTTGTGAATATTAGGTGATTATGTATAGTTATTAGTGGCCATCAGTTAGCATAACTGGGATTTCATCTGTCAATTTTTCTCTTAAATGAGCATGTTTCACATATAAAGATTTTTTTATTTGTTCAATGTTTATTTATTTTTGAGAGAGAGAGAGAGACAGAGTGTGAGCAGGTGAGGGGCAGAGAGAGAGGGAGACTCATAATCTGAAGCAGGTTCCAGGCTCCAAACTGTCAGCCCAGAGCCCTATGTGGGGCTTGAACTCACCCACTGAGCCAAAGTTGAACACTTAACCGACTGAGCCACCCAGGCACCCCTCCCATGTAGAACTTTTAACCATTAAATCAATTTACTGTATTTCTGTATATATATATATATATATATATACACACACACAGATGTATATATACAGATATATATATATACAGATATATATATGTATATATGTGTATATATATATATATATAAACACACACACGTTATTTATAATGGTCAAAGTTACTAGAAATTATTAATGATTTGGGACAAACTTCATGCTTTGCAAAAGTTTTGAATATTAGTTGAATTTAATAAACTTTAAAAGAAGATGATGGAAAAAATGATTAATATACAGTACGATCCATGGTTCTAGTGAATAATGAAAAATGAACTCTTCTTTCATTTATGGTCGATTAAGGTCTCAGAGTAATCCTGAATTTTTGGCAGGCAGGTGGAAATCAGAGTTGAATAATTATGATGGCAAAAGAAACAACTGCTAAACATTCCAAAGTGGGCATTATAGACCTAATAAAATATCAAGCTTTAGAAGTTAATGCTGGTATAAGATTTTTACATTATTAAGAAAAAGTACTAAATAAAATTACAAAATATTAGAAAAATGTATTCATAATGAATCTGAAATAAGGATAACTGTAAGACAACCAGAAGCAACTGCTGTGAACATTATAAATCACACATTATTGGATTTTAATCATGACTGCCTTTGACAAGACAGAGTAAATGCTGATAAGCTCTCAAAAACAGATCAACCTTAACAGTGTGGGTGAGACAATCATGCATTTCATTTGTCCTCAGCTCACAGATTAATCTCAATGGAATTGATATTTTTTTTGAAAATTGGCTCTCTGCCCAAATGTTTATCATTCAGTAGAATTTTGCTGTCACATCCAGAATACTAATAAAAGTGTAGAATTAACATACAAAGATATTGTTTCTTCCCTTCCACAATTTAGGTGCCTCTAAAGAGGCCTGCTGTTAATTGAGAATTGCACTCTTTCAAAGAGAAATAATCTTGTTACCTTCTTGGTGAAAATTTTATGTGGATAGTTTACAAATTTAAGAAATGAATACATATAGTGGTGACTACCAATGTGGCCGATGTCGTCAGACTAGCAATAGGTAGATTCACTTAAGAAAGTTGAGTGTTTGAGACATTAAGGTAGTGATTTGCCAACTTCTTTTATTTGAAGTGTTCTTTGTGGTATTTTTCGAAATACGGTATGTGAAGAAATCCAGAACTACTCTGGTTGAGAGCTCTGCAGTCCACTCTCCTAACACCAGTTCCCAACAGGTTCTTGAACATATGTAACAAACCCCAAGGGCTTGACACAGCAGCATGAGGAGCTTAAAGAACTTTAAAAAACTTTTTTTTTAATGTTAATTTTTGAGACAGAGAGACACAGAGCATGAGCAGGGGAGGAGGACAGAGAGAGGTTCGAACACGGGGTTCGAACCCATGGACCGTGAGATCATGATCCGAGCCAAAGTTGGACACTTAACCAACAGTGCCACCCAGGCTGCCCCTTAAAGAATTTTTGAATACCAAGGAATAGGCAGGCCTATTCCTTGCTCCAGAGAGAGGTACTTTATCCTCCAAGGCTCTGAACAAATTACTTCTTGTTTAATGGTGGAAGCAGGGCACACTGTCTTTATTATCCACAGCTGCTTGCTGTACAGACATCCTTGATAAGATAGAGAAGAACAAAAGCAGTTGTGCCTCTGCTTGAATGACATTTACAAACATAAGAGACTATGGACTGTTGCCTCCCAATGATAACATCACCATTTTTTAAAATGTCTCTGAAGATCCTATTAGAGAAAAGCAAAATCTTAACAGTAATCTTAAAAAAAACACACACACAAACCACTAAATATCAACTGATTGTAGCAAACCATTGTATTACACAACTATAGGGAAAACATTAGGAAGTGAGCCCCAAAGAAGCATATTCTACATGCACCTATGAACATATTTAATAAATAAAAGTCAAAATATGTGACATCTCCATTACATGTTGCTATAATAGTCTGCACTTCTCTTATCATTTCATGCAGTACTTAGCTTTGTGATATTGTCACCAGCTCTAGACCCCAAGACTTAGCCTTTGTTCTTTACCTGCTTGGACGCACCAACCTTAGTCCCACATTTTTCCTTAAGTTTTTTCCAGCTTATGTCTTACTTCCAGCAAAAGACCCAAGAGGCATAGTATCCCACGTTGGAAACCAAGGTTATCCCTCAAGGAATAATGAGCCTCTGAACAAAGAGTTCCAACTGGTCCAGTCCACCTGGATCAGTTCAAATTTGACCTATAACTCACACCTGTGCAGATGGACCATAGCGTGACCCATGAGTGACTGACAGTTACCTTTACCTCATTGTAATACTAAAATCTCCGTGCAAAGAGAAGCACAATACTCATTGATATAATATACAATGTATGCATACGCATGTTTCCTTAAGGCACATGTGCCACATTATGTCACTTCTACGTACAATGACAATCTGCCCTATCTGAATATTCATCCTAATCCTAAATAAAAATGTCCATTCACCCTTGCTAGGGGAGTCATGGCTCTGGAAGTTAGTTCCGTAATCTCCTTATTTGCTGCAAATAAAATTTCCTTTGTGGGACAACTTTATGAGGTATGGTTTCTGTCTGTGTCTCACCAAGAAGCAAACTCACATTAGTATGGTTACAATATGGCTAATAATTGTCTCCTTCCGTTAGAACTGGAAGCTTACTGAGATGACGCATCATGCTGATATTGATGATGACTGGATCCCAAGCACCTTGCACAGTGCTGGCACATGATCAGGGTTCAATTAATATCAGTATGAAACATAAATACATAACATGCAGTAGTTTATAAAACAATTATACTATTTATAGAGTTCTAAAATTACTGAATTGACATTTCTTTTCTTAATGCTTCTTTATTTTTGAGAGAGACAGAGAGCTTGAGTAGGGCAGAGAGACAGGGGGACAGAGGATCTGAAGTGGGGATCCTCTGAAGCAGATCTGTGCTGACGGTAGACAGCCCGATACGGGAGTCGAACTCTCAAACCCTGAGATCATGACCTGAGCCAAAGTCAGCACTTAACTGACTGAGCCACCCAGGCGCCCCCTGAATATTGACATTTTTTAGAGAAGTCTGGGACTATAAAAATTTTAAGTGCTACATTGAGACCTACTCATTCAGCTGCCCACAGTGCAGGGCACAATACAGCACCTGACACAAAGTAGTTACTCTTTAACGCTTGTATATGAGTCCCCATTAAGCTGTGAGCAACCTCTTGAGGAAACTGGAAACAAAACAATGACAAAAAAGGTTTGGACTACAGGGTGTTACAGATTCAGAGAGCTAGTTAGCGGCTAAACCACAAATTTCCACATTTCACAGTTTGATTTATGGAGCTATCATATATATATATATATATATATATATATATATATATTTGAAGGCAATTGTGGCTTCTCTGTTAACATTATTCTGAGTGCTAAAATAGATGTTAATAGAGCTCACACACTAACCTTTCCACAATTTGCTGTAAATATTTTTGTAAAAATAATTTTGAAGTGAAATATATATGATACAGGATAGGAATAATTAAACAGCAATGAAAATCAAAATAACTAAAAGATAAATAGAATCTTGACACAGAAGAGAGCAAAATTCAGAAGCACTGTCCAGGAAGAAACCCAACCTCATAGACAATGCTCAAGCGCGACAAGACTACAAAGCAAATAATTAGGCACACAAGGTTGGCTTACCCCTATGGCCTGGTTGCTTCAAGAAAAGGGGACAATGAGACTTAATAGGTCAGAGCCACATAGTTTATTACTCAAAACTCAGACAACATCAGGAGCCTCGGCACAGTTGTACTTACTCCCCACCCCCCAATTTCCAGGGAGATCCGCAAGTTCAGATGGATGCTATGCACACAGCATGTGCAGGATGAGGAATGCAAGGCCAAGGGCTCAGCACTTTTTGATCAAGCAGCAACTATTGTAGCAAACAACAAACAAGCCCAGGGAAGGAGCAGTTACAAGGCAACGGGGTCGTTTTGAACCACTTTGTTGCCTTTCTGACTGTGACTATAGAAACCTCTCAGTATCAGGCAACAAACTGGAAGTCTGACAAGCCCAGGGAGAAAATCCAGGGATGCTCAGGGACCTTGGAGGACTGCCTCCCTCAACAAGGCTTTTAACCATCACCCTTTTCAAACAATGTGAACAACAAATACATTTCTATAAACGTTTGCCACCGGGAGATTCGTCTTCTGAATTATTTTGAAACTAAGACTTTATCTTATTATAACAATTATCCTGATTTATATTCAGTTCCCTTTAACAACCTAATCTCCATATTTCACAATCCAGTAATGTTCAATGGAGTAAAATCATACAGCAATAAGACACATTGTAATCAATATCTCTAATATTAAAAAATGTTAACATATTTTTCACATACCTGTCTTTGCATTGCAGTCAATGCCTGTGTATGCAAAACCGAATCAAGCATTTTATATATCTTACTAAATATATTCTTATAATCCCAGGCAAGAGTAACAGAACTAAGTGCTCAAGGCTCACCAGCATTTTTCCAGAAAATATAAGAGAACATCATAATACCCGTAGATAATTTCTTTTTTTTTTTTTTTTTTAATTTGGGGGAATTCTCTCTAACCATGACTTTCAATGTTAAGCAAAATACAATCTAAAATACTGCAAATGTGAGTTCCGGCAGAGAGTGAGGTGAGAAATGCAGCGACGCCCTCTGTCCCGGGGCCCTTCAGGTCCTCCGGCCTCGGGCCAGCAGGTGAACTGGGGGGCCCAGGGACAGGTCGCTGTCTCTGACCTGCAGAGACCCAGCGCCGTCGCCGCGGCTGTCCACTGGCTGGGCCCAGGCCTTGAAGCAGCCACTAAGCTCTCCCCACCGGCCAAGGGCCTGAGAAGGCGGGTCTCCGTGGACGCGAGCTCGGCCACCCTTGGGCCTCGGAGCCCCACAGATGCAGGCAGTGGGATGACCGCTCGGTCCCAGTTGGACGGGACCTCACCTCCGGACAATGGACAGAGGCCCTAAGGAGCCCGGAAGGTGAGCGAAGCCCCAGTCCACGCCGGGTGTACCGGTTAACAGGCCCTAAGGTGGTTGGTCTTCGTTCGACCAGATGCTGACATTGGAAGATAGAAATGGAAGAATTACGCACCACATTTGACCAATAGGAAGACCACCCTTTGGGAAGATTTTCCTGGCCGTTGATAGAAGGCTTGTGTATATAATATGAAAAAACTGCTCTCAACTTACCCCAAACCTTTCAAAAGAAAGCTTCTGCAAAGTCTGGGCTTTCTAGATGTAAGGAGGTTGCCGGCATATGATAGAATTAGAAAATCACACGTGTTGTGGATGCCTGTTTGGTTTATTAAAAATCATGGAAAAGAAATGTCTTTGGAAATGACTTTTTTGAAATGGAATTGTTAGACCACCTCTAGAAGCAACATCAGGAGCGACCACGTCCATGTCTGTTCAGTGGGTAAGAGGACATGAAGTAGAAGACCTTGAGGAAGAAAAGAAGGTTCTGTGCCAGACTGGTCATATTTAGAAGACATTTACATATTATAACCAGTGTGTGTGTGTGCTTTTTATTCCTCAGCTACTGTATAGTTAACAATGCTAAGTACTTTTTTGAAATCTCTAGTCTTTCTAGATGTTCTTAAGTGTCTGATAGGTTAAAAACAGAGGTAGTAAAAAGAAATTCTGTAAATACCTTTTTGTTAAAATTCATATGAAATACTGTTTAATTTTGGGGAATGGCCAGACCACCTCATCGAACAGTAGGCACTGTGTTTGTTCACTGGTTCAGAGGAGGAGAGAGGAGAAGGAAATGCCACGAGCTCTGCCAGTGTGTTCATAGTGAGGCAAGATTCACCATCGTCCTTTATGTTCCTGCATTTTGTATTACTTAGCTGTGTATGTAGTGTATATACTGGACAAATGAGTACCAATTTTCAACATCTAGTCTTTCTAGATGTTAAAGAGGTTGCCAGGGTATGAAAAAAAAAATAGAGTACTAACTAATACATTTTGTATTTTTTGTGTTAAAATGCCTAGAAAGATTGTCTTCTGAAAATTTGACAATTATAGCCCACTGGGTTGATGGAGGGAGAGAAGAGAAGGGTTGGTCTTCGGCTGAAATGTTCCTATTTTGAAGACACTTTCACATTATAACTGTTACATGTGTGGAGTTTATTCAAGACTGCTTTGTATGTAGGGGGCAAATTAGGTCCTTATTTGAAACATCTAGTCCTATCTAGAGGTTTAGAAGTGCCCAACGTATGTTAAATGTAGAGGTAGTAAAATGTCACTTTGTAAATACCTTTTTACTAAAATTCATAGGAAATTGTCTTGGGAATGGAACGGTTAAACCACTTCTGAGCACTGAGTGGCTGGAGGAGGTGGAAGGGAAAGAATTGCAAAAGGTAATATGCCGGTGTGTTAATACTTGGACATTTTCAGACAGAACCATTTTTTGTATGTTAACATGCGTTGTTTTGCTGTGTATATAGTGTATATAATGGACAAATGAGTCCTACTTTTGCAACATCTAGTCTCTAGATGTTAAAGAGGTTGCTAGTGTATGACAAAGTAGTAAAATTAGCACATTTTGTACACGTGTTGAAACTCAAAGGAAAGCTTTTCTTCTGTAAATGATTTTTGAATATGAAGTGGTGGAGAGAAGGAAGTGAGGGAGGGAATAGTTTAGGCCAGAGTGGTCAGATTTAGGAGATACCTCAGATTATAGCCATTGTTAGGTGTGTGCAATTTTATTTAACAGTGCTTTGTGCATAGTGAACAACTAAGTCCTTATATGAAATATCTAGTCTTTCTAGATATTTAGAAATGCTTGATGTGTTTAAAAGTAGAAGTAGAGTTACGCTTCTTGTAAATAGCTTTTAAAAACTGATGGGAAATACTATTTTTGGACATGGAATTGCTAACTCACCTCTCTGAACAGTGTGCTTACTTGTTCATTGGTTGTGGGAGGTGGGAGGGAAGAAATTGCAAAAGACGTTTTGCTAGCATGTGCTAGGAAATTTCAGCTTATCCATTGCCCTATATGTTATGTGCATTTAACTTGACTGTATATATTGTATATATACTGGACAAATGGGTCCTAATTTTATAATATCTAGTCTCTAGATATTAAAGAGGTTGCCAATGTATGACAAAAGTAGAGTTAGTAAACTAACACATTTTGTACACTTTGTGTTAAAATTCATCGAAAGGCTGTCTTCTGAAAAGAACTTTTAGAGATGACATTGTAGTCACATCTAAGTGACACATGTGCCTATCTGTACCCACCCAGTGGGTTGGTGGTGGAGAGGAGCTGTGGGAAATAAAGGGTTCTAGACTAGAATGTTCCCATGCAGAAAACACTTTCAGCTATAACCCATTGTTACATGTGTGTAGTTTGTTCAACACTACTGTGTATATAATGGACAAAATTAAGTCCTTATTTGAAACATCTAGCCTTTCTAGATGTTTAGAAGTGCACAAAGTATGTCAAAAGTAGAGTTAGAAAAATAACACATTTTGTAGACATCCTTTTGTTAAAATTCATGTGAAATATTGTCTTTTTGAAAATGGAATGATCAAAATGATCAAACCACCTCTCAGAGCAGTACACATTATATAATAGTTGTGCTGGTTCAGGGAGGAAGAAGAAAGCGCAAAGGGCTGGATACCAGTATGTTTATAGTTAGGATTAACCATTGTCCCCTATGTCTGCATTCAGTTTTACTTAGCTATGTATATAGTGTATATAAAGGACAAATGAGCCCTAATTTACAACATCTAGTCTTCCTAGATGTTAAAAGAGGTTGCTAGTGTATGACAAAAGTAGTTAGTAAACAAATACATTGTATACGCTTTGTGTTTAAATTCATAGGAGAGACTGTTCTGAAAACTAGAGGAAGTGAAATTGTTAAAATCCCCTCTAAGCATTATGGATGCTTATATTTTCCACTGGGTTGACAAGAGGTGAAAAGAGGAAGGGTTCTAGGCCAGAATGTTCCTTCAGTGCTACTATGTATGTATGTAGTGGGCAAATTTTGGAACATCTAGTCTTCTAGATGTTTGAAAGTGAACAATATGTTAGAAGTAGAGAATTAAAGTAACAACACCCTTTAAGTTCTGTTAATTTACAGGAATGGTTGTATTTGGGGAATGAAAGTGTTAAACTTGATGTCTTGGAGAGTGTTCACTGCGGGGAGTGGGGGTGGGGGGAAATGAGAGAAGGGTTCTGTGCCCATGAGTCTTTAAGACAAATTCAGATTGTCTAACCATTATTCTGTATGTGCATTTTAGTTAATATTGCTGTGTTAAAGGGTAAAACAAGTCCTAATGCCCAAAGTGTATTAAAAGTAGAAGTAGTAAAATAATCCCTTTATAAATGCCCTTTTGTTAGTTTTTAGGAAGGACTGTTCTGGGAGTGTCTGTTAATCTGCCTCTTGGAGCTAGATGTAGTCTTGTACTTAATCATTGAAATGGTGGAGGGAGCAGAGGAGGGGTGAAGGGAAGGGCTTTTTGCTAGTATCTCCACATCTAGAAGACAGTTTTAGGTTATAAACATAAGTCTATATGTGCATTTTTATAAAGACTGGTGTTTGTTGTGGAGAAGTTAATTATTTTGTAATATCTAAGCTTTTTGGATGTCCTGAGATGACAATGTATGATACAATGTACAGCTACTGAGTTAACCAATTTCTAAGTTTTTGTTGTTGTAATTGATAGGAAGGAAGCATCTTGGGCATGGAAGTGCTAGGCTGTCTCTGAGAAATGTATGTCAGGACTTACTCATTAGACTGGCAACAGAGGGGCAGAGGGAAGTATAGTGGGAGAGATGCGTGTGGATGTGTTCACTACATTCTAGTGATAACAGTTAATGTGTGTGCATCTCTTTGGTTGTACTATAGGAATACATTAAGTGACTCAGTGGAAATATACCTCCTTGCTAATATTTGAATAGTATAGATTGGATAATGAATTCTTTTAGAATTGTTATACTTTGTGTACTCTGTTACTTTATGTCTCATTTTTAATTGAACATTAAGGGAATGTTCAGCATTTTAATCGTTGCTCTGCCAATATCTTTATCTAGAGGCCTGTTGCCATTATTGTCGCCAAGAAAGGCAGGATTACATTTTTTTTCTTTCAGATGGTGTTGGTGTAGTGTATTCTTGGTTATCAAAATACTCTTAGTTTTGGGACTCTGAAATGGTAAAATTCATGGTGTGTGAAAAAAGCATGATACATAACTATGATCTTAATTACATTAAAATGCCAAGTTGTGTAGACACACGGGACCTAGAAGTCAAACTGTAAATTGCTTGTGATTATGGATGACTTTGTTCTTTGCTTCTTGTATTATTCTGTTTCCTTTTATGCACATGTTAACTTTAAAAAAATAAAAAATTTTAAACCTAAAAAAAACCCCAAAAACTCTGCAAATGTGTTTTTAAATGTGATTTAAGCTAACATTATAGCAACCTAATTGTTAGCTTTATAACTAAATCGTAATTGCTTTATATATATATTACCTTAATTGCTAATCATCATAATAACACAATATTAATAAGGTACGTTTTGTTACGTTTTAAATTTCTTGTAATGCCATGATCTGTGTCTCATTTTATTTTTTATACAACACTTGTAAGGTAAGTACGGCTTTGCCATACCGTTTTGGAAAAGGTGGAGACTGGCATAAATCAAGGTTTTGTCCATCACACTGGCAGTTAATTGAACAGTTAATGGATATGAAGCTAACAAACCCAACCTGGCAAACCCCAAAATTTATATTCCTCTGCCATTTCCATTGGACCTTACCCCCTGGAGCCTAGGGAACATTCTAGTACTGAGTCAGTAGCACCGATCTCATTGGCTGGGGAAATATGCAATAGTCGTTTATTTGTTTAGGAGCTGGAAATTTTTAGGATTCACAAAAATAAAACTTTAGACTGAATGAAGGTTGTCATGTTCGATAGAGTCATGTTATGACATTTAAGAAAATACCCTTCCTCCGAATAGCTAGAGGCCATGAGCATAAAGAACAGTTAAGTACTTTGCAGCAGAGCCCCTAACATCAGACCCTTATTTTTTATCTTGTAAAGACGACACAGATTTGTGTACTTCATAATCTTGATGGGAACTTGGCTCATTTCAGGAATTTAAAAACCTGATCCAGTTCTAATCAGATACATATGTTTTTAATATTTATTTATTTTTGAGAGAGAGAGAGAGAGAGAGAGAGAGAGAGAGAGATGGGGAGGGGCAGAGAGAGAGGGAGACACAGAATTGGAAGCAGGCTCCAGGCTCTGAGCTTTCAGCACAGAGCCCGACGCGGGGCTTAAACCCACAAACCGTGAGATCATGACTTGGGCGGAAGTCGGAAGCTTAACCAACTGAGCCACTCAGGTGCCCCTAATCAGATACATATCTAATATAAAAAAAATTAAAGTCAGATTGTGTCTTAATTAGCTGAAAATACAAGAATAAATGTAGTTCTGACCTCCAGAAACTTGTAGGATGGGACAAAAATAACAAGTAGCTGGAAAACATTATAATTGTCTATTATGTGGGAAAATTATCTTTTTTTAAAAATAAATTTACTGGTTTTGTCCACTTTATTACGGGTAGAGTATCACTAAACTTTTATCTCTTTATCTCAAAATAACTTCTCAAGAGTTAAGATTAATAGTATTTTTCTAAAAGAGTATGGACTTTTCATCCTGAAATCATCAGCTAGAAAATGGTAATGATGAAAAATTATATGCTGTCAGAGACATAAAATTTGTTGCAACCTAGTTTACTCTATTTTAAAAGTTGATGGAGTACAAGATAGTCTAAAAAAATTTAGTGATTGACAGCTTGACTTCAATTTGTTCTTGCCCTCGCTCTGTTAGGACAACCTCGATATCCTGGTCAGAATACCGTCATTTTCCCAGTTGACTCTGTTCTTATGATTGAGTCAATCAGAAGTGATTGAATAAATAGCAATGCTGAAATTAAAATGCAGTACAAACTGCACAATGGAGAAATCAGAATGTAAGACATGCATTGTTTTTGCGTGTTGCAGAAGTAAACCATTATAAAACATTTATCCGTCAATAAAATAGTTCAGCTTCCACTTTCATTAATAACAGAACAGGTATCCCAATTTATTAATTAGTGAAGCAGATCTTATTATCATCAGCCAAATAAGCCAAATAAACATACTTTTACTCCTGGAATAATCTCATTGATTCCAAAACATCAAATATGGGCAGTCTCCTCAAAAATATGGCATATTGATTATTTTGCATTCAAGTTACTTAAGAGACATGTGGTGCAAGAAGGACTTTCTGAAGTTCTTTCATGCCTATGAAAGCAGGAAATAAATCTCCCATGTGAAAGGTACCCTCTCTGTAAGAGACATTATCACCAGAGACAGAGAATTCAAGGCCAAGAAGTCTATGTAAACAGGTCCTGTTACTTCCTCAGTAACCTCCTACCTCAAGCCCAAACTTCTTTGTTTTGTTAATTCTTCACGAATGTATTGTTGTCTGACTAAAAAGTATAACAGCTTCCTTCTTAAGTCACTTGAGTCTCATATTTCTGTGAGTTCCCATACATGTGAAATTAAAATTTGTGGTGTTTTTCCTCCTGTTACTATGTCTTGTGTCAATTAGATTATTAGACCAACCAAAGAACCTAGAAGGGAAGAAAGGAAAAGTTTTCCTCCCTTCAATTGGTGAAAATAAGTACTTCGATTGGTATCATTGTTTCACCAGTGCCATCATTGATATTAATAAAAGCTTTTAAAGCTGCAGTGAATTCAGGTTAATATTTTTGCTGCTACCACGAGTAAGATGTAATTATTCTCTGAATCTGACCTTTGGTTTATTACAGTCTAAAATGTAATTCTCAATGAGATTAAAAGTAAAAGAAATTTGTAATGTACTTTTTAATTCAACACCACATAATCTTTAGATCCTATCAAATAGCAAATTGAATACAAATCAGTCATTTTACAGTATTTTATTACAACATTATAGATTTCTAAAGAAGCTATTATATTAAAACAAAATCTAACTGACTTTTCGTATATGTTTTTATTGTCCATAAAATTTTCAATTATTTTTATTGCAGCTCCATTAATGTAGTTCAAATTATTTTCTGGCTGTAAACGTTCAGATAATTTTGACTAAAAAGTCAACTTATCTAAGCTTCTGTCACAACTTGAAATAACCAAATTTACCAAACCCACAAAAATAAAATAGAAAATTTATAGGAAAATTTAAATGATGATATCCAGAAGTGTTTTGAATCAGAACTCAAAGACATTAGTTATTTTTTGTAACTGGGAATCATTAATTGTCTTTCTACATAATAATTTATATATATTTTAAGTATATTTATTTATTTTGAGAGAGAGAGAGAGAGAGCATGAGAGAGAGAAGGCCAGAGAGAGAGGGAGAGAGAATCCCAAGTGGACTCCGCATTGTCAGTGCAGAGCCAGAAGCCAGGCTCAAACTCACAAACCATGAGATCAGGACCAGAGCCAAAGTTCGATGCTTAACCGACTGAGCCACCAAGGTGCTCCTGAAGTTATATTTACCATATGATTCTCACTTCTTTTTTGACTTTTAAGCAAATAAAAAAAAATTGAATGTATGTTTTCTATAAACATTGATGAAAATTCATGAAAAGGATTGCTTACGTAATCTCCTATATCCAGGTTACCACTTCATAAAACTCAGCACAACAAATTTGGAACATATATAGGCACATATGAAGGGTAATTCTATACATATGTGTATATATATATATATATATATAATATGTATATATGTACACATATATTCTATATGTATATATATAGAATATATATATAGAATATGTGTGTGTGTATATATATATATATATATACACACGTATATTCTGTATGTATATCCTTCACATATGAAGGATAATTCTAATCCACTATAACTAAAATACTGAAGAATGTTACACACTTGGCTTTTTAATTAGTGAATCTATAGCTCCTCATTGTAGGTGAATGATCACTGAGTCAGTAATAAAAAGGCTTGAACTCCCATCTGGGTTCCATTATTTAGGGACGTGTGATTGCGAGATTAATTCTTTTTTTTTTTAATTTTTTTTTCAACGTTTATTTATTTTTGGGACAGAGAGAGACAGAGCATGAATGGGGGAGGGGCAGAGAGAGAGGGAGACACAGAATCAGAAACAGGCTCCAGGCTCTGAGCCATCAGCCCAGAGCCCGACGCGGGGCTCGAACTCATGGACGCGAGATCGTGACCTGGCTAAAGTCGGAAGCTTAACCGACTGCGCCATCCAGGCGCCCCGAGATTAATTCTTAATAGGACCTGCTACAAAACAAAAAGCTCATGAAGTATCTGTTGATTCAAAATGTGATTTGACTAACAGAGGAAAACATTACAGAAAGAGAAGTGATAGTGTATTAGTTTTCTATACTGCTTAGCAAATTACCACAAATTTAGCAGCTAAAACTAGAATGCTTTTTTTCCCCTCAAAGTTTCTGGAATGTAGAGGTTGGGACACAGCATCACTAGGTTCTCTGTTTCAGTGTCTCTCCAGGGAGAAACCCATGTGTTGATTGGAGCTGTGGTCCCATCAGAAGCTGAACTTGAGAAGAATCCACTTGCAAGATCCCTCACATTGTTAGCAGAATTCGTCTCCTTGTGGCTGGCATGAGGTCCCTCTTTTCTTGCTGGCTGTTGGCCAGGGGTTGTCTGAGCTCACGGAGATCACCCACAGGTCCCTGTTACATGGCTGTATCCATATGACCTCTCCCAATATGGAAACTTCTTCAAAACCAGCAACAAAGAGAGATTCTTACTCAAAAGTGGCTCATTCTCTCTTGTAAGGTCTTTCCCCTCATTAAACCACGCCCACCTACATAATCTTTTGATTAATTCAAATTCAACTTATTTGAGACCTTAATTATCTGAAAAACTGTCTTTACTTTTGCCATATCCTATTTGCTAGAACAAAGTCACATTCAAATAGAGAAGATTTTTACAGGTGCAAACACAAGGAGGGGAGAATCATTGTGGTCCACTTCAAGTCCATATGCCAAACATGGAATTGTGATGAACAAGCCCAGTAGACATGCAACTTACCATTTACATATGAAAAAATGGAGAAGAAATCAAATAATGTCACAGTGTTCTCAGAATGTAGTAAGTGCTGGAATAAAAGTAAGTCAAATGGTTAATAGAACACTGACAAAAAATAATGGCAAGAATGGTGTTCATTAAGATTCTGTAACCTTGACTAGATAGCTACTACATCCACCGCCTATCATTTATTATAGAAAGTCAAATGGAAAACAGGAGATGAAAGTTGCTTCAAGAAAATTCACATTGATAATCCCTGATTGGAATTTTTCCATGAATCTCTTTCTTTCTTTTCCTAAGATACTGGGCTCAGCTGGACAATAATGGCTTTTAGCATTTCTTCTAGAGGGGACCTTTTCCTCCCTGTAGAATCAACTCTGGACAAATAAAATTATTTGCAACAGCCCTTCCCCCAACCTAAGTGAAAATAACTGCTTTATTAAACCCCACAAGGGATAAAAAGTGTTCTTATAAATTAGATCTCCAACATTATTCAATTTATTTTTAGCAAGTCGACATAGTTTGGTACTTGTTTTTCCCTGCTACAATATAAAGACCTGAGCACATTAGAAAAGTAACAGAGCTTTCAGTTTTTTCAAACTGAAATGTGATCTCATGCTATATTTTCAAAACAGAAGGGCAACACATATGAGCCAAAGATTACTTGCCACCCATCTTTCAAAAGGGCAAGATAACCCAGTGGTCAGCAACCAACTTCTCTTTTCCAAAGTTTCGGGCTGTAGTAGGGCTGCATCTGTACCCCAAATCCTACCTCTAAAATGTAAGAATAGGAAAGAAAATTATCTAATCATGCAAATCTTTTTTTCTACAAAAATCTTTGTCATATAGCATAAAAATTATCGGGAAGTTAGATGAAAACTCATTCTATTTGAATCATTAATTATAACAATGAACAATTAAATGGAAAGTCATTCTATTAAAAATTGTTAAAGATCCAGCACCTGTTATGTACTAACAATAGTCTAGATTTGGGGGAGAACTGGAGAGAGTACCCTTCCCAGAATATCTACCCATCAAAGAATTATTAGGTGCATTATGGTATATGCATATTATTAAATGTTAAACAATCATTACTATATTCTTTCTAAAGGCTATCTAATAAGATTTTAAATTATTTGGAATAAAAAGGATTACATTTTAACATGAACATGGAAAAATTGGAGAATATTCACCTAACAGAATGTGATATAACAGTAGAAATGAATGATCTAAAATGACGCATAGCAATGTGGATTAATCCCAAACATAATGTTAAATATAAAAAAATAAATTACAGAGGACTTACAACATAATCAGATAATACTACGTAGTTAAAGTACAAAGTAATTCATGGCAACAATGAATATCAAATTCTGTCCAGTTTTTAACTATGTGGGAGAAAGAATAAAAATGACTCTGTAGAGAAACAAAAGGGGCTTCAATCATTCATGTGATGTTTTATTTCTTCAACTTCACATTGGGCATGGTAATATTTTCTTGAAACCTGCTTGCATTCTGAATATTTTGCAACTATTTTAAAAAATAATAAGCTCAGAAGTAAAACTAACAATAGAAAAAGAAAGCCAGCATGTAATATATAATTCCATTTGTTGAGTGGTATCGTTTTCTATTTTTTTTCATCTTTTTCACTTTTTCCCTTTCTATTCAATGTTCATGCATTAGTGTTAAATGAGGAAAAAAAAAACCCTGTCCCTCAAAATAATTTAAATAAGTCACTGTTTTATTTTCCAAGTTTATTCACTTATTATTTTCTAGATTTTTATTTTGTGTGCTGTATCTGTTAGTGATTTTTATGTTTACATGGTAAACCTAAGTTTTGAGACTCATAAATTAATATGAATTGAACACATAATTTATATTTCTATAATTTGAAAAAAATCCCACAATTTTTATCATCTAAATACTTTAGCTTTATTTTTTAAAATGATTATGGAAATAACATACTAATTTCTATTCTCTAAAGGCAGGCCTCACTCTCCAACAGATACACATAAAATATTGTGAGCAAGGATTACATATCTGGGTGCAACATATCTAACTCCTCCTATCTCCTTGTATATCTTAGAAAGACTTGTTCTCATCTGGAATAATGTTAAATTTTTTTATTTTTTTTTTAATTTTTTTTTCAACGTTTATTTATTTTAGGAACAGAGAGACAGAGCATGAACGGGGGAGGGGCAGAGAGAGAGGGAGACACAGAACCGGAAGCAGGCTCCAGGCTCTGAGCCATCAGCCCAGAGCCCGACGCGGGGCTCGAACTCACGGACCGCGAGATCGTGACCTGGCTGAAGTTGGACGCTCAACCGACTGCGCCACCCAGGCGCCCCTGGAATAATATTAAATTTAATACACACTTATTTTCGGCAATGTAAAAATGAATTCAAGGTTCAGGTAAAGTTCAGTTAGGTATAAATTCAGAAATTTTTATTAAGAAATCCTCATTGAAAGAAAGACTTAGTTATGAATTGGTGTTATTTGGGTTAGACTTGTCCTCTTTTTAAACTTTGTCTTCTCTTCTTACTGAACTTGATGAACAAATGGGCTTCTGAAGCTGACTCAGTTCTTAAAAGCTTTCTGAGAACAGAAATAACATTGATAGTCATTGTGATTACTTCAGTCAACTTCACTACAACTAGACATGGCACACCAAAAGCTGGGCCTTCAGTGCCCCAGAGGCACCTGAGATTTGCACTTGATCATGTGGATAAGATCAATCTATCTTCTTGCTTCATGGTCAAGTGATTTTAGTGAAAGATCTCATTAGAAGATCCAGTATTTTTCTTAATTTTTGAAAGAATTATAATCTTCAAATCCCTGCTTCTGATAAATTCTACAGAATTAGAAAAATATCCAAATCTGAATATCATCCATGTAGATCTCTGAATTGTAACGCTCCATCAAATAATATATTTCTATTTCTGCCCTCAGTAATACCAAGCCCAATATCATTGGTAGTAGCCACCAGTAATTGAATATGTAATAGATACCAGGGATTTAGATATATTCTTTCTGTTCTTATAATAACTTTAATTCAACATTATTGACCCTACTTTAAAGATAAAGAAATTGAAGTTCAAATTTATATAAAACATAGCCAATTTCGTAAATGAATACCAGTTTTATCACAAATCTTCACTCTTTCCAGTAAGATACAATGTTTTCTGTAAAAAAAACCAAAATAATAGCTATGGCCCCTACAGTGCTGTTTCTTTCTCATTTTTTCCTTTTAACATTTTAGAGGAAGAGAGATCGAATGAAGAAAGTAAACAAAAATAAGTTAAGAACAGAGAAAATAAAAATTAACAAATAATATTGGACAGAAAGTTCAAGAAATATCAGTATTGGAGAGTACTTTTTAGAGGCCATAGTCATATGCAAATAAATGAAGATATATATATATATATATAATATGCACTTATTTATATAATTTATATATAAATTATTTATTTATGCAATTTATAATATAATTGTATGATATATAATATTTTATATAAATCTGTGTGTAAATTTATACATAATATATATGCATACATAATTTTAAAGAAATAATTAACTGTCTTCCTTAATTCTTTAGTAAATATGCCCTCAAATATTATGAATTAGATGGCAAATTGATCAGAGTTTCACTATAAGCCTGAAAAACAGCCACATTTCTTAAAAGTATAATGGAAATGGTGTTCTGATAATTAGAATTAAGGCAAATCCTCTCTATAAACATTTTTTTGAACTCTTCTGTACTACCTCACAAAGAAATGAGAAAACAGGAGTTATATCCAGTTCCTATATGTTGACTAACTTTAACTAAAAAATTCATGTGCTTAAAGGTTTCAAATAAAAGAACTAGCCAAGTGCATATCATTACTATTTAGAAAAGTCTTTCATGGTAAAAACTATTATAATATTCTTACTCATTAAATCCCAATTATCACAGGATCCTTTTCTACACAAGATTTGAATTAATATATTGGAGATGTATTTCTTATTTGAAACACATGAAATATTATTGAATGCATTAGTACTTTTACTTGAATCCAGTAGAGATATGCCCATGTCAATTGGATAATTATTTAGTTATGATTGCTTTCTTTTTTAATTTAAATCAACATACCCAACTGATTATATAGTTATTAGAATTGTAAGGGTGAAAAGCATTTAACCTGTGTAAACCATTAGTCAATAAGCATTACCTATAAAATCATTGAATCTCAAGTAGAAGAATTTTAGGTTTATCTACTGGTTAACTGATGTTCTTTACAAAGACAGTCTATGAAATCTTATGGTGTTTTAAATCATCAAACACTATTCTTGTGATCTAAAATAATTCAAGGAATTTAATACTTTTGAAACTCACCCTAGTTTTTAATTCTCTTTTCATGTATAAAGATGATGTTTAATGCTATTTTTTGCCAAGTTTCTTTGTTTTGGTCAAAAGTATAATCATCATGAAATGGTGTATTACTGAGTAGCCTTAAGGACAACTTGAGTTTTTGAATTTTTATTGGTTTAACAAATATGACCATATAAACTGTAATTTAATACTAAAAATTAATTATTTTTGCATGTTTAAAATTATGTAAATAAAATTTCTTAATACGTAATATTAGATGCAATATTGTATGTGTGTGTATATATATATATATATATATATATATATGTGTAGATCACATTTAACTTAGGAAGCATTATAAAACCAATAGAATCCAACACAAAATGGAATAAAACAGAATATAACTAATGTTATAAAAGCTTCCTATATAATTTCTGGAAAAGCTCCATTCCTTTTCTGAAGAGGAGATAATGATACTGATACTCTGTTCATCATCTTCCTATAATTCTTTATAGTTATATCACAAATATGTGCATACTTAAAATATATATCTTGTTTTTCCTTTTTGTGTGCTTAGAAAAAAGAATATAAAATGCATGCAGTCTTCTATGAATTTTTCATTCAAATTTATATTTCTGAAAGTTATCATAATTGAAGTATATAGCCTTGGTATATTCATTTTTAGTGCTGAGTGATATTCCATTGTTTCAATAATTACAATTTATTTATCCATTCTCAAGTTAATGAGTTTTACACTGTTTCCAGTTTTTTCCTCTTATGTGTAATATCTCCTCACTAGACATTCTTTGTATCTGCTTTTACTAAGTGCAAAATATGCTTTTGTGTAAGAGTGATACAATGGGGCTTGGATTATATTAATGGTTGTGTGTTAATACCACTCAGCAAATGGTTCAAAATACATAAATGATTCAAATACATTAAGCCTGTATTTCCTTCTTATTTAGCAGGTCAAGGAAGGTAGCTAATCTCCATCCAGTTTCTTTTTTCTTGTACCATATAGTTGTATGCATATAGTTATCAGAGCACGACAAGAACACAGAGGTTGCTTGCCTGTATCTTAGAAACCTTGGCCCAGAAACAGTGTACCGAATAGTTAGGGGCTGAATTGTGTATGCCCAAAATTCATATGTTGGAGTCCTCAAACCCAGGACCTCAGAATGTAACTGTATTTAGAGATAAGGTATTTAAAGAGGTGATTAAATTAAAATGATACCATGAGGGTAGGGCCCTAATCTAATATGGCTGGTATTCTTACTGGAGGAGGAAGAGGCACCAGGGATATGCATGCACAGAAAAAAGATCATGCAAGGACACAGTAAGAAAGTGACCATCTATGAGCCAATCAGCCCTCAAGAAAAACTAACCCTGCCAGCACCTTGATCTAGGACTTTGAACCCCCAGAACTGTGAGTAATACATTTCTGTTCTTAAGCCACCCAGTCTGTGATGTTTTGTTATGGCAGCTCTAGCAAATTAATACACTCACTTTTGTTTTTATTCCGATGATATACATGGCAGTGCTTACTTAGGGTGAAGCCTGGGGTACATATTCTCTGACCGAGCACCTACAAATGTCAAAATGCGGACATTGTACTGTATGTCTGCCTTACAGAGCATATGAATCACCAGCTCCATAAAATAATGCCCTATTTTTTATCCAAAGAGATTGTTCTACTTTGCACTCTGGTAAGTGTGAGAGAATCCCCTGGTCTGTATCAGCTGCAACCTTTGCCAATCAGACACCCCTTTTTTGGCAATTGAATGGGTATAAAAAATCTTATTATAGTCTTGTTTTTCAATTCCCTCAGAACCACTGAGTTTCGGTAATCTCTTTATATATATATATATATATATATATATATACACACACACACACACACACACACATATATATACACACATACATATATACATACACATATATACATACATATGCATATACATATATATATGTATGTAACACATGTATTGACTATTCTGTGAATATACTCATGTTTACTAATGAATATTCTATTAATGTTAAGCTTTTTCTCATTGAATGCTATAAAGTCTTTATAAAATTGATATTAATTCTCTCAGTTATTGTGACACAGATAACTTCTGCTAATTTTCACTTTTATTTTTTATTTTTATTTTCAAGGTTTACTTATTTTTTTTGGGGGGGGGAGAGAGAGAGAACAAGCAGGGAAGGGTCAGAGAGAGATGGAGAGAGACGATCTCAAGCAGGTTTCGCACAGTCAGCACAGAGACTGACATGGGGCTCCAACTCACAAATCGGGAGATCATGACCTGAGCCAAAATCAAGAGTCTGACACTTAACTGGCTGAGCCACCCAAGTGCCCCAATTTTCACTTTTTTAAAGTGTATTTTATAAACGGATATCTTTTATGTTACATATATTTTATCAATCTCTTTATCTGTAGTTATCATATATTGTACTATAACTTCCCAGTTTTTTCAGAGTTCTAAATTTGTCCATTGGTCATTTAAATTCATAATCTGTCAGTGGCCTGAGAAAGGGGAATGAATGAAGGCTTCTGAGGGTAGCGTAAGACAGACATGTAGCAGAGTAGAGGGACACTAAAACCAGGAGCCTCGTAGGATCTCAGAATACAGAACAGAGTCCCCACCAACGCTTGCCAAGTTTTCATCCTCTCTCAACTGTAGGTCCTTAAGCTATTGGAAATACCAGTTAAGTTAGAAAGTGTGTCAAAGAGAATTTACTTGTCCTGAGATTAAAAGAAAAAAAATTTATGTAAGACCATCATGCTATCCATGATTATGAGAAAAAAAGAATATCACAAAATATAAGTAAATGTATCACATAAAAAAGAAGTGACAATAACAAAACAAGCAGCAAAGGGATAAAAAACTTCCTTAGAAGCATTGAGTTATTGGAAAACTTAATAGTAAAATTGCTTCAATAAAATGAAAGCATAAAACCAATACCTAAAAGATAGGATATTATGTAAAGGTAAATAACAGAAGTAAATAAATAAACTGAAATGCAAACCAATACTAGGTCTAATCAAATAAATCAGAAACTGAAGAAAGAAGAATGCATACAGTTGAAAACTAAATTGCTGTTATGGAAAAAAACACTTCAGAGGTCATAGTGAACATAGAAGAAAAGTCGAAGATATTAAATCAATACAAAGAAAATTACTTATATAAAGACGTACATGATGCAACAAAATAATTTGTCCTTGAAGTAAACAAAACACATAATATTCACAAGAGATATAATAGGAAAAAAATCTTAAATTGTATAGGAAATAAGTTCACAAATTAATTATATAGAATAGTACAGAGAAACGAAAAAACTACCAGGATATGCTATATACCAAGAAAAGGTGACACAGAAAAATGAAAATTGAGATTCACAGTATATACACCAACACCACTGAATTTCAAACGTAATTTCTCATTCCATGAGTAGTAAGAAAACATCACCTGTAAACATAAAATCAGGCTTGCCTTAGATTTCTCCACTAAAACACTATTCACCAGAAGATAAGTAAAGCAGTCTTTGCCAAGTTCTGCAAGAAAGTATGATCTCAGAATGAGACTCATCTCAATTGTCATGAAAGAATTAAAGCCACTGGCCCGTTCTATAAAAGACTTAGGAAATAAAGAATGAGTACTTCTGGAGACATGTCATTGGTAATTAAATTACACAATGTAATGGGGCCCCTGGGTGGCTCAGTCAGTTAAGGGTCTGACTTTGGCTCAGGTCATGATCTCACCATTCATGGGTTCAAGCCCCGTGTTGGGCTCAGTGCTGACAACTCAGAGCCTAGAGCCTGCTTTGGTTTCTGTGTCTCCCTCTCTCTCTGTCCCTCTCCCTCACTCACACTCTCTCTGTCTCTCTCTCAAAACTAAATGAGGAACTCAAAGATGATTTTAGTGATTTATTAGTGATGACCATTAAATGCATTTAGTCTTAGAACAAAGAATATATCCTGGAGGGAATGTGAGTGATAGCTGAAAAAACAGTGTAGGCAACAAAATTAGTAGGTCAGTGGAGATGTTAAAGAAATACATTAATGGTAAGCTCCTGACTTTTCCTCCAAAGTCATTAAATTTTTTTACATATATATATATATATATGTACACATTTGAATATATATTATATACATGTAATCGGGTGCCATTTTAATTTCATTTACATTATTTTCCAAAATAATGACTATATAAAATGTTTACACAAGCAACAATGATTAAAGAGAATATATTTACACAAGCAACAACGTATAAAGAGAATATATGGTAAATAACTTGTTGGAGAAAAGTTAGAAAACAATACTCTGGTAGAATCCATATAAAAATGTGAAAGAATACATGTATATATCAATATATAAAAAAGAACTATATATTTAAATGTTATTTCTAAATACTGTAATCATCAATTTTGCTTTTCAGTGTTGCTTTTTCTGTTTTCCTAAAATCCCTAAATAACACTTTCAGTTGAAATAATTTAAATAAAATGTAAAGGTTATGGTAAAAAGACCATAAAAATGTAGTATGGTTGTACATTTTATAATATAGCATATGAACATTCTAGACTGATAAAAGCACTTTTGCCATGGTATTAATCCTTACATAATGAAAGTCAAGGGCGTTGCTGGTACCAGTAATAGAAATTTCTCGTTAATGTGTGCTAGTGCCCCACACCAAAAACATCTCTTTGGTAAAAGCTTCTAGGGGCTGTCTGAAGCCTCAGTGGACATGCACTACATTTGTTATTCAATCAGGGTTCTGTAGTATTAGAATAAGATCTGCTCTCTTAATACCTTCATTGTCTTTGATAAACTAAAATACACAGGAAATTGTTCACTTTGGGGAAGGATTAAGTAATTCAAGCCAGGAAATTCAATTTAGTAAGGCAGAGGTCACTTGTAAACCATTTTCCGATCATCTGATTGAAAAAAAACCTGAGTCAGGTAACAACTAATCAAGACTAATCAAGAAACAGGTTTTATTATCATTACAGTTTAGAATAATAAATAGTTTTGATGAGAGATGCCGTACGTTATTTTCTTTTTACATTTTACTAAAGATTTTAAAGTTGCTTACCTAAGCTTTTGTTTATTCACTACACTAATGGATAAGACACTCTGTTTCTCTTGAATATTTATACTTCATTCTGATTTTTTAAACCAAGCCAAAAATCATCTACAAATAAAGCAAAAGATGTTCCATAATTGTTACCACCTAAAAATGTCTTGTAAGCTCATATATACCAAGAATAATTTAATTTCCTTTCATTTTCTAAATCTCTCCCTTCTGCTAGTATCACAATATTCAAGGCAGTTGTGTGCCAACTTTTCCCCAGAACACCTGGTCAATCCTTTACTGCCAGATGGACCTGCTGATGTAGAACAAAACAGGGAATGGTTGTAATAAATATGTCTGTGGGGGATATTGTTGGTAACATTATTGGTTGAGTCTGCCTTGACTGAAAATTGTAGCAATCCATAGCCTCCATTTATCTGTCTACAAGGAGGAAATTATTCAGAGGTGTCAGAGACAGGGTAATATAATGAAAGAGCACTGATCTGTAAATTGGTAGATTGTACAATCTGTGCTACTCACTTTCCTTCCTGGGGGCTTACTTTCCTACCTCTAAAATGAGTGAATTAAAAATTGAGAATTGAGTAGGAAGTTTCTTGTACTTTATTCAGTTTTATAGTTCAACGTCACAATGTGAACACTTAACATTGTAGCATCAGAAAAATAATAGCCCTTTAATGACATATATATATATATATTTTATTTATTTATTTTTTTATTTATTTTTGAGACAGAGAGAGAGCATGAACGGGGGAGGGTCAGAGAGAGGGAGACACAGAATCTGAAACAGGCTCCAGGCTCTGAGCTGTCAGCACAGAGCCAGACGTGGGGCTCGAACTCACGGATCACGGGATCATGACCTGAGCTGAAGTCGGCCGCTTAACCAACTGAGCCACCAGGCTCCCCCAATGACATATATTTTTAACTAAAGATGTACTTTTCCCCCATCATCTGGATTTTCAAAAATTTTTTGAAAAATACTCCTGTTTTAACAAAGTTATATTATTTCAATAAGCTTTGATGAATAGCTACTGATTATTTTCATTTTATTACTGTTGAACATCAAATTGTATTATATGCCAGATATCACAGCATGAGCTGGGACCCTATTAAGCCCCACTAACAAAGACTGGTAAAGGTAGGGTTAAAGAAATAGCAGAAGGGTGCCTGTGTAATGGTGAAGAAGAGGGAAGCATAGATGGTTGGATATGGAAGCAAGTGGAAGCTTCCTAACAAATTAGCTGAGCAGGTTCTCAGTTGTCAAGAGGGGAGGAGTAACATGAGAATTTAATGGAAAGATGTTTCAAATGCCAACAAATGGATGCAGACAAGAATTATATTTCAAGACCTTTTGTCAAATAACTAAAAACTTAATAGCAGAGAGAGGAAATGCCACATAAGAGACAAAAATTAAGTGTGTAAATGCACAAATTTTAAGAATAAAGTTAACATTTTATTTTTTTAAACATTTAAAAAAAATTTTTTTTTCAATGTTTTTATTTATTTTGGGGACAGAGAGAGACAGAGCATGAGCGGGGGAGGGGCAGAGAGAGAGGGAGACACAGAATGGGAAACAGGCTCCAGGCTCTGAGCCATCAGCCCAGAGCCTGACGCGGGGCTCGAACTCACGGACCGTGAGACCGTGACCTGGCTGAAGTCGGACGCTTAACCGACTGCGCCACCCAGGCGCCCCAAGAATAAAGTTAACATTTTATTGATGAGTGTTAAAGTACTTCCAATTTCAGCTCCAAATCCAAAAAGCTTAGAAGTCATGACTCCTACCATTATAACAAGAAATATTGCACAAACTGAAAATCAGTGATATTCCTCACTTGTCAGAGAACTGACATTGCAAGGCAAACTGCTATCTCCAAATCTAGAGAGACAAGCACGTACAGAGAATCAGAACTGATGATGCAGGAGCTGTAAACTGGTAGGAACACCTAAATTAACAAACTGCTGGAAGCTGACTATGGGTAATAAACTATTGGGGGCTGTTGCAGTCTTGTGAGGGGGCTTACTTTTATGGGGTTTCTCTCTAGGCACCCAGTAAAGATCTGAGAAAGATCTCCTGGCAGTTCTGTCTGAGGAAGGAAAGACAATTCTGAAACACACCCAGAGCATTCTCCATAACAAAGGCCTATTCTCCAGGGAAAACACTTAACAAGAGTTTATCCCATCATGGAGAAGGGCATTTACCCCACTCTAAAACCCTCCAGACTTTCTGCCTCATCTAAGGGAAGAAGGAAAGCCAAGAAACACTTGTGAAAGTCACAGCACAGGGAGATAGACCCATTAAAAGAATAGATGCAATCATAATATTCTATGCCCTGTAATTTATCCCTACAACAGCAGGTTTCCAGTAGATTACAGCTGAAATAGCTGCAAGGCCCAGACTCCTTGAGAACAGTATTTAAGGGATCCCCAAATCAAAGAGGGAGACAAAAAATGTCACTAGAGAAATTTGAAATCTGAGAAACCAGAATCAGGGAATTTAAAATAACTATTACTAATATGTAAAAGATGCTAATGAAAAAGTAGACAACATGAAGAGAGAGACAGGAAGTCTGAGGAAGAATCAAAAGCAAAAAAATAAAAATCAAAGTAAACCGAAGCAGAAATTTAAAAAAAATGCCCTAATAGTTTCTCTCATCATTAGACAGGCCATGGTCAAGGAGAGGATCAGTGAACTTAAAGTTAAGATAGGTCAGTAGAAACTCCCCAAAATTAAAATAAAGGGAAAAAAATAAGGAAAAATACTGGAATGGACTATCCAAAATCTGATGGAGATTTTTTTAAGGTGTAATATATACATATTTGAGATAGGGAAAGGAGAAAAAAGAAAGACTGAATTAGAAATATTTGAAATAATAATGGTTAAGGATTTCCAGAATTAATGACAGATACCAAACCATGGATCTAGGAAGCTCAGAAAATTATACCTAGATGTATCATATACAGAAAAAATCTTAAGAAAATCCACAGCAAGAAAGTCTTATCTATAGAGTAACAAGGGTAAAAATTAGACCAGACTTCTCAACTGAAATCATGTAAGCAAGAAGCAAGTGGAATGAAATGTAAAATTTGATATTGCATAAAATTATCCTTCAAAAGTGAAGGAGAAATAAAGAATGTAGGAAATGAAAATTTAGGGAATTCTCCAGACAGCTGATCTGCTGAGTGAGAAATGTTAACATTAAGTTCTTCAAATGGAAGGAAAATTTTATGGGTAAAAAAATTGATCTACATAAAGAAATAAAGAGCACTAGGGAAGGAATAAATAAAAGTAAAATAAAAATCTTGTATTTTTCTTATTCTTAATTGATCTAGAAGATCACTGTGTTTTTAATGTAATAATAGTAGCAATGTATTTGGATAAGTGAATTAATTACAACAATCACACAAGAGGCAGGGAGGAAGAATTGGTAATACTTCATTATTAGCTATCTACACTATATATGAAGCAGTGTAGTGTTATTTGAAGATAGACTTAAGGATAGTTAAAAATGTAAATTGTAAACTCTAGGCCAACCACTTTTTGTTTTGAAGAAGTGTAATTGACATGCTAAGTGTGGAAAGAAAATGCTATTTTTTTTTTAACTGGATTGAGTTGTAAATGTCTTCAGTGTGTTGTGGATATAAATCCCTTAACAAATGTATGATTTTGGGGCGCCTGGGTGGCTCAGTCGGTTAAGCGTCCGACTTAGCCTCAGGTCACGATCTCGCAGTCCATGAGTTCGAACCCCCTGTCAGGCTCTGGGCTGATGGCTCAGAGCCTGGAGCCTGCTTCCGATTCTGTGTCTCCCTCTCTCTCTGCCCCTCCCCCATTCATGCTCTGTCTCTCTCTGTCTCAAAAAGAAAAAAAAAAGGTAAAAAAAAATTAAAAAAAAAACCCAAATGTATGATTTACAAATATTTTCTGTCTGTGGTTTGTGTTTTCACTTCCTTAATGATGTCTTTTGGAGCATAAAGGGTTTAAATTTTTATGAATTCCAATTAAACTTTTTATATCTTTTGTGGTGTGTGCTTTGGTGTCATGTCTAAAGAAACTATTCCTTAGCCCAAGGTCACAAAATTTACTCCTATGCTTATTTCTAAGTTATTTATAATTGGAATATTATATGTAAGTTTGTTTTCGTTTTGAATCAATTTTTCTTTGGGGTGTGACATAAGACCCCAACTTCTTTGTTCTGAATATAGATATCAAGATGTCTAAACACCAATGATGGGAAAGACTATATAATTAGCCCATTGAATTGTCTTGACATTCGTGTGAAAATCAATTAACCATAGCATAAAGGTTTATTTCTAGATTTTCAATTATGTTCCATTGATCTTGATGTATAGCTATGATAATGTAAATATGACAGTATCTTGATTAGTGTGACTTTATAGAATATTTGAAATAGAGAGGTATGTGGTCTTTCAACTTTGTTTTTCCTCAAGATTTTTGTCTATTCTGTGTCTCTTGCATTTCCATATGAAATCTAGAATCAGCTTGCCAATGTCTGCCTAAAGGCAGCAAGAATTTTGGCAAATTCTTGAGTCTATTGATTATTTTCAGTGATATCTCCATCTTAAGAATATTCTTTTTTTTTTTTTAATTTTTTTTCAACATTTATTTATTTTTGGGACAGAGAGAGACAGAGCATGAACGAGGGGGGGGCAGAGAGAGAGGGAGACACAGAATCGGAAACAGGCTCCAGGCTCTGAGCCATCAGCCCAGAGCCCGACGCGGGGCTCGAACTCATGGACTGCGAGATCGTGACCTGGCTGAAGTCGGACGCTTAACTGACTGCGCCACCCAGGCGCCCCAAGAATATTAAGTCTTCAAGTCATTAATATAGGATGCTTTTCCTTTTATTTAGGGGTTCTGTAAGTGCTGTCAACAATGTAAAATTTTCAATGTACTATCTTGTACTTCTTTTGATAAATTTATTTCTTTATTCTTCATAATGCTATTATAAATAGAATTATTTCCTTAATTTTATTTGGAGTTTTTATTATTTGCAATAATGTAATTGATTTGTGTATGTGGATCTTTCATCCTGAAAGCTTGCTGAAGTCCTTCATTAGTTGTCCTAGTAGTTTTATTTTTTTAATTTTTGCAATGTTTATTTTTTAGAGAGACAGAGAGAGAGAGAGACAGAGCACAGGTGGGGGAGCAGCAGAGAGACAGAGGGAGACACAGAAACCTAAGCAGGCTCCAGGCTCTGAGCTGTCAGCACAGAGCCCAATGCGGGACTCAAACTCGTGAACCTCAAGATTGTGACCTGAGCAGAAGTCAGAGGCTTAACTGACTGAACCATGCAGGTGCCCCTGTCCTAGTGGTTTTTGTGGATCTTTTACAATTTTGTATATACATTATCACATCATCTGCCATTAGAGACAGCTTTATATCTTCTTTTCCATTCTGGATGCTTTTTATTTCTTTTCCTTATCTACTTGTCTAGGATTGCACCTCTAGGACAATGTTGACTCAAAGCAGGAGAGCGGGTGTACTTGTCTTACTCCCCATCTTAAGGGGAATACTTCAGTCCTTCACTATAAGAATGTTAGTAGTTGTGAATTTTTTAATAGATGCCTTTATTGGGTTTTGGAAGTTCCATTCTGTTCTTATTTTATTGGATGTTTTTATGATAAAAATATATTATTGGTTTTTTTTTCAAATATTTTTTGTGTATCTATTGAGATCATCTTATGTTTGTCATTAGTTTTATCTTATGGTGTACTACATTGATTGGCTTTCAGATGTTAAACTCATCTTGCATTCCTGAGATAAATCCCATTTGATCATGGCTTATAATCTTTTTATATGATGCCAGTTTTGTCTTACTAGTATATTATGGAAAATATTTGCATCTGACTTCATAAAGGGATATTTTTTGTAACTGTCTCTTCTTGTGATTTCTTTGTTTGATTTGGGTATCAGAATAACAATGGCTTTATAGAATTAATTGGGAAGGGTTCTCTCTAATTTTCTTGGAAGGTTTTGTGAATAATTGATGTTTATTCTTCTTTATATCTTTAGTACAATTACGTATTGAAAACATTTAACAATGAGATGTGTGTGTGTGTGTGTGTGTGTGTGTGTGGCAAGTTTTTAAGTTACTAATTCAATTTCTTTGTTTATTATAGCTCTATTCAGATTTCCTGTTTCTTCTTGAGATAATGGTGGTAGTTTGTGTCTTTCTAGGAATTTGTCCATTTTATGTAATGGACAAATTTTATCTAATTTGTCGGCATACACTTTTTCATAGTCTGCTGTTATAATTATTTTTATTTCTGTTAAATGAATAGTGTTTTTTTCTCTTTCATCTCTGATTTTTAGTTACATGAATCTCTTGTTTTCTTTGGGTAGATAAAGGTTTTTCAACTTTGTGGATCATTTGAAAGAACAAACTTTCAGTTTTGTTGACTTTTTTCTGTTGTCTTAGTATACTCAATTTTATTTCCACTCTAATAATTATTATTTCCTCTCTGCTGCTTGATTTTGGTACAGTTAACTCTCTTTTTTTCTAGCTATTTTTTTCCAATAAAAGATCATATTATTCATTTCATTTCTTTTTTTAACTAAGCATTTATAGCCATAAATTTACTTCTAAGTAATTTGCTACGTCCCATAAATTTTGCTACTTTAAAAATTTATCTCAAAGTATTTTCTAAATTACCCTGTGATGTTTTCTTTGATCCGTTAGTTATTTAGAAATGTTATTTAATATTCATACATTTATAAAAGTCTCACGTCCCCTCTACTATTGATTTCAAATTTAATTCCATTGTCTGGAAATTTATTTTGCATTATTTTAACCTTTTAAAATTTATTCAGGCTTGTTTCACAACCTAGAATATGGTCTATCATAAAGCATATTCCATTTGTACATAGGTGAAATAGTCTGTAGGTGCCTATTAAATCAAATTGGTTTAGTGTATTTCAAGTCTCTTATTTCTTGTTTGTCTTCAGCTCAGCTTTTCTTTTTTTTACCTTTATTGAGAGTGGAAATTGAAGTCTTCAATTATTTTTTGAGTTTTCCTTGTTTCAGTTTAGTCAGGTTTTGCTGCATGTATTTTTTATGCTCTATTGTTATGTACATATGTGTTTCTAACTGTGAGGTCATCCTGAGGGATTGATCCTCTTATTATTACCATAATCAGACATTATCAGAAGAAATGTCTTCTTTTTTTGTCTATAGTAATAAATTTGTTCTAAAGTCTATTTTGTCAGGTCATTTTGGTTATTGTATTTTAAATCAATTTGTGCCTGAAATCCTCAAATATGTCTCCTATAGGCAGCACATAGTTGAACATTTATTCCATCCATTATTTCAATGTCCATCTTTTGACTGAAGTGTTAAGTCCATTTACATTCTTGTAATTACTGAAAAGGTAGGCTTTGTGTCAGGTGTTTTGGGATTTGTTCTGTATATGTTATGCTCTTTTTGTTCCATTTTCTGCATTACTGTTTTCTTTTTTGGTTAAATAAATATTTTTGTAGCACATTATTTTAAATTTCTTGTTTTTTATTTACTATACTATTTTAAAATTATATTTAGTGATTTCCTTGGAATTTGATTGACATCCTTTTTCTTTTTTTTTTTTGCAACTGACATCTTAATTTAAACAATTTGGTTTAGATTAATACCAACTTAATTTTACCATTATACAAAAACTTTGCTCCAATAATTCTATTCCCCTTTCCTTTTTTTTCTATTAAAATCATAAAAATTATATATTTATATCTTATAAGCTCATCAACATAATTAATTCTACAATTATTGCTTTGTGAAGTTTTTTGTTTTTCTAAACAGGTAAGGGAAGAAAAGAGTTATTAAAAGATACATATATCTTGTACTTTATATCTATGTATGCAATGTCCCTTTCTGATGATCTTTCTGTTTGTGTGTGTGTTTCAGTTACTCTTTGGTGCCATTTCTTTTTAGCCCGAAACATTTTTTTTTCCAGTATTTCTTATAATGCAAGTCTTCTAGTGACACATTATCTTAGTTTTTGACAGTCTGGGAATATCTTCATTTTTTCTTCATTTTTAAAGAATTTGTTTTGCTGGATATACAATTCTTATTGACATTCTTCTTCTCTCAGCACTTTGTGTTATTCCACTGGCATCTTGTTTTCATAGTTTCCAGTTAGAAATTGATTGTTGATCTTGATCTCTTTTTTTGTGATGAGTATTTCTTGTTGGTTTTAAATTTCTCTCTCTTGGCTTATGATAGTTTGACTATGATGTGTCTAGTTATGGATCTCTTTGAGTTTATCTAACTTTCAGTTTGTTGAATTGTGGGATGAATGGGAAATTTCATCAATTTTGGAAATTTTTTTTTACCCTTTCTTCAAATATTCTTTCTGCTCCTTTCTTCTTCTGCATATATTACACACATGTTGATATAGTTGATATTGTTGCACAAGTCTCTGATGCTCATTTTATTTCATTCTTTTCATTTTTTTCCTTTTTGTTTTTCAGACTGTTTAATCTCAGTTGACCTATATTCAAGTTTCCTGACTCCTTTTCTACCAGCACAAATCTGCTGTTGAGTACCTTTTTTGAATTTTTCATTTCAGTTATTATACTTTCTCAATTCCAGAATTTTTGTTTGGCTCTGGGACTTTTCTGACAAAAATATTTTTATCCTGTTATTGGTATTCTTTTTTTTTGATGAGCCATTTCTTACACATTTTGTAAATAATTTTGACATGATATTTTTTAGTTTCTGAACATATTTCTATTTTTTTTTTTTAAGTTGGAGTCTAATAAGTCCAATGTCTGGGCTTCCTCAGTATTTATTGACCTCCATCCCTGGGATCATGACCTCAGCCTAAATGAAGTATTGGATGCTCAACCTGCCGAGCCACCCAAGCACCCCTTATAATGTGGAGACTCTTGTCTGTAAATCTGCCATGTCTCTCCCCCCAACCAGTATTTGTTTCTACTGTTTGTTGTTGTCACTCTTGCTGGTGGCTTATTTCGTGACATTCCTGAAAATTTCTGTAAAGTCAGTGTTCTTTGTCATGTGCAAACATTAAAGCCTCTATTTTCTTAGCTCAGCTGAAGATTTCCTTAGCAGTTCTGAATCAATAGGTCTCCTACACTTTACTAAGGGGCTCTGTGTTTAATTGGGGCATGTGTTTAATCCTCTGGCAGTTCACAACTGAGGCATAGACTGAAGTTTCTGTTTGTTCAGAACCCTAATATTGGCCTGAACAATAGGTAAAAAATGAGGTGAGGTGAGAAATTAGAGTCTTATTAGAATTTTTCCCAGCATACTCCAAGCACTGGACATAACACATGTCTTTCTAGAGCACCGGGAATATATCCTGACTTGTAAGACCCTTAACTTCATCTCACCACTCTGATTTCCCTCTGAGGTTTTTGGTTAGATTTTTTTATTGCCTCAGGCAGCTATGTGGTTAAACAATTACAACAGATTTTTTTTTTCTTTTGACAAATGCCACAAGGAAAAGTTTGAACCTAACAAGGTTTAAGTTAGGTCAAATAAAGACAAGCTTTAAGAATGGCACATTTCAGGGTTCTGGCACTATATGCCAGCTAGCTCATGTAGTGACAATTCTCTGGGAATAGGACTTTTTATGGAGTTCCATGGTCATTCTGCCCCTGTCCAATGGCTACTATTTTTCTGCTTTTCACAATAGTATTGTGTAGTTGAGGAGAAATATATATAAATGGATCAAGTTAAAGTGGCCCAAAGTCACTATTCTTATAGATATTTAGACTTTTTTTTTGAGTAAACAGGAAAGATTTGTTTTATTTCAAGTGGCCTGAAAAGGATGATTTTAAAAAGTTTTACCAGTGTTCTCATTGCTCTCATGGAAAAGTGGATTTTTGGATGCTTTTTCTCTGCCATTCTGGAAGTTCTACAATACAATAAAATGTTAATAACCATTGTGAGAAATTGGTTCAGAGACAATCCTGCCTACTTGGGTCTGGCACTGAAAGTAATAAGATGCTTTTGTTCAAAATGCTTTTGAGTTATAAAAAATGAAACATTTTTTCCCCTTCTGAGCTCTAGAAATGGGTTATCTAAAGCATTATCTCTATGACCTCCTTTTTGATTCTTTGTTGACAAATTGCCAGATACCTTCTGAAGTAGTACATCTTATTCTGTTCAGATGTTAATCATTAAATTAGTACTCTGTCTTCTTCCTTCTATTTCTGTAAGAAGAAAATAAATTATGTTGAAGTCCGATGTATTGAAAATGATTTAATGTTGAAATCATCCTAAAGTAAGTAGCAATTTTAAAAGACCCTAGTCATGGCCAGATAAAAAATAAGCATTTATTGAGTTTTGGTCTTTAAATTGTAAATGCACTGGGAGAGAGCCCTGTCTCTCATTTATTCCTTCCTAATGGCACTCTGCAGGACCAACTTCTAAAGAATTCTCAGTCTCTGTATAATCAGTTATTCTTTTATTTATTTCATTTTCTGTTTAGAAAGATGAATATCTTCTGTTCTCAAGGACAGAACTAAGTACTGACTGTTTTGCATTGTTAATATCTTTCCAAACTTTTAATAAAAAAGAATACACAAGTACACATATTCCCCAATGATTTAATTTCACAGAATGAGTAATCTTATAAATATTATGAAATTACTCAGGCATAATGTTTTCAATTCTAAGAAAGAATTGAAAGCAAAATTTCCCATCAGTCTCAAACTCTATTATAAAATGTCAAAATTTGAAAGGGAACATGTTGCTCCCAGTCGTCTGATTTTCATAGTTAAGTAGAACATGTTCCTACAAAGAGGTAAAGGACAAATACCTGTTTTTTTTTGCAAAGTAGGAAAAACTAAATGAAAAGGTGACAGCTTTAAACTAAACATGAATACTGTTCACCTATTTTTTTCCGAATCAAATTCTTGATTTTTCAATTAGCCCAAAACTAACACAAACTTAGAAGTGTAGCACTCTTTGTAAAGCATAATATTATATTCAGTGTAATATCATAGATGGCTAAAATTCTGTGTAGTTTCACAAGGCATAATAACCAAATATCTGATATCAGTAATCAAATACTTGATTTGTAAGCTTTATTTTTATAGCATGTAAATCACTTTCTCCTTCATTACATTTTTTTTTTGCTTTCACAATCTGTATGAACTGTGTTAAATTGGCAAAAGAAGCAAATATATATGCATTATATATAATATACATATTTAACTAAATTCATTATCATTGAGTAAAAGAAAATAAACTAAAGCACATCTTCTAATTTTAAAGGCCAATATTTATATTCCATTCTATTTTTTCACGTTTCTTTCATTTTAATTTAAATAATATAGAAGGCAGAAAAAGAGTCAATATTGTTTTAAATTTTAGGCAAAATTTGAATAAGAAATTAAAATTTATGAGACTCATTTCTTTCCTTCCATATTTCCAAAAAATAATAAATGCATTTAGAAGAAAAATAAGAAAGTATTTTTAAAGAAATAAAATCTTTTCCAACGGTCATAACTTGATATAAATATTTTGAATAAAATTTCTGAGTTAAATTTTACTGATTTTTCTCTTCTATGGCTCAATGGTAAAAGCTGATACTGGTTATGAGCTCATGTGGAGAACAGCTCAAATTACAGTTAATAAGCTAAGTGACAAAGCATTATTTGAGAAGTTGTTTTCATAATAATGCAACATTTTTATTAGCATCATCAAGATTATATCAACAAAGCCTTGAATAACAGGCTTTGCGTTATTATGCATTGTTATTTTCTAATGTATCATATGCACTGAATAAATGGTGTTATATGTTATTATGATGATTTGTGGTTAAAAGCAAACAAAATATGTAATTTCAATTAATTTAACTCTCAACAATATGTTAGGGTCCCATTTTGTTCAAGGCACTGCTAGATTTTTGTGAGAGATCACGCAAGAGAAGAAACTTCAATTTCTGCCTATCTTCAAAGAGCTTTAATTCCAGTATGAAAGATGTCATATAAACAGATGGCTGTAAGAAGAGACAAAGCAAGGGAAGTAGAGATGTTTAAGGTGTAAGTGTCTTGAAAACTCAGAGAAGGAAGAAATGCTAGTCAGTCGGCAAATTTGTCTCACCCTGAGGGTGTGCTGAGGAAAATAGTGTTTGTAAAACTAAGTGAAACTAAGCAGAATTTTAGTCATCTGTGATATTACACTGAATACAATATTAATGCTATACAAACACTAGCTCATCAAGCGTACAACAGCAAAACTGAGCTACCTTTAACCAAAGCACAATGTCCTGGGTTCTTTTCTCTTATGAATTATTTAAGGCACAAGCTTTAACTAATGGTCAAAGTCAGAACAGAACAACAATATTAATGTAGTTACTTTAAAAGTGGTTCTTTTTTTGCCCCAGGTAGTGGAGCAGTATCACACCGTATTGTACTGTTTCACCTTTTCCCCTTATGAGTGTACTCAGCTGTAACTAGGTTTTGAAAATAATTTGTTATTTTTATAAAAAAAATCAAAAGACCTAAAATGGAAAAATCTTGGTCTAATAGAGACAGCATGGACTGTTGAAGTCATCAAGATTGTTCAAGTCAATTCTAAAAAATTTGATCTGGTAACATTGAGTTACCTCAACCTCGATTTCATTGTGTCTAAAATGGAAATAACACCTATGTGATTATTATTGGTGACTATTGGTAAGAAATGAAAAAAGAATTAAGTTAAGTGTCTGGTAAGTAATATTTGCCACTCAGTAAGTGCTTAACTCATTTTCTCCTTACTTTTAATGGAATTCTCAGCAGATGTCATTTTTCAACTTTATATTCTTTTCCTCTTTATAGGATGGAATATAAAAGTTCACAGCATCATTGTACTGTGGTTCAATTTTCTGCTAGGTCAATATTACTGAGGTTTCTGCCAGTATCTCCTCTCTGCCCAGAGAATTGTATTATCCAGTTGTTTTGGTGAAAAGCTATAGATGCCAGTATAATTAGTATTTTTAGAATTGAACCAAACCAAACAAAATAAAAATATTGAAGGATTATTAACAAAATTTAAAATACAGCTTTTAAATCATTATATTTCATGACTAGACTTTTCAACTATTTATTGTTAGCAATTTGTGCTTTCAATACACCTTTAAAAATTTATCAAATTTATTTATTCTATTAAAATGAATCATTTTGGTGAAAAACTTTGGCCAAAATAAAGTGTTTTTTTTTCATTTTATTCATTTATACAATGGTTATCATATCTATTAATACAATACAATGGTATCTTTATTTGAAATGTTACCATTATGCTTATAAAATTTCATTAAGGAATTAAAATTATAGTGATCTTTGTTATAACATTATTTTCAATTTTTGAGTTTAGTAATTATTTTTAATAGGATTAATAGATTTATTCTATCTTTCATTTACTTTTTTTATTTTTATTAGAGTATCATTCATTTTAATTAAATTCAATTATATACTTTTTTGTTTGCATGTTAAAGAAAATTATGTAAACCAGCAATGTTTGGGATATATACTTTTCTTACAAGTGGCAAAATATTAAGTTTCTCAATGTCTAATCATTTGATTTAGATAAGTTGTGAAATAAATATAATTTCATGTTTTGGGTATATTTCAAAACCTTTAAAAACTGGCTAGTAATTTCAGAGATTGACAAATTAAAGTTTAGAGTTTATTATTTGAATTACTGCTTGTAAATAGCTATTTTAAAAAGGACTTATTTTGTGGTTGAAAAACACAATAAAGCATTGTTCTGTGATTGAATAACTAATGGGCACTTGTCACCATAGAAACAGAAAGTTGAAAACACAGAATTGCTACAGAAATTTAAAGAGCTTTATAAAGAATTTGATTGATTGGTTTACTAGTTTAAAGGAAACAAAATTGTGAATTTTCATAAGAGTTGCAGTGTTCTTTAAATCTAAATTTACTATATGTCTTATTACTGTAAACTTACAAAATCTTTATACTTTGAAATATTCAAGGTTTTTCCCCACTGCTTCTTTCTCAACCAAAAGACTGGTTAAAAGATAACAAAATTGGGGCATCTCGGTGGCTGAGTAGGTTAAGCATCTGACTCTTAGTTTTGGCTCAGGTCATGATCTCACTGTTTTGTGAGTTCAAGCCCCATGTTGGGCTCCGTGCAGGCAGCATGGAGCCTGCGTGGGATTATCTCTCTCTCCCTCTGCCTCTGCCCTTCCCCCACTCACACTGTCTCTGTCTCTCTCAAAATAAATAAATAAACTTTACAAAACAAAACAAATATATATATATATATATTTATGTAAATATATATATGTAAAGATAATACAAATCTAGTAATATTATTTAGTAACTTAATGTTGCATAATAAATTATCTCATTGATGATATGGGAGGGAGACACAGAATTTGAAGCAGGCTCCAGGCTCTGTGCTCTCAGCACATACAGGGCTTGAACTCACGAACCGTCAGATCATGACCTGAGCTGAAGTCAGACACTCCACCGACTGAGCCACCCAGATGCCCCATGATAAAACCATTATTATTTTCATTTTATTCATGACAAACCAGAGGCTCAGAGAAGCTAAATGATAAACCCAGGATCATTCAGCTACTAAATAGACAAGCAACAATGAACCTGAGTCTAGGTATTCTTGCCAGTTAGATCTCATTGGAAGGAGGCTCTGAGATGGAGATTAATGAGCAGAAATGTTGTTAGGGTTTAATCTTGCAATCAAGTCCTGTTGGGGAAGAGGAGAAAGTAGGGTAGGCAGAAAGAGAGGTATGGCTGCCACATAGGTTTAACAAAAGTGTGGCAAATCACACAGGAAGTTCTGAAACAAGGATAGCCTTTTAGAATTGTTCTCAGGAAAACATGAAGTCTTCCAAAAGTCATACTTCTTAGTGTTGGGAAGTGTGAGATGGAGTAAAAATTGGCTTTACTTTAAAGCAGAACTTCTCAACTTTGGCATTATTGACAATTTGGACAAGGTAAGTTTTTATTTTGAAGTTCTGTCTATACATTGTTAGATGTTTAAAAGCATCCCTGGATCCTATCTACTAGATGCTAGTATTATACTTTCCCGCTTATAACAACTAAAAATGTTTTCAGGTATTGCCAAATGTCTTCTGGGAGACAAAAATCTCCCCTTCTCCCAGCTGAGAAATGTAGCTTAACAGGGCATGTATTAGCATGGTCTAGATCACTAGTCTCTTGAAAATTTCATTGATATTGCAGTCCCTGAGGCTTCATAGGGTCCGTCCCTCACTCCCTGGAACAGTGAATGCATTAAACCTCAGGAACAGTGAATTTTGATTTGCCTTTCTGACATGAGCATAAAGAACACATTGGTTGGATAAGTGGCCATTTACCATGTATCTAAGACCGTGTCAGGATACCATAGCTGGCATTGCAACTGCAATGGAGTTTTTCACTTGGTTGAGATTTTGAAAGCCTAGAGTCATCTTCAATGATCCATTTCCAATGAGCCAATGAAGTTGTATTGGCCAATTTCATTAAATAAATAAAGATAAGGAATTAACTATGGCTTTCATATTCTTTAGGAGTGGCTCTGATCTGTCATACCCCTATGATGTGTAATTTATGGTTTAGTCTCTCAGTGAGTGGAGGAGTTTCAGAGACTTTCATTTGGCACACCCCAGTATAATAGTCTTACCTCCCTGGCTAACATGCTATTGGGGGATTACATAAATCCCCAAATATACCCCTTTCAATTATACATTTAGGAACAAAAAAAAATGATCACCAGGTGAATCCATCAAACAAGTAGATACATTGTAACCCAGACCTAGGCCAAGACTCTATTTATTACTTGACTCTCATATGCTGCCATTCTAATAAAGTAGTTATGTTAGTGCTTTTTATGCATGGTATAAACGTTAGCTTGGATCTTATGCTCTACAGTCCCCAGACTTGAAGGTATCCTTTTTTTTCTTTCCCTCACTATAAAATTAGCTGAATAAATGCCTATAGATACCCTGAGAGAAGGACTGGGGAATTATTACCTTGTATACTTGCCATGGTGTTGCAGGGTCCTTCCTTCTGGAGACCTAACCTCTCCTCTGTCAATGGGATCTAGATTGGAAAACAGCCTCAGATCTGAAAACTGATAAAATGATTTTGAATATGAGGCTGGCTCTTCTCATATTCCTGATTATCCATCCATTATCTTTTGTTTGTAGAGAGTAAATGTGTGCTGACTCCCCATCCACCTTGCCCTTAAGGATGCTTTGTTTTTCTAAGCATTACCATAGCTGTTTGTGGGTTAGGCTCCCTGCTTGTCATTCTGACTTTGACTCACGGTATAATGTTGCTGCCTTTCTTTAAACAGTGAGATACGTCCAGCTGGCCTCTACAGTTTTGGAATCCTGACATTGTCCCAATTACTACCTGTTGAGTCCAGATTTACAGCACCATTTTCTAAAGTCAGCCCTGGTCTACAGAGGAGAGCCAACACTCTCAGAAATATTTATGCTACTACTTTATGCACATTCCTATTGTTTTAGTAAATCTAGAATTTAAGGGAGCATACTCATTTCTTGGGTTCTGTGGCCCTACGGTATATATTTACTTGCCCGTTTCTCTAAACCTTTTGATTTCTTTTAGTATAATCTGCTGTGGAAACTTTGCCAGTTCTTATGCTGGGTCCTCACTGTTTCCAAGGTTCTAAAAGCCAGCTAGCCGCTCGTAGGTACTATATCCTGGGCTATGTGCCAGAGTGGTAAAACCTGAATTCTAAGAGAATGCTCCCATGTACATTAATGCTCTCTTATTTAATTTTATATTATAACCTCTCTTGATCTAGATATTAATATCCCATCACATATATATAAGACTATTTCCTAACAGAATATGTTGGGTAGGTTCTGCACTCCCACCGTGGTACCTCGTCTGCTTTAACAAGTGCAGCTTAGCTTGACAAGCTATGTTGTAAATTAATTCTAGTTTTTGGTCTGGTGGACAGGGGAGAAGATAATGGCAGATCCTGAGAGGTGTACATTATCTCATCAGTCACACGTTTTTTAAGTAGAGAAAAGCTTTAGCCTTTAACGGAGAGAATTTGGCTATTTTTGCAGGTACAGGAGAATCTGGAATGTCAAGATTTTCAAATGTACAACTAGGGCCGTAACTTTGGAATAGCAGATACTCTGTATGAGAGGTCAACCTTCTCTCTAGCTCTACTGTTATTATCAAGTCCTGAGCCTGTTCTTCAGCTTTATGTGTCCTCTGTGTGAAACAGGAGTCTCTTTATATACTGCCAAAAAAGGCTTCTAGTTTGTCACCTAGTCTTCAGACGATAATTAGTCACTCTCAGTCTTTCAAGATCTTTCCCCCAAACATCAATTGTCCCCTGCAACAGCTACTCAATTCTATTATCCTTCTAATTATTATTTCTTACAGGTATAACAAATGCATGATAATGCATATATACCACGCAAGACCTTCACTTGTGAAAATTTGAATAAATGCACTAATAACAGTGGTGGGCTTCTTATTGTTATCTGGCCAATGAGTGATGAGCTGGAAAATTCCAATTTGTATACTACTTTTTTTCCTCCCATTCCTTGTACTGAGTAGTGGTATCAATAAGGGTTTGCCAGGAAGCAGGCCCTGGGAAGATTGACACCAGGAGTGCTTGCCTGCGGAATAAGAAGAAGAAGTAGTGTTAGGCCAAGGTATAATTTGGGATGTGATACATCAGAAAGGTGTCAGCCAAACTGAAATGGCCTTTCAGAGATGTTCCAAGATGAGGCAAGGACTTTGAACTTTTATACCCTGCATCAACCAATCTTTGAATGAAGGCTATCTTTGGTAAAGAAGTTTGGACATAGCCAAAGTAGCTCTTTATGGCCAAGGCAATTTTCAAGGAGGGCTACTGGCAGAGGGTTATCAGCCAGATATATGCCAGCAATGAGAGAAATAAATTCTTTAGTCTTGAAGGGATATACATATATCCAGTACATCACAACATCTCCTATATCATGCCACCAAACTATTGAATTACTATGGTGCCACACTGTCAACTGGACTATCACCTTGATCACATATGGCTTCTATAATTGTTGAAATGTAAGATTTTCTTTTTGTAGGGGAGTTATCCTTTCTTTACTGGTAATCTACAGCCCAATCCGTCTCACTGAATTAATGTGAAAAATAAAAGAGATTGTTTAAAACTTAGGAGCATAAAACCTTTGTTTCAAAGCTTAATCTATAGGACTTCCTACAGATGAATTTATTTATCTAAAAACATAATAAGTTCATCCTTTTAAAATTATCTTTTATTTTTAAGTTATCATGTCAATCTTATTACATATTAAATTATATACTATGGAAAAGATGAACTAGTTATTCTTCAATTAATTTATTTTTCTTCTGACATCACACTTAAACTATATTTTCCAGATTCACCTAATAATTGTTGTTGCCTTGCTTTAAACAGTGAGGTACTTCCATTTTGGATTCTGTGTCTCTGTCTCTGTCTGCCCCTCCCCCACTCACACTCTGTCTCTGTCTCTCTCAAAAATAAATAAACATTAAAAATAAATAAATAAATGAATAAATAAATAAAGGTAGAAAGTCTTTCACAAATTCCCTCACCCATCACACACTCTAGCATGCTGTCCAACTCGACCACAGTGTACCACGCTTGATTTTCTAAACATGTTGTGTTTAGGCCATGTGAGTGAGTGAGTGTTAGGCCATGTGCATAATGGATGTATGCTCCCTCCAGGCATGACCTACAATAAAAAGTCACGCACATTATTTTTCCCATGTTCTTTCTTCTTGCATTAAGATGATGAAGCTACAAGATAGATAGTTTAGGTTTTTAATTTTTTTTAAGTTTATTTATTTTGAGAGAGAGAGTGAGGGAGAAGGGTAGAGAGAGAGTGAAGGAGACAGAGAATCCCAAGCAGGCCCTGTGCTGCCAGTGCAGAGCCTGATGTGGGGCTTGAACCCATGAAACTGTGAGATCATGACCTGAGCCAAAACGAAGAGTCAGAGACTTAACCAACTAAGCCACCAGGTGCCCCAGTGTAGGTTTTTAAAATACTTCTTGTAGTTGAGCTCTTCTCAGGTCAGGAGGAGATATTTTGGACTTTTCATGACTAGGACATCAATTTCTATTTTCTTAAGACACTAAACTTTTATCTGTTAGTCTACTAGTTCTAGCTTGATCAACACAAATGACATTTAAATTTTTGCTATATGTCAGCTGTTTTTAACTTTCTTTTTTTCTTCTTAAATATACTTAAATTTTTATAATGTGATCATTTTTAGCATCTACTTTGAATTTCATTTATTAATATTCTTTTAAGGAAAACAATACCAAAATGTCATATTCATTTTACTTCTTAAAACTATTTTATTATTCCTGGTTTTGCTTACGAAATATATTTTCATATCATTTTATTGGTTTTTGATTGCATAATTTCTGCTAATAAAACTTTTTAAGCAAATATCTGTTTTGTAATGAATCACAATTGATGTGTCTTCCTTTGAAAGTTAATGTATGGGGAGATGATGACTAATTCCTTTTTTTTTTTTTCACTTTAAAATGATTTTTGTGTGGTTATTTTCCCCAAAATACCACAAAGCATCAAGGTTTCTACTTCAGTATTCTTTATCCATTAAGGGTCTTTCTAATGAAATAAACAGGATTTCAGACTCTTCTCTTTCCCATTTTTCTATCCTCCACTCCAAGGAGGATATGGCCTGCTTCCAAAACAGTTCATATTAAGCTGTGCAGGCTGTTTGGCAAGATTAAATATCCATTTGTATTTTGGGGAGCTAACATTTAAGATGTCCTTGAAGAGGGAAAAAACATGCAAGATAGGTAAAGAGGTTGGTGTGTACATGTGTGGCAGTGAGAGTGGCATGAGATAAGGACACTAATCTGTGGTATCCATCTGCCCCAAAGCATGGACAACATGGAGTTGAGATATTATACAACATGTTTAGAAAATCAAGAGTGGTACTTGTGGTCGAGTTGGACAGCATGCTAGAGTGTGTGATGGGTGAGGGAATTTGTGAAAAACTTTCTACCTTTATTTATTTATGTATTTTTAATGTTTATTTATTTTTGAGAGAGAGACAGAGACAGAGACAGAGTGTGAGTCAGGGAGGGGCAGAGAGAGACAGAAACACAGAATCCAAAGCAGGCTCCAGGCTCTGAGCTGTCCACACAGAGCCCAATGCGGGGCTCGAACTCACAAACAGTGAGATCATGACCTGAGCCAAAGTCAGGTGCTTAACCAACTCAGCCACCCAGGTGACCCAAGACTTTCCACCTTTAAAATTTCAATGTTATATATCAATTTAAGTGGTTTGGTTCAGTATTTCTCTCTCTGTTTCTTCCTCTTTCCCTCTCTCTTTCCTGTTTCTTTTTTTAGTAAGAAGAAAATTAATATAATCATATCTGTATTATTGGATGTAATAGATGAATTGGAGGTAGTATTAAATAAATTCCAATAATCTAGATAAGAGATCAGAAAGATCTAAATGAGGGTAAAAGTAAACCAGCATATTTTGAATTAGCTTAAAAATACTTTCACATGGTGTCCTTTCTTTTTGTTCTTAAAATTTTCACTGCTTTTTCTACAGTCATCACTTAAAGAATATCTACATATTTCTTAAAGAAATGTGCTGGAGACAATACCATAGGTAGTCAATCTCCTGTTTGTCTAGGGTGACCATATAATTTATTGTTCTTTTTCTATTTTGAGGGGAGCTATTTATAATTACACTGGGACAATAGCAATAAACAACTTTCCTGGGAAAATAGGATATATGAAAGAATAGAATGAAAGTAAGAAAATGGGATTACATATATGCAAAAACAGGGATCAATGATTCCTAAAATACTATGCCAAAGACTTTCTCTTTGAAGTTTTTATGGGTTTTTAAACTAAAAATGAATACAATAAAGTCAGTTATATTTTTCCCTTCCTTTCTTACGTACTCATTCTTTCTTTTTTAATGGTCTTCCATTTTCACTCTTTTTTTTTCTTTCCTGATTTGTCAAAATGCTTACAGGTAGGTTAAGGCCTCAATTTTGAGTGTGTATTTTCTTTTCCCTCCCTTGCTACTAAGAACTAACTCTTCTATTGAGAAATACATTTTAATGTCCTTCTTTATTCTTAATGTACTAGTGTATGTGTGATTGTGGTAAACTGTCTCCATTGATTTTGAAGAGATCATAAATTATGCATGATAAGTATATTCATTTGTATGTTAATTTATGCATAATATTAATTATATGAGACAGTATTCATGTTAAAGCTTGGAAGTTCACATTGCAAGATTTTTCTCACTTTGAAAACATTTTGGAGTCACCGTAACTTCAAATCTCACAATTTTTTTAAATTTCAGCTCATCTCAGGGTACTAAAACTCACCAATTCAAAGTCATAATATATAGAATGTGCAAATATATTAGGTGGAAGCTTTCTTAAAATAAGTGCTAACATGACCAGAATATTTAACTAACATGTTAAATCGTTGGTTCTCTAATAGATCTATATTTAAGCACAATATGGATGGCCATCCATTAGGTACTAGATTAAGATATGAAATGGGTGATTTATTCCAGCCACTGGAAATATTTGAATATTAAACACCTTATTTAGAAACAGCATACATCCATTATCAGGTTGATTTTGTATATGCTAGTCGGAAGAAGTACAAGGTCACCTCTCTTTGATAATTTAAACAAGAACAGTAATATCCAGGCTTTGACTTTCTGAGGTGAGTTCTGCTAGCGTGGTACAAACTGGCATCAGAGAACAATAGTCAAAATATAAAGGAATAAAATATGAAGTCACAGAAAGAAGTGGTGTCAGAGTTATTTAACAAAATTCTAGTGATATTAGTTACTTTGCAATATGTTGTTACTTTTCTTACACAACTCTTCATCTTATAATAAATAATCATAAAGATTTTTTTTTTGAAACAGGCAGATGGCTTCTGGAGCTTAGAACCTGTGCAATCACATTTGTTAATTTATTTCCAAAAATTTATGAATTTTCTACCAGTGATAAATATAAGAAATTTCTAGAATTATAGAAGAATGAATTGCGTCATAATATATAATATCCTAGTCTATATAAGATAAATCTGAAAATACATACCTAATATTCTTATAGCTATTTCAGTTGATTTACAAGTAATTGAGTATTTCTATTTAACATAAATTTTTGTGCACTACTTTTCTCTGCCTTGCACCAGAAAATAAAACTTGTATTTCATCTTTACTTAAATTGTTATCACATCAAGTTTGGTATTAGGGAGCTATGTGAAAGAATAAATCACTTCTAGACTTAATTATAAGATGAATCCATTGGGTCTCATGATATTTTTATATTCATATTCTTTCAAAATATTGTATAGATTTAAGATTTTTGTGAGTCTATAAAAATCCAAAACTTGACTAGGAAGGCCAGGTGCAAACCTAGCATGATGTCCAAGTATGATCATTAAATAATCTTTTTTTTTCATTCTCCTTTGAAATTTGTTCCATTTAAGTCATAAATTTATACTTATGTAATACTCTATAATTTTCTTGATTAAATGTCTATCAGTTCTGGGATAATTAAAGAACACAAAAAATAGGAATAAGAAAAAGAAATATCTTCAAGAATATGTCCTTTTTCAGTAGTATTCATCAATTCTATAGCAATTTTGTAAAAAAGGAATGGTTGGATTTCTTTTTTTTTAAGATTTTTTATTTTTAAGTAATCTCTACACCCAACTTGGGGCTCAAACTCACAACCCTGAAATCAAGAGTCGAATGCTCCACTGACTGATCCAATCAGGTACCCCCCTAATACACAATATGAAGTATCAAAGATGGAAACAATAAAAGGGGACCTATGTATTGTAGCAGACAGACTGTGGGCTTCCATGATCACTGGTAGTGTCTAATTTCCTGTTACAACAGGAAAAATAACAGATGGGATGAATATGATTACATGATATTCTCATATTTTAAACATTTTGAATAACATGCCCCATAATAGCAGTTCATTCCTGAAAAGGGAGAAAACTATGTTATCACTTGGAAAATGAGTAAACTGAAAATGCATTAGAGTAGTGATTTTTGGGATGCGTGATGTGGAAATATCTCAAAATGCTCAGCAAAATTTGGAGAATACTGAAAATACATCATGTATATCATAACTGTGGTATATTCAGCCATAGAGATCAAATAATAAAAGGCAACAATGTTTTTTCATTCTTTGTTTTTACTGCCTCTTCCTTCCAAACAATGCATGCAACCAATAAGCCATTTCCTTTTTTTCAATTTCAAATATTGACATAAAATCTTAATGATTAATTTGAAAAAAAAATACCTTAGGGGCGACTGGCGGCTTAGTCAGTTAAACATCAGACTTAGCTCAAGTCATAATCTCAAGTCTCATGAGTTTGAGCCACACGTTGGGCTCTGTGCTGACAGCTTAAAGCCTGGAGCCTGCTTTTGATTGTGTGTCTCTCTCTGCCCCTCCCCCGCTCACACTCTGTCTCTCTGTCTCTCAAAAATAAATAAAACATTTAAAATAATTAAAGAAAAATATCTTTTTTTTTTTTTGCATAGCTTGAATGTTATGAAAGAAGTTCACCATTAAGAAACTTCTCTTTTAAAACTGGTCTAAATGTTAAGAATTAGAACTTTACTAGCTTGAAGCTTATTTCAGAGGGAGTTTTAAAAGAGTTTCACAAATCATTTTCTTAGTTTCAACCAAACCTTGAAGGCTTGAACTTAATTGAAAATGTTAAAGTTTCATTTCAGGCTTCAGAGATCAAATCTTCTGAGAAAAGAAGGGCAATTTAAAGACAATTACGTTCTTTGGAATGTAATATGAAATCATCCTTATTTTCAAATTAAAGATTTCCATATTAAGATCACCTCTAGATTGGTGGCTAGTAAATAGTACATTGCTGACATGAAACCTGGGGGTACCTTTAAAGCAGCTATAAGTTAATCAGTTCTTACCACATGCTGGCTCTCCACTGAAGAACAGTATTGCCGAAGTTTAAAGGGACTCTACCTTCTGACTCTTCAAATTGATTCCTGCTATGCTTACATTTATCTCTATGGCACAACTGTGGTGATGTAGTAAATGTCTTAGAATTGTAATCAGAAGGCTGACCTTCAAGTTTCAGTTCTGCTAATTTCCTAGATATTTTACCTTGCACATTTTTTTAAACCAGGTGCGTCTCTTTATCTTTAAACCTGGTAAGGGTAATAGTTCTACTACCTGTTCCTTAATTGGTCCTATAAATTTTCAGTCTTCTTTTTCTTTAAAATACAGTTTTAAAGATAAAATTTAATTATCTACATCATAACAGTAAGAATACAGTATATTGTATATAGCATACTATATATAAATATATAGTATATGTATATATACATGTATATATATGTATATATGTATATAGTATAGTATATATGTATATATGCATATACATGTATATATGTATATAGTGTACTATATGCATATGTGTATGTGTATATATAGAATGTGTGTGTGTGTGTATATATATATATATATATATATAAAGTATATAGTATACTCTATAAATGTTTAAAAGATAGCATTTTTCTCAAGTACCCATAAACTACCATCAGGGATTATATTGATCATGGATGATCAGTGATTGTAGACTAATTCTGCTATGTGATGGTTAATTTTAGGTGTCAACTTGCTTGGGTCACAGTTCCAGATATGTGATCAAACATTATTCTGAATGTTTCTATGAGAGTGCTTTGAGATTAGGTTGACATTTAAATTGTCCAACATTGAGTAAAGCAAATTGTCTTCTATAATGTGGTGTGTCTCATCCAAATCAGTTGAAGACCTGAATAGAACAAGAGACTGACCTCCCCTGAGAAATTAAGAATTCTGTAGCAGAAAGCCCTCAGCTTTGAACTACAGCATTGGCTCCTACCTAATCTCCAGTCTGCTGGCCCACAATCCAGATTTGGAACTTTCCAGCCTCTGTAATTGTGTGAACTAATTAATTAAAATAAATCTCTTTATCTATCTATCTATCTATCTATCTCTCCATCCATCCATCTATCATCTATCCATCTATCTATCTCCTATTTGCTCTGTTTCTCCAGAGAACCTTGACTAGTACACACTGCAAAGTCATGCACTGAAACTGATAGAAATTTCACTATAAAACATTGAAGTTTTATTATTTAAAAACATTATTACCCCTCACAACTTAGGTTTTGTATCGTCTTAATCTTTATTTCCTTATTTATGATATATAGTAGATGATATTCACTTCCTCAAATAATCAGCATTCTTAGAGTACGGTTCTTAATCAAAACAGGTCCCTAACCCCAATCTTAGGACACAGTTACACATCTTCTCTCAATTCAGGATCAGTCACTTAAAACAACACTCTCTCTATTCTTCTGAATACCTTGAAGTATTCCTTATAGTAAAAAGGGGTCTGTCTACTCCTTTATCAAGTTTCTCCCATTAGAATAGGACCTCCCTGGTTACGAACATGTTTACTGTCACCCATTTGTACAAGCCAAATATTATTTGAGATCAACTCTGTCCCCAAAATGACTTCTGCCAGAATTATAATATTTGAATCCAGTCACTGATTAAACATGCACCCATCATCTTTTTAGTCCTTGAGGAGACTCAAATCATTTTTATGTTCTCTCACTTTCTCATCTTCTTAAAGCACTGAATACCTTGAGGTTCCAGTAGTGATTCCCCTCCAACCCTTTCCTCTACTTTTAAGAAACCTTACACCATTGTAAATAAACTTCCCCAGTCACTCCCCACCTTTTCTGCAAAGCTCTGCCAACCGCTTGCTTTCTGTTGAAATTTTGTCCTCCCCAAAAGTACATTCTCCTTTGGTCCTCCACTGTGGAATTACTGCCAGCAAACATGACCCACACGATGAGGAGTGGATTTTGATGTTCCCTCCATCATCATTTATTTTTCTGGATCTCTGTCATATGCACATGCTCTTGTGAGTTTTGGGCAGTCCGACTGTAAACCTTGTCTTCTCTAATCTAGTTAGTACACTTCCTTCCACCACATCTTTCAGATAATCAGAAACATTCTTCTGTCATATGTATGAAAGTTTATGATAATTTAAGGACAATTTAATGACCAATTTATGTCTGTCACAAAACTGTTCTCAAAACTCATAGATTACTTGAAATATAAGTAGCTCTTATTATCAAAATACCTTCTGCCCTTTCTCCCCTCTACAACCTATTGGCCTTATCGAGACTTCCCTGAATCAACACTGCAACCAATCTTCTCTGTTACTAGCCCTGGAAGATTAATCACTATTGGAGGAAAATATACAGTTATACAGAATTGTGAAAAGCAAATATGTGGACTACATACCGGAATTTAGTACCACCAAGATTTCTTTTGATTTATTTTTTAAATGCCTCAACCTCTTATTCTCATCAAGTCTATATTATAAATACCATTCTCCACAATACTCTGATCATTGGCTTGCCACATGCTTTATAGAGAATAGTGAAGCTCTTAGGTGATATCTATCATAGCAAAAAAACTTTCATCTCCACTTGAATACATATTTCCTTTCCTTTAGCCTGAGAAGATAATGTTTACTTCAGGTTTAAAGATAATTTATATCTTCAATACACCCATTTGGCTTCACTCCTTTTTGTCTGCACTGTAGTATGTTTAAGTCTTTATCCTTAAGAAGAAAGAAAAAGAAGACAAAGCAAAATTAAGTCCTCCCTTTATCCCCAACTTCCTCCCACTACTGTTCCGCCATCTTATTCTCATATAGCTGTTCACAATCTATGTCTACATTCTAGATCTCAAGTCTTCACTTCCTATTAATGCTCTGAATCCTCCGTTCCAGAGCCAACCCCCATCAGCATCCTAAAAATGATGTTAAAGGCACCAATGTTCACCTACTATAAATCTATATTACATTTTTAACTTATGATCTGAGACTTTTTTTATGCCTTTGAATCTCATGTCATCTTCTCTCTCTCTTTAGCTGAAGAAATATATTTGTAGCCAATATCTTAGTGAGAAGTACTGTGCCTGCTACTAAAGATAAACTTAGTTGCTGCTCTCAGAAAATTTATTTTCTAGGAGGAAAATGTCATAATTGTGGTAATTTTTAAATATAGTATGAGGGAAGGACACACTTTGCTATTGGAGGCAGTAGTATACCTAGAGATATTTGTGTTTAATTGGTGAGCTGAAGAGAGAGAATGGCTTAAAATGCTCTTTTTCTTTATGTACTGAGCCCACACATTCTGAATGCAAATTCTCAGACACTCTCAATCTCCTGCAAGATTACTATTCTAAACTTTTAATTGCTGGTGTTCCTCAAGACTCAGTTTACTCGTCATCATTCTGTGCCTGATTTCTTACTTCTATCCTCTTATAGTTTTACCCACCACTGATTATCATAAGCTTTTACCCAGATTGCCTATTCTCCTTCCAACTGGCCAAGGGCCTTTAAATTCAAGGTCAAGATCCACTTAATTCCTCTTGGCTAGATTACTTACAGATAGTCAATATCCCCACAAAACCCTATGTATACAATATATCTATTTCTATGTTTTTTTCATAATTATCTATTCATTAAACTATTTTTCCTCCCAACTGCTAGTTCCTTGAAGGAAAAAGAGGTGTTTCATTTAATTTTGTAGCTTTAAATTTTTAAATGATATCTAAATAGTGGGTACTACATCAATTTTTTCTTAAATAAGATAAATAAATTAATATATGGGTGAGGAAATAATTGAAGGATCTTTTTACTAGACATACTTGCAGGCTTGTTTACATGAATAATGTTAAGATTGGTGAATATTTAAAATTTTAATATAGTTGGGAAATGTGATTGCCTAAGAGTATATGTTAAAAAACAGATTTCGAGGTGTTCCTGAGTGGCTCAGTTGGTTAAGTGTCCGACTCTTCATTTCAGCTCAGATCATGATCTCATGGTTTGTGAGTTTAGGTCCCACATAGGGCTCTGTGCTGATAGTATGGAGCCTGCTTGCACTTCTCTCTCTCTCCCTCTCTCTCTGCCCCCTCCCACTCACTCTATCTCTCTCTCAAAATAAATAAATTAAAAAAAAATAGATTTTTAAATGAGATCCAATGTATTTTTAATTTGTTGTAATTCTTGCTGCCTTACAACCTGGGACCATATAGATCAAAGCATCTTTTGAAGTGCTTTGAGAAAAGAGGTAAAAGAGGGTGCCTTGGCAGAAAATAAAGTAGTTGATATCTAGTTAAATCTTGAAAGACAGTCTTGGATAGGACTATTTGTGAAAGCCAAAGTTCTTATTTACAAAACTTGGTTGGGATTGGTGGAAGCAAGAATCAAAGTTTAATTTTTAAATCAGTTAGAATATAAGAATAGTAATCTTGCAGGAGATTGAGAGTGTCCGAGAATTTGCATGCAAAATGTGTGGGCTCAGTATATAAGGAAGAAGAACATTTCAAGCTATTCTTTCCCATTCTTCAGGCCACCAATTAAACATAAATTTCTCTAGGTGTATTGCTGCCTCCCATAGTAAATTATGTCCTTGTCTAATACTATATTTAAAATTTAAACTCATAATACAGAGTTCTACCATAAAGCATAGAATAAGACTCAACTTCCTAACAGGCTGGGAAAAACCTTTAGAACCCTTTCCAGACTTGGAGAGAAGCCTAGTGAGAGAGGAAATAATGGACTGAGAGAGTGATGAGTGACTCTTAACACTCCATTGCTCTGGTGATGACAAATAGACCGTTGGGTAGCTATGAATATTCTGGGGTAGAGTGGGATTATTCCAACTCCCTTGATTGGAATTCTGGGAAGGGAATATCTTGCAGAGCTTTTCACTCTAGCCTGGGAAACCTAGTTAGAGATGAAAAACTTATGTAGCTTTATAGGTAGAGAGAGTCGAACCTGCTTATGGCCTGTAGAAATCATAGCCATTCCTTAGGAAAGAGGTTAAGCCAGGATTATGCTTAAAGGACTAGGGCATTGGAATCAATTGGTGATTTATTAGAGCTTAGAAGTGTTCTAATATTAGTGCACAAGGTAACAAGAACAGATGATATATGCTTGGACATGCCCAGTAGATGTAGAGAGAACAGATATTAGTACCCAAAGAAAAGCAGTGAAGTCTGTTGAACTCAAGAAAGAAGTAGATGGTACCCTCTTCACCATCGCTCTAATATTACTTAAATCATGACATTAAGGGTGCCTGGGTGGCTCAGTCCGTTAAGTGCCGACTTTGGTTCAGGTCATGATCTCTCAGTTTGTGAGTTTGGGCCCCGTGTCGGGCTCTGTGCAGACAGCTTGGAGCCTGGAGTCTGCTTAGATTCTGTGTCTCCCTCTCTCTCTCCCCTGCCCTTCCCCGGTTCATGCTCTGTCCCTTTCTCTCAAAAATGAATAAATATTAAACAAAATTTTAAAAATCATGAAATTAAAGCATATTAGCAACATGTGGCAAGGCTTAAAGTTTATTCATCTCTTTATTATTGCCTTTCTTTCTTTCTTTTTTCTTTCCTTCCTTTTTTTCTTATTTAGTATGTTACAGTACATTTTAGATGTCATAGCACTATATCCTGTTGTGGACACTCTGGAAGGCAGGATGGACCCCCCGACTCAAAATTTGGTTCGGATGTCAAGACTGATGACAGCACACACATGCATGCACATATACACACACATATCAAAAGTATATGAAAAGTTTATTAATCACACGATAAGGCATTTTGGGGAGAACACACATGTTCCATGCTGGCCTAAAAATAGCTTGAGGGGAGAAGGACAAGAGACTAGCATCTCTTTTATTGTGATCAGGGTGCTTACCAGTGTTCGTGGTCTTACAGGTTTTGAATTTTCCACCAGGACCAAAGACGGAGTACTCTGGTTTTCTTATCATCATTCCCAGAAGTGAGACCCAAAGGGAAGAGGGAATGGTGAGGCCTAGAAGATGTCAGTAGTCAAACATCCAGAAACGGAGGCAGGCTTTTTAGTACACAAATAAATACTTGACATTTTGTGACACAATCACTCCACTGTTAAGCCTAACAACAAAAATAACTTAAAAAAAATAGCTCTTTGGGGGCACCTGGGTGGCTCAGTTGATTAAGTATCCGACTCTGGATCTTGGCTCAGGTCATTATTTCACGATTCATGAGTTCCAGCCCCATATCAGGCTTTGTGCTGACAGCATGGAGCCTGCTTAGGATTCTCTCCCTCCCTCCCTATCTCTCTCTCTCTCTCTCAAAAATAAAATAAAATAAAATAAAATAAAATAAAATAAAATAAAAAGTAAAATAAAATAAAATAGCTCTTTCTAGCACCCCATATTCACTGTTCACTCAAATACTTACAGTTGTCTAATTTTTTGTCATGCTTGGTTTCTTAAAAAGTCAGAATCCAAACAAGGTCTAAAATTGCATTTTTATGTCTCTTAAGCCTATTTTATTCTTGAGTATCCTTTTACCCTTTATATCCATGTCATAGAATTATTGCTGATACCAACTGTTTTGCAGAGTGCCCCATTTTCTAAATTTCTCTAATTGCTTTGTTATGCTGTCATTTATCTTATTCTTTTAGTTCCACTATTTCTGCAAACTGTCTTTTGCCAAAATAGAAGTTTTATTAAATTTGGGCCCAACGTTGTAGCTAGAATATTACATAATACTTTATTGATAACATCAGCTCATGGGAACATGCTATCTGTCAGCTTCACCTTCAGTGATGCTAAGATTAACTAATGATTTCAAGTGGTTAAGTCTGATCTCTCTGTTGAAATTTGAACTTTTGATTCCATGATCTTCATGCAATCTGTGGGATGTGATCTGGCATAATGTAAATATCCAGATTCCCACACGACTCTACCAAAAGTGTTCTTGATAAGATTTCCAGTCATCTGGATGTTATTAAAACAATTGGCAAGTCTCAGCTCAGCTATTGCTTAACCAAACGACAGCCTTTGACACAGTTTTCTTCTCTTTTCTTCATGTGGCAAATTCCTCACTTGCCTTTAAGAGGAGTGTTCCTGTTTGATTCTTCTTTTTCCTCTCCGGCCTCTCTGAAGATCCTGTGCTGGTTTTTCCAGGTCTCCTGACCTCATAAACACTGCAGATCCTAAAAGTTAGTCCTAGAGTCCTGTTTTCATTTTGTGTTATTTTCAGCTAGAGCAGTGATTCTCAATGGAGACAATTGTGCTTCCACAGACATTGGCAATATCTGATAACATTTTGGATTGCCACAACTAAGGGTTGCTACTGGAATGTAGGTAGAGGCCAGGGATATTGTTTAAAATCCCACAATAAACAGGCCACCCTTCCAAAATAAAGAATTATTGAGCCTGCCATACCAATATTGCCAAAGTGGAGAAATCATGATCTAGACTCACTCCCTTGTGATTTCACTCAATCTCATGGTTTTAAATACTATTTAAAGGGGCACGCAGGTGGTTCAGTCAGTTAAGCACCCAAGTCTTGATTTTGGCTTAGGTCATGATCTCACAGTTCCCTGGTTCCAGCCCTGTGTTGGGCTCTGTGCTGATGGTGTGGTCTGCTTGGGATTCTCTGTGTCCCTCTGTCTTTGCCTCTCTCTCTCTCTTTCTCTCTCTGTCTCTCTCAAAAAGTAAATACATAAACATTAAGAAAATAAATACTATTTAAAGGCTGATGACTCCAAAATTTAAATCTCCTTTGGACTCTGACTCATAAATATGCTGTCCACTCTCTGTCTCAACTTAGATAACTAATAAGTATTCTAAGCCTAATATCATGAACAAAAATAATTTCTGATTCTCTTTAAACATGTCCCACTCAAACTTTTCCTAATTTCAGTAAAGGACAATAAATGTTAAAGCCAAAAAAAAAAAAAAAAAGAAAAAGCCATACTTGATTCTCTTTCATTCATCCATATATGTTCCATTGGTATTTCCTGTTGGTTCAACCTTCAGAATCAAACCAATTTTCATCACCTTCTCTGGTCCAAGCCATTGTCGTATCTTGTTTAGATTACAACAGTAGTTACCACCTGAGTGCCATTTTTTTTACCTCAAATGTGTTAATTGAAATATCTCCTCCTATGTAAACATTTCTAACTTACCTAGTACATTTTAACTCTTCTCAGCTTCCAGGACTTCTGTCATGCTTTATTTATCTAATTTATAATGTAATATAGACCTGACTTATGTTTTAAACATATTTATTGAAGGAAGATTTGTATTAGTTTATCCAGATTAACAGAATGCCCGATATATAATAAGTGATTAATAAGATAGTATTTTTTTAACAATGAATATGAAGGTAAACTCTGCATCCAAGGGGGGAAAGAAAGTTATACAAAAGAAAATTAAAGTTTAAAGTCAAAATAAGACCCTTCTACTTAGAAAGTAATGCATAGAAAATTTAAAACATTAAGTTGTTACATCGAGGAAATTACGGTAAGGTGAATTCAGTACCTAGCTACATCTATATTTAGGAAAAAAAAAGTATAGATCACCCTGTATAGTGTTCTAATTTATTTTAACAGTCTGTTATCAGCAACAAAATATTTTAGAGGCTTTGGATATTTGTAGATGCACTAAACAACATGAAAGTTATAAAGGTTTATTTGTGCTTACCAGTTAAAGCTGATCATGTGTGACTTTAATTAAAAGAGAGAAAATGTGTTTTCTTAATGCTGCAGGGTAATTGGAAAAGATAAAAAGAAAGTTTGATAATGAAGTGTGCCCTTTTTCTTACTCAGAGACAAATGCAATATATTATGAATCATATTTTTAATAAGTTTAATTCATTTGAATAGAAAATACAGCCTTAGTGCCTCTTTAGTTCCCCAGTGACTATTACCTTATGTCCTATTGAATATATTACATTCTGGTATCAGTAATTATTTCTATTACTTGTGTAATAGCTGCTCTAATTAATGATTAGCTTTTTTAAAAAAATACAGCTAAAACTCTTCATAATCATTCATTTAAAAAGTGTAACATTTGACATCTGTGCCTCCAGCAAGGGGCTAAGCGCTAAGCTTTGTTTATACAAACATATTTAGATTTTATAGACTTAATAAAAGAAACATATATTAAAAGATTGATTATAGGTAAAAACAGTTTAGAGGTGAATAATATTTAAAGACATCATGTTGAGTTATTTCTATTCAAAGTAAAGAGATCTTTCATCAAAATGCAATAAATTGGCATGGCCATTACTGGTATTTTATTATTTAAAAATATTATATTTATTCATTGAATGTGCAAATACTAAGAATACAAAATTTTGTTTTTCATGAATTCTTTTTTTCCTTAATACAAGACTTAGTAAGTATAAGAAATTTATTTTTACTTTCTTTTATCTGAGAAAGCATTGGATAATAAATTTATTGCTCATGGCCTCAAATTAAACTAAATTTTGTTACACAATCTATTAGCTTTCTAGTGCTTCCATAACAAAATGCCTCAACCTAAGTGGCTTAAAACAGAAATTTCCTCTCTCACAGGTCAGACCAGAAGTCTGAAATCCAAGTGTCGGTAGTGATGGTTCTGTCTGGAGGCTCAGGTGGAGACTGATGCCTCTCTTCAAGGCTCTTTTAAGACTACAAGTCTTAGTATTCTGTGGCTTGTAGATTATGCCAATCTCTGCTTTCCTTTTCACATGGCCTTCTTCCCTGTGTGTCTGTGGGTTTTCAAAGTTCCCTCTCTATATAAGGTCACTTGGCCAATAGGATTTAGGGCCCACTCTAATCCAGTATAAACTTATCTTAAATAATTACAGCTGCAAGGACTCTATTTCCAAGAAAGGTGGCATTCTGAGGTTCTGCGAGACCTTATTACATATACGGAGACATTATTTAACCCAGGACAGTTTTCCTTCTGCTCCATACCCCAAATGCATATCTGTCCCACATGCAAAGTGCACTTACCCTCTCCCAACCTCCCCTCAAATCTTAACCTATTGCAACTTTAACTCAAAATCTAAAATCTCATCTGTCCTTGAAGTCATTCTTCTCTTTTCTTGAAGGTTAATACATGTTCATAGCCCAGTAGCTCCGACACCATATTTCCTGCCTGTAGAACCCCCAAATTTCAATAGCCTCTTTCATTTTATTTCATTTCAGTTTTTTTGGTTTGTTTTAGTCCAAACTGGTAGTTTTTGTTTTATTTTATTGTTTTGATATAACATTTTAAAAACTCTTGTGGTCTATTTGTTTGTGTCATGAGGATTCATGTGTATAAGGATTCTCCAAAATCCCTCTTGGACAACCCCATCTCCATTCCTAGCTTCTACTAAACTGGTTGATTGGATCCATGAGTCACAAACCTAATCTCTCCAGCAGAAGTTTGCCTCGCGACCCTCTAGGTACTGCCTGCAGCACAGACTTTCACCTATTGCAATACGGATAGGCTGACAATTTTCCAATCATGGGTTTTAATTCCTTTTGACTGCCAGTTTCTCCCTCAATTTAACCCTTTCTTTTTGTATTTTACTATAAGTAGCAAGGATAAACCAAGTCACATCTTCCATACTTTGCTAGGAAATCTCACCTAAAAGTCCACACTCATTGCTTATAAGTTCTACTATCCATCCAATACTAGAACACAATTTAGCCAATTTTTTTCTGCTACTTATTTAAAAAAGGTGACTTTCCATTAATGTCATTTCTCATTTCTCATTCAATGCTTCTAATTTCTATATGAGACATCACCAGACACAACTTTAACATTTATATTTCTACCAACTTTCTGTCCACGATGATATATGTATTCTTGAAGACTGGATGCTTATTCTCCAACTGTCCTTATTTTTTTTTCTGACCTGCCAACAGGATGGCCTTTAATATCTATATTTCTACCAACAGTCTCCTTAAGGCAACCTAAGCCTTTTTATCATGCACCTCAAAACTCTTCCAGACTTTATCCATTATCCCATTCTAAAGTCACTTGTGTAGTGTAGGTATTTGTTATAGCAGCACCCTGATTTTTGGCACCCAAATCCATACCATTTGGTGTCTTCTGGAGAAACAGAACTAATAAGATACAGATATAGAGGTTTGGATTTGGATTTGGATTTGGATTTGAATATAGATAATGTAAAGAAATTTGTTTTAGGGAATTGGCTCATAAAATTGTGGGACTGGCAAGTCTGAAATCTGTTAGACCAGCAGCCCAGAAACTGAGGCAGGAATTAATGATGCCATCTTGAGACAGATTATCTTCTTCTCTGGGAAATTGCATTTCTTGCTCTTAAGGCCTTCAATTGATTGGGGGATGCCTTCCTACATTATGGAGGGAAGCCTCTCTTACTTAAAGTCACATGATTATAGATGTTAACCATATGTTTTGGGAAAAACCCAGTCTTCTTTCTGTGTTTTTCCTTCATTCTCACACTACTACCACACTCATGTGTGTGGGGTTTTCCTCACCAAGCAATTCTCTGCAACACCAGCTGGGTTCTACAATTTAACTCCTTTGTGACACTATCTACCTGGTGACAGTGTAGATTCCACAGGTTAAGGGGATTAGATCCACAAAGCTGCTCTCACCCTATTTCAGATGCCAATCTCAAGTCAAATTTGTCACCCGTTGGCTATAAATCTGAGGTTCCCATGAGCCACTCCTCAGTTTTGAGTAATTTGCTAGAGCAGCTCACAAAATTCAGGGAACCACTCACATTTACCAGTTTATTAAAGTGTATGATAAAAGATACAAATGAACTATCCAGTAAAGCGATATCTAGAGCAATGTCTGGGACGGTTCCAAGCTCAGGAGCTTCTGTCCCTGTGGAGTTGGGGTACATCACCCTTCTGGTATATGGATGTGTTTACCAGCCTGGAAAACACTTTTTGGATTTTTATGGAGGCTATATCATGTAGCCCTGATTGATCATTATCTCCATTTATAGACCTTCTCCCTTCTTCAAGAGGATAGAAATAGGGCTAAAAATTCCAAAATCATGCCTCAGTCTTTCTGATGACCAGCCCTCCTTCCAGAGCCACCCAGGAGCCCAATCATAGTTTCTTCATTAGAACAAAGACACTTCTATCACCCAGGGAATTACAAGGATTTTAAGAGCCCCATGTCAAACCCTGGGTCAAATACCAAATATTAGAATAAGAGATGTTCCTAGTTTTCTTATCACCTAGGAAATTATAAGAGTTTCAAGAACCCTGGGCCAGGGTTCTTTGGGCAGAGACCAATATATATTTTCTGGTATCTCACTCCACACCTACAAAATACCTTTGTAGTAGCACCTAGATTAGTGGTTGATGAAATGACTGAGGACTATAGTCCAGTTGGACTGACACATAAAATTAACCATTACACGTGAATGCAACTTTTGTTGTTTTTAGATGTACACATTAAAGTTTTATTGTAAGATTATTTCCTGTTCAAAAACACACTTCCAATGCCACTCATAATGAGGCAAATTTTTAAAATGTTATAAAAAGAAAGCTAACTACACAGAATATATTCACTGTTGTGTCTAAATTTAAGTTGTTTGTAACACCACCTTCTTTTGCCACCTAACCACAACTTTGCATTACATTTTAGACTTAATTTATTTTAAACTTAAACTAAATTAAGCCTAAGAATTTTATAAAATACATTTTGTCTTTAACTTTTATGTTGTTGATGGTCCCCATTTCTGTTTTGCTAAAATAATCGTCCTTTGTCTTAGAATTCCAGCTAGCCCTAAGGTATTTCAATTATTTTGTTTATAAAATAGAATCATGAAAGGTTTAAGTTTTGTGACAAACCCTGAATGACTGATGAGTGGTTTTATAATTATTTATTCTACATACATATTCTAACTATCCTCTCTCTATATTCTATGGGCAAAATAGAACAAGATTTTCTGGATGCATAAAAATATGGAAGTTTTAATTTAAAATTGAGTTGGTCAGCTAGGAAAACATTTGGTAATAGGAAGTTATTCCTTACTATATAGCCTCTCATTTCATAGATTTAAGGACACTCATTATTTTACTTAGTACATGTTCATTTGCAAATATAACTTACAAAATAAACAGTTTAGCATGACTGAGTTTATGTATGCATTCCAAAGGATATATATTGTTTGAATCGTTTTATAAAGTGCAAATAAGTGCACAATAAATGGATTTTCTTTTGACCTTGTTACTTTTCTAATTACTGTACCTGAATTGGTCATCCAGGAAGTAAGTGATAATCATTTTGCAGGCCAGGTGCCTCCATGCATTACATGAACTGCTTATGCTTGGGAAGTAAAATAGATGGGGTGTGCAGGCAGAGTTTCTAGCAGCATGGCTGGACAAGGCCATTACAGTGGCACTATTGTTTCATTGTAAATCATATAATGAGAAAATAAACATAAACATAATAAATAAACATAAGGAATCACTGGACCTCTGGATAGATACTAAAGAAGTCTCATTATTATTTTTGTTCCTTACGAGTGACTCTGATGATACTATAATGCTTAGATCAATATCTTGCTGTTAATAACTTCCATATATTTATATGGTCTCCTAATCAGAAGAATTAGAACATTCATAAACAACAAGCATTTATTAAATCCTTTCTAATGTTCTCAAGGTGGAGTTAACTCTTAGCACAGATATAGAAACAAGGCTTTTGTGTTAAGTGAGGAAGAAATTCATCATAATAGTTGTCTAAGTAGTCTCCACGGGAAAAAGAAAACAAAATGTCTGATACCACTGAAAATCTTTTTCATTTACTTACAATCTTTTTAATTTGGGGCAAGTTCACTCGTTTCTCTACTTGTTCTTATAATATGGGAATAATAATAATATCTATTCTTAAGAAACAGTAATAAAATAATTAAGATAATATACATGAAATACTCAGTACATCAAACACTGGCATGAAATAGTAGACATTAGCTTCTAAATTTACTTATTTGTTTTTTAAGTTTATTTATTCATTTTGAAAGAGACAAAGTCTGAGCAAGTGGGGGAGGGGCAGAGTGAGAGGGAGACAAAGAATCCCCGCAGACTTCACGCTGTTAGCACAGAGGTAGATGGGGACTCAAGCTCACGAAACATGAGATCATGACCTGAGCTGAAACCAAGAGTTGGAAGCTTAACTGACTGAGCCACCCAAGAGACCCTAGCTTCTAAATTTAAACACATACACATACACACACACACACACACACACACACACTACATATATATATATATATATATGTATATATATATATGTATATATATATATATACATATATATACATATATATGTGTGTATGTATATATATATGTGTATATATATATGTGTATATATGTGTATATATATATATATATGATCTATCCTACCATCCTCAAACTTTTTCTTCAAACGCATTTTCTCATTGTTTTCCTCCTTGCTGATACTATCCACAAATATAAAATACGAATGATTTAAAAATAAATTTGCCAACTGATTCAACCAAGGACAGAAACTGATAACAACTGAGCAACACACAACTCTGGCAAAAACGTAGGTAACATGCAAAGGAAATCCTGATGAAAATTCACTGTTTGGTTTCAGAATGATTGCAAACACTATGGAAAGGGAAAAAAATCTAGTTTTCCTAACTAGACTTTCAAAATAATTTCATAATTATGCATTTACATACTGTACTAATAGGAGGAAAGTGTCATAGATAAAATATTTAAGTATTTATGGATTACCTAACAAATGCAAAAATCATCAAAATCAAATTGGACACATTTTGTCAAAATCTTAGAGAAAAATTTCACCTTTTGATCCTTCGGGTAGCTCTGGATTTCTAGATGTTTACCAAATGTTTTGACCCCTTGCCTTAAAAATAATTGAAATTGAAATAGAAATAATTGAAATAATTGAAATTGAAATTTGTTGATAGTGCTGCTATAAACCTGGGGGTGCATGTGTCCCCTTGAAACAGCACACCTGTATCCTGTGGATAAATGCCTAGTAATGCAATTTCTGGGTTGTAGGGTAGTTCTATTTTTAGTTTTTTGAGGAACCTCCATACTGTTTTCCAGAGTGGCAGCACCAGTTTGCATTCCCACCAGCAGTGCAAAAGAGATCCTCTTTCTCCGCATCCTCGCCAACATCTGTTGTTGCCTGAGTTGTTAATGTTAGCCATTCTGACAGGTGTAAGGTGGTATCTCAGAGCCCAAATGTCCATCGATGGATGAATGGATAAAGAAAATGTGGTATATATATACAATGGAGTATTACTTGGCAATCAAAAAGAATGAAATCTTGCCATTTGCAGCTACGTGGATGGAACTGGAGGGTATTATGCTAAGTGAAATTAGTCAGTCAGAGAAAGACAAAAATCATATATGAGGACTTTAAGAGAAAAAAACAGATGAACATAAGAGAAGGGAAACAAAAATAATATAAAAACAGGGAAGGGGACCAAACAGAAGGGACTCATAAATATGGAGAACAAACTGAGGGTTGCTGAAGGGGTTGTGGGAGGGGGGATGGGCTAAATGGGTAAGGGACACTAAGGAATCTACTCCTGAAATCATTGTTTCACTATAGATAACTAATTTGGATGCAAATTTTAAAAAATAAAAAATAAAATAAAATAAATGAAATTTCCATTTTTATCATTCAATACATAACTAGCTGCCTTTTTTTAAATTATTATTATTCAAGTTGTCTGTGTGAGCCCTGTGATAAAATACCTTGTTGATTATTTGTTTTTCTTTCCCTTTGATTGTGTTGGTGTGGTCAAGGCTTCAGTTAGCAGAGTGTATGGAGGAGCATGAGGACTTTTTGTAAACTCCAATTTCTAATCAAGGGCTTCTTATAAAAAGAAATATCAATACATTTTTGTTATTGATAACGTGGGTAGTCAAACCTACGTTTGCATGATGTCGATTAAGCTCTCTATAAAGTAAAACATTTAATTAATCACATACAGTTTTCTTTTTCCCATATAGATATGCCTCATTTAAAGACTGAAGGTGTACAGATGAAACTTCACTTTGTGTTTTGTAATCACCAAAAACTTTCAAGTACCCAGTCTACATTTGCGGAGTGAACAACCTGAGTCCCTGCCTTCTAAAATAGATGCCAGAAAAAAATTTCTAGCCTTCCATGGTTGCTAGATCATAAGCCTGTGACCTGGCTCCTTTTACCAGGCTGGTGGGTGGGATTTTGAGCCAGAAGTAAGACTGGAGTTCATTCCAGTAAGGGTGGGGTCAAAGATGTGTCTTTTAAGTCAGCAGTGGTGGAGGCAAAACTGGCGCCATTGGATCCCTGGCATGAGCGCTGTTCTCAGTAGCTCCAGCAAAAATGTCTTCGTGGTTGTAATGGAGTATTATTCCTGGATGGACAGGCTTAAGCCTTAATGTCGTGTCTTTGTGGAGATAAGGCATGCTATGTAATACCTTTCAATGTTCCTTTTTCTGATAAACTAGATCAGATCTTGTTTCTTGTAACTAAGAGTGAACAGACTTGGAGTCATCATATCAACTTATTTCATTGTACCTGGCAAAATGCAATATTCAGAGACTGATTTTATTTCCCAAGTTTCACAGCCATGTATGAATAAAATCAGGATTAGAGTCCATGTGTTTGAAAGTAAACGTTGTGCACACATGATTTTTTAAAAAGTCCAGACTATTTTAAGTATATGAATACCTGGGTATCACAGTTAATACTCCAAAGGAAAAAACAAACAAACAAAAGTGTGTGATTCTGCTTATTTAGTCTTATCGACATAGTTAAAATTGCTCCCAAAATAAAATCTTTTGTGGGGTTAGAGTGACAGAGAAAGAGACCTACCATATTTTATGCCAATGAAAGTTCATCAGATTTCTCATTATTTGTTACAAAAAGAACTGGCTAAGTTTGCTTAACTATCGTTTCAACAGACAGATAAGGGACAAAGCAGTTGGGGGATGGTTGCTACCTCTAGTATTTCCATTACTCCCTGGGCCTTTTAAAAACTATTATAGTAAAACGATCTAAAAAAATGTTTCCTTTGGGTCCACAGTTACTACACTTTAAAGCTATTATTTCTTTAAAGAGAAATGATAAACTGCAGGAAATTATTTATAGGCTCAGATCGTCCTTCTCTATAATATGTGACTTGCTCCCCTGACCTGAAGGTCGGTTGTCTTGGGTCTCTTTAAAGCTATGGATGAATGAATTTTTGAGCTAAGAATCATATTATGGTAAGCATCTTTCTCCTTGAATACTTTTCATTCAGCTCTCAGCTCTCTAAATCAGGATATATTAGATTAGAAACGCTTTAGAAATTCTCAAAGGTTATAACTGCATATGTGAAGAAAAATGATCTTAAAGATAGCTAAGGACTAAGCCACATATCAAAACTAACACTTGCACTGCTCTGAGAAGCAAAATGGCTGCCCCCACACTCTATAGAGCAAGTAATATAATTCACAGGGGAGACACGATTAAAGAAATCACATATATCATGAGCATAGAAGTCCAAAATGTCCTTTTAGGGTTGCCCAGAAGTATATACTGTAGGAATTTATTCTTGAGATTTAAGTCACAGAAAATGTAAATTTGGCATCTTAAATTTAAAAAGTATAATTCATAATATTTACACACTTATAATATTCATATTTATATATTTAGAGTTATTTCTTTTGCAAATATTTATCACAGCATTAATGCTCATATTGCTATGTTAGCAGTGAAGGCATCTAGGTGAAATGATACAGACAAAGATCTATCATGTGTGGATCTTATATTCTGGTGAGGAAGAGAAAAAAATTGGAAAGGAATGATAATTACTATGATAAATTGTCAAAACAAGGTAACAGAGAAATGCATACATGGGCACCTAATATAACATTGTATTTAAGAAAAGCTTCAAGTTAGATGTAGTATTTGAACTAAGACCTAAGTCATGAGTCAGATGTTACTAGATGAAGAAATGAGAAAAATGTTTTAGGAAAACAAAATACATTCAAATTGGACCAGACCTTAGGCAAACTTCAAAATTTGGTAATGGATTTTATAACATACCACGTCATAGGGCTTTCTTCTGCCTTGTTTCATTTCTTATCACTTATTTTATTTTGGCAACTCAATTTGCATTCTACCTTTCAAATATTTCTGAAATCCTGTCACTTTTCCCTTCCCAATGACGTTCCTTGAATTAAGACTTCATGATTTCTTGTTGGCATGATGACGCCAGTTGACTTAATTGTTCTCTCTGTCTTTGGCTATCAGTTCTCAGTTCTCCAATCTCTTCACCCTAGACTTAGCTCTCACACTGCTGCTAGTGACAGTATTTTAAAAATATATTTATGTAATCAATATTCTCCATTACTTATAATCCTTTCCTGTCAATCCATTAAAAGCATTTAGTTAAAATTTGAAGACCTTAGTGCAAAGTTTTTGGTCATGTTTCGTGACCACCAAAAATTTTAAACACCTTTTCTACATTTGAGAAGTTAGCAAGGCTGTTTATGATGTAGCCTTTCCTGCCTTCTTATCTAGTACTATCTTATAAACTCCCTCTTTGTTCCAATCATGAAGAACCAATGTTAGTATCCCCTTGGCATACTATGCTTTGCTTGGAGGGCTTACTATTGACTGCATTTCCTTGTATCCAACCTACTACCATCTTTTCCTGAAAACTTTTTATTTATATTTATATATATATTTATGTTTATATTTATATTTTTATATATATTTATATTTATTTATTTATATTTATATTTTATTTATATATAATATAATAAATATATTATATTTTATTTATATTTATATAAATATTTATATTCATATAAATACAAAAACTTTTTATTTATATTTATAATATATAAATATTTTATTTATATTTATATATTATATTATTAAATATAATATTTATATATTTATATTTATATTTAAATATAATATATAATGTATTAAATATATAATATATTAAATATATTTATTAAATATATTAAATATATTTATTAAATATATTATAATATATTAAATTATAGTATATATTAAATATATATTAATATATTTTATATTAAATATATTAAATATATTAAATATATTAAATATATATTAAATATATTAAATATATTAAATATTATATATTAAATATATTATATATTAAATATATTAAATATATATTAAATATATTATAGTAATATATTTATTAATTATAATTATATTTTATATTAATATATTAAATATACTATAGTTATATTTATATTTATAAACCAATATATTGGTTTATATTTATTTCACCAGCTGTACATGTATTTATTTGCCCTGTCTCTGTACTACACCCTGATTCTCCTCATTTCATTCTTTTGCATAGTATTTATGTATGTCTCTGCCAGTTCAAACTATGTTCACTGAGCACAGAACCATTCTTTTCTTCATATTTGTATCCTAGCATGGAGAAGTTTATTGATGTATAGGCACAAATAAATAATGGTAAAATGAATGAATGCCCTTAATATTTCGTATTATCTCAATTATTTCTTAAATCAAGATTATTAATTCCAAAGAAAACATTTCAGGGGCCCCTGGGTGGCTCAGTCAGTTAAACATCTGACTTCGGCTCAGATCATGATCTCATGGTTTGTGGGTGTGAGCCCTGTATTGGGCTCTGTGCTGACAGCTCAGAGCCTGGAGCCTGTTTCAGATTTTGTGTCTCCCTCTCTCCCTTCCCCTCCCTTGTTTGTGCTCTCTCTCTCTCTCAAAAATAAATAAACATTATTAAAAAATTAAGAAAAAAAGAAACATTTCAAGTTTTCAATGATAACTTTTCATTGTTATGATTACCATAACTACTTATAATTAAAAATGGTTAATATCATTTGAAACAAACAAAAATTCATGGAATACTGTTCACAAATATGATTTGAACATACCACTTTATAGGCCATCCTCAGCATGTACACAACTAAATTGTTAAATAATTTATACCAGCAGCTAGGTGGTGAAAATAACTGGGAAATGAAAACTGTTTTCCCATTCAGATTGCATCTACTGAGGCAGAGTAAAGCTGTTGATGCAAGAACCTGGTAATATTTCCTTTTCCACTTCTAATTCTCCCCCCTGCCCCACATCTTTCTATTCCTTTCTTAGCTCTTGCTTCTAAATGAAAGACAAATTAATTTTCAAAACAGTAGCTTTTATAATGTAATATTATAAGCTTTTATAATCTTATAAATATTTTATAGTATACAAAACCAAGTCCTATATGTGTATCTATACATCTATATACATCATGTACATGTATACATGAAATATATATATATTTCATGAAACCAAATATATATATATATATATTTCATGAAACCATAAGGTATCTCACCAGTAATTTGTTCATCCTCTTTAGTTACAGTACTTTTGGTACAAATCGTGTAACCAGTATTTGTTAATTGTACTTGTCAGGCTTATAGGCATTGTTTAGACTAAATTAGAACTATGTAGTTTTAATTTCTATTTGAAAGATTCTAATCATACTTAGCTTTTTCTGAACTCTGTTCAGAAAATACTTATCCACTTGATATTCAGAAAATCTCCTCTGGAAAGTTGGTCTGTCTTCAGTTGGTAGGTCAGTGTGAAGGGCACTAAAGAAAATACTCTGGGAAAAAAATGAAAATAAATGGTAAATTTCTTCTTCGAAGCACAATGGAATAATAGGAGCTATGTTTAAACTCAATCTACTGAAAAGCAAGCAAAGAAAAGCATTGGAACAAATACATAAAACAATAGTTTTTAAGTTTTCACATATTGGATAGCAGGTAGTACATATAGGTTTGTTTTCCCCAAGAGAAGGAAAATGAGTTAGAGAGCTCCTACAACCTTATTGAATGCCTGCCTGCAGACACATTTTAAATCCCAGGCCATGGAGGGTGACCTTAAACAAAGCCCACTGGTGTCTTTAGTTGAAATGGTAGGGATGAACGTTCAGGAAGGCTGAAGTGTCCGCATGTTGAAAGAGAAGTTCTGGAAAGGAGGGAGGCAGACAGAAAATGAGCTTCAGATATCTGCACATAGATCCCCTTGTATCTTTTTGTTGAACATTATGTTCTGTGTCATGGAACTCCATGAGGCCGCGCAAAAATGACAGAGAACTCTAAGATGAACAATTTTCCAGATGTCACAGAGGGTGTTGGAGACATCCAAGATGATCATCCAAGATCCAACGTCCAAAATCCACTCAATTTCTGACTTCTATCCTCTGTCTATCCCTGTTTCTCTCATGGTCTGATAAAATGTAGCAACATGCTTATTTGATGTTTCCACTTGAATACATAACGAACATCTCAAATTTAGGAATAACAACAAAGTCATGGTCTATACTTCTGTGCTCACATTTCTCCCTTTCTCTTCTCAGTTAATGGAAACATTATCTTTCAGTTTTTCAGACCCAGAACCATGACTCATTCGTGTCTCCTTTTCCTTCTCCTTCTATGGCTTAGATGCTCTCTGTTAGCAAATCCTCTAGGTTCTATTTTAAGATATGTCCAAAGTCCAGCTCATTTACATCATCTCCATCCCTCCCACCCCGGCCCAAGCACAATAATCCCTAAACCGATTGTTGCAATAGCCCCCTGGATGGTCTTCTTTCTTCCACCTTCGACCTCATAAAACTTACTCTCCAGGGAGCAGGTAGTAAGATCCTATTAAATTGTCAGAACACATCCCTCCTCTGCTGAAAACCACTCAACAGCTGCCATTTCACTCAGTGTAAAACCGAAATTTCTGACCATGGCTCACATAGCCTTTCACTATTATATTCCCTGTTAAGTCTGGGATCTTATATCCTAATACTATCCCCTTTGTTCACACTGTATAAGCCTCACAGCCTCTTGGGCCTGTCACTATTTCTTGAATGTGCTAAGCATACTCTCACCTTGCAGAACTTTACTTGTTATTCCCTGTGTCTGGAAATCTTTCTTTAGATACCTACCTATTCAATTCTTTGCCTCTTGAGTTCTCTGCATTTTGAAATGACATTTTATCAGTGATGCTTTCTGATGAGATTTATAAAATAATCTCTTATCTCAGCAACTCTCTATTGGTCTCATTATTTTGTATTTTCTTTATGTATTTTTAAATAATATTGTACTAGAATATACGATTGTACTGTATTGTACTAGAATATAATTGTACTAGAATTGTACTAGAACATAATCTTGAGAATAGTTTGTTTGCTTCTATAAACAGAGTAACTAGGAAGATGCCAGTCATATATTTGGTGCTTTATAATGAATTAATAAAGTCTCCACATACCATGTGAACTGGATATCTAGATCTGTTTATCTAATTGCTCGACTCCAAACTTTATTATTAAATCTACTTAAAATTTTCAGCCTTCATGGGAGGAAATAGGAAGAAAATTTACTGGGTACTTTTGATCTCTAGTCGTCTCTTATTTTGTTTCCTTTCTCTGTTTCTCCTTTTCTGAAAATGTTGCCAATCCCAGGATAAGTTTATTTTTTTTCCTTCTAATCAGCAGACTCTGTGGTATGTTCTATATTGTGTTTTGTCTTTAAACAATAACAAGCCATGAACTCGATGGATAATATCTTCTAGCTATGTATGCCCATTTCCTCATGCTTTTATATAAATCGTAATGTTTATACAATCTGAATACAAAGGCAATAAATGATATCAATATAATCAGTGGAATTGGTTACAAAAGGGACAATAATAAAAAAGTAAAATTCTTGTTGACTCACTTTTCATTCCTCCATTCATTAAATATTGAGTGAGCCCTCGTATGTGTCAGACCTTATATGGGGTGCTGGGATACAGCATAAAACACAAGAGATGTGCACCCTGCATGAAACCTAGAGTCTTCTGAGGATGAAAGATATTAGGTCAAAAAATACAGAAAAAGAAACTGTTAAGTTTATGCAGAAAGGTGCAGAGGGTCTTATTGAAATATAGAGGATCCATAGTGGCCTAGAATAAATGCAGAAGATAACACACACGCTCACATGTGTGACAAAGGCACAAATGAGTGTCTCAAGATGACAGACTTGAACTATATGATTTGCCACATAACAGAGTTGGGGAAGTTAAAACCGTAATTTCAAAATAAAATAATTTCTTTGCAACTTGTGATCAAGAAATCTATCAATGGAGCAACCAAAATGGCAGTTATCAAATTATATAAAAGAGCTGTAACTGAAATTTATATTTTTATAAGTAACCACAGGAAACACAACTTATAGTCAATTATGTGAACGTATTTTCCCCACTAGAAAATACACTATGAAAGTATTTTGAAAGCCTAATATCAAGTAGATCGTTTGTCAGTGTTTTTTACACCACACAGAATAAATCTTATCTTTGCCAGACAAGAATAAATGTGCTAGTTCTTTTGTATTTTGACTTTTAAGTTTGTGCCAGAAGTGCCACTGGAATCAACTTCTGACTAGAGGAGATAAAATAAACTCTCCAAAGAGCTGAGCCTGTCAAAGTAGATGAAAAAAACATCTCTCTCGGTTGCTCAAATAATGGATGCTGCATACATAAGTAACGTTCAAGAGAAACTTCAGTTCTTCTCACATTTAAATTAAGTTTTCTTGTTCAAGCCTATGCTGGGTTTCAGCATCTTTACTTAGTCACCCTAGACAGAAAAATGTATTTGGATCTATAAATATTAGAGTTTTCATTGATGTGCCACTGAATTTCTTTTCACCATAACGAGGCAGATTCTGGTAGAAAAGAAATGAATGAAGAATACTCAGGACTTGGTTGCTAAGGAAACTAGCAATATCTTTTCCTCATGATTAGACATTGAAGTAACTGATTTTCATTTTCCTTCCTTCTTTCTTTCTTTCTTTCTTCCTTCCTTCCTTCCTTCCTTCCTTCCTTCCATCCTTCCTTTCTCTCTTTTTCTTTCTTTCTTTCTTTCTTTCTTTTTGTGCAGAGGAATATATTCTTATTTTTTTTAACTTCTAAACTGATAATCTACAATATTTTCCTTTTGCATTCAACCCTGTTTGTTTTATCCCAAGAATCTCTGAATTACTATGAGTTACATATTACATCAACTTGAAACCTTTTTGCTCATCATTTGTTTGAAAAATAAAAACTCTGTGGGGTGCCTGAGTGGCTCAGTCAGTTGAGTGTCCGACTTCAGCTCAGGTCATGATCTCACAGTCCGTGAGTTCGAGCCCCACGTCGGGCTCTGTGCTGACAGATCAGAGCCTGGAGCCTGCTTCGGATTCTGTGTCTCCATCTCTCTCTGTCCCTCCCCTGCTCATGCTCTGTCTCTCTCTCTCTAAAAATAAATAGGATCATTAAAAATTTAAAAAAAAAAGAAAAAGAAAAACTCTAGATTGTCGTCTAACCCCAAAGTTGATCTGAAAACTGCTGTTTTAAGAAAGAGATGACATGAAAATCCCTTCCTCCAAGGGAGTAATTTCTGCTTGTTTTAACTAATCAATGTGTGTGTATGTGGAGGCTTGCACATGGATTTGTACAGTGTTATGTGACAAAATGCATTTCTGAAAGTATGCACTTTTACAAAGAATTAAACTGACATGTCAGTAATTTCAAAATCTCTGAACACCAATACAAAAATCTCCAAAATTCTGTTATTAAAGCATTATTACCGGAAACAGACACTAGAGACCTCCCTACACATAAGATAATCTAGTACTGCCTTTTTGAATAGATATTAATGTAAAAAATTTATATCAGTTAATTTTTTCAGATCTTAAACAGCTGGGTATTTAATCTTTGAAATGTGGAACATCAATGGTCCAGGCTCTTGGAGACTGAAAATTTGGTCAACAAATTTGAAAACATTTTTTTTTCCTCTATAAATATTTCTTTGTGGATTCGGCACATCTTCCCACACAAAAAATAACAAGTTCACTTGTTCTCATCTAGTGTTTCTTCCCTATGTGGTCACACATCTTCAAACCTGTCCTGGGGTATGTACTACAAAATTTGTTTGGCTGTAGTTTTCTATTTGAATCTGGACATGTTTAGAATAATTTCCAGTAACTTCCAATAATTTCTAGTTAATGTATTCCTTATTTCATGCCTACAGATGTAATATGTATTTTGATTAGAATAATGGTAAGGAATTAATATTAAATTTTTTCATAGTAATACTTGTATATGAAAGAGACTAAGCAATGTGACTTTAAAAACTCTCTTCCTCGGGACGCCTGGGTGGCGCAGTGGGTTAGCGTCCGACTTCAGCCAGGTCACGATCTCGCGGTCCGTGAGTTCGAGCCCCGCGTCAGGCTCTGGGCTGATGGCTCGGAGCCTGGAGCCTGTTTCTGATTCTGTGTCTCCCTCTCTCTCTGCCCCTCCCCCGTTCATGCTCTGTCTCTCTCTGTCCCAAAAATAAATAAACGTTGAAAAAAAATTAAAAAAAAAAACCCTCTCTTCCTCATCCCACCTGTTCCATCCTTAGCCCTACTCCCAAGAAACAAACTTGTATTGGTTCCTTCTTTTAGTTGGAATGCCAGTTCTAGTTGGACTGAATCTACAACTCATTTCAAATTTAAGTCTGAGAGTTGGTATAAGCATCTGTGTAACGCACAAAAGAGGATCAAGGGTGTTCCTGTTCCTTATCTCAGTGACAAGAATAATCACCTAGTCTGGAAACTTGAGACCTATCCAAAATCCCAGTCTTCCTCACTCCTCATGTCCCATCTGCCACTCAGTTACACCTTACTCAACCCCATTCTTCCTTTTTCCATTCCTACAACTAATGCCAGAGACTGAAAACTTATTTTATCTCTCCTAGATTATTGCGAGAGTCACTTATTTTCCATCATGCTGGCCTGACTCCTTTGCCTCTTATCTAACCTACCTTGAGGGTAATCTGTCTATAATAAAAATCCTACATGTAGCAAACATGATTTATTTTACCTTTCCTCATTATTTATATAATGTATCCAAAACTGTTGCTCAGTCTTGAATTTGTTAGTATTGGGTAAAAAGGAGAAATGTTATTTGTTCAAATAGGCATAAATGTATCAAAATGAACATAACTAAAAATTTTCCTTTTTCCTAGCAAGCTTTCTTGGCATCTTTAATACCTTGAAATACCTGAGAAATCTCCCAGAGTAACAAGGATGCAACTTTCCCCTTCATCTTTGGTCAAGTAATACTTTTCCATCTTATATATGTATGGATATATATAATTCCATTCAATATGAAATTTCTGCATGTCACTGTTGGAGGGAAGTGTGGAATATTGTCTCCCAAAAAATGTTCCATGTCGAGTTCATCTAACTGTATCCAGATTGCCATGCACCTCTCTGGCTTCATCTTTTCCAATTTTCTACATTGTATTCTCATCACTTACAGTTTTGGTTTTTAATAAAATCTAGTTTTATTAATAAATTTAATTAATTTCACACACTTATCTCATGCCTGGAAGCTTTTATTCATTGTTGTAAAGTGTTATAAAGAAGGAGAGGGAGAAAAGGAGAGAGAGTGGGGTGGGGAGGAAAGAAAGACTGTTATGGTTATGTTAAATTTACTGTATAGATTTTATAACAGACATTTTAACTGCATATATTCTAGCCCTGTTGTCTTGAATTCAACTTGTGATTATTGCATTCTTAGAGTGCAATCTATCTCAATGCTGAGCCACTTCTGGAAAAGAAAGGCAAGGAGCCCATTGACAGATCTAGTAAAGCAGTCCCATTTTCATAATGACTGCCCATCCCTTGTCCAGCATGGTTTAATATTTACCCAGTCAACCCCCCTGTCACCACACTACAACATGGATCAAAGGAAAAGAAAGACATCAGTTGGAAGGTGCAGTTATTACTGTTGAGGGTGACAAGGTCTCAAAGACTTCAGAATAGATAAAGCCAGCCATTACTGGAGTTCCTCCATGACACTGAGAAGACACCTGCACAAGGTTTGGGGTGACTTCCCTACATTTCAATGGCAGATTAAAGGATGCACAGGGTAAAGGATGCCAGCAACTTCTCCTACAACCTTCTGATGCCATAGGCCAGAGACAGTAATGTGGTTGGAATACTGATGGAACAGAGCTGAATCACAGCTCACACATGTGACTCAAGTTCAAGAGTCAGGAGTGGACCACCATTAGTCCAGAATCCTGAACATCTTCTGATTCTAACTTGCATGAATGTCACCCCCAATCACCAAGATAGTGACATACCAGTGATCTAATATCATGTGATCTCACAGAAGAAGTACCTTACTGACCACATTGGTCACACTGACATAAGTATCAGAGCTGCTTGAGACATTCAGTCAATCATATATGTATTAGTAGGCTGGGGTTGGAGAAGGGGGTCAGAGAATATCTTCCTTGGGGCCCAAGGCAAATGGATCTGAATCATAGTCCTTGCTGAGTCATCCTGTCCAGGGCCCAGCAGTTCCCAGGCACTAGAAAGAAGTAGACAGAAATTGTAAGAAAGACATCTCAAAAGGCTGATGTTCTGAGCAACAAACCCATGTACCATTTGGGACCCACTGGGGGCATTGTCATTGAAAACTTATGACTTTTTGTTCTCAAATTTTATATATATATATACATATACATATATAATTAATTGTTTATTTTCCTCTCTTTTCGTGTTTTTTTCTAGAATTCCTATTTGTTTGATCTGGAGGGCTAGAATAATTCTGTTTTCTCTCTTTCTCTTCTATTAGTTACGTCTCAATGTTTTGTACTTTTTCTGGAAAATTTCAAGGAATCTTTCAAAGCCTTTTATTAGAATATTTTAGTATTTTATTTTATTTCTTTTTTTAACATTTATTTATTTATGAGAGAGAGAGAGACAGAGTATGAGTAGGGGAGGGGCAGAGAGACAGAGTCACAGAATCTGAAGCAAATTCCAGGCTCTGAGCTATCAGCACAGAACAGGACGCGAGGCTTGAACTCACGGACTGCAGGATCATGACATAAACCTAAGTTGGATGCTCAACCGACTGAATCACCCAGGCACCTCTAGAATATTTTAGTATTTTAGCCAACATATTTTTTCACCTTTATTTTTCTGCTTGTTAAATCAGGAATTCAATGATGTCTATTCACTTTCTCTATGGACTGTTTAGGCTTTAGTCCTGTCTTCTATTTCCTTTGCATTCTATCTTTAATGACCGTGTAAAATGATTTTTCCTCAGATGTTATTAGTCATACTTGACAAATATGTAACTAGTCTGAATGGTTTCAGAATGCCTTATGTTCTCTTTATAGTTATTAGTTTTGTTAACTTTTTCTTTGATTGTCATTTTCAGTGGTGAACACTATCAATGGCTTTTTTTTTTCCATATAGTGATTATTCATTCTTTTGTTTGTTGGTTTGTTCATTGATGCCACATAATGATGTCATTTTCAACAGCACTGTAATTTCCTGCTGGGTAAAGGAGGAAAATTCTTTCTCTCTACCACCACTGGAGGCTGGCTGGTAGAATATAAATAATTAGGTGATCTGCCCTTCTCTAGCCCAGAAATGGGTGTGCACTGCAAATTTAGCTGCTCAAAAACTCATCTCTTAGTATTTTCACCTTTAAATAAAAATGTTTTATTGAGGTATAGTATGCCTATAGAAAAGTACATAAATTTTTATATGTATTACACAAAATCAGCCTATTCATTTCATGTCATAGATAGAAGAGAAAGAGAAAAAACCCTTGTCTCACATATTGTTGTTTTTGTCTCAAATGTATTATTAATATATTTTTAAAGAGGAATTAAATAATATCCTTAAATAATTATTTCAATCCTCTGAAATCATACATCCAAAGATCTTTTTTAAAATTTTGTTTAAATGCATGTTTATAAAAGATTGTCAGTTGAGTGTAGTGTTTTATATAGTCTTCAGCTGGAATTTCCTAATTGTTTCTAGTTTATAATTATAATATTCTGTAATATTACCTTCATTTACGTAAGAATCCCTTTGGTTAGCCTTCCAACTCTTTATCAGACCCGAGCAAAATGCATGCCATGATCTATTTGCCAAATGATAACACAACTCCTTGAGTGGGGAAGAGGTTCATTACCTTGTATCAAGCATTATTGAACCTCTTGAGATTTCTGCTGAGTAGGACTAATACAAGAATCCTATGTTCTAAAGATAACAAATTCTAAATCTCACTTTACATACTATTATGATAGCTTTTCTTCAGAGCAATCTAAGTTATTGGATGTCATCACCCTGAAGATCTCTGAGCCTACAGATGAAAAAACTCACTCTTGCAACTGTCATTTTATTTTTGTAATGTTTGACCACTGCTCACTGGCATTAGGTCATTGTGAAAGACATCTGCTCTCTCACAGATAATGCAAATTCCTAACTCTTAGTCCAGGACTCTGACCTAATGCAAGAAATCCTTCATGAACCTTAATGTCATCTGTATATTTTACCTTTCATCAAACTAGATTTTCTAGGTATGTACTCACTGAAATAGAATCTTAGTTCTGACCAACATTCTAAAATTCACTCCTTTGCTTTAGAAATATTATTTTCCCTCTCCTCAGAAGGAAGACTTTTTTAGGAATGCCCTATATGCATTTCCTAGTTACTGATACCTGAGAATTGTGTCTATCTTTTTTACACTGTGTTACTGAAGGTTGATGCACTTCTATCCTGTTTATTTTCTAAAACTAGAGTTAACAACCCTGTATTTGAACTCATATCTTTGTTTATAAGACAAGAAACTTGAATTTCATTTGTTTGCATACATACAAATGCAGTTAAACTGCTCCTTTCTAAGAGTTATTGGGAATGCAAATTAGGACAAATTACAGTGAGTGGTAAAGATCTAGATGGAGATCGCTATACTTTTCTTAGGTCTTCTTTATACTATGTTTATATTTTAAAAGTTAAGTTTTTGACATTGTAAAGACCATTAATATTTTAATATTATTACTTTATCAAAGAAATATCTGTACATTAAAAATTCAAGTTGCACACGTAGGTTGCAGTAATATCTCCAGTCCCTAGACCAAGCCTCCTTTTCCAATGTTCCTCCTGAGAGACAACCACTTTCAAGATTTTAAGTCTTTCTTCTCCGGTTTATCTACACTTAAAAAAATTATTTATTTTGGGGAGAGCATAAGCAGGGAAGGTGCAGAGAAAAGGGGACAGAGGATCTGAAGCGGGCCCTTCACTGACAGGCTGCCATCAGTGAACCCACTGTGGGGCTCAAACTCACAAACCTTGAGATCATGGCCTGAACGAAAGCCTGTTGCTCAACTGACTGAACCACCCATGTATCCTTATCTACACATTTTTAAGTAACATTCATATATCTTAAATTTCAGTTTTAGTCATTATGTACTGACCTATCTCTTTGGAAAGAGAACATTCTGTTCTTTTATATTACTCCCTCATTTCCCTGCCCACCCCTATGCGGGGTTGGCTGTAACACCTTTATCATGCCATCATCCCAGTATAGTTTCTGTTTGTTTGTTAAATCAATCTGTGGTTATATTGTTATATAAGCTCAAAGTTAAATATAGCTGAACTATGTACTGTACTATAATAAAATTTACTGTCATATTTTTTTGTTTCCTCTGGAATTAATAATAATCTTATTCATGTACTTAATACTTAATTTCCTTCATACCTGTCATCATAGTCTTCATATTCATTTATTTTCATATTCTACTAGAAAATTGAAGAAAGTCGAACACATCACATATTCCATCAGCTTCACTTGTTTTCCTGTTTGGAATTACATTTCCAGAAGTCCTTTATCATTGCTTCAATTTGGACTGATTGTCCTTTAACCCAGTTGCATGTTGTCCTGGGAATTTCCTAATTGTGGGAATTCACATTCAATTCACCTCTTTTGTTCCTAATTCCGTGTTTTCCTTTTCTTCAACTCAGTGCCCCATCTTGGGGGATTTTTGTGTCCCATGGCTATTAGGAATTTTGTTGTTAATTTTTAATATGTTCAAGCCCTCTCTTTTGTTTTTCTTTTAACTCCTATTATTTGGATGTTGAAATTTGAAGATGGATAAGATAGTCATTTCCCTTATTTTTCCTCTTACATTACTATTTATACTTACCAGATTCATTTCCTACAAGTTCTCTTGAATATTGAATTGCCATCACATTTTTTCCCATTTTCAAATAATTTTATTCTCTTTCTCCCCTACAAATATTCTTTCTTTTTTTTTGTCTACTGGTTTCATCAAAGATGTGGCCTCTCTTTTTTTTTTTCACAGACTCAATGACTGTCCTTTTTTTGATACCGTTATTTTCAGATGTTTCAATAGCAAATCACTAGAATTTAATTAAGAACTTTGTCTTCCTATTCAGGCTTATCTACTGCTGTTCTCCTCTTAACTGGATCACTTGAAAGCTCAGTGCCCCATGGCAATACATGGGGTAAGAAGGAAGTAACAGTATCTCTAAATCTTTTCTCTTAGGTTGGTCAATTTTGTGCACAGAAATCAGTCTTCTGCCCAGAGGGTAAATATATGGATTACTAGTACTCTACAATAATTGTAAGAGCTTATAAGGCCTTAACATTTCCTATACATTCTTGAAAGTATTCTCTTAGATTTTAGTTGTGGTACCTATTCTATGCCCCCAAATATTTTATTTTATTTTATTTTATTTTATTATTATTTTATTTTATTTTATTTTATGTATTATTTTGCTTCAAGACTAGAGAATGCCAGTTTCCATTTCAATCTCTATAGGTTTGAGAGAGGAATGGATGCAAAGCTGAGGAAGAACCCAGAAAATTTAACTGTATTTGTAGCCAACAGGATGCCTAGTACCCTCATTTCCTGAGCTTTTCCAACTTGCTTTCTTTTTTACTCCAACACCATTACTACTCAGGCTTCATTTCCAACTTTCTCCAGTTTGCTCAGTTGTTGCTTGTTCATCAGTATTCCAGCCACTAAAGTTTTAATGGCAGTCTTTGCAGACTGTTAACTCTTTTCCTATTCTCTTTGCCCTTGTGGAATCTTATTTTTGATGAAGGATTTGATGGGGTTAATTTTTTTAAGTGATATCTTGGTGGAAATCAAGGAGGGATTGCAGATAAATGCATGAAATAAAAACTGACCTCCTCAAGATCCTACAAGTTTGGGCTGAGATTAAGATTTACATTTCATATATCTTATGTTCTTTCAGTTAAAAATATATTTGTTTTTTAGAACTGTATAAATTATTTCAGTTCACAGTGCACACAAAATATGGCCCAAACCTCCTGGTCTCTGTCTCTAACAAACTGCTGAAATCTGAAAATTTCTGGTTAGGAATACTACTATTTCTATAACGCTCCACTAAACTCTATGTTGCCTTCTTTATAAATGGTAACATCCTGGAGTCGTATAATATGGAACCATACCCTATATGTAACTAGAGAACCATAAATCAAGACTAAAATTACTGGGTCTCTTCTTCATGATTAAGATTGTTTCTCTCCCTCATCAATCCTTCTTCAGATCTACTCCAGGCCCGTTCTGGAAGTCATGCCAGTAGTGAGTTCCCTATGTGCAAGCTTAATTCCAGGATCCAAGAGTTCTTGTGTGGAGTTTGCAGTAAGAAAATGCCAGTAGTGGGGAATCTGTTGTAAATTTACTGCCTTCAGTAAGGTAACTTAAAAACATTCAATGTTAATAAGTGATTGGACTTCTGTAAATAAAAATAACATGTAAAAAAGAGCAAAATGATAGTGAGCCTGAGCTGGATATATTTCGATAATCAGAATGGAGGAGGAATGTTGACCTTTCCTATCTCAAGTTGGATTTACCAGAGCAGAACCTGAGACAAGGATTTTTGTTTAGGCACCTTACTGAAGGAGCGCTCTCAGCAGAAAGGCTGTGAAGGACACCAAGTTTGGACAAGAAAAGTACAATGAGCAACAGTGTCATCTCAGGAGGCCAACAGGACCTCAGATAGTTCAACCTGGAACTGAAGCCAGTTTCTTGTATCCCTGTACCAAGCAGGTCTATAGGAAGGTTGGGAATGGAGTGGGCATTGTTGTAGTTTTCTGGGCAAGCAGCTTCCATTTGGCCAAGGCCAATTTTTCTGAGAAAGGAGAAGCTGTGAGTTGGTATAAGCCAATTCTTACAGTAACTAGGAAGGAGATGAGAGCGAGACAGAGGACCAATAAATAACATCCATGACACGTGCCATATAGTATATATGCTACATCTTCTGGATTTTATCATAATGCCATAAGTCTATCATAACAATATCATATTCACTGGGCTAGAGAAACTGTGCATAAGTAGATTCCAGATGTCAACTATACAAATATTACTAATTATACACATGCAAGAGATTATAGAATTACACTTGTGTCCCTGTTAACTTTTTAGCAAAACCAAAGCACTACTGGGAAAAAGGCAGTAGGCCCTGCATATTTAAAAAGAATGAAAGAAAGACAAGGGAAGAAACCAAGAAAGAAAGAAAGAAAGAAAGAGAAAAAGGAAGGGAGGGAGGAAGGAAGGAAGGAAAAAGACCTGTAAGATGGTCACCAAAGAAACAAGATTCTGTTAACATTCTATTAGTCTATTAGCATTACTACAAATTCAAGTATATTGATATAGATGGTCTCTTCTGTGGGATAGCATTGTCCATTCAAATTTGGGCTATCATTGAGGAAAATAGTCTTCATTCTCTTGTTACTTTAAATATGAGAAAATATTTCAAAGTTGAGAATTACAGGGAAGCTTGGAAATTTTCTCACAAAATGACCAATATCTAAATTCATTTTTTTACCTGTCTTGTGTACACTTTTAGGTAACATGGTCAGGAAGACTGTGCAGGTCAACTCCTAACCACCACCATCTTATTTCAATGTTAATGGAAGCTTTTTGAATAGACAGTGTTAAGTTTCTGCTCAGAAAATATCATGTATTTGGTAAAGTATAAAGGAATGGGGGAAGAGAACTAGAGAACATGTAACTGATACTGGAGTTAGCATATATTTTCCCCAATTGAAATCCAAATTAGTTATCTCTTTAAGCAAACCATCTATCATTATGATGAGTGTGCATTTGCTGAAAGTGAAAAGTTAGAAGATGGTTTTTCAATCAGATTGCATCTTGGTTCCATTTAAAAATATTTAAAGCTTCACTTTGTAAATTAAATATAAGTACTGATATGTTCTCCTTATAAAATGCAGAACCCTTTCCTCTTTCTTCAAAGAAAATTGATGCATGACTGATCAAAGTTGTTGAGAATATTGAAAGGTTATATAAGAATAACTGTGGGCACTAGGCCTTTTCTTAATTTTTTTCTGACCTAGAAATTATAAATATTCCTTAGAGTATGAAATACTAGTTTCAGTAACTTTATGGAGTATTCAAAAGACTTACTTATTTTAAAATATTGCCAGTGGAAATATTACTGAAATTTCTTCAATGTTAAGTTCTATTAAGAAGAAAAGAATGCAAATGAATATTTGAAAGCCATATAAAACATACAGGATATATAATATTTTAAATATGATGTAATTAATAATTATACATATTTTAGTAATGGTAACTAACACTCATTCAGTGCATAGTAAGCCCTCTTATAAACACTTTGGATGCTTTGTGTTATTTACTCATGATAAAAATTCTAAGTGGGAGGTACTGTTACTATTTTCCTGATATTGCAAATGAGTAAATTGAGGCACAGAGAAACTAGTGAATTTTGGAACTCATATTAACCCCTAGAGGTCCAAATACAGATACAACAGCACCAACCATAATGCTTCTACAATATGTATTTCCATTTTATAAGTATTAGTTAATCATAACCTAAATGTTTATTTCAGACTGTATTAAGAATGTGCATTCTTTTCATTCATGAGGTGCTTTTAAATGTACATTTTTAAAAGTTGTGTTCAAGTACACAATTTAGTATATTACTTACAGTGAGTGCTTAGGTGTTTCCAGAAGCAAGGATCAGATGGGTAGTCACATGACCTTAACATCTAATAGTAAGAGACAAATTAGCTTTGTTGATGGAGTGGTTGATACTGACCACTGAGGATGTGAATGGCCAAAGATAAACACAGTCTACATCATAATTAGGTGTTAATCCTGGTCAAACACAAGCACTGACCTCACGTATCATCAATTGACTTCCTGTGGTAAAGATAATTTGTCCAGTCTACCACAGTACATTCTTCTGTAAGATTTCCTTTGTAATAGTCTAAGCAAATGTCAAGAAAAGTAGAGATTTAAGAAGTTCATGAGAAAAAAGAAAAGGACTACAGAGTTCTAATCTAGCGCTAACTCAGTATGACACTGTGGTGCAGTGTAGCTGCTAAATGTACCATGAAACTGCACTGGGAAACACATTTAGTTGAATGTGAGCAATGGAGACATCAGGAAGACTCTAAATATTGCATTCAAGTCTTGGAGTTGTATTTTGTAAGGATAACAGAAATGTGTAAACTATGCTGGCGAATCCCAAGCAGGCTCAGCACTGTCAGCACAGAGCTCAATGTGGGGCTCGAACCCACAAACCATGAGAGCATGACCTGAGCCAAAGTCTGACACTTAACTGACTGAGACACCCAGGCACCCTATATTTATTTAATCAAATGGGTATTTATTGTTTATGTTAGCTATTTCCTTTAAAAACAGTGTTCATTGCTTAAATACGCAAATATTCAGCCTACAAAGTCATCTCCTACTTTCTTGATTTTTTATTCCATTGGTATTTTCCTCACTCCAATGCTTCATTTCAGCCATAGTGGCCATTCCAGAGCCAAATCATGAATATTACCATCATTTGCAATGGGAAGTTACAAAAGTAATTAATTTGCAAATTCCATTCTCTGCTAATAACTTGTATTTCTGGACCTGTTTATACAATTGTTTCTTGACATCTGTAGTTTAACTCTGTGAGGTCAACTGTTTATTGTTGAATTAGACTCTACATTCCCAATGTATTAATTGAGTTGAATGAAGAATACATATCTTTTGTCTTTTTTTCCTCTTTATGAAGTACATCTCATGGCTTGTCATTTCAGGTATTCTTTTGTCGATGTTCCAAACCATATCCTCTTTCTACTGGTTTCTAATGATACTTAAAAGCACCAAATTTAACAAGATCTGTATTATTTGTTTTTTCCCAAATTTCTGTGTCATTTGCCCTTTCCTGATATCTCAGATTAGGTCATGATGCTTTTGTTCATTTTATTTCTAAGTTGCAGCCGTCCTGCAATTAAAAATATATATCCTTGTAGAATATTTCCAGTTCATAGTCTTCACATGCAGATTTCTCTATCTGGATTGACTGCTTTTCCTTCCTTTCTTCAAAAATATTAATTGAAGTTTGTGTTTCATACCCTGTGCTAGTCAAGTGGAACACATCAGAGACAAAAGAAAAAAAGATCTCTTACTTTGTGCAACTGACATCTTAGTGCATTAGGTACACGAATCATGATACTCAATTATTTAATGTATTAGAAGATAATAAGTACAATGAGTGGAAGTAGGACAAATTAATGAAATTGAGAGTAGTAAAGAATAGGGTTTTAAGTTATAATTTTAAATAAGTGAGGTTGTTAACCATGAGGATATCTGGAAGAAAAAATGTGTAGGTACTCATCATTCTAGCAGAAGGAATAAGCAGGGCAAACATCATAAAGCTGATATTTATTTTTATTTTCTTAGCTACAATAACTTCTTTGACGAAGAACAGTGAGCTACTAGACTAGACAAAATAACTTTCGTATTTTTTTCTCATTTCATAAGTAAAACATATCACAAAGTTAATTATTTTGTGCTTCTCAACCTCAGAGTCCTTGTTGACAGCTCGTATTTGTTCTTCTGCAAGCAAGAATGAGGAAGAGATGAAAAGGAATATGAAGAGTGTATCTCATCTTGCTAGTTAGAACATCTCTCAAATGCTTCCAGATGGTCAGATGCCAGATGGCCATTTACATATCATTGGCCTGAACTTAGTTATATAGTTATTCTTGGACACAAGGAAGGTCGGAAAATAAAGTTTATTGTGGATAGTCATGCTTAGCCAGAAGTGTGTAACAATTGAAAGAAGATAAATTTAGCTATTAGCAGACAAAGAGAAGTTTCCACCTTTACAATTTCATTGAAGAATTGACTGAGGATTGATGCAACCTATAGGTGTTTTAAAAAATTCAGAAATAAGAGGGGTGCCTGGGTGGCTCAGTAGGTTGTGTCTGACTCTATTTTTGGTTCAGGTCATGATCTCATAGTTCGTGAGTTTGAGCCCTGCTTCGGTCTCTGTGCTGATAGTGAGGAGCCTGCTTGGGATTTGCTCTCTCTCCCACTCTCTCTGCCCCTCCCTTGCTCTCTCTTTCTCTCTCAGAATAAATAAACTTAAAAAAAATCAGAAACAAGAAAAGTTTTCAACCAATAGAAAAGAACATGAAAGTGGGGGAGGAGGAGCAAGTCACAGCAGGGTTTATTCATAAACCTCAGATAGTCAGGAAGTATGTATAATAAGGTTGTTAAGTGCCTGCTCTTGGGCTGATTGAGGTCCGATTGGTTGGCTTAGAGAGAGCAAGAGAGAGTCCATTTTTTTAAAGATGAAGCTTATAAACAGGTTATAAGGAAATGAATTATGTTTCTGGAAAAGAAACAGATAGAAATCTGCTCTCAAGGATCAGGCAACAGTCCATATCAAATCAAGGTTAACTTGATGTTGAATCACCTAAATATTAACCTAGATAAAGTCCCCAAATCCATCCTGATGCAAAATACAAGTGGGGAAATAAGCTCACTAATGCCATCCCTGCTTGATTTTCTCTTGGGATATTTTTCTTTTAATATCTTAAATAATTTTTTCAGAACTTAGATCTAAAGCAAGTATTCCTTCATATCTCTCTGACAACAGTGAAATGTACACAGTATAATAACCAAAGTTTACTAGTTCTCATTGCATACTAGACATTTTTGCTAACTATTTCTAAATATTTATTCATTTAATCCTGAAAACAAATCTTTCAGGTAAGAATCGGTAATAGTATTATTTTTAACATAAAAGAAATGAGTCCAAAGAGTGGAAGCAACTTGTACAAAATCAAAAGGATAATAAAAAGAAGAGCCAGGATTAAAATCTCAGTAGTCTGGCTCCATTATTATATATTGAATACAAATACTTACATACACTCACAAAAACACACGTGCACACACATGCATATAAATATACACGTATACATATATGTATATAGATTTACTCATGCATATTATTTTCCTTTGATTTGCCTGATGATTTATTTATAAATAAATACACGATGTATCGTAAATTTGTAGATAGTAATATCTGTCTTCTGAAGATTAACTTATTTCCTAGTTTCAATGATTTAGAAATTTTCCTATAATAATTTCAGTAAGTGAAATGCATATTAGAGTTTTATTTAGAAGTTGAGACAATTAAGAATTTTTAAATTTATATCTAACACTATTTCAAATAATTTATGTCTCTCAAGGCAGTTATATTTAGGTAATTTGTTTCTGGAGTAAACTCTTATCACTGAAGACTTGAAAATGTGAGAAAAACTTTAATATATAGTTTTTAAGTTATGGATGAAATCCAAATATATATTGTCCACAGAGGTCTTGATCTGTCTTAGTGCACAGTTGATACTCAATATTCTGTGAATGAATAACTGAGCATTAAAATGGATGAACATATAAGTGAATGAATGAATGAATGAATGAGCTATGAGTACTTTTAAATGACAATAAAAACAACTGACAGATATCTTCTATTTTGAGAAAATCTTATTAACAAATAATCTCACAAAATATGTTTTTGATACATCAGTTTTAAAATGGTATAATTAAAATAGAATTTGCTGCTATGAAAAGGATTCTTATCTTTTTACTTAATCCCTATTATTCTAAAGATGCTAAAAGAGTCACCTTGAAAGTTTTATGTGAAACATGATGGTCTGTACTTGGAGATGTGAGGTTATCTCCTTTCTCACCATGATTTATCCTAATTATCTTTTAATTGGGTGTTTCAGTACGGTGTCACAAGAATGCACCGCTCTAAAACCTTAACTCATTAAAGACTTCATTAATTAAATTGTCCTTTAAGACATTTTGGAGAACTTTCTCTTTTATTTAAGCATCTTAAAATATTTGGGGAAAAATGAGCATAAAAAGAGCAAACCCTGGATGAGAAGACATATGGTAGCATGTTTTTGTCACTGGGTGCTAAACTACACTCATGTGAAGAACTTCAGAAGTAAGGTATGAATGTTTACACTACCTAGACTTTATTTCCCATCAGGACTTCTATGTTATAAGGGACTCCTATTTATTTTTCCAAATGTTCTAGGTTGGAAAACAACATGCCATGAGTTAAAGAACGTTGCTCATAAAGACAGACATTAGAATGAATCTCAGCTTCATGGTTTAGTAATAGATCCTGTGAAGATTATGCAGACTCTCTGAAGCTCAATTTCTTCCTGTATCAAATGTAAAAGCAAATGAAATAAACATGTTGTTTCTACATACAGGAAATTATTAATAAGTATTAGTTTCTTTAGCCCAGAAAAATTTATATGCAGTTGTTTCAATACTTTAGGGGAAAATAACCATTAGGTAGAGATTTATGCTTTGAAGCTTAAAACAATATATTTATGAAGACAACAAAATTCTGATATGAAACCTGAAAAGATAACAAAAAGACAAAATAATTTCTTATTTAAATATGCAAAAAATTGGGGCACCTGGGTTGTTCAGTAGGTTGTCTGACTTCAGCTCAGGTCATGATCTCACGGTCTGTGAGTTGGAGCCCCACATCGGGCTCTGTTTTGACAGCTCAGAACCTGGGGCCTGCTTCGGATTCTGTATCTCCCTCTCTCTCTGCCCCTTCCCTGCTCGTGCTCTGTGTCTCTCTCTCAAAAAATAAATAAACATTAAAAAAATAAATCTCTAAATATGCAAGAAATTAACAAATACTAGAAAAAAGCTGTACATCAAAAGAATAATTTCTCAAGATGATGCAAAAGATATTTAGAAATCTATTAATATACTTTTTATTAGTATAATTGACATTCAATATCCTACTAATTTCAGGTGTATATTACTGTAATTGAATTTTTTATACAATATGAAAAGATCTCCACAATAAGTCTAGTTACCATATGTCACCATATAAAGTGTATATTATATCTGCATAACATTTATTTTATACCTGTATGTTTGTACCTCTAAATCCCCTTCACTTATTTCACTCACCCCCAACACTTCCCTACTTTAGTAACCAATAGTTTGTCTCCTGTAGTTTTAAGTTGTTTCTATTTTGTTTTGTTTTTGTTTTGTTTTTAGATTCCACATATAAACGAAGTCATGCAGTATTGTCTTTGTGTGACTGATTTCACTTAGCATAATACCCTCTAGGTCCATCCATGTTGTCACCATTCTCAATAGTTCATTCTTCAATATTGGTGAGCAATCTTCTATTGTATATAGATGACATCTTATTTATCCATTCATCAATTGGTAGACACTTAGGTTGCTTCCACATCTTGGCTATTGTAAATAATGCTGCAATAAACATATGAGTGCATATATCTCTTCAAATTGATGTTTTCATTTACTTCAGTTAAATACTCAAAAGTGGATGTGCTGGATCATATGGTAATTCTATTTTTAATTTTTGGAGGGACTCCATACTGTTTCCCATAAGGACTGCACCAATTTACATTTCTACCGACATTGTACAAGGGTTCCCTTTTTTCTTTTTTTTTTTTTCTACATCCTTGCCAACACTTTTTATTTTATGTCTTTTTGATAATAGCCAGGTATAAGGTGTAAGGTGGTATCTCACTGTGGTTTTGATTTGCATTTCCCTGATGATTAGTGATGTTGAGCACCTTTTCATATGCCTCTTGGCCACCTGCATGTCTCCTTTACAAAATTGCATATTCAAGTCCCTTGCCCAGTTTTTAATCTGATTGCTTGTTTTTCTGATATTAAGTTGTGTAAGTTCCTTATGTATTTTGGATATTAGCCCCTTTTTGTATGTATAATTTGCAAATATCCTCTCCTATTCAGTAAGATACCTTTTCATTTTGTTGATGGTTTTTCCTTCACTATGTAAAAACTTTTTAGTTTGGTGTAATCCCATTAGTTTATTTTAACTTTTGTTGCTCTTGCCTGAGAAAAGTAGTCAAAATAATATTGCTAAGGCTGATGTCAAGAACTTACCACCTACATTTATTCTGGGAGGTTTATGGTTTCAGGTCTTACATTCAAGTCTTTAACACGCTTTGAACTAATTTTTGTATATGTGTTTTAATATACCTTTTTACCTCAATAGATAATATAATAAAACATATAACCATACATGATTACTTAATAGAGGACATCCTTGCCAGCATCTGTTGTTTCCTGAGTTGTTAATTCTAGCCACTCTGACTGATGTGGGGTGGTATCTCAGTGTGGTTTTGATTTGTATTTCCCTGATGATGAGTGATGTTGAGCGTCTTTTCATGTGTCTGTTGGCCATCTGGATGTCTTCTTTGGAAAAGTGTCTATCATATCTTCTGCCTATTTCTTCACTGGATTATTTGTTTTGGGGGTGTTGAGTTTGGTAAGTTCTTTATAGATTTTGGTTACTCGCCTTTTACTTGAAATGTCATTTGCAAATATCTTCTCCCATTCCATCATTTGCCCTTTAGTGTTGCTGATTGTTTCCTTTGCAGTGCAGAAACTTTTTATCTTGATGACGTCCTAATAGTTCATTTTTGTTTTTATTTCCCTTGCCTTCAGAGACATGTCAAGGAAGAAATTTCTGCAGCTGAGGTCAAAGAAGTTGCTGCCTGTTTTCTTCTCTAGGGTTTTGATGGTCTCCTGTGTCACATTTAGGTCTTCTTCCATTTTGAGTTTATTTTTGTGTATTGTATAAGAAAGTGGTCCAAGTTCATTCTTCTGCATGATGCTGTCCAGTTCTCCAAGCACTATTTGTTAAAGAGAGTGTCTTTTTTCCATTGGATACTCTTTCCTGCTTTGTTGAAGATAAGTTGGCCATATGTTTGTGGGTACATTTCTGGATTCTCTATTCTATTCCATTTATCTATGTGTCTGTTTTTATGCTAATACCATAATGTCTTGATGATTACAGATTTGTAATAGAAGTTAAAGTCCGGAATTGTGATACCTTCCACTTTGGTTTTCTTTTTCAACATTACTTTGTCTATTCAGGATGTTTCATGGTTCCTTACATATTTTAGGATCATTTGTTCTAGCTCTGTGATGAATTCTGGTGCTATTTTGATTTGTATTGCATTGAATGTGTAGATTGCTTTGGGTAATATCAACATTTTAACATTTGTCCTTCTGATCCATGAGCATGGAATGTTTTTCCATTTCTTTGTGTCTTCTTCAATTTCTTTCAGAAGTTTTCTATAGTTTTAAGCATACAGATCTTTTAGCTCTTTGGTTAGATTTATTTCTAGATATTTTATGGATTTTGGTGCAATTGTAAATGGGCTTGATTCCTTGATATCTCTTTCTGTTGCTTCACTATTAGTGCATAGAGATGCAACTGATATCTGTGCATTGGATTTATATATTGCGACTTCACTGAATTCATGTAACAGTTCTAGCAGTTTTCTGGTGGAGTCATTAGGCTTTTTTTTTCCATGTAGAGTACCATGTCATCTGTGAAGAGTGAAAGTTTGAGTTCTTTGCCAATTTGGATACTTTTTATTTCATTTTGTTGTCTGGTTGCTGAGGTTAGGACTTCCAACACTATGTTAAACAACAGTGGTGAGAATGGACATCCCTGTCATGTTCCTGATTTCAGGGGGGAAGCTCTCAGTTTTTCCCCTTTGAAGATATTAGCTGTGGGCCTTTCATATGTGGCTTTTTTGATGTTAAGGCATGTTCCTTTCTATCACGACTTCTTTGAGGAGTTTGTTTTAGTTTCTATATTATTTATTTCTGCTCTAGTCTATATTTCCTTTCTTCTGTTTTTTTTGGGGGGTTGTTATTTTTCTAGCTTCTTTAGGTGCAAGGTTAAGTTGTTTATTTTAGATTTTTCGTGCTTATTGAGGTAGGCCTGTATTGCTATAAATTTCCCACTTATAACTGCTTTTGTTGCATCCCAAAAGTTTGTGAAGCATTGTGTTTTCATTTTTATTTGCTTACATATACATTTCATTTCTTTTTTATTATATTATGGTTCACTCATTTGTTTTTTAGTAACATGTTATTTAACCTCCATGTATTTGTGGTCTTTGCAGATTTTTTCTTGTGATTGACTTCTAGTTTCATAGCTTGTGGTCAGAAAAGGTGCATGGTATGACTTTTATTTATTTATTTATTTTTAATTTGTTGAGGCTTGCTTTCTGGTGTAATATATGATCTATTCCAGAGAATATTCCATGTGTAATTGAAAATTATATATATTCTGTTGTTTTAGAATGGAATGTTCAGAATATATCTGTTAAGTACATCTGGTCCAATGTGTCATTCAAAGCCATTGTTTCCTGTTCAATTTTCTTTTTAAATGATCTGTCCATTGATGTAATTGGGTTGTTAAAGTCCCTGCTATTATTGTATTATTATCAATAAATAAAAAATGGCTTTAAAATACCAAAGTGTCATCTAGACTTTGTCTTCTTATTTCTTTTCTGTTGGGTGTGTGTGTGTGTGTGTGTGTGTGTGTGATGAAAGTAGTTGCTGCATATGGAATGAGTTAGTGGAAGAAGACAAAATTGGAAATAGGTAGACCAGACTGGAAGGGATCTGTCTGAGACATGATAGTTGTTTGCTCTGGAATGAGAGAAATAACAAGATTTCAAAAGGTGTAGAAATTAGAACCCAGAAGATTTGGGAATTGATTAAAGGAAGGATAGGATATCCATCTTGACTAAGTGCACTGATTGCAAGTTACCAATTTTAGATTCTTATAAATCTAATCTCCCAAAAATGCATTTTCCAATTTCATGTAAATGCTGCTTTCATATAGCTTTACAAATAACTTAGAATGTACCACCTGCAATCAAAACACACACACACACAAACACACACACAAAGGAAAGAAAAGAAATAAAATATCAACTGTATTTTTCTTATAGAATGGGCAAAATGATCACTATGCTCTGTAGAATGGATGTGCCCAGAATCATTTAGTGATTATTTCTGAAACTTAAATATCAAAGCCCATTTTTTTTCTTTTTGCCAGCAATCATCCTTTCAGTTTTCTTTTTCTGCTATTTTCACTATGGCTGCTTTATAATCTTTCCAGGATTTCCAAGCCCTCTATTGCTCCTTGAACTTTTGATCTATTTACCACTTCTTATATCAATTTCTTTTCTATCCAGTCTAACATGTGGCCCATCACTTCAAACATTGATCCAATTTGGAAGGTGTTGAAGTGACAGGTACTGGCTTCCTCAGAAACCTTTCTTACCTCTGCTATTAGATATGGTGCCTTACACATTCATCACCCCAGGGTCTAAAAAGAATCCTGGGACTTGCATAATAGGCAGGGTTAAGTGCCTCAGCCATGCAAACAGAGTAAGACTGCCCTCTGATTTAATGGATAAACCAGACAGATCCTCAATTACAGTGAATTAATGAGATGATGGGAAAGAGCATTGTAAGACATCTTTGTAGTATGGAAATCTGGTTTCCCATCTCTAGCTTGACACTTAGCATTTCCTAAACTGACATATAACCTTCTTTCTGAAATGAAGAGAATAAATTTCTATTTGGGTTATACCATAGACATCTATGAGAACATAGTAGAAAATGAATATAAATATTATAACTGATCTAAAAATTTTTAAATAATCTAAACACTTTATAACTTTTGCTTCATCAATATAGATATTCATTATATGACAAAATGCAGACACTTAGTTTAATATTGGTTATTAATTTTCTTCCCCTGTCATTTCCTAGGATGCTTGGTGATCATGACCTTTACCTTTCATAGTTTCTCCATGGATTCTCCTTGTCCTTTTCCTCTGTCATTCAATATATGAAAACAGCTGGAGTAGAAAAGTTAATGATTTTTCCCAGATCATACAGTCTTCTGGTGGTTGAGGCTATGATACAGAACGCAGTCTTTATATCTGCAGTCTAGTACAATTTCTCTTTAAGTTATGAAAATATTATAAATTATATTTATACTGCTTATAAGTTATGTACTCAATAGTGTTTACAATATCAGTAGAATACTGCATACTATGGAGATCCAGTGTAATATAAATGGCTTACATTTATCAAAAAAATAAATACTGAAGCTCATTTAGATACCTACTACAGAAGGTAGAATTATTTTAGAGATGGACAGGTCACATGACTTATCTCAAATATCCACGTCTATTCAAGGAAAGAATGAGAATATATGTTAAGCATGATAACAGGTTCTGCATAAGATTCTATTAGGAATTCTAAAAATTGGGGAGAGAATAAAGTGAGAGCTTCAAAGTCCTGACATGTTTAGTATTTTTGGAGCATATCAATTATTTTATCATCACTTAGTATTTTATACAGCAAGATCCACACATTCTGTCCCATCACATTTAATGATTTCTTAGCACTTAAGCAGAGATGTGCCTTCACAGTGTATTTGGAATTGAACTAAATACATCATCAACATTTTGAAATTTTTTTCTCACTTTTTGAGTGCATCTATGCATGTATGTATCTATATAATGCAGTCATAAATCAGAGCAGTAAAACAATGATTATAAATTGTTTACTATTAAGGAAATACATCTTTAATTTAACTAAAATGTCTCAAACTATCAGCATTTATTTTATTTGGCATAATGGAATATTCTATTGCAGTGTGAGATCTGAAAATATTTCAAATGTAGTATGCAAGCAGTATCGCACTCCAGTGGCAGTTTCCATAACTGGAATATACATTACTTCATTACGCCATTTCCTTTAATTTGATCACTTTAATTAAATCAAATACTGTTATAATCCTCAAGAGGGAAACTACTCTACTTATGATAATTCCATTAGAAATACTTGAAATATGAGTATTTTATACTGTTATGTTAAGAGTTTGGTTAAAAATGCAGTGTAAAAAAGAAGTGAACCTCCAAAGATCTCCAGAAATGCTATACTTTATGTTTTTGTTACCCAGGAAAAGTGATAAATAAGCCAAGTAAATAACCATAAAATATAAAAAAAAATGTTATATTAGAAAACCACATAAAGCACTGTAGAGCAATTTTATGTAGATCAATATCAGATGTGTCTACATGGAAGATATTTGCTGTTGAATAATATTGTGTGTTCTGAAACACATTGGCATTCTTATTATTTAGGACATTTTCTTAATAGCCAGTTTATGCTACTGATTCAATCTTTCATTCATTCTTTGAATATTATTGATAACCTGCTATTTGCATATCACCGTGTTAGCACGTACCCCTTCTTACCTGTCATCTTCAGTCATATGACCATGTCTATGTGACACTTAATCTCAAATAGATGACTTCACTAATTTGGAGATAGGCTCTGCCATAGTGACTTGAGGTAAAGATCCAGGCTGAGTATGCAGGATTTGATGGGAGCTGTGCTTCATAATTGAAGAGTGTGGCAAGTCAAAGATCAAAATTATGGATGGCTGTTAATTTATTTTAGTCAAAATGGCAGGAATTGAGATCAGACAAATCACCAGTAGGGTTAAGGTTAATGTCTAAATCTGACATTTGACATGTTTAAATATTTGGATTTTAACCCACTGGGAGAAAACACTGAATGCAAATAAGCTCCAACCCTAGCAATCAATACTAAAAAAAGAAATATAAAAATAAAACATAATAAAACCAACATTCATAAAAATATTTCATTATCTAAAATGGGTTACCTTACTGTTTATCATCCCAGGCAGGAGCACCATGATGAAGGATTTATTTCTTCCATTTACTACCAGTTTAATTAGAAGAAAGACATAATTTGCTGTGTCTACATTTTTTTAAAGCACACACACACATATATAACCTTTTATTTATTTATTTTTAATTTTTTAAATGTTTATTATTTTTGAGAGAGACAAAGGGCAAGGAGGGGAGGGACAGAGAAAGAGGGAGACACAGAATCCAAAGCAGGCTCCAGGCTCTGAGCTGTCAACACAGAGCCCGATGTAGGGCTCAAACTCATGGGCTGCAAGATCATGACCTGAGCTGAAGTCGGCCGCTTAATTGAGCCACCCAGGTGCCCCACATACAACCTTTTAAACTTTTGCAAACACAACCTCTATTTCAATTGGTAGACTACCAATCACAGTATCTTTGGATGCAGTGCTAAATTATGTGTTTATCATACCCAATCCAAGTTCATTTTTTCTTCTTGAATGTATTAACAAGTGAAATAGATTAAATATAGATTTATACTAAACAAGGACAACTCTACTATAACAGGAGCATTCAGACAATTCATGCTGTACAGCTGGTCTGCTCAGGTTGTTTTCTGGATGTATTTTTTAAATATACCTTCTCTATAATTTTCCATTTTTTTTTCCACTGACCCCCAGACTAGCAGACAGATGGCTCTCCTCTTCTTTGTGGCCACAGCTTGGACTGGCCAGAAGCAACACCACTAAATATTTGTCTTACCATCACCCTGAAACAGTATGTAGTAGGCAGTCCCTGATGGAATCTGAGGGCATTTTTTTTTTATCAGTAGGCATCTGCATGCTGTCCTTGAAAAGAAGGTTCAATTACTTACTGTAGTGAAAGCATTGTCAAAGGAGTGATTGTCTTTGAGATTTAACCAAAAGGAAAAGTGTGAAGTCCATACACTTGCACAAGCGTCTCACATACGAGATGCTAACGAGGCAGAAGATGAAAGGACTAAGTAAGTTCTCACGAAACTAAAACTGGCATGTTTTATAATTATTAATTTTAATTTTTTAGAAGTTAAAAATATCCAACAGGACAGAATGGCTGCACACTGTATGCTAGAACTGTTTGATACAAATCTATATCACCTTGTATAAATATAATAACTTTCTAAGGAGAGTAGTTCATGATAGAGTGAAGGCACTTTTATCTTCTGACCACAATGGTGTATTTGGTTACTCCTTTCAGGAAGAAGTGCTTTATTCTCAATGCAAACATGGAGACAAAATTAGATCTCTTGAGACAGGGTAAAGGGAAGATAAAGGAGGGAAGAGGAGAGAAACCAGGACTGTTCAGCTTGTCTGAAAAGAGATGAGGCCAAGTTAAATTTGTGGTGTGATGGTAGTCACAAAACAATATTGGATAACAAGTTTCTCAGATGTATTTCTAAGATTTTTGTGTTGCCACAGTATATAATTTTAATGTTAGCTTCCTCATCCGCATAAACAAAACTGGTAACTTTCTTATTTTCAAGAAAGTTTTATAAAGATATTTCCCCCTATTTATGAAGATATTTCTCTCTATTTTAGAGAGTGGGGGAGGGGGAAAAGAAGAATGCCTGCCTGACTGGAAGGTGCTTGGAGTATAGTGATGTGAGATTCCCTCCTCCTGGCCTTCCTAATACACTGAGGGATTTAATCCCAAGAGGCTCTTGTACTATGGCAAAAAAGTACAGCTAATTCCATTTATTTACTGGGGGCATTGTGAGTCACTCTGCTAACATGATGTGTATGTCTGCCATGACCTCATTGCCCTGGTCCTTAGAGGAGTCCTTTATTTTTACAAGGCATTTCCATCTTCACAGCGGATGAAGTTATCATGAAGATCAGTGGTTGTCAATCTTTGCAGCAAATGACTCTTGCATATTTATGATATTTATGTTTAAAACAAACAAAAAAACAAGCAAACAAGCAAAGACAAAGAAACCTCCAAATAACTTAATGTAAAGCTATTGTTGAACAGTAATTCTTAAACCTTAGCTTGCACCATAATCATCTAGAAGGGCCTTTTAAAGTGTAGATCACTAGGTCCCAACTCTAGTTCTGTAACTCAGTATGTCTGGGACGGGGCCTACACATCTGCATGTCTAAGTTTGTTTCTAGGTAATATTGATGTAATGAGTTAGGGACCACTTTTGAGTACCACTGATTTACATTAGTGCTTCAAACTTATGCTTACAAATCACTCGGGGAACTTGTTAACATGCAAAATTCCAAGCAGTAAGTTTGAACTATGGCCTGATTAGTTGCATGTTCAGTGAGTGCAATGGAATAAAATAGCTTTGTAGTTGCTAATGTTCTATTTTTAACATAATCTTGAAATAAATAATATCTCTAAATCTCATTGGTGAGAAGAGTTCTAGAAATTATTTCCATTATGTCTAGCTTGATGCTTCTATTACTCTATAGAAGATCAGTACCCACATTATATTACTGTCAGTTTTCCATAAAGAACACGATTTTGTGTTTGAAAAAGTTTAGAAATAATAGTAAAATCAAATTATTTATTGTCGTGTTTTAGACATGTTTTAATGCATATGTGAAAGTTTTATAGGAAAATGTAATATGGAACATTTATAAGACTTTTTCATCAAGAAAATGTTTTCATCAAAACCCCATAATGTTGCACAGACTCTAAGTTACATGGGACCCAGGGTCCTTGGGTGGCTCATTTGGTTAAGTGTCCAAATCCTGATTTCAGCTCAAGTAATGATCTCATGGTTGGTGGGAGCTGTTGTGGGCTCCGCACCGACAGCACAGAGCGTGGTTGGAATGCTCGTTCTCTCCCTCTCTCTCTGCCTCTCCCCTACTCATGCTCTTTCTCAAAATAAATGAATACACTTTTAAAATAATGAAAAATAAATAAATTACATGTGACACAATTACCATATACTTTACCATAGCGTCCTCATCCTCCTCCCATCAATTATCACTAAGTTTGATTCAGGTAGAGTAGATTTCTGGAACTTGCATTTTCTTTTCTTCACATTTAAGGAGGATGATTAGTTTTTGATTCTTTATAGAATTAATGAATTTAGAACAATAATAAACTTTCAAAAAGAAATAACCTTTGCTCCCTTACTTATTGGGCATTGGGCTTTTCTTTCTTTGTTTTTGTATTCCCAGTATTTACTACAGTGCAAAAAGTAGTGAGTGGTTCAGTCACTATATATATGAATTATAGGGCCTAGAGGAGACTTAAAGAGTAATTAATGTGACAGCAGTTTATAATCTCAAAGCCTCTAAAGCACTGGTTGTTGATGGTGCTGCTATTGTTCTAATAATATAAATGATATCACCAGTATAAGAAAAGCATTGAAGGGACAAGGGCAGATAGAATCAATGTATGTGTGCAGAATTAAACAACCAGAGTTGTGAACTTAAACCAAACAGAGTTCAATTAACTGTCATTTACAACAGTGAGGAGGTGTTGTTAAACTCTTTCTATCATTAGAACTACATCTCAGTAATTAATACAAATGAAATAATGTAAGGTAAAATGAAACTTGAATTCTATAAATTTTTATCTGTCATAGCCAGTTGGTGAGGAACAATATAAAATATAAATGAAAAATAAAAATACAAATATTTGAAGTTCTGTAAAATTACTAGTATTTCATCTTTTCCTCCAGTGAGTGAGTAATATTGTATCATATCAAGCAGAAAGTGTGGCATTTTTGGTGTAACATATTATATATTCATGTCTTTGCTAATAAAAGTCAACTGTCCTTTTACTTACAATTTGCATTAACAGCTCATCAATATAAACGGAAATGATTTATTAAAATATTACTGAGTGGAGACTGAATGGCTCAGGGGATTGATTGGTAATGGGATATGTAGTCTTTTATTTCTAGGTCACTGATTTGAATTACATCTTGGCAGAGAGTGGAGGCTATTCGGTGACATATGGTGTGTGGAATAGGGTGGTGATGTCAGTCTTATTTTCAGTAAGTGCTGTCCATTTAGGTTTCAATATTTCAAGGAAATGGCACTTGACTCCAAAGCCTGTCTCCATGGATTCAAAACATTATTATATATACATGTGTAAAAAATGTTCATGAGAGAGATTAATGTTACCAATAACAGAAAAAAATATTATCCCTTGAAACATTTCAATATGAAAATATTTTGCTTGACCTATGTGGGTAGGTTTGACAAGCCCAAAAATAAATCTTTCAGGATGATTTAAATTAACGTGCTCTTTTTAGTCTTTTTTTTTCCTAATGACTTCAGAAAATACAGCTCTTTTGAAGTAAGATTTATTTTGTTTTATTATTGAGACACTTTATAGAAGTAAAATTTGAAATCCTATGAGAATGAGTCATAGATTGAAATAACAGAAGATTATAATTGAAAAATACTGAGAAATCTCTTTAACTGATACCATTTTGGGGATGAAGAAAGTAAGAAGTATAAAGCCAAAATGACTTTCCTAATATCATCCAGCTGCCCTGAGCTATAGCTGAATTATAAGTTCTAGACCAAAGTTCTTCTCACTGGTTGTACTACCTCCTGTTTAAGATGGAATGATGGAGTCCTAATTTATAGGAGAAGTACCATTCCCTGTTCTTTTTAGGCCAATAGAAAGCAAGGAGTAATTATTAGAGATTTATAAATAGTATTTGAATATCTCATAATTATATGTCAAGCAAATCTAAAGTCTGCAGTCATACTGTTGGAACTACTAAGTAAACTAACAAGATTGTTCAATACAAGCTCAATCAACAAAAATCAACCGTATTCTATATATAAGCAACAGAAATTTAGAAAATGTTATTTTACAAACAGTTCAATAGCTGGGGCTACTGGGTGGCTCAGTCGGTTGAACGTCTGACTTCGGCTCAAGTCATGATCTCACTGCGTCAGACTATGTGCTAACTGTGTGGAGCCTGCTTCAGATCCTCTGTCTCTCTCTCTCTCTCTCTCTCTCTCTCTCTGCCCCTACCCCACTCACGTGGGTAAGTTCTCTCTCTCTCAAACATAAATAAACATTATCAAAAAATTAAAAAATATATATAAATAAAAAAGTTCAATAGTAACAAATATAAATCAGCTAAGATATGTGTATGAATTCTACACAGAAATGTATAAGTCATTATTGAGATATATTGTAAAATACCCAGAGAAATAGAAGAATACATCAAGTACTAGGATTGGAAGTATAAGCTTTGTACAATGGCCAGTTTTTTCCCAGATTAATCTTGATTCAATGCAACATCAATCAAACTCCACTGTATTGGGAGAAAAGGAGGAATAATAACACATTTAATATTTTATGTAAATGCAGTGGTCTAAAAATAAGGGACGTGGGAAATCAAACCCTGACTTTTTAAGGCATAACATGGCAATGACAAAGAGCTCTTTTGAAGTGAGGCCTGGACAGATAATTTACTTTGACCAGTGAAATATAAGCAGAAACATATCCTTTGTTTGCCAAGAGGAAGAGAAAGAGTAGTAATATCTGCCACAAACAGTACCAGGTTTTAATTTAGATGACTGGGAGAGGAATGAGTGTATATTCATACCATGTCCATCCACACAGATAGGTGGACACAGTGGTACGTGATTTTTCTATTCTGTTAATAGAGCATATAATGTTGACACCCATTGAAGTTAGCAGCTATATAGATGAGAGCAAAGTAGCTATGCCAAATTATCGTGGCCACAAAACAACCTTTAAGAGTGAAACATAAATATTTATGAAGAAGGGCGACTTACATTCATGAAAGAGACTATATTTATTGAATTGCCTTGAGTTCAGTAGTAATCTGATAAGGTAAAGGAATCCTTTAAAATTCAGTTTCTTTATATTTTTTTAAAAAATAATATCAAAACTGTGGTGTCCTCATTAATTCTAAATGCTAGTGTTTCATTTTTGTACAAAAAGTTACATTAAACTTAGTTTTCCATTAATATCTCTATGATCAAGAATAACCCTTATTATGATAAAACAAAAATGCTTAATGAATACATTCTTCCATCTTTGTATTCATTACATGCTCAGTGTGTGCTTATGATGTCCAATTTACAGAAAGCAATTTTCTCTTTTATTTAGGTTTCTGAATGGTGTACATGTTAGCATAATGGGAAACATACTGAGATGCTAATAGCCAGCATGCAGGGCTTTCCCCATGCCCCCCTTTATGGCTAACTATTTTTTAGATGTAATTTAAATTATTCCAATTCTGCTAAAACCATATTTCCTCCCCTTAAAGATAGATTCACATTGGGGAAAAACATTAAAATATACTCTAATTTAAAAATATATTTTACAGATGTTGATGTATATATCTTTTCTTAGATTTTGCATTAGTCACCAATGCTAAAAACTTGGATAATCATCTTACAAGGACATAGATAGTCATTAATGGTATATTAATGCCATTTTACTTATAATTATACAGATATATTTTTGTCAATCCATTCATACATAAGCTATTGGATGTAAACTTGAAGATAATATTGGTACAAAACAATACAACTCATATTTATTTTCAAGTTTTAGTAAATAAAAAGGAGTAAATAAAAATAATGCTTCAGCTCATGAATTTCAAAGAACAATTTCTTTCATCCATTATTTCCATCATCCAATTTCTATGATATTTTCATAATTGCACTCAAGGCATCTACTGAGTTCCAAAATTTCATCATTAGGAGAGAAAAGTGAGATAGTTTCCATGAGATCTCTGCTTTCCTTCACTCTTCTCCTCTATTGAATTAGTTTATCTTCAGGTCAAATACAGCAATATAGGGTTGCCTGGCTGGCTCAGTAAATAGAGCATTCAACTCTTGATCTCAGAGTCATGAGATCAAGCCCATGGGTGTAGAGATTGTTTAAAACAAATACAGCAATACAAAGTGTAATTTTTGTTTAGCCATTTTATAATTGATGTTCAAATTTAATTTAAAAGTCAAGTGTTGTAAAGTCACTTAATGAAAATCAACAACAAAAAATTTCTCAACTATACATCTAGTGTGTAAACATGCATATTATAAATACCCTAAAATCAGGCCTTTATTGAAGAGTCTGGAGTCTTCTTGGATTTTAGAAGAAATTGTTGGCTCCTATAGATTTGTGAAATTTTGTTTAAAAGTGTTAATTTTATGGGGCACCTCGGTGGTTCAGTTAGTTGAATGCCTGACTTCAGCTCGGGTCATGGTCTCACAGTTCATGAGTTCGAGCCCCACATCAGGCTCACTGCTGTCAGCACAAAGTCCTTTCGGATCCTCTGTCCCCCTCTCTCTCTGCCCTTCCCCTGCTTGCGCTGTCTCTCTCTCACTCAAAAATAAATAAAACATTTAAAAAAATTAAAAAAAGTGTTAGTTTTATTTCTACATCAATGATAAAATTTTTGTTAGATTATTTGGTTGCTATGTTCTAGGAAGATTTCCGAAGGAAGAGTGAAATTTTGACAAAACATCTATGTTTATCTCAATAGTTTCATATCATGTATGCCAACATTTAGACAATCTTTAAACGTTTAGAACAGCTAATTCACGTACTTTTGGAAGGTGAGAAATAATTAAAGGTGTCAAGAAGACTAAGAACAACACTGTAGCATGCCTTTGTTCAAAAAAACATTCTACCTAAACAGAGTTCCAGGCTCTTTCTCTGGCTCTTCAGAAGTAGAGAAGCTCAGTAGGATCCTCTGATGTTTTTTCCAAGATATGCTAGCTAATAAACAGAAAGGGACATGGACTAAGCATCACTTTTTTTTAATTGGGTAAAATCGAGACACAAACTATTCAAGATTTTAATCTCCACATATCCATTAATATGCATGTAAACATAGAGAAATCTATAGAAACACACAAAATGGCACCAGAGGTTATGTACTAGAATAGAGGGATTTGCAAAATTAGAGAAGACTGTATAAGAATCAAGATGTCCATAAGACCAGCAAAAGAAACATATTAATAGCTAATGAAGACTGCCTTATAAAAACTACATTTCTTTAGGTGTAAGAGGCTATCAATTGCCATATGACACATTATTTTATGACCATCAAGAAAAAAATAACACTTGCTATTAAAATCACAGATGAACATTGGGAAGGGGTAAGAAAGAGAGAGGGAAACAAACAATAAGAAACTCTAACAACAGAATACAAGCTGGAGGACAGGTGGGGAGGATGGGCTAAATGAGTGATGGGCATTAAGGAGGGGACTTGTTGGGATGAGCAATAGGTGTTATATGTAAGTGATGAATCACTGAATTCTACTCCTGAAACCAGTATTGCGCTGTATGCTAACTAGAATTTAAATAAAAATTAAAAAAACCCACAAAATGTAGACTTATGATAACTTGCTGTGTATTTTACTGAGGAAAAAAATACAATCAATACTCTTGATTGTGAGACCCAACCCACTTTCAAATATGGTAATATGTGAAAATATATGTTACTTAAAATTAGTGAATATGATAATAAATCAAAATATGAGGAACACTGGGGTGCCTGGGTGGCTCAGTTGGTTAAGCATCCCACTCTTGATTTTGACTCAGGTCTTGATTTTGGCTCAGGTCACCATCTCACAGTTTGTGGGTTCAAGTCTTGCACTGGGCATTGCACACTGATGGTGCAAAGTCTTGGGATTCTCTTTCCCTCTCTCTCTCTCCCTCTCCCTCTCTGCTCCTTCCTCTCTCTCTCTCTCTCTCTCTTCCCCTCTCTGCCCCTCCCCTACTCTCTCTCAAAAATAAACATAGAAAAACACAAAATGTGAGGAAGACATAGAATTTACTCGCATCCCACAACTAAAAGATAGTAAAGCTGCACTAGTATTGAAATAGAAAGTGAAAACAAAACAAAAAACAAAAACAGGAAGAAAGAGACTTAACTGAAAATGCTTTCCAAAATGTATATCTACAAGTGATCACCCAGCATTAAATTTCAGCTGATGGTTTAAATAAACCTTTGATCTCAGCCTTATAACAATCAGTGAACTAAGCATGGAAAATATGAAATAAAACCATTTGTCCGTATATAGATCCCATCAGCGTGGTCAGTTACTGGGAAAGAACAAAAAACTGGGCAAGAAAGAAGTCCTTGTCCTAAACTATTCCAGCCCCTTAAGCTTCCATTTGGCTTTGTGCACTAGTGTAATTAGAATTTTTCTGGTAACTGAAACACATTCTGAAAAGCATTTAGCTGTTTCGTTGCAGCCCCACTTCAACAGCTATGTTCTCCAGCCCTTGGTTTGGGCATCACACAGCCTGGTATCCAAAAGATTGGAATGGGCATCACACCTTGCAGAGAAGTTATATTTGTTGAGTTCCTAAAAAAGAGCATCAAAGATTGTACATGTCAACATGGACTCTGATTATTCATCTAAAATGGAATTCTGTTGGCACTCTCACCCTTATAGGGAATTTTAAAAGCTGCCAGCCTTTCTAACATTATTCACAACTGCCATCCAGAGCCCATGGAGAGGCTAACTTCTCAACTGCTGCAGGGTGGTAAGTCAACTGTGGGTGCAGCTGTCTTCAGTTCAACAGAGAGGAAAATGAAAACTTCATTTGACCTTAGGCCTGTACAACATCCTCTGATTCAGTTTAGCGGAGACATTTCACTGGGGATAAATGCACATGGGTAATTTATAAACCTAATACCTGTATGCCCAGCAGAGCCATTCTTAACTGGTTAGAACCCAAGGAAGAGATGAATAATTAGCATCCCTATAACACTTATGAAAGCCAACTAGCACTTAATTTAAATGACTTTAATATGATTTTATAATTATTGTCAAATTATTGTCAAAGTCAAATTGAATCACTAAATCAAACAATTCAATATTTGCTGGTAGATAACATACACTTTAAAAAACAGCTTTTCTAGCAGATGATTAACGAAGGCTGTTCACTTTTTTCTTCAAATGCTGGTATTAATGTTAAAAATTAAATAACACTCAACAATTAAATTTTGCAGAACTTTAATTGTTTTTTTTATTTGTCATTTATTTCCAGCAAAAAGCAAAGACTAAATTTTTTTTTTCAGCAATCTGAGTTGAATCTTGAAAAATCAGAAGAATTTGGGTGTTTTCAAGTAAATTTTTAAGTACAGGAGGGAAATATTTCTTTCTGCTCTTAATAGCTGCTTCATTTAAAAGCCCTACTAAATAATGTTTTTGTCAGTGATTTCTCTCCAAGGTCTATTTCCTTTCCAGATCTTGAGTTGTTATTGAAAAACATAAATGTGGCTTTTTTTTTCAGTAGACTGATGTGGGGGAGAACAGATGAAAGGTGCTAGCAATAATACACACAAAAATATCACAGAAGGTAGGATTGCCAGATAAAATATAGGACACCCAGTTAAGTTTGCATTGCAGCCAAACACCAAAACATCTTTTGGTAAAAGTATGTCTCATGCAATATATGACATACTTATACTAAAAAATTACTTTATTTTACCTGAAATTCAAATTCAACTGAGCACTCTGTGTTTTTATTTTCCATATCTGACGATGGTATGCAGGGGTAAACTGGCAGACTGTTTATGGTAGATATGCTACAGCAGCCTTTGCTGGGATACCTGTGATGGTTACTTTTATGTGTCATGCTGACCTAAGTTAGGGTGCCCAGATAGCTGGTAAAACATTATTTCTGGATGCATTTGTGAGAATGTTTCTGGAAGAGGTTAACATTTGAATCAGTAGACACAGTAAAGAAGATTGCCTTCACCAGTATGGTGGGCATCATCCAATTCATTGAGGACTTGAATAGAACCAAAAGTGAGGGAAGAAAGAATTTGTTCTCTGTCGGAGCTGGGACATTCATCTTGAATCCTTGGATATTGGTTGCTAGAATTTGGACTTGGGCCAGGACATCCTGCATTGCCTCCTCTGGTTCTCAATACTTTGGATTCAGACCAAATTATAGCATTGCCGTTCCTGTTTCTCCAGCTTGCAGATAGAAGGTAATGGGAAATCTTGGCCTCCATAATCATGGAAGGTAGTTCCTACAAGACCACTTTTATTGGTTCAATTTCTCTGGAGAAACTGTGATGCCAAATGTTCTTTCCTTTGTCAACGCTCTGACTTCCAGTTTTTTAATTTTTAATTTTAGAAATAACCCATTTGTAAGACTAATTTTCACATATTCAAAATTTGAGATACTGAGAAAAAAACTAAATAGGACATTAATTTTATATCACAACAGATTCACATGACCCCTGCCTATCAGATACTTCCTAGCCATAAAATAACAAAGTGTCCCAATTCTTTGACCTAGAAAAATAAAATAGTCCCAACATTCTCTGAAAATCTCCAAACTTTTATGTGTGTGCTCAGATCTCCCTTCACAGTTTTTTTTTCAAAGAAAATCTGTCTAAGCAACAGATATTATACATTTAATAAACCAAACTGAAATGTGTGATGTCCAAGTAGATCCAGTATATTGGACAATGCATAGTGTTTGACCACCAGCCAGCCAGCATAGGAACTAATTGCCTACTTAACAGATTGCTGCATGGCAAGTATATCTTGTTGTCCTTCCGGTGTTTTCCAAAACTGAACTGACGCTTTCTTCTCTCCATATATTTCCCATAGTAATTCTGGGAATTTTTTTTAACCAAAATTTTGTCTATATTTATTTCAGAGGAACAAAAACAATAAATGTTAAATTCAGTATACAATGGCTTTACTCAAGTGATGTGTAAGAAGCAACATTAGCATTTTTTTGTGACATTTAGGACTCCACTAACTGATGGCCCAAGTACGCTTTGCTACTGTTTTCTCCCAGGTAGTTGAGAAGGAAAAGGGGAGAAGAAGTGCAGAGAAGGGAGGACAATATACCCCTTTTGAAATGTTAAATAGTTACAAACTTAACATGTAATCTTAAGAAAACTTTCACATTATTAAAGTTGATGTATTTTTGAGAGAGAGAGCGTGAGCAGGGGAGGGGCAGAGAGAGAGGTTGGAGGAAAATCTCAGGCAGGCTCTGAGCTGTTGGTGTTGAGACTGACGTAGGGCTTGAATCCATGAACCATGAGGTCATGACCTGAGCCAAAATCAAGAGTCAGATGCTTAGTTGATTGAGCTACCCGGGTGCCCCAAAATTTTCACATTATTATATTCTCAATTGAAAACAAGAAATCCATGGAAAAATAAAAATATCTGAGACTACTTATAGTCTACATATAGTTTATAAAGTTAAATCACAAAGACTTTTTACTAAATCACTTAAGACTTCTGATACCTCTTACAACATTTCAGTGACAAATATAAACACAACTCAAAACCCTCTCACCAGTCCCTAGCATGTACTCCCTGTGATGATTCCATCATGTAGATTTGTCACTCTGAAGACACAAGTGCCTCTGTGCAAACATGGAAGAGACTGCCGTGTCCAATGGGAACAGAGGTGCACAGGTGAACAGGAGGCCAAGTGTACAGTACATTATATGAGGGACAGGATCTGTCTCACGTAAGTGGGGGAGGAAAACCTGTGAAGCACTAGTGAGGCTCACACTTCAGGGGCACAGGCTCTGTGAATTATATACCAACACCAGGTAGGGTTTACCCCAGGTATGCAAGGTCAGTCCAACACTCAAGATAAGGTAATCAATCGCATCAACAGGGTAAAAGCAAACATCACATCACCATATCAATAAAGTATTAAAAGCATTTGACAAAATCTACTGCCCATTCATGATTTTAAAAAACTCAGCAAGGGGCACCTGGGTGGCTCAGTTGCTTAAGCATCTGACTCTTGGTTTTGGCTCAGGCTCTCATGGTTCATGGGTTTGAACGTTGCTTTGCTATTGCAGAGCCTGTTTGGGATTTTCTCTCTCCCTCTCTCTCTACTCCTCTCCTGCTTGTGCGTGCTAAATAAATAAATAAATAAATAACTCAGCGAATGTAGAATAGAAGGGAACGTCCTCAACAAAACAGACAACAAATAGACAATAGACACACACACAAACACAAAACACATAGCTAATATCATACTTAATGTGAAGAAACATCTGTCATTCAGGCTCTAAAAAATTACCTAATAGTTTAGACTCTAGTAACATCGTTTCTCTTGGGAACAGCTTTTGTTAAGAAAAGAATGTTGTAGAGTATTTCAAAATGGTTTATTTTCTCCTCCCACTCCCAGAAGCCTGAGGAGGTTTTTCTCTGATATGCACTGTGATATTTTGATCAAGCTCTTAGAGGTAAAAAACAAGAGTGTTAGGGCCCTCAATTATGGTTTCTCCCAGAGTTGTTTTTTTTGTTTGTTCATTTGTTTGTTTGTTTTTCCCCAAACTCTCAGACTGGTCCACACTGAGACTCCAGCAATTTATCAATTACATTTCAGGTTTTCCTACCACAGCACTGGTTCCTGGGGAATTTTCCGTTCCTGGGTTGCCGTGGAATTAAGGTTCTTTTTTAAAAAAAAATTTATTTAAATTCCAGTTAGTTAATATACAGTGTAATATTATTTTCAGGTGTATAATATAGTGTTTCAACACTTCCATACATCACCTAGTGCTTATCACAAGTGCCCTCCTTAATCCCCATCACCTATTTCATTCATCCCCTACCCGCCTCTCCTCCAGTAACCATGTCTGTTCTCTGTAGTTAAGTGTCTGTTTCTCTGTGTCTGCCTGTCTATCTCTACAATTTTAGAGGCAGAAGTTTTCCCTGTGACTTCATTTCTTTGATGGATCCAAGTATAGTTGTTGATTTTTCACTTTGATCAGCTTTTTATTTGTTGTTAGGGGCGAGCAATGACTTCCAAGATCCTTACATGACCAGAAATTGGAAGTGAAGATTTCAATTAATTTTTAAATGTTCATTTATATGTATTTTATAATATAAATTCATCCTTCCTTTTTCTCACTAAGTAAGCTAATAAGCTATATGAAGCATTAATTGAAGTCATCATGATTTCTATCCTTTTACCTAATCATAGGCAAGGAATATATTTTTCTTCAGTATTTCATGGAAAGCCATGCCTCCTGTGGCGGAGGGAATTAAGTTTTATTTACCTATATCCTAAAATGTTTAAATTACTATACTTTATAAACATTACTTAATTTCCCACTTATACTGTAAAGTAAATATATATTATTGGGGCAGGTTTTTTTTAGAAAAATATTATGCTGTGGGATTAAGTGCATAGTTCAGCATGGGATCTATTTATGACACTTTATTTTAAAGGTGGTTATAAAATGGCACAATATTTTCTGGAGTTGAATTCCAACAGTATTACTGAATTTTAGTATGATCAGAAAATATGATACCAGATGTTTCAGTAATATGGGTGGATATAAAAATTATTTTTAAATGATATTTATCACAATTAAAATGTCAGCTCAGGCAACCTAAATATTTTATTTATAAAGAGAAAAATATAACTAAGATTTGACTAAATATTTATTTGCTTACTCTCTTCTTTTCCATTTAGGTATATGATTTTAGGGTCTAGAATTCATTTGTAGATATTCATAAGCAACAAAATTTATAGGCTTTTACCTATCTTGAGAAAATTATAGTTTCTGGTAAGTAAATTTTGTGTTACTTTTGTTTTTCACAGATTAAAAAAAGACACATTCTGCTTGTAAAGGCATGTCAGCCAATAAATTACTTTATTTTTGTAGGTTAGAACTTTGCAAAGACTCTGACAGCTTTTCCAATATACTGGGTCTTATAACCTTATCCACACTATTGGTATTCTATGTTCCCAAAGTTTTAAAAAGTAATTTCTCCAAAAAACTGTTGAAAAGCCACTGTTTAAAATGATTGCTTACTTGAACAAGTGCCTACCAAGCTATTTTTCTATAAAGAAGCTCAGAGGAAACTGTACCACATAACTGTTTAAATTACAATAGAAATTGAAAAGAATAAGAGAAACATTAATTAGAGTTCTTGTAAAAGCCTCATGACAGGCCAACACTAAAATATAATAATAGTTTAAAATGACTAACTATACAAATCTGTTCCTTTTATTTTCACAGAGGCACTTAAAGTGTTATCTAAAAGTGCTCCAATATAAAGTGGCTAATGCTTATAAAATTGTGCATTCACTTATTCATCAAATATATTCTGCTCTAATTATTTAAATACTTGATTAAAATATAAATAAATATACTTTTGTAAAGTACAATTCTAAAAGTGTTCATGATCCTATAATTTTAGCCTAATAGCAAAGGATCCATTGCAAAGATTTCTTTAATGCAGCTTACAGGTGGTTATGTAAGAGTTTTCATAGTTCTTGTTCTTACTTTATGTACTCTTTCTTTTAAAAAGCCACAACCATATTTCAGTTACCTAAAAATGGTGACATGTATTCTCCATGAAGTTTTAAGATATAAGATGTCCATTTCTGGTGTAAAACATAACCTATAGGCACCAGATCAAAATAGCAGTTCTTTACTTCTAACTCAGCTCAATGCGAGTGTTTAATACTGTATGCAAAAATCTCTTTAATCTGATTTCAATAATTGAAAAAGTTGGTTCTAGAAAATAGGGATGACTGACATCCACCAGGATTTTTAGCAACATGATTATCTATTTAACAAGCTAGACAAGCATATGATTAAATTTAAAAATTAATTCTAGGTAAAGAAGTTTGGCTCCAAACTACAGAGTTGTACTTAGGAAAAACTTAAAATGCTGCAGTCTTAATTCTACATCTAACCACACAATCAAAATATTTCTTATAAGTCAATCTTATTACACAAAAACAATGTAACCATAAAACAGTATTTTTCAAATGCGGTACTACATATACTTAAAAAAAAAAGTACTGGAATTTAACACAATATGTAACACAACTAACCAGAAATTTCAGGAGTATGGATAATAAACTGACTATGTATCAAAAACAATATTTTAAAATAAAGTGAAAGAGGAGTCTATAATATAAAAAAGAGTCTACTTATAAGCATTTCAGAATTAATTTATTAAATAATATCTTACATATAAGGAAAGATGCTATAAAATTTTCCTAGGTAAAATTTTATAAAAACAAATGAGTATATAAAAAATCATATTAGCTTTCAATAACTCTCCTTTATGGACTCAACTTGGAATGCCTATTTCTTCAGTATGAGATCATGCATCTCTTACAAAGAGCAGCCATTTTTATCTCCAAGCATATTATTCTCTTGAATAAGTTACTATTTAGAGGATAACTCTTTCTGAAGCTATAGATTCTTATAGCCAATAGCCTTTGGACACACTGACCGGAAGTCCTAAAGATACTTAATATTTAGCATGCAAACATAGAATTGGGGCACCTGGGTGGCATGGTTGGCTAAGAGTCTGACTCTTGATCTCAGCTCAGGTTATGATCACGTAGTCTGTGAGTCCAAGTCCCGCTTTGGGCCCTGTGCTGATGGCACAGAGCCTGCTTGGAACTCTGTCTCTCCTTCTCTCTGCCCCTCCCCAGCTTGTGCTCTCTCTTTCTCTCTCAAAATAAATAAATAAAGTTAAAAATGATTTAAAAATGGAATAATTCTTTAGAACTCTATAACCAACAAGTGAGAAATATGAATTTTTAAAAAGTGTGCATGCCACATTTATACAAAGGGACAATATGCTAAACTGTAGAAGCAGTCAAAATACCCCCCCAAATTATACATAATAAATTCTTTGATAAGGATGCTATTAAGTTGATATTAAGCACATAAAGATAATTAGATATTTTCCATATATTGAGAGTTAAACACACTTCTAGCTGCCACACATGTGAACAGGTAACTTGCAATAGAACTAGAAAATATTTTAATTGAATGGTAACACCAATATTATAATTTAACGTATAAGAACCAGCTAAGTCAGAAATTATAAGTAAACTAAGAGCTATACTTACACATATTGGGAGTGAAGTATATAGGAGTGAAGTATCTTTTAAAAAATATAGGCATGAAATATCCTTTTAGAAAATTAGGAAAGTATCAGCAAAATAATCTCAAAAAATGAAGGAAAAAATAAACATAAGAACATAAATCAACTGGAAATCTCAGGTTTATAACATAATATATCTCATATTCACATTTTGGATTATAAATTTCACTTTTTGGAATAATTTTGTTCAATTATTTTTTTTCTAAATGTTAAATTGAATGAATCTTAAATAAATATTTTAAATAAAAATAATATCATTAAGTTACAAAAGTCATATATAATGCTAAGAAGAACATTGAAATGTTAGAGAATAACTAGATATGTCAAAGGGCTGACCCTCTTACTATTTAAATATCCCCAGCAAAAATAACAATATATCTCTGTATAAAGTTATACAACATTATGATTATGCATTTCAACAAAAGGAATTTATATGTTTGGGATAAATCTAAACTCCTTAGTAATTGAAAATTGAAAATTAAAACAACAAAAGACAATAAGCCCAAACATGGGCAAAGATGTGTGAAGATCTGAACTATAAGAAACATTTTGACAGTTTGCAAAAGCAATTGATCAGCAATTTGAAAAGTCCCAGATTTCAAGATGCAACATTATGCAGTTGTCATTCCCACCAATTTATGAATGTATCAATTTCATGAATCTTTTCAGAGACCCAACTATTTATTGTTTTTGATGGTTATCTCTAATGTATGTATGTTTTCTATTTCATTAATGTATACTGCCATCTGTATTATTTTCTTCCTTTCTTCCACGTAATAAAATAAAATTTAAGGTGGGCATGAAATTCCTAGTTGTATTAGTTTTCTATTGTTGTGTAACAAATTACAACAAACTTAGGGCTTAAACAGCATCGATTTATTAGCTTATGATTCTGTAAGTTAGAAATCTTGGGCAGAGCACAGACCCTGCTGAGAGTCTTATGCGGCTGAAATCAAAGTTGTAAGCTGGACTTCATTTCTTTTTGGATATACATTCTCTTTCAAGCTTATTCACCTTATTGGCTAAATTCAATTTCTTGTAGATATATTATTGAAATATCCATTCACCTGCTGGCTGGCACCTGGGGCAGGGGTGGGGCTGGTTTTAGTTCAAATGAAAGCATTCCTGGGGCTCCTGGGTGGCTCAGCTGAGAGTCTGACACTCAACCAGCTGAGCACCCAGGAGCCCCAGGAATGCTTTCATTTGAACTGAAACCAGATATGAAAATCTAGATTTACCAGAAAGCCAATTTGGAAGGTAACATTTTATTTTTTTGTTACATATGGTTTTATCACTGTAGTTTTGTGATATCTCTCCCCTTCCTTTATGTCAAAGTGAATTGGTATTAACAAAAAAGTGTAGCTATTTTAAATACTCAAAATGTGTTCTCTACTAATGTAATTAGAATTATTTTATGGTTCATGAGTTCGAGCCCCATGCTTACCTTTGTGGTGACAGCTCGGAGCCTGCTTGGGATTCTATCCCTCACTCTCTGCCCCTCCCTCACTTGTGCATGCACTCTCTCTCTCTCTCTCCTTCTCAAAATAAATAAACTTAAAAAGCAAAAAGCATGCCTATTTATTTAACTCTCTGTTACATTAGCAATTTTTTTTTGCTTCATATGAAACTCAGGCTGACCTCACTCTCTTCCCTATACCACTCCTCTGACCTCATCCACAAAGCAATTAAGTTGCATACTTTAAAGAAGTTGAAACCCATCTTACCTTTAACTCTAGGGAAACCATTGGAAAGGCAGAAGCGCATAGAAATCACGCTGCAATCTAAAGCCACATACAAGGGACTTTTCTTTACAAGGTCTAAAAACTCATTAAACAGAATTTAAAAATGTGTTCATCTATTGATTTGCCACCATACATTAATTATGATGTACAGATTTACTTTTTTCATTTATTGTCATCATTTAAAAAAATCTTCTTCCCTTATAAAACAAATAAAACCTTAGGAACCAATAGAAATGTAAATAAGTCTTAACTGCTATTAAAAATAAAGTTATTTGGGGGCGCCTGGGTGGCGCAGTCGGTTAAGCGTCCGACTTCAGCCAGGTCACGATCTCGTGGTCCATGAGTTCGAGCCCCGCGTCAGGCTCTGGGCTGATGGCTCAGAGCCTGGAGCCTGTTTCCAATTCTGTGTCTCCCTCTCTCTCTGCCCCTCCCCCGTTCATGCTTTGTCTCTCTTTGTTCCAAAAATAAATTAAAAAAAACGTTGAAAAAAAAAATTAAAAAAAAAAATAAAGTTATTTGAACAGTTTTGAGGAATAATTTTTTTATTAAAAGCTTAAGGAAAACATGCCATGGATATCAAAAGGTGCTTACAATAATTACATATACAAAGAAATAATTTTTAGCAAAGCCTATATGCAGCTCAATTATTTTTTCAAGTGATGAGAGACTCAATATTCTATAAATAAAGGCATAATCAATTTTCCCTTTAGCAAGATAATTAGTGGTTCTTGTTTTTAAAGTATAAAAGCACTACAGAAGGCAATTAATTGTTTTCTTTACCTGAAATTGCTTCCTAACCACCTAGTTATTCTTTGTTGAGGAGAAGCCAAACCGGAAAAGGAAAGGAAATTATTAACACCTACATACATTCAAGAGTGTGATATAACAGAAGTTTTAAATATGTATTATTTATTTCTTTTTTAATTAACTTCTATTTTAAACAGTGTCTTTACCTCAAAATAATATCATTCTTGAGACAGAGAAGAAAGGGAAAAATAAAAAAAGAGCCAATGCACAATTCAAATAAGGCTATTGGAGTTGAAAAAATGATACTGTGATTATTTGTTCTAGCAGCAAACTTAAATTTTTAACATAGAAGTATTTTATATAAATATGTAGACTATATTTACTGTATCAAATTTTGCTAAATGTGTGATTATACTTTTATTTACCAGAAAGTTGTGGCAATAGTAGATAACTGACCTTAAATATTTTTGATTATATCTTTAATGTGATTGCAGTAGGTCATAGTAATGTCATCTAAGTAGAAATGTCAAATACAAAATATGTTCATAGAAAGATTTCAAATAATTATAGGTGAATACCTATGAATGATTTGTTTTATAAAAACTGTCTACAGGTATAAATATAAGATATTATCTAATGCAAGTAGTTTAGTATTCAAACTTTATATATTCATTTAGTAATTTAATCGTATTTGTTCAATTTGATATTACTTAGTAGCACATCTGACGTGTCTAGCAAAAACTTTAATTAAGTATACTTTAATATATGTTTTGAATTTAGATCTGTAAAGAAATGTTTTACCTTAACCATCTCTACTTTATTGTGGCAAGTGAATGTATCACCCTGATGATTGTTCTAAAGACTGAAGGAACTGAGTGAAATTGTTAAAGGTAATACTCATGTTCCCAAACAAATGTTTCAGAAATTTGACTTGTATGTTTGTAGAAGGGATTCTACGATTATTTTTAAAAAATGAAATATCAAGATCTTTGAATTCTGCTCTTGTAAATTAAACTTTATTATCTTCACTTAAAACTAAATAATTTATTTTGTATAATATTATTTTAAGTAATTTAATTTACAAGCAATATTGTATTGCATTGTATTACTCTATGAATGCTTTTACTATCCTGTGACTTTTGATGGATTTTGTTTGTTTGGATATTTAATAATCATTTTGGGGGTTTTTTTGTTTTGTTTTTAATTAATTAATTTATTTTGAGAGAGAGAGAGAGAGAGCGCACATGAACGGGGTAGGGGCAGAGAGAGAGGAAGACAGAATCCCAAGCAGGCTCAGAACTTCTGCACAAGGCCAGACATGGGGCTTTATCTCACAATCCATGAGATCATGACCTGAGCCAAGACCAAGAGTAGGGTGGTCAACCAACTAAGCCACCCAGGTGGCCCTAGTAATCATTTTGAGTCTGAAATATATGTGGTAAATCAAAGCTACATTTCTGGTTTTATGAATCTCCTTGTCTTAGATTTGATACTGGATGGTTATACTCAGAATACAATCTCATATTTTTTCCCTCCTTTCTGTCTCTTTTTTGACCCACTGGCCTCCTTTGAGCATGAGGGGCCACCCCCCACTGTGCAGCATTTTTCACATCCTTTTCTCCATACCCATTATGTTAGTGAATAAAACCATTCTACCAGTTTAAAGCCTCCCAGAGATCTTCTTTTCTATACCCTACTCTTTCCTTTCACCAAAAGACACCTCTTGAGGTCAACTGTAGCAAATTCAAGTCACCTTTGCACTTCAAACCTCACGAGGTTAGTCTGTTTCACATGCTTTATTTCCTTTTCTTTTTTTTTTCACATGCTGTTTTAGATTAAAAATTCTACAACTTCAGCTTTTCAGCCAATCAGCACGTGTCTGTAACAGGTGTCTGTTACTGCCTTTGCTCTAAAGATCATTAAATATTTTGAATTATCATCACTTCTAGTACCACCTCAGATAATACGTCTTAGGTGAACATCATTAATGAATATTTTTCTGTTGGTAACAAACCACATATTCATCTTTGTTATTTGAAATTGTTAATTAAGGACTTATATGACAAAATCACATCATTTGAGAAATCTAATATAATATTCTTTAATATATGTATGACTTTCACTTTTTTTATAGGGAGGAAGGTTTTTATGTATAAATAATTTTATTGATCAGGTAGTAGTAGAAGCACTTATGTAATTTGTGGGGAAACTACTCTTCTGAAAGTTCAATACTATTTGCTAGGTTTTATTAAGTCCATAATAAATTCCAAATGTCATAAGAGATTCTGGTGATGAAACACACAAAATTATCTTAGGTAAGGAAAATAAAAAAATAACACTGTAAACTGAACTCATATGGCAGCAAAGAAGAACTTCATTTTATTAAAATTTTATGAGAATCTTTGGAACCTAAGATTTTATAAGGAAGGATCCCAGAGCCATGAGTTAGAAGGAATGGTTTCCGATGTTAATTGTTTTACTAATTAGCTATAGTTCTCAGTAAATCACTTAATCATTTAGATAATGTTTTATTCAAACATAAAGTGAGGGGAAAATAGACCAGATAATCTGCCTTTTACTCTAATATGGCACATACACACACATGCACACACGCATTGCCAGTTAGTAAGACCTAACTGGGAAGAGAGGAACATCCCAATTTCTAATATGTACCATCTCATCTTCCTTAAAGAAGGGAGGTACAGCGACAGTGTAGAGCAGAATACTTGATTACTTGATTCCATGATAAGCTTTGAATATTAGGCTTTAATTCCACATTTGGATCCAGGCGAGGTAAGAAACAGAATCAAATAGAATAAAGCACATCTATGAAATTATGTGTTGGGATAGGAATTTAGTTAGAGATTATAGAAACCCACCCAGAAAAATTTTGTCTTCCATAATATTTCAAAATTATGAAATTTAACTTTTATAAAATAAATATACAGAAACTTTTTATTTTGGGACACCTGGTGGTTCAGTTGGTTAAGCATCTGACTTCAGTTTAGGTCATGATCTCATGATTCGTGAATTCAAGCCCCATGTTGGGCTCTGTGCTGACAGCTCAGAGCCTGGAGCCTGCTTTGGATTCTGCGTCTCCCTCTCTGCTCCTCCCCAACTCATGCTCTGTCTCTTTCTCTCTTTCAAAAATAAATAAACATTAAAAAAAATTAAAAGAAAACTTTCTATTTGGAAGATTTCATGTTTAGTCAATGATAAGTTTCTAATATTAATGCTACTATGACACTTTTGGAGAACTACTTTATGTAGAGGGATGAGAATATAGAGTTGGCACTCTATGTGCCTTGTTAAATGATCATATGAATACTATTGCACAGAATTTCTAGGAATTTGTGAAAATTAATTCCAAAAGATTCTTAAAACATGAGCACTTGTATTTTAATTTATAACCAAATTATTATATGTATTTTAATTCCTTAATAAATATTCTGTTGTAACTTAAAATTGTTTTGACAACTCATCTCAATATATTTATTTCCTTATAAATTTTTCTTTGGTTAACTTAATTTAGAATATTTGTTTTTTTCTAAGTTTCCACCAAAAAGTTAATTCACATGTTACCAGGTTACTTTGCTTCACTCATTCAAAGTGAAGTGAAATTGTAAAAGAAATCATATTAGAAATTACAAGGTGATCCAAGGATTAAGCAAGAAACCAGATCATTCATTCCTTCATTCATTGACAAAGTTTTTTCATGAATCTTACATTATAGGGAGGTAAACAAACAATAAATAAAACCTTTATAAATAAATAAGATATGTAATTTTTAGAAAATATGTGTTTTGGAAAAATCAGATCAAAGGAGGCCAGGTGTACTAGCAGCTGGGCAGTTGCTGTTTAAGTTTTGTTTTAAAAATATAATTAAAATGGCATTTGGAGCACCTGGATGGCTCAGTAGGTTGAGCATCCAACTTGGGATCAAGTCATGATCTCATGGTTTGTGAGTTTGAGCCCCACAACGGGCTCACAGCTGTCAGCCTGTCAGCACAGAGCCTCCTTCAGATCCTCTGTCCCCTTCTGTCTGTCCTCTCCAGTTTGCACTCTCTGAAAAAAAAATATTTAAACTAAATTCAACTAAACTAAAAACTAAACTAAACTAAACTAAACTAAAATGGAACTTAGTTTTCTATAAGAAAATATAGTTTTCTTCAATAGTTATTTAACTTACTATAGTGTTAGTCCTAATGTGGTCTGCTGTGGAATTCAAGAAAATCTGTCAGGTTCAGGGAACAAGTAGGTGGATAGGATGAGACAGGGTCTCAAGACTCCTTTCTAACACACATACACTGGATAAATGAAATACCTATTTGCTGACTGTTACTTACATTATAACTTACTAAAATGGAGACGGGTAGAATAAGCTCATTGTTTGACAGGCATGTTCTATCTTAAAAAACTAACTTTAAATGAAAAAAATTTTAACTGAAAAAAATTTAATTTCCATGAAAAATTTGTTCATGATTGTTAGTCCTGTAGGACATATCACCAAATGTGAAAGTTTTGTTTTATGTTTTAATTGATATAGAATCCTGTACCTGGCACATAATTAAATGTAAGCTTTCCAGTAAATACAGCAATGGTATTCTGGCTTATGGAGCCTGATGGAAAAAACTGACTCATGGGGAACTAGAAAGAGAAGGAGAAGGAAAAAGAGGAGAGGAAAGAAAAGATTTAGCCATCTTCCATCAAAGGTAACCTAAAAACTTTGTATACTTTCTTATTTTATCTGTTTTAAGCATAAATAAAAATTCAAGACTTTATAATGAATAAAAGCATGCTAGACATTAACATTCTGGCTACAGAACCGAAAGTAGCAAACTAATCATTGCTACAAAAGGCAGTGCATTCAATCAAAGTAAAAAACATTCTCTTCCTGTAACTCTGATGAAATAATGTCTCGGCCTCTTCAGACGTTTCTATTTAGCTGTATTTAAGAATTTTGATGTTCTTACAAAAAAGGTAAGACTCAAGTTCATTTAAAGGAAGATTTAAAGGAAGTTGAAGTATCTTCTATAAATCAAATGAGGATCTTGGACGACTACAAGTCATATTAGTAGGGTAGCTATAACATCAAAATTTTGCTTGTCAACTGAAAAATACTGAACACATTGGTTAGTGTTACACTAGAAAAAAGCATTTAGGTAACTGTGTAGAAACCAAGGCCTCATTTAAAGGTATAGGTGGAAGAAGAATTATATATATATATACATATATATATACATATATATGTATATTTATATATATATATATAGAGAGAGAGAGAGAGCTTAATTTTGAAAGGTTAAAATTGCTTTAACAGTAATTTTCTAGCGAAATCAGCTTGTATTTGTAGTTTTTTTTCTAAGAACATTTCACAGTCAGTACATAAACATTACAAGTGAAAATTTTACTATCCGAAGTTGAATTCTCCTAAGAAGTGATTAAATAAAAAATGTGAAACACTCTTTCAGAATGATACTGGGGCTTAGTCTTCAACTGTGTAAAAAAGATGGAAAGGGGTGCCTGGGTGGTGCAGTCAGTTCAGTGACTGACTCTTAATCTCAGCTCAGCTTGTCATGACCTCGCAGTTCTTGAATTTGAGCCCCACATCAGGCTCTGCGCTGATGGTTTGGAGTCTGCTTGGGATTCTGTTAGTCTTTGACTCTGCCCCTCCCCTGCTTGTGCTCTCTCTCTCTCTCTCTCAAAATAAACAAGTAAGAATATATTAAAAATAAATTTTAGAAAAGGAGATGAAAAAATTGGGAACATACTTTTCTCAGAGCAAGGGCTCTGTATAATATGTATTCTGAGATCTTCAAAGGGAAAGGATTATACAGAAACCCTCTTATTAAAGGCACAGTGTATATATTTATTTTCCAGCAGCATACTATACTTTTTTTTACTTACTCCTTTACATTGTTTTATAAATATATGGATGTATGTGTGTGTGTGTGTATGTGTGTTGTGTGTGTGTGTGTATTTTATGTGTATATATATATATGTATATACGTGTGTGTATATATATATATATATATACAATCAGCTTATATTTTTCTATACAGAAATGTGATGCATAAAAATATGGAACTCAACCTTTTGAAAATATATAAACTTGCAGAAAATTGTAAAAAAAGGCTTTTTATAATACTTAGCTTTCATTTAGCTTCTTTAGAAGGTTTAAAATCCATTTCAACTCTCTATCAAGTGTTTCACTGAGAATTTATTATAAATCCAACTATCAGAAAAGTCAAACATGCATTCTATTCTGGGTACCCTGGTACTTCATGTTTATTTAACAGTTTGATAATATACCAAGGAAAAAACATTGCAGTACATTTGCCCTTATTTTGCACATTAGTATACCTACATACACAACTACTATGTCCTAGCTTATAGGTAAAAATGTCATCCACAATTAAGCTTTTGTATTTAGATTATAAAGAAATAATTTTTGTCACTCTAAAATATTGATAGCTTTGGGGAGGGGCTAAGATCGCCATCTTTTCTGCTTCTCTTGCTCCTGAAATGCATCTAGATCAGCAGCAAACCATTTTGCACTCCTAGAAAATTGATCTGAGGATTAACACAAAATATACATAACTTGAGTCACAGAACTCAGCCTGTATGCAGTGCAGAGAAGTGAAGTGGGGGACAGAGAAGCTGCAGAGGGTAGGGAGCTGTTTTTGTAGACAGAGGACAGAGAAGGGGGGAAAGCACAGGAAAAACACTCCCTCTGAAAGTAGCTGGAGAGAAAGAGTGGAAACACTCACAAGTGACTGAACAAGAAAGGGAAAAAGGAGAAAAGAGAGGGTTTCAATACCATTAGCACTCTATAAACAGGGGAGAGTGGAGTCAGAAATGCCACAGTTCAATATCTGGTGGTGCACTGGTGGGAAAGGAAATGCCTAGGAGTAAGCAGTGAGGTCCAAGGGTCCACGGTCCACATGGGTAAAGGTGGCTCCCATGCTAGGAGGACATTTGGTAGAGGCCCTATGGCCTCCCCACAGGCAAAGTTTCCAGCGGACCCTGGAGAACAGCCACATTTGCTAGTATTGGAACAAAAATGCCGGGGGGCGGGGGGGGGGAGTGAAATATGGCACCAGCCTTGTGTAATGTTTTACCATTATCTCTCAACCTCTGCTGCCTTGTTATCCCATGAACTTTCCCTGTGGCAAGCAGGCACCCAGCCACAATTGCTGAGCCTCTGCAACAGCACAACCACATGAATGTTCCTGGGCATCAAACTGGCCCCTGGCCATTGCTCAGAGAGGCCCTCCCCCACATGGTTGGAATGGATCCAAGCCCTCTCCAAGGCTCTCAGAGGTGGGGGTTTGGAAACACAGCCCCATATGAGATATGATTTAGGAGGGAGGTGCCACCTGGCAGGCTGATGGCCTAGATGTGGACAGTGTAGAAGCAGGAAATGGATGGAAGCCAGAGACAAAGGAGGGGTGCTTGATTGCTCGTCGGTGAGAGAGCAGACTTCTGATACCAGAGACTGGGGAGCTGAGTGATGCCATTTTCACCTCTCCCAGGCATGGGCTTATACTACACGCACCACACTAATCCACCCCAGTAAGCTAAGCAGTGTGACCTAGTGGAGTACAGAACTATTACAAGAAGCCCCAACCAAGCTCAGGCCTTGAAGGACCACCACATGTCTCTCCTGCTAGTGTAAAGACTATAAAGTGCTTCATAGATTTCTAGGGGAACCTGGATATAATTTCATTTGGATTTCATTCTGCTCACTGCTCCATTTATTTGTTTTTTTGTCTTTCTTTCCTTTTTCTTTTTCTTTTCTTATTCTTGGATACAGAAAGAGAAAAAGTTATTTTTATTTTCAGTTTTTTTTGTAATTAAAAAAAATTTACTGTATTTTTTATTTTTTGTAAATTTTTATACTATTGTACTTTCTTCATTTCATTTTATTCTATTTTATTATATGCATCCTTTAAAATTTTTAAATTTTTTCTTATTTTTTCTTTTATTTTTTTCATTTTTCTCCCCTTTTTCTCTGTTCTATCAAGCGTCTTCCAATAACCAGGCCAAAATACACTTAGAATCTAGTTTCCTTTACTTGATTTTCCTTTATTTCCTTCCTTTATTTGATACCCTCGTGTTGTTTTTAATTTTTATTTTCTTTTTCATTAATTCTTTTTTTCCTCCAAAATGTCAAAATGAAGAAATTTGCCCCAAAAGAAGGAACAGAAAGAAATGACATCCAAGACTTAAATCAACACAGATATAAGCGAGATTCTGAACTAGAAATTAGAATCATGATAACAAGAATACTACCTGGGTTGAAAAAAGCATAGAATCCTTTTCTGTGGAAATAAAGAGAATTCAGTAATTAATCAAAAGGGAATAACATCCAAATCATAGGAGTCCCAGAATACAGAGCAAGAAAAAGGGATAGAAGGTTTATGTGAACAAATCATAGTGGAAAACTTTCCTAACCTGGGAAAGACACAGACATCAAAATCCAAGAAGCACAGAGAACTCCCATTAGATTCAACAAAACCGACCATCAACAAGGCATATCATAGTCAAATTCATAAAAAAATAAAGACAAGGAAAGAATTATGAAAGAAGCAAGGGAACATGCACTCTGTCTCTCTCTTTCAAAATAAATCTTAGTGTATAAATATGTAATGTTAAAGAACTATTTTTCATGAAAAGACACTAGCTAATACAGCCACCACACTTCTAAAAAGCTATTAGAACTTAATACAGTGTTATCCCTTAATTTTCCAATAAGAAATGTAAAACATTTCTGCATATATTTTTCTACAGATATTTTGCAAAGTAAGCAGTGTGCCTTTTGTGTAGGAAAACTTAGTAATTAAAATTATTCACAGTAGAAGCACATAGGGAGATTCAAAATAGTTGTGGTAGATTAGAGTGGAAGTTTCTTTAGCTCTGGCCTCATAGAAAATATTTCTTGAATTAGAGGCATGGATTGGTGTCTGTCTTATGGCCTTTACGGCACAAAAGTAGATTGAAAATGTACTGCCACCAAGACACCCTGAATTTAGAATAGGCAATGCACTCTAGTGGCAACTGGCTGCAGTGATCATTTTTATTTTGTATTACATAATAAAATATCATCTGCCTGAAGACATAGCATAATAGTGCATAATATGCATAAATTAAAGGATTCTATAAGGACCAGAGCTGAATAGAGATGTAGGCTAGGTCTCCAATCTTATTTACTATCCCATTAATTGATTGTGTAAACACTTTTTATGACTGAAAACAATAATACAGTGAGAATAATATTGATATATTAATAATGCATTTCAAAAATGCTATCTCTAGGGGCGCCTGGGTGGCTCAGTCGGTTGAGCGTCCGACTTCGGCTCAGGTCATGATCTCATGGTGCGTGAGTTCGAGTCCTGCGTCGGGCTCTGTGCTGACAGCTCAGAGCCTGGAGCCTGTTTCGGATTCTGTGTCTCCCTCTCTCTCTGACCCTCCCCCGTTCATGCTCTGTCTCTCTCTGTCTCAAAAATAAATAAATGTTTACAAAAATTAAAAAAAAATGCTATCTCTATAGCATTCACAAACTTATGAGATGTGAGTGGCATCACTACCATTTTATAGATATGAAATTGAGATGCAGATGTCAAATTACTTGTTCAGGGTCCCAAACCCCTCAAGTGGCAGCTCTTTCTTTGGGTTCAGAATTTAAGTATCTTGCCCATGGTCCTATATTTCCTAAGTCTCAGAACCTCCTTGATTAAAGGTATTCTTCTCTCTCTAATTAATGAAGTTACCTTTTAAACTATTTCAGTACAAAATACAAATAAATATAGTGACTGAAAATGTCAATAAGTTCTTTGGGGCATATAAAAAGAATCTCTAATACAGAATGATGGAGCCAGAGCAGAGAGAAGGCTGTGTTAGATGAAGAAGTGCTTTAGATCAGGAGAGAACACCTAAGGTGAGAAGTAAAGGGTGGAAAGGTAAGCTCATGCCTGGGGTTACCTGTGAGTAAAATATCCCAGGCAGAGGAATCGGTAAATACAAACAAATGCTCTCAAACCTGGTTGGTCACCTTTCAACACATTCCTTATCAATATGTGAGGGCTAGATTCCAGGAAGAATTTAACCGACATGCTCTTAAAGTTTTTCTTCCTGTTACTATATTTTCATCAATGCAATTCAGAATAATTAGTCTTAGTTTTTTTTTTTTTGTTAGTCTAACTGTTCTTTGTCATATTTGGTCATAATGAATATATAGTATAATGTATATAGCATATATGAGGTATAATGTATTTAGAGAAAAAGCATAGCAAAATGGTTAGCATCATGGATTTTAGTTCCAGATGGAAGAAGAGATACATATGGATCTATTCACAAAAATAACATATTGAACTAAAAATTAATGAATACAAATTAATATCTTAAAAATAATTTATTTTTCATAAATTTTATTTTTATTAACTATAATTAAAATTTAATGAGATTTAATTTATTGATTGATTAGAATTTGTCCAGCATACATTTTCCAAGTAGTAGTTATTTTGGGGTGGGGGAGCTAATTCTTTATTTTATTAGGTCAGCTTTATTTAGGTCAACTCCAGCACAGCTATACGTCAACTCCCAGGCCAAAAAAGAGACTGAGACACAAAGTAGCAACCGCTGAGAGCCAATAGATGCTTGTGAAAAAGAAAATTATTTTCAGTTAATAGTAGAAGAGAAACCAGAAAGATATAATAAGACTAAAGGTTCACACATCTGGAACCCAGTCAAAGGGAAAAGCAAATATTAAGCAAATATTGGGGTGCCTGGATGGCTCAGTCGGTTAGGCGTCCAACTTTGGCTCAGGTCATGATCTTGCAGTTTGTGAGTTCCAACCCTGCATTGGGTTCTGTGCTGGCAGCTCAGAGCTTGGAGCCTGCTTCAGATTCTGTGTCTCCCTCTCTCTCTGCCCCTCCCATGCATATGCTCTGTCTCTCTCTGTCTCTCATAATAAATAAAAAAATTTAAAAAAAAACTAAAAAGAAAAGAAAAAAGCAAAGATAGAAAGTCAGTCTATATGCAAATTGACCTAGTGGATGTGGGTGCTGCAAAAATAGTAGCTTAGAGCCAGCAGGTTAGTACAGAGAAATGCTGCGACATCCAAGTCTAAATGACTGTGTTTTCTAAGATTCCTGTATTGGCTCCTCTGAAACAGATATGGTGGCTAACTCTTGACAGAGGTAATATTTTCAATACACATGATCTCAACTATGTCACATGTTTTCCCTCCCTCCCTTCCTTCCTTCCTAGGTTTTTTTAATAGTTTTTTTTTAATGTTTTTATTTATTTATTTATTTATTTTTGAAAGAGAGAGAGAGAGAGAGAGAGAGAGAGAGAGAGCTAGCAGGGGAGGGGCAGAGAGAGAGGAAAAGAGAGTATCCCAAGCAAGCTCCACATTGCCTACACAGAGCCCAACATGGGGCTTGATCTCATGAACTGTGAAATCATGCCCTGAGCTGAAATTAAGAGTCAAATGCTTAACCAACTGAGCCACCCAGGTGCATCTATAGCAGCTTTAGTTAGGTTCACAGCAAAACTGTAATGTGGAAATGGAAAGTACAGAGATTTCCCATATGTCCTCTGCTCCCACATATGCATAGCCTATCCCATTATCAACATCCCCCACTAGAGTGGTATATTTGGTACAAATTCTAAATCTACATTAACACATAACTACCAAAGTACATAACTTACATTAGGGCTCATTCTTAGTTTTGTACATTCTATGGGTTTTGACAAATTTACAATCACATGTACCCACTATTATAGTTTCACATAGAGTAGTTGCACTGCTCTAAAAATTCTCTGTAGGGGTGCCTGGGTGGCTTAGTCGGTTGAGCGTCCGACTTTGGCTCAAGTCATGATCTTGCGGTTGACAAGTTTGAGCCCCGCGTTGGGCTCTGTGCTGACAGCTCAGAGCCGGGAGCCTGCTTTGGATTCTGTGTCTCTCCCTCTCTGCCTCTCCCCCACTTATGCTCTCTCTTTCTGTGTCTCAAAAATAAAACAAACATTAAAAAAATAAATTAATGAAAATAAAAATCCTCTGACTTTTCCTATTCATATCTTCCCTCTTCACCTCATTCCTCTGATCCCACCCTCCCTGACAACCACTAATCTTTTTACTTTCTCCATAGTTTTGCCTTTTCGGGGATGTCATGTAGTTGGAATCATAATAGTATATATTATTTTCAGATTGGAATCTTTCACTTAGTAATATGCATTTAAGCTTCCTCCACCTCTTTTCATGGCTTGATGGCCATTTCTTTACTTTGAATGACATTCCATTGTCTAGATGTGCCATGGTGTGTTTTGCTTCATTTAGTTTTTATCCATTACCTACTGAAGGACATCTTGGTTACTTCTAAGTTTTGACCATTATGAATAAAGCTACTATAAACATTCATGTGTAGGTTTTTGTGTGAACATGTTTTCAACTCCTTTGGGTAAATACCCAAGATCATGATTAATGAATTATATTATAAGAGTATAATTAGTATTATAAGAAACTGCCAATCTGTCTTCCAAATTGGCTTTGCCACTTTGCATTCCCATGAATAAAATAAGAGTTCTTGTTGTCCTACCTTCTGACCAGCATTTGGTGTTTTCAATGTTTTGGATTCTGACCATTCTAATAGGTGCATATTGGTATCACTTTCTTTTGAAATCAAGGTAGTTTACTTGTTATTTTTCTGTGAAGTTCAATACTGTAAACTTATGAAGTTTTTACTCAATTAATTATTATACTCAGCCCTATTCAATCTCTTCCTTGTTGCACTGACTGTTTTTCCTAAATATATTTTTATTTGCTCATCTTCTAACTGTATAGATGTAACAAATTTAAAACATAACTAAACTGGTTACATTCTCTTCTTCCAAATTAATTAATGATCCTTTTGTCAATACTAATGACACTTTCCTGACTTTCACAAATATTTTCCTAAATGTCTTTATTTGCCAATAAAAAACACTTTTGTGCTTTTACCTACCCTCTTATGATCAGTAGCACTATACATTGTTTATTTCTAGGGAGACAGATGAAACTTTATGTTAATCATGCGTTCTCTCTCCTTATTTTCAGAAAACATTTGTTAATATAGATATTGAAAAAATTACAAGATTGGTATCCCATTAATAATTTTTATAAATATATAGCATTTTTATAGAGAGTAGATATTTATGCATGCATAATAATGGTTTCTAACATAGTTATTACCTATTTTTACTGTCATAATGGACTAGGCTCTTCTATTAGATTGAATGGACAGTAGGCTCTTCTATTAGATTCAATTGTTTATAACTGACTCATTAAAAACCTAATTTATTTTAGTCCCTTAAATTGCCATGTCCCAATGCATGTCCCTTTCAGTTAGCATAGCATACATCGTTGGGAGAACACTTGCCATTTCACAAAAACAAAGAGGTTTAGACTCGTCTCAGTCTTCTCTGCTCCAAATGCATGACATGTTTCCCAATTATTCTATCCTTTCCTCTTTCACTTCCCAGCCACCTTTGCAGGTGGATAAAGGCCATGTGGTTAGTTTTTGCCAGCATATTGTTACTGGAAGTGGTATGGAAGCCCACGCAGTAACAATTCTAGAAACCATATGCAAATAAGGTGGTATTAAGCAATAGAACATATCCTGTATTCTGACATCGTCAGGGCAAGTAGAGCCCAAACCAACCTTGCATGAAAAACAATGGTGTGTTAACACCTGAGATTTCAGGGTTTATATTCAATTAGGACTGCATTGCTAAAATAGAGAAACTGATGGAGATTATCAGTAAATACATGGGGTAACAGGCACTAAAGCTATAAAGCTATTAAATAAACAGTCACAAAGTTGATTATTATAGATGGTGGATACATAGACCAACTAACAGAAGATTCCTAGTGTTTGCCAAGTACAGAATACAACAAGTGAAATAGAAAGCTATTCAAAGATGCAACACAGACCATTTCCCTGGAATGAAAGAAGAAAATCTGCAAAATGAAAGCAAACCACATTCTGTGAAAAATGTAACAGCAAGACTGAGATGGATCATTACTGACTGTTTAATATGTAGAATTTCAAAGATACAGAAAGAATTATTCAGGCGTACAGGCAGAAAAGCAAAGCCCATTGCAGTCTAGATGGTAATGTAAATTTGCATTTTAAATATTTCTTCTCTCTACAAAGATAACTATAAAAATAGTCATAGTTGTCTTCAGGAACAAGATAAAGATCTTTTGGGCCTTGGAACGGAATATAATCACAGTGGTAAACAGAGACTGAAGCCATGATTGTGCTCCACAACTGGGGATCCTCTAGAATACTGGGGTCTAGAAAGAACCTGAATTTAACAGGGCAGAGATCCAGGCACATGTCAATAAAATTGGATTTGAGATTGTATTCTCCTGCCACAGGAACCCCTGGAGTTCTCTGATCACTGTCCAAGATTGTAATTGCATGTCTTAGGAATCTATTTAGTGGAAGAGAAACAAAAAATGTCATGCAGTATCATAATCTGAGAATGAGAGTTAAGTTGCAAATAAGTTGGTTCTCCTCTGGGGCACCAAAATGTAAGTAACAGCAACAACAAACAGGAACAGTAGAATTAGGTAAGCATAGAGAGAGAAAATGAATAAGTCATTTTTTTTAATTCTACTACATTGGAACAGTAGCACTAAGAAAGAAAGCCCCGAAAAGCATAAATTAAAATAATAGTAAGACAATTCAGGACACTGAATGCAAAGAACAGAACAATATCAAGCTGATTTTAAAGGAAGTGTATTTAATAACCTCAAAATGTAAGCAACACAATATAATTCATAATAAAAAAAGAATCATGCAACTCATATAGGTGGATAGAACTTGTAACTTGGATTTTGAACTAAAGATGCATAATAAGTTGTAAAGATAGAATGGAGAGGTCTTATCCCTTTTTTTATGGAAGGATCTTGTCCCTCATCTGCCTTCTCCCAGTGGTGATATTTTGCAACACCATAGTACAGATCAAAACCGGGAAATTATAACTGGCACAATAAAATTTACTAGGTACAGGCAGGACCTACTCAAATTTCACCAGGTTTTGCATGCACTAACTTTTGTATGTGTGCATGGTGTATCTTTACGTATAATTTTATGACATGTGTATATTTTATAATCATCTCGGTATTCAAGACTAAGAACTCACCACAATGGAGCTCCTTCATGCTATCCCTTACTAGCTATACCCTCTTCACTACCCTCTAAATTTCAACAACTACTAACTACTGATATGTTCTCTATCTCTGTAATTGTATAAGTTAGACACTGTTATGATGGAATCATACAGTACACAATTATTTGATAACATCTTTTTTCTAGATTAAAGCCCTTGAATCTATCTAAATTGTGTGCATAGATATTCCTTTTTATTGATAAATAATATTTAATGGTATGAGTGGGCCACAGAATTTTTACATTTAGGTTCTTTCCAGTTTGCGCTGTTAAAAATAAAGTTGCTATGCTGAGTTTAATTTTGTGTATGGTGTAAGTAAATGGTCAGTTTCATTCTTTTGCTTGTAGCTGTTCAGTTTTCCCAACACCATTTGTTGAGGAGACTGTCTTTTTCCCATTGCATATTATGACTTCTGTTGTTGAAGATTAATTGACCATAAAATTGCATAAAATTTATTTCTGGGCTTTCTATTGATCTATGTGTCTACTTCTATGCCAGTACCATACTGTCTTGATCACTACAGCTTTGCAATATAACTTGAAGTCTGGAATTGTGATGCTTCCAGCTTTTATTTGCTTTTTTTTCAAGGCTTCTTTAGCTATTTGGGGTCCTTTGTGGTTCTGTACAAATTTTAAGATTGTTTGTTCCAGCTCTGTGAAAAATAGTGGTGGTATTTTGATAGGGATTGTATTAAATGTGTAGATGGCTTTGGATAGTATAAACATTTTAACAATATTTGTTCTTCCAACCTATGAGCATTGAATATCTTTCATTTATTTGTGTTATTTATTTTCAATTTATTTCATCACTGTTTTATGGTTTTCAGAGATAAGTCTTTCACATCTTTTGTCAAGTTTATTCCTAGGTATTTTATTATTTTGGGTGCAATTATAAATCAGATTGTTTTTTGATTTATCTTCTGCTGCTTAATTAGTAGTGTATAGAAATGCAATGGATGTCTGTGCTTTACTTTTATAAGTTTTGAAAGTTTTACTTCTTCCTTACCAATTTGGATTTATTTTATTCCTTTCTCTTGTCTGATTGCTGTGCCTAGGACTTCCAGTACTATGTTGAATAAAAATGGTGAGAAAGGACATCCTTGTCTTGTTCTTGACCTTAGAGGGAAAACTCTCAACTTGCACCATTGAATATGATGTTAGTTGTGGATTTTTTATTATGCTAAGGCATGTTCCCTCTAAACATACAGGCAGTAATTTCTCTGACATTGGCTATGACAACATCTTTCTACATATGTCTCCTGAGGCAAGGGAAAGAAAAGCAAACATGAACTATTGGGACTATATCAAAATGAAAAGTTTCTGCACAGTGAAGGAGACAACCTACTGAATGGGAGAAGGTATTTGCAAATGACATATCTGATAAAGGATTAGTATCCAAAATATATAAAGAACTTGTACAGATCAACACCAAAAAATATATAATAATCCAGTTAAAAAATGGACAGAAGACAAGAAAAGACATTTCTTCCAAGAAGACATACCAACGGCCAACAGAAACATGAAAAGATGCTCAACATCGCTTATGATCAGGAAACGTCAAATCAAAGCCACAATGAGATATCATCTCACACCTATCAGAATGACCAAAATAAGAAAACTTAAGCTACATCAGGTGTTAGTGAGGATGTGAAGAAATCAGGAACCCTCTTGAACTGTTGATGGGAATGCAAACTAGTATACACTGTAGAAGACAGTATGGAAGTTCCTCAAAAAATTAAAAATAGAATGACTTTATCATCCAATAATTGCACTACTGGCTATTTCCCAAAACAGTATGAAAATACTAACTCAAAGGGATACATGCACCGTTATGTCTATTGCATCATTTTTGGCAGTAGCCAAATTATGGAAACAACCCAAGTGTCCATCAATAGATCAATGGATAAAGAGGATGTGGTATATACACACAAGATAGAATATTATTCATCAATAAAAAGAACAAAATCTTGCCATTTGGAGCAAAATGAATGGATCTAGAGTATAATGCTAAATGAAATAAGTCAATCAGAGAAAGACAAGTACCATAAGACTTCACTCATATGTGGACTTAAATAAAATGCACAAAGGGGAAAAAAAGAGAGACAAACTGAAAATCAGACAATTATAGAAAACAAAATGATGGCTACCAGAAGAGAGGTGGGTGGGGGGATGGGTGCAGTAGGTGAAGGAGATTAAAATTACACTTATCATGATGAGCACTGATCATATGATTATATAGGGAATTTTTGAATCACTATATTGTACACCTGAAGTGTATATAATGCTGTATATTAATTAAAGTGGAATTTAAAAATGTTTAAAAATATATATAGACACTATGAACATTTGTGTATACGTTTTTCTGTGAACATAAATTTTCATTTCTCTAGGATTAATGTTTAGGACTGTGATTACTGTGTGAGTGTGAATTCATTATTTTAAGAAAGTATGAGACTTATTTCCTGAATTGTTGTACTGTTTGACATTTTGACCAGGAATGTGAGAGACATCTAGTTTCTCCACATCCTTACCAGCATCATGATGCTATAATATTTTTAATTTTTGTCATACTACCATGTATATAGTAATATTATATCATGGTTTTAGTTTGGATTTCCTAATGGTTAGTAATATTGAACACTTTTCATGTTTACTTGCCATCCATATGTCTTTTTTAATGAATCATCTGTTCAAATTATTTGCACATTTCCTAATTAGATTGTTAGCTACTCATTGACAAAAGGGACATAAGTTTGTTGACCATTAGAAATATTTTCCCTGCTTCAAAGATATAGATATTCTTGGGTATTATAATAAAGATTGACTGGGTAAGGTCAAATATTACTCTAAGAGATAAATCTCAAATCTTATTGGCTTCACATATTAGAGTTTATTTTCCAAAAAAAAATTTATTTCTCATTTATATAAAATGAGTTCCTGATTGATGTGTAGCTTTCTTCTAAACTATGATTTAAGGAGCTTGTCTCCAATGATCTTATGATTTTACCAATTTCTGTAGATAGCTTCCAAAGTTTCCATGTTTTTCTCCATTAATCTTGTAGGAAAAGAAAGAACGTGGGTAATGATCTATGGAGATCCTTATGATCTAGGCCTGTAGTTGTCATATACTTGTCTGCACATATCCTACTGTTGAAAACTCAGTCACATGGCCACAAACAGCTACAATGGAGCTTAAAGCCATTGGGTAGCTGTGTGCCCAAGCAGATATTTCATGAAAACAAATTTCTGTTACATCTCCCACTTTACCAATCATCTATCAACATTTCTTCAATGTATAGAACAATTCAACATCTATCACAGATAACACCAAATCCTATCAAACTGAAACTCCCTCACTCCAGGTGTTGGACAGTTCTCTCTATTAAGATGTTATATCAATGAGCTATGAACTCAAAGTCAACCTTTCTCTTCTCTCAGCAAATATACAAAATTAATTCAATGACACAGTAACTACGTTCAAGAAATGAAAGAGAGGGAGGCATATAGTAATCACTGACTTGTAAAAGTAGTAAAATCCTGGAAAGCCAAGATGGAAAGTTTTCTCCCTGCAAATGGGAAAATGTCCTGGGATTAGCCCTAATTAGTTCTCCCTAGAAAATGCTTTCTGGTTTCTTATTCTCAGGTAACCTTGGGCTGTTCTTCTTTGGCCAGTATTCTCATTTACATTGAGTTTAGTGTTGCAGGGAGGCACTCTTTAGACTAATTTAGGAAAAAAAAAAGACACATTTTAAGTCTCAAAGAGTGAAATATTCATTGTATAGGGTTAATTGTTTGATGGGAATATTATTCCTCATAAATTCAGCATGAGCCTTATCTATTTTTTTCTACTTCATTCAATGTGCCAATAAATGTACCCAAAGTTCTTTCTAATATTTATTGCATTCTGTGGAATCTAAAATGCCATCTGTTTTTTAAACACCATTATTTTATGTATCACTAAGGGAAAAATACCCAACCATGCTATCACTTACAATTTTTAAAATATTTCTTGAAAAAGCATAATAACAGGGAATATATGTATGAAATAAATTGGATAAATTATTCCTGATACTCATTTTTAGAATCTGACTTTTCTGGATTGTAACCCCGAGTTTTCCATTTCTTGTTTTTTCATACAATATTAGACTCTGTTCCACCAAAAATGTTGGTGACGTAGTATGTCTTAAGAGTGTTCTTGGAGATTCAAGCCACAGAACCCATCCTCCAACTTTGTATGTGCATGTACAGACATCAATCACCACTGCTATATGACTTGTAATGATTATTAGATGCATTCTGACTCAGAAATAATCTGCATTTTGGTATTGATGAAAATGGAAACCATCGCACATGAAATGTATTTTGTTCCTTACCCGCACATTCTCCTCTACGAACATCAGAGAAGAATTTCTTGTGGTCATCTGAAACAATGGGATCAAGATGGGAAAAGTATCTTCTACATTTTACATGTGCAGCATGGCTAGCAATTTTCTTCCTGAGGAATTTTAAGGAGACTTATTTGTTTCCCCAAGAGTCACTGTTTTTTATTTCTTACTTTTGAGGTCTGGAAATATTTGACTGTACCCATAAGATTGTTTCTGAATTCTCTATTCTTTTCAGTTATCTTTTCAAACTAGTCAGTGATATCCTGGATGTCTCTTTTTCTTGTCATATCTTCCCTATTGCAACAAATAAATCCCAATATTCATACTAATTCTCTTCAACCACTTGCCCCTAAACCACAGGCTCAATAGGAATGTGACCTTTGCTGCTATATAACATGGGTCTCTACATCTGTTCAGCATCTACTATCAGTTTGCACTCAATGACCAGTTAGATGTGTTCCTTATTTTCTTGTCATTTAGGAGCAAGGAACGTATTGCTAACTTAAGCATTAAAATACACTAACTACCTATGAGATAGACTCCCAATTATCAGTGGTTATATGCTGACTTAGAGAATTCAAAATGGATATTCCTGATTGGTGGGCAATTCTCTTCCAAGTGGTGACTCACAGATCATTTGTGCCTTCACCATCTTCACCATCCAAATTGCAAATTCATCATTTTTATTTTTTTAAATGTTTATTTATTTATTTTGAGAAAGAGAAAGAAAGACATGATGGGGTGGGGGGCAGGTGGAAGGCAGAGAAAGAGAGAGAATCTCAAGCAGACTCTGCCCTGTCAGCACAGAGCCCAATGTGTGACTCGATCTCCCAACCGTGAAATCATGACCTGAGCTTATATCAAGAGTTAGTCTCTTAACTGACTGAGCCACATAGGGACCCCAAATTTATCATTTTCAAATTCATTAACCTAATAAAATAGGATAGAGTATTAAGAATCAAATCACATATCAACTATACTTCAATAAAAAACAGAATTACAGAGGCAAACAAAGAATCAAATGAGAAAATTTTTATGACACAGATTTCGAAAAATTACGCATGCCTTTTATTTGCTTTCACTTAAATAGAACTTAGCAGTAAGATCAGCCACAGTTACCTGCAAGGGAGGTTGAAAAATATAATCTAATTATGTGCCCAGGAAAAGGAAAAATGAGTTGGACATATAGTATTTCCTGACCTAAGATTAGTTAAAATAGCATACACAAAAAGAAAAAAAAATTGCAGAAGAATGAAAAAAAAAGTTGTTTTGCTACACGTGGCTCTAGTGTTTTGCTCAGTCTTATTGGAAAGAAATTAGAATTTTTAAATAAAAAGCCATTTGTATTTACAATTACATATATTAATATTTTAAGAATTAAACTCTCAGGTAAAGTCCTAGATTTTGTTAATTTTATGAAATTATTTATATTTATAAAATAGAATAGTATAGTTGTGTTATCATCTGACACCTGTAGGTATGTAATAATTAATATATGCCAGTTAATTTATTATAAAGTGAAAACCTCAACTTTAGCTTTCCAAACTATTTTTCCCTAGAAACAAGATCCTTTTTGAAAAACATAATCTGCTAAAGCTTTCTTTGAGTTAACTCCAGTTCCAGAATAGGCTAACTATAAGAATAGAAAATGTGGAGTATGACTTCCTTGAAATGTCTCTCTCCCAAGTGGCCCCCTCTCAAGTTCCTGAGGACCCACAGACCTTTGCAGTGCAGGGGTAGAGACTATGGTTCCAGAGCGGTTGGGGCCTTGTCTACATGCAGAGAGACAGATGTTTCAGAATGGCAAGCTTGCAGAAACATTACCTTTTTTTTATTCTGGAAATGTTTGGTTTTCTGGAAATGTATAATATTTGTTTTGTATTTTTTGTATAATATTTGTTTGTATTCTGGAAATGTATAATATTTCATTCATACTTCCATTACTTTATCTTGTATCTTTCTTTTTAAAGTGTTTTTAAATTATTTTTAGTGTTTATTTATTTTTGAGAAAGAGAGAGAGCATGAGAGGGGGAGGGGCAGAAGGTGAGGGAGACACAGAATCTGAAGCAGACTCCAGAATCTGAGCTGTCAGTCCAGAGGCCACATGGAGCTGAAACCCAGGAGCCCTGAGACCCTGACCTGAGCTAAAGTGGATACTCAACCAGCTGAGCCACCCATGTGCCCATATCTCATATCTTTCAAATGCTAACCAGTTTGACAGTTTTTTTTGCAAGAATTTTAAATTTATATTTAATAAAATACATATAACCAAACACACCCACATATAAAATTTTACTGTACAAATTTTACATTATTTAACCATATAGATTCAAATATATATGTTCCTTCTACAAGTGGTATTTATTCATTACCTTAATTATTGTTGTTTGTCCTTATAAATTTCTTTTATGAATGATTGTTAACAATTATCCAGAAAAGTATAATACAATTTCTCACAACAATTTGAACTAAAGAAACTTTTGTGTAGGTAAGTATGATTTTGCTAATCCAGAGAATTACTATAAATTTAGAAATTAGAAACAAGAGAAAAATGCAGATTTTCTTTGTAAACATTTAGTTTTGACCAATGTATAGCATTTGCTAACTCTACTTAAAATAATCATTATGTCATTGTGGCAAAGCCAATATATTTCTAGGATTATGGAATATAATACTGGCTATAATAAATAAATACCCTAATTATTTTGTCAAAAGACATTAATATCCCTTATTCATGACTGTTAGAATTCTAAAACAATTTTGATGCTAATGTATTTAAGACTTTCTTTTTGCATAATTAGCATGATTTTTTTTTCAAAGAAGTTAAATTAGGATGTGGTTCAACTTATAATAATTTGGCATAGATATGTTCTTGGCAGGAAAAAGATAAGAGTGGGTTATAGAACAAAATGATATTAAAATAAAGCTAAAAATAACTTATTGCAAAGCAAACATATTTCTTTTACTGCCAGGAATATTTTTGCCCTCCCACCCTCATCCCCTAACCCCTTCTGCACAAACTTCTAGCAGTTTCTTTGACAAGAACATTGAAACTTATTTAATACATTTTTTTTTCAGCAATAGAACTAAATAGTCAGAAGAAGGTAATTACTTAGAAGATTAATTTTGGGAACAAGGAAGAAACTTAATAACTTATTGTAATGGTCAACCATGAGGGCTTAAATAAGTACACTTGACAATTCTCTTTAAAAGAAGTGATGAGAGTTGAAATTTTTATTTGTCCCTCATTCTGCTCACTGTTAAGAGTCATGGGTTTAATGTAAGTGGTTCTAGAGTGCATGGCTTTTTTCATTTCTGCATTAATCAAGACACCTTAGTCAGGGAGGCAAGAAAACATAACAGACATGAGGACAAGTACAAGATTCCAACTGTCTGAATTCTCATTAAAATCCTAGAATAACCTCAATATTTTAAGCTTTTTAATCCAAAAAGAAAATGTGTATTTTAATAGGGTTGTCATGAACGTCAAATAAAATAATACATAGAGAACTTAAAACAGCCAAATGACAGCTAATAAATGGAAACTACAATAAGCAAACACAACAAATAAAACCGTGTCCCTATGCCTGAGAAAAGGACTTTTGCAATTCATTTATATGCAATGGACTGTGAACCATTTAGAATTTCATGAGTCCAGAAACATATCTTTAATTATAGAACTATAAATTCACACTGATGCATAGGAATACTTCTTAGAACTATACTAATGCTTATAAAAAAATAAAAACTAGATTTAGACAAAATTACATCATGAATATATTTGTATCTGTCTTGTGTGTAGTTTTCTAAGTTTGAATAATAATGGGAAAAATCTTAAAATACAGCTATTGATTTAAGATTTTTATATCTATTATTGTAAAATTATAAAATATTTAGCAACAAGAAACCTAGCAATGTAGTACAGTCTCATCTAAATTCTAATTTATAAAAATTTTAGGCATGTATATCATTAACTATTATGATGATTATGAAGGTTGTAACTATAATCACAATTATTATCATAACAATTTAAAAGATTATCAAAGACCAAGTACTTTTGCTAATATACATGTTATATATTATAGATAGAATGCTAATTGATATATATATGTATATATATATATATACATATATATAATTATTTAATTTAATACTCAGACCTATATAATTTCACTATTGCTATTGGCACTTTATACATGGAGATAAAGAAGTATCTTCACCAAAGCCTCATAGTATTATTGACAAATTTAGGATACAAATTTGCACCTATTGGAATCCAAGCCTGGTGTTTATGAGAGCATGATTATTCACTTGAATTAATCAAATTAAAAAGTGCAAGTTCAGATACTTTCTTATTCTCATACTTTAAAAAGAAGCTTATGCAGGAAAGAATATCCAATTCAAAAAAGAGTCTTTTCAACAGATAGTGTTGGGAAAACTGGACGGCAACATACAGAAAGATGAATGTAGACAACTGTCTTACACTATACACAAAAATAAATTAAAAATGGATGAAAGATCTCAATGAGACAGGAAGTGATCAAAATCCTAGAGAACACAGATAGTAACCTCTTTCACCTTGGCCTGAACAACTTCTTACAAGACATATTGCCAAAGATAAGGGAAACAAAACCAAACATGAATTATTGGGGCCTCATCAAGATAAAAAGCTTCTGCCCAGCAAAGAAAACAATCAATAAGACTAAAAGGCACCCTACAGAATGGGAGAAGGTATTTGCAAACAATGTGTCTGATAAGGGGTTAGTATTCAAAATCTGTAAAGAACTTATCAAACCCAACACCCAAACAATAAGCAGCCTGTTAAGAAATGGGCAGAAAACATGAACAGGCACTTTTCCAAAGAAGACATCCAGAAGGCTAACAGACACATGAAGAGATGCTCCACATCACTCATCATCAGGGAAATACAAATCAAAACCACCATGAGATATTACCTCACACCTGTCAGAAAGGCTAAAATTAACAACAAAAGAAATAATAGGTGTTGGAGAGGATGCAGAGAATAGGGAACCCTATTGTACTATTGGTGGTAATGCAAACTGGTACAGCCACTCTGGAGAACATCATGGAGTTTCCTCAGGAAACTAAAAACAGAACTACCCTACGACCCAGAAATTACACTATTACATACTCACCCAAAGGATACAAAAAGGCAGATTCAAAGGGACACATTGACCCCAATGTTTATAGCAGCATTATCATCAATAGCCAAACTATGGGGAGAGCCCAAATTTCCATTGACTGATGAATGGATAAATAAGATGTAGTATATATACAATAGAATGTTACTCAGTCATCAAAAAGAATGCAATCTTACCATTTGCAATGATGTAGATGGAAGTAGAATTTATTATGCTAAGCAAAATAAGTCAATAAGAGAGAGACAAATATCATATGATTTCACTCACTTGTGAAATTTAAGTAACAAAGCAGATGAACATATGAGAAGAGGAGGAGAGAAGAGCGGGAAACAAACCACGAGACTCTTAATGGTAAAGAACAAACTATGGGTTGACAGAGGGAGGTCATTGGGAGATGGGCTAGATGGGTGATGGGTACTAAGAAGGGCACTTGTTGAGATGAGCACTGGGTGTTGTATGTAAGTGATGAATCACTGAATTATACTCCTGAAATCAGTATTGCACTGTATGTTAACTAACTAAAATTTAAGTTCGAAAAGGAAAAAAAGAAGCTTATGTAAATGCACCAATAACTAACAGGTTGTATATGCATAGCAGATATGTTGTTATAACATACAATACAATTACAACTAAAAGCAATTTGAGTCATTTGGAATAAAGGAAAAAAGATTCCTGTCACAATCTAGTTCTTCTACCTTTGTTGTTGTTGTTGTTGTTTTAATGTTTATTTATTTTTGAGAGGAGGGGGAGGGGCAGAGACACAGAATCTGAAGCAGGCTCCAGGCTCTGAGCTGTCAGCACAGACCCCAACGTGGGGCTCAAATTCATGAACAGTGAGATCATGACCTGGGCCGAAGCCAGATGCTTAAGTGACTGAGCCACCCAGGCTCCCTAGCTCTTCTACCATTGAAACTGACCTGCAAGAATAGAGTGGTCAACCTGCCATCTAGAATTCACACTTCTTTTTCACTGTTTAACTTGCTACACATCTAAATTTTTCTCACAATAGTCATACCCAACTTTATTTTATAACACTCAGTTATTATTTTCTGAGTACCAAATTTAATGGATATATTATGATAATTATCTTAATAGGCTTTTTGTACAATTTGACACTGGAGATTACCTTTAGTTCTGGAAACTTTCTTCTCCCAAACAACTTACATAATACCTCTTACTTTGTTATTTATTTATTTATTTGTTTATTTATTTATTTATTTATTTATTTATTTATTTATATGTTAAAGAGAGAAATAGGGAGAGAGAGAGAGAGAGAGAGAGAGAGAGAGAGAGAATCTTAAGCAGAATCTCCACACTGGGCATGAAGCCTGACATAGGGCTCAATCCCATGGCCCTGGGATCATGACCTGTGCTGAAATCAAGAGTCAGACACTCAACCGACTGAGCACCCAGGTGTCCCTCTTACTTCATTTAGCATATAAGTTAAACTTCTGTCGTATAAAATGGAACAAACAAACAAAACCAAAAGCAACAACAAAAAAGAAAATAGTGGATTTTGATTTCTCTTCCTCATGCAAATCCAGAGGCTCTCAGATGTTCCAGTATGAACAAATAGCTCTGCTCAATTAGAAGCAGATAAATCTTCTTGTTTATTGTCTCTCTCTCTAGCTGTAGTATTTATCCAAATTGCCAAATCTGGATGACCACCCCTATATTCATGTGACATCCTGTGGGATGGTGAAAAGACTGGAGGGAAGAAGGTCTCCTTGCAATAACATAATCTATTTCTCTACTATTGACCAAAATGTAGTCATGTTGCCACATTTTTTAAGGAAGTCTGGAAAATATAGTGTCCACAAAGGTGGTCATGGAAGCACCTAAAACTCACAATTATAAAAATCAGATGAAGAAGGGTCAATGGTTACTGGGAGAAAATTAGAAGTCTCTGCAACATTATGTTTTCTATATTTTATAGTTAGAATTTTATCATTTGAACTACTTTTGGCATCTGTTTTTTATACTCACTAACAAAATAAGACTTTGTTTCTATTCTTAACCCTCAAGACTTGCTCAACTTTCAGCCCTACTCCATGCTCAGTGGTTGAAGGGATAAGGATTACATTTCCATCTCCTTTATTACTTGGTTTCTTTAAAACTACACCAAGTATCTCTCTCTCTCTCTCTCTCTCTTTATCTCTCTGTCTCTCTCCAAGAGAGAACCTAAAGAACACAGCTTTCTGGGCCTGCAGCTTCCCCTCAATGAGAGAGAGAGAGAGAAAGAGAGAGAGAGAGAGAGAGAGAGAGAGAGAGAGAGAGACTATGATTCTGTCTCTACTGTTTCTTTCTGAGATTTGGTTTACCTGGACAGCTATGACAGAGATCTAGCATCAGTTCCTAGCTTTGTGAGTAGTGAGAATTAAGACAGCAGGTATACATTGTATACATATGGGTTGTTGCTCAGCTATTCTGACTATGCCTATATTCGATAGCAATTCCTGAGTCATGGCAAATGCAAATTACTGATAGAGACATGTTTGCAGGCTCCTCCCTGATTGTCAATGAAAAACAGAATTGGTATTTTACAATATTGGCATGGAGACATATTTCTGAAACCCAGATTTTCTGAGGAGCTTCATAATATCAGCATGATCAAGGAAAAATGCAGTAGGTGTTTGCATGAATCTCATGCAAGTAGGATGTGAAAATGTTCTAATTTTTCTAATATGTTTTGGGTTTTATCATTAGTAAAAGGATACTAACAAAGGGGTTGACAGAAGTCAGGAAAACATGAAATAAAAAATAAAAGTATTACAAATACCAGATACATCAGATTTCATAACAAGTTGAATAAATTAGAGCTATCAAATTGATATAGATAGAATTTACCTATATTCTTTTCATTACATGTTATCTGTTGTCTAGCTATATAATGAATACATATAACATCAATATTCCTCTGTAATTTTACACGAAGCATATTTTTAGTATAATATTGACTTACTATTCCATTCTTTGGTTGCAAGATATTCATTAAACTGAGATATAGGGGAAATGAACATTATTCAAGATGGTTTCAATGACTAATTATTGTCCCATTTAGAAAAGGGGGAGGCATTTGTTACAGGAATTATGGTTACATTATCTTAGGTAGAAGAATACAGCTATTGTTTTATTACAGAAAGAAATTATGTGTTTGGGAGCTCTGAGTGGCCAATGGTTTTGGAAGACTATGGCAATGAAGATTATGTTATCCAACTCTCTCCAAAACTCCTATAGTATCCTTTAATGTAAATTTATTTAGAAGGCTACATACAATATTTTCCACAGTGTCTCAAAACTTCATGTAACATTACTTCTTCCAAGCATATATTTATGCTTGAGATTTGAAAGGTTAAAATGAACATCAGGTAATGGAGGCTGCATTTTATTTGCCTTTTCCACTGGAATGAAGGTGCTGGTGATATTTGTGTTTGTTAGTATGAAACTTTGATGCAGGTTGGATAGATCAGATCCTATTTTGAAAGGGTTTTTTTGAGTGTTAGGGTGCAGGCATTCTTTTTGCTGCTATGGATCATATCAAGGATCTGGGTGCCCACTGTTGTGGTTGTAGATTCCTGGTCATGGCAGATGCAGGAGATCCCGTGGTGCACTAGGTGGGTGTTTGCTTGTTTGTCTGGAGAATTCTGAAAACTAAATTTGGAATCTGTCCCTTATGGCATTATAATAATTGCCTCTTTATCAACATCTAATTGACTTAAATTGGTTCTTTAAGAACTAACTAGTATGAGATACTTAGGCTTTCAAATGGCCCCAGTGATTTCTACCTCCAAGTAGTCCCACTATAGTGTAATCTTCTCCCCTTGAATGTTCATGGAGCTGTGACTTACTTCTAACCTGTAGAGTGCAGCAAAGGTCATGGGCATCACTTTCATGTTTGTGTTACAAATATTTTTGACTTCTGTGTTTCCTGCACACTCATATTGGTTCTGTCCCTCATTGGCTCTGATGAAACACAATGTTAGATTGTGAATTACCAAATGTAGCTCCATGTGGTATCAAGGAACTAAGGGCAACCTCCAGCCAACAACCAGGAAAAACAGAGGTCCTCAGTCCAACAACCAACAACAACAACAACAAAAAACACCAAATTCCAGTAAGCACATCAACTTGGAAGTGGATTTTTTTCCCCAATAGACATTCTAGGTAAAACCATGGGACCAACCAACACCTTGATTGCAACATTTTAAAAAATAATGAAGGCAAATACTCATAAAAATCATATTGTACTCCTTTCACACAAAAATTATGAGATAACAAATGTATATTGTTATAAGCTGTTGGTTTGTGGTAATTTGTTACACAGCAATAGATAAGCAATACATATGATCTCTGGTTTTCTGTATATAAATTAATCAGTAATATACATTATTCTATCACATTCCTTTAAATTGTAATTCTGAAATTTAGTTATTCACCTCAACTTCTTCCCTAGTGCCTATCATATAGCTGTTGCTTATGAACAACTCCTCATAATCTGCCCTTAAATGTAACCTCCCATTTTATTCTTTATCTTGATGTACAACCTAACACCCATGCAGATACACACACACACACACACACACACACACACACATCCTTTGTTCTACCATTTTTAATTTGTTATTACTAATTCTTCAAGTTGCAACCTGAAAAATACTCTAGTCTTCTTTATAATATTCTAAGAAACATTTGTTTTATACATCAGATAAGGCATCAAGCAAACATCACGTAGATATCTTTAAACTTTGAGGGATGCCTGGGTGGCTCAGTTGGTTAAGCAACTGACTCTTGGTTTCAGCTCAGGTCATGATCTCACCATTCGTGGGTTCAAGCGCCACATTGGGCTCTGAACTGACAATATGCAGCTTGTTTGGGATTCTCTCTCTCCCTCTCTCTCTCTCTCTCTCTCTCTCTCTCCTCTCTGCCCCTCCTCTGCTTGAGCTCTCTCTCAAAATAAACAAATAAATAAATAATCTTAAAAAAATAAGTAAATAAACTTTGAGATATGTTTCCTAATACTAGAGTACTATCAACAAGAATGTACATGAAGACCAGATGTTTGAAAGAGGCCTGTGGCTTAAGTTTTTTCACCTATGCGATATTAGTAAATAATAATAAATGTCAGAAAGAGTTAATAATTTGCCAGATATCACAGAATTATTTAAACAAGTATTTTTAAAATATAAGCAACATATCCATCAAAACGTATTGTTTGATTAAAAAACACAAATATTCATATTGAAAAATAATGGATTATGGCAGGACAAAGTGTTTCAGTTACAGAATCACTTAAGAAGGAACTCAGATCTGGATTATGAGTTATTGCACCTTGCTTCTTAAAAAACAAATGCTTGATGATCCCAACCTGATGTGAAACTTTCTCTTTGATCGACATGTTTTTGGATAATGTTCATTAAGTTCTGATATTTTTAGTCTTAGCTTGTTAAGTAGCACATTGAACATGTGCTTGGATATGTTGTCAGAAAAACTGATTTTATCTGATCTGCAAGATGGTTTTCGTGTTAATTTTCATTCTGAAACTAAGGAATTAATTTATTTGAATATGTTTTGATTACTTTTTGACAACTGAAAATGCTTATTTTGAGTTCTTTTGGGATATTCATGAGGATGTTTGGTTTTACAGCAGAATAATTAAAACTTTTTTTCTAAATAGCTGTCAGTCAGCATTAGCTTTTATATATTGATTTAATGTCAACAGTTTCAGAATAATGCAGTGGAATCCATGCTTATATTACCTTATTCATAAATGGTATTCCTTCAATTTCCCCTATCAAACTCACAAACTTATTACAATCTGAATCCATTTTTATTTCATTCCCTTTCCCTGGGTCTTGTTCATACAGATCACCATTTAACTACCAATATGCTTCTGAATATGTGCTAGTTGCTAAACATAAATATATCCATAATGCTACATATCAAAATTTACACAACGTTTTTCATAAATATCTAGGTTTAAACAAAATAAAGTCTATTAATAGTAAACAAAATACAGAGCCTTGAAATATAAATATGCAGAAGGACAACAGAAGGAACCAAATAATATGTCTAAGAATAGAAATCATTGAAATGGAAACGAGATTTCAGACAATACCATATACTGGTTTGCCTATCACCCTTTCTCTCTAAACAACATACCAATAAATAAATAGAAAATAAAAATAACACAAAGAACTGAAGGAAAACTGTTACAGAACTGATAAAAGAGAAAAAAAAGTCAGCAATAGCATTAGGAATGAAAATAGAGACATAATTGCAGGACAATAGAATTTATAAAGTAAGTAGAAACTATTATGTTCAAATATATGACAGTAAAAAGTTGATACTAGTTAATTCTTAGAAAAATGTAACCTAAATGGATTCAAGATTATGAAGAACATTATAAGACACTTAGGAAAGGAAGAGCTCTGGGCAATCTCACTCATGAACAAAGATATACAAATGCAAACAAAGTAGCAAACAGCATTTGCTCTTTCAAATAAAATTAAAATCAACCCGATTCAGTTTTATTTGTTCAATTATTGTTTCTTTCAATAATACTGTATAAGTCTCATAAAAATGTGATTTTTAAAATAGTTTGCACAAACTGTAGATTTGTGTTCAATTGTCAAAAGATTACTTTCACTACTTTTTTTATGTTACTATTGTTAAATTAGAACAGAAAGAAACATAAGTCTGAATACAGATTGTATGTTTTTTGGTTAGGTGACTCTACCCAAAGTCGGGGGAGGAAAAAAGGGAAGCATACCAAGTTAACTAAAGGAAACAAACATTTTCTAAGCAATTGGAAGGAGGAAGCTACTGTAGAAACCTAGAGATCATAATTCAGTATTTAAACTTTGGTGGTGGGGGGGGATAGAGTAGAGGATGCAAATACAAGATACATAACAGATGAGCTTCTACATGAGCCACAGTTCTCCACCTCCACTCCCCACACCTCCCAAAGAGAGACACTCAGAGGAGTAGTGATAGAGTGTAGCAAATAAATCCAAATTGTGCTCAATGTTGATAAATCACCTGGCAAAAATTTTTTAAAATGTCTTTAGTTCTTCAATAAGATATTAGATAGATAAAGATCTGCCTAGTTGGATAGATTAATAGATTGGTAGATAAGTGTTAGGATGAGAATTCAGGTTGCATTGCCAGAGGGGGCAAAACCAGAAAGGCTAAATTTCTTGAAAAACTGTCTTATCCAAATTTGTTTTGCTTTTATTTTTTTACACTTATTTATTTTTGAGAAACAGAGAGAGACAGCATGAGCAGGGGAGGGGCAGAGAAAGAGAGGGAGACACAAAATCAGAAGCAGTTTCCAGGCTCCGAGCTGTCAGCAAGAACCTGATGTGGGACTTGAACCCACGAACCGTGAGATCATGACCTGAGCTGAAGTCAGACGCTTAACCGACTAAGCCACCCCAGTGCCCCTGTTTTGCTTTGTTTTCTACTGAGTGTGCTATACATTAAACTTTAAAACATCATTACCCCTTGACTCTTGGAACCGTTGACTTAACATGAATGAATTTTGGTTGACCCTTCCCAGGAACATGCTTGTCTAGGTGAGAATCATGATGTTCCAGAAGGAATGGGCTTTTGTAGACAAAAAGTAAGAGTCAAGGGTGCCTGGGTGGCTCAGTTAGTTAAGCATCTGACTTCGGATTACAGCTCAGGTCATGATCTCACTGTTTGAGCTCAGCTCAGTTCACGATCTCATTGTTTGAGAATCCGAGCACCAACTGGAGGAGCTCTGTGATGATGGCAGAGCCTGCTTGGAATTCTTTCTCTCTGTCTCTACCTCATTTGCATGCTGTCTCCATCTCAAAATAAATAAATAAACTTAAAAATAAAGGGGTCAGTATGGACTAGAGGATGAACAATGTAGCTGGGGAAGTTATCATTTGGGCTCCTTTTGTCACTGAAAAGCTGGTGCAAACAGAATGTCTGTATCAGAGCATTAAAATGGGATCCATTAGAGAAAGTGTCTTCCTGTTGGAGGAGTTAACCCCCCCTTTGCCTGATTATTCATTATTTTAGAGGCAATTAATAGATTTCACTACAACTACAGCTAGTTTAAGATTAATGGCATATATTTTATCATGTTATATGCTATCCATATAAAAGCTGACTTTAAGAAAGAAATATAACTCATGCATTTCCCCTCACTAAAATTGTGTCAAACTTAGAATTAATCATTACTAACATAAAGGAAAGCCCCCTTCCTCCATATTGTGTGACACAGAACCCCATCCATCACCCTGTGCTGTCTAGCACTGCTAATGTCCTAAATCTGCAATGTTTTACTCAATGTATTCACTCTTTAAGAATAGACATCAGGCAACATCCACAGATGTTTGATTTCTGAAAGCCAAGCATTTTATTGAACCAAGATAAACTTGACTAACTCTACTTTTCTTTAAAACATTCCCAGAAGTCTCCTCTATCCATGTATATTAGTCTCCATAGCACCATTTTTCCACGGATGTCTAAATCTTAGGATGTTAACAATTTAGTTTCAAGATAAAAATTTTTCTGCAGTGTATCCAGGAAGGCCTACATGTTGAAAGAAAAAGGAAAAGACAAAACTTGTATATGAAACATAAGTGAGAATATCAGTAAGAGTGATTTTAGTTTTTGTGGCAAAACAAAGCACACAGCTATCCAATCCCTAATTCTGCATTGGCAACATGGTCCATAATCAATTTCATTCTTCTTACTGCCTCTGCTTTGGTCCTCTGGTCTAGTAATGACGAAATGCAATAACTTCTTCATTCCACCAAGGGGCCATTTATTCCTTAACTGCATCTGTCCTGTAACCCAAAATGGTCCCCTCCTGATTAAAAGTGGCTCTGTAAACAGATAATTTCCTTTAAAGGAGAAACTTGGGTACCTGACATAAGTTGCCAATTATTTCTTTCATTTCTTAAATGTGAATGAGATTTTCTAGGTTTATAACCTTTCTAGTGATGTTTTTTTAAAGGCGAAGTTCCAGCACTTACCTGAGTTATCACAGTTTGCATACATTCTCATGATTTGGTAGTTCTAAGGAAGTCTATGCTCATCTCCAATTACTAAAAAAATAGATCGGTGATTTATTTTTATCTAGGAGACACATATTATTCTATTGATGTTTAAAGCAAAATGTACTTTTTTTCACAGGTACTGAAAATTATCTGACTGTTTATTAGATGGGATTGTGTAGAGAGGAAGAAGGCAGAGGAGCAGTAAAGGAAGAACCACAGCTAAATCCAGAAATAATAATTCTACTTTTAAAAACTGCACTTGTAAAAAAAAAAACTGCACTTGTAAACAGATGAGCAATATTTCATATTACATTACATAGATGCAATGTAATGCACTTAGTTGATAAGTAATAGTCAATTAAGTGTTGCATATATATTTAGAAAATCATAAAATGTAAGAATAGGACACACCTTGTTTGTCTTATGACTCTGAACTTACTGACATGAAAATATGCCTTCGCTATTTTTAAAGCTTATGTATGTTCATGTGCATATTGAAATAGTAACAATGAATTCCTGGGGTTTTTATAAATATTATATAGAATAATGTATTTTAAAGCATTTACTTAATAACTATATGGGCATACTAAGATCCATGGGTCTCCTTTGCCTCCTAATAATTTTATGCCCCTGAGAATTAATGTTCTTTAAATATTTCCTCAATATTTAGAAAGTAAGGAGAAGACTGTATAGAAGAAATACAGTAAAAGCAAGATCCCTGGTGGCATCATTCAGCTTTCCCAAGTAGCAAGAGCTATTGAGTTCAAGCTTTCATGCACTACCCACCTCGGAAAACGTCTGAGGTTAACATACCTTCCCTCCTATTAATATAGTTTAATGTGCATCTATTGTTACTTGATTATATTGCTTAGCATATCATCTTTCATCTCTAATCTGAGAGCTCATAAAATTATTTCCTCCACCTATGCACGGCATACTTCCTGAGAAAGGTTTTGAGAAAATTAAGTTTTCTCCAACAAGTTACAGGTTCACTGATATTTAATATCCAGTGATATTTTAGAAAACATCTACGTTGTAGATTCTTTCCCTATTAAAATGCCCAGCTCACCCATATCTAAATCCAAATCAGAGTGCCTGATAAATAGAAATTGCTCATAAATATTCAAACAATTTCTACCTTTGTCCCCTTCCTTTCTCTTTCTACTTTTTGTTTCTAACCCCATTTCTCCATTTCCTCCTTCCAGAGGAAATCATATGTGCACAGTGGAAGATGCATCTGTTGTATTCAGGGAAGCATGAATGGAAACAGTTTAACTGAAGTGGATGTTTTTTAGGAAAAAAATAGGTAGTAACTAAAACTATAATGTCAGCAAAGGCCATTTAGTGGGAAAAAATTAAGGCCAGCTTGATGAGTTTAGACCTTATCCTCCAAGATACAGGAGATCCTGAGTGTCTGAGGCTGAATGTCAGAGGATGTTAGAATGGAATCCTATGGTATTTCAGAAAAATGACTTCAAATGGAAGAGCGGTCAATGAAAACCAGTGTAAGCAATTAGGAGACATTAGCTTGTTTTCATTGTCATGAAAAAAAAATCCCAAGATGTCAGCATACAATTACAACTTTATAGTAGAGGAAAGTAAAAAGTTAAGAGTCCTGGATGGTGGCAAAGCCAATGGAAAGCAAAAGATGAGTGCAAAAGAGTTTTCAGGGAAGAGTATGCTTATAACGGACTACTCTTGGGAGCAAAGTAAGAATCAAAGAGAAATTTAAGATTTTTAACCAATATTCTCCGTAGGATTACTGTATCATTACTTAAAAACAAGAATCTACACACAAGCTCGTTTAGGGCATAACATGATGAGTACTGTTTCCAATGTTAGAAAATTAATGTCAAATACAAAAAGGCTTAAAATGATATAATGATTCTAAATAAGAATAGATCAGAATATTAAAATAAACAGCAACTAAATAAAGACATGGTATAGACAATGAGGGATAATAGAGATTCAGGAAGAAAATTTGTATAAGCTGCAATCAAAGTAGGGTATTATTACTGAATATTAAAATAAGAACATTTGAGGTATGAAGGCATTAAAACCTCACATAATACATGAAAGCAGAAAATAATTGCCTCCATATAAACATTTATTTCAAAAACTGTAATATCACTTTTTCATATATTATGTGGATGGTTATTGGGTACATGATGCATTACTAGAAGTTATATGAACTATTTATACTGTTCATTACCTCATTGTGTAGAAGCAGTGAGCTTTTATTTCCCTATTGGATATAAATGAAGAGATGCATCCATCCAAATATAGCGGAACTAGAATGCAGTGTTTCCCTGGCGAACCAAGTTTTATAATACATATTCAGTCTGAAACTGTGCAGACCTTTTTCTATGCTCACACAAGTGTACATCTTTTAGCTTACCAGACTCTGCTAAAACAGAGCTCTATGAAATAATTTAGAAGTGTGGTCTGCTGAACACTTTTATTAATTAAAATATTACATAGAACTACTATTGAATAAGAGTTTTTTGATCTGTAATGATTTATATCATGAAATTTATTTTCTTTTCATAATGGTAACAAACAATTACATGTGAAGATGTCATTTTGAAGATCACAGTAAAATGTGCATTTGTCAAAATGGAAAATGCTAGAAATAGTGTTATTTTAGAGTACAACTGATCCTTTATATCTATGCTTGAAATTATGTCCATTGAACTAATAAGAATTACATGGTTTTGTCAGCTAATGGCGTTATATATGCCATTGTTTCATTGTATCATAAAACTATGCCCCTAATTTTTTATTCTGTTTAAAACCACATTATTCTGTATACAAGCCAGCAGTCTACTCTGTTGACCAAACTTGACTCAGTTAATATTTATTTAGTTAGTGACAAATACATTAGAAAACATTGCAGGCAGTCAAAGCAGAAAACACACACACACACACACACACACACACACACACACACCCCCAGAACATCAGTATGTAAAGTGTAGGCAATATAATTCAAGGCATTGGTTGAACCATAAAGAAAATGCTGAGATGCCACACAAGGGAAGGTAATACAACTCAGAAATGAGCAACTACTGTAAGCTTCCACCCCTATAAGCTGCAAAGGCACATAGAGGTATGGGGAGACTGGAGCCCAGAGGCCTTACTACCAGAACAGCTAGAATTAGGTGAGTTTGTCTGGCTGGAATGGGTTTGAAGGGATCACAGCCTCTGCTATGGAAATGCCTCCTGAGACAGAGTGGGAAGGGGAAGAAATGGCTTGACTGCTCTGGTTCTCCTACCTGCCAATGTCTGGCCAGTGCTTGCCAGAGGCAGAATCCAGCGAAAAGCAAGGTTGATGGTGACGTGGAACACTAGGAAAGAAAACCTCTAAAGGAGAAGCTCCTGAGACATTTAGAAGAGCAGAAGATGGGCAAAGGGTGGATATGAGGGCAAAGAGACCCTCAGAGGAAGAACAAATACAGAGAAATCTACTCATTTGAGTTCCAAGAAATACACTACGTACATCTATTAAACATTGTAAAAGTAAAGAGACCTGAAATTTTGACCAGCAACTCAAAATCCCAACCGTAGCTAAGGAACAGGATTGCAGAAGAATGACTAAAAAATGTACATTATAGTAACATGAAATAAATCCTACTCTTGGGATGATACATATTGACTGAAGTATTTGGGTAATAGAAAAAATGTGCTATGATAAAAATAATAAAGTATCGCTTATCCTTCTTGTTATACAAAGAGTATTTAGTCTATTTCCTTTCATTTCTTTTCTTTTTTTTAAGTTCATTTATTTGTGTTGAGAGAGACAGAGACAGTGTGAGTGGGGGAAGGGCAGAGAGAGAGGAGACAGAGAATCCCAAGCAGGTTTCCTGCTGCCAGTGCAGGGCCTGATGTGGGGTTAGATCTCACAAAACTGTGAGATCATGACCTAAGTAGGACACTCAACCAACTGAGGCACCCAGGAACCCCTATTTAATCTCATTCTAACTAAACTTTTCAAAAATCCTGAAATAGGGGAAAGACTGCTTTTCCTAGACTGGAGACTTCAGAACAGAATTTGTGTGCTGGTTGTGTCATTTGCTACCTCTAGCTTTTGGCAAATAGTGACTTCTGTGAGCTTCATTTATTTACTGTAAGAGTTACTGCTCACTACATTTGCACAAGTGTTGAGAGTCTGAACGAGAGATGGTCCTCACTTTAGACGACCATACTTCGTAGAACATACGAAGTATGTTCAATTATAAAATAATTTTTAATATTTTTATTTTCGTCAAAATTTGGGTATAAAATTTGGATCTTTATTAGAATTTCAACAGATGGCACAAAAACAGACACATAGACCAATGGAATAGAATAGAAACCCCAGAACTAGACCCACAACGTATGGCCAACGCATCTTTGACAAAGCAGGAAAGAACATCCAATGGAAAAAAGACAGCCTCTTTAACAAATGGTGCTGGGAGAACTGGACAGCAACATGCAGAAGGTTGAAACTAGACCACTTTCTCACACCATTCACAAAAATAAACTCAAAATGGATAAAGGACCTAAATGTGAGACAGGAAACCATCAAAACCTTAGAGGAGAAAGCAGGAAAAGACCTCTCTGACCTCAGCCGTAGCAATCTCTTACTTGACACATCCCCAAAGGCAAGGGAATTAAAAGCAAAAGTGAATTACTGGGACCTTATGAAGATAAAAAGCTTCTGCACAGCAAAGGAAACAACCAACAAAACTAAAAGGCAACCAACGGAATGGGAAAAGATATTCACAAATGATATCGGACAAAGGGCTAGTATCCAAAATCTATAAAGAGCTCACCAAACTCCACACCCGAAAAACAAATAACCCAGTGAAGAAATGGGCAGAAAACATGCATAGACACTTCTCTAAAGAAGACATCCGGATTGCCAACAGGCACATGAAAAGATGTTCAGCGTCGCTCCTTATCAGGGAAATACAAATCAAAACCACACTCAGGTATCACCTCACGCCAGTCAGAGTGGCCAAAATGAACAAATCAGGAGACTATAGATGCTGGAGAGGATGTGGAGAAACGGGAACCCTCTTGCACTGTTGGTGGGAATGCAAATTGGTGCAGCCACTCTGGAAAGCAGTGTGGAGGTTCCTCAGAAAATTAAAAATAGACCTACCCTATGACCCAGCAATAGCACTGCTAGGAATTTATCAAAGGGATACAGGAGTACTGATGCATAGGGCCACTTGTACCCCAATGTTCATAGCAGCACTCTCAACAATAGCCAAATTATGGAAAGAGCCTAAATGTCCATCAACTGATGAATGGATAAAGAAATTGTGGTTTATATACACAATGGAATATTACGTGGCAATGAGAAAAAATGAAATATGGCCTTTTGTAGCAACGTGGATGGAATTGGAGAGTGTGATGCTAAGTGAAATAAGCCATACAGAGAAAGACAGATACCATATGGTTTCACTCTTATGTGGATCCTGAGAAACTTAACAGGAACCCATGGGGAAGGGGAAGGAAAAAAAAAAAGAGGTTAGAATGGGAGAGAGCCAAAGCATAAGAGACTGTTAAAAACTGAGAACAAACTGAGGGTTGATGGGGGGTGGGAGGGAGGAGAGGGTGGGTGATGGGTTTTGAGGAGGGCACCTTTTGGGATGAGCACTGGGTGTTGTATGGAAACCAATTTGTCAATAAATTTCATAAAAAAAATAAAAAAAAATAAAAACTATCATATAAGTTTCAAAAAAAAAAAAGAATTTCAACAGAATTAAGGAGGAGTTAAGGAGGAACCATCAACATGTTTTGGTAGGAGTGGTTTAAAAATCATGCCCTCAAATCATTCCAAACATAACAAGTAAACGTTTTATAAAATTATATTTGTCTTTCTCATTATAATACAGAAACCTATTATATTTTATCATCTTTAAAGCCTTTTACAAAGAATTATAGATATTTTGAGCTCACATTGAAATTTGTGAGTATCTGTGTGTGTGTGTGTGTGTGTGTGTGTGTGTGGTGTGTGTGTGTGTGTTTCTTTATGAGAGAGAAATTTGGTTTAGCCTTGATCCAAGATATAGCACACTTTAAATTCATCCAGTGCTATTAAAGAAGTATACTTTAAATCAGTTTGATTTTATCAAGGCAATTTATTTTGCCTCATACAAATGTAAGAATGATTTACAATGAGTGTCTTTATCTCATAAAATAACTAAATGAGTTTTCTGCTTCAAAAGTACTTAAATCATACAAGTTCCTCCATTTATGCAACAATTTATGATTTCAGCAATACAAGCATAATATCAAAATCTGTTATTTTGGGGTATCTTTTTTACATGTTCTTTGTTTATAACTCAGTTTAATCTAATTACTCTTTGTTGTATTTTCTAAACCCAGTTGTATATTTATCACAAAAGGTCTTATCTATATCACCATTATCATTAATCACTGGTGAATTACTTGACTTCTTATGCATTTTTATAGCTTCCATTTCATTTGCTGCCTGGTGTTTTCAGAAAGAGCTAATCCAAATATTTTCAATTTAGTGTAGCTTTTTCAGTAAAAGATTTCAAAACTATCAGTCCTTTTTGTACTTGAGCAAGTAATATTGTATATTTTTTACTGTTATAATCATAAAACAATTTTGTTGACTAAATAGTGAAAGATTAAATTCAGTAAAAAAATCATGAAAATTCTGATGAAGTAATGAAACTTGGGAAATATTTTCAATAATTGGAAATATCTCCCTTGATCACAATTCCTTGTGGCTTTGTGCCATAGTGGCACCCAGGATGTCACATTTTCCTTTTCCTTTTTGTTTCCGACAGTGACATGTCTTACAAAATGTGAATAGATACCATGTGTCAAAATACAAACACAGTTACATCTGTGAACTAGGAGCAGTTGCTGACAGGGTTAGGGAAAAACAGTGACTGTTCTCTTGAGTTTAAATAGAGGATTTTGGGAAAATGACAGTGCAACAATGTAAGGGACACACTGAGGCACTCTGTAACTCATGGTATTTCTGTAGGTTTGGATCTGTCCCAGCAATAAAATTCAAAATATTGCAAGTCATATATTCTTAGAGTTATAGGGCAGGAATTTAGAGAAACCTTGTCTAAAGTTCCTTAATAAGTGGTGAAGACATAGAGAAACTTGTTCTGAAGCCAACGAGCTACAGGTGTAAAGTTGACTTGTCCAAGCTTTCAGCAGGCACCAGGGCGCTGGTACAGGAAGCCAGGCATTTGCCAGCAGCTTCTGCTGTTGTGCAGAGAACCATCCACTCTGTCCACATGCAGCTGGTCATCAGGGGTCATCAGAGTCCTTTCTCTCTTGGTTTCCTGAGAGATGGCAGAGACCTTTTTACCACCTCAGCAGTTTCTCCACTAGGGGTATGTCATTAAGCCCCTGTAATAAATTCATTCTCCTTGAAATAACTAGAGCAGTGTCTGTTTTTCTGAAATAAATGCAACTTGCACGTCTTAATTCTATTTGAATCAACAATTTATTGAGAGTAAAAATTGAGATTTATTGGATTTTTAGTTAGAATATTATAAATGGAAAATATGTATTGAAACAATTTGGGGACAAAATGTTGAGTTTATGTAAACATATATGAAGCTTTAAAAGAATTCTTTCTACAAGAAAAATATATGGGTTTTCTATAGTGTATACTAAATAAAATGTTTTACTGGATTAATTAAAATTTTATTGTGTGCCATTGGACTTACCATGTGTATCTATGCACACATGCATACAGACGTGCACACAGATATATCTATATATGTAGATATATATGTAGATAGATACAGATATAGATATAGATGATGTAGATAGATATAGATATTGAACTTTACTGAATAGTTACCATGGACAAAGATGCTTTCATAAATTCTTTTCATTTAACCCATTTAATTTTCAAAACTGTTTTATTTATATTATTTGTTCATTTGTTCATTTGGCATCTCAAGACAGGTTAAGGGCATTTCTAAATTAACATTTCACAAACACAAATTACACCTACTTAATCTATCTCCTGAAAAGAATACTCTCACCCCCCACATATACATGCCCTTACCGGTCACTTTATTGATGAAGAGACTGTCCCTAAGTCTGATCACCTAGGAGTCTATGTCTGGTATTTATTTCATCACATTTTATGCAGACAACAATGTTGGTTATAAAACATATTATGGGAGGCTTTATTTTATGTTTGTTATAAATGAAAATAGAAGAGTGTTTGTATCCATTGATAAAGAAATGAGGGGAAAGAGAATAAAACAAGAACAAAACCCCTTAAGAACAGCAAAAATAATAGCAACAGAATTCTAATTCAGGATACATTATTAGTGCTATGTTTCCCTAAGACTTAAGTTCACATAACTTAAAGATTAAAAGTTTTTTTTTCTATTTTATTGTTCTCATCATCTTAAAAGATAGATTTCCTTGTGATCAGTCCTGCCTCATTCTAGCCTATGCCAGAAAGAATTGCCAACAACAAATCAATGAAAGTGACATTATTGGGCTAATATTGACTTTGCTGTAAGTCATATATATATATATATATATATATATATATATATATATATATGCAAATTACTATATACAGATTATCAGTACAAATTATTTGCTACATAATTCACAACAAGGTTCACCTTGTTTTCAAATTTCAAATTTCACCAGTTTTCAAATTCGTAATTTCAAAAGAATGGAGAAACCATCAACCACAGCCTATATGTAAAAACTAACCTATGCAGAAATGAACTTAATTGTAAAATACCACTTAGAACAACACAAATAGGATGTGGTTCTTGCTATTTTGAAAAATAAACTAACAACTCAATTCCTACATTATTCAGATGAAATATAATCAACTAGTAAGGGGCGGGGGTGGTAGATTGAAAACCTGGCCACAAAGTTTCCTTCCTTCTCATTTCCCTTGAGGGTGATTCCTAGCTCTGCTATCAAGAGGTGACTTCTCACTGATTTTCAGTATCATCATGAGACTTACTTTGGACAATGAAAAAATAGCAGATGTGGTACAAGTAGAAACTTGAGAAGTTTCTGGAGTCCTAGGTAATTGCCATTAAATAAGTGCCTTTCAGCTTAGTGCCTGTTCTCTTACTGGTTATAACCCTATAAGTAGGTGAATAAATTCATGCTAGTCTGTAGTCAAGAAGCAACTATATGAAACTGGGCCCCAGTCAACAATATCCCCAGCAAGGCTTTCATAAACCAAATGGCTCCAGCCAATAATCCAGTAGTTTACCACTGGCACAGGTACTAAACAAACCACTTAGCTGAACACAGCTCAAATTGTTAGTCTGCAGAATTATGAGCTAAATGAATAGTTGTTGTTAAGAGCCATTAAATTTGGGGTATGTTATTCAGTAAATTTAACTGACAGAAAGCCTGAAAATAAAATAATGGTCTGAGAATGGTCTGAGGTGAATCACATTCAAGCTACCAGGATGATACATTATTGTAAATCCTCTAAGACATTTTGTATAGGCTGAAGTCACTACAGAAGTATATACGGGAAAATTTTCCAGGTGTAGATATAGATGCACACACACACACACACACACACACACACACACGCAACACTGAAAACTACTAAGATAATACTTTGTAGTGTGTCCTCACAAGAATGTTCATACAAGCTATGTATACAACAAGAGTACTGTTGGCCTTTGAACAACATGACTATTGAACTGTGTGAGTCCATTTATATCAGACCTTTTTCAATAAATACATACAGTATTCAAAATGTATTTTCTTTTCCTTATGATTCTCTTTATAGCATTTTCCCCCAAGTTTACTTTATTGTAGGAGTGCAGTATATAATACATATAGCATACAAAATATGTGTTAATTGATTATTTATCAGCCAGACCTCCAGTAAACGGTAGGCTAGTAGCAGTTACGTGTTTGAGGAGTCAAAGCTATATATCGGTTTTCCACAGTGCGGGCGGTCAGTGCCCCAGCCCCAAGTCAATCAAGAGTCAACTACATATGTAAACAAATTTATGCCTCCTTGATTTGAATTTCTAAACATAGTTTTGATTTGTTTTTGCAAGTTTATTTTCTAAGTGAATATGGATGAAAGATGCATAAAAAATTGTGAGAAGCAAGTTTGACTCAGCAATTTTCAATAAAGGTAAACATTATGTGTCAATTTACATTGCTCAGGGAAACACTTTCAGCGTGTTGTTTATGTGTATATATGTGTATGTACATAATTTTATGTCTTCATATCAGCAAAATTTCATGTGATAACAAACTTAAAAGTATCTCTGCTTCTGATATGAAGATGAAAGATAAAAATCTAATTAAAATCTAGGAAATGTGTTCTCAAACACTTTCTGCAAGTCCTTTTTTTTATACCTACTTCTAGGCCTGCCTAAATCCATATCACTTATATCCACCTCTCCTGACCTCCTCAGATAAGGATTTTATTTTAGACAGAGATTGCAGTCAATTCTCTACAAATTTTAAAACAAAATTAAATTTCTTAGATTTAAGAAAAAGACCATATGCAGTAAAAAGGAAGATAATAGTATAGTTTGGTGTTTCTGTTTTTGTTTTGCCTAGCTGCTTTGCCATTAATAAAATTCATATAAATAAAAGATGTTTAACCAATAAACTTGTCTAAATAATAAATGTAGGGGTGCCTGGGTGGCTCAGTCGGTTAAGCGTCCGACTTCGGCTCAGGTCACGATCTCGCAGTCCGTGAGTTCGAGCCCTGCGTCAGGCTCTGTGCTGACTGCTCAGAGCCTGGAGCCTGTTTCAGATTCTGTGTCTCCCTCTCTCTCTGACCCTCCCCCATTCATGCTCTGTCTCTCTCTGTCTCAAAAATAAATAAACGTTAAAAAAAATTAAAAAATAATAATAAATGTACACAAATTTTTGAAAATTCTATAAAAGCTAATATATTTAAATAGATAATGGAAGAGAAATTTTGCCTTATTGAATATTGCTATTATCATGATCATAATAGAGTAAGTTCTATTATCAAGGAAATTAATTATGTAGCATTCTTTTTAAATTAACATTGGAAATCTATGAATTATTAAGCGATTTCTTGACTTGGGATCAATTTGTCATCCTACATACACATGTAAATTTGTTTCTGGAGTCCTAGGTAATCTTCACTAAATAAGTGCATTAGTGAGTGAAGCTAAGCTATGTAAATGAACTACTTAACATGTAATTATAAAGTATTGCAGCACATTAATTTAATTTAAGAAAATACGAGACCTTTTAATATTAAGACCTATTATTTTATTCATATTTTCAGGCTCATAGTTCATAAATTGATCTCTAAGAGTGCTGAAATTCCGAATCAATATACAAAAATCCAAGACAAAATTTATTACATTTTATAGAAATCAGAACTTTTAAAGATATTCCAACTATAGTATAGGCAGGACTTCCTAAATGGTGAAGGAAGGGGCACAACAATGCTCTTGCCAGTAAAATAACCATTTAACTGATGACAATTATAAATAAATTTTTAAAACGCACTTAAAGTCTTTGGAAATAAAGTCTTTGGAAATTAAGTCTTTGGAAATAAAGTCTTTGGAAATAAAGTCTTTGGAAATTAAGTCCAAAGGGCAAAGAGTAAGTGGAGAAACATTCTACTGTCTCATCCTCCCAATCTCAAGTTGCAGAAACTGTACACATATTCTCTGCTTTTTGAAAATTCACATTATGTCACTTTGCTTTCATGAAAGATCTACATTAGTACTCGTTTTTGCTAACTCAGAGAAATCTGAGAGGGATTTCGGTTTTTAAAAAACCCATAAACTGAAAATAGAGTTCAGTGTTTGTTTTGCAGCTAGGGGTTACAGCAGTGATGAGGGTTGCACCCCCAAGCCCTTTATCTACACTCAGCATTTCCCCCATTGAGCCGCCATAGCTTTGAACTATGTCTGTGAGCATCTGTGCTTTATCTAGATTTATTTTATGCATCTATTAGCAAGATGGGTCCTATGGTATCAAAAAAGCCTAAGAGAGGTTATTGTTGGCATCTGGGAGCACTTAAAATTTTTCCAAATAAATTAATTAAAATTGCTTTCTCACTATGTGCCATTCCAGTGTACAAAAGTTTTCAGAAGAAAGTTCTACTTTGGGATGGTGGGGGAAACCTGTATTCCATGCAGGTGTGGTAAGACAGAATCAGTATTCTCTTTTCCCATTTAGCCCTACTGTTAGAGCTGAAGTTCTACCCCAGTTGCAGCAGGTGGAGAATACTGGGGTCCTGGTCACCTCACCCCATCTTATTCAAAGCATACAGACTCCATGTCAAGAGGGGCAAGCCAAAAAGACCAGAACCTTCCCCCATCCATTCCACACAAACACTACCATGTCATAGCAGCCTTACTGGGAAGGGTGGGTCCCCACTCCCAGCTCCTGTGCAGTGGTGCAAAAGTTGTAACCAGAGCAAGAGACAGGACTTAAAATGCCACAGGGTCCTCAGATGTGCTTGAAGGGAGTGATTTTATTTGGACAGAACGTAGAGAACTTTATACCTAAGGGCATTGTCCAAAATAGTGAAGATCTTGGTGGAAAACAATTAAGAGGAAGCTAGTACTTCAGTGAGAAGAGCAAAACAGCGGGGAGGCCAGAAGTTTAAGAGAGAAACATTAAAAAAGAAAAGTGATGAGGAGAGCTGTCCTGGGATCAGAGCCAACTCGGGGGACTGGGTCAGCTGTACACATGCTCTAAGTTGCACCCACTCAGGAATAACCAAAGCAGGACATAAGGTGGAATTTAAAGCATTGCTCAGGCTGCACACTGACCCATCAACATAGGGAAAAAGGCTCACTGGCCCATGGGGCTTAAATATGACTTCTGACCAAACACTGACTGAACGATAAGCCACTCAGAGCTGGGGGTGACTCCAAGAGCTTATAAATAAAACCACCCACATCTGTGGAGGCCTGGAAGACTGTGCCTGTCCTAGGCTGTACCTCTTAGAAGCAACCAGGCAAAAGCATCTAAACCTTAGGTGTATAAGGCAAAAGAAGTCCCCTCTCTACATAATGATGGCAACATCCAAGTCACATATATAGCTAATAATGAAGGGTTCAAATCTTATTGGCAAAGAGGGAGAAAGCACAACCTTTAAATTTTTTTTAATGTTTACTTATTTTTGAGAGAGAGAGAGAGAGTACAGGGGAGGTGCAGAGAGAGAAGGAGACACAGAATCCAAGGCAGGCTCCAGGTTCTGAGCTGTCAGTACAGAGCCTGACCTGGGATTTGAACTCACAGACCATGAGATCATGACCTGAGCTGCAGTCAGACGCTCAGCCAACTGAGCCACCCAGGTGCCCCAACACAATGTTTAAATAGTAAGTGACAGTAAGTAGCTGACACAGGGAAGAAACTGAGGTAGCCAGGTCAAAGATAAAAAGAAGGAAAAATTAGGTCAAAATTGACCGTTGACCTAAATATAAGAGCTAGAAATGACAAAAGTCTTAGAGGAAATGAAAAAGCAATTCCTTAGATACAACCACAGATGATAAATAAATAAATAGAACTACAATAGAATTTAAAACCTTTGAGCTACAAACAAAACCATTAAGAAAGACAGTCCCTGGATGGGAAGAAATATTTGTAAATCATATGTCATATGCAATATGGTTAGAAGATTATGCTATGTTTTTTTCATCTAAAAATGCAATGGATTTTTAATTTTTTAATGTTTATTTTTGAGTCAGACAGACAGAGCGCGAGCCAGGGAGGGGCAGAGAGAGAGGGAGGCACAGAATCCGAAGCAGACTCCAGGCTCTGAGCTCTCAGCACACAACCCAATGTGAAGCTTGAACTCAGGAACTGAGAGATCATGACCTGAGTTTAAGTCAGATGCTTAACTGACTAAGCCACCCAGGCACCCCAAAAATGCAATGGAATTTTAGAAGTCTCTGCTTCTATTCCAACTTTAGAGCAGTATGTGTGCCTGTGTGTATATGTATGGGTGTGTGTGTACAATAAAGATGAACAGCTTTGGCTCAGTCGGCTGAGCATCCAACTTCGGCTCAGGTCATGATCTTGTGGTCCCTGAGTTCGAGCCCTGCATGGGGCTCTGTGCTGACAGCTCAGAGCCTGGAGACTGCTTTGGATTCTGTGTCTCCTCTCTCTGCCCTCCCGCACTCACACTCTGTGTGCGTGTGTGTGTGTCAAACATAAACATCAAAAAAAATTTTTTAAAAGATGAACAGCTTCTTGCTAAACTCTGCAAGATTATTTTAATATAATTCCAGAGATTTTAGAATATTCCCACCTGAACTTATTCATAAAATACTTCCCAAGCTTCTTGAATTGTGAACATAATTTAGATCTTACAAAGGAATGGGAACGGCATTTTGGAAGATTATTGCATGAGCAATGGTGCATGAGTAGAGTCATGGCCCATTGGGGATCATAATGAGACTGGTCTGGTAGAAAATATTTCAGATTATTTAAGAAGAAAATTGTGAATGGATAATGTAGGCCCCACATATGAATTATCTGAATAATTCTTATAATAAATTGCTAATGGCTATGCCTGAGTAGATAATAAAAACACTTAAAACTCAGGAAGAATATTTAATTTCCTTTAATTTCAAGGGGCCAAAAATCTTAACATTCAGGTTCTCACAGTTGAAATATATGTATAGGCTGATACTATCAAAATAGGAAATGAATGTTAATCTGTAGATTCAATAGTGCAGCCAACTGAGCATTCATCAGACAACTCCAGTTAACAGTGATGCATCATTTCATCCTAAACCACGTAAATCCTTTGGCTATCACAGCTCTCCTACTTTCATACTGAGTATGGGATGGACATCTCTGGTAGCTGTTTTTCTCTTGAGGCCTTTTAGTCTGTGCTACATACTACAATGGAAGCTGTGTTTAGGCATCAATAAATACAGAACTTACTCATCATTGTTGTTATGCTTTTATTTTTTTTTTCTAATACCCAATTTTTTATTCTCTGCTTGCTGGAACTCAACATCCTTTCTCTCGGTCCCATTACACTCAAGGACATGTGAAAACAAAAAGAATTCAATAAAGTTAGGTACATAAAATCAGAAAGGAAAAACAATAATGTTAAGATTACAGTTCTTAAAGACTAGCTAATATGTTATGAGTGTGAGAAAAATACACCGCCATTGCAACACAAATGCATTTATGAGAATATTACATGGAGAAACCTATTTCTTCATTTTTGTCCTCTAAACTGTACCTACTTTTCCATAATCTTAGCAACCACCCACAAAGGTACAGTCTTGAAATGTGACTGTTCACCTGATTCAGAAACATTATTTTGATGGACTATGTTTTTCACTGATCGCTACTAGATGTTTGATTTATTATGAAGTCTGTATCAGATTTAGATTCAATTAGATAAAATATATATGTTTAAACTAATAGTTGTTGAAAAGATAAAAACTGACTTTTTTTTCATAACATGGTAATAAGGAGGTAGACATTTTAGAAGTAAACAAGCTTGGGATATTTTGTCTTATTGCTCTATATTCTTACGTAATGCCTCATAATTTAAGATAGTGCCTCTGGGGGCACCTGGGTGGCTCAGTTGGTTAAGCATCTGACTCTTGAGTTCACTTCAGGTTATGATCTCATGGTAATGAGATTGAGCCCCACTTAGAATTCTCTCTCTCTCTCTCTTTCTGCCTTTCCCTCACTTATACTCATTCTCTCTCTTTAAAAAGAGAGAGAGAGAAAGAGAAAAGATAGTGCTTCTGAAATCCTCCTATCATAGCACACAATGTTAGCAATTTTGGCAAGGAAGAAGTGCATTTCTTTTCCTTTCTTTTTTTTTTTTAACAGAGTACTCCCTGGGAATTCTATGGACTGCTTTACATCTATATAGTCAGAATTTAATAATGTGTCCATTCCTACCAAAATATGTTTAGTCACTAATGAAAGATGATGAGTGTGGCTATTAAGAAAAAACTGTCTCTGACCAGGTCTCTATACTATTTATCTGAGACACATATTAAAGAGTGAGATGAGCCCCAAATTGATATTTTGGGGGATTAGAAAGGGATCCAAAAAATAAAACCCACAATCATATACTTAAGTACAGAACTTAGCAATTTAATATTTTTAGGTGGTCTTGAACTGAATACATTGTAATTTCTCTAACTCCATAGATGCACGATATGCTTATTTATTTATTTATTTTAGTTTCTCTAACAAATCTCTATGTTTTTCTTTATATTAGAGTAATGATCTCCTGTGGGCTAGGGCAAATGTTTGGATTCTTCTTTTGAACTTGATGTCACATATGTGGTAGGAGGAATAATGCCCTCCCCCACAGCGACGACCACATCTTAATTGCCCAAACCTGTGAATGTGATAATTTACATGGCAAAGAGGATTTAGCAGAGATGATTAAATTAAATATCTTGATATGGGAAGATTATCACAGTGGGATCAAGGTAATCATAAAAGTCCTTTAGGAAAGTTGCAGGAGTGTCGGAGAGATGAAGATTTGAATAAACATGCTGCTGGCTTTGAGGATGAAGGAAGGGGTCATGAGCAAAAGGGATGCGGGCAGACTCTGAAGCTAGAAAAGATAAGGAAACATATCCACCCCTAGAGCTTCCAGAAGGAGCAAATCCCTCTATGCCCTTGATTTTAGCCCAGTGAGACCTCTGGTACACAGAGCTAGTAAATAGAATTTTGTGTTGTTTTAAGTCACTGAAGTTTCTGGTAATTAGCTACATCAGCCATAGGAAACTAATATGCTAGATAACAAATAGAAAAGTTGACACACTGAAATAAGCAGAAAAAACGTAGTTTCTTTATTTTCTGAACTGTACTCTTCGTCCTGGAAGACCATCCTAACTAGGATAAAGAGGAAAACTGAACTCTCTCATTAATTACATTGTGGTTTCTTCTATGTGAACTGTCATTAATTGTTGCTCACACTTGCACATCACCCCTCTCTCTTTCACCACCTAGTTATCTTCAAGATGATAGCTGGATACATTTGGCCAGTTGGTCAGAGGGTCCACAGATCTACTATTGGATCATGGTTTGTCTAATTTTCTCACCAAACTGGTATCTATGAAGAGGGAATTAGTCTTAACTAGACCTTTAGTCATACTGCTGGAAATCTCTTCAACTCTAATGGCAAATGTGAACTATGTTGATCCTGAGTTTGCTGTTCGTGGACTCTCTCAGCTCATACATTATCCTTCCCCAGACTTGAGCATGCACACACTTCTGTGTCACTTGCACATAACTCACCGCCTCTCAGGAGTCACGAATTCTTCCACAGACTCATTCAACTAGACACCTTGTTTGGGCAATGTTTCACTATCACTGCATGTTAGGAATTGCTCGAAACTGAATGTGAGGATGTAAGACTTCATTATGAACCTTCAGACCTTCAGACTATTCTCAGGAAAGAAAGCTATCAACTCTGATGTCCTTGGCTTTCTTAAAATATATCTGGATATTTCTTCCACATTGTTAGGAAGGAGAAGAAGTAGAAAACAAAGAGGGGAAAAAAACAAGGACACTGACTTCTTTGAGAAAACATTTTACTCTCTCTCTTCTCCTTTCCTCTATCTATTGGGCAATAAGGAGTAGCTTTTCTCACTGCCTTTCTCAAGATATAATTCTTTTTATATGACACCCTGATTCTCCTTTTCCCGTGCCAAGTTTTCCAATCTATGCTTCTGAGATGGAAAAGTCACTTAATGAACTTGGATCTGTATTTTCTCTTTGAGAAATATCTATTTTTTAAAAATACTGTCTCACTGTAGTTTGAAAAATAAAGCCATCTTTGAGACTCAAGTTACAATGACTATTTTACTATTCATAGTTTCATCTAATTCTTAAAGGGATGGATGCTATTTATTTAATAGCTTGGATCTTCAAATTTACTGAATATGAAAATACATATTCAAATATATCAAAGCATATTGCTTTGATACTCATACTTTTGGAATAGATGACCACTTATTCCTGTTTTATAATGCCTCTGCTCATATTTCTTCAATATTGGACTTTTCAATATACTGGAGAAATAATTTATTAATACCTTCCAGGTGATTCATTTCTATCTTTAAAAAAAAGCAATTCAAGGTATAAATGTTCAAAGCACATCCATAAAGGTAAATCTGTTTTAAGATAATTTTATTTTGGACTTTATCTTATAGGAAACTAAACGTGATTGCAGATTATTGAAATGGGAAATAGCATTTTGAAAGCATTACTTTGGAAAGATTAAGCCACTGGTCATAAGCAAAACAATTTAAGAATGACTCAAAACATATTTAGTTTCCATCACTAAATAAATGTTTTGGAAAACATTGGATAAAAATTTAGATATGATGGGGTAAGTATTTGAATTGGAAAATAGTATATACCAACCTTTTAAATATATTTTAAATTATTAATGCTTTTACATTATAAAGTATAAATTTGTAATTAAAAGTTACATTTAAATTGTATTTTCTCAGAATTATAATAAACTGAAATAAAATATTCTTATTTGAATGATATGTAGTAAGGTTTAAAAGAAATTTCAATATTTATATACAATGTCTAACAAATAAATTATTTCTCTAATGAATAAATGATTCCATTCCATAGTCGCTACTGGGAGTAAGTTTTAAATAGTTTTTATTTTTTTTATAAAACTATCCACAGTGTAGAATTAATAGAAATGTTTATATATATGCATGCATTTGTAGGGGTATATATGTGTTTAACCAATGGAATAAAATAACCTATTTGGCAAGTACTTTTCAAGTCTCTAGCCTGACAAAATGAATTAATTTTTCAATGATCATCTGACCAATTATTACACAGAAGGATGGATAAGTGACAAAAAATGTGTTATATGAAACTCTGTTGATATTAACAAACAACTTCCCCATCTTACTTTTACTCTCTTCATGCCCAAAGTTTGAAACAGTTCACTCAAGTTTTTTAAAGGTATTTACCTCCCCTGAAAACAGATGCCAATATAATAATAGTAGTCGGTTCTGAATATGAACAAGAAAATATAATATCTAGAGGAGGAATTACATATGAAAGCAAATCCTTTAAGATATTCATTTTGTCTTCAACGTAATTACTGATGCCATAAATTCTTTTACAATTCAATTCCATACAATTCAATTTCATACAGTCTAATTCCCAGTGTGATTATTGGTTGTCTTAAATGGACTCCTTGACAACAAAAGCCAATACTTTCTGTCTCATTTCTACAGTACTCACAAATCAATCGTGATCTTAAGTCATCAACTCTTCCTGAGACAAGATGCAAAACAGTGAGGAAGCAATGTAAATTTGCTTAAAAATGTCAATTTTTCATGGACATTTTCTACTAATAGATTAGTAGATTAGGCTTGTTGTACTGCAAAATCATAGTTTATACCCCACAGTATTTTTTAAAACATCAATCTGTATTTGTCCCCTTTGGAAAGTTCAATTCTGCTAGATGGAGCATGGAGGTTACATAAATTTAGTGTTTTATATCATGCTTGACTCCTTTCTTTTGGAGCAAGAAATTTAACTCCTTTTCCATTTTGTTTTCACAAACTCCTTTTTTGTGTAAATACTCCATACTTAAACCAAAATAATTGGAAGGCTAGGCATTTATCTATGCCATGTGAGAAAAACAAATCTATGTTTGCTTTCAATGGACAATTATTTAAAAAGAAAAATTTAAATAATAATATAAATACTACAGTGAGCTCAATTTGAAACAAGAATGTGCAATTTACTTCTATACAGATAAATAAGTATATATATATATAATATTATATACCTGTTTACATACATATACATTCATGCATATATACATATATTTACGTGTATATATAAGTAATATGATGAGTGAATAGAATGATACAGATAGGAAATGCGTGCATACACACATGTATATATATCTATAGCTATATATTTCCTTTAAGAACAGCTATTGCTATTTTTTCAAGCTGGCTTTATGATTAATCAGGCTACCATTATAAGTTACATATAAAATCAGGAAACAATTTAACCCTGAATTCAAAAGACGTTGAAACAGGTTTGACTGAGAACGTAGTTCCAGTATATCAATATTTCTGCACATTTAAAAGGTATAGATAGAAATTCCCCCATCACTGTTTACTATCATCTTTTACAAACTTGTTTTTGATCCTGATGGTAATGCCAACTTAAATACTTAAAGTCTGGGGAGTTGTTTGTGTGTGTGTGTGTGTGTATTTTATTTTTATTTAGATTCCATTTAGTTAACAAACAATGTAATATTGGTTTCAGGACTACAACATATTGATTCAACACTTCCATACAATACCCAGTGCCCATCACAAATGCACTCTTTAATCCCTATCACTTCTTTACCCATCCCCCCACCCCCTTTTCCTCTGGTAACCATTAGTTTTTTCTCTATAGTTAAGAGTCAGTTTCTTGCTTTGCCTCTCTCTCTCTCTCTTTCTCTCTCTCTCTCTTTTTCCCCTTTTACTTTCATTGGAAATCACTAAATACTATAGAGTTTTCAAAATACTACGACATGCACATAAGCCAGCTGTCTCAGATATTAAAACCACTGATTTCAAAGAAGACTAAACAAGTAGAGAGAGGGATTCAACAAAATTAATTGGCACAGAAAGAAAATTAAACTCAAAAAAGAATGACGGATGAGAATCTTCCCGTTTGTACTTAATGAAAAAACAGACTTACACCTTATTACAAAGAACTTCAAGACATTGGCTGCAAAAACTGACTTAAAGTTGCCCATCTATCATCTGTTTGTACAAAACTAACTAAATAAATTTGACTCAATATCCATACTTGCGAAAAGAGGAAGATGCCAACATTATAGATTGTGTATTTAACGCAAGTTTATGTTGCTTTGAGGACCAGAATAATCATATAAATGGGATTTTGTAAAACAGATAGCTTTATGTTTTTATGTGGCCACTCTCCATAGTCTGTTCTTCTATTTTACTGCAGTACAATTTTTTCTCATTCAATTTTCATCAAGTTTTAAGCTCATAGCTAAGAATGAGATCAACCATTGAATGATATATCATGTCTGAGAATTACTGCTTAGTAGCAAAACTGAAGATTCAGATAAATTTTCTCAGGGATAAAGGGCAAGTGAGGGCCAAAAGGAAAAAAGAAAAAGAAAAAAGAAAAAAAAGAAAAAAGAAAAGCTTCCCCCCCCCAAAACAACAACGACAACAACAACAAAAACAACTTCAGGGATCAGATGATAGATTTGGAAAAAACTTATTAGAAGAATATGTATAAGATAGTCTGAGAAACTGTGTGGGTTATGCAAGAAAAAAGGTGATTATAATATCCATCGTACTACTTAAAAATTAAAGCATCAAGAATAATATTTGAAGTATTTCAATAGGAAAAGGTTTTGGTATGCTCGCAGTTTGGAGACTTTTCCAGTGATCAATATCAATGATGAACAAGGTTTGAGTGTAAATTATTTCCAGGTTTAAAGTATCCATTTATCTGCAAGTAAGCTTTTCTACTAGTTCAGCTAGAAACGCAACTTTTCTGTCAATAGCAGAAACAAAATCAGATTGCTCTCAAGATCTGCTTCCCCTTCTAAAGAAACATTAATTTTCCCAACCTGATTATAAAGTTCTCTTTGTTTAGGGCTTGATTCTATTCTCAGATATGGAGATGAATCCAAGTTCTGTGCCTAGAAAGTCAATTATGGTGACTACATTTCAAGTGCAGCAGAATGATTTTCCAAGGGATTAGGATGCATGTGTTTTTGAGGAAAATAAATTTTGAGTTTTCTGGCTATAAAAGATGTGAAATGGTTAAACTCTGAGTGCTATCACATCAGGGTTTTTCAAAAGGACTTGATGTTTTGTCAATATTGATTCAAGCTTCTCAGTGTCACTGGAGTAAAAATAATAAAGTTCTGTTGCTGCAGGGACATGAAGAAAAAAAATTTTTTTTGATTGATTCTTCCATTATCCAATGACAGCTATTATAAAGCAGAGAATAAAAATGACAATTAGATGCTTGGTCTAAAGAAAAAATATATGAACCCGTGTAAGGATTTAGTGCGTTCTAAAAATATAAAAATACAAGAAATACTCAAAATCAAAGACAATCTTATTGTAAGATAAAGATGTAAAACAATTTTGCAAATTTCGCTAAATAAATAATGCGATAAATTTAAATAATATTTTTAAATTTACAAAGAAATTTCACAAACATTATTTTATCAATTCATTAGAAATGTTCAAAGCATGCTATGACTGTCCCTTTGTTTTTCTTTTTTTTTTGCCTGTTTAAATTCAATGCGACAAATCAGCTGAGATAAAAGTGTTAGTTATTCTAGTCTAATAGAGAACTCAAATTATTTTTTTTCCCTTTGGGGTTAATGTGTTCTCTAATTTCAGTTTTTCTTCCTCTCTTTCTCTTTACTTCTGAAAAGGATTGCATTTATTCCTATGCTTCATTTCCTCTTTTTTGCATTTGTTTCAAGGTTTTATTGAAATTCCAGTTAGTTAACATATACTAATATATTAGTTTCAGGAGTAGAATTATTAATTCATCACTTATACATATTACCTCGTGCTCATCACAAGTGTCCTCCTTAATCCTCATCACCTATTTAACCCATCCCCTGCCCACCTCTTCTCCAGTTTTTCTCTACACTTAAAAGTCTGTTTTATGGTTTGCCTGTCTTTTTTCTGCCTATGTTCACCGTTTCATTTTTTAACCTCCACATACTAGTGAAATCATATATTTGTCTGTCTCTGATTGACTTATTTCCCTTAGCACAATACTTTCTAGTTCTATCCATATCATTGCAAATGGCAAGATTTCATTCTTTTTATGGCTAAGTAATATTCCATTGGGTGTATGTGTGGGTGTGTGGGTGTATGTGCATACACACACAAAATGGAATATATCTATATATATACACACACACACATATAATACATATACATAAATGTATATACACATTGGAATATATATCCACATGCATACATATACCACAACTTCTTTATTACTCATCAGGATGATTATCCCATGTTATGAGAGTAGAAATTGAAGTGCAGTGAAGTGAATTACCAATGACGTTTACCTGGAGATAATTTTAGAATTCAGGCTTTCTGAAAATTACTTCACATTTCATCTATTCTCTCTTTCTCTATCTCCCCCCCCCCCATCTATCTATATGTATTTATGTCTCTTTTGTGAAATAGTTTACTTTTGAAAAACGTTATGGAATAAGTGTTCCAGTTGGAGTAAGATGAAGATACATATACTTAAATACAATTGTATCAGGATATTTCTAAAATTATGCATATTTATGTATGTAAGTACAACTAACAAAAACCTTCAGATGTTTCATGAACAAGGACATTTTCTTTTTTTCTAATATTTATTTTTTATTTTTGAGACACAGAGCATGAGTCGGGGTGAAGCAGAGAGAGAAAGAGAGAGACAGACAGACAGACAGAATCTGAAGTAGGCTCCAGGCTCTGAGCTGTCAGCACAAAGCTCAACGCAGTGCTTGAACTCAGGAACTGTGAGATCATGACTGGAGCCAGTCAGATGCTTAACCAAATGAGCCACCCTAGTGCCCCTGAATAAGGATATTTTCAATTGGATATTTAATGCATTAACTGGGTTAGAATCAAGTACATAGTTACAAACAGTAATCAGTAATTGTTTATTTTATGGACTTAAAATACAAAAAAAAAGAGAAAAGAGAAATAAAATACAGCTAGTTTCACTTCTACCCTAATTTGAAGACATTCATTTATTTCTCTTGCAAACTATGTGAGAAACACCATAAGATGCTAAAGATTAAGCACAATGCCTTCCTTTATGGAGATTACTGTCTAATAAAGAAAATAGATATCAAATGAATGAAGGCAAGTGTTATCAAGAGGAAGTATAAGTTGCTTCTCGAATGTAGAGGCCATGGACTTTTATCTTAAAAATGAGGTGAAAGGGAGGGAAAGGTTATTAGCAAAAATATTAGCAGGGGCTAACCAGAAGTGGGAAGGACATTTCAAGAATTAAGAATGATGGTGCACCAGAGTGGCTTCAGGGCTAGGCCCCGCCTCTTGATTTTGGCTCATGTCATGATCTCAAGGTTCGTGAGATTGGGCCCCCGCATGGGGCTCTGCACTGATAGCATAGAGCCTGCTTGGGATTCTCTCTCCCTCTCTGCCTGCCCCTCCCCAGCAGGTGCTCACGCTCTCTCTCTATCTCAAAATAAATAAATAAACATAAAAAAGAATAAAAAATAACAAGTTAAAGTTATTGAGGCAGGAAATAGAAAATGTGTTTGAGGAAATGACAGAAGCAGAGCATTAGATGGATTTTAAGTGACAAGCAAGAAGCACAGAGTCTGAAGAGAGATGGCAGAGTCAGATGCTATAAAGAAATGACATTTAGAGTTTGGTGTGTTTCTCTTAAGAGCAAAGGGAAAGCATTGAACTATGTTAAGCAGCAGATCCACATTAACAAATGAGAGTTTTTAACACAACCACTCTGGCTACAGTGTGTATAATAAATTAAAAAGAGAGAAACGCATTTACTGAATTTCTTATTGGTATACAGGAGAGGAGAGGGTATGAGAAAGAGAATGACATGATGAGGTATTTACTGAGGATGTTTTGTTTCTTTCTAGATGAAAAATACTAGACCTTGTTGAAATAATTATGGGCTAAACACAGGTGAAAGAGTGAGGCTGAAAATAGGAGAAAGAAAAATTATACAATTTCTATAGAAAGATGGAAAGATTGGGGTCCAGAGAATAAATCGACCAGTTGAGTTTTGGCAATAGGAAGACTTTACCTAGAATAAGAAGAAAGTGAATCAGGATCCCATGATCTTAATAATTGTTCAATATATTGAGCAATCTATAATTTTAAATTTATTGCCATTGGTCGAATATAATTAATGTTGACTTATCTTTTTTTACTCTTTTATTATTTTTATATTTTTTGTCTCAGTAATACCTTCAAGCTTTATCCATGTACTTTGGATCAAGCGTGCATGTATAAATTATTTTATCTCTCCCTGGGAAAACTGAATTTACTGATGAATAATCTCTTAAAACTCTAGTTAAGATTTTTCATTAAGTTCACTATTAATAATGCAAATCCTACAATTATCTAATTTATTAGAAATGACTTGGTTTTTCTTTCTTGCCTGAAACTTTCTGTCTAATGAGTGATTTTAGCTGGCAGTAATGACATTTCATGCCTTAACTGGCAGCAATATCAAAGTTTTACACATTCAGATAAATATTGCTAAATAAATTAAATGTTAAAATATCAGCAATATGAATTATTCCTAGGTAGCTAGAGTTGGAAAGATTAACTTTCTGGTTCTAGTAGCTCTGAAAAAAAATATAGCTGAGTCACCTCCATGGCTCAGTCGATTAAGCTTCCGACTTCGACTCAGATCATGATCTCACAGTTTGTGAGTTTGAGCCCCGTTGTTAGGCTCTGTGCTGACCCCTCAGAGCCTGGAGCCTGCTTTGGATTCTGTGTCTCCCTCTCTCTGTCCTTCCCCCTCTCGTGCTCTGTCTCTCTCTCTCAAAAGTAAATAAACCTTAAAAAAATTAAAAACATATATACATAACTACCCATGGCAAAAAAAAATGCATATCTATCTAAATATGCTAGCTAAATAGTGCATTTTTCTGAATATAACTCCTTTGCTCTATTCAATTTTATTAATACAAGAATCTTCTTCTTCTTCTTCTCCTTCTTCTTCTTTTTCTTCTTTTTTTTACTTTTAGAGGGAGAGAGAGAATGCAAGCAGGGGCCAGGGGCAGAGGAGAGACAGAGAGAGAGAGAGAAAGGGAGAGAATCTTAAGCAAGGTCCAACATGGGGCACCATCCCACGACCCTGGGATCATGACCTGACCTAAAATTAAGTCAGATGCTCAACCAACTGAGCTACTCCAGGCCCCTGAGTTAACTTCTTTATTTTTTTAAGTTTATTTACTTTGAGAAAGAGAAAACAGTGGAGGGGCAGAGAGAGAATCCCAGATTCTGCACTCTCAGCACAGAGCTCAACATGGGACTCAGTCTCATGAACCATGGATCATTACCTGAGCTGAAATCAAGAGTCAGTTGCTTAGGGAACTGAGCCACCCGGATGCCCCATCCCTGCATTGACGTCTAATGTCATTACTTCTCATCTACACACCATTATTCTGCGGATACTCCTATTCCTGGGAGCAAGTTTGTCAGGCTTATTGGAGTGGCTTTGCCCTCATTCTATCTCTCATCATCATCACAAAATACCCACAGCACTTCTAGGCATTACCTTTAGGCAAGGCAGAAACTGACCATCTCCATAGGACCTGCTATGTGGATATGGGGTTAAAACAATAAAGTTCTAACCATTCTACTTCAAACTTCCTCTTCCTTCATACAAACCGGCACTGAGTCACATGCTGCCTGCATAAACCTATGGTAGTAATTAGAAAATAGGCATCTTTCCAAAAAGGAGTGATATCTACCTTACACGTATTATTACATTAATCTCTATATAGATTTGGGCCACATTGTCTATTTCAACAAACAACCAAAAATATACAATAGAGAAAAAAACAAAAGAAATTATCTCCTTCACACATAATAATCCTCAGTTTCTTACAAGGCCATATGCCACTGGCCTCAAACTGTGGTTCCCAGACCAGCAGCATCATTGTTAGCTGGGTTCTTGGTTACAAATGCACGTTCTCAGATCTTACCCAGGCCTAATGTACAAGAAATGTTAGTGATCTGTGATTGAACAATCTCTCTGGGAGATTCTGATGCACAGTAATTTTTGAGAACCACCACTCTATGTAGTCATTTAGGAGGCCAAACTGGTGGAGGCTTTGCCCTTACTAACCTATGACTCCCAAGGTCAGTGATTTCCAACCATTTGGTGGGAAAGCAACCAGTCTGGAGAAACATCAAAGGGAGATTTTTTAGACCAGACATGGGATTAGCACACATAACTTCCATTCACTTCCTATTTTCTAAAGCTCAGTCATATGATCACATACTACTGTAATGCAAGATGGAAAATATAGTCATACTGTGAATTCAGGGAGAATAATAAACATGTTTTGGTGAGATGTTGGCACTCTCTTCTACAAACTCCCCTCTCCCTTCCTACTCTGGGCACACTGAACTTTGTTCACATTCTACAGTGCCTTACTCCACCCTGCTACAAGATTTCCACGTGTGCTACTCTTGCTTACGATGTTCTTACAAATTCAACTCTGCCATTTACTTTCAGTGGTGTAATAACTACTCATCCTCCAGACCCCATCTCAAATAGCTTTCATCAGGGAAGCTACTATATTATACAGTCTTCTTACATATGCTCATGAAACTATGTTGCTTCTTGTTGTAATAATACTTATGGCTTGATGTTACACCTTTATGTTCATAAGTATTAGAGTAATATGTACCTTTTCTACTTAAGCTAAGTCCAGGCCTAATTTTTTACACCTCATATCATTACACCTAACACGTTGTCTGGAAATATTAGAAACTTAATAAACTGCTTAAGAATGTATTTAAAGATATAGATAGATAGATAGGTAAATAGTCATACGTGTGTATTTGAGTTAGAAATGCATGCCTTATATAGGTGAATAAATTATTTTCATCAAAATGAAAGACAATATTGATTTTTTTCTTATTCCAAAATGAAAAATAGTATAAAATATAAATGGCAAATGATACATATTTTTGTTCTCTGCACCCTTTATTTTGGGGTGTATTATTTCTCCATTAAATTTTCTCTTTATTGGTAATTCTCTTCACCATTTTTCATGATTTAAAAAGCATATATGCTTTAAAATCTAGCTCCTCTCTCAATTTTTAATCCCTTTGGAGGAAGGGTTGGCTGAAAACCTAGAAGCCTAGAAAAGTATATTGACTCCTGATGTGAAGGAGAGAAAGGTGAGGGCACTTAATGCTAAGGCCTGGGAGCCAGTTATGAATTTGTGACATTATTTTATACAGTCTTTTGTCGGGGGTGGGGAGAGAGGCTATGTATCATTCCTGAGCTCCCATTTCTCTGAATCTTAATATTTATAGAAATAGGATGAACGGTGTCCAACAATATCTGATGTATAATTTATTATAGATTTGTAACTGTCTTAAAATTTGAGTTGTTCCTGATGTACAACAGTGTTCCTGCAAATGTTCAGCTGCAAATCCCGAATACCAAGAAGCCAGAAACAAAGCAGTACTTGTTATAATCATCACACATGATGGAAATATAATCCTGAAAAAGGTCAGAGTTCTAGAAGAGGACTCTGCTATTTTTCAGGCATTAAAGGCACTTTGACTTATTATATCATTTTATAGAAAAGGTTGTGCATGAGTTCTAAGTGATAGTGTATGGATTTCCTATCAGGATGATGCTCCAGCTAATTAACCCATCCTCATCATAATCTTAAACCTATCATCTGCAGGTTTTTTTTTTTAATTTTTTTTCAATGTTTTATTCATTTTTGGGACAGAGAGAGACAGAGCACGAACGGGGGAGGGGCAGAGAGAGAGGGAGACACAGAATCGGAAACAGGCTCCAGGCTCCGAGCCACCAGCCCAGAGCCTGACGCGGGGCTCGAACTCACAGACCGCGAGATCGTGACCTGGCTGAAGTCGGATGCCTAACCGACTGCGCCACCCAGGCGCCCCTCATCTGCAGGTTTTTTGACACACTTCGCAGGTTTATGTGGAAAGGAAAGAAATGGCAGGCCATGTTTATGTTCTAACAAAAGGTGATGGAAAAAGTTATGACACAGTCAGTACTTTCATTAGTTATTTTTTCTGTTAGCAAAACTTTCCAAAGAAGTGTGAATTAATGTTTATAGAAAACAAAAATATTAACCACATGAAACAGTTTTATGATCTTGCCTACCTACTCATGAATCAAAACAACAAAAAGCAATTTATAATTTTCTAGCTATATTATATCTTAGTCACAGCACCCAAATGTTTGAGCTACATTCAAAGTGGCTACCAGAGCCATAATTTTGGTCATAGCCCATGCCACAATGATTGAGAGGGAAAATTGGATTTTTACTGTGAAAGTCTCAATCTGTTTAGGTCCAGCAGGTGAAATGAAGATATTAGGCAATTGGGATTTGAGTGACCATAGCATTATATTGGTGCTTCAATTGATGCTCTGTAGTGATAGTCAAAGAGGTTTTTTTTTTATTAAAAATTTTTTTTTAATGTTTGTTTATTTTTGAGAGAGACAGAGACAGAATGCGAGTGGGTTGGGGCAGAGAGAGAGGGAGGCACAGAATCCAAAGCAGGCTCCAGACTCTGAGCTGTCAGCAGAGCCTGATGCAGAGCTCGAACTCATGAGCTGTGAGATCATGACCTGAGCCGAAGTCAGACGTTCAACCGACTGAGCCACCCAGGCACCCCAAAGAGGTTTGTTTTTTCATCCTACTTAATTCTATTTTCTATATATTTTTTTGAATGTAGACTATCCTGGTAGAATCTACAGGGAAAAGAAGTGTTGCAGGAAATATCAAAGGATACATTTTTCCAGATAATATTATGCTAGGCAAGTAAAAGGTAAATTTCCCTGAACTACGACAGAAAGCAATTTATTGTCTCAACCGTTTTGTTAAACTTCATTTAAATTACACTCGATGTTTCCCAAATGAATCTGCACACATTTGATTGTCGTGTTATGAAACATTAGTATAGTTTCTGTACCTTTTTGTTTGCTGTCCAGTTTATTTTAAATAAAGATTTCAAGTACTCATAGAAAGGTAATACACTCTGTTACGTTCATTTTCACATGTCATTTTATTTTGGGGATTATGTGTTGGTGAGATGGGGAAGGAATGGTGAACATATTTACATGTGAAGATGGCGATTGTTTTCTGAGCCTGCAGAAAAATACAAGAATATTTTAAAATACAGAAAAAAATTTAAAAATAAAAACCAAGACATAAAGTGATGATATATGTGGAAGGTAGGTGAGACAATGTAAATCTGTTGAGCAAATAGCCCTGGAAAAACCGGAATAGTTTCCAAAACCATTAGGATAAATACATTATAATTTGTGTGTGTGTGTGTGTGTGTGTGTGTGTGTGTATACATTTAAATCAAATCATCTAATTATTTGGTCCCTACAGTGTGCATATTTGTTTATTCATTCAGCTATTCATGCATTGAACAGACATGGATGACTAATTGTAATAGATGTGATAAATATAAGGTAATGCATAATTCATATAAAATATAGGTATTAAAACCAACCAGCTCCGTTTTCTTCATGTTAGGGATACTTACATATTTAGTTCATGACTTAATTTATTATGTCTTTTCAATTCAAGATGAGAGATTATTCGACAAAATTACAGAATCTCTTTGGAATACTGTAAAATTGTTTGTCTTTACAAATCTAAGAGAAAGCAGTAATTTTTATTTTTCCGTGTACTTCATTCATGTGATTTAAAGAAAATGATATTTTACATTCTTAACTATGAGGCTGAAACACTGGTTGGCTGCGAATTAAATGCAGAAAATATCAGACAATAGATTGGACTAGTCTAAGTGATCACAATGAGAACAGCCAAACGGAGGTCACAATATGAGTATAAGAAAGAACAGCGTATAATTTGAATTAGTCTATTTTATTTAGTATGTCTCTGTTTAAATAAGCTTCCACCCTACTACTATAAAAGAGGAGTGCTTGTTATCTACTGTCAAAATCAGAAGAGGCATTTTTATGTCAGAAGTTGCCACCTTTTTTCTTCACTATTAAAAGCCATCTACTGTAACATGAAGCAAAATCTTTAAGCTTTCTAACACTCCTCTGGGCTCCTTCCAAAAAGCAATTTATATCAGCTGGCAAGGTCATTAAGGAAACTGGTCAAAATGCAGGTGGGAAATGCAACCCTGTTGGGTAGAGTCTTAATGCTTCCATTTATCAGGAACACAAGGTCATATCAATGGTGTTGAGTATTAAACTTTGATTTTCCAAGAATCCCATGGCAATTTCCAACTTGAAATGATCCAAAATATATAAGAAATAGAAGTCTGCAGGTATATTTCTTGAAAGTGTGTGTATAGGTAAGCAAGTATTTTAATGATAATATATGAGTTTATTTAGGAAACAATATAAAGCCAAATATTTTTTCTGCAAAATAATATTGCAGTGTTCTCTACACTTGTGGCAGTTTTAATAAGTCCTTTCTCTATTCATTGATTTCTGATATTCTAGTCTTCTCTTCAAAATTACTAAAACAACCTGACCTAGCTTCCATGTGCCCCATGTAGTGAGTTCCTGATGGAGTCAAAAGTACCCACCCACACAGCTTCTTTCATATACTGGGATTTTTAAAAATCCAGGTATTAAGGTGGCAACATTGACCTTCTTTTTTCTTTTCTCAGAAAACTCTTTCTAAAATGCCTGCAGGAATGTTTCAGGATCTTTGGAGGAACCTCAGGGTTTGGTAGAGACAATACCCTCTTGTTGAATGGACAGCCTTGACCAAATCAAGTTTCTAAAATTAGTGTCAGATCTCTAGAAAGTAAGAAAACTAAAATGTATTTCTCTTATAATTCATTCTTCCTTCTGTCTTTCTCATTCCCTCATTAACACTCTGCTAAGGAATCCTCCTGGCTCCCCCTGTTTGCTCACAGACCTCTTTAACAAGAGCTGCCTCAGACTAGTCTTTCACTTTGACGTTACATCTTCATCCTTCTGGCTTCCCTGATCTCAACTGTCTCCCACCTCCACACCCCTGCTTGGAAAAAAGAAGTAAAAGAAACACACACTCATATATACTTTTTCAGTCCTTGCCCTTTATCATGCTTGTTGTTTCTAGCAACAACCCTTCTTCCAAATAGTCAAGTACACTAATTCAGATAAAAAGGCCCAAGCCTGATGTGATGTGTCTTTAAATATTTCTGCATTGTTGAGTGTATGCCATTAAAAAAAGATAAGTTTTTATATTTACTTTCTTTGAGGTTTATATATTTTGGTAAAAAGGTAATAGGGGTATTTTATTGAATTATAACATAACACAACTCATAATCGAGATAAATATTCTGTCATTGGCTAAAACCAAAATCCAGTGAGATGGAATGTCAGAAAACAAACAAACAGACAAGCAAATAAAAAGCATTTAACAAGGCACAGAAGCATTGAGTTGCATGTCATGATTGAAAAAACAGATAGTGGTTGAGGGTGGTTGCAAAGGAAAACCATGGCGTAGGATGCTAGTTTGGTTCTTCTGCAAAGTGTCACCAGGATAGAATTAGACAGGTAGGAGATTTACTAGAGCAAGTACCGGTGAAGGACAGAGTTAGAAAGCAGACGTAGGTGGGGTAAGCCAGCTGCTTCCCGGGAAAGAGAGAAGGAAGGAGGATGGGTAGAAAGCTTCAGATTGTGGCCCAGCCCTGAAAAAGAATTCAGCTAGTCTGAAGGAGGGTTTCCTGTGCAGGATTACCTGTTTGAGGAGTTGTGCATCAGACAGAAATAATCTGGATTTCATGTCCCTTATTGGACTGCAGGCAGACTGAACCAAGATTGAAGCACCTGGTGGCTTTGAGCTGACGACACTCTGGCTACCATGCAGGGCCAGGAGTATCCATAAACACTTAGCTGTACATGAGATTTAAAAATTAAACATAGAAATGTGTTGAAGCCAGTAAAATGCTTAATAATTTTATGCCACTAATTTAATATGTAGCCCTATCGATTTTTTTCAAGTGGATGCAAACTTTATACATATTCTCAATTTTTTGTTTTTTCTTTACAAATGTAGACATGGTTTTATGCTCATGGAGTTATAACATTTGACAAAGAGGGACAACGATGAGAAGTAGAGGAAGTCTTCAAGGCTTGTCAATACTGGGTGTTAAAATATCCTACTCAATTATATTTTCAATCTCATATCCTAACACCACTACAAAAGAAATTTACGCTTTGGTTATAAATTATATTCATTACCTTCGGCGTGTTTTTGCCTTTATGTTTTTATTCATGATAGTTCTTACAACTGGAATGTTTCTTCAGGTGAAGAAATCAGAAAATTCTACATCTTTTGTGAAGCATTCCTGTATTTCTCCAAAATTATCAGAAGGTAACACATCTTCCCCAGGATCCAAGTGGTATTTTTTATGTCCCTTATATGATGTATTACATATGCATGTCTTTTTAACTTGGCCTTCTTTCCTGAAATTATGTCAAACACTCAACAAATAGTAAATGCAAATCCTATATATTAAGCTTCTTTGTGTAAACTAGAAAATATCAACCTTTCAATAAAAAAAAATTATAGACCAAGAAATATTGATCAAGGGTCTATCTTGACTCAGAAAATCTATTAGTTAAAAAAAATCTCTAAGAGTTTGCTGTTCTGGCTGAAATCTGAGCTGTAGCCATTGCCAGGTGGTATAATTGACAACAGATGGATTATCAGAAAGTGTCATTTATGAGAGTTGATATTTTGACCCTCATTTACCATGAGATTATTTCTGTGAAAAATAAATTTACAGTGACCAATGGATTTGGCAATATTGAGGCATTCTGCGACTTTTCTGAGAGCAGTCTCAGTAGGGAGGTAAGAGCTGAAGCCTGACTGAAGGGTATTAACCTGGAAGCTGTCAATCGTGACAATAATTCTGAGCTAGAAAAGCTCCAGAAAGGGAGACCCTATTAGCTAGACATAAAAACACATGCAAAACAAAATAAAACAAATTAAAAACTACAAGAAGAGAAGAGTAGGATGGTTTGCGGAAAGGATTTGCCATTAGATGATGAAGTATGATACGTATGGGATAGAATCAGATACCTTGATATAAGAAATAGAGGGTATAATTATTTGTATTTCAATAAAGAACAGAGACATGAGAACAATTCTTGCAGGAATTTAACGTTGTCTCACACCGGATACCGTGAATTAAGAATAGGCAATGTGTAGGCCTTTAGAGAACCAGTGTGGACTGAAAATAGCTGATGAGCTGCCCATTTGGCACAGACGGGCAGTGTTTGAAATCTCTAGAAATGAATACACTACATTTTAAGATTTTAAAAGCAGGCAGAAATTAGGCAGACAATTAGGCAGAAAATTAATTATTTTCCTTTTCCTTAATTTTGTTATAGGTTGTTTTTCCTGTCCAAGATAGTCTGATTTGAATTTCTGGTTTTCAGTTAAACGAATAAGAAAACTGATATTTATATGGAATTAATTACAAAAATATGGACAAATTATATTTGTAAAAGTTGTGACTCAATTTTTCTAACAAAATTGCTTAATCTTCTAAAATAATCAACCTATTCTATCATCCTGATAAAATATGCTTAATCTCTTAGTCAAATATCAGTCCTCGGTCTAATGCTCTACCAGCATTAGGAGTAGGAGCAAAGAAAACCATATCCTAATGTAGGTCATGTCCTTACCATCTCCCAATAAAGAGGAAGTCATCATATATTTGAGCATCTCATATAATGGGTACACCTTCTTGGTTACTTTACTTTTATTTTTCAATATACATATTATAATTTACAGGCCAAAAATCATCCATTTAAAATGCAAAATTCAGTGGTTCTTAATATATTTGTGGATATATGTAGCGATCACCATAATCTAATGTTTGAATATTTTCATCATCTCCCAAAATAAACCTTGCATTTATTAATAATCACTTCGCATTATGCTCCTCAATGAGCTTTGTCCCCACTGACTATCCTAGGAAACTCCTGATCTACTGTGTGCTTCTGCAGGTTTGCCTATACTAGACTTTTCATCTAAATGGAATTACACAGTATTAACAGCTGTCTTAATTTTATGTGAATACTACTTTTGGCTTAGATTGCTTATATTTGATATTTTTACTTCCTTGCAAGTATTTTACTTACTTGGAAGTTATTTATATTTGGTATGAGTTTTTTGTTTGTTTGTTTGTTTTGGGTTTTTTTTTTTGGCCATGTTCTTTAAAAAACTTTATGGCTGGGGAGACTGGGTGGCTCAGTCAGGTAAGCGTCCAACTTCAGCTCAGGTCATGATCTCACTTTTGTGAGACCCCACTTCAGGCTCTGTGCTGACAGCTCAGAGTCTGGAGCCTGCTTCGGATTCTGTGTCTCCCTCTCTCTCTTCCCCTCCCTGCTCACATGTTCTCTCCCCCTGTCTTTCGAAAATTAATAAGTGTTAAAATTTTTTTTAAATGATGGCTCATATTCTTTGTATCCTATATGTTATTTAAGTTAATTGTACTTTACATTAGTAGGTTTCCAGTTTGTGGCTTGGGGGTTAAACCATGCCAATAAATATTTCTCTGAGGGTTAACAGGGAAAAGGGAAAAGTTTCCAACTTATGATCTGCATTAAAAAGGAAAATGAGCCCGGGTGGCTCAGTGGGTTAAGTGTCCAACTTTGGCTCATGTGATGACCTTGCAGTTGGTGAGTTCAAGCCCTGCATGGGGCTCTCTGATGTCAGCACACAACCCACTTCAGATCCTCTGTCCGCCTCTTTCTCACCCTTCCCAACTCTCAAACATAAATAAACATTAAAAAAATTTTTAAAGGAAAATTACTAATTATTCACTAATGATTAAAGAATAAAAACACATAAGAATCTTTACAAACTAGGCCCAACTTGTTTTTTCCAGTTGCTTTTAAGAGGAAATGATGGTACTGGTAATGACTTGGATGTATGACCAGGCACCTGAAAAGAGTACATTTGCAAGATTAGAAACCATGATGTATGGAAAAGAGGATTGAGAATGGACTAGGGGAATGGGTCCAAAGCAAATGGATCTTGCTGTATCATCTCACTGCCTATCACAGGATGTCTATTGCCATGAAGACACTGAAAAACTAAATGGAAGGGATTATTCATTCAAAGGAAATCAGCCACCATTTGTCTATAGTCATCCCATGTTCCTACAGTGGGCTGGTGGTCACTTGGGTGGAAACTATGAATGAGCATATTGGCAAGTGTTTCCTTTCATCAAGGCTGATGTAATTACTAACATTCCTGAATGCCTGTTAGTACCAGAGACTGACACTGAACATTCAATATGGTAGCACTCCTTGAAGAGTTTTTCCAGTTGATGTCTATTTGATTATATAGAATCATAAACCTTGCATCCATTAAAAATAATGGAGAAAGCATTAATTCTCTCCCATCCTAGTAAGAGGAAGTAATTCATCTTTTTGAGATTCATAGACAGATAGGATCTGGATTTTCCTCCTCTGCCTACAATGTCTCTGCCAGGCAGGGCTTTCTGAGTGACTGAGATTCAGAAAAACTACCTTGAACCAAAGGACCTGTTTATGGCTAAAGATTTTGACAATGGATAAATGAACAAAGAATCTATTGGTCATATTTTATCGATCAGCCAGAAGTTACTAGCTTGATAAAATATGGAATGACCTTTCAGCTAGATGGTCAGCTTATGGACGACACTCTTCAGGATTGCCAGTCTGTCCTCTTGAACATAGTATAAATGTTGAACCAATTGAGATTATAGGCTGTTGTGTGTCCAATAGCTAGAATGCGAAGGGAAAGAAGGGTAAAAGTAGGATTGATTCCTCTTGTTATCACTCTGTGTGACCAAATTGAGAAGTCACAGGCTTTTAAACCCTGCAGTTTTATGCTTTGAAGGGTTATAGGTCATGGTCCATGAAGTGTATGTGAAAGAAATTTATATCATAGAATGAATCAGAATTTCCCTATCCTAACAGTATAACTGCCATTTAATAACTTTGGGCCTCATGCTAATGAAATATCAAACAAATAAAAGCAGTTACTGCAAAATAATTGGAGCAGGAAGTATTGTGTCTGAACTTGAGAAATTCATTGCAGTGCTTGATGGTGTGTGTCTGCCCAGTGATGGTGGTAAATAGCAACTGCAATCACAAGGCATGTAATTAGGGCTTAGGTAGAGGCAAACCACCTAGACAGGAAGAACTGTTGGCTAAAGATGTAGGAAATATAGAATGTGTGATAAAGAAGGAAAACGATTAATGTTCATTATGGTTTCAGAGCACAGACAATAGCTTGTTTCACTAAACTTTTATTTTATGTCCTTTTCAGAGATTGTATAAACCACCTTGTCTTAGTCAATTCAGGCTGCTATAACAAAAATACCATAGACTGAGTAGCTTAAATAGTAAGGGTTTATTTCTCTCAGGTCCGGAGGCTGAGAGTCTGAGATCAGAATGGTTGGGTTCCTGATGAAGCTACAATCTTCCCAGTTTGCTAGCAGGGCCACTTTACTGTATCTTCACATGGCACAGTTATTTTTTAACAGTACTAATCTCATTTATGATAGCTTCACTCTCATGACTTAATTATCTTCCAAAGGCCCCCACATCCAAATACCATCACAATGGGGATGAGGGATTCAGTATTAAATTTTGAGGGACCAATCAGTCTATGCACACCCTATCTCACTCATATCTGTTCACACAACTTCAGAATTGACCTGAAACTTCTGCAATTTTCTACATGCTGGCAGCTTCCTATCTTAAGCACCTGTATATCAATCTGTTCGTCCACTTGAGGGTATCTTCCAGCACCACAAGACCACATGCTTCCATACTCAAGTCAATCTGAGATTGTGCTTGTCTTCATTTTCCTAGGGCTAATCATTCAACAATAAGAGACAGGAGTCAGTAGAAAATACCTAGCCTCCCAAGCATCCTAATGGAAAGCTCTCATGAGTGTGACACAATTTAATTAAAAAAAAATCACAGTGACATTGAGCCCAAGTTGCTGTTAGCATTGCTATTAATCACTTAATTCTTTATTAATTTCTTCTCTTTCACATATCACCATCCCTACTGCCTCACTTGTACTTCCTAGGATCATCCATCAAATAAACTGCCTAAACTCAAGTCTGCTTCAGTGTCTGCTTTGTGGTAAGAATCCAAACACAAACAGAATGGCTGTTTGGAATTATTTACAAAATTTGATTCATCACTTTGATGAGAGAAACTTTTAGCATGATCTAATTTTGAGAATGGATTTCCATGAAGCTTGTGTCATTAATGTTTCAATTTCAATCTCCAAAACAATAATATTGTGTCAGAAATTGGGGTAGTGGGGGGCTCTAAGACTCCACACAGAAGACTGATTTTCAATATTTCAGTTAGCAAGTGGGTAATCAAAATGATGATTCTTGCTTCCCTAAAGATTTATGTGTCCCAATACCAGAAAGGGGAATTAGGTAGTAGACGGAATTAAGTTTGCTAATCAGCTGATGATAAACTAGAGAGATTATCCTGAATTATCCAGTTGGGCTCAATGTATCACAAGGATCCTTAAATGTAAAAGAGGGAGGTAAAACGGTTAGTGTCAGAGTAATGCTGTATGTGGAAGACTTGATTGGCCATGGCTGGCTTTGAAGGTGGAAGAGATCTTAAGCCAAAGAAAGTAGGCAAACCCCAACAGCCAGAAAAGGCAAGAAAATGGATTCTGCCCTGGAGCTTCCACAGAAGGACAAAGCCCTGCCAACACTTTGATTTTAGCCCACTGAGACCCATTTTGGTCTTTTTGTGAAGTTTTTGTGTGCTGTTTTTAGCCACTAAGTCTGTGCTAACAGCAGCAAGGGGAAGCTGGCATCCTCTCAGTGGATGCCTGGAACCGTGAATAAACCAAACCTCATATATACTGTTTTTTCCTATCCATATATGCAAATAATAAAGTTTAATTTATAAATTAAGCATAGTAAGATATTAACAATAATTAATAATAAAATAGAAAAACTGTAACAATATACTATAATGAAGTTATGTGAATGTGGTCTTTCTCTCTCAAAATATCTCATTGTACTATACTCACCCTTCTTATGATAGTGTGAGATAATAAAGTGTCTACATGAGGAGATGAAATGAGATGAATGACATAAGCACTGTGACAAGGTGTTAGACTACTATTGACCTTCTGGTTACATGTCAGAAATAAGATAATCTGCTTCCACACCATAGCTGACCATGAATGAATGAAAACAGTGAAAGTGAAATCAAAGATAAGGGAGGGCTACAGGTGACCCTTGAACAACATGAGTTTGAACTGTGTGGGTCCACTTATAAGCAGATTTTTTTTGATAAATACAGTACTGTACTATAAATATATTTTCTTTTCCCAATGATTCCCTAATAGCATCTTGTTTCTTTAGCTTTATTATGAGCAGACAGTATATAATACATATAGCATACAAAATATGTGTTAATTGTTGTGTTATTGGTAAGGCTGTTGGTCAGGAGTGGGCTATTAGCAGTTAAGTTTTTGGCAAGTCAAAGCTTATATGGAGGTTTTTGACTGCACATGAGTCAGTGCCCCCAACCCTCATGTTGTTCAAGGGACAAATACTGTAATAAAGTAAATTTAAATCTATACCCAATAAAGACATTGATACACAAATATTTCACTTCGGGAGATTTGGTATCAAGAGAGACTGAAATATTTTTTCCTCAGTGTTAAAGAGGTAGGAATGAAAATAAGTATCAGGGGGCAGGGTTGAAATTCAAAGAGAGAAAGCAAATTTGTCAAGGACCCAGTAAGAATAATGATGTGATAGGAATAGTGATATGATAAAAGGTTAAATGTATCTATCTTTATTTGGTATACTATTTCTCATAATGTATAACTCTTTTTGGTTATACTTGTTATGAGCTGAATTCATACATTGGATTCCTAACACCCAGTACTTAAGGTTATGACTGGATTTAGACATGGGTTTTTAAAGAGATAATTAAGGGGGTGCCTGGGTGGCTCACTGGGTTAAGAGTCCAACTTCAGCTCAGTTCAGGATCTCACGGTTAATGAGTTTGAGCCCCATGTCAGGCTCTGCGCTGACAGCTTAGAGCCTGGAGCCTGCTTCAGATTCTGTGTCTTCCTCTCTCTGCCCTTCCCCCACTCATGCTGTGTGTGTGTCTCTCTCTCTCTCAAAATAAATAAATAAATAAATAAATAAATAAATAAATAATAAATATTAAAAAAAGAAAGAAATAATAAAGTTAAAATGATGTGATTGGGGTGGGCCTTAACGCAATATGACTGGGGTTCTTAAAAGAAAAGGAAATTAGAACATAGACACATATGCATATGTTCGGAGAACACCATATGAACATGAAGATGATCTTCTACAAATCAAGGAACGAGGTCTTAGAAGAAAATATCCCTGTCAACACATTGATCCCAGATTTCTGGCCTCCAGAAATAGTTCTCCAGCATTGTAAGAAAATAAATGGTAATTTCTGTTGTTTAAGTCACCTATTCTGTTACTTTATTATGGCAGTCCCAGCTAACCAAACTACTAAATATTTTGCCATATTCCAGATATAATAATATGTTGATGTTTTTTCCTTTGCAAAATTGCATTTAATTAACTTGTCACAACATAATCACTTTTTTACTTTTTTTTTAGATGCACCTCTGAGAAGCCATAAATAAAGATTTCTTTTTAGTACAATGGATAGAGTTTTGTAACGAAACTTTCTTTAAGTAATCATACACAATTGAGTGCTATTTAGAATTCAATGGATGTGTTCCAAGTTTGAAAGTCAGGCATTTACTAAAGACCTTTCCTTTTACTTTATCTCTTTCACTATTTGGAAGGCAAAACAATGTTGATATTAAGCTCCTTTCTCACACTAAACTAGCACAATTGAATAGAACTTTCTTAAAAGATGGATCCCTGAAGCCCAGTGGCTCCACTAAAACCAAAGGGGAGACAGACAGAAATACAGATGCAGTGGGCGTACAGATAGGGGCTGAGATATGCCTTTTTAGTTTTATAGGCAGAACTATCCTTTAAAAGTTGTTATTCATTTGGATTTTCAAATTTGTACAACAATTTACCTTCACAACAGATTCCTTTATTTTGGAAATATTTTCAAAATGGACTCTTTTCTAAGAGAGATATAAAATAACTTCACATTCATTATTTGGGGGAAAATAAACTATGGTGCTATAATATATCTAACTATAAATGTTGCAGACTAAAATGCTAAGTATTTCCTTTAAAATTTGTAAATTTAGTAGACCCATGCCTTTAGCAGACTAGAGAAATAACATTTTATTCACAATAAGGAATCATACAGATGAGAGAGAGGACTGTTTTTTAGCTCAGCTATTATGGCCAACAGAAGCTGGATGCAGTAATTGGGCTGATTACTGGAAACATGCTGACAGCCTGGAGGCCCATGAGTGAGGCTGAGGAGCAAAGGACAGGCTACAAATGCAGCTAATAGAACTGCAGGCTAATAGAACTTAATGATCTTTCATCCAATAGAACCAAATAATGCAACAACCAAATATAAAATGGAAAAAAAGGAAACATAATAGAAGACTACAGTACGAATGTTAAAAAGAAGATTTAAGAATGTTTCCATTTTTTTCTCTTGGTTTAAGTAAAGAAAACAGACCCTTCGAGGAAAAAAAGAAAACAAGGTGATTCTACAGACTGAACAAAAACAGAGGTAGATGTAATTAGGACAAATTATCAGGAAATCACAAAGACAACATAATTAAACATCGTAACACGGAATAGGGAGAATAAAATGTGTGATGAAGAAAATAAACTTAAAAATTGTTCTCAGGTCATGGGGAAAATAGAGAGATACACCTGTTTAAAGAATGAGAGAAGAGAAAGAATAGAGCTCTAAATGAGAACTGTGTGCAACTAACTTTTATTATGCATATTTGAAGTATAAGAAAGATATGATTTGAAATTCTAATGCCCTCTTGCAAATAACTTGCAAATGCTAACATTTATTCTTTTAGAATGTTTTAATGTGCAAACCATATTTAGGAAAATACCTTTCATTTGTTTTACTGAGAGCAGGTTCTAAGCAAATCATGAAATAGACAAGGCAGTGTTACCTATTGTCTCCTTACCATTGCCTGTTTTCTAGGGTCAAAATGTTTCATGTTAATTTCAGTTTCACAATTGGATTCTAGGTCTCTCAGGTAGCTTCCATGATTAAGGATTTCAGAATATTTCATTCCCTTCAAAAGCCACCTGTTCTGACTTCTAATTGTTCAAATACCTGCTCTTTGCTCTGACACATTGAAAAAAAATTGTATTACAACTATGTTGAATAAAAACCCTTCCCCTTGCACATGTGCACAGATAAAACATGCATTTTGATACAGGGTTTTTCAGTGTCTTAACACAGGACCTCATGTTTTCTCACTAATTTCTTATGTATGATATGTTGAATGAATTTTGCGATGAGATTATTTTCTAAAACCACACTATTTTAGGAATACAGTTCCAAATTATAGTAAGTCAGTGTGTTTTAATGGTATTTCATCAAATTGTTTTATGTTTTAAATTATTATTTTACCTATATTTTCATTATTAGAAGATTGAGTTGACAAGCAATAATTAGGACAAAAATAAAATATAAAAGTATTTGTGCATTCACATGCAAAGAAGAAACTGGCATCATTACACACACACACACACACACACACACACACACACAGGCACACACACATGCACACACATCCCATAGACAAAGGAAAATAGAGGAAGAAAGGAAGATCTTGTTATGAAAGCAAAATCAGAAAAGATCCTTAAAATTGACACATTCATTTTAATTACCTTGTCATTAAAAATTTTTCCTTCTGAAAAATAACTGTCTATTTATCAGATGAAAGTAATAAAAACATTGAACTACAATAATTCATATATATTTCAACTTACTATAATCTAGGGATTTTTTTTAATTTGGAGATTTCTTTTTATCCATTGTATTATATTTATTTCCATTAGTTTTGCATAAAAATGTAATTGTTATGCAAAGAGCTTGGCATATGCCAACTGAGTAGAGATTATGGACATGCTAATTAATGCATGTTTCTTGAGCAGGAAGTTTTTTCTACTGATCTGTGAAAGTGGTAATGATATAACGTTACCATTAACTATTGGAAATTCCAAATTATTTCATTACAGCCTGATTCACATTTTGCAAAAAATAGATTATCTTTGCAAATCAATGAGTAATATGATCCTGGATAAGAATTTTTTTTTAATATTTGACAAAATATACTATCATCTTCTTTACTTCAAACACCTGTTGCCTGATATGCTATAAATTCATCAATAGCAGAGAATACTTCTTATTTACCTTGGTTTATTCAGGGTCTAGCACATTAGAAATACTAAGTAACTTTTGAATGAAATGAAGTGTTGAATGAATTAGTGAACTAATTTATGTCTCACTATCCACATTCTTTCTCCTGTCACTGCACTTTCTATTTCCAGGGGAACAAAACATGTTGGAAAAATAAGAATAGACATAAAAATTGATTTGCTACATATTCATGATCTCTAATTTAAACTTGGTTTTTGTTGTGGGTCATCAATATTTTGATTAGTGTCTCATTGTCCCTCTTAAACTCTAATTTCTTCTTGTGCCAAAATCTTCACCCTCATTCAGTTGAGGTCATTTTCTAGTTTATTGTGAAAAGACTGAGATAATCTGTCATTAAATAGCTCATTAACTCCCATAATATTTTCCTCAATATATAAGTAACCTTTTATTATTTCTTTCATTCTTATCTACTATATTAAATGGAGGAAAGAGAGAGAGAGAACCCTTCAAATAAATACATGAATTTCTCTATTTCAACAATTTTAAATGATTTTACTCATTTTTGAGAGACAGAGAGAGGCAGAGTGTGAGCTGCAGAGGGCAGAGAGAGGGAGACATAGCATCTGAAGCAGGCTCCAGGCTCTGAGCCCTCAACACAGAGCCCAACACAGGACTTGAACTTACAAACCGGGAGTTATGACTTGAACAGAAGTCTGATGCTTAACCGACTGAGCCACCCAGGTGCCCTGAATTTCTCTATTTCAATAAGAATTTTATTATCTGAATTTATTCTCTTCCTTTCTAAATGCATTCTATTTCCTACTGCTATGTTTACATCTATAGTCCTTTTATTTTCTTATTTTACAAAGCAAGACAACTTAGAGTCATTGTTTACTATTCCAGACTTGTAATCCTTACATTAAATTTGTTTCCATGCTTTAATGTTTCTTTTCTGAAATATCACTGTTTTCCCATAATCTTGCCTTTAGAATGATAGTAAGGATATTAAAAGAAATAGATACACTACAGTGTTAAATTCTGGCAAGGGAGTGTTTAGCAAGTCAGCCATTTAAAGAATTTCTTAGGAAATATAGTACATATAAACTTAGGGGAAGAGAAGGAAAAGTAAAACAAGGTAAAAACAGAGAGGGAGGCAAACCATAAGAGACTCTTAACTACAGAGAGCAAACTGAGGGTTGCTGGAGGGGGGCTGGGTGGGGGGTGGGCTAAATGGGTGATGGGTATTAAGGAGGGCACTTGTGATGAACACTGGGTGTTATATGTAAGTGATGAATCACTGGGTTCTACTCCTGAAACCAATACTACACTATATGTTAACTAACTTGAATTTAAATAAAATAATGGAAGAAAAATAAAATAAAAGAAAATCCCAATGTATATATCAAAAAAAGAAAAAGGAAATATAGAACAAAGATGGAATACAAGAGAAACCAAGTTAGAGGAAAAATAGCAATGTAAATCATGCACAGGAGAAAGTTTCTGTGAACTTTACAGGAGTTTCCTGATGTTAATTATTAGAGGATTAACTGTTTGAAAGACTATGAGTGTTCACTTTCTTCTAATGACAGTATAGTACTTAAAAATCAAGGCACTGGCCTTGTTAGCCTGTGCCTTTTTTGTATTTTAAAGAAGGCATGGCTGGTAACTTTCTGTTTTTAATAACCTACTTTTGAGCTCAACATTTCAAATTAGTTCCTATATAGAGGGCATGTACTATTTTAATGAGTAGGTCTCTAAAGTGTGTAAGACCAAAATTGCCTGATGGAAAACTTGGGAACATTAAGAAAGCTGGCCACTCTCATACTCCCCAAGTTAAGGCTGACTCTATAGAGGTCAGCAACATGGTCCTAACTTTCTCCCTGTCCCAGCATTAGAAAATCAGACTGTAATTTCTCAACACCAATGGCCTACTAGGCTTCAGAGGAAACTTAAAAACAAAACATAACAGAAGAAACACAGAAAACAAACAAACAAAAAGGTAACTCATGAACGAACATACTCTGAGACAAATTAAACGGGAATTTCTAGGAATGGTGTCCAATCATCAGTGTATTTTAAAGTTTCCCAAATGCTACTGATATGCAGTTAGGATTTAGAACCACCGAGTTAGGTATAATTCAGTGGTTTGATCCATGATCTTAGCGGGAGAACTTTACACATGTGTTTCTCTTCAGTAGCACTGTCCAAGGCTGTCTATCTTTCTGGAGTTAGAGTGCAATTGTAGTAGCCAGAAGCTTCCATAAAATGATGTTCTTTCCTGAATACAAGAAGATGGCAGTTCAGCATTTGTGATGAACCAAACACTCTGTGAGATTTATTTTCACAGAATGGAACAGTATCAATTGAACCAATAAAGGAATAAGAACAACTGAGACATAAATATGTTTGGCGAGAGTTATCTTTCTCATTTATGAAAATTACCTCCCTGCCTCCCAGTGGATTACGTAGATAATTTAAATGAGATATTATAGGTAGTCATCATTGCTCCTGACACTATGGTATGTACTAAATATCAATATCCTTCTTTTACAAGTGTGAGGTGTTTGGTTTTTGTTTTTGTTTCTTGCTCACACTTAAAAGGGATATAGCTTGTGTATATATCTGTTAAATCTTAAATAAGTGATTTTTCATTTAAACTATGATTTTGAGAAGAAACACTGCTCAAAATTACTGGCAACACTGCCTTCCATAGATTTTTTTTTCCTGGAATTCTCTTAGACGTGGCTTGTTGTGGCCAGGGTACTTAGAGGGAGCTTTAAACAACTGGTCTCTAGTGATCCTATAGAAAATTGGAATAGTGAAAATGTGCGTGGCAATGAAAAAATTCAACAAACTACAGGGCATAGGCTCTATTCTAGCAGCTGGCAGAATAGATGTAATGGCTGAGGATCAGCTCTGAGGAAAAGAAGAGTCCTACACTCTAGAAATTATCTCACAGAATGGTTTGAAAACACATAACAGAATCCCGAATGACAATGACTTAAAAAAAAAAAAAAGAAATATTTCTCCCATGCACCAAAACATTTAGAGATAGGCAGATGCTGATATTCGTTTAGTGGTCCGGTGATGTTAGGGGCAGACTCTCTTTGACTATTTGTGGTTTCAAGATGACTTCTGAATCTCAAGAAAGTAAAACGGAGAAAGGAAAACAATGTGATAGGACTTTCCTCACCAAATATCACTCCTAATCATATGGCATTTTTAAATGAGACAATAGAATTTGGGAACCAGAATAGAACATTAGACTGTTGGGGTGGAATAGAGAAGAGACACAATCTAAACTTGGCTGATATCAAAGTAATATTGATGATTAATTAATATAATACAGACTTTAAAATAAAAGATGCTCATCTCGTATTCCTGAGTCAACCAAGGCAAAAATCAACTCCAGGTGGATTCAACCTTGTGAAGAGTGAACTTATGAAGAGAAAATTATAAAACTTTTAGGGAATGATAGAGACGACTATCTTCACAATTATAAAATAGCAAAAGATTTCTTAAAAAAAGACAAAAAGTATACAAAACATAAGGAAATATATTGATAAATCATTAGCATTAAAACTACAATTTTATGTTTAAGTATGAACTAACAAGAGCAAAAGGCAAATCATAAACTAGCATATGCTATATTAATCACTAAACTGATGGATTATGTTATATAGATATGAAATGCTCATACAAATAATGCAAATCAGAAAAAGACAAACAACCACAGAAGAAAAGAGACAAGCATCATGAACTGGTACCTCACAGAGGAGACAGGGATGATCTATAAGCCTTGGACACTTTGGATACTCAGAAAAATACAATCTAACGTTAAAATTAAATGCCATTTTACACTCTTGGTATTGGCAGAACTAGAAATCAGAGAGTGGAAAGTATTAATGAGGTAACGGAAAAATAGGTCTGTCACACTGCTGGGTCGTGTGTAAGTGGGACACTAACTTTAGAAGGAGTTTGGCATACCTAACATTCTAATTCAAGTGCAGAGCAGTGCCGCAAGCTCCCAGGAAACACAGCTGCTTGCTCCGTCATGTGAATTTTCTCTGGAGAGGGTGTTTTGGGAAACCATTGGGCTGAAGAACAGCCTGTGAAAAAGGACAAAAGGTGAGAAAGGTGTTATTTTATCCAGTCTCCTATCATTCCTTGGTCAAGATTCATCACATTCTGTACTAAATCTGAGGCACTTCAGAGTGTTATGAAGCCTCCCAGGGCTTTCGTGATCTGGTTGGGTTGACCTACAATCTGGATCCAATGCAACTGCTACTATGTTGGGCACAGTAGAGATTTTTGGAGGTGAGGTATGACTGGGGTTCTCTGATTCTGGCACCAGTAAATCTAGAAAGGTGTATATTTTGGTCCAGTTTACTTAATGAAGTTAAATATTTACAACCCAGTAACTCCTCTCCTAGAGAAACTCCAACATGTACAATCCAAGAGCTATGTATAAAAGAGTTTTACTCATAATTGAAAGAACTGGGAAAAGAAAAAGAGGAAAAACAAACAACCAAAAATTCTTTAAATGTGTGTCAAGAGTAGCTGGAATATGAAAGGCAGGAAGAAAATGAATAAGCTATAGCTACAGACATTAAATTAGGGGAATATCATAAAACTGATGTTAAGCAAAAGGACCAAATCACAAAAGAATGTGCACAATGGGATTGTATTTAAATGTCAAATATTAGTCAAAATACATTATTTATATACAAAAAATTCACCATTCAAACAGAATTTAATTCCTGGAATGAGGGAAGTGGGTAAGATTGGAAAGTGTTCTTTCTATTAGAATTCCTGAAGTACAAGGAATATACTACTCGGTATGCTATCTAGTGGATATTTGTGTGCACATTTCATTATTATTTTAGTTATGTTTAGCATTTTAGTTACATCAGTTATATGTTTAATTTATTTTTCATATGTAGACATTTTACAAAACTAAAAAAATTATATAGTGCTATCTAGAAGATAAACAATGATGTGATTAAAGTTGTTAAATAATGCTTTATTGGTTGGAATGTTTATGTTACAAAAATAACTTAATGATTTAATCTTAAGTTAGACAATTATAACTTTACTCTTAATTGCTTTTTCTATTATATTGAACTCAAAATAAATACAAATTCTAATGTTTTAGAGAAACATTGGACAACTAATTGCAAGAGAGTGAGTTGGTTACCTTTTGATCATTTGGAGTTTGGCAATAGATTGACCCTCCAAATACACTTATGAGCTAATGCTCCACTCTACCAATAAGTTCTTCAGATATTCTATTCGAGAAGAGTCATATTTCTATCTTCTCGTTGCTAGTGAAATAAATATAATTGCTTATTCCAAATTGAATAGGTAGGACACTTGCATAAGAGTAATTTAAATGAGCAGATTTCAGACTAAAATAGAATGCTGTGTCCATCTTATTCATTAAGACTATGAGATTATTCATTTCACCTATTCAATGGGCATATAGGTAATAACTGAGATAAGACAAGCAGAATAATTTTAGACAGATTGTAACTGATTGATTTGACAAACCGTTAAAAGTATGACATCTCTATTAAAGTTGTTATTTTAAATGTAATTATTGACAAAAATAGTTGAGAGGCTCTCAGAGTTGTGCTGAAACCTCTCAAAAGAAAATAAGACCTAATATGATAAAATAATAAAAGAAAGTGGGTGATGTCATTTACATAATAGGTCAATATGTCCCATAGATACTCAGTTAAGAGAACGACAATGACTTTGGATTCAGAGAACGTGGGAAAATCATATAATCATTTTGCAACTTTATTTACTTGCCTAATGTGAAAAATTGTATTTATTTTTCAAGATTAAATAAAAAATAGATATGCATGAAAATGATTTTACACAATACTATGACAATAAATTTAAACAAGTCATTAATATCAAAACAAATTATCAATCCCTTTTTATTCCTCCAAAACATTAGTATCTTGTTTCTTTAGAGTTCAATACTAAAATAAAAAAATAATAATTAATGAAAAGTGATAATCTTCTAGTTTAAAGCTAAGTCATGTTTTTCTAGATAAATTGATCATATTAATCTAATAAAGTTTTTTTTAAAGAAGAAAACACACAAGAAATTTGAATCTGTCAAAACAGATGACAAATCAAATCTAATATATTTCATTTTTCTTTATTTTCTGTTATTCATTGCGTTTTTGTTGATGGAACTCATGTATCCTCTTATTCAACAAAAACTAATTTAAATATTTTTTCAATTGATAAACAAAAATTATTTTCCACCCATATTATTATTTCTAACTATATATAGGGTGTAAGAAATTAAAATACAGATATACACATAAAATTTGCTACCTTAAATGGATGTTTGGTAGTTTCCAGAATTCATATATTACTTTTATTTGTAATGTTGTTGTAGTTGTTATTAATGCTTTCTTTCATTAATGCATTCAAGTACATTCATTAAACAAGTAGCCTGCTTTGTGAACACAATGAATTTTATTTACTTCTTACCATCCCCAAAAAATAATCTAAGTATTTCCTAAGGAACTACTACTTCAGAATCATCTCCTACATACCACTCTTTTTCAGAACCAATTGATTCTTCAAGTCATTCTTATATGGAAGTTTTAGTATTAACTCTAAATGAAAAAATAATAATCAAAAGTGAGCTGTGTGTCCCCATTTTTCCTAAGTAATACATCTGCTGAAATATTGATTATTTAAGGTGGTTTACAAAATACAGGAAAGTCATTATAAATAATCACCTATAACTAAGCTAAAGACTCTGTATTAAAACTTTGCATTTGCTGAAAACAGGCAAAAAACCCACAAGACTTTAATGAGGTACAGAGTGGCTATTTTTGGTTGCTGTCCAGATGGTGGCAGGCAGGGGCAAAGACTACTTTGAGCACCTTCCTCAAACCCTTCATCCCACTGAGAAAGTTTGGATTTGTTTCTTTTCTTTGTTCATGATTTTTCTTTAAAGAACACAAATACACAGCCATTACGTGACTTCACTTTCCAGCCAGGAAATGTCTTGCCATATTATTTCACTATTTTTGTGTGCCTGTTCTTGGCATTTTAACAACATGACAGGGATTAAGTACACAACAGCACACAGCATGAATTTAGCAATAGAAATCAGTAAATGTTCAGCTTTTTAATTCACAATCTGTTATTCCTGTACTAATGGATTTTGTTCTTATTAATAGCTATAGTGAATTTTCCAGTGAGAAGGTCCAGGATACACTTTATATCCAAAATTTTCAAAATATAATGTTTAGGCAGAGATCTTAATTATATTTTAGCATATTTTAACTGAATTTTACTATTAATGCATCAAACTCGTTAAATAATTAAAATTAAAACACAGTGGAAAGTCAACATCTGGTTCTTATGTACAACAGTCTGTTTTCTCAAATTTAACAACACTTTTACTATAATACACACTGTATGTATACATTTTTTTTCAGATTTGTGTTTTCTTCCAGAGATTTCTTTTAAGGCATATGCAATAAAACACAAACACATAAGTTTGTCTCCTTCTTTACACAATAGAACATACACTCTATATACTATCTGCTCATTTTGGAGACCTCTCCATATCAGAACAGACATATCTTCCCATTGCATTTGACAGGTGCACAGCATTTTGTTATATGAATGTGAATTAATTTATATAACCAGCACCCCAAAATTGATTACATAGTTGTTTATAATCTTTTGTTAACACAAGTGATGCTATAATGGTTCATCTTGTACACATGTCATTTCATGCATGCTATTACATCTTTTAAGTGAGTCCTCAGATAGAAAATGGTATTTCCATTAGCAAATGTTACAGATAATTCAAAACATCTGTATATATATTCAATCCTAAGAATTTTACTGATCTGTACACCCACCAGCAATATATTAAAATGCTTCTTTCCCTAGAGCCTTGCAAAGTAAATGTATTATTAAACATTTACTTTTTTGTCAATTGGATATATCTGTCATTCTCAGTCCTATCAGGCCCAATGCCACTTTCTTTATTATAAAGGAAACTGTAATGCTCTCCTGTACTATGCTGCAGTGAAATTAATTCTGTACCTATCTACGTAATTTCAAAATTAAACCAGTTTGCTGCTATAACTCTAATAATGGAAAAATAAAATAAATGTTTAAGAAAATATGTTTCCATATGTAAATATACAGATGGGCCTACAAGAAGAATCATAATTAAGCAGTCAGATGTGTGTACTAAATAGAATTAACATACAGGCAGAGATGTGTTGGTAACTCAGACACCTTGAATGGAGGTGGCATGGCTGATGTGATAATACAAAATCGTGGACAGCTCTTGATAAAGATGTGAAAACAAATTAGATATATCTATTGTTTCATAAGGTAGTTATATTGCCAAGATACTCGGTATAATATAAATCCCCTCCTCTAAGTATTTCGTGAAAACGTATAAACCTGACAGAGGTTGCTAAGCTAATTATAAGCACCTCTTTTTTTTTTAAGTTTATTTATTTACTTTGAGAGAGAGAGAGCAAGGGAGGGGCAGAGAGACAGTGAAAGAGAGGGAATCCCAAGCAGGCTCCTCACTGTCAAGTCGTGGGACTTCAACCCATGAACCACAAATTCATGACCTGAGCTGAAATCAAGAGTGGGATGCATAATCGACTGAGCTATGCAGGCACCCCTATAAACAACTCCTATTTGTTATTTAGTTGTTTTTGAGAGAAAGAGAGATGGAAGGGAGGGACAGAGAGAGAGAGAGGGAGAGAGAGAGAATCCCAAGCAGGTTCCACACTGTCAGCGCAGAGCTGGACATGGGCCATGAATGCATGAAACCATAAGATCATGGCCTGAACTGAAACCAAAAGTCAGGAGCTCAACCTACTGAGCCAACCAGGCGCCCCAACCAAGTCTTTTTAATGTTTGAATGTCTGGCAAAATTTTGAAAATTGTGTGGGACACCAGCTTTTTTGCCCTTTATGTGACTATAACAGTCATTGCAGGGCACCTAGCATCAATGCCCCCTAGGAGATAAATAAATGTTGTCACTTAAATCATTTTACCAACTAAAAATACTCACCCAAATTTTCAATAGTCTTCTTTGGGATGTAAAGCTAGTACATTAGACAAAATGGTATCTTTGAGTACCTTAACTTTTCTTTATTTTATCATAGTTTGATATTTGTTCATTGCCAGAAACTCTGGATAATTTCTAAAAACTATCTGAAGACCGTGGAATTCATTAACAGATTCAGGCAAAATTTGGAGAGCAGTCAGTACTTGGGAAAAGGTACTAGCAATAGAAAGATTTCTTGTTTTTACAACTATTCACTTGAAAGAAAACCATAGTCAGTTCTGTGCATAAAGGCCAAAACTCTGATAGAAAACTTGCACTTTTTCCAAACTTAAGAGCTAGAATACAAAGTTTGAAGCAGGTACAAGAGTTAGGAAAAGAGAACAGGATTCACAGAATGGAGATATTTTGAGTTGAGAAGCCTCCAAATCGCCAGTTAAACTCTGTCCAAATATATATTCTATCATTGAACCGGGTATGGGGCAAACCCAACTCAAACCAGCTAAATATTAAAGAATTAAATTGTAATTTGAGTTTCTGAGATTGCAGGGGTGCCTGGGTGGCTCAGTCAGTTGGGCATCCTATTTTGGCTCAGGTAATGATCTCACCGTTTGTGGGTTGGAGCCCCATGTTGGACTCTGGGCTGACAGCTCAGAGCCTGGAGCCTGCTTCAGATTCTTTGTCTCCCTCTCTCTCTGCCCCTCCCCAAGTCATGCTCTGTCTGTCTCTGACTCTCAAAAATAAATAAATGTTAAAAAAAAATTTAAGAAAAAAAAAAGAATTTGAGATTGCATTTAGGTCCAACCAAGGCAAATGCCTGCTAAAATAAAGAAACAAACAGAAAATTCTTCAGAGGAATATATTCTTCATAACATGCAAGGCTTCTGTATTCGAGTTAAGATTTAGAATTAACATATGAATATGAAAAATCAAGAAAATGTCACCCAGCCTCATTACCAAGAACAAAGACTCAGTTGTTAAAATTAGTAAACATGGATTTTAAGGCAGCTAATATCACTATGTCCAATAGGAAAGGAAGATATACTCACACTGGATGAAGAGATGTCTCATTAAGAAAACAGGCTATATCACATATATACATATGCATATATATATTTGTGTATATGAATCAAAGGGAAATATAGGGTCTAAAAAATACAGTATTTGAAATAAATCACTTTCAGGTAGGTTTCACAGCAAAAAAGAGATGACAGAGGAAGAAGACATTAAATTATAAGATAGGTCAAAAGAAAATATCTGATCTGAAAAGTGAAAAATATTGTAAAAAAACCAGCTTCAGCAAATTCTGCAACCCTGTCAAATAGATTAACTTCTGTATTAACTTAGAGTCTTAGAAATAGAGAAGGAGGGGCGCCTGGGTGGCGCAGTCGGTTAAGCGTCCGACTTCAGCCAGGTCACGATCTTGAGGTCCGTGAGTTCGAGCCCCGCGTCGGGCTCTGGGCTGATGGCTCAGAGCCTGGAGCCTGCTTCCGATTCTGTGTCTCCCTCTCTCTCTGCCCCTCCCCCGTTCATGCTCTGTCTCTCTCTGTCCCAAAAATAAATAAACGTTGAAAAAAAAAAAAAGTAAAAAAAAATTAAAAAAAAAAAAAGAAATAGAGAAGGAATGAATGAAAAAAAAATTGGATTTAAATGTATATATATATATTTGAAAAATGATAGTCAAGTTTTCCCCAGATATGGTGTGTGTGTGTGTGTGTGTGTGTATATATATATGTATTTTTAAATACATATATCTGTGTATATATATGTGTGTGTGTATATATATATGTGTGTGTGTATATATATATATAATATATATATATATAATATATATATATAACTTCAATCAACCCAATGACCTCTAAGCAGGTAAAATACAAGGAAAATCACTTCTCTGTTCTTTATAGTCAAATTACTGAAAAGCATAGATCTTTAAATTAAAAAAATCTGGACTTAAATCTAGCTTATCAGAAACTATTGAGGCCAGAAGACCATCCCTAAACATCTCTAAAATGAAACGTCTCTAAAATGCTAAAAGAAAATAACACTTAATGAAGAATCTGTATTTAATGAAAATATTCCTTAAAAATAAAGGCAAGAGTGGCGCCTAGGTGGCTCAGTCAGCTAAATGTCTGACTCTTGATTTCAGCTCAGGTCTTTATCTTGTGGTGGTGAGATCAAGTCCCACATTAGGTCTGTGCTTAGTGTGGAGCCTGCTTGGGGTTCTCTCTCCCTCTCTGTCCCTCCCCCACTCATGCTCTCTTCCTCTCTCTCTCTCTCTCTCTCTCTCAAAATAAGTAAACATTAAAAAAAAGGAATGAAGTCAAGAATAATGATGACTTTTTTTTTTGAGTTTATTTATTTATTTTGAGAGAGAGAGAGCATGTGTGTGTGCACAGGCAGGGGAGGGGCAGAGAGAAAGATGAGAGAAAAGAACCTAAGGAGGCTCTGCACTATCAGCACAGAGCTCCAAGAGGGGCTTGATTACATGAACCGTGAGACCATGACCTGAGCCGAAATCAAGACTCAGATGCTTAACCAGGTGGCTCAGGATATCTTTAGATAAAAGAAAATTAAGAGAATTTGTTGCCTACAGAACTTTATTTAAAAAAAAATGTCAAAAGCAATTATTTGAACTGAAGGGAAATGAAAAGCATATATTGACTCTGATCTTATGGAATAATGAAGAGCATTAAAATTGCAAACATCTAGGTAAATATAAAGGACTGTTTTTCCTATAAGTACATTGTAAACCCTATACGGTATTTATTTCTTTTAATGTTTATTCATTTTTGAGAGAAAGAGAGAGACAGGGTGGGGGAGAGGCAGAGAGCTAGGGAGACATAGAACTGGAAGCAGCCTCCAGGCTCTGGGCTATCAGCACAGAGCCCAAGGCAGGGCTCGAACTAATTAACCATGAGCTCATGACCTGGGCTGAAATCAAGAGTCAGATGCTTAACTGACTGAATCCTCCCAGGAGCCCTAACCCTATATCATAGTTAGAACAGAACCTATATTAATGTCTTATGGGATGTTTTAACATCCTCAGATGTTTCTGAATTCTAAAGCATAAAGAATGGGGTGGTTGATAAATGGACTTAAATCACTGTTATGGTCTACATATTACTTTCAGTAAAGCAACACATATTCTAAATAAATTGAAAGTCTAAGAATGTATATTGTAATTTCTAGAGAAATCATGCATGAACGTTTGATTTTCTTGTCTTTCCTAATAACTGGTAGCTTAAATATTTGATTTCTTTATTCATTCTCTCTCTTTGTCTCCCTGTGTCTCTCCTTGGACTTTTTTTTTTTTTTTGAGGTTTATTTATTTTTGAGAGAGCACAAGTGGGGGAGGGGCAGAGAAGGAGACAGGATCTGAAGCAGGCTTTGCACTGACAGGCTGACAGCAGCGAGCCCAACAGGGGCCTTGAACTCAAGAACCACAAAATCATGACCTGAGCCAAAGTCCGACGCTCAACCAACTGAGCCACCCAGTTGCCCCATTTCCTTCGACTTTTAAATTAAGATAATATAATAACTCTGTTTGGTTTATTTAAGCCATTGCAAAATATTTCGTTTTGATTTTATTTTTTATGTGTCAATATTTCTATATTTTCTGTTATTCTTTGTTACGGTAGTAATTTTGATTCCCTTTTCATCTTCTATATAAAAATAGCTTTTTGTCAAAGGTTTCTAGTTCTAGACACCAATCATAACCCAGGTGTTTCCTGAGTTGAAGAAGTTCCCTGGGAGTCGATTGGGAAGGTGTTTACATGGACTTCTTTATATGTGCCATCTCAGAGACCATATGGATAGTTCTTTATAGTGCCATGGTATCTATGCTCCTTTAGTGCAACCAGAGCAGACTAAGGAGCAGGTGATTTGTTTTTCCACATCAAGATAAGATGCTCAACTGCAGGGCAATGAATTTTTGTTGGGGATCTCTGCGATGTTCCACTGCTTGGCCCATCCTTTCCTCCCACACACCGTGTGCACGAACTCCACCATGAAGAGACTTACGTGCATTTTGGAGTGTGAGGATTAAATACGTTTTTCCAGTTCACTAAAAAGTGTTGACCATGCTTTTTTGTTTGTTTGTTTTCCTATATTTCTATTGTTGCTTTTGGTTGTTCTCCAGGAAAGAAAGAGGACAGTGCTGACTCACAGAGTAACGTTTACATGGGAATTCAATACTATTTTACATTCATATAACTGCACTGCTTTTTTTCCTCTTAAAATCAGTGTACTATGCTAATTTTCTTTTGAAAAAAAAAAGGTATAGCATTTTAGTCATTTTGTAATCTGGACCATCTCAAAAGAAACTACCTGTTTTATGAGGAAAGGTTTATGTCCTAGTTTCAAATAGAATATTGGATTTAATTAGGCATTTTATTTTTAATAAATATGCATTGACTCCATTATCACAAATAACAGGTAAATATTTATGACGAATTAAACTCTCATAAAATATGCTCTCCCAATGTGAGGTAAAAGCCAATAGTAGTTTAAACAGTCTACATTGTAGAAGAAAAGAATTTTTGATTGATTACTAATGGTGTATGTTACTTCTTTTTCACTTTGCTAAACTTTTCCTGGTAGGCTACATATCAAAATAATTCCTAATTATTAGTCAGTAACCTAAATATGACATTTTATTTATTTCATCCAACTTACAAAATAAATAAGCCTTATTTCACAGACTGCTCATGTGCTGGGTTACATTTCTATAACACATTTCTAATAATCAAATACATGCCTTTTTTGTTCACATTTACAGCTGTCTCTTTGTAGAAGAGGGATCAATAATCATCTGACTGGGGTTTTAACAGAGAAAGATAAAGAGCAAAACCTAAGGAAAGCTCACACTAACACATAATTGGAAATAGAATTTGAATGTTTTCCAAACAGACAATTGTAGTCTTTCTTACATGCAGCAGACATTTTCATTAAATAGATTCCTTGGTAATAAATTGTATATTTACAAGGGCTTTGTTTGCAGTGTCCCTTTGAGATGATACATCAAGTTCAGAATCATCAATAAAAGTGACTTTAATATCCAGGAAAATACTGATGCAGCTGTTTGTTTTCCAACAGTGCCAGTGACTCATAAATAACAAAGTAACACAGGCATACCTTGGGCAAAGTGGCTGTATTATCCTTTCTATGACTCTAATACCAGTAAATCAGTTACTGACTTCAAATTTCTTAGAAAATATGCCTTCTAGTTCTAGGCAACATTCAACTCTAAACAATAACACCTGAAACAAAATCCGTGACCAAATAAGTGGGATTTCCACATCGAATAAAGTTGAACTACTCTTTAAGAGTCATTCTAGAAATTTTGTGCGATTTCATAGTTTCAATATCTCATTATTTAAGAAAGAAGAATTTTTAATCAGCCTCACCTGGAAAGAGTCAACCAAAATGAAAATTAAACCAAGGGAACTATGCCTAAAAAAATACAGAAAAGAATGATATCTTGAATTTAATAAGCCACTTTACAAAGAGGTAAGCATATTTATATATGTCTTTATAAAAATTCTAATTATGTTTGTAGAGTAGATATTACTGCCTCAGGGGAAATAGACACTTTTATTTGTAGTCATAGAGTCCTAAATGGAGTCTGAACTAAAATATAAGAGTAACGGGGCACCTGGGTGGCTCAGTCGGTTAAGCGTCCGACTTCGGCTCAGGTCATGATCTCGCGTCCCTGAGCTCGAGCCCTGCGTCAGGCTCTGTGCTGACAGCTCAGAGCCTGGAGCCTGTTTCAGATTCTGTGTCTCCCTCTCTCTCTCTCTGACCCTCCCCCGTTCATGCTCTGTCTCTCTCTGTCCCAAAAATAAATAAACGTTAAAAAAAGTTTTAAAAAAATAATAAAATATAAGAGTATCAGTTCCCAATCCAGTGCTACATTAAGACTACACTGTATTATATTTTTAAATAGTTGAAAGCGTACTGCCACCATCCACATCACCCCAAGGCTGCTTGACTATGTAAAGGGTTGTTTATATAGGTTCCAGGAGAAGCTTACCTGTTTGGTTAGCTTTGCATAAACAATCCTCCACCCCTTTATCAAATCCTCATTTATGTCCTCAATACAAGTGTATTTCTCAGCTACATTCTTTAGTTTGTATGGTCTTTATAACTGTCTGTCTTTTTACAGTGACTCCATTTCTTCTCCCCATCTTTAAAATAATCACATGGAAAAATGTCCTATTAGTCACAATTTTGCTGCTCATATTCCAGAAAAAAATCAATAAACTATCTCTAAATAAAAAATAACAATATTCAAGGATTAATTATGGTGAAAACATCACATCACATCACATCACATCACATCACATCATAACATAGCATAACATGACATAACATGACATCAACATAACATATAAAAAGAGAAGTTTGTTTTCCGAACTTCCCAACTTTGCTTTCTGTACTTCTATACTTTTTTGTTTCTTGCTATATGTCTTTACTGATTTGTATTTCTCTCCTTTCATATTGTTCTTAGTATTTCCTTCTCTATTGGAAAAATGTTGAATATTAATTTATACTTTAATTTGAAAATTATCTCAGCATTTTTCATCTTCCAAGGGTATTTTTTATGACAAGCTTTCACTCCTGCTAACAGCTTGCATTGATTTCATGTCACTTGGGAGAAAGGATTTGGGAGTATAGATGTTTCCCATAACCCTGAAATCAAGGCCCACAGAGGCTCATCATCTGCCTGAATAGCAGTACTCTGCCTACTAGCTGTTCTATTAGTAATGCACCACTCCCTATAAAGGTCTGTGAAATTACATGAACAAAGTTATTATAATGGTGAATATCATTCACCAAAAGAGAAATTAATTAGCCTTAAATATTTAATTTTAAATTCATCTAAGTATACTTTGTAAGCCAGTATCTTATGTTTAATGCTGCCATTTGGTTCATTTATGACAACATATGGTAAAAGCAAAAATGTTTGTGTGTGTTTCTTTAAACAGAATCAGAGCTGATGGGATTATTGGGTTAGGGAGGGGAAGCTAGTTATTGAATTATAAATTCAGTAATTGGATCTGTCTGGTTCTCTGTCCTCTGAGTTTAATGCAGGGACATCAAACACTTCTGCTCACCTTCTGGATCTGAGTACTTCATATCAGTCATGTTATCAGCAGGCTTTTTACTGTTTGAAAGCACTGAATCTCTGGGGACAGCTTATTATAAAGAAAAAAAAAACTGAATCTTCATCTATTTCTGTTAAAAAAATGTATCATCAAAAGTCCTTTTTCTGGTAAGCTTAATATAAAGACATCAATATGCACAGCTGTCACCTTGTAACTTTCGTATTTTTATGTACAAAATCACAGTGCTTTCTCTGTCAGATTATTCCAGAAAGTAGCTACAGAAGATAAACCTACCTAATAAATGTTTTAAAAGATTCAGACTTTCCACAGTTAGGGTTTCAACAAAGAGTTTATAAATCTATTATTGGAATTGAGCTTTTTCAGTATTCAGACATCAAATTTGAAATCATATGATGTTTTACAGTAACAAGTGTTCAGGTACAAGTATTACTTGTACTATACAAGTAATACAGTAACAAGTGTTACTTGTGGAAATATAATAGATATTTTTGAACCACTTTCTTTTTAATATTTCATAGAAATGAGTACTGTAATAATTTATCTCCACTTGTATCTATTATCAATATCAGTTTCTAGTGCAGAACAGTCTTTAAAATGATAATACCAAACATCTAATTTGCTCCTAGTATGTGCTCCATGCTTTTGTATTGATCTTTTGTTCTATACAATCTAAATGTAGACATTATTATTCTATTTCACAGACAGAGAAAGCGAGACCCAGAAAAGCAATGTAAATTGCCAATATCACATAAAGGGTCAGCTTTTGGTTTCACTGGTTGTCTGTATTGATTTCCTGTTTATAATTTTATTGATTCCTGCTCTCTAATTATTAATAGTTCTTTTCTTCTGTTTGCTTTAGGCTTGCTCTTTTTCTCTTATTTTCTGAGATGGAAGCTGAGATTACTGTTTGCAGATCTTTCTTTTCTTATATATATGGTCAATGTCTCAGATTTCCTTGTAAGCATTGCTTTCACAGCATTTTATAAATTTTATTTTCATTTCATTTAGCTCAAAAAATTTTTAAAATTTCTTTCATGACTTCTTCTTTGACCTATGTGTCATTTTGAAGTATGTATTTATTTAAGCTCCAAATATTTTGCAATTTTCCAGCTATCTTTCTAGCTTAATTCTATTATAGCCTGAGAACATACTTTATATGATTTCTATTCTATTAAATTTGTTAAGGTACGTTTTATGGCCCTGTTCTGTCTTTGTGAATGTTCCATGTGAACTTGAGAAGAATGTGTATTTTGCTGTTATTAGATGAAGTACTTTACAATTGACAATTAGATTCCTTTGGTTGGTGTTGCTATTCAATTTAGCTATATCCTTCCTAATTTTCTGCTACTTGATCTATCAGTTACTGATAGAGGTGTTTTAAAGTTTCAAGTATAAGACTGAGTTTGTTTGTTGCTTCTTGCTGTGATGTCACAGTTCTGCCTCCCCTATTTTGATGTTCTGTTGCTAAATGCATACCAGTTATAGATTAAAATGTCTTCATGGAGCATTAACCCCTTTATCATAATGTTATGCCTTGTTTTCTTCCTGATAATATTCCTCATTCTCAAGTCAACTTTGTCTGAAATTAATGTAACTACTCCAAATTTTGAGTAGTGTTACCATGGTACATTCCTCCTTCTGTTTATTTTTAATCTCTCTGTGTTTTTATACTAACAGTGGTTTCTTATAGCCAATGTATAGTTAGGTCTTTTTTAAAAAATAGATTCACCTGACAATCACAGTTTCTTAATTGGTATATTCAGATCATTTACATTTAAAGTGATCATTAATGTAATTGAATTAATATCTACCATACTTTTTAGCTATTTTCTATTTCTCATACTTCTTTGTCTCATTTTTTCTCTTCCCTTTGTTTTCTGCCTTCTCTAGTTTTAATGAACATTATATATGATTCCATTTTCTCTCATCTCTTAGCATATCAAGTTTACTTCTTTTTCACTTAAGCGTGGGGATTGGCCTAGAATTTGCAATATACTTTTACAACTAACCTAGGCCACTTTCAAATAACACTGTGACACTTCATGGCTAGTGCAGATAACTTATAACAAATTATTCCCAGGACATAGCTCCCTCCAGTCCCTTATAATATTGCTGTTGTTTGTTTCACTTATTCATAGGAACATACATTATTTCTGCTACTATTTTGAAGTTGCAGTTACCTATCCTATAACATGAGAATGAGGAAACTAAGATCTTGTTTTATCATTTATTCCTTTTCTCGTACTCTTTCCTTTTTTATGTATATCTTGAGTTTTTGATCTATATTATTTTTCTTCTCTTGTAAGAACTTCAGAGAGATATTTATTGTGAAGAAGATCTACGGGTAACAAATTCTCTCAATTTTTGTTTGAGAAAGTCTTTTTTTTCCCCTTCACTTTTGATAAATTCTTATCTGTTACCATTATAATAATTAGTCCTGGGAAAATAAACATAGGTTGATCTGAATCAAATTGAAATAAATCATGTTGAAATGTATACTTTGCTTTTACTTTCCCATATCTTACAGAGATTGATACACTAAGTGGATCCTTGATTATTTGGGACAAATATAAAAAATAATGCTTAGGTCACTTTCTAATATTTCATTAGGAAAAGCCATTATAAGCCTCATAAGTCAGGAGGGCCTGAATGGCTTAGTTGGTTAAGCATCCGACTTCAGCCCAGGTCATGATCTCACGGTTCGAGCCCTACATCTGTCTCTGTGCTGACAGTTCAGAGCCTGCCCTGCCTCGGATTATCTGTCTCCCTCTCTCTCTCCTCTTCCCTCTCTCATGCTGTGTCTCTCTCTCAAAAATAAATAAACACTAATAAATAATAAATAAATAAATAAATTAATAAATTAATTTAATAAATATTAAATTATATGTTAAATATAATTAGATTGTCTAACAAGACAATCTAATTATATTTAACATATCTATTATTGTGCTCATTCCTTCAATGGTTATTAGACTTATATAAGCTTAGAGAAATCCTTCAAGCTCTATGATATAAAACATATATAATATGGCTAGTGATAACATTAAGCATAAATGCAAATTACCAAATAATTTTACATGTCCTTTTTTATTTTTGCATTTTATAAGAATGAGCATTTTTACTTTACCATTTACAGAAGTGAGCATCTGAATGTCTTCAACTCCCTCTGAACTTTTATTCTCTGGGAAATCAAATTGTATTTCATTACCTTTTTTTTTTTTTTTTTGGCATTTATCATTTCTTAGTAGTTTCAGCAGCAAATTCCAGTTCTCTAAAATAATGAAATATTCACATACAGGTTATCAAGTACTCTAGAACAAAATGGTAGATGCTTTTTTCTCTCACTTCAAGGAAATATATATTTATACATATCTATACCCAAATTTATGTTACCATATAGTGAGTGCATACACACACACACACACACACACACACACACACTAAGAATAGCATATTTACTTGCTCTGGGACACAGCTGTGTATTACAGCTATACCTCTTTGAATATAAGGCAATATGCTAGTTTCTGTTATCACAATTCCCAGTCACATTTAACCATGCACCCTATATTTTATTTATACTGATAATCCTGATGCAAATGAAAGAAGCATATTACGGAAGTAATGAGATTCAGTAACTAGTTTTATGTACTGAAACTTTTTTTTTTCTTTCTGAGCAGAGGCAGTCATATACTTTATGTATCTACCTTCAATTCACTTCTAAGCAGTACAAGAATAGTTTTTTCTTCCTTTTTTAAAAAAAATTTAAAACAGATTTAGTAGCACGTAGAAATTATGCATGTGACTAATGGTGACAGGTGTGTTTGTACAAATACGACCCAAATACAGCTTTATGTAATCATTTCTTTCTATTAAAATAGGATGCATCAAAAAGAAAATGAAATATCTAAATCCATCTCCTTCCTCATGATTAACGAATCTAGCCTGTCTCTCGTGAACACCATCTGCTCTCTCAAGCACATTTATAGATAACGCTTATCAAAACTGGAGGGGATTATGTGGAAGCAAAAAGAAACAATAAGAGTAGTTTAATGAAATTCTATGACAAACTAGAAAGGAAGAACACATCATCTTTCAAAATAAAATCTCTGAGCTCTCAGTAGGCAAAACCAATATTTGCAGAAAAATATTTATATACCTTAAACATAATGCAATCCCAGAGTTGCTGATGTAAATTGGACTTGGCCAGAAAGTTGCATTTATGAGGAAATTGAATGATGCTTTATCGATTATACCTAAGTTTATATAAACAAATAAGTTACCGACAAAGTTGAAATACAAGTCACATTGTTGGAAACTTGATTATATTGATCTATTGATGTAAGTTACAGTTTGCATTATCATATTTTCTTTCCTGGTGGATGAAATTCACAATTGTTCTTTACATCTTGGCTTTGAGTTTCTTTACATCTTTCCCATCTGTAAATCACATTAATACCTTGTTAAGTTAACATAAATATATGACAAGCTGTAATGATTTAACGTCTAAACACATGACTTTAGGGCTATTGCTATCCATCTACATTGTGTCTGTTCTTGCAGTGTCTTCTCATGAAGGAGGACTAGACATACGCACTAGACTACGCATCCCCTACTGAGGTTGATCTTGCTGTCTTTCTTCTCTGTGTGGGTAAATTATTGTTCCATCCAGCACGCGACTATGTTGTGTCTCCCTTGGACTCTGACACCAGGATGCAATGGGCAGAAGTGCTTAACCTCCACAACAGAGCATAAATAACATTTACTGAACACAAATGATCCAAAGAAGTTTTATTAGTCAGTGTATGGGTTCTCGTTTTCTTTTTTCCTACTCCCTGTGATTGTGGAAGCTAGTATTGGTATAAAACCTTGTCGGCCTGGGTTCCAAAGTGATAGACATGAGTAATCCTCCCTGCTAACCTACAATAGATATATAACGTGAGCAAGAAACAAACTCTATCAGTTTCAGATACTGAGCTTTTTCAGTTTTGTTTTATTTGCTTTGTTTGTAACCATTGCCATCCTGAGCTTTCCTAAATGATATAAGAACTAAGCTTCCCATGGAAACATTTGAAATAGTAATTCATAAGGAGCCCTATTTTCCATATTGCTGAGTTCTATAGTTGTCTCCTTGTCATATATGTTGTACACGTTTTGTCAAACACCTCAAGTCTGCTTCAACCCAAGAGCCCCTAAACTTGCTCTATCTTTATTCAGAAGGCTCTTGTTTCGGATTTCAGCAATGCTCATTCTCTCATCCGTGCTCCAAGGCACCCTCCCAGAAGGATTGTTCTTGACCACTCGATTCAAACAAAACCTCCCTTTAACCAGCCACGGTCTCTCACTTCACTGAACTTTGTTTAGCTACTTATGAGTCTTCCACCTGCTTTGTGTTGCGTGCTTCACAAAAAAGGAGATTTCCTCTAGTCTTGTTTATCATTATATTTCCTAGAACCGTTTCTGATATGTAGTTGATGTGATCACTACACAGACACATATTATTGAATGAATAAATGGACAGCTTTGAAACCTAATATATTCACAAGTCACGAAGAAAGCATTAGTATAGCTGATTTTCATAAATGGGCAACATCTTCAACTTGTAATTAGCATTGTGGCTGGAAGGAAGGAGGACGTTGAGCTTTCCAGAAGATGCCAATCTCTGCCTCAACTCTGCTTTAAGACTTCTCTTTTCCCATACCTCCAAAGAGAACATCTAGTGACGATTTTATAAATATTTTTCTTCTGCTATTATAAGTTTGAGTTGGCCATCATGTAATGGTGAACTTTAGAAATGGAAAGAATTGCAGTTAGTGTTTACTAATTATCAGTTATGTGTCAGAATCTCTGCTGAATCATTTACATATTGTATCCTAATTCTCAAAACAATGTCTTGACATAATTATACCTTTACTGGATACAGAGGCGGAAACTGAATCGCAGAGATACCAAGTGCCTATCTTAACATCATACCACTAACAAAAAGTCAACAGATTTTAAAGTAGTATTTCTCCAAGTGTATTCTCCAGATCACCTGCCTGAGTGTTGCCTGAGAACTTTCTGGTAATGCAAATTTTTGGATTCCACCCCAAAGCTACTAAATCCCAAACTGTGTATGAGGCCCAGCCATCAGTGTTTAACAAATCCACTAGATAATGCTGATATAAGCTAACATTGGAGAACCACAGCTTTAAAGCAACAAATCCAAATAGTCACATGGTGAGCATAACTGGAAAATTTAGACCATAAAGCCACAATCAATTTTTAAAAATATTTATAAGAGTTGTCCTATACTGTAGTAACCAAAACAAGTGTGTACGTACTAGGACGGTTTCCACTATGAGGTTAGTGGGTTATGGTTTCACAGTTAGGCCCATAGAAAACCAGTAAATATGAATTACTATTTAAATAAAATCACATATTTTCAAGACTGTTAGTAAGAAGCTTGATGTCAGTGAGAGGGACAAGAGCTAAGAGAATTATGCTGCCGGAACTAATTTCCCATCAAGATGCAGCGTGAAAAGCCAGTGGGGATTGTGGAAGAAGTTGCTGAATTTAGGAGCTTCCACATGAGACCTACTGAGAAAATACTAGTCTTTAGCTTCCAGCTTGGCTGCATGCTGGAAACAAACAGCTTAATTGAACTTTAAAAGTCCCAGCACAGGTAATATGTTAATTTGACATTGTCAAACAAAGTACCATTTCAGTTATAATGCTCACTTTCCTTTATAAACAGGAAGACTGGGTGTGTTCAGTAGATCACACTTTTAATTTATGGTTTTTAAGAAAGTAAAAGCCTCAGGCTCAGACCTACACAAATACATATTTGTTTTTCCTTCAAGAATAATTTGATAACTTTGTATTTACTTTACTGATTTAAAGACTTTTTTTGGTTGTTCTACGCCCTCTTTAAGAAATCTCTAGACTATACCCCCATATCTATCTCTTATAATGGCCATATATTAACTCTTTTAGGCAAATTTGGGCTCTTCATTGTATATAAAGCCTTCTGGCACGTAAACATTTCTATACCTTGGTTTTCTTTACTTTTTTTCCTATTTTTTAAAAAAATGTTTTATTTATTTTTGAGAGAGAGTAAGAGAGAGAGAGAGAGAGAGAGAGAGAGAGATTCTGAGCAGGGGAGGGGCAGAGAGAGAGGGAGACAGAATCTGAAGTAGGCTCCACGCTCTGCACTGCCAGCACAGAGCCCAACGTGAGGCTCGAATCCAGGAACCATGAGATAATGACCTGAGGTGAAGTCCCATGAGTAAACAATTGAGTGACTCAGGTAACCCTACTCTTTTTTTTTTTTTTAATTGTTCTGTCTTCTTGGCTAATTCTAGCTTTTTGGCTTTATACTAGATAGCACTGTTCAGTTATCACTACCCACTCCCGAACTTCGAATGTATTTGTCATTTGAAAGTCATTATTATTAATATGCATGTGTTACATTTTTACAGTTTTCTATAGATTCCAACAGTTTAACTTTGAAATCATTTCCTGTGTGTGATACTTTTTTCTTTATATTGATTATAAGGACTTTTGTTGGCAGATGTTTACATATCTTTGAATATTAAGTGCTACATCTGAAATGAAGAAAACAGCTAAGAATTTTTACACATGAATTATAATCATTTATTTTCCAAAAATAATGTTTGTGTGAAATTTCATAATTCTCTGTGAGAGACTACACTATTGTTCCATATGTTAAGCATGGTTATTTTTCTAGCCTGTGAGATCTGCCTCTTTCCTAAAAATTAAAAATAATTTGCATGACGACTTAAACATTTAAGTCCAAGTTTTCTTTTAGAATATTCATTACAACAGGAGATGGCTAAGTGCTACATTTGACCATGCCAATGAATATTTGTTAAAATTTAGTTTGTCCATTTGACATTTGACTAATTTTATTTCCATGCATATACTGGAGGATTAAGTGCACATGCATCAGAAATAAAAAACAAACCAGAAGACTTCCTGAAATGACAATTAGTATTATTTTACAGTGCTTTTTACTGCAGCCAATTTTCTGATGTTGTTCTTTCTCTGTGACAAAATTACTAAATACATAATGGAATACATCAAGAAAACACTTAGAAATATTTTATTGTTTAAATACATTTTTCTCCTTCCTTTTTCCATTTTCTTTTCTTTTCTATTTTATTCCAAAGAGTCAAGGTAAGCTGAATTTTAGACATATGAGTCGAACTTTTTAAACAGACCCTGAAATGAATATATCTATATATATTACAAATAAATAATATATATGTGTGTATATATATATATGTGTGTGTGTGTGTGTGTGTGTGTATATATATATATATATATATATATATATACAGTTTAAGAACTTAAACCCAATATTCACTTATAATTATAGACTGAGTTATTATAAATGCATTTTTTCTAAAAACTGCTAAATTATTCCTTACAGTCTTATTAGTTATACAGAGCAAATTTTATTGCTTTTCATACACAGATGAGGAAAGCAATGTCACAATTATCTTATTTTCTTCCTCCTAGAGCTAGAAAACTGGCATACTGTCCCAGATTTTCTGGCTACAAGTGTAGGGCACCCTCGCTCTAAAGCACACTGCTTCTCTCATCAATGTATATGTGACTGAAAGACATGTTGGGGGAGATTGAAAATCCATAGACACAAGACACTGAATCATCTTGCTTTTTAATCTATTTCTATTTTTGACTGTTAAGATCAACTCAGAATCTCATCTGAAATAAAGATACAAATATATTTTTATATCTGGGCTTATTTTTAGTGCAAAATGATGCTGTTGTACAATAGGTCTCATCTGACATGTACATCATCTGCTGAAGTATATGTGCTGATATTTAGCACAATAACTGATATATAGTCTCCACAGGTGAGTCAAGGAGAAGAACTTTCATTAGTTTTTATAAACCGTAACTTTGCCAAAGAAAGGCAAGATACCATACAGCTATAAGCCTAAGGATTGACTGTCCAAGTACATGTCTTTAGCTCCTTCAGGTCAATGTTTTTACAGTGATCAATTAAAATAATAACAGTAATAAACATTTTTAAATGAGGCAGTTAATTGCATATCTCCATGTGTATTACCAATAATGGTCTAGATCCTACAATGCATCTAATTTTTTCAAAAATGTAGGATGGTGCTAATGCTCTCCGTATCCTACTAAAAATTCTATTTAATTCCTATCTGAGTCCAAGAAATATTTATGGCATGTAAGGTGTGGGGTTTTTAACTATACTTCTCAAAATCATAGGTTCTGGGTGAGTTAACCATTCTGTTTTGTGGGATTTTCATCTTGACACTATGGTTGCAAATAATTTTATCTTGTTTATCTCCATTTTTAAAGGCTCATTTTGCTGTGTTGTTGAGAACAGACTGGAAGAGGTGATCGGAAAAGGCAGGAAGACTTCTTTGAAGACTATTACAGTAATTCCGCTTAGAGATGACTACATGGATGGAGTGACAATTAGTCAGTGTTTGGATCTGTTCTGGTGAAGATGGGGGAAGGGAAAAGATCATAGGCTTAGTTTGGCTCTCCTGCTTTGAAATGCCTACACATCAAAGGAAGATTAGTAGGGTGGCAGATATAGGGCTAGCATTCAGAAGGGGGACTTGAGACGTGCACAGTTGTGACATGGGGAGGGTATGAAGTGCAGGTGACTACATAGAAAAGAAAGAGCAAAGACTGAGTGAGTCCTAATCCTAGCCTAGTCCTTAACTCTAGCCCTAGTCTTTTTTTTATGTTTCTTTATTTTGAGAGAGAGAGAGAGAGACAACAGAATATGAGCAGGGGAGGGGCAGAGAGAGAGAGAGACATAGAATCCGAAGCAGGTTCCAGGCTCTGAGCTGTCAGCACAGAGCCAGATGCAGGGCTCAAAACCACAGGCTGTGAGATCATAACCTGAGCCAAAGTCGATGCTCAACCGACTGAGCCACCCAGGTGCCCCAACTCTAGCCTTAGTCTTAACTATCCAAATGTCTAGAAGTTAGACATGACAAAAGATCTTTTCTTTTACGAAACTCTACTCCGTCTCTGCTGAACTTTTTCATTCATGCTTGACTTTTCAGCTTTTAAATTCAACTTCACATTGTTCAATTTTAACAAGAATCCTGTCAAGTCAATTTAGTTAGAATCTCTTGATATCTGATTGCCCCGATAGCTAACTGGATTCCTCATTCTCCACCACCCCTCAAGTCATGTTTGATCACCCTGGCTTGCCTTCAGCAAAAATCCTGTTGGATTGGTTTAGCCAGAATCCCCTCACAACTCTGATGCTTCCTCTTAGTAATTTTCCACTCAGTGACTCCCACCCTGCTCTGTGGCTAGAAATTCCCACTTGCCCATGCTGTATTTGGAATTGAGTGTATTCTCTCACCCGTAGCAAGATCCTACTGCAGTGGTCCCTGGGCCTCTTGTGATACTCTCCTTGAATAAAGCCTGCTTTACCATCCCTATCAAGTGTCATGAATAAATATATACATATTTTTTATTTTAGCAGAGGAAGGAGAGAAACCAGCATAAACACTTAAAAGGAGCACCAGTAAGGCAGCAGGAAAGCTGAGAGGTGTGGAGTCCTGCAAGCCTAGTGAAGGTAATGTAGTGAGTGCTGGTGCGTGTACTTTCTTGCAGGCCTGAGAAGTGATGATTTAATTTAGTACAGGGAAGGTGAAAAGAGATTCCTATGGATTGGTGGACTGACAGACAAACTGGGGGAGGTTGAAGGGAGAGTGGGAGAAGTGGTGACAATGTGGCAGTTACTTAAAAAAAAGTTTGCTGGGTGCCTAGGGGACTCAGTGGGTTAAACAACCAACTCCTGATTTGGGCTCAGGTCAGGATCTCACAGTTTCTGAGTTGGAGCCCCAACTGGGCTCTGTGCTGAGAGTGGGGATCCTCCTTGGGGTTCTCTCTCTCTCTTTCCCTCGGTCCCTTGCCTGCTCACTCTTTATCTCTCGAAATAAATTTTAAAAATTTAAAAAAATAATTAAAAGTTTTTCTGCAAAGGAGAGCCAGCAAAGGATACAGAGTGAGAAAAACAAGGTCAAAAATTGTTTTAAGATGGAAAATAAGAATTAGCATGTCATAGGTTATCAGGAGTGACTAATTAGGGAATGGAATTAATTACTGTAGAGTAGAAAGTAGGAAGAATTTCTAAAATGCCAAAAATAGTATTACTGGAATTTTCAACCATTTTGCAAATAGTTTTTTTTTTCCTTTTTCTTGCCCAAACTTCAAAATGGATTTCAGAAAAATCTGAAAGACCATTCTTTTCTCCCAAACAAATATGTACTTCAAATTGTTCCAACTATGTCCTTCACCGCTATTGTCTCCTCTTTATTTATTTACTGTTTGTTCTGTTATAAGCAAACCTATTTAGAACATTTTCATTGCTTTCATTTTCCTTATCAAAGTGCCTCTGCTAACCTTCTTATACAAAGACTCTACAACAGTGCTATTAATGTGATATAAACTTTAATTCCCTCTATTGACATATTTAAGTCCATTTACAAAATGAGGGAATAGGTAAAATAAATTGTGAAAACATATTTTTGAATGGGATGATGAGGACCTAATAAACTTCCCCCGATCCCTTGTACTGTATTTGTAATTATTTTTAGCCACTATATTTAAATTGTGGTTTGCATAAGAATATTCCGACTCATTTTTAAGTAACTCAAAGCTACAAAAAATAAATGCCCAGTTCATTTTAATGGCCTTCAAAGAAAATAACAGAAGTTTTCTTTCATACATGAAAGCATTCAATAGTTATTTGAAATGGATTTTAATGCTTTATATTTTTACTCTCTGATATAAGAACCAATTTCTTTAACACAGATGGAAAGTAATTGATTCCTTCTGTGAAGAAAAGCTGAGTTGTTTATGCACATTTTCTCTGTGAACCTGAAATTTATACAAAAAATAGTTGTGTGGTTTTATTTATTTATTTATTTACTGTGTGTGTGTGTGTGTGTGTGTGTGTGTATATGTGTGTCCTTTAGATGCAAATGATTGAGCTACATGCCAAAGACACTAGGCAAACTTCACTGTTACAACAGAGCATCACTATACCACTACAGTCAGAACACTGTGCTTTGTAAACTTTTACATGAGGAGGATATGAAGATATCGTTTTTCCCCACACACACAACATTTCTCTAATTCTTAACTTAAAACTTCATCTTTCCTTTATTTTTTTAGGCAGCCAGTCATTTATTTATTTTAAGTTTATCTATTCATTTTTAAGAGAGGAAGAGAATGAGGAAGGGGCAGAGAGAGAGAGAAAGAGAGAGAATTACAAGCAGGCTCTGTGCTGCCAGTGCAGAGCCCCAACTGGGGGCTCGAACCCACAAACTGTGAGATCAGGACCTGAGCCAAATTCAGAGGTCAGATGCTTAACAACTGAGCCATCCAAGTGCCCCTCATCTTTCTTTTAGAGCTCAGAGAACAGAAAAGCTAAGACTGCCCTGGTGAAGAAGACAGAAAAGGAGGAGAAACAAACTGAGGCAGAATAGGGTAGTGTTATCACAATGTCTGGAAAGACTATATCCTATGTAAAGCTGTAGGTTCTGATGGATGGAAATTAAGTACATACCCAATTTGTGGCAAAACTGTTGCTAACAAATTATTATCAGCTTCTTGAGGAAACCTGGGAAATATTCTTTGCATGCCTTTGTAAATATATATATTTTTTAAACAATTAAGTTTACCTTAATTGGAGCTGTGACAATTTAGAATAAAGGCAATTTTCTAATTGTCATAAACCAGGCCAAAAGGAAAGTAAGACAAGATCTCTGTCTTCGCTGTCATGAATCATAAAGTAGTGAGTAGATATTAAATAAAATTAGGGGCGCCTGGGTGGCTCAGTCAGTTAAGCGTCTGACTTCGGTTTAAGTCATGATCTCACAGTTCGTGAGTTCAAGCCCTACATCGGGCTCTGCGCTGACAGCTCAGAGCCTGGAGCCTGCTTCCGATTCTGTGTCTCCCTCTCTCTGCCCCTTCCCCACTCACGATCTGTCTCTCTCTGTCTCTTAAAATTAAATAAACATTAAAAAATTAAATAAGTAAATAAACATTAAAAACTAAAATTAGAAACTTATTAAATAATAAATGATAAGATTTGAAAGGCTGTACAAAAATAGCTGTAACTTTTGGGAAGGTATCTGATGGAAAGAAAGTTGAATTAAAAACAAATGATTTGCCCACAATTTTAAGTAGAAGACAACTATTATACAAAGTGCCATATATTTTAATATGCCATAATTATACAGATTATTTGAAAACAGTGGTAAGTCATATAGTAAAGTCACAGTGTATATTAAAAATGAAATGCTATTTATCAAAGTTAAATGCAGAAGCATGAAAAGCATACATTAGCATTAAAAGCAGCATAGTAGTTACACATTTTTAAAAATTAACTATGACAAATTTTGTGTCAATGGAAGAAATTATTTTTCTAATAAATTTTTCATGTTTCTATAAGATTGGCAATTTTCAAAACAATGCTAAGTAGACAAGATAGAAAGTGCATTCTCATAAATTATTTTGCTTATCAACAGCACTTTGGTCTGTGTGTCATTATAATTGTTGGTTATTACTAGGGAAAGTATTAATTACTTTCGGGAAATAATTGACACTTTACATATGTCAAAATATGCTTATGTTTATACATGCCTATTGAAAAGTCAAATTTTATGACACTGGTTTCTGTCTTTCAACTTTTTTTGCATATGATCTCTTTGCATAGTATTATATCATAGTAATTCTTTCAAAAATGCTACAAAATAAAAACTGTTGATCTGTTTGGTTTTTTAAAGTAGGAACAATATTTCATTAAATATAATTTGAAAAAAAATGAAGTTGATCACTTTAAAATAATTTAGAGTAAAAGCAAATAGAAAACTGGAAAGATTTTTCTTCTGGGGTAAAAATAACATTTAAACAAAGTTAATCCAATGTGGTTGGTGCAAATCTTCACCTTAATGAGAGCGGAAGGAAATTAATATCTTTTTAAATAATTTGATAACATATTGCTAAATTAAAATTTATGTTCTTACACAGAAAATTTAGCAAGATTGAACAAGTTTCTCGATTACCATTGAAATGAAATAAGTAATGAAGAGATGGACAAACATTAAACTAATTTTAAATACATTATATGAGGCAGGGTTTTTTAGAGAAACTGAACCAATATGATGTGTGAGAACGTGTAAGAGAGAGAGAGATTTATTTTAAAGAATTGGCTCACACATTGTGAAGACCGGCAGGCTGGAGACCAAGGAAGAGCCATTCTTGCAGCTCACATCAGAAGGCTGTCTTCTGGCAGAAGTCCTTCTTACTGGAGCAGGTCTGTTTTTCCTTCTGATCAGGCCTTTATCTGGTTGGGTAGACCCACCCACATAATGGAGAGCAATCTGTTTTACTCGAAGTCCACCAATTTAAATGTGAATCTTATTAAAAATGCCTCACAGAAACATCCTGAATAATGGTTGACCACATATCCGGGCATCATGGCTCAGCCAGATTGACGCATAAAACCAACCATTACCAATGTGATTTGGAAATTATCCCCCAAATTAGGTTTTACCAGAATTATGTTAAAGTTAGCTTCATAGATGATCCTTAGCCATTACTTGAAGATAGAGTTCACAATAGTACTTCACAGGGAAAACCCTAAAGGATTCAGAAATTAAATCAAAACTGTGAACTCTACATATTCCTTTTGTTTGTTATGAAACATAAAGGCTATGGACTTTTGCTGGAGAAAATCTAACAAAGTATCTTTTAATCAATGTTTATATATTTATTTTGAGGGAGATAGAGAGCAAGACAGAGGGTGAGAGAGAGAGAGAGAGAGAGAGAGAGAATCCCAAGCAGACTCCACGCTATCAGTGCAGAGCCAGACATGGGGCTCGATCCCATGAACCCTGAGATCATGACGAGCCAAAGCCAAGAGTCAGACACTTAACCAATTGAACCACCCAGGCACCCCCAAATCTAACAAAAGATCTTAGTGGAAACTCATATCTCACTAATTCTGGGCACTCAGTTTTGCCCATCAAGTTTGTCTCTTGATTTTCAAGGTATTCTTTCTCTTCAGCAACATTTCCAAGTAAACCTCCTTGAGATAGCCATCCTACCAACATACTTTCAGTCTTGCCTCCCATTCATAGATAAAAATATATGCTGTCAGATGAAAATGCCTACTGCTGGATCAAAGACTGGATCTATTACATGCCCACCTGATATTTCCTCTTTATTCTTATAACAATGAGAGAAATTCTGTCCTCCTATTGAAATCCAAGTTGCACGTGTGTCCCTGGGACTGAATTGTCTCCTGCCTTCTCAAGGACCTTGTGCTATTTGATTTCATTTCCTGAATATTTAATTGTTCCCTTTATACTGTTTTCTTCCCATCTATATTTAAACATATTTATGGCTCTTCTATAATTACAAATATAACCCTCCCTTGAACATGCATCTTGCAGCCATGGCTATATCATTTTTTGCCCAAATATGTCTTTAAACTTTGGGAAAAGATATATAATTGGTTTTCCAACTTCCTCCCCTCTGTCACAGTCCTATATAGTCAGCTGCTATGCCGTCCACCAGACAGCTCCACTCTAAGTCCCATGGATACCTCAAAACAAACTGTACTAGATTGAACAAATTAAATAACTTTGCTGCATAATCCATCCATCTTTTCTTCATGTTCCCTAACTCAGGCAATGACATCACCATTTACCAGGGCCAATATCTAAACATGAGCTCTTCTTTTTTCTCTTATCTATTTGACACCATATGCCATTAGTTTTGCCCATTAAGTATGTCCATCTCAATCCTCCCAGTCACTGTCCTAATGCATCACCTCTTGCCAAGACTGCTGAATAACTTCCTGACTGACATCACCAACTAGTAGAGACCAGTTAATTATTGGTATTCAAAAAAAATGTTATTACACTCTAATTCCATCATCACAACACATTTCTAAGAAAAACTGGTGAGGTAGACAAAAATGGATGCAATGAAGTGAGCTTCAGACCAACCACGCTTTTGCCTTCATGCTTATTCATGAGGAAACTATCAAAGAACAATACAGAGTCTCTTCTAGTGTCCTCAGAAAAAAGCAGAAGACATCCATCAGACTTTCTGGACATGATGGCTTTATGCCTTATGCCTGTATGCCTTAGTTACTTCTCATTGTTAGGGTCAGTTGAAGAAAACTCAAATCTCTGCCAAGTTTAGTTTTAGACCAAGCAGTTCTAGAGCTAACCAGTAGTTGCAGACTAAGCAGATGGTAAAATTCCTGGTTCTCTGACTTTTGGATTCATTCTTTATTTTTCACATTTACTCATAAAATTATTTTGCCCTTAATATTTGTCAGAAGGAGCCTTGAATGCCTGTGAAGAGTTCTGGTAGAACATATACAATACCTGGGACTTTGTATTTACTGAGAAATGGGAACATTTGGGTCCCCTGTTGTACATGCTTGGCAGAAGGGGCCAGTTTACAATTTTTACCTAATGAGCTGTCAACATCAACGTATAGACTTTTATCATCTGCCTGCTGCTTATTTCTGCCTGATCTCGTTATCCTCACTCTGGAGGGTTCCCTGTCACAGAAATCTTCTTCCAGTTCTGGAAGTAGCCACAGCTCTGTCTCACCTTCAAGCTTTTATTTATTTCCTCTTCCACTTTCAGCACTCATTTTTTGTTCATGAGATTATGCATCTTTCAAGCCTCAGCTTAAATACAATTTCCCCTATGTGGCACAGGGGAAATGTCTTTCTTTTATGCCCGTAATATCTTGTGTGTTGTCTATCACCGTGCTGATTATGCTAAATTTTAATTTTGTATTTGTCAGCAGTTCCACTTGCTGGCAAGTGCCATTAGGACAGCATCTTTGTCTTTTTTCTTCATCGTACTATCCCCAGTACCTAGCACAATTCCTAACAGAATGGGTATGTAACAAACATCTCTTGAATAACTGTATGCCAATAGTTTTAGGATGTGAAGTATGAGAGGGGAGAGGTCAACGGTAAGTAACCCGAAGAATATGAGCCAACTTTTATGTCAATGTATATATTGTCCTTTGTTCATCCTACAGATGCTGTATTTTATTTATCTGATATTAACGCAATAAGTCTGGTGCACTGATATATTTTCATTCTTGTTGATACTTTCCTTTTCCCTGCTGTCAAGGATCCAATAAGGTCAGTTCATTTAAAATTTAATGCATGAGGTGTCTAATCTCCATATGTTCAGGTATTTGGTGAAATATGGTTTGTTTGATTTGCAGATGCTCTGATAGATTTATCTTCTTTAAAAATTTTTCAGAACAACGTATTTTTATTTTTAGTAGTGGTGCAGAAGCTTAGATAATGCAATTTTAAATATGAAGGTTTTTAGTATGTATTTTTGCATCTAACTGTAAGTGTTCACCAGAAAATAAGGAAATATATCTTCATGACCTAATAACTTATTCAAAAACTGGCCTAGATTTTCCGATGCTCAAATTCATTATAAAATAAAAACAGTGAAAAGAAATTTTTCTATGAACACTAACATGCAAGGTAAACTTTTAATTCACAGTGAGCAGCAGTCAGATGACACCTTCTCGGGTCCATTAAAAAAAGATATCTAGGCTTTTTAGTGAATTATGAAATGGTAATGAAAATTTGTCATCTAAAGTTAAATTTATTAGAATATTATTTAATTCAACACATGCTTACTGAGCATCTTCCTTGTATAACGTATGCAACTCAAGCTTGAAAAACACAGGTTTTAGGGAAGACCCAACTATAAAGTTACCTATTTCTAGATATGAAATATTGAATTACTAATTTGCTTCCTAAGCAATTGCACATATGGTATATGTCTCCTATTAGCACACATGTAACATTAAAAAAACACTGATAAATATGTGGATTTAAAACTGTACATATACATTAACACGTTATCCCATCATCATTTCACCACACTTTTATTGTGCATAATTTTAACCAATGCCCTCTTAATGGTCAGCTGAGTAGTCTTATGAACTCAGTCTAGAATACTTTTACTTGATGCAAACTCCAGCAAACATTTCCCTAATAGAAAGCGTACTTGCAATGTTGCTTCCCCTGACATACTGCATTCCATCTGGTTTTCAGAGTAGGAGTTGTGGAAAAATGCCAGTGCACACTGCTTCTGTCCAAGCAGTTCATTGATTTCTTTCATCTTTGGCTAGTTTGGGTAACTTGATGTAGTCCCCATAGCAATGGGTTGTCCTTTCAATTCCCAAGTGATTCCCGTTTAAAGGAAAGCTATTCCTTCCATATGGCAGCCCTAATAAATTAATAAAGGTAATAAGTGTCATGCCATCTGCACTTTATATGTGAAGGACATTAATCAGGGTAAGCCTCCCAGCTGGGTGGTATCTTTAGTGTGTAGCCACCTGGCACACAAACAGTGTCATGGATCAATTGAGGCTATCAACACAGGACAAGATATGCATGAGCTAGCCATCCTGCATTAGGTTAATCTGCAGAGATTCCCGTTCACCACAGGCTTGCTTTTGTACTATACTGAACATCCAACCACGATTAATTATTTATATTTGAATAGGCAGCAGGTGAGTTCTTAAAAGTTTCAATTAACCAAATAAGAAACTTGCAAGTTAGTAATAATGGAAATACAGGAAACAAACTATATTTAATAGCATGGGAAAGGAAGAGTCACACACCAAAGAGAACTTGTGGAAAAATTAATGCTGAAAACTTTGGTTTCAGGATGCTTGGGTAGACATGTTGCACCACATCTTGATGAAAACTGCTGAAGTTTCTGATCTAAGCATTTAGTGCTATTAATTTCCATCTGAGTACTGCTTTAGCTGCATCCCATACATTTTTCATGTTGTAGTTTCATTTTTACTCAGTTCAATATATTTTTTATTTCCCTTGAGGCATCCGTCTCTGACTAGTAGATTAGTTGACAAACTATTGTTTACTTCCCAAGTGTTTGAAGTTTTTCATACGATCTTTCTGCTATTGATTTCTAATTTGATTCCATTGTTATCAGAAAACATACTTGATGATGCCGATTCTTTTAACTGGATGAGAATAGATTTATTGCCTGGGATATGGTCTATCTTGGTATATGTTCATAGGCACCTAATATCTACTCTACTTTCTTGAGGGTAAAGCGTTTGATAAATGTCGATTGTATCCTATTTATTGATGCCACTGTTAAGTTCTTCTATATCCTTCCTGATTTTTTGTCCTACCCTCTCAATTGTTGAGAAAAGGGTATTAAATCCTCCAACTACTTTTGTGGAAGTGTCTATCTTTTCCTTTCAGTTGTATAAGTTTGTTGCCTTATATATTTTGGTTCTTTTATTGGATCTTATGTTTCTTTGCTGAGTCTGTATGTTTCCATGTATGTTTGTTTCAGTCAATTTTATAATTATTCTTTACTTGAGTTATTGTTTTGATTATTGCTTTAAACTATTTTCAGGGGATTCTAACATCTCTTATCATATCTGTGTTGCCTTTTCTCATTTGAGTTGAGAACGTCCTAGTTCTTGGTGTAATGAATGTTTTTTTAATGAAACCTGGACATTTTGAGTATTATATTATGAGACTCTGGCTCTCATTTAAACATTATATTTCATCTGGACTCTTTTGATATCAATTTGGTGGTGAGGAAGCTATACTTAACCTCTTAGTGAGAGTAGGAATGGGAATCCAGGCTTCCTGCCTGGTCTTTACTGATACTGCCCAGGTTAGACAGCTCGTTACTACCTGTAAAGGATAAATATCTTGGCTTCCTATATGACCTTCTCTGTCATCACCCCAGTAAGGTAGTTGAGGGTGCATTATTTCAGCCCGAGAGTGGAAGGCTAGAGTCCCCTGCTAGTCATTTGCTAGTGTACTGGAAATGGGGGCTGTTCCAGCCCTTCCTCCCACATTACACATGCATTACTCTTACTTGCTGCAAGAGTAGAGTGATTATTGTATCAAAGTGTTTTGGCTTTCTAGGTGAGCCCTCTATTGGTTCTTTAGCTAAAATCAAACATTATTTTGTTGGGGCTCTTTTTTTTCTTCTTCTTCTTCTTCTTTTGGCTGGTCTCTTTGGCCCTTCTGGGTTACCAGTTTCTCCAGCACCAATGATGGGATGTACTTGCCAAAAGGAAAACCTAGAAATGTCACTTCTGTGTCATTCCCTGGGTCCTGACAATTCTAGGTGTTCTGACTTATATGTCCTATCTTTCAGAGTCTTTTATATTCATTTTATATATAACTTACAGGATTTTTAGTTGGTCTTAGTGGGAGGTACAGGGAAAAATATTTCTACTCTGTGTTCACTGAAGCACAACCTCAATTTACCATCTACTTATGTTTCATGATATAATAAAACATATCTTTGGAATAAGTGTAATCATTTTTAGTTACTGTTTAATGATAATTATGAAAAATATGATGAGGCAGATTTGACTTCTAAGATGTCACATCAAAAATATCTCTATCGAGGGGCGCCTGGGTGGCGCAGTCGGTTAAGCGTCCGACTTCAGCCAGGTCATGATCTCGCGGTCTGTGACTTCGAGCCCCACATCAGGCTCTGGGCTGATGGCTCAGGGCCTGGAGCCTGTTTCCGATTCTGTGTCTCCCTCTCTCTCTGATCCTCCCCCGTTCATGCTCTGTCTCTCTCTGTCCCAAAAATAAATAAACGTTGAAAAAAAAAAAGAAACTTTAAAAAAAAATATCTCTATCGAAAAACAAATAACCCAGTGAAGAAATGGGCAGAAAACATGAATATACACTTCTCTAAAGAAGACATCCAGATGGCCAACAGGCACATGAAAAGATGCTCAACGTCGCTCCTCATCAGGGAAATACAAATCAAAACCACACTCAGATATCACCTCATGCCAGTCAGAGTGGCCAAAATGAACAAATCAGGAGACTATAGATGCTGGAGAGGATGTGGAGAAACGGGAACCCCCTTGCACTGTTGGTGGGAATGCAAATTGGTGCAGCCGCTCTGGAAAGCAGTGTGGAGGTTCCTCAGAAAATTAAAAATAGACCTACCCTATGACCCAGCAATAGCACTGCTAGGAATTTATCCAAGGGATACAGGAGTACTGATGCATAGGGCCACTTGTACCCCAATGTTCATAGCAGCACTCTCAACAATAGCCAAATTATGGAAAGAGTCTAAATGTCCATCAACTGATGAATGGATAAAGAAATTGTGGTTTATATACACAATGGAGTACTACGTGACAATGAGAAAGAACGAAATATGGCCCTTTGTAGCAACATGGATGGAACTGGAGAGTGTTATGCTAAGTGAAATAAGCCATACAGAGAAAGACAGATACCATATGGTTTCACTCTTATGTGGATCCTGAGAAACTTAACAGAAACCCATGGGGGAGGGGAAGGAAAAAAAAGAGGTTAGAGTGGAAGAGAGCCAAAGCATAAGAGACTCTTAAAAACTGAGAACAAACTGAGGGTTGATGGGGGATGGGAGGGAGCAGAGGGTGGGTGATGGGTATTGAGGAGGGCACCTTTTTGGATGAGCACTGGGTGTTGTATGGAAACCAATTTGACAATAAACTTCATATATTGAAAAAAAATATCTGTAGCATACTACTAAAATGACACTATCTTCAATTTGTTATTAAATGCAATATATATATATATATAATAAAATAAATTATAATGTATAATTAAATTACATAAAACAAGAGTTACCTAGACAAAACTATGGAATAAATGGAAAAGAGCCTGAGATGAACTCCATTTGTAGGATGACAAAAGTCTCTAGAAGGAAGAAAAAGATAATAGTTTAAAAATGACAACCTGTACCCAGATATTCCACATTCATAAGCCAGGTGTCAATGGTTTTGAACGGCCAGAAACAAGTAGTTACTTCTATGTATATTAAGTGGAAACTAACCTGAACATTTAAAAATCTTCAAGTTCCTTTGAGCATCATGTTAGTATATTTATCATTTTTTAATAAAAAAAACTTATTTGGATTATCCATTATATTTGTCATCATTCGCATTGCAAATTCCCTGAAGACGTGAAACTAAGACGTAAGCTTTCTTTTTTTTTCACAGGGAGATGCCAAAGGTTTTATAATAAGGACGTTTGCTATTTATGTACTTCTTAAGATACTTTAAAAATGATGAAAGGGCAAGTATAGGTTTATTTAACAGTGTATTTCACACAACTTTATTTGAAAATATTTGATTTCCAGACATATCATTGCCTCTGTACAAAGTACTAGTTTTCAAAATCATGTATTCAATATGTAAAATCTATGTCCTTTTAAACTTATTTCTTCCACAGAAATCCAAGTGATAACCAGTTATAGATTAATTTTTTATCAACCTAGGTCACTGGGTATTTTTTCTCAGATAAATACTATACAGAATTTTTTGAAAAATTAACCTAGCATCTTATAAGCTGAAATATATATAGAAAGTAATTTTTTTGACAAATAGAAGTGATAAACTGGGATAATTCAATTATGTTTGTGCAATAGTCATCATTTATATTAATAATAATGGCTCTTAAAGTGGCAAGGAGGAAAAACGTCATCATTATTTTAACGGTACATCAAAAGTAAATGGAACTTAGAGAAAATTTGAATTTTAGTTCGTGAAGTATTGATTTCTTTTCAGGGATAGTGTAGAGGAAAGAAGATGGAGACACTTATCTTTGAAGCACACTATATTATAGACTTACAAACATTTGGGAAAAAAACATTAATAGCAAAAAGGTCATTTTTAAGACAAAATTCATGGGGAAAACATTTCATTTATATAATTCTATGTTAACACTAGTAAGAATATAAAGTCATTCTGTTTAAAAGAAATTTTTAATGTTTATTTATTTTTGAGAGACAGAGCATGAGCAGGGGAGGGGCAGAGAGAGAGGGACACACAGAATCTGAAGCAGGCTTCAGGTTCCGAGCTTTTAGCACAGAGCCCGACGTGGAGCTGGAACTCATAAACCTCAAGTTCATGACCTGAATCGAAGTCAAATGCTCAACCAACTGGGCCACCCTAAAATCATTTTGTTTCAAATAAAATTCATTATTAGTTAAAATATTTTTTTTAATTTTCTATAATAAAACCAATTCTTCAGTGCTTTTACTTCAAAATTATTTTAAATTTATAATTCTTATAAAACAAATTTGAGTTAATGAAAGAGCACATATTTCAACTGATATCTAAATCACATAATTAATCATTCTAATATTTTCACTTATCCAAATATATTGGTATCTTTAAAAGTTACCAAGCCATGAAATTGAAGACATTTGGAAATTCACTGTCTAGAAAGTTTTCCTGAAACTTGGCAGGTTTTTAGCAGTCATTAATTGAAATAAATATTCATAGATTTTCTACTGTTATTTGATAAACTTGTTTGATGCTCCAAGGTAAAAGGTGGAGAATTAGAATAACTTAAATTTGATTACCATCTATGTATGTAAAAGACACATACATATCTTAGCTCTTTCTGTTGCTACTGTAGATATTCTTATTTGTTTGTATATGTAGTTTTATTTTTGGTGGAAAGAACCTTTAAGTGTAGACATTCCATTGGGTACTATTCATGGCCTTATTATCTCTATTTCCTTTTACACAGTCTCCATAGACCATAATGTCACTAGTCTTGGCTCTGGCTATCACTAATATACTGATGGCTTTCCTTTTCACATTTCTTAGAGACTGCCTTCAGCCAGCTACAAAAGAATTCTGCTTGGACTCATAAGTATATCAAAATCAGATGTCCAAATATGACAATCACATTACCAATTCCTACTGACTTATTATTATATTATCCTACTCATATAGCTCTTTTGTTGTCTCTATTGTCAAGCTATCACTAGGTGTACATCAAGACTATAGTGGGGAAGAGAAAACACTCTTAAGCTGTACCAGTGGTACAAGTTCTGGCTCTACCACTTACTAGCCACATGACATTGGACAATTTACTTAACCACTCTGATTCAATTTTCTCATTTATACTATGAAGTGACATACATATTACTTACCTCATAGCATTTTTGTGACTATTAATAGCATGTTATCTGTAAAGTACTTAGAATAATTTCATATGTGCGTTAGCTATCAGCTATTATTACTATTATTTCTTGTCCGGATGACTAAAATGACATTATATTCTTACCTGTTGATACTGTGCCATTTCAAATCCATTTTTTAGGATATTACTAGAATAGTTTCTAGAATCGGATCATTTCACTTCCCTACTTAAAATATTTCTATGGCCCCCGTTTATGATACAATTCTTTGAGAAGGCTACAATCCCTTTGGTGAACTGGCTCATGAATATTTATTAGGTTCAACTCCCATCAGTCCTTGGGATCTTCTGAGAAGCAGATTCTGAAGTAGAGGTGGGTGTGTACAAGGTTCATTAGGAATTGCTCTTGGCATTAGCATCAGTTAAAGAAGAGACAGAAATGGGATTGAGCAGAAAAAATGTTGAGCTGTGATACAGTCCCAAAGGAAAGCTTAGCTGATTTTACAAGAACCTCTAAAACTGAAATGATCTTCTAAGTGCCCCATGCCAATTGAAAAGGAAGATGAGTATTTACACTCTCATGTCTATGAATTAAAGTTTGTGGGCGTGGCTTCTGTTTCTGCCCCTAGTCAGTACATTGGTTCCTCCCATGTACTATTATGTTTTATGTCCACTGATGCAAAGAAATTCCTTCTAAATAAACAACTTACTTGGGTGTAATATGAAAGAGAGGGAAATTTTCCCCATTGTCTACCCCTACCTCACTTTTAGGAAGGTAGAAAAGAAGATAATCTTCTTTAGGCAAGTTCCTGATTGCAAAACTTGGTAAAAACTCTCCTTTTGGGTGGCCTGCATCTATCATTTACATACACAATAATTACAGATAGGGCAATTGTAAGTATTTTACTTTATGAATGTAGGGAATCAAGAGTCAGGATTCTTTATCTTTGTCATTGATGTTGTGAATAATGCAAACGTTTTTAGAATATAGTGCATGTATGTTCCTGTAGTGCCTACAGTGCAAGCCATAGATAAAGCAATATTGCATGCGACTAGCCAAGAAATCCCCCTCTTCTGCTGGATTAGAGTCGCCCAAGACTCTTTTTTACATAGGAAAGCAAAACAAGAAACACATCAAATAGTAATTTAAAATGGTATTTTGCCAGTTCCTCCTTGCCCTGATATATCCACTTCGAAATAGAAGTAGCTACAAAACTCATGCTTTTAGTATCGTGTTCTCTCACTAAGGAAAAAATATTAAAGCCCCCCTACTTACATCCTACTAAACAAGTATTTTGGGATTTATTTTACAACCATTTTTATTCATAAAAACTTTGTGAGACCTTAGATCACAGATAACTTCTCAGAAGATAATTTCAAGAAGCATGGGTACAAATTACAAAATTACCTCCATTTTGCTACAGCCAATTATAGACTATAACATGCAGTTTACTAAAATAGTGATTGTAGTAAATGAGATTATTTTTTCAGAAATACTCACCACTCTTCTTTACTTCCATGGGAGGAGACAGTCTCATCTCTTTTGTTTTGAAGCTTGGCCAAATATCTTGCTTTGCCATCAGATTGGGTGAGATATACTTTCCCTTTCTAGTTGGGCTTAGTTATTTGATTTATTTTGGCCAATGGGATTTTTTTAAGTTTATTTGTTTTGAGAGAGAGAGCAGGCAAGAGCCTGCATGTGAGCTGGAGAGGGGCAGAGCGAGAGGGAGTCAGAGAGAATCCTAAGCCCCTGATGTGGGGCTCAAACTCACAAACCCACGAGATCATGCCCTGAGCTGAAATCAAGAGACAGACACTTAACTGAGCCATCCAGGTGCCCCGGCCAATGAGATTTTTAGTCACCATTTTACATTTGCATTTTTGTTCCTTTGTCATCATAACCACAACAACAACAAAAATAGGCCTGGGTTAACCTGCTGTCCCAAAGAAAAGATGGGAGACACCTGGAACAGACAACACTCAGGAAAGCACAGTCCAGGTCAATCTTCTCCTAATGTTCTGCAGACTAATGACTAAGTAAATACTTGTATTCCACTGAGATTTTGTGATTATTAACTTTTACTTGTATTCCACTGAGATTTTGTGATTATTAACTTTTTTTTATGACAACAGTTAACTCATACAGTGGATCGTAAGAGTTTTTTGACCAAACTTCATAGTGTACATTTCTACCTCAGCTTTTAAAAAACTTATTATTTAGGGCCACCTGGGTGGCTCGGTTAGTGAAGCATCCAACTCTTGATTTCAGCTCAGGTCATGATCTGAGTGTTGTGAGATGGAACCCCACCCCCACATCAGGCTCTGCACTGGGTCTGGAGACTGCTTAAGACTCTCTTGCTCCTTCTAACACTCTTCCTTGCTCGCGTATGTGTGCTCTCTCTCTCTCTCTCTCTGGAAATAAATCAATAAATATAAGAACATAAAAATGTATTATTTAAAAACTAGTCTCAGTATATTTTGAGAATATAGCCTTCAATATGCCTAATTTCATATCAATATTTGTATAGAATTGTGATTTTACTCAGGTACTATTGATGACCACCTAGATGTCATTGCTTTAAATGAAATCAGAAAATAAATGCATGCATACTAGATATAATGATTTATTATAAAAGTAGAAGTGCTGGTTGTTGACACATAAATTATTTATTTCCTGGTAGAAATGTTCTACACTATGACAACTTGTATTTTGTCTGTCCCTCTTCTTCTCCACTATTGTTTTCTTTATTTCAACAGTACTTCAGTTTATCCAATGTTATTTTATTTTAAAAAAATCTAAATTTGAATTAGTAATTATAAAAATAGTGATTGGATATTCAGTACATTGAAATTAAAAGAATAACTGACAAGCTAAAAAATTAAAAAAAAAAAACCCAAACCAAAAAGACCAAGAAAACAGCAAAGATTAAATATATTAGGAATTCTAATAACAATAGGGTAGAGGAATAAATGCTTATCTGCTGCTTTGGACCAGGTTTGTAGCTTAATCAATATGTGAACTTCTTTTCCATTGATGCTATTTTCATCATACTATACCTTGAAAAGTGTGTCATTTAGGCCTAATTATAGATTTATCCTAAACATTGCTTAAGTAAATAATGTAATTGTTTAATAAAATACATATAGCTTAGTGTTAAGTTTCTCCAAGTACATTTAAAAAAATAGTAATAATATAAGACTACTTTGTGGAGCCTATCAAGTCTAGACTATTTGAGCTTTTGCCTCAAAGCATATGGATCAAAACACTATGCAAGGATTTCCAAAATCTATTATAAACATAGCAGTTTTGAAATCTAGACATCAAAGTATTAATATATAAGTGTGCCAAATTTCTTTCATTATTCAATGACTCTTTGAGACTTCCAAAAAAAGTGCTTCATTACCATATGGTTATCTAGTTATGTAACAGTATATAATAATAAGATAAATATACATTCTCAAGAAAGTATGAATAAGAAAATCTGTTGATTATAATAAACTCTATTTTTCTGTGGATAATTAGTTGCTCATGAAACACTATTAAAAAAACAAGTAAATACATTCCTGCATTTATCAATACAATGTATAAAATGATACTGGAATATTAGTATTAGAATTATTTTAAACAGAATAATTCAGATGCTTCTTCTTAGAAGATTGAAATATAGAACAAATAAAGATAAGATGTAATGTTCAAATAAAATATTCTTTTTCATATTTGTTTTATACTTTCTTCCGTAAGATAAATGTCTTCAGTTGAAATTTTTTCTCATCGGGGCGCCTGAGTGGCTCAGTCGGTTAAGCATCTTACTTCATCTCAGGTCACAAAGTCACAGTTCATGAGCTTTAGCCCCACTTCAGGCTCTGTGCTGCCAGCGCAGAGCCTGCTTGGGATTCTCTCTCTCCCTCTCTCTCTCTGCCCCTGCCCTACTCATGTTTTCTCTCTCTCTCTCTCAAAATAAATAAATGAACTTAAAAAAAAGAAAGAAAATTTTCTCCTCAGTAGAAGTTGGTTTTGTCTCGTCTTCTTGGTTTGATATAAGCCCATTTTAACACCGACACAATTGAGGCACTAGCAGGAGTGAAACAGGACAGAGGAAGTAGAGGATAAAAATTTATTAGTTTGTGACATGATGCATGCTAACGTAATTCTTCCTGGACTTCACCAGCCAACTAGTAGGCCATTAAGGAAAAAGAAGACAGGTGTATTTCCATTGCCAGTTTTAATTAATTTCCCTAACAATTTTGTGGAGTCAAAGAGTTCCATGAAAACAGTGTTTGTCTAGACCTATAATTAAATATGAATGAGTGACACAAATTAAAATTTGAATAAACTGTAAAGTTTTTGTAGGCAAAAAATAAGCTTATCTCGTATTTTAAAAAATGAGTATTATGTTAAGAAACATGTTACACGGTTGAGTGCGTTTTGATAGTTCTATTCCAAACCTATTAATTCATTGAGTTTCACAAGTAATCTTCAACCCTTGAACCAAATAACTTAACAGAATTAAGTGTATTGTTCAAGGAGGGAAATCTAAAAAATGTATTTCATAATCTTTTGTCAAAATTGGTCACACAAAATTGTACAGTATCCTTCAATCAATAGTTAGATTACTTTTTATTTCTTTCTCATTTCTGATTCCATCCTATACCCTGTCCTCTACAATAAAGTAATAAAGTAAGTTCTACTGCCTTTACTTTTTTTTAATGTTTATTTATCTTTGAGAGAGAAAGAGAGTGCACACAAGTGGGGGAAGGGCAGAGAGAGAGAGAGGGACAGAGGATCCGAAGTGGGCTCTACACTGACAGTAGGGAGCCCAATGGGGGACTCTAACTCATAAACCATGACATCATGACCTGAGGCAAAGTCAGATGTGCAACATACTGAGCCACTCAGGCACCCCAGTTCTACTGCTTTTAATTATGTGAAAATATCATTACAACAATAGCAGTAAAATATCATTATAATAATACATAAATGTAACACATGGCCCAATTGACATTTCTCTTGAGTTTCCAGAAATTAACGTATATCAGTACGCCATGCTTTGTTTTGCATCCTCATCTTCACACTGCTAATCATTTGTTATGGAAAGGCTGACTAACACTCGCATCATTCTGGCTTATTGGAGTCTTTCCTCTAATAAATCCGCATCCAACCACAACTCCAGTTGGAAATAAAAATCCTTCCTTAGGTGAAACCATGAGACTCTTGAATGAACTCATTATTCTTTATCATAATCTATAGCTGTCTTTGTTAATTTTTCCCCCTAGACTCCAAGCATCTTGCAGGCAGGGACCAAATATTATTTGCAAGCATATGCCCACTGCTGACTTGTCATCCAACAAATAAATATTCCACAAACTTCCTATGTATGAATGGACCTCTTGAAGACTGAGAGCGGTGTTGGTAATTAAAAATTAGAAACCGTCTTTGTATTATGAATAAATTTGATGAATTTACTATTTTTCCCCCTGGAGTATATTTCAATTCCACCTTTATTGTCTTACTTTTTACTTCATTACTTCTATCCTGTATTAAAAACAAAGAAAAAACTTTAATAAATTAAAAGTAACAATTGAAAATCTTTCAAATACAGCACTATTTTATTTTAAATACTGGACCAAATACTGACTCTAAGCTATCAGGATAGCTAACCAACACGTATATGGATTGCATCTTCAAGGAGTTGTGGGTGTCTACTTAGGGATCTTCAGTGTAGTATGATTAAGGAGGATGTTGTACATGGGTCAAGGCTGGAAACAAGGTTAAGGGGAAATGTAGGTAGCCCATAACGTGTGTTAATGTAAGGCTGTGTGCTCTATCTTGTGAGTCATTGTCTGGCTTTTGCTAAGAGGTGGGTGTTAATATTTACACTTAAAAAAAATTCTTTTAGTGGTAGCAATTGAAGTCAAGAGCCAAAAAGAACTCTTGGGAACAGTTAAAATGCATTGCTGCAATCCACAAAAAAGTCAACAAGGGACTGAATTAAGAGGGGAAAGTTGCAAATGAAGAGATGCCAAAGGTAAGAGCTACTTAGCAGATTAAATAGAATGAAAATAGTGCACATTTGGATGTGGGAGGTGTGTAATTGGGGAAAATTTAAGATTCTGTAAAGAGTGACTGGAGGGATAGTTGTTCTCATAAAGATAAGGAAGAGAAACGGATTTTATGACATGTTATGATCTCACTGTCATTTACATTTAAATCACAATAATTTTTTTTTGGCATGAACTAATTGAAGAAAAAGATGAAAAGAGTAAATTTGACCAGGAGCAAGCCAGGTGGTTGGGTACAATGCCTAGAAATAAAAACTAATCACTAAAAATTAGCCATTTATAATGTGTAGACAACTTATACTCCCCTCTACATATTAAAATAAACTAATTAGAGCAATTTTTCATCTATTCTTCATGAACTGAAAAGGTCTTTGTTCTGATCTTTCAAAAGATAATACAGTCTAGCCTTTGGAGCTGTCTAAAATATAGTTGAGGGTTATTTTTAGTCAACACATTAGACACATTGCTGTAGTTTGCATTTCTCATCAAAGAAAATGAATAGGCAGTAAATACAAAGTACAAAAACTGCCATGGAAAGGAAGATTAATAAGGAAGGATTGTCATTTACTTTCAAATCCAGTGGCTCATTTTAAATAGAGCTCAAAAGTACTAGCTTCATAGTGCTTGAATTAGACAACATAGTACATATCCTTAATACTATCCTTTCATTTGACCATACTTTTCTTTGTATTCTAGTATGTATTTATTAAAAATAAATAAATAGAAATTAATATAAGCCTTTGCAACAAAGTCTGAATCTGAAATTTCTATGTTGTAAGTCTTCTAACATTATTATTAATGATCTCTACTTATGAAAAAATTAAGATAATATTCTCTCAAGATTATCTGATTCTTTAAATTTGGCATTTTCTAAATGGGGATTTTATGTAAATATCATTTATCATTAAATATTATTTTTTAACATTATTGTAATGTATTTGATATAGAAAAAAAAGAACACATTTGTTTTTAAAAAAATTTTTTTTAATGCTTATTTATTTTTGAGAAAGACAGAACACGAGCAGAGTAAGGGCAAAGACAAAGGGAGACACAGAATCTGAGGCAGGCTCCAGGCTCTGAGCTGTCAGCACAGAGCCTGATGCGGGGCTTGAATTCACAAACCATGGAATCATGACCTGAACCAAAGTTGGATGCTTAACTGACTGAGCCACCCGGGCACTCCAGAACACATTTAATAAATGCATCTTGATGAATTTGGACATATGCAAACACCCATGATATTATTACCACGATCAAGGTACTAAACATATTCATCACCTCCAAACATTTTCAAGTGCTCTCTCGTGTTTTTTTTTTCTTGAGGTTTTTTGGTGTTAAAAACATGAGATCTATTCTCTTAGCATATTTTATATATTTAAAAAAATATTTTAATGTATTTATCTTTGAGGGAGAGAGAGACAGAGTGTGAACAGGTGACAGGCAGAGAGAGAGGGAGACATAGAATCCGAAGCAGGCTCCAGGCTCGGAGCTGTCAGCACAGAGCCCAACGCAGGGCTCAAACTCGTGAACAGTGAGATCATGACCAAAGTGTGAAGCTTAACCCCCTGAGCCACCCAGGTGCCCCTCTCTTAACATATTTTAAAGTGCAGAATTATTAACTGTAGATACTTTGTTGCAGAGCAGATATCCAGAACTTACTCATCTTGCATAACTGAAACTTTAAACCCACTGAACAACAATTTCCCATTTCCCCTGCCTTGGCAACCACCATTCTATTCCATTTCTATGAGTTTTAATATTCTAATACTTCATGTAAGTGGAATGAAGCAGTATCTGTCTTTCTGTCACTGGCTTATTTCACTTAGCATTATGTTTCTAGGTTCAGCCATGTTGTTGCAAATGACAGGATTCCCTTCTTTGTTTAAGGCTGAATAGTATTCCATTAGATGTATTTGCCACATTTTCTTCATCCATTTCTTTCTCAATAGACATTTACATTGTTTCCATGTCTTGGCTGTTGTGAATAATACTGCAGTGAACGGGAGTGCAGTAATGTTGAGATCCTGATTTCAATTCTTTTGGATATATACACAGAAGCAAAATTGCTGGTGCTATAGGGTAGTTCTATTTTTAATTTTCAATTAATCTTCATTCTCTTTTCCATAGCTGCTGAACTATCTTGCCTTCCCCCATCCTTGACAAAACATATCTTTTGCCCTTCTGTTAAAAAGCATCCTAATATCTTATTGTGGTTTTAATTTGCATTTTCCTGATTAGTGATGTTGAGCACCTTTTCATGTACATGCTGGCCATTTGGATGTCTTTTTTGGAGAAGTGCACTTTGTAATTGAGTTATTTGGTTTTGGTGGGTTTTTTTTTAAATTAATTTTTGTGGGGTTTTTTTTCCTATGGAGTTGTAGGAGTTCCTTATATATTCTAGATATTAACCCTTATCAGGTAGATAGTTCACAAATACTTTCTCCTATTCTATAGGCTGCCTTTTCACTTTGTTGATTGTTTCCTTTGCTGGCAGAAGCTTTTTACTTTGGTATAGTCCCACTTTATTTTTGGTTTTGTTGCCTGTGCTTTTGATGCCAAATGAAACAAATCATTGCAAGACCAATGTCCAAAACTTTTTAGCCTAAGTTTCCTTCATAGTGTTTTATTGTTTCTTTTTTTTTTTTAATTTTTTTTTCAACGTTTATTTATTTTTGGGACAGAGAGAGACAGAGCATGAACGGGGGAGGGGCAGAGAGAGAGGGAGACACAGAATCGGAAACAGGCTCCAGGCTCTGAGCCATCAGCCCAGAGCCCGACGCGGGGCTCAAACTCACAGACCGCGAGATCGTGACCTGGCTGAAGTCGGACGCTTAACCGACTGCGCCACCCAGGCGCCCCGAGTTTTATTGTTTCAAATTTTATGTTTAAGTCATTAATTCATTTTGGGTTGATTTTTGCGTGTAATGTAAGCTAAGAGTTCAATTTCATTCCTTTGCATATGGATATACAGTTTTTTTCAGTACCATTTGTTGAAAATATTTGTATTTCCCCCACGTGTATTATTGGCACCCTCACTGAGATCAGTTGACCCTGTATGAGTGGGTTTATCTCTGAGCACTCCATTAAGTTTCTCAGCTTAATTAAAAAAATCCATCTAACTTTTAGAACCTGGACTGCAGCAATGGAGAAAGTGCGATGGTAATACTCTTTACCAAATTATCGCCCGTAGTCACTTGAAATGCAGTACCCAGTAGGAACAGCCTTTGAGAGACTAAGTTGCCATTGTCATCAAAACCTATGAAAAGTACATCAGACTCAGTTTTTTCATCACACATCTGCTTCTTTGCCTTGACTTCGGAACAAGGTAACCTTTCCAAAGGCTTGCATCATATCTATGATGGTTGAACCGGGTTATTATTTCTACCGCCACCGTGGCTATGCTTCACAGATCCCTGCAGATGGCGTTGACTGGCAAAGAGCTTGTGTGCCTATGTGATTGCTGTTCTGGAATCCCAGTGACTCTGGAGAAGCCATAGAATGTGACAGAGACTCAGGGTGGGGCAATAACAGTCCACACCAGGCTGGAGGTAGCCAGAGGATAAATTCTCCTTTATTTCCTTCAGATGGATTCTTCCGAAATGCATTAGTTCAGATGCCTCTATTAAGCTTCGTGCCAGTCAGAGCAAGTATTTATGCTTTCTATAAATCTTCGATGGGCACAGTAACACTCGTAGCCATATTTTCTCTCCTTACTTTTCTGCCTCACTCCTGTCCTAGGATTATACTTTTCAATAACACTTTAGCATGTAAGATTGGCTTCTGGATCTGTTTTTAAGAAACCCAGATAAGGAAAAAGAGACTGAGAAACTCAAGTACCCTGGTGGGGTGGGATATTTGCTCTAATATTGCAGGTGAATTTGGAGTTGTGCTCAACTTCTGGGGTGGAAATAGGAACATTCTGAGTTTGCTCATATGATGTTCATTCTCCTGCAGTTGTAAGGTTCAGATGGGCTGAAAGCAAATGCTGTTATCATTTAGAATGTCAAATTTCAACAGCAGTTGAATGCATAGCTTCGCATTTCATGTGAAATCTAAGTCATTGAATCAGAGAAGAGGGAGAAATGGAATGTGTGTGTCCAGAAACAGCTGAAAAATTCAGGGCACATTTAACAGAGCATCTGCAGTGAGCCACCCTGACCACTGAAGGCAGCTCATCCCCTCTGTTTAAGGGGGCTGCCCTCCTATGCTTGAACAATCTTTAGTGACTTCACAAGTGAGGTGGAGGGGAGCTGTTTTTCATCTTTTTTGTTTTTTTTCATTTATTTATTTTATTTATTCTTATTTTTATTTTTTTAACATTTCAGGTTTTTATTTAAAGTCTAGTTAGTTAACATATAGTGTAATATTGGTCTTAGGAGTAGAATGAGGGAGTTACTTTTCAAAGATAAGCCAGAACGTAACATTGTATGTGACCTATGTGAATGTGCATCAAAATTCTCTCACAGTTCTGTTTCCAGGAATGACTGTTTGCTCTGCCCAGATAAAACCACCCTCCAAATGAGAAGCTCCGTAAAGACAATGGGAAAGAAAGGTGACATATTTAATATCCAAATTAAGAAACTTTGAAGAGTGTAAAGAGGTGCCCAAAATAATTCAAATACATTATTTCTGAAATACCTGTTTGTTAACTGAAAAAATGTTATATGAGTGGACCTATAGAATACTGTTCAAAAATAATTTTAAATGTAAAATTCTATCTAAAAGCAACATACATACAAACCAACACACATACACTTACATTAAAGCAACATTAATAATTTCTCTATATAGAGTATCTGGACATTAAACAATTCATTTTGGTACCTCCTTAAAGTATCTATTCCATATTTTCATATATTTCTTAACAACATATTTTTTCATAATATGTTAGTAGTACTATTTTTACTTGTTCTTTCCAAATTTTATTATTTTTAATGATTTAATGAAATAGGCAGTGATATTCTTCAAAGTTGCATCATGGTTGATAAATTTGAAACTTCTTTAAGTTTCTCTATATACTATCATATTTTTAAACAAAAAATGCCGTCTCTATGGGCACTGAGGTATGGCAAGTACAGAAAAAATTCTACATGGGAGAGTATTTTCAATTCTACTTTCTTTTCTCCACTTAAAGTGTGTGTGTATATATATGTATATAAGTAGAATGATATGCATATATCCTATACACACACACTTTAAGTGGAAAAATGTGTGTATACTTATTTTTCAAAGGTACTATCATTTTCCTTTTTTTAAAGAAATTTTCTTTAGCAAATATGAAAGCACTCCTTAATTTAGATGCTACAAGCTTATAGACTTTCCCAATTTTATTCTAATTAATTACAGAACATAAATTTGTCCTATTAAGAATAAGAGCTTTTCAGGGTACCTGGGTGACTCAGTTGGCTAAGTGTTTGACTTCAGCTCTGGTCATGATCTCATGAGTTCGTGAGTTCGACCCCTCGTCTGGCTCTGCACTGACAACTCAGAGACTGGAGCTTGCCTCAGATTCTGTGTCTCCCTCTCTCTGCCCCTCCCCCCTTGTGTTTTTTTTTCTCTCTCTTTCTCCTCTCTCTCCCTTTGTTTCTCTCTCTCTCTCTCTCAAAAATAAACATTTTAAAGAAAGAATAGGAGCTTTTCAAAAAAGTACTCTCACAATAAGATACATTATAAAGCTAATTATAGATTTTCAAAATAGATCCTTTACACAATTTGAGCTCTCATTGTATAACTATTCAGATATTCCCACGCTTTTTAAAAATTCTTTATTATTTTATTTTTTGACATTTTATCTATTTTTGAGAGACAGAGAGACACAGAGCATGAGTTGGGGAGGAGCAGAGAGAGCCGGAGACAGAATCTAAAGCAGGCTCCAGGCTCTGACCTGTCAGCACAGAGCCCAACACAGGGCTTACCCACAAGCCATGAGATCATGACCTGAGCCAAAGTGGAATGCTTAACTGACTGAGCCACACAGGCAACCCCCATGCTCTTTTAAAAGGAAAATTTTCAGTATCTTCTTGTTTACAATATTTTGTTTTCAATCGTTGGCATTTACTAAAAATTTCAAAAGCTCAATGTTTGGAGTGTTCCATTTGTTTTCTAATTTGATTATAGATTTCCAAATAATATTTTGAAAGTAATAATAAAAATGGAATAATTTATCTGCAAAAAATATCCATAATATTGTAGGACCTTTAGGTTGATACATACAGCAACCCTTAATGTTATCAAATATATCTAAGACTGTGTACTGCTATGCTGAAGGCTTTATTAATGCTTGTTTTTGTTTAGTATTTATTATCAACTTTATTACAAAAATGCTGTAGTTCATTTACTTTCACCATGTATGTTTGCATGTATGTACCTACACATACCCCCCCACATATATATATACGTATATATGTATATATATATGTGTGTGTGTGTATATATATACATATACATATATATATGTGAATGGCTGTATTATGTCTATATCACCATCCAATTGCAGATAACTTTCTATTTCATTTTGTTTCTTAATTCAGTGTAGATGATTTCACCATTATAAATGCTAAATTTTGCATTTCTATTATAAATTCAAAGGCAATTCTATTTTTAATACTTACTTTAGAAACTTTCTAAATCTCCTCTTTGATTCCATGAATTAGCTTTTTTATTGTAATTAGCAAAACTGATCTAAAGAATCTCATGCCACTTCTGGAAAACTTGTAAATGCTTCCTTTTCACTTAATGAGGTCAACTCATTAACCAATATTTATTAACATTTACAAATTTTGTATAACATTTATATGATGCTTAAGAAAGCTTGGTATCAAAAATGAGTGAAATTATATCACTTGACATAGAGACATGATATATTTCATTTGATATAGATGAAATTTATGCTTCCAATGTAATATATAAATGTGCCTTCAGCAACTACATGTTTCAAATTATTTCTTTGAACATAAAGTTTCTTTTCTTTCCTTTCTTTATCTTCCCCTATTCCTTTTTTTCATTTTTTGTTAATTGGCCCATTCAAGTTGTTAATAGAATTTTAAATTTGCTGAGTTATCAAATATATAAAATATAAGTAAATATAAACAAATTTATATTTAATAATTTTCCCTTCCCCAAGAAATAATTTTTTCTAGGCTTGTAAATATATTAGAACACATATTTTTCAAATATATTGAAGTATATATTGTAGAGTTTATTAATACATGATTTTTAAAGTCTCCTAATCTGTAGTCATGTCTCCTCTCTCATTTACAAAACTGTCATCATGACTCCTTTCTTTCTCTCTTTTCTTTCCTTCCATCCTTCCTATCTTTCCCAATTTTCTCAAATCTAGTCTATCCTTATGATCTTCTACAGAAAATCTTAAAGTTTATTATTTAATTTAATAATAGATGACTATATTTAATTGTGAAAATTTCATTTTTTTAAATTTAGACTTTATTCATTTTTTCTAGCCAGTTGTACCGAAAACATATTTTTAAAAGATTTGTTAAATGTATACTGCACGGCAGGTGCTGGGAAGTTCACAGATTTTATTTATCATTCACTATGATTTTTAAGTAGATGCTATTGCTTATTCTGCAGATTTTGTGTCTTCTTATTTTCTGTGCTTAATGACTGTGGTCCATTAGTATGCAAGGTATGTTTATCCTTGGTTGCCCTGGGAAATGGAAAATTAGCTTTTAACGTTTTATTAAATATGCGTCCTTCAGTTTATTAATATCAAGATATGTTGTTGCAAAATAAAAATGTTCTTATGACAATAAAATAAATAGTTGTAGATTTACACACTATAAGAAAAAGATAAAACCACTGTAGGAGTATCATTCATACTACTTTCTACAAATTGTATGGCAAAAAATGCCTACACATCCTTCTCTGCTGATATTTCACATACATTTGAAAGATCCCCCACATTTTCCACTGACCCTGCTAATTGGCAGGTTGGTAGTTTGTGACCAAGCTACTATACAGCAGGCTAAGGCACCAAGTGACTGACAAGGGCACCAATATCAAATATGTCTCACACCACCACCTAAACCTCAAAAAGGTAGCCTTCCCTGTTTTTTTCTGTGTATAATTTACCAATTATGCCCTTCGTGCTCTCCTTGGAGGGGAGGTGGTAGTCACTTTGCAACTGGGAAGTTATTACCGGATGTCTTTCAAATTTAACACTCTGTTACCAAAGTGTCTTGCACAACATTAGACAAAACCATAACAGAGATCAGAAATACAGTGCAACCTCAATAACCTATCTCAGCTCAGTTAACACCACAGTTAATAACAGTATTATTTTTAAAACCTGGAATAAATACTGTGTCATAAGGAAGAGAGGATGACAAGTGTAAACAATGATTGTACTGAGAAAACCAGAATATGTGGTCATCATAGCAGTAAAAGATAGAAATAAAAGTTAATATTATAGCCTGCCTTGTAAAAAAGAACATTTCTTGTTGTTCAAATAAGAGTTGCGTATGGGTACACATAGAGAAGATTTACGTGGTATTTGGTAGTCAATGAAGTGGCCTCAAGCATGTTTATTTATTTTTTGTCACTGAAGTTTCTGATCGCCCCATCTTTTGTTTGATTAATACCTAACTTATGTGACCTTGGGGGTGGAAGTCAGTCAGTCAACTCCCCATTATAGACATTAAAAATAGCAGATATTTGCTTTACCAGGTTTCCTTATACCCAGGGTACCTGCCCAGGTCCTAGGCTTCACTAATCAGATACACCTGTCTAGATTTTAAAGCAGCACTCAGTGGTTTAAAGAAACTGGAAAAATAAAGACTTCTCATTAGCACCAGCGGCCCCTGCCACTAGCTGGATTTCCTGGAGAACCAGCACAAACTCTGCCGGGCACATGAGCTGGAAGGTCTAACATCGGTGTTAGCAGCAAGTTACTTTGCATCTCCCAGTTCCGAATGCACTTTTGCTTACTGTTCCCAACCAGATGTTTTCCATGCCTGGTTCTGTGGTCCACCTGGCTCTAGGCGATACGCTCAGTGTTATTTTATTTACTTTTTAAATTCTCACGTGATTCATTTCAGTACTGCAAAAACTACACTAACACGTGCGTGCACCTATAGATACCTTCTCCCCTTCCACACTCATACACATTGCAATATATTAAGAGGCCACTGAAATTAAAAATACTATATATCCTTTCCTTTCTGAGTGACACAAGTGATTCTGGTTGCGGCTAACAGAGAATCCCAGCACTACATATTCCATTAATGATTCCAGGGATGAGACTCAGGAATACATGAAGATATTTGTTCATAATGCACAAACAATATTACAAAATCATTTTCTTCTTAGAAAACCCTTTCATAACACTTTTATCTTGCTACAGGCTTAGGGCAGAGTAGTATTGTTTGCTCATTAGTCAGTCATCTTTACAAATGCAATCTTATTTATTCTGGGTAGGAAAGTTACAGGCCATCACATCGGTGTATGGCCACAAATAAACAAAAATGGATATTGCTTATCTTTACTATTAGTCCTCCTTAAGAGTCTATGGGAAGGAATTTTGCTTTGCATATCATGGATGATTTTTCACAGAGATTCTCCCTAGGCATGGTTTCTTCTCCCCTAAGTTTTACGCTGAGGCCACCATGAGAATTTCACAACTCTGTCACATGTGTAGTTGCCTCTCCAGGGGCCACCTGCCACCTACCCCAGGTGCTCTAGAACAGATTTAGGCTGGACAGGAGCTTCAGATGACTTGGCATATGAATTTCCCCAGGAAGTGTTTGTTCTTCATTCTCATTTAAGAATTTCTGGTAAACAAAACCTTCAATGTTTTATATGAAAAAAAAAATATTAGCTCTCTCTGAGTAGCACCAGCACTTGTGTTTTTCCCATTCTGGCTCAAAAAAATGTGTCTAGCCTGAGGAAATACTGACTAGCAGGGAGACTGGACTGTGAACCATGAATGCTGGAGTCATTCTGATTGGCAAGTTACCATGAATTCAGCTATCTGCCCTTCCTGTCTAAGGCAAGTGAGGGGGGTCTTCATAATCCCTTGCAGAGGCAGAGAAGTCTACTGCAAATAAATTCTTATCAATGAAATTATGGTAACTGTTGTTGTTGGGCTCCCCTTAGTTTCCTCTACCGCTCAGATTTGCTCATGAAAGTGTTATAAAAGCTATCACTTCTTTATATGAACTGCAAATATCTTGCTAAGAATCAGACTCTATGAAAAGAACTAACCCCACCTTCAAGAGGGGGAAATTGATAACCATTTATTATTTTTTTGTTGTTTGCATGAGATTGGTTTAAAATAAGTGGCAAGTACTATACACGGAGATAGATACATATCTAGATATATACACATGTTCTATTTCTTTTCCTTCGACTGTCCTAACTCTAGTGATTAGAGTGTTTGCTAACCAAATTCTGTTCAGTCTATGCTGGCTTTTCTACTCAGCAACAGTGTTCACAAGTTTTAAGGACAAATGTCATTTTCAGATATTTTTAGATTAGAATTGATTAGAGTGCTATTACATTTATAAATGAATTGCCATTGGACCATGGCCAGTCTCATGGCATCAATTGGTGTGACATTTTGCAAAGCAAATCTGTCATTAACCTTCTAGTCCAGCCTTGTGGGTTAGGCAACCCATACAAATATGAAACCCTTTACAAATATGAACCCTTTACAAATATGAAATGCAGTAATCAATTTAACAAGAACCAGTAAAGCTACATCCAGATAGGTGAGTTGCATCAGAATAGGAAAGATTAAAATCAGGTGACATTTAATAAACACTAAATTTGATGTTGCAATGTCTGTATTCATAACAACTATTTCGCATTCAATATTCCTGTGACAGTTGCCCTAGTGTAATGTCTTTCTATGAGTAGCAGCTTGTAAGTGGAAAGTAAAATAGAAAAGACTGAGGAATTTTACTTGCAAAGTTAATCCTGTTAATGTATAATGACCACGGATGAATAAGTTAAAATGTGGGGCTAGAAGGAGTGAACTAATTTAAATTTAGTTATGTGAATATAAATGCATATGTGTATTTTCAAATACTGACCTCTTAGTGGATTAGAAGGGATTCCTATAATTTGCTTTGACATAATCTTACTGTCTAATAGCTATTATACATGAGCTTTTAATATTTTCACAGTGTATGTTTCCTTATTCATAAATCTAGGATTTTTTAAATTGTTTATTAACATTCAAATATAAACACTTCAGTGCTTTACTTTTCTCAGAATTTTATTGTGTTTTTTTCTCACTCATATATTGAAAACATATTTCAACATGAATTGAATTATCATCTGCTGTCATCACTTTATTTTATTATACCAAATAAAAATAGTCATCTGTATGATTAATTTTATGTGTTAACTTGACTGGCCATGGAGTGCCCAGATAAACATTATCTGGATGTGTCTATGGGGGTGTTTCTGAATGAAATTAACATTTGAGTCAGCGGACTCAGTAAAGTAAATCGCCCTCCCCAATATGGGTGGCCATCATCCAATCCATTGAAAGCCTGAATAGAACAAAAGACAGAGGAGGGAGAGTATCACCCCTTTTTTACCTGCTTTGCTCTTTGAGCGGGACATCATATCTCATCTTTTTCTGACTTTTGATTGGATTCATACCATCAGTTCTCCTGATTCTCACTCCAAAGGCCTAAAACCAAATTATACCACCAGCTTCCTGGGTCTCCAACTTATTGATGGCAGATGGTGGGACTTAGCCTCCATAATCATGTGAGCTAATTCCTGATGTGTGTGTATGTGTCTGTGTGTGTGTCTGTGTGTGCATGTGTCCTATTGGTTATTTTTTTTTCCTGGAGAACCCTAATACACCAACATTGCCATTTTGCATGTATTTTATTTCTGATATAAATTTAAAATTGTTGTGGGCACCTGGGTGCCTCACTCGGTTGGTTGAGTGTCTGATTCTTGATTTCAGCTCAAGTCATGATCCCAGGGTCATGGGATGAAGTCCAAATTTGGGCCCTATGCTAAGTGTGGAGCTTTCTTGAGATTCTCTCTTTTTCTCCCTCTACCCCTCACCTCCACTCACACTTACTCTCTCTCAAAAAAATAATAATAAATTTAAAGTTGTTAAAGGTTATTTTGAAACATACACAAAGTAAACAAAAGTGTATAATGACCCCGCATATCATTATAATGCTTCAACAATTACCAATACTCTGATGTTTTATTTCATCATGTATGCATTTTAAAGTAATCTTTAACATTTACTAAACCAAAAATATATCTGGCAACTAAATGTTACCATTCTTCACATATGTAAGAATAAGTGCAATAATCTCTACTAAGCATTAATTTAGTTTTAACTGCTTGCATATTCAAATAACTGTATGTTACTATTCTTTCTCTTAAAGGGACAAGTGTTTTATTTGTGGAGAACTGACATATGTGTATTCATGAATACTTAATTCTCCACACAAGTATCTATATGTATGTTTAAATCACAAAATGAGGAAGTCACTGATGGATTCCAGATTGGTGCATATAGACCATCAATTACACATAGGAAAAGAAGTGGCTATGGAGAACTACAGTTGTTTTAGAGAATGAAAAAATTTGAAGAAAATACGGAATTTTAATACAGATACGATACTGCTAATGCACTCATGTACTGCCTGTATCTGTCGCAGACCAGAAAGACTTACTATTCAGCTGCTGGGGATGCTGGCAGCTGACACCTTTGAACTATCAGTCATCTCTGGAAATTGCCCTACTCTGAAAAGCTTTGTCTGGCCAAAGGCCAGATTGCATTTCCGAAGGCAGTCAACATCTAATGATTAGTGTAAGGCTCCACTCCCTCACCCCAATGTGGGACTACCTCCATTAAATATCTGAACTTTGGTGCATTTGGGACCTGGCTGAAGTCTGCTGAGTCTGCAACATAACCCACATTCTCCTTTTCCCAATCCTGCTTCCTTTGCTGCCTTTCCAAAGGAGCAAATCCCAGGAGCTCCCCTAGGAACTACCAGCCTATGAATTCTCAATTTAAGTCTATTTCCAAGTAAGACAATATGCAACATAAAGGTTGAAAGAAATTAGTTAATGTCAAACAGATGGTCTTCAAAGAACAAAATTGGGGTGAGATGGTTTCTAGTGTTCTTCAGAGACAAGAGAATATATTTAACTCAAAACTAAGGCTTTTGGTAAAAACCATTCTTCACTGTAAAATTTATGAATCATCTGCATCAATTCCTAGCCCCTCCCAAATCTCCATTTGAGTGTGTGTGTGTGTGTGTGTGTGTGTGTGTGTGTGTGTTTGAATGCGCTGTGCATGTTTGGAGTGGGACAGATGTGTCAGGACCTTGGGTCTTCATTTGTAAAGAGTTCTTGGGGAGATTCAGTGCATCCTAATTTGACACAAATTTATAGCACATAAAGAAGGGAGGGAAGGTTATGTCTGGAGTCCATCAGATATTTTGGAAGTCTTCTTACTATATGATTTGTTTATGCGTTCATTCATTTATTTATTGATATTTACCATATATTTATTTTTCTTTGCCTTTTCCATTACTATTTTGGTTGAGGTTGTGCATTACATAAGAATTTATTGTAAATGTCACCAAACCACAAGAAGCCACATCTGTACCCAACAGAGAGGTCTGCAAAATGCCTAAATATAGATATGAATATGGATGGATTTTGTGTCTCTTATTACTGAAGAAATGGTGAGAATATCTTTATTTGTATGATCTATAATGGCCTCATGTTGTGGAGAGGAGAGGTTTAATGGAATTTTTATATGAGAGCTAAACAAAGAAATCAAAGTGATGATGGGGGCTGGATTAGTCAGGGTTCTCCAGAGTGTGTGTGTGTGTGTGTGTGTGTGTGTGTGTGTATATATATATATATATATATATATATATATATATATTCTAGCTTCCTAGAAACCTACACGTTGTATATTCAGATACTTCAAGGAAAGCTGGGCTCCCAGATACAGGTTAGAAAACCTCATCTGTCACTCAACTCTAGAGTAAGAGTAGATTCCTCTCCTGTTAATCTCTGGTTTGCCTTGCCAGCCTCTTACATCTCCCGTATAATCAGCTTCCTCTGTATTAAGTACTGAAATTCCTCTGTATTAAGTACTTCTCCTGCTTTCGTGGTTAAGATTGGCATGATATCTCATCACAGAACAGAGGGAAACATTTGAGCCATTGCAAAGACTGATGAGTAGGGTAAACTTTAAATTCTTTTTTAATGTTTATTTCTTTTTGAGAGAGACAGAGACAGAATGCGAGTGGATTAGGGACAGAGAGAGAGGAAGACACAGAATCTGAAGCAGACTCCAGGCTTGGAGCCATCAGCACAGAGCATGACACGGGGCTCGAACCCATGAGCTGTGAGATCATGACTTGAGCTGAAGCCGGCCACTCAACCGACTGAGCCACCCAGGCACCCCTAGGGTAAACTTTATATTGTAATAAAAACAAAACAAAATCAAACAAAACAACAACAACAACAAAACCCAAAATGTATTACAATTCTTTAGTCCTCTTACTCTGGAACCTCAGGAGGTCCAATATGATGAAAGAGCAATTGCTAAATTCACAGGAAGCAGGTCCACACAGGTCTTACTTCCTTTAATCTCAAAGATCCTCCAATTTCTCTAACATCAGTTTGTATTGATTTAATAACATAAGGATAATACATCTGTCTGTAACCTCTATAATATTTGACACAAGGGAGATATCTTTAAATTCTGGGGAATCAGAACTCAGTGAGTCCTCCCATAACACCAAAATAATAGCAGTCGTAGGGGTGAGATGACATTCACATTTTTTCTTTAATTATTTAGGAAATAATTATTTAGAAAAATATTAGTAATTTAAAAACCAGCATTTCTGCCCCTCTAAAAGAACACATACCATTGAACAGACAAACAAATAAACCAGAATACAAACCAAAATGCCAACATTTTAAAAACCCCAATTTGGATGAATTTGTTCATTACTTCAATATTTATTTATTTATTTATTTGTTTATTTATTTATTTAAAGTTTATTTATTTTAAGATAGAGAGATACAGACAGCATGATCAGGGAAGGGGCAGAGGTAGAAAGAGAGGGAAAGAGAGAATCCCAAGCAAGCTCCACACTGTCTGTGCAGCTTTCACTAATCAGCTCACTAATGAGCCCCTGAAGAGGGGCTCGATCTCACGAATCTCGAGATCATGACCTAAGCCAAGATCAAGAGTCAACCGCTTAACCGACTGAGCTACAAAGGTGCCCTGTGGTGGGTTTCTTTGCAAGGAATGCATCTACTGTCGGTTCATTATGGCCTGGAAAAGAATAAGTAAGAAGATTATAGTATATACAACTCAAACATTTTCTCATGTTTTAATACATACTTTTGTGAAAATTCCTCATTTGACAATTTAATTTTTCTGGATATAATTGTTTTCTTGTGGCTTTGAAATGTTTGTAGTGAAATCTTTGTGAAATAAAAATTATTAAATAGCCTACCTTTAAAAAAAATTTTAATGTTTATTTATTTTTGAAGGAGAGAGAGACAGGGCATGAGCGGGGGAAGAGCAGAGAGAGAGGGAGCCACAGAATCCCAGGCAGTCTCCAGGCTCTGAACTGTCAGCACAGAGCCCAAAGAGGGGCTTGAACTCACGAACCATGAGATCATGACCTTAGCCAAGTCAGACGCTTAACTGACTGAGCCACCCAGGCACCCAAAATATCCTTCCTTTTAAAGAAAGTGAACAAAATAATGGAGATGATAAATTTGAATTTTTCAAACTGATCCAATATCTACAGAAATAACTAAAGATATATGCAGCATTTCAACAGACAAAAAGGTAAAGGAAAAATAAGCTGCAACAATAAAATTTTAACCAAGGCATTAGAGGAAACATTTTGAGGATTATTTTTAAGCTATCTTAGATTTATAAGCAAATGAATAGCTAGCAGTTGAATACTATCAGTTCAGCGTATAACTGAGAAAATGCACAAAATAATAAGCAAAGAAGGGTCCAATTACTACCTTATGGTATCATTTACTTGTGCTCAGATAAAATTAGTATATTTTAAATTACCTATTGTCCCTAAAAGATTTGTTTGTATTTGAGAGGAAAGAAACGGAAAGATAACATCTGCAGGTATTAAAATTTATAAAGTGTGCTATTACTGGTTTTATTCACATAGCCTTTCAAGATGTTGCCCCTTGAAACCCTTTTCTGGCAAGATGCTTTGAGAAGTATGAATTCTGTGGTCAAATACGTTTAGAATGTACTGTGCAATAAATCACTGACTATGTGTTTTAAAGGTATAAAGGCAATGATAAATTCTGAACTGAAGAAAACTATTTGTGCTTAATCCATGAGATACAACTTTATCTGAAATAAAACCTTGTTTTCGTCATTCGCCAACATTACATAAACTAGTTTTTGAAATATTTATTTATAAAACCTGATTTGCCATAGTTTGCTTCTGATTTATTTTTTCCCTAAATAGTTAATTCATATTTCTCGTACAACAGTGGGAGTAAAATTTAGTGAGTGGCACCTATAAGTAATTAGAACAAGCAAATTTATCTTTCTTGAAACAAAGAGATAGAGCTGGAAAGCTAGTGTCAAAAATTAATATATAGAATTCCTTTAAGAACACATTTGGCTAGGATACTTGAAGTATAATGTATAGGATACCTAAGAGCTTCAGATACCATGACATGCAAACAGCTTTTTGCAAAGATGAAGTGTTTCACTTCAGCTCATTTCAGCTTGGCTGAAATGCTGCCTTCCACAGGAAACACTGAAATGACATAATTGAACAGAATAGAATACTTTGGCTAGTGAGAATTTCATAAGAGTTGAATAAGATATTTCATTCTGCTTTCAGATTAGTCATTATTCTTTCATGTTATGCTTTTAGACAGGAAATGTTAGCTTAAAAACCTGCTGGGTTTTCACTGCTTCCATGAAAACGGCCTGTATATAATATAAAATCAACCCATTATTTGAGATAAAATTTGGGGTTCGAAAAAAAGTTATTAAGTTTTTGTTAAAGAGGAGAACTTATCCAAAAATAATTTAAAACTCTGCCTGGTTTTGCTGGTCACTGATAGTACAAAAGTAGTGTGAAAATGGAGAAGTTTAGTTTCGATGGAAGTGAATGTTATACCTTTTGAATTATGAGGAATAAAACAGCTTTAAGGGTTTTCCCCTACTTTCGGTTCCTTTCTCCTTTTATTTTTATTTCTCCCTTTGTTCCCGGTATTGTTCTCTGCAAAGAATTGAGGCTATGTCAATGGTGTTGAATTAGGGATCTTAGAAGCAAGAGCATGATTCTATGAAAACAGCCCTTTAGAAATGTCAGTTTTATTAGGGCAAGCCTATTTCCAAGTAATAGACCTAGCACCTAAAATTCAGGAGTGCCACATAGCAAATAGATGAGAGAAAATAAAATTGTGGGAGATTAAGATTTATAGGCGAATAATTTTCTACCTGATTTGTATTGTATTGTCTTGAGCTATAGTATTGTCTGTATATTTGCAGGTAATTTCACCAGCAGATTTATGTCTTCATCTAATTTAAAACGTATGCCTTCATAAAATGTCCACTTTCTTTATCTTCCTATAAATAGTGTCATTTTCTCCACTTCCTTATCAAGGAGTGGGTACAAATAGCATCTTTCTCAAAGTATATGTATATTTAAGAGCACTGAAGTCACACAGAGCAGAAAAGTTTATAATAAAATTATGGATATAACGTCCAATCCATCAGTGAACGTGAGTTACATTTGTCCTTTTGGACAGTTTGAAGCTATATGATATAGTTGAAATAGTTCGACAGGAGTCAGAGATCTTGCTCTGGCTTTGTCTCATCTTCAGACTGCATTTTCCTCCATGTAACATGGAGAATATTCTAGGAAGAGCTGAAAATTCTACAGACCTCTTCTATCTCTGATATCCCATGACCCTCATGTGGCTTATCAGCCACCTGAACCCAAATACTTATTCTAGAATATTTTGCTTAGAGGAAAATGTTCTGATGTATGATTAATATTCTGTGAAGAAGCATGGATTTTCAAATGATTTGAAAGAATTCTTATATACATCTGGACTCTACCACATGGGCATACACATATACCACATTCACAGACACATTCACACTCACAAATGCACACAGAAAGAATTCATAGGGATGCAACAAAGAATCCAAAAAAGTTAGGACCACATAGCACACAGTTGGACACTGGAGGCAGTGTGAATCATTGTCCTGGGAATAACACACGAGCCTCCTTAAACCAGTAAAGCTAACAATTTTTTAACATTTCCAACTCGCCATTTCAAACTTAGCATTTTAAACTCAATTTACAGAGAATTTTAGCATGCACTTTTCATTTTTACCAAAATCCACAGATTATCCTTTGGTGTTGTATAGTGAACCTCCAAAATTTCACCAAATGTGAATTAAGATTGCCTGGCAGTTAAGATGAGCTCTTGATTAAACCTTATTCTTTGTCCTGGGTATATAATGTTGCATCTACTTCCCATTATTTATATATAAAAAGAAGGAACCTCAAGCCCATGTAACCATTTGGAGATCACCTAAAATAATATTAACATAATATTATCATTTATCAATTTACAATGTAATGGTACTACTGTATACATTGCATGTTTATTAATTTCTTCATTAACATAGTTCTAAAGCATGGGCATCTTCATTTTAACAAAAAAGAAACTATTGCATGAAGATGTGAATTAAATTGCATGACACAACACAGCTGGAAAACATACATTTCAAGATAGCCTCTACTGTCACATCTCCTGGCTAGAGAAGAATAGACTTGAAATTAGTCATATTAGAAAGTGCATTGAATGTATTAAACTCAGTTTTTTTAAGGCGGATTAAAATGGATATTCTTCTATGCCTAATTGCAGATTGCTACAAAAAGTGATTACAATCTGGGAAAAGAGAACATGAAACTCCCCAAACTCGGGAGGATCTGCCATCAGATGCATTGATTTGGGGGTCCTTCAGCTTTTTCAAATTATTGCATTTGTGATGGCAGCAGAGGAAACTGGTCACAGTTTTAGATAACAGAAGTGACAGCAAAATGCATCATTTCACACAAACTGGTATTTTATGATAATTTGCTTTTGGTGTTTATCAATGTTATTAAGGTTTTAAGTTTAAAAAATCAGCCATGCTAAATGGATATAGCAAAAATAAGTACTTTCCATCCTCTCTTTCATGTCAGCACTGTCTTAAAAGGCAAGCTCTTTTGATAATTTTATCTCTTCTACCATAATTTAACTCCAATTATTTAAATATTATGTTCATACCCATGTCTCTTGAATAAGCAATACAGACATTGTCTGTTATGCACTGTCTATTGTGGCATGTGGCAATTTGCTAAACTCTCTTTCCACTTCCCCCAATAATCATTCATTCATGCAGTCATTCAAAAGAGTTAGTTATTGACCACTTACTAACTGCCAGTCTCCTTTCTAGGACATAAGAATAGAATCATGGGAATAAAATTCTATCAGAAAAAGGCAGGTACAAATAAAAAAAATAATATGTCAAGTAATGATATGTGGAAACAAGGAAAATAAAGTGAAACAAGGGAATAGAGAGTGGTTGGTTACGAACTTACCTCTTTCATAAAATTACATTTGAATAAAGGTATGATAAGATGAGGAAACATCAATGTAGAAATCAAGAGAAAGATTTTCAGGCAAAAGGAGCAGTTGAAATCTTTAAAGCAGGAATGTGCTTGGTATTTTATAGAATTGATTAAGAGACTAAGAGAGCTAGGCTAAGACTATAAAGGAGCAAGTTGTAGTGCACAATATTAGAAATCAGATCATAATATTAGGGACCAGATCGTATCTAAAACTGTGATCATATAGGGCTTGGTAGGGCTCTCAGTGCTGCCAGGAAAGCATGCTGGTATGTTCCCTGTCCCAACCACACTGATATCTCTTCCACTATTCTTACATCAGATGATCTTGCTTCCTGCCTTATTAGAAAATTGAAATCAATCAGCCCTTCTGTCATGTATTCCTTTTACCCACCTGCTGCTACAGAATATAAGATATCTTTGCTCCTGTAAAAATTGAATCCTTTCATTTATTTACTAATTCATCACTTCTTACTTGTTCAAAGACTCTGTCTAGCAATCTTTCTCTTTCTGTCCTACATCAGTAAGTTTTACTCTCTACTGGATTATTTCTATAAGCACACAAATAAGCTGTTATTTCTCCCATCTTAAAAATCAACACATCAATCACAATAATAATAATAATAATTTTATATTTTAAATTTATATATCTTTATATTTTATATATTTTCATATTTATATTTTATAATTTTATAAATATGTGTTTGTGTGTGTTTAGTGGAAGTAGTATCAGGTCTCATTTAACAAGCCGACCAGAGCACACCTAGTTAAAACTCACCACATTCTGGCCAAAGACCAAACACTGCCCACTGCAGGCAAGAAGAGTCTCTGCAGACAACTAAACTGAAGCGAAGAACAGCCAGAACACAACAGCAAAGTACATGTAGTACACATCAGAGACACTCCCTGAAGCACCAGGCCCTGAACACTACATGACCTCTTTTTCACAAAGCCATTGCTTTCAGGAGCTAGAAACATAATGGGCTTTTCTTTTTTTTTAATGTTTATTTATTTTGAGACAGAGAGAGACAGAGCATGAACAGGAGAGGGTCAGAAAGAGAGGGAGACACAGAATCTGAAGCAGGCTCCAGGCTCTGAGCTGTCAGCACAGAACCCGATGCAGGGCTCGAACTCACGGACCCTGAGATCATGACCTGAGCTGAAGTCGGATGCTTAACCGACTGAGCCACCCAGGTGCCCCATAATGGACTTTTCTAACACATAAAAGAAGGCAGAGACTTAGACAAAATGCCAAGATGGAGGAATTCACCCCAACTGAAAGATAAGGTCATGGCCAGAGATCTAAGGGAAACAGATATAAGTAACATGCCTAATGGAAAATGTAAAGCAACAATCATACGGATACTCACAGGGCTTAAGAAAAGAATGGAAGACTTCAAAAAGGGCCTATGACAAAGGTAAAAGAGTTAAAAAGCAATCAGTTCAAAATGAAATGTGCAATCAATAACTGAGATTCAAAACAGGCTTAATGAAATGGACACAGGATGGAAGACTCAGAGGAACAAATAAGTGACCTAGAAGACAAAATAATGGAAAATAATGATGCTGAACAAAAGAGAGAAAGAATTATGGAACATGAGAATAGGCTTATGGAACTCAGTGACTCCATCAAATGCAATAATATTGGTACCATAGGAGTCCTGGAGGAGAAGAGAGAGTAAATGGGGCAGAGAATTTATTTGAGGAAATAATACATGAAAACTTCCCTAATCTGGGGAAGGAAACAGACATTCAGATCCAAAGGCACAGAGAACTCCCATTAAAATCAACAAAAGCAAGTCAAAAACAAGATATATTATAATTACATTTATAAATTATAGCAATAAAGAGAAAACCCTAAAAGCAGAAAGACAAAAGAAGTCCCTAACTTACAAGGGAAAATCCATAAGGCGAACTGCAGAACTCTCAACAGAAAGTTGACAAGCCAGAAGGGAATGACATGATATATTCAACATGCTGAGGTAAAATATCTGCAGTCAAGAATATTCTATCCAGCAAGACTATCATTCAGAATAGAAGGAGTGATAAAAGAGTTCCCCAGACCAACAAAAACTAAAGGAGTTGGTGACCACTAAACCAGCCTTGTAAGAAATATTAAAGGGGTCTTTTTGAGTGGAAAAAGAAAGATCAAAAGTGACAAAGGCAAGAAAGGAACAAAGAATGGCTCCAAAAATGACAAAACAAGTAACAAAATGGCACTAAATACATATCTATCAATACTTACTCTGAATGTAAATGGAGTAAACACTCCAATCAAAAGACACAATGTATCAGAATGAATAAAAAAGAATATCAATCGATATGCTGACTACAAAATATTCATTTTAGACCTAAAGACACCTGCAGATTGAAAGTGAGGGAATAGAGAACTATTTACCATGCAAATGGACATCAAAAAAATCCAGAGTATCAATACTCATATTGGAAAAACTAGACTTCAAACCGAAGATTATAATAAGAGATGAAGAAGGACACTATATCATAATAAAGGGGACAATCCAAAAAGAAGATATAACAATTGTAAATGTTTATGCACCCAACATGAAAGCACCCAAATATATAAAACAATTAATAATAAACATAAAGGAACTCACTGATAATAGTACAATAATAGTAGGGGAGTTTAACACCCCACTTACATTAGACAGATCATCTAAGCAGAAAATCAATAAGGAAACAATGGCTTTGAATGATACATTAGACTGGATGAAGTTAACAGATATATTCAGATAATTCCATCATAAAGCAGCAGAATACACATTCTTTTTTAGCACACATGGGACATTCTCACATACTGGGTCACAAATCAGGCCTCAACAAACACACACACACACACACACACACACACACACACACAAAACACAACAAACACTATAAAATTTGAAGTCAACTACAAATACTGGAGGTTAAGAGACATCCTATTAAGCAATGAATAGGTCGATGAGGAAATGAAAGATTTTTTTAAAAAAAATATACGAAACAAATGAAAATGAAAACATGACAGTCCAAAACCATTGGGATGCAGCAAAAGTGGTCATAAGAGGGAGGTGTATGCAATACAGGCTTACCTCAATAAGCAAGAAAAGTCTCAAATATACAACCTAACCTTATACCTAAAGGAGCTAGTAAAAGAACAACAAATGGAGTGTAAAGCCAGCAGAAAAAAGGAAATGATAAATATTAGAACAGAAATACATGATATAGAAACAAACAAACAAAAACCAGTAGAACAGATCAATGATAACAGGAGCTGATTTCTTGAAAGAATTAATAAACTTGGTAAACCCCTAACCAGACCTATCAAAAAGAAAAGAGAAAGGACCAAAATAAAATTATAAATAAGACAGAGGAAATAACAACCAACACCACAGAAATACAAATTATAATAGAACATTATGAAAAATGATATGCCAACTAATTAGACTACCTGTAAGAAATGGGTGAATTTCTAAACTTAAGGGTCTCAATGTGACCCCCGAGGGAGTGAGGTAAAGAGAACAAGCTCTCAGAAGTAATCTCTGGGACACTCCAAAAAATGAGTTATGTTAATCCAACAAACGAAATGAAAAGGATGGCTATTATATTAGAAGAAACAAGTAACAGTAATACTGCAGAACCAAGAGAAGGAAAAGAGAGCTATCAACATGTCAAATGCTACTGATGGATCCATTGTGATGCAAAGAATTAGCCAGACACTATGAAAGATAACTCTTCCAGTGAGTGGTGAGGACAAAGGTATCATTCTAGTGGTTAAGGATGAGAGAATAAGACAGAAGGGAAGGAGACCAAGGATTCTTACAAAGTTTTGCAACAAAATAAGTTGAGAAATGAAGCATCTGGAAAAGTATGTGAGTTTGAGGGATATTTTCTTTTGTTTTTGTTTTAATTTGGCGAGTATTAGCATGTGTATGCATCAAAAACTGAAATAATAAAAGGAGGGGAAACAATTCTGCAGAGTAGAAAAGTGAGATAATTTCAGGATTAAAGTATAATATTCAGAGAGGATGGCAAGAGTAGAATTGATATAGGCACATCATGGTTCTAGAATATTGATCCGAAATTCTGTATTGAGCTGATAGAAAATAATGTAGAAATACAAAAGTTGATGTGCCAGAATTTGTTAGAGTAGTCTAAAATCTACAAGTGAGATTCAGGAAATCAAATTAATTGAGATGGAAGGAAAATTTTAGAAGTCTATTTTATTTTATTTATTTTTTTACCATTACCAGAAGAAACATGGGATTGCCCAACTTTTCACTCTGAAGGCAAGGAAAGGACTTCTCCCAACCAACACATTTATAGATATTGTTATAGATAAATAAAAATACAATAAATAAGTAAAATGGAAAGAAATTATTATATATCATGAGATTTGCTTCTTCAATACAAGATATCATTGTTATAACTATGATAAATTGGCCATTGTTTTGGCTGAGTCATTGTTTTATTTCTTTATGCAACTTTTGTTCCTGGTGTTAATAATAGACTCATTTTTTTATCAGTTTGTCCTTGATGATTTTGTCCTCATGAACATGTCTTCTTCCACACTCTGATAGCCACTCTATAAAATTTTCTAGAGATTGGTTCTGTCAGACATACTGTCCTGAATGATCAATTCCCCGGCTCCAGGAGTCTTTGCTTCCTTGGTAGGTGCCATCCTGGCATTCTGTGCACACCTGCTGCTCCTTGCCTGGGTGGAATATTCTATTGACTCCATTTCATAATTCGTTATTTAAAATTTAATTTCTCTGGGTGCTTGGATGGCTCAGTCTATTAAGTGTCCAACTTCAGCTCAGGTCATGATCTCATGGTTCGTGACTCTGCGCCCTACTTTGGGCTCTGTGTTGACAGCTCAGACCCTGGAGCCCACTTAGGATTCTGTGTCTCCCTCTCACACTGCCCCTCCTCTGCTCATGCTCTGTCTCTCTCTCTCTCTCAAAAATAAATAAACATTTTAAAAATTTAAAGTTAATTTCTCTTTTGATAAAACACACCCTCTAACGTCTTTCTGGGTTTGCATTGTAGATAAGTTATCTGATACAAAATTCTTGGTAATGTCTTTATCCTTCCTTCTTCAATTGTGTTATATTTTGGCTGTGTAGGAAATTCAGGTGGAAATTATTTTTCCTGAGAATGTTAGAAGACATTGCTCCATTTATGTCTCAGCTGCTGTGGACGAGTCTGTTGTCATGCCAATCTTATTTCAAATCTTGCTTATGATTCATGATTTCCACTCTTTGGTACTCTTTGTGTCTTCTGTTTATTCCAAACATTATAAAAGTTTATGATGATATAGCTGAAATTTTTTGGGCATCCCCTTTGTGAGTATAAAGATTTGTTTCTTCTCTAATCTGCAATGCCAGTTATCAATCTGACTTAACTTATTTGTATCCAAGATTATAATTGTTACCAGCTTCATTGAAAGTAGATATTTTTTCCTCAAATTCTTGCTTGTAATTTTTTTCTTTGAACATGCATTAAGCTGAGAGCACATATATAGAACATGAGACCAAGAAATTCATTTCTTGAAAGATCTCTACATCAGGTTAAAGGGATTCCAAAGCAGTCTATAAATGGTTTAGCCATGATCATGCTAAGTTTAGCCTTCACTGAGTTATGACATACCTCTTTTTTCCACCTTGTGATTCTGCTCTTCCCTACCCTCTCTTTTCTTTCCTAAGTATATGATCACGGATATAGGCCTTTTACTTCTTCTATTAATGTACATCACTTAAATACATGCACACCTTGAAAATCTGTGTCCACTTACCTAACATTTAACTAAGCTATTTCTTGCTCAATATATAATGTGTCTATTTATTTACTCTCTCTTGTATTTAATTACAATAATGTGTCTTTTTGAAATAGTTGTTTTTTGACCTTTAATACTCTTTCTTTTATTATTCTCTCAGCCCCTTCACAACTACTAAATCCATTTATCTTTTCTCAAATTACTGAGCCCTGAAGGAAGTGAAACACTATTATGATAATTTGTCTGCATTTGTTCCATTAAAGAGCAGTGAGAGTCTAACTATAAGCATATTATTTCTACTTAAAACACTATGTTGCACAAAGAAACCTTTATTTACCGATTTCCCATTAGAAGTTGGCTTTGATCATAAAAGCCATTTATGAAAAGCCCACAGCTAACATCATCCTCAACGGGGAAAAACTGAAAGCTTTTTCCCTGAGATCAGGAACACGACAAGGATGCCCACTCTCACCGCTGCTGTTTAACATAGTGCTGGAAGTTCTAGCATCAGCAACCAGACAACAAAAGGAAATCAAAGGCATCAAAATTGGCAAAGATGAAGTCAAGCTTTCACTTTTTGCAGATGACATGATATTATACATGGAAAATCCGATAGACTCCACCAAAAGTCTGCTAGAACTGATACAGGAATTCAGCAAAGTTGCAGGATACAAAATCAATGTACAGAAATCAGTTGCATTCTTATACACTAACAATGAAGCAACAGAAAGACAAATAAAGAAACTGATCCCATTCACAATTGCACCAAGAAGCATAAAATACCTAGGAATAAATCTAACCAAAGATGTAAAGGATCTGTATGCTGAAAATTATAGAAAGCTTCTGAAGGAAATTGAAGAAGATTTAAAGAAATGGAAAGACATTCCCTGCTCATGGATTGGAAAAATAAATATTGTCAAAATGTCAATACTACCCAAAGCTATCTACACATTCAATGCAATCCCAATCAAAATTGCACCAGCATTCTTCTCGAAACTAGAACAAGCAATCCTAAAATTCATATGGAACCACAAAAGGCCCCGAATAGCCAAAGGAATTTTGAAGAAGAAGACCAAAGCAGGAGGCATCACAATCCCGGACTTTAGCCTCTACTACAAAGCTGTCATCATCAAGACAGCATGGTATTGGCACCAAAACAGACACATAGACCAATGGAATAGAATAGAAACCCCAGAACTAGACCTACAAACGTATGGCCAACTCATCTTTGACAAAGCAGGAAAGAACATCCAATGGAAAAAAGACAGCCTCTTTAACAAATGGTGCTGGGAGAACTGGACAGCAACATGCAGAAGGTTGAAACTAGACCACTTTCTCACACCATTCACAAAAATAAACTCAAAATGGATAAAGGACCTAAATGTGAGACAGGAAACCATCAAAACCTTAGAGGAGAAAGCAGGAAAAGACCTCTCTGACCTCAGCCGTAGCAATCTCTTACTCGACACATCCCCAAAGGCAAGGGAATTAAAAGCAAAAGTGAATTACTGGGACCTTATGAAGATAAAAAGCTTCTGCACAGCAAAGGAAACAACCAACAAAACTAAAAGGCAACCAACGGAATGGGAAAAGATATTCGCAAATGACATATCGGACAAAGGGCTAGTATCCAAAATCTATAAAGAGCTCACCAAACTCCACACCCGAAAAACAAATAACCCAGTGAAGAAATGGGCAGAAAACATGAATAGACACTTCTCTAAAGAAGACATGCGGATGGCCAACAGGCACATGAAAAGATGTTCAGCGTCGCTCCTTATCAGGGAAATACAAATCAAAACCACACTCAGGTATCACCTCACGCCAGTCAGAGTGGCCAAAATGAACAAATCAGGAGACTATAGATGCTGGAGAGGATGTGGAGAAACGGGAACCCTCTTGCACTGTTGGTGGGAATGCAAATTGGTGCAGCCGCTCTGGAAAGCAGTGTGGAGGTTCCTCAGAAAATTAAAAATAGACCTACCCTATGACCCAGCAATAGCACTGCTAGGAATTTATCCAAGGGATACAGGAGCACTGATGCATAGGGGCACTTGTACCCCAATGTTCATAGCAGCACTCTCAACAATAGCCAAATTATGGAAAGAGCCTAAATGTCCATCAACTGATGAATGGATAAAGAAATTGTGGTTTATATACACAATGGAATATTACGTGGCAATGAGAAAAAATGAAATATGGCCTTTTGTAGCAACGTGGATGGAACTGGAGAGTGTGATGCTAAGTGAAATAAGCCATACAGAGAAAGACAGATACCATATGGTTTCACTCTTATGTGGATCCTGAGAAACTTAACAGGAACCCATGGGGGAGGGGAAGGAAAAAAAAAAAAAAGAGGTTAGAATGGGAGAGAGCCAAAGCACAAGAGACTGTTAAAAACTGAGAACAAACTGAGGGTTGATGGGGGGTGGGAGGGAGGAGAGGGTGGGTGATGGGTATTGAGGAGGGCACCTTTTGGGATGAGCACTGGGTGTTGTATGGAAACCAATTTGTCAATAAATTTCAGAAAAAAAAAATAAAAATAAAAAATAAAAATAAAAAAAAAAAGAAAAAAAATCTTATGAGGATTAGTGGCAAAAAAAAAAAAAAGAAGTTGGCTTTGTAAATGAATGTATCTTACTCGATGGACAATTTTGTACTTTAGTAAAAAATTGTTATAATTTTAAAAAGCAATACTTTGACACAAAAATGTATTGTAAAAACAGAGGCAAATTAAATATTAATATATGTTACATTCCCACAAACTAGAAATAACATGTTATAAACTTCAATGATTTATTTTCTCTTCCAGACACCATCTATTACCCTATATCAAAATGCTCAACCACCATTATTAAGGTTGTTCTTTGTTATTCTTTCCTTCTCAATTGCTCATATATTTAATTTTAATAACATTGAAATTGTATAAAATAGACTTACTCAAGATGTTCTACGAACACAGGGATATTGAATTAGGTCGAGTTGGTAGTTTATATTTAAAACCCTTAATATACTGACAAAGCAGAATGTTGGAGATTTTGGGATTTAAAGGGATGTTTGGTTTGTGATTATATATTTATCTGATTTTTAAATCCTTATATTATGTTCTTTCTGAAAATCTAACTTTTGGGACTCTCCCTATAAGCTTCTCAAATTCTTTAATGACAAGATACAGCCATTTACTCTCAAAAATTATTCCTGACCTTCTTATCCTAGAAGAGCTGTTTCCTCCTTATAAAGATCTTGGTATTATAATATTAAATCTCCTATTTATTTATCTTATTCATAATACCAGCTACATCATTGAAAATTATGCTTCACCATCTAACACATGTGTATTCAGATTATATGTTTACCTATTAAAAGCCATACCTAAAGATCAGGTATTTCATTTTAGCCGTCTAAGGGTATTCATCAAAATCATTGCTCCCTGAGGTGTCAGACCATCAAATCAACCATAGAATGAGACTAATATTTCTAATAACATATTATCAACAAAGAAAGAATCACAAATTTTAAAATCTAATCACAGGACATACCAATGAAAATAAAAGCTTTTAAATACACAAAGAAGGTAGATATAGATATAGATGATATAGAAAGATATAGATATAGACAAATATATAGACAGATATAGATACACACACACATATATAGATACATGTGTATCTATCTATATATACACTTTCAATATTTTATTTGACTAGATACAAATCACATATCATTTAGGTTTCTGTTTAATTACTTTATTTTCAGGGAGAAGTTTACAGATATCAAGTCTACACTTGGTTTTCCTGTTTTATTTTTCGATTGGTTCTTGTAATTTCATTTTTCAAAATGACTTATTGCATGTAATTGCTCATGTCCTTGTACATATAGTATTACACTGCATATTAGACAATATGGACACTAGAAAAACTGAGCACCATTTCTTCTTTCAATCCCTGCACTAAATAATTGAGAAAAATTGAAGATATCTACTATTTTGGGCATTTAAAAATTCTTAACTTTGTCTATAATTTCCATTTTACTTCCTTTTACTGAAAATTGTGTTTATGTAGATACACGCTACATACAGTATATACACAGATTGCTTCTGCTTGTATTAGTTTTCTAGACAGTTTTAACTATCATTATTTTGCAATTTAGTAATTTGGAAATTTAGTGAGTAATAAAGATTGTAAAAATATTACCTAAAAATAATGTTTATTAGCATATAAAGAAATTCAAAGACAATTGAAATGTTTAATTTATAATGAATTGTATCTTTACCCTTTTAAAAGCAAAGCAATAACTTCAAATTAAGTCTAGCTGTCATGATTATTGTCATCAAATACTATATTATATGGGAAAAGAAACATCTTTTGTTTGTACTCAGCTCTTATCTGTCAAGTTCAGAGCTTGAACTAAATTGTTTCTTTTATTTTCATATTTAAGGCTCTGCAATGTAAGATTGTATTCCTTTTAAAATTACGAAGTATTAAGGGGCACCTGGGAGCTCAGTTAGTTGAGCATCCAACTCTTGGTTTTGGCTCAGTTCATGATCTCATGTCTTCATGAGTTCAAGCCCTGCAGAGGATTCTGTGTTGGCAGAAAGGAGCCTTGTTGGGATTATCACTCTCCATCTCTTTCTGCCCCTCCCCCATTCATGCTGTCTCTGTCTCTATCAAAATAAACTTTAAAAACATTTTAAAAATAAATAAGATTATTAGCTTTTAAGTATCTATTTAGTGCTACATACTATATGAATTATAAACATATACATGAGAAGGTAAAGCTGTTTATTTGGAGTTTACCATTTGGTTAGAGAAAAAGACAAATGTCACAGCTGATAAAAAAAAAAAACAGATAAAAAGCACAATAAATCTCCAGGGGAAGAGAAGGTTTTTGGAGGATTGATTTTTCAAAGAATTCTGTTTTATTTTATCCCTTTCCATTTCTTTCTGTTCAATTCTATTCTAGATTGTAAACATTTATTCAATGCTATTCTGTGCTCTTTATGCCATGCTGGGGACATTGTGGTGTATAAAAAATGGAAAAAGTGTAGATTCTTTTCCCAAGAATCTTGCCAGTTTTCCATTTTTCACAAATGACTATAACATAAGTAAAATACTAATTCACAATATAGTAAAGTTGGAAGCAAAGTGCAGCAGCAATGCTAGAGAGTATAACTCAATTATGATTAGGCTATAAAGAAGTCTTATGTGAGAAATAGCACTTGAATTTATACTTAGTAATGTGTAGGGATTCAACAACCATGGTTTAAGGGACAATTGTACAGAAGAGAAACAGCATTAGCTAGTGAAAGATGTGAAAAATGCTAGATATTGAGTGGTTAAAATTTATATTTGGTGTCATATTGTAGGAATGTGCTTGAAAGGGCTGGTTGGTAAAACGTGATAAAAAATCAATGCCATTCGACTGTCAACTTTTGGAAATAAGTAATGTCAAAAGTTCTTAAGCAACAAAGTTATTTGATCTTACTATGTTTTAGGACATTGTTCTAAGAGAGTTAAGAAGAGTTTAGAGGAATGTTGTATTTTTTTCAATCATTTATTCAATATTGTTTACATAAAGTCCAAACAATAGCACAAAAATCCTAACAACTTGGAAATTATATTTCAATGGAAAGTGTGAAATAAATTGTACAAATAGCATAATATAATGTATTACCAAATAAAAAATAAAATGATATAATACAATGTTTGATATAAAAAAAGGTAGTAACAGGTATATACGTTCTATGAAAAAAAAACAAATGAAAGTAGGTTGAAAGATCAGAGAGTAAATGGGATGCATGACAATTACATTGGGTGGAGCAGTGTCCTCTGAAGGAAAAACATTTGAGCAAATGCATGAATGAAATAAGGGACATGGTCATGACTCTGGAGTGAAATTCTTCTTGGCACTGGCACGGAAAAACCATTACTCTAAGAACAAAGTGGGATTGTAAGGGCTAAGAAAACCAATGAGCTTAGTGTGGGCACAAAAATATACATAGATGTGCAGAAGGCAATGAGGTTGGTGAGGAAACCAGAGATCATGTCAGCCTTGTAGGTACGTAAGAACCATTGGATTCATTCTATCTGGGATGGGAAGACTTTGAGAGTTATAAGAAAAGAACCAGCATGATTTTATGCATTTTCAAAATACCACTTCATTTTTTAGGTGGATGATTGACTATGGAGGGACTAGAGAGGGTAGTGGACTAGAAGTAGAAATAATTAGTAGGGTATTAAAGTAATTCAAGCCAGATAAAATGTATTTACTTTAAGATGGTAATAGTGGAGAGAAACTGGTTACATTGGGGATTCCTAAGTTTGTGAAACATTGAATAAGAATAAAACAATTATATATTATTTGACAAAAATGTAATATATTTATGAACAAAGGTAGTGCAAGGGTGTGAAAATAAGAGATCAATACGCAAGTCTCTTTCAACATAAAAAGAGTTTGGTGTTGGATTTTGTAGGTGCATGAGAGAAGGGCTCATAATCTCTCTGACATTTCAAGATGACTGAAAAAAAATTTGGAGATGTTAGTCAATGTAGTGAGTTGTATAGAAAAAAACAAAATAAAACACGCTTTGTAGGAAAACAACCGGAGACAGTTGAGGACATGTAGAGGGAAGACTGTGAAGATGGTTAACACATAATTGCAAATTTGGGTCTGAGTATCAGTGTGTAGCAGATTATGACCTGTTCTTCAGTAATTCGTAAATATCAATAAAAATCTAATTCAATACGTTGAAAAAGAAAAAGGAACCAAACATGCATTTAAAAATATCAACAGGAGAGAGTGACATCAGAAGATGGCGGAATAGTATGTCTCTGTACTCTTCCCCCAACAGAAACACTGACTTCACTTTCATAAAGAACAAGGATGCTTTATGAGAGTTCTGGAATTCAGGAGAGCGGTTACAGTATACAGTACATTGCACCTAACAGCAACAGAATACACATTTCTCTCAAATGCACACAGAGCAGTCTATAGGATGAATCATATGCTAGATCAGAAAATAATAAATAATAGTTAAGAAGATTAAAATCATTCCAAATATCTTTTTCCAAACAAAATGGCTTAAAACTAGAAATCAATAACAAAAGAAAAACAGGAAAATTCACAATTACATGGAACGTAAACAATACACTCTTGGGTCGGGACACCTGGGTGGCTCAGTGGGTTGAGCGCTTGACTTCAGCTCAGATCATGATCTCAAGGCTTGTGAGGTTGAACCCTGCTTCGGGCTCTGTGTTGACAGCTCTGAGTCTGGAGCCTGCTTCAGATTCTGTGTCTCCCTCTCTCTCTGCCCCTCCCCCACTCATGCTCTGTTTCTGGCTTTCAAAAATAAACATTAATTTTTTTTAAATAAAATAAACAACAACAACTCTTGAATGACCATTGGGTTAAAGAAAATATCCAAAGAAAAATTAGAAAATATCTTGAGACAAATGAAAACAAACACAGCATATACCAAAACTTATAGGATACAACAAAACCAGGACTAAGAGAGAAGTTTATAGCAATAAACACCTATGTAAAAAAAGAAAAAGAAAGATCTCAAATAACCTCACTTTACAACCCCAGGAACTATTTTAGAGAAAGCTTAACCCAAATTTAGGAGAAGGAAGAAAATAATAAAGATCAGAGCAGAAATAAATGAAATAGTGTATAAAACAATAGAATAAAACCTATTGTACTGAGTTGTTTTTTTGAAAATAAAAACAAAATTGAAAACCTTTAAATAGACTAACCATAAAAACCAGAGAGAAGACTCAATTAAGTGAAGTCAGAAATGAAAGATGAGAAATTACAACTGATGACAGGGAAATAAAAAAGATTGTAAGAGACTAATACGAAAAATTGTATGCCAACAAGTTGGACAACCTAAAAGAAATGGAGAAGTTACTCAGAACATACAAACTACCAAGACTAAAAAGAAATAGAAAACCTGAACAGGAAAAAAAAAACAGGGAGATTAAATATGTAATCTAAAACTTCCTAATAAAGAAAAGTTAAGGACTAGGATGGATTCATAGGTGAATTTTTTAAACATTGAAAAAAGAATTAATCCTTCTTAAACTATTTCTAAAAACAGATGAGGAGGGAATGCTTCCAAACTCATTGAAACCACCTCAGCATCACCTTGAGACAAACACCAGATAAAAACATAGTAAAAGAAAATTATAGGCCAATATCCCACATGAACATGTGTGTAAAAATCTTAAACAAATTATTAGTAAACCAAGCTCCACAGCACATTGAAAAGATAATACACCATAACCAACTGGGATAGTTCAACATCCACAAATCAGTCAGTGTGAAATACCACATTAACAGAATAAAGGATAAAAATCACATGATTATCTCAGTTGATACAAAAAAAAAGCATTAACAAGTTTAGCACCCATTCACGATAAAAGTCGTCAACAAATTAGGTATAAAGGAACTCATCTCAACATAATAAAGGCTATATATGACAAGCCCACAGTTAACATCATACTCAGTGATGAAAAATTGAAAGCTTTTCCTTTAAGATCTGGAACAAGGCAAAGATGCCCACCTTCCCCCTTTTTATTCAGTAATACTAGATTTCTTATCCAGAGCAATTAAGCAAGAAAAAGATATAAAAGTCATCCATACTGGAAAGGAAGAAGTAGAATTTTGTTTGTGGATGACATGATATTATATGCAGAAAACCCTAAAGACTACAAAAAAACTGTTATAATTAATAAATTCAGTTAAATTGCAGGACATAAAAACAATACACAAATATCAGTAGAGTTTCTATACATCAACAAATTACTACACAAAATTAAATTAAGAAAATAATTACATTTAGTATAACACCAGAACAAATAAACTATTTAGGAACAAACTTAACCAAGGAGGTAAAAAAACTTGTACTTTAAAAACTATAAAGCACAGAAAAAGTATTTATCAAACACAATAAATGGAAAGACATCCCTTATATCCTGTAAGATGGCTAATATCAATCAATAAATCAATAAAATTTTAGAAAAGAGAGGATCCTACATACTGTTTTCCACAGTTGCACAAATTTACATTCCCACCAACAGTACACAAGGGTTCCCTTCTCTGCACATTCATAACAACACTTGTCATTTCTTGTCTTTTTGAGACCAGTCTTTCTGACTGGTGGAAAGTGATATCTCATTATGATTTTGATTTTCATTTCTCTGAAGATTAGTGATGTTGAGCATCTTTTCATGTGTCTATTGGCAATCTGTATTTCTTAGGAAAAGTGTTTATTCAGGTCCTCTGTCCATTTTTTAATAAGATTATTTGTTATGGTTGAATTGTTTAAAGTTATTTATATATATTGGATCCAGTAGTCCCACCTCTGGGTATTTATGTAAAGAAAATAAAAACACTAACTAAAAAATATATAGGTGCCCCTATATTCACTGCAATATTATTTACAATAGCCAAAATATGGAAACGACCTATGTGACTGAAAAATGAATGGATAAAGAAGAAAAAAGAACATTGTGTGTGTGTGTGTGTAATATTAGCATAAAAATAATGAGATCTTGCCATTTGCAGCAACATGGATGGACCTAGAGGGTAGTTCGTGTTAAGTGAAATAAGTCAAACTGAGAAACACAAATACCATAGGATTTCACTCATATGTGAAATCTAAGAAACAAAACAAATGAGCAAACAAACAGAAACAGACTCATAAATACAGAAAGAAAACTGGTAGTTGCCAGAGAGGTCGGCGGGGGGGGGGGGGGGTGCTGGGTAAAATAGGTAAAGGGGATTAAGAGGTACAATTTCTAGTTATAAAATTAAAAAGTCACAAAGATGAAAAGTACAGCATAGGGAATATGGTCAATAATATTGTAATAATATTGTATACTGACAGATGGTAACTGCACTAATCATGGTGAGGCACCTGAAACTAATATAACATTGTATGTCAACTACAAAACATCAATAATAAAAATTTTTAAAAAGACAAGTGCTGATGAGGTGTGGAGAAAAGTGAATCCTGTGTACTGTTGGTGGGAATGTAAATTGGTACATTCACTATGGAAAGGAGCATAAAGGCACCTCAAAAGTTGTTTTTAATAACTACCATATGATCCAGCAATCCCACTTCTGTTATATATGCAAAAGAATTGAAGTCAAGATCTTGAATAGATACCCACACTCCCATGTTGATTACATTATTCATAGTAGTCAAGATATGGAAACAACCTAACTGTGCATCAATGAATGAATGAATAAGGAAAGGGTGGTATATGCATACAATAAAATGATATTCAGTCATAAAAAAAGAAATCCTACCATTTGTGAGAACATGGATGAACCTGGAGGACAGACACCCTGCTTAGTGATATAAGCCCGACACAGAAGGACAAATACTCCATGAATCCACTTATATAAGGAACCTGAAATAGTCAAACTTAAAGCAACATAAATGAGAGTGGTGTTCCCAGGGGTTATGGGAAGTTGGAAATGGAGAGGTATTAGTCAAAGGGTACAAAGTTTCAGTTATATAAGATAAATGAGTCCTAGAGATCTACTATTCACTATAGTAACTATAGTTAATAATACCATATTGTTATTATTAAAAATTTGCTATGAGGATAGATTTTAAGGTAAGTGTTATCACCTAATAATAATAATAGTAAAAATTAAAGACAGCAGGAGGAAACTTTTCTAAGAAATATATATGTTATGACATAGATTATGTTGATGGTCTCATGGTGCAGTTGACCCTTGATCAATGCTACGCTTGGGTGCTAACCCCTCCTGCAGTCAAAACCCTACACATAACTTTTGATTCCCCAACACTTACATACTAATAGCCTAATATTGATCAAAAGGAAACCTTATTGATAACATAAATAGTTGGCTAATACATGTATTGTATGCTCTATATGTAATATACTATATTCATAATAAAGTAAGCTAGAGAAAAGAAAATATTCTTAAGAAGATTATAAGGAAGAAAAAATACGTTTATAGTACTGTACTGTATTGATCAAAAAATACACTTATAAGTGTGCCTACACAGTTCAAACCCATATTGTTCAAAGATCATCTGTATACTTATCTCCAAAATCATCAGGTTGTATACAACAAATATGTATGACTTTCTTTATGTAAATAATATTTTAGTAAAGTGGCTTAAAAATATCATGAAGAACTGGAGCTGATCCAAAAGAATATACTGTACTATTCTTTAATCAAATCAAGAAGTATAATTCTATTTAGAGAAACTGCAAGAAATCTTTATGGGAAAGGACTGTAACAAAAGAAACGGAGTTCAGAGTTCATTTATTTAAAGAAGTAGATTACCTCAGGCAGTAGGAACTTTTCCATTTATTTCATTGGGTTAGATTTGAAAAATGATTATTTCTTAGAATGTTTTTAATTGATCTGTGAATATATCTATCAAACAAAGGGGCTTTAGACAATTAACTATCTTCTTGTTCTTCAAATATTTCCCCTTTGAGTATCATTCCCTTTTGATATACTGATTACAGAATAAGACATATTGGAGCATCTGATCTGATGTTGTAACTTAAAAGTGGGCAGAATGATTAGTAGTGCTTGAGTGTAGCAGCAATTACTTATGCAAAGCAGATTTCTGTATTTTTCAGCTTTGCTGAGGTAAAATTGACATACAAAACTGTAATATTTTTAAAGTGTACAACATGATAATTTGATATATGTATAAATTGTGAAAGGATTGTTCCCATTGAGTTCATTACCACAGCCATCACCTCATATATTTACCTCCCACATTTTTTGGTGAGAACATTTAAGTTCTATTCTTAGAAAATTTTAATTATGTAGTACAGCATTATCAACTATACTCACAATGTGACACATTAGATATTCAAACCTTATTTATCATATAACAGGAAGTTTAGATGCTTTCACCACCATCTCTATTTCTCCCACATCACTAATCATCAGGAAAATGCAAATCAAAACCAAGAGGAGATATCACCTCACACCTGTTAGAAAGGTTATTATCAAAAAGACAAGAAATAACAAATGCTGGCAAGGATATGGAGAAAAGGGAACCCTTGTACACTGCTGTGGGGATGTAAACTGGGTCAGATGCTATGGAAACAGAATAGAGGTTCCTCAAGAAATTAAAAAAAAATAGAACTACCATATGACCTAGCAATTCTATTTCTGGTCTATATCCAAAGGAAAAAAACCATTATCTTAAAGACATATCTGTACTTCTGCATTCAGTATAGCATTATGTATAATATCCAAGATATAGAAATATGTTGGGTCTATCAATGAGTAAACAGATCAAGAATATAAGACAGCCATAAGAAAGAAGAAAATCCCTGGGCGTCTGGGTGGCTCACTCGGTCAAGTGGCTGATTCTTGATTTTGTCTCATGTCATGATCTCACAGTTCGTGAAATCCAGCCCCACGTGGGGCTCTGTGCTGATAGTGTGGGGCCTGCTTGGGATGTTCTCTCTCCCTCTCTCTATTTCTCAAAATAAATAAACATTAAAAAAAAGTAATAAGGAAATCTTGTAATTTACCACAACATGGATGAATTCTGCAGGGCATTATGGTAAGCGAAATAAGCAAGACAGAGAAAGATAAATGTTTACGGTGGTATTACTTATATTTGGGGGGGGATTCAAACTCATAGATTTATGCATTTTAGTTAAACTCAAAGTTAGAGTTACCTCCCTCTACTTCTAGTGTAAGTGATTATGTATTTTTGTGGTTATAAAGCTAAAAGAAATGCTCTCCTAATATTCCTTATAGAAAAAAATCCTCTCGAAACTTTCACTATTATAGTGAGACCATTGTGGCAGAGATATAGAGGTAGTATAATTTGCTATCATCTATGCATATCTTTGGAACTGAACTCAAAGAACTCACTTTTATTTGTCACCAGAGAAAGTGCATGTTAGAACTAAAGAAGAAATGAAGGTATGGGAGAAAAAGAAACTGAGGTAGAGAGAGGACAAAATAGGGGAAGTAATATAAGGTATGGACTCAAACGTTGTGTGGTTTATAACAAATTAAATTCTTTGAAAGTAAAGAATTTAGGTATCTATTTCAGCCAATTGACAGACTTAGCATCTTCACCAAATCTAAACTTTAAAAATTCTTAAAACAGTCCTTAAAGTGTTTTAAAATTCTATTACATGCAGTGATGAGCCAGCACAACAAACAAACAAAAAACAAACAGAAAAAAAAAAAAAACAAAGTAGTAGTATATAGGTTAAAAAGTAAGTGAAGGCAATGATTTAGAGAAGGAAGATAAGCTTCAGCTTACGTTCGTTTTAAGGATATTTACTGATCCATGGCAAGGTGAAGGCTTTAATGAGAGACCCATCATAAAACAAGCATCACAAAGAACTATAGCTTCACTGGAGAGATGAGCAGCAGACATAAACCTTGTTTCCTCACCCCATGTCCTGTGTACTCCTAGGAAAATTGCTTATCTTGTACCTTGATGCTGAACAGATGGAAAATCACATTCCTGAAAATTGCTTATGATACGCATTACCTATGTAATATATTATAATACTGCTCATTAAACATTCATTCTCCTATCCCATTCTGTGTTCAGAGGACTTTGGGATTGCCATTGACTTTGGCATTGTCATAGGACTCTATCTGACCAACGGAAAATGAGTAGACCTTCACAACTGTGAAGTTCCTTATCTCTACCATAACTGCATGGTCCAGTGTCAATGCACCTTCAGGCTAGAAACAAGAAAAGACATGTGATATGATCCTGAACCTGACCTACAGCCTGGAGCTGAGCACTCCAGAACTTTAAGATTATAAGGAAGAGATAAATTATTATTGTTTGTAAGCCACAGAGTTTACAAGACAGTTCAAATGCATCATTATACAAAATGACTAATAAGCATTCTTATAGATTTACAATCTAAAATGTCACTGTCTAGGCAGTCTGAAAGTCTCATGCTGAAAATTCAGTCTACGGTTATCTCCAATAAATAATGCCTAAAGGAGAAAGAAATAATCTTTTCTAAATAGCTCATGGTTATCTTTAAACCCAAAGTATTCTCACAGAAAAAGCTTCAAGGAAAATGAGTAACTTAAAGCAAAGACCGCACGTGCACATACACATACACACGCAGATGGAAACAGGATACCATGAACAACAATCATTCATCAGACACAGAATATTATATAATTATGTTTATTTTTAAAAATTACTTCAAGTATAATTTACACAAAATAAAATATTCCTATTTTAATGTGCAGTTAGTTTTGTCAGATGTATTCAGTGATGTTAACATCATCACGAATGACATAGAATCTCTCCTTCATCCAAAAAGTTATATGTACCACTTTGCACTCACACTGTCCCTCACATCTGGCTCTAGACAACCACTGGTCTTCCTCTATCACTATTGGTAAGATTCACTTTCCTTAGAATTTCATAAAAATGGAATAATACAGTATGTTCTTTTTGTTCTGGATGCTTTCATTTAGCATGTTTTTGACTTTTATCCATGTTACTGATGTCAATTATGTATCCCTCTTCGTATCTCAGTAGTGTTTCATTACACAGATAAACATCAGTGTGTTTCATGGGAACACATTGGACATTTTGTCCTGGCTTTCACTATTATAAGTAAAACTGCCAGATACATTCATGTGGCAATTTTTGTGAGGTGAGATGTTTTCATTTCTCCTGAGTAAACACCAATAAAAGGAATTGCTGGGTCTTATGGTAGGCATATGTTTAATATTATAAGAAATCACCACATTGTTTTCCAAAGTAATTATGTCATCTTACATTTCCACCAGCAATGTATGAGAATTCAATTGCTTCACCTTCTTAAAAACACTTGGTGTTGTCAGTGTTTATATTTTGTTTTGGCTTTGTCATTTGCATTTCCCTAATAACTAAAGTTGAGAAAATTTTTCAAGTTCTAACTGCTTATTTGTATATCTTCTTTTGCATAGTGTTTATTCAAATATTTTGTATGTTTTTATCTTTGTTTTCTTATTATTGAGGTTCATGGGGTTCATTATTTATTATGGATGCAAGTTTTTGTCAGATACTTCTTTTGCAAATATCTTCTCCTAGTATATACCTACTTTTTTGTGTTCCTAATGTAGTCATTCTAGGAAAAGCTTTAATTTTGTTAAAGCCCAATTCATCTTCACTTTCAAATTTTTTGAATCTTATTTTTTGCATCCTATTTACCAAGTTATTGACTATTTCAAGACTAAAAAGGTATTATCTTAGGACTTTTTTTCTAATACTTTTTTCTACTACTTTTATAGTTTTAGCTTTTATATATAGGGCAACGATAGTTTCCAAGTTAATTTTATAGAGAGTAAGGTAAAAGTTTTATTTTTTTTAAAGTATGAATAAGGAATTATACCATAGTTTGTTAAAAAAGGTTACTCTTTCCCTGATAAATTCATTTGGTACATTGAAAGGAACATTATATATACATAACTACATGTGAACTTTTTTCTGCTAATTGTCAATGTGTCTATCCTTCAATCAGTAGCATACTTCTTGATGAACGTATCTTCAGGATAAATGTTGGAATTATGTAATATATGTCTTCTAAATATGTTTTTCCCCAAATAATTGAAGTTAATCTAAATGCTTTGTATTTCTGTGTCAAGTAGAAGATGATTTTTTTTTTTACATTTTTTAAAAAAACTTTCTGGGGCGCCTGGGTGGCGCAGTCCGTTAAGTGTCCGACTTCAGCCAGGTCACGATCTCGCGGTCCGTGAGTTCGAGCCCCGCGTCGGGCTCTGGGCTGATGGCTCGGAGCCTGGAGCCTGTTTCCCATTCTGTGTCTCCCTCTCTCTCTCTGCCCCTTCCCTGTTCATGCTCTGTCTCTCTCTGTCCCAAAAATAAATAAGAAAAAAACGTTGAAAAAAAAAAAAACTTTCTTGGGACTTTGATTTGATCTTGTTGAATTTAGAGAGCAAATTGATAAGGATTGACTTTTTGGGATACCTGTGTGGCTCAGTTGGCTAAGCGTCTGACCCTTGATTTAGGCTCAGGTCATGAGGTCACAATTCATGAGGTTGAGCCCCACATCGGGCTCTGTGCTGACAGTTCAGAGCCTGCTTGGGATTTGCTCTCTCCTTCTCTCTCTTTGCCCCTCCCCTGCTCATGCTCTCTCTGTCAAAATTAATAAACATTAAAAAAAAAAAAGGATTGGCTTCTTAACTATATTTAGTTACCCAACCAGTGGACAGAGTAAATCTCTCAATTTATTTATATCTTCTTTAATTTCTCTCAGCAGTATTTTGCAGTTTTCAGTGAACATGTCTCTCACATATTCTGAAAAAACACCCTAAGTATTTCATGTTTTTAATAGTACTGCAAATGGTAATTTTGAATTTCCCTTTCCAGCTATTTACCTCTAGCATATAGAATTAAAGCTAAAATGTAGTCCATACATTATCAGGGCTGTGATGCCACAGCCCTGCAAGTATATTAGCATATCAAATCTTATAATGTATTTCAAAAGATAACACTTGTCCTTGTCTCATACTCCAGAGCAAAAAAAGCCTGCATACTGATTTCGACTTGCCCACTGGAGACCTCCATGCCAGTGTTGGGTCAGGATTGTTTCTGTGTACCTTCTGGTGGTAGGATGAGCACAATGCCTGGACTCCCTACCAAGACCTATGTTTATGGTATTGATTTTGACTCTGAAAAGAAACAGGTGTATGGGCTGTCCATCTTCAAGAAGCTACTGTGAAAGTTTGGCCCCTGTCTTATCCAGGCCTACTGTCTCTTAGAAAGTATAGGGAAGTCAAGGGAAGTCAGCCTCTGCCTGGAAAATCTTCTATAATAAATAGTCGGATTTTCCTCCAGCAGCCTTTCTTTGGTTCTATGTGTTTGTAATTGATTGATGTATCTTCTTGATGGATTGATTCCTTAATCAATGTTATGTTCAACATCAACGTAATGTTCTTTGTCCATTGTTACAACTCATATTAAAAAAAATAAAACTATTAAAACTATAGGGGTGCCTGGGTGGTTCAGTTGGTTAAGTGTCTGACTCTATTTCAGTTCAAGTCATGGTTCTTGAGTTCAAGGCCTGCATCAGGCTCTGCACTGACAGTGTGGAGCCTGCTTGGGATTCTCTCTCCCACTTTCTCTGCCTCTTCAGTGCTCATGGTTTCCCTCTCTCTCAAAAATAAAGAAATAAACATTTAAAAAAACCTTAGAGCAAGCACTTCAGAATAGTGAAAGAAATGAATGGCTGATTAAATAAATATCACTAGAAATCAGGGAAATCAAAATTAAAACTTGACATACAATTTCATAACCATGTAATTAACACATGTAAGAGGTCTACAATATAAATATTTATGAATATATACAAAGTATAACATTCATAAGGTAATGAGCAAGGTAAGAAGAAATTAGGAACTGTGCTTTGTGTAATAGTTTGGTAACGTCTAGTGAAGAGGAACAATTCCACTAATGGCTATTTAGTTTAGATAAACTTATGCATGTGCACATTATTGGATATGCAATGGAATGGTTTCTGAGTAAGAAACTAGGAACATCCCAATATGCATCAAAACTAGAATAAAAAAGTAATTTGTGGTAAATGGATACAGAAGAATAATTCTCAGAACTAAAAGTTAATGAAATATGGTTATACAGAGCAACAAGTAGGAAGGAGTATATCACTGATAGAATATGTATATTATGATTCAATTTATATAAAATTTAAAGCCAGGCAATACCTAATAATGTGTACTTTATGAACAATGCATAAATGAAAAATTATGAAAATAAGAACAGAAGGATTAAAAGGAAAATAAGAATGATTTAACCTTGGTCAAGAGGGAATATATATTATTAGAAAAAAGGACTCATATCAGGATAAAGGGGTTTGCAAGTTACAAATACTGTTGTATACCTTAATTTGGATGTTGCATCCCTTGGAGTTCATTTTTTTTGTTATTAACTGAACTCAAGGGTTCAATTTGGCAAACTTAGCACCCTTTCAAATATAGATTTGCAATTTGAAATTGAACTCAAACATATCAAGTTTCAAATTCCATTTGTTGCTAGAGAAAAATCAATTCCTGTTTCAAGACAAAGGAATGGTTTCTGCTAAGTCTCCATGAACATTTAGCACATTCTATTTCAAAATATATCTAGGGGAGCCTGGGTGGCTCAGTTGGTTAAGCATCTGACTTTGGCTCTGGTCATGATCTTGCTGTTTGTGAATTTGAGCCCTGGGACGAGCTCTGTGCTGACAGCTCAGAGCCTGGATCCTGCTTCAGATTCTATGTCTCCCTTTCTCTCTGCCCCTCCCTTGCTTGCACTCTGCCTCGCTCTCTGTCTCTCTCTCTCAAAAATAAATAAACATTAAAAAAAGTAAAAACTAAAACCCAAAATATTTAGTTCTAAGCTAAAAAACAATTTTGGCTTTAAGACTAAGTCATCTATAATTTAATTGAGGTCCACCAGTTGCCAATACTTTAAGACAGGTGATAATGGAGAGGGAAAAAATGGACATTTGAGATTACAATTTGCATTTCTAAGTTTTATTTTCTCTCTTTTTTTAAAGTTTATTTATTTATTTTGAGATACAGAGCACAAACAGGGGAGAGACAGAGAGAGAGGGATATAGGGAATCCCAAGAAGGCTCCTTGCCATCAGCACAGAGCCTGATACGGGGCTCGAACTCATGAACTGCAAGATCATTACCTGAGCTGAGATAAAGAGTCAGACTCTAACCTACTGTGCCACACAAGCACCCCATCTAAGCTTTTATTCTCCTAATCATCAAGGAATAATAGACTATAACGTGTTAAATATGTTATTATATCTCCTTAAAGAAAATAATTTTGTGAATTAATATTCAACAAAAATATTTAGTTGTTAGAATACCCAATTAAATAGAGAAAGTAGTTATAATCAGTAAATAATTTTGGAGAAATTAAGAACATTTCAAGTCACCATGATTCTAAGGAATGCATCATAACTAGACTTCTGCTCCTTTCCTATGAAAAACTATTTACTTCTAGTGATTATGTTGATTTTTCCAATATTTTCATCCCCGATTTACAATATTTTCAATACACCCACCAAAAAAGTTTTAACAATGACTCTCATACTCAGAAATTTGAGATATAGCATTCTTATAAATGTCACTTAGACCTGTAAAACACATACAGGTCAAAATTTTAACCTAAAGGCTAAAGAACAAATTATAACCCAGAAAGGAAAACAAAGGTTGGTAAAGATCAGTGAAGGAGAACTGAGCAGCAGATCCAAGGTGAGAATTCAATTTCTAAAACATTGTTAGAAGTCTGATCAAGGGGGGAAATGTTATAAGGTATACAAATGTAGCAAATTAGGACTGTCTTACTGGATGCTGGGTACTTGACCCAGGAATGGGACAGCTGGCTATAACACATAGGGTCAGGATTGATCTCAAATATTGTTAATATAAAATTGAATGCATCCCTTAATCAACTATCATTTAGTGATTGCCTCCTGGTTCAATGACCCATGTAGATTTCAGGGACATCTAAGTTGTGACATTTTGAGAACAAAACTCAGTCTTTGCCCCCCCAAATTCTCATGGATTGCTTGAAAAATAATTTCTCTTGCTCACAAAATAAGAACTAATAACAAAGTAAGAACTAATATACTGAACAATTTGAAACTCAAATCAAAGTTCCAATTCACTCTGGGCTGGAGGGTGAAAAATAAAGACATGAGTCTTGAAGTACATGTATAATGGTCTCCACACACGAGGATTATGGAAATAATTACCACTACTGCTTAGAGTAGATGTGGTACAAAGGCAAGAAGATAGAAGAAAAAGTGTCCAGAAATGGGGCATGAACAGAAGGAGGGGAACATTTTAGAAAATGGCAGATGATCAGCATGGTAAAGTAGAAAGGACCAAAACATGAAGGTTTTTGTATAAACCATCACAGGCTTTAAAATTTATTTTGAATGAAATATGGAACTCCTGGATGAGTTTATGTAAGAAAGTAAAATGACTGAATTATTATGCTAAAGAGACCACTCTGCCCACAATATGATTAACAGATTGGTATTCTGGGAGACTTGAATATGGGAAAAAATCCCCATGTGTCTCCAACAAGAAATAATGTGCTCTTCAAAAAGAAAGAAAGAAAGAAAGAAAGAAAGAAAGAAAGAAAGAAAGAATTACACATATTTTAAAATAAATTTCAAAGGAAAAACCAATAAAACTGTGCCAATTTTGATGTGGGGACAAGAGAAAAGATAAAGTGAAATTTCAAGTTTCAAGTTTCTGGTTCACTCTATAAGAAATTTAAACATAATCTCCCCACTCTTGACCATTGACTGTCTTGTCCTCATGTAGTTTAAGGAATTCACTCAGTGAAGAATTCACTCAGTGAAGTCTACAATTTGATGTACTCTAGGAAAATTGAGGCTGAAAAATCTTCAAACATTACAACTTTCAGTCAGAAGGGAGCAACATATTCTAGAACCCATGAAAAAATATAGCTAATCTCATTAGCATGTGGCTGGCCTTGCCAGCATCTAGACTAATGTGCCATCAATAAATACAGAGCCAAATATTCTAAGACTGTATTCCTGGTAATAAAAATTAAAATTGCTAACACATATTGTGTGTCCCTCATTATTCTAAATTCTTTATGTCTATTAACATATTTAATCCTCCATACTCCCTACTAGATTATTACTATTATTATCTCCACTTGACAGGAGGCACCTAAGGCATAATAAAATTACAAAAACTCTCCCAAGAGTACATGACTGCTACCAGGATTCAAACCCAAACACGTAGGTTTCAGTGTTCTTTCCATAGTTTTGTATACTTAGCCCCTTTGTTTCATTGGGATATACTCTTGTCAAGGAGAATTTTAATCAATGGAAATTATATATTCATGGCTATAAAGATAGTAGGGAACTTCATGACTGACTCCTGAATGATCAGTAACAACTTCGATTTTTTTTTTTATTTCGTTTATTGGTGAACTTGTTGCTCAGTACATTTCATAATGCAGTTTAAGTATAATCAAACATCTTGAGGCTGAATACATCCTTCACATTAGAAGTGTAGAGAAAAGGTGGCTTAGTGTTCAAAGAAATACACATGCACAAATTGGAAAAGTCAGTAATTGCTAGATGTTACAAAACTATCCTAATGTAAGTGAAGTTCCCACCATGGAAAGTCATTTTCCAGCTGGTGACAAAGTGGTTCTACTATGCTTATATTTGTACAGAATCAAAATCTAGTAGCAACTGACAACCCTAGGGAGACTTGAATACCTCTTTAATTTTGCTTTTGTAACGGGGACATCATGAATCGTATGTACTTCATCTACATTAAGGTGAATTCCTGCAGGTATTTCGCGGCAATGCTAGAATGTTTACAGATTTATTCCAATTATATTTACGTCTCACGGTGGGAAGCAGCGTGATGGGGAGTGTAACATTGGTCTGGTGGGTCTGTAACAATTTGACTTTTTTTTTCAACTTATATTTTTGGAAGTAGCCCTCAACATGTTTTCTGGGTCTTCTCTCTGAATTTCCAGGCTTCAGAAGTCATGTATCATTTAGTTTTCAGTAGTGCTTTCACAGAAAGTGTTAATAAATGACTAGAAACTGCTTTCAGATCAGTGCCGACAAATGCTTCTCCCTCACTCTCAGTAAGAATGATGCAGACTTCTTAAGTGATCTCATTCCATTCTTCGAAAAGAGATAAGTTTTAATCCACTTCTGAGAGGAATGGAAATTTCAGTGTGATGCAAAGATAGAAACGTAGTGGCAAAGTGAGATAGCCACTAAAGAAAAGCCGCCTACAGGCACATTTGTGTTTGCAAGGTACCCAGCACTCTTGAAGTCAGTTTCTTAATTAATTCGGCAGCATGTGGCAATTCAGCCTCTAAGAAGGCTGATACTGAATTTTTATCTGACAAAATAGACCCAGAGGTCTGCTTCACTGTTCTTGAAGAAAAATATAGTTTGAGGAATCATTGCATTCTTAAGTAGATTTGAGCAATTCCACATTGAAACTATCAAAGTGACAGTTTCACTTAGCACACTTTGTAAATGACGGGCATAAATAAGCAAAATTGCAACTTTATTTTGCTTATAACTTCTCGCAATTTTTTTGGTATCTGTGACATCATAGTTTTATATAGACTTCTGTAATAAATATCAAATGTTTTTAATAGAAAATGTTGCCAGTTTTGTGGTCTCTATAGAGTCTGAGAGCTACCAGCTGTAAAATCTTATTAACTTCTTGCTTTTCACAACAGATATGCATGTTTTTACTCCAACAGTGAAAATTGAATAAAAACATTAAAAATGGTTTATATATTATTTTTTGGGGAAACAGCTTGCTTCCTAAATCACAAAAAATAAATTTGACTTATATTTTGCTGGACCAAAAAACATTCCTTGAAGGCTCTGTCTCCTTCTCTAGCTCCTCATTCAGATGCATATATCTTGGTTTTCAAGAGCCTTGTCTGTCAGAGTGGTACTAATTCCAAACCAGTCAGAGGTAATATAATTATAATATAGAGGTAATATAATATTATATCATATAATAATATAACAATAAGTATATCAATGTTAAAAGATGTTTTTAGAAACTGTTGGAAAAACATGGACTCCAAGTATGCCATTTTAGATAAAATAATACCTCACTAAAATCAAAAGTAAAAGAACTATTCAGATATTCTCTTTGTTGAAAGGTCCCACCTTCAGGGACCCAACTGACTCAGACCGTGGAGAGTAAGACTTTGATCTCAGGGTTTTGAGTTCCAGCCCCACGGTGAGTGTAGAAATTACCCCAAAAAAGAAAATCTTGGAGCCCTTGGGTTGCTCAGTCAGTTAAGCGTCCGACTCTTGATTTCGACTCAGGGCAAGATCTCACCATCATAAAATTGAGTCCTGTGTAGGGCTCTACATTGACAGCACTGAGCTTACTTAAGATTCTTTCCCTCCCTCTTTTGATGCGCCTCCTCCTGGCTTGAGACCTAGTGAATGCACACGGTCTCTGTAAAATCAATCAATCAATCAATCAATCAATAAATCTTTTTTAAAACGTCCCACTTTCTCACAAAATAAAATAATATAGTGTATGTTTAATTAAACTAAAGTTACTTTATTCATTTTTTTCAAAGGATATTTAATGACAGTTTCTAGGGGCACCTGGGTGGCTCAGTCGGTTAAGCGTCTGACTTCAGCTCAGGTCACGATCTCTCGGTCCCTGAGTTCGAGCCCCGCGTCGGGCTCTGGGCTGATGGCTCAGAGCCTGGAGCCTGCTTCAGATTCTGTGTCTCCCTCTCTCTCTGCCCCTCCCCTGTTCATGCTCTGTCTCTCTCTGTCTCAAAAATAAATAAACGTTAAAAAAAATTAAAAAAAATGAGAGTTTCTAATTTGTTACAAAACATTGTCTTGAATTAAAAAATAATACAATTCTTTTTACAATGGTGATCAAGTAAAGATTTTTTATATGTATAAAATATTAATTACAATACAAAGCAGAATGCAAGTGACAATATAGAAATATTAAAAGTTCCATGGATGTCTCAGGAAGGAAGAATCATCCTTGGGGGTCTTTTAAAATGTAACAAATTATACTGAATCTACCCTTGAAGATTCAGGAAAAGGCATTCTAGGCCAAATTAATAAACTTGAGTATTTCCAAGTTAATAAGAGGCTATCTAACAGAAAATAAAAGATATAGGTGTGATTTAAAGTCTGCCTCTTTAATACATAGGATGGTTTTATCACAAAAAACAGTATCACAAGGGAAGGTTAATATCAAACTCTCAGGATCAACATGAGGAATATGAGGAAGTTGAACTTGATAAGGAATGAAAAGCCACTGTATGTATGTAGTATGCATGTGTATATGTATATGTATGTATTACATGGTGAAAATTTTGATAAAGGTAACAATATTAAGGAAATTAATTTGATAAATATCTACAGTAAATTGGATGACAGGAAACTGATGAGGACACATTAAAGAAGCTATTACATATTAATAGTAATAATCTTAATGACCTAACTAAAATGTCAGTGAAATTGGTTTGGGGGGGGGCGTGCAGGGAGAGATAGGAAAGGACATATAGACACCTAAGGATAAAGTATATGTTTGATGAAAATACTCAGGTATTACTAAAAAAAAAAAAAAACAAAAAAAAACAACTTTTGCATTCAATCATCTATCAACTTTTAATTTTTTTAAGAAATATAAAGCTTTTAAACATATGACTATAGGTAGGTAACATATGACTAAATAGGTATAAGAGAAACCCACAGTGATGAAGCTAAGAATCATGATATCTTCAAATTTGTGTTATTCAATATCTTTCTTCCCCATTATTTTTTTTTTTATGAAATTTATTGACAAATTGGTTTCCATACAACACCCAGTGCTCATCCCAAAAGGTGCCCTCCTCAATACCCATCACCCACCCTCTCCTCCCTCCCACCCCCCATCAACCCTCAGTTTGTTCTCAGTTTTTAAGTCTCTTATGCTTTGGCTCTCTCCCATTCTAACCTCTTTTTTTTTTTTTTTCGCTTCCCCTCCCCCATGGGTTCCTGTGAAGTTTCTCAGGATCCACATAAGAGTGAAACCATATGGTATCTGTCTTTCTCTGTATGGCTTATTTCACTTAGCATCACACTCTCCAGTTCCATCCACGTTGCTACAAAAGGCCATATTTCATTTTTTCTCATTGCCACGTAATATTCCATTGTGTATATAAACCACAATTTCTTTATCCATTCATCAGTTGATGGACATTTAGGCTCTTTCCATAATTTGGCTATTGTTGAGAGTGCTGCTATGAACATTGGGGTACAAGTGCCCCTATGCATCAGTGCTCCTGTATCCCTTGGATAAATTCCTAGCAGTGCTATTGCTGGGTCATAGGGTAGGTCTATTTTTAATTTTCTGAGGAACCTCCACACTGCTTTCCAGAGCGGCTGCACCAATTTGCATTCCCACCAAGAGTGCAAGAGGGTTCCCGTTTCTCCACATCCTCTCCAGCATCTATAGTCTCCTGATTTGTTCATTTTGGCCACTCTGACTGGCGTGAGGTGATACCTGAGTGTGGTTTTGATTTGTATTTCCCTGATAAGGAGCGACGCTGAACATCTTTTCATGTGCCTGTTGGCCATCCGGATGTCTTCTTTAGAGAAGTGTCTATTCATGTTTTCTGCCCATTTCTTCACTGGGTTATTTGTTTTTCGGGTGTGGAGTTTGGTGAGCTCTTTATAGATTTTGGATACTAGCCCTTTGTCCGATATGTCATTTGCGAATATCTTTTCCCATTCCGTTGGTTGCCTTTTAGTTTTGTTGGTTGTTTCCTTGGCTGTGCAGAAGCTTTTTATCTTCATAAGGTCCCAGTAATTCACTTTTGCTTTTAATTCCCTTGCCTTTGGGGATGTGTCGAGTAAGAGATTGCTACGGCTGAGGTCAGAGAGGTCTTTTCCTGCTTTCTCCTCTAAGGTTTTGATGGTTTCCTGTCTCACATTTAGGTCCTTTATCCATTTTGAGTTTATTTTTGTGAATGGTGTGAGAAAGTGGTCTAGTTTCAACCTTCTGCATGTCGCTGTCCAGTTCTCCCAGCACCATTTGTTAAAGAGGCTGTCTTTTTTCCATTGGATGTTCTTTCCTGCTTTGTCAAAGATGAGTTGGCCATACGTTTGTGGGTCTAGTTCTGGGGTTTCTATTCTATTCCATTGGTCTATGTGTCTGTTTTGGTGCCAATACCATGCTGTCTTGATGATGACAGCTTTGTAGTAGAGGCTAAAGTCTGGGATTGTGATGCCTCCTGCTTTGGTCTTCTTCTTCAAAATTCCTTTGGCTATTCGGGGCCTTTTGTGGTTCCATATGAATTTTAGGATTGCTTGTTCTAGTTTCGAGAAGAATGCTGGTGCAATTTTGATTGGGATTGCATTGAATGTGTAGATAGCTTTGGGTAGTATTGACATTTTGACAATATTTATTTTTCCAATCCATGAGCAGGGAATGTCTTTCCATTTCTTTAAATCTTCTTCAATTTCCTTCAGAAGCTTTCTATAATTTTCAGCATACAGATCCTTTACATCTTTGGTTAGATTTATTCCTAGGTATTTTATGCTTCTTGGTGCAATTGTGAATGGGATCAGTTTCTTTATTTGTCTTTCTGTTGCTTCATTGTTAGTGTATAAGAATGCAACTGATTTCTGTACATTGATTTTGTATCCTGCAACTTTGCTGAATTCCTGTATCAGTTCTAGCAGACTTTTGGTGGAGTCTATCGGATTTTCCATGTATAATATCATGTCATCTGCAAAAAGCGAAAGCTTGACTTCATCTTTGCCAATTTTGATGCCTTTGATTTCCTTTTGTTGTCTGATTGCTGATGCTAGAACTTCCAGCACTATGTTAAACAGCAGCGGTGAGAGTGGGCATCCTTGTCGTGTTCCTGATCTCAGGGAAAAAGCTCTCAGTTTTTCCCCGTTGAGGATGATGTTAGCTGTGGGCTTTTCATAAATGGCTTTTATGATCTTTAAGTATGTTCCTTCTATCCCGACTTTCTCAAGGGTTTCTATTAAGAAAGGGTGCTGGATTTTGTCAAAGGCCTTTTCTGCATCGATTGACAGGATCATATGGTTCTTCTCTTTTTTTTTGTTAATGTGATGTATCACATTGATTGATTTGCGAATGTTGAACCAGCCCTGCATCCCAGGAATGAATCCCACTTGATCATGGTGAATAATTCTTTTTATATGCCGTTGAATTCGATTTGCTAGTACCTTATTGAGAATTTTTGCATCCATATTCATCAGGGATATTGGCCTGTAGTTCTCTTTTTTTACTGGGTCTCTGTCTGGTTTAGGAATCAAAGTAATACTGGCTTCATAGAATGAGTCTGGAAGTTTTCCTTCCCTTTCTATTTCTTGGAATAGCTTGAGAAGGATAGGTATTATCTCTGCTTGAAACGTCTGGTAGAACTCCCCTGGGAAGCCATCTGGTCCTGGACTCTTATTTGTTGGGAGATTTTTGATAACCGATTCAATTTCTTCGCTGGTTATGGGTCTGTTCAAGCTTTCTATTTCCTCCTGATTGAGTTTTGGAAGAGTGTGGTTGTTCAGGAATTTGTCCATTTCTTCCAGGTTGTCCAGTTTGTTGGCATATAATTTTTCATAGTATTCCCTGATAATTGTTTGTATCTCTGAGGGATTGGTTGTAATAATTCCATTTTCATTCATGATTTTATCTATTTGGGTCATCTCCCTTTTCTTTTTGAGAAGCCTGGCTAGAAGTTTATCAATTTTGTTTATTTTTTCAAAAAACCAACTCTTGGTTTCGTTGATCTGCTCTACAGTTTTTTTACTTTCTATATTGTTTATTTCTGCCCTGATCTTTATTATTTCTCTTCTTCTGCTGGGCTTAGGCTGCCTTTGCTGTTCTGCTTCTAGTTCCTTTAGGTGTGCTGTTAGATTTTGTATTTGGGATTTTTCTTGTTTCTTGAGATAGGCCTGGATTGCAATGTATTTTCCTCTCAGGACTGCCTTTGCTGCGTCCCAAAGCGTTTGGATTGTTGTATTTTCATTTTCATTTGTTTCCATATATTTTTTAATTTCTTCTCTAATTGCCTGGTTGACCCACTCATTCGTTAGTAGGGTGTTCTTTAACCTCCATGCTTTTGGAGGTTTTCCAGACTTTTTTCTGTGGTTGATTTCAAGCTTCATAGCATTGTGGTCTGAAAGTAAGCATGGTATAATTTCAATTCTTGTAAACTTATGAAGGGCTGTTTTGTGACCCAGTATATGATCTATCTTGGAGAATGTTCCATGTGCACTCGAGAAGAAAGTATATTCTGTTGCTTTGGGATGCAGAGTTCTAAATATATCTGTCAAGTCCATCTGATCCAATGTCTCATTCAGGGCCCTTGTTTCTTTATTGACCGTGTGTCTAGATGATCTATCTATTTCTGTAAGTGGTGTATTAAAGTCCCCTGCAATTACCACATTCTTATCAATAAGGTTGCTTATGTTTATGAGTAATTGTTTTATATATTTGGGGGCTCCGGTATTCGGTGCATAGACATTTATAATTGTTAGCTCTTCCTGATGGATAGACCCTGTAACTATTATATAATGTCCTTCTTCATCTCTTGTTACAGCCTTTAATTTAATGTCTAGTTTGTCTGATATAAGTATGGCTACTCCAGCTTTCTTTTGGCTTCCAGTCGCATGATAAATAGTTCTCCATCCCCTCACTCTCAATCTAAAGGTGTCCTCAGGTCTAAAATGAGTCTCTTGTAGACAGCAAATAGATGGGTCTTGTTTTTTTATCCATTCTGATAACCTATGTCTTTTGGTTGGCGCATTTAATCCATTTACATTCAGTGTTATTATAGAAAGATACGGGTTTAGAGTCATTGTGATGTCTGTATGTTTTATGCTTATAGTGATGTCTCTGGGACTTTGTCTCACAGGGTCCCCCTTAGGATCTCTTGTAGGGCTGGTTTAGTGGTGACAAATTCCTTCAGTTTTTGTTTGTTTGGGAAGACCTTTATCTCTCCTTCTATTCTAAATGACAGACTTGCTGGATAAAGGATTCTCGGCTGCATATTTTTTCTGTCTAGCACCCTGAAAATCTCGTGCCAATTCTTTCTGGCCTGCCAAGTTTCAAAAGAGAGATCAGTCACGAGTCTTATAGGTCTCCCTTTATATGTGAGGGCACGTTTACCCCTTGCTGCTTTCAGAATTTTCTCTTTATCCTTGTATTTTGCCAGTTTCACTATGATATGTCGTGCAGAAGATCGATTCAAGTTACGTCTGAAGGGAGTTCTCTGTGCCTCTTGGATTTCAATGCCTTTTTCCTTCCCCAGTTCAGGGAAGTTCTCAGCTATTATTTCTTCAAGTACCCCTTCAGCACCTTTCCCTCTCTCTTCCTCCTCTAGGATACCAATTATGCGTATATTATTTCTTTTTAGTGTATCACTTAATTCTCTAATTTTCCCCTCATACTCCTGGATTTTTTTATCTCTCTTTTTCTCAGCTTCCTCTTTTTCCATAACTTTATCTTCTAGTTCACCTATTCTCTCCTCTGCCTCTTCAAGCCGAGCTGTGGTGGTTTCCATTTTGTTATGCATTTCGTTTAAAGCGTTTTTCAGCTCCTCGTGACTGTTCCTTAGTCCCTTGATCTCTGTAGCAAGAGATTCTCTGCTGTCCTGTATACTGTTTTCAAGCCCAGCGATTAATTTTATGACTATTATTCTAAATTCACTTTCTGTTATGTTATTTAAGTCCTTTTTGATCAGCTCATTAGCTGTTGTTATTTCCTGGAGATTCTTCTGAGGGGAATTCTTCCGCATGGTCATTTTGGATAGTCCCTGGCGTGGTGAGGACCTGCAGGGCACTTCCCCTGTGCTGTGGTGTATAACTGGAGTTGGTGGGCGGGGCCGCAGTCAGACCGGATGTCTGCCCCCAGCCCACCGCTGGGGCCACAGTCAGACTGGTGTGTGCCTTCTCTTCCCCTCTCCTAGGGGCGGGATTCACTGTGGGGTGGTGTGGCTCGTCTGGGCTACTTGCACCGTGCCAGGCTTGTGATGCTGGGGATCTGGCGTATTAGCTGGGGTGGGTAGGCAAGGTGCTCGGGGGCAGGAGGGGCAGGCTTAGATCGCTTCTCCTTAGGTGATCCACTTCAGGAGGGGCCCTGTGGCAGCGGGAGGGAGTCAGATCCGCTGCCGGAGGTTTGGCTCCGCAGAAGCGCAGAGTTGGGTGTTTGCGCGGAGCGACCAAGTTCCCTGGCAGGAAGCAGTTCCCTTTGGGATTTCGGCTGGGGGATGGGCGGGGGAGATGGCGCTGGCGAGCGCCTTTGTTCCCCACCAAACTGAGCTCTGTTGTCAGGGGGCTCAGCAGCTCTCCCTCCCTTTGTCCTCCAGCCTTCCCGCTTTCCGAGCAGAGCTGTTAACTTATGACCTCCCAGACGCTAAGTCGCGCTTGTTGTGGGAACACAGTCCGTCAGGCCCCTCCGCTTTTGCAAGCCAGATTCGGTGGCTGTGCTTGGCCGGCGAGCCGCCCCTCCGCCCCGGCTCCCTCCCGCCAGTCCGTGGAGCGCGCACCGCCTCGCCGCCCTTCCTACCCTCTTCCGTGGGCCTCTCGTCTGCGTTTGGCTCCGGCGACTCCGTTCTGCTAATCCTCTGGCGGTTTTCTGGGTTATTTAGGCAGATGTAGATGGAATCTAAGTGATCAGCAGGACGTGCGGTGAGCCCAGCGTCCTCCTAAGCTGCCATCTTGCCGCCGACCCTTCTCTTCCCCATTATTTACATTAATTAGAATTTTGACTAAATCATTAGAATTAGATTGTGCATACATATCGCTACTAGAGCAAACTAGAAAAATTCTCTTCTATGAATTAGTCACATCCACTGTTTCCAATTTAAAAATTATCAGTAGTGACCATTTCCTATATGGAAATGGTCAACTTTCTCCAAGTCAGCAACAACAATTGAATCAAAAAATTGATATCACCTGATTAATAGGTTCAAGGGATTCTATACTAGCAAATTTAACACATATATTCAAGCAGTAGATGTCAATGGTGTTACAAAAAAATCATTGACCCAAGTGTCCTCCTTTACAAATGAGATACCTGCTAGTGTATTTGTATATGTGTGTGTGTGTCTTTTTTTTAATTACCATTTTTTGGTGACCTTATTTAGCAAAATCAATAACCTAAGTTCTGACCTTCTAATTCAGACATGCTGGGGGAATGAAAGCAAGTATCAAAAACATACAATACTTGCCAAGCATATAAAATTTTGTTTCACCTTGAATTAACAGGGAATGAAGGCCATTGACTAGTATGTGACCCTGAGTTAATGACTTGATCACCTATCTTGTGCTTTATGAAACTATATTATGGGACAACTATAATGCCTTATCAACTTCTGAATAACTAAGAAGTTTCTTAAGGAGGAGTAACTTAACCTAGTGCTGAAAAACAATTCGAGGTTAATCACCCTATCTTGAGGAAGAGTTACTAGTTCTCCAGTCTCCAGGGCAGAAGCTAAACCTTAATGGAGAAGGTATATTACTCCAGGAGGAAGTATAATGACTCTATTTGGTAAGTCTGTGATTGTAGGAGCAATGATCTGTTAAATGACACATAATCCTCCAGAGAGGAACTCCCTGATCCAAAACTCAATAATGAAAGTTAGATCAGAGACAGAACCATTCAAGTGCCCTCCCCAGCTAACATTTCTAATGTTCACAGAAACCCCAGAAAGAGGTGGTGTTCACTTTGAAGAACTTTCCATAATAAATGAACCACACTCACCAAAGTGAAAGAAACACATACTAGAGAGCACTTAGGAATCTTTATATGTGTATGTATATTTGTCTATACATACATACATATACACATATAAATCATAATTATATATAGAGACAGATTATTAAGATATAACATACATATGATAAATATATGTATGATTCATCATCCAGTGGGAGCAGAAGCCAGTTACATTTGTAATACATATGAAATATGGTATAATCGCATGTTAAATAATATTTATTACATTTTAGGAAATTTTATTTTGTAAACCACTAAGTCTTATTAACATTTATTTTGATGTACACAGGAAAGATTTTCTTAGATTCTTATGTGACAAGTTATTAACTTGAGCACACTTAGGAACTTGAGCACACTTTATTGTCAAATTATTAAATCAATGGAATTGAATTCCTTATACAGTTACACCATTTACCATTCACAAACATCTCAAAGATGACTTAAAATGATGAAATATAACATCACTTGTATCTTTTTTTTACAAGTTTATTTATTTATTTTTGAGAAAAAGAGAGAGAGAGGAAGCATGAGCGAGGGAGCAGCAGAGAGAGAAGGAGAGAGAGAATCTGAGGCAGGCTCCATACTGTCAGTACAGAACATGATGTGGGGCTCTATCTCAAGAACAATGAGATCACGACTTGAGCCAAAATCAAGAGGTGGATGCTTAACCGACTGAGCCACCCACGTGCCCCAACATCACTTATATCGTTGATGTCACCATCAATTCCTTAATTCTTTGAGAGCTAAGTAATCAGGAATAACCATTTGATGAAAAAAATGACTGAAGGACTTCTCAAATAGGGGGAAAAATTAATTTAATTTAATTTTTCAAATGAATTATTTTGCCTATTATGATTTTTATCAGCTTTGATAAGTGATATAAAGTTTTCATATTTATAAAAATATTAATTGTATTTTATTCATTTAATAAAATTTAATTTTTGTGCTGCATAGTTTAAAAACATATTATCTCAACTAATTTATCTTAATTTTATTTATGTGAGGAATTTACATTTTATATTAAAAATTATACATTTAACTCATTACTGCTTAAGCATTCTTCCAATTTTTCATGTAGCTGTAATTTTTTGTTTGTTGACACTTTTCTGACAGTCTTTTTGAATATTTTACTGAGATTTCCAACTTCGTTCGCTAATGTATTTATTATTGATACTGTTTTAGTGTTTTGTTTTATTTTTAATCCAGTGACTTCTTCCTTTTAAATATACTTTTTTTTAAATTTTTTAATGTTTCACTTTATTTTTGAGAGAGAGAGAGAGAGACAGACAGACAGAATACTAGTGAGGGACGGGCAGAGCGAGAGGGAGACACAGAATCCAAAGCAGGCTCCAGGCTCTGAGCTGTCAGCACAGAGCCCAACGCAGGGCTCAAACTCACAAACCGTGAGGTCATGACCTGAACTGAAGTTGGAAGCTTAACCGACTGAGCCACCCAGGTGCCCCTATATATTTGTCTTTCTTAATGTGACATGAGCATACTAGAGCTCTCATCTGAAATTATTGGTGGCGTTAAATGAAAAGAAAGGTAAAATTAAAATGAATTCACTTCAGACTAACAAGTTATGAGTTGTGGGAGATCAATGGATATAAACTTTATACCTTATATTTAATACAGAAAGATCACAAACATCTGAGAAATGTCTTGTGCTCAGGTGGAAAGTAAAAGTACAGTATGTTTAGAGATATCTGGAGGCTTGACTGCATTTATTTTTGGATGGGTGAGGTCCTGTTAATACAAACACGGTGTATCACCAGAGTTTCAAAGCAAGCGTTACATGGTTTTACATATGCACTATGCCCCACATCTTCAGGTGTTCTTGCTTTGATAAAAAATAATAATAAGAAGAAGAACTTTGTATTGAAATGTGTGCATGCTTTGTAAATATCTATAGCTTGGATTCTAAAATAAATCCAATAAATCCAAGTTTGACTGAAAATAAAATTTTGATCCCATTGGGTCAAGACATTAAAAAAAAAAGGAAAAAGTTGCTTTGGTGATACACGATATAGAGCTCCAAATGCTTGGGGAAAAGGATATAGATATTTTCTCTATCTTGTCATCAATTATCGCTTTGATTGAAGCTTACAGTGGAAAGAAGTGGGAGGAATAGGTGGTTAAAAATCTGAAAGACCAATAAATTAAAATAAACTACATTAATATTCATTTTATGGAATACCATTAGCATTTGTATCATTGCCCAATAAAACTGTCATCTTAAATACTGTATCTTTAGAATAAGAATTAAAATCTAATATAGTAAGGAATTCAATATGCATGCTTCTGATTTCTGTGTAATGTGATTTAGTTGATCGTGTGACATCATTAAAAATCATAGTTGTAATTTAAAATAATTAACCTATTAAAACACAGTTATTTGGTATTTTGATATGTGTATACAGACACATACACATATACATATATATAATATTTCTCTGAAATTCTATTTTTCCTACCTGTAAGTTATGGATACAATTCTGAAGTCACTAAAATCATATACACACCTTAAGACACTTCAATCTGTATAGTTTGAGATTTCTCATCATTTGCTAAATGAATGTTAGTGTAAAACAAAACAAAACAAAACAAAACAAACAAAGCACATCATATTCCATGTGAAAAATAAGGTGTATCAAATTAAGAAGATAGTAAATTTTCTCTGTAGAAATAAACTTACATGTATAAAACAAAGAAACAGTCTTATGATATTGTAAAAATTAGCAAGAAGTAAGCCAATATCAGAATCTCAGAATTATGTATCACTTAATAATTGAGAAAACATTGGATTTTAAATTATGTTCCTGGCACAGTTACATATATTTGTTTTTAATTCAACGTGAACTTGGGGCACCTGGGTAGCTCAGTCAGTTAAATGTCCGACTCTTGGTTTCAGCTCAGGTCACAATCTCATGGTTCATGAGCTCAAGCCCCAAGTAGGGCTCTGTGCTAACAGTTTCAAAGCCAGCTTGGGATTCTCTCTCTCCCTCTCTCTCTACCTCCCCCCACTTTCTTTCTCTATCTCTCTCTCAAAATAAATAAATAAATAAGCATTAAAAAAACAACAAAGTGAATATGAGCTCCTATAGCAATATTTATCAACTTTAATCTGAGAAAATTAAATAATGTAGACAGAAAGTCTATAATGTAGAAAATTAAATAATGTAGACAGCCACTTGACAGAAAGTCAACTTAATTTAGGAAAACAATAAACAATACTTTCAATTGTTTGAAATTGTTCAACGATACTCAAAGAATCTAATGAAAAAAATGTAAATAACCAAAATAAAGAAGTCAAAGATGAAATAGGCTTAAAAACAACCAGACCTGGGTGCCTGGGTGTCTCAGTCAGTTAAGCATCCGACTTCTGCTCAGGTCATGATCTCCAGTTTGTGAGTTTGAGCCCCACATCAGGCTCTGTGCTGATAGCTCAGAGCCTGGAGCCTGCTTTGGATTCTGTGTCTCCCTCTCTCTCTGCCCCTCTCCTGTTCTCTCCTCTCAAAAATAAACAAACATTAAAAAAAACAAACAAAAAAAAAAAACAGACCAAAGTCTATAATGCAACCAGGACTCTATACTGATTTCTTTTTCTTTCAATATGCTTGATGGCTTCATCTTCTTTTTCTTTTTCACTTTAAAATGGTTTTCTCTAAACAGTAGGAAATGTAACCACTAAACACTCCACTGTTTTTTATGATTTACAGTTTTCACCCATGTGAAGAAATTGCCTTTCTTCCAGAGTAATGGTTTGAAAAAATTCGGGCAAAAACACTGATTGAGGAATTTGGGCCAGTTGCTTGCCTTTGGACTAATCAATCGTGAGATAGTATACTCATTAGCTTAGCCTGAGTTATGGATTATGGGACTCATTTACTTGCATATTATGGACGTTTCCCCAGAGGCAGAGCATTTGGGACCAATTTATTTGAATTAGATGTTATTGTAGAGAAGAGAGAAAAATATGTGTGTCAAAGCCATCACAATAAGTCTATTATGTTTTTCAGATGTTTCACAGAAACGGGGCAAAATTATGTTGGAACTAGTAATCACAGACAAATATTCCTCTGGCTTCACTATAATCTGTATTTTAGGAGTTTCTAAGATCTTAAGATATAACCTTAATGTTCCTCTGAAACACCATCATCTAACTCATGGACATCCTGTGAGCCAGTTTTTTTGTTTGTTTGTTAGCATTCAAATAAAATCCACAATCTTTTTTTGCTGCTTAAATTCCCTTTGACGATATCACTTTTTATAACAATATACAAAAAAGTAGTTATGCCATCGTTGCCTACCAAAGGCCTCTCTGCTCACTGGAAAATGAATGTAACTGCTGAAGTCCTTTAGCGATATTGCTGAGACGTCCCATTCTCTATGTAAGGGAGGGAATGTCTGTCCCAAAGTGTCACGTCTTCCATCTTTGGCAAAACTGCTTCCACCAAAACTGGTGAGGTCAATGACTGCCAATATCTAATGTGGTAGAAGCAATAAGTATTTTTTCTAGTGAAGCACTAGAAGAACTTTTCATTTGGTCTTAGCAGATAAAGAGACCTCGTAAATAAAGCATGTACCGGGCGGGGGCGGGGGGCAAATGCAGACAGGCAGAACCAATCAGTCAAGGTTCTATCTTGACAAAAACTGAGCATGCTTCCTTATTTGAGAATAAAAGGAAAGAACAATTCACTAAGGAAAATATAGACATTGTAATTGGGAGCAGGTGTATAATTGGGAGGCTGTGGAATACAGCTTGGCAGACAGGAGTGAAGTTGACATTTGTCTAGGTGGAGAGAGGCACCACCCTGAGCTGTCATTGCCACCTACTAAATGAAGTGATATGATATGCCTGAATACACATAGTTTTCACCCAGCCCTCTTTAATCAAAGGACATGGATGTTCATTAGAATTTAATGTCTAGGAGTTACAAAACAGAAGCAACCAAACTGTGCAACAACAAATGAATAGCAGTATATCAAGGCAGTATGTCTATATAATGGAATACTACTCAACAAGAAAAAGGAAGAAAACATAGAACAATTGTGTTGATTGAGATAAGTTGCATTTAAAAACTACAAACTATATAATTCCATTTATACAACATTCTCAAAAATGGAAGCTAATGCACAGTGACAGAAAGAGGACCAATGTTGCCAGCAAGGCAGGTTGGAGAGGAGAGGGAAGGAGATGTGAGGGCAGGTGATATTACAAAAAATAAAGGGCACAAGAAAACGTTTAGGGATAAAGGAGATGCTCATTTTTTAGACTGTGTTAATGATTTCATAGGTGTATATATATATATTAAAATGTATCAAATTTTACACTTTAAATATTTAAAAAATACAATTTTTAAAAGTATAAGAAAACCTGACAATTCTTTTTTTAAATTTTTTAATGTTTATTTATTTTTGAGAGAGAGAAACACAGCATGAGCAGGGGAGGGGCAGAGAGAGAGAGAGGGAGACACAGACTCCGAAGCAATCTCCAGGCTCTGAGCTGTCAGCATAGAGTCCGATGCGGGGCTCAAACTCACGAACTGCAAGAGCATGACCTGAGTTGAATTCAGATGCTTAACTCACTGAGCCACTCAGGCACCCCAAAAACCTGACAATTCTAAGCATCAGCGAGGATATGGAGGGAGCAAAGCTCTCATTTTGCTGGTTGGAGTGTAGAATGATTGGGAAAGCTCTTGGCCCATCTTTATAAAATTAAGTGTTCACCTATTCCATATGGAAAAAAGTTAAGAAGGTTTATGTCCCAGGTATTCTTTCTGGAAAAAAAAATGACTTGGATTATACTTCGTGTAAATGAAGAAGTAATATTGTAATCCAGAAGACACTGAGTTCAAGTAGTCATTTGAGTAAATTCTGGATCTAATAAGAAGTGCAGAAATGCAGAAGCAGGACTGAAAATTAATTAGGCTTTGTTAAGTCTAATAAGCAAGAAAAGTTAAACTTCCTATAAGAAATATTATGATTAAGAAACTGGATGGTCTGAGTAAAAGGAACTGTATTATCCTCATGTCAATAAAAGAAAAGTACAACAAATTCCTAGGAAAACAAAAATCTCTTCCAGAAATGTCAAATGCAAAGCTAACTAAATGGGGTATTTTCAAACTGCTGATATGTAGAGAAATTAGAAAGTACCTTAAGGACCCTAAAACTTTAGGAGGAAATTATATTTTCATAATCTTAATAAGCTCAATAATGCTTTTATTTATATTCAAACACTATTCCACAGGCACCCAAATTCAATTAAAATGAACACTTAGAAGGTAGATATTAATTATTTTGAAATGTAAGATAATAGTGTAAGTGATAGAAAATGCGTGGCACCTGATAGGGAGGAGAACACAAGGGAAAAAGATAAAATGTTCTCATCTGACAAAATACAAAGTTTAGTTATGTAATCTAGAAAAACAAACAAAAAAGTTTGTTTATATACAGCTTGGAGGAAAAGATGTGGAGAGGAGGCATAGTGTAATATTTTATTTCTGATGTTTCCCAGTGAGCAGGGAGAAGACATCATTTAGAGTGAACAGACAGAAAACTTAGATCCCAAGGAATAATAGAATAATATTAAAGATATTGAGATAAGAAAGCAAGCTGAATATGGGGGTTACTGAAATAAGAGCAGAGGAGTAGCTGGGCAAATTGTATGTGTGTGTGTGTGTGTGTGTGTGTGTGTGTGTGTGTGTGTGATTGTTTTCTACACTGTGTGATTATTTTAATAATACAAACTTATGTGTTGTAAAACAAAAATTAAAACTTTTACCATCAATGGCTTTAACACTAAGTTTACATGGTAGCATGATAATGCAACAGCTCCATTAAGTCTCTAGATGTGCAAGGAGGTTCAATGACCCAAATTCAAGTTCATTCATGAACCTCTGCTATATACACATGGGAAAAGAGTGTACAATTTCTTTGCATGCCTCCCACCCACTTTACATGCCTTGAACATTAATATCGCTGATGAAAATGTCACCTTGACCATTTATCTTGTACCATTTATTAGGCACTGATCTTCTTCTTCTTATCATTGTTGTTGTTGTTCCATCATATTCTCGATGCTAATTTTTATATTTTATTCCATACCCAGAGAATAACTCTCAACACCACTAGGGCAGAGATTGAGTTCTGTATTTCTTTACTTCTCTTGCACATGAATCCTCTTGCAAATAAGAGACAATCACAGTCTATTAAATATGATGGCGAAACCAATGGAACTGGGAAAAAAATCATATTTATAGAATGATTTGCCTTTTATAGCCTGTTGCTATTGAAAGAAGGGAACAATTTCTGTAGAGACAAAGACTAGGAAGCTTTCAGCATTCTTGCAACCCATTCCTGATTTATGAAAGAGTTTTTTACAGGGAAAGAGAGACAGAAGTAGAAAATGAAAAATGAGGCAAGGGAGGGAAAAAGAGAAGAGGATATTAAGGAAGGAGGTGAGAAATGTGGGGAGAGTAGAGAAGGAGTAAGAAAACAGCAGCCAATAGCATCAAGGGATTCAGAAAAACAGGTTACTTGCCATTGTATCAATACCTGCTCCACACTGATCCCTCCCTCTGGAAACATTGTTATGGCATATTTAACCTGCTCAGCAGAGTTCTGTCATCCCCCAGGCGTGGTTCTACTTTATTCCTTACATGCCTTATTTAACTGAATTTTAACCTTTGTTTAAAGGCAGTTTTCAGAATTGCAAGACAGAAACGTCACACAGTACTCCCTGGGATAAGCCCATAACAAGGCTGATTTATACCTGCATTGTAGAGGCAGGCATGGTTTGAAATATCACAGGGAAATAAAGGATCACAGGGAAATCAATGGCAAAGGGCTTCAGAGCCCACAAGGGAAAGGGGCAGTGATGAGTAAAAGCAAGTTTGGAGTCCTTTTCTTTTTTTCCTCTTATCTCCTCCCCTCCAATTTCTGAAAACAGAAACATCTATGTCTGGTCATTTACGCTGCCTGTGGAGGTCTAATGACTGCTCTGCTAGGGAAACCTAGTGAGCCGGAGGTAGAAAATAATGATTATCAGGCCGAAGATGTCATCTGGAAGGTCAAAGAGCAAAGCTTGCAAGGCTTCTGCGACCGAATGAAATGCCATCCCCAAGCAGCTATTGAGGTGGATTCAGTCTGGCACCAAAATAAATTGTTTCTGCGCAGCTCCTGCTGAAGTAGGGAAACTCACATTCCTGCACTGGTGACTGAGATCAGTTGGAAGGGTCAGGGATCCAAGTGCAGTTCCAAACTTCCCATGAATTCATACAACTTGAAATCAAAACCCTAGAACATGAATGCCAGGTCCATTCTACTTGTGTTTTTACAAACTAGCAAACAACAATGTGATATTTTAATGCGTATTTTCCAGGTTAATATAGAATGGTACTTAAACAGCAAAGTTTATAACACTTGGAAGTCTTCAAACTTAAATCTAAGCGAAGGAATGTGTAACAAAGAAATCAGAATGAGTGGACTTTGTACACAGACGCCTCATGGGTTTTTGTCATTCTTTTCCATTAACTTCTGCTCATTGAGGATTATTATAAAATAGGTCTCATACTTCAGTTATCTCACTGAGAATTCCCAAATCTGTTGTCATGCTGATTGATCATTAGCTTATGGGCATCCCATACCACATTTCAATTCCCTTTTAATTTTTTTTAATGTTTGTTTGTTTATTTATTTATTTATTTACTTACTTATTTATTTTGAGAGACAGAGTGAAAGAGGGGAGGGGCAGAGAGAGAAAGGGAGACACAGAATCTGAAGCGGGCTCCAGTGTCTGATCTGAGATATCACCCCAATGCAGGGCTCAAACTCATGAAGTATGAGATCAGGACCTGAGTCGAAGTCAGGTGCTTAACCAACTGAGCCACCCAGGCGCCCCTCAGTTCCCCCTTAAGATAGCAGGACATTAATCTCTCATGGGCAAAAAAACAAAAACGACAACAACAACAAAAAACTCGGCAACATACTCTTTGTCTCCTTAGGTCATAGTGGCAATCATGTCCCTGTCTATTCCTTGGCCTCTAGGAGCTGATGAAGGCAGTTTGCATATACAAAGAATTTTTGTTTGCATCTGTTGTAGATATAGCAGTTAGTGGAAAAACTTAAAGATGAAGAGCAAAGGGATAAAAAAATTGGCTAAACATATGACTATTTGTGGAGGAGAAAACCCCTTCACCAGCATCCTTGTTCAATGTTAAGAAAGTAGGAGAAAGAAAAATGGTGATCATCTAAAGCTTAGATAACATTTTTTTCAAAATGAATGTATATGTATTGATTTGAAATAAAATTATTTGGAAATGTATCAAATAATAACAAAAGTTTATAGTATATAACATTTATTAAGGGCACACAGTGTCCTGCACATTGCTAAGTATTGTGTATATATTAACATTTAATTGCACAATGATTCCTGATGTAGGCATAATTATTAAACCTATTTATAGATAAGAAAATTGAGACTTATATAACCTAAAGTTAAATAACCTGCCAAAGACCCCTCAACTATGACTGATGAGGCAGGCTATATAACTCCCCAAACTTTATCCCTGACCATGACCTTGAGCTGTCTCCCATGGTAGTGGTTTTAAGTGTATTACAATAATGTCCCCAGAGACAACAATTGAAACCTTTTTTAAGCCTGTTATATATCATTCCACATTTTGTACTTTATATATTGTTATACATTGACATGTTAATATAGATAAATAGGCATCTCTTTTTTTAATCTAGATGAAATGTATCATTAAATAAAACATCAGAGACAGTGATATATCTCCATTTCAATACCTGTAGTCAATGCCCATAATTTCATTGATTGCATATCAAAAATTCCAGTAATGCATGAATGTGCAATATTATTTAAGTAAAGTCCTGTAAATAAGTATTTAGACTGTTTTGAAATATTGTTATTTATACATGATGCTGTTAATAAAAAGTACATACATGTATATTTATGAACTTATGGATTAATTTACAAATTAAATGACTATTGCCACGTTGAAATTTTAGAATCTACTTTTATTCTGCTCTTTCAAAATGTTATGTTTTTTTCTATAACTGATCTAATATTTTTCATGAATATGACTAATTAATATGATATCTTAGGCTCTTTTGATTCAAATCATCTCCTTTTTATGACCATTCTATACTAAATTGTATTTCCCCTTCCCTAACAAAATTCCTAGGTTGAAGCCCTAACTTCCTGCGTGATTGTATTTGGAGATAAGGACTTTTTCAAGGAGATAATTAAGTTCAAATGCAGTCATAGGGTAAAGCCTTAATCTAATGGGACTAGTGTTTTTATAAACAGAGGAAGACAGGTCAGGATTATGTGCACACAGAGGAAAGACCATGTGAAGACCCACTAACACAGCAAGAAGGTGGTCATTTGCAAACCAGAGTCCTCACCAAAATCTAACCCTGCTGGCACTTTGATATTGGACTTCCAGCTTCCAGAGCTATGGGAAATACATTTCTGTTAAGCCACCAAGTCTGTGGTATTCTATTGTGACAGTCTAGCAGACTAATACAGATGACTTAGGTTCCTTCTGATAAATACTCCATATTTACCCTTTTACTTTCCCCTTTACTTCCCAAAAGTGAAATGATGTATAGGGGCATAGGAAATGGAAGCTTATGTGATTTGGTCCCTGTAGGAAATAATGGGGCCTCATGGCCTAATATTTATCTAGCTTTGACTTTGGGTGGTTGGTTGAATACAGTTCTTGCCCTGAGGACTGCTAAGGTTCAGTGACTCTGATTTTTCATTTGGGGATTATAATCTATTGGGAAGCACTGAGAAGAAATTTTTTAAAATCCAATACAAAAATATTTAACTGAAGTCACCATAAGTGCCATGAAGTAGAGTTAAGCAGATAAAAGGGCCATTTGGGAAGTCCTCAAGCTGAAAACCCGGAAGCAACGAATGCAGGAGCCCTCAGAAGAGAGAGAAAATGGTGGGAATGAAGACTAGCAGTGGTCAGGAGAAGCATAGTGTACCCATGGAGGGAAAGAAGAGCACAGAATGAGTTTGAAGAAGTCTGCAGAGGCAAGTAATTCAGGGTACAGAATCCACAATGTTTACTTCAATTCTGCAGGATAATGGGAAGTCAGATTAAGAAATTAAACTGACTAGTGTCATGATATGATTTCAATTGCAGATGATTTCTCTGCGTGTGGAGAGCAAGAGAGGAAGAAGGAAGGCTGGTTAGGGGATTCTTGCCTGGATATTAAAGACATTCTGGAGGCACATAGGAGCATGGGGGCCACAGTTAGAAATACATGGGTTTGAAGCATGTTTGAAGGTGAAGCAATTGAATTTTGTAACTGACAGTTCATGGGTAAGAGAATTACTAGATAAGAAAGATTCAAAGTTTTAGGGAGGAGGAAATAAGGTGACATGGGTATTGCTAATTAATAAGGGGTATACTGAGGGAAGAGCAGATTTAAATATGAGGGGGAATATTTGGGAAGAATTTAGTGAGGGGTATCTGTAAGGAAGCTGCAGAAATAGTATAAAATTTGCTTGTATTTCCTAAGATAAAATGATGGGAATTTTAGTAGATAGTTTTCAAAACTGGTTACATATTAAAAGACTTTAAAAAAAATGTTGTTCCTGTAAGGGAGTCTGCGTGGCTCATTCAGTTGAACGTCCACTCTTGGTTTTGGCTCAGGTCATGATCTCACAGTTCATGGGCTCAAACCCCGTGTGTAGCTCTGTGCTGACAGAGGGAAACCTGCTTGGGATTCTACCTCTCCTTTTCTCTCTGCCCTTCCCCCTGCCCGCACATGCACTCTTTCTCCCTCCTCTCCTTCCACGTAAATAAATAAAACATTTAAAAATAAAAATAAAAATGTTGTACCTGTAAAAACAGTCTCAGCATATGGTCTAACCTCTTCTCCATGCTGTCAATACCATTGGCATTATATTCTTTTTTAAAGTTGTGCCTATCTGGTAAAATAAAATTGTATTTCCTGTCTTAAATTGCTTGTATGCGTTTCATTGGCAAGTGGAACATTCTCATGACTATTGGCCATTTGTGTATAGATCTTCCTTCCTTTTTATGAAGTTCATGGTAGTATATTCATTTCCCTGTTGTGTTATTAATCCCTGACTTAATCCTTACAAGAGAGGCAGCATGATGTCATAGGTCCATGGGCTTTGGAGCCATATTGCCTTAGTTCAAATCCTGGCTCTGCCACTTAATACCAGTGTGCCCCTAGGCATATTTTTCAAATCTTTGTGCCTGAGTTTTTTTGATATTTAAAGTGGAGACAATAATAGTCTTAGGTCATTGCAAGGGTTGATTGAGTTAATACAGCAGACCACTTTCAACAATGCTTGGCATAGTAAGCTCTCTAAATTGCACTCTCATCAACCTCACATCTCTTTTACTTACTAATTTCAATGTCATCTTCTGTGTCCAGATTTTACAATAGCGCCCAAACCCAAGTACGATGTGAAACTAAGTTCTGGTTAAATGTCACTCCCCTCTGCTCACTCGGGACTCTACCTTCTCTATCTTATCACTCATTTGGTTGTTTTGTAATTGTTTTTTTTTTCACTCTATCTCAGCCATGAAGCCTGAGCCAAGTAAATAACTGTAGTATAGTCACCACCCAATAACAATCTGTGAAATAAATGAGCAAATGTTGCACTTTTAAACTATACTCCTGCTCCTTCAGTTCTCTCTTGAACAGTTTTTGTCTATCAGCCTCCATTCTTGGCATTTGTAAACACACATGACCAGTTTGTTACATGGCACAGTTTCCCTTAACTTACTTTTTCTTTCACTCTTAACGTGTAGAAATGGTTCTTAAACTTGTTCATAGGTCATAAGCATGTTAATATGAAGCAGGTATAATTGGCTCACACTTTTTCATTTGTTTTTTAAATATTTATCTATTTTGAGAGGGAAAGAAAGAGCACGTACACATGCACATGAATGATGGAGGGGAAGAGAGAGGGAGGCTTTGCAATGTCAGTACAGAGCCTGATGCAGGGCTTGATCACACAAACCGGGGATCATGACCTGAGCTGAAATCAAGAGTGGGACTCTCAACCAACTGAGCCACCCATGCGCCCTGGACTCACATTTAAAAAATGAAAAGATCTGAATGTGGTTTTTCCAATCCCATCTCCAGTCTCCTATAATAGCTCATCTTTGACTCTAAATTCATTTACCTAAGCCATCCTTTTATCATCCTACTTGATTTTATCTACTGATCACTGGGATCCTCTGCTATTTTTTTTATCTCCCACTGACATCAACACCAACTTTGATACCCTATCTATCTGCCAATACTCCTTAACTCATTCAAAAAATACTTATTGCATGCCAACTCTCTAGAACCTCACAGTCTGCTCTGGGTGGACAGGATGCAAATTAAAATTAAAATGGAAAATGACAAATATATATATTAAATAATATATGCTAATAATTATACACATATAATTATATATATTCTATTATTTAATATATTTAATATATATTATTTAATATATGTTATGTATGGAGTGCAAAGGTAATTCATAGAAGAAGAAATAGCATCTGAGTTAAGTTAAACTGAAAAGTGTAACTTATTTAGGAAAGTAAATATGTGGCTAATAAAAACAATAGTGTGAACAAAAGAATGATGTATACAGATGACTTCTGGATAATTAGGTTCATGTCAGGGAGTGGTCATAGTTAAAGCCAGGTTGAAGAGGGCCACGGAAAGTATTATAAATCACAATCAGAGGCTCTGGCTTGATGTCCTGTAAACCACAGAGATTATTTCAAAGATTTTAGGCAATGAAGTCCTATGGCAAGAATTTATTTAGAAAAAATATATTATGAATAACTTTAATTTGAGAGAGGATTTAAAACTGAAGTCAAGGTGATTAGGTAGAAGAAAATTTAAAATCCTAGACAAAATATTGGGAGATATAAATTAAGACAATGCTGATAAGAAAGATGAGAAAGATAAAGATCTAAAAATGCTCAGGAATTTAATTAGGCTGAAATCTGTAACTGATTTAGAATAAATGGTTTGAAATAAGAAATAGTTTAGAATAGTTCAAATGTTTCTGCCTGGGGTAAATGAATGGATGACATCATTAGTCAATTGTAAGTAAAAACTTAAGAGTCATAGGTTTTAAGAGGGAGTTTATGTCGAGGGGTTTGTTTTGAACATTTGATGTATATATCTAGTAGCTAACTGGAAGATAAGTGTAAGAGATAAAGGGTTGAATACGGATGTAGAATTTACAGTGTTTAATAGGGCCCAGAAGGGGAGATAACCAATGGAGAATCTAAGAATAATGGTGTATTAGTCACAGTTTCTGACCACACAAACTAGAAAAATCATAGTGGTTGTCTTAGGCTAATAAGAGCAACAGAACTGAAGGGACACTGGAGAAAAAATGGTCAGAAATCATGGGGAGTTTGGAGGCTAGACCGAGAACCATGTGAATCTTTTCCTAGTAACACTACCTTTTACTCTCACACCCAACCCTAATTAATGGCTGTCTTGGAATCTATGTTGCTGATAAATGCTGTTCAAATATAAGCTAAGGTACATTAAAGTTTTCAAGCCATTATTTGTGCAAGTATAGATTTGAATGGACAGCCTAAACCAAAAGTGGTTAGGAGTGCTCTGCCCACAGAAGCTAGGGGAAAGGCTTTTATAGGATAGATGAGGAAGCAAAGCAAGAAAACTGATTGTGATAGCTTAAATACCTCCCTTATTTGGGAAAGGCTACTGGGCTGTTTGTGACTGGTTGTTCTTACATTTAATTTTCTCAGATATGAGTACCTTTACAGGAATTGACTCTGGCTTAGGTTTTAGCTTGCCTATGTAGGTTCCCAAAGCATTAGAGTCATCTCTGTTTAATGACCTCCTTGTTTAATTAATTTAGCAGTGCAAACAATCCATTTGACTTGGACTCATTCAATCTAGTAGCAAAGTCTGAGCCTCAGCATCAGAGTTAGCTGTCTAGGTCATTGGTCCATACCCTCATGCCCAGTTACCACTGAACTGTGGATGGATTCGGCCTTCCAACCCTTACTTCTTTCACCAAATACCACAGAAAGATTTTACTACAAAGGACCAAAGCAGTGGAAAGAGGGAAGGGAAGGCCAGGAATTATTATCATTGTTTTTTGAGCAGAATGGTTTTCTGGAAACAAGTAGTGAATTTGTTCACTGGAAGTAAAGAAAATTAAACTATTTCCAAGTGTGAGAGGAAACACACACACACACACACACACACACACACACACACACACAGGTGCACATGTTTCAGGAATGTGAATGAGCAAAGTGGACTTAAAGTTTTCAACTGAATTATCATTTGTTATTTGTAGATTGTCATTTCACATTTAATATAACCAAGCCAATTTTGTTATCTTAACAAAAGAACCTTACTTTCAAAGCTCTGACATCTTTTAAAACATGATACTTTAGGAATTTTTATCTGGAAGTACCAATGAATACATTTGTTCATTATTTCTCTCCTGCTATTGTAACAGACTTCAACTTTGATATGCAAAACCTTCAGCAATTTCTTATTTCTTCTACATAAAGAAATGGATAATTAGTGAGTTAGTAAGGCTGATTAGCATTTTTTTTTAAATCTGCCCATTTAGCTGCTAAATTTGTATCAGTTTCAACATAATGATGTTCATAATAAGATATGATTTTCTGGGAGTTATAATATATCAGAAAGCTGAAATTTAGCAGTCTCAGGATAAAAAAAATTATCTGCATATGATTTTAAGTTTGCATGTAATATTTAATTATTTTAATAACTTGTCTGGGTTTACTTTTTTTTTTTTTAATTTACATCCAAGTTAGTTAGCATATAGTGCAACAACGATTTCAGGAGTAGATTCCTAATGCCTCCTACCCACTTAGCCCATCCCCCCTCCCACAACTCCTCCAGTAAAACTCTGTTTGTTCTCCATATTTAAGAGTCTCTTATGTTTTGTCCCCCTCCTTGTTTTTATATTATTTTTGTTTCCCTTCCCTTATGTTCATCTGCTTTGTCTCTTAAAGTCCTCATATGAGTGAAGTCATATGATATTTGTATTTCTCTGACTAATTTCGCTTAGCATAATACCCTCCAGTTCCATCCACATAGTTGCAAATGGAAAGATTTCAGTCTTTTTGATTGCCAAGTAATACTCCATTGTATATATATACCACTTCTTCTTTATCCATCCATTGATCAGTGGACATTTGGGCTCTTTCCATAATTGGGCTGGAATTGTTTATAGTACTGCTATAAACATTGGGGTGGACATGTCCCTTTGAAATAGCACACCTGTATCCCTTGGATAAATACCTGGTAGTGCAATTGCTGGGTCATAAGATAGTTCTATTTTTAATTTTTTGAGGAACCTCCATACTATTTTCCAGAGTAGCTGCACTAGCTTGCATTCCTACCAGCAGTGCAAAAGAGATCCTCTTTCTCAGCTCCCTCACCAACATCTGTTGTTGCCTGAGTTGTTGATGTTAGCCATTCTGACAGGTGTGAGGTGGTATCTCCTTGGGGTTTTGATTTGTATTTCCCTGATCGGTTTACATTTCTAAGACCTGTAATCCTACACATTTTGCAGTCCAATAAATAAATAAATAAATAAATAAATAAAATCCAAAGAACTAGAGTTATATATTTTATAATAATACTAGCTGTTCTATCTCTTCAGCAGTGTGAAAAATGTGATGGTATTATGTCAGTCTGAAAATTATGAAATTGCTAATACTAAGAATACCATGTCTTTTCACTGTAATATTTTGCATCTTCACCTTTATTTTCAAATCCTTTCCTATTCTTGCATTTCTATCACAGGTAATATTCCATTTCTCTGCTCTTCATTGGTTGCATTTCCCTACTTCATCTTATTTAGAAAATTAATGGAAAACCTTATATATTAACAAAATAATGTATGAAAATATATACATTGAAAATGCCTGGTTAAATTGTCTTTGAAAAGAGAAGGATCGTGAAAGGGGCAAAAATATATATATATTGAGGGAAATTATATTTGAAAACAGAACACAACAAATTACTGATCTTGCAAAATAATTTCAACACAGAAAAATGTAAAATATTGGTAAAATATTTTTGAAAAGTGTTAAATGCATGTCTGACCTGGTAAGGTAGAAAGGAAAGTTATCAGGCCTGAAAGAGGAAAGGGAAGGACTTCAGAGAAGTACAAGGCATTGGAGCTCTAGGCTGCCATGAGGGTGTGGGAGTTTCCCAGTGATAAATGCTTTGTTTCAGTGGCCTAGGTGAGGGGTGTGGGGGGAGATGGAGAGAGCCTCAGGCCTTTGTATCAAGCCAAGGCCCCGAAGCGCTAAAACTTCATTGTAAAATGAACCCTCCATACAAAAGGAGATGGAAAGAAGAAGAAATGTAGAATTTATGACGACAATACATCCCCTTGATCCATACAGAACTCAATTAAATTCACACTTGCTGTGTGGTCCAAAAGCTAATTAATTTTGAGCAGGAAACAAGTTCAAATGCCATTATATGAGAGCAAAGCATATCTTCAAAACATCATTATCAATTAAATAGTTAATGGTGATATGTTGGTAGCATTACCAGTAAGATTATAATTTCAGACAGAATGCCCGTCATCACTTTGACTTAATATGCACTTGCAGTACATATGAGCCAGCATAAGGAAATAAAGGTGAATAAATAAATACAGAAACAAAATAAAATAATGTAAAATAAAATAAACATTGTAAGCTCTTGGGAAAAAATAAAGAGGCATTTTTTATGACTTCAAATTACATAGAGATTAAATAAGACATTAAAAGTAAATTGTTTTTACAAATGATGACCACAGAAAGGAATACAGACTATGACAAAATAATCTAAAGAATATAAATATAAATATAAGATAATAAAAATATATGTTGCAAATATATGTGATATCCCCAATGTAGGGGATCTGGAAAAAGAAAGACTGATCAGTATCTTTTGGAAATTGTGTTTTGAGTGGAAACTTCATTTAAAAACAAAAGGAACTGTATATAACTGTTCTAAGTTGATTAATTTATTTCACTTGGCAATATGAGTAAAAATTTTGAAACTGCTATACGTGAACACAAAGGTTGAGCCCATTAATAAATGAGTGATGACAAACGATGGAGACATGTACAATGGACATAGAAACCTAACCTAAAGAGCTTCCAATGGCCAAAGCTGGAGCAAGTTGAGCAGCAAAATGAATAACATAGTACTGGATTACAACCTAAAGTATAAAATACACATAACTAAGTCCAATATGAATGAATAAATGAATTATGATATAAACAAGTGAATGAAGGAATGAAGGAATGAATGAATGAATGAATGAATGAATGAATTGCTTAGAAGATCAGAGACAAATCTTCTTTACAGAATAATTTCAAATAATTAATGTAGGTACTCCCTCCCTCAAGTATGTGGTGTATATAGCCCACCTCTCCTTGAGTGTAGGCTGGGCTTAGTGACTGCTTTTGAATAAGTGTTGGAAGGAGGTGAAAATTAACTTTATAGTTGAGACACCTGACAATATTTTCACCAGGTGACTAAGGTTAACATCATCAGTGGTAACTAATGTTGATATATTCTTGCTGATATGATGAAATGAGAAGGGCACTTCATCTGTGTGTAATTCCTCTTCAAAACCCATAACCCCAGACTAATAATGAGAAAAATATTAGACAATCCAAATTGGAAACCATCTTACAAAATACCTGCCCAGTATTTCTCAGGTCCATTAAGATCATCAAAAACTAAAAAGACTAAAACTAAAACTAAAAAGCATCACAGAACAGATAATTTTAAGTAGGCATGATAGCAAAATAAAAGGTGGTATCCTAGATTTGATTCTGGAACAGAAAAACGGCATCAGTGGAAAAACTAGTGAAATTCCAATAAAATATGGGAGTTTGTTTGGTTAATAGTAATGTACTAATATTTATTTCTTAGTTGTAACAAGTGTAGCATTGTTATGATTTTAGCAAAAGGGAAAGTTCTTGAGGGCTATATATATTTTTGTAACTATCAAAATAAAATTATTTATACAAGTTTATTAAAAATATAACTTTTTTGTTAAATTCAAATTAAAAACTGCTGTTCATGAAAACACACTATAAAGAAGGTAGTTTGAACATTGTTAACCAACAAATTGTTAGCAGCCAAAACACATTTTTAACAATTAATAGAAAATAGACAAAGTAATAGAAAAGTAGGTAAAAGATACTGACAAACATTTTATAAATAAAATATTTATATAAATCATGAATATCTGTGTGAAGTTGCTCAAATTCATCAGTTATAGGGAAAATAAAAGTTAAAATCATAATTATGCACAAGTTGACTTTTAGCAGATTGATAAACAACATAGAAGTTGAATAATAACAAGAGTTGGATGGTGATCTGGAGTCTCTAAAGAACATATTCTCTTAATGGAAGAGTTCATTGCAGAAATAATATGGCAAGCAATTCAATATTTTATGAAACATGGAAAATGTGCATATTTCTTCATATAGCAACTCCTTTCCTAGGTATGTAAATTCAATATTCACCATGGGTCATAATAAAATTTAGTACAGAATAACTGTTCTTAAATGCAAAAATCTGTAAATAACTGCATTTCAACTGAGAGTAGAATAGATAAATTTTATAATTCATACAACTGAACACTGTGCAGTGATTGAACTATGGCCACATACATAAACATAGGTGACTCTGACAACATAGTATTGAACAAGAAAAAGTACATTGCATAAGAATTCACACAGGATAATCCTATTTACAATGTGCCAAAACCAGCAAAATGTCTGTCTGCAAAACTACAGTGAAAAACAAGATAATATTAAATAGAATATTTGGAACTATGGGTAGATCTGGGGTTAGGTATAGGATGTGATCATGGAGAGGTTTCAAAGGTATCATTAATATTTATATCTAAAACTAGGTGGTGACATACAGTAATTTTTTCCCTAAAGTCCTCTATTTATTCCCCATGTTGATTATGTGTGAAAAAGATGTAGTTAATACGGCCCGGCAAAAGTAAAACCAGGTACACATGAGTTACATTTTTAAGACTCCAAACAATTCAGAGGTAAGTATTTCAAGCAAAATGTAAAAGTAATATTAACATGGTTATATTGTATATATTTACATTGAAGATCAAAAATAGAAACAATGATTAGGAGCTGATTACTCAAGAAAACAAGATTCGTAGATCAGTTGTTTCTTCAAATGGGGAAATGAATTATGCCATGGAAGATGCTGTCAGTGTCAGTGAAATTTTATCTCACATGTAGTTAAATGGGAAAAATTTCTTATAAGATTTCATCTTAAGCTGAGAAAGAAAATGTTAAAAACACTTGCAAAAAGAGGACATACTCAGAAAGAGGAATAGAAAATATTTTAAAAGTGGTGAGCATAGAAATAGCCAATTAAAAATACAAGCTTTGGGCTCAAAGAATTTTACATGTTTTACTACTGATCAGAGGGATAAATTAATAATAATAACAATAATAATAATAATAATAATAAAACTAGATCTATCTGCTTCTGGTAATTTCTCTAAGATGAGTGCTACTTAAAATACATCGGAAAACTGGAATAAGTTTGCCAACCTAGAGTTAAAAAATTATATTGATTTGCTGCAAGTTATGTTATAGGAGGAGACACTTGGAGATCAGCATGGACCAAGTCATAGAGAACTATTAAATAATGGCAAGAGGGTCTTTATAAAGGACAATGAGAAGCTTCTTGAAAAGTTTGAGGCATGGAATACCCTGGTTAACTTTGCATTCACTGATCTATGTAGGGCAAATTGAAAGGGAAATCAGAGCCATATTCCAGGCAAGAAATTATGTTGGTCTAGTTTAAGATGGTGGGAGTAGGCTGCAGAATGTACGAACTCAAGAAATATTCATAAATTAACTTGAGAGTACTAGGTAAATTGACTATCTCTAGTATGAGAAAATGAAGAGTCAGAGATTATATCCAGAATGCTGATTTCTTCATCTAGGTTTATGAGTCATGGTTTGAGCCAGAATGTGAATGAAGATGAGGAGACATTCCATTTATACTATGTGGAGTATGAGGTGCCTAATGAAACCTCTTTGTAGAAACATCCAGAAAATAAACATCCAGACGTGGAGAGGAGAATGATTCAAAGTGGATAAATATACATAGACCTCATAGACTATGAACTAAAGCCATTGAGATAGATAAGCTCACCCAGGGAGAGTGTGTAGAGCAGGAAAAAAAAAAAAAAAGAGGATGACACAGAGCCAGAGACCAGCACTGAAGTTAGGGTAAGAGCATCCTGAAAGGCTGAAAGAGAAAGACTAAACTGTCCTCATGGTAATTAAACTTGTCAAGGTTAGAATATATCAAAGGAGAAGCAGTTTCAGATGTTTCCAGCAATTAAGCAAGGTTCTGATAGCTCCATGAACTTTTTCAATGTGGAATTAATCCACCATCTTGGAAGAAGGGGTCTCAATGGAGTGATGGGCCCTGAGTGATTGAAATGAGCTAAAAAGGAGTTGCAGATGGTGACAAGATGTATAGAACTTTCATTCAAAATGAGTGTCTTCAAAAGAAAAGGGAATTTCATCCCACCTTGGATTATAGGTAAGTGAAGTTAGAAGACTCTTAATTCAGAAGCTAGAATATTAACAAACAAAATTTTTCCAGTTCTCACATATTTGTGAAACTTTGAGAACAAAGAGGACAGTTTGTGATGATTATAAAGTAGATTTCAATGTTTTTATATCAATCATTTATTTTGCATCTCATTTTAACACAAACAGTTGATCCAGAAGAAACAAAAGTACTTGAGGTAGTTTGATTCATTATCACACTATAGCATGGGAGTGTATTAAAATGTGAGTACATGGGGCGCCTGCGTGGCTCAGTTGGTTAAGCGTCTGACTTCAGCTCAGGTCACGATCTCGCGGTCTGTGAGTTCGAGCCCCGCGTCGGGCTCTGGGCTGATGGCTCAGAGCCTGGAGCCTGCTTCCGATTCTGTGTCTCCCTCTCTCTCTGTCCCTCCCCCATTCATGCTCTGCCTCTCTCTGTCTCAAAAATAAATAAACGCTAAAAAAATAAAATGAAATAAAATGTGAGTACATGTAATAGTTATTAAAAATACTTGTGTATGTGAATATTGTATTTGTTGAGTATTTTACAATTTAATAGGACTACACAATAATAATTTTGGTTATATTTTAAACTTTATGTCTGCCTGGCTTGTCCCTTAGTAGTACACTTTTCAGTAATACATTTTTTAATAAATTTATTTCATAAAGCCTTTTTGGATGAATTTTTATGTTCTTGCTTTGCCACGTGGTAGTTCATCTCAGTAAAAGTGACTTCGCTTAAAACTGCATAGTATTTTATAGATTTAGAAAGTGCTCTATTAGACATGCTATGTAATTTTCAATAGATAAACATGAGGAAATATTTGAGTGGAGATGATGAAGTTCAGGTTATTTTCCATGTTTTATGCCCTGAGAACTCGTTCGCACAGTGGGGATTTCTCCGTGTTCGTAAAGATTAATTTCTTAGCACACAGGCTGTAGGGCAGTGTTTTCTTGAACAAATCTACTCCTTTTTAAAAGTGAGAGATTTGTCCCCAGGTATATTTTAGTTCAGCATGTGTGCATATGCCAATGAATGGCTGAAATCATCAATAACTACAAAGAAGGACCCTGGGGAAAATGTTAAACATATTCACTTGAACATATAAATAACAATAGCAAGCAAAGTACATTTGACCAATTCTTCACTCAAGAAGTGACTTGTATGTAGCTTATTAGGAAACAAATTATTGCCTTCTATGCTGGTTCATCATCCAGCTGGTCTCCCACTTTAGATTTTCTAAGCAGTATACAGCTCAAAAGAGCCTATATTTACTTGGGCCTATGGAAAATTATGTGAGTAATAAAAAGTAAAAGATCTTTAAACTATAATTATTTTTAAAAGTATTTTTCTTTTTATCTGATGAAAAGCTGTTTGTTAAAGAATATTTAGTAAGGAGGATCCTGGGAAGATGGCGGCGTAGGAGGACGCTGGGCCCACCGCGTGTCCTGCTGATCACTTAGATTCCACCTACACCTGCCTAAATAACCCAGAAAACCACCAGAAGACTAGCAGAACAGAGTCTCCGGAGCCAAGCGCAGATGAGAGGCCCACGGAAGAGGGTAGGAAGGGCGGAGAGGTGGTGCGCACTCCACGGATTGGCAGGAGGGAGCCGGGGCGGAGGGGCGCCCCGCTGGCCAAGCAGAGCCCCCGAGTCTGGCTTGCAAAGCAGAGGGGCCCGACGGAGTGTGTTCTGACAGCAAGCGGGACTTGACATCTGGAAGGTTATAAGCTAACAGCTCTGCTCAGAGAACTGTAGGGCTGGAGGACAACGGGAAGGAGAGTTGTTGAGCCCCGGACGACAGAGCTCACCTTGGCGGGGAACAAAGGCACTCACCAGCGCCATCTCCCTCGCCCACCCCTCAGCCAAAATCCCAAAGGGAACCAGTTCCTGCCAGGGAACTTGTCTGCACCCCGCAAACAACCAAAGCTGTGCTTCTGCGGATCCATCCCTCTGGAGGGTCTGACTCCCTCCCAGTGCCACAGGGCCCCTCCCGAAGCAGATCTCTGAAGGAAAAGCGAGCTGAGCCTGCCCCTCTGCCCCCGTGCACCTTGCCGATCCACCCCAGCTAATATGCCAGATCCCCAGCACCACAAGCCTGGCAGTGTGCAAGTAGCCCAGATGGGGCACGCCACCCCACAGTGAATCCCGCCCCTAGGAGAGGGGAAGAGAAGGCACACACCAGTCTGTGGCCCCAGTGGTAGGCTGGGGGCAGACATCAGGTCTGACTGTGGCCCCGCCCACCAATGCAAGTTATTCAAGACAGCACAGGGAAGTGCCCTGAAGTCCGGCACCACTCCAGGGACTATCCAAAATGATGAAATGGAAGAATTCCCCTCAGAAAAACGTCCAGGAAATAACAACAGCTAACGAACTGATCAAAAATGATTTAAACAATATAACAGAAAGTGAATTTAGAATAATAGTCATAAAATTAATCGCTGGGCTTCAAAACAGTCAAAGGACAGCAGAGAATCTCTTGCTACAGAGATCAAGGGACTAAGGAAACAGCCAGGAGGAGCTAAAAAATGCTATCAACGAGCTACAAAATAAAATGGAGACAACTACGGCTCAGATTGAAGAGGCAGAGGAGAGAATAGGTGAACTAGAAGATAAAATTATGGAAAAAGAAGAAGCTGAGAAAAAGAAAGATAAAAAAATCCAGGAGTATGAGGGGAAAATTAGAGAACTAAATGAGGCACTAAAGAGAAATAATCTACGCATAATTGGTATTCCAGAGGAGGAAGAGAGAGGGAAAGGTGCTGAAGGTGTACTTGAAGAAATAATACTATTTCTTCCTGGAACTGGGGAAGGAACTTCCTGGATCTGGGGAAGGAAAAAGGCACTGAAATCCAAGAGGCACAGAGAACTCCCTTCAGATGTAACTTGAATCAATCTTCTGCACGACATATCATAGTGAAACTGGCAAAATACAAGGATAAAGAGAAAATTCTGAAAGCAGCAAGGGATAAACATGCTCTCACATATAAAGGGAGACCTATAAGACTCGTGACTGATCTCTCTACTGAAACTTGGCAGGCCAGAAAGGAATGGCAGGAGATCTTCAATGTGATGAACAGAAAAAATATGCAGCCAAGAATCCTTTATCCAGCAAGTCTGTCATTTAGAATAGAAGGAGAGATAAAGGTCTTCCCAAACAAAAAAAAAACTGAAAGAATCCGTCACCACTAAACCAGCCCTACAGCAGATCCTAAGGGGGATCCTGTGAGACAAAGTACCAGAGACATCGCTACAAGCATGAAACCTACGGACATCACAATGACTCTAAACCCATATCTTTCTATAATAACACTGAATGTAAATGGACTAAATGCGCCAACCAAAAGACACAGGGTATCAGAATGGATAAAAAAAACAAGACCCATCTATTTGCTGTCTACAAGAGACTCATTTAAGACCTGAGGACACCTTCAGATTGAGAGTGAGGGGATGGAGAACTATTTATCATGCCACTGGAAGTCAAAAGAAAGCTGGAGTAGCCATACTTATATCAGACAAACTAGACTTTAAATTAAAGGCTGTAACAAGAGATGAAGAAGGGCATTATATAATAATCACAGGGTCTATCCATCAGGAAGAGCTAACAATTATAAATGTCTATGCACCGAATACGGGAGCCCCCAAATATATAAAACAATTACTCCCAAACATAAGCAACCTTATTGATAAGAATGTGGTAATTGCAGGGGACTTTAACACTCCACTTACAGAAATGGATAGATCATCTAGACACACGGTCAATAAAGAAACAAGGGCCCTGGATGATACATTGGATCAGATGGACTTGACAGATGTATTTAGAACTCTGCGTCCTAAAGCAACAGAATATACTTTCTTCTTGAGTGCACATGGAACATTATCCAAGATAGATCACATACTGGGTCACAAAACAGCCCTTCATAAGTATACAAGAATTGAAATCATACCATGCATACTTTCAGATGACAATGCTATGAAGCTTGAAATCAACCACAGGAAAAAGTCTGGAAAACCTCCAAAAGCATGGAGGTTAAAGAACACCCTACTAAAGAATGAATGGGTCAACCAGGCAATTAGAGAAGAAATTAAAAAATATATGGAAACAAACGAAAATGAAAATACAACAATCCAAATGCTTTGGGATGCAGCGAAGGCAGTCCTGAGAGGAAAATACATTGCAATCCAGGCCTATCTCAAGAAACAAGAAAAATCCCAAATACAAAATCTAACAGCACACCTAAAGGAAATAGAAGCAGAACAGCAAAGACAGCCTAAATTCAGCAGAAGAAGAGAAATAATAAAGATCAGAGCAGAAATAAACAATATAGAATCTAAAAAAACTGTAGAGCAGATCAACGAAACCAAGAGTTGGTTTTTTTGAAAAAATAAACAAAATTGATAAACTTCTAGCCAGGCTTCTCAAAAAGAAAAGGGAGATGACCCAAATAGATGAAATCATAAATGAAAATGGAATTATTACAACCAATCCCTCAGAGATACAAACAATTATCAGGGAATACTATGAAAAATTATATGCCAACAAACTGGACAACCTGGAAGAAATGGACAAATTCCTAAACACCCACACACTTCCAAAACTCAATCAGGAGGAAATAGAAAGCTTGAACAGACCCATAACCAGCGAAGAAATGGAATCAGTCATCAAAAATCTCCCAAGAAATAAGAGTCCAGGACCAGATGGCTTCCCAGGGGAGTTCTACCAGACATTTAAAGCAGAGATAATACCTATCCTTCTCAAGCTGTTCCAAAAAATTTAAAGGGAAGGAAAACTTCCAGACTCATTCTATGAAGCCAGTATTACTTTGATTCCTAAACCAGACAGAGACCCAGTAAAAAAAGAGAACTACAGGCCAATATCCCTGATGAATATGGATGCCAAAATTCTCAATAAGATACTAGCAAATCGAATTCAACAGCATATAAAAAGAATTATTCACCATGATCAAATGGGATTCATTCCTGGGATGCAGGGCTGGTTCAACATTCACAAATCAATCAATGTGATACATCACATTAATAAAAGAAAAGATAAGAACCATATGATCCTGTCAATCAATGCAGAAAAGGCCTTTGACAAAATTCAGCAACCTTTCTTAATAAAAACCCTCAAGAAAGTCGGGATAGAAGGAACATACTTAAAGATCATAAAAGCCATTTATGAAAAGCCCACAGCTAACATCATCCACAATGGGGAAAAACTGAGAGCTTTTTCCCTGAGATCAGGAACACGACAGGGATGCCCACTCTCACCGCTGTTGTTTAACATAGTGTTGGAAGTTCTAGCATCAGCAATCAGACAACAAAACGAAATCAAAGGCATCAAAATTGGCAAAGATGAAGTCAAGCTTGCACTTTTTGCAGATGACATGATACTATACATGGAAAATCTGATAGACTCCACCAAAAGTCTGCTAGAACTGATACATGAATTCAGCAAAGTTGCAGGATACAAAATCAATGTACAGAAATCAGTTGCATTCTTATACACTAACAATGAAGGAACAGAAAGACAAATAAAGAAACTGATCCCATTCACAACTGCACCGAGAAGCATAAAATACCTAGGAATAATTCTAACCAAAGATGTAAAAGATCTGTATGCTGAAAACTATAGAAAGCTTATGAAGGTAATTGAAGAAGATATAAAGAAATGGAAAGACATTCCCTGCTCATGGATTGGAAGAATAAATATTGTCAAAATGACAATACTACCCAAAGCTATCTACACATTCAATGCAATCCCAATCAAAATTGCACCAGCATTCTTCTTCAAACTAGAACAAGCTATCCTAAAATTCATAGGGAACCACAAAAGGCCCCAAATAGCCAAAGTAATTTTGAAGAAGAAGACCAAAGCACGAGCCATCACAATCCCAGACTTCAGCCTCTACTACAAAGCTGTAATCATCAAGACAGCATGGTATTGGTACAAAAACAGACACATAGACCAATGGAATAGAATAGAAACCCCAGAACTAGACCCACAAAAGTTTGGCCAACTCATCTTTGACAAAGCAGGAAAGAATATCCAATGGAAAAAAGACAGTCTCTTTAACAAATGGTGCTGGGATAACTGGACAGCAACATGCAGAAGATTGAAACTAGACCACTTTCTCACACCATTTACAAAAACAAACTCAAAATGGATAAAGGACCTGAATGTGAGACAGGAAACCATCAAAACCCTAGAGGAGAAAGCAGGCAGGGAAAGACCTCTCTGACCTCAGCCATAGCAATTTCTTACTTGACACATCCCCAAAGGCAAGGGAATTAAAAGCAAAAATGAACTACTGGGACCTTATGAAGATAAAAAACTTCTGCACAGCAAAGGAAACAACCAACAAAACTAAAAGGCAACCAACAGAATGGGAAAAGATATTTGCAAATGACATATCGGACAAAGGGCTAGTATCCAAAATCTATAAAGAGCTCACCAAACTCCACACCCAAAAAACAAATAACCCAGTGAAGAAATGGGCAGAAAACATGAATAGACACTTCTCTAAGGAAGACATCCAGATGGCCAACAGGCACATGAAAAGATGCTCAATGATGCTCCTCATCAGGGAAATACAAATCAAAACCACACTCATATCACCTCACGCCAGTCAGAGTGGCCAAAATGAACAAATCAGGAGACTATAGATGCTGGCGAGGATGTGAAGAAACGGGAATCCTCTTGCACTGTTGGTGGGAATGCAAATTGGTGCAGCCACTCTGGAAAACAGTGTGGAGGTTCCTCAGAAAATTAAAAATAGATCTACCCTATGACCCAGCAATAGCACTGCTAGGAATTTGCCCAAGGGATACAGGAGTACTGATGCATAGGGGCACTTGTACCCCAATGTTTATAGCAGCACTCTCGACAATAGCCAAATTATGGAAAGAGCCTAAATGTCCATCAACTGATGAATGGATAAAGAAATTGTGGTTTATATACACAATGGAGTACTACGTGGCAATGAGAAAGAATGAAATATGGCCCTTTGTAGCAACGTGGATGGAACTGGAGAGTGTGATGCTAAGTGAAATAAGCCATACAGAGAAAGACAGATACCATATGTTTTCACTCTTATGTGGATCCAGAGAAACTTAACAGAAATCCATGGGGGAGGAGAAGGAAAAAAAAAAACAGGTTAGAGTGGAAGAGAGCCAAAGCATAAGAGACTCTTAAAAACTGAGAACAAACTGATGGTTGACAGGGGGTGGGAGGGAGGGAAGGGTGGGTGATGGTTATTGAGGGTGGGTGATGGCACCTTTTTGGATGAGCACTGGGTGTTGTATGGAAACCAATTTGACAATAAACTTCATATATTGAAAAAAAAAGAATATTTAGTAAATGTTACTAGGCAAAGAAGAAAATTAAGTTAACTGTATTCCATGCTCCTAGCCAGAGATAACCACCAGAACAACTGATATGATTTTGTTGGGTGACGTCTGATCATTTCAACGTCTTTATTCTAACATTTTTCTTATGTGTATACATATGCCTATATACATCTTATGTGTATATATACATACATATGTATATATAAAATTTATGTATGTCTTATAAAGATACCATAAAGAATGAACACTATCATGATCTTATTGATGCCTATATTTATTTTTATTTATTTAATTTATTTATTATTATTTATTATTGTTTATTATTTATCCCACTTATTTATTTATTTTTATTTTATTTATTTCTGTTTTTTATTTTTAAGAAAATATTTAAAATATTTACTATACAATATAAGCTGAAGGTAATATTAGGTTTTACTTGGTCTAGATTTAATAAAACCGATAGTGAATTATGTGTTGTTCTATTAGTGAATGGCAAACACCATGGTTAGATTTTAAAGAAAGAAAGTGTTTTTTATATCCTGTGATTTTCAGTCATGTGTGTCAGTTTGAATGAAATAACATTTTCCCTCAAATCATGTAAACATTTTATCAACTTCTGAGTGTATATCACTTACCTTGATTAAATAATTATGTCCTCAATCTGTATAATAGCAGGAGTAAAATTTCACTCTACCTGCTTAATAGCAATGGCACTTAATATCCTCCATTTTTCAGTCACTAGTCAAAGAATCTAGCCTTTTGTACCAGGAAACAGTATAACTGGGTTATATCATTCACAAATATAATTCAAAACAGATTTCACAGAAAAGAGGGGAATCAATGGATTTTTCGCAAAATAATGGCTTAAGTGCCTGGTCTTTAAGTTACGAAAAAACCTTGTAGACCAAAATTTTAATTGTAGGCCCCATTGTCTTGTAATTTAAAATTACTTCACATTAAGCCAATTTAAATCCTCCTTAGCCCCTATTCTGCTCACAAACTCACATTCATGGTGGAGTTCTTTGTTCCTCCACCCATCACCCGCCTAGATGCTTAGGAACAAAAGACATACATGAGCACCATTGGGAATACAGTTATTCTAAAAAAATTATATGTTCTTTATCTGAAATAGAAATTTAACTGCATCTTGTATTTTCACTGTCAAATTGATACCTATAGATTGGGAGACTTTAAGAGACGATTTCTCAAAAATGTTACCATTTAAAGTGAAATCAAAAGTGTAAATTAGGAATTGAGGAAAAACAGGTAAAAAGGAGAACATGTCTGGGCACCTGGGTGGCTCAGTCCTTTAAGCGTTGGACTTCAGCTCAGGTCATGATCTCACGGCTCCTGCATTCAAGACCCCAGCTCAGAGCCTGGAGCCTGCTTTAGATTCTTTGTCTTCCTTTCTCTCTACCCCTCCCCCTCCCACCCCCTCCCCCACTTGTGCTCTGTCTCCCTCTCTCTCAAAAATAAACATTAAAATAATTTTTAAAAAAGGTAAACATGTCTACGTAGATAGACTCAAGTAGGAGAAAGCACTGCATGTTTCTGTGACTGAACTGTGGGTTTTGTTAGTGTTACAGAAGTTGTGAAGAAAGAGTGAAGTTGAAAAATTACGAGAGATGACTTCAGATCTCAACAGGAAAAGCCATTCTCAGGAAGGAAGAATGGATGGATAGGCAAACTTAGAGTAATACAGAAGAGATATAGAGGTAGAGAATCTATTTCCCATTGGTCATATGAAGACCATTGTTCATAAGCATGTGAGAGCTGTTCTGTGTTAGGCTTCCTAAAAATTTTGGGTGCAAGTTTTTAATCTCCTTAGATAATAAGTAAAGGATAGGTGAGAATTACATTGAAATATAGAATATAACTACCTTGAAAATCTTAATTCTGTTACTTGATTATTTGTATTAATGAAATTCTCCTTGAAGTGACTCATAGGTGCTCTCAGTGGGCAAATGTCCATGGGTCTCCCATTATTCCTGTGACTAGACCTCCAGCTGCAGTCCATGATACTTCCAAAAAGCATCATGCCCTTTTGTGTGACAAACTGAAATGTGTTTTCTTGTGAAACACGGAGTATCTGTACATTGTGCGGGAACCAGATTTGGGTAAGATTACTTGCAGGTTTTAAGTTTGTGGAAATATGTATTGTTTGGAAGAGAATACAAATATATTATTGGGTTGGGGTTAGAAAAAAAAGATCTAATCTTTCCACACCATAACGTGTGTGTGTGTGTGTGTGTGTGTGTGTGTGTGTGTGTGTGTCATATAAATGAGGGTATGGCAACATAATTGCTACTGTTTTTCATCAGAATGATTTTGGCAAACTTAGATTCTTTCATGGAAACTACATTGAATAGCAAGGTCAGTTTTCAAAAAGCCTTTCAACTTGAAAAAAAAAAACTATACAAACAGAAGGGCATTCTTTGTGGCACTATCAGATTTTCTTTTGTAAATTTTGATACATTACAACTTTCCTAATATGGATTTACACAGTTCCAGTGTGAATCAGATTTTGACTTACATAAAAAAAACAGAAATATAGACTGGCAATACAGTATATGCTTACTCAATTTGTACATTGGTTTATATCACATTTTTGGGAGTTTTTCCTGATCAGGGAAAGACAAAATCATTTTACAGTTTAGTTGTTTGCATCTTGTATTCTCGTAGGCATAGTAACAATGGACATGTTTGAATCGTTAAGTGTTGACTTCCTCCTTGTGTCAATATTTTATCCAAATAAACAGCTTCTCTGGCAAAGAAAAAATACATTGCACTTGTTAAAATAAGTCAGCGAAACTTATTGAGCTTTTGTATGTGTTAGAGCACTCTGTATACTCAAGAAAGGGCTATCTAACATGAGGAAAGCTAAGTAAATGAAGTGATCATCCTGATTTCTAGTGATGCAATTTTATAAAGGTGGAATTTCTATTCTTAGAGTTATTGATTAAATTAAGTGAGTGGCATGAGACTTTTTTAGGAATTACAGGGAAAAACACATGATTGACACTAAGTGGAAAGTATTTGAATTTTAGGAGTGAAAATTGTTCAGACCCTAAAATCTATGCCAACTTCCAAACTAATTGGCAGATAAAATTTGGGAATCAGGTGGGTAGAGGCTGACTATCAGATCCACTACTAATGAAACACTATAGACCATGCTTTAAATGTGAGGCCTATTAGGCTTCAGAATGACCTTCCCTGTTTCTCTTCCCAAGTTTTACTCATTCTCTGAGTCACAGGAAAGTCTGGACCCCTGAAGGGCCCCTCCATTACAGTGAAGGAAATTAATGGTTGAGCCCTGAGCAAAGTTCTCTGCAGAGGACCATCTGCAGTGGCTGTGCAATGCATATTCAGTCCCTTCTTCCAAATAAAAGGAGAAATTCTGTAGAAAGAAGTGAGTGGCAAGTGAGTGACTTGTGAGCAGAAGATGGAAAAGCTCTCCCAATATCTTTCCCTATGGAAGATTGGACCACAATGGCAGGCTCAGCTCCTCCAAGAGAAAGAAAAGAGTTTGCTGTGCATATCTGTAACTTTAGGGGCATCTAGAAGGCTCCTTCCTCCTCTAAAACATAGAGCATTTTACCAGAAGTTTCATTATTACCCCATTACAAATTTAACCTTTGCCTACATACTACTTTCTTCCCTGAAGAATACAGAAGAGTAGTTACCAATGATGTTTATTAATCAAGGGATACAAGTTTCATTTTGTACAGTGAAATTGTTGTTTCAAACTATTTTGCTAATTTGGAGAAGAATTCATTTTATTTAGAATGAAAACACTTGGTACTTGTATGGGCTTTAAATGTCAGACATGGTTCTTTCTCAATTCTTGCTTCCTTCGTTCATGGGCTATCTACTCTAATTCAAACCCAAAAGACTGAGTGGTGTAGAGGTCTCTTCAAAATCATGTTAAATATATTTGATTAGCACAATATCTATTTATACCCCTTGATTCTGCTTATTTCCCAAGCAGGATATCCTCTGCACAGCAGATAGTCTTAGATTTGAACTTTGGCAAGGACATGTTGCCCATGCAAACTTGGATGGACATGCAGGGAGCCTGAAGTTTTGTTGAGTTACAAAAATCCCAGGTGGTCTGGTCTATAAAACAAAAAGCAGAACAGTGAGCAATTTTGTAAATGTTATTGTGAAATGTTTGTTCTTCATTAAGATGGCTCCTATTTTTCTAAGAATGACTTGGGGTTTCTGTCCCTAAAGGCATAAAAAGTTATTCACAAATCTACAGAAAAATACAACTAAGATTTCCATGCACTTTTATACTGCACAAATTGCATTCCTCCAAGTGGCTTTTATCCAAAAGGCATGTATTCCATTCCTTAGTGATAAATTTCTACTCCACTGCCTTCAGCTAACATTAAGGATGCTCTTTCTAAATTGGACATAGGACTCAGCTATCAGAATCCCCAGATATATCAATCCCTTGAAAAATGGTGGGAACTTGGGGTGAGGTGGCAGAAACTGACTCTGTCTCTGACTTGCTGATTATTCTGGCTTCTAAATTCCCAAGAATGTCAAGCTTATTATACTCTGTTTACTTAACTTTTCTTTATAATCATCATCCACCAGAAATTTTCCATGTTTTTAGGGGTTTTTTTCATGCCTTTGCTTTTGAAGAGTTATTAGTATTGTTTCTAATAACCATACAAAGTGCATTTCACTTTGGATATTTGCAACCTTAATTGATAAGAGTCAATGAGCACATCAAGTGCAGGGTTTAAAAGCAGCCACACAATTTACCTACTATGTCTGTGGATTGTCTATGCTGAAGAATTTGTATGACTTTGATGAAAGCGAATGCTTCATGAGCTGAACAAAAGTATGTTTTTTCAAATAACATACCAATAAAAATTTTTTGTTCAGTGCTTCCATTTTGTTCAAACATGATTAAGCACAGACACAGACAAACTCAAGTAAACTATGGTACTAGCCTATTGTGATATCCCTCACCTCTTCTTTCTATAATTTCTCCCCCAAGTATAATTCAGATGGTCCTCTGTTTCCTAGAATAAAAATAAGAGTTTATTAATGATTGTTGAACTAAATTAAATAGAAAATGGACACATTTTTTCCTTTTTGCAAATATATGTTTATTTTTGTCCCTACCCATCATGAAATTTCATACTGGATTCTTCTCATGATTTTTTCTATCTTTTCCAAATCTTGATGGGTCACTCTGGTACATTGTCTCCACCACCCCATATCCACACTCATACACATTACACAAACCATTTTGAAAATCCTTTCTTGCTTCTCTTGAGACCATGGTCTTTAGTCTTCCCATACCCCTGCACCAATTGGGTTCTTAGCAAAACTACATGGCACGTTCCAATGGTATAGCTGAGAATAATTTAATAAAGCTTCCATTAAAAAAAAAAAAAGCAGGGGCACCTGGGTGGCTCATTCAGTTAAGCATATGATTTTGGCTCACGTCATCATCTCGCAGTCTGTGAGTTCAAGTCCTGCATCTGGCTCTGTGCTGACAGCTCAGAGCCTGGAGCCTGCTTTGGATTCTGTGTCTCCCTCTCTCTGCCCCTCCTCTGCTCATGCTCTGTCTCTCTCTCTGTGTCTCAAAAATGAATAAATGTGAAAACTTTTTTCAAAAAAAGGAAAAGCAAAACAGCAGGAAATGGTAAGCAACCTTACTCCCTATGCCATCCCACCATTGACTATCATCTCAAGAAAATTAGGTTAATAATAACCAACACACTGTGGCAAGCAAGAAAGGGTGCTACAGAAACAAATTCCTTGACCTCATTCTCCTTGTACCTAATCTCTATTGGCCAAAGCCAAACGGAGGACAGAGAACAAATACATAAACTGGTCCTCAGACTTCAGTACTGGAGCATAAGGAAGTACAGATTTGGGTGAGAAGTGAATATGGAAAAGCAATAAAAAATATTCAGTTCATATCTCCATTTCTCTCTTCTGTACCCAAGGGTTTATTTTCATATATGTTTTTCTAAAACTTTGGCATTCCCAGAGACTATTCCTGGACAATTTTCACCTTACTCTATTAGACATTTCATAGACATTATCATAGTTTGCAATGATCTTCAGATTCATATGCTACTTATAAAATATGTCATAATTATCCCAAAGCTGACTTTACAGATGCCTCATCATTTCTCTGAAAATACTATCCTTCTCCTATAAGGTATTATTCTGTTGCTGCCATAAGAGCAGATATATATATATATATATATATATATATATATATATATATAACTCTTCTCCATAATATTTGATATTCAGGCAGTCATCAAGTTCCTTCATCCAAGCAAACAATCAAACATGGCTTAGCACTTAAATATTTCTAAAATGTATTTTCTCTTTTCTAACTCTACTACCAAGGCACTGGTCCATATGCCCTAATTTTCAGAAGGTTTAGATGATCAACTGTATCATATGCATAGTGGTCAAAGATCATGAGGATTGTCAGAGTCACTGGATTTGGAACCATGGAGACTTCTATGGATATATGAGAGATTAGTTTGAGCAAAGGTAGGACCAATCTCTTGAAATTTATTAACAAATGGGTAATGAGGAATTGAAAAGAGCCAGTGTGGTTGTAAAATAATGGAGAGAGAAACTCAGCTTGATGTGACAAAATGTTGGAGGGAAGCTTTATTGTTTTATTTGTTTGCTTTGACTCTTTTTTGGATAAGGGAAACATAAGTTTTGGAAAGGTTTATGATAAGCAGCAACAGCGGGAGAACATTTTTGGGAAAAAGGCAACAAATGATAACAGTGAAGCAACATTCTGGCAAAGGATATTAAGAAGTGGAGCTGGGAATTAAAGTTAGTCTATATTTTTTATGATGAACATACAGGGCAAAAACAAAAATTTTAAGGTCAAAAAGAAGAAAACAAAATGCATTGATGATCATTTGTACATTTGCATATTATTCCATGATGTAGATGAAACATAATTTATTTATCATTTCCTTGATATTTTATATTTGGATACACACATATTTGTCGTTTTCTTTTTGGTTACTATGGAAAATGCATCAGTAAATATGCTTGTACATAGAGTCTCAAATAAAAGTGAGTTTACTTTTAAAGGATCAAGTAATAGAATATAATCGATAGGTATAAATTTATATGTACTTTTCTAATTGTCTAATTGATTTTTAAATTTTTGAAACAATTCACATGATTCATCATGTGTAACTGAAACTTTGTACTCTTTGACCAACATCTCCCCATTTCTCTCAACCACCAACATCTGGCATCATCACTCTATCTTCTGATTTGATGAATTCAGCTTTTTTGGGTTCCACATATAAGTAAGATCATGCAGTATTTATCTTATTTACCATAATGTCCTTTGGTTTCATCCATGTTGTCCTAAATGGTAGAATTTCCTTCTTTTTTAAGATTGAATAATATTGCATTGTATATATACCAAATCTGTACCCATTCATCGGTGCACACTTACTTTTCTCAGTGGGAGAAGTCACAGACTAAGGGGGTCTGTGTCTCAAAACTGAGTTGTGTAGCTTTGGGGGAGAAGAGAGAAAGATAAACTGATTGGGGGTGCTTGGGTGGCTTATTTGATTGGGAGTCCAACTCATGATTTCAGCTCAGGTCATGATCTCACCGTCATGAGATGAAGCTCTGTGTTCGGCTGAGCATGGAGCCTGCTTAAGATTCTCTCTCTTGGGGCGCCTGGGTGGCTCAGTCGGTTGGGCGTCCGACTTCGGCTCAGATCATGATCTCGCGGTCCGTGAGTTCAAGCCCCGCGTCGGGCTCTGTGCTGACAGCTCAGAGCCTGGAGCCTGTTTCAAATTCTGTGTCTCCCTCTCTCTCTCTGACCCTCCCCCGTTCATGCTCTGTCCCTCTCTGTCTCAAAAATAAATAAAAACGTTAAAAAATTTTTTTAAAAAAAGATTATCTCTCTTGTCCTCCCCTGCTTGCACACTCTCTCTATTTCAAAAAAGAAAACAAAAAAGAAAAAGTAAAACTGAGAGTCTTAACCTCAGAAAAGCATCTATCCTTGTTTTTTTGTTATTTTTCATCCCTCAACATTCTGCTAGGACCATTCCACTGGACTCCTGGGCTCTCATGGAAGTATTTTCATCCATGAGTGATTGTCAAAATCAGTGTCTCCGTGAGGGAATGAGACCTCCTTCTTGCTCATGTCACTCCCTACTAACATTCAGAATAGGCACTTTGAAACCTTACATCTGGGGGCACGTGGGTGGCTCAGTTGGTTAAGCGTCCAACTTCCACTCAGGTCATGAACTCACGGTTTGTGAGTTCAAGCCCCGCATCAGGCTCTGTGCTGACAGCTTGGAGCCTGCTTGGGATTCTAGGTCTCCCTCTGTCTCTCTGCCCCTCCCCTGCTCATGCTCTGTTTCTCTCTGTCTCTCAAAAATAAATAAATGTTAAAATTTTTTTTTAAACCTTACATCTGCCTGCCCAATATCACAGTACATCTCTCTATTGTTCAGAGCTTCTATCATGCTCTTCAGTAAAAGTTTTTAGCTTTTGTATTTAGAATGTGTACCTTTTTAAAAATTTGTTCTTAAATGTGCTATAGTTTTATCCTTAATGTAAAATGTGTATTTCTTCATTTTAATTTCTAAATCCTTGACATATAGAGAGAAATATTAATGCTTGTACTTTATCTATATTAAGCTATTTTTAGATTTTCTTATTAATGCAAATAATTAAAAATTATAATCACTGTAATATTTTAGGTGGAATATAAAATGTATACATTTCAAGGGGAATGAATGTGTATATCCAAAATAATGTATTTTACTTGATGCAATGTTGAATTTTTTTTTTTAATTTTTTTTTCAACGTTTATTTATTTTTGGGACAGAGAGAGACAGAGCATGAACGGGGGAGGGGCAGAGAGAGAGGGAGACACAGAACCGGAAACAGGCTCCAGGCTCTGAGCCATCAGCCCAGAGCCTGACGCGGGGCTTGAACTCACGGACTGCGAGATCGTGACCTGGCTGAAGTCGGACGCTTAACCGACTGCGCCACCCAGGCGCCCCAATGTTGAATTTTTTTAATGCTTATTTATTTTTGAGAGAGAAAGAGCAAGCAAGTGGGGGAAGGGCAGAGAGAGAGGGAGACACAGAATCTGAAGCAAGTTCCAGGCTTCAAGCTGTGAGCACAAAGTCCAACGCGGGGCTCAAACTCATGAACCACCAGATCATGACCAGAGCGAAAGTCGGATGCTTAAGCGACTAAACCACTCACGCTCCCTGCAAATTGGAATTTTTAGAGATGATTGCAGTTATTAGTTTTTTAAATTATTTTTTATTTATCTATTGATATTCCCCTCCTCCCCCCCCCACCCCAGCGGGATGGGGGGGGGGGAGGAGGGGAATATGGGTGGTGGGCATTGAGGAGGGTTCTTGTTAGGATGAGCACTGAGTATTGTATGTAAGTGATAAATCATGGGAATCTTCCCAAGACGAAAAGCATACTGTATACACTGTATGTTACCTAACTTGAGAATAAATTATATTTCAAAAAAAAGATTATAATAATAAACATAAAACTGTAGGATCCAAATGTAGCTGATGTATCTTATAGAGTATGCCACTTTTCAGAGAAATTTGAGTTGTATTTTGTTTTATGTCTTCAAAAGCCAAACTGCTTGGCAAATGCAACTGCTTATTTTCCAGGTAACAGAACAAAATTTCAAGAAATTTGAAATAGGTGTTCATGATCATTCAGTTAATAAATGTTAGAACTTGGGTGTCAGTTCATCTCCTAATATAAATCCAGTGAACTTCTTATGAAATCTGAGATTTCCAACTTCATCTTAGTGATTACATTTAGTGCCTCCAGATGACATATATTGCCTGAAAGCGGGGAATGTATTTTATACTTTCATTCATATTTAATTAATTCATAATTTATTTCAGAAGCAAAATGATTTTTAGAATTTGAAAATAAAATTGATGAGGAATTTTTAAAACTCTTCATCTTTCATTAACACACAGAAGATCTATAAGGTATTATCTATCGGTTTTCATTTTAATAATTTTTCTTTTTAAGTTAAGAACATACTTTAAAAGGGGGAGACAGTTGCTCTTGCTAGAAAAAGAATCATAGTGTGTCTTGGTTTAAATGATGCCATAGATCAGAAAATTGTTTTATTGTCACCTAATGAAAACAGCTATAAAAACCTTGAAAAAAATATTTTCCATTTTAAAGTAGCCCCAGGTATTTCCTAACTCGATGAAAACATCTTAAGGACAAACTTATCTTAAATGAGTGCTAAGGTCTGTTTGTTTTTATTCATTTTTCTATTTGAAAGCTTAGTATATCTATTCTTTTCTCTGGAGTTTTATTTGATGGAATGTAAAAATACCAATGGCCTATAATGAACACACTAATGAAAAGCACTAAATTTGAGCACCTGGGAACTTTCAAAAGAAAAGTGCAAAATCATGAAAAGTATGTGGATTTTGTAGTCAGACAAATTTAGGTTTTAAACATGAACCTACCAGTTACTATTAGACCATCTTAGATATATTATGTAACCTTTCTAAACTGCCATACCTCTGTTAAACTCAAATTAACTGCATGTAGCACATTGATTCACTGGCCAGTGACAATCTTTGAATACTTTTTTACCTGATAAAGAAAAAGCTGAAAGTGAAAATCAGTAAATGATCAACTAGGATTAAAAACAAACATTAAAGAGGCGGGGGCACCTGGGTGGCTCAGTCGGTTAAGTGTCCAACTTTGGCTCAGGTCATGATCCCACAGCTTGTGAGTTCCAGCCCCTCAGGCTCTGTGCTGACAGCTCAGAGCCTGGAGCCTGTTTCAGATTCTGTGTCTCCCTCTCTCTCTGTGCCTCCCCTGCTCGTGCTCTTTCTCTCTCTCTCTCAAAAATAAATGTTAAAAAAATTAAAAACAAATAAACATTAAGGGGTGCCTGGCTGGCTCAGTCAGTAGAGCGGAGTACTTTTGATCTCAGGGTTGTGAACTCAAACCCCACATTGGCTGCAGAGAGAGAGAGAAATAACAAGAGTGCTCATAAAGAAAAACTTAAAAACAAAATAAATATTAAAAAAAGAGCTGCAAATCCCTCTAACAAAAACCTTGATAAGTCAAGTAACATTCATCTATAACAGGGTTTCTCAAACTCAGCACTATTGACATTTTTGGCAGATGATTATTTAGTATCAGGGCTGCTGTGCAAATGGGGGATACATGGTAATATACATGACCTTTACCTTCCAGATAAGAACAGTACATCCCCCAAACCCTTATGACAACCAAAACTGTGTCCAGCCATTTCCAAATGTCTTCTGGAAGAAAACCACACCCTTCAAGAACCATTAATGTGGAAAATGGAGTTTTGCCACACTAAATGAGCACCTTGTAATGAGAAGCATGATATGACTGTATGAAATCAGACATTGCTTACATAATTTATGCTATTATTTTCAGATGATCGAAAGTGAAAGCCAGTATGTCTTATTTCCTGGCATTGCCTTAAAAAAACCTTATAGAAGTTCAAACGAATTATTGATTTTTAAATCTTGCTTTCCTGAGTTTACATGTTTGAGAGCTGTGGCTAGTTATGAAATGACACACTTTCTAAAAAATAATGTTCTGAAAATCTGAGGCAAGATAGGGTTTCAGAGTAAAAAGTAGTGATTACCAGTGCTAAGTTTTTTAACACTGGGACTTGAAAGACCTTCTTCTTTTTTAATTAAAAAGTGTTTTCTCTTATGTTTATTTATTCTTGAGAGAGAGAGACAGAGAGAGAGAGAGAAAGAGAGACAACGTGAATGGGAAAGGGACAGAGAGAGAGGGAGGTCCCCAATCCGATGCAGGCTCCAGGCTCCAAGCTCTGAGCTCCAAGCTGTCAGCACAGAACCAGACGTGAAGCTCCAACTCACAAACTGTGAAATCATGACCTGAGGTGAAGTTCATCGCTCAACCAACTGAGCAACCCAGGCTCCCTGACTTGAAATACGTTTTTAATAAAATAATAAATTATTTGCCATTTCACAAAACATAAATCAGAAAACCTGAATAAAAATGGTCCTATTTTAATAAAACTCTTTGATTGTATTCAGTGCATATATTTTGTATTGGAATATGCAATTTTCCTCTCCTTCATGTTTTCTGCCCAGAACCCTTTATTTTTTTTTTAATTTTTTTTTAACGGTTATTTATTTTTGAAACACAGCATGAACAGGGGAGGGGCAGAGAGAGAGGGAAACACAGAATCAGAAACAGGATCCAGGCTCTGAGCCGTCAGCCCAGAACCCGACGCGCGGTTCGAACTCGTGGACCGTGAGATCGTGACCTGAGCTCAAGTCGGTCGCTTAACCGACTGAGCCACCCAGGCACCCCTGCCCAGAATCATTTAAACAGCTATATTTCTGCCCTTTATCTGTTCTCTATTATTCTTTCCTGGGGGACAATATGTGACTTCCTTGATTGGTGGGAAGGAACTGAACCTGGGCAGATCAGCCCCTTCTCTTGCCATTTTTTTGGCCATAATCCTACCAGCAAGCATGGACTTTCTTCCCAGCACCATTAAATCTACAGAGTTGTGCAGTAAACCTGTGATTATCCAGCTGTGCTGAAGACTGGCTAGATATGTACCTAGTTAAGAGGTGACATGTTTGTAAGCAGAATGTTTATCCAGATAAAAAAGCTAAAATTTTTGTCTCCATTTCTTTGGCACCTATCAATTGATTTTGAACATGGGTTACAGAAAACAGAGCTGTTCTTACTGAATTTCAAGTGATTCTGGTAAAGCTTTTCATCCTAACAGGAGCTACCAGATGAGAAACACTCTATTGTATTTTTTTCTTAATTTGAAGGAAGAAAACAGGATTGCTTATTGGCAATAAGTGAAAATAACATGTTTATATCAGTACGTATTTGAAGGACTTAGAATTATATATTTCAAGTAAGAATATGGGGATGTATGTTAGCGAATTAAAATGAGCTATTGTTTTAAATCAAGACATTTGCATATTAATAATCACAAATCTTGTTTTTTTTTAATTGTTTTAATGTTTATTTAGTTTTGAGACAGAGAGACAGAGTGACAGTGGGGGAGGGGCAAAGAGAGAGAGGGAGACACAGAATCTGAAGCAGGCTCCAGGCTCTGAGCGTCAGCACAGAGCCCGATGTGGGGCCCGAAATCATAAACCATAAACCATAAACTGTAAGATCGTGACCTGAGCCAAACTAGGACGCTTAACTGACTGAGCCACCTAGACACCCCTCTTGTTGTTTTTTTTAATTATAAATATTCCATAGAAATAAATCACCATTAACTGAAAGAAGAAATGGAAAATACATATTTCTAATTTCATTGTCTTAATCTATTCAAATAATACAAGTTTGAAACTCTTAGTATTATAAAGTCATTTTATGCAGTTTGCATTTAACTTTATTGTCTTAGTGTTTCCTTTTTAATAATTAGTTGGGTCATTTTGGTAAATGGGATAATAATCACAGTAATAGTGATAATAATAATATCAACCATGTGGCCCTTACAATGTGCTCATCACAATTCCACTTACCAGGCCTCTATTTGCTCATTTACTATTTGCACCAGCCCTACAAAATAGGAACTATTATGATTCCATCATGAAAATAGAAACACAGAGCGAACTTTGATATTCTAAATCCAGATTTATAAGAACATGTGTCTTTAACACCAAATTTAAGTGTGCTGTCGAAACAAGATAGCTAGGTGCTTAATAGTCTAGTGGCAATAGACACAGTTGAAATATATACATTCCTTTATTATAATTAAAAACAGGTTTTACTGCAAAGAGCAGGGGACACTGCAGCCCTTTCAGTTGGGAGAGCAAGCTACTTGATTCACTGTATCTTACCAGGGACAGAGTCAGAGAGGCTCTGTACTCTTAATTAGTTCAGAGTTATTCCTCTCATTTATATATTAAATGAAAGAGTTGAACATGCTTGGGCCACTTTCAGACATGGGCCACCTTAAGCCTGGCTTAATTTACCCTTCCGACCCACATGACTAACTATACCTTACTCTAATTTAAAGAAAACCAGTAGCATGAAGATTTTAGCCTTGCAATTATGAAGACTTCAATTCTTTGCATATATTTACAAGCAGTAACTAATCAAAAGGAGCATTGGGTGCCTGGTGGCTCAGTCAGTTGAGCATCCAACTCTTGGCTTCAGCTCAGGTCATGATCCCAGGGTCATGGGATTGAGCCCCACATTGCCTCCATGCCCAGCATAGAACCTGCTTGAGATTTCTCTCTCTCTCCCTCTGGCCCTCCCCTGCTCACATGCACTTGTATTCACACACACTCTCTCTCTTGCGCTCTCTAAAAAGAAAAAAAAAAAAAATATATATATATATATATATATATATAAATTTTAAAAAATTAAAATTAAAATTAAAAAAATACAAATAGATTTAAAATGTGTTTACAAGGGTAAATGTGCATATTTGTTGAAACCAAGAAACTTTTGGAGTTAGAGTTGCAATTTTATGTAGAGCATACATGCTAGCTGTCTTTCATTACACTATTAAATATATGTGAATATTAGTCCATTACCAATATAATTTGACCTTTAGTCTTCCTCCTAAATAAAAAGTTATGAAAATGTCCATTTTCCTGCCAAGTAGCATATCATCAGGCTAAAAATAAAGAACAAGATTGAAACTATGATATAATATATGTATTGCTATATCTATCCATATGCATTATCAAAACAATTTAAATTTATTTCTATACCATACTAATGCTGAGATAAAGGCAAATAGTCTTTTAAATTATTTTTAGTGAAGATCAGTTTATCTAATTGTTGATTATTTTTTCTCAAATTTGGGTACTTGAAGAAAGAGGTAACATCCCAAATAGAAAACAAAGTATGTCTCAGTAATTATTTAGAGAAGAAAAAGATATTCATATTTAATGAAGAATAAATTTGTTTGACTGAGTCAAGTTAATAATTACTTTATCATGAACCATCAGAAGAATTGTGGGTATATTTGTCAGTAGCCAAGTTTTATCTTGTATCTATTTCTTCAAATCTTATTTAGGAAAGATTTGGGTTTAATAATAAAATTGAGAAACTCTTTGTAATTTATAAGATAAAAAATATGCAGCTGCTATATACTATACCATAAGCAGCTGTCATGCAGTATTAAAAATACTTTACACAGTGTGTGTGCATGTGTATGTTCATGTGTGTATTTAATGGAAGCAATCATGTAAGCGAGGTATTATTCTATTATTCCCTGAAAACCAGGCAAATTAAATAATTCCCTAAGGTGAAAATGATGGGAAAACAACTGATATCTAAAGTCCAACCTGGCAGGAGCACCTGGGTGGTTCAGTCGGTTAAGTGTCCAACTTCAGTCCAGGTCATGATTTCAGGGTCCATGAGTTTGAGCCCCATGTCAGGCTCTGTGCTGACAGCTCAGAGCCTGGAGTCTGCTTCAGATTGTCTGTCTCACTCTCTTGCTTTCCCTCCCCCATTCATTGTCTCTCTCTCTCTCTCTCTCTCTTTCTCAAAAATAAAAACATTAAAAAATCTTAACATCCAACCTGACAACTTGCATAAGAATGAAAGTGGACCATTTTCTTACACCATACACAAAAATAAATTCAAAATGGATTATGGATCTAAACGTGAGACCTGAAACCATAAAACTCTTAGAAGAGAACATAGGCAGTAACTTCTTGGACATCAGCCATAGCAACTTCTTTCTAGATATGTCTCCTGAGGCAAGGAAAACAAACAAAAATAAACTATTGGGACTACATCAAAAAAAAAAAAAGCTTTTGAAAAACAAAGGAAACAACCAACAAAACTAAAAGACAACCTACTGAATGGGAGAAGATATTTACAAATGACATATCTGATAAGGGATTAGTATCCAAAACATATAAAGAACTTATACAAATCAACACCAAAAAGCCAAATGACCCAGTTAAAAATAGGCAGAAGACAAGAACAGACATTTCTTCAAAGAAGACATATTGATGGCCAATAGACACATGAAAAGATGCTCATCACTTTTCATCAGGAAAATGCAAATCAAACCACAATGAGATACCACTTCACACATTTCAGAATGGCTAAAATCAACAACACAAGAAACAACAAGTGTTATTGAGGATGTGAAGAAATAGGAACCTTCTGGCATCATTGGTAAGAATGCAAACTGGTGCAGCAACTGTAGAAAGTTAAAAAATAGAGCTACCCTACATTCCAGCAATTGCACTACTTGGTATCTACCCAAAGAATACAAAAATACTAATTCAAAGGGGTAAATGTGCCTTGATATATATATAGCAGCATTAATGGAAACAACTGAAGGGTCCCTCAACTGATGAACAGATGAAGATGTGATATATATTTTATGCCACAAGTATAGATGATATAGATATATACAATGGAATATTACTCAGCCATAGAAAAGAATGAAATCTTGCCATTTGCAATGATGTGGTTGGAGCTAGAGACTATTATGCTAAGCAAAATAAGTCAAAGAAGGACAAATACTGTACCATATTATTTCACTCTTCTACGGAATTTAAGAAACAAAACAAATGACCAAAGAGGGAAAAAAGAGAGGAAGGCAAAACAAAAAAGAGACTCTTGACTGTAGAGAACAAACTGATGGTTACCAGAAGGGAGGTGGGGGGGATGGGTTAAATAGGTGATGGGTATTAAGCAGGGCTTTTGTGGTGTTGGGCACTGGGTGTTGTATAGAATTGTTGAATCACTATATTGTACACCTGAGACCAATATAACACCACATGTTAGCTAACTGGAATTTAAATTAAAACTAAAAAAATTAAAATAAAAAAATTCTATCCTATCAGAATCCACAGCATATCTGTATTTAAAGCTGCTCATTGAACTTCATAAGCATTTCACAACTAAATTATGTTATTATGAATCTGTGAACACAGCCAATTCAGAATGGCTTTCTCAACTGTGCTTAATTTTGAAAGAGCACTTCTTGGATGTATGTAGATGAGATTGAATCTTTTCCTTAATTCTGTTCTTTTTGGGTTTGCTACCAACCCTACCCCCCACCCCCCACCCCAGAATTTGAGTTTATTCATTCTAAGGCACTAACCAGAGCCATGTAAGAAATGAGGAGTGGATAACCATGTACAGAGTTCTGCTGACATTCCAAAAATTCAGGAGTAAAGATCTAGAAATTTGGGAGTTAAACCCTCAATTTGAATAAAACATTTTTTATGTGTTCTGTCTTGCTGAGTGATGTAGGAAGTAAGTACTAAGTCATTTTAAAAAATCTGAACCTCTTTTCAAGAGCTGGTTCTGCCCTGAGCTTTTATTTACAAGGAGACTCAAGAGGCCTTTCATGCTGAGCTAGAATGGACTGATTCCTGCAGACCTGCAAAGAGCCAGCATTCAGAAAAGAAAAATGATGTGACTCTGTGGAAAGGAAGTTTCACCATATTTCTATCTTGCAATAGAATCTCACTTCTGCCGTGTTCATTTTTATTATTTTTAATGTTTTATTTATTTTTGAGACACAGAGAGACAGAGCATGAGGTGATGAGGGGCAGAGAGAGAGGGAGACACAGAATCCAAAGCAGGCTCCAGGCTCTGAGCTGTCAGCCAAGAGCCCGATGTGGAGCTCCAACTCATGGACTGTGGGATCATGACCTGAGCTGAAGTTGGATGCCCAACTGACTGAGCACCCAGGGTCCCCCATTATTCATTTTTAATAGGTATGACACCCAGGCTTCAAAAACAGTTGTGCAAGAAATATCATCTGTCTTTATGTCTAAAATTTGGCAGCCCTGATCCTCTGGAATCACAGAAAATGTAGGGGTTTCCCTCCCCAACCTATGACTGTAAGCAGTTGTGTCATTTACAAAGCTCCAATGCATTCGAAGAGATGGCTGTCTCGTCATCTGTCATCCAATTGCATAGCGACAACTGACTTTCCTCCTTTGCAAGATATTTTTAAAGTTGCCACCTCTATGCTGCTTCTGGGCTATATTTAGCAATCTGAAAAACTCTAGATTCTAGCTATGATTCTGCTCCTAACTAGAGCACATACTACTCTTCCACAGAGCCCTTGCCATCTTTTTAAGAGCTTCAAGGAAGCAGCACTACTCCTATAAAACCATGACCTAGAGGCCCCTTCCTCTTTGCCCAGCCTGGGGTGACATCTATGTAACATATGTGAAAACCCTGTAATGAGAAATATAAAAGCAAATAAAAATTCATCCATGGATATCTAAGACATTATCCAGCTACAATTTTTTTATGCAGTAAATCTACCATAAAATTTTTATGTTTCAAGGTGGTTGGTTCTTTGCTAAGAAACTTTCCCTAAAGTAAGCAGTCACCTGGGCTCACACCTATTTTTGTTGTGGTGGTGGTGGTGGTGGTGGTGGGTTTTGCTTTTGTTTTTTGTGTTTTTTAGCATACCTGATTTGTGACAGAGACCAAAACTTGCTGCAGCCTGATTGATAAAGAATCATAAAAACTGGTGAAAGTGATTGGTGTTGATATAAACTGTTTGGGGAGTGTTACAGACTGAATGTTTGTGTCAGTCCCAATTTCATATGTTGAAATTGAATCTCTAACGTGATAGCATTTGGAAGTGGAGACTTTGGGAGATAATTAGTCAGGATGGTAGTGTCCTCATAAAGGGAATTAGTGCTCTTATCAAAATAAGCCAGAGGGCCATCTCTCCCTCTTTGTGTTTTCTGAGGACACAATGACAAGTTGACTGTTCATAACCTGGAAAAGGACTCATAGCAGAGCCCAACTATATTGGCACCCTGATCTCAGACTTGTAGCCTTCAGAACTGTGATAAATATATTTCTGTTTTTTATAGACCACCAAGTTTATGGTAACGTTAGAGCCTCCAAACTAAGACAGAGAGCATACATATTATTTAGATAAGATGGATAGGTAGAAAGGAAAAGTCTGCATAATTGGCACTTTCTTTAGGATACCACCTTATATAATGAGAACAATAATAATCACAGATTAAGTAATTCAAAAATTTCAGCACCTAAATCTTCAGATTTATGTTAATTATTTTTGAGTACTTCAAACCTCAGTGTGGAAAAAGTATTGAACTAAATATTGACTTTCAGGTATGTCTGGGATAACAACTTCTACTCTGCTGCCCAGAGGAATATAATCTTTCCAGACAAACAAATCATTGAAAAAAAACTGCTCATATGTATGTCTGTTCCCCATTTTTGTAAGCTATCTGTGTTATCTAGAATGAACTTAGCTCAGTCCTTTTTTAGGATTTGGGATTTTGGATAAATTTGCAGGGATTTTTCTGGAGGAAGCATCTACAACTAACCATATCCACAGACTGAAAAAAGGGTAGCCATCCCTACCTTGGCTATTTGAAATTTTGCCGTGTAAAATTATAAAGCACCATACAGGACAGGGCACAGTTTCAGATGTGGGATCACTAAAGGGAGTGGTAGGTTAAAGGGTATAAACAAGATTAAAAAGGGGTAAGAATGGGGTGCCTGGGTGGCTCAGCCGGTTAAGCTTCTGACTTCCACTCAGGTTATGATCTCGCGGTCTGTGAGTTCAAGCCCCGCGTCAGGCTCTGTGCTGACAGCTCAGAGCCTGGAGTCTGCTTCAGATTCTGTGTCTCCTTCTCTCTCTGCTCCTCCTCCACTCACACTCTGTCTCTCTATTTCAAAAATACATAAAAAGTTAAAAAAAAATTTTTAAAGGGGTAAGAAACTTTTTTTTTGCAATCTAGGTTGTCAGAAGCCATTTGAAATTTCAAAGAATTTGTTTTTATTTGAATTCTTATTTCATTTATTTTATTGTTTCCTAGAAATAACTTTGCTACTCTTTTGGATAAGATTTCTTTCTTAGAAAACTAAATTTGTTGAATAAATAAAGCTAGTCTTAACCATTCATTCTTGATAAATTCCCTGCATGGCCAAATTTTTTCCACCTTTCACTCTCATCTCCTCCATGTTATCCCTCATCAGTTCCACCTTTAACATTATGCTGGAAGGAGTGGGGAGAGCTCCTGTGACTTTAACTTTATGCACAATAGTACCATGCCTCCTGCATGTATCTGTTCCATTTCTTCTTGGTAGAAAGCCCTCTATCTCCTTATCCCAAACACTATTCACTCCCTTGAAGCCTATTCATCCTTCAACCCCCACAGAAGGAGTCATGTCTCTGATCAGGTGAGATGCTTTACTTCTCCAGTTGGATACTTCTCTGTGGCAGATACCTTTAGTTGTGTCCCAATATCTGATAGATATGAGGTACTTCATGATTAGGTATGAGGCATGGCTTAATCACCTACTAGAAGACTGAAGACTATTGTCTTTCATTCCTTTAAAAAATTATTAAAAATGTTTTTTCAGGTACTTTGGAATGTAGACCATGCGCTGACCAAGGCCGCAGTAATAGAAAAAATGGCAGGAAAGATTCAGAATATTGGTATGTATTATCTGCATTTGGCTACTATGAGAAAAGCTCACAAAAGCAGATCTAAAGCAGAGACAGAATGTAACATAAGATCTTTTTTTTAATGTTTGTTTATTTTTGAGAGAAAGAGAGAGAGAGATAGAGTGTGAGCAGGGGAGAGGCAGAGAGAGAGGAGACACAGAATCTGAAACAGGCTCCAGGCTCTGAGCTGTCAGCACAGAGCCCGACATGGGGCTTGAACTCATGAACCGTGAGATCATGACCTGAGCCGAAGTCGGATGCTTAACCAACTGAGCCACCCAGGTGCCCCCAACGTAAGATCTTTGATAAGGAAGGCATTCTAGTTGTCTGAACATCCTATATCTGAAGACTACAGAGCAAAACTAAAGAAGTTTTTGGCCTCAAAACTTAGTCCTTTTTTTAAGTTTATTTTTATTTATTTTGAGAAAGAGACAGCATGAGAAGGGAAGGGGCAGAGAGAGAGAGAGAGGGAAGAGAGAATTCCAAGCAAGTTCTGCACTGTCAGTTCAGAGCCTGACATGGGGCTCAAACCCACAAACTGGGAGATCATGACCTGAGTGGAAATCAAGAGTTGGATGCTTAACCAATAGAGCCACCCAAGAGCCCCAAGCTCTAAGTCTTAATAGGAGATAAAGACTTAAGTTTTGTGAAAGTCGGGAGTCTGGTAAAAGAGACTGGATTTATAATGTTGTCTTTTAATCCAGGCACATGGTTTCACATGGCTTCAACAAAGGACATAGGAGTTGAGGTAACCAATTACCCCATTTTGGCCAGGATAAAGAGGCTTACTGAGCCTCTAAAATGGAACTTTCCATTTTAAAACCAAGATATTCCTAGACAAATGAGGAAATGTAAAACATCTCATTCACACTTTATATTGATTATATGTTGATATAATATTTGTGATACATGGGGTTAAATATATTATACAAAGTATTTTACCTCATTATTTTTATTTGTTAATGTGGCTACTATACAACTTAAAATTATATGTGTAGCTCACATCATATTTCTATTGGTTAATACTATTATAGACTTTCTAAATATTTTTTTCAGAGCGCCATTTCCTATTATATTCTCTGGTTCCATTCCTTGGAAAGACAGACTTACGCACACTACAACAGAACGATGAAAGAACACTCATTGCACTTAAAATCTGAAAATCCTTTCTTAAACTTCAAAAAAATATAACTGGGGAAGAAACTCATTTCCATTTTTAAAGAATAACTACTTAAAATATTATGCCAGTCATATCACATTGCCTAAAATGTAAATAAAATGCATCCATAGATGTAAAGTTTAAGTACACAGATGTTCAACAGCATATGTGAGTTCTGAAACCTCCTGATGGGCTAAATAAATTACATAAATTAGTACTGTTAATTACTCTCCAAAGAGCAATGTCAAAATGATAGATGGATAATTCTGATTATTGAATGTTCTCTGTCAAGCACAGAAGAATGAGTTAGATCAATAAAACCAGAGTGATATTTTGGTGTACCCAATGTTTTTAATATTTTTCATTGGTCCTTTCCTTCTCTATTAGTTTTCTTATTATGATAATCATTAAAATAAATAGCTCACCATATCTTTTGGTTGTTATGCTAGATTTTGGAATAATCTTCATAAAAAAGAAATGAAAAAGTAATAACATCATTAATTAGTATCATATTTATTCTACTAACATTACCCACAGCCTTCTGTTTCTATCCATTCAAATTGCTGCCTTTTAAGTATAGGAAATCAGAAGCAAAATATTTGAACATAACAACATGTCATAACTCTTGCTTCTACCTATTTGTCTGTGTTTCCTATGTACTATGTTCATTTTTTTATGGAAGACAATTTGTGTTCACTATTGAACAAATAATGATACTGATTAATTTATAATAAGCAAATTAAGAAGCTATCAGGTCTCTATCTTGTTGGGAGAGGATGGGATACCCTAACTGACTGAAAAGCAAGTGGGAATTGACACCTCTTACTCATGGCTGTCATGTAAACCTGGGCTTTTTAATCTAAGAAAGTATAGTCCAGAAATTTAAAGCAACTCACAACATATTAAAGAGACAGTAATTCAGTCTAGAAGCTACAATGACAAATATGAATGGTCTATCTAGATGAAAAATCCATTCCAAATAATTTACCCATCATGGAATCAGCAAAAGATAAGATGATAACATTCTATGAACTGTTTTTGATCTTGGTATTTGACTTACAGAATTCTTTTTGTAAATTAAATCCCTAAGATTTTATTTAGGGGAGTGGGGTGGTAAGATGTATTGTACTAGATGGTTAAAGAAACTTGAATAGAATAGATAGGCTTTTACTAAAAATGTGAAAAAGAAAAACACCTGTTTTTCTTCTCCACTCTTACTCTACTCGCAGAATATTTTACTTCTGATACTTTGTGTAATTTCTGTTTTTCTTGTTTTGTTTTTTTCTCCCACCAAGCAATTATTTGACTCCAGTTGGGTATCCTACAATTCAATTCAGTTGACACTATCTGTGTGGAGGTACCAGTACATTCCATGAGTTAAGCCCCACAAGACCCCCCAGAGCGCGTGCACGCACACACACACACACACACACACACACACACACACACTTCAGTTGTCAATCTTCTAGTTGCAATTGCTCAAGTTGTTTGTTACCTGTACCTCTGACAATCAGATATAAATTAGAAGTCCCCAGGGCCTCTTCATTGGGTTTGATTAATTTTCTAGATTCTCAAAGAACTCAGGAAAACAGTTTACCTACAAGATGACTGGTTATTACAAAAGGATATACCCCAGGAAGAGCTGGACACAAGAGATGCATAGGGCAGGTCCACGAGGACAGGCTCAGAGGTTCTATGCCCTCTCCAGGCAAACCACCAGGCCAACACCTCAATGGATTGACTAACCTGAAAGCTCTTGAATCCTCAGGAATTTTTATAGTGGCTCCATTATATAGGCATGTTTAATTCAATCATTAACCATGACTGATTAAGTCAATCTCCAGTTCATCTCCCCTGCCTGCAGGTCAGAGGGTGAAAGTTCTAACCCTATAATCACAGGAGTGGGTCCCCTGGTGGCAAAAATCCCTTCATCCTCAGGAGCTTCACAAAAGTCATCTCATTAATAAACTGAGGAGTGGTTGAAAAAGGCATTATGAATGAACAAAAGACACCTTTAGCTTTCTAATTACTTAGGAAATTCCAAGGGTTTGGGAGCTCTGTGTCAGGAACTGAGACTAAGATCGAATAAATATTTCTTATTATAAATCACATTATTGCAGTATGTCAGAGATACAAAAATGAAGAAAGCAAGGGGAAAAAAGTCAGAGAGTATTAGGAGGACTGGCTGGAGAGAGAAACTATACTAGAGCTAACACGTTCATCCTCTCACATTAGTAAGTGCATAGAAGAAGAAAAAATAGGCAAGAATACTTCAAAAAGTAAGAGAATATTTTCTCTATCATTATGTTTATAAACATAATTCTTTTTAAAAAATATCCATTTGTTCATTTAGTTCGTATTTATGGGCCATCTATTATTAACTACCCATCCCCACTGATCTTAATGTTCTGGGAAATAAAAATTATTTTGAAATAGTTCTTGCCCTCTAGGAGCATATACTTTTATTAATTTACACTTAAAAAAATCAGCATATGTGCTCAGCTGTTAATTTTTCATTCCCCTTGAGTAATTACTCATTTCCACTGCCCTATTTAATTGGTTTAATGTCATGCACCATTTGTTTGCTTGCAGCCATTTAAAAAATACACAGAGTTGTTCCAAACTAGACCATGTCTCTTGGCGCTAATGTGACAGCTTTCATATACCACTGTCTTGATACTTGATTGTTGTCACCCAACATATTGGTTGTAAGTTAACATCAACTCTATTTAGGTTTATTTCCTGGAAATTGTGGAGTTTTCTTTAGCATGACAATGAACAAAACATTTGAAGGTAACTGCCCTTTCCTTCCTCCTCCATTCCTCCCTCCTTCCCTTGTACCCTACCTTCCTTCCTTCCTTCCTTTTTTTTTTAAATTTTAGAGGCCTATTCCATTTAATAAGTTCATAAAATTAATATAAATTTGTAATCATAAAAGGAATAAAAAATCATTTAAGTTAATAAACAGATGTAGTTCATTGATTGTTTATTTAGATAATGACAAATATGATTCTAATTTGGAATAGTTTTTTCACACAAAATGTTAGACTTAAAAGACCAGTATCATTAAAAAGACGGGTTACTGTTTAATAATCCTTTTGAAAATTGATGACCATGAATATTATGTTGAACCTCAAATCTACAATACTCTACTGAAACTCTGTTCTCTCTCTCTCTCTCTCTCTCTCTCTCTGTCACACCTATACACTCTAAAACACATAGGCACACACAGCCTCCAGGAAATTCTACTCCATTCTCTTTTGAGTACTGAGAAAGTAAATGATTTATGAACTCACTTTTTGAGGAATGTATTTTTTCTTTGGACTTCTACTATGATAGAAAATATTTCAAGATCATTTTTTTTAGAATTAAAGTCTAAGATTCCTGGCAAAACAGAAGAGATTTTAAAGTCATTTTTAGAAATATTAGGCTCAACTCTTTTTATATAAAATTACAATATGATGAATCTGTTTGACTATTTGAAAGCATATTTCCACTAAATATTATATACTTCTTTAGAAAAATGGAAACATTCATTTGTCTTATTTGATCTTTTGGAGAATATTCTCTATGGCCCAATTGATTTCTCAAGATCCTTTCTTTTTCAGAAGAATATGTCAGCTCTCAAGTGTCTAGTAGTTCTTTTATCTGATCTGGCCTCTTTAAAACCCACAAGCCTGTTTGGGTTATCAGATCTACTTTAAAATGCTGCCATTCATCTGTTCAATTTAATGCTTGCTCAGGAGGGAGCCGCTGTATTGACTAAGGGCTATGCCACAATGCAGCTTGGAAAATGAGAAAAGAAAGAAAAGCAGGCCCAAGCTAAGTATACCATTAACTCTGCCTAAGACGGCAATACATCAATAGAGCATTAGACATAATCATGTTTTATATAGTTAGTCAACCACAGAAAAGAATAATCAGAAATATTTATTCAGAAAGGAACAGGAACTCTGTTAAGTCTGTTAAGCATTTACTCTTCTTTTCTCCCTCAAAAATGATGTGTAGTAATTAGTTTTCATCTGTACAAGCATTTTCTCTCTTAAAAATTAAAACATGTCTTACTGTAAAGAATGGAAATCAAGAAAAAAGATGTAGCTTTTGCCTGTACAATGCTTAAAGGATGGTTATTAAACAGAAAATAAATAGACTAAGGGCATTCTTACCGGCAGATAATATTTTTCTGTTATATATTGATTGAAGAAGAATGAAAATGTGGTTGCTTTTCAATACTCTATTGAATGGGCCTACTTTGTACTCATTAATAACTAGTTAAGTCTCAGGACAGTAAAATTTGCTTTTAATTTACAGTCAGCTTAGTAAACTACTAAATGCCATTTCCATTTGTATTAGAAAGCCATTTAATTTCCTTAAAAGGAAAGTTACTTAAATTAATAAAAAGAAAAGGAATGGGAAAGAAAAGAAGGAGGAAGGAAGGAAAGAAGGAGAGACAGGAGGAAGGGAGGGAAGAAGGGAGGGAGTGGGGGAAGGGAGGAAAAAAAATGCAGGAAGGAAGCCTGACTATGGTTTATGCCTGGAAGCCATGCAGTTTAGAAGACAGATCATGGGATCTTTCTTTCAGCTCTGAATGATTTCTCTACTGCTCATTGGGAAAACAATTTGAGATAAGCCATTTTCTTTTGTACCACATTCTGTTATAGTGGGAATTTGCAGAAATAATACTTATGTCAACAGATCGTTGTGAAGAACAGAAGAAATAATATATATGTATAAATAGTTTATAAAGTATAAATTGCTGTGCAGCGATTCTCAACCATTGCTTCTAGAAAATACAGGTATCCTGTGAGCCATGGTGAGCTGCTACCTACCTAAAATAGCCTCAGGGTAATATTTCCTCAATTCTCAGCAATAATCAGTCAATATACCGTTCTCCATTTACAGGTTTTTAAGTCATTTTTTTCTTACACAGTTGGCAAACGCTACCTTTACACATTCCAAATAAATAACCAAAAATTAATAGATTGCTTTGAAATTGACAGACTTAGAACACACTGCAAACCCTCTGTCCTGTTTCAAATAAATAGAAATTACAGAAGCAATATAGGAAACAGTTTAACACATAACTGATTTCTTACTAATATGGATTGAGCTGTTACAGAAATCTTTCACCTGCTTCAGGTACATGTGTGCATACGAAGTTAAACTCATAAATAACAAAGAGAACACCGCCATGCAAGAAACAAAGAATGAATTGAAAATTAGAAAAATCAAGAAGGACTGAAGTCTAAGGACTCATAAGGGAGGTACAGACACATGTACAAGTTTATGGTTAAAAACTGGAGGATGCAGATTAAAGTCTGTAGGGAAGAGCTTATTCTCTAGTACTTAGACTAATAGAACAAAGCTACCCCAAATAGCAAGGAGTCATGAGGGACTAGGAAAAGCCTCTTCAAATAAGTTTAGGAAAACAGCAAGCATATTTGTTATAAATCCTCCAAAGTAGTGAAGTCAGGAAAAAAGATGCCTGCAAGAATTAGAAAGCACCTCTATGAGATGCCCATATTTGTGAGGCCTGAACTGATGATACCTTGGTAATACAGGAATTGTCATGCCTAGGGAATTTATTTGTGATTATGGTGCAACTTAGTGGGTCAGATTTACTTATTATTTTTTTGCCAAATATTTAGTTAATTATGTATCACAATTTCTTAAATAATTATCTCTTCCAAAGAAAATGCAAATACTCATATAACATATTAAATTTCCTTTTTTCTCATTTATACTGAAAACTTCCTGAATTCGTAATTCTCTTCCGCCTATTGCTTATTTAATTCTATTCTATCCTGATGTTCCATTACTCATGAATACTACAGTGCTGTATTATCCTCCATAACCATAATACAGCTGTCAAAACCAGGAAATTGATATAGATAAATTACCACCATCTGATTCTCAAATCCCATTCGAGTTTTGACAATTGTCCCAATAATCTCTTATAAGCAAAAGGATCTAGTTGTGAATCATGCCTTGAACAGTCTGGAAGAGTATCTGAGTCTTAATTTAACTTTTATGACCTTGATACTTTGAAGTTCACAGCTAGACATTTTGAAGAATATGTTTTAATTTGAGTTGTCCGATATTTCCACCTAAATTCAGGTTACGTATCTTCAGTTTACGTATCTTCAGCCGAAATATAGTGATGCTTAGGGCACCTGGGTGGCTCATTCAGTTAAGCATCCAGCTTCTTCTTTGGCTCAGGTCATGATCTCGCAGTTCATGAGTTCAAGCCCTGCGTCAGGCTCTGTGCTGATAGCTCAGAGCCTGGAGCCTGCTTCAGATTCTGTGTCCCTCTCTGTCTCTGCCCCTTCCCTGCTCACACTGTCTCTCTCTGTCTCTCAAAAATAAATAAACGTTAAAAAAATTAAAAAAAGAAACATAGCGATGCTGTATTTTTCTGTTTTCAATTATATCACATATCATTTTTTATTTTTTCCCCATTGCCAATAATGTTCAATGTGATACTTGATTAAGGTGACGACTGTTAGGGTGCTTCCTGGTTAGAATCTAATATCCCCGCCAGGCTGCATGCCTCATCTGTTTAGATTTTGAAAAGCCACTTGGGAACTTCCAGCCACATATACCCCTGTGCTCTCTGCTTAGTCTCAGACACCCTCTTCGCGGCCCCATCCCATAGTCCCATATCTCTTGTCCTCACCCTGCTTAGGCTCTCACTCTGCATACCGGGCTACCATCTGAATTTAATGTCTTCTTCACCCTGCAGGTTTCTGATAGTCCACAAAGAGCTTTCCCACACTCGAGATTCTTTTCATCTTGTTTTGGCAGTGACATCCCTTGACAGACGCCAGTCATCATCTGATGCCCTCTCCATCCCACTCAGGCTCTGAAAGCCCACGATTCCCTTCTCTCTATGCTCCTTCTCCAACATTCCATGTAGGATGCCTTTCCTTAAAGATACTTTTCATACTCTGCTACACCTAAATGCTGTAGAACTGAACTGATCAGGAAAATAAAAAGAAAAGAGAAAAGAGCTGGATTGTATTTTTATACAATATTAGAGTCCCCCTTGCTTTGACCTTTATATTCCACATATTTATATCTATTGGAATTACAGGTATATCTGGACTTATATCTATCATATTATTTTGTTTTCTTTTAATTTACTGTTATTTTCATTATTATTTTACTTCTTACTATCTTTTTCATGTTTACTAATCAATTTGTTTTATTTTTCCCAATGTTCTGTGAGTTTAAAAACATATATAATATTTTATTATTATAATTAAGAAAAATAGTTGAGATAAAATTCACAATGAAAAAAAAGATCTGAAGATTGTAATCTAATGAGTTTAATAAACAGATATAGCACTCCAGTCATCCACTGACTTCCCTTGTGTCCTCTTTCAGTCAATTCCACCATTCATGGGCAACCACTGTTCAGATTTGGAGCACCATACATAATTTTACCTTCCTTTGGACTTAATATAAATTAGAATCAACAAATTGGGCTGTTAGAACCTAACTTCTTTCTCTGGTAGTTTTGTAGATAAAAGCTGGCATTGGTAATACATCTGCAATTTGGCCAATCAGTGCTGGTCTTTGCTGGGGTAACTCAGTTGCAGTGACTGTTCCAAATGTGTCTCATCATCCTTCATCAACCTAGTCATGTTCTTCTTCTATAGAGGGCACAAGAAGGCAAAGAGGAAACATCAAATCCCTGTAAAATTGATGACTCGAAGCTGGCACATGGTCTTTTCTTCCATGTTTTACTAGCCAAAACAGGCCAAGGTTGAGAACCGGAAGGAATGAGCAACATATATCACATCTATACTGGGGAGAACTGCTATCATGTGGCAAAGAATATCAGCAGCCTATATGGGACAATAATGGAATGTACTGGAGTGTGCCCTCTTGGCCATGGTTTCTTCCTATGTTCAAAATATGATCACCTCATCCCAAGAACTCAAAAGTTTAGTTCAATCATTTCTAGATCCAGAAACATATGAAATGAAGACAAGTTATGTGGCCCTTTTTATTCCCCACATACACTGAAGCAACAGAGCCAGAAAGGCAACAAATAATCATATTTGAAAAGAGGAAGAATGGAAAACATACAGCAGTCACTGGTCCATAGTCCTATTAAAAGTTTCTGAGAAAATATTGCTAATTCATACCCCCTATTCAAAAGGTTTCCAGCTGGGGACGATTTGCTCTCAGGCAAATTTTGACGATGACTAGAGATATTCTTAATGGTCAACAATGAAGGGTGTGTGCCACAGATATACAGTATGTAGAGATGCTGATAAATATCTTGTAGTGAATAGGACAGTTGCCCTCAACAAAAAGTTATCAATCCAGAATAGCAATAGTGCTAAGAGTGAGAAACTCCCTGCCCTATTCTTTTTTTTCTTCCAAATTTTAAAATTCTAGTTAGTTAACATACAGTGCAATATTGCTTCCCAGAGTAGAATTCAGTGATTCACCAATTACATACACCAACCAATGTTCATCATATGCTCTCCTTAAAATACCCATCACCCATGTAGCCCATCTCCCTCCATTAATTCTATTTGTTTTCTATTGTTAAGAGTCTCTCATGGTTTCTTTCCCTCTCTCTTTCCCCTCCTTCCCATATGCTCATCTGTTTTGTTTCTTAAATTCCCAATATGAATGAAATCATATGTTTTTTTGTCTTTCTCTGACTGACTTATTTCGCTTAGCACAATACATTCTAGCTCCATCCACATCATTGCAAATACTCCCTGCCCTATGCTAAAGGTGGGAATGATTCTTTATTAAGCCTATGTTCTCTTTTCTGAGAGTGACCCCCTGTGCATTGAGCTTCTGGGCTCTGAGCTCCATCCCCTGGTATATATTTCCATTTTTTTCATTGTCTGGCCATTTCTGAAGAGGGCATGGGAAAATATACCCTTCTTTGATAAACAAGCAAATTTCTCAGGCTACTTCTTAATGTGAAAAGCAGGGGACCCAGAGGTCTTATTATATTTTGAATATTACAGCTAATATCAATTTTTTATATTAAGTTCAATCCCCTTCGTGTGCCAAAAGTCACATTCACAATGCTTTCGAAAGTTATAATATGCTATCCTAATTGGCAGTATATTGGCAATATAAATATATTTTAAATAAAGTGAAAAGGTTTTGAAGAGAATCTCTCTCTCTCTCACACACACACACACACACACACACACACACAGCACTCTTCTGAGAAAGTGTTAATGTGTTAAAGAGGCCAAAAAGAATCCATCAGATATTTAAAATTTAAATATCTTTAATTAAAAAATAAGTGTAGGGCACCTGGGTGGCTTAGTCAGATAGGCATACAATTCTTGATTTTGGCTCAGGTTCATGAGATTGAGCCCCACATCTGGCTCTGCCCTGATAGTACAGAGCCTGCTTGAGATTCTCTCTCTCCCTCTCTCTCTCTGTCCCTTCCCCACCCATGCTTTCTTTCTCTCTCAAAATAAATTAATAAACTTAAAAAAATAATAGAACAATAATAATTGTATAATATAGTCATCTTATCTGTTTGGGTTAAAAGAGACTACAAAACGCTCAATGTGCACGTTGTTAGCTTACAGTAGGAATGGAATCAATACTTACATAGGTGGACTTTACCTCATCTGACAGGGAAAGATGGTAGAGGCTATTGATTAGAAGAGCTTGGGGGAGTGACATTTACAGCACAATGGATTAAGTTTAATGAGCAGACTTACTACTTATCAATAGAAGGCTTAACCTTATCCCCACATTAGTTAGGCATTATTGTGCAAAATAATTTGAAGTAGATTAAATGATTTATTGACTACACATAAATGTCCTGAAGAAGATAAACAACAGTTTCCTCCTGATGCAAAACTGTTTTCAGAGTCCTTTCTCTGTGTTTTTACCTTTCACACAACATAAGAGGGGAAAAAATACAACACTATTGTTAAATTAAAATTGAGTTTTAATTTTAGGATAAAATACATCATAACTATATATTCATTCTCTAACATTTTAAAATTTGTTTCATAAGGAGTTCATAATATATTTTTTAAACTTGCCAGATAAATGTATTTCAGAAACACATTTAGAAAACTGAGATATAAAAAGAAAATAAGATACCTAGTATGGTAACTTTTCCTCTATTAGCATATTAATTGCAAATAATTCGTGTAGAATCTCTCCAGTCATATAAAGTCTCAAAATTAAAGAAAATTGGTAGAGTCTATATCTTTCCTCCAATCACTATTAAAGTCATTTAAAAATAGGATGGACATAGACAAAAGTGAGATGCAGTTGGAGCAAAGACATTTAGAATCTAGATGAAATTAATATGTTATAAATGCATATACCATTATGCATGCAAAGTATCCATAGTTCCAAGTACATTGTTCAAAGCCAATTCCTTGTTTTCCATCCTTTTAAGCATTCCTGACTCTTCCTAAGGTTTTAGAATAAGAGCATTATTGGCCTAGTTCTCAATTTTATAAATTAAGAGGAACTGAATTTATAGAAGAGAGGTCTGGGCTATGGAACTCAATTCCACAAATTTCTAACACTATGCCCTCAATATCTCATTTCCTTTTCTAACAAATTTTGTTTGCTTATTTTAGTTTTTATTGAATTAAAATTTACATACAGAAAAATGCACAGATCTCAATTGTAAAATATGATGACTCTTGGCACAAGTATACATTAGTGTAAACAATATCTAAATCAAAGTGTAAATTTCATCATCCCAGAAATTTCCCTTATGCCTCCTTCTAGTCTATACCCACCCCGGGTTTTAGAATGTTATCCAAATTAGATCATACAATCAGTATGCACTCTGGTTTTTTTTTCATTTATTTTATTCAACACAATGTGCCAATCCATACTGTTATATGCAGCAATAGTTTATTTTTTTTTATTGTTGAGTTGTTTTCAATTGTATACATATGCCATAATTCGTTTCACAATTCTCCTGATGGACATTTGAATTGTTTCCAGTCTTGTCTATAATGAATAAAAGCATCAATAGCATGCTTATACAATCATTTGTGGATATATGATTTAATTTTTTGGACTGAAATTACTAGGTCATAAGAGAGGTTTATGTTTCACTTTTTAAGAAACTGCAAAACACTTTTTTCAAAGAGGCTGTACTATTTAATACCACAAGCAATGCGCGAGTTTGCTCCATATCATTGCCAACAGTCTATATCGTTAGACTTAAATTTTAGCCTTTCTAGTAGGTGTGTGGTGGCATCTCCTTGTAGTTTTAATCTGCATTTCTATGATAACTAATGATGCTATGAATTCTTTCATCTGTTTTGGTTTTGTTGTTATTGTTTGCCATTTAATCATCTTCTTTGGAATGTGTTCAATTATTTCAACCAAACTTTATTGGATTCTTTATACTTTATTATTGAGTTATAAAATTCTTTATGGATTCTGGATATAAGTCCTTTACTCAGATATATATTTTGTGAATATTGTCTTCTAGTCTGTGGTTTGCCAATTCATTTTCTTAATGAATAGAAATTAGGGTAGGGCAAAATATAGATTAGCAATTGTCCGTTTATGATTATTGCTTTCTGTATACTCTCTAGGAAAATTTTATAGCATGTTGAAGATATCTTGCTAAATTTCTTAAGAAGCCTTATAGATTTAACTTTTTCATTTAATTCAAGGATTTCTCGTGATGTTGTTGATGTAAGGCAGTAATCTAAATCATTATTAGATAGCTAATAGATGATAGATACATAGGGATTCATATATATCTATTTATGGAATTATTACATATATATTCAACTATTGCAGTAGCATTTGTTAAAAAGATCTCCCACTCTGGGGCGCCTGGGTGGCGCAGTCGGTTAAGCGTCCGACTTCAGCCAGGTCACGATCTCGCGGTCCGTGAGTTCGAGCCCCGCGTCGGGCTCTGGGCTGACGGCTCGGAGCCTGGAGCCTGTTTCCGATTCTGTGTCTCCCTCTCTCTCTGCCCCTCCCCCGTTCATGCTCTGTCTCTCTCTGTCCCCCAAAAAATAAATAAACGTTGAAAAAAAAAATTAAAAAAAAAAAAAAAAAAAAAAAAAGATCTCCCACTCCTTATTACACTGAATTTGTTGGAAGGTAATTTGACTATGTAAGTTAGGATTTTTTTGGACCCTCTTGTGTGATTTTATTTTCCATTTATACACCATCCCTCTCTCTTATATCGATAGATGATAGATAGATAGATGATAGAATATATAAAAATATGATTATAACCATATGCTTTTATTTCCTCCAGAATATTTTATAATAATTTTATAATTTCCAACACAGAGATTTGTCAAATCTTTTTATTAAAGTATTTTAGATATAATGTTTTTTTGATTCTTTCCTAATTTTACTTTTCATTTATGCATTACCAATGTCTAGAAATATAGATGATTTTTAAAAATAATGTTTCTTTTGTTTCTCTGGATCTTGCAAAATACATACTAGTTCTAGTTTTATTTTGTTTTCTGTACATTAAAAAATTTTTTACATATATAATCATGTCTTCAATAAAGGCAGTTCTGCTTCTTTCTTTTTTATTGTCATGTATTTTATTGCTTCTTCTTTTCTTATTGCACCAAATAGGACTTGTACTATTTAATCGTGAATAGAAATGGAGCCTGGAAACATCTTTTTCTTGTTCCCAATCTTGAAGAATAGCATTTGGTGCTTCATCATTAAGTCTAATGTTATCTGTAAGTTTTTCATAAATGCTTTTATTTTCCTAGTTTCTAGAGCTTTCATCATGAATAACTGCTAAAGTTTGTCAAATGTTTTTTTTTTTGGTCTGTATCAATCTGATTACTTATTATCTTCCTTTATTCTCATAGTATCAACCTTTTACTCCTACAAGTACCCACACCACGTCATATATGTTATTATTTCTATATACTATTGGATTTCATTGATTTTTTTTGCTTTGTTTTGTTTTCCTTTTTGAATGTGTACATGGTTTGGGGATCAGAGATACAATGTCTCATAGAAATAGCTGGAAAGTCATACCTTCTGTTATAATTTCTGATAGAGTTTCATAGAATTGGTATTATTTTTTCTAATAAGTTTAATAAAACTCCTCAGTAAATTCATCTGGATATGTATATTTTGTTGTGAGAAAGTTTTTAATTTCAAAATCTTGTTTTTAACAGATATAAAGCTCTCCAGATTACATTTTCCTTCTTTTGTCAGTTTTAATTTCTTGCTATTAAGGAAATTCTCAATTTTATCTGTTATCAAATTTACAAGCATTAACTTGATCATAAATAATACTTTTATTATCCATTTAATTTTTTTTAGTATCCATCATGACATCAACCCCGTTACATCCTTGATTTGGATAATTTGAGTTTTCTTTTTTTTTCATCATTCTATACAGTAGTTTATTACATTTATCAATCATTTAAAAACAAAAAGCAGTGCTATTTTAATTTTTCTCTGTTGTTTGTTTCCTATTTTTCTTATTCTGTTCTCATATATATTACTTTTTCCTTTTTCCTACTTTGTCTTTCACTTCTTATATTTTTCTATCCTTTTTAAGTTTGAAATTTAAGTTAATTATATTAATTTTCCCCTTCTACAATCCAGCTTTCTTATCCAAATTTTTTCAAGATATATCTTTTAATATGGTCTGCTTTTCAGCTTATCTGGATATTTGTTTTGAAGTATGCTGTTTGTAGGTTTTTGGGTGCTAATACCTACCAATTCTGACAATGACTGCTTTTAATATGCATGCTTCATCCATACATATTTATAACGATATTTTAAAATATAGTAAAATGTATTTTACTAATATGTTTTTGTTTAAATTGACCATTCTGCTATTTGTCACATCTTCATTTTGTTACTTTATTCCTGTTCTTCTGCCATTTTAATTTCTACTTTGGTTTTGTGGTCACATTTCTTTTTAGCTTTAGAAGTTCCACTTGGGTTCGATCACCACATATCTTATGTATGTTATGTATCTTTAACTTATCAAAGTCTACCCAGACATAATATTGTGGCACTTCACTTACAAAGCAAAAAACAAAACCATAAACCTCAAAGCAGTAAAATTGTTTACAGTCCTCTTTTTCTTAACATTTTTTCATAAATGATGTTACTAAAATTGATATCACCACTTATTATTATTAATTAAACATTCATTCTTTTTTAAATTTTTTTTAACATTTATTTATTTTTGAGAGACAGAGCATGAGCAGGGGAGGGGCAGAGAGAGAGGGAGACACAGAATCTGAAGCAGTCTCTAGGCTCCAAGCTATCAGCACAGAGTCTGATATGGGGCTTGAACTCACAAACCGTGAGATCATGACCTGAGTGGAAGTCGGATCTTAACTTAACCAACTGAGCTACCCAAGGGCCCCTAAACAGTTATGCTTTAAAGAAATTGAGAAAACACACACACACACACACACACACACACACACACACTCACATATATGAGTAGACATGCACATGGACCCACACCTATTTTTATGGTTTCTAATGCTCTCCACTCTTTATGGTAGATCTCAGTTTTGATTTCATGCCATTTCTCTTGAGACTGAATAAATCACATATTTCAACACTCTTGGTGACAAGTTCCCTTGGCTTCATTTATCTGAAAATGACTTTAATTAACCTTTATTTCTGAAGGACATTTTGATAGATTTAGAATTATATATCCTCTCTTTTACTTCATTAATGATAGTATACCATGGTCTTCTGGTCTTTATTGTTTGTGATAAAATGTTACTCCTCACATTTTGCCTGAAATATAAATATTTTCTCTGGCTGCTTTGTGCTTTTTTTTTTCTCTCTCTCTCTTTGGCTTTCAGAATTTTGACTATGACATGACTTATTTTAGCTTTCTTTTGTTACTGATGCTTGGTTCATCTGAGCTGCTTGGATTTGTAAGTTGATCTTTCCAACAAATTTGTGAAAGTGTTGTCCATTTTTTAATTGATGAAATTTATTGTATGGATATGACATCTTAAAAATTTTTAAAGGAAAACTGATACTATCAAATCATTAATAGAATAAAAATATGTTAGTGGATATTCTTTTTGTTTTGTTTTGTTTTAGAGAGAAAGAGAGAGCACATGAATGTGCAAGCCGGGGATGGATGGGCAGAGAGAGAGGGAGAGATAGAATCCCACGCATGCCCTGTGTTGTCAGTGTGGAGCCCAACTCAGGGCTTTTCCCATGAACATGAGTCAAGACCTGAGCCAAAGTTAAGTTGACAGTTAAGCCAACTGAGCCACCTAGTCAACCCTTAGTGAATATTCTAAAAAGAGGTTTTAAAATAGTTTGTACAGTGACATTTCTTTTATGTTAAAATTATATATATATATATATATAGTATGTATATATATATATATATATATATATATATATACTATATGAAATAATATGAACATTTTATACCAAAATTTTAATAGTCAAAATATGGAACACTGACAACACCAAATATAGACAAAGATGTGGAGCAAGAGACCCATTCACTGCTGCCAGGAATGCAGAATGGACAGCCACATGCAAACTAGTAATCTTCCGTGGTATTTGCCCACAGGGATTGAAAACCTAGGTTTGAACACAGATGTTTATAGCAGTTTTATTCTTAATTACCAAAATTTGGAAGTAACCAAGATGTTCTTCAGTGTATGGATGGATAAATAAATTAAGGTCTAACCACAGTAGAATATTATATAGTGCTGAAAAGAAATGATCTATCAAGCCATAAAAAGACATGGAGGAAATTTAAAAGCATGTTAATGAAGGTAGACTAACTGAAAAGGCTATATACTGTGTGATTCCAACTATATGACTTTCTGGAGTAGGCACTACTTTAAGACAATAAAAACACCAGTGGTCACCAGGAGTTTGGTGAGAAGTGATGAATAGGCAGAGCATAGAGGATTTTTAGGGCAGTAAAATATTCTATATGATAATGTTATGTATATATTGTTACACTTTAATGCACTCCCATAAGATGCACACCACCAGCAGGGAACCCTAAGTTACACTATGGACTTTGATGATTATGATATATCAATATATGTTCATTCTTGGTATAAGATGTACCATTCTAATTAGTGAGGTTAATAAGGGGGTAACTATGTGAGTGTAGGGCAGAGATTATATGGGAAATCTCTATACTTTCCTCTCAATTTTGTTGTAAACCTACAAATGGTCTAAAAAAATTAAGGCTTTAAAAATATGAATATAGGAAGAGCTACCCTCAAATCTGCAATAGCATACCTGCTAAAACCCTAAAGCTAAAGCATAAGAATAACCCATAAACTAGTGTTTCTAGGTATAAACTGAAGAGTAACGAGTGAATATTTCCATTTGTACCTCATTATGTACAAAAATGTTCATAGCAGCATTATTTATAATATCTTTAAGGGAAAATAATGTAAACATCCATCAACAATATAGTGAATTAAAAATGTTTGGTATTTTCATGTGATGGGATATAACACAACTACATAGCATCACAAATAAACTACTTCTACATGCAATAACATTGATTATTCTCACCAGTTATATGATTCTATTTCTAATAAATTTAAAAACTGGCAACATCACATCAATGGTGTAAGTCAGAATAATGGTTGCTTCAGCTTGGAATAGTTGTTAAAGGCTCAGGGTTGGGGAGAATGATCAAATTTTGTGTGTGTGATGTTGGAAATGTGCAATATCTTGATCTGGGTGATACCTAATCACACATAAAGACATTCATACACAAATACATGCATGTACATATACATATACATTTGAACTATCAAGTTTCTGCATTTTGTTTTGAATTATTACAAAAGCTAATGAAATGTCAAGATTTCATATAATAGAGTTTTTTGTATAGTTGCTGGTAGGGACAATAGGTCCAAGTATGCTCAAGAACAATCTCACAAAATATGAGAAAGTAAAGGATATTCTAGCCCTAAGACTCAGCAATCACAGACAATCTTAGAGAAATGCCAATTTTAGTACGCTAGGAAACATACATTATAATGTCTAATCCAGCATTGTTTGTGATAGCCAATCACTGAAAATAACTTAAAATTCCATGCTGAAAAATGTCCACATAAATTATGGCATTTTCACGTGTACAATACAAAACAGGTGTACAAAAGAATGAACTGGGACTCTAAGTCTGAATATTATAATTACGGTTTTGAGGGAAATAAAATTGCCAAGGAATTCACACAGTATAATGACATTAGTACAACATGTAAAACATCAAACCATATTGTGTCAGTAACAAATATATTGAAAGTATCATGAAATGCATGAAATGAAATATGGAAATTCTTAAATTGGGAATAAGTAGTCAAGGAGCTTCAATCATATTGTTTTTATTTATTTAAATGGAGTGGATATATAACAAAAGATTTATTGTTCTTATATACGTATATCTTAATACATAAATATTTTTAAAGTGAATGATTTTAACAATACATGTGAAAGGTAAGCTACAAAGTAAATCCAATAAAGCATAAATTTTATAGAAAGACTATAATCAACAATCGTTATAAAGAAAATATGAAAACAACAATAAATGATTGCATGCATCTGATTGAACATTGCATGGGGAATCACTGTCATGTTCATTAGCATTTAGTTGACAGTGGATATGTTTCATAGCTCTGTAACTAACATGTAAATAAAAAACTACATTTATCTATCAAAATATAGTTTCATAATGGCACATTTACTTTTAGCAAATGCAGCCACCATGACACTAGAGAGTATGAGTGATGTTGATTTAATCATCCCATTACGTGTATATCATGTGTGAAGGAGAGCAGAATGCTCATTTTCTAGTTATTAATCCTGATCAACTAGGAAAAGTGGAGAATGAAAGTCTCACATTTTCTTTACTAGTTGAAATTGATGAACTATATGTGAAGAGAATCAGGAGCTTTCACTGGATTTCTATTCAATGAGTATGTTCAGCTTCAGAAGAAAAAGGAACAAAGTCAATTAAAGATAAACACTTGTTGGAAGAACCCAGACAATTCTTTTGAGAAACCAGGAAGCTGAACAAAAACATTGGCCTGTGTATACATAAACTGTAGGAAGAAAATGCTGTTATAAATGCGGGGTTGAATAACTTGGTGTATCAGTGGTACAACACACAGGTGTTTTTATCTGTTCCTTATTGTTTGATAATCTAGATTGCCTGCTTACTACACTGTTTCCCAGTTACCAGCTGGATCACTATGGGCTCTTTGTTTCTCCTTTCTAGATTTCAAAGTTTCAGGCTGCTTTAATTTTCACAGTACTTACTTCCATGTGCTCTGCTTTGAAGTGTCCCAGCAAAAAGTCGCTGTGAAGTAGGGCATATTCATTCCCATAGTTCCCTTTCCTTGGGAACATTAAAGGAAGTGCCTAAGTTCTTCATTATTTAATAAGAAAAGCTGCTAATCATAATATTAAGATCACCAATAAAAATGAAAGCTCATGTCTTAGTTTGGAGCGCTATAAAAAAACAAAAACATAGATTGAGTGGCTTAAACAACAGACATTTGTTTATCATGGTTATGGAGGATGGAAAGTCCAACGTAAAGGGGCCAGAAGTTTGGGGTCCTGGTAAGAGCCCTCTTCCTGCCTGGCAGACAGCAGGCTTCTAGCTGTGTTTTTATGTGGTGGAGAGAGAGAGCGCTGGTCTCTCTTCCTCTTCTTACAACACTAATCCCATCTTGAGGGCCCTAACTTTATGACTTCATTTAAAACTAATTACCTCCCAGGGCACCTGGGTGGCTCAGTTGGTTGAGCAGTTGACTTCAGCTCAGATCACGATCTTGCAGTTTGTGAGTTGGACCCCTGGGTTGGGCTCTGTGCTGACAGCTCAGAGCCTGGAGTTTGCTTCAGATTCTGTGTCTCCCTCTCAATCTGCCCCTCCCAGTGCATGTTCTTTCTCTCTCTCTCTCTCTCTCCCTCAAAAATAAACATTAAAATAATGATAATAATAAAATAAACCCAATTACCTCCTAAAGGTCTCACTTCCACACACCTTCACATTGGAGGTTGGAACTTCAACACATGAATTTGTGGAAGACATAAATACAGAGAGACAGAAGATATAAGATGGAATGGAAGAGAATGACTTATTTCAAGGAATTGGCTCATGTGATTGTGATTGTTGGAGCTGGCAGTTCTGAAATCCATGGGGAAGGTTAGCAAGGTGGAACTCAGGCAGGGTTTCTGTGTTACAGTTTTGAGGCAGAATTCCTTCTTCAGGAAACTCCAATCCTTGCTCTTAATTAAGGTCTTCGACAGATTGAATGTGGCCCACCAACATTATAGAGGGTAACCTGCTTAACTTAAAGTTTATTGATTATCAGTGTTAATATCATTATATATACAGTAACATTCAGACTGGTATTGGGCACCATAACTAGTCATGTTGACACATAAAATTAATGGCCATAATATAATAAAGCATTCAATATGGATCTGTTTCCTATCTTCTTTTACTGCATTTCTAATATTTAGGGAAGTTTCTAATTTTTCTCTGGAAGTTCTTTTAGTGATTCTAGATTAATGAAATATGCTCTTTCTTTTTTGACTCCCTATGTTATTTTATTTAAATTTTTTTTAATGTTTGTTTTTGAGAGAGAGAGAGAGAGCATGCACACACAAGGTGGGGAGGGGCAGAGAGAGAGGGAGACACAGAATCTGAAGCAGGCTCCAGGCTCTGAGCTGTCAGCACAGAGCCCAAGTTGGGGCTTGAACCAATGAATTGCGAGATCATGACCTGAGCCAAAGTAAGATGTTTAACCAAATGAGCCATCCAGGCTCATGGCCATCCAGCCATCCCTTGACTCCCTAATTTGAATTCCATTAAAATGAAGTTGTTTGGTTTTCTTTCCCCTACTCTACAATTATACCATCACCCATATTTAATAAATATTAATCACTTTAATTTCTCTTTGTTTTGGCATCTATGTTTCATTTTTCACTATTGATTTGCTACCCTTAAATAATACTCTTTGACACCTAGGAATTACAATGAGGCAATCTGCTATTTTACTTTCTAGTTATGCAACAAACCCATATGTTCCCATTTTGTGTTAGATGGATGATTTCCACATTGTCAGAGCATATACAACTCACAGCCCAAACTGTCAACTCTATTCTTCCTTTTATTTATTTGTTTGATCCACAACTACCCTATCTGGAGGTCATCCTTTCTTAATGTTCTCAAGAAGACTCTTGCAAAGAATATTTACTAAATTTTCTTGTGTGTTCAGAATGTGTTTTTATTTTTAAGCTTCAAGGTCAACCTGCCTTGCCTCACACTTTCTCTCCTATATTATCCTACTGATTTTTTTATACTCTCTCTTCTGAGTAGAATGTGGTTGTGGCTATGACAACTTTGCATTATAAAATGGTGACCATATAGAAGTTACCATACAAACTGGAACAATTCTAAGAGTGAAATGGGAAAATATAATAGTAGAGTAATTATACCAGGATCATTGACATAAAATCTGACTGTCCCACATGAATCAGAATTGGTGGGGTTTTTGTCCAGAGACAAGTGTGATTTATGACTATGTGGTTTCAGGAAAAACTCACAGATACATGGGGAAATGAGACAGGAAATGAGAGGTGCCCAAAAAAGAAACATTTGAAAAAGCCCACAAAGAATGGCTTTAGCTCAGTCCTTCAAAGATGATCTGTAGAAAGCATGTTTTCCTTATTAGGAGGCAAGGAGCTTGGAGTATTTGTACCTCCATGCACATTGTCATGGTTTAAGAGCTATTCACAGGATGAAACTCTGAGTCAATTGTTATTCTCTGCTTGTGCAGACATTTTGGGTTCTGGCCACCTGTGCATAGTTACCTGATAGATTTCTGGGAATGGCAACATATATGGAAGCTTCATGCAAACATCTGGTAAAGGGATCGGATAGAATATAAGTGGATCATTAACAATATGCTAAGTTTCCCATTTAAGGCGGACTCACCATACATTTCTCTCTTCTTCAAATTGTGGCTAGTTACAATTTCCAAGAGGAAAATATCTACAAAAAAGAATCAGTGGCAAAAAATACAAGCCCCACTGCTGTAATTGTTCTCTAGGCCATAGTTGATCATTTCAGCATCTTTATCTCCCATTTATTCTTTGTGTCTCTGGGTGTGCATGTGTACGTATGCTGTCAGGTAAAGACTCTTCTTCCTCCATCTCCCAATATGTTTATATTTGTTCCAGGAAAAATTGTTGAAAACATTATTATTTACTTATTGAATTGCCATGAGATCACTGTCAAAAAACCAATTAGGCATGTAAGTCTGGACATCTGAGTTTTGCTTTATTTTTTGCATTGTCTTTATGTCCAGTTGTCCACATATGTGTATGCCCATCTATGCCAAACTGCCTTAATGACATGCCTAAAAAGGGCTGTATACGAACCTTGAAATAAAAAGATGTTACCCCTCTGGCTTTATTCTCCTTTCTGATCATTTTGGATGTAAGAGGTTCTTTGAATTTCTATATAAAATTCATAGTTAGCTGAATAATTTCTACAGGGAAACCTGTTAGATTTTTTATTGTGTTTGTATTGAATCTATAGATCAATTTGGAGAGAGTTAACATCATAATAACATGTCTCCCCATCTATGACCATGGTATATGTCTTAATTCATTTAGACCCTTCAGCAAAGTTGTGAAAGTTTCACTGAACAGGTATAGCATATATTATGCTCAATTTATTCTTAAGTATTTATGTTTTTTATGTTATTTTTAATGGCGTGGGTCGTAACCTGAATAAAATTTTTTTCTTTGCATATTGTTCTGGCTAGGACTTCCACAGTATATTGAATTGCAGTTGTAGGAATAGATGTCTCTGCTTTGTTCTAGAACTTATGGGGAAATAATTCTGTCTTTGACTAGGGCCAAATTAATGCCCTTGTGACCCAGTCACAGGATCCCATGCTCAGAAGGCCCCTACTTCTGGATTAATGCTCTTCTGTTACTGCTTTAAAATTCTTAATAATTTGATCTTTGTATCTGTGATTTATAAGGGAAGTTCTATTGGCTCACTGGAGCGTGGCAGTGAGCAGAGGAGATGTGTATGATGTGCATGTCCGCTGTTCCTTCCTGTTTCATTTTTAGACAGTGTTTGCAATGTTCCATGAGCACAGAATTCCAGTAGATCCACAATGCATGACAATTCAGCAAAACTCAAAGCAAGTACAAGTTACACAAATTAGATCTATGAATGAGTGAGCAGGGGTTGATCGTTCTTAGAGGCCATACTTTCCATTCAAACCAGAACTTGCTTTGAAGGCAAAAAGAAAGCAATGTCTTTCAAAGAAAGGCAAACCACCAAGGCACACTTTATCATTTTCCCTCTGTTACTTTCCTGTATTGAAGTTCTAACACATAGTAACTGCTAATGTGACCTTATTTGGACATAGATACTTTACAGAGGTAATAAAGTTATAATGAAGTCATTGGGGTAGGCCTTAATCAAATAAGACTGCTGTCCTTAGAAATAGGGGATATTTGAAGGCAGACACACACAGGTATAATGTCATGTGAAGAGACACAGGATGAAATTAGCCCAGGAGAGAGGCCTGGGGCAGATACTTTGTCACAGTCCTCAGAAGGAACCAACCAATGTGATGATACCTTACTACTTGGCCTCTAGCCTCCAGAACTATAAGACAAATTTCTATTGCTTAAGCCTCCTGTGTAGTTTGTTATGACATTCCTAGTGAAGTAATATGTTCCTCTATATGTTGTATTGGAGAAATGGGAAAATTCAAAGTTTAACTGCCATCCTTTTCCTCCAGAACATCTTATTATAAAATATATTAATTTGACAACATAAAGTGTCATAAAGCATGTAGAACAACACACACACATACACACACACACACACACACACACACACACACATAGGTACATGCATATTTTTTGTATTATCTTATAAATTTGGTAAATATCCCACCTTAGTACTGAACTCCCCACTTAGCATTGAACTCCCACTTAGTATTGAACTTGGTATTGGGCACCTCTCATTTCCTGCCTACTTATTGTATGTGCCCATGCAGCTGAATGTTACTGGAAAAAAACACACACTGTGCTGAAAGCTCTCAATTTAAATGTGTGACTGCTAACTTCAGAGCAGTTGGGCATTAATGTTACTCGGAAATCAAACTACACTTCTCAGTTCATTTTTCATCCCATTCTACTAGAAAGCTCTTTCATACTTCCTCCTTTTCCCTAAAATTTCCAGAGCCACCTCAAGCATCTTCATTCTCAGCTAATGATCTTGCTTCCAATTTACACTGGGAAAATTTAATTAATCACAAGAGAATTTCTGCAGGATCTCACCACTATGTTAGTCTAACTACCAGCAATTACGTTTAAATTCTCTCGCTCTCTGGTTCATATGGATAAACCATGAAACTCCTAGCTAAAGTCTTCACTTCCCATTCTTCACTACATCCCCTCTCCTTTACCTATGCAAAATCTTAGCTCCAATATTTTAGTTCTTTCTCTGAAATTTTCCCACTCAAGTGGATCTTTACCATCCATTTATAAATACATCATTGGATCTATATCCTTAAAAAAATTCTATCAATTCCAGTTCTACCTACCTTCATCTACTGCCCCATTTTTTTAAACTTTCCTTTACAAGAACGTACTTTGGAAGAGTTATTTATACCAAAGTTTCTTAATCTCCCTTTATCTCCTAAGCCTCCATCATCAATCGTTCATGCCCACCCTTCTGTACCCCTTTGGTCTGGCTACTGATTTATTTCCTGCTGTTGAAGCTAATGATTAATGTGCAATCCTTAACCTGAACTATCAAAAAGCATATAGCACATTCATTGTGCTTTTGTAACACGATAGCATAAAACACATACCAACACATTATTGCTATTTATATATCAAAAGCATACAATGCAACCCCTGTTTCTTAGTAGAGTGACTTCGTTTGGCTTCCAGTCACCTATTTCTGTCTGATGTCACTTCTATTTCTTTGGCATCTCGTCAGTCTTCTATGCTGGTGGATCCTCACTCCCTGACCTTTTAGTGTGGGATACCACAGAACTCAATCTTTTATATTCTTCTTTTCTCTAGCTATACAACTTCTATTTGATCTCACATAATTATATGGCTTTACTCATGATCTATATGCCAAATATCTGACAGATTGATAATATCAAGGTGCAAACCTCTCTGCTGAACTGCAGTCACATGAATCTACCTAACTGCTGGGCTTATCACAAGTGTGATGTCTATTAATCATTAACATTGCAATGAATTTAAAAAGCATAGAATAGTAGTGTCACATTTAGCTCTGTGTCTAAATACCACACTCTACTACTTCATGTAATACTCTTTGTATAAGGATTAACCAAAATCATAACCAGTTTAACCATTATTTTACATATAGTTCAAGGCAATTTTATATATTTTGCTGAATCTGTGGCAGGGGTATGAAAATATATATTTTCTTATTATATATTTCCTGTGTGTTGTATATATGTTCATATGTATGATATAGTCATTAATATAAGTATATATATATATACACATACATATACTTACATAATATATATTCATTATATATATATACATGCATATACTTACATATTATATATTCATATATAAGAATATGCATATATATGTATGTTCATGTTATTTCATATTGTAGTCATTTCTAATAGTTGAATGTTGCATTTTATTGAGTGCTAGTACAGAAAGAGAAATGTTTATATTATTTTTCCTTGTCATATAAGGTAAGGAGGATTAGGGCAGGAAAAGTTACAAATGACCTCAATGCTGAGACAGCATGCAAACAATTGGATTATGAAATTAACATGTGATACTATAATCAAAATTAAAATATAATACTATTGAACATTAAAACTAAAATTTGTGTCTCACCTTCAAATAATCATCTGTATTTGTGTAATTATATCATCCAGAGTTTGAAATTTGGACTATTGAAATGTCTATATCTCATAGAAACAATAAAGCAATTTCAATTTTCATAAATTAAAGTGCTTCATTCTTGAAATGGGCCTTAAAATCTCCCTATAAAGCTTATGAATGAAGCTTCATTGATGAAAAACAATGATTTCTTCTATGAGAAAATTTCAGTGACTACTATAACCCACAGTCTTCTGTCATTTCAAAGAATCTAAAGTATCTTAGTTGTGAAAAGATGTGGCCAACTTATAGTTGTTATATATAGTGAGAAATAGTAGTCTTCTGTTAAAATTAACAGCATTATTCTGAAAAATTGGAAACTGACTCCTACCTATAACGTGCAGTGAAAACCTGTCTATATTAGTTTTTAGTTTCCTAGCAACGTACCTAAAATTTAACAGTGAATTAATGTATAAAATACATTTTTACTCTGCCTGGCACAGAAATAATTTTTTCTAGAGTATACATGGAATTGTGAGAAGATGTGGCTTTCCAGTGTTACATTTTTGTAATATGACAGGTCATGTCACAGGACTCAGAACCAAATTAGAAAAAATGGTTTCTATCTTAAGAGAAAAATTGCATTAAAATTGTGATTTTCTTCTTTAGTAAATCCATTGGGTATTGCATATATACTTCACTAATTAGTTTTAAGCTGTGTATTCGAATGAATAGCTCCGTTACTCCTATATGTTAACAGTTGTCTCTTGAAATAATTACTATTTAGGTTTGTAAAGTATTCATTAAATGTCTGCCAAATTACTTAAAAATCATAATAGACATTTAATGGATGCTTTAAAACTGAAATAGAAATTACATTTGATTATAAGTAACTGTAGGTTTATAAAGCTATCATTATATGTCTATTAAGACCATTTAACTTAAGTGTTACATAATTAGAGAAGAGCCAGGATTTTAATTGCACATTTGCAAACTGCTAGCTCGCTTTGCTAAATATTCATTTCATCCACTACAGGAAAGTGTGAGTGAGGTATGAAGATTTCATCATTTTTTTCCTTAAGCAATTTTTCACTGCACTCCATGAGATTAAATGATCTAACAAATGCATATCACATGCAATAATAAGACCATATGCAAAAAATAAGAGATTTACATTGAACATATATCTTCATGAGAAAGATACATTTCATTTATCCCCTCTTGCCTTCCCCCAAAAAACCTCTTGATAAACCAAGAGGTATTCCCTCTCCTGCCTTTCAGGTTACTGATTAATAACAGCACTACGACCAAATAGCTGAGATAGAAAATAATTGATATCAAATTATGATTCAGTGCTTACTGCATTGGTCCTAGAAAGTGCATCCCAAGTTGCCAATAGAAAAGCATAATTTTCCATTAATTACCTCACTAAGCAGTTGCTTGTTATCACAGAAGTTAAGTGGGAATTAAAAGAGACTAAATTACACTTTTATGCCTTGAAGTGCCAACTCATCTTGAAGTCAAGATTGGTACACAAAATGCAGAGACGGAAGATTGTAATTTGGTTGCAGGTTCAATTCAGTAGATAAAGTGCCTCAGACGGCAGGCTTTTAGAGACACTAAAACTCCTTTTGCAAAGGTATACACTTTTAGTTCTTCAGTGTATCTCCATTAGACACCTGAGGTTGCCTCTTGTAAACCTGAAGAAGAAAACACTCTGCTGAGGGGAAATTTATTTGTATATCATTTCTTCTCTGAATGCTTTTTCTTCCTGGAAACATTTGCATTTAAACAAGCTTTTGATTTCTTTGGAATCCATCTGCCTACACTTACCCTATTTTTTACCCCTGGATAAACATCACCTGCAAAGTATGTTGTAAATACTGTTGCTGCTCCATTTTCTTAATGTTGTACCTATCCATTTAAAGTCACCATGCTGACAGAGCATGACGCACCTCTCTCAGGACATGGTGCTAGGATTTTTAGTTTTTCCATGCGTTCTTTCTTTCTTTCTTTTTTTAAATTTATTTAAATACAAGTTAGTTAACATACAGAGTACTGTTGGTTTCAGGAGTAGAACCCAGTGATTCATCACTTACATATAACACCCAGTGCTTTTCCCAACAAGTGCCCTCCTTAATGCCCATCACCCATTTAACCCATCCCCCAACCCACCTCTCTTCCAACAATCCTCAATTTGTGCACTGTATTTAAGAGTCTCTTATGGTTTGCCCTCCTGCTTGTTTTTACCTTATTTTTCCTTCCCTTGCCCCATGTTCATCTGTTTTGTTCTTAAATTCCACATATGAGTGAAATCATATGATATTTGTCTTTTTCTGACTGACTTATTTTGCTTAGCATAATACACTCTAGTTCCATCCACATTGTTGTAAATGGCTGAATTTCATTCTTTTTGATCGCCAAGTAATATTCCATTGCATATCTTCTTTATCCATTCCAGTTGATGGATATTTGGGCTCTTCCCACATTTGACTTGTGTCGATAGCACCACTATAAACATTGGGGTGCATGTGCCTCTTCAAATCAACATTGTTGTATCCTTTGGGTAAATACCTCATAGTGCAATGGCTGGATCGAATGGGTAGTTCTAGTTTTAATTGTTTATGTAACTTCCATACTGTTTTCCAGAATAGCTGAACCAGTTTGCATTCCTCCTAACAGTGCAAAAAGATTTCTTTTTCCACATCTTTGCCAACATCTGTCATTTTCTGAGTTGTTTATTTTAGCCATTCTGACAGGTGTGAGGTGGTATCTCATTGTGGTTTTGATTTGTATTTCCCTGATGACGTGTGACATTAAGCATACTTCCATGTGTCTGTTAGCCATCTGGATATCTTCTTCGGAAAAATGTCTATTCGTGTCTTCAGCCCATTTCTTCACTGGATTATTTTTTGATAGATTTTAAATACTAACCCTTTATCTGATATTTCATTTGTAAATATCTTCTCCCATTCCATTGGTTGCCTTTTAGTTTTGTTGATTGTTTCCTTAGCTGTGGAAAAGCTTTTTATCTTGATGAAGTCCCAATAGTTCATTTTTACTTTTGCTTCCCTTGCCTACGGAGACATGTCTGGTAAGAAGTTGCTGCGGCCTAGATCAAAGAGGTTGCTGCCTGTTTTCTTAGGGTTTTGATGGTTTCCTGTGTCACATTTAGGTCTTTCATCCATTTTGAGTTTATTTGGTGTGACAAAGTGCTCCAGGTTCATTCTGTATGTCACTGTCCAATTCTCCCAGAATCATTTGCTGAAGAGACTGTCTTCTTACTATTGGATACACTTTCCTGCTTCTCAAATATTAGTCGGCTATGCATTTGTGAGTCCATCTCTGGATTCTCTATTCTGTTCCATTGATCTATGTGTTTGTTTTTGTGTCAGTACCATACTGTCTTGATGAGTACAGCTTTATAATACAGCTGGAAGTCTGGGATTGTGATGCCTCAAGCTTTGGTTTTCTTTTTCAACACTACTTTGGCTATTCAGGGTCTTTTCTGGTTCCATAAAAATTTTAGGATTGTTTGTTCTAGCTCCGTGAAGAATGCTGGTAGGAATTTCATTCAATGTTTAGATTGCTTTGGGTAGGACAGACACTTAACAATATTTGTTCTTCCAATCTATGGCCATACCAACCTGGATGTGCTTGACCTAGTCTGATCTCCAGGCATTCTTAGTTACTAAAGGTGAACTTCTAACTTAGACAGTAGGATTCATAACTCACTTAGTATATTTGGATTCATTAAAAAAAAAAGACAAACCAACAAAGGTGAAGAGAGCTTAGAGCAAACAATAACGTCTACCTCGATTTTCATGGTAAGCCACTGGATTTTCTCCATCTTATCACAATTCCCTAAACTTAAGTTATTCCAGATCTCAAGAAGTCTCCTGCAATATTTTGGTGGTGGCAGGGGTACTATCTTCTCATTTAAATGATTACAAAAAGTAAAGTTTTCAGGGTCTAGTCACCACTTTAGCCTCAACCCTTGGCTGAGACTACTCATAGGGCCATGTTTGGCAAGTTCTAAGCATCTTCATGTGTGTTAGACTTGGTGAAAGTCCAATGTTCCACGTTCAAAAGGAAATACTTTCCATGGAGAAATAGTTTGAATTTGTCACTAATATTTTTCGAAACTGGAAACTTTCATAACAAAAATCTACATTTCTTTTGATTTGTTCAATATGGGAAAATGAGTTAAATAACAATTTAAGTGGATTTGAACATTGTTCTCTCTCCATTGTATTAGGCAGTGTCAGTGTCACATCACTCCCCATTATCACTTCAATGATGATGAGGCCACAAGCTGCCATTTGTCATCACACTTGCATTATTATTTTTTACACATAGATCATTTTGTTCATTTACACCACTTGTTTCTCCACTGCAGGTGTCCTCCCTTTGACAGCTGATCATCTCAAGGCTCTAGGCTGACTACAAAAGCATATTCACTATTAAAGTTTTTTTTTTAATTGTACCAATTCCCCAGAAGGGGTGCTGGCAATATGTTCACATCACCTTATGTTTCTTAAAATCTGCAAAAATAATATATTTTTTTTCTTTTTTGACAAGGTCCCTGGAAAATTATATAAGCTTCAGTCCTCAGAAAACCCAGATCCAGCACTGGCTGTGTGAAAATGAAATTCTAATCATGGTCACCAGTAGAATACAGTAAAAATTTCTAATGACAGCTTTTTTTTAATCTCCCAGGAGACAGTCTTTGATAAATCTGACAAATTAATGACATGATGTTTTCCTGGAAGAATTTGAAGAAAAATAAAATAGAGGTATCATTTGCCTACAGGACATGTTATTTCTTTCTGCAGACATAAAAGGTTAGCCCTGACCTCTTTGTCAATAACAAGTCAGAAATATGATCTCCTGGAAATTAAGAATTAGGTTTGTGTATGAAGGCACCACTTTAATGAGTCTGGGATGAATGCATTCTGCTTCCACTTTTATCTGACTCATTTAAAATTAGTTTTTGTGGATACAGTCTGATGGGCAATGTTTTTGAAGCAGATAGATATTTGTATATTTTTAAGCTATAGGAGGAAATGAGAGGAGATATCTATATTAAGTCAAACAGAATTTTCAGTCCAATAAGTTGTATAAATGACTTCCTAGTAGTTACTAATATGCACTCCTATAATTAATCAAAGATATTCATTCTTTTTGAAGCAGTGCACTGATACTCTTGGGAGTTGAAAAACAAACCAAAGAGGAAAGAGCTGAAGAAAAGATTAAATAATTTAGAAACTTGCTTCTTATTAAGTATATTTAAACTTTTTTCTTCATAGCATACACAGAAAGAAGGATAGATACAAAAAATATTTGGCTTGTTAACAGATGGGGAAGATAGCACATCCATGTAACCATTACATAGTTCAACAAATGGGAACATTACTAGCCCCTAAAAGCCCCCTCCTGATCTCTTCCATTTTACTCCTACCCTCCCGCTCATAGGAGCCATTCTCCTGACTTAATATCATAGAATTGTTTTGCCTGTTTAACTTCATCAAAGCTAAATACAGCACTGTGTATTATTGGGATATAACCACAAACAACATTTTTGTATGCGGGTACTTTCTTATGCATGCAATTTTGATGCACGTATGGGTATTCTTGTAAAGAACATATATGCTATATATTTATTTATGTTTTGTGTACACCTAGGACTTGACTTAATGGTAGATAGTGCAAGCCTATGTTCAAACTTAGTAAATAATAACAGGCAATTTTTCAAAACAATTATCCCAACTTATATTCCCCCAAAACAGTGTACAAGCATTCCAGTTTCTGCATCCTGGCCTCTACTTGGTATTGTCAATTTTTCTTTATTTGCATTGCTATTATTGTTACCTACTTTTATTTTAGCTGTTCCAGTGGAGACCTAGTGGTATTAAATTGCATATGTGTAATTACTAATAAAATTGAATACACCTGCATGTTTATTAGCCATTTGGATATCATATTTTTTGATGGGACTATTAAGTCTTTTTTAAAAGCTCACTTGCATTTGTGCCTGCCCATTTGTTTCTCTGTATTTATTTTGAAATAATTTTAAATTTACAAATAATTTCGAAGAGACTAGAGAACAAAGAGTTTCCTTAAACCTTTCCTTCAACTTTCCCTAATATTAACATCTTATGTAACCATAATACATTTATCAAATCTAAGAAATTAATATTGATGCAATAATGTTAACTAAACCTCACACTTTATTTCATTATCACTGGTTTTTTCACTAATGAATACTGAATAATCTACCAAAGATCCATGAATTATGCAGTTTTCAGTGTGAGTGATAGAGACAGATATGTTCCCCTACTATGCAGGAGCCCTGGGTACTCTTCTCTCTAATCTGTTCAGATGTTTCCCCTCCCTCCCTCTTTCCAGCCTAGAGGAGTTTTCTCATATGCACATCATGATCAGTACTTTCCTGAATAATATAGGTGTATAGGTGACTGCCTACAGATCTCCAGTGTTTAGTCTCTCTCCCCTTCTTCCTCTCCCCATCTCCGTCTCTATCTGCCACTCTCTCTCTCTCCCTCTCTCTCTCACTCTCTTTCTCTCTCTCTCTCTCTCTCCTGAATTCTCCTTTCCAGCACTGCTATATGAACTCTACCAAGGTGATCTCCCTTGTGTCTTAGCTCTATGTCCAAAACAACTCATGATATCTTCTAAGTTCTCTTATCCCTTCTCACTGTCCTGGAAATTCTATCAAAGCAGGAACACTATAATTGTAGGATTCCACAGATTGGCTTCCTGTCTCTCAGTATCACTGTGTTAAGTTTACTGATATCTGATTCTTAAAAACTACTTTGTCATATATGTTATTACTGATTCAGGGCAGGAGTATAAATCCATTTCCGTCATTCCAGCATACCTAGAAACAGAATGCCATTATCTCTTCAATAAGATTTGCCTTATTTCTATAATATTCTGTTATACAAATAAAACTTTATTTTCTCCCTTAAAATGATAATTGAAGGATCTAGGAATTCTTCTTCTGAGTATACTAAAGCTTGGTAAAGAAGATCCACAAATAGTATATGGATTACCACCTAGGTACATATGGTAAGTATAGGTTACTATCAGAACATGAAAGAGTAATTTTAAATTAAATTAACTGCTCTGGAAAGACTTCCTTAAAACTGTGATGCTTTAGCTAAATTTTCAAGGATATTTAAATGTAAACTAGAGAAAGAACAAAAAGAGCAATCAGTTATGTTGAAAAGATAACATAGAAGTTTCACATACACTCAACGAGAGGCTACTACAAGTGGTTTAATACAGGTACAATAACAAATAAAGAAAATGCCAACAGAAAAAGCTAGATATATGTAAAATAGCTAATTAAAAATTCAGTAGAGGAAATTACAACTTGGGTGTTGAGGATGTATACATTGAAATTCCCATTCAACCCCCTGCTTCTCCCTTCATGTTGAATTTATCTGGGTAAAGTATGTCTGACAAGTTCCCTTGAACTGTTGTCACTCAAATACCTTTCTATACAAGCAAATATTCATATCCTCAGATAGGTTTTTTGGTTTTATTTAAATGCAGAGAAGGGTTCATTCTATATTCTTAATGAAGAATGTATAAAAGCCTACATTCTTTCTAAATATTGGGAAGAAGGAAGGTTAGCTTATATACTTTTAGTTTTAAGGTGTCTAGGTATACACTTACAATCTCTGGAAAGTGCCTGTCTCTCATCTTTAAAAAAAAAATGGGCAGGAAAGAAATTGTAATATATCAATGGTTTTATTAGATCTAAAATTTAATGAAGTAAACAAAATCATAGAATTTTCCCTGAGAGGCTTTATGCTGTCTCCAGTAATTAAAATGCTTTATTTTAAATTGTTTACAGGTCATTTTTTAACTCCTTTGCTACTATTTTGTGTGTCTCTACAAACGGCATTGATTACACTATTGAGAAATCATTCTTCAGAAGTAAGTCCAGTGTTACTTATCATGATCTTAATTTTCCTAACTTCCTTAAAGGCAGTGTAGGCTGGGGCGCCTGGGTGGCGCACTCGGTTAAGCGTCTGACTTCAGCCAGGTCACGATCTCGCGGTCCGTGAGTTTGAGCCCCGCGTCAGGCTCTGGGCTGATGGCTCAGAGCCTGGAGCCTGTTTCCGATTCTGTGTCTCCTTCTCTCTCTGCCCCTCCCCCGTTCATGCTCTGTCTCTCTCTGTCCCAAAAATAAATTTAAAAAACGTTGAAAAAAAATTAAAAAAAAAAGGCAGTGTAGGCTGAGAAGATGATTCTGACAGTTATATTTGAATTGACACAAAAAAAGACTAGAAATTTACTTCTGTAATGAATCGTGCAATATTTCTTTTTAATGTGTCAACTCCTCTCTTTAATACTGCAATTTATCCATCAAAACCAGTTCATAAAAAGAAAAATAAATTTTATGTAAAAGTAAAATGGAGTATTAAAACTCACTTGTTGAATATATCTGTATTTTAAAGGAGACTGACAGGTTATAGAGTTGAAAAATAGACCTAAATCCCACTGCTATTTAGTGGCAATTGCTGATAAAGCAGTAGTGTGTGTGTGTGTGTGTGTGTGTGTGTGTGTGTGTATGTGTCTGGGTGTGTGTGTGTGTGTGTGTGTGTGTGTGTGTGTTGTTTTGATATACTTACCACTCCTTGGCCATGTTTTAGAACCTACAGTATGGTTGTGGGAAATCTTATGGCTAGTTGAAAGTGGTAAAGGAAACAGAAGGAAAACACTATGGAATAGTTTAGACAGAATTTTTTTCCGAACCATAGAATGTGTTGTTCTCAAGATTTCCAATAAACCCTATTGTAACTTGGCTATTAAATCATTTAGGAATAACCTTCTAGAAGGGATGATAACCACGCCACCCCTTAGCATGCATTTTTTGTTACACACTTTTGGTGATTCTCTGTATTCTGCTATTATCCTTCTCAATGTCCATTTTTCCAGACAAAATGGTGATTTGGGGTTTTAAAATTATAAACTCAAATCTATTTATAGATTGCTAAAAAGAAAGCCCTATCTGCAAACATATCCTGATATGCTGCTCACCTCTGCTGGTAAACAAATAACTCCTCAAATTTCAGTGTCTAATAGTAAATATCTCTTTCCTTTTTTTTTTTTTTTGCATTTTTTGAAAAATCTTTATTTATTTATTTTGAGAGAGAGAGAGAGAGAGAGTAGGGGAGGGGCAAAGAAAGAGAGAAAGAGAGAGAGAGAATCCTAAGCAGGCTCCACACTGCCAGCCCAGGGCCTGATGCGGGGCTGGCATGAACTGTGACATGATGACCTGAGCCAAAAGCAAGAGTCAGATACCTAACTGACCAAGCCACCCAGGCACCCGGTAAATATTTATTTATTGATTACATTTCTTACTAATTGCTGACCAATTGTTTTCTCCAAAACAATTGACCAATTGTTTTTGAAGTAACCTGAAAATTCTTCCAGTAATTGAGCTGGTGAAATCATAAGTCTTATCTCAATTGTTTCCATTCTCTTGGTAACTATAGTGTTGCACTGTCTACTGCTCACTTATAAAAGAAAATAATGTTTCATGTATTTGGTCCAGTTTTCTGTTAAGTTAGACAGGAAAATCTTGTCTCTGTTAATTTACCTTGACTTGCAGGGGTCAGCATCTTATTTTAAATGATTTATGGGGGAAAAAAACATAGAGATGAACCCACTTAGATCCATTTTTGAATGAAAATTGCAACATTAGTTTCTAGCACTGTAAACAATACCTTAATCAAATGATCAAAATTGATATCATCATTAATGGAATATATCAGTATCATGTGCCTCCTGATACAAAATACCAAGAAAGACGCAGAATCACTTCTGTGATATTCTTGTAAAAAACATATAATTTGAATTTAATTATGAACAAATATTAGATATTGAGGGATAGTCTACTAAAAACTGGACCCATATTCTTCAAAAGTTTCAATATCACAAAAGCAAAAGACAAGGAACTATTCTAGGTTGAAGGAGACTAAGAAGAAATGATGACTGAATGCAAACTGTGACCCTGAGTTAAATACTAGCCTACAGAAGGGTCTTTATTAGGACAAATATTAGCCTTTGAATAATGTCAATAAAGTGGAAATATTATTATATCGGTGTTAATATGCCAGGTTTGATCATTGCACTGTGGTTATGAATGTTTTTAACATTTGGAAAAGCAGTATGAACTATATTTGGGAATTCTTTGTAGTGTTTCTACTTTGTATATATCCTTTTCAAATAACTAGTTTCAATCAACTATTTGTTTCAAATAACTATTTCAAAATGAAAATCAAACTAAAAATGTAAGTAAAAAGCAAAATATTCCAATATAAAATAAATCTATAAAAGGAGAAAATATCCCAGGACATTGAACTATTCTTGTGTCATGTTCCTGGAAGAACCAGTTCTTTTTTTCTTCTTCCAAATCTTTATTTAAATTTTGGTCAGTTAACAAATAGTGTACTATTGGTTTCAGGAGTAGAATTTATTGATTCGTCAGTTACGTTCAACACCCAGTAGTACTCATCATAACAAGTGCCCTCCTTAACACCTATCAGCCATTTAGCCCATCCCTATCCACATCCCTCCATCAACCCTCAGTTTGTTTCCTAACATTAAGAGTGTCTTATGGTGTGTTTCTCTCTCCCTTTTTCCCCTCCCATATGTTCATCTGTGTTTTTTCTTAAATTCCACATATAAGTGAAATCATATGGTATTTGTCTTTCTCTGACTGACTTATTTCCCCTAGCATAATACACTCTAACTCCATCCACGTCATTACAAATGGCAAGATTTCATTCTTTTTGATGTCTGAGTAACCACTTCTTTATCCATTCATCAGTTGGTGGGCATTTGGGCTCTCTCCCTAGTTTGGCCGTTGTTAATAATGCTGCTATAAACATCAAGGCGCATGTACCCCTTTGAATCTGCATGTCTGTATCTTTGGGTAAAAACCTAGTAGTACAATTGCTGGGTCATAGGGTAGTTCTATCTTTAACTTTTTTAGGACCCTTTCTACTGTTTTCCAGAGTGGCTGCACCAGTTTGCATTCCCACCAACAGTGTAAAAGGGTTCTCCTTTCTTCATATCCTTGCCAACATCGGTTGTTTCCTATGTTGTTAATTTTAGCCATTCTGACAGGTGTGAGGTGGTATCTCCTTGCGGTTTTGATTTGTATTTCCCTGATGATGAGTGATGTTGAGCATCTTTTCATGTGTTTGTTAGTCATCTGGATGTGCACAGTGAAGGAAACAATCAGCAAAACTAAAAGGCAGCCTAAGAAAGAGAGAAGATATTTGCAAATGACATATCTTATTAAGGATTCGTATCTAAAATCTATAAAGAACTTATCAAACACAACACCCCAAAATCAAATAATCCGGTTAAGAAATGGACAGAAGACATGAATGGAAGAACAAGTTCTACTGACAATATTGCTAATGTTTTGAGACATTTCTACCTCTTGCTCATTCTCTATTATGTCTACACTTCTATTCCATTATTGGCACCCTATACACTCTCATACTTCCTATCCTCTCTGTTAAATTACAATCTGGAATTTTAAAGCCATACTTCCAACACTGACAGCTATTGCATTTTTTCTGACTTATGAAAACACTTTATTCTCAGTGCAAAAGGAACAACTTTTCTATATCCCTATGTTTTATCCTTCTCTAAATTCTATAATTATGTTAGTTAAAATAAAGTGAGTTAAAAGGTAGTTTTTAAGCATAAGTGTGCTAAATTTACTCCATACCATTAATTTAACATTTTCAACGTGTATGTTCTCTGTAAATAAAAGTACATGCTGAGTACTAAATGCCACTTTGAAAGTGATCCCAACTAGCCCTTTAGCATGATACAGTTTTTAGAAGTTTTCCTTCTGAATTAGCTTTAACTTAAACTCTGAGTTACAGAAAACAATGTCTTAAGCATGTTAGAAACATTGTTTCTCTTCCTCACAAACTTGGTAGTCTAGGGCTCACACTCCAGCTCCACAAGCATCGTTGGCCCCGTGCCCGTTGTTGTTCAGCCATCTTCAAACCTTAGCTTCCACCTAGTGCTCCAAAGTGAATGATCTAGTGCCCATCATTGCGATAGCATTCTAGCTTTCAGAAAGGAAGATGTGAGAAAAGGTTACCCCTTCATAGAAACGGCTTGCACATTTGTTTATGTCCCATTAGCCAGAAATTAATTTCAGGGTCACAGCCAAACATGAAGGAGACTGGGAAGTACTGTCGCCAGGGAAGTCAGGTACATGTGGGCTGTAAGCCTCCCTAAAAGAATAGATACTCGGGAAAAACTAGCAGTTTTTGCAAAAGGTACTGAATATAATAAAAAGATCTGTAAATGATTAAGAAACTTTCTTTCATGCATAATTTTCAAATAATTTAGAACTTAAAATGCTATGTAATGGCCTTTCCTTTTTGTATAAAACAGCAAAAACATTGTCTCGTACTGAGAGTGTCTTAGCCATCACTCATCTCCACATGTAAAATTCTGTTTAAGATGTCTATTCACTTAAACTAGAAATCAGTGAGATGATTAAAAAGAAGTATTCCCTTTCATTATTCTAGAAGTTAACATAGATCTGGGCAGAAAAACAGTTATTACAAACAAATATTTGACAAAACCATTGAATGTGTCCAAATTGTATGGTCCTGAACACATTTATTAGGAAATCTTATTTGCAGAGTACTGTGCATATATTCTATTTTTTTCTATCCTATCATCTCTTGGACAGCTTCACAGTACATGCCATAGAAATATGTCATTATAGACTTTAATTGCATGCACTTTATGGCTGCTGCCAACATAAGGGTAAAAAGATTAATCACTTCTACAGTTAGTGAACATACTAGGGCCTTTTAAAGATTTTGATCTTACTCATTTTTCCAAAAGGTTCATTTGAATGCACAGAAGTACATTTTGATTGACTACCTTCTCCACTATTTCAACAGTCAAACTAAAAGCCAAGACATTTATTAGCAAGAAGAAAAACCCATTTGGAACACCATACACCTTGGAATAACAACATTGAATAAAACTAGCAGTTGCAGTGAAAGGAACTTTGCATTGTTTTAAATAAAATGGCAAAGAGATGCCTGATAGTAAGGTAAATAATTTTTCCCAGAAAACACAGTTATATATGTTTAGAAACAAAAGTTGTGAAGATATTAGAAAACGACTTGTGCTTTTTTTTTAATTTTTTTTTCAACATTTATTTATTTTTGGGACAGAGAGAGACAGAGCATGAATGGGGGAGGGGCAGAGAGAGAGGGAGACACAGAATCGGAAACAGGCTCCACGCTCCGAGCCATCAGCCCAGAGCCTGACGCGGGGCTCGAACTCACGGACCGCGAGATCGTGACCTGGCTGAAGTCAGACGCTTAACCGACTGGGCCACCCAGGCGCCCCACGGCTTATGCTTTTAAGATGCCCTTAAATAAAAGTGCAAGGGACTGCTCTATCAACAGTTAAAGTGAGCAGCAAGCAGAATTTTCTGTAGATTAAAAAAAAATTGCTCTGTGCTCAATTCTCTGCTTGTGTCTATGACCCCTAGTTATCTACAATGCTTTCAATTTGGCTTTTTCTGGAATATTTTTCCTACATTAATCTAGTATTTCAGTTACTATGAAGGGAAATACGTATTATCAAAAGCAAGTGGTCTGTTCATGGTGCCATTTCTAGAATTGTAGTCAAAGCTTGGCAACTAATCTTAATCTCCCGTCATCTAAAATAGATTCTAGGATTCCATTTCTGCTATGTCCAGTCATGCCAACCATACTTATAACTAGGTTGCTGGATGGAAAAGCTTGCAATACCTTACAGTATTGACTGATCTATGAATGGGAAATGCTATCGTATGAATACAGAAAATAGTCAAATGTGAAGGATGCCACAATGGACCTGATCCTTAACTCTGTGGGTCACAGTGTCACATTTTCCCTATAGGAAAACCTCAGCATTTCTAGCCTAGTTGTTCCAGGTAACAACTGAGGGAAATGATACTAAAATATTTCAGTTAGCACTTCAGATTATCTAACTTCTATCCCCACAGAAATATGGCTTGACTCATACATCAAAGATTAAAATGCTTTTTTAGAGCATTATAAAATGATATAATTCTTTTGGAGGAGGATGGCAAATTTTAAGTGATAAATAAAAGATATGGTTTGAGAGTTCTTTGACATATCAGTAACTTATTTCCTGATAATGATTAAGTACATTATTTGCAGCTAAGTAGGGGATTAGCCCAAATTGTGAAGAGTCTCCTCTAGCTTTATTTTTTCATGGTAAATAGTTTTCTTGAAGATTGAAGTGGACAGTGGAAACCTTCTCTGAGACCACATATCTGAATATCAACCTTATGAATAAGGAAACTCTTGCCTAACTCTGAAGGAAACCTGTTTCCCACAAATAGAAACGTTTTCATTATGTCAGTGTCTTTGTTCAATTTGTATTGCTAAAAGCTAGCATACACAGTATCTGGCTTGACCAATTTTCATTTAAAAAATAATTATTCATGTCCACCAAACTGCCCACATATTACGGTTCACCATCTTTACAAGGAAAGCATTCAGAACAAAATCTAACTTATTCATGTTAGAAAAGAGCCTGATAACACTTTCAATGAATAGAGTGATCATACTTATTTCTACAGATTGATCAGGAAGAAGTATAACCTTTGATTTTTTTATTTCACCTAGTTTCTGAAACATTTGATCTCTCAAAATCAGAAACCTAACTAATTTCAACGCCCACATATCATCATTGTAAAGGTTTTAAAAATGTATCTGTTAACCCCCCCCCCCAAAAAAAAAAGTACTTTCTGGGAAATCCAGTCTCAATCTCACCATTTCCCGCCCGGAAGCACAAATAAAATGACGCATTTTTATAGAAGTGCCTTACCATCTGCCACAACTATTCAGGGTTCAACGTGTGAACATGGTCTTAATGACCTATTACAGTTTCAGTCTTTTCAAACATATAGTCTCTAAATGAAAATTTCTCTGCATCTTTGAGCCAAAAGAAGGAGAGAAGAGAAAAGAAAAGAAAAGAAAAGAAAAGAAAAGAAAAGAAAAGAAAAGAAAAGAAAAGAAAAAAGAAATGGCAATCAGAATCTATGCTTATTGTTTTGTAATGCATTGTAACCCTTGATATGTCACCAGCCAACATAATGTCTTGCCTATTCAAAACCGGACTGGTGTAAGGATGTCAGACCAGCACTGAACGTTAAAATTAAATGGGAGCAGATACGCAAATGCTCACTTTGAGTTATTGCATTGGGTGCAGACTCCTTTAGGAGTATGGTAAAATCATTCTGAGATGTATGCAAGAGGAAGATTATTTGGAATTTAATATGATCTAGAACCCTATTTGGCACAAAATGAACCAATAAACATCACACATGAATACAAACCTGTATCCACTGTATTTTAGAAACTCTGTTCCTTGGAAAAGACAAACTATTCACTGTTGTGTCATCAGAATAAATTTAAAAATCACAAATATTTAAAATAAAACCTTCTAAAAGTACAGGAATCAAAGACAGAAAACAGCCAGAGTATTAGGTAACAATATTTTTGAATTGAGTTGCTTTTCTAAATAGGTATCACTGTATTTTTCTGTCCGTATTATATATAAGACAGCTTCAACATTAAGCTTTCTCATATACAAAGAGACTCTGTTTTAAATCTGTGTACTTATAAAGAATTTCTTTAATGAATAGTGACAGCTACACTTCCAAATCTATTGTTACCATAGATTTTCCTTTTCAAGTGTTAGGTAATCCTTGGCATTAAAAAACAAAGAAAACAAAAAACAAAACAAACCCTGCAAGTCACTATCCCTCAAATATCAACCAAATGTTATTGATTGTCTATTTTTCTGTTTCTACTTCTAACATTCTACAGAGTAGAGCAGCCACAAGTAGGATTATATCCCATAACCTTGTACATAATCCTATAGTGTCATCAAGTAGTATATGAGGTTTTTAGACAGTACTGATAAAAGAGTCAGCAAGGCAAAGTTTGGGTCTTTGATTTAGCTAATTCTAACAGGCTGAAGAGACACTATAAATAGCACAACTGTGCTCATACACATGTACTATCACCTCAATTTCCAGGCGATCTGACAGTTAATGCCACATTGTTTTCTTCTTTGTTCATCAGTACAGCAAGCTGTTAGGATAACAGAATTGGCTACTTACCTCTGTTACATGTGCCTAAATAAAAGGGAGATGATTTAAAAGCCATTGCATAAATTGCAGTGTGGTAAACAGGATAATCTTTCCTCCCATCCCTGCAAAAATGCCCACGCCCTAATCCCTGGAATTTGAGAATATGTTACGTTATGTGGCAAAGCAACTCTGCAGATGGAAAGAAGGTCACATACCTTGGTGAGAGTACTCTAGATGATCTGGGTGTGCCCAGTGTAACCATATGGGCCTTTAAAAGTGCAAAAGGGAGGCAGAAAGAGTGATGAGATAATAGAAGCAAGAGTTATTGGAAGCATGAGAGGGACCTGATCAGTCAGTATGGACTCTGAAAATGGGACAAGGTGGATGGTTTCTAGAAGCTCAGATGGACAGCCAGCAAGAAACTAGTACCAAGAACACAGCCCTGCAGCAGACACCTTGATATCCCCCTTGTTTAACATTCTGAACACAGACCCAGTGAAGCTGGGTTCTTGAACATCTGCCCATAAAAACTATAAATAAATGGATTTTGTATTAATCCATGCATTTGTGGTAATTTGTTTAGCAGCAATAAAAAATAGGTGCAGTGTGTGGCTTACCAACTTTTCCCCTTGAGAGTCAGTGGTCTGTGAGGACCTAAAAGCACAGATATCTAGCTTTGATTATTCTCTAATAGTTAAACTCCTGCATTTAAAAAGACAATATCAATTTTAGTGGAGGAAGTCTGAATGTATACATAATAATAAAGATTCAAGGTAGTTTATTATACCATCAGTTTACATAACTGGGTAAATAACTATATTAGTGTACTATTAGTGCCATAATAGATTACCACAAATTTGTTGGTACAACAAATTTATTGTCTTACATTTGTATAGATCAGATACAACATGGGTCTCCCTGAGCTAAAATCAAAATGTCAGCATACCTGTGTTTCTTTCTGAGGGTTCTGATAGAGAGGACATCCCTTAACTTTTCCAGCTTCTAGAGGCTGCTCGCATGCCTTCATTCATGGGCTCCTTTCTCTATCTTCAAAGCCAGAAACATGGTATCTCTCTGACCTTTGTTCCATAGTCATGTTTCCCTCTTAGCATAGTTGGGAAAGATATTCCCTTTTTAAGAACTCATGTAATTAGATTGGACCCATCCTGATAATCCAGGATAATCTCCCCATCTCAAGGTCTATTCCCTGAATCACATTGGTAAATTTCTTTATGCCATATAAGATAAGATAGTAACAAATTTTAGAGATTAGGATACCTACATCTTAAAGGCGAAATCATTATTCTTTCTAGTACAGAAAAAATATGTACAATAATTATGCACTCAAGAGAAACTAATAATTTCCCCATTTTTTCCCCTGCGAAACAATGAAAGGCCTTTGCAAAATATGGCTAACAGTCTCTGTTCTGGTTCATAATTGTATGAATTGTTAGTCTTACACTGACACCTCACTTATGCCTGTGCCAAGAGGTTTTTTTTTTCATTTTTTTTAATGTTTATTTATTTTTGAGGGAGAAAAGTGGGTGGTGGAAGGGCAGAGAGAGAGAGGGAGACACAGAATCTGAAACAGGCTCCAGGCTCTGAGTTGTCAGTACAGAGCCTGATGCAGGGCTCAAACTCAGGAATGGTGAGATCGTGACCTGGGCCAAAGTTGGATGCTTAACCAACTGAGCCACCCAGGCACCCCAAGATGTTTTATTTTTGTTTTTCTGTTAGGCTTCTTATTTCACTATCTCAAACAAAACAACTCCCTTCAAATATAATCTGTATTGATAGAGCTCATCAGGAGGTTTTGCTCCCTTGACAACCCTTGGAATATGTCAATTAAATTATGCTATTTATTTTATTTGTTTATTTGTTTTTTACATAACTTCAGGAATGGCTTTATTCATATTTATAAAGACTCAGAGACATGTCTCTCTCAGTATTCAAAATTATCATTGGTTTATGACTATAAACCCTATATATTCTGCTCAAATGAAACTAAGGGAAAACTGGTTCCTTATTAGGACATGAATGTGTACTCCATGATGTTTTATGCTTTCAACTATAAGAAACTGAAATAGATTTTTCTTCTCATGGATTTGGCCTTCCCACTCCTCACATGCACACAAATAGAAATATCTTCCTAATGACTTGTACATATGTTTTGTTTACAACATGAATTCAGGAAACTTGGTGAATACTTCTCAGTATTTCCCCACAGCCCTTGGTCTCCATTCCATTCTATACATTGATTGGCATTGGTGAATGTGCGTAATAAAGAATTTAGGGAAAAGATTTTTCCCCCTCTCTGTGGAAAACAGAAAGCAATTTCAGCATGTGTGTGAAATAGAGATTCCACTGTCAGATAATATTGATCTCAGTAATGTTTAATATTTTACTTGTTACAATACTTTCTAGAACTTATTCTGATGGTCACAATCAGCAATGAGGTTATTAACTTTTTTTGTTAAAATGCTATGTTTAATATACTGTTTTATAAAAATAAAATGTGCTGAAATAAAAAGGATTGAATACCTTGATGGACTTCCTAAAAATATTTACAACACACTTTACACCATAGTTAAGAAGTCCATTTAAAAAAAAAATGAAAAACAAAAAAACCCCAGAAACTACCCAAATGCTCACTGTTAAAAACCATGAATTTTAATTTTTGAAAATAATTACAGATTAAAATTCCCTTTTCTCTTTTAGAGTATGAGTAGAGATAGTTAATTTTATGTGGCTACTGCTTTTAATGGAATATTCTTTGCCTTATGTTTGTTTCATCCTATATTAAAATGATAGTACAAAATATTCTATATTAAAAACTTATGGGTATACTTAAAATGGAAACTGTTTAATTTCAAAAGAAGTTTTATTAATGATTTTATTTATGAAAACAGTAAAGAAAACCAGTGTTAAACACTGAGTCAGTCAACATATGCTTTATGCTGCTAGTGCCTGTTGTCACAATAGAGTCTTCATATGTTTAGAAAAAAACAAATGCCATAGTGAATATGCATAGTATTATATACTGTAACATCACTATAATATTGTATACAATGTAATCTTTTCCTATGGTAAAAGAGATCTTCAATAATGCAGACATATCTAACTGGGTATAGACTGGGATACTTGCCCAAGAAAATTCTATGCCTTAGAATTTTTTTAAAATATTGCTAATTATAATAAACATCAATGACACTAAATTATTTCATAACTACTCTATATACTCATAACTATATCTATTTAATATATTACGTCACTATTATTTAATCCTTCATGTACTATTTGTGGTTGTGTGATAACCAACTTTATGTGTCAACTTGACTGGGCTAAGGGATCCAAGAGAGCTAGTAAGACATCCTTTCTGGACACATCTTTGAGCATATTTCTGAAAGAGGTTAACATATGAATTGGCAGACTGAGTAAAGTGGATTGTCCTCCACAAGATGGGTGGCTTCATCCAATCCTTGAGGGCTTAAATAGAACAGAAAGGTGGGGGTAAGGCAAATTTGATCTCTCTGCTTGATCTGGGTCATCCATCTTCTTCTGCCCTCAAATATTGATGTTCCTGGTTCTCAGGCTTTAGGACTCAGACTGAGATTTACACCATTCGCTCCTCTAGTTCTCAGGCCCTCAGGCTTAGACAGGACTGCACCCTCGACTTTACTGACCTACACTGCAGATCTATTGTGGGACTTCTCAGCCTCCATCATCATGTGAGCCAATCTGTCATCATAAATCTCTTGTTATATATCTGTATATATACTAATGGTTCTGTTTCTCTACAGAACACTGACTTATATGTTCTGTATCAGGCAACATGCTAAGTAAGAAAGATGTATCGGTGACCAGAACAGTGCCTGCTGTCTTGAAAATCAGGTTTAATTTTCAGTGCCTCCAAGCACAAAGTCTGATCACATTGTAACTAGAGTGGCCCAAAGAAGAATATCACTGATATGGTAGAGAAGAAAATATAATCAAAGTTAAACAAAGTACATCTATGCCATACAATCCGCACATTCCAAAGAGCACAATAAACCAATCAGTACATAGAATAATACCTGTCATGGAAAACAAAGTCAATTAATTTTGGGAGCTGGTTATTTATAGAGTTTATGCTTTTCATTTTTGTAATTTCTTTTTTTCTTTTTTAGTTCAGGAATAACATCATCTAATGTTTAAGAATATTATCATGTCATATCGATAGCTTTGCATTTTCTTTCTTTCTTTCTTCTTCTTCTTTTTTTTTTTTTTTAACCTGGAAAATTTTCTGCTAGTGGGGACTTCAATCTCTGGCCAAGATGGATGGAACTGGATAAAATTTACCTTCCTGATTTAAATGACAAACAAAAAATGGACAAAATACACGAAACATTTTTTAGGGGAAATTCTAACTTTTACTCCAAAGAGCTATGAATATCCACCTATTAGAATGGTTAAAATTAAGATAGCTGATCCTACCCAGTGTTGATGCTGATGTGGAAGAACTGTGAGTTTTGTACACTGATCATAGAAATGTAAAATGACACAATCATTTTGGAAAACATTTTGGCAGTTTCTTTAAATGTTTGTTTGTTGGTTGGTTGGCTGGTTTAGCAAGGGTGACTGGGGAGGGGCAGAAAAAGGGAAAAAGAATGCCAAGCAGGTTCCAATCTGTCAGCACAGAGCCTGACACAGGGCTGGAATTCATGAACCCTAAAATTGTGACCTGAGCTGAGATCAAGAGTCAGATGCTCAACCGACTGAGCCACTCAGGTGCCCCAGAAAGGTTTCTTTTTTCTTCTTTTTAAATTTTTTGCTTTTAATTTAAGTTTATTTATTTTGAGAAAGAGGGAGAGAGCACAAGCAGGGGAGAGTCAGAGAGGAATAGAGACAAAATCCCAAGCAGGCTCTGGAACATCAGTGCAGAGCCCAATGGGGGACTTGAGGTCATGAACCGTGAGATCATGACCTGAGTCGAGATCAAGAGTGGGACACTTAACCAACTGTGCCCCCAGGGCCCCTCTTTTTTTTTTTAATAGGCTCCTTACCTAGCATGGAGCCCAACCTAGAGCTTGAATTCATGAGACCAAGACCTGAGCTGAGATCAAGTGTCAGATACTTAACTGACTGAACCACCTAGGCGCCCCATGGCAGGTTCTTTAAAAGTTAAAGATATATCTACATATAATGTAGTCATTCTGCTCCTCAGCATTTACCCAAGAGAAATAGAAGTACGTGTTGTACAAAGCCTTGTATATGGATGTACATAGCTCAAAATGGACATAACTAAAGTTTCTATCAACAGGTGAGTGGATAAATATACTGTGATATATTCATGTATGAAATAAAACACAACAGAAAATAATAAATTATTATAACACACTACATTAATGTATCTCAAATAATTATGCTGAGTGAAAGAAGCCAAACCAAAAAAGGAGTACATACTATTTGATTACATTTATATGAAATTACAGAAAACTAAAACTAATCCGTAGTGCCAGAAAGCTGATCAATTATTGCCTGAGGTCAAGGGTGGGGTAGAATGGATATAGGAATGAGGGATTACTAGTGGTACAAAGAAACTTCTTCAGCTAATGGGCATTATATATTCATTTTCTTGGTATGGCAGGTGGTTTCACAGGTGTAAAAATATGTAGAATATATTCAAATTGACATTTTAAACCTGTGCAATTTATTTGTATGTCAATTGCATTTCACCAAGCCAATAAAAAAGCTGGTAATGAGTGATACCTAGATGTCTCAGTAAGCAGGCTGCTTCCACATGATCTTAAATGAAATATTAACTGTAGAAGTATTTGCTATCCTGTAGGAAAAATACATTTTTGCTATAGACAAATAAGTTTTATGAGTGTGATATCTTGAATATCCATTGACTGCTTTATGATGTTACAAAGAATTTTAAAATTGTCAGTAGACTGCAGGTAGAAATACTTAAAAGTGACTCTCATTTCCTTGGCTAAAATCTCCAGTGAATGGTGATAGCAGCAAAGTATATTACAGTGTTTTATTCCAAAGGCAGTAATATTTTAGTGGAGAGTGAGGGGTACCTTTATAGGGTCTATGGGACCCCATAGAATTTTTTAGTTTAGCATTTTCCATCTAATGAATTAAATTTATTATACCAAGGATACGTTTGGAATTGGTTATTTCCACATACTGGACATAGCTTGAAAATTCATGATTTTTTGAGTTTCAGAAAGAAAAAACTATATTATTTTAGAAAGGATGTTTTTCTAACGTTCTAAGAACAGCAAATTTGAATAGACTCTTAATTTCAGATTTAAAAACACACATAATTTATTTTATATAAACAATTTTAAGTACATGTGTGTAATGTAAAATAATGGATAGCTCAATAATTGTATTCCAAGAACAAGGAAAATTTTCTGAGGTATTATATTTTCAGGGTTTGAATTTTACCAAGTTGTATTGACAAATATTATCACTAAAACTGCCAGCTTCTCAGTTACAAATTTACAGAAATATTGATGTAAAATTATGAACACATTATTTAAATGTTCAGTGATCTTAAAAAGGAAGGAAAAAGATAAAAAGAACATTTTGAATCCCTTTGAAGTTTAGAAAATATATGTAAGTAGAATCTTTTTCCAATTTTGCTACCACTATACTTTTATATATATATGTAAAAAGTTTAGCTGAAGGGTGCCCGGTGGCTGCTGGTTAAGCATCTGACTCTTGACTTCAGCTTAGGTCATGATCTCACAGTCCTGGGATCAAGCCCCGCCTTGGGCTCCCACACTGGGCGTGAAGCCTACTTAAGATTCTCTTTCTTCTTCTCCCTCTCTTCCTCCCACACACGTTTAGCCCAAATTTTAACAAGTTCTATTGGACCCAGTAGAAGTTTTGAGGAGAAAAAAATATTGTTTATTTTACAACTATTTTCTAAAGTGGACCTAACCTCAGGTTATAGAAAATTATTTTTCTAATTGAGTATTTTATTTACAAATATTATGAAGCACTTTTACTGCCTTGTATATGTTTTCTTCCCTGTGTATACTTTTTTATACATCTGTTATGATGTAATATAGGAATTTTATGGGAACACTACATAACACCGTATTTGCCCATGTACCGAGCTCTAAGTGAACTGTTCCCTGTGTTCATCACTAAGCCTTTAAGTGGCAAATCACTACCACTAAAAAGTAAAACCTTTGCAATTTCTCTTCTCCAATATTTGAAAAATATGATAATTCAAGTTGAAAAATATGAAAATATAAAAGTTTATAGTACTATCTCTTAAGAACTCTTTGCTAATTTAATTACCAATTTTGTTATCTGTTCTTTTAGCCTGCATTGAAATTTCAACTCTTGGAGCTATCATAGGTAATGGATTTCACCTTTTGGATTAACTCCAATGAAATAATAGAAATTACCAGTACAGAGCCTTAAGAAGAATTCTGCACCACAATGGCTTTCCTGCTGGCAGAGAAGGTGTTTGTTCCTGTGATATGTACACCTCTTGTTGAAAAGCTACCAATACTCACACTGTTCCTTTGGTTTATGCTCTCTTTATACTAGATGATCATCCATTTGGTTAATGGTGTCTCAATTTGTTTATTGTTACATTCTAAAAAATGAATAACTTGGTTCTGCCATCCAGAAATGTACTGTTGTCTCTGAAATATTGTGAATTCAGTATTCAATGTGAATCACTGGAAGGAAGTGTATGATCATACATGCCTTGAAAGTCAGAGACCGATAGGCATTCATCAGTAAACAGAAGATGACTATTTCTCAAGGGGAGCCAAATCTCCTACCAAGAGAGCAGAGAAGAACATTTATCAACCCATATTCACATTTAAAAAATGCAACTATGTTCTCAGGACAGAGTGACATATACTTTGAAGTTGCCACGCAGTTCATTTGAGTAATAGTCTAATATGTTTTATTGGTAAACCTTACTCTTCTAGGTATCCACTACATATTTTTCTTGATTAATATAAAAATGTTTTCTACTTCCAACATATTACTATTATGAAGCACAAAATCCTCTCTTTTTATTTATAGTATAACTTTTTTTTATTTCTATCAGGTTCAGTGAGACAATGTATAAAATTCTGTACATCTTTACTAATAACTGGCTCTATGCAAGCGTTCAAAATAATTTTAATAGTTGCAATATTTTTTTAATTTTTTAGAGAGACAGAGTGTGTGAGCAAAGGACAGGGGCAGGGGGAGAGGGAGAGAGAGAGAGAGAGAGAGAGAGAGAGAGAGAGAACTTACATAGGCTCCACACTCAGCAGACAGCCTCATGTGGGGCTCGATCCCACAACCCTGGGATCATGACCTGAGATCAGACATTCAACCAACTGAGCCACCCAGGTGCTCCAATAGTGTCAGTTTTTAATGAAATTAGTTCTAATTAAAATCTTTATCTAGGCAAAACTTTAAAAACAAACTGTTTTGAGGTAGGCTTCATGTTATATGGCTACATTCACTTAATGTTGTAGTTTCCTTACATTTTTTTCAGACTGTCTTCTGATTTTAAAAATTATTTTCTCATTTTCTTTTCATTTTTAAAAGTTATTCTTCCTGAGAAAATTATTTATTAACGTTAAATTATTGCCAAAGAGTATTTTTTAATGTTTAACCTCGGCATGAAAATTGATAGTACTTTGAAAGGGTGTCTATTACACATTATACTATGAAGGATACTTCTTACAGATTCTGTATAATTTCAGATCATTTTATGATGCTCTCTTTCCTTCATTTTAAAGGTTTAAAGGCTGATGTAAACTGCAATCTGGGAAACAGATTTATGGGGACACTTTCAAATACGTTTTCAATTTCTCTGAATAACAATTCGCTTGACTTTGCAATAGATCAAGTTTTGACATTAAAATTTGGATGTTATGTTGCATGTCGTGGCAATTCATTGTACTTATCAAAGTCTCTATGTTGAAAGAAAGACACACTTCACTTTTTAAGGCAGTAAACTCAAATTTTGTTTTAAGTACATAAATTACTTATAATTCCAGCATAAGAATTATGCTTAAGAAATTTAAAATTTCTGTAGGTCAATAGCAATATGATTTCAACATTATAGAAAAATAAGATCGGGGTATTTCTTAAATTTCAGCTAATCCAACCATGCGTCTAATAACAAAACTCATTAATGTCCATTCAGGATGTGCCTGATCGCTTTCAGCTATGGTGAAGTCAGTGAATCTTCAGGCAATTATTTCATCTCTGGACACTGTTTCTTCAACCACTGGGCCTACTTCTAAACTATAGAGCCATAAAAACCAGATCAAAGTACATATATTTTTCCACATGTGAGTTCTTCAAATATTTGGAAACCAGCTCTTTCTCCACTCTAGTTAAATATTCCAGAGTTGTTCATATTTATGGCAAAGTTGGCATATATTTCCTTCTCATCAAGCTTACTTTCTCTCTGAACAAAACCACATTAGTCTAGATGTCTTCAAGATTATTATATCAATTACTGAAAGCAATTCTTTATGTGGGATCTAACTTACAGCAATGAGAGTAAATAATCACCTTCTAATAACACATATGTCATGCTTCCTCTGTTATCCCAGACTAAGACCACATTCAGCCTATGTAGTGACTATTATGCCATCTACTGACATCCTTATATTTCTTTTACACATTCTGCCCAAACTCCGTATTTCTTGCATCTTGAACAATTATGGTGAGCTTTATAAATTCAAGTAGAGAAACAAATAGTTATGCTATTTATAAAGATTCAGTCAGTAACAAACTTGGGTGTCCTATGCACTTAAAATTAATTTGTGAATTCATCTTAGACTCAAAGAATATAGTCTACTATTGAGATCATGGGGCATGGAGGCAACCTCCGTGGATCTCTAGATTCAATTTCATCATTTATAAAGTGAGAATAATATTGCTATGTACCCTGAAGTGATGGTGAATTGATTAAAGAGATAATTTTCATTAAATTTTCTACATAAAGGCTGACATAATAAGCACTGAAACAAATTATGAAGATGAGGCTTGGTGGAGCCAAGGATCTCATACTTGTCACTTAAACTTTTTTTTATTTTGTTGTGTTTTTACCAAACTAAAGGCTTAATTATAGGACTGAAATCTGTCTTGTCAAAACACAAGGAGGAATACACTTTATACCTTAGTTTCAAGAGCTCTTATTTACTGAGAAATAGACACGTGTAAAACAAATTAGAAATTAACATGAAAGCTATGTGCAATGCATATCTTCAGTAAACATAGAATGATGTACTTGCACTGAGGTCTAGCTGGAGAGATCAGAGTGGGCTCCACAGAGAATACAGGGCTGGAAGTCAAACAGAAGATAATTAAGAGTCTTTCAGGTGAACCAGCAAATTCAGGTGTCCTGCACAGAGCTATAAGAAAGCATGGCATGGTCGGGAATGAGGAATAGTGAACATAAATTGTGAGGATGGGGTGAGAGCATAGAAGAATCACCAGCAGATAGGTCATAACAAGACTGCAAATAATATATAGGATTTAAGATTTTAATTCTGCATGCTAAGGAAAATTATGGGAATAAGCAGATGGATACTATATTACTGTTGTAATCATATTCTAAGTTTTAAAAGATGAAAGTGATGGGAATAAAACATGTGAAGTTGAGCAAATGTGTGCCTTGTGGCAGGGAAATCTATAAGGAAGAAATGAAACAAATCAGTTGAAAAAATACAAGGATCTAATGCAAAAAAAAAAAAGAAAGTAAGAAATCAGAAGGTGAAAACAGATAGTTATGGGCACACTAGCAGTTAAACGTTTTGAAATATTAATGTAGAAACTTAAAAGCAGGGATTTGGAAGAAGATTGAAGCTTCTTGTTTTCTGAAACAGGAGAGATATTGGTATTGTTCTTTGAGATGGAGAATAAGGAAAGGATTACAAGTTGGAAGAAGTCTGCAACTGTTAGGTTATATTTTAAGCGAATATACTTCAAGGTGTTAGAAGCCCAAACAAGGATGGGGGAGAATGAGCGAGATGTGGGAAACATTGCAAATAAGTGAGAGTCTAAGATAAAAAATAAAATTTCTCAGAAAGAGTATGCAAAATAAGAAACCATCTCAGTCCACGCCTTATAAAATGCCAATGATAATGGGATATGTTTTGATGTGTTTATTTGCATGCTGAGGGAAAATGTCAATAGGTACATGGAAGGTACATGAAAGTGAGCCAAATTTCCAGGGAAAGGGCAGAAAACAGAGTCCCATGCCAGGTAAGTGGACAGAATTAGAAAAGATGGATGCCTTCCTTTGAGACTGGCAGGAAGGAGGCATGCCAAGGTGCTGGTACAGATAACTGTGCAAGTGATGGGGAGAAATTTAAAGGAGTTCCTAGAGTTCATTTTCTTATAAAAACAAAAGCAGAATAATCTGATAAATGTAAGGAGATGGTTGAAATTATGAGCTTTAAGAACACAGAAGTTGTAACATTGTTGCTGGGGTTAACAGAATAGGAAACTTTCCAGAAACATGAGGATGACCCAGCAATGTTATAGGCTCAAGAGAATGTCATAATCTCCATATATGAAATGAAAAATATATCCATGATGCTGTAATTGTCTCCAATAGAATTGAGCTATTTGTTGTGAGATTAACAAAGACAGATTTGCAGGGGCAGCATCAGACGGGACACAACCAGATGGGACAGATGGCAGTATGTAGGTATGTCATCTGGAAGACTGTCATCACCAGAGTTCAACCCTCTGTTCATGTCTTATTGTATCTAGTCATCACTGACTTGTTACTTTCCAGCTGTAACCTGAAATATCCATTCCCTACTTCTTTTCAAAAGATGTCCAGCATTAAAATCACCTGTTTCCTCTGCATGAAAGATATTTTTCCAAATGTTCCAACATTGTCTGAGCCTTTCTTTGAAATGCTGTTAAACATAAAATCAAATACTTATATTTTAGTTTCTTAGCTGTTCTGATTTTTCCATTTGTGGCATAATTTAATATCCAGGTACTTGTCTTAGACTGTATCCATAAGTGTCCTTTGATAAAAATTATTATGTATGTATAAATTAAAAATTATTAATTTGATATGGCTGATTCAATATAAATAACTCTTTGCTGATGAGCATTATAGACTGAGGACCTGTGGCCCTTTTTTTAAAAAGAGGAGATAATGAATATTTTCAGCTTTTTACTGCCAAATATCTCCTTTGCAGCTACTCAAAATAGCCATGGGCAATTGGTAAACTAATGGTGTGGTTGTGTTCCAGTAAAACTTTATTTATGGACCCAGAAATTGGTATTTTAGATAACTTTCATTGGTCAAGAAATATTCTTCTTTTGATTTTTTCCAAGTATTGAAAAAGTAAAAACTATTTTTAGTGTGTGGGTCATACACAAAAAGGCATAAGGTAAGATTTGCCCTATGAGCTATATAGGTCAATGATTCATGCTGCAGATGAAAACTGCTAACACACAAAGGTTTGAAATGTGCTAATTGATAACTCTTTCTATGTGTTTGAGATATTTTTTATCTTTTTATTTAAAATTTTAAAACTAGAAAATCACTTAAAGATTTTTGAGTCTTTGGTTTATGAGACAGTGTAACATGTGTGTCCTGGCACATGAGTCTTGAAACATTCAATATGAGTCTTACCAGTTTTAAGGCCTAAGGCAGGTCATGTAATACCTTCAAGTCTCAATTTCATCATCCTGTCATAAGAAGTAGCTATCTAACATGGTTTCAGTGAGCATTCAATAAGTTAGTAATACATCCTTTTGCTTGGAAGAGTGCCTGGTGCATAATAAAAACCCAATGGATGTTGGGTTTTCAAAACAGTATTACTCAAAAATTTTTTTTGTCTAGAAGGTTAAAATGTGATTGCTAAGAAATAAAGGTATTTCACTAATTTAGTGATAGGACCAATGTTAAAAAATAGCCTTTCTGTCTTAAAATATCAACACTATTCCACATTCAATAAGAAGGAATTTACGACTAACTCTTAATGAAATATTTAGTTGTTGTAAAACATAAAATATCTTTGGGTTAACTACACCCCAGAAAAATACTGTTTGTTTTGTTGTATCTTGAGACACATTACTGCTCACTATCCATAGAAAAGTCCTATATTTAGTAGATCTGTTTCAGACAAGAAAAAATGGAAATACATTTGGTCTGGCTAGAGAGAATGAACAGATGAGAACTTCAACTATCAGTATTAAATGCAAAAAAAATAAATTTTAAAGGATGTACTGTTAAATATTTGTTTTCCATTAATAAATAATAGTAGAGACTGAAGTAATTAAATGTTATAAAACCTCTTTTAAGATATTCTGATTAATTAAAGCTGTATATAGAAGGAGTTACCTCAAATTCTTTCACTAGAAAGTGATGGATGATAGACAGATGATAGACAGACATATGGATAATAAATGATAGAGTCTTTGCAAGGAAAACAAATTTGTGAAGTCAGATATATGTATTTGGAAATGTTGACTTTGTAGCTGGTGATGTTAATGTGTATTCTACAGTTCTTGACTCTTATTTATGTCTGGAAAAACACAACTTTATAAAAATACTTAAATCTTTTATAAATAGATAAAACAAAGCAGTCATGGAAAATACCATGTTGTGTTTAATGTAATACTGATCTCTGTCACTCACTATACTGCCACTGAATTATAAAATGTTAGGTATAATGTCAAGAAACTCGGCATATAAAAATGTTTATATAAACTACTCAAGACATAAGCATAAATGATGTTTATCCAGTGATGCCAAAATGTCCAAACCAGAGAGTATCTGATACAGTAATCTTCAATTCAAGAAGTAGGAAAAAATATGTTCAAGTCTTTAGCTGATTCTCTATAAATAAATCATATTTCTATGAATAATTGTATGGACAGATTAATTCATGTAGCATAAAATATAAAAAGACAGTTTGATGGGTTTGTATCTATTTTATAAAACACTCTTCTTGCAAGATATGTGCAGTTGCTCACTTTTTAAATCATCTGTAATAATAGATGTATATATCTCTAAAGAAGTATGTAACACCTAGGACTGTCCTACCTCAACATTGATGAACAGAAGTAAAGGAGCCTGATGGCAGTTAAATAGTCAAAAAACATTATTTTGCTAAAGAAATAGAGACATTGAAAAGAAAAGCAACAGCTTTTTTCTTTGACAGTTCGTGAATGTCAGAACTAGGACTAAAATCCAGATCTCAAACTATGACTTCAAACTATATAAACTTAAAAAAAATGTTCTGCTAAGAATTGACAAATGTGTTATGTATTCTCATTGGAAGTCACCAAAATGTCCACATCATATAGTTAAGAAGGTTAGGGATACCAGAGGGTGGAGGAGTTTTGAGAAGAAATTATTTCCACAGTTGGGCCCATGACTACTGTGAACCAACAGTCAGTAAGGAGAGAGATTTTTAGGGTAACATGTCTTAAAATGCATCAAATTTTACTACACACAAATTAACAATAAATTTGTTTTAAAGATTTTCTCCATTCAATTTTTAAATTGCTGTGAAGGATGAGTAAGTAAATGACACAGGAATGGCTCACAAAATGGCACCATTCTACCCCCTGATAAATTCTTTTCATAGGTTCCAAAAGTGCTACCATAAAAATTCCTGAGATAATCACTCCAGTTACACTCTAGTCATTATAAATGTTAACACAGAAAGATCTAAAGATCTTTACATTTAATATGGATGACAGGATTTGGTTAAATCGATAGCTACTGAAAAGTGAATTTTCTCTACCTTTAATTGTCTGTGCTTACTTGATTCAGTATTAAGATTAGCTCCAAACAATTTATAGAGGGTCATAATTTCCACAAAATCAATGTCAAAGAACAAGTTGAAAATGCTTTCATCTCAACTAGAGATTCAAGTGAGACCTCTCATAGGAATCAGTTAAAAGAGGCTTATATTCATTGTGAGTCCCCAGGAGTCCACCACAGGAAGGCACCTGCTATGTGGTTACATGTCAAGGAAGCTTAAAAAGTTTTTAAAAATGTTAATATGATTTAAGAAATTTCTTCTGCCAGTGTCTCTGTGATAATGAACTTCTTCAAGTTCAAGTTCAACACTAGTTTTAGTCCTTGTTCCATAACTTTTGAAAAAAATATTCAGAAACTAAAAGAGCTTAAAGAAAGACTTTGTTTCTTGTTGAGTGTGAGAAGAGAATATCGTAGTAGCAGAACTCTGAAAATTGCTTACTGCTCTCAGTATTAAAATGCAGATGCATAAGTAAAACCCCTTCTATGGAAGAATATAAACAAAAATCAAAAAGACTGATATTCAAGTAATAGGAGATATTACAGTCAGGCTGAGGTCAGTACTGCCATGAGATCAGGTGGTCAAAGACAGCAAAGCCACCTGTGGCCATGTAGTAAAGGAATGTGCTCATTTGCCTACTGGATCTCAAAGCAAAAATTCTAGTGTTTGTATTAGTCCATCCACTAGGGCAAGTAGAAAAAATCATGGAAGCTCTCTACATATTTATTTTTTGTTGATTTTAAATTCATAATTTCTATTTTGTGCCTGGTTTATAATGTTCATAGCAAAACAATGCATTATATGTGCAGCCATATATACACACAGTCACATAGAGAGACATTAGCTAATAGTTGGTTTTCAGATATGGTAAATTAGCAAAAGTGTTCAGATAACCCTGCTTTGGAAGATGTGAAGCTTTCCCTAGAATGTAGGAAGTCTGGGAATTCTAAAAACCTGCAGAAAGTAGAAGAATGAAGCTAAGAATCCAGTCATAAATTGGTGATAAATAATGCCTAGGAAACAGGCCTCAGCATAAAAAAAAACATCGTGGCAGAATAGACGACACAACAGGTAAAAGGTAAAGCTCAAATTTCCCTAATGTACATAAGAAACTCATTTCATAGCAAGATGCATTTACAAATAAAGCACAGAACATTATAGAGAAGACACAGCAAAGAAACAGCAGCTTCTGATCTAGCACAAGAGAAAAACTAGTACATAGTGTAGAGATCCAACATAAATGTGGGAAACCCTGAACAGCTTCTCTCTCAAGATCATGCAAAATGAAGTGCAAAGCAGAAATACAAGAATATAGCAAGTAGTTAAGAACACTTTGTACACAAAGATGGGTTTCATATTTCAGTTCTGTCTCTTACTGTGAGATCTTGAATTTTTCCCACAATCTCTCTAAATATCAACATTAAAAGCCCCAACATCTGTGAAATGGCTGTCTCTCTGATTTCTTATAAATAGTTAATAAAATTATGTTTGAGAGATATTTAAATGATTGCCTGACAAATTGTATGTATTCAATAGATAGCAGCCAGTAGTCATATTAGTTTTATTAGAATACATACACAGATCTAAGGACTATTGACACAGATTATCAAGACGGAATATAAGACACAAAACAAAAATATATTTGAAAAATTAAGATGTCCACAGCATCAAATTTAGGAAACATACTTGATATCAAGTTAAGTAATGCATTACTGGTATGTCCTTAAAAGAGGCATTTAAAGAAAGACTCACAAAGAGGAGGAAGCCATGTGAAGAAGGAGGCAGAGATTCTTAAAGTTTTGCATCCACAAGCCAAGGAACTCAAAGCTAGTAGAGGCAAGGCAAGGAATCCTCCTTAGAGCCTCCAGCAGCAGCACAGACTCCAGAACTATGAGACAATAAATTTCTTTATTTTAAACTATCAAGTTTGTGGAATCCTTAGGAAACCAATATGACTGCTTTAAAAAATAAAGACTTAATACTTAAAAAAAGAACACAGGAGCATTGTAAATATAATGCATTTATTGAGCACAGTGTGCCTGCTCTATATCAAAACTGTGAAGATTCAGAGGATGCAAAGGTTAATAGCTCCCAGTAATGAGAAACATTTGAACCCAGGTAACTCTTAAATCATTCCTTTTTAAACTTATTTTTGCCCTTTAACTTTTATTTTCTGGGCAATTTTAAAAAAGCATCTCATTCTTAGTTGAGATACTTATTTTTAAAAGTAAACATATCTAACCTCTAGAGGTCCTGTTGGGAAGGAAAAACTTTTCCTTTACCCTCTTAGGCTCAGTGTCTGGGACTGTGTGAATTAAACTAACAAAAGACAGATTAAGAAGATAAAAGAGATACAACTTGTGTTCGTATTTACACGCACTGCAATTCACAGAAAGATGACATTCAAACAAGGAAAAGGGCTTTGAGCTTCAAGGGGCCATAAACGGTAGTGAAGTGATTACTAAATATATGGGAGACGCTAATGGAAGATAAAGATAAACACAGTAAGGTTTATTTACACAGATTCATCTCGCTTCCAATTCTCGTGTCTAATGATGAGTCACTGTCCTCTTTTTGGTACAATAGAAAGGGACACGTCCACAAAGAGAAGTTTATACCCTGTTTTGAGGCAGAAAAGGGAACGGCAGAGAACTCTTCCTGCACCTATTGGTTCTCAATTGCTTTCAGCTCATAAGAATCCTTAGGCCAAAGTGGCATGTTTTGAGGTGGCATATCCTGGACCCCTTCAGTCCTAAATAGCCATCTTACCCAAATTCTGTGCACCACAAATAAAATAACCAAGTATAAATATACATACACTTACTACCATAATTTATAAGATTGTTGTTATTATTTACTAGTTATGATGTAAAAGCTAAAGTTATAATGGTTTCCCAATGGTGTAAGATCACAGTGGTATTTAGAAGTATAGCCCAAACTCAAACTAGCACTAGCCTGAATGAAGCTTGCCTTCTGAAACACTCCTCTATTGCCATATAACCTAGTCTTACGTTTGCATAGCTTATTATAATATGAGAAGTAATGAATCTGGGGGAAAAAGTCATTTACATTTTCATTGTGTTCGCATCATATTTGGTTTTCATTTATTGCCTTATGCACTCAACTATAATTTTTGTTGTTACAAGCTTTAAATGCCAGCAAACAGATAAGTGATAAACAAGTTGGCACAAGATTATCATTTTCTCTAGAAAGATATTCCTTAAAAATATTCCCTAGATGTTTAGGCAGCAGATGGTATCTAATAAGTTAAACTCCAGTGGCAGTCATGAGTGAGTGATGATTAAATTTTAAATCAAATCATGTTCTCAGAAGTATCTTGATATCTCATTTTATTTGTTAATTGCACTCTGAATGGTTCAAGTCTTAGAAGTAATCAATGCAATTCCATGTGTCTACATTTAGTAAGAAATGTTCATTTACAAGCTTTTACAGATAATCAGCAAGACAAGGAATTATAAAATTCTGTTTATAGTTTTATTTAACAATACAAAATATATTGAGCTCTTAATATGTGTCAAGCTCTAAAGCAGGTGAAAGAGATAAATAATACATGATTTTTCCTGCAATAAACATCTAACCTAATAAGAGAGACTAAAATACAAGTACTAAGAATGCACATATGGCATAGGGACTTCAGAACATGAAGAACAAAGAGTCATTGTACAAAAAAAAGAGGCAAAATATGTTTTGGGTAGGTCAGAGATGGATCATAAAAGTAAGAACAACTAGACAGACAAAACAAGGGAAGACACTTAAGGCAAAGAGAATTCCATAAGCCAGATTAGAAATAGAATGAATAAATTTGAAGATCAACAATTTTTTTTCTTAGAAAGTATAATCTAATACTGAGTGTACACTCACTATTAGATGAGAACATGGAGGCACTAAAGTTCTCACACACTACTGGTATAAACATAAAATGGAACAGTCACTTTGTAAAACATTTAGAAATTTCTTCAAAAGTCAAACATACATCTATTAAATGATCTAACCATTTAACTCTTTGGTATTTTGCAAAAGAAATGAAAACAAATATCAAGACAAAGATTTCTACCCAAATATGTACTAAAGATTTGTGTGTAGTAACTTCAAACCAGAAACAGCTCAGATAACTGCAGAATATTCAAATAATGGAATACTACTCAATAATAAAAAGGTATTGTATATTAATACATATGTCAATATGGATGAATCTCAAAATAACCATGATGAACCAAAGAAGTCAGAAAAATAGTAATTATTGTATGATTCCATTTACATAAAATTATAGGAAATTAAAACAAATCTATTTTGACAGAGAGCAGATCAGTGTTTGGAAACGATATGGGGGCTGACAAAATGGGGGGAGAGATGGATTATGGAGAGACACTAGGAATCTTTAGAGAATGATGGCTATGTACATCATCTAGATTGTGGTAATGGATTCATAGGTGTATACGTTTGTCAGTAGTAACTCAAATTTACATTTTAAACACACACAGTTAATTGCATATAAACTATACCTCAATAAAGCTCTCAAAATAGATGACCAAATTTGACAGAATTAGGAGAAACATACAAATATATAGTCTCAAGTATGCATTATGAAAGGTTCTGTCTGTAACTGAAAGAAAAATTGGACAAATTCAGTAAGGAAGAAGACTTCAAACATCACACCTAACAAAATTCTACTAATGCATGTGCGAGTAACTATGCAAGCAACAGCAGTAGAATGCGCATTTACATAACTCCAAATAAAATAATACACAAAAATTGGGGGAGAAAAGGTAATAAAGCAAAAATATATTTCATAGGTCAAATAACACAATGTATGGCATCTAACTACAGTAGAATTTACCTAAATTAAATAAACAAATAATAACTGGGAATCCCCAAATGTTTGGAAGTTCAATAGCACACTTCTAATTTCCCTGGGTCAAGAAAAATATCCTAATGAAAACTATCAAATGTTTTTATTTAGATGATGAGAAAATAATATAAAATACAACTTGTAGGATGCACTTTGCTGTTTTCTAAGAAATTTGTAGTTTTAAATTTATACATTAGGAAAGGAAAAGCTGATGGTTAGTGATCTAAGCATAAATCTCAAAAATAAAATTAAAAAGGCCAATTTAATAGAAAAGAAATAAAAGAAAGTTACTGGTATAAAAAGAGAAGAAATTAAGATATTTTAAAAATACAGTAGAAAACGATTTAAAAGTCTACAAGTTGATTACTTCAAAATATTAATATTGTAGTCTGTGTTCCATTACAAATAGATCTTAAAACAATAATTTGTGTGAAGTAGTTTATTTGGGAGTTTATGCCAGGAAGAAGGAAAAGAGGGATATTCCAGAGACATTAAAAGAAGAAAGTAGTGGGGCCCTGGGATGGCTCAGTCAGTTAAGCATCCAACTTCAGCTCAGGTCATGATCTTGCGGTTTGTGAGTTCGAGTCCCACATCAGGCTCTGAGCTGTCAGCCTGCTTCAGATTCTGTGTCTCCCTCTCTCTCTGCCCCTCCCCGACTCACACTCTGTCTCTCTCTCTCAAAATAAATAAACATTAAAATTTTAAAAAGAAAAAAAGAAAGGAAAGTAGAAAAAACAGCATCAAAGGTGTATTATTGAGTTGATAACTATTATATTCAAATAGGACTCAATTAAGTTTATACTTATCAATGCTTCTTTAAATTGTTAACAAGAAGATTGAAAATAAGTATTTATAGGCTTCCATTCCATTATATTTGACAGTTTCCTAGGACTGGTATATCCCCAGTATTTGAATCTATCAATAGTCCCCTACCTCAATCCCTTATGTCAGCATCTAAGAACCTACTGCAAGAATAAGAAAAGCGTGATGTGTATGCTCAAGGCAGACACAAGACAAAGTGAGTTGAAAACTGAAGGTTTATTGTAGTTTCATCTAGAAATAGAGATAAGACCACTAGGATAGGAGATGAGCCACAAGGTTCTTCAAATATAACTACAAAAATTGGTAAACAATTTGCAACACTCATCAAAAAAAAAAGTAGCACAAATTACCAATACCAGAAATAATTTCAGAGTGTGTAGATATTAAAAAACACAAGATACCACAACTTTATGCTCACATTTTTTAATTGACAAGAAAAGTAATAAAAATATGATTATTTCTTTAATTATTAAGTAAGCTCAATGAAATATTGAAAGCTGGAAGGCTCACACTCTCAATATCAAGATTTATGATAAATATATAGTATTTAATACAAACTTGTATATACACAAGGATAGATAAACCTAGAAATAAACATTTACCTGACACATGTGACTCAGCAGTTTTGTGAATCAAGGTGTTTTGTTTTGTTTTCTTTTCTTTTTTTTAGGTAATGGTCATAGTATAATAATATATACATATGGGGAAAAAAGTGTCTTGAACTCTATGTCACAATGTATTAAACGTTACTTCCAGATTGATAGTTTTGTCCATTTCAAAAAGGCCAGCAATACAGACTTTAGACTACAACATAGGACTTTATCTTCAGACTTGGGATAGGAAAGATTTAGTAAGCAAGAAAAAACAAAACACTACTGGCCATAGAGGAAATTTTGATGAATTGCTATTCATCAGCATATATAACAAGATTAAAAAGGAATGTCAAGAATGTAGAAAAGATGTATAATTCATATGTCCAATAACAGACTCTTATCCAGATTGTATAATGTAATATAACAAACAAGTAAGTAACACATTGTCGAATTAATTTTAAAAATGAAAAAAATTCATTCAGTAGAAATTTCATAAAAGAAGATGTCTATATGAACAAAATGTAGAAGAAGATAAAAATAAAATCAGATATCATTGTATACTTACTACATTGCCAAAAGTGATAGTCCAAGTTATCGATATTAATTTACCGATATTAAAAAAATAAGAATAGTAATTTCCTTATGCCAATTAAGTGTATCATCAAATAAACTTCAACAAACTATGTAATGGCAAAATGTTGAATTCTTAGGAAAGTATGTATGTTCTTAACTTTTTTATTCAATATAGTATCAGATCCTGGTGAGTTAAATAAGAGACAGAGGGATGCCTGGGTGGCTCAATCAGTTAAGCGTCTGACTCTTGAATTTGGCTCAGGGCATGATCCCAGGGTCATGGGATGGAGCCCTGAATTGGGCCCCATGCTGAGCATGGAGCCTGCGTAAGATTCTCTCTCAGTCTTTCTCTCTCTCCCCCTCCCCCCTTACTTTCTCTCTTTCTCTAAAATAAAAAAAAATAAATAAAAATAAAAAAATAAGAGAAGGAAATAAGATAACAACATCAAAAAGAAAACAAACAACAAACACGCAATAATTTGAAAGCAAGAATGAATTCTGTCAATATGGGTAGACAGCATTAATGCATATGCAGACAGTTTATAGTAATAAAATTAACTATGATATTTTATGATATCTAGCAATATCACTTGCTGTCAGGTTTATAAACAAATATCAAGTGCAAGTCTGTATTTACAAAGAATAGAAAATAAAATTTTAAAAAGTACCTTTTAAAGAAACATTGAGTCATCCAATACTTAGAAATTAACAAAATTTTTGTGTTAGCTCTCCACACACACATATACACACAGAACTATATAACATTAGTTGATATGGTAGGCTATGTTAATGTACTGCAAGATTCTATCCTGTAATGCCAATTATTCTAAAATAAATCTACAATTCAATTCCAATCAAAATCCCACAGTGTTTGGTTGTTGTAATTGACAAGCAAGCTCTAAATATATATATTCATTTCCATATAAATATATATATGGAAATGAAAATTGCCAAGAAAAAGCAAAGGAATCTTGAAGACGTTTAACAAAGTTGGAAGAATTACACTACTGAACATTAAGACTTCTAATAGGACTAAATTAGTTACAACTGTATGATATTTCTGCAACGATGAAAAATTGAATAATAGATCAAAAGAGGGTCTCCCAAAACAGACTTTCACAAAGGCCACTTGATTTATGACAAAAAAAACTTAGGAAGCAACAATCAATTCAATGGTGACTGGAAAGCTGCAAAGGTTAAAAAAGTAAATGCCTGATTTCACAGAGCAAATAGCAGGAAAATACAGTGTTCACTTGTTTTACACTCTATGTCATCCCCTAGCATAATATTCAGTGTGTAGTGTACAAAATGCTGTATTTTTATTCCATTATCTTCAAGGATTATGTTAATGGTTATGTTAACATGCAAGGCAAATTTTAATCAACACATATACTCTTGCTTATTGCTTTGTTTTGAATACTTACATCTTCCCATTTGAATAGATTTATAATAACATTTATAATTAGAATTACTTGTTGGAACTTGAGCTCCATATGGATTTTGATATAACACTAAACACATATTTTATAACAGACACCAGAAATTGTGAAATAGATTTCATAGTAATTAATAACATACAGTATCCCCTTATTCATAAAGTCTTTGAATTTATTGGTGTAACTTTTGTAGGTGCTTTTAAAGGTTTACATTATAAAGTGTATTCTCAGGGAAATAAGGTAAATAAGTAAAAGGTTTCTGATAAGCAATGTCAATTGTCACTTCAAACATCACGTTTCTAAATCTCAACACTTTGTTACGAGCCTTCTTGTGTTTGAGGTGCCAGCATATTAGCAGATCAATTACTGTCACCAGGAAATTCTGCAGCCCAATATCCCCAGGGGAATAAGCAGCATCAGATTTTAGAAATGGCTACCAGCAACAGGATTATATAGACAAGCATATAAAATATATGAAATAGCCAAACTGTAAATATATGTAAAATATATGTAAAATATATGAAATAGCCAAACTGTAAATGTGTGTAAATTCACACATTAAAATGCCCTCTACATAACAAAGAAGATAAGGGATTGTGTATATGTGTATGTATATGAATAGTATTATTTCTAATTTATTTTTTCTTTAAGCAGTGAGTGGCAGGGAGATCAAATCAACATTTCCATTTGACAAGATGATTTAGAACATTGCCTTAACCCCATTAATAGATATTGCTATCTCTACTCCTTTTAAACTGTCCATGTTTATGACAATGCAAAGAATGAGTGGCAGAAGTGTTACTCAGTGACTTCTGGGCTTGGGTCACAAAAGTCATGCAGCTTCTGTATTGTTCACTGGACACTAACACTGGAGCCCTGGACTGTCATGTAGGAAATCTAGTGGCCCTAAGGCTGCCATGCTGAGGAAGCCAGGTCACATGGAGAGATCATTCACAGATGTTCACACTGACAGTCCAGCTGAGATCCAGTATAATAACGAGCAGTAGCCACTAAACATGTGAGTGGATATTCCTTTGGCTCATTCCAGCTCTAAGCAGTGGAGCTCACCCACGCTTTGAAGGCTTCTCAACTACGGTCCCACCCATCGTGAAGCAGACACCAGCCATCACACTGTACTTTCTTTGAATTTTTGAGCTTGGAATATACTATAAAATAAATATTATTTTTAAAGCCACTGAGTGTTGAGGTTATTCTGATATTCACAACAGTATCTAAAAGAAACAAAAAAAGTACTAATTATACTTGAAAATCACTGTGAGAATCTATGACTCAACTATTTTCAGGTCAGCCAATACAAGTTCAACAGCATTTCAGTGTGATAGTTACACTTTGACAGGGACTATTTGTTTTCCGTTTATGATACCAGCTTTCAGCGAAGAGTTCATGTATTTAAATCCTCATAAAATGGCAATATGGAGATAATATCAGAAATTTAAGAACCGAATAAGAGTCAGGATGGAATTATACTTGAGAAGGAACACATTTTTCTTGGTTAGTTTCATTCACAGAATGACTTTGCCAATTTGAGAGAATGAAAGTGAAACAATCTGATTTTTAAACTAGATAAGTATGTGTCAATATAATATTTTTCTTTAAAAGAAAAATGCCTGAGCTGAGGATAAAAGAATTTGTAAGTGTAGTTTGTATGATATAGTTCAGAATCTTATCTAAACCACACTTTACTTGCCAAATCACAATCATCATTTATTTTTGCAATGAAGACTAAAAATTGCCTTAGTGTATACCACAATTATTTATTTTGGTTTATTCATAATATTTTCTCAATTTTACTTGTGAAGGTGAAATGAAGAATGGCGTGCAAGCAAATATATTGTATTTAATGAAGGAGATCATTGCTTTATTTTTCAATAAGTTGAGTATATGCATGTACACACACACACACACACACACACACACACACAGGAGGAAATAATAAACATGGCAGTAAATACACAAAGATAATAACATTTAGTTCAGTCTAGTCAATTTTTGGTATGCGAAAATGCAGATTTATATTTGTTGGATTTCCAAGTTTCAAAATAATCTTTAATCAGTATTTCGGTATTAAATAGCCTGTTTTACTTTGTTGGCTTTAATTTTTGCTCAATTCATTAAAGCAGAGTTATCTAGGTTTATAGTATAATTCACTGAATATTAAATTAAACATGATTATTAATTGGCACAAGTGATAAAATAGCAAAGAGAAAACATAGTTTGAGGGAGAAGCCCTATTGGTTACTCTTATCTAGTAATTGAAAGTGGTTGTCCATAAGGGAAAAAGGAAAAAAAAATAATGTTCTATTTTATCTCAAGATAAAAGGTTGGCATAGTATCAATTATTAATATCAAAATACAAATGTGGGTAAACCATGAAAAAATTATTTACTAGAAATCAATAATGAGGTGGAAAGGAGGCAGAGTACAGATGAACTGTTGATGTTGCCATTTAAATTGAGAATTCCAGATAATGAAAAAGAAAGTTATCATCAGGCTATTTAAGGTTACTTGCTGCAAAATACAGCTGAAGACCCCTGGGCAGAAATGCAATCCTTGTGCATACTGAGTGCCTGGAATGCTTCATACATCTACTAGACATTTGTATAAAATTGGTTCTCTATCCAAGGCCATTTCTTCTTTATGCTTCTTTTACCTGAGAGTGTGTGTGTGCAGTAAATTTGCAAAATCTATAAGAAAATATATACTGCAGTAGAGGAAAAATTTAGCTCTTCTGTATAGAAACTGAGGAAAATTCAGTTTCATGACCTGAATTTAGGAGGTTGTAAATATGTATATAGGAGATTCCTATGTGTATTCTATATAAACTGTCATGAAGTTCTGATTGTTTTTTGCTCCAAGACTAATAATCTGTACATGTAAAAACCAATCAGGACTTCTGGTTTCAGCTTCAACATGAAAAATGTTTGGGAGCCATCAGTATAAGAAAAAAAGCTGAACAAATTGAAAATCAATGACTTTTCTTGAACTCATCTGAGAATTGGAGTGCTCTGAATCTGTAGAGACAGGTGAACATGGAGAAAGAGCCTGAGATTAGTTTACCCGGAGCAGACACGGATGGAGCTATAACCTGGTAGAGACACTTAAACAGCTGTTGATGAATTCCTAGAGGTTGAGTGGAGACTAGCTTGAGAGCATGAAATTAATGGGGGCTGCAGTCTTAGAAAGACCCCCACATTTTTGTAGGTTTAAACCAGAAATGCCACCAGCTTCTCATGGTAAAGAGCCAAGAAAACTCAATTCATGCCTCTGGCAAGAGACAAGGAGAAAAACAATCATTTTGAAATATAACCTGTGTATTCTGCATAACAAAGGTTTACTCTACTGAAAAATAATTTACTGAGATTTATCTCACATAGGCAGTAGAACAATTATGCAATTTTATCCCTCTCTAGCTTTCCTGTCTCACCTAAATAAGGGTGGCAGATAAGAAAAAAGAAAACATAAGAAATATTTGTTAGGGATATAGGGACACAAAACAGGAAGACAAAATCACTTAAAAGACTGAGACTTTTTTATGTTACAGAATGTCTCCTTTCCCCCACCCTTTATTACCACAATAGAGCTCCAGTAAAAAAAGAGTGGATTAAAGATGAGAGAGTTACAAGGTTCAAATTTTATTAAACAAGAAATTCTTAGAGAACCACAAAGACAATGAGAAAGGAAAACAGTATCAGAGGAATTTGAAGTCTTTGGTCCCCATGAATATGGCTACAGCAAACACTAAACACGGCCTGATATCTACCAAGGTTAACATACAACTTCACATTAAAAGCCTACTTACCTCAGTTCCAATTTATTGATATATCATGACTGACTTTCAACAAAGCATCATAATTGTGGTAAATGTCAGGAAACCAGTCTGAAAAGATAAAGTAAGAAGCAGAAAAGAAAACTAACAAATATTAGAATTATCACAAGAGATTTAAAGTAATTACAATTAATTTATTAAGAACTCTAATGGAAAAGATAAATAATATGTGATATCAGATAAGAGATGTAAGTAAGCAAAAAGATGGAAATTCTAAGAAAGTATCAAATACTTGAAATATTTGATATCAAAGGCACTGTAGCCAAAATAAATACTGCTTTAATGGGCATATCAGTAAAATGAAAATAGCTGAGAAAAGTTGGTGATCCTGAAGATCTGTGGATAGAAACTTCCTAAACTAAAATACATAGAAAAAAATTAAAAAGGAAAAGAATACAATGTCCAAGAACTACTGGCCAGAATACTGAGCAACAGGAACTCTCATATATTGCTGTTGGGAATACAAGATGGTACAGCCACTTTGGAAAAGTGTTTGATGGTTTCTTACCAAACTAAACAAGGACTTATTACATGACCAATAATTGTACTCCAAGTAACTCCCCAGTTGATTTCAAGACATAAAAATCTGCACATAAATGTTTATAGTAGCTGTATTCATAATCACCAAAACCTAGAAGTATTCAAGAGGCTCTTCAATAAGTGGATTGATATACAAACAGTGGTACATCCACACAGTGAAATATTATGCAGCAATAAAATTAAAAGAGCTATCAAGTTGCAAAAAATATATGGATAAGCCTTAAATGCATATTTCTTCTTTGAATGTGTATTTATTTTGAGAGAGAGAAAGAGAGCCTGGGAGGGGCAGAGAGAGAGAGAGAGGAGAGAGAATCCCAAGCAGGCCCCACACTATCAGCACAGAGACTGATGTGGGGCTCGATCTCATAAACTGTGAGATCATGACATAAGCCAAAGTCAAGAGTCAGAAACTTCACCGACTGAACCACCCAGGGGACCCTTAAATGCTTATTTCTAAATGAAAGAAGTCAGTCTGAAACCACTATATACTACATGATTCCAGTTATATGATGTCCTGGAAAAGGCAAAACAATAAAGACAGTAAACGCATTAGTGAGTATGAGTGGAATATGTCAGTGGGCAAAGTCACACTAGGTGAGGCACAGGGGTTTTTAGGGTGCTAAAATTATTGTGTGTGATACTGTAATCATGCATGCATGATATCTTGCATTTTCCAAAATCCATACAACTTTATAGTATAAAGAGTTAACCTTAATGTATGAAAATTTTAAAAAATATATATTTTGGAAGTTGGGAGTTTCAAAAAGGAAGGCAAACTGTGAAAACTACCTGTATTACAAATATATGAAACAGCCTCAGTTAAGAGGTCAGGGGGAATAGTGGCTGACCTAAATCACAAGAGCTCATAAACTAAAGAAAGTATACATAAAACTCTGCTCTACTTGACAAAAAAATTTTCCCGTGGGAAACCAGTATGTATATACTGGAACTGAACAATTAAATAAATGAATAGCATGTGGTAGAGCCAGATTTGCTACTATTGGAGCGGAAATTTACAGATAAGAAAGAGAAAGAGACTAGAATGATCCATGTGGTAATAGTTTAGAGTTGGAGGTATCAGTACAAAATGGTATGTATTTTAATTGAAATGTAGATGGTTACATATAGAAATAATTATAGATTCGTATATATATACTGGTAAATACATACACACATATTTCCTCCTTCTGTCAACTCAGAAGTCTTAGAAGCAATGACAACCTAGTACCAATAATCCCACCTAGTAACCAGATCTTGGTTTCTAATTCCACTCTCCAATAAATCAGGGCTCCTGGGAAAAATGGTAGATTCTAGAATTGGAACAAGATAAGCTTGGAACACCTTATAGTGTCATAAAGTAAGAAGTTCTCAAAAAAATAGAAAAACTATCATTGATAAGGAGACAGTATATTACAGGGACACTGAAGTCAACTGAAAAAAGCTCCTCATGGCCAGATCCTTTGAGCAACAAAATTACCAAAGTAGTATTGGATTATAACCCAAAGTATAAAAAAAATCAGTGATTCTGATATCAGTCAATGATTGCAGAAATAAATAAGTGAAAAAGAAACAGATCCCCTCTACAGAAGAATTCTAAATAATTCATGTAGATAACGTACCTTCATGATGGACAAACATAACACTCTTTAAGTGTGGGCTGCATATAGTGACTTCCTTCCAAAGAGTACAATGTAAAAAGTACATGGGAGAAAGAGTTACTATACAGTGAAGAAATCTGACAAATACTCTCTAGGTCAAGTAATCAAGGTCAACATCAGTAACAAGAAGTCACGTTAATAGAAAGTACCCTTCCTTTCATGTGACAAAAATAGCACTTTACTGCTGTGGTCTTTCTCCCAAAATCTATAAGCCTATTCTAACCATGAGAAAAATATCAAATATTCCAAATACAGGGACATTCCATAAAACAACCAATACTCCTAAAAACTATCAGTCATCAAAAACAAGAAAATTCTAAAAAAATATCACAGTCTAGAGGAGCCTAAGGAGACATGACAAGTAAACGTGCATTGGACTGGATCCTGGAACAGAGAAAGACATTAGTTAACAACTAAAGAAATCTCAATAAACAGTGGAATTTAGTTAATAATAATTTATCAATATTGGCTCGTTAATTGTAATGTACCACACTAATGTAAGATGTTATTAATAAGGGAAACTGGGAGAGTAGACTATGGGACTCTCTGTATTTATCATCTCAATTTTTTTGTAAATCTAGAGTTCTAAAAAATAAAGTATACTTAAAAATATTTTTAAATGCTAAATTAATTATAAACAATCCCTTAAATAATTAAGTCAGGGCACCTGGATGACTTTTGGCTCAGGTCATGTGATCTCACAGTTTGTGGGATTCAGCCCTGTGTCAGGCTTCACTTTAACAACATGGAGCCTGCTTGGGATTCTCTCTCTCTCCCTCTCTCTCTGCCCCTCCTCCCTGCTCATGCAAGTGCATGTGCCCTCCCTCTCTCTCTCTAAAATAAATAAATAAATAAATAAATAAATAAATAAATAAAACAATTAACAATAATAAGAGAATATTGTGAGCAATTATACACCAATTAAATGGGCAATCTGGAAGAAAGGAAAAGATTCCTAGTAACATATACACCTCCAAAACTGAAACAGGAATAAATAGAAAATTTGAACAGATCCATAACCAGTAAGGAATCGAATTAATTATCAAAAATCCCCCAAAAAACAAGAGCCCAGGGCCAGATGGCTTTCCAGGGGAATTCTACCAAACATTTAAGGAAGCATTAACACCTACTCCTGAAGCTGGTCCAAAAAACAGAAATAGAAGGAAAACTTCTGTTACCCTATGTCTTTTTGATTGGAGCATTTACTCCCTTGATGTTTAGAATGAGTACTGAAAGATATCAATTTATTGCCATTATGTTGCTTGTAGAATTGGAGTTTCTGGTAATGTTCTCTGGTCCTTTCTAGTCTTTCTTGCTTTTGGTCTTTTTTTTTTAATGTATGTATGTATGTATGTATGTATGTATGTATGTATGTATTTGTCTTTTCTCCCCTCAGACAGCCCCCTTAACATTTCTTGCAGGACTGGTTTAGTGGTCACGAACTCCTTTATTTTTTGTCTGGTAAACTTTTAATCTCTCCTTCTGTTTTGAATGATAAAGGATAAAGAATTCTTGGCTGCATATTTTTCCAATTCAGCACATTGAAAAGATCCTGCCACTCCTTTCTGGCCTGCCAAGCTTCTGTGGATAGGTCTGCTGCAAACCTGATCTGTCTTCCCTTGTAGGTTAAGGACTTTTTTCCCTTGCTGCTTTCATGATTCTCTCCTTGCCTGAGTATTTTGGGAATTTGACTATGATATGCCTTATTGATGGTCGGTTTCTGTTGAATCTAATGGGAGTCCTCTGAGCTTCCTGGGTTTTGATGTCTGTGTCTTTACCCAGGTTAGAAAAGTTTTCTGCTATGATTTGCTCACATAATCCTTCTACCGCTTTCTCTCTCTTCATTTTCTGGGACCCCTATGATTCTGGTGTTGTTCCTTTTTTTTTTTTCAACATTTATTTATTTTGGGGACAGAGAGAGACAGAGCATGAACGGGGGGGGGCAGAGAGAGAGGGAGACACAGAATCGGAAACAGGCTCCAGGCTCTGAGCCATCAGCCCAGAGCCCGACGCGGGGCTCGAACTCACGGACCGCGAGATCGTGACCTGGCTGAAGTCAGACGCTTAACCGACTGCACCACCCAGGTGCCCCCGGTGTTGTTCCTTTTTAATGAGTCACTGATTTCTCTAATTCTTAAATCATGCTCTTTTGCCTTAGTCTCCCTTTTTTTTCTGCTTCATTATTCTCCATAAGTTTGTCCTGTATATTGCTGATTTGCTGCTCTGCCTCATCCATTCTTGCCGCGATGGCAACCATTCGAGATTGCAATTTAGTTTATAACATTTTTTTATTTCATCCTGACTAGCTTTTACTTCTTTTACGTCCACAGAAAGGGATTCTAATCTATTTTCTATTCCAGCTACTATTCTTATTATCATGATTCTAAATTCTGGTTCAGACATCTTGCTTGTGTCTGTGTTGGTTAAGTCCCTGGCTGTCGTTTCTTCCTGCTCTTTCTTTTGGGGTGAATTCCTTCATTTCATCATTTTGAAGGAAGAAAAGGAATTAATGAGGTAAAAAAAATTAAAATTAAAAAAATTAAAATTAAAAAATTAAAAACAACACATATGCACAAAAAAATCAAATGATGCTATATCCTAGGTGTATTTTGGTCTGGATGTTGAAAGGGGCTTGATAGATTAGAGAAAAAAAGGAAAAAGAAAAGGAAATTATTTGAAATTTTGAATAAATGACTATATTGAAATAGAAGAAAATGAAATGATGGAAGTAAAATAGAATTTGAAAAATTTACAAAAAAGTAAAAAATATATAGAAAAAATTAGAGAAATATGTTTTTAATGAAAATTGAAAATAAACATAATTTTGTTCTCTTTCTGTATTCAAGAAAAAGAAACGAAAAAGAGAGGGAAAAAAAGAAAGAAAATTGAATAGATTGATCAGCAAATGGACTGATATACAATTGGAATTGCTTCATCTTCCTCTAGAAGTCAAACTATGAAGCACTTTATAGTCCATAAACTAAGAATGCAGAGAGACTTGTGTTCCTCTAGAGTGAGGTTGGCCCAGTTGGGCGGGGCTTACTGTAACGGCTCCATTCTCCACCAGATGGTGCTGCTTAGCTTACTGGGGTGGATTGTTGTGGAGCTTGTAGCATGCGCGGGAGCAGTGAAAATGGTGTCACCCATCTACCCGGTCTCTAGTATCAGAACTCTGTTCTCCCCAATCAGCAATCACGCACCCATCCTTTGTCTCTGGCTTCCATTCACTCCCTGCTTTTACACTGTCCATGACCAGGCCCAGGCAGCACCTCTCTCCTGAGTTTATCTCAGATGCGGTTGTTTTTCCCAACCCCTTACTTCTGAGGGACTGCATCTTTGACCCGTTCTGCCTCTCTGCAGGAGGGTCTCACAGAGCAATGGCCAGGCACCAGCAGCACCCAGGAATGTTTGTGGGACCCTGCTGCTGCCAATGCCCAGAGACTGCAGCTGGGTGCCAGCCCGCCCCAGAAAAACTTCACTCTATCGTGTAACAGCAGTGTTTCAGGGTTTATGGAAAATCACAGCACACATCTGGCACGAGGCTTCACCCTTAACAACTTTGTTCCAGCACCAGCGAATGTGGTTGTTCTCCAGGGTCCACTGGGGCCTTTGCCTGTGGGGGGGCCACACAGCCTCTACCAGACATCCTCCCAGCAGGGGAACTGCCTCTCCCCATGTAGCCCGAAGACCCCCAGACTTCACTCTGCTCCTGGGGATTCACCATTCCCACCAGAACACCACCAGGTATCATGCTGTGGAGTTTCATACTCTGCACTCTCTGTTTATAGACTCTTAATGGAATTAAACCCTCTCCTTTCTCCTTTCTCCCTTTTTGGTTCAGTCCCTGAGGCTTTTTCCACTTTTCCACTTTCTCTCCAGCTGCTTTTGGGATGGGATGTTTTTTTCCCATATTCTCCACCCCCCTCATCTCTGTCTTCTCCACAAGCAAAAACAGCTCCCTGCCCTCTGTGGCTTCTCTCTCCCCCAGTTCACCTCTCCATGCCATGTACCTGTTGAGTTCTCTAGTTCAGGCTGTGCATATTGTTGTGTTAATCCTAAAATCAGTTTCCTAGGTGTGTACGATGGTTTAGTGTTGATCTGGCTGTATTTCATTGGATATGAGATGCAAAAAAACTTCCATGCTATTCTAACTTTATTTTTATTTTTAAAAACTTGTTATATATTTAGTTTATTTTTTAACTTCAGCTTTATTGAAGTATAACTGACATATAAAATTGTAAGGTATAAAAAGTGTACATTATGCTGATTTAATGTACATATACATTGTGAAAGTTTCTCCAATGCCTAGTTAATTAATTTGTCCATCACCTCACTTTTTATGTATTTCCTATCTATCTATCTATCTATCTATCTATTCACTTACTTCAATGAAAACATTTAAGTTCCACTCTCAGAAAATTTCAATTATACAGTACAGTGTTATCACCTTGTAGTCACCTTGTCTATATTAGATCCTCAAACCTTATTCTTAGAGCTTAAAAATGTATACCTTTCTACCAACCTCTCCCTGTTTTCCCCACTTCCCAATCCCTGGCCACCAAGTTTTTACTACTTATATGTGTTTGATAACTTGTTTGTTTTTTTTTTTTTTAAGATTTCACATGTAAGTGACACCATACAATATTTTTCTTTCTATGTCTGGCTTATTTCACTTAGCATAATGCCCTCAAGTTCCATTTTCATTCATTCATCCATTGACTGGCACTGAGATTGTTTCCATATCTTGGCTGTAGTGGATAATGCCATAATAAACATGGGAATACAGATATTTCTATTGTGTTTTTATTTCCTTTGGATGTATGTGCCAAAGGGGAATTTCTGGATCATATGGTAGTTCTATTTAAAAAAAAATTTTTAATGTTTATTTATTTTTCAGAGAGAGTGAGAGTGCACAAGCAGGGGAGGGGCAAAGAGAGAGGGAAACACAGCATCTGAAGCAGGCTCCAGGATCTGAACTGTCAGCACAGAGCTCGACACAGGGCCTGAACCCATGAACTGTGACATCATGACCTGAACCAAAGTCAGACATTTAACCAACTGAACCACCCAGGCGTCCCTATAGTTCTATTTTTAATTAGTTGAAGAAATTCCATCCTGTTTTTCATAGTGGCTGCACCAATTTACATTTCCACCAACACTGTGAGGGGACTCCTGTCTTCTCCACATCTTTACCAATACTTGTTATTTCTTGTCTTTTTGATGATAGCCATTCTAACAGGAAAAGGGATATCTCATTGTGGTTTGGATTTGAATTTCAATGATGACCAGTGATAGTAAGCATATTTTCATGTACCCGTTAGCCATTTGCATGTCTTCTTTGGGAAAATGTCTATTCAGATCCTCTGCCAATTTTTTAATAGTTTTTGTTTTATTTTTTTTTTTGTTTGTTTTGTTTTGCTATTGAGTTGCATGAGTTTTAAATATATTTTGGATAATAGCCCCTTATCAGATAACATGGTTTGCAAATATTGCCTCCCATTCAGTAGGTTGTCTTTTCATTTCTTGGTGGTTTCCTAGCTGTGCAGAGCATTTTAGTTTGATGCAGTTTCACATGATAACTGTCCTCTTACTCCTGGAGCATAATGACAATTGTAGATAATAACATTAATTCTACCCACAACACTCCTCAATTAAGACCTCCAGTTTTTGTGTTCTTTTTCTCCCTTTTGTGTGTTTTTCTTTTTTATTTGTTTATTTGTGTTACAGACTGCTAAACTAAAAAAGTGTGTGGTGTAAGTTATAAGCTTTGTGCAATAATGCGTGAAATCTGGGACACCTTCCAGTATTTCTTTCCTGGATCAGTGTTAGTCTCCTATGGTAGTTTCAGTAACTTCGTGGCACTCTGTAGCAATTGTGGCAGCTGCTTCTCCTTTGCCTTTCTATGTAAAGATAATGACTTCATAGGAATTTAATGCATTGTGAAAATTTCTGATGAAGAAACTGATATGTATTTCTACAGTAGTTTATCAAAATACATATTATGCTAATATGCAACAGGTCAATTTGATTCTTTTTTTAAAATTTTTTTTGATGTTTATTTTTGAGACAGAGAGACACAGAGCATGAACGGGGGAGGGGCAGAGAGAGAGGGAGTCACAGAATCAGAAGCAGGCTCCAGGCTCTGAGCCATCAGCCCAGAGCCCGACGCGGGGCTCGAACTCTCGGACCGCGAGATCATGACCTGAGCTGAAATCGGACGCCCAACCGACTGAGCCACCCAGGCGCCCCCAGGTCAATTTGATTCTTATGTAACCGTGCCTCTGTAATGATATGTGGAAAACCTTTATAGTATCCACTAGAATGGGAAACTTTTCTGTTACCCGACAATATATAAGAAGCCTTTTTGTTACCCATTAGCTAAAGGAAAACATGAACTTCTGGAAGGTATTTTTTTGTAAGGCTATTGTAGAATTCTGTGGAAACAAGGAATAAAAATCATCCAGACCTAAGGAATCAGTATTATACAAGATGAAACCTCACTAAATTTTACCACTGAGAGAAAGAAATTTAAAACACTTGGGAAAATTTTGCATGAATTTTTTTAATGTTAGTTTTCAGCATTAATAGGTATCACTTTCAAATTTTTTTAATGTTTATTTATTTTTGAGAGAGACAGAGACAGAATGTGAGTGGGTTAGGGGCAGAGAAAGAGGGAGACACAGAATCTGAAGCAGGCTCCAGGCTCCGAGCTGTCAGCACAGAGCCTGACGTGGGGCTCACACTCAAGAGCTAATAGGTATCACTTTTTTTTAAATTGAAGATTGCCTAAAGCAAAATCAAAGTGCATATGCTCAGAAAAAGAGAAATAAAGCTGTTCTCAGGCATAATTTCAAACATCAAAATATGTTAAAAACAAAAATGATTCAAATTAATAAATACAAACTTTCAGAAAGTAGGTGTATAATAAAATAAAATAAACTAGGAAGAAAGAATTGGGAAAGATATAATTGCAATTATATGAAGTAGGAAAAAAAGCACAATGAAGAGTTTTGGGGAAGAAAATCATTATACAAATCACTATCAAACACAAGCAGGAGTAAATATATGTCTTAATAAGAAAAAATGATAATTAGAAAAACAATGTACTAAGATAATATAGCAAAATAGTCTTGAAAAGAAGACAGAAATTTTGAAGAAGTGTACATTAGAATATGTTGCAAAGGATGTCCAAGAATAATTGTCACAAAAGAATGAAACCAATATAGTTTTCATTCTTTCCTTTTTCTTTTTTTTTCTTAACATTTTCTATCATGCAATCACATAAAAAGAAATTTTTAAACTATCTCAAAAATGTACAGAGAAGGAAATTCTGGAAAACTTGGCAGGTCATTTTATGAGGTTATCAACATCTTAACTCTGAAGCTTAATGAAATAAATAGTTCAGAGTACAGAACAATATTATTTAAGGTCCAAATGGAGAAATATTATGTAATATCTAAGAAAACTTTCATGTTAAGTGTAGCAGATAATGTTATCCTTAACAAAGATGATTTATTCCAGAAACAAAAATATGGTTCAGTATTTGAAAACCATCTTTATAGTATATTATACCAATACATTAAAGAAAAAAGTCAAATATATAAAACACCTCAAAAAGAAAAAAATAAGGCATTTAAAATAATTTAACAACAATTTCTTATATGATAATTATTAGGTGAGAAAAATATATTTTCTTGAAAAGATATTGAGTAAGGATCATTATTAATCAAAAATACTAAAATATCCATAAAATATGAACTATACAGACATTTATTTAAGAATAGATATGCACAGTACAAGGAACTAAAATAAAGGAAAAAAAATAAATTTTAAATAAACAAAGGGAGGCACCAAGTTAGATGAATGATGTCAATAGTACTAAATTCATCTGTAAGTTCATCTTTATCTTGCACCAAAATAAGTTCTACTTATTTGCTGCACCCAACAAATTCTAAATGAATGAAAATGTCATTATGGGTTTTCACTCATGGCTATGATGGAGTAATGAGGATTGGACATAACTTCTCATCATAAATGAGAAAACTGCTAATAATATAAACCAATTGGTCTCTGATATTGTGTACTAGCAGCATGGGAGAGGGATTCCTGGGAGAAGGGAAATCAGTGAGGAGACCTCGGCATTACTCCAGCATTCTGTCTGTAGGTAATTATTGGTCTGCAGATGCAGGGAAAGTCCACAAAGCTGGGGAGATAACCAAAATCATAAACCTAACAATTCCCAGAGCTTGCATAGAATGGGAGACATTTGAGCTGAGAACAGAGTGGAGAGTGATCATATTTAATGATTTCTCCGGAACAAAGGATTCTCTATTTTCATGTTTCTCTCTTTTTTTAATGTCTTCTCATTTATTTATTTTGACTCAGTTCACGCATTTTGGATTTGCCTCCATGGCGTAGAGACTCAGATAATTTATCTTGTTGGCATTGCCTGATCACAAACTGACTGAAAAGAAAAATAAATGGCAAACTCTTTCCATGGGAGCATTTTGTCTTTGTTAAATAAAACATCTCCTCTCTCTTATGATGGCCATTCAGATAGTTCCTTTGTTATAGAATCCCATATATCAAGGCAAAGGCTTAGGTTTATATTCATATAATGAGGATAAAGAACAAAAGCCAGCTTTGTGTATGCAAGGGCATCTTTCTGTTAGTGTAAGTGCTGAAACTAGACACCCTGACTACTGTATTCTTGAAGAGGAGATTGTTTGTTTTTTTTAAAGCACTATGTATTCATCAAAGAGCTTCAATAAAGATAAACAGGCTCTATGAATATTGACTTTCAAAAGTGCTTAAGATTTAAAGTGAAAACATGGAGTTTAAAAATAGCGTGTTTAACATGAAACAAAAGGTAAGGGATATTTTATTTATATCCCCAAAATATTAACTGATGTAAGATTTTATGTGATGATCATTTCTCCCTCTTGCATCCCTGTATTCTTTTAGCTCTTTATATTATGAGTTTAATCATTTTTATATCAACATTTCATAGTGGTATAGTACCATGATTGGTTCTTGGTACAACCAAGTGAACTGCATACCTATATCCAACATTCTCTCTCCTTCTTCTCCAATGTACTTTATATAGGTCCCTAATTACATATGCATAACTTTTATTGTTTCTAGACATATGGAGTAACTCAATGCATATCAACATTGTTACAAAAAAAAGTAGGAAAACAATATTTTGTATATTAGGGATGGAAGGGGTGCATGCAATGAGTGCACCTTGGGGAAATAATGAGCCAAACAGCATTTGAAGGGTCAAGATCCTATTGAAAAAAGAAAGAAAAAAAGAAAGAAAGAAAGGGAAAGAAAGAAAAAAAAACTCTGGTAAAATAAGCGTATCTTCTGCACATACTTTTTTTTTTCATAAGATTACTCATTCTCTCCAGAGACAGGGTAGAAACTGAAAATCCAAGCAGAGAGCCTGAACACAGAGATGCTGCTCAGTGACACAGAATCCATCAGAAAATTAGCACTTTGATGAGACTTTGGAAAAGAAAAATTAGAATTCAGAGTTGTGGAGGCAGTCAGGAGTTAGAGGGAGAGGGTTAAGACTCTCATGGGCTGAAGTGTGCCCCCCACTCCAAATTAAGGTATTGAACTCCTAAACTTCAGTTAGGAGATAGAACACTTAAAGAGGTTTTTAAGGTAAAATAAAGTTTATGGGTGGGCCCTAAGTTAATATGACTGGTGTCCTTAAAAGAAGAGGAAATTAGGCCACAGACACTGGGAAGACCATGTGAAGACACCGGAAGAAGACAGCCACCTACAGGACACGAAAAGAAGCTCCAGAAGAAACCAATTCTTTGGACACCTCAACCTAGCCTCCAGAACTCTGAGGGAATACATTTCTGTTGTTTAAACCATCCAGTCTGTGGTATTTTGTTATGGAAGTTCTAGAAATTAATACAAAGTCCAGTGAAAAGCAACACATGTACATTTGAGCCCAACTCTGTGCTGGCCTTTCCTTCAATGCATCAGCCAAATTTTTGAACTGCAAAGGAAAACAAAACAGGAATCTGATGAAGAGGAAGGAATATACAAGGCTCCTGGTCCTGAGGAAGCAATATTTGAGTTCATATCTTCCAGGATCTTAGTTAGGAAACTTGGAAGACCATACCCTAAAATCTGGTACAAATTAGGCAGAAAGAGCACTACCAAAACAATAATCTAGGCTTGAATCAGCTCTTGCTTAGACCAGAACAAAGTGATATGCCACATTGTATCAGTCTACTCAGAGTAAGATAAACCTTCTCTTGCAGGAGATGACACTATCCATGTCTTCCATAATTTGCCATGCATAATGTTAACCATTAAATGGTTATTTCCAGGCACAATGGGAAAAAAGACAAAGAGACAAACTGTGCCCTAGAAACAGACCCACAGATGATTTACATGCAAGAGCTATCAAAGAAGATAAATTTAAAATTATGGTTAATACATTGAAGAAAATAGAGAGCAAGAAGTATAGAAGTTATTAGATTTGAGATAATGTTTAAGTGTGGAGGCCAAAGAATTTCCTGTCAAACTGGATATAGATTTTGAGAGAAGCATAGGTTTTGTAGGTAGAATGTTTGTATCCCCTAAAATTCACATCCTAACCCTCAATGTAATGGTATTAGAAGATAGGCTTCTGAGAGGCAATTAGGTCATGAGAGTGAAGTCCCTTTATTAATGCCCTTATAGAAGAGTTTCTGGAAAGCTCCCTTACCCTGTCTCCCATTAGAGGACATAGTGAGAAAAGGGCCATCTATGAACCATGAAGTGGGTTCTCACCAAAAGCCAAATTGCAGGCACCTTGCTCTTAGAGTTCCCAGCTTCCAAAACTGTGATAAGTAAATGTTTATTGTTTGAAAAACCCAGTATATGGTATTTTTGTTACAGTAGCCAAAACACACTAAGTCAATAGGACTTGAGGATGATACCAAGATCTAGCTATATATCCAGCAATTTAATTAAATTCTAATCAGAATTAGTGCAAACCCCACAAGTTAAGGGCTTGGTTCCACAAGACTGACCTCACTACAGATGCCAGTCACAAGATGCCAGAACTAGTCTTTGCATCTGACCAACTGACTATAAATCAGGAGTTCCCACAACCCCCTTGCCAGGTTTGACAATTTAGCCGAGTGTTCACAAAACCCAGGAAAACACTTTACTAATGATTATCAATTTATTACAAAGGACACAACTCAGAAATAACCAAATAAAAGAGATGATAAGACAAGGTATAGGAGAAGGTTGTGTTCATCTTCCCTGTGGCCTTCCCAGAACTTTATTGTATTAGCCAACCTAGAAGCTCTCAAAGTTTATGTTTTCTATGCAGATTTAATTAAGTAGGTGTGCTTGATTAAATTATTGGCCTTGGTGATTGAATTCAATCTTTAGCCCCTTTCTCTTCCTGAGAGATTGTGGATGGGACTAAAGTTCTAATTCTCTAATCACCTAATTGTTTTTATTGTTGACCAGCCCTGTCCTAAAGCTATCTAGAGTCAACTACTAGCCACTAGCCAAGAGTCAACTTATTAGCATAAACTCAGTTATGATTGAAAGGTATTTCTTATAAATAACAAAAGGCATTCCTTTAATTCAGGAAAACTTAAGGGTTTTAGGAGTTCTGTGCCACAATTTTTTGTTCTACCACACAAGGTTTGTGACCTAAACACATGACAGGATAAAATTTCTACTAATTAAAAATAGGAAAACTTCAGATAATTTAGTTTTGAAAGGAAACAATAGTTTATCTTTGAACATGTTAAATTTGGAAAGTTAAATAGTTTCCCAAGAGGAGATGTTGAATGGCTGTATCAAGAGCTATAAACTAAATTAAAATTTGATAAAATATTGCCACAAACATTAACATATTTTAAATGTGCTCATACTAATAAATAAAAAAACACCAAAATTACAGTAGAAATAATAAAAATAGGCCATGCCACTAAATATAGAAGAAATACAAAAGCCTAATTAGCCTGCTAAATAACTCAATAAGTACTGAATAAGCCGAATTAAATGAAATGATATTTTTTCTAAACAGATGGAATTAATCTTGATATTGGCAAATATGAGAAAGTTACAATAGCATTGATGGGAAATGTGTAGTGTCATGGGTAGTATTAGTGTAAGTTTTCTGGAAAGGAACTCTGAGAGATTTGTATCTAAGACCTAAAATATATTTATTCTCTTCCATGCAGTAATTTATTTTATACTTTTAGCAATTTATTTCACACTTTTATTCTAAGAAAATAAGGCTGTTATAGGAACTACAGTTGGAGTACTAAGTATTTATTTATTTATTTATTTATTTATTTATTTATTCATTTGTTTTTCTAAATGGCTTATTAAGATTGCAAGAACCTATAATTATCTTGAGGACAGGAACCATGTCTCATTCCTTTTTACTTTGCATGGGGTTCATTAAATCTTGTCCAAATCAATTGGAATTTATTCAAATCCTATGCCCTAAGTATAGTGGCTGGAATAAATGCTTCCTGACTGTGCATAAACAATATGTGTTAGTTTCCTAAGGCCGTCATAACAAATTATCACAGTCTTGGTGGCCTAAAACCACAGAAATCTATTTTCTCACAGTTCAGGAATATAGAAGTCTGAAATCATGATATTGGTAAGGTTGGTTCCTTCTCAAGCCTCTAAGACAGAAATCGCCCCATGCCTCTGTTAAAGCCTAAGCTGAAGTGTATTAAGTTTTTAAGAGTTTATTTCAGCAAAAGTCAATGTGAATTGGGCAGGGTCAAAGTGGAAGTGGTTAGGAGCTCTCCTCCAATAGAAACTAAAAGCATGACTTTTTATAAAGAAGATACAGAAGCAAAGTAAGCAAATTCATTTATTGCCCATAGCTTAAGCGGTTGCCTTATTTGGGAAAGTATAGTTGGCTGTTTGTGACTGGTTGTCCTTAGGTTTTGATTTTTTAACCTTGAGGCATTTATAGACTTCAGTTTTGGTTTACTTACCTAGGCTACTAAGGTATAAGGGCTACCTCTAATGGCGTCCTTGTTTAATTAATTTAACATCTTTCACCCAGCTTTTGGTGGTTGTAGACAATCTTTGGCATGGCTTGGTGTGTAGGTACATCATTCCAATCTCTGTTTTGACCTTTGTATGTTGTTCTGTATGTGTGTGACATCACATGGCCATCTGGATTTAAGGCCCATTATAATCCAATATGACCTCATATTAACTAATTACATCTGCAAAGATCTTCTTTCCTAGGAGGGTCACATGCTGAGATTTCAGGAGGACATAAATTTGGGGGTACATTATTCAAACCACTACACAATATAAGCATACTTTTTCATATTTGAAAAAAATTTACATGGTTTATTGCACATGTAAAACATTATTGAAGTGACAGTGTTCTTCACTGTCCCTTTGTTTAATGTATGAAGTGACATTTTATAAGTCTAAGAAAATGTCTATTGTATATATTATAAAATCATTCAGTAGAAACGATTATGTGCCGTTTATTGTTGGGAGTATTTAATTATTCAAAATGCAGCAAATCTCTCAACCAACTTAGAATTTGCCTACTTGTTTATCATCTCACAAGTTACTATGTGATCTATATATTTGTTTGTGGTGAGCAGCTACTCTATTTTCTTTTGTAATCTAGATTTGAAGCTGAGAATTTACCAAGATGATAAAACATAGGTATAGATAAACATGATTGTTTGATTTTTTCCAAACATACTTATTGACTTTGAATGAGGTCCCATATTTAAGAAACAGTTTTAATTTTTTTTTATTTTATGTCTCATCTTGTTTATAACCGATATTTTTTTAAGAGTTTTATTCACAGAGAAATATAGTGTCATTTTTAAAAAACTTATTGAAACAAGATAAATCTAAAATGACTGCTAAGGAAAGTAGATTTGTTTGGGTTACTCTTCTATTGATTTTGGACACTCACAAATTAATGAAGCATTGCAGTAAATTGATTCAATTTTTTTTCTAATGTCTATAGCTATTTAACTATTTTATCACATTTTCCTCATCTATTATAATATATATATCCGATAGATATATATATACACATATATATATATATATGTATATATATATATATATATATATATATATATATATACACATACATCAGAGCTCTAACTCTAAAACTACAATCTTTTAGGAGTTTTAATAATTTAAAATAATTTCTGTTTTCAAATTGCTATTTATACAATAAATCTGAAAATCTCCTATTACATCATGTTACAGTATTCTAATTAAGTATTTCCACAGGGTTGATTATTACTTAAATTCTAGACCAATGTGAGTAGAAAATTAGCCTACTCATTTACCATTCTGAATGAAAGAGGAAATTATAATAACATTTCTAGTAGATTTAAGATAGAAGAACATTGATCAACTGGGCAAAGACTTTTTATGTTTAAATATAACATTTTAGTAGTTGTCATGCACAATTGTTTAGCTATTAGGGATGATAGCAACATTTGTTACTTAAGGTGGCCATATGTCCTTCTTTGCTTGGGTCAATGCTGATATATAACTGATATTATTAAGTAATCATTAATAATGTTCCCATCTTCAGTCTCAAAAATGTCCTGGTTTGGACAATAAATTATATGTCCACCTACTGATACTGTAAGATTTTCTTTACTTATACGTATGGAGATTTAAATATGTGCCAAGCGTTAACTCTTCACACTTGGAAAGATGAACCCATAATAAATTCTATTTACCAGCAAGAACTCTCCAGTATTGGTTCATGGTAAGCTACCTATTCATCCATTTCTATTCAGTAGCACATACCCAGATTACAGACAAGTTACCTGAGTAAAACTGAAGGGAGATGCCTTTTCTCTAACTAAGATTTGAATCCAATTCAATAGCCATGTTCAACTCTTTTAATTGTTTTTATAAGAACAATTGTCTATTGATAACTTGAACAAGAAAGTGAGATTATAAGTTACTTGTGTTTTTAAAATGTTCCTTCTAAATACATGTAAAATCCATGCATTACTGCCACCAGTCTGAACCACCATAATTTCCTCTGGACTACAGGAAATATTATTAATGTGTGGATATGCATCATGGGTGTCCTCAAACTTGTCCTTTCTGAAATCTAATGATGTTGTACTCTTCCAACCCTGCATTCTACTCACATAATATACTCTAGGCCATTACTCTTCAAGATGGCCAACTGATTCTTAGTACAGTTTCCAATCCTGCATCATTTTATGTTTATCAACTGTCTGAATTCATGTACCACACATTCCTAATGCAATTGACTATGCCTATCTGTGTGCACGCCAACCTTCCACCCTGCTTGCCAATCCTTGAGATGTCATTCTGTCTTCCACCTTTCTCTTTGTATATGCATTTCTCTTTACCTAAACACACATTTTCCCAACACCTACTTTATCACCTCCAAACTATTGTTTATGTAATTCTTTCTATCCAGATTTAGTTCAATTTCTAAGAGGAGATCTTCCTGACCAGATCAGTGAAGACAATATTAGATGGTCCTGAAGACTCATTTATCTCTCTCTTTTTGGTAATTTTGCCAACAGCTGGCTCAGTTGGTCTAAAGTGTCTATAAGGAGAAAACAAGGCCTGTCTGATATTAATGTACCTTGCATCAAGGATGTGGCTTAGTATCAAAAACCTATTGTTGAAATGCAGATATTGGTCCTTGGGATCCTATTTCTTGGCTTAGTGATCTTCTGATCTGAGTCTTGTGTCCTGGGCTATCCTAAGTAACAATGTTGTGGGGATGAGATTTGTTCTCATACTTCGAGTGTTCGCAATTGTGCACCCAGGGTAGTTTCTCTCTACTAAAGCCTCAACCAGAATGTATAGAACATTTATGCTTGGTCTAGTCAATGGAATAATGAAAGTACAGAGGACTACATGCAACATACTACTTCTCTGCTTAAAAATTTTCCCTAATATATCCAGGTTGTATCTGCAACTTGTGGTGCCAGAATTATATGTCCATGACCTCATATACAATAATCAGCTCCATCTATTTTGTATCTTATGGCACTCCTCTTTATATCACTTAGTGTAATCTCAATTGTTACACATTGGTACAATGTACAATTGTCACAACTCTTTGATTAATGTCTGTCATCTCATTTGAATCTATGCTTCTTGAGAGAATGAGAGCAGAGATTATTTTGTTTTGTGTCTCAAATTTCTGGCATGGTGCTTAGGATATAGTAAATGTTAATAAACATTCTTCAATGAACAAAATATTTGATAAATCATTTAACCCAATGAAATGGGTGATAAAAATGCAGATGAGATGACATTTCAATGTCTCTCAAGTTATCCCATAGTGACGGTGATAAATTATATGCTTCTGGCAAGAAAAAGGACAAGCTTAAGAGTTTGGTGATATGAACCCTTTCTAATAACCTGATGCTACATAGATCATTTAAATTATGTAATTTATCAATTAGGGCTACAAAGGAGGAGAGATGGTGCAATATTTGTCTTCATTTCAGAGAGGGGTGATGACATGAATGAAAATGTTGATGGACTGTTTCAAGATATTTCAAAGGGAGATGGGGGCATCTTCATCTTATATTTAAATACCACCATGCCACAGGCTTTGTAAGAAGAACTTTGAATAGATTCTCTAATTTAATCCAGGACCTACGACAACAAGTCCTCAATGAATATTTCTAGATTTGTGTATTAATGAATATTATTTCTCACAAGAGTTTAGGAATAAGGTGTTATTCAGAAATTCAAAGTATTTGTTCCTGAATCTAAAAATCTACCTGTCTTAATCTCTTTCTAAAATGATGAGTAGTAGAAATTATGGCATTCTAGAACTTATTGTGAAAGCTTTGCTATATATTATAAACATATAAGCATATATTAGTCAAAACTCAGCAAGTATGAATTTCTACCCATTTCTTAAAATGATTACTAACATTATTATAAGATCTTTATGTTCCTTTGATTCATTTATCATTAAGTTTTAAATATCCTTGCTACTTTTGTCAATCTCCTTTTTATCAATGTGATTATATAGGAAATAATCTTATGTCAAACTTGTCATGTTGCTAATTAACAATAAATGTTATAACATTTCAGAAAAGATAAAAACCCATTTATAAATGTTATAAAATTTCAGAATATGAGTAATAAAAACAAAATCAGTATACTTCCAGAAAAGGAAACAAAAATTTGTCAAACGGACAAGGGGCAAAATTTACAGTGGTATTGTACTTTCAAATATGTACATTGGTTTCTAGAAGACACACAACAACATCTTTAATATTTGGGGGAAATGTCTTTAAATCTTGAATAACATATCACCCAGGCAATCATTCATTCATTTTATTTTCCATAAATTATTTCTTGGCATGATGTTTTAGACTACATACGAGCATTTAAACCCAGAAAGAAGAGAACCTGGGATTAATGAAAGATATGAGTATAAGCCAACAAGAGGCCATAGAATGACAGTGGTGCAGCAGAGTTAGGGAAAAAAGAGCCCTGGAGATTCCTCCTTACCCCATACCACTTAGAAAATCAGCTCCAGACAAATAATAGATCTAATATAAAGATGAAATATCAAAGTTTCTAGACAGGATTGTAAGACAAAAACTTTGTGCCATTGGCATGGGGAAAGATAAATTAAACACGATACTAATATACTGGCCATAAAATAAATACTAAAATCAACTAAACTGAATTACAATAACAAATAAGAACTTCTAACCATAAAAGACATAAGTGATTGAAATGGCAATCAAGTCAATGGAAATGGCCATTTGCAACAGATTTAAACAACTCTATATGAAAGTATTCTCAATCAATAAGAAAATTGGCAGATAAAGCAATTAAAAATATGTATGGAAAAACTTAGGCATTTTATAAAAAGCTAAATACAAACACTCCAGACATATAAAAGGATGTTCAAATTGCTCAATAACCAGAAAGTATAAATTAAATCCAAAGTTAGATGCTACAACTTATCGATAGAATATCTAAAACATAACAACTAAAATGCTGTATTTTGACCATGAAGTAGAGCCCTGGAAATTTGCATATAGCATTGGGAGTAGTATGTACTGGTACCTCCACAGTTGTAAACTGTTTGGCAATACTACTAAAAACTGAGCTTATGATGTTTTCAGCAATATTTATTTTGGACAAATTCATTCTTGGCCAACAAATAGATAAGCATTATATTTGGAAATTAGGGTTGATTACAGTCTGAGTAATTCCTCTTGTTTCAGGCCACTGAGGGAGTTTTTATAGCAGATGAAATGAATTCAGGAAAGTGGAAATATGATGACCTAAGCTAGCATAGTGTAATACAGTTAAATATAATCAAGGGATTTAAAATTTCTATTGACAAATCAACTTAGCTGTCTCATACACAGAATGTTTTTGGTCTGCAATATTCTTTTTTTTTTGGTCAATTTTTCACTCAAATATAAATGCATTCTCTGCTTTCATATGCTTATTTGTTCAAAACAAAACAAACACATATCAACATAAATCCTACACCACATCATTATACATGCTTTAAATCCTAGATTCCCAGGAAGAAGTTGTGTAGAAGATGCCGTTGTCCCACACCCACACCCCTCCACTTAAAATTTCCAATCATCCCATCTCTACTATAAATTCTTTGTCTGAAGTATTCCTATGGCCTCATGAGCCTGCCATCCATGTTTATGTGTAGGGCAAGCTGACAATATTGGGCAATGAACACTCCCCTGGAACAGAGAGACAAGTGGGTGTTAATGGATAAATATCAAGCTTATTTGTCTTTTAGGTGAGAAAACCCTGACATCTATGTTCTGTACTACCCCCCAACTTTCCCCAGTGGGATTAATCTCTAGTTGCCCATAATAGTAATTTTGCTATTGTCATCCTTTCCTTCCCTTTTTCAGTTGTCTCTCTGCTAGTGTTTCCTAAGATTACTTCTCAAATAAAATAATTGCAAGGAGATTGGACTGGGTCACCTGCCTTCTCAGAGTGATCTCTAAGCTCCAGTGGTCAGGAAACAAATGGATTATAGGCAAAATACTTTAACTTCTTCTTTTCCCAAATTCAATATTCAATAATCCCGATAAGCATGGTTTTCGGTTTTGTGGATTTTGTTAAATTTTTCCTCTCTTCCCTTGATTGATGATTCTTTTGTCAGAGATGCTTTTATAAGTTAATTTTTAACAATCATTGGCTGTCTAATTATTTTCAAAAGTAAGTTTCTAAAAATCTTCACGCTTTTGAGTGGCTACTATTAGAGAAGCTGGTACACTGAGAAGGTACACTCTTTCTAGTGGTGACTCCATAGTTTCATTGGAAAGATACTCAACTCTAAAGACCTGTAGAATTTTGTTTCCTCTCATGCTCAATCTATCATGTTATACTGAACTCTACTGACACTGAATATCATGACACTGGAATATCAGCACTCCACAAATATCAGAAGTTGTAACCAAAAACTAAAGATCATACCAAAGACCATCTACATTTTGGAATGAGTCTGGTGGTGAACAATTCTCTTGCTTATGAAACTGTATAAAATTAAATAATAATTCCAGGTAAGGACTAAAAGTCAGAAATCTCAACAAGTCTCACAACAATGCCCATACTCAAAAAAGGGAAGGATACTGTGATCTTACCATGTTCCTCAAATGGAAGAGAACTGAAATGGTATTGAAGAAATACCCATGCTCTTATACATTGGCTGAACAGCGGGTCAAGATCAAAGAAGATTTTCCAGAGGAAGCACCATTTATGCTGAGAAAAATCAAATGGCTTTTGGCCAAATAAGTGTTTTAAGAAAAGGTCAGACTAAATAAATAAAGAAAGAAACTAATTATTAGTTTAATAATTAGTTGATTAATTATAATTAATTATAATTAATTATTAGTTAATTAATTATAGTTTATTAGTTAATTAATTATAAAAGATAATATGAAAAAACAAAAAGTAAATGGGACTAAGAGGCATTTTAGAGGGGACAAAAAAGAGACAGTCTGACATGGCAGTGGTACTGGAGTTAAAGGGGAATGATACACAGGATCCTGTTATTCAGAATGTTGTGACTCCACTTGGGGATTTGGATGTATTCCAAAATCAATGGAAAAGTATCAAAAAATATTAACAAAAATGTGTTAAAATCACATTGATGAAAATATTGTTTTAGCTCTTGTGGAGGGACAAAAGACTTAGAGGGAGTACCGGAGGCCATTTATAGCAAAACAGAACAGAGGCAAGAGTAACTTCCAACAAAATAATAACTAAATATTTGGTGTAGGTTTAAAATACAGTTTTTTAGTAAAACCACAAGAATTTCTAGATGGATTTTATTTGGTTGTGAATGATAAGATTCAAGATATAATTTCCACATCCCTGAAATTAATGAAGATGGTGTTGTTTACTAAGAATGAGAAGACAGTTTCTCTCCTTGAAACTGTTGATTTTGTTGTGCTAAGCTGAAATCACTGGAGGTGTAAAAACTAGCCTGGAAGGAGGAAAACAAATTATAATTGTATTTTAAGTAAGACATGATGGTGTGCTAGGGCGGGTGCAGCAGAAAGAGAGAAAACAAAATCTATCTTGGAATAAAATATACAGGACTCCATCATTTATCGAGTATGGTTCATGAGGGAGATGCAGGTTCAAGAATGTCTCCCAAATTCCTTCCAGAAGTATTTGAGTGGACAATTAAATTCTCATAGCACAATGCAAAACACTCCATAGTGAAATGGAGGCCTGTGCTGTGGAATAACATGAAGGTATAGCATTATAAACTTATTTTGAAAAAACTGAAAAAAAATGTTTGGGAAAGCCTGTCACTAGATATTCATATTTTTCTTAATCCCATATCTTTGATAGTCAATTTTGTTGGTAGGAGCTGAGAGGGGAATAGTGTCACATTGTAGTGTTACTGTTCTTTCCAAGAATAAATTCTTGGAAACAGCCAAAAATGATTAAGGGAAAACTGTTAGTTTAGTGAAATTTACTGGTATTTGGAGATAATAATAATCACTGAGACAGAAAGGAGACAGAAATATCTACACATTCACTACAAGTGAATGGAAGATTTACAATAATCTTTTTGCATAATATATGCAGCTATTAGAAAGAATGAAACAGCTTTATGTACTGATATAGGAAGAATATATTTAAATATTTCAGAATAAATTTCAGTTTATAAAACAAATATACCTAATCATATTCAGCAGCCCCACTGATTATATTTGTGATTTTCACTTTTTACAAAAAGGTCTATTTTGATACAGAATCCTTAAAATTCATTTAAAAAATCTTCATTAAGTTTTAACACTGAGCACTATTGTTTAACTCATTATTCTGCATTAAAAAGTAAAAAAAAAACCCTTATCTGATAAAGCTCTCAAAAATTTTATGTATATAAATATTTGCAACTTTTAGTAAATAAATTTATTTAATATATCACAGGTTTTTTTTTCAGCATATGCACACACACATAGGCACACAGAGGAGTAATTTTTGACTTCCATTACTCTGATTTATTCAGCCACACTTTAACTGATATTCCTAAACATAATATCTCCATGCATGGAACAGTAGATAGACATGGTTATATGTTCCACAGATCGCACTATAATAATAGACATTGATATTTAGTTAAGAAGTACATTTTTATATGCTATATTCAGTGATAATTAGGTAATTTTTATACAAAAAGTGAAAAGTTTTTCAGTTAAACAAAATATGAATACCACCGGGAATCTTGAAATTAAATATATTTAAATCTTCAAATAATGTTTTATAAAGTTTTAAAAATTAGAAAAAAAAATAGAAACATGGACCAAGCTATTCTATTTACCAAGATTTCATGTATTTGGAGGTATAATGTGTAATCATATTTTCCTAACTTTGCTACTAAAATCATGTCTTCCTATTCTTAATCTGATAATCAGAGAAAAAGATTGCCTCACAAATTTATCACTAACCCAATCCTTGTTAGCTTTATCTTAAAAAAAAAAAAGACCTAATTTATGTAACATTTTGTTTAGTTGTCCAAAATTCTTCAACATACCAAAATATTATGATCTACTTCTGAAGTCCAAATGGGTCCCAAAGGCTGCTTGACATATAAAAATGCATTTCTCTGAAAGCAGCTGCTTACTTGAAGGAAAGAAAACAGATCATATGACTTTTTTATCTGGTTCTTACTAGGATTCATTCTCTTTTAAAGGTCAAATGCCTGTGAGCACCTTGGTTTCTGGTCAATATGTTTTTCTCTTGAAAGCAGAAAGGGCAAGAGGCTATCTGAAATGAGTAGCTGCCTTTGATTCCCTGCTGTGATGTGAATATGCCATGATTGAAAAACAAAGACTGCAGAAGTCGAGCTGATTTTTCTCATTCAAGACCTGCTGTTGAGACAGCATCTGGCCCTTATCATTTCAAAGGGTATAGCCACAGTCTGGTTAGGACACTCACAATAGCTATTGAATGATAATGCTTAGGGTGAAGCAAATTTAGTAAGGAAATATCTGAGATTTGGATACTTTGAGATACACAATTTTACAGTCTCCCTCTTTTTTATTCAGTGTCAAACTTTTTAAAGTGCCAAAGACTTTGACCAATTCTGAATACCAAACATAATATGAATTGGAATTATTTTCTCTTTCAGTAACAAAGAATGATCAACCTAAAGCAAATCTAGAAAAGTGCATTTAGGGGGGGCGCCTGGGTGGTTCAGTCAGTTAAGCGCCAGGTCATGACCTCACGGGTTCATGAGTTCTAGCCCCGCATCCAGCATCCAGCTCTGAGCTGACTGCAGAGCTGGCTTCAGATCCTCTGTCTCCCTCTCTCTCTGCCCCTCCCCTGCTCATTAGCGCGCCTCTCTCTCCCTCTCTCTCTCAAAAAAATAAACATTAAAACAAAAAACAAAACAAAAATCGCATTTTGAATACCAAGCAACAAGTCAGAAGAATGGTCAAGAATATACACACATCAGATCATTTTCTAGAAATAAATATTTCTTAAGCATTGGCTAATCACCTGTGGGGAAAAAAGTGTTATAAAAGGACATATCTCCTCCAGGAAATACATATCATACTTCAATAATTTTTGGGTTAAGTAATCATGAATTCATGACTGTTTAAATAGCTTTACTTCAGAATGTTTGAGGCTACTGTAAATATAATCCAGCAAAGAAAGATTTATTAAACTTCCAACGTGTTATATCTATTTAGGGGTATTCAATGAATTCTCAAAATAAAATAAAATTTAAAAAGCAGGATCAAGAAAAAGAGCCTCTTCTGATCCTTTTATACTTTGCTGTACAATATGATTAAAAAGCGAGAAAATTGGTCATCAAAATCTAGCAATGTACTTTTCAGAAATCACCAAAAAAAGGAAAAACATGGATTTACCACACTTGGTTAACTTATTAAAATACCAAATATCATCTTTAAAGCATATTCTAAATCACTGTCTATCTCATCTGCTGCCATCTTATATCTGGAAACTGGGCCTGAAATTAAATATTTGTGGGGTTTTTTGGAGGAGGGTACTTAGAGGAGTTTAAAAAAGATGTCATTGGTTTTCATTGTTAGTGAATATTTGATACTTCCACACCACGTGTGGAATTATATGCCTTAAATGCAACATATATTTTATGGTTTTTGAGAAAATTTCTCAAATAGACTTTCTTAAATGGGAGAGCCATTTAGGGCATTTGACTTTATTTCTGACTTTAGATAAAACACCCAGCCATAGAGAAGGATGAGATATTGCCATTTCAAAAATCTGGATGGACCTACAAAGGTATCATGCTAAGTGAAATAAGTCAGACAGAGAAAGACAAACACCGTATGATTTCACTTATATGTAGTATCTGAAACAAAACAAAACAAATGAATGAACCAACAAACAAAAAGCAGAATCAGACCCATAAACACAGAAAACAAACTGATGGTTGCCAGAGGGATGGGGGTGGACAGATGGGCTAAAGTGGTGAAGGGGAGTGGGCGACACAGGCTTACTCCAGTTATGGAATGAGAAAGTCATAGGAATAAAAGGTCCAGCATATGGAATATAGTCAATGGTATTATAATAACATTGCATGGTGATTGTAGTTACACTTGTGGTGAGCACAGCATAACATGTGCAATTGTTGAATCACTATGTGGTATCTGAAACTAATATAACATTGTATGTCAACTACACTCAAATAAAAAAAGAAAAGAAAAGAAAATGGGAAGTGCAGTGCAAGGGTAGAATTTTCAAAGAAATTGAAATATACTTCTTAACATAAGAATGTTACAGAAATACAATTCAAATAATCCATTTTTTTTTACTTTTTTGGGTTATTCTATGGATAGTTTTTCACCTAGAGATGAATCTATTGACACCAAGCATTTATTTTTGGCAAGAAATGGAATCTCATTAAGTCAACAATAAAATCTGGTTTCAAATGCAAACCACATTAGTTAAGGAAATCATGCAAATTTCTTCAGAACAGACACTGTGAAACCTTCTATTAAAGTGCATTATGAATCTATGAGATAGACATGCAATAAAGAATTTTTTTTAATTTAATGTTTATTTATTTTGAGAGAGAGAGAAAGTGCGAGCAGGGGAGGGGCAGAGAGAGAGGGAGACACAGAATCTGAAGCAGGCTCCAGGCTCTGAGCTGTCAGCACAGGGCTCGACGCGGGGCTCAAACTCACGAACTGCGAGATCATGACCTGAGCCAAGTCGGAGGCTCAACCGACTGAGCCACCCAGGCGCCCCAGAAATTTCTTAAATTTGTATGATCATAGAACACTTTTCTCCCCATAAGAACACTTTGTTAATATTATGTGGCTTCAATGTTCAATGACACACAATTTTAGTGACTGAAGACTAAACATCTCTTTGTTTAGTTTGTGAGAAAACATCTCTTCCCGGTCTCCTGAACACTCCAGATACTAAGACTCTGTTTAGACTCTTCTTTTCTCTCTCTCTCTCTTTTTTTAAAGTTCCTTTGAAAGAGAGAAAGAGAGACAATCCTAAGCAGGCTCCAAACCATCAGTTTGCAGCCTGATGCCAGGCTGGAACTCATGGAACAGTGAGATCATCACCTGAACCAGAACCACGAGTTGAACACTTAGCCCACTGAGCCACCGAAGCACCCCTTCTCTTCTTCTTTTCTTAATCTACATATATTTGAACTATTTTCTAAGTTGGCTGAAATTTGCATATACTGTTAACTTTAACCTATTAAAAATGCTCTTTAAAGATCTGTAGAATAAAAATAGTAATTTAGTCAGATTAATTTATAAAGAATAAATTGGAGGGGCACCTGGGTAGCTTAGCTAGTTAAGCCACTGACTTCAACTCAGGTCATAATCTCACAGTTCATGAGTTCAAGCCTCATATGGGGCTCTGCTGACAGCTCAGAGCCTGGAGCCTGCTTCAGTTTGTTCATCTCCCTCTCTCTCTGCCCCTCCCCTGCTTGTGCTCTGTCTCTCTCTCTCTCTGTCAAAAATAAACACTAAAAAAATTTTTTTATTAAAAAAAACATCAAGTTGGAATTCTTAACTGTGTTAATTTCAAACCTTGTGGTCCTATGATAATAACTTTTTTAATAGAACATCTTTTCCACAGTAAGTTTTCTCAAAATTTATGCTAACTTGTTTAGGATGATATTTGTGAAGTCTTAAAACAGAATCAGAATAAAATTATATTTTTCTATTTTCGAATATAGAACTAGAGGGTTTAGGGCTTAAATCATTATGGAAGGAATGAGACAAAGCCTAGAAAAATATGTTGTGATAAAATGTAGTCGTGGAATGTGGCTTGGAGATTTCCAAACTCACTCCTTTATTTTAAAAATGAGTTGTATATGTGAGGCTTGAAAGGGTTAAAAGGCAAGTATTTAACCTAGGTATTTTTGAAACTGTCATTATTAGTGGTTAATAGTGTTGCTATAATCTGCCTTTAAATTTAGGATATATATATTAACATAATAACACCATTATTTTTATGGTGTAGGTAGAAGAGGGTGGTGCTGATGAAGACACATTTTTACCGTGGCTTAATGTCTCTTCTCTCTTGCAAAATATTTTTGTGGCACTATAATAATCTGCCTTTCACAAAACTTCAGGGTCACAATGAGAAACTTAAAAGGTTTGTACGGATACCAGACAAGGTAGCAATTTAGTATCATACCAGATCTGAAAAGGCAGAGGATTAAATACGGAAAGAAAAGAGGAGGTGTAAGTCAGAATGTGGGGGATTCTGCCTCACCATGAAGCAGATTTGCTGTACTGAAAGGACAGCCTAAGCAAATCCTTCCCAGCGTATGCTGACATGATGATATGCTTATTTCATGCTCCACTGAGAGAGAATGCAGGAGTTCAGCGTTAATGTTCGTTGTCACTTTCCTCTCTCCTGCTGATATCAGAGCCTTCATTACTATGTGTAAATGCACTGCAGCGTGCAGAGTAATATTCCGTGGGTCATATTTTCCTCTGCCATCATTTGGCCTCTAAAATGGGTGCACGGTTTTGCTATCCAAGTTCACTTCTGTGGTTCCATACTTCAAAAAACAATTACAAATCGGCAGCAAAGATGTCCAAAATCACTTCTAGATGGAAATGTTGTACATCAGCAAAGTACTGTCAATATTAATGACTATTTTTTTTTTTGCAGTGAGAAGCCTAGTCTAATTTACAGAACATGGCCAAAAACATGGGTTCGAATGCAAGCTTTATGGTTCACCAGTTACTCTACTTCCAGAAAGCAATGTCTCTTGCCCTAGGCTTGTCATCTCTAAATTACAAATAGTGCCTCCTCTGAAGAATTATTGTTATGATTAGAAATAATAAGTGCAAAGCCTTTTATAGAACTATATGGTAGTTGTGCCTAGAGAGGGTCAGGTTTATCAGTTAGGCTTCAATCAGAGACAGATCCACTATGTGTGGTATCAAATAATGGAGTCATTGCAGGGATTAGACTTTAACGACTGCAGGAACTGGTGAAGTCTGTGAAGTCCTAGTGATGAACCTAGCGCTGGGAACACTAAGTGTATAGTGGGGGGAAAGTTAGGGAAAACTGGAGCCCGTGAGCTCAGGCTGGAATTCACAAGGACAAACTTGATTCTTCATTCATCTGTCACCACCTGAGAGCTCTCCATGCAGGGAACTTGCAGAAGATGGTACTCTCTGCCATGAAGCTGCATACGCATGGCCTAGGACTTTGAGCAGACAAAAAATCTGGTGGGAGCTGGAGGAGCCCCTGGCCCAGCTGCGAAAGGACTCCAACAAGATAAGCCAGCAGATCAGCAGCAATGTGTGCAAATTGCAACAGTGCCCAGAGGCCTAGTCTGGCCATCAGTGCATGCGGGCTCGTGCTTCACTTCTCTCTTCTGAATCTCATGCACATCTCCCTTGTGTCCTGTTCTACTCTGAAGCATGCAGACGAGAGTGCACTAATATCCTTCTAACATAGCTGAGTTGACACAGGACAGAGCTACTACAATAGGAGAGATTATTCAGTTATTCTGTTGTAATGTTATACTGTCATGCCTTCTCCCAAATCTCAGACTTAAATCGACAAGGGCTTTCTTTCACTTTCTTGTGAAAGTCATAAGTTCATAGTGACTCTAGTGTAGCTCTGTCTCACACCCTGTTTCTTCCTGGACCCCGTCTGATAGAGCAGCCTCTAATCAGAACTGGGTCCTCATCATGAGAGAAGAGAAGAAATAATGACAAACAATGTGCTTGCTCATAAATCTTTTGTACAGAGATGACATACATTGCTCCTGCTTGCCATTCGTTAGTCGATGTAAATCACCAAGCCACGTCTGATGTCAGTGAGGCCAGAGACGTATAATCTTCCTCCAGGAATGGGGAGCAGGTATTTGCAAACAATGATAGAGTCTTCTACAGTCAACACTTTCTGTCAAAAAAGACTTCAAAACCATCCTGTGGACTCTTTGCTACACACAATTATGCTCATACATTCTCCAGAGAAGACAGGACAAGGTGGAATTTAGTTATGAGATCAGACTCAAAACCAGGTCAGTGAGTTTTCTTGCTCTGGAGACCTCGCAAACAACAACAACATAGAAGAGGCACACAGATTATTTGCTCCTCTGACAACCTAGATGTTATGATGGAGGAGGAAGAAAATAAACACAATGAGATGAGAATAGTAAAGACAAACACATGTGAGAATAGGAGGAATAGCACATTCACTGCATCATGGCAGTTCTGAAATCACCATTGGAAAGATGGTAATTTCCATGGCTAGCCTCCACCCCTCTCCCTGGGAGAATTTCCTTAGTTCATAGTTTGTTGGTGGGTGTGGCTTCACCCTCAGAGAGACTGTTCTCTCTGTATTATACTACTTGGCTACACTTGAAGGGGACATTGGAGAATGTGTCCTGCTTGGTGACTAAGTTTCATAGCCTTCCTTAGACCTGTAGAAAGTCAGCAGTCCAAGGATCATTTCATGGGTTGAATAATCACAATCTTTTAGTCCAGACTAATACAGTAAAACTTTCTGAAAGCTTACTTTTTTTAAGTTTATTTATTTTGAGAGAGAAAGAGAAAGAGAGAGAGTGCGAGCAGGGGAGGGGCAGAGAGAGAGGGCAAGAGAATCCCAAGCAGGCTCTATACTATCAGAACGGAGTCTGATTGGGGCTCAAACCCACAAAAAGTATCACGACCTGAGTCAAAATCAAGAGTCTGACACTTAACCAACTAGCCTCCCAGGTGGCCCTGAAAAACTTAGCTTCTTAATCCATGCTTACTATTAAGGATAGTGAAGGACAAGTATGTTTACTATCATAAAATAAAATATTTGTGTTTCCCAAGCTAAGAGTTCCTATCCTACTATACAACTTATTGCACGTGCAAGTGCCATCTGGCCCTCTTCCCATCAGCCTATGAGAATTGGGGCTTAAGACATAGCCACAAAATGCTGACGGCCTTGCCATTACTAATTCTATAACTTTGTCTCTGACACAGAAGTTTCATGTCTTCTATCAATAAACCCCCATGAAATTGTGACAGGCTAACTAATTAGCTTGAAGTGATATATAATCTCAGAGCCTTGACAATTCAATTTTTTTGTTATTTCTGCTTGCAAGCTAGCCATTTTTTTTTATTAAATATATTTTTTTCAACGTTTATTTATTTTTGGGACAGAGAGAGACAGAGCATGAACGGGGGAGGGGCAGAGAGAGAGGGAGACACACAGAATTGGAAACAGGCTCCAGGCTCCGAGCCATCAGCCCAGAGCCTGAGGCGGGGCTCGAACTCGCGGACCTCGAGATCGTGACCTGGCTGAAGTCGGACGCTTAACCGACTGCGCCACCCAGGCACCCCAGTATTTCTAGTTCTTAAAATAATTTCATTTCATTTTTACATGAGACAAAAGCTTTTCGGAAGATCCATGATTATGGCGCCCACATGCATCGCTTTTATGCTGCTGTTGGGTGTAGGTCTGACAGACACTCAGCAAACAGATGGCGAACCCTCTGAATGACATTATTCATGTTAAACAAAATGGCTTTATGACGATCATAATGTAGCACCTGCTCTGGAATTGTTCTTCTAAGGGCAGAGGAAATACGGGATTTGGTGAGACTGTCAACTGCAGCATCAGGCTTATGTTTGCTGACGGCCGTAGAAAAGAGGGAGTTGCTCATCAATTAGCAGCAACTCCTCATCTTACGATGCTCACCGAAAAGCAGGGATAAAATTTAATTTTTCAAATTATGCATATATATTTGTTTCTATTAATTGAGCAGAAGGTACATGTTGGTACATGTTGATAAACCTTAGGGAACATTTTTTTTTCTTCCAAATGCACTAAAAAGCTAAAATGAATCGATTACCACTGAAGCATTAATGAAAAAAAAAAAAAGACACAAAACACAATGTTCAGTTTTACTCATATATGCTTGCTACTAATTTTCTAATTTTATTTCAGATATGACTTACCATAATATTTCACTGCTCGTACCAGTATTATTTTATGAGTTAGAAATTCTTGTTATGTAAATACCCTTCAGATTAAATTATTTTCTCCCTGCTTCTTATATAACCACATTTCTTTTAAATTTTTTTTTTCAAAGTTTATTTATTTTTGGGACAGAGAGAGACAGAGCATGAATGGGGGAGGGGCAGAGAGAGAGGGAGACACAGAATCTGAAACAGGCTCCAGGCTCTGAGCCATCAGCCCAGAGCCCGACGCGGGCCCGAACTCACGGACCTCGAGATCGTGACCTGGCTGAAGTCGGACGCCTAACCGACTGCGCCACCCAGGCACCCCTATAACCACATTTCTTATGAGTCCTTCTTATTTACAAGAACTTTCCCCAATGAAATGTAAACCTATTTACTCAGAATCTGTTGTCAGTGGTCATGAAATATCATTAGCACACCCCCCTCTCCGCAGTTTTACTTCTCCACACTACTTTATGCTTACTCTGTTAGCATATTTTCAGTTTACTTTCTCCAGTTCTTTGTTCATTTGAAGTCTGTTCCCTGGCTACTGTGCCAGTCTTTAATATTTCTCAAATGCATGGCTGCAACATGCATGGTAGCATCATGGCCAATAACACATCTGAAGGAAGACTAGTCCCCACAGATTTTGAACCTACCACTGCCTCCACAGGCAAAGTATATGGACATTGTATTTGATGCACTTTAGTTCAGCAAACTAAAGACAATCAATAATTAGCCTAAGCAGATGGTATTTTTGCTATATACTTTTTTAGTAAAGGAAAGTTTATTTCCTAGTGTCTCTTCCAGCTGTAAAAGTATCCACTGAGTTTAGAAAGGCATTTGATTATGTGTATATTTATAGTTTTCTACCCAGACTCCCTAATGACATTTTAAATCACATTTTGATGTGTTATATACATAAGTGAAATGCTGCAGTGAGAAACTTTCAGTACGGAAAGTTGCAGAAATTACTCACTTTACTACTGATTGTAGTTATCTTTAAACCTAATGTCTGAAATAAACAAGACAAATCCTTAAATATATACGTTTATCCACCTTGGAAGAAACAAGTACTGTAACTTTCACATTCTAAAAGTCTTAGGAAGTAGAGGATGAGTTAATCACAATCCAGCCAAGAAGATGGTTGGCCCATTTGTGATTGAATGACAGATCAGAAAATGTTGAATGCCACATAAGTTCTACTGAACTTCTTTATCTCTTTCCCTTCAGGAAATTGATCTTTCAGTGCCATGTACATTCAGTACATAAAATAATTTTCAACCTAGCTTAAAAATGATTTCCTAAAAAAAATTAACTTTCATTTTAAATATTATTTAAAAAGTCACAATAGTTGTAGAAGGGCTGTAAATAATATAAGACTCAGTAAACACAAGATTTGTGGTGGTGGAGTAGATAGGATCTGCTCTAAGGCAATAGTAAAAGGGTACATAAAAACCTTGTTTTTTTTAAAGGTGAAAGATTTATTCGGTCTGAAGAGAAACCAGAGTATATAAAACTTTTTTTTAAATAAAAGATTGATGACCATACGAAAGTAGTCATATTGCAAATATTATGTGTCAAATCAATAGGTTGTGTATCTTATATAATGTGTGCCAATCATATTTCAATAAAAAAATAAGAAATAAGAAAGGAAGGAGCACCATGTTGACAGCTTCTATAAGAATCTTAAATCAGATGTAGATAGGTAGATGGTAGACAGATAGTTGGATGGATAGATAGATAGATAGATAAATGATATTTAAATTATGTTTCCAGACAAATGAAATTCACTACCCCTGTCCCCAGCTTTCCATAGGGAAAATAAACACATGTATACATCACTATTCAGGTAACAAAATTTTACTCTTAACAAGATGAGAAAGGCCTCCAAAGGAAATCACTGTAGTTTGTAAATGATTGCATCTGACTTAATTCCAGTTTGGTCAATAGATGAGAAGTTATGATCTAAGGAAGAATATACTATTTTGAAATTTTCATAACGTATTTCTCTGTGTTGGAGCAATGTTTTGTGAGAAAATTTTTGACTCACCCTGGAGATCTTTTTAGACACATATCTGCACTCTGTCCTGGTTAGGGATTTTAGATTTCATTAGGAGCTTTCAGTCCTACCTTCTCCTAGATTGATTATCAAAGCACAGAGATCTGCCTTTAATTTCCATTGCTAAAGATAACATAACTTTTTCTTAAAAATATCAAGCATTGATTTAAAAAAAGGGGGGTTTATCTTGAACATATGGTCATGAGATTCTTCAAAATAGCATATTTCAAAGGAGTGAACTGTTTTTCTTTAGATTGCAATTGTTGCTAATATCAGTCTAATACCATGGTAACTAGACGTGTGTATGTATATTGTTCATAGCAATCTTACTGCTTCTAATTTTTTTAGTGTTTGAAAATATTTCAACCCATTTCCATACTCAGTGGGATTGTGCTACTCAGTAATATCTATGTTGCAAGTGTTTATTGTTGTTTTTGGAAAAGCAGAAATTTTCTTAAATTAATGTCAACCTTCACCTCCTCTCAGAGAGACCAAGCCTTCTTGTAAATATAACATTGAACTCGTTAAATACATTGGAATTTGCAATCTTCAGTCTTCAACTTCAGTGCTTAGAATATTCTCACTTGGGTTGGTTTATTCTTCCTTCTTTAATTATTTTTTACTATTAGTTTAGTTTAGATGTCAAATAACATCAGATCTAAGACTACCAAAAACAACCTTTTTCAGATAGATGCTTGTCCATTTATCTTTATTTACAGTTATTGAGATTACATTTTTATCTTTGAAAAAAAAATTGTGCAAGAAAAAGTTTTAGAGGCAGTATAAGATACTGGCCCAAAGTGCAGTATGTGACATCTGCTCTATTTCTTTCCTCTATTAATTTGGCTATTGTATTTACATCTTTCAAGTAAATCTGGAATGATTGATTATTTAAACCTTATGCTATCAATAATGACTTTATTACCTTAAAATTTATACCATTTATTTTAGCATAAGCCTATCTTACTAATAAGAGATAAAGTTTACTAAAATATATTTTATGGTACTGTTTCTCTTAACCTTTTTATTTATAATTCTTTACCTATTATTTTATTGATTCTTCATTTTCAGAAAAAGATTCAGAAGTTTCATATATTAATAATTACATTAACCAGCTATCACATTTACCTAGTTAGCAAACATATTAGCTTATTTGTTTAAAATTCAGAATATTTAATGTTCTTCATGTTAATATTTAATGTTCTTCAATGATTTAAAATTTGGGGCAACTGGGTGGCTCAGTCAGTTAAGCATCCAGCTTCAGCTCAGGTCATGATCTCGTGGTTTGTGGGTTCAAGACCAATGTCAGGCTCTGTGCAGACAGTTCAGAGCCTGGAGCCTACTTCAGATTCTGTCTCTCTCTCTCTCTTTCTCTCTCTCTCTCTCTCTCCTCCCCCACTCACATTCTATCTCTCTCTCTTGCTCTCAAAAATAAACATTAAAAACTGTTTTAATGATTTAAAATTAAATTTTAATATTTCTCTTCCTATTAGAATAAGACCTTTAGCATGCCAGAAAATTTGGTGTTAGCCTTTATTCCTTAGTCTCCAACATATTCCATGTATATATTGTCCTGCTAAAACTCATCTCTTCTCTGTTCAGCTTTCTATATTTCTGCTGCTAAAATCTTATCTTCAGATTTCTGCTGCAGATTATCACCATCTTACTCTTGAATGACAAAAATGGTCCTTAAATTGGTATCCTCACTTCCTTTCTTGCTGCTCCCTTCTAATTAATTTTCTGCAAATATTCAGAATGATTAAACAAAATAAAACAAAACAAGCAGGAAAGGCATGAACTGGATCAGTTCAATGGTTTATTGAAGGAATGTTTTCATGACTTCCTTTTGCCTTTAGATCCCTGTGTATGTCTATCCCTGAACCTCTCAGCCCTTGTCTGGGGCTCCCCTGCACCTACCCATAGTCACCACACTGTAGCTATGTTTCAAATGACAGTCATTGCATGTGCTTTTCCCTGTATTGTAATATCTGGCTTGATTTACTATTTTTTCACTTCTCAACTTAAGTAGGATTTCAGGTCTCAACATTTTGACAGGTGGTATAACATTGTGGTTATAATTTGGGCACCAGAGCCAAACAATCTGTAGTGGTCCAAATAATAAAAATAGTAATGCCAAACTCAACCTTTCATTATCAGCATGACCTTGGGGTTTACCTCATCTCTATATTGCATTTTCTTCACCTATAAAGTGGGACTAACAATAGTACCTACCTTAAAAACAGGTCATAAGGAATAAACAAATTCATATATATAAAGCACTTTCAATAATATATACAACATTTTAAGCACTTAAGAAAGATAAATTATTAGAATTTTACCCCAATAAAATATCCTTGATTATTCCATTATGATTATTATAATAATAGCAATATATGAGTATAGCTAACACTTCAGTAACTTGCTAAGTTTCAGGTACTGTCCTATATAATTAGGTTCGGCTAGTCTCTAACACCAAACCCTGATTGTTTCTTTTAGTTACATTAAAATCTTAATTACATATGTATTTATCCATTTATGTGTATATAATTCATACAGTCCAACAAACAATAAGTTCCAGGCAAATGCTATGTTTTTTATTATGTTTATCACTGTATTACTAATACCTAGAACTGTCTAAAAAGAAGACCAGTAAATATTGGATGAATACCACTGATAGAATTGAATTTCTTTAGGCAACTGAGGGGGGCAAGATTCTGAGACTAGAGCGAGAAACCTCCAATAAGACAGGAAGTCAATCCATGAACCAAAGAGAAATAGCTAAAGAAGAAAATTTGGCAGGCAGCTCTCAGTAGTACTTGAACTTTCAGACAAGATAGTTAGCAACAAGCAGATTCAATAAAGACTCCAATGGAATATTGGTGGGTGAGGAAAATGGGAGGCATCTGTCAGAAGAGAGTAGGCAAAAAATTCAGACAACCTCCAGGTAAAGGCCATCTGAATATCATGAGTGTTAATAGCTGACCATTTCAGGTGTTCAATCCTGGGTCGGGTACAGTATTCCCAACAGGGAATGGGGCTTCGGAAAACCTGGTAAGAATAAGTCTCTACACTGGTAGAGACTTTGTCATAAAAGGTGAAATAAAAGCTCATGGCTCCCCCAAAATTATAATGATAATAATGCTGGCCAACACAATTAAAGGGACTGTTTCCTTAAATAGTCACTGAAAAAAAATATTTTAACCTTTAATTTTCTTATGTCTTCATTGACGGATATTTATTTTGGGAAACATTTTTTTATCTTTTTTTGTGTAAACCATACTAGGCACAATGAAAAGCAAATTAGACAAACTTTCTTTCTGAAATGAATGAAGTTACATTTAATGTGTATTTTGCTTGATGATTTCATTATGCCTCACTTTGTCTTTGATTTTCTCACTTCACTTAAATCTTTGTAGCAATTTTTCTTTGCTCTGCCTCCTCTGCCAAACAGCTGATCCTATTTGAATTAAAAATGCAGCTGTCTTCATCAATCTTTCATGGTATATATGGATTTAAAAAATAAATTTCTAAGTACAAAAACTCATGACATTATTCAGCTCATGCGCTAAATCAAGATCTGTTTGTCATGATGTAGCTGTTTCCATTCCTATGCAAATTCTGCTTTGTTCTTAGTATTGACATTTTCCTCCATTTCACAGTTGGCAGAATTAAAGCCTGGACTAAAACATTACAAGTAAACTCCCATTATATTAATTCAAAAGCTCAAATTATCCTAATTATAACTATTAATATAATTAATCTACAAACAAATGCTAATGCCATTGCTAGTTTATGTGACATGTCAGTCATTTCAATTTATATATATATATATATATATATATATATATATATATATATATATCTTGCTCAGGATTCTCTATCTTCACATCTCTAAAATGGGAAAAGTTATACAGAAACATCCAAAACCCTCTGTGAATTAACCACATTGCTAAAGGCATTAAAGATAAATTTAAATTAAGCTAATAATTGACATTCATTTTCCTCACATATTTAAAAATTATTTTGAGAGTTAGAATACCTATTTTTGTGCTTTTGATTAAAATTAAATGCTTGTTATTTTTTAGATTGTAGCCACATGTGTAGTTATAGAGAAATGAATTTATTTTCTCTAGGCAGATCATCATATTTGATATGACTGAGAAGTTGCTATCAAAATAATGCACATCTAAATGAAAAAATAATTATAATTACACATTTTCAACTTGCCAGCAGTACTGGGTTTGTGGAGAAATACATGGTTTGGACATGTTCTTATTTTCAAACTTTGAAACAAATCAGAATATGCCATTTTACTAAGATCACAGGTCTTTCAACTCTGAACGCATTCAATCATATCATTAATGCATATTAAATTAGTATTAACCTTGTCTCCACTACACACAATTTTATAAAGAATGATATTCCTATCTGTCAACTAATTGCACCAATAAACTTCACTGGAGTGACATAATTAATAGATTGTCATATTTAAGAAGGTGACACTTCTCACTTTTTTTAGAACTCTCAATTTGGAATTTGAATGGAAGAATAAGTTACTGATACCAGGATTTTAATCTAGAGTAGTATCTACTGGGCAGTTAACTGAAACAGCTTTCCTTCCCTTAATGGCAATAATATAGAAATACTAATTACCCCTTTTTATAAGTGCAACTGGAAACAAAAACTCTAGAGAGTGTGAGCGGTAAACCACTGTTGTGATCTATTTCACTCTCTATACCTTAAAATGATAGCTACCAAGTCAACAAACAAATGAGTCAGTCTTGCTAAAAATATTATTCCAAGTTTTAAAATCATTGATTAGCATTCTCTGTTAACTCTGAGTAGTTAAATGAACACTTAGAAAATGACTGGATTTTCAATTCATATATATTTTTAGATAATTAGACTTTTAAAACTAAATATTTAAAAAATCATAAATCTATTGGAAAACCTTTTAGGAGTCATTTAAAAAGTATTTCTGTATTTCACTGCCTTTTCTAAGAGCATTTGTTTTAGCTGAATAACTAAAGTTGTCTTTCCAAAATCTGACTATTCAGAGTGTTTCATTAGTAATTACCCTCTTCAAAAAGGAAGCCAAACATAATGATAAAAAATGCATTTATAGGGGGCATCTGGGTGGCTCAGTCGATTAAGCATCTGACTCTTGATTTCAGTTCAAGTCATGATCTCACAGTTGTGGGATCAAGCCACACATTGGGCTCCATGCTGAGCATAGAGCCTGTTTGGTATTCTCGCTCCTCCTCTCTCTCCCTCTGCCCCTCTGCTTACTCGTGCACAAGCTTTCTCTCTCTCTCTCTAAAATTAAAAAAAAAAAAGATGTGTTTATGACCTGAAACTTCCTATTTTCAAACAAAATAGTTTTAAATATATCCATGAACACAGCATAAATCCTGAGAAATTAATTTTCACACAAAACAACTAGAACAACCTTAGGTGTGGGCAAAAGCATATGTAATTGTATTCTTTGTCTGGGATAACATCAATACAAAGGTCAATCTATCCACGTATAGTATATTTTTAAAAAATAAGGCAATTGGTGGGGCGCCTGGGTGGCGCAGTCGGTTAAGCGTCCGACTTCAGCCAGGTCACGATCTCGCGGTCTGTGAGTTCGAGCCCCGCGTCAGGCTCTGGGCTGATGACTCAGAGCCTGGAGCCTGCTTCCGATTCTGTGTCTCCCTCTCTCTCTGCCCCTCCCCTGTTCATGCTCTGTCTCTCTCTGTCCCAAATAAATAAATAAACATTGAAAAAAAAATAAGGCAATTGGTGTGATGTGTTTCTCAAAAATTTTTAAATATTTTTTTTTCATTTTTTAAATTATTCTCTACACTGAACATGGGACTCGAACTCACAACCCTGAAATCAAGAGTCCCATGCTCTACCAACTGAGGCAGCCAGGTGCTCCTGCTTCTTAATTTTTAAGAAGAATATTTCTTTAGAGTCTGAAACTACATTTTTCTAAAATCTATTCATAATTTTTAAAATCACCATAAATTAACCTTTTTAAAAATAAACAAAAGGGTGCCTGGGTGGCTCAGTGGGTTAAGCTTCCAACTTGGGCTCAGGTCATGACATTGCCCTTCGTGAGTTTGAGCCCTGTGTCGGGCTCTGGGCTGACAGTTCAGAGACTGGATCTTGTTTCAGATTCTGTGTCTCCCTCTTTCTACCCCTCCCCTGATCATGCTCTCTTTCTCTCTCTCTCTCAAAAATAAATAAACATTTTTTAAAATAAATAAATAAACTAAAAATTTCCCAGACAATCTCTTCTCCACATGCTTTCAAATATAAAAAGAAATTCACTTGTCATCCAGTGGAAATTGTCTGACCTATATTTCACTCACATAAAATTAGATGCACTTATTGGAATTCATGCTATCAGTTCACTATGCATGTTAAAGCAATTGCCATCTTAAATATATTCATTTATCCACCAGATAAACCTCAAACACATCAGTCAATAAACCCAGCCCACTCATACAGTTTTATTTTTAAAAATTCTATTCTTAAATGTGAACAGAGCCAAGGATCAGTAAACAGTTGAGAAAAGCATACAACATGAAGAGAAGTTTCAGTCAAATAACAGCAAAATAAAGTCAGAGAGAAAACATGAAATTCTTAGGAGAGCAAAAGAAAACTCCCAACACCTAATAATTGAGATCCTTAAAAGAGAGGAAGTGTTATTCTATCCAAAGGAAACCAACAAAATGCTATAAAAAAGGAACATTCAAAGAACAAAGAAAAGACCACTGAAAATTAAAAATATGATGGTGGAAAATTTTTAGTTCAAGAAATAACCAGAAAATAAATTTAAGGGACATTGTTATTGCAATAAGGTTTTTAAAATTCTATTTTGTACCAGGACTGATAACAAAGGAATGAAAGCCCCATGCTTGCATGAAATTAGAAAGGCAGCAACAACAATAACAAAATGAGCTGTAATGGAGGAGACAAAACAAAGATTTAGGATTGGAGGGTCATATTTCCATTTGGGGGATGTCTCAAAAAAGTAGAAAAATACCTCCTATAAAAAGGAGATGGAGAATTGAAGAGAAAACATTAAAATGATTAGAAAAGCAATCCAGGAGCGCCCCTATATGACATAAACTTTTCAAAGAAAAGAGAAAAGAAAACTGAATACATTAAGGAGAAGAATATAACAAAGTAATAATAAAATAAAATTTTCCAGACTAGGAGACACTGATTTCAAACTGAAAAAATTTATCAAACTGCAACAGATTTAATGGAAAAACAAACAAAACATGAAGCCTCTGTTAAGAAAAAAGCAAGTTACTCACAAAGAATAATGGAACCCAAATGATTATTTTTAACAACAAGAGAATGTATTAAGACAGTGGAATGAACCCTTACATGATTTTCATTTAGAGCTCTATATAGATCCAAAAAGTCAACCAGGGAAAAAAGTAAAATGTAGACATTTTGAGCCATGTAAGTCCTGAAAGTATTAACCTTCCAAGTGTCTTTCTCATGAAGCTTCTGGAGGCTGTGCTGCACCAAATAAAGGAGAAAACCAAGACAAAGACATGATAGCCAAAAAAAAAAAAAAAAAAAAAAAAGGAATTTCCAAGTGAATGATGAAGACAAGTTTAAGGATAACAATAGCATGGCCAGCCTAGAGTTCCCAGCCACATCAGTCTGGGACATGGTGATGAGAAACTCCAAAAAGACGCTATTGAAAGATAAACTGAGGCATATTACAAATTTTAAGAGGTTTTTGAGCAAAAGTCAATTTGCATCATATAACGCCAAACTGGAAATGGTCAGGGGGGCTCCACTGACAGAAGGTAGGAGAAAGACTTACATAAAAAATGCTTGGAGGCAAAGAAAGAAAATTATTTGGTTGGCCAGAGCTTATAGCCTAGTTAACTGTTTGTGACTGGTTGCTCTTAGCATTTTGATTTTGTAACTCTGAGGCATTTCCAGGCCTAGATTTTTGGTTTGCTTAAGTGTGCTGTCATGGCATGAGAGCCACATCAGGCTAATGGCCTCCTTGTTTAATTAGCTTTAACAAAGGCCATCAAGGAATGAAAACAGAATGGAACTGCTAAGAGTACCTTATGGACTTATAGGCCTGAAGAATTTATGCACCATACTGAAAAATAGTTAATAGCTTTAGAGTCCCTTCAGAAAGTTTGAAGAAGTTCTTAACCAATATTTAACCAAACAAACAATTATTAACTTTGAGAAGATAAAAGCAACTTACAAGAATGGAAGCATTTGAGTGATGTAGCAATAAAAATATTTAGATACTTATGATAATGTAAACAATAAGCACCAGAGAATATGAGAATTGAGAATATGGGGAAGAGCAAGTTATTTATACTTGTTAAGGAAAGATGTGAAAAAAGCTAAACTTTAAATTACCTTCAATCTGGGTCACCTGCGTGGTTCAGTCAGTTAATTTTGTCTCAGGTTATGATATCAGGATTGTGGGATAGAGCCCCACATTGGGCTCCACACTGCCTGTGAAGCCTGATTAAGATTCTCCCTTTCCCTCTGCCCCTTCCTGCTTACACACACACACATACATTCTCTGCCTCTCTCTCAGATAAATAAATAAATAACCTTCAATCCATTTTTGTATCTCATTCTCCGTTGTCTTTTTATAGCTATAACATAATCGGTCGTGAAATTAATATTTATAACATTATGTCTATGTGAATATTGTTTATAAGCAAGTAGTACACTATGCCATAATTATGTTTCTTCTTTTTTCTCTGTTGTAACTTTATTTTCCCTCCATGCTTGTTCTGGATTTTTCATCTCAAGAACTTTGCTCAAGTTTCTTTTTCTTTTTTTAATTTTTTTTTCAACGTTTATTTATTTTTTTTGAGACAGAGAGAGACAGAGCATGAACGGGGGAGGGGCAGAGAGAGAGGGAGACACAGAATCGGAAACAGGCTCCAGGCTCTGAGCCATCAGCCCAGAGCCTGACGCGGGGCTCGAACTCACGGACCGCGAGATCGTGACCTGGCTGAAGTCGGACGCTTAACCGACTGCACCACCCAGGCGCCCCAAGAACTTTGCTCAAGTTTCAATGACCAAAATAATATACACCATCTTCCTTTGCAGGGAAGGTGGCAAAAACGTCAATAGTTCAATTAGCAGGTATGTCTTCCCATACAGTAGCAAAAGTAGCCATCAGAATCTCCATATTGTATTCACTAGCTTGATGACTCTGGTAGAAAAGTGTCCCTCTCTTCTGATTTCACCAGCTAAAATTATGAGACTAAGTTTGTTTGGCTTGGTTTAAATTATATGCCTTTCTGTGATCACCTCTGTGCTCAGCACAACCTAAAACATGTGGACTGACTATAAAGGACTTGGGGGAGGGAGGGAGCAGTCATCAAAAGGAGTAGTTAAATTCTGTATCTAAAAAAAGGATTCTGGGTGGGAGAAAGTACGGATATAGCCTACTTGCACAAACAAAATCTGACATGCTCCTGTCAAAGAGACAAAGGACAGTTGTATCTTTTTTAATAAATTTAAAAACATTTTATTTTTGAGAGAGAGAGAGAGAGACAGACAGACAGAGCACGAGCAGGGGAGGGGCAGAGGGAGAGGGAGACACAGAATCTGAAGCATGCTCCAGGCTCTGAGCTGTCACCACAGAACCTGAGGCAGGGCTTGAACCTGCTAACCATGAGGTCATGATCCGAGCCAAAGCCAGAGGCTCAACCGACTGAGCCACCCAGGCACCCCAGGACAGTTGTATCTTATTGCTACTTCTTGTGGTAATATCTGGGCCTCTGCTCCAGGTGTTTTGGTTAGCATTCAAACCTCATCTAATTTGGCTTTAATGCTTCATACTAGGCACTATCTGATGAATTTAAACATGTCCAAAGTATCTGAAGATGAAAGGGTAAAGTACCATAAATGGCTTGCCAGTCCAAGCTTAAGATTATCCTACACACTAGCATGGTAGGAGAACTTATTGGACCAATGAAAATAACATGCATCAGTTGGTTACTTTTTTCTTTGTAAGTGGAGTTAATGTCAGGCAGTAATGTCAGTAATGCAAATGGAGTAATGGGGTATACTTTCTTAAGAATAGAAATCATTAAGGAGAGAGAGAAACAGAGAGAATGTTTCCAAGATACTGTCCTTGAGAAAATGACAAAGAATGGAATCAGACCCATATGGAGGTAAGTGTTGATCTTATATAGGAACCAAGATATTTTATCTAGAGAAACAGAGTGGGAACGGTTATTTGCACAAATTCAATTCATTGGGTAGATGTGATGGTGAAAACTTTTGGAAGCAATCTTCTATGTATTTTTTCTTTTCTCAATAAAAAGGAAGCAAAAACATCAGATGTGAAAATTTGGGGTAGGGTTCAAAGTTTGAAAATGTATAAGTCAGTGAAGTAGCTGTCTAGGAGACCAGGAGAATGACTGGGCCAGGGAAATGCAGTACCACAGACAGGAGCCTTTATGGCCACTTGATGTAAATAGTCATGAAGATAAAGTGAGACTAGGCAGTCTTGTTCATCTATATAGAAATAAGTGAGGTATTGGATTTTTGTCCAACATCAAATAAAAGAAGGACTAGAAAGAGAGTTAAATGATTCAGCTATCGTGTTTAAAGATCAACCATGTGGTTCAACCTGTATGAAAGAAAGTCTCAATGAAAATGTAACAGGATCATTGAATCATAGGTACTGGTGACATCCAAAAGCCAGAAAGCCCAGGTGTGACAGAAAATGGAAACACAAGAGGTGGTGTTCAGAGAATGAATGCATAAAGTGATCATGGTGTTGGAAAGAACTGTAGTTATTGCTGACAGCAACACCTAGGCCAGTGTAGGAACTGGGGATAAACTGATGTATTTAGGGATCAAGCTCACTAGAAGGAAACAAGTCAAGATACTGAAAGTTCAAGTGATTTGAAGGATCACTTGCATGACACTTAAGAGAGGAATTTTAACAGTAGCAGTATTGAGGAGATGGCAGTGGCTTAGGTACAAAAGTCTTTTAAAAAGCCATAAGTGTGTTTTGGGTGGGAGAAGGGAGTGACTAGGAAGGGAGGAGATAACTGCAATAAGGTTGGAATATTGGCTCCTGTAGTCAGATGACCTGAAAGTCAAAGCAGGAGTAAGGGAGATATGCCTGGATGTGTAATAAGGAGCAAGAAGAGCATTCTCTTCTTCAAGACCTGTGGTATTAAGAACATGGGAGAAAAACATCACGATTTGAGAGAGATCGAAGGGGAGTAATGTCCTCAGCAGAGCCAAGATTCTCTTTTAGCAAAAAGTTAAGTAGATACATAATATAATATACATGTAATTATCATTTATATTTTCAAAACACTAAGCTTTTGGAATGATTTCGTCATTTCAGATGGTTTTGGTGAATTTTACAAAAAAAAAACTTTTTTTTTTTTACAGAGTAGATGCCAAGTTTATCAGAACCTAGGAGAAATATAGGCATTGGTATCTAAACTTATAAAAACATCTTTTTGCAATTATGTGTTTTGACACTTTTGAAAAAATAAATTGCTCATGAGTCACTAATCAACTGTTCTTTTGTAATTAAGGAATTGAAAAAGTAATTGAACAGACAGCAGGAAATAGAAATGAAACCGCATTATAGACCCATCCTCAGTCGTTTGTGGGTGGTAAGTGTGGGAATAAATTAAAATGTTTATGAAATTGTAGATCTGAATGTGAACTTATGATCATCATGCTTTCATATTAGGGGACTCAAAACTTACTTTAATTGCATATTTTCTTCCTTATGATTTCCCCACTGAATACAGTTTCCTGAAAATCCAGAATAACTATTACTTTCTTTTTTGTCTAGTTTAAATATATACACTAACTTTCCTGAAATAAACATCTCTATATTCTTTGTCACATTGATTAATGGTATTGAATGTGAAAATAATGTATTTAATAAATATCAATGTTTAGTGAAATAGCGGTTTTTATAAAATAATGTTAGTACAATTACTTTGGTTATCTGATATTTATCTAACAAAACAAAAAATAATAGCTATGTAGCAACACATTTAACAATTAAGTTTAATTGTTAATTTTCCTATATAGATTATTGAAATACACTATTATTTGCTTCTTCTAAACAAGATTATTTTTAGTTTAAATGAGAAAATGCTGCAAGACATTGACACATGACTCTCTTTCCTTTAGACTAGGCACTCAGTGACCCATATAACCATCTCAAAATATCTTAAACAACTTGCTATAAAAAATAGATAAATAATGGTCTTGTGCATTAGCCTTGCAGAGAGGTTATGTTAGAGATAAACCAAATTAGAATTGGAAAAATACAGAATATAATAGCTTCTGTAAGATTGTAAATGGAGGGCAGTACCTACCTGTCTAGGAAGTTGAACCAATCAATCTGAGAGTCTTTGAAATTATGAATGTTGTTCCCTTCAATGTGAACCTCAGCACTTTTTTTAGGCTTTAGCACTGACATTTCTGACTCAGAGTTATTTAGCTATAATTCTTGCTTTCAGTAATAAATATACCCATGAAAAAAATGACTCCTGAGCATTCAAATTAACTCACAGTTACTCTAAGTCATTGTGTAAAAGAGCCGCTGTTGAATACTTTTTGTAGATTTTAAATTTTTTTCCAGAACAATCCAACACAAGATCAATTGAACAATTACATACTAAGAGTATCCGTTTCATTCAAGTCACTGGCTACAGCTGGATAGCAAAAAGTCTAGGAACATATACTCCTAGCATAAAGGAGTTGAAAATCCCTTCAAGAAGAAAAAAAATGCTTACATGTGATTTCTGTACCAGAATCTTGATATTATTTAACTGTCATAAACTGCCTTTTACACACATTTATACATGTTTCACTCATCTCTCATGCTAGAATTTTGAGAGTGAGGACAGTTACTGTTTCTTCTTCATTTCTTCAACCACATAGAGCTATCTCTTGCACATAAAACAGTGAATATAATTAGATATATGTTTCACAAATGAATGATAACATGGTTTAGATTTCCCCAGGAACACAATAGAGATAAAAACACACAGAGGATTTATTGGGGAAATTTTAAAAATTAACATCTATGGAAGAAAAGAGGAGGAAGCAGGATCAAGCAGAGAAAAGAGTTTTCTGTGACGTTTTCTCGAAGAAGTATTTAGCAGCAGATCTACAAGGAATTCCTAAATTCATATGACACTTCGAAGTCGTCCTGTTTGGGGAAAGGGGACTCGGTGTTCATCAGTCATTGATGCAGGCAGTGGGGTGTGCTCTCAGGTGAGGTTTGGCTTTTCTGATGAAAAGGTTCTCAAAGCTGGACGACATCTGAAGGCTGTCTGCAGTTTCCTTCCAGCAGCTGAAAGAATGCTTTTTATCCCTGCAGGGGGCTCTAAGTGGTGCATCACAGCACCAAACATAAATGAATAAAATATGTAATTAGTTCATCAGGTCTTTTGCATGTTAACAGACATAGAAAGTGTTGTGGAGAGTCAAAAGAAAGGTAATATATGGATGGAAATACTAAGAAAGGCTTCATGGAGGCTTTGTTTTACTTGAGCTATCTATATGATGCTTGAAATGCCTGTTCAATAACAGGCATGAATACAATATGTGCCTATCAGAAAGAGAATGCTCTGATTAAGTAAATGCATGAACAAAGGCACAAAAGTAGAAATGAACAAGAAAATCAAGAAGAGAAAAAATAATTTATGTATTAAAGGATATTTTAGGGGGGAAATTAGTAAATGTAAATAGGAGTTATATCAGAGAAATTACTGAAGTTCAGATCTATTCATCTCCCTTTTATTATTATTTTAATGGAATGGCAGTTTTACTGTACTTTTTTCTTTATGGTATTTTGAGGTCAATAGACCATAAGTGATAATTAAATAAAGTCCTGTAATGAGAATGGTGGTAATCAGAATAAAAAGTAATGGAAGGAAGCCAAAAGACATTGCAGAGTTAAGCATACTTTGGTAGTTGTATTATACATATGAAAAGCAAAAGAATATTTGAACAAGTTTTCTAGTCTGGGTGTTAGACTACATTGGTGCCATTAGAACAGTAACATCAGAACCCAGGTCCCAGGTCCAATTTCTACAGGTCACACTTTTCACCTGAGGCTGCAACTGCTTCCAGCTCTAACTGGAGTTCTGGGAAGTGTTGGCTCCACTGGGACCAGAACTGAACCAGGACTTCATTACTAACACAGTAAGTGCAGGCTGAGTCCAATTCTGCTAAGAGTTTGACTCCTAGGCCTAACGATTCAAAAAAATTGCTAAATCTCAACATGCATCCTCTACTTGGTTCTGTTGGGTTCCTGTCCACGATTTAAGTTTTTCCTCAATCCTCATTTCCATTCTGAACTTCTTTACCCCTTAGACTTTGCACAGCTTCCTGATTCCTTAAACCATTACTCTGGGTTTTCTGGTATACTCATGTAACTTGGCAATATCTTCTCAGCTGAAATGTGAACTGAAGTGTCAATGTCCAAAAAAAGCTTCTTGGAAAATATACACGGGTAGGTTGGGAGATTCAGATGACCCACCTATCTGGCAGTGGAGGTGGCCCCATTTAAAGAGATTCTCATTTTTTTTTTGAGGTGGATTCATAATGTTTCCAAAGGTACCATTCTTTCTCTTTTCTGTGCCTTCTCATGAGCTAGTTCCTCTGCCAAAGCTTTTCTTCTTTTCACATGCTGGCTTCTCCTCATTGTTTTTTTGACTGAGTTTTTTATTCCATTCAAACTTAAACTTTGATGAAATTTTCTCTTGAGAATTCTACCTTATGTCTTAGGGTTAGGTTTCCTTTCTACAAAGCTGAGAACACTACACAGAAATGAATTAAATGTATTCCCCCTTTTTTGAGTGAGTTTTTACTTACTGTCTTAAAAGAACTATGAAGGAAGGAAGAAACTTCATATAAACACATTTCTGCAGCAATATCAACAATAGCATCTTGATTCCCTGAGGTTAGTATACACATCTGTGAATTAAAAATTTGTTCGGAATTGGATTCATACTTTAATTATGGTCTGAGCTCACCCACTTTCTCACCCAGCCCCAGACACCTCTGCCAGAGGGAACTTGAAGCTTCCATGGCCACAGGCTACATCATGGAAAGACCCCACAGGACTTTCATACTACTTAAACTCTAGGACTTAATTGTGAATTTGACTTTGATGTTTGTACCAGTGATCTTCCGTGAAAATAACTGATGGGTTTATCACAGTATAGATGGCCAAGGACATTTGCATGTAATAAGATGTTTGCAAAGTATAGATTTGAGTGATTTGGTGGCAAACATAGTGGCAAAAAAAGGAAAAAAAATCTCCCCAAAAGAGAATTTAGGAATCTTTTCAGTCAGAAATAAGGCCCTAAGTGTCCTTCCAAGATGGAATGAAGTGAAGAGGGATGTCTTAAGCTGAGAGCCTGGGAGGCACCTGTTTACCCACCGGATGTAGCCTCCTGGCATGGCTGTCCTGATCATTCTAGATCTTTGCTCACTTTAGACCAAGTCTGCAGTGTTCTCTTTGGGGTCCAATCCTCCCACATAAAAAGCCTGATTCAATGGGAGTAGGATAGGTAAATACTATCAGCCGGGACCCCATCAGAGGAAGGAGATACATCAGCGGGGAGAGGAGGGTGGGCATAGGATGTAGGGGTCATCCAACAAAGCCTGAAGACTCAGGTGAGGGCAGCATCAAAGTCCCTGATGCAGTGAGGATGACTCCAGCCCTACTGGGCAGAGATTTGCCCTAAAGTGTATGGCTTGCTGAATCAGTCTCTCCTTGGGTCTTCCCAGTCATCATGATCATTTAAGGAGCAAATCTTACCACCTGGATGACTATTATTCGTTTGACCACCCATAGGAAAAGCTTTTAAAGGGCCTTGTCATTTACTCCAGAACAAGGACCATCAAAAGGTCATTGCAAAGAGCTAAAAGAATCAGAGTTCCGTCAACCCCCATGTGATGAGCAGACACTTTTGCCTGTGTTGGGACCAGCTGCTTCTTCTGCTCCAGGCTGTGCAGGTGGGACAAGAGCCAGGAAATGGCTCAGTTCCCCCTACCAGAGGTCTGTCCAGGCAGAAGAGAGAGCCCAGGGCCTCTGGCCTTGGCAGGACCATCAGTGAGTTTGATCTGCTTTTTGGTTCCTAGGTTGTACCCTGCTCTCCTGAACTAGATTCACTAATAAGCTTCATCGATTTTCTTTAACAGTCCTGAGGCCAATTAAATATTCCTTTTGCTCTTTCCTAAATTTTCCTAGGACCCACCCAGAACCCAAAGCTAAATCCATTAACCATAGTCATACTAGTCCCTATAAAGTACAGTCCACAGCCTCATTTTAAACTGCAACCTGGGACTCCTTTTCTGTTTTTGTATTGGTCCAGGCCATTTCTGACATGAGACAGAATATTACAGCTTCCCAAATCAAATATTCTGGGTCTGATTCCTAGATGTGAAACCTCCTGGCTATGACATTTGGTGAATATTTCTAGACTCTCTAATGTCCCTGTTTTATCACCCAGTAAAATGGGGAAAACAGGAGGAATTGCACAACTGGGTTGTTGTGAGCTTGAAATGAGATTGTAAACAGCAAGTGTTTAGCACAAGACCTAACAAATTGTGAGTCCTCAAGATATACTGGTCAATAGCCCGCTCCGTGTCAGAAAGTGGCCCAGGAGGGGGTTTTGTCAAGGCCACCAATAAGAGGGACTGTCTATAACATGGTAAATGAGGCCAGGAAATACTACATATATTGTGAGCCCAGTGCAAAATGCAAATGCAGGGCCCCTGCGTTTGCAAGATATCTGCATAGCAGCTCTGTGAGACAACAGGGGTGGATGAAATTATAGAAGTGGAAAATAGAGTTTAAGACCAGCTGTATACTCAGATCCATATCATGGGCTTGACTGCAATAAGTGTCCTTAACTTTGATTTTCTTGCAGTACATTCTTACCTCTTCATATGTAGTTCTTTTCCTTCTATACATATTTTAAAGGTTACTAATATGTCTATAGATTTATGACTGCTTATGATCTCCTAGATTTTTTCAACAAGGTAAGATAATAAATAAAACAAAAGTTTAGGAAAAAAAAAGAATAGTCATTGAATGACAAAAACAGAGGACTAGGTTTGGATTAAGACAGGAAGAAACAAGTTTCAAAAAGAAGATACTGTGGTCCTGTATAAGAATGAGCTGAGAGGAAAGCACAGGGTTTTATCTTAGGATTCATTTGTGACTAGGAAGAGCAGCTTACTGTACTGAGCAGGGACGAATCACAGCAATGAGGCAGACTAAAGTTACTCTGGGACAAAAAAATTGCAAGTGTGCCTTTGTGCTGACCACTCTGTGTCACTGAGTTAAAGTTTTCTAAATTTGTCCAGGTTAGAAGTGTATTTTATCCTGAGCTGTGGGCAGAGCTGAGCCTGTGGGCAAGGGTCAAGTTATAAAAGCAGACATACCAGAAGCTAAAGCAAAGGATTTCATTTGTGGCCTTGATCTCCCTGGGGAACCATTTTGCTTTCTATCTGTAACATACTATTACCTTCACTCCTGAGAGCTATCTTGATACACAATGTAAATGTAACAAATCCATTGAAAATATGACTCAAAGAACTCATCCTCTTGATGTAGACTTGGATATGTGACCTCAAAGTCCCATCAGTGCCCTTAAAGGGAGTGATTTTCTGGCAAGTTGCCATTTCTAGTTCATTTAAAATGTTCATTTTCTTTATCGAGATTCTTGTTCTTGTCTCATCATGACTTTAAAGACTTGACCTCTGTCATGAATCTGGCTCAGATAATCATTTACAGAAATACATGATTGTTTTTCTTTCTTCATTAAGCACATGTGTCTGTAAATTATGGATAGATTATTTTAATTGGAGAGAATATAAATGTAATGCATATTCAACCAAATATATTTCTATTAGTTAGATTTTTGGTAGCAAAATAATCCAATAGTAAGTTGTATGATGATGGTGTCTTAATTTTTGTTCCTCAAAAAGTCATTTGTAAAACAAGTGATTTTGGGCTGAGAGTTTATTTGGAAAGTAATTCAGAAGCATGGTGAGAGAGTAGGAAAGTGGGATGGATAAGGGAGAATAACCAATAAAAGATACATAACCTCTGCAGGTAATTAGGTTTCAATGCCAATGAGAAACTGTTGAAAACATCTCAGAATTGTGCCCTTGAGGAGTTGCGGCAAGATGGCGGCTTAGGAGGACGCTGGGCTCACCGCACGTCCTGCTGATCACTTAGATTCCATCTACACCTGCCTAAATAACCCAGAAAACCACCAGAGGATTAGCAGAACAGAGTCGCCGGAGCCAAACGCAGACTAGAGGCCCACGGAAGAGGGTAGGAAGGGCGGCGAGGCGGTGCGCGCTCCACGGACTGGCGGGAGGGAGCCGGGGCGGAGGGGCGGCTCGCCGGCCAAGCAGAGCCCCCGGTCTGGCTTGCAAAAGCGGAGGGGCCGGGCGGACTGTGTTCCCACAGCAAGCGCGACTTAGCGTCTGGGAGGTCATAAATTAACAGCTCTGCTCGGAAAGCGGGAAGGCTGGAGGACAAAGGGAGGGAGAGCTGCTGAGCCCCCTGACAACAGAGCTCAGTTTGGTGGGGAACAAAGGCGCTCGCCAGCGCCATCTCCCCCACCCATCCCCCAGCCGAAATCCCAAAGGGAACCGGTTCCTGCCAGGGAACTTGCTCACTCCGCGCAAACACCCAACTCTGCGCTTCGGCGGAGCCAAACCTCCGGCAGCGGATCTGACTCCCTCCCGCTGCCACAGGGCCCCTCCTGAAGTGGATCACCTAAGGAGAAGCGAGCTAAGCCTGCCCCTCCTGCCCCCGAGCACCTTGCCTACCCACCCCAGCTAATACGCCAGATCCCCAGCATCACAAGCCTGGCAGGGTGCAAGTAGCCCAGACAAGCCACACCACCCCACAGTGAATCCCACCCCTAGGAGAGGGGAAGAGAAGGCACACACCACTCTGACTGTGGCCCCAGCGGTGGGCTGGGGGCAGACATCAGGTCTGACTGCGGCCCCGCCCACCAACTCCAGTTATACACCACAGCACAGGGGAAGTGCCCTGCAGGTCCTCACCACGACAGGGACTATCCAAAATGACCAAGCGGAAGAACTCCCCTCAGAAGAATCTCCAGGAAATAACAACAGCTAATGAGCTGATCAAAAAGGATTTAAATAATATAACAGAAAGTGAATTTAGAATAATAGTCATAAAATTAATCGCTGGGCTTGAAAACAGTATACAGGACAGCAGAGAATCTCTTGCTACAGAGATCAAGGGACTAAGGAACAGTCACGAGGAGCTGAAAAACGCTTTAAACGAAATGCATAACAAAATGGAAACCACCACAGCTCGGCTTGAAGAGGCAGAGGAGAGAATAGGTGAACTAGAAGATAAAGTTATGGAAAAAGAGGAAGCTGAGAAAAAGAGAGATAAAAAAATCCAGGAGTATGAGGGGAAAATTAGAGAATTAAGTGATACACTAAAAAGAAATAATATACGCATAATTGGTATCCCAGAGGAGGAAGAGAGAGGGAAAGGTGCTGAAGGGGTACTTGAAGAAATAATAGCTGAGAACTTCCCTGAACTGGGGAAGGAAAAAGGCATTGAAATCCAAGAGGCACAGAGAACTCCCTTCAGACGTAACTTGAATCAATCTCCTGCACGACATATCATAGTGAAACTGGCAAAATACAAGGATAAAGAGAAAATTCTGAAAGCAGCAAGGGGTAAACGTGCCCTCACATATAAAGGGAGACCTATAAGACTCGTGACTGATCTCTCTTTTGAAACTTGGCAGGCCAGAAAGAATTGGCACGAGATTTTCAGGGTGCTAGACAGAAAAAATATGCAGCCGAGAATCCTTTATCCAGCAAGTCTGTCATTTAGAATAGAAGGAGAGATAAAGGTCTTCCCAAACAAACAAAAACTGAAGGAATTTGTCACCACTAAACCAGCCCTACAAGAGATCCTAAGGGGGACCCTGTGAGACAAAGTCCCAGAGACATCACTACAAGCATAAAACATACAGACATCACAATGACTCTAAACCCGTATCTTTCTATAATAACACTGAATGTAAATGGATTAAATGCACCAACCAAAAGACATAGGGTATCAGAATGGATAAAAAAACAAGACCCATCTATTTGCTGTCTACAAGAGACTCATTTTAGACCTGAGGACACCTTTAGATTGAGAGTGAGGGGATGGAGAACTATTTATCATGCGACTGGAAGCCAAAAGAAAGCTGGAGTAGCCATACTTAGATCAGACAAACTAGACTTTAAATTAAAGGCTGTAACAAGAGATGAAGAAGGACATTATATAATAGTTACAGGGTCTATCCATCAGGAAGAGCTAACAATTATAAATGTCTATGCGCCGAATACAGGAGCCCCCAAATATATAAAACAATTACTCATAAACATAAGCAACCTTATTGATAAGAATGTGGTAATTGCAGGGGACTTTAATACACCACTTACAGAAATGGATAGATCATCTAGACACACGGTCAATAAAGAAACAAGGGCCCTGAATGAGACATTGGATCAGATGGACTTGACAGATATATTTAGAACTCTGCATCCCAAAGCAACAGAATATACTTTCTTCTCGAGTGCACATGGAACATTCTCCAAGATAGATCATATACTGGGTCACAAAACAGCCCTTCATAAGTTTACAAGAATTGAAATTATACCATGCTTACTTTCAGACCACAATGCTATGAAGCTTGAAATCAACCACAGAAAAAAGTCTGGAAAACCTCCAAAAGCATGGAGGTTAAAGAACACCCTACTAACGAATGAGTGGGTCAACCAGGCAATTAGAGAAGAAATTAAAAAATATATGGAAACAAACGAAAATGAAAATACAACAATCCAAACGCTTTGGGACGCAGCAAAGGCAGTCCTGAGAGGAAAATACATTGCAATCCAGGCCTATCTCAAGAAACAAGAAAAATCCCAAATACAAAATCTAACAGCACACCTAAAGGAACTAGAAGCAGAACAGCAAAGGCAGTCTAAGCCCAGCAGAAGAAGAGAAATAATAAAGATCAGAGCAGAAATAAACAATATAGAAACTAAAAAAACTGTAGAGCAGATCAACGAAACCAAGAGTTGGTTTTTTGAAAAAATAAACAAAATTGACAAACCTCTAGCCAGGCTTCTCAAAAAGAAAAGGGAGATGACCCAAATAGATAAAATCATGAATGAAAATGGAATTATTACAACCAATCCCTCAGAGATACAAACAATTATCAGGGAATACTATGAAAACTTATATGCCAACAAATTGGACAACCTGGAAGAAATGGACAAATTCCTGAACAACCACACTCTTCCAAAACTCAATCAGGAGGATATAGAAAGCTTGAAGAGACCCATAACCAGCGAAGAAATTGAATCGGTTATCAAAAATCTCCCAACAAATAAGAGTCCAGGACCAGATGGCTTCCCAGGGGAGTTCTACCAGACGTTTAAAGCAGAGATAATACCTATCCTTCTCAAGCTATTCCAAGAAATAGAAAGGGAAGGAAAACTGCCAGACTCACTCTATGAAGCCAGTATTACTTTGATTCCTAAACCAGACAGAGACCCAGTAAAAAAAGAGAACTACAGGCCAATATCCCTGATGAATATGGAAGCAAAAATTCTCAATAAGATACTAGCAAATCGAATTCAACGGCATATAAAAAGAATTATTCACCATGATCAAGTGGGATTCATTCCTGGGATGCAGGGCTGGTTCAACATTCGCAAATCAATCAACGTGATACATCACATTAACAAAAAAAGAGAGAAGAACCATATGATCCTGTCAATCGATGCAGAAAAGGCCTTCGACAAAATCCAGCACCCTTTCTTAATAAAAACCCTTGAGAAAGTCGGGATAGAAGGAACATACTTAAAGATCATAAAAGCCATTTATGAAAAGCCCACAGCTAACATCATCCTCAACGGGGAAAAACTGAAAGCTTTTTCCCTGAGATCAGGAACACGACAAGGATGCCCAGTCTCACCGCTGCTGTTTAACATAGTGCTGGAAGTTCTAGCATCAGCAATCAGACAACAAAAGGAAATCAAAGGCATCAAAATTGGCAAAGATGAAGTCAAGCTTTCGCTTTTTGCAGATGACATGATATTATACATGGAAAATCTGATAGACTCCACCAAAAGTCTGCTAGAACTGATACATGAATTCAGCAAAGTTGCAGGATACAAAATCAATGTACAGAAATCAGTTGCATTCTTATACACTAACAATGAAGCAACAGAAAGACAAATAAAGAAACTGATCCCATTCACAATTGCACCAAGAAGCATAAAATACCTAGGAATAAATCTAACCAAAGATGTAAAGGATCTGTATGCTGAAAACTATAGAAAGCTTCTGAAGGAAATTGAAGAAGATTTAAAGAAATGGAAAGACATTCCCTGCTCATGGATTGGAAAAACAAATACTGTCAAAATGTCAATACTACCCAAAGCTATCTATATATTCAATGCAATCCCAATCAAAATTGCACCAGCATTCTTCTCGAAACTAGAACAAGCAATCCTAAAATTCATATGGAACCACAAAAGGCCCCGAATAGCCAAAGGAATTTTGAAGAAGAAGACCAAAGCAGGAGGCATCACAATCCCAGACTTTAGCCTCTACTACAAAGCTGTCATCATCAAGACAGCATGGTATTGGCACCAAAACAGACACATAGACCAATGGAATAGAATAGAAACCCCAGAACTAGACCCACAAATGTATGGCCAACTCATCTTTGACAAAGCAGGAAAGAACATCCAATGGAAAAAAGACAGCCTCTTTAACAAATGGTGCTGGGAGAACTGGACAGCAACATGCAGAAGGTTGAAACTAGACCACTTTCTCACACCATTCACAAAAATAAACTCAAAATGGATAAAGGACCTGAATGTGAGACAGGAAACCATCAAAACCCTAGAGGAGAAAGCAGGAAAAGACCTCTCTGACCTCAGCCGTAGCAATCTCTTACTCGACACATCCCCAAAGGCAAGGGAATTAAAAGCAAAAGTGAATTACTGGGACCTTATGAAGATAAAAAGCTTCTGCACAGCAAAGGAAACAACCAACAAAACTAAAAGGCAACCAACGGAATGGGAAAAGATATTTGCAAATGACATATCGGACAAAGGGCTAGTATCCAAAATCTATAAAGAGCTCACCAAACTCCACACCCGAAAAACAAATAACCCAGTGAAGAAATGGGCAGAAAACATGAATAGACACTTTTCTAAAGAAGACATCCGGATGGCCATCAGGCACATGAAAAGATGTTCAGCGTCGCTCCTTATCAGGGAAATACAAATCAAAACCACACTCAGGTATCACCTCACGCCAGTCAGAGTGGCCAAAATGAACAAATCAGGAGACTATAGATGCTGGAGAGGATGTGGAGAAACGGGAACCCTCTTGCACTGTTGGTGGGAATGCAAATTGGTGCAGCCGCTCTGGAAAGCAGTGTGGAGGTTCCTCAGAAAATTAAAAATAGACCTACCCTATGACCCAGCAATAGCACTGCTAGGAATTTATCCAAGGGATACAGGAGCACTGATGCATAGGGCCACTTGTACCCCAATGTTCCTAGCAGCACTCTCAACAATAGCCAAATTATGGAAAGAGCCTAAATGTCCATCAACTGATGAATGGATAAAGAAATTGTGGTTTATATACACAATGGAATATTACGTGGCAATGAGAAAAAATGAAATATGGCCTTTTGTAGCAACGTGGATGGAACTAGAGAGTGTGACGCTAAGTGAAATAAGCCATACAGAGAAAGACAGATACCATATGGTTTCACTCTTATGTGGATCCTGAGAAACTTAACAGGAACCCATGGGGGAGGGGAAGGAAAAAAAATAAAGAGGTTAGAATGGGAGAGAGCCAAAGCATAAGAGACTGTTAAAAACTGAGAACAAACTGAGGGTTGATGGGGGGTGGGAGGGAGGAGAGGGTGGGTGATGGGTATTGAGGAGGGCACCTTTTGGGATGAGCACTGGGTGTTGTATGGAAACCAATTTGTCAATAAATTTCAGAAAAAAAAAAAAAAAAAAAGAATTGTGCCCTTGAGGGATGAGTAAGGTGAGTTGGTTATTCACTTCCTCATTGGCTGATGGTTACTATAGCAGTCATTAGGCCCCTGATACTTCCAAACTGCCATAAGGGCAGGTTATCTTGCTCATGTAGCCAGAGAAAGCCATCAAAGGGAGAAATACACATGCAACATGTAGAAAGCCATTGACATATAGGGAGACTCCACCAAAGTGGCAGTTACTCTCTGGGATGGACTAAGGGAATTTGAATGAAGCACTGAATTCATCACCTAAGGTCTACACCTTGCAACATTTAGACTTCATGACAAACATTATATCCACTCTGCCCTTTATTAATTCTTCACCAACTGGTCGTGACCCCTAAGAAAATAAGATCTACCACAGAAGGGTTAGTCAAACTACAGTTTAAACTGACCCAGTTAACATTAAGAACATAATTGATATTCATTATCTTTCTCTTTTACCACTCATTTTGGAGTCCCTTAATATTTTCCCAGCACTTCTGTTGGTCTAGATAGCTTGCCTAGTGAGGTTGCACAGATCTTTGATGTAGGGTTCAATAGGAAGGATTGAGTTCTCAGTTTCCATGCCCTTGCCAGGTCCTGGTTACTATAATTTCCTCTTCACTGCTATCCCTGGGAAGGGAGATAGTATCAGATACTCAAGTAAATGTCTTGTGTTACAGACATACTCTTCTGTATCCCATTATGTAATATCACTGCTTGTTCCCCATAATAATCAATGCCAATAATCACAGGTATGATGGTAGCTTTTATCTAAACCTCTTACCTAAAACTCCAGTTTATCAACATGAAAAAGACACAATGACCAGGGAGCAGCCAGGCACCGTTATATGTTAAATGGAAATTCTACTGTGTTCTCTGATAGATGTACGATATTCTCCCAGGGATCAGGGCCTCAAATCAAAATGTGTCTCCAGTTGGGGAATGAAACACACTACCCAAGTGATTCATTGGTAGTGATGTTGAGATGGACTGTTCCTTCTTCTGTTTTTTGATTCCCAGAAACTTGTATTTTTGATATTAGAGATATAGAACAATATAATGACTATTGATTAAATGTACATACTGCATTGTGAAGGAAAACACATAAACGCTACAGAGGTTCTTCTCCAAGTTCTGCATTTAAAAGGCCATTGCAACTTTCTATTAGTTTGGCAGCTTCTGTGTGAAAATGCAGCACAGCCAGTGAACTCTCTGGTCATGTGCTTATTGTTGCATCCTTTGCCTTCGAGTGAGTCCCTTAATCTAAGGCTGTGTATTAAAGAGTCTTGTGTGGGAAAGCCAGAAACTGTAAGTCTGCAGAATATAGTCAGGATGTGGGGTTAGGAAAGGCAAACACACACCAGTATCAATTTCAGGAAGGATGAGTTACTATCCCCTTCGTGAAAGAACAGGTGTCATGTAATCACCTGTACATAACATAACTACGTGTTGTCTTTAAGGGATGGTAACATACTGAAGTATCAGGGATGTCTTCAGCTACTGAGAGGTCAGGTGCTCAGTACTGAGTACTTCTACTCAGTACTAGAAGCAGATAAACCAGCCTTGGTTTTATGGGGCCCACACAGTGGACCCCAAGCATAGCCTCCATTCCCATCATTACTATTTCACTAATATCCCATTGTGAAACCACTGGGATAAGCCATTGTATCTATCTGGTTTTGTTTTTTCACCACTAGACATTGACATGAGTCACAAGTATCTACACACTTTGTGACCAATCTCAATGAACATTTATATGTCTCTTCTCCAGACCTCCCTCATTCTTCTTCTAGACCCATAAATGTCCAGCTAAGTATTTGCAACTACCCACAAAAGCCCATGTATATCTTATTCTCACAACAAGGGAACTGTTCAAATCTCTAGCTAGTTGGAAGATTTCTCCTCACTTCTTATTTTAGAGGCAGTCTTAACCAGTAGTAAATTTTCAGCTCACAACAACCTACTGAGATGACAAAAAAAAAAAAAATGATCCCTGAGGTTTTCCTCCTGCAGCAGCTCTACATAAGGAGGCTAATGTAGAGATCATGACACAAGAGATTTAGATGCCATGGGTGTTTAGATAACCTGTTTATGTGACTTAGTTATGCCCCCTGAACCTTCTCAGGCCTTCGTCTCCTCCAGAGTCCATCAGCATACCAGAAACTACTTTTGAAAAGTACATAATTCTCTTCTAGAAAAGTCATGACTTTCATCAAGAACTCTAGAGCAGGGGCGCCTGGGTGGCTCAGTCGGTTAAGCATCCAACTTCGGCTCAGGTCATGATCTCGCGGTTCGTGAGTTCAAGCCCCGCGTCAGGCTCTGTGCTGATGGCTCAGAGCCTGGAGCCTGTTTCAGATTCTGTGTCTCCCTCTCTCTCTGACTCTCCCCCATTCGTGCTCTGTCTCTCTGTCTCAAAAATAAATAAACGTTAAAAAAATTAAAAAAAAAAGAATTGACATTTAAAAAAAAAAAAGAACTCTAGAGCAAATTTTCCTGTTGTGGTTTTCCAGACATTCCACAGAGTGTTTGTATCTGTAGCAGATATAAAATCCTATGGGATAAAAGGTAAGGTCATTTTTCTGAATCATCTGGAGTTCCCTCTCTTGTTCCCTGCCCCATTCGAAAATGGGTATCTTTCCAAGACAATGGATAAATGAGCTGTGGTCAATTAATAAATGGGTTATAGACATTTTCATAAGCTTATTATCAGAGCTTACTTTCTAGGGACACTTCTAATACCAAATCTCCTAACATGGTTTCCCCCCAAAATAGATCCACTGTATGAGTAGAAACTAAGACTTGTGTATTTTTTTATATGTTGTAATATTTCTGAAATAAATCTTTCTTACAAACCCTCTTCCACCAAAGATAAAATACTAGCGAATCAAATGAAGATTTGAGAAGGACAAGTGTCTTCCTACATGAAGTCTTTGAGATAGTTTATTTAGGAGTGGATCACAGGAATTACATCAAAAGAGTGAAGATATTACATAGCCATAGAAGAAAAGCCAGTCAATAGAGCCTTAATGTTGGGGACGAATGGAGCTCAATCACAGTAAAGACCTTCTGAGAGATCGTGTAGAACACATCTCAGCAGTGTTACTCTGATGTCCAAAAGCTAGTGGATAATCCACTAAATCTCTACTGTGAGGCACCAGCTTTTTGGCATTTACACTCTGTCTTGGACACAAACTGATCATGCTTCCACAACCAGACAAAGCCCTCATACAGAGAGACATTTTCATGAGGTTGGAAGCTGTTGGCATGATAGTAACTGTCCTCAAAGCTGAAGGTAAATTATGGTGTGGCCAAAAGAATAGAGGCAGGAATTGGTTTCTATAGATTAATACCTGGAGTATTAAAATTATACTTTGGTATACATAGTTTATGTTTCTTATTCTGGCAGATTAAGTATCTGCTATTATTATAAATGATGACTATAGAATTTATAACAATATGGTAATAAGGTACATTGAGGAGAATAGTAAACCAAGGTGGGACATCCAGCAACTGGAACTCTGCGGATCAAGAGCAGAGAGAAGAAGCACTGCCAGAGGGGATGGAGCTATATGAGGATAGAGAGATTTCTATAGCTCTGTGGCTCAGCATTGGTGACCCAGACTCCCCACTCAGTCAGTGACACCAGACATGCTGCAACTGGTTACAGGTTTCCTTGTGAAGCAAGGATTCTCATGGTGAAAACAGTCTTTGTTTACAATGATTAGGAATAAATTTTTCTTCAGCACTTGATTCTGGGTCAATGATTTTATGCCAGGAGATAAAACAGCTTTCAGTGCATTCCACTTGACTTTTCATTACCCCCCTCCTCCCTGTCTTACACACTGGCTAAAATCAACTTTGATTGTTTAATGCAGTGTTCTATGATCACTGAATAACAATATTATATTTATACAAATTTAAAACATTTGAAGTTCTTATGTACATACAGATATTTTGCCTACATAGAAAGAAAGAGAACATCAAAATGGATCGCTGGGTAGCCCATTAGAACCTTATTTTGCAGGGGTAATTACCTATAGCCCTAATATAATCTGAGGCTATGGAAGACTATTGCTCTTCATTAATAAATTGACCAAAATCTCCATTAGTTATTGAGCCAGACAAATAAAGAAATGAAATTCTAATTGTTCAAGTCTATTACTTATTAGAAACTCTTAACAAGAAAAAGTTGAAATTGAATTTGTACTTAACATGTAAATATTAGACTAAGGGATACATTTTCATGATTATCACTTTCCATGCTACCCCATTCCACCTATATCCACTATAATCGAGGTGATGTTTCTCTCTCTCTCTGTCTCTCTCTCATCTCTCGATCTTCACCTATCTCTTTCTCCATCTCTCTACTTCATCATGTTTACTTGGGTCTTCTACTTTGGACTTATAATTTGTAGGACGTCTAATCCCTAATAACAAAAAGTAGTCCAGCTGAAGTGTATAGTTCTATGATGTTATAGAAACAAGAATTTTTTTGATATTTAACTTTCATTCATATAGTTCTAAATATGGCAGTAAACGTTTTTATTTTGAGAGAGAGAGAGAGAGAGAAAGAGAGAGAGAGAGTATGAGTATGTTGGGGGGGGGGCAGTGCAAAGAAATAGGGGAAGAGAAAGAATCCCAAGCAGATTCTGTGTCGTCAGCACACGGAACCCCATGCAGGGCTCGGTCTCACGAACCATGAGATCATGAACTGAGCTGAAACCAAGAGTCAGATGCTTAACCAACGAAGCCACCCAAATGCCCCTGGCTGTAAATTTTTTATCATCAGAAAGCACTATTTTATTTTTTTTTTAATTTTTTTTTTCAACGTTTATTTTTGGGGCAGAGAGAGACAGAGCATGAACGGGGGAGGGGCAGAGAGAGAGGGAGACACAGAATCGGAAACAGGCTCCAGGCTCTGAGCCATCAGCCCAGAGCCTGACGCGGGGCTCGAACTCACGGACCGCGAGATCATGACCTGGCTGAAGTCGGACGCTTAACCGACTGCGCCACCCAGGCGCCCCAGAAAGCACTATTTTAATCATTTTTGCTATTTATGCTTATGCATTTAGATGATTTAGTGATATGCAAAGTAAACTTGTCCTAATACATATGTTTTTCTGAAGTTTTCAAATGTAATTATAAAAAAGTAGAATAATTGTTTTTTTCATTTCTGGTAATCACAATATGCAGCTGTATTTTTGTAATCTTTGTAATTCTAAATGCATATTATCCCTTTACTGGGGAATACATTCGTTATTATTAATCATTCCAAGCAAAATAATAAGATGGGCTTTTGAAATTGGCATCAACACACCAATTAATGAACAACTCAACATTCTAAGAAAGCTATCTTAAGTTTTTTATTGCCAAGTACAGCTAATTAACTTCTAAACTATATTCTAGGACATAACAGATGATATCTTTTCATAAATTTTTGAAAATTCTTAGTGTTTATATAAGAAAATTGAAAGAAAAATTCATTTCTCCAAGTAATTATTTTCATTAATTTTGAAATCTTTTTATAATTTTTTAGTTTATTAGCTTTATTGCATAGTGTTTATGGGAGCACTTCTTGTCTTATCCCAAATTTGCTTAGAAAATTTGTAGTGTTTATAATATTCTACCCATTCTCAATCTATCAAAATTTTCACATTCCTTTGAGGGTTGTCTCATACAAATGGCAGTGATGGCAGTGACTGAATTATTCATTTCTCACTTTCCAAATAAACTGGAATCTATGAGATAGAGGAAAAAAATAAACATGAAAATTGGAGTCTGAAAAAGCTGGGCTGAAATCCTAAGTCTGCCCTTTTTTGAGTCCTGTCACTGTAGACTTTGCTAAAATGAATAAGATAATGTAAAGTGCCTGGAACGATACTTAAACAAAATCATATAGATTCCCTGAACTCATATATCATTTTCTATCTTTTTTTTTACATAAAAGATAATAGCCTACTTATTTCTTAACATGTTTTTTCAAGTTTATAAAATTGACATCCAGAAAGGATAGAAGGGAGGGAGAATAGATAGAAACATAATTAAAGAAAGAAAATAAAAGAGGAAATGAAGGAAAGAAGGTAACAAGGAAGAAAGAGGGGAAAAATGAAGGAGACCAGAAGTAGGTGATGGAAGGACTGGGACCTGACAAGCCCCACTTCCCCCAAGAGGCTGTGGCACTGGGACACTCTCAAGTTGGGAGGGAACAAGAAGCAGCTCCTTCTGGTTTGCATCCCTGTGGGTTTCCTTTCACCTCGTGGTTCATGTGACTTTCACCCTGGCAGTGCCTCTTCAACCCAGCAGCCATAGAGCCTGCGTGTTGCAGTGGCTGAATCCAGTTTCCAGTTTTTCCAACCTTTGCAGAACCACCCACCTTGTCGTGCTTCATCGGGCACCAGTGGGACAGCTGCACCAGGTCCCACCCCTCAGAAGTCTGTTTCATCTCAATAATTCCAACGTCTTTCTTTTTGTTCCTCTAGCCCTATGATAGTAGCTGCTTTGCTGCCTCTGTGATACCTTACAGCTCTTGTCTGGACTGTTTTGTTCCCTGGTCAACGACTTTGTATGTGGTTAACAACCGTACGTATAAAATTCTATCTGGTAAAGTTAACTGGTACGATTTTGGTCTCCTGACTAGACCCTGGTGAAGAGGCAGAAAAAGAAAAGAAAAAGTATAATACTCATTTTGTGGCTAATATATGCCAACTACATTGCTAAGTATTTCAGAGGTACATCTCGTTTTAAATCACATGTGTATTATGTAAACAATAATACATCTGACAATCACAGCAGCTGAGTAACTTGCCTAAGTCACATAGCTTGTAAGTGGGAAAGCAGATTCCCACTATGAACTCTTTTTTTTTTTTTTTAATTTTTTTCTTCAACGTTTATTTATTTTTGGGAGAGAGAGAGACAGAGCATGAACGGGGGAGGGGCAGAGAGAGAGGGAGACACAGAATCGGAAACAGGCCCCAGGCTCTGAGCCATCAGCCCAGAGCCCGACGCGGGGCTCGAACTCACGGACCGCGAGATCGTGACCTGGCTGAAGTCGGACGCTTAACCGACTGCGCCACCCAGGCGCCCCTATGAACTCTTTTTTTAATAAAATGTTGATTTTGGGGGTGCCTGGTTGGCTAAGTTGGTTAAACTTCCCACTTCAGCTCAAATCACAATCTCCCGTTAGTGGGTTTGAGACCCACATGAGGCTCTGTGCTGACAGCTCAGAGCCTGCCTGCTTCAGATTCTGTCTCCCTCTCTGTCTCCCCTGCCCCCCTCTGTCTCTGTCTCTTAAAAATAAATAAATGTTAAAAAAAATAAAAATAAAAATAAATAAAATGTTGATTTTTTTCATTTAACATTAACTTTTATAACTTCAATGAACATTGTATGAACATGGTGTTTATTGTTATAATTTCTATGAATGCTGCCATGCATGCATTCATGCATTCATGCATTCAATGGAGTAAACACTTGTTGACTATCAATATAAATTGAGTGATTGTTATTGCTAGGCATGTATTTTTAATGCTTTATATATGTAAATACACTTATTCCTCACAATAATCCTATGAGGTTGCTTTAATGAATCTTGATTTATGCCAAGTTCTTTAGTTTTCATTTGTAAGTATAGTCAATTTTAGCACAAGGGAAGGTGTTAGCAAAACAGTGATCCAATTGTGTGATCTATAAGGAGAGGGAATCAGATGAGAAAATATGAAGACTTTCTCAATAAAGTTGTGGAAAACTGGTATTATTTTTAAGAAAGGATGTGGAACTGTGCTTAGAAGATACTTTGAAAGCAGTAGCGTCAAGAACAAAGTAGTGGCTTCAAAGGAGTTCTTGTCTGTAATGACTAATTTTGCGTGTCTACTTGACTAGCCACAGGGTGCCACATTAAACATTACTTCTAGGTATGTCTACGCAGGTGTTTCCTGATAAGATTAGTATTTGCATTGGTGGACTCAATAAAGTAGATTGCCTTCCTCAGTGTGGGTGGAAATAATCCAAGGTGTTAAAGGCCTGAATAGAATAAAAGTCAGAGCATAGAGTAATTTGCCCCCTTTTTCCCCCGTCTCACTAATTAACTGAGACATCTCATCCCATCTTCTCCTATCCTTGACTTGAGATTTATGCCATCTGCTTCCAAGGTTCTCAGGTCTTTGGGCTAAATTATACCACCATTCCTGGGTCTTCAACTTGGAGACAGCAGATGGTAGGACTTCTTGGCCTCCATTATTGTATAACAAGTTCCTCATAATCTATCTATCTATCTATCTATCTATCTATCCATCCTGTGATTCTGTTTCTCAGCAGAACCCTGATTAATATTCTTTCTTGATTCATTTGAAATATATTCAGTGATTTCTTCTATGTGTCAGGTCCTAAAATCATTCCTGTAGATTTATACTGTGGTAGATTTAATTACTGGCCCCAATTCTTCTAACTGTAGAAGAAACTTTGATCTGGTTGGCTCAGTTGGTCAAACATCAGACTCTGGATTTTGGCTCAGGTCATGATCTCATTCATGGTCATGAGATTGTGAGATCAAGCCCTGGGTCAGACTCTGTGCTTGGTGTGGAGCCTGCTTAAGATTCCCTCTCTCCTTCTCTCTCTGTTCCTCCCCCATGAGATCATTCAATATCTCTCTCTCCCTGTCTCCTTTCATCTCTCTCTCTCTCTCTTCAAAACAAACAAACAAAAAAACCACTTCTTTATCAGACAAACAGCTGTCTGATGCAGATACATAAAATATAGTTTGTGGCTTTCAGTGAATAATGTTTAAGTAGTTATATAAAACCATAAAATACTATTTGATTATAACACTTAGGCAGGTATTTAAAAGTACTACCAGAGCACACATGTGGAAAAACAAACAGATTGTCTTTGCCATTGTGATTATGATTGTATACTTTGTCATATGTACACATTTATAAATTTAAGAATGATTGTTTTTAACTGATAATATGGCATTTAAGTACATACAGAGAAATAATACCAAAATTTAGTGTGGTAAAATAATCACAGAGACTTCTTCAGAGCTTGCTAGCTCTACATCCACCCTCATCCACCCAACATCCCACCCTCCTCTCCTTCTCAAATAAAGGCATACTAAATTTATGAGGGAAGCTAAGGTAAAAGACAGCGTCACCTAGCCACACTGGTGTCTTGGTATGACCATGTAAAACTGATTCTGATTAATGCAACCTAAGCAGAAGGGCTGTATTCAGCTTTTAAAAAGGCTCCTTCAAGAAAGCTTACTCAGTTGAAAATTATCCTTTTGGCCTTTTTCCCCATCGTGTTGAATTAAGGTAAGGATCTAGTAGTCTAGTAGTCATCTTGGAGCATGACTGGACTTAATAGATATGGGCACTGATGGTGACAGAGTAAGGAAACAAGAGTCTTAGATGCTTTCAGAAGTGGAGATCCCCATTTGAGAGGGATTGTTTTATGTGTGTTTCCATTATTCCTATTTTGAGATTTTTAATATTTTCTGAAAACTCATAGAGGCTATTTCTAAAGAACCATAATGCAGGTGATATTTTTCCAGAAAATAAATGTAAAGATGCAAAAACAATGTTTAATTCATATTTTAACCCCCAAAGGCATGCACAAAGTTTTTTTTCCTAGGAAGTGTTGGTAGTTGAGACCATGAAATCTCCCAGCATCCCTATATGTACATCTATAGCACTTCTAAATGTCCTAATGCTATGCTTCAGCTGCATTCTTCTGCTAGTACTGTTAGTTGGGAAGGATCTGAAATATTCATTCATTCATACAGGGCATAGTCACTATTTATAACATTTCACTATGTCACATACTCCAAATCTATATCCCTTGGGCAAATTTGAAAACTTAAGAACGGGTATCAAATAATGGAATTTTTTATATAATCAACTTGCTGATCAGAACACCACACCATTTAAGACTTTGACCTCTTCAACAAACATATCTCACCATTATTATTACTATTATCTCTCTCTTAATAAATACTCTTATCAAAAATGCAAGTGAGATCACTGAATCAATAGATTAATTTTGATAAATATCAATATTGGGCCAAATCACCAACTCTATAAGCTTTTAAAAGAAATTGTACATATTCACGTGAAAATAAAAACCGAAGAAATATTATCCAGGTTTGGTTAAAAATACATCCCTTTTAGGATGAAGTAGGACAGTTTTCATCATTGACTAGGACTTAACCTGTTTGTCCCATCAGGATTCCTATTCACTCCTATATCTTCCCTCATTGACTGTGAATATTTGTAGGTCCCATGTATGAAAAAAAAAGTCATTTGTCTCAATTCCTGCCTTACTTATTGTCATTGAAGACATAAGCACTTCTTGTTATTCTGTTCCATGTGAAAAACTTTTCTTTGTATCTTATAACTTTCTTTTAAGATAATGTTTATTAGTTAAGCTTTGACAATTATGTTTATAATCCATTTACTTCATTTTTGCATATAGTGTATATCACCTATAGCAACAGGACTAAACTGTTGAAAACCTAACCCAGAATCTCTTCCTGCCCATGGATGATTAAAATGCAAGTTGACTTTTCAGCCTCACAGAGTGTCTGCTGATAAAGTAAGGGTGCTGCTTGGTAAAGAATGGGATCCTGTAAGTTGGAAAGGGGACTTGTGGGAAGATTCTGATAAACTAAGACACCGAGATTCTAAATTCTGATGAATCCTCTTTGCCAATGGAAGAGGCTTCCCCACTCTCAGTAGAATCAGCCTCCACAGCCCCAGTGAAAGTATCTCTTCACCTTGTCTTACCGTATTGAGGAAACTGTAATGGCTCTTTCTGAGACAGTTGCCACGCAAGACAATGCTGATTCTCCCTAGTTCTAGGAAAAATGAATAAAAGTCTAGCCTGAAACATAAAGGCGGATTTTTGAGCCAGTTTCCAGACCCAGAAACCATTGGATGAAGAAAAGGCTGAGTCCCTTCGAAGAAGGGGTCCCATGTAGGAAACTGTGGAAACATATTATTCATTTTTCTCCCAACCTTCCCCAAAGGGACCCATGATCTTTTGCCAGGTTAACTCTACACTACAGAAAAGGAAATAAACAAACTTTGGAGGACACTGGTTCTGAACTGACACTAGTACCAAAACACTCAAAATATCACTATAGTCTATATGACTACAGTGTAGGGTTTATAGAGTAGAGTAGGGTTTATGGGGGTCCAATAACCAACGGAGTTTTAGCTCTGGTTTGTCTCACAGTAGAACAAGAAGGTCTCCTAACCCATCCTATGGTTATTTTCTCAGTACTGAAATGTATAATTGGATTAGATATACTCAGTGGCTGGCTTTGTTCCCTGACCTGTTAACTGAGGGCTATTAAGGTTGGAAAGTCAGGTGGAAGCCACTGGAATTGTCTGTCTAGAAACCAAATAAACCAAAAGTAAACTGGGAAGGATTACAGAAACAAGTGCCATCATCAAGGACTTGAGGATGCAAGGGTGGTGATTCCCAGCACATCCCCATTCAACTTGTTTTATTTAACCTGTGCAGAAGACACAGAAATATGAGAACATTACAGTGGAATATTATAAATTTAACCAAGCTGTGACTCCAATTCCAGCCACTGCACTAGCTATAGTTTCAATGTTTAAGCAAATTAATGCATCCCCCATAACCAAAAAAGACGAACAATACCTAGTGTACCTCTTTTGATTTTGGATGCAACATATTCCTCATTTGGCTGTATTACTCTGGCCTATTTACTGAGTTATCTGAAAAGTTTAAATTTTGAGTGAGGTCCAAAACAAAAGAATCTTCTGCAACAAGTCCAGGCTACTGTGCAAGCTGTTCTGCTGTGTGGGCCCTGTGATAGAGCAGATCCAATGGAGTTGTATTCCAATGGTATATAAGGATTCTAGTTGAAATTTTTGGAAGTTCCCATTGGTGAATCACACACAGGCCCTTAGAATTTTGGAGCAAAACTCTGCCATCCTTTGTGGACAACTATTACCTTTTATGAGAAACAACTCTTGTCCTGCTCTTTGGCATTAGTGGAGACTAAACATTTAACCAGGGGCCACTAAGTTACCAAATAACTGAGGTGCCTATCATGAACTGGGTGTGTAATCCACCCTGCCACTCCATAAAGTGAGACATGCACAGTAGGACTATATCATCAAATAGAACTGATATATACATGATCAGATTCAATCTGGCACTGAAGGCACAAGTACATTACATGATGAAGCGGCCCACTTCTGTTATACTGCCTTCTCTCTCCCAGCCTGCACGTTTGGCCTCATGGGAAATTCCCTAAGGTTAGTTGACAGCAGATGAGAAGAATGAAACCTAGTTGGTAGATGGTTCTGCATGATATGCAGGTACCACCTTAAAGTGGACAGCTACAGCACTGCAAAGCTTGTCTGAGACATTCATGAAGGACAGTGATAAACAGGAAAATCCTCCCAATGGGAAGAACTTTGAGTAGTGCACCTAGTTGTTCACTTTTCTTGGAATGAGAAATAGCCCAACATGTAATTGCATACTGATTAATGGGCTATGGCCAATGGTTGGGCTGGATGCTCAGGGACTTGGAAATAAAATGATTGGAAAATTAGGAACAAGGAAATGTAGGGAAGAAGTACATGGATAAACCTCTCTGAATGGGTAAAAATCATGAAAATATTTGTGTCCCATGAGAATGATCACCAAAGGGAGCATTTTATAATCAAGTATATATGATGACCCATTCTGTGGATACTAGTCAGCATTTTCCCCCTGTCATCCCTGTCATTATCTAATGGGCTCATGAACAAAGTAGCCATTGTGGAAGAATGGAGGTTATGCATGTGCCTAGCAATGTGGACTTATACTCACCAAGGCCAACGTGGCCTTGGCCACCATTGGGTGCCCAATCTGCCAGCAACAGAGACCAGCACTTAATCTCTGATATGCACCATCTCCTGGGGTAGTCAGCCTGATGACAGGTTGATTACATTTAACAGCTGCTATCTAGGAAGAGACAATGTTTTATTCTTACTGGAATAAACACCCTGGATACAGATTTGCCTCCTCTGAAAGCAATGCTTCTTCCAGAACTACCATCTGTGGACTTTCAAAATGCTTTATCCACCTTCCTGATATTCCATACAGCATTGCTTCTTATTAAGAAACTCACTTTATGGCAGAAGTATATCAATGAGTAATGCTCATGAATACATTGGTCTACCTTATTTTCCACCTGGGGTGATTGAGCCTGACTACCAAGAAATAATTGGACAACTAACCAACAGTGGAAGCAAGGAAGAGTATAGGAATATACTATACTGTATATTCTGGAATACAGGGAATATTTAGAGTGTTTCATAATATTAACACATCTTGAGATTACAATAAATGGAAAACTATAACAACCCAACCTAGGCAACACTACTAATGGCTCTGAATCATCCAGAATTCAGAAGTGAGGTTTGGGTCACACCAGGTAAAAATCACCACAGCTACAGAAATAAAGTCCATAAGTGTCATGAGTATTTCCTCTTTATTTTGTTATGGATATGTTAGTGTGTGTGTGTGTGTGTGTGTGTGTGTGTGTGTATGTACACATGTGTGTATAGAAAATATCTTTGTTTTCTTTATCTTATTCCCTTATTATGTAATTTAAGGTGTAGTGACTTTATGTCATAGTATTTAAGTATTGTCAATTTTACATCAAGTTATGGGATATCAAGATGAATAAACATCGCCCAAGTACTTTACCTCCTTTCCTGTGGAAGGAGTTCATTTTTGGCTTTTTGCAAGATCTCTACATCATGTCAGGTAGAATAATGTTTTTGTTATTGTCTTTCTTTGGAGATTAAGTATGGTTTAAAGAGATGCACTGGGGTACCACGTTAAGAAGGGGTGCTTATGATGGTTACTTTTGATTCAACTTGATTGGGCCATGGGAGGTTCAGACATTTAGCCAAACATTATTCTAGGCATATCTGTGAAGGTGTTTTTAGGTGAGGTTAATATTTCAGTTAGCAGACTGAGTGAAGCAATTACCCTCCTCACAGGAGTGGGCATTATCCAGTCTTATAAAAGGCCTGAATAAAAAAAAAAGAAGATTCACTTTCCAGAGAGGAAAGGGATTTCCTCTTGACTGACTGCCATCAAGCAGGGACATTATTTTTTCCTCCTGCCTTTGGAACATTAGCTCTTCCTGAGCTACCAGCCTTTGGGCTACAAATATATTATTGGTTCTCTTGGGTTTTCAGCTTGTTGACTATAGATCTTGGGACTTGTCAGCTTCACAATCACCTGAGCCAATTCCTTATAATTAATCTCTTGATTATATCCACATATCTATATCTACATCTACATCTATCTTCTATTTGTTCTGTTTCTCTGGAGAACCCTAATACAGAGGAAGGTAACAGTTAATATTTTTCTCAAAATCATTCCAGTTTGTTCATCACTGTTTATAGACTTTTCTTCTTTACTTTTAGTGGGAGTTGCATAAGACCTTAAGTCAATCAAGTCCAATATACTGAGATATTGATATGGATTCAGTGGTCATCCCAGTGTAAGTTAAAAGATTTCACTGAATCATAAGAATGTGTCAAAAATGCAATCGTTTATAAAACTACAGAAATTTCAGATGCTCTTCGTGAAAAGCCTTAGTGAATTTTGCAAATTCAGTGAATTACTTTCTCTCACCATCAATGTGAATTGTGGCAAATGACTACCAGAATAAATGCCTCAGAAATCTTTAAATCTTATAGCGATTGATTGAGCAGGAACTGAGGCCTTGATGAGACCTGTAAGTATAACTGTGGTGTCAGGGTAGCCTAGTGGCCAGGCTGTCTCAAACATACCTTGTTCTCGCCAGCTGCCACTGCCCTGTGTCCTTTTCGCTGAACAATACACAGTAATACTCAGTCTCTTTCTTGTCCTGGTCTATATTTTAAGTAACTCTCAGAAAGAACTCATTTGATCTTTTGTTAAAGACTAAGTGCTACTGTGATTGGTATTATATATCTATGGGAATGGAGCATTATCTCTTGTATTGTGAAGCTATGCCATCCTTCACCCTATTAGCTGTTGTAAAAGTCTGATGAAATCCTGAGTTTATATTCACACACACAAAAAAGTCTCTTAGCTTTAAGATTCCTTTCTATACATTTCCTAGGTGATGTATAGGCTTAAATGACTCAATTTCCTATTCATCACATTTTTAAGCACTGAAAATGTAACCCAGTTGGCTGGTATTGGAAACAAGTGGGAGCAATTTTAAGAGGACATTTTTTCCCCTTTTACATCAAATTATGTGATTATATCAAAGTGCTTTAAAAGGAAAGTAAGGGCTGGAAGTGAAAAGTTGATTAAAAGAAAAGTTTGGGTGGAAAATAAACTCTCAACAAAGTATCTCTTTTTTTAAAAAAAAGGTTTAAGAAATGTTGCTTTCCTTCCTACATTCTTCCATGAATGTAGAACTAGAACTTCAAAAAAGTGAAATTTCTTATGGAAATGACTTTGTAAGAATATGCCTATTGTTTGAAATTTTAATGAGTAAAACTGTTACTAAAATGTGTATTTTGATAGCACTTTCATAAATTAATTTATCTTTGGAGTGCTATCATACACTGATTTTTAAAGGGAATTTTATGATAAACCTGTGACAAAGTGAATTATCACGCATAATTTGTTGTATGTATTCCAGCAGACCAAATATTTTTAATTAGTATGATAAAACTTGTCAATGACCTTGAAGTGCTATTAGGATATTACAGTGTTTCTTTTCAAAAGATATTCTTTATCCAGTCCTGATATATTTAGAAGGCAGGAATCATGTCATCCTATTTGAGAGACAGTAGTACACATGACACTGCATTGTACTGGGCTCCCAGCAATGTTATTTGATGGTGGCCATTCAAATTATCACGGCGATGAAAATTGTCAGACAGAAGGAGTAGGTTTTCCAAGAGAAGTTGATAAAGTACTGCCTGTCAACATTCACTCAAATCATATATTGTTAACTTTATTAATGGAACTTTTTAAAGTCTTTTCAGTGTTGACCTGTGGCAGTGGCAATCACTGTTTTCTATCTTTTTATTAGAGTGTTCTCTGCACTCAAACAAACAGTGGTACAAATAGCTGTGGATCAAAATGACTGAAGGGGAATAACCTTGTGTTTTAAATTAGTTTGACCTTTCAAAAATATTTTTAAATACCCAGCTCACGGAGGATTTGACCTTTGTCATTATCCAAGGACTTTGTGTTATTTGAAGATTTAGCTCATTAATAAAATTAATGGTATGTTATGCAGTGAGGGAAAATAATAATTTTACATGGTTTACATTGGGTGGATTAGGGCTAACTGTAAATTCTTTGTATATCACACGTACACAGATGTTTTCTAAAATGAATTGAAACTGCATGCATAATTTCCAGGCAATAAACCTGCACATCTTTATGGTAAAACAATATTAATGTATCAATTTCTTGTGCCAAGGACAAGGAGCCAAAAATAAGATTAAAAAAATAGCATTTCTAGAATGGTCATCAATATACGTCCACATTTACTCAATTGTTATCTAAAACAAGATAGGTTCAAGATCTATTAGTTGCCAGAGCCGTTGCATAATTTTTTTCTTAAATAGTATTCACAAAATATCCATTTAGTTTTCAGAGCAGCCACACACACACACACACACACACACACACACACACACAATTTGACTTAGCCGATGACTCTAATCAGTTCTCAAGAGCATATTAGGGAATGATAGAACTCTAGTTTTAATCTTTCTCAAACAACAATTCTCTTTAAAAAGAATAATGCATGCTCTTTTTAATACTGTATGGGGGAGGGGGGAAGTCAGGATTTAATGAACACATCAACAAAGGATTTTGTTTTTGAATCAAAGAGAAAACCTGCGCCACTAATAAAACTGATAGAAGTGTTGACTAATTTGGTTTTGTTATAAACAAATTGTAGAGTAACAGAAAGTTTAATATGAGAAAAATCAGCCTTAAGATGGTGCTTACCATCATATCATAAGATTACAAATGATTGTTCTTTGAGAGCAGACAGCAATCATTCACTGGAAAATTATGTGACTGTCGTGAATGATTCTCAATTGTACTTTTCAGCCTAAGACCTAAGAATGCAAATGTTTCCTAGGATTAACAAACCTTGCTAAGGTGAACTTTACAAACTGGAAGGTGGAAGAAAAGCAGATAAATTCTCTCCCTGAAGACATTTTCTCACTGAAAATAAAAGGCTTTATGAATTTAAAATGTTTATGAATTTAGGGGCGCCTGGGTGGTTCAGTCGGTTAAGTGTTCAACTTAGGCTCAGGTGGTGAGCTCACAGTTTGTGGGTTCAAGCCCCACATCAGGCTGTGTGCTGACAGCTCAGAGACTGGAGCCTGCTTCAGATTCTGTATCTCCCTCTCTCTGCCCCTACCCCACTCGTGCTCTGTCTCTCTCTCTCAAAAATAAACATTAAAAAAATACATTTAAATATATATATATATGTATGTATGTATATACACACATATTTCAGTTTTTTCCTTAAGTGTGAAGGTTGTCTAAAATTTCAGATATTATGCATGTAAATACATCAAATATATGTGAGTAGAACCAGGGGTTTATAAATGAACATTCTTAATTCTAATTGTTTCCAATGAGACCTAAGCCATCTCATATTGAGAAAGGCAATTAGCCTACTACTCAGTACTCTCTGTATCTTTTATTGTGATCCTGATAGAGCTAATTTGGTGCTGACAGTTCTAAAATAATTTGTATTTTAGTTTGTTCTTGTAATCTCCTGATAACTCATTAGTGAGCCTTCTTGATTATCTAGATCCCAAATTGCAGAAAGTACTCATTTCTTTCAAGAGAAACCAGTTTTTGTGCATTTCGTTTTTAGTTTTATTTTGTTTCATTTTTGTGCATAATGATATTTTACACCCCCATGATATTCTATTCTATAGGTTTAATTTTAATAGATTTGCAAATAAAAAAGCACAATATTACCCATCAAAAATTATTTATAATTTTTCAAAAGCTCAACTTTGAAATGATTAGCAGCAATTTAAACAAGTAAACATTCGAGTTATAGATGAGAAGAAAAATAGCGTGTGATATATGCAATATCTGCCTAATAACTGGATATTAAAGTGCCATTATTGAAAAGCACCAATTTAAGGATTGGAAAAGTAAAAATTTTTAACATGGTAAAATGGAGAACATAATCTACTATTTAGATCCACAGAGTAAAGAGTAGGAATTGGAATGCCATTAATTGTCGTAATAAGTTCTCTCACTGAATTGTTTAATTTTCTTGAATAAAATGGAGAAAAACCTCATATCTTTATTATGATTCTGTCATAGAATATTGAATCAGCTCTAATACCATGACTGATTCATTGAACTGAAGGTTTTAACATAATTTAGACATGGTTATCAGAATTCTACATAACTGTCTTGCTCAATTTGAAAAAAAAATATTTTGTAGTTGGAGTGTTCGCTCAGCATTGTTTTGAGTAAAGAAAAATAAATAAAAGAGTCTGTTAGAAAGTTATATCAAAGATTAGTGGGATTTTTTACAAATTTTTGAAATAGTTTTTGTTAATAGTTTTTGTGCATGCTTCCTACTATATACTGATACCTCTGTTAAAATGTGTTCATCCATGCTGCTGAGATTGTAACAAAGACAACTTCAGTACCAGTTCTGGGTGACAATAAGTAATAAAATATTTGTCAAACCAATTGAAACCTGTCATTATGCAAAAAATAATTAATGGTTTCTACAAAAAAGGTGGGTATTGTGTGTTCCAGGTGACCATTGGTGGATCATAAACCAAACATTGTGGATTATGTGTGATCTAATTTTTTTTAATGTACTTATATCCTTTAAATGGAGTCATGACAGACACAGCTATGTAAAATATTAAAGAGGGTGAAGAATGGCAAATCACTCTTCCAGGTTGCAACTGAGTAAAATAAGAATTTTAGTCTTATACTTAAGACTATTATAATAAACATAGTAACTAATAATAATTCTTAAAACTTATTAAAATATATTATACTTAAGACTTATTATAATAAACATAGTAACTAATAATAATGCTTGTCTTTACATGCATCAAAGATTCTAAAGAAACCTTAATCATTGGGGTAGTGTGATCATATCCTCTAGTGATAACCCCTATATTCTGATACCACATGTTCTTCTAAGGAACAAGGGCACACAGTTCAAAATAATGTTAATTCTATAGTATACGAAACTCTTTTGCTTCAGTATTCTATAAAAGAAAAAACAGATATATAATATACTTACAGTATATGAGTCTGCAGCTATAGTCTGCTCAACGAACTGCAAGCTTGAATAAGACTGGCTTAGAAGAAGGCCAATTGCTTGATACAGAAATCAGATTCTAAACCTGGTTCTAGAATTGTCTTTAAACAAATACAACAGTATTCGATGGACTAACAAAACCCTTGGTGCAATAAAGTAACAGACAAAAACACCAGTATAGTATGTATGTAAATGAGTGCAGTTGTTTTTAATTCTACATTTTTTTTCTTTTTAAAAAACTCCACACAGGCTGGCATATCTACTGTGAATCAATGAGGCATAACTAAATTTCTGAATCTCTCAGGGAGAGAGATGGTTTGGGTAATGAACTATAAAAGTATATATAATTGAGCTATTGGCAGTATGCAATGTTTTAGCATAATGTAGAAATCTTCATTGTGCTACAGGTAAATGGGAAGAATCTTTTCAGTATATGGGCAGTAAAAATTTGGCTATCCAAATTTGCAAACAATAAAACAGATAGCTTTACTTTTCTTTACTATTTTTTGTTTGTTTTTGAGCCAAAATGCCAGGAGATACAAGAATTAAAAAAGAAATGTGCTGAAGACAAAAAGAAGACCATAGAAATGATAAATTTGCCAACCCAGTAAAAATACTGATAATAGAAGGAAGTCAATAATTAACCAAAAACAGAAAAAGAAAAATTACTGTCCACTTAATTCAGAAAAGCTCTGGACATTCTATAACCTATCTTTGATTCAGAGTAAGGGATAGTCTAGCCAATTGACCTGGGGTTTAGAAGCTCTACAAACACTTCTAAACAAAATTCTAGGAACCCCAAGTTCAGATTAAACTCTAACACAAAGATATTTTACTTTTCATTTACAACGTATAATCTATCTGCTATTGACTTTATATGAAGCAGCTGGTTTATTGCATTCGAAAGAGTATGGTAATCATTTAAACCACACTGTTTCTTAGTAGATTAGTGTAGTCTCCAGTAATGAGAATGTGTATTTGTTAATCTAACAGAGTCAATGCATTGTCATCCTTTGAAGTAACCAGTTCTCTCTAGGGAAAAAAAATCTATGTGGCTTGAAAACATTATAAAACACATAGAAGAAAATTTTCTACTCTAAATGGAAGTATAGGTTCCACCAGACCTTTGTGGTCTGTGGGTTTTGAAGGGGGTAGTGGCAAGAAAACAAAACAACTTTGTGTGGATTCACACTGCTCTTAAAACCACTGCTCCCTTGGTCTCTACAGACCACTGCATCAATCTCCTGTCTCCTGAACAATTTACATGTTCAGTATCCTTGTTTTCCTTTCTACAGGGTTGATTCTATTAGAACTACTCCAGTCTATCAGACAAATCTGTGACTGTCTAAAATTTACTATAAACAAAATTTAAATTATTTCCCATGGGGTTCCCATGAGGATCGCATTCAAATATGTCATTGATAAAATAAGTGCTATATGATGTCAAACATTCCTTGATAATTACTGAAGACTATGGCTTCCAAGAGCACACAGAGAATCTTTAAGAAAGTAGAGGATATGGTTTCAGAATAAGTAAGTGTTAAAGCATTACCTCTGATTCAACCAAAATCTTTATATGTTTATATTAATTCTTCCAATTTTTATGACTTTGGTAAGTCTAGACCAGGAAGAGTAATGTTAGTCTATTGCCAAACACTTTTTAAATTTCTCTAAATAGATAAAATTATACTTGGAAATACACTTTCTTTCTTGCACCAATTGTAACTTTACTAATTAAATTATGTATGGTAATATCCATGTAAAAGATTATTGATAATTTATGATAGATATGAAGCTGGACAAAACTTCTGGAAGGACTTCTGGGGAAGATGGCAGAGTGGGAGGGTCCTGGGCTCACTTTGCCCCATGTATACAACTAGATAACACCCATGTCAGTGTGGCTAAACCAGAAAATGACCTGAAGACTGACATAACACATCCTCCACAGCTAAATGTAGAGAAGAGGCAACATCTAAGAGAGTAAAAAGGGTGGAGACATGGTCGGGAGCCAAATGGACCCACAAGACTATTCATAGGAGGGAAGGATGCCATGGGTGTGGTAAGGGAAGAGGAGAGGACACCACATCGGTCATTCCAGACATGGGAGTCTGCACCAAGAAGACAAATCCCCATAACATTTTGTTTTGAAGGCCAGAGGGGCCTGGCTTCATGAGTTTTTACAATCAGTGGGGCTTAATACCTGGAACTTTAAAAATCAGGAGGCCTAGCTCTGGGAGAGCTGGGAGGGCAATAGGAAACTGAGTCCCTGCCCTTAAAGAGACAGCACAACAAACAGCCCTGCTGAGATACAACACTGAAGCAGCAGTTTGAAAAATGTCTGGGATATCAGGGAAGGAGATTTGTTTACTAGTCTTAGAGCATGTGCTGGAGTGGGCAGGGATCTTTGAGAGATTTCTCCAAGAACAAAAGAGCTGGAAGGCATCATTTCCCTCATCTGCTGCCCAGTCTAAACACAGACACCTGTAGGAACCAGTGCAGCTTGATACTCTCCAGCTACCTTGCTAAATGTGCACGCCCCCCCCCCATGCTTTTCTGTGAATATGCCCCTCCATCAAAGCCTGTGCAGTTTTCTGGTGGTTGTGGTCTCCTTCAACAGCAGACTAGTGCAGACTTTGTTGGCAACACACATTGCACCCTCGAGTGTGCCCCTTGTAGACTTTCCCCCGGCAATAAACCCTTATCTGGAGTCCATCCAAAGCAGTATCACAAACCTGGCAGTGTGCAAGCAGCCCTGACAGGGGTCAGCACATTCCAAAGTGACTTCTGCCCTGGAGACAGAGAAGCCACACACACTAGTCTGACTACAATCCCAACAATGACTAGTGGCACACATCAGATCTAACTGCAGGCCCTGCCCACCAATGAAAGCTTCTCAGGAGACAACACAGGGAGAACACCTTGAAGTTTGGTGCTATAGCATCTCTGGGAAAAGGCTGGTCTGCTTCAAATCAAGCCCAATGTTGTCCTGGACTGGCCCACAAACAACACAGGAACAAAACCCTCCCTAAAACATGCAGAAAGAGTCATTGCAGATGATTGGACTGAAGGCAAATGTGGAGCAATCACAACAGTAGGACACTCACAAACACATATGAGACACCCCTGAAGCATCGTGTTCTGATAAACAGAGGACACTGCACTACAAGGCACTACAAGACCTCTTCTTCATAAGGTCACTAATTTCAGATATGCAGGACACATATCTGACTTCCCTAACACACAGAAACAGACACAGAGAGTTAGAAAAAATGAGACGACTAAGGAATATGTCCCAAATGAAAGAAGAGAACAAAATCACAGCAAAAGAGCTGAACAAAATGGAGATAAGTAATATGCCTAACAGGGAATTTAAATTATTGGTCATAAAGATACGAATTGGAATTGAGAAAAGAGTGGAGTACTTCAACAACACTTTCAACAAAGAAATAAAAAACAAAATGAGAACCAAAGATAACGACCTCAATAACTAAAGTTAAAAAAAAAACACTAAAGAGGCCCTGGATGGCTCAGTCAGCTGAGCATCCAAGTCCTGATTTTGGCTCAGGTCATGGTCCCAGCGTGTGGGAAAGAGTCCCACATCAGTCTCCATGCTGAACATGGAACCTGCTTGAGATCTTTCTCTCTGTCCCTCTCTCTCCCCCACCTGCCTTCTCTCTCTAAAAGTAAACAAACAAACAAACAAACAAATACACTAGAGAGAGTAAATAGTTGAATAGAGAAAAGAGAGAAATAGATCAGTGACCTGCAGGACAGAGTAATGGAAAGCAATCAAGAGGAACAAGAGAGAGAAAAACAAATAATAAAAAATAAAAATAGATTAAGGGAACTCAAAGGCACCATCAAGCATAATAATATTCATATTATAGGGATCCCACAAAGATAAGGGCAGAAAATTTACTCCAAAAAAAATAACTGAGAACTTCAGAAATCTAAGGAAGGAAAGAAATATCCAAATCCAAGAGACAAAGAGAGCATCCAAGAAAATCAACACAAGGAGGTTCACATCAAGACAAAGAGTAATTAAAATGGAAAAGAGTAGTGATAAAAAGTAGTGGTAAAAAGAGAACTCCAAAAGAAGCAAGAGGAAAGCAAAGCCCATAAAGCTATCAGCTGATTTTTCAGTAGAAATGTTGCTGGCCAGAAGGAGGTGGATGGTATATCCAAAGTGCTGAAAGGAAAAAAAAATCAGTCAAGAATAGTCTATCCAGCAAGTCTGTCATTCAGAATATAGAGAGAGATAGAGTTTCCCAGACAAACAAAAGTTAAAAGAATTCCGAACCATTATACCAGCCTTATAAGAAACATTAAAGAGGACTCTTTGAATGAAAAGACCATAAGCAGGGGTAAGAAAAGCAGGAAGTAAAAAGTAGTAAAACTAAGTATATCTATAAAAACCATTCAAGGGATTCACAAAATAAAAGGATGTAAAATATGATTCCATATGCCCTAAACATGATGGGGAGAGGAGTAAAAATTTAGTGCTTTTAGAAAGAATTCAAACTTAAGAAATAATCAACTTAATATAGACTGCTATATGCATAAGATGTAATATATAAATCTAATGGTAACCACAAATCTAAAACCAGTAATCGATATGCAAAGAATAAAGGGAAAGTAATCCAAGTATATCACTAAAGAAAGCTAGCAAAACATCAAAGAAAAGAGCAAGAGAAGAAAGGAACGAAGAAAAACTACAAAACAACCATAAAACAAGAAACAGAATGGCATAAGTACATATCTATCAATAATTACTTTGGATGTAAATTGACTAAATCTTCCAATTGAAAGACAGGGTGATAGAGTGGATAAAAACTCAAGACCTCTCTATATGCTGCCTACAGGAAACTAGATTCAGACTAAAGACACATGCAGATTGAAAGCAAAGGTATGTACAAGCATTTATCATACAAATGGAAGTGAAAACAAAGCTGAAGTAGCAATACTTACATCAGACAAAATAGACTTTAAAATTAACACTGTAGCAAGAGATAAAGAAGGACACTATATAATCATAAAGAGAAAAAAATCCAACAAGAAGATATAACAACTGTAAATATTTATGCACTCAATACATAAAACATGTAATAGCAAACATAAGTAAACTAATTGATAATAATACAATAATAGTTGGGGACTTTAATACCCCACTTACATGAATGGACAGCTCATCCAAACAGAAAAATCAACAAGGAAACAGTGGCTTTGAAGGACACACTGGACCAGATGGATCTAACAGATTTATTCAGAACACTTTATCTTAAAACAGCAGAATACACATTCTTTTCAGGAGCACATGGAATATTCTCCAGAAAATATCATAAATTGGGCCACAAAACAAGTCTCAAAAGATTCAAAAAGACTGAAGTCACACCATGCATCTTTTCTGACCACAGCACTATGAAACTAGAAATCAATCACAAGAAAATATCTGAAGAGAACACAAATACATGGAGGATAAATAACATGCTACTGAACAATGAATGAGTCAACCAAGAAATCAAAGAATAAATAAAAAATACATGGATATAAATTAAAATGAAAACACAACGGTCCAAAATCTTTGGGATGTAACAAAAGTTGTTCTAAGAGGGAAGTTTATAGCAATATAGGACTACCTCGAGAAGCAAGAAAAAGCTCAAATAAACAACCTAAATGTATACCTAATGAGGCTAGAGAAAACAAGAATAAACAAGGCCCAAAACCAGTAGAAGGAAGGTAATAATAAATATTAGATCAGAAATAAATAAGATAGAAACTGAAAGAAACAAATGAAAACAGATCAATGGCACCAAGAGCTGATTCTTAGAAAATATCAACAAAGTTGATGAACCTCTCTAGCCAGATTCACCAAGAAAAAAAAAAAGGCAGAGAGTAAGAGAAAACTCAGAAAAAATCAGAAATGGAAGAGGTGAGATAAAAACTGTCACCATAGAAATATAAAGGATTATAAGAGAATATTATGAAAAATCATATGACAACAAATTGAACAACCTAGAGGAAATGAATAAATTCCCAGTAACATATAATCTCCCCTAGTTGAATCAGGATGAAATAAAATATTTGAATAGACTAGTTACAAGTAATGAAATTGAATCAATAATCAAAAAATTCCAAATAAAAATGAGTTCAGGACCAGACGATTTCACAGGTGAATTCTATAAAATATTTAAAGAAGAGTTAATGCCTATTATTTTCAAACTTTCCCAAAAAATATAAGAGAAAGAAAAGCTTCCAAGTTTATTTTATGAGGACAGCGTTACCCTTTTATTAAAACCAGATAAAGACACTACAGAAAAAGAGAACTACAGGCAATTATCTCTGATGAACATAAGTACAAAAATCCTTAACAAAATACTAGCAAACTGAATTCAACAATACATTTAAAAAATCAAGTAGGATTTATTCCTTAGATGAAAGGGTGGTTCAATATTCACAAATCAATCAACATGATACTTCACATCAACAAGAGAAAGGATAAAAACCATATGATCATTTCAATAGACATAGAAAAATCATTGGACAAAGTACAACATGCATTCATGATTAAAAAAAAAACACTCTCACAAAGAAGATTTAAGGGGAATTCTTCAACATAATACAGTCCGTATATGAAACACTTACGGCTATCATACTCAGTGGAGAGTTTTTCCTCTAAGATCAGGAGCAAGGCAAGGATATCCATTCTCACTGCTTTCATTCAACATAGTATTGGAAGTTCTAACCACAGCAATCAGATAAGAAAAAGAAATATAAGGCATACAAATTGGTAATGGAGAAGCAAAACTTTCACTATTTGCTGGTGACATAGTGCTATAGATAGAAAACCTGAAAGACTCCACCAAAAAACTGCTAGAACTGATAAATGAACTCAGGAAGGTCACAAGATACAAAGTTAATACACAGAAATCCATTGCACTTATATATTCTAATAGTGAAGCCACAGAAGGAAAAATTAAGAAAACAATCTAATTTACATTTACATCAAAAATAAAAATAACCAAGGAGGTAAAAGACCTGTACTAGAACAAATAATTTTAAAATTTGTATGTAACTGAAAAAGACCCCATATAACCAAAGCAATCTTGAAAAAGAACAAAACTGGAGATATCACAATCCTAGAATTCCAGATATACCACAAAGCTGTAATAATCAAACAGGATGGTAGTGGCACAAAAATGGACACAGAAATCAATGCCACAGAACAGAGCCCAGAAATAAACGCACAATTATATGGTCAGTTAATCTTTAACAAAGGAGTCAAGAATATGGGAAAAACACAGTCTTCAACAAATGGTTTTAGGAAAACTGGATAACTACATGCATAAGAAAGAAATTGGATCATTTTCTTACACTATTCACAAAAATAAACTCAAAATGGATTAAAGACTAAGTATAAGACCTGAAGCCATAAAAATTTTAGAAGAGAGCACAGGCAGTAATTTCTCTGACTCTTACCATAGCAACATTTTTCTAAATATGTCTCCTAAGGCAAGAGAAACAAAAGCAAAAATAAACTATTGGGATTACATCAAAATAAAAGGCTTCTGCACAGGGGAGGAAACAATCAACAAAACTAAAAGACAACCTATTGAATGGGAAAAGTTATTTGCAAAAGACATATCTGATAAATGGTTAGTATCCAAAATATATAAAGAACTTGTACAACTCAACACACACACACACACACACACACACACACACACACACACACACATACACAAATAATTGAATTTTAAAATGGGCAGAAGACATGAACAGATGTTTCTCCAAAGAAGCTAAAGAATACATGAAAAGTTGCTCAACATTACTTGCTATCAAGGAAATGCAAATCAAAACCACAATGAGATACCAGTTCACACCTGTCAGAATGGCTAAAATAAAAAACACAAGAAACAACACGTATTGGCAAGGATGTGGAGAAAAAGGAAGCCCTGTGTACTGTTGGTGGGGATGCAAACTGCTGCAGCCACTGTAGAAAACAGTTAAGAAGTTTACTCAAAAATTTAAAACTAGAATTAACATATGATCCACTAATCCCACTACTAAATATTTACTCAAAGAATATGAAAACACTAAATCAAAAAAATACATGCACCCCATGTTTATTTACAACAGGCAAATTATGGAAGCAGCGCAAGTGTCCAGGGATAGATAAAAAAGATGTGATATGTATCATACAAGTGTGATATGTACACACACACACACACACACACACACACACACACTAGAATATTACTCAACTATAAAAAGAATTAAATCTTGCCATTGGCAGCAAGATGGATGAATCTGGAGGGTATAATGCTTAGTGAAATAACTCAGTCAGAGAAAGACAAATACTATGTAATTCACTCATGTGTGGAATTTAAGAAACAAAACGAATGAACAATAAAAAAAAGAGAGAGAAATAAAAAAAAAAAGACTCTTAACTATAGGTTAAAACTGAGGTTACCAGAGGGGAGATTGGTGGGGAAATGGGTGAAATAGACAAAGGGAATTAAGAGTACACTTATCATGATGAACACTGAGTAAATGTATAGGATTAAGTCATTATATTGGCACTTGAAACTAATATATCACAATATTAACTATACTAGAATTAAAATAAAAGTTAAAATCTGATAAAATTTAGCTACAACACTCTAAGGAATAAAAATTGCTTTCAAAACTGAAAAAATCCTAGGAGTTATTTAGCACAGAAAGAAGGATTGTTTTTTGGTTTAGGGAGTAGAGAAGGCAGAGTCAAAATAAAATTCAACTCTACAGATTACTTTTCATCTTACTTAACCTTTCTTTGGCACCAACATTATTGACTACCTCTAATACTTGAAACACTATCCCTTGGTTTCCATGTCGTAGCAGATTTTAATTTTTTCCTACCTTTTAAACTCTTTTATTCTCCTTCTTTGCTCATATTCCTCCAACTGTTTATAAAATGTGTGTTATGCGAAGTTCTATTTTTCCCCTTTTCACTATTTCTTACACAAATGATCTCAGCAGTCTCAACACACAATCTTCTACATGCCCTTTATAAGATATTTAAACACAGATCTCTATGTAGGGTCATTTTCAAGGGCTTCAGATAAAAATATTCAATAGTCTTTTGACTTCATATGAATCAAGCCCTTTCCAAAATCAAAATGTTCAAAAGTCAACCAGAGTACCTAGTGGCTCAGTAAGTTAGACTTCCAACTCTTGACTTCGGCTCAAGTCATGATCTCACAGTAGTTTATGGATTCAAGCCCTGCATCGGTCTCTGTGCTGGCAGTGCAAGCATGTTTGGGATTCTCTCTTTCTGCCTTTCCCTGACGCGTTTATTTTTTTTCTCTCTCTCTCAAAATAAATAAATAAACTTTAAAAATTCAACCCATCATCTTTTTTTCTATATTTCACACTATATGCTCCTACTTCAGAGGTGCAGATCTGAGTTTGAGTTCTAACTCTCTACTTAAGGATTTTGCTTTGCTTTCAAATCGTTGCCTATAATACTGGGAAAATAATGCCTATATAATAGCATTGTTTAAATATAAGATCATTTTTGGATTAATCAAAATTGAGTTTCAAAAACATGGTCATTATTACTATTATTTGTAGTAATATTGTTATTATTAATAAGTCCCCCAAATCCACCCATATATATTAGCAGAACCATTGCATTCTCATGGACTTGTCTAATATCCCACCAAAACAAATGTCTTATGAAATACTATTGACTCTCTCCATTGGACACACTGCTTATTAGAGATCAAGACAAATCAAGGTGTAAAGTATATATTTGGTTGTTATGAATATATAGATGACATTTAAAGCCATTAATTAGAGAGACAGTTTAAATATAGAAGAAAAGATTACCTTCTGTGTTATATAAGACTTTTTATCATCTGATCTCATTTCACTTACTCCTCCCTCCAGCCTCATTCCTTTCTACAAATACCAGGAGTTCTATTTGATCAGCAGAACTGAAATTCAAAGAAAATTATTTGGTGTAACCACTCTATATGACATATGATTGTCTCTTTATCATGAAATGTCTTCCCAGATCCTCTCTTATGGAACTTTGCAATACTATATTACATATTTTTTGCATGTGTTTATATCTGCTAGATAGTGAGTTCCTTGAGTACAAGAAACATGTATTTTTCACCAGTGTGATTTCAAAATTTTAGTAATGCCTGGCACGAAGGCTATAATTAGCTAATGTCTATTGAGGGTGTTTTTTTTCCTTTTTCTTTCTACATCAGTAATTAATGGCCAGAGATTTTTTATATAGTGTTAAACAGATTTTGTTCTCAAAACAATCTGCTAGGTATATAATTATTTAAATGATACTCTCAAGGGACTATGCAAAGGAGGAATGGGAGATAGAAATCTAAAAATTAAAAAAATATATATTTCTCCTTTCATACTTGGGATATTTCTTGAGGTAAAAAGGTACATACTTCTGAAATGACATTCTAAAAATGTCAAAAGACAAAAAGCAGAAAATTATATAATCGGGACACCTGGGTGGCTCAGTCCATTAAGTGACCAACTCTTGATTTCAGCTCAGGGCATGATCTCACCATTCATGAAATCAAATCCCACATCAGGCTCTGTGCTGATAGCAAGGAGTCTGCTTGGGATTCTCCCTCTCACTCTCTCTCTCTCTCTCTCTCTCTCTGCCCATCCCCCATTCATGTGCTCGCTCTCTTTCATTCTCTCTCTCTCTCAAAATAAATAAATAAATAATGTTAAAAGAAAAAGAAGATTTTAAAAGCATCTAATAACTACTATGGCAAAATAGACAATCAGAGAAAAGAAATATATTACTTACTTACATGTGGGATGTTAATGCTCAAAATTACAGAAAGTTAAGGCATAAGTAAAGTATAAAAACATTTAATATTATTTTGTGTCAGCAAATTACTACTGAATGCTCTACTTTGAAAACTATTTATGCAAAATCAATGTTTAACACATTAATGAAATAAAAGTTATGTGAGTAGTAGTAAAAATCAATAATAATTTATTATACTAAGATCAGTGACCAAGAAATAGATGTTTTAAAGTCTTACCTAACACTGTACATAATTCCAGTAATTGTTTTGAATGTCTAATTTAAAATTGTTAATGGGTAGTAAAAATTAAATATACCCTAATCTTTATCAATCTAGTACAATATATTACTGCTCTTTCCATTTGTTATTTTTATTTGTAAGAACTATGATATTTTGCATTTTGTTTAAAGAAGTTTCATATTTATGGAGGATTGTACAAACAATTATATAAAGAATGTGTAGGTCTGCAGCTTTAAAACCCACCACTGTTGGTAACTACAAAAGCTAGACAAAAAAGAAAGAGATGAATTTTTTAAATCAGGATGAAAGCTTTGGAGAGTTACTGAAGCTACATGGGCTTAAGGTGGGGAAAGACACACTCCCAGAGAGAAAAGACTCCCATGGATGTCAGACCCATGTGCTTCTCAGTTCTCCACATGAGGGCATTTGCCAATCCAAAAGCTGTGGATGATAGGATGAGAAGCTGAACAGAAATATTGGAAAACTTATACTGCTGAACAAATAAAAACTACAGTTGAGAATGTAACAAAGATGAAGGAACCTGACATGTAATACACATTTTCAGCTCTGCATAAACACTAGGAGTAAGTTGAACGGAGTATAGATTAGTAAACACGAGAAGCAAAGTCCAAATAAATATCTGGTGATAATCTGGTATATCTGGTATAATCTCAATCTAAATGGCAGACTAAAACAAAACAATCTTTATGAACAAAGATATCATACAAGGTATTAAAATATATAGTTTTACCCAAAATATCTCTTATTCAATTAAAAACTAATGAAATCAACATAAGAATTGTCCAAAAGCAGTAGAAAAAAGAAAACCCTGGGTTCCAGCCAACATGGTGGAGAAGTAGGGGGACCCAAACTTCCCTCATCCCTCAAACACAGCAGTGTTGAGGTCAGAGGACTTGGAATTCCAAGAGTCCAGACTGCACAGTCACAGAGACATCTCCAGGGTCCCATGGGGACAAGTTGGCAGGCTATTGGTGTGTGATTATAAATTGTGAGAGATAAAATGGGCAGTGTAGGAATGGAGGGGAGGGATCCCCTTCTGTGGAAAGGGAAAAGGAAGAGAAAGAGAGGCTGTGGAAGTATCGGATTGTACTTGGAAAAGAGAAAAACTACGGACCAGAAATGGAAAAAAAATGGTGAAGGAACCAATTTTTAACTGCAGGGCTTTCTCCAAACTGCGCTGTTTGCACACCTGGGGAAGTGGGGAGCCAGCCCCAGGCTGAATAACTAGCTCAGAAGCACAGTCTACAATCCAGAGAAAGCAATCCTCTCCTTTGAATGCTGTTGGAAGAAGGCAAAAAATTGTTCCAAGGACAAAGGACATTGCTTGTGCCCGCTAGTCAGAGACCCTTTGTCGGCTGGATGGGTGGAGTGGAACTACCTAGGAACTGAAGCATGAGGAGTGGGATTCTTTAAAAAATCCAGGTTTGAATCCCAGCTGAGTGCCTGGGAGGCACAGAAGACTGTGGAGCAGAAAAAAGAGCCCATTTGTGCCCACGCAGCAATGTGAAGATGGCCTGAACAGAGTGATTTGGTATATCAGGTCCAGGAGGAGAGACTGGGATGTAGCCATTTTTCTCTCTATCACCAACAAGGTGGTGGTGGTGGTGGGGGCTTCAGGGAATGGACAGGGGGCCCACAGTGGAGGCAGGACCCACCTACACCAAGCCACGCCCCTCTACCCCTGGTAGCTGCCTATCTACCGGAACAAGATTGACACTGACCACACCAGACCAGACCAGCCACAAGTTCCAAGGCACCAGTGGTTGTGCATTTTCTGATTTAATTCTTGGTCAATTCTTATTATATATATATTTTTTCTTCCTTTTCTTCCTCTCATTTCTCCCCTTCTCTAGTCTGGTTATTCTGGTTGTTGGTTGCTTAAGCAGGCATATTTAATCTATTCTTTTTACACCTTTTCTCTATCTCCTTCTTTATTTTCCTCTCTCTCTCTGGATTAAGCCATATAGTTTCTCTGCCTCATCAATTTTATTTACTTTTCTTTTTCCCCACCCCTGTCATTTCTCTCTTTGTGTGGGATAAGGCTTATTCCACCCCCCTCTTTTTTTTTAATTTTCCAGGGTTACTTCAACAACAAAAATCAAAGCACACCTGATGGAAGATCCAATCCACCACTACAAGTAGGGAGATAAAGCAACCAGAGTCACAGGAACAAAGAGCATGTAACACACTCCAAAAGCACCTCCTGAAGGGCCAGGCCCTAGACAGCATATATCCCCTTTTTAATTTAATAGTGTTTGCAGATGCAGGACACATAACAAGCTATTAAAACATACAAGGGACAGAAACCTTTCCAAAATGATGAAACAGAAAAATTATCCTCAAAAGAAATTCCAGGAAGAAATGACAGCTAGAGAATTGCTCAAAACAGATATAAACAATATATCTGATCAAGAATTTAGACTAATAGTCATAAGATTAATCACTGGGCTTGAAAAAAGCATAGAAGACAGCAGAGAATCTATTGCTGCAGAGATCAAGGAACTAACAAATAATCATGACAAGTTAATAAATGTAAATGAGGTGCAAAATAAACTAGATGCAGTGACAGCAAGGATGGAGAAAGCAAAGGGGAGAATAAGATTCAATGAAATGTAATAATATCTGCATCATAGGAATTCCAGAAGAAGAAGAATAGAGAGAGAAAGGGGCAGAAGGTTTACTTGAACAAATTATAGCTGAGAACTTCCCTAATCTGGGGAAGGAAGCAGACATCCAAACCCAGGATGCACAGAGAACTCCCTTCTGATTCAACAAGAATAGTCTTCTCCATGGCACATGATAGTGAAACTGGCAAAATACAAAGATAAAGAGAGAATTCTGAAAGCAACTAGGGACAAACATTCCTCAACCTACAAAAGTAGACACATAAGTGTAGTAGCATAACTGTTCACTGACACTAGGCAGACCAGAAAGGCATGGCAGGAAATATTCAATGTGCTGAATAGGAAAAACATGCAGCCAGGAATCCTTTATCCATAAAGGTTGTCATTCAGAACAACTAAACCATCCCTGTAAGAGGTCCTAAGGGGGACTCTGGAAAGCAGCAAAGACTACAAAGGGCAAGAGACATCACCACAAGCATGAAACCTACAGTTAATACAATGACACTAATACATCTATTTCAATAATCACTCTGAATGTAAATGGACTAAATACCCCAATCAAAAAACATAGGGTATCAGAATGTATAAAACAAAACAAAACAAGATCCGTCTATATGTATATACATATATACCCATTTTAGACCTGAGGACACCTTCAGATTGAAAGTGAGGGGGTGTAGAACCAACCACCTATCAAAATAAGGCTGGAGTACCCATACTTATATCAGACAAACTAGATTTGAAACTAAATCCTGTAACAAGAGATGAAGAAGGGCATTATATCATAATTACAGGATCTAGCAATCAAGAAGAACTAACAATTATAAATGTTTATGCTCCCAACTTGAAAGAACCCAAATATTTACATTAATCAATCACAAACATAAGCAATCTTATTGATAAGAATATGGTAATTGCAGGTGACTTTAATACTCCACTTACAACAATGGAAAGATCATCTACACAGAAAATCAATAAAGAAACAGTGACCCTGAATGATCCTGGACCAGAGAACTTGACAGATATAATCAGAATTTTACATCCAAAAGCAGCAGAATACACATTCTTCTCGAGTGCACATGGAATACTCTCCAAGATAGATCACATACTGGGTCACAAAACAGCCCCCAATAAATATAAAAGAATTGAGATCATACCATGCCTATTTCCTAAACGCAATGCTATGAAACTTGAAATCAACCACAAGAAAAAATTTGGAAAGCCTCCAAATGCATGGTGGTTAAAGAACATCCTACTAAAGAATGAATGGGTCAACCATGCAATTAAAGAAGAAATTTAAAAATATATGGAAGCAAATGAAAATGAAAACATGACAGTCCAAACCCTTTGGGGTGCAGCAAAAGCAGTCCTAAGAAGAAAATACATTGCAATCCAGGCCTATCTCAAGAAACAAGAAAAATCCCAAACACAAAACCTAACAGCACACCTAAAGGAACTAGAAGCAGAACAGCAAAGAAACCACAAGACCAGCAGAAGAAGAGAAATAATAAAGATCAGAGCAGAAATAAACAGTATAGAATCCAAAAAAAAAAAAAAAAAAAAAACAAAACACCACAAACCAAAACAAACAAACAAACAAAAAAAGAGTAGAACAGATTAATGAAACTAAGAGCTGGTTTTTTGAAAAAAATAAACTAAATTGAAAAACCCTTGGCCAGACTTCTCAAAAAGAAAACAGAGAGAACCCAAATAGTTAAAATCATGAATGAAAAAGGACAGATCACAACCAACAGCACAGAAATATAAACATTTATTAGAGAATACTATGAAACATTATATGCCAAAAAACTGGACAACCTGGACAAAATGGACAAATTAATTCCTAGACAAATTCCCTCAAATGGGAAGAAATAGAAAATTTGAACAGACACATAACTAGTGAATAAATGGAATCAGTTATAAAATATCTCCCAACAAATAAAATTCCTTGGCCAGATGGCTTCCCAAGGGAATTCTACCAGACATTTAAAGCAGAGTTAATACCTATCCTTCTCAAGCTGTTACAAAAAACAGAAACAGAAAGGAAAGTTTTCAGGACTCATTTTATGAAGCCAGCCTTACTTTGATTCACAAACCAGACAGAGACCCCACTAAAAAGGAGAATTATAAGCCAATACCCCTGATGAACATGAATGATCAACAAGATACTAGCAAATCAAATTCAACAGAGTATTAAAAGAATTATTTACCATGATCAAGTGGGATTCATTCCTGGGCTACAGGACTGGTCCAATTATTTGCAAATTAATCAGTATGATACCTCACATTAACAGAAGAAAAGATAAAAACCATATGATCCTATCAATAGACGCAGAAAAAGCATTTGACAAAATACAGCATCTTTCTTAATAAAAACCATCAAGAAAGTCAGTATAGAAGACATACCTTAACATCATAAAAGCTATATATGAAAAACCCACAGCTAATATCATCCTCAATGGGGAAAACTGAGAGCTTTCCCCTGAGCTTAGGAATACGACAGTGATGTCCACTCTCACCACTGTTGTTTAACATAGTGCTGGAAGTCATAGCATCAGAAATCAGACAACAAAATGAAATAAAAGGCACACCAACTGGCAAAGAAGAAGTCAAGCTTTCACTTTTCACAGATGACCTGATACTCAACATGGAAAACTCAAACAACTTCACCAAAAAGCTGCTAGAAATGATACATGAATTCAGCAAAGTCACAGGATATAAAATCAATGTATCAGATGGAACAGAAATCAGATGCATTTCTATACAGAAGCAACAGAAAAAGAAGTCAAAAAATTGATCCCATTTACAATTGCATAAAGTACCTAGGAATAAACATAACCGAAGATGTAAAAGATCTGTATGCTGAAAATTATAGAAAACTTATGAAAGAAATTGAAGAAGACACAAAGAAATGGAAAAACATTCCATGCTCATGGACTGGAAGAACAAATATTGTTAAAATGTTGATACCACGCAAAGCAATCTACACATTCAATGCAATTCCAATCAAAATTACACCAGCATCCTTATCAAAGCCATAGCAAACAATCTTAAAATTTGTATGGAACCAGAAAAGACCCCAAATAGCCAAAGTAATGTTGAAAAAGAAAACCAAAGAGGAAGGCATCACAATCCCAGAATTTAGCCTCTACTACAAAGCTGCACTAATCAAGAAAGTATGGTATTGGCACAAAAACAGACACATAGACCAGCGGAATAGAGAACCCAGAATTGGACCCACAAATGTATGGCCAACTAATCTTTGACAAAGCAGGAAATAATATCCAATGGAAAAAAGATAGTCTCTTTAGCAAATGGTGCTGGGAGTACTGGATACCAACATTCAGAAGAATGAAGCTGGACAGCTTGCTTACACCATACACAAAAAATAAACTCAAAATGGGTGAAAGGCCTAAATGTGAGACAGGAAACCATCAAAACCTAGAGGAGAAAAGAGGCAACAACCTCTTTGACCTCAGCTGCAGAATTTCCTGCTCAACATGTCTTCAAAGGCAAAGGAAATAAAAGCACAAATGAACTTTTGGGACCTCATCAAGATAAAAACTTCTGCACTGCAAAGGACACAATCAACAAAACTAAAAGGCAACCAATGAAATGGGAGAAGATATTTGCAAATGACATATTGGATAAAGGGTTAGTATCCAAAATCGATAAAGAACTTACCAACTCGACATCTGAAAAACAAAAAATTCAGGGGAGAAATGGGCAGAAGACATAAATAGACACTTTTCCAAGAAGACATCCAGATGGCCAACAGACACATGAAAAGATACTCAACATCACTCATCATAAGGGAAATACAAATAAAACCACATTGAAATACCACCTCACACCAGTCAGAGTGGCTAAAATTAACAACTCAGGAAACAACAGATATTGGTGAGGATGTAGAGAAATGGGAACTCTCCTGCACTGTTGGTGGGAATGCAAACTGGTGTAGCCGCTATGGAAAATAGTGTGGAGATTCCTCAAAAAATTTAAAATAGAACTACCCTACGATCCAGCAATAGCACTACTAGGAATTTATCCAAAGGATACAGTAGTGCTGATTCATAAGGGCACATGTATCCCAGCGTTTATAGCAGCACTTTCAACAACAGCTAAATTATGGAAAGAGCCCAAATGTCCAAATGATGAATGGTTAAAGATGTGGTTTATATATACAATGGAATACTATTTGCCAATGAGTAAGAATGAAATCCTTCCATTTGCAACAACATGGATCGAATTGGAGGGTATTATGCTAAGTGAAATAGGTCAGTCAGAGAAAGACAGATATCATATGTTTTCACTCACATGTGGAACTTGAGAAACTTAAAAGAAGACCATGGGGGAGGGGAAGGGGAAAAAATAGTTTCAGTGAGGGGGGCAAACCATAAGAGAGTCTTAAATACAGAGAACAAACTGAGGGTTGATGGTGGGGTGGGGAAGAGGTGAAATGGGTGATGGCATTGAGGAAGGCACTTGTTGGGATGAACACTGTGTGTTGTATGTAACTGATGAATCATGGGAATCTACCCCCAAAATCAAGAGCACACAATTTATGTTAGCTAACTTGAAAATAACTTACATTAAAAAAAAGCAAACCCCAAATACAAGAAGATCTACAGGAGATGCATATAGTGAAGGTATTTTTATAGACATTAAAATAACTGCTACATGTATGTGCAAGAAAATAACATGAACATGGTGAATTTTGACAGAGAAATGGAATCTTAAAAAGAAATCTAATGGAAGTTCTTCACTGAAAAATAAAATAAGTGAATTTTGAAAACTCATAGGTGATTTTAACAGAATTGACAAAATTTAAAAGAATTGAAAATGGAATAAAAGCTGCAAGATAAAGGGTAAAAATAGAGAAAAACAGCATGTGAGACACATGGAAAATAATGAAGCAATATCTCATATTAGTAACTGAATTCTCAACAAGAAGGAAAAAGATGGAACAGAAGCGGCGTTGAACAGAAAATGGCAAAATCTTTCTTAAAATTGATGAAGGACATCAAGCAACAGTTTTAATAAGCAATTAAATTTCAAAGAAAATAAATCTGAATACTGGGCATAACATATATATAACTGCTAAAAATGTAACATAGAGTAAACATACTGAAAACATCCAGAGCAAATATGCATATTACCTAAAACTTAAAAATGTAAGCTACAGTCAGATTCATAGCTGAGTTCTTAGAGAAAGGACAGAAGGAAGGAATAAAAAAAGAAAAAAGAAGCTGAATAACTTTTGAAAAAATATGTTCAGAGGGTTAAAATGAAAATAATTGACACCCTAGAGTTATAGGTCTTGGAAAAATAATTTCAAAATAAAAATCAAATATAGTTATAGCTCACAAATGAAAATGGAAATAAGTGATAGCCGCAGACTGATACTAAAGGAAATACTACACTGGATTCTTTAGGTGAAAGGAATAGTATCTCAGTGGGAACAGTGTGGTTGTCCAAAATCCCCAATGGTCTTTGTATGAATACATGAAGAAACAGGCAACCACATTAGTAACCTGGGGCATGTGAATTAAAAACACAACTAGATACAATCATATACATAGAAGAAGAGCTAAAATTTATATCCATAGCACATGTATAAATATTTGTAAATATTTTATAAATATAAGCATGAGTTGATGATGATAGAAAGATTATAGATGATAGATAGATAGATAGATAGATAGATAGATAGATAATATAGTTATATAGTGTGTTGGCAATAATGTGAAACAAACACTAACTCTCAAATGCTGCTAGGAAAAGTAAATTTGATACAAACTATTGTGGCAATATGTAATGAAACTGAACATACTCTAAGACTAAAACTTGCACCCAACACAAATTTCTGCATAAATTATAAAAACATGTAAAATATGTTCAATACACATTATTTATAATGGGCTTAAGCTGAAAACAAGCTAAATTTTCACCAACAGATTATCTAGCAATTGCAACGAACCAATTACTGCTGTCTGCAAAATACAGGCAAATAACACAAAGAAAATGTAGCATTAAGCAAACACGAGATGAATAATATGTATTTTTTTATTCCATGTATAACGTTTAAAAGAAGCAATACTAATCTGTGATGATAGAATTCAAGACAGTGACCACTATTAGGAGGAGGGTCGGGAGCGGCTGGTAATGGGGTTTGGGATGTTAGACACTTTGTGGCCTGAATAGTGATTACAGGACTGAGTTCACTTTTTAAAATTTTGTCAGGCTAAAATAAAGCATATCAGAAGGGACGTGGGTGGGGGATGGGTGAAATAGGTGAAGGGGATTAAGAGTACCCTTACCATGACAAACACTGAGTAACGACATATAGAATTATTGAATCGTTACATTGTACACCTGGAACTAATTTAAAATTGTATGCTAACTATACTGGAATTAAAATTAAAAACTTCATTTAAAAAGTAAAGTAAAAGATAAAATAATAGAAATTTATCAGGCTGTAAATTTTTTAGTCTTTCTATATGTATTTTATTCTTTAGTGGAAAGTCTTAATAATACAATTATAACTTTCACAGAAGCTTCTGATCTCTTACTGCCCTAAATATGGGTTGCTTTTAAAATCAAATGAATGTCCATTTCTTTCCAACAAAATGTGTAATAACCTTAAAGCATCCTTCATTAGTCATGCATGTCTTCCAAAAGTAACATAATACTTTGACCTATATAATGAAGCTACTTTTTCTTTTTCACACCCTGAAATTGAGTAGGAGTGGGATACATTTTCTATGATGTTCATAGTTTACCAAGGCTAACTGCAAATCATAGAATTTTGAGATCATTAGTTAGATTATAAAAATAGTGTCTTTTTATATATACATATGTAACCACATACATTACAGAAGCTTATTCAACTGGGACCTCAAGAAGCAACATGAGAAATATTTCATTTCTAAGAAAAAAATGAATTCAGACTTTTTGTTCCGGTTAAGTGGTTAAGTGAAATCATAAGTGTAGATTCATTTGAAACTTATAACTCTTTCTTCAGCAGGTAGTACAATTCAAACAAACAAAAAAACTTAACCTTTGGTTAAGACGTCAATTCATAAAACCAATACAATTATTAATCTTATTCTTGTGACAGAATATCTGTCATATGCAACAAAACATAATGGTGAGCATTCCATCATTGCTTTTCTCTGGATAAAAATTCATTTGCATAAATGTGTGTCACATAAGGCAGTGTGAATTAAAGACCACTAGAGAAGCCCAAAAAGACAGTGAGAGCACAGGGCAGAGTAAGATTTCTAGGTAGAAGATAAAAAGGTTTTCCATGAGTGTTTATATTTTAGTTGGATATTAAGAGAATAGTAGATTTTAAATATGAGAAATTATAGAGGGTGCTCACCATAACTTAGAGAAAATGGCTCAACGTATTTCTTTTTTTTTTTTTTTTTTTTTTTTTTTCTGAAATTTATTGACAAATTGGTTTCCATACAACACCCAGTGCTCATCCCAAAAGGTGCCCTCCTCAATACCCATCACCCACCCTCTCCTCCCTCCCACCCCCCATCAACCCTCAGTTTGTTCTCAGTTTTTAACAGTCTCTTATGCTTTGGCTCTCTCCCTTTCTAACCTCTTTTTTTTTTTTTTCCTTCCCCTCCCCCATGGGTTCCTGTTAAGTTTCTCAGGATCCACATAAGAGTGAGACCATATGGTATCTGTCTTTCTCTGTATGGCTTATTTCACTTAGCATCACACTCTCCAGTTCCATCCACGTTGCTAGAAAAGGCCATATTTCATTTTTTCTCATTGCCATGTAATATTCCATTGTGTATATAAACCACAATTTCTTTATCCATTCATCAGTTGATGGACATTTAGGCTCTTTCCATAATTTGGCTATTGTTGAGAGTGCTGCTATGAACATTGGGGTACAAGTGGCCCTATGCATCAGTGCTCCTGTATCCCTTGGATAAATTCCTAGCAGTGCTATTGCTGGGTCATAGGGTAGGTCTATTTTTAATTTTCTGAGGAACCTCCACACTGCTTTCCAGAGCGGCTGCACCAATTTGCATTCCCACCAACAGTGCAAGAGGGTTCCCGTTTCTCCACATCCTCTCCAGCATCTATAGTCTCCTGATTTGTTCATTTTGGCCACTCTGACTGGCGTGAGGTGATACCTGAGTGTGGTTTTGATTTGTATTTCCCTGATAAGGAGCGACGCTGAACATCTTTTCATGTGTCTGTTGGCCATCCGGATGTCTTCTTTAGAGAAGTGTCTATTCATGTTTTCTGCCCATTTCTTCACTGGGTTATTTGTTTTTCGGGTGTGGAGTTTGGTGAGCTCTTTATAGATTTTGGGTACTAGCCCTTTGTCCGATATGTCATTTGCAAATATCTTTTCCCATTCCGTTGGTTGCCTTTTAGTTTTGTTGGTTGTTTCCTTTGCTGTGCAGAAGCTTTTTATCTTCATAAGGTCCCAGTAATTCACTTTTGCTTTTAATTCCCTTGCCTTTGGGGATGTGTCGAGTAAGAGATTGCTACGGCTGAGGTCAGAGAGGTCTTTTCCTGCTTTCTCCTCTAAGGTTTTGATGGTTTCCTGTCTCACATTTAGGTCCTTTATCCATTTTGAGTTTATTTTTGTGAATGGTGTGAGAAAGTGGTCTAGTTTCAACCTTCTGCATGTTGCTGTCCAGTTCTCCCAGCACCATTTGTTAAAGAGGCTGTCTTTTTTCCATTGGATGTTCTTTCCTGCTTTGTCAAAGATGAGTTGGCCATACGTTTGTGGGTCTAGTTCTGGGGTTTCTATTCTATTCCATTGGTCTATGTGTCTGTTTTGGTGCCAATACCATGCTACAGAGATCAAGGGACTAAGGAACAGTCACGAGGAGCTGAAAAACGCTTTAAACGAAATGCATAACAAAATGGAAACCACCACAGCTCGTCTTGAAGAGGCAGAGGAGAGAATAGGTGAACTAGAAGATAAAGTTATGGAAAAAGAGGAAGCTGAGAAAAAGAGAGATAAAAAAATCCAGGAGTATGAGGGGAAAATTAGAGAATTAAGTGATACACTAAAAAGAAATAATATACGCATAATTGGTATCCCAGAGGAGGAAGAGAGAGGGAAAGGTGCTGAAGGGGTACTTGAAGAAATCATAGCTGAGAACTTCCCTGAACTGGGGAAGGAAAAAGGCATTGAAATCCAAGAGGCACAGAGAACTCCCTTCAGACGTAACTTGAATCGATCTTCTGCACGACATATCATAGTGAAACTGGCAAAATACAAGGATAAAGAGAAAATTCTGAAAGCAGCAAGGGGTAAACGTGCCCTCACATATAAAGGGAGACCTATAAGACTCGTGACTGATCTCTCTTTTGAAACTTGGCAGGCCAGAAAGAATTGGCAAGAGATTTTCAGGGTGCTAGACAGAAAAAATATGCAGCCAAGAATCCTTTATCCAGCAAGTCTGTCATTTAGAATAGAAGGAGAGATAAAGGTCTTCCCAAACAAACAAAAACTGAAGGAATTTGTCACCACTAAACCAGCCCTACAAGAGATCCTAAGGGGGACCCTGTGAGACAAAGTCCCAGAGACATCACTATAAGCATAAAACATACAGACATCACAATGACTCTAAACCCGTATCTTTCTATAATAACACTGAATGTAAATGGATTAAATGCGCCAACCAAAAGACATAGGGTATCAGAATGGATAAAAAAACAAGACCCATCTATTTGCTGTCTACAAGAGACTCATTTTAGACCTGAGGACACCTTTAGATTGAGAGTGAGGGGATGGAGAACTATTTATCATGCGACTGGAAGCCAAAAGAAAGCTGGAGTAGCCATACTTATATCAGACAAACTAGACTTTAAATTAAAGGCTGTAACAAGAGATGAAGAAGGACATTATATAATAGTTACAGGGTCTATCCATCAGGAAGAGCTAACAATTATCAATGTCTATGCACCGAATACCGGAGCCCCCAAATATATAAAACAATTACTCATAAACATAAGCAACCTTATTGATAAGAATGTGGTAATTGCAGGGGACTTTAATACACCACTTACAGAAATGGATAGATCAACTAGACACACGGTCAATAAAGAAACAAGGGCCCTGAATGAGACATTGGATGAGATGGACTTGACAGATATATTTAGAACTCTGCATCCCAAAGCAACAGAATATACTTTCTTCTCGAGTGCACATGGAACATTCTCCAAGATAGATCATATACTGGGTCACAAAACAGCCCTTCATAAGTTTACAAGAATTGAAATTATACCATGCTTACTTTCAGACCACAATGCCATGAAGCTTGAAATCAACCACAGGAAAAAGTCTGGAAAACCTCCAAAAGCATGGAGGTTAAAGAACACCCTACTAACGAATGAGTGAGTCAACCAGGCAATTAGAGAAGAAATTAAAAAATATATGGAAACAAACGAAAATGAAAATACAACAATCCAAACGCTTTGGGACGCAGCAAAGGCAGTCCTGAGAGGAAAATACATTGCAATCCAGGCCTATCTCAAGAAACAAGAAAAATCCCAAATACAAAATCTAACAGCACACCTAAAGGAACTAGAAGCAGAACAGCAAAGGCAGCCTAAGCCCAGCAGAAGAAGAGAAATAATAAAGATCAGAGCAGAAATAAACAATATAGAAACTAAAAAAACTGTAGAGCAGATCAACGAAACCAAGAGTTGGTTTTTTGAAAAAATAAACAAAATTGACAAACCTCTAGCCAGGCTTCTCAAAAAGAAAAGGGAGATGACCCAAATAGATAAAATCATGAATGAAAATGGAACTATTACAACCAATCCCTCAGAGATACAAACAATTATCAGGGAATACTATGAAAACTTATATGCCAACAAATTGGACAACCTGGAAGAAATGGACGAATTCCTGAACACCCACACGCTTCCAAAACTCAATCAGGAGGAAATAGAAAGCTTGAACAGACCCATAACCAGCGAAGAAATTGAATCGGTTATCAAAAATCTCCCAACAAATAAGAGTCCAGGACCAGATGGCTTCCCAGGGGAGTTCTACCAGACGTTTAAAGCAGAGATAATACCTATCCTTCTCAAGCTATTCCAAGAAATAGAAAGGGAAGGAAAACTTCCAGACTCATTCTATGAAGCCAGTATTACTTTGATTCCTAAACCAGACAGAGACCCAGTAAAAAAAGAGAACTACAGGCCAATATCCCTGATGAATATGGATGCAAAAATTCTCAATAAGATACTAGCAAATCGAATTCAACGGCATATAAAAAGAATTATTCACCATGATCAAGTGGGATTCATTCCTGGGATGCAGGCCTGGTTCAACATTCGCAAATCAATCAACGTGATACATCACATTAACAAAAAAAGAGAGAAGAACCATATGATCCTGTCAATCGATGCAGAAAAGGCCTTCGACAAAATCCAGCACCCTTTCTTAATAAAAACCCTTGAGAAAGTCGGGATAGAAGGAACATACTTAAAGATCATAAAAGCCATTTATGAAAAGCCCACAGCTAACATCATCCTCAACGGGGAAAAACTGAAAGCTTTTTCCCTGAGATCAGGAACACGACAAGGATGCCCACTCTCACCGCTGCTGTTTAACATAGTGCTGGAAGTTCTAGCATCAGCAATCAGACAACAAAAGGAAATCAAAGGCATCAAAATTGGCAAAGATGAAGTCAAGCTTTCGCTTTTTGCAGATGACATGATATTATACATGGAAAATCCGATAGACTCCACCAAAAGTCTGCTAGAACTGATACAGGAATTCAGCAAAGTTGCAGGCTACAAAATCAATGTACAGAAATCAGTTGCATTCTTATACACTAACAATGAAGCAACAGAAAGACAAATAAAGAAACTGATCCCATTCACAATTGCACCAAGAAGCATAAAATACCTAGGAATAAATCTAACCAAAGATGTAAAGGATCTGTATGCTGAAAACTATAGAAAGCTTCTGAAGGAAATTGAAGAAGATTTAAAGAAATGGAAAGACATTCCCTGCTCATGGATTGGAAGAATAAATATTGTCAAAATGTCAATACTACCCAAAGCTATCTACACATTCAATGCAATCCCAATCAAAATTGCACCAGCATTCTTCTCGAAACTAGAACAAGCAATCCTAAAATTCATATGGAACCACAAAAGGCCCCGAATAGCCAAAGGAATTTTGAAGAAGAAGACCAAAGCAGGAGGCATCACAATCCCAGACTTTAGCCTCTACTACAAAGCTGTCATCATCAACGTATTTCTTTAAGTAAGCAAAAAATCATTAATTTCCTGAAGTTTGCATTACAATGCATGCTTTTTACCATTTAGAAAGGAATTTGTACATTTGAATGATGCCATTATTTGTATTATTTATTAAATGCAAATAATTTTATTTATATTTTTTATTTTTTAATGTATTTTGAGAGAAAGAGAGTGAGCCAGAGAGAGGGTGAGTAGGGGAGGGACAGAGAAAGAGAGAGAAAGAGAGAATCCCAAGCACTGAGGTGCAGAGTCCGATGTGGAGCTGGAAATCAGCCATGAGATTACGACCTGAGCCGAAATAAGGAATTAGACACTTAATCGACTGAGCCACCCAGGTGCCCCTAAATGCAAATAATTTTATATTTTTAAGTTTATCTTTATTTATTTTTAGAGAGAGAGAGGGTGAGAGAGAGAGAGAGTGAGAGAAGTGGGGGAGAGGCAGAGAGAGAGAGAGGGTTACTATGGAGCATGATGCAGAGCTCAAACTCATGAACTGTGACCTGACCATGACCTGAGCCAAAGTCAGATGCTTAACCTACTGAGCCACCCAGGTGCCCCCCATGTAAGTTGTATATACACTAAATATTACTTACAAATTTTGGTGAATGGAGAAAATGCAAGAGTCAGGTAAAATCTATATATTTAGACTCAGAAGTACCTCCTTTATTTTTTCAATTTTTTTAATGTTTATTTTTATTTTTGAGAGAGGGAGAGATGGCATGAGCAGGAGAGGAGCAGAGAGAGAGGGAGACACAGAATCTGAAGCAGGCTCCAGGCTCTGAGCTGTCAGCACAGAACCCGATGTGGAGCTGGAAGCCACAAACCACAAGATCATGACCTGAGCCGAAGTCAGACGCTTAACCAACTGAGCCACGCAGGTGCCCCCTCAAGTCTCTTTAAAAAAATAACAATAATAATTTATGTACTGATAACATATGCTTTCAAAGATAAAACCTATTTCTATGGCCTGGAGAGTAGGCCACTTTTAAGGTTCCTGGACCCAAAGTAAGTCTAAGTAAGAGCCTGACTTCTAATTCTTGCTGCGCATCTTCTCTAACTGTGTATTTTTTAACATTAATGTACTGCCTCTTTTTTTTTAAGTTTATTTATTTTTGACAGAGACAGAATACAAGCATGAGCTGGAGAGGGGCAGAGAGAGAGGGAGACATAGAATCTGAAGCAGGCTCCAGGCTCTGAGCTGTCAGCACACAGCCTCATGTGGGTCTCAAACTCACAAACTGTGAGATCATGAACTGAGCTGAAGTCGGACGCTTAACAGACCGAGCCACCCAGACACCCCAGAAATACATACTTTTGGCCAAAATTCTTCAATCATCCAGCGATAAAGCTTAGATTATTTAATAAACAGGTATAACCAGATTAGAAATGTGCTGTATTAGTTAAGATAACGTTATCTGTTGTAACAAACAAATTAAATATATAACTAAATATGCAATTAAATATAAATAAATTTGTACAACTATAGGTATAAACTATATATTAAATAAATATTATATATATATATATATATATACACACACACACACATATATAGGCTCAAGCATGATAAAATTTTTTGTTTCCTTTTTATTTCCTCACAATAAGTCCAAAATCCTAGCTCCTTATGGTGGGTTTTCTCTAAGATGTTTGTTTGTTTGTTTGTTTGTTTGTTTGTTTGTTTGTTTAGTTGGTTTCTTTTGTTTCCTGGGGAAAAGACACAGGCTGCTTGTGTATTTTTCTTCATCTTTGTCAAAATTTCTCCATTATCACTGATATCAAGAGTTGGAAGATACAAAGAAGGTTTCTATGGGCTGTCTCATCAGATGGTGTATAATACTTCCACTATCTGTCCAGAGGTTCAAGATCACTGCAATAGCCACATCTCACTATAAGGACAGTTGGGAAATGTAGAATAGCTGTGTACCCTTTAAAAGGAAAAGAGCAGTTCAGTAATCCGTTAGCCAGTTTACACGCTAGTGAATTACATTTATTCACCCTCTTGAGCAAATGTGTCAAGTCGCTAGAGTTGTTATAAGCACCTGGCTAGGTACATAAAATATGCAAAACAACTATAAGTCACCATGCCTGTGTCTAATATAATCTAGTTGAATGAGAAAAATATATGAAAAGATAAAGCATTGTAAAACACAATTTACCTTTTTCAAGTGAATGTAAAATAATCAGGATTTTACATTCTCAAAGAAGGAAGGACAATTGTTAGAATTACTTTATAAAAATCATAACATGATATGTTCAGGGGTCAACAGGAGCAAACACATTAGAAGAATAGTGATATTTAGTTTGGAACAGAGGACCAGTTAAGTGAAGAGATTCTGAATGCCATTCTGAGGTATATAGAATTGGCCTATAAGTAAGGGAAAACATACGCGTTACTGAGCAGTAAACTGGTACAAAGAAGAATGTAACTTAGAACAGACTGAGAAATAAGAAATGGGAAGGTGCAATGGTCTGAATGTGTCCTCCCCAAATTCATGAGTTGATAATCGAATACCAAGAGAATGGGGTTCGAAGGTAGGCCTTTGGAAGGTGGTTAGCTCATGATGTTGGGGCTCTCATAGATGGGATCAGTGCCCTCATAAAAGCAACTGCAGAGAGATCCCTTGATCCTTCCACCACATCAGACTTCTGCAGAGAAGTCTGCAGCCCAGAGAGGGCTCCCACCCTCTTGATCTCAAACTTCCACTTTCCAGAAATGTGGGAAATAATGGTTCAGTGGTCTAGAAACCACCAAGTTTGTGGCATTGTGTTATAGCACCCTGAATGGACTAAGCTATAACAGTAACCAGGTACAAAGATGATTGTGACTTTGAGAACATTGAGAAACAGGAAGGAGAGCGACTTAAACAATAACAGGGACACTACCAGTTATTGAGATATTCTGAGGACTTTGCCTTAAGGGTATAAAAGGACTCTAGGTCAAAGGTGATTTGAAAAAGAAAACATATTTGAAAAAAAAAGTAGCAATATAAAAAACTTTAAAGGAAAGGTTACTTTTCTATTATATATGAATATAACATATGAATGAATATTTTATATAATATAAAATTATACTACATTTATAGTATAAAATATTCATATATATGGTGTGTGTATATATATATACATATATATACATATAAACATGGCATCAGGCATAAAGGAGATTTATGAGTGCCCTCTTAAATGCATCATCAGTATAGACTTGTGTCCAGCTTGAGAAGTACTAGCTGCTTTACAAGAGCAAAGAATCCCAGAGCTAGACAACTTAGAAAAGTATAAGAGACAGGTCAAATATAAGCCAGTAGAATGCACATCGCCTACCAAAACTTCATTCTGCATTAGTCTAGAGTCCAAAAGCAATAAGGGCTGGATTACTTCATTGGATTTCAAAACATAAGGTTCGAATGGAAAAATTAATTGTGCTTTAACACCTTTTAAGTTACTCAGAAAAACTGATCACATCTGATGATAAACTGAGGACTTCCTCCACTTTTTCTTGCAAATATTTAATAGGTAGAAAGACTGTGACATATCATCACTCTAGGTACTTGGGATAAGAAGTGAAAACATATACAAGGTTTTTACCCTCATGATGAATATTTCTAGTGTGAAATAAAATAATTTAATGAACAACAAAATGTTTACCACTATGGAGTGGTAAATGCTATCAAAAAACTAAAAAATGGGGCCTGGGTGTTTCGGTCAGTTAAGCGTCCGACTCTTGATCTCAGCTCAGGTCTTGATCTCAGGGTCATGAATGCAAGCCCTGCGTTAGGCTCCACACTGGCATGAACACTACTTGGAAGGAAATAAAAAACCTAAAATATGGTTATAATTCGAAATAATAGTGGCAAGAAATGCCTCTCTGAGGAGGTGGTATTTAAACTGAAATCTGAATGAATAGACGGGACCCGCGTAATAAAGATCTAGAGTAAATGAATAAATGAATAAATAAATAAATAAATAAATAAATAAATAATCAAATTAGCATTGAAGGCAAGGAAACAAGTAAAAAACACAAAAAAAGATTCTGTGGCAAAAATGATCACAATTTCCTTGGTGAATGGAAAGAGTAGCAGAAAGACCAGAGCAAAGTGGACTAGAACATTTGTGCAGAGCACTGAGGCCATGACCACAGGGTGGGTTTTACTCTGCAGAGATGGAATACTTTAAGCAAGGGAATGACTTTGTCTGCTTTCTATTTTTAAAAGGTCACTGAAGAAGAATTATGAAGGAACAAGTGGAAGTGAAGGACCCAGATAGATTATTGTCATCCAAGCAAGAGATGATCAAGACTTAACATTAGAATAATAACAAAGAATGTAGCAGCTGTAAATTTTTTTGATATATTTTCAGAGGCAGAATGTGCCATTTGAATTAGGTTATTTCGGTCCTTGTTTAACTAACACTCAGCAAAGTTTCTTTTCTAAAAGATCCAGCTTACTCCTTCAGTTATGCAATAATTGATCTACTAAGCTATTCTTTGCATTCAGTTATAATGCGTTAATTCTGTAAAATACATATTAACGTTATTTTTTCCAGGAAGGACAACTACATAATTTTATATTTTGCCCCTGAGATATGTGAATGTACTTGCTACATATTAAAATGAGGTAAATATGTAAATATAATTTATGGTGATAACTTAAAGGCATTACCCTTACTTATAAGTATTATTTGATGGAAGCAGAATATATTAGTGTGTTTCAGAACATTTCTTATTGGATTTTTGATGGCTTATTAAATTAGAAATGATTTAGTAAATGCAGTAAACATAAGGAAGTTCACACTTGGACTAGTACAGACCTAAGTTCTAAGCATCTCTATTACTATTTCCTAGCTAAGGTGTATCACACTCAAGGCATCATCTGCCATCAGAATAACTTGACCCTTTGTCTCTCTTAGGTATCCAGAGAGAACTTTGAAGAGGGAATTTCACAGCATGGCATGTGACAATCTAGTTTTTATTTATGTGCTACGAATATGTACTAATACGTTCCACCTGCTCTTTCTCCTGCTCTTTCTCCTCTTTCTCCTGCCTTGGTTTTCCTTAGAAATGCTTGTGGTGTGAATACCCTTCAGAATACAACATCTACAAGCCTAGAAACACGGTGATTCTTTCTGATCCTACAGTGTCAGAATAGGGCACTGATTTTACAGTTAAGTCAGTTCAGGTTTGGACCAGAAAAAAAGAAAAATGCAAAATGATACTAATGCAGAATGATACAGATGTGAGAAGCTTCTTGAAGCTTCTCAAAATACAAATTTGTAAGCTGTCGTGGTTGCTGAATATCTTTTGCAGGATGTCTCGTTACACATCTGTACATATAATTTTAACCTCATGATATTTTATTTTTTTCTTTTTGTTAACCTCATAATATTTTTTTTTCAACGTTTATTTATTTTGGGGACAGAGAGAGACAGAGCATGAACGGGGGAGGGGCAGAGAGAGAGGGAGACACAGAATTGGAAACAGGCTCCAGGCTCTGAGCCATCAGCCCAGAGCCTGACGTGGGGCTCGAACTCATGGACCGCGAGATCGTGACCTGGTTGAAGTCGGACGCTTAACCGACTGCGCCACCCAGGCGCCCCTACCTCATAATATTTTAAATCAATATTTCATCTTGGTTATTCACTCAAAAAGCCAAGTATTGTGTCAATCGTATATAATTCTATATATGGATACATGATCTAACAACTATTATTGTTGACTCTCTCCTAAAGAACATAACCACTCTTCAAATACTGAATATAATAGAAATTAAGAAAAATACTTTGTAAAGTTATAGTAGAGAAAATGGAACCTGAGAAAGTTCACATAAAATTTGTTAGGTGATTAAAACTTGGGGAACAGAACATTCTAGGCGCCAAAACTCGTCCCCCTAGATTTACACTCCGTCTTTAAGTCTGTTAATAATACTAAATCAGGTTGATCATACCCAAAGATAATCCTGGGACTGTTCACTACTTTGGAACCAAAATAAAACCTGGGAAGGCAATCAGGAAGTTGGTGTCACAACAGATATGTGGGAAATACAGATATTCTGCAACCTTAATATCTTTTGTATGAATTTTGCCGATAGAGTTTATTGGGTTGAGATTTCAAAGTGTTATGTGTCTTCTAACAACGATTGTTCTACATAATTTAATACATATTAAGCAACGTAACACTAAAACTGAACTCAGACTTTTCTATATATTTCAAAGTCACATGTGTTTTTGCGTGTATGTATGTGCATTCAAAAGGATACAACATACTTCACTTCTTAAAATATTATTCAACAGATAAGGCAGTAATTCCAAAGGAAAAAGCCACTACTATTCAGTTCATATTAACATTAACATGCATTAACATTTCCTTGATAATTTGAGCTCATGATTGATATCATGTCAATTTTAAACTAGCTGAACTGAACCATTTTATGTCCTTTGATGAATGATTGATATTCCAAAATCTTTGAGTCTCATTTTTACACTAAAAATTACTTAAAACTACTACACAGATCATTTAAATGTTATAAATATCTTTAAAAATGATACAGTGCTTGAAACATGGCATATAATGTATCTATTATACTCAGTATAAGGTTATGCATTTTTGTGATACTCAATTAATTTTAAAATAACTACCACTGTGCACTTCAACATGAGTCACACCATAAAGAAACAAAAAGCAAAGAACAGATCAAATGTATCTTTCTTTGAAATATAGAAACATGTTATATACCACACTTTGCTTTTAGTCTTACCTTGATTGTAAAATTTTGTTATCTAGGAAAAAAAGATGTCTGATAGACAAAAATTTTAATTTTTTAAACCTTTTGATTCCTGACTGTCATATTTGCCATTCATGTGACAGCTTTCTTTTCATTTATTTTTGTGGGATTTTTAAAAATTAAAACTATTAATTTAATCATGGAATCCACACATTTTGAATCACAAACATACACTAAAGAAGATCCAAGTACCATAACAAGAATTGTAATTTGACAATAATTTTAGATGTTTGGGAACAAATCATAAGAATATTATTAAGCAATAAATTTGCCCTCTAGTCATAGTTAAAAGCTGCCCAGATTTATTGTACAGTTGTGGGTAAAGTTGACAATTTTCCTATGATTCGGATCTTTTGGTTAGAATAAAAATAGGAGTGCATTAAAGTTTAAAGGTTTCCCGAGAAATGCTATTGTTAGCAATATGTATGTTCCTGCCAAGATGCCCAGAGTGTGAGTCATCTTGTGCCATGACTGATGTATTACTTTGGCAGTCAGACATTATCCAGCCTGAAAGAAGAAGTGCTGAAGTCCCTGGCAGTGACAGCTGTGTTTCTGTATGGAATACTGTGAACTTGAGAAATACGGTTCAATGAGAAACAGACCTAATCATCACTAGGGTCCTTTTCTTTATGACATAGGCTTTCAAGTTTTGTAGAATGAAGCTCAAATCAAAGATATATTTTTGAAGTACGTGTTAGTATTACCCTTGTTTAAACTGTGTAGATAAAAAAAACTAGCTAATTAATATATTGATAACAGAAAAGACTTAACCTAATGTGACTAATCATTTCCTTTGTAGAAATACAAAGCCCGTATAAACCCATTATGTTTTCCTTTGCAACTAAAAACTCTAAATATGAAAAGAATAACAAAAATAGCATGTTAAAGGATGAGTTCAAACGTATTAATTGATAGTGTATTAATCTCTTAGGTTCTATGGCAAGTTAACAGAAGCCTTTGCAGATGGGGCAAATGATCTATATTTGAAGCTCTTCTTAGAGAAGAGGAATAAACAAAGATTTTTCAATTAAAAATTTTTTTTACATTTTATTTATTTTTGATAGAGAGAGACAGAGCACAAGTGGGGGAGGGGCAGAGAGAGAGGGAGACACAGAATCTGAAGCAGGCTCCAGGCCCAGAGCTGTCAGCACAGAGCCCGAGGCAGGGCTCGAACTCACAAACCGCGAGATCATGATCTGGGCCAAAGTCAGACGCTTAACCAACTGAGCCACCCAGGCACCCCAAAGATTTTTCAATTTTAAGTAAATATAAATTTAAATTATTTCTTCCCTGTGTTCACATTAATATTTTAAATCTGAAAGTAGTTTATGAAGACACCAGTCACAAAAACTTTTAAACCCAAAATAATTATTGATTCCAAATAAAAAGTTACAAGCAATTGAGACAAATATCAGAAAAAATAATCTAAGAATATGTTAAGAATGTGGGTTTCATCTGATTCAGAATGGAAAGCTTTTACCAAATGTTGGCATTCTTCTTCAACATTTATTCCAAATACAACTCAGTATTTTTCTTATGATATTAATTGCCTTTGGACAGAGACCAACTACACACACACACACACACACACACACACACACACAGAGCCAATAAGATATTGGAGCTTAACAAGAACACTAACATTAATTCTCAGAGATGCTATGTACTTAGTTTCTTCACAGAGGTTTTAAAGACATTCTACTGACTTATAAATAATTACATGAAAGAGAAATTAAGTCTAATGATAAAACATTTAAATGACATGAAGTTGAGAGAATTTAGAGTAAAGAGATGAGTTTGAAATATTATTTCTACAAAAGTCAACAGATAATTAAATTAAGACTGAAATAAACAGTCATTGAAAGAGAAAAATCCAGGGGTACCTTGGTTGGCTTAGTCAGTTAAGCATTTGACTCTCATTTTGGCTCAGGTCATGATCTCATGGTTCATGGGATCAAGCCCCTTGCTAATTGGGATCCTCTCTCTCCCTCTCTCTCTCTCTAAGTAAATACATACATACATACATACATACATACATACATACATACATACCTAAAGAGAAAGAAGAATCCAAATTTTTAAAAGAATGGCTTCAGACTAGAAATTAGCACATATGGAATGGGATGTATTTGCCAAATGCCTATGAGTGAATCATTTACTTGTTTTATTCCTCATTCCTCTGCTGTGGAATGGAGTAAACACTTTCTTCCCTCTTTCTTCTCATGATTCCTTAGGCACTGGTTCTGAGATCTTCCCAAGTATGGGAATCACCTACGTGAACCATTTGAAAGACTGATTGCTGGCTACCACACCACACCCAGAGATTCCAAGTCAGCAGGTTTGGAGTGGGCCCACTTTCTAACAAGTTCTCAGATGTCAGTGATAATCTTAATCAGGGACCACCTTTAAGAGCCACCACTTAGAGTAATAATTAACACTTCAGGTAGGATAGAAATTAAAAAAGAAAACAGTTGTGGAAAGTCTATTTCAAAGTGAAACAAAAGCCAACTGGAACAGTTCCCACTGGCCAAAGGTAAAACAATTTGAGCAATAAAATGAAAAAAGTAGTTTTGGAATATAATCCAAAGTATGAAATAAATATTGACGGGTCTATACTAATATGAATGATTGAATAAATAAATAATTGGGTGAAAATAAACAACACTATACAGAATTTTTTAAGGTTTTTGGTGTCTTTTTAATTTTTTTTTGACATTTATTTATTTTTGGGAAAGTACAAGTTGGGGAGGGGCAGAGAGAGGGGGGCAGAGGATCCAAAGCAGGTTCTGTGCTGACAGGCTGACAGCAGTGAGCCTGATGTGGGGCTTGAACTCACAAACCTTGAGATCGTGACCTGAGCCTAAGTTGGAGGCTCAACCAACTGAGCCACCCAGGTGCCCCTTTAGTAACTTTCTTTAAGGTTTGTTGATTTTTGAGAGAGAGAGAGAGAGAGAGAGAGAGAGAGAGAGAGAGAGAGAGAGACAGAGTGCGGGCAGGAGAGGGGCAGAGAGGGAGACACAGATCTGAAGCAGGCTCCAGGCTCTGAGCTGTCAGCACAGAGCCCAAAGCAAGGATCGAACTCAGGAACCGTGAGATCATGACCTGAACCTAAGTTGGATACCCAACCTACTGAACTACCCAGGCACCTCAACACTGTGCAGAATTTTAAATAATTTATGTAGATATTCTGCCATCAAGAAGATGAAGCATAACTTTATCTTAAGTGTGGCCTGCACATAGTGACTTCCTTCCAAAGAGTGCGACATGAACAAGAAGAAAAAGGAGTAACTTTCCAGTGAAGAAACCTGCCAAACACTATCTCATCAAATGATCAACATTAACATCATGTCAGTATGATGTCATGTTGACAGTTTGTATCCTTGATATAATGTGATGAAAATGGCACTTTACTTCTGTGATCTTCTTCCCCAAAACGCATAACCCCACTCTAATCATGAGGAAAAAACAAGAAAAATTCCAGTTGAGGGAGATTCTAAAAATATCTGAATCCTCAAAGCTGTCAAGGTTGAACTGTCATCCTGAATAAGGAAAGTCTAAGAAACTGTCATAACCAAGAAGAACTTAAGGAGAAATGAAGGCTAAATATAAATGTGGTATCTTGAAGAAGATTCTAGAGCATAAAAGGGACATTAGGTTAGAACTAAGGAAATATGAATAAAATATGGATTTTACTTAATGGCAATGCATCCATAATAATTAATTAATTATGACAAGTGTACCATAGTGAGGTTAACATATAAATAATAGGGGAAACCGGATGTGAGGTATATGGAATCTCTATACTTTCTTCACAACTTCTTTGAAAATCTAGAACTATTATCATGTAAAAATTTGTTACTAAAAACAGCAGTGATGATGGAAGTGGTTAAGCAATTGAGAGACTGGGAGAAACAGGCTACCAGGTCATCTGTAGCCTTTCTGGTTTGCACTAAAACAGTTTCTAGCTACCCATGCCTGCACACACAGAGACAGAGACTAAGACAGTGACAGACAGAGACAGAAAGAGTAAGAAAAGACTGAGGCGTGTCTCATTGGACTGTTTTAGTGGGTTTTTGGCTTTTTCCCCAAATCTGTTTCTTTTTCACTGGGAACTATCCTAGTTTTTACTTAGGTATCCACATCCTGTCTATTGAACCCGTAAATTTTTAATGAACTGAGGCTGCCTTAGTTTAAAGAGTGGGACATGTGACTGATGTGACTGAAGTTTAAGATATCAGCTGAATTTCATCAACAGACTAACAGATATTGACAAGCATAGGATCTAATTCAGACAGTAGGTCTGAACAAGACTAGCACCAGTAGATTCCGGGGAAGAAAAATCTATTGAATGATATGCTACACATACATGAAATCTGGAATAACTATTGCAAAATACCCAGCATAGTGGAGTTCAGCCTTTAGACAAAGTTGATACCACTGACAAAAGGAAGAAGAGAGGAAGGTAAGGAGGGAAGCAGGGAAAGAAAGAAAAGAAAGAAAGAAAGAAAGAAAGAAAGAAAGAAAGAAAGAAAGAGAAACAAAAGAAGGGAAGAAGGGAGGAAGGAAAAAGAATAAACATAGATCACAATAAACATAGATCAACTTAATATATTTTAATATATATATAATAATTTGGAATGCATTTTTAAAGAATAACAAATTTTATAGCATTTAACCAATCTAGGTAAAATACACAAAATTTAAGCTATACTAAAATGTGGAAATAAGCTTGTTAGGGTAGTTTTGTAGCTATTAATAGATTATATTTACTTGGAACAAACAATTATGTATTACATTTTACATTCCTTTTCCTGTCTAATATTTAAGCACAAAATTTCAAACTTTTGCACTGAACTGCTATCCATTCAACTCTACATTATTATGAGAAAATTCCAAAGCTTTTAAATGTTGTAATAATATTATTAAAATTAATTATATAATTTATAACATTGTGACCAAGTCACTCACTCACTAAATTTATTTGTAAAGATAGCTACACTATATGTAAAAACAGAAGACTTTCCAATTAATATCTGGCCAGAATTAATGAGAAGGCTTATTATTAAAAAATGGCAAGGTCAACATCATAGCTGAAAATTTAGTAGCATACCAAAGATGATATATTGAATAATTTGAATTTTTCTGTTGTGAGAAAACATCCCTTTGGCAGCTGTCATTAACTGAGGATATTTCAAGGAGACTAACATGACCTGGGGACCCTGAGGAAGGAGCAGTGATGCCAATCAGTCCCTAAAGATGATGGATTTAATTAAGCTTCAGGTAAAAATGTCTCTCAATGAAAGTATAAGCAGGACTCAGTGAAATCATCAAAGTTCCTGAAATAAATACTCAAATTCACACAGGATGCTGACAAATATCTTTCTTTGAAAATTTTTTGAAATATAAAATGCTCATGAGTCCCTGGGTTTGTTTGAAAATGTATGCTTTTCACACACCTTCACGTGGAGGACAAAAAGGAAATAGCCACAATGCCGGGCGCACCTCCCTCTCCACTGTAAGGTTTGGAATTAGGAGAAGTGGCTCTTCTGTCTGATTTCATCAGTCTTGATGCTTTGGGAGGCAGATCTGTTACTTTCATCAGGAGAGCTGGGTGCAGTTTATCAGTGGCTGGCACAAGATATATGTCATGATTTACAGGGTTCTGATGCTCTAGAGAATTCTTTGTCTCTCTCTGTATTGAGCTCATGTTTGGAACTGTAAAGAAGCAAAATGATATAGCCATTCATTTTTCATTTCATTTTCCTACTTCAATTCAGATTGCAGCATCCCAATAAGCGGAGTCTGACAAATTTGACAAGTGTTTCAGGCATTCCGTAATGTAGACAAAGGTGCAACAATGTCCTTTAGGATAACAATGTTTTTGGGTGTTGTCTTCTTACTTTTATTTGTACCGAGACACTAAGAACAGAAGACAACAGCTTAACACATTATCCAACTTTATAGTCTCATAGAGTTAAAAAAAATCATAACAAAACCTTATTTGGCCATTTTTCCATAATGACTAAACATTTGCAAACAAAAAATTTAGTGCACTTCACTTTAATCCTCTTACCAAAAATATTATGAAACGTAAGGCTTGATAAATTATTTATCTTTGACCTTGCAGTCTTAATTATCAAATTATTTAGTGTTACTCCAAAGAGTCATGAGGCTTTACTATCCATTTTTCCATTTCCATTATTATTATGTCTTTTATGAAATAAATAATAATTTAGGCTATTTTATTGATTTGCATGTTCTTTTTATATATATAGATTATATACTATCTGTGCTTATGATATTAAAATATATCACTCAGATATAATAAATAAACTACAAAAGAATGGCCATTGTTTCACAGTTCCATTTGTCACAGTAGTTAGCTTTAGAATCTGCTGGTTTCATAGAAGCCCTCAATAGACTTCCCTGTAGCAAGTTTTTAAATATGCCAATGTTTGTTAATTTTTAGAAGCTGGAGAACATGAAAAAGAAATGATAAAAACAACTTCCTTAATATTTTCTTAAGTCACAGCACTCAGCAAGTTACGACAGCATGTATGAGTCTCACTAAAGAGAACCTATAGACTACGGAAGTTTTCAAGCTTTTGTAGAGAATACTGCAGGCATTGGATGCTTCTAAGTGTTGTTTTTCTTCATTTTATCAATTTGGTAGCATTTCAGTGAATGAACATACCATTTTCATGACTTTCTATATAATGTTAAAAATGCTTTTACAAATGCACTTTGCTTCCTCTGACCCTCTCTCCACTGAGACAGACCAACTCTCTCTTAATCCTCACAGATAAAATTCTCCTTAAATGTATACAGGTATATGTATGTGTGTATGTGCTTATATACTATTCTCCAGTGATGTGTTTTATTTTGTCTTTAGAGGCATGACTTAAAGGGACAACATCCTTGGTCTACTCTGTCGTTTGTTTCTTTTCTTAAGAAAAAAAATGTCTTTCTTTTGCTTATCACATTATGGCTAAGGTGTGGAAGTTGCTTCAAGAAGGGATTAAAATGTGGGCAGTTTGTTTGGAAATGGGGTGGAGGTTGACAGCATTCAATTTGTTGACTGTCCTCAAATTGTAGTAATTTGGATTTTTAAATTTGGATTGTGCCTCTATTTAAATAGCTTGAAACAACATTCAGATAGCAAACTGAGTGTTTGAATTTAAGGCTAATAGAGACTTATTTTTCTTTTGAGGGAAGATCTAAAACCCTCTAGAAGCTACCCTTGGCATCTCCACTATTTAGATGATAAAAAGGTACAAACTCGCAGTAATCATGGTGACCTGGGGGCCACATTCACTCTCCTTTCATGGACAGGACGTGATCTTTCGGCCCTGGCCTTAGATGGAAAAGCCTGACAGCTTTCTGACCTTGCTTACTCCAGGGACAGACTGTCTTTAGCTGCTCTGAAAGATACTGCCTTGCCCTAAGCCCCTCTGGTCTGTGTCATATGCAGTGTGACCCATGTTAACACGTGGCACTTTTACTATCGATTTTCCTCCTTGTGTATTTAGTTCTGCCCTGTCAGATGTAGATAAAAATTATTACATATACTGAATTTACCTAGTAACTAACACCGTGACTAGATTCCAAGTATATAAAAGTGCTTACAAGACTTTAATAAAGAGTGCTTCCTTCCATTTTAGGTTTAGCTCTACTATTCAAGTCTTGCCTCATGAATACATTGTGAATATATAGCAAACAAATCTGAATTTGCCTTGAAAATTGTACTTAGAAATTTGCCCAAGAAACTCTGTGTGTTTGATGGTCCATGACTGCCCTCCACAGGGTGCAATGCAGACATTTTTTTGTTGTTGTTGTCTCTGTTTAATTTTCTTGAGTGTTCTGTCTAGGATCATTTCTGTATTAGAGAAAATTCATAAAGGCTTGAAAAGAAATTAAATTCCTTGATCTAATTTAGTGAAGGTTTAATCATTTAAGTTAGGAAGCAAATGTCAATGCTAGCCTAACCCTCACTCCCACTGTACATCATCCTGCTGCATCCAATTGCTTGATAAGGAGCTTCTGAAAAATGCTATTTTGCTTCTTAAACAACAGGTAATGGATTTTTAATAGTTTTTTTTTCATCTCTTCTTTCTGTAGGAAATTGAGTTAAAAGCGCAAATGTTGGCAATTACTCTTGTACTCCATGGCATTTGTTTGGAACTAGTACTTAATAAATCTACTACAGAATTAATACTTTTCTAGACCATTTATCCCAGGCCCCCTGCTTACATTTCTCATAAAATAGAGAGATCTCCTGACTCTTTCAAAGGAAAATTGTGGGATAGAATTTAACCAAGAGAGAGCAATGATCCAAATATATTCACACTCACTCATTTTGTAAACTAATAATTTGATATGGAGAGAAAAAAATCATTGTACATTGGTGGGATAAAGAGAAGAAATAAACAACATCCACATTAGAAGGTAATTTCTTTCAAACAAATAATTATTGTTCTGTTAGTTCCTAAGAGTCAGTCCTGGATCGTGTGCGCTGAGAGAAGTATTAAGCAAACCAAAAAAGAACCCAATGTTTTGATCAAAATGGCTCTCTCATAATAACCACTGAGAATCTGTTATCATTGTAAGAGCAGATGCTGAACAATAACAAATATATTCCTCTGAATATTTAAGAAAAGGAAGTCTTGCTAGCAACACCAGTGCATGTCAATGTCACGTTCAACATTACACAACCCAGTATATCTCTATTCTTTCCAGCATCATCCCTGATCTGATCAAGCCTGAAGACCAGCCATGCTGAGGCTCATGCAGCCCCAGGTTGCTTCCTGAGCCCTGAAACAGACTTCTCCTTTCACAAGTAAAGCCACAAATGCCACACAGAGGCTAGGAGTGAGAGGAGCAATATATCCCCACATTGGTAAAATACACACACACACACACACACACACACACATTTACTTGATATTGAAGAACATTTAGTTACCCATAAATTTAATTTCTTCATTAGACAGAGTTAAAGACAAAAATAAGGATGCTGACCAATGAAAGAAACAAAGCTCTGCCATGACCACGGTAGCTGTTAGATCGTCTTCAAAAAAAGGTAACTTAAGAACTATGCATTTTATTTAATTGCATAATGACTGCCAGAATCAATCTATAAATTAATTTTAAGAAATTTGTGAAGGTTAGTTGTGTCCCATAAGTGTTTTTAATAGAAGACAAAACATTTATAAGCAATAGGGTCCCAGGCTTCTGTCTTGCAGATATACCATCTGGAACAGGCAGCTTTCAAGGTTACTGCAGATGGGGAAGAGAAGCCTGGAGGATATTGCAGGACAATTCTTAAGAACAAGGAATGAAGTTGGCTTGCATCACTTCTGCCCACAAACTATTGACCGAAATTTAGCCAGTAGCACACCATCATGACTGCGGGTTGGGTGGACAGTAATACGATAAATGTCTTTCTGTGTCCTCAAGAGGAGGAAACCTTGTCTCTGTCCCACTTTTCTCTATCAGATAAATACCTAAGTATAATCAAAGCACAACGTTTTCACTTTGGGTTAATTTTCCCAGTATAATAAATAATAAATCATATAATAATGGTAATAAATCATCATTGTTTTCCTTGGCACAATCTTTTTTTTTAAATTTCTCAATATTTTATAATGCAAGCATTTAAATTTTTAAATGACACCCTTTCTTTTGTCCTCTTATTCCAAGCCCATTATCTAATAAGTAAATGCTTTCCGAGGTTATTCCTAAAGTAACAAAGCTGTGGGGAAATATATTAAAGTTTAATTTGAGATACTTCACTTATTTAGGTAGAAGAGTTAATAAAAAAAAAGCCCTTTAGGGGCACCTGGGTGGCTCAGTCAGTTAAGCATTCGACTTCTGCTCAGGTCATGATCTTACAGTTCGTGAGTTCGAGTCCCGTGTCAGGCTCTGTGCTGACAGCTCAGAGCCTGGAGCCTACTTCAGATTCTGTGTCTCCCTCTCTCTCTGTTCCACCCCTGCTCACATCCTGTCTCTCTTGCTCTCTCTCTCTCAAAAATAAAAAAAAAGATTTTTTAAAAAATTAAAAGAAAAAAAGAAAAAAGCCCTTTGGAGCACTTACTGGGAACTAAGCACAGAGAACACTTACCCAAATTTTATAATAATGGGATAAAGCAAAAACAGTCCTTGTCAGTTTAATAGAATAATCATCACCAGAGAGAATTCTGTTGGCTTTGAGCTTCAGAGCAAGGCATGTTTATTGCTTGATTAAATATTAATGTGATTAGAGGTCATGCTCTTTGGTAAAATCCCATTAGTAACACACAGTAAAGTAAAAAACATTCAACTTCAGCATTATTTGTAATACATTTAGAACTATATGATTCATAGCTAAAAAAAAACAAAACAAAACATGAAGACTTGAATTTACTTGCATATAGAAGCCACAGACCAAATACTGTCATGATGTAGTAATGTCAGACTCAAGGGGAGATTTAATATGCAAGAGATAAAAAAGGGAGAATTTCCTTCTTCTGACATCCTAGATAGTGCAAAACCATATTTCATGCCTAAGTAGATCAAATTGCAGTTAAGTAAGTACATGTGTCTGTATTAACTAATCAACCATTATGATTATACAGACTAATTAGGTAGAGTTGAATTGTAGCCTCTCATAAACTGCTGATTAGATAGTACGAAGTAAAATCTGAAGTCTTGGCTCTAGTAATAACTCACCATGTGAACACAGATAAATGAGTAATGTTCACAGTCCCTCCATTTCTCTAGCATCAGGATAATACCTACCTGAACCTGATAGTGTTCGGACATTTTTAATAATGAATGTTACCCAAAGTGAATGAAGGTTCAAGTAGGAACAATGAAAAAGATCAGTAATGACTATACAGGGTAAAGACTGCTTTTCTATGGTGTTTCTGATATTTTCCATAAATACCAAAATGTAAACTTAAAAATATTGAATTATTAGTTAAAAACACATTTGGCAATTAAGAACTAAGCTGCCATGTTAGGTCAGTTTCTAGCTCAGGGTTTATACTGGGGAGGCACTTAGAGATTCATTTCAATTGCTATTATTAAAAAAAAACTCTATTCTACTTTATATGAGGGCCCTTTTTTTATATAAAGTTTTCTATTTGAACAATCACCTTTGAACTTTTCTGAGGAATTTCTCTTTTGGTATCATCATGTGATTGAGTGTATTTTCTGATGAGATAGCTGGAATCCAGAATTATAGACAATTAACTCTTTAAACTTATTTTTTATTCATTATGGTCTCGGGTTAATATAGTCTAAAGATTAAATCACACATAATTTAAAGTCAGATACCTCTTAAAACCTGGTATACACATAATTTTTTTTTCTTCACAGATTTAAATAAAAGGTGCTATGGAAATTAATGCCTCCTTCTTTAGTTGTATCTTGAATCACATGAGTATGAATGAAATTGGGGTAATATTGTTACTTGAGAAATAAAATAAAACTCCACTACTGGTGTTCCCACAAATAAGAATTTGGGGATTTAAATGAACAAGATAAGCCTCTAAATTAAAACAAGATCTAACTCAATTAAAATTGATACCTCTTCCCAAATTGCATAAGGGAATACTGCATTTCACACAGGAACACTATATCACACATACATCATATAGCAGCAATTCATTTCAGACCCTTAACATGCTACTCTTCAAAGGGGTCCATGACTCCATAAAGGATCTGACTGACAGTCCTAAAGACCACTCGCTTCAGTGTATCTATAACACAGGCATCCACTGTGGAAATTTCACCACAAACCGGCATTTATGTGTGAACTATACACATCCTGAACCGATGACAACAGGGTATTTGTTGCACTTGGTTTCCAGGGAAACGACACTTTACAGGATCCCCACTTATCCTGCTCCACGCGAAGCTGCCTTACAATCGCCTTCAAAGAGCCCTTGTCTCCATCTGTGAGCTGCAGGTAAGGCGCTGTGATGGCTGCTGCTAATGAGCTGACTCGCCTCCATCAGGGCAAGCCTAAATTTATTTCTGCTGTCCCTGTAGGGAACTGTCAACCAGGAATATGAGTGAGAGGAGAAGAAATTATTGCCCCCTCCCAGGAGCATGGCACTCTCGCTAACACACTTGCTAATTTGATAGTTACAATAAAGGATGGATAGTTAAGGGGAAAAATCCATGTACATTTGCCAGTACTGCAATGTCAGCTAAGCGTTTCCTTCCTAACTTTCCCAGGAGGGGCTTCCACCCGCCAAGCTCTCTGCATGTGCCTGTGACTCTTCCTTTGTCAACTGTGCTTGCTCCTAATTGCGGATTTCACATAGCATACCCTTTCCAGGAGTCTGTGTTCCCTTGCCCTTACTCTGTGATTGACAAGGAAGAATTTTAACAGAAGTTACTGAAAACGCAAAAACACATGTTTGAGATCATTGGGTAAAGCCAATTTTTGTTATGGTAGTACTCATTAATGGGCCACTGCAATGAGAGTATTAATGGCAGGTGTCCTTTGTTCCTTGGGTCACATGCCAGGGCCATTATACTGCGAAGCAGTCACAGTAGGTTATGCTAAGGAAGCCTGATTCTGAGGGACAATTAGAGACATTCCGCTGAGATTGGAGTAAATTGGTGAATGATAGTATGTTTCTAGTTTAGTATCTTGGGGACTATTAGATTCTACTTGGAGGTACACTTGAAAATGATTAAGTGTAGGGCAATAGAATTGTTACTAAAGATACCCGAATGGAGGAAGCATTGTACAAGACGGAATTGAGAAAAGTAAGGCTGCTGACTAAATTTACAGAATGTGAAACAGTTGGTATCACTTGAATTGTACCCTCATTTACACATCTGCTACCACTCATCTAACTGGACTTATTGTCTCCTATAGAACAATACATACTCTAGTTTGGGAGGACTCATACTATTCAATTAGGAGAAAATGATGCTGAGATTTAGATCATTCAGGCTTCTAGAAGCAGCTTACTTCCTTAAGAAACCTTGAAGGAGGCCACAGAGTACATTAATATGATATAAGATCAGAAAGGGTGCATGGGACATAATAGGCATGTTATGTGTGTATCTGTGTGAGTATGTATATATGTGTATGTGCACTTAGACACCTGCATACAAAAGCTTCAGGTTCTGAAGTCTGTTACAGTAAAATTATAATACAAAAAGTACTTTTTTCCAACACAACTGAGAGTAATCACTATGCCAGCATAGCAAGAGACTAGCTAATGGAAACAGAAGCATACATAATAATGTATCTGAAAGACAGGTTGAAAGGTGAATGGAATGAGAATCCCTAAAAAATAAAAAACGTGATTTTATGGATGGAAAAGAAAAAAAGCCATCTGTGGAGAGAGAAAGAAAATGTTCCAGCAAGGCCATCCTTACCCTTTTCCCTTCAAAACCTTATTTTTTTTTTCCAAATGCCAGTGTAGCATTGAGAGAAGAAATTACAGGTTCTCCTTAAAAGACAAGTCCAATGAGGTACACACTGGTGGGCATTTTGCAATACACTGAGGACCTTACAAAGACTTAAGAATCCCTGACAGTTCCTAAGACAATTTAACCTAGTGTCCTGAAGTGAAGTTCTGAGAGTATCAGTCAGGATTCTTCAGAGAAAGAGAACCAAGAGGATATAGATACACATCAGGAGAGATTTATTATGGAGTATTGGCTTACATGATTATGGAGGCTGAGAAGTCCCACAATCTGCTGTCTGCAAGCTGGAGAATCAGGAAAGCCAGTAATGTAGTTCAGTCCAAATTTAAATGCCTGACAATGAGGAGAGCCCACGGGTATAAATCCCAGCCCAAGGCAGGAGAAGACCAATATCCCAGTTTGTGCAGACAGGCACAAAGTGAATGCTTCCCTCCTCTACCTTTTTGTTCTACTCAGACCCTCAGTGGATTGCAAAATGCCCACCAACAATGGAGAGGACAATCTACTGAGTCTACCAATTCAACTATTAATCTCATCTGGAACAACCTTCACATATACACCCAGAGATAATGTTTAATCTTTTATGCACCCTGTGGCATAGTCAAAGTTGACACATAAAATTCACAATCACCCTGAGGTAGGTCACATAAGAATTCTTTGCTTTTTATTCTAAGTGGGATAAAATAAAGGATACACATAAATGTAATTTTGGAGAAATGGGGGGAAGGGAAGTAGAATTTCACCTCCATGAGAAATGGATTTGGCATACATTATTCAATACGCAGTAATCAACAGACACCATATTTTGTCTGTATATCAGCCTTTTCTCTATGTTTTGGTCAAAGATGATTATTTTTCTAGGCAAAATTACTTCTGCCCCCCGTGTGGCACCTTTCCCCTCCTTTTCATCTGGATCCTCTCATTCTGTCTAGTTATATTCCCATCCAACAGTGTATAATCTTGGAGGAAATTCACCACATGTCTATTGATGCAACTTCCCCAAAGGGAAGTTTTAAGTAAACAAACAAATAAGGTATTTCTTGTCTTAAATGAATCAGAAAATGTTCCTCAGTCAAGCCTCTCTGGAGAAGACCACTCCAGGATGTTCTCTGATTGCTCTGCCAAAAGGAGGAGAATATTTATCTTGGTGCCATCAGAAATTTTAGCTTCCATAAGGATCACTGACTACATGTTTTCCATTACATAAATTTCTAATCAGAGAGTTCTGTCATAAGAATATTCTCTCCTATACCTACTCTCAGAAATGCTAGGAGAGTTGAATTGGTCAATTATACTATATTCCAAGGAAGATGTGCCTAGGGAATTTTTTAAAAAATGAACTACCCTTGCTGTTTTATATATGTATATTAGCTTTTACACTGACTCTGTACGTAGCTGTCTCAAATAATTTTGGTAATTAGACAGGATATAAATTAAGCAAATAATGAATCATCAAAATGTTAATGCATGTGGTGAATTCCTACATACACCTAGTGGAGGGAATAATTTGTCTTGAGGACACCATGCCATCAGTGAAGTTTGATATTTGTAACATTTAAGAACATTGTTTAAAGTTTACTTACTTTTGAGAGAGAGAGAGACAGAGAGTGAGAGGAGGAGGGACAGAGAGAGAGAGAGAGAGAGAGAGAGAGAGAGGGAGAGAGAGAGACAGAATCCGAAGCAGAATACAGGCTCTGAGCTGTCAGCACAGAGACCAACCAGCACGGGGCCCAAACCCACAAACTGTGAGATGGTGACCTGAGGCAAAGTCAGATGCTTAACCTACTGAGACACCCAGGTGCCCCATATTTATAACATTTTAGAAATGAATTCACTGTTGATTTGTATGACCTTAGAGTTTCGAAAACATCTAAGGCTTTGGGTTTTTTTTTTTTACCCATTCTTTGATTTTGCACTTGGTTACACAGGGCTTTCTATTTGTGACTCTTGTTTTAAAATAAGTTATTTATTTAAGTTATCTCTACACCCAACGTGGGGCTCAAACTCACAACCCTGAGATCAAGAGTCACATGCTCTTCTGACTGAGCCAGCCAAGTGTCCCTTTATTTATCATTCTTAAATGTTACTGTATTAGATTCATCTTATAGATCCAACATAACAAAGTATCTTTTTGGAACTAGATGATGAATCCAAAATCTAGTATCCAGAATGCTGTTGTCTCCTGACAAAAGCCCACTCTGCATTAATTTTGGGTTTTGCCTGTCAATCTGAATTAGAGATCCAAATGAAGCTGCAAATATGGCCATTTGTGCAAATATGGCTATTGTACTATTTATGTTTTCTTCCTATAACATTTGTTGAGTGTTTCTTTGGGTAATACCCATCCCACCCATTCCCTTTTCATTTCCTCCCCACCCTGGCTAAGTAAAGGAAATATGTCTTACTCATACTTGCATGCTTGGTAATATTTAATAGTGACATATAGTGTTGATCAAAAAACATGTTCATCCAAACATTTAAAATGTACATGGTGAGCTCCTACTCTGCTTTAGGCACTGTGCTGTGTGCTTGATATAAAATGAATGAGTGAAACACAGAATAAAATTGGAGAACAGAATTTCACAGCAAGATGGCAGGCACATGAAGCGTTAGGAAACAATTAAAAAGTGCAATTACAACAAAAAGCAACGAACATGTGTCAAATGTTAAATCAAATTGAAATAATCCTGTCTGCCCACCTCCTCAATTATTTTTAGTCCTGAGTTCCCTAAATACCAAATGGTAGTATGAGGTCCACAGAAAATTAATTTCCTTCCCACCCTATACCAAGCTCTTCATAGATATCTCCTCACGCAAAAAGTGGTTTTCAATGTAATCATATTATACTATATATTATTTATATTATATTATTTATAGCATTTATATTATATTATATTATATTATATTATATCATATTATATTATTAATCATTAGTATTTGAGGAGATAATTGATGTTCTGTATAGTTCACATTCAAATTCCATTTCATCTTAAAAGACCTCTTTCTGTCTTGGACATGTATAGGATGCCCCAAAGTTTCTACAATAAAATTTTGCTAACCACCACCACTTTTTTTACAATACAATCTAAAATACTGTCCAAGGTACAATCAAATTATTGGGAAGAGATAGATGATATGAGTTTTCTCATATAAAACCTTGAAGGAGGAAATAATTGCAGTATATTGATGTAGTTATTGAACAAATATGTGTTCAGCACCTGCCACATATTTGTCACTCATTTTGCCACATATTTGCCAAATGTAACACAAAAATAAAAACTCCTGCCCATGGAAGCTAAATAAAGTATAAAAGCAGAAACAATAATGTATGTTCTTTGTCCTCAATGATCCCTGACTTTAATGGAGGAAATAGAATCAGGAGCACAGTTATGACACTATGTTGCACCTGCAGAAGCAGAAATATATACAGGGTTTTATAGATACAGAGAATAAGTATATACCCTGTTTGCAGCACTAAGTTAATGACCCAACTTCCCAAGTATCTGGAGTATCTGGAGAGCCATCTCAAAGTGACCTTTGAGAGGAGTTTCATAAATTGGAAACTTTAGTCCTACTAACAGCTGTTAAAAGGCCATTTCAGGAGCCTACATGTCTCAGTTGGTTAAGCCTCGAACTTCGTTTCAGGTCATGATTTCATGATTCGTGAGTTTGAGCCCCGCATGGGGCTCTGTGAGGAGCCTGCTTTGGATTCTGTGTCTCCCTCTCTCTCTGTCCTCCCCTGCTCACTCGCTCTCCCTCTCTCTCTTAAAAGTAAATAAACATGAAAAAAACTTGTTTAATTTAAAAAAAAATAGGCGCATTCCATGCAGAGGGTCAACGTGACCAATGTCAAAAGGAAAAAAGTTCTAAAATCAGGAAGACCAATTAAGGCACATATGGCAAGAGTTTTAGGAATATATGAATTTACCTGAACCAGGACAAGAGATAAAGGTGTGGAAAGGAAGCAAGAGATTCACAATGATTTTAGGTGTTTTGATTAAGGATGGAGTTCAGAGAGGAAGAGATTTGAAAGCTAATTTCCATGTTTTCAGATTGATTGCGTAGATGATGATTCCCAAACAGAACTTCCAATCAAAAGTGGTAATTGATTAAAATTTAGCAGACATTTTGATACCCTACGATTTCAGGATGGTAAGACTTAGGACAAATGAGCCCCTCAGCAGGTCACAACAAACCTTGAGAAGCCTCCTATATTTCTTCAGATGCATGTTATATATTTTCATTTACTGTGAATGATGTGGCATGGGAAAAGTTTACAAAGAAATTTTACGGGCAATTTAGACACAAATAATAAGAATAATTTTCTCTGTCCAAATACCATCCCATAATAAATCTTTCAGAAAGAAACATTGGTTGTATTTCCCCATTATTGAATTAATATTCATAACATATACATGTGTATAGTGGATACAATTAAGTTTTTAAAATATAATTCTGTTTGTTTTTAAATGTTTATTAATTTATTTTGAGAGAGAGAGAAAGAGAATGCAAGCAGCGGAGGAGCAGAGAGAGAGGGAGAGAGGGAATGCCATGCAGGCTCCATGCTCAGCATGGACCCTGCAGCAGGGCTCAATCTCATGAACAGCAACATCATGACCTGAGCCTCTAAATCAAGAGTCAGAGATTAACTGACAGAACCACCCAGGTGAACCCAGTTTTAATTCTGTTTTAAGAGAGTTACATAGCTTTAAGTCCTGGAAGAAATCCATTATAACAGTCCATAATGGGACCTTAAAAAATCTAAAATATTTTTTTTGAGGGAGGAGCCAAGATGGTAGAACAGCATGGAAGTTCTTTGTGTGTCTCACATCTATGAAATGCAGCCAGACCAAAATAAACCATCCTGCACACCTAGAAAACTGATATGAGGATTAACACAACAATCTGGACAACCTGAACCACAGAACACAGCTAAAAGAGAAAAAATTCAATTTTATTTTTAATTTTTATTAAAATATTTTCTTTAATTTTTTCCAGTATATTTTTTATGTTTGTGTAAATTTTCTCAAATTCTCTTTTATCCATCATTTCATTTTAGTCTACTTCCGTGTAATCATTTCTTTCAAATTTTAAAATGATTTCCTTTTTTTTCTTTCTTTCCCCTTTTTTTTCTAATTTATGAAGCCCCTTTCAAAAAACTCAAACCGAAACACACCTAGGATCTAGCATCATTTATTCCATTTGTGTCTGTTTTTAATTTTTCAAATTTTAATATTTTTAATTTTAATATTTTTTTAATTTTAATTTTTTACCTCATGAATTCCTTTTCTCCCTTCAAAATGACAAAACAAAGAAATTCACTCCAAAAGAAATGACAGCCAGGGACTTAACCAACACAGATACAAGCAAGATGTCTGAACAAGAATTTAAAATCACAATAATAAGAATACTAGCTGGAGTCAAAAATAGATTAGAATCCCTTTCTGTGGAGATAAAAGAAGTACAAGCTAGTCAGGATGAAATAAAAAATGTTATAACTTAGCTGTAATCTCAAATAGATGCCACAACAGCAAGGATGCATGAGGCAGAACAGAGAATCAGGGATATTAAGGACAAACTTATGGAGACTAATGAAGCAGAAAAAAAGAGGGAGATTAAGGCAAAAGTGCACAATTTAAGAATTAGAGAAATCAGTGACTCACTAAAAAGGAACAACAACAGAATCATAGGGATCCCAGAAGAGGAAGAGAGAGAAATAGGGGTAGATGGGTCATATGAGCAAATCGTAGTGGAAAACTTTCCTAACCTGGGGAAAGACACAGACACCAAAATCTAGGAAGCACAGAGGACCCCCATTAGATTCAACAAAAACCGACCATCAACAAGGCATATCATACTCATATTCATAAAATAGTCAGGCAAGGAAAGAATCATGAAAGCCTCAAGAGAAAAAAAGTCCATAACCTACAAGGGAAGACAGATAAGGTTTGCAGCGGACCTATCCACAGAAACTTGGCAGGCCGAAAAGGAGTGGCAGGATATATTCAATGTGCTGAATCAGAAAAAATATGCAGACAAGAATTCTTTATCCAGCAAGGCTGTCATTCAAAATAGAAGGAGAGATACAAAGTTTCCCAGACAAGCAAAAATTAAAGGAGTTTGTGACTACTAAACCAGCCCTGCAAGAAATTTTAAGGGGGATTCTCTGAGAGGAGAAAATATTAAATAAATAAATAAATAAATAAATAAATAAATAAATAAACAAACAACAAATAAATATCAAAAGCAACAAATACTAGAAAGGACCAGAGAACACTACCAGAAACTCCAACTCTACAAGCAACATAATGGCAATAAATTCATATGTTTCAGTACTCACTCTAAATGTCAATTGACTAAATGCTCCAATCAAAAGACACAGGGTAACAGAATGGATAAGAAAACAAGATCCATCTATATGCTGTTTACAAGAGACCTACTTTAGACCTAAAGACACCTTCAGATTGAAAGTAAGGGGATGGAGAACCATCTATCATGCTAATGGTCAACAAAAGAAAGCTGGAGTAGCCATACTTATATCAGACAATCTAGACTTTAAACACTGTAACAAGAGATGAAGAAGGGCATTATATTATAATTAAGGGGTCTATCCACCAAGAAGACCTAACAATTGTAAACATTTATGTGCCAAATGTGAAAACACCCAAATATATAAATCAATTAATCACAAACATAAAGAAACTCATTGATAGTGATACCATAATAGTAGGGGACTTCAACACCCTACTCACAGCAATGGACAGATCATCTAATCAAAAAATCAACAAGGAAACAATGGCTTTGAATGCCACACTGGACCAGATGGACTTAACAGATATATTCAGAACATTTCATCCTAAAGCAGAGGAATATACACTCTTCTCCAGTGCACATGGAACGTTCTCCAGAATAGACCATATACTGGGACACAAATCAGCCCTGAGTAAGTACAATAAGATCGAGATCATACCATTCAAATTTTCAGACCACAACGCTATGAAACTCAAAAACAACCACAAGAAAAAATTTGGAAAGGTTACGTGGAGACTGAAGAACATCCTACTAAAGAATGAATGGGCTAACCAAGAAGTTAAAGACGAAATTAAAAAGTATATGGAAGTCAATGAAAATAATAACACCACAACCCAAAACCTTGGGATGCAGCAAAGGCAATCATAAGAGGAAAGTATATAGCAACTCAGGCCTTCCTAAAAGAGAAGAAAGATCTCAGATACACAACCTAACCTTATGCCTTAAAGAGCTGGAAAAAGAACAGCAAATAAAACCCCAAACCAGCAGAAGACAGGAAATAAAAAAGATCAGAGCAGAAATTAATGCTGTCGAAACCAAAAAAAAAAAAAAAAAGAACAGATCAATGAAACCAGAAGCTGGTTCTTTGAAAGAGTTAAAAAAATTAATAAACCACTAGCTAGTTTGATTAAAAAGAAAAAGGAAAGGACCCAAATAAATAAAATCAAGAATGACAAAGGAGAAATCACAACCAACACAGCATAAATAAAAACAGTAGTAAGAGAATATTATGAGCAATTATATGCCAATAAAATGGGCAATCTGGAAGAAATGGACAAGTTCCTAGAAACATACACAGTACCAAAACTGAAACAGGAAGAAATAGAAAATTTAAACAGACTCATAATCAGTAAAGAAATCTAATTAGTAATCAAAAATATCCCAAAAAACAAGAGTCTAAGGCCAGATGGCTTTCCAGGGAAATTCTACCAAACATTTAAGGAAGAGTTAACACCTATTCTCTTGAAGCTGTTCCAAAAAATAGAAATGGAAGGAAAACTTCCGAACTCTATCTATGAAGCCAGCATTACCTTGATTCCAAAACCAGACAGAGACCCCACTAAAAAGGAGAACTATAGACCAATTTCCCTGATGAACATAGTTGCAAAAATCCTCAACAAGATATTAGCCAACCAGATCCAACAATATATTAAACAAATTATTCACCAGGACCAAGTGGGATTTATACCTGGGGTGCAGGGCTGGTTCATATCCACAAAACAATTAACATGATTCATCACATCAATAAAAGAAAGGACAAGAACCACATGATCCTCTCAAAGATGCAGAGAAAGAATTTGACAAAATACAGCATCCTTTCTTGATAAAAACCCTCAAGAAAGTAGGGATAGAAAGATCATCTCAAGATCATAAAAGCCATATATGAAAGACCCAATGCTAACATCATCCTCAATGGGGGAAAACTGAGAGCTTCCCCCTCAAGTTAGGAAAACGACAGGGATGTCCACTCACGCCACTGTTATTCAATATAATATTGGAAGTCCTAGCCTTTGCAATCAGACAACACAAAGAAATAAAAGGCATCCAAATCGGCCAGGAGGAGGTCAAACATTCACTCTATTCGGATGACACGATACTCTGTATGGAAAACCCAAAAGATTCCACCAAAAAACCACTAGAACTGATTCATGAATTCAGCAAAGTTGCAGGATATAAAATCAATGCACAGAAATAGGTTGCATTACTATACACCAACAATGAAGCAACAGAAAGACAAATCAAAGAATGAACCCATTTACAATTGCACCAAAAATCCATAAAATACCTAGGAATAAATATAACCAAAGAGGTGAAAAATCCATATACTGAAAACTATAGAAAGCTTATGAAAGAAACTGAAGAAGACACAAAAAAATGGAAAAAGATTCCATACTTCTGGATAGAAAGAACAAATATTGTTAAAATGTTGATACTACCCAAAGCAATCTACATATTAAATGCAATCCCTATCAAAATAACACCAGCATTCTTGACAGAGCTAGAACAAATAATCCTAAAATTTGTATAGAACCAGAAAAGACCCCTAATAGCCAAAACGATCTTGAAAAAGAAAACCAAAGCAGGAGGCATCACAATCCCAGACTTCAAGCTATACTACAAAGCTGTCATCATCAAGACAGTATGGTACTGGCACAAGAAGAGACACTCAGATCAATGGAACAGAATAGAGAACCCAGAAATGGACCCACAAACGTATGGCCAACTAATCTTTGACAAAGCAGGAAAGAATATCCAATGGAATAAAGACAGTCTGTTCAGCAAGTGGTGCTGGGAAAACTGGGCAGCAACATGCAGAAGAATGAACCTGGACCACTTTCTTACACCTACACAAAAAGAAACTCAAAATGTATGAAAGACCTCAATGTAAGACAGGAAGCCATCAAAATCCTCGAGGAGAAAGTGGCAAAAACCTCTTTGATCTTGGCCACAGCAACTTCTTACTCAACACGTCTCCAGAGGCAAGGGAAACAAAAGCAAAAATGAACTATTGGGACCTCATCAAAATAAAAAGCTTCTGCACAGTGAAGGAAACCATCAGCAAAACTAAAAGGCAACTGACAGAATGGGAGAAGATATTCGCAAATGACATATCAAATAAAAGGTTAGTATCCAAAATCTATGAAGAAATTATCAAACTCAACGCCCAAAAAACAAATAATCCAGTGAAGAAATGGGCAAAAGACATGAATAGATGCTTCTCCAAAGAAGATATCCAGATGGCCAACTGACACATGAAAAAATGCTCACCATCACTCATCATCAGGGAAATACAAATCAAAACCAACATGAGATACCACCTTACACCTGTCAGAATGGCTAACATTAACAACTCAGGCAACAACAGATGTTGGAGAGGATGCGGAGAAAGAGGATCTCTTTTGCATTGTTGGTGGCAATACAAGCTGGTGCAGCCACTCTGGAAAACAGTATGGAGGTTTTTCAAAAAACTAAAAATAGAACTACCCTACGACCCAGCAATTGCACTATTAGGTATTTATCCAAGGGATACGGGTGTGCTGTTTCAAAGGGACATATGCACCCCATGTTTATAGCAGCACTATCAACAATAGCCAAAGTTTGGAAAGAGCCCAAATGGCCATCAATGGATGAATGGATAAAGAAGATGTGGTATATATCTACAACGGAGTATTACTCATCAATAAAAAAGAATGAAATCTTGCCATTTGCAACTACGTGGATGGAACTGGAGGGTATTATGCTAAGCGAAATTAGAGAAAGACAAATATCATATGACTTGACTCATATGAGGACTTTAAGACACAGAACAGATGAACATAAGGGAAAGGAAGCAAAAATAATATAAAAACAGGGAGGGGGACAAAACAGAAGTGACTCATAAATATGGGGAACAAACTGAGGGTTACTGGAGGGGTTGTGGGAGGGGGGATGGGCTAAATGGGTAAGGGACACTAAGGAATCTACTCCTGAAATCATTGTTACACCATATGCTAACTAATTTGGATGTAAATTAAAAAAATAAAACTAAACAAAATCTAAAATAGAACTTCAGTATCCAGAACTGGCTAATAGTTAATACAGTATAATGGAATCATATGGAGAGTTTTCTCCCTGATGGTGAAACAGTAGCAAATATACCTTAAATCTGGTGAGCATTCAATGTAAATTAGATAATGGAATACATCTATTATAATCAGAAATAAAATAAGTCCACAAGCAAGCTGGTTACCTTTTGCACTGTTCCTACCCATTTGATGCCATCATAATTGCTTCCAGTACCCAGGATTAAAAACCTATTGCCACCATATTCAATTGCCGTTCTGCTCATACTTGGGGGAAAGGATTTTTCTGAAGGAGAATGATGAATCAGAATTAGGAAAGGCTGAGCAAAGCTTGAAGATGAATATACAGTACAGGAGTTGAGACGGGCATTCTATATGCATCAACATATCCTACACCAAGTTGGTGGAGGTAATTTAGCACCGAAGGAAGCAATATTTGATCAACAACAATTTAGGTACAGGAGGTCAGAGCATGGTAGTCAATCAGCTAGACAGGCAGTTTGGGGATCAAAAGTACACAGGTAAATAGTCCCTAGAAAAGATGCTGGGTGAGTGAAAGGCTGAGCAGGTAGTCAGGAATCTGAAAACTCAAAGGAAGCAAAGAGCAGAGCAAGGTCACAGGGTCTGCATCCAGATGGGCACAAGGAGAGAAACTTTGACAGGCAGGAAATCTCGCCCACAGTTCTTCACTGGGTCATGATCAAATACAACCAGGAGTTTTGTAGCTTTGTTGTTCCTGAATTACAGAATACCTCAGACTTTTTAATGTCTGGCTTTTAGAAATGGAAATTTCTTTTTTTTTAATTTTTTTATGTTTATTCATTTTTGAAAGATAGAGACAGAGCACAAGCAGGGGAGGGGTGGAGAGAAAGGGGGACACAGAATCTGAAGCAGGCTCCAGCCTCTGAGCTGTCAGCACCAGAGCCCGACACAGGGCTGGAACTCACGAACGGTGAGATCATGACCTGATCCAAAGTCGGACGCTCAACCGACTGAGCCACCCAGGCGCCCCAGAAATTTCCTTTTTAAAAATAGAAGCCCATAAGGCTAAAATGACAAACACAGGTAGGTTTATCATTGGTCAACATGTTCTTGTGTGGAAACTCATTTCAGGATTACAGAAGGCTCAGTGTGCTTTCCATTTGTTCTTGGATTTAAATAGGCACATCAACCATACAGTCTTCAACTGTGAGGTAGGCAGTTATTTCTGCCCCCCGACCCCACCTTAGTTTACTGTCATCTCATCTCCCACGACACAGAGATGACTGAAGCAGTACTGGTTTTTATTGATTGACTTGTCCCGTATATAATTTCAAAATAGATTTGAGATAGCTAAGAATATCCCTGTCTAAACCCATCGTCCAACATACCGCTTCAGCCTCATCACAATATGTATTATCACAGCTTTCCAGGGCTATTGCTTCAGCCCTCTCCCCAGGCTCCTTTCTGACTCCCCTGACACTCTGTCCTTCAATTATTCTCCCTTTATTTTAGATCTTTCTTTCCTCTTCCTTCTCTCTCTTTCCTGTTTGTCTGCAAGCATGCAACATTCTTCCCTAAATATTGTAACAGTATTTCCTAAGTAACATATATTTCCTAATATTATATATAATGCAATATTGAAACTTAATAGCTGATGCTCTGTTCCTAATTTCCTATTTGATGTCATTTCACGTCCTATGTTTTTAAACAGTGATTTACTCCAGCTTATAATTCCCCTCCTCTCCATTCTAAACTCATCAACATCTTTCTTCTATTTCTATCAGTTTGATGAAACATTTTCCAATACGGCATTGACCTATTCTTAATTACTTAACTCCATGATATTTTCCCCATCCCTCTTGACCTAATTTTAGAGTTTTACAGGAGGAAATTTCTCATTTTTTGTCTCTGATAAATTGATTTCTCCTCTCTTATGCCCATCTCAGATGATAATGTTGAATTTTCAATGGTGACTATTATTTCTTTAATTAAATGTGGATTAACACAATTTTAGCCTTTCATCCCCTATTTCTTCTTTTCCCTTTCCTCAGAAATGTATCTCTTCCTTCTGGTTAAGTTAGCATTTCTAAATATAACTATTACATCTATACTCATAATCTAACTCATTCTCCAGCTCTGTCTTGCATCTCTGAGGAGAATCATTATATTTAATCAATGAAAGACATTTTAACATATCTAAAACTGAACAGATTTTTCTCTTTTCTCTTTGGTAAAAATCTACTTCCTCTTCCTTTTGTTTCATGTCCTCTGGGCTTAAATTCTCATGACTGCTTCTCATCTCTGCCTTCTGAGACCTCCACATTTAATCAACCAAAATCCATACTGTTTCCTGTTTCTGAATGACTTCTATTTTAGCCCTTTCTTTTTTTCTATGGCCGTCACCACTGTCCTAATTAAGGCTCATACCATCTCAAGTTTGTTCTATGAAACAGATTCTTCAAAGGTCTTCTATCACTAAGGTTTCTCTTCATACGAATCTATCTTGCAAACAGATGGGTCTTTCTAAATGCTGTTTGATCATGCTACACATCTGATTTAAATACTTTGGATCAAATCAAAGCATCTAAGCCTAGAATTCAAAATTACACGCAATATATCCCAATCTTTCTAGAGCCCTCCAATTACTTCTTCCTACTCCAATTCACCAAAATGAACAGATCTTTATATTCACTGACATCTGTATATGTCTGGACCACTGAGATCTCTGAGTCTTTTCCCATGTTGTAACATCCTCACCACCTATGTGAATTTTTCTCAAATTTCAAGACCAAGTTCACATTTCTGTCCTCTCCATAGAGTATTTATTGTCCTGCAACACACAATGATCTTCTAAAATCTGTATATACAATACTTTGCATATTTTTTGTATAAACCATGCAATGCATGCTATTTTGACATATAATATCTCTTCAACTTTTTCATTTCTTCTACTTCAGAAAATGTGTCTTATATATCTATATTAGCCATTTGTTTTTTAATTCATAGTAAGCTTAGTATTTTTATTGATTTTATTGAAGACCATAATACTTACTTGTAATAAGACATGTAATAATGAACTTTCATTTTTCTCTCTAAAATTTTGTGAGTTATATATGTGTATAGAATCCATTATTTAATTTTTCGTATTTTTCTTTCAATTTTATAAAAATAATATTTTTATCTCCATTTTTACACTTGTGTGTGATACATACATGCATATTCCCTCCTCAACTCCTCTGTGACTTAGACAAGCAATGACATTCTGTATTTTAATGTCTTTCCTTTTATTTATTAATTTTTTTGAGAGAGAGAGAGAGAGAACAAGCAGGGGAGAGGGGCAAAGAGAGAAAGAGAAAGAATCTCAAGCAGGCTCCACACTCAGCACAGAGTCCCATGCAGGTCTCAGTCCCACAACCCTAGGATCATGACATGAACCAAAATCAAGAGTCAGATGCTCAACCAAATGAGCCACCCAGGCACGCCAAAGTCTTTCCTTTTGAATTAGGAATTAGACTACCGGTCTTTACCTTCTCACTTTGGGATGTAAACATAAATATCTACTATGTAATGAAGATATATTGTGTATCTATAAATACAGCATAGCACTTCAGAGGAAAACCAGTCTTTGCAGGTAAGTTATTATTGCCATTATCTTACATTATGAGGAGTAGAAATCTTTACGATGGAATATATAACAGGATTTATCTAAGCAAAGCTACTATGGAGTGCCATTAATATCTTTTTCTTTACATGTATTTTTTTTTCCTAAATGTACATCTCAAAGACTAGTAAAATTAGTTTGATGGAAGTGCCAATTTAAGTGCTCATAGTTTTTAAATTGTCTGATAAATAATATTAACTGTAGCAAATTTATTATTCTTCTTTTAGAGCATTTCATATCACAATCCAAATTTGCTACATTGAATTCCTAGGTTTTAAATCTTCAGTATTTATTATGGCTACAAGTTGGTTTGAAATAGAGCAGCAGCACCCTCTAGTGGTGACTGTCTTTTCAGAAGCTGCATATATTTTTATTTCCTGAAGTAATTTCAATTGCTTTTTCAATTCTATTTTTTTTCCATAAATGTTTGCTAGTGAAGTTTGTCATACATCATAATTACATATAATTTTTTCAAGTTGTCTATCTTTCATAAAATATATCAAAACATATACAGTCATTAATTTAATTATTTTCAAGGATGTCATTGTTTGTTTTTAATGTAGAAATCAAATGTCTAGAACATTTCTCACAACTTTCCACCCAAAGTAGTTGTGTTTTCTTGTCAAATATAACCAAAAATTCAACATACATATGAAGCTGAGGCAGTTTGTAAAAAAATTTTTTTCATTGATTTTGTCTGTGAATAATTTTAATATAAAATGACTAAAGGATGGGGCGCCTGGGTGGTGCAGTCGGTTAAGCGTCCGACTTCAGCCATGTCACGATCTCGCGGTCCTGTGAGTTCGAGCCCCGCGTCAGGCTCTGGGCTGATGGCTCGGAGCCTGGAGCCTCTGGGCTGATGGCTCGGAGCCTGGAGCCTGTTTCCGATTCTGTGTCTCCCTCTCTCTCTGCCCCTACCCCGTTCATGCTCTGTCTCTCTGTCCCAAAAATAAATAAACGTTGAAAAAAAAAAAAATTTTAAATGACTAAAGGGGCCCATGAGGGAAAAGACCAGGTTAACAAAAAGTCCAAATATTTACCCCCCAATACTAAGTTTCCCAGAATACATAACAGTGGCTTATTTATATACATAGGAAAATGAGAAGATGTTTATTTGTGGGTTAATTCAGTTAAGTAAATATTGATCAAATATCAGTTACTGCTGGGTGGTGAAGATATACTAATAAATATGCTACAATCACAAAAAGCATTTCTCCAGCCCTAGTTTATTAAAACAATATCCCATAATAGTTTTATTAGGTTCTTGCATATCAATAATCTTTCCACTTCACAAATAAGACAACTAGAGTATAGAAACTTTAAAATGTATTCAAATGCATTTTGGTTTTTTTTTTTTTTGGTTTTTTTAAAAAAATATTTTAGAGAGAGACAGAGAACATGAGCAGGGGAGAACGGCAGAGAGAGAGAGAGAATCTTAAGCAGGCTCCACACTCAGCATCGAGCTCCATACCACGACCCTGGGATCATGACCTGAGCCAAAATCAAGGGTGGGACCCTCAACCAACGGAACCATCCAGGTGCCCCAAATGCATTTTGAATACCAGAAGTAGAACCCTGCTAACTAGTCTGCATTTAAATTTTACAATATCTGACAACTTGCATGATGTTTTAAAATACATAGCACTTATAAACACATGTACATGTATATTTCAATCAAAACTGTGAAAAATAATTCCATAAGAAGTGAGATTTTTTTGTTTTTTTTCTAATGTTTATTTATTTTAGAGAGTGGGGGGAGACAGAATGCAAGCAGGGGAGAGGCAGAGAGGGAAACACAGAATCCAAAGCATGCTCCAGGTTCCAGCTGTCAGTGTAGAGCCCGATGCCAGGCTCAAATTCATAACCCCTGAGACCATGACCTGAGCCAAAGTCAAAAGCTTAACTGATTGAGCCACCCAGGTGCCCCCCAAACCACCCAATTTGTAGTATTTTGTTATGGTAGCCCCAGCAAACTAATACAGGTACCCTCATCAAGCTAGCACCTTGTGGCTTCCTTACACCCCGATCACAACTTTGTAAATAGTCACTTCTCATATTGTCTTGGATACCCAGTTAGAGGGTGCCATACAGTTCTGATTCATCCCTCTATGTATTAGTCCTAGGGTTTTTGTTTTGTTTTGTTTTGTTTTTTGTTTTTGTTTTTTTTGTCTTTAAGGCAATGATAATGATATGTATCAGTTTCCCAGGACAGATCTGGGAACCAGAAATCTGAAATCAAGATCTCAGCAGAGCTCTACTCATTCTGGGGACTCTAAAAGAGAATCCTGCCTTGCCTGTTCCAGCTTCGGTTAACTCCAGAGTTCCTTGGGGTGCATCACCCTAATCTCTGACTCCATTTTCACATGACCTTCTCCTCTGTGTCTTCTCTATCCTTTCTTCTAAGCATGCCTGTTGGATTGAGAGCCTGGCCTAATTAATCCAGCATATTCCCATCTCAAAATCTTCACCTAAATTCTATCTGCAAAGATCTTTTTTCTAAAGGAGATCACATTTATAGGCTCCGCTTTTGAAGGAGCACCACTCAACCTACTACAGACAGAAGAACAAGTCTCAAAAGGAATTTACTATCTTCTTGCCTGATGCCATCTGTTCAGTGTAACATCTTTTGTGAAAAATAATAAAGGAAAACTATCATTATCAGAAAGCATAGGATCCCATATAATTAATATACAAGTAACAATAAATATGATGTGCATACAACTTGCCTTTCTTACGTCAAAATAAGGCACTTGGAGCACATAAAAATGTTAAATAAAGAATTTTAATAAATAGAATATGTAGTTAGTGCATTTTAACAAGTGTATATAAGAAACCATAGTGGGGAGCAATCGGAAGATGGTGGGTAGGAGGACGCTGGGCTCACCTCCTCCTGCTGATCGCTTAGATTCCACCCACATCTGCCTACGTAACCCAGAAAACCACCAGACAGCTAGCAGAACAGACTCTCTGGATCCAAGCTAGACACAAGGCCCACGGAAGAGGGTAGGAAGGGAGGAGAGGCGGTGTGCACTACACGGACTGGCAGGAGGGAGCCAAGGTTGTGGAGGGGCAGCCCGCCTGGCAAGGCAAAGCCGCCGAAGTCTGGCTTGCAAAAGCAGAGGGGCCGGACTCCATGAGTTCTGACAGCCAGCCGGATTTAACATCAGGAATGTTAAAAGTCAAAAGCTCTGCTCTCAGAGAGCAGAGAGGGCAAGAGACCACTGGGAGGGAGAGTTGTTGAGCCCTATAAGACAGAGCTGAGCTTGGCAGGGGAACAAAGGCGCTGGCAAGCACCATCTCCCTCTCCCATCCCCCAGCCGAAATTCCAAAGGGAGCCATTTCCCATCACCGAACATGCTTACACCTTGCAAATGCCAAACGCTGTACTTCTGTGGATCCATCCCTCCAACGGGCCTACCACCCTCCTGGTGCTGCAGGGCCCCTCCCACAGGGGACCACAGACAGCAAAGCGAGCTAAGCCTACCCCTCCTGCCCCGTGCACCTTGCAGATCCATCCCGACTAATATGCCAGATCCCATCGAAGCAGCACCACAAGCTTGGCAGTGTGAAAATAGCCTAGACAGGGGCCAGAACACTCCACAGAGTCCTGCCCCTGGGAGAGGGGAAGATAAAGTACACACCAGTCTGACTGTGGCCCCAGCAGTGGGCTGGGGGCAGACATCGGGTCTGACTGCAGCCCCGCCCACCAACACAAGTTACTCTAGACAGCACAGGGGAAGTGCCCTTCAGTTTGGAACCACCACAGGGACTACCCAAAATGATGAAATGGAAGAATTATCCTCAAAAGAAACTCCAGAAAGTAGCAACAGCTAATGAATTGATCAAAAACAATTTAAGCAATATAAAAGAACAAGAATTTAGAATAATAGTCATGAAATTAATCACTGGGCTGAAAAAAGCATAGAGGACAGCAGAGAATCAATTGCTACAGAGATCAAGGGACTAAGAAATAGTCATGAGGAGCTAAAAAATGCTATAAATGAGGTTCAAAATGAAATGGAAGTGGCCATAGCATGGATTGAAGAGGCAGAGGAGAGAATAAGTGAATTAGAAGATAAAATTATGGAAAAAGAGGAAGCTGAGAAAAAGAGAGATAAAAAATCCAGGAGTAGGAGGTGAGAATTAGAGAACTATGTGATGCAATCAAACAGAACAATATCCGTATCATAGGAATTCCAGAAGAAGAAGAGAGAGAGAAAGGGGCTGAAGGTGTACTTCAACAAATCATAGCTGAGAACTTCCCTGATCTGGGGAAGGAAAAAGGCATTGAAATCCAAGAGGAGCAGAGAACTCCCTTCAGACATAACTTGAATTGATCTTCTGCATGACACATCATAGTGAAACTGGCAAAATACAAGGATAAAGAGAAAATTCTGAAAGCCGTGAGGGATAAACAGGCTCTAACTTACAGAGGGAGACCCATAAGAGTAGTGGCATACCTATCTACTGAAAATTGGCAGGCCAGAAAGGAATGGCAGGAAATCTTCAATGTGATGAACAGAAAAAATATGCAGCCAAGAATGCTTTATCCAGCAAGTCTGTCATTCAGAATAGAAGGAGAGATAAAGGCCTTCCCAAACAAACAAAAACTGAAGGAATTTGTCACCACTAAACAAGCCCTACAAGAGATCCTAAGAGGGACTCTGAGAGTGAAATGTTTCAAGGAGCACAAAGTACCAGAGACATCACTACAAGCATGAAACCTACATACATCACAATGACTCTAAACCCGTATCTTTCAATGATAACACTAAATGTAAATAGACTAAATGTTCCAATCAAAAGACATAGGGTATCAGAATGGATAAAAAAACAAGACCCATCTATTTGCTGTCTACAATAGACTCATTTTAGACCTCAGGACACATTCAGATTGAAAGTGAGGTGATGGAGAACTATCTATCATGCTACTGGAAGCCAAAAGAAAGCTGGAGTAGCCATACTTATATCAGACAAACGAGACTTTAAATTAAAGGTTGTAACAAGAGATGAAGAAGTGCAATGTATAATAATTACATGTTCTATCCATCAAGAAGAGCTAACAATTATAAATGTCTATGCACCAAATACGGAAGCCCCCAAATATATAAAACAATTAATCACAAACATAAGCAACCTTATTGATAAGAATGTGGTAATTGCAGGGGACTTTAATACTCCACTTACACCAATGGATAGATCATCTAGACACAGGATCAATAAAGAAACAAAGGCCCTGAATGATATATTGGATCAGATGGACTTGACAGATATATTTAGAACTCTGCATCCCAAAGCAACAGAATATACTTTCTTCTCGAGTGCACATGGAACATTCTCCAAGATAGATCACATACTGGGTCACAAAACAGCCCTTCATAAGTATACAAGAATTGAGATCATACCATGCACACTTTCAGACCACAATGCTATGAAGCTTGAAATCAACCATAGGAAAAGTGGAAAACTTCCAAAAGAATGGAGGTTAAAGGACACCCTATTAAAGAATGAATGGGTCAACCAGGCAATTAGAGAAGAAATTAAAAAATATATGGAAACAAATGAAAATGAAAATACAACAATCCAAATGCTTTGGGATACAGCGAAGGCAGTCCTGAGAGGAAAATACATTGCAACTCAGGCCAATCTCAAGAAACAAGAAAAATCCCAAATACAAAATCTAACAGCACACCTAAAGGAAATAGAAGCTGAACAGCAAAGACACCCCAAACCCAGCAGAAGAAAAGAAATAATAAAGATCAGAGCAGAAATAAATAATATAGAATCTAAAAAAACAGTAGAGCAGATCAATGAAACCAAAAGTTGGTTTTTTTGAAAGAATAAACAAAATTGATAAAACTCTAGCCAGGCTTCCCAAAAAGAAAAGAGAGATGACCCAAATAGATAATATCATGAAGGAAAATGGAATTATTACAACCAATCCCTCAGAAACACAAGCAATTATCAGGGAATACTATGAAAAATTATATGCCAACAAACTGGACAACCTGGAAAAAATGGACAAATTCCTAAGCACCCACACACTTCCAAAACTCAAACAGGAAGAAATAGAAAACATGAATACACCCATAACCAGCGAAGAAATTGAATCAGTTATCAAAAATCTCCCAACAAATGAGTCCCGGACCAGAGAGCTTCCCTGGGGAATTCTACCAGACATTTAAAGCAGAGATAATACCTATCCTTCTCAAGCTGTTCCAAAAAATAGAAAGGGAAGGAAAACTTCCAGACTCATTCTATGAAGCCAGTATTACTTTGATTCCTAAACCAGACAGAGACCCAGTAAAAAAAGAGATCTACAGGCCAATATCCCTGATGAATATGGATGCAAAAATTCTCAATAAGATACTAGCAAATCGAATTCAACAGCACAGAAAAAGAATTATTCACCATGATCAAGTGGGATGCATTCCTGGGCTGCAGGGCTGGTTCAACATTCACAAATCAATCAATGTGATACATCACATTAATAAAAGAAAAGATAAGAACCATATGATCCTGTCAATCGATGCAGAAAAGCATTTGACAAAATTCAGCATTCTTTTTTTTTCAGCATTCTTTCTTAATAAAAACCCTCGAGAAAGTCGGGATAGAAGGAACATACTTAAACATCATAAAAGCCATTTATGAAAAGCCCACAGCTACTATCATCCTCAATGGGGAAAAACTGAGAGCTTTCCCCCTGGGATCAGGAACACGAAGGGATGTCCACTCTCACCACTGTTGTTTAACATAGTGTTGGAAGTTCTAGCATCAGCAACAACAGCATCCAGACAACAAAAGGAAATCAAAGGCATCAAAATTGGCAAAGATGAAGTCAAGCTTTCACTTTTTGCAGATGACATGATATAATACATGGAAAACTCAATAAACTCCACCAAAAATCTGCTAGAACTGATACATGAATTCAGCAAAGTCGCAGGATACAAAATCAATGTACGGAAATCAGTTGCATTCTTATACACTAATAACAAAGCAACAGAAAGACAAATAAAGAAACTGATCCCATTCCCAATTGCACAAAGAAGCATAAAATACCTAGGAATAAACCTACCCAAAGATGTAAAAGATCCATATGCTGAAAACTATAGAAAGCTTATGAAGGAAATTGGAGATACAAAGAAATGGAAAAACATTCTGTGCTCATGGATTGGAAGAATAAATATTGTTAAAATGTCAATACTACCCAAAGCAATCTACACATTCAGTGCAATCACAATCAAAATTGCACCAGCATTCTTCTCAAAGCTAGAATAATCAATCCTAAAATTTGTATGGAACCACAAAAGACCCCAAAGAGCCAAAATAATATTGAAGAAGACCAAAGTGGGAAGTATCACAATCCCAGACTTCAGCCTCTACTACCAAGCTGTAATCATCAAGACATCATGGTGTTGGCAAAAAAAAACAAAAACAAAAACACGAGACACATAGACCAATAGAATAGAATAGAAACCCCAGAACTAGACCCACAAAAGTATAGCCAACTCATCTTTGACAAAGCAGGAAAGAATATCCAATGGAAAAAAGACAGTCTCTTTAACAAATGGTGCTGGGAGAACTGGACAGCAACATGCAGAAGAATGAAACTAGACTACTTTCTTACACCATTCACAAAAATTAACTCAAAATGGATAAAGGACCTGAATGTGAGACAGGAAACCATCAAAACCCTAGAGGAGAAAGCAGGAAAAAAATCTCTCTGACCTCAGCTGCAGCAATTTCTTACTTGACACACCCCCAAAAGGCAAGGGAATTAAAAGCAAAAATGAACTATTGGGACCTCATCAAGATAAAAATCTCCTGCACTGCAAAGGAAACAATCAACAAAACTAAAAGGCAACCGACGAAATGGGAAAAGATATTTGCAAATGACATATTGGACAAAGGGCTAGTATCCAAAATCTATAAAGAGCTCACCAAACTCCACACCCGAAAAACAAATAACCCAGTGAAGAAATGGGCAGAAAACATGAATAGACACTTCTCTAAAGAAGACATCCGGATGGCCAACAGGCACATGAAAAGATGCTCAACGTCGCTCCTCATCAGGGAAATACAAATCAAAACCACACTGAGACATCACCTCACACCAGTCAGAGTGGCTAAAATGAACAAATCAGGAGACTATAGATTTAGATTCTGGCGAGGATGTGGAGAAACAGAAACCCTCTTGTACTTTTGGTGGGAATGCAAACTGGTGCAGCCACTCTGGAAAACAGTGTGGAGGTTCCTCAAAAAATTAAAAATAGATCTACCCTAAGACCCAGCAATAACACTGCTAGGAATTTACCCAAGGGATACAGGAGTGCTGATGCATAGGGGCACTTGTACCCCAATGTTTATTGAAGCACTTTCAACAATAGCCAAATTATGGAAAGAGCTGATGAATGGATAAACAAATTGTGGTTTATATACACAATGGAATACTACTTGGCAATGAGAAAGAATGAAATATGGCCTTTTGTAGCAACGTGGATGGAACTGGAGAGTCTTATGCTAAGTGAAGTAAGTTTTACAGAGAAAGACAGATACCATATGTTTTCACCCTTTTGTGGATCCTGAGAAATTTAACAGAAGACCATGCGGGAGGGCAAGGAAAAAAAAGTTAGAGAGGGAGGGAGCCAAACCATAAGAGACTCTTAAAAACTGAGAATAAACTGAGGGTTGATGGGGAGTGGGAGGGAGAGGAGGGTGGGTGATGGGCATTGAGGAGGGCACCTTTTTGGATGAGCACTGGGTGTTGTATGGAAACCAATTTGACAATGAATTTCATATTACAAATTTTTAAAAAAGAAACCATAGTTACTTAAAAAGAGCATCCTGTTGACTCATTCACAGAATGTATTTTATATCTACTATATTCAAGACATTGTTTTATGAAAAAAATGTAAAACAGTTATGGTTTATAAGAATCAATGCCATGTAACATAAAATAACAAGTTCATTTGATGTAATCATTCATTTTTCACATGAGAAATTCAAATCTCTATTCATAAATCTTCCTCTAGTCCTGGGTTTTCCTACTCAGGTTCTATACCACATGTTAACTCTTCCCACATTAAGTGTGTTATTTTATTTATTTATTTATTTATTTATTTATTTATTTACTTACTTACTTACTTATTTATTTATTTTTGGCCAATCGGGAAAAAATTGAGCACTTGTACTTATTCTCTTTCTGTAAAGATTGGCATTGTTTAAAGAAAAAAAAATACAAGCCAGGACTTCATCTCTTAAAACTGTAGTTGGTCAATTATGACCAGAGAACTGTATCCCTAGGTATTTTTCATGGAATCGTTCATTTGAAAGAAATCATTTTTCCCTAAGGACTTATGGTCTAAAGGCACCCTATCAGGTTTTTAAATATCATGTTGTAAAGAGAGATTCTTTTAAAATTTGATCATAGCACTTAATGAACCCATTGTGCACAAATTAGCAGTTCATAAAAATTCTGGTCCTACAAGGTCCATGAAAGGAAACTAACAACTGTATAACCTTCGTGTTTTCTTTTTATTTCCTCTTTCTCTATGTTAATATGCCCAGCTTATTTTCTTTTTTCCCCCCAAAGAAGGACTAAAAAATGGTATTCCATAACCTCTGAGACGTTTACATGAGATACGATGATTCTTTAACATTTCAATCAGGCATAATCTTTAGCATTACAATTATCTTGAGAAGAATACACTTGATATGTGAAGAATGTTTAGTATTGTTTCATGACTGCCTCACTCTGCATATAATTATAACATACCTCCTGCAAATAAAACCTTCTTTTATCAGTTCTTTTGAAGATAGTAAACTTTATAGTGGGCTTTTCAATAAGTAACGCCTTTAAGATATTTTCATTTTTATTTTATTTGTATGTGTTCCTTGAACTTTTCTTTCCTCCCCAGGAGAATGAGATGCCAGCACTAAGCCAGTTTGATATCTGATGCCTCAAGAAATGACCAGGCAGAAATAAAAAAGTAAAAAGAAATCAAAGTGTTTCCTCTTGGGAAGCAGTTAATATTTGGTTTATATTTGATTCATACACAGATTCAGATATTTCTATTGCATTCATATTCATCAAAATGCCTGCTGAAAATCGACACAAAAATTGAATACTCCTTGAGTATTTCCACAGGAGGCTGCAATCCACATCAGACACTGTGGTGCAGTGATTTTTTTTATGCTCAGTGTGACTGCTGACTCTCTAGGAAGATGCCATATGGTGATGGAGTCATTAAATTTTTTCTAGCTGGACATGTGAGCTAACTTCATGCCTTCTTTATTTACAAAGAAATAGATCTTTTAAGAAATCATTGCTAAATATTTGAAATTACAAGGGCATTTCTATTCAATCATCCATGTAAGACCACTGATAGATGCCATCTTCAGTATCAAAACCAAGACTATATGGACAGCCATAAAAGTCATCAATTCATTGAAAAGTCAAGGGTAGGAAAGCCATGAATAAAACAGGATGCCTTTCTTTTTTTATTATTTAGTAAAGTGGCCTTTACAATGATAAAAGCATAGAATATACTTATTTCTGGAGGTATGAAAATAAGATGGATTTAATATCTAAAGATTTCATATAAAAGCTAAGTAAATCTTCCTTCTCTTCACTATACTATGGGACCAATGCAAATTGCAGGTAGGAAAATTGCAGCTTTAAATACTTGTGAAACTCATAGTATGAGCACATTGCACAATGGTTATCACTATAGGCATATCTGGGTCAGTGACTTCTACACTGTTCCACCATGCCCTGCAAAGATGCTGTAGCTTCTGCTGTAGCAGGTGTCCTGCTTTTCCTCTCAGGAATGCCTGATACTGCCTGTAGATACTTCCTCTGTTTTCCACCACTAATCACAAGTAACAATCCCCCCCTTTTTGCTCCCACTTTCTTTACGTCACTAGAAAATAATACACACACACCTTGAAATAATTTGTGTGTATATTCCTGAGTGTTAATCAAATGTGTCTTCATATCACTACCCTTGAGCATGATGCCTAACACACCATAAGCACTCAGTATATTTTACTGAATTGCTGGTAGGTCCAACCATGCTGAACCTTATAATTTGCTTTTATCCGAATGCTGCCAGTAAGCAGATTTGGACCTTGGGCAAGTCATTCATTCATTCTCTCTAGAGTAGCTTCTAATCAGCAAAATTAAATATTTTAATCAGAACTAAAATTATGTGAGTCCAAGTTTAGAGTTCCTAATTAAGAAACAGAGAGGGTTAGTCTTACACTTTCAAACTAAATGGAATCTTGGTCTTTGGAAAAAGTATTCAAGAAAAAAAAATTCTTTTGTCTTCAAAACCCCAGAGAAAATCTGTATCCATAACATGGGTGCTTAAAATCAAAGGTGAAGTGATCATTACAGCTAGCAGCTACATGTGCACTACTTAGCACCACACAGAACGCTAATTGGTTTGGGAAAGCAACATTTGATCATAACTGCCAAGTGCACATTATATATAATGATTAGGGAAACAAACCTAGTGCATGCTCTCTTCCCACTGTTCAGTTGTAGTTATTAGTGGCTGCCTACCTCCCCGCCTCCAGCAACATCGATGTCTCTAGAGCTCCCGAACCCATTTACTTTCCATTCACTGCTTGCCTCACTGCCTGCAGCTGTATTAATACATCCCAGAAGAATTTGTTCCCATCAATTATGGTAGAAGTTGTAGTCACAGTTCTGTGGCACATCAGCACTACTGCAAGCAGGCAAAAATAATACATAAAATAAATAAAATAAAAACGGACTCAGCTCATGACTCACTGCAATTAAGTTGCTGAGATATGGGAAGGGGGGGGGGGAATTAAAAGGTGCTTCTACTTTACAAGACGAATTATTTGTTACCTAACATTTGTTATATAGACAGTATAATAATGACTTCTGGAATAACCAATACTTTTAGGGTTAAACTTTAGAGTGAGACTAAAGAGTAAGAATGACAGGTGGACAGCACTGGAGAAATAGACTAATTATTCCAAGTCCTTAATTGTGACTCCCCTGAGTTTTAGTCTTAGAATGTTAGTTTTCCTCTTAGGAATCTCTTGTTAAATGTTTATTCCTGATACTAGAAATTATTCCTGAAATAAGAAATGCCATGAGTGAAAAACATCATGGTGTTGCTAAGACTTGAATAATTATCCTAGAAATAAAAATAATTTTTCTATATTTTTATTATGATAATCACTTATGACTTATATAGACTTATACTTTATATGACTTACATAGACTTATATAGAATTTTAAAGGCAGAAGAAAGCCTGGATATCACACAACTATATCATTTCATTAATGAAGAAACTGAAATACCTTACTTAGGTACTAAGGGGAAATTAGAGCTGACCATAATACTCTATTTAATGTTTTAACCAGCTTATCTTCTCTAAGTACCCCTGATTTCCATTACATTGATCTATTCTTTCTTTCTTTTTCTTTCTAGCTTCTAATATTTTATTACCTCTAATTATTTATTGGTTTTGTTTCCTCCTTCCCATTATAATGTATCCACCTAGAGAGCACATTCCTTTGTCTATTTTGTTCTTGAATGTATCCAAAACATCTAGTGTAGTGTTAATACACAGTAAGGTTTGAATTCATATATGCTGAATAAATAATAAAGGCATAGATAATTGGTGCAAAAAGTCTGCTAAGGAAGTAGGGAGAGGAAACAGGAGAAAATACTCTCAAGTACATAAGTGGAAAGACAATTTTACTGATAACAATGGGAAAATTAATAGAGGAGTAATTTTGGCTATACATGGGGGTCTTCATATTTTAATATAATAAGCTGACAGGGTTTTGCAACCTAATATTATTTTATTCCAAGTGAAGTCATTGGGCCAGAATATCAGCTAAAACTGAGAGTTAAGACATCATGGAATATAACCCTCAAAGAAACTGAAGAATTAAAATTGCCAATGGGAAAAGAGAAAAGGAAATTCTCCAGGTAGCAATCTCTTTAAGAAACACTGAGAAGACTGAAGATGAATGTAGTTGGCACCAATTCAGAGTGTTCTTCAATATTTTCCTGTGTGAAACCAACCATTCAGTTATAATTGTACAAAAGGAAGATAATCTGTAGCAACAAAAACTCAGTGCTCAAAAATTGAGATATGTAACTATCCATGAATCATGGAAGAAGGACCTCAGAAGACATGTAGATGTTCAACTTCTGTTGTTGTTTTTTCTTTTTGTGAGGATAAGAGTAATAATTTGCAAGCTCTTTACATACCGAAGCAAAAACTGGAGGTGCATCCATTGGGCAATCCTTATTCTTTAATATTTGTTTCAGGGTGCCTGCCTCGATCAGTCAGTAGAGCATGTGAGTCTTAACCTCAGGGTAGTAAGTTCAAGCCTCTTGTTGGGCATAGAGCTTGCTTTACCAACAAATAAACAAACAAACAAACATGTAAAATTTGTTTAGATTTGCTTTATGGCTAAGGATAGCATCAATTTGGGTAAATGCCCCACATGCATTTGAAAATAATGTGTATTCTGCAATTTTTGAGTAGATATGTACCAATTAGGTCAGTTTGACTAATGTTTAATTCTTTGATATCTATTTACTTTCTGTCTAGTTGTTCTGGTGTTGAGAAAGATGAGTAAACATCTCCAAATATGATACTGGGGTGGGTTTTTTTTACTACTTTTTAAAAAGTTTTTTAAATGTTGATTTATTTTTGAGAGAGAGAGAGAGGGAGCACAAGTGGGGAAGGGGCAGAGAGAGAGGGAGACAAAGAATCTGAAACAGGTTCCAAGTTCTGAGATGTCAGCACAGAGCTCCATGCAGGGCTCAAACCCACAAACTGTGAGACCATGACCTGAGCCAAAGTGGAACACGTAAGGGGCTGAGCCACCCAGGCACCCTTTATTACTTCTTTCTGATCTCTCAATTCTTGCTTCATATATTTTGAAGCTATGCTATGAGGTGCTACTGAAATAAGTTTCTAGGCCCAAGATGAAGTTACTTCTGCCCAGGGTGCCAAGCCAGCAAAATAAAATTTATATAACCTTAGTGTTCCTATAAATGCTCCACTTGACCAAAAATTCAGGATATCAGTCAGTCAGTCCCCAAACACCAAGGCAACTCTAGGCTCCATACTTATTTCCTTATACCGTCTCACCCCAAAAAAGGTAGATTATGTGGCCCAGCAAATCAGTTATTTTTTATTGTCTCTTCCATGTTCTTTATTCTTTATTCTATAAAAGTGTCCTGCCTTCTGCCCCATTTTGCAGTGCTCTGGATAAAGACTGTCCACTTAAAGTGTTCAATAAAGTCTGTTTGCATCATCTAAATTGTCTTCTTTAGTCATTTTTTAGCAATTTATACAAAATACTGTGGAATGGGCGCCTGGGTGGCTCAGTCGGTTAAGCGTCCGACTTCAGCTCAGGTCACGATCTCACGGTCCGTGAGTGTGAGTTCGAGCCCCGCGTCGGGCTCTGGGCTGATGGCCCAGAGCCTGGAGCCTGCTTCCGATTCTGTGTCTCCCTCTCTCTCTGCTCCTCCCCCGTTCATACTCTGTCTCTGTCTCAAAAATAAATAAACGTTAAAAAACAAAACAAAACAAAACAAAAAAACCAAAAAAACAAAATACTGTGGACTTGTCCTTTTTATCCTGCCTCTTTACTTTGATTAATACCTCGTTATCTCTGTCAATACTTCACCTTGTCATCATTTTTTTTCACTGAGATATAACTGACATATAATCTCATATTAGCTCCAGGTATACAACATAATGATTCAATACGTACATACTGCAAAATGGTCACCACAATAAGTCTAGTTAACATCCATCACCACACATAGTTACAACTTTTCTTTTCTTCTTGTGATGAGAACTTTTAAGATCTACTCAACTTCTTCATTTGACAGATAAAGAGGCAGTGTTTATAAAAATGTGTTCTTTTATTAACTACCCATGTAACTTTGGACAAGTTGCTTGTCCTCTTTAAACTTTGATTCCATGATTTTTAAAATATTGGTAATACCTCAGAGAATTGCTGTACAGATAAAGTAAGATAACCCATTTTGGTGCTTTTCCCGGAGTAAAATAAGACCTCATTATGTTGCCCTCATTATGCCCTCATTACATGCCCTCATTATGTTACAGGGCAACATTTAATATTATTAGTACTAGTAGTTTAAAAACTGTGATCCAACCCTAGAATCAGATGGCTTCCCTGAGACTTCTTTAAAATATGTAAACAGAAAGCAATACAAATGTACAAACTCCAACTAGTTTTGAAAGAACTTCCAGAGTTCTGAAAAGTTACAAGACTAGAGTGATTGTGAAATCAATATCTGAAAAAGATGTGACAGGAAAGGAAAATAACAGATTTATCTCATAAACATTAAGCCTAAACAAAATATTATCAAATATAGCAAAACAGTATACACAAAAAATGATGATAAATTATGAGAAAGTATAGTATGTTCCAGGAATGACAAGCTAAGTTAATATTCATAAAGCAATATTATTTACCATGTTAATAGAATAACATGTATATTTTAAGAGGAGCTGAACATCATTTAACAAAATTTTATACCAATTCATGATTAAAAACAAATAAATTACTTAGCAAAGTAAGAATAGTACAAAATTTCTTTAACTTGATAAATGATACTACAAAACACCTATAGGTAATTAACATCATATTTGATGTCAAATATTAAGAGCTTTTCATGCTGACATTATGAAAAAAATAATACCCTCTATAATCCTTTCTATTCTATATTGTACTGAAGGTCCTAGTCAGTATAAGGAAGAAAGGAAAAATACATAGGATTGAAATATGTAACCCCTAATAAAAATCTTTTATTTATGAGCAAAATGACAACCTGATTCTAAAATTTACAAATTAATGCAAAGGAATGAAAATCAGTAAAATATTGAAGAATTTTTAAAAATAGAAACATACACTTGCAAATACTTCATAAACCCATGGTCAGTAAGAATGCATGGTGATGGTGCTAAGTAATTACAGTACAAAATAAATAATGAACACAGAATATAGAATATAGAAACAAACCAACACATATATGATCACCTTATTTAAGTCAAGAGTTCTGTTTCAATAAATGGTGCTGGATCAATTGAAAATCTAAACGTAAAACATTATGTCTTGATCCATACAACATATTACTTCTAAAAACATACCAGACAATTTGTATGTCTAAATATATAAAACATACGAATGAAAGAATGCATGAATAAATAACATCTTTCTGAGTGACAAGGAGACAGTTAGGGTTAAATGCAGGTTTGTAACCTATTGTGTCCCTTTAGTGGAGACATTTAAGAAGGAAAGAAATAGTCTGATCAAACTCCCTTGCAATTATAACGCAAAACAGATCTATTATAAAGGCATTCTTTAAACTATTAATGTGAAATCCAAACTAGAACATGTTTGAATGCAAGGGATGAAGAGCATTTGGGAGGTAGATCTGACAATCTTGAGCCTCCTCAAAGACTTGTCATGTCTTTTGATATTCTCTGTATACTCTGAATTAGTGGTAATTTGGTACTGGGTAAGAAAAAAAAAATATATATATATATATAGTATCTTGTTTGACAATTTGATCTTTATTGTAGGAAAAGATTTCCTAGTTCACCTGGCAGCAAATCCCTTCTAAGAACAGATAAATGCACTACATACAGTCACACAATGAAATAATACATAGAAGACAAGGTACAAGCCACAAATATATGCAACAGTATGGATAAATATTAGGAAGATAACTTTGAGAAAAAAAGAAAAAAGTGACAGAAGGTAAAAAAAAATTCTATATGCTATGATTGCAATCATATGGAGTTCAGGGCTTAATTAACAAGATTAACCTTTGGGCTAGAGGTCAGAATATTGTTTATCCTTGAGAGCCATTTACCAAATGTGGACACAAGGATTTCTGGGATGCTGATTACATTTTCACCGTTGGGTTCTGGTTACATAGGTGTAGTCACTTTGTGAAATTCCATCAAGGTATACATGATCATTTTTGTATTTTTTGTATGGAATTTTTAAGGATTAAAAAGAAATATTTAGAAAACTGAGGGGGGTTGTCAATGATCACACAATTACTTTAAGGAAAAGCACTGATATAATATCCAGGTCTTGTTATACTGTTTTAATTATGTACACATACATGAATGACACATTTATTAAACAAACATACAAATATTTAAAGAAGGTTTGTACTTGCAATTTGCTAATAATTTTAATGGATTTGGCAACAACAACAAAAAAAGTTTTACTATGAAAATACAACCAACAGGGAAAAAATTGCATGGAACACCTTTAAAGATTTGCCCTGGGTCTTAAAAATATCATGATGTAGCAAATGTTAACACCAAAGTTCTAATGTTAGAACCAAGGGGTTGAATCACAAGCAGTTGCTAAACATCAGAGTACAATCTATTTTAGTTGAGAAATAGCCCAAGGTACAGAGAAATGAACTGCTAACTGTTTGGAAAAGTAATAAATAGCAATGACAAATAAAGACTACCTATGCTTTTTCCTTGCTTGAAAAAATCATATTTTTTCTCAGCTCTAGTGTGCTTTGGTTAAAATTAAAAGATGTAAAAAAAAAGTACATGTACAGAATATTTTTTCTTTTTAAGAATTGCAAAGAAAATTAAATGTTACAAGAAAATATTGATAAATTTAGTAAGGAATATGGAAAATTTAAGTAACAATTATATTGAGGAAATGTGGTATTTCTTTCCTTTTTTATTAAGTTTCATCTTTAAAATTTTTTTTAATTTTTTTATTTATTTTTGAGAGACAGAGATAGGACATGAGTGAGAAGGGGGCAGAGAGAGAGAGGGAGACACAAAATCTGAAGCAGGCTCCAGTCTCTTACCTGCCAGCACAGAGCCCCATATGGGGCTTGAACCCACGAACCACGAGATCATGACCTGAGTCAGACACTTAACTGACTGAGCCACCTGTCCCAAAAATGGGGTATTTCTATAATTAACATATATCTGAGTAATATAGATGCTAATAGTACTAATCAAAGATGTTTGGAAAGAATAAATTTTGATATTTGGGCCCAAGACTTTAGAGATAATCTAAAAGTATAGAAAAAAAATCAAAGGGGTTTAAAAAAAACTTATTTGACTAACTTTTGGTAAGGAAATGGGTGTATGTTAGTAGAATACAGAGCATTAAGAAAATAAATTAGAAAAGAGAAGAATGCATTTAAGTTGAATTTAGGGAAGAATAATTTCCTAGAAAAATACTGCATCTTAAAATGTCAAATTGGAATAAAGGGTTTTCTTTCCTCGAAAGAAAACAAATCTAACTTATAAAATGCCAAGGCATATTTCAAAATTTTTTGATATTAAAGTAAGTATGGAAATGCTTACTTCCTAACTTTATTTATTTAGCATTTGGACTTCACGGAGATGGTGGAGAAATGAGAAATACATTAAGGCACGGAAGATTTAAGCAACCTCATTCTAGACTTTAAAAAAATATTTTCTATTTCTATTTAAAATGTTTTCCACAGAGTAAATAATGAGTTCAAACTTAAGTAACGGTCAACTTCATACAGACTGCTATATGCATATGTATATGTTATATACAAACCTAATGGTAAAGAAAAAGGATTCCAAGTATATCACTAAAGAAAGTCAGCAAACCATGAAAGACAGAAGAGAAACAAGTGTCAGAGAAAAACTACAAAAACAACCACAAAACAAGTAACAAAATGGCAATACATATCTATCAATGATTACTTTGAATATAAATGGACTAAATGCTCCAATCAAAAGACATAGGGTGACAGAATGGATTAAAAAAAAATCTATATGCTGCCTACAAAAGATTCATCTCAGACTCAAAGACACTCACAGATGGAAAGGGAGGAGATGGAGAAATACTTATCATGCAAATGGATGTCAAAAGAAAGTTGAGGTATGAATACTTATATCAAAAAGAAAAAAAATCGGGATGCCTGGGTGGCTCAGTCAGTTAAGCATCCAACTTCAGCTCTGGTCATGATCTCATGGTTCATGGGTTTGAGCCCCTCATTGGGCTCTGTGCTGACAGCTTGGAGCCTGGAGCCTGCTTCTGATTCTGTGTCTCCCTCTCTCTCTGCCCCTGCCCTGTTCACACTCTGTCTCTGTCTCTCAAAAAGTGAATAAACGTTAAAAAAAATTTTTTTTAATAAATTTAGAGCAAAGACTATAAAAAAGAACAAAGAAGGACACTATATAATAAAAAAGGGCATAATTCAACATGAAAATATAACAACTGTATATTTATACACCCAACATCAGAGCAACCAAACACATAAAACACCTAATAACACACATGAAGAAAACCACTGATAATAATACAATCATAGTAGGGGACTTTACCATCCCATTTACATCAATGATCAACCAAACAGAAAATTAACAAGGAAATAGTGGTTTTGAATGACACACTGGAGCAGATGGATCTAATAGATATATTCAGGACATTCTATTCTAAAACAGCAAAATACATATTCTTTTCAAATGCACATGGAGGGAGTTGCGGCAAGATGGCGGCTTAGGAGGACGCTGGGCTCACCGCACGTCCTGCTGATCACTTAGATTCCATCTACACCTGCCTAAATAACCCAGAAAACCGCCAGAGGATTAGCAGAACAGAGTCGCCGGAGCCAAACACAGACGAGAGGCCCACGGAAGAGGGTAGGAAGGGCGGCGAGGCGGTGCGCGCTCCACGGACTGGCGGGAGGGAGCCGGGGCGGAGGGGCGGCTCGCCGGCCAAGCAGAGCCCCCGAGTCGGGCTTGCAAAAGCGGAGGGGCCGGGCGGACTGTGTTCCGACAGCAAGCGCGACTTAGTGTCTGGGAGGTCAGAAATTAACAGCTCTGCTCGGAAAGCGGGAAGGCTGGAGGACAAAGGGAGGGAGAGCTGCTGAGCCCCCTGACAACAGAGCTCAGTTTGGTGGGGAACAAAGGCGCTCGCCAGCGCCATTTCCCCCGCCCATCCCCCAGCCGAAATCCCAAAGGGAACCGGTTCCTGCCAGGGAACTTGCTCGCTCCGCGCAAACACCCAACTCTGCGCTTCGGCGGAGCCAAACCTCCGGCAGCGGATCTGACTCCCTCCCGCTGCCACAGGGCCCCTCCTGAAGTGGATCACCTAAGGAGAAGCGATCTAAGCCTGCCCCTCCTGCCCCCGAGCACCTTGCCTACCCACCCCAGCTAATACGCCAGATCCCCAGCATCACAAGCCTGGCAGGGTGCAAGTAGCCCAGACGAGCCACACCACCCCACAGTGAATCCCGCCCCTAGGAGAGGGGAAGAGAAGGCACACACCAGTCTGACCGTGGCCCCAGCGGTGGGCTGGGGACAGACATCAGGTCTGACTGCGGCCCCGCCCACCAACTCCAGTTATACACTACAGCACAGGGGAAGTGCCCTGCAGGTCCGCACCACTCCAGGGACTATCCAAAATGACCAAGCGGAAGAACTCCCCTCAGAAGAATCTCCAGGAAATAACAACAGCTAATGAGCTGATCAAAAAGGATTTAAATAATATAACAGAAAGTGAATTTAGAATAATAGTCATAAAATTAATCGCTGGGCTTGAAAACAGTATACAGGACAGCAGAGAATCTCTTGCTACAGAGATCAAGGGACTAAGGAACAGTCACGAGGAGCTGAAAAACGCTTTAAACGAAATGCATAACAAAATGGAAACCACCACAGCTCGGCTTGAAGAGGCAGAGGAGAGAATAGGTGAACTAGAAGATAAAGTTATGGAAAAAGAGGAAGCTGAGAAAAAGAGAGATAAAAAAATCCAGGAGTATGAGGGGAAAATTAGAGAATTAAGTGATACACTAAAAAGAAATAATATACGCATAATTGGTATCCCAGAGGAGGAAGAGAGAGGGAAAGGTGCTGAAGGGGTACTTGAAGAAATCATAGCTGAGAACTTCCCTGAACTGGGGAAGGAAAAAGGCATTGAAATCCAAGAGGCACAGAGAACTCCCTTCAGACGTAACTTGAATCGATCTTCTGCACGACATATCATAGTGAAACTGGCAAAATACAAGGATAAAGAGAAAATTCTGAAAGCAGCAAGGGGTAAACGTGCCCTCACATATAAAGGGAGACCTATAAGACTCGTGACTGATCTCTCTTTTGAAACTTGGCAGGCCAGAAAGAATTGGCAAGAGATTTTCAGGGTGCTAGACAGAAAAAATATGCAGCCAAGAATCCTTTATCCAGCAAGTCTGTCATTTAGAATAGAAGGAGAGATAAAGGTCTTCCCAAACAAACAAAAACTGAAGGAATTTGTCACCACTAAACCAGCCCTACAAGAGATCCTAAGGGGGACCCTGTGAGACAAAGTCCCAGAGACATCACTACAAGCATAAAACATACAGACATCACAATGACTCTAAACCCGTATCTTTCTATAATAACACTGAATGTAAATGGATTAAATGCGCCAACCAAAAGACATAGGGTATCAGAATGGATAAAAAAACAAGACCCATCTATTTGCTGTCTACAAGAGACTCATTTTAGACCTGAGGACACCTTTAGATTGAGAGTGAGGGGATGGAGAACTATTTATCATGCGACTGGAAGCCAAAAGAAAGCTGGAGTAGCCATACTTATATCAGACAAACTAGACTTTAAATTAAAGGCTGTAACAAGAGATGAAGAAGGACATTATATAATAGTTACAGGGTCTATCCATCAGGAAGAGCTAACAATTATCAATGTCTATGCACCGAATACCGGAGCCCCCAAATATATAAAACAATTACTCATAAACATAAGCAACCTTATTGATAAGAATGTGGTAATTGCAGGGGACTTTAATACACCACTTACAGAAATGGATAGATCAACTAGACACACGGTCAATAAAGAAACAAGGGCCCTGAATGAGACATTGGATGAGATGGACTTGACAGATATATTTAGAACTCTGCATCCCAAAGCAACAGAATATACTTTCTTCTCGAGTGCACATGGAACATTCTCCAAGATAGATCATATACTGGGTCACAAAACAGCCCTTCATAAGTTTACAAGAATTGAAATTATACCATGCTTACTTTCAGACCACAATGCCATGAAGCTTGAAATCAACCACAGGAAAAAGTCTGGAAAACCTCCAAAAGCATGGAGGTTAAAGAACACCCTACTAACGAATGAGTGGGTCAACCAGGCAATTAGAGAAGAAATTAAAAAATATATGGAAACAAACGAAAATGAAAATACAACAATCCAAACGCTTTGGGACGCAGCAAAGGCAGTCCTGAGAGGAAAGTACATTGCAATCCAGGCCTATCTCAAGAAACAAGAAAAATCCCAAATACAAAATCTAACAGCACACCTAAAGGAACTAGAAGCAGAACAGCAAAGGCAGCCTAAGCCCAGCAGAAGAAGAGAAATAATAAAGATCAGAGCAGAAATAAACAATATAGAAACTAAAAAAACTGTAGAGCAGATCAACGAAACCAAGAGTTGGTTTTTTGAAAAAATAAACAAAATTGACAAACCTCTAGCCAGGCTTCTCAAAAAGAAAAGGGAGATGACCCAAATAGATAAAATCATGAATGAAAATGGAACTATTACAACCAATCCCTCAGAGATACAAACAATTATCAGGGAATACTATGAAAACTTATATGCCAACAAATTGGACAACCTGGAAGAAATGGACGAATTCCTGAACACCCACACGCTTCCAAAACTCAATCAGGAGGAAATAGAAAGCTTGAACAGACCCATAACCAGCGAAGAAATTGAATCGGTTATCAAAAATCTCCCAACAAATAAGAGTCCAGGACCAGATGGCTTCCCAGGGGAGTTCTATCAGACGTTTAAAGCAGAGATAATACCTATCCTTCTCAAGCTATTCCAAGAAATAGAAAGGGAAGGAAAACTTCCAGACTCATTCCATGAAGCCAGTATTACTTTGATTCCTAAACCAGACAGAGACCCAGTAAAAAAAGAGAACTACAGGCCAATATCCCTGATGAATATGGATGCCAAAATTCTCAATAAGATACTAGCAAATCGAATTCAACGGCATATAAAAAGAATTATTCACCATGATCAAGTGGGATTCATTCCTGGGATGCAGGGCTGGTTCAACATTCGCAAATCAATCAACGTGATACATCACATTAACAAAAAAAGAGAGAAGAACCATATGATCCTGTCAATCGATGCAGAAAAGGCCTTCGACAAAATCCAGCACCCTTTCTTAATAAAAACCCTTGAGAAAGTCGGGATAGAAGGAACATACTTAAAGATCATAAAAGCCATTTATGAAAAGCCCACAGCTAACATCATCCTCAACGGGGAAAAACTGAAAGCTTTTTCCCTGAGATCAGGAACACGACAAGGATGCCCACTCTCACCGCTGCTGTTTAACATAGTGCTGGAAGTTCTAGCATCAGCAATCAGACAACAAAAGGAAATCAAAGGCATCAAAATGGGCAAAGATGAAGTCAAGCTTTTGCTTTTTGCAGATGACATGATATTATACATGGAAAATCCGATAGACTCCACCAAAAGTCTGCTAGAACTGATACAGGAATTCAGCAAAGTTGCAGGCTACAAAATCAATGTACAGAAATCAGTTGCATTCTTATACACTAACAATGAAGCAACAGAAAGACAAATAAAGAAACTGATCCCATTCATAATTGCACCAAGAAGCATAAAATACCTAGGAATAAATCTAACCAAAGATGTAAAGGATCTGTATGCTGAAAACTATAGAAAGCTTCTGAAGGAAATTGAAGAAGATTTAAAGAAATGGAAAGACATTCCCTGCTCATGGATTGGAAAAATAAATATTGTCAAAATGTCAATACTACCCAAAGCTATCTACACATTCAATGCAATCCCAATCAAAATTGCACCAGCATTCTTCTCGAAACTAGAACAAGCAATCCTAAAATTCATATGGAACCACAAAAGGCCCCGAATAGCCAAAGGAATTTTGAAGAAGAAGACCAAAGCAGGAGGCATCACAATCCCAGACTTTAGCCTCTACTACAAAGCTGTCATCATCAAGACAGCATGGTATTGGCACCAAAACAGACACATAGACCAATGGAATAGAATAGAAACCCCAGAACTAGACCCACAAACGTATGGCCAACTCATCTTTGACAAAGCAGGAAAGAACATCCAATGGAAAAAAGACAGCCTCTTTAACAAATGGTGCTGGGAGAACTGGACAGCAACATGCAGAAGGTTGAAACTAGACCACTTTCTCACACCATTCACAAAAATAAACTCAAAATGGATAAAGGACCTAAATGTGAGACAGGAAACCATCAAAACCTTAGAGGAGAAAGCAGGAAAAGACCTCTCTGACCTCAGCCGTAGCAATCTCTTACTCGACACATCCCCAAAGGCAAGGGAATTAAAAGCAAAAGTGAATTACTGGGACCTTATGAAGATAAAAAGCTTCTGCACAGCAAAGGAAACAACCAACAAAACTAAAAGGCAACCAACGGAATGGGAAAAGATATTTGCAAATGACATATCGGACAAAGGGCTAGTATCCAAAATCTATAAAGAGCTCACCAAACTCCACACCCGAAAAACAAATAACCCAGTGAAGAAATGGGCAGAAAACATGAATAGACACTTCTCTAAAGAAGACATCCGGATGGCCAACAGGCACATGAAAAGATGTTCGGCGTCGCTCCTTATCAGGGAAATACAAATCAAAACCACACTCAGGTATCACCTCACGCCAGTCAGAGTGGCCAAAATGAACAAATCAGGAGACTATAGATGCTGGAGAGGATGTGGAGAAACGGGAACCCTCTTGCACTGTTGGTGGGAATGCAAATTGGTGCAGCCGCTCTGGAAAGCAGTGTGGAGGTTCCTCAGAAAATTAAAAATAGACCTACCCTATGACCCAGCAATAGCACTGCTAGGAATTTATCCAAGGGATACAGGAGCACTGATGCATAGGGCCACTTGTACCCCAATGTTCATAGCAGCACTCTCAACAATAGCCAAATTATGGAAAGAGCCTAAATGTCCATCAACTGATGAATGGATAAAGAAATTGTGGTTTATATACACAATGGAATATTACATGGCAATGAGAAAAAATGAAATATGGCCTTTTGTAGCAACGTGGATGGAACTGGAGAGTGTGATGCTAAGTGAAATAAGCCATACAGAGAAAGACAGATACCATATGGTCTCACTCTTATGTGGATCCTGAGAAACTTCACAGGAACCCATGGGGGAGGGGAAGGAAAAAAAAAAAAAAGAGGTTAGAAAGGGAGAGAGCCAAAGCATAAGAGACTGTTAAAAACTGAGAACAAACTGAGGGTTGATGGGGTGTGGGAGGGAGGAGAGGGTGGGTGATGGGTATTGAGGAGGGCACCTTTTGGGATGAGCACTGGGTGTTGTATGGAAACCAATTTGTCAATAAATTTCAGAAAAAAAAAAAAAACAAAAAAAAAAACAAATGCACATGGAACATTCTCCAGAATACATCACATAGTAGGCCACAAAACAAGTCACACATTCAAAAAGATTAAAGTCATCCCATGCATCTTTTGTGACCACAACACTATGGAACTAGAAATCAATCGCAATAAAAAATCTGAAGAGAGCACAAATACATCAAGGTTAAATACCAAGCTACTAAACAATAAATTGGTCAACTAAGAAATCAAAGAGAAAATCAAAAATTATATGGAAAGAAAGAAAAATGAAAATACAATGATTCAAAATTTTTGGGATGCAGGAAAGTGGTACTAAGAGGGGTGTTTAGAGCAATATAGACCTACCTCAATAAGCAGGAAAAATCTCAAATAAACAATCTAGTCTTATATCTAAACAGGCTACAAAAAGAACAAATAAACAAACAAAAAAAAAACAGCAGAAGGAAGGAAATAGTAAAGATTAGAGCAGAAATAAATGATACAGAAACTAAAAAGACAATAACAAATATCAATGAAACCAGCAGTTAGTTCTTTGAAAATATCAACAAAATTGATAAAACTTTAACCAGACTCATCAAAAGAGAGGAAAAAAGAGAGTGAGAGAGAGGACTTGAAAAGACAAAATCACAAATCAAAGAGGAGAAATAACAAGCGACACTACAACAATACAAAAAATTGTAAGAGAATATTATGCCAACACATTGGATAACCTAGAAGAAATAGATAAATTTCTAGACATATACAGACTACCAAAACTAAAGCAAGAAAAATCAGAAAATTTGAAAAGACTGATTACAGGAATAAAATTGAAGAAATAATTAAAATTCTCCTAACAAACAAATATCTAAATCCAGATGGCTTCACAGACAAATTCTAACAAATGTTTAAAGAGTTAATATCTACTCTTCTCAAACTATTACAAAAAACAGAAGAGGAAAGAAAACTTCCAAATCCATCCTATGAGGCCACATTACCCTGACACCAAAATAAGATAAAGACACTACAAAAAAAGAGAACTACAGGCCAATATCTCTAATAAACATAGATGCAAAAATCTTCAAAAAAAATACTAAGAAACTGAATAAACAATACATTAAAAAAAATCATTCAATACAATCAAGTGGGATTTACTCCCAGGATGCAAACGTGGTTCAATATTTGCAAAACAATCAATATGATACATCATTACAATAAGAGAAAGGATAAAAGCAATGTGATTATTTCAACAAGTGAAGAAAAAGCATTTGACAAAGAACAATATCCATTCATGATTAAAACCCTCAAAAAAAAAAAAACCCTCAACAAAGTAGGTTTAGAGGGAACATATCTCAACCTAATAAAGGCCTTATATGAAAAACCCACAGTAAGCATCATACTCAATGGGAAAAACTAAGAGCTTTTCCTCTAAGATCAAGAACAAGACAAAGGTGTTCAACTTTCATTCCTTTAATTCAACATAGTACTGGAAGTTCTAGCCACAGTCATCAGATAACAAAAAGAAATTTAAAAAAATCCAAATGGGTAAGAAAGAAGTAAAACTTCCCCTATTTGCCGATGACATGATACTCTTGGTAGAAAACCCAAAAGACTCTACCAAAAAAAACTGCCAGAACTGATACATGAATTTGACAGTCACAGGATAAAAAAATCAATGTAGAAAAATCTGTTGTATTTCAATACACTAATAATGAAGTAGCAGAAAGAGAAATTAAAATAATTCCATTTATGGTTGCACCAAAAATAATAAAATACCTAGCAATAAACTTAACCAAAGAGGTAAAAGATCCACACTCTGAAATCTGTGAAATACTGATGAAAGAAATTGAAGATGACACAAACAAATGGAAAGATATTTCATGCTCATGGGTTGGAAGAACAAATATTGTTTAAAATGTCTATACTACCCAAAGCCATGTACAGATTGAATACAATCCCTATCAAAATATCAACAGTATTTTTCAAAGAATTGGAAGAAAAAATCCTAAAATTTATATGGAACCACAAAAGATCCCAAATAGACAAAGCATCCTGAAAAGGAAAAGCAAAGCTGGAGGTATCACAATTCTGGACTTCAAGTTATATTGCAAAGCTGTAGTAATCAAAACAGTATGGTACTGGCATACAAATAGATGCACACTTCAATAGAACAGAATAGAAAACCCAGAAATAAACCCACAATTATAACATCAATTAATTTTTGACGAAAGAGGCAAGAACACGCAATGGGAAAACTGGAAGATTACATGATAATGAATCAACTGGACCACTTTCTTACACCAAACACAGAAATAAACTTAAAATGGATTAAGGACTTAAATGTGAGAACTGAAACTATAAAAATCCTAGAAGAGCGCATAGGCAATAATTTCTCTGACATCAGCTGTAGCAATATTTTTTTAAATATGTCCCGTGAGGCAAGGAAAACAAAAGCAAAAATACACTATTAAGACTATATTAAAATGAAAAGCTTCTCTACAGCAAAAGAAACAATCAACAAAACTAAAAGGCAGCCTACAGAATGTGAGAAGATATTTTCAAATGACATATCTGGTAAAGGGTTAGTATTTAAAATATGGAAAGAACTGATACAAGTCAATACCCCCAAAAACAAATGATCCAATTTAAAAATGGGCAGAAACATGCACAGACATTTCTCCAAAGAAGACATACAGATGGCCAATAGACACATGAAAAGATGCTCAACTTCACTTGCCATCAAGAAAATACAAATCAAAACCACAATGAGTTATCGCCTCACACCTGTCAAATGGCTAAAATAAAAAACACAAAAAGCAACAAGTGTTGGTGAGGATGTGAAGAAAAAGGAACTCTCATGCACTGTTAGTAGGAATGGAAACTGGTGCAGCCACTCTGGAAAACAATATGAAGTTTCCTCAAAAAGTTAAAAATAGAACTACCCTACAGTCCAGTAATTGTGTTGCTGAGTATTCACCCCAAAAATACAAAAACAGTAATTCAAGAAGAATACATGCACTCTTGTGTTTGTAGCAGCATTACTTAAAATTGTCAAATTTTGGAAGCAGCCTAAGTGTCCATTGACTGATAAATGAATAAAGAAGTGGTATATACATATAACAGATATATAGATATAGATATAGATATAGATATAGATATAGATATAGATATAGATATAGATATAGATAGATATAGATATAGATATAGATATAGATATAGATATAGATAGATATAGATAGTGGAATATCATTCAGCCATTAAAAAGAATGAAATCTTGCCATTTGCAACAACATTGATAGAACTAGAGACTATAATGCTAAGTGAAATAAGTCAATCAGAGAAAGATAAATACCATATGATTTCACTCATATGTGGAATTTAAGAAACAAAACAAATGAGCAAAGGGGGGGAAAAAGGTAGAGAGAGACAAACCAAGAAACAGACTCTTAACTCTAGAGAACAAACTGGTGTTCTCCAGATGGAAGGAGGGTGGGGGAATGGGTGAAATAGGTGATCAGGATTAAAGAGTACAATTGTGATGAGCTGAGTAATGCACAGAATTATTGAATCACTATATTGTATCCCTGAAAATAATCTAACACTTTATGTTAACTATACTGAAATTAAAATAAAATAAAAACCTTAATAGAAAAAAACAAAATAAAATATTTTCCTCACATCCAAAATTGCATTATTTCTCCTATACACACTCCAAAAGAGATACATTATTCTTAGAAGTGTAAAAATATTGGGGCACCTGAGTTGCTCAGTGGTTAAGCGTCCAACTCTTACTTTGGCTCAGGTCAGTGATGGTCTCACCTGAGTTTGGGCACCATATCAGACTCTGTGCTGACAGTGTGGGGCCCTCTGCCCCTCCCCTACTGGCTATGTCTCTCTCTCTTTCTCTCAAAATAAATTTAAAAACTTTAAAATTTTTTTTTAAAAGAAGTGTAAAAATATTGATTTGCAAATATCCTTTCTGCAATGTAATTAATTCATAGAGATGTCATCAAATCAATGTTCAAATTGGATAGCTGTTAGTTAAGCTCAGTTTACCAGGTTTTTTTACATTGCGATTCAAATATATTAATGTAGGGAGATCCAGGGCAAGATGGCAGCTTAGGAGGACGCTGGGCTCACCGCACGTCCTGCTGATCACTTAGATTCCATCTACATCTGCCTAAATAACCCAGAAAACCGCCAGAGGATTAGCAGAACGGAGTCGCCGGAGCCAAACACAGACGAGAGGCCCACGGAAGAGGGTAGGAAGGGCGGCGAGGCGGTGCGCGCTCCACGGACTGGCGGGAGGGAGCCGGGGCGGAGGGGCGGCTCGCCGGCCAAGCACAGCCACCGAATCTGGCTTGCAAAAGCGGAGGGGCCTGACGGACTGTGTTCCCACAACAAGCGCGACTTAGCGTCTGGGAGGTCATAAGTTAACAGCTCTGCTCGGAAAGCGGGAAGGCTGGAGGACAAAGGGAGGGAGAGCTGCTGAGCCCCCTGACAACAGAGCTCAGTTTGGTGGGGAACAAAGGCGCTCGCCAGCGCCATCTCCCCCGCCCATCCCCCAGCCGAAATCCCAAAGGGAACTGGTTCCTGCCAGGGAACTTGCTCGCTCCGCGCAAACACCCAACTCTGCGCTTCTGCGGAGCCAAACCTCCGGCAGCGGATCTGACCCCCTCCCGCTGCCACAGGGCCCCTCCTGAAGTGGATCACCTAAGGAGAAGCGAGCTAAGCCTGCCCCTCCTGCCCCCGAGCACCTTGCCTACCCACCCCAGCTAATACGCCAGATCCCCAGCATCACAAGCCTGGCACGGTGCAAGTAGCCCAGACAAGCCACACCACCCCACAGTGAATCCCGCCCCTAGGAGAGGGGAAGAGAAGGCACACACCAGTCTGACTGTGGCCCCAGCGGTGGGCTGGGGGCAGACATCAGGTCTGACTGCGGCCCCGCCCACCAACTCCAGTTATACACCATAGCACAGGGGAAGTGCCCTGCAGGTCCTCACCATGCCAGGGACTATCCAAAATGACCAAGCGGAAGAATTCCCCTCAGAAGAATCTCCAGGAAATAACAACAGCTAATGAGCTGATCAAAAAGGACTTAAATAACATAACAGAAAGTGAATTTAGAATAATAGTCATAAAATTAATCGCTGGGCTTGAAAACAGTATACAGGACAGCAGAGAATCTCTTGCTACAGAGATCAAGGGACTAAGGAACAGTCACGAGGAGCTGAAAAACGCTTTAAACGAAATGCATAACAAAATGGAAACCACCACAGCTCGGCTTGAAGAGGCAGAGGAGAGAATAGGTGAACTAGAAGATAAAGTTATGGAAAAAGAGGAAGCTGAGAAAAAGAGAGATAAAAAAATCCAGGAGTATGAGGGGAAAATTAGAGAATTAAGTGATACACTAAAAAGAAATAATATACGCATAATTGGTATCCCAGAGGAGGAAGAGAGAGGGAAAGGTGCTGAAGGGGTCCTTGAAGAAATAATAGCTGAGAACTTCCCTGAACTGGGGAAGGAAAAAGGCATTGAAATCCAAGAGGCACAGAGAACTCCCTTCAGACGTAACTTGAATCGATCTTCTGCACGACATATCATAGTGAAACTGGCAAAATACAAGGATAAAGAGAAAATTCTGAAAGCAGCAAGGGGTAAACGTGCCGTCACATATAAAGGGAGACCTATAAGACTCGTGACTGATCTCTCTTTTGAAACTTGGCAGGCCAGAAAGAATTGGCACGAGATTTTCAGGGTGCTAGACAGAAAAAATATGCAGCCGAGAATCCTTTATCCAGCAAGTCTGTCATTTAGAATAGAAGGAGAGATAAAGGTCTTCCCAAACAAACAAAAACTGAAGGAATTTGTCACCACTAAACCAGCCCTACAAGAGATCCTAAGGGGGACCCTGTGAGACAAAGTCCCAGAGACATCACTATAAGCATAAAACATACAGACATCACAATGACTCTAAACCCGTATCTTTCTATAATAACACTGAATGTAAATGGATTAAATGCGCCAACCAAAAGACATAGGGTATCAGAATGGATAAAAAAACAAGACCCATCTATTTGCTGTCTACAAGAGACTCATTTTAGACCTGAGGACACCTTTAGATTGAGAGTGAGGGGATGGAGAACTATTTATCATGCGACTGGAAGCCAAAAGAAAGCTGGAGTAGCCATACTTATATCAGACAAACTAGACTTTAAATTAAAGGCTGTAACAAGAGATGAAGAAGGACATTATATAATAGTTACAGGGTCTATCCATCAGGAAGAGCTAACAATTATAAATGTCTATGCACCGAATACCGGAGCCCCCAAATATATAAAACAATTACTCATAAACATAAGCAACCTTATTGATAAGAATGTGGTAATTGCAGGGGACTTTAATACACCACTTACAGAAATGGATAGATCATCTAGACACACGGTCAATAAAGAAACAAGGGCCCTGAATGAGACATTGGATCAGATGGACTTGACAGATATATTTAGAACTCTGCATCCCAAAGCAACAGAATATACTTTCTTCTCGAGTGCACATGGAACATTCTCCAAGATAGATCATATACTGGGTCACAAAACAGCCCTTCATAAGTTTACAAGAATTGAAATTATACCATGCTTACTTTCAGACCACAATGCCATGAAGCTTGAAATCAACCACAGAAAAAAGTCTGGAAAACCTCCAAAAGCATGGAGGTTAAAGAACACCCTACTAACGAATGAGTGGGTCAACCAGGCAATTAGAGAAGAAATTAAAAAATATATGGAAACAAACGAAAATGAAAATACAACAATCCAAACGCTTTGGGACACAGCAAAGGCAGTCCTGAGAGGAAAATACATTGCAATCCAGGCCTATCTCAAGAAACAAGAAAAATCCCAAATACAAAATCTAACAGCACACCTAAAGGAACTAGAAGCAGAACAGCAAAGGCAGCCTAAGCCCAGCAGAAGAAGAGAAATAATAAAGATCAGGGCAGAAATAAACAATATAGAAACTAAAAAAACTGTAGAGCAGATCAACGAAACCAAGAGTTGGTTTTTTGAAAAAATAAACAAAATTGACAAACCTCTAGCCAGGCTTCTCAAAAAGAAAAGGGAGATGACCCAAATAGATAAAATCATGAATGAAAATGGAATTATTACAACCAATCCCTCAGAGATACAAACAATTATCAGGGAATACTATGAAAAATTATATGCCAACAAACTGGACAACCTGGAAGAAATGGACAAATTCCTGAACAACCACACTCTTCCAAAACTCAATCAGGAGGAAATAGAAAGCTTGAACAGACCCATAACCAGCGAAGAAATTGAATCGGTTATCAAAAATCTCCCAACAAATAAGAGTCCAGGACCAGATGGCTTCCCAGGGGAGTTCTACCAGACGTTTCAAGCAGAGATAATACCTATCCTTCTCAAGCTATTCCAAGAAATAGAAAGGGAAGGAAAACTTCCAGACTCATTCTATGAAGCCAGTATTACTTTGATTCCTAAACCAGACAGAGACCCAGTAAAAAAAGAGAACTACAGGCCAATATCCCTGATGAATATGGATGCAAAAATTCTCAATAAGGTACTAGCAAATCGAATTCAACGGCATATAAAAAGAATTATTCACCATGATCAAGTGGGATTCATTCCTGGGATGCAGGGCTGGTTCAACATTCGCAAATCAATCAACGTGATACATCACATTAACAAAAAAAAAGAGAAGAACCATATGATCCTGTCAATCGATGCAGAAAAGGCCTTCGACAAAATCCAGCACCCTTTCTTAATAAAAACCCTTGAGAAAGTCGGGATAGAAGGAACATACTTAAAGATCATAAAAGCCATTTATGAAAAGCCCACAGCTAACATCATCCTCAACGGGGAAAAACTGAGAGCTTTTTCCCTGAGATCAGGAACACGACAAGGATGCCCACTCTCACCGCTGCTGTTTAACATAGTGCTGGAAGTTCTAGCATCAGCAATCAGACAACAAAAGGAAATCAAAGGCATCAAAATTGGCAAAGATGAAGCCAAGCTTTCGCTTTTTGCAGATGACATGATATTATACATGGAAAATCCGATAGACTCCACCAAAAGTCTGCTAGAACTGATACAGGAATTCAGCAAAGTTGCAGGATACAAAATCAATGTACAGAAATCAGTTGCATTCTTATACACTAACAATGAAGCAACAGAAAGACAAATAAAGAAACTGATCCCATTCACAATTGCACCAAGAAGCATAAAATACCTAGGAATAAATCTAACCAAAGATGTAAAGGATCTGTATGCTGAAAATTATAGAAAGCTTATGAAGGAAATTGAAGAAGATTTAAAGAAATGGAAAGACATTCCCTGCTCATGGATTGGAAAAATAAATATTGTCAAAATGTCAATACTACCCAAAGCTATCTACACATTCAATGCAATCCCAATCAAAATTGCACCAGCATTCTTCTCAAAACTAGAACAAGCAATCCTAAAATTCATATGGAACCACAAAAGGCCCCGAATAGCCAAAGGAATTTTGAAGAAGAAGACCAAAGCAGGAGGCATCACAATCCCAGACTTTAGCCTCTACTACAAAGCTGTCATCATCAAGACAGCATGGTATTGGCACCAAAACAGACACATAGACCAATGGAATAGAATAGAAACCCCAGAACTAGACCCACAAACATATGGCCAACTCATCTTTGACAAAGCAGGAAAGAACATCCAATGGAAAAAAGACAGCCTCTTTAACAAATGGTGCTGGGAGAACTGGACAGCAACATGCAGAAAGTTGAAACTAGACCACTTTCTCACACCATTCACAAAAATAAACTCAAAATGGATAAAGGACCTAAATGTGAGACAGGAAACCATCAAAACCTTAGAGGAGAAAGCAGGAAAAGACCTCTCTGACCTCAGCCGTAGCAATCTCTTACTGGACACATCCCCAAAGGCAAGGGAATTAAAAGCAAAAGTGAATTACTGGGACCTTATGAAGATAAAAAGCTTCTGCACAGCCAAGGAAACAACCAACAAAACTAAAAGGCAACCAACGGAATGGGAAAAGATATTCGCAAATGACATATCGGACAAAGGGCTAGTTTCCAAAATCTATAAAGAGCTCACCAAACTCCACACCCGAAAAACAAATAACCCAGTGAAGAAATGGGCAGAAAACATGAATAGACACTTCTCTAAAGAAGACATCCGGATGGCCAACAGGCACATGAAAAGATGTTCAGCGTCGCTCCTTATCAGGGAAATACAAATCAAAACCACACTCAGGTATCACCTCACGCCAGTCAGAGTGGCCAAAATGAGCAAATCAGGAGACTATAGATGCTGGAGAGGATGTGGAGAAACGGGAACCCTCTTGCACTGTTGGTGGGAATGCAAATTGGTGCAGCCGCTCTGGAAAGCAGTGTGGAGGTTCCTCAGAAAATTAAAAATAGACCTACCCTATGACCCAGCAATAGCACTGCTAGGAATTTATCCAAGGGATACAGGAGCACTGATGCATAGGGCCACTTGTACCCCAATGTTCATAGCAGCACTCTCAACAATAGCCAAATTATGGAAAGAGCCTAAATGTCCATCAACTGATGAATGGATAAAGAAATTGTGGTTTATATACACAATGGAATATTACGTGGCAATGAGAAAAAATGAAATATGGCCTTTCGTAGCAACGTGGATGGAACTGGAGAGTGTGATGCTAAGTGAAATAAGCCATACAGAGAAAGACAGATACCATATGGTTTCACTCTTATGTGGATCCTGAGAAACTTCACAGGAACCCATGGGGGAGGGGAAGGAAAAAAAAAAAAAAAAAAAGAGGTTAGAATGGGAGAGAGCCAAAGCATAAGAGACTTAAAAACTGAGAACAAACTGAGGGTTGATGGGGGGTGGGAGGGAGGAGAGGGTGGGTGATGGGTATTGAGGAGGGCACCTTTTGGGATGAGCACTGGGTGTTGTATGGAAACCAATTTGTCAATAAATTTCATAAAAAAAAAAATAAATAAATAAATAAATAAATAAATAAACATTAAAAAAAAAAAAAACAAATATTTTAATGTAAATAAGAAGTAGGGAAGAAAATAAATAAAGTGAAATAATGTCATTTTAGTTTAAATACAATTGATATAATTAGAAATGTAAATATATAAGTAAATCATAACTATTATAGGTAAAATTATATCAACACATAATTTCCAAAGCAAACAAAAAAACATATTTTGTATAAGACAAAAAATATTACTACTGAATTATATCTGAAGAAAAATGTTGTTAACCTATTTCACAAAACTACTATTTTCTTAGAGGTTGCTTTTGTGCTTTATTTTTTTACTCCCTATTTGATTAGATAAATTAAGATTAATTTCTACAGAATACAAATCTGTCCCGTGGTTATATAGCCTTGAAATAGACCCATGATTAGATAATGTTTGCATTATTTCAACTGCCTATTCCTACTACAAGAAAAATTAGGAAAGGCTGTTTTAAGTTAAAATAGGAGAAAGGAATAAAAAATAATCCAAAGAAAGGGCAGTCGTACTGTATATGGGGTTGGAAAAATGTTGCTTAAGACTTGCCTTTTTGTTTGACTTCAAGATAAGAAATATTTATTTTCCAATATATCTCCTTTAGCTTTTGTTTTTGACAGATTGATAATTTCTGTACAAAGTTTATCAGGCAATGTCCCTGCTCCTGACATCAAGCATGTGTCAGCAAAAGAAAACCTCAAGGAACAACACAGATTATGATACAAGTGAAAATTATTATACCATAATTAATCATATATTTATTCTTTGGTTAGAAAAAAACGGATTATACATAATATATATATATATGCACACATATGTGTATATATATATATATATATATATATATATATATATATATATATAAAACCTAGTGAATAATAAGAATTGGTTAGAGACTTCACATATATTATTTTATTTTATTCTCACAAGAATTAATTGATGCCAACAAATCCAGTATTTTGCAAATGAGCAAAAGGAAGCTCAGAATAGTCAAGAAAACAGACATAAGCAGCTGACTTGTGATCAAATGAGGGAAAAACTATTAGCAATACTACTTTATAAATAAGAAACAAAATCTTAAAAAGGTTACCTTTCCAAAGACCCCAATTATCAAATGGTAGAGACAATATTTAAATTCTGGTAATCTGACCCCAGAATTCATTACTTCATGCTCCCTCCCATTATAGACCTCTGTTTTCAAGTTTGATTCCAGATCATAATATTCAGACTTGATTTCAATGGGACTGCTCATGACTCCTAATGTTAATGAGAACAGGGTATGTTTCCTTTTTATTCTTGCATTATGCTATCTTTTTGATAAGAATTTGTCACTTTAAGACTAATGACTAGACAGGTAAATTCCACTGACCCTTAGTAATATAACAAGAGCACATGAAAATGAGGCAAGAGTTAATATCCTTTATCTTGTTCATTCACTTGAGGTTAATATTAATGAAGCAGAGTCATGAATTTAAATCCCATTTGAGTCACGTAAATTTTCTAGTCCAGATAGTTACCAAATGCCCTCTCAGATCCAAGCTAGTCATTTTTCTTGGCAAACAAAAACACTGGTCACAAGAGAGACAAAATGAAACCTATAGATAGACTTGCGTTATCACACTGGCAAAACACTTAAAAGTCGATGGTATACCAGTCATTTCATCTTTACTTATACATGAAACTTAGTTTTACTAAAATTCAATCCTAATTTAAGAATATACTATTTATGCCTTAAAATTTTTGTACATGTACAGTACACATGACATAATCTCACATAACCTAGACCAATTAGCTTATAGAAAGTCTAGTAAAATCTTTGGGAACTGTATTATAAGAAGGCTATTATCAACCTAGAGCACTACTCAAAAGGGAATCCCAAGATACGTAAACAGCCACAGAAGAACCGGACTGAGAGGTTCCTAGGATGTGGGAATTCCAGTGCTAAAACAGCATAGTCCAACACAACTTGTGATGGTTGGCACCTATATTGCAATAGCCTCCCTTATCTGCAGCTTTGCTTTCTGGGGTTTCAGTTCTCACAGTCAAGCACCTTCATGCATGGTCTGGAAGCAGATGGTCTTCCTTCTGAATTATCATCAGAAAGTCAGTAGCCTCATACTACACCATAATGCCTACATCATTCACCTCATTGCATCTCGTCATGTAGGTCTTTTATCATCTCATATAATCCTCAGAAGAAGAAGAGTGAGTATACTACAATAAGACATTTGGAGAGAGAGAGAGAGAGAGAGAGAGAGAGAGAGAGGGAGAAGACACATTTGCATAACTTTTATTACAATATATTGTTACAACTTGTATTGTTCTATTTTATTATTGTTGTTGTTAATCTCTTAATGTGTATAATTTATAAATTAAACTACCATATATATGTACGTATAGGGAAAAACCTATACATGAGTATAGGGCTCAGTACTATCTACAGTTTTAGGCATCTGTGGGGGGTGGGGGCATGGTAGGTATCCCCCTTAGGTAAGGGAGGACTGCTGTATTATGACAGATAGTTGAAAGAATTGGAAAAAGTTAATGTGAAACAATTCTAACTGAAACATTATTAGTTCTCTAGAGTTCCTATAACAAAATATCGCAAACTGGTCTAGAGGCTACAAATCAAAGACCAAAGTGTCAAAATTTGGTTCTTTCTGAAGCCTCCCTCCTTGACTTGAAGATGCCTCACTCCTTGTGTCTTCACATGGTAGTCTCTGACCAGTGCCTGTATGTGTCTATTTTCTCCAGTGTGTTAAATCTTTCTCTTGTAAGGACCTCAATCATTTTGAATTAGTTAAGACTTCACTTTTAACTTAATCATCTCTTTAAAATCCTTGTTTTAAAATACAGTCACATTCTGCGATAATAGGGGTTAGGACCTCAATAGATAAATTTTGGGTGAGGAACACAATTCAGTCTATAACAGAAGTCTTCCAGTATCTGAAAGACTCTCATTTTGGATAATCTTTAAATATTCTTTTAGTCTTCAAAGGCAAAGAAAAATGACTATAAGAGAAAATTACCATAAATTCATTTGTGATTCCAAACTATCCCATTGAATATGATGCCCAGCTGGGTAGTAAACAATCTACTCTGAGAGGAAATTTTGACTTGATTACCAAACTATGGTTTTCTGAGAGCTGGTCAATTCTGAATAGACCACATCTGACAATAATAATCAGTGTATGTATTTTTGTGTATGAATGTATGTATGTGTGTATATATGTATATGATTCAACACATAAAAACTTCATATTTAGGGGCCATTAATATGTGGAAGCATTTTACAGAGACAAATCATAGCATAAGATTGAAGAGAGAGAAAGAGAGAGACATAGAAAGATAGAGATAAATAGGTAGATATAAATATAAATGTAGATATATATGTAGGTAAATAAATATAGAGATAGAGACAGAGATATATAGGTATCCACATTTTCAAAGATGGAAGTATTGAAAGTAAAAAATAGTAATTTTACAGTGGAGATGTGGTAGGGTCCCGTCTCTAAGGAGAGGGTAGACAAAAAAAAAAAAACTCAAAGCAACCTGGCTGTGCGTAACTGACAACACCCCTCACGACCGACTACATGTTTGTGTGTTACCATATATGGGAGACAAAGAAATAGAAAATGTATCTGAAATCTATGCCACGTGACATTCGGGGCTCAGTGCTTTGGGTGCGAACCCAACTGAGCGGTGCTGGCACGAATTAAGTTGCTTCCTGGAAAGAAAAGCTTTGGTGTCACGACTTTCTGTGCAAGAATCCTGCTACAGAGAAACCTGACAGAAACTACATTAACCAAATAATGAAGGTCAGCGTCACCAGTGATTTTATGTCAAAATCATGTTTTCACTGATACTACGTAATGAGATCATTTCATACCTGTGGTACTCTTTCCAAAAATCCATAACCCCAGGCTAATCATGAAGACATCAGACAAATCCAAATGTGACATATTCTATATAATCTCTGGCTAATATTCCTCAAATCTGACAAGAATTCAAGGAAAGACTCTCATAGACCAGAGGAGGTTGGAGAGACGTGAAAGATGGACACAATGTGGTATCCTGGAATGGGTTCCGAAACAGAGGGAACACATTCATGGGAAAGTAATGAGACCCAAGTAAAGTCTGGAGTTTAGATAAAGTAATGTGCCAGTGTTGATTTCTTGTTATAACAAATGTACCACGGCCATGTAAGACGATAATAATGGAGAATTATCTGTATTACCATAGTCATTTTTCTGTAAATACAAAATTATTCCAAAATAAAAAGACTACTTTAAAAACAATTCATAGCCTGGAGGATAAAATAGAGAAAGATTAAACTTAACACAGTGGAAGCACAGCCTAACCCAGATGAGAGATCATAAAATTGGGTAGGAGCAGTGTGGATGGAAGAGGAAAAATAATTGATTTGAAAGTTAAGTGTCAGAAATGACATAATTCAGTGATGTTATTTTTTTATGTGTAATATTTTCGAAAGCCACGTTAGCCTTTCTAGCTACTGCATCACATGGTTAATATATATTGAATTTACTCTGGAAAAAAATATTAGCCTTTCCACAATCCTGATTAAGAGATTTCAACATCTTCTACAGATACAACTATACTTATGGACCTAAGTATAGGATCAGATTTTACCCTTTTGAATTCTGCTCCTCATGGATGACTTTACATATTTGAATGGATATATATTTACTTTTGCCACTCAAATCCATTTACTGTTGTCTTGGAAAGAGAGGCCCTCCTGCGTTTGGGCAGTAACCACATCTCCCCTATTTGTAAGAATGGCACTGGAGCTCATATCCATTCCTAAATCTAAGAATGGCCAGGTAATTTAGACCTGAGCCAAAACCATTAGCATGAAACATTAGCATGGTAAAGGTGATTAAGTCAGGAAGGACAGTGACCTTTAATCATTCTCTTGGAGAAGGAAAGTAAGTGTATCTTCTGCAGATGTGCACATTTTTTAAAAGATTTTATTTTTTAGTAATCTTTACACCCAACGTGGGGCTCATTCACAACCCCATAATCAAGAGGCCCATGTCCCACCTACTGAACCTGCCAGCCACCCCTAGATGTGCACATTAATAAATATAGTCCTGGAGTTTCTAGAAACCAAATGCCATCATCAGAGTCAGCATGGAAAAGAATAGATCAAGGAAGACCAGCTCCTTGTGTTTCTTGTTCAGACCCTACATGACCTGAATTACATGGATTACATTTCTTCTCCTTTTGTACTTGTGCCAGTTTATGATAAATTTTCATGTTTATTACCTGCAACTGAAAACTCTGAAGGATAAATGATATCTATAATAATGAACTCTATCATTTTTATGCACTTTGTATCTATAGATTTGATGGACTTTTATGACTTCTAATTATTAATTCAAATCACAGGGAAAAGTGTAGAACAGCCTAGGGTTCAGTGAGAATTCTGAGACATATGATGAGAAATCTCACTCTAATTCATACCCAGCCTTTGGGAGTGAATCATGACTGGTCTAAGTCAGTGGTTCTAAAACATTAGACTGCATCAAAATTAACTGACAAGCTTGTTAATTATCTGCAGTCTCCACTGCCCGACTTTCCAACTAAGTGGGATGGGTTTGGGACCTGAGAATTTGGATTTCTAACGAGTACACACAGATGACTCTTTCAGAACCACCGGTCTAAGCATCTCATATTCACCCTTTTTTTTTAAAGAATGTGTATTTATTTATTTTGAAAGAGAGGGAGCATGCACAAGTAGGGGAGGGGCAAAGAGAGAGACGGAGAGAAAAATCCCAAGCAGGCTCTGTGCTGTCAGCTCACGGCCCGATTTGGTCAGTCTCATTAACCGTGAGATCATGACCTGAGCCAAAATCAAGAGTCTGACAGTTAACAGACTGAGCCACCCAGGTGCCCCTAAGCATATAATATTCACCTTTGATCCTCATTTCTCTCTGTGACTCAAGTAGGGGCTTTCCAGAAACATGTTTTCACTGTTTTAGGAAAGAAATAGGGTAATAGAGTCACCTTTTTCTAATCTTTTTCTTCCAGTGTTGGACACTGCAATGAGAGAATGTGGTCCCTGGAGCCATATGGGAATCAAGAAAAAAAGCCAAGAGAACTACCAACGTACTCATTCCAATGCCCTGACCAGCCCCAGGACTGGCTTCTTTCAGAATTCTTGATATGACAGGCAAATCAATGCTGTTATTATTATCCAACCATTAGTCAGGTACTCTTGTTACTTTTAGCTAAATGTTCTGCTTGAGATGGTTACAAATGGGCTACTGCAACTGATATGAAAAGCATTCTTGTGGCTACAAATTATTTTAGGGCAGCAACATTTTGCTTTAGGTCCTATAAAGCTACAACACAGAGTACAGTTTCTGGAACACAATAGATGTTCAATAAATTTCTGCTGATTTAATGATAAATGATAGCAGTAGTTTGAATTCAGTATCACATAGTTTGGGCTTTGAAGCATTAAAAAGGCTTTCATGTAATTTCTCCTATTAGCTAAACATGCAGAGTGAAAAAAAATCACTTCTCTTTTCTTTTAGATTATAGCTCATTTCCCCTTTTCAAAAACATTTCTCTCCCACAAAGATTTTAAATATATTTTCTACAATATATCTAAAAATAGTTTAATAAGGGTAAAAATCTGGGATTGCAGTTTGAAGTCATAAAATAATGCATACTAAAAATATGGAGTAAATGTATCTTTTCTTGTCAAGGAATATTTATAAATCCCACTTAGAAGGACATCATTTCTCAGGATGCTACAAGGCCTTAAGTCAGCTCTTTAATAGAGAAGAATACTAAGAAATATGATTCAGATAAAATAGTTTTATGGCATATAATTTCTTTTTTCATATATAATTTCTTAATGCTGTGTGAATGTTCCTATAACTCAGACTTGCACATATTATATCAAACACTTCTTTGGCTTCTGTGGAACAGAGTAAAATACAACTCTCATTAATACTTAACTTACCATATTCTGCATCACCAAGCCCTTAGCAATTAATGTAGCATTTCTACCTTTCTGTCAATAAAATTAAATCTTACATTTAATAGATGTAGATAAGGATCATAATTTTACATGGGAAAATAAAATCTGTACAAAGTCCAAAAATGATCTTGTAAAAAAAAAAAAGCCAAAAGTTCAAACTACTGCAAGCTTTAAGTTACAGTAATTGCTCCCTTGTTTGCAGTATGGGCTTTGTCTCCAAAATTATAGCACTTGCTAGTAGTAACTGATAAACCTCGCAGTTTTCAGCCTATTATTGTTTAATTTATTATTATTAATCATTCAAAATGAACAGAAGAAAATAATATGGGTTTTTTGGTATTGAAATCCCTTTTGTCCCCCTCATTTTGAAATTATTGGGAGGAAAATTATACTTTGTATAAGAAAATATTGATTCTAACTTACTGTGTTTAGTTCTTTTGGTTTTAACATCAAACATTCCAAAGATGGATTTTTATTTTTAGCTGAACATTTACTTTAATTTTGGAAGTTATTAGCATTTGCTTAATAGATATAATAATTTGGAATTGGCATTTATACATGACTCAAATCAAATAAAAACTCAATGTTTCTAATAGATTATTACATGAGTACATAATAATTTACAGCCTCTTTTGAAAAACAAAGAAAGAAAACAATGCATTAGCATTTCAGCTCTCTTAGAAATAATGTTGCAATTATAAGAGTCAATATGAGAGGCGATATTCACATGGAGACACTCTAGTTCACTGTCTCACATCTTCCCCTACTTGGTAACTGAGTGGTCTCAGCCTACCTACACAAGTGTCTCTGGAGAGACTGCTAAATTCATCATTGTTCCCGACTATAGAAGATTAAAATCCCTTTGTATAGGCAGAGTAAGATTAGGCTAATCTAACCCCTTCTTCTATGAAGTAGAAAATTCATGGGCTGGAGAATCATGGATCCTAAAATTACTAGAGCCCAATCACATCTTTTGCTGACACTCTGGGGTGTCCATGAAAATTTGCTTTTTGTACCTCTGGAACCTCTCTCACTTCTCACCTTCACAGAATGTAGCTATTCTTGGGTTTTTGTAAAATTCCCTTTTTTGATCATGATAACCAATTCAGATATCATGTCACAACCATATATGGACATATATAGAAAAAAATTATGTTCTTACTTTATATCTCTATCTGCCTATTCTTCCATGTATCTCTGTGGATATACAGATATAGTGATAGATGATTAGATAGATAGATACATAGATACATAGATGACACATATGACATATGGATATATATGGATACTTATAATGGTCTCTCTATGTATGGATATATATGAATATATGGATATACATGACATTTTATATTATATGTTTCATATTATACAAAGGGATACAGTGAATTTAAGAACTGCTCTTTGAAAATAAAAAGTCCCTGACTACACTGAATAACTTAATGGTTACTGGATTATGGCCTCTGTTAATATCTATCTAATTCCATCTATGTGAATCAATAGACTCAATCACATGCCAATGATACTTTGAACAACATAGCACAAATATTGACAGCAACCTAGCTGGAATCATCAAACACAGAAAATTAGATAGTAAATTAGATCAATTAAATCAACTTCCACAACCTATTAATTGGGAGAAATTATTTGCAAATCATATATTTGATAAGGGATTAACACCCGAAATATATAAAGAACTCATTCAACTTAATAGCAAAACAAAACTAGTCCAATTAAAAAACTAGGCAGATGATCTGAATTGATGTTTTTCCAAAAAAGACATACCGATGGCCAACAGATACAAGAAAAGATGCTCAACATCACTAATCATCAGGAAATTCAAATTAAAACCACAAGATATCAACTCACACCCAATAGAATGGCTATTATCAAAAAGACAAGAACTAACAAGTGTTGGCAACGTTGTAGAGGAAAGGGAACCCTTGTACACTATTGAAGGGGTTGTAAATTGGTCCAGCCACTGTGGAAAGCATTATGGAGTTTCCTCAAAAAATTAAAAATAGAATTTCCATATCAACCAGCAATTCCATTTGTGGGTATTTATCTGAACAAAACAAAATCACTAACTCAAAAAGATATATGCACCCAATGTTAATTGTAGCCTTATCTACAACAACTAAGGTATGGAGACAATCTTAGTGTCCATCGATGGATGAATAGGTAAAGAAGATGTGATACATATTTGCAATAAAATATTAAGCCATAAGAAAGAATAAAATCTTGCCATTTGTGACAACATGGATGAAAGTGGTAGGCATTATGCTAAACAAAATAAGTTAGACAGGGAAAGACAAATGATCTCACTTATGTGTGGAATCTAAAATAAAAACAAAACAAAGCAAAAACAACCACCACTACCACCACAACAGAAACAGAGAACAGATTGCTTGTTGCCAGAAGTAGAAAATGGGGGCCGGGCAAAACTGATGAAGGGAGTCAAAAGGTACAAATTTTCAGTTATAAAATCAATAAGTCATGGCATGTAATGTATAGTATGGCAACTATAGTTAATAATACTGTATTACGTATTTGAAAGTTGCTTAGAGAGCAACAGTTAAAAGTTCTCATCACGGGATGCCTCGGTGGTTCAGTCGGTTGAGCGTCCAGCTTCAGCTTGGGTCATGATCTCATGGTCCGTGGGTTTGAGCCGTACAGCCTTGGGCTCTGTGCTCACAGCTCAGAGCCTGAAGCTTGCTTCGGATTCTGTGTCTCCCTCTCTCCCCCTGCACCTCCCCTGCTCACACTCTGTCTCTCTCTCTCAGAAATAAACATTAATTTTTTTAAATAAATAAAATAAAAGTTCCCATCACAAGAAAAAACTATACATATGGTAATAGATGTTAGCCCAGCTTATTGTGTTGATCATTTTGCAATATATACAAATATTGAATCATTATGTTGTATATCTAAAACTAATATAATGTTGAATGCCAATTATATCTCAAAAAATAAAAAATTTTGAGAAGTAAATAAATTCAACTTTCCTGTTCATTAACAACAAAAAATATATTAACCAGGACATTGCCATGTTTTATTAAAAAAAATCTCCTTATATTGAAGGCACTAAGATGGGAGAAAAAGACCAGAAATGGATATTCTTAAGATGTGAATGAATAGTATGATCAGTTATACAGCCAATTTTATTTTCTTTATTAAAAGAGTAGTCATATCCTGTTCCCTGGAGTTGTTATAAGAATCTTTCCTAAAGAATTATTTGTTAAACATGTTTATGAAAAAATCAGATAACCTGGAGAGGGATTGAAACACACACATACACACACACACACACACACACACACACACACACACAATCATTTATCACAAATATAATAAACAGAAAGGCAGTGAAAAGAATACAGAAGTATTGTAAGAAAAGACTAGATTAGGCCTGTTACTTGCTCCTTCACACAATTGTGAAGTCCTGTTTTGATCTATCTAGCACGCTTTTCCTAACTATAATCAATATAACTGACTGGCCATGGGTATGGTTACAGCCTGCAGATTTTATCCATAAATGTAGGGACAAATTTAATGGTCATAATCACAAAATGCATATTTTATAAAATGACATTCTACTAACCAACCTGAGCTGAATTTTAAAATAAACCATATTTTCCCCCAGTCAATAATCTCCCTTGTCTTTTACACAGATAGTTACTCAAAGGCAAAGAGAAACTTACGCTTTGATAAATCCAACCTTGCAAAAAGAGTTTCTGATTTTTTATGCTGTGCCAGAAACTCATCTTTAGATAAAAGAGCATTGTTATTACATCTACTTCATTTATTATCTCTCTCCCTTGGGACTTCAAAAATTGGGTTAGGGCTACAACTTGAACAGATTCCCTATCTAACCCTTAAAAGTGAGTGTAATAGAATATTATTTGGATACAAACAACATCCATTTCATACTACTTATCACTGTTATCACATGCTTTGTAAAGGAGTCTTATCAATCTTATACGCTTTTATTGTGCCTTATTGAAATGACTACCTAGAATTCACATTTTCAGCATACTCTAAAGTAATTATAGTGTAGTTTTTCTTACTGCCCCAACCTCACAAATTCCTGTTTATTGATTTCAACATTTATGCAACGTATTTTTCTATTCCTCTGGAATGACTGTACTTGAAATTTTGTGTATGGTTTCTACTGCATCTCTGGACATATTTCCTGCTTTCTTATTGCTCTCACTTCCTGCTTTCTTCATGCTTGTGCCATTCATCTTGACTCATCCAACACTTTATTTACTTTGGTGCTTTGTGAAATTACTTTGAGCCATGTTACTTGAAAATCCTGAAGTTAATGCAAACCTAGCCAATTAAATGATTACATACGTTTCACTCTTTGGCTTTAAATTTTTCCCATTACCTTGTGTTCTGAATTAGAAATTACACTTAATAATAATAATAATAAGCAATTACACATAACGGCTGTATTAAAAATACCACTCAAATAATTGACTACCTGAGTTGAGTCCCACATATTAAAAGGAATAAATTCAGCCCTGGAATATCACTCATTTATATAATTTCAGATTAGTTTCTGTTAGGATGCGATATACAAACTATGACACTAATTAATTACTTCTAAATCCAACCTATATTTCCATTGAGAAAAGATACTTTTTAACAATATGAAAATAAAATCACAGGTAATTGCTCATAAAGGGGTGTCTCTTGTGCAACAATTACTAATATTTAAATAATGTAAGTTTTCCATCTACATGTTGTTATTTCTCTATGTAGTGATATCTACTTTCAAAGCAACTTTTGACTAAAGCAATTTCATCCTTAAAATAGATGGGTTATACTATCTTTTTCCAGAATTTTTATTTCACTTCCCATTTAATCCATTTGCTTTAGCCCACTGTTACACAATAGGACATTGCCCAAATTGTCTTGCCCTTGCTCTCACCCCATCAGGCCAACCACGGTGATTGTGCTGACTTGTTGATCCTCCTCAGGTTACTGGATGTTCTTAATTATCCTGTCTGTTCTTTTTCCCATGTGGCCAGTTGGAAAACCTTTCTTGGCCACTGCCTTGCAAACACACAGCAAAGACCTACTGGAGCAGACAACTTGCAATGATGTCCCTGGCATATGGACATGCAAACTTTTCACACTTCAAGTAATTTTGCCATTTGAGTGACTAGGTCTGGTTGCAAATGTCTCAATAAAGATCATCATTAAGTTTTCAAATATATGCACTATTGTAGAACATGTTTAAGACCCTGTATCTATCCCATATGCTTATTCATTGGTGTACGCTTATTTCTGCGCTATATTCTTGCTAGCTTGAGCAAACATTAGTTGGCCCTTAAGTGCCATGAAAAACACCATATTATGCTGTTTTCCCTTCAAAACCTAAACTCTGAGAAAACTGCAGTCACTGCAGGAATTACAGAGACAAGTAGTTAGAGATTTAGACCAATTTACTTTCATTTGGTTGTAGCAAGTGTTGAAAAAACAACAGCTAAAATAACCAAGAGAGTGGTGACTAAGTAGGGGAACAATTTATCTAATTCAATAGCAAAACAGATGCTATAGATAGGAAAATAAAACTGATTCATAGACATGAGTTTACAAACCTACAAATAGAACACTACATGGTTTGCTGTTGTTTGTATCAAAGCCAGCCTAATTTCTTTTAGGAGGTAACTTGCAAACTTGATGCAGTTCTGGTCAACTTGAGACTCTTGAAACCCAATGTTTCTTCCCTAGACAGCAAGAAAAATTGAGTTCCATCTCTGCTAGTTCACTCTACAGTTTATTCCACTGTAGAATATGGTGTTCAGGGGCTTTCTTTCATATATCAATCATCCAAAGTTGAAAGAGATTTAAGAAGTCTTGAAAATAATAAGCCTATTTTTATAGACCTTATGACGTCTCTACTCCCAGACTTGTCTTTTTAAAGACACAAATATTTGAATAATATTTCATGATAACAGATGGTAACTTGTGGTGAGTATAGCATAACTTATAGACTTGTTTAATCACTATGTCGCACACCTGAAAGTATTGGGTTTCACCTATTCTTCAATTAAGAAAATTAAAATAAATGAAAATAAAGATACAAAGATTGTTTCCTAAAAAAACAAGCATCCTGTTGGTACTTAGACTAAAATATCTATCAGTGGAAAAGCCTTATCTTACACGCATTTCAGCTTTTGATACTACATTTTTTTTAATTTTTTTTTCAACGTTTATTTATTTTTGGGACAGAGAGAGATAGAGCATGAACGGGGGAGGGGCAGAGAGAGAGGGAGACACAGAATCGGAAACAGGCTCCAGGCTCTGAGCCATCAGCCCAGAGCCTGACGCGGGGCTCGAACTCACGGACCGCGAGATCGTGACCTGGCTGAAGTCGGACGCCTAACCGACTGTGCCACCCAGGCGCCCCCTTGATACTACATTTTAAGGTTGCCTTAGCTTTTCACAATGTTGGATATTCAAGATAAGGTTATTTACCCTCTGTATCTCCCATTCTTTCATACTTCCTTTCCTCTCTTCAGAATGTCAACATACAATAAACTTTATTACTATTGATAACTGCAAAATAAAAATAAAAACAAAAACAAAGAAGCTGTGCAGCTCAAGTGAGAAATGTGTGGAAACTCTGAGTAATTTTATCAATATCAATTTGAATTATAAATAAATAAAGGGATGCCTGCTTGGCTCAGTCAGCTGAGCATCCGACTTCAGCTCAGGTCATGATCTCGTGGTTTGTGGGTTCAAGCCCCGCGTCAGTGCTGTGCTGACAGCTCAGAGCCTGGAGCACGCTTTGGATTCTGTGTCTCCTCCTCTCTCTACCCCCTCCCCGTTCATGCTCTATCTCTCTCTGTCTCTCAATAATAAATAAACATTAAAATTTTTTTAATAAATAAAAAATAAATTTTTAAATATTAAGCTATTCTTATACTGTTTGTACTTTACACATTGATCACCATTCAGAGTGTTACAGAGAGATATAGGTCAGTTTATTTTATTTTTTTATTATATGAAATTTATTGTCAAATTAGTTTCCATACAACACCCAGTGCTCATCCCAAAAGGTGCCCTCCTCAATACCCATCACCCACCCTCCCCTCCCTCCCACCCCCCATCAACCCTCAGTTTGTTCTCAGTTTTTAACAGTCTCTTATGCTTTGGCTCTCTCTCCCACTCTAACCTCTTTTTTTTTCTTTTTTTTCCTTCCCCTCCCCCATGGGTTTCTGTTAAGTTTCTCAGGATCCACATAAGAGTGAAAACATATGGTATCTGTCTTTCTCTGTATGGCTTATTTCACTTAGCATCACACTCTCCAGTTCCATCCACATTGCTACAAAAGGCCATATTTCATTCTTTCTCATTGCCACGTAGTACTCCATTGTGTATATAAACCACAATTTCTTTATCCATTCATCAGTTGCTGGACATTTAGGCTCTTTCCACAATTTGGCTATTGTTGAGAGTGCTGCTATAAACATTGGGGTACAAGTGCCCCTATGCATCAGTACTCCTGTATCCCTTGGGTAAATTCCTAGCAGTGCTACTGCTGGGTCATAGGGTAGGTCTATTTTTAATTTTTTGAGGAACTTCCACACTGTTTTCCAGAGTGGCTGCACCAGTTTGCATTCCCACCAACAGTGCAAGAGGGTTCCCATTTCTCCACATCCTCGCCAGCATCTATAGTCTCCTGATTTGTTCATTTTGGCCACTCTGACTGGCGTGAGGTGATACCTGAGTGTGGTTTTGATTTGTATTTCCCTGATGAGGAGTGACATTGAGCATCTTTTCATGTGCCTGTTGGCCATCTGGATGTCTTCTTTAGAGAAATGTCTATTCATGTTTTCTGCCCATTTCTTCACTGGATTATTTGTTTTTCAGGTGTGGAGTTTGGTGAGCTCTTTATAGATTTTGGATACTAGCCCTTTGTCTGATATGTCATTTGCAAATATCTTTTCCCATTCTGTTGGTTGCCTTTTAGTTTTATTGATTGTTTCCTTTGCTGTGTAGAAGCTTATTATCTTGATGAGGTCCCAATAGTTCATTTTTGCTTTTAATTCCCTTGCCTTTGGGGATGTGTCAAGTAAGAAATTGCTATGGCTGAGGTCAGAGAGGTCTTTTCCTGCTTTCTCCTCTAAGGTTTTGATGGTTCCCTGTCTCACATTCAAGTCCTTTATCCATTGTGAGTTTATTTTTGTGAATGGTGTGAGAAAGTGGTCTAGTTGCATTCTTCTGCATGTTGCTGTCCAGTTCTCCCAGCACCATTTGTTAAAGAGACTTTTTTCCATTGGATGTTCTTTCCTGCTTTGTCAAAGATGAGTTGGCCATACGTTTGTGGGTCTAGTTCTGGGGTTTCTATTCTATTCCATTGGTATATGTGTCTGTTTTTGTGCCAATTCCATGCTGTCTTGATGACTACAGTTTTGTAGTAGAGGCTAAAGTCTGGGATTGTGATGCCTCTTGCTTTGGTCTTCTTCTTCAAAATTACTTTGGCTTAGGTCAATTTATTTTTTTTTATTTTTTTTTTTTAATTTTTTTTTCAACATTTATTTATTTTTGGGACAGAGAGAGACAGAGCATGAACGGGGGAGGGGCAGAGAGAGAGGGAGACACAGAATCGGAAGCAGGCTCCAGGCTCTGAGCCATCAGCCCAGAGCCCGACGCGGGGCTCGAACTCACGGACCGCGAGATCGTGACCTGGCTGAAGTCGGACGCTTAACCGACTGCGCCACCCAGGCGCCCCATGCTTAGGTCAATTTAAATACAGGTATTTAGGCCTAGGAACACCGCATAGTATATTGGAATTTATAGTTCTTAGCCACTTTCTACAATATTTTAAAAATTTTACAAGAACAAGAAAGCTCATAAAATAACGTCCTAATTTTTGCTTTGTATATTAGTATGGAATATATGAGACCAAGTACCAGTATCTGGAATTATATGTAAGAAAAGAATAGCTTGGGGCACTCAGTGGGTTAAGCATCTGAATCTTGGTATCAGCTCAGGTCATGATATCATGGTGGTGGGATCAAGTCCCATGTCAGGCTCTGCACTGACAATGTGGAGCCAGCTTGGGATTCCCTCTCTCCCTCTTTCTCTGCCCCTCCCCTGCTCGTGCACACAAAGTGCGTGCTCTGTCTAAATTAATTAATTAATTAATTAATTAAAATTTTTTAAAAAAGAATAGCTAAGGGGGTGCCTGACTGACTCAGTCAATGAGTGAGAAACTCTTGATTTCAGCTCAGGTCATGATCAAGCTCCATGTGGGGCTCTGCACTTAGCATGGATTCTGCTTAGAAATCTCTCTCTCTCTCCCTCTTGCACTCTCTCTCCTTATAAAATAAAATTTAATTTTAAATTTAAAAAAGAAAGAAAAGAAAAGAATAGCTAAGGATGACATGGAGACCCAAAGAAAAGTTGGAGGAAATAGGAGAAATGGATATTGCCTAATATGGATACTTGAATATCACTTTCTTTGAGATGAGACAAAAGATATTCCCCAAGTAATCCTCACTTGCTCCAGAAAGTAGAACTATAACCCTAGTAGATTTGTTCAACAGAACATTTGCTAAAATACCCAACTACCTTTTTTTTATTTTAGATCTAAGAAAATAAGAAAGTAAAATATTTTTAGGACAATTTATCAAATTTACCAAGAGCTAACAAGGATCCTATTTCTACTTTAGCCTTCATGGTGATTGAGAAAACTCACAATCATTTTATTTATTTGTAATATGGAAAAATAGAGTTATTTTTAGCTTTAATAAAGATACAGGACTATATTGCCTCTGCAGAGAGTATATAGTGATCAGTCTGAGCTACCCTAAAGACCAACAGGAATAAGGCTTTTACGATATACTTGAGTTGTCTTTTCCACGGGGTTATAGAAATAGTGTATAGTATACTCTCAAAATCAACTTTGATTGTTAATAACATTAAATCTTCACCAAAATCTTTTATAATACATGACTCTTATACTTTTTACTTCTTCCTGGATTCAATCAAAGTTTGAACTATTGAAAAAAATATTATAATGAGTTTATATGAGGGAAAGAAAACATAGATCCGGGTGGAATGACATGGTGACTTACCACACAGGTTCTAAAATTTTCACAGTTTTTTTTTAATGAAATATAAAATTTAATATATATATCACCTAACAAATCATAAATATTAATAGTTTACCCAAACAACTCTTCTTTTATGATAAAAATTCTCCTCGAGACCAAATGTGACAAACTGAATTCAAGTGAAACTCCATTATTTAAGGTATCAAACTGTATAATTAAATTTAGATAAGAAAGTATAAACCTTACATAACCTTAAAAAATCAGAAGCCTAAATTTAGGCATTCAAACACTCAGGAAGAGTGTTTTATTCTTTTATTTCATTCTTTATTTCAAATATGACCTCATTCTTTTATTTCAAATATGCATTTACATGCAGAGGAATTCTATAATCACTATGTCCTCTTCCTACCTCCAAACTGTAGTCAAAAATAAAGGGAATAAAAACTGAGAATTCCCTTTATTTCTTGAATAAAAACTGAGAATTCCCTTTATTTTTTTGAATAAAAACTGAGAATTCCCTTTATTTTTGACCACAGTTTGGAGGTAGGAGGAGGACATAGTGATTATAGAATTCCTCTGCATGTAAATGAATATTTGTAATAAATAAACTGAGGATTGATGGGGGGTGGGAGGGAGGGGAAAGTGGGTGATGGGCATTGAGGAGGGCACCTGTTGGGATGAGCACTGGGTGTTGTTTGGAAACCAATTTGACAATAAATTTCATTCAAAAAAAATGTATGTTGATGCATGCGTATTTTAAAGAAAAATTTTCCTTTTCAATAAATAAATAAATAAAGGGAATTACTGGAAGTGCAGCCATAGTTAGGGTTGTGTTCACTAGCCAGGTGGACACAAGAGCCAAGCTTCCAACAGCCGGCTGCTATGGCTTTTTCCTCTGGCATTTAGGTTAAAGTATGTGATTTTCCACTTTATATACATGCAAATTTTATTAGTACCAGAAAGGTTTCTCTTTCATTCAGAGGAAGTCATAATTTAAGACCATGCCAGAATACTCCATATTTTGTTTTCCTTTTCCAAACTGTAAGCTATTGCCAGAACACATTTACTGAAACCTAACAGGGTGCAGCTTGCGCTGTGAAAGGTAGAATTACATATGGTACCACCAGGAGGTCTTATAAAGAGTAAATTAAAAGGCAAGAACTAAGTACACATACAAACTACAGTTAGTTACTCATTTATTGTTTTTTTTTTAACGTTTTTTTTTTATTTTTGAGGCAGGGAGAAACAGAGCATGAACAGGGGAGGGTCAGAGAGAGAGGGAGACACAGAATCCGAAACAGGCTCCAGGCTCTCAGCTGTCAGAGCCTGGACTCGGGGCTCAAACCCACAGACCATGAGATCATGACCTGAGCCGAAGTCGGAAGCCTAACCGACTGAGCTACCCAGGCACCCCACTGATTTATTGTTATTGAGTGTGGGCAAAGGGAACAACTACCCTTTTTGGAAGCAGTCATATATTTTTCAAGCATTGCTCCATTAGTCAATTTGTAAGTCAAATATGACTTATAAACATATACAAGGAAAATCTCTTAGAAATAATTGATGAAGCAAATTTTTAAAAAGGCAAAACTCTCCTTGATTACCTTTTTGTTAAAAGGACTAGATGTTTTCCTTGCTTGTTCTGTTCTGTATATGCACCAAATATTAAAATTTCCAGAGATTTTGGAAGGTTAAGCCAGTAAAAGATACTGTAGCCAATGAATGAACAGAAGAAATAGCTCCTTCATTAACCAGAAATTAGACATCAATTAGATATCAAACTGAATTGCCTGGCATGTCCCCATAATGAAAACAAAGTAATTGTTTATTTTTTCCAACTTTATTGAGGTATGATTGACAAATAAAAGTTGTATATATTTAGGTTGTGCAACGTGATGGCTCTGTTTATTTCTAACGGTGTAAAATATGATGATATAATTATAAAATGATTCCCACAATCAAGTTCCTTAAAACATTCATTACTTCACAAAGTTAACTCTTTTTTGTGGTGAGAATACTTAAGGTCTACTTTCAGATCATGTCAGCAACATAATGTACTCCACTTACATTTATGCTTTCACAAGTGTTAGGATTTCTATTTCTATGGTTGAATAATATTTCAGTGTGTGTGTGTGTGTGTGTGTGTGTGTGTGTGTGTGTGTGGTATATACACACCATAAATGGTCAACAGGTATTTGAAAAGGTGCTCAAAATCACTAATTATCAGGGAAAGGAAAATCAAAACCACAATAAAATACCAAGTTACATCTCTTGAGACAGCTAGTACCAGAAAGACAAAAGATAACAACTGTTGGTTAGGGTGTGAAGAAAGGAAAATCTTTATATATTGTTAGTGGGAATGTAAACTAGTACCCCTGTTTTATGAAAAACAGTATGGAGGTTTCTTAAAAAAGTAAAAGTAGAAATACTCTCCAATTCAGCAATTGCACTACTGGTTATATATCCACAGGAAATGACATCAGTATCATGAAGAGACCTCTGCACATCCATGTTCATTTTAACATTATTTACAGTAAATAGTCCAGATATGGAAGCAACCTAAGCGACTGCTGACAAATGACTGGATAAACACACAACCTCTCCTTCATGATTAAAACTGTTTCTCAGGCCCAAGAATTCAAACAGACTTTGTGAAAACCCAATATATTAAATAGTTTGAGTTAAAATAATTAAAGGTGAACTACTCTATTTGCTATTTGCATCTCAACATTGAATTCATCATGATTTATTACTAAACAGATTTATGTTTGTCCTCACATTATAGCTTCATGATAGGTGAGTAGAGCCTTGTTTTTCTTCATCTGAGACTTTCTCAATGTCCTAAAAACCATGATATTTAGGCAAGTATATTTTTTAATGGAAAGCCATTTCTACACATCAACTTTTCTTGTTTGCATTTCTCATTTTTATTTTCCTTAGACCAACTGCAAATTCTCAATGTCTTAGGGAATTTTTTAATACATTCTGCCTAAATGTTTCAAAATTCTTTTCATTTTATTTTATTTTATTTTATTTTATTTTATTTTATTTTATTTTAATAATGTATGAGATAATATTCAAAACTATGGTGTTCTTTCCTCATATATGGTCATTTCCAAACACAATAGTGATTTCATTGTATCTAACAGTAATTTTCTTCACTAAATAGATTCTCTTCAATGTATAAAACAGCCCCCTCAGATGCAAAATCTGCATTAGAGATGTCAAGAAAAGATGTCAAGAAAAGAAAAAAAGAAAAAAGAAAAAAAAAGCAATAATTCCAAACAGAAATTATAAGACTGTATCACAGTCTCTACTATACAGCAAAGGTTTGTACAATCAAACAATTATAATTTATTATAATTTACCACACCACATTTTGTATTGCTAGTATACATGATCATAAATAATAATTAGTGCAATTTTTAATCTTGTTTCAACATTTCATTTTTCAAAAGTCCAGGTAACTATAGCATTCAGTGACCTTGAATGTTAACTATTTTGTCTTTTTTTTTTTTCTGAGAGAATGAGGGAGAGAGGGAGAATCCCAAGCAGGTGCTGTGCTGTCAGTGCAGAGCCCAACACAGGGCTTGATCTCAAAAACCATGAGATCATGACCTGAACAGAAACCAAGAGTCAGACATTTAACCAACCGAGCCACCCAGGTGCCCCTGTCTCTTTTCATGTTGGAAATATATTTTCTTTGTGTTTTCAGTGATGCATAATGATCTTAGTTGGGATTCTTTCACCATAAGTTGGATGTACACAATTGCATTAAGAAGAAAAAATTAAATTCATATCAGAAATATCAATAAAAAGAGAGCAAGATAAATGACTCACATTAAGTGAAAAAAACTTAACTTTAAAAATTTAATAGATGCTGATAAAAGCAGTTTTTCACAGGTGATTTATGAAAATTTTTATAAATAATTTTAACAAACAAAGACAGTGGAAGAAACTCCTCTTCTCAGAAAGGAAAACTATGCCTATTTTATAATTCATGAATTCCAGACAAGATAATTGGTAAGTTTAAAAGGGCACTGAAAATAAATCCATTTTAAGTTATGACCAAAATTATAGTAAATAGTTAACAGGAGGGAGGGATATTTGAATAAAATGCTATTGTGAAGAATGAAGCTAAAAGCTATGAGATAAATTTTATTTCATAACCTGTTATGCATTTTTTCTAAGAACAAACATTGCATTGATGAAATGTTGATTTTTTTTTTTACTTCCTGGGAAAAGAGAACAGATGGAGATATTATTTTTTCTTAAATTCTAGCTATTATAAATAACACAAGATGCATACAGTATATTAATATTCTGGATGAGCACATAATCCAGTGAAGAAAACAGCAAAGCAGTGTGGGTTACAGGACCCAGATATGTGGCCAAACATTATTTTGAATGTTGCTGTGGATGTGATTAATGTCTTTGGATGTGATTAATATTTAAATCAGTAGATTTTGAGTAAAGCAGATTGCCCTCCATAGCATGAGTGGTCCTCCTTCAATCAGTTGAAGGCATGTGTAGAATAAAAACAGACCTCTTTTGGACAAGAAAGAATTCTGCAGTGGAGAGCCTTCATATATGAACTGCAGATCCACTCTCTGTTGGGTTTCCAGCCTAGTGAACCACCTTGCAGATTTTGGACTGGCCAGCCTCTATAACTGCGTGAGCAAATTTCTTAAAATATGACTCCTTATACACACATACACACATCCCATTGGTTCTATTTTTCTGGAGAACACTGATTAATACACACTATACATAAATATTTCATAATTTAATTAAAATGTTATAAGTGCTAGAGGCCTATTCAAAGCACTGTTGAGTTTACCATCTAAATAGAATAAAAAGAAAAATCATATATCCTCTCAATAGATGAAGGAAAAAAGTAACAAAATTCAACAATTTATGATAAAATTTTTAGCTAATTCAATATGATAAATGAGATATATGAAAACCCTACTGTTAATACCATATTTAATGATGAATATTGAACTCATTCTCATTATGATTGAAACCAAAGCAAGGATATTGTCTCTGATGACTACTTTTCAACATTCAATCTAATGCAATAAGGCAAGAAAAAAAATCTAAGCCATAAATATCAAAAAGTAGTAAAACAATCTCTATCCTAGACAACATAATTGTCTACATTAAAAAAAAGGAATCTATCTAGAAACCACAACAGTGATAAAGTAAACTGTTTAGGAGTCACAGAAGAAAATGTCAAAATATAAAAATCAGTTGTGTTCCTATATGCTATTAATAAATTATAGAACTCTTAAGAATCCACGTATGAATTGCATCAAACAAAATTCTTAGAAATCAGTTTAATTATGTGCAGGACCTCTATGTTGAAAATTATAAAACATCTCTGAGCTAATTTATTACAATCTGAATAAATGGAGAGATGTGCTATCTTCATAGATTAGAAGAGCCAATATTTTAAAGGTGCTAATACTCCCAGGATTGATACATTCAAAACAATCCTCATCAAAAATCCCGCATGATTTTTAATAGAAATTATCAAATTGATTGTAAATTTTATATGAAAATTAAAAAGATCAAGATTATTGAAAACAGAATAATACATTTCTACTAATTATACTCTTTGAAATATGCATTTACTTTAAAGCTGTAGTAATCGAAAGATGAGATATTGGCTTAAAAATAGACTGGTCCAGTCTTTGTAAGCTATGCTTATCACTTCAGAAAGCTTATATGATCAAGAGAAATACTGCTCAAGATATTTTTGGTACCTGCATTTGTTCCTCAACTACAAATTTTATTTGGGGAAAAAATGTCATGAATCTGGTAAAACTGAGTTTCTTCTAAAGGTATTATTATAGAGACAGCATTCCCAACTCACCTTTAATCCCTTGTTTGACCATAAAACACACAGCCTTTGATTAAGATGTTAATTCTGAGTAAGATGTTAGCTGTTGCCACATGTCAGAAATTCCAGCATGGAGATATTTTGCCTAGTTACTTTACAAAAAAGCCCCAATTCCTCTGAGCAATCATCTGACTTTTATTAAAAGATATCCAGCAAAGGGGCACCTGGGTGGCTCAGTCGATTGAACGTCCGACTTCCGCTCAGGTCATGATCTCACAGCTTGTGAGTTGGAGGCCCATGTCCTGTGCGGCGGGCTCTTTGCTGACAGCTCCAGGCCTGGAGCATGCTTCGGATTCTGTGTCTCCCTCTCTCTCTGCCCGTAACCCACTTGCATTCTGTCTCTGTCTCTCTCAAAAATAAATAAACATTTAAAAAAAAAGTTTTAAAAGATATCCAGCAGGTATTACCCAACTTAATCCTTGTAAGAACCACTTGAGATTTTTATCTTGAAATTTCAAATTTCTAACACAATTCTGGCACAGTGTTTGTTCAAGCGATTAAATCTTCCCACCCTGAAGGTGGATGCCAAAAGTAGGCTTTGTCATTTCTTCCCAGCTCTACTCTGTGATTTGCCAGAGAATGCCCACCCAATTCCATTTTTTTTCCCCTCATGTGCAAGGTTCCCATGGTCATTTCCAAGTAGTGTCTGAGTTAGCTAAACAACAAAAGTGGGGAACAGCTTGCTCTCAGTTCTCCTTATTCTGTCATTCTAACTGAACCACCTTATACAAAGCTGGTGAAAAATAGGCTCCTTTGTTTCTGATTAATTGACCAAGAAAGAAGTAGAGGCACAAACTATATACTTCCATTAAACTCCTAGCCTGAGTCACAACACAGGATCCTCTCCAGGGTGGGTAAAATCCCTCTTAAAAAAAAGGTATTACTAACAATGTAAAGGGATGGTGGTCACTTCTCTAGAATTGAGTTTAATAATAATCTGGGACCCCAGACTCATTTGGTTATTCAAAGTTTACCTGAGTGCTCAGATCACAAAATGTTAAACAAAAGAATAAGATATGTCAATTGTGGCCGTGTTCTTTGATAAAGGTTCAGTCATCTTTTAGTGGTTTTAACCTACCAGCATTAGAAATTGTCACCTGCTCCTTAATGATCGATCACCCCCTGAAGAGAAGGCTTAATCTTGTTGCTTGTTTATAGTCAACATCTTCTCATTAGAATTGAGAGCCTATTTCTTCTTAGCTGGACTGTTTTATATTCCCTGCTGAAACCAAGTTTTATACTTCAGTATTTTACACTCACTTGTGTTATTAATGACTATTATAAGATTGTTACTCTCACAAGCAAAACAATGCTAAACATGTTTTGCATTTGTAAACCTCCAAGGGCAAGATAATCACACAGAGGAAGTTAAGCAATTTCCTGTGCAAAGCTATACCACCTGGGGTTTTTAATGACAACCACATATCAGCACCCATTCCAAATTAAGTGGAGGTGTAAGAAGTTACTTCCGTGTGTATGCTCTGAGGCAGAACTTTATTTCTCCCAAGTGAGTTGGGATGAGGGAGAGAAACATATGTGTCTCCAATATTCTTTCTAGCCTAATGAAACAGAAAACCCTCAAATATTCTAACGCTGATGCCAGCCACATACTCACTTTCTTTCTTCCTGTGTGACCCTGTACAAAAATGATTATAACAGACCACACAGATTGAGCCACTTGCTAAACACCGTGCTCAGCAAGTTACCTGTAATTTTCTCAGTTCTTTCAGTGACCCTCTGAAATAGTCACTCTGTATTTCACAGTGAGGGAACAGAGACTTGGATGGGTCAAGTGTTTTACTAAAGGTCACACAGTAAGAGACACAGAACAAATTCAAACAAAAGACTGATTTCAGAACCCACTTTCTAAACCACAATACCACGTTGCCTAAATGTGGTGGTCAACAATATAGAGAATTTGAATTTGGATATTGACTGCCTAATTCAGTCTACTTATACATCTCATTGTGTGGAACAGTATATCTTAAAGAATGCTATCTGCCCTTTTGAGATAATTGCATCCTTTATAAAGAGAAAAAAATAAATCTCTGGAAAAGTCTCTGCTAATTTTGAAGTGTATGCACCAAGGATAATATGTTTATTCCAAGTATAAACTCTGATTACTCTTAGATGCAGCAGCACTGCAGTATTAAATTATTCATTTATAATTTAAATTCATGAACAATATCCATCTATAATTAATATTTCTAATCAGCTCTGTAGTAAGAATCTTGCTAAATATTTGTACTCTTCCCCATGCTATTTTTTAAAAGATTACATAAAGTTGGTGGGCTTGAGTATCACATAATGAAAGGGCGGGCCTACGCCTGCCGACTCCATCTTGTTCTGTGTCCTTCACCTTGACCACACCTCCCCTTGAGTAAACCCCCCCTCACCTGCCTAACAGGACCCTTCCCCAGGACCCTTCCCCAGCCAATCGGCTGAGGCCATAGCCATTACCTCACCAACTGCCCCCAGGCCCCAATAAAACCTTTGTCCTTTTGAAACTCACTCTCTTTCCCTGCTATCTCACTGCTGCGTCGGTGCAGGTAGGGGATTGAGCTCAAGCCAGCTCGAATAAAGGCTCTTTGCTTTTGCATCGGACTCGGCTCCCTAGTGGTCTTTGGGGATCACGAATTCTGGGCATAACAATGGGAATTTAGGAAACGAGATAGCCTTCCTCAGCTCCATTACAAAATTCCTCCTAAAACAGGAAGTAGCTCAGTTTAAATGTTCTAAATGCTGAGAAATGTAACTGGCAAAATAAGTGGACTTTATGCATGCATGTGTGTGATTAAAGTGAATTCAAAGTAACATCATTTTAATTGTTAATTTCAGAATCTATTTGACTAATGATTTCTAAAATAAAAATAAATTTGCCTAAGTAGTTGTTCACTGAAACTGTGCTGTTGAACAATCATTTTATTTTAGGATTTGGAAATAAAAGCTGACGTCCTAAGGAAACTCCTGGAGGAGAAAGTTAATCCCTGAATGCCCTGTAAATATTTTACTGACTAGTTAAACTCCCTCCTTGTGGGTTCCTTAAAGTTATCTATTAAATAATTCTGTGTTATCTGTTCAAGAAGTAATTGCAGTAATTTCGTTTCTTTGAAGAAAAATAATTATTTGACTTTTCTAATTAAAGGATTTACTTCCCATGTTAATTATATTCATTCAGTTTTACTCAAGGAATTCATTTTACCTTAAATAATTTGCAAAAGGATTGGTTTATTCATTTTAATAATCTACAAGTAGCCAGAACTTAATTCTTCCAAGAAACCCAAATCAAATTTTATCTAGATTATTACTCAATACTATGCAAGGAAAGACATTTTACTTTTATTCCCTTTTTGGACCCATTTCCTCTCAATTTTTAAAATTAGTATCAATTATTTGTTATCCTTTCTTCTCTAAAATGTTTTAAAGAGTTAAATAACTGTACTTTGGGGGCTCAAAACTTGTTGAGTTTCATTTGATATCTGACATACAGCCAGAAGCTGAAGAATGTAAGGAGGTTTCTCTCTGAGCACAGGACTAAAAGATGACCTAAAAGATGCTCTTTCCCTTGCAAACAGCAAATGTTCAGAAGTGAATTTTGACAAATGAATAATTCCAAGGTCTGGGAGCTTAATAGGGATTTAGGAACTGAAGTTCTGATACTTCTGGCAAGTGGAGGTCATGACTTCACCAGCCCAGGTATTTCCTGACTCAAGATACATTTTTCATTTAATTCATATGCTGCTATGAAAATACTGAGAACCCATCTAACAACTTCCATGAAGAATGACAATAACATGACCCAATTGACAGTAATGAAGCGTTAGCAAAATATTGAAATTAATCTCACATGCTCCTAGGAAAAGCTATGTATTTTTATATTAAAATGGCTTTGGGGGAAAAAGAAACATTGTCTTATAACTGAAGAATTTAATTACTTGGAATCATCTAAGTACAAAAGTATCACATTAACAAAGAATTAAAAGTGGTGCATTTAACATCTATCAGTTTTTCTAGAAAATGATCTTCAGAATGCCTTAATTCCAAATTAGAATTTATATTACAAGTATGAGTATCCTCTTTATAACTTTGTAAATTAAATAGAGTTTTGAATAAGATGCTGTCTCCATTGTAGGATAAAACACTTTAAATATTCCAATATTAAATTTCCAATACTCACATTGCTACCTTTGATACCCAGGTCTCAGGGAACTAAAGCATGAAAATACTTTCTACTGGCTTATGGTATCAGCACTGCATTGAAATTTTTCTCAATTAGTTCACCTTTAAATTTCTATTCAATAATGCAGCATTCTAAATCAAAATATTTTATTGAATCTAAATGTTGCATTGTATGTGCTCTCTGTTTCTGGATGTGTGCACGCGTGTGTATACTTGAGGTTGTAAGTAGATAATAAGTTATTTCTACTCTTCTGCCTATGCATGTTAATTTCATGAAACCGTGCTTTAAAAATTGTAGATCCAAAGAATCGCGAGGCCTGGAGTAAAGCTTAAGTATGTCACAAACCCATGCAACACTTATGTACTTGGGTGCCATCACTTACATATTAATTCACCTTCTGCTGGTTGATCTCTCTCCAAGAGCCACAAAGTAGGAGGTAGTCATTTGATCTTGCATTGCCTTCCAGAAAATTCAGGGGTATCATTTGGTCTCCAGTAAAGTTGTAAGAAATCTTTTTTTTTTAATTGAACTGCTTCAGGTGGAAGCAAAAATCACAATGAGAGAATAAAATCACAACTAGAATGACTGCCTTGTGCATGGCATAAGTCTAAGCCTTAACATTGGATGTGCAGTAATTATTGGCTATAAACTTAGCTGAGCCAAAACTTACAGTCTGTTATTCTGTTTTCATCTTAAACTGCTGCATAAAAACGGAACCTGTTCCACCATGGAGGTAAAGAGAGTGAAAGGACAGCAAAAGTGAACTTAATAATGAGTAAAAAATGTTAACTGTCCAAAAAAGCACAAGCTCTACTCTGAATATATTTTGTAATTGTGGGAAATTGTTGAGAGAAAGACAAATCAGGACTCAGTTAAACATGCAAGACTCTTCTATAGTGCTCTCCCAAGTTAGCTTGGAGAAGACCTCAATGTTGCATATCAGGAAGCTAAGATTTATCCCTCCTAATAAGAATGGCATTTTTTATTTTGGGGAGTTTTACATTTTAAAAATGTATACATTTGCAGTTTTGCACAGTAACATGACTCCTCATATTATAAAAGAGATGTGGCAGATGCATCTATGACCAATTTGCTAAAATAAAAATGGACATTTAATTCAGTAGTTTTGTGTGTGTGTGTGTGTATTGTTTGCAGTTAAAACAACTCCCTAACAACTGGTAAACTGATAGCAGTATTTGGCACATTATTTCATCTTACCCTTTTCATGTAAATGATGGACCTTTTATTAAGAAATGCCTTTGTACTTAGGTCCAAACTCCCAGGGAAATGAAGAACTTTATGATTATTAAATTCCTGACAAGATCATTATATCCGAAGTGAAAAAGAAGCATTCAGTGTTAAAGAAAAAAAAAGTAGGTCAATCTTTTGCATAAATTTGATAGAACATTGCATTGTAGTGGTGTGACAATGATTAATCTTGGATTATCTTGAAATGAGTAGGACAAAAATAATCAGCCAATTTGTAGTGAATATCACACATAAGTATAGAATGTATTATCCAGGTTCAAATACTAGAATGTCTCCTGGCTTTGTTATTGTTTACAATGTATACATGGACTAAACCTTTATATTCCAGACTCATATTTACCTCTGCCTCTCCTGACAGCTGTAATAACTTCCAGTATTTTATTTGAAAAGGCTGCAATGTATATATACACATGGCAATCGAACCCCGGAGGCTGATAACAGGGCATACCAGGAGAATACTGACATTTAAGGCTACCATGGATCTTTTCCCCAGCAGAAGGAGCATTTAAGTGGGTCATGGCCCAAAGGTATTGAACTTCTTCCCTTGCTGACAGCTATTTACCAGAACACAGTCAAGGAAAGGAAGAAGAGGATTAAGGAGCTCCAACTGATCAGAAAATAGCAATCAAAGTTGAAACCTGTCTCTACTCCCAGGATTCAGCTTTTGAAAATCTTTTAGTGAAACCATTGTCAAGGGATGGCATAATCACAGAATGAAGTAAGAAGATTTAAAATTCTTAAGCAGATGAAAATGCATTGAGATTCTAAGTTTTAAGGGCTCATAGGAAATAGCTATGTAATACTGAATCACAGGGAATAGTCATTGATCCTTTCAAATTATGACAAAAGGTATCAGGAGAAAATAGATCTTTCCATCTAATTCAATGTGATTCTAATGTGAACTCCATCTAATTCAAAATAATATTTCATACAAACAACAAAAATAGGAAGTTAAGATTATTTTATTAACCTGAGCATCGTATACAAAAAAGTGCAAAAATATGTACTGAATAGCTTGTGTTCTGTGGTTGTTTATTCCTTTGTAGTTCCAGTCAATCAATTGCTTCCACGAGTTGAAAATGCAATACTTAAGTGAAATGCAGGTGATGGAAACCTGAAAAGTAAATGTTTTGAGGGAAAAAAATGGGCTGAATCTTATAAATGATATGGTTTTTTTTTCTCTTGTCTTTGTAATTGAAAGACTATTCTTTCATTTTGTGTTGATTTGTGTTTATTTTTGAGGAGAAGTTTGGTTAAGTGTCCTGGGTTACCTCAGAAGGAAGACATTTGCTTTTAGAGCCTGTGTCCACTGATCAGAGAGTCGCTCCAGCATTACACTGAAGAAATGAAAACTTCTCATTGCTAAGATACTCACAGTTTTGAGAAACTTGGTTTCAGTAAAGAAATGACCATAATAGGACCTAGTAGGTATTGAGTGCTAATTATGTGCCAAGGACTTTTCTAAACACTCTCCACAAATTAACTCAATTACAGTCACAAACACCCATGGAAGGAGGTTCAGTGTGTACCCCCATCTTGCAGGGGAGGGTATTGAAGTGCATAGAAGTTCAATAATTTGACCAAGGTCACATAGTCAGTAAGTGGTAATGTCAGAAATTAAACTTAAGGATGTTAATTCTTGTTTACCCACCCAAAACAGAGAAGGTTGGTAGAATGTGTAGTGCTCTTTCCTGAAGTCAGAAGACATGTGTGCAAATAGTGCTAAGTGATCCCATCTCTGAGCTCCTTCCCATCTGTGAAATGGATTAACAATCCCCATCCCACAATACTACTAACTGTTTTAAATAAGACTCAGCATGCATAAAGGTTGTTTTTGTGAACTGTTACAGTTTGTGTTTTATATTGAGAAATTCTGTTTTCTATAAAACTGTATTTTCTTTTTTTTTTTTTTAATTTTTTTTTTCAACGTTTATTTATTTTTGGGACAGAGAGAGACAGAGCATGAACGGGGGAGGGGCAGAGAGAGAGGGAGACACAGAATCGGAAACAGGCTCCAGGCTCTGAGCCATCAGCCCAGAGCCCGACGCGGGGCTCGAACTCACGGACCGCGAGATCGTGACCTGGCTGAAGTCGGACGCTTAACCGACTGCGCCACCCAGGCGCCCCTAAAACTGTATTTTCAAAAGCTCCTGGAATGAGGTCATAATTCATTTGATAAATATTACCTTCCTCCCATCCTTTTCCCAAGTAAAGGAACAAAAAGAGCAACAGTTCTTCTCAGGTGTGGCCCTTAGATCAGAAAAGCAAATTCCATTTATATATAATTAGTAGAATGTCTATTCCTCATTTATCAACTAGGTTCGTATAGCTCACCTATATAAGCAGCATAATTATCAGGTATGTTTTGAGAGCTGGTTTCGTTTCAGAACGAGAATAATGCATGTTGGAATGTACCTTTTTTTTTTACTCTTTTAATTTGAATATTGTTGAAACACATTACCTTAGCTGCAGGTGTAGAACATAGTGATTCAACTTCTCTATACATTAAGCTACACTCACCACAAATATAGCTACTATCTGTCACCATACAACACTTCACAATACCACTGACTATATTCCTTGTGCTGTACCTTTTATCCTCATGACTTATTCATTCCATAACTGGAAGTCTGTACCTCCCTCTCCCCTTCAGTCACTTTGCCTGTCTTCTTGCCTCTGGATTGTATCTTAAATGTATCTTAATATACATGGCAACTTTCAAACCATTGATAGAAATATTTTGTGTTAATATATGGTAGGTAATTTATTTTTGCTTACTAAACCTAATAGAAACACTATAAATCTGCTAATCCAAGCAGTATTTTTGACATACATTAATAAATGTGAAACGAATGCAAATATAATGGGTTCTAGGATTCTGAATAATAGAATGGGACCACAATATAATATATTTAAATTATATAAATGTGTCATGTAATAACACTGTTACCATTATAAGTCATGTACTAATAAGCTTAAGTTAGATCATATTCTATGCTGAGAATTTTGATATTTTTTTCAAAATAGGAGAAAAGGAGAAAAGAAGTAGAAAAACAAATACTGACTCCTCAAAACGTGGCATGTAGTTTCTTAGTGTGTTCCATCATTGGTTCATTTAATCATCAAATAACCGTATGAGTAAGGTACTATTATTATCTCTACTTTGAAGATGGTGGAAGTGTAGCAGAAAATTTACTTACCTTACCCAAGTTCCCAGAGCTTGTGTCAAGTAAATTGGGCCATGCAAGAAGGAAATCTGTCTCCAGACTCAGCTTTCTTATTGCCACTCCTATAGTAAAGTATATTGATCTCTAAAATCAATTAGACACAGTGTTATAACTCATTTTTCTGATGCATAGGCCAGTACTGTCAAATTATGCTCAGAGAGCCAGATGCCTGTGGACCATGTTAGGACATTGGATCAAAAAACGCCTCTTGACCAAAACATAAGACAGGAAGCCATTAAACTCCTAGAGGAGAAAACAGGCAACAACCTCTTTGACCTTGACCAAAGCAACCTCTCACTCAACATGTCTCTGGAAGTAGAGAAACAAAAGCAAAAATGAACTATTGAGACCTCATCAAGATAAAAAGCTTCTGCACAGCAAAAGAAACAATCAGCAAACCAAAAGGCAACGAATGGAATGGGAGAAGATAGTTGCAAATGACATATCAGATAAAGGGTTAGTATCCAAAATCTATAAAGAACTTCTCAAACCCAACATCCAAAAAAATAATTCAGTAGAGAAACAGGCAAAAGACATGATTACACACTTTTCTGAAGAAAACATCCAAATGGCTAACACACACATGAAAACAAAATGCTCAACATCACTCATCATCAAGGAAATACAAATCAAAACAACAATGAGATACCATCACCTCGCACCTATCAGAATGACTAAAATTAACAACTCAGGCAATAACAGATGTTGGCAAGGATGCAGAGAAAGAGGAACCCTTTTGCACTGCTGGTGGAAGGCAAATTGGTGCAGCCATTTTGGAAAACAGTATGGAGGTTCCTCAAAAAATTAAAAATAGAACTACCCTATATACCAGCAATTGCACTTCTTGGTATTTATCCAAAGGACACAGGTATGCTGTTTCAAAGGGGCAATGTGCCCCAAAGCTTATAGCAGTGCTATTGACAATAGTCAAAGTATGGAAAGTGCCCAAATGTCCATTGATGGATGAATGGATAAAGAAGATGCGGTATATATATACAACGGAGTATTACTCAGCAATCAAAAAGAATAAAAATCTTGCCATTTGCAACAACATGGATGGAAGTAGAATGTATATGCTAACTGAAATTAGAATTAATTTGTCAGAGAAAGACAAATATATGACTTCATTCATATGTGGAATTTAAGATACAAAACAGATGAACATAAGGAAAGGGAAGCAAAAATACTATGAAAACAGGGAGGAAGACAAAACATAAGAGACTCTTAAATACAGAGAACAAACTGAGGGTTTCTGGAGGGGTTGTTGGTGGGGAGATGTGGTTAAGTGGGCAAGGGGCACTAAGGAGGCGACTTGTTGGAACGAGCACTGGGTGTTATATGCGGGGTATGAATCACTGGATTCTACTCCTGAAATCATTGCACTATACACTAACTTGGTTGTAAAAGTAAAATAATAATAATAATAACAACAACAACAACAACAACAACAACAACAACAACAATAAGGCACCTTCTTGGATCGCCCAGGGCCAACAACAACAACAACAACAACAACAACAACAATAAGGCACCTTCTTGGATCGCCCAGGGCCAATTAAATCAGAATCCTTACTGATAGGTCTACTTTTTTAAAACAAACAAACAAAAAACTTTAACAAAATACCCAGATGATTCTCAAACACATGAAATTTGAAAAACACCATATGCTTTTAAAATAGGATCATGTCTGTGTTCTCAGCACTCCTGACACACATAGGAAGTAAGCTCAGTAAATATGTTAAGTGAAATAAATTATAAAAGAATAAATCAGTGTGCCAACAAACCATTTTTTCCATGACAATCACCTTTCAATGACAATCACCTTTATATAGTTCTAGGATTTATGAAACACAGATGTGAGAGAGTTTGGAATTTTTAAATATATAGTTAACCACTTTGAAAAACAAAATAAAAATTCCCTGTGGACCTATATCAAAAGCACAACACTTGGTGTTTTTAGAATTAAACATAAAGAAGGAAATAGAAATTCATTTTTAAAGATGAAATTACTGTAATTTTCACTGCCAACTTTCTCAAGCAATTGTATTTCTCATTTTCTTTTTAATTTCTCCAATAATTCCTAAAATTGCATTTACATATATAACTAAGAATCCCAGTACAAAAATTTAACATGGCCCTGGTGGCACTCTTTAGCCCTCTATAATAAAAGAATCAGTTCATCTAAAACATTAGATATTTATGTCTTTTAAATGTTTGACTTATCATGTTGAATTAAAATTATCATTAGAGAAGGCCATACAACTAAGGCTATCTGTAGCTTTCCCTAAAAGTGATTGGGTTAATTGTGTGATGATTGGACAGGTCCTCCAGTAGGAAACTCAAATTTGGAAGGCCAACCATGAGCACACGGTTACCCTAAACAATGGTTTTCTACATCAAAGATGATTCTGATTGTTTCCGGATGGTATTGATTAATGATGGTCTCTGCCCTACCTGGGCAGACCAGAACGTTAAGCTTTCCTTTGCTGGGCTTTATTCCTTACCTGGGCTATAAGCTTAAAATAAGTATCTTACAATTAATTAACTAATTAAGTGTCTTACACTGTTCGGATTGCTATTGCAAAACATGATAGCCTGGTTGGCTCACAAACAACAAAAATTTATTTTTCACAGTTCTGGAGGTTGAAAATTCAAAGATTAAGGGGCCTGCAGTTTCAGTTTCTGGTAAGAATTCATTCCTGGTTCACAGATTGCTGTTTTCTCTCTCTATCCTCATAATGCAGAGGGGAGGAGGCTCTCTGGGGTCCCTTCCCACCCCATTGATAAGGGCCTCACTCTCATGACTTAATCACATCCCAAAGACCACACCTCCAAATACTCCCATACTGGGGGCTAAGTTTCAATATATGAATTTTGGGTGGACACAAACATTCAGTCTAAAGTTAAGTTCTCTAAACCAAATCATTCTCTTTTGAAATTTTATGTTAACTGGCTATCTTTTAGTGGCTATTAATTATTACTTAAATGTTCTAGTCTTAAGTTGTGGAATATAGTGTTGAGGAAGAGCAGGTTTGATAGGTAAGAATAGCGAATTTCATTAAGGGGAAGTTAGCCCAGGGGGGAAGGAGACTCGGAACAAGTTGAGAATCTTCCCCCATCTCCAACAGAAGCCTCTGAGCTTTATTTTAGAAAGATGGCATCAGTTGCTTTTATCCAGTCCTGTATTATTTTTTTCCATCTAGCTCAATTTCTTCTTTTCGTCTGTTCTCCTGTTCTGCTTCCTCATTTCTTATTTCTCTACACTTATTTAATTGGGTTAGCTTGCCAATTTAACTGTAATTTGAAAATATACACAAAGAAAATGTCTACGGTTAGCCTTGGGGGATTGGGGAAGGAATCCACAAGGCCAGCATATTTGAATTTAATTCTCAGCAACATACATAGAGCCACCTGTTTCTCCAACCTGTTCAATAATTTGTTTTTCACAATTTTTTATGGTAACTAACTATCCATCATTTCCAGAGTTGATTTTTTAGGCTAAACAGAACTTATAAATGAGCAACATGCTAAAACATATTCTGTTTTCACACTACTTTATTCACTCTGAACACTATCTATGTGAACCCCAGAATGAAATAGTCATGATAAACATTGAAATAAATAGTTTGATTTTAGCCTGGGAGGAATTACTATTGACAACCTGAATAGGAGAATAAATAGCAATATTTTGAACTCTTGCTCAACAAGCTGAATAACTAAGAGAACTCTGTAAGCTGTCACAAACTCACCCTAATAATAAATGTGATTTTCAAGGTAGTGGTGTTTTTGCCAGGTGTGGTGGAAGTGAGTTGCCTCTTCCAAGAACACTTGGGGAAGCTGTATGTCATTAAAGAAAACCTAGCATTGATTATTTTGAATAATTTGTTTAAAAATACAAATAACTATGTTATAGCTTAATTCCCACTTGGAGTAAAAGTTTGCATGAGTGAATAAAAAATGTATGCAAGAAGAAAAAGGCACAGAAAGCATTTGTTTGAGTCACATTAATAGTCATGTGGTGCTGAAATGTTTTATTACCTATGGTAGATAATCTGCTAGCAAGTACATCATACGTATCCATGCCAAGAGCTAATGAGGAGCAAAGTATGATAAGGATCCTTCTTGAGAAAGAGCCATAATTGATGGGAAGAGCAGAGAAGCTGTGAGAGAGAATATGGGTTATTTTAATAAAATCAAAATAATAGGATAACTAAGAAAGAATGGTTCATTGGTATTAAAATTTAAGTTGTATCACTAGACAGGAATTTTAATAATGGAAAACACAATTATAGTGAAGTAAGAATGCAGGAAGAGGAGGGATAAAATGAGTAGGAAATTATGTTAAACTGAGGAAGAATTATGCTCACCAGAGCAGGGGATTGAATAAAATTAATGAATCCTAAAGTTGACAATTTTTATAATCATACTTTTTTGTAAGAATTTCCTGAATATTCACTTGTTCAAATTTTTCATCCTAGCTATTTCTTTTAGGCAATTCATTGATCATTTTTGCAATATTGAAATAATTACCTTTTTTTAAGTTTATTTATTTATTTTGAGAGAGAGAGACACAGTGAGTGTGTGAGTGGAGGAGGGACAGAGAGAGAAGGAGAGAAAGAATCCTAAGCAGGCTCCACGCTGTTAGCACAGAGCCCAAGGTGGGGCTCTATCCCACGAACCATGAGATCATGGCCTGAGCCAAAATCAAGAGCCAGATGCTTAACCAACTGAGCCACCCAGGAGCCCATGAAATAATTATCTTTTAAGCAGGAAAGAAAAACACACACAACTATTATTAGCAATCACTATACTATGTTGATTGCCTTTCTAATCAGATCTTTAAAGAATGTAAGATATTACAATGAATGCCTTACTAACATTCATATGGATAGGTCATGACAAGTAATTTTACAAAGCATTATTTAAACCTTAAAACACGCAATTACTCAAAATGCATGAACATTGTCTAATTGTCTAAAAAATTGAGGTGATTTTAATACTTAATTTCAAGCATAAAAACAATCAAATTTAGAAAAAAATATGCCTAGGATTCTGATATGTACCAGATCTATGAAACTGACCCAGAAACGGATGTCCCAGCACTCGTGGTCTCAAGGCTTGCTCCTTTTAGTTTACATACACTCTTTGTTCTGACCCCCATGCATAGATGTGTCACTGTAGTTGTGTCTAATTAGAGCTCCACATAGGTAATATTTGTCTGTAATTTTCCCTCAGCACTTTACCTAGGAATCCAGTGTCTCCCAGTGCTCTTTAACTGTGGGACTTGACAACAGTCCCTGCCCCCTTCATGGCTGTCCATGAAAATATTCTATATTCTTTAAGCCAGTATCTCAGAGCCCTGCTCTCTGTTACAAGTGATTTCTACCTTTGGGTAAACCCGTTGAAGTGGTTTGTTACCCTGCTACCTACTCAGAATATTTGACACTTTAATAGGAGATTTTAAGATGATATCCACTCTCTGTTCATGCTATAATTTTCTGCCCTAGATCTAACTAGTCTGTGCTTGTCCATGCATAAATTGAGTTTAATGTATACTTCTCTTTAACTTGCCTCCCTGTCATTGATTATTGCTACTTTGTTCATAATGCTTTTATAAGTTTTAGTGTCTAGAAATAGAAACTCCCTCTCTTCAAAAACCCTATTTCTCTAAAAGATGACGAGTACTATTTGAATTGGAAAAATCATGCAGGACGTGTGAAAGTTCTCGGCTATATACTTTATACTCCGATGACTCTAATACTTTAATGTTTTATATTAAAATAAAAAAGTCATTCACTGTTTTTATCTGAGATTCTTCCCAAACTTTATTACACATGCTGAGAAAAGTCTGCTTTAATGAAAGAATGAAGGCTGCTGAACAGTAGATTATTTTGCCTGTTATCATCAACTGAACTTCCCTCACTGGCTATCATTGGGTACATCTTTTAAACTCTCTGAACTACAGTTTCTCCATCAATAATATGATCACAGAAATGATTTCTTTCTTTAACATGGAGGTATTAGCAGAATTAATTGAAATTTTTTAATGTAATGAACTATTTAAATGCAAAGCATTATGACAAAAAGGCCATTTGCCATGGGTGAATTTGTAAAAGCAAATGCAGAGATGAATATGTGTAAACCTCCAATGACCAGCAGCAATTCCTGAGGATCATATAAGAGATTTTATCTGGAAATGGATATAAAGGGAGAATTGACTTTTAGAGCAGATTGTTTTCAATGTTGTTTAACCATAAGAAAGGATTTATAAGAAAGAATACAGAGCACAGATTAATTAAAAGATTTCAAAGAGAACCATATGGATTAAGGGGCTTCGTGACTTTAAGAAAGAATGAATGAATGTTCTACAACATTCTGCATTAAAGCATTCTTTTGCAAAGATTATTGGAAGTTGTTAATTAAATTTACTTGAGTGATCTCTTCATTAGTGAGATTTCAACATCCGCTAAATGGTGGGTGCAAAAAGAAACAAGTTGATGTGCAACCATGACTGACACAGAGGTTTTCTGTTTGACTTATTTTCTAGACCAAAGCCCACAGTGTGGCAGTTTTCTATACCACACCAACCAAATTTCCACAAAATATAAATAAATGCATATATGCATGCACACATATTTTGCATATGATCAGAGCATAATTTGTTACTAGATATTTGTTTCTGTTAATGTTCCTATCATGACTCAGAAGCAGGTGTAGTTTATAGTGTTGACATAATGTATAGTATGAAGCGATATGAAGGTCCTTGAGAGAGAATAAAGCACCATACAAATGTGAAGCAATATTTATGGTGGTTCCTTAACCACTTTTGTATATGTGTCTTATAATTGGCTGGTATGAGGGATGATCTGGAGACAAATTAGTAACTTTCCTTTAATAATTGCAATTTTTGGATTTTATCTGAAGAAAGTGGACTAAGATGATGGACAGGTGTTTTGCAAGTATTCAAAATGACAGAAAAGTTGAAATAAAATCTCTGCAAAACTTCTGAATAAAGTACTAACCATAGGGTTTTATGAAAATGTACAAAATTAACACCAATGACCAGAAGGTACATCTGAATATACTCAGCTCTTACCAAAATCTGAGATGATGAGATGACTATGTATTTTGGGGGGGGGGGGGCATGGCCCAAACTTTGGTATTTTTAGGATAAACGATGGGACAAAAACTCCAGAATATGAATCAAAATGTTCCTCCTGCTAGTTTACTCTCCATACAGGACTGCACCACATGTGGATCCTGTTCGGCTGGCTTTATCCTGCTGCTGCCAAAACCTCTTCTTGTTTCATGTGTCGGGGCGGGGGGTGTGGGGGCTGACGAAAGGAAGGAAGGAAGGAAGGAAGGAAGGGAGAGAGGGAGGAAGAGAAAGGAGGGGGAGAAGGAGAATGAGAAGAAGAAGAAGAAGAAGAAGAAGAAGAAGAAGAAGAGGAGAAGGAGGAGAGGAGGAGAAAAGGGAAGGAGGGAGGATGGAGGGGGAGGAAGAGGAGGAGGAGGAGAAGAAGGGGAAGGAGAAGAAAAAGGAAAAGGGGAAGTGGGGGAGAAGAGGAAGGTGAAAGGGAGGGAGGGAGGGAAAGAGGGAGAGAGGAATGAAGGAGAGAACCATAAAAAATGTTTACACGATCTTATCAGTATAAGACTATATGGAGGATAGGTCAAGCTGACTGAAATTCAGCATATGTGGAGGAAAAATGTCCCTGGGAAGAGAGCTCACAGGAGCACTATCATAATCTAAAACATGCCAGGATAAAGCAATAAGATGCTAATCTAGCTCCTAGGCATTTTCAGGGCCAGTGGAACACACATTTATTTTCTATAAACTCTTACAGCAGGTATACAATTCTTTCTCTGTTTACTGGGCGTCTCCTCAGCAAAGAAAGGGAAGCCATCCCGACAATTTTCTTGTAGACATGTTACTATTAAATCAACCAGTGGTCTTGCTACTAGAAAGTCCCATCCTATGAACCGCTTTTAGATGGATTGATCTGTTGTAAGACTATATGGTAAACAAAATAGCTATCTATGGACATATGAAGCACAGGTACGTGGAAAATGTCACCTAAGCTATTTAACTTATGGGAATAACATGGATTTACATCGGTGGTCCATGACCTCTTCCTGCTTTGCCTGTCTCTCCTGAGTACTTGTGTCCTTGAAATTACTAGGAAACTGGAAACTAGGTAAGATCACAAATATGTGTGAGACTGATTGTGATAGTCCAATGATTGGTGACTCACCAGCACACAGAGCAGCATATTGTGACGATTGTGACCATCTTTCATTTGCTATGTATGGCATGAGTGGTGAAGATACTGCTCAAGATGGCCCCTAATAAAGACACACCAGTTGGACAAGGTGAAAAATGCCCAGGTATAATTGAACTACCACAGCAGAGATGAAGGATGAATCTACTCACTCAGAACAGAATCTTCCTTCTAGTATATTTCCTGCCACCCAAACTGTAACTACATCCATGATCAACCAACATAAAATTACCCACAAGAAAAAAAGACTTTCCTCTTCTGTTTTTTCTGGAACTAAATGTTTCAAACAGAGACCTACACTTTGTCTGGGAGAAACTATTTCAACCAGCAATATCATAACAATAACTTTCAAGAAAACCGAAAAAGTAGTGACTAAGGTATGTATTATTCACTAGCATGAATATATAGCTAACAGGTGGCTTAACTTTTGACCCCAAATTTTCTTGCTTCTTTTTTTTTAATTAACTAAGAACTACAGTTTTTACAAAGACTGATAGTAATGCTGTATGAAGTTGATAGGTGCTAAGGCCCATCAATCGTGACAATAAACATAATGGGATGATTTATGTGCTAGAAATACATGCATACACGCAGACATATTTTTAATTACTTGGAAGCATGCTCTGGTGAACTAAAACCATATCTAGATCAATAAATGATTTGAGCAAAAAAGATCTCTTTAAAATTCTTAATGAATGTGAGAAATCTCAATATGCTTAATGACAGTAAGGTATACTTGATTTTAGAAGAAAAGTGGAGGAAGCTGTAAGTGCCATACAAGTGATCTCAGCTTACCAGAACTACAGTTGGAAAACTGGTTCTTGTAAGTAGGACCTTAAGAGGGGGATGCCAGTTATTCAAAAGCAAAATAAAAGATAGTTAGAGCTGAAGAATCAATACAAATCTCCCACAAATACGAATCTCCACTATGACATACAGAAGAAAATATTTTAAATAGATTTTAAAAAATGAAACATCCACTCTCCTTTACCAGTAACAGTGGTCTTACATTCGTATTGACAAGATTCCTGAGACACAATAAATGTCACCCAGTACCAAGTTAACTGACCTTTAAGAAAAGAAACAAAGCAGTGACAGCTAGCAGAGGTCATGTGACTCCCATGTGCAGAATGACTCGTTTCTAAATCACTTTGCATCTGGGACATGAGTATGCTAGTAAGAGAAAAGGCTGACTGGGTGGGCACCACCACAGCACACAGAGGTCGTCAGCTCTGGAATCCCTTCAATCTTTGTACCTTGCTAGTTACACAGCTTCCTTGTGCCTTCTGGAGCTATTCTCCAAGTGTAACTGCATCTCATCAACTAGCAATTACTCATTGCTTATAAATTTTGCAATGGGAATTTTGATAACACAGGACAGACACTGAACTGGCTCAGAGTATATTCTTCAGGTTTTTTCCACAGTGTATTATGATCCTGTAAATGTTCCTTTAGTGTTGCAAGAGGCATTTGGCCAGAGGAGATTTCACAGATCCAATGACAATTCTTTCTTTCCAGAGAAATAGTTCATTATTATTTTCAGCTAGATTAAGTGTAAGAGAAAACTTTGAGGCAGTTAAAAGTTATTGTTAGATGAATAACATGAGTACCAATTGGAAAATTCAAAGAAGTTTATTGAATACTGAAGAAATATAAATCAAGGACATAGTAGACCAACTTAAGACATTTAAAATTCAGAGAAAAATGCTTATATATATGTGTGTGTATATAAATGTATATATATATATACACTTACATATGAATGTTTATTAAGTATTAAATATTATACTTATGAAAATACATTAATTTAAGAGGCATAGGTAATAAAACCAGGAATGTCCCTATATGCAAAAAAAAAAACTTACATTGAAGAAAAGGGAATAATCAAAAAGTTCCCGATTTGAAGAAAGATTTGAGTAACCACATTTATTAGGCAAATTTCATGACAAAATATAAACCTCTAACCCATTTCAGTAAAAATTTTTTTAAGTTCTGTGCCCAACATGGGGCGTGAACTCATGACCCTGAGATCAAGCAAGAGTTGCATGCTCTCCTGACTGAGCCAGCCAGACATCCCTTGGTGAAACTTGTTTGAATTTTAAGGACCTGGAAGAAAAAGATGTAATAAAAGTACCATAGGGGAAGCAAAAGTGCTATGAAGTGCTTTGGTCTTGAATGTTGCCAAAATCCCATATACCACAAAGCTGTTAAATCAGGAGCAGTTAGAACCCCACATCTATGACAGTGTCTTTGGAGGAAACAAGCCAATGAATGAAAATGTCCTATCCTTAGGACAGCCTTTGGGCAAATGGAAAATTTCTGAACAGATCTGCTTCTGATGGTGAACAAGCAATCAATGATTTTGGTTGCAACTAAAGTCTCCTACCAGCTGTAATTAAAACAAGTATTTTTTATTCATTTAACATAGTCCAAAAGGAGGGTCATCAGAACAGCTCCTTAAATAGTTAAGGCTTTTCTTTCCTCTCATCTTTACTGTATTGATTTTATTCTCTGAGATATAATAGCAAGTGAGGTGGGGAAAATGGAAAACAGGGAGGTCGTGGCTGGCTTAAAGGGAAATAGAAATCACAATTCTTTGTTGGGGAGTGTGCACTTGACACCCTGATCAAAATTAAGGTTCTGTTGGGAAAGAAGGGGGCAGAATTTTGGCTACATAACTAACACTGTCAGCTACAGGCAGACACAAATGAGTAAACAGTGGGCACAGTTGAATCCATTCTCAGAGGGCTGATGTCATGTACAACTTACCTGCTAAGTTGATGCTTAGAGGCAATCACTTTCCCCACAAGAACCAACTAACCTACCAGCAGAGCTACCTTACAATGAAACGGTCTCCAATAACATTGTGTTTTATCATAAAACACACACTCCAAAAGGGATTAATCACTTCAAACCAGGGATGGTGGAAGGTGACAATGGGGTGAGAATAATTTCTTTCTTTTCTTTTTTTTTTTCTTTCTTGGTTCATAACATTCAATTAATTTTTTTTTCCTTTTAATGTCTGTGATAAAAAGAACTCATTATGACATATGAGTAAGCTGGGAGGAACTGAAATACATTATCATGCTATTAATGGGTAATCTATTATTTGGTGACACAGCTTTCTAACTTCTTTATTCAAATTTTATCAATGAAAATTCACAGTTTTATAATGACAGAAATCTTTCGTAAGCCCGATAATAATGTAAACTGTGTTAAGAGAACTTGATAATGGAGCAAAGATTATTGAGATTACCAATTTATCAGAAAGGATATTTTAATAATACCAAGAAATAGAAAGTTTTCTAACCAGAAAGTGGAAATCATTGAACTCAACTCCTCCTGGAGGCTCCTCATGGAGTTTTCTTGCTCTCCACAACACCACATCACCCTTATGAGATGCTCTCACTCTTATGAGAGCATCACCCTGTAGCTAGGTCACCTTCCTGAACTTTGATTCTAAATCTGCCACTCACCTGCTAAGTGACAATGGGCAGGTTAACTTCTCTATTCTTTCGTATCTTCCTCCATAAAAGAGAGGGAATAGTATTAATTTCTACTTCATAGAATACATATGAGGATTAAATGAGGTAATATGTGTAAAGTATTACTACTTATGGTACTTGTCACATATGTATATGTGTGTGCATTTATATATCACATATATGTGCGTGCACATACATATGTATATATAGTTGCTAAATCAGAGTGTGTAAAATAAAGTAATTGTGTATTTTTGAGGTTGGAAACAAAACAAAACTATCGCTACAGAAAAAAGGTATGCAGAGTAAAAAAAAAAGATTTCATGCAAATATTTAGGGAGGGGACAAATATATGAATAAAAAGAGATACTTTGTTAACATTTGTTATATTCATAACAAAGAGCCTATTAAGAGTCTACAATGAGTGTTAATGTCTTTCTCTTTTTCTTTTCCCACCAAATAATGTATTCTTGTTATACTTCATTCATGTTATTAAGGGCTTTTGACACCAAGCCTGTTTGCAGCTCAGAATACTGATGCGTCTGAATCATCAGCGTATCCAAGAGAAATGTGTACAAGTAGATTTCAAAGACATTTTTTAACATTTTTTTTCCTGAATCTGGGATAAGGCAAAACATTTTCCATTAAGGTAATATTGTCACAACATTTGAAACCTTGAGAACTCCTTATCTACATATATATTTAAATTTTTTTAATTACTTATCTATGTAGCTATCTAAGTAATTTTATTTTTTTAAATTTTTTTATGTTTTATTTATTTTTAAGACAGAGACAGAGCATGAGTGGGGATGGGGCAGAGAGAGAAGGAGACACAGAATCTGAAGCAGGCTCCAGGCTCTGAGCTGTCAGCACAGAGCCCAAAGCGGGGCTCAAACTCACCAACTGTGAGATCATGACCTGTGCTGAAGTCAGAGGCTCAACCGACTGAGCCACCCAGGCACCCCACTACCTAAGTAATTAAGATTAAGAAATAACTTATGAATCACATAGCATGGAAGACAGTGATAGAAACAGACCACTAGAAACCAAAGCACCATTTCTTCTGCAGCATTAAAAATGCTTTAGTTTACTGACAGGGACTTTTTGCTCTATGATATTTACATTATGGGACTTCCTTTTTTACTAATCTCTTGATTCTTCAATTATTTTGAGGGTATAAGAAATATGGCAATCTATGCAGTCTTTCTTTGAACAGCACTCAAAGGCGAGACGGCAGATAATACTTGGAGACCTACTGTCTATAATTTTAAATTCAGATTTGACTGTGGAGTCCTTCTACAAGGCAGATTTGCTGATTGCAACAAAACGTGGGTGGCCAATCAGTATGAATGAAAATCTCAATAAGAACACTTTTCAGCTGGCGTGCAGCTAGTCTACTGGAGTTTCCTTAAAAAGACCTAGTGTTGACATTCCAAAGAAATCTTCCTTTAATTTTGGCTTCTTTGTGAGCAGAATACTATTCTGTATTGTATCACGCACCACTGATAGGGATTTATTTTCCCTTAAAATCTGTGGCATCTTATTTTTTTGCATTCTATTATGGCTCATTTGTTTAATTTCTTCATTCTTCCTGCTTCTGCATTTATCAAGAACACACAAATGACACGTAACTTAGCAGTCATTCTTGCCTTATTTCTTTTGTCTAGCCATTGGATCAGCTCATAGCTCGTAACTTCACAAAGCATAATGTAATCATTTATACAGTCTTTTTTTTCCCTTTTCTGTTCCTTTTGTCAGCTCTTTATGTGAATCTGCAGAGTTGGCATTACTTAGCCCTGACTCTGAATTAAACCTATCAGGGATTTGCTTATTTTTTGCTCCCTATTTGAAGCAAAAACAATCATGGTTTTTATGAATCAAAAGACTAATGAGCCCATCTGTCATATTTTGCAAGAATGCCACAGCGAATCACTTTTTCTGACTTTAACTGGCACTGGGAAATTACTACGTGTAAATAGACTCACTGAGATGTCAAAACAAGAGTGCTGCATAAAAGAATTTCTATATAGTTTTCCACAATGTTTGGCTGGACTTCCAGTTTATTAGACATTCGGGAGAACTTTGAGCATCAAAGTTTAAGCAAGATGTTCTGGATTTGAAGGGGGTGAAAGAAAGTGTGAAATAGCTGGAAAATAGAATCTTCTCTCAAGGTAGCAGAGGTTATGATGTTTGGAAATTATTGCTAAGGCAAAGAGAAGGCTAAAGAAGAAATATAGACCTCAGATAACACTATAAACCTATCAGTAAAGAACTTTTAAAATTCTTGCTTTAGAGATAGAAAATACAGTGGCTTTCCATTTGAGAACTTGAACCGAATTCTCTTTCCATTAAAGTATTTAGGCAAACTGAGGCGCCTGGGTGGCTCAGTCAGTTAAGTGTCCGACTCTTCAGATCAGGTCATGATCTCACGGTTTGTGAGATCGAGCCAAGCATGGGGCTCAGTGCTGACAGCATGGAGCCTGCTTGAGATTCTCCCTCTCCCTCTCTGCCCCTCTTTCTCTCTCTCAAATAAACAAATAAGTAAATTTCTTAAAAAATAAATTAAAAAATGATATAAAACATTTAGGCAAACCCTTGATGTCACACTGAAACTATTTCTACTTTAACTAAAGCATACTTTAGCCTCTCCCTTTTGGTTTACAATACGATGATACTTCAATGAATTTTTTGAGAAAGATGTGGATGGAGATGGAAGTGAGGACAATACCAAACGCAGCTAAGTGATCGTAATGTTCCTGGCATTTCGCTAAACAAATCTGAGCTATAATCTGTGAATATCAAGAAAGAGCTCATTTTACAAAGAATCAAGACCTATGTTTTATGAGGGTGTGTATCAGTGAGGGATATCAGGGAAGGAGAACCGCTGAGCACTATGAGATAAGGAATATATTTTAGGAATTAGAAGCTCCATATTATTTTAGAGAACCCATGGAAGGAAAAATCAGGAAAGACATGGTTGGTAGATCAGAGAAAAGCCACTAACTAGCAAGGAATCATGGACAAGGGCCGGTAAAGTCGATAGAAGACTGTTGCCTCTTTGGGGTGGACAGCTTGTAGATCAGCAGGGCAAGAATCATGGTGAATAAAGTCTGAACCTAAAATGAGATATAAAACCAAATAAGAATGCATGAGAGGAAACCTGGATGCAGGAGGCTCAGTGGAAACCCACACCTGACATTCGCTGCTTTTCTTACTGTTTCTGAACTTACATGAAGTCTTAACTGACCTGCCTTGGGTGACCTGCAGAGGACCTTGCTCTTCACCTTGGGGCTGCATATGAGCCTGACCCACAACTTAAAGAACCCAAAGGAGCTCTGTGCTCACTATAGCCCCAGGCCAATGAGATGAGCTAGCAGATCAGCAACACGGGAGATCTGCAGTGATGCCCGGAGCCCAGGCACCAGCCTCCCAGCTTACTAGCTACTATTTCACAATTCTCTACTAAATCTCACAAGTTTTTCTTGTGGCCAGTCTAGCCCAGAGCAATACACAAAAGAACATTTGGAAAATAGAGTTCAGCTAAAATGACACATATGAAACCATTGAGTTTAGGGTTCAGATCCAGACTACCTGAATCTGTTTTCAGAAACTGGTGCTTATCGGCTCTGAGATCTTAGGCTATTTACTTAAATGTTCTGTGCCTCAGTTTCCACATCTCCAAAATGGGGACAATATTAGCACTTAACCCAGAGGATTATTGTGAAAATTAAATAAGCAAGTACATGTAAAGTTCCTAGAATTACACATAACATAGTAAGTGCCCATTACATGTAAGTAATTATCTTTATATGTTTACTTTATGTTACCCTATTTTCTAAATAATCTTATGAAGTAATGCCTTGGGATCTGCTGCTAAATTACATGTTTTTTTTTCTGAGTTGGAGCATACTGCAATATTTAAAAATCACAAGCATGTATGACAAAATATCAACATGCCAGGGGTCTCACCTTCCTTTTATGCTCTATTAAGGATAATATATTGCTTTCAGCCCTCTACCTGAAGGCAGAAGCACCAATAGTCTGAGAAGTCTTTTGCCCAAAGCTGGTATTGTAATTTTCAGTGGACATAACTGACAGGATGTGCCAACAATAATTTTTCTGAGGGCAATGAAGGTTAAACTTAAAGCAGGCGATGAAATCTACTTACAGTCTCCATGGGACTTAATCCATTATCTTCCTGGGTAAAATTTTATATCAAAAATTCCTACTCAGACCTTAAGCAAAGGAGCAAACCGTTCTATAAATAGAGTAAGGAGAAGTGCATTCAGTAGAATGAGACTACAATTCCCCCAAAAAGGCATGGAAATTGTCTACTTTTCTTTAATGAAATTGCATAATGATCTTACAAGAAACTTACTGATTTCTGATATGCCTAAATTAAGAATACTGGGTATAATTGATTAGTGAACCCTAAGAAAGAGAAAATTGTTACCTGGCCAAGGATAAGAAGATCTGGTCTCACAGGAGAACTTTTCTGAGGCTTCCCCTTAACAATTAGGTAATTGTTATGCCCATTATATTGATGAGGAAACTGAAGTTCAGAGAAATTAAGTAACAACTATCCACAGTTTTACAGTTAACAGGAGGCCAAAATTTGAACTAAGTAATAAGACACAAAGTCCATGATTTCAACCTCTATGCAAATTGTCTTCCCTTATACAGTCAGGATATAGCACTGAAAACTGTGACCAGGTCTTGAAAATCAAATTCCAGATTCTTCTGTGCAAAGACTGAGTGTCCATTTGAAATGTTTAATATACTGCATATTTTTATATCATTGTAGGTCACATTAATCCCATGTTAGTGCTGTCTCCCAAGACTAGTATTTATTAGTATTAATATTACTATTAATATCTTCAATATTAACATTTCTTAGTATGTAATGATTTCCAGTATTAGTGCTGTGGTTTTTAACCACATAGTATTCCTTAGTCAGATATTTAAAATAACAGTTACAAAAAAGAATTTCTGAGTTTCTTCCCAAGCTTACTCTTTGATAATTCTCTGCTTTTATAACTTTAATGTGCATATGAGTAGCCTGGGGATCTTGTTAAGATGAAGATCCTTGGTGAATAATTCTGGAGAGATTCTGCATTTCTAACAAGTTTGCAGATGATGTTCAGAGACCAAACTTTGAGTGCTGAAGATAGGACCTCTTCACATTCTTTCTAGATACTTCTTGGGGGTGAGAGGGAGGAAGTACATGCATAGGAAACTCTTTGGTTATATATTGCTGGAATTCACTGCAGTGATGTCTCTAATGTGACCAAGACCCAAAGTGAAATCTCCCTGATGAAGGCCACTGGCTGTATTTTCCTCACTGCTCAAGCCTGGCCATGCTACTTATACTTAGGAAATTAAAGATCAAAAGCTTATTTCATTCAGTAGCAAGATGAAATATGCTTGTTACATGTTATGCATCTTGATATAGTATGATGTCATTAAGAATAACAATTATCACTAAATCACACTGCAAATTGTTTTAAGTAATGTATAGGTTTTATCACCTGCAAGGTACTGATAGTGATTAATTTGACCCCCACTAAAACCCATAAATTTTTATTATACCTTCCAAATGTTGAAGATATTTTGTTAACCACATAGAAATAACAAATTCAATTCAATTTGTATTCTATACAAACACAAAATACCTCCCAGCTCCCTAAGAAAGAAATAAAGAAAAAAGAAATTCCAGTAAAGCTGGATAATGGCATTAAGGACTGTGTCCCCTCCAAAATTCATATGTGAAAATCCTACCCCCCAATAGCATGTGGAGGTGGAGCCTTTGGGAGATGATTAGATCATTCATTAGGTGAAGCCCTCACAGATGGGATTAGTGTTCCTACAAAAGAGACTTCTTTTTATTCTTGTACCATGTGAAGATACAATGACAAAATGGCTGTCTGCAACCTGAAAGAGATCCCTAACCATTACCAAATCATGCTGACAGCCTGATCTCAGACTTCAGACTCCAGAAATAGAAAAAATAATTTCTGTTGTTTATAAACCACCCACTCTGTGGTATTCTGTTATAGCGGGCTGAAATTAGACAAATAATGACTTTAGTAATGCTACTTAGTGCTATTCTAATCATAGATGCAGCAATGTTAAAGCTGACTAGCATTGTCTTGTCCAAACCATTCATTGTATAAATGCAGAAACTAACACTTGGAGATTACAGTAAGTTGTTTAAGGTAAAATTAACAAAATCAAAAAGAGAACATCAGATTTTGACTTCTGGTGGTTAGAAAAGAACATTCCCCCATTTGCATATATGTACCCCCAATGTTACAATACCAGTCACAATAGGCTAGGTTATGCTCCATTAGAAAATGACTCTCAAGTCTCAGAGGCACACAACACAAATGTCTATTTCTTGCCCATATTGCATACCCGCTGTTGTTCAGCTGTGATTCTGCTTCACGTTATCTTCGTTTTGTGACCCGATTTGACAGAACGGCCCTATCTGGGAGATGGCTGTTCCCATTTTAAAGGGAAGAAAAATGAGTTACTTTTACTCACATTTCATTAATCAAGAAAATCACATAAAATGTCAGGATGTATTTTCCACCTGCAGGGAGGAACACTCCAAGGGTCATGGTCAACCTTGATGTCAGTGGAGCAGAGAAGGATACTTTTTCTACCAGGGTAGTAGAAATACTACTTTTAAATGATACAATCTTGTCCAATTACAAATGGTACGAACTCTGGTGCTTTTGCACGGATCTAACACTTGCAGCAAACGTTCAGCAAACTGCCCATATTCATGACATCTTCCTTCCCTGTGGCTCCAATTTTAACAGTTTTCTGTTAAAAGAGATGGGTCAAAACCATTCTAAAGTACTTAAATGGGAATATTCTCTCTTGTGGACTAAGAAAACAGCCATAAGTAGCAGCTATACCATTTTAGAGTTAGTAGATTATGGAGCAAAATGATACATAGATCACATCAAAAAGATGAATGGGCAGAAATGGGGGGATGAGAGATGATTGGAGAGGTGCCATGTTCCCTGTGTCAGCAAGGCACAGATAGCGGGCCCCAAAGGTTGGGGACTCAGGAAGGTTGGTTGACTCAGATTTAAGTTAGGTTGACTCAGATTTAAGTTATAGCCCAGCTAGCAGATGTGTACAAGTGGATAATTCCACTCTCACAAATATGTGACTACTGTCACCTCTACCTATGTGTACCTACCTATAAAATCTTAATAGCCCTTGCTCAAAATGACATTTGCACTTCAGGTTACCACAACTACAGCAGATAAAAATGACAAGAGATGCAGAAAAGACCACAGGACACTTTTCAGAATAAAGCACTTAACTCCCTTATGTATAATCCACAGAAGCAGGGAACACTTAGATCCTCTATTTTGAATATGGTCTTCCAGCAAGTATGAAGTGTAAATTAATAGATGAAATGAAACCAGAGGGGTGGGTGTGTTTGGGAGAGAGGGAGAAAAGGTATCATTTCTCTTGTGTTGATTGGTCATGACCAAGAAAACAAATGAGTAACACACTTAGTTGCCTTCTAGCTGAAAAAAGAGACCAGGATGCAAACTGGCTGTTTTACTGACATTGCTAGGCAAAGTCAACATCTCCCAGCAATTCTGCCAAGAACAGGTAAGTTCCTTAAATTTTTCTAAAAAATTCCATGTGAAATGGGTATAGCATTTTTGACAATTATATTCCAATTAAGTGTGTGTAAATATATGTGTATTTGTTTTTGTGTGAATGTGTATATAATTCTGAGCATGTGTGTACATGTGTGTATGTGCTTCTGTGTATGCCTATACGTGTGAGTATATACACATGTGTGTGTTTATGGGGGCACAGGCTGAAGTTCTGACTGATACATAGAGCTGCTTATATATGTGCATATAACAGCATTCTCCTAATTATTTCTCTAATTTGGATCAATTCACATTGAGCAAGATTAGTTCCTGACAATCTATTTGGATCATTTCACTGAAGAGTTCATTTTATTTTCTGGATAAGAAACATCTAAAGGATATAGACATCTGAAGGGCTTAGGCTCTATTTTTTTACAGGGTTAGTGAGCTTGAATGTAATTGAATTGTGAACACACCAAACCCTGTTCAGCATAGATACTAGCTCATGTAGAAAGAATCTTAAAATGTTTCAAAAAATAATTGGTAAACTCCTGCCACTGAAAGGAAATTTATTGGCTACTTTAATTGCATGCTTTAATTACACATTTAAATTATATAAGGTTCTGGGATCTCTCCATAATATCTCTGTTTTTTCTTTATTTCCAGAGATCTCAGTCTAGCTTTCACTGAACCTGCTTATTTTCTTTGGCAGGACTTTTTACATAAGGGAGACAAGAGTAGGATTATGTAAAATGATGGAATGGTTTATCATTGCCTTCTTACCTTCACAAAGTGTAGACTTTTGGATTGAATTTTTAATAACATATTTTTTGGTGAGAAAAGGTAAAAAATTTAAAACCAAAATGTCAAAAAAATCTTGATATTATTTTTTGAAGTGTTTTATATAAAATTTGGCTGAAATGTTACAATTGATGTGATTTCTTTTTGATTACTGTTTGCCTATGTTCACTCTAAGTTAAAATGGCTACCTCACACATAAACATCAATCTTATAATTAACCAAAATGTAAACTGATGTGGTCATTTTACCATTTTCTTAAGAGTGTTGATTGGCTTGGTTTCTTTCAAATCAACCTGATATGAAAAGCTTTTGTCTTCAGAGTGAATGTCTTAAAACCTCATTAAAACAACATAACAATTACAGAAAATTTGTTCCCAATAGATAAGTATATCTAAGGGGTTAGAAGCATATGTGTTAGAAGGTGGGGTGGGGAACAGTAGACTATCCCCCAAACTGATAAAATACTTTGAGACCAGACAACAAAGCAGGTGGCTTCATACAGGTGACTCCATACACAGAGTTTTAGTCAGGCTAACTCACTGAGAGGGGAGATTAGGCAGGTGATGATCCAAGCAGCTGCATAGATATTCTCCACAAAGTCCTGACCTCAGTCTACAGATTTTACAGAGTGAGGGGACATACAGAAGGACACTGTAGTGAGATCAAGATTCACGCATACCTCAAAGGATAATTGAGAACTAATCTTTCATTAGATCTTGTCGCCCAACCTGTTCATCAGGAAGGGGAAAGACTGTGTTCTTTCCCACAGATTCAGGAGAGCTCAAGGCAAGCCTCCCCCTGTTCCATCCTTGGCCGGCATTTCTAAGTTATGTTTATTAAAATCTCCAAGGGACTCAGAACACATAGCCCCAAGAGAGGTCATTGAGTGAACACGAGCAAGATGGAGAGACAAAGATGGAGTCAGTATTGTCAGCACAGCTACACTATGAAATGTATATATTCTTGAATGACTAAGCTTATCATGTTCAATGACAAGAGATAAAGTCAAAAGCTCTAGACGTTTTAAAGCCAAAAGCAAGAGAAAGACATGTTTTTAATGCTTTAGAATATGCTATAGTTTGTCACTTTATCAAAGGACTTCACATGTTGGATAAATATTCACTTAGTGAAACAACCAATATCATCTCTGATTTGTCAATGATATAGACAAATCACAGAGAGCCAGGGATACTATTGCAAACCGGGAGATGGCATACTGTCCTCTTAAAACAAATGCCTTATATTAACGGTAAGTACACACATTTCAACTGTCCAAAAGCTCTTTAAGATGACTAAATTCTAATATAGAATATTCTGGAAAGTGAAAGGTTACAAAGGACTATAAATTATAAGGATTAGGACAATTCTAAAAGAAACTAAGAAAAAACCAAATAGACATTATAGCTTTTTTTTCTTCTAAGATTTTATTTAAATTCAATTTAGTTAACATATAGTATAATATTGGTTTCAGGAGTAGAACCCAGTGATTCATCACTTACATATAACACCCAGTGCTCATCCCAACAAGTACACTCCTTAAAGCCCATCACCCATTTAGTCCATCTCCCCACCTACCTCCCCTCCAGCAACCCTCAGTTTGTTCTCTATAATTAAGAGTCTCATATGGTTTGTCTCCCTCTCTGTCTTTATCTTATTTTATTTTTCCTTCCTTTCCCCTATGTTCATCTGTTTTGTTTCTTAAATTCCACATATGAGTGAAATCATATGGTATCTGTCTTTCTCTGACTGACTTCTCGCTTGGCATAAAACACTCTGGTTCCATCCATGTCATTGCTTATGGCAAGATTTCATTCTTCTTAATGGCTGAGCAATATTCCATTGTGTGTGTGTGTGTGTGTGTGTGTGTGTGTGTGTGTGTGTACCACATCTTCTTTATCCATTCATCAGTCTACATTATATATTACTTAACATTCTATGGCAATCTATTAAGTTCAGAACTAGTACATTCTTACACTGGCATGCTTATTCATGGAAAAGAAAAACATCATTAAAATATTATAATTAAAGAATTTCTGCCTTCAACTAATTAAGTACTTTCTAGAGAAATGACTTTTAACTTTTTTTAAAGTGCATCATGAATTCTATTTGAACTCCTCCTATTTGAACTCCAAAACCCGTAGTTAGGGTTTACTGTAAAAGCAAGGTAAGGAAGTAGTAAGTCAATTAAATAAAACAGATGTTTGTTTTCCTCTGACATAATAGTGCAGATACAAAGGGTCAGGACCTGTGGCTTGCTGTGCTATTCCTAGCAAGTAGCTTCCAACACTGCTACTTTTCCCCATTTTATAGCCTTCAGGAGGAAAGAAGAAAATTTCAGCAAGGCTCCTCAGGGAGATGATCCAGGAGTTACACATATCACTTTCTGCCATAGCCCATCCTCTTGATTTTAATCACATGGCCACTAAACTGAAAGAAGAATGAAAAGGAGCAGCGGTTGCTGGTGGCCCAAGATGAAACTCAGTGAATTTCATGACTAAAAGGGGAAGGAGAGAATGAAAACAGGGAAGGGTTATGTTTATACAAAACTTCTCTTAGTTTTACACACTCTCTCCAAGGATCTAATGTAAACATTCGAACATACCATAAATTGGTCATGTTTAATTCCTTCTGTCTAACCAACTTCACCAAATTCATGCCTCTGGCATTGACTTTATCATCCTTCACTAATAACTTAACAATAAAGCTATATTCCTAGTTGCTGTGAATTATTATCTTTTTAATATTAATAGTCCCAACTCTTAGCTGCAGAAGCAAGAAACATTCATCAAATACAGAAATGTAGGTGCAATGCTTTACTTAAGCAAAAGCTCCCCAAATACCTGGCCACTTTCATCTAGGAACTGACACTCTTAATAATAAGAAAGAGGCAAATAACATTCATATAAAGAACTTCTGCATATCCTCAGTAAAAAAAAAAAAAAAAATACCCAAAGGATTTATTTGGGTGATACAAAAAGGCAGAGTCAGAAGAATGAAATGCAAGATTGTACTTGAGAACTTTGAGGCCCAAATCAGGCCAGGAAACTTCAGTTTCCTTAACTAGATAATGCCCTAATTGGATCTTATCTTTATTCTTTCAGTTAGAAAAGAAAAGAAGATGAGCTTCTGGAACTGTTGTAACAACAAGACAATGAAAACTTAGCAAGTTGATGTGGAAAACTTATTCTATGGAAAAAAGTAAAGCTGATCTAATACTTTGGTGATGATAGCAGGGCAATTAGATTAAAAAGCACCGAGAAAATTTGACAAGTAAGTTGACTCTCTTTCAATATCAAAAAATTCTTTTGACCTCCAGACACTAAGATGATTAAGTTAAAAAGTAACACGGTGAGGAGATAAAGCCTGCCTAAGCTACAGATGTGGCTGGCACAACAATGTAAAATCATGGGGCTGTGAATTGGTTAGGATTCTGGATATTTAAGGGGGTGCTCTGAAAATGACCTAAACTAGCAGCTGATAAGGAAGAACATGCTGATATTTTTTCAAAGCTCCCTACTAACCAACTAAGATGCTATAAAAAGTGTGGTAACCCCTACCAGGAAAAGCCTATCTCTCCCAGCCTAGTTCATTTTTCTTTCCTGAAATACAGTCTATTTTTGAACACTACCATGAATAGAGTTCCCTCCCTTGGAATAGTTCAGTGCTATACAGTTCAGCATGTTCTGGCATAATACCTTTTATTCAAAAGTTTCATAATCCACTTTACAGACAAAAGTAGATTAGGGAGATCTGCTTGGTGAGAGTGGCTTTCATATGACAAGGTAAGAAGCTGCATGGGGAGCAGGAAGAAAGAATGAAACAGAATTTGCATTAGCAAGGGGGAAGTAAATATGGGCTCCTGTAGTCAGACAAGAGAAGGATAAAAAGAAGCTGCAATGACAATTGAAGGTCAGGGGGAGGTATGAAGGGAGGAAAAGATCTTAGGAAAATTTTTTAAAGGACATTGTCTCACATGGGTGATTTTTAGGTGAATCTCTGAAAGGAATCTGGGAAAGAAAGGCTTTTTAATGTGAAGAGACATAAATCCTTACAGGTAGGAAGGGACCATAAAAATCATCAAGTCACAAAATTTTAGAAATGAAAGTGATTTTAAGATCAGTAATTTTGTTCTGCAGGTGAGAAAACTGAAGCTCAGAGAGAGCATTAGTGAAATGCCCACGGTTGCGGAGTGAGGGCCAGTACCTGTACACAAAGGTCGGTCCACTGTCTACACATCTAATGCTGTGTCCACAACATCATGCCACCACCACCTCTGAATGGCAAACATATTTTTTTCCCAATTGAAGGAGTGCAGTTTTGCCATTTTAAACAGAATATTTCAGAATGTGACATCTTTAAGCTAGCTCTTTACTATCAATTTGCAAGTAGTGGAGTACTCCAATTCCTACATGACAGGACTGTTAAACGATGTGAGAGATTACTATTAATTAAACAGATTTACAATCCATTTGTGTTCAGTTTTCATGTATCTTTCTTTGGAATAGTACTCAGTTGGGGGCGACTGGGTGACTCAGTCAGTTAAGCATCTGACTCTTGGTTTCAGCTCAGGTCACCATCTCACTGTGATTTTGAGCCTCACAATAGGCTCCATGCTGACAGCTCAGAGCCTGCTTGGGATTCTCCCTCTCCCTCTCTCTCTCTCTCTGCCCCTCCCCTGCTCTCTCTCTCTCTCTCTCTCTCTCTCTCTCTCTCTCAAATCAATAAATAAAACGTTTTAAAAAATAGCATTAACCTGAAAATATTGTACATATATTAACTAAGTTATACTGTCTAACTCAGACCTCCCAGAGCCAAAAAGCTTTGAGATAACATCTGAATTAATGTTTTAGGTATCGTGTTAGCTGAGTACGATTGATATCTTCTCTAAGCCAGAAATTACATCGGATGTGTGGAATCACTATGTTGTGCATCTGAAATTCATGCCATTGTGTCAAATATACTTCAATATAAAAAAATTACATTAGATGGACTTTTGCATCAAGTCTGAAGTAGAGCTGAAGCTTAAAACATCCTTCTCTAGAATCTAATTAAATGAGTTATAATTATGAGCTAGTCAAAAACAAACTAGCAGCCCCCCCCAAAAGCAAAACAACAAACAAGTTCATAGCATAAACTTTGTCCAATAACAAGAATATTAAGAGGCTCAACATGGTTCTTTTTTCTTATCATTCGCCTACAAACCTCTTCTTTCCATCAGTATTGCTGAAAAAAAACTCTAATAAGTTCTAATTTTTATTAATACCTTGCAGTTTGCAGGAAAGCAGGTCAGACTGGTCAGTAGACAGCATGAGAAAATATCTCAGGACTAGCAACTCCTAGTGGCCAGCTCAGTGGAGATGAGAGGAAACTACAAGGGCTTGTGATTTCTCAAGGCTACTCACCTACTTGCAGGGAATATTGTGCAGCACAGAAACATCCCACACATTACACATTTGCCCACACAATAAATCCCACATTACTGCATAGGGACCTTAGTACAAAGTGTTTAACAAAATTGCAGGGAGAAAAAGTGATGTGAGTCACCACAGGAAGGCTGCCAGAGCTTAGGCTCCTTCCTCAGGAGCCTCCCCTAAGCCCTCAGTTTGAAAAAAAAAAAAAAAAGGAAAAGCATATAGTATGCATACCTCAAACTGTAGCTCATACAAACACAAGGAGAATTCACCCACTCTCTGGGGGAACCATGGAAAAGAGCAGGGCTGCCTAAATGACGCATGAACCAAATAAGAAGAAATAGTATGGTGGCCATGTAAATATACCACAGAAGGAAGAAAGGGAGAAGGGAGAGGATAGTATGCAAAATACTGCCAAAAAAATGAATCTGGAATCAAATTCAGCCAAAGGAAAGGTTTCTATTTGCACTATTTATTATAGAATAAGTTAATATGAAAATAAGTCAAGACACTAAAAACTCCAACAACATAATAAAACACAGATTTAGATTAAAAGAGAAAGATTATAATTAAGAAAAACAATAGCAAATCTGAATCAACAATATTACACAAAGAAACAATAAATTAGAAGCAGCAGAGGACAGAAAACACAGAGTTGAACATTGCATATAATTAAAATGTGTAAGGGAGTTATAGGTACTGTAACAATTAGGAGAAAAGTATAGGTATAAAAGAATGAGAAGAGAATTCAAGACAATTAGACCCCAACCCTAGTAAGACATCTGGTAAATTGAACCAAAAAATTTTTTCAAAACTTTAATAAAGGATGTTAATTTTTAGGGCAAGGGGAAACTGGCAAAGGTATATACACACATTCCAAGAAAACCCCATTCAGAATAATTAATGCCAACTGATTCTCCATTGAACCTCAGGTATGAAAAAATAATTCTGCAAGTATTCATGCAAATGTAAAACGTCACATACAAAAGTAAGTTACAGGGTTAGCTTTAGACATTTCCACAACTATGTTCTGTGTTAGAAAAACAATATAAGAAAAATATCTTCAGAAATCCAAGACAAAAATAAGCTAGTCATTTGCCCAAGCATATTATCCCTAGAAAAGTATCAGTCAAGTATAAAAGAAAAGAGAAAGGTTTGTCATATACAAAGGAACTCAGGGAATATAGAACTCATCAGTCTGCCCTTCTAAAAAAAAAATACAAAAACAAAAACAAGCAAACAAATAGCTGGTTGGTGATGACATACATGTAAACAAAAGATGAATGGAACTGTCGTAAAAGAGGACTAGTTCAATACCCAGGGCTAGAGAAAGCAGAAAAACAGCTACAAGCTTCTGAGAGAAAAACAAGATGCCACAACATTTTTATACTGAGACACATTTCTTCTTCAAGTTGTCAAACAGTAGAAAACAATATTCAGCAAACAAATCTCTGGGATTATAGTACCTAAGGATCCTCACTGAAAAGATATTTAGTAATATTTAAAGGCCTACTCCTCCTATCCTTTTTTTTTAACCCAAGACGTTTATTAAATAGTCCCCCAACTTTATACAAAGGAAGATCGCTGTCCTCTTGCAATACCTAAAATATGAAGAAGCTTATCAACTAGATATTAGGATAATGTATTAAAATTGTATGGGAATCAAAGAAAAGAAATACAGCAGTCTTGGAGAGAAGCAAATGTGAATTTCTTAAGGTTCTGTCACCTTTGAACCATGAATCACAGGACTAAGCTAAGTGTTAATTGATTTATAACACTGGGCATGTGGGCACGTTTTCAGAGACAAAAGTTATCTGCAAAAACTCCAAAAGTATTCTCGTTGAACAATATATATTTTTTTGTTTTATATATTTTTTTTGTTAACCTAATTCAAGAAATTCGTTTGATAACAACCCAGTCACAGGAAATCATTTCAAGGTAAAAGCTGCCAGGAGTTTCTTACATTGTGCTGAATAGGGAAAGAAAATTTCTATAGTGCTCATGGCCTTAGTCTTTAGAGATCTTTTGCAATTACTACTGCTCTCTAGGACAGCCAGGGTATAAAATCACGTATTTGTTGAGCAAATGCATAGATTATGGTGTGCACCATGAAACTTAACCTTCTGGTCTTTTTGCTTCTATAACATTAAGAAGAGTTTAATTTTCTTAGCTGTCCTATTTTTATCCTTTCATTCATTCCAGACAAAGATAATTATAACCCTCTCATAGAAGTCCCCAAATGTTCAGCATTGGCCCTACCTACGCCATCTCTCATGATCTTCAAGTCTCTTCCTCCTTCATTATTCACCAAACCAGAAACTGTCATTCCCATCACTGAGATGGCCACAATTTTTATATCCTCACTGAAAGCATCATTAAGAATATTAGTAATGCTGGGGCCCTTAGGTGGCTCAGTCAGTTGGGTGTCCAACTCTTGACTGCAGCTCAGGTCATGATCTCACAGTTTGTAAGATCAAGCCCTGTGTGGGGTTATTTGTGCTGACAGCATGGAACCTGCTTGGGATGCTCTCTCTCCTTCTCTCTTCCCTCCGCCACACATGCTGTTCTCTTTCTCTCTCAAAATAAATAAATAAACTTTTTAAAAAAGAGTATTAGTAATGCTTACCTATCCAAAGCTATATATTCTCTTACTCACCATCCCAAATATATTATACCTATACTTATCTAGATCATTACTTAGCCTTTATGGTTAAATATTTTAAGTGTACATTTATTTTTTTTTTTTTTTTTTTTTTTTTTTTTTTTTTTTTTTTGTTTTGTTTTATTTTTTTTTTTTTTTTTATTTTTTTTTTTTCTGAAATTTATTGACAAATTGGTTTCCATACAACACCCAGTGCTCATCCCAAAAGGTGCCCTCCTCAATACCCATCACCCACCCTCTCCTCCCTCCCACCCCCCATCAACCCTCAGTTTGTTCTCAGTTTTTAACAGTCTCTTATGCTTTGGCTCTCTCCCTTTCTAACCTCTTTTTTTTTTTTTTTTTTCCTTCCCCTCCCCCATGGGTTCCTGTTAAGTTTCTCAGGATCCACATAAGAGTGAGACCATATGGTATCTGTCTTTCTCTGTATGGCTTATTTCACTTAGCATCACACTCTCCAGTTCCATCCACGTTGCTACAAAAGGCCATATTTCATTTTTTCTCATTGCCACGTAATATTCCATTGTGTATATAAACCACAATTTCTTTATCCATTCATCAGTTGATGGACATTTAGGCTCTTTCCATAATTTGGCTATTGTTGAGAGTGCTGCTATGAACATTGGGGTACAAGTGGCCCTATGCATCAGTGCTCCTGTATCCCTTGGATAAATTCCTAGCAGTGCTATTGCTGGGTCATAGGGTAGGTCTATTTTTAATTTTCTGAGGAACCTCCACACTGCTTTCCAGAGCGGCTGCACCAATTTGCATTCCCACCAACAGTGCAAGAGGGTTCCCGTTTCTCCACATCCTCTCCAGCATCTATAGTCTCCTGATTTGTTCATTTTGGCCACTCTGACTGGCGTGAGGTGATACCTGAGTGTGGTTTTGATTTGTATTTCCCTGATAAGGAGCGACGCTGAACATCTTTTCATGTGTCTGTTGGCCATCCGGATGTCTTCTTTAGAGAAGTGTCTATTCATGTTTTCTGCCCATTTCTTCACTGGGTTATTTGTTTTTCGGGTGTGGAGTTTGGTGAGCTCTTTATAGATTTTGGATACTAGCCCTTTGTCCGATATGTCATTTGCAAATATCTTTTCCCATTCCGTTGGTTGCCTTTTAGTTTTGTTGGTTGTTTCCTTTGCTGTGCAGAAGCTTTTTATCTTCATAAGGTCCCAGTAATTCACTTTTGCTTTTAATTCCCTTGCCTTTGGGGATGTGTCGAGTAAGAGATTGCTACGGCTGAGGTCAGAGAGGTCTTTTCCTGCTTTCTCCTCTAAGGTTTTGATGGTTTCCTGTCTCACATTTAGGTCCTTTATCCATTTTGAGTTTATTTTTGTGAATGGTGTGAGAAAGTGGTCTAGTTTCAACCTTCTGCATGTTGCTGTCCAGTTCTCCCAGCACCATTTGTTAAAGAGGCTGTCTTTTTTCCATTGGATGTTCTTTCCTGCTTTGTCAAAGATGAGTTGGCCATACGTTTGTGGGTCTAGTTCTGGGGTTTCTATTCTATTCCATTGGTCTATGTGTCTGTTTTGGTGCCAATACCATGCTGTCTTGATGATGACAGCTTTGTAGTAGAGGCTAAAGTCTGGGATTGTGATGCCTCCTGCTTTGGTCTTCTTCTTCAAAATTCCTTTGGCTATTCGGGGCCTTTTGTGGTTCCATATGAATTTTAGGATTGCTTGTTCTAGTTTCGAAAAGAATGCTGGTGCAATTTTGATTGGGATTGCATTGAATGTGTAGATAGCTTTGGGTAGTATTGACATTTTGACAATATTTATTTTTCCAATCCATGAGCAGGGAATGTCTTTCCATTTCTTTAAATCTTCTTCAATTTCCTTCAGAAGCTTTCTATAGTTTTCAGCATACAGATCCTTTACATCTTTGGTTAGATTTATTCCTAGGTATTTTATGCTTCTTGGTGCAATTGTGAATGGGATCAGTTTTTTTATTTGTCTTTCTGTTGCTTCATTGTTAGTGTATAAGAATGCAACTGATTTCTGTACATTGATTTTGTAGCCTGAAACTTTGCTGAATTCCTGTATCAGTTCTAGCAGACTTTTGGTGGAGTCTATCGGATTTTCCATGTATAATATCATGTCATCTGCAAAAAGCGAAAGCTTGACTTCATCTTTGCCAATTTTGATGCCTTTGATTTCCTTTTGTTGTCTGATTGCTGATGCTAGAACTTCCAGCACTATGTTAAACAGCAGCGGTGAGAGTGGGCATCCTTGTCGTGTTCCTGATCTCAGGGAAAAAGCTTTCAGTTTTTCCCCGTTGAGGATGATGTTAGCTGTGGGCTTTTCATAAATGGCTTTTATGATCTTTAAGTATGTTCCTTCTATCCCGACTTTCTCAAGGGTTTTTATTAAGAAAGGGTGCTGGATTTTGTCGAAGGCCTTTTCTGCATCGATTGACAGGATCATATGGTTCTTCTCTCTTTTTTTGTTAATGTGATGTATCACGTTGATTGATTTGCGAATGTTGAACCAGCCCTGCATCCCAGGAATGAATCCCACTTGATCATGGTGAATAATTCTTTTTATATGCCGTTGAATTCGATTTGCTAGTATCTTATTGAGAATTTTTGCATCCATATTCATCAGGGATATTGGCCTGTAGTTCTCTTTTTTTACTGGGTCTCTGTCTGGTTTAGGAATCAAAGTAATACTGGCTTCATAGAATGAGTCTGGAAGTTTTCCTTCCCTTTCTATTTCTTGGAATAGCTTGAGAAGGATAGGTATGATCTCTGCTTTAAACGTCTGGTAGAACTCCCCTGGGAAGCCATCTGGTCCTGGACTCTTATTTGTTGGGAGATTTTTGATAACCGATTCAATTTCTTCGCTGGTTATGGGTCTGTTCAAGCTTTCTATTTCCTCCTGATTGAGTTTTGGAAGCGTGTGGGTGTTCAGGAATTCGTCCATTTCTTCCAGGTTGTCCAATTTGTTGGCATATAAGTTTTCATAGTATTCCCTGATAATTGTTTGTATCTCTGAGGGATTGGTTGTAATAGTTCCATTTTCATTCATGATTTTATCTATTTGGGTCATCTCCCTTTTCTTTTTGAGAAGCCTGGCTAGAGGTTTGTCAATTTTGTTTATTTTTTCAAAAAACCAACTCTTGGTTTCGTTGATCTGCTCTACAGTTTTTTTAGTTTCTATATTGTTTATTTCTGCTCTGATCTTTATTATTTCTCTTCTTCTGCTGGGCTTAGGCTGCCTTTGCTGTTCTGCTTCTAGTTCCTTTAGGTGTGCTGTTAGATTTTGTATTTGGGATTTTTCTTGTTTCTTGAGATAGGCCTGGATTGCAATGTATTTTCCTCTCAGGACTGCCTTTGCTGCGTCCCAAAGCGTTTGGATTGTTGTATTTTCATTTTCGTTTGTTTCCATATATTTTTTAATTTCTTCTCTAATTGCCTGGTTGACCCACTCATTCGTTAGTAGGGTGTTCTTTAACCTCCATGCTTTTGGGGGTTTTCCAGACTTTTTCCTGTGGTTGATTTCAAGCTTCATGGCATTGTGGTCTGAAAGTAAGCATGGTATAATTTCAATTCTTGTAAACTTATGAAGGGCTGTTTTGTGACCCAGTATATGATCTATCTTGGAGAATGTTCCATGTGCACTCGAGAAGAAAGTATATTCTGTTGCTTTGGGATGCAGAGTTCTAAATATATCTGTCAAGTCCATCTCATCCAATGTCTCATTCAGGGCCCTTGTTTCTTTATTGACCGTGTGTCTAGTTGATCTATCCATTTCTGTAAGTGGTGTATTAAAGTCCCCTGCAATTACCACATTCTTATCAATAAGGTTGCTTATGTTTATGAGTAATTGTTTTATATATTTGGGGGCTCCGGTATTCGGTGCATAGACATTGATAATTGTTAGCTCTTCCTGATGGATAGACCCTGTAACTATTATATAATGTCCTTCTTCATCTCTTGTTACAGCCTTTAATTTAAAGTCTAGTTTGTCTGATATAAGTATGGCTACTCCAGCTTTCTTTTGGCTTCCAGTCGCATGATAAATAGTTCTCCATCCCCTCACTCTCAATCTAAAGGTGTCCTCAGGTCTAAAATGAGTCTCTTGTAGACAGCAAATAGATGGGTCTTGTTTTTTTATCCATTCTGATACCCTATGTCTTTTGGTTGGCGCATTTAATCCATTTACATTCAGTGTTATTATAGAAAGATACGGGTTTAGAGTCATTGTGATGTCTGTATGTTTTATGCTTATAGTGATGTCTCTGGGACTTTGTCTCACAGGGTCCCCCTTAGGATCTCTTGTAGGGCTGGTTTAGTGGTGACAAATTCCTTCAGTTTTTGTTTGTTTGGGAAGACCTTTATCTCTCCTTCTATTCTAAATGACAGACTTGCTGGATAAAGGATTCTCGGCTGCATATTTTTTCTGTCTAGCACCCTGAAAATCTCTTGCCAATTCTTTCTGGCCTGCCAAGTTTCAAAAGAGAGATCAGTCACGAGTCTTATAGGTCTCCCTTTATATGTGAGGGCACGTTTACCCCTTGCTGCTTTCAGAATTTTCTCTTTATCCTTGTATTTTGCCAGTTTCACTATGATATGTCGTGCAGAAGATCGATTCAAGTTACGTCTGAAGGGAGTTCTCTGTGCCTCTTGGATTTCAATGCCTTTTTCCTTCCCCAGTTCAGGGAAGTTCTCAGCTATGATTTCTTCAAGTACCCCTTCAGCACCTTTCCCTCTCTCTTCCTCCTCTGGGATACCAATTATGCGTATATTATTTCTTTTTAGTGTATCACTTAATTCTCTAATTTTCCCTTCATACTCCTGGATTTTTTTATCTCTCTTTTTCTCAGCTTCCTCTTTTTCCATAACTTTATCTTCTAGTTCACCTATTCTCTCCTCTGCCTCTTCAAGCCGAGCTGTGGTGGTTTCCATTTTGTTATGCATTTCGTTTAAAGCGTTTTTCAGCTCCTCGTGACTGTTCCTTAGTCCCTTGATCTCTGTAGCAAGAGATTCTCTGCTGTCCTGTATACTGTTTTCAAGCCCAGCGATTAATTTTATGACTATTATTCTAAATTCACTTTCTGTTATGTTATTTAAATCCTTTTTGATCAGCTCATTAGCTGTTGTTATTTCCTGGAGATTCTTCTGAGGGGAGTTCTTCCGCTTGGTCATTTTGGATAGTCCCTGGCGTGGTGAGGACCTGCAGGGCACTTCCCCTGTGCTGTGGTGTATACCTGGAGTTGGTGGGCGGGGCCGCAGTCAGACCTGATGTCTGCCCCCAGCCCACCGCTGGGGCCACAGTCCGACTGGTGTGTGCCTTCTCTTCCCCTCTCCTAGGGGCGGGATTCACTGTGGGGTGGTGTGGCTCCTCTGGGCTACTTGCACTCTGCCAGGCTTGTGATGCTGGGGATCTGGCGTATTAGCTGGGGTGGGTAGGCAAGGTGCTCGGGGGCAGGAGGGGCAGGCTTAGATCGCTTCTCCTTAGGTGATCCACTTCAGGAGGGGCCCTGTGGCAGCGGGAGGGAGTCAGATCCGCTGCCGGAGGTTTGGCTCCGCAGAAGCGCAGAGTTGGGTGTTTGGGTGGAGCGAGCAAGTTCCCTGGCAGGAACCGGTTCCCTTTGGGATTTCGGCTGGGGGATGGGCGGGGGAAATGGCGCTGGCGAGCGCCTTTGTTCCCCACCAAACTGAGCTCTGTTGTCAGGGGGCTCAGCAGCTCTCCCTCCCTTTGTCCTCCAGCCTTCCCGCTTTCCGAGCAGAGCTGTTAATTTCTGACCTCCCAGACGCTAAGTCGCGCTTGCTGTCGGAACACAGTCCGCCCGGCCCCTCCGCTTTTGCAAGCCCGACTCGGGGGCTCTGCTTGGCCGGCGAGCCGCCCCTCCGCCCCGGCTCCCTCCCGCCAGTCCGTGGAGCGCGCACCGCCTCGCCGCCCTTCCTACCCTCTTCCGTGGGCCTCTCGTCTGCGTTTGGCTCCGGCGACTCTGTTCTGCTAATCCTCTGGCGGTTTTCTGGGTTATTTAGGCAGGTGTAGATGGAATCTAAGTGATCAGCAGGACGTGCGGTGAGCCCAGCGTCCTCCTACGCCGCCATCTTGCCCAGGGTTAAGTGTACATTTAAAATAAATGTTTGCTCTCCCATTGATATTCAAAGACTTAAGTTAATGGGAGCTTTTTTGTAACTTCTGTATTTCTCAAAGTAGGAAGTTCTACACATAAAGTTTCAAAAATTTAATGAGCATTTAATAAAAATGAAAATATCACAGGAACTTCAATCACACACACACACACACACAGTGGTAAAATGCAGAATAGTATTAACTCATATTTCTTAATCATCTAGCTCTGCCATTAATGGTTCATTAATTTGTTTTAAAAATTTTAAGAGAATGAGCACAATACAAATACAATTGAAGCCCTCATGGTTGGTATTCCATTCCTACACTATCCTCCTCTCTTTCCTGCTTAGAAGTTATTACCCTTTAGTTGGAATAAGTCAGAGAATTTTCCTCACTGTCTCACACAGTACACAGCAAGATTATGTTCCTGAGTCAATGGTAGTAAATGGCTTGATTATAGACCCTTTATTGGCTTTATTTTCCCCCTTTTTATTTTCCAGCTCCTCTCATAGAGTTTCCTTTGGTAATCCCCCAAGTAAATTTGAGAAATTTATACAAAAATTTTTGCCTCAATTCTGTTTTGTTTGTAGCCAAACTAAAACATTCACAGTAAAAAAAAAAAAGAAAAAAAAGAAGAAAAGAAAAAAAGAAAGAGAAAAGAAAAGAGAAGAAAAAAGAAAAAAGAAAAGAAAAGATCTAGTATGTGTCTTGATTTTTATTTTGTTTTTGATATCTTTTGCTTCAAAAAAAGCCTCGGGGTTGTTTTTGGCTGTGTATCAGTATTTTATTTTATTTTATTTTTTTACTTTATTTTTTATTTTTTAAAATTTACATCCAAATTAGTTAGTATATAGTGAAGCAATGATTTCAGTAGATTCCTTAATGCCCCTTACCCATTTAGCCCATCCCCCCTCCCACAACCCCTCCAGCAACCCTCAGTTTGTTCTCCATATTTGAATCTCTTTTGTTTTGTCCCCCTCCCTGTTTTTATATTATTTTTGTTTGTTTGTTTTTAACTCGTTCAGTGCCCTATTATCAGAAAGACATATTTCAATATTTCGTTCAAATTTTTTCTACACTTTTTGTGTATATGTAACCTACCTGGAATTTGTTTTTCTTTATGGTGTGAGATATAGGTCTATTTTATTTTTCCTGAGAGGGATAAACAACCAACCCAGCATCATTTATTGAATAGAATAGACATCCTTTCCTCACCTATTATTAGTAACTATCTTTTTGATCCATGAAGTTTCCATATGTGAATGGAATGTTTGTGGCTCTTTATTCTACCCCACCAAGATGTTTTCTACTCCTGGACCAATATCATACACTCTTTATTATTATAACTCTGTAATGAGTTTTATTATCTTGTACAGTAAATTCCATTTTTATTTTAGTAATTGTTTAAATTTTAAGACATATTATTTCTTCTTTTTCACATTAACCTGTTTGTTCTACTTTAGTCTTTCCTTCATAAATCATTCTCTCTTTTAAAGAAAGCTATTCTCCCACTCATTTATGTGAACATATTAAGTATAATTACTTAAAGAATATAATTTCAGGAGAATTTGTAATATAAATGCCGATTTCATTTCTGAAACCAAGTATATAATTTTTGGTATTCAATCGTATATTTAATCTATTTTACCCTGTGCTTGGAGCAGAGCATGTGAACGTATTGTGCTCTTGTCTCTTCTCTTATATAGCAAAGTCCAAAGAACTATAACAAAGTTCTACCTGATTTCTCAAAAGCAATCGCATCTGCATCAGCTGTAATGTAGAAAACAGTAATTTCACTTCCAAATTCTTGGTTCCCCAGATTCATGGGTCCCTCTTCAAACTCCAATTTTATTGAGGGGTCTGGTCTATTATTAGAATCATCTCCTGGGGTAAAAGTAAAATGAACCTCTCCCAACTCTATCAGTAGTATCTCTCACTTCAGCATATTTGAAAGAGTTTAACAATTTAGTTAGTATTAATTTAGATAAATTAAAACCAAAAATGTATCCCATGACATGTATTTATTTATATCTTACTTTTTATCAGCAAGAATTTCAGAGTGCAACATAAAATTATCTTCTTTCAAGAGTACAGAAGAAGAAAGAAAAGTGGTTGATGCTTATTGCAGCCAATTATAATATGCCACAATTTCAGTGCTCAAGCACTGAACCTGACGTAGGACATCCTTATCTCTGGCCAGCTTCACCTGACAGAATGGGAGGCAAACTGGTTTACTTACGAATAGATTTAGGTTTTATTAATTTTTAATTCTAGACTCATTATTTATTCAAAATGTAGAAGTATCAGTGATAAACTGTTCTTTAATTATCAGAAAACCATCTTGATTTCATATAAAGCAAAGAGCTATGGTTGACCTGTTCTCTAACCTGTTCTGTTGTTATAATTAGTGTGTTTAAAAAGATAAAGTTCAGGACAAGTGAGCAATGTCTTCCCCACCCAGAATGCTTCCTTAAAATAGAAACAAATGTTTTGTGTTTTTTTCTCTCAGCAGCTACTCCCATTCATTGGTAACCACACAAGGCCATAAAGAATAGCCATGTGATGCCTTGTTAAAACAGACTTTGTTTTAAGTTAAATCAGTACTACCTTACATTGCATAACTTCACATGGGTAATATAACAAAGATTACAAAATGTGTTATTATTTCAATAAGAAACATGTATGTGTGTGGGGGGGAGGGAGGGAGAAAGAGAGACAGAGATGTACCTATTAATATATGTGTTGGGCTTAGCATACACCTATACATAAAAGTTATTTTCAGAATGCCTACACCTACATAAAACAGTAGAAATGCCTTAATAAGGATGTGAGCCAGAGAGTACAAAGTTGATCTGTTAGAAAGTCACCACAAATATCAACTGCATGTGGCTAATTACTAATTGGCCTGCCATGAATTTCCTATTTTTCCTAATAGTTCCGGAAATGATAAAGGGTCCTTTTTGTTTACAACATGCATTTAATTTCATTCACCTCAACAAAGGGCCTGTTCAGGTGATTAACGTTTATAACTCTGGCCGTATCTTTACTCATTAATATCTTCTTAAAGATTAACCACCCTTTTTAAGCTACTCAATGTATAGAGGCATAATGTTGCTAAAGGGTCATGCACAACTCATCTACACCAGCCAGTAACAGTAAGATAGACCTGTGTTGTTGCTTTACAAATCTTTGACAACTTGAGAGGTTTTGCTCTTCAGTTGGTGCTGGGGTCTATGTTCTTTCACAGTTCTTAGACTGGCATACTTTCAAAACCCAAAAATGGTGTCAAAAAGAAGTATACCTTCAAGGCACCATTCTCTCAGCACCTATGAGGTCCTGTTTGCAGCTCTCTTTGCCTTACTGGTGGCACTCTGTGCTGGATTATTTGCAGTGTCCTGGCTGGCAATCGAGGGATCAGAAAGAGGTAAGCCCTGTGGCTTTGGCTTAGGAAGAGACTCTCTGATGAATGTGCCCAGGTTAATCTCAGTTATCCCACCAGGATGTCTTCTCCGTTTCTGTGCTCTCATGACAAGACACCTATGTCGCATTCAGATGCTTTCGGTATCAAGTTTGGAATTTAATTCAGAATTCAAGCATGAAACTAAGCTTTTTAAAATAAAAGATGTTAAGTAAGTTTTTTTTTTTTTTTAGTTTTAACATGTAACTAAGTTTCATAGCCTAGATTTCTTCTGATGGAATTTAAATCATAAATATATTAAAATGTTGTTGACTATTCAAGTCAGTAAGTAGGCAAGGTTAAAGGAAATATATTATTTATTTCTAGGGAATAACAGTTACATTTTCTTATTAGTCCAACAATAAGAATACAAGGGAACTTAGATATAATTGTAGACTTTGCACTACAAGAATACAAGGGAACTTAGATATAATTGTAGACTTAGGTCTCAAACTGCCTGAATAGCAATTTTTAATAAACAGAAATAAAGAAAGGTAACTATTATTTACACCTAAATTATCTATATCATCAACTTTTCAAAGATCTTCAAATATATTCTCTTTCTACAACAAATCTATGATTTAGTTGTTATTGTTACCCTTATTTTAGAGGTGAGGAATCAGAGACAAAGAAAGTTAAGTAATTTGTTTAAATTTGTATCAGTACTTTATAGTTTTAAAAAATAAGTCCAATATAATTCCATTTAAATACTGTATACAAGGGATGTATTTAGAAGAAAAAGAAAATTTGGGATATTTTATACAGAGGTTCACTTAGACTTTTAGAAAAGCATCTGCTCTGGTCTTAATTAAACGCTAAAAGTAACTGGAACAACGTGTAATCATTTAAGAGTCCATTGGAATTTTAATGTTCAGTGAAGTTACAAAAGTTATTTTACAAGCAAAACAAAAATAAATATTTATAAATGTTAATGCGATTTAATAGAATAACTGAATATAAAAAAGGAGTTGAGTTACATCTAAAATAGAATATTAGAGGACAAAGCCATGCTACTTTTAATGCATTGCTTTACTTTTTATTAAAAATCATTTTAGACTTACAAAAAGATTGCAAAAATTGTAGGTTCTTATATAACGTTCGCCTACCTTCACCTAATGTCAGTATCTTGTATATCCGTAGTACAATTGCTACAACCAAGAAATTAACATTGGTACAATATTATTGACTGAACCACACATTTTTATTCAGATTTTGCCAGTTTTCCCACTAATGTCCTTTACCTGCTCAGGATTCAAACCAGATTTCTACACAGGAACAGTTATCCTGTTCCCTCGGTCTCCTCCAGCGCAGGACAGTTCCTCAGTCTTTCTTTGTATTTCACATTTAAATATGCAAGTCTAAATGTAATTTTGAGTTTTTAAAAACAAATGAAATAGCACAAATGATAATATATTCCACCAATTATGCAATGATAACTGTTTAGACTGAACTTTATGCAACTTTATTGCTTAAATTGTTTCTAATGTTCTTTCTGGTCTGAGAAGTTTGGTGTCAATGTATGACAGATCCCGGGTTCTAAAGTATGTCAGTCAGTGTCCAAATTCCAGATCTGTCATCTGTGTCATTATCACCTTGGGAAGTGTTCACAATGAATCTTAGCCCCAATTTCCCCATCTGGGAAAAGGAGAACTGACATCTTCTTATACCATAATGTAAGAATTATATACCATTATTACCATATTTACTAATGATTTCATCATTGTGTTTCAGTTGAAGTGTCTCATTTTAATTTAAACATATGTCAAAAAAGATATTCTGGTAAAGGGACTATGCAAAACTTGATGGTGCATTTTATTACCCATGTTTATATTAAATTTATTACCTTTCCACTTACATTTTTTATTATATGGGATAATATATTTCCTGCAGCATTCTCAACAACTTTTCCAATAAAAACAGTCACCATTTAATGGCAAAAGGTCATACATGCCAACTTTATAATTACTAGAATAAAAAAAGTAGTTTCACATCTATCTTTCAAAGTAACACATACACTGAAATCTTCACAGCAATCCACATGTAGAAAACCAACAGTGTCCCTGGATGCTGGGTGTTCAAGAAGTATCTGAAAGCAACTACAAACTTCTAAAACTTTTAATGGTCCATTTCTCACCATGAGTCCCTGGATCAGTTCTCCAAATTGGTGGAAGTTTATCCCTTATCTTCCAACAGGAATCTCAGTAGTAAAAAAATAAAATAAAATAAAATAACACTTGGAGCTTAGACTGTGGGTTAGATTTCAAAGAAAAGGAAAAAAATGGTAGGATAAAGAAGTTTATTTTTAATCTTGTAAAACAACCATATAGCTTAAAAAAAAAAAAAGCACCTAATTATGGAACATGAAGTCTGCAAAGAAAAAGCAAGAACCACCACTCCAATACAGGAAGCATGAACTTTAGGTCTAAGTATCAACAGGAATGTGCATATTCTCTCTTATTCATGACTCATATTGTTAGTGTTTTATTTCTTATTAATTCATTTAGATGCAGTGTTTGGAAAAAGTCACAAAGCCAGAGGGACATTGAAAATAACAGCTGGAGCCATGTATAATCCTAATTTGCAAGACAAACTCTCAGCGGATTTCAAAATTCTTGCTTTTGACCTTCAGCAAATGGTAGGAGACTGTCTTTTTTTTTTTCAGCTGATTTAAAATTTCAAAACATAGTTTCACTAACTACTTGCCAAAAGATACATAGATCCCATTTTCTTACTTTGAGAAAATTAGTAAATAAATGTAATAAATGTATTTATTATACATGTAGTAAATAAATGTGCCCAGAATTCTTAAATACGGCCTATTATCCAATTCTAAACAGAAAAAAAATAGATCAATTTGTTTAAAATGTTTTATAAAAGTTTAAATCTTAAATACACTGTTTTTTAAACTTTTTTTTAGATAGATGATGTCTTTCAATCAAGTAATCTGAAAAATGAATATAAAAACTCAAGAATTTTAAGATTTGAGTAAGTACAGCTCAAAAATTTTCTACTGTTAGAAAGAAGGCCCAGAATCACAAAATAGTGATTTTATTTTATTTTTTACTAATATTTGGTAAATGTAAAACAGGGTGACCCACTGTCAAGAGAAAAAGGAACACTTAAAATTTTCAACATTTTTCTAAGGATTTTATGAGGAAAGTGGCATAGCATAAACTTTCATATTAGTAGCAAATAATAACGCTGGATAATTTATCTTAAGTCAACATGTTTCTCTCTCCTGAGTAAAATCTTTCAAAAACACATGGATAGGGCTGAGGTTGAATGTATGCAAATGCACACAGAGTGTTTCATTTGCTCTGAATGTGTAAAAGATGCTCATTTATCACACTCCATTTACACTGAAAGTCACAGAGAAAAGACACTTATTCACTGCTGCACTCAGAAAGCAAAGTCACTACCTATAAAATGTGAATATTCATTAATTTTACTTTTATTAATTTATCATTTACTACACATATATCATTTATTGTGTACTGACTAATGTTACTAAACATTACATGGCAAGTTGTATATACAGTTAGTAGAATAGGAATTCAGGAGAGAGAAAGACTTTAAATGATGTAGTCTGCCTTTGCTTGCCTGCTTTAGGTTGGAATGCCCACAGCTTCAGTGGGAAATTCATTGTCATCCAACAAAAGAAAGTGATTCACACTGCTTAACATGGATTCCATTATACAAGGATATCTGATAAAAATTAGGAATCCATTCTCAACGTTGCTGTGAACATCGTTACTGAGGTGTTTTACTTGTTTCTTTATAATTTGTTTCTAGAAAATTATTTCTTATTTTCAACCACATCTTTATTTCTTTGACTCTCACCCACTGATCCTGATGGTAGTTCTTAAGGTTTTACAGAATAAATATATCTCTACCTTTAGATTTCAGTCTTTCAAATACCTGAAGACTGTTTCTAGTGTTACCATTTTAAATGCAGGTAGGTACTTTCTGGGGTTTTGTCTAAGAAAAGCACTCCGACCTTCTATTTTTATTTCCCCTCTCCGTGCAGGCTTCTGCACTAGCCCTACCATATCACCTGTACACTCACAAAAATATCCTGCTTTCTCTCTTTTGTATACTTTTTCATTGCCTAGATCTGCATTTCTTCCTTACTATATATTGCATCCATCATTACAATCCATCCTGACAAGCCATTAAGAACCAGTCCATGCATCTCCCACAGGGATGGTCACATGATACTCTCGCCCCAGTTAGGTATGTCTCAGACCTGCTCACTTAGCATCCTGTACCTACAAATAAAGTAACAACTGTCATACTATAATATAATCGTTAATGTGTCTCCTTTGTTAGACTATGAGCTCCCTCAGGGCAAAGAATATCTTTGATACCTGTATTTCCAGAACCTAGTTAATGTCTGCCTCAGAGGATGTACTTTATAAAGTCCTAGAAAGTAAATAAACCATTTCCTTGGCACCTGATGTTGATATACTGAGTACTATGTTAGGTGCCACATGTTTTATTTAGCTCTTGTCCTACAGATATAAAAATAACTACTCTGACCAGGGCGTTAACTTTTTGTTATCATAGAATTTTAATTAAAAAAAAAATCTAAACTAGTTCTCTGGGAGCACAGAAGTGTTACAAATTCAAGAGCCCCTCAGGTTGGAAAGGAGAGTCATGGAAGGTTTCGTCTGATAACCATGAGACAAGACTACTTCAGGAGAGAAGAAAAGGGAAGCTATTTCTGTTACAGAAAGGATTGTTGCATATTAATGACGTTTTCTGTCTGTCAGTGAGTGTCCAACAAGATGTTGAGACAACAGGAAGGTGTTGAATATAAGCCTAGGAGTCTGACGTTTAACCTTTTTCAAGTGGAAGCCATAAGGGACTCTAGGTCATTGGAGAAATTCAGCGAGTCTAACTGTAAAGTGAGTCTCATCTACTACCTCACATCAAGAACAACTGAGTCAGAGAGCCTTGTGACAAAGATACTTGGTAAAAGAATCTTTAAGTCCTAGTGACCAAATAGAGGAAGGAAGGTCAACTCAAAGGCAGAGATCTCATTTAGAAAAACAATGACAAGGTATGGGGGCGCCTGGGTGCTCTGTTGGTTAAGCAGCCAACTTCAGCTCAGGTCATGATCTCACAGTTCGTGGGTTTAAGCCTCATGTGGGGCTCTGCTGACAGCTCAGAGCCTGGAGCCTGCTTTGGATTCTGCCTCCCTTTCCCTCTGCTCCTCCCCTTCACTCCTGCTCTCTCACTCTCAAAAGTAAATAAACATTAAAAAAAAGAAGAAGAAAAGAAAAACAATGACAAGGTCAAATGAGGATTATTTAATGGGCAGAAGAAAATTTGGGGACTTGCCATTTCTTGTTGGAACAAAACTAATCCTATCAGTGGAAGTCATAATGAAAACAACAACAATAGAAAAAAAGTTTAAAAATCTCTTTTGCTCTTTCTTTCATTTCTTACTTCTTTCTCATCTATTTATTTACCTGTACTTATTCTTGGTCGAATTGTATATTCATGACATCTTAGTCCCAATGGCCAAACAACCCTACACCCATCTACTGTCTTCATTCCTACCTACAATACAGGGTAGGGGCTGTATTACAATACAGGAAGAGGCTTCTACCCTTGTTTTCCAGAACTTATTATCAGCAAGAGCCTCTTTTATGGGCTCAATGTCAGAACTGGAAGGAGACATGTGGACTCTTAGGAAAGCTTTTTGTTTGTATGTTTGTTTGGTTTAGGTTTTTGTTGTTGTGTTTTGTCTTTCTCAAAAGAGTATTTTTATAATATTTATTCAATATTCTGTGATAATAAAAACATGCATGCAAGATTTTTTTTTGTCACTTCAAGCAATCTGTCTATTTTGGAGTATGTAGATTCAATTTCTCTTTTCCAGTTTTGTAGAGGATTGAGTGTGGATCTGTGCATTAAAGCCTTAATTCAGATTTTTTTCAAGTATTTTAGCATTCCTTAAGGAGAGTTACCCCAGGTACTTGCCTCTCCTATCAGGCTCTGCTCAGTGAAATCCATACAAAGCACAGAGTCCATTGCAGAGTTTATTAGGATAGTTTTGCTAATGGAAGTCTTCATATCCACATGTTTACAACATGCTGGATAGCTTTATTTTTACTAGATGAGGAAAAATTGCTGAATATAGACTTTTATATATATAGGCCTAATGGATGATCAAAACCCCATTTATCAAACCCAGCATTTTCTTTGATATTTAATAAGTAATCTTTTATTTCTCTAGAAGGTAAAGCCACTATACTGGAAACCATAAATTATTGAGCTGAGGAATTAATTCTTTCTCTTCCTTCATAGCTACCTAGAAGACCAATGTAGTACCTAAATCTTGCTATGTATTTTATAATGATTCACAAATAATACACTGTATCAATGTAGAGATACTTTCACCCAGTTGTACCTGAACTACGTTTAAATCAGAAGTAAAGATTTGAAAGATGCAATGCAAAAGAATTTCATGAAAATGTCTGTAAGATAAATTATAGGTCAGTTCTTGGCAAGACTGAGAAGAGAAAGAAATTCAGAAGCAGGAAAGAAAGCAACTAGCAAACATTTAGATTTACTTTAAATAATCATTTATAAAATGACATACTCAGAATAAAGCGGCAGACTCCTAATTACCTTTATAAATTATTTTAATTTTAAATTCCAGTTGATAAAATGGGCAACAGAAATAACTGAATTCTCAACTAACCATATCCCCACCAACAGTGTGGATTAAAAAATCCCTTAAAATACCCATTTTCCTTTTTCTTACTGATTTCAATTAAACTCACATTATATTCACATGTATATGGTCACATTATAGCACTCAGAAAACTAAACTTAGTCATCAAGGTATCCTTCTTTCCTTTTAAAAATATCCCTCGATATCGGGGGACCTGCGGGGCCCAGTCGGTTAAGCATCCGACTTGATTTCAGCTCAGCTCATGACCTCATGGTTGGTGAGTTCAAGTCTCCCATCAGTCTCTCTGCTGTCAGCACAGAGCCTGCTTGGGATTCTCTCTTTCTCTGCCCCTCCCTTGCTTGCACATGCTTTTTCTCAAAATAAACATTTAAAAAATTGTGTTACTTAATATCAACTCCTGCTCCTCTATTCAAGTGTGTGTGTGTGTGTGTGTGTGTGTGTGTGTGTGTGTGTGTGCGTGCACGCGCATGTGTGGCCACTCTGCAGGTTTGCTCTCCCCTGGGAACACTTAATGTTATTCTGCTTTGTGGAAAGTGCTTTGATTCAGAGAGCATTTAGCAGTTGATTCTTTTATAAAGTGCTGTTTACCCTTTGTGGCGATATGCAGCTTATTTTGCCCTTTGAGCACAGACAAGTCACAAAGTTAGGAAAGGAAAGGCTTTTGTTTACTCAGCAACCCTAGAGGTTATCAATATCATTAAGAAAATAAGAGATAAGAAACATTTTGATTTATTGCACACAGGCTTTCCATACAGTGATAGGATTTATCTGCTTTACAAACTCAGATATTCCACTGGAATAAGTACTTTGAAATGAAAACGGCCATCGCTATGTTGTTGTTGTTGTTGCTGTTATTTCCCTAAAGGAAGAATTCTCATTTACTTTAATAAATAAAATCAATCTCACAGCAGTGATAGAGATTGGTATCATACCAATCAAATAACAGCTTTAGCTTTCTCATTAGGTAAAACACAAATGTTTATTATGTTTTTTCCTGATTTCTATATATATGTCTCTTATCTCAAGATTTACACTGAGGAAGAGAAATTTTAAAAAATACAACTGCATGTGATATATGCTAATTAACTGGAATTAAAATAAAAAGCTTAAAAACACAAAAAGATATTTGTAAAAATAAACAAATAAATGTAGATATAGAATGTGTAACTCTTGCTCTTCTGAAGTACAAATAACTAAATAAAATGTATAATTTGCAGCTAAGAAGATACATCTTTATGTATTTTTATGCCGGGTTATGAACTAATATAGTCATTTTCAATGCAATGAAGGAAAATGCCAGACTTGTATTTTCTTTAACAAAAATGCCTTACTTCTTCACTCACTCTCTAACTCAAATAAAATAAACACAAGTATTCAGCCAAATTAAACATGTGGAGATTACATAAACAACTCAGATTCAGGGGTGCCTGAGTGGCTCAGTCAGTTAGTTAGGCAACCAACTCTTGATTTTGGCTCAGGTCGCGATTTATAGGTCACAGGTTCAAGCCCCACCCACTGGTTTCTGTGCTGCCAGTCCAGAGGCTGCCAAGTATTCTTTGTCTCCCTGGCTCCCTGCCCCTCCCCCAACTCATGCATGCTCACTCTTTCATTCTCTCTCTCTCTCTCTCTCTCTCTCTCTCTCTCTCAAAATAAATGAACATTTTTTTAAAAGAAACGGCTCAGATTTAATCAGAATTGAATTAAAGAATTAAACTATCTACTGTGCAATCAAGGATAAGTTTAAAATTTTGATATGAAGACTGAGAAATGTATTTTAATCCCGTCCATATTTAATCCTGTCCATTTAACTATATGGGGGCAAAGGGCGGTTAAGGAGGCATAATTAGAAGAAGGAGGAGGAAGAAGTGCAGGAGGAGGAGGAGGGTAGAGGGATAGGGTGGGAAGGAAGTAGGACAGGGAAGAGAGTGTCAGAGAGAGGAGGAAGAAGGAGAGCAGCAGAAGGTGAGAGAGACTTCTCGTTTATAAAATTTGGTCACTATGATTAAATTAAGTTAAACATTCTGACTTTTAAAAATTATTTATTTAATAGAGATGAAGTGTGAAGGAAGAGAAAAATAGAAGATTCTATCTCCTGAAATTATGCAGGGAAAAATTATCTATCTGTTCCTCCCCAAACCCAACTAGCTACCTTTCCCATTTATTTGATATAAAAATCTAGTAAAAATGCAAAATAAAAACCTGGACCTGCATCTAAGCAAACGTACTGTATTGTCTTTCCTCTCAACAAATAGTTCCTATGGTGTTGATAGTGATGGTGTTGGCAGTATGGGAATGGGAACCATACAAAACCACACCTGTAAACAGAGACTCTGGACTTCATTCCTATCCCTGAGAGTAATAGGCTGTGTAACTCTGGGCAAAGTTACCTACATTAGTCCAGGCCTCAATCTCCTTGTTGCTAAAATAACAATGTTGGCCAACATTAGGTGCATGAAGAGTAATCTCTCTTTTCTGGAGCTTCTGTTTAAATAAACATGGAATAAAGCCTGGAAGTTGTATGCCAGTTAGGCTTTTTTTTTTTAATTTATTTATTTAAATTAAACTTTGTTAACATACAGTGTAGTATTGGCTTCAGGAATAGAGCCCAGTAATTCATCACTTACATATAACACCCAGTGCTCATCCCAACAAGTGCCCTTCTTAACACCCATCACCCATTTAGCCCATCCCCCCACCCAAGATCCCTCCATTTCTTTTCTGTATTTAAGTCTTTTATGGTTTGCCTCCCTCTCTGTTTTTATCTTATTTTTCCTTCCCTTCCCCTATGTTAATCTGATTTGTTTCTTAAATTCCACATGTGAGTGAAATCATATGATACTTATCTTGCTCTGACTGACTTATTTCACTTAGCATAATATACTCTAGTTCCATCCACGTTGTTGCAAATGACAAGATTTCATTCTTTTTGATTGCCGAGTAATATTCCATTGTGTATATATATTACATCTTTTTTATCCATTCATCAGTCAATGGGCATTTGGGCTCTTTCCATACTTTGGCTATTGTCTACAGTGCTGAGATAAACATTGGGGTGCATGTGCCCCTTTGAATCAGCACTCCTGTGTCCTTTGGATAAATACCTAGTAGTGCAGTTCCTGGGTCATAGGGTAATTCTATTTTTTATTTTTTGAGAACCCCCCACACTGTTTTCCAGAGTGGCTGCACCAGTTTGCATCCCACCAACAGTGCAAAAGTGTTCTCTTTTCTCCACATTCTCACCAACATCTCTTGTTTATTGAGTTGTTGATTTTAGCCATTCTGACAGGTATGAGGTCATATCTCGTTGTTGTTTTGATTTGTATTTCTCTGATGCTCAGTGATGTTGAGCATCTTTTCATGTGTCTGTTAGCCACCTGGATGTCTTCTTTGGAAAAGTGTCTAATCATGTCTTCTGCCCATTTCTTCACTGGATTATTTGTTTTATGGGTGTTGAGTTTGATAAGTTCTTTAAAAAAATTTTTTTTTCAACGTTTATTTATTTTTGGGACAGAGAGAGACAGAGCATGAACGGGGGAGGGGCAGAGAGAGAGGGAGACACAGAATCGGAAACAGGCTCCAGGCTCTGAGCCATCAGCCCAGAGCCTGACGCGGGGCTCGAACTCACGGACCGCGAGATCGTGACCTGGCTGAAGTCGGACGCTTAACCGACTGCGCCACCCAGGCGCCCCTTGATAAGTTCTTAATAGATTTTGGATACTAACCCTTTATCTGATGTCATTTGCAAATATCTTCTTCCATCCCTCCGGTTGCCCTTGAGTTTGCAGATTGTTTTCTTCACCATGCAGAAGCTTTTTAAGTTGATGAGGTCTCAATAGGTCATTTTTGCTTTATTTCCCTTGCCTCCGGGGATGTGTCTAGTAAGAAGATGCTGTGGTTGAACTCAAAGAGGTTGCTGTCTATTTTCTCCTCTAGGATTTTGATGGTTTCCTGTTTCATATTTAGGTCTTTCATCCATTTCGAATTTTTTTTGTGTATGGTGTAAGAAAGTGGTCCAGTTTCATTCTTCTGCATGTTGCCTTCCAGTTTTCCCAACACCATTTGCTGAATTGTTTTCCATCGGATACTCTTTCCTGGTTTGTAGAGGATTAGTTGGACACACATTTGTGGGTCCATTTCTGGGTTCTTTATTATGTTCCATTAACTTCTGTGTCTGTTTTTGTGCCAGTACCATACTGTCTGGATGATTACCGCTTCGTAGTACAGGCTAAAGTCTGGGATTGTGATGCCTCAGCACTTTGGTTTTCTTTTTCAATATTACTTTGACTTTGGGGTCTTTTGTGGTTCCATAAAAATTTTAGGATTATTTGTTCTAGCTCTGTGAAGAATGCTGGTGTTATTTTGATAGCGATGGCACTGAATGCATCAATTGCTTTGGGTAATATTGACATTTTAACAATATTTGTTCTTTCAATCCATGAGCATGGAATGTTTTCCATTTCTTTGTGCCTTTTAAAATCTCTTTCAGGGGCGCCTGGGTGGCACAGTCGGTTAAGCGTCCGACTTCAGCCAGGTCACGATCTCGCGGTCTGCGAGTTCGAGCCCCGCGTCAGGCTCTGGGCTGATGGCTCAGAGCCTGGAGCCTGTTTCCGATTCTGTGTCTCCCTCTCTCTCTGCCCCTCCCCCATTCATGCTCTGTCCCTGTCTGTCCCAAAAATAAATAAACATTGAAAAAGAAAATTTAAAATCTCTTTCATAAGCTTTCTGTATTTTTCAGAGTACAGATCTTTTACCTATTTGGTTAGGTTTATTTCTAGGTATTTTATGGGTTTTGTGGCAATTTCAAATGGGATAGATTCCTTGTTTTCTCTTTCTGCTGATTCATTATTGTTGTATAGAAATTAAACCCATTTCTGTACAATGATTTTATGTCCTGGATTTTCTGAATTCACATATCAGTTCTAGAAGTTTTTTGGTGGCGTCTTTCTTATTTTCCACTTAGAGTATCATGTCACCCGCAAAAAGTGAAAGTTTGCCTTCTTCTTAGCCAATTTGTATAACATTTATTTATTTTTGTTGTCTAATTGATGAAGCTAGGCCTTCCACTACTTTGTTGAACAACAGTGGTGAGAGTGGATATCCCTGTTTCTAACCTTAGGGGGAAAGTTCTCAGCTTTTCCCCATTGAGGATGATATTAACCTGTGGGCCTTTCAAAAATGATCTTTATGATGTTGACGTATGTTCCTTCTAACCCTACTTTCTTGAGGGTTTCTATTAAGAAAAGATGTTGTATTTTGTCACATGTTTTTTTCTGGATCAATTGAAAGGATCATATGGTTCTTATCCTTTCTTTTATTAATGTGGTGTATCTCATTGATTCATTTGCAAATATTGAACCAGCCCTGCAGCCCAGGAATAAATTCCACTTGATCACGGTGAATAATTCTTTGGCCAGTTAGGATTTTTAGAACTCCAATTAACAACACATGACCAGAAGCCCCTGGGTGGCTCAGTTGGTTTAGCATCCTGCTCTTGATTTTGGCTCAGGTCATCCCAGAGTTGTGATCCAGTCCCATGTCTGGCTCCACCCAAAATGTGAAGCCTGCTTAAGATTTTCTCTCTCTCTCTCTCTCTTTCTCTCCTTCTGCCCCTCCCCTGTTCATGCTGTTGCTGTCTCTCCAAACACACCACACACACACACACACACACACACACACACACACACACGACAAAAAGTGCCATAAACAGCAAAGGCTGTTATCATCTGACATCACAAGAAAACTGGAGATTTCAGCAGAGGTTAAGTCAATGGTACAGTGACAATGACATAAGCTGGAATTTGGGTGCTTTTCTTCTTTTACTATGCCATCTTTAGCTTATCAACCATAGCTTGTCTCAAGGTCCCAAGATGGTAGTGGCAGTTCTGACAATCACATGTAAATATAATAATGTTGAACAAAGAAGAGTAGTAGTCTACTGTGAGCTTTTTTCCAGGTAGATATGGACAAATTTTCCAGAAGTTTCTCACCAGTGTCGCCTCAGATTCCATCTCACCAGTGTCCCCTCAGATTCCATTTCATTCATATGGCCTTGGATAAAACTGCCATTCACATGAAGAATGGTTGGAGAAGACATTACGTTTCCTGAGAAAATGGAGAGTTATTCTCAAATAAAATTAAGGATCAGAATTAATGAAGGTGGAAGAGTAGATAAAAAGACAATGTGTGACAAAATGTACCTGTTTCAAAGACTGCAAGTGGTTCCATGTAGGGGTAAATTTGGGGAACTCTGAACTAAACAGTCACTGAGGAATCTTCTCACTTACAAGATTTGGTTACTATGATTTATGCGAAGTTAAACATTTTGACTTCTAAAAGTAACTTATTTAATAGAGGTAAAGTGTGAAATTATTACATCAGAGTAAGCCACTTCATTTCCAAAATGAGAAACCAGCTACAAAGACAACAATCCCTCTGCTAAACTGTGAAACCTGAATAGTGGCACAGATATTAAGAAAGAATATTGTACCTGGAGGACATGCTGATCTACTATGATATTCAAGGAATGTTCTGATTCAATATATAGTCCTGGAGGGAAAAACATTGCAAGCTCTACCAAGACAATGGTATGGACAGATAAAGAACATTTTTAGAGTTGAGGAAGTCCTTGAAGAATCTTATTAACTTATAGATACCACAGGGTATGAGTGTAACTGCCCAAATTTCAGAACCAGCAAACATACAATGGAAAATTTGATTCTCCCTAGGCTTCCTCTTTAGGGTCCAAGTATACTCTGAGTACCCTCAGCTTTCTGAGGGGCACATGACGGAGATCAAGACTAGAGTTTGGTTCCCAAGTGGTTTTACCCCAGAAGAATACCATGAGCCAAGCAGAAGTGTAGGCAGGAGAGCAAAAGTCTCTCAAGTATCCCTGTTGGGTCAAAAATTTATTCATTTTTTTATTGTTTAAACTGTAAACAAATTACCAATTAATCAAACTTTTTAAATGGATGTTTCAGAGCAGGGGGTAAATAAAAGGGAATATAATTTGGGCCATATAATTGGATTCTAATGTTATGGTCAGAAATAATGTAGGCAAAATAATCCCAACTCCTGACTATGAGACGGACTGCGTTTCCCCAATAATCCCACATGTATGAATCTTCTTTCTATCCCTAGAAATCAGGGAATATTTTGATATTTTTATATTAAGAATAGAGAAGAAAAAGTAGACATGATTCATTGCTCTAAGCTTGCTATCAGGCCTTTATAAAGTACATAGAAAACTCTGAAATTAGTGAAACTATCTTAGATTTCTCCCAACTTAGAAATCGTCTGTGAAAAATTACAGATCCACACTTTTCTTTCCTTTGCACAGTAAATTAAGAGTAAATATCATGATACCATGTGATTGTGTTTAATATGACACAGGTAACCTAGGGAAGAGCCTGGCCTGAGGATTATGGTGCTGATGTAGAACTCAGAAAACTTTAATTCTGGATATGTCTGTGTTCTTGAACAAACACTTAGTTTTCCAATCCCCTTTTCTTCCACCTGTAAATTAAGGTAATATTTGACATAACCTACCAAGGTTTACTACACAAGTGTAATAAGGTGATAACTGTAGAGAATTTCAAAGACCCCTTACATGAATTAAATACGAATCATTTGATGAAGGCTGACTTTTTCCTCTTATATCATCTTTTGCTTTACAGAAATGGCAGCATTATAGTTATATTTGACCTTTTCTTTGCCCAGTGGGTGTCAGATGAAAATGTAAAAGAAGAACTGATTCAAGGCATTGAAGCAAATAAATCCAGCCAACTGGTCACTTTCCATATTGATTTAAACAGCATTGATATCACAGGTATCTGTGAACATTATTTGATTTCTTTGAATCATTAAGCTATGAAATTAAAATTCTAGCTATATACCAGGGAAGCAGTGGGATCGTCCTTGACTTTAGGAACATGTCTTATTGCCTGAGGTAACACATTTACATGAGAAATGTGAAATATGGAGAAATCATATTTGAAGAAAAATACCAGTGAGGAAAAGTTTCTAAAATATCAAAAAGCTTCTGAAAATATTGGCATACATAAATGTTTGTGGGTCACATCACATTCTTGGCATTTGTCAAGTACACCCTAACTTTCCAGGAACCCTCTGATAGTAAGAAACACTCATTACTTTCGGATAGAGTCATAGATGTTATTAAATTACGAAGTCACAGGTCAAGCCCACTCTAATTAAGAACTTACAAGGAGAGGAAAAAACATAGAGAGCTCAATGAGTTTGATTCATCCCAGTTATTTATTAATAAAAAATAAAGCTTCATTTTTAAAATAAGTAATTTTAATTTTTTTAGTGTTTGTTTATTTTTGAAATAGAGAGAGCACAAGTGGGGGAGGGGCAGAGAGAGAGGGAGACACAGATTCCCAAGCAGGCTCCAGGCTCTGAGCTGTCAGCACAGAGCCCAATGCAGAGCTTGAACCCATGACCCGCGAGATCATGACCTAAGCTGAGGTCTGACACTTAACTGATTGAGCCATCCAGGTGCCCCTAAAATAAGTAATTTTAAAATAAAAATAAATCAAAGGGGAAGAGATATAAGGCATTAAAAATACTAGTAGGACAGTAATGTCTATCAGCACCTAGGTTATTCTAAATTTTCCATTCTAGTTATCCTCCATCTAATTCAGTTCAACAAACATTTACATATATCTTCATTTTGTTTGAAAATAATACTACTAATTTACCAGATCTATCCAGGTCCACCATCCCTTACCTGTAAACCTTGGAGTCAGGTAAGTTCCAGAATTTGGAAATTTTGGGACTTCAGAAAGTTAACCAGTATATAAATACCCACATCAAGTGGAATAAAGACAAAATTTAAATAGCCTAACACCAGCTGAAGCAGTTTTGCTATAGAATGAGATCAGTCAGTACAGGTTTGTCTCTAAATCAAATATATAAAAACATGCAGAAGTTTTTTGTCTTGTTTTTGATTTTGTAATACTAGATATGAAAGTTGCTTCTCCTTACAGTATTGGCTCATCAAGCATAGTTTTCTCATTCATTGAGTCTCCTCCTGTATCCTGCTGTTTAGGGAGAAGACAACTAATGTTCTTAAGAGCTTCCTCTACTGATGGCTTGGTTCCCTCTGGTGCAAAAGCTGGAGCAGGGACGTTGTGGATCTTTGTCTGATTCAGTTGAGCTAAAAACTACTACTATGAGTTAGAATAGGTGATTTATCTACGACACATTTAATCTTTACATTAATCTTATTATATCGTGTCTTTACTAACCCTCACTTTACAGACGAGAAGACAAAAACGATAATTTTGATAAATAACCTTAAATTACATAGGTATTTAGAGTTAGATGGAAGATTCTGACCCAGCTGATCTGACCCCAATGTCTGTGCTCTTAACCATTATGCTAGTTTGTTTACAATGTTTTTTTAATGTTTATTTATTTATATTATGATAGAGAGAGAGCATGAGCAGAGGAGGGGCAGAGAGAGAGAGGGAGAGAGAGAGAATCCCAAGCAGGCTTCACGCTCAGCTAGGATCCCAAATCGGGGCTCTATCTCACAACCGTGAGATCATGACCTGACCCAAAATCAAGAATTGGATGCTCAACTGACTGAGCCTCCTGGGCAGCCCTGTTTACGATGGTTTTATCTTTGAACAGCATTGACTGATACTTTCTCAATAGTCACTTTCTTCTAGAAAGTTGGGTTCTTACTATCTTTAGTTGAATATGCATCAGTTTCTGAAAGTCTCTTCTGGCAAATGTTTTAACAGATATACTGAAACTTATTTTCATGACTCCCTACAGTTGGGCTATTTATGGGTGGTTTTTAAAAATATTTATTTATTCAATAAAAGTATATCTTTGAGTTATCTGAAATAAATATCATAGATGCAATAAACTATATCATCAACTCAAGAATATGCTCCACACATATAAGTTACATTTAATTTGTTGAACTCTGTTAGCACATATCTATGAACATGATAGCAAGGTTAATTTTAGATATTTACGTTTAATGAGTTTAATATTTACTTGTATCATGTGAATTTTTTAATTTATTACATTTAAAATTGGTTGAAATTTTTATAAATATCTGGAATTTTTATATAGTTTACAGCCAAATCAAATCATAAAAAATTAAAATATTAAATTATTTATGAAAAAATCTTATAAATCTTGTTTTGTTGTCTTCATCAATCTACCAAAAATTGTTTATGGAGCTGCTATAGATCTTGTAGGAATGAGACAATGTAAAAATGAAGAAATACTGGAATAAATAACCTAGTCAGTAGAAAAGAATATACCTCATAACATACTTATCTTAAATACAGTTTTAAATAAAAACAAATTGACCAGATGGGAGTTTTTCATAAGGAATGCTTTGGTTTCCTTTATACTGTACATAGTTGTCATTATGTTTTTAAAACTATTAAATATTTTAAAAAGTGAATAAAACAGCTAGTTTTTATCTTTTGTGTGAAAAGTACTTTTTATTTAAATAAGACTTGGTTCTCAGTAGATATTATTATATGCAAGATTATTTTGACATCTTCCATATATTTCAGTGAAAAACTACTGATTCTAATTTTGACATGTTCTGGTGTGCAATGTTATATTAGCTGTCTTAAATATAAGTTATCCTATATAACTATGATGAATAGGTATCTTTTTTTAAATATGAAATTTATTGTCAAATTGATTTCCATACAACAGCCAGTGCTCATCCCAACAGGTGCCCTCCTCAATGCCCATCACCCACTTTCCCCTCCCTCCCACCCCCCATCAACCCTCAGTTTATTCTCAGTTTTTAAGAGTCTCTTATGGTTTCGCTCCCTCCCTTTCTTTTTTTTCCCTTGCCCTCCCCCATGGTCATTGGTTAAGTTTCTCAGGATCCACATAAGAGTGAAAACATATGGTATCTGTCTTTCTCTGTATAACTTATTTCACTTAGCTTAACACTCTCCACTTCCATCCACGTTGCTACAAAAGGCCATATTTCATTCTTTCTCATTGCCAAGTAGTATTCCATTGTGTATAAGATGCTCAACGTCACTCCTCATCAGGGAAATACAAATCAAAACCACACTGAGATATGACCTCATGTCAGTCAGAGTGGCTAAAATGAACAAATCAGGAGACCATAGATGCTGGAGAAGATGTGGAGAAACAGGAACCCTCTTGCACTGTTGGTGGGAATGCAAACTGGTGCAGCCACTCTGGAAAACAGTGTGGATGTTTCTCAAAAAATTAAAAATAGATCTAGATATCTTTCTTAAATGAGTAAAACAAAGCAAACTTTTTGCATAGGTAAATTTTATATGCAGCACATACAGATTCTGGAAATTCATCAAATGTATCACAATCAAATAATAATAGAAACATCCAGCATAAGATAGGATAAAATGGGAACTCTATAGGATCAGCTGTCCTTTGAACAATATTCAAACTGCATTCACTGTTTTGTAAAATATTTCTATTATAATCCCAAACTTCAAATCAACTTTGCTTTATTCCAGCATCTTTGGAGAATTTCTCTACAGTAATTCCTGCCACAACTTCAGGTAAGTACTAATGGCATTTTTTTAAATGTAACTTGGGGGTGTCTAGGTGGCTCCGTTGGTTAAGCATTGGATTTCAGCTCAGGTCATGATCTCAAAGTCTGTGAGTTTGAGCCCCACATTGAGCTCCATGCTGACAGAACAGAGCCTGCTTGGAATTCTCTCTTTCTTTGCCCTTCTCATGCTCTTTCTCTCAAAAATAAATAAATAAACAAACAAAGAAAATTATATACACATACACACACACACACACACACACATATACACACACACACATATATATACACACATGTATGCATATATTGGTGGTCATCAAGCTCCATGACATTAGAAAAGGTTATTTTTAATAGCCCTTTCTAAGACGTTTATTCTTCATATTAAGAAGTGTACATTTGGTTAAGAACAATATAGTTCATAATATTGCAGAGTTCATAATACCTAGCTACACATACCAAGGGTATGCATCTTTAATTTCAATGTTCCTTTCATATTTTAAACTCTATTTACATATGGTGTATGTATGAGTGTATGTATGTGTGTGTGAGAGTGTGTGTGTATGTATGTGTAGCATTCTAAAATGTGGCTCTAATCTTACAGGCTTGGAGATGAATCCCTAACATTTATAAGATCACTAGGAATAAAGAAAACAGCATTTAAAAGAGAAACAAATGATGACTTTCAGAATATATTGCATTCTTGAGAAAGGAAAATCCAAAGCTTAATGTTACATTTGCTCTGTTCCAGCATTTTCTTACTCCATCTTTCTAACTATAATTGATTGCTACTGCTCATAAAATTCAGAACTTCACTTTGTCTCACCAAGATCATACCACTATCAAAAGAGTTTGCTTTGAGAAATTGTTAATAATTCTAAAATTAACCTAGCTGATCTTATAATGTAAAATTATTATGTTGTAGAAAAATTATTTAAATCGAATTCAGGAGATTTAAACATCAGTCCTGGCTCTGCCAATTACCAGAACCACTGGACACAACTCTTTACCTCTCTGAAAATCTACTGCCCATAAATTGCAGATAATAAAATTGTTCTGAATATTTCAAAGTCATCCCAAATATCAAATTTATACATAAATGATTTTTAAAGTATAAATTGTTATAGAAACTATAAATATATTACTTTCAGTATTATCCATTATCATGACCATTTTTATAATATTTGAAAGATCTACATTTTTTAAAAGTGTCTTCTTGGGCCAGGTAGTATATTTTACCAGCATTGCCTCATTTATTCCTCAGAATGATCCTTTAGAGAAGTAATATTTTTTTTCCACTTAAAAAGAAATAAATAATAAGCAATGTGCCCAGAGTCACATAGCTACTAAGTGTCAAACTGAGGAATTAAAAGCAATTCCTTTGGACCTCAAAGCCCATGGTCTAAGCATATCTCAAGCTTCTGCTTCACATAACATCAGATTAACCTAGAAAATTTAAGTCTAATATCATTAAGATATTAATGAATTCTTGTGTTTGGTTATTGATCATTGAATAACATCTTCTCTACTTAGAAAATAAAAGATGACTTAAAATCTAAATACCTCTGCTGTACAATTCTAAAAACCAATGAAAACATAAAAGACTTATTCTTGGATCCAGATACAAATGACATTTTCTTAAGTTAATAGATAATCGTAATTCACAGTAACTTTAAAAACTCTCAGGTTTAATATTAAACACAGAGAATACACAATAAATTCTTAATAATCAGCTTAAAAAGGTAATAATTACCTTAACACCATTTCTTTTTATAGGCAGGCTAACAACCGGCCGTCCTCTGGCAACTCCAGGTCAGTTTAAGTAATTTTATTTATACCTTTTTAAAAAGTTTTTACTGGGGTGCCTGGGTGGCGCAGTCGGTTGAGCGTCCGACTTCAGCCAGGTCACCATCTCGCGGTCCGTGAGTTCGAGCCCCCTGTCAGGCTCTGGGCTGATGGCTCAGAGCCTGGAGCCTGTTTCCGATTCTGTGTCTCCCTCTCTCTCTGCCCCTCCCCCGTTCGTGCTCTGTCTCTCTCTGTCCCAAAAATAAATAAACATTAAAAAAAAAAATAAAAAGTTTTTACTTGTTTTATTTTAGGCTCTTGAGAATTCTCTGCTAACACAGCAACTAATGTTACTCTTATTTTATGAATAATAAAATTGTGGCATAAAAGTGTGCAGCTTTAGCCTAAGATTTCACCAAAAGTGAGCAATAATTTAAGGCTTATGCTTGGATTATCTGACCTCACGCTAGTCCTCCATTAGAACTCTGGTTATTATCTGACACTAAGAATGCCACCAATAGGATCAAAATGCTTTCTAGAGGGATGTAGGTTTCATCAGATGTGAGGGATTTTTCTTCTTTGATTATTCTGTCTCCATACAAAGTAGAAATGCTAGCTCTCTCAACACAATCCAGGTTGCCAAACCAACACCAAAATAACTTTAGGTTAATTCATTCAACACATTTTCAGTAAGTGGCTACCTTGTGCTAACTCTGAATATGTACCTTTGATGTGCCCATTTATCTGCATTCCTGGTAATTGTCTACTGTGTCTATTTGTCATCTAAAGTGCCTTCTCAGGTCCCAACTTAATCTTCATGTTGAATGGCCTGGGTGTGTCCCTTACCTTTCAGATAAACTCCAAAAAGGAAATATTGTACATATCTTCAGCTCCTAAGGTAATACTGTCATTTTTATGTCATTAGAATTCATATCAAATGTTATATACATGCAAAGAAAGAATATCTGTAAAACTATAAATGCCCTTTTGAGTAAGACTTAATAATTCTTGAGTAAACTTGTTGACATGATGTTTGAAAAGCAAAGCAATACATGAATCATTAATCAAAATCCTTTATGAGCCAATCCATCACACCTCAAAATCCACAGAGATTGTTTACAGTAGGAAAAGGCTGCCTGGAGTTGTATTTAGGTGTGAACCCATAGAGCAATACAGCTTACTAAAATATAAAGTTGTTCTTTATCACACAATCTCTTTTCCACTGTGGAAGACTATTTACAGCATTTAAAACAACCTTACAATACACTTTCAAACAAATGCTTTTAGGATTGATAATGGTTAATTCCTTTAGCCTAAAAATAAGCTGAAAAAGTAAATTTAGTATATTTTGAGAAATATCTTTCTTTGTATTTTTTTAAAAAAAAAATTTTTAACATTTACTCATTTTTGAGAGAGAGAGAGCATGAGCAGGTGAGTGGCAAAGAGAGAAAAAAGGGAGACATAAAACTCAAAGCAGTCTCCAGGCTCCTAGCTGTCAGCACAGAGCCCAACGAGGGGCCCGAACCCACAAACTGCAAGATCATGACCTGAGCCAAAGTTGGACACCCAACCGACTGAGCCACCCAGGCACCCCTGAGAAATATCTTTCTAAAACTTTGAAAGTCAGCAACAAATAACCAAATTTGTGCCAGTTTTCTATTTGCCTATTGGTTTACTGAGTGATTCCTATAAACCATAGTATGAGGACATCTTAGGTGTTTTAAAATGCCTTAAAAGAAATGTGTGGAAAAAAATCCATGTTAGAGCAAGAAAGCCTTGGACTTAATGTAAGTGTTTCTCGCCTCCTATCCTGAGGACAAACTTGTCAAAAATACAAGAAGAGGTTGAACTCTGTAGTCAGTTTTCTCCATCCAGAGGAGATGGTGAACGGGGGACACAAATATCATGGGAGTGATACTTCCCTCATACCCTTCTTTCCTGGGAAGTGAAGCAAAAATCTCCTTTCCCACATGTAAGCTACAGGGATGGGATCAATATACATTTAGTCCTATCTTTCACACTTTAGGCATTGGATATTTAAAATGAAGACCAAAAAAAAAAAAAAAAAAAAAACAGCATACAATCATTGAAAAGGCATAGCCAAGTCCATCATTAACTAATTGCACCAATCACTATATGTGGTGTTCAACAAGCTACCTAGTCTTTATTTTTTTAATTTTAGACTAACATACATATCTGAGAGAACAATCATGAGAATTAAAAGAGAGATAACACCGATAACACTGCACTGTCTCAATTCATGACTGATGCAAAGTTAGATTCCTTCTCCCTTTCCCTTTCTGAGTTAAACAGGAAAAAAAAAAGAGTTGCAATACTTTTTTTAGAAATATTTCAAAAACTAAACTAAGGTTAAAACAAGATCATTGTACCTGGTAATGTTCATTTAATCCGATGTTTTATTTGACTAAAAGAACTCCATTTCCAAAGCTTTCTTATTATTGGAAACTGTATCGAATTACTTTAATCAATCCTCAAAGAATCATACTAAGGTAAGGAAGTGGGAACATCTTATATTCCCTTTTTTACTGGATCCATGAGTCCCCAGTCATCCATTCCATTTGTGCCTCTCATACAGTGAGATGCTATCGATTTATAGAGGGAACGAGGCAATTACACTTGAAAACCACAGTTTCCAAGCAGTAATTTATTATGAATATGCCTTTCAGGGATGTTAAGTTTATTCTCATCTTTATGTGCCTGGAAGACAGAATTTGAGAAAAATCAACAAATGCATGCATCATATACCTGGCATTAGTGCTATTATAAATTCTGCCAAAGAGAATTTTTGTATGATAGCGAGTACAAAGTCCATGAGGATTATGTCCTATTGTTCAACTGCCTTTGTTGCCAATTACTGTAAAGTTTTATTAACCCATTTGGAACACTGGAGGAGGGAGATGGGAACCGGGATTGAATTCCACTGATTGATTTCTTGGCTACAGCCAAGAGGGGCTGTTCTGGGCGATTGTTCAAATGCTTGAAGGATTTCTAGAATATAGCTTGTTCTAGTCTTTTGTTGCTTACTACGTAGGCAATGATTGCAGAAAAACAAAAGTTTCACTATTTTGGACTTTCTCAGTTTCATACAAAATGCAATCTTGCTCCAATACTACTATGTGGAGGGGATTGGGGATTGGAAGAAAAGAATTGGCTGATTTAGTAAAGAACATGAAATTGGGTCAAGAGAAGCTAAGGTAGAATTACACTCTTCAGTTGAATTGCCCAAGGACTAAGACACAGGGACTTTATCCAACACCAAATGGAACTTTAAGTATTTTTCTTTCTCTGCATTTGAGAAAACAGCATGTATATTGCTAAGCACACTGCTAAAACATCCCTTTGCATATGACACCAGAACTGTTAAAGTATTTTTCCACTGTAATTTTATTTGGATTGACCGGCCATGGTCTTGCTAAAAAGATGAAATTAGTTATATCGAAGTTGATAAGAATTTCTGTAAGGGGATATCTATTTTGCCAATACAGTGTAGAGAAATAAACTTAGTCTCTAAAGGCAGGCATACATGGATTCAGACTCCACTTTCCCTGCTAAGTATGTTATAAGGGCCTTGGGCTGAACTTGTCTCAAACAGTTTTGTCCACCAAGAATTATTATCTCCATTTAAGTAACAGGAAAAATAAAAATCCAAGATTTCTAAAACATGATTTAAAAATTATTATCTTGTAGGTAACACTCCTTGTAACTGGTTTGAAAAACAAAATAAATGGATTTCTGTCTTCTTATCCTCTACCTGCCTAGTACAGGGCCTGCACAAAGTAAGCACAGGAGATTCCTCACCACAAATCACTGAAAATTGTTGTGGCTTTGGATCATTCTGGAGTTATCACATTCAGTTTATACTGAATCCTTCATGGTACAAATATAAATGAACAATTAAAACCTTCCATTTGCAGAATCCTAAATAATACTAATTAATAGGTAGGTTCTTACAAAATGCCAAAAGAAAAATAGTATGCCAATGATAAAATACCATATAGATATGAAAATGCATGCACACCTTTTTTGCCCACTCAAGATAAGAGTAATTAATATTCAGGTAATTTGTTCACCTTCTAGTAAACAGAGCCAATTATTATTCTCTCTGTGCACATTTCTTTAAATATAGTTATTTAACTCCTTTCCTAGAAATTCCCTATTGAGAAGTACAGTACAGACTTCTTAGAAGAGAAATACCAGAGCAAAATATTGTGAAATGAAATGGCAAACAAAGTAGTACACAAATTGAAGAACTCTAGTTTTAAGAATGGAAGGTCATTTTTAAAAACTGGCTAATTTCTGTGAAAGTTAATGTTGTAGTGAATCGTTTTGTTGGAAATTATCATCATATATGTGTATACAAGGAGATGAAAGAAAGACAGAACACAAGGTAAAAATACAATCTGATAAAATCTCCAAATGTTCCATCCTTATGTAACAATTATATTTATATTTTCTATATCGGTTTTGATATGAAGAACTTCTCTCTCTTCATGGACAAAGGCAGCTGAAAGGTGCTTGTGAAACAGAGTCTGGGAAAATAGAGTACAACCCAAACTAGAGTACCTAATATTTCCACCTTCATATCAAAATACTTCAAATTAGAATCATTTTCTAATCCCCCCAGGGGTTCCTCTTATAATTACTGTGGTGACTAATGACCGTGAATAATTCAATGGGCCACTCCAAAAGTGTCCTTTTTTCCACCTCTCCAGTCAGGAGCACATCTAGTCACCAAAATTCATCTATTCCACTTGAAAAATAGCAATTGTACTCTCCTCTACCAGGGCAAAGTTCCTACCCTTATCCACTAGTAGGAGCTCGTCAGTGTTCCAATCCTTAACCACTTTCACCTTGACCATAAAAACAGCTTCTCAGTTGGCCTCCTTACTCTACTTGATTTTCCACTTGGTCCCAGGGTTGCCTTAATGACACATGGACTGACTATACCACACATATGCAAAAAATTTCAGAAAAAATATTTCCGTCATTTAACAAAAAATTAAAGAAAACTCTTTTAGACTTGACACCAAACTCCCTTCCTGCCATGGCCTTCACAAATATCGAGATAAGTTTAGACTTACCTGTGTTCCATATATTGATGTGTTTTGTCACATCACCATGTATGCATTCCATATTTCCCTCTCCCTGGTACATTTCTAAGAATCCTTTAAAATCTAGTTTATATGAAGATGTTTTCAGTTTCTGACTCAAAAGGAAAATAATTGCCTAACCCTTGGTGCTCCCGTTGCACTTTTTTATACCTCTTTAAAAAAAAAAAAAGTTAATGAATTAGTTTTTCACTAAAGTCCAAGCTTCATGAGAATAGAGGCTATGTCTTAGTCATCCTTTTATCTCCATTCCTTAAAAATTTTTGACCTAAATAAATAAACAATAAATACTTGTGTAGTGAATAAATGATCATTAATAAGATCAAAAGATCCCAATTGTTATCACTTGCAAGTGTGGCTTTGATGCTCAATCTATAGAGTTCAGTAAGCCACAGACAGACATGTGAATCATCATGAAGTTCCCATGAGAAGCATTAGGACAGACAAAATTATACATCTTCTTAGCTGTATTCCTCAATTGTTCCTTTAAATGCTAAATACTTAGAATTCTATTAACTACTGTTAAAATTATATATAGATTTCCTAGAATAATGCTTTTTTGTTATTTAGCAAGCATTTGTGGAATACTATCAATGCTATGCCTTTCTTAGATTAGGGATTCAATGACTAAGGACTCTTATATAAGTATCTCATATATATCAACAGTTGTAATATGCTTTTGGGCTTATTCAATACCATGTTTACCATTTTTTATTCCCTTAAATGGGGGTGCTCTGTCCTTTACAATGGCTGTGATCTTTATCGTGTCCTGTTTTAGATGTTAGGTGATCGATCCATGAATTTCCCACTGGTTTATATTCATTTTAATTAGAGCCAATTACAAAAGTCTAATTTAGTTGAATATATCCCCAGCAATACTGTCCATAAATGTCCCAAATTAGGTATTACCTTAGTAGATTAATTGACACATGCACTTTCATTTTCCCAATTAATTTTGTGGAACACAAGGAGAAATTTCAGAATCAAATATATTTTTAAAACCCAGCAGATGGCAGTGCAGTGCAGAATATTCCATTTTTAAGGATCGCACTTAATTTTTCCAAGTCAATTTCTAGAAGTAAAATGTGTTTCTTGATCCATGCCTGCATGTAGGCATATGGAAGAGGAGCAGGTGAAGCACAAGACAGGCTGAGGAGAGCAAATGGATCGGATTCTGGTCAGAGAATGGCATAGAATTCTTCAGGGCAATGTTTGTATCTTTCCCACTAAGAATCTCTGACTCAAGCAGCAAAGAAATACTGAATGGAAATAGCGATTGGGTTTATTCATTGCTCAATGTAGCCATGTACTGGGAATTTTAAGTGTTTTATTCTACTATAAAATGGCCATCACCAACAAATTTTGTTCTGCAGAATGTAAACGTTACTTCAGCCCCCATATTTTCAAATAATAAGTTTATAAGTAAATGAAGTGGTTACTGGATACTGCAGATAATGTGAAAAACATTCCAACAAATTGCCCCGCATAACACGTATAAACAATCGTAGGAGGTGTAATCATTAGGAGCTAAATGTCCAAACTATAGTATTAATTTATCAAGGTTAAAATCAAGAAATTAAACATTCATATTCAACATCTATGAAGGAATATATATCTTCTTTTCCAAATTTAAAATTCTAAGCTTCTTTTACAAATGACTAATTAATTAAATGAAATGAATATTTACTTTGGAAATTGAAATACATGCTCTGAGTAAAGACCTAAATGACAAAAAATACGTAACAAATATCCAAACGTTGTACATATGGTTGGCAATTAAATGTACTATGCAAGAAATTTACAAATTCAATCTTTTTTTTTCTAAAGGAAATGTCTCAATAGAATGCCTGCCTGGTTCTAGTCCTTGTGCTGATGGTCTAAAGTGCATAGCAAATGATTTATTTTGTGATGGAGAAATTAACTGTCCAGATGGCTCTGATGAAGACAATGACACTTGTGGTAAGTAATGTCCCCCACATTTTCTCACCCCACTGCTTTTTCATCCTCCCTCACTGTGTACACACAAACACATATCCCTCAGATACCAGAAACTACTGGAGAAAGAGATATTCCAATACACATGATTATAATTTAATACAAAATCTAAAAAAATAATTATATTAATATTTTTCTAATCTATTTTATGCAATATTAGACACTGATTAAGTGGAATTCTATTTGATGTTTATGGATACAATGCTGTGATTAATGTTTGTCATAAATGAGGGAAGAGAATGTCATTGTTTCTCATCCTTTAATAAACTACTCCAAACTATTATGAATTTGAATGCACTTTCATGTTTTTTTAGCATTACACCATAATATCAATCTTTTTTTTGTGTGTGATTTCAATGGCTTCTAACTCAGTAATTGCTGCTCCTTAATTTTGATTGTTGCTTTTATTTGATCTTTGACATGGAGACAAGAAAAAATGTACTTGAGTTGTAGTTCTATGAATAATAGAAACAGTTATGAATAAGATCTTGTCTTATGAATAAAACATCCATGTTTTATTTGTAAACTTTGGCATCTGTTTTAAGTGTTATTATTATTATTATTATTATTATTATACACTTAAGTAGTACTTACTATATGCCAAGCATGACTCTAAGTGATTTAAACATATTTACTTTTTGACTTATTTCATTTGATAGTTGTGCAGCATATATATGAAAGATTATCACATAACTACAAATATAGATTGATAAGCAAGGTGAAGAATTATAGGAACAATTCTAATTTATAATTTTTTCTTAAACAATTAAACAGAAAGCATGAATTGAACACATCTGTGGTGTGGTTTATAATCAGTCTTAAAATTGACCATGAGCACAATTAGTTCCTGAAATGTACAAAGGTTGTAGTTACAACTTTCTACACTTGCTCTTCTTTTATTTGTTGCATTTTGTGCTTCTTGTATGACATTAATTGAAGATGAGTGCTCCAAAAACAACCAAAGCTTAAAAAGTTACCTATCCACTCGGTACTCACTTTAAAAGACAGGCAGTTGGCCTGTTTTCCAGGAGCGACTCAAAAAAAAGGCAACTTGACTAAAGAGGCTTCTACTAAGCAATCCCAATTCAAATGTTCTTTGATAAAATTCAAACCTTCAAAGTTTAACTACATACTTTGAAGTGCACTCAGAGCATATTGGAAGAAAGTGCAGGCTACAGAATATTTTTTAATCTATTTTATATAACTAAGTTACTCAAAGAAGAAGAAAGCAACATTCTTTTTTTGCTATGGTTTCCAGGCAGTTTCCAAAAGCTTTTCAGGGAGAATATGATACAAGTGTGCCATCATGAGGTAACAAAGGTGATGTTTCTTAATATTTCAAAAAGAATAATGAATGTCAAAGTTAGACACATAGCTTTAAGCCTATATAATGATAATTGATAAACTTAAGTAGAGGGAAATATGTAAGATGAGTTCAATAATCAGAAAATGTACTACACCTATTATTATTTGGTCTTCAATGTCATGGAGTTAATAATGTTCATGGTAAAGTAATGTCAGTGCATCTCCAAAAATAACCGTGGAAGTATCATGTTAGTGTAACAATTTGTCCTAAAATAAGTTACAAGGTCATGAATTCTTTTTCCAAGTCACTATAAATTAATGGCATGAGCCTTGGCATTAGAACTGAATTAATTCTTTAAATTTGCCTTAAGTACATATCAGACTGCATTTTTAGTTTTCAACGTCATGGAGGTTTTGTGTTAAGTGAACTTTAGTATCAACAGACCATCCATGTCACTAACTTTCTTAAGTCTCTAGATGCTCATTTTTCATTTTTATTGGCTCTCTTCGCTATTTGATTTTTAAAATTAGCATTATATTTATCTTGGAAAACAAATTTAAAGCCTTTGTGGAATAAATGTGGACTAATCAATCAGTTAATCTATCCTTATCCAGCTAGGATTCAGGCCTATAAGTTGTTTTGTTCATCATTCATCCTTAATGATGGTGAGCCCAAAAGCCTAGTGCACTTCACCTCAGCACCAACCTGATCATCTAATAGCATAATTTCTATGTGAAAGCTTGTGTCCATCAATCTACATTCCCAAAAAATTAATTTAAGAGAATTCTCTCTCTATGAAATTGACCCTTGTGCACTCTCTCTTTCTTTTTTCTCCAGCTGTGAGCTCTAATTCTAGTATGTGTTATTAATAGAGTCACATTAATGTTGACTTCCTCACATAGCTTCCTTTTTTAGTCCTTAGTTATTTAGGTCTTATGCAACTTATAGCTGACTGTAGCTGAACCAAGAGTTTTTAAAATTGTTTTTCTCTTCTGATTAGAATGGCATCAGCAGGAAAGTTCGCTTTTTAGCTGACCTATGAGAAGGAAAGATGCTGACTCACAGCCTTTAGACCAATGTTCAGACCTATTTGGAAGTTGTCAACCGTCTCTATAGATTGTTTGCATGCCTCTGTATGTGTGCACAATAGACCTCGGTGAACGGGCATAGATCATGTTTGTTTTATATATCCTGGAGAGTTCAGTGCCCTGTGCAAGCGCACAACTAGTAAATATTCAGCCAGCAGAGGGAGCTCTCAGGAGGTTCTGAGAGCATAACTTTTAGGAATCCCCTCCCATTACAGGCACCTTTCAGAGAGCTCAGTAAATGCCTGATATTATTTGACAGGCTCATTTATCTCCCACTCAGGATTTTTTTTTTCATGCTGCACCGTAAAGCACTATGCAGTCTAAAAAGTCATAATCCTGAACGCCAGTTATCATACTTATCCATGGCTGGGTTAGATCTATTTTGCTGAAAGGCTATCCCCCTTCATTGTCTTGTGTAATATTAGGTTCTCCAGAAACGTCCTGAAATTAAATGAAAGAATGTATGAGAAGGCCCCTAGAAGGAGTCGACACCTTGAAATAATAATATTTTGGCATTCTGAACATTTCTATTATAAGTACCTCAATACTATCGTGTTTTTGGGTTTTTTTTTTAAATGCTTTCAGAATATGCTTCTTAAGAATACTCTTAACAGTCACATGCAAGAATTCATCAATGACCCTTTAGACCAGAACTGGATGTGCAGATTGCCCATTCCTACTGAAAGTCAGCAAATTCATAGCACACTGGAAAAATTGATCATATTTCTAAGGATAGGCTAAGTACTATGGTAAACAATCTTCGCAATTTAAGATAGTAACAGTTTATTTATCACATCCTGATCCAAGGGGCTGCCCTCTGTGTAGACATCCAGGAAACCAGCTCCTTTCTCATCCCCTCTGTCTCTTGTCCTCCCCTGGATCCTTTGCAACCCACTGACAGACAAGGAAGACTGTCTCAGAAGATCTTTTTAGGAATCACCTCTGGAAATAAACATAATGACTTCCGCAACAGTTTCATGGCCAGGATCTGTCACATGGCCCATTATTGGAAGTGCAGCCTAGTGATGGACCCAGAAGGGACTGAAAAAGGGTGTGACAAACCTACAACTATCCTGCCACCAGGGACATAACTCAGGTTGTTGGAAAACTTTGAATTTTGTTGTACAACACAGAGCCGCTGATCCACCTCCCAAAAGTGTAGTGAATGGGTATGCAGAAGTGAAGAATTCCTAAAATGTTTCCAGATTTGTGAGTTGGTTTTATAAATTCTTAAGCCAGAAGGAAAATTCCCTTTTCCTTCTATCTTTTTTGCTTCTTTCTATTTGTCATAGAATTCTATTGCAATGTGCCCTATTTTAATTTTAAGAACAGTGAAAATGATGGAATTTTTTTAAAAATCTTGTTTCTTCTTTTATTTACAGTTCTGCACACACATGCCCCCCCTTTTAAGTTCAAAGAGTAAATGATAACATCACCATAGCTGTATATATTGAGGTATCAGGTAGTATACCCCTGTATGCTCAGGAGTAAGAATGCCTGGCTTTGAATTGTCACTAATAATCTGGGAAAACTTTTGCCAGTTACTTAACCCCTCTGTGCCTCACTTTTCCCACCCATAACTTTGTAAGGTTGTTGTGAAGATCACATTAATACATACATAACACCTTTACAATAGTGGCTGGCACATAGTAAATACTCCACCAATTATAGCAGTTACATTTTAGGACTGTCAAGATTGATTGCTCATCAAATATAAACTATTTAAAATAACAGTGGACTTGCTTGCACTGCCTGTAATCTTGAAGTCCGTATGCTTTTTTGACAAAGTGATTGGAAGGCTCCATATATCACCTAAAATATAAGCAGGCACTATTTTTACTTTTCTAGTCATTGAAGCTAAGGGATTAATTGTCCCATTTATTTGGCATGGTTTGCAGAGAGTTGAGGGTGAATGAGAGGTTTCCTTTTACAACTAGAAAATTACTTAAATCTGCATTAAATAATCAGATATTTTGCTGTTTATTTTCAAATCATACAAATTATCCTTAATCATCTTTATTTGCTCCAGTAAGAATTACACATAAGGAGATTCAGTTATCTCAACAAGTCACAGTACTCTGCATTTCCTTTCCCAGATCTCCGAAGATTTTTCAGTGCTTAATGCTTCTATCTTAGATTATCTTTTCTGTTCTCCAAGTTTGTTGCTTATTTGTTGTTTTGTTTTTTGTCTTCAGCTGGGAGTCAGGTTATCAAGTTATAATCCAATGCAATTAATTCCTAGCTCATTGTTTTTAAACAGACTGAGTCTTACAATTTACAATTTTACACTCTTACAATCATAAAGTGATTTCTTATGCTTTTAAAAAAATACCAAAAATAGCAAAAAGCCAACCAAAAGCAAGAGAGTTCTGCCAAGATTTCTATATGCTGTTTAATTTGTCAATTTTTTCCTTTGTCCATATAAAATATTTGTTGTCCTATAATAGCTTGTATTTAATTACTTGACAGAAATGTTGTATAATGTTACAATGAGGTTTTCCATCCATTAGCTTATTCTAAGTCTCACGTTCTAAGAGCAGAAATTTAATTTTAGTAATTTTTTTAAATCTCCCTATCCTCCATTCTTCTGGCCTATAAGGAATTAACAACCTACCAAGAGAAAAAGGACACATTCTAGGAGTAATTATTTTAAAATGTAGTATCAAGAGTATTAAGTAAAAAGTATATAGAAAATAATCTAAGAAAAATTAAAGATTGTGAAAAAATGGCTTTTATTTTTTAACACATAGTATGCATTGTAACTGTAAAGGGAACACAAAAGTTAGTGAGGTACGGTTCCTGGTTTATGCCTTCAGTAAGATTTTAAACTAGCTGGAAATGATTCAGACATAAGTTAAAGACAACTAATAACACGAGACATCAAAGAGAGTATATGAAGTAAATATGCTACAAGAATTAAAAGAGGAAAATGAGTGGTCATGAAACGCAGAAGACATATTCAGGAATATTGAATGACAATATTGAGATAGCAAATTCATACAAAAGAAGCAAGAAGTTTAAAAGATGGGTGGAATAGATCAGATGAATGGAATTTGCTACAGGCCACTGGCACCACATATATCATTTGCCTGGCCATATTGTGATCATTTTCAGGAGGACATAGCACAGAATGCATATATTTAAAATTCACCCTTACTCCAATTTAATGAGGAAAATAAGACCAAAAAAATAGTAGTTATTTGTCTAAATTAGGAGTTTATAATTCAAATATATTTATTTCCTTAAAAATATGAAAAAATAGGGACACCTGCGTGGCTCAGTTGGTTAAGTGTCCTACTTGGGCTCAGGTCATGATCTTGCAGTTTGGGAGTTCGAGTCCCGCATCAGGATCTGTGCTAACAGAAAATGAAGCCTGCTTCGGATTCTGTGTCTCTCCTCTCTCTGCCTCTCCCATGCACTGCTCTGTCTCTATCTCTCAATAATAAATAAACATTAAATAAATTTTTTGAAAGGTACTCACTTTAAAAAAAATGTGACAAATACTAAAAATGCAGTTTAGGTATGGGCATTTAGAAGTAAAATGCTTTTCTAAAGGAATCTATGGTGAGTTATGAGCAAGTATATGAAAATTGGCAATAGATTTTAAACATGAGATCTGATCTACTCCTATTGGATCATTTCAGTCATATAGATTCAGTCATAACTGTTCTGTGAAGGGTTCATTAGCCCATTTGAATCCCATTTCACTTGATAAAACTTTCCAGGACTGTTTTTTGTCTAACACGACTTCTCATTTTTTTCCACAGCCACAGCTTGTGATGGCAGGTTTTTGTTGACTGAAACTTCTGGGTCCTTCCAGGCTGTTCATTACCCAAAGCCTTCTAAATCAAGTGTTGTTTGCCAGTGGATTATACGGTAATATATCATTTTCTATTCCCTGTTGTTAAGTCATAAAGTCTTTCCCTGATACAATAAGTCTTACCACCTATTGTAGTCTATTTTTTAACAATCATTTTCACTGGCTATGAAGCAGTCTTCCCAACTGATAACCTGTCCTAGAAGTTTCTCTCTCATTCTTCAAAAAGTTTCTCTCTCATTCTTCTATCCTATGGGTAATTCTGTCTAATTAATGGGGCCATCGTAGGATTCTGTGGCAAACTTTCCGCCCCTTATGATTGGCACAAATCAAGGGTTGCCAAAGTGAACAGCACACATTTATATCTATATACTGCAATATATAATATTTCCCATTACTTGCATCCTGGCCACCAGGGATTCTTTTCTCATTATGCCAGCATCTATATGAAAATGTCCTCTGACGTGATTTAGTCATGGCAGATTAAGAGTTGGGGACACCCTCTATACACATCCTCCTAGACAATAGTAGCTAGATCTTGAATAACACTAAGATCAGTTAGCATGTCAAATACATGATATTGACCTCCAAGCTCTTAATTCAATCCACTGATTCAATCATTATGATGATCCAAATAACTAAACTGCTGAAGACTGATTGACCTTAATGTTTATCTAAGCATTTTGTACACAGGAGCAGTATCTGATGTTCCTCCCAGATTCCAAAGGAAAATAATCTGTACTCAAATAAATAAAAGCAAAGCTGAAATAAACTCATTATAACTTTTTAAGTTCAGTTTAAATAAGTTAATGAGCAATATAAATTTTAAAAAAATCATCTTAAGCCACTGATCATTTTTCTCCACAGAGCATGAAGAATAAACGTTCTCTGGAATTCACTTTGATAAATGACATTCTAGTTAGTTCATTTCTCTTAACAGCTGGGTAGGACTGTGGTTTTCCGATCCAACTTACTGTATAATAGTTTTAATCATTGTGATGACTCACTAGAAAACTAGGAGAATCAACATTACAACTGATTAAAGAAGGTTATAAGGCAATGCCAAACACATTCTTGCCAACCATGTATGATAGAAAATGGTTCCATAAAGATTCACAGTGTTGTTTCCTAGTGTAGACATACCCCAGAGATAAGATGGGATATGAAGGGAAATTCGTATTTCCCTTCAAATTCATGAAGGGAAGAAGAACATTCTGTTCTCTTTAAATAATTTCTATTTTGGAGTTCAGCCACATGTAAGATATGTTTTCATGCTCTAGACAACATGTTACTTGTATGCCAAAGATAAGATTTTGTATTCAAAATGACAGCTCACTTGTCAAGTGAAGAATTAAACAATTTGGGGGATATTTTTTCTAATAGAATCAGATCAAATTTAAAAAGAAGCATTTATAAATGGCTATTAGCATTGATTACAAGTAAAATGAAAAATATTCTATTCCTTACTTAAAATGTCAGCAGAAAGGTTTAGAAAAATCTTAAATTACTTTCTCTGAAAATGGAAAGAACATGAATCCTAAATTATTTCTTCATGCAATCTTTGAAATTTTATTCACACCAAATAAATATAATTTAATTGTTAAATTTAATTGTTAAATGTTTAATAAAACTGGATCACACTTGTAGGAGAGCTTATAAGGAGAACCCAACAAACTTTTGCCATTGTAGTAATATCATTTATGTAACAATCAAACTATGTTAATTAAGGATTTGTATGGTTTTATTCTTTTTTACTTTTTTTTCCATTACTTAATTTTTAAAACCATTTTTAAGAAATACACCATTAGTGCAGCAATGATGTCCAAACCCCAAAGGACCTAAAATGTTACCCTAAACACTGCACTTCAAGATGAAATCATGAATTAATTCATCATATAAACAACCTAACTATTTTGTTTTTCTTCTTGAAACTGGTTACTACAATGGTGATACATTGTCTTTGATAGTTTGTTTTTCCTAATTATGATCAAAGGGGGTCATAAAGATAATCATGTTTCCTATAAGCTTGAAGACCATTAAATGGTAGAGAAAAGTTTAAGATGCAATTAAACTATATTTTGGGCTAGACCAGCCCATCGTTGGAATTATATTAAAACTACATTTAGCAGAGAATCAAATATGAAGAATATGAGCACTCGAGACAATCTGTATGAATTAAAATCTTCCCTCTACAGATTCAAAATATGTGATCTCTAGCTAATAACTAAATCTCTTTGACCCAAAATTTCTACGTCCTTAGAGTTCAACATCTCTAAATTCAGAGGCCAAAGTCATTATTAAATGTAGTAATGAATGTAAAGGGCTTAGCCCCATATTAAATTATCAAAAAAACTGGGCTTTAAAAAAAAAATTTTGATACAGAAATATAAAATGCATTAAGTTATATTTAGAAGAATACCCATTCCCTTAAAAATCAAAAGATAACCATGTCTACATGATAAAAAACAGATATTAGATTTTCTAATTAGTCTTCTATCTATAAATGACCAAATTTTTATTGCAAGTTGGCTTTTCTGAGTCAGAAGAAATACTCACTAGTTTCTCTCTTGTACCTTCAACTTTATACATAAAGAAAAGTAAAGGAATCCTGAAAGCAAAATTTCCTAAGGAGCTTCTCTTGTATCTCTCAGCTTTATAGCTTAAAAATAACACATGAAGGAAAATTCATTTTATTCTTCCCTAAAGACATCAAAAGTTCAATTAAAAAACTAGAAATCACTCTGAAGCCTACTTCATTTCTTCTTCCCATGTCTTCTTAAACTTTGACACTGGAGTCCTGAGGTCACACTACCAGGCTCACTCACCCACCTCTAAACTGACCTAACTGAGGCAGAATTTGTATAAATGGCTGCCACCATTTGCAAGATCACATAAGAACTGACAAGATTGCATATATAGAAAATCATAAAAATACACACAATCTGTTAGAACTAATAAAAGAAATCAACAAAGTTGCAGTATACAAAATTCATATAAAAAATCATGTGTGTTTCCATACACTAACAATGAATAGTCCAGAAAAGAAATTAAGGAACAAACCTATTTACAATAGCACCAAAAAGAATAAAGTACCTAGGAATAAACTTAACCAAGGAGGTTAAGACTTGTACACTGAAAACTACAAAACATAGTTGAAAGAATTTAAAGAAGACACAAATAATGGGAAGACATCTCATGTTCATGGATTGGAAGACTTAATATTGTTAAAATGTAATAATATATTAATGTCCATACTACTGAAAATGATCTATGGATTCAATACAATCTCTATCAAAAGCCTAATGCCATATTCTTACAAAAATAGAAAAGAAAGAATTCTAAAATTCATATTAACTCATAAAAGACCCTAAATAACCAAAGCAACCTTGAGAAAAAGAACAAAGCTGGAGGCCTCATACTTCTTGGTCTTAAAATACATTACAAAGCTACAGTAATCAAAACAGCATGGTACTAGCATAAAAACAGGTACATAGACCAATAGAACAGAATAGAGAGCCCAGAAATAAACCCACACCCTATGGTTAAATGATCTTTGTTAGGGGTTCCAGGACTACACAAGGGGAATACAACAGTCTCTTCAACAAACAGTGTTGGTAAAACTGGATATTCACATACAGAAAACTAAAATTGGACCCTATCTTACATCATAGAAAATCAACATAAAATGGATTAAATACCTAAATGTATGACCAGAAATCATAAAATTCCTAGAAGAAAAGATAGGAAATACATCATGCATACACCAGCCACATACCACACATGAATCACACATACAGCACACAAATACACATAATATTCACACAAGACACATACCACACACACCACATATAAACAACACATATACAACAAACACCACAAATACAACACACATACCTATTGCGTGCATCATACACAAACACCATTTGGAATACCACACATATCACACACATGAGACACACTCAGTACACACATACATACAAACACCATATTCACCCCACACATAAACAACAAATATGCAATCAACACACATACCACAAATCCACCACACCCATATCAACCAAATACCACACAATCATATCTCACATACATAAAAAAAAAATAGAACTCTTCATAAGATTAGTCATCACAGTGATTTCCTTTAGTTGTGTAGACAACTAAAGCAAAAATAGACAAGTGGCATTATGTCACATTAAAATCATTCCACACAGCAAAGGAAGAAATCAATAGAGTAAAAAGGCAACCTATGGAATGGAAGGTAATGTTTGCAAGCCATATACCTGATAAAGTGGTAATACCCAAAATATATTAGGAACTATTACAACTACATAGCAAAAAAACAAAACCAAACAAAACAAAAACCAAATATCTAATTTAAAAAAATGGACAAAAATCTCAAATAGGTACCTCTCCAAAGAAGACATACAAATAGTCAACAAGCATGTGAAAAGTTGCTCAACATCAACAATCATCAAGGATATGCAAATTAAAATCACAATGATTAAAAAAAACAGAATGTTATAAATTTGGTGAGGAAGTGGAGGAAATAGAACCATGTGCACCGTTGATAGAATGCGAAATGGTGTGGTAACGATGGAAAACAATACGGAGAGGTTCTTCATAATTTTAAAAATAGAACTACTGTACGATCCAGCAATCCCATTTCTGGATATTTATCCAAAAGAGTCAAAATCAAAATCTCTAAGAGATATTTGCAATCCCATGTTCACTCCCACTGCAGCATTATTCACAACAGCCAAGGAGTGGAAACAACCTCAATGTCCATGACTGAGAAATGAATAAAAAAAATGTGGTACATACATACAAGGGAATATTTTTCAGTCATTAAAGGAAGGAAATCCTGTCATATGCAACAACATGGGTGAACTTTGAGGATATCATGTGAAGTGAAATAAGCTTTTCACAGAGGGCCAAATACTGCACAATTCTATTTATATGAAGCATCTAAACTATTCAAATTCATAGAGACAGAAAGTAGAATACTGGTTTCCAGGGACAGAGGGAGGGTGAAATGTGGAATTACTGTTCAATGGTATAGAGTTTCAGTAACACAAAGTGGAAAAAGTCCTAGAGATCTGCTGTACAACATTGTGCTTATTGATAACAGTTCTGTATCATAAGCTTAAAAATTCATTGAGCATCAATCTCATGTTATGTGATTTTTAAATCACAATTAGAAAATACATCCAAATTTTAGAATGCATAAAGAGTTTTGACAACTTGTTAAGAGTGTAGTAACCTTTTTTTTGCTTAATTTAGTGTAAATCAAGGACTCTCCATTAAACTGAGCTTCGATGACTTTAATACATATTATACAGATGTATTAAATATTTATGAAGGTGTGGGTACAAACAAGATTTTAAGAGGTAAGTTAAAACAAATATACAATCCATTATCAAAATGAAAATATGTAGTAAACTCTTTGAAGTGATGTGTTTTGACTTTGATTTTAAACTGAATATGGACTTGAAATTTAAGTTACTGAAAGGAAAAGGCAAAACTGGTTTTCATTATAAAAATGAACAATTTAGTTCCCTATGTGATCAATCTTCTTAGTAGTAAAATGGTTACTACTTCACATTACCCTCTTCTAACTATTTTTTAAAATAAGATGGAATTTTCCAAAGAAATATAATTGTGTCTTTGGCTACTATGCTTTGTTTGTTTCTCCCCATTAAGCAAAATTCAGACAAACCTCGAAAATCATTGTTCTCATTTTCTCTAACATTGCATTGGTTATAAACTCACAGAATGTCTTCCTATTTTCAACATGCACTCTACTATTCAGTCTTTTGCAAGACTATTATGAATACAGCGAGTAAAACAATGGCTACCCCAGGATGTAGGCTCATTAAATGATAGGTATAGGTGGTATTGTCCTTTCATAACCATTGTCATTATATACATGGACAGTAATAGAAGCCGAATAGAGGGCGGGGAATTCACTAATATACATGCGCCCACTCTATTCTGTCTGGTCCAACACTTATATGGGTAGAAAGACAAAAAACTACTCTTGCTTCTATTATTGTGACCAAGCTTTAGCCATTATTAGTGTGGCATGAGCAATACCTGATAGAGCCAAATTTTTAGTTTTATAACTGCTTAATTTATGTGTTTCTTAGAGGAACTTTTTCAATAAAGGGATGCATCTTTTCTTTTTATGAGTATATAGTGTTGTGCAGCTAATAATTAAAAACAAAAATATAGCTTTTTCAAACCATAAATATGTATAATAATTTGGGGTTTTCTAACACTTAGGAGAAAAGATATTTCAATTAACCAATTAATCATTACTAATGCTCATTATACTGAGTGGTATAATATAGATTGATGAATCAATTGATAGAATAATAAATTGATGGATGGACAGAAGGATGGATGGATGGATGGATAGATGGATGAACAGATCTATAAGTATATAATAGTCGTTCATTTTTTTTTGTAGCTTCTCTCTGGGAAACCAATCCTGGCACAATTAGGGTCTTTTCCAACCAGGTTACTGCCACCTTCCTTATAGAATCTGATGAAAATGATTATATTGGATTTACTGTGACATATACTGCATTTAATAGCACAGAGCTTAATAGTAAGTATTGTTTATTATTTAGCCTTTGAATTTTAAGATGCTCTAATATTGTAATGGAATTTTAAAAGTAGCAGAATTTAAAGTTTTAGAACAATGTTATAATTTGTTTTATTATGCAGGTTCTTTAATGAGTATCTCATGTATAGCTCTCTCTCCTTGATACTTAGGAAAATTGAGAAATTAAAAAATAGTTCATGTTCTTCAAAAGAATCAAATAATCAATTCCATAAAAATTACAAAGTTTCATATATGTAGACACACACATATGCATAAAATTAATTCTGAGAATATTCCAGAATATTGACCAATATTCTGGGTAAACCAATAGAGATCAGATGTAAAATTAAAGAATACTAAGAAAAAGAAGCTTGCTTTGCTAAAGGCCTACTGGGATACAGGAAGCATATTAATTTAAGACAGTTGGCAACAAAAAGCTATTTTTTTCAACTAAATGGAATGAAACAGAATGAAGATGAATTAAAAAAGACTATGTGCATGACACTTAATTATAGATATACAAGACTGTATAAGACTAGATTATTTTTGATGCAATCGGTTACAATTAGTCACACTGTGGACTAAATTTGAAGTATTTTCTTCCTCTTTTTTTAATTCACAGATTATGAGAAAATTAACTGTGATTTTGAAGATGGCTTTTGTTTTTGGGTCCAGGATCTAAATGATGATAACGAATGGGAAAGGATTCAGGGAAACACATTTCCTCCTTTTACTGGACCAAATTTCGACCATACTTTTGGCAATTATTCAGGTATAATTCATATTTAATTCAAAATCAAAGGGAAGCTGGTGTTTTCTGCAGTTTAATGTGAACAGCATTAAATTAAAAGTAGTCTTTTCAGATTTTCTTTTTTAAAAAAATCATGGACTAACAAATGTTTTGAAGTGAAAATGGTAATCAAATAGGCCAGCAAATGAGAATATTTCAAAAGATACATTATTTTACCCAGTATATGCATGAAATATGGAAAAGTACACAGAGGCTATTCCAGATAAGACTTAGGTTGTTGGGAGGAGCCAAGGTGGCGGAACAGGATGGAAGCTTTTTGTGTGTCTCGAGTCCATGAAATACAGCCAGACCAACACTAAACCGTCCTACACACCTAGAAAACTGATTGGAGGATTAACACAACAATCTGCACAACCTGAACCACAGAATTCAGCAGGTACGTGGTGTGGAGAGGTGAACTTGGGGACAGAAGCCGGAGGCAGGCAGGGAGCGGCGTTTGCAGGTGAAGAGAGGACGGAGACTGGGGGGAGGGGAGCATACGGGAAAAGCACCCCTCCCCAAAAGCAGCTGGAGAGAAAGTGGAAAATTGGAAACAGCCACAGGGACTAAACTAAAAAGGGAGAAAGGAGAAAGGAGAGGGTTTAAATTCCATTAAGACTGTAAACAAGGGGAGCACAAAGGTTGCAACTCCACAGCTCCATACCTGTAGGTGCTCGGGTGAAAAGGGCGAATCCCCAGGAGCAGAACGGGGTCCAGGGGGTTCTCGGACCACACGGAGAAAAGCAGTTCCATTGCTGGAAGGACATTTGGTGGAGACTGTTGAAGCCACCTGGTGCCAGCAGATCCCAGAAAACGGCCACATTCGCTGGTGCTGGAACAAGGTCTTTAAGGGTGAAGCCTGGTGCCAGATGTGTACTGTGATTTCCCATAATCCCTGAAATGCTGCTGCTACACTATCGCTTGAAGTTTTTCTGGGCGGGCTGGCACCTGGCTGCAGTCTCGAGGAACCGGCAGCAGCAGGGTCCCACAAGGGTTCCTGGGTGCAGCTGGCATTCAGCCATAGCTCGGTGAGACCCTCCCGCAGAGGGGCGGAAATGGTCAAAGCCGCAGTCTTTCAGAAGTAAGGGGCCGGGGAAACAGCCACATCTGAGACAAAACTCGGCAGAGAGGTACGGCCTGGAGCTTGGTCACGAACAGTGAAGAAGCAGGGAGTGGATGAAACCTGAAGACAGAGGATGGGTGCGCGATTGCTGATCCGGGAGAACAGTTCCGACACTAGAGACTGGATACTTGGGTGACACAAGCGTCACCTATCCCGCGCATGCGCATATGCATTTACCAGTGCGGCAACAATCCACCCCAGTAGGCTAGCAGCGCCATCTAGAGGAGAATGGAGCCATTACACTGAGCCCCACCCAACTGGACCAACCTCGCTCTTCAAGAACACAAGTCTCACCTCCTACTTAGTTTAAGGACTATAAAGTGCTACATAGTCTGACTTCTAGGGGAAAATGAAGTAATTCCAGTCCTATTTCAATCTGTTAGCAGGTCCTTCTATTCAATTTTCTTTCTTTGTTTTTTTCTTTTTCTCTTTTACACTACTTTTCTTTTTCTTGAATACAGAAAGAGAAAAAATTCATTTTTATTTTCAATTTTTATTAAAAATATTTTGCTTTAATTGTTTAAATGTATTTTTTACTTTTGTGTAAATGTTTTCAAATTCTATCTTACCTCCATCATTTTATTTTACTCTACTTCAGTGTATTCACCTTTTCAAAATTTCAAACGATTTCCTTTTTTTTACTTTTTCTTTTTTCTCTTTTTCATTTCTTCTCTTTTTCGTGATGCAAAGACAAAAACTTCATTTTTACTTTTGATTTCTATTAAAAATATTTTCTTTAATTTTTTTACTATTTTTTTGCCTATGCAATTTTTTTCAAATTATATTTTACTTCCATCATTTTATTTTAGTCTGCTACAGTGTATTCACTTTTTCAAATTTTCAAACGATTTTTTCTTTTTTCTCTTTTTCATTTCTTTTCTTTTTCTTGAATACAGAAAGAGAAAAATTCATTTTTTATTTTTAATTTTTATTAAAAATATTTTTCTTCAATTTTTTCTACTATATTCTTTACTTTTGTGTAAATTTTTTCAAATTCTATTTTACTCCCATCATCTCATTTTAGTCTACTTCCGTGTATTCATTTCTTCAAATTCTCAAACAATTTCCTTCCCCCACCTTTTTTTTCTCTAATCTGTCAAACCACTTTCAACACCCAGACCAAAACACACCTAGGATCTAGCATCATTTATTAGATGTGTGTGTCTATGTGTGTTTTTAATTTTTTAATATTAATATTTTTTAATTTTAATTTTTTTAATTTTAATTTTTCTACATCATTAATTCCTTTTCTCCCTTCAAAATGACAAAATGAAGGAATTCACCCCAAAAGAAAGAGCACACAGAAACGACAGCCAGGGATTTAACCAACACAGATACAAGCAAGATGTCTGAACCAGAATTTAGAATCACAATAATAGGAATACTAGCTAGAGTCAAAAATAGATTAGAATCCCTTTCTGCAGAGATAAAAGAAGTAAAAAATAGAATGAAATAAAAATGCTATAACTGAGCTGCAATCACGGATGGATGCAGAGACGGCAAGGATGGATGAGGCAGAACAGAGAATCAGCGATATAGAGGACAAACTTATAGACAATAATGAAGCAGAAAAAAAGAGGGAGATTAAAGCAAAAGAGCACAATTTAAGAATTAGAGAAATTAGTGACTCATTAAAAAGGAACAATATCAGAATCATAGGGGTCCCAGAAGAGGAAGAGAGAGAAATAGGGGTAGAAGGGGTAGGGGAGCAAATCATAGCAGAAAATTTTCCTAACCTGGGGAAAGACACAGACATCAAAATCCAGGAAGCACAGAGGACCCCCATTAGATTCAACAAAAACCGACCATCAACGAGGCATATCATAGTCAAATTCACAAAATACTCAGGCACAGAGAGAATCATGAAAACAGCAAGGGAAAAAAAGTCCCTAACCTACAAGGGAAGACAGATCAGGTTTGCAGCGGACCTATCCACAGAAACTTGGCAGGCCAGAAAAGAGTGGCAGGGTATATTCAATGTGCTGAATCAGAAAAATATGCAGCCAAGAACTCTTTATCCATCAAGACTGTCATTGAAAATAGAAGGAGAGATAAAAAGTTTCCCAGACAAACAAAAATTAAAGGAGTTTGTGACCACTAAACCAGCCCTGCAAGAAATTTTAAGGGGGACTCTCTGAGGGGAGAAAAGATGAAAGAAAGAAGGAAAGAAAGAAAGAAAGAAAGAAAGAAAGAAAGACTAGAAAGGACCAGAGAACACCACCAGAAACTCCAACTCTACAAACAACATAATGGCAATAAATTCATGTTTCAGTACTCACTCTAAACATCAATGGACTAAATGCTCCAATCAAAAGACACAGGGTAGCAGAATGGATAAGGAAACAAGATCCATCTATATGCTGTTTACAAGAGACCTACTTTAGACCTAAAGACACCTTCAGATTGAAAGTAAGGGGATGGAGAACCATCTATCATTCTAATGGTCAACAAAAGTATGGAGTAGCCATACTTATATCAGACAATCTAGACTTTAAAATAAACACTGTAACAAGAGATGAAGAAAGGCATTATATTATAATTAAGGGGTCTATCCACCAAGAAGACCTAACAATTGTAAACATTTATGTGCCAAATGTGAAAGCACCCAAATATATAAATCAATTAATCACAAACATAAAGAAACTCATTGATAGTGATACCATAATAGTAGGGGACTTCAACACCCCACTCACAGCAATGGACAGATCATCTAATCAAAAAATCAACAAGGAAACAATGGCTTTGAATGCCACACTGGACCAGATGGACTTAACAGATATATTCAGAATATTTCATCCTAAAGCAACAGAATATATATTCTTCTCCAGTGCACATGGAACGTTCTCCAGAATAGACCATATACTGGGACACAAATCAGCCTTAAGTAAGTACAAAAAGATTGAGATCATACCATTCATATGTTCAGACAACAACGCTATGAAACTCGAAATTAACCACAAGAAAAAATTTGGAAAGGTAACAAAAACTTGGAGACTGAAGAACATCCTACTAAAGAATGAATGGTCTAACCAAGCAGTTAAAGAGGAAATTAAAAAGTATATAGAAGTCAATGAAAATAACAACACCACAACCCAAAACCTCTGGGACACAGCAAGGCAGTCATAAGAGGAAAGTATATAGCAATCCGGGGCATCCTAAAGAAGGAAGAAAGATCTCAGATACACAACCAAACTTACATCTTAAGGAGCTAGAAAAAGAACAGCAAATAAAACCCAAAACCAGCAGAAGACAGGAAATAAAAAAGATCAGAGCAGAAATTAATGCTATCAAAACCAAAAAGACAGTAGAACAGATTAATGAAACCAGAAGCTGGTTCTTTCAAAGAATTAACAAAATTGATAAACCACGAGTCAGTTTGATCAAAAAAAAAAAAAAAAAAAAAGGAAAGGACCCAAATAAATAAAACCAAGAATGAAAGAGGAGAAATCACAACCAACACAGCATAAATAAAACAATAATAAAAGAATATTATGAGAAATTATATGCCAATAAAATGGGCAATCTGGAAGAAATGGACAAATTCCTAGAAACATATACACTACCAAAACTGAAACAGGAAGAAATAGAAAATTTGAACAGACCCATAACCAGTAAGGAAATCGAATTAGTAATCAAAAATCTCCCAAAAAACAAGAGTCCAGGGCCAGATGGTTTTCCAGGGAAATTCTACCAAACATTTAAGGAACAGTTAACACCTATTCTCTTGAAGCTGTTCCAAAAAATAGAAATGGAAGGAAAATGTCCAAACTCTTTCCATGAAGCCAGCATTACCTTGATTCCAAAATCAGAGACCCCATTAAAAAGGAGAACTATAGACCAATTTCCCCGATGAACATGGATGCAAAAATCCTCAACAAGATATTAGCCAACCGGATCCAACATTAAAAAAATTATTCACCATGACCAAGTGGGATTTATACCTAGGATTCAGGGCTGATTCAATATCTGTAAAACAATTAACGTGATTCATCACATCAATAAAAGAAAAGACAAGAACCACATAATCCTCTCAAAGATGCAGAGAAAGCATTTGACAAAATACAGCATCCTTTCTTGATCAAACATTCACTCTATTCAGATGACACGACACTGTATATGGAAAACCCAAAAGATTCCACCAAAAAACTGCTAGAACTGATTCATGAATTCGGCAAAGTTGCAGGATATAAAATCAACGCACAGAAATAGGTTGCATTCCTAAGCACCAACAATGAAGCGACAGAAAGAGAAATCAAGAAATGATTCCATATATAGTTGCACAAAAAAACATAAAATACCTAGGAATAAATCTAACCAAAGAGGTGAAAAATCAATACACTGAAAACTATAGAAAGCTTATGAAAGAAATTGAAGAAGACACAAAAAGATGGAAAAAGATTCCATGCTCCTGGATAAGAAGAACAAATATTGTTAAAATGTCGATACTACCCAAAGCAATCTACATATTCAATTCATCCCTATCAAAATAAAGCCAGCATTCTTCACAGAGCTAGAACAAATAATCCTAAAATTTGTATGGAACCAGAAAAGACCCAAATAGCCAAAGCGATCTTGAAAAAGAAAACCAAAGCAGGAGGCATCACAATCCCAGACTTCAAGCTATACTACAAAGCTGTAATCATCAAGACAGTATGATACTGGCACAAGAACAGGCAATCAGATCAGTGGAACAGAATAGAGAACCCAGAAATGGACCCACAAACGTATGGCCAACTAATCTTTGACAAAGCAGGAAAGAATATCCAATGGAATAAAGACAGTCTGTTCAGCAAGTGGTGCTGGGAAAACTGGACAGAGACATGCAGAAGAATGAACCTGGACAACTTTCTTACACCATGCACAAAAGTAAACTCAAAATGGATGAAAGGCCTCAGTGTAAGACAGGAAGCCATCAAAATCCTCGCGGAGAAAGCAGGCAAAAACCTCTTTCATCTTGGCTGCAGCAACTTCTTACTCAACACGTCTCCAGAGGCAAGGGAAACAAAAGCAAAAATGAACTATTGGGACCTCATCAAAATAAAAAGCTTCTGCACAGCAAAGGAAACCATCAGCAAAACTAAAAGGCAACTGACAGAATGGGAGAAGAATTGCAAATGACATATCAGATAAAGGGTTAGTATCCAAAATCTACAAAGAACTTATCAAACTCAACACCCAAAAAACAAATAATCCAGTGAAGAAATGGGCAAAAGACATGAATAGATGCTTCTCCAAAGAAGACATCCAGATGGCCAACCGACACATGAAAAAATGCTCACCATCACTCATCATCAGGGAAATACAAATCAAAACCACCATGAGATACTACCTTTCACCTGTCAGAATGGCTAACTTTAACAACTCAGGCAACAACAGATGTTGGTGAGGATGCAGAGAAAGAGGATCTCTTTTGAACTATTGGTGGGAATGCAAGCTGGTGTAGCCACTCTGGAAAACAGTATGGAGGTTCCTTAAAAAACTAAAAATAGAACTACCCTACGACCCAGCAATTGCACTACTAGACATTTATCCACAGGATACAGGTGTGCTGTTTCGAAGGGACACATGCACCTCCATGTTTATAGCAGCACTATCAACAATAGCCAAAGTATGGAAAGAGCCCAAATGTCCATTGATGGATGAATGGATAAAGAAAATGTGGTGTATATATATACAATGGAGTATTACTCGGCAATCAAAAAGACTGAAATCTTGCCATTTGCAACTATGTAGATGGAACTGGAGGGTATTATGCTACGTGAAATTAGTCAGGGAAAGACAAAAATCATAACTTAACTCATATGAGGACTTTAAGAGACAAATAGATGAACATAAGGGAAGGAAAACAAAACTAATATAAAAACAGGGAGGGGGACAAAACAGAAGAGACTCATAAATATGGAGAACAAACTGAGGGTTACTGGAGGGGTTGTGGGAGGGGATGGGATAAATGTGTAAGGGGCACTAAGGAATCTACTCCTGAAATCATTGTTGCACTATATGCTAACTAATTTGGATGTAAATTTTAAAAAATAAAAAATAAAAGCAGTTAAAAAAAAGACATAGGTTTTTGTCCTAGATTTACCACTAATTATTTACTAACTGGATGCATAGGAGACAATCAACTTTCCTGAACTTTGGTTTACTTTGCCTTTATTTCATTTTCTGATTGTTTATTGCTAGCATATAGAGATACAGTTGAGTTTTGTATATTGGTTTTGGACCCTGCAACTTTGCTGAATTTGTTTACTAACTCTGATAGTTTTTAAAGACTTCCCTAAAATTTTCAGTATACAAGGTCATGCTATCTTAGAATACAGATATAGAGATAGATCTCCTTCTTCTGAGGAACTGTCTTAGTCTGCTTAGTCTGTGTAAGCCTCTATGACAGAATACCAAGACCGCTTGGCTTAAACAATAATTGATTTCTGACAGTTTTGGAGATTGGAAGTCTGTGGTCAGGGTGGCGGCATGGACAGGTTCTGATGAGAACACTCTTCCTGGGCCACAGCCACCTGCCCTGACACTGTGTCCTCACACAACAGAGAGAGACAGAGAGTCAGGGAGAGACAGAGAGCACTCTCTCTTATTTCTTCTCATAAGGTCACTAATCCCATCATGAGGGATTCACATTCATGACCAAATTACCCACCTCCAAACACCGTCACAAGATGAGTAGGGTTTCAATATATAAATTGTGGAGACACAAACATCAGTCACAGAAAAAAGACTGTGGAAGAGCTGATTCTAAAGCATGGTCCTGAGAGAAATGGTTGTGATTAGTAAATACCTCTTCATGTGAATATCAGTTGGATTTCAGGTAGAAAGATAACATTGGAGATGATAATAGTTGATGGAGAAGTCCAGAAATCATGGGGAATTATCAGAAGATAAGGAAATCATACTGGGAAGACTGCTCATGAAAACCTTAGAAGCATGTATTTATAATACCAAATTAATCACTGAATGGAGAGTTCAAATCTAGAAGTAATGCATATTTTACAAAGTAAGGAAAATTACAGAAAGGGCAGAATAGCAATTTTGGAATTTAGCTAATTTTCTTAAACAAAATCCATCCAACAATATGACTTGTCAATAGGTTACGGATGAGAATATGGTTCAACTCCAAAAACACATATTATAATCTGCCTCTAACCTGATAGGGCTCTAGGCATTAAACACACAAATCTCATATCACTACTTATCACCATAAAGCCTGTCTGGAACCTCCAAGTCAAAATCTTTCTTTCTGTTAAGCATTTTAAACACCTCTTTTGTTTTTCCTGTTATGTAGTATTATATTTTCTTACTTATTTTTTTCTTTTCACTACAGTATTCTCTTCAGAAATGAGGAACTTGTCTTTTTCATCTTTGAATTCCTAGTGCCTTCTCAGTGCCTGAATCTAATTAACATGTAAAAATATTTGGATATATGAATGAATGTCTTCAACTCTGACTCAATAAGTAATTTCTGAATGAGTTATTGACTGTGAGAAATTGCTTATAACATAAAAATAACCTGGTGACATGTGCATTTAAATATATTATCAATGCCGGGATGCCTGTGTGGCTCAGTCAGCGAAGTATCCAACTTTGGCTCAGGTCATGATCTGATGGTTCCTGAGTTTGAGCCCCACATCAGGAATCTGTGCTGACAGCTCAGAGCCTAGAGCCTGCTTCCCTCTCTCCTTCTCTCTCTGCCCATCCCCTGCTTGCACTGTCTCTCTCTCTCTCTCTCTCTGAGAATAAATAAACATTAAAAAAATTTCTTTTAAATATATTATCAGTGGCCATTTCTATTGCAGACATCAATATTCTCATTTTCATAACCTAAAAAGTAAATAGCTGATTTAATGTCTATTGGGAATGACATCTGGAAAGAGGACATTAAAGAGTTCGTTTTCTCAGGGCAAAAATGTATCTGACTAGTCCTGTTCCTTTGGACAATGGCCTCCCTGGAATAACAAAATATGGCTCATCACACTACTTCAACTTGATCAAAATATTGCATAATTAAAAATGACTACTTTTGATCTATTTTTAATCTATTTCCATAGTCATCATTAAAAGCCCCAGTTGAATAATTCTTCCACTCCTTTACTCAAGAAATATTTTTTTGAGCCCCAGTGCCTATTCAAGGCACTCAGTATATATCTTTGAGTAAAATGAAACCAGATTTTCTGAGATTATGTAACATATATAGTAAGGGGAAAAAAATTTTAATTTAAAAACTTACAAAATAGAAACTAAGCAATCTGCATGACAAATAATTACAATTTGTGGGTATTGTAAATGTGAATGAGTGCTCTGAGAAAATGTAGAGTTTGGTAAGGACGGTGGGTAGGGCAGGTGTGCAGGAGTGCTGGTGTAGACTAAAAGAGGGTGATCAGTTGGATCTCATAGAAAAGTGACATTCAAAAGAAAACTTTATGGAATGGAAGGAATTGACTATATAGATTATTCCAGACAAGGAAGAAGAAGAACAAGAACTTTAAAGGGAGTATGCCTGACCTATTTGAAAAAAAGCTAGGAGGCCAGCATGGCTGATGTGGAATAAACAGGGCCAGTGGAGTGCAGATAATGATGGGTCTTCTATAGCTTTGGCTCTTTCCTTAGTGAAATGAAGAGTTATTGGAGGTTCTTGAGCATAGAAGTGATAGGATTCACACTGGCTCGTAGAATAGTGAATAGAAGGGCAAGAGTGTTGTCAGGGAGACCAGAGGAGAGTTATCACCCCACCCAGAGAAGAGGCCATAGGACTTTCAGATCAGTGGGACCAGATACAGTAAGAAGAGGTCAGGTTCTGAAAGGAAAGGCAACAGGATTCTGCTAAATTAGTTACCAATACAGAGCTCTGAACAAAAATGTGTTCTGTGTAGCTGGCCAATCCCATTAGACCAAACACGTTTAGTATTGAAAATAATGACATGCATAGTATAATACATAGTTACTCTTCTTTGAATAAGTGATTTCCCAGAGCCTGATCTCTATGGATAAATTAGTAATCTGCACAGCTAAAGACTAACCCCAAAGCGATAATCACCCCAGCCCTCTGAAGAAGCCTGGTCTAAAACAGTTAAATCATTTGACCAGCTTTTGTCTTTATTGTAAAAAAAAAAAAAAAAAAAAAATGTCTGTACCACACTTGGACAAGAGTAGTTAGAGGAAAGTACAGAAAGCATTTATATCTATTGACTATGACAGATACCTTTTATGTAGTTGAAGTCTTTGATGTTCAAATGATCATTTTTCTACTTTTATGTCATCATAATAAGAGATAAAATAATTCCACTGATATTTGAAGAATAGAAGTACATTACAGGTGAAAAATGGTTTCAGCTTGCCAACAGATTAAATAACTAAAGAAATAAGATGAAAATGACCACAGTGAAACAGGTTGAATGTCAGGTGAAGATTTTAAATAGTTGGGTCGGAAATGGAGTCTCAGGAGAAAGTCATGTAGCAGGAGTTATTTAAAATGAGACAAGTCAGAGCGGTTCAGAACCCAGCAGAGGCAGTGGTGTAATGAGAATGGATGATAGGATTTAATAGGTTCTCTCCAACTCTCCTACCAGTGATTTCATAATCTACCAGACATTCCCCGCCCCCAGGGGCATTTTTCTTCCAACCTGCTTTTTTATGTGTCAGAACATCCTACCTCTGAAATGGAAGAGAATTAAATCTCTCCTGCTGTTCCTCTTATCCATGCAGGGGATTTTTGTTCTTTGCCTTCACTTTAAATGACAGAAAAGTCTAAATGAAACAGATAAACTTTGAATTAACATTGCTTTAGGGAAGAACATCTAAGCCCCTTAACTTTTCGGTTCCTTCTAAAGAACTGTCTCCTGGTAGAGCACCGGCTCCAAATGTGTGCAGTGTGGATGCTCAGAGTTTCTCTGCACCTCTTAGAAGCAAAGGGAGTCAGTGGAAATGGTGGCACTGATACAGGGCGGCATCTTGGGGAGCTCAGAAGTGGTTCCTTTGTTCAGAACATTCAGGGAAAATGAGGTCAGTAACATGTGAAAACTTCAGAAATGTAGGGGTCACAAAAGGGCTAGACAGCTCAAAGCAAGTGTTTCTTTGTTGGTCTTTCTCGGAGAAATCATAATTGTTTCTAATGCTTAGGGGCTAGTGTAGTGTAGTGGTAAAACATCATTAAAATAGAGACCCTGAAGCCAGCTAGGTTTAAACCAGCTCTGCCCTTTAGACAATATATCTGTCCTCTTTGCCTCAGTTCCCTCATCTGGGTAGTGGGCTGATGATAATAGGACCTGACTTTAGAGGCATGTTTTGAACATTAAATTGGTTACTATGTTTACAAAAAATAAGTAAATAAATATAATAAGAAAATGGCAAGCAAAAAGTGCTGTAGAAATGCTAGGGATTATAACTATTTTCTTTTCATGTTGCAAAAGCATTCAATAGATAAAAATTTACTGCAGAACTGTTTTCAGTGTTAGGCTAGGGAGAAAAATAGTTATACTGTTCAATTTTGGAAAGTATATTAAGCCTTTTAGATATCTGCATTTCATGTAGCACAGATACCTTCTTCTAACATAAGTATGACTTTAGTGTGTTCAAAGTAATATTTGTCTTTATTCCCTTAGCTTTCCTGTGATGTTGAATTTTAGGAAATTCATTAATAGAAAGTCTATTAATATTGATAGACTTGAATTTGAAGCATTCTGTAATGTAAAACTTACAATATTTATCTCCTAGGTTCAGTTAATTTTACATAGGTGCTCACAATCCACAAAATGGTTTGTTTCAGGCTAATTTCCTCTTGAGAGGGATCTCCAAGTTTCCACAAAGTTCTACAGACTGTCCAGCTGCTCCTGTGTCTATATCACATTAGCACGTGTCCAACACTTTTTCTCCTTACTTGAGGTGTTGGGTGTGAAACAGTTAGGTTTGGTTCATGGGGAAAAAAGCAGTAAAAGGGATAGAAAGAAGTAAGAAAAACCAAAGCTCCACAAACAGGTTCATTATATGCTTAGGTTAACAAAATAAATTCAATCTTCTGGGTTTTAAGCTATGAGGCTAATGGAAGAGTTCTTGAAGACATTTCAAGAAATTTGTAAGATTTTAGAAGAAATTATCATTTCACCGTAGAAATTCCCATGTGATTATGAAAAATATCTATCTAATCATTCCTTTTGTGTATTACTTTAATAAATTTAAAATGAACAAGTCAAATTGGTGTAATAAGAATAAATTAAGCAACATTCAGCTAATCCATATTGAAAATTCAAAAATGAACCAAGTGTATTTTTCTCCCCAAATCTAACAGTTTTAAAGGTCACATATGAATATGAATATAATACACAGGAAAATAGACTAAGTGAGGAACATCTGGGTGCTAAGTCAGTTAAGCATCTGACTCTTGTTTTCTGCTCAGGTCATGATCTGACTCTTGTTTTCTGTTCAGGTCACGATCTCTTCCAGGTCGTGAGCTGGAAGGAGCCCATGTGGTGCTTTACGCCGACAGTACAGAACATGCTCAGGATTCTCTCTCCCACCCTCTCTCTCTCTCTCTGCCTCTCTCTCTCTCTCTCTCTCTCTCTCTCTCTCAAAATAAATAAACTAAAAAAAGAAAAGAAAAGAAAAACGGATAAACTAAGTGACATCAGAGAAAGTACATGCGCAACAGACAATTCAAAAGGAGTGGACACATATGATTGGGAGGATCAATAAGCACTTTCTAAAGGAAATGGCAATATGAGCTAAATGATTTCAAAAAATTAGTAAGATTTTGACAAGTACAATCGTAAGGAGACGTAGAGGGACAGAAAAACGGGGGAAAAAAGGCCCATATGTCTTAACATTTCTGGGGGTTGAAAAAAATCAAAATAATGTAATTTTGTAGAAGTGCTACCTGTAAATAGATGAATTATAAGAACTATGGCTAGAAAATGACACTGAAGTCATAGTATAGTAGCTTCAACCATCATTGTAAATTTATGTTTGTTTAGTAGGAAATAAGCAGATGGTAAATAAGGGACCAATTAGATTGTGCAGAAGGAGGCATTATAGGGCAAGGATGGAGGAGGTGAAGAATTCTCATGGAGAGTTAGAGAACTATGAATGAGACACACTTAAAAATAAATAGTGTCAATGATATTATAACTTAAATTATACTCCCAAGGTATTATGTCCTTATTAGTCCACCTGCTAAGATACTCCAACAGAAATATTGTGTGAACTTCTGGTTTCCATATTCTGAGTGGAACCAGATGGATGTACAACTGAGAGCTTATCAAATGCGAGGCAATTGAAATTGTGCCATCTTAAAATTATTGAAGGCCAAAAGGATGAAAAAAAGCTTGAGAAGACTTAGAAAAGTCAAAATAGTAGCTTAAACATTTGTAGTTAACATAAATTCATTTATCCTTAATGGGCTGAGGAGCAAAATTTGAAAAAATAAGCACATGATAACTTACTCTTAGAAAAGAAAAGAATTTTCTAATTGTGTTGAAATGGAATGGGCTTGCCTTGAATGCAATGATTCCTGCAAATCTGACAAACGTTAAAGACAGGTCAAATGACCCCCACAGGAAAATATTGTAGATGAAATTTAAGGACATGAGGTGGACAAGTAAATTTTTATGTAAACAATATTCTATTTTAAAAATTCATAATTTTATGAAGAATTTTCTTCATCTTCTGATTTGTTAAGTAGAGAATTTAGCTGATATCACAGAAATATTTAATATATTATTTTTCCATTTTTATTATTATATATTTATTAATATGTTATTTTATGTTATATTCCAAAACATGCAATTCTATGTGATATGTAATATATTGTGTTTTTTAAAATGTATTTATGCAAAATTCATAAGGTACTATGAGCCACATGATTAATAGTTTTATCTGAACAGTGGTACAAAACCCATAGCGTCATGATATCTTTATAAGACTAAAAATCCCATATATATTACTGCTCAATGAGTAAACAATAGGTTCAAAATATTTCTTCTAACTAATTGACTATGAACATGGCCAAACATAAATAGAAGCACAATAGTTTTCATGGTATATAAATGCTGCTAACTAGAAATATTTCTGAACAAGGTACCCATTTCACTATTGATTCATGGCATTCAATAGTATTTTAATCATTTCCTCCCCAACTATATTATAATCAACTAAAATTAAGGTCAATTCAAACGGGTTTTGGAATTTGGCATTTAAAGGATGGACTCTGGATCATCTCCTATGTTACATTTTTTATTAGGTTGAATAATTGAGCACTAACTATAAAGCTAAAATAAGTACTCATGAAATGCCACAGCCTTATATAAAGTATTAGTAACATGTTAATATAAACTGTTAAACATTCATTCATTTCCATTTTACATTTTATAATCTAAGTCGAGTGAATGTACTTAATATTACATTTATTAATATATTTGACTATGCAGTTAAGCGTCGACTTTGGCTCAGGTCACGATCTCATGGTTTGTGAGTTCAAGCCCCACGTGGGTCTCTGTGCTGACAGCTCAGAGCCTGGAGCCCACTTTGGATTCTGTGTCTCCCTTTCTCTCTGCTCCTCCCCTGCTCACACACTCTCTTTCTCTCCTTAAAAAATAATAAACACTCAAAAAAAATTTTTTTAAATATATATACTTGACCATGATTTCACCTTGATAAAAGACTAATTTATTTTGAATTTTTTGCCGTACTTACCTACATATAAATTGACATATCTATTGGCAGTTTTACTAGTACTTTACTTTGTATCTTGTCCTTATGCTGCATGTTGTAAATGAATGAGTTGAATTTTATACAGCATTGCTTTTAAAAATTTCTGTTGGGGCGCAGCTGGGTGGCTCAGTTGGTTAAGCGGCTCAGGTCATGATCTCACAGACCATGAGTTTGAGCCCCGCATCGGGCTCTATGCTGGCAGCTCAGAGCCTGGAGCCTGCTTCAGATTCTGTGTCTCCCTCTCTCTCTGACCCTCCCCTGTTCATGCTCTGTTTCTCTGTCTCTCAAAAATAAATGAAAACATTAAAAAAATATATATAAGTATAAATAAATAAATAAATAAATAAATATTTCTGTTGGAAAGCACAAAGAGAGAACATGCTTGATTTCAAATAAACACTAAATTTCAGTGTTTCATAAAAAAATAACATTCTAATAAAATTAGATTTACCCAATATGTCATTTGCTTTATGTAATATTTTGTTACATGATTCCTGCTTTCTGTCATAATATATAAGCTGCAAACTAAGAATAAAATAAATAAATAAATTTCCCTAAGAAAGTGTTCAAGATGATCTCATTCAAGCAACTCTTCCCACACTTCAAATAACTCAAATCATTGGTTGGAATAATGAATTCCAGACCAGAAAGGACTTTATGCAGTGGCTTGAGCTATTATAGAAAGCTTTTATGTAGATTAGCATGCTTCCTGCTCTTCTGTGATCTGATTAGTTCTCATTCAAAGAAATATAGAAGATGAAACCATTATAAAAGCAGGTAACTTCTTATAGGGAGAAATGCAGTATAGTCCATGAAAGAAAAAACTGACTGTCTTTGAAACTCTTAACATTGCCTTCAAATTTGTGCACAAATACTTGCATATATCATGAGTTAATCCAGTAGCATATCTAAATACTCTCATGTACTCATTGTCTCTAAAGAAGGGAATTGATCAAAACATCTAGTAAATGGGAATTAAAGTGGCGTTTAGATACGATAATATGATGAAATAATCATTTGGACTCATAAAAAGTCAGGGATTGATATACCTTTAGTGATACTCCAATTCAAGGGTCTTGTTTTATAAATTGGGAAGTTGAGAGTTGAGTTCCTAAATAATAATTTTTATGGCAGAGATAGTGCCCTCTAGATTCACATCTACTGCCCTTTCCGTCTTTACATTTTTACCTTAAAGTTGCTCTTTTCTGCTTATACATGATGTATCTCACACAATGAAATTGCTGAAATTTAAATGAAGTAAAACTTTTTTTTTTGTTTTTATAGGATTTTACATTTCCACCCCAACTGGACCAGGAGGGAGACGAGAAAGAGTAGGGCTCTTAAGTCTCCCTTTAGACCCCACTTTGGAACCAGTCTGCCTCAGTTTCTGGTATGTCATAGACATATGTGAAATAAATATTGCCTTATTTAATGAGTAACATTGCCTTTGTCACATTGCCAGACTCTGATTTTACTAAGGCACCCAAGTTTTAATTCATTTGCTATTATTTATCCAACAGATAAAATAGCAAAATGATGGGAGACTCCCTCCCCTTCTCTAGGAACTCTCTCACTCAAGGAAAAATAGAGTATTTCAGAGAAAGTAAAGGATTTAGAAAAGTCCTAAGTTCCATTTATTCTAATATTGTAGAAATCCAACCATTTCTGCTTGTTTCCCAATTAGGTATTATATGTATGGTGAAAATGTCTATAAATTAAGCATTAATATCAGCAGTAACCAAAACATGGAGAAGACAGTTTTCCAAAAGGAAGGAAATTATGGAGAAAATTGGAATTATGGACAAGTAACATTAAATGAAACAGTGGAATTTAAGGTTGGCAAAATACCTTGTGATTTATAATCATGTATTTGTGTTCTACAAATGGTGATACAATTATAATCTAAGGTAGCATGATGAAAAAATTATTTTTTTCTGAATATAGCCAAGTCACTTTTTCTACTTGCTTCATCTTTTTTTTTAATTTTGAGTGCCTACATTTTCATTTGTCCATTCATTTATTTAAAACCACTTATAGAAAAACAACTACTACATGAAACTATTGCTTATAATGAGCGATAAAATCCATAGAAACTTTGTGATCTATTTCAGTTTTCTTCAGCAACTTTCTAGCACAAGTCGACCATGTCTTCCCATGTCCCCTACATACCAAGGACTTCAGCTTTCACAAACACCACCTAGATCAACCCTGCACTTTCTAGGGAATCATCCTTTCCTATTAGAACATCCACACCCATCAGTATCCATCCACCTTGCCTTACTTTGACTTAATCTATATATTTCCTTTAGAAACAGATTGTACAAGCTATATCATTGGGGAGTTTCTTAATCCACATTAAAGTGGATTAATTTTTCAGATAACAGCTTAATGTGTTCTCTTCCTAAGGGTGTTTGCAATTAAAATACAGGATAATACAGGCTAATAGTCAGACCAAATTAACAATGTTTGAATCGGGTCATTTCAGACAAGAGAGTGTAACTCTCAGTAGGTGTCTGTTTGGACAGACATCGTCATTGTGAAGGCTTCAGTTCGCCCCTGTGATTTCATGTAAGGCAGGCAATAATCAACCACACTTGTCTGCATTCCTTCCATTTTTCTTTCTTCTGAAGTCTTTTTTATTTTTTCTGTGAAGTTTTCTTCTCCAACTTTGTTTTCTGATAATTTGGAGAAGGATAAAGGAAAATAGGACATCAAGGGAACTAGGAAATGGCAGAAGCAGGAAAATAAGTGTAGTACCCGACTTGTCCACAGAGGATATATTCTAAGACCCCCATGGATGCCTGAAAACATAGATACTATCAAACCCTATATATACTGTGTACTTTTCTATAAATACATACCTACAAAAAAGTTTCATTTATTAATTAGACTCAGTAAGAGATTAACAAAAATAATAAAAAAATAGAACAATTACAGCAATATACCGTAACAAAAGTAATGTGAATCTGGCCTCTCGCTCTCTCTCAAAATATGTTATTGTACTTTATTCACCCTTCTTATGATGATGTGAGATGATAAAATGCCTATGTGATGAGATGAAGTGAAGTGAATGTTATAGGCATTGTGACATGGCCTTATGCTACTACTGACCTTCTAACAATACCGAAGAAAGATCATCTATTTCAGAACTTGGTTGACCATGAGGATCTGAAATGGCAGAAAGTAATACCTCAGATAAGGGGGGACAGCTGCATTGCAGTGGCAAAATCTGTCTCAACTCATTAAACATTTTTTTTAAAGTAGTATAACTCCACCCACTTCTTCCAAGTTAGCTTATCAGGCAGAATGAGAACAGCAAGTTCAACAAATAGTTGCACCTTGCCTCTGCCACTTTGTTATGAAATCTTAAGTCACTTTAGTCTCTTTGAAATTCAACCTGCACGTACATGAAAGGGAGAAAATAATCCTTCTTTGGAATTATGTCTAGCATAAAGTAGGTAGGATGAATGAACAATTGTGTGAATGGATGACTGTATAATAGTGTTGAAAGAATTAAATGAGATAACGTGTACAATGTGACTTGCATAGCAATTAGCGTAGAGCAGGTATTCTGTTTATGTCTTTCCTACAGAAGAGGATCCAGGAAAGTTCAGCTAAAATACTCACTGTCCTTAAGAACCTAATATGTTTCATCTGACCACTTGAAACTTTCTTCCAAGTCTGGGTCTGTGTCCTCTGGGCATTACCCTCACACAGGATCTCACACCAGCTTTCTGGGTGAACTATATCAGAACTAGTTGGCCCTTGGGGCGCCTGGGTGGCGTAGTCGGTTAAGCGTCCGACTTCAGCCAGGTCCCGATCTCGCGGTCCGTGAGTTCGAGCCCCGCGTCAGGCTCTGGGCTGATGGCTCGGAGCCTGGAGCCTGTTTCCGATTCTGTGTCTCCCTCTCTCTCTGCTCCTCCCCCGTTCATGCTCTGTCTCTCTCTGTCCCAAAAATAAATAAACGTTGAAAGAAAAAAAATTAAAAAAAAAAGAACTAGTTGGCCCTGAGTGATCATATTATACCCATTTTTCCCTTGTCCCTTTCTTTTCTCATTTAAATTATTCAGTTGGTGTGTCTTCCCTTTAGGGTTTGTATGCTATAAGAAGACAGACAGCTACCTGGATTTCTAATAGTGTTGCAGGGAGGAATCTGTGAGAAGAAAATGCCAGAAAATGTGGATGTGTAGCAGAATTCAGTAGAGTATGACAAATCATGAGAGAGAGAGACAGACAGAGACATAGAGAAACTGTGACAATATTGCCTAACTCAGAAGGAAGACACCAGTGGACATAAGTAAAGGAGTGGACTCAGCAGAAGGATTATAAAAGAGCATGATCTATCAATATTCCATTGTACAGACACTTGCCCTCTTATATTTAGAGTTGGTAATACTGATTCTCCAGAGAATGTTGGGCCACAAGAACCAAGTCAGAGAAGATTAGAGTAGAATGATTTCATATCCTTCTCTGAATTGCAGGTTGCTTTTAATGCTTTTAAAAACCAGTTCCTGAGTGATATAGCTTTGGATGACATTAGCCTAACATATGGGATTTGCAATGTGAGTCTTTATCCAGAACCAACTTTGGTCCCAACTCCTCCACCAGAACTTCCTAGTAAGTAACTGTAACATGTATTTTACCAATTAAATCGTTAATATTTTCAGGTAGATCTTCCTTTGACTTTTTAAATTATCTTAGTCTAATATTTTTTCACTGAAAATCTAAGACTTCAAAATATAAGTAAAATGGAAGCTAACAAAATATTACGTTATGCATACACTCATAAAGAAATCATTTGGTACTTTGTTATGCATAATACTTATAATAATGTTAGTATATTTTTTTAATAATTAAGGTGTTGATTTCCATCCTGTTTTCACTAAAATACAAATTAAGGCTGTATTGACCATGTGGTATGGCTGAGAATCTTTGGGGAAAAAAACCTTAAGATTCTCATGGTCTTCTTAAAAAATGATGTTAGATCTCAAGAAGAGTTTAATTAAGCTTGAAACCCACCCAGCCTTTTTCTGGAATAATTTAATAGTAATTATTGGGCCTGGACTTTGACTATACACACCAAGATCACATGAAAGATTTTTATCCTAAAATGATGCCTTCGTAAGGCCCTGCAATGTGCTCCCTTCATGGGGCCACTAACGTGTTTCAGCTGAGCAGTGACCAGGATTTCCCTTGTCTTATGGGTTCTTTTAAGGCAAAAAAAAAAAAAAAAAAAAAAAAAAGGAGCCTGTGTCTACCTGTGTTTTTAATACAAATGGGAAACATGACATTTGAGAGGAAAATGGGGCATTACTATCCATCTTAGCATGTCAAAGGAGACCATAACTACATACTACTTTTAGGCTACAGGATTTGGCAGGAAAAAAAAAAAGGTACAATGATAAATTATATAAAACAGGTATTGCCTTTATTGAGATGTCTTCACTGCATTGCAGTTTTGATGTAAAAAAAACATACCTTTTATCCTTCTTTGGATTATGGTACTTGGAAGCTGAGCTAGCTCTACAACTTTGCTTGTATCAGACCTCATGGATGTTTTTCTTCTGCCATGGATCTGAGCCCACAGACAGCACTTCTTCCTTTTCCCATTTCCTTCCAAGTGCACTTGAAACTCTTCCCATAATCACACCAGCAAATCAACTTGGAAAACATATCCAAATTTGACTTTACCTCCATAACTACATGTTTTTCTGCTTTCAATCTTTACCTTAAAAAAAGAAAGAGAAAGCAGACTTTCAGATAAGGGGCTTTAACAACTCAAAAGTTCTAAAGATAAATTACTGGTGTTTAAGAGCATATACATTGTCACACTGGTTCCATGCCACCATAGTGAATGTACTTACTTTCACTTTTAGAATTACATAGTGAATTCTACCAAAAGGCTAGTTTACTCTTACCATCTTTCGTATTAACAGGTTTAGATGCTTGAATAGACTATACATAAATTCCTCAATATTTCAAACATTCATTCAAATTTTATAAATATATACTATGTAAAAAGCATTGCATAATAAATGTAATACATAGCAGTAACCAATACATGGAAAAAATAAATATAATCTATGTAAATAAATACTTAAGACAAAATATAATTATGTACCCCTAAAAGTAATGAACTAGAAAAGTAAGTGATAGGCTTTGGAGAAGAAAGTGTGAACTAGAGAAGTCTTTAAGGAAACATTAAGAGACAGTAGAACACTTATAAAATTGAAACAAAGGCAGAAAAGTAGCACGCATTCTCACATAATAATTTGGCCACAAGATTGTGGCAAGGAGTGACTTTCATGGCACCAAACTCTGATTCTTACTCACCTTTGCTTCACAATTATCTGACTGGTTCTTAACATCACACAAATAGATCAATAAATATTATTAGACCTGAACCGATCTCTCTTTCATTTTATGTTGACTGTAAATTCCTTTTGTGACACAAACATTTTTGTAAAACAAAATTTTGATACCAGAACTAAGATTTGGAAATGAAGGAAGGGATGGGATAGAGAAAAAACCACCATGAATACAATAGTTTGGGCTATACAGCACTGTTTAAAAATAATTGTTTGACTTCATTGTTGGTAGCCCACACCTTATCTGTGTATAAAACTTATATATTACATTCTTATATAAAACATTCTGATGCAAAAACACCCACCACATTTTAATTATTAAAATTACTACTGGTTTGATAAATAATTCCTATGGATACCAAATATTAGAAACATCCTACCTTTTTTTAATGTTTATTTATTTATTTTGAAAGAAAGAGAGAGCAGGGGGTGGCAGGGAGAGAGAGAGAAAGAGAGACAATCCCAAGCAGGCTCTGCACTGTCAACACAGAACCTGACAGGGGGTTTGATCCCAGGAACTATGAGATCATGGCGTGCGTTGAAATCAATAGTCAGACACTTAACCGACTGAGCCACCTAGGTGTCCCAACATCTTGTTATTTTGATATTTCAATCATTTAAAAACACTTTTCATAATCCTTTCTGCTGGTGTGTTTCTCTATTCATTGATAAGTGGTCAAGAAAAATTTTCCAGTGGAATTAAGTTTCATAGGCTTGATATTTTTAAAATTTTTTTTTCAACATTTATTTATTTTTGGGACAGAGAGAGACAGAGCATGAACCGGGGAGGGGCAGAGAGAGAGGGAGACACAGAATCGGAAACAGGCTCCAGGCTCTGAGCCATCAGCCCAGAGCCTGACGCGGGGCTCGAACTCACAGACTGCGAGATCGTGACCTGGCTGAAGTCGGACGCTTAACCGACTGCGCCACCCAGGCGCCCCTGATATTTTTAAAATAATAATTTCATCATTATCTGAAATCAAAAATGCAAGATAACTTTTGTTCATAATAGCATACATACAAGTAAAACTTCATTATAATTTCCCACATTAAAACTTTAACTACATAAACCATTCAGTCCTCATATCTATTCTAGTCAGAAAGAGAAAAAATAATACTTCAATGTCAAGGAAGCATGATATCCTTGCATATTTTAACAATAGGGATATTATAACGGTAGAATGACCTATCTGATTTTAAAATATAAACTTTAGAATTTTCCCAAAGTATATTTGTTCCAGTTTCCAAATGGTTCACTTCAGGGCAATATTTAGCACAGCAGAAAATGTTAATTACCATCAAATGCATTCTGAACAATTTCATTCTAATGCCATTTGCAATTGGTTCAGTGAAATTCTTATTTGAGCAGAGCTTTTCTGGTTCCAGATCACTGATTTGTTTAAGCAGGAATAAAAGGAAACCATGGCTGACTGGCTAATAGCCTTTCTTTAGCTCTTATAGAGCATTTAAATAAGAAAATAATCCCAGACCAGTAGCTGACTAGCAAAATTCCTCCTTTGTTCCTAGGCATCCACATTGTGCCTAGTTTGGAGAATTGTTCAGTTTTCGTAAGTACAGGGATTCTTCCATTTTGTGGCTTCAATCACTTGCTGTTGCATTAGCTCTACAATTGTTGCCCTCTGACATTACCATAAATAATTTAAGCGTGGGGATTGTATTGAGAACACTTGTAAAAAGTACACATTCCATTAAACAAATATCATGTCAACTTGCAACACAATTTGGGTGATTCGTGACAAGATACCTACTAAATAGAATAAGAATAAACAAAAAGAAATCCACACTTCGGGTCCCTAACTTATTTCTGCAACTGTTAAAACTACTTAAGAAAAAAAATTATAAGCCATAGTTTCAGCAATTTTAATAGTCACTCTTTATCTCCACAATTTTGCTCTATTTGGCCATCATTTAGGCCATTTTCCATGTCCAAAGACCAAATCAAAGTTAATTTGGAAAGTTTCATAGACAGGACGTTATACTTTGAGTTAAATAATCTAACTTAAATTCTTCATTTCTATAGAAATGAATCAGTACCTATCTACTTGTCTTATAATTATATGAGGCTCATATTCTAGCAGAGCTACTTGCCTTTTATATCATTAGTATGACTTGATATTTAAATCCCTAGCAAATTCCATATTAACTGAACTCACATGCATCCATAGGTCACTAGAATATATGAATGGAATATAAATTTTGAGAAACCAAACACAAAATTTTCATGGGAGACTCCATTTTATATTATAACCTAAATTTTTTAAATGTTTTATGTAATAGTGTAAGACTTGTCTATTACTATGATGATGAAAAGTAATTGCTGACTTTAACATTATTTAAACATCAATGAGAGATACTATTTCTCAAGGTGCATCTATTGTTTTTCCACAAATACCTTTAATTTGAACCTTCTTCTTGTAAATGAGAGCTGGGCTTTTTTCTTTTTCACCCCACACTGACACATATCTCATGAACGTCAGAGGCTTCAGCATGGATTAAAAATGACATACCTCAAGGAAAATATCTTCTATCCTTGACAACCACTTTGCAAAATACTGCATGCTATTTACATACTGTATGGAGTGAAAATCCCTGCTGGCATAGTAAGGAATTAATCAGAATACAAATCTTTGAGAGAACAGCTTCAAGAAAAAGAAAAATGAAAAAATTTAACAACTGTAAATGAATAGAGTTCCCTGTACCAGACAATTTAACTGTTTAGTCTCTGGGTGGAGAGAGTTTATCTAATGACACAGTATGACTGTGATACCCAAAAGTATGTTTTATGAGTCTTCAGCCCCTCTATTAAGAAGCTATGTCTTTACTATAGCAACACCACTCTTAAAATACATTGTGTCTTCGTATTTAGAATGGCTGAAAGTGCTTTTTCCAATTCCTTACTATCATATGTATACAGAGTCACTGACATATCATATCAGGCCAAGGGTCAGAGATATCTTACTACTGAGTTATTAGATATGAAATTATATGTGAGATGAATTTCAAAAAAGGGATTTTTAAGTATTTCAGAATAATGAATTTCTAAGACTTCTATTTAGTGGAGAAATGCTAAGTGAACTGTCTGCCGTGACAGGCTTCACAATTACGCTTGACAACATTTTAGTTCTAGTTATGTATTTATTAAAGTCCTACCTACTCATCTATATCTAATATAATGTACTGTTGTGTTCAGTTATGTGAAAATTCAATCCCTTCTCCAAAATGTCAGCTTTTGGAATACATTTTGAGATTTTCCTATTCCTTGAAAAGAAAAAATGAATGACGGTTTAAAATCAACAACAACAAAACAAAAACAAATCCACTGGCCACGTCTAAATCTGTGAAATGGGAAGAACTGGTTTTCCCCAATCTGCAATCTGCAATGTTAGTTTTGCCCCTGAAATTATACTTCCCCCTTTCCCATTAGTTTCACAGAGGATTTATGGGAGATTTTCATGGCACTAAGAATTATTAAAATTAAATGAGTTGTATGTTAGTGGGGTTGGAGGGATTGCCATAGATCCTTCTTCACAAATCTTTACTGGACAATTAATCACATAATCAAGGAGAGTATTAGCCTCAGAGATGGGAGCACACAATCCTCTTGCCCTTCCTTCCTCCTGCCCAGTGGAGAACCTTCTCTTCTTCCCCATTATCACTCTTTCTTTGGTTTAAGTATTTTCTTCAACAACCTATGTACAGTACTTTCTTTCTTCTAGATCTATCCATCATTGACCTTACTTGTTAGTACTTTCATCTGTGTTCCTTTCTACCCTCTTTTTTCTGTCTATACCCAACAAGTTTTATGTCACCTACCATCAAGTGGCACTTACTGAGACACAGTCAAACCCTGTCTATAGCTTAGACCAGACAGTGGAAATAATGCAGGGTTTAATCAACTTAATCAGAAGGCATATTGAGGGATGAGCTTGAGATGAACTGAACTGAAGTCTTGACTTTGACACTAAATGGATGTGTACAGTATTAGCAAGTAACTGAATATCTCCAATGCTTTTATTTCCACTTAAAATTGAAATAATAAAAATAATTACCTAACCCACAAGTATGTATTGGAAATCAGTACTGAATATTCCAGGTAATGTGTAGGCACTTTTTATAATTATGTCTAATTTTTATAAACAACCCTGAAAATATCTAATATATATCTATTTTATGTATGAGAAGACCAACTCTCAAAAAGACAAGTAGCTAACTCAGGGCAAAAATTTAATCCACCAGCTCCAGCACATCTTCCTTTTATACATCATGTTCCCTCCCAGATGAGACGATGTGCATGGAAACAATGTGCAAATGGTAACGTTTTATAAGAGATTATATTACTCTTGCTAAGCTCATCTGGATCTGGCCCAGCCTTCCCAGGAGAGTGTGTAAGGTAGACCAGGCTCCACACCTTACAAAACAGGATGGGATGGCAACACTACTACTGGGCCACAGCAACTGCCCCTCTCCGCCCAGTCGTATACATCATGCCATGCAAACCTAAGAGGCTCATCGCATGCAAATTTGGAAGAAGCACATGAATTGTAAAGATCTACATAAATGAGATAGATAATATATAAAAGAGGAACCAGGGAGCCTGAGTGGCTCAGTCGGTTATGTGTCTGACTCTAGATTTCAGCTTAGGTCATGGTCTCATGCTTCCTGAGACTGAGCCCTGCTTCAGGCTCCATGCTGACAGTTCAGAGTCTGCTTGCAATTCTCTCTCTTCCTCTCTTTTTCCCCCTGCCCCATGTGCACTCTCTCGTTCTCAAAAATAAATAAAATAAATTTTAAAAAATAAAACAGAAATAAAAGAGGGACCAAAGAAGAGGGTATGACTGAAGGCACTGCTGTAGATATAGAGACATTTAATTATCCCTCCTATTATCTGATTTTTATCTTATTGGGAGTAAATAACTTCAGTATCATCTGCCTTTAATAACAGTAAAAATATATACTTAATCTCAGTTTCCTATATCCTTAGAATTAGGTTACTTTTATCCTCTTGATTTTAAAAATTTTTTTTTTTCAACGTTTATTTATTTTTGGGACAGAGAGAGACAGAGCATGGACGGGGGAGGGGCAGAGAGAGAGGGAGACACAGAATGGGAAACAGGCTCCAGGCTCTGAGCCATCAGCCCAGAGCCTGACGCGGGGCTCGAACTCACGGGCTGCGAGATCGTGACCTGGCTGAAGTCGGACGCTTAACCGACTGCGCCACCCAGGCGCCCCTATCCTCTTGATTTTAAATGTAACATGCTAATAAAAATAAGATAGAATAAGGATACTTAAACTAGCTGGTAAAATTTTATATTACTCTAGAATTTTCTTCCTAAGCAGGAGGATAAATTTAAAATAGGTTAAGAATTTCACAAAGTTAATATGCCTACTTAAATCATCTTAGTTTTCACTAGGATACCTGTGCTCTATTTTTTCTAATAAGTGTTTCCTCAACTTGACTCCTAGACAATGTTAAGTACAGATCAGTCTAGGCCAATTATTTAGCAAGTGAAGTTTCAGTTTGTCTCCCGTTCTTGACAGTAAAACAACTCAGTATACAGAACAGTGAGGCTTCCTCTCTACCGAAAAAAAGAAAGCTAGATAGACAGAAAGAAAGAAGGAAAGGAAGAAAGAAAGAAAGAAAGAAAGAAAGAAAGAAAGAAAGAAAGAAAAAATAGTAGAAAAACAAAAAGAAAGAAAAACGTAAGAAATGGCCAAATGAGTCATTTACTAGCCCTTCTCAGAAGGGCAGATATAAGATCTGTTCTATTATAAAGATTCTTTTTTTTTTTTCTATAGCAAGGAGTATCTGATACCTTATTTCATGAAGCCTATTTATAAAAGATGCTCAGAAAAATTATTCCTTACCCAAATAATTTTGGGAAATGCTGCATACTATTATGCCTTCTTGGAGATTCATAAATAACATAAGAATATTTAATGTTTTGAGAAGTTCTTCAGTAAGGAGACCAGTTTACCTGTAGTTTTTCATTACTTAAGTTGCAAGGTTTTCTTTTATACACACTATGCATTTTACCTGTCAAAATCAGTATTCCAAGAAATATAATTGGAAATTTGCTAAGATATAATATTATTTCTCTGAAATAAGCATTGTGTTACTAATGATTTTTTGTTATTTCCTTTTCAGCAGACTGTGGAGGACCTTTTGAACTGTGGGAGCCAAATACAACATTCACTTCCATGAACTTTCCAAACAGCTACCCTAATAAGGCTTTTTGTGAGTTGTTTCTTTTCCCAAGCCATGAGAAACAGATGTGTGTGTGTGTGTGTGTGTGTGTGTGTGTGTGTGTGTGTGTGTATATATATATATATATATATATATCAAGGCTAGATTCCCACCTTGACACAGCAAAGTGGATTAGAAATTTTCCAAACCTGACTACAACTATCACATCTATAATATTGCATAATATAATGATAACAACAATAACAATAATGATTACTAACTTACTTAGCATTTATTTCATGCCAGGCACTGTGCTAGTGCTTAATATACTGTTTCAGTCAATTCTTACAATAATTCTTTGAAGCAGGTGTTATTATTATAATTCTAAAATTTAAAAATTTAATAAAACCAGTAAGTAGAAGTACCTTACTCCAGATACTGTTCTCTTAATCACTCGTCTTGATTATACATACAATGTCTATATTATATATAACAAGTTTGCAATTTCATAGAATAAAGTCAGTGAAAGTGCAAAAAGTAAAGGGCCAACTGTGACATCCACACCTTTTGTAAATATAGACCAGTGTCAATAAAGCAGGCAGCTAGAGTCAGGTAGCTAGTTTCTCAGTATAAAAGATGAAATAATGAGGATTCACTAGAAAATCATTAAGTGTAGAGGGAAGAATAGTTTGCTAAAACTGAACAGAGCCTATATCTAGGTCAATATTTCTAAGTAGAGTAGCTCGTTCAAACTGCATAGAAATTATGTTAAAGATGCCAATTCCCCAGCCCATCCTACAAATATTCCACTTCAGTAGGCCTGGGAAACAGATATGTTCCTCACATGGCCGCATCTAAGATAGCAACACCAATCTAAATGGGAAAATCTACCAGTAAAAGAAATGCTCTAATGACAGTGAAAAATGTGTTGTTAGAAAATGTCAGCTTTTCTTCCTTCAAATGACCCAGAGATAAGTAAATATCACTTTCATAGGAGAATAAAGTCACTATTCCAGGGGCTTATCTGATCCAAAAAAATAAACAACCATGAATCTAATTTGACTTGTAGGGGGAACCAGAGATTATCATCTCTACTCCACATTGAAGACATCTTTTAAATATATCATTTGTACAAAGGAATGGTCCAAAATTTATGAAACATCAGTGGAATATTAAAAGAATAATTTGAATAAATTTATTAAATTTGTTGATTTATTAAATAAATATTATTGGGCACTTTGTTAGGCACTGAAATGAGAAAAGAAGAAACAAACATGACACGGTCTAGATGAAGATGTAGATAAATTATCAGGCTTTACAAAATACCCAAGGTAGTGTAACAATAAAAGGAAAGGCAGGGTGCTGTGGAGGGACATGATATTTACCTAATATATGAAAGTTCAGAGAAATTTGAAATTCTCAAGGGAGTAAATCTTCTGCGGGAAATCAAAAGAAGTGTGTTCTAAACTGTGTTGTCATGTTTTACTTTTAAGGTATTTGGAATTTAAATGCACAACAGGGAAAGAATATACAACTTCATTTTCAAGAATTTGACTTAGAAAATATTGCAGACGTAGTGGAAATCAGAGATGGTAGAGGAGATGATTCTTTGCTCTTAGGTAAGTCTGCAATTTAAGTATTGTGAAGGTTGTATGGCTCAAGATGTTGGAACGATACAGAAAGCATTTCCCAATAAAAAAAATCAGTCTTTTACAACAAGCAAAGTGACATTACAACAGCAGAGTAACATGTCAAATTTTATGTGGAGCTTCCAAAATGAGAGTGTTTGCAATAATGAGAGAGTAATATTCTTCTTGAGCATTCTTGGCAAACCAGAATTAATATTTTTGCATGAGTAGTTTCTACCAGCTATATTAATTCACTACAGTGAGCATTATACCTTGGAGACTAAGAGCTAAAAACATGCATTACTCAGTTTAATATGCATTATGTATACATCATATTTCCAAAAGTAGCTATTAAATCCAGTTTTGTTTCACTTCAAACTAAAGGAACAAATTGTGTTTTTTATGCAAAAATGTTTTATGATTTTTTATTTACATTTCATTATTACTCTGATTGTGTCTCTAGTACCAGCTGCTTCTATATAAGTATCTGAAAATGATTCGAATATTGATCAAAGTTGATTTTTCCCTAACTTCTATTGATTACTATTTTTTTAATAAACATGGGAGAAAGTGTACTATTCTAGAGGAAATTCTTGTATGTAGGTCATAAAATATATGGTAACATAATAAAAATCTATCAGTCAAATGTGATAGCTATTATCTTACTTAACTACTACCAATATTTTAAGAAAGTGTCTCTTGATAAGTGATATATTAAATTATGAAAATGCTTATAGAGTCAACTGGAATGCATGAAACAACACACTTCACAAGTAAAAGTGTTTTATCTAACTGTGTTTTGGACTCATATTAATCATTTCCTACAAAGTCTGACCAGGTAACTATGCAATCAGGGTGCAATCACATGAACACTGCAACCAATGGAGAAGACCAGAGGGAACTTTCTCTACAGTAAAGGTGCAGGGTGGTGGGGAGGGTTCCCAGCAATACTAATCCATTGCTGCTTACACAGTGTTCTTCAGCAAAATCCCACAAAGTTCTAATGTACAGGCTTCCTAGAAGATTTTGAGAGCCACACAAAGAATGTATCAACAGTGAAAATCTCGGTGGGGCTGGGAGGCTAGTGCTAATAAGAACTGAGGAACTTCAAACTTGATTTTTATATACATAGTTATGAACACATTTTGAGTTATTTTCCCATGTTTAGGTTATATTGCCCCTCTAATGAAAATTTCAGTGTTCTTATGATCTAAGAAAAATTATTTTTTGTCATTTCACCTCTTAATATTTACATTAATTATTGGAAGGTAAATAAGAATTCCAGAGGATCCCAGAATCATAATTTTCAAAATTTTAGGCAAGAAGCTGTTTTGAAACAATCACTTTAGGGGATTCTAATACATAAAATATCTAATAATATGAACGTATTTTTAATTAGCTTAAGTCTTTATTGTGTAGTAGAGAGTATTTCATTATTTGTGAAACCCCCATAGCCCAGGGGTTAGTGGGAAACATTTTGCAAACATAACTTAGGTTTATATTATCTGTCTCTAATTAATCCAATCCTTCAGCTTAGTTTAATGATTCAACTCACACACACAAAAGAAAACCAAATAAATTTGGACAAAAATTTACTAAGGGAAGCTATAATCTCCATTATTTTCTAAAGGTCTTTAAAACAGACATATAATCATTTCTTCTGGGATAACATGAGCTTTGAATAGTAGTGGTGCTAAGCCAGATAATATAAATAATTCATCGTTAAATTATAGAGCCACAGCAATAGTGGAAAAGATCAATAGAGAAGTTGGCTTTCCTAGAAGCAGTGTCCAAAATCTAAAAAAAAGCATAGTTATTTATATGTGGTCGCTTCCCAAGCAAGCTACGCTGCATGTAGCATACATCTAGAAGGTGGAACTGACAGAAACGAGTCTATTTTCTTCTAGATTCAAAGAATCCCCTCGATAATTATCTTGTTTTCATTTGGAGCAGCTGTGTACACAGGGCCTGGTCCAGTAAAGGATGTGTTCTCAACCACCAGTAGAATGACTGTGCTTTTCATCACTGACGATCTGTTGGCAAAAGGGGGATTTAAAGCAAACTTCACTACTGGCTACTACCTGGGGATTCCAGGTATGTGCACTTAGGGTTACATGTTGAATTGTAACTTTGGGAGCAAAACGATACAACCAGACAGTATTTTGAAGTACGACTTCATTGTTTGCATTCAAATACATTCATCTGTCTTCATTTTATCAGAGATTTTCTTCCTGCCTTTACATCTGTATAACTGCTGCATAAGTCGGTTCAAAGAAAGAATCCATATTTTCAGCAGACCTACTTGTACTTCTCTGGGGTGTAGAGTCGTGAATTTTGTTCACTGAAGAGGGCCATTTTAAATGCTAAAAGCAGGGTACTTGGGACTATGAGGAAGGAGAATTATCTGTCATGTCATTTGCCAAAAGCATTTTCAGAGAACACCGGGGAGTCAGGCAAGTGAGCTGTTTGGATTCCAACAACATCCAATTAAAAAATTAACATCACTGGGGCGCCTGGGTGGCGCAGTCGGTTAAGCGTCCGACTTCAGCCAGGTCACGATCTCGCGGTCCGTGAGTTCGAGCCCCGCGTCAGGCTCTGGGCTCATGGCTCAGAGCCTGGAACCTGTTTCCGATTCTGTGTCTCCCTCTCTCTCTGCCCCTCCCCCGTTCATGCTCTGTCTCTCTCTGTCCCAAAAATAAATAAACGTTGAAAAAAAAAATTAACATCACTAACTTCTTAAAGACAAACCAGTGTAAAGCTGCTGCTGTGAAGGATGAAGGAATTTGATGCTGATATTACTGGCATGTATAATCTTCTAATCCTACATTTTTTATTAGACCATAACATAATCAGCAGGCCAAAACAAAATTGCCTGCCTGCTTATCATGTATCTGTATCTCTATAAGCACAGATAGAGGATATGGTATAACTCTTTGCATTTGACAATTTATAGTGAATTTGTGATCACTTGCGGCTCCCCTTGGAGTGTGATTTTTCTTATACCCCCGCCCACAACTCTGTGGTCCTCTCCAAGGGGATAATATGTCAGGAACACAGAATATATGTCATTTCCTTTATCTATGTTTCCTTTCTATAGGAGATTGTGGTCAGTTTGTCTTTGACCATAATGTCTAGAAAAGAGGTAGGGGTCAAGGCACTGATCCTCATCTGGCTTGTTATCTAATCTCAGACCCAGCTGTGCAAATATCTGTTCCTCCACTTACAACTGGCCTAAACCTTTGACTGCATCTCTGAAAGTTGAATGCTTTCAGATTTACTGCAAAGTTGATCTGTATCTTGTCTACCAACCTGCCACGAAAATAAGCCGAATCAATTATTAGCCAACCTACTTAGGTAGGAGTGAGTGGTAGCCCAATCAACTGACCTGCCCTTCTGGATTTTGTGACTGGCTTTAGACACAGCGACTTGTGACTTGTAAGCAACAGTGACATGCATCAATCAAAATATTCAATTAGTGAATTGAATATTTGCTGTGCGATTTGAATATTTTCAACCTATGATAAATATGTAATATAAAACGATGGGAATAAAGAGTTTGAGATCTACTGAAAATTAGATTTTTATCTTAAAATACAGTCCATGACAAAGGAGAAAATGGAGAAAATGACAGGATTTAAATTATTTTTATTTTATAAATTAAGACTATTTTGGGGCGCCTGGGTGGCGCAGTTGGTTAAGCGTCTGACTTCAGCCAGGTCACGATCTCGCGGTCCGTGAGTTCGAGCCCCGCGTCAGGCTCTGGGCTGATGGCTCAGAGCCTGGAGCCTGTTTCCGATTCTGTGTCTCCCTCTCTCTCTGCCCCTCCCCCATTCATGCTCTGTCTCTCTCTGTCCCAAAAATAAATAAAAACGTTGAAAAAAAATTAAAAAAAAAAATAAAATAAATTAAGACTATTTTAAAGTCATACTTATAATTATTTTTCAGAGGAGTAAAAAAGAAAATATAGTGACATGAAAATAGCATAGATATTATATATTTATGTAAGTATACATTTATAAATATATATTTCTATGACATATATATTTGTATGATATATACATACATATAATAAGGAACTAACTTAGTAAAGAATCATATCACTGTTTGAAAAATATTAATCAAGGCAATTTTGAGACTAGCATTTTGTCTTATTTTTTTGTTTGTTTAGCTTCAGATTTTTATTTAAATTCCAATGATTTATTTATTTAAAATACAACATAATATTAGTTTCCGATGTAGAATTTAGTAATTCCCCACTTACGTACAACACATGGTACTCATCACAAGTGCCCTCCTTATTCCCTATCACTTATTTAACCCATCCCCCCACTCACCTCCCCTCCAGCAATCCTTAGCTTGCTTACTATAGTTAAGAGTCTGTTTTATGGTTTGCCTCTCTCTCTCTTTTTTCCCGCATGTTCATTTGTTTTGTTTCTTAACTTCCATATATGAGTGAAATCATATAGTATTTGTCTTTCTCTGATTGAATTATTTCACTTAACACAATAGTCTCTAGCTCTATCCACATCACTGCAAATGGCAAGATTTCATTCTTTTTTATAGCTGAGTAATATTCCAGTGTGTGTATGTGTGTGTGTGTGTGTGTGTGTGTGTGTAGCACATCCTCTTTATCCATTCATCAATCAATGGACATTTGTGTCCAATGTTTATAGCAGCATTATCAACAGTAGCCGAATTATGAAAAGAGACCATCATTTTGAATTAAGCTACTAATTCTGTTCTCTAATAATTCTGTTGTTATTGATTTTACTATGGTAACTATATTTGTCTGCCAGTATTTTATTCCAGTTTTTTTCTGTTTGTGAGTGAACCTAATATTTTAATTTAATCCAACATTTGATTTAACTTAGGTTAATAGTTTGACTTTCTGATGATACTTTTAAAGTGTAGATGAATAATGGACATGGATAAGGAAATTTTGGTATATAATATTTAGTCCTTCTAAGGTAAAAAAGACTTTGAATGTGTATTATTGATAAAACCTAATTGGTTCTTACTGTTAATAGAAAGCAAATGATATAATAAAGAACTTTAGCTAATAGTAGAAGACAGAAAATGGTTTTAACATTATTTTTATACCTAAAATTATGACTTGTAATTTTTTACAAAATATTAATATTTAATTTTAGCTCCTAATATCTTGCTGAACACTGCCCCCCAAAAATGATATTACAAATTAGTTGCCCCTTAAGATATTTGGAAAACCATTTCTATTTGAGGCAGAGGAATTTCCTGTTTAAACTCTAGCACAACCAAATTCTTTTTTCTGGTTTGATTAGAAGTCTTTGTTAATGGTGTAAAAGGCACAGTTTTTTGGTTGCTTGCATACCAATTCAAATACTCTAGCACCAAAATATCCACATTTCCACAAATAATTGCTGCACAAAAGCGTGATCAAGAATACAAAAACAGGGGTGCCTGGGTGGCTCAGTGAGTTAAGCGTCTGACTTCAGCTGAGGTAATAAACTTGCCGTTTGGTCAGGCTCTGTACTGACAGCTCAGAGCCTGGAGCCTGCTTTGGTTTCTGTGCCTCCCCCTCTCTCTGTCTCTGTCTCTCTCTCTCTCTCTCTCAAAAACAAACATAATTTTTTTAAATAAAAAAGAATGCAAAAACAATATATAAAAAGTTGGAAAGATATGAAAGTCTAGAATGAGGATGCAGGAAAAAACACCAAGCTACAATTTAAAAATAATGAACATTCCCAAAGGGAAAGAACCAGTTGAAACTAATAGGGGAAGCTATAAAGGGAAAAAAACTTTTGGATCTGATTAAATGACTAAAAATCACAAAGTCTTACTGCTGTCTGTAAAATATTAATAAGCAGTAATTAGTATTATAAAATTTCCTATTTACATTTTTAAATTCAAGAGGAAAATTTTTTGGCAAATTTCTAAGCAAAATAAATATAATCATTTTTCAAATGTGTTAAAAATCAGATCAGCCTCATATATTACTCATTTCTTTTTTTTTTCAATATATGAAGTTTATTGTTAAATTGGTTTCCATACAACACCCAGTGCTCATCCCATAAGGTGCCCTCCTCAATACCCATCACCCACCCTCCCCTCCCTCCCACCGCCCCATCAACCCTCAGTTTGTTCTCAGTTTTTAAGAGTCTCTTATGCTTTGGCTCTCTTCCACTCTAACCTCTTTTTTTTTTCCTTCCCCTCCTCCACGGGTTTCTGTTAAGTTTCTCAGGATCCACGTAAGAGTGAAACCATATGGTATCTGTCTTTCTCTGTATGGCTTATTTCATTTAGCATCACACTCTCCAGTTCCATCCATGTTGCTACACAGGGCCAGATTTCATTCTTTCTCATTGCCAAGTAGTATTCCATTGTATATAGAAACCACATCTTCTTCATCCATTTGGTCAGAGTGGCTAAAATGAACAAATCAGGAGACTATAGATGCTGGAGAGGATGTGGAGAAACGGGAACCCGCTTGCACTGTTGGTGGGAATGCAAACTGGTGCAGCCACTCTGGAAAACAGTGTGGAGGTTCCTCAAAAAATGAAAAATAGACCTACCCTATCACCCAGCAATAGCACTGCTAGGAATTTACCCAAGGGATACAGGAGTACTGATGCATAGGGGCACTTGTATCCCAATGTTTATAGCAGCACTCTCAACAATATATTACTCATTTCATGATGATACTTAAAAACCGTATGGTTATATTTCTAAGATTTGTGGATAATTAAACGTATAAGCATCAATATCATCTATATTTGAATGCAAAAGAATTAAGTGCTCAATTCTTCAAAGTATCTTAAAATAGTGCAAGAAAACACCCAATAACTACTCTGCTGGAGAAGAGAGCCTCCCAAATTTTTTCCAAGAATGATGTCATGGAAAGAACTTATGAAAAAAGTATTATATTTTTTTGAATCATTATAATGTACACCTGAAACTAACACAACACTGAGCTAACAAAACACTGTGTGTTGACTATACTGCAATTAAAATTAAAAACTTAATAAAAAAAAACCACAATCTGAATTTCAGAAAAAGAGGAGAAGAGCAGAACAAACATTTTTTTCCAAAAAATGATATAGAAATGGCCAATAGGTACATGAAAAGGGGCTCAACATCATTCACTATCAGTGCAATGCAAATCAAACTACAATGAGTTGTCAACTCACACCTGTTAAAATGGCTATTATTCAAAAGACAAATAATAAATAACCAAGTGCTGGTGAGGATGTGAGGTAAAGGGAACCCTTGTATACTACTGATGAGAAGCAAATTGGTTTAGTCACTGTGGAAAACATTATGAAGTTTCCGCCAAAACTTAAAAATAGAACTTCCAAAAAAATAAAAATAAAAAATAAACAGAATTACCATATAACCCAAGGTGCCTGGGTGGCTTGTTTGGTGAAGCAACCAACTCTTGATTTCGGTTCAGGTCGTGATCTTATGTGTGTGAAGATCTAACCCCGAGTTGGCTCTGGACATGGAATCTGCTTAAGATTCTCTCTCTCCCTTTTCATCTGCCTCTCCTGTGCTCACTCTCTCTCCAAAAAAAAAAAAAAAAAAAACAAAAAAAAACAAAAAAATGCTATCATGAAATCCAGCAATCCCACTTTTGGGTAAGAATGAAAAAGAAATGAAATCAGAATCTCAAAGACATATCTGTACTTCCACGTTCATTGCAACATTATTTCCGATAGCCTCAGGATAGAAACAACCTCAGTGCCAATCTACAGATACATGGATAAAGGTGATGTGGTATATCATATTCAGTGGAATATTATTTATCCATGAGAAGCAAGGAAATCCTGTCATTTGTGACAACATGGATAAACCTTGAAGGCATTGTGCTAAATAAAATAAGTCAGAGGAAGACAAATACTACAGCATATTGCATAGGTGGAATCTAAAAAAGCCAAACTCTTAGAAACGGAAAGAAAATAAATCAGTAAATAAATAAATAAATAAATAAATAAATAAATAAAACGTATATTTTTAAAGAAACGGAGATGAACTGTAAAACCAACTGAATTCATGAGATAAAATAACTAACAACTCTATCAATAAGGAAATGGATTTTTTTCATGTCTCCAAACAATTAGAATAATTATTGGGCATTCCACCGTCTGCAAAAAGAAATCATCTTGCAACAAAATTTTAGACAAATGTAGGTCTTTTAAAAACATTTAAGAGAGGAGAAAAGTGGGAAGAGAATAGATTATGAAAAGGAATATGGCAACAAATCTCTTCCAACAACAATATTAGTTACTGGTTTTTATTAGATTTGTATAATGAGATAAATATAACACCTAGGATTTTGAAAAATATTACAAGTAATCCTATTCAAGATAAAAGCCTAAAGAGCACAATCTGTTACTTTCAACACAAAACAGATACCAAGTTTTTGGTGAAGGGGTTATTCATAGTTGCCCATTCACTAGATTTCAGTTACTGTGATTATGATATTTAAGAAATAAATCATTTAGAGAGAATTCCCAATCGTTGCTAGAATGGAATCTTCCATGACCATCACTGTGTGGTGAATATGCTGGGAATGTGATTTCTCATCCCTCCTGGACACAGGACAGATGCTGTTGGGGAGTAGAAAATGGAGTGAATGAATCGTCATCAGCACAGTCTCCCAGAGAGATTTTTACACCAAAAGACTGAAAGGCAATTATAGAAACAGGGAATTGGCAGCGGAAGATAATCAAGCTGATAATGGAAAGAGAGCTCGAGCACACTTATCTGTTTATATGGTGCCCTGCTTTGGTGATCATTTTAGAAAGGAGTATGAAAGGGATATCACAAATTGTCAGCATTTATGTACTTCATTTATCTTGTGTGATATTTTAAGGGCACCTTCCAATGCATTCAACTGAAATATAAAACAATTGTATAACACATTTTTGTATCTCTTTTCCTTATCCTATTTTTAACATTTCCCTGTAAATTAAACTAGAGCATATGAAATATAGATTTATTAAGATGTGTCTCCCATAAACGTCCCCTTATTGCTCTTTTCTCATACTCCGAGTCTTAATTCGGAATTCAATAGTGCTTATCAGGCAACTGTGGAAGCGGCAGCTGATTACATTTAGGGGTTTAGAGCCCTCCCCAGATTGTGTGGCATGTGCCTTAGAGATCAATTCAGTTCCATTTAAAGCCAAGCATATGTTGACTAAACGAGGCAGGGCTACTGGAGACTTCATAAAAAGAAGATGGGAAAATTCAATTCTTAGCAATATTTCTTTTTCCCTCTCTCTCTATGGGCATAAAATGATCAGACGTAAGATTTCAGAGGCCACAGAGAGTTACACTTTGGGACTAAAGACTTCTTAATGAAGCTGAACTGTTATATGTGGCAAAGAATCAGAATCCAGTTCATGCATGTAAGGAAAATTTTGAAAGAGTTTATTCACAACTTTCTTCAGAATTTATAATTTCTACCTAGGTCAGCAACAATACATCATTTTGTCCCATTCAGTATTTTTTCATTCAATGCATCCATTTTACAGAAAGAAGTTAGTTTTTTGGATTCACAGGGTATAACCCTAACAGCTTCAGGCTACAGCACAAAAATAAATTACAATTTCAGATCTCTATGCATGTATTCACTCATATTTTCATTCAGAAATTTATATTTCCATTTGGCAAACATGTGCTTTTCCAATTGAATGTAGCCTGACTACCCTAGTAAAAGAGTAAAATTATCAATAAACTTATCTGTGAAATAAATTATTGCTATTGAGAACTCAATTTTTACATAATGATTTTAATAAGCTATGAAAACAAAGTAATGAGATAATTTTAAAATAACTCATGCTGACTACCCTTCTATATTAAGGTATTTAATAAGGGATATGTAATTAGGCTATCAACTTTTTAAATAAATATAATATGTATCAAAGCATAGATTTAAAATAGGATATACAAATACAAACACATGTATACATAGTTTTAAGCCTTCCTGCTTTGTAAAAGAAAATCAATAGTAGAGAGATAAAATATAAAGTCAGTTAAAATATTAACGCTTGCTTGTAGAATATATAATTGTCTTCACCCATTTATCATGTCACTAATCTGGTTAAAAAATACGTGTTTGTGAAACAAATTGATAATTACATTTACAAGAACATCCTTAATAGTATTATGGTTGATAAATGTAACGTACTTCTCTCATGGGGTAAAGATTTACAGAAACAACTAGACCAGCCATGTCTTCCTTAAAATATTTCTTATTAATGGAACTTAGATTTGGGTTGCAAAGTATAGAATTCTTCAAAGTTCAAAACAAAGTACAAACAGCTCCAATTGTTGTTTTAAGATACCCAGAGAAAGAGAGTAGGTATGATTTCTTGTTGTTTATATGGTTATCTGAAAGTTAGTGAAAGGGATGCTTTGTAAGTGTTACTCTTTTTGCTGTTAATATTATTCCTTGAGCATTCAATATATTCATATTGGTATACTAAATTTCTTTTTTTTTAAACTGAATCTCATAACATACCTAAGACATAATATTGTTTATTCCCATTGGACAGTCAAAGAAACTAAGGTTCAGAAAGATTAACTTATTTGCTCAAGGTTAAAAATAAACATAAAGAAAATAGCTACACTGCGGATCAAACCAAGGTCATAAGATTCCAGAGCTTATGTTTTAGCCACCATTCAAAAACAAACAAGTATATTTTATCTTGGTAATTCATGGAATCAATTCCTATTTTACATTTCAATAGAGTTACCATTAGAAGATCAACTGCCCAATTTAAAAATGTATTTTTTAAATTGTACTTTTAAAGATTGCTTTATATTGTGTCAACTCTATTACTGAGGTTCATACTGATCTTTGAGGCATATCACTCATTTGACATAAATTAATTCACTTTATCAGATGTGCCAGGCACTGGATCAAGCCCTGGGCATGTAAAGATGAACAAACAAAGCATATAGATATTGTAGCTAGTAAATTGTATATTCAATTTAAAGAATGGATTTAACAAGAGTGTAAACAGAAAACGTTTTCTTTTTCTCCACCTACTTTATTTCAAATCTCTCTTTTGGCCCCTGGATATTTCAGACAGATCTCTTCACTTTTCCAGTTATTTTAGGTGTTAAATTTTCTTAACTGGTTAATTAAGATTCACTTTTAGATATTAAGATGTACTGTCAAATACAGCATCCAAACTTTAATATCATCTAGTTCAAAGTTTCTTTTACCTCCCAACTCTGTAAACTAATAACCTAACCTAATAACTTAAGGTAGAGGAGGTAGAAATATTGCCTTTGACTCATTTTTCACTTTCTTTCCCTTCCATTTTCCTATAGCTGTAGCGTCAGAGGAAAGGCAAGCAAGAAAAATCTACCATCACTGTATTTTTCTTTTGGCCTACAGTGGCTCCTGGCCAAATGCTAGCTAGCTCTTTTGTAGAACAGAACTGTGAGTTCTTTGGAGCATTCCTCTCCCACCCCCCTTCCCCAGGCCTACTGCACTGTAGGTATGGGTGGTACTCTTCCTAGCCAATCTCTAGCCCTGCTGAGCTCCTAACCCACCTCAGATTCCATCACTCCACTTCTTTGTGTTGAGCCTGCTTGTCCTGTAAGGCAGCTGTCCCTCCATTACATTGTCCAGGGTCCACTGATTAAAAAAAAAAAAAAAACTTACACACTTTTCTCGCATGGAGAAAATGTAGGTTCTTTCCACTGCCACTCTCTCTCCTGGCCCCTAATTACCATCAAGAGATGATCCAGCCTAACTTTCTGACTTTGAATTCATTACATAGGAAGAGAACACAGGTCTTTAATTATACAGTTATATGCCCACAAACCTTAAGAAACTAAAGTCACAGTCTTCTGTGAAGTCATTCACTATACTTCAGTTTAGTCTGATTGTTTTCAAAAAGTGGATCATGAAATCGATTTATTTGGTTTCAATAAACATTTCTTATTATGGAACGGAATAAAATGGAATAGAATAAAATTTAGAATAGAACAAAATAATTGTGTTCAGTTACACACACACAAGCACGCAGAAACACACATCTGTTGGAAAAAAAAATCTGAAAGTCCCTGCGTTAATCCCATGGAAGCACTGGCCCTTGTGATTCTTTAGGCTGAAAAAATTTCAGGTTGAAAGTGATAGGATGGCCTTCTCCCTTTAAGTCAACTCAATATGAATGGTTGCCTTGGAGCATTCCTCAGCTGGTGCGCTGGATGGCACCATATTCCCTTCTCCCACTCTTCTTCAAGGACATTACACAGTCTTCTTTTAGAAAAAAAACTTTAATCTTCTTTTATATAAAAATAGAGCTGGAAATAGGTGATGGGTGTTGATAGTTGCTAGACCAATTTTGATCTATTTTTTAGTTAAGTGTAGTATGGATATATTTAGTACTTCTATTTAGAGTGTAACAATATTTATCAGTACTCTCAGATTTGGGGCTACAACCTAGATTCTAAAACAACAGGAATGATTCCTTTCAAGTACTATTACATGTGGTCATCATAAATTGAAAAAGTCTCTACGGAGATTAGTACAATTCAGTTTTGAACCTACTTTAACATGAATTATGGCTCCTTGAAAATAATATAATCATTTATAATTAATATTCATAATAGCTTTCAAAATACAGGTTTAACTCTTCCTTGATTTTATCAAGTGCTTTTGCTTCCCCATTATGCTTATCCATACACATTGTAGGGGAAGAAACATTAAGCCTCTCCATACCCAGCCACTATATATCTCCCTTCTCAGGGAAGTCAAATCCCATGTGGCCTCAACAGGGTCCTAGTACTGCCATGTAGCTATCCCTCCTAAACCATAACTACAAAACATTGAGGGAGCAAACCCCTCTCTCCCTGTGACGTGAGGAGTCGCCCAGGGCAAAACCCTGTAAGATCAAACAAACAAACAGGTCCAGGAAACAGCAGCACCACTTTCTTCAAACAATATTTCCGGTTGGCCTTTTTTTGCATGACCCAAATCCTGGAAACCACCAACTGCCTGCAGATCCATTCAGTTTCTTCCCTGTCCAGTTTCTTCATTTTCCTTCTATTTCTTCACATGCCAATTATATTCTCCCAATTCCAATGCTGATTTACTTGTTTGGGGCCCCATCTTTAAGTTCCTTTCAAACGACTGTTATTGCAGAGTTTCCATGTCTTTGTGACTACTTTTCCCCACCTGACTCATGATTTAATTGAACTCAGTTTCCAGCCTCATCCAACTTTGGTCCCACCAAAAGGCAACTTTCACATTTAAAACAAAATTTTTTTTAACGTTTATTTATTTTTGAGACAGAGAGAGACAGAGCATGAACGGGCGAGGGGCAGAGAGAAGGGAGACACAGAATTGGAAGCAGGCTCCAGGCTCTGAGCCATCAGCCCAGAGCCCGACGCAGGGCTCAAACTCACAGACCGTGAGATTGTGACCTGACCTGAAGTCAGATGCTTAACCTACTGAGCCACCCAGGCACCCCACACATTTTTTAAATCACGTAGGTTTGGATGTATCATTTGGAGGGCGAAATCAACAGATCTTCTATGCTTGTGTAACATTCCAAAGGTTGAGGCTTGAATATTTATATGAGGTGGAGGAGTTTATTGAAGAGAAACTAACGGAGTTTATGAGGGAGGGGTATATCCTAGACTTCTCAGCCATCCCTTGGAACTGCTCTGTGCTCTGCTGTAAAGAAGATGCCTAGGGGTGCCTGGGTGGCTCAGTTTGTTAAGTGTCTGACTTCAGCTCAGGTCATGATCGCACAGTTTGTGAGTTCGAGCCCCGTGTCGGGCTCTGTGCTGACAGCTCAGAGCCTGGAGCCTGCTTCAGACTCCGTGCCTCCCTCTCTCTCACTGCTCCTCCCCTGCTCACATTCTGTCTGTCTGTCTGTCTCTCTCTCTCTCTCTCTCTCTCTTTCAAAAATAAAGAAGTATTAAGAAAAATTAAAACAAAAATAAAGAAGATGTCTAAGGTTTTATCCACCCTTTCCTCAAGCCACATCTCTGGCTTTGACACTACTATTGTGGAGGCGTTCTGAGCAACTAAGTGTATATAGTCTCACTTGATATTAGATCGAGGTCAACAATGCACTGTAGTAAAAGGTTGATGTGTAAAGAGGCAGAAATGGGATGGATATTACAGGATCATCTATTTGTCACCTTTTTATCCTATATGTTAATATTCTTTCCCCATAGAGCCCTGCAAGGAAGACCATTTTCAGTGTAAGAATGGAGAATGTATTCCACTGGTGAATCTCTGTGATGGTCATCTACACTGTAAGGATGGCTCAGATGAAGCACATTGCGGTATGTTTTGATTTTAAGAAAACACTCATCACTTTAGCCTCTACACTTGGATCCTCCAAATGTAAAAGAAAGATCAGAAATGTATTTATCAGGACGTGTTTTGTTCCTTTTGTGTATCATCATTCCCCTTGTGACTTCCGCACCTTGGATGCCACTCTGGTTAGGAGAAAAATTAACAAGCAGACCCCTGTTTATTGTTAGTTTATTTATTTAAATTTGACTACATTTAGTAACTTTAAGTCTAGGACAACCCATATTCAGGTAGGAAACATAAAGTAGTACTGGGAGACAATGGCCCACACCAGGCCCTCTAGCACCGCCCATATTGACTATGATACTCCTTTGCCTGCATATGGAGGCACCCTCATGTTTACTTATAACTGACTATGTTACACTTTCTCCTTTGCATTCTTGGTTCTTCAGTATCTACTTCTCCTCCTGCTTAGTTGAGTCTTTAGTCTCATCTGCTTCCGAACCTCTATAATGAGTTGTGGCCACTTTCACTATATCTTGCTTTTATTTCTAAGCAGATACTTAGTGCTGCTTATTACATGCCATGCACTATATCTGATTGCTGCAAAACAATCTTAACAGAAGAAGAATTAGCTCTTTTTAGCCATGAGAAAACGGGTTTGGAGAAGTTAAGTGGTTGTCAAAGATCACATACATAGTAGGGGCTAGAGTTGCATTTTCAACCTAAGTCTAATTCTAACAATGCTCTTGCTTTTCTCAGAATAGGGGGAAAAATGTAAACAATAACATGAAATTTACCCGTTGTGGGTAAAACTATTGTTTCTGAAGTTTTACCTGTTTGATAAACTAGCTTAGCTTGGCCCAGTCCCTACCTAGCTACTAATAGCATCTATACTATATCCAAAATGCTTGTAAGATGGTGGGGAAGAGATGGAAACCAAATAGCATAAGAACAAGGCCAAAGAAAATAGCCTCTAGAGAAATAAGTAGGAAAAAAAGTGCCTATGAACTTGAATTTTCCTTGTTTTAGAGACCAAGCTTGTGAGACATACTCCTCACAATAAATATTATTTTCCATTTATTTTCTATTTTGATATGCACTAAACTTTCATATCTCTCTGCCTTTTTCATTTTTGTAGTTATATGAAAAAAGCAATGTAAAGTCTATCAAATTTATATTTTTCAACTTAAGCTCTCTAACATCCTCTTTTTTAAATGTTTATTCATTTTTGAGAGAGAGAGAGAGAGAGTGCACGTGAGTGGGGGAGGGACAGAGCGGGAGTGGGGGGACAGAGGATTTGAAGCAAGCCCTGCACTGACAGCAGAGAGCCCTACACACGGATCCAGCTTAGAACTGTGAGATCGTTACCTGAGCTTAAATCGGACGCTCAATGGACTGAGCCACCCAGGCACCCTCTAACACACTCTTTAAAAAAATTACAATCTTTAAACTCTAAACATTAAGAACATTGCACATGTAGTTTACAACCCATCGTTTACTTTTAACAACTTAGGTCAAAATGACCCTGTGTGTGATCTAATTTCTTTAGTGCGTCTTTTCAATGGCACCAGGAACAACAATGGTTTGGTGCAGTTCAGAATCCTGAGCACATGGCATGAAGCTTGTGCTGACAATTGGACCACACAGATTTCAAATGATGTCTGTCAGTTGCTGGGATTAGGGTAAGTAATTCTACACAGCTCTGTTTTAAGCAAGTCTCGAACTTTCTTATTGGTATGAAACTGGGTTTATTAAGACATTTAAAATTTATGGAAGTTATGAATTTAGAAAATACATGTTAGCAAAAAGAAGAAAATAAAAATCTTGATTAATGCTATCCTCAAAAATAACCACTTAACATCCTTTTTATAAATATGATATAAATATAAGTATATAGAAATACTGTATTATAAAATCATACAAAATATTATACTATTCTGTTTTGTAGCATACTTACACATGAGCATTTCTCATGTCATTAAATTTGTATAGACTATAATTTTTAAGAAAATAAAATATTCTATTTTATGCTATATCATAATATATATAACTAATCACAAAGGTCCCTAGAGAACATGTTTTTGCTATATCTTTCTATAGCAAATAGCTATAACTATTTCTACAATAGTTCCTTTGGAAAATCTGTAACAGTATAATTATTGTGAGAAAAGACATGCAAAATTTCAAGACTTTTTCAAGAATTGTAGTGCAAATGATAATTCCATATCAATGACTCAACTAAAATTTATTATACTTTCAGTTTGTCATAACATGTTGCATCAAATATACAATTTCATTTTTTACCTTCCTGTAATCTCAAATGTAATGAGGTTTAAAATAGAAAGGAACAGTAGCAATAATTTGCTTCTTTTTAGTTGTATAGTCGACTATAATTCAGCATTGTGATCCACTGGTATTTGTGATTTACCAAATCACAATTTGGGAGATTTAACCATTTTAGATTACACATGGTTATTTGGTCATTGGTAGCACTATATTTACCACTTTGTTTTATCATATTGAACTATAAAGTCTAAATGTAGGAAGTATGCCTATTTTATCCATTACTTCATTGCTAACACCCAAACTTATCATTGTCTCCAAATATAGGTACTAAATAAACATTTGAAGTAATAAATTATTCATTATATATAAATATATGTGTGCATATAAATATAGAAATACCTACCTATCTAAATGCCCAAAGTTGCCCAACTATAACTGATTATCATTTTATTCTGTCCTGAACTGGGGAATTTTGTATAAAATTAAAAATAATTTAAGTCCACATCCACACATACCCTCAGCATTTGGCAATTATCCCAGCTATTCCTTGCTCCTCAAAATCAAAAGTAATTGAGTGCTTTCTTTATAAGGGGACTCCTTCTTAGTTGATTAATAATCATATAGTCTTCATGTGATACACAGGTTTTCAAAATTTATTTCAAAATGTTTATTTTTTTAGCCCAAGACATATTTTCCACAAGAATAACATTAATGAGTGATTAGGTCTTGGTGTAATCTGTAAGAGCTGTTTCATTTCTAGTTGACTGGGAGAGTTACATTGTATACTAATGCCAGGCTAGCACCTAACCACCACATAGCGAGATTTTACCATAGGAAAATGTGTGAGGTCCTACTCAGGGTATCAGATACACCCCATAATTTCTTGCCATTTGAATTGAGAGTTTTCAACTCCCTTTACCTCCTAAAATGCTGTCATTAAGATTGTGAACTCCCCAGTTTCAAGCCTCATTCAAGTGATGTCAGCCTCATCAGGAAGACAATTCCTATAACAAGCAAAGGGAGGATGTGATTTGTCGCCCATTATGTAAATAATCATCAATTTGATTTATGTGCATTAATCAGAAGCTTCCTGTACTTTATATATATTATCGTTTTTATAATACATCATAGCCTGTATTCTAACAAAAACTTTTTCAAAATGGGAGGCTTTGAGATATAGGGGGTCTTGGAGGAGGGTAGGCTGTAGAGGGAATAATGTTTTTTGATGAAGACTCAACAGAACACTGAAACTGACAGTTGTTGATTTATTCCCACTTCAAGTAAAGCACTGGGTAAGTGGCATTGATTCCAGATTCCTACTTTAATTCCGATTTTAGTTCAACAGTGAGTTCATACAGGTGAGGCCCGAAGAAGTTGTTTTCTGTCACTACTGAAGTTGTCAGTAATTCTTAGGAACACTTTTATAGACTCAGGAATTTAGTAAAGATTAAGCTAAGGAGATTGGTAACTTGACCTTATTTCCACAAATGACAAATCCAAATGATCTAGATGATGGAGCTCTCAACACACAGGAGCTTGTGTTCCAATTCACCATCTAGCCAAGCATCATTATATGGTTATAGACACAGGAGTGTGTTTTCATTCTGGTTGTGAATCTTAACTAAAATAGTTTCCGGGGAGATATATGGGTTCAAGATGAATCATTTACAAAGACCAAAGGATCAACATCCTCTTTGACAGAAGTTTTTAAAAATTAAGTGAAATATGTTGAGGGATAGCACAATACTGATTCCTGCAATTGCACGAGAGAATGTGTTGGAAAGGGAACATATATCTTATTACTTTTTAACAGTTGTTAATATAAATGTATTATTTTAATTACTCCTGGATCAGAAATTGAAGCATTAGCAACAATGTTGTGTCTGTTCCATGGATGAGTAAAACATGGTTTTTACTTCAGATATGTTGGGGATCGACACGTAAGTAGATAATGACAATATAACGTGATAAATGCAATATGCTATTAGAGAACCACTCAATTTGGGAATGTCAAGGGAGGCTTTCTAGAAAATGGCTTGAGCTGAGTGGATGACAGCCAATTCCACACAACTGTATACTATCTATTTACATGTTTTTCTCCCAGCCAGATTTTACTGTCTAGTTCACTGACCTCATTTCCTATGAATCACAGCCCTTCCAGCAGGAGACAGGGACAAAGAACTAGACTTTTTAGTGTGTATAAAGCAAATAGTACATCCCATTGCCTTAGATACAATATTTTTGATGAAGGTCAGGCACTTGCTTTCTTCAGAAATGAGTCAGGTAATCTCTTCAAAGACTTTAATCTTTGGGCCTGCACTTATTAAATAGTCTCCACAGTGCCCTAGTAATTGAACGAAAGTTATAGCCTTAATGAGAATGTGTCTAGACTGGCGCATGGTACCCGAAAGAAAACTTAGTGACTTTAAAATGATGTGTTTGGTACAGTGGAAAGTAATTTAGGAGTCAATTTATTAAAAAAGCACTGTGGTCTCTCAAGATTATTTATGCAGATAGGGTACAAAATGCAATTCCCCGAAGATTCTAGTAAATCATATGAGGTGGATTTCATCAGCCTTCCTTCTTTTAAATGAAGCATTTTCATTCCCTGCCCTTTATAGCATGCGTAAGTAAAAAAGTACTTTAAATAACACTTTCATGTCTCTGATCAAAGTATGAAAGAAAACATTTTACACTGATGAAAGAATAAATGTTAAAGAAACTTAGAGTATTGATTTTTAAAACATTTCCTAGGAAAGCACACTACCTCGTTACTAACCCAATAAATGAACTATGTGGTTGACTTGCCCCACTAAGCCATTAAAAACTAGAAGTCATCAGGTCTGTGCAGCTTTGCAGAATTTAGGAAAGGCTAATGTCTTAAAATAGAGGTGGTTATACATACCCCTCTTAGCCTGCTTGTGAGGAGCTGCTGGTAATTTTTAAATCCCACAATAGTCCTGTGCAAGATGCCCTCAATTCAAATGTCAGAAACCTCATGTTGAGCCTCTCATTCTCAAATCCAAAATAAGAAATGGAATTATTGCAAGGTCTTCCATTTCAGAGGGGTTTTGAAAATGTTGGGGGTGGGATGGGGAGGGAATATTGTTTTAATAAGCCTTCCAAATAAACAGAGCATAATGATTTAATATCCTGTGTAAGTACCACCACAAATTCGTATCCACAATTTAACACTGGGTCTTAGAAAACTGAAACATAGAAAATATAGAGCCAGTGTTTCATATTAGTTTTAAAAATTGGTAGGCAAAAAATATTCCTGTTCTTGCCCATATTTCCAGTCATTGTCCTCAAATTTTCAACTACGTGGAAAAAGGCTTAACATAAAACAACAACAAAGATAAGATATGGGAATCAGTAGAAAAAATGTAACTACTACTTTCTACTTCAAATTATTTCCTTTTTATTTGCTAACTTTATACAGAAATAATTAAATACTATTTTCTGTTGTTTTTAATTTGCAAATTCAACACCAAAGGTATTATTTTCTATTTTCCTAGGTGGGATGGTAGGGGGAGGGCAGGTTATGGGAAAGATGGTGGGAAAAAAAATTATTTTACTTAGTTTAATTGACCAACCTAAAAAGTTCATCATTTGCCTAATATACAAACTGTAACTCTCATATTCTTCCTATTTTGTTTTTTTTTAATGTTTATTCTTTTTTTGAGAGACAGAGAGAGACAGAGAGAGACAGAGAGACAGATGTGAGTGGGGAATGGGGAGAGAGACAGGGAGACCCAGAATCTGAAACAGACTCCAGGCTGTCAGCACAGAGCCCGACGCGGGGCTCGAACTCATGAACCATGAGATCATGACCTGGCTGAAGTCGGACGCTCAACCGACTGAGCCACCAAGGTGCCCCTGTTCTTCCTATTTCAAACTAGAAATGAATTAACTAAAAATAGGTAAAGAGAAAATAATTATAGCAATGCATAGTAAATTTATAACTTTCCAAGATTCATATTACTAGGTTATGAAAAGCACAGTGGTTAGGAAATTCTGTCTGCTATGGGCGAGGGACTGAAAGCAAGCATACCAGTGACTTGTAATCCAAGGGCTGGCTCAGCAGCTCTCAAACCTGGCTATACGTTGGAATCACCTGGTCTTTTTCCCAGATGTTTGGAATCAGGAGGGTTTAGGTCCATGGCTTTCACGTGTGTGTTTTTAAGATCAAACTAGCAGCATCTGCAAAGCCCGGGATGCAAGCGCGGAAATGCAAATTCTGGAGCCCCACCTGAGTCCTACCCAGAGGCAAGTCCAGAGTAGTGTCGGCAGTCTGTGTTTGAACGAGGCCTTCAGGTGATTCTGATGCCAAGTTTGAGAACCGCACTCTAGGGAAGGCTTTCATAACCTTCTTTTGTGTGTCATGAACACTTTGGGTGGTCTGCTGAAACTTACCAACCTCTTCTTAGATTCATATATTTAAGTGCAATAAAATAAAATACACATGACTAGAAAGGAAACTAACCACCTTGAAAAATAATTACCAAAATGTTATAAATGTGATATGGTAATATGTATTTCTTTATAGAGTATTCAATAAGATATGTTGGTGGTTCTAATGATTACTGTAAGATAAAAAATTAGCATAAATGATATTTTTAGGTGTATGCAGCAACTGCAATGTTCGTTTTGGTGACAAAATTATAGGTGTTGCTATCAGTGTTGCAATTAGTCACTTACATTTATATAAGAAGGAAATACTAAACTTCAGTTAAAGATTAGTAAAAGTTAGTATGTAATTATTTCCTTCCTACCTACAAACTTCTTATCACGGACAACAGAGCAGGATTCTCTCCCTCTCTCTCTGCCCCTCCCCCACTTGCCCTCTCTGTCTCTCTGTCTCTCTCTCTCTCAAAAATAAATAAATAAACTTAAAAAATGGATGAGATGGACACTTGGGTGACTCAGTCAGTTAAGCATCCAACTTCGGGTCAGGTCATGATATAGTTCGTGGGTTTGAGCCCCACGTCAGGCTATGTGCTGACAGCTCAGAGCCTGGAGTCTGCTTCAGATCTGTGTCTCCCTCTCTCTCTGCCCCTCCCTCGCTCATTCTCTCTCTCTCTCTCAAAAATAAATAAACATTTAAAAAATTTAAAAAATAGAAATATTTTTTCCTTCTCCCTCCTGTCCTTATTTTCATTCTTCCTTATTTTTTGCTTCCTTTCTCACTTTCCTATTCCCTTCCTTCTTTTCTCCTTTATTGCCTTCCATTCTCTTTTTTTCTTTATACCCTTACCTTTTCAAAACAATCTGAGGTGATTTGTAACAGAGTATGTATGGTAACATTAATAGAATAGTAAATGAAAATAAGGTCTGAAGAAATAAGGAGGCAAATCTATAAAAAAAAAAGGAAAACATCAATAAATCTATAAAAAACATCAATAAATCTATAAAAAAAAAAAGGAAAACATCAATAAGGGCATCACTTTAATTATGAGATAAGATAAATACTACCAGTTCCATAGAGAAGACACATTTCTCCTGACATTAAATTCTAAAGGAAAGTTTGCATGCATGTCCTTATAAGGTAGTAATGCTTTGAAAAAATATGTGCACAGAGAAAACTTCATAGTAAATGTAGAGGTGAATGTCATACTCTTCTTCCTGAAAAATAAACAAACTCCAACGGCACCTAGGAAAATAAAGTTAGGAATGAGTCAAGGATTTACTACAAAGGGGTAAGACCACATTCTCCAAGATGTTAACCATGAGGATCCTGTCTCTGACAATCTCCTCTAAGTATTATTTCTCTCAGCCGCATTTGATGTACAAAATGCCGGGACCTTGTTTCCTTTCTAATACCATTACATTCGTAGGATAATGTAGAACAGCTACCAGGCTGACCCATCAATTTCTCTCTTGTTCTTAATACAGCAGCTTGCACAGAGGAGGAAATTGATTAGGTGAAGATAATTTTTCCTAGTGGCATTTTTTTTTCCTTCTGCATACCACAAAATGTTAGGAGTTGAGGTCAGAAAATCTAAAAATAATTCAGGTTACCTGTTTGCTAAGAGCTACCATAGTTCTAGGGAAGTGCCTACATGTGTTACTATAAAGTGATAAGAAATAAGCAATTGTAGTTGAAGTGTGTCCAGTTCAGCCAGGCTATTTACCTAACCGCCTGTATGTCCTGACTTTTCTAGTAGGATGCTTTGCCATCCTTTGCCTCAAACTCCTTTCATTCGCCTTTCCCCTGCCTATTAAAGTGCTCTCCTCACCTTCTGCCCTGCCAAATCAATCCCCTTCTTTCCCTCCAATCTGAAAAAAAGAAGGTCCATCCTTCTCTAAAACCCTGTTCAAACTAATCCCACCTGGCTCCATTCATTACTTAAACCTTTTGGGGTGTGAAATGAGCTACAGCGCCTGCCTGCAGTATTTGCAACATTTGTTATTATTCTTTCTAGCTTTAGTGTGTCCAAAAGCTTCAAACATCCCTACCTAAGCTTCTGCTTCAGGGAGGAATTCTTATCACAGCAAATACAGTCTGAGGAGCAAGACAAAAGAGAGGAAACCCAAGCAGGCCTGAGAAGAGACACAGAAGATTTAATACTGTACGAGACGCCCCAGGATATCCTTCCTTTTCTCCCTAGAATTCATCTCCGAGTATATTTTTATACTCCATATATGACCTTAAAAATAATGATGGTGGGTTGCATTTGTATGCTTCTTTTCTCACATAGAATAAGGTTTTCCTGAAGCCAAGGGAGCCCTTTCAGGATGCATAACCTACAAAAATGGTAATAAAGGTTTAGAAATAGGTAGTCAGGAGGCATTAGCATGTCAACAAGGTAATGCTATATGGGCATGTTTCTATGTGATACCAAATTTGTACAGATTTCAGACAGCTGTGCAAATGTGTGGGTAGAGTTATCTAAATCTGCAGAGCTAAAATGTTCAGGATTTAAAAAATGCAAACCCCAGTCATAATCTTGCCAGAGTTCCTCTCTAAAAATTAAAAGCTAGTTTTGTTGCAAGAAAAGGAAACTGAGGCAGGGAGAGACTCAGTGACATGCTTTAACTGCAGAACTTAATATAATTTATTCTCTCTCAACAATTCAATTTTTCGTTGTTATGAGATTTTGCTTTTCGAAAATAAATGTGATAATAAAAGCTTGCTAGCCTGTTATTTTGCCAAGAACATTATTAATATATTTTTATTATCTCCATCATTTCTTAAAATTATAAATGGTTTGTTGTAAACCTTCTCTACGGTTTATCTTCTGTGTACTGTGAATACAAGCTGGAATAAATTGTGTTCAGTCCGGAAAAGGTTGAGTTGAATTTGGCAGGATTTGAAACACAAGTAGTCACTCTCAAATTAAATTCCGAATTCTAACATCCAGCAATGACACCTGGAAAGTTGTATGAACGGATAGCCTCTATATAGCACTTCCAGGCTGCTGACATCAGTATGAGGGACAAAAAATTAATTATGTGAATACTTTATAATTTTTTTTCCAAAAGAGCATTTTAATTATTTTATATTATAGCTTGTAATATATTCTATATACTATATAGACTACATTTACTATATATAGCATTTATATACTATATATCTATATATACTATATATAGCATTTAATATATTCTATTCTATATTCTGTATTCCAAACAATATGTCTGTAGTATTAATTGCAGTCTGTTTCCTCTAGTAACTTTGAGAGTGAAAATATAGAGAAGACGATCTCAGAATATAAACTGTGTGTTTGTTTTTTTATTTTCAATATGCACGCATAATCTTTATTTTTTCCTCTGCCAGATAGTGAAAACATCACTGTGGGACTGCATTTGAGACTCCAAGAGTAGAAGAATTGGCATTCACTAGATATTCTTTAAAGCTTTGCCTCTAGTCTTTTTTTCTCCTAGAATAGGCTTAAAAATTTACCTGCCAATCCCATCACAGTTTAATGCCAGTTGTAAATGTGTAATAAATAGACACTAGATTTAAAAAAAAACTGATTTATAAATAACACCTCAATACTTTTTCACTTTAATTATGTCCGAATTTTAAAAAAAGGAAAAAAAAAGAAAAAAATTATGTCCAAATTTTGTTTTGAAGTTCCAGAGATACTAATGCACCTTCTCGGGGTCTGTATTAAAAGAGCTAGTCAGGGCACCTGGCTAACTGGGTCGTTAAGATTACATGCAACTCTTGCTCTCAGGGTCGTGAGTGGCTTGTACAGCTTACTTAATTAAAAAAAGAGAGAGAGAGATAGTTAAGGGATGGAAGAAAAACAGGTAGAAAAAATGGAAAAGTGCTAAACCCACGTCTCTGAGATGTATTTTTAATGAATTACCCTTGAGGATGTTCCCCCACATAGTTATGAATATGGTCAAATGGCAAAACTAAAACAATTTAGTATTGAGTTTGATGTCCTTTATTGAAGGGAAAACGATCCACTGATTGCGGGAGTGCAGTGTCTCACAAGCAGTAGAGCAGACTTCCTGAGTGATCTGGAGAAGAGAGAGTTTTATGGACTGTTAGAAGAGGCAACGGGGCATGACTGGCTAGGAGATCAGGATTTCCTGTTAACCCTAGCAGGTCTTATTTTAGGGTAAAGTAAGCCAGCAGAAGCTGAGTTGGAAGATTGTGATTGGTGCATATTAGGGTTTCTTGACAATGAGGCCATTCCTCAGTGTGGGCTGACAGGTTGAGATTTGTGAAGTGGAGTGGGCCACTGCAGTGGGCTCCATTTTGTGGGTCCTGAAATACAAATTAACTTTATCAGTGCCTTAAAATGAATTGCCTATCAAATAACGAGAAATCATTTCAGAAGCTAAAAAGCAGACCCCCTGAACAAATAAAATTAGATATTATATTTGGCTTTGACAGGGGGTCCCTGACTTCCAAGTGTCAAAATCACCTGAAGGGTATGTTAACACATAGATGGCTGGACCCTACTTCCAGAGTTTCTGTGTCGGTAGGTCTGGAGTGGAGCTAGGCAATTTGCATTTCTAATATATTCTCTGCTGCTTGCCTGGAGAACATACTTTGGAAATCCTTGGTCATGGAGAGTCAGGAACATATAAAACTACCTAGAAGAATGTCCAACACATGTAGGAATTCAGCAGAATAAGGACACTGGCAATATGACCAAAAACAATAAAAGAGAGAGTCTAAAAGAGAGAACAGATAGTAACTAAGACCCACCCTTGCAGCAAAGATGAGCACAATCAACCAATACTAAGGATGTTTCTGAAGCCTCAAGCAAAGTCAACTCAATGAGAGCCTCTTCAAATTGGATAGGTATTCCTTGATAGTCTGAAAAGCCAAGACTGGTGTGATGAATTCTACCAAAAGCTGCAACAATGGTAAATTCAAAGTCCTCTAAGATCTGTTTTGATGCACACTCTGTCTTCCCTAAATATGGGAGTCCTTAAATATAATGTTTCTGCATTATTGTCCTTCCTGAGCAGAGCATTTCTGACCTCTACACCCCTGCCTGTTGTGAAGTCGTTATGCCTATTCGGTTTTTCTGAACTATAACAAATACATTTTACATAAATACTTAAATAAGATGATGCTTCTTTTTCTCTAGAGGGAATATCTTAATCTTTAACAATAACAGTAACAGCACTTATTCTCCCTTTGGCAAATTCATTTCGGGTATTATTAAATGAATAGTCATTGATTTGTGTGCTAGAGTTACTTTTATCTGTTTATAAAGTTAAAGTGCAACATGCTGAATTCTGGGACATTAAATACAGGCTCCATTGTTCCAGTTCTCTGTTCAGTGGATGAAAGGTACGAAACAAACACTTTCAGTTTTTTTTAAGATGCTGTCCCATCTGAAAGAGACAGGAAACACTCTCAACCTCTTTTCTTCTTATTGATCACAACAGTCATGGGTGTTCCCTTGGAAATTCCCTACACACAGACAGAAAAGGGCCAGTGTTGGGGACTGTCTAGGCAAGACATTGGACCTTCTTTTGAAGATGCAGTTGGTGGAAACTTCATGTTATTCCAAAAGATAAGAACTGCATCCTCTCCTTGCCAACCGGCAGAAGTTAGCAGGAATCAGGATGTTTCCAATCAAAATGCATATTTTTATACGAGGATTAAAATCTGGAATAAATAAAAGGCAGGAAAAAAAGATTAGGAAGTAATAAGCTAAATGTTTCCAGCTAAACCTACGGAAGAGGGTCAGGATGATTGAGAGAAATCTTCAGTTAAGTTTCACAGTGGAGAGCGTGGATATAACATGTTTTCAGGGATAAGAAAGACTAGAAATGTAATGTCTTTTTTTACATGCAGAATGTCTCTTTCTCCATCTCATGCTGGCCCATGAGTTTAGAGTTAGAGGGCCAGGCTACAGACTCCCTTTTTAGAGCAGTCACGTAGCTTCTGGCTTTAAATTAGGGCTTGTTAGACTTTAAATTGAATGAGATACCGAGAACAAAGCAACATTTGGAAAAGTAAACACTGAAGACATTCTTTTTCTAGGTTGTTCTCAGGCAACATGCATTTTTTAAAAGATGGATTACACTCAACAGGAAAAAAGTTTAATAAATTATGGTGCAGCAATTCTATGAGGTTGTTATTAAAATTGATCATTATGGAATTTATTGAACATAGAAGAGTCAAATGAAAAAATCAGATACTCAAGTGATGCATGCACTGAATTTTAACTTTGTTAAATAATATATGAGCATGAAAACAAGAACTAGAGGGATTACACAAAAACTTAAATTACGTTTTATGTTATTATGGATGATTCTGATCTGTACCATCTTTTAGACAGCAAAACTTTTGAAGGGTTATATTAAAATGTTCATCTTTTTTTTGTATGGAATCCCATCATTTCTTTCAATGTCCACAGCAATAAATAACTATAAATTAAGGTTTTGGTTCTTTGTGTTTTTGTTTTGTCTCTATGTGTTTTTCCCTAGGAGTGGAAACTCATCGATGCCAATCTTCTCTACTGGAAGTGGACCATTTGTAAAATTAAACACAGCCCCTAATGGCAGCTTAATACTAACACCAAGGTGGGTCCCAAAATCTGTTCTTGGACTAATTTGTACATGGACTGGAAAGAAGATAGATTTTAAAACTAATCAGATTTTAATGCCACCACATACTAGCCATATAATCTTAAAAGTTATTTAATTTTTTTATTATTCAGGTAATCTCAAATACTACCTAACTGATCCTACTTGATAACATTATCTAACCCTCATGTATATGGTAAGGCAGTCAAATGAGATATTGCATATAAAATTGTGCAGCACATAGATAGAGATTCAATAAGTTTACTTCTATACCCTTTCTATCCTTACCTTCAAATTCATTAAGAAGTAAATCCCAAAGAAAAAAATTCTGAGAGTTGGGATAAATTGGTCCAATGTTAGTCAGACTAAAAAGTGTGACACAAATTAGTTATCAAGAAAAGAGAAGAGAGGGGCGAAAGTCATAGTATTTAGCAAATAGAACATGAATATTGAGGGAAGGAGTCTGGACTTCTAGTTGTGCCTGCATATTCTCTTATGCTCTTTAAAATTAGGTTATTTTGGGGCTCCTGGATGGCTCAGTAGCTTAAGCATCCGACTTCGGCTCAGGTCATGATCTCGCAGTCTGTGGGTTTGAGCCCCCTGTCAGGCTCTATGCTCTCAGCTTGGAGCCTGAATCCCACTTGGATTCTGTCTGTCTGTCTGTCTGTCTCTCTCTGCCCCTTCCCTGCTCATTCTCTCTCTCTCTTTCTCTGTCTCTCTCTTTCTCTCTCAAAAATAAATAAAGATTAAAAAAAGTTTTAAATTAGGTTCATTTTTATAATTTTTACTACTGTTTAAAAAGCAACCTCCTTCCTGTATTCAAACATCTATTTTATCTTAAATTATGTCATTTCTCCTGTTTGGGCATTCATGATATTTTTTTTGGTTGAGATTGGCTTTTGAATTTTAAAGTTCCATGAAAGACCAGCTGCAGGTAGGAAGAGAGTAACTTCAAGAAGCCATAACTACAGACAAAGATTTAAGATGTCATTGCTGGTACATTAGCTAGCAGTTTTTTTGTATAACATACTTAATGGTAAAAAATGAAATTATGTAATTATTCAGCTATTCATGAAATGTTATATCTGTGAGCTCAACCAGTAAAGCAAATTGATAAAGGAGTATTTTCAGTACCAAGGACTTTGCAATTGAATGTTTTATATGAATGTTTGCTGGGCCTTGACTGATATTATTAGTCTCATAAGGGGTGAAGCAAAGCATTTTCAAATGAGAAAGCAGATTTCTAGATTTCCTTCTATAAGCATGTTTAAATTTACATTAGCATTGTAGATCAAAAGCAATTTGTACACCGAAAATTTCTTTTGTTTATATCTTATAGACTTTAAGGATAAGAAAAAGAACAAAGGAAAAAATATTTTTAAAAATTCATCTCAATTATGTGCATGTTTCAGAGCAGAAGTCTGTTATTCCATGCTTATCAACAAAATGACAGTATCATTGATGTCCCTATTGTGTGTATGTTTATGTTATTGTATGCGTGCTATGTTATTGTACATATGCTATGTTATTGTATGTATGCTTATGTTATCATATATATGCTTAGTATTACTCTACTCTAAGGCCTAGGAAACTAAAGCACGACCTGGACGTGCTCACAAATCCATAGGCAACCCCATGTTCCTCTATTTTCCACTCTACCTTGCAATCTTCTAAATTGCCAAAGGCAACAGCTCACTTTAAATAACAATTCTGGAAGAGGCGCGTGGGTGCCTCAGTTTGTTGAGCCTCTGAGTTTGGCTCAGGTCATGATTTTGGGTTTGTGGGTTCAAGTCCCAGGTTGGGCTCTGTGCTGACAGAGCAGAGCCAGCTTTAGATCCTCTGTCTTCCTCTCTCTGCCCCTTCCCTGTTCTCTCTCTTTCTCTTTCTCTCTCTCTCCCTCTCTCTCTCTCAAATAATAAAAAAAAGAAAAAAAAACTAAAAAGAAAAAAATAAATAGCAGTTCTAGAAAGGAGAAAGAAAGAGAAAGCATAGCCAATCAACGAGAAAAAAGACCATGTTGATGGGCATATATGGGAGAGAAACATTTATTTTGTCAATACAATAGATATAAGCCCATCCATTTATATCGCAATAGCCCCTCAACTAATGGGGCTGAGAGAAAGACATAGGATCTTGCCCTTGTCTTTCTTTCTGTCCAGAGGGCTGACCTAGCTCTGATTCCAGGACCAAAGGCCGGGACAATAATTCTCTTTCCCTCCAATCTCTCTAAATATACCTGGGCAAAGTGTGGAGTCACTGCTCATTCTGACCAGAGACTAAGGCATTTATTCCTCTACACTGAGAAACTGCATGTGTGTGTTTATGCATGAAAAGTTTGACTGGCTGAAATGCATGGAGAATGAGGGGCAAAGTTCAGGTCCATTTTCTGGTTAATTTAATAGTTACTTTTTATTTTAAAAGTTTATTTAAGCTTTTCTATGCTTGCTAAAAAGAATTTCATCAGTTTTGTCCATACCACAGAGTATTAAGCATTTTTAATATCTAAGAATGCTGAACCATTTTGAATATGGATTTTCACTGATGAGTACTATAGATAGAGAAAGAGTTTGGATGAACTTGAAAGTATGTTGGAAAGCATTCTAGAAACTGCTTTTCTCCCAACGATGAGTATATAATAGAAGGGGAGTTCATTATGACTATATATTGATATACCCATATTTAGATGGATATACATGCATGTGATGTGGTTGTGGATTTGGGGGGGGGGGGTGGTTCGGAGCCCACGACCAAGAAAAAATTCTTAAGACCTTCTTTGGGGCAAAACAGTAATTTTATAAAAGGATGGGGACAGGACCCATGGGCAGGAAGAGCTTCCCCAGGATTGTGAAGGGTGACTGATTATATACTTGGGAGCTGGGGGAAGTAAAGGCAATGAGGAGTTTCCAAAAGGACTTTTATATGGAGGCCTAGCTGTTGTCAGTCTCTAGCAAAGCATTAACATTAAGACATTAGGGAGTTCCTGGAGAAATGTTGTCCTCCCCTGCCTGAAGCATTTGTCAATAGGCTGCAGGTTATAAGGAAATTTATTTGATCTACCATTTCCTTCTGCCTTGGTTTCCCACATCACATCCACATTGCTTATTAATAAAATATAAGCATATTTTCTTTTATTTCAATTGAAGTTACCTTCTATTCTAAGTGATATGTCAATTGGACAGTATGAATGCACGTGGTTTCAAATAAGCCTTATCATGTATGTTCCAGAAACACTGAATTGCTTTGATTGTACTTGTGATCGCATACAAATCTTGGGTCTTGCTTTGTGTTTTTGTTTTGTTTTTACCTGAAATTTCAAACACCTAAGTAATATGCACAACATATGTAGCTAAATATATAAATAGAAATTATTAAAGTTATATATGTGTGTATGTGCTTGTTTCAATGTGACCAGTATCTGCCCTGGCAGAATCAGGAAACAGTGTGGGAAAGTACTTTAATTCCTTGTATTATACTGATCTCTAGTGGTCAATAAGTATAACACATTTTTTAACTCTTCCTTTGTTTAAATTTTTGTTTAACATAGAATTCTTGGCTTTGAAAAAAGTTGGTATCCAAGTATTTAAACAAGTAGTGAGTTTTTAAATTATTTATGCCTATACTTCGTCTTATATTTTGCTGTTTATATGTTTATCTCCCTTGAAAGCAGGGCCTGTGATTCATCAATCAGTGAATTTTCTGAATGAGGTACACAGCCTCACACACAATGCGAGGCATTTATAGTTGCCTGATTAGCAATACCGAGACATGTTCTGTATTATAGAATGATGATATCCAAGGTTGGTTCAAGCAAAGTAACAATAACTATCATTTATTGAATGTTCATTGTGTGTATGGCACAATAACTCCAGTTTATTTAACTTCTCACAAAACTCCAACAAAGTAACTACTATTGCTCCCATTTTATGGATGACAAAACTGAATCGCAGGGACACTAAACAACTTATCCAAAATCACAAAATGTAGAGAGTTAAGGGCTCAAACTCCATTCTATTTGACTTTAAACTGAGTATTTTCCTGCTGTGCGTGTCAGTGTCCCCACATTTCATATAACCTACTTACATCTGAAGGTTAATTCTACTAAAAAAATAAGATAATAAGATTAAAATAGATACACTACTTTGTTTTAAAATGTTAGGTGCACACTTTCTGAAATATAATTGTTCTTCTATTACAGTAAACAGTGTTTACAGGATTCACTGATTCTGTTACAATGTAACCAAAAACGTAAGTAAATATTTTGTCATGTTTTCTTCCTTCATGTCTTCCATTTAAAATTCCGAAAGGAGTTGGTCTATCACTATTTTGTAGTGATCCACTAAATTTTCGTAAGCAAAGGAAATCCACCAAAATAAAATAGATTTATTTTAATTCACTTATTTTATTTCTTCATTTATTTTAATAGCATGTGGGAAAAAACTAGTGACTCCACGAGTCAGCCCAAAGATTGTTGGAGGAAATAATGCCAAAGAAGGAGCCTGGCCCTGGGTCGTCGCCCTTTATTACAACGGCCAACTGCTCTGTGGTGCATCTCTCGTCAGCGACGACTGGCTGGTGTCGGCTGCCCACTGTGTGTATGGGTGAGTGTGACATCACAGTGGCTTCTCCCAGATGAGATGACCACAGCAGACACTCTGCATGCCATTTCCTGCAGCCTCACAAAATCATCCCCTCAGGGAAATGTTCCTGCCATTCTGACATTATATAGTACCATTTTTCCCATTAAAATCATATATAAACATAGAAAACGCTAAATTAAAAATCAATTCTTCATTAGATACTTGCATCAAGCATTATGTTTCCTACATACATGAAAATTGAAATTCATACGTACACAAGGTAAGCACTTTTAAAGGCATGAAATTCGTATTTAATGCATAAATTGTGCTGGTTATCGTTCAATCAGGCCAATAGCATCAGAAATTGTCAGTATCAAAAAAAAAAAAGCACGTTCAAATAGCCCTTAAGTGACTAATAAACTGTGTTCTAGAAATTCATGGGTAAGGACTTTGTTTTGACTTAGAATAGAAATATTTCCTTCTCAAGTCACATCTAGTTTGATGCTACCCATAACTGAATCTTAGAAACAATATCAACCATATCTAACTCTTTTTTTGTTATGTAGTATGACAAAATACATGTTGGATTCTAGGATCTGTCTTCTCCTTCTAGAAGCAGCCATTCCCAAAGCAGTGCCACAGGGAAAAAACAGAGAGAGTGGAGGGACGGGGAGAAAAGGAGGAGAAAAGAACTATTCTTGGGCCCAAGAACGTGTTAATTCTCTGCTTCTGCCTGAAAGAAGGCACCTTCTTAGGTAGTCTTATTCTGACACTTCTGAATTAGGCCCAAGTAAAAGGTAGCTTCCTCATAGAAGATTCATAAGCCCTGATCCTAAGGTAATTTACTGACCTTAATTGAGTAAAAGGAACCTCCAGAGAATGGCCTGAGTTATGAGGATTAGAATAAGCCTCTGTGGCCAGTGTCCAGAATCTCTGAGAAATGAAGCATGTGTGCTCAGGAATGTAAGATATAGCTATAATCAGATCAAAAGACTAACTCCCTACCAACCCAGATAGGGAAAGTTCTTTGATGGATGGAGACAAATTGTCAGATGCAGAAGGTTATGATAGTTGTTTGGGAGACGGGGGCGGGGGGGCAGAGTATTAAAGGATTGATCCCATTGGACCAGTGTGAGGGCAAACCTGAACTCAGAACCCGAGGAATCTGAAATAAGGACCCATAGCCAGAGCTGGACTAATCACCTGGGCTCCAAAAGAACTACCCAAGTTACTGCCCATCTACATCCAAGCTCTCTATTCTATGCATCACACCTTGTATCTAGATGAGTAAACTATAGCCTGTCCCATAGCTAAACTGCACCTTCGTGATTCTGCTGCTTCTTGATAATATTTTAATCTGTTTTCAGCCACACCACAAAAAAATGTCCATAGCAGTCAATATTTTCCCATCCCCTGTTAAACATGAATTTAACTTTTACCTGTACATAACCTATACCTTCAGATGCCACAGGTGGGTAACCTATATCCCAATTTACAAGCGAAAGGTATCCTTACCTACAGATTCATTGTTTTTTATTGCACAGAGATGGGTCTTATTAAGTTAGCAACCTCCCATATTAACTTTGGATTTGGTAAATTAGTCCGTTTGATGTTCTTGCAGAACATATGCTTTCTAAATGTCAACCAGGCTTACAGTAATATTAGTGGCATCTTTCATTTATCTACCTTACAGATGCACTTGTTGTAGGTCAATGATACCAATATCATAGCTTTTTAAACCACAAATATTCAAACGAAATAGAAAAGCAGTTTGGTCTACTATAAACACATGTTTAGTTATATAGGACATAAAATGTCTTTTCACACAGCTTCAATCGGAACACAAGCAAACAAGTGTAAACTGTAATAGAATTGTGATGAATTCAAACTCATCCTCACCAACCTTGCATTTTGCTCTCCTTACCCATTCAGTTGTATTATTTCTTCTTTCCCAAAAAATGTAAACCTGGTCCAGGCGTTTTAATCTGCAGGTGGTTAAATGGTTTAATTGGACAGCTCTTCTCTGTCTACCACAGTCCACACTCCTATTCCCATCCATCAGCCACAGTGTTCCTGGATGTCATTAAGCTTCCTTATGCCTGTTCTTTTTCTCTGTCCCCGATTTGTCTTCTTTTCCAACCTTAAAACAGAGATTTGGAGAGTATGGACCAACTTTACTGTGCCTTAAAAGGAAGGTTGACTTTAAACCAGAGGATAGAATTTTGATCCTACTTACGCTACCGACTTCATGTGACTTGGTATCTCTGTTTAGGTATCCTCACCCACAGGGGGTTCCTAAGGATGTCCACCCCCTAGAGTGATTATCAGGACAAAAGTAAGATGATGCAATACTTTTGCGTACTGTGAATTACATAAATGTGCAATAAAAATTTTATTGTCCTCCTGTTCCTGTGCAGAAAAGGTCCAGAGTCTGATTCTTGCCCAGGAGACATTCAGCATATTTATTTTCTAAACTTTTTATAGTGCTATAATTTCAAACACAAACAAAAATTGCAAATACTAGCACAGAGAACTCTTATGTACCTTCACTGAGATTCATCAATTGCTTACATTTTACGCTATGAAAACTTTCTTATCTTTCTCTCCAATCTGGAGAAATATTCTTTCATTCTCTCCAATCTGGAGAAATATTTATTTTCTGAATCTCTTTATAGTGTATTAGACACTGTGCCCCTTTACTCTGTATGTTTACTAAGAACAAGGATATTTTCCTACATAATCACAGAAAGTCATGGACATTTAACATCAATGCAATACCACTATCTAATCTATAATATGTGTTCATTTTTGTCTACTGTCCTAAATATGCCCTTTATAACCTTCCTGGTTTGTTTGTCTGTTTGCCACCCAAGAACCAATCCAGGATAATGCACTGCATTTTGTTACTATAACTCTTTCATCTTTTTCAATCTGGAATAGACTTTCTGCCAGGCTTGCTATCTTTATGTCTTTCTTGTCTTTGATATTTTTTTATTACAGCAAGTTATTTTATAGAAAGTCCTCATATTTGGTGAAACCCTTTAAGCTTGCCCCCGTGTTGGTCTTGATGTATGTCCATTCTTTGAGAATTTCTTTACTTTCTGCAAAATAAGATGTTCCCGGTTCATTTTGTGCTTCTTCCCCCCTAGTCCTCAAATCAAACTTTCTAAGAAACCCCAGTTCTGTTTAGGTAATTTTAGTTTCTTCTACATTTTACAAATCAAGATCTTGTGTGCTCCTTGCTACTGCTGGTGTGTCGAGCTCCTAGACCCTCTCAATAGATACAGCCATATACCTATAAATATGAACTCAAAGTGACAGCTCCAATGAAAATAGATTGCCGCAAGATGCATTCTAGCTCATCTCCAATAATGAGAAACCTGTTCCTACCATCCACAAAATATTTATGGATTTGTTCAAGCTTAGAACACAAGTAGTTTGAGAATTGCTAACCCTGCTGCTGTTAAGCAAACTCACCACCTAGAGTTTAATACTTGTTTTTTCCCACTGACAGAGAGCAACTGCATAATCTTAAGTGCACAATTTGATGAGTTTTGAAAAGGCATATGACTGTGTAACCCACACTCCTATCAAGACATGAAACTTTCCATCACATGCAGAATTCTCTTATTCCCCCTTCCCAATCACCATCCCTGCTTCCAGAAGCAACCACTACTCAGCCTCTTGGGTGGACAGGTATATATAGATTTATACTCTGGATCACAGCTATTAAATTGACATACATCAATAATGAAATTATCCATAGAGAGGCCTCTTGCCAATCTCCCATTCTTTAATTTAGCTCTTTAGAGATGACCAAATACATTTATTTCATTCCTTATTGAAATAAATCATTATTCAATATTACTATGATACCATATGATACTTAAAGTACTAAAACTGACAAGTATTATCCCATTTAATCTAGCTCCTCTTTTCTTTTAAAATTACCCCTGATATTCTTGAAAACATTCTTTTTTTCAAGTTTTTATTTATATTCCCGTTATTTAACAAACAGTGTAATATTGGTTTCAGGAGTATAATTCAGTGATTCATCACTTACATACAACACCCAGTGCTCATGACAACAAGTGCCCTCCTTAATGCCCATCACCCATTGAGCCCATGCCCCATCCACCTACCCTCCATCCACCCTCAGGTTGTTCTCTATGGTTGGGTCTGTTTTCTGCTTTGCCTCTCTTTTTCCCCCACTATGCTCATCTGTTTTGTTTCTTAAATTCCACATATGGGTGAAATCACATGGTATTTGTCTTTCTCTGACTGACTTACTTCACTTAGCATTATGCCATCTAGATCACATTTCATTCTTTTTGGTGACTAAGAAATATTCCATTGTATATATATCTACCACATCTTCTTTACCCATTCATCAGTCGATGGACCTTTGGGCTCTATTCCTTGAAGACTTTCTTAGTCTCTGACAGCACCATATTTCAGAGGCATTTTACTTTTTCCTTGCCTTAAAAAATGGAATTGAGTATCCTCAGGGGAATCTTTTTTCCATTCAGTGGGGAATAATAATAGAGACCTAAAATGCTGTGCTGGGGGTAAACGTTGGGGTTGGCCATGGGTGCACTTGACTAAAGTACCATCTTTGCTAATGGTAGAACAGAAAAATATTGCAATTCAGAGTTACAGGTTCCCACTGATTTTTCTTCCTTTCGGCATATCATCTTGCTCTATCATAACTGTCTTACCATATTTACTTTTTACCACAATGGAAGTCCCATACTCTGAGTAGGGAATTTATTTATACACCAGCACATGGCAACCTAGAGTGGGCATAGTGCTAGTCCTCCCATCTGGTGCAGCATCGAAGGAGCACCTGCTGTGCACCAGGAAGTGTGCTAGTCTTTGAGGTTATAGAAGTCAAGAATACATGCCTTTCTGTTGCCCCCAAACCTGTGCCTTTCTTTCTTTTGCTACTAAGAAACATATTTTGCTTGAACAAGGCAGGCACAGGCGAAATGCAGCAGAAATTCAACCAATGTCCCCTACCTTAAGGTACTCACTTCTGCCCTCGTTAGTCTGTGCCAGATTGGGACTTGCCTATCCAATGGGCTATTTCCTGTTCCATCCGCACCTGTCTTCTGTCCTATAGCTTTTTCCTGTTTCACTAGAATGCAGATATCTTGAGACAAATATGTTTTTAAAACATAATAAGTACCCCTTCCTCATCTACACTGATTTTTCTGAGGCCTTTCTTTCTCTGTCTTAGCTTTGGGTGAATGGAAAAGCCAGGGAGGATTCTGTATTGCTCACTATCCCAACAGTAATAACAAAGGGCAGATTCTTGAGTCCCACTCCAACTTTCCAAATTAGAATCTCTGGAAGTGGAAATTAGGAATCAAGATTTTTAGCAAAATTCTTCAGGTGATACATAAAATTGAGTACCATTGGCTATAACTTCTGTATTCTCAAGCCTTTCTTCTGAGAGAAGGCACTAAGATTGCAATAGGATGTAGTTGTTCTAATGGTGCTTGTGCTGATGTGGGCTTGTGGTGGGGAAGCTAAGCACATAGACATGAAAAGCTACGTGGAGTAAGACTTGAGGGAGAAATGCAAATGATAAGTTGGAGGGGTATCTCCTTCCTATAGTACGGTCTATAGATACAGGAGAAATAAAAATATGAAAAAAAGGCTATTTTCCGTGTAGTGCTATAACAACTTCAGAAATCATTAAGAATGTGTCAGATTAATATTGCTGTAACTTGCATTTAATTAGACCAGTAGCTTGAAGCATGTATGTTTAATTTTCACAGTTCACGCATCATGGATTGGTTTTCTACTTCAAACCTTAAAATAACAAGACAAAATGGTGATTACTAAGCTTTGTGCTGCCTGCAAGCTCCCTCATATCAGTAACTAATATTTATTGTTCTCAGAAGGAGTATAATACTTATAAAAGACAAGAATTTGCGAGGTTAGGGGCATTTAGGTGGCTTTGTCAGTTAAGCATCTGACTTTGCCTCAGGTCATGATCTCATGGTTCATGAGTTTGAGTCCAGCATCAGGTGAGCTCCCACCCTGCTTTGGGTGAGCCCCTCTTGTCTCTCTCTCTCCCTCTCTCTCTGTTTCTCTGCCCCTCGCTCACTTGTGCCCTCTCTCTCGTTCTCAAAAGAAAAAAAAAAAGAACAGAATTTGGGGGGTTAGCTACGGAACTGCATTATTTTATCATTGAGTTAAACCTATAGCGAATAACTGCATTATCTGTCTGAACTTTCATGTAAGTTTTGCTGAAGATAAAATATGTAGAAAGCACTTAAGAAGACAATCTTATCATTTTTGAAAATAAATACATTCTGGCAACTTTAAAATTGAACCTCTGTAATGGGCTCATACGCCTTTGAGCAGATTTTGATAGTTATTTTTTCAACATGATACCTTTAATGTGATTAATATTATTTATGATATGAAATATTAATATTACACATTGTTTATGTAAAATATAATGATAATGCAAAATGTAAAGCATATAAGTAGATATAATTGAATGTAAAGTAAGAAACATGGTGTGGTAATTGTAAAATCAATTTTTTATAAATATTAGGTATTTATTAAGTGTTTAATAAAAAACACAATTCTTAAAAAAGAGTAGCTACCTGTTACCCATCAACCGTAACAGGTATACTAATCAAGAGACAACCATGACCAGCTGAGCTTTAGGAAACATGTTTAAATATGTGATACAGCAATAAGTTTAGAGATAGGACACCAGGAAAGAGATTTCATTCTATCCTGTCTTTGAGTAGGCCAGTGTGGGCAGGGGAGTCCCAGGGTACGGTGGGAGTGCATGCAGGCAGAATGTCTGAAAACATCAATGTGTCCAGTTTGACCAGTCCAGTCAGTACTGATGATTCTTCTGACCCAGACAGGAAGAATCAAAAAGCCCTCCTGACAAGCAAACAGGGCCTCTACAGCACCATAATACCCTCCTGGCCTGGCATCTGGCCCCTAAGAGCAGACACATCCTCCCTACCTGAGCCCAGATAATTCAGTGGCAGATCCTATCTCTCTCCCAACCCTACCCTCATGTTCTCAACCCTGCCCACAGAATCCTACCCATGGCCACTGGAGGCACCCCAGTATGCTGGTGCAGATGCAGCCTCTGAGGTCAGACAGCCCCAGTTCAAGTTTCTGCCCCACCACGTAAACTGTCAGTACCCAGTTTGTTCTTGTTGTAAAATCCATAGCACTGAAGCAAAAATGAAAAGAGTTGATGCGAAGTACAGGGCACTGGCCTTGGCACAAAATAAGTTGTCCATAAATGGGTGTTAGGCTATTTTGATGCAGTGTGGTTATCCGTGGATGTCGCCTGGATGCTTGGGCATTCATTGGCTTTACTGATGACTGTGACTTAATCAAACATGATCCTTTGTTTAATTTAAACAAAATAATGAATAGATAGGTAAAAAGGTGAACAAACGGACTTGAAATAACTTCATGCCCTTTGTGTATTTGTAAGTGATTTGGATTCTAACAGTTGAAATGCCACATTAAACGAGGCACTTGTAACTATGAAGAATTAAATCACTTGGGGCGCCTGGGTGGCGCAGTCGGTTAAGCGTCCGACTTCAGCCAGGTCACGATCTCGCGCTCCGTGAGTTCGAGCCCCGCGTCAGGCTCTGGGCTGATGGCTCGGAGCCTGGAGGCTGCTTCCGATTCTGTGTCTCCCTCTCTCTCTGCCCCTCCCCCGTTCATGGTCTCTCTCTCTCTCTCTGTCCCAAAAATAAATAAAAGTTGAAAAAAAAAAATTAAAAAAAAAAAAGAATTAAATCACTAGCTCTGCTAAAATTGCAGTTACTGAATTTTGACTTCATTGTGAATATGGCTTAAATGGCTTAATTCCAGCTATTCACTAGTAGTTTCTTGGTGTGAAGATGTTGCAGGCCAAAAGCACATTTAGAAGTCCCTTCACACTTTCGAACTGTAACTTCATCTGCATATAACACAAATGTTAGCCTTGACCAATACCTTTGGTCCCTTATTAAAGGACACTACGTATGGAAAATTTTTCAACTTTGTTGCATATGAAAATTGCTCAAATTTTTAGGTTAGATTGTAAGCATCACAATAGGTTTTATTTGCTGATTTTAACTGTGTGTAAATTCAGTGAGCCGCTAAACAGGAGAGTTCTCCTGAAACCCCTTTCCCTTACTACCATAGCTGTTGTGGTTGCCTGAAGAAACCCTGGACCAAGATGCAATCTCTACAGTGGAATGTGATCTAAGGCGTGGTTCCCAAACGTGGCCATATGTTAGGATAAACTTAGAGATTTAATGTAAAAATAATATATATTTTTAAAGTCCTCTCTCCATTCTAGACTCATAAAATCAGAGATAGAGAAAGGGAAGCAGGCGACAGTGTTCTTTAAAAATACTCCAGGTGATTCTATTGTGAAACTGAAGTTGAGAACCACAATCGAGATCGAGATGATTTAAGATAAGTGATAGAAATTAGCACTAACTGAGGTTCTTTCTATGATCTGATCAGAAGAATAAAAGTTAAAGGAATGTTTTTAAAGACTGATTCAGAGAAATTCAAGCATATTTTAGGATGGGCACAAATAGTTCTGAAATACCTACTACGAAGATCTGTAGAAAGTAACTGTGGTGGATGGAAAGTTCCTTATATGTCTTTTTCATAATCTTCAGGAGAAATGTAGAGCCATCTAAGTGGAAAGCAATCCTAGGACTGCAGATGACATCGAATCTGACTTCTCCTCACATAGTAACTCGGTTGATAGATCAAATTGTCATAAACCCACATTACAATAAACGAATAAAGGACAGTGACATCGCCATGATGCATCTGGATTTTAAAGTGAACTACACAGGTAAAAGAAATCAGTTTTAGTCATCTTATCTGGCCAAATGCATTCAAAGTTAGATTTGAAATATTATTAGTACCAATGAATTAATAGTGCATAAAAGTTGGATAATTTGTTATAGAAATCATTATAACTTAAATGGAATTGGGGAATGGAGTGGAACATATTCAATTATCTTCATCAAGGTGTCTAAATCCAACTTTCTAGAAAGTTGGCCAGCAGAATAAAACATTCCAAGCTCTCTGTAATAGTAAACTCAAAGGAGCAGCTGGGAGAAAATAGGTGATTACAATGCATGCCTTCTGTATTTCTCAAAGAAAGGCAGGTCCATCTACCACAAAGAGCAGTGTAGGACAAACAGAGAAGAACATATATTCTAAGAGTAAAGTGAGTAAAAATTAAAATATCCATAGAATGAAGATTTTAAAGGAGTTTTAACAATATTAATAGAGTGGCAGCTGGAAGACTTCCTCCAAATACCTAGATAACATGGTAGAAATCATCTGAGGGAGTGAACTTTACACAAAGGGTTCTGCTCAACTCCATCCTTTACTCCAAAGACTTTTCTAACCCCCAGTGAAGAGAAAGTGCTACCATTTCTGTGCTCTTTTGGAATTTGGTCTACACACATATTAGAGCACTTATTAAAGGCAGACTATTAATTATGTAGCCCTGTCCTTGAAGGTAAGCACCACATCTTACTCATTTTTGTGTCTGCCCTTGGTCTTACATGTAGTGGGTGCTTAATAAGTGTCAGGCAGCTTGTAAATTGTTGGAAAGGGGCTTTAAAAGTCAGTGACCAATGCTAATGCTTCCATAAGTACCCTGTAAAACAATCACCTAAAAGCTTTTTTAAATGTGGAGATAACTGGGAAAATCAGAACATTTGTCCAAGTGTCTTAATTGACCCTAAAGAAGAGCCATACCAAGATTTTTACAGAACCGACACTGTAAATAGCATGATTACTTAAAATCAAATATAAATGACCAACTCTAGAACTAAGACCTTGTTTACATTATTAAAGAGTAATTAGGATACAATGTAGAAAAAGATCCCAAAAAGACCACTAGTGATACCTAGTCCATTATCAAAGAGTGCCTCCTGGAGATGCCTCTTTCCCCTAAGATTGATGTCTAAAAAATGTTCAAGCAATTGATGTCTAAAAAATGTTCAAGCAACAAAAACAAAAATACAGGTTTTTTAGATAATGTGCTGAAAATAATTGATTTTTAAAATCTGTTAGAAATGCATGTGTGTCTGTTCTTATTCTGTTTTTCCAGATTATATACAACCTATTTGTTTACTGGAAGAAAATCATGTTTTTCCTCCAGGAAGAATTTGTTCCATTGCTGGCTGGGGGAGGCTTATACATCAAGGTAAATTATCAGACTCAATAAAAAGAAAATGTCTACTACTAAGAAGTATGCTATTGCACTATCCTGTGAATATTTTCAATATTTTTTGCAACTCTTATAACAAGTTTTCCAATAGCTCTTAAAAGCACTGTCAGGTTTATATTCATATGGTGTGTATTTGTGTGTGTATATATATATATATATATTTTAATCCAGGTTGTGTAGAACATATTATAAAACTATATTTTTTGGAAGAGAGTTCAAGCATTCCCCAAACTTAGTATGTAATTTTAGTATTATAAATACTCTGATAAAGAGAAAAGATACATCTATTTAAATGAATATTACAAAGGTTATAAAATTTACTTTTGTAAATCACATAAAGTCTGATCAAAAGCCAAATTATTACCTGTTTCATTTTCCAAATCAATAAAACTATCTTCATTTATCACATAAAGGCCTCATACTCACATTCCCTAAGAAATGAGAAAAGAATCCCTTTTAACTTCAACATTCTGACTCACTCTACTGATGAGCAGATTCAGATGTGGCATAAATCTTACACTGAAGACTATAAATTGACTCGTTAGCATTATTTAATAAGATGTTTTCCAAACACAGAAAAGATGCATATTAAAACTAACTGAACATATTTTTTTAAACACTCCAGTACTTTATTCTCTCTAAATGTAACTACAAGCCATGTTGCTTTTGGATTCCTAATAGGAGTTATTCCATCTAGGACAGAATTTTGGCAACTTATTAAATATTAAGGAAAAAGGAAAGGCACTATATACTCTGGTGGAAGAACCAGGCCTCTTGAGTCCCAACAGATCGTGACCAAGATATTTAAAAATCTTAACTGTACAAGATGAAAAGCCACAGAATCATGTGGAGAGATGCAGATACCAGAAGCAAAGCATCTAGAGTTAAAATTCCCATATTCCTTGTAAAAAAAAGGATGATGTTCTAAGTCAAATCTTTGCCTAATGATTTCGACAAAGGTTCTCCACTGTAATTACATTATGTTGCTGAAATGCCTCATGTCTTCTGTCCATAAAGTATATTGAAGTCAAAGACTGTATATTCTTGTATTTCCTCCACTTGAAAAATGCCATGATTTATTAAATTTGAAGCCTACAGAGTAAAAATGATTCCTAGATAGATATTTTCTCTATCAGACTTCAAACTAAAAGACATTTATGACCATGATGTAGACTCTTCAAAAACAAATTATCCACTAACAAAGTTTAAGACTCTTTATTCCATAGGAAATGGGTATTTCTTTTAAGAGCTGAGTAAACTTGACTCATTTATTTATTGTTACTAAAGATATGCATTTAATTGGCTTAAGAAAGGTCGCTAAGAGTGGTATGGAGCCAAGGGAAATCTGCATCTGTGATCAGTTTCATTTAGGAATAAATGGTCAGGTCATAATTAAATACTTCCTGGGTAATGGAAATTTTAATGAATTTTATGAATTTTGCCTTATGATTTCCAGATACCTAGTTGTGTAAAACCCAGTTCCCTTCCACCTTTTGAATATATTACACTAATCATCTAGGAAAACCATGAACATTGCTTTACTAGGAAGAAATGAAGTGATATTAGTTGACTAAATTAAGGCAATTAGTAAACTTAAAATAACTTTACTGATATTTTTATGTATGTCTTTTTGTGTGCATTAATTATCCTAATGGCAATTCACGTTGACAAATAAATATTAAATATAAAAATACTGCTCAAATTTTTCTTTACCGAAGAGTTTGTCCTAGACCCAACCATTTTTTGTTCCTTGATAAGTAGCAAAATTGCCTTTGACTTTATAATAGTTTACAATAAAAACTACTGGTCCATCCTCAATGAATGAATGGCATTGAGATGCTGAATTTCCTCCTCCATATTCACCTCTTTTACTAATTTTTTAAATGTTTATTTGAAAGAGAAAGAGAGAGGGGCGCCTGGGTGGCTCAGTCGGTTAAGCATCCGACTTCAGCTCACGTCACAATCTCGTGGTTTGTGAGTTCAAGTTCTGCCTCGGGCTCTGTGTTGACAGCTCGGAGCCTGGAGCCTCAGATTCTGTGTCTCCCTCTCTCTCTGCCCCTCCCCTACTCACACTCTGTCTCTCTCTGTCTCAAAAATAAATAAACATTTAAAAAAATTTTTTTAAAAGAAAGAGAGAGAGAGGGCAGGCAGGGTAGGGAATGAGAGAACAGGAGAGAGAATACCAAGCAGGCTCTGTACTGTTAGTGCAGAGCCCAGAACACGGGGCTCAACCACACAGTGCTCCATGTTCATAAACCATGAGATCATGACCTGAGCCAACATCAAGAGTCGGACACTTAACTGACTGAGCCACCCAGGTGCCTCTCCATCTTCACCTTTCAAAACCCATTGTCAGACTTCAAAAGTCAACCAGTGGTATGCTGTTGGAGTCACTGGCACCAGCCAGAAATTGCCGTTTGTGCATATCTCCTCCCAACTCCTGTTCACTGTCATGCTGGTACCTTGAAATTGGCCATGGTTGGAGTGTTTACATCAGGCAAATGATACGTATCGGGGATTTTTTTCTTGAAAACCAGTTGTTAAACATTAAACACACCACTGAGTCATACACACACACACACACACACACACGCACATTTGTTTCCTGTCTTTTTAGTGTGTGGATTAAACTTAAGCTTAGCTGGAAATGAAATCACATACATTTTTGCAGCAACATTTACTGCAACATATGAAGTCACATACATTTAGCTGTCATATGCACTAAGTTATCATCAACCTTCTGCCTTTCTTGAGGAACCAAATAGAATTGCTAATTAGTAGAAAGTGCTTATCATGTACCTTTTCTGAGGCACTAGACAGACACCTGCTTGTTTCACATCCCTCTTGGGAGTAGTATTTCAGTAAACAGAGATCCATGCTTGCAGTAGATGAGTCATTTTATAAAAAGCATGGAAATATACTCTGTTACAAAACGCCTCCTTTCTCTTCACCTGCACGTGGATGACAAGCTGATTGCCCTTAGACCAGGGCACAGCTCATTTGAGCTTTGTCTTTTGCTCAGTGTGCACCTGCTCATTCACATAGCATCACAAAGTTGCTGAATGCCATTATGAGGGAGCACCTCTTCAGGTGCCAAATGAAAAGCCTCCTGGATTTCTGAGTTGTTGCTAATTTCTGTAAATGAAACGTTTTGTGTTGGTGGGCTTTTTTCCCCCATGAGCAATACTGTAACCATTTACAAATACTGAAAATGCCTAAAGACTGTCTAGTCCAATCCACCATTCCTGCTAGCCCTTGGGCACTAAAGAAGTACTTTACTGTTATCCATTTGGCAAGATCCACAGATGGGCTTTATTATGTGCTTTAAAATACTAAGGTTTAGCATTTAGTTCCATTATATATACACACAGTACTCGATAATGAGAGTGAACTGTTGGAATAAATAAGACTGATGGTGGCTCATTCAGTGATGCATGTCGATCACTTCTGACTGGCTGGCTGCATTACCATTTTGAACAGGTCCTACTGCAAACATATTACAAGAAGCTAATGTTCCTCTTCTATCAAACGAGAAATGCCAGCAACAGATGCCAGAATATAACATTACAGAAAATATGGTATGTGCAGGCTACGAAGAAGGAGGAATAGATTCTTGTCAGGTAAGTATGTAAAACTGCTCATCCTACCTTTCCAGAAAGCATTGCTACATAATCATTTGATTGCTTGACAATGATTAGGGAATAAAGAGATCGTCATTTCTTCTTTTACGAAAATGTGACTTTTCGTTTTTTATTTGTGGCCTACTTGCATAGAACTTCTGGGTGGATGTGAGCATTACAAATAAAACTAATTTTTAAACAAGTATTAAAATCGATAGTCTTTAGAGATGAGGCATAAAATTTGAATATGTGAGATAGTCAGGCGAAATATGTAGTGCTGGGCCCACTGTTGACCTGAAGAGTATACATCTTACCTAAATAAAATTCTAATTCTTTAAAACCCTATACAAACTTAAAACAAACAAAAAGTAAATCTGAAGGCCAATATCACCTAATGGCTTCTAATTTTCAACTCTTGTTTTTGAATATGGGCCAAAGGTCCAGTGACAAAAAATAATTTTTTTGTAACAATCAAATTTTTTAGGTTTATTTATTTTGAGAGACAGCATGAGCAGGGGAGGGGCAGAGAGAGAGGGAGAGAGAATCACAAGCAGGCTCCACAGTATCAGTGTGGAGCCCAACATGGGGCTCAAACTCACAAACCGAGAGACCACAACCTGAGTGAAATGAAAATTCAGATGCTTAACCGACTGAGCCACCCAGGCGCCCCTCCAGTGACAAGAAATAATTTCTGCACAAGAACCAACCTGGATAACCTGGCTAGAGCCAGTTTGCAGCTAACCACTTGTAGGAAGGTTAAAAAATAGAACTTACTCAACAGCCTGGCATAACTCTGGATCTGGAACACCTATGGTAGAATTTTCATCTTATCATCTACATGGCATTTTAGAGATGTAATAACATGAACTCACTGAATGCCAACACGGCAATATATTTGAAGTATCCATAGCTTTTGACTTGTGTGACCATCAGAGAAACTTCTACCCACAAGCTACCCTCATTGAGGACAAAAACATCTTACCACCTAGAAATAATGTAGCTGTTAGCACCATGCAATCCACATGCACTCAACAAATAAAAAGTAAATTCTGTGAGATTTTAGAACAATTATTAATTTTTAGGTGCAGCATGAAGTAGTCATGAAGAGCGTAGATTCTGTTCTCAGATTACACTTATTTTTCACCCTTGCCTTAATACTTATGGGTGAGACTTTGGGCAAGTCACTTAAGTTTTATTTAGAGGTTTAAAAATAAGGTAACACATATAAGGCATTTAAGTAAGCACTCAAAAATATTAACAATTTTCATTATAAGACTTTGTAAATAAAGTTTCTGGCATTTTTTTGTATTTGAAATTAAGATATTGATGCATTAACATCTACTGAATTAGATTAAACCTGATAGCAGTATTGAGCAAATGAATAATATACAAATGCAAACGTAGTAATTTATACCATGATAAAATCTTTCACTTTGTTAAAGTGTAAACAACTTGTTACAGATATTAACACACATATGTCACCCACAATTCGACTTGATACAAGACTTTTTTCACATACACTTAAGCAGATGAATCTTTATATATATCTTCTTTATCTTTATATATATCTTTATATATATCTTATATGTATCTATATAGTTAAGTCTGTGTCTCAAATCACGTTAAACTTTCAGCTTGGTTTTGCATTTATTCTGCTTGCATAAACACTTGCAAATTCAAGACAGATAGGATAGCTTTCTTGTTTAAAATTTATCTCTGGATCTTATTCGTTTTAAAATGAAAAGTGTGCAAAGGTAAGATATATTGCCACTTAGAGGGAGATTTATAGAATTATCGTTCAGGAGGGAAATCAGCTGTACAAAGTCAATTACAGTTAATGGGGGCTGTGTGGCAGGAGCCTCATGCACCGGGTAGAAAATAGGGCTGCCGATGCTACTGATATTAGGGTTACATTAAGTCAGTAACTCATGCCAAATCTCTGAAATCTTATATTTGGCTCTGATTTCTAGGGAGTCTAAGTATGTTGTTCATTAGCAAGGAAGGAAGCTCCCACACAGGGAAATGTCTTGTGTAACATGGTATCGTGATTGAGTAGTCAGTAGTCTAGAGGGTCACATGATTTTCTTTGTTCAACTTTAATACTATGTTATACAAGAGGATTAACTAAATAAGAACACAATGGGGCACCGGGGTGGCTCAGTCCGTTAAGCATCTGACTTTGGCTCAGGTCATGATCTTGCGGTCTGTGGGTTCGAGTCTCGCATGGGGCTCTGTGCTGACAGCTCAGAGCCTAGAGCCTGCTTCTGAGTCTGTGTCTCCCTCTCTCTCTGCCCCTCCCCCACTCACACTCTGTCTTTCTCTAAAAAAATAAATAGTAAACATTAATTTTTTTTAAATGAGAATACATTAAAATTATGAATATGCCATTACTGATATATCACTTGAATAAGCTCTACGAAGCATTATTTTCCCCCATAGTTGCAAAGAATTTGCCTTATTAGTCCTCCATATATTCTTAAATATCTTCTGGCTTACCAAGGGCTTGTGTTTTGGGGGTAGATGTCTGGATTTTAAGGCACAAGTGGCTGTAGAGGTCCTCTCTCTATAAAACTAAGTGAATGACACAAAGAGCAAACTCGTTTTGCTATGTAGAGCCTTATTCTGTACCAGTGGTTTTCTTTTTCTTTTTCTTTTTCTTTTTTCAATGTATATTTTTTAAGAGAGAGAGACAGAGAGCATGAGCTGGGGTGGGGCAGAGAGAGAGGGGGGCACAGAATCTGAAGCAGGCTCCAGGCTCTGAGCTGTCAGCCAGAGCCAGATGCAGGGCTCGAACTCACCAACTCGTGAACCATGAGATCATGACCTGAGCCAAAGATGGCCACTTAACCCACTGAACCCCATATACCAGGGGTTTTCAAAGCACAGCTTCCAATCCAGCAGATCAGAATCACCTGAGAGCCTGCTCTAGGTGCCAATTCTCAGGCCCCAGCACAGACCTGCTGAATCAGCAACTCTAAACTGGGGCCCAGCAATGTGTGTGTTAGCATACTAAAACCACTGGTATAGAAACATAAATTTTAGGTTAATGCTTTATTTTCTGGACAGTCACTCATATTTTTTAAGTACATACATATCTCTCAGATAGTGGAAGAAGGAAATATCTTCATTGGAAATAACCTCCAACTGACATGTTGGGCGATTTAAAATCCGTGTTCATGGAATCAGGGTCTAGATTCTATTGTCTTCTTAAAAATTAAGATATATTAGAAAATATGAAGAAAACTAAATGACTCCTTTAAAAAATATCCAAACTGTTAAAGTTTATTTTTTAATAATTTCTAAGTTACATGTAACTTTGAGCCTGTATTTATCCTTAATCGTTCCATAATTATTTCTGGACCCATATTATAAACTAAGGGCTTAGGGTACAGAAATAAAACCCCCAGTCCCGGCCTTCCAACGGTTTGAACACATTTGTTACATCTAGAAAAGAGGTAACCTGTGTTTGCCAGTACAATTTATGTTCCTCTGTACCCAAGCAAGAAAAGGTGCTTTTATACACCACATACTGCATTTTTTCCCCTTAAATATGATCCCAAAGACAATAAAGATTCAGGCAAAAAGTCTCTCAGGAAAATGTTTAAGACAAACTTGGGATGAACTATTTACCAATGATTGCAACCCAAGTACACAAGGCTTTAATTCCTTCATATAAGAAAATATTAAATATAAGAAAAGATTAAAAGTATCACACAATTAGTATAAGAGAGATATTTGTCAATTCCATCATTAAATAATGGCATTATGTGTTTGTATCATGTTCTTTTGCATTACACACAAATATTCATGTGCAAATCAAATATATGTAATTAACTCTATTAGAAACTGCTATAATTAAGATTTTCAAAAATTAAAAACAACTCATCAGTTAAAATCTCTTATGAAAATATGTGTGCCTATCACTACAGGTTATATCATAGGCCAATTTCAGTTGAAATGTGAAGATTTTTTTCAATTCGGATGGTGTCTAATGCCCAAAAGTTAGTGCTATCCGAAAGAACTAAAATCAACTTCATGTGTGAGTTTTTAGTTTCTGTAAACACACAATGTGTGTAATAAGTGCCTTTTCTGCAAAGTCACCCCTAATACTTAGAACATACTTGTTTTTGGTTTTATTTTTTTTGTTTCACGTTTTTATTTAAATTCCAGTTCAACATATAGTGTAATATTAGTTTCAGGAGTAGAATTTAGTGATTCATCACTTACATCTAACACCCAGTACTCATCACAAGTGCTTTCCTTAATACCCATCACCCCTTTAACCCATCCACCTCCCCTCCAGCCCACCTCCCCTCCAGCTACCCTGTTTGTTCTCTGTAGTAAGTCTGTGTTATGGTTTGCCCCTCTCTCCTTTTCCTCCCATGTCCATCTGCTTCGTTTAAATTCTACATGAATGAAATCATCATACCTCCTTTACTAAATGATCAGATTTTAATATATATTTTGGTTAGGATGCTCCTCATAGTTGTGCCTTAGAGATTTTCTTAGTCCCTATTAAAATGCCATAATGAAAGTAAGGAAACTTGCTATGAAAGTACATCATGAAGAATTAGATATAAATTATGTTTTAGTTCTCATGGTTTCTCTGGGTCCTTACCAAGCAGCAAAAGGTTCTCTTTCTTGACAGAGAGTGCTGGTGAAGATGTATACAGATGACTTTCAATTAAAGCATATTTTTGACATGTAGTTTTGAATTGATTTGCTAAAAAATAATCTTATGTATCAATTGAAAACACATCTACGGGGCGCCTGGGTGGCTCAGTTAAGCGTCCGACTTCAGCTCAGGTCACGATCTCGCGATCTATGAGTTCGAGCCCCGCGTCCAGCTCTGGGCTGACGGCCTGGAGCCTGGAGCCTGCTTCCGATTCTGTGTCTCCCTCTCTCTCTGCCCCTCCCCCGTTCATGCGCTGTCTCTCTCTGTCTCAAAAAATAAACGTTAAAAAAATTTTTTTTTTAAATCAAAAAAAAAAAAAAAAGAAAACACATCTATAATTTTCTTTTTCAATTTACTCTTTAGGGGGATTCAGGAGGACCATTAATGTGCCAAGAAAACAACAGGTGGTTCCTGGCTGGTGTGACATCATTTGGATACCAATGTGCACGGCCTAATCGTCCAGGGGTGTATGCCCTGGCCCCGAGGTTCACAGAATGGATACAAAGTTTTCTGCAGTAGCGTGTTTCCTAAACCAACATGAAAGCCATGTGGTTTTCCCATTCCACTCTAAAGAGCATGGGAATTGAGAGTTTGACAAAAAAGATTTCTAAAAGGCTTTATTCTTACCTAAGCCATCGAAATGCTGAGGATTAAGGGTGAAGACAAAAAAATAATCTGTACCATACAAAGTAACTTTTTCATTGTGAACAGTTAATCTTTCACAGAGATTTTACAATCTTTCCTCTGTAATCATTATCTTTATCATACTCTTCTTATTTAAAGGAATGCTATGTTAAAGCATATACTGCATTCTTAAAGTTTTGGCAAAATTAAGAAAAGAAGTAAAATAAACTATTTTGCACAGTATGTTATTTTTTTGAAGTAAACTGCTGTAAATTATCTAGTTCCACCTTGCTATTTTCAGAATCTCAGTAGTCTTCCTGATTTTCTATCTAAATGCATTTCCAATTTCCAATTCATCTTGAGCATATCCTTAATATTTTCCCCACTCATAACAAATATGTACTTTAGGCTCATGTCACAGACCTGGACTAAATTGATTACACATTCCTCTCAAGATAATTAAAAAGCAAACAAGTGCAAGTCTACAGATCACCCCTGTATCAAAATAAAAAGGAAATTAAATGATATTTCCATTCTTTTATTGGATCATTTTTTACCTGTATTAATCGCACCGCCCATTTATTTTAAGCTAATATTTTTTTAAGTTTCCAAAAAGTAATCAGACATATCCAAAAAATGCAACTATTACAAATGTTTTTTTCTGATCTATGTGTCTTACAGTGGATGTTTTTAACATGTGCAAAACTTACTTAGACGCAGCTGAATCACCCATTAGAAGGCCAAAAATGTGGAATAAATGAATTTGCTTCACTGCTTTAATCTCTTGGATCATTTCCAGAGTATGTGCAAACTTCTATTTAGCTTTCCACACAAAATCTACTGATTTATTTGGGAAGACAAAATCCACACCTACTTAATACACACACACACACACACGTCTATATAATCACAAGAAATAGAAGAAAGAATAAGGTTAAGGGATTGTAGACTGGCCCTACCAAACAAGAAACAAGATGGGGCTACATCTGAAAGGAATGATTCTTATTGAGGTATTGAGAATTAGGGCCGCTGTGTAGGTGGAGGTTTAGAGAAGTTCAGATAATCATGTGTTGTACCAAAAGTCACTATCTTGGGGGGAACAGAGAAAAAGAAAACAATGTCATATAAAAAGGTGTGGCCAGATAATTGGGGACTACAAATTCCTGGTAAACAATCATGGTATTTAATCTTAGGACAAAAGTCAGGAGTCTCTGAACACACTACTCTTTTTAAGACCTTTCCAATGACCTGATCTTAGGAGCAGTTGGAAAGGATGAAGTGGCAGGTATTGATTTTACTACCTGGATATTGTTCTACAATTCACCTACATTCCAAAACATGTATCAGAACTATGCTCTGAAAATACAAACACAACAGATACATCATGTACTCCTTTTCATCTTTCAAAGGTCAGCTAAAATTTTAAGAAGCCCTAAGGACAGTGTCACTGTCATCTTTTAATAAAAGGGAAGTTGATTGCCCCACTCCTCGTAATGTATGGGGTTAGTAATTGATACTGGAACAGTTACGCGGATCTGGATCAAGACAAAAGGCAAAACCACAGCCCTTGCCCATTGCCTTTCCTCTCCTGACCTGCAGCTGTTGTAGTCATGGGTGGCACAGAAGTGGGGGAAAGCGCTGTCTCCTTCCCATCAAGTCCTGACTGAAGGAAGAAATGCACAGCGGAGCTTGGAGGGAAGAGGTAGATCCCAGTCAATGTGGGTAGCCAAGCAGAGAAAGGGGGTGCTAAGTGTGGGCAGATGGAAGTTTACAATACAGCTGTCCATGCCCTCAGTCTCCAAGCAGCAGAAAGGGAGCCAATGCCCACTCATCTCTATTTGTCTTTAAGTTTCACCAACCAACACTAGTCATGATTGCCTTAATGAAAGCTCTTTATTTTCTAACATCAAAGGTTTAACAGGGCAAAGATGAGGTTTAAAATGCTCTATAACTCCAACTTCCATTCATACCATACTTAAACAGTAATTTGTTTTCATCTTCATGTGCTGATGCAAACAGATCTATATTTTGTTCACTTAAAAGATTTAGACAACACCCACAGCCATTCGTCAGAAACAAGAACTTTTTATTTAGTTAAAAGGAACACAGGGACATTTGAAGACCAGATAGTTACAAGTCTCTTGAGAAGGAGACACAAGCATTGAAGAAACTAGCAGAAGACAAGAGGAGCCGCAGTTCACTCTCTCAGACGAATCCTCAACACGAACACATGATTGATCACTGATGCCCTCCAACCCATTTTCACACTAAATCATAGTTTCTCTCCTTCATGAAATGTCGGTGTGCTGTGCTTACCTCCACATGGACGGTGGTGACGACGCACCTGGTCCCAACCATAAGACCACCTTATATGCTAATGGAGGCTGAACAGAGCTATGGAAAACCTTAGGCACACTCTGCAGCTGCTTTCACTGCTAATCCCCACCCCCAAACAACTGTCTTTGTTTTGTGGGCAAGGGAAGGACCAACTTGATTCCAGAACCCCTTAGAGAGCTACTTGTGGTTATATAGGCAACATGTGAAGACATATGATTTATATTGTGTATGCCATTTTTTGTTCTAGACGGAGTATAATATTGTTTATACAGCTATTAACAAAGTTATTACAAAATCTGTTGAATTTTAAACTAAAAATAATTGTAAGGCACATGTCTTGCACAATTGAAATTAGACAGTTCTTGCCTCTAAGTAAAATATTTGAGTAAATTTACACCACAGTTAATGAAATAGCTTCTTATTTCTGAAGAGATTTCCTAAACACTGTCTGACCCCAGAGCAGAGAAACTGAAAGAAGATGAACCATTTCTAGAAAAGAAACATTTTCTGTGGTAATTTATCTATGTGTGTGTGGATTCAGTTGGAAATAGTGATAAATTTCTTTAATCAAAACAGCATGTATTGAAAAATGAAACACCATAAAAATAAATATTAGAACAGTCCATTTTTATCAAACACTTATGTAAAATATTATACTTAAGGTAAAATATTTTTGCACACTGTAAACTTTAATACAATTTACATTACGTGAACTAGATTACAACTTATGAAAGGTGAAAGAAACAAAAATAACTGCCTCCAACACATACACTTCTCTAATGTGTTGACAGCAATTTTATCTGCATGGTCCATTCCATTTACTTGAAGTTTGGGTGCATCCTTTAGCGATAAGCATGTCTCACTCCATTGTAAGCACAGCGTATTTTGTAAATGAAATAACCAACCAATATTAAAAATTATTTTAATATTTGCCTCAAGGGGGAGCTTACAGTTCATCTTGCAGATCCTCTGAGATTTCAAGCCATTCCAAGCGAATGTTCTAGATGCCATTCCTTATGCAGATCCAGAATTCTAAAATTCTATTTTCTGTGCTGGAGCCAAGTCGATGGATTCTTATACTTCCATGCCACTTTCTTTTCTGGTGCTTTTTGAAATCCACAGGGTGGACTGGTTTGGGCTAGTTTTTGTTCTTCCTTTACTGAAAAACATAAGAAGAAGTAAGTTCAATGCCTGAGACTTATTACTGAAATAGGCATGTTTTGGTCCCAGGGGAGATATTGCAAACCCTTCTTATGAAAGGGTCTTTCTTCTCTCACCAGCACATCTACAAAAAATTCCAGATTATTCCAGAATGTGAAGATGGTAAATAGACCATGTAAAATAATGAAAAAAATAGAATGATCTCTGTTTGACCCTTTGTAGTACAGAATTCAGACACATTCACACGCACACACATGCACACACACACATACACACACACACACACACACACACACACACACCACAAATATGTCTGAAACAATACCAACAATTTTCATTATAATCACCAAGAAATCTTCATTTTATTTGATAAGTGATTTTGAAATTTTGCTTTGTGGATATTCTTCCATTCACATATGCTGCATTTAATACTAAAGGATTGAAACAGTGTTTTTGTCCTAAGTATAAAGACCTTCCTAATCACCATCCCTCAGTTTTCCTTTTTTATAGTTAAGTCACTTAATCCCTAAAAGTTTGGTTTGACTTCAGTCTCTGCAACCAATGTAGTTCAAAGTAGATTCAGGCCTTGATAACTTTGTTCCTCTAGATCTGAGACTGAACTTCACTCTCCTTGGACGTGGAATCTGAGCCCACGTTTCCAGCCCCTGTATCAGAGTTGGCTGTCTCCTCATTCTTTCCATAAAATGGCCACTGCTCAGGCTCCTGCAGAAGTGCCCATTCCTGAGTTTATATAAGTCATCCTCCTCTAGGCTACTTATCAAGATCTAGATTCCTTTGCGTCTAGTTTCCAGAGAATGAACCCTCACCTGGACCAAGTAACCACTTCTGGTCCCTTGTGTCATGCACTTCCTGCCCCACACAGACCTCCCTTCCCCCGCATCTGCCCCACTCCCCACAGGTACTGCATTCCAGTTACTCTCAGTGTAGGTGGGGAGGGCAGAACTCCTTCAAAGAAAGAAAAGAACTCTTCCTAACAAGCCTGAACAATACAATTCTATAATATTAATTGACTTCAGTTTAACTGTGATTTTACTACTAATAAAATATGTCCAAATTATAGGTTTTGGAGATTTGCTTCCAAATAAGTAAGATCAACACATCTTTATCTATGAAGTCATCTAACATCAAGGAAAAAAACAAATCAAGCAAAGTTTATAAATAACATGACATTTTTAAAATGGTAAATAAAGGCAGTTAAGTTATGAAGGTAACTTTTTTGTGTAGCATTAGTATTTCATTTAAGAGTTACTACCAGTTAAGGAAACAAGAGTTACTATTTTGAACATGACATGGAATGATATAAACCATCATGTGTACCAGATTGGAATTTAAACTTTCTGCAAGGCACTCAGATGATAATGGAGTTGAGTCTTTGATGAAGGTTCTCCTTGCTTTCCTGGGAGAAAGGAAAAGGGGAGGATCTAAGAACGAATGAATTAAGCACTACATCTAAGTCGGGCATCTGGAGGTACCCAACTCTGGTTTATTTTCTCACTCTGGGAATTTCAAACAAGTGAAAACTCCATAGATCTTCAAAAACCTGGAAGACTTTTGCATGAATAGAATCTCCACAATAATACACTATTTGGAAGAAGGAAAACAAACTTTAAAGAAAACTCAGTTATTGGCACTATAGTAATTTTTATTTTAGAGATGACAATGCCTGCATAATATTTTTAAATCAATTTTTCTTTTTTTATAAATGTTTTTCCATAGATAATAGATCTATCCATAGATATTATAGATCTATCTGTAGGTCTATATTATCTATAGATCTATCTATAGATCTATTATCTATATATATGTGTGTGTGTGTGTGTATATAAACATTTATTTTATTTTATTTTATTTTCAATATATGAAGTTTATTGTCAGATTGGTTTCCATATAACACCCAGTGCTCATCCCATAAGGTGTCCTCCTCAATATCCATCACCCACCCTCCCCTCCCTCCCACCCGCCATCAACCCTCAGTTTGTTCTCAGTTTTTTTTTTTTAATTTTTTTTTCAACATTTTTTCTTTATTTTTGGGACAGAGAGAAACAGAGCATGAACGGGGGAGGGGCAGAGAGAGAGGGAGACACAGCATGGGAAACAGGCTCCAGGCTCCGAGCCATCAGCCCAGAGCCTGACGCGGGGCTCGAACTCCCGGACCGTGAGATCGTGACCTGGCTGAAGTCAGACGCTTAACCGACTGCGCCACCCAGGCGCCCCTGTTCTCAGTTTTTAAGAGTCTCTTATGCTTTGACTCTCTTCCACTCTAACCTCTTTTTTTTTTCCTTCCCCTCCCCCATGGGTTTCTGTTAAGTTTCTCAGGATCCACATAAGAGTGAAACCATATGGTATCTGTCTTTCTCTGTATGGCTTATTTCACTTAGCATAACATTCTCATAAACATTTTTTTTAGAGAGAGAGCATGAGCAGGGGAGAGGGGCAGAGGGGGAGAGAGAGAGAGAGAGAGAGAGAGAGAGAGAGAGAGAGAGAGAATCTTAAGCAGGCTTCACACACAGTGTGGAGCCCAACTCTGGACTTGATCCCATCACCCTGGGATCATGATTTGACCTGACACCAAGAGTAGGATGATCAACCAACTGAGCCACCCTAAAATCGGTTTTTCAAGCTGATTTGTTATTTACAGCTCTTCCTTAACAGTTTTCTGGGTTAAGAGGGGATTTATATCACATCCTTCCTCTACTTCTCTGCTTTTCACAATGGCTAATCATCTTTTCATCTCTAGTCTTAGGACGTGAAGAAAGAAATGAGATATTTACTATCGTCTTTTTTCTCTACAAAATATTACAAAATTTCTAACTGTGCTTCACATATATATTGGAAAACCCAGAGGATACAAAGTGTAGTATTAATTTGCCAGGCTTTAATTATCATTACTCAAAATGTCTTATTTAAACAGCCTGTACATCACACTTTGGATCCTTTAAACAATTTATGTGAACCATTTACAGTTTATATCTATTTAATTATTTTTTTCTGGGGCTTTTTTTACTTAGTGGATTCTTTATGGTCTATTTCAGAACAGATGAAGATAAACTAAAATCCAAAGAGAAAAATGACTTCATTTGCAGTCCTTCCCTGATGGCGGCACTGTCTCGATCAGTTCTTATTTAAAATACTGACAAAGGAGGTCGGCGGCAAGATGGCGGCTTAGGAGGACGCTGGGCTCACCGCACGTCCTGCTGATCACTTAGATTCCATCTACATCTGCCTAAATAACCCAGAAAACCGCCAGAGGATTAGCAGAACGGAGTCGCCGGAGCCAAACGCAGACGAGAGGCCCACGGAAGAGGGTAGGAAGGGCTGCGAGGCGGTGCGCGCTCCATTGACTGGTGGGAGGGAGCCGGGGCGGAGGGGCGGCTCGCCGGCCAAGCACAGCCACCGAGTCTGGCTTGCAAAAGCGGAGGGGCCTGACGGACTGTGTTCCCACAACAAGCGCGACTTAGCGTCTGGGAGGTCATAAGTTAACAGCTCTGCTCGGAAAGCGGGAAGGCTGGAGGACAAAGGGAGGGAGAGCTGCTGAGCCCCCTGACAACAGAGCTCAGTTTGGTGGGGAACAAAGGCGCTCGCCAGCGCCATCTCCCCCGCCCATCCCCCAGCCGAAATCCCAAAGAGAACCTGTTCCTGCCGGGGAACTTGCTCGCTCCGCGCAAACACCCAACTCTGCGCTTCGGCGGAGCCAAACCTCCGGCAGCGGATCTGACTCCCTCCCGCTGCCACAGGGCCCCTCCTGAAGTGGATCACCTAAGGAGAAGCGATCTAAGCCTGCCCCTCCTGCCCCCGAGCACCTTGCCTACCCACCCCAGCTAATACGCCAGATCCCCAGCATCACAAGCCTGGCACGGTGCAAGTAGCCCAGACGAGCCACACCACCCCACAGTGAATCCCGCCCCTAGGAGAGGGGAAGAGAAGGCACACACCAGTCTGACCGTGGCCCCAGCGGTGGGCTGGGGACAGACATCAGGTCTGACTGCGGCCCCGCCCACCAACTCCAGTTATACACTACAGCACAGGGGAAGTGCCCTGCAGGTCCGCACCACTCCAGGGACTATCCAAAATGACCAAGCGGAAGAACTCCCCTCAGAAGAATCTCCAGGAAATAACAACAGCTAATGAGCTGATCAAAAAGGATTTAAATAATATAACAGAAAGTGAATTTAGAATAATAGTCATAAAATTAATCGCTGGGCTTGAAAACAGTATACAGGACAGCAGAGAATCTCTTGCTACAGAGATCAAGGGACTAAGGAACAGTCACGAGGAGCTGAAAAACGCTTTAAACGAAATGCAAAACAAAATGGAAACCACCACAGCTCGGCTTGAAGAGGCAGAGGAGAGAATAGGTGAACTAGAAGATAAAGTTATGGAAAAAGAGGAAGCTGAGAAAAAGAGAGATAAAAAAATCCAGGAGTATGAGGGGAAAATTAGAGAATTAAGTGATACACTAAAAAGAAATAATATACGCATAATTGGTATCCCAGAGGAGGAAGAGAGAGGGAAAGGTGCTGAAGGGGTACTTGAAGAAATAATAGCTGAGAACTTCCCTGAACTGGGGAAGGAAAAAGGCATTGAAATCCAAGAGGCACAGAGAACTCCCTTCAGACGTAACTTGAATCGATCTTCTGCACGACATATCATAGTGAAACTGGCAAAATACAAGGATAAAGAGAAAATTCTGAAAGCACCAAGGGGTAAACGTGCCCTCACATATAAAGGGAGACCTATAAGACTTGTGACTGATCTCTCTTTTGAAACTTGGCAGGCCAGAAAGAATTGGCACGAGATTTTCAGGGTGCTAGACAGAAAAAATATGCAGCCGAGAATCCTTTATCCAGCAAGTCTGTCATTTAGAATAGAAGAAGAGATAAAGGTCTTCCCAAACAAACAAAAACTGAAGGAATTTGTCACCACTAAACCAGCCCTACAAGAGATCCTAAGGGGGACCCTGTGAGACAAAGTCCCAGAGACATCACTACAAGCATAAAACATACAGACATCACAATGACTCTAAACCCGTATCTTTCTATAATAACACTGAATGTAAATGGATTAAATGCGCCAACCAAAAGACATAGGGTATCAGAATGGATAAAAAAACAAGACCCATCTATTTGCTGTCTACAAGAGACTCATTTTAGACCTGAGGACACCTTTAGATTGAGAGTGAGGGGATGGAGAACTATTTATCATGCGACTGGAAGCCAAAAGAAAGCTGGAGTAGCCATACTTATATCAGACAAACTAGACTTTAAATTAAAGGCTGTAACAAGAGATGAAGAAGGACATTATATAATAGTTACAGGGTCTATCCATCAGGAAGAGCTAACAATTATAAATGTCTATGCACCGAATACCGGAGCCCCCAAATATATAAAACAATTACTCATAAACATAAGCAACCTTATTGATAAGAATGTGGTAATTGCAGGGGACTTTAATATACCACTTACAGAAATGGATAGATCATCTAGACACACGGTCAATAAAGAAACAAGGGCCCTGAATGAGACATTGGATCAGATGGACTTGACAGATATATTTAGAACTCTGCATCCCAAAGCAACAGAATATACTTTCTTCTCGAGTGCACATGGAACATTCTCCAAGATAGATCATATACTGGGTCACAAAACAGCCCTTCATAAGTTTACAAGAATTGAAATTATACCATGCTTACTTTCAGACCACAATGCTATGAAGCTTGAAATCAACCACAGAAAAAAGTCTGGAAAACCTCCAAAAGCATGGAGGTTAAAGAACACCCTACTAACGAATGAGTGGGTCAACCAGGCAATTAGAGAAGAAATTAAAAAATATATGGAAACAAATGAAAATGAAAATACAACAATCCAAACGCTTTGGGACGCAGCAAAGGCAGTCCTGAGAGGAAAATACATTGCCATCCAGGCCTATCTCAAGAAACAAGAAAAATCCCAAATACAAAATCTAACAGCACACCTAAAGGAACTAGAAGCAGAACAGCAAAGGCAGCCTAAGCCCAGCAGAAGAAGAGAAATAATAAAGATCAGGGCAGAAATAAACAATATAGAAACTAAAAAAACTGTAGAGCAGATCAACGAAACCAAGAGTTGGTTTTTTGAAAAAATAAACAAAATTGACAAACCTCTAGCCAGGCTTCTCAAAAAGAAAAGGGAGATGACCCAAATAGATAAAATCATGAATGAAAATGGAATTATTACAACCAATCCCTCAGAGATACAAACAATTATCAGGGAATACTATGAAAAATTATATGCCAACAAACTGGACAACCTGGAAGAAATGGACAAATTCCTGAACAACCACACTCTTCCAAAACTCAATCAGGAGGAAATAGAAAGCTTGAACAGACCCATAACCAGCGAAGAAATTGAATCGGTTATCAAAAATCTCCCAACAAATAAGAGTCCAGGACCAGATGGCTTCCCAGGGGAGTTCTACCAGACGTTTAAAGCAGAGATAATACCTATCCTTCTCAAGCTATTCCAAGAAATAGAAAGGGAAGGAAAACTTCCAGACTCATTCTATGAAGCCAGTATTACTTTGATTCCTAAACCAGACAGAGACCCAGTAAAAAAAGAGAACTACAGGCCAATATCCCTGATGAATATGGATGCAAAAATTCTCAATAAGGTACTAGCAAATCGAATTCAACGGCATATAAAAAGAATTATTCACCATGATCAAGTGGGATTCATTCCTGGGATGCAGGGCTGGTTCAACATTCGCAAATCAATCAACGTGATACATCACATTAACAAAAAAAAAGAGAAGAACCATATGATCCTGTCAATCGATGCAGAAAAGGCCTTCGACAAAATCCAGCACCCTTTCTTAATAAAAACCCTTGAGAAAGTCGGGATAGAAGGAACATACTTAAAGATCATAAAAGCCATTTATGAAAAGCCCACAGCTAACATCATCCTCAACGGGGAAAAACTGAGAGCTTTTTCCCTGAGATCAGGAACACGACAAGGATGCCCACTCTCACCGCTGCTGTTTAACATAGTGCTGGAAGTTCTAGCATCAGCAATCAGACAACAAAAGGAAATCAAAGGCATCAAAATTGGCAAAGATGAAGTCAAGCTTTCGCTTTTTGCAGATGACATGATATTATACATGGAAAATCCGATAGACTCCACCAAAAGTCTGCTAGAACTGATACAGGAATTCAGCAAAGTTGCAGGATACAAAATCAATGTACAGAAATCAGTTGCATTCTTATACACTAACAATGAAGCAACAGAAAGACAAATAAAGAAACTGATCCCATTCACAATTGCACCAAGAAGCATAAAATACCTAGGAATAAATCTAACCAAAGATGTAAAGGATCTGTATGCTGAAAATTATAGAAAGCTTATGAAGGAAATTGAAGAAGATTTAAAGAAATGGAAAGACATTCCCTGCTCATGGATTGGAAAAATAAATATTGTCAAAATGTCAATACTACCCAAAGCTATCTACACATTCAATGCAATCCCAATCAAAATTGCACCAGCATTCTTCTCGAAACTAGAACAAGCAATCCTAAAATTCATATGGAACCACAAAAGGCCCCGAATAGCCAAAGGAATTTTGAAGAAGAAGACCAAAGCAGGAGGCATCACAATCCCAGACTTTAGCCTCTACTACAAAGCTGTCATCATCAAGACAGCATGGTATTGGCACCAAAACAGACACATAGACCAATGGAATAGAATAGAAACCCCAGAACTAGACCCACAAACGTATGGCCAACTCATCTTTGACAAAGCAGGAAAGAACATCCAATGGAAAAAAGACAGCCTCTTTAACAAATGGTGCTGGGAGAACTGGACAGCAACATGCAGAAGGTTGAAACTAGACCACTTTCTCACACCATTCACAAAAATAAACTCAAAATGGATAAAGGACCTAAATGTGAGACAGGAAACCATCAAAACCCTAGAGGAGAAAGCAGGAAAAGACCTCTCTGACCTCAGCCGTAGCAATCTCTTACTCGACACATCCCCAAAGGCAAGGGAATTAAAAGCAAAAGTGAATTACTGGGACCTTATGAAGATAAAAAGCTTCTGCACAGCCAAGGAAACAACCAACAAAACTAAAAGGCAACCAACGGAATGGGAAAAGATATTCGCAAATGACATATCGGACAAAGGGCTAGTATCCAAAATCTATAAAGAGCTCACCAAACTCCACACCCGAAAAACAAATAACCCAGTGAAGAAATGGGCAGAAAACATGAATAGACACTTCTCTAAAGAAGACATCCGGATGGCCAACAGGCACATGAAAAGATGTTCAGCGTCGCTCCTTATCAGGGAAATACAAATCAAAACCACACTCAGGTATCACCTCACGCCAGTCAGAGTGGCCAAAATGAACAAATCCGGAGACTATAGATGCTGGAGAGGATGTGGAGAAACGGGAACCCTCTTGCACTGTTGGTGGGAATGCAAATTGGTGCAGCCGCTCTGGAAAGCAGTGTGGAGGTTCCTCAGAAAATTAAAAATAGACCTACCCTATGACCCAGCAATAGCACTGCTAGGAATTTATCCAAGGGATACAGGAGCACTGATGCATAGGGCCACGTGTACCCCAATGTTCATAGCAGCACTCTCAACAATAGCCAAATTATGGAAAGAGCCTAAATGTCCATCAACTGATGAATGGATAAAGAAATTGTGGTTTATATACACAATGGAATATTACGTGGCAATGAGAAAAAATGAAATATGGCCTTTCGTAGCAACGTGGATGGAACTGGAGAGTGTGATGCTAAGTGAAATAAGCCATACAGAGAAAGACAGATACCATATGGTTTCACTCTTATGTGGATCCTGAGAAACTTCACAGGAACCCATGGGGGAGGGGAAGGAAAAAAAAAAAAAGAGGTTAGAATGGGAGAGAGCCAAAGCATAAGAGACTTAAAAACTGAGAACAAACTGAGGGTTGATGGGGTTGGGAGGGAGGAGAGGGTGGGTGATGGGTATTGAGGAGGGCACCTTTTGGGATGAGCACTGGGTGTTGTATGGAAACCAATTTGTCAATAAATTTCATAAAAAAAAAAAATAAATAAATAAATAAAAAAAATAAAAAAAAAAAAAAAAGAAATGTACCAGAAAAAAAATAAATAAATAAATAAAATAAAATAAAATACTGACAAAGATGGCTAGTTTATTCTAGCAAATATGTTCTTATTTAAATCCAACATCTTTTCCTTTTTCTTTTAATATATATTTATATTTCATATATTAAAATGAAAAAAATTTCACCTCTAACTCAAGGGTATATGGCTAAATAGATATAAAAGAATACTCTGAAGAATCTTGCTGTTAAGATATATCATTTTGGCTGAAGATGCATACTAAAAGTGACCTACTTTTACCATTGTACTTGATTTCCTCTACTCAGAAGACCCTTTGGAAATAAACAAAAGCCTATGACTTAAATTTTTGAAAAAGTATTATAGAGTGCACTTACAAAAATCAAGTCTTGCATACAACTTGGGGTCAAGATTGAAAGGCTTAGCATTAATGCTTATATGTAAGAAACAAGAGTCAGTATAGAGTAGTTGCATATGTTGTAAGCTTACAAAGATTCAAATTTCAGATCCACCACCCACACAAGCTGTGAGAACCAAAGCAAAATTGTGTAACCCATCTAAGCCACCATCTTCTCAACCGAAAAACAGAAACAAAAGGGCACCTACCTCATATGACTTATGAATATTAAGTGAGGTAATGCATGAATCCTGTATTCAAGGCCTATCTTATTAGACTGGATACATGGGGTGTGTACTGACAGATAGGAAAATCAGAACTTTCTCTCTTTATTTTTTAAGTGGGAGTGGAGCCCCAACCTGGAGTTTGAACTCATAACCATGAGATCAAGACCCGAGCTGAGATCAAGAGTCAAACACTTAACTGACTGAACCACTCAGGTGCTCCAAAATTCAGAACTTTCTTGAGACAAAGTAAAACTATAATTTACACTAATATTTTTAAAGAGTTATAAAAACCTACATAAAACTTTTTAAGTTGTCTCTGCATACATGAATTATTTACCTTTTATGCAGCATCTGGAAACAGCAGGTTCCAAAAGCGACCAGTATCAATAAAAGCAGTGGGATCGTTGGTATAACAACATAGATTAGATTGGGAATTATGCCTACAGAAATAAAGCAGTCAGTAAAAAAGATGGCAGAGGCAGAATTCTCACACTAACATTATATAAAATTGCCCAAAAATTCAAGGTAAAATAAAATTATTATAATTCCAAATAAATTTCTTCCCAAAATATTAAATAACCTAATAAAATAATATATTCAGGTTTAATAAAAATTAAAAACAAAATCATATTTCACTGGTTGCCATGCTTCAATTCAGTGTCTATATTTCTAAAACTACAATTAAATCTACAGTTCAGATAGAGGCTAGTTTTCATAACATATTAATAATCTTATCTATCTCACTTCATTAATTCTCAGCTATTACTTAGAAAAACAAGCACTGATTATTAAAATAATTGTTGATTTATTGGTCATATAATCATCCTAACCAATAAGGTCAGTGCCATGATGATACTTAAGACTTTGGGATTAAATCAAAATACAAAAAAATTAACTGATGATACAGTCATAAGCCAGAGACACAAGACCCCAGAAGCATAAAGATTTGATCTTAATTAAATTCTAAAATGAATCATTGTTTAGTTCTGTTCCATTACACAATATTAAGTATTCTTGGAAAAGTAAAAACTGCCACACTTCAGTCCCATACAGACTAAAATGACTTTATTGAACATTTTTTCAATGTCATAAAAGGGAAAATATTCCTAATATAATTATTTACTAATATTTTTAGTTAGGTTTAGATGTTCTGAATGATTTTAAAATCAGGCACCTGAAAAGTAAAAAGCACTAAGTTTTAATGTCATGTTCATACAAGAAAAGCAAATTGAAAAACTATGCATTTAGCTAGCAAATCAAAAGTTGTCATCATTACCAATCTGAATAATTCTGTTCAAAATGGACCAGACTTAGATCAAACTATCCATTTTACTGTACAGCACGTCCTTTATTAACTAAAGATATATTATTATCTGAGGTCCAGTGATGGGGTATTTTGAGAGTAATTTGCTATGCTTTTACCTACTCTTGAGCCCCTGACATGAAACTTCAAGCATTTTAAGGATTCAGGAAATATTTTCGTTCCTTTTCAAAATCCCATCATGATCCTTTATATATAACAGTAAAGAAAAAGAGAAAGTATGTCCTACTCTTCCTCACATTTTAGATCACCTGTGGAAAGATTCTGAGACTTTGGCTCTTTGGCTCAATCTTCACAAAGCAACTAGGAAATATCAAGATTTCTGTCCAAAAATCACAGGACCATGCAAAAAGGAGCACCAAACTAATTCTTAGAGCAGTTTCTGACTGGGATTCAAATCCTAATCAGGGAATGTGCAATCTGCACTGGGATTTCATGATTTCTTTTGCAGACTGGTGTGCTCAGGGAAGCTGGGTTGAGAGCTAATTATACGTACTCTGTCCACCCTGTTCACCAGTGATGTCACCTTGATAGCTTGAAATCAGCCATGGTGGGAGTATAATATACCACAGGAATCTACAAAGGCTACAAATCAGGCTTTTTCTTTTATATCCACTCCCACACTGGTCTCTCCCTAAACATTTACCAGCACACCACTGTCTGCCGGCCGCTGAATGTGCTGATGTACATCATAACGCTTACATGTTGTTGGGGAAGTTCCCTGTGAATCCAGGTTTCCATGTGGATTACTTGGTTTATTACTAGATACATCTACCTGAGGTGAAAAATCAAAAGGAAACAAAATAGATTCTTCTATTCAAAAAACTAGCTTAGCATTATCTGTTTTAACCTAGTTCAAAAGTAAATTCCAGAGGCCAAATTTACTGCCCCCATCAATAAACAATAAGAAAAGTTAGGGCTAACATGAAGCAGAGTTTAAAACTACAGTTTCTGCTCTTGATAGAGGAGTTAAAAACACATGAATTCATTACCTGCTTCAGTAACAACCACATTTTGATGGGTATCTCCTGGCTGATTTGTAAAATACGTCTTTTCTACAGGAGAAGTTGGAATGATCTCTGTAAATAATAAGTACAAACAACATATACAATGATAAAAAAAGAAATACAAATGTAGATGAAAATAAAAGTGTATTATAAAACAATGTAAACATCATAGCTTTTATTTCAGAGTAATAAAGGTACATGAAATTATTCAACTGTAAAGTCATCATTTAATTATCTTTGAATAAAGTATCCACTTGGTGAATCTTTGCAACTGGATCTACTTGGTGAATCCTTGCAACCCAAATCTGCATTTACGAATCAACAGTGCATCTATACTGATGACAGCCTGCTTTGGCAATAATGAAACCAAGCAGGTACAAAGAAAGGCAAAGAGAAGCAGGAATTGGGAGCATAAGAATGTGAGACACTGGGGTTCCTGGGTGGCTCAGTCTGTTAAGCGTCTGATTTCAGCTCAGGTCATGATCTCATGGTTCATGGGTTCGAGACACGTGTAGGGCTCTACGCTGACAGCTCAGAGCCTGGAGCCTGCTTTTGATTCTGAGTCTCCCTCTCTCTCTGCCCCTACCCTGCTCATGCTCTCTCTCTCTCAAAAATAAATAAACATTAAAAAAATAATAAAAGAATGTGAGACGCTAACTGCAATTCAAAAGACAAGCATATTAGTATAATATTTAGATTTCTCCTTGCAGTAATAATCAGCAGATGACTACACGGATTGCACTGGGAATTGATGATTCAAGGAACAACATTCTAAAGCACATTTCTGTCCTAGCAAAACAGTGCCATACTTAGATTTGCTTTCGAGTAGTGTCTATTTCTTTTTAAAAAAACAATAATAAATTAAGGCTTGCAGGTTATTTCTTTCCTGGTTTTATGAGACAAGACCTCCTCAGTGGCCATGCAATTAAAAGTGTCAAAATTTCTTACCATGATCTGATACTGCTGTGCCAACTATTTTTCCCCCTAGGGCACTGTTTGTTAAATTAACAGTTCAGTGAAAGTAAACTGAATTAGTAAGAAAAAAACCTGTAAACTTGTCTTTTGCTTCAAAATATAATTCTTTGTTTATGTTTGTCAAATGATGGAAAAGAAAAAACACTTGCAACATTTTGAATTAGTTTATAATGTTAAGTTATTTTTAATACCATATTTGCTACTCTTTATTTGGCCACGTAGTCTCTCTTTATTGGAACTTTACCATACACCATCCTGTAAGAATATTTACTACCCTTGTGTACAATCTCACCCTAACACTTTAATAGCCTCCTGGAGGTTTTAGATATGGTCCTTTCCTACACTCATTTTTCTACAGAACTGAGGCACCTTATGCCAGTCGGTGCCCAACTGGTATTTGCTGAATAAATAATACAGATATTATTCTATTTATTAACACAAAACTGGTTATTTTAAAATTTTTTTAATATTTTTATTTATTTTTGAGAAATAGAGAGCATGAGCATGGGAGGGGCAGAGAGAGAGAGGGAGACACAGAATCTGAAGCAGGCTCCAAGCTCTGAGCTGTCAGCACAGAGCGTAACACAGGGCTTGAACTTGTGAACCATGAGATCATGACCTGAGCTGAATTCGGATGCCTAACCAACTGAGCCACCCAGGCAACCCAGAACTGGTTATTTTTGAAAATACTCTTAAAAGTCTTTAATTGATGCAATTTCTGATTAACAAAATTTTAAAAACTTAATCCCATGTATACTATATATAATGTCTAAGAACAAGAGTGCATAATGCAATTTTAATGAATACAAAAATTAGATTCAGCAGTATCCCCTTAAAAATGTCTTAGGAAAACACTGACAGTCACAAAGAGTAGATATGTAACTCACAGAACAATAACAAAAAATAGAGAAGAGTGAAAAAATCAAGTAGTGAGTTATTCAGTTTCTTCATTAATTACTAGGTTAATTGTTTATTATTTCAGATATCATTGCTCATATTATTAGATGGCATGCAGGGGCAGAAAGAGGAGATGAAGTTCAAATCACACAGTACTTCAGGTGTAACTGGAGAATAAAGTTCAAAATAAGTGGTCTAATTCACAAATTTTAATAAATCCCACTGCTTACTCCTTTAACCCCTCGCCACCAGAAATTAATCATTCTCCACTAAAAAAGCACTGACCATATAAGCAAGAAATTTCATCAAACCAGCATCCCCTAAAAACAAAACACTAAGCTCAAAGAAGGTTAACAAATAGAAAATAAACAAAGATGAAAATATTCCAGTTAAAATAAAGAATAAAAATGCTATACACATAGTTATATATTTGTAACTATAAAACTGTACACGTGCATCAAAAACAAAAAATAGATAAAGGAATCTTATTCACAAAGCACAGGTTATTTGAAGATTTAGGTGGAATATAGAAGATAAAGAAGAAAATATTTTTTATCTTAAATGCTCTTTCCTGAGTAATATGAACCTAAATTACCTAATATAAAACAAGTAAAGAAGATTCTGAGGTTGATAGTGTCCTGAATAATTTGGCAAGTATGAATGCAAAATAAAAGAAAATAGACACATGTACAAAGGGTCAAATAGTTTACCTAAAAGCTCAAAGAAAGGAGAAAAAGATGTTGTATTAAAGAATGCTCTGTAACATACTTTGTTGCATTCAAGTACATAGTGTCACAAATTTAAAACATCAGAGAATTTCAACTTTATATTTTTCCAATAAAAAAAAAATAAAGACAAAGAACATAAGTGCATAACAGATTTGGCTTTGCAAAGGCTTCTAGGATGGTAATGATGGATTTAGGGCTTTAAAGAATAAACTCACCAGGGATATAGAAAGCTGGCTAATATACTCAAGAGCAGGATAAATATAAGAGAAGGGTAAATCTAATCCAAATAATCCCTTGGGCTTTAAGGTCTTATGAGAAAAGGAATCATGTAATTTCAAGAGAATAATGGAAATAGCAGTACTTGATGGTAAATGCCTTCCATGAACACATTATGAGGTCAAGTAGACAGCCCCTCAAAAGATTTAAAATGATACTTCCCAACACTGAGGAGGAGAAAAACATCAAAAAAAAAAATCTTAAAGCCTAAGTATCTAGTTTGACTTTATTAGGTCATTAAAAAGAATTACTTTACATAGTTGTTGCTGAGTGTCTACTTTTGGTCAAATTTTAATTTAGTCCATCTGTCCTCTTCACACTAATTCAAATTTACTATTTCAACAGGAAAACACACCAGTGTAGCTCAGGTCAATGCAATCTTCCCACGTGCTTCACGGGCAAGAAGGTGGAGACTTCAAACAAAAGCTATCTAAGGAGGTATGTTCCAAAGCATGACAATCATGGGAGGAACATGGCACAGGTCCCCACTTTTGTTTCCACTGCGGTTCAATGAGCCATAATCAGTCTGACTTTCACTGAGGAGCACATGCCAACAAATGATAAGCTAATGTTCCAGGAGAAAGTTGCTTTGTTCCCTTAAACTCACCAGATAATCACCCAAAGATCTGCTGTCCACGTGTGTAAATCTATAGGTGCTCTGGTGACTTATACCTACTTCACACACATTACACTAACTATTTAAAATATTTAAAAATAGATACACGTTCTTTGTAAAACCTATTTCCAAAACACTCTGACGTTCACAGAAAAATGTTCTTTTCTCTTAAAGACATGTCTCCAGATGTGTCTAGTTACTCCCTTCTATTTGACTGATTGGACGGTTTGCTCTAGAGCATGAAGTATAATTCAGTACACTGAGTGATATGACAAGGTACAAAGTAATTCCACGTTTCATAGCAGAGAAACAAAAGGATCCAAAGGAAGTGAAGCCTAAATACAAATAGTGAAGATAAAAATAGAAGCAAATACGCCCAACATCTGCTGTACCTCCTTACAGGACTTCCTACCTGGTTCATACTTGCAGATGTAATTGTGCTTCATGTTGCACCTGTCATCATTCCACTGGTAAAGGTAGGGCCCCCCCAGGCCTGGATTGGCTGTTGGTTGATGATACATCACAACACACTTTTCACTTCCACAGGAAGGTTCATCAGTATACCAGTTTCTGCAAACAGAGCAGCAGGAACACCTCTAAGTGGTTTCAACCACCCTATTCTTTTGGTTTGGTTTTGTTTCAAGTTTTTTTGTATTTAAATTCCAGTTAGTTAACATATAGTATCATACTAGCTTCAGGAGTAGAATTTAGTGATTCATCACTTACATGTAACACCCAGTGCTCATCACAAGTGCCCTTCTGAATATCCATCACCCATTTAGCCCATTCTATTCTGACATCCTCAACCAAGTAATGTCCATAAAGAGGAAGAAGCTGTTACCATAGAGATGAATGAGCCAGTTCAGCTGACTTTTGCACTGAGATACCCGAACCTCTTTACAAAAGCCCAGCACTGTCTCCTACAGTAACACTCAGTACGTCTGCAGATGGACCCCTTGTTGTAGAGTATAAAATTGCTGCTATGGTACATGTAAGGCTCTATTTGGCTCCCAAGATTGAGGAGGAAGAAGGACCTTAGGCATTCTTAAAATCCAACAAAATAAAATCAAGCTCTTCAAGAACTGCTTCCGAGATGCCAGCATGTATGTAAGTCTCTTCTGTCACCAAATTTGTACCTCTCAGTACATATGTAGATATTTTCTGTAAATAACCTATTTCTTCCTCCATTATTTACAATTTGTTTAAAGTCCAAAGTCAAATCTGGTCTTGTTAACCTAGAAATATTTCTGCCTTCACCTAGAAATACTTGTGATTTTCATCACTAAAGGGTTTTGACTCTAAATACAATTTTAATTTTTTTCAATTTATAGAAATTATTTGAATTTAAAAAAAAAGAAAAAAAAACAAAACAAAAAACCCAGAAATCTCCCTCCTCCCTTTCGAGTCCCCCACAGCACATTTAACTCCTCAAGATCCCTACTCACCGGTACTGGGAACTGCTTCCATCAGACCACTGGTAGAGATCTGGGCAGGCACCAGATGTTTGCCCCTCTCCGTTTCGCCAAAGCCCTATCCAGAAATCACCATCAGAAATCCCTGTTCCTGGTTTTGTCAGGTTTTGCAACATACTTTCTATTAACTTCTGTTCTGCTTCATTCTCCAGGCTGAGGAGGGTCCCCCCCTCGCTCTCACAAGCCAGGCGTGCCTCCTGAAAGCTCACGCGGCTGGACAGTTCGTGGAAGTAGGCCATTTTGTAGCAGGGATGCTTGAGGTCAGCAAAGCACACCTTTTGGCCTGGAAAAAAGACAGCATGCATTGATTCTTTGAACTATATTCATAATGCTACTATGAATTAGGATTAAAGAACCAATCAAGGGGCGCCCGGGTGGCTCAGTCGGTTGAGCTTCCAACTTCGGCTCAGGTCATGATTTCACAGTTCGTGAGTTCGAGCCCCGCATCAGGCTCTGTGCTGACAGCTCAAAGACTGGAGCCTGCTCCAGATTCTGTGTCTCCCTCTCTCTCTGCCCCACCCCTGGTCACTCTCTGTCTCTCTCTCAAAAGTAAATAAATATTAAAAAAAAGAACCAATCAAAACAGGATACACTCTCCCAAGAATGATTCCTCCATGGAATCATTTTATAGAGTTTATTTTTTAATTATTATTATCAATTTATAAAAGCAAAATGATTCCCTGGTAAACTTGTAATATGAACTTTTAAACACAGGACTCCAAAAAAATGTTTGTTAAGAGAACTCATGATTCTTCTGGCTTAGATACAAACCAATTACATAGCAAACGAAACTAGCAAAAGAAATTGCTTTTTCTTTTAGAGCAAAGAGAGCTAAAAGGTCAAGGTTATGAAAGAAAAATAATTCACAAAAGAACTTAATTTTTTTTTTCAACGTTTATTTATTTTTGGGACAGAGAGAGACAGAGCATGAATGGGGGAGGGGCAGAGAGAGAGGGAGACACAGCATCGGAAACTGGCTCCAGGCTCTGAGCCATCAGCCCAGAGCCTGACGCCGGGCTGGAACTCACGGACCACGAGATCGTGACCTGGCTGAAGTCGGACGTTTAACCGACTGCGCCACCCAGGCGCCCCAAGAACTTAATTTTTAAAACAAGTAAAAACCAATGTATAGAAGGTATCATAAAAAAGATACAAGGTGGCAAAATTTAAGGTGTAAACATTTGCTTTTATTGTATATATCTGAAAGCAAATGCATTGAAATTGAAAGTTAATAGAGGCCAGAATGAAGGTAACTCTAGTAATAATTAACTTATTAATATACAGCATTAGAAGTGACAGGAGAGATTTCTAGAGTACTCTTTGAAAAAATTCTCATTATCAATTCTCTGAATATTTTCTGGTTTTATAGGACATGCTATGTGTGAGTGTCAATTGCTCAGCCAATGACTTCTCTCTTTTTACACAGACAGCTCAAATGAGTCATAAACTCCAAATAAAATTTCCCAAATTTGAACTTAGAGAATCAAGTACTTAAAGCAAACAAACAGAAAAGAAGGGCATTTTAAATATTAAAAAGCCAAATGGCTTAGGGTTGGAATAAACACATCAGGAAATAAAGGAGCTATTAAAAATCTCATCAGATGGGGCACCTGGGTGGCTCAGTTGGTTAAGCATCTGACTTTGGCTCAGGTCATGATCTTGCAACTCGTTGGTTCAAGCCCCACGTCGGGCTCTGTGCTGACAGCTCAGAACCTGGAACCTGCTTGGGATTCTGTGCCTCCCCATCTCTCTCTTCCTCCCCCACTCACACTCAGTTTCTGTCTCTTAAAAATTAATAAATGTTTAAAACGTTTAAAAAGATAAAAAATAAAAAAATAAAAATCTCATCAATTGCTAATTATTGTCAATTTCTATAACTTGGATAGAAAGCAGAGTAAGCTGAAATTTGTTGAAACTCATCTTTCAAAGATGGTTAAACAATGAGCTAAAAACAAATTAGGTGATAAATATTTAGCAGACTTGAGAACAAATTATTTTTCAGCTTTAGAGTCTCCATTTATGTATTAAACACACACCAAATAAAAATGACTTCTTCAAATTTATTATAAAAAATGCCCTATTAGACTGGTTGAGATTAATTCCTTTATGAGTGTGAAAGGGGTAACACTGCATTTCTTTTAAACTTTCCCTAAATTAGAATTTCATTAAAATCAAATCCAAATTCATTTAAATTTACCCTTCCCTACAGTTAATCTTAACTATTGCTAGTTTTATTGCATATTTCTTTAGGAATAAAGATTGGGGACCACAAAATGTCCAAAATCCATGAATAAATAAATAGAATAATCAGAATTTGGAAAGGAAGTTTAAAATGTAATTTATATTTATACTTGTATTTTAAAGGTTTTTATGAATTACAGCACTTGATTAAGCCACCTATTCTGATATCTCTAAAGATTTTCAAAGTCAGTATATACATAAATATGTGTGTGTACATATATACACATATATACATATATTTTTAAGTCATATATGTTTGTGACAACAAATGAAGCTTAGAATAATTTTTGAGACTTCTTAATGGAATATCATCTTTTATAAAACTTCATTGTGTGACATCACTAGTTTACTTCTGCTCTAACAACATCTGTGAAGACTTAAAGACACAGGTAAAAGTTTGATTTAAAAAAATCTCTCAGAATCAAATTTCACACACCTCTACATGTGAATTTCACATTTGTCTACATATGAAGCAGAATGACTTTCTCCTAACTACACTATGGATGATAATAACATCAGGCCACAAAAAATCCACATACATATCAGGGATATTAGAGTGTACAGGATTCAGCTAACTACCAGCAAGGGAAGTCCTATCGTTCTGTTGTTTAGATTTGCCCCCTTATTATCACCAGACATGTATGCCAAATGATAGACAATCTCCAGAATGACCAACCTGTTTCATTTTGTTTTTCATTAGCTTCTTTGGGTCACTTCTGATCTCTGCTATCAACTTTAAAAACCGCCACGAATCCCTCTCTGTCTGTTATTTCTTTATCCCAACCCACTGTCCATAGCCTCCACTCCTTTCTTAGTCTTTTTCTGCGTTCAGTTTAGATTTGGCCTCAGAAAACAGACTATGAAGCATTTAGTGTAAAATAAAGTCAAATTGTAAATGTAAAATAAAGTCAAATGCTAAGAAATTAAGGCATAGCTTTACTGCTTTCTTAAGATTCATCTTCATGAACATTATTCTTGTTGGGATTGAAGGTTTTTTTTCACTTGATATTTAATTTTGTGGCTGATGAAAAAAATTTGTCAGTAGTGGAGGGAGGGAGTGTTATTGTACTTAAACACTGGCTAAAAACTACAGCATTCAAACATTGGATTCTTAATTATAGTACACCACACTGAGTCAACATTGGTACCACATCCATTCTCCCCCAGAATCAGCAATTAATGACCTATGATGACACTCAAGTCAGGAGGGAGCAGAAATCCAGAGGTCATTAACCTCACAACGGTGTTTGAGTGATAGGCATTCAGTATCATGACACAAGCTGAGAACAGCCATCTAATAAAATAGCAGTTGGAACAACGCAAGCACAACACCCAGTAGTCCTCTCTGTCTCATTAACTGTGATCTGGACCCAGAAGCAACACACTGAATAATATGAACAAATTAACAGACTTCCCCAACTGATTGTTAATTAAAATGAAAATGCTAGTATGATTGACCATAGGAAAATGGAATTAAAGAGACTTCAAGAGGACAAATCAGTCTCAGATAAATAATCCTTGAGAGATGATAATGGAAGTCCCAGTGGCTGATTCTAATACAATTATTTATTTTAATTTCTCCTCATTTATTATTAGATTTTGTGATGACTTCATTGTTTAAAATGGTTGTTCCTGATGATATTCTAAAAATGTCATTAAGCCTAGTGAGTGTTGTGCCTGCATTTTTAACGCAAGCTATTTCCATTTCCATCTCCTACATCCTTTACATATTTCTAAGTCTCAAAATATATCGTAACTGCATTCCCTTGAGTTTTCAACTTGCTCAATTTTTCACTCCAAGAACTCTCAGACTTGGATTTGACTCCAGCATTTCTGAAATATTAAGCTTGTCCAACAAGATTGTTTTGCAAGATGTCAAAAAGAAGCCAACTTAAAAAAAAATCACCAGAAATTTGAAAGAGTAAACATTATTTATGTAACAAGGTTAGCACAAATTCAGAGGGTGCCTACGTGGGATTGATATGCTAAAAGTCTCTGTTCATGATCTTTAATGTATTAAAATATAAGTGCAACACAGATTTATTTATGGTGAGGGGACAGAAATGATGATAAGAATCAACTCATTTATAAAATATGATAGCACTTTGAGGGGCATGTGGGTGCCTCACTCAGTTAAGCATCCAACTCTTGATTTCAGCTCCAGGTAGTGATCTCATGGTTCATGGGGTCAAGCCCCACATCGGGTTCTATGCTGTCAGCATGGAGCCTGCTTGGGATTCTCTCTCTCCCTCTCTCTTTCTGCCCCTCCTCTGCTCATGTGCACACACTCTCTCTCTAAAAATTAATTAATTAATTTAAAAAGATAGCAATTTGAATAAAATGCTTAAGAGAACTTTAGTGCAATGTGGAAATTTCTAACACCACTACGTGAGTCCACAGAGAAATAATGCTGATATAAGAAAAACCTAAGGTAGGGATTATATTTAAAGTAATTCCTAATACTGCACAGGCCCTAGGTGGTAGCTGGCATGGCATTGTTTATGACAGGTATTCTCTCTTTAGTTGTGGAGGATGGAGTGGTCCAGGGTCGTAGGTGAGGGGGTAGAGACTGTGGTGGCTGCACAACAGAGGGACCCTCAGGGGATCAGAACAGGGGCCAGGTACTGGAACAGGCAGATATTCACTCCAAAGTATCCACCGAATATCAGCTGTGTCCTCAGACATTGAATGGAAAAGTCACTAGCAGTTCAGATCTACCAAGTCTGTTTTCACAAAAGGATACACATACATTGTCCAGTTTTACTACCGTTTATATATCATCAGTAAAGCTGACAGTGTGAATTTCTTTACATCCAATTCTATTTTACTACTGACTATGGCTTTCGTGTGCAAATTTGGTCCAAGCTATAGCAAAACCAGTGAAAGCAGCTATTGAATGCTCACCACCATTTCAGATGGTCACATTTGGCTGTCATGGCAGTGGAACTCCAACAGCTGGGAAACAAATGTTGCCCTAATTCCCAGAAAAGTTCCATTAATACAGATCTTCTGGAAGCAACTTTTCCCACTTCTGTAAAGGCTCATCTTCCTAGAGAACCATTGAGATGACCTCTCTTCTCATTCTGTGAGATCACGTGGAGAATCCTTTTCTCTGATCTTTAAATGTTACATTCAAATAAAATCTGTCATTGACTGTTTTGAACAATAAGAATTCTACAAGCTTCCACCCACAACATCGACTTCCATCTACTTTTCTACTACCCATAAAATATTTAGATGAATATTCAAATAACCATATCACAGTGTTATTACACAAGGCAACACTGATACTAACAATAATTTATTAAATGTCACCTAGCATCTCCAAGGACAAACATCCTTTGATTGTTGTTTTATATACAAGCATGACAAAAGACTTTCAACCTAGGATTCTGCACCTGTTAATTTTACACATACATGCATATAGAACTACATATATCCACATGCACTTTTGTTTAGAGATAATTCTCAGGACTGCCTACTAGAGTAAACATTCCTATCACGGTCACAGCTAAGATTCGGCTATTCTATTATTCCCATGAATAGATAGTTTTGTCTTCTGTCATAGTCATGAAATTCCTTTAGAGCTAAATATTGGCAGTAAATGCTTTTGACCTTGATGTAAAAGTGGAGCCAAACTCATAAAGTTATGGCAGTTTACTTTTTTCTTTCTGAATAGAAAGGATCTATGATTTAGTTTTATCTTGCTTATGTTTATTAACTTTCTGAGAGTTGAGTCCTCTGTTAGTAAAGTAATAACATTTTTCTTATACCTCACACTAGCATCATATATTATCAATAGTGAGTATTGAGTTTATATCATAATTTTTAATAAAAATATAGAAGATATTGTATGAATTCCTATGGCTCAATCATGATCTACTTTTTGTTACAAAAAGAAAAAAAATTGTACAAAAGAGAATCTACATGATAAATCTTTCCCAAAGCAGACTGACTGAACTTGGACATGTTACCAGAATCCCACAAAATAATTTGTTTTTCCTAATTCTTTCTTACCCCTCCTCAAAATAAAACTGATAAATGGGTAGATCCCACATTATACAGAGTGACATGACCTCTGATAACAATACCAACATTTCTGAACTAAAAAGAAATTCTTTGAAGCATTCCATGTTCAATATTACACCTACTTCTTAAGAGCTATTCTTTATTTAAAAAAAAAAGTTTTGTTATAATAAACTCTCATTTTTGTAACAGATTTTATAGTGCAATTAAATACATAATGTGCTATTATGAGTGTGCTGGAATCTATTTTCTTACATTAATAAACAAACTCAAAACTGGAACCCTGGGTCATTTCGTGAATGGTGGTGCCAGCTTTGCAAGGTCCTACCTCTCCCACTGGGAAATACCACAAGCTTTGAGAAGGTAACGGGACTCCTTGCTCAAACTCACACTTATCCAACTGGGCCACCCTCACCCCTACTATGCATATTTAAAATTGAGGTCTAAATAGCAAATGGTAAACCAAGTAACTTTGTGACTTAAAAGTTCAAGCATTCAATCAGAAAGAACTGGTTTTGAATCCCAGAGCTATACTTGAATTGTAGGTACACTGGGTACATTACTTAAATGTTCCTGGCCTCAGTTTTCTTACCTAAAGGGAGCGTGGTTAGGAGTTCTAAAGAAATACAGATAAATAATAATAGCCAGACATTTATCAGTAGGTTAGCATGGATGTTCTCACTGCTAGCGCAATCCACACCTTTGGGTAAATTAGGAAAAGATGTTCTTTCCTGGTGATACAGGCTGTTGAGCTAGAAAAAGTAGTGTTTTCCTCTAGGTGGCCTCAGCTCCAGGCGCAGAACTTGCATAGTGAGCTCCCTCTCAGCTTCTTGGGACACACCTCTGTGCATGACACAATCTGCACAAATCTTTTCAAACCCCTTGACCCTCCAACAATCCTGTGCTGTTGGTCACATCACGTAGATCTCATCCTATTTTAAAAATGAGGCAAGGGGGCATAGAAAAGTTAGATAATTTGCCGGATTCACACAGCTCATAAATCGGGGTTGTGAATCAGGCAGTCTAGCCCCGCAGTCCATGCCTTCACCCAGATGTCTATGCTGCCTCCATATATGTCTCAAATGTAGTATTTTTTCTAAAGTGAAATATTTAATGAATAAATAAAGGGACTGATGAATATACACATTATTCGGGTTTTCCTTGTTATAATTATTAGCGTTGATCTGTTATTGATTAGCACTGCTACTATATGCAAGGGTTTGTGCCTTGAGAGTTTGTTTTTCTGAGCAGCTTGTGAATTTTCTATTACTCTACAATTAGACATGGGATTAATATTGGGACATCTATCTCATATTTTCAAACCACATGCAGCCTTAGTTATTTTATCTAGTTCTTTCATTTTTCCAAATAAAGCAAAGCCCAAATGAATTTTTCCCAGTTACAAAAAGTGTAACTTCAGTCAAGTTGTCAGGCATGTTATATTACCAGTAATATGTTACCACAGTGAAAGAAACAATCCCGCGTGGAAGTTGTGTGCAGCCATTCACCTGTATGCCAAGTGCCTAGCACAGAAAGCTGTTATAAAATCTAGTGAGAACATCAGCTGGGTTTCCACCCTGGACCCCTTTATATAATACTACCTCTTTTTTAACATTAATGTAATAGATATTACCTTCCTCAGGAAGAAGAGTTATAAAAACAAAACTATAAAATAATGAAAAATAGCAGTTAAGGAGTAATGGCTACGATAGATGTGTAATTTATTAGATGACTAGTAATAAGATTAATGTGTTCCTTTCTTGCCCAAGAGATACTTAAAGTAATTGCATCTTTGAAAACTGCTCTGTCATCACTTTATGCTTTTGATGATGTCATGCAATAGTACCACAGGCTGAGATATGCTCAGCAGATTTTTTTGTATCTCCTTTGCTATCATAATAATCTATGGACTACTGGTCACCACCCAAGCACTTGCATAATTCTGTGGCATCTGCACAATAAAAGAAATATGTCTAAATCATCCAGTCTCCAATGTAAAATGCATGCCAATTTTAATGAGTTCAAATTAATACATATTACATTTTTCTGCAGAAATTTGGAGGTACCATGAAATACACTTAGTGCCATTTTGCTGCATCAACAAATTGGGGATCACTGCTATGTGTACTAAAAAGAAAAAGCAAGAATTAAAAAAAATTCATTACTTTAAAACACTTAAAATGTTTAAAAGTATCCACATGCTCTTTAGACATATCTTCCCATCTTAGAAACCTGAGTTTTGAACACTTCTTTTTCATATGTATCCATGTCACCATAAGTAAAATCCTCTTATCTTTGCCCTAAAGAAGATATCATTATCTACCAGTAAAGTCACAGAATTAAATGATTGTACTTCCTGCAAATATTCTCTACACATCTGTGTTCAGCAACAAATCAGTACAAATCTAAGATCCTAAAAGTAGTTCACAACTTTGACTCATAAATTCATTAAGTCTTGCATTAAATACTTTTTAATTCATGAAATTACTCTCGTGGTTATCTATTTTTATTACATATTTGTGCATCAGAATAAGCATGACCACTAACCTATAAAAACACTTAACTATTACTGCTTGATGCTATTAACCCTTATGGGACAGATTATGATGATGAAGTTTGAAATGTAATTTCTTATTAAAATATCTTAACTTCATTTATAAATAATGCTTTCTATTTTTAAAACAGTGATGTATTTAAAAGTATTGGAGAGTATCTTATTGAATATTTTAAAGTGCTAAAAAGAAGAAAATTTTTATAGAGGATTATTTTGCAAGTTCCTGTCTTTTTTCTGGTGTTTAATTAGTAGTATTTAATTACTAATAGCTGTACTGATATTTAGCAAATAGAATGTAAGTATTTTCCTAATAATGGCCCCTGAAAGCTTCTTGCATTGGGCAGACACTCGATTAGAATTTTGGTAAATAGCCCCCAGTGGCAGGAAAAAGTTGATGCATACCTCAAAACTTAACACTGATCAGGCAGACAGTAGACCTACAACTTTCAACATGTCATGTTTTAGACTGTCTGCACTCATGCTATTATGGCAAAAATATATTTTTAAAAATTTGTCTTCAAAGGATAAAGTCATAAGTTTATAATGATCGAATTTTAATGTGATTTTTAGGGCCAAAGGCAATTAAAATAGTCATAAGAAAAACATAACTAAATAATTGTTTTGATATCAAGTAAACATCATCATTTATGTTAAATCAAATAAATCATGTTCAGTTAATTAGAAATTTTCCAGATGTCACCTACAATATGCTTATAAACATTTAATAGGAAAACACAGCAAAAGGTTTGCAACAATTTATGCGATAATACAACACAAAATAAACTTCTCATCAATAATCTTTTAAGTTCTGTTTTTACTTTATATATTTCTTTTCCGCAAAGTTTATGGCATGTAAACAAGAATATGCCAAATGGATACTATTTAAGTCAATGGAGTGTTTCTATGTGTTTAAAAAACACCATATGCTAAAACCCTGGTCTGTGCTGTTCATTTATTTGTAAGAGTAATTCTCATAAACACAAAGTCAGCCAAATATGTAACTGACACACTCAGGTCTATATAATACACTTTTTCTTCAAAGCCAAATTAAGGGGGAAAGAATCTAATGTTATGGCTCCTGTGACATCCTTACCTGATACTGTAAAGTTTTCATTTTATAAAGACTCTGATTTTCCCCTCCGCCACCCCCCATATAAGCAGCATGTATGTCCAAATGAGAGTTCACAGTGTATTTAATTCCAGTGTCTCCAGAGGGCCAAAAGTTAGTGGAGAATGATTGATAACTAGACATTTAAGAATTATATTCTTAAGATGCAGAACATCACATATTGCTGAGGGGAAGATCAGCAACAATTAAGCTTAATATGTCAGTTTCTAAAGGTCTGGCTTCACTACTGATTAAGTACATGTCATTTGTCATCTATCTCTACCTCTAGTGACACCTGTTATACAGATGCACAGAATGTGAAAGGGAATTTGTGCTTTTTACATTAAAAAAAAAAAAACTTCCACACTTAAAACACATGCTCACCTACATTCAACAAATATTTACAGAAACACTTTTTTTTTTCTGGTTTCTCTTTCTCTCTTTTTTTTCAATATATGAAATTTATTGCCCAATTGGTTTCCATATAACACCCAGTGCTCATCCCAAAAGGTGCCCTCTTCAATACCCATCACCCACCCTCCCCTCCCTCCCACCCCCCCATCAACCCTCAGTTTGTTCTCAGTTTTTAAGAGACTCTTATGCTTTGGCTCTCTCCCACTCTAACCTCTTTTTTTTTTTTCCTTCCCCTCCCCCATGGGTTCCTGTTAAGTTTCTCAGGATCCACATAAGAGTGAAACCATATGGTATCTGTCTTTCTCTGTATGGCTTATTTCACTTAGCATCACACTCTCCAGTTCCATCCACGTTGCTACAAAGGGCCATATTTCATTCTTTCTCATTGCCACATAGTACTCCATTGTGTATATAAACCACAATTTCTTTATCCATTCATCAGTCAATGGACATTTAGGCTCTTTCCATAATTTGGCTATTGTTGAGAGTGCTGCTATAAACATTGGGGTACAAGTGCCCCTATGCATCAGTACTCCTGTATCCCTTGGGTAAATTCCTAGCAGTGCTATTGCTGGGTCACAGGGTAGGTCTATTTTTAATTTTCTGAGGAACCTCCACACTGCTTTCCAGAGCGGCTGCACCAATTTGCATTCCCACCAACAGTGCAAGAGGGTTCCCGTTTTACAGAAACACTTTAATCAGCATCTCAAGAAATTTCAATAAGGATGGTTATGCTCAAGTTTCCTGTAAGGCCCGACTCATTCATCCTAAGCTTTTGAGACTCTTCGTGTTTTCTTTAAGAGTCCTTGCCCAAAAGTAAGGAAGGGTGAATACGATATAAATTACTCAACAACAGAACAGAAGTCGAAGAAAAATTAAAATCAGAGCGAATGCTGGGAAGCTTGCCAATTCTGACCCATTTCCCTGACACTGACTCAATCCACCTAAATGGGCACCTACTGTGTGCATGGACCTGCGGTCATTACCATGTACACCTCTGCCCAACTCGAGCTGACTTCATTTTCTGAGAAGTCCTTAAGTTGGAATAAGGCGTGCAAAGGAAAGGAGTCTACAAGGATCGGTCAGTCCCCCGTTCTTCGTCAGCGCTCCCTGAGAACAAAGGCTGTGCGCCCGGGTGTCTGTGAGCGCCCCACAGCTAGCAGGTCTGGGCTGGGAAATCATCCGAGTGAACACAGTGCGGGGACTGAAGTCGAGCCAGACCAACAGGGGGTGACATTTCTGCAGTGGTTCTTACGGCTTTGGGTTTCCTCTGCCTGCTCCATGGTACCCCACCCCTTTTTGCAGGTGCCAAGCCCTGCCCGGTGGCCAACTCCCTTACAAAGAAGGTGGAAATTACTCCTGGAAAACGCTGTAGTGCTCATGATGAAGCAGAGCTCGCTTCGCAGCTACGGAACCAGGCACTTCCAAAAAATTGAAACTTTTCTCTGTGCTTGTTTTGTGGGGGAGGGGAAGAAAGCGGAATACGATCCTTTCCCCCCACCCCCACGTCCCCTGCTCATCTCGGCCCCATACCCTGTACAGGTTTCCAACCTCCAGGAGAACCTTCACCCCAGGACGGGCGGTCCCACACCACTCTCTTCCGCGCGCTCCGCGGTCCCCTCTCCCGGCTCATCCGCCCGACGGGCGGCCCCTGACTCACCGCTGACCACCCGGCGGCAGAAAACTCCGTGGCCGCAGAGCAGCGCGGCGCCCAGCAGCAGCGAGACCACGCGGCTCATCGCGGCGCGGCGACAGCAGCAGGTGTTGCGCGGAGCGAAGACGGCCTCTGCCCGCTGCGCAGCGGTAGCTCTAACCTCTGAGCCTCCCTGCCTCCCCTCCGGGCCCTACTCCCACAGCCGGAGCCCAGCTGGCCGGCCGCCTGCACTCATTGCCTTCGGGTGGGGCCTGCAGCCGGGCGCGCTCGTGCCGCGCGCGGGTGTGATGGGCTAGAGCGCACCACACGGCGGGTGCGCGTTGAAGGAGAGGAAGTAGAAGTTAGACGGTCCCGCGTCTGCCCCAGAGGTGAAGCGATAGCCCCGGGCTGGAACCCGGGCTGGACCCCACTCGCGCCCTGTGCTCCTGTCCCCGGCCTCTGGCTAGCGTAGGAATGAGCCCGTGTGCCTAGTCCCGGCTCTCAAGGCGGCAGCGGCAGCGGCAGCAGCGGCGGCGGCGGCGCTGTGCTGGCGGCGTGGTCTTATATACCCACATCCCTGGGTTCCAGCCCCTCTCGCTAGCAATGATTTTTAACTACTTCGTCTCTCCCGCTATGCGGAGCATCCCAGCCCCTCCCCTAAAAACTAGAGCCGCTTTGAAAAAGAGTGCAGTCAGCAGCCCCACCTCCTCCCCTCCGCTTCCCCGGGTGCCGTCTTCCCATTCGCTAACAGACCCGATACTCGTTTGTGTGAAATGTGACAGCTTTGCTATTAAACTCTGGCAAAAGTTGGATCCATTTGGTTTTCTCAAAGATTAATGTCCACGGGGATGCCAAGTTGTGGGGCCTTTCTCTTTTTGTGCTAAATTGCTTGATCATATGTATTGCTAGATTCAGGGCACTAGCCACTATTCAAGATGGATTGGCGAAGCGGGAGCCAAAACCTGCTCGGTGAATTATATAACGTGGCAGGTTTTTCCCCACCTAGGTTCTGCAAATAGATTACTTCCAAGCAGGTTGTTTAACTAAATTGCCACAGGAGCAAATTGAAGAGAAGAATATTTAAAGCACGGTTTTCCCAACTGATTTCCATCTCAGTATTTGCAGCTCCAGAGAAAACCATTAACGCAAATATTCTGAATACTTGGGAATTTCTTGGATGTAAATGTATGTATTTCTTTGCACTCATCTCTCCCTGACCTGTAGTTTCTATTAAAAGTAAAGCATTCTAAAACCCACAAAGACATTTTTTTTCCCTTACCTGACTTGGTCTTCATTGTTTCAGTCCCGCCAAGGATGCTAGATTGTAACCTGCAGTATTGGAAAGAAGTTCCCAAGAGTTTCATCTATATCGAGGGGCACCTGGGTGACTCAGTTGGTTAAGCACTGGACTCTTGATTTCTGCTCGGGTCATGATCTGGGCAGTTTGTGAGTTCATGCCCACCATTGGGGCTCGGCGCTGACAGTGTGGAGCTTGCTTGGGATTCTGTCTCCCTCTCTCTCTGCCCCTCCCCCATTTGCAGTCTCTCTCTGTCTCTGTCTCTCTTTCTCAATAATAACAAACTTTTTTTTAAAAAGGTGTTTCATCTTTATCTAGTCCCTGATAGGAACCCTGAGGATACTCTTATAATGAGCTTTGGTAGAATTGGTATTTTCTCATTAGGATGCTTTAAATGCACCAAGATTTGGGGCGCCTGGGTGGCTTGATCGGTTAAGCGTCCGATTCGGCTCAGGTCATGATCTCACGGTCCGTGGGTTCAAGCCCCGGGTCGGGCTCTGTGCTGACAGCTCAGAGCCTGGAGCCTGTTTCAGATTCTGTGTCTCTCTCTCTCTCTGCCCCTCCCCTGTTCATGCTCTGTCTCTCTCTGTCTCAAAAATAAATAAACATTAAAAAATTTTTAAAAAAATTAACGCACCAAGATTTGTGAAATAAAATCCTTTGGTTTTAATGGGTGGTGCATTTTCCGATAACACCTCCCTGTCTTTGGTTTTCATAAGCCACAAGTACATTCTGAACATTTATTGAATGGCTTTCTTGGGAAAAAGAAAGTAAATCTTGCTACAGTAAGAACAAGTCTTACAGAATAAAAATTTCAGCACTTATAAAGACCTTAAGGATTATTAAATCCACCCTACTCAAGAAAGTGTAATTTCACGATAATCATAATAATGTCTATCACTTTATTTTTCCTTGTATTACCATTAAATTACTAATTTGTCGCAGGGCCATGGGCAATTAATAAATCTTACAGAGAGTATGGATCTTGTTTCACTACTAGCTGGATGTCCAAAAGAAGCAGGAACTGCTGGGATTTTGAATGGAAATGGAAAATATAAATCCTCAAAGGCATGGAGATGTATATAGCTCAGCCCTGTAAATCCTGTCATAGTGTCACTGGGTGTGGCTGTGGTCAGAAAGCTGCTCCAGGGACTCAGACTCCAGTGTGGAGAAAGAAATGTAATAATGAGTGGAGTGGAAGTCTGAATGCAGTGTCATGGTTAACATAGAGGAATGAGGAATTAGGTATTTTCGTAGGCGTTCTCTAGCATTTGTCCAGGTTGAGCATGATAACCCTCAATGGCTGATTGATTACCTGAGTGCCCCACATGCCTACGGAATTAGGATTCTTGACAGGGGCTCGTTTCTCCTTCTGTGCCATCCTATTCCCAGATATTCACGTGGCCCAGGGTTGTCGTGGAAAGTTCTCTATTTGGGAAGGAATACCAGTGGATTTCCTACATATCCATACACCCCAATGTCCAAAATGGCTCAGATGCCAAAAAAGTCAGCCAGTCCATGAAGCTACTATTGGCAAGAGGGAGCTCTGTTGTTTTAGTACTCCAGAAAATCCAAATTACAGTAAAAACTGTATCCTCAATATGGTTGCACAGACTTCTAAAATATAGTTTGTTATCTTTAGGCTACGATTATATCGGTTCAGAGTGGCTGCACCCATTAACTAAGGGTACTCAGAAGTTATCCTAGGAGCTGTCTGACTTATCAAGACAACGAATCATTAAAAGTTCTTTTTAGATGTAACGCTTTTAAAGGGATTGGTTAATCATACCAGCTTTTTTCTTTGTTTCTCCATCACCAGAAAACATCTGGATGAATCATCATTAAAATAAATTCAGAGAGCACATTTTGGATAGTCATAAATACGGAATTTTAGTGGCACCTGATATTCTCTTCGGAGAGTATGGGAGGGGGGAATCTCTCTGAAATAATTTTTTTATATAGCAAACTGGGAGATATAAATCTAAAATTTTCAACAAAATTCCATTTTAAAAAACCTGGGGTTTAGGGGACAGCAACAAATATTAATTTTTTAAAGAAATGGCTGTTTTTCCCTGTGAGTATGCATAAGTTATCATAAAAGACAAAGGACTTTCTTATAGCAAACACATTTCAGTTCCAGAAATTTAAGAACTGCTTTCCGATCAATCAGGAGATAAGAGTTCCCTTAAGGGCAACCAAGAGAAGCTAGGGTTATGTGAGGAATTTTTGCACATGTGTAGAGTTCAGCCTCCAGATTTCCTGAAACCAAGGTGTGATAACACCACATCAGTGACAATCCTGAGAGGTTTCAAGTTAAGATTCTCTGACCACTTAAAAAAAAAAAAATCAAACAAGAACTTCAAACTGTTTAAGCTAAAAAGTTCAACGTTGACTCAACAACTTAAAATGTGTCTTTTCAAGCCCCAAAATAGACAGGTAATCTCAATAAGAATGGTCCCAAAGAAATCTCAGGCATTATTCAACCACTGAGTCTCCAGAGGCTCTAAAACATCAATTAAGCAACATCCAAAGTTTTGAAAAGTGACATCAGGCCTCTTAATAGTGTGCTGTGGAATCTGTCTGTCCCAAATATACAACTTACTCCTTCACTGTCCCTATTTCCTTTCAGATGTTTGCAACTCCCGGTGAGCATCTGTTTCTTATGTCCATTAATAAGCCTCAAGGACAGACAGTCTGAATTCCAGGCACCAATTTGCATTCAGTGGCTTCTCACTTGAGCAGCTCTGTACAGTGGTTTTAGCCACAGCCACAGCAGGGTTCATTCATATGTGTTCTACAGCAAAAAGTGACAAATATGGTTGTCTTCGTTCAGACTCCTATAATAAAGTATTATAGACGGAGTGACTTACAAACAACAGCACTTTATTTCTTACGGTCATTGAGGCTGGAAATCAGAGATCAGGGTACCAGCATGGTAGGGTTCCATTGAGGACCCTCTTCTGGGTTACAAACTGCCAACTTGCGGTTAGATATTTATATGACGAAAAGGGAACTAAAGAGCTCTCTGTGGGCACAGTCCCACGCAAGAGGTCTCCACTCTCATGATCTAATTGCCTCCCAAAGGCCCTACCTCCTAATATCATCACACTGGGGGGGTTAGATTTCAACATATGAATTTGGGGGGAGCATATAAACATTCAGTCCAGAGCACTGGCCTACAAAAGAGATTTATTAGAATGCTTAAACTTATTATAACTAATATATCTGAAATGGTATTGAAATCCAATATTAACTAATTTATTCATTCTATTACACTTTATTTAATGATAGTTAATAACTCTCTTGACAACTATCAAAATATTGCCATGAGATAATAAAACAAATGTTTGAAAGTCAAAAAATAAAACAACTACAATATAACCATTTTTGCAGTAGGCAAAAACAGTTTATTATTTTCTAAATAATAGTTGTCATTTCCAGGAAGACAGCATTGAATCCAAGGTTTATCCTCCCTATTCTTCAGAAATGACACCTTGACATCTGTGCAGGCATGTAATTGGCTCATTGCAAGAATGAACAGTTGGACCAATTCCCCCATGATTTACTCGTTCTTTTCAAACCACGTCTGTGCGATAGGATACATGACCTACCTCATTCAGGAGCCAGTCCGACTCTTCTTTATAATGCCAGTAGAAGTTTTAGCCTTGACAGTGCTTTTTAAGACAGTGTTAATGTTCATAAGGTTGTTAGAGATTTAATGAAGAATTATATACACTTCAAAAACATGCTTTCCTATCCTTTGAAGTTTAAATTTAGGAACTACTGAGTCTGTTACATGCTCTGACCATTCAGGTGAGCAGTTAAAAATATTTGTAAAGTTCAATTATATCTTATCAGAATTTATGTGAATGTCTAACTAAATATCAACTCAGTAAATTAAATTTTCCTTTTAACGCTTCTTTATTAATTTAAAACAATGCAATTGGGTACCATTGCTATCAATCTAGCATGAACCAATGCTTCTCAATTACCGAATCTGGTGTTAATATACATGTATACAAGTAAACAAAAGTGAGATAATTAAACTGAAAAAAAAAAAAAGAAAGGATAAACTGTGGTCATCCTTACTTCAAGAGTCTGGCCTGAATTATCTAGGTATATAGTTGACAAAATCTTCATTGAGTATTGTGCTATGGAAGAATTACTTAGCTAGCAGAATCATAATCTAAATTTTCAGTTAATATAATTTTGGGCACATTTCTTCACTTTTTTAGTTTTTACTTTTAAAATATAAAAAGAATGCAGGGATGCTTGGATGGCTCAGTTGGTTTAGCGTCCAACTGTTGATTTTGGCTCAAGTCACGATCCCAGGGTAGTGGGATTGAGCCCCATTTCAAGCTCTGTGCCAAGCACGGAGCCTGCTTGAGATTCTCTGTCTGTCTCTCTCTCTCTTTCTGTCTCTTTCTGCCCCTTTCCTCTGCTCATGCTCTCTCTCTCTAAAATTAAAAAAAAAAAAAATCAAAAGTTAAAATAAATAAAATATAAAAAGAATGAGTTGGAGAAGTGCTGTGCTTCCTGACTGGATGGCATTCTGCCCCAGAAATATTGTTATTTCACAAATTTTTCAAATCTTAATCTTTATGTGCACTAAATCATCCCCAGCCATAATAAGTCTTATCTGCATATATTCACTAATTTTTCAAATATATACAGATGAAAATTAAATCTTTGAATGTCACTAAATTCATAAAACTTTTTCCACATTTTTTATTAAAACTTGCTGAAAAACAATAGTTATTATGTAGGTATCGTGGAAAAATATGCATGTTAAAAATGCTCAAAGAAGTTGGGAAACACTAAGCTAGGTTATTTCTAAAGCCTTTTCAGCTTTACATAAAGTTCTATTTCTTTAACATTAAGAAAGACTAACAATTTTCTTCCTTTTTTTCATCCCCCTCTTCCTTCTTTCCCTCCTTTTCTACCTTCCTCCCTCCCTCCCTCTCTTTCTCTGTTTCTATAAAAAAGACTATGCCAACTTATAATGAATGGGTACACTCTCTTATTTGATTTCCAAATACATCAGAAAAGAGCAGTCCTGGAAAATCTGCTATGGTCCTTTGAGTAACAGATCAACATATCCACAAATGCCATATAAATGGAAAATTCAAACAAAGCAAACTGAAACTGAGTGTCAGGTTGAGTGAAAGAAAATCCAGCTAAGAGACCATAAAACTATGAATGAATATTTGATAAGCCAAGATTTTTTTCCATAAAAGTGCTCTACTTTATTGAAAAGGAAAGTGTGTCAGGAAGAGAAATAGCTAAAGACCTAGAAAACATAAAATATGCCTTTATGATATCCACAAATATTCAGCATTTCTCCAAAAATACCAAGTAGCTAAAAAACACTGGTGTCAAAGCAACCATAATAGCAATAATCTGGGGAATGTAGAATTACATATCAAGTTAGAGGGAATTTGGGAAAGAAAACAAAGGTATTAGGACAAAAAATCAATTTAAATATCCTTCTGGAGGTACATCTGTCACTTTACTATTTATTCATATACTGTTTCTAAGGGTAAATGGCTTACATGCCAAATGTGTGCGTATACTGCAGCACAGCAAAATGGAAATTTGGGGAACAGCAAGGAACATGGTGTCAGATAACTCATAGATATCAGCACCCATAAAAGTCTCTTTATCCTCTAGACTACACTTTTTTATATGTAAAAGTTATCATCTACCTGTAATATAGTCTATATATTCTGTATTCCAAAGAAACCCCTTTGAAAGAAACCTGAAGAAAGGGAAAAAAATAATAAAAGTAAGTACATTTCTATTGTGAAATTCTTTATACCCCCCAAAATTAATTAATTAATTACCATATTACATTTAAAAAAAATGATGCTATAAGATTGCTGTCTAGAGAATGAACACAAAGATTCATAAGGCAGCTTTAACTTTCAAGAGCTTTCAAGATCAGAGAGACAAGAAATCATCATGAATGTAGGTAGCTAAGTACCTCCTATTGTCCCTAACAGGTTGGAGTCATTTAATCTGAAACTAAAAGGATGAAGAATGGATTATATTTTTAAATATTTATGAAGTCAAGTAATACAACAGTTACAAAAAGATATAAAGTTCTCTAAACAAGACTGGGGTAATCATTGTGAATTCAAGTTCATCTCCACTAGAGCTCATTACCACGTAATTCTAATGACTTTTGAAAAAACACTTATTGGCAATAAAATGAAAGCCTCAATATCTTAATCCCTTAATCAATCCTCCCACCTGTACTCTTCAACGTCTCCCTAAACATGTTACTCCGCATGGTTTATTCTAACCTGTTGAGGGCCACCGGAACCCTGGAACCTTCTCCCACACTCTGTATTGTTTTCCTTAAGTTAAAAGTTCAGGGCACTAAGAATTCTTCTCTTTATGATGATCATGATAGAAAAGATGACACTGTCCTTCTACCTCTGCGTACATCTACTGAATGACCTTCCCTGACCACATGATCCAAATCCTCCCCTGCTTATCCGTCTCTCAGTTTATATTTATGACTGCAGCTGTTATTCATTCAACATACATTTAGTGAGCACATATTATTGTTACAACTGGGGGTATACTTGTTTACCTGTTTAATGTTTGCCTTTTCCCACTAGATCGTATGAGATTTGAGCTGATTTTATTCCTTACCTGTAGGTGCCTGATAAATATTTATCAAACAAATAAATGAAAGAATGAATGAATCTCTGAATTAAGTTTTTTACCTTCACCTGAAGTCAGGTTTTGTAACTCCTCCTTTTTCTTTTCCTGCTTACGTGAATGGCGGGTAGGGAGGAAACTTGGATAACTTCATCCGGCACAAGACACCTTCCTCTCCTCCACACTTGCTTACTCCTGTGGCAGAGATGAAAGTCTTCTAAATTTCCAAACTTTCCTTTCCTTCACTAATAGTAAAGGATGTCAGACTTGCAAGGGGGGAAGTTTTCAAGTGTAATCCATGTCACTTGGATTCAAGAATCTTAGTTTAAATATATCTTCCTATTCTGCAGAAATGTGGAATCAATGTGACTTCAGCTGTAAGTATTCTTAATGAGACGGTGTGCACATGAGTCCAAAATTCAGACATCTGAATTTAGTGTCAGACACTCTAAATTTTGTTTTTTACTATCACACAGCTATATGCTCCTGTCAGTAACATCTTCCACGAATACAGTGACCACATGTCCCAATTTGCCTGGTAAACTTTTAATTTGCCCCAAACAGTGCCCACCTACACCTTGATATGTTGCATGTGACTATCACCTCATATCTATATGAAACTTATTTGTATATTTTTTTAAGTTTATTTTTTTGAGAGGGTGGCGAGAGGCAGAAAGAAATGGAGAGAGAGAACCCCAAGCAGGATCCACACTCAGCGTGGAGCCCAATGCAGGGCTTGAACTCAGGACCACAAGACCTCAATCTGGGCCCATACCAAGAGTCAGACACTTAACATATGGAGCCAGCCAGGCACCCTGAAATTTATTTTTTAATAGCCAGAAAAGAATATTTTCTTGCTCTGGTTTTTAAAAATATTACATTATACTTCTCCTCCAGTAGTCAGGCAAGTACATTATGTCCCTTTATGTGCCCACATCAGTCTCCTTTAGGGCAGATACCACGTTAGCACACATCAATTCACTTTAGGGCAGATACCACATTATAAAAGATACTGTATCCCAGTACCCAGTATTAGGAATTCAATACATGTTGACATCAATTAAGATTTTTCAAAAGCCTACAGATAGTAATTGTAGAATAAAATTTTACCTGAATGTTTTCTTATATAATGTTCACTATCTGACTGTCAGATATTGAAGATATAAATAGAAATAGGAACATGCATTTATTGTTCAAATGTTATCTGAAATTCATGTCAAAATTATTAGGATTTAAAATATTTTATAATTTTTCATCAAGTTGCTGCAACCTTTCTGAATTATGAAGCTACTTGCTCATTTGCTGAACTCCACAATTGCCATTTTTAGTGTGGTATTGAGGTGAGGCCTAAAAGAAATAAAAACATCCAAATAAAGTGGACATTATGACCATATTTCTTTCCAAAGAAACCTCAGAGATATTTTGTTGAGCCCATGGGATTCATAAAGCACACTTTTAAAATCAGAATTTCAATCAATAAATAGCTATAAAGCCCTAGATAAGGGTCAAAATGTTCAGAATCTACCAAAGGCAATCATAGCTCAAATATGGAGAAGGCTTTTGAGATTCCGAAAAAATGAAGGAGATTTGACTCATCTTATTTAATAACCAACATATGATGCAAATATAAGTGGACATTCTAAATCTATATTATTTTAAGGGGAAAAACTATTCATTTTTGAACCCCTGAGAATTTCAAATTCCTCCCTGGATTTATAAAAACTCAAAAGGAACACCATCTAGCTAAATATGAACTATTTGTCTGTCTTTTCTGTCTCACCTTTAACATTCTAGTTTCCAATTGCTGTTCTCAGTTGTCATAGCAACAAAGTTATTTTCAATAAGTTTTGGTAGAAAACCTGTTTAGAACACCTAATTTGTTATAAGTGGAACATGGTAAGTTGGCTATATGTATGACAGATTTTTCTATTTTTACAAAAATTATGGGATCATATTATTCCTGTAGACTACTACTTCTTAACCCTTTTATGACTTAAAACAACTCTTAAGGTTCATAGGCAATAAAAGGAATAACTTCAACTCAGACATGCCTGTAATTAATCCAAAGGGTTGACTGGGATTTAGGTTTTAGGCTCCCCAGCCTCAGTTCATCCAATTATCCCACCCACGATCGCCACACTCTTTCCCCTAAAATATAGAGTTCTTATATATTTATTACTATATGAATATATCTCATATATTTATTACTTTATGAAATGTTTCATGCTATCAATTGTCACAAATCACTCAGCTGTTTACATGTATCTATTTTGCCTCCACAGTTGGAAGCTAAGTTCATTGATAAACAGAACTATGTCTGGTACATCTTTTTTAACCCAACACCAACTTAAATTAAATGGACTTCATTTAATTTAAAAAAAGACCTTCAGGTGGAGGAGTTAAGACGGCAGAGCGGCATGGAGACTCTGAGCTTCTCTCATCCCTGAAACACATCTAGATCAGTGCCAAACCATTTTGAACACCTAGGAAATTGATCTGATGATTAACACAACAATCTGCATAACTTGAGCCACAGAACTTGGCAGGTACATGGCACAGAGAGATGAACAGGGGAGAGAAAAGCCTCCATCCACTACCCACCTCTACCCTTTCTGTGTCCAAGTTGTCCACCTGGCAGGTGGCACCTCCCTCCAGAGTTTTATCTCATATGGAATTATGTTTCAAAACCCCACACTTCAGAGACCCCTGTGGCTTGAACGCATACTGATAGAGAAAAAAAGCCACAGAGGGTAGGGAGCCATTTTTGCAGAGAGAGGGCAGAGAAAGAGAAAGGAGGAGAGTGTGGTGTATCAGGATCATTCAAGAAAAACACTCCTCCGAAAGTAGCTGGAGAGAAAGGAAGAGAAAGAGACAGAAAGGGTGAAAACACTCACAGGGGACTCAACAAGAAATTTGTTCCCCACAACCATTGACAGGAAGAAAGGAGAGAGTTTTGATACCATGAGGACTCTATGAAGAGTGGAGTGCAGAGCCTAAAGTTCAGAGCTCAGTGCTTGCTGGTGCTCTGGTGAAGAAGTAGGGTGAATCCCCAAAGGCAGGCAGCAGGGTGAGAGGGTCCATGTGCCACATGGAGAGAAGAAGTTCCCCTGCTGAGAGAGCATTTGGTAGAGGCCATACAATCTCCCCTCAGGCAAAGGTCCCAGGAACCCCAGAGAGCAGCCATGTTTGCTAGTATTGGGACAAAGATGCCAGAGTATGGTGAAACCTGCCTCCAGCTGTGTTTTATGATTTTCTATAATCTCTGAACTTCTGCCACTGCGCAATCACACGAATGTTTTCTGGGGCAAGCTGGCCCCCGACCATTGCTCAGTGACACCCTCCCCCAGAGAGTTGGCATGGGTCCAAGCTGCAGAGGTTTCTGAAGTGTGGGGTTTTGAAACACAACTCTATCTGAGATAAAACTCTGGGGCTGGGAGAGGTGCCACCTGGCAGGTGGACAGCTTGGACATGGACAGGGTAGAAGCAGAAAGTGGACAGATGCCTGAGACAAAGGAGGGGCTTGATTGTGGGACAGTGAGAGAGCGAAGTTCCTGTACCAGGGACTCAGGAGCTGGGTGAAGCCATTTCCACCTCTCTTGTGCACCCCAGGGAGCTAAGCAGCACCTGCTTAGTGGGGAGTGGAGCTGTTACACCAAGCCCCAACCAACTGCACCCTCAAAGCACATCCCCTAGAAGACCAGAACAATACACTCCACCTATTTAGTGTACAGACTATAGAGGGCTTCATAGTTTCAGTTCTAGGGGAAACTGGATGTAACTTCATTCGAGTTTCATTCTGTTTGCTGGTTCATTTATTTGTTCATTTATTTTGCTTCTGTTTTTGCCTAAATTTTTTTCTTTTTTCTTTCTTTTCTCCCTCTTTCTTGGACACAGAAAGACAAAAAAATTATTACTCTTTTTTTTTACTTTATTTTTAAATTTTTAAAATTCTATTTCACTTTATTTTTTATTATATATTTTTTTTAATTTCTAAAGTTTTTCTGTTTTTTTTTCTTTCCTTTCCCTTTTTTCTCTATTCTATAAAGCTTCTTTCAACAAGCAGACCAAAACACACCTAGGATCTAGCTTCCTTTATTTGATTTTTGTTTTGTTTTAATTTTTTTATTTTAATTTTTTAATTTTATTAATTTTTTCTTCCTCCAAAATGACAAAACAAAGGAATTCACCCCAAAAGAAAGAACAGGAGGTAATGACAGCCAGTGACTCAGTTAGCAAAGATATACACAAGATGACTGAACTAGAATTTAGAACCACGATGATAAGAATATTAGCTGGGGTTGAAAACAGCATAGAATCCCTTTATGCAGAGATAAAAGAAATAAAATCTAGTCAGGACAAAATTTAAAATGCTATAACGGAGATGCATTCTCGAATGGATGCCATGGCGGCAAGTATGGACAAAGAGCAGGAAATCAGTTGTATAGAAGATAAAATTATGGAGAATAATGAAGCAGAAAAAAGGAGGGAAACAAAGGCAAAAGATTGAAATATAAGACTTAGAGAACTCAGTGACTTATTAAAAAGGATTAACATCTAAATCATAGGAGTCCCAGAAGATAAAGAGAGAGAAAAAGAGGAAGGTTTATGTGAGCAAATTATAGCAGAAAACTTTCCAAATCTGGGGAAGGACAGGACATCAAAATCCAAGAAGCACACAGAACACCCATTAGATTCAACAAAAACCGACCATAACAAGGCATCTCATAGTCAAATTCACAAAATACAGAGACAAGGAAAGAATTATGAAAGCAGCAAGGAAAAAAGTCCCTAACTTATAGGGGAAGACAGATCAGGTCTGCAGCAGACCTACCCACAGAAACTTGGCAAGCCAGAAAGGAGTGGCAGGATATATTCAATGTGCTAAATCGGAAAAATATGCAGCCAAAGAATTCTTTATCCAACAAGGCTGTCATTCAAAATAGAAGGAGAGATAAAGGGTTTCCCAGACAAACAAAAACTAAAGGAGTTCATGAACACTAAACCAACCCTGTGAGAAATTTTATGGGGGATTCTTTGAGTAGAGAAAAGACAAAACAAAACAAAAAAGACCAAAAACAACAAAGACTAGAAAGGATCGGAGAACACCACTAGAAACACCAACTCTACAGTCAACACAGTGGCACTACATTCATATCTTTCAGTACTCACTCTAAATGTCAATGGACTAAATGCTTCAATAAAAAGACATAGGGTATCAGAATGGATAAGAAATTATAAGACTCATCTGTATTCTGCTTACAAGAGGCTCGTTTTAGACCTAAAGACAACTGCAGATTGAAAGTAAGGGGATGGAGAAACATCTATCATGGTAATGATCATCAAAAGAAAGCTGGAGTAGCCATACTTATATCAGACAAACTAGATTTTAAAATAAAGACTGTAACAAGAGATGAAGAAGAGCATTATATCATAATGAAAGGGTCTATCCACCAAGAAGATCTAACAATTGTAAATATTTATGCCCCCAACATGAGAGAACCCAAATATATAAATCAGTTAATCACAAACATAAAGGAGCTCATTGACAATAATACCATAATAGTAGGGGACTTCAACACTCCACTTACAGCAATGGACAGACAGATCATGTAAGCAGAAAATCAACAAGGAAACAATGGCTTTGAATGACACACTGAACCAGATGGACTTAACAGATATATTAAGAATATTTCATCCTAAAGCAGCAGAATACACTTTCTTCTCAAGTGCACATAGGACATTCTCCAGAATTGATCACATAGTAGGTCACAACCAGCCCTCAATAAGTCAAAAAGATTGAGATCATACTTTGCATATTTTCAGACCACAATGCTATGAAACTCAAAATCAACCACAAGAAAAAAAAATTGGAAATACCATGAATATTTCAAGATTAAAGAGCATCCGACTAAAGAATGATGGGTTAACCAAGAAATTAAAGAGGAAATTAAAAAGTACATGAAAGGCAATGAAAATGAAAACACAATAGCTCAAAACCTCTGGGATGCAGCAAAGGCAGTCATAAGAGGGAAGTTTGTAACAATCCAGGCCTTCCCAAAGAAGGAAGGAAGGTCTCAAATACACAACCTAACTTTTCACCTAAAAGATGTAAAATAACAGCAAATAAATCCCAAAACCAGCAGAAAAAAGGAAATAAAGACTAGAGCAGAAAATCAATGATATGGAAATCAATGACACAGGAGAACAGATCAGTGAAACCAGGAGCTGGTTCGTTGAAAGAATTAACAAAATTGATAAGTCCCCCAAGAAAAAGGAAAGGACCTAAATAAATAAAATCATGAATGAAAAGAAGAGATATCAAAACCAACACTGCAAAAATACAAACAATAATAAAAGAATATTATGAAAAATTATATGCCAACAAATTGCACAATCTGGAAGAAATGGACAAATTCCTAGAAACATAAACTACCAAACTTGAAACAGGAAGAAATAGAAAATTTGAACAGTCCCATAACCAGTAAAGAATGAATCAGTAATCAAAAATCTCCTAAGAAACCAGAGTCCAGGGCTGGATGGCTTTCCAGGGGAATTCTACCAACATTTAAAGAAGACTTAACACTTGTTCTTTTGAAGCTGTTCCAAAAAATAGAAATGGAAGGAAAACTCCCAAACTCATTCTACGAGGCCAGCATTACCTTAATTCACAAACCATACAAACATCCCACTATAAAGAAGAACTACAGGCCAATTTCCCTGATGAACATGGATGCACAAATCCTCAAAAAGATACTAGCAAACCAAATCCAATAATACATTAAAAGAATTACTCACCACGATCAAGTGGGATTTATTCTTGGGATGCAGGGCTAGGTCAATATGTGCAAATCAATCAATACATAGATTATATTAATAAAAGAAAGGATAAGAACCACATGATCCTCTCAATAGATGCAGAGAAAACATTTGGCAAATACACTATCTTTCTTGATAAAAACCCTCAAGAAAGTGGGAATAGAATGATCATACCTCAAGATCATAAAGACCATATATGAAAGTCCCACAGCTAATATAATCTTCAATGGGGAAAAAATTAGAGCTTTCCCCCTAAGGTCAGGAACATGACAGAGCTGTCCACTCTCACCACTGTTATTAAACATAGTATTGGAAGTCCTAGCCTCAGCAATCAGACAACAAAAAGAAATGAAAGGCATCCAATCAGCCAGGAGGAAGTCAAACTTTCACCCTTCACAGATGACATGAAACTCCATGAAACCCAAAAGACTCCACCAAAAAACTACTAGCTGTAATTACAGAGCTGTAATCATCAAGATAGTATGGTATTGGCACAAAAATAGACACATAGATCAATGGAACAGAATAAAAAACCCAGAAATGGACCCACAAACGTATGGCCAACTAATCTTTGACAAAGAAGGGAAAAATATCCAATGGAATAAAGACAATCTCTTTAGCAAATGGTGTTGGGAAAACTGGACAGTAACATGCAGAAGAATTAACCTGGACCACTTTCTTATACCATACACAAAAATAAACTCAAAATAGATGAAAAACCAAAGTGTAAGACAGGAAGTCATCAAAATCCTAGAGGAGAAAACAGGCAACAACCTCTTTGACGTCAGCTGCAGCAACTTCTTACCTGACATGTCTCTGGAGACAAGGGAAATAAAAGCAAAAATGAACTATTGGAGCCTCATCAAAATAAAAAGCTTCTGCACAGCGAAGGAAACAATCAACAAAACTAAAAGGCAACTGACAGAATGGGAGAAAATATTTGCAAATGACATATCAGATAAAGGGTTAGTAGCCAAGATCTGTAAAGAACTTACGAAATTCAACACCCCAAAAAACCAAATAATCCAGTGAAGAAATGGGCAAAAGACATAGACACTTTTCCAAAGAAGACATCCAGATGGCTAACAGACACATTGAAAAAATGCTCAATATCACTCATCATCAGGGAAATACAAATCAAATCCACATTGAGATACCACCTCACACCTGTCAAAATGGCTAAAATTAACACCTCAGGAAACAGGTGTTGGCAAGGATGCAGAGAACGGGGAGCCCTTTTGCACGGCTGGTGGGAATGCAAACTGGTGCAGCCACTATGGAAAACAGTATGGAGGTTCCTCAAATAGAACTATCATATGACCCACCAATTACACTACTAAGTATTTATCCAAAGGATACAGGAGTGCTGATTCAAATGGCACATGCACCCCAATATTTATAGCAGCACTATCAACAATAGCCAAAGTATGAAAAGAGCCCAAATGTCCATCAACTGATAAATGGATAAAGAAGATGTGGTAGGTATATACAATGCAATATTACTTAGTGATCAAAAATAATGAAATCTTGCCATTTGCAACAACGTGGATGGAACTAGAGGGTATTATGCCAAGCGAAATCAGTCAGAGAAAGACAAATATCATATGATTTCACTCATATGTGGAATTTAAGAAACAAAACAGATGAACATAAGGGAAGAGAAGCAAAAATAATATGAAAACAGAGAGGAATACAAACCATAAGAGGCTCTTAAATATAGAGAACAAACTGAGGGTTGCTGGAGGGATTGTGGGTGGGGGATGGGCTAAATGGGCAAGGAGCATTAAGGAGGACACTTGTTGGGATGAGCACTGGGTGTTATATGTAAGTGATGAATCACTAAATCCAATCCTGAGATCATTATTACACTGTATATTAACTGACTTGGATTTAAATTTTAAAAAATAATAACAATAAAAAATAAAGGACAAATAAAAATTTTCAAACAAAAAAAGCCTTCAGAGCAGAACTCACATTCCAGACACTTAGTGCCTTCCAATGAGACACGTTGTTAATTCACTTTATACCCATATAATATGTATGGAAACCCTGTGGGGAATGAAAGATGAAATGTATTGTTCCCTGGCTTTTCTTCTTTTTTAATATATTTTTTAAGTTTATTTATTCATTTTGAGAGAGAGAGAGAGAGAGAGAGAGAGAGAGAACAAGCGGGGGGAGGGGCAGAGAAAGAGGGAGAGAATCTCAAACAGGCCTCATGCTGTCAGTACAGAGCCCAATGTGGGGCTTGAACTCATGAACCATGAGATTATGACCTGAGCCGAAACCAAGAGTAGGGTGCTCTCAACCAACTGAGCCACCAGGTGCCCCTCCCTGACTTTTCTTTTAATTGTATTATCTTCTCTTAACCCAAATATTGCATAAATGTTATAAAAATCCCTTAGTTCATGAGTTGTCCATCAAGAGACTTTAGCATACTCTCAAAATGTGCACATAAAGAAAGCTGTGCAAAGGGGCTAAAAGGTCAAGAAACAATTACAAAAACAGGTGTTTCTTCCCTGCTTAACCATCAGCTATGCTGTCTTGAGATTTCATGACCAGACAAGGAAAAGAAAATATTCTACACTCCCATTTTTCCCCCACGCACCTAAGAAGTCACCTGATAATCCTTCTACAAACAGGTTTACCTAAGCAGGTAACCCACTGTGGAGAATAAATATCTACATTTATATGGCAAATGCCCACCCTCACTCACAGGGCAACTCTGACAGCAATCACAAAGTTAAAGTAGAGTGTTTGAATGAGGACACATCAATTTTCACACAAAGTAGCTTATTTGTTGTCTTTAAAGTTTAAAAAAATAAGGTGTGATTTGCTTTCCTGCCCTTATATTAATGCTCACAATTAACCAATAGCTTAGAGCATAGTAAATCTCTTTCTTTATTCCAGCATTTTAAAAAGTTAAGCTCTATTGATTCATTTTATAAATAATATAATTTGGAATATCATCCTTCAATATATCACCAAAGAATTAAAATATCAGGCATTCAGCATAATGTGTTTTTTAAAAGTTGTGGTTGGAATACAGACAGTATTTTATGGACGTGAACTTTTAAACCTTGATAGATTTATTGTTTTAAGTCACAATATAAAGTAATACAGAATGCAATTTTAAATATGAAATCTTTACACTGGCACTTTAGACGAGCAGAAAAGGGAATGCATAAAGTTTTACCAGAAGCAGCCTAACCATTATGAATTAAGGCCAAATTATCTTAGTAAAAAAAAAAAAAAGAAAGAAAAGATCCAAAATATTCAGTTTGGTGCTTAGTAAATATTGGCTGGGTTTTTAAAGTTAAACTCAGGTCTTCCCACTGGATGCTATTGGAAATTCTGAGATTTATTTGCTCTTCTCTTTCTTAGGAGAATAATACCACGTTACAGTTACTACGTGCCCCTACCTTCTGAAAGGTTTATATGTATAATTCCGTTTATCCTCACAAAGGTCTTAAGACACTCTTGCTATCCCCATTCTTAAAGATAAGAAGACTGAGTCACAAGGATGCTAAGTAACTTGCCCATCGTCACACATGGCTAAAAGAGGACAGATGTGATTTGAATGTATGCAGTCAAGCTCTAGAATCTGTACTCTTAAACACAACATCAGGCCACTTCTCAAGAATACGCTCTCTTGTGCCACAGAAGTAAAAAGACTACAGCATCCATTTAGTTTCTTAAGACAGTAGATTTTTTTTTCTCCCACTCATATACCTAGTTCTTCATCCATCACCCACCCATTGGCCAACTCCATGGAAAACTAAACCAATGTTTCCCAAAGGTGATTGAGATGATATTAAGTGAAATATGGATATATTTAGTTGTATGTGTATTAAGAAGTTAACATAGGAACCCTTATAAACTGTTGGTGGGAACGTAAGCTGGTGCAGCCACTATGGAAAACAGTAGAGAAGTTCTTCAAAAAATTAAAAACAGAACTACCATATAATCCAGCAATCCTAATTCTGGGTATTTATCTGAAGAAAAGGAAAACACTAGCTTGAAAAGATTATCTGCATCCTCATGTTCACTGCAGCATTATTTATAATAGCTAAGATATGCAAACAACCGAAGTGTCCATTGATGGATGAATGAATAATGAAATTGTTTGTGTGTATATAATATGCTAAGCATATATATGCTAAGTTTATATAATACACACACACACAGAAACACATTTATATAAAGGAATATTATTCAGCCATAAAAAGAATGAAATCTTGCCATTTTGCTACAACATAGACCTCAAGAGCATAATGCCAAGTGAAATAAGTCATACAGAGAAAAAAATACCATGTGATCTTAATTATATGTAGAATCTCAAAAACACTAGGGAAAAAATGCTCTTACAGAGAACAGATTGGTGGTAGCCAGAGGCGAAGGGTGGAGGTGGAGGAAGAAATGAATGAAGGGGTGGGGGTCAAAAGGTTAAAAACAAATCAACATAATTACCACATCAAAAATATAACCTGACAGATAGTGCTTCAACAAGACTGCATAAAATAGTGAATAATTCAGGTCATTTTAAAGTAAAAAAATAGTAAGACTGGTGGTAAACAAATGGGGCAAAATCCATGAAGACTGCATGTGACTGATGGAATTCTGCTAAAATTTAACCTAAGTAGTGCTTTTCTCAGAAAGCTAAATATCCTGTAGACCAGCCCTGGAGTATCTCAGCAAAACTAAGGCAGAATTATTCTAGCCGTGCCAGTGTAGCTAGACTTCCCCACCATTTTCTTACATAAAATCACAACTTTTCTCCCATCACAACAATGCAGCGGCACCAAGGCAGTCATAGCCATCGTTCAGCTGTAGGCTTACCAACCAAAAGCCCATGTAGAGCGCAGTGGATCTCATGAGCCTCCTATCCTCAGAACACCTGGCCACATTCTTTTGTAAAAACCCCAGGAGCAAACAAGTAAACATGCACAAAGATGGAAAAAAATGGAGAACTGTCCCACTTGTAGGTCGGAAAGGGAAGGTACTGCTCTGTGCTAACCAGTATCTTAAGTATTGTAATAACTTCACTTGGTTGCTTTTCCTAATAACTCTGAGATGAAGGCCATTGCTTCTTTTTAACAGACAAGGAAATCCAAACCCACAAGGTAGGCAGGGTGTGCATATGCAGGCTTCCTTCATTCTGAAGCTGGAGAATTGTGTACTGTGCAGTAGAGACTGACGAAGGGAAGCAATCATAGAGCATGAATAACATTGAAAGAGACCTTGAAAAGATATATATCAAATCCTCATTTTAATAGATTCAAAAGCACCCGGAGCTACAACGTGGATATTCAAATGATCAGTTGGGTGCTCTTTCTAGCACCCTTTGCAGAAAGGTGCGGGGGTTCACTGGAAGGTGTAGCTGGAAAAGATGCTTAAATTAGGCCAAATGGAAGGAAGCATTGTTGTGCCAAGTCACAGAGTTACTACACGCCCAATGGCCGGCAGCCATGGAAATAATTTCTGCTGAATAGGTTATAAAATAAGCAGGGAACTCTCCAAGCAGTGTCATTTCATGATGTTGGAATCAAAAATATTGAGCATTTTAGTAGGCAGGAAGGGAAAGCAGCTGGCAGTTAGCTTGTCAGAATCTTTATTAGAAGTACTGCTACTTTGTTCTGACACAGATTAGCACTTTTTTAAATCTTAAAAGCTGGGTAAAGTTGTTTCTTTGAAGACAAACCACAGCAGACATACTCTCCCCAGTGAATCCTAATATCATCAATGAAAGAGGTATTTTTTTTGTCTTCCTATTTCCATGGTGTCTTGCCCATGTGTGAGGCTATACACATGTTTGTTGAACTGAATCGAAGTCATCATAAAGGTTGGAACATATGTGCAAATAAACGCACCTCCTCTAAGTTTAAGTGAAAGAAAAATTGTAAGATAAAAACATTTGTGTTTCTAGCGGTTTGTATTTATCTTCTTTTACAGCTATCTTTTGAAAATGTAATTTTCATAAAAATAACTTTGGTCAATAATGACAAAAATTATGCCAAAATTATAACCTTGTTTACTCAATGATTGATACATTTTACCTTTTTGAATGATATTTTAACATATAATGCTGCTAGTAAGAAGCATACTAACCCACCTTTAAACTCCAAACGATTTTCTTTAACCAAGCTTTTTATTTATGAATGATACTAGACAAACTTAATTTCTTTGCATTTGTTAGTATTTCTCCTACTTTGTCTTTTAATATTTTATAATAAATTATAAAGCCATATTATATGGATTCAATCAAATCTAAGTAATCACAAGCCTAAATACTTGAAATTCTATTTAGTTTTTATATCCTTTCCCTTTTCTAATAATCATAGAAATGTAAAGCTATTTAAAAGGTCATAATCTCCCAAGGAACTAATAATGCTAATTTTAGAATTCTAAAAAGCATGATTGCCTCATTGAAAATAATTTTTTCAGTGTAATAAAAGAATAACTACCTGTGGCCTACAATTTGAGTGATTTACATTTGTATGGTTCTACCTCTTCCCAGCTCTTTTCTCTACAAGGAATCTTCTAGCAAAGCAAAGTTTGTGTGAAACTAGAACTCTGAGGACCCTGGATGGCATTGAGAAAATTATTCAAAAGAACAAAGGGAGCTATTCTAAAGGTAACAGTTTCCTCTCAGGGTAAGTTTCGAAACATGTTCTCCCTGAAGTCCACAATTACATTTTATTCAGCTACAACCATTTGTATTCAACTTAACCATTTGAGGTAGGTTGTATTACTTTCACAAATATTTACTCTTCCTTTCCACATTTCTTTGGGAGGAGTAAAATTCCCTACTTCACCAATTTCGGCCAGCCACCTGACTTACTTTGACCAACAGAATGTGAAAGGGAGAGACATAAGCCACATCCCATGGAAAAACTTAAAATGCTTCTTTCTAAGTTCCTCGTTTTGCTCCACAAGTAGATTTTCGCGAGATGGTGACACTCCTTCAGCCTGTGTCACAAGATAACAGACATGTGGCACCAATTTGATTTTTATCAACAGTCTAGAGCAAAGCCCGCACAGCCAACCTATATGACCATTTGTGAGAACTATGTGTTGTAAATCATTGGCATGCTCTATCCATTGCTATACATCATCAATACAGCAAAAGCAAACTAATACATAAATTGATACCAGAAGTAGGTAGTTGCCTGAAGAAAAATGTTAAATTTATGGCATTGGTTTTGGGGCCAGATGTGGGTGGCCAAGAAACTGTACATTTTTGGAGATTATTCTATCCCAACTCCACCACTGAAGTTGGTTGAGGGGAGGGGCAGATATAATATAGAGATTATCTCAAGATTTTGAACTTCAAGTCTGATGCCATAAAAGCATAAAACTTTTTTTTTTCAACGTTTATTTATTTTTGGGACAGAGAGAGACAGAGCATGAACGGGGGAGGGGCAGAGAGAGAGGGAGACAGAATCGGAAACAGGCTCCAGGCTCTGAGCCATCAGCCCAGAGCCTGACACGGGGCTCGAACTCCCGGACCGCGAGATCGTGACCTGGCTGAAGTCGGACGCTTAACCGACTGCGCCGCCCAGGCGCCCCTAAAAGCATAAAACTTTGAGGGGAGGAAAGTGTCTTCACTGCATAGTACTGAATATATTCTGTGGGTGAAAGAAAGTTAATATTTGTTATCAAAAGAAAAACAAATTATGTGTAGGTTGCATAATTACACCACAAATATTTATTCTTCCCACTCCACCACTGGAGAATATATTTTCACTGTATTGATGTTCAGATTGATAATGTCATTTCCCTTGATCAAAGAAATATAATGGGATGTGACATATAAGCTATTGATAAAGAGGTTTTAAACACACACTATGTGTTTTGGCTTGGCCTTTATCTATTCCTTTCTGCCATGAGAGGAACATGCCCTAGTTAGCCTGCATCTCAGAATGACAGCTGTAATGAACACATTTAAATGCACCCATAGCCCGGAGAGAAAATGCCTCAGCTATCTTGTCAACCTGTGAGTAGGGAAAAATGTTTTCTGATGTAAGCCATTGAACTATTATCACCAAAAATGTCACGAATATAAAAGTCCATAACAATGTGTGTCAAATCAGTAATCTATAATCCTGAGAGAGCAAAAGTGATATTTCACCTGCTTGCTTTCTCCCTTTCTCCCATTTTTATATATTTGATATGTGTAATTCTTGTTATTTTATTACAGTTAAAACTTTTTTATTACAAAAAAATACATACTTTTTTGTTGGTTCCTGTTGTTTAACCATACTTTTCTAGGACATTCAAGAAGTTTCAGGAGATTTCATAAACTGTTGAGCTCATGAGATCAACTTTGTTATTTCCCTAAATAGGTTTTGTAGACATTTAATCTGTATGGCAAGTTAGAAAGGTACTGCTAAAAATTGCATTAGCCGTTACTTTTATTTGGTGATCTAAACAAACCCTTTGTAATTACATGTAGTGGTGGCCTCATTATTTAATTATCTTGTATGTTCATCTCATTAAATCAATGTTTTTAGTTGAAATAAAGTATCTTCTATTTTGCAATAATCCTGATATCATTGATCAAGCTAAAGGAAAAAAATTGACAAATAAACCAATTTAAATGAAAGAAGGAAGTCAGGATAGATATTAGGGGTTTAGGATTTAAAAGTCCTCTTTTAGCTAGCTGCTCGCAGAATTAACACGAGGATTAGGTTGGCTCATGAACACCTTTTCATGCCAGACTAAACACCAGGGAACTGAAAACACAGCTGGGATGCTTAGGTTATGTGTGTGACAACCCCCCAAGGAACTGCCAGCCAGATGCCCACAGTAAAGCCAGCATTCTAGTGTAGCACAGGCGTGAAACTAATGACGCATCTCATGATGCAGCCATTGAGAGAAAACCATCTGTTGGCTTATTCGTCTACCATTTTGTCACTTTAGATGTGCATTAAGAAAAAAACATGGCACGCAAAGAAATTTACATGGGGAGGTTTTGATAAGCAGACACGCCCTAATGACTACACCTCCATAAATCTGAAACTATTACAATGCTGCCTTATGTTGCACCATCCACACATTATGTATGTAACCCCAGCAGTTTGAGAAATTAAATTACTGGCAGTAGTCGCCATCAAATTAATTTATTAATGTGAAATGTTGATGTGAGGTATAAGAAGCCTTGAGGAAAGTCAGATTAATTGCAATAGTTTTTAAAAACCATGAACAAATGGAACTACCACATAGAATAGCTAAGTTTGTTTCTATCAAATGAAAAGGTACAAAACTGAAAAATTAGTATAATCCAACCACAGCCAATTCATGATTCTGAGTGTTTTTATAATAGCAATACTCATAATAATAACTTCAACACAAAAATCTTGGTGTTCTAGAACATCAGAATTTGGAGAAAATAGTATCTGCTTTTATGACAAAGCAGTATTTTCATTTAGATGTTGTTACTATCTCTTACTTCTTAGATATATCTCTACAGCAACATATTGTGGAGACTTATAAACTTTCTAGATGATCTATAATTGAGTGAACAATATTTTATAGGTCACCAAAATTTAGAAAATGTTTATATACAATTTCATATTTGATTCTATTGGCTACCCAGTATATTATATACTACCATCTGCATTTAACCAGGAGACACCTAAGACACGGAAAGAGGCAAGTCCCTGCCTTCCCACTCCGTCACAGAACTGGCAATTGGAGGAGAATAGACTTGAAACCAGATTTTCTCAATCCAAATCAAATTGACTTTGCAATAAGAGGTGATTTTATTTATTGGTTAGGTTAAAATATTGTTTTCCCTCTTCATGTGAATATTACACTGACAGGCCAAAAGGTACAACAAATATGCTCTATAATTTTAAACAATAATTTTAAACAGCATTTTAATGTAAACATCAGGCACAGGAAATCTTGACAATTTTCATGTGAAGAATCTTGATTTCATAGCCAAACTATTTATTTTGGCTTATTACACTTATTACAATTAGAAAATTTTATATTATTTAGGTCAATTATTTTTCTTTTAAAGAAAAAAATTTTTTAATGTTTATTTCTGAGAGACAGAGACAGAGCGTGAGCGGGGAAGGGGCAGAGAGAGAGAGAAAGACACAGAATCTGAAGAGGCTGCAGGCTCTGAGCTGTCAGCACAGAGCCCTATGGGGGCTTGACGCGGAGCTGGAACTCACAAGCCTTGAGATCATGACCTGAGCTGAAGTCGGAGGCTTAACCAACTGAGCCACCCAGGCACCCCAGGTCAAATATTTTTCTTAAAATCTCTTTGGCATGAAGATGCAGGTAAGTAAAACTGGCTAACCTAAGAATTTTTAAAGGCTTTAGGTGAAAAGGGTTGAACTTTTTCTCAGAGGCAGTAACCATAATTTCTTTTTCCCTCCCTCACCCTCTTTCCCTCCATTTCTAGGAAAAAAAAAAAGTTTTACTGCTTTAAAATAAACTTTAAACAACTGTTTCAAAAATGTGATTCCATGCATGTGTGTTATTATAAATGACAGGAAACATGAGAAGTTCCAGAGGACTATAATAAAAAAATCAATTTACTTTTTAAAAAAAGATATTATAGCAACACTTCAATGAGTATTGCTAAGAGACAGGAAGAGTCTCATCTATTTAGTATATCAAATGCAAAAACATTTTCTTTCCATCTCAACTCATTTCAACTTAATGAGTTCATCTCATGGAACTCTGGGAGGAACAAACAATTCATCTTCCCAAGCATGAAGGGGAAGAAGCTTTGTGAAAATGATGTACCTCAGCTCTCCCCCAAAGTTGGCAGCCTTCACAGTCATTAAAAAGATATACCTTACAAGGCAGCAAAGTTTACCTTTGGCTCCTGTCCCTTTCCACCTCCCCTCTCTCCCTGCCTTTTCTGTGGAATGTGTCTGTTTCCCTTGCTAACAGTATTCTCTCTCCAGGTGGAGTGTATTGTCTGGGTGTGTGTGTTTTATATGGATCTTGAGTATGAATGACCTAAAACCTAAAGAATCAAGATGTTAGGAAAGTTATTGTATGCTTGTATGTCTTTTATTTAATTTTGACTAGGCAATCTATATTTTTCATTAAATTGAAATTATAAAGATATTATAAAGTGTCTTGTTCCAATTTGTTCCCAATTTACCTGTTTCCCACTGATGTCACACACAATAAAAGTCACCTTTGTTAGTCTCTTGTGTTCTTTCAGGTATATTTTAAGCATATATAAGAAAAATAAATATATAGTCTCTCTTCCAATTTTTTACTCACATAATAAGATAACAGATGTAATGTTTTTTATGTGCCTTTTTTTCAATTCCGAATATATTTGGATGATTTTTCATTCAACTTCAGAGGAAATTATTTTAAATTACTAAAATATGCTTTAGTTGTATTAATATAAGAAGGTTGGATTGGGCGCCTGGGGGGCTCAGTGAGTTGGAGCCCCACATTAGAGCACACTCAGCGTGGATCCTGTTTGGTATTCTCTCTCTCCCTCTCTCTATGCTCCTCCTCTGCTCATACTCTCTCTCTCTCTCTCTCTCTCTCTCTCTCTCTCTCTCTCTGTCAAAATAAATAAACTTTAAAAAATAAAAAAGAAGGTCAGGTCACCTGGGTGGCTCAGTCAGTTGAGCATCCAACTCTTGACTTTGGCTCCGGTTATGATCTCAGGGTCATGGGATCCAGCCCTGCATCAGGGTCCATGATAAGTGTGGAGCCCACTTAAAAATTTCTCTCCCTCTGCTCCTTTCCCCAACTCATGCTGTCTCTCTCTCAAATAAAAAATAAAAGAAAGTCTGTATGGGTCTAAGTGTAGTTTAAATATAAAATAGAATCATAATACATAATCAAGTTGCATAATCAGTTTACCAGATGTTTTTCCCAGTGGTGGACAACTTTGAGTCTGTAAGATAATGTCTATAATTAATAAGCAATTGTTCTTCAATACAAGATCAAAGAGACACACACTCAAAAGCAAATAAAAGAGCTAGTTACTTTTTTAAATGATACATTTTTATTGAGCATATGTGTTTGATTCAAATGAAATACATCATTTCTTAATAAGTGCATGTTTAGGATTATTACAGAAGTAACGATTTTATGTAATACCACACATCATAAAATAAGCATGCATGTAAAAATTTTCCAATTTAGCAGAGTGTAAAGAACACTGGCCTGCACTTCTATTCAAGCCTTTTTACTTACTTATTTTTTTAATGTTTATTTATTTATTTTGAGAGAAAGAGAGAGACAGAAAGAGAGAAAGAGAGAGAGAGATGTTGAGCAGGGGAGGGGCAGAGAGAGAAGGAGACAGAATCCCAAGCAGGTCTTGCTCTGTCAGAGCAGAGAGCCTGCCGTGGGGCTAGAACTCACGAACCATGAGATCATTACTTGAGCTGAAATCAAGAGTTGAACACTGAACTGACTGAGCCACCCAGGTGCCCCAAGCTTTTTTAAATGTAAAATTTAAGAAGTGCACAAATCATAAATATCCAGTCTATGCATTTTCACGAAGTGAGCCTACCTGTATCACCAGTATGCTAATAAAGAAATGGAATATTTACCAGAATTCTGAAAGCCATCCTCATGAAAAGAGTACACAGATGTATTATCCTGACTGAAAATAGGAGGATACCTCTTATGAGAAGTTGAAGAAAAATTACTAACCTTCTGAAAATATTAACTCTACTATGTCACTGTCTATACCTTTCTGCCCTCTCAGCTTTCCTATCAAGTGCTATAAAAATAGTTCATGTTTGAAATCACAGGCACATGCAAGTGTAAAGAGTGCTGCATATTTAAGAAGGCATAAAAGTCCAAGTTCCCAATCCCAAGAGAATATAATATTTGTGTCTAGAACTTAAATCTCACAGATTAGATCCCAAATGTAGGGTTTCCGGTGCATACTAGATTTCAACATCTTTTCGTCACCCAGGCAATCATAATAACAATGAGGAGAAATAACCATTACTTAGCATTTTGGTATGATACAAACTGTTCTAAGCACTTTACGTGACTGTCTTACTGAATCTCCATATCAACTGTATGAGTTAAGTATAATTATCCCCATTTTACAGATGGGCAAAGTAAGGTAGAGAGGAACTAGTATGATAAAAACAATTTAGGGTATTTCATCCAACTTGGAAGTGTCAGAGGTAGGATTCAAAGCCAGTCAGTCTACTCCAGCACCACAGTGCCTCAGAATGAGTATGTGAAAGAACCTAAGAATCAGCTTGGCAAGAAGTAGTGGAGCATATGAGAGACCTCAGTTAGACAGCAGGTTGTAATAGGACTCCAGACACAATGACTCAGGGAACTGGAGCCCAGTCCTTCTTCAAAGTTTGAGGAGATTTAGCGTGGTAGTGTTGGGTTCTTCCTCAGCTCTTCCACTGTGATCCTCTCTAACAAGTATTACAGATAATTTAGAGAACCTCCAAAATTGAGACAATTTTCCTCCAACAATGGGTATTCCCTCAGTCAGTCTCTAACACTGGCCTCTTGATAATGACAGGCTTCATTTAGTTCCATGGGCTTTGCCACTGAGGTATTATTCCAACAAGGCTCAGACATATATTCTCTTCTATCTGAGAAAAGAGTTCCTTGCCTTCTGGTATTACTATCTTAATAACAATAATAATAATAATATGCAAACATATTAATATGTATATTTCCAATGGCTTTTGGCAACAAGTTTATGTCATCATCATAAAATCGTATGTGAATAGACTTTATCTTCTAGTTATATCATCTGGCATTGGTGGTCACCATGGAAAACTGACAAAGATATGGAAGAAGCACACCTACTGAGAACAGCTGCAGCCTGTAAGTCCTAATTGCAAAGGAAGCTGAGAATTACAGTGCCACATACGGGTATTTGGTGAACCATGTCTGCCTACCACATGCAGCTTACTTTTCAGGAGTTACAGACATTCCTGTTACCTTTCCTTACTCTAGAGTATTGATGTTGGCATTCTGGGTGAGTCTCAAATTTCATCGGCCATTTCTCCTGGAGAGCCTCCAAGCCCTTTTACAAATTGTATTTCTGGTGGGGAATGCTGTCATATCCCAATGTGGACATAACCCTCTTTTCTAAACAAATAAACAAACAAAAAACACCAAAAAAATGCAAAAAAACCCAACACACACATTCTAATTTATTTTAAAAATATTCTAAAAAGTTTTAACATATTTTAATTTGAATTAATTTAATTTTGTAATGCAAGAAAAAAAATTTCTTATGATTTTCTCCTAGTGGTAGCGATAGAACTTTAAGCATGTTGGAGATAGAACAGCCTAGAAAATATACTGATTGAGCTCTTCTAACTAACAGCTTTGATTCTAAATTTCCATGTTTTTACTGGTTAACATTCTGTAATTTCTGACCATTTTATTCCACTTATGTGGTTACATACCTTCAAGACATTGGCTCTTTTTACTTTTTAATATCTTTTCTATTTAATTCCTCTTCAAATGAAATATTGCAAGTTTCATATCATTAATATAGAATTTAATGGCAGGGAGTCCCCTCACGTCCTTGTATTATGGTGTTTTCAGAAGCTTTATCTTACTCGGTTGCATTCAAAACTAATTATTTGACTCCACTTCCAAAGCTGAATAGTATTAAAAATATCTCTTTGTTAATTACTTAAATGGAGTTTAATAATAATTTCCCCAGATGAAAACACTACTCTGACCTCCCTGTAATTTAATTGAGACTTCAAGAGATGTTTGAGGGTATATACATGTAGACTAGAAATAGTAAGTTTTTCAGATGTTATGCTTCTTCAGGATTTTTCTTTTTCGGATAGTCCACAGGTACCTTTATCATGTTCTGTTTTAGCCTTGATCCAGAAGATTCCTGACAAACAGGTGTTTGATAATAGTAAGGGCTCCAAGATTCCAGAACCAAACAAATATTTTAGGAAGAAACCCAAACCAGATGGCAAACTCAAGAATTAACTTGGCCTCTGAATCATAGATGACTTGGGGCCAAACTGAATATCCTAAGATTACACTAAAAAGAACATATTAACTTGGATTCCTTCAGGTGTAAATAAAATATACATACATTTATACATTATACACACATACACACACACACACACACACACACACACACACACACATATTTATCAACTCATACTAGCCTAAGGCAAAAGAGACTACAGTAGCCTAACATAACTGGCAGGTCAAGGAATTGAACTAAATCAGAGCATAGCTAGATGAAGGGATTCAAAAGGTATCAAGACCATGTCACTCTATATACCTCTCTGCTCAGCCTCATTCTTAGACATTTCTCTCAACATGCAAGAAATGCTTCCAGTCCAGATTATTTCTGCAACCCACCTGGTGAAGGTCAATTGCCCCATCTCCTAAGGTGGTGATTGGTGAATAGAAATGTTAGCCCTATCCAAACTGAGCAAGGTTGTTATGGAATGACAGAACACAGCACCTTCTTTGCCAAAATTATGCTTTATTTTTCTTAGGCTTATTGTGGTTGCTTTATCGTGATTATCCTTGCTTATATTTTCTTGTTTAATATAATTTTAACTTACCACCTTTATCCTTTTGGAATCTACTTTGTACCTTTTATAATACATAGGTTGCTAATTTTTGCTGTTTCCGTACTATTTTTTTAAAAGCATCTGTCAAATAAAACAGTTATAGCAGGGGCAGATGTGAAGTTGGTCTACACTGTAATTCAGAAATATGATGTAGCAGTCCCAGGCACAGAGTTCAAATGCTGTCTGCACCAAGCTGGCCCTGCAGAAAGTCCTCTAGTAATGAATGATACCAAGAAGAGTCATGACAAACTTCAATGTTCAATAAATGTGTGTTGAGTCAAAAACAGTCTTTCTTGTTTCTTACAGGAATTCCTTAAATATAAAATTAATCTATAAATTCAGTGAGAGTGAATTGTCCCCCCAATTTACAAATGAACGAACGGGAGCAAGACAGGCTAAGTAACCTATCTGAGACCAATAGGTGATTCATTAAGCCAGGTTTAGAATTTGTGTGAATATCATGTAACTTGATTGAATAGACATTTATAGATCCTTACTGTATGCAAACCACTTTGCTAGGATCTAGGGAGATAGAAAATACACTATTTCTATTCTATTCATTCTAAGCATACAATCTAATCGGGAAATGTAGAAACAAATTGAACCAGAGCATGAAGTACTACTTAGAGGTAAAGTAACAGGAAGTTCAGAGGAAGGTGTGATTCATTATGATGAACAAGCCTCATAAAGACCTTTCAAAGTGAGATGATTTTTAATATTCCCTTAATGGATAAATATGACTTTCAGAGACAAAGAAGGGAGAATGCTGGGCTAATGTAATAACCCAAGACATAATTCAAGGCAGTGAAAGTTTAAGGAAATTGGATATGGGGAGAATATAAGTGATGAAAAGTTGGGGTCACAAATTTATTAGAATCCATAGATAGAAAAAAATTCAGTAATGGTAGATTCTTTGACATTTTTGAGAAGAGACTTTCCCTAGCCCCCACACATTTGAGAATTTCTAAGTTGAACCTTCCCCAGTGGAGGAGTAACTAGCTGATTCACTTACACTGGGTCTCTCTATCTGCCCAACTTTCTCAGTCCAGTTCACTGCAGAGATGAGAATACTGTTCCACCTAAACCCTGACAAGATGAATACATTCATTTTGACCTGACCCATTTCCCACTGACTGGGCTCAGCTCTTTTGTTCCAGTGCCTTGATTTTATAAAGATCCCAGATGAAATCTCCATGACCTATGCCAGATGGCTTTTAAGATGGACATTCATATTAGATCAGATGCCCCAGGGTTCTTAGCATCTGATCTTGCTTATCCCAACAGTGTTCAAATTTATACCTAATCTCCACTGGGCTCCCTTCACACCAACACCTACCCCAACATTTTCATTTCCTTTATCTTCTTACTAATTTCCTCTACCTCTAGGTTTAGCCCACCAAATGACTAGTACCATGCTAATATATCCAAACCCTGTTGGTTGTAATAGCAAAGAAGTGTTCTTTGTGTCCCAACATAGACAAAAAGGAGAAGTGGACAATAATAGCATTCTGTTGTTTTGTTGGTATATACTAAATAAAACAAAATGATCCAACCCTTTAGGACATTTTGTTTGGATGTTAGATCAGAAAAGATTGCTTTCTGCCTCCTTTCATATTATAGGCATTTTGATCATGTTAATAACCATTTAGTAAACACTCTAAGTAGTCTGTACCGGTACAAACCCCACAGATATTAAAGGCAGAAAATGTCCAAAGAGCAATCTAAAGCAGAGAGGCTGGCTAAATTATAAGAGTGTCTCAAAAGATGTACCTTCAATCAAGACGTTACTCACAATTCCAGTAACACATGCCAAAAGAAGAATTTTTCATGTTAGAGATTGGATCCAAATAATTTGTTTGACATCACCTAACAACTTAGAAAACAAACAAACCATTGCATCCCTGCTAGTGTTTCCTGGATGCTGAATGCAATCAATGTAAGTGATTGCTCTTTAAATGATAATGCCAGCACTTCCTCCAAATAACATGATGGTTTTCGGCTATCCGCTTCCATCTTGGTTTGGATGTCTTGCTAAAATAGACATAGTGTTTACACATTTTCACAGCAGGATCATTAGCAACTTCTCTTTGGAGACAAATATTTTTAAATGTGATTTCATCATAGGAGAATCTTCAATATAAAGTTTATGCACAAAGAATAAAAGGACTAAATACATTTATTCTCATTGCAAAAGAATATTTAAAGAAAGGTTTCTATAAATTGGTTTCATGATCAAATTTCTTATTGAAGTTCAAAATATCTGTCTTAATACATTTTGATAACTTACTATTTTAACTATAATTTATATGTTTTAAATTTATTTAGATAAATTGCTTAGCTGTGGCTAAGTATTAATACACTTATATTTCCAGTGAAAACATTCAAAAGCTTATTAAGTTTAAATAGTATATAACAACAGTGTAAATGGATGTTTGTCCTGTTATAAATCTGAATTTACAGACTTTAAAAATAAGAATTCTTTTGTTCTATTTAGTTTTGAAACTAATTTTAAATTTGTCTGGGCTGTCATGATCAAAAGTAACCTTTTCAAAATATGATGTATGGTTCAATACCTGTATCTAAAACCAAAAAGAGTCTCTTATTGATCTATTGATTTCTGAGGGCAATTATGGTGGTTTCAGACGTTAAAATTGCTATTAACTACGATATTGTTTGGGCAGTGGCAAAGCCATGCTATTAGTTAATGTTCAGACTGTTATTGATCGGCTTTTTCAACAATAAATATAAACTTACTAGACTCCAGTGTTCAACTATTTCTTTTCTATTATAGCACTAGCAAAAAGAGACACTCAAACCATGTGTTTTACAACCAATGCCATATCTGAAGCAAAATTAATTACTGTTTTTTTTATGTCCAAAGAGCACTCTATATGTGCCTCTTGCCTATTTGTCATGGAATAAATAATTTCAAACAAATAAATTTACAATGAAAAAATTTCAACCAGCAAAAACAAGTCTACAGAGGCATGTTCAATAAAACTTCGTGGATGACTGAAATGTTCTAGAATAGTGCTGTCTAATATAGGGGCACCTGGGTGACTCAATTGGTTGGGCATCCAACTTCATGACCTCACAGCTCATAAGTTCAAGCCCCACAGGGCTCTCACTCTTACAGCAGAGCCTGCTTTGCATCCTTTGTCTCCCTCTTTATCTGCCCCTCCTTGCTCATTCTTTCTCTCTTTTTCTCAAAAATAAATTAAAATGAAAAAAATATTTTTTTAATATAGGAACCACTAACCTTATGTGATTATTACACACTTGATATGTGGTTACTGCCATGGAATTTTAAATTTTATTCAATTTTAAAGATGTAAACTGAAATATAAAGATACATCTAGTTAGTGGCTACTGTATTGGATAGTACATTTCTAGAGGTTCTTTAAGGAATAAACTTTGTCAATCTTTCAAAAGTGTAGATAATTTTCCTTCCAAATGTTATAAGTCAGAAGTACAAAGTGGGAATTCAACCAAAGGTCACTCTACAGCTATGAGACATGTGTCATAGTCAATTTTTTATCGATAAAGATCAAAAAATACCAAATTGCTAAATAAAGAGAAGATATTCAATAACCACATCTAAAGGCCCTGCAGTGGATGTCATTCACTCTCACAATTAATTCCTGAGCTAGGCAGCAAAAATCACTTGAAGTAGAAGCAAAAATTAATTACTGAACTCCAGAGCAAAAGTCAACTTAAGTAGACAGATGGAATACCCCCTCAAAAAAAGAAAATTAAATGCAAAGAGAGTGATGGCCAAAAGAACTGGCTACTAGAAAGCAGTTACTATTATCAGCACTTATTCATCTTGAAACCTTCAGGTTTCAAGCATGAGTTTCCAGAATGTAAGTCACAATGCCCATCTGCCATACCACCAAATCTCCCTCTGATCTACTTAAACTCTAATGCTAATTTTATCCCCTTAGGACTCACTGTTTGGCCATTGATTGCTTTTATTTTATTTTTTTTTTAATTTTTTTAACGTTTATTCATTTTTGAGACAGAGCATGAATGGGGGAAGGTCAGAGAGAGAGGGAGACACAGAATCTGAAACAGGCTCCAGGCTCTGAGCTGTCAGCACAGACCCCGACACGGGGCTCGAACTCACGGACCGTGAGATCATGACCTGAGCCGGTCAGACGCCCAACCGATTGAGCCACCCAGGCGCCCCAGCCATTGATTGCTTTTAATCCGACTTACTTTCCTCTAGTTTAAGTAATCTATTCATTCAATAGTTATTGAATATCACCCACATCCTGTGTAGTGTTCTAGGTACTGAGATCTAGGTCTGAACAAAAGCAGACCAAAATATCTACCTCCCAAAGCTTAGAGTAGGGAGGGGGATGCAGAAAATGAACATATGCTTGTGAATGTCAAGTGCTATGGAACAAAATAAAGCAAGAATAGAACGAAGAGTGTGTGTGTGTGTGTGTGTGTGTGTGTGTGTGTGTGTGTGTAGGATCGAAAGGAGCAAGCCATGTGAATATGTGGAGGAAGAACATGTCATGTAGAGGTAAGTAAAAGGGTGAGATATGCAAGTCTCTGAGAAGGAAGCATGCCTAGTTTTGAGGCAAAGCAAGGAAACTGTAGGTGCAACAGAATGCAGTAGGAGAACAGTAGGAAGCAGATCAGAGACATAATAGGGGCCAGATAGTGTGGACTTTGAAGGCTACATCACAGACTAGCCTTTGCTCTGCCTAATATGGGAAAACCTGAAGTAACTTGACTTCTGATAGTTGGGCCAAGAGCAAAAACAAAGAGATCCAGTTTGGGAGACTTTACAGTAGCCCAGGTAAGACATGACGGTAGCTTGAACCAAGGTGGTACCTACAGAGGTTGTGAGAAATGATCAATTTCTAGATATGGTTTTTAACAGAACTAAGGCACAAGATGTACTGGGTGGATCTACTATAGATTCAAGGAATAGAAGTCAAGATTTTTAACCTGAACAACTGAATGGAAGGAGTGTATTTACTGAGATGGAGGCAACTGGAAAGTGGTGCTCTGGGAAGGGAATATTAGGAACCAAATTTCGAATTTGTTTGATTTGAGAGATTTCTTAGATAACTGTGTGTAGTCATTGATTCTACAAATTCTAGAGTTCAGGGGCAGCTGGTGACTCAGTCAGTTCAGCATCTAACTCTTGATTTTGGCTCAGGTCATGGTCTCAGTTTATGAGATCAAGCCCCAAATGGGGTTCTGCACTGACAGCATGGAGCCTGCTTGAGATTCTCTCTCTTTCCCTCTCTCTCTCTGCCCCTCTCTGACTTGTGCTGGCTCCCTCTCTCTCCCTCTCTCTCTCTCTCTCAAAAATAAATAAACTTAAAAAAAATTCTAGAGTTCAAAAAAGAGGTTGGAACTACAAACATAAATTTCAGAGCCATCAACATCTAAACTCTACATGGAACCCAGATATTAGGGGGGACCACTAGAAACAGAGGGATACAAATGGGCTTAACAGGTGTAGATTTGCCCATGATTAAAGTGAGGTGAAAGATATTTCCTGGAAAAGCCTACTTCTCAGGGAAGAGAAAAGGGAAACTAATGTTGTTTAATGGCACCTGAGAATATCACAGTACAACAGGTAAAGACCACAGGATGACCATTAATTCCTTGAAGAAGAAAGACATTGTGTAATGTTCAAAATACAGGTTCATCACAGAAAATGTGAAATACATTTTAGAAAGTGTTCCACTGTAAAGGTGTGCATATAAACATTTTATTAATGAAAACTGTAATTTTCAGTAACTTTAAAGATCTATTCTGGGATGTGCACCTTTACCATTCCAAAAACTGAGATGTTACCACTATATCCACCTGAAATACATGGGTGGGACAGTTAAACTATAATGTTGTACCATAGATTTGCAAGTTGCTAAAAGACAGATTTTAATAAAAGTTCTCATTGCAAGAAAAAAATTTGTAACTGTGAGGTGATGAATGTTAAAAAAATTATTGTGGCAATCATGTTGCTATATGCATATATTAAATCATGTGTGTACACCTCAAATTAACACATGTTATATCTCAGTAAAACTGGGTGGGGGGTAATTATTAGGACAGCAAACTTGTTCCTTGTCCTTTATTCTATTCCATTCTCCATATGCTTATTGAGCCTCTGGAATTACACAGTACTAATAGACTCTGCATCTACTATTTCATCCTATCATCTGTAGCCTGAAAAATTTATTCTTTTTGAAGTTAATTTAAAAAAGAAAAGTCCATGGGATGCCTGGGTGGCACAGTCAGTTAAGTATCTGCCTCTTGGTTTTGGCTCAGGTCATGATCTCAGGGTCATGGGATTGAGCCCCACAATGGGCTCTGCGCTGACAGCTGCAGAACCTGCTTGGAATTCTCTCTGTCCTTCTCCCTCTGCCCCTCCCCTGTTCACTCTCTCTCTCTCTCTCTCCAAAAATAAGTAAAAAACTTAAAGAAAAAGAAAGAAGAAAAAGTCCAAATGATACCTATTAAGTAGACTAAACCCTTTCTAGAAAATTTAAGTCTCACTTAAACAAAGCAATCTGATTTTCTCAATGGAAACCTTAGTCAGTGATCTTCTGTGAAAACATAAACAGGGGGTGACCAGGTTGTTTTCTTTATAGAAGTGAGTCTCATGACCACAGAAAAATAGTTTCCAAGAATTGCTTTGTTTGCACCCACAAGTGAAGGAAGGTAAGGAAAATAATAGTTCTATATATTTTATTAAAAGGAAATGCCATCTGTGTTATTATATAAAGCAGTCCAAATTCCAGTGTTTTGTACTTTGAAATTCACTCAGGGATGCTGAGTATGTTTCCAGGTACAGTGTCTCAGGTGGAAATAAGTAACTATAATGGGAAAAATGGCCTGTTTTATCTTAAAAATAAACTAAATGTCATAATGGCGTATCTGACATTTAATGCAGTTGCAATATGTTTGTGAAAGTATGAGTATTATTACCATCATATATTTTCCTATTCTCTGGATAACTGTAGTACTCATTTTAAAACAACCTTATAGGACCATGGTATGATTTCAAGTCAAGCATCCATAGTGATATCTTAACAGTTTTTGGTAAGATGACAGATTTTATGAATCTCTTTTCCATTTCAATAGTTATATTTTTTAAGTACACAGAATCTTAAATGGTAAACTACAGAGATGCCTTGAGATTTTTATTCTAAAGTTTTAAAAATTAATTTCTTACAAAACATAAAATAGAAGCAGAGTTTCATTTTTTTCAGCAAGATGATAGATTTCTAAAAATTTTTTTCTGTCACTGACTTGTCCCTGATCTATCACTTTTAAGAATATTAAAAACATGTAATAGTAGACTTTAATTTGTTCCTTTTACTTGCAATATGCTTGTTGAGTCCATTTCTCAAATACCATAGCAGGTTTGGGGTAAAAATTGGACGTTAAACAACATCATGATATGTTATTTTGATATGCAAATAGAATCTAAGATTTGTATCAGTTGTCTTCAAGATGGTATCATTCCATGAGAGACTCTATGAAGAATGGAGTGCACAATTAATATTTCATAAGTATCAATCACAGTCATACCTTTGCTTAACTTTGCTATGGATCAAGCTATCCAGATTGTCTTAGGTACTAGGTGGTCTTCCTTGTAACTAAAATTATATCAACTTAGTGACTGAGATTCTTAGTGGCTGAGCAAAGCAGAGTAATACATGCTTTTTTTTTCTTCCAACTTTTTATGAAAATTGAAGTTAGTTAACACATAGTGTAGTATTGGTTTCAGGATTAGGATTAAGTAATTCATCACTCACATATAACACCCAGTGCTCATCACAAGTGCCCTCCTTAATTCCCATCACCCATTTAGCCCATTACCCCACCCAACAACCCTCCAGCTACCCTCAGTTTGTTTTCTATAATTAATAGTTCTTAAGGTTTGTATCCCTCTGTTTTTATCATATTTTAGTTTTCCTTCCCTTCCCCTGTGTTCATATTGTTTCTTAAATTCCTCATATGAGCGAAATCATACATTATTGGTCTTTCTTTTTCTGACTTATTTCACTAAGCATAATACACTCATGATACACTTGCAAATGGCAAGATTTCATTTTTTTGATGGCTGAGTAATAGTCCATTGTGTGGTGTGTGTGTGTGTGTGTGTGTGTGTGTGTGTGTGTATCTTCTATATCCATTCATCGGTCAGTGGACATTTGGGCTCTTTCCATAATTTGGCTATTGTTGATAATGCTGCTATAAACATTGGGGTGCATGTGCCCCTTTGAATCAGTATTTTTGTATCCTTTAGATAAATACCTAGTAATGCAATTGCTGGGTCATAGGGTACTTCTATTTTTAACTTTTTGAGGAACCTCCATCTGTGTTCTGGAGTGGCTGCACCAGTTTGAATTCCCAGAGTATAAGAGGGTTCTCCTTTCTCCACATCCTCACCAACATCTCTTGTTTCCTGGGTTGCTAACTTTAGCTATTTTGACAAGTGTGAGTTGGTATCTCGTTGTGGTTTTTATTTGTATCTGTCTGATGATGAGTGATGTTGAGCATTTTTTTCATGTGTTTGTTAGCCAGTTGTATGTCTTCTTTGGAGAAATGTCTTTTCATGTCTTCTGCCCATTTCTTAATTGCATTATTTATTTTGGGGTGTTGAGTTTGATAAGTTCTCTATAGATTTTGGATACTGGCCTTTTATCGATATGTCATTTGCAAATATCTTCTCTCATGCTGTCAGTTGCCTTTAGTTTTGTTGTTTCCTTTGCTGTGAAGAAGCTTTTTATCTTGATGAATTTCCAATAGTTCATTTTTGCTTTTGTTTCCCTTGCTCCTGGAGATGTTTCTAGTAAGAAGTTGATCCAACCGAAGTCAAAAAGGTTGCTCTCTGTGTTCTCCTACAGGATTCTGATGGTTTCCTTCCTAACATTTATGTCTTTCATCCATTTTGAATTTATTTTTTGTATGGTATAAGAAAGTAGTCCAGCCCCATTCTCCTGCACCTTGATGTCCAGTTTTCCCAACACTATTTATTGAAGAGACCATCTTTTTATTTTCCATTGGATATTCTTTCCTGCTTTGTTGAAGATTAGTTGACCATATAGTTGTGGTTCCATGTCTGGGTTCTCTATTCTATTCCATTTATCTATGGAACTATGTGTTAGTATCATACTGTCTTGATGATTAAAGCTTTGTAATACAACTTGACGGAGTTTATCAATTTTGTTAGTTCTTTTTAAAGAAGCAGCTCCCAGTTTCATTGATCTGTTCTGGGTTTTTGTTTGTTTGTTTGGTGTCTATATCATTTATTTCTGCTCTAATCTTCATTATTTCCCTTCTTCTGCTGTTTTTAGTCTTTATTTGCTGTTCTTTTTCCAGCTCCTTTAGCCGTAAGGTTAGGTTGTGTATTTGAGATTTTCTTGCTTCTTGAGGAAGCCCTGTGTTGCTATGTACTTCCCTATGAATAATAGCCTTTGATGCATGTCAAAGGTTTTGGATTGTCATATTTTCATTTTCACTTACTTCCATGTATTATTTCCATGTATTTTTTTATTTCTTCAATTTCCCGGTTAACCCATTCATTCTTTAGTAGGATGCTCTTTAACTTTACGTATGTGTGGTCTTTCCAAATTTTTTCCTGTGGTTGACTTCAAGTTTCATAGCATTGTATGCATGATATGATCTCAATGTTTTTGTCCTCATTGAGGCCTGATTTGTAACTCAGTATGTGATCTATTCTGGAGACTGTTCCATGTGCACTTGAAAAGAAGTGTATTCTGCTGATTTAGAATGAAATGCCTTGAATACATTTGTTAAGCCCATCTGGTCCAGTGTGTCATTCAAAGCCATTGTTACCTTATCGATCTACTTAGATATTTTGCCATTGCTCTAAGTGAGGTGCTAAAGTCCCCTACTATTATTGTATTATTGTCAATGAGTTCCCTTTTTTAAACTTTTTTGTAACATTTATTTTGAGAGACAGAGACAGAGTGTCAGCAGGGGAGGGGCAGAGAGAGAGGGAGACACAAAATCTAAAGCAGGCTCCAGGCTCTGAGCTGTCAGCACAGAGCCCCATGCGGGGCTCAAACCCATGAACCACAAGATCATGACCCAGGCCGAAGTCAGACGCTTTACCAACTGAGCCACCCAGGAGCCCCAATCAATGAGTTTCTTTAAGCATGTTATTAATTAACTTATATCTTTGGCTGCTCCAAATTTGGAGGCATAAATATTTACACCTTCTGGTGGGATAGACCCCTCTATTATGATATAGTGCCCTTCTTCATCTCTTGTTACAGTCTTTCATTTAAAATCTAGTTTGTCTGATATAAGTATGGCTACTCCAGCTTTTGTTTGATGTCCATTAGAATGATAAATAGTTCTGCATCCCCTCACTTCCATTCTGGAGGTGTCTTTGGGCCTAAAATGAATCTCTTGTAAGCAGCATATCAATGGATCCTTTTTTATCCATTCTGATGCCCTTTGTCTTTTGATCAGTCCATTTACATTCACAGTAATTATTGATAGATATGAACTTAGTGCCATTGTATTCTCATTTTGGCATGGCTTTTCACTATTATTCTCAAACTAGAATGTATACATTCCCTCCCAGTGCAACCCGGAGATCCCTATACCACGCTATCCACTCCTGGGCCTCCATTCTCTTCCCTAGGAGCACTGCTACGCTTGCCTGGCTCAACTCCAGCAAATGGCTGAGATTTCTAAAACCTCAGAATTTGAGCTCCACTACTTATAAAAACTTGCGATAGTTAGTTCCTCTTGATTCCCTAGTCAATGGTTTTGGGGAAGTGTTTTTCTTGCACAAACCTGATCCACTGCTGTTTCTCTCCCTCTCTCATTCTCAAAAAGATCTCTCTCCACTCCCTGGCTCTGCAGCTTTTCTCTCCCCCAATTCATGTCTCTGCTCCTTGCACTGCCATGTTCTATCCCTCTAATTGTGCAGACTGTTCTCCTAATCCTCAGATTGGTTTCCTAGGTGTTCAAAATGATTTGATGTTCACCTAGCTGTGTTCAAGGGATGAGGCAAGCCCAGGGTCCCCCTACTCCTCTGCCATCTTAACTGCCTTCTACATGCTTTTGATTAATATAAAATTTGTTATGCACTATTTTCTAAAATACTATTTAGTTGGTGATCAAAAGCTTCCAAAATATGTGGTAGATGAAAGAAAGTAATCTAAAAAGACCATTAAATGAAAAACTTGGGAATGGCAGAATTTTAAGAAGCCAAATTAAAGACTTTTAATTAATATAATTGAAAGTCCTTTATAAATTCACTTACAACAAGGAAATGGAATGTGCAGCTAGAAACAAAACTTGAAATTATAAACCCATAATGATGTTTTCCATGGTAATTTAAACGCAACTTGGAAGAGTGTTTGAAATTTTAAGCAAACAGTATGCCTACTTTTTATGCATGCATACATTTTTACTTGTACATTTTTTGGCAATCACTTTAGAATATTGCAGAACTTCCATCCAAAATTTGATTGAAAAGAAGGATAATTCAGCTCTCTCCTTCATGTGTCAAAAGCCACTAGATATTCAAATGGGTCTTAAAGAATTTGCTTCAATCTCAGCTTTCCCTCATGATCCCAAAAATTACATCTGAGCCAGGATTCTCTCAGATTGAATCAAAAACAAAGTTCTTTGTAACCAAAAGATCACTAAATAATATAAATTAATAATCTTGGTAGTTTTAAAACTAATTTCATTTGCAAGTCTAAAACTCACTGAATTTAAAACTCTGAATTTCATTTAATGACCGGATTAATCTTTACCATTTAAAATATTATTTTTGATTTATATCAGATGCTGTTCTCTAACAATGACTTTTCAAGATGAACTTTCCTTTTAAATTATTCAACTTAATCACTGACATTGAATGATAACCTAGCTTTGGAAGATGTGTAGACATATGCAGAATATTTACCACCTATGTTAAATAGTACAGGATGTTATACTTTCAAGGACTAAGAAGAATGAAGATGAAAATCTGATCTCGTTTTGTTGAAAACCAAATATCTTTTCTATTAGCATCAGTCATTCAGTTAAAAGTGAGATTTATATAAAACTACTAAGAAATATAAAGCATTCAATTAAGGACCAATTCTATGTGGTTACATGCTTTCTATTTTTCATTTACATTATCAGTGAATCAACTTAAAATGTATTAAATAAACTATTTCAGAATCTAACTAATTTTCTATTTTCTCAGAAATTGTTAGAATGAAAATATAACTTTCTAACAAAGGAAGTTACCATAGCAGCTGTATGAACTTTAATAAAAATTGTTTACAAAATATAAACTTCATCAAAATGTGCTTCTGCCTTTCTCTGGTATATAAGTGAGGAGTCACAACATATAATTGAGAAAGGAATTAAAAAAACCCACCCCTAAATGAAAAATTGGGGAATGGGCACAATCTTTAAAATTCAAATGATTCTCTGCATTTAAAGGATGGAACTTTTAGAATACATATGAATTTAGTCGATTTATGTCAGTTGTTCACTGTCAGATTGGAAATGGTTCCTGCCCTCATTTAGTCTGTCAAGGAAAGAAAGTACTTTTCAAGACAAGTATCGGTGAAATGCTTGGTTGTTCATTTCCTTAGTCAAGGAAGTTCACCAAATCAGTATATCTTCTGGCCTATCAAATTAGCACCAAATTAATAAGCAAATTACCCTTTTGGGAACTGGGTTCAAATGTGATAAGGCTAAATTTGTATTACCTTTTTCAAATCAAAGAGCTTGTACCAAAAGAGTTTATTAAAATAAAAATTTATATGAACATTAAACAGTTTCCTGTTTATTAAATCTAAGTATTGTAATTTTTAAGCAGTAACATAGTAGTGAAATAAAGAATGATTACCAGGGTGCCCGAGTGGCTCAGTTGGTTAAGCATCCAACTTCACCTCAGGTCATGATCTCATGGTTCATAATTTCGAGTCCCACATCAAACTCTCTATGTGGACAGCTCAGAGGCTGGAGCCCACATCAGATTTTATGTCTCCCTCTCTCTCTGCCCTCCCCAACTTATGCCCTGTCTCTCTCTTTCTCTCAAAAATAAATAAACATTAATTGTTTTTTTTAAAGGAACGATTACCAATGACAAAGTGATCAGTGACCTTATTTTAAGGTCTAAACAACTTCATTAAACCGATAGCCTGCTTCTTTATATCATTGTGTTACTGGTAATGAAATATTAACCAGATATTTTCCAGATATTAAAAATGCTCTGTATCTGTTTCTAGGGGCTACCATAAGAAATTACTATATACTTAGTAACTTTAGAAATGTATTCTCTTACTGTTCTTGAAACTATAAGTCCTACAAGTCCGAAATCAAAGTGTTGACAGAGCAATGCTCTCTCTGAATAGTCTAGAGAATTCTTCCTCTCTTCTTCCTAGCTTCCGGTGGCTCCGAGCTTCATCACTCTAAGCCCTGCCCCTGTCTCCACACAGCCTTCTCCCTTTCTCTGTGTGTGCGTGTCCTCTCCCCTTCTTATAAGAACTAATTAAATCCTTAACTAATTAAATCTACAGAGACACTATTTTCAAATGAGATCACATTCGCAGGTACTGGGAGTTAGGATTTGAACATATGGGTTGGGGAGGGTGGAAACGCAAAATTCAATGGGCTACAGTCTCTAATTAAGTAATTAGAATAAAAAACTGAACTGATTCAATCCCTATTCTAAGAATTGTTAAGATTTTTCTAAATGTATCAAATGTCTAAAATACATGTGAAATGAGATGGATGAGAATATAAAGAGGAAAATTAGTTATCTTTGTTTATAATTACTTTTATGTTCATTTTATTCTCTCTGAAACTATATTTCTAGTAGGATAAAAAGAAGAAAAAGTATCTGACTTAGCGCATTCCTTGTGAAAGAAACAAAATGAATGAATGGAAATATTCTGTGCTAAGATTATTACCTTAGTGTAAACAGCTTACTTGGAAGTTCGATTTGAGAGATTATTGAATTCATTTATATTCTTAATTTTACACATATTTTCAATGTAATTCTTTAGATATAATTGTATCTACCTTTTTTGTTGTTATTTGAGTCAATAGATTTTATTGCCTTAATGGTATTATGACTATATAAATTGAAAAGATTTTTTTTTTTAATATCCTGAGAGTCAACATAAAGCCAAAATCTCCAGTGGTTAAAATCCAAAATGCTGGCAAGGATGCAGAGCAAGAGGAACACCCATTCATTGCTTGTGGAAATGCAACATGGCACAGAGGCTTTGCAAGACAGTTGGACAGTTTCTGACAAAAGTAAACGTAGTCGTACCAGAAGTTCCAGCAATTCTGCTCCTACATATTTATCTAAAGGAGTTGAAGATTTACATCCGCACAAAAAATCTGCACATGAATGATTCTAGCAGCTTTATTAATAATTGCTTAAAACTGGAAGCAACCAGGATGTCCTTCAAACAGTAAAGTGCTAAACTGTGGTGCATCCAGACAACAGAGCATTATTCAACAATAAAAAGAACAGAGGTATATAGTCACAAAAAGGTATGGAGGAAACTTAAAAGGAGATGGCTAAATGAAAGAAGCCAATCTGAAAAGGCTACATACTGTATGATTCCAAACATACTGCATTACAAAGTCAAACCATATTGACAGTAAAAGAAAATTGACAGTAAAAGAAAAAAAAATACATGATTTCCAGAGGTTCAGGGTAGGAAAAGATGGATGAGTAAGTAAAGGACAGGGGATTTTTAAGGCAATAAAAGTACGCTCTATGATACTGTAATGGTGAATACGTGACATCATACACTCGTCAAAAAACAGAACTGCATGATACAGAGTGAACCCTAATGTAAACAATGGCATTTAGTTAAAAAATATATCAATATTGGTTTATCAATTGTAACAAATGTATTACAATAATGAAGACGTTAGTAGGGGAGGCTGTGGGGAAAGAGGATATATGGGAAGGAAATTCTCTGTAGTCAATTTTCTGCATATCTAAAATTGTTGTAAAAATTAAAATCTATTATTAAAGTTGTGCTTCTTTTTATCCTAAATCAAGTTTGATTGAAACAATGCAGCGCTCGTGAGTCATCTGGGATTACCCTTCTGACCTGATGCCTGATTTATGAGCAATCATTCTATTTTCCTCTTTTCCATATTTTCTGGAGCTCTGCTACAATGATATCTAAAAGCCAGCAAATAAATCAAATCTGTTACTTGAGAATGAAATCTCTGAATATAAACTTATTAAGATTTTAAGTTTTCTATCCTACAGGAAATTACTTAATTTAATTCCTTGGCCTGTGAGATCTCTCTCAATATCTTTAAAATGATATTAGACAGCAGCAGAAATTTTCTTTTTTTAAAAAAAATGCCATTCTATTAATTTTATAATATTTTATCTTCAAGAACAATTGTACATGTTAAATGAGAGCATCGATACTCTAACATGTGCTTATTTTTTTATTTCCTCTCTTTTGGTTCCAGAGTTGTCCAATTTCATAGAATGTACTTTTTCCCTTTTGGTGATGTTATTACTGCAATTTTTTTTGGTTGGTGATCTCCATATTTGTGTAGTAATACAGGACATTAATATTGAGAGTACATCTTGGATTCACCCAGAAAAATATTAGTTTCTTTCCTCAAGAATATATTTTTTTTTATCCTGCCACAATGTTACCACAAACACCACCAAAATTTTTAAAGTGCATATCATTGAGAAACCCTACTCTTTGGGGGTTTGGAGATTTTGTTTTATATGAAAATACATTTTGCTAAACAATGTCAAATCATATGGACTAAATTTATTATGGTTTCAGGTGAAATTATATTATTTATATTAAATAACTAAATGCTGTTTTTTAAACATCTTATAGCAATAAAAGTTTATAAATTATGTTAGGATTTGAGATGTAAAGCAAGAAATAGTACAAATAGTTGATTAAATAGCCTATTTTAACCTTGTTGATCTTCTGACATGAAGCATATCTTACTGATTTCCCATTACTGTAAGATTAATAGAATGTAAAGTCTCTACAAACTATTATATCTACCTAGGGAATAGTGGAGTTCTTTGTATAATGTACTGCATAGCATGGAACTGAAAAACCTAATTAAGTAGAACTGAGGATGCTAAAGGAACCTACGTGCTTTCAATTGTCTGTTATTTGCTGACCAGTAGATAACTTTCAGCTTGCTATTTTCAAATAAATAATAAAGTCCACTAATAACAATGGCTTTTCATTAACTAAGTGCCCTGTGATCATCAACTCAACTGTAGGTCTCTCTCCTTAATGGTGACCCAAAGTGCTTAGGTAAGTTTAAACTACCATGAAATATTTATTTGGTTGCATTTACAAATAATACACTCATGTGAATACTTGTGAGACAAAGCTTCCCTTTCAGCTCTTACATTTGTTTTTTTCCCCTCCTGTTTGAAGGCCCTTCACTGAGGGACCCAGTTACTCCCTTATGTTGTCTTGAACTATCCATCTTCAAGATTAAGAATGAACTTTAGGAGAACTGAATTTGGATTCCTTTTGCTCGCCCATAGGTTCAAAGATCTCTCCATCACATGGTCTCACTTTGTCTCTAATACAGTTTTAGTAAACATGAGAAAGTAAACTTCCCAAGGACGTGTCTTTGCTAGCCTTAAGTGACTCCTTGGGAACAGATAGTAGAAATAGCCAGTGTGTCATGGGACTAAAAATGTCTGCTCATGAGAGATGACCAAAGTTTCATTAATTAGATACAAACTACACTCAGTTCAGTACTGGCATGTCAGAAACAAGAGTTTAAACAAAAATTAAGTTAAAAGCCTTTTAAAAATACGCATAATGGAAAACAAAGAAACCACAAATAAGACCTCGGATAGGGGGTTTCCAACACTGCACATTTTAAACTTTGCAATAAGACAATATTGTTTCCAAATGTTCTTCCGAGAGAGGGGATGAGAGAGGGGATAGTATGCACAGGCAGGATACATGGAACCCTATGTATCCAGCTATGGTAGAGCCATAGTGCTCTAACCCACCTCTCACAGAAGAGTTCCAGTTTATTTTTAAACTGTGGATTATGGAAAATTGATGGCAATTTGCATCCTGGCAAAAAAATAACACTAAGAATTTATCCTCAAATACCATTGAGTACCTATTATGATCCTTGGCAAAAGATACTGTGGTCGGAAAACATAAATTGGCCTGAACATAACTGCTCAGGAAGATGGTAATTTGTATAGTTACCAAAGGGGAGGTTGGTAGGGGGATGAGTTAAATAAACAATGGGGATTAAGGAGGGCACAGGCTATGATGAACACTGGGTGTTGCATGGAAGTATTGAATAACTAAATTGTACGCCTGAAACTTATATTACACTGTATGTTAACTGGAAAAATAAATAAACCTTTTTAAAAGGTTGGCAATTTGCTTTCCTTTAAAAAATGTTTATTTTTTTGAGAGAGTGCAAGAACGGGAGGGGCAGAGAGAGGGGGACAGAGGATCCTAAGTGGGGTCTGCACCAAAAGGCTGACAGCAAGAGTCCAATGTGGGGCTGGGATTCACAAACCAGAAGATGAGATCATGACCTGAGCAGAAGTCAGACACTCAACTGAGTCACCCAGGTGCCCAGGTAATTTGTTTTCTAAACCTAGTGTGATTAAGTAAGTGCTGTGACAATTCTATGTCTTATTAACTCTGGTCTCTTTAGGAAGCATGTCAGAAAGTTTTCTTGTGTGTGTGTGTGAATGTGGAAGCCCCTGTGTAATTGAACCCACTCCAGGCAGACATAGCTACCATCGTGGCTATTGAAGAAGCCCAGCTTTCTCTCTATTGGCAAATTCTCTAGTTGAGACTCAGAGAAAAGACACTGCAAAGTACTTTGGACTTTTCACTCACAAAAGAAAGAGAATTCAACTTTGGACTTCTGCCCTTTGGTCCCTGGACTTTAACTTGCAAAAGGAATTAACTGGATATTAATTTTCTCCATGAAATTAATGAGTAGACTTATATTCAAATTTGTTATATTCCTGTGTTGCTAGCATTAGTGGATGAGAAGCATTTTTCTTGAAACTTCTTTATGCTATAATTTGATTCCGATAAAGAACCTCTGATGCAACAAAAGTTTTAGATGAGAAATTGAAGAATGAAGGCTCAGTGTTGGTTGCACGGGACAGTGGAGTGAATTTCAATACTGTCCTATTCTGATCCATCTTAGAACCCTTTGTTCCCAGAAATATACCAAAAATAGGCATGGCTGGAATCAGGGGAGTGGCCTCAGGATGGCAGCAGCTGGAGATGGAGATTCAGCTGATCTGGTCTACTGAGGGGTAAATCCACCCAGGATGGACAAGGTAATTCTGGCACTGAGGATCTACCATCTCTGGATAATAACCACCTATGCATATGATCTCCTCTAGGAAAAGGGCATTTGAGGGGGGGAATGCTATCTTTTTGGAAAATTTAATGATACAGAAATTTGGCAACTATTAAAAGAAAATGATTGTTTCCTCCCACACAGAAGTATCAGAATGTAATATCTGGTCTCTCTCCACACTCTTTACTCACTCTGACCACAAGGAGATGCAGTGACTTTTCTAATTGGTAAATGTGATGATAATATCACTCTCCCTTTTTCTTTTAGGAGCTGCCTTGCCTGCAGGATGAAGGCTTCCTCCTGTGCTCCTAGGATAGCAGAATTTGGCTTTCATGGTGGGAGCCTTCTTCTGGTCCTGTTACCATAACTGAACAGGTACATCTATATAATTCTAAGTTTCATTTGCCAGGTCCATTTGGCTCTCACACTAAGCTGCATACTATATCTTAAACTTTAATAGCAATAAAGTTGATATTTCTGCTTTATGTTTTCCTTACACTTTGTTGCATTATTTTTCTGAACCTAGTGAGGTAGAAAAAAGATGCAATTTGTCTGGTACCCTCAAAGACCCTAAGGAACACTGTGCTCAACCTAACATTTTGAAACATATCTAGTCATAGTTGTATGTTAATTGGAGTAGTTATAAATTTATTCACCCACAATGCATGAGTAACAGTGACCAACACCACACAAAGTGGTACACCAATAATGCACACTTCACAAATCATCCCCCTCAGTAATGTTTTCCTGAGAACTGTCTTTTAGGCTTTAACATTCAAATTTCATAGAATGTACATTTTTCCCCTAATACAGTGTTAATCAGTTGATGTCTACGTAGAAGTTTGTAACTATGCTCCCAAAACACAACAAAGTGATGTGTGGGAAAATTCCTCAATTAGAATCTAGATATAATTAAGATGACATAAGAATTATGTGTAGACATTTTTAAAAGAATTCCAAGTATCAAATAAGGCAGGTATATCTGAGATATTGCTGGAACTGAAGGGGACATAGATGCCTAATGGATGCTAGGTAGACATCCTTGAAAGTGACAGTCATATGATGAAGCTACTCCTAAAAACGGCCTCTTGTTTTATGAAACGTAATCACCAGAAAAGGGGAAAATCCATTCTGCAATGTTTTCATTTTCAATCATTGACTCCCTACTTTAAAGGAATAGGAAAACTGGGGCACCTGCAAGGCTCACTCAGTTAAGCATGGGCTCTTGATCTAGGCTCAGGTCATGATCTCACGGTTGGTGACTCCGAGCCCCACATCGGGCTCTGTGCTGACAACGCAGAGCCTGCTTAGGATTCACACACACACATACTCTCTCTCTCTCTCTCTCACTCTAAATAAATAAATAAATAAATAATAAATAAATAAATAAATATACATATCTATTATATTTCCTATTATATACAAGAAAACTTTCGTAGTAAGAAAATCTACAGCATCACCCCTCAAGAAGTGCTTAAAAAATCAGATTAATTTCAGGGTGCCTGGGTGGCTCAGTCGGTTAAGCTTCTGACTTTGGCTCAGGTCATGGTCTCCAGTTTGTGAGTTTGAGCTCTGCATCAGGCTCTGCTGACAGCTCAGAGCCTGGAGCCTGCTTCAAGTTCTGTGTCTCCCTCTCTCTCTGCCCCTCCCCTGATCTCTCTCTCTCTCTCTCTCTCTCTCTCTCTCTCTCTCTCTCTCTTAAAAACAAATAAGTATTTAAAAAAATTTTAATCTGATAATCTCTATCAGTTATGCTCTTGATAGTTTGCTGATAATGTTCCTTTTTATCCCAACTCATCCACATCATCATGTTCTGCTCTTTCAAAAACGATAAAAACATCCTCAACCTGCCTCCCCAACTTGCTTTTTAACTTCATTCAAGCCTCAAGTTTCAGCTTCCCTTGGTAGGCAAACATTCATTTCATGAAACCTCCCAGATATTTTATTATACATTTTTGTCTGCTTTTAAAGTAAGTTTACTTTATACTTAATTTACTTAATTTACTTAATTATAAATATGTTTGTGATTTCATATACAAACTGTCTACATGTTAATATGCCCAAAGCAATTTTTTATTTTTTTATTTTTTTATTTTTTTCTGGTAATGCTGAGCATCCATTTATTGGCTTTTTTTTTTAACATGACATTTATTGTCAAACTGGTTTCCATACAACACCCAGTGCTCATCCCAACAGGTGCCCTCCTCAATGCTCATCACCCACTTTCCCCTCCCTCCCACCCCCCATCAACCCTCAGTTTATTCTGTTTTTAAGAGTCTCTTATGGTTTGCCTCCTTCCCTCTCTGTAACTTTTTTTTCCCCTTCCCCTCCCCCCATGGTCTTCTGTTAAGTTTCTCAGGATCCACATAAAAGTAAAATCATGGTATCTGTCCTTCTCTGTATGACTTATTTCACTTAGCATCACACTCTCCAGTTCCATCCACGTTGCTACAAAAGGCCATATTTCATTCTTTCTCATTGCCAAGTAGTATTCCATTGTATATATAAACCACAATTTCTTTATCCATTCATTGGTTGATGGACATTTAGGCTCTTTCCATAATTTGGCTATTGTTGAAAGTGCTGCTATAAACATTGCGGTACAAGGACCCTATGCATCAGCACTCCTGTATCCCTTGGGTAAATTCCTAGCAGTGCTATTCCTGGGTCACAGGGTAGATCTATTTTTAATTTTTAGAGGAACCTCCATACTGTTTTCCAGAGTGGCTGCACCAGTTTGCACTCCCACCAACAATGCAAGAGGGTTCCTGTTTCTCCACATCCTCGCCAGCATCTATAGTCTCCTGATTTGTTCATTTTAGCCACTTTTACTGGTGTGAGGTGATATCTCAGTGTGGTTTGAGTTGTATTTCCCTGATGAGTAGTGATGTTGAGCATCTTTTCTTGTGCCTGTTGGCCATCTGGATGTCTTCTTTAGAGAAGTGTCTATTCATGTTTTCTGCCCATTTCTTCACTGGATTATTTGTTTTTCGGGTGTGGAGTTTGGTGAGTTCTTTATAGATTTTGAATACTAGCCCTTTGTCCGATATGTTATTTGCAAATATCTTTTCCCATTCCATCGGTTGCCTCTTAGTTTTGTTGATTGTTTCCCCAAAGCAATCTTTTAAATATTAATATCTGATGAGCAGAAAACAGTGCTATAAGCATTTCACATCTGAACACACACATAGATGGCCATACCATCTTTTTAAAGTTATGTGCTAGGAAATTTGTTTGGATTTTGGGGTTGATATATATTCTAGGTTTGCCCATTTAAAATAATAGGAACTAGAAATAAGCTCTTAGTTAGCACTTTCATCCAAAACATCAGATTTTCAGAAACATATTGCTGCTGTTAATTATAAGATGCTGTACCTTTTACAAAATGCTTCTCAAATCATATAATATTAATATATATGCATATACTATATATACACATTAAATATATATGTACAGATATATACATGTAAATATATATATATATATATATATATATACACACACACACACACAAGAAATTAGTTTCTTATTTTAAGGAAGAAATATAGCATTATGCTTGTGTGCATGTGTATATGTATGTATATATACATGCACATATATGTATGCCTAAGCACATACATGTACATATACACACACACAAACACATATATGTATTCCTGAATTGACTTGCACACATAAGTTCTCACTTCCTTTCGGTTTCTAATATGATTGCTTTAGAATAGATTACAGGATTTAGACCAAAAAAAAAAAATTTTATGATTACTGGTAAAATTGAATTATTGGTATAATTGAATTACCAGTAGGTGATGCGAGCAAGCTGCAGACTTTAACAATGGTATGTTTTCCATAACAATAGTATGTTTTATTTATTTTAAAAAAATTTTTTTAATGTTTATTTATTTTTAAGAGAGAAAGACAGAACATGAGCAGGGGAAGGGCAGAGAGAGGGAGACACAGAATTGAAGCAGGCTCCAGGCTGTGAGCTGTCAGCACAGAGCCTGATGCAGGGCTCGAACCCACAAACTGCCAGATCATGACCTGAGCCAAAGTCGGATGCTTAAACAACTGAGCCACCCATGTGCCCCAACAATAGTATGTTTTAGATAGCAGGGATTTAATTATAAAATTCTATATGGAAAAAAAAAGTGTAATCATTACTTTCATCTGATTATTAGAAAAATGATATTTTACCAAAAATGTATACTATAATACAAGATTATGTTCTGTTTCTAAATTTTAAAGGAAATTAACAAGTTTATAAAATTATTTAATACTAAAACTATAGAGAAATACATATGCCAAGAAGTATAAAATAAAAGTTGGAATTAAGTATTAGGGAAAGTGAGTCATGTGTTATACACAAAGGAATTTTAGTGAAGAAAAATCTTGAGAATTTCTGAAACACTTGCTTTCTCTGGTCTCCATAATGCTACAATACTTTATGATTTTCCTTCTACCCTTCTGGATACTTTTAATCAGTCTCTCTTAAATCTCCTTCTGCTCATTCCCTAAACTCAGTGTTCTCATTAAGCCATTTGTCTTCTCATTTTTCATCCTCCCTGGCTACTTCCCCACTGTGAGGTCTTCAACTACCTTATATATTCTGATTACTCCAAACCTGGAAACTGTAGACATTCCAGCTTCTGAATATCAACCTACATATTCTACTCTTGATTAACACCTCTATTTACATTTCCAGTATGCCCAATAATTCCATGTTTCCTAAAAAGTCCTCATGCATTGTTTAGCTTAGAGAATATGCCATTTTCCACCTCGATACCCAACAAGAGTGAATTTACTCATGTCTCATCATAACTCACATGAATTCGATCACCAAGTGTGTTGACATCAGACCTGTAACACCAGTTAAATCCATTAAATCCTCTCTCTACGATCCCTAATCTTGGGAAGACTGTTGTCCTCTTCCTCTACGCTACAGCCACATAACTGGTTTAACAGCCTTCTTTCTTGCAGATCGTAAATACACTATTCACGATTCATTGAGAATATTTTGAAAATATCGATCTATTAAGGCCAATCCCCTTAAAAATATTCAATAGTAACTAAAATCCCAATTCCAGACCTACCTTTCCAGACATACCTTCCACCACATGTCCTCTCGTATTCTGTTCAGCCATACTGCCAGTTGTCTACATATGCAAGTGTTCTTCTGCATCTAAACTTTTGCACAAGATTATCAACACTGGAACTCTACTTCAACACCTCTACTTCTTCCTTCACTTGCCTTCTCCTACTAATCCTTTTACAGTGCCACTTAGATATCCTTTATTCCCAAAACCTCTGACTTCTAAACACCAAGCTAGGTGTTCCTTCTTATGTGCCCATAACACCTGGAACTTAGCCTTCTTTGCCTCCCACCACTTGGAACTGTAATGGACTAATGTTGGTGTGAAGCCTGTTAAGTATGAATACATCATTACTACAAGGATCTTGTCTGTTACACTCCCAGTGTTTGGTGCAGGTCCTAAGACACAACAAGTGTTCAGACTATATTTCCTAAAACTATCCATGAAGACTAGGAGGAAAGTAATCTCATGATGGGGAACATTGACAGTGGAAGCTGACCTGAGGATCGACAATGATTATTTCAGTGTAGGGATGTATGGAGATTGAAGTGGGATTGGACTTCCCAAAGGAACATTTTGATACACATCCGGCAATGTAAACTTGAGCTTTGGATTACAGCCATAGGTTTTAGTGACATGAACGCTGGAGAGAATTAAAATGGCAAAAGCAAACTAGCTTCTTACTATAAAGAAAAAAACAATGACACATATCTTTGGAAGAAATAATGAAAGTGTTTCTTAGTATACAATCATCAGTACTAGAGTCTTGAATAAAAGTCGACATTTCATTTGGCCTTTTGCTAATATGGGGAGAGATTAGTTTTTGGCTTTGTTGCTTAGCTTCATAAATCAGCAGCTACAAAGAACTATTGTTTATTATCCTGAGGAAAAGTAAAGGCTGATATTAAAGTACAAAAAAATCCAAAGATATTCTGATTGGTATAGAATTTAATATCTATTTTGATATAAAGGAATAGTTAATAGTATAGTTTACACTAAAATAATATCTAAGATTCTAGACAATGTTATGAATTCCTTTTAAGGAATCCTTGCTAAAACTGATGCAGTTAGCCACCAGGGAATGAAGAAATTACTAAGTAGGAGGAAAATATTTGTAATAATAGACATCAAACCATGTTTTAATATGGTAAAATATTTAGTGTGCAGATATATAGAACATTGCTTTTTTATTTTAGTTTCAAATTGTGTTTTCAATAAATGGACAAAAATTGAGTGAAGATATTTATATTTCTCTAAACAACTCCACTTTCGTAAATGGATTCATGTTGTTTTTGTGAATGCTTCTGCCTTCCCAAAAAATGTGTTCCTTCAATTATACGCAACAGTCACCACTCAGTTAATTATAACATATCAGTGCTGTAGGAAATACTTTTTTAAAAGTCTCCCATATCAATAAAAGAAGGAAAATATCCTAAGATTTTAAAATGCTAATAAAAGTTTCATGTTGAAAATTTTATACCAATATCTGTCTGAGATATAATTTGTAACAAACCATATGAGGGAATATAATTTTAGCTGATTTAAAAAATCTCAGACACCAAGGATTAATATTAGGATAGGCATGATATTCTTGTTGTTACCATACAATTTTTTTATTATCAAGTTTAAAGTTGAGATTAATGTATGAATATTTAGTAATTAAAGCTACTGATATCCTAAAATAGAGTTTACCACATATATTATAAAATATATATCTGCAGAGCTGAAAAAGGCCTTGAACATCATTCTGATTCAACACCCTCTTATTACACATGACAAAGTAAGGTGACAAGGATATAATTTGTAAAGGTCATATGAAATTTACCATGCTTAGAAGAATCACACAGATTTCTGACCTCCAACCTAGGTGGATGAGAGAGGATATACCAGTCACTACCTATATGCTTTTTTTTTTTTTTAGTACAGTCATTAATAAAAAAGTTTATTTATCCTTTAAGTACTTTTCTGTACCGGGCACTACTGTTGGCTGCAGATATAGTGGTGAACACAGATAATAGATAATATCCCTATTTTCATTGAGTTTGCCCTCTCTTGGGAAGAAACCAAAAGCAAATAAGTCGTATGTAAATCAGAATCCTATAATATTATGTAATTATATATGTTAGATATAATCCAATACTGTATAATATAATAATAAATCAAATGAATATCAGTGCTAGGCAGAGAATTGAAATGGAGAGATATAATAAAAAATGGTTTGGTGAGTACTTTAAGTTGGAGCTCAGGGCAAGCCTTTCTGATAGGCAAAATTTAAGGTAGGACTTAAGAGACAAAAAGCAGCAATCCATGAGAAGATCAGGGAGGAGATATTTCTAGGAAAATGAAACAGATAGTGCAAAGATGCTAAGCTGGGGATGAACTTGGCTTTTTCAGGGAACATAAAGGATGCCAAGGCTGTCTGAAGCCTGGAGACAATGGTCAGGGGAATCATAGGAGATAAAGTCATAGATGGGGGCAGGGGCTGATCATATGGGACTTCAGGGTAAGAAACCTATTTTATTTTAAATATGATGGGAAACCATTGAATAATCTTAATTTGAGGAGGAGATTGGAGGGCCCAAAAGTATAATCTGATTTGAGATTTGACAATGTTTCTGGTTTCTTTAATGAGAAGTATGGACAGGCAGAGGACAACAGTGAAAGCAGAGACTATTTCACGAGCTATTTGAATAATCATGGTAAGACGTAGTGGTGGTTGGCATGGGGTGGTAGCAGTGGAGATGGACAGAAGTATGTGTGGATTCTGGATATCCTTTTGAGATAGGGTGGATTGGATCTCCTCTACTAAATGGCAGCAGGAGAACGAAGAGCTTTCCATTTGGAAATTGGGTAGATGGATGATGGTGCCATTTATCAAGAAGAAAACCTAAGTAGCAGCTTTTTAGAGTGAGGAAGAAAAGTTTTATCAGTAGGTCTGAATGTAAAATTCTCTTCTCATAAAACTAAGGAAGTTTAGGACCATTGTAAATTTTGACCATGAATTCACTAGCTGGAAGATAAACAAGAGTATCATCAAATTTGCCACATACTGATTACTACAAAATGTTTTCAGCAGCATAAACATGCGCTGTCTAGATCAGCCTTTGTCAAAATGTTTATCCTGAAGCAACCTTGAAAAAACATTTCATACCTCAGGGAACCCTGACATAAATACTAGTATCTCAGTATCTCATATATTAACAATAAATAAGTGGGAGGTATAATACTCCAGTAATAATTAAATGTGTTGCTTTTGGCCAACTTAACTTTTTATGTGATTTCCCCTCCCCAAGGATATCAGTTATAATACAAATCAGTATTTGGATTTTTCTTCGACTTTTCTTTAATTCATACTTGACTTTTTTTAAACTTTATCCAAGTAGGCCTAAAACTCTTATGACAAATTTCTACTATACAAAATGTTAGTAAGCCATAGCATGTAGTATAAGAGTAGTGATCTCTCCAGTTGTAGACTAAAATTAAAATTAACCTCTATTAAAACAATGTGTCCCCTGAGGATCCCCTAGGTTTCACTAGGAGAGACAATTCTACTTCTTAGAGTGCATTTAGGAGAGGTGGCACTGACTCTCAAGAGACAAAAGAGCCTGCAGGTGCCATTGAGCTGCCCCGTTCATTGGCACAGCAGCAAAGGTACCTGCTGAGGGCAGCTAACTTGGACACCAGCTCTTTGTTGTCTTTTACCATAAACTCCAAACCCCTGCGTGGTCATGTTACTGATGTTCTGGGACAAACTGGCACCAGCCACGGCAGTGAGACCCTCCCCTAGAGGATCAGCACAGTTCTGTGCCACACAGGGTCCCTGAATTTGGTTTTGAAACCCAGCCTCACACCTGAGATAAAACACAAGAGCACAGTGATGCTGTGTGGGTTGATGGCTCAGACACAGACAGGGTGAAGGGAAGGATCTGACAGAAGCCTGAGACATAAGAGCAGAGATTGTTTGCTCTTCCATAAGGGTTTCCTAAACATCAGAAAGTGAAAGCTCCCCTCTCCAGGCATAAGAGCAGGCTGAGGCCATTTCCACCCCTCCCGTTAGCACAGACAGACTTCAGCAAGTAGTACAGCATGAGGAACTTACACCAAGCCCCACCCCTGGCACTCTGCAGGTGTATCTTTACTAGGGCAGTTGTACCTGAGAACCAGAGCACCAGTGGTACCCTCCTCCAGAACACCAGCACAAACCCTCGGCATCCACCAAGTCTATAGACCATAGAGTGCTGCAGGGCTTCAGCTCTAGTGGAAATAGGATCAGGTTTATTTTACCAAGCAGACCAAAGCACACCTAGTTAAAACTCGCCACACAGTGAACAGGGCCCAAACACTCTCTACTGCAGGCAAGGAGAAACTCTGCAGAGGACTGGCCTGAGGTAAAGAGCAGCCAAAACACAATAGCAGAGTGCACACAGGGTACACCAGAACCACTTCTTGAAGCACCAGGCATAGATAGTATATGACCTCTTCTTAATATAGCAATTACTCTCAGGAGCGGGAAACATAACAGGTTTTCCTAACACACAAAAGACAGAAACCTAGACCAAATGCCAAGACACACAAATTCATCCAAAAAGAAAGAGGAAGAGATCATGGCCAGGGGGATAATCAAAACAGATATAAGTAATATGCCAGAACTGGAATTTAAAACAACAATCATAATAATACTAGCTAGGCTTCAGAAAAGCATAGAAGAAACCAGGGAGACCCTTACCCTGGAGACAAATGGCCTAACAACTAATCAGTCCAAAATAAAGAATGCTGTAACTGAGATACAAAGAAGAATGGAAGAAGTAGAGGAATGAATAAGTGATATAGAAGAGAAAATTATAGAAAATAATGAAGCTGAAAAGAGGGAAAGAAAAATATTGCATCATGAATTTAGACTTAGGGAAATCAGTTACTCTGTAAATCATAATAACATTTGTATCATAGAAATCCCAAAAGAAGAAGAGAGGGGAAGAAGGGCAGATTTATTTTAGCAAATTATACCTGAAAACTTCCCTAATCTGGGGATGGAAACAGACATCTAGATCCAGGAGGCACAGAAAACTCCCCTCAAAACCAACAAAAGCAGGCCAATGCCAAGACATATTGTAGTAAAATTTTAAAATACAGGGGTAAGGAAAGAATCCTGAAGGCAGCAAGGGGAAAAGAAACCCTAACCTACAAGGGAAGACAAATCAGATTAGCAGCAGATATCTCCAGAGAAACCTGGCAGGCCAGAAAGGAGTGGCATGATATATTCAATGTGCTGAATAAGAAAAATATGCAGCCAAGAATACTTTATCCAGCAAGGCTATCATTCAGAATAGAAGGAGAGATAGAGTTTCCCAAACAAAAACTAAAGAAATTTGTGACCACTAAACCAGCCGTGTAAGAAATATTAAAGGAGACATTTGAGTGGGAGAGAAAGACCAAAAGCAACAAACACTAAAAAGGAACAGAGAAAATCTCCAGAAACAATGACTTTACAGGTAACACAATGGCACTAAATTCTTATCTACCAATAATCATTCTGAGTGTAAATATACTAAATGCTCCAATTAAAGACACAGGGTATCAGAATGGGTCAAAATAAATAAAGAAACAAGACCCATCTATATGCCCTCTACAGGAGACTCATTTTTTTAGACCTAAAGACATCAGCAGATTGACAGTGAGGGGATGGAGAACCCATTTATCATTCTAATGTATGCCAAAAGAAAGCCAGGGCAGCCATACTTATATCAAACAAACTAGATTTTAAATGAAAGACTGTAACAAGAGATGAAGAAGGGCACTATATCAGGCACTAAATTTGTAAAGACCACAAATATATGGAGGTTAAAGAACATCTTACTAAAGAATGAATGGGTTAACTAGGAAATTAAAGAAGAAATTAAACACACAGAAGCAAATGAAAATGAAAACACAACAGTTTAAAATCTTTGGGATGCAGTAAAGGCAGTCCTAAGAAGAAAGTATATAGCAATACAGGCCTATATCAAGAAGCAAGAAAAGTCTCAAATACACAACCTAACCTTACACCTAAAAAAGCTGGAAAAAGTACAGCAAGTAATACCTAAAGCCAGCAGAAGAAGGAGTGTAATAATGATTACAGCAGGGGCGCCTGGGTGGCTCAGTCAGTTGGGTGTCCAACTTCGGCTCAGGTCATGATCTCACAGTTCTTGAGTTTGAGCCCTGCATCGGGCTCTGTGCTGACAGCTCAGAGCTTGGAGACTGTTTCATATTCTGTGTCTCCCTCTCTCGCTGCCCCTCCCCTAGTTACACTCTGTCTCTCTCTCTCTCTCTTTCAAAAATAAACATTTTTAAAAACATATTACAGCAGAAATAAATGATATAAAAATTTTTTAAAAACGGTAAAATAAATCAATAAAACTAGAAGTTGGTTCTTTGAAAGAATTAATGAAATTAATTAACCCCTAGCCAGATGTATCAAAAAGAAAAAATAAATGACCCAAATAAATAAAATCATAAATGAGAGACGAGAGATCACAACCAACACCACAGAGATACAAACAATTACAAGAAAATACTATGAAAAATTAAATGCCAAAAAATTAGGCAATCTGGAAGAAATGGATAAATTCTTAGAAACATAAAAACTACCAAAACTGAAACAAGAAGAAATAGAAAATTTGAACAGACCCATGACTAGCAAAGAAATTGAATTAGCAAGCAAAAATCTCCCAACAAGCAAAAGTCCAGGGCTATATAGCTACCCAGGGGAATTCTACCAAACATTTAAAGAGTTCCAAATGTTCTCAAACTGTTCCAAAAATAGAAATGGAAGAAAACTTCCAAACTCATTTTACAAGCCCAGCATTACCTTGATTCCAAAACCAAAGACACCACTAAAAAGGAAAATTACAGACCAATATCCCTGATGAGCATGGATGCAAAAATTCTCAACAAGATACTAGCAAAATAAATACAACAGTACATTAAAAGGATTATTCACCACAGTCAAGTGGGATTTATTCTTGGGATGCAGGGCTAGTTCAATATTCACAAATCAGTCAATGTGATACACCACATTAATAAAAGGAGAAGAACCATAAGATACTCTCAATAAATGCAGAAAAAGCATTTGACAAAACACAGCACCCATTTGTGATAAAAACCCTCAACAAAGTAGAGATGGAGGGAACATACCTCAGCATCCTAAAGGCAATATATGAAAGATGACAGCTAATGTCATCCTCAAATGGGAAAAACTAAGAGCTTTACCTCTACGGTCAGGAACAAGACAGGGATGTTCACTTTTACCATTGCTATTTCACATAGTACTGGAAGTCCTAGCCTCAGCAATCAGACAACAAAAAGAAATAAAAGGCATCCAAATCAGCAAGGAAGAAGTCAAACTTTCACTATTTGCAGATACATGATACTCTATGTAGAAAAATCAAAGACTCCAACAAAAACTACTAAAACTGATACACGAATTCAGCAAAGTCACAGGATATAAAATCAACATGCAAAAATCGGTTGCATTTCTATACACCAATAATGAAGCAGCAGAAAGAGAAATCAAGGAATCAATTAATTTACAATTTACAATTGCATCAAAAATCATAAGATATCTAGGAATAAGCCTGACAAAAGAGGTAAAGGATCTGTACTCTGAAAACTATAGAACACTTATGAAAGAAATGGAAGAGGACACAAAAAAATGGAAAAGCATCCCATGATGGATTGGAAGAATAAACATTGTTAAAATGTCTGTACTACCCAAAGCAATCTACACATTCAATGTAATCCCTATCCAAATACCAAGAGCATTTCTCACAGAGCTAGAACACACAATCCTAAAATTTGTATGGAACCACAAAAGACCCCAAATGGCCAAAGCAATCTTGAAAAAGAAAAGCAAAGCTGGAGGCATCATGATTCCAGATTGCAAGCTATATTACAAAACTATAATCACCAGGACAATATTGTACTGGCACAAAAACAGGCACATAGATCAATGGAACAGAAAATAAGCCCCAAAACAGATGCACTACTATATAGTCAACTAATCTTTGACTAAGCAGGAAAGAATATCCAGTGGAAAAAAAGAGTCTTTTCAACAAATGATGTTGGGAAAACAGGACAACCACATGCAGAAGAATAAACCTGGGCCACTTTCTTACACCATACACAAAAATAAATTCAAAATGAATAAAAGGCCTAAATGTGAGACAGGCAACTATAAAAAACCTAGAGGAGAGAACAGGCACCAATGTCTTATTAGAGGCCACAGCAGCTTCTCACTAGGCATGTCACCAGAAGCAAGGGAAACAAAAGCAAACATGAACTATTGGGACTTCATCAAGATAAAAAGCTTCTACACAGCAAAGGAAACAAATCAACAAAACTAAAACAAATCAACCAAAAGAATGGGAGATAATATTTGCAAATGACATATTTAGTATCCAAAATATATAAAGAATTTACCAAATTCAACACTAATCCAGTTAAGAAGTGGTCAGAAGACATGAATGAACACTTTTCCAAAGCAGATATCCAGATGGCCAGAAGACATGAAAAGATTCTCAATATCATTTATCATTAGGAAAATACAAATCAAAACCATGATGAGATACCACCTCACATCTGTCAGAATAGCTACAGTTAACAACACAGGAAACAACAGATGTTGGTGAGGATGAAAAGAAAGGGGAACCCTCTTACACTGTTAGTGGGAATGCAAACTGGTGCAGCCACTTTGGAAAACAATATGGAGGTTCCTCAAAAAGTTAAAAATAAAACTATCCTAAAACCCACCAATTGCACTACTAGGTTTTACCTAAAGGAAACAAAAATACTGATTCAAAGGAGCACACGCACCCCGATGTTTATGGCAGCATTATCTACAATAGCGAAATCATGGAAAGAGCCCAAATGTCCATCAACTGATGAATGAAGAAGTTGTAGTGTGTATGTGTGTGTGTGTGTGTGGGGGGGGGGGTATGTGTGTGAAATTACTCAGTCATCAAAAAATAAATAAAATCTTGCCATTTGCAATGACATGGATTAAGCTAGAGGATATTATGCTAAGTGAAGTAAGTCAGTCAGACAAAGACAAATACCATATGATTTCACTTATATGTGGACTTTAAGAAACAAAACATATGAACATAGGGGAAAGGAAAAAAAGAAGGAGAAGGAAACCATAAGAGTCTCTCAACTACAGAGAACAAACTGAGGGTTGATAGACGGAAGGTGGGCAGGGAGTGGACTAAATGGGTGATGGGTATTAAGAAGGGCACTTGTTGTGATGAGCATTGGGTGCTATATACAAGTGATGAATCAGTAAATTACACTCCTGATTTCAATATTACACGATATGTTAACTAACAAGGATTTAAATAAAAGGAAAAAAAGTAAAAGCTATTGAAAGTAGCAAATAGGAAAGCTTTTGAAACCATAAGTTCAACTAATACAAACAAAAATATAATCTAAGGCCTCTCTTTATATAAGACTTTGAGGGGCGCCTGGGTGGCGCAGTCGGTTAAGCATCCGACTTCAGCCAGGTCATGATCTCGCGGTCCGTGAGTTTGAGCCCCGCGTCGGGCTCTGGGCTGATGGCTCAGAGCCTGGAGCCTGTTTCCGATTCTGTGTCTCCCTCTCTCTCTGCCCCTCCCCCGTTTGTGCTCTGTCTCTCTCTGTCCCAAAAATAATAAATAAAACGTTGAAGAAAAAAAAATGTTTAAAAAAAAGACTTTGAAAAAAACTTCTTGATAAAGGATAGATTCAGTTTCAGACATAGAAGAAGCAAGATTATACAAATTTATTGGGTTTTTTGATCTTTTTAAGTTAGGCTATAAAACCATGAGAGGTATGTTTTAAATCAAAAATAAAGACAAAAATTTACATTTTTGTTGTTTTGTTTTGTTTTTTTAAATTTTTTTTCAACGTTTATTTATTTTTCGGACAGAGAGAGACAGAGCATGAACGGGGGAGGGGCAGAGAGAGAGGGAGACACAGAATCAGAAACAGGCTCCAGGCTCTGAGCCATCAGCCCAGAGCCTGACGCGGGGCTCGAACTCACGGACCGCGAGATCGTGACCTGGCTGAAGTCAGACGCTTAACCGACTGCGCCACCCAGGCGCCCCCGTTTTGTTTTTTTAAAGGGAGAGAGAGTGAACATGCAAGCAAGGGAGAAACAGAGAGAGAGAGAGAGAGAGAGAGAGAGAGAATCCCAAGTAGGCTCCATGACCAGCATGGAACTTGATGTGGGGCTTGATCCCGTGTTCCTGGGATCATGACCTGAGCTGAAATCAAGAGTCAGAGGCTTAACCAACTGAGCCACCCAGGCACCCTCAAAATTTACATTATTTATTTATTTATTTATTTAGAGGGAGAGAGCAAGTGAGGGAAGAGCAGAGAGCAAGAGAGGGAGAGAGAATCCTAAGCAGGCCCTGAACTGTCAGTGTAGAGTTAGATGTAGGGCTCGATCTCACTAACCATGAGATCATGACCTGAGCCAAAATCAAGAGTCAGATGCCCAACTGCACCACCCCATATGCCCCCCAAATTTACATTTTTAATGTGAAATTGTGGGAGATATATTTTTAATTTTTTTTCACATTTATTTTTTGAGAGACAGAGACAGACATAGTGTGAGCAGGAGACAGGCAGAGAAAGAGGGAGTCACAGATTCCAAAGCAAGCTCCAGGCCCTGAGTTGTCAGCACAGAGCCTGACGCGGGGTTCAAACTCACAAACCGCAAGATCTTAACCTGAGCTGAAGTCAGACATTTAACTGATTGAGCCACCCAGTCACCCCTATGGGAGATTTTTGACCCAAAATGAATATTTATGCTGCAAACTTCAGGTAAGTACACACATTTTTTCAAATGAAATAATATTGTTTTCTTCTTTGTTCATAATACTTATATGAACTCTCTTGCATATATATGTAACAAGTTAGAAACTACAGCAAAATGTTCCTTGCTATTCTGTGAATGGCTGGATACCCTTTACAGAAATCCAGAACTTATCTCGAGGCAGATCAGCAAATCTCATACTGGGTGTATGATCAAATTGCAGTTTTCTCTTAAAGTCAAGTTTCCAAGCTAAGCAGGTGAGTCAGAAAAATGATCCTCCCCTTTCATATACTTGTGCTGAAAGACAGGGATAGTTCAATGTCATCAGTTCTCCCAGGTGGTTTCATAAGACCCAACACTTGACATTTACCTTTTCTCAATTCTTGCCTTCCTCTCACACCCAAGCCGCGATGGAAACAAGATTTTCATTTGCAATGTGATTTTCACAAGGTTTCAGCTTCCTTTTTTTTTTTAATGCTTTTAACAAATGTGTAAGTGTGCACTACAATAGTATACTGTAGTTATACTTACTTTTAACTATAAGGACAATGCTGTACAGCAGATCTCTAGAACTTACTCATTTTGCACAATTGAGATGTTATGACTGCTGATTAGCACCTCCCCAATTCCCTGTCCCCAGCCCTTGGCAACCATAATTCTACTCCCTAATCCTAGGAATTTAACTATTTTAGATATCTCATATATGTAGAATCATGCAGTATCTGTTTTTTTTGCAACTGGTTTATTTCACTTAGGAACTCCTATAATTCAATAGCAAAAAATCTAATAACCAAGTGTAAGTCAGAACTGTACATATTTAAAAACATAAGGATGAATGAAATAACATAGGGAAAAAGAGTTCAGGAATTAAGGCTGTGATACTACAATACTGTAAGAATGAAATGAGAGCAAGGAACAATCAAAGTAGACTTAGATGGGATGGCCAGTGAGAAAGACAGTTTAGGGCATTTTCATAAAATCCAAGAGAAAAACATGTTCCAAAAAGGAGAGAGTGGTTAATTTTAACTAATGCTGCTAAACATCAGGAAAGAGAAGGAGAGGTGTGTGTGGGTTTTAGATGGATAGGCAATTTTTTTTAATGTTTTATTTATTTTTCAGAGACAGCGCATGAGCGGGGGAGGGGCAGAGAGAGACAGAGACATGGAATCCAAAGCAGGCTCCAGGCTGTCAGCACAGAGCCCAATACGGAGCTCGAACCCATGAACTGCGAGATCATGACCTAAACTGAAGTCAGATGCTTAACTGACTGAGCCACCCAGGCACCCCTAGATGGATAGGCAATCTTATCAAGAGTAAAATCTGTCAGTGTTGAGGTCACTTCCTGATTTGTGGTTTTACATTAAGTAGAGAAAATGAGATTTCAAGTTAAAGAGTTCTAAAATATCAGACAGCAAGGAATGTTTATAGGCTGATGGAAATTAAACAGAACAGATAAGAAACCAATGGTGTAAAGGCAGCACAGAGGAGTTCATGACCAGAGTATTTACTAAATCATGGAGGAATGAGATTTAGAACAGAGCAGAAATAACTCTACATCAGGTAATGGAAAGAAAGGTAGAGAGCACAGATAGTCATTTTTGGGTGAGAATAAGGGGGAACTGCTGTCAGCTTCTATTTCCTCATTGAAAATTCAGACTGTGAGTTAAGAGAAGGATCCCTGCAGGAGGTCTGAGTGGGTGGGGAGAATAAGGGAAAGTGGTAAACTGGAACCAGCACAACAGCTGTGACACAAAATGACATGGTAAATGCCTCTCTAACATCAAATGCTACAGTGTCACCAAGAGAAAGAGCAAATGTAAAAAAAGGAAAGTGCAAGACTTTGAAGGAGGGGAAAGCATTTTGAGCTGGGTATTAAAGGAAGTAGGATTGTCAGTGGCAGGCATAACATGGAAAGTACAGTTTGGCCAAAGGAACAGAATGAGAAGAGTGAAGGCAGGAGAGGGTAACAATTGTGACAGTCCAGCAGCAAGCCACCCCATCCCACCCCATCCAACTGGAGTGCAGGGCATGTAGGAAGGAGAAGCCGACTCAAAAGGAAGAACGGAGCTACAACACTGAAGTCTCCAAATATCACTTTAATGATTTTGACCTTATTTCCATGAAAATGAGAAACCAATTATCCTCACTCCATTCTGCCCAAACTCTGCATTTATGACTTGATTACAGTCCTTGCCACTTTCACTGTTAGTTATCCAATCATAAATCTGTTTTCAACAGATTGAAAGCTCTCCAAAGGCATCATGTCACATCCCCAGAGCCCTAGAGCCTTGCATGCCTTCTGGAAAATAAATGCATGAATTTTATTTTATTTTATTTTATTTTATTTTTTTTTTTTGAATTTTATTTTATAAACAAATAGTCAAAGCCTGGACATTGTGAGGACTTATCTAGCAGCAATCTGTTGAAAGTATTTGAAAGGGTGATTGAGGGAAAAGTCACCAATTAGCAGGGGACTTCCTGAGTCCCAGGGAGATTGAGGTCTAACCTAACCAGATATATTGCGTGTATTTACTATGACTAAGCAAAATGCTAACAAATAGAACCTTTTAATGTTTAGCAGTGAGAGTCTTCAAGTATGCAATCCACTTAAAAATATGATAGGATAACCAATTGAGATGTAATATGTATTTTTATTTTACTACTAAGATAAAAATGAGAGCTATTTTGCCCTTCCATATCCTAAATGAGTAGGCAAACATTTGTGTTCTGTAGAGGCAAAGAAAAATAGATTCTTTATATTTCAGGGCCCTACTAAAGAGAACGCTTAGTGAAAATGCCCCCACCCCCTATTGTTACTCTCCAAGGAGCCACATTCTTTCTCATTCCCATAATTCAGATGGAATTTATCATACTCCCTGTTTCCTGGTCTGAACAAGTATGTTCCCTGGCCACAATGATCACTTTAGCTATGAGCTTATACTCAGCATTCTGAGACTTTTGCAAAATCTAATAAGAAATTACCTGTTATTAGTGGCCAAGTTGTTCTAGAGGTGATCTACTAGTAGAGATAAACCTCTTGAAAAGAAGAAGAAGAAGAAGAAGAAGAAGAAGAAGAAGAAGAAGCAGCAGCCAACAAGAAGATCAGAGCAAGGAATAGAGAGGGAAACTGTTTCAACCTCTAGGCCAGCCACATCTGAAGTCAATGGTGCCTAGGGAGTTCCCATTTATTATTTTTAATGTTTATTTATTTTTGAAAGAGAGAGAGAGAGAAAGGGAGAGAGAGCAAAATGAAGGAAGAGGAGGAGAGAGAGAGAGAGAGAGAGAGAGAGAGAGAGAGAGAGAGAGAAAATCCCAAGCAAGCTCTGCACTGTCAACACAGAGCCAGACACAGGGCTTGATCTCCCAAACTGTCAGATCATGACCTGAGTTGAAATCAAGAGTTGGACGCTTAGCCAACTGAGCCACCCAGGCACCCCAGGAGTTCCCATTTCCTTAAGCCAATAAACTCCTTTTATGTTTTTAAAGGAGTTTGGTTGCAAATGAATGAGCCTGAAACATGTAAGCCACTACCAAGAATATCTGGAACTTGGAGGTCCATTGAGAAAAGGGAGAAGCAATTGCTGGCAGTTCCTTGAAAAGTTACTCAAAAATTGAGAGTGTTTGTGAGTATTTGTTTCTAAGTCAGGGGTGCCAGGGGGCCAGGGGGAACATGGAGATTTGAAAGTTTTTGTAAGTGATGAAGATTTGTCCACAGCTCTCCAGACAGAAATGGTTTGAAAGATACACCTAGGAAGTCTGGATACTAGCTACTGGGCATTAAAAATCATGGTGAAAGTCCCTGTCCCCAGTTGATTCAGAAGGAGGGTGGCTCACCCCTGCCCCTATTGTATTGAAGAATCAGAGTCCTTCAAATACAGGGACTTACAAAAACTTTGCAAACATTTCTCCATTCCCATAGTATTTGATATGGGGCAGTGCACAAACTTAAAGTCAGATTCAGTCCAACCTAAATAGTGTCATGAGTTTATACACTTGGTATTAAAGAGAAAATTCATAACAAATACATATTTATTAAACCAATGCTTGCTTGAGACTTTGCGAAAGTGGTAAATGTGTTTATTCCTAATATTTTCATTTAATTCTTCAAAGATGTGCTTTTAGTAAGCACTAAAACTTGATTTTTCTCAGTTAAATTTCTTAGTCTGAATTTTACTTATTATACTGTCTTTACATATATTCTATGTTTCAAAAATAAGAGGCAAATCATCCAGATTCCAATGTTACCAGATAAATATATACCTAAGACCTTTCAATTACTAAAATGAGTTACATCTGGAGAAATCACTCTTCTAGTTGCTTTTTAACTCTAAACCTTTTTTCCCTTAAAATCAAATACAGTTGAAATTTCCTTTTGTGATATTTTTGGCAAAAAAATTATAAAATTATGTAAGATAATATAGAGTGCATTATTAGAAAGTATGAATTCCAAATATGAATAATTGACATACCTAAATCTCATGAGTCCAATGCAAGAATAATCGCTTTGGACAAGTAAACCTTTACTATTATGCTTTTAATGAGATTTTTTTTAAGTCATGAGAAGGGTGTTTCTGTGGGTAAAAAAAGTAACAGACTTTCAAAAAGTTAGGACTTTGTTGCAAAAGAATTCACTTCAGATGACAAATCACAACAGTCAAATTATTATTTTTTTTAATTTCTAATGTTGAATATAGTGTCCTTTGCTTATTCTGTAACCACTTTCCCCATCAGCATAATACATAAGCTATCACAAATACTCCCTGACTCAAGGATTTCTCTTTGTTCCATTTGTGTGCATAGAATTAGGACATCTTAGATATATAAATACTATCAGCAAATGCAAGGAAGAAGGGGAAAAGCATTGTTTCCTTCTTTTTGTGGCTCTAGGGAGCTTGAATCATCAGTGCTTTTTGACTGCAAGTAGTAGAAACTCAAGCCAGCTTACAGGAGGGTAAGGGGGGGAGAAGAGAGAGGAAATTAAGAAAAATTATGAGTGTCTAGTGAACAAAGGCAAATATCAGAGTAGGCTTCTCAAGAAGGACTAATATCTCAATCTCCCTCCCTCCTACCTTACCAGTCTTTTATATATCTTTTTATTATTTTCTTTCTGCACTTAGTATGACAGAAAATTATTATGCCACAATCCCTAACAAGTATAATTTATCACAAATTACAGCTGTAATCCCTTGGATCCAATTTTAAATTCCAGGGAAGGGGCATGATTTGGCATGGGATGGGCCAACTCCTGGTTCAATCTCCTATTATCACAAGGAACTGGGACAACATAGATATAATATAAATATGTGTTTTAGGACCCTTCCCCCACCCTAAAAAAAACTTATGGACCGATGTGGGGAAAAGTAGAGTGTATTCTTTGAGAAAGCAACCCCAAAATTTATCTATTCTAATACCTTTAAAAAAGTGTATTTAGAAGGCAAGATGAGAAAGTTTTAATGGCTGTCCTATTTTCAAAATATTTTGGAGAACAGCTTTTGTATTTAATCAATAGGACATAATATTTTCTTTTCTGTACTGTAGACGATGTATGATAGAGGTTTTGTGACCTCAGAATTATAGTTTCAGGAAGCTACCCTCTTGGCCTACCTCCATATGCTTTAGTTGAAACAAAGCCTTTTAGTACAAATGTGGAGACAGTGAGTAGGAGGCAGGGAAGCACCCAGAATACTTCCTCTTATACAAAATCCATAGAATAATAAGAGTGTGGCCAGGGATTTTTGCCTTGTATTAAAAAAAGAGAAAAAAAATAAAGGAATAATCCATCACTATAAAGGACTAATGCCCTTGCTTTTATTTTGGAATCAGTTCATATAAAATGACTGAAAGGGTGTGAATTTTCTTTTTCCACCTTAGATACAAGATTGAAATAAGATTTTATGTCTTTCCATAGGTATATTTTTAATTAGGCTCTATTAAGATGTGGAATATAAATCATAAGGGGGAAAAAGGGCGTATTTGAAATAGAAAACTCTTGTACCATGGAACAAATATTGTTAAAATGTCTATACTATCCAAAGTAATCTACAGATATAATGCAATCCTTATCAGGATACAAACAGCATTTTTCAAAGAACTAGAACAAACAATCCTAAAATTTGTATGAAACCACAAAAGACCTAAAATAGCTAAAGCAAACCTTGAAAAAGAAAAACAAAACTGGAGGCATCACAACTCCAGATTTGAAGCTATATTACAAAGAAGTAGTAATTAAAACAGTATGGTACTGGCATAAAAATAGACACATTGATAGTAGAATAGAATAGAAAACCCAGAAATAAAGCCACAATTATATGGTCAATCTTTGACAAAGAAGGAATGAATATCCAATGGGAAAAAGTCTCAACAAATGGTGTTGGGAAAACTGGATATCCACATGCAAAAGAATGAAACTGGACCGTTCTCATTCACCATACACAAAAATAAACCCCAAATGGTTTAAAGACCTAAACATGAGACCTGAAACCATAAAAATCCTAGAAGAGAACACAGGCAGTAATCTCTTTTGCATCGTCTATAGCAACTTCTTTCTAGATAGGTCTCCTGTGTCAAGGGAAATAAAAGCAAAAATAAACTGTTAGGACTGCATCAAAATAAAAATTTCTGCAAAGCAAAGGAAACAATCAACAAAACTAAGGAAATGGGAGAAGATATTTGCAAATGACATACCAGATACAGGGTTAGTATCCAAAAGATATAAAGAGCTAATACAACTCAATACTCAAACAAATAAGCCAACTAAAAAACATGGGCAGAAATCCTGAACAGATATTTATCCAAAGGTGACATCCAAATGGCCAACAGACACATGAAAAGATGATCAACATCACTCATCATCAGGGAAATAAAAATCAAAACTACAAGATATCACCTTATAGCTGTCAGAATGGTCAAAATCAACAACACAAGAAACAAGTCTTGGCAAGGACGAATAAAAAGAGGAACCTCTTGCACTGTTAGCAAGAATGCAAACTGGGGTAGCCACTGTGGAAAACAGTATGGAGATTTCTCAAAAAAATTAAACATAGAGCTACCTTACAATGCAGGAATCACACTACTGGATATTTACTCAAAAAATACAAAAACACTAATTCAAAGGGATGTATGCACCCTTATATTTATAGCAGCATTATTTACAATTAGCCCATTATGGAAGAAGCCCAAATGTCCATCGGCTGATGAATGGATAAAGATGCAGTATGGGGGCGCCTGGGTGGCTCAATCGGTTAACCGGCCGACTTCAGCTCAGGTCATGATTTCGCCGTCCGTGAGTTTGAGCCCCGCGTTGGGCTCTGTGCTGACAGCTCAGAGCCTGGAGCCTGTTTCAGATTCTGTGTCTCCCTCTCTCTGACCCTCCCCCGTTCATGCTCTGTCTCTCTCTGTCTCAAAAATAAATAAACGTTAAAAAAAAATTTTTTTAAATGCAGTATGCATATAAAACGGGATATTACTTAGCCATGAAAAGAATGAAATCTTGCCATGAGTAATGATGTGGATGGAGCTAGACAGTATTATGCGAAGAGAAAAGAAATTGTCTGAGAAAGACATACCATACCATACCTTACCATATGATTTCACTTATATGTGGAATTTAATAAACAAAACAAATAAGCAAAGGGGGAAAAAGAGAGAGAGAAGCCAAGAAACAAACTCTTAACTATAGAGAACAAATTGATTGTTACTAGAAGAGAGGTAGGTGGGGGGGGAGTGGGTTAAATAGGTGATGGGGATTAAGGAGGGCACTTGTGATGAGCACCAGGTTTTGTATGAAAATGTTGAATCACTATATTGTACACCTGGACCTAATATATTGTATGTTAACTGGAATTTAAATTAAAAACTTTATAAAAATGTTGCCAACAACAATAGAAGTTAACTATTCACAAAAATGCTAACTATAACCTAGTATTGTTGTTTACATTGATCTCATTTAATCCCCAAACACTACTATATACCAGATACTATTATTATCCAGACCCAAGATATCAGACAGACTAGTTGATAGTCCATATTGTCAGCCACTATTCAAATCCAAACGCTTAAGATTTAGTTTCAGTTAATAAAAATCATTGAATATTATAAAATCCATGTTCAAGAAGGTTTTTGTCTAAGAAAGCAAAATTTTCAGTGTTGAGACAGACATTTCCCAAATAAATAGAATTTTTAGATATTTTGATTCATTTGTAAGATGTATATCTAAATATTTTCTGAAAGACCTTGTTTATTAGGAATCTTATAAGATTATAAGAATCTTATAATAAGATCTTGCTTATTAGGAATCTCCTAAGTTCTTTGTGAACTAGAATAGGAAAGTGGAGGGAAAAGAAATTCTAGTATCACACCTAATTGATTCCCCCCATAGTAATAAGAATAGGAGAATCAAGATGAAATGAAAGCCCCTCAATTTATTAATCCCAAAACCATAAGAGACTCTTAAATACTGAGAACAAACTGAGGGCTGATGGGGGGTGGGGGGAGGGGAAAGTGGGTGATGGCATTGAGGAAGGCACCTGTTAGGATGAACACTGGGTGTTGTATGGAAACCAATTTAACAATAAATTATATTTAATATCTTTTTAAAAAGCTGTTCTTGGGCTTAACTTAAGGGTACAACTGCCCAGACTTTACACAGCTAAGAATAAAGGAACGAAGACAAATTTCTAGGAGTCTGGGGTAGGTTGCTGAGAAATTCTGAAGCAAGTGCCACAAAACAGACGTGGACTGGTTGTTATACACCTGAAATTGTAAACCACTTGGCAAAACTAAATCAGTTCAGAATGGTGAGTATAATGGCAGCAATAATTTCACACTTATAGTCTGAAAACCAAAGTAAGACAGGAATCAATGAATGAGGCAGAATCCAAGAATTAGGAGTAGAGGTAGAAATGGACCAGAAATGGGTGAAAGGGCAAGTAGAACAAATAAAGGGCAAAGCAGAAACCTGGCTGAGATTTTTCCAGGCAGCCAGGTGTCCTGCACCACTTCAAAACTCTACAAATGGAGATTTTCAGCTGGAGGCCTTGAGTTTGTTGAGGTTTCAATTACTTATAAGCAGTTTCTAAGCATGGATCTGGGTGTTTGGTCGTGGTCAGCTTTCTTTTTAAAAATATTCAATTCTTTTCCACAGAAGACAGAATTTAGGAAGATTGGTGAGAAATGAGAAGCTTTCAGAAGACATTACTTTATTGCCCCCCACATGGTATAATTTCCCACTAACCTAATATAGTTTGTACCATAAAGATAAAACTTAGCGGTAACAAAATTAAGATAACCACAATACTTTTCTAACATGCTTTTATGAAACTATAGTTGTGAGTGTGATATGAATTGGTGATTATCTAAAATTGAAGCTCATGAAAGTTATTTTTGGACATGAAAGGGAAAAAAAGGTGAGATTGTGACCTGAGCCAAAATCGAGGGTTGGATGCTAACCAACTGAGCCACCCAGGCACCCCAAAACACACAGAGAATCTTAAATGGATCCCGTAAAATATAGATTATCCAATAGTCTTGTGAAAATAACTTGTATCCAGTATACATAATTATGAAATTTATATCACAAAGTATAATTTGAATTATATTATACAAAATGTGGCATTACAGTAAACAATTAGGCAGAAGGCCTCTGAATTAATTATTACCAAGCCTAAGTTTGATGACCGAGATTTATCCCTAGCCAACTTCTCAAAGTTCATTTCTATTCTGGGAATTGGACTGGGAAACAATGTATTGAAAAACAAAAGTGCAGTGCTCTTCTTGAAAAATAAGTATTTTCATTTGGACAAAACCAGTAGCTTTTTCAAAGGTTAGCAAATTTGTTTATAAAGTGACATTCTAAACCAACTGAATAAACTCAAAGTTTATTCCTGAAAGTGCATTCTAAATAATTTACTGTTGGTGAAGCACTCTAAACCAGTTGAATAAATACAATATTTAAACTAACTAATGCTGTAACATAGATAATTGATACAGTGTTATATAAGTTTAAGATCAGCAAAATTTTGGTAATTAGTTAAATCTAGAGAATCAATATACTGACTATGGCATCATTTTGTTGATGAATTTTGGCACATTTTCCGGCATTATGAGTTGTCCACGAGGTGTTTGATCATTTCAGTTTTGAGTCAAGAAAAAAATTATTCCCTTTCTAAAGTAGGTGAATACTAAATTGCTCAAAGCTCATACCTTCATGAATTCCATCGAGATGAGGTCAAAATATAATTTGGTAAATTCTGCATGTCAAGAATTATGTTAAAATGCATATCAGAAAAATAAAAGCACTAAATGACAAATATCTGTGCAGTGGGAAGAACCAGACTAGGGAGTAATAACAACCTAGATTTAAATCTCAGCTCTTCAACATTTTTGCTGCTTCAGAATTTTAAGAATTTATATAACCTTTTTTCAACCTCAGTTTATTCAACTGAAAAATAGGTTTAATAATGCTTGCCTTGCAGAGTTGTTAGAAGGATTGACAATAGTTTATGTAAATCCTTTAGCAAGGCACTTAAGCACACAATGAAAGCTATAGAAATTTCTTTTCTTGCTAATATTTGCACCATTATTACCTTACTTTGGACTCTTTTGATAAATCAGAAATTGTGTTGTACTTGTCATTTAAATTCTCTTAATCTAATTTTAATAATATTGTGTGTTATTAACATCTAAATTTTTTATTTTCTCTGGTAAGCAAGTAGTGAATCTTTTTCCAATTCTAACTCTTTCTTCTGAGCTTGCATAATAAAAGCCCTTATTTAAATGACTTACAATTCCCTTTTATCATATGTACCTAGAAATATTACCATGAGCACTTTTTAGTATCAAATACTTTCATATTTATTAATGAGTAAAATTTTACTTTTCCCCATTAATTAGAATATAAGTTTGGGACTGTGGCCCAAACATTGTATTAGGCTCAATGGGTACAAATGAAAAACCAGCTATACTTTTGGGGTTTACAGTCCAGGGTGGGATACAAATGTTCAATTGACATGCTATGGAGAGGTTCAAGGTGCCGAGAGAATACATGAAAACTCCAGTTATACCTTTTTTTCTGATAATATGAAGGATGTAACAAATGAAAATGAAATTACTTAGAAAAAAAAAGGATTATTCTGGTAACAAATCAGGCAGATGAAGCTGAAATCATAATAGATACCATAAAGAATGGCAAAATTCTATAGTCTGTTCAATGTGAAATAAACTCGAACGAATAAACAGAAAACAATTAATGGATTGTGATTCAACATACACTTGTTTCTCAAACTAAATGGATGCTAGTCTATGGTTTACTCACAAATGTTAGGGTGGTAAGGATTGAATCTGGCTTCCTGCTGGGAAATTAATGCCCTTCTATTAATAGTTGTCAGCACCTCCAATGAACACAAATCTTATCTGACTTAGAACCTCTAACTCCATTCCTCAAACCTATTTCCCATACTGTGTTTGTGGGTTATCACCCACCCATCTCCTAGCTCAAGACTCTGGAAATAATAAATTCCTTCTAATCCCTCAGCCCCACACAACCTACAATTAAGACGTTTTTGTTTTCTTTCTGCAATGAATGTTTGCACAGTTATATTTCCTATTTCCTTCCTTTTGCCTTCCTCATGTTGATTGCCATGTAGGTCACACCCTCATCACATCATGGCCACCCTTCCAATTGTTATCTGAGCCTCCAATCTCCCTTCTTCTTTCCCTCCTTCAGCCTGTCCAGACAGTAATTTTCCTACATCACAACTCTTATAATGTTCTTCTGTTTCAATAAGCCCTTTTGGCCTCCCAATTGCTGACGAAGTTTAAACTCTTTAGCCTTGCTTTAAAAACACATTTGCTTCAAGTACGTTTTTCTGCAATACTTATTTGTCTTTGGAAAAAATAATTTTGCTTGATCTCAAGGACAATAGATGGCATCAGATAAAGAAGCCTTAAAAAAAACTCAAACAAAAACTTAAGTTATTACTCTGATAGAATTATACATGCCAGTGCAAAAGAGGCAACGGCCCATTCTAGTAGACACGTCTTGGACATGTATAAAGGGTAAAGGGAAACTTTACATGTTTAAGTTCATATTTTTTATCTCTTGTTGCTAGTAACTATTGAAGTCTTTATAATCTATAGACAAACACAATGACCATGAAATTCCATTATACTCTTTTAACGGGCTCTAGTATTTGATTTTGTGAGAAGAATAGAACTGATAGACTGTACAGTGCTCTTAGCATTACCCCTAATAATGGGTCTAGAGTACCTGACTTCATACCCTCCAGGTTTTCTTCATCTCACCAGCTTTTCATTATATTCCTTTGCCAGCTCTTCATCTTCTGACTGATCTCTAAATGCTTCTGTTCCTCCTGTGTCAGTCCTTAATCCTCTTTCTTTTCACCTCCTTTCTCTCCCGAGGTGATCTTATTCATTCATATAGATTTAAGTATAAACCACATACAGTTATTTCCCACTACTCTCTATGTTCAGACTTTTCCTAGGTCCAAATTTATGTAGTCAACCACCTACTAGACATCTCTGTATAGAGGTCTTAAATTTAACAAAATTAACATGTCCCAAACTGTACTTTTGATTTCCTTTTCCACCACTAAAAAGTGTGTTCCCCCCACTACCACCATGATATCTTCTTTAGTTTTTTTTTTTAATTTTTTTAATTAGCCAAGAACTTTCATGCCTGCATAAATCTTTCACATGTCCAGAATGCTCTGCCAGCCACTCCAGTTCTTTAAAATTCAAGGTTAGTTTGGCTGTGACCCCCTCAAAGAAGCCATTCCTGATTTTTTACTAAAATAAAGTACCTTCCTCTGATATACTCTCAGTATTGCATTTTAAAGAATTTGTTACAAGTATTAAATATTTCATTTATCAGGTGTTTTTTCTTTGGTCTCCTTTATCTGATTATAAATTCCATGAGGGCAAGAACCATATCTTTCCTGTTCAATAATACAGATCTAGCATCTTGCACAGTACCTGGTGCATAGGGGTATCTCTGAAAACATTTGCTAAATGACTAAATAGATGCAAAATAAAGCACTGAATGAACATGTAGGTTATCATTCGCCATAAATGAGAATTCCCTTACCAGCTACATTTCAAGTATATCTGCATTATAATTTAGAAAACCTAAAAATATGGGGCGCTGGGTAGCTTGGCCGGTTGAGCGTCTGACTACAGCTCAGGTCACGATCTTGCGGTTCTTGAGTTGGAGCCCTGCATCAGGCTCTGTGCTAACAGCTTAGAGCCTGCAGCCTGCTTCAGATTCTGTACCTCCCTCTCTCTCTGCCCCTCCCCCACTTGTGCTCTCTCTCTCTCTCTCTCTCTCTCTCTCTCTCAAAAATAAACATTAAAATTTTTTAATTAAAAAAAAGAAAACCTAAAATATAAAAACAGAAAAGTGACATTAAAAATAATTGTTTTGGGGCGCCTGGGTGGCGCAGTCGGTTAAGCGTCCGACTTCAGCCAGGTCACGATCTCGCGGTCCGTGAGTTCGAGCCCCGCGTCGGGCTCTGGGCTGATGGCTCAGAGCCTGGAGCCTGTTTCCGATTCTGTGTCTCCCTCTCTCTCTGCCCCTCCCCCGTTCATGCTCTGTCTCTCTCTGTCCCAAAAATAAATAAACGTTGAAAAAAAAAAAATTAAAAAAAAAATAAATAAAAATAATTGTTTTAATAAAAGATGGTAGTTATTTCATTCAGTATTCCTTTGGTTTAAATGCTTTACTACAGATATTACTACTTAATCTGTTCTATAAACATGGGGTAGCAGTATTATGTGCATTTTACAAATAAACCAAGGGGCATATCCATGTCTTGTCTAAAGTTACACAGTTAAAAGTGGGAAAATCCAGGATTTGAGCATATTCTGGCTTCAGAGTCTGCATGCTAAAACAACAATTCTGCCAAGTATCTCAATATGTAGGCATTTCTTTTAGTATTTTAAATGTAGTTTGATTTGGGGGGAAAAATGTAACATGCAGGTAAGCCTGCAGGACAACATCTGTGGCATAAATTAAAGTATGACCGTATCCCTGCCCAGTCCTGACAAGCTCTGCCAGGTTAGAGGTGAGCATTTTTTTCCCCTCATTGACTTAAGTGGAACCTGTTTGGTCTAATCCTTTCTAATTAGAAAAATCCATTTCATCATTTAACATTTTTTTTTTGCACAATCATATATGCATCCATTAGTTATTTCCAAAAGCTCTGTCAGCAAAAATTGCATCTTCAAAAAAATGACAAAGTAAGAAAAGCTTATAAACTTGGTCTTAAATATGAAAGTTAATGGCTAAGAGCAACTGTGTTACATAATCCAATGTGGTCCTTAAGGAATTTTAGAGTTATTGATGCAATAAAAATTTAACTTAATTAGAACTTTAGCATTAAGATTCAAGGAAAACTAGTAGATATTGAATCCAATTCTTGGAATAGCACTTTACCTAGTATTAAAAGAAAAAAAAAAGACTTAATTGCAAGAAATAATTCCTTTGTGTGTCACTTATATGATTTTCAAATATAATCTCCATATCTAGTGTTGCATTATTTTTTTAAAAGAAAGGATTCCCTTGTAATGGGAATGAAAAACTAAGCATCACTATTTTGAAAGGCTTAGCACATACACTCTGGCTTAAAAAATTTTTGGGAACACTATTTTTGGTTATTTCAATTTTTCTGTGTAAAGTTATTTTGGCATTCCATTTTATAAGGTACTCTTTGTTTCCTTTTAAATTTTTAATCAGGGATATATAACAGTGTCATAAGTAAGTACCTTATAAACAAATCAACGTGGGGCTAAACATGTACACTTCAACTTTTATTTAGTTATGTAAATTTAAATCAAAGCCTTTACTTAGGTCTAAAAGTACACCATCCTCCTGTGAAGCTCAGTATTATCCCCCACATAATACACCCTGAGAAAATTGTCCACTCATGGAAACCTTGGTATTAGGTATGCTTACATTTTTCTCATCTTCTCTTACAAAAACAAAGCATATCCAATGGAAGAATAGACAGCATGACTGAAGAGTATTGGCTAGGGTGTTGAGGGTAGCATGAGAGTGGCAGCCCGTATTTGTTAGTCATAGCAAATCCCCAACATAAGCAAGCCTTGTAAGGACAGTACAAGAACTTGCTCTGGTCACACTGGGTGTTGGATATTGGCTGTATTGTCAGCTGGAATCCCTTCAGCCCACTACCACTCTACAACAATGCTTGAAGTCATTATTAGATTATTAAGATCAGATTATGAACTAAAAATGACCAAACCAACTAGTGGAATGAGAACTTTTTAGAAACTACTATATGTGGTAACAGAATTTTAGAATGATCCTTGAATAATAACCCCCCATGAGTGTGGGCAGGACCTGTAACTTGCCTCTAAAGAGTATAATATGGCAAAGGCAATGGGCTATCGCTCCTGCAATTAGGTTATGCTATCTTATATGGCAAAGGTAAATAAATCTGGCAGATGTAATTAAGGTCCCTAATCAATTTAAGTTATCAGAGGGGAAATTATCCTGGATGGGACTGCCTAAGCAAGTAAGCTTTTTAACAGTGGCCTATAGGTCAGGGCCATAAGTAGTCAGAGAGCTACTTTCTTGATGGTGTCAAAGAAGCAAACTGCCATGTTGTGAACTGCCCATGGAGTCGATGTCCCTAGGAGCTGAGAACCTCAGTCTTACAATTAGAAGGAACCAAATTGTACAGACAGTCTGAACGAGCTTGGGAGAGGACCACAACCTCTAAATGAGAAGCCAGCTAAAGAGGACATCTGGAGAGTGAGCCTTGTGAGAGTGAGCAGAGAACCCTGTTGAGCAGTGTTCAGATCTTAGACCTACAAAACAGTTAAAGGATAAAGGGGTATCTTTTAAACCTTGAAAGTTGTGGTTGTTAATCACATAGAGTTAGTATATTTCAGTCCCATCTTCTAGGACTTATAGGGGAGTAAGGACATCCAAAAAATGGACATCCTCCATAAAAGCAATAAGAACACTAACAAATTCTCAAAATTAACTTTCAGAACTCTGGAAAGAACCAAAGACTTCACCAATCACCAGTCTGAGGAGTGAAAAACAGCTGAATCTTGGTAAGAACAGCTGGCCTTGTTGTATTTTAACTTGCATTATCCCATCCCATCACCTTCTCTCCAGCTTGGCAGTAGCCTTTGAAAATCAACAGCCTGACAACAAAGACAGCTATAAAAACTGGCAGCCTAGCAACCACTGGATGGGAAAAAAATAGGGTTAGTATCATTTTTGAACCAAAAGCCTCACTCCCAGAGAACTAGCATTATGTTATCTATCTAGTTACTTCCTAGAAACCTTTACTTACAGGACTTGTCTTTATTCAACCTGATTCAGAGCTCTCTCAGTGCAAACAGTCTCATCCTTAGTTTTTTTTTGTCAAAAGAACAATAAAAACAGTTTTAATTGTCTAATACACCTGCATAAGGCAGAAATAACTACAAAAGCATACAAGAGGGGGAAATTTTAAAAAAGAAATGGTGTGGGAGAGAGCCAAAGCATAAGAGACTCTTAAAAACTGAGAACAAACTGAGGGTTGATGGGGGGTGGGAGGGAGGGGAGGGTAGGTGATGGGCATTGAAGAGGGCATCTTTTGGGATGAGCACTGGGTGTTGTATGGAAACCAATTTGACAATAAATTTCATATATTAAAAAAATTTAAAAAATTAAAAAAATTTTAAAATGGTGCAAAAATTTTAAAGGAAAGGTTATGGGGTGAGAATGCTATAGGGGAATTTAGAAGAATGACATTCCTGAACCTAGAAGGTCATGAAAATTGGTCATTTCTAGGAAAGGCCTGAGAAGTCTCTAATCTGTCATCTGCAGCTAATCTGGAGAGTCTTCCCAAGCAGGATGTGAAGGCTAAAGCAAAGTTGTGACCTGTTGGAGAAAGTGAAAGTGTGGCTCAAGCCTCACAGAGATTACCACTTTAGGAAAAGGCAGGATGAGGCGCCTGAGGGGCTCAGTTGGTTAAGCACCTGACTTCAGCTCAGGTCATGATCTCACGGTTTGTGGGTTTGAGCCCCACATCAGGCTCTGTGCTGACAGCTCAGTCTGGAGCCTGCTTCAGGTTCTGTGTCTCCCTCTCTCTCTGCCCCTCCCCGACTCAGGCTCTGTCTCTGTCTCTCAACAATAAATAAACGTTAAAAGTTTCTTTTTAATAGGGGTGCCTGGGTTGCTCAGTCAATTAAGTGTCCGACTTTGGTTCAGGTCATGATCTCACCATTCGTAGCCCGAGCCCCTTGTCGGGCTCTGTGCTGACAGCTCAGAGCTGGAGCCTGATCCAGATTCTGTGTCTCCCTCTCTCTGCCCCTTCCCCACTCATGCTCTGTCTCTCTCTGTGTCTCAAAAATAAATAAACATTAAAAAATTTGTTTAAGCTTTCAATAAACTAAATAAATAAATAGACAAAAATTTAAAAATTAAAAAAAAAATTTTTTTTAATTAAAAATAAAGAAGGGCACCTAGGTGGTTCAATCGGTTAAGCATCAGACTTTGGCTCAGGTCATGATCTTGCCATTTGTGAGTTTGAGCCCCGCATCGGGCTCTGAGTTAACAGCTCAGACCCTGGAGCCTGCTTCGGATTCTGTGTCTCCCTCTCTCTCTCTCTGCCCCTCCCCCACTCACACTCTGTCTCTCTCTGTCTCTCTCTCTCTCTCTCTGTCACTCTCTAAATAAACTCTTAAAAAAACTAAAAAAAAATAAAGAAAAACAAAAAAGAAAAAGGCAAGGTGGTGGGAGAGGGACTTACACTTTCAAGGAATTTGAGAAAAATTCTCTCCAATATTAGCTGACCCCTAAGCTAACCGAGCAAATAAACCAATGGCTGGACATGCCAAAGAATACAGAGCAGCAGCAGCAGCAGTCACCAGCAAAACCAAGAAACAATGGAGAGATCATGCAGAGAGGATCTGATTTTCAGAGATGTCACGGTATTTAAAATGTCCAATTTTCAAACAAAAAAAAATTCAAGACATGCAAAGAAACAGGTTGTATTGCTATCCAGTGGTGGTGGGGGTGGGAGACAGAAATCAGTAGAAATCATCCTGAGGATACCCAGATGTTTGAGTTACTAAACAAAAATTTTAAAACAGCTACTACAAATGCCAAAAGAACTAAAGGAAACCATGTTTAAAGAACAAGTATGTGAATCATGTCCCATGAAATAGAGAATATCAATAAATAGAAATCTTAAAAAAAGAACCAAATAGAAATCCTACAGATTAAAAAAAAGATGATCAATAAAACCAAAAGTAGGCAACAGTAAGAAATAAAGATTAGAGCAGAAATAAAGGAAAGAAAAACAGAAACAATCAACAAACCAGAAGTTGTCCTTTGAATCACATGGTTTCAAGGACTCACACTTTCTGGCTTCAAAAGTTACTATAGGGGTGCTTGGGTGGTTTATTTGGTTAAGTGACTGACTCTTGATTTCAGCTCAGGACATGATTTCATGGTTTATGAGTTCCAGCCCCACATCGGGCTCTGAGCTGACAGCACAGAAACTGCTTGGGATTCTCTGTCTCCCTCTCTGTCTGTCCCTCCTCTACTCATGCTCTCTCTCAAGAATAAATAGACGTTAAAAAAAAAGTTACTATGGGGGTGCCTGGGTGGCTCAGTCAGTTAAGTGTCTGACTTTGGCTCAGGTCATGATCTCATGGTCTGTGAGTTTAAGCCCCACATCAGGCTCTGTGCTAACAGCTCGGAGCCTGGAGCCTGCTTTGGATTCTGTGTCTCCTCTCTCCCTCTGCCCACCCCCCTCATTCATGCTCGGTCTCTCTCTGTCTCAAAAATAAATAAACATTAAAAAAGAAAAAGTTACTATGACACTAGAATAATCAAGACAGTGTGGTCCCAGCATAAGAATAGATTTATATCAATATAAGAGAAAAGATCAAGTAAGTAGCAAAACTGTAGCTAGACTAATCAAGAAAGTGAGAAGGCTCAAATTACTAAAACAGGAAAGAAAAGAGATGACATTACTGCCTCCTTACAGAAGTAAAGATTACAGGAATATTATTCACAATCATGCCAACAAATTATATAAATGGAAATGGATAAATTTCTAGAAAGACACAAAGAACTAAAACTGAGTAAAGAAAATATCTGAATTTACCTATAACAAGTAAAGAGATTAAATTTGTAATCAAAACACTCTGACAAAGAAAACATAACTCTTGGATGGCTTTGCTGGTGAGTTCTGTCAAACATTTAAAGAAGTAACAGAAATCTTTCACAAACTCCTGCAAAAAAATTGGAGAGGGAATCCCAAGTCACTCCATGAGACCAGTCTTACCCAGAATTTCAACACCAAACAAAGACATCATAAGTAAATAAAAGTAAAGTTTAATCTCCCTTATGAATAGAGACACAAATTCTCAACAAAACACTAGAAAACTTAATCCAGCAAAATACAAAATCGTAAAACACGACCAGCTGGGATTTATCTTAAGAACACATGTTGATTCATTATATGAAATCAACCTAATACACCTTAACACCATGGAGAAAGGTCTTTGTTTGTTTGTTTGCTTATTCTTGAAAGAGAGAGAGAGAGATAGTGTAAGCCACGGAGGTGAGAGACAGATGGAGACACAGAATCCGAAGCAAGATCCAGGCTCTGAGCTGTCAGCACAGAGTCTGATGCGGGGCTCGAACCCACAAATCTTGGGATCATGACCCGAGCTGAAGTTGGATGCACCTTAAGAAGGTCTTTTTAATAAGACTTTGACAGGGATGCCTCAGTGGCTCAGTCAGTTGGGCATCCAACTTTGGCTCAGGTCATGATCTCATGGCTCGTGAGTTCAAGCCCCCTGTCGGGCTCTGTGCTTACAGCTCAGAGTCTGGAGCCTGCTTCAGATTCTGTCTCCCTCTCTCTCTACTCTTCCCCTGCTCACACTCTGTCTCTCTCTCTCTCCTTCAAAAATAAATAAACATTAAAAAACCTTATTTAAATAAGACTTGGACAAGAAGATATACACAAACAAAAGAATCTTATAACATATAAAAAGTTAACTCAAAAAGGATCACTATTGCTAAATGTAAGAGCTAAAACTATAGAATTCTTTAAAGAAAGTACATGAGTAAATTTTTATGAGTTGAATTTGTTTCTTAGACATAACACAAAAGCACAATGACAAAAGCAAAAACACAGATAAATTGGACTTTGTCGATACTTAAAAACAAAAACAAAATGCACTTATTTAAAGGACATCATCAAGAAAGTAAAAAAGATAACCCAGGGGATCAAGGAAATATTTGCAATTCATATATCTGATAAGAAACTGGTATCCAGAATATAAAAGAACTCTTACAATTCAACAATCAAAAAACCAATTTTAATATGGGCAAATAATTTGAATATACCTTTCTATTCAACAAGCACATGAAAAGATGTTTAATAGTATTAGTCATTAAGGAAATGCAAATCAGAACTACAAGATACCATTTCACACACATGTTCTAGTGTTGGCAACACAAGCTCTGGAACCAGAATGTTTGAATTCAAATGCAAGTGCTGCCACCTACTAAATAAGACCACAGACTAGTTAGTCATCCAGCCTCACTGGACCTCAGTGTTTTCATTGGCAAAATTGTTCTAATAACCTACTTCCCCCATAGGCTAGTTTTAGGAGCAATCTAAATAACAAGTATAAAAAAAATAATAAGCCAGTAAAAAGAGAAAGTATTGAATTTTTAAATGGCAGACATTAAAAAGCTGATTCTTTAAGATATCTTAACACACCTCACAAGAGAATCAATACCACCCTGTCAAAAAAAGATACACAAAACATGGAATTAGAAGTGAGAATGGTAAAATAACTCTTTATTTAAAAAAAAAAACCTAATGAATACCAATATTGCTCTTTTTTTATCTGTATACAGTTGCATTTGAAAACCTGATAAAATATTTTTTTAAATATGACCAAAGTGACCCCAAAACAGAAAAACTAACCAAGTTATTTTACCAAAGAAGAAATTAAAGAAAATCTATCCCAACTCCCCACCACCACCAACACACACACACACACACACACACACACACACACACACAGAAATTTAAATTTAAAACATTACTAAGCTTAAATATTTTCATATGTCCACATTAGCAAATCTTCATGGATGAGAAAACTCCATTGCTATTTAAACCATTCAGAACACAAGATGGAAAATTCCTTACAGGACCAGTATAAAATTAATCCTAACACTAACAGCACAATAAAAGGATTCCATGGGATCAGGCTTGTCAGCAAATAATGACACAAACTTCTAAATAAAAATGTAAAAAAATAAAAATTAAATAGAATTCAGTAACACCAAGCAAGTTCATTTCAGAAATATCAGGACGATAGTATTTGAAAATCCATTAATACAATTTAGCATAATAATTCAAGTAAAATGTCTACTATGAAATATAAATAAATCTAGACACACGCACGCACACACACATACAACTTAAAACCAGAATCATTGTCATATTTCATGAAGAAATATTATAAACATTCTTTGGTGGGCAGAATTCTAATACAGACCTTAAGATTTCTGTTCCCACCAAGAACTGATTGCTACCAACAATCATGTGAACTTAAAAGAGCAATTCAAGTTCTAGAAAGGATGCAGCCTGGCTAATAATTTCAGCCTTGTGAAACTGAGCAGAGAATCCAGCTAAATGGAGCCAAGATTTCTAACCTATAAAAACATAAAATGAATTTTTGTTTCTTTAAGCCCTAAATCTGTGATAACTTATAATACAGAATAGAAAAACCAACATACATTCTCGTTAAAGTTAAGAAAAAATTCTTTGCTTCCAACTTAATATTCATCTTGAAATATGGTGGCCGTTAGTAATCTCCCTCCACACACACCAAAAACAAACAAAACAAAGATCACAGTAGTAATTTAAGCCCATACACTCTTCTAGGACTTCATCATTCCTTCTTCAAGAGGTAGGAGATTATTTTTTCTGCCTTTGAAACTTGGTAGATTTGTGTGACTTTCTTGGTGAATAAGATACTACAGAAGTAACACTATATGAATTCTAAGATTAGGTCTTAATAGGCATTTTGACTTTCACCTAGTTCTCCCCCTCTTCCAACACTCATTCTTGGAAGCCAGACACCATGTTGCAAAAAAAAAAAAAAGTCTATTCTCTGAACTTCTAGCCCCTTCTGTTGCCATGAGTAGAGCAGAGATGAACTGCCTTTGCCAATTACTGCCCAACTGCAGACTTGTAAGCCAAATAAGTGTTATTGCTGTTTTAAACCATTAAGTTTTGAGGGATTTTCATTAAATGCAGAAGTAATGACCAGAATAAATAATAAAATAAAGATAAAGATTGAAATGTGGCAAAATTATATTTATTTGAAATGGTAAATTACATTATAACAAAAATCTAAATAGATCAAAATATCAAACATAAAATACTTCAAGTGGTCTTTGTGATAGTTAATTTAATATGTCAAGAGTTAATAATGACTTGTACAAGTGGAGCAGTTCTCAGCAGGCAAAAACCTCTTTGATCTTGGCCACAGCAACTTCTTATTCAACGCGTCTCCAGAGGCAAGAGAAACAAAAGCAAAAATGAACTATTGGGACCTCATCAAAATAAAAAGCTTCTGCACAGCGAAGGAACATCAGCAAAACAAAAAGGCGACCGACAGAATGGGAGACGATATGTGCAAACAACATATCAGATAAAGGGTTAGTATCCAAAATCTATAAAGAACTTATCAAACTCAACACCCCAAAAAACAAATAATCCAGTGAAGAAATGGGCAAAAGACATGAACAGACACTTCTCCAAAGAAGACATTCAGATGGCCAACCGACACATGAAAAAATGCTCAACATCACTCATCATCAGGGAAATACAAACCAAAACCACAATGAGATACCACCTTACACCTTGTCAGAGGTGTCTTACATTCGTCAGAATGGCGAACATTAACAACTCAGGCAACAACGGATGTTGGAGAGGATGTGGAAGAAGAGGATCTCTTTTGCATTGTTTGTGGGAATGCAAGCTGGTGCAGCTACTTTGGAAAACAGTATGGAGGTTCCTCAAAAAATTAAAAATAGCACTACCCTACGACCCAGCAATTGCACTACTAGGTACTTATCCAAGGGATACAGGTATGCTATTCCAAAGGGACATATGCACCCCAGTGTTTATAGCAGCACGATCAACAATAGCCAAAGTATGGAAAGAGCCCAAATGTCCATCAATGGATGAGTGGATAAAGAAAATGTGGTATATATATACAATGGACTATTACTCAGCAATCAAAAAGAATGAAGTCTTGCCATTCACAACTATGTTGATGGAACTAGAGGGTATTATGCTAAGTGAAATTAGTCAGAGAAAGACAAATGTATATGACTTCACTCATACAAGTACTTTAAGACATAGAACAGATGAACATAAGGGAAGGGAAGCCAAAATAATATAAAAACAGGGAGGGGGATAAAACATAAAAGACTCTTAAATATGGAGTACAAACAGGGTTACTGGAGGGTTTGTGGGAGGGGGTATGGTCTAAATGGGTAAGGGGCATTAAGGAATCTACCCCTGAAATCATTGTTGCACTATATGCTAACTAACTTGGATATAAATTTTAAAAATTAAAAAAAATTTAAAAAAGAAAGAAATACCTGACAAAAAGAAAGAAAGAAAGAAAGAAAGAAAGAAAGAAAGAAAAGAAAACCCTAGATTGATAATAAAGCAATGTGGTAAAAATGGGGGGAAAAAAAGTGGAGCAGTTCTCAATAGAGATTGACTTTCTCCCTCCAGAGGACATTTGTCAATGTCTAGAGACATATTGGGTTCACAACGAGGGGAGCACTACTGGCATCTAGTGGGTAAAGACCAGGGATATGGCTAAACATCTTCCAATGCATAGGACAATGCACTATAATAAGGAACTACCTGATCCAAAATATCAATAGTAGCAAGCTTGTGAAACATTGGACTAGTGTAATGGCAATGAAAATGTAAAGAGGTGGGCATATTCAAGATATGGATCAGAGGCAAAGTTAATAGAATTGCCCGTGGGAGATGATGGGAAGAGAAGAACAATGACTAACTCCTGGGTCTTTGGCTTGAGCAGCCAGATGGATGGTGGAACACAACTAAACTGGCGACAGGCAGATCTCAGTGTTTGTGGTAATCGACAGTTTTGTTTTAGCCAATGTAAGTTCAAAACATCTATTATAGGGGCGCCGGGGTGGCTCAGTGGGTTAAGCATCTGACTTCGGCTCAGGTCATGATCTCAGAGTTCATGGGTTAGAGCCCCGCATCTGACTCTGTGCTGACAGCTCAGAGCCCAGAGCCTGCTTGGGATTCTGTCTCCCTCTCTCTCTCTGCCCCTCCCCTGCTCATGCTTTGTCTCCTTCTGTCTCTCAAAAATAAATAAATGTTAAAATGCCTATTATAAATCTAAGTAGAGATGACAGTTAAGCAGTTGGATGGACAAGTTTAGAGCTGTAGAAAGACTGGGACCATTGATAGACATTTAGAACCATTAAAATGTTTTTACTCAGGGCGCCTGGCTGGCTCACCCAGTTAGATTGTGCAACTCTTAATCTCCAGGTTATGGGTTTGAGCCCTGCATTGGGTATAAAGATTACTTAAAAATTAAATCTTAATAAAAAGAAAAAGAATGTCTTTTTTTTTTTACTCAACCCCCACAGTCGTATGATGTAGGCATTACTTTCATCCAATAGTTGAGAAAACGGAGTCTCGGGGAGAAATTAAACCATAAAGTTAATAATTGCCAAGTCTAGCATTTGAAACCAAATGCGTCTAATTCCAGACTTTGCTTTTAGCCACCCAGAACAAAAAACTGAAATGACTCCAGCAGCCGCAAGAACCAGCCTTCTAAGTTGTCTAGATAGCAAAAAGTACAGAAGTGTTACTTGGTGTCAGATCCCTGACTTTTGACTGTGGTCTAGATCCTACTTACACTGCAGTCATTTTTAAGCCCCACTGCATTTTTTTTTTTTTTTGTGCTTGAGATTGCATTTCTGGCTTCATGCTTGCAATCAAAGTATCTTAATTAAATCCCTCTGTAAATTTGAATTTACTTGCCATCTGGAATGCAAGAGCAGCTCAGAGACTTTTAACTTAATTGGGGTGCAAGCCCTTTTGTTTGGACGCAGTGCTGTTTGGCAGCCCTGGTCCTGTTGCCTCTGTCTGGGACGAGCTTCCCTTCAGACTGCAGTCAGCAAAATGAGACATCAGGGAAAGTGCTGATGTCTGAAGCACAGCAACCCCAAACCACTTAATTAATACACAGGTTTAATGCATTTGGTAATTAAAATTTAATTCTTTTAAGATGTACAATAGAAACAACTCCTTTTGCAAGCATTTAATCCATTGTGCTACTAAGAATAAAGTTGTAAAGGGAATTGAAATGGGGTTGTTCCTCCTTTTTAAGCATTAATCACACTCAGATCAGTAAAACGATAGCATGTGCTTAGCCCTAGCTGATTGATCACTATTCTTGCTGAGATTTGAGGCTTCTCTTTTAAGAGACAGCTCTTTTATCACAGAAATGCTGTGCATGCAGAGAAGCCCTTATAGAAATACAAACAATGGTATATCATTGGAATATAGATGACAGTTCAAGAAATTTGTTATCCTTCAAACAAGAGCAACAAATCAAAACAAAAATTTCATTATCAGGATTTAAGTTAGTAGATAGACTATGGTCCAAACCATATTTTCATCCTCCTGAGATTCTTAGTTTTAAGCAATTTACCAATTGAGTTCATATCACATATGAAAAAAAATCTAGGAGTGCCTAAGTGGCTCAGTCTGTTAAGTGTCAGACTTCAACTCAGGTCATGATCTCACGGTTCGTAAGTTTGAGGCCCGCATCCAGCTCTGTACTGACAGTCAGAGCCTAGAGCCTGTTTCAGATTCTGTGCCTCCCTCTCTTTCTGCCCCTCTCCTTCTCACATTCTGTCAATCTCTCTCAAAAATAAGTAAACATTCAAAAAAAAGTTTAAAAAAAATCCAGTACCTGTTTAGGAAGTATAGAGCCTAATGGAATTTTTGTTCCTAGATATACTTGCCCAAAACACATTTATAAAAAATCTTCCCTGTCAAACAAATTTGAGAAATACTGCCTTTAATATTCACTCTCTAAGAGAAACACAATTCACATTACCATTTTAAAGCTTGGAAAAAGTCTTGCAGTGTAACTAAGAAGAATAAACAAAAAAAAACTTTGTTAATTCTAATATTTTCAAACCTGTTTTAATGGTTTAAATAAACACCATTTTTTTATAAATGTCTATTTATATCTGAGAGAGAAAGAGAGAGAAAGAAAAAGAGAGAAGGGGAGGGACAGAGAGAGAGAGAGAGAGAGAGAGAGAGAGAGAGAATCCTAAGCAGGCTCCATGCTGTCAGCACAGGGCCCAACGTGGGGCTTGGACTCACCAACCATGAGTTCATGGTCTGAGCTGAAATCAAGAGTCAGATGCTTTAACCTACTGAGCCAACCAGGCACCCCATAAACACAAAATTTTTTTATCTTGCAGTTCTCTAGGTATGTATGAAGTCTGATGAGGGTCTCACTAGGCTAAAAGCAGGGTATTGTCAAGGTATGTACCTTTCTGGAGATTGTAGGGAAGAATCCAGTTTTTTTTTTTTTTTACCTTTTCCAGCTTCTAGAATCTGTATGTATTCTTTGGCTCTTGGCCTCCTTCCTCCATCTTCAAAGCCAGCCTCAGCAAATTGAATTCCTCTCATGCCACCATCCATCTGGCCCTGACTCCAACTGGGGAAAATGCTCCAGTTTTAAACACTCATGTGATTAGAGTGGACCCACCAGAATAACCTCCAACTCAAGGTCCTTAATCTCAATCACATGTGCAAAACCTCTTTTACCATTTAAAGCAAGAGATTCACAGGTTCTGAGAATTAGGACATGGATGTCAGGGGTCTGGGGTGGGGGGCATTATTCTGTCTACCACATTACTGAAAACAATGCCCAATTATAGGAAGCTTCAGAAAGTTGTCATTTTATATTTATTTTAATTTTTTATTAAATATATATTTATATTAAAATAAATTATAAAATTTATAATATATATAATATATATTTATATAAATATATAAACATATATTTATATAAATATATAAATATTTTATTTATATAATAAATCTAATTTATTATATTAAATTTATATAATATATATAATTTATACATATTAATTAAACTTATTAAATTTAATAAATTTATTAAATTTAATAAATAAAATTAAATTTATATATATTAAATTAAATATATATATTTATATATAAATATATATTTATTATATATAAATTTATATATATTATATAAATATATATAATATAAAATTATAAAATATAAAATTTTATATTAAAAATATATTTATATATTTATTTTAATTTTTTTCCTAGCTTTATTGAGATATAGCTGACATACAACATTGTGTAAATTGGTTTTCAAAACAAAAACAAAACAATCAAGTCAGAATTTATAAACAAGCCATTGGCATGGAAAATTCACTCCAATAATATAAAAAAAATTTTTTTAAACAATCAACTCAGGGTTAATAAACAAGCCATTGGCATGGAAAATTCACTCCAGTAATTATACTAAAAATCTAAAGTTTTCAATATCTGAAAAGGCCTTTTTTTGAAAAAAAATCTCAAATCAGTAGACAACCTTAAATGGTGGTAGAGAGAAACAAAATAGATCCCATATTAAATTGCCACGATTGCCAACCTTATACACCAATCCTATACTGGATAGGAAAGCTGTCTCTCGCACCCAACAAAAAATTACCCAGCACAAATGTCAATAGCGCCATTGTTGACAAACCCTGGTACAGGGGTGAATACTCATAAAGCATATTCAAACACAAATGTTTGCCCAAGAATTAATTGACATATATGAGTTAAATACATGCTGGTAGCCCTGCCCATCCCCCAGTTGTGACAACAAAAATATCTCCAGATATTGCCAAATGTCCACTGGGGGCTCAAAATTGCCTGTAACTGAGAACCAGTACTCTGAAATTAAATATATAAACTCTGTTTAATGGAGTCACATTTAAGAAACAGCACAGAAAACAAAATCCAGACACACTGCCAAACTGTTTGTAAAAAAATGAATGTACTTGTGATATATACTAGCTTCCATTTGTCTAGATGCATAATACACTAATAAAATTCAAAAGGAAATACATATTCTGATGCTTGCTTTCCTTAAAATGTCCTTTTTCTCAGTAATATTGCCTGAGCGTGTAGGTGAAGTGAATAGGAAATGGAGATGGATGCAGGTGCAAAGTAACATTAGTCTGTCTTCTAATTCAGTCTTTTGAATAATCTGTACTTCTGTCTTATATCTAGCAAAGCAATGCTAGTAAAGACTTTTTATATGTAGTACCTTCTGTTGCCCCTTTTAAAGCTTCAGGCAGATGCTAATGTTGGATTGAAAAAACAAAGCATGCATGATTGAATTGTATTCAAGATTGAAAGAAAGAAAATGATGTACACAAAACCTATTGTATATCAGTCTCTGAACGTTTTCCTCTTTCATGAAATGGAATCATTGTCTTCCATTTTCACTCCCACCACTCGAGATGGGATAACTCTAGTATCTCTAGAAGTTCCACCAATGACAAACACCTGAATTAAAAAAAAACAAACACTAAAACAAAACAAAAAGCTACTGGAGTCTTGGGGCACCTGGATGGCTCAGTAGGTTAAGCATCCAACCCTTGATTTCCGCTCAGGTATCTCACAGTTTATGAGAATGAGACTGAGCCCCTCATTGGGCTCCAGGCTCAGCGTGGAGCTTGTTTGGGATTCTCTCTCTCCCTGTTTCTTTCCCTCCCCTGTTCACACAGGTGCATGCTCTCTCCCTTGCTAACTCAAAGAAAGAAAGAGAAAGAGAGAGAGAGAGAGGAAAGAAAGCAAGAAAGCAAGAAAGCAAGAAAGAAAGAAAGAAAAAGAAAGAGAAAAATTCTTAGGGTCTTATGTGACTGAAAAGAGTCCTCAAATAAAACATACAGTAAAACTATCTTAATGTTTCTCCTGATTGCCCAATTGATTACTGGCTTTTCTTTTTCTTTTTCCACTTCTTTTCTGGAATAGACTTGTTTTCAGTTTTCTAATCTATCACATGATCCAGTAATTATGTGCATTTATTTTGGCAATATAATAGCTTTTAAGATGGTAAAACCAGAAAGTTGGAATTAATAAAACAATGTTATTAATCTTATGCCTAAATTCTTTTTTTTTTTAATTTTTTTTCTCAACGTTTATTTATTTTTGGGACAGAGAGAGACAGAGCATGAACGGGGGAGGGGCAGAGAGAGAGGGAGACACAGAATCGGAAACAGACTCCAGGCTCTGAGCCATCAGCCCAGAGCCCGACGCGGGGCTCGAACTCCCAGACCGGGAGATAGTGACCTGGCTGAAGTCGGACGCTTAACCGACTGCGCCACCCAGGCGCCCCTATGCCTAAATTCTATATACAGAAAAGTATATAGATTTGTGACCATTTGGTAAATGTCATATTGAACAGTGTGAAATAATCCATTCTGCAACTTAGCAACATAGTGTTACTACAAACCAAGCTTCCTGTACTAGCCCTAGCCAATATAATACACAGTCAGAAAAGACCTGTGTAAACATTGGACTTTATCCAGTAATTACTACAGATGATGAGATGGCTTGCAATATGACATTTTTTATTCACATATTATGGCCCAAATGAGAACATCTGCCCAAATGCATTATGGGCATGCCATCTGCCGTTTGGCTGACACAACCTGCCTGAAAAAAAGAGTAAAATAAAGTCTTCATGGAGATATATACAAATGGAAATTTTAACGAAATAGGTCTATAATGTTACTAGTAAACTGAATAATAAAAATATCATTGCATTTTTCAATTTAACATTTGTTCTTCTCATCATTACTATCAAAATATGTCATTTCATTTATTTTGTGGCCACAAAGATTTTTCTGAATAGTTCCCAAATGCATAATGGCAGGTAAGCAAGACAGACTGTAGCTACAAAGATACTCTCGATTGGATAATAAATATGCATACCATAAACATCATGACAGATTGCACTTTCAAAAATAGCTGTGGTAGATCTTTCAGTACACATACCCTTGCTTCTGCAATATGACCTTGGTACTCCTCCAATTGGGAGATGGTGCCTATATCCATTCCCCTTGAGTGTGAGCAGGTGTGTGACTCTCTTATAATCAATAGCAATGGTAGCAGAGATGGGACAGGCACTGCATGGTTTCTGAGGCAGCTTGTATCTTGTTCACTGGAATATTTGCACTTGAAACCTTGAATTTGCCTGTAAGCTTCCATGACTTGAAGAAGTCAAGCCACTCAGAGAGGCCAAGGATTGGCACACTTAGACTTTGGGTCCTGCCTGCCCATGGGCAACATGTGACTGAACAAGCCACCAGGTGAGTACACCTCATCATCAAGTTACACCCTCCCTCCCAGCCATTGACTCCTCTGGCTGAGGTGCCAGACATTGTGGATTACAGACAGATCATCCCCCCTACTCCCTTTAGAAATTCTTGACCCACAGGGGCGCCTGGATGGCTCAGTCGGTTAAGCGTCTGACTTTGGCTCAGGTCATGATCTTTCGGTTCATGAGTTGAAACCCCATGTCAGGTCCTGTGTTGACAGCTGAGAGCCTGCAGCCTGCTTGGGATTGTGTGTCTCCCTCTCTCTCTCTCTGCCCCTCTCCTTCTCTCTCTCTCTCTTTCTCTCTCAAAATTAAATAAACATAAAAAAAAAAAATAAATTCTTGACCGACAGAAGCCATGAGCACAATAAAAGCTTGTTTTATACCAACTTACCAAGTTTGAGCTAGTTTGTTTCACAGCAAAAGTGACTGGAACAAATGGGCCAACCATAAGCAAACATTTTAATACGATGCTCACACTAAATTAAACAAGACAGCAACAAATCTATGGCTAGTATTAAACTTCATTGATTCTACATTGATCCAGAAAGTAAACTTTAAAATCAGATCTCTACAAATTTTGCTTTATCAATTATGCAGGTGGTAATTTTTTTATTAAAATGATTTTTAATAAATGATAAGCATTTCAAAGCCTGAATTTGTAAGTCAATACTAATTTTTAATTGCAGTTTTTTCTCTCAAAGATAAATTAACTGAAAATTGGTTGCCTTTTTATTGTCTTTTTATCCACACAAAGCTTTCATCAGATCTCTGGGTAAAATGAGTCACTTCGGTTTCCCTCCTAGAGTACAAAGTCAAAAGAAATATGTTAGGCCATATTTCAACAGAGAATCCCCCAATTGCTCTCTGAGTATCCAACACTACAGACAGTGCATCAATAGCAGCACTTGGCCTCTGCAAAAGTACTCCATGTTCATAATGCCTTTAAATTACTCTGTTCCAGGATTTCCTTTTCGTAGACTGATGACCCTGAGACTTTAAAGCTATTTAGTATGTGTCCTTAGTCTGACATTGCTTAGCAATTTAAACTAGGCTCAGAAGGACTAGAACCAAATCTAGTAGTCTCCTACCAAGTAGCCTACTCCCAATAGCCCCTTCCCAAGACTGAAATATTGAAGCCTAAAGGCTCAGTCTGAAAGAACAATTCTAGTCAAAATCATTGTTTCCATGGCTGCCTTTCTAATGCTGATAACCTGAGGAGATCCGATTGCAGACGATGGCTCAATAACTAACTTCTTGGCCCCAGTGTTCCACGAATAACATGATTTAGCCAAACTCAGTGGCTGTATATTTATATCACCAGGTTGTTTCTCTAACAACCTCAAAGAGCTTCCTTTGTGTTTTACCATATTTAAATTTAAATTATTCCTGGAGGGTGTGTTGAGAGTGGATAGTATTAGTTGAAGGCAAAAGTTTGGGGAATTAGTGGAGAATAACCTCTTCTCTCCTGGCTCAGGTTTCACAATGGAGGAAGTTCAGCTAGAATAACACTCCTGGCCTCTTGTCCCACCCTCTCATTCCCTCCTCTCTGGAGAGGAATAGGTAAGAAACTTTATTGGGTGGGGTGGGGGTGGGGGTGTATGGTCAGTGTATCCACAAGGTAAATAAATTCTGGGTTCCTCCATGCCATTGGGTTAATTAGCACACATTCCCCCAAGGGAAGATTGGAGACGTCACAAACTTGGGGACTGTGACTGGGTGAGTCCAACATATTAACATACTAACTTGCTTTCTTTATCATTCTGTTGATGCCACTTTGATCTTTTCAACCTGACTTTTATCCTATCTCTCATTTGGTTCCAAATTCTGATGGGGAGCAGGGACATTACAAATGGTCCCTTCTAGGGTCAACAGGATGAACAAATATGTCAGTCTAATTCTCTATAACACAACAATACACACTACAGATCTGCTAAATGCTTCTCCTAAGTCTTTCCTTCCCCATTATTAATTTAATGTTGTCCTTTAGACTGCAGCTATGCCCTACTATATTCTGAGGTCCATGTGCCTGCCCACTATTATCATCCCAGTCTGCTCCTCTTATCTTTCCCAAATTCAGCGTCTGCATATCTCCATCACACCATCTCTTATACAGACTTGACTTTTCTACCATCAACTTTAAGCTCTTAGAGGACAGTAAACACATGATTCTCATTTTTGTCCCCTATATTTAATGCAGAATATTAAATAGAGAAGGCATGCCACAAACATTTGTTAATTCATTTTAGGCATGAAGGATGAATTCTAAAGCTATCTCCCCAAGTTCCCTGTCCCCTGGTCAGTCAATCAAATACTAACTATTCTAACTACTGCTATGCAGGGACTTTGTATATGGAATTAAGGTTACTAGTCAGCTAACTTTACCTAGATTTACCTAGATGGAGCCAGTATGGTCACATGAGCCCTTAAAAGCAGACAAAAAAAAAAAAGCAGAAGAGGCAATCATAAATACAGTGCAAAAGTGGTAGTCAGAGGAGATTGGATGCAAAAGGGAGGTCAAAGAGAATTAAAGCATGAAAATGATTCAGTCCACCGTTGTGAGTTGAAGATAGAGGAAGGCAGCCATGAGCCAAGGAATTTGGCAGCTTTTAGAAGCTGAAAATGACCTGCAGCCAACAGCCAATGAGGAAACTGGGGCCTCAGTCCCGCAGTCATGCAGAACAGAGTTTTGCCAACATTCCAACAGAGCCCAGAAGTGGATTTCTTCCTGCAGCCTCTAGAAGAGAAATCAGACTTGCTGACACCTTGATTCGGCCTCATTAATCCCATGGCAGAGAACCAGTTAAGCCAGGCTGGACCTGCACTTTCAGCCATTACTGTTAGTAAATGGGTGGGCTTTTTTTTAACTGCCAAATCTGTGGTAGTTTGTTATAGCAGTGATAGAAAGCTCATACAGAGGGTATTAGCCAGAATAACAATCAATCATAACACGTGTAGGCTGCTATATTTAAGGGGACACTTAAGATAAATACAGAGATCACCAATGACGTCAAGACCATGATATAGCCCCAAATCAGAGCTCATCATCCTTGCTGGGAGACCCTCTTAACTTCCTGTCAGAATATTTGCTAGAAGTCTCATAATTATTGTAGCAGCTTGAATATGAATATGTTCATTGTGAGACTGTATTCTAAGATGGTGCCTAAGATCCCCAAGCCCTGTGCACATCCCCTCCTCTGGAATGTTGGTGAAACCTATAAATATAGAGGGATAGTTACTTTCGATTATGTTACATCATGGAAGATCCATCATAGCAGGCTGGAGTGGGGTTTCCCACTGACTTTAAAGAAATAAGCTATCATGAGAAGGCAGTGTGGCCAGCATCCGAAGGAGGCCTCTAGGAACCAACAGCAACCCCTCCCTGTCCTGTAGCCAGCAATTAAATAGGCACTTCTGTCTTACAACTGCAAGGAACAGAATTCTGCCAACATTCTTGATGAGCTTGGGAAAAGACCCTGAGCTCCACATGAGAACCTAGCCCTGGCCTACACATTGATTTCAGCCCAGTGAGACCCTGAGGAGAGGACTCAGTTGAGCAGGGCTCACACTCTATAACTCAGTACTGTGTGATGATAAATAGGTGTATGTTAAGCCATGAAGTTTGGGGTGATAATCTGTCATGCAACAGTATAAAACTGATACAGATTTGTTCATTTAGTAGAAGGCTATCATTTTATAGGCGATGATAGGTACAGCAAACACCCTTCAAAGATAAAACTGCTGTTAAGTTGTAGCATTGGGACTAAAAGCCACATTTTGGTTTTGTGCTTCCACGTTTTACACAGCTATTCTCTGTTGAATGGATTATTCATATATTCCAAACCATTCTAGTCTGTTTGATAAAAGTTCATAAATATATTTATTACACTATGATACCAATAAGTCATACACACTCGTATATACACAAAGAGACACACAATTACATACATATCGTCTCATCCCAGTTAGCCAGCTTCCTATAAAAGGACAACCTAACTCACTGGAGAGTCACTTGGGACCGTGGGTGGTATTAACTTTTACAAAATGGTGCAATTCTACTCAAGGAATTTTTAGCTTTTGAATATGTGTAACTGAGTTGATATTCTCATGAAGATGTGAATTGCCACATAGAAGTTTAGATACCCCTTGCCTACTTAGACTTTGTAGCATTAAAGTAGCTCAGGATAGCTGAGAGACTGGACCTTCTGCGGTGTTCATAAGCAAAAGGAGAATCTTCATGTAGACAGGTCCACGAGATTCCTTCTCTCAAAAAAAAAAAAAAAACTTTAAATTTATGTAGATGTTTAATAGATATGATTATCGATAGGTAACATCCACTGGTTTGAACACTAGGGCCGCAGAGCAGCTGTGCACACATCCCAAGCACAGGCTTCTTCCATCAGCACCTAGGTGTAGGAGCATATGTACAAAGATGGTCCTTTCAGTGTCAGGACCCTTTTTCCTGAGACTGACCATGACCGCCAATTACCCTGCCAGATGGAATAACAATAAACAAAGGCAAGAGAAAAATTCATCTTAAAAGCACAGCTTTCCTTTTCTTGTTTTTCTCTTCAAATGTCATTAAAGCTGAATCCAAAATCTGACTCTTATGGTTATGTTTTACTTTTATAAATCAGTAAGAAATTAAACAGGACAGGGAAACAAATGCAAACAGAATGTTCAGCAAGGAAAAAATAAATTCTCTAATTAGAAAGCAGGAAAGCCAGTTATTAACAGCAAAACTACTCACTCCAAGCCAAAAAAAAAAAAAAAAAAAAAAGCCTGCTTTTAAAATAAATTGGTGACTTTATCCCATGATTAACAAGTGGGTAAGGGAGCCCTATCTGAACTTTTTCGCCTTGACAGCCAAGATTCTGAAGTAAGATTTAAACCTGCGGTACATGTGAAATAAATTTCCATTTCAATGTTGACAATAAGTACAAAAACAGACATATTTGGGGGTTGATAGAAAGCTTTTCACTGTCAGCAAGTAAACTGCTCAATTGTAGGGAGTTTCAAAATAAAATGACATGTGAACATTATAAATGTAAGTAGTGTAAATGTCCACAGAAGTAAATACTTCTTGGACAAGGAAGGAATGATCCAACAAGGAAATTTACATAAATAGGAATATTTGGAAGCTGGTTTATATGGCCTCACACCTCATCAATTTCTCAATATGAGATGTACTATATCCATTTTCCAATTAAAGAATATTGTATACATGTGCATACATACAAAAAAACCTCTGCAAAATCTCTGCAAAAATCCCCAACTTTTTAATTAAATTTTATTCTATAATTTCTCTTAAATCTTAGAAAATATTCTTCTATATGTATAAAAATTACATTAAGTGGCACTGCTACATTCCCTAAGGGATCTTGAAAGAAGCATTTAGTTATTTCAAAATGATATTTTTAAAAGATAGCTTTTTAAGGTACTTATGCTTTTCATGAGATTTTTAATTAGGTTTCTGGAGACATAAAGTGTATCTTTGATATGAGTTTGGTTGCTTAGGAAACAAATTAAAAGTATCCATTCTTAAATGTTTAAAAAATCTACCAAAAAAAAACCCCAAAAAAACAGTAGTACCAATGTGTGTCACAGATTTGGGAACAAAATGATAATTTACTTGAAGTTAGCACAAACCATGACTATCATCATCATTGATAATAAATGTGATATATCTTCATGATGTGATATCTTCATTGATAATAAATGTGATATCTTCATGATGTAGCTGACTAAGGAACATGCTTTCCTTATGTGGCTTCCTGAAAAATAGTTACCAGAAGGCCCCAACAGATTTCCCTTTCTGTTTCAGTGTTCACATATGGGATACACGCCTACCCCTAAACCAATCTCTGGCAAAAGGGGATCCCTGCTGGTTTAGATCAGTCATGATACATCACTTGAAGCTGAGAAAGGAGCCTACTTTCCTGAGCATGTGCTCACCAACATAATAATGGAAAAAAAAAAACTGCATTTCAGAAAGAAAGAATTTACACATCGGCTAAGACTCCTTCATGCTACAATAGCAGAGTTGAGTAGATGTCACAGAGATTGTATATTTAACAAAAGCTACATTATTTACTACCTGGCCTTTTGCAGGCTCCATACTATAATTAGGAGAAGAAAATAATTGACATTATGTCTACAAGCCATCGTCAGAAAGACTTACTACTTTAGAATCTTGTCTTTTTATGTAATGGATTTAGCCAGTTGTTAATTATTCAACAGATAATTGGGAATGCAGTTGGAATAAGGAAGAACAAGAAGTGTCATGAGGACAGACAACTAACATTTGGAGAGGAGATAGGTGTGGAAGACTAGGCACTTTCAAAATGACCATGAGCCTTCCCTAGAATAGCTTGTTGACTCTGCAGCATAGATCATGCCTGTTCTCTGTGCCCCTGTAACCAAACAGAATGTTACTGTAACAAAGTTACTCTTCCAAGTGATTTTTAAACTCAAACGCAGGAGGCAGAAGAACTCAAATTAAAACCCATCTAGTAACATAGGGCCAGAGAACAGTAACATATTTAAAACATATTACAACTGTTTTCCAATGCTAAGAACATGAAGCCCCTTTCCCTTTGCCAAGTAGAGTACAAAAGGCCAAGAAGGTGAAGCTAAAAGGATCAGAAAAGGATTGGAAAAAATGATGAGTCACTGTTCTCCCTCTTCCAAGATCCCCAAACACCAGCAATTTGAGAGGAAGAAGGTAGACATTTCAGGTTTGATCAAAATAATATTAATCAGAAATGCTAGAAAAGCCAACAAGCTGCAAATAATTTTGATGGAGCCACGGATTCCAAAACATTCTTCTTTACAACAGCTGATAGAAGAGGATAAGAAAAAGGCTTTCTTGGTATAAAAGAGATAGAGACATAAGCAAACAATGTGTAGGTACAGTGCACTAATCAAATTCCATCCCTGTTTTAAAACTTTTCCTGATGTGTACAGGATTCTTTTCCACGCTCACAGTCACTTAGACTCATTCGGACACAACTCTGAGTACTAGGTTGAGAGGCATGCGAGCCATTAGTGCATGTGTGTGTGTCTAAGTGTGCATGAGTGTAAAGCTCTTTCTCAATCCATGGAATCATCACAAAGTGAAAGGAAAATTAGCCATCATCTGGCTTCTTTGATCAATAAACACATTCAAACCAGGCTCTCAGGCTCCAAACTGGGAGCTTCTGAGATACTTTATGAAGTCTTAGAAACACAATGATATATTTCATAAAACTTGGCAAAACCCAGGCTTTCTGGCTTGAACACATTGACTCCGAATGAGATAGTTTACTGCCTCTCTGTAGCAGTTCCTCTCTATTCTGCACTATCGAACCAAGCTTTAAGAAAAAACACCTTTTGGATGTCTGTCACTCCATCCTTTCTCATACAGGTTTAAGATGAACTCAACATCATACTGTCCTCTGCCTTTAATTAACAATATTATAGAAGCATTCTATTTTACTGAGTTAAACATTTTCCGTTAATCCACAAAATGTATTTGTTGTAAATAAAAGCAGGGTTTTTAACAATATAAAGATCACTACTCTAAGTTTCTGTTACTGTAAATGATAACTTAATTTAAATAAAGTTATTTATGATATGTCATTATGTCATTTATAATTGACAGGCAAATGATTTATTTCCAAAGCTTCAAAGTTACACTTTTGTCACTTAAAAGCAAAACTGTTTTGCACCTTTACTTTGTTAATATGATTCTGAATATAATCTGCTTTCTTTAAGGCTTTTTATCTTTCTTATTACAGAATTCCTCAGTATTCTTTCTAAACTCATTTAGGAAGCATGCCTTCCTGAATTCAATAATACTGTAAAAAGAAAAATGAAAGCATCTTCATACACTCAAGAAAAGATGGCGTTTTCCTTCTAACCTCCAGAGAAGGAAGAGGTGAGAAGAAAGGTAAACATTTTACATAACAAGACCTGATATCTAAAATGTGCTTTCCAGAGAAATACTTACAAAAGCTTGTTGTGTGATGGAATGTTTAAGTGGGATCTCTGTGGTCTATGTGTGAATGTAAATCACCTTAAGGTAGGCACTTACTGAAATTGCTTTATGTGATGTAGACTAGAAATCATTGCAAGTGACAACAGCATAGGTTCAAAGCGAACCAACTTCCATGTAAACGTGGCCTTAAGGTTAGTTGCGTATGTAAAATCAAGAGTGATAACTGGAAAAAGCTGCACTAATTCTCCTAATGGCAAAATTAAATTCCTCTATTGCTTTACATTAATATGATATTCCACATAGCATTTCAGTTCCTTAGGCTAAGACATTAACAGAGGACATTTCTGTAAGTGGCACAATGCAATGTAATAATTTTCAAATATAAAGAACTATCTTCTCAGATATCAAGTAACTCTGGTGTGATTTTCTTTACTATGAACAACTGCAAAAATTTTAAATAAAACAGTCTTTGCACAGAAACAGTCTTTGTGCTGTTCCATCAGAGATGATGTTATTGATCATATGCAAGTCTTCTAACTGAATACAAGCAAATATCTTCCAGATAAGTCTGGGTTGCCATCAAATTGCTAGATCAGTGTTACAAGTCCTGATGATCTTAGTTAAGTTATTGTCTCAATATAGTCATTTAGGTTTTGTTAGAAAAGTTAATGGAATTATAATGCTTCAATATGAAAAGAGAGGGGGAAGGAAATATTCAACTATAGTGAATAAATGTTGAGTACATAATTTTGTAAAAGACTGACCTAATTGATATCCATAAGCAAGAAATCATTTTTCATCAATTGGATGTTATTGGCTGAATAGCCAAATAAATACAAATTGAATAATAATAACAGCCATAATGATATGATAATGATTATATATCATTAATCATGTTCCAGACATCATACTAAATGACTTACATATTTTAAATCATTTTATCTCAAAACAACACTAGGGAGTAGGAGCTATTATTATTCTCATCTTATGGATAAAGACACCAAGACCCCATTGAGTTTAAGCAACTTGCCCAAAGTCACACAGCTAATATTTGGGAAAACTAGGATTCAAACTCCAATCATCTCGCTCTAGAATCCATGTACTTAACCATAAACATTTTAAAACGACCATTCACTTGTGATAGTAATTAACAGAAACAGTTAAGGGACTTCATCTCACTACATTAAAAGCACTACTAGCCATAAAAATGAAAATCATGAGAATTTCTCATTAATTTCATGAGAATTTCATTAATCTCATAATTAATGAGATGAAGGGGGTGTTGGACAAATAGATACTGGAGAAATATTGGATATTGCAGAAAAGTAAAAAGGATAAACTAACATAAACATGTCAGCTGAATACATACATAGCTACAGTATTCCTCCCCCTTGACTGTTTAATATGTATGGAGTAACTTAGGGGTGCTTAGCTTGGAGAATGTGCTCCTAGAACTTAGTCCCTTGACAAATACCATATTTATGTAACTATCAATTCATTTATAAAGTGTTTTTCCCTAGGGTTTACTAGGAGTCAATCAGTATTATCCACTGAAAGAGAATGCAAATATGGAATGGGAAGATGGGTAAGTTAATCAGGCTGTCAGAATTGCTGGATCCTCTGGTTTGAGTGAAATCTTAACTACAGTTCGGTTATGTTTCTCCTATTCTGAAATATATTTATACTGGGTACCTAAAACCTTAGGAATTTCTGTATTTGAGCCTCTCTAACATAGAGATGTGAAAAGCACTCAAGTATTCTGCAACCATCAAATGCAAAGTAGATCCCGGTCAATCAGCCAGCTGTGTTTATCATATACTTGACCTAGGCATTCAGCCAACTATCGTCTGCATATATTTGTCAGAAAATCATATAACACCTGATGATTCTTCTAGCATATTTGCATACCTATTTAATAAGAAAAGACCATTTGAACACCAAGGAACTCCATATTTGGAAATTCTTGGAATAGAAAATGAGTGGTAGGAAGTTGAGAAGGAAGAGAGCGTCAGTGCAAGTGGACACAAAGTGGCCTCACAGGGTGACATACTTGGGTGGATTTACCATGATCTGGAGTTTGGCTTCAATCTCTCAAGGCCAGAAATTTAGACTTAATACTATACCCCAAAATAAGTGATAAAATGACTCTAACTAAATTCTCACAAAACAGGTGTATAATTATTAAGGTACCTGGGTGGCTCATTCAGTAAAGCATCTGTCTCTTGATCTTAGCTTGGGTCTTGATCTCAGGGTTGTGAGTTCAGGCCCTTTGTTGGGTTCCACACTGAGCGTGAAGCCTGCTTTTTTAAAAAAGAATATTAACTTATTTATAGCTGAAGATACCACTTCTAATGTCCATATTTCCTCCAATATTTATAGCCAATAATTAGATCAGGAGGCTGATTGATGGCACTGAATTAAGGCAAAACCCAAGGATTGACATGGGGAGTATTTTACTCAAACCATGATGAGGTCTAAAGAAATACATTTTCCCACAGCAAAGAACACACTTTGCTCATGGATGAGCTGAGATCCTGAATGCTGCATCTCTCTTCCTGGACACTGCTGGAGCTGAAAGTCTAAAATTGGACTCTCTGAAAGGACCTTCTCTGTACAAACCAATCCACTTATTTAACTACATTTTTCTAAGTAGGTCTAGAGATATGATTTTTATTCTCAATAGACTTTGATTTTTGTTTTATTTGGTTTTACTCTCAAAAGCAAACATGTTTCTATTATCTCCAAGTTCTTTGGAGGTACCTTCTTACAACCCTCATTATTCATACCCCCTTATATGATGTGATTGATATATAAGGTTAAGGAATTCAAGTTTGATGTAAAGTCCAGGTCAATTCACAGAAAATCAATTATACCTGGGCAACTGCCATTGGCTCCATGCAGGCTAGTCAGAGTCAATGCAATTTCTTGAAATGTTTCTAAGTTTTCACCCTCAGTTTGTTTCTCTGGCTGCATTTCTCTTGTTGATCTATAAGTGTGTGAGTTTCCTCTAATATCATATTACCATTTTCCTTTTTCTTACTACTGTTTCTCAAGGAAGATCTCTTCCAATCACTACATTCATAAAGGTGATCTGTATTTCACACACCTTTTCCCAGCATTTAAAAATATCTAGAGGGAAGTTGTCCATGTATAGCATGCTATTACCTCCAACTGCTAATCTCCAACATTCACCATTTTCCTTTAAAGTCCATAAAATTAAATCATCCTCTGTGTTTCCCACTTCTTTTTTTTTTTAATTTTTTTTAACGTTTATTTACTTTTGGGACAGAGAGAGACAGAGCACGAACAGGGGAGGGGCAGAGAGAGAGGGAGACACAGAATCGGAAGCAAGCTCCAGGCTCTGAGCCATCAGCCCATAGCCTGAGGCAGGGCTTGAACTCACGGACCGCGAGATCGTAACCTGAGCTGAAGTCGGATGCTTAACGACTGAGCCACCCAGGCACCCCTGTGTTTCCCACTTTTAATGTTCATTCTATTCTCAGACACTAAGACAAGGACACTCAGAGAATGTCTTTTCTCTACTGTTATCCATTCCATTCCAGGGTATAATGTTGTGGGTTTTTTTTTTAATTTTTAATTCTTTTTTAATGTTTATTCATTTTTGAGAGACAGAGACAGAGGGGGTGGCGCAGAGAGAGGGAGACACAGAATCTGAAGCAGGCTCCAGACTCCGAGCTGTCAGCACAGAGCCCAATGAGGGGCTCAAACCCACAAACCGTGAGATCTTGACCTCAGCCGAAGTTGGATGCCCAACCAACTGAGCCACCCAGGTGTCCCAGGGTTTTTTTAATTTTTTAAATTCTTTTTCACATATTTGATGGGGCTATGGAAATATCTTCTTAATTATACTCCCTATTTTCAGTATCTCTATATTTGATTTTATTTTATATACTTCTGCTAAATTATTCCTAAAACACAGAGATGATAAAACAACCTTCCCATAGAGAAAATTTCAGTAGCTTTAAACCTCACCTACTACCATTAAAGTTCAAAGGTCCCTGTGATTGCTCCAAACCCATCTTTCTGGGTTCATCTCCATTACTTTTCTTTACTTTGATATTCTTCATTTTATGCTTGGTGCATTGTTCTACCTCATGCTTTTGTCATTATCTGAAATATCCTGAACTCCAAGTTGGGTTAATCCAATAACATCTACGGAAAATAATTCTATTTGATGACAGTATCGAAATAGCTCATGTCAGGGGCTACTGGTTGGCTCAGTTGGTTAAGTGTTCAACTCTTGATTTCAGCTCAAGTCATTATCTCCCGGTTCATGAACTTGAGCCCTGCATCAGGCTTCACGCTGACAGTGTAGAGCCTGCTTGGGATTCTCTCCCTCTCCTTATCTGTCTGTCTCTCCCTATCTCTCTATCGCTCTCTCAAAATAAATAAAATTTACAAATATATAAATAAGTAAATAGCTCATGTCATACTCAATGTAGACACCTAACATGAAGCAACAAATACCTAAGTCTTTACATCAAATTCACATTTTCAAATGTGAAAAAAGTACCCCAATATAGGAATATTAACAAACAGATGGTTATTTTACTAAAATGCAGGAGCTCTGAAAGTACCATTAAACCTGAAACATATAAAGGAAAGTAATTCAGGTTTACCTTTCCTTTAAGATCCATCTCAAATATTCTAAGTTCCATGCTCCTTTCTTAAGTTCTCTCATCCCTCTTCCCCATCAACTGTCTACTCTCATCAACTAAAATTCAACTCTACATCTAGAAACTATATATTTATTTATCAATATAATTCTAGCAATTATTATAATTTCTTAAATTATTTTAGTCATTTTTACATATATCCCATGTACATATAACCTATATACCTCTTATACTTTAAAGAAGCTTAACTTAATATATTAATGTAATTAATTTATGTAATTATATATATAGTTCTTACTGTAGTATATAATTATATAAACATATACATGTACACAGTGTATACTTATATGTTCTATATAATTATATACACATGCATATAGCTCCATCAATACCACCACCATTACCAACTTCCCACATTACTAACGGACAGAAAGAATGTAGATTAGTAAAGTCCCTCCTGCAGTCCCATTGGCTGACTCTATTTTTCAAGCTTTTATTATACTGAGAAATTTTCTAATTCTGGAACAAGCAGTGAACCATGTGGAAAGACTCTCAAGGTAATATTCAGTTTTCATGCTTCATATCTTCTCTTCCACCTCAATGGAATGGGTCCACAAGGCCTCTTCATATAATTTTATAAGCTGTATGGCAAGAGGAATATTGGCAAATTATTGGCAAAGTCAAACAGTAAACAGTGGTACATAAAAAGGGTTATATATTTGACATATATAAAATTCTAAGCTTATAGAAAGGATAACAGTCCTAAGTTTACTACCATCCCCTTTGTGCATATTATAGGCCTTTTAAACTTTAGGGATTATCAAGTTTACCCCTTCATTTTGTAAAAAAGTGATTGAGGTTTAAAGAGGTTAAGTAAATAGTCCAAAACTCAAGAAGCTAATTACCTATGTTCAAGATCTTTCATTCTTTTTCAATCTCCCCATTTACTCTCAGATCCTAGAAAAAGTATTCTAAGAGAATGGATTCCAAAAGGATGTTCTTTTCCCAGAAATCTAACCATTTTTATTAAATTAAGCTGGGAAGTCAAAGAAAAGAGAGACATTTACTAACACTTTGTTTCTGTGAATTTAAGCAGTAGAAGATGGAAAAGTGCAATGAGATAAGGAAGAAGAAAGAGATTGGGACAAATAATTTAATTGGATAACAGAGCCCTTTTTAGCACCATATGATAGCACATGTGATAGTTCCTTAGTTTTCTCAAGTATTTAGAGTCATTAAGTATTGGTACAGTTTCTTGGTCCCATTGCTACCCTTTTTTTCCTATGAATTCTGGTCATTCAAGTATAGTGTTCTTTAAAAATTTAATTAACAGGGGTTTTTGGGTGGCTCAGTCAGTTAAGCATCCGACTTCAGCTCAGGTCATGATCTCATGGTTTATGGGTTTGAGCCCCGTATCGGGCTCTGTGCTGACAGCTCAGAGCCTGGAGCCTACTTTGGATTCTGTGTCTCCCTCTCTCTCTCTTCCCCTTCCCTGGCTTGTGCTGTCTCCCTCCTTCTCTAAAAAATAAATAAACATTAAAATTTTAAAATTAATTAATAAATATAATTAACATAAAATAATACACAGCACATACAACAAACATTAAACTTCTAGCCTGGAATACACATTGACTTTTCATAGATGTTTTTAGCTACAAAACTCATTGTCATTATCTCTAATCATTGATCCTTTATTTAGCTTTCTAAATGGGCTTGCAAAACCTCAGGGTACCAGAATTTAGCTTCCCAATTTTTCCAGGACTCCATTGCAGTGAATCTTGTATGCAGTCGGGAGGTCATGCTCAGTTCTGCCTGGGATGAGCCATTAACTATTACATTGCCTTTCTATCGGCTCAAGGCCTCTGCTCTCAGGTTGCTTGGGCTGTGAACTTTCATGTCTCAAATTCCAATAATACATTTTATAGCACATAACCCTCTAATTTCACCCCAAATCAGGGGAGCTGTATCAGTTTCATTGATAGCTGCCATTTGTTTTCTCATTTTCTTTTTTTTTCCTTTTCTTTCTTTCTTTCTTTCTTTCTCTCTTTTTTTTTCTTTCTTTCTTTTTTTTTTTTTTTTTGCCATATAGTTAGTTTCCTCTCCTATAGTTTCTCTAATGGCTCTTGACCTACACAATCAGTCCTCCTCCACTGCCGACACTCTATATCTTTTCCCTAAATCACAGTCTTACTATGCTTGCAATTTCCAGAGAATACAGAAATTCCTACCTATACTGTTGAACATCAGATTCAACTATGTTTTTCTACATATAACTGCCATATGACTGCAATTAGACACAGGTTTTTTTGGATATAAACACATGTATGAACAGATTCCCATATTTTATTCACAGACTTGTACACACACACACACACACACACACATACACACACCAGCCTGGTCGTTACATTATTATCTTCCATGAAATAACATTAAAGGAAATAAAGTAAAATTTTACCGAAACTATTTTTAGCCTTTTCATTTCTAGTGCAATTGCACTTAAGTCCATCCATGCCTGTGTCTGTGAACGGGAGCCCTGCTCAAAGTAATGAGGCATCGGCTCCTATTTGATATATTCCTAGGTCTTGGCTGAGAGCATTTCATCAGAGATGAACTGCACCTAATGCAATCACCAGAATTAAAGGAGTTAAGAAAATGTAGCTCCTTGCCAAGAAACTCTGCTGTATTGTGCTCTCCTTCGCTTGCCATTCCAGAAAGTATGCAACTAGTACTAATAAGTCGCTGGCTGGAGTTCCAGAGAGAGCAGCAGGAATAAAAATGCTGACCTCGGTACATTAGTCCTCACTTTACAATCCATGAAATTCTCACTGATTGATCTACAAGGCAACGTATCCATCCACTCCATTACTGTTCTTTCCAAGAGCCTTTTAGGAACTTGCAAAATCAATATAATTCTGTAAATAAAGTAAATTTCTATCAATATGACTATAAATATGATAACAGAAAAACTTGTCATATTTTAACTGATGGTAATTTAAACCAAAGGTGGGGGGTGGTAATTCTATCATGAAGATCCAATTTTACTTCAAGAAAATAATGTAATTACTATAAAAACAAGCTAGGTATTACATCAACTGAAGTTTAATTAAAGCTCTTTAAGATTCCATATATTAAGTTAAAGATGTATGAAAACATTTCCCTAACTTGGGCTTATATGTGATCAAATTCCAAATATATACAGATACGGAAGAAATCGAATAAACGGGTACTTTTCAGTGGAAAATAGAGTAAGGAACACTTCTTTTGATTCGTTGTAATTTTGGAAGTATTGTAAAGGAAAAAGATGATTCAGAATATAAATTGTTGTAAATATGGGAAAATAATTTATTTTAATGACGAAGTTGTATAACAAAATGCTTTTTCATAGAAAAAGTGAAATTGAACCTGACAACACATCTTTTAATTCATGCGTAGTTACTCAGACAAAATTATTTTTTCTTGGAGTTTTTATATTTAAATTCTCAGAGACAAATTGAGTTTTTACAATTTTACTCAGCAAGAGAATGTTCTTCCTGCAGATAAACATAAAAATACACACTGTATCTTTATACATGAATGTATAATGGGGGAAGATGTTCATACTCACAAGTCAGCATAATGGTAAAGAAATGGCTATCTAAATGAAACATTTCTCCTAGAAAAGCCAGCACTTCCAGGTATATTAGAAAGGGATACACGTGCGCGCGCACACACACACACACACACACACACACATACACTTATACACTATGACTGTCTTTTTTGTTTTGTTTTGTTTTGATGTGACTCATTCATCCCATTGTCATTTTTTTTAATGAAGTACATTTACGCCTTTCAAGCAAATGCGACACTTTTTTCACAGGTGGATGACAACTTTACTTAGGAATGTCATTCATAGATCATTTTAGACTTACAGCCCCAGAGCCTAGAAGGTTGAAAGTAAAACTCTCTTGAAGAATAAAGAATTTTGGGTTGAGAGAGGTAATTTAAGAGAATTTAGGAAGAAAAACCTTGACCATCAGGGTGGATTATTAGAGAAAGTCGCCTGTTGAAGTGCTGTAAGTAGGGAGACATAAGAAAAGATATTTCACACATTTAACTTGAAGTAGTTGGCTGTGTTGCAGTTCTCATCTATTATCCTGAATTTCAATTTTAAAATGCTCATAAAAACAGCTAGTTTGAGCTGGCTTCTTTAGAGGAGGGAAATAACAAAGAAAAAGTTGGGTGGAGAGAAAACAGCTTATCCCAATGGCAGAAGGATAAGCGAAAATACTGTGGGAGAAGAAATTCAGAATTACAGGTGCTTCAACGACACAATTTCCCTGAAAACCCTAAGAAATAATGAAGAGGGTGCTGGTTTTACACCGTACCTGGGCATAGAACTTAAGCCATTCCATTTTAGTGGATACTGGAAGAGACTTGGGTCTACTTAGGATACTCAAAACACCCGTCATTCATCTTTAGCACTGGAGATACCAAGCACCAGCCATTGCCATCTTATAAAAGCTGATAATTTAGTGTGATGCAAATGTCAAATGAGATGAATAGAGAATTTTTTTTCTATGCCTCATAATAAGTGGCATTTGGAGTTCAAATTAAGCACATCTAATTGAATTATCACATTGAGACAGAGTATACAATGTGCCTGTCTTAATTCTGGCTGCTTTAATAAAATACCACAGATTTGGAGGCTTAAACAATAGATACTTATTTCTCATAGTTCTGGAGACTGGGAGGTTCGAGTTCAGGATGCCCAGCATGGTCTAGTTCTGGTGAAGGCTTTCTTCCTGCCTTGTAAACAACCCACTTCTTGCTGGGTTCTCACATGGCAAAGAACGAAGGAGCAAACTCTCTGATGTCTCTTTTCAAAGAGATACGAATTTCATCATGAGGACTCCACCATTGTGACTTCATCTAAACCTAATTACCTCTGGGGCGCCTGGGTGGCTCAGTCGGTTAAGCGTCCGACTTCGGCTCAGGTCATGATCTCGCGGTCCGTGAGTTCGAGCCCCGCGTCCGGCTTTGTGCTGACAGCTCAGAGCCTGGAGCCCGTTTCAGATTCTGTGTCTCCCTCGCTCTGACCCTCCCCCGTTCATGCTCTGTCTCTCTCTGTCTCAAAAATAAATAAACGTTAAAAAAAAAATAAACCTAATTACCTCTAAAGGCCCCACCCCTAAACACCACCACACTGTAGGCTAGGCTTCATATAAACTGGGAAGGACATAATTCAGTTAATAGCAGTGCCTCATAATAAAAACTACTTATACATTTTTATTATCCATATATGTGCAATATACATATACATAAATGAGCATATATATGTGCATATATGCAACTTCTTTATGAAGGATATCTGCTTCTCTGTAAACACTCTACACAGCTTATATTTTACACACTTTCTGCCCCAGCACATATACACACACAAACATACACACTTGCACACAAATGCAGGATAAACTACTAAGTGAAAATGTAAATTGTAACAATAATTTTTCTGGGGAAGCTCAAGGTTCAGACAAAACACTAGGAGGTGGTTTTTCTTACAGTAAGGATTAGCATTCATCTAAGAAGTGATTCTCCCCATCCCCAGAATGAATATGGTATATAGAAAATGTTTTTAAATAAGATATACACAGTGAACCTAGACATGGTACAAGTTCCTTCTGAGTCAACTCTGTAATGAGGTCCAACTGTCTTAACCTAAACACTGCAACTGCCCCCAAAACCAAAGATAATTATTCATTAAGAATAGAGATGAATCCTAATTCCAAACCAAAGTATTTTAATACTGTGCATTTCATTCTTCTTCCATGATGTTGAAGAATCCAAAGTTGATTGTATTTGTGTGAGTAAATCTAACATACAAAGGAGATAAGCATTAATGCAGAGATGATATTTTAGAAATTATTATTCATCTATTAATTCTTTCAGCAAATGCTTATTGAATGCCTACTATGTCTTGAGTACTATAGGGGGTACAAGGAAGACAAAAATGGAGGAGTTGTACCTGTTCTCAAGCACTATCTGGTCTTGTATTATTGAGAGAGAACTCCCTCTAACAGAGCAGCGTGTTGCACAGTGATAGAAGTAGAATGGAGTGTTGTGACATCTTAAAGAAAGAATATTGCACTTCAGATGAGATTTCCAAGAAGTCTTGCCTGATGCAAGAGATGCCTGATGCATCATATGCAATTCATATGATGATAGCATATGAATTGGGGATGGAAGATGATGTCTGGGTAGAGTCCTAGGGTCATCTCTTTTTCCCACAAAAGCAACTCCGTTTCTATCTGTTCTGTATTTTTGAGTTTCATCTAAGACTTTGTTTGAGTTAAGCTTCATGAAAATAAAACATGTCCGATCTTATAGTAAGGAGTTTGTGAGGAGTTTAAAATAGCAGGAACTAAGAGGGCGTGTGTAAAAATGCTAGAAAATTAAATTAACAAGATTGACAAAGGCCAAATTGCAAACTTGATTAAATGAGAACCTAAGTGTAACAGGATGAAATGTAACATTCCTCTTGTATAAGGATAAAAGACTTTAATCAGAACTGGCACAATCACACCTTAATAGAAAAAAAAGAGAGAGAGATTTACTTTAAGTATGGTTTCTCTTATAAAGCAAGTGTGGCTTGGGATCAAGAAAAAGCAAAATTCTTATTATTCACAATAATGGTAAAATCTATTCCAAAAAAAAAAGCAAGATCAAAGTTAGGCTAATAAAATTTTTTTAACTTAATTTTTTTCCATATGAATTTTCATCTTGGTGTGATACGTTTACATCATCACTAACCATACAAAGACTAACTCTCTCAAGATAAAAATTGAATTAATGCCGCTTTCCATTCACTGTAGACTGAATTTTTGTGTCTTGCCAAATCCGTGTATGGAAATCTTAGCCCCCAACCCCAGTGATAGTTTTAGGAGTAGAAATTGTAGAAGATGATTAGGTCATGAGGATGCAGCCTCAGGATAGGGATTAGTGCTGCTATAAAAGAGACCCCTTAGAGCTCCCCTGCCCCCTTTTGCCATGTAAGGACATGTAAAAAGGTGGCCATCTATGAACCAAGAAGCAGGACCTCACCAGACACCAAAGCTGTAGGTGTTTTGATCTTGGACTTCCCAGTCCCCAGAACTTTGAGAAATAAATGTCTGTTATTTTTAAGACATCCAGTGTGAAATATTTTTTGTTACAGTAGCCAAAAGGACTAAAACACCATCCTAGATACTCTATAGCTTAATCAGAGGAGAGATTCCTTAGCATTTGGCTGAGACTTGACGTGTCATCTAAGTTCCTAAGACTTAAGGTGGAATTTCCTCCTTTAGTGAGGAAGATGAAGTACATTGAGGAAAGTGATAAAAGCTCCAGCATGATGGATTTAAATGGATAGAAAAAGGAAGGAAAGGTAAAAGGAACTATTGGCCTCAGCCTGGAAATGTTTTCACTTGCATAATTCAGAAGGCTACTAAGTCTATCCTGTGTCTATCTTTGTTCTCAGTCCATGTAATAACATTCTGAAAGCTTTGTGGCCATTTGGTTGCATAGTTTTTGTACAAATTGTCCAGAATAAAAGCTGATAGAAGATATGCAGAAATGAAAGAGATACATGGTGAATTATATATGTGTGTGTAAATGCATTTTCTTCTAATTATTTCTTAATTTTTACTGTTAGGTTCTTTAATCCATACAGACTTTATTTTTATGTAAGTTCTCAGATGTTTTCTGGGACACATAGCAAAAGCATCCTAAATAAAGCAGAGAATTAGACTATTCAACTTCTATATTTATACGTGTGTATATGCAGGCGTAGAAAAGAGACCAGAAATAATGAACATCAAACAGTTGGCAGTGGATACCTATAGAAGAAGAGAGCTCTAGAAGTGAGGGCTTGCAAAGGGCTTTCATTTTTGTTTTAATTTTTTACATTGTCTACCTCTTATACAAACAAAACAAATTTATGGGCTACTTATGTATGTATTAGCTTTCTCTGGGTGATGATGAGTTTACAAAGAATCCAAAATTATTAGTAAACAACAATAAATCTTTATTTCTAACTCAATTATGCTGGGTTCACTGTGGTTCTGCTCCACATTCCAGTATGTAAGCTGGAAAAATACGAGCTACTCATAATATAGGCTTTTCACGGCAAAGAAAAAAAGAGCAATCAGCAAGCTACAAAATGGCCCTTACACATTTGCATTTTCTTCATAAGCCCTGCATACATGGCTTTCTTTTATACATCATTGGCTAAACAAATGACCACTAATAAAGTCAATGAGGTAAGGTTGTATAATCTATTTTTAGGTGTGGTAAGGAGAACAAGTAGGAACAGTAATAAAATTATAACAAATATAACTTTTAAGAAAAAGAAAAAGTGATTCTTTTTAAAAATGATGTAAGAATAAAAGAAAGAAGAAAGGAAAAAATAAAGGAAAAATGGAAGGGAGGGAAAAAGAAGGAGATTTAGCTGCTGTGTTGGTAGTAAGTTAGAGATGGACTGGACTAGAGAAAGAGAGAGGCCAGCTACAAGGCTCTTGCTGTCATCTATATAAAAAAATAATGAGAGGGGTGCCTGGGTGGCTCAGTTGGTTAGGCGTCTGACTCTTGAATGTGGCTCAGGTCATGATCCCATGGTTTGTGGGTTCAAGGCCCACTTCCGGCTCTGTGCTGACAGTGTGGAACCTGCTTGGGATTCTCTCTCTCTCCTCTCTCTCTGCTCCTCCACCACTCACTCTCTCTGTCTCTTTGTCAAAATAAATAAATAAATAAATAAATAAATAAATAAACTTAAATAATAATGATGAGAGATTGCTGGGAGGCAAATCCAGTAATGGTGCAGGACCTGTAGTGCTATAACTTTCATCATTATTAAAGAAACAGTATCTAAGAATTTTTAAAACAAAGATGATGGGAACATCAAATATTGAATATTTTAATTTTTTTTAATCTTTATTTATTTTTGAGACACAGAGACAGAGTGCAAGTAGGGGAGGAACAGAGAGGGAGGCACAGAATCCAAAGCAGGCTCCAGGCTGTCAGCACAGAGCCCTGCACAGGGCTTGAACTCACAAACTGTGAGATCATGACCTGAGCTGAAGTTGGAGGCTTAACTGACTGAGTCACCTAGGTGCCCCAAATATTGAATATTTTAATTATAGGATGGAAGTAATAGGAGAAATTGTTACTAAAGATAAATTTTCCCTATGTGAAAATTCAGCTGTTTATGTAGGGTCAATATATTAGCACTTACAATATTCTAATTTATTGTTACATTAAATAAAAGGGTTATAACTTGTAATGCATACCAAAATTGTTAGAGTAGATTTATATTGGAATGTTTCCTTTTTTAAGTTTATTTATTTATTTTGAGAGAGAGAGAGAGAGACAGAGAGACAGCCAAGCAGGCTCCACACCATCAGCAGGGAGCCTGATGCCATGAGGTCATGACCCAAGCTGAAATCAAAAGTTGGCCACTTAACCAACTAAACCACCCAGACACCCCTATTGGAATGTTTCTGATAATTTGTGGGACTGCCTATCTATGAAGCAAATGTTTCTACCTCACTATTTTAAGATACTGTTGTGACTGAATGTCCATGTGCCCTCAAAATTCATATATTGAAGTCCTAGCCCCCAGTGTGTTGGTATTTAGAAATGAGGTCTTTGGGAGGTAGTTAGATAAGGAAGACAGGGCCCTGGTCTGGTGTTCTTATAAGAAGAGACAGCACATAATTATTCTGTCATGTAGGTGGTATGTGTAATCCAGGAAGAGAGCCCCTACCAAAATTTAACCATGCTGGCACACTGACCTCTGACATCCAGAACTGTGAGAAAATAAATTTCTGTTGTATAAGCCACTCAGTCTATGGCATTTCATTATGGTAGCTTACACTAAGACAGGTTTGTTACAAAATAAATAGGAGTGCAGATATGGCAGACCAAGAAGATCCTTCAACGTGTTTCAATATTTGAAAGTATTCCATAAGTATGTAAATAATTGGGATAAGCAATACTGTTCTTTGACAACCAAGCTATCTCTATCTATCCCAAATAATGGAAAAACCATTTGCCAACCTGGAGTTTTTGGATAATCTAGATCTTTTTATAATTTGATCTTGTGCTTCCTACAGACAATCTGAAGAATAAATTTTTTCAAACAGATTGGTTAGTGTCTCTTACTGTGGCCACTCATTACGGCTCTTCATGCTACACTCCACTGAATGTTGAATGAAAGAATGAATGAATAACTTCATTTTGACTTGAGGGTAAACTTTAAGTCCCCTAAAATCTTTGGAGGTTCTTGTCACCCCATGTCACCCTTCAGCTCTGAAACTGACTTTCTAAAATGCTTTTAAACCACACAAGTCCACCCTGTGTCCTATTTACCATGCAGGAACACAATGTTACAATATCCACTGCACTAGTTAGAGTTGTCCCAATCATGCACAAAGGTGAAGAGGGGATCAGTCCTACCAGCCACCCATGTTGACAGCAGTGAGCACTAGGAATAATAATAAAAACAATAACTAACATTTATTGAGCATTTCTTATGTGCCAGACACAGTATTACAAACTTCATAATAATCTAATTTAATCTTTTAAATAACCCTCCAACAAAGATACTATTGCTGTTTCCACATTACAAATGAGACAACCGAAGTGAACAGAGTTTATGTGAGTATCTGGATTATCTATTACCCATCACAGACATTATCACTACCCATCACAGACAGGATCACATGAAAAAGAAACCAAAGCCTGGGAAAAAAACACAGATTAAGACATAGATATCAATTTGCTGTTTATTCCATCTTCTTGCTACAGTAAAAATCTGTCTATAGAAAGAAACTCCTTGGCTTTCCAAAATATGTTTGGTTAAAAAGATCTCTGTCATATAGATACTTACTCTAGTAAGATCATGAGCGTGCAAGCGTGCGCGCGCGCACACACACACACACACACACACGCGCACACACACACAAAATATACATTTTTTTGCCTTGCAACTGCCAGGCATTCATCAGCCACATTCCAGGAACATCACACCATTTCTGTATTATCAGAAACTTATCCAAATTTGATTTCCCCAAGCATAAGTGACCCATAGGGAGAGTTTGATGAATGTCCTCCCACAGAGGATTTTTAATGGATTTCTCCTTCTGCCTAAGCTGCTTTATTTAAGGCTCTGTTGAAGGTAAAGCAATGCCACATGACCTGTTAGGGTCTCTTCCAAGTCTCAAGCCCTATTATAGAGATACTAATATTCTGAAGAACTCAAAAACCTTCATCGTCTATTATTCAAATTCACAAAATTTCCTCTGATTACTGTCGCATAGCATTTTCTTTTTTAAAACATTAAATTATTCAATTCACTTCCATTTTTCTCCATCACAACACCCCAGCCCCTTCTAATACTATGCATTCTGAATATATGCTGCCAGAAGGAATAATTCCTACAAATTAATAAGGCTTGTCATAGAAAATGTCAACTTAGTATTGGAACAAGAGAGCAATAAACCAAAAGCAATTCCACAAAGTAATGATGCATAGCTAAAAAATAAAATCTGTCCTTTGTCAGGTTTTTGGTGAGTGCTAATAAGAAATCTAATCTTGTTAAGATAAAAATTATTTTTTCTTAATGCTTTATGTGATAGAATTTTTATTAAAATAAACCTATCTTTTTCTCTTTTTATCATTAAGGAATCTCCTTTTTGTATAAATTATTGCTATGGAATATATAGCAATTGACAGTGAAGAAAATCCAGTTAAGATATAAAATAGATTTCTTTATTAAATATAATTCAAATATCTTATTACATATATTTCATGTGGCCAAATTTGGCACCATTTGGAAGAAGTAAACAACATAAAGCTACTGAATGGAATCCAAATTATTTAGATAAAGAATATATCCCACTACAAATTTAAGAGTCTAGAAAAATCATACAATTTCAGAAATCTACAATGAATTCCATAGCATTGCCATTACTAAGGATGGAAACATTAGAGTAATTTTATAAATAAGAGTTTTAGGAATAGGGGCGCCTGGGTGACTCACTGGGTTAAGTATCTGACTTCAGCTCAGGTCATGATCTAGCAGTGCTCCATTTCGGGCCCCACATAGGGCTCTATGCTGACAGCTTGGAGCCTGGAGCCTGCTTCGTGTGTGTGTGTGTGTGTGTGTGTGTGTGTGTGTGTGTGTGTGTGTTGTCTGCCCCTTCTCTGCTAGCTCTCTCTCTCTCTCTCTCTCCCTCTCTTTCTCTGCCCCTCCCCCACTTGCACTCTGTCTCTGTCTCTCTCTCTCTCAAAAATAAATAAACATTAAAAAAATGAAAAAAGACCCTTGGGATTATGTATATAACATATATATAAGAGCACATATATATGACATGATATGTGGTAGTAAATTTTGACATACAAAGTGCACATATTATTGATCCTCTTATCATATACTGCATTCCCTATCCCCTATCCCCTTTACAATAGCACTTAGCACCCCTAAAATTGTAAATATACAATTAGAGTTAGTATGTTAATTGTTTATTGGCTAAATCCCACTAGAATATAACCATGCAAGGTGAAATCTTCTTGAAATCACTTTTTTATTATATTAAATTTTAAATATCTGCCAAAGTAGACAGAATGGTGTAATGTACTTCCTGTGCTTATTATCTGATTTCAACAATTATCAAGTCATGGCTATTCTTTTACATTCACACCCATATATTCTACATATACCCTGGATTATCTTGAAGTAATTTTCAGACTACATATCATTTCATCTGTAAATATTTTAGCATGTATTTATAGAAAATACTCTCTAAAATATGTAATTGCAATGATACTCTCACACCTAAAAAAAATAACAGAAATATCTTAATGTCATCAACTATATAATCAGTGTTCTAAATTCACTTATTGTGTCACTGACTTTTTTGCATATATTTGTTTCCAAATCCATATCATCACTAAAAAATGAAATATAAGAATCTGAAACACAGGGAGTATTAGGCCATGTTTGCTACGAGGCAAAGTAGAGAAAACTTGATACAACATAAAGGAGTTAGGTCTTGTGGGACGGTCTTCAGAGAAAGTAGCAAAAAATAATCAGAAAACTAGTTGTAGTATTGAGGATTTACTCATATGCAGGAATATACAACGGCCCCTTAGAAGATTATCACCCAGAACAAAGGCCAAGTATGAAGTGATGGCAAAGCAAAAGTCTCACAGTATCATAAGGAAAAGCAATTGGTCTTCTTAAAACAAAGTCCTTGGCTTGTTGGTTCAGGATGGGGCTGAGCAGAGGCAAGTTGCTGACCCCTGTGCCCTTTACTGAATACAGATAGCACAGCCGAGTCACAGATTACAGGCAGTCACGAAGTTCACTATCAAGATGTTGTTCTGCTAATTCTGACCAATTTTTCAAGAAGTCTTGGCCCTACCATCATAGTAACTTACAACCTCTTTCAGACTCTGGATCATGCAGAAGGCAAGTCCTTATGCATGTTCTCAAAGCTCAAAGAGATTTTCTTTGTTAGTACATCGTAATTGCTTAATTTGTCTCTTACATCACTTATAAGTTCCTAATCCATCTTTCATTTATTTTTAACTTCCAATTTATTTTTTTACTTCCAATTTATTTGCTGAGTTCTCTAGAGTTCTTTACAGAACAGATTTTAGTAACATTCCCTATGACAGCATATGCCATGTTCTTTTACTGTCTGTATTTCTTACATATTGATGGTTAGACCTAGAAGCTTGATCAAATTCTGATTTAGTTTCTTTGGCAAGACCAGTTCATGTGTGCTGTTTTGTTCTTCTTCAGAAAGCATATGATGTCCATTTTCTCTCTTTTCATATGTTAACAGTACTTGACGATCAGTTCCTAGATCTATTAATTCATTAGAGATCACCAAGTTACATCATTTCATCTATCATCCTTCCTTATTTTAATTTGATGGAATACTTGTATAAAGAGAAACTTCCCCTCATCAAATATTTGGTTGTACAAAGAAATAATTTATTTAGAAAGGTAGGATAATGTTTAATTCTTCCTTTTTATTTATGGGATTTATTTATATCCCATCAGTGAGCAAGGAGAAACCACAAAGTTGAGCCATAACACTACCTTCCAGAAAACAAACAAATGGTTTCCAATAACCAGCCTGATGAATTGTAAGAACCATAGAAGACATAAAAGCTTAAAAACATGGCTATAAGAGAGAGCAAGAAGAGTGGAGCAGGTTCACTTTACAAACCCAGAGTAAAAACTCAGATAACAATACCACCCCTTCTACTGAAGACAATGAGCACAGGGTTAAGCAGATATCTGCTACTCTGTAAGAGTAGATATCTGCTACTCTGCCATAAATTTGAAAGCATGCATGCACAACTACAAGGAATATGAAGAATAGAGGAAATATGGCATCACAAATAGAAAATGACAATTTTCCAGCAACTGAGTTCCAAGGCATAGAATAATGTGAGCTAACTGATAAAGAATTCAAAATGGTGGCAATGAACAAACTCAATGAGTTACAAGAAAACTCAGAAAGGCAATTCAATGAAATCAGGAATAAAATATATGAGACAAATGAGTTCTTTTCAAGGAGATTGAAATTATAAAAAGGAACAAAACCGAAATTCTGGAGCTAAAGAATCCAAAGAAGGAGATGAAGAATGCAATAGCGAGCATCTATAATAGGTCAGATCAGGTAGAAGAAAAAGTAAACTTCTTGGAGGACAGGAATTTTGAAGTAACACAGAGGAGACAAAAGAACAGAGATTTTAAAAGAGCATAGAAAGCCTTTGTGAGTTATTAGATTCTATCAAAAACACAAATATGAGAATAATCAGGGTTCCAGAAGGAGAAGAGAGAGATAAGGGGACAGAGAGTTTATTTTAAGAAATAATAGTGAGAACTTTCCAAGCTTGGAGAAAGACTTGGACATACAAGTCCACAAAGCTAATAGATTATCCTATTTTCTTAATGTAAAAAAGAGCTTCTCCAAATTACATTATAATGAAATTGTCAAAAATCTATGATTAAAAAAAAGAATCTTAAAGGGAGTCAGAGATAAAAAGAATATAACCTACAAAGGAACCTCCATTGTGCTATCAGTGGATTTCTCAGCAAAAACTTTACAGGCCAGGAAGGAACGGAATGATACATTCAAAGTGTTGAAAGAAAAAAATTGCTAGCCAAGAATACTTTATCCATGAAAGTTATGAAGTCTAGGCTTTCTTAGACAAACAGAAGCTGAGGGAGCAAATTCTGAAAGGTATTCTTCAAGCCAAAATGGAAAGATGTTAGCAACATGAAAACATACAAAAATATATAACACATGCATAAAGGTGAAAAATATACAGTCAGACTTAGAAAACTGTAACTCTATACTAGGATGGTACATTAACCACTCAACCATAGAATAAGGGTTAAAATCGAAGAACAGTAGAAACAACTATAGCCACTACGAGTTGATAACAAATATACAACATAAAAGGAGGTAAATTGTGACAGGGAAAGTAAAAGGGTGGAGCCTTTCTACGGAACTGAAGATAGATGTTATCAGCCTAAAATGGTCTGCTTTATCTATAAGTTGTTTTCTATAAGCCCCATAGTAACCACAAAGCAAAAACCTAGAGCAAATCCACAAAAGAAAAAGAAACAGAAAATACAGTATACCACTGTGGAAAATAACCAACGTGCAAAGGTAGGCAGAAACAGAGGGAAAAAGAAATGATGGAAATACAAAATAACCAGAAAACAATTAATAAGATGGCATTACTAAGTCCTTACATATCAATAATTACTCTAAATGTAAGTGGATCAAACTCAACAATCAAAAGACACAGAGTGGTTTGATAGGTTAAAAAACAAGACCCAATTACACACTGCCTATAAGAGACCCAATTGAGTCTTAAAGATGCACATAGATTCAAAGTGCAGAGATGGAAAAAAAATATTTCCATTCAAGTAGAAACCAAAATAAAGCAGGGGTAGCTATACTTATATCAGACAAAATAGACTTTAAGCCAAAAACAGTACCAAGACATAAGGAAGGTCATTACATAATGATAGAAGGATCAATTCATCAAGAAGATACAATAATCATAAATAAATATGCACTGAACATTGGATCACTTAAATATATTAAGCAAATGCTAGCAGATATAAAAGGAGAAACAGGCAACAAAGGAATAGTAGTAAGGGACTTCCGTGTCTTTCAACAACAGATAGATCATCCAGACAGAATATCAACAAAAAAATGATGGATTTGAACTACACGTTAAATCAAATGGACCTAATAGACATCTATAGAATACACATTCTTCTGAAGTGCCCATGGAACATTTTTAAGGATAGATCATATAATAGGACAAAAACATGTTTTAGTAAGTTTAAGAAGATTAAAATCATACCAAATTATCTCTTCTGACCATGATGTTATGAAACTAGCACTCAACAACATAAAGAAATCTGGAAAATCTATAAATATGCGTAAGCTAAACAATACACTCCTGAACACACAATGGGTCAAAGAAGATATCAAAAGATAAATCAAAGAATATCTAGACACAAATGAAAATGGAAACATATACCAAAAACTTATGGGATGCTACAAAAGCAGTTCTGAGAGGGAAGTTTATAGCAATAAGTTCATATATTAAGAAATTAGAAAGATTACAAATAAATGATATAACTTTATACTCCAAGGAGCAAGGAAAATAACAACAAATTAAGCCCAAAGCTAGGAGAAGGAAAAATAATAAAGATAAGAGTAGATATAAATGAAATAGAGACCAGGAAAACAGCAGGAAAGATCAACAAAACTGAAAGCTGCATTTTCAAAAAGATAAACAAAATTACAAAACTGTAGCCAGACTAAAAAACAAAGAGAAAAGGCTCAAATAAATAAAATCAGAAATGAAAGAGGAGAAATTATAACTCACATTACAGAAATACTTAAGATCAGAAATACATAATAGCACCTGGGTGACTCAGTTGGTTGAGAGTCCCACTCTTGATTTTGGCTCAGGTCATGATCCTAGGGTCATGGGACTGAGCCCTGCATCAGGCTCTGTGCTGAGTGTGGAGCCTGCTTAAGATTCTCTCTCTCTCCCTCTGCCCTTCTGCCCTGCTCTCTCTCTCTCTGTCTCTCTCTCTCAAAAACAAAAATTAAAAAAAAAAGAAATACATAGGATCATAAGAAACTGCTATAAACAATTATATGCAAACAAATTAAATAACCTAGAAGAAATGGATAAGTTCCAAGAATCATACAACCCACCAAGACTGGACCAGAAAAAAACAGAAAATATGAACACACTAGTAAAGAGTAAGGAGATGGAATCAAAAATCTTCCAACACAGAAAACCACAGGACCACATACTTTATTGGCAAATTGTACCAAACATTTAAAAAATGATTAATACCAACCCTTCTCAAAATCTTCCAAAAAATTAGAGGAAGGAACACTTCCAGAATCATTGTACAAGGCTAGTACTACCCTGATAACAAAACCAGATAAAGACACAAGAAAAAGAAAATGATAGAACAATATCCCTGATGAACACAGATGAAAAAAATCTCAATGAAATATTAGCAAACCTAATCCAAAAACTCATTTAAATGACTGTACACCATGACCAACTGGGATTTATCTCTTAGATATAGGGATGTTTCAACAAATGCAAATCAATAAATGTGACACACCACATTTATAGAATAAAAGATAAAAATCATATGACCGTCTCAATAGATGTAGTAAAAGCATTTGATAAAATGTAATATCCTTTTATGATAAAAACTCTCAAAGATTACATATAGAAGGAATATACCTCAACATAATAAAGGCCATATATGTCAAAACCACAGCTAACATTACACTAAATGGGCAAAAATTTAAAGCCTTCCCTCTAAGATCAGGAACAAGACAAAAGTGTCTGCTCTCGCCATTTTATTCAACATATTCCTAGCTAGAGCAATCAGGTAAGACAAAGAAATAAGAGGTATTTGAATTAGAAAAGAAATAAAACTGTCATTATTTGCAGATGATATAACTTTATATATTGAAAATCCCAAAGACTCAACTAAAAATTTATTGAATATAATTTATGAATTCAGTAAAGTTTCAGGATATAAAATCAACACACAGAAATCAGCTGCAATTCTATACACAAAAATAAAGTATCTGAAAAAGTAATAAAAAAACATATCCTATTGACAATAGCATCAAAAACAATAAAATACCTTGAACTAAATTTAACCAAGGAAGTGAAAGATTAGTACAATGTAAACTACAAAACTTTTATTAACTTAAACTGAAGACCTGATACTGTAAAACTCCTAGAAGAAATCATAGGTACACCTGAAACTAATATAACACTTCAGGTTAACTAACTGGAATTTAAATGAAAACTTAAAAACAAGAAATCATAGGGAAGAATCTCCTCAACAATGGATTTGGCACTGTTTTTTTAGATATGACACCAAAAGAACAAACAAAAAAAGAAAAAAATCACCAGTGAGACTACATCAAACTTAAAAGCTTATGCACTACACAAGAAACAACTAACACAATAAAAAGGCAACATATGGAATGGGAGAGAATATTTGCAAACCATGTATCAGATAAGGGGTTAATATCCAAAATGTATAAAGAACTCATACAATTCAATAACAGCAAAAATCCAACTAAAAAATAGGCAGAGGAACTAAATAGACATTTTTCCAAAAAAAAAAGACAGCCAAATGATCAACATGAAAAAGTGCTGAACATCTCTAATCATCAGGGAAATGCAACTAAAAACCACAGTGAGATATCACCTCACACCTGTTAAAATGGCTATTAGCAAAAGGATAAGAAATAACAAGTGTTGGCAAGGACATGGAGAAAAGGGAACCCTTGGTGCACTGTTCGTGAGAATGTAGATTGGTTCATCCACTATGGAAAACAGTTTGCAGGTTCCTCAAAAAATTAAAACTAAACTGCCATATGATCCAGCAATTCCACCTCTGAGTATTTATCAAAACACCAACCAACCAACAAACAAACAAAAACATGAAAACGTAACTTGAAAAGACCTATGCATTTTCATGTTCACTGAAACATTACTTACAATAGCCAAGATATGAAAACAACATAAGTGTTTTTCAGCAAATGAATGGGTAAAGAGAATGTAATTCATATAGATATACAGATGATAGAGATATACATATACACGATGGAATACTATTCAGTCATGAGAAAAAAGAAAACTTGTGACAACATGAATAAAACTTGAGGACATTATGCTAAGTGATGTAAGTCATAGAAAGACAAATACTGTATGGTATCCCTTATATGTGGAATTAAAAAAAAAAAAACCTCGAGAAACAGAGTGAAATGGCACTTACCAAAGGCTGGTGTGGGGGGGGTGCATGAAATGGGAGAAATGTTGTTGAAGAATGAATACTTGATACTAGTACATAAATAAGTCCTGGAGATCTAGCACATAATACAGTGATTACAGACAACAAAACCTTATTATAAACATTAAACTTACTAAGAAACTAGATCTTATAAAAGGCAACCAACGGAATGGGAAAAGATATTTGCAAATGACATATCGGACAAAGGGCTAGTATCCAAAATCTATAAAGAGCTCACCAAACTCCACGCCCGAAAAACAAATAACCCAGTGAAGAAATGGGCAGAAAACATGAATAGACACTTCTCTAAAGAAGACATCCAGATGGCCAACAGGCACATGAAAAGATGCTCAACGTTGCTCCTCCTCAGGGAAATACAAATCAAAACCACACTCAGGTATCACCTCACGCCAGTCAGAGTGGCCAAAATGAACAAATCAGGAGACTATAGATGCTGGAGAGGATGTGGAGAAACGGGAACCCTCTTGCACTGTTGGTGGGAATGCAAACTGGTGCAGCCACTCTGGAAAACAGTGTGGAGGTTCCTCAAAAAATTAAAAATAGATCTACCCTATGACCCAGCAATAGCACTGCTAGGAATTTACCCAAGGGATACAGGAGTACTGATGCATAGGGGCACTTGTACCCAATGTTTATAGCAGCACTCTCAACAATAGCCAAATTATGGAAAGAGCCTAAATGTCCATCAACTGATGAATGGATAAAGAAATTGTGGTTTGTATACACAATGGAGTACTACGTGGCAATGAGAAAGAATGAAATATGGCCCTTTGTAGCAACGTGGATGGAACTGGAGAGTGTGATGCTAAGTGAAATAAGCCATACAGAGAAAGACAGATACCATATGGTTTCACTCTTATGTGGATCCTGAGAAACTTAACAGAAACCCATGGGGGAGGGGAAGGGAAAAAAAAAAAGAGGTTAGAGTGGGAGAGAGCCAAAGCATAAGAGTCTCTTAAAAACTGAGAACAAACTGAGGGTTGATGGGGGGTGGGAGGGAGGGGAGGGTGGGTGATGGGTATTGAGGAGGGCACCTTTTGGGATGAGCACTAGGTGTTGTATGGAAACCAATTTGACAATAAATTTCATATATTTAAAAAAAAAAGAAACTAGATCTTAATTGTTCCCACAAGTAGAAGATATGGTAATGTGGCATGATAGAAGTGTTAGCTAATGCTACAATGGTAATCATATTGCAATGTAAATGAATCAAATCAACATGCTACACACCTGAAATTACACAATGTTATATGTCAATTATATCTCAATAAAAAATTTTAATAACTAATTAATTAATTAAATAAAACACTAGAAAGCACCCTATTCATACTGGTGTTCAGCCCCTATTTTTAAAAATAAATGTTCCTTGGATCACTACAAGCCTTTGGTTAATTCCCAGATTCTGAAAAATTTATGCCATTATTGTTATGGAGGAAAAAAATTTAGGGGGTTCTTATTCCAAAAGTCCAGAAGTACTTCTTCCTGGTTCCTTTTTGAGGAGAATGATATTAATAGACCACAGTATGATGCTAGAAATTTTCATGCTATTGTTCTTGGGTCTTTTATTCTTCCTAGACCTTCTCCATGTTTACAGCTGGGACAAAAAATTAAAATAAAAATACTTACGAACACATAAATTCAATGCATTTAGTTCATACTTCAAATATAGAAGTATAAGATTTTTTAAAGTTTTTTTTTAGTAATCTCTATACCCAACATGTGGCTCAAACTCACAATCTCAAGATCAAGAGTCACATCCTCTTCTGACTGAGCGCTCCAGACACCCCAGAAGTAATACAAGGATTTTCCTTGATTTTATCAACGTTGATCTGTATTGTCTTTCTCCTATGATGAAAAACCTAGGTCTCAACAAAACCAACCGACAGCATATTATTGGCCTAGATTCTTAGAAGTAGGATTGCTGAATCAAGGGGTAAACATAAGTTGGTTTGCAACCCTCTCAGGAACTTTCCAAGTGTAATCTGAAAATGCCCCCCACACATAAAAGGGCAGGAAGAGACCAAAGAAAAAGGCAGACCACTCCAGATTGGTAAGTGGCAGATTTAATAAGCAAAGGGAACTTACATCTAAGGCTTGTCTTGGGCAGCAGCAAGATAGATGGATCCCTGTATCCACCCACCAAATCTTAAAAGTTTATAAAGATCATGCAGGTGGTTTAAACACCTATCATCACTATCTCAAGGCTATATCCTTGGAGCAATGTCTGGGAGCTGAAAAGGCAAGCAGAACCCACATTCCAAGGACAAAGGAGGGAGTAGGGAGCCTCCAAGTACTCAGGTCCAGCCCATGGGTCAATCAACCATCACATCTTTGTAATGCTGTTCCCCAACATATATGTCGTTTTGCTAGATATTGCCAACTCCCATTGCACAGGGATTGTACCAGTTTGTATTCCTACTGTAAACATACAAGTGTATCTTTTTTCCCACTGCCACACCAACAGAGTATGTTGTCAAACATTTGGACTTTACAAAACTAATTATTGAAAAATGGTATCTTAGTGTAGTTTTAATTTCCAATTGTCTTATTTTCAAAAAAAAAAGTTTAACATGTTTTATTAGGTTAATAGCTATTTGCGTTTTTATTCTGTGAACTATCTGTCCTAATCTCTAATTCTTTTTTTGTCAATTTTTTTTCATCATGAGAAGTGTACTCTTTAATCTGCATCATCTAATTCACTTATCCCTTCCTACTCTGGTAAGCATCAGTTTGTTCTCTATAGTTAAGAGTCTGTTTCTTGGTTTCTCTCTCTCTTTTTCCTTCACTCATTTGTTTCTTAAATTCCACATATGAGGGAGATCATATGGTATTTGTCTTTCTCTGACTGACTTATTTCACTTAGCATTATACTTATATTTTTTCTAATTCATTTTTTAATGAAGGTACTGGTCTTTTGCCTCTTTTTAAAAAAGTTCTTTACATAAGTTGCAATTTCTTTTTCAATTCTATTTGTTCTTTTACTTTGTTTTTTTTTACTTTGTTTTTGATGATCTTTTCCATCCACAAAAAACATTTTAAACATAATCAAATGCATCAATATTTTTCCTTAATGCTTCTGTATATTAAGTCATAGTAAGAAAAATTCTCCCCACATTTAGATTACAGATGTATTGTCTTATGTTTTCTTCTAGTTATTGCATGGTTTTGTATTTTATATTTAACTCTGATTCATTTTGAATTCATCTGGTACATGGAGTATCAAGTGAATGAGGGGAGGGTCCTTTGCTTTTTTTCGCTGATGTATTCCAAGTACCCAGAACAAGTATCTTGAACTATTAGGCACTGAGAGTATATTTATTGAATGTGTGGCTAAGTGAATAAAAAGGAGGTTAGGAATAAATATGAATTTCACAACCAAAACATCCCATGTACTTCAAGGTTGATGATGTCAGTAAATCCTCATAAAACCCTCAAAGGTATTTTTTGTTTGCTGGATTTTTATCATTAAAAAGGAAATGAGAGATCAGGCACTTGGTTCAAGACTTGACCCCTTGTAAGTGTAGAGCTGCAAATCACTGTACCATTCTTGATTTGTGTGATTCACCATGCATGCGTGTACATGAATATTCGCTACAGGGCAGGACATTTTTTAAGATCCTAGCTCTGGTTTCAGACAGATTTATAGGCTCTAACCTTACCTCTGCCACTTTCTAGCTCTGGCCAACTTATTTGACTCTTTGCCTTGGGGTTTTTATTTGTTTGTTTGTTTGTTTGTTTTTAATCTATGACAACTGTACCTACTTCATAAACCTATTGTGGGAACTAAATGAAAAAAATGTATGCAAAAGTCTTAGATCATGGTACATGGAAGTGCTCGGCAAAGCTTTAGCACTGTCGTTTATGCAGAACATCATTCACTTTCTCTTTTCTGCCTCTTTACCAATTTGATCAGCAAATGTAGGAAACATCCTCAAAGGGTGTGGTTAGGTGCAAAGCAGGCCATTTCTTCCTATGTGTGCTCTCAGGTGCAGCATCTTTCCATCACCAGCCCTCTCGATAGTAAACACTCAAAATTCTAACCATTAAAATTAATATCCTTGGAGATGAGAGGTACAGCATAGGCAATATAGTCATTGGTATTGTAATAGCATCATATGGTGGCAGATGGTAGCTACACTGTCATGAGCATAGCATATAGAGTTGACCCATCACTATGATGTATAACAGAAACTAATGTAACATTGTGTGTCTATTACGCTTAAATTTTTTTAATTCTTAATATTTTTAAAAATCAGCTGGATGCCATGTTTGACCCTTAGGGGACAGATACAAGAATGGGTATATATTTCCAATATAAGGTTAGCAGTGACATAGCAAGGTGTCTAAGGATGCTGGCTAGCAGTGTATTGGGGAAAGGTCAGACAGCATACAGAGTGAGGAGCAAGAGAGCATCACCTGTGCTGATCACTTTCTGACATCCCCTATATGAGGGACAGATTCCTGTCTTAGGGCAATGGGGACAGCCAAAAGCATGACATCTGATATGACAGCAGTTTATTAGTCACATATACTTAACAACTTGGAGGGAAGAGGGCACTGCGTGGCATGGAGGGTCATGCAGGATTGCACTCGAGAACCGAGCGAACAGCTAGGGGCTGTGGGAGGCAGACTTTGTAGCAGCAAGAGGGCAAAGTGCCCTGCTGGCTCTCTGATGGGAGAATGTGACTGGCTTGTTTGAATAATTCCACAGGTCATCAGAGAACTGAAACTTACTCCTCAGGGATAACCTCCCCTGGTCCCCTCAATAAAGAAGGTTGTTTGGCTAGGGGACCTTGTCCAACAGGAGCAGAGTAGGTGGGGATCTGCAGTTAGCCCAAAGGAGTCCTGATTTAGCCAAACATCCACACAGCACATAACATTGGGCTTTAAGTTTCAGCCTTAAATCACAGAGTCTAGAGAGACTCAGTGTCTTAACAAAAAGAACACCTGACACAGCTCTTAATGGAGATCTTTAATTCACTATTTTTGTGTAAGTCCACCCTGCCTGTGACTTCCCCCCACAAGCATTCTTGCACATGAAAGACTTTGGGCTCTTACTGTGTTGCTCTGGAAGATGTCACAGGTGTCAAGCCCTAAATCACCAACATGAAAAACCAATTGCTTATCTCAATTATCTCATACATAAACAAAAACAGCCACCCAGATAGCATTTTGTAAATTTGTACATACATAAATTGATGATTAAGTGAACATATAATCACAGGATCGAATATGTTGCTTTATATCAGATGATTAAATATGAAGTGATTAATGAAACCAGTTTCAATTAATAGACACCTTAAATGTGGTAAATGAATAAGCCTCTAATGGAAACATCACTGTTAAACATGACAGGAGAGCACATTTATTTGATGAACACATTTCGTAAACATCCAGCCATTCGCTTTAACAGTGTTTTATTTCTAGTCCGTATGTGTCATCTCTTTGGTAAACCACCTTCATTCTTAGGTAAAGCTATTTTCAACAGTGCTCTGTTCTTTGCTGGTGTGACTTCTACACCCACATTCCATGGGAGATTTCTCTGACATTGACAGAGCCTGTTAAAATAAAACTGTGGGGTGCCTGGGTGGCTCAGTCGGTTGAGCTACTGACTTGGCTCAGGTCATGATCTCACAGTTTGTGCTGACAGCTCAGAGCCTGGAGCCTGCCTCTGATTCTGTGTCTCCCTCTCTCTCTGCCCCTCCCCGACTCATGCTCTGTCTCTCTCTGTCTCACAAATAAATGAACATTAAAAAAAATTTTTTTAAGTAAAAAAACTGAGCAGAAATATGTTGCTGGGTTTTTTGATAGTCACTGAGTTGCTAAACTTTGGCACAGACTTTTAATTAGCCATTCAGGCTCACAGAGAATATCTTCCAAAAAGGGTGCAACAATATGCTAACTTTCTGTTTAAACTGCTCAAATTAATTATCCTCCTTCAGTAGAAAACTCATATTTTATATGAATTTAATGCAGTATATGGACCTTGTCCAGTGTCTGTAAGAAAGTGTATAATAAAAGATATTAAAAGATGTTTTAACAAATGTATGTCCATTGGTAGTTTTGAATGCATCTCATCTTACCTATATTATTTTGTTTGGAGTTTTTTACAAAACAAATCAATAAAAAATGTAAAATGAAGATCATTTCAATTGAAGTAGTTTAGGCATTTAGAACTCCATAGTTATTGCATGCATCATAAAATTAAATTCTTCATGATTGGAGACTCAAACAAGGTAATCATTCTTAGAAAATTTAAGATGATAATTTTTCTATAGTGGCTGTAATTCACTTGAATTTAACATAACCATTTATTTATTTAATACAGACAGACAAGTAGATAAATCATTTACTAAGTGTCTGAAACTGATGACAAAATTTTGCATTCATGAAATTTACAGTTTAAAGGATTGGATAGTTGAGAAAAATATTAACTAGTAACCAATACTATACAATTATTCAAATTAGATGATAAAAAAATTAGATGATAAAAACACTGATCTGAAGGGATACATGTACCCCTATATTTATTGCAGCATTATTTACAGTAGCCAGATTATGGAAGCAGCTCAGTGTCCACTGACAGATGAATAGGTAAAGAAGATGTGGTATATATATAAAATAGACTACTACTTTACCTTAAAAAAGAATGAAATCCTGCCATTTGAAACAACATGGATGGAGCTAGAGGGTATGATACTAAGTGCCCCACAACTATATGGTCAACTAATCTTTGACAAAGCAGGAAAGAATATCCAATGGAAAAAAAGACAGTCTCTTCAATTAATGGTGTTGGGAAAACAGGACAGCAACATGCAGAAGAATGAAACTGGAGGTTTCTCAAAAGTTAAAAATAGAACTACCTTATAATCCAGCAATTTCACTACTAGGTATTTACTCAAACAATACAAAAATACAGATTCGAAGGGGTACATGCACCCCAATGTTTATAGCAGCATTATTAACAATAGCCAAATTATGGAAAGATCCCAGGTGACCATCAACTGATGAATGGATAAAGAAGAAGCGGCACACACACACACTTTCTTACACCATACACAAAAATAAATTCAAAATAGATGAAAGACTTAAATGTGAGACCGGAAACCATAAAAATCCTAGAGAAGAATGTAAGCAACAACCTCTGACATTAGCCAGAGCAACTACTTACTAGATACGTCACCAGAGGCAAGGGAAACAAAAGCATAAGTGAACTATTGGGACCTCATAAAGATAAAAAGTTCTGCACAGCAAAGGAAACAGTCAACAAAACTAAAAGGCAGCCTATGGAATGGGAGAAGATATTTGCAAATGACATATCTGATAAAGGATTAGTATCCAAGGGGCTCCTGGGTGGCTCAGTTGGTTAAGTGTCCAACTTCAGTTCAGGTCATGATCTCATGGTTCGTGGTTTGAGCCCCACGTCAGGCTTTGTGCAACAGCTCAGAGCCTGGAACCTGCTTCGGGTTCTGTGTTTCCTGCTCTCTCTGCCCCTCCCCTGCTCGCTCTCTGTCTCTCTGTCTCTCTCTCAAAACTGAATAAACATTTTTTAAAAAAAGGATTAGTATCCAAAATCTATAAAGAACTTATCAAACTCAACACCCCCCAAAAAATAATCCAGTGAAGAAATGGACAGAATACATGAATAGACACTTTCCAACAAAGATATCCAGATGGCTAACAGACACACTCATCATCACTCATCATCAAGGAAATACAAATCAAAACCACATTGAGATGCCACCTTACACCTGTAAGAACGGCTAAAATCAACAACACAAGAAACAACAGATGTTGGCGAGGATGTGGAGAAAGAAGACCCTCTTGCATTGTTGGTGGGAATGCAAACTGGTACAGCCACTCTAGAAAATAGTACGGAGGTTTCTCAAAAGTTAAAAATAGAACTACCTTATGATCCAGCAATTTTACTACTAGGTATTTACTCAAACAACACAAAAATACAGATTTGAGGGGGTACATGTACCCCAATGTTTACAGCAGCATTATTGATAATAGCCAAGTTATGGAAAGAGTGCTAGTGTCCATCAACTGATGAATGGATAAAGAAGAAGTGGTACACACACACACACACACACACACACGCACACACATATACATACAATGGAATATTACTCAGCCATCAAAACAAATACCATATGATTTCACTCATGTGGAATTTATGAAACAAAACAGATGAACATATGTGATGAGGGAAAAAAAAGAAAAAAATCATGATAGACTCTTAAAGACAGAGAACTAACTGAGGGTTGATGGAGGGAGGTGAGTGAGGGATGGGATAGATGGGTGATGGGTATTTTAGAGGGCACCTGTTTTGAGGAGCACTGGTTATATGTAAGTGATGAATCATGGAATTCTATATTGCACTGTATGTTAACTAGAATTTAAATAAAAAATTGAAAAGAAAAGAAAACCAGAATTTCTCTATACCAACTTCAGCAATACCAGCTATGCCAACTTTGTCTGGAAAAATCATCAGAAATGCATTGCTTGGGCCCCACCCCAGACCTGCTAAATCACAAACTCTGGTGGTGGGTCCCGACCATCTGTGTATTTACAAAACCTGCAAGTGATTCTGATGCATGCCTGAGTTTTAGGATCTATCCTCTATTTAAGTTTTTTACTTGGGTGGTTGTTCTTCTCTCCTGCTTTCCAAAGGCATAAAAACAAACACATATACAGAGATTTCTTAAAAACTCAACTATTTTTTTCTTGTTTTCTGTGCTATTATTTTTATTTTTATTGACTCCTTCCTTCGGCTTTGTTGATTCCTGAACTTTCTGAATTGTCTTAATTTGTTAATTTTCATTCCTTAGTAATTTACATATTTCAGGTTATGAATTTTTATCTCATATTTATTTTAACTATACATATGTACTGATACACAGTTCAGTTATCATTATTCTAGGTATTCTGAAAATACAGCTTTCTTTAATGCAGAGTTATTGTCCATCCAGTTGGTTGTTACCTTGCGTTTTGATTCCTGATTTTAGTTTTATTGAATTGTGTTCAGAAAATATGGTCTGCTTTATTTATACTTTTACAGTTTGTATAAACTTTCTTTGTAACTTGCCATATAATCAATTTTAACTTTTGCAAATGTTTTATAGGTACTTAAGAAAAGTTGTAATCTCTAAGGATATATATATATATATATATATATATATATAAGTGCATATGTGTAAATGTTATGCTATATAGTTTGGTTTATAAAAATTCACAGTGCAGACTTGTAATGAATGAGCTTTAAGCTTTGCTATTATATAGCAACCCTCCTTATTAAAAAATAATTCTGCCTTGAATTAAAAAAAACAGTGTATGTGAAATAAGTCAGACAGAGAAAGACAAATGCCATATGACCTCACTCGTATGTGGGATTTAAGAAACAAATCAAAGAAAAAAAAAAGGATAAACCAAAAAAACAAACTCTTAACTATAGAGAACAAACTGATGTTTAACAGAGGGGAAGCGGGGCGGTGGTGGTGAATGAAATGTACACTTATAGTGATAAGCACTGAGTAAAGTTTTGAATCACTATATTGTACACCTGAAACTGATATAACACTGTATATTAACTACATTGCAATTTTTAAAAACTAGATGGTAATGTTAAAGAGTATACTACTTTAGATTGGTCAGGAAGACTACTCTAAAAACTAGCATTTAAGCTTAGTTCTGATTATCAAGAAGAGGGCATAATCAGGAAGAAGAGAATTACAGTATGATGGCTTTAAGGCAGAAACTGGTAAAAATAATAATAAGTTTAGTAAGGAAGGTTGAAGTGTGGTATGCAAGAGGGAAAACAGCATGAAATTCGTCAAAGGAGTAAAGGCAGGCAAGTCTAGATGAGCTTGGTAAAGCAGGGTAAGGAGTGGATTTTATTCTAGTTATAATCAGTGATTAGAGAGTTAAAAACAATTGTGACAGGATCAGTCTGGCCCAATAAGGGGAAAAAATTATAGGGATGCCAGTATCAAAGCAAGAACACCAATAAGAAGTTGTGTCCAGGGGCACCTGGGTGACTCAGTTGGTCAAACGTTTGACTTTGGCTCATGTCATGATCTTGTAGTTGGTGAGTTTGAGCCCCGTGTCAGGGTCTAAGCTGACAGCTCAGAGCCTGGAGTCTGGTTCAGATTCTAGGTCTCCCTCTCTCTTCCTGCCCCTCCCCCACTTGTGTGCACTCTCTCTCTCTCTCCCTCTCTCTCTCTCAAAAATAAATAAGCTTATAGAGGGCAAGATGGCGGCTTAGGAGGACGCTGGGCTCACCGCACGTCCTGCTGATCACTTAGATTCCATCTACATCTGCTTAAATAACCCAGAAAACCGCCAGAGGATTAGCAGAACGGAGTCGCCGGAGCCAAACGCAGACGAGAGGCCCACGGAAGAGGGTAGGAAGGGCGGCGAGGCGGTGCGCGCTCCACGGACTGGCGGGAGGGAGCTGGGGCGGAGGGGCGGCTCGCCGGCCAAGCACAGCCACCGAATCTGGCTTGCAAAAGCGGAGGGGCCTGACGGACTGTGTTCCCACAACAAGCGCGACTTAGCGTCTGGGAGGTCATAAGTTAACAGCTCTGCTCGGAAAGCGGGAAGGCTGGAGGACAAAGGGAGGGAGAGCTGCTGAGCCCCCTGACGACAGAGCTCAGTTTGGTGGGGAACAAAGGCGCTCGCCAGCGCCATCTCCCCCGCCCATCCCCCAGCCGAAATCCCAAAGGGAACTGGTTCCTGCCAGGGAACTTACTCGATCCGCGCAAACACCCAACTCTGCGCTTCTGCGGAGCCAAACCTCCGGCAGCGGATCTGACTCCCTCCCACTGCCACAGGGCCCCTCCTGAAGTGGATCACCTAAGGAGAAGCGATCTAAGCCTGCCCCTCCTGCCCCCGAGCACCTTGCCTACCCACCCCAGCTAATACGCCAGATCCCCAGCATCACAAGCCTGGCACGGTGCAAGTAGCCCAGACGAGCCACACCACCCCACAGTGAATCCCACCCCTAGGAGAGGGGAAGAGAAGGCACACACCAGTCTGACTGTGGCCCCAGCGGTGGGCTGGGGGCAGACATCAGGTCTCACTGCGGCCCCGCCCACCAACTCCAGTTATACACCACAGCACAGGGGAAGTGCCCTGCAGGTCCTCACCACGCCAGGGACTATCCAAAATGACCAAGCGGAAGAATTCCCCTCAGAAGAATCTCCAGGAAATAACAACAGCTAATGAGCTCATCAAAAAGGACTTAAATAACATAACAGAAAGTGAATTTAGAATAATAGTCATAAAATTAATAGCTGGGCTTGAAAACAGTTTACAGGACAGCAGAGAATCTCTTGCTACAGAGATCAAGGGACTAAGGAACAGTCACGAGGAGCTGAAAAACGCTTTAAACGAAATGCATAACAAAATGGAAACCACCACAGCTCGGCTTGAAGAGGCAGAGGAGAGAATAGGTGAACTAGAAGATAAAGTTATGGAAAAAGAGGAAGCTGAGAAAAAGAGAGATAAAAAAATCCAGGAGTATGAGGGGAAAATTAGAGAATTAAGTGATACACTAAAAAGAAATAATATACGCATAATTGGTATCCCAGAGGAGGAAGAGAGAGGGAAAGGTGCTGAAGGGGTACTTGAAGAAATAATAGCTGAGAACTTCCCTGAACTGGGGAAGGAAAAAGGCATTGAAATCCAAGAGGCACAGAGAACTCCCTTCAGACGTAACTTGAATCGATCTTCTGCACGACATATCATAGTGAAACTGGCAAAATACAAGGATAAAGAGAAAATTCTGAAAGCAGCAAGGGGTAAACGTGCCCTCACATATAAAGGGAGACCTATAAGACTCGTGACTGATCTCTCTTTTGAAACTTGGCAGGCCAGAAAGAATTGGCACGAGATTTTCAGGGTGCTAGACAGAAAAAATATGCAGCCGAGAATCCTTTATCCAGCAAGTCTGTCATTTAGAATAGAAGGAGAGATTAAGGTCTTCCCAAACAAACAAAAACTGAAGGAATTTGTCACCACTAAACCAGCCCTACAAGAGATCCTAAGGGGGACCCTGTGAGACAAAGTCCCAGAGACATCACTATAAGCATAAAACATACAGACATCACAATGACTCTAAACCCGTATCTTTCTATAATAACACTGAATGTAAATGGATTAAATGCGCCAACCAAAAGACATAGGGTATCAGAATGGATAAAAAAACAAGACCCATCTATTTGCTGTCTACAAGAGACTCATTTTAGACCTGAGGACACCTTTAGATTGAGAGTGAGGGGATGGAGAACTATTTATCATGCGACTGGAAGCCAAAAGAAAGCTGGAGTAGCCATACTTATATCAGACAAACTAGACTTTAAATTAAAGGCTGTAACAAGAGATGAAGAAGGACATTATATAATAGTTACAGGGTCTATCCATCAGGAAGAGCTAACAATTATAAATGTCTATGCACCGAATACCGGAGCCCCCAAATATATAAAACAATTACTCATAAACATAAGCAACCTTATTGATAAGAATGTGGTAATTGCAGGGGACTTTAATACACCACTTACAGAAATGGATAGATCATCTAGACACACGGTCAATAAAGAAACAAGGGCCCTGAATGAGACATTGGATCAGATGGACTTGACAGATATATTTAGAACTCTGCATCCCAAAGCAACAGAATATACTTTCTTCTCGAGTGCACATGGAACATTCTCCAAGATAGATCATATACTGGGTCACAAAACAGCCCTTCATAAGTTTACAAGAATTGAAATTATACCATGCTTACTTTCAGACCACAATGCTATGAAGCTTGAAATCAACCACAGAAAAAAGTCTGGAAAACCTCCAAAAGCATGGAGGTTAAAGAACACCCTCCTAACGAATGAGTGGGTCAACCAGGCAATTAGAGAAGAAATTAAAAAATATATGGAAACAAACGAAAATGAAAATACAACAATCCAAACGCTTTGGGACGCAGCAAAGGCAGTCCTGAGAGGAAAATACATTGCAATCCAGGCCTATCTCAAGAAACAAGAAAAATCCCAAATACAAAATCTAACAGCACACCTAAAGGAACTAGAAGCAGAACAGCAAAGGCAGCCTAAGCCCAGCAGAAGAAGAGAAATAATAAAGATCAGGGCAGAAATAAACAATATAGAAACTAAAAAAACTGTAGAGCAGATCAACGAAACCAAGAGTTGGTTTTTTGAAAAAATAAACAAAATTGACAAACCTCTAGCCAGGCTTCTCAAAAAGAAAAGGGAGATGACCCAAATAGATAAAATCATGAATGAAAATGGAATTATTACAACCAATCCCTCAGAGATACAAACAATTATCAGGGAATACTATGAAAAATTATATGCCAACAAACTGGACAACCTGGAAGAAATGGACAAATTCCTGAACACCCACACTCTTCCAAAACTCAATCAGGAGGAAATAGAAAGCTTGAACAGACCCATAACCAGCGAAGAAATTGAATCGGTTATCAAAAATCTCCCAACAAATAAGAGTCCAGGACCAGATGGCTTCCCAGGGGAGTTCTACCAGACGTTTAAAGCAGAGATAATACCTATCCTTCTCAAGCTATTCCAAGAAATAGAAAGGGAAGGAAAACTTCCAGACTCATTCTATGAAGCCAGTATTACTTTGATTCCTAAACCAGACAGAGACCCAGTAAAAAAAGAGAACTACAGGCCAATATCCCTGATGAATATGGATGCAAAAATTCTCAATAAGGTACTAGCAAATCGAATTCAACGGCATATAAAAAGAATTATTCACCATGATCAAGTGGGATTCATTCCTGGGATGCAGGGCTGGTTCAACATTCGCAAATCAATCAACGTGATACATCACATTAACAAAAAAAAAGAGAAGAACCATATGATCCTGTCAATCGATGCAGAAAAGGCCTTCGACAAAATCCAGCACCCTTTCTTAATAAAAACCCTTGAGAAAGTCGGGATAGAAGGAACATACTTAAAGATCATAAAAGCCATTTATGAAAAGCCCACAGCTAACATCATCCTCAACGGGGAAAAACTGAGAGCTTTTTCCCTGAGATCAGGAACACGACAAGGATGCCCACTCTCACCGCTGCTGTTTAACATAGTGCTGGAAGTTCTAGCATCAGCAATCAGACAACAAAAGGAAATCAAAGGCATCAAAATTGGCAAAGATGAAGTCAAGCTTTCGCTTTTTGCAGATGACATGATATTATACATGGAAAATCCGATAGACTCCACCAAAAGTCTGCTAGAACTGATACAGGAATTCAGCAAAGTTGCAGGCTACAAAATCAATGTACAGAAATCAGTTGCATTCTTATACACTAACAATGAAGCAACAGAAAGACAAATAAAGAAACTGATCCCATTCACAATTGCACCAAGAAGCATAAAATACCTAGGAATAAATCTAACCAAAGATGTAAAGGATCTGTATGCTGAAAATTATAGAAAGCTTATGAAAGAAATTGAAGAAGATTTAAAGAAATGGAAAGACATTCCCTGCTCATGGATTGGAAAAATAAATATTGTCAAAATGTCAATACTACCCAAAGCTATCTACACATTCAATGCAATCCCAATCAAAATTGCACCAGCATTCTTCTCGAAACTAGAACAAGCAATCCTAAAATTCATATGGAACCACAAAAGGCCCCGAATAGCCAAAGGAATTTTGAAGAAGAAGACCAAAGCAGGAGGCATCACAATCCCAGACTTTAGCCTCTACTACAAAGCTGTCATCATCAAGACAGCATGGTATTGGCACCAAAACAGACACATAGACCAATGGAATAGAATAGAAACCCCAGAACTAGACCCACAAACGTATGGCCAACTCATCTTTGACAAAGCAGGAAAGAACATCCAATGGAAAAAAGACAGCCTCTTTAACAAATGGTGCTGGGAGAACTGGACAGCAACATGCAGAAGGTTGAAACTAGACCACTTTCTCACACCATTCACAAAAATAAACTCAAAATGGATAAAGGACCTAAATGTGAGACAGGAAACCATCAAAACCTTAGAGGAGAAAGCAGGAAAAGACCTCTCTGACCTCAGCCGTAGCAATCTCTTACTCAACACATCCCCAAAGGCAAGGGAATTAAAAGCAAAAGTGAATTACTGGGACCTTATGAAGATAAAAAGCTTCTGCACAGCCAAGGAAACAACCAACAAAACTAAAAGGCAACCAACGGAATGGGAAAAGATATTCGCAAATGACATATCGGACAAAGGGCTAGTATCCAAAATCTATAAAGAGCTCACCAAACTCCACACCCGAAAAACAAATAACCCAGTGAAGAAATGGGCAGAAAACATGAATAGACACTTCTCTAAAGAAGACATCCGGATGGCCAACAGGCACATGAAAAGATGTTCAGCGTCGCTCCTTATCAGGGAAATACAAATCAAAACCACACTCAGGTATCACCTCACGCCAGTCAGAGTGGCCAAAATGAGCAAATCAGGAGACTATAGATGCTGGAGAGGATGTGGAGAAACGGGAACCCTCTTGCACTGTTGGTGGGAATGCAAATTGGTGCAGCCGCTCTGGAAAGCAGTGTGGAGGTTCCTCAGAAAATTAAAAATAGACCTACCCTATGACCCAGCAATAGCACTGCTAGGAATTTATCCAAGGGATACAGGAGCACTGATGCATAGGGGCACTTGTACCCCAATGTTCATAGCAGCACTCTCAACAATAGCCAAATTATGGAAAGAGCCTAAATGTCCATCAACTGATGAATGGATAAAGAAATTGTGGTTTATATACACAATGGAATATTATGTGGCAATGAGAAAAAATGAAATATGGCCTTTCGTAGCAACGTGGATGGAACTGGAGAGTGTGATGCTAAGTGAAATAAGCCATACAGACAAAGACAGATACCATATGGTTTCACTCTTATGTGGATCCTGAGAAACTTCACAGGAACCCATGGGGGAGGGGAAGGAAAAAAAAAAAAAAAAAAGAGGTTAGAATGGGAGAGAGCCAAAGCATAAGAGACTTAAAAACTGAGAACAAACTGAGGGTTGATGGGGGGTGGGAGGGAGGAGAGGGTGGGTGATGGGTATTGAGGAGGGCACCTTTTGGGATGAGCACTGGGTGTTGTATGGAAACCAATTTGTCAATAAATTTCATAAAAAAAAAAATAAAAAAAAAAAAAATAAAATAAAAATAAATAAGCTTAAAAGAATTTTTTTAATGTAATTTGTTGCAAGTTAGTTAACATATAGTGTATATAGTGTGCTCTTGGCTTTGGGGGTAGATTCCCATGATTCATCGCTTACATACAACACCCAGTGCTCATCCCAACAAGTGCCCTCCTCAATGCCCATCACCCATTTTCCACTCTCCCCTGCCCCCTTATCAACCCTCGGTTTGTTCTCTGTATTTAAGAATCTCTTATGGTTTGCCTCCCTCTCTGTTTGAAACTATTTTTCCCCTTCCTTTCCCCCTTGGACTTCTGTGAAGTTTCTCAGGTTCCATATATGAGTGAAACTTGTGTCCAAAGGATCGGATCTGTAATTATGAGGGAAACAGGAATCAAAAATAAGTGGAATTTTTGGCTTAAAGTCATTTGGGGGAGTGATACACTACGATATTTACTGAAATGAGGATGAGTGAGGAGCAGGTTTGGGGGGAACAGGAATGTGAGAGTTTGGGCCATGTTAAGCTTGAGATGCCCCTTTGACATTAAGTGGCAATATCAAGTAACCATTTGGCTATATCAGTATAGAATTCTAGGTACAGTAGGGACTGGAGTCATCTTTTAAATATGGCATTTAAAACCATAGAAATGGATGAGATCTCCCTGAGAAAATGTGTAGACAGAAGAGAAGAGTCCTGGATAAGGACCTAGGGAACTTGCAAATTGTGAGTTTGAGAGGAGCAATCACCAAAATCAAAAACAAAAAAGGACAAACAGTGAATTAGGATTAAAAAATAAGGAAAATTTGGGAAATTTGGAAAAGTTCTAATGTTTTATAAATATAATTCCTGTCATATAACTAGAGGTAGCTGAAAGACAACTTGGCTGCTTATCATGTCATCTTCCTTGGGCTCCAAAGAAATGTAAGATTTTTCACTTGGTGTTTCTTTGGTGATAATTAAATTGGAGTGTGATTACATATGGAAAAGCACATGCAATATGAATAAAGAATATTAATTTCCCTATGTATAATGGGACTAAAATTGATGAATAGTTAAGAAATAGGGTCATTATATTATCAGGTATTCACAGAGTTCTTTTCCCATATTGATCAGACCAAAGTAAATAAGAAATGTGGTTAGCTATGTAAAGGGTAGGAAAATATTATCTATATCTATATCTATATCTATATCTATATCTACATCTACATCTATATCTATAGATAGATAGAAATAGATAGATTCATATATATACAGACACACAGTTTTTTTTAACAGGTACATATAAACAATAACATGTTCATGGTTTCTAACAAATATTTTATATGAGTCAGTTTGATCTACCCCAAGGAAAAGGGGCAAATCTAAGCCAAAGTGGGAGAGGTAGAAAATAGAATGAATTCTCTCTATAATTTCCATTCACAGATCTACAAGTCTGACTGGAAATGCAAGCAAGTAGACAGACAAATGCCCATAGGAAACAAACGCACACAACCAGGACTAATATTATTACTCCATTTTCTACCCCAATATGCAGGGTAAGTCTGTCTCTGACAGAAGTTAGAAAATAACCTCAAATTGGACATAGCTCCATAATTTATACTTTTATTTTTTTAATGTTTTTATTTTTCATTATTTATATATTTGTTTGTTTTGAGAGAGAGAGAGAGACAGAGAGAGAGAGAGAGAGAGAGGGCACTCGAGCAAGAGAGGGGCAAAGGGAGAGGGAGCGAATCTTAAGCAGGCTCCACACCTAGCATAGAACCCAATGCGGGGCTCAATCTCACAACTGTGAGATCACGACCTGAGCCAAACTCAAAAGTCAGTTGCTTAACCAACTGAGCCACCCAGGTGCCCCCATAATTTATACTTTTAATAACACCATCAGCACAATGTAAAACAATTCTTATTCTCAAAAGTCTACAAATACAGACTGTTCCCTTGCTCCAGTGGTTTCAGGACTATCAAGAGACAGTAGAGAATATTTTCCACCTAGTCACTAAGAAAAAAGGACCTGCAACCACCATCTCAGGACGCTCAAACTTCTGGATCTCACTGTCAATCACAGCAGTTAATTTTAGCACAACCTTCAGCCACTATCTTTTGCAATATTAATTCTCTGAGGAAAAAAATCCCTACAAATTCAGAATCAGGAGGCTTGGATCCTACCTCCAGGTCTACCACAAGTGAACTGGGTGATCCTGAGTATCTCATTTTCATGCCTAAAATAAGAGCATTGGCTAGATGATTTTTGAGGTTCCTTCCAACACTCAAGTATAATTTTACAAACTACATAAATTTCTGTTTACTTGCATCACTACTTTATGTTCTCTTTCCTCCACTGTTGTTATTAGCCCTCCATAAACCCTCTACACTGATTTATGACACTTTCATAGGGATTCTTAGTTTCAAAAAACTCTATGTCATCTCCTAAAGCTTAGACCTATGCTCCTCTCACTTGACCTACACATTCAGAAATCCTCCCCACTACCCCATTATACAGATCTTAAGCCAACATTACCCTCTTTCTTAAGGTACATGCATGGGTCATTTTATAAGCAAGCCCTTTCTTGGTCACATCCATGGTTAACACTTTGCACCACTACACTACAAGCAGTCTGTGAGGCTTGGATAAGAAATAGGGAGCTGACTCCTGAATCAACCTCCAACCAGTTCCATAACCTCTTGGGGTAAGCAAGCAGGGGTTACCTTTAACCATCCAAGGCTTCTATGTACGACTTCTGAGCCTGGCTTTGAGATCTGAAACAGAAAGTGGATCAGCTGTTCACTGTGTATAGTGCAAGGCAGGGTGGAAACAAGGGATTACAAAGAACACAAGGAATCCCTGAGAATGATGGATAGTTTATTATCTTGAGAGTGGTGATACTATTATGAGTGTATGCCTATGTCAGAACTATCCAATTGTACACATTAAATGCATGCTGTTCACCATAATATCGATTACACTCCAATAAAGTTGTTTTTCAAGGAGGAGGGGAAGATGGAGGCGTAGGAGGACGCTGGGCTAACCACGCGTCCTGCTGATCAATTAGATTCCACCTATACCTGCCTAAATAACCCAGAAAACCGCCAGAGGATTAGCAGAACGGAGTCGCCAGAGCCAAGCGCAGACGAGAGGCCCACGGAAGAGGGTAGGAAGGGCGGCGAGGCGGTGCACGCTCCACGGACTGGCGGGAGGGAGCCGGGGCGGAGGGGCGGCTCACCGGCCAAGCAGAGCCCCCGAGTCTGGCTTTAAGCGGAGGGGCCTGACGGACTGTGTTCCGACAGCAAGCGCGACTTAGCGTCTGGGAGGTCATAAGTTAACAGCTCTGCTCAGAAAGCGGGAAGGCTGGAGGACAAAGGGAGGGAGAGCTGCTGAGCCCCCGGACGACAGAGCTCAGTTTGGTGGGGAACAAAGGCGCTCGCCAGCGCCATCTCCCCCGCCCATCCCCCAGCCAAAATCCCAAAGGGAACCGGTTCCTGCCGGGGAAATTGCTCCCTCCGCGCAAACACCTAACTCTGTGCTTCTCCGGAGCCAAACCTCCGGCAGCGGATCTGACTCCCTCCTGCTGCCACAGGGCCCCTCCTGAAGTGGATCACCTAAGGAGAAGCGAGCTAAGCCCGCCCCGCCTGCCCCCGTGCACCTTGCCTACCCACCCCAGCTAATACGCCAGACCCCCAGCATCACAAGCCTGGCAGTGTGCAAGTAGCCCAGACGGGCAACTCCACCCCACAGTGAATCCTGCCCCTAGGAGAGGGGAAGAGAAGGCACACACCAGTCTGACTGTGGCCCCAGCGGTGGGCTGGGGGCAGACATCAGGTCGGACTGCGGCCCCGCCCACCAACTCCAGTTATACACCACAGCACAGGGGAAGTGCCCTGCAGGTCCTCACCACACCAGGGACTATCCAAAATGACCAAGCGGAAGAATTCCCCTCAGAAGAATCTCCAGGAAATAACAACAGCTAATGAGCTGATCAAAAAGGATTTAAATAATATAACAGAAAGTGAATTTAGAATAATAGTTATAAAATTAATCGCTGGGCTTGAAAACAGTATACAGGACAGCAGAGAATCTCTTGCTACAGAGATCAAGGGACTAAGGAACAGTCACGAGGAGCTGAAAAATGCTTTAAATGAAATGCAAAACAAAATGGAAACCACCACGGCTCGGATCGAAGAGGCAGAGGAGAGAATAGGTGAACTAGAAGATAAAGTTATGGAAAAAGAGGAAGCTGAGAAAAAGAGAGATAAAAAAATCCAGGAGTATGAGGGGAAAATTAGAGAACTAAGTGATACACTAAAAAGAAATAATATACGCATAATTGGTATCCCAGAGGAGGAAGAGAGAGGGAAAGGTGCTGAAGGGGTACTTGAAGAAATCATAGCTGAGAACTTCCCTGAACTGGGGAAGGAAAAAGGCATTGAAATCCAACAGGCACAGAGAACTCCCTTCAGACGTAACTTGAATCGATCTTCTGCACGACATATCATAGTGAAACTGGCAAAATACAAGGATAAAGAGAAAATTCTGAAAGCACCAAGGGGTAAACGTGCCCTCACATATAAAGGGAAACCTATAAGACTCGTGACTGATCTCTCTTTTGAAACTTGGCAGGCCAGAAAGAATTGGCACGAGATTTTCAGGGTGCTAGACAGAAAAAATATGCAGCCAAGAATCCTTTATCCAGCAAGTCTGTCATTTAGAATAGAAGGAGAGATAAAGGTCTTCCCAAACAAACAAAAACTGAAGGAATTTGTCACCACTAAACCAGCCCTACAAGAGATCCTAAGGGGGACCCTGTGAGACAAAGTACCAGAGACATCACTACAAGCATAAAACATACAGACATCACAATGACTCTAAACCCATACCTTCTATAATAACACTGAATATAAATGGATTAAACGCGCCAACCAAAAGACATAGGGTATCAGAATGGATAAAAAAACAAGACCCATCTATTTGCTGTCTACAAGAGACTCATTTTAGACCTGAGGACACCTTTAGATTGAGAGTGAGGGGATGGAGAACTATTTACCATGCTACTGGAAGCCAAAAGAAAGCTGGAGTAGCCATACTTATATCAGACAAACTAGACTTTAAATTAAAGGCTGTAACAAGAGATGAAGAAGGACATTATATAATAGTTACAGGGTCTATCCACCAGGAAGAGCTAACAATTATAAATGTCTATGCACCGAATACCAGAGCCCCCAAATATATAAAACATTTAGTCATAAACATAAGCAACCTTATTGATAAGAATGTGGTAATTGCAGGGGACTTTGACGCCCCAGTTACAGAAATGGATAGATCATCTAGACACACGGTCAATAAAGAAACAAGGGCCCTGAATGAGACATTGGATCAGATGGACTTGACAGATATATTTAGAACTCTGCATCCCAAAGCAACAGAATATACTTTCTTCTCGAGTGCACATGGAACATTCTCCAAGATAGATCATATACTGGGTCACAAAACAGCCCTTCATAAATTTACAAGAATTGAAATTATACCATGCATACTTTCAGACCACAATGCTATGAAGCTTGAAATCAACCACAGAAAAAAGTCTGGAAAACCTCCAAAAGCATGGAGGTTAAAGAACACCCTACTAACGAATGAGTGGGTCAACCAGGCAATTAGGGAAGAAATTAAAAAATATATGGAAACAAACGAAAACGAAAATACAACAATCCAAATGCTTTTGGATGCGGTGAAGGCAGTCCTGAGAGGAAAATACATTGCCATCCAGGCCTATCTCAAGAAACAAGAAAAATCCCAAATACAAAATCTAACAGAATACCTAAAGTAAATAGAAGCAGAATAGCAAAGGCAGCCTAAACCCAGCAGAAGAAGAGAAATGATAAAGATCAGAGCAGAAATAAACAATATAGAATCTAAAAAAACTGTAGAGCAGATCAACGAAACCAAGAGTTGGTTTTTTGAAAAAATAAACAAAATTGACAAACCTCTAGCCAGGCTTCTCAAAAAGAAAAGGGAGATGACCCAAATAGATAAAATCATGAATGAAAATGGAATTATTACAACCAATCCCTCAGAGATACAAACAATTATCAGGGAATACTATGAAAAATTATATGCCAACAAATTGGACAACCTGGAAGAAATGGACAAATTCCTGAACACCCACACTCTTCCAAAACTCAATCAGGAGGAAATAGAAAGCTTGAACAGACCCATAACCAGCGAAGAAATTGAATCGGTTATCAAAAATCTCCCAACAAATAAGAGTCCAGGACCAGATGGCTTCCCAGGGGAGTTCTACCAGACGTTTAAAGCAGAGATAATACCTATCCTTCTCAAGCTATTCCAAGAAATAGAAAGGGAAGGAAAACTTCCAGACTCATTCTATGAAGCCAGTATTACTTTGATTCCTAAACCAGACAGAGACCCAGTAAAAAAAAGAGAACTACAGGCCAATATCCATGATGAATATGGATGCAAAAATTCTCAATAAGATACTAGCAAATCGAATTCAACAGCACATAAAAAGAATTATTCACATGATCAAGTGGGATTCATTCCTGGGATGCAGGGCTGGTTCAACATTCGCAAATCAATCAACGTGATACATCACATTAACAAAAAAAAAGAGAAGAACCATATGATCCTGTCAATCGATGCAGAAAAGGCCTTTGACAAAATCAGCACCCTTTCTTAATAAAAACCCTTGAGAAAGTCGGGATAGAAGGAACATACTTAAAGATCATAAAAGCCATTTATGAAAAGCCCACAGCTAACATCATCCTCAACGGGGAAAAATTGAGAGCTTTTTCCCTGAGATCAGGAACACGACAGGGATGCCCACTCTCACCGCTGTTGTTTAATATGGTGCTGGAAGTTCTAGCATCAGCAATCAGACAACAAAAGGAAATAAAAGGCATCAAAATTGGCAAAGATGAAGTCAAGCTTTCGCTTTTTGAAGATGACATGATATTATACATGGAAAATCCGATAGACTCCACCAAAAGTCTGCTAGAACTGATACATGAATTCAGCAAAGTTGCAGGATACAAAATCAATGTACAGAAATCAGTTGCATTCTTATACACTAACAATGAAGGAACAGAAAGACAAACAAAGAAACTGATCCCATTCACAATTGCACCAAGAAGCATAAAATACCCAGGAATAAATCTAACCAAAGATGTAAAGGATCTGTATGCTGAAAACTATAGAAAGCTTATGAAGGAAATTGAAGAAGATTTAAAGAAATGGAAAGACATTCCCTGCTCATGGATTGGAAGAATAAATATTGTCAAAATGTCAATACTACCCAAAGCTATCTACACATTCAATGCAATCCCAATCAAAATTGCACCAGCATTCTTCTCGAAACTAGAACAAGCCATCCTAAAATTCATATGGAACCACAAAAGGCCCCGAATAACCAAAGGAATTTTGAAGAAGAAGACCAAAGCAGGAGGCATCACAATCCCAGACTTTAGCCTCTACTACAAAGCTGTCATCATCAAGACAGCATGGTATTGGCACAAAAACAGACACATAGACCAATGGAATAGAATAGAAACCCCAGAACTAGACCCACAAACGTATGGCCAACTCATCTTTGACCAAGCAGGAAAGAACATCCAATGGAAAAAAGACAGCCTCTTTAACAAATGGTGCTGGGAGAACTGGACAGCAACATGCAGAAGGTGAAAACTAGACCACTTTCTCACACCATTCACAAAAATAAACTCAAAATGGATAAAGGACCTAAATGTGAGACAGGAAACCATCAAAACCTTAGAGGAGAAAGCAGGAAAAGACCTCTGTGACCTCAGCCGTAGCAATCTCTTACTCGACACATCCCCAAAGGCAAGGGAATTAAAAGCAAAAGTGAATTCCTGGGACCTTATGAAGATAAAAAGCTTCTGCACAGCAAAGGAAACAACCAACAAAACTAAAAGGCAACCAACGGAGTGGGAAAAGATATTTGCAAGTGACATATTGGACAAAGGGCTAGTATCCAAAATCTATAAAGAGCTCACCAAACTCCACACCCGAAAAACAAATAACCCAGTGAAGAAATGGGCAGAAAACATGAATAGACACTTCTCTAAAGAAGACATCCAGATGGCCAACAGGCACATGAAAAGATGCTCAACGTTGCTCCTCCTCAGGGAAATACAAATCAAAACCACACTCAGATATCACCTCACGCCAGTCAGAGTGGCCAAAATGAACAAATCAGGAGACTATAGATGCTGGAGAGGATGTGGAGAAACGGGAACCCTCTTGCACTGTTGGTGGGAATGCAAACTGGTGCAGCCACTCTGGAAAACAGTGTGGAGGTTCCTCAAAAAATTAAAAATAGATCTATCCTATGACCCAGCAATAGCACTGCTAGGAATTTACCCAAGGGATACAGGAGTACTGATGCATAGGGGCACTTGTACCCAATGTTTATAGCAGCACTCTCAACAATAGCCAAATTATGGAAAGAGCCTAAATGTCCATCAACTGATGAATGGATAAAGAAATTGTGGTTTGTATACACAATGGAGTACTACGTGGCAATGAGAAAGAATGAAATATGGCCCTTTGTAGCGACGTGGATGGAACTGGAGAGTGTGATGCTAAGTGAAATAAGCCATACAGAGAAAGACAGATACCATATGGTTTCACTCTTATGTGGATCCTGAGAAACTTAACAGGAACCCATGGGGGAGGGGAAGGAAAAAAAAAAAGAGGTTAGAGCCAAAGCATAAGAGACTGTTAAAAACTGAGAACAAACTGAGGGTTGATGGGGGGTGGGAGGGAGGGGAGGGTGGGTGATGGGTATTGAGGAGGGCACCTTTTTGGATGAGCACTGGGTGTTGTATGGAAACCAATTGGTCAATAATTTCATATATATATAAAAAAAGTTGTTTTTCAAGATATTTAAGGAATTAAAAAATAAATAAAAACATACGAAACATAGGAGAGAGAAAGAGTTAAAATCGGAGTTGACTTAGGAGTTAAAATTGATCTGATTTGGTAATATGGTTAGTAAAACAAGATAAACTGACTCTCCCATCTCACTTAGGGAGTTAGAGGGTGAGTGGGAAGCATAAGTTGGAGGTGGAAGATGTATATGAAAATATTCTGAAACTATCAAAAAAGTATGAATAGTAATAATGAATTTTATTTGCCAGATGCTGAACATACAGCTAAGTTTTATTTTTATTCTATTTTATTATGTTGAGTTAACATGAGATATATCCTTTTAACAAATTTTCAAGCTTATGATACACTATTGTTCTCTATAGGTACCATGTATACTAGTAAGCTCTCTAGAGCTTATTCAGTTATTTTGCATAACTGATACCTTATGCTCATTGATCACTAACTCCCTATTTCCCCACCCTCAGCCCGTGGCAACCACCATTCCACTCTCCTATTCTATGAATTTGACTGTTTTAGTTAGCTATCTCACATAAGTAGAATCATACAGTATTTGTCCTGTGAGTGGCTTAGTTCATTTAGCATAATGTGTTCAAGGTTCATCCAAAGTATAGTTAACTGTCCTTTCCAGACAGTTAGGAAAGCTAGGAAAGGAAGCACACGATTAATGACAGAGCAGTGGCAGAGACATATGCTAGGGGAATTCAGAGTGCGTTGTTCTGCTATCGAGTGGTATTAGAAGCCTGCTTCATTCCTTCCTGAGTTAATTACTTAGAAAAGAATTGTCAGTCCCATATAGACATAGTGTCAGGTTAATTGCATGAAATATAAGACCCATTTAAGTTGCATTTATTAACATCTACAAACATTCCAGTATTGGCTATTGCTTTGTACTTTTCCCGGAAGAGTGATTTAGAATAATGGTTGATAAGCCCGATACAGACAATATACAGAAGTTCATAACTTTTAGTATACATTCTTTTTTTTTAATGTTTTATTTATTTTTGACAGAGAGAGAGAGAGAGAGAGAGAGAGAGAGAGAGAGAATGAGCGGGGGAGGGGCAGAGAGAGAGGGAGACAGAATCTGAAGCAGGCTCCAGGCTCTGAGCTGTCAGCACAGAGCCCGACCCGGGGCTCGAACCCACAGACCGCGAGATCATGACCTGAGCTGAAGTCAGACGCTCAACCGACTGAGCCACCCAGGCGCCCCTAGTATAAATTCTTAAAAACAAGATTTTTAAGAAATACTTGAGGATATTAATTAGTGTTTTTGAGGAGGGACTAGGAATTAAAAGGCATTGTCTGTCTTATTACCCTTTACTTTTGAGTTGTTTCTATTTATCTCATTCAAACTACCAATCCATTAAGGATGGGATTGTTGTCTCATTTTTGCACCTCCCAAAATATCCTCAATAGACCTGTGAAGAACCTGATAATCAGTAAATATTTATTGAATGGGGGATGCCTGAGTGGCTCAGTTGGATGAGCGTTCAACTCTTGGTTTTGGCTCGGGTCATGATTTCGTGGTTTTGTGGATTTGAGTTCTGCATTGGGTTGTGCACTGGCAACACAGAGCCTGCTTGGGATTCTCTCTCTCTTCCTCTCTCTTCCCCTCCTTCACTTGGGATGTCTGTGTCTCAGAATAAATAAATAGGGGCGCCTGAGTGGCTCAGTCAGTTAAGTGTCTGACTTCGGCTCAGGTCATGATCTCACCATCTGTGGGTTCGAGCCCCACGTCAGGATCTGTGATGACAGCTCAAGAGCCTGGAACCTGCTTCAGATTCTGCATCTCCCTCTCTCCCTATCTCTCTCTCTCTCTCTCTCTCTCTCTCTCTCAAATTAAAATTTAAATTAAGTCTGGCAATCATTAAAATAATATACTGTTCTTCAAACATTGCATTTAAGTTGAAAACATATAAGTACACACTAACACCAGTTTTTAAATGTAGACTTGAGGTCTTGTTAATAAGACCCCTGTTGTCTTTTATCTATCACCATAACACATAGTATATGATTTCAGATTTCAGTTTCTTTATGGTGAAGTGAAAAAAAAATACTCCTGTGAAGTAAGACAAATGTAGAATTAGAATTAGAATTTCCCCTTAATTTTGTAAGGTTTCTTACTTAAAGCTAATTCAACAGCAAGTTTTAAACAATTCAGCTTCATCAAGTTTTCCAGATATAATTTAATTTCATAATAAAAACTCCCTTCCCTTAAAAATTCATATTTCATTATTTTATTGGATATCTAGCTAAAGTCATAAGTACAGTAATTCATGTGTTTGTTTTGCTCCCTCACTGAAAAATAAGCTGCATGAAAGTACAAAATTCATAAGGCTTGTTCAACAATTTGTTTCAAAGGGGGAGGAGGCACTTCATCCATTTATTTCATCCATTTTTTTCCATTTTCATCCATTTTTTTTTTATGAATGAGTCACATATAACTCGAATAAACAGGACTGGAAACAAAGATAACTGACTATATTGTGTACATTAAGCTAACAACCAAGGTGGCGAGAGGCGTCTCTGAGACATGAGCCTTTGGTTTGCATCAGATGTTAGTCAATATGCAATAGAAACAGAATGGAACTGTCATTTAATCTAGCAGATGGTTAGAGTTCCTTAAATAACAGAACTTTCCAGTATTTATCTTATCATAGCACTGAGGAAAATAATACTTTAAGAAACATTATGATAAATAATCCAATGTACACTCCTGGGAATTCCAGCTGCCCAGGTCTTCGCCTATCCATCCCAAGGGTTGACAGACTCAACAACCCATCAATGAACTCTTGCCACAGTCTAAGAAGCTCTGCCTCAAAGCTTCTGTTATGACAGCTTCTGAAGTGATCCAGATGGCACCACATACTACACCATTATTTTGCTGTTGATGGTGGAGCATTGCTATAGCCTGACCACATTTCTACACCGTTGGGCTCCTGATACCCTGCTAGCTGACCCCTTCAGGAAATCAATGTCAGTGTTGCTACCTGGCGAACCTCTGGCTATCTACAAAAATATGAGCCCAATGGAGCCACATTCCCTGGCTTCCCTCAGTGTTCCACCTTCTGTTGGCATCCTTGCTCACCCAGCCAGGCCACAGTGATTCCCTATCATGCAGAGGAGGATAATCCTTCTCTCACTGATACTCATTCAGGGATGTCCCACAGAAAAACTAGCAGAGCCCCAAGTTCTGCAGCTTTTTAGTAATAGATATATTTTGAGTCAACCATATCTTTCTCTCTAAGAAGCACCCACTTCTGCTGGGTTGTGCCCTAGATCAGCTCTCCCTAGCAATGACCCAGGTTCCAGTGTTCATTTCAGACGTTTCTCTTCAACTTCCCTTTCCTGAAAAGCTGGGTTTGATTAGGGATCTCTTAATCTATCAGATGCATTTCTCTATCTTTCAATCCCAACAGGAAAAAAAGAAAGAAAGAAAGAAAGAAAGAAAGAAAGAAAGAGAAAAAAAGAAAGAAAAAGAAAAGAGCCCAATCTTGAATTAATCTAGAAATGAGATGGTATTGATATGAATCAGAATGGTGGCAATGCAAATAGAGATAAGTGGACAGATCATAGGGATATTTAGAGACAGACTCAGTAGGACTTGGTGATTGGATAGATTGGATAGGTAGAGGTGTAGGAGCCAGGTTTTGGTTTAGGCAACTGTGTTGAATTCTGGTTACTATTAAATGAAACTGGGGGGAAGGGAAGGGTAGAAACAGAAAGAGAAATAGTTTAAAGAACATGTTGACTTTCACTAAAATTTGGAATACCCAAATGAAGGTACCATAAGAATCAAATCTCAGGAGGAAACTTTGCTTCATTTAAGGCATTGACAAACACTTGGTAATTGAAGATTGGAGCCATGGAAAAATTGTATCACTCAAGGAAGTTTTGTAAATTATATAAAATAGAAGAGGACTTCGCATGTACTATGAAATTCCATGAAAATTTAAGGAATAGACAAAAGAAGATTAATAAACAAAATATTCTCAAGGGGAAAGGTTACAGAGGTAGGAGGAATGTTAAGGACTCCAAAGGAAAAGAGTATTTCAAAGATAGTAGTCAAGAGTATCCAATGCCACTGAAAGTATCCCCTGGATTCAATCAGCTAGCAGGTCATTGATTACCTTTCAAGAGTAGTTAGAGTGGAGTGGTAGAAAAGGCACTGTTCCATTTCCCAATTCTGTGATTCATGGGATATAGAAGATGAATCATCCTTTTTTTTTTGAGAGAGAGAGAGAGAGAGAGAGAGTCTTGGGAGAATATTTTCAAAGTAGAATCAGCCTTAAGTGTGGAACAATAGGAGAAACATTGTGTGAAGAAGGAGAGGATTTGTCTTTATAATGGATCAGGGATCATAGGAGGCAGAGTGGAAAATGCTGGGCAGAATGAGAGGTTAAGTCATGGGAGAAGAGGGCAGAAGGCAAACAGCATTGTGGGAGAAGATGGATCAGGGGTTAAAATTCTGAGCAGTAGAAAAGAATGACACATAAGAAAGACTGAGTGATTTTAGCTGCCTACAAGTTTCCCAGATGAGTAAAACCTAGGGAGATTGAAATAAATGCAGGTGTGGAAAGAGGAAAGGAGAGGAGAGGGATTCACTGGAGTTGCAGGAGTCTGCCATGGCCAGGTTACAGTTCTGCTAAGAAGTTGCTAGTCCAGATGAGTGCACTAGCAATAGATTTATTTTGCACTTGACTCTCACATTAAGAAAATCAGCAGCCTTTGAAGCTAGAGGATACACTGTACTCTGGGAGAGGTTGGACAGGATCCTGATTATTTGCACAAGACCCCAAGAAAAGGCTCTGAGTTCAGGCTTCTGGCACAAAGGCTCTTGAGTAATAACAATTGGTCTTTCCTGAGCTCTTCCAATTGTTTCCAAAATGTTCTACCTGATTCACCCTCATCTCCTACAATCCATCCTCTACAACTCTTTTATTAACCTTTCTAGAATGTATATATGATTGTATTGGTATCCATTGCTGGGTAACAAACCACGCCAAAACCTAGTGTCTTAAAACAATGACATTTATTTAACTTATGAAGCCATGAGGGGCAAATTGGGCTGGGGTAAACCTGGAAGGTCTTCTGCTGGCCTCAGCTGGGTTTCTATCAAATATTTGCTGTTAGCTGGAATTTGATGTTTTCATTCATATGTCTGACAGGCTGGCTGTTACCTGGGACTGGCTGTTTTATGTTGGTTTTGCCCAAAATGACTAGAACAAGGGACTCTTCTCCTTCTAAGTATCTTTATTGAACTCCTACTTCAAAATTAAGGTTAGACATCACTTTTTTATGAAGCCTTAGTGCCTCTGTATAGCAGGTGTTTTCAAACCCTCAGGGCTTCCACAATCCATTATACATACCTCTGATAGATGTTATTCCAATGTATTACCATTAGTCTCATATGTGCCCATGTCTTCACCAGACTGTTGAGGGCAAAAATCTCATTTTAATATCATCTTTACCTAAAATAGTGCTTTCCTTAATTATAGAAAGAGTCAATAAATACATTTTGAGTGAAGGAATATCTGATTATGTGTTGTGTTTCACTTCGTCCAGGATGCAGAAGAACTGATGGTATGAAGAGAGTTTTGATAAGTGAGCTTCAGCCCCAGAGTGAACATGGAGTTCCCCTACAATACTGAATAGACCACTACTTTTGGTTGCAGCCAAGGAATCTATAAAATAAAGAATAGGTGAGAAAGACAGATATCATATGATTTCACTCATATGTGAAATTTGAGAAACACAACAGATTAAACACAGGGGAAGGGAAGGAAAAATAAGATAAAAACAGAGAGGGAGGCAAACCATAAGAAACTCTTTTTTTTTTTAACTTTTTTTTCAACGTTTATTTATTTATTTATTTATTTATTTATTTATTTATTTTGGGACAGAGAGAGACAGAGCATGAACGGGGGAGGGGCAAAGAGAGAGGGAGACACAGAATCGGAAACAGGCTCCAGGCTCTGAGCCATCAGCCCAGAGCCTGACGCGGGGCTCGAACTCACGGACAGCGAGATCGTGACCTGGCTGACGTCGGACGCTTAACCGACTGCGCCACCCAGGCGCCCCAAGAAACTCTTAAATACAGAGAACAAACTGAAGGTTGCTGGAGGGGAGGTAGGTGGGGGATGGGCTAAATGGGTGAGGGCATTAAGGAGGGTACTTGTTGGGATGAGCACTGGATGTTATATGTAAGAAATAAATCATTGGGTTCTACTCCTGAAGCCAAGACTACACTGTATGTTAACTAACTTGAATTTAAAGAATAATAAACAAAAGTAGGTTAATCTAAACTATATTGGGAGCAAAGGTAAAATTTCTTTATAGACATCAATGTAGATTAATTGAGTTGCTTTAAATTAATTTAATTAAATAATTTAAATTGTAGTATAAATAAGTAATTGATGAAGAATCATCTGCCAGTGAACTGAAGGTATATTACAAATGATCACATATTTCATGAAAGTAAAGGTGGAGGAAAAATGGCATGACCCTTTATGATTGTCTCAAGGAGATTACATGACTTAAGGAAATGCTAACCAGCCTGGTTTTGTAATGGTTGAGTAAACTGACACTATAGCTGGATTGAGACTAGGTGACATGAAATAACAGGTAATTAGCTCTTCCATAAGGAAAGTCAGTACCATTAAATACTAGCAAAGTACATCTCTCCACAGACCTAGCCAACAACTTCACCTTTGGGATTCGTGGCCCATATATATAATTAACAAATAGTAATACCTGCATAAGTGTGTGTAATTTCTCAATGAATGCATAAAGTTAGTTGAGACTGATACATTAAAGCAGAAACATGAATTGAATTTGTATCAGTTTGCCTGCCTCTATCTCCAGGTGCTTAGATTTTAGCACAAAAAGATCTACAGTCTAAAATGTGAAAGTCTCCTTCCACAAATGGGAGTATTTAATGACTCATTAAAAAAATAATCTCTAGGAACTCAGTTATGCACTACTGCACCAATTCACGCACTTGCTGTATCTCTCGCACATGGAGAGCATAGGTGAGCAAAAGCTCAATACTGGTCTGTAATTCTAATTCTGGCACATTATAATTGAATATCAAGTTAGCATGGCATCTGTCCTAGCTTGAACCTCAGTGAGATACAGACCTTTCTTGGGTATGTCTGCCTTTCATTCCTTCTCAGTTTTTGTTGCATACAACAGAAAAAAAAAGCTCTTGATGGCTTAAACATTTTTTAAAATTATTTAAAGCATATGTTGCAGCCCTGAACATCTACAAGGATTCCCTGAATTTCTAGAAAGGTGGGAGGTGGGGAAACAGGTATGGAAAAAGACAAGAATGAAAGGTGTGAAACAGTAGCCACTATCATAGCTAACGTCATGCCAGGACATAAGTCCCCTAAAAACATAATGCCAACCTTGGACACTTGATGCCATTCCTGGACACTTGATGCCATTCGTTGAAACTTGACCTTGCTGCTGCTGCTGCTGCCGCTCATCACTACCACAGTGAAGTCTCCATTCCTTCTGCTTGCTTGAGTCCTTCAGCATCCATGCAAATCCTGTAATGACTGCATCTAATAGGACAAGCCTATGTCACATGTTTCCATTCCAGCTGAAAGAAGGGCTAGGGAACTAAGTATCTGATTTTCAAACTCTGTAAAGAGAGAGGGTGGGGCTCCATGTTCTACCATGACTCATGAGGTGGGCAAATCACAAATATAAAAAGAGGGATTGAGATGATTTGCAAGGGAAAAAACTCAGATAATTAATATAACTCATTCCTTTGCACATATTCGGAATGCAATTTTCTTTAAATTTTTAAGGTTTAAAAAATGCAGCTACATAATTAAGGCCATAACTATCACCTGTATGCTGAAAACATCTATAGCCTTATTCAAGAAGTGATGATCCAGATTTTAATCAACATTCTGCTGTAAATCCTGGATTTCCTACAAATACAGGTCTGCTAAGATCCTATCTCAATATTCTGTGATATGTGTACTAAACTAAATTTAACTACCACCAACTACCTGATATAAAAGAGAGAGAAAGTAAAAGGAACTAAGAGGAAACACATATGTACACACACATACACACACACACAATGATATGGCAAAGAAGAAAATATGGAAGAAAACTACAGTCTTGTCTCTATACCCATTTCATAAAGTTGCTTTGTTTAAATGACACCCCTTCTTCCCTTCTCATAATGTTTTTTCATCAGCTAGCTGGCTAGAGTTTTCCCAGTGGAGACAGAAAATTCTTGTTTATAAAGGGCCCTTAACTTATGCTACTTGACAAGGCAGTACTAGGAAGCCAAAATATAATATGGGTTCTATTCATGTACTTCCCATCCTTTAATGTATATCACCTATGTTATTACTCTTGACTCTCAAGATCAACCACTGGAACTAGCATCATAGCCTTCCTTTTTGATAGATAACTCAACAACTTGAAGAGTCCAATATAGCCAGGTAGAAGCAATATCTTTTAATTCAACAAAGAACTTTCTGTGCCCTTTGATAGAAATATTTCTCCCTTGAGTATAAATACCTCTACACTAGGAGAGCATAGTGTTTTAGGGACAGGAAAGAAAATATTTCCAGCTGTAATTAGATGTCATTGAGAGCATGCCATTCCAGGTTCCATGTACTAGTTTGTCAATTCATGAGAGCTACAACACCCTATATTAATTTTTGGTTAAGAGTACCAATGCATCCTAGAGGACAATATCCTGAACATGCAACTGTGACCTCTTAGCAGACATTATAATTAACCATTCCACCATTCTGAAAGACCAACAGTTAGCAGATCATAGAGCAAATGATGAAATCAGGGAGTATGAGGGGCAACTGCCCAGTGAAGTGATTCCTTCACTGGGAGCAAGACTGTGTGCAAACTTCATCATGAGTAAAAGGAAACCAGTAAGTTCATGGATCAGCAAATGCATGAAAGGCAGGGCACAGAAATTCCAATGCATAATAATTATTCTACAAAGTAGAAGTGTCTAATATAACCAACCTGTGATTATATTTCTACCTGAGGGTCATATTTTCCACATTTCCAATAGTTTTCCCCACTAGGGACCTTCTGATGAGTTTTCATGTGAAATTGAATAGTCTTACATCCAGACACATAATCATTATACTTTTTGCTTCTTTTTTCATTCTTTCTTTAATTTTCTTAACTTGACCACAAATGATTAGCCATGCGACAGGAAGCAATGTCGCCCCTCAGCTCAGGCCATTTCTCTGTCCATGGCCATATGGACAATGAGCTGTATCGCTCCAGGCTGTTCCCAGTAGGAAAATATTCTTTTTCATTTTCCTTCAAAGCAAACCCTGTAGTCAGTTCTCACACTGAAACAGTACACTTCCAGTAAGGTTAGGCCCACTTTCCTAGCAACTCTTTATGAGGCTAAAGATATAAACTGAAGGAAGGATGGCACTGTGGCAAAGCAGACACATCTAAGCCAGTTTGTCCTTTAGGGCCTGCTATGACCACTTATTATTAACACAAGGTTGATGAGTCCCTTTATTTTTGTGATCGTGAATTTCACCTTTACCCTCTGCCATGCATGTGTCTTTTCTTTAAGTTTTTATTTAAATTCCAGTTAATATTCAGCAAAAGTTTAGTTTCAAGTGTAGAATATAGTGATTCAACACTTTCATACATTACCTGGTGCTCAATCACAAGTGCCCTCCTTAATCCCCATCACCTATTATCCTGTCCTCCTGCCCACCTCCCCTCTGGTAACCATCAGTTTGTTCTCTATATTTAAGAGTCTGTCTCTTCGTTTGTCTCTCTTTTTTTTCCCTATGCTTATTTGTTTTATTTCTTCAGTTCCACATATGAGTGAAATCATATGGTATTTGTGTTTCTCTGACTGATTTCACTTAGCATAATACTCTCTGGCTCCATCCACGTTGTTGCAAATGGCAAGATTTCAATTCTTTTTGATGGCTGAGTGATATTTCACTGTATGCATATGTGTGTGTGTGTGTGTGTACATACATATATATGTGTATGTGTGTGTGTGTGTGTGTGTATATATATATATATATATATATATATATATATATATATCACCTTCTTTATCCATTCATCAGTTGATGGACACTTGAGCTGTTTCCATAGTTTGGTTATTGTAGATAATGGTGCCATAAACATTGGGGTGCATGTATCCCTTTTTATTAGTATCTTTGTATTCTTTGGGTAAATACCTAGTAGTGCAATTGCTGGATCATAGAGTAGCTCTATATTTAACTTTCTGAGAAGGCCTCTATACTGTTTTTCAGAGTGGCTGCACCAGTTTGCATTCCCACCAACAGTGTTAAGAGGATTCCCCTATCTCTGCATCCTCACCAACACCTGTTGTTTCCTCTGCTATTAATTTTAGCCATTCTGAGAGGTGTGAGGTGATATCTCAGTGTAGTTTTGATTTGTATTTCCCTGATGATGAGTGATGTTGAGCATCTTTGCATGTGTCTGTTGACCATCTGGATGTTCTTTGAAAAAATGTCTATTCCTGTCTTCTGCCCATTTTTTAATTGGATTATTTGTTTTTGGGGTTGGAGTTTTATAAATGTGAAAATAAATTCAAAATGGATTAAAGACCTAAATGTGAGACATGAAACCATTAAAATCCTAGAGGAGAATACAGGAAGTAACCTCTTTGATATCGGCCATAGCAACTTCTTACCAGATATGTCACCTGAGGCAAGAGAAACAAAAGCAAAAATAAACTATTAGGACTTCATCAAAATAAAAAGCTTCTACACAGTGAAGAAAAATCGAAAATAGTAAAAGGCAATCTATGAAATGGGAGAAGATATTTGCAAATGACATATCCAATAAAGGGTTAGCATGTGTCTTTTCAAGATGAAAGCAGACAGATGTAACCCTCTTTGCTTTTCAGTGGAGAAAAAAAGCTTAGCCATACTGGGAGCTGCAGGCCAGGACCTAGGTGCTCTATTTAATTGCGCCCATTAAGAGACCACATCTGGAAACTGTAGCTGCTATAGCAGAAACCATCATTAAGCTTCCAGCAATTAACTTTCATTCTGAAAGTTCATATTCCACATCTTTAAGCAATAGGGAAGCTGGCAGATTAAAAGGGAATGTGAAGAACATATTATTCCTGTCTATTTCAAGACTGAAAATGGCACTGATGTTTGTATTTCTCTTAGATATACTATTTATTAGAGAGAGGAAGCTCCAGAGGTTTCCACTTAGTCCTTTTTATCATAATAGCTCTTGCTTTTTAGGGCAGGAAATAAAAGAGTGGATTCTTCCCATTACTAAGCATATCCTTTACTTCTACACACTTGAGTGAAGAGACAATAACCACAGGGTGGTGTCAAGGTCACACAGAACCTAGCATATGATGGATGAACGAAGACTCCATTTGTGTTCTGACTCCCAGGGTATTCTGGGTCCCCAGTACTTAAAATTAACATAAAAGCAATAGCAACAACAAATAAAAACCTTTTAAAAGTCTTTGTATTGCCTTTTTCCCTGTGCTAATCAAGGACCTTCAGCTATTTGGTAACTGACCAAGGATGCTTGAGGAAGACTAGGAATTACAGTCCCAGTTAGCACTAGCTATGTTATTAGAGGGTCTATCCTCAAGGATACTATATTTTACTAAAGGGCTCTGGCTTTGTGAACTAAGGTCTGAAAATTGGACATAAATCCATGTCTGTAAAAACAAACAAACAAACAAACAAACAAAAAACAAAACAAGAATCAAGTCAAACTTCCATTCACCAGACTTGGAAATTTTCCATTTTTATAAAATCAAATAAGGATTTTGTAGGCTTCTCAGCCATTTTTGTCCTAGGAACCTATGATTAATTTGGCAATACCAGAGATCCCACCTGGACCAATCATCGTGATCATCAGGCAGGCCCTGCAGACCATCACAATAACAACGCCTCCGTTTGATCCTAGAAGTTAGATAGAACTAGTTGGTAACTGCTGCCTGAAATCCTGTTATCTCCACTGAAACCAGAGAACACACAGCAATGGCAATGCTTCCACTATTTCTGGCTTAGAACAGCTATAAAAGTGACTTTCAAAACTGCCTATCATCATCCAAAGCCTTGGTGAAAGACATATATTCCAAGCCTCTTTGGGGACATACTTTGGAAATGGGTGGATAGGTTGCATACAAATAATTCACTTTATTTATTACTTTTTTTTAATGCTTATTTATTTTTGAGAGAGAAAGACAGAGCATGAGCGGGGGAAGGGCAGAGAGAGAGGGAGACAGAGAATCCAAAGCAGGCTCCAGGCTCTGAGCTGTCAGCACAGAGACTGACACTGGGCCTGAACCCACAAATTGCAAGATCATGATCTGGGCCAAAGTCATATGCTTAACTGACTGAGCCACCCAGGTGCCCCCAAGTAATTCACTTTAATATCCCCATCTCCATAAGTCATTGAATTTCTTTCTCTATATTAATTCTCACACTAGAATCATCTAAATATTTTTTTTAAGCATCAACACCTGGATTCTGCCCCTGGACACTCAATATGATTGATTTGGGTTGGCAAGAAGACTAGTATTTTCCAAACTTTCTAGGGGATTCTAATGAAGAGCCAGAATCAAAAACCACTGCCATTATTTCCTTGTGTGTCTTGCAAGCATTCTTTTTTTTTTTAACGTTTATTTATTTTTGACAGAGACGGAGTGTGAGCAGGGGAGGAGCAGAGAGAAAGGGAGACAGAATCCAGAACAGCCTCCAGGCTCTGAGCAAGCTGTCAGCACAGAACCTGATGCGGGGCTTGAACTCAAAAACTATGAGATCATGACCTGAGCAGAAGTCAGATGCTTAACCACCCAGGCACCCCTGCAAGCATTCTTGGTAGTAAGTTCTATAATGATCACGATTTTTTAAAAAAAAATTTTAAGTTTATATATTTCAAGAGACAGAGAGACCAAGGGGGGAGGGGCAGAGAGAGAGGGAGAGAGACATGTCAAGCAGGCTCCCCTCTGTCAGCACAGAGCCCAGTTCAGGGCTCGAACTTACCAACCTCGAGATCATGACCTTAGCCAAACCCAAAGTTGGTTGCTTAATCAACTGAGCCACTCAGACACCCCTCAGGATTCTTAATTTAAGCAACAGAATCCAACTCTGATTTAAGCAAATAGTGAAATGGTAGTAAAGTAACAGAATTGCAGGTACCACTAGAGAACACGTCTTGGAAATAGGCACACATAAGTAGGCATGGATCAGCCAGGATTAGAGTAAAATCCTGCAACGAAACAAATCCGGCATGTACACCACAGCCTGCTCTACTACAGCTGGCTCTGTGAGGGAAAAGAATTCTCTATATAGGAAATCTTGAAACTTATTCTTTACCTGAGATACACCTTTAATGCTAACCATCATGGTTAGAAATCTTTCTAAAATAGGGGCGCCTGGGTGGCTCAGTTGGTTGAGCCTCTGACTTCGGCTCAGGTCATGATCTTTTGGTCCGTGAGCTTGAGCCCCGAGCTGGGCTCTGTGCTGACAGCTCTCTGTCTCGCTCTCTCTCTGTCCCTCTCCAGCTCACACTCTGTTCTGTCTCTCAAAAATGAATAAACATTAAAAGAAATTTAGAAGTCTTTCTTTTTTTAACGTTTATTCATTTTAGAGACAGAGCATGAATGGGGGAAAGTCAGAGAGAGAGGAAGACACAGAATCTGAAATAGGCTCCAGGCTCTGAGCTGTCAGCACAGAGCCCGACGCGGGGCTCGAACTCACAGACCGCGAGATCATGACCTGAGCCAAAGTCGGTCGCCCAACCGACTGAGCCACCCAGGTGCCTCAGAAGTCTTTCTAAAATGGATTATACATTCTCTTACAGGTGACACAAAACAAAATTTAAACTGTGTTACTGGAATCATCAGGAAGAGCACTTGCCATAAAAATAAAATAATAGTTATTGAGATCCTGATAGCCTTCCATTATTCCATTAAAAAGTCCTCCAATGCTAAAGGTCTATTCTACCGTGCTTTATACTTTTTCTTCCCCTTGGCTTCCAATTTATTCAGTTATAGCCCTTTTTAGGAGTCCCATTTTCTTCTAATTTTTTCTTCCTAATCTGTTACAGGTTGGAAAAAAATGTAACTTTAAGAATTGACTTACACTGCTGGTGGGAATGCAAACTGGTGCAGCCACTCTGAAAAACAGTATGGAGGTGCCTCGAAAAGTTAAAAATAGAACTACTCTATGACCCAGCAATTGCACCACTAGGTATTTATCCAAAGGATACAGGTGTGCTGTTTCAAAGGGGCACGTGCACCTCAATGTTTCTAGCAGTGCTATTAACAATAGCCAAAGTATGGAAAAAGCCCAAATGTCCATCAACTGATGAATGGATAAAGAAGATGGGGTGTATACACACACACACACACACACACACACATATATACACACACACACACACACACACACATACACACACACACACACACACAATGGAATATTATTTGGCAATCCAAAAGAATGAAATCTTGCCATTTGCAACAACGTGGATGGAACTACAGTGAATTATGATAAGCGAAATTAGTCAGAGAAAGACAAATTTCATATGACTTCACTCATATGTGGAATTTAAGATACAAAACAGATCAACATAAGGGAAGGGAAACAAAACTAATATAAAAATGAGAGGAATAAAACATAAGAGACTCTTAAATACAGAGAAGCTGAGGGTTGCTGTAGGGGTTTTGGGTGGGGGGATGGGCTAAATGGGCAAGGGGCATTAAGGAGGACACTTGGGATGAGCACAGGTTGTTATATGTAAATGATGAATCACTGGATTCTACTCCTGAAATCATTAATGCACTATATGCTAACTTCTACGTAAATTTTTAAAAATTTTAAAAAACAAATAATAAATACATAAGTAAAAAGAACTGGCCTACAGTAAATTAAAGATCCTACATGGTCTGAGCCTTGGGCGTTTTGTATGATTAAAGTACATAAATTCACTTGACCATAATCTTGAATGCTCAAGGGGCAGTTGTGTTTATTTCAGTGTTTCCCAGTTATCCTAGTGACACGGGGAAATATGATCTCCAGGTGCATGAAGAAGGAAAGAGAAGAGATTTTCTTTGGTAAGGTTCTATGAGAGTTGTTTAAAGACATTGTCCATTGAATCTTCACAATTCTTTGGGGATAGTTTTACAAACAGAGAAGGCTGAGGCTCAGAGGTATTATGATAGATTAAAAGGTGGAGTCTAATCCCCTTCTTGAATTTTGGCTGGACACTGTCTCCCCCTTGATGAAAAGAATGTAAAAGAAGGGACTTCCTGGAACTCCTAAGGCTAAGTCAAATGAAGTTTTGCAGCTCTGGCCTAGATACTTTGGGCTACTAACTACTCTGGGAAAAGCAAGTTTCTATGTAAAAGAGTTCAAGTCTCCTGACTTGATACTGGAGACACCAAACATTAACATCCTGTTCCATAGCCCCAGCTGAACTCAGCCTTCCAGCCATCTTCAGTGTGGTGCCAGACATGACATGGCCCTCACAGCAGCCCATCCACCACCAGAACACCACTGAGAAACAGCTAATGCCACATGCAGATAAGGAACCAACAGCTGTGTCCCCTCGAATTCCTGACCCACAAAATTGTGACGTAATAAAATGTTCATTGGTTTAAGCCATTCAGTTTCTGGGTAGTTTTTTACACAGCAATAGATAACCAGAAAAGACATTAAATCAATTGATTGGTTCCTTTAGTTAACTTGTGTTCAAATCAAGAGTCAAACTCAGATAGTTTTAACATCAAGGCCTATAATCTTCCCCTTATTTCCTAGTGCCTACAGGGACAAAGTAGGATATTTATACTTTGAAACTATTTTTTAAATAGGAAAAATGACAATCTCTTTATTAACACCTGATTTTTGCAAAAAACTTATAGTTTAAAAATATTTCACATTTTCTTATGATTTCTTTCATTCTGATAACCATCTATTGAAATAAGTCTTATTATTTCTATTTTGTAAGAGAAAAGTCTACAAACAAATGAAACTGTTCCTCCAATATAGGTTCTATGATTCCAAAAGGGACACTGTTTCCATTAAATGAAAATATTTTTCCATCTATTCCATATGTAGTCCTCTATAATGAAATTTTTAAACACGGAAAATAATCTATCTTCGGTTTGGATTCCAGTGTAGGACTTAGTGTTATTGCTAACTTCATGCCAAAATAAAACTTCAGGATGAGAAAGCAGAAATTAAGGCCAAATAAATTAATATTGTTACTTTCAGTTCCAATTCTTACTTTAAGTTTTATAGTATCCCATTTGCAAAAGTCATCCCTCCCTACATTACAAGGTGTTATCTTGCTATTCAGCAGAGAAATCTAGAGAGCAGTTCAACAAAAAGTTCATTAGCCTCCTCATATGTTAAAATATGATGTTAAAATGTTAAAGTGATGTAGAGGATGGCTGTGGGAATTGATATCAACACTAAGTTCCATCCTTGCCAATTAAAACATTACACTCTTCTTCCTGACAATTCTTTTAGACCCTAGTTGATCTCCCGTGTTCCTTTTTATGACTGGTCTTACTTGCCTAAAGACCATGAAATCAAAAAATGAATTAGAAGTTTTAAAAGCAATTGGTATTTCTTTAGAGCTTCATAGTATACTTTGTACTCTTTTGTGAGTTTTAAAAAAAATCCCTTTTTAAGATATCATTAATTGCTTTAAAACCTTTTCAAAATTGAGCAAAAAAATAAATTCTAAATAAGCCACAATAAAAAATCGGCTTTAATTTACATGATTTTTCATATAGATGATGGAATAGATGTTGCCTACTGCCATGTCAAATCCTGCCTTATGATACTGATTTCACTAACAAATATTCTCAGTCATCTTCTACAGTTAAAATCCAGCCAAAACTTTTGAATTCAGTTGTTAGTACACTGCACTAACTTACTGTGAAGAGCAGATCTAGAAAATATTCAGGTAAGGGGACCTAAGACAGAATCCTGAAATGATAAAAGGAAGAATTGGGTATTATTTGAGCAACTGATAAGAAAGAAAACCCGGAAGTTGTAAAGAATAATCTCCCTAGGATGGTAAGTTCCATTTGATTGAAGTGAAATTCTACCCTAAGGATATAGACTAAGGAGATGAAATACAAAATGCAAGCAACAAAACATCTACCTCTTATGAGGTTGAGCTTACACTGAAGTATCTCTGCATCTTGGCAAGATCTCCTGAATTATATAACATTCATCAGTATTAATTCTTGGACCTGAGTAATCAACAGTTACTCATCTTTCATTTTAAATTTTCTCTTTAAATTTTCCTTCTTTTTTTAATCCTTAAGTTTTGGACCACTCCATCTGCCTCAATTAAATATATACTTTTCAAAACAATTTGGACCATGACTAAGTAAATATAAATTTCATTATGGAAACCAAATGCGGATTTCTCTCATTTTTCAAGGAGTGCTACACAGTAATTTCATTAATGCTTTTTACTTTGGATGAGAAATGTTCTTATATACTCACAAATACAGACATCAGCAAAAAAATTTCGTAAGTGGAAATAGATGATCGTGTTGAAAATGTAGCTACTGGCTTCATTTATCTTTTTGTTTTCCAGTATTTTCATATTTTTATTGTTATAATGATGTATTTCGAATGCAGGTCAGACATCTTTTTTAACTGTTTCAAAAATATTCAAATATTGATCTTCTAACTCTGTGGGTATTATAAGGAAATCCCTAGATATTTAGTACAGGAAAAAAATCCTAAAACTGAAGGACATGAATAAGAAAACAGAAAAAAAACACAGATGGGAAGTACAGAATTAAAACACCATAGGTTTTCTAATTTAGAAAAACAAAACACTTTTAAAATAAGAAAAAAATATTGTTTAAAACCTACGCAAAAAAATACATAACCATCTCTGTTCCAATACCCTCAATTGACTGCTGAGTAAACTGAAGTCTTAAAACATTCGTTAACTTACCTGAAGTTTTAAAATTGGAGTAAAATCTTAAGACTACTATCTTGATATAAAATGGAATCCCCAAGACAAATGGAGTGTCTCAAGTACCGTATACAGATACTGTTACAGATCATTTATGTATACACATACTCAGCAAGCTTAGGCAAATCATAATAAAGTCCTTTTTTGACTTCTGTTGACTCTTTTCAGTTTTTTCCATTTTAATTGTTTGTGCTTATTAAAGTAATGCCTGTACAAGATTATAATGTTAAATAATGTATACCCCACTTCTACTCATCCAATTTCATTTCTCCAAAGGCAACATGTTCAAACTGTCTCTATTTGTAGTTCTTCGAGTCTCCTTATATCTCTAAATAATATACTTATACTAATACTTACTTATAAACATTAGGCATTACACATGGAGTTCCTACTAACCACAGAAACATTTCAGCCCTTACGTGAATCTTACACCCACTACCCCCTTCATTCTATTCCCCAAGCCAACCCTCTGGTAGAGTTACATTTCTTTTAGTTCCCCTATTACATGTACGTTACCTTTTATTTACTCCACTAACCACATAGTCTATCCTAGCTCCATACTTATGGAAATATTATCACTCTCATCCATTCCCTCACTTCTGTTTGTCTTCCACCTTCAACTTCTGTTATCTGCACCTTCACTTTTTTTTATTTCAAATTTTTATTTAAATTCTAGTTATTTAACACATAGTGTAATATTAATTTCAGGAGTGGAATTTAGTGATTCATCACTTACATCTAACACCCAGTGCTCATCACAGCAAGCGCCGTCCTTAATACCCTTCACCCATTTAACCACACATGCCCCCCCGCCCTCCTCCCTTACAACAACCCTTAGTTTGTTTGCTATAGTTAAGAGTCTGTTTTATGGTTTGCATCTCTTTTTTTACTCCTATGTTCATCTGTTTCGTTTCTTAAATTCTACATATGAGTGAAATCATAAGGCATTTGTGTTTCTCTGACCGACTTATTTCACTTAGCATAATACTCTCTAGCTCTACACACATCATTGTGGATAGCAAGATTTCATTCTTTTTGATGGCTGGGTAATATTCCATTGCATATATATACTACATGTTCTTTATCCATGCATCAGCCAATGGACATTTGGGCTCTTTCTATAAGGTTGTTGTTGATCATTCTGCTATAAACATCAGGGTACATGTGTCCCTTCAAATAAGTATTTTTGTATCTTTTGGGTAAATACCTAGTAGTGCAGTTGCTGGATCATAGGGTAATTCTATTTTTAACTTTTTGAGGAACCTCCATACTGTGTTCCAGAGTGGTTACACCAGTTTGCATTCCCACCAACAGTGTAAGAGTTCCCCTTTCCCCACATCCTCACCAACATTTGTTTCTTGTATTGTTGATTTTAGCCATTCTGACAGGTGTGAGGTGATAGCTCACTGTGGTTTTGATTTATATTTCCCTGATGATGAGTAATGTTGAGCATCTTTTCATGTGTCTGTTAGCCACCTGGATGTTTTCTTTGGAAAAATGTCTAATCATGTCTTCTTCCCATTTCTTTATTGGATTATTTGTTCTTTGTGTGTTGAGTTTGATAAGCTTTTTATAGATTTTGGATACTAACCCTTTACCGGATATGTCATCTGCAAATACCTTCTCCATTCTGAAGGTTACTTTTCAGTTGTGTTCATTGTTTCCTTCACTTGCACCTTCACTTTTTAAAGTTTTAAGGTTGATAATGTGTTCTTCCACTGCTTTTTCTATAGGTTGATTCAATATGTTTTATATGAAAAAACAGCATTTACGTTATCCGGACTACATAAATATTTTTCACTTAAGTTTATACAGAATGTCATTATTGTTCTCTCAAACAACTAATTTTTTTTTACTTTCTAGGAACCTCTAATTGTCTTTATTATCTTCTTTCCTTTTCTGCCTTTGTCTTGTTCTTAGGTTTATCCACAGCTACTGAGGCTGTGCAATGCATGTTTTTATTTGAATATCTTCTGAAACCCTCCATTCTCCTTTTCCAGTCAAGTAAACTTTTTCTAGTTCTGCTTCACTGAAATCATCTAGGGGTTTCATGTCATTGCTCTTCAGAATTGGAGCTAAACTGAAGTCCTGGATTACATGCATCCCTTCTTCCTTTACTCTCTGACTTTATTTAAGCACATCCCCCAAGGAGCTATCAAAGAAACAGTGTAAAGAAGTAGGTTTTCTGAATTGAATAAAATATCTGTATATTTGCTTAATAGTTTGATGAGTAGACATTTTGAGTTGAAAATATTTTCCCATTTGAGGTTGGAAATTATTGCTTCTTTGTCTTCTAGGAACCAGCATTACTGGTAAGAGCTCTGATTCCAACTGATCCCAACAGATTTCAAGTATTGGGTGACTTTTGGAAAGATTTAGGAGTATCTCCTTATTCTTTTTTGAAATACCACAATATGTCCAGCATTATTTCTTTTTATTTTTCCATCATGTTTGGCATTAAGCCTTTTAAAAATGGAAACACACTTGTACCCCAATGTTTATAGCAGCACTCTCAACAATAGCCAAATTATGGAAAGAGCCTAAATGTCCATCAACTGATGAATGGATAAAGAAATTGTGGTTTATATACACAATGGAGTACTATGTGGCAATGAGAAAGAATGAAATATGGCTCTTTGTAGCAACATGATGGAACTGGAGAGTGTGATGCTAAGTGAAATAAGCCATACAAAGAAAGATACCATATGGTTTCACTCTTATGTGGATCCTGAGAAACTTAACAGAAACCCATGGGGGAGGGGAAGGGAAAAAAAAGAGGTTAGAGTGGGAGAGAGCCAAAGCATAAGAGACTCTTAAAAACTGAGAACAAACTGAGGGTTGATGGGGGGTGGGAGGGAGGGGAGGGTGGGTGATGGGTATTGAAGAGGGCACCTGTTGGGATGAGCACTGGGTGTTGTATAGAAACCAATTTGACAATAAACTTCATATATTGAAAAAAAATGGAAACATATTCCTTATAATAAAGTCTTAGGAATTATATTTTAATATCATATATGCTGTCTTTAATATATTAACCGGCCTTGGTTTTCTCTGGTTTTTGAAACTCTTGAATTGATACTCTCTATCTTTCATCTTTCCTTTCATGTTTTATTTTTTTTAAGTTTATTTATTTATTTTGAGAGAGACAAAGAGAGCATGCGCGAGTGCAAGCAGGGGAGGGGCAAGGAGACAGGAGAAAGAGAATCCCAATGTGGGGCTCAGTCCCACAATTCTTGGAAATCATGACCTGAGTCAAAACCAAGAGTCAGACGCTCAACTGAATGAGCCACCCAGGCACCCACCTCTCATGTTTTCTATCCCTTTTTTTAATTCTCCTTGTGGTAGACTGCTTCCACTTTATTTTGAAGCCTTTTATGGGACTATTTGTGCACTGTTCTCATTTTAGGGGTGTAATAAATTTTCCATTGTTTTGATGTTCATAGACTTTATTTTTCAAAGTTATCTTCTCTTACCTGAAATATCTCTACTTCCCATAGGGATGATTCTTAAATTTGATCGTGGACACACAACCATTGTCTCCCAAGGAAACAAAAGTCATATTACCTGCCCTAGTTATTACCACTCAGCTTTTCCTTTTGTATAGAGAAGTTTCTGTTTGTTTTTGTTTTTGTTTTGCCATTGTTTTTTCACCTTATGTTTTTTTTCTTTTTCTTTTTCTTCTTCTTCTTTTTTTTTAACCAGGGTTAAACACCATGCTTCTAGTCATTCTGTGCTCAAGTATAGGTGAAGTAAAATGTTACATTTATAGGCATACAGGAGGTATAATTAGTGTACTCTGATAAGATTAGTATTTAATGTTCATTTTGAGTGTTCATTCTGATTAGTCATATGTATTTTGTATCAGTAGTTAAGTATTTCCATTATGACTCCAGAAGAGAGCCAACTAATGCCACTGACTTAGGATTCACTTTTCATTCTTGCCATTCATTTGTCTTGCAATCTTGTTGTCTGCAACCCTCTTCCATGATGGAACTTTTCATAAATATTTACACTGGAATATTCCATTACTCCTGTTCATCAAGAAACTCATCCATCTGATTTCCACTTGCAATACATGTGTTGAAATACCCTGTTAGCCTGACTCCTATCTTCTTCATTGTTGTAAGTTTAAAAGCTTCTTACAGCTTTATCATCATTTTACTGGAATCTCAGGAAGAAAGGGTACATTCCACATAAGCTCAATCTATAGCCTTGAAGTAGAAATTAAAAATTATCTACTATCCTAAAATAAACTGTAGTTTGATAGTGACTATCAAACTATAAAATATAACATACTCATGTGTTCAGTTATAATAAAAAATGCATGTTAGTAGTGATATTTCATTATAAAATAAAACATACTCGTGTTCAGTTATAATATAAAATGTATGTTAGTAGTGATATTTCAGATGCTGTGACACATACAATTAGAGAGAAGTTTATAATACAAAGTATTCCATGACTAGTGTAATTTAAGGCAATATCTGTGAGAAAAATACTCTTTCAAAAATACGTACAGAAGAGAATTGAACTTCTATCAAGGTTTTAAAGATTATAAATGGAACTAGGAATATTATGAATCTGATGAAACTAATGATATTTACGTGTTTTAGAATGATAGAAGAAAATGGAAGAGGAAACTAAGGAGCTGAGGGAATAACTAGGGGGAAGGAATTGCTAACAGTAGGAACAAAATGAACAAAAGAATTGAAAAGAGAATATCAGCTCATCAAGCAGCTGGAAGATGGAATATACAAGATGATGGTGAGAGGCAAGGCAGTAAGATAAGTTAGGGCCACGTTGTGGGAGGCTGGACTTTAGGAGAAACAACAGGGATATGCAGCAATTTGCTAGAGGGTTCCTTATTCTCTGGAAAATATTCCAGAAGCATCAAAGTAAAGAATGTAATGGTAAGGATTTAAAATATTATTGAGGGGCTCCTGGGTGGCTCAGTTGGTTAAGCGTCCAACTCGATTTCAACTCAGGTCATGATCTCACGGTTCGTGGGTTTGAGCCCCACGTTTGGCTCCTCACTGTCAGTGTGGAGCCTGCTTTGGATTCTCTCTCTCCCTCTGCCTACACCCTGCCTCTGCTTACATGCATGCTCTCTCTCAAATAAATAAATAAACTTAAAAAAATACTATGGAAATATAATAATATTGTAAATACATTTTACTATAAAATATGAAATACCAAAGGCATTTTAGATGTGGAGATGGCCACTATATTCTTCTGAGAATAACTGTCTTTAGTAGTTAGGGGTATAATGATAGAAAGGTTTGAGAGTCATGGCTATAGTTTTATTTTAATGAGTAGACAACACAGATCCAAAGAGTGGTATCATCAGAACAGTGCTTTTGTATGTCTAATATGGAAGCAGGATAAAAGATGGAGTGAAAATGGGATAGGCTTAAGGTTCTGGGACACTTTGCAAGCCCAAGGTAGAAATAATTAAAGTTCACGTAGAACAGTAAATTATGGATAGAACGAAGATATAAAAACATATTCATTATAAATGATGACTCCTTCAAACTTGACATATAGCTACATCTGGGGAGAGAGGAAAAGTCTGAATAATCCATAAAATATGCCGGTGTCACTGATGGGATGACAGGAGGAGGTTTCTAAAGTGACATTTTGGTTTGGGGGTTATATTGCATAGGGATTTAATGTTATATTTCTTGTGTTTATAAGATTAGTAACATTCTGAGAAATAAATGAAAGTATCCTTAGGAAGACACTTCATGTTAGCAAAAAGGAGCGGATATTTTGTGTGAATAAGATGATTCTGTCAGTGATTTGCCAATTAACCTCAGAACCAGTAACTTAGAACTTTGTAGGAAAAGTAGAGGGATACGTACAGAAATGCAAGTACAGTGCAGTGGCAGATGGTCACATTAAAATTTAAGGTGGGAAGGAGGGTGCAGTGGAATAATTAGCCCCTCCTTGTGCCTGTAGCAAGGAGCAGGCTACAGAGGAGTAAATAAATCAGAGTTCTAAGGAAAATCGAGCAAATCCTTGAGGTAAAATAACATAGAAAATTAAAGTATTTACATATAAAGAGAGAGCAATAATGCTTCATTGCAGTAATCAAGATATTTAAATCACCTCTAAGAGCTTATTATTTTCCTATATCTTGTTTCATCCTGGGTATCATATGTATTAAAGGAGATATCCATGTTTATTTGATGCTATTGAGATATCATTTGAATAAAACTCTTCCAGAAAAAACATAGGAATATAGTTTTGCTTGAGAAATAATGTGTCAAGGGATTCAAAGGAAAGGAATTTGAAATAAGAGTCAGCAGTTCTGTCTTTAATTCTAAGCTTCTACTAACTAGCTGTGATTTTTGACAAAGTGGATGTTAGCATGCATTCATTCATTTAATAATCACTAACTGACTAACTAGGTGTCTACTGTGTTCCAAGCTCTGTGCTAAGAGTCTAAGACAGTCCTGCTCTCATGGAGATCACATTCTTGTAGGAAGATACAGAAGTAAAAAGTGAACGTAACACATAAGTGTATTTAGACTATGAGAACATGATAAGTGGACAAAATTAGAAGTAGAGCAAAGTACAGGGAATTCAGAGTGCAGGAGTGCAGGGAAGAAGTGTCCATGTGTAAGGGAGAAGCCAGGATAGGTCTTATTTCAAAGAAGCCAAGAGGAAAACCGGGAGGAGTGGGAGTGAGAGGGATGCTATCTTCATATTACCCAAGGACCTAGCTTACTTAGCATTACTATATAATCAAATTCTAATGTTTGGTGTATATAAATATAGTTATTTAATTAATCTCTCTGTGCTCAATTTTCTTCTCCATAAAATGAAGGCAGAAAACCAGATCCAGAGTTATCTAAGTAAAAATAGTTAAGACATGACACAATGTATAAAGTCCTTCAGCCCATTCATAAAACAGCCACTTTTGCTGATACAGGAAGAGCAAGGAGGACTAACTATTGTGTAGGATATGAATGGAATTGAAATGTGCTACTAGATCAGGGTTTTGTAACATTAATTAGCTGTGAATTCAAATTATCAAGGCAACACCTAGATTTTTTAAAACAAATTAAATACAGGGGCACCTGGGTGGCTCAGTCGGTTAAGTGTCTGACTTCGGCTCAGGTCATGATCTCGCAGTTCATGGGTTTGAGCCTCGTGTCGGGCTCTGTGCTGACAGCTCAGAGCCTGGAGCCTGCTTCGGATTCTGTGTCTCTTTCTTTCTCTGTTCCTCCCCTGCTCACGTTCTCTCTCTCTCTCTCTCAAAAATAAACATTTAAAAAATTAATAAAATAAAAAAACAATAAAAAGAAGAAAGAGAGAAAGAAACTGGAGAGAGAAGCCTCTCATTTGGAGAATACCAGATAAAGAATACAAAGTAAGTGTGGTAATCAGAAAAACGATCAGGGGCGCCTGAGTGGCTCAGTCGGTTAAGCATCCAACTTTGGCTCAGGTCATGATCTCGCAGTTCATGGGTTTGAGCCCCGTGTCGGGCTCTGTGCTGACAGCTCAGAGCCTGGAGCCTGCTTCGGATTCTGTGTCTCTTTCTTTCTCTGTTCTTCCCCTGCTCACGTTCTCTCTCTCTCTCTCTCTCTCTCTCTCTCTCTCTCAAAAATAAAGATTAAAAAAAATTAAATACATTGGATAAAGATAAAATAACAGGTATGGTCAAAGTAAATTTTGTTTTCTGAAGTTTCTGTTTCATGTATATGTGTTAGTGTTTGTGTGTATAATTGGTCACCATACAAAGATTTATCTTGGAGAACATAATCAAAAAAGCTTAATGGAGATTATGCAGAGCCTTGAAAGTGTTAAGATTTCGGAAAGCATAACACAAATGAAACTATTAGGCCCACTCGGGGTAGCTACAGAAAGCAGATCGTAAAATTGTTAGGTAGCAGGTATTATGCACACCATAAGAAAAAACTTCCTAACAGTTCCATCAGGTTAACCAAGCAATTGGCTTTCCATCACTGGAAGTTGGATGATCAACTGTCAGAGATGCTGTAGGAGGATTCTAGCATCCCCTGGGGACATGAACCTTAAGGAGCAAGACTTTGCATCAGGACACGGAGAATACAAGGATGGATGGTAACAGCATTCCCCATCAGGACACTTGCAATTAAATTTAGTTTTAAGTCATGCACATGAAAAATATCAATAAACAACCAATAGAAAACCTGAGTGAGACGGATTGTAAATTTCAAAGATAAAGAAGATTACTTATTTATCTTCTTTTTTATTATATTTCCTTGGTGGACCAAGGAAAGCTTGATAAGAAAAAAGGAGTTTTAGCTGAATATGGAGTCAAAGGTGGCCATCAATAGTTGGGACAAAAAGAGTACCCATCAGGAAGAGACAAATTCAAATGAGATGAGATGAGCAGATACAGCCTGTTTGGTGACTGTAGACAAACCCACTTAGCAGACTAATGAGGATAGGAACCTCACTGAGGCTTGGAAATTTATAAATTCAGAAGTCAAAATTGGGTCAGATTTTGTGGTCATAAATATAATTATATATAATTAGAGTTGTATAATGTAGAAAGTAAATAAGAAAAGAATAAATTTCTTACTGTCCACTGAAAAGCAATTGTCCAGAAATTAGAGTGACCTAGGAAGGTCAGATGTGGAAGGCTGATTTTGTGTTATGGAACTGCTTTTTTAGTCCACTGGCCATTGAACATTCTGACCAGTTAATTACACCTGTGGTCATGCTCAGGAGCAAGAAGAAGCCATGTAACTGAAGCAGTGATGAACTCGGGCTCTGACTCAGACTGAGTACAAATCCAGATCTGATCCATACTAGCTATGTGAGCTTAAGTAAGATATCTAACATTTCCAAGCTGCCATTTCTTGACTTGTAAAAAATATTACCTGTATCACAAGGCTCCTTGAATATAAAATGGCTCAACATCATAAGCTTATTGACATAGAGAGGACATAATAAATTGCAGCAAAACAGCCCTTCATGTGGTGAAGAAGAGTGAAAAAGTGTAGTGATTTTTGTTACATGAATAACATCTTCTCATCCTTGAGAAACTCATGGTCAGAGAGTATTAACTGGTAAAAACATTAGCAGAAATTAAATAAATTGTAGCTAAGAGAACAGAAAGCTAAGAGAACGCTGAAGTATTTGCAGGAATAACAATGGTATCTACTGCATACTTATTTAATAGATTTCATATTCTAGACCCTATACATACACTAATTGATTTAATACTCATGACACTCTTTAAGGTAAATATCATTTATTACCTCACCATTTTACAAATGAGGAAGCCTAGGCACAGAGAGACTACACCACTTATCTACAAAGACAAAGGCAAGTGGCAGAGGCAGGATAAGAAACCCCAGTAGTCTGACTCGAGTCTATGCTCCTAATTACACACCATACTGCAAGCATTACCCTTAAACTTCTCTTTTTTCCAGGCCCTTTTACATGACTTTTGGCAAAGTGCATCCCTACTGGGTGTGGGGCAGAAGAGAAAAGATGACAATAGATAATGATCATGAACACAAAATAGGGATCATATATATATGGACACAAAATAGATGAGGGCCTGTCAGCAGACAGAGGACAAGAATGACCAGTATGGAGCAATCGTCATCATCATCACCATCATCGTCAAAACAACTGCTTTTGGAGCACCTGGTGGCTCAGACAATTAGGTGTCAGACTGTTGATTTTGGCTCAGGTCAAGATCTCACAGTTTGTGATGTGGAGCCCTGCATGAGGCTCTATGCTGACAGCACAGAACCTGCTTGGGATTCTCTCTCTTTCTCTCTCACTCTCTCAAAATAAATAAAAATAAAAAACTTCCTTTGGAGGTGCCTGGGTGGCTTAGGTAGTTAAGCATCCAGCTTCAGCTCAGGTCATGATCACACAGTTTGTGAGTTTGGGCCCCACATCAGGCTTTGTGCTGACAGTTCAGAGCCTGGAGCCTGCTTTGGATTCTGTGTGTGTGTGTCTCTCTCTCTCTGCCCTTCCCCGGCTCATGCTCTCTCTCTCTCTCTCAAAAATAAACATTAAAAAATTTTTTAAAACTTCCTTTGATTAAATATTGTGTGTCGTTTTCCCATTTGTTCTAACCTACAAATAATAATCCTCATTTTAAACATAATGAAACTGAGGCCCAGAGAATTTAAGTATCTTGCCTGAGTTCCCACAGGTAATAAATGGTGATGACAAGAGACCAATCCAAATGTTTCTGATTTCATAGTTTTATTTATGGTTCTAGTGGATTATACGGTAAATATGGGGAAAGGGATTTCTTGGAATTTATTTTGACATTTGGGGAACAATCCTTCTAAATTTATTCTTTTTTATAGAATTGTAGTATTGGAATATTTTTTTTTGTCTAAAACCACAGACACGAATGTTGCAGGTTTTCTAAGGTTGGCAAGGCATGGCCCACTATAACTCGTAGTCCATCTTCTTGAAAATGGTATCAAGCCAGAAAAGGTGAGCTTGGTTTGGAGAACATTCTTCCAATCATATGACTCTGACCTGTGAGGTTACAACTAAAGACTAAATTTCCTGCCTTCTTTTCATAGATGGCAGCTATGTTAGTCTGGTTGAGCTGCCAAAACAAAATAGCAGACTAGGTGGCTTGTAAACAACAAAAACTTCTTTCTCACAATTATGGAGGCTGGGAAGTCCAAGATCAGGGTGTCATTAGATTCAGTGTCTGGTGAAAGCCGGCTTCCTAGTTCACAAACAGCTTTTTCCTGTGTCCTCATATGGTGAGAGAGAAAAGGGAGGTCTTTGGGGTCTCCATTATAAGGGCAGGAATCCCTGCATGAGGGCTCTATCCTTGTGACCCAATCACTTGTCAAAGGCTTCACCTCTGAATCCATCACATTGAAGACTGGGTTTCAACACATGAATTCTGGGAAGACATGAACGTTCAGTCTGTAGCAGTAGAAGTTGTGATGTTGAATTGAAAGCAGCTCTGAATATCAGTTCACAAACTAAAATATTCAAGAAAGACTTCTTAATTTTTCATATTCAGTCAGTTTACTGCCCACTGGTCTTTGGGGTTACATCTAAGTTCGACGAACTAGTTTGGAAACATTCCTAGTAGTCATCAACCACTGTGGCCTCTGTCTACACAGACATCCTCCATCACATCTGGTCTTCAGTCCCTGGTCCTTGTGGATGCATCAACTCTCCATTTTTTTCTGTAAGACTTCTCAAGTTTTCCTTTCCTCCCTCCAGACCATCAACAATATTTTTAATCTAGACTTTGAATAGAAATTCTTCCTCTAAATCATCATGAAGACTTCCATGTCCTTACCTTGGCCAGGAAGTAGATTAACTTTTCTCTGCATTCTTTTCTTTCCCTAGGCAATAAATGCACTAAACTCTAATAATAGAATGGGGAAGAAGGAAATTTCAGGGGAAAATTTTAATAGTATTTCAGAAAGTGTTTCCCACTGTAAGTTAGGCATCTTCTCCTTTTCCTTCCCAAGGGCTTAAATCAATTAGTCAAGTGATATTAAAACAAAACAAAACAAAACAAAACAAAAACAAAACAACAACAAAAACAAAGAACACTAAGCACAGGGGAAAGCACGATGTAAGCACAATACGTTCATCTATTTCCATCTCATCTACTAAAGAGTAGATATAGCAATGTCTTGATATGCACACTATTATCTTATACACATTCCTACTTTATTTTAAAATGAAACTTAAATAAAGGCTACATAATGTTCCTCAGAACAGCAAATACCAGCAAGTCATAAGAGTCCAACTTGAGAATTCTTAGTTTAAAGAGCATTCCAACATTGAAATGAACACTGCTTAAATTCTGTATTATTAAACTTTGCTCACATGGGAAGTGACTTGTGTCTGAGCCTGAAGTTATTTAGCAATCACTTCTCATTGCTCTGATAGGTGTGCACACGATCAGTTAAGATTTCTTTCCAGGGATGATTCCATAAAGGCTGACTGGCAAATTAGAGCTTTCTCATCACTCAACCATTTGGAAAAGAGTGGTTATTTTCTATATAATCAATTCCATTAGCCATTTTGATGGTCAATAGCTCAGCAATTCATTGAGCAGTAATCAGTTAGATTTATTTGTCTGAGGCACTGAAATAATCAAAATACTTTTTCAACCTTCTATGTCATATATCAGTTTAATTCTATATCTAAGTGTTACAAAATCAAAATTATGTCATAAGAAAATAAAATGAGCTTCTATTCCAAGATAAATATCATAAAATTTATTTCTAATTCCTTAGCCTTTAAAAACAAAGGTTACCACTTTAATAAATTATATCAAGATAAATATAATCTAGGTATAATCTGTAAATAATATAGTATATGATGTGTTACATGAATGAACTGAATAATCAAACAAAAATTATTAATCACTATTAAACATAAATCAGGAGTGTCTGAGTTTCAGAGATAAACCAAGTAAACTATATCCTCAGATAAAGCCTCTTTTTTTATAGTGAGCCATTTTTTCCTCCTTAAAAAAAGATTTAAAAAAATGAGTTGAAATATCGATGTGAATATTACATTTTTTAATTTAGGTAAATAATGCTGATTGGATTATCATTAGAACTCATGCAGTTAAAACATAAAGCAAATAGGAAAAGTTTTTTTCTGGTTTAAGGTGAATAAAGGAAAAAAATGAGAGAATCTTACCAAAAGTTTAAATCAACTTAATATAATCATTGGAAGTACAAAAAGGCTTCATATCATGCCATACATTACCAATGCAAAAGATAGATGGTGATTAAAGATAATTGTTCAAGAAGACTGCAATTGATACATTTATTAAGGTAAAATTACATTCTGAAACCAATTCAAAATGCAACCAATTTCGCCTGCTTCTGAATTTTTTATTCACCTTATGGATACCATTTTTTAAATTAGTTGCTTGTCATTGCTCTCAGATTTTCACCTAATTTTATTTTAAAATCCTTTACACTAGTTACAACCTTGTATTCCAGATCAGAGTCAATAATGTTTTGTCTATTTCAAAAAGTTTTCCAATGCAGTGATATTAATAATGGCTACTTCATTATCTACAGAGACCAAAGTCACAGTAAGTGGAATAAGTGTCACAAGGCTGTACTTAGATGGTTTATAACAGTTCCTGCCCCCAAAGTAATTCCTTATCTAACATTATTGTTATTGAAGAGGTTATAAGCTGATAAGTCTTTCAAAGGTTTAGCCTTTGAATATCAACATATGAACTTTAATAATGCACGAGGCACTGAAATATATGAAGATATTAATATTTTTTCAAATGCTATTACTATGAACTCCAAACTAACACAGTTTGAAATTAAAAGACCATGGAATGTAGAAACAAAACTTTTATAGGTGTAGGTGATAAAGGAAGTTCTCCACCCTCATGGGAGATGACAGGTTGTGACTTTTTTTGCCATGCAGCAGATGGAATCCCATTTTCAAGGTTACATTCATGTAGTTGTCTAGAGAGTAAAGATTTTTCTACCCTATATATGGATTTCGTTCCTTCTGACTTTTTACATTAAACAAACATTTCCTTCTTTCTTAAGAAAATACCTGCAGAATTTTTTCTAGGCATATGCAAAATTAGGACCCTACTTCATAGTTTGAAATTTACTTACTAACTTAAATGTTACAACTATCAAAATTCTACCTTACTGACATTCCTACATTAAGCATAACTTTTAATACTCCATCTCCACCTGAAGTCTGAAACCCTCGCACTTGACAACATCAATTCTTTTTAAAATAAGAGGGGTGGGGCAGGAGAAGTTGGGAGAGGCTTCATCCACGCAACTGCCAGTCCTGTCCTGAAAAATTCTCACTATAATTTCAAATGACAAATTATTTAATGCTCATCACTAAGCACATTCTGACAGAAATTATACTGCAGCCATAAGTAGACCTTCTAACTAATCAGAGGTCTTTAAAATTGCTTTTCAATCAACATTACATCTTTTTCATTTTTCTTTTTTGCTAATTCACTATTAATATTTTGAGACCTAGAACCTTTAAGATAGGCTGTTAGGTGAATACTCAGCCATGTAGTTCTGTAAATCAATTAAACTACTTTAAAAATACATTTGTGTAAGCTGGTTACCATATCCTTCAATGAAAGAACTAAAAGAACTTGAGAGTGATTCCAACATGTGTGGAGGTGAGTGCCCACAGGAGCCTCTCATCCTGTCTGGCATCAAACATAGCTCACTACCTACCTATAATTTCCCTCTATTAGTTTTCTAGGGCTACTGTCATAACAAAATAACAAAATGCCACAGGCTGGATGAGAACAGAAATTTATTTTTCACAGTTCTGGATCCCAAAAGTCCAAGATCAAGGTGTCAGATTTGGTTTCTCCTGAGGCCTCTCTTTGGCTTGCAAATGGCCAGCCTCTTGAAGCTTCATCACCTGGGCATTCTTCTGTGCGAGCGAGCCCCTGAAAATCCCCTCTCTTTTAAGGACACTAATCAGACTGGGCTAGAGTCCATCCTAATGGCCACATTTTAATTACCTCTTCAAAGACCATATCCCTAAAGGTCACATTCCGAGGTACTGGAGGTTAGTGCTTCAACATATGAATTTGGAGGGGACCTAAATTAATCCATAAGGCCCCCCTAAAGTTATACTTGCCAGAAAATGTTGCCAGCATATTTCTGTTTGTGTAATGGCAGAGACTTATTTCTTCTTCTACCTACGTGACTTTCTCTACTTCCCTTAAGGGTCCATTCCATAAAGATGTTATGAGATCTTTTATTTGTGGAGAAAGGGGAGTGGGCTCTTTTACCAGTTACCAGTCCCTAGAGACAGAGGATCATTCAAACCTGCAGCACCATATGAAGGAACAATACTAAAATAAAATGTTCAGATGTGAATTAAACAATAGTGAAAGATTCCCTTATTGTGGTTTTAAAAACCAGATAAAAAAAAAACTATATAATTAAGAGAAAGAAAATTGCAAGAGTCTGCCTTAAAATTGAGCAATTTCTGGCCTGAAAGTCCTCGTGTAAAGGAAAAAAAGTTATGTATTTATGAAATAAGATTAGAAATAAAGTACATAATTTCTTATCTTTTTAATGACCCCAAATGAAATACATTACTTTTTATTTCACAGAAAATGTAATGTACTTGCATAAATCATGAGTTGAGGGCAAGAAAAAAGAAATTCCCAGTTTCCAAGTAAATTTAACTCTAACCCTCCTTCAGAGTCAGCAATCAGTACCAAGCCCTTCATAACCTCTCCAACAAAATTGGCTATAGATTTATACGTTGGGCAGGTGGTCACTGAAATGTAACAAACACTTGTCTTTCAAAGTTTCCAATGAAGCAGCTAAATTGGATTAGGTTCCTTATGTTTAATAGCAATGCATTATTATCAACTGTGAGCTTCCTCCTTCTCAAATGTGCCATCACAGCATTTCTGTTCAGTTTTTTTTTTTAATGCATTTCTTTAATACCCTCAAACAATTAACCAAATCTTCACTTGAGCTTTTGCTGCCAAGGAAAATGCAAGTACCATAGTCTCCCAGATTCAATCAGATTTGTCTCCGGTACTGCATTTAATGAGTGCCTTGAATGGTAAATGATCACTTGCTTTGCTAAAACATTGAGATTTTCCTCCTAAGCTTCTTAAAATTTTTAATATAATGTCTGTCCCCCTGGTTCACTACTCAGCTTCATCAGCAATTTGATTGCAATCTCCAGGAGTACGATGATTTGTAAAATCTTTCACTTATTAAATAACACTCTACTCATCATCTTATCAGGAAAGAAATAACACTAGTGACACAAAATTTCAAGTATCCAAGTACATATGGCATTCTTAATTCTCAAATATCCTTGAGTGAACTACATGCATTATATATTAATTATAGAGGAATGTTTTATTCATCCATTTATTCATTAAATTCACACATTTATCATACAATATTTTTGGTGTCTATTATGACTCAAGTACTCTATTAGAACTTGGAGATACAAAGATGAAAGCGACAGTCTTGAAATGCTTATTCCAATGCCAAAATGCTGACTGTAGTTTGAAGCATAAAGTAGGCATAATTGACTACAAAGAGAATTTGTGAGTGTGTGTGAGTACCTGTGTGTGTGCCTTCATATTCAAAGAGTAAGCTATAGCTAGAAAACCATAATATTATTAGTGGGTACATGCATCAATCCTTTCCGTGGAGCCTACCCACAAAAGCTATCCTTCCACTGGTAGTGGCAACCACCACTTTCAGAACCATGAGCTGTATTTCATTCACAAATGATTCTCATTCAGACAACACACGATGCAAGGATAATTGCTATAACCACATATGTAAATCATTTGAAGCCATGAGCCCATTTATGTTAATAGCAATGTTCTTATTTATTCTGCTTTCGCTTAATTTAGTTAACTGTAAGCAACTACTGACATTCATTACACATGTTTAAGTTCTATTCATTTGTATTAATTTTATCAAAAATTATCAAATACCTAGTTTGTGTCAGGCATTATATTCGCAATGAGAATAAATCACTAAGTAAAAAAGTCTTAGACAAAGTTTCAGCCTTCTTAGAGCTATCATGGGAGAAATGGGGGGTATTTAAATATAACACAATTTAAAATAAGCTATAATTGTGATAAGTACTAACAAAGAATGGCACTTAGAAGAACTCTAACCAAGGGCAGGAAACCAATAAAGTAGTCTTAGAAGAGGTGAAGACTGATATACAATCTCAAGTAAGAGTAGAAGTAGGAGGTAAAGGAGAGTTTGGATCTAAGGGGAAGGAAGTGATTCAGAGAGAGGGAATGACCATAAGTAATGAGCAACCAATCACACTGAGGAATAGAATGTATGGAGAATACAAAGTAGGAGTGAAAAGTGTGAAAAAAAAAAAAAGAAAGAAAGAAAGAGAAATGCAGAGGAAGAGGATGAATGCCAGGCTATGTTTGGGCCTAGAGGCCATGTTCAAATTTTTGTCTTTACCTTAAGAGCAATGGGAATACATTAAGGTATTTTTTAAAACTAGGTATTTTACTGAGCTATGATGACATACAAAGTCTGTTCATATTTAATGTGATACAACTTGATGTGTTTAAAGATAAATAATACTCCCATGAAACCATCACCACAATCAATGCCATAAATATATCATCTCCAAAAGTCTCCTCTTGACCCCTTTATTCTCTTTGTGCTAACACTTAATATAAGACCTACCTCTTGGAAAAATTTTAAGTATCAGGTGTAGTATTGTTAACTATAGCCACTTGCTATATAACAGATCTCTAAGACATAGTCATTTTGCATCACTGAAACTTTGTCTCCTTTGAGCAACACCTCCCTATTGTCTTCCAGGCCCTGGAGACCACTATTCTACTCTCTGCTTCCAAGAGTTTGACCATTTTAGATTTTTTATAGATGTGGGATTTTCTATAGATGTGGGATGATGTAGTATTTGTCCTTCCGTGGCTGGCTTATTTTACTTACCATAATACCGGGTTCATCCATAGTGTCACAGATGGCAGGATTTCCAGAGATGACAAAGTGTTTAGGTGACATTCTTCACATAATTCTTTGATCATATAAATAAGAATTTTTGAATGTTTACAAATTGCAAATCTGCTGAATATATTTTAATTCACTCTTATTCAACCGACGAAAACCTTAAATCTTCATAAAAATGTAATTTACTTGAAAACAGTTGTGGTTACTATTCTTTTTTTTTTCCAAATGCTATGAGCCTTGGTGGGTTTCTTGCAAACACACCTGTTTTTTACCCCAAGGGCACATGATTGATTCTCTCTTAAATCAATTATTTTTTCCCAGAGAAAAATCTGTATACAAATAGGAACAGTCCACTTTAAATTAATTAATGTCATGTCGTTTGTCTTCGATATATCTTCCGTAAATAAATGAAAGGAAATCAGTGACACGTGGCAGTACGCTCACTGAATCTTAATCACAGCATCCATTCTCCCACCAACACATCCTTACAGCACTTTCAGCCATTTTCTCTCTGTTCTTTTCTCTGAACTCTGAGTCGACCAGCAGTTCCTCTGCATCGGTTATTACTTTGTTCCTCAGGGATTCATAAATGGTAAACACAGCTGGATTGTCAGTAAAGGTCTAATCCGGAAACCATGTCTATCTTCTCTCTTGTAAACTTTTTGGATCCATGCTAATTCCGTGTTCAATTCTTTGAAGTGATGTTTCAGTTCAGCCATCATTTTTGGAATTTGCATCAAACCAGCCATATCTTACTGTTTTTATCACTATTTTTTGAGTTTTTCTGAAATTATAATTGAAATTCCCTACATCATAAGATAGTATTGTCTTTTTTAAAATCAGAAGAAATGATGCTATTCAGTAGGGGCTCCTTTTCTTTTTTCTTTCTCTCATTCTCTCTCTCTCTCTCTCTTTTTTTTTTTTTTTTTTTTTTGTTGTTGTTGATCTGAATAGGATTTTCCTTTTAGAGTATAGGTTTCTGCATCAAAATTAATATGCCAACCCCCAAACTCAAAGCAGGGCCTGAGCTGCTCATTACTTTTAAAAGTTAAAATTTTGTGTTATTTGCTAAGTCTTTTTTATCAAAAATTCACATTATTATTTTTATAGTCTGGTGATTATATTTTTTAAAAAAATTTTTAAGTGTTTATTTTTGAGAGGGGGGAGGGGCGGGGTGGAGGGGACAGAGGATCAAAAGCGGGCTCTGTGCTGACAGCAGAAAGCCCACAAGGGGCTGGAACTCACATACCATGAGAGCATGACCTGAGCCGAAGTCAGACACTTAACCAACTGAGCCACCCAGGCACTCCTGATTCTTTATTTTCATTTATTTATTTTTAATTTTTTTTAATGTTTATTTAAGAGATGGAGAGACACAGTGTGCATGGGGAAGGGGAAGAGAAAGAGAGGGAGATACAGAATCCGAAGCAGGCTCCAGGCTCTGAGCTGTCAGCACAGAGCCTGATGCGGGGCCAAACCCACCAGCCGTGAAATCATGACCTGAGCTGAAGTTGGATGCTTAACTGACTGAGCCACACAGGCACCTTGATTCTTTATTTTTTATATTCTTCTTCTTCTTGTCTTTCCTTCTATTCCTCCAATTCCAACTTCATTCATTGGTAGAAGCTTTGTCTTCTATGAAGACTGAGTCAGGGATTATGTTAATCACGAACAACGCATTGCCACATAGTATTTTGTCCCATGAGTCTATATTCAGTGATTTACTTCGATCGCTATTTTCTGCTAAATACAGGATTTTCATCGTTTTCATTGTTTCAGATATCCAGCTTGCATAAATGCTGAGAACCAATAAAATAAAATTGCTTTTATCCTGGGTTGTGTCGTTTAGACATAGCACAGCATTCAAAACTCTACATCTTTTACATATGCAAAGATGTTCAACATCACTAATCATCAAGGAAATGCATTTCCAAACTACAATGAAATATCAACCCACACCCGTTAGAATGGCTAAAATGAAAAACACAAGAAACAAGTATTGGCGAGCATGTGGAGAAAAAAGAACACTTGTGACTGTTGGTGGAAATGCAAACAGGTACAGCCACTCTGGAAAACAGTATGGAGGTTCCTCAAAAAATTAAAAATAGAACTACCCTATGATCCAGCAATTACACTACTAGGTATTTACCCAAAGGATACAAAAATACTAATTGAAAAAATATATATGTACCCCTATGTTTACTGAAGCATTATTTACAACAGACAAATTATGGAAGCAGCCCAAGTGTCCATCAACAGATGAATGGATAAAGAAGATGTGGTATATATACACACAGACACACAATGGAATATTATCCAGCCATAAATAAATAATGAAATCTTGCCATTTGCAACAACATGGATGGATCTAGAAAATACAATGCTAAGTGAAATTAGAGAAAGACAAATACCATATAATTTCACAAATGTGTGGAATTAAGAAACAAAACAAAGAAATAAAAAGAGACAAACCAAAAACACTCTTAAATATAGAGAACAAACTGATGGTTACCAGAGGGGAGGTGGGTGGGAGGATGGGTGAAATAGGTGAAAAGGATTAAGAGTGCACTTATCAAGATGACCACTGAGTATGAACAGAATTGCTGAACCACTCTATTGTATGCCTGAAACTAGTATAACGTTGCATGTTAACTATACTGGAATTAAAATAAAAAAAAAGAGAACAAAACAAAACAAACAAACAAACAAAAACAAAGAAACACTGCTCAAGGCAGTATAGCTGGTGGTGGGGAATCTAGAATTTAAACCCATGTTCTCTCTGACTCTAAATCTGTGATTTTTCCATCATACTACTATTTTCTCATATAAAAAGTTGATTTATAGAAAAACTACATCTTTTAGGTGTTTGTATATTCATCAATGCCTACTTTTGCATTTTCATCACCATTATCATTATTGCCACCAATACTCAATTGTGGACTTTTGCTGGTGTTCCCTGTGTTTTTATCCCATTATCTTCCACAACTGCAACTGTTTAAGCCAAAGATCACACGACCATCTCAAGATCCATATTTGACAGCTTTAACATAATTCTTCTACTGTGAGAGCTTGACTCTCTTTGAGAAATTAATTATAAAGTCTGTTTATTGTACTGATGTTAACAATAACTATCTCATTGAAAAATATTTTCATCCATTTCTTTTGTGTCCTCTGTTGTTCACTTAGCCTTTTCATCTAAACCCCAAAATACAGCTTTGTTACTTCCCTATGGAGTATAAGAACATTGAGATGTTTTCTCTCTTACGTTAAGATTTAAATGTGTTTGAACTGCTAGTATTTCCTATGAATTTCCACCAAAGGAATTATCATCAAAATCACTACGATTTTTCTCTAGTATGAAAATCACTTATGGAAATTGTTTACAACACTTTTTTATCACTTGACCTTGGAATAAGTAAACTATAAATACCTTCACCTCATTACCCTTCAGGTGAGTCCCCAGAGCCCAGATGCAGCCAATTTGACCCTATTTTAGAGGTTCTCTATCAATAAATACTTCAGCCAACTGTAGAAATGAGCGCATTGTACTGCTTTCTTGTTTTGGGCTCACAGGGTAAGATCTGCTGTTGTATGTTCTGTGACTCAGCAGTACTCATATCTTCAGACTGACATTCCTTCCTGTTTTGGGTTAATCTATATTCATATTCATGCTGATTTGGCCAGCAGTAGAGTCCTTCTGGGAGGTGAATTCAGTTGCCATACCTTGGTCTGTGGATCACCATGGTGATCTGATGATAGATGATCTGGTCTCCAGGCTCCTGGCTTCCTGAAATGTCACTGACACTTTATTAAAATATTTCATTTTTTTCTTTTTAATTTTAAAACTGTCACCTTGGCTACAGAAGAGAGAACTGGATGGAAGGAAGCAAGAATGGAGAAAAAAGATAAGTTAGGAGACTTCCACATGAAGCAAATAATGGGGCCTTGGAAAGAGCATATTTGAAATGGGAAAGGAGACATGTGAGCAAGATTGAAGAAATATTAAGAAGGTAAAAGATAATGGAATGACAGAATGATGGAAGAAATGCAGGACAAAGAGGAGAAGGAGTTGTTAAGAATGACTTCTGGGGTTCTGACTCAAGTTACAGGATAGACAGTGTCATTCACTGAGAGAAAAGTGTTGCAAAAAATCTAGGCTTTGCAAGTTGGAAGTAAATAGCAAAGTATAAGATCATGAGTTTGAATTTTTGAGTAATTAAAGAAAACTTTAGAGGATACAAATGAAAAAGCTGACATCTGAATAAAGTTCTATGGTTCATCTGAGGTGACCAGATATACTAATGTGCCATAAAATATACCACAGGTTGAACACTTAAACAACAGACATTTATTTCCTCAAAGTTACAGCAGCTACAAGTCCATGATCAAGGTGTCTGCAAATTCAATTTCTGATGGAAGCCTGCTTCCTGCTGTGTGCTCATGTAGCCTTTCCTCTGCACACAGAGAGGAAGAAAGAGAGAGAGACAGATAACGAGAACTCTTTGGTGTCTCTTCTTATAAGGACACTAATCCAATCTGAATCAGGACGCTACCCTTATGACCTCATTTAATTTTACTTATTTCCTTATAGGTCCAATTTCCAAATGCAGCCCTACTGGTGGTTAGGACTTACTTTAACATATGAAATTTTTTTGGGGGGGAACAAAATCATTTAGTCCATAACACCAGGTCAGAGATGTAATTTTGTGAATTATCCTCATATAGGTAGTGACTAAAAAAGGAGAACTGATAAGACCACCTTAGGAAGGTATAAACAAGAAAGAAATGAAAGTGAGTGCTGAATCATGAGACATCAGAAATTAATGAATGGCTATGGGAGGAATATCCTGCAAAGGAGGCAAAGAATCAGTTGTAATAATAGGCGTAATGAAAACCATAAGCCTGGAATCAAGGAAAGAGAACTTTTAATGCTTATAAAAGGCCAAGAAAGAGTATAGATGAAAAATATCCATTTTGTATGTAGTGACACAGAAGTGTCCTGAGGTAGAGATATTTCAGGAAGAAGAAAGTGCTAGAAGATGGACCAGAGTGGGTTGAGAACAGAGTGAAAAAAAAAAAAAAAGAATTTACCTGTGAAAGAGAGGTGACATACAGGGGGAGGCTTTAAGGATGAGGTAAGATTTTGTTTTTTAATAGAGGAGACTTAAACATATTTTAAAAATGATGGGATAGGCAGAGCACAGAGAATTTTTAGGGCAGTGGAACTATTCCATATAATATTACAATGGTGGATACATATCACACATTTGTCAAAACCCATAGAATCTACAACACCAAGAGTGAACCCTAATGTAAACCATGGACTTTGGGTGATAATAATGTGTCACTGTAGATTTATCTCCTATAAAAAAGGCACCATTTTGGTGCAAGGTGTTGTTCATGGGGAAGGCTACACATGTTCAGTTTCAGAGGATATACGGGAACTCTTTGTACTTTTTATTTAATTTTGCTGTGAACCTGAAACTTCTCTAAAAAATAAAGTCTATGTAAAAAAAATGTGAACTATCCACCTGAAAAAGAGGGACAGGGAAAGAGAAAGGGAAGAGGGAGATTAAATATGCAGGAAAAATAGGTTGTGGTATTTTATGGAAAAGAGTAGCCATATGAATAATGAATGCTAAAGGCAGAAAATCTCAGCCATCTTTCTTCATCCTACTCTCAAAATGCTGGGAGCCAGATCTTATCCTCAAGATAAGATTGGAAGATAATTTGCTGAAGATTATGATTAGCCCAAGAGGGAATGCCTGGACAGACAGACATGGGAGTTCCTCAATACATGATTCTTTCAAATTATCCTACAATAAAGCTCTACATTCAGGGCCACCCTCCATGCACACTTAGAATTTCCAGTCTGCTTCTCATTCTAAATCATGAGTAGAAATATTAGACATTTAGAGAAAGCTTTTAAAATGAAAGCTAGAAAATTGACAAATAGGAGGGAAAAAATGAAAGAAAAAGAAATCAATGAAGTAACTACCATTAAGATCCTTTAAAAAATCAGAGGAGATATTGTATTCATTATTAAAAACACGTTACCAGGGGTGCCTGGGTAGCTCAGTTGGTTAGGCATCTGACTCCTGATTTCTGCTCAGGTCATGATCTCACAATTCATAGGTTTGAGCCCCACATTGGGCTCCACACTCTGTGTCTAGACTGCTTGGGATTTTTTGTCTCCCTTTCTCTCTGCCCTTCTTCCTCTCCCTCCCTCTCTCTCTCAATAAATAAATAAGTAAATAAATATTAAAAGCAAAAACAAAAAAACATGATAACAAAAAGAAAAACAATAGCAGGAATGGGGGAAAGATGGTTGAGGAAAACTCCCAGGAGAATAAGAAGATAAAGAAATGAGAACTAAGAGAAAAAAGAGAGGAAAGTGCAGGCTATCTAACATTTGGAAAAGATCCATAAAAAAAATAACAGGAACTCGTTGACAGAAATCAAGAAAAATGTCCAGATTTTAAGTACATGAGGTTTGGATTATGGGTAACCTTCAACACCCAAAACAGAGTGAAAATAGGTCTATGCCAAGGCACAGTGTTGTAAAATTTTAAAACACTAAGGACAAAGAAAAGATTCTATAAGCTCTAAAAAGACTGATTGATTCATTAACTAATTTCTAAAAAGTGACCTATATGAACAAAATTTGAAATGGCCTCACCACAGCAACACTAAAGCAAATAGACACTGGAGAAATGCCTTCAAAATTCTGAAGGTTAATGATCTGCCAACTAGACCACATCCCTTCAGACTGTTAGGAAAACAGGAAGATTGAATAAAAACAATTTCAGACAAAGAGAGGTCTCAAAAAATGTATTTTCCATGTACCTTTCATCTGGAAACTCAAAAAAAGAAAAGAAAAGAAAAGAAAAAACTAGGAAAGAGTAAAGTAAACTAGGAAAGCTTCAAAAAAGGAAAACAAGCAAAAAGTATTCCCTGAAAAATGGAATGGGAAATCCCAAGATATCAGTCATGCACCCGACAGAAAGAGCAAACACTCCAATCTGGAGAGTATGACACTAGAGACAGAAAGAAGGCTATCGTATGTCATCATCATACTTTCTTTTTAACCTGAGGGCAGAACGATCAGGTAATTCTAACTGAAAATCTTTTCAGTACTTGGCATGTCATGATCATGCTCTACAAAATTCATACTCTTCCACTATGTTCTGTTACCATGGATGAGCTAAAGACTTTGGGGAAGTAGCGGTATTTGTTTCAGTATTAGTGGCTTGTTTTATAAACTAGCCTGTTATAGTCTCCAGCTTAAAACATGGGTGATATCCTGAGGCCAAATTAATAATGACATAATCACAAGCAATAAGAAAAAAAATTAGAAAAAACTCTCTGTAGAATTTGCATTTGGCCTTGAATTTGATATTCTATTAGAACAAATTCTCTATCACACAACCAGTTGGTTTGGTTTTTCACCTTTCTGATCTCTCTCTCTCTCTCTCTCTCTCTCTCTCTCAATATGCACACATTTTCATCACAGATAAATATATCACATGTACTATCATATATATCATAGTAATGCATGAAAAAATATGTATGCATAATTTGATATGAGATATATCATATATAATATATGGTCATAAATTATATATTTTTTCATATATTATATATGTGATATATCATGTTTGTGTCTATGTGTTATATGATGTGTGATATATAGCTATAGAGAGTAGAGATAGAGAAAGAGATGAGAGATGATGGAGATATATCTGTGATGAAAACATATAGCTATGAGCATAATTTTCCTGGTATAGGCTGGTAGAAGGCTGCTTTCTTCCTTGTGGTTTTCTGTCCTCAGAATTGCAATAACACTGCAATCTATTACCTCCTGCATAATTTCTTACCTATTTTTTGTATGTATCACTTCGTCAAACAAAACAGAAGAAAATATGTCCAAAATAAATTTTTAGGAAATAGATAAACACAGACAACTGGATTTCCTCTCTTTCTCCAAAAATCTTCTGCTGTTGACTTGCTTTTGTAAAACTACTTGAAAGGCCTGATATAGTCAATGACCAAATGGAAGTTCAGTTCTAAAATCATTATCTCATGTTCAGTGAAGTCACTATAAAATTTTATTCCTTCCAGTCACCACAAATCAGTGTCAGACCAGGTCAGTATTTTAATGGAAACCAAACAAAACTATTGTGGCTACTTCTGGCATTGGCAAATCCCTAGGCAACAAAATATCTTCTGAGGTCACTGCAGGATTGCAATATCAGCATTTCAATAAATAGTACTCTGGGTTAGCAATGCCAATATAAATGATGTAAAGATCCTAGGGTTCTTTGGCAAGGCAAAAAATATTTCCCCTTTCTTATATGCCAAATTTAATTGCATATTATTACATCTTTTCTCTTCCACTATATTTAGCTGTTTGCAATAGTCTTCATCCCCTTTTCTATACTTTTTGGCAGGATTGTTCTGATGGGACTCGCACACTTAACTCTTTGAGAGTGGGTGTCCTTCTGCACTCACCACTGATACACTGTGTAGTTTCCATATCAGATATACAATCTGTAAAAAGCTTGGGCTTAAAAACTGTTACACCAACCATGAAAATGAATAAACGTAAACTTATTGAGATGTATTGCAGTGTACCTAAAGAGAAATTTCATATATTTGGAGGCATTTCTCTATTTCCTCAATGCTTGAAAATCTATTTAGACATGGATTAAAGAAAAATAAGTATATTTGTGGGGGTCTAAAACTTCTATTCCCTTAGCATAAACTTGTCAACTAAAGCAAAGGTTGAAAATCATGTCAATGAGATCAAGTGACAAATTTAATTCACACGGTTCAGGGAGTAGCTCTCAAAATATTGCCCAGAGATGTTCCCCTCATTCCAGGCAATGGTGGCAAAAAAGTCTGATATGAAGCACAAGTAGACCTGTGCTACATGGGAAAGATGAATCAACACTGGTCCAAAGATGCTGGTATGTTTGCGAGGAAGCACATAGAGACACAATCTGTTGTAAACCTATCCACCCTCCCTTGGCAAAACTTCTTGTATCTATGGTAAAAATCCCAAACAAAAAAGTAAGTGATTTCTCATCCAGTTAGTACTTATAACAAAGTACAAACTTAGTTCTTTCAAAAAAGGAGCTGTGGGAGTATTTTGTTACTTACCTAGGGAAGAGACCAGCCAGCAAAATGCAACATTGTTGAATTCAAAGACAAAGACACTAGCCTTAGAAATCAGAATCCCTGGGTTCTGGCCCCTGGCCCCCCACTAACCTGTTGTGGGCTAGGCACATTTTACCCATTTGGAGCTTAGTTTCCTTACCTGTAAAATAAAGAAAATATTAAAATAAATACATATTTTTAAGTTTTTTAAATAACATTCTATAAAATTAGTTACTGCTATTAGAAAAACAACTCAAATGGATGTTGTACTGATTATCACCACCATTATATAAGTAAAGAAGATTAGCCTTTTAGCACAAATATCAAGACTACTCCTGATCTATTTAGTGATGAATTTCTCCTAGTAAACCTCACTTTCTGCCCAGGAGCAATTTAAACACTGAAATCCTTCCTGCCTAACAAACTTCCAGAGACGCTGATAATGATGGAATAGATAAACTATTTTCCCTACCTTTAAAATCATATTCAACTCTTTATTATGTCTATCTACAGAAAATGTTCTGTCACACATCTTTTGACTCTTAAGTCCACAGGTTTAGGCATATGAAATTCTAGTTTCTTTTCTTGAGTACTTTTTTTCATTGTAAGTTATTTTCAAAATTAAACATTTAGGGGTGCCTGGGTGGCTCAGTCAGTAGGCATCCAATTATTGATCTTGGCTCAGGTCTTGATCTCAGGGTCATGAGCTCAAGCCCTGCATTGGGCTCACGCTAGGTGTGGAGCCTACTTGAGAGAAAGAAAAGAAAAGAAAAGAAAAGAAAAGAAAAGAAAAGAGAAAAGAAAAAAAGAGAAGAAAGAAAGAAAGAAAGAAAGAAAGAAAGAAAGAAAGAAAGAAAAGAGAAAGAGGAAGGGAGGAAGAAAAGAGGGAGGAAGGGAAGGAAGGAAGGAAGGATGGAAGGATGGAAGGAAGGAAGGAAGGAAGGGAGGAAAAGAAACATTTAAAAATAATAAAAAGGCCTTTCTTAACCTGTTGAAACACAAGCTTCTTTTTAAGGCCACAATAATTTGGGTAAGACAAACAATTTATTTTCTTCATCCATAGCAAACTTTTTATAATGCTATCTTGCCTTCTAGAATATTATATATTTAAGAAACTGCTATGGGGAATCTACTAAATCATTAAATGTGCTAAGTCAGAGAGGCCAAACATTTCTTAAAATCTCTGCCAGATGTACAATTTTCAAAGTCATGCTAAAAGCATTTTGCCTGATACACTCATCTAAGTTCTAAAATACTCTTCCATAACACTTCTAAATATAACATGACAGTCTTTGGTTTCAAATAATTGGACATTGCCCTATAAGACATCTTTAATAATAACTGCATCATCAAATTAATTGGGAACACGAAGATGAGCCCCTTTGACTAAGTCAGATATCCATGCCATGTACAAATACCCAATATCTATTCCATTGTATAGGAAATAAAGACAAAGCTCTACCTAATCCGTTAGTCACACCTCATTTTGAAAGCAAGTTGTTTAAGCTCACAAACACTATTTTAATTATGAGCCACTAATGATCATTAATAAATGAGTATATTTTTATTCCATCTTCAGATACTTTTGTTATTGTTGCTTTCATAGCATGTACCTAACTTGAATAACTCTATGACTCTCCTAGGATAACCTAATAGGCACCTCAGACCCAACATGAGCAAACCTAAACTCTTGGATCTCAACCCCCCTCCTCAGTCCCATTCCTGATTGTAAATCTTTTCTCCCAATCTACTCCTTCACAGCAAATGGCACCAACATCTACTCAGCCGTTCAAACTTGTAAGTCATTCTTGGTTCTATTCTGCCCTTATTCTGCACATCCAACTTATCTACAAGTCTTGCCATTCCGACCCTTAAAATACATTTTGAATCTCACCTGCCCGGCTGCTACCTTCATGCAATCCACTGTCACCACTATTCTGAACCACCGCCTCTAAATGGGCAACCTGTGCCCACTCCATCCTTTCCAGTCCACACCTAAGGAGCCAGGGTAAGATTTTTAAAAACAAAAACTTGTCTTAAACACATTAAAGTGCTTCATACTGCAATTCAAATAAAACCCTAACTCCTTCCCAAGCCCTACAAGACTCCACAAATCTAAACACCTCATGGTCCTGCAAACAATATTTTACAGTCCTTTTCTCACTCTGCTTTAAACATCCTGACCACCTTTTGGTTTTTCAAACACAGCCTCTCACACCTCAGAAAAAAATGCCCCTTAATGGAAGTGCTTTCCCTAAGGATGCCATCTAAGCACATTTCGTACCACTTCCTCCCCCACCCCACCTTGTTGATTTTCATCACACGCTCCTTTCATTGCCTTCAGAGCACTTATCATCATCTATAACATAATATATTTAGGTATTTGTTTGTTTAACTCCTAATTGACTTTCTCCTCCATTAAACTGTTAGCACCATGAGGGCAGAGACCACACTTCTATTGTATCACCTGTGCCTGGCTCAGTGCTGATGCCTAACAGGCACTCAGCAAATATTGGTAGATGTATGAGTTACATTGGTGTTAGGGGCTAAATCTGTCTCCCCAAAACCCATATGTTGAAGTCCCAACTCTTGGTATCTCAGAATGCAACCGTATTTGGAGATAAGGCCTTTTAGGAGGTGGTTAAGTAAAAATGAGGCCATTAGGGTGGGTTATAATCGAACCTCTCTGATGCTCTTTAAAAGAAGAGGAAATCTGGACACCAGGGATGCATGCACACAGAGAAAAGCCCATGTGAGGGCACAACAAGAAGGCAGCCATTTACAAGCCATAGAGAGAGGTCTCAGGATAAATCAAACTTTCCAGCACCTTGATATTAGACTTCCAGCCTCCAGAACAGTAAGAAAACAAATTTCTGTTGTTTAAGCCACCCAGTCTATAATATTTTATTATGGCAGCAAACTAATACAATTGGAATTAAAATGTACATAGATTTCACTCATAAGTGGAATTTAAGAAACAAAGCAAATGAACAAATTAAAAAAAAGAGACAAGCAAAAAAAAATAGACTTAAAATATAGAAAACAAACTGATTGTTACCAGAGGGGAAGTGGGTGGGGGGTGGGCGAAATAGGTTAAGGGTATTATGAGTACACCCATCATGACGGTCTCTAAGAAATGGACAGAACTGTTTAATTATTATATTGTACAACTAAAACGAATACAGCACTGTATACTAATTATACTTCAATAAAAATTTTTAAATGGAAATAAAAATTAAATGTAATTAGAAAAACAAATCACATTATATTCCTAAGTAGTATCATTATGGATTTGAGTCATGTTTGATCTTGAAGTCATACTTATAACACAGTGCTGTGTAAATTCCAGATCTGCCCATTATGTAGCCAGTTTGGTTAATAGATCATTTCTAAAATTTTCCACTTGGATTTGGCAAACTTCTAAAATTTTCCAAAATGATTTGTCAAAATTACTTATTTTTGTCTACATAAATGATAACTTTGACTAATATGCTTCTATAACACGTTTAGGTCAGCCTTGTCTGTTCCACTGTTGACAAGATTATTCAAATATATCACCATCAGCACTTCCCCAAGCTGAAGATTACAGACCATGCTGTTTATATTGCATAGACTATGTGAGAACAATGTAGGTCATGATAATTCTTTCCAAACAGGAAATAGTAATTTCATACAGTTTTGTAATTGTGATTATCTCAATTTCAAATTTCAAATGACTAAATAATAGTCAAGCGTTCTTTAGTCTCATCTGAAAATCATTACAAATAAAATTGTTTCAAACTTTTGAAGTTCTGAACATTACAACAAATCTGTAGTCAGTATGCTTTCATAGGTCTAAAATTGGCTGTGGAGAGTGGGTTGCATTTCTGTCCCCCAGCCTCACTGCTCCAAAGATGGATGTCAAATGCAGGTGTTACATATGGTAACTACTACAACTACTGTAAACACAAAGTAGATCCAGAAAAAGATTTTCAGTCTACAGCATTCTCGATATGTTTGGAAAGTTCTAATGCTTGTAATTACTCCTCCTTTTAAAGCATTATTTCTCCACTTGGCATGCCATTCACTTTGAAGTTCAAAGATTATAAGCAGATTTTGTCACAGACTTAATATGCATATATAGAAATCTTGCCAATTTTTTTTTCTGATAGGGCTTAATGGGTTTCAGAATTCTTACTTTTCTTTTTTCCTTTAGTGCTACTTTTTTTTCTTTTAACCTGAGCCATCTCCCACTTTTACGTACAGGGTTCTTCTAAATTCATGGGTATGAAAACAATACACCAAACGAGGTGGCTATGAAAAGTCACAGACCCTCCTACCTAGTTCCTCTAACCATCTTGCTCTTTTTATCTCTCTTTTATCCCACCCATATTGCCTCATCAGGAATTATTTCATTTTACAAAGGAAAAAAATTTTAAAAATTATAGAACCCCATATTATTGTCACAAAAAATTTTAGAGCTGGATATATGCCAAGAAACATTTTCAAGTGACTTCAGAACCTCTACTTCTCCTATTTGGTATTTCAGGAAAATATTAAAACTCTGTTATTAGTGAGAGAAGCAAGTCAATTCATCCTCTTTTTCTCAGGAAGACAGAGATTTTAAGTTTGGCCTCTTTCACCTGACTGGACAGTTACCAATGTCAAACTTCTTTCTCCATGAACAGCTTCCATACAGTCAAATACAATTAACCCACACATGCCTCATGACCACAGACCATACTAAGTGTTCAACAAGTCATGAACGGATGAGAGGAAAAGGTGTGATGTTTCCCACACACTGCAGAGATACAACAACACAAGGAATACAATGAAGGACTCGGTGGCCATCTTCCTAACATTGGTGCTTAGGGTTAAGGAACCCATACTACATATTTTCTTTTTTTTTTTTTTTAATGATCTCTGTCTTCACTACCCAAATTGTGTAGCCTCATAAATTTTTGTCATATTCACCTTTTACAAACTACTTTAGGTCATACTGGGTGGCATGATGCCTAAGTTGGCAGCTTTTCTCCACGTTTCTCTCTATAACATGTCTGTTTCCCCTTCAAGGAGATCAATTACCCATACTCTTAGTGTACATAATGGTTAGCCTGATTCCAGTCAAAATGAGACCAGAAGGACAACTGTAGGTGGCACTCTGACCTTTACCGGTAATATTCGTTTCACACTCACTGCAGTGGTGAATATGGGAAGGGCCAGTGGTTCTTCTTCCCTGCTCTGATAAGGAAGGAACTATGGTGCTATCTCTAGCCAAGCTGGAAGCAATTCAAGCAATCAAAAGTAATTATATTAGTATATAAAGTTAGAAGCCACAGGAAGGATTTGAACATATTTTAATAGTGGAAAATACTGCATTTTTAATATTAAAATATATACTCTAACTTTGAGAGGGGAAAGGGACACCATATTCAAAGCTGTGGCCTCTAGACCCTTTATCCTTCATTTAACATTAAATAATCTCTCTCACACAGTTATCACTGCCAGGCCTCCTATATATCACCAATCACTATGGCATCAAAGTATTGCAGTTAATCTAATTAGGTGATATTAAATTACCTGTGTTAGGAAAAAATATCTATATATATTTTCTGTTTCTGCCAGAGTCATTATTGATTAAATGGAGAGGGGTTAAAAGGAGCATCTGTAAGCCCAGATTTTCAGGCTTCTTGAGCCAAGATTAAAGTAGAGTTTGGGCAAAAAGTTGATTCTTGCATTTCCTCTAGTTGGTGTATTGAGCACTCAAGAAAATCACCAAGTTCAGAGAAATGCTTATTTGGGGAGAATCACTTGCTATATTGCAATTCAAGTTAGCCCTAAACTTATAATTGTACTCTCTGACCTGTGAATTAGTATAGAAATATCAAATATGGAGACATGAAAATTAGCACAGCTCTTAGAACCTTGCCCTTAAAGAACATTAGTCTCCTTTAATAATAAAAGAAGGCAAGAAATAATTACTGTCATGATAGCAGTTACAGAGTGATTTCCCCAAGAGATAAAATTATTATTTTGTGAAATATTATTTGTGAAATTATGTGTGAAATAAAATTTATTATTTTGTGAAAACTAAACTAAGAAAATTAAGACATCATTAAATGCAAGAGGACACATCCATTTTTTTTTTTTTGAGCAAGACATAGGTGCAATTAATCAGGCTTTTAACACACATTATCTCAACTAATGCTACCTACATAACATTTTCACTTGGATTTTTAAACCTCTACTATGTTCTGATTTTCACCCTCAACAGTATGCACCTTTTCTTTACCAGCCATTGCAATTTTGGTAAACAACTTTATCATTCATTAGCCATTTGCTTGCAAGAAAATCTCAGAAGTTATCTTTGATTCCTCTCAACCAGTCCATTACCAAGTCTTGTAATTTTCTATCTCAAATATTATATCTCAATCTTTTCCCCTCATTCCATCTCTGCAACAACCTAGTCTGGGCCCTAGTCTGGGCCACTGTCATCTTTCATTTGGCCAACTACTGCAGTCTTCCTGTTCCACTCTCTCTACCTGACAGCCCATTCTCAGCACTGTTGCTTAAATGTAAACTAACTGATACTCTAGATTAATACCCATCCATCAATGACTTCCCATGACCCTTAGAACAAAATTCCACCTCCTCCCATGGGCTACTCAACCCTTCAGAATCTAGCTTTTGCCTGCTTCTTAATCCCCTCTCATTTTTCTCCACCTTCCTCACTTTATGACCTCCTTTCTATTCTTCAAAATAATGTGTATTCGGGGCACCAGGGTGGTTCAGTTTGTTAAGCATCAGACTTTGGCTCAGGTCAGGTTTGTGAGTTTGAGCCCCACGTCGGGCTCTGAGCTGACAGTTCCAGAACCTGGAGCCTGCTTCGGATTCTGTGCCTCTCTCTCTCTCTGTCCCTTTCTGTCTCTTTATCTCTCTCTCTCTCTCTCCCTCCCTCCCTCTCTTTCTCTCTGTCTCTCAAAATTAAATAAACATTAAAAAATTTTTAACATGTATTTGTTTTTTAGTTTAGAGGTGCCATAACAAATTAAGTTCCTGAGATGCCATAACAAATTACTACAAACTGGGCAGCTTACTACAACAGAAGTTTATCTTCTCTCAGTTTTGGAGGCCAGAAACTCAAAATCAAGTTGTTGGCAGGGCTGTGCTTCCCTCAAAGGCTCTAGGAAAGAATCCTTCCTTGCCCTTCCCAGTTTCTGATGACTCTTGGTATTCCTTTGCTTAATGGCAGCTTAACTCCAATCACTGCCTCTGCCTTATCACCACCTCCTCCTCTGTGGCTATGTCTTCTCCCCTTCCATCTGTAATCACAACACTTTTCAGTGGATTTAGGCCCACCTTTTTAATTGAGGATGCTCTCATCTCAAAATCCTTAATTACATCTGCAAAGACCCTTTTTCCAAATACGGTCGTATTCGCAGATTCTGGGGCATGGACATACCTTGTTGGAGGCCACCACTCAACCCACTATACCGAGAGTTGTTCATCTTCAGGCCTTTATAATTCTTGCTTTCTCTGCTTGGCACACTCTCCTCTGAAAATTTTGACCTATCATTCTAGTCTCATCCCAGATATTATATACTGCCCTTATACAGTCCTTCCCTGGACATCCCACCCGAAATGGCCTCCTCTCATTACTTTTTTCCTCATCTTCCTGTTTATTCTCATGACAGCCTTCATCTAAATCTGGGAAGTTTGTCCTTTTTACTTACTTGTTATCATCTTTCTCCTGCATTCAAATGCAATCCCCATGAAGGCATAAAACCTGTCTTACTCACTGTTGAGTCCTTGACACCTAGCACAGGGCCCAGCATGTAATAGCTGCTCAGTAAATATTTACTAAGTATATAATTATAGGCCTCACAACAACTCTGTGAAGTAGGATAAAATTAGCCACCTGAGGAGTAGACTTGAGTAACTCAAAATCAATTCAAAATGTAATTAAGAGGACCAAGACACAATCTCAAAAACACATGACTAAATTATTATTGATATAATAAAAGCTTACCTAATCAACTATACTGCAATCTACCTGAAGGGGAATAAGCCTCCTTCCCCCAACTATAAACAGAAAGAAGATAATCTCCTTGAAATACAAAAAAATGAGAAGCCCTAAAGCAGGAAAATAGTGTATTTCCAGTGATACAGATTTCTCACTTAAGGATCACAATGAGTCAGGACTGAATACCTAACTTGTGGGGCCCAGTGCAAAATGAAAATGCAGGGCCTCTTGTACTAAAAAAAATAAATACATCTTTTCCTTCTTTCTGCAGTCTCTCTCTTGATTGTCATGATTTTTTTTTAATTTTACTATTTACTGCCCTTCTAAGTGAAAAACATTTTATATTTTAAGTTATTACTGTGAATTTTGCTGTTTATCTTGATGTTGTGCCATGTTATTTTAAATGCAAATACAAGAGCATTTAACTTGCATGTTAAATCACCAAAATGATAAAATTCATATTTTGTAGCTCATATATGCATGTGTATGTATATTTCATTCTTACCAGACAACTAGAAACAGCACAAAACTAATTCAACTGTTTTTATTTCACTTCTTAACACATGCACTTTTTGGGGCACCTGGGTGGCTCAGTCTGTAAAGTGTCTGACTCTTGATTTTGTCTCAGGTCATGACCTCACAGTTCCTGAGTTCAAACCCCACATCGGGCTCTGCACTGACAGTGAGGAGCCTACTTGAGATTCTCTCTCTATCTCTCTCTGTCTCTCTCACCCCTCTCTCTGCTCCTTGCACTCTCTCTCTCTCTCTCAAAATAAATAAATAAATAAACATTTAAAAAAATACATGCACATTTTACCAATACTTTCTATCTTTGACTTACTGATAAGTAGGAAAACACTGAAAGGAAAAAAACATAGGCTGCTCTAACTTTCTTTTTCCTTCTCTGTCATCATTTTGAGCATAAGTCATTGGCTAATACAGGGAAGTAACATGAGTAAGAAAGAATAGGGTTCCTTGGTCATTTGTGTTTCTCATGACACCACTGCCTTCTTTCTGCATTCTAAGAAAGTTCTGGTTACAATGGAAAGCATGGCCTTTTAGGCAGTCAACACCCTGCTTACTCAGCACAAGCAACAAGCGCTGAGTGTCTCTGCACTCCCACACACCTGGGGCTCACCGGAATGCTGTGATCAGGGAGCATCCTGAATGCAGTAAGAGAATGAGGTGGTAAGAAACAGCAGGGAAACATACTGTATGTGTCTTCTCTGTTCACAGATGTGTTCCATTGCCCCATCAGACTTCACTTAAAAATGCAAGTTCAAAGATAAAATTATTAAGAATTCAATACTGCCAACAGTGGAGCATTAAGTGAGGAAAGTGTCCCTTCTGAATGTAAGCCCTGTGTGATATTCACATGCCCTTGAAGACAATCCTGCAGTGAGTATTCTCAAATTCTAGGCTACCTACTCATGCATAGAGATAAATTCATCTGGCAATCATCTCAGAGCCCTAAATCATTAAGAGGATACAACCAATTTCCCCCTCTCTACACCTACATGCAATCTTACAATTATAATTTATCATCCCATATAGACTTTTCTTCAAGCAGCAAAGAATAACTCATTTATTCAAAAGTTAAATTTCCCACTGTAATTTAATATTGTCATTTTGGTATATACATAAGATTATTGTGAATTTAGTTAACAAACAAAATGACCAGAATTTGATGATTCCTAAATACATTTCCAAAATCAAGTTTTCTGGACCTATAAAGATGAAGACTACAAAATGACCAAAGTTAAAGAACACACTGAAAATTCAATAGTGCTACATATTTACATCCCAGTAACATCCAAGATCTGTACCTCCATTATTTCACCTTGTACTCAAGAGACTCTTTCTCTTAAAATATTTTACATGGAGTGTAAATGTGCCATGAGTCACATTTTAAACCAGATGTTTAACTTACTGGTAAACTACTGGATATATGGAATAAAGAAAAAAATCATTCAGCTATGATTTAGATTGCCTGAATTGTAGTTCCCAGATCTGTTTCATACTGGTCAGGTAACAATGGCAAGTTTTATAACTCCTCCAATGTTTTGAATTCCTCATCTGCAAAATAAGGATTTTAGAATAGATAATTCCGACTATCCCTTTCTGATTTAAAATTCTGATCCTCTAGTACCTGAGAAACAAACAAATAAACAAAAAAGCATGTATCCTTGCTACCAGAGTACCAAGGCATGCGGATGCCTCCTGCACATCTTGTGGGTCCCAAGGAGGAGGAGGCACGCCAATCAAATGGGGTGAAGAGTATTTCTGGAGGAAGGTGGGTAGAAGAAGCCTATTGATATGAGACTGGATTAGTAAACGTTTATGGAAAACTGTTCCATGCTCTAAAAACTTCTTGTAAAACAAAGCAAAGTATTCTTCATGTTAAAAAAATAAATCTAAAATCTTTAAAATAGAAAATATCCTCTAGTGACTTTTCAGCAGGGATGTTTGTGGATTTTTTTTTAGATGGGATTTGAATGTATACTTTTCCCAAAAGCCTATAGGACACTATACATTGGCTCCTATAATAGCCTGTGTGATGTTTCAGGCAAGAATGAGAAGAAGCTATATTTTTCTACCTCTTCAAATTCTGCCTAAGACTGTCTTTTTTAACATTCAGTTTCCCATGTTATATCATCCCAAATGTGCATCATAAAAGGTAGCTTTCTTTTATATAGTTATTACTAATCTATAGCAGATAGATTTGATATCACCTCCCTTTGACACACAAAAACACATGCATAAGAATCATAAAATTTGCCAGTAGAACAGACTTAACTAGCCCTTCTTCTTACAATCAGTGGTGAATCATTAATCCAGTGATTTCGCTTCTGTGAGCCTTAGCTTACTCATTTTTAAAGAAAAGGACTGGATTAGATGACTCAGTTATTTAATTGAGTCTATTCTATTCAGTCTACTCTAGCATTCTAAGAATCTATTGTTCCTAAGTTTGTATTTTCTACCATTTGGGGCTTCTCGATTAATGATTTAATCTTAAATTATACTTAGATCCTTATAATTACAAAAAAAACACTCATATGATTTGCACAGAGATTCTAAGTAAAATATTATAACGCAAGTTTATACATATTCCAGTAATTAGATGATGCTTACATGAATAGGATTTCATTTCTAAGATAACAAATGATAGTTTTTATTGAGTGCTTTACATTAAGATATATATTTTTAATATTCAGAGTATACTTTGACATGGTTACAATTATTTTTACTGTACAACTGAGAAAACTGAGGCTTGTACAGGTTACTTAACCAAGAACACAAAGCCAATCACTGGTGGAGCCAGGGTTCCAACACTACCCCTCTGTCTCCATAGGCCATCCTTGTAATCAAGTCTGAATTATGCCTCCTGTATCAATCTATGACAGCCAACAACAACAAATGGATAAAATGACTTTCAAGGTCAAACAAAATCAATGCATGGATACAGATTTTCAGCATGCAGGGGAAAGTTATATACAGTTGGCCCTTGAATAACATATATTTGAATGGTACAGGTCCACATATGTGTGGATATTTTTTTAAAAATACAGTATTACAAATGAATTTTCTCTTGCTTATGATTTTCTTAATATTTTTTCTCTAGTTTACTTTCTTGTAAGAGTACTGTATATAATATATATATACTATACAAAATATGTGTTAATTGACTGCTTATGTTAATCAGTAAGTCTTCTGGTCAACAGTAGGCTATTAGTAGTTAAGTTTTGGGGAGTCCAAAGTTATATGCAGATTTTTGACTGCACGAGGGTCAGCACCCCTAACCGCCACATTGTTCAAGGGCCAACTGTAATTTTTAAGCCTTCAGTAAGGATTGCTTTTCATTTTCAAAAAAAAGGAATAAATAACCACAATTAAAGCAAGCTGAAATTAAAGCTTTTAAAATTCAAATCGTGTGAGAAGAGTGGATTATGAAGCTTAGTTGTTTCTTTTTCATTTTCTGCTTTCAAATCAATCTGAAAATATGTAAGTAGGTTCAGTGGCCAATTTATTACCAGTAAAATCAAGAAAGGAGGAAAAGTGAGAAAATAAAGAGAAATAACTCATGAAATGTTCTTTAATTAAAGTATATTATGTCTTCTTTATACCACTTGTAACTAGACAAAAGAAAGTTGTATTTGAAATACGAGGTTTTTTGGCTAACATTCAAGATACATTAAAATAAAATGTCCCCAATTTAAAAAATGGTATGAAATTTGATTGCCTATAACAGCCTTTTTATGGAAAAAATAATAATACTCTGTAGCTTAGAAATATATCTGTGTGAAATATATCTGTAAACCATTAAGAAGCCTTTTGTTACAAAACTCTGAAATGCTGATGCAGCCCCAGGAATCAGCAAATATATCACTTCATTGCAGATATTCAAGGCCTATAGCAATTCAACAGAAAATTAATTAGTATCACCTTACCATAAATCTCAACAGTATTAGCTAAAATGCCAATTTTGTAATCACTTTTCATTAAAGCCAAAAATACTAATTAAAATTGATTTTTTTTCCTGTGCTTTGGTAAACGGCTGCCAGTTAATGGCTTTCAGTTGTAATGCAGACCTTTACTTAAATTAATTTTGTATGTTGTCTCCTTCCTTTTTATAAAGATAATAAAGTGTGAAAGGACAGGGGATGTGGGTGCAGAAAAGGGCAGTTCACATGAAGGAAGAATAGTCAAACATAAAGAATTCTGGGGCTTTTTTTAAGTACTAGCATGGCCACTGTCCTTTATAAGCTGTTTGTGAATACGTTGTTTCAGCAAAAAATAAATCTTTTAACAAATAAATGATAAGAATTCTTTCCTATAAATCATTTGGATATTTAAATAACATGTTTCTTTTTAAAGAATTTTTTGAGTAAAGTCATATCCTTATTTGTGTGATATGACCCATTTTTAAAGCACAAGCCCATGAACTTGGCCCATATTTTGAGGATCATTTGGGACCAATCAAGATTAATTTAAGCCTCAACATATGTTAAATGGAAGGTGATAACTACATAAATGTCAAATCCCTTTCATTAAAGCTAAATAGAAAAATAACAAAACATAAATCTTAAAGGGTAATCTGCAACAGCTTTAATTGTTCCTTCAACTTTTTAATTAATAAGAAAAGTTGATACAGTGCTAAAGTTGAGTTTTGGGGGCCATCAGGGTGGGATAGGTAGAAATGAGGGTTGGGGTTTTCCAATAAGTAATAAGAGATAGTGAGTCACTTATAGTCAGGTTCTCTAAGGAGCCAAAAATTAGAGCCAGAAGCCACATAGGCAAAATCAATTTCAGAGTTCTAGAGTTCCATGGATGCAGAATGAAGTTTAGCTAATATTTCTGGATTTAGACCAAGCATATGAGAAAAGACATAAAGCGGATCCCAAATAAGAAGGCCAGGTTCAAGACTCTAAGAGCCAATAAGCACAGACAAAAATCCATTTTAATTAGTATTTTTGGATTAAGAAAAAAAATTATAAAATTAAGATTAAATCTTAAAATCTTAGGTTAAATTCTAAGATTCCCATGAGGTAGGAATAGGCAGGGGGCAAAATCCATACATGATGTCTAGATTCAGAGACCTGTGTGGCACCTCTATCATTTTCTATAGGACTCTGTGACATTGAGACCTTTACTCTTTACTCCCAAACCGTTACAATTCTATTCTATTTTCATACAAAATTAAAATACATTGCTTCTTAAGACATAAGAAGGATAGCGATCTTAATAAATATACTGTAAGAGTTAATAAATCATAGTTGTAAATCTCTCAGGTTTATTTGCATTGTGTTAACACAAAGGAATTATTTAGTACACCCTTCACATTAGGGCAGCCTAAATCCTGACTATTACGTACCTCCCAAATCAGAATTATTACTATACCAAATAGTTTCCATCCCAAAATGGGATGAAATATAACTGAAATTTTCAGTTTGGAACATGAGTTCATAACAAGAAAGTCATTTTAGGCTTCCTATAGACTTGTCTAGGCATTTCCTTATGATCTCTTTATCCAAGTACATTTTGCTTACATAGCTAGGATTATATATTTAGATTCTGATTTCTAAAAATCACTAATAGAATATTTAAAAGCTCCACATGTCAGATGACACGAAGAGACAATTTATAATTGATGTTTGCCACAAGATTATTTGTTAGACATCCCCAATATCTAAAACTGCCCAAAACTTACATCACTAAGTCATTTTACATTCATTTTAATGATACATAAAACTATCCAGAAAATATCCAATGGCCATTAAGTTGTTCTAGGCAGCTCCACTATGAAGTGTGTGTGTTCAATAATTTTCTAAGCAATGTTTCAATAGTGTAAGGAAGTTAGCGATTGTTAGCAGGTATGAAGTGGTCATCAAACATAGAAAGAGCTTCTATCAAACGGGGTTTGAGTAATGTAGCATAAGAAACACTCATTCTTGATCCATAATGAGAAGAGAGAAGCCAATCAATAAAAACAGATCAGAAATGTCAGATGATAGAATTAGTAGACAGGGACATTAGAACATGCACATAACTATATTTCATATACTCAAGAAGTTAGAGTCAGCAATTTAAGTGGATATGAAAGATTTTTTTAAAGACCCAAACTAAATTTCTGAGATGAAAAAATTCAATGTCTGAGATTTAAAAAAAAATTAAACTGGATGAAATTAATAGCAGATCCTTCCTCTGGAGAACACTGAATGATTCAAAATCTTAAAATCATCCAGAAGGGGTGGGGGGAATGCATTACATACAGAGAAACAAAGATAAGAATGATGGTAGATTTCTCACCAAAAATAATGCAAGTGGAACAACACCTTTAAAACATAAAAAACAAGAAAACTGTCCACCTAGAATTCTATAACAAGGAAAAGTACCTTTCAAAACAAAGTCCTTCAGGAGGAAGGAAAATGATATAAGTGAAAAAAAAATGGGTCTACATAAAAAAATAAAACACAGAAAATACTAAACATGTGGACAAATATATAGGGTAATTTAAAAGAAAAGTGATTTTTTTTAGCCTTCTGCTAGTGAGATCTCAATCTTTATAATATTGCAATGGTCCAAACTTAAGGTTTCCCCCTCCCCATCTTAATGTAGGTGGTGAGCACAAAGAGGCTTATCCTGAGCTGACTGTTTCTCTAATCTGAGATGATGTACTGTAATATAGCAACTGTCTCCCTGAATTGCCTGAGCAGTGAGCCAGCTGATATCATCCTCCTCTTTTCCAGCCAAAGAGACTATACTTAAACTTCAGTTCCCATGTTATCAGTGGCTTTCTTCTCCCTGAGATGGGACTTCAACTTCCTATAGAGTCCTCAGATTACCTACCTATTGGGCTGCAAGGTTTCCCAGATAATTTATGTAAACAGCTTGCTTCTAAATCCAGTCTGCCTACTTGCTCAGCAAGAATGTTGTTACCACAATTGCCCTATTAAAAGGCAGTGACAGGAAAATGGAGAACCTCCATGTTCACGCAAATCTATTGTTTGTATGAGATCATCCAGGCCCTGGCATCACATCTAGTGGATAAAGAGACTACAGGTACCACATGCCTTTACCCTTCTTACTGGTCCTTGATTAGTAGGCATCCTCCACAAAAGCCTAGACTGTGGGGCATTGTGGAAGTCTTCCCAGGCAAACCCTGGTATATGAAAAGCAGTAGTGACCATGATGGGTCTCAAGTTGTACCATACCCACTACATCTTTCATATACAAGGTGATTTACACTGATGACATAAATCATAATTCATGTTAGGTCACTGGATGGATAAAAAGGAGAGGTTCCTATGTGTTCTAACAAAGATATTTCAAAGTGTCGAGCTGGTAAAGTTTTCATGACATTCATTGTGCAAGAAATAAAGCCTAAAAAAACATTTTATGCTATCCTAACATTACCATCATTATAAATTATAGGAATCACAGGATAGAAAATCTTCAGTCTAACTGTACTGTGCTTTCCTAGTGACAGATTTAAAATGTGTGCATTCCCAGAAGGAAGCACAGACATACTGCCAATCACAGGAATAAAACAATGGGCAGGCTTGCTGAGTCATTGGATGGGCCAAATAGGGGTTCTTAATTCAATTTCAGTTAGTGGAAATTTCTCTCTGATTCTGGAATTAGGTTGACTCTCAAACTTACTTTAAGATTTTTGAGTTTTCTTCTTTGTTTCTGTGTTTTGTAAAGATTTTTGTGAGAATATAGGAGACACTATATCCATAGACCTTAAGCTATACATTATTTTTTTAATATTTATTTTTGAGAAAGAGAGTGCACACACATACACACAAGTGGAGAAGGGGCAGAGAGAGAGTGGGGGACAGAGGAGCTGAGGAGGGCTCTGCACTAACAGCAGAAATCCCGAAGCATGGCTCAATATCACGAATCATGAGATCATGATCTGAGCCAAGGTTGGAGGCTTAACTGAGCCACCTCGGCACCCCTACATTATTTTAAATGAGAGGTCTCTGAACTACTTTGTGTGTATGGGTCTTAACTGTCTTCATCTTGAATTCTTCCCTAGGATATTCTCATGGTCCCTCATGCAAATATAGTTTTGATGACTCTATCTCATCAGTTATCTAATTTTTTTTAACATTTATTTATTTTTGAGAGACAGAGAGAGACAGAGCATGAGCAGGGGAGGGGGAGAGAGAGAGATACAAAATCTAAAGCAGACTCCAGGCTCTGAGCTGTCTGTTAGCACAGAGCCCAACGCCGGGCTCGAACCCACAAACTGCAAGACCACGACCTGAGCCGAAGTTGGATGCTCAACTGACTGAGCCACCCAGGCACCCCTATCTCATCAGTTGTTTAAAAATGGAGAGTTATGGGGGGCCCTGGGCGGCTCAGTCATTTAAGCGTAGGACTTTGGCTCAGGTCATGATTTTGCAGTTAGTGAGGTCGAGCCCCACGTTGGGCTCTGTGCTGACAGCTCAGAGCCTGGGCTTAGGATTCTGTGTCTCCTTCTCTCTCTGCCCCTCCCCAAATCACGGTCTGTCTCTCCCTCTCTCTCAAAAATAAATAAACTTAAAAAAAATTAAAAATGGAGATTTATGTCAGAGAACTTTGATAACTACAAAGTAAAAATGGATTAGCACTTTCATATTTCCCCTGCTGGGGGTGAACACCTATGTTTTAATCATGCCGCAAGCCACAGTGATTTAGTTCCTGTAGTCAGAGGTTATAGGGTGATTACCTAGTGGCATCTCACCACAAATGAATCTTCTCATTGATTATCAAGTTAAAGTTGTGAAATTATTTTATCACAGGTTGCTACAGAAGTAATTAATTCTTGACATCACCTGAAGAAAACAAGAAAGTAAGTGATGTCAGAGAGTAACAGGGGGACAGATGAGATGTTCGTGTGAAAAATGGTGTTTTCCAAATCATGAATATTAAACAGACAGCAGACCATAAAGTTAATTAGTTGGTCATTATCAGCATTTTTAAAAATATAATGGGAAAAATAAAGAAACCAACCTGCTTTGTAGATATAAGAGTAAGTAGGATTGTGTGTGCGTGGTGTACGTATACTGGATCAATCTAATACTTACTTCTTTTGGTGGGTGATTGTCAAAAGCCAATTCCCTAAAATAGGATTCCAGATTGTCTGGTGGTGGTAGTGGTTGTTGTTGTTGTTTTTCTGATTCTACCTTGAACACTGGTATAGTTACAAAAATTGAATCATTTTACATACAGTTCTCTAATCTCTAAAAAAAATATTTGTTGACTTTCCTAAAAGATAATGTACATCAACCAAATTTACTATTTTCAACAGCTGTATATTACTTCCTAATGTGAGTATACAGTAATTTGTTTACTGTTCACCTATTGGATTAATTTTCTTTTTTCCCCCAGTTTTGTAATTAAAAGTTCTGTCAAAAAAAAATCCTAAAATATAATCCCCTTTACTGTGATTTTATTTCTGTGGATTAGATCCCCACAAGTGGGAGTGCTCTTAACACAGCTTACAGATTCTTCAGAATCTGAGTGGGCCAGTCTGCATTCTTGGCTGCAAACAAAAGAAACCAATTTGGATAACAAACTAACAAATATCTAATTGTATAAAGTACATCAGCCACTAACACAATTGAGAGAAAGTTGGAATATGAGACTCAGAACAAGGGAAGAATCATTCAAGTCTCAGCCTGGGTACAGTTTTATGAGAAGGCATCTGATTCCACACCAGCCACAAAGCTGGATATTCAACATTAAGGCCTTAAAACTCTTTACCTATGATTCTATGTCCCTCTCTAAAGATTTCAAAGCTGAAAAAGAGAAGCCACTTGGATAAGCCTAGGACCCAAGCCATGTCACTAGCTTCTAATGATCAGTCAAAAGGATTCTATGCCCCACTCAGTTCTCCATAAAGTAAGCAGCTAATGTCTCCTAACCATTTTCTCATGCCTTTCAAAAGTTTTAGAGTTTACAACTTTCACTACCCAAGATCTATTTATAAACTTCTTTTCACATTTACCATTCCAAAACAAAAATTTTAATGGCATAATACAACTTTTCGTGACAACAGCTCAAACTGGTTTCCCCCTTCTGAAAGCCTCAACTTACTTCATCTAGATTATAATTACCCACCTTATAGGTTTTGCTATTTTATATGGATGTCCTACAACCAGTGAGCTAAATTGTAAATTTCACCACAACTAACTTCCTATAAACTACAATAGGAAAAGTACATAACAAAAAAAAAATTGAAAACTAGTTCAACTGACTAAAACTATTCAAAACACGCTGAAGAAGGAATCATAAGCATAGGCTTCAGTCGTCAGTTCTGGAACTGGCAAGTGATGTAACCAGAGTTCATGATTTCCCTCCTCCACTATGCACTCTATATTCCTTTGCCTCAAAAATAGTACCTCTGTTAATCAAGATTCTTCACTTAGTGAGATAGCTCAAACTTTTATTCCTAAAGGAAGAGAATCTTCACTGATCATCTCTGCTGTGGCACCAACTGCTAGTCTTGGAACCTTACAAAAACAGTTATTTTTCCATCAAGGTACATGTAAGTTGCAAGTCTGCTATGGGTTGGCTTCAGGCTGCATATCTGCCCCACGGTTCTTCAGTTCTTGGACCCAGGCTGAAGGAGCCATCACTCACCCCTTTCTGGAGCCATTCACTCTTCTCTCTCCTCAACCCACCAACACCTCTCTCCCAGTCTCCAATTAGGCTTTCACCCTAATCTCTCAAATGAATATAGTTCTCATTAAACAGGGACAGAGCTAGGGTGAGACAAGTGACATCCTTGTGTTGGATATAAAATTTAAGGGACACCAAAAATTCATCAGTCAAGATAAATAATTCTTATGCACTATCTTAAAAATCAAAATTAATGCAAAAAGTTATGATGAACTTACCAAATGTTTAAATAAATACACACTGAATATTGATGTTTCCTTTTTCCTCAGACTCTAATACGGCTCAGCACAGTACTATTACCAATCCTGTCCTTATTTAAACTGTTGATATGGTGTCCATCGCAGATTTGTTGCATTAATTTTTAAAAATATCACATTAAGGTATCATTTAATTGCATTAAAATATTGAGATTTTTGGCACCCCAGGCAAACACCTCCCTTGCCTTACCCTAGTCCCAGCTCTGTTACGAAGTTCACCAGTGACAAGTATGCTGCTGAAACCAAGAACTGAATTCTCAGGCCTCATTTCACTTGTCCTGTGAGCAGCATCTAACATCAATGATCACCATCTTCTTAAACATCTCCTACACATAGCTTCCGGGACACGACTCTCTCAGATCTCCTCCTAGCTCCCTGAGCACTCTCAGGGTCCTCTGCTGGCTCCTCCACAAAGAAGCATTCTCTTCACATTGGAGGGCCCAGGTTTCTGTTCTCAGAGCTCTTCTTGTCATCTTTTTCATTCACTCACTAGGCTACCTAATTGAGCTCCATGGCCTAAAAAAAAAAATACTTTTAATTTAAAATTTCAGTTTACATATTGTCTTAGTCCATTTGGACTGCTATAACACAATGTCATAGGCTGGGTGGTTTATAAACAACAGAAATTTACTTTTAACAGTATGGGGGCTGGTACCCTGATTTCAGGGTGCCACCATGTGGGGTTCTGGTGAAAGCCCTCAACCAGGTTGCAGAGGCTCCATCTACTGAAACTGTCATGTTAGGGTTTAGGATTTCAAATTCGCATATCCAACTGCCTTATGGCCTCTTGTTCCCTTGCCTGTTCACTCTTAGCTTCATTCTCAGCCTTCCTGTTTCCTTCCATTCTGACTTCCAGACCATTTTAGCCAATGGACAGCACTGGCAGAAACTTGGAGGGCAAGAGTAAAGTAAAAGGCAGATTATCTCTACCCCCTCACTCTGTTTCCTTTGGGGTTTCAAGCAGTGAGTGCTTCTCCTCTGCCTTTACACCAGCTGCAAACCGCCCCCACCCCACATCTACTGGGAAATCCCATCTTGGCTCTATATTCATGATGGCTCCAATTTTTTGACTTTCAACATGCTACCTTCCTTTGTGGTTCTTCCAGCCCAAAGAGTGGTAGCCATTTTCTGCTGTGGTCAACCTCAGGTCGAAAACCTTGATTCTTCTCTTTTTCTTATACCAGAAATTCAACCCATCAACAAAACTATCAGGCTCTACTTTAAAAAAGAGCCCAGAGTGTAATTAGTTCTCACTCTCTCCCAGTACTACCAACTGTTTCAAGACACCATCATCTCTCATTTTAATCACAGCAATTTTAGTCTCCTAACTGCATCCTCTTTCCACCTATTGTATTAACTAGACATTAATCACAATGATCCTTTTAAAATATAATTCAGAACACGTCATGCTTCTGTACAAATCATCCATCCATTTCCCAATTCACTCAAAGATGGCTTACAATGCTCTTTAAGATCTGCTGCCTCTATCCCTATCCCCACCTCGCTCACTATGTATCTGCTACTCTGACCACCTTGAAATGCAGATCAATGCTTTTACAGTCTTTGCATTTCCTCTTTCTTATGTTTGGAACCTTCTTCTCCCGTGTATTTTCATGGTGTGCTCCCTCTCTTCCATCAGGTCTCTACTGGTATAGTTCAACCTAACCTCCATATTAATTTACAATGTCCCATTCTCTGACCTCCCCTATTTCCCTTGACTCTGTTTTATTTTTCTACAAGGTATTTATCAGAATTGGATGTGTGATGTATTTACATGCTTATTTGTTTATTATCAGTCTCTCTCCTCTATGGTGTTAACTCTTGAGGAACTTGTTCTTTTTGTTCACTGCTACATTTTTAGCACTTAGAAAAGTAACTGACACAAAACAAGCACTCAGTAGGGGCGGGGCACCTGGGCGGCTCAGTGGGTTAAGCATTCGACTTCGGTTCAGGTCATGATCTCATGGTTCATGAGTTTGAGCCCTGCATCTGACTCTATGCTGACAGCTCGGAGCCTGGAACCTGCTTTAAATTCTGTGTCTCCCTTTCTCTCTGCCCCTCTCCTGCTCACACTCTGTCTCTCACTCTCTCTCAAAAATAAGCAAACATTAAAATTTTTTTAAATAAAATGAATTCAATTGAAATTTTAAAAATAAGCACTCAATAGCCAGTTTTGAATAAATGAATGAATGAATAGGATGAATATGTCATATCAGCACATTTAACATACATAGTTTCCAGGTCCTATGAAAATAACGTAATCAATATGATGAAACTACTTGTTGATGGAATCTTGGGTCAAATTTTGGAGTTGTAATAATACCTTTTTCAAGCCCTTGTATCTTCTGCTCAGTGGAATAAAAGGAATCAGAAAAAAATAATTTTTCAGATAAATAATTACACACCAGGTGTTAGGTAGGGTATGTTGATGTGCTCCAGTAAGGAGATCACATTTGAAACAGCAGCTGTAATTAAAATAACCACCTGCCATTTTCTAGAACTCATCTGTCTTCAGCACCAGCCATATTGGAAAGATAAATGAGGAGGGGGTAGGAATCAGCTGCCCACATCTTTGAAGTATTTGACTGTGGCACTAATCTCTGCTCGTCTTCAGTGCAGCAATATTGCTTTGGTTAAAACACTATGCATCAGCTGACTCTCCATAACCCCCTAATCTGACTGGTAGAGTACAGTAGCACTATGAATCCCTGGAAATTAGTGCTTACTCACAGACATTGTCAACTAATGATAAAAATGGCACAGTTGTGATGACAAGTAAAAACGATAATTCAGAGAATCCTAGAATGAAAATTCACAATGTGTGTTTGTTTTTCCTCAAAGGAACTTTAAACTCTCTTCATTAGGACATGCTGGATTGTCGGATTGATTCAGCTAATAATCAGGTAAAGGGCTGTACATTTTCTAATAATGTAATTCATCAGGACTCAGTTCAAATCAGGCTGGATCTTAGTGGATTGTCAACTACTTTTAAACCCCCCCCAAACACACACCAAATATGGGAAACCATTCTGACACTACACTAACTCTGTTGCCTACTTTATCTGTGACAGTAAAGGGCTGCTCCTTCGCCTCTGCTTCCTTAGGACCCAATCATCCCTACTTCAATCAAGGAAATAGTTTCACCTCCAGCATCTCACAGTGTGCCCAACCTACAGAGAATAACCTCTAAAGTCCCTTTCTAAGATAAGGACATTTCTCTCACAAATTTATTTTTCAGGGTCTTGGCAGATAAAGTATATCATGAGCATCACTGAGTTATATTAAATAAATTCACTCCATCACTTCAGTCTCCTGACATCTTCAAACTTCTCCATTATTACCAAGGAGTTCCTGGCATCTCTTTAATTAAATATGGGCCATCATTAAGTCCAGGTTTCAGGGGTGCCCACGTGGCTCAGGCAGTTAAGCCTCCAACTATTGATTTCAGCTCAGGTCATAATCTCACGGTTTGTGAGTTTGAGCCTGTGTCGGGCTCTGTGCTGACAGCTCAGAGCCTGGAGCCTGCTTCGGATTCTATGTCTCTCCCCCCTCCCCTCTCAAGTCTGTCTAACTCTCCCTCAAAAATAAATAAGCATTAAAAAAATTTTTTTAAGTACAAGTTTCACTTAGCTGACCAAGCAAACAATTAAAACCATTCTCAGAGTGGAAAGGAGGAAAGTTGTCTTAGTAAGGAATCTCCCACAGGTTAAAGACCTAAAGCATCTTCAGAACAACTTTTTTAGAAGGGGGAGAAGAGGCTTGCACTAGTTGGCATGAAAGCACAGTTGGCAGCTTAAGCTTTTCCAAATGCTTCAAATCCTCTTAGATATTGTAATCCTGATACTCAGTTTCCAGACTTTCATAGAAGAGATATCATGGACCAGAGATTCAACTCATATACTAATTTTGTAACTTTTTGGTTCTTGACTAACTCAACCCTATGGCTGCAAAAGCTTAGTGAATCTTGGCAAGGTCATATAACATCCATTCCTTGAGCTGAGAATCCAGGCACTTTAACCTGTTATTCTCCTCTGATCTGTCCAGTACTGTTAAAAGAAGTAACCTCACCTTATAATCCTTGAATTCATCATACCTCTCCTATTCATCTAAGGCAGCAGACATTGTATTCCCCAAGCTTGTGCCTTCAAAAGGTATTTTATTATAATTGACCACAGGTTAAAATTTAACCCATAATTTAACCTATAATTGAAGGGAAGAATGGAGCAAAAAGGAAGCTGAAGAGCAAAAAGTAACTGTTTCACTACTGTATACAATGAATTTCCATGTTCCTTTTCCAGAATCTTAAGATGTTTACTACCTTCAGCCCTACTATATCAGATTCTATTTGTTTCCAACCTGGTAATAATTTCTGCATTCTTGGTTGTAAACAACAGAAACCTACTCCAGTTTACTTAAGCAGAAAGGGATTTTCTGCAAGGGCTGTGGGGGAGGGAGGGGGGGGAGGTGGGGGGGGGTGGGCATATACAGCTGTTTACCAGATTATCCAAACTTTAGTAATTGAAAACAAGCGGTTATCTCAGTTTCTATGGGTCAGGACATTGGGCATGACTTAGTTGGGTGGTGCTAGATGAGGATCTCTCAAGAGGCTACCATAACGTCTAAACTGGGGCTGTAATCATTTTAAAGCTCAACTGGAAGAGGATATGCTTCCAAGTTCATTGATATGGGTATTGATAAACTCCGGGTCCTTGCTAATTCTTAACTAGACATATTAGTTACTTCCCACGTAGGTCTCTCCATGTGGTTGTTCACAAAAGGTCAGCTGATTTCCCTCAGAGTCAGCAAGCAGAGAGCAAAAAAAGGTATACTTAACACAGAAGCCATTGTCTCTTTGAAACTTAATCTCATAAGTGGTATCCCATTGCTTTTGCCACACTCTATTTATTAGAAGTGAGTCATTAGGTCCAGCCCACACTCATGGGGAGAGGATTATTCAGCAAACAGGACTCACTGGGGGCAGGTAGAGGCCTTCCTACCACAGATGTACAGTATTTCACATAATTTACAAGAAGGCTAGAGAACTTTCTCAAAAAGCCCCAGGATCCAACACAGCTAAGTCATGTCTAAAGAACAGTTCAATTGTACTATCACCACTAGACACTTGTTATTGTCCTCACTGGCACTACTGCACTTGTAGACTTTTACTCCTGAAACGAGTAACATTCTGTGTCAACCTGACTAGGTTTATGGATGCCCACATAGCTGGTAAAACATTATTTCTGGGTGTATATCTGAAGGTGTCACTAGCAGTGATTAGGTAGATTGAAGAAAGAAGATTGGCCTCACCAATGCAGGTGAGCACCATTCAAACCATTGAAGGGCTGAATGGAGCAAAAAGGAAGTGGAAGAGCAAAACTGCTTTCTGTTTGAGCCAGGGCAACTATCTTCTGCCCTCAGACACTGGCACTCCTGGTCCTGAGCCCTTCAGACTCAGACCAAATTGTATCACTGCTTTCTTTGGTTCTCTGGTTTGCAAAAAGCACACTGCAGGACTTCTTGGACTCTACAATCATGTGAGCCAATCCGTGTGATAATTCTTCTTGTTACCTATATCTGTCTATATCTATCTATCAGTCAACCAAGATAGATAGATAGATAGATAGATAGATAGATAGATAGATAGATAGATGATAGATAATTGGTTCTGTTTTTCTGGAGCATCTTGACTAATACAATTCTATTATTGTAACTAACTTAAAATGTGTTAACTAGTTATGAAATTCAGTGATCTGAGCTTGAACATCCATTTGCCTAAAACTGAGTCACTTACCTGAGCCCTAGCAGACTCAGGAGTTGAGAGACAAATATCAGCTCTTTGTCTCATTGTGAGTGGTAGAAGATTCCCCCAATATAGGAAGGGCTTCAGACTGAAGATAACCATAATAAACAGTCAGACAAAGACTCAGCTATATTTACAGATAAAATGTCCCTTTCACTTGTCTTAATATATACAAAGTTTCAATTAAAAACAGAACTACCCTATGACCCAGCAATTGCACTGCTAGGTATTTATCCAAGAGATACAGGTGTGCTGTTTCAAAGGGGCACATGCATCCCAATGTTTATAGCAGCACTATCAACAATAGTCAAAGTATGGAAAGAGCCCAAATGTCCATCGACAGATGAATGGATAAAGAAGATGTGGTATATATATATATATATATATATATATATATATATATATATATATACATACAATGGAGTATTACTCGGCAATCAAAAAGAATGAAATCTTGCCATTTGCAACTACATGGATGGAACTAGAGGGTATTAAGCTAAGCAAAATTAGTCGGTCAGAGAAAGACAAATATCATATGGCTTAACTCATGTGAGGAATTTAAGATACAAAACAGATGACTATAAGGGAAGGGAAGCAAAAATAATATAAAAACAAGGAGGGGGGAAAAACTTAAGGGACTCTTAAATACAGAGAATGAACTGAGGGTTGCTGGAGGTGCAATGGGTGGGGGATGGCTCAATGGGTAAAGGGCATTAAGAAAGACACTTGCTGGGGCACCTGGGTGGCGCAGTCGGTTAAGCGTCCGACTTCAGCCAGGTCAAGATCTCGCGGTCCGTGAGTTCGAGCCCCGCGTCGGGCTCTGGGCTGATGGCTCAGAGCCTGGAGCCTGTTTCTGATTCTGTGTCCCCCTCTCTCTCTGCCCCTCCCCCGTTCATGCTCTGTCTCTCTCTGTCCCAAAAATAAATAAACGTTGAAAAAAAAAAAGACGCTTGGTAGAGCACTGGGTGTTATATATAGGGGATGAATCACTGGAATCTACTCCTGAAATCATTATTGCACTACATGCTAACTAACTTGGATATAAATTTATAAATAAATAAATAAATAAATAAATAAATAAATAAATGCAAAATTTCCTGAATGGTTGCCTTTTTGCATGAGAGCAAGCAATGATTATTATGCCTATTAAAATTTCAAAACATTTTTGTGTCCATGTATATCCCTCTACCTTCATTGGAGCTCATTTCATTCTTCTTCTTCTAAAACATTTTAAATGTACACAGAATGGCTTTATCAGCCTTGAGCAGACTCAAAAAGGGTCAGACATGTGGCCAAAGTAGTGGGACAGTATGTGCCAACATAGTGCGACTGTAAGACCATAATTTAAGTAGAAATTTCCTCAGTAATTCTGTTGAGCACATGCCTACAGTTGGACCAACTTATGAATTTTACCACTTATTTAAAGCTGAGATCCCTATACATACATCTGTATCTTTAAGAGAGTTGTTATTAGTTCATTTATACCCAGATAAGTGTGACTCTTCACCTCACGTCCTTTGACAAGGAAGAAATTAAGAAGAGTGACATGGTGAAGAAGGCATAATGGAGGACACAGCACGTTTGCTCCACTTCATTTTTTGTGTCCAGTCAAGCAGACCAAACCCAGGGAATAGAGACAATGAATTTATAAAACTTCATTTTGATCATCAAAAGGTGATATGTCAGCTTTTTATCTTAGATGATAAAATATTTATGTCTGTAAACTGGGAGGGACTAAATGAATGACTTTGAAATCATTTATTCAACAATATTCAACAAATATTTATGGGGACTGAATTATGTAGTGATAACTGTCTAGGCACTGAGGATAAAATTGTTAACAAGACAACTTAATTCTTGATATTATGAAACATATATAAAAAAAGATGATAGATAGATGGTAGATAGATAGATACATAGATACATAGATAGATACATAGATAGATGATAGATGTGCTAAAAGGAAATAAGGTGCTATGATGAAGAATAACAGATAGGAGAGGTAGCAAATTTACTCAAAGTATCAAAACACTCCCTATACACAAGTGACATTTAAGTTAAGACCTTATTTCTTCCTTTTTTTTGTATTTTTATTAATGTAAAATAGAGGAACTGAAATGACTTTGGGGGTCACAGAAAGATATAGAATTGAAAATCAAGCTAAGGAAGCACAAGACAGTGATTAATGAATGTTAAAAGCATCATACTTTACCTGTTTACTTCCTACCACTCATCTCAAGGTGAAATTCTCATTACCTAAGTTTAATATACATGAATCACACCAAACTTTAGGAAATCCACATGTGATTCTTCTGTGTAACTTATTAAGCAATATTCATATCATTAATAATAATAATTTGTACTATGCTTTCTTCCAAGGATTCCCATATCTATAATTAGAAGAGAATTATTTAGGTTTGTGCTGACTTAATTTATTAAAGGCCAGTTTAATCACGGCTATAAGGAAACTAATGAAAAGCTATATTATTTGGGGGGAAGAATGTTTAAAGATATTACTTGCTTTGCTCTTGAGTTTCCTATGTTGAAAGAGGAAAAAAAAAGACAAATTTTGTGAGACGTGATTTTAAATCTCATGTACTTCAAAAACTGTAATTTTTAAATTGGCTCAAAAAAGTAATGATTGTGTTTAACCTTTTAACTATAAAATTTCTTGTAGGCTCCTTGAAGTGAGCAAATTGTCTTCCACAACACCTTGCACGTAGTCGGCACTCAATAAACATTTACTTAAGGGATCAAATAGATTCCATTTATATGAAACACCCTTTGATTCCTTTTAATCAGTTTCACACAAAAGAAGAAACAATTTTGGTGTGTGAAAAAGGCAAAGGAGTGCATTTTCTGAATGCTAATGCATACAATAGAGGGAAAGTCACATTTGTTAGAACCCTGCCATAAAGTGAAGCCGTAATCTCACCATGCATCTGTTCCGTCTGCCATCAATTAGTTTGATGAAAACAGGCTAACAGTGTGGGAGTGATTAGCAGGAAAGATTAAATTCACTTTAGTTTTAATTACAAATCTTTGTCCTTAAAGTTTTATTGGCTTGAAAGAACCCCTACTGGTCCCTGTTTCTCCTCCACAGTTGAAGTGCATTTTATTATTTCACTTTGAAATTATTAATGCACTTTATTTGGTACTTATTTCTAATTACAGGTTTTATCTACAAATGCTACTGATATGCCCATATACCAGAATAAGCATAACTAAGACTATTCAAGGCTCACCAATTAAAGTACAAATGATCTTTAGTAGCAAATGTGGCATCTATTATACATAGACAACTCTGAGGTTTACATGTTTGTATCTTGACTTGTTTCATTCATTGATTGATTCATTTATTCATTCTCCAAACATTAATTTGGCTCCTATTATGTCCCAGGCACTGATATAGTGCTTAGGATACATAACTGAACAAAAAAACTCAAAAATCCATAACCTCACAAAACCTGTATTACAGTGGCTGGAAATAAACCAATTGTTGTGGGGTGAACTGGGTCCCCCCAAATCCATAATTTGAAATTCTAATCTCCAGTACCTCAGAATGTAATCATATTCAGAGATAAGTTCTTTCAAAAGGTAATTAAGGGGCGCCTGGGTGGCGCAGTCGGTTAAGCGTCCGACTTCAGCCAGGTCACGATCTCGCGGTCCGTGAGTTCGAGCCCCGCGTTGGGCTCTGGGCTGATGGCTCAGAGCCTGGAGCCTGTTTCCGATTCTGTGTCTCCCTCTCTCTCTGCCCCTCCCCCGTTCATGCTCTGTCTCTCTCTGTCCCAAAAATAAATAAACGTTGAAAAAAAAAATTAAAAAAAAAAAAGGTAATTAAGTTAAAATGAGGCCTGTAGGGTGAGTCCTAATCCAATATGATTGTTGTGCTTATAAGAAGAGGAGATTTAGACACAGAAATGCACAGAGAAAAGACTGTGTGACGACAGAAGACAGCCATCTACAAACAAGCAGAGAGGAATCAACCCTGCCAACATCTGATCTCAGATTTCTAGCCTCCAGAACTGTGAGAAAATAAATATCTTTTGTTTAAGACACCCAGTCTGTGGTATTTTGTGATGGCAGCCCTAGCAAACTAATATGCCAATAAACAAGCAAAAAAAAAAAAATAACGAAGTATATTATATATTTTAGAAAGTTTATGTGCTATAAAAATAGATCAGTTAAAGGGAGCTATGAAGTAGGGTGACATTCATTTATTTTCATCTCTGACAAAATCATTATAAAGTGTGAATACTCACCGATTCTTACTCACCAAAAGTAAGACCACAACCAGAGGGTTCCTTGATGAGGGGAAAGGAATGTTTTTATAAGACTCAACCAATTATTTTTTTCTATCATTCTTCCCTTGGTAATAAACATATAGCAAAATATGATCATCTGTATGTTTTATAACATTAAAATTTTCTAAAATGTTTAATAAATCAAGGTTAAGCTAGCCAAGTACTGGAAGTTAAGTTTCCAGTACTGAACCAGGTTGTCAGATATTTTAACATATTATTTGATAACATTTTTTAAGAGACACATAAATGTCTACTTTTAAATCTTACATTGTTCATTGTGCTTTGAATCTAAAACTCAGTACTTCTGAACTTGATGCAGCAGAAATTATGGACAAAACAGGTAATTTAAAACCTCATAAAAGGTTTTTTTCCCTGTAACTCTAAGACTAGAAGCAGAAACTTACTTGTTAGGGTAGAGTCTTTTTGGATCTGGGAAATATTACTTTGCAGATTTAGTTAAGCAAGTATAAGTCACAAGATATATTCACTGTTCTTGAGGCCCGACCAGACATTAGTTAAGGTGATGCCAATACATATAGTTCAAACTTGTGAACCATTCTGTTTAATAATGTAAAATTCTCAAGGTCAGTGAGTGATGGACAGTGAAAAAGATACGTCTCTAAAGAAAGTATACAACTCCATCATCCTCTATGGGTTAGCCAAATAAAGTCTCATGATATTACAGTTCTGCATGGAGTTTTCCAGGAGCATAATTTTCAATAAACTACAACTCCCAAAGATTGGCAAAATACTTCATGATATCATCAAAGAATGAGGTAAAGAGTGATTCAGTGGTTTTGGCCACCACTCACTCCCCCTTCTTCCCCACCATTCAGGGACACATCCTGCCAATTCCAGAAAAGAGCCATCCATAGACTGCCACATTCAGAATTGCCTCTTTTCACTTAGGCATGGAAACAAAGGAGCAGTAGCCCTGCCCCACCCCAGAGCATCTTTGAACTTGTTCACAAATCAAACAGAAATTTCATTATACTCAATTCTTATGTTTTCTTATTTGTATAGTTCTGAATAAACCAGTCAAGACACTTTATTTCTCTGAACTTCTAAGTCCTACAGAATTCAAGACGTAAGGTGTGCCTGGCCTTACTTTTTCTCATTATGATGCCTACAGTTCTATCTACCAGAATATAAAATTTGGAATCAAAGGAAGAAAAGGATACCATTTGTGCCTAGACAAACAAATGAGGCCATGACTTTACTAGCCCGGTGAAACGGTTTTCCAACATACATTCTAAGCATTTAGGTTTTTAATCTCTCCATTGGCAACTAATTTAATTGGAAAAAAATAAGGAGATAATTTTAGGTAGAAATGAGGGATAAGACATTCTTATCAGACTCCCTGGACAACAATTTCAGCATAATGAATAAATACGTAGTCAGGATTGTAGCGCAGTTATATTCACAGAGGGGGAAAAACTGTATCCCGCCTTCTCTTTTACCATAGCTAATCACTAGTTTTTCATGCTTTGAAAAGAAGATATTCTCTGCCTTTTCAACTCCTTTCCAAGGCATGTTTATATTACACAGCAATTCTTTCCAGGAAAGCCATTTGTATGCTGTTTTATTGATCCTCACAGCCTCTGTGAGAAAGAGAAATGGAATGTAAAAATATTTACATTTTGTGCATCAAAAATATTAAGGTCATATAAGGGGTAGAGCTAATTCCTGCTTCAAACCCTAGAATATAATTACCTCTACCGATATAATTAGTTGAGGGGAGACAACATGCTAGAGTAGTTCTGTCAAAGATGATCCAAGGGACAAGGTCAGAAGGGTCAGATATTGTACCTGCCTGAGACAGCTGTCTCTTTATGGACAAGAGTGGAACCAGATGCACAGCCAAGAACTCCACACACTGACACTTGGTTGTTCTTCATTCCTGATTGGATCCGTGGCTCTACACCCTAGCATCCTTTCTGTCGCCCAAGCTCAGCACTGTCCTGGACCCACACTTTTCCCACCCCTGCCTCCTACCATCTCTGCAGGGTGGCCTCCCTGTTGTAGGACTACCAGCTGGAACTGGCTGCCATAAATAACACCCCTCTCAATCTGGCACATATCACAACTGGCCACCCAGTTGTTCACAGCAGCTTAGTTTCCACACCACCTCCCCCTGAGAGCAGCTCCAGCTGGGGAATATCTTTGTAGTGAGCCAGCCTCCACCCCCTTATCCTCAGCTGGTCCCAGTCAGTTACTGCAGTGAAGCAATCAGGCTCATCTATATCCTGACATAAGCCAAACCCAAGAATACTAGTGAAGTGGGTAGGTTATCTCTCCTTTCAGTGTTCTTAGCTATCCTGGGCTAGCCATGGCCCAGTCTTGCTCTAGCCAGCTATTAGATAACTGCTGTTAAATTTTCATTTAGGCATTTAGGCAATACCCATTAGCACCTTACCATGTGCCTTCTTCCCTCCTTCTCCAGTCCTGCCTTCCCAGGCTTATCTCTATGGAAGAGTGGAGAAGACACCAGACTTGGAATAAAAAGACTGGGTTCAATGGGAAGATGAGAAATTAATCTCTAAGAGCCTCTGTTGTTGGCGACACTAAACAAGATAGTGCTTATCAGAGAGCTTAGAACAATATACAACACCTAAGAGTTAGTTTGTCAGTACAAATTAACTGAGTTTTGAATTGAATTTAGAAAAGCATTTCTAGGGGTGCCTGGGTGGTTCAGTCAGTTAAGCATCTGACGCTTGGTTTTGGCTCAGGTCATGATCTCATGGTTTGCAAGTTTGAGTCCCACATGGGGCTCTGTGCTAGGCATGGAGTCTGCTTGGGATTCTCTTTCTCCCTCTCTCTCTGCCCCTCCTCTGCTTGTGTATGTGCACACACACACATGTGCTCTCGCTCTCTCTCTCGCTCTCTCTCTCTCTCTCTCTCTCGAAGAAGAAGAAGAAGAAGAAGAAGAAGAAAAGCATTTCTAGACAAAAAAATAAAGCAATAAGAGTAAAAATAAGAATAAATGATAGCAGGAGGAGAGTGAGTTGTTCATAAAAGAGCCAACTACTCTGGCTATTCAAAATTAACTAGAAACTTGTGGCTTGGAAGTGGAGAAATTAGACTCCATGACACCTATTTCTCCTTAAAAACCTTCTATTTGGTTAACTTCAAGTTGTCCAAATAATGTATTCTTCAAGGGCAGATGTGGAAGGCCAAAAAAAAAAAAAAAAAAAGATATGCCTCCCACCCCCAATAAGATATCCACATCAAATCCCCAAAGCCTGCAAATGTTATTTTATTTGTATAAAAGGTCTCTTGCAGATGTAATTAAGAATCAAGGTGAAATCAACCTGGATCATCCAGGTTTGCCTTAAATCCAATGACAGCTCATACCATAATTTCAGACTTCTGGCCTCCATCACTGTGAGAGAGTAAAAGCCTGTTATTTTACACCATCAAATCTGTGGTTGTTACAGCAGCCCCATGAAAATAATACAAATGACCTTGACAGAAATTGTTTTGTATTAGTCAAGTCAGGCTACTAAAACCAAAGACCATAGACAGTGGCTTAAGCAACAGACATGCCAAATTTAAGATCAAGGTACCCATATGTTTGGTTCTTGGTGACATGCATCTCCTGATCTGCAGATAGCTGCCTTCTCACTGTGTCTTCACATGGCAGGGAGAGAGGGAGAGAGACAAGGAGAGAGAGGGAGGGAGGGGGAGAGAGAGAGAGAGAGAGAGAGAGAGAAGAAAAAAGCTCTCTAGCATCTCTTCTTACAACAGCAGGAACCCCATCAAGAGGGTGCCACCCTTATGACCTCATCTAAGCTTAACATTCTTCCAAAAGTCCCATATCCAGGTATTATCATATTGGTGATTAGGGTTTCAGTATACGAATTGGGAGATGGAGGCAGGAGACATAAACATTCAGTGGATAACACCCTTTCAATGATGCTTCAGGAACACAGACTCCTCTCAGGGACCTGACTTAGTTCTCTTTCCTCAATATCACACTCTCCCAACATTTACCACTCACAAAGGGGTGGCTCTGTATTCTCTTCTAAAAGGTATAAGGGAGGGGGGCCTGGGTGGCTCAGTCGGTTAAGTATCCGACTTCAGCTCAGGTCAGGATCTCATGGTTTGTGGGTTTGAGCCCTGCATTGGGCTCTGTGTTGATAGCAGAGCAGAGCCTGGAGCCTGCTTCAGATTCTGTGTATCCCTCTCTCTATCTCTCTCTCTCTGCCCTTCTCTCCCTCCCTCCCTCTCACTCTCTCTCTCTCAAAATAAACATAATAATTAAAAAAAATTTTTTTTTCAACGTTTATTTTTTGGGGGACAGAGAGAGACAGAGCATGAATGGGGGAGGGGCAGAGAGAGAGGGAGACACAGAATTGGAAACAGGCTCCAGGCTCTGAGCCATCAGCCCAGAGCCTGACGCGGGGCTCGAACTCACGGACTGCGAGGTCGTGACCTGGCTGAAGTCGGACGCTTAACTGACTGCGCCACCCAGGCGCCCCAAACATAATAATTTTAAAAAGGTATAAGGTAAACCATAGAGACTTAGCATATAACCTCTAAACATTTCTATTACTTTACTTATTAATTCTGTCACTCTGAAATCCATTCACTCATTCCAAGCTATATGTAAGATATATATTAAGCAACTTTTAGTTGACATCTCAGAGGTCAAAGTGAAGGAATATATAGATGTTTTATTAATATATAATCCAGAATCTGGGGTCCTAGAAGGCTACTTAGTATACTTAGTATACTACTTAGTATATACTTAGTATACTTTGTACAAGTAGACTTGTGTAGTATACTTTACACAAGTGGGGCAAGGAAAATAAGCCTTATGTTACATCTTCTTAGTCTGAGAGGCAACTGGCCCCTGAATAAGGTGGACTAAAGTTGGAATCAGAAATCATGCAATCAGAAGTGTGAGCAGAGCAAAGCTCAATTTGTGATGCATATGCCTGGGGTACTAAACCCAAATCTCGTGATTGTCACTTAGCTTCAAGACAACATACTCTTCTAATTTTTCCTTTACCTCTCTGGCTGCTGCTTCTTAGTCTCATTTGCTGGAATTTCCACCCCTGACTGACCTCTAAATATCAGGGTATCCCTGGGTTCAGTGCTCTCTTGCTCTCTTGCCTCCTCTATGTTCAGACCTAATCAACGTCATTTAAGGATACGAAATGTAATGCCCCTGTATGCTACAAACTCCAAATATATATCTCCAGCCCACCTCTTGACATTCGCTAGAGGTCTATGGTGAAGTCTGTATTTCAAAATTAACAAATTCAAAACAGTCTTCTACACCCCCCACCCACAGCCCACTTCTTCAGCCTTCCTCATTTCATTAAAATGCACTTCTATTCACCCAAATGCTCAGCCAAAAAAATCTAGGAGTCAGCCCCATCCTCCCATCCATGCCTCACAGCCAATTCATCAATAAGCTTTATTGGTTCTATCTTTGAAGTATTTTCCAAATCTGACCACATTCTATTATGTCTAGTGCTGCCATCCTAGTTCATATTGTCATCATTTCTTACCTGGATTATTTCAATAATATGCCAACTCATTTGTTCCTTGCTTTTACTCTTGGCCACTTACAGTCTATTTTTCATACAGCAGTCAGGATGAGATTTCAAAACAAATGTCGTACCAAATTTATGCTCAAAATCTTATAATGTTTTCTTCTTACAGTTACAACAAAATTTAATATCCTTACAGTATCCTACAATGCAATGTGGAGTCTAGGCTCGAATACCTCTGACCACATCTCCAACCTCTCTGCTTAAAACACTCTTATTCAGACATTCGTATTACTTCAGTTTAGTCTATGACCAAATGTCACCTAATTAGAGAGGGGTCTCTTAATCACTATTTAAGACAGCTTCCCTTCATCATTCACTAGCCCCCATCTGATTTCATTGTTTTGTGTGTTGAACCATGTTATAATATAGTTATTCACTGGTTGTTTATGATCTGTTTCCCTCACTAGAATGTAAACTCCATAAGCTCAACGGTGTTGTCTGTCTTATTCACTGCTGTTTCCAACACTTAAAATAGTGTGAGGCACTCAACAAACATTGTTGATTGAATGATATATTCTACTCCAGTTGCCATGACAAAATACATGGACTGAGTGGCTTAAACAAAATTTTTTTTCACCGTACTGGAGGCTAGAAGTCCAAGTTCAAGAGTCTAGCTGATTTTGTTTCTGGTGAAAGCTCTCTTCCTGGCTTATAGATGGCCACCTTCTCACTATGTCCTCACATTGCTTTCTTTTGGTATGCACACAGGGAGAGAGAAAGAAAGAAAGCATTTTCTGACATCTTTTCTTATAAAGATACTAATCCTATCAGACAAGGACACCACTCATGACCTCATTTAACCTTAATTACTTCCTTAAAGGCTTCATATGCAAAAACAGTCACACAGGGGGGTTAGGGCTTCAACATATGAATTTTTGGGATACAAACATTCTGTCTGTAACAAAGGAAGTAAAAACAGGCAAACAACGCTGAAGAAGAAACCAATGTTCTACACTAAGATAGCTGAAGAGTTTAAAAAATAAAATGTAAATTCATCATATCTCTCAAAATGAGTAAGAAAAAAAAGGGGGCTTAGCTTCATGCCTCATTACACACTATATACATGTAAAGAAAAATTGGGCCCAAATAGAAAGCATCCTTGAAGTTCATTTGCTGAAGATTGTACAATTGTTTACAATTACTCATGATCAATCACCCTTCCCAGTGAGAAGACTATCTATACCCATCCATTCCTACATGACCAGCCAGTGCTTTCTGTGGGAAGAGTTAGCAGCCTCTTTAACTTTGGGCTTGGCCATATATTGTTTGGGCCACTGAAATGTGGGTAGATATGGCATACATCATGCCCAAGCAGAAGCTTTTAGAACATCATGAGTTCTCCCAGATCTATTGCTCTTCTTCTCTGCTTCAATAGGCAAGTGCCCCACAGGGGCTACTTCTTCAATCTGTGGCCCCATATGAGAAGACATATAGAGCAGAGCCACAGCTACCCTATATATGTAACATGCATGAAGAATGAACTCTTATTTATAAGCTGGTAGGATTCAGGCATGGTTTTTTTTATTATAGCAAAACCCATTAATATATCAGTGAAACTATAAGAAACGAAGATAAAAATTGAAGCCAGATTTTTTATTTTTGTGATATTAATTTGGCATCCCCTATATATCTGTTTTTCTAGCATGTAATATTAATTTCAATTAACTTCCATGGATACTGTATTTCTGTTTGATTTAAGCATAGACCAAGAATACATAGGTTACAATAATAATAAGCAGCATTTTTGACTGCCTACGATTGACAAGCACAGTTCTAGGAACTTGTGTAAAGATCATATCATTTCTTCTTTACACAGCTCTACAATGAATCATTTTTATCTCCATTGTTTACATAAGGAAACTGATAGTTAAAACAGTTAATTAAGTAGCTTCCTACATCATACAACTAACAAGTGCTAGAATTAAGACTGGACAGGCAGTCCAGTCATGAAGGAAATAGAAAGAGTGCAGTAGATTAACCAAGCAAGACCCAAGAAATCTGAGTATTTGTAATAGCTACACTCCTCTTTAAACCAGCTACAAGTGTTTCCTACACTTGGGTCTCCTTGTTATATTCCACATGATTCTGCTCCCTGACCATTGATAACTAGATAGAACATGAGCTCCTGACACCAACACAGTCATCTTGACCAAACTTTTTTGAACCAGGATCTGTGTCTGATTTGAGGGTGGCAATATAAACACTGGCTAAGAGCCTACATAGGGTGACTTGGATTGAGAGCTCTGTTTGATAGGATTAACTTGAGCTGGACGCTGACTCACTGAGCTCTTCACATCTTCCCTCTTGGAGAGCTGAATGTGAGATGGTCTAAGGGAAACACAGGCAGAATGATGAAGAGAAATATCATGAAAGATTGAAGACTGGAGAGGTTGTTGGTCAAATTCCCATTTGTGAAACAAAAGTCCTCCTAATATCCACCGAAATTCCACCAGTTGCATTTTTTCTTTTCTTTTCACATGAGGAACATATAAGATTATCAAAGATTACCTATTTTCATTAAGGAAGCCTCCCAGAAATTATACACATTTTAACACATAAAATTCATACTCAGGGCACTTGAGTTGCTGTCGATTAAACGTCCAACTTCAGCTCAGGTCATGATCTCATAGTTCGTGAGTTCGAGCCCTGCATTGGGCCCTGTGCTGTCAGCTCAGATTCTCTCTCTCTCTCTCTGCCCCTCCCCCACTCACACTCTGTCTCTTAAAAAATGAATAAACATTTTTAAAAAACCTCATATTCACATAATGCTTTTAAAGTTCACAAACTATGCCTCCTTACCAGCTTAATATTGCTGTCAGAAAATAGAAAAAGCTATCCATTCAATCAGATCTCAATTATATGATATCATTATTCCTGAATGCTACCAGTTACCATGGCAATAGATAAGAGTATCTTTCTTCTTTGAGGTAATAAGCAACCAGCTTTTGTCCACAGAGCCTGAATATATGTTTTGGGCAAATCCCTTTGCCATCCCAAAAAGTCAATTAAATGGAGATTCAGTTCTAGTAAGTTGTCTTACCAGTTTTACCATAAAAAAGAAGATTGGTATCCATAGCACTTACATATGGTCCTTCAATCTCTCTCCATAACTTAGTGCCTTAAAAATTCCATCAAGGGGCGCCTGGGTGGCTCAGTCGGTTAAGCAGCCAACTTCGGCTAGGGTCATGGTTTTGCGGTCTGTGAGTTCGAGCCCTGCGTCAGGCTTTGTGCTGACAGCTCAGACCCTGGAGCCTGCTTTGGATTCTGTGTCTCCCTCTCTCTGTCTTCCCCAGCTCATACTCTGTCTTTGTCTCTCTCTCTCAAAAATAAATAATAAACATTTTTTAAAAATTAAAAAAAAAAACAAAACAAGCAAGGATTTGAGTCAAAGATTATTCAAGAGGTGATACCCAAACACATGGTAGAATGAATGAGAAGGGAAAGGTGAAAGCCATTACAGGGTTCATTATTGATCAAATTAACCTCTGTAGGCAAGTCATTGGAAAACTCAAGCAATTAATGTAAAGAATTTCAAAATTAATTAAATTCTCTCAGTAGTGGTTTCTGGTGTATAGTCCCTGAGATAGTTACTAGAATTCTTAACAAGTTTTTAGACTGATTATATCCTGAATGTCATATGCAACACACTATTGTTCATTCATTCATTCATTCATTCACTAAACAACAACAATTCTACAGTTTTAGACATAAATATTGAACAGTTACTTAGGTGGACAATTTTCATTTGTAAATGGTGACCCAGTTCACTAATATTCTTTTCTATCTCTTCTGACTATTTTTCCATAGTGTCTGACCTTTAGGAGAAAAAATAAATTTAATATAAGATATTATGTGACAAGGGAAAGTACACAGACCTAAAATTTAAGACGTCTTGGAGTTTTTTTCCAACACTTCTTCCTAATAATGATAAAACTTGGACTGAGCAGTTAAGTTTCTTAGGCCTCAATTTTCTCAAACATATAATTACTTGCTCAATTAGAGGATGCCAATTGAGTTATGCTGTAATCCTGTGTACATTAATAAAGGTGAAATGGAGTGCTTTAAAATTACCTGAACAGGTATTCTTCAAAATTTTTCAACAGACAAGGGACAGACTCACAGGAATGCATTAGAAAGATTAATCTAGACTATCATTTAGACAGTGAGAAAGTCGAGAGCTATTGCAGTACTCTAAGGTGAAAGCAGGGCCTGACATGGAAATTGTCAGTAGAAATTAAAAGATAGAGGGGAATGATGTATTTATTAAAAGAAAAATGCTTGTGATGACAAGTGAGAGCAAAGGGGCAGAAGCCACGATGTCATTTAGTTTTGGTGTCTCAGAAGATGATAATGCCACTGGCTGAATGCCCAAACACTCACACCATCAGTGTCCAAATGCCCAGCCTCCAATCCTTCTTGGTTCTTTCAATATCCTGTAAATCTTCATCATGTCAAAACAGGGGATGTAACATGGATAAATTTCAAATAGAGAATTAAATGTACTCATCAGATTAAAAGACATCATTTACCTCGATCTAACTAGAATGTCAACAATACACATAGAATGACATCCAACACATAGTAGGCACTCAAAAGTGGTTGAGTGAACTAAGCCTGTCTGCAATCTCCAGTGAAAAACAGACAGGAATGACCAGAGAAACACTGAAGAACAATAATGCAGACTAGAAGACTCTGTTGCATACCGCATCTACGAAATCAGCAAAATCTCCCTTGGCAAACGTGCTTTACCAAGATGTCTTTTGCTATCATCAGCAGTTTAAGAGAAAGAAAAATAGCATCTTCCCATTACCTGAACTTTAAAACTTTCTGACACATTCTAAGAGAGTAGATGATTTATTCATAGCTAAACTGTAGAGTTAAGGAGTAAACTTCAGTTTGAGAGACTGAAAACAACAGAATCCTTAAAAAACAAAAACACTATCTTTCAGCAAGTGATGTAGCAAACTTTTAACTATTTGGGACAAATTTTTCTTTTCTTTATTAGTGGGAGAGGGAAATTTTCAGTAAGAAAAAATAATACCTATGTCAAGTTATATTCTTATATTCTTCACCCTAAACACCAATGGAAAAAAAAATATCACTTTCTATCAACTGATTCTTCAAAACCTAAGCTTCAGATTTTGTCTTAAAATACTCATTGATCTCTTTTTTTCTTGCCTTGCTGTCCCTGAGACTGTAGCACTAAGTACAACCATTTACTCACACTTATTCCAGGAACAAATAATGGAGAAAAGTAGAAGTGTTACTTTACATTGTTTTTTCTCAACCAAGTTATCTACCAAAAATTCTGGCATTGCCGCCTCATTAATATTTAATACAATCATTAAATATTTGGACAAAGATATATAATATAATGTTTCTCCATATCTACTTATCCTTACTACCATACACTTGTCCCAGTACAGAGAAAAAATAGAAATTGGTAGCATTATATACAATACACGTAATAAATCTGGGAAATTCTCTTTATTTTGCCATACTCAACATTCTACTGACTTCAAAAAACTCTCTGGTTGATACATTTGGATGAATGTTCAGAAGGCAATATGTCTTCTAACAACTTTAGAAAATAGTCCTTGTTCATTTATAGTGTCAAAGAGGAAAATTGTTTCCTGAAAGCTAGACTAAATAATTAATATTTTTCGTTTCACCTTGCTTAAATAAACAGGGCTGCCAAAATTGATGGATCTTTCATAATGCTGGTGCTAAAATGTTTAGTGGAAAGATTGAAAATCTCGCAAATTTTAGGCTTCCCTTTAAAAGCAAGTTTGTTTTCAAATGTTTTGTTTCTATCTTCCTCAAGAGCTGAGATTTGAATGCTTTTTTTTTTCCAGTTGTAACCCACGAATGATTCACATTCCTGAAAAATCTTACCCGTAAGAGAAAGAGACAACAAAAGCAAACTATATTTTTGTGCAAAAGTGGACTCCTGATTAAATAAAAACAGTTTTTAAAAAGAGGAAATGCAAGGCTGGGATTTTGAGAAGGGATCAGTGGGATATCATGAAGAGTTTATATATGGGATACAGATGAAGAAGCAAATAACTTGCAGTGATAATTTGTCAAGAGTTCTGGCTATCCATCTTCACCAGATGAAACTTCTCCAGTTACTGGTGGGAATATTTGACCCAACAGGTGACTTCCCTGAGTAGAACTACTTTTCTTTTTAATGATTCTAACTGTATACAATCCATGTTTGCCATATGAGAATTTGAACATGGTAGTAACTCCAAAAGAATGTATATCATGTCCATGTGTCTGGCTGGATTTATCTGCCCTGTGTCCATTCCTTCAGTCTAACTGATTGTGACTCAAATGGTGTTCTTTTGAAAAATAAGCCAGCCAACAATTCCAATGCATTGTGAATTTCACTTAGGTTATAGGACTTTAAGAGTAAATGTGGAGTCTTTAAGATATAGATTATTTTTCATATTCTCATTTTGTTTTATTACATAACTGAATTAAACATAGCATTTTTAAATAAAATGTGATTTTTTTAATTTACATTTATTGTCCAACTAATCGTGTTCACTAAGCATACAGCAATCATTCCTCAACTCCTACATTCATACTTTTAAGAAAAAAAGTGTGTTTCTTTGTTTTATTTTAATCTTAGCTTCTTCAAAAAATTAAGTATCCTTTGAACACAAGTTCAAAATGAAAGAGACTAGAGGAAAAAGCATCATACATTGATTCCTAAGTTTTTAGCTATGGAGCTTAAAAATACATGAACAAATAAACAACCATTGGACCTAAACTACTCTACTGAATAGAATTGTATTCATGAAGAAAATCATAAACAGACCTTGAACTCAATTGTCTATGATAGAAAAAATATGAGAGGGCAATCTTCAGTATAGCAAAAATAAGAAAATCAATGTACCAAATAGTGTGCTATTATTCTTCTCTTTTACTCTTCACAGAATTCTATGCAGTGAATAGGTCTGAGACCCAATATTGTCTTAAAGTGAGTATGTCTGAAACCAAATACTGTTGTAAACTGGGTTTGTTCATTTCAAAAACACCAACAATCAGAGTATATTTCTGGGATAGTTCATCTATTTCAATGAACCTTTTCAAAGAACAACCAGACCAGGCTGATTTGGGCCATTTATCTGGAACTCATATGCCAACAGAGTAACAAAATAAAATATGATTCGGCCATTCCTATCATTATAAAAATTGGAACAATTTACACATAGGAAATTAAAAGACCTAAGTAGTAAATTTTTCCCAACTTAACATGTTACAATATCTCTATCATAGCAAAGCATCTTTCACTGGGACAATAATTCTGTACAACTGCTTTCTTCATTTTCTTCATAACAAGTGCACTTACTTAAAACCACACAGTGCAGTGAAAGATCTGTGCATGGTTTTGACCTTTAAAATTCAAGAAAGTATCCCACTATTCTCCCACTGATCAGTTTTCAATTGTTCCAAATTCCATGTTATGATTTTGCTCAAACCAATATTGATCCAATGGACATTTAATGACATAATTCATATGTGGAAAATACGGAAAGAAACTCCACAGATTTAAAAACTCCAGTTAAGTTTCATGTTTGATGCCACCATATCTTTTCTATAAACTGAAAAACCTTCCAAAAAGTTTTCCTGCCAGTGTAACCTACATAATTTATTTGCTGCATCTTGGTCTGAAGAAAAAAAATAACAGTTCAATTTAAGGAGTTCCCTGGGTTCTCTTAGGAAGTGTAGAATGCCTGAGGTAACTTAGTGTATACGATCAATAAATGCCTATATTTCTTCACATCAATATTTCCAAAACATCAATCATAATGAATGCACTTAATCAAAACCTGAAGATGTAATAACTGCAGATTTGAACCCAAAGTGTTTATGAAAATCAGTGCAAATACCAGACCATTAGCTTGGCTTGGTTGGGGGTCTTATATCCCAAGTACCTTGTTCTGTATCTGGCTGGTAATTAAGTATACCATTAATTAAGTAAATATACATTAGTATATTAAGTTACTACATTAAGTAAATTAAGTAAATAATTACATTAATTAAGTAAATATACATTAAGTAAATTTACATTAGATAAATGCAGAAAACATTTCATTGGAAAATATGCATGTTTTCCATAACAGAAGCATGTATTTGAATTGTCAGCTTTTAGAAAATGGTTGTTTAAAAAGGCTATGAACCCTAAGTCATATGACTTAGGTTGTTTAAAAAGGCTCTGAACCCTAAGTCTGGCTCTAGATTAGCAAGCACACTTCTGGGTTCTACGATATCTGGCCATGTTTGTCTGAGTTGACCCTTTAGACAACTACATTATACTTTTTCATTTTTTTTCTTGAATTAGTATTTTTTTCCAATTCAATTCAACAAGTATTCTTTGAAAAATTTATGTGCACAACATTTTTTATAGAAATCTCTTGAATATTTTTTCAATACCAATTCATCAACACAAAATATGTGTGCTTAATGATGTAAATGAACCACAAATTAGAAAAAAACAAAAAAGCTCTTTGCCATCCGTTGATAAGCTCACAGTTGCATCTGGAATATCAAGCCAAGAATTGTTAGCTGATGGCCATTTCTGAAGTGTCAGACTGAAGGCACTAAGCTACTTAAGTGCTTCCAGGAGGCTGCCAAATTGCAGAAAGATGGCAGAGTGGGCCAGGGGCAACATTAGAATTCTGCCACCAGTTTCCTGGTAGTGAAGTGTGGAGTTCTGTAAGGAGTTACTAAGGACGTGTATGAAACCATTTTAGGAAATGTTTCCCAATAGAAAGATAACCTTTGGTGAGATGGTCTAGGGCTAATCTTATCATTTAGTCTGAAATACCATTAGCTCTGATTCTAAGATCAGAATGGAAAGAACGTTTTGCACGAGAATACTTATTACTTATTTAGAACTGAGTGCCTGTACTGGATCTAAATATCAGTATAGATACAACTGAATTCCCTCCTTTGTTTGCCCCTCAGTGCTCCCGAGTGGGAGGAGAGGTATAGCAAGTGAGATGTAAGTGAGAAGACCTTTGCTAGCTCCCGTCTGGGGTGGAGGCATGGCTGGAAAGAGGAGCTCCATGTTTCCAGAATGGACATGGAGGCTTTCAGTGCCTAAAAAAAAGCCCAGCCCCTCAAAATGGGGCCAGTGACAGCCGAGCTTTTCAAGGTGCCTCAAAAAGATGAGACAAAATTTACACAAAGATGCATATGATCTAGCAGGATGTCTGGTCCTCTGCTCTCTCCTGAATCTCAATTGCTTCCAGATAACTTTAACTGGAACCTTTTTGTGAAAAATTCCTAAACAAGGCTATTTAAAATTGCCCTTTAAATCTTTCTACCAGTGCAGTATAATTTGGAGCCTCTGTATTTTATAAGTAAACATTTTCTGGCACTTAGTATGTGCTAGGCACAATTCTGAAGTACCTCAAAAACATTACATTCTTTAATAATCATAACCCTATGAGGAAGGAGCCAAGATGGCAAAACAGCATGGAAGTTTTTGTGTGTCATCCATGAAATATAGCCAGACCAACACTAAACCATCCTGCACAACTAAAAAACTTATCTGAAGATTGACACAACAATCTGCACAACCTGAGCCACAGAACTTAGCAGGTATGTGGCGCAGAGAGGTGAAGTGGGGGAGAAAGAAGCCGCAGAGGGCAGGGAGCTGCTTTTGCGTGCGGAGATAGGACAGAGATGGGGGGGGGTAGAATGGGAAAAGCACCACCTCCCCAAAAGCAGCTGGAAAGAAAGTGGAAAAGTGGAAACAGCCTCAGGGACTGAACTAAAAAGGGAGAAGGAGAAAGGAGAGGGTTTAAATTACATTAAGACATTACATTACATTAAGACATTAATAGGGGGAGCACAGTCTGAAACTCTGTAGCTCAATACCTGGTGGTGTTCTGGTGGGAAGGACAAATCTCCAGGAGCAGAGTGGAGTCTGGAGGTCTTAGGGCCACAAGGGGAGAGCCAGTTCCCCTGCTGGGAGTATATCTGGTAGAAGCTGTGTGGGTCCCCCAAAGGCAAGTCCCCAGTGGACCCGGGAGAAAAACCACATTCGCTGCTGCTGGAACAAGATTGTTAAAGGTGAAGCCTGGTGCCAGATGTGTGTTGTGATTTTCCATAGTTCCTGAAACGCTACTGTTACACTATCTTGCAAACTTTTTCTGGGGTGGGTTGGCACCTGGCCACAGTCTTTGGGCATCGGCAGCACAGTCCCACAAACGTTGCGGGGTGCGACCAGCACCTGGCCATTGCTCAGTGAGAACCTTCTGCAGAGGGACAGAACAGGTCAAAGCTGCAGTCCCTCAGAAGTGAGGGGTCAGGAAAAACAGCGGTACCTGAGAAAAGCTCAGGAGGGAGGTGCTGCCTGGGGCTTGGTCATAGACTGTAAAAGTGGGGAGTGGATGGAAGCCAAAGACAAAGGATGGGTGCGTGATGGCTGATCAGAGAGAAGAGCATTCCAATACTAGAGACTAGGTAGCTGGGTGACGCCATTTTCACCACTCCCACGCATGTGCATCAGCACCTACAACCGCCACAACAATCCACCATCTAGCGGATTAAGCAGCACCATCTAGTAGAGAACGGAGCCATTACGCTAAACCCTGCCCAACTAGGCCAACCTCACTCTTCAGGAACACAAGTCTCTCTGCCTGCTTAGATTATGGGCTGTAAAGCACTTCATAGTTTGACTTCTAGGGGAAAATGAAGTAATTTCAGTTGTATTTCAGTCTGTTCGCCAGTCCACCTATTGAATTTTCTCTCTTTTTTTATTTTTTCCTTTTTCCTCTTATTCATTTCTTTACTTTTTCTTGAATACAGAAAGAAAAAAATTCATTTTTATTTTCAATTTTATTAAAAATATTTTTCTTTAATTTTTTTCTACTATATCTTTTACTTTTCTGTAAATTTTTTCAAATTCGATTTTATTTCCATCATTTCATTTTAGTCTACCTCGTGTACTCATTTTTTTCAAATTTTCAAAAGATTTCCTTTTTTTTCTTTCTTTCCCCTTTTTTTCTCTAATCTACCAAGCTCCTTTCAACACCCATTCCAAAGACACCGAGGATCTAGCATCATTATTCGATTTTTTTGTGTGTGTGTTTTTAATTTTTTAAATTTTAATATTTTTTTAATTTTAATTTTTTAACTTTAATTTTTTTACCTCATTAATTCCTTTTCTCCTGTCAAAATGATGAAATGAAGGAATTCACCCCAAAAGGAAGAGCAGGTAGAAACGACAGGCAGGGACTCAACCAACACAGATGCAAGCAAGATGTCTGAACCAGAATTTGGAATCATGATAATAAGAATATTAGCTGGAGTCTAAATAGATTAGAATCCCCTTCTGTGGAGATAAAAGAAGTAAAATCTAGTCAGGATGAAATAAAAAATGTTATAACTGAGCTGCAATCTCGAATGGATGCCACAGTGGCATGGATGGATGAGGCAGAACAGAGAATCAGTGATACAGAGGACAAACTTATGGAGAATAACGAAGCAGAAAAAAAGAGGAAGATTAAGGCAAAAGAGCATGATTTAAGAAGTAGAGAAATCAGTGACTCATTAAAAAGGAACAACATCAGAATCGTACGGGTCCCAGAAGAGGAAGAGAGAAAGAGGGATAGAAAGGTTATGTGAGCAAATCAAAGCAGAAAACTTTCCTAACCTGGGAAAGACACCAACGTCAAAATCCAGGAAGCACAGAGGACTCCCATTAGATTGAACAAAAAACTGAACATCAACATGGCATATCATAGTCAAATTCACAAAATAGTCAGGCAAGGAGAGAATCATGAAAGCAGCAAGGGAAAAAAAAAAAGTCCTTAACCTACAAGGGAAGACAGATCAGGTTTGCAGCAGACCTATCCACAGAAACTTGGCAGGCCAGAAAGGAGTGGCAGGATATATTCAATGTGCTCAATCAGAAAAATATGCAGCTAAGAATTCTTTATCCAGCAAGGCTGTCATTCAAAATAGAAGGAGAGATAAAAAGTTTCCCTGAAAAACAAAAATTTAAGGAGTTTGTGACCACAAAACCAGTCCTGCAAGAAATTTTAAGGGGGACTCTCTGAGGGGAGAAAAGATGAAATAAACAAACAAACAAACAAACAAACAAAAACCAAAAGCAACAAAGACTATAAAGGACCAGAGAACACCACCAGAAGCTCCAACTCTACAAGCAACATAATGGCAATAAATTCATATCTTTCAGTACTCACACTAAATGTCAACAGACTAAATGCTCCAATCAAAAGACATAGGGTAACAGAATGGATAAGAAAACAAGATCCATCTACATGCTGTTTATAAGAGACACACTTTAGACCTAAAGACACATTCAGATTGAAAGTAAGGGGATGGAGAACCATCTATCATGCTAATGGTCAACAAATGAAAGCCACAGTAGCCATACTTTTATCAGACAATCTAGACTTTAAAATAAAGACTGTATAGGGGCACCTGGGTGGCTCAGTTGGTTAAGCGTCCGACTTCAGCTCAGGTCATGATCTTGCGGTTCGTGAGTTTGAGCCCCGCGTCGGGCTCTATGCTGACAGCTCCTAGCCTGGAGCCTGCTTTTCTGATTCTGTGTCTCCCTCTCTGCCCCTCCCCCACTCACACTCTGTCTCTCTCCTTCAAAAATAAATAAACGTTAAAAAAAAAATAAAGACTGTATTAAGAGATGAAGAAGGGCATTACATCATAATTCAGGGGTCTATCCACCAAGAAGACCTAACAATTGTAAACATTTATGCCCCCAACTTGGAAAAGCCCAAATATATAAATCCATTAATCACAAACATAAAGAAACTCATTGACAATAATGCCATAATAGTAAGGGACTTCAAAACCCCACTTACAACAATGGACAGATCATCTACGCAGAAAATCAACAAGGAAACAATGGCTTTAAATGACACACTGGACCGGATGGGCTTAACGATATATTCAGAACATTTCATCCTAACGCAGCAGAATACACATTCTTCTTGGGTGCACTTGGAACATTCTCCAGAATAGATCACCTACTGGGACACAAATCAGCCCTCAACAAGTACAAAAAGATCAAGATCATACTGTGCATATTTTTAGACCACAACACTATGAAACTCAAAATCAACCACAAGAAAAAATTTGGAAAGGTAACAAATACTTGGAGACTAAAGAACATGTTACTAAAGAATGAATGGGTTAACCAAGAAGTTAAAGAGGAAATTAAAAGGTACATGGAAGCCAATGAAAATGGTAACACCACAACCCAAAACCTCTGGGATGCAGCAAAGGTGGTCAAAAGAGGGAAGTATATAGCAATCCAGGCCTTCGTAAAAAAGGAAGAAAGGTCTCAGATACACAACCTAAGCTTACACCTTAAAGAGCTGGAAAAAAGAACAGCAAATAAAAGCCCAAACCAGTAGAATACAGAAAATAATAAAGATTAGAGCAGAAATTAATGCTATCGAAACCAAAAAACAGTAGAACAGATCAATGAAACCAGAAGCTGATTCCTTGAAAGAATCAACAAAATTGATAAACCACTAGTCAGTTTGATCAAAAAAGAAAAAAGAAAGGACCCAAATAAATAAAATCAAGAATGAAAGAGGAGAGATCACAACCAACACTGCAAAAATACAGACAATAATAAGAGAATGTTATGAGCATTTATATGCCAATAAATTGGGCAATCTGGAAGAAATGGGCAAATTCCTAGAAACATATACACTACCAAAACTGAAACAGGAAGAAATAGAAAATTTGAACAGACCCATAACCAGTAAAGAAATCGAATTAGGAATCAAAAATCTGCCAAAAAACAAGAGCCCAGGGCCAGATGGCTTTCCAGGGGAATTCTACAAAATATTTAAGGAAGAGTTAACACCTATTCTCTTGAAGCTGTTCCAAAAAATAGAAATGGAAGGAAAACTTCCAAACTCTTTCTATGAAGCCAGCATTACCTTGATTCCAAAACCAGACAGAGACCCCACTAAAAAGGAGAACTATAGACCAATTTCCCTGATGAACATGGATGCAAAAATCCTCAACAAGATATTAGCCAACTAGATCCAACAATACATTAAAAAAATTATTCACCACGACCAAGTGGGATTTACACCTGGGATGCAGGGCTGATTCAATATCTGCAAAACAATAAATGTGACTCATCACATCAATAAAAGAAAGGACAAGAACTGTATGATCCTCTCAATAGATGCAGATAAAACATTTAACAAAATACAGCATCCTTTCTTGATAAAAATCCTCAAAAAAGTAGGGATAGAAGGATCGTATATCAAGATCATAAAATCCATAAGTGAAAGACCCAGTGCTAATAACATCCTCAATGGGGAAAAACTGAGAGGTTTCCCCCTAAGGTCAGGAACAAGACAGGCATGTCCACTCCCACCAGTGTTATTCAACACAGTATTGGAAGTCTTAGCCTCAGCAATCAGACAACACAAAGAAATAAATGGCATCCAAATCGGCCAGGAGGAGGTCAAACTTTCACTCTTCACAGATGACATGATACTCTATATGGAAAACCCAAAAGATTCCACCAAAAAACTGCTAGAACTGATCCTGGAATTCAGCAAAATAGCAGGATATAAAATCAATGCACAGAAATCGGTTGCATTCCTATACACCAACAATGAAGCAACAGAAAGAGAAATCAAGGAATCAATCCCATTTATAATTGCACCAAAAACCATAAAATACCTAGAAATAAACCTAACCAAAGAGGTGAAAAATCTATACACTGAAAACTATAGAAACTTATAAAAGAAATTGAAGAAGACACAAAAAACTGGAAAAAGATTCCATGCCCCTGGATATGAACAACAAATATTGTTAAAATGTCGATACTACCCAAAGCAATCTACATATTTAATGCTATCCCTATCAAAATAACACCAGCATTCTTCACCGAGCTAGAACAAACAATCCTAAAATTTGTATGGAACCAGAAAAGATCCCGAATAGCCAAAGCAATCTTGAAAAAGAAAATCAAAGCAGGAGGCATCACAATCCCAGACTTCAAGCTATACTACAAAGCTGTAATTATCAAGACAGTATGGTATTGACACAAAAACAGACACTCAGATCAATGGAACAGAACAAAGAACCCAGAAATGGACCCACAAACATATGGCCAACTAATCTTTGACAAAGCAGGAAAGAATATCCAATGGAATAAAGACAATCTCTTCAACAAGTGGTGCTGGGAAAACTGGGCAGCGACATGGTAGAAGAATGAACCTAGACCACTTTCTCACACCATACACAAAAATAAATTCAAAATGGATGAAAGACCTAAATGTAAGACAGGAAGCCATCAAAATCCTTGAGGAAAAAGCAGGCAAAAACCTCTTTGATCTTGCCCGCAGCAACTTCTTACTCATCTCCAGAGGCAAGAGAAACAAAAGCAAAAATGAACTATTGGGAACTCATCAAAATAAAAAGCTTCTGCACAGCAAAGGAAACCATCAGCAAAACTAAAAGGTGACCGACAGAATGGGAGAAGATATTTGCAAACGACATATCAGATAAAGGGTTAGTATCCACAATCTATAAAGAACTTATCAAACTCAACACCCAAAAAACAAATAATCCAGTAAAGAAATGGCAAAAGACATGAATAGACACTTCTCCAAAGAAGACATCCAGATGGCCAACCGACACATGAAAAAATGTTCAACCTCACTCATCATCAGGGAAATACAAATCAAAACCACCATGAGATACCACCTTACTCCTGTCAGAATGGCTAACATTAACAACTCAGGCAACAACAGATGTGGGCAAGGATGCGGAGAAAGAGGATCTCTTTTGCATTGTTGGTGGGAATGCAAGCTGGTGCAGCCACTCTGGAAAACAGTATGGAGATTCCTCAAAAAATTAAAAATAGAAGTACCCTAAAACTCAGCAACTCCACAACTAGGTATTTATCCAAGGGATACAGGTATGCTGTTTCAAAGGGACACATGCACCCCCATGTTTATAGCAGCATTATCAACAATAGCCAAAGTACAGAAACAGCTCAAATGTCCATCTATGGATGAATGGATAAGGAAGATGTGGTCCATATATACATGCAGTATTACTCAGCAATCAAAAAGAATGAAATCTTGCCATTTGCAACAATGTGGATGGAACTAGAAGGTATTATTCTAAGCAAAATTAGTCAGAGAAAGACAAATATCATATGACTTCACTCATACGAGGACTTTAAGACACAGAACAGATGAACACAAGGGAAGGGAAGCAAAAATAATATAAAAACAGGGAAAGCGACAACACATAAGAGACTCTTAAATATGAAGAACTAACAGAGGGTTACTGGGGGGGTTGTGGGAGGGGAGATGGGCTAAATGGGTAGGGGGCATTAGGGAATCTACTCCTAAAATCATTGTTGCACTATATGCTAACTAATTTGGATGTAAATTAAAAAAATAAAATTAAAAAAACAAAAATAATAATAAACATAACCATATGAGTTAGGCAATGTTATTATTATTATTATTCCTATTTTACAAATAGAGAAACTATGTAGGAAGAGTGAATTTGGTACTTGCCCATATCATACTATAAAGAAATGGCAGAGTTAAAACTCAGGTTACTTGGCCCCGGCATCCAGGCTCATAACTGTCCCACAATGTGCCTATCATATGTGACTCCTTTTTTTTTGTTTGTTTGTTTTTATGAACAGCACTTGTTAATGACTACAGTTGTATTTGAATCCATATTCTGACATTTGTCACTATTTGACAAATTATTTGCTTTCTCCACTGGTAAAATGGGAATAATATGGCCTACTCAAATTAAATGAGCTGAATTAAATTAAATGAGCTAAACTCAGCACAGTGTCTGGCACCTAGTGACATACCACAAGTGGCTGCTGCTAGTTTTATCACATCATTGCAAATACTGATGACAATACATGATTACACAGATAAAAATAATAGTAATCTTATTATGATTAGGATCTCTATCATATATTTTTGACAATTCATTATCTCATTTGATCTTTGTAACAATGCTGCAAAGAAAATATGATTCCTATTTCACATATTAAAAATATAGGACATCAGAATTGAGTAATAGACCTAAGACCTCATACCTATAAAGTACTGTGAGCGTTTGTGTCATTTTTTGACAGAAATAAAAAAAAAAAAAAGCAGAGGGCAGGGAAATGATTGCTTCTATGTGTGTGAGTGGATTCAGAATCAAACAAATGAATAAATAAGCCTTCAAAATTTAACTCTGCTCATTTGTCCTGACTCTTTCTCATTTAATTCTGATGACTGTCTGCTCTATTTTCTAAAAGCCATGGGTATACATCACAGGTGCATCAACAAGCACAACACTGACATCTTTCTATTTTTATCTTCCCAAGAGTATTTCTGTTGTAACTGATGTGTTGGTGGTGGTCGTGCTTTCATTTTTGTTTTCAAAATCCTGGAAGAAGATTTAACGTGGTAAAAGTATAGTACAATAATACATATTGATTTAGACCTTTGACATCCCTCATGGAGCAGACGCTAAAAGCTTGTTTCTTTTAAAAACCAATTAACATATTATTTTTGATCACAAGAGAGTATTGTCTGTTACACTATCCATTAAACAAAATAAGTAATTAAAAATAAATGCTTCTCAAAATAACTAGCCAAACTATATGAAAATAGAATTTTTGCTAAGTTGCCTTTCCTCAGGCCAATAACAATTTGCTTAGGTTCAGCTATGAAAATTTTAATTTACTTTATTAAGTCGTCTTCTTTCTAAGAAAAATGCAAACAAAACATTTCTCTTAGCTGGTAAATTGTGTATTCCTCTGCAAAACAGAATTAAAGAAAATTTGCATCTGCATTTTGAGTAATATACAGAATAACTGACATCCATGTCTTCGATATACTACTAAATGAATGCAAATTATTAAATGGACATGTATTATAAAGTGAAATAACACATGTAAGGTGCCTAACAGTCTGCTTATCACATAGAAAGCAATCAGTCAGTATCGGCTTTCATTTTTAATATTATGCTTTAGATTGTTAATATGCTACTTTTCTGAAGTCTTCATGACTTGCCAGTGCAGTGCTTAATTTAAGTGAAAAGAATCTTTACTAAGAGGTTCACCATCACAAGCTATCTGCCATTTGAGGAAAGTTTGGCATGTATCGAACAGCAATCTTTGCCACCATTAAGGTAAAAAAGAGAAATGCATCAAAAGCTAGATGAAGCTAGTCATGGTGAACGTCCAGGGCTCTTGATTTTAACAGCATTCTGTCTGTCCCCAAAGAGAGTGCAGTGTACTGAGTGGGTCTCCCCAAAATGCACAGGCTGAAGCCCTAACTCCCAATGGTATTAGGAGGTGAGGGTGGTATTAGGAGGTGATAGTATTAGGACATGAGAACAAAGTCCTCATGAATGGGATTGGTTCCCTGATAAAAGGGACCTCACAGAGCTCTCTTACCCTCTTCTGTCATATGAGGATATAATGCGGAGACAACCGTCTGTAACTTGGAAGAGAACCTACCAGAACCTAACCAAGGTGGCACCCTGATCTTGGACCTCCAGCCTCCATAACTCTGAGGAAAAAAATTTCTGTTGTTTATATGCCACCCAGTCTATGGCACTTTCTTATACTAACAAACTAAGAGTGTACTGATACCAAAGACAACTTTGTGTCTTTGGTCCCCACAAGGACTCTCTGTCCATAAACACATATTTCTGTGGTCTTGGTAAACAGGTCAGACTGGAAGACAGGATATGTCTTTTGCTCCAGGAGGCTATGGTGCCCTTTGGGGCCTGAGTGCTGGAGCCAGGGCCAATGTGGAAGTCCCTTCTCTTGGAGACCATAGCACCCACAAGTTCACAGAGAACCACTCTGTGTAATCGTTCTGCTTCAGGATCTGAACTTCATGTACTGCATAGGTCTCAGAGTAGCCATCCTACTGTAACTGCCTTTAACTATGGAGAACTGAGGGTTGATGGAAGGAGGTAGGTGGGGGATGGGCTAAATGGTGATGGGCATTAAGGAGGGCACTTGTTGGGATGAGTACTGGGTGTTGTATGTAAGTGATGAATCACTAAATCCTACACCTGAAACTAGTATTGCACTGTATGTTAACTGGCTGTAATTTAAATAAAAACTTGGAGAAAAAAATGTAATAAAGTTAAAATAAAGAAAACTGAAGGAAATGAGAACCAAGCTCTTCTTAACAACCTTAGGACTAGGATGTTATCTGTTAGGAATAATTTCTATAGTAGTTTTAGCAGTAGCACAGAAAAAATGATCTTTAAAAAGGAAAAATAGTTAGGGCCAGTATTAAGTTTCAGTCATTTAATTCATATAGTTTGACATGTCTAGAAAACAATAGAATATGGGTAGAATCATAAACTGATGCATTATACTCATGGAAAAGAAACTATATCCAGATGTTTTCTATCAAAGTGACGTATTTTATAATTATCAAATTTTCTTTTGCTTTTCTTTTGCAAAGAAATGGATGATGATGATAGGACTGGGGGTGATAATCAATGGGAGGATGAGGCCAATTGCATGGCATGAATTTTCTCTTTCTTACCTAGACCTTTTTAACAACCCGTAAAGACACAACATATCAGGATGTAATATACTGTAACAGGAGGACTAAATGTATTTGCTGGCAGCAGAAACAAGTGTCTATTCAACAGTCCCTGAGTAATCCTTAGCATGATGGATCTAAATAAGCTATTATGGCTTTAACTGGTAAATGAAGCATGTCATTACACTGTATTTATAACAAAAAGAAAGACATCCTCATGGGCCATTTGCCTAGAGCCTCATGGGCTCCTTAAACACCCCCAGGAAAGTTCCCCGTGTAAGCAGCAAGGCCAATAAAACTGAAGCCTGGCATGTTATCAAATTGTTATCAAAAGTCCCTGAATTGGTTGGCCCTCGTTCTCATATACTCTCGCCTCTATTAACTGAAAGTGACCTTTGGTTTTCAATTCAGGTATAGTCTGACTTTGGCTTTTGTTTTGTTTTTTACTCTGCCCTACTTCACCCTGCATTTCTTCTGTAGTCTCTGGCCACAAGCCCTGTATTTCCACACCTTTCTTCCATGTTAGATCGTAGCCCAGGCCCTATGCTTGTAAATAGCTTCTCGTTTCCCTGACCTAATCCTGGGCTCTGTTTCTAACACACATTGGATTATTACTTTTTAATTTGTATTATTATTAATATTATTGTTATTACCTCATTTGGGTTTTTTTTTTCTCTTTAGAAACCAAAGCAAAAACTGGAGTATGCTAAACTAATCTTTAGGATCAGGTTGCAGTCTATTTTTTAGGAAGTTCAATGTTGAAAGCTGAAACCTATCTCAGGGGAAAAAAATAGCTGTTTTGAGAGCGAGGTTTGGATTTTGAACTTTCACCCCTGTTATTTTTTATAATTAATATGAGTATTTGTCACAATGCTGTCAGCAGAACCACATTTCCCTTTCTTACCCATGAGACCTCTTTAATAATTTATTATCGGTGTGGGGAAGCTAAGGAAGCCCTTTTTCCATAGAATGAGGAGAAATACTTTATAGAAAATCAGGTGAACTTTTTTGCTATTCTCCAAGGAATCTTTTAAAGTTCACAAGAGAGGAAGAGCTAATATGTTTCTTTTATATGAATGATATCATGACAGAAATACAGATGAAAAAAGTGAGTTCCTGGAACAAGAGACACAAATGGGAGCGGCAATAGTAGCTAATTAGATTCCGGTCCAGGTAAGTAACATACATTACCAAAGTTCACACAGGACTTCAGGGAACCAAGAAAGACAAGCAGAAGAAACTCCCTGCCCCAAAATACCTTAAGACTATAGCCCTGTTAGAGCTGTATTATAGTCACATATGTCCTGCAGACCAAGGAACAATTCTACACATTTAGCAAATATCTACTGAAGTTCACACCTGTGGTTTGCTTAGGAAAATCCTAAGACAGAAGCATATTAAAATAGGACTCAATGTCAGTTATGACTGAGGCCCTACATCAAAAATATTCATCACTAGGGGCGCCTGGGTGGCTCAGTCAGTTGGGTGTCTGACTTCAGCTGAGGTCATGATCTCACAGTTTGTGGGTTCGAGCCCCGCATCGGGCTCTGTGCTGACAGCTCAAAGCCTGGAGCCTGCTTCGGATTCTGTGTCTCCCTCTCTCTGTACCCCTCCCCTGTTCATGCTATGTCTCTCTCTCTCTCTCTCTCTCTCTCTCTCTCTCTCTTAAAAATGAGTAAACATTAAAAAAAAATTTTAAAGAATTCATTATTATCACGTTCCAAACTGAGTTGCTAGACTACCAAGACCTAACAATATTTGAAAAGGAGACAGTCAAAATGCAATTTTGCAACTTTTATTTTAGCACCCACATTAAGTGTTTAAGAGGCTGAAAAGAAAATTTCTTTCAAAAAAAAACCCTGTTAGAGTGGTTGTTTCTGCATCTCCTACTACAGACAAAAACAGGGGGTGTTTCTCTCTTCAGCCTGACAATGATGAAAAAAGATTCAAAAGGTCCATTTGCAAAGGTTGATATATGTCTCCCAACATGGCCAGGTGGAGACTGACCATCCATGTCAAGAAAACGCAAGGGAGAGATCTCTGGCTGAGGGGAGCTCTACAAAAAGCCTATACTCTGCCATTTTCCATCTGCCAAACACAAAGACTGCTGATGGCAAGACTAATCAAGCAGTCTTGCTCCCATCCTCTGCATGATCCTGGTGGAGCCAGAAACATAGCATGAAAGGGGAGCAGAGGTAGAAAGCAAGGTGGGGGTATGAGAAGAAGCTGGCCATGCCCCACACCCTTCATGTAGGCTCTGGACTTCAAAAGACCTCCTATGGGGAAGGGGAGAAGCTTTGACTTTGAAGCAAAATTACTTGATTATTACACATGCCTAGACATACCAATGATTGAAATGAAATTACTTAGAAGACCACAGCAACCTGAGATTTTCTCCAGAGGAAACAGAGAAACCAGTCTCATAGGATGGATTCGAAGAAAAGGTGGGAAACAAAACTGAAGTTGCTTTATAATTGACGCTGGTAGCTCATTTGTTTAGTGTTCTGGTTATAAAAATAATTCTTCATGTTTTTCTTTCAGAATAAAAAGTATGTTCTTACAAGTCAAAAAATGCTTTCAGGTTGCTGCTTTTTTTTGTTATATATATTTTTAGCTAATAAAAATTCTCTACTCAAATCATTTTTTTAATTTTTAAATTCCTCTCGGATTTTATGGTAGGAATCATATAAATTCAGATTTTTTAGGTCCTCAGAGGCCTCATCCAAGGGGTGAATAAATTTCCATAAAAGTAGCCAAGTGGCCTCTGATTAAATACCTCCAGTTTCATGACTTCATGAGGCATTTCAGTCTTTGTTGGAGAGCATTTATTATTAAAAAGTTCTTCCTCATATTAAAGATAAAATCTAAATACTGCCTTATTCACTTGGCAAAAATGCACTCAGCCTTCAATTCGCAGTTCAAATACCCCCAAGATGTTTTCCTGGTCCCCAAGAGTCAACCTGATTCCCCAGTGTCCCCACTTGTGTCCCCACTGTGCCTCTTACTGACTTTTCCTATGCCACTTAGCATGGGGTGCTTCCTATCTTGGTTTATGTCACTGCCTCCTTCTCTAGAATGAGCAGCTGCTGCTTGCTAGCTCACTGTACGGAGTCCTGCAGAGGATCCCAAGATAATCACACATGGTTTCTGGCCTCAAGTTGCATTACATCCACAAACAGGGATAAAACATGAACACTGATAACCTTAGCATAAGCTAGAAGGAAATAAGTGCCTCAGGTACGTGCAGATTCTCAAAGGAGAAACATTATTGTTTAGATTTTTCTCTCTTGAGAGAGTATCTTTACTGTAGTCTCATTTTTTCCCCATCCTTTCGGGTATATTTTACATTCTACACTTCAATTTACCAACAATTGGTGATTTTTAAAAAAATATTTTTTTTTCCTGGCCTGGATAAGAGTAAAACCTTAATACCATTGATGGTGTCTGAATTAGACATTCAAAGACAGGTAGCATGGGAGCATAGGTAAAAAAAAAAAAAAAAAAAAAGTCTCTTCAGGGTCTCCTGGGTGGCTGAGTCGGTTAAGCATCCAGCTCTTGATTTCGGTTCAGGTCATGATCTGGTGGTTATGAGATCCAGCCCAGTGTAGAGCCTGCTTATGATTCTCTCCCTCTTCCTTTGCCCTTCCCCCACTTGTGCACATGCTTTCTCTCTCTCTCTCTCAAAACAAAAGGGGGGGTGTGAGGAGGCTTCTATAGGGCAAATAAAATGGTGATGAGGAAGAAGAACCAAATTAGCTGTCACATAACATATACAAGGAATAACAAGTCATTCCATTCAGCAGAAGCCCTGTGAGGTAATCAGGTAATCATGTTGCCAGAGTACAAAAGATCTGGAGCACCAAATGTCCTGGAACCTTCACCTCACTTGGAGGTCTGCACAAGTAAATGAGATCCAGGGCCCCACATCTCACTTAAGAACTGAAAGATTCACTCACTCTCCCAACACTTCCGCAATGAGGTCACAGGCATGAAACCTAGGCTTGGTTGGTCAAGTGTGCTTCAGCAAGACCCTGAACATTAAGGGAGACACCCAAAGATGTAGGAACAGTTAGAAAGAATCAAGTTGGTGGTGACAGCTGAGCCAAGAATCCACCCAGCTGCATGAGAGTTGGGATTGTTATTTAATATTATTCAAGAACATGAGTCCCTCAAGAACATCAAATTAAAAATGTCTTAGGATTATCAACTTTGTATCCAATTCATGTGTCTAGAATCTAACATGCTTAAATTCAGCACTAAAAATCATCTAAACTATTTGAAATTGTAGTGGAAATGTTAGTATATGGTGTATAAAGGCATAACTAAATATTCTTACATACCAGCATGTTAGCTGAATGCAACCCTCTTGTTTTCTATGCAGGAAAAAAAAAATATATAAAAGGTCTATATAGCAGTTGGTAGGAAAAGTTCTTCAGCTTCCAAAGCATGCAACTTACATGATTCTTAGCATTACAGCTCAGTGTGGAAATACAGAAAGACAGAAACAGAGAGAGAAACAGACAGAGACCAAGAGGAGAGGAAAGGTAAAAGAGTATACATTTTTAATTTTATATATTTGTATATTAAATAAAATTATTTTCTATTTTAAAATTATAGGATATATTTATATTTTTATATTTTATATTTATAGGATATATAGCAATGGCATTTTGTGAGACTTAAAAGGCCTGAATCCTGACCAAAAAGGACTTCTCAAAGTCCTATATACTGACTGTTATTTTTCTCAGCAAGGACCACAGGGGAGCTTCAAAGAGCTCTGTCGGAGACAAAGGTCTTACTAAATTTGAATCTACACTGTCTCTTGTTATGGTTAGCAGGGAGGCTCTCTTGTTATGTTTACCAAGAAGAATAAAGAAGTTTATAAAGTTTATAAAGAATAAAAATGTTTAACATAGGTGCTAGGCTGTCTTTCACTTCAGATTGGCTCTTTCATTTCAGGTTGGTATGAAATAAAATGAACTCAAGCAGATTCACATACAAACACATGGCACTGCTTGTTTTTGTTTTGTTATTATATCTTGTTTTTTTGACATAAAAGAGAGTATATATACACCCAAATATTATTTTGCACCTTTAATATAAATTTTGTGAGGAATTATATTACCAAATAAATATTTATCTATTAAATAAATTAAATTTTATTTATTTATTAAATAAATGTATTATATAAATAAACATCTGATTAAATTATTTAAACATCTGATCAAATATCTGGTTACATGTTCCTCAGAGTTTTAGGGCATTTAAAAATTTTTTTAAATTTAGTTTTGAGAGACAGAGAGAGACAGAGCATGAGTGGGAAGGGGCAGAGAGAGAGGAGACAAAGAATCTGAAGCAGGCTCCAGGATCTGAGCTGTCAGCACAGAGCCCGATGTGAGGCTCGAACCCACAGACCATGAGATCATGACCTGAGCTAAAATATGATGTTCAACCGACTGAGCCACCCAGGCGCCCCTAGGGCATTTTAAATAAATACAGTCTACAAATATATCTATGTGTGTATATACCCAAATATACACATATATACACAAGTTTTATATATATATATATATATATATATATATAAAATATATATATATATATATACATACACACACACACAAATATATACACATATATATGTAGAAGGAAATCCTAAAGTGTTCATAGTCTATTAGATAAATCCATCGAATTTTAGACTTGGAGGAAACTCAGCAGTCCCTTCATCAAACACCCTTCATTTTACAGATGAGGCCCAAAGAGAAACGACTGAGTTTTTCAAGTTCTCACTGAAGGGCCCTAAAAGAGCCAAGACAGATTTTTAGGTATGTCGTGTTCCCATAAGAGAATGCAGTTTCCAATATTTGCCCATATCTTGTTCTTAAATATAGAACCAGGACCTTAAATACTTTCCAAATCCCTCAAACTATTGTAGCAAAACCAATATTTATAACACAAAAAGTCATGGACTAATAATCTCATTCCTACAATTTTCATATTCTTCCCTTTCTCAATTCCAGCAAACATTACCTCTCCCCATTGTATATTTACATGCACATTCTTCAAGGAATCTTTAGTGTTGAACTTTTGCAAGGCATGGGTTAAAACTTCCCATAGGAAATAACAGTCAATAAGCCAACTTGTGTCCAGGTAGATGGGGTAGGCCCAGCTGAACTTGAAGACTGTCAGTGGAATTTAAATCTCACACTGTACAACAAAGTTAGCAAGATCCATAACTTCCTAGATGTGAGTTATTCCTAAAAACAGCAAATATTCCATTTTTCTCATGACTTCACACAGCTAAAGGATTCAAGTAAGGCAAAACTTAATGCTTTTTGCAACTGCTGAAAATTTTCGTCCTCTACATTGTGCCAATAATACTGTTTTATAATTATATTTTACATAATGCTTTTTTTTTTCAGGGATTTGGAGGGAGATAAATGACTTCCTTTGGGGCCAGATGCTTTGTATTCACATCAAAAGGTTTGCCCCAACGCAACTGCCCCTGCTCCAAACTGTGTCTTTCTCAGAGTCATGAAGCATGGGACGGGTTATAAGTGTAATGTCAGATGGCTTATGATTTGTTTTAATAACCGGCAGTGAGATGCTTGTTATTCACATTAAACACATAATAGCCATAGCAGGTGGTGCAGTTTTGTTCTTAATATATCGTAAGAGGCTGAAATATAATGATATTATATTGTATAGTATGTTTCTCTTCAAGCTCTCTCTCCAGAATCAAAGAAAATTTGTGTTACTGTGATTTAAAATACTGCATGTTTAGTTCTTTGCTTTTCTATTAAGTCAGTGTTAGAAGAAAACCGATTATGAATACATATTACTTTTTAAATGTTCTCCCTAGGCAAGGGTCTGGATGGATGCTCTGGTTACCTAGGAGATGAAGACAAAATGAAAATTGATTGACTTATCAAATTGATTGTGAGCTGAGCTTCAAGTGGCAGCTGTGTGTGCTGCACATGAAATGTAGGTGCTTGGAAGTGACTTTTTTTTTTGTCACATCAGTAATGACACCACATAGATTACTAGGTAGAGTGAAATGGTGATATTTTATTAGAAAATGCAGTATTGAATAATTATCCTAATGATTACAGTTGGGGAAAAAAGAGATTTTAAAGAAGTAACTCTGGCCTGGATGTTTATTTCAATGTGTCACTTAAAAATGATTGCATTGATGAGAGCAGAATTCTATCCATAGTAGGAGCCCTGCTGCAGGCTTGCTTTTTAGCAATAATAACCCTGCCTTCTGTCGGCTGAGATGGCACTAGTGGGAAGGAAACTTAATGGATCTTACTGTAAAAGCAGCTATAACCTCCACCCCCTTTATTCCTCTATTCCTCATGCAATTTTTCTATACAATTTGGCAAGACAAGCTAGAGACATAAAAGGAAGTTTCATTTTCTAAGCCCTCCAAACTTTCCATTAGTATCATCTCTCTTCAAAAGACCATATCTTTTCCTCCAAGTTTGTAATTTTGTGATGTCTTCTTACCACCTCCAGCCCTCTACCAGAGTCCACCCTTCCAGTTACCTATTTTCGGCACCGCTATTAAAACTTACATATCCAATGTCTCATTGTGGCCAAGATCTTTCTCTTATATAGCAATCCAAATGGAAATAATCTGCTAATTAGAGTGTTACTATGTTATAATAGTATAAGGAGTTATTCCTCAAAGTTATTTTCATTGTGTTGGAGACAGAGCCTTAAACCAAAAGAATGGACCTATAATGATAGAATGAAGCCTCTCCTGGGAGACAAGTCGTCATAGGAACCTTCCTCTTTGCTCAGCTAACACCCTGTAGTCACCATAAAATTGCAACATGTGAGCCAGAACAATTTATCTCAGGAACTAATCGAACACTAGACCAAGAAACGAAGAAGGAAAAACAACTGGAATTTTCCCTCTCTCACTGTCGAAATGCCATTCTCCCATGACCGTGTGACTTCATGCAAACTTCCAGTTAATGTAGAAATTGCCAGATTTGCTACTAACTGGTGAAACTGAGCAGGTAAATAGCAAATAGTGATATAAGTGGTGCAGTTGAGGCACTGGTAACTTAACTTTGCAAAAAAGCAACTACCTATAAAGCTCTATCCTTGATATAATGAAGGAAGACTGCTAAAGGGAACATAAAGCAAAATGCAGAGCTCAAGGGAAGGAAAATGCACGTTACTGATGGACATAAGAGATGAATTAAAAATGAAGTGATTGTGATGTTTCTGGATAGGAAGTGTCTATATTATAAATATATCAGATTTCTCCAAATAAATCTATGAATTTAATATAATTCCAATCAAACCTGAATGAGAGTTTTGCTTTGAAACTAGATTAGAAGACAACTTCATTTCAAAATTTGTGTGAAAACAGACTAATAAGAAGGAACTTTTCCTTTAAGATATATAAAGATGTATCATAAAATTATAACACATTGTGCAGTATTTCTACCACACCGGACAACCTATTAATAGAAAGGACAGACTCAAAGTATATAAGGATCTAAGCATCTAGTAAATGATAATAAAAGTATTTCAAATTAGTGAAAAATTGATGTAAAAGTAAATAAATTAAGTTTCCTAGAAAGAAAGTTATATTCATACCTCCAACTTTGTATCAAAATAAATCAATTAAAAATAATGGAGAAAAAAACCTATAAACTAGAAGAAAATCTAAGGGTACCTTGATAGAAATTTAAGATGGAAAAAGTCTTTCCACACATAATTAAAAAGGCAAAACCCATAAATAAAAAGAATGATGTGACTACGTAAAAATTCAACTTTTAACTAGAAAAACTTTCATGATAAGAGAAGAAAAATAAACAAGTGAGACCATCACAAACTAAAAAGTTTCTGCACAGCAAAGAAGACCATAAATGAAACCAAAGGCAATATATGGAATGGGAGAAAATATTTGTAAACTCTATATCCAAAAAGTGTTAATATCCAAAATATATAAGGAACTCTTACCACACAACAGCCAAAATAAATAAATAAATAAATAAATAAATAAATAAATAAATAAAAAGAAGACATACAAATGGCCAATAGGTATATGAAAAATTCCTCAACATCAATCATCATCAGGCAAATGCAAACCAAAACCACAGTGAGATATCACCTCACATCTGTAAGGATGTCCACTATCAAAAAGACAAGAAACAATAAATGTTGGTGAGGGAGTGGAGAAAAGAGAACTGCTGACAGGAGTGTAAAGTGTTACAGCCACTATGGAAAACAGTATAGAGGCATCTCAAAAAATTAAAAATAGAATTACCCATATGATCCAACAATCTCACTTCTGGGTATATACACAAGGAAATGAAATCACTATCTCAAAGAGATATCTGTATTCTCATGTTCTTTGCAGCATTACTCACAATGGCCAACATATGAAAACAACCTAAGTGTCTGTAGTTGCATGAATGGATAAAGAAAATGCTGTCAATATATACCACAGAATATCAGTCAGTCATACAAAAGAAGGAAATCTTGCCATTTGTGACAACATGGTTTGGTCTGGAGGGCATTATGCTATGTGAAATAAGCCAGACAGAGAAAGATAAATACTGTATTGTATCACTTATATGTGAAATAAATAAAATAAAAAGGTCGAAGTGAAAGAAAGAGATTACAATGGTAGTAGCCAGGGGCTGGGGGTTGGGGGAAATGGGGAGAGTTTGAACAAAGGGTATAAACTTCCAGTTATAAAATAAATAAATCATGGGAATATAATGTAGAGCTTAGGGAATACAGTCAATAATATTTTAATAACCTTGTATGATGACAGATGGTAACTAGACTTAAATTTGGGCTCACTTGAGAATGTGTAAAAATCCTGACTCACTGTGATATACACTTGAAACGAATAGAATATTGTATGTCAATTATACTTTAATAAAAAGATTAAAATTAAACAACAGTAATACTATATTATATACTTGAAATTTGCTAAGGGAGTAAATCTAAATCAATCTCACATACACATACAAAAAAGCTAACTATGTGAAGTAATTAATGTGTAATTAACTTGATCATAGGAATCATTTTATAAGGCACGCATATATCAAATCATCACATTACATATGTTAAATATATCACAACTTTATTTGTCAATTATATCTTGATAAGGCTAGGAAAAAGAAGAAAATCCACACAAAAAAGTGAGTCAAGACCGCAAAGTAGAAAAAAAACACTTCATATGCAAAAGACACATAATCTGAAAATATTTTAATTTTTTTGATAAAAGGTTAATATCATTCCTATATATAGAGAGTTCCTATAAAGTATAGTAAAAAAAAAAGTTCCAATAAAAGAGTGGGCAAATACCCAGCAATTCATAAAATATGAAAAACAAATTGGCATTTAACATGTGAAACAAGTTCAATCTAGTAAAGGAAGTACAAATTAAGCAACATTAAGATATTATGTCTTTTCTACCCAAATAACAAAGGTGGAAAACTAATGACAAAATGAGTTCTGGGTGAATATGAGGGGACATGAGCTATCTCAAGAACTGCAGAAGTGATATAAACTGGAAAGATAATTCTGGAGGAAAATTTAGCATGATTACCTAAAACTAAATATGTACATACCCCTCTAACTAGAAAATATCATTTTTGAAATATATCCCAAATAAATAGCCACAAAAATTCAGAAGGTGTATGGTTGAGGATATTTATTAAGACATTTGTAAATAATGTAAAAGGAAAATGATGTATGTGAATGCCCTAAAAATTGGTTTTTTTAAATGACATGTAGTACATCCACACATTGGAATATTATAAAACCACTACAAAAGTTAATATTGAGTTTATAGTTTTAGCCATGGAAAGGTATTTATGACATATTTGAGGTTACAACCAAAAGCAGGTGAAATGGCTTTTTACACACACACACACACACACACACACACACACACCAGTTCTAAAATTCATGTGGAACCACTAGGACCCCGAATAGCCAAATCAGTCTTGCGAAAAAAGAAGCTGGAAGCATCACCTGATTTCAAAATATATTACAAAGCTACAATAATTATAATAGTATAGTATTGATATAAATACAGACATATATTCAATGGAAGGGAATTAAGAGCCCAGAAATAAACCTACATATCCAGTGAAGTGATCTTCAGTAAGGGGGCCAAAAATATACGATAGGGAAAAGATAGTCTCCAACAAATGGTGTTGGAAAAATGAATACCCACATGCAAAAGAAGGAAACTGGATACTTATTTCACATCATATATAAAAATAAACTGAAAATGGATTACAGACTTAAAAGTAAGGCCTGAAACTGTAAAATTCCTAGAATAAAATATAAGGAGAAAGCTTCATGAGACTGGTCTTAGCAATGACTTCTTGGATATACTATTGAAAAGTATAGGCAATTGGGGTACGTGGGTGGCTCAGTCAGTTAAGTGACTTCAGCTCAGGTCATGATCTCACAGTTTGTGGGTTCGAGCCCCGTGTCAGGCTCTGTGCTGACAGCTCATAGCCTGGAGCCTGCTTCAGATTCTCTCTCTCTCTCTCTCTCTCTCTCTCTCTCTCTCTCTCAGAAATGAATAAACATTAAAATTTTCTTTAAAAAAAGAAAAGTATAGGCAACAAAAGCAAAAATAAAGAAGTGGATTACAGGGGCATCTGGGTGGCTCAGTCGGTTAAGCAACCGACTTCAGTTCAGGTCATGATCTCGCGGTCCGTGAGTTCAAGCCCCGCGTCAGGCTCTGTGCTGACAGCTCAGAGCCTGGAGCCTGTTTCAGATTCTGTGTCTCCCTCTCTCTGACCCTCCTCCGTTCATGCTCTGTCTCTCTCTGTCTCAAAAATAAATAAACGTTAAAAAAAAAATTTTAAAAAGAAGTGGATTACATCAAGCTAAAAAGCTTCTGTAGAGCAAAGGAAATAATTACAAAATGAAAAGACTATCCAATGGCCAAAATATTTGAAAACACTATACCTGATAAGAGGTTAATATACAAAATATATAAAGAACTACAATTCAACAGTAAAGAATCCTATAACTCAATTAAAGTGAGCAAGGGAACTAAATAGACATTCCACCCCAACACTGGAAAATATATTTATGGCCTATGGCCAACAGGTATGTGAAAGGATGTTCAACATCACTAATCATCAGGGAAATGAAAATCGAAACCACAATAAGATATTGCTTCACACTTGTTAGGACTATTATTATCACAAAACCAAAGAAAGCAAGTGTTGTAAGGATGTGGAGAAATTGGAATGCTGTTGGTGGGAATGCAAAACAATGCAGCCACTATGGAAAACAGCATGGAGTTTCCTCAAAAAAAAAGAAAATAAAACTGCCATATGATCCAGCAGTCCCACTTCTGGGTATTTACATAAAAGAATTGAAATCAGGATCTCAAAGAGATATATTAGCACTGCCATGCTCACTGCAGCACTATTCACAATATCAAAAATATGGAAACAACCCAGATGTCCATTGATGGGTGAGTGGATAAAGAAAATGTGGTACATACATGCAATGGAATATTACTTACTCTTATAAAAGAAGGAAATTTTGCGATGTGCAACAACATGGATGAAACTTGTGGACATTATGCTAAGTGAGATAAACCAGTCACAGAAAGATAAATACTGCATGATTCCACTCATATGTAGTATCTTAAATAGTCAAACTCATAGAATCATAGAGTGGAATGGTGGCTTTCTGGGGCCGGACAAGAAGGAAATGGGAGCTGCTAATCAATGGGCATAAGGTTTCACTTATGCAAGATGAACAAGCTCCAGAAATCTGCTACATTCACAACATTGAATCAATGGGCATAAGGTTTCACTTATGCAAGATGAACAAGCTCCAGAATCTGCTACAATCACAACATTGTGCCTGTCATACAATATCATATTGCATACTTAGGAATTTTTAACAGGATAGATCTCACATTAATCGTTCTCACCACAATTTTTTAAAATAGTAATGATATTATATTTTTAAAATATTTAATTAAAAAGAAAACACCCATTAAAAATAAAGTTAGTTAGAAAGAATATGTATATTATGTTACAAATTCCTGTAAGTATATACAAGAGAGTAAATAAGTGAAAGGGTGTTATGGTTACATTTAACTCAAAATTCATATAAGGATATATGAGATGGTATGTTATATATGTATCCTTTACACACAGATACTAATTGAAGAGATTGTAACTTTTCCTTTCTTTTTTTTTTTTGTTTAGTTTGCTTTGAAAGATTCAAAAAGAAAGTATAATAGTATTTTTATAATCAGAAAAAGAATTAAATTTTCCTAAAATAAAATAATTCCTTAGTGGGATATATTTTCATCTGTATATCACATTCTACTTGAGTATCTGTTTATGCTCAAGAATTGAGAAACTGTATAGTGTCCATGCCACAAAGCAAACTTAGCCCTTCTCAACTAAACCATTTGTTTTCTTTATAAAATCTTCTTTGATGGAAATCCCTTTAGATATTAGACATTTATATATTTAGATATTTATTTAGATATTCAGATAAACCCCTTTAAATACCTACAGGAATCACATAGATTTTTAGTAAAGGATCTGGTGGTAAGAGTGGCCTAAATTGGACAATCCTCTCTACTCACAAAGCAATTCAGAGATAACAGTGACACTCACATACTTCCAATATATACTTGAGCTGGATGGGGGGAAAGTGGTGTATTATATAGTATTTTCTAGGAACACAGGATGGGAAATGCTGATGTGTTTCTCCCTCTGGCACATTGTGGAATTACTCAAAAGTCTTTCTAAAATAAGGCAATGAAAACAGCCTTTCTATCAATCCACCTGAGAGGTATATAATGTCATTATTAAATATTAAGAATTAGAAAAATCTCTACAAAGACTAATAATTAAAGCCCCCACAGAAATACCTGGGCTTGTGTCAGATGAACACATCTATCTTTATAATTGACTTTTATAAATTTTTATTTGTTTTCTCCTTTCACAGTAAGTTCTCATGCTAGTAAATAATAAGACCCTATGTGATATTTAATTTATTCTCCACTCTTTCTTCCTTCCCCAATATTCCTATAATTACCATAACAAAAATACATTACAAATAAATAAGTGGCTTAGCCGCTCGGAAAAGGGTGTTTAGAATGAGGTTAACTACATAACCTCTCAACCTGAATTATATCCATGAGTTTTTCTCTACATACCCATCACACATGCTTTTCTCAAACTCATAGTATGGTGTATATATAATTTTGTAAATGTTTGATTTATTGTTCCTTTCTGTTCCCTGGAGCTCAGCTGACTCGTATGTCTATTGGCTCGTCTAGGTGCCTTGGGACAACTGACATTTGAAAGACTTAACCTGAGCCCCACTAGTTATAAGAGCTTGGAGGCCTCAGCTGTCATTTCTGTTTCCATGGAAACTCAAGTCAGATTGCCAAAAATGAGGTTAGTCATTTAAAAATCATATTTTTTTTCAAGAAAGAAATACTGCCCACCATCATCACATTATTTGAAACCGTGCTTTGTTGAAAGCCGTTTTCTTGTTTTTAAGGATCAAATACCTGTTTCCATGGTAGCAGATTAATAAACTACAAAGATAGAGCTGGGCTCTGAAAGTTCCTTCTGGCAGCACCTAAATGCTCAGAGCCTATTGTGTTCATGAAACCACCTGCAATGTAGGGCTCTAAACATGTGTTTTTTTTAAAAACAATAATAAAAAACTACTTTGTTTCTATTCATATGTTTCCCATAGATGGAATAAGTTGAATATAGTGACAGAAGGGTTTTTGTAATAATAATAATATTTACTACTATTTATTAACTGTCTACAATAAGACTAAAAATTTGCAGGGTGCTTTACATACATGATCTCCAGTTCTCAATATTATTGCCTTCATTTTACATGGAAAATGAGACCCATTGAAGGTCACAAAGATATTAACAAGGGAGGAAGCCACAATTGAAATTCAGATCTGACCAGGACTCTTCTCTTATCCTTTTAAAGTGAAGAATGAAACTTGGAGAACACGGTTTGTCCCCACCTTCACTGCCAACACAGTGCATTGGGGGTGCAATCTACAAAGGAGAATAAGCTGAGAGGGAATTTTGGCTCCTCCAAAATGTTTAAACACTGTCAGCTCTTGGGGCACCTGGGTGGCTCAGTCGGTTGAGCGTCCAACTTCAGCTCAGGTCATGATCTCACAGTCCATGAGTTCGAGCCCCACGGGCTCTGTGCTGACAGCTCAGGGCCTGGAGCCTGCTTCAGATTCTGTGTCTCCCTCTCTCTCTGACCCTCCCCCATTCATGCTCTGTCTCTCTCTGTCTCAAAAATAAATAAATGTTGGGGTGCCTGGGTGGCGCAGTCGGTTAAGCGTCCGACTTCAGCCAGGTCATGATCTCGCAGTCTGTGAGTTCGAGCCCCGCGTCAGGCTCTGGGCTGATGGCTCAGAGCCTGGAGCCTGTTTCCGATTCTGTGTCTCCCTCTCTCTCTGCCCCTCCCCCGTTCATGCTCTGTCTCTCTCTGTCCCAAAAATAAATAAACGTTGAAAAAAAATTTTTGAAAAAAAATAAATAAATAAATGTTAAAAAAAAATACTGTTAAACACTGTCAGCTCTTTATCTGATCAGGTCATAAAAAGAATGTCTAGGTGCCCCTGAAGCTCAAAAATGGAACCTAATGTCACAGGCCTGCAATCACCCAATGGATTTCAATACATCCTTTCCCTCTTCATACCTCCTCTTCTCCCTACCACAACCTAGTATATAAACTATAGTAATGTCTTAAAGTATAGGCTTTCTATGTAACATAGGTGTGCTGATTTAAATGAATGACTAACTTCTTTTAAATTCATAATCAAATGAAAATGTTGGTCACCCCAAATGACTGCAGCAGGAGTTGAATAGATACAGTATTGTACCCCGAAATAATATTTTTTTATGTGTACTTGAAAGTGCACATTTCTACTGCATAATCAAAAGCATAGGTGACCACACATTCTTCAGAAAATTAGACAGGGACAGTAATGGTCATTTATGTCTTATTCTAAATTAATTCTGTCAGGGTTAAAAATAAACCCCCAAAGCTCTGAGGACATACTTAGTAGAAATTGGATCCATTTCAACATTAAAACAGCTGTCTTCCACATTTTTTCTCAGGCAAAATGTAGATGGAAAACTGATATAACAGATTTTGTCTCCAGGCAAAATGAAATGAATGATTTTAATGTCAGTACAGGAAAAAAGGAAGGGGCAGTTCCCAAAAGAGCAATTCAGTACTCACTTTTAATTTATGTCAATATTTTTCTATTGAAGTAGGAAAAGAAACCATGGAATAGAACATTTTTTGGGGGAGGAGTAAAGTTGAGACATCCCTGACATCACAATGACACACTGTTTAATCTTGAACTACTTAGATTCTTTGGCGTAGAAGTAAGGTTATTTCTAATTTAAAGAGCTTAGAAAACATGCCATCAAAGGCCTAAATTATATTTAATTTGAAGATACAATTACAGCATTTCCTAAAATTACAAGTACCTCTCCAAAGACCAAACATGCTGAAAACCAAAACAAAACATAATTCCTCAAAGAAAGAAGTGATTTTCCAAACAAAATACGAGTTGCCATTTGTAACTCATTACAGCCAACAGTCTGCTCTTTCAATTTTCAGATCTTTAGAAGTGATACTTAGAATTTTCAATCCTGTGCTCAGCCACAATGCTAATCATTGCAGTAATCCAAATGAAGCTACAATAAACCAAAAATATGTAGTAATCAAGAAAAATGTACTCCAAATGGACACACAAAAATATTTTGCAAAACATATACTTAATTATACTTGCAAAATTATAAGTTAGAAGCAAGAAATCAAAGTAAAATCAGCCTACACCAGAAATGGATGATAAAAAGACCCTTATAATTCTGTATATTTATTTACCCACAAATTCCAACTAAGCAAGAAAATAATCATTAAACAGGAGATTCTATGTGTAGACTAGATTTTATCTAACAAAAAAGTTTCAAGTATTCCCTCAAATATACTTCTATTTTTGTCATTTTTTATTTTTATTTTTTTTTATTTTAAAGAAAGAGAAAACACAAGTAGGGGAGAGAGGCAGAAGAAGATAGAGGGAGAATCCCAAGCAGATTCCATGTTCAGCATGGAGCCCAATGTGAAGCTCAATCCCACAACCCTTGGATTATGACCCAAGCCAAAATCAAGAGTCAGATGCTCAACTGACTAAGCCACCCAGGCACCACTCATTGAGAAAAGTTTCTCCTTCTACTCCACTTCAGCTAATGGTAGGCAGAATGATCCCCTGAAAATTTCCATGACCTGATCCTTAGAACCTATGAGTATATTAAGTTACATGGCAAAGAAAATTGCAGATATAATTAAGGTTTCAGATTATAAATAAGGAAGATTATCTGAAATTATGTGGAAAGCCCAGTCTAATCTCATGAACAGAGAATGTTCAAAACAGAATGTTCTCCAGCTGGAAGAAGATGAAGAAGGCAAAGGAAATCAAAGAATGAGAAAAATTCAACATACTGTTGTTGGCTCTGAGATGTAGGAGCCCATGTGCAAGAACCAAGTAAGGTCCTGTTGCATCTAAGGGCAGCACTCAGATGATAGCAACAAAGAAAACAGGTATGTCGGTCCTACCACCACAGGAATTGAATTCTGCCAACAACATGAATGAGCCTGCAAGGGCATACTTCCCAAAGCCTCCATCTAGGAGTCCTGAAGTTGGCATCTTTTTTTCATTATTAAGATCCAATTGACATACAACATTTTACAAGTTTGTGTACAACATATTGATTTGACACGTTTATATTGCAATATGACTGCCATTGTAGCTGTAGCTAACACCTCTATTGTATCACATAATTATCATTTCTCAGGGTTGACAATCTTGATTTTGACCTTGTGAGTCCCAGAGCAGAGAACCAACTAGAACATCTGACCTTCAGAACTGTGAGATAATAAATAGGGTTGTTTCAAACTACTAAGTTGGTGGCAATTTGTTATGCCAACAATAGAAAACAAATATATCCCCAAACCAAACCTATTTTCCTTTCACCTCTTAGCTTTGTAGGGGAGCAATTTTTTCCACCCTAAAATATGCCTCTTTAGCATATTGATTATTTTAAGTTAGTTATTTTTAAGAAACTGTAGGAACATTCTCCAAGATAGATCACATACTGGGTACAAAATGCCCTTCATAAGTATACAAGAATTGAAATCATACCATGCATACTTTCAGACCACAATGCTATGAAGCTTGAAATCAACCACAGGAAAAAGTCTGGAAAACCTCCAAATGCAGGGAGGTTAAAGAACACCCTACTAAAGAATGAATGGGTCAACCAGGCAATTAGAGAAGAAATTAAAAAATATATGGAAACAAATGAAAATGAAAATACAACAATCCAAACGCTTTGGGATGCAGTGAAGGCAGTCCTGAGAGGAAAATACATTGCCATCCAGGCCTATCTCAAGAAACAAGAAAAATCCCAAATACAAAATCTAACAGCACACCTAAAGGAAATAGAAGCAGAACAGCAAAGACACCCGAAACCCAGCAGAAGAAGAGAAATAATAAAGATCAGAGCAGAAATAAACAATATAGAATCTAAAAAAACTGTAGAGCAGATCAACGAAACCAAGAGTTGGTTTTTTGAAAAAATAAACAAATTTGATAAACCTCTAGCCAGGCTTCTCAAAAAGAAAAGGGAGATGACCCAAATAGATAAAATCATGAATGAAAATGGAATTATTACAACCAATCCCTCAGAGATACAAACAATTATTAGGGAATACTATGAAAAATTATATGCCAACAAATTGGACAACCTGGAAGAAATGGACAAATTCCTAAACACCCACACTCTTCCAAAACTCAATCAGGAGGAATTAGAAAGCTTGAACAGACCCATAACCAGTGAAGATATTGAATCAGTCATCAAAAATCTCCCAAAAAATAAGAGTCCAGGACCAGATGGCTTCCCAGGGGAGTTCTACCAGACGTTTAAAGCAGAGATAATACCTATCCTTCTCAAGCTATTCCAAGAAATAGAAAGGGAAGGAAAACTTCCAGACTCATTCTATGAAGCCAGTATTACTTTGATTCCTAAACCGGACAGAGACCCAGTAAAAAAAGAGAACTACAGGCCAATATCCCTGATGAATATGGATGCAAAAATTCTCAATAAGATACTAGCAAATTGAATTCAATAGCATATAAAAAGAATTATTCACCATGATCAAGTGGGATTCATTCCTGGGATGCAGGGCTGGTTCAACATTCGTAAATCAATCAATGTGATACATCACATTAATAAAAGAAAAGATAAGAACCATATGATCCTGTCAATCGATGCAGAAAAGGCCTTTGACAAAATCCAGCAACTTTCTTAATAAAAACCCTTGAGAAAGTCGGGATAGAAGGAACATACTTAAAGATCATAAAAGCCATTTATGAAAAGCCCACAGCTAACATCATCCTCAATGGGGAAAAACTGAGAGCTTTTTCCCTGAGATCAGGAACACGACAGGGATGCCCACTCTCACCGCTGTTGTTTAACATGGTGTTGGAAGTTCTAGCATCAGCAATCAGACAACAAAAGGAAATCAAAGGCATCAAAATTGGCAAAGATGAAGTTAAGCTTTCACTTTTTGCAGATGACATATTATACATGGAAAATCCGACACACTCCACCAGAAGTCTGCTAGAACTGATACATGAATTTAGCAAAGTTGCAGGATACAAAATCAATGTACAGAAATCAGTTGCATTCTTATACACTAATAATGAAGCAACAGAAAGACAAATAAAGAAACTGATCCCATTCACAATTGCACCAAGAAGCATAAAATACCTAGGAATAAATCTAACCAAAGATGTAAAGGATCTGTATGCTGAAAATTATAGAAAGCTTATGAAGGAAATTGAAGAAGATATAAAGAAATGGAAAAATATTCCGTGCTCATGGGTTGGAAGAATAAATATTGTCAAAATGTCAATACTACCCAAAGCTATCTACACATTCAATGCAATCCCAATCAAAATTGCACCAGCATTCTTCTCGAAACTAGACAAGCAATCCTAAAATTCATATGGAACCACAAAAGGCCCCGAATAGCCAAAGGAATTTTGAAGAAGAAGACCAAAGCAGGAGGCATCACAATCCCAGACTTTAGCCTCTACTACAAAGCTGTAATCATCAAGACAGCATGGTATTGGCACAAAAACAGACACACAGACCAATGGAATAGAATAGAAACCCCAGAACTAGACCCACAAACGTATGGCCAACTCATCTTTGACCAAGCAGGAAAGAATATCCAATGGAAAAAAGACAGCCTCTTTAACAAATGGTGCTGGGAGAACTGGACAGCAACATGCAGAAGGTGGAAACTAGACCACTTTCTCACACCAGTCACAAAAATAAACTCACAATGGATAAAGGACCTGAATGTGAGACAGGAAACCATCAAAACCCTAGAGGAGAAAGCAGGAAAAGACCTCTCTGAACTCAGCCGCAGAAATTTCTTACTTGACACATCCCCAAAGGCAAGGGAATTAAAAGCAAAAATGAACTACTGGGACCTTATGAGGATAAAAAGCTTCTGCACAGCAAAGGAAACAATCACCAAAACTAAAAGGCAACCAACGGAATGGGAAAAGATATTTGCAAGTGACATATTGGACAAAGGGCTAGTATCCAAAATCTATAAAGAGCTCACCAAACTCCACACCTGAAAAACAAATAACCCAGTGAAGAAATGGGCAGAAAACATGAATAGACACGTCTCTAAAGAAGACTTCTGGATGGCCAACAGGCACATGAAAAGATGCTCAACGTCGCTCCTTATCAGGGAAATACAAATCAAAACCACACTCAGATATCACCTCACACCAGTCAGAGTGGCCAAAATGAACAAATCAGGAGACTATAGATGCTGGAGAGGATGTGGAGAAACGGGAACCCTCTTGCACTGTTGGTGGGAGTGCAAATTGGTACAGCCGCTCTGGAAAACAGTGTGGAGGTTCCTCAGAAAATTAAAAATAGACCTACCCTATGACCCAGCAATAGCACTGCTAGGAATTTATCCAAGGGATACAGGAGTACTGATGCATAGAGGCACTTGAACCCCAATGTTTATAGCAGCACTCTCAACAATAGCCAAATTATGGAAAGAGCCTAAATGTCCATCAACTGATGAATGGATAAAGAAATTGTGGTTTATATATACAATGGAATACTACGTGGCAATGAGAAAAAATGAAATATGGCCCTTTGTAGCAATGTGATGGAACTGGAGAGTGTGATGCTAAGTGAAATAAGCCATACAGAGAAAGACAGATACCATATGTTTTCACTCTTATGTGGATCCTGAGAAACTTAACAGAAACCCATGGGGGAGGGGAAGGAAAAAAAAAAGAGGTTAGAATGGAAGACAGCCAAAGCATAAGAGACTCTTAAAAACTGGGAACAAACTGAGGGTTGATGGGAGGGTGGGAGGGAGGGGAGGGTGGGGGATGGGTATTGAGGAGGGCACCTTTTGGGATGAGCACTGGGTGTTGTATGGAAACCAATTTGACAATAAACTTCATATATTGAAAACAAAACAAAACAAAACAAAACAAAACAAAACAAAACAAAAGAAACTGTAGACACAAGGGAAGCTCTGAAAACTGAGTACAAGTTACCCTTTTGTAAGAAACATTAACATTTATAAGGGAAATTGCCATTTGTAAGGGTGTCTCCCTGGCTACACCAAAAAGAGGGAGGTGACCCAATCTCTAGCAATTGTGATCAGTGGAAAAGAGAATGACTTAAATCTGCATAACAACCTTACCCTTGTTTACTGAGCTTTTTCTGGTAACCCTCTACCCCAACCTTTTCTTTCATCATTAGCTGGAGATAGTATTTGAGGTGATTGTTTTTACCATTTCAGAGAGTTACTCAGTTTTCCTGGGTCTTCTCCCATGTATGCAGGAGGCATACATGTTATTAAACTTTTTTCTCCTGTTAATCTGTCCAATGTCACTTTAATTCTTAGACCAGACAGAAGAATCTTAAATGGTAAAGAAAAATTTTCCTCCCCAAAACCTTCCATTTACCTTTTAAGAAAATAAAATCAGCCAAATGAGAGGGGAGAGGGGCCAAGATGGTGGAGCAGCTTGGATATTCTGATTCTGTCATTCCTGAAATGCAGCTAGATTAGCACCAAACCATTTTGCACACCTAGAAAATTTGATCTGAGGACTAACACAGCAATCTGTATAATCTGAGCCACAGAACTTGGCAGGTATGTGGCAGGGAAAAGTGAACTGGGAGAAACAGAAGCCACAGAGGGTGGGGAGCTGTTTTTGTTTGCAGAGAGAGAACAGAGACAGGGGGAGAGTACAGGAAAAGCACTCCCCCTAAAAGCAGCAGGAGAGAAAGCGTGGAAACACCTGCAGGAACTGAACAACAAAGGAGAAAGGAGAAAGAAGACAGGAGAAGGTTTTGTTGTCATTAGGACTTTATAAACACGGGAATGCAGATTCTGAAACTCTGGAGCTTGATACCTGGTGGTGCTCTGGTGGGAAGGACGAATCCCCAGGAGCAGACAAGGCCTTCCAGGTCCTTGGGCCACAGTGGGAGAGGTGGTTCCCCTGCCGGGAAGACATTTGATAGAGATCGTGCAGCCTCCCCACAGGCAAAGCTCCCAGCGGACCCCAGATTAAAGCCATATTTGCTGGTGTGGCAACAAAGATGCTAGGTTACAGAGAAGCCTGGTGCCAGATGTGTGTTGTGACTTACCATAGTCCCTGAACTGCTGCTGCTACACGATCACATGAAAGTTTTCTGTGGTAGGCTGGCACCTAGCCACTATCTCTGGTCCTCTGTGGGGGCATGGTCACGTGAGTGTTCCCAGAGTGGGCGGGCACCCTGCCATTGCTCAGCGAGACCCTCCCCTAGAGGGCTGGAACAGGTTCGAGCCACAGGGCCCTCAGAAGTGAGGGGTTTGGAAATGCAGCCCCATCTGAGATAAAATTAGGGATAGAGGTGCTGCTTGGCAGGCTGATGGTTTGATCGTGGACAGTGTAGAAGCAAGGAGTGGATGGAAGCTGAAGACTAATGAGGGCTGCTTGACGCCTGGTTGGCAAGAGCACAGAGTTCTGATGCTTGAGACGGGGAAGCTAGGTGAGCCATTTCACCTCCGCCGTGCATGTGAATATACGCATACACCCACCACACTGATCCACCCCAGTAAGTTAAGGAGTGCCACCTAGTGGAGTATGTAGCCATTACACCAAGCCCTGTCCAACTGCACTGACCACACCCTAGAGGATGACCACAAGTCTCTTCCCCTGCTTAGTGCTTAGTGTACGGACTATAAAATTCTTCATAGTTTGACTTCTAGGGTAAACTGGATATAATTTTGTTTGGACTTCATTCTGCTCAATGGTCCATTGTTTTTTCTTTTCTTATTCTTAGATACAGAAAGAGAAAAAAATTATTTTTATTTTCCATTTTATAAAAAAGATTTTTCTCAATTTTTTTCTACTATATATTTTTTATTATTTTTGTTTGAAAATTTTTTTAGTCCACTTTACCTTCTTCATTTAATTTTATTCTATTTTACTATATACATTTTTTAAGTTTTTTAAAGTTTTCTTACTTTTTTTTTCTTCTTTCCATTTTTTCCTTTCTTTTCTTTTCCTTTATTCTCTATTCTATCAAGCTTCTCTCAACAACCAAACCAAAACACACCTTGGATCTAATTTCCTTTTATTTTTTGTGACTTTTGTAATTTTACTTTTTACTTTATTAATTGTTTTGCTTCCTCCAAAATGACAAAATGAAGGAATTCACCCCAAAAGAAAGAACAGGAAGAGATGACAGCCAGAGAATTAATCAACACAGATATAATCAAGATGTCTGAATAAGATTTTAGAGTCATGATAATAAGAATAGTAGCTGGGGTTGGAAAATGCATAGAATCCCTGTCTGTGGAGATTAAAGAAGTAAAATCTAGTCAGGATAAAATTTAAAATGAAATAACTGATATGCAATCAAATGTATACCATGGTGGTAAGGATGGATGAAGCAGAGCAGCAAATCAGCGATATATAGGACAAACTTACGGAGAATAATGAAGCAGAAAAAAGGGAAACTAAGGCAAAAGAGCAAGATACAAGAATTACAGAATTCGGTAACTCATTAAAAAGGAATAACATCTGAATCATAGGGGTCCCAGAAGATGAAGAGAGAGGAAAGGGGGTAGAAGTTTTATGTGAGCAAATCATAGCAGAAAACATTCCTAGCCTAGGGAAAGACAGACATCAAAATCCAGGAAGCACATAGAACTCCCATTAGATTCAACAAAAAACGATCATCAACATGGCATATTATAGTCAAATTCACAAAAATACTCAGGCAAGGAAAGAATCATGAAAGCAGCAAGGGAAAAAAAGTCCTTAACCTATAAGGTAAGATAGATCAGGTTCACAGCAGACCCATCCACAGAAACTTGGCAGGCCAGAAACAAGTGGCAGGATACATTCAATGTGCTGAATCAGAAAAATATGCAGCCAAGAATTCTTTATCCAGCCAGGCTGTCATTCAAAATGGAAAGAAGGATAAAGAGTTTCCCAAACAAATAAAAACTAATGGAGTTCATAACCACTAAACTAGCCCTACAAGAAAATTTAAGGGGGCTCTTTCAGGGAAGAAAAGATGAAACAAACCAAAACAAACAAACAAAAGCAAGCAACAAAGACTAGAAAGGATCAGAGAATACCACCAGAAACTCAAACTCTACAGGCAACACAATGGCAATTAATTCCTATCTTTCAGTACTCACTCTAAATGTCAATTGACTAAAAGCTTCAGTCAAAAGACACAGGGTAACAGAATGGATAGGAAAATAAGATCCATCCAGATCCTATTTACAAGAGACTTATTTTATTTTATTTTATTTTTTAATTTTTTTTAAAGTTTTATTTATTTTGAGAGAGAGTGAGGATCCTAAGAGGACTCTGCATTGGGAGCAGAGAGATTGATTGTGGGGCTCGAACTCACGAATCATCAGATCATGACCTGAGCCGAAGTCAGACACTCAACTAACTGAGCCACCCGTGCCCTCCACAAGAGACCCATTTTAGGGTACCAATACATGGTACTCTATATGGAAAGCCCAAAGGATTCCACCAGAAAACTGCTAGAAATGATCCTGGAATTCAGCAAAATAGCAGGATATAAAATCAATGCAGAGAAATCAGTTGCATTTCTATACAACAATAATGAAACAACAGAAAGAGAAATCAAAGGATTGATCCCATTTACAATTGCACCAAAAACTATAAAATACCTAGGAATAAACCTAACCAAAGAGGTGAAAAGTCTATACACTGAAAACTATAGAAACCTTATGAGAGAAATTGAATTAGACACACAAAAAAATGGAAAAATATTCCATGCTCATGGATTGGAAGAACAAATATTGTTAAAATGTCAATACTACCCAAAACAATCTACAAATTTAATGCAATCCCTATTAAAATAACACCAGTATTCTTCACAGAACTAGAAAAAATTATCCTAAAATTTGTATGGAACCAGAAATAACCAAATAGCCAAAGCAATCCTGAAAAAAGAAAACCAAACCTGGAGGCATCACAATTCCAGACTTCAAGATGTATTACAAAGCTATAATCATCAAGACCGTATGGTACTAGCACAAGAACAGACACATAGATCAATGGAACAGAATACAGAACCCAGAAATCGACCCACGAACATATTGCCAACTAATCTTTGACAAAGCAGGAAGGAATATCCAATGGAATAAAGACAATCTCTTCAGCAAATGGTGTTGAAAAAACTGGATAGCAACATGCAGAAGAATGAACCTGGACCACTTTCTTGTACCATATACAAAAATAAACTCAAAATGGATAAACATAAGACAGGAAGCCATCCAAATCCTAAAGGAGAAAACAGAGAAAACAACCTCTTTGACCTTGGCCACAGCAACTTTTTACTCAACACGTCTCCAGAGGCAAGGGAAACAAAAGCAAAAATGAACTAGTGGGACCTCATCAAAATAAAAAGCTTTTGTACAGTGAAGGAAACCATCAGCAAAACTAAAAGGCAACCGGCAGAATGGGAGAAGATATTTGCAAATGACATATCAGATAAAGGGTTAGTATCCACAATCTATAAAGAACTTATCAAACTCAACACCCAAAAAACAAATAACCCAGTGAAGAAATAGGCAAAAGACATGATTAGACACTTTTCCAAAGAAGACATCCAGATGGCTAACAGATACATGAAAACATTCTCAATATTACTCATCATCAGGGAAGAATAAATCAAAACCACAATGAGATACCACCTCACAGCAGACAGAATGGCTAAAATGAACAACTCAGGCAAAGACAGATGTTGGCGAGGATGCGAAGAAAGGGGAACTCTTTTGCACTGCTGGTGGGAAGGCAAACTGTTACAGCCACTCTGGAAAACAGTATGGAGGTTCCTCAAAAAATTAAAAATAGAACTACCCTATGATCCAGCAATTGCACTACTAGGTATTTATCCAAAAGACACAGATGTGCTGTTTCAAAGGAACACGTGCACCCCAAAGTTTATAGCAGCACTATCAACAATAGCCAAAGTATGGAAAGAGCCCAAGTGTCCACTGACAGATGAATGGATGAAGATGTGGTGTATATATACAATAGAGTATTACTCAGCAATCAAAAAGAATGAAATTTTGCCATTTGCAACAACATGGATGGAACTAAAGGGTATTATGCTAAGTGAAACTAGTCAGAGAAAGACAAATATCATATGATTTCACTCATATGTGGAATTTTAGACCAAAACAGGTGAACACAGGTAAAGGGAAGCAAAAATAATATAAAAATAGGGACGGGGCAAAACATAACAGACTCTTAAATATAGAGAACAAACAGAGGGTTGCTGGAGGGGTTGTGGTGGGGGGAATGGCTAAATGGGCTAGGGGCATTGAGGAAGACACTTGTTGGGATGAGCACTGGGTGTTATGTGTAGGGGATGAATATTTGGAATCTACTCCTGAAATCATTATTGTACTATATGCTAACTTGGATGTAAGTTAAAAAAAATAAATGAAATATAAAAATTATAAATATAAATAAATACATAATAAAATAAAATCAGCCAACCACGTTTTAAAATAGAATCTCAAAGCAATTTATTTCTGCTTTGAACAATCAGAGTACTCAATGTCTATTTTCGAAAATCATTTCTTGTTACTTCTGGCAAAAGCAAAACAGCAAAGTGTAGCAAACTAAGGGGGAAAAGGTTAGTAAATTCTTTAATTCTTCTCAAACTTTGGTTTCCTCATATATACATAGAGGAGAATGCGAGCTCCCTGACAAGGGTGAGGGATGAATGAAAGGTTTAATAAATATAAAATATATAGAGAATGTTTAATATACCTCAGTCTCCTACAAGTCTCCTTTAAAGCTTTCTGGAGGTTGCAATCCCAAATTCAAGAAGCCTGTTTCCACTCTATCTGTAGGTGGCTGCACAAAGCAACAAAGGTTTATATAACAAGGCTGATAAAAATGATTTAAATATTCCTGGAAGGCATTTCTGAGAACCATTCTATGGAAGTCAGACCTGATGTCACACAACCACTAATAAGCTTACCAATGACTCAAATGAAAGAAGATGGTGTTCTTATTATTTCAAGTTAAAGCTGGCTTTATTACAGTTTAATGATGAAAATAAAATTTGAGATGATCTTAATAAATTAGAAAAGAATAATACATTTTAAAAATAGGATATAAGGGGAAAACAGGTAATTAAGGACGAGGGCATAGCAGTAAAGGGAACAAATGTAGACAGTATGCCTAATTCTAATGTAGAAAATTATAGTGTAGAGAGTACACTGACAATTCCATAGCTAAAGAGCTGCTAGGAAACAATTATCAATAATTATTGAACTTGATGAATTGGTTGAACTTAGCAAATTGGATAGATGAATTGATTAATGGGAGAACTGATTTTCAGAGATTTGGCCAGCTTCTCATTGGCACATGGAAGATGTTCAATAAATACTTGTTGAATGAATGGTGAATACTGATATTATGTTTGGCCTTAAATTTAGCTCTGAAATTCCTGGAAGAACATTATTTTCATTGAAACAAAAAGAATTAATGAATTAATGATCTACCTGCCCCTTTTCCAGACATCTAACCAAAAGCTTAGAAACTTGAAAAACAATCAGCTAAATTTTATCTTTTAATCCATCAGTTGTATAGTTTTGTCAAGTTAACAAAAGTCCATCTATCACAGAAACTTTGTATGATAAAATATAACATGGTGTCTCTGAAAATACAACTCATTACATTAAGTTTGAGAATCATTCATGAGTCAAAATTATATTAAAATCTGTACTGAACTTTAATAAATAGTCAAAATATTTGTTGAGTTGATTATTTGGACTGTATATAAAGACTGTAAATTTTAAGGTCCCCTTGTATCCCTTGTATTTATTAATGAATGACCATAATTTATCAGAGGAATCACAGATTCTTGCATGTTAGAGCAAGGGGACCATGTGAGTATGGGAAGAACAGGCCTTGTTGAGAAAATAACACTTAAGATGACACTAACCCTTGAAGGATAGGGAGTTTCCCAATCAAAAATGAAGGAGAAGCATTCCTGGAAGAATATTGCATAAGGAACACTGGATTTAAGACCTTGAAGTCAGGAAAATGGAGTGGGTTTGAGGAACTGGAAGGTAGCCAGATTCCAAAAATGTGGCATGCAGAGGAAAAAATAATGATATGATGTAGGAAATCAGGCAGTAGTTAGCTATTGTGAGGCTTTATAAGTCATTTTAAAGCAGCTAGATTTTTTTTCCCTAAGTAGAGTGGGGAACCTAGGCTTGGTGTGTATGTATTTCTTCTAAATTTTTCTTTAAGTTTATATTTCTATGTTGATGACCTTATTGCCCCTTTTTTTTAATGTTTATTTTTTACTTTTGAGAGAGAGAATATGAGTGAGGGAGGGACACAGAGAGAGGGGGACAGAGGATCCAAAGCAGTCTCTGCACTGACAGAAGAAAGTCCAATGTGGGGCTCGAACTCATGTGCTGTGAGATCATGACCTGAGCTGAAATCAGATGCTCACACTGACTGAATCACCCAGGTGCCCCTACTTCTTTTTTTTTTTCCTTTTAAAAGGAGCTTGGTATAAATTGTTAAGAATAATAATATATCTACAGTCTATAATATATATTACATATTAACTAACAGGAGAAAATGTCACTGGTCTTTCTAAATGTAACTCCAAATAGCTATCTTAGACAATTAATAGAATAGATCTCCATATATATTAAAAGGATATTTTGACTGCCTCGCACTAATGTATTTCCTCTATAAAATCGTTTGGTATTTGGCAATCCCTATTCTCCTGATGTAATTCTTCTTCTACATTTATTGACTCATTAATGAGCCTTTTGTTAGTGATTAAAGATGTTTTGCTTTGCAAAGAATTATCTCTTTTGATGTATCTTTTACCAAAATAATCTTCAAATGTCTACCATATGATAGAAATTAATCCCAATTTCAAGATTTTAAAACCAATCTCATAGACAATTTTATCAAAAAGTACTTTTAGAAATGTATTTATTTCCTTTTCCAGTGAATGGCCCAAGTAGAAAATATTGATATTTCTAATTCAAAAAATTATATTTATACTAAAAATGCTATGGACCAGAGAAGCATGCAACCCACTTGATTTTTTACTAATTAGATTATGTATTATAAATGTCATTTCAATTCTTCATATCTGTTTGTTGTTATTGTTTTGTTTTACAAAAAATTATTACAAATTATTTTTGTAATTACAAAAAATTATTTTTCAAAAAATGTAGGAGGATTCAAAATGGTATGAGATTGTTAGGAAAGAATAAGGCCATCAGAATGAGAAATGAAGAAACAAAAAGCATCCATTCCTGGAAGAAGCTCACTGTGGAGCAAAGGAACAGTTAGGCCATTGCAATTTCTCATTACATTTATTATCTGGATTTTATCTGAATCTACCCTGCATATATTTCCCCAATCCATCCCTTAACTTGATCTTTCCATGGCTAGAGGTAGACAAGAAGGAAAAAGAAAGAAGAAGAGGGTAAAAATAAAGAGAAGGATGTTACTAATTCCTAAGTATTGCTTTTCCCAGATGTATTTTCTGATAGGTAAAACCTAACAAAGCAACTTACTAATAAGTCTATGTATTTCTTGAGACATAATCCTTAAAAGATACCTAGTAATGAGATCTTAAGCTCCTGTAGAAGTATGAATAATACTATTGTATAAGCATGTCTTAGTCTGGGTGGATCAACATTCTAGAAAAAACCTATTTCAATGAGGCATTATTCACTGCGTCATTTATTAAATGGATGGTAGCATTCCACAGACCTAATTTATTACAATAAACACTGAGGTTGGGCAGAATTACTTTCTTCTCCTGATGATTTTGGAACAAATTGGGAAATAAGATGGAGAAGACAGATAGAAATAAAAATGTGGGCTTTATTACTATAAGCTGATCAGAAAATGTGAATTTAGTTCTGTGGTCAAAAGACTTACTACTTCCCCTGCTCCCACACCACCACCACCCATACACACACATACACATTCTATGCTTCAGGAAGTCCACCAAAGAAAATTTTGAACCTGCGGAATAGATGTATTTATCCAAGACTGGTCACTCACACTGGCCCAAAGCAATGTGAGAAGGAAAAAAAGAGTTAATCCCCAGGGTCCAATAGAGAAAACAGACTCCGGCATCACTTATCAATTAGGAAACTCACTGTCTCATTGATTGCAATGAATAATGTGAGGGGTAAGAGGCGTTACTCTAGCAGAAGTCCATCCACATGAAAACATGCGGTAAGTGGACAAGAATTTCCCCCACCTAAGGCCCACTGTAGCCCAACAGTTTTCCAGATATTAAATGATTTAGAAACCATAAGGCTGCATCCTCCTTGAGAACATCAAAATCCATAATCTAGATTTAGTATCATATTAAGGCCTAAAAGAACTCCCCTAGGTATTATATACCAGTATTTAAAATACCATACTGTATTTTCAGAATTTAGGAAGAAAAGAAGAAAAGCCACTTTTGCATTTATTCTAAACTGCTCACAAAATAATGATGGAATATTTAACTTTAATCTTCTCAGAAAATTTTTATACATTATTACTAACAGAAAAAAAATTTCTTCAAAAACTAAAATGTAATATTAGCCAATACTTATTTCCTAATAAACACTTAATTCAGGGGCATCTGGGTGGCTCAGTTGGTTGAGCATCCAAATTCGGCTCAGGTCATGATTTCACGGTTCGTGAGTTCAAGCCCCCTGTCGGGCTCATAGGGCTTGTTGGTGTCAGCACAGAGCCCGCTTTGGATCCTTTGGCTCCCTCTTTCTCTGCCTCTCTCTCTCTCTCTCTCAAAAATAAACATTAAAACAAAAACTTAATTCAACATTTAGGCTGAAGAGTCACTAGTTCTGTTAGCTTACCAATTTGTTTCATGTAACACTTTTATATAGAGAGCTGACGTTCTAAATGCTATTCATAATGCAATTTTAGCATATCTCTTCTCTTTACCTCAATATTTTCTCTTAATTTTTTTCCTTCCATATATTTACTCTATTCTCTCCTTCTGATGAAAAATATGAATTCCTAAATTCAAGATATCAAATAAGTGTTTAACATTTAATTTCTATATTACCATAAGTGTCCTATAATTTGTACAATGGAGTCAACTATTTTTTTATCATTCAACTTAAATCACAAATGAATATTTATAGGGTAAAACAAATATGAGAAAAATATTACCCAACACTTTGGCACTTAAAGCAACTTATTTATGTTTTCAACCTATGAACCAGAAGATTTGGGGAAAAACAGCTTCACTTGATCATGTTGAGGAAAAGAAGATATTGACACAATTAAAAGTAGCAATTAAGCAGAAACCCTAGGTGTCCACATTCCTGAAAAATATCATTTTCTGGACAGTTACAAAAACACCATTGATGGTTCCTGGCACATCACTTACTCTGGAGTATAAAGAAACTCTATTCCTAAAAGTCCTTTGATCTTTAGAGTTGAAAGGCATTCAGTAACAATCATTGAGTTCTGAAATGACACAAGCAGCAGGCTGCATGGGAATCAACAGTAAGAATAACAAAAGATTTCCTCTTCCATCTAAGACAAATGACCTGCATGGTGAGAAATTCCAAATGAACCCTTCATTGATCTCATTGGTTGCTTATCAGGTGTCCATCATGTTTGTCACTGTGCTGGAAGCTAGGGAGAGGGGAGGAGAATTCAAAGGCTGACAAAGCATAGATCTTCCTTCATTTTTTTTTTTAATTTTTTTTTCAACGTTTATTTATTTTTGGGACAGAGAGAGACAGAGCATGAACGGGGGAGGGGCAGAGAGAGAGGGAGACACAGAATCGAAAACAGGCTCCGGGCTCCGAGCCATCAGCCCAGAGCCCGACGCGGGGCTCGAACTCACGGACCGCGAGATCGTGACCTGGCTGAAGTCAGACGCTTAACCGACTGCACCACCCAGGCACCCCAGATCTTCCTTCATTAAGTTTACCTCAGCGTTGTTGGGGGTAAATATGAGAATTATCATATAAATGGTACTCAACAACAGGTATCAATAAAGTGTTCTGTATTATATCTTTAATTTTTTTTTTTTTGAGACAGAGTGTGAGTGAGGGAGGGGCAGAGAGAGATGGAAACACAGAATCCTAAGCAGGTTGCAGGCTCTAGGCTTTTAGCTGCCATCACAGAGCCTGACGTGGGGCTTAAACCCACCAATCGTGAGATCATGACCATAGCCGAAGTCCACAATTGACTGAGCCACCTAGGCACCCCTCTATCTTTAATTTTTAAACAAGGCTTGACAGATACTTGAAAGAAAACTAGTCTATGAGGAGGAAGAGCTGACTCCCAAATGTGAACCATCCTCTAGAATAAGAATTGGAAGTTGGTCAGGGTCAGGCATAAGCTGGCTGACAACAGAAATTTCAACAGGCAAGACACAGGTAAGATCCAAATACAATCACTGGGGCAGAGAGCCAACAGGAATAAGCCAGGGAGGCAAAGGATATCCTTGCAAATGTATGTGGAAATCCAGACAATAATAAGGAATACAAAGAGATTACTCTAAATCATGCAAGGAGACAGGCTGGCAGAATGGGGAGCTTTGGATAATCTACAGCTACAGAGAACCCAACCCACGTGTGGGGCTCAGAAGCACCCGGTCTTCCTTCAAAGACAGGCAACAGAAGACAGGTCCCAGACTTTGAACTTCTGCCCTGTCTGTGCATATATAGGCAGAGTCCTAGACATGTCACTTAAAGTTGGGACTGGATCTGTTAAAGTGAGTTCTCAGCAGGCTGAGATATACATGCCTAATGGCAGAGGGGTTCTGGTACAAAGAAGTTCTGAGACTAAAAGGAAAAAAAATAGGGGAATCTAATAAAATGGAAAAAAAACTTCCTGCTTCTCATAGTTTGGAGCCAAGACGAACTGCTAACAAAAGCACACAAATTCCGGCCACCTTTCATGCAAATGAGGAAGAAACTATGTGCCAAGAAAGTACTATGTGTCATATCTTCGATTTTCATACAAACCATTCTGGGTACAGAAAGGCAATAGTAAATCATGGAAAAAAGACACTTTTAACACCACGCAAAGTATGGACGGTCAGGAACATAGGTAAGTTCCCTGGCTTTTAATAGCAAAGGGGGCTGGTAACACAAAATTATGGACAGGTCCCTGGTAGTGGGCAAGAGTATGGAAGAGGCTCCATTGCTCTCCCTAACCAAACACACACAACTGCCAAAGCTTGAGAGAAAACATGTTCCCAAGCGACCTGAGAGAAAGGCAAAAAGGCCTCATGATGGAGGAATTATTAAGCTGTTTGACATTGCCACTGGAGTACATGGAGATATTCAGAATTCCTGCAACTATGCAGGACAAGCATTGTTTTAACACAGACCATTAGTCCACTCATGGGTTCTGAAGGGACTTGAACTGAACTGCATGATGAAGTGACCAGCTGATGTGTGTCAAGTAACGAGTGAGGCATTGGTCCCACTATGATTCTGCCCTTCAAATAAATAGCAATTTTTGGATCTATAGTAGGCGCATAAATATTTCTTCAATATTTGAACATTGATTCATTGACTGATTGGCCCTGGGCCACTGGAATTATGTCAGATATTGCTCAGAGCAAGATCTTATTTCAGAAAGAATGACTACCTTTGCACTTCTTTTTCCTTCTCCCTTCTCCAAATCCCAAAACATACAGGTCCTGTTGAAAGGAGAGGTACTTTCACAAGTAGCAGTAACATTGTTAATAAGTAGGAGACATTTTTAAGAACACAGTGGAACGAACTAGGCCCATTCAGTTCAGCAAATCTTAGAGCTTGAGGGAAGTCCTGGAGTCTCCATTCGCATAAGAAAATGCAGGCTCCTTGGAAAAAGCTGTGACGGGAAACACAGGGCCAAGAAAATAAGCTAGGATCAAAAATCCTCACAAAGGAGAGGCTATTACAGGGTGTACAAGGAAGACGAAGAATTTTTTTTTAAGTATAGAAGAGTAAAAAGACATAATTCCCCTTGGGACCATAGGTTTACAGTCACTTAAAAAAATACTCACTTGTTCCATTAACAAGTACACCATACTAATAGTGTCCTGGTACAATTCTTTGGCATAAATACCCCAATAGTTGGAGAAATAAAACTTTCATAATTAAAGTTATTTGCTGACTGCATGAAGAAGCTCAGAGAAAAATAAATCTTATCAGTATTGAGGGCAAAGAGTTCTTTGAGTGTTTTTGTACCATCAAAAATTGAAGTGGAACAAATAAAAATCAGCAGCAATTGAGAAGGAGTCATTTCAGGGATTTACTAAGGAGCCAACTACCTGAAGAATCACCCTCCTTGAGGTTCTTTTTTCCTCTCAACAAAGAAATTACGCTGACTCTACATAACATGATGGGAAAGCCTGTGAGCAAACCTTGTAGTTGGGAAAACAGAGAAAACAACCAACTGGCAAAGTACCCAATTCAGAGGTTTATACCCAGTCCTGTATCTCTTGATCATAACCCATACTTTGAGTATTCTGCCTGTCGTTGAGGTGATCTGAGAAACAAGAGATGGACAATTGAGGACTCAACCCCTTCCATCTGAATAGGTCAATCAAAAAGACTTTGTAAACTGTAAGAAATATTGGAGGTAGACAATTTTTCTCTCTTCTGCTCCTGATAGCCCAGTTCTTTGTACCCCTTTCAAATCCCTCCTCTTCTTGGCAATATTTACTGTGGCCCTAATTTTAAAGTGTATTTCTGCTATCACTGCCAGGACTAAACAAATTTCTTCAGGGCCTCCTAAATTTAATTCAAGACTAGAGGCATGAGCCCAAGTCTTAAGTATTTTGCCTGAGACTCTGGGTGCCATCTCTCCATCAGTTCTTATCCAACTGGATTCTGAAAGATAACTACAGATACACAGATATGAATTCCATAAAACACACAGAATATTAAAATGTTTAAGAAATTACACATTTTTAAAAAAAAATTTAAAGAAATAAATTTAATAACAGAATATACAAGAACTTAAAAATGTCCATATTGTATCAGAACCACAGTCTACCTGGCCCAGTTTTCTGTTGCCAAAACCAGTCTCCTAGATATACTTTTTAATTGGAGCTTCCCTTGATAGCCATTTATAGTTCTGTCATTTAATAGAAAAATTAAGTAATTTTAAATCTGAAATGTCTTGGTCATGTGACTCAGTTTTTTCTTTTGTAACAAGGTGACCCTGGGTCTTTCATGCATTCACCTATTTTTTTTTAATCTCCTCTACTTATTTTTGTCTTGTTCTTTTTTGATGTTGTGTTCCTCTCACAATCCCACTATGCTAAGCATTGTGAGGTGCAGTGGTGAATTAAGATGTGAGCCCTGTACACAAGAAACTCAAAATCTAGCAGAAGAAAGTGATATGCAACGATCTCTAGGTTAAAAATTAAAACAACTGCATTGTAAGGGTATGAAAAAGTACGACAGAGAGCCCATAGAAATAGCAATTTGTTGTAATGGAGGAGATAGTGACAGAGGCAGCATCTGAATATTGAATAATCCATCAACAGAAATTAAAATCATCATAACAATAATGATGAGAAGAAGTAGATGAAGAGGGGCTGGGAGAGGAGGAAGAGGATGAGGAAAGAGCAGGAGAGGGAGAGGAGGTAGAAGAAAGGAAGCAAACAAAAAGCATGTTCAACTGAAATAGAAAGAAGTGGCTGGACTACATAATGTGTCAAAAGATGAGACAGAGGTAAGTTCAGATGGATTCCAGCACATGGTGAATGTCAAATTTGAAATTAAAGAACTTGAAATTTTTCAGTACACCATTGAAAGACTGGAAGTTTATGAAGTGGAGAATGTCAGGATCCTCCATTCTATGTTTTAGGAAAAAAATTCTTATGCCTGGAAATTGCTCATATATGTTTTGAAGAGGAAGGGGTGCTTAGAATTATTATTGCTTAATTAGGACAATGACAATGTAAGTGGGAAATTAATAATTTTAGAGATGTCAAGTGGATAAACTTTCCAGATGAACTTAAAATGTACATTTAATTATTCTATCAATACACTTTTCTGAAGTATGAGTCTAAATGAAGCAGAAATTTTCAAACTGTTGTTTACTGATCGTTTCCAGATGTTCTTGGCTTCTATTTCATTTGTCCACACGAACAAAGGAAAATGCTAAACAGGACAAGGGGGAAATCAGCAGTTGCTGACCTAACACATCTGTGGCACCATGGCACATATTTAAAAATGGCAATTCTTACCTATCTGGTTAACTTGATCAAAACAGATCAAGCAAACCAAAAGTTATCTAAGACTTCCAGACTGACAGTCAACATTGGCTATGTTGGACCACAAAGTGGAGTGAGATTTTGACAATGTTTATAGACAATCACTGATAGTTAAACCAGGAATTCATTGTCTGGAAAATAATCCTCAACCTGTTGGAAACAAGGAATTCAAAACAAACCTTTTTAAAACAAACAATGAAACAGACTGGAACCAATTATTACATAAAAGAGAGCATTACCCACAAATAAGTGCACCCACTCACTCTGAAAAAAAAATCATTCCCCTTTATAGTATCGTTACTAGGTCACCACCACCGACCTCTGCTGAACTAAATTGTTGGGATTCTTTATTTTTTTAACTGAAATAAATTCTCTTTGGTTCAGGCATTTTCACGTTTACATTTTAAGTATGTTTGTGCTTACATCTGAGTATTATATGTATTCATTCTACAGATATTCTTTCTGTAGTTTTAATTCCCTTTTATTCTGCTTAGGAAAGTTTTATGGCTTTTTGCAGGTCATTCACATGTAAAATGTGAAACACATATATCTATCATTCTCTAAATGAGATGGATTTGATTTATATAAAAGACAATTTTTTTATTTCAGTTTCAAAGGTAGCTTTTATCTCTTGAAAGACTTTCAAAACATGAATGTTATGTTAATTTGCGTAATCTCTGATTTAACAAGTCTCTTGATTAAATACTTTCACAGTCAAAGACGAATAACAGAGTGTGATTATGCACTCTGAATACATCTTCCCATAACTATGGATGTTTGTGATTATTTGGCAACTTGTTTCAATTGGTGGGAGAATAAAAGCCATTAACAGATCAAATATAAAGTGATTTCCTTTTAAGCAAATGCTCTTTATTTTTTTCATGCTTTTCTCTGAGCATTAATGCAAAAGGTCATAAATGGGTGGCTTGATAGTATCACCATAAGAGAGACAGAGCAGCATGGTGCCATGCCTTAGGTGGTATAACAGTAGAAGCTTTAAAAAGATGCTGAAGCCGGGGTGCCTAGGTGACTCGGTTGGTTAAGCACCCAACTCTTGATTTCAGCCCAGATCATGATCTCATGGTGGTGAGATCAAGACCCCCCATCGGGCTCCACACTGGGGATAGAGCCTGCTTGGAATTCTTTCTCACCCTCTCCCTCTGCCCCTCCCCCATGTTCTTGCTCAAAAAAAATTTTTTTAATTAAATAATAAAAATAAAAAGATGCTGAAGCCAGAGGCAGAGGGGGAAAAAAAGGAGAAAGAGGTCTTTCTCTGGTTAGAAAGATGGTAATTATGACAGTTCCATCTTCTGGAATTTTCCCAATCTGACATTTTCCATGTCAATACCCATAAAACCCTATTTCACAAATAGGTTAGTAAATTAGAAGAGTTTTTAACTAATTCAATTTGGGGATATAACCTCTGTAGTAAACAGCCATGGATGCCTAAAATGGAATCCCTGACACATTCAATTTGATTAAAAGAATGAATTAAGTAAACCTTTTTTTCAACACTTTTGGAGAGAAGAATTAGTTGATTACATTTGTTGCCTTAACAATTCTCACTTGATCTCTTAACTATTCACTATATTTGTGATAATATATTTTCTCACAGCTTTCCATATTTCAGGGAAAAAAATACTACTTTCTCAGCTGGGCTTCTCTCCAGTTTTTCTGAAAGTTTCCTTCTAGAAGCTCACATCTGGAAGCAGTCACATCTGGAAGCAGAACAGCTCCCCATGCCCAGGTATTGATATTATGCATAATTACTCACAGATGGCCAGTGAGCCACCCCAGCCCAGATAGCACAGACACATCCTCAGGGTCAGTTTGCCCATCTGCACCAGACCTCTGGAAGAAATCTAGAGAATTCATGTTTCAGAATCACCACCCAAATCCACCTTTAGCTCATGAGAAAACTGCTTTCTGATCAAATATGTGAATAAATTAAAACCTGAACTCTCATCCAGCAAAATGAAACAGAACTGATTATATTCTCAATTCTTCACCTTGGAGAACACAAGTCCAATTTATGGGGAAAAAATAAGCTACTTAGCTATTTGTGTGCTCCAAAGTGAAAAAAAAAAAAAAGTTTAGGTTACACCTTTAAAAGAGGATAAATATTCTTGAGTACACATTTTTTTAGAATCATACAGAGAAAAGGCAATTTATTTATGCTTTCCCAGGCCCCTGAAAATAGTTCCCTGGATACTTACCCATTGACCTTAAGGGTAATATGGTCCCACATTTGGAAGGCCCTGAAAATTTACTGGTGTGGTTTTTTTTCTACCCAGGACCAGGAAAATTCCTAGAAACGTCTGTTTATGGAATTGAATTTGTCTTGTTTCCAATTCTTTCTAACATCTCCAGCTCTCTTGATGTGGTCACATTAAAGATTGAAGAAGAAACAATGAAAACCTTAGGGGAAACAAACACTGGTCCCTTTCTTCTTCTCCAAATAAGTCCATTCACTGTTGTCCATTCTTTTTATGAGCTCTTATATACTGAGTATTTATCATCCAAAGCTTATTTATATTTGAGAAGGTCTGTGTTACCATCCATTCATCTTTTTAAATTTTTTTTTTCAACGTTTTATTTATTTTTGGGACAGAGAGAGACAGAGCATGAACGGGGGAGGGGCAGAGAGAGAGGGAGATACAGAATCGGAAACAGGCTCCAGGCTCTGAGCCATCAGCCCTGAGCCTGACGCGGGGCTCGAACTCACGGACCGCGAGATCGTGACCTGGTTGAAGTCGGACGCTTAACCGACTGCGCCACCCAGGCGCCCCCATCCATTCATCTTTAACAAAACTACATTAGCAATATAATCCCATCTCTAAGACATATTATAAAGGTTTTGTTAGGTGATGTGTCTATAGCCTGCCCACTGGAAATGCCTCTTAAGGATTAAAAATCAAAGTTTAGGAACTGTGATGAGTCAGTACATCAGACTTCTTTCTGCTCAGAAGCAAGCATAAGGATCAGCTGGGGATAGGTAAGTTAAATGATCTCCTTTCCCTAGTCACTGCTTCATTTACTGATCTTGTTTGAATACTTGCCCACAACATTTTCCCTGAACACTTCTGAAAGGATTTTAAATAAGGATGCTTTTCTATGAGCCATCTGGCGGCTTCCTGGAAAGCAACAGTACAAGATGTCCCTCCTCACAGTGATTGATTAGATTCCCAGGGGAACCGTTCAAAGCTGGTCATTTACAACAAGATGCTCACTGCGGGCCAAACTGGCTTTTAGGTAGCTCTAGCTGAACTGATGCGATACAGACAATCAAAGATAATGAGTTCAATTCTCAGACATAAAGAAGTGGTAGAAGAACAGGCTGCAACAACACTGAAGTCTTCTGCAAAGGGAAAGAGGCAAAAGAATTTCCCCCAAAGAAAGTGAACACTCAGATACAGTATACGGTTTGCTCAACAAGCATTGAAGGAGCACCTATATGTAGCACACATTAATAGGCACCAGGAATACAGGCTGGCAAAGGCATAATCTTTGTACCCCAGAAGCTCATGGTCTGCTCACAAAGGAGAGAGCCATAATAGCAAATATACTGTACTTTAATTTGAGGGTTATGGAAATAATACAGGAAGTAAAATATAAAAGAAAGATGAAGGTCTGAACTAATCTCAGAAATAAACCCAACAGAAAAGAGAGTACAAACTTAAGAGATATAAATAATTATTTATTAAAGACGAATTGACTATGAGAGGTGTGGAGAGAAAAGCATTCGGGTCTGGGAGAATGAGGAGGGACTGCAGGAGGAACACTGCACAAGGGAAACCCGGAGGAGAGACAGCCTGAGGAACCATCAGTGTGCCAACTAGGTTACAGTCTTGGAAAGGGACAAGAGCCGATTATCCCGTAAGAGAAGGAAAAGAGCAAGAGCAGACTCTGAACAATACCAAGTTTTAGGAGATAACAGAATAGGAGATTCTAATGAAGGAGACAGAAGTAACAGTTGGTGAGAACAGGGACAAAAATACAGTGGCTTCTGAGATGCCAAAAAAAAAAAAAATTAGTTTCACAACAGGGAGCAGTCAATTGTATCAAATGTCTCAGAAAAGTTAAGATGGGGACTGGAAAATATTTCCAGGATTTGAAAAATAAGAAAACGTTATTGAATATGGCCAAAGCAGTCAACAGAGCCTTGAAAGCAGTGTTGCATGCTGGCCATATTGATATTCAAGGAGCCATTTAATCTATCATCCAACAAAACTTTAACTGAAGAACTTAACAAATCACATTGGCTGAGCAACTGGAGTGTCTATTCAGTGATTAGTCTCAGGTTTTACACAGAAAAATTCATGCCACTTATAAGAGACAGGGTTTTGTCAACTTGCCCAAAATATTCTGAATCCAATAAGCTTAGATCTATCAGTAGTCCTGCTGTGCAGTCTTGAGATAACACTGTTGACAGGCATTAACCCTTTGTTTGCTGTATCGTAGAGAAGTCTAGGGTATCCCTGAGGGGAAGGGATGGGGCCCAGGGTTGGAGGGGATACAGTAGCTTTTTAGGAACAGTGTAGAAATACATGAATAGTTTACCAACATGTAAGGTCCTATCAATACGTGCAGACTGATTATCAGCCCTGAGATAACTAAGAAGCAAAACTGATCACACAGGTAATTTCAACTTGAAGTCATTAGAGCTTTTTAATCTTAGAATGATAAGTGGTAGCATATTTTTTTTCCTTTTATTTGTGTGTAAATATATACATACTGAACATATTTTGCATTGTTTCAGGATCCGTTTCAACTAGGGGAGAACCAAAACAGGTGAAAGGCCACATGCTTGTGACCTTAAATTCCATTCAGGGAAATAAATTGTGTATCTCTAAAACAACTGCTAATAATTACTAACATCTGAGTACAGCAATGAGAAAAGAAAAAGTAAATTTTATATGAATGCTGGTAGAACCAAGCTCAAGGGAGTGATCAGGATGGCATAATGTTATTTTAAAAAGGGTATTAGAGGTGCCTGGGTGGCTTAGTCAGTTAAGAGCCAACTTTAGCTCAGGTTATGATCTCATGGTTCACGAGTTTCAGCCCACCTTGGGCTCCGTGCAGACAGCTTGGAGCCTAGAGCCTGCTTTGGATTCTATGTCTCCCTCTCTCCCTGTCCCTCTCCTGCTCATGCTCTGTCTCTCTCTGTCTCAATAATAAATAAATAAACTTTAAAAAATAAACAAATAAATAAATAAAAAGGCTTTCAGAGGCGAGACCGGTACTGAAAATAGGGCATTAATGGAAATACTTTCTTTATAAATATCATGGAAACTATTTGTCCTCCATGCTCACATTTTGTCACTAAGTAAATAATAGTGAAACTTTATAGTTGGTAGAGTAAAGCAAGCCCTTGGCTCAAGAAACCAGAATCCTATGCCTTTCTCTGTGATACTTAGTGGTGGGACCCCAGAAAAACAATTTCCCGTTTTTGGGGTGTGTGTGTATGTGTGTGTGCGTGTGTTTAATTTTAATTTATTTTTGAAGAAGAAAGATAGAGCATGAGTGGGGGAGGAGCAGAGAGAGAGGGGGACACAGGATCCAAAGCAGGCTCCAGGCTCTGAGCTGTCAGCACAGAGCCCGACGCGGGGCTGGAACCCACAAACTGTGAGATCATGACCTGAGCCAAAGTCGGACAATCAACCGACTGAGCCACCCAGGTGCCCCTGGATTACCGGCTTTCTAACGTCTCCTCCACATCCAGGAGTCTAATCTATCAATTCTAAGAGTCTAAAGCCTCTGGCTGAAGAACAAGCCAGCACTAACACAAAGCAGTTAGTATGTTTGAGCCACAAAGGAACAGATGAAGATGAAGAATTCCCTGCAGGGCTCTGACAGCAGCATTTTGAAGAATGGATAATGCATACTACGTCCTGCTCCCTCATCCAACACAGAACAGGTTTCTCTGCCAACAGTTCACCCCGTAATCACCACTCCCCTATCAACATCTCCTCACTGTCCACCAATCATGACATCAGTATTGATACCACTGCAGGTTTTGATAATAGTATTTATAGCACAACCACTGATATCTTTTAAAAAAGCAGTAATTCCATTTAATTTCCTGAATTCTAAATATGATTACACTGGATATAGTTGCTACAGTACTCAATCACGTTTTTTTTTTTTTTATCTAAACTACCATTTGAAAAGAACATCTAACCCGTCCCAAGTATGGAAATGTAAGAAAATAATTTTCTGTCTCTCTTTCCTGATAAGACCTACTGTCTCTAAATTACAAATATAAATGCCAATTGACTCAAACCATGCTCTGTTAACTTTTGGAAAGTAAAAGAGGAAAATGAGCTAATTTCCTATGAGTGAGCTAAACTTGTACTCTTTACAATAATAATTTTTTTTTACTTGTAGTAAATGCTGTAATCTATCACTTTGTGTACATTTTCCTTATTTATTTAGCTCATATTTATTTGATAAATGAGAATTTCCTCAAGCTAATACTCCTAATCAAAATCCATTATTTTAATCAAAAGTCAGAGTATAGAATTCTTTTATAACCTTTTTTGAATTCCAAATGCTCACTAATTTAGAAAAGGGGTCTTTTCTGAATGTGTCCCCATATTTACCAAACATTTGTATAGACACTGAGACATGCTGAGTGATCTCAGTATCTATAATGATAAAACCAAACACTTAGCAAACTGAGTACAGTTGACTGGAAGGTCCCAAAACACACATATTTTCCATTTGAGCCAAGGATTCACTGTTTTCCTATTTTTACTGCATAACCTGGCTTTGGTTACCTCTAAGAGTACAATCATTAAGATGCAGGAGGTTTGGAATACCTAATACCCAGGACTAAAAGCTAAGGACAGAAATATTTTGTAGCTAATTTTAGTAAACTCCATACCTTCCTTTTTCTTTTTCTTTTTTTTTAATCTTCCTATCTCTTTATTTCCTTTTAGTGAGAGCGATTATATCCTTAGCATAGAAATGAGTGTTTCTGTTTCATGGGCAAGAAAGAAAAGACAAGTGAAGAAACTCAACGAGAGGAAAAACATCCATGGAACAGAGCAGTGTCATCCAGAAAAGACAAGGAAGTCAAGCTAAGTACCCCAATTTTGCAACAAAACAGAAGAAACAAACTAAATCATGCAGAGCCAAGAAGGGGCCTTCACATTTAGTTCTGAGAGACCAATATGCAGTTCCCCAACATTCAAAGACTGGACTGAATTTTCCAACTTATAATCAAAGGCTCAGTACTAAATATACCTCCCTTTGTTATGCTGCTCTCTCCTTGCATTTATTTCCAGCAAATTTAGACAAAGTAAAAAGCATCTTAGGGGCACCTGGGTGGCTCAGTTGGCTGAGCATCGAGCTCTTGATCTCAGCTCAGGTCTTGATCTCAGGGTCAAGAGTTCAAGCCCTGCATTGGCCTCCGTGCTGAGCATGAAGCCTACTTAGGGGGGAAAAAAGGGATTTTAGACTCTTACTTTCTAACTTCCAGCAAGAAAAATCTTAATTTTGGTTTTACAGTTATCCCTATTTGAATCCCTATGGTTCCCAACACAGGATGCTTATTCTTACCAACAGTCTGACAGGAACAGATGAGCATCTGAATTCCTTTTGCAAGCTGGCTCTGTACACAGATACTGAACAAATGCTTTTGAAGATAATGTTATTGGAAGAGGAAAGTTTAAAAAGTAGTAGAATAGCAGGATGTATGAACAGTAGTGTGGCTTGAGAGGAGTCAGGAAGCAACCTTTCCTTTTTGGCAGTGGTCTGACCGTAGCAGAATCCTGTGTCCAGTCTTCACAGTTCAAATGAATGTGAAGAAATGTGAGAGGAGCTAGAAGAGAGCAAAAAAGTAAAATACAATGAGGAAAAAAAAATTCAGAACTGCTATTTGGAAAAAAGATTAAAGATACGAAGACTGTATAATCTGGAAAAGCAAAGCCTTTGGGGAAATTTAATTAGAAGAGTCATAGTGAATAAAAAGTCAACCAAATTATTCTTCATCTTGACCAAGGAAACAATAAGAGAAAATGTGCTAAAATTAGAATGAGGGCAACAGAGCTTGGTTAGGCACAACGAAGAAACTCTTGGCCTTGACATTGAAACTTTGGAATACACTGCCAAAAAAAGAGTGGTGAAATTTCTTGGAAACATCAATAACAGTCTGTACTAATTGATGAAGGCATTTCTCTGCTGCAAGAAAAAAAATAAATCAGATTAACTTCAAGAAGTCCCAGTACTGGGGCATATTTAAAAGAATTTAGCTACCTAAAAAGTAAGGTCAGATTAAAAGTTCTCTAGCCCAAAACATTTTGTTCACAAACAAAATAGGTCTCTGACACCTCTGAGTTTTATTTGATTACATTTAAGCAGCCTGAAGTTTGCATTACAATTTTAAAAAATTATTTTTATAAAGTATCCTTGTCTCTGTTTCTTGCACCAGAGTGTTTTCAGCAACCAGGATGCTTTAGGGTCCTGTGGTTATGAAAAAAGACAAGGACATTCTGATTTATATAAAGAATATGAGATATCCAAATTGACTTTCTGATCAAGGCTTCTATAAGACTATTTCCCATTTCTATAACCATGGCCCCTTCTCAAATTAATTTCCTTCACTTCATTAATAGCCTACCTTGTGTGTTTTTCTAAGTCCTGAGTGAGCAAAACATGGAGGAGAGTAAAACAGATGAACATAAGAAGGAAGCAAGAACAATATCAGGAAGTATGAAAGAAGTAACTTGAACTTTATTTGGATGGGATGGGAGAGACATTAAATGATTCTGAGTAGAAAAGCTACATAATCCAGTATTTATTTTACTGAAATCATTCTGAAAGTGTGGAGAGTCTAAATGAGTAAGGGGAGACTGAATATGAGCTACGATCATGGCTTAAATATGGCACTCAAGATGGAGCATGTAAAGGGATTCCAGAAATATTTAAGGGGCATCGTGATTAATTGGATCAAAGATAGGGTTAGTGAATGAGAGAAAAATCAAGGACAATTCTCAATTATCTGACATAAAGAAAGACCAGGAAAGCAGAAATGCTTTTTTCCCACTCATTCAAGCCCACAAGCTCCAAGGGTGGGAAGATTGCTAGAAGTTATATGAACTCCTCAAATCCTTATTCTTTCTGGATCAAAGGTATTCAGTTGCACAAATAGTTGGATTGCCTTTAACATATTTCTGAAGCTTTTTTCTGAGATATCCTTGTTTAATCCTCAAAACAGTCCCATAAATTATTTCACAAATGAAGTCCCAGAGACACTGACTATAGAGTTAGTAAATGAGCACATAAGCCTAGAATCCAAATGCCCTGACTTGTTACACAGCACTTTAAGTTTTTGTAAAATCCTATTCCCAAAACTCAAGTGATTTTCTTCTCCCTAAAATACATCATTGCTAGCACAAATAAAAACTCCAACTATTCCGAATCTTATGTGAATAGTAAATCCACTCTTTATCTAATTTTCAGGTTTCGTGGCAACTCTACGATAAGCTGCTCTGGTGGTTTCTGCATTAGCACTCCCCCAGAGACTGTCTATAGAGCCATCATGCAGAGTTTTAATTGAATCTGCCTAATACCCTCCTGGAGATTAAAGGTAAGTGTTTCTAAGAGGAAAGAAAAGTAATAGAACAGAAGAGCTTAAGGTCAGGTTGTACAATTTCAAGAGAAAGAAATAGAACAATCATATAGCATTTACATTTATGGCAATAATAGCACATACCCTAGCACAAAAATACTTAATTCAGGGCTTATTCTCAGGGAAACTTTCTCAGAGATGGACAACAGGAAACCAAGAACAGCCATTCAGTCATTCGCTGAATGCCATCTACAATCATGAAATGAATCTCCTGAAATATTTAATTTCATGACTTCAGGCAGGTAAGGTCAAGGGAAAGAAAAGAAATCATAATTATTGTTAAACTGGATGAACTCTGACTCAACTGACCAAGGTGGTAGGCTGAAAATTCCTTAGAACTGTTCTTTTGTTTAGAACACTGTAATGACAGGTTTACTTATGAAAGAGAATATCAAATGGGCAAGAGTTTAAATAAAGAAAAAAGTAAATCTTCAGCAAAATAAATTAACAAAGGTATTCTATTCTCCCTTGGCAGACAAGGGGGACTGGGATTTTATGTCTTTGAATATTCTTTTTCTATGCCATTTACTTTCTTCCCTTTTTGAGGTTCACCAACTATATGTATAATTAATTAAAATTAATATATAATATAAATTATAATATAAAAATTATTGTTAATTAATACATATTATTTCCTTTGTGTTCCTTAGTACAATATATTCTACAACCATTTTTATGTCTTTGTTCTATCCTCTCTCTGAGATTGTATGTTAACATGAAAATTTCAGTCATGTAAGTTTTCATTTTTAATTGCTTCTAAATGTGGCTTTTATCTCTACATTATACTTTCCTGTTTGGCGATATTATTTACATACAATAAAATGTACCAATGTTCCATGTACAGTTGGATGAATTTCATGGATTATATTCAGCTATTCAGACATAACTATCACGTAATTGAAGATATAGAACAACTCTGTCTGTTCCTGTAAATCCTTTATGCCACATGTTGAGATGCTGTGAGATGATTCCCTTATGAGTCTTAGAATCCCTTTTGTTTAGCTGAGAGGGTTTACTGGGTCTTTAAATATTTCTAAGATTTTAACAAAACATCCAACAGTCACATCTTTGATCTTTACCCTGAGGCGATCTCTTACTCTGAGAAGCTTTTCCATTCTGGACAAATTGGGGATTAATTTTATTTTCCATTCAGGCAAGTTCTGGGTCTTATCACCTCTAAATTCTGCCTGCAAACTGAATAATCCCCATTTTATTTCCTCTCTGTCTTCCCATACTTTATCGTATATAGCTAAGAGAAGTCAATTGATAAGTTCAAAATCTTGCCTGGTAATCTTCTTAGCTACAATCATAAACTTATAGGTATATCCTCTATTTTCTAATTTCTTTCAGTAACAAATTTCGTCAATATTTTCACTTCCAACAATAAATTCACTTTTTTCACATCTTTGCCACTTTTTCAGCCACTGATTGCTGACCCACAGCAAAACCAATATTATATATTTTAGGCATTATTACAGTAGTACCCCACTTCTAGTATCAATTTCTATATCAGTTATCTATGCTACATATTAAACAATTATAGTATTTAGTGCCTGAAAACCAAGCCTATTCTATTTCTGTGTTATACTGTGAACCAGCAATTTGGGCTGAGCTCAGCTCAGTGGTTCTTCTGCTTGTCTTCCCTGAGACCATTTATGTGCCTGGACTGACCAGCACTGGGTATCTAAAATGATCTTACTCATATGATTCGCATGTTTGGTGGCTGGTGCCAGCTATCTGCAGCATCTCTGTCTCCAATTCATCTCTCAACCTCATGGAGGCCAACCTAGTGATCAGAAGTCTCACCCCACCACTTTTGCCACACTCTTATTAGTTAAGAAAGCAATTACAAGGCCAACCCTGATTCAACAGGTAGAAAATAACTCCATCTTATGATAGGAGGAAGAACAATGTCATGTTGCAAAAAGGATATTCACAAAGTGACAGAAGGAATTACTGCAGTCAACCTTTGCAAACAATCTGCTACTTCCCACAAATGTTCACATGTTGTACTTTCATTATCACTCAGTTCAAAGTATTTTTGAACTTACCTCTTGACCTCCTTTTTGACTATGTTATATTTAGAATAAATATTTAATTTACAAATATTTGGGGATTTTCTGGTTATCCCATTATATAGATTTCCAATTAAATTCATCTATGATAAAAGACCATATGTGATAAAATCCTAATTCTTTGAAATTTACAGAGCCTTGTTCTATGGCCTTGCAAATTGCCCATACTGGTGAACACTCAAGGTACACATGAAAAGAATATATATTCTATACTTCATTGAGTCTAATGCTCTATAAACATCAATTAGGTCAAATTAATTATAATTTTTAGTGATATCAAAATCTTTACTTACTGATACTTTGTCTACAATTTCTCTCAATTATTCAGAGAAGAAATATATTAGGTTTCTCCAGAGAAGCAGAACCATATATATATTTTTTAATGGAGGCTGAGAAGTTGATAATTTGTATCTACAAGCAAGCAACCCAGGAAAGCCTGTGGTACAGTTCGAATCTGAGCCCAAAGGCATTGAGAACCAGGAGTGCTGATGGTAGAAGTACCAGTCCAAGTTTAGAATAACCATGTCTTGGCTCAAGAAGTCAAGCAGAGAGAAGGAGTTCCATCTTCTCCACCATTTTGCTCCATTCAGGCGCTCAGTGGACTGGATGATGACCACCATATTGATGAACGCAATCTGCTTTACCCAGTCCACTATTCAAATGCTAATTTCTTCCAGAAACATCCTCACAAACACAGCCATAAGGATTTAATCAGATATCAGGGCACTTCAGAATTTTTATTAGGATATTGTTTTAATCATTCTTTCACCAGTTCTGTTTTCTCCTTGGTCTGGGGACATATCTCTGCAGCGTTCTGTGTTAAGAAGTCAACGTGCCTCAATCTAAAAGTTCTCTAGGCTACTATCTGAAAACACCTCACCCTCACTTTACTCTTCCTCCCAGCATTCTCTCTTAACAAGGAGGTAGAACTCAGATGTAAGAAACTAGTTATTATCACATTTCCCTCTTTCGTTTGGAACTTTGTTCTATTCGCTGGTTGCCCATCCATCTCTCTGGGTCACATCACTTTAATCGAATAATAGTTGCATGGTTCCTTTCTAGACTTTAACATTCACTTTACTGTTTTCTGCTAAAAATAAGAGAAAGTAGGTTGGCACTAAGCACGATCTCTCTCATTTCAGTCCACTTTCCATACTATTTGACAGGTTTGTGACAAAGTTTGGGGCTTAGGAATTCAGCCCTTTCCTTTTCCATTGAAAATAAAGAGGAATTTCACTCCTCCCCAGCCATTCCCACATATTGGTTTTGTTTCTTTGACAGTTTCTGAGCAAATGAAATGGGGGAAAAAATGTCTTTTATCTACAATTTTTAACTAGAAGTTCATTCTTCAAAGAGACATATAATATTTAACTTGCAACTCAAAGCCAAGGATGTGACAGAATTAGGTTGCATGTCCAGAATACATATGTTTTTACACTTCGCACCCGGACAATTTAATCTGGAAAACTCTTTGAGGCTAATGTATTATCTAGCTTTACTCTGCAGCTTTCTAGAAATCAGGTTCCAATGTTAGCTAAATTACAACTGAGAACTGGGAATCCATTTCCTTCCAGAAATTATTCACAAGAAGAAACAAAGATTAGGTTGTTTCAAGTAGCTTCGTGTCTCCAACATGTCACTGTTGCAACCAACACTAGCACTGCATTCAGGGTTCATAAAACCTGTAAAGGCTGTTTGTTCCCAGTAGAAGAGTTCAGTTAAAAGTAATCAATTGCTTTGTAATTAGACATTCCATATCCAAATTTAGCATACCACAGAGTTATATGCCCCCATGAAGCATTTTTTTTAAATCACAATATTCTAATTAATCTGAGTGATTTTTCCACATGCACACCCACTAATACATTCCAAAAATGAGAAATGCTTTTCACAGCATTTACTAAACATACACTAAGCACCTTCCATGTGAGGGTGAAAGGAGTACAGTTCAAGTCCATATTTCCAATTTAGCATTAAGTGAATTCTTTTTTATGCCTCCCAATTTAGCAGGCAAAGGAGAACTCTAAATGTTTCCAGTCTGTAATGAAGCAACTGTAACTAAGTATTTTTTAGGTGTAGAGGGTTATTCTTATCGGACACAAACAGAAATTTCTAAAACAGTCAAAGAATTCTTTTTCATATTTATCTTTGGTCAGTAGAGACTAACTAATTAACTCTTAGTGAGTTTACCTCATATAGAGTAAGGTGATTGCAAAGGTATCATTAAATCTCCATTTCTAAGAAGTCTGTCTATGTGCCCACCACTTTCTTCTCACTAGTTACTGCCAGATGGATGGCAGCAAAGAAAACATGTTTGTCACCAAAAATGCAGTTGGGGGCAGGGAAGATATATACCAAGAGCCTCTTTAATGGTTATATAAACCTTGATCTCTAAACTCTGCTCTTTCTAACCTTGGAAAGGTCAAGCATCCTTGTATCTCAAAAGGAAACTACAGGGACAACATAACCCTCAGGAGCATAATATTCTGCATTAGCTGGTAACATCCTTTCAAGACTAATTTCCACACCAGGACAAATAAACATACATAGTAAAGAGAAAATTCCACAGTTCTCACATCGAGAATTTATGGTCCCAAATGAGCAATTCAATTACTGGCCTAAGGAAGGCTCCTTTGAAAATAAAGGCTCCTTTGGAAAGGCCCCCAAAATTGATTTTAACCTCTGACTTCTCAAGTTCTCCACCTCATATCAAATAATATCAGGTCCTCACACACAAGATGTTGCTACAGCTTCTAAGAGAAAAAGATAACAATTTTTCACAAGCTCACTTTCATCTCATTCTGCAACCTGCTCATGACACCCAGGGAGAAATAAAAATCTGTCCTCCACTTATCTGGTAACTGCCCAATTTCTCAGACATTCATAAACTCTGCACCAGAGAATCATCCTGCTTCTGGCTGTTAGAGTACATCATCAGAGTTGTGTAAAGACAACTCACAACACAATCTTCAGGGTCCAAGATTTTTAAAGATACCTACAAAGTCACTTTTTCCTTTCTACTTCTTCCTTACTAGTAGGATCTTTGTTTTACTCAATTTGAATTGGGCTGTGAGCCCTAAGCAGTGGTCGATCCAGGCTGCAGTTGTTACCTTTCTTCTGTGCCACTTAAATCATCTGTCCTCCATCCTCCACCTCCCTAGGAACAATTTTCCTACCCCAAAGAGTCACAGTATATATTAAGTCAGGTTCATGGTGAAATAACTTCACCGAAAGGTTGCTGTCAATGAAGGAAGGAAAAGCCCTTCTTCTTTATTGTCCATCAGATCTATCATGGCACATTTCCTGCAAGCATTTTTGTTCCTGGTTTTGTTTTCAGCAAATCCTATTCTAATATAATTGGTGCCCATTTTTAACATGGATATGAAGGAATTTGGTGGGTACACATTGTAATACTGGAGCAAACTCTTCCAGTTAGAAGTACTTCCCTTTGTTTATATATTTGCCAAGTGCAAAGAAAAGTGTTGACCCGTTTTAGTCGAAATAAAAGAGGCTCAGTACACTTACTGTGCCTGAAACATCATGCACAGCAACAGAAATAGGTCCAACCTGCAGTGCCTTCAGAGAGCCTACTGTTTCTTACAAACTGTGGCATAGTCATCAGTAAGTCTGACATCCAGATCTCAGAATGCAACCCAAAAAATGAAGTTCAGAGGCTAATGGTCTGATGGAGAAGTAACATAGACTTCTCTTCTCAGTAAAGACCCAAAATACAGCATTGTCTTTGTTTAAGCACAAGTGGGATCCTAACACCAAACCACCCTGAATTTGTCCTCATGTATCATACTGAGCATCCTATGTAATTATTCTTCCACTTGGAAGCTAGGACAGAGAATGGAGAAGTCCATTACTGGCATAGTGTTAAATAACAAAAGGTGTGGATCAGCTGTAACCTTTTGGCAACTTTAGTTGAGATGACAAAGAGTCAATATAGGCCAAGAATTAAGATTACTGAAAAATAAGCAAGCTCTCTCTCTTGTACGCTCACTCTCTCTCCATGTGTGTATGTGTGTGTGTGTGTGTGTGTGTGTGTGTGTGTGTGTTTGTGTATATGCTTATATATATGTATCTGAAATCATTCAGACTGATGTAACTGAATACCAATGACTGGGTGGCTTATCAACAACAAAAATTTGTTTCTCACAGTTCTGGAAGCTGAGAAGTCTAAGATCAGGGTATTTATCGACAGATTTAGTTTCTAGTGAGAGACACGTCCTATTTCACAGACAGTTGTTTGCTAGCTGTGTCCTTATATAGCAGAGAGGAGAGGGAACTCTCTGGGGATTCCTTTTGTAATGAAACTAATCCATTCATGAGGGCTCCACTCTCATGACCTAATCAGCTCCCAAAGGCCCCATCTTCAAATACTATCATATTGGGGATTAGGTTTCAACATATGAATTTAGAGGGAGGGTAGGGATACGATTATTCAGTCTCTAGCAATATTTATATAAACATATTTTTTAATTACACAGGTAAACCATGACTACATATTAAAGTATTAAAACTTTTCAGATAAGATCAAAATGCCTTTTAATTGACAATTTGGCCTAGCTTGTCCCTGTATCTCCCCAAAGATAACTTCTACTCTTATAGCTTCCATTCTCATCTTCTTGGAACGCTGCCACCTCAGTGTTATGAAGAAGGCCAGGCCACCTTACCAGAGGATGGGTGATCACATGGAGAACTGAGGAGTCTCAGCCAACATCCAGTACCAACTGCTGCACATTTGGGTGAGGACAACTTGGACCCTCCAGCCACAGAGAAGCTTTCAGATAACTGCAGCTTGAGTGATCCCAGGTGAAACCAGGATCAGACTATCCCAGGTTACCAACCTATGGATGATGACAAATAATAAGCGACTGCTTGGAACGGGGAGGTCTGTTACACAACAGATAAATGAAATCTATCCTTTGTCCATTTTCTATTAGGCTAGTGATTTCTCCTTCTTAAGTTGTCGTTTTAATTTTTTATTCTGAAACCTATTCCTTCTTAATAATAATTTTCACAGATAACAGGGTTATTGCAAGGAACTGGCTTATGCAATTGTTGAGGCTGCCTAGATAAGACCAAAATCCATAGTGTGGGTCTCTCCAAATGAACTGAAATTGTAGTCCATGGCATGGAATTTCCTCTCCTTCAAGGAAATTTCGGTTCTGCTCTTAAGGCCTTCAAAGAATTAAATCAGGCCCATTCACATAATCTAAAATTACCTCCTTTACTTAAAAGTCAGCTAATTAGGACTTTAATAAGATCTTCAGAATACCTTCATAGCAGCACCTAGATTCATGTTTGTTTGAATAATGGGGATCAGAGCCTACCTACCTAAGTGGACATATAAAATTGATCACTATACTTGTTTTTAAATTTATATGGTGTCTTAAAGAAACCCTTGTGCACTATTGTTAGGAATTCAAAATGGTGCAGCCACTGTGGAAAACAATATGGAGGTTCCTCAAAAAATTAAAAATAGAACTACCCTACAATCTAGTAATCTCACCACTGGGGACTTACCCAAAGAATACAAAAACACTAATTCAAAAAGATACATGCACCACTATTATTACAGCATTATTTGCAATAGCCAAATTATGAATATGACCCAAGTGCTCATCAATAGATGAATGGATAAAGATGTGGTGTATATATATATATATATATATATATATATATATATATATATATACAATGGAATATTACTCAGCCATAAAAAAGAAAAAATCTTGCCGTTTGCAACAACCTGGATGGATCCGGAGGGCATAATGCTAATTAGAATAAGTCAGTCAGAGAAAAGACAAATACCATATGATTTCACTCATATGTGGAATTTAAGAAACAAAACAAAGAAAAACAGAAGTAAGCCAAAAAACAGACTCTTAACTATAGACAACAAACTGGTGGTTACCAGAGGGGAGGGGAGTAGGGGGATGGGTGAAACAAGTGAAGGGGATTAAGAGTGCACTTACCACAAAGAGCACTGACTAATGTATAGAATTATTGAATCATTATACTATACATTTGAAACTAACATAACACTGTGTGTTAACTATACTAGAATTAAAATAATAAATGAATGGATGGATGAATGAATGAATGAAAATTTATATGGTGTCTTTAGTCAACATTAAGATTTTAACATCTGCTCAGGTCATGATCTCATGGTCATGAGATCCAGCCCCAAGTCTGGCTCTGTGCTAAGTGTAGACCCTAGTTAGGATTTTCTCTTGCCCTCTCCCTTTGCTCCAACCCCACATGTTCCTGTGTGTGTGTGTGTGTGTGTGTGTGTGTGTGTGTGCATGTGTGTGCGTGTGTGTGTTTGCTCTCAAAAATAAATAATTTAAAATTTTAAGCTTTTAATTCTAATGTGATATGATTTATCAATATTCTTCTTTATGTTTTCTGATATTATGTTTAAAAACCACTCCTTTTGCCCATGTTTCTAAACAAAATCTATTATATTTATAGTCTTTGTGGGCTTGTTTGCTTTTTTAAGGTCTTTATATTATTATTACGTACTTTATCTACCTGCCTTTTTTTTAATGACTGGTGTATGGTAGGAAAACTAACTTTTCTCCCAAAATGGATGGCCAAATGTCCCAACGTGATTTTTTAAAAAATTAACCTTTTAACCATTCATTTGAAATGCCATGTTGCTTATAAGTGGAGGTTTCATTGGAATATTATTCCTATTTTTCACCTTTTCATACAAGACTTGGCCAATATTTCCTTCACATTACGAATCAAGATCAATTCATTGATCAGAAAGACAGGGCAGTTGTGCCATCCTGAGTATTTAGAGGAGCTGGTGCTCTGCTCCTTAATTTGTGTATGCATATGTCAGTTAAGCATTAGAAACAAGCTTTTTGGATCATACAGAATGGATTATTGTGAAGGTATTACTGCTGTGTGACTCTCAGTATAAGAAAAATAAGAGTGTGGCTCAGTCATTAGCATCTGATTTGGGCTCAGGTCATGATCTTACTGTTCATAAGTTCAAGCCTTGCTTGGTGTGAGCTCAAGCCCAGCATCAGGTGAGCTTGAGGCCCACTTCAGGTGAACCCTGCTTTTCTCTCTCTCTCTCTCTCTCTCTCTCTCTCTCTCTCTCTCTCTCCCCCTCTCTCACTTGCACTCTCTCTCTCTCAAAAAGAAAGAAAGAAAGAAAGAAAGAAAGAAAGAAAGAAAGAAGAAAAGAAGAAGAAAAAGAAAACCAAAGACAGAAGAATGAAGTGGGGCAGATAATTATGCAGAGATAAGAAATGGCAATCAGTCCATGTTGGCTTTCTCCTTTCTTATCCCAGACCCTCCAGAGGCTTATCTTCATTCTGGCCCTGAAGTCCCATGAAAAATCTATTAAGATCTTATTAATAGTTCCCCGTTTTATAAGTAGAATGAATACACTTTTATTGCCATAGATGTCCTCATCTTATTCAAATGGAAGCTTGTTGGTTTATTAAAAAGGCACACAAGAGAAAAGCTTACTAGATACAAACATTCAGTGAGTCTTGGGAATCTGATGGTGTGCTTTACAACAGGAAGAGTGCCTATTAATAAATTGAATTATTTAAATCACAGATTATTAAAGAGTTTCTACCTAGCTCCCAACAGATAAACTCTGATTTCCCGTGGTAACAACGTCATGCTAGGTATTATTATTTTATTTTTTGTATATATAAGACATATCAAAAAGGTGTATAAAACATAAATGTACAGATTTATAAAGTGACACACATGTAACCTACACACAGGTCAAAAAACAGAATATTAGCAGAACCCGAGAAGCCTCCATAATGTTCCCTCCCAATTACTATAGCCCTCTGCTCCCCAAAATCAGTCACTATGCTTTCTTCTAGCATTGTAATATAATTTTGCCTGTTGCCAAACTTTATATAAATGGAATCTGGAACTACTGCCTTTCTTCTTTTCCCTAATATATGTTTCTGAGATTAATCCACTACAATTTGTAGCAGTAGGTCATTAATTTTCTCTGCTATAAAGTATGTCTTTGTATGAATATAACTCAATTTATATGTTCACTCATTGCTGATGGAAATGGGATTGTTTGTAGCTTTGTGGCTATTATGAATAATGCTGAGATCAATATTTCTCTAATATCTTTTGGTGAATATGGGTATGAGTTTCAGCTGCATTTTTACCTAGGAGTGAAATCCCTAGGTCACTAGGTTTGCTCAGCTTTGATAGATAACACCAAACTGCAGGACTACTTACATTCCTTTCTGGGCCCAGTGAAATGTGAAGTTTCAGAGTCTCTTGTTCAAAAATTATTAAGAATTTCAAGACAAATAGTAGACCATTAGAACAAGGGGGCGGCCCTTCCAATCTTAGGGCCCTCTGTGATTACATAGGGCACTCACCCACAAAGCTGGTCCTGCTAAATCATCTCCCAAAGTAGTTGTACCAATTCATATTCTTCAGTTTGTCATGTTGTTTGCATTCATGGAATTATTAGGCTTACAATAGGGCCACACATTTAATGATCGTAAGAGCTGGCCCTAGAATTCTCTCAGGAGAAAAGCTTTTGGGAAAAGATCTTGTTTGACAAAGCTCATAGAGTAAAGGGAGAGATTCTGAAAGAAAAACCAAGGCAACCAGCATGAATACTTGGTTTTATTCATGGGACAGTGTGAACAATGTATTTCCTTCTGAATGGAGTAGGAGAGGTAGGTGACAAGGTGCAGAGAAGGGAAGAAAAAAAAAGAGTGATATGAGTTTGGGTGGTGAAGAAAGCCCAGTGGCAGACTTTTATGAATAAGAGTTTGTAATGTTCAATTTTAGTTTGTTTACATTTACAAACTGTAAGCATTTCTCTCCATCTCCAATAAATAAATTTTCAGGATTGTGTGAGGATAGATTCTTTGTAGATATTGATACGGAGCAATGTGTCACATTTAAACAATGCTTTTTTAAAAAACAAAATTAGACAGCGTAGAAACAAAATTGCAACAGAGGCAATAAACTGGAATCCGAGGTGCCTATATGCCCATATGCCCTTGTGTGTTTTTGGAAGAGCTTAGACTTGCACAAAGCATAGAATATGGGTTTCAGCTGATTTTATTTGAAATCAGGGGTTGGGGTGCATGGGTGGCTCATTCGGTTAAGCATTCAACTCTTGGTTTCAGGTCAGTTCATGATCTCACGGTTCATGAGTTCGAGCCCCACATCAGGCTCTGCACTGACAGCTGTAGAGCCTGCTTGGGATTCCCTGTCTCCCTCTCTCTCTGCCCCTCCCTCACTATCTCTCTCTCTCTCTCTCAAAAAAAAATAAATATTTTAAAAAATGATAATAAAATCAGGGCTCATAAGCGTTATGGATAAGTAGTAGTTAACGTACTTCCATATCAATTGCCAGGCATAATACACACTGCATTAGTTCTCCTCTAAATAAATGTAACATGAAACAGGAAAACAGAACTCTGCCTTCTTGTCAAGATAGAACAGCAACCATTTTAACACTCAAAGGTTCCAGTACACCACTAGACACTGGGACAGCCCATACGTGGGGCGGCATTCCTGCACAAACATGACAAAACCCAGTGGAAAGACTATAGTGCCTAGGGGGATAAGATGGTGTCAACAACTAGTTTGATCAGTGAGGACCTAAGCAGTGATCAACCACATTTGATGAAAAGCAACACAATAATACACATGTGTGGACTGAGGGGGAGGAGAGGTATTTTCAGAGAACTGTATTCCTCAATAACAAATGAAAGTAACACCCACTAGAACACAAGTTATACACATTTTAGGAGCTTAAGAAGCTTCAAGTTACACTTTTTCTGATGTTGTAGGTTGGTTCTGTTTACACCTCCCAGCTGGAGTTTTTCATTTATCTTTGTATCCTTGGCCTTTCACATAGCACCTGGCACATATTAGTCACTTAATAATGATTGCTAATTACCTGACTGATGAATTAAATGAGGTAATAAACTTTTATAAAGAACCACGAAAAGTTTTCTACCAATAAAAGTTATCTGAAATACCTAGCAAAATGAAAGGTGAGAAAGTAGGAAAGTTACCCAAAAACTAAAAGCATAGTTTATAAACAGTCAAGTGTAAAAAAAGAAATCTAGGCTCCAGTGGTTAGAGAGATGAATTTCAAGTCAGTATGAAGATTATCAGAACTGCAGGAATATAAAATGTGTCTGTGGGTAGACATTGCATTTTTATGAAAAAACAATGACAACCAATCCGAAAGAACTCTAAGTATGACTTTGGGCAAATAACTTAATCCATAAAAATCACAAACCTGGATCACCCTCACTGTGAGCTGTTTCTGCCTGTCCTCAGGTCACTGAACACTATTGCGAGAGACAGAGAGCTATTCAGACTGTACATATTACAAATCCATGCAGTCTAACTTCAAATGGGCCCTCCATACTCAGCAATCTTGTAATCCTGTCCACGGCAAGTTCAAAATTTCTTCTTTACTCACTTTCACCTGCCCTTTTCACTACTTCTAGCTCTAGCTGATGATTTCCTCTGCATCAGTGGGAATTTGAAGCACTGGGAGCATCAAACTCTTGTCTTTTATCAACCCCTGTCCACATCTTAGTGCATAGGTATCTCTATGCCTACCCTTCTCTCCCAAAATGTTTCCTCCCCTTCTCCAAAGATTACTCCTCTGTTTATGTTCTCGGTCACACCCCTTCCTACTTTCTGTGCACCTTGCATCCCATACTTGTATATATTTTGTAATCAAGAATAATTGTCATTTCAGTTCTTGATGTTTGGCTATTTCCAAATAAATCTGAATACCTCTGATATAAAGAATTTATATAGAGAATTTATATAGAGAATTTATAATTCTCTAAGGCACACCATGAGATAGTCATGCTCTTAACCAGAGTGAGCTTCGTGGACAATATAGAGGAAATACGAAGTAAGGAAAGGTAAATTTGGTTAAGAGTGTCAGCTCTAGAGATAAACTAACTGGGTTCAAATCAATGGCCCCACCACTTATAAAGTGGGTGACCACTAGCAAATTACATAAAACTTTCTTTTCCTACATAGTCTTATTTGAGGATTACATTAATAAGATTATATCATATGGTTGTTTTAATGACTAAATACATGAAAAGTAATAAGCCCTCAATAAAGATTAGGTGTTGTTGCTGGTCCTGCTAATAGGCAGTCTAAAATCTCAATAGAGCTTTGTCATACTTTCATAACCATCAAGAATAAAGTATATGAGGGGTGCCTGGGTGGCTCAGTTGGTTAAGCATCCGACTTCAGTTCAGGTCATGATCTCGCGGTTCCTGAGTTCAAACCCTGCATCAGGCTGTGTGCTGACAGCTCAGAGCCTGGAGCCTGCTTTGGATTCTGTGTCTCCCTCTCTCTCTGTTCCTTGCCCACTCACATTGTCTGTCTGTCTGTCTCTCTCTCAAAAATAGATATTTAAAAAAAGAATAAAGTATATGAAGAAACTAATATTCTCTAGTGGTACATGCAAATTTAGTCTCAGGAAATATTCCTAAAATATTCCAAACACTATTTTTTTTTAGGTTTATTTATTTATTTTTGAGAGAGCAAGCATGTGCAGGTGGGGGAGGGGCAGAGAAAGAGGGAGAGAGAGAATCCCAACAGGCTCTGCGTTGTCAGCACAGAACCCCACATGAGGCTCAATCTCACAAACCATGAGATCATGACCTGACCCAAAATCCAGAGTCGGATGCTTAATCAACTGAGCCTCCCAGGTGCCCCAACACATTATTTCTTCTGGTTCCCCTTAACACTGAGGGCTTCCCAAGACCCATTCAAGGTGTTCAATAAATGTTTATTGATTGGCATAACCTCTCATGCCTTGGCTTCCAAATTTTAAAAATAGGAATAATACCTGAAGTACTTAAATTGCAAAATTATTTTAAGCATACAATTTTGAATGTTTTAGAAAACATGAAAGAAAACATATACATATAAACTTCTTCTGATGATAATACAAGTAGGAAATGGAATATTTGAGTGATAGGAAAAGCAGAAAGGAGTGATATACAGATATTGCCATTCAACATTATAGAAAGTGGAGACAATATGAGGATATTTATGAAAAAATATTATAACAATAAAAACTAAAAGGGACCAAGTAATATGATATTCTTGCTTACAATTAGAAAAACAAAAAAAATGACATACTTTAAGACACTATAAGAAAAAAATCAAGTTCTTGCAATGGCTTGAATATAAAGCAAGAAAGGAAGAAAGGATTATGTTTGAAAATAAGTCCAAATTTAAAAGACTTGTGTAAACAACCTCTACTGAAAAAGCTAGAAAATTTAGAGAACAAGGAGGGTTGGGTGAAGGGTGAAGCAGGAAGAAAGAAAGAGAGAGAGAAATGAATGAATAAATTGGGTATAAATGAAATATCTCCCATTCCTATTTACTAAATTCCATTAGGTGGTGAAATATTTCTAACTCCAAAGCTTTAATAAGTTATTTAACCTATTCCCAGCATTTTGTGGCATATTTTCACCCATGTATTCTATTTTATTGTACTTATTTGTACTCTTCTATGAGAAAATCACTTTTCAAATGTCATTAAAATGACAAATTTGCAGCTTCAAGTGAAATCTAGTTTAAAACTGATGAATATCAGTGATAATATCCATATCATGAAAGTGCATAATAGCAATCTGGCAAAGATATTAGTTTGATGCATAAAAGTATCCTGTTTATTTCTGCAATATATATTCATTTCAAGGAAAAAAATACTGCTTCTGGAGTAAATTTCCATTTAGAACAACAACAATGTTCTTGACAAAAGTGTTGGCTTTCTATTAAATGGTATATTTCCCTCCAACAAACCATTATTTTACCAGTATTTGATGTTAGAAACAGCTCCTTCATGAAAAATACAATCATACCCTCATTAGATCTCATCTTTTATTTTAAGTAGATTTCTAGTGACTGTGGACTATGATACATATACGGGGTCCAGGTTGGAATCTTCCACTAATACTATCTTAATGTGGATACTGAAACACAGATTTATTATTTATAAGTGTACTTTTTTAATACACATCATCATATAGGTTTGAAAATATAACCCAGCTTAATAACTGTAATAGTGACAGCTCGGAAATAAACAGCTCCTTCTATCCCTACCTACCCCAAACCTTCCTCCTCTTCCTGCTATTCCACAGACCCTTGATAGGTTCTACAGCAATGGAAGTGGAGAGAGGTTAATTTTCTGGAGACATGGCTGTCCTTTCATTATTCACCCACTCAAGAATATTAGGTAATTCATCTTCTTCTACAGCTTCAGTCCCCCAAACCTTTATAATTATAGCCATATATTTCTCATATTTCCAGTTCACAGTTCTGCTCCAGTCTGTTTTCTGGATTTACCACACTCATCACATCCTTATATACATCCCTATATAAACTTCTCGTTCCAGCACACCCTCCCTTCCTTGCTGTATCCGAAGACTGCCTGTGCTCTAGGAGGAGCTGGCTCGAGTCCCCCTTTCTGTGTGTAGCCTTCCCCAGGGTCTTGAACTTATACTGACCTCCTCTTCTTCGGAACCCTTTTAATCCAGGGGCATGCCACTCAGTCATTTGCATTAGTGATCTATACCTTTTATGGTTATCAATGTTTTCATGTTTGCTTGTCTTGGAACTCCAGGGAGATTATAAATTCATTGAGATGGGGGTATAGTTTATTCTTTTTATTCTGTGTAGTAAATTTCAGCAGAGAATTAGCACAGGGATTTGCAAAGAGTTAAGTGCTTAATAAATACAAATTTAAGTCTTACAAAATTTAATTCTTACTAAACCTTTAAGGAGTTGAAAGATGAGAACAATCCCTTGAACTTAAACATTAAGTTTGTTCATGGTGGGACCATGCTATTAAACCTGCTTTGATCCCAGTCAACCTATTCAATATAAGGTAATGAAGAGTCATCAAATATTCTGCCTGAGTCAACCTGTGCTTCTTCCAACTACAATAAACTAAATTTTCCTCCCATCAAAGTTACCCTCACAAAAAGGAAGAGAATTTCTATTCTGTACTTTGGACAGGTAAAAGAGCAGCCTTACCTTTAATTTATCCTTTTAGGTCTCTATTTAATCATTTAACAACTATTTATTGAAAGCTTACTACACACAAAGGATAAGCCTGCTAAGCACAGAATGCTACCACTCTATGATTCATTCCTTTAAACCTTGAAAATATTCTTATCTTCACAAATCCTTATTAAATGTAAATACACTAGAGAGTAGAAAGATTTTGAATCATTATTAGGTAACACCTTTCCATAATCACTTGACCACCTTCAAGGTGCAAGAATGGTACCTGGAGAGCCAGGAACAGGGAAGGACCAAATCCCTTTCTATGGAGATGGGCAGAGGTGTGTTCAATTCTCTCCCATTTCCCCTTTGTCCAAGGGTCAATTTTCAAGTTTTCTTCACTCTGGATTATGTGCATTTTTGAAGGTCTTTCTATCGGGTATAGATCATAGATGGAGAGGCAAGTTCCAAAATGACCCAATAAAGTCAAGTGCAACCATCACCTGATCACGAATCAAGTAACTGGGAGGAAGAAAAAAAACTGCTTACTTTGTTATCCACAGTATTTTATACAAACAACATTCAGCCTTGTTTAAACAATGCATTTCGAGACCCCCATGCAAGTATAGTTCTTTAAACTAGGAGGAAAAAAAAAGATTTTCTTCTGTTTCACAAAAGAAAGGTTAAACGTCCATAAAATGCCAATACAAATTTCAGCACAATATTATGTTTAATTAGTTGGACTCATATAAATGATCAGGTCAGGGAATGTCTGTGAACTGATTTTTAGGATTTTCATCTTAATTTTTGAGAACGCAGCTGTGCAGTTTTGCTGCCCTCTTGAGAGAGTCAAGAATCATTACACCTACTAATTGGTCACTTTTTGATATTCTCACTATATTATGCTTATTGGAACCGATTAGAACAAGCCACAAATTAAAATAATAATTATTGCAATACAAATTGCCTTCTAAACATCTCAAATAACTTATAATCACTGCAATATTAAACTTCCATATTAACCAATACAAGTTACTGGGTCTACTATTTGCCCTTTACAGACAACTAGCATGGAATAATCATTTATTCAAAGGTATTCAGAAAGTGTGTTATCAATTCATAGTGCTGGATTCCCAGTATAAAATGCACTGAAAAAAAAAACCCCAAAAAGAGGCATCATTCAAATTGACTATAAATAAATGTATTCTTCTACTTGCAGTTGAATTTAAAATTTGTTCCTATTTTGCTGGAAATAGTGTTGTTTCTATTAAGTCTCTTTCCTAAACCACAACAACAGAGAAGGAAATCATATCATCAGTAATCCCAAATTTATTCAACAAGATTTATTTAGAACCTCCTATGTACTTTCTCTGATTTATGCCAAAAGTTGATTGAGAAACTGATGAATCACGTAATTCTCTTCTGTCTGCCGTATGATCCTCTCTCTGATTCTTCAAGTATGTAACCAAATTTACACAGAGCATAAAAGTCAGCTATCAGGAAACCAGCCCCCGGTGCATTCATCCTCATTCCTTCTCCACCTGAGTGATCAAACCATTAATATGTATTAAGAACTCTCTGCCTGCATAGTTCAAAAGTTCTAAAATTTGAAAGTGAAAGAATTGGGAATCAACTTTCAGATTTTCTGCTGCTCTCACTGCTCCAGATACATTGTGTTGAATTATAGCTCCAAGTAACCACTAGAGGTCGCATTAGGTGGGCTTTACTGAAGTTGCCCCTCTTGCAGAATGGATGGAACAGAGCACCTGGAGGGTTTTCAGTGCTTTCCTTTCCTTTTCCTTCCACCCCATCCAGGTACCTAGTGTCCCCTCCCTTTGGTCTGGTTGCCCAAGTCTCCCAACTAATACACTCATTACCCCAGGCTTCCTAGGGTCTTGGGCTCCAGGCTACTTTTTATAATTCTTACCCCTAGTTTGTCTTATCTCTGAGTTAACGCTCTCCAAAGAATTCCTGACTCTCAGTTTAATAAACAACCTCCAAAATCCCACAGTTTAACACCACATCTGCTTCTACGTCACACATATCACAGTTCAATGAGAGACAGAGGTGGAATGAAGGCTCTGTTTCATCCAGTCTTTCAGGGACCCAGCTTTCTTCCATCTAGTGGCTCCTTCGTCCACGAGGACTTACAATCCTATTCTAGATCCTCTGCCTCCCTTCTGCTTCCCTCTGCCAAAGAGAGCAAGCACAGAGGATTGTGCCCCAACTTGTAAGGGGCACACATCATTTCTGCCAAACACTCTCTATCCTAGTTAATTTTGTGTAATTAGGAGGGTGTTTTTTGGATGACATTAACATTTAAATGGGTGAACTCTGAGAGAAACAGTTTGCCCGCCATAATGTGTGTGGGCCTAATCCAATCAGTTGAAGGCATGGATAGAACAAAAGGCCTGCCTTCCTGGGGTGCCTGGCAGGGCTTACTCAGTTAAGTGTCCAACTCTTGATCTCAGCTCAGGTCTTGATCTCAGAGTCATGAGTTCAAGAGCTGTGGTAGACTCCACTCCAGGCACAGAGCATACCTTTAAAAAAAAAAAAAAAAAGGCCAGCCTTCTGGCTTCTGGTAAGAGGGAATTCTTCAACAGACTAGCTTCAGACTTCATCTGTACCACTGGGTCTCCAGGATGCCAGACCTCACTGCATATTTGGGCTCACCATAATCTTCTATAATCTTCATAATCTTATAATTTAATTCTTCATAATAAATTTCCTTCTCTGCATGTTCCTTTTAGGACCAACACAATCTCTGCCACTTCTGAAAGATTCCCGAGGATGGAGAGTTATTTTATATCCATATCATGCTGGGGTAAAGGTCATCTGTGTGACTGTCTAAGGTGCCTCATCTCTAGACATGCCATGAAGTCACTGCCTCCAAATATGAAACTTTAGGAGAATAGTCATACTAATGTTCTTAGTGGTCCTACATATGTAAACCACCCACTAGTGATTATAAACTATTATTAGGTTCCAGGTTTATAGAGTTCAAATATAGGCAGCATAGTATATAAGTCAGGAAGATCCAACCAGGAAGTAGAAACACATTGCATCTTTCCATCTCTCCATTGCTCTTCCTAAAGAGCAAGGCATAGATACCTTTAGCCAAAGATTCCACAAATTCATCTGAAGTTCTGCCATCTGTCTGGAGAAGTTCTACTCTCCTTTTATCCTCAACGCTGCCTTTTTATTCCCTAGAGGCCTAGCATTTTGAGGAAAAAAACAAAGAAAACAGAATAGAAACAAATTTGATTTCACCAAACTTTTACCCTCCACATTCCTATCCAAACAATGGGCACAGAATGGCATAGCTGCCTGAACAAAGGACAAAAGAGTGAAGGCAAATATGAAGGTGGGGAGAGGAGGAGCTGGAATTTCAAAAATCTATAAAGTGCTATATTTATCATATAAGAAGATCCTTTAAACAGACATTGTATGTCACAAAGAAACCAACTGGAGAATCAACTGGTCCATTTGACAACGAAAACACATAAGCACACTGGGGCGTATGGGTGGCTCAGTCAGTTAAGCGTCTGACTTCTGCTCAGGTCATGATCTCACGGTTTGTGGGTTCGAGCCCCATGTCGGGATCTGTGCTGACAGCTCAGAGCCTGGAGCCCGCTTTGTTTTCTGTGTCTCCCTCTCTTTACCCCTCCCCCACTTGCTCTCTGTATCTCTCTCTCAAAAATACATAAACATTAAAAAAATAATAAAAATTGGAAATGCCCTATATGTAATTATTTTTTAAAAAAATACATAAGCACATCCACAAATGAAAGAAAACAAAGAGATTAAATTCTTTGCTCACTTTGGGTTTTGCTGAGGAATCATATGGGTGACTTATACTATAAACTTGTACTTACAATTAGACATACTGACCTACTTCATTAAATCCACCGCAAAAACCATTCTCGATCAACACCCTCCCTTCTATTCACCTTCCCTGTATCTGACCCTTAGAATGATGTTTTCCTCCCCCTTCTAACTTTTTTTGGCACCTCATTAAATTCTGCACCCAAGGTGGGTGCTCACACACTACCCTAATTGAAACCTTTATCCTTCTTGTTCCCTGGGATCAAGTTTAAGTGCCAGGGGCTTGCAGAGTTGTGCCTGGATGTCAGGATGAAGAGAGTGGCTGGAGATGTGGGGTGTCATCCATCAACATCAACATTCTGTGAGATACACAGCTTACCTAGTTCCAGGTCATTCATCACTCAGGCTACTGGCAGGTCATCACTGGGCCTCAACCTCATGACCCCTCGAACTTGGCCCTTATTCAGTCATTGCCATACCCTTCCCAAGGAGCTCAGACAACAGTGATATTCCCTCTCATACCACTCTGGGACCTCAGGTCACTTACTAGCCTTGTCTAAGATACTTTACTACTTCTGTCTTGCTCTTGGATGCCTCACCATGGCACAAAAAGATAGGCAGAGCCCTGGGAGGCTGACTGACACCCATCTTCCTGGAGGTATCACCCCACAAATTTTATACATGATGTGAAATTTCAGAATACAGCCAGTCCTTGGCAGCCCATCTATATTCCACAGATTCAGTGGGGTGCTGATAAATGTTTAACAACTGGCTCTCCAGGGCAGTGGAGGGAGTGGGCAGGTTGTAGCATTTGCCAACTTCCAGAGAGTAAACCTCTTACCCTGGTGGATTTCAAGTTACCAACATGTCACCAACAAGCTCACAAAACTCCTAAAAATTTAACAATTGGTTCTCACAAGCTGGAACAAGGCAGGTCCAGCACGCTATAGCACAGGCACCCTCCATTTCAGGGTCCCCATGCCTTTCTGAGGTAATCCCCCTAGGGCTGCAGTCGAGGAAGGTAAAAAGGCAAGGGTCAGCCTTCAGTTTCCAGTGACAGTCTCACACTTAGTCTGGTGTTTGCCTTCTTGTTTTCTTCCTTCCCTGGATCTGAGTCAGGAACAGAAAAAACAACAGTTTATCTAATCTCCCAAATCCAGTGTTTATTATTGACTCCTGGAAATAGAAATAGATTAGCCAAGGATTTACCTCTTCTGTAATCTGATTTATCTGTGTATCCCTTCCTTCAGGCAATGAAGACAGAATTCATAACTGTTCAAATAGAGGAAATGGTTTAGGAAATACTAAAGGGAAAAAAGCTTCAATTTCTATCTTGATATATATATTATTCCAGCACATCACCAAAATAACCTCCAAAAGATAGGTAGAAATAATGATCTCTTATTTAACAATTTATAATGTATTCGTTAAAATTTATTGCAAGGTGTTACATCCTCATTAAGTTCCAGGGTCTGTGTTATGTAGCAGATGTGTAAAGATGAGTAAGATTGCCTAATCTTGAGGAGCTCATAAATCTTGCTGATACATGTTCTAATTAAAATAGTGGTTAAGATACACACACACACACAAACATACATACATATACATATACATGTACATGTACATGTACATATCCAAACACACCCTGTATACATATTTTCTTATAAACCATATGTATATAAATATATAAACTATATACATACCACATATAAACTACATATGTGTGTATATACACTGTATACTATACATATATATACACACACATATATGTATAGTATATATAAACTTAGGTATCAAAACTTACAAAAAGCAAGAAAATAATTTTATCCTAAAAATCACCTTTACACAGGGGCAAGGGAGAGCTTTGTGTTCAGGAAGGCTTCTAGAAGAAGCTGAAAATGCTCTATTTCTTGATCTAGGTGGTAATTGCATGGAGGTTCACTTGATTGGAAACTATACATCTATGGTTTTATGAGCTTTTCATTATATTATTTTCTTTTTTTCCAAAACTGCTCCCCCTGCCTTAGTGATTTTGCCAGTTGATTATATCAAGAATTATTCTTTTCATACTTCATATTTTCAGTCCTAAGCATAACCTTTTTCTAGGTTCCCTAGCTAATTGAGAGTTTTTAATACTCCTGAGGATGGTTGTTTTAGAGATAATATCTTTGAGGGTTTTTCCTCACAAATATACATATTTAGCCCTGATTTTCTTTTCTAAATAAGGAACGGATATGTTTTATCCTTCTCACCAATAGGATGTTAAGTTAAATGGCGCTGGGATCAGTGTTCATGATGGCCCATCATGGCCCAATCTCCAACAAAAGGGCACTCTCCCTTTTCCAAAACTTTAGGGTAGGAGAAAGCACCACCACTTTACTCAAGGCAGGGAGCAATCCTGCTTTTCCACAGGATAAGGACTGGGGTTTGGGATCTTAATTCAGACCTATGTATAGAGGGAGGTTGGACCAGCAAGAACAGGCAGTGACACCAAGAATCAAGGCACAGGGCAAGGATATTCCCATAAACTAAAAGGGAAGCAATAAAAGGGAAATTTTCAAAAACTTCTTAAGGCCTTAGATTGGAGAATGTTCCTTGATGTTCAAAAGGCTACTAATCAGATTCCTCACTCAGCTACTTCAGCCACTCACTCCACCTCTGAGCCTGATTCTTCCTCTGTATAAAAAGAGACAGAGAGAGAAAGAAGAATAACAATAAGCAGTAAGTATTTTGGGGGATTCTTATGGAACTCTGATAATATATGTTGAGCGTTTGGTAAATGTGAGGGCACATTATTACAGCAATATATTCATTTAAACAAAATTCTACAGTCAAAAAATTTGGATGTTTTTGAGATTTATTTTGTTGGCATTTTACTTGGAAACTCTCTGGAAGCCAGCACTGAATTTATTATCCAGGGACAGATGCCTTATGCATACCTTTAGGTTGTCTAATGGCTGGTGTTAAAAGAAACAAGCAATTATAACCAATTTACAGATTCCATCTAGAACACACATTATGCAATATCCACTTATGCCAATAAAAATAACTGAGTATAAAATATTATTTTTAAATTACTTTAAGTGGAAACTCTAACTCATATTTCTAAAATCCTCAGAAATCTTCAAAACCACATTTGTGGAAGTCATCAGGGAACTTTCATATTCTACTGCTCTGTCTTTGCTCTCGGGTCTTAGGTCTTCCGTGAGGCTGTTAAAGCAAACTCTTGTTAAAAGTTCCACATCTTATAAGAAGGATAGTAGAGGTCACAGAGCAACCAATTAAGTGTCAGGAACTGGGTCTCAAAAATCTTTTCTTCAGTCCTTGACACAGGCTATCTTCACTCTAACTCTCAAAAGTTAGTGTATCTATACTCCATGGGTTTTGCTGCCTAATCTTCCAAAATAATGACTAGGAGGAAATTTTTAAACTCTAGGCAATTGGTCCCTGACTCATAAATTCTCACCTGGGAACACATCAGGGGGCAGGTACAATGCAATCATTCCATTCCCTCATGACAGCCACATTGTCTGCCTCCCTTTCTCCCTTTCACCCACTGCACTAATGCTCCACCCATCTAAGCCCTCAAATCCAAATCTTTACACAGTATTTGGAATTTCACATGATTTTAATGCAGGAAAAGGGCAGGAATGTCCTGCCATTACTAGTACTGTCTGATGACCCCACCCTTCCCAGTTATTTACTTTAGTAATGAAAAAAGTAGCCTCCGAATCTTCATTAATCAATCAATCAATCAATCAATCAATCATTGTGACTCATTAGGTCATTATGTACTATACGATTTAACACAATCCCCTTCCTCAGCCCTCAGTCCTAACCCCCTTCTTATTCAATCACCCATCAGAGAGAACTTCCCCAACAATATGCGTGAAGTAGATTTCCCTCCTGACTGTCTCACTTCTCTAGCACACCACTGTTCCATTCTTTCTCACTCCTTACCTCAATGTAATTGTTTAATGTTTTTTATTTTGTGTTGATGCTTTTTGTTTATACTCCCACAAAATATTTTGAGCTCTATAGGGGCAGGATTTTGTCTGCTTTGTTTACCTCTTTGTCCCAGTGCCTGACACAGAGTCTGTCAAGAAAGGGGAAGGGTCAGATATTTTACCCTACTTGCAAGCCAGTAATGTAGCCTGCCACAGTTTCATTGATGCTAGTAGAAAATACGAGACTCTGGGTCAGAGATGAAGGATAATTTATGACTTACAGCAATAGCAGATGCCAGAGTATTGGCACTTTTTAATAATTTATTTATTTTTTAATTTGCACCCAAGTTAGTTAGAATATAGTGCAACAATGATTTCAGGAGGAGATTCCTAATTACCCATTTATCCCATCCCCCTCCCACAACCCCTCCAGCAACTCTCTGTTTGTCTTCTATATTTAAGTCTCTTATGTTTTGTCCCCCTCCCTGTTTTTATATTATTTTTACTTCCCTTCCCTTATGTTCATCTGTTTTGTATCTTAAATTCCTCATATGAGTGAAGTCATAGGATATTTGTCTTTCTCTTACTAATTTCGCTTAGCATAATACTTCTAGTTCCATCCACATAGTTACAAATGGCAAGATTTCATTCTTTTTGATTGCCAAGTAATACTCCATTGTGTGCGTGTGTGTGTGTGTGTGTGTGTGTGTGTGTGTGTGTATACACACACGTATACAATGAAAAAAACATATGTGTGGGGGGGGTGGGTGTGGGTGTGTGGGTGTGTGTATATACATATATATATATACATACTATGCCATTAAAAAGAATGAAATCTTGCCATTTGCAACAACATGAATGGACCATGGGCACTGAGGGTATTATGCTAAGTGAAATAAGTCAGAGAAAGACAAATGTGTATGATTTCACTTAAGTGTGAAATCTGAAAAACAAATTAACAAACAAAACTTGGTAACTGCAAGAAGAGAGGCAATTGGGGTGGTGAGCAAAATTAGTAAAGGGTGTCAAAAGCTAGATTTCCAGTTGTAAAACAAATAAGTTGTGTAGATGTAATATAACATGATAACTATAGTTGATAACACTGTATGATAAATTTGAAAGTTGCTAAATAAGTAAATCTTAAAAGTTTCATCATAAGCGGAAAAATAATCATAACTTTGTATGGTGACAGATGGCCACTAGACTTACTGTGGTGATCACTTTGCAATGTACACAAATGTTGAATCATTAGGTTGTACACCTGAAATTAATATAATGTTATTATACTTCAGTACAAAAATGTTGATTGAATGAATAAATGAACTTGAGTTCCAATCCAGCATAGATGATGGAAAAAACATTAAATTAAATTAATACAATAGGAAATCTCCCATTCCCAAAAAGACTTCCTTGCCCAGTGGTGTGGCAGCAAATGTTTCACAACCACCCAGGGAGTGGGGGTACATTGTTCCCTTTGATTTGTAGCGACAAAAATATCCCCACCGTGACCAACTACAAACTACTGGTGTCATTGAATGAAGAGTTGGTAAGAGACGCACAGCAGTACATCATTATATAGTATTTCCACCATACAAATATGTGAGAAGTAAGTGAGATGACTCATTTTCAGAAATACCAAATAAAAGCTGTGCTGCCTGGTTAACAATAGGTTTACAACCTAATAGAAATAGGTACAAACCCCCCTACATACAATGGAGTCCCAAACCCTTAGACACTTCACTTCCTGGTTCTTCTTCCACTCTCCATTTCATGGGCTTATTTTCATGAGCTTTGCAATGAGCATGTTCCAAAGAACTGAAGTCTCTGTGTCACCTCAAGGTATGTATATTTGTTCCAGTCAGACTACTTTTTGCCTGACATGGGCATAGATGACTTCCAGGTAAGGATGTAATCTCTGTAGTACTCAGCCAATGAGGATTCAGGGGAGGGACTTGCATGCTAGGAGGTAAATTGCCTGCTGTAACTGCCTGAGTGTGCCTGTCTATCAGACACCTACTCTTGCAAGAACATTGATTAAAGCCTCACTTCACTGTACTCCGAATTTCCGAATCCCTCCTTTGTTGGGTCAGTGCACTTATTTCTCAAAAATACAAAACACACAAATCATCTCAATAGGTGATTTTACTAAATAATAGTGAAATGTAGTGAAATAATTAGGAAGCAATGAATTTTGAGTGTATATTAGTTTTTAAAATAATTTATGTAATTGTAGGATTGTATGGTTTTTTAAAATTTATTTTTAGAGGAAGAGAGAGAGAGAGCATGTGAGTAGGGGAGAGGGGTAGAGGGAGAGAAAGAGAACCCTAAGCAGGCTCCACGCTCAGTGCAGAGCCTGATGTGGGACTTGATCTCAAGACCCCTCAGATCATGACCTGAACCAAAATCAAGAGTCAGATGCTCAACCAAATAAGCCAACCAAGCACCCCTGGTTTTATTTTTAATAATATCTGTGCTTAACAACTGGCTCATAAGAATTCTTGAAAAGTTAACCATCAGCTCTTTTAAGGGAGTTCAAACCAGCTTCAATGTACCACAGCCCTTACCATTGTTTTTTCCTGCCCTCTCCCTGTCTTTGGAATCACTTTTGTTACTCCAACCACACTATGTACCTTATTTCCAGATCTCCTAATTCTCTCAAACATGGCTTCTTATCCTGCTCCTCAAAGCTGAACTTTGCCTCACTTCTTTCCACTACCCCCCACCAAGTACCATTCCTAAAAACCTTCAGGTATGTACTCCCTGCCCCTCCCAGCCCTTCTCCCCACCAAAACATACACATCCCTGCCCAGGGAAGTACTCCCAGGGAGGAATACAGGCAATTCCAGTCTTCCTCAGTAATCAAGGCTAAAGCAGGAGAGATGGTCACTGGATTCCCAAGTGATAACTTTAAATATTTCTTCCCATAGAATCATTGTCTCACGTTTTGTTAGGTTCTATTCCTTTTGGTGCCATATTTTAAGTACTTCATGTATTATAATAGGAATTTACAAACAAACCTGAGATGTTAATCTCTCATCTTCTGTGAAAAAAATGCACTAAGATTTCCAAATTTAAAAAGGAACTTTGGAAACACATTCAAATAGTAGACTGCTCTATATATAGTAGACCCACCCTTATTTGTGAGGGATGTGTTCCAAAACCCCCAGGGATACCTGAAACCACGAAATAGTACTGAACCCTATATATATATATATATATATATATATATATATATATATATATACACACTATGTTTTTTCTGATATATACGTACCTAAGATAAAGTTTAATTTATAAATGAGGCACAGTAAAAGATTAACAATAATAATAAAATAGAATAATTATAACAATATACTGTAATAAAAGTTATGTGAATGTGGTCTCTCTCAAAATATTGTACTGTATTCACCCTTCTTACAATGATGTGACATGATAAAATGCCTTTGTGATGAGATGAAGTGAGGTGAATGACACAAGCATTGAGACATAATGTTAGGCTACCATTGACATCAGAAGGAGAATGAATCATCGGCTTCCCAACTGTGGTAGAACATAACTGAAACTGTGGAAAGCGAAACTATGCATAAGGGGGAACTACCTTATATTTAAATGCTTTTCATTTTTTGAACTATGTCCACCAGAGGGCACCAAAAATTTTCCTATAGTAAAATATATTTACTCAATACAGAAATTAAGAGCAAGCCTGTATCATTACTTGCTGATAAAACTTTTTTAATGTTTATTTATTTTTGAAGGAGAGAGAGACAGAGCACCAGCAGGGGAGGGGCAGGGAGAGAGGGAGACATAGAATCTGAAGCAGGCTCCAGGCTCTAAGCTGTCAGCACAGAGCCCGATGGGGGTCAAACCCTTGAGCTGTGAGATCATGACCTGAGCCAAAGTCGGACACTCAATCGACTGAGCCATTCCAGGCGCCCCTCATTACTTGTTGATAAATTGGAAACTATTAGAGTCCTATATAGCAACATTATTTCAAGTTTATGTGGGGAAAAAAATCTAGTTGATTTTACTTTCTTAAGACAAAAAACAAAACAAAACAAAACAAAAAAAACCCAAGCATGAATGTATGAACATTCTTATTTATTTTTAGAAAATTTCAATAGTATATCACCACAAGACTGAAATTTCATTTTTTTATGTGAAAGCCTCAATGTTAAACTTGCATAGTAATTGAATCTCCAGTTGGCTATTCATTGATCCATTTAACATATATTATTGGAAAGCTTCTCATGTTCAAAACATGATACTAGCAATTAACCACTCCTGAGACATAAATAATACAAAAATGATTGCCTTCCTATATCAGCCAGGGTTCTCCAGAAAAACAGAACCAATAGGGCGTGTGTGTGTGTGTGTGTGTGTGTGTGTATGTGTGTGTAAAGAGATTTGTTGTAAGGAACTGGCTTGTGCAATCATGGAGGTTGGCAAGTCTGAAAGCAGTAGGGGAGATTGGCAGGTTGGAAATTCAGGAAGGAAATGACGCTGAAGCTTTGAGGAAGAATTTCTTTTTCTTTGGGAAACCTCAGCTTTTGCTTTTAAGGTCTCAACTGATTGATGTGAGGCCCATCCACATTATCACGGTTAATGTCCTTTACTTAAAGTCAACTGATTGTAGATGTTAACCACATCTACAAGATGCCTTCATAGCAACAACTAGATTAGAGGGGTTTTTTCCCCTTTCCTTTTTTTTTTTTTAAAGTAGGCTTCATGTCTAGTTTGGAGGCCAACATGGGGATTGAACTCACAACCCTGAGATCAAGAGCTGAGATCAAAAGTCAACTGCTCAACCAACTGAGCCACCCAGGTGCCCCAGCTAGATTAGAGTTTAATTAAGTAACTGGGTCCTATAGCTCAGCCAAGTTGACCCATTAAATTAACCATCACATTACCCTAAAACATTCTTCTCCTGAGATTATTTCCAAAGACACACTTTTTTGAAAAGCTTACCAGAAATCGAGCTCACGGCTCCATTGTGAGAAATGTATCCATATGCTTTACATTGATAGTGATATTGTTGTGGGAACTCAGCTCACCAGGATCCTTTCTAGTTCATGTCATGACACATGACATGGACACAATCCAATATGAGTAGTGACAGGGGAGAGGGGAGGCTCTGTCCTATGCTCACAATTCAGGGACCAGAGTCATTCCTGCCCAAGGTCCCATCCTTATGTGTTTCCTTAGAGTCCTCCCCAATTAGCCAGGGAATAAAAGAGAATTGCACGTGAGAAGTTCTCTACACCAGTCTGGAAATGGTGCCATCATTCCTGCTCCCTCACCACCGCCCAGACACTCACACTGTTATACCTACCTGCAAGGGAGCCCAGAAAATGTGATCTACCCAGGGGCTCAGGAATAAGACGATAATACAAGTGGTTGGGGAGTATGGACATCTTTATCACAACTGGTATCTTATTTTACAGAGATTTGGGGACACAACTGAAAAACAGAGAGAAGGAATAACCCGTCCTGAGAGAAGTGAGCACAGAAAACTATGCACATAAATCTTGAGATCAAAACCATTTCTCTCTCTTAAACTCTTCTTCCCCATGGAAGACAAACAGTCAAGATGGTGGAGTAGAGTTGAAATATGAGGGAACTTAATATCAGAAATGGAGTTTTAAGAAGATAGTCACAGAAATTATTCTGTATGTGGGCACCATGGCATTAGCAATAGAAATACAGGACCAATGGTGCCTGCAAAAGCCAGGTCGAAGTTCAGGGATGATGCACAGACCTGGGATGGGTTTATTAGCATAACAGGCTTGCTCCTCCTGTCTACCTATCCATCCTCCTCTCCCCTGTCCTTCTCCTTCAATAAACATCTCCAATTATGTCTCTTTCATGAAACCTCTTTGCTTCAGGCCACCCAAATTTCTTTTAATTTGTATCTTCTTGCATCTCTAGCTAATATGAAATATTTTGGGTTGTGACAATTCTTTTTTGTGTGTTTTTTGTAATTAGAACAATTATTCAAAGTTCAGGAACATAGCTAGTCTCTTTTGTATACCTCATGCTTAACTCAGGGTTGGCCCATAAAAAGCGATGTATAAATATTTGTTACTTGATTGGCTTCCATTTCTGGAGTCAGGTGAGAAGAGTGTCTCCTGAGAATGCAGGATCTTAGCTGGGAATAGGAAAGGCATGAGTTCTCCTCCAGCATACTCTCACAGACAAGACTAGTCAGACTTACTAAGGGATTGAACATCGCCACTTTAATAATGTGCTGAAGACATTCTTTTCAATCACATTTACTACCCCCCCCCACCAAACTCTTTTATATAGACTTCGTGATGTTCCAAAAAGGTAGATATGGTCTAATTTCCCCCAGACTGAAATGAGTATGGCAAAAGCAGCATTCTGGACAAACAACTGATTTCCAGGTTTTCCCAGATGGAGAGAGCTATTTTCAAGTATCGTCTTCCCAGTCCAGTTACCCACAACAATAGGTGAGCACACTTTAACTCTTAAAGAACTTTGTGACAAGAAAAGGGTTAATTCAGATACAACGGATCTGCATTGTGCAATAAAAATGACAGTTATTTACTTCACTGAACAAGGCATCCCATTATATGGACATGTGGCAGAGGAAAATGAATAAATCCCCCGGAACATGAAACACTCTGGTTTCTGAGTTGCTTCCTGTGGTTGATATCAGGGGAAATATACCCCTACTTAGGTTGGTCCCACTGGTGACCCCAAAGCATCCTAGTCTGTTGGAGTCAAAGAATATTTATCACACACCTTCTATCATACCTGTCCATGCTTTTGTCTGCTGAGCCAATGAGACCTATTATGCGCAGGTCAAAACTTAGAAGTTATTAACATACTCTTTGAACATTTGAATTAGAACAGACCTCAGAAACAATCCAGTCTAATTATATTTGGTTTTTTCCCAGTTCTCTATGTCTAATATTAGACCATCTCTGAAAACACCTGTGCGGCCATCAAATATGGACTTCAGGATGACTCCCAAACGGAAGTTTTCCATGACTCATCCACCATTAATAAAAACAATACTCCACCTAGATCAGTTTGCCCTGAGGTGTGTTCTCTTAAAACCTTGTATTTCTCCTTCATATGCTTCATCCCAAATGCAATTAAACACTTGTACAATTATTTGTAAAAAAAAAAAAAAGATTTATTTCACTTATTTTACTATATAGTTCACTAATAATATGAATATAGTAATTATTATATACGAAGAACAAATAATATGTCACAGAGAGAAATTCTAATATTCATTTCCAATATTTTCCTCAAGGTATTTGGTAAAAATGTCTTTACTCAAGGATGATTAAGAGAATCATCACTATTGGGTTTCAGTCCAGTCCCTATTTCTCTTATCTCCTGTTTATCCAATTTCTGCATCCCTTCTGTTGAAAGCCACACACTGTTTGTGGTTTTACAAGCATGCTCCAGAGTATACTTCCTTCCAGAAAAATCGTTATTCTTACTATCTGTTCACGGGCTTGCTCAATGTTCCGTTTAGTATCTGCTTTTACTAGTTAAGCTGTGAAAGTGGGTGCTTTCCCTGCTCTCCACTATATTTACAAAATGCCATCTGCCACTTGTCTCTGTTCTGAGTCCTCTGTGTCCCGTGGGGAACATCCACACCATAGATCTGCACTATGTTGAGGTGATAATGAGGGCTTTACTTTCATCACATTGGAAGAGGAAGAAAAGCTACTGATGAGAGCAGAGTTGAAAACCCTCATGGAAAGTAATAGGGATGCCTTGCTTACTGCCCTTGAGATAGCATTAACGTTCAGCCTAGAAGTTGCAGCAGAGAAGTATTTAACTCTATCATACTCGATAGCAAGTGTTACACTTTTCGGTATTTCTATGGGCAATCTAGCAAATTATCAGGAAAAAACATTATTTCTGAAGTGCATGTAAAAATTAGTGGCAAATGCAGAATACCAGATATTTCAGAGGAAATTTTTCTTCCATGCTTGTCAATTTGATGTTTCTGCTTTCTCAGATTTTTCAGCTGAGGTATCTCAGCTGTTTTCTCAGGAGAAGAAAAGCATTTAATATTTTCATAAATTATCTTTGTAATATTCATATAATAGAAACTATAAGTGTAAATACGAGTTTGCAGTATTCTCGTGTGAAGACACTGTGGCATCACACTCTGAAGTGAACAGAATCACGGTACACTCATGACAAATCAGCTTCTCTGTTCACTTATCTCTGGTTTATGGTTTGGCACATTTTCTAACATTCATTCAGTTACTCTACAACCCCAACCAGGTCAAAACTACAGAGGTCAACTTGACATAAATCAGTTATAGCTTCACTCTGTTTTATAACAAACGTACTAAAACTTTCATCTCCACCCGCCCTCCGACAAATCCATGTCAAGGGTCATAGGTGAAATCAGACAAGATATTTATCACAACTATTTAAAAAACAACTCTAAATGCGTGCCATGACCTGGGTCAGAAGCACCAATTGCTACAGCAAAGATGACATATGCCTTAATTGGTTTACAAATCTTACAGGCAGCAGTGATAGAGCCTTTCTCATGCCACCTACAACACTGTGAGTTTCAGAAGATATGACTAAATGAGTTTAAACTGTCATTTAAATAATATCTTTCATGATGAGAATCACGCTGTATAATGTGCTGTAATTACAATTCATCATTCAAATACAGAAATTTAGCTCATTTGACAGCACGTAATCAAGATCAATACTGAATTTTTCACTGCCTTTTATTTCCACCTTTGTCAAAACCAACTAGTGCAATAGTACATGCATTCAAGCATTTAAAAAATGTGTTGCAAGTATTTTGTCTCAGAGTAACTGACAACATTTCATGAATCCCTTTGCTTCTAAAAGTCCATTTTAAGTCTCTAACATAAGCATGATGTACTACATGCTATGGATAAAATGAAATGAAAATCAGAGACATGATCCACTGTATTGGTCAGAGTTCTCCAAACAAACAGAACTAGTAGGATATATGTATGTATAAAGAGATCTATTGGGCACCTGGGTGGCTCAGTCAGTTGAGCCTCCAACTCTTGATTTCTGTTCAGGTCTAGGATCAAGCCCCATATTGGGCTCCACACTGAGCATGGGACCTGCTTGGGATTCTCTCTCTCTTCCTCTGCCTTCTCCCCCACTCATGCTCTCTTTCTCCCTATAAATAAATAAATAAATGAATAAATAAATAAAATCTATTTAAGGAATTGCCTCTTAAGACTATGGAGGCTGAGAATTCCCAGAATATGCAGTCAGCAAGACGCAGGAGGGCCAGTGGCATAAATTCCAGTCTGAGCATTGGTAGCCTCCAAACCAATGAAGAGACAATGTTTCAGTTCACATCTGAAAGCAGAAAAAGAACAATGTCCCAGCTTAAAGCAGTCAGGCAGAAGGAGTTCCCTCTTAACTCAAGTCTTTTTTTGTTGTTGTTGTTCTCTTTAGGTCTTTAATTGTTCGGGTGAGACCCACCCATATTTTGGAGTCTACTGATTCACATGTTAATTTCATTCAGAAACATCCTCACAGACACAGCCCAAACAATGTTTGAACAAATGTATGGCACCCCAGTGACCTAGTCAAACTGACATATCAAATTAACCATTAGACTCATATTCACAAAAAGCCCATTATTTATGGAAGAAATACGACAAACACAATAAGTAGTGTAAACAATGACAAAATGACATATAATTAAGTGCTAAATTGAATGATAATGCCTGTAATTCCTATAGAAATTCAGAAAGAGAATAATCGGAGAATTTCTGATTAACTAACTGTATAGTGAATATGTTTTCATTTGTCTACAAGCTACTAAGTCCAAAGAATTAAACAGTAAATAAGGGCTGATTGTTTACCAACAAAAAGAAACAAAAAATAAAATGCCTGCAATGACTTAAAAACAAAAAGAAAGAAAGAAAGAAAGAAAGAAAGACAGACACACACAAGCACAGACAGGAGGGAGAAAAACAACAGACTGCTTCAGCATTTTCCTGTATGAATCTTGATAACATTTTATACCTCAGTGTGAAAGATTGCTTTAGCTGAGAGAAAAAGGCTTTTGATGCCACATATTCCCAAAACACCTGCCGGTCTTAAGTGTTTCAGCAAATAAGTCAGCCTGCTGGGAATTCTTGGGTTATAATTTTTATATTCATAGCTTCTCAAAACTTTTTAGAGGTTTTCAGCAGAAGAGGAAAAGCAGGTGATGCCAAGTCAAATGATCTCTGAGAGTATCAGATATTATTCACTGCCTTAGTTTGCTACCCACCAGATTCTACTCTTTTACAGTAGTATTTTAATGGAAGAAGTACAAGGAATTACTTCACATTCAGTTATTTCCCCAAGGATTACACAATGAGCTGGAAGCAATTTCATTGGCCAACCTTAATAGCAGTTTTTACTGGGAACTAATAATAGAAATCATTATACAGAAGTTTGACAATATGTCTCTGTTTCTTGAGGATATGAATCCCAAACAGCCTCAGAGTTATTGAAATGTCTACAGCTGGGGCGCCTGGGTGGCGCAGTCGGTTAAGCGTCCGACTTCAGCCAGGTCACGATCTCGCGGTCCGTGAGTTCGAGCCCCACGTCAGGCTCTGGGCTGATGGCTCAGAGCCTGGAGCCTGTTTCCGATTCTGTGTCTCCCTCTCTCTCTGCCCCTCCCCCGTTCATGCTCTGTCTCTCTCTGTCCCAAAAATAAATGAACGTTGAAAAAAAAAATTAAAAAAAAAAAAAAAGAAATGTCTACAGCTGGAAACCAATTTTCTTCCTTCAGTTTTTTTTTATTATATTTGTTATGTTGAAACACAATTGTTGTTTCCTGTTATTATATTTCAGTAATTCTAGATCAACTTTCCAATCTGACATGACCACAGTTTCTAGCAAGGTTCAATAACCTAGCGCAGGCTAACTGAATGCTCCCTTTCTGACAAGAACAGCAAAATTTACTCCAGTTTTCTCAATTCTGTCAGTACTCTTATGACAATGATTTTCTGAATGGTCATTCCCTTAGTTGGGATCTGACAGAATGAAACTGTTCCTTCTCTTGAAATTTTCCTATCATTTAGAGCAGCCTCTCTCAACCACAGAAGACTGGACATGAGCAAGTGGAAGTGAGCATCCTTATCTTCCATGACCAATAGTTGGCATGTAAGAGATCCTGGAGTTTCCATGGCCCAAATGAGTTGCCTGGAAGCCTTGGTGTTGAGACATTTGAAGGATCCAGTACCAGGAGAAATAAACCACAGAACCCAGGAAAACCCACACAAGTGGAAGGGACTATAGACTTCAAGAGGAGATCCCAGCAGGAAACCCAAGTAGACAAGGTGAGATCACCTATACCCTTGTGGAAATCACCTGAAGAAAATCAGGCACTGAACAAGCTAATCACTCAACAGAGACCCAAGAATACAGAAGGTAGTCCAATGCCGAAAGACTACCTCCACACTACATTAAACAATTCAATCTTCTCTCAGAAGAAGATTTGCCATCTTGGACAAAAAGAAGAAAGAGGACACCTCATAAGAGGTGGGGAGAAAGAGTCTTAACAGGGAGATTACACTTTGAACTGATGAGCTATTTTATTCTACCATTCTCCCTAAATATTACTCACAAAAGCTAAATCAATCACAAAGAAACACTTGTCAAACCAGAAGAGGTTGAATCACCTCTAATAGGCAATTTAAGTGTTTCCTACCATACTCATGCTTCCACTAGCTGAACTCGAGATAAGATCAATGATAGCAATGGGGTGCCTGGGTGGCTCAGTCAGTTAAGCGGCCGACTTCAGCTCAGGTCATGATTTCGCGCTCCGTGAGTTCAAGCCCCATGACGGGCTCTGTGCTGACAGCTCAGAGCCTGGAGCCTGTTTCAGATTCTGTGTCTCCCTCTCTCTCTGACCCTCCCCTGTTCATGCTCTGTCTCTCTCTGTCTCAAAAATAAATAAACATTAAAAAAAAATTTTTGTTTTAAAAAGATCAATGATAGCAAATAAAAGCAGCAGCATATTTTGTAGAAATTTGTATTGTAGTATAAATTTTAATTCCAAAATGTAGAAATGAATAAGATGTAGTTCATGTCCTCCATGAACTCACACTCTATATGGGGAAAATGCGATAAAAGCATAGTGTGATAAATGGAAAAATAAAAATATGTATGAGCACAAAGTTAGCACAAAGGAAAGACTGTTAAAATACATGTGCAACCTAAGAGGAGGATAAGAACAGACTTGCTGGGAAAGAAAGCTAGGTTGGGTTTTAGAGGATGAATAGAAGTTTATCACACATTGGAGAGAGTTCCCTGTAGGTAAATAGAAAAAGTTACAGAAGAGTGAAAAAGTTAAGAATATTCAGGTTAGTTTCACTGGATCATAATAGAAAAACTCAATTTTCAGACAGAATTCCATTCACTGGTAACTAATATTATTGCCTTAGAGGATAAAAACTACTTTTGTTTCATATGTTAAAATTCTACTTTTTAAAAAATATTTAATAGTGTATTCAGTGTAACGGAGAAAAAAACTATAGTATTGTTCAACCACTAAAAGTTAGAAGTGACATTTCAAAGATAATTTTGTAGGAATATTGTTCTTGTCCTCAATCTAGTAAATATACTCCAGATGGTTACAAATGTTTATTTCTAAGATGTAAAAAAATGAGATCTGTTTCCACTTTTTCCAGTCCCACCATCTTTTGTAATTTCCAGTTTCAAAGAATTATAAGTCTCCATACAGGAGGTGCTTGATGTCATTAATTAACTATTTTATTTTGAAACATCTCCTCAACAACTATTAAAAATGCTTACCCTATGGGGTGCCTGGGTGGCTCAGTCAGTTGAGTCTCTGACCTTGGCTCAGGTCATGATCTCACAGTTCATAGATTCGAGCCCCACGTCGGGCTCTGTATGGACAGCTCACAGCCTGGAGCCTCCTTCAGATTCTGTGTCTCCCTCTCTCTCTGCCCTACCCCACTCACACTCTGTCTCTGTCTCTGTCTCTCTCAAAAATAAATAAATATTAAAAAAAATGTTAATGTTTATCCTAATGATTTTGTGTCCTATTGACAATACTGAATATTTTTTAAAGTCATTATGTTGTATATTCTTTATAATTCTTGCTCAAAGACTACAATGCACTATTTTCTTTAAGTGGCAGTTTATAAACCAGTTACATTTCAAATAATCTCAATAGGCTGAAGAATACAATCTTGATTTCATAGGTAAAGAAGCACTTTTAAACCATGTCCAAGACTGTGGGAGCTGACTTATAAATACAAGGTATGACCTGAAAGATTCCAGGAAGGACCTCCTGCCCAAGTACATTTCATCTACTTGCCAGGGCACCAAAGATGCTCTACTGATGAGCCATGGCTTTGGGTTTCAAGGACTCCTTGACCATCATTAGTCCTATATTAAGTCACCAGCATCCTGTTAGGGCTAATATTGAGACATTTTCAAAGAATAGCTTCCAGTAGCATTTCCCAGCAAATGTTTGGTACATGATAAAGGAATTCCATGCTCAAATAAGGTTGAGAAATACTAAACGGTATTTTTCTTAGAGAGTCACAACATATATTAGTGCATGAAAAGCTCTGAAAAGACCAACAATTAGAAAAAAATCTGAAACTTTTTAAAACTCAGCTATTCCAAAATTCAGTTGACACTGGGACTCTTCTGGCTCCTATGAGAATTAATAATAACAGTAGCTGAAAGCAAGACACTAAAAATTAAACAAAATGGGGGAGACTACCTTGGGGCCAGAAAGAAGTGCACACATGGCTAAGAGAACCGAATGGCACCAATGGCAATGAATATGGACCATTCCCAAGGAAAAAAAAAAATGAATGTATTCAGCTCTTTTCTGTGGACAGGTCCTAGGGATGAACAAGTGCTTTAGGCAGATAAAATTTATTTGGTCTGGACAGCTTTCATTTTATTGGAGGTGGGTCCTAATAGAATCACCTCTTATTAAGATGCATTTTAAGGTTATGTCACCATTACCTAAAGACAACACAAGAGACAGTCATAAGAAATCCATTCCTGCACTTACTATGAGGAGAAAGTCAAAAACATTCTCTACTGTTTGATTCAATGCCCCTTGTGTAAAGCACCACATTGAAAATGCTTTTTAGAACTTAGTGCTAAAAACAGTTTGCTTTCCCTAAGGAACTGAGATACCTCCTTTTTCCGAAAAGAAGTACTAAGTCTTTCTACTTGCTTTGATTACCAGGAAACTCAAAGCTAAATGTCAGAGCAAATGAACAGCTACACAGGCCTATAAGCGCTGAATGTTTGGGAACTTCTTCTTGCTCTTATTGATGCCTCCTCAATTTCTCCTCTATTTCTCATTCCCCATTAGTTTATTGTCTGTGCTTATGATAAACCACCAATGGTTTATCCAAAGGCCATTTAGGAATATGACAGAGGAAGGTAAAGATATGGAAAGATAAATAAAGACAGACAAACAGAAATGACTGGCTCCTACAAGATCTATATAGAACAGAACACCAATACCTTACATAGGATCTGGAATGTTAATGCCTAATTATTTTGAAAATATCTTCCCAGCTTGTATTTCCCCCATCAAGATATTGAGAGATCTGTGTTTCTCACTGAAAGATAGGTCTAGGATATAAAGGACAAGTTAAGGCTGCCAGCTCCCACCAGTGCTTGGGTTGAAGGGATTGATTCTATTGGAGGTGGGCTAAGGAGTAACCTTGGAGTGGCAGTGAGAACATACTAGAGACAGGCCAGAGAACCTGACAGGTAACTCCAAGGGAGACTCTCTTATGGATCTGCAAAGGGCTGGGAGTAAGTTCACCTCTTCTGCTGAAAACAGGCTCATCCACCAATAAGGGAAAGTTAGGATGAAGCATGACAGGAGAGAATACACACACACACACACACACACACACACACACACACACATACACACACACAGAGCTAATATGTTTGAGTGACGGGGAATTAATTTGGAAAGAAAATGCCATATCATCTATTTGAAACACATTTTGTATTGAGGAGAAATTGTAGGAAAAGTATTTGTGTTCTAAAGGGGTCAAAAACATGTTAATATATAGTTGATTGGTCACATATAGAAAACACATTTTGATATGGGTTCTTGAATAACATTGCCAACTTTATTATTCAACAATTAGCTGAACCACAAGTACTTTAATGTTATAACTTGGAAGTTAACCCCCACCCCCACTCCTGAGGGACCAGTGGGTAGAGGGTAAGAATACCAGAATTTATGGCATTGAGCAAGCTATTACAGGAGGATTGACTCTGATTATAGTTTTCCAAGGACACGATTGTGGCCTGGTCTGAAGGGTTCCTTATATGTAACACCTTAGAGAGCAACTATCCTAAGGAAATTACTGGAGAGGGGATAGCATTACCACTTGTATAATTTTCCCAATGGAAACTACACTGATTCATTCATTCCAACAAACACCGAGAGTTTTCCATCTCCTGGATCTGTCTGTTGTCTCTTAGCACTTGGTACACCTTTCTTTCTCCTCAGGAAATTCAGGGCCTCTGTGGCTTTTTCCGCATCACACTATACGTGTATGCCAAATTCTCCAGTCTGTCCTTAAACCCACTTGGCCCTACATCTCATTTAACCACTGCTTTTATCACTCCTGTGCTATGGTGGCTGCAAGGCTTCTCTAGGACAATGGTAATATCTCCATGCTACTCCTAGGAAAGCAAGATAAGGGCTGTCTCTGCTCTGTTTCACCAATAGGTCAGACATTCCTATCCCCCATCCTATTCCATTAAGATCTAAAACTTGAGAGGGAGAGGGTGCCTGAACCCTCTGTTAGAAATTCACACCAGCCACTGACTCTCTTGTTTCCTTTATTCTGAAGCCCCACTCATCTACCAAGAATGTAAAACAAAAACAAAAACTCTCCTCTGTATGTCACAGGGAAACTGGCTTTGAGTATATTCTCTCCTACACTCTTGTTTATGGATAAATTCTATGTACTGTTTCTTCAGGCTTTGGGCCATTGATGCTAAAAATCCTGCTTTGGGGAGATTCATGAAAACTTTCTGGCTCAAGAATTAGGCTCTTCATTGAAAACTCAAGTTTTCCATTATACCTCAGTAAAACTGGGAAAAAAAAGAAAAGAAAAGAAAACTTAGGCCTTCAAGATCTTTACCACTGCTATGGGTTTCAAATAACCAATTGACTTTTTTTCTAAGGCTAAATCTGTTCTTCCTTTTAAATAATGGATGCCACTGCCTGAAATGTAATGACCATGGAACACTGAAAACAAAAATGTGGAAATGGAAAAAAAATCTCAGTTTTTAAAACCTCCAAATGTTACCCTGAGACAAATGCAAATATGATTAAGTAGAACCTGTCTTACACACACAAGCCCTCTTCAAACTCTGAGGGTTTTTTTTTATTGACACATAATTAGTGTACAACATAGTGTAAGTTTAAGGTATATGATGTATAGATTTGATACATTTATATATCACAATATGATTACCACCCAGCTAACACCTCCATTACATCACATAATTATCATTTCTTCTCTGTAGTGGGAACAATTAATATCTATTCTCTTAGCAACTTTGAAGATTATAATACAATACTGTTTCCATAATCACTATCCTGTGCATTAGATCTTCTGGACTTATTTACCTACTAACTACAAGTTTGTACCCTTAAGCAACACCACCCGAACTCTCCCACCTGTCAGCCCTTGGTAACCACCATTCTACTTTCTGTTTCTACATGTTCAGAACAGTTTTTATATAAACTTTTTATTTTTTTTCATGTTTATTTATTTTTGAGAAAGAGAGACAGAGAACAAGCCAGGGAGGGGCAGAAAGAGATGGAGACACAGAATCCAAAGCAGGCTCCAGGCTCTGAGCTGTCAGCATAGACATGGGGTTCCAACCCAGCAACTGTGAGATCATGACCTGAGCTGAAGTTGGATGCTTAACCGACGGAGCCACCCAGGTGCCCCAGGTGCCCCATAAACTTTTTATTGAGGTGTAACTCACATACAGAAAAGCACACAAACTGTGAATGTACATCCTGCTGAATTTTTACTATGTGAATACAGACTTATCACGGCCACAGGTCAGGAAGAAAAACATGACAAGCATCCCACCTACACTCCCAAGAGAAACTGACATCATGACTTTCATCACCACCCATTAACTTTGCTAGTTTTTTAACTTTTTATAAGTGGAACCATAAACTGTGTTTTTCTGTCTGCTTTTTTCCCTCAAAAGTATATATGTCAAATTCATTCCATAGTGTTGCACAGGGTAGTAGCTTATTCATTGTCATTTCTTTGTAGATTTCCTTTATATGACTGTATCACAATTTATCCATTCTACTGCTGAGGGACATTTTGGTTGTTCCCAGTTTAAAGCTATTGTGAACAAACTTGCTGAGAACATCCATATACATATTTTTTGTTGCACATATGTATGTATTTCTGTTGGTGTACAACTAGGAATAGTATTACTAATTCATAGGGTTATATGCTTAGCTATATAATAGATATTGCCAAACAATTTTTTGAAATGGTTCTAGCAGTTTGAACTCACTAGCAACATTGAGAATTTTAATTGTTCTACATCTTCTTCATCAACACTTAGTATCAGCGGTCTTTTTAATTATAGCTGTTTCCATGAATATATAGTGATATCTTCTTATGTTAAAATTTGCATTTCCCTAATGACTAAGGTAGCATTTCATGTGCTTCTTTGCCACTTGGAAATACTTTTGTGAAATGCTTTTAAAGTCATTTGTCATTTTTTATTAGGTTTCTATCTCTGATTTATAAGAATCCTTTGTCAGACACACATATTGCAATTATCTCTTTCTGCTCCTTGACTTTGCTTTTACACTTCTTAGAGAGGTATTTTAATAATTGAAATTCAATCAATATACACAAATCTGTTGCATTTATGTACATCAATAATGGAGCAGCAGAAAGATAAATTAAGAAAACAATTTATAATTGCACCAAAAATAATAAGATACTAGGAATTAACCTAACCAAAAAGGTGAAAGACCCAAACTCTGAAAACTATAAAACACTGATGAAAGAAATTAAAGATGACACAAAGAAATGGGAAGACATTCCATGTTCATATACTAGAACAAATATTGTTAAAATATCTATACTACCCAAAGCAATCTACACATTTAATGCACTCACTATCAAAAAACCAACAGCATTTTTCACAGAACTAGAACAAATAATCCTAAAACCACAAAAGACCCCCACATAGCCAAAGCAACTTTAAAAAAGAAAACCAAACTGGAGGCATCACAATTCCAGATTTCAAGTTATATTACAAAGCTGCAGTGCTCAAAACAGTATGGCACTGGCACAAAAGTAGATACACAGATCAAAAGAACAGAAAAGAAAATCCAGAAATAAACTCACAATTATATATATGGTCAATTAATCTTTGACAAAGCAGGAAAGAATATCCAATGGGAAAAAGACAGTATCTTCAAAAAATCGTGCTTGGAACACTGGACAGCAACATGCAAATGAATGAAACTGGACCACTTTCTTATGCCATACACAAAAATAAATTCAAAATGGATTAAAGAACTAAATGTGAGACCTGAAACCATAAAAATCCTAGATTAGAGCACAGGCACTAATTTCTCTGGCATCCACTGTACCAACTTTTTTCTAGATAGGTCTCCTGAGACAAGGGGAAAATAAACTATCAGGACCACATCAAAATGAAAACCTTCTTAACAGCAAAGGAAACAATCAACAAAAATAAAAGGCAACCAATGGAATGGGAGAAGATATTTGCAAATGACATATCTGATAAAGGGTTATTATCCAAAATGTATAAAGAACTTCTATAAATCAGCACCCAAAAAACAAATAATCCCATTAAAAAATGGGCAGAAGACATGAGAAGACATTTCTCCAAAGAAGACATCCAGATGGCCAACAGACACACAAAAAGATGCTCACCATCACTTATCATCAGGAAAATGCAAATCAAAACTACAATGAGATACCACCTCACACCTGTCAGAATGGTTAAAATCAAAAACACATGAAACAACAGGTGTTGGCAAGGATGTGGAGGAAGAGGAACCCTCCTGCACGGTTGATGGGAATGCAAATTGGTGGAGCCACTCTGGAAAACAGTATGGAGTTTCTCAAAATGTTAAAAATAAAAAATAGAACTACCCTACTATCCAGCAATGACACTACTGGGTGTTTACCCAAAGAATATAAGAATATTAATTCAAAGGGATACATGCACCCCTATGTTTATAGCAGCATTATTTACAATAACCAAGATATAGAAACAGCCCGTGTCCATGGACTGATGAATGGATAAAGATCTGGTGTATATACATACAATGGAATATTATTCAGCCACAAAAAAAGAATGAAATCTTGCCATTTGCAACAACGTGGATGGAGCTAGAGAGTATAATGCTAAGTGAAATATGTCAGTCAGACAAAGACAAATATATGATTTCCTTCATATGTGGAATTTGAGAAACAAAACAAATGAGGGGTGCCTAGGTGGCTCATTTGGCTGAGCATCTGACTTCGGCTCATATCATGATCTTATGGTTCGTGGGTTCAGGCCCTGCATTGGGCTCTCTGCTGTCTGCACAGAGTCCACTTCAGATCCTCTGTCTCCCTCTCTCTGCTCCTCACCTGCTCATGCTTTCTCTCTCCCTCCTTCAAAGATAAATAAACATTAAAAAAAAAAAGAAACAAAACAAATGAGCAAAGGGGGAAAAAAGAAAGAGAGAGGAACAAGTCAAAAAACAGACTCTCAACTATAGAGAACTGACGGTTACCAGAGGGGAGGTTGGGGGGAGGGGAGGAAGAATGAAATAGGTGATGGGGTTTAAGGAGGGCACTTGTCGAGATCAGCACCCAATGATTAAAATAAAAACTTTCAAAAATTTGAAATTTTTAAATTTAATGCAGTTGAAATTATCAGTCTTTTCCTTAATGGTTAGTGCTTCTTATATTCTCTTAAGGAATCTTTGCCTACTACAATGCTACTAAGACTTTCTTCTATGTGATATTCTCAAAGCTTTATTATCTTATGTTTCACACTAAAATACAATACACCTGGATTGGATACTGTGTATCATGTACAGTGCTAGTCAAGATTAATTTTTTTTCCATATGGCTATCTAATTTACCCAGCACCATTTATTTAAGAAACTATATTTCCCCACTGTATAATAGGATACTTTTGTCCTGAGTCATGTGACCATATATTTATTAGGCTATTTCTGGGCTCTTTATTTCATTCCATTTACCCTCAGTAATACTTTTGTCTTGGTTTCTAACCACCTCCCCTCACTTAACTATCTCCCTATTAGGTCTTACCTTAAATATTACTTCCTCAGGGAAGTCTTTTCCAAATTAGCCGTAACCACCATCTTTCAGTCTCCAACAGACAGTTCTTTCTATTTGTATCATTCATAATCCTATTAGGCACATTCTGATAGACCCATTCTATTAACAAATGAATCCTCTATACCCTAAGCTCCATGAAGAAAGAGACTATGTCTGTCATGTTCACAGCAGGATTATTCCTGGTTCACAGGAAGTCCTGAGTAATCCAGGTTTGTTTTGTTTTGTTTAACTCAGTAACCACTCAGTCTATTATTTTTTCATTGCCCTTAGCAAGTGTTTCTTCTTCAAATGTTGGTGTCAGCAAAGTTCCTGCCTTAACTTGTTGGCCCTCTCTTTCCCCACCCACTATCCAAAGGCAATCTTGGGGCACCTGGGTGGCTCAGTGGGTTAAGTGTCCAATTTTTCATTTCAGCTCAGGTAAGGATCTCACGGTTTCATGAGTTCCAGCCCCATGTTGGGCTCTGTGCTGACTCTGCCAACCCTGCTTGGGATTCTGTCGTGCGCACGCACTCTCTCTCTCTCTCTCTCTCTGCCCCTCCCCAGCTCACACTCTCTCTGGCTCTCTCAAAATAAATAAACTTTAAAAAATTATTTTTAAAAAGTCAGTCTAATCTATTCACATGGATTTCACTACTAGCTAGATGATATGACTTAAAAATACAATTCTTCCAGACTCATAAATATAGAGAACAAACTGAGGGTTGCTGGAGGGGTTGTGGGAGGGGGGGATGGGCTAAATGGGTAAGGGGTACTAAGAAATCTACTCCTGAAATCATTGTTGCACTATATGCTAACTATTTTGGATGTAAATTTTAAGAAATAAAAAATAAAATTAAACATATACATTATATATACATATATGTGTGTGTGTATATATGTGTGTGTGTATACACACACACACACACACACACACACACACACACACACACACACATATATAATTCTTCCACCCAGATCACAAGCTTCAGATTTTTATACCAAATCGCCTACTATGTATTTATAACTGGATGTGACACAGATGTTTCAAACTCAACCTGTTCCAATTGGGCTCATCTTCCCAGTCCTCCATTGCCACCCCCACCTTCTCCTCTTATATATACCATTTCAATTAATGGTGCCATCAACCACGTAGTTTCTTAAAGCAGAAATCCTGTAGTCATTCTATTATCCTTTATCTCCACCTACCCACATCTTTCATTCATTAATTATTCTTCCCACATGGTTCTAGAATCCTTCTCCCATCCCTACTACTAGTATCTAATCAGGTTTCCATTCTTTTTTACCTTGACTACTGAAATAGCCTGCTAATAACTCTCTTTATCCCAATTTTGCCTTCCTTTGAAGCTTCCTCCACATAGCATTCAGAATGACATCAAAATTCAATTTGTGGATTTTTCATGCTTAAACCCCTTCCAAGGCTTTCCATAGCCTTATTATTCAGTTAACACACTTGGCTCTCTATAACTTGAGTCTTGATTTACTTTTTCACTTCTACTTTCTATTTTACCTTCTAATTATCTCCAACTGCTTTCAATTCCTATTAAACAATGATGTTTCCTTCATGTTTAGCTTTCTTTATGGTGTTCCCCATGCCTGGAATGTCACTCAGCTCTTACCCTTCCTTCAAGATTAGATTCTAGAAACATCTCTTCCAGGAAGCCCAAACCGCTGGGTTGAACTGAGTTCATTTCTGCTTCCCCCACAACCCCATAGCAAACTTCATTACCACATAATTTGTAGTCTGTCTCCTCCACTAAACAATCAGATACTTGATAGCTAGCCCAACATCATATTTGTTTTTGTGCCCTGGGATATAGTAGACAGCCTGGCATATATTAGGTATCTAACAATAGCTATTTGAAATTTTTTAGATCACTTTGAATCTCTGTGACAGAACCCAATATCCACTTTTCCCTTTCTTTCTTGTATCCTGTTGAATTCCAATTTTATTCCAGGTGACAATGTGCCCAGCTCAGTGACTACATTTCCTACCCTCCCTTGCCGTGACAGGATGACAGATCAATAAGATGTAAGAATCGCTGCTGGCTTTCTGGAAACCACTTTAAAGGAGCCTGACCCAACTGACTCAACACTTTTGTCATTTATTCCTCCCTACTTCTCCCTGAAATATGTTCACAATGACTGAAATTCTAGAAGACATCATGTGTCCTTGAAGATTCAAAGCCATGCTCTCAAGACAGAAGTATGCTTCCCTAATGATTATGAAGCTTTCATACATGAGCAGCACGGCTTTCTTTTAGACTTTTGTTGCATAAGAGAATATGACACCTACTTTGTTTAGCCTATCTGGTGTCTTTGTGACCAGGAGCTGAAAGCAACAGTAGCTGCTAGCTCTGAATAAAAGTTTCTTCTCAAATGATGCAATTGCAAATTAAAAGTGATCATGAAAAATGCTTAATTGGAATCACCTCAGATGCACACACTATTTCTAAATATATTGCCCTATTCAACTTCTTCCAGAAACTGGAAGGCTGGGTGACTTTTCATATGACAGTGAGCCATTTTGTTTTTCCAGTTGTTGTTTAACTCTTATGACTTGTCGCTTTAGTAGAGTTGGAATTTCTGAGATAATTGCTTGAGTAATATGGTTAGTATTCTTATTCACAGCTAGTAACTACCATGGGGACTTCACAGTGCCTAATTAAGACATATGGACAGAGTAATTAGAGTTCTTTCAAGGATTTACAACCAAGAGAGCATTAATAAACCATTATTTATATACTCTAATTTGCCTGTATCTATATGTATGCACAGATATAAATCTTTATACAGATAGCAAACATAAATTATTGAGTTAGTCTCCCCATTTTATTTTTTTTTTCAACGTTTATTTATTTTTGGGACAGAGAGAGACAGAGCATGAACGGGGGAGGGGCAGAGAGAGAGGGAGACACAGAATTGGAAACAGGCTCCAGGCTCTGAGCCATCAGCCCAGAGCCTGACGCGGGGCTCGAACTCACGGACCGCAAGATCGTGACCTGGCTGAAGTCGGACGCTTAACCAACTGCGCCACCCAGGCGCCCCAAAGTCTCCCCATTTTAAAGCATAAAATAAAACAATGAAAACACACACACACACACACACACACACACACACAATTAGAATACACTGGATTCTGAGTCTCTAACTTAACAGGTATTATATCCCGTGTTTGTACTCACTCTCTTGTTCTTTCCTCAGTGCTACCACAGGACACTTTCACACTACATTGACTTAGTTCAAACTCTCTTCAGTTGATACTTAGACACATGCCATGTGGCCTCTTTTCCAGGTATTTAAGGCTAACTTTTCAACAATCACATATGTGCCCATTTTCTGAGTGGCTCTGAATTGCTTAGGATCTATTCTACCAGCTGTTTCTATGTCACTCTCTTGGGCTCCTCCCTCCTAGTGGATGGTCATTCACTGTGTGTGATGATTTCTCCTCACACTCATTCCTTTCTGGGCCATTTAATATCCATGTGAGACAAAGCCTTCATCCAGAGGGAAAAATATTTTGTCTTGTTTTTAAGAATAAACAATAGGCTATGAAATCAGAGATATTAAGACTCAATGTCCTATCTTCATCCAGATGCTTTGCATTTAATAAGTAATTACTGTTAACAATAAGCAGTTAGTCTGATATTCATTCATTTGGCTTCCTAAATATTAAGAATCTGCTATATGCCTACCACTGTGCTATGCCATGGGTACTACAGTAAGCAAAAACAGGTGTGGTACCTAATTACACGTTGTAGAGAAGACAGGCATTAAGCAAATTATCACAAAATGAGTTTATGACTGCAAACTGAGACTAGTGCTAGAAGGAAAGAAACATGGTTCCACGAGTGTGCTAATTACAGATCAGCTTGTTTCAGACCAACCATCCTACTGAGTAAACTAGAAAAATGAAATTTAAAAAAAATCTGTTTGAATGTATCATAAAACCACAAAGACCATATAAAGACTCGGGGAGCTAAAATCCAAGAAAGGAGGGAGGTGCAGAGAGGTGAACCTGACAGAGTGGCTTTTCTTCTCATGACATTAGCTAATTCTTGGTGGAGGTTCAAAAGATGAGCAGAGCTTCCTAGACTCACGGACAGGGGGAGCAAAAATTGAAGTTTAGGGCCCATGAAAAAAGGAAACCGTTGATAAACTCCAAGGCATTCAGTTGAGAAAGGAAAGTATTCATGATCTCCCTTCTCCATGACTCATTCATGGAGTGCCTCCAACAAGTACTACAGACAGTCATGGCTCTTCCACCAGTGGTGACTTAAAATTTCAGTCCTAATGTATCTGAGCTACTGATTCTTCTGGTAAAGAGTTGCTTTAGGCTTTTATTAAGTTAGGTTTATACCAGTGAATACGGTAGTACTAGTATGGCATCCAGAAGATTAGTTTTACCCAGCTTCTCTCTGTACTATTATGTAGTGAAACCTTTGGTAGGACTCACCAGCCAGTGACCATTACTTTCTTTATGCAATTTACCCAATGGCATGAGGAAACTTAAATGGCCAAGAGGCAGTGTAAGCTTCAGATTTAATGAAAGCTGTATCCCACGTAGAAACATTCCACTAGTTGATACATTCAAAATAAATCCAAAAGAATAGGAATAGGAGGTAAAAATTTGCCAGTGAATTATTAGGTGCAATTGGGAGAAGCTCCATTCTCACTTCTATCCTACTGTCTCCAAACCTGTATTTGCAATCTATAGGAGACACAATACTGTATATTGGTCTTTGGCTAAAAAGATATTATAAAACAGTCTTCTCATAAGGTGGTGTACCTCAGCTATACTGTATTTGAGACTGGAGTTAGACCACAGCTGTTTCTAGGCCTTGGGGTCCCTTAGACCACTCAGTCACCATTTTTCCAACTTCTTTCATCTGTAAAATAAACTTCCTTGGTCAGAAGATGTTTAGATGGAACATCATAATAGTGTATAAAATACTCAGTGCATGAATGATGATAGGAAAAGAAGAAAACTTGGGAGGAAAGGCAAATTACAATCTAAAGTGTCAAAGCCCCTTCCATGATAGGGGAAGTCTAGCTGGCCTTCCCAGAATATGGTACTACATTGAAATTGAGGGTTGGTACCTTTGCTGGCAAGCACAGCAAAGTCTGATTTTTGAGGCAAAGTCCATATTTTAATGCCTGTCACCATAACTACTTTGATCAAGTGTTAAGGAGGCTTGGGAAAGAGGTAAAGCAGCATAAATGGAGTGAGTCAACTTGTCCACTGGATAATTAAAAGCCTCATTTACTGTGGCCTTTTGTTGGTCATTTACATAAGGATACATTTAGTCACATTTTGGAATCCCATTCAGAGAGAATCACCCATAGATGTCTTCCCCCAATTCTTTGTGATCAGTCTTACAATTCTATTTCTTTTAGGTCCCTGGCAGTCTGATTATATCATTAGCCACAGCCCATCAATCGGTATAGACATCTCAGGCTTGGTACTAACAAAGTGGATGATAATACATATTGTTTAAATTCAGGTCCACTGGGAGAATTGCCCTGGAAATGCACAAGGCTACTTCAATGCCATGGCTCAAACATTACATTCTCAGTGACATCTTCCATAGCAATGCTTTTTTTTTTTTAATTAAATCCTTACACACCCTAGTAGTACTAATTTATCCTGATTTAGTTTTCTCTTTACACAGATTACCTTGTAATATACTGTATATTTCCATTTATTTGCTTATTCTCTCTTCCTCCACTGGAATATAAGTTATACGATGGAATTTTCATCGGCCTAGGTTTTACCACTGTATCTCCAGTACCTAGAATACTGTGTGAACATATCGAGTATTCAATACATGCCTTAATGAATAAATGGGTGAATGAATCTTTCCCCTCAAAGCCTTAATTTTAAATTTTGAGAGTTTTCTAATGAATCAAAAACAAATAGAATTGTTAAATGAGTGATATATCTGATTTTATTCCCTTGTATTATCAAAAAAACGATCTTCTTTTTTCCCTATGTTCTTCCAATCTATGTATATTATAAAAATTTTCAGTGAGGAGAAATCAGTTCAGCTTGCTTTTCTTTCTTGACAATTGCTGGTTTTTAGAATAATAATGCCACTGGTTGTTTCTGATTCAAACACAGTGTGAGGCTTTGTTTCTTAGATAAGTCAACTGAGCAAGAAAACAATTAGAATTACTCCCAGCTTGAAGAGGCACATTGAATCCAGAATTTCCATAAGTGTCCCCATCATGCTAAAATCAGCCTGGTATAAAATCATTCATTCCCTTTTGGCCTTATTCACTAAGATTCCATACACACACATGCACAACTCACATGCACACACACACACACACACACACACACACACACATACACACACAATTCTGATACAAAGTTTCGCAATCTATTGTGGGAATTCTTGTATCTTACAGATTTGCTTTTAAATTGGTTCCCAGTGCATGCTAGAATCTGACAACAGTTGAAAACTAGAGACAAAGAGAGGAGTAAGGGAGGGACAGAAGAATTGGCTTCCCCTGGCCAAGGATATCTCTTAAATGGGTCTACTAAAGGTCTTGTTAAGGGTCTTTCAAGCAAAGGCAAAAGAATACCATCAGAGAATGAAGGGGGCCTGCTTTACTTGGCAACAAAACTTGTAGGGAGTTGAAGTTCCTCCCATATAACAAAATCTCCATTTTTACTATCCTGCTTCTTCCTGATCAATACCTTCCTATCAGACTTCATATCAGGCACATGACAAGACTGTAAATTCAACTGATACTGATTTTAAGCCACAGACTCAATGTTTGTGTGTATCTTTTAGATCTCTCAACCCAGTGGCTACAAGAAATGTGATGTTCTTTTTGCAGACTCAAAAAAGTCATTGATTTTCAATCCATGCCTTAAGCGGAAAATTACACAATTTGTATTAGTAAATCTGTTTATGTAAGCTTTGTGGAAATGATAACAGTAAATACTATACTCTACAGGTCTTACATAGCTCTTCCTACTGTCCTCTAACAGAATCTAATTGGTCACCTAAAGCCTTTCTTCAATTAGCATTATAATCTAGGGTGAATCGTTTAAATGAATGTTCACCATATTGTGCATACCATAGTATGCCAGAGACCCACTGCTTACTAGCAAGAGTTTTCACTACCTTCATCACCTTTAACTATTGCCAAAATAATTCTGCATAACAAAACTAGATGGCTTAATATAACCACTTGTTCTTGTTTTTGTAGCCTCAGGTTGGTAAACAATGGCTGATTCAGCTTGGGTTCAATTGGGTAGTCCAGTTGTTCTACATACTTCTCATCCTCCTGGGACCAACTGGCTAGCTGGCTACCAACTGCCTGCAAGAGAGCAGGCAACCATCATACAAACACATCCCAGATCTTCGCTCACAATACATCCACAATATCCCACCAAAGCAAGTCACATGGCCAAGCCCAACATCAATAAGGCAGGGTAGAATATTCTACCCACAGTGGGAGAATATTTACTGAACAATAATCCAATTTATCATAATCTCTAACAAAGTCAGATAAGCAATCCCAAACACCTTCCTTTCTTTGAATGCCCATGCCCATACAAAGTTCTGATTTACATTTGTATATTAAGAGGATTCTTAGTTGCAAGCAACAGAAACCAACTCGGCATAAAATGAGAGTATTGAAGGAATATTGAATTGTTGATACGTACAACAGAAAGACCAAAGAGTGAGGCTCAGTGGTGCTGAGATCAGTACCAGTTCATTAATTACAGCACAACACAGATGTGGTCCTATATGAACACAAAGCAGCCCACTGCCTCTGGGGTCTAGGCCAATTTTTTTTTTTCAACATTTATTTATTTTTGGGACAGAGAGAGACAGAGCATGAACGGGGGAGGGGCAGAGAGAGAGGGAGACACAGACTCGGAAACAGGCTCCAGGCTCTGAGCCATCAGCCCAGAGCCCGACGCGGGGCTCGAACTCACGGACCGCGAGATCGTGACCTGGCTGAAGTCGGACGCTTAACCGACTGCGCCACCCAGGCGCCCCAAGGCCAATTTTTTAAATACATGTTGACTTGTAATATTTGGGTTAAATAAAATATATTCTGAAAACTAACTTTACCTGGTTGTATTTTTTTAACTTTTTTTTTTAAATTAAGCTACTAGAAGGGTTTTTTAAATTAATTAATTAATTAATTTATTTATTTATTTATTTACGTAAATCTCTGCACCCAATGTGGGGCTTCAATTCAGAACCCCAAGATCAAGAGTCATATGCTCTACCAACTGAGCAGCCAGGTGCCACAGACTACTAGTAAGTTTTGAATGACATATATGGCTCACATTTCTAAAGGACACCACTACTCTTGTACTCTCTACTCTTATAGTACTGGATGCTAGTAATTGCTTCTGGCACCACCACCAATGCAGTCTCCAGAAACTGGGAGCTGCTAAAACAGTCAACACCATCTGAGAAGAGTCTTCCCTATCCTTTCTTCTTTGCATGCCAAACAATCTGGGGGAAGATCCATCTGCTTAGCCAAACTGGGGTCACATGCTTATGCCCTAGCTTCAAAAGAGGCTAACAAAGTGAATATATGGTGTTTCTAGCCCCTACAGAAAGAGATACTCTTACCTACAACCAAGACTTACAAAGTGAAATTCCCCAAATATAGAGATTTTAACATTGAGTACTCAAAAGTCAGTGAAAAATCCAGTTTTTTACTCAGTATATCCCTTTGCAGAAATATAGCGCTAAGAAATAGAAAAACAGGGGCAGAGACTTCTTTACAAAGATTCTTATCTTAGCTGGGTTCCCCCAGAAGCAAACATAAAAATAAATAGTTCATTTGTGAAATGAAGCAGAAGCATCAGCAGGGAGTTAGGGAAGTAAGACAAGGCAAGGAAGGAAATCAATTCAAGGGTGTACCAATGAGGCCATCAACTGGGACTCAGTCCCTTCTGGGGCCTCTGGGACACTGTTTAGAACACACCTCAGTGTAGTGTCATCTGAGGGAGGAGGATGGTAGGTGAGGGTTGATCCTGGGAATGCTAACTCTTTGGAACTTTCAGCTTGTGCTGGCAAGTATATGCATGCATCCAGAGAAGGTCAGACCCTGGGCTGAAAAGTGACAAATGCCACTAGCATATATAGAAAAGTGAGATGTAAAAGATATATAAAGGGAATATGAATGAGACATTGATGGCAGAAACAACCTACATGTTGTTATTAAAAATGATGGTCTTAGTCTGTTTGGACTGCCATAACGAAATACCAAAGGCTGGGTGGCTTAAACAATAGGCACAGTTCTGGTGGCCAGGAAGTCCAATATCAAGGTGTTGAAAGATTCAGGTCTTGGTGAGGGACCACTTCCTGGCTTGCAGATGACTATCTTCTCACTGTGTTCTCACATGTTGGGGAGAGAGAGCAAGCAAGATCTGGCCTCCCTTCCTTTTCTTATTAGGACACTAATTCCATCCTGGGGCTCCACCCTCATGACCTCAACCTAATTACTTCCCAAAGGCCCACCTCCAAAGTGTAAGGACTTCAACATGTGAATTTTGAAGGGACACAAACATTCAGTCCATATCAATGATGTTTCTAAAATTTTTAATAATTCCTTCCACAAATATTTATTGAACAGAACACCTAGTATGTTCAAAGCAATACTCAAGGAGCTGTAAATTGCTGAATGAGACAGACAAAAATCCCTTTCCTTGTGAAATTATATTCTAGAAGGGGAAAGAGAAATAAATAACCAAAATCAACAAGTTGTTTTGTATGTTAGAAGATGATGATCCTACAGTGAAAAATAAAGCCTTGGATTGTGATAGGTATGCCAAGATTGGGCAATGGGGAATGAAGATTAGAACAGGGTGGCCAGGGAAGGCCTCATGGAAAAGATAACATTTGGGCAAAGATGAGGTGAGGGAGTAAACTATGCCAATACCGGTGGAAAGAGCATTCTGCATATAAAGGACAGAAATTGCAAAGAGGCTTTGGGTATGAGGTGAAAAGGAAAATCAGGAACTCAATGATAGACATGTTAATGGACAATAAATTCCATGTGAATTTGGAATTCAAGGGCAAGCTCTATCTAGACTGCAAACATAAGTTTGTGAGTCTTCAGCATATACACAATATCTAAAACCATTGATTGGATGAGATGAATGGAATGAGTGCCAATAGAAAAGAATTCCAAGTCACTTTTGAAAATAGTCTGGCAATTCCACAAGAGGTTAAACACAGAGTTACCCTATGATCCAGCAAATCCACTCCTAGGTATATGCATCCAAGAGAAATGAAAACATGCCCATGCAAAATCTTGTGCATAAATATCCATAGCAGGAGTATTAGTAATAGTCAAAAGGTGCTCACAACCCAAATGCCTATCAACTGCTGAATGGGTAAATAAAATGGGTAAATATCCATATAATGGAATATTACTTGGAAATTCAAAGGAATTTGGTACTTATACACACTACAGTGTGATACACCTTGAAAACATTATGTGAATTTAAAGAAGCCAGACACAAAGAACCACATATTGTATGATTACTCTTACATGAAATGTGCAGAATAAGCAAATCTGTAGACACAGAAAGTACCTAAGGCTGGGGCAGGGCACGGGTCAGGGAAGGAGAGCTGGGTAGAAAGTGCATGGGGTTTCTTTTGAGAGTGATAAAAATCTTCTAAAATTTATTTGGTAATGGTTTCCCAACTCTATAAATATACTAAAAGCCATCGAGCTATATACTTCAAATGGTTGAGTTTTATGTTATGTGAGTTATATCTCAATAATGTTGTAGAAATAATGCTGTAGAAAGAACGAAAGGGAGGAAAGAAGGAAGGAAGGGGAAAGAAGGAAGGAAGGCAGGCAGGAAGGAAGAGAGAAGTTGTAAGGTTTGAGTTCTGGAGCCATTGGACATTTAAGGATTTGTGATACTTATTAGACATCCAACAGGAAAATCTGAGTAGGAGTTTGGGTATGCGAATTTAGAGATGAAAAACAAGGTCTGGGCTTAGAAGTGACTTGAGGGGCGCCTGGGTGGCTCAGTTGGTTGAGTGTCCCACTTCAGCTCAGGTCATGATCTCATGGTTTATGAGTTTGAGCCCCATGTTGGACTTGTGCTGACAGCTCAGAGTCTGGACCCTGCTTCGGATTCTGTGTCTCCCTCTCTCTCTGCCCCTTCCTTGCTCTCTGTCTCTCTGTCTCTCTCTCTCCCTCTGTCTCTGTCTCTGTCTCTCTCTCTCTCCTCTCTCGAAAATAAACACTAAAAAAAATTATTTTTAAAGAAGCGATTTGAGATTGAGTCTGGGGTATGCCAGTGTTCTGAGGTTGGGGATATATACAAGATCCAGAGAACAGAGAAAACAAGTCTGAAAAGGAGAAGCCAGTAAAGAGTCCAGTGTCCCAAAAGCTAAGGGAAGAAAATATTTAAGGGAAGAGTGATCAGCTCTGTCAAATGCTGCCAATAACTCAAGTAAGATGAAAACTAAGATCAAGCATTGGTTTTAACTCTGTGGAAGTCAATGGCGATTTTACAAAAGCTGTTTTGCAGGAGCCAGGAGAATGAATGCCTGATTAGAAAATGGGAGACAAGTAAATTGCAGATATCCAGTAGCTATAACTATTGAGAAGATTTGCTTTTCACAAGAGCAGAGAAATGATCCAGTAACTGAAGGCAGATAAAGAGTCTGGAAAATTTTGTTCCCCCTAAGATAAGAGAAATAGCATTTGTATAAGTTCATGAAAATGAGCAAGCAACAAAGAAAACATGATGGTACAGAAGAGAGAAGCCAACTGGTGATGTGATATCCTTGGACACATGAGAAGGGCTTTAACTAGGCCTGTGGAAAATTCACTCATAATAATGAAAAACAGAGTTTGTGGCCACAGAGCAAGTGGGGGTGGGAGGTGGGGGGATGTAGAGGCAGAAGTATGGGATACTACTAAAGTATCCCAGTAAAACAGGAAACGAGGTCTCAGCAGAGTGAGAATGGGGGAGGAGGCACTGAGGGGAAAGAAGAAGAAAATAGTGTCTGGGCAAGGGGTGAGGGGAGGACTAGAGAAATGCAGTATGGTGGCCCGAGAGTATTCTGCACCGACTCCTGGTTAGTAGCAATGAATTAAAAGTGAAACCAGTCAGCAAGATGGTGTTTTTCTTTCTCTAGAACCATTCAGGCATACAAAGATAGACTTCAATAAATGGACAGTTGGCTTTAACCGAGGTTGGTATTAACAAAATGTGAAAATTCTCCCAATTTTGTGAAAAAGAAAGACAAAACTTTAATAGAGTGTGAGCACATAGCACTTGCATAGGAAAAAAAAAACAGACAGAAAGGAAATTTATAAATTGCTGTAGTTTTGCAGGCCATTTTTATTTTATTAGATATTCTCTAAGGTTTTTCGCAAAAATCAAAGCTCACCCAGTCTTTCAACACTATCCAATATAACCAAAATCAGGAATTAGCAACAGGTTTCACAAGAAATTTCAATATGAAAGCAATAAAACAAGACAGCAATTCTGTTTGTCCCTTCTCCCATCAAGAACATCATTTCTTGTATATGTTTCCTTGAGTATCTGCTTCATTCCCTTGATTCTGTTTGTAGATCAGTGTACAGGACCCCAACATGACTGTCCTTGTTTCAGCCCACAGTTCCAGAAACCACATCACCTGACTAAGTGTTTGTCTTTCTCAGATAAAGTTTACAGGGGGCAAGCTGATTGGCTCAGCTTGAATCAGGGCTCTTTATTTGGTTCAATCAACTAGAATCAGGAATGGGAAGGCAGCTGTCAAAATAATGGCAACCACCTAATCCCTTTCCTTCAGCCAAATGTTAGGGAGAAAGGTAGTTTCAATAAAACAAGCCAAAAAGGACCCCAAATGTAACTTTGTAAAAAAGCATGTATCACGTTTATAATAAGAACAAATACTTTGTTTTGTTTTATTTTTTGAGAGAGAGAGCGCAAGCGGGGAAGGGGCAGAGAGAGAGGGACAGAAGATCTGAAGCAGGTTCTGCACTGACAGGTTGACAGCCACAAGCCGGATGCGGGGTTCCAACTTGCGACCACAAGATCATGCGCTGAGTTGAAGTCAGATGCTCAACCGAGTGAGCCACCTAGGTGCCCCAATACTTTTATTTTTTTAAGAACAAATATTAATACTTATAAAGAAGAGATGAAAGGGAAAAATAACAAAATGTTAAAAATTTAGTTTCCCCTTCTTTATCAAATATTCCTTCTCTGTTTCAGATAGGAGTTTCATCATTGTAATTTTTTTTTTATTTAAAAAAAATGTTTATTTATTTTTTGAGAGACAGAGAGAGAGAGAGAGAAAGAGCGTGAGTGGGGGAGAGGTAGAGAGAGAGAGGGAGATACAGAATCCAAAGCAGGCTCCAGGCTCCAACCTGTCAGCAACTCGTGAACCACGAGATCAAGACCTGAGACGAAGACAAAGTCAGACGCTCAACTGACTGAGCCACCCAGGTGCCCCCCATCATTACAATTTCTAAAAAGCTTCTGATGAGTGCCTGTTAGCACAAGGCACTATGGCCTTCACTGCACAGAATGAATCTGACAGGCAAAAAATTATTTTAACAGGAAAATATACATTTTTGAAGAAAATGTTGAGAAGGCAAAATATATCAATAACTGCAAAATGGAACTGTTGGCAATATCAAACATTCTGAAGATTCCCTCCTTTCTTCAGTAAATGCCTAGTGAATATTCCCTGTGTGTTATTAGACTTGAAAGTCTATCCAGCATTAAAAAAAACAGCAGGATAAAACTGAGAAGTAAATTAGTGACATTCCCTTTTAAGATTATTTTTAGTTACACAAACTGTGTACATGTTTGTGTACTTTAACATTCAAGTACACACAGAAGCATATAGAGAAAAAGAAAAATCTCCTTTGGCTTTACCTCTCTCACCCCTAAGTACCCTCAATTCCACAGCACTTTACAGAGAAAAACACAGTTAACAGTTTGCACTATAATACCCTTTCAATTCTTTTTTTTTAGTTAGCTTTATTTATTATTTTATTCTTAAGGCCTTTGCTGTTCATTGTTAAACCTGCCTTTCTTTCTTTATGCTGATGACTTCCTATCAGCATCCCTGGTAAGTTATATACTCCCATGGCCTTGCATCCAGGCCTATAAAGACATTTTCTATAATATCCCAATGATCTAATCTCTTAAGGCTCTCATACTTCACCTGTTTTTTAAAAGCAGACATTTTATGGACTGGTGAAGCAATCATTTAGAAACATACATCTCTGAAGCCACAATCATTTTATAATTTGTTCTGCCTCACCAACAACCACAGCCAGTCTTCCAAGAGGACAATCCTTTAGAGAAAATCTCTAACATTAAAGCAGCTTACAGCTATTTCAGATAATGGGAGCTGCCCAGCCTGTGATGTGTTCAGTCTCTACCATTTATGGAGGATCTGCTGGACTAATAACTGACTTGAAAATGAGCTCTGCACAAGAAACTCAGCAATGAATGATGAAAATAAGTGAACTTACAAAATTTACTGGAAATTTCTTTCTGAAGGTCAGAGGATATATTAAACACAATACCAAATGTGCATTTTTAAAACAGTATATCATATCCTTACGAAAATCTGATGTAAAGTTTATGGTGCTACCCTTTCAAAAGAACTGGTTAAAGACAGTCCAATCAGAACTGACTTTGTAGATGTGTCTAAATTTCTGAAATACAAAGTAATATGCAATAAAAAGGGGGGGAAAGCTCTAGAGATCTCCCTCAGAAAAAGAAAATTCCAGGGTGCCTGGGTGGCTCAAGTCATTTGAGTTTCTGGCTCTTGATTTCGGCTCAGGTCATGATCTCATGATTTGTAGGACTGAGCCCCACAGCAGGCTCTGCACTGACAGCACCAGCATGGAGCCTGTTTGGGATTCTTTCTCTCCCTCTCTCTCTCTGCCTTTCCCCCACCTGCACATGTGTGCTCTCTCTCTCTCTCCCTCAAAATAATAAAGTCCCCCCAAAATATGTCTTGCATAGACCTTGCTGTGAGTCACATTTGTGTAGAAAAACCTTATTACTCCATAAAACTTTATTATTTAAAACTTAAGCTATGTTACTTAATGTCTATTTTGCAAATATTATATAAATTGGACTTCGCCACATGCCAATCCATCCTTGATGGACCAATTCCAACTGGTGATTAGACGATCCCCATGCTATGGCAAAACTCCACCCCAAGTGTCTGTCTTATCTCTCACTCACCTTTTCTACCTCAGGACTTGTTTCAAAGATATCAATTACTCACACTTATGAAGAGCATTCCAGAAACATGACGGATTAACAACCACAGAAGCAACCCTCAGCCAATAAGGAATGGGAGTCAATGAACAAATGCACCAGTCTCCCACCCTTTGGAGGGAAAAGTCTAAAGCCCGTTCTATACAGTTCCTTGAGGGGCTCCCTAATGGATTTGAATACTAGTTGCCCACAGCAATAACTGGATCAATAATGTGCATTTAATTGGCTTCCCTGAATCATTTCTCAAATAGATTATCTTCCCCCAAATGCTTGCTTCAGGCTCTGCTTTAGGGGTAAAACAAAGATGTTATGTAAAGTGCTAACAGTGCCCATATTCTAATATATAGTTAGTAATGATGGTTCCCTTCCTTGCATCTCTTCATAAATGCCATTCACTCTACTAATGAATCAGTTTTCCAGTCCTTATCAAGAACTCAGTCACAGCAAAACAACTGTCCAAAATGGTAGCCAATATGGCTATTGAGGACTTGAAAATGCAGAGTCCAAACTAAGAAATGTTGACAGTGTAGGCTACACAACAGATTTTAAAAATTTGGCATAAAAAAGTAAAGTGTCTCATTAACAATTTTATACTGATTAGTTGAAATGATAATGTTTTGGATATTATTGGGTCAAAGAAAATATATGACTAACACTAATTTCATTGGTTTCTTTTTACTTTCTATGATATGGCCACTAAAAACTTGAAAATTATAGTACTGACTTGTATTATACTTCTATTGTACAGCACTGTTCTAGAAATTGTGGAAAAGGGCCACAAGGTGAAGAGAGACAGAGGTAGAGAATATGGGTATGACTCAGTATATTCAACAAGATGCTTAATTACATGACACAGAAATCATTTAGGCTGACATAAGCAAAAAAGATTTTACTGAAAAATAAAGGAGTCTCCAAAACCTGGTCCAAAGAACCAGGCTTAGAGTCTACATAGCTAGGTAGCAGGTCTGCAGGTTGTTTGCAAAAAATGGCTCCATCATTCTCTTTCCTGTACCCTTGTGCCTTGGCAATGTGACTTTGCCTCCCAATGAGAGGTTGAGTGTATTTCTTTACCCCTTGATTTTGGGCTGGACTCATGACTAGCTTTGACAAGAAGCATGAGGTCACTCCTTCTCAGAACCCTGCTGAGTGGTCATGGGTACAAATGTAGGCTGGCCTGCTGGATGACAGGGACGTATATTCCAGTTGTCTCTATAGCCTCAGCTGACTGTCACCCACTCCACAGAAACAGAGCTGTCTCACTGACCGGAAACCGATTGCAGACACGAGTGAGCTCAGAGCAAGCAGTCCAGTTAAAACTGGTCCAAACTGATGATTCTATAGAATCCTGAACTAAATAGCCTACCAGGTTATTTTGAAAAGGCTTTTTCAAAGATAAATCTGGAGACTAGTAAAAGTGGTAAGGACAGGCTTTATTCAGCAATAACTGCTGCAATGAGGAAGAGGGTCCAGTGTCAACCGAACTCTGATCTATGCAGAACTGACCGCGCATTTTAAAGAGAAATTGAGGGAGTAGGCACAGGTAACAAGCAAAGATTAGGTTTACTACCTGGAGCTTATTTGGAGGAGAAGGAAATTTCTTGTATCTTTATGCTAGCAAGTAGTAGTATAAGTTAGAGCAAAGGATGGCCCCCTTCATCCTGGAAGGGAGGGCAAAAGTTATTGCCCTGAATGTCTGCATTTCAAAGAGATGACTCTCTGGTCTGAGAAGAAGGTTCTGGGTGGTGGAAGATTTACATCTCAAAGGGGGAGAGAATGGAGTTACAACTGTAAGCTTTTTTTTTTTTAATATTTATTTATCTCTTGGAAGAAAGAGAGACAGAGCAAGAGTAGAGGGGAGGGGCAGAGAGAGAGGGAGACACAGAATCTAAAGCAGGCTCTGGGCTCCAGGCTCCAGAGCCTGACACAGGGCTTGAACCCATGAACAATGAGATCATGACCTGAGCCAAAGTCGGACATTTAACCAACTGAGCGACCCAGGCGCCCTATAACCGTAAGCTTTCTAAAGTAATTGCTCCATGAGAAGGGGTTCAGAGGCCTGTTGATTACCAGGTTTGTGCTGGAACAAATAGTAATTCTTCTGGAAGTCTTGATTTTCTCAGGCAGGCATACTGAGAGGGCTGGGGTCAGCCTTGAGTCATATGTTCATGTTTGTTCAAATCTTTCAGTGTGCATGGTAGCAGGGGGAGAGGAAGTAGACAAAATCATTTGCACCGAGTCTGCTGTTTTTCACACGCCAAAGTTGAGGCCTAGTTGAAAAGGAAACTCAGAGGACCCTAACTGAAGTTTAGTCAAGAAGAGAGTCTCTGTTATTTGTCACTTAGTTTGGGGTAGTTTCTTATATAGCAAAATCTAAGTAACTAAACTTGAAGCCACAGGACTAGTCCAGTAGAAATTCTACCACCTCTTCCTCCAGATCTAAAAACTGCACTTTGTACTGCTGGACACGGAGACTGCCACTTGGGCCCCTGGAAAGTGCTTGCAGCTACTACTACCACTGCCAGGGCCACCAGAATGGATTCTGTGTCATCAGTGTTTTTTGATATCACTACCCCCAATTTGAAGTCTGGAGAAAGCACATCTGACTGATGGAGCCTAAGTCACATGCTCACTGCTTCACATTGATCCCTCCAGCCTCTACAAGTTAGATACGGGTTCTGTTCAATCAAATTAAAAATTCTCCAATGCAGAAAGTGTGTTCAGATGCTAGGTCATCACAACAAAAAATAAATGTTATTACATGTACCATAATATTTCATACCTCCACTGCTTTACTGATGCTGAAAATCATGTTTGAAACACATCTTCAGGAGCTCCTGAGTGGCCCCGTGGGTTAAGCATCTGACTCTTGATTTCGGCTCAGGTCATGATCTCATAGTTCGTGAACTGGATCCCCACGTGGGGCTCTGCATTGACAGTGTGGAGCCTGCTTGGGATTCTCTCTCTCTCTCCCTCTCTCTCTCTCTCTCTGCCCCTCCCCTGCTCGTGCTCTCTCTCTCAAAATAAATAAAAATAAACTTTAAAAAAAATAGAGAGATAAAGAAACACGTCGTCATCCTTTCCTACATGAATAACTCCTCTTCATTTTCCCTGGGAAATCTGACTTCTTCCTGCTCCCCTTTCCCCACTGTAGCTAAATTAGGAAAATGCACAAAAGCATGAAATCTATCAAACTAATGAGCACTCCTGCTTGTTGATGTAGCTCCTGTTGGTCACAGCTCTTATCATTAAGAATCTTTCAATCTGAGTGAATGAAATCTTTCACCCAATCCCCAGTGTTTGTAATAAAGAACATACTCAGTGTTTGCTTCTCCACAAATAAACTGGAGATTTCATTACAGGAGGAAATAGGAGGTAAATTTTGTAAAATACATCGATGTCAGATTATGCAGAATGTCAATGTAATTTATCTCAGAGACAACACAGTGCCACTGAGGGTTTTGGTACTATTTATTAGATAAAGATTCGTGTGGAATCAATTTACAGGATGCAAACATGGGAGTGAGACTAGAGCCTCTTGGCAGGCTATCACAAATGCTGGGTATGTGAGTAGAAGGGTATAGCCATGATAATGAAGAGAAGAGTCCACTCATGAGATGAAATTAAGAAGATGATAGAACCTGATTGGTCCTGGGTGAAGACAGAAGAGAGAAGGGAATGTTTTCATAGGTGAAGTGGCAAAATGTGTATGTGTGGGCGTGTGTGTGTGTGTGTGTGTGTGTGTGTGCATGTGTGTGTGTTTAATTGTGGTCATTTCTTTGTTGTCCCAAGAACTTTCCCTCATACTACTCATTCAGAGGCATTTCCTAATTCAGGAAAAGAAAAACTACTGCAGAACAGGAGAAAAGGATGTCATATTCTTTGTTTTTAGCTTCAGAAGAAACGTTCTAGGAGAATACAGACTTTGCGAGAGTACTTGCAGAAAGAGACTACATCCTTCCTGTCCACTTAAACGCCTATGCCCGATAAACAAGGGACTTCTGATTTAAACAAAAAGAAATTACAGAGGTGAAGCAAAATGGTTAAGTGCATATACAGGGAGGATTTGAACATGACCCTCCTTCCCAGGTGTGTAGTTTAAGTAGAGAAAAGACTGGAGAAAAGTGTGGTGTTCTAGATATATCTACACATCCACTTGGTACCCTAGCATCAAGGAAAAATGGTAGTGTGGGTCTCTCTGCACCAAAATGACATCAGGCCAACAATTAAACATGGCTGGGTATGACATCAGGGAACAAAGAGGCTCTAACAACAGCTCTGATTCTACCTTAAGCTCATTAGTGAAAAGTAGACAAATAAACTTTCTGCACTTCCCTAAGCAGGGCTCGAATGTTAGTTAAAGGAGACAGCCAAGGGCCAAAGGGGCTTGAATTTGTAACCCAAATGCCAGCGTGAATTATGCAACTGAGGCCTTACATTGCAGGGATTTCAGGAGGTGGCCTTTTGGAAGAGTGCCAAGTAATATGACCACTAGACAGCAGACACCCTCCCTCCCTGACCTCCTCCCTCAACTTCCATCCTGTCATTATCATAAATAAACCGTGGGACAAGAGTGTCACCTTGAAGAAGAAAAAAAGGTAAAATCCAGAAATATGATTTTAAACTTGAAGTGGCTGAAAAAGGTGTGACAAAGACTGCGTTCACCTAGAAACACCTGCATAGAATTTTACAGCATCAGGAAAATTAAAGCATATAACAGAAACTAAGTCCAGTTGCAAGAAAATAAAATGTTACCTGTTCTGCATGTATGACTTTAGGGCCTCTGAAAATTATACTTACAATAGGTATAAAGGTGTTTACTGCATTCTTAAGAGGATTAAGTGTTCTCTTTGGGGAACTACAACATACTTTATTTAAAATAATAATAATAAATCATGGACTGAAATGGTTCAACACTATATTGAAAGTAACAAAGTGAACTGCTATTTTTCTCACACCTGGCCTTCTCTCTGAGGCATATTCTGATTCTAACTTAATGCTGGGTATAGGTCACCAAGGTGAGAAGGGTTGCTAGCCGATATTCTTTAGTACAGTGCATTCCAAAGACGTCCAGTCCATTCTTGGGTCAATTAAAAGTCTACGGGACTCCAAGAAGGTACATTAGGTATTGAAATTGGCCAGATAGTTAAGATAAACCCTAGAGCAGTGGTTGTCAGTGGGGATAGTGGGGAAAAGCATCAGGTGGTTGGGGATATCAGAGGCGGGGCGGGGTGGGGGGCGGTTTGCTCCCCATGGGAATGTTGGCAGTGTCTGCAGATAGTTTTGGTTGTCACAACCGAAGACAACTGGTAGAAGCCAGAGATGCTGCTAAACATCCTTCAATGTACGGACAGTCCCCACAGGAATCGACAGTCAAAAAGGTCAATGCTACTAAGGTTGAGACACCTGCTCTAGAGGTGAGTTAGAAGTCTAACCACTTTCAAGATCCTGATAGCCTCATAGAGTCGACCTATCACTTTGAATTGTTCATAGAAAAAGTTCGGTGTTCACGGGATCTTTTGTTCTGGGGAGAGCTTGGACAGAACTTCTAAAATTGTTACAAAAATACTTTTTCTTTTAAGGGGCTCATGATGATGATGATGATAATATTCAGGTAAACTTAGTTCTAGTTCTAGTTTAGAGCAAGAATGACAATCTATTCATTTGTTTATTTTGGATCCTATATTATGGCCATTTCAATACTGAGATCAGGGAGAGAACAGAAAAGGGAGAAAGAAAGAAGTCTGTAAGAGAGAGGAGCTCAACATTACCTGTTACACTGAGAAACAAATTACTAGGTCATTTAGTAATATTAGCTTTGAAAAATGTAAACATTAAATTTTAAAATGGTCATTATAGGGGTGCCTGCCTGGCTCAGTCAGAAAAAGCATGTGACTCTTGATCTCAGGGTTGTGAGTTCAAGCCCCACATTGAATATCTCTACACCCAACTAAAAAAAAAAAAGGTTTCTGGAACACCTGGGTGGCTCAGTTGGTTAAGTATCAATTTTGGCTCAGGTTATGATCTCATGGGTTCATGAGTTTGAGCCCCACATCAGGCTCTGTACTGACAGTGTGGAGCCTGCTTGGGATTCTCTCTCCCTCTCTCTCTGCCCCGTCCCATGTGCACATGCGCATTCTCCCTCTCTTTCTCTCTCTCTCAAAATAAATAAACTTTAGAAAAAAATACTAAAGGGGAACCTGGGTGGCTCAGACGGTTAAGCGTCTGACTCTTGATTTTGTCTCAGGTCATGATCTCGCGGTTCCATAGGTTTGAGCCCCGAACTGGACTCTGTGTGGGCAGCAAGGACCCTGCTTGGAATTCTCTCTCTCTCTGCTCCTCCCCCACTCGCACTGTCTCTATCTCTCTCAAAATAAATAAATAAACTTTTAAAAATAAATAAGTAAATAAAATATTTCAAAAAATAAAAGGATCATTAAATTGTTTTAAGAAATAGTTTAACTTCTAAATAAAAATGAGGGGCGCCCGGGTGGCTCAGTCGGTTAAACGGCCGACTTCGGCTCAGGTAATGATCTCGCGGTCCGTGAGTTCGAGCCCCGCATCGGGCTCTGTGCTGACAGCTCAGAGCCTGGAGCCTGTTTCAGATTCTGTGTCTCCCTCTCTCTGACCCTCCCCTGTTCATGCTCTGTCTCTACCTGTCTCAAAAATAAATTTAAAAAAAAAACGTTAAAAAAAATTTTTTTAATAAAAAAATAAAAATGAAAGTGCAGTCTAAATTCTTCCTTTTGGCACAAAAACAGACACATAGACCAATGGAATAGAAAAGAAACCCCAGAACTAGACCCACAAACGTATGGCCAACTCATCTTTGACAAAGCAGGAAAGAACATCCAATGGAAAAAAGACAGCCTCTTTAACAAATGGTGCTGGGAGAACTGGACAGCAACATGCAGAAGGTTGAAACTAGACCACTTTCTCACACCAGTCACAAAAATAAACTCAAAATGGATAAAGGACCTAAATGTGAGACAGGAAACCATCAAAACCTTAGAGGAGAAAGCAGGAAAAGACCTCTCTGACCTCAGCCATAGCAATCTCTTACTCGACACGTCCCCAAAGGCAAGGGAATTAAAAGCAAAAGTGAATTACTGGGACCTTATGAAGATAAAAAGCTTCTGCACAGCAAAGGAAACAACCAACAAAACTAAAAGGCAACCAACGTAATGGGAAAAGATATTCGCAAATGACATATCGGACAAAGGGCTAGTATCCAAAATCTATAAAGAGCTCACCAAACTCCACACCCGAAAAACAAATAACCCAGTGAAGAAATGGGCAGAAAACATGAATAGACACTTCTCTAAAGAAGACATCCGGATGGCCAACAGGCACATGAAAAGATGTTCAGCATCGCTCCTTATCAGGGAAATACAAATCAAAACCACACTCAGGTATCACCTCACGCCAGTCAGAGTGGCCAAAATGAACAAATCAGGAGACTATAGATGCTGGAGAGGATGTGGAGAAACGGGAACCCTCTTGCACTGTTGGTGGGAATGCAAAGTGGTGCAGCCGCTCTGGAAAGCAGTGTGGAGGTTCCTCAGAAAATTAAAAATAGACCTACCCTGTGACCCAGCAATAGCACTGCTAGGAATTTATCCAAGGGATACAGGAGCACTGATGCATAGGGCCACTTGTACCCCAATGTTCATAGCAGCACTCTCAACAATAGCCAAATTATGGAAAGAGCCTAAATGTCCATCAACTGATGAATGGATAAAGAAATTGTGGTTTGTATACACAATGGAGTACTACGTGGCAATGAGAAAAAATGAAATATGGCCTTTTGTAGCAACGTGGATGGAACTGGAGAGTGTGATGCTAAGTGAAATAAGCCATACAGAGAAAGACAGATACCATATGGTTTCACTCTTATGTGGATCCTGAGAAACTTAACAGGAACCCATGGGGGAGGGGAAGGAAAAAAAAAAAAAAAAGAGGTTAGAATGGGAGAGAGCCAAAGCATAAGAGACTGTTAAAAACTGAGAACAAACTGAGGGTTGATGGGGGGTGGGAGGGAGGAGAGGGTGGGTGATGGGTATTGAGGAGGGCACCTTTTGGGATGAGCACTGGGTGTTGTATGGAAACCAATTTGTCAATAAATTTCATAAAAAAAAAAACAAATTGAAAACTAAAATAAGACTGTAAAAAAAAATAATAAAGTTTTATTTATTTAAAAAAAAAATAAATAAATTCTTCCTTTACTTAAATGTAGAATCCAATTAACCAATAAATAAATATGGTAATCTCCATCTTAATTTCAATAATCTGTTTTTGAATAGTTCTGTACAAAAATGCTAACTGGGAACCTATTATGATTTAAATAAGAAAAATTTATAATGTGGCACATATCAACCACAAACCCACAGCTAACTTCCTAAAACTCAGTAAAATACCTCTAAATAAATCATAAACCATCATGTTAGGATGTAAAACGCTTAAAAAATTACTTCCCAGTAGCCAACAAATTAATACAGCTAATAACTAGTTATTTGGTATATAGCAATATATTGAATACCTCCTGTCTGAAGGCTCAAAACCTTCCCAAAATATCAACATGTGACCCTGATGTTGTGGTTGAAATAACTCAAATACTTGTCCATGCATTGTTTCATTGAAAATATTTCGTTGGGGCCCTGGGTGGCTCAGTCAGTTAAGCATCCAACTCTTGATTTCAACTCAGGTCATGATCTCATGGTTCATGGGATCAAGTCCCACATCAGGCTCTGTGCTGACAGCATGGAGCCTGCTTGGGATTCTCTGTCTCTCCCTCCCTCTCTTTCCCTCACTCAAAATAAATAAATAAACATTTTTAAAACAAAGAAAATATTTTGATTTTTCATTTCATTGATAACTAATCGTGTTGCATTTTTTAAGGTACTCAGTGGGTATTTGTATATTTTCCTTTGTTAAATGTCTCTTCATGTATTTAAGTTACTTCGTTTATTCAATGTATGTATTTTTATTGTTGAGATATAAGAGTTTCTCTATATTCTGGGTACGAGTCCTTTGTCAAATATATGTAGTGTGGATACTCCCCCCAACCCTGCTTGTAGTTTGCTTTTCATTTTTTAAGTGTCTTTCAAAGAGCAGAAACTTTTAATTTTGATGAATCCAATTATTCAATTGTTTCTTTTCTAGTTAGTGATTTCTATAAGAAATCTTTACCCACTTCAAGGTCACAAAGATATTTTTGTGTTTCTTTCTTCCAGAAGTTTATACACACTAGGATGGCTGAAAATAAAGGTTGACAACACTTAATGCAGGAAAGGATGTGGAGCAACCAGATCACTCATAAATTGCTGCTGAACTTGCAAAATAGTACAAGCACTTTGGATGTTTCCTTGGTAGGTTCTTATGATGTTAAACAAACAGCTAAAATATGACCCAACAATTCTACTCTTAAGTATTTACTCAAGAGAAGTGAAAACACGTTCACTAAAAGCTTATTTAACAAAAATACTTACAGCAGCCATATTCTTAATAGCTTAAAACTGGGAACCACGCAATCATCCAACAACAGGCAGCAGATGAACAAACTGTAGTATATTCATATAATGAGGAATGAACTAGTGCTGCATACAATATGGATGAACCACAAAAATGTGGTGAACAAAAGAAGCCAGACACAAAAGAGTATTTGTTTTATGACCCCATTTACAGGAAATTCAAAACAGGTAAAACTAATTGATGTTGATCAAAGTTAGATGAGTGGTTGCCTTAGGGGGAAAGAAAGGAGACTGACCAGGAAGGGGTACAAGGGAATTTTCCAAGGTAGCAGACATGCTCTATGTCTTGACAATGGTGTGGATTACGTAAGTATATTGATTCATTATTGAATTGTACACTTAAGATGTATACATTCCACATGTAAATTATACCTCACAAAATGTACATCATCATATTGCATGGGCACAGCTGAGAGCTATGTATATTTTATGACATTTGGGTATTAAAAGTCACAAGCATTCTGCTGGAAAATGTTAAACTGGGAGAAATCCTGTTGGGGTATGCCTGTATTTCCTGTATGCCTGCAAAGATCTGTCCTTGCCTGTGCCCTTTTAGACGCAAGTAGAGAGTCAGATTATGTGCTGGAAGTTGTTAGACTCTGGATTACAAGATTTTAACTCAGTGGGAATCCAAACAGTGGGGCTGTGTTCTCCCCTATTAGATCGGTACTATTGGCAAGTGCCAAAAGTTAATTCTATCTCTACCTATAGTTGCAAGTACAAAATATGGTATAATAAGATTTTATTTATAAAATAAAAAAGTTGAAAAAGATTTCCTTAGCTATAAAATTAAATGTAACCCTTCTTCCCAAGGACCAGAGAAAGTATATTACTCAATTAGTGATGGATTACCTGCTGAGCATCCAACCTAGTGTTCATAGTACAAATGAGGCCACATAACTGTGGGTAAAGCATGAACTAAACCTCTTGTCCTTTATGACTAAACTTGACCTTGGATTAACTTTATAACACTGTTTCTCTGGAAACCTGAGAAGGGTAGATTGGAAGTGGTACTACTAGGTAATATTTCTTATGATAAAAAAAACCACAAATCGCATCTAGCAGGAGAGAAACTACATACGAACTAAGAATACCTTGTGGGAAATCATAGCTTTGGGCTCCCTAAGTGTGATGATTCTCATAAACTGACAGGCCCCTTGCAGGGACTCAGGAATTTATGCCCCCTGATTGGTGTGAGGACTGCGATCAGAAGTCTTATTGAAGAGGAGTGCTGAATGCTGACCTTCTAGCAAGTTCCATTTCCAAGCCCATATTCCTCTAAATGAGTCTGATGCCAGGTACACCCTATGGAAGTCTTGTGAGTCAGAATTTTTAGAGACTACCCTGGTGGGTATTGCAATAAGTCGGCTCACAATATGCAATACCATACATAGAATAAATATGTCTCTCATGATCATGGGAAATTCGTTGCTCATAGAGTCATTCTCATCTCTGTTCCACAGATAAGTCATTCTTCAATGCTAGAATATAAAGTAGAGATGGCAAGTGCTCCTGTACAGTAATAGGAGTGTCACAAACATAAAATACCATATGAAATACTTTGACCTCCTTAGAAGAAAGGCATTATAAAAGTCTAAGTATACTTTGGTACAGGCATAGTTGCTAGCTTTGGTATCTTTCACATTTTTATATCCTCTATTTTTTACTTTCTTCACAGATGTATACGTAACTGGTTTGTCTCTTTAAAAACCACAAGTTTACATGTATCACAAATGAAAATTATAATCTCTCTTCTACATTGGTTAACTGCACCTGGTTATTAAACTTCACAAACCAAAAGCAAATAAAGAAAACTGACAAATACCATTAGAGAAGTCAGTGACCACAGAGTAGACAAGACTAAAGAATGGAAATAAAAGCATTCTAAAGCAGAGAGAAATAATTAAGGATTCTTAGACTTAAAGGTATTTGATATAAACTTTAAATAAATAAAGCAAACTGAGAGTAGTTCCTGAACAGTTTCCATTGGCATATAAATTAATCTGTCAGATCTGTCAGAAATCAGTGTACTGCCCTGAGTCACTATCTTTTCTTGAGTTTGCCATACAAGCTTTTTTCCTACATAAACTTTTAATGAGCTTAACATAAAATGTAAGCCAGTGAACCTAATATTATATAATGCACTTTAGAGAGATTATGCATCCTAAGCATACATGCATTTGTCATTTGAACTTCAATTATGAAAAAGAGCTGGATACAGTCAACTTCCCTTACTGAGTTTTAGGTATAAAGCCCACATCCTCATTTGGCAGCTAACATTATCATTCATCTGCACACTAAATGGCTTTGCAAAAAAAAAAAAAAAAAAGTTAAACATATTAAAGACTAGATAGCTAGCTTTGGATGATAAAGCTGCAAAGCTTTTTTGTTTTCTTTGATTTTTGCAGACAAAAAAAAACAAAAACAAACTATAGTTTCCCAGATGATTAAACTGAAATATTTAACACTCTGCAATTCTAATTTATTCTCTAGGCATGCATGAAAATTTTACCAATAGCCTGTAGCAGCGTACTTAAGCTGCCACAAGTTAATCAACACACCGTACCCACAGTCAGTTCCATTTTCCCTGGGGTTTAAAAAGGACCCATTGGTGGACATAGAGGAGAAAGAGGCAAACTATCTTACCTGATTCCTTAACTCTATAATCTTCTCCACCAATGGGTTTATGTCAGAATAAATAGAACATAAATAATATGACCAAAATTGCCTATATTCGTACTATTCCTTAAAGCCTCCCTCAAATGGTAACTGAGAGTAAAATCAATGTGGACCCATTGCAGAGATGATAGGCTACCTCTAGCCATGTTGGTCTACCTAGAAGACTAACCAATTCTACTAGTTATACTGAATTTGAAAGTTAATAAACACTTGCTCTGTGATAACAATGTGCTAGATACAAGTCTTCTAATTACAATGGGGTTATATCCCTATAAATCCATTCATTGTAAGTTAAAAATATCTTAAGTTGAAAATACACGTAATAAATCTAACCTACGAAACATCATACCTCAGTCAAGCCTACCGACATTACATTAGCCTCCAGTTGGGCAAAATCATCTAACACAAAGCCTATTTTATAAAAAGTTTATTTATTTATTTTACAATAAAGAATATAATAAAAAGTATCTTGTGAAATTTATTAAATACGGTACTGAAAGTTAAAAAGGGGTTGGAAGTGTATCTGTTGCTTACCCTGGTAAGCAGTGGCCCCTGTAGCCCCATGTCTCAACACAGTATGGCACCACGTATCACTAGCCCAGGAAAAGATCAAAATTCAGGATTCAAAGTATGACTTCTAAATGCGTATCACTTTTGCACCGTCATAAACTCAAAAAATCATTAAGTTGCGGGGTGCCTGGGTGGCTCAGTCAGTTAAGCATCTGACTTCAACTCAGGTCATGATCTCAGGGTTCGTGAGTTCGTGCCCCACGACGGGCTCTGTGCTGATAGCTCAGAGCCTGGAGCCTGCTTCGGATTCTGTGTCTCCCTCTCTCTTTCTGCCCTTCCCCCCTCTCAAAGATAAATAAATACTTTAAAAAATTGTTAAGTTGAAGCACTGTAAGTCAGAGACTGTGTAACTGTGATTATTTGTTCATACCCCTATTGTCAATTCCTTGAGGATATGCATGAACTGTATCTTATTAATCTTTTTACTCTAAGTTTTGCATATAGCCTGATATATCGTAAACTTAATAATGAGTGAATGGACAAATGGTTAAATGAGTAGCAGTATGGCAGCCAATTAGTCTGAGCAGCTACTAAAATTACTGCTACTGTATCAGTTAGAATATTTTCAGCTACAATAAACAAGTAACAGAATAGCAGACAAAAAAAAATGGATTAAATAAAGTAGATATTGATTATCTCACTTTAAAAGGGAGTGATTGAATTATGTCATATGGGTCCAAGTTCTTTCTTGCCATCTTTCAACCTCAGTATGTCAGTGCTGTCTGCCTTCATGATCACAAGACGGCTGCTAAAGCCTCAACACCACACTATCACAAGAATAAAGAATAGCCAAAGCAGAAAGGAAGAGAGTGAGCAGGAAAAAAAGAAAAACAAAAGCCAAACAAACAAAAACAATTTTCTTTTCTTTCCAGAGGTTCTCCATCTTAACACACTTTTGCTTACCTCTCACTAAGCCAAGACTGGGTCACTTGTCCATTGTTAGGCTGAACAAAGAAGAATGGAATTTCCACAACTGGCATAGAAACTCTATGGCTAGAGAACAGAGAACAAAGATGCATCCTCCCTGCCTTACGCTACCAAATACACAAAATGAGGATTCTGTTTACACGGAAGATGAAGAAATGGTTGTAACCCCCAGTATCTGCAGAGCTCACTAACAGCATGATATATAGAAGATCTTAAAGAGTCTGCATACTCTCAAATCATTCATTCATTCAACAAATATTTGTTAAGCACTTATTATGTGTCAGACAGACACTATTCTGCATCCCTGGGTTACAACATAGAGAAAAAATATAATTCCAAACATCATAGAATTTACAGCATAGAGGAGAAAAACAGACAATAAACAATAACAAAAAGATATATATCACATATATAAATATATATATAACTATTTCATATATATATGGAAGTGATTTGGTTTTATTTTTTAAGATCAGGGCAAAGTGGGACTGGATGGAAGATAAGAATAGAGAAGGCCTCTTAAGAAAGTGACAGTGATTTGAAGGTAAAAAAGGCAAAGATTAAGGCCCTGGCCTAAAAAGCTGACTGATTCTGGATTCTAAATGGCAGAAGGTCAGATTGTTGCTTTCTCAGCCCAGTCTAATTGTTCAGATGGCCTCAAGGTAGCTGCCATTAAAATGAAAGAACATATCAAAAAGGAAGAGTAAGAAAGCAAAACCCTAAGTACTGTGCAGAATATATGTAAAAAAAAAATTTTGGTTGTGCTTATAGACACGCTGGAAGAAAAAAAAAATGGAGCTTACTAAAACTGCAGAAATTGTGTTGTTAAAGAACCTATGAGCCTAAGAATCAAGGAACCATGTGACTCTTTGAAGTCTTAAAACAACCTATGGGCCTACAAACAACTGCAAAATATATGCAGCCCCCAGGGAGAACATATTCCCAAAGCCAATTTCAGATGTGACCAAGAGAAATAGTAGACAAGATAGGTCCTCCCAGACAGAGAAGCAGAGGCCACAGACAGCAATGGACAAGAATTCCTTCCCAGGGAGTGAAACAGGGTGCACTGGAGGGGCCTCATCCACTGCCAGAGCACAGGTCTTTGACACTGCTGTCCTGCTGATCTCCATCAGTGCTAGGAACCAGTGACTGCGGTTTCTCATTCTTCTCTTTTCTGAATAGAAGTTTTAATTTTCTGATCCACCTGAGCTACATTTGGACATGAATGAAGAGACAGATCATTACCCAGGACTCGTTGGATTTAAGCTGAATACAGAAACTGGATGATCCTTTGAGTGGTCTCCCTTGGAAAGGGGTGAGTGTGCTCTACGTGTCTTGCTTGGAGAAAGGATGAATGTGAGAAGGATACACACAGAAACCTGGCAGCCAGATCTGTAGGCTGTGGGAGACACCATAGCAGCCCACCAATATCCATCCAGCCCTTATTCTTGGGTATATAATCAGATTATATATATAATCTATATATATATATGTAGATAATGTATATAATCAGGTTATTTCCTAGTCTCCCTTGTAGACTGATGCAATCATGTGACTAAACTCTCAGCAATAGGGGCACCCGGGTGGCTCAGTCAGTGGAGCATCTGACTTGATTTCGGCTCAGGTCATGATCTCACAGTTCTTGAGACTGGGCCCGCATCAGACTCTGTGCTGACATTGCGGAGATTGGTTGGGATTCTCCCTCTCTCTCTCTCTCTCTCTTTCTGCACCTCCCTGCTCATGTAATAAATAAACAAATAAATAAACAAATACATACATACATAAATAAATTCTCAGTGATAATATGTGGGTAAATGGGATATGTGCCTGCCTTGTCAGGACTGGGGCCTGTAAGAGTGGTGTACCTCTGATGCACTGTTCCCCTTTCCACTGGCTGCAACTTGGATGTGGTGAACAAGCCCTGAGACCGTGCACCTGATGACAAGGTCCTATAGGATGAAGGAGTCACAAGAAGGAAGAGTCCTGGTCCTTGAAGCAGCATTCACAAGAGTGGAAGAGAGCTGCTACGACCTGGAGCACCCTCGACTATTACTCGTTCCTGAAGTCTCTGATTTTCTAACTCTATGTGTACGACTTAGTATACACTAACATAGAAATTTAACTCCCTGGCTGATGCAGAAATTATCTTCTATATATTTCAAGATGGTTAAAAAAAAGAATATAATTCACTTTAGAAAGCTTTTGTCTTAGTTTGGGCCCATAGACTACTAGATGGGTTACAAATGACACAAATTTATTTCTCACGGCTCTGGAGGCTGGAAGCTAAGATTAAAGTATTGGTGCATTCAGTGTCTGGGGAGAGCCCATTTCCTGGTTCATAGACAGACATCTTTTTGCTGTGTCCACATGTGGCAGAAGGGTAAGAGAGCTCTCTGGGATCTCTTTTATAAGGACACTAATTCCATTCATGAGGATTAAGTCACCTCACCAAAGACCTCACCTCCTTATACTATCACATTGGTGATTAGGATTTCAACATATGAATTGGGGGGAAGGGACATAAATGTTTATTGTAGTTTGCTTTCAAAATAGCTAAAATTTTTAAAGTTTTGAAAACATTTTTGTTATTTTGGAAAAAAATTGTGGAGGAACCACTCATTTTCTACAGATTATGGATACATGAATCATTACTAAACAACACGTAAGATTTAGAAGAATAATGAAGAAAAAGACAGAAAAATATTATTTGCCAATGTAGTATTCAGACACCTTTATAGTGCTACATCAATTAAAACGCAAGTATACTTCAATGTCATTAAAAACGCCATTCCAAAAGCAATCACTTAATGCCTGTCTCTTCCACTAGGTCATAAATTTCTCAAGAATGATTATTTTGCTTTCTACTGTATAATTAATACCTGGCATAATATCTCACATACAATGAGCATTTAATAAAAATGTGTTCAATGATCAAATGAAAAAAAAATTAATGTTTAATTAGTTTTAACTTTTATGAAAAAAGACTGTGTTTTGGTTTTGGTGGGGTTTTTTTGAGAGAGAGAGAGAGCACGAGCCTGGGAGGGGCAGAAAAAGAAGGAGATAGAGAATCTTAAGCAGGCTGCATGCCCAGCAGCCTGACACAGGCTCTCTATCTCATGAACTGTGAGATCATGACCTGAGCCAAAACCAAGAGTCCAATGCTTAACCAACTAAGCTACCCAGGTGCCCCCAAAGTACCATGTTTAATAGACACCTGAAACACAAAAAGTTGTATTTTTTCTCACTCACCCTGAATGCTACCATTTCCCATCAACAAATATTTTGGAATAAAGAAAATTATGAAAATTTGAAATTCTTAAATTTAAAATTTTATATCTAACTCAATAGGCACATCAATAGTTAACTCAGAAATATGTCTGCATTTCCATTTCTAGCTTGAGTATTCCACAGCTAGACATTTGATATTTATACAATGAAATATAAAAATAAACCTCTAATAAAATTTTATGAAATGGACTCTTCTCTAACTTTAGACATCAATCCCAAACTTTCCTTTTATCACCTTGAATTTAGCAGTGGGAACTGTGCACATTACTAAAGACTGGATTTGGCCCACAGTAAAAAAAAAAAAAAAAAAAAAAAAAAAAAATCAATAGCTTGGTAGTTACCTCCCAATCTCCTCCCAGCAATGCCAACAGTGAATTTATCCACAGACTGGAAATAGTTTTGGTTTGTTCTGCCTGCACAGCAGGACAATGGATCAGCAGACAGTTTACCCATAATGTCAGCATTACTGAAACTATAGGTGGTAAATCCCTTTAATGCAAATATTTGTATCCCAAACTCTCAAAGGGATGCTTGTCTAAGCTTAAGAGAAGACATAATTTTAAGAGAGACATTTTCTTTAGGGTTAAGGATTCCAATACAGCAGCACTAGACTTCATCTCAAATACTGTTAAGGATTAGACTTTTAGAAAATGGATTGACAAAGCGGAAATAAGCCCCCCGCACTGTTCAATTTGAGGACAATGCAAAAAGAATTCTAAAACAAATCATCAACTTTTGTGTTCTTGCTTACTAAAAATGAGGAATAGTTTAAAAAGGCATTTTAACCTCAAATATATTAAGCATGCATAGAATCTAAGTATGAAAATTTAGTCTTCAGTGTTTATTAACCAATTTTAATTTTTAATATGTGATTCATTCACTCACACTCCTCTACAACAAATATTTATTGAGCACTGCAGCAGAGATTGCTTGTGGCCTGCTCCAATATCCTCACTCCTTTAGAAGCCCTGAGTTTTAATTGAGCACACGGACGCTGAAATAAAGACCTGACACCCTAGTTTCCCTTTCAGCTAGGCTCTTAAGAGGGGTGGTCAGAAATGTTATGTGGCAGCTTCTGAGACATAGCCCTAAAAAGCAGCTGGCATGTATTCTGTGCTCTGCCTTTTCACCTTCCTCCACCCTGCTGTTTGGAACGTGGTTCTAATGAAAGAGCCTATGTCCTGTACACAAACAAGAGACCCACCTCGTAGAGATGATTGAGCAGAAAGCTAGAAGGATCATGAATGCCTAAGGACTTTGTGAATCAGTTACCACACCCGCCCTAGACTGCCCACCTCTAGACTTTAATGGAAAAGAAAAAAGTCCTATCTTTTAAAGTCACTGTTCTTTGGGGTTTTTATATTGCTTGCGGTGAAATCTAATCCTAATTGATACAAGATATTTGTAAGATATTTTAAGTGTTGAAATAAATACAAGATGAGTAAGGCAGAATTCCTGTACACAATCAGCTTAAAATTTAGCAATGAATACTGAAGTATAAACAGCACCAGAGTGGATTATAATAGTTTTTGCCTGTTTATTATGATTTCAAAAGAACTCTCTTCTTCTGATAACAGCATCCATTTTCCTTTGGAATAACTCTTCTCATATACCATAAGATCAAGTTTCAATACCTGTAGCCCCATTCCTGAGCCAACCCGTAATTTGAGAAGGTGGGGAGGAAGGGAGAGATGGAATGTAATCTAAGCCTGGCCAATTAAAGTACTAGCCATTGTAACTGATTCAGGAATGAGCATATGAATTAAACTTGGCCATTTAGAATCCCACTGTATTAACAGCTATCACTGCAATATGTTGCATATCAAAACAAACCATAAGTTAGTGCTTACAGCAACAAACATCTATCATGGGGCTGCAGGTCAGCTGAATTTACCTAGCTTTAGGCTGAAGATTAAGCCCAGGCCTGCTCCACATCTCACATGCTCCTTGGACCAGCAATCATTTGGGTAAAGTTCTCATGACAGGTGGCAAAGGTAAAGAAGCCAAGCTAAACCACACAAGTACATTTACGGTCTCTGCTCATGTTGCATTTGTTAACACTTCATTGGAGAGGGCAAGTATATTCTGCCCAAGGTAGTGAATTGTAAGGTCACTCAGCAGAGGGAGAGTATGAAGAAGTAGAAATAACAATGTAATAAATTATGCACATATCTTGAGTTTCTGGTGCCTTCAGAGTCATGGTATTAAAAAGTTCTAAGCCATGGGGCGCCTGGGTGGCGCAGTCGGTTAAGCGTCCGACTTCAGCCAGGTCACGATCTCGCGGTCCGGGAGTTCGAGCCCTGCGTCAGGCTCTGGGCTGATGGCTCAGAGCCTGGAGCCTGTTTCCGATGCTGTGTCTCCCTCTCTCTCTGCCCCTCCCCCGTTCATGCTCTGTCTCTCTCTGTCCCAAAAATAAATAAACGTTGAAAAAAAAAAAAGTTCTAAGCCAGTGGCATCATATGCCCATCATGCAGGCTAAATGGATGAGGCACATCTCCAACAGCAGCGAAAGATAACACACGAAGAAAAGCAAAGATGGCAGGGGTGAGATATGGATGGATAGATATTGCAAGTATACTGAATCCTTTTTTTTTGTTAAGTTTTTATCCATTTATTTTTGAGAGAGAGACAAAAAGAGAGAGAAGGGGAGGGGGAGAGAGAGAGGGACAGAGGGAGAATCTCAAGCAGGCTCCACACTGTCAGTGCAGAGCCCGATGCAGGGCTCAAACTCACAAACTGAGCCAGACCCAAGAGCCGGTCGCTTAACCAACTGAGCCACCCAGGTGCCCCTGAATCCTAATCCTTTACTTTAAAATGTACACAATGCCAGTGGTGCCTGGGTGGCTCAGTCAGTTGGGCGTCTGACTCTTGATTTCAGCTCAGGTCATTATCTCACAGTTTGTGGGATCAAGCCCCACATTGGGCTCTGTGCTAACAACGTGGAGCCTGCTTGGGATTCTCTCTCTCCCTCTCTCTCTCTATCCCTCCACCACTTATGCACATGCATGCACACACTCTCTCTCAAAATAAATAAACTTTTAAAAAAAGAAGAAAGAGGCAGCTTCTTCTCCAACTTCGCCTACCCCTTCCATCACTATCTTCATGCCTGTTAGAAAATATGTTTGTAAAGTAGCCATTCTGTACTCTTCAGAGGAAATCCAGAATAGTTGCAGAGTGGGTAGTCTTGACAATGACTAGCCAACAGACAGAGTTTGTTCCTCTGATTTTGTTCTGTGAAACAGAACTTCACTCAATTCAGATAACGTTAATCAGGTTTTCTGTTACTTGTACCTGAAAGAATTCCTAACTGCTTTAAGCCTGAAGTCAAGGTAATATCTGTTTTAGGTCAAGAACCAATTATATAACTTGTCTTTGTATATTACTTTACACATTTTTGTTTATAACAAAATGTGTTTATAACACATTTTTGCCCATGCTATTGAGTTGAAAGGATTGCAGCTAAAGATAAAATCCTTGACTATCCAAGTAAATAAGTTAGGTTTTACCAAATAAGTTGGTAAACTGGCAGGCCACTGTAACTGTCTAAATGCTAAATAGATTTATATATTACTGTTATGAGAAAGTCAAGAAATCAGCACATGTTTGGGGGGAGAAAACTTCATCTGTGTTTATTTCAGAATGGACTCTGAAGGATGGACTGCTAAAACTAGACTGGAAGCAAAGAAATCCTGTGAAGAGGGTCTTGTTTGATGAATGAAGAATTCACTCACAAAGTAAATGATTCCAGCCAGGATAGAGTGAAGAGTACCAGAGTCACTGTTAAAAGTTAGAAAACAGGAGAAAATATATGAAATTTCTGTTTTCAAACACTGAAACACAGGAAAGCAAATAGGAAAAAAAAGAAAAAATGAGGTGAGCCCTACAATTGTGCCAGTTTTATAGCTGGAGGTACTTTTAGGCCATGATCAACACAGGGAGACCGAAAGCAAAGCTGGACTGAGGAGACAAAGATTGAGCTTGGAGAGTATGAAATGTCTGGAAATTGCAGTAAGGAGTTAGAAAGGAAGAACTGTACACAGAAAGAATTTCATAATACCCTTTCTTTAAGTCTTTGCCTGAATACTAAGCTGTGCATGTATAGGGTGAGGGTCCAAGAGAATGGGCAAAAATTAACTACCAGAGGAAAAAAAAAATTACTGGAGAACTACAATCTGAGTGACTACTGGCACTCACATGGGAAAGGGGTCATTTGAGTTTCATCCAATTAGAGTATAGAAACTTTATTAAAGACCTAGGACAGACAACAGAAAGCCTAATCCAAATTCTCTAGAAAAGGACTAGAAAATCCTTAAAACAAAAGGATAATCCAGACCCTCACAAACAAAGTTTAAAAACAAGCCTCAAACGGATCAAGCTGATCCACTACTAGAGTAACAGCCTCCCAAAACAAAGCCCAATACTCTAAAATTCTAAACATCTAATGTGTTGGTTTCACAATGCTGCTGTAACAAACTGATATAAATTTAATGGCTTAAAACTATACCCATCTATTATCTCATTATTCTGTAGGTAAAAAGCCTAAGTACAACATGATTCTGTTGAATCCTCTGTTTAGAACCTCACAAGGGTGAAATCAAGGTGTCAGCAGGGTATTAGAATGAACTTCCAAAACCCGTTCAATTTGCTGGCTGAATTCAGTTCCTCTCAGTTTTAGGACTGAAGTCCCCATTTTCCTGCTAGCTATCAGCTGAAGCCCAGTCTCTGCACCTAGAGCAATGGTGGCTAAAATCTCATGCTTCCAGTCACTTTCATTCCTCCTTCTGCAGCATCTCTCTGACTTTAGTTGGAGAAAGTTCTTTGCTTTTAAGGGCTCATGTGATTAGACTGGGTTTACCCAATAATCTGGGATAATCTCCACATCCTAAAGTCCATAACCTTAATTATATCTGCACAATCCCTTTTGCTATGTTACATACTGTATTTGCAGGAAGCAAGGAGTAGGGTATGAGTGTCTTTGGGGAGCTATTCTACCCACCATGCTCAACAAAGTCCCATTTACAATGTTTAGCATCCAATCAACGCATATCAGATAAAGTGCAGGAAAATATGACTTACATCCAGGAAGAGGAAAAAAATCTGTTAATATATTCTTATATTTTTATGTTATTTTTTAGTAATTTCTACACTCAATGTGCAGCTCAAATTCAATCCCAAGATCAAGAGTCACATGCTCTTCCGACTGAGCCAGCCAGATGCCCCAAAATATCTATTAATGTTAACAGGCAGAAATCAGAGATAATGGAACTAGCAGATAAAGTTTTTAAAATAGTCATTAAAGGGGGTGCCTGGGTGGCTCAGTCAGTTAAGCGTTCAACTTCGGCTTAGGTCATGACCTCATGGTTCATGAGTTAGAGACCCACATCAGGCTCTGTGTTGACAACTCAGAGCCTGAAGCCTGTGTCAGATTCTGTCTCCCTCTCTCTCTGTCCCTCCTCCACTTGCACTCTGACTCTCCCTCTCTCTCTCTCTCTCTCTCAAAAATGAATAAGGGTTTTCTTAATTAAAAAAATAGTTATTAAAAATATATCCAATGTTTTGGGGGATCTGGGTGGCTCAGTTGGTTGAGCAGCAGACCCTTGGTCTCAGCTCAGGTCATGATCTCATGGTTTGTGGGTTCCAGCTCCTTGTCCAGCTCTGCACTGACAGCACCAAGCCTGTTTAGGATTCTGTCTCTCCCTCTCTCTGCCCCTCCCCCATGTGCCTCTCCCTCTCCCTCTCAATAAACTTTAATATACATATATATATTTATATATATACATATATATGTGGAATATATATATATATATATATCCAATGTTTTAAAGAAAAACATAAAGACACTGAGGAAATAAATGTAAGTTAAACAGAAGTAAACAGAATTTTTAAAATATTTAAAATATTAATATTAATATATTTAAAGTATATTTAAAATATTTTTAAAATATAAAAACAGAATTTTAAATATATTATCTGAAATGAAATTTTTACTGGATAAGCATAAGTTAGACACTACAGAAGAAATAGGAAACTTGAAGACTTGTTGATAGAAACTGTAAAAAGTGAAGTACAGAGAGAAAATGTTGAAAAATAAATGACCAGGGCCTTAGTAATCTCTAGTATAATATCAATCAATCTAGCATGTATAATTGCAATCTCATACTATAAGAGAAGATTACATTCTTTTTTATATCTGATGAAAAATATCAACTCCATATTCAAGAGGCTCAACAAGCCCCATGCAGGATAAACATAAGAAAACCAACCAAGACACATCATAATCAAACTGGCTAAGACAATTAAGAGAAGACTGGAAAGCAGATGGGGGCGAGGGGTGGGAGGTGGGGGGAAGACACATTATACGCAAGAACAAAAGTTAAGAAATTCAAAAGGCTAAATCTACCTTCCTAGAATTCTGTATATACAGAACGATTGCTTCAAAACTGAAGGTGACATAAAGACACTGTCAGACAGGGGTGCCTGGATGGCTCAGTCAGGTAAGCATCTCACTCTTGATTTCAGCTCAGTTCTCACTCTTTTGTGAGACCAAGCACCATGCTGGACTCTGCACTGACAGCAAGGAGCCTGCTTGGGATTCTTTCTCCCCCGCTTTCTCTGGCCTTCCTCCCACCTCACACTCACACATGCACGCTCTCTCTCTCTCTCAAAAACAAATAAACAATTAGACCTACCCTATGACCCAGCAATAGCACTGCTAGGAATTTACCCAAGGGATACAGGAGTACTGATGCATAGGGGCACTTGTACCCCAATGTTTACAGCAGCACTCTCAACAATAGCCAAATTATGGAAAGAGCCCAAATGTCCATCAACTGATGAATGGATAAAGAAATTGTGGTTTATATACACAATGGAGTACTACGTGGCAATGAGAAAGAATGAAATATGGCCCTTTGTAGCAACGTGGATGGAACTGGAGAGTGTGATGCTAAGTGAAATAAGCCATACAGAGAAAGACAGATACCATATGTTTTCACTCTTATGTGGATCCTGAGAAACTTAACAGAAACCCATGGGGGAGGGGAAGGAAAAAGAAAAAAAAAAAAGAGGTTAGAGTGGGAGAGAGCCAAAGCGTAAGAGACTCTTAAAAACTGAGAACAAACTGAGGGTTGATGGGGGGTGGGAAGGAGGGGAGGGTGGGTGATAGGTATTGAGGAGGGCACCTTTTGGGATGAGCACTGGGTGTTGTATGGAAACCAATTTGACAATAAATTTCATATATTGAAAAAAAAAAGAAAGAAAAAAAACCAAATAAACATTAATGAAAAAGACATTGTCAGACAAATGATAGCTGAAATAAAATTTGTCAGACAAATTTCTCCAGGGGAAAGAAAATGATACCAGTGGCAATATGGATATACACAAAGGAATGAAGAATGCTGAAATTGGTAAATATGTGGGTAAATATAAAACTTATTTCATGCTCTTATTAAATTTATTTAAAATATAGCTTGTTGAGGAAAAAATGTATTTGGAGTGTATAACACATGTGAAGTAAGATACATGACAATAATAAATGATCAGAGTAGAGAAATATATTATTATAAGCTTCTTATGTTTTACATAAAATGGTATAATATTATTTCAGGTAGATTGTGATAAGTTAAAGATGAATCTACTAAACTCCAGATATTTTTCAGCCCCAAAATACATAAATATATCCATCAATCCCTACACACATAAAATATAGCTAATAGAGGAGATAAAATGAAGAGACAAAATACTAAACAACAAAACAAAAGACTCAACTAATCCAAAGAAGCCCTGCAAAAAGGTAAAAGGAACAAAGAACATATAGAACAAATAGAAAACAAATAATTAGATAGTAGACTTAACCCAACTATATCAATAATTGCATTAAACATAAATGGACTGAACACACCAATTAAAAGACAGAGATTGTCAGACTGAATTTAAAAAGCAAGACACAACTATATTTATCTACAAAAAAAAACCATGTAGTAATATAAAGACAGAAGAGGTAAAAATAAAAAAAGAGAAAAAGATACACATACAAACACTCATTATAAGAAAGCAGGAGTGGCATCAGAGAAAGCAGATTTCAGAAGAACTATTACCAGAAATAAAAAAAATTGTATAGTGATAAAAGGATTAATTCATCAAGAAGACATAACAGCACTAACTGCATAAAATGGTATAACTTCTGGGGCACCTGGGTGGCTCAGTCAGCTAAGCGTCCAACTCTTGACTTCAGCTTGGGTCATAACCTCATGGTTCATGGGATCAAGCCCTGCACCTGGCTCCATGGTGAGCATGCAGCCTGCTTGGGATTCTCTCTCTTCCTCTCTCTCTCTCTCTCTCTCTCTCTCTGCCCCTCCTCTACTCACTCTCCCTCTCTCAAAACAAAAAAAACATTTTTTTAAAAAATGGTATAACTGCTTGGGAAAGCACTTGGGCAATTTCTTTTAAAAGTAAATATGCACTGGGTGCCTGGGTGGCCTAGTCCGTTAAGCATCCGACTTCAGCTCATGTCATGATCTCGCAGTCCGTGAGTTTGAGCCCCGCGTCAGGCTCTGTGCTGACAGCTCAGAGCCTGCAGCCTGCTTTGGATTCTGTGTCTCCCGCTCTCTCTGCCCCTCCCCTGCTCATGCTCTGTCTCTCTCTGTCTCAAAAATAAATAAAAACATTAAACAAAATTTAAAAAAAAAAGTAAATATGCACTTACCATATTACTCATCAATTCCACTCCTAGGTATTTACCTGAAAGAAAGAATACATGAAAACACAAAAAGACTTTTAAATGAATATTCATAATAGCTTTATAATAATAGTTCCAAAACTAGAAACAACTCACAGGGATAACAAATTGTGCAATATTACTCAGTAGTAAAAAGAAACTACTACAAAGCTCATCATAAATTGCAAAAACATGCTGCATGAAAGTAGCCAATCACAAAAGAATACATACCATTTAACTCCATGTATGTGAAGTTCTAGAAAAGTCAAAACTTGCCTTAAGGATATAAATTAAATCAGAGGTGGGGGGAGGTTGACTTGGGAGAGACATAAGGGAATTTGGGGGTTGTGCAAAGGTTCAATAAATTGATTGGCGTGGTGGTTACACAGTGTGTACATTTGTAGAAATTCACTGACTATTTTTAAAATAGGAAAATTTTATTTCTGTAAATTAGGCCTGGATTTCTTAACTTAAACAACAACAAGAAGGGTCAGGAGTTTTAAGGAGAATTAACAGGGTAAAATGCCACAGGAAGTAAGATAATTCTGAGAAATGAAAAGAACTTGTTTCACTGCAAGAAGTGTGATTTTAGAAAACACCTTTATTGAAAAGATGTGTAGAATCCATGATGCAAGACATTTTGGTTATACTTACCTAGACTGAAAAATTCAAATAGAAAAGGCATAGACTATTCTATTTCAGTTAATGCTTCTCAAACTTCTATTTCAAATGTTTCTTTAATGTCCATAGGAATCACCTAAAGGTCTTGTTAAAATGCCGGTTCTGATTCAGGAAATCTTGGGTAAGATCTGAGATTCTACATTTCTAACAAAACACCAGGTGATTCTGATGCTGCTGGTTCATCCACTACACTTTAAGCATCAAGAACACAAATAACATTACTGAGGCATCGATGGTTTGTATCCAGTGCCAATTTGGTCTAGAAGTTTCCCAGATCTATGGAATCCATTCCTATCATCCGTTACATGCAGACTGACAACCCAGCCCGCTTCCTGTCTGTGAATGTAACCAGTGCAGGTGCTTATGATGCTGTGGAAAATAACAGTGATTTTACATCGGCAGCCCTGGGTCCAAGTCCCAGTTCTGTTTCTAACCAACTATAATCTGAGTTTGTCATTCATAGCTATGAAATGAGAGAATAGTTCCGGTTTCTCCTAAACTGTTGTGAAGATTACAACAGAAAATGTAAGCGAAAGTATAGCATGAAGTACAACCTTAAAAAAATAATGGCTTAAAATGTCAAGCAAAGTAGGCAGAAGATTTCAAGTACCACACAGTTTGAGAACAGGGCGGGACCTAAAAATATGAGGCGGGGCTCTGGGATTATCCCGTGGGCGTGCAAGGAATAGACCATATTATACGGAAGGGAAGCCCCATTTAAAAAGTAAGCGTCTGTATTTAACATTATCCCTAAAGGATGAAACCTGAAATCTGAACTTTTCCCTTATTAAATGTTTCAACTGGAACCTAACTCGACGTTCAGTGATACTACTTTTTCAGTCTAGTGATTTCAAACAAAATCCTACCCACGCATTTCTGTCCCCTTCTCCGATCCATTCGTCACTTTTCTGCCCCCGCCCCCTGCGGCCCCCGCCCGAGGGCAGTAGTTTCCACTACGCTGAAGGGGGAGGTGGTAACGGACTCCGGTATCTACTTGCCTCGAGGAGGGGGGTGTATCAGCAACCGTAAGAGATATGGGCCAAGAGACTTGGAATCACGAGAAAATCCTAGCCAAGAACGCGGCGTCGGAGCAAGCGGAGAAAGGCAGGGCCTGCAGCCGCCTGGCCAGCGTTCAGCTTTGCTCTAGGCCGCGTCCCCCCCTGCGCGTCCCCCTACCAGCCTCCGCGGGATGGCACCGGCGGGAGGGGGCGGGGCTGGGCGCGCTGCTGCCTCCTCTGCTGCGGCCGCCTCCGCTGCGGCCGGAAACAATAGTGGAGGAGCCCGAGCCGTGCGGAACGGCTGCTGCGGCGCGCGGAGCCGACGGTAAAGACCTCGCGTCCCGGTCCCAGACCCGCAAGCGCCTCGGCCCCGAGATCCCGCGGTTCCGCCGCCTTCGCGCTCCGAGCCCCGCGGCCCTTCGCACTGCTCATCGCGGGGCGCCTGGACGGAAAGAGAGTCGGACTCGGGTCCGCGGCTTCGTGAGGGACGGGCGCGCCCCCCCAACGCCGGATGTGGAGTGGGGGCCTGGCTCCCCGAGGCGTTGAGTCCCGGGCTGTCCGGCTGCCTTGGCACTTGGACGCCTTCTTGGGTGGGAAGAAGTCCAGGGCGAGGGGTCCCCAAGACTCCTACCAGCTCGGCTTGGACACCCCGGCTCCGGCCGTGTCCGACCCGTGCGGTGGAGACGCTGCCCGGCCTTCGGTGCGGGTCCTTTGGACGCTGCCGGGACGCCCTTTTCGGGTGTTCGCGCTGGCACGTGTGTTTTTCTGCCGCGTATCTCTGATAGGAAGCCTCGCTACATCGAGTTAGCGAAACCCATCAATGAAGTTAGCAAAGCAGTGTCCCGAAGAGATCGTTTTTCCTGAATTTAACAGTGTGAAGTAGGTTGAAAGACCCCTGGCAGCGCTGCTAAGCATTCAGTGCCAGGGCCGGGGATGGGACAGAGCAGAACACCCGCAAACCGCTTTCCTTCAGCTCATCTCCTCAACCAAATGAAGTACGAGATCAAAAAAGGCGCTCAGGCTTAGTGACGCCTATGGCAAGGCTTTAAGTTTTACTAGCTTTGTGACTTTACACGATAAAAGTGTGATACTCAAGTACAAGCATGGCGATGCTTGTTTGATGGGGCTGTGACATTAGATAAACAGCATCCTTCCCCTAGAAGTTCCTGTTATTGCCATACCGTCAAGTTCTTGAAATTGCATAACCTACCCTTTCTGTTTCTTAACAGGGGCACTATGAACGAAGAGGAGCAGTTTGTAAACATTGATTTGAATGATGACAACATTTGCAGTGTTTGTAAACTGGGAACAGACAAAGAAACACTCTCCTTCTGCCACGTTTGTTTTGAGCTAAATATTGAGGGTAAGGATACAGTATAGATTCATTTTAATGGCGTGAACTTTACACAACTGCTTTTGCTGAACTAACTATACGGAAAAACTAAAATTTCTTGAATGATTGGCACTTGTGCCAAGTATGATGTGTGAAGATCTGTGGAAGATAAAAATTTATGGAAGGGAGGCCGAAGTTCTCACAGCTGTGAATTTAAGATAAATCTTTTCCTTTTTTTAATTCCCAGGGTACTAACCCCATTTTTGCTAATATAAAAACAAGGTATGAGCATTGAGTAGGAAACGTGTTTTCTGGTTTGAGACCCTATTAAATTGTCAGGTGGATGCTTTTGTTCGTTGTATATTAAGAATGAACATAACCAAACATTTACATGGATGAGAAAATGTAATTTAATTCCTTTGGCCTTTCATGCTGGTACCTGACTGAGGTGAACGAGAACTCTTTTCCCCAGTCATGTCTTATCTGGAAAAACATTTTTAAATTTTTAGATAATTTCTAAAAGGTGATCACACACACCTTTAATAATTTTTAAAAACTAAAAAGGTTTTTTACATTTCTTAATAGTAATTTTGAAAGTATATGAAAGAGTTCTCCAACTATTAAAAAAAAGTCTCTTATTAAATGTACTATTTGTTTGGATTCGTGTACAGTTAATATGTGTATGGACATTAGTAGTTTGCCCCCAAGAAACATGTGGGATATGTTTCTTTAATCTTGATATTATGATAAAACTCAGGTTTTTAAAAAAAATATTTATGACTCAAACTAAAACGAATCTTAATATTCTTGTGATTAAAAAGTTTATGTGTCATTTGAATTTTGAATTGTAACATATCAGTACAGAGATTTTGTTAGACTTTTAGATTTGGGACAGTTTCAAAACAGTATTTAATTTTTTTTTTTTTCCTGGACTGTATATTTGAAAAATTTCATTACCTTTACTTTTTCTGTTAAGTAACTAGAGATGTGAAATGTTCTTATAGTTAATCCTAATGTATTTGTTGTTACTGTTTTCAGTTTCCTTTTGAGATTCCTGTTAGGACTTTTCAGATATTGTTGTAGGCACCAAATTAATATATTTAGCTATTCTGTAGTAACAAGCCAAAATTGTAATCATAAGTAGACACTAAAATCATAATAAATTGCATGACATTCATCTTCCCCTTACGATCGTATTGGTTATGTTAGTTTTGCCATTTTACCTTCTGGAAGAATTGTAGTTCCTGAGCATGATAGTTGATGGAAGATCATGGATTTCTTGGGAATAAATAGAATACATATAACTTGGGCCTTAATAAGTGTAGTAATTATAACTAATTTGAAAGGACTGACTTAAAAATATGATTCCTCTATAGCATTTAAATTACCATGTCCTTAATTATGCCAAGGTGACAGATCTAAATTTATGTTCTTTGGAAATAGAGTTGGCCCTATATATTCTTCTACATTGTAGATTTTAATTTTGAATGGGCAAAGGCATTAGAAATGATCCAGCCCAAACCTGTATTTTAATTGAAGGAAACTGAGGGTCAAATAATAGAACTGTTCAAGGTTGCAGTGGTGATGGCAAACTGTCATTAGGTGCCAGGCACTGTAGTAAGCACCTTACGTGGATTATCGTATTGAATGAACTCAAAATAGCTCTGGGATGGCTTCTGTTATCCATTTTAAAGGTAATGGGACCTAACCATTGAGACCTTCAAGAAAGGCACTTTGAAGTCACACAGCAGTAATTGACATGCTGGGGTTTGAAGCCTGGTGATCTCCTTCCAGTATATATTTAAGTCCATTGATCTTTTGTCAATAGTTATTTTAATATCGGAAACCCATTTTCCTGAATCTTAATTAGCTATCCTTGCTATTGAGTCAGCCAACATTTCTTAACCAGTGCTTCCTAATAAATCATCATTAGTGGTGTTCATGCTGTGATAGAATTTTTCCACAGAAACCTAAACTTCCATAATTGCTTTTCTAGCCTTTCAAAAATATGCCTTTCAACTTGTTTTCTGTCATTATATAGAGAACATACAAATATTCTTCAGGTACCACCTTTGTAAATATTTCATCTCTGATAACATCTATTTTAATATATAAGCATAACATAAGTCATGTTGTTGAAATAATAGTGATGTGTAACTTAAAAAACAAAGAGTTCTCAATTTGAATCAGAACTGTTTCATTTTATGCTCTACATACACTGAAGATTTTATATTTTAAGTTGTGAATTAAACTTCATGGAGAAAAATTATTTCAGAATTAAATTTTCTTCTCCATTTATCTGATGTTGCTCTTCCAAATATATACATTTTTATACTTAACTACAGTGACAAGCTAGTCTATTATAACCATTTTAACTTAATGTCATAAGATTATTATAGGAGGAAAGGGAATGAGAACTCTGAATTCCACAAAGTTTCAGTTTTCATATCAGTATACAGGTCTTTAAAACTCAATGAAAAAAAGTGATAATAAAGTAATCGCATACCTGAAAAATAACAAGGTATATTCTGGTCTTTGTCGGTAAATCTTTTAAAGTGTTTTAAATTTTCTCTTCCTTATGAAGTTGTTAGCACAATACCAGCCAATAAATATTAGAATATAAGAGGAACTTTTAAAAACAATGGCATTTAACTACAGTAGTTTGGTGTAAGTCTTTGTAGTATGTAATGTTGCTCTTACTTGTTTTTTTAGTTTACTAATTGCTAAATTTGTTCTAAAGCATTCTGTATTCTCCCAGAGGCCAGTTTGAAGAATAATAACAGTTTACCTAATTTTGAGTCCACACATTTGTAGTAAACAGGAAATTTTGTATCTTTTGGGTTGTTGATTACATCAAATCAAAACTGGTCCAATCAAATGGCTTGTTGTTTAAAGCTGTGTACCTGCATATATTTATAAATGAAGATGAAAGAAGAAAGAAATAACAAAAGACAGTCAAATCTTGTTGGAGAGATTTCGTATTCTGAGCATGGCTCTAAATTGCCTTTTTTCTGTGACTTCACAGTAATTAAAAGGAAATGGTACCTATATTTTTTATACTTCCTTGTATACTTCAAGGACCTAAGAAATGTACTTTGAGGACTTAACTGTTTTGAAATGCTTGCAAGATTGATTTTTCTTTGTACCTGTAATTCACATTAAAATAACTTGTCTACTTCTAGGATTAGAAAACAGATGCATAAACTTCCTAATACTCATGGCCTATCCTAGGCTCTAAGACACTATAAACTTTTATGCATGTATAATCAGATACTCTAATATGCATCATAGTTCATGATACTAAAATCTTTACAATTAGTGACCATATTACTACCTTTCCCTAAGCTATTGAGGCTGGGAAGAAGATAGCCCAGGATAGTCAGGAGCCAATAATAAAACTCAGCTGTAATGTAACAAAGTTGGAAATGAAGCTAGAGGGGACAAAAGTCCAGGACTCCAATCTGTTACTTCATACAGTTTTCATTTTCTGCCAAGAGACTGTGCAAATAATTTTTAGAGCATTCTTACCTTCCTCTAATAACTGACTTCCTCTCTTTTCTTTTCTGTGGAGATAAACTTTTTTATAAAACTGGATTGGGGGCGCCTGGGTGGCTCAGTCGGTTAGGCATCCAACTTCAGCCCAGGCCATGATTTCACGGTTTGTGAGTTGGAGCCCCGCGTTGGGCTCTGCTGACAGCTCGGAGCCTGGATCCTGCTTCAGATCCTTCACTCACGCTCTGCCTCATTCTCTCTCTCTCTCTCTCTCTCTCTCTCTCTCTCTCTCAAAAATAAATAAACATTTAAAAAATTAAAAAAAAAAAAGACCGGATTGGTTCCTCTTATGCCAAACAAAGTTTTCAGTCCAACTTGATGGTTGATTAGTAAGCACCACCAATGCTTACTAGTTCGTCTCCGACTTCATTCTCCCCCTAATTTGTTGAAGCTTCTAGAAACTTTTCTAGAAGCTGACCCAAATTCATATCCTTGGTAATCTTTCCAGCAAGAAAAACCTACAGGTGTTTTCTCACTGGTGAACCCAGTGCTTACTTTTAATCTTGTTCTTCCTTGATTTTATGTCTTTGACCAAAACATTGTTCACATGGTTAGTAGTCAGTAGTCAGTGAGCAGTTTGAATCTCAACATTAAATCCTGATTCAGTTTGGTTGTCAAGACTGGTCATTTACTACTCAAAGCCTGCCAATAGCTCTTCCTTTGTCCTGCTTCTGACACACTAGCATCTTTCCACTTAAGTAAAAAGATCCACCTCTTGTGATAGGGAAACTGTATTTATAGCTAACTGTATCTGGCATTAGCCTCTTGTTTCATATAATTGCAAATGTGATATATTGGTATTAACTAAGAGAATACTTTTATTTTTTTTAATTTTTTTATGCTTATTTATTTTGGATAGAAAGAAAGACTGTGAGCAGGGGAGGGGCAGAGAGAGAGGGAGACACAGAATCTGAAGCAGGCTTCAGGCTCTGAGCTGTCAGCACAGAGCCCGATGTGGGTCTCAAACTCGCGGACTGCGAGATCATGACCTGAGCCGAAGTCGGCCACTTAACCAACAGAGCCACCCAGGTGCCCCGAGAATACTTGTAAATATAAAGCTCAGTGTGACTTTTAAACTTTAACTTGGCTATCTTTGATATACTTAGAAATACAGGCACAAAGTTAATTCTTTAACTGCCTTTTAATGTCACTTTAAATAAATTTGAATGCTTTTTAAATGGCTGCAACAGTAAAACCTCATTATTTGGACAGGAGTAGGGAGGGATTAAAGTGGAAAGTAGTTTTAACTGGTGATAAGTTTAAATTATAGAATACTTTAAAAGAAAAATAATTGAATCTAGGCTAACAGAATCTAATGAAGACTTGTGACTTAACTACCAACCCATTTATAAGGAGCCAGGTTCTAGAATCATCCCTGTGCTAATTATGTTTGCCTCTTTTTAGTTACTCCCAGCTTTTCCTCCCTTTTAACTTTGTGAAGCTTTCTAATTCTAAAGTCTAGGATGAATTTAAAACCTAGATCGTACACAAATTTTGATGGGGAAGATACATCCATCAGGAATGAGATCTGGCCGCAAATAACAGGAAATCCAAATAATGTGAAATAAAATGGAATGGATATTTATATCTCCCATATAAAAATAAGTTGGACCTGGACTTGGTATGATAGCTCCCTGATCAGAAGGACTCAAGCTACTTCTGTTTTTGTATTCCACTTCCCTTACCAAATACGTAACTATCTTCAATGTCATCTCATGAGCCAAAGTGGCTGCTGGAACTCCAGCCATTGCTTCCTTATTCTCAGACAAGAAAGAAAGGACAGCAGGACATCTGACAAAAGATGCATATTAGCAGTCTTGCATCTAAAAAGGGGTTTTTCGTGAAGTCCCAGCTAATAGTTTCTTACACATTTCATTGCCCCTAAGAGAAGCTGCTCCAAATAACGTCAGTGTTTCACAAAGATGGGACAAAGGATATTGAGTAGGCAAGAAGTAAAATCAGGCAGAGAGGGGCCTTCCTAGTAATTAAAGGTTATTCCATGTTGGAGACAAACTATTTGAGCTACAGCTAATACTAACAAGTAATGCTCTGATGATTCTTCCAATCCTGGAGTTAGAACTGGAAGGGATTTTAGCGGAATGAGGGATTGTATTCTGAGGATGGGCATGCAGGCAGATCACATGTGGACTTGTTGCCAGAAAGCTGTAAGAGTTTTGAAGTATCTAACCTATCTCATTATGTATCATGTAAGGATTGATGTTACTGTTCTGAAAGAGGTCCCCCAATTTTTGTCTGGAAGAAATTTGTGTGGTTAAGCAATTTAGAGATTATAAACTTGGGAAAACTTTTCCCTCCTCTCTCCCAGACTCTGTTAATGGTAGACTCATATGGTTTCTACCTCCCTCATACTTTTACAGGGAAGATTGCTTTTCCGCAGCCGGGTGCATCTGCCACTGCTCACTTCTGTTCTGCTGATTAAGCACGTGGGTCCTAGACTCAGACCTGGCCTTGCATTTGACCCTGCCACATAACTAGTTGGGTTTTCTTGGCAAGATATCTAAGTTTTTGTGTCATACTGGTTCTCAAATGTCACCAGTAAGAGCAGTTTCCTATTTGTATTTCTTAACCTTGAAATTATTGTGCCAGAATCTCATTCCGAAGGCTGAACTCCCATAGTTGCCATTTGTTCCAAGAAGAGCACTTGGCAAAATAAGCAGTGGATCTCAGGTTTGTTTGTTCTTGATGCTGAGGATGAAGCTGCAGAGTAGCAAGCAGTGATTGGGAGCACAGGTTCCTAAAACTGCTCCAGAGGCCCAACACCTCCAGCTGGGGCACACACTGCAGAGCCAGACTGAATTCAAATTCCCATTCACCAACCAGGAGAACTTGGGCAAGTTGCTTTAGTGTATTATGATCCTGTCAATTCAGCTGGAGGCATATGCCTATCTGAGTTTTAAGTAGGAAATGATTAAGATTTATTTTCTCTTCTTTAGTGATACAGTGTATAGTTAAAATACCTGTAGAAATGACTAGAAAGGTTGGAAAGCCTGACTTTGCCTACTAATTTTTAAGCATAACCAAGCATTTATTAGAGCTAACAGAGCGCTCCCGTCAGGACTAAGAAGTAAGTGGTTATATTCCCAATATATATGTGGCGAAATAAAGGCTCTGGGGTCAAGCAAACTTGCCTAAAGTCACATAGACAGTAAACGACACAGAAGGGATTCCAATCAGGTGTCTCATCAGAGCTGTTGTACCACTGTGGGAAATGGACATTTCTGTTTCCTTTGTCATATTTTAACAGCTTAAATTGTAGACCAGCACCTCTATAATGATGCCATTCACTCATTCACTCACTGGTTTTCTTAATGTTTTTGAGTGGTCCTGATAATCTGTATAGGTTTCTTTAAAAAAAAAAAAAAAAAAGAAAAATTTAATGTTGGCCTCCTCTGTCCTAGGCTTTTCATCCTCACTCTGGGCTTTCATAACCTTTTATATGATGAAAACTAACAAAACAACCCCTTGCCTCCTCCTCCTTCCCTTCACCCCCACCCCCAGCTATACATCAATATATGTAACTAATTTTTAGACATCTTCACCTATGTAACCAATAAGTACTTCCAAGTTACATGTCTAAAGCTTTAAGCTGTTATTCCTACCCTAGCCATATCTCTTTTCAGAGTGAGTGAATGAATAAATAAGTAAATTCCCCTTCTATCCCTGAAACCAAAAATATCAAAGTTGGAAGTCAAGGGTGGAGAAGGTAAAGATTTACATGCCTAACTAAAATCTGTGCAGGTTAGCTCCACAGAGAGAGCCTGCCTGTTTCTTAATTCTTAGAAAGTTACTTCTCAAAGGAGCCTTCCCTGCCTTTTAATTCTCCTCCCCCCAGCCCCTCCCCACCACCACTACTCTCCCCAATATTCTTTTCCTCATAGCACCCTTTTTTTTCATGGCACTTGTTATAATTGTTTACTGTAGTTCTTTGCTTGTGTGTTTGTTTAATGTGCTTCCCTCCCCCCCCCCCCCATTTGTAATTCTGTAAGGACATGGATTTATTTTAGAGTGTGTTTTGTTTGCTAGTACATAATCAGCAGTAGCACAGGACTGGCAAAGAGAAATGAATAAATATTTGACTGAAGACTGCATCAATCTAAAGGAGACTTTAGAGTACTGTTTCTCTTTACATTATTTTTCCTTTAAACTTGCTCACACTGAATCTTTTCTACTATTTTTCTGCCCTTTTAGAGAATTTCATGAGATCTTTTTGGAGTCTACTAGAAGTTTTATGAATCTTAACTAATAGAACTTTGTACCATATTCAAAAAAAGATGTAGCCAATAATACTAATAGTGATAATTGGTTCTTTTTCAGTCAGGGTAAAAAACAGACGTAAGTATTTTTCCCCAAATACAGAGCAAGAAGTTTTAACAGGGCTGTGTCAAGAATGGGAGTTTCTAGATTCATTTTACGCATTGCATTTCTCTTTTTCTGGACACCCCAACATAGTGTTGTGTGCTCATAATGATGACCCCTAGGCATTTGATGACCCTGAGTCCTCTTTAAATCAGTGATAAAAATATATTCGTTAAATCAGTGATTTAAAGTTGAAAACAAGGAAGCAGAATATACAACCCAGAATATCTTAGTAATAAGAACATTGTAATTATAAATAAAAAGGATTTGTTAGAATGTTAAAAATGTGGCATTCTGGTTCAGCTTCATAATTCTTTCATCCCATTGTGTTGACAAAGATGACAAATATTTTATGAGATATGGAAATACATTAAATCTAGATTGAAAATCTTTAATATGTAGGTCAAAATTATCTATTCTCAGTAAATGGATATGATTTATGTGACTTAAAATAATTTAAAACTGTTACTGAAAAGTTGATAAAGAGAAATCAGCTACCCAGAAATAAAAGGGTAATTTTTCTATCACATGCAAAATAATGTCCTGTGAAGAAAGAAGACAAAGATAGGTTTCTCTGTTCTCTGGAAGAAGTGAACTATCACTCTCAAGTTAGGAAGAAGCTAGTTCAACTGTCGGTAAATACTTAAGTGACTTGCACTTTCAGATAAGAGACTTATTTAAATAATAGGTATTGTTTGTCGAGTATTATACACTTTACATGCATTGTTTTTATTGTTATCCCAATTTGATGAATAAGGAAAGTGAGCAGACAGGCTAGGTAACTGGTCCAAAATTGCACAGCTTACAAGTTCAAACCCAAGGTCTCTGATTCCAAAAAACCAAGTGCCTAAATCATTTCTGCTTCCAAAGAAAATTACATGAACTATTAAAATTTAGGAGATATTAAGTTAGGCAAAGTCAGAGATGAATTATACAAATGTGAATATTGAGGCAAGGAACAAAATCTGGGTCTCAGGAGACATAAAATTTTTTTAAATTATTTCTCCCCATGGTATTAATACATGTTCAGTGGAATATCTGAAAATATACATTTCTGATGACTTAAGAGAGTAGGATGATGCAGTCTCCACATGGATTGTAATCTCAATATGTTGTAATCTCAACAATCTGTCAAGAAGATACAATTTTTAGAACCCTTGGATTGGGCTGGTTAATGATCAGAGAGAAGGGAACACACCTTGACTATCTTGCCGCTCCTGCCCAGAAAGGATAAGCTTATTGAGCTGTAGACTGACATTTGCTAGAGAATCATGCAGGTGTCGACTGGTAATGAGACAGTGGTTCTAACACTATTCTCTGTCCTCCCAACCATCTGGGTAATGGAGGCTTATCCTGATTATCAGTCTTTCAAGAGGGAATAGGGATCTGAGTAAATGGATGCAGTCAGTGCAAACACAAGTGAAAATGTTAGCACCATTCCTGGAAATTGCACACCATGGTCCTTTTGCTCATCGGCCTCAATAAGTGCCTGGGGCACTTTCAGAAAGAGAAAAATAGGTAGTTTATGAGATGAGTTTTCTAGTTTCTGAGTTTAGAAGGTAATGAGCATTGAACTTAACTACATCAATAGAAGATTTTAGAAATACTTAGAACATATTCAGAAATACAGCACCTCTGCTGATATTCTGCTTAAAAAAAACTTAAATTTTCCAGTGTTTATTACTGAAAATAAAGACCTCATACCTTTATATTTGCATAGTACTTTAGAAAGTGAAAGGTGCTTTTACAGCACCTTAATCTCCACATTATATAGGAAGTTAACATTGTGAATTTCAAATATAGTAATACATGAAAAATGTATAAGTGATTAAAATCAAAGAGGCTAACACTGAAAACTTATCAAAATGTGGTAACTATAGTTCTAGTTAGAGTGGATTTAAATTATGCTAATCCAATTTGGCACACCATATGGTCCATTACGATTTTGATAAGGGGAATAAACCCATTAAACACAGCCTTGGATTTATAGTTTGTAATAAGGGAAACTTGCCTGTTTGTTTACAAATAATTTTAAACTAGTGTATCTCTGGTAATTTTTTGCATTCCTGTCTCAATTGTATACCAGTAAAGCAGAATAATTTGTGTGTACCCATTAAAATCTAAATCTCATAATTAAAGCTGTGTGGTTGGGTCCATAGCAATTATTAAGCACAATTATTCAGTAAATATTAACTAAGCAACCACTCTGTGCTGGAAGTTATTCTAGTAGCTGAGTATAAGACATGGAATAAAACAAACATAAATCTCATAAAGCTTATATGAGAGGAGGGAAAAGACAATAGAATAAATTAATTATATAGTATGTTGGAAGAGGATATGGAATTATTTGCCTTTATGAAGTATAGATTAAATCACTAGTATATTTTTCCATGTATTACCTTACTTGAAATTTACACTTAATGTTCATTTCTTATGAAATAACGTGGAGATTAAGTAGACAGTGAAAGCACCTTCCAATCTCTAAAGTGCTATTCAAATATACTTAAATGACATTTTTAATATCTAAAACTTAGGATAACTGTTGGAATAATATCTACAATGAATGTAGTGAACAAAAATTGCTAGTCTGATTTGAAAACAGAACCCATATGTTAAAGTTTAGGGTATTGGGAGTGTTTCAAAATTAACATAAAGTACTTTTCATATTTTTGTATTTCTATCTTTAAATACTTACAGATCTTTAAGTATTGGGTACAATGTAAAATATTTTCAAGTTTTTGTATTCTTTCTAGTTCCTTACTAACACTGTTTGTTAATATATTTGTCCTGATAACATTTCTGTTTATTATTAAAATATTCTTTATAATCTTGATTATGTTACTTTGGCTTATTCAGAGTATTTTCAGGATATCAACAATCAGTTTTCAACTCCGTGTCAAGCAACATTTTGATTGTATTTCTGCTACGAAGTAGAATCAATATATATAGATTAAATATAACAGTATAGATAAAATATAATTCCTACATACTGTAACAGAAAGTTCTCCCAAAAACTCAGTTTTAGGTTACCAGTGTATTAACTAAATGTGTCTGGTAAATACCAGCCGCAAGTATCTTGAGAAAGAAACTAAAATCTCACAATTCTATATCCAGTTAGGACTAGATGTAGAAAAATATGCTTTTTACAGACTGTCTTTTCTACCACCCACTCTTCTTAATTCATTTATTTACTCTCTCCTCCATTTGTTGTAACTTCTGCTTACTCATCATCTTGCCTACCTACAGTTACTATCTCTGTATCCTGGCAGATTGACCAAAAAGATGGTTAGAGTGGCAGAAATGCTCATGTCTCCCACACTTAAAAGAAAAAATCATAAACCATATGATTTCTTTCCCTGAAACCATAGTTCTTGGAAGAGTCGTGTTCATTCAGGGTCTACTCAGTCCTCCCATCCTATCCTTCAGTGCCCTTACAATTTGCCATCCTCCTTTACTCTCACTAGTGACCTCCTTGTAGTCAATGCAGTAAATAGTCTCATGTTCGTGCCATTATCAAAATCTGACATTTAACATTTTCTTTTGAAACACTTGACTCCATGGGTTCTGTGAGAAAAGAGCTGTGTCCTCTTATTTCTGCCTACTTTTCTGTCTTCTCGGGTTCATTGCCAGGTACAAGTCCCTAAAATACTAGTGTTTCATTGAATTCTGTCCTTCTCTTATTGCACTCATCTACTTCTTTCATTGACATGTCTTTAGCTATACCTCTGTACTATACCACAGACACATTGCCAGGCCAAACCAAATCTTTCTTCTGAGTGCCAGACCTGTATATTCAACTGTCTTGAATATTTTGTGCCTTCCATTTGAATATTTTGTACCTGTCTTGAATTTAAGTTCCTCAGAACTAATGGATCTCTATTTCCATATACACATGCATTTTATATTTCATTCATCTTTGGTTCAAATGGAACTCTGGGATCCACATGCAGAGATTTTGATTTCATAGGTCTAGAGTTGATCTTGAAATTTGCATTTTAACAAGAGTCCCAGCTAACTATTCTGCAAATGACCTCAGGACCAAACCTTGAAAAACTGCCATTAGTGAATAAATGGTTCCTGGTTCTTCAGGACTTTCCATGTAGAGTTGTGTAGGTACAATGATAATGTAGCCTAGAATCTGATCTAGGCTCTGCTGTTCAAGCTGTGTACCCTGGTAGGGATGACTTTCCAATATATAAAGGCAAGTTGGCCTATGGCCTAGCAGCAGGTCCTGTCTGTTACCCGACGGCTTCCACCCGCCCTCTCTTTGCACTCTGTCCCTGAGTCCTATTGATTCTCTCCCATTTGTTTCCTACTTTTCATTCCCACTGCTATACTTTTGTCCAGGCCCTTTTTCCTCCTTACCAATATTACCCCAAGACTACTTAATTAGCTGCATAGATTTAATCTTTTTATCCCCACCGCTACCCTACCTCCCCAGTTCTTTCTCAGTATCACCAGAAAGGTCTTTTACTTTAAAGATCTGATCATGCCATTCACTGTCATAGAACTAACTATCCATTGACTCCTTGCTATTTTACTCAGATTATTAGCTTCCTAATACAACACATAAAACATGTCATGACTGGGTTATGTCTGTTCAACTGGCCACCTTCATCTTTCATTACTCTTCCAAAGGCACTCTACAAGCCAGTCTGTGTGCCAACTCTATCTCTGTCTTTCTCACTCTGGTTCATTCCCTCCATTTCTTTCTCACTTTCATGTCTAAGTTTCCTCTGTCTTAAATTCCATTTCCTTCTCCTTCCTCCTAGTATGCAACTGCTCAACTTTTAGAGTACATGTATTAAATAAAGGCGATGATAAACAACATCAATGCCTGTGTTCAAGGAGCAGTGTGAGGGTCACATCAAATGATGAGTATAGAGGAGCCTTGTGGTAAATATAGTATATGAAACAAATGTTAGTATTTAAATTCAAATATTTAGAAGGATCTGAAAAGATGAAATACTGCTTGTATATTGAACATCTTCTCCATTGACAAAAATAATTTAATGTTTTATTGTACATTGAGGAGGTTTGAATTTACCTGATTTTACCTTTCTATGATTTGGTTTCATTAGGTTTTTCTGCTCTAGCTTTCATTTCTGTTTTGTAGCAGCTGCTCAGCAAATCCTTTCACCATACATTCTTTGTTTTTTTAATCAACAGTATGAACTGTCTTCACTCATCAGTGTCTTTTTCCCTTACTCTCTTTGGGTCCTTGGGTCATCACCGAGGATTGCCAGATAAAACGATAACATGGTTATGATTTTTCTTTGGAGAAGAGGAACTGCTTTCATTTGAAGGAAAATACTTTTCCTTGCTAGATACATTGTTCGCCTAAGAAAATTCTCACAGTCTTGAAAAAATTAAGAGTCTTAGGTATGTGTGTCTTTTACCATTATCAGTATCTCCATCTTTTTTCTTTCACTTAGTTCAATGGAACATACAGTCCAATACTAAAAGCATAATTTGTCTTAGACTAAGGAATGCAGTGTTCTTTCCCAAACCAAAATGTATTTATTCCTAGACATTTTTAAAAATGTTTTTCACTGAAAAAGCAAATAATGCCTATTACAGAAAAATCAAAATATAGGAAATAATAAGAATATTAAGATTCATAATGCCACTCATTTACCAACAATCTCTTGATATTTTTGGTGTGTTCTTCTAAATTGTTTTCTGTAGTAGACTACGTATGTGTACGTGCATGCACACATCTGTAGTAAATTGTGTTTAAAAATGAAATCAAGCTATATATAGCATTTAATAATAAGCCTTTTCATTTAATATATTAGGAATATATTTTTCATGCTAGGTAAAATTTTCTACTTTTTTTAAGGTTGCAGTCCATTGTACCCTAATTCATTTAACCACTATCCCATTGCTAAATGTTTAGCTTGTTTGCAGTTTACCAGTACTAAAACATTGTTATATGTACATTTTTTATGCATGTCTGATTAAATTCCCATTTCATTTTAGTTTAAATTCCCAGAGGTAGACTTTTAGATCAGAGTCCTGTCCCAATTTGTAGTCCTATCATTTGTTTCAATGGCTTCCATTACTGCTGAATTAGGACCATGTAATCTTCCAGTTTAAAAAAAAAAAAAAAAAAAAAAAAAACTATTTGTTTCATCATGGGAAAATTTTATTTTATGTCAGTTCACCAACCCCTTTGTTTAGTTCTTTCTACTCTAGAATTACTATGATGCAATTATAACACAGTCATAATATTTCTATGTTTAGCATCATGCAATATGATTTATCAATTATTTTTTTTAATGTTAGTTTTTCTTATCAAATGGTTAATGAATTGTAATGATTGTTTTCCATCAGCCTGAATTTTTACCATTTACTACCTATAGTAGTAAGTGACTTATACATGTTTTCAAATTCACTAGCTAATATATCCCTATTAGATGCTACCATTTAGCATCTATTTAAGGAATAGGCAACTAGAGTTTCAGGAACCATGATTCAAATTTATGCAAAAAGTTGAAATGCAAAACTGAGGTTTTAAAATAGCTGTTGGACAGCTTTTCATTTTTTTTTCCTCATTTGTAAGAAAATAAATCATTCATAACCTTTACTGGGCAGACAAGGTTTCAGGAGATAAAGGGCAAAGAATTCATATGTCTATCACATTTCTTGCTTTGGAACCTATAATTTTACTTTGTCATTATGATTTTCCTTGTTTATCTGGTGTTACTATAAAAGTGGATTTCTTTTTTTTACAGTCTCTTTTGTTTAAGTAACATGTATCATTTTAACTTTATGTATCTTTAGGAATGTTGGGATTTTTTGTTTTCTTCTGCAAATTAGTGTCTCTTTGTGCCACATATAAAACAGCTCAATCATACTACAGTTAATTAGAGTAACTTTTTTCTTAAGTTTATTTATTTTGAGAGAGAGAGAGAGAGAGCACAAGCTGGGGAGAGTGTGTGTGTGTGGGGGAGAGAGAGAGAGACAGAGAGAGACAGAGAGAGAAAGAAAGAGAGAGAATCCCAAGCAGACTCCATGCTGTCAGCACAGAGCCCAGTGTGAGGCTTGATCCCATGAACCGTGAGATCATGACCTGAGCTGAAATCAAGAGTTGGACGCTTAACTGACTGAGCCACCCAGGCACCCCTGATTTGATTAACTTTTTGGGAGTCTTTTATACAGCTTCATGCACAAAAACAATTTTTTAATGTCAGTATACTCAGAGCTCTTTTGGGGAAAATGAAACAAGTAGAGGTTTACTTGAGTCAGTTGGATTATTGACTTAAAACTTTTTATAGTATAATGTTTTTTGTACCACCAAAAAATTACAGTCTAAATTTGACATATTTTAATGTACTAGACAAACAAATTTAGCCTTTTATATCGTATGCTGCTGTAAGCTTAGTAGCCCATATTAAACCATTAGTAAGAACATGGACAGCTTCTATCCATGTTCTCGTTCCAAGTACACTTTTGCTTAATTACTTCCAGACAGACTGCCCTGTCCAATTTGGTAGCCTTACCACAGTATGGTTATTAACCTTAATTAAAATTAGATAAGGTTAAAATTTTAGTTCTTGGTCATGCCAGCTACATTCAAATGTTTAATAATTGCATGTGGCAGTGGCTACTATTGGATAACAGTTATAGACCATGTCCCTCATCACAGAATGTTCTGTTGGACATTGCTAGTTAAAAAAACAGGTAGCTAGGAGTGCTTGAGTGGTTCAGTCAGTTGAGCATCCGACTTTTGGTTTTGACTCAGGTCATGATCCCAGGGTCATCAGATAGAAGCCCATGTTGGGATTCAGATTCTCTCTCTCTCTCTCTCTCCCCCCTGCCCCTCTCCTCTGCTCGTGTGTATGTTCTCTCTCAAACAACAACAAAAAAAACAGGTAGCTAAATTAGGGAATAGAATTGAATGTGGACTTATTTTTTGTACCATTAGTAATAAACAGTTGTTATGTAGGTGTGTTTCCCCAGTTTTCCAACTGTTAAAATGAAAAAGTAAAATTCACCAAGAGGTTTTCTTTTTGACAAGTCATTTGCAGTTTATAGATCTCCTTTCATTACCAGACTCAGTTCCTTCATTATTAGAGATTGAGGTTTATCTTTTAACATTGTCTCTCAGAACTCATTGCTTACTGGAATTTGCCCTTATAATTCATTTACTGGGTTAAGCTGTTTAACGGCTTAGTCCTTCTCCTAGCATATACAGTAACTTGAGAATGGAATAAACATCTCTAAACTGCAGTCTGCTGTCTAAAGACCACCTGTTGATATATCTTCCGTTAGGGCATTGGTTCTCAAAATGTAGAAAAGCAGGTTGCTGAACCCATCTGTATATTGGCTTACTGTGGTTGCCAGCAATTCCATCTGCTAAATGCAGAGATAAGCAATTACCTATTACTTTTTAACAGTATGTTCAGTACTTGAATATGACATACTCTTCAGTGGCTCCTGAGTTAGCTAAAGGCATGGGGTGGGAGGGAGTAGGACACTGTTAGCATAGTAGTCACTAAAGCACTTGGGCATCCAATAAAAATAGAAGCCTGGCCTATTATGGGTGTGGAAAGGAAGTGGGTGCTCCAACTATGTATCGTTGCCTTCCTGCCTTTGGTCTAATTTCCCACCTTTAGCCCCATGGCAGGATAGACAATCTGAGCATCCTCCCACTGAGTGGCTGTGATGGGCAATAGATACAGTGATAATAACTCTTGTTGAATCCTAGCTTGCCTGTTCCTGCTTGCTCATCAGATGCAAAATAGCCTGGTCAAGTTAGGTGTCAAAGCATCATTGGGACAAGCAGTTTTTGCACCAAAGCAATTCAGATCTGTATCACTGCACAGTCTTGGTATATAGCACACGTGTCACTAGTTGGCAGCCTGGCCGCAGAGCCTGCTGGGTCATAGGTACCCTGCACACTCAGGAAGGAAATGATAAGGACTGTTTTGGATTAAAGAGAACTTGCCCTATTTTCAGATGGCAGCTGCTTCTCACTACTAGCCAGTTGCTGCCAGATCTTCAGATTTGGCTTTTAAGAGAAACCAAGAAACTGAAAACTATAAGTAGATATAATTTTTTTCTTCTTTTAATACACTTTTAGGCTAAACAAAACTTGTCTGCAGTATGGGTGTGGGTGTGCTACGTCTATTTACAGAGCTTTTCCTCTATTCCTTTTATCAGAAATGGGATCAGATCCTCCCAAAGAAGTAACATCTTAATCCTTTTAGTCTTTCTTAGCACAGCAAAGTTTAGCTCTCCTCCCATTTTTACAATTAACACTTTAAAGAAGCTCAAGATTACTTTAATATAAACAGCACATAAACATGCAGGTACTTGTACAACCCTTTCTTAGCAACTAAGATAAGATCATCATAAAAAGAAAAACATCTTAACTCTTGGAAAACTCTTTAAACTGGGCAAAATGTGAGCTTGCATAGAAAAGATTCTGAAGCAATACCACACGAATTGTTGCACAAATGTTGGTCATGTTTGAAGGCAAAATGTTTCAAATTTCTTCACAGCATGTTAACAGCCTGGAACTTAAATTTATAACTAAAATTTCCTTGCCTTATTTAAATATTAAGAAAGAACACACAAACCCACAGTTTGGAATACCAACACTGCCAGTTGTCTAATTCTGTTTTATGTTTGAAGTAAAACTTGAAGAGCTTGCTCTCTTAGAGCTGTCCAGTCTCCTACTGATGTGCTAACGTGTGTATTCACAGCTTTACATCCAACGACTGGTTGTGTTCTGTTTGCTCTGCCTAAGGAGCACCAAATTATATGAAGCCATTCCTTTGACTGGGAAATGAAGTTAAGTAATCAAATTCAAATGAACTCTAATGGACGGAGTAAGGCAGGATTGGAGTAAGTCAGATGACGGGATTCAGGGATGTGTAAAGTAGAAAGCCATGTGGCATCAGTGTAGTCCACTGAGAAACAGTGCTATTTGACAGGACCAACTGGTGAGCCATCAAGAAAAGATTGCTTTGTTTACCTCATTACCACCAAATCCCAAATAAGGTCTTCAAGAGGCTGGAGGTGAAATCCAAGGATGGGGTGCCTGCGTGGCTCAGTCGGTTAAGCATCCAACTACGGCTCAGGTCATGATCTCACAGTTGATGAGTTTGAGCCCCACATTGAGCTCACTGTTGGCAACTCAGAGCCAGGAGGCTGCTTTGGATCTGTGTCTCCCTCTCTCTCTGCCCCTCCCCTGCATGATCATGCTCTGTCTCTCTCTCTCTCCCAAAAATAAACATTAAAATTTTTTTTTTTTTTAATCCAAGGATAATGGGACATGTAATACAACTTGCTAAGCGTTTGGGTTTTGTTCCTATTTTTTAGTGCCACTTAAGAGTCTCATCTTATTAGGGAAAAAGAGACATGTTGCTACGATAGGCAGATTAAATATAAGCATGGAAATATCCTTATTTTAAAAGGGCAACCGTGGCAGGTAGACAGAAAAGTCTATATTTGAGTGACTTTGCTCTTCTGTGGGTTTAACCAAGTTTTCTTAAAAGTAAATTGATCTTAAAGAGGGACTTAAAGAATAGAAATGGGGATAGCATGCCAGATGGGTTAGTGGGAGGGTTTTCAAAGTATGTGAGAATGGTATAACAAAATCAGAGATGAAAGTGGGAAAAGATAAAAAAGAAAAAACTATTGAATAGGAACAGCTTAACTTTTTAAAATACCCCCGTTCATACAGAAATATACTGCCTATGTAATTCTAAATGGCCTCTCTCCAGAGCAGCTAGTACTTAAAAAAAAGCAGTCATGGTTGCCAATTAAGGTCTTGGTTCACTAATAATAATGACTTCATGACAAAAAAAAAAAAAAAAAAAAAAAAAAAAATTACATGGACCTTTTTGAAGTATGATTTAAAGAAGTTTTCATAATGGTTAGGATGTCAATTACATTGGCCTTCAACATTTTTATTAGTGAGGAAGTTGTAGCGCAGTTTTTGTTGAACTGGTTTGGAAACTCCTTATAACTCAGCTCTTCAAAAATAGCAACTCATTTAATTGCATTTAGATTCATTCCTTTTCAAAAGCTGCTAAGGAAACAAATTGGTGCTCAGAGCTGTTTACACTTGTAAATGCAATTAAAATTGAAAAGTCAGTAGGGAAGCTCACTGGGATCTCTGATAATAGCAATAGTTGTTTCTTTTATAATAATTCGAATTGATGAAGTGAAGAAAACAAAATCACTTCAAGAGTTTATCAAATGGCACGTATATTGCTGATACAAATTAAGTGGGCTACTCACATTCTTTTCTAGATTAAAAGGTAATTTGTTCAAGTATATGAAGTAATCAGTATATTATACTTTTTGAATGTTTTGTTTCCTATGCTACTGCATGGGATATTTTAAACTATGTTTATAAAACAAACATTTTCAAACTGAACTTTAAAACTTAGTGAGCTTCGGGGCGCCTGGGTGGCGCAGTCGGTTAAGCGTCCGACTTCAGCCAGGTCATGATCTCGTGGTCCGTGAGTTCGAGCCCCGCGTCGGGCTCTGGGCTAATGGCTCGGAGCCTGGAGCCTGTTTCCGATTCTGTGTCTCCCTCTCTCTCTGCCTCTCCCCCGTTCATACTCTGTCTCTCTCTGTCCCAAAAATAAATAAATGTTGAAAAAAAAATTTAAAAAAAATAAATAAAACTTAGTGAGCTTAAAGAAATTAAAGGTATTAATGAGGTACAGTTCACGTAAAACAGCCTTTTATATTCTCTACATGTAAATTTCTGTTAAAATTAATACAGTTGAGTAGAAGTTCATGGTTTTGCCTGGCAGACTGAACGATGTCACAAGATTGCCATCTGTGTATCAGTGCCACTCATCAGTTCTTCAGACTAGTGGCCCATTAAACTAAACATAGGAGTAATTCCACTGAAGATGGCTTTCTTCAGTTAACTTCTGAGTAGCCTGGCAAAACTGCATATCCTGCTTCCCTTGCCCAGGATGGGCAAAAGTTCATTGTAGTAGACCTTGAATGACAATCGCTAATAAGTTTGTTTTATTTGGTTTTAATATAATTTAAATTTTCCTTTATTCATTTAACTGCTTTTTCTTGAGTACTCCCCATGTGCCAGGCATGTGCCCTTTCCCACAGAACTTACTCATAGTCGGAGATAAAGGCCAGTGAAGAGGCATTTGTGAAATCTGGTGTTCTCAGCTAACCCAGATGTGTTGGAGTAAGAACCAGACAGGAGATGGTAATGACCCAGACAGTTCAGTGAGAGGGGTGATCGGGTGAAGCAGGATTTTGGGATGTTGTACCGCTAGATTTTATGGGGAAAAGAACCCTTTAAAATGGACAGCAAAACATTTGGGATAGGTGAGGGGAGGAGCTGTCAAGGAGGACATCTAGGTTTCTTGAGCAGTTGGTGGTGCCAGACTCAGGAAGAGAATCAGGTTTAAGGTTTGGGCACTTAGAAGAGGAAGAAGCATTTGGTCCAGGAGGTAGGTGTTTGAGAAGCCTATGGGCCATCTAAGTATAAGTGTTCCCTATACTCAGAACTCTTTCTTGCCCATGATACTTTTTTTCATGTGTTTTATTTTTCTTTTGTAAAATGTTTATTCAATTTTGAGAGAGAGCGTGAGCAGGGGAGGGGCAGAGAGAGAGGGGACAGAGGATCCAAAGCAGGTTCTGTGCTAGCAGCAGAGAGCCCAATGCAGGGTTCGAACTCAGCGAATCATGAGATCATGTCCTGAGCTGAAGTCAGACGCTTAACCAACTGAGCCACCCAGGAGCCCCTCATGTCATTTACAGGTGACTTTTACTCCTGAATATCTGAAAGAAATTTATGTTACATTTGTGTATTTGTACAGTAAATTGAATATTGTTCTTTGATTTGCTTTTCATCTCAAAAGATTATTTATATGCATGTAATCATGTTTTTATTCAGGTTCCTAGCATTAATTTGGGTATTTAAGTAAAAACTAAAAGAAAAATTATTTTGGGGCACATGGGTGGCTCAGTCAGTTAAGCAACTCTCGATTTTGGTTCAGGCCATGATCCCATGGTTCATGGGTTCAAGCCCCACATAGGGCTCTGTGCTGACAATGCAGAGCCTGCTTGGGATTCTCTCCCACCTTCTCTCTCTGCCCCTCCACCTCTCTCTCTCTCTCTCTCTCTGCCCGCCCCATCAAAATAAAAATAAACTTAAAAATTAAAATATTTTTGAAGAAAAGTTATGTTGCACAAATAACTAAGAAGGAACATTGGAAAAGAAAAATCTTTAAAAGTTCACGTTATCCTTCAAATAGACATCTATTAACCTGCTGTTGAAGCTCTGGACACATCAGGAAATTCATTGTTTCATACAATTTTGTATCTTTTATCAGTACAGTTTTTGACGTTTCTAAATAAATACCAGAAGCCCACAAGATTTAACAGCAAAAATTAACTTCTGCAGCATAATTTAAACCTTTTTTTTTTTTATATGCTAAAGAATTTCTTTTCATAGAGACCAGTGAAACTTAAAATTTGCTATGTTTAATAGATTCAACTAAATCATGGCTTAGAGCTGTGGCAGTGGTCTGTGAAGACAGTTGACCGTTGGAGATTGGTTAGCCATCTGTTGGCAGTGAGACTGAAGGGAGGTTGCAGAGTAAGGCAGCTCTTGAAAAATCTTCCCGAGTTAGTAAAGTAAGCAAGTTCAAGTTCTCTGCCTACCTGCTGTTTATCCTGTGCAGTAAGTATTAGAATCAAACACCAGAGTGGAGCTATTTATTTGGGCTGTACTTTTGTACTAGCTACTTTTTTGTCTTGTTTATGGCCTTAAACATATATAATAACACAACTTTTAATATTTTCATTCTAATAAGATTTGTGAACTTCCTTTTCGTGTTAATTTACCCAGTCTTGAAGGTGTACGCTCGTGTTATCAAACAGAGCTTTGAAGATTTGCACTTAAGTATCTTAATTTTGCTAGAAATTTGACCTAATCAGACAGTAACTGGTTAAAAAAAAACAAAAAAACATACACACACAACTGCAATATAAGTAGCAAAGGGATAAATAAAATGTGTATGAAATTCCATTTCAGGTCTGTTTTTGTACTTGGTGGAAGACAACGCTGAGATATTTGAGTTTGCTTCGTGAGAGCAGCTGTTCCCACATGCTTACATGATCATTGTTCAGGAGGTGTACTCCCCATAGCTCACTTGTGAGCCAGCGGATAGCCCATTTAGCAGTGGTTTTGGCAAACTCAGCAGGTCCCACTATTGGCTGATGTTACATCATTTTAGAACAAATTAATACTTACACGCCGTTTTATACCTGATTTAATACCATTAAAGTGCAAGTACTTCACTATCTTACTACTAGCCAAAGTTTGCAGTTCAGTTAATAAAATTGTTACAACTTCAATTTTTAAAACAAAGGATGAGTGCATGCAGGGTTTAATTTTTTCTGATAAGTCAGCTAAAACTTTTTTTTTTTTTTTAACCTGCCACCTGAGTGGCACTCCACTTACCCTGTTTTCAAAGCTAAGCAGATTTAGACTGGTTAATTCTGGCAGGCATTAATTTTCAGCTCCACATCCCTTATTCACTTTCGGTATAAACATACTGCTGTTTGACTTTAATAATATGGCTTGAGTTTATAAAAATGTAATAAGGTATTCTGTATTATGAAATGTATTATGTCTTTGAAAATGTGTTCTATGATCTGTATTTTAAAAAACAATTGAAATAGCATACTTAAGCTTACTAAAAAGTTAGGACGTAGAAAAATGTGATAAGAACATTTCTACTATTTATAGGATATCATGAAGATTTGTTGAAGAATTATACTGGTTATTGGAGCAGATAGAATCTATCGCTATGTGAAAATTAATTGTGTGTAATGCATTTCTTCTAGAGGATAAAATTATCTTGATAAAAGCTAAACAAATGTGAAAACATTTTAGATGCTTTCATTTTCTTAAAAAAATAAATCTAGGGGCACCTGGGTGGCTCAGTCAGTTAAATGTCCAGCTCTTTCTTTTTTTTTAAGCTTATTTATTTGAGAGAGAGAGAGTGCGTGAGCAAGCGGGGAGGGGTAGAGACGGGGAGACAGAGGATCCGAAGCAGGCTCTGTGCTGAGAGCAGAGAGCCTAATGCAGGGCTCGAACTCACAAACCATGAGATCATGACCTGAGCTGAAATCAAGTCAGATGCTTAACCGAATGAGCCACCCAGGCGACCCTAAGTGTCCAACTCTTGATCTCAGCTCAGGTCTTGATCTCAGGGTCATGAGTTCAAGCCCTGAATTGGGCTCCATGCTGGGCATGAGGCCTACTAGATAGAATCAAGATAGATAGATAGATAGACAGACAGAAAACCCACTTCATTGCCTTTGTGAGGCTTTTATTAATGTGTATTTTTTTGGTTCTAGTATACCTTTCCCCAGTAAAATATAACTATAATTTAAGAACATGATCAACTTATGTTTTTGTTAGAAAAAAATTGTCAAGCATTTCTCTTACTGAGCCTTAAAGTAGAAATTTTTGCAAGTGTGTACTTCAGGAGGATTAGCAAAGAAAGCACTACACTATAAAGGCCAACATTTTGTAAATGTAAATTGCTAGTTTGGTACTACTTTTTTATATTATATGCAATAACCTCCCTCTGGAGCAAGGTTTAAAATGAATCAAGTCCTTGGAAAGGCTTTATTATTCATAAGAATTTAATATTACTGAACTATATAGTTAAACTGAAGCAGAAATTATTAGACCATATTTTATGTTATTAACACCCATATTCTTTAGCATCTTTCCTCTAATTTACAAACCTGATGACTGAGATCCATGTTTTACTAAGATCTGTATATACTCTTGTCGCAGCTTTTAAAAAAACAAAATGTTGTCTTTTGTTTTTTTTTTTTTTTCTCTATAGGAGTACCAAAATCTAATCTCTTGCACACCAGATCATTAAGGGGCCATAAAGACTGCTTTGAAAAATACCATTTGATTGCAAACCAGGATTGTCCCCGATCTAAACTTTCAAAAAGTACTTACGAAGAAGTTAAAACTCTTTTGAGTAAGAAGATAAACTGGATTGTACAGTATGCACAAAATAAGGATCTGGATTCAGATTCTGAATGTTCTAAAAATACCCAGCATCACCTGTTAAATTGCAGGCATAAGCCAGATAAAAAGTTACTCCCACAGTTTGACTCTCAAGTACCAAAGTATTCTGCAAAGTGGATAGATGCAAGCGCAGGCGGCCTCTCAAACTGTTCACAAAGAATATTGGAGCAGCGGGAAAATACAGACTTTGAGCTTGCAGTGTTGCAAGATTCAGGTGCCACTTTATGCCACAGTAGTGTATTGTGGCCTCATAGTCACAACCAGGCACAGAAAAAAGAAGAAATAATCTCTGATCCACATGCTAACGTCCAGGCCCAGCATCCACATTACAGCAGAGAGGAATGTAAGTAAAATGGGGAGAAAAGTAAAGGTTGCAGTTTTGTTGGCTTTTCTTTTTTTTACATTTTTACATATGTGATATGTCAAGAATTTTGTTCTAGAATTATGGATTTTATAGAGTATTTAAATGACAGGTTCACCCTAGCAAAAATGAGGTGTCTTAAATTCTCCATCAGTTCTCTCAAATACTCCTTAGTATGTCCTAAAGAATTTGAATTCAGTCCCATCATCTTTTTTAATAAATTTAAAATAAATAAATTTAATAAATTAAATGTATTAAACTAAATGGAATTGACAAACAATTGGAAGTTTGAAGTTCATGTAGTTTAGAAGTACATCTTCAACCATTGGCTAACATACATTGTCGCGTTGCTCATCGCTACAAGATTAATCTACTGGGGGTGGCATTTCAAAAGCAAAAAGCTGACATTTCACTAAAGGACATAGGTAATGTGTGCACTTATTTTAAAGTTGGGAAAAGTGACCCGTTCAGTTTTCATTTACTTCCACAAAAACTCACAGAAACTGAGATAATTCTAATTGACTTTAAGCCAAGTGATTTTAGAACTAGAAGGGACATTGGTGTATCTTTAATGCAACTTCTAAATTCTACACATGAGTTATCTAAGGTTATATAACGAGATAGATCAGTTTTTCAGACTATTTCCACAGTACGTTAGTGTCTTCCCAACTGTGGATCATAAACTATGTAGTGCTTAAGCATAATCAGCTTGATGAGTAGTGGCTTCTAGCAGTTTACCAAGTATTCTTTGGCAAAACTTTTGATTCAGGTGGAGGTGTACTGGAAGTGATGTGAAATATGTTTCTTGCTGTGAGCTGTCGTTAGAATTTGAAAATATCCTCCACACTGTAGGAGTTAATGAATAAATCCTGGAGGACGGGTGAATACTATAATGGCAGTTAAGTGAATATTTTTTTAAATAGAATATTGTATTAGTGATGTAGACAATTTATTTTTCCAGGTTACTGTAGTAATAATTCACATATTTTCATGTTTCAGTGAATTCGATGACTCTTGGTGAGGTAAAGCAACTGAATGCAAAGCTCCGACAGGAAATACAGGGTAAAGACTCAGTGTCAATGTTCTATGCATGTGAAAATTTTGATACAGAAAATCCCTCATGACAGGACATTCTTAACTTTATCTGCATTTAAATTTGGAAAGGGGATTAGAACCCATTGGAACTTCCAGAGCAAAAGATTAAGAAAACGACTTCTTTATGAAAAAAAGGGGAAATAAGTTTTTCTTTTTTAAGTAAAAATGGAGACAACTAAACCCATATCTCTTCCTAGCATATTATTATGCCAGACACTGTATGAGTGTGCTTCCTAACAGTTCCTTAAAGTTGTATTAGCCCTGTTTTGTGGAGTTTTTTAAATTATAAACAATGTCAAACACAAAAGTGGTGAGAATAGTTTAGTGAACCCCTTGACCCATCTTCACCAGCTTCAACTATTATCAAAAGCATAGCTAATTTCCCCTCATCTCTGCTCATACCCATTCCTTTCACCCCATGCCCAGCATGGATTATTTGACACAGATCCCAGACAAATTGTTTTGTCCACAAATACTCCAGGATTTTCTCTAAAAGATAATTTCTTTTAAAGGTAATCACAACCTCATTATCACACCTAAAAAAAAAAACAATAGCTAGTAATTCTTTAAACATCATCAAATACAATGCTAACACTAATAACAGTTAATGTTGACATTCCCCTGTTGTTCCCTTTTTTTTTTTTTGAACAACTGATTTTCATTTTGGTGAGGAAATTACACTTCAGAGACATTAAGTTGCTTACAAAGATCGTGCGTTCAGTTAGTAACAGATTAAGGATTATATAACCCCTGCCTTAACTCCATGGCCAGTGGTCTTAATCACACATCAGCTGAGAATAATAAAATAGTAACAATAATAATAGTAATAGCAACTTCTGTTTATCAAGTGCTTATTCTGTGGAATGTACTTTATAGTATGACCTCATTTAATCCTCACAGTAGCCCTGTGAATTGCTTAGTATTGATACCAAGATTATACATAAGAGGAAATTAAAGCGTGTAGTTTTAGTCACTTGCCTGAGACTTATAAAAGTGTAGGAACTAGAATTCAAAAATGTAGGTAGTCTGAATCCAAAACCTCTTAAGAGGTATTTCCAGACCTGAGTATCAATGGTCACTTCCTGTCCCATAAGTCATAAATGAACCTATTTATATATTCATCCACCTTTTAAATCTTTACAGAAGTTTTTGAAGAGTTAACACACCAAGTGCAAGAAAAAGATTCTTTGGCCTCAGAGCTCCACGTCCGCCACGTTGCCATCGAACAGCTCCTCAAGAACTATTCCAAGTTACCATGTCTGCAAGTGGGGCGAACAGGAACAAAGTCACACCTACCCATAAACAACTAAACCAGACTTAACATTTCCTTCCTTGGCCCTCATGCCCCTACCATGTACTGGTCTGCCAGGCATGATAACTTTAAAGAAGTTGAAGAAAGTTATTGGTCCCATTTTTTTATGGTCCTTAAATTTGCAAAGCTGAAGGCAGTATTTAACATCTTTGTCAAATAAAGCAGATCGTTACACTCTAGTCTTCTAGGATTAATCATTTTGGTTCATTTGGGGAATCTTTCTTCCCATTATTACTAAATGGCCCTCCCTAACTTACCACATGTGACTACTGTTACAGTGTGACTTGATTAAACATTTTAATGCAATTCACCTGTCAAAACAATAGAAAATTAAACTCCTTAGATTAGTCTGAACTACTAAAGATAATTTTTAAGAGGGAAATGGAATTCATGATACACCTCTTATTTATTATGAGCAATATTTTAATATGAAAGTTTTATATATATAAATGCTATTTTAGGTACCTTTCCATTCTCTTTATAAATGTGTATTTGAATGCCTCTGTATATTATATTTACACTTTTCCTGTGTGAATACGTTCACTCATATTTCAGATCACTGCATTTTATTCTCTTAATATACTCTTTTTACTATTGTTTTCCAAAGATAGATGTATTTTGAAGTAGAAATCTATCTAGTTGAATTGTTTTGACTTCTAATAACTCTTAGGAAAGATGAATTAATAACTTTTTAAAGCAAATATCCAAGAAAAAAAGTACATTATTTTTTTCTAACAAAAGCAGTTCTGAGTTTGTTCAGAAAGAAAATGCTAATCTAGTTTTCATATGTCAGCTTGTCTCCATAAAAGTAAAAGCCTGTTATATTTCATTATTACTTCCATTCTAATGACTTTGATGTGTTAGAATTTGGACAGAGTAAGTCACGCCTCACTTCCAAGTCCAGTGTAACATCTGTCAAATTGAATATGCTGCGATATTGTTGTCCTGTCTTTAAAAAAAAACTTAAAAATTCTTCTGTGTGCTACTTCAGATATAGGTTCAAAAATCCTTAAACTGTCCAAATTCTCTTGTCAATATTACTGACCTGAAAAAAGCATTATGAGGTGTTTTTCTAAACTTTAGAACTTAAAGAGAAAGAAGAGAAGACTGCTTGACACAGGAAAACAAAACTCTAATTCAAAAAAATAAGCCCATTTTAAAAGGATATTCTTGTAAGTTGCCTGTGATGTTTCCAAAGAATTCTGAACTAGTATGTCGTCTCAGATAGCTAGGTAAGTTTTATAACAATGTGTTATATAGTAAAAGCTATAACCAATACAGAATTAAAATGGGCTCTAAATTCTGTTTTGTGTTGGTGCTTAGAATATATTTATGAGGTAAAATCTTTGCTTGAAAGAATCTACAGAAAAGCCCATTAACTTGGCGGCTTCGTGCATAAAGATATGAATGACTTCTGTTTTAAATTTGGCAGCCTGCTCTGGCTTGGGTCAGAGTTTAGTCTGAACACAAACAGTATTTGACTAAGCAAAGAAACGCCTCAGTAGTAGAAAACAATTTTTTGTAATACTAACGTGTTAAATTTGCCTGAGAGTATTAATTGATATCTCAATTGATTTCATTTTAAGTCTGACATAACTGCTTTTCAGAGGGAGCTTTTGAAAAATACTTTGAATTTCTCTCAGTTTTTCGAGGCATCCAAAATGAATTTGAAATCCAGGGAGTGTGGGGATACATTGCCTTAGTTTTGATAAGCTTTAAACTGAACGTGTGCAATATCAAAATCTTTATAAATTTACAAGTTAAATAAAGACATTTCCTGATGATGCCAGTAAATACCTTAGTAAGTGCTTAGTTGTTAGGTCACATTTTTTTAATTTGACTTCACTCTTTTTTGGCATAATTCATCAAGAATGTTTCCAGCCAGTGTGCTTGCACACATTTGTGCTTCTATTTAGATCACTTAGGGACAGTCATAAAAGTTTGGGATGTGTTGCATTTGATATCAGTAGTAGCCTATTTCCAGAGGATGAGCCATATGGTGCAGTCCTAAATGCAACAGTGTTAATCCAAAGAAAAGTGTTTGCTTTGTTTTTGGCAAATATGTAGCTTTACTAATGAGTTTGGAACAATTGGGTGGGATTGTGCATGTACTAAGTAAGGTCTTAACTGAGGATTCTGATTTATTTCATTTAGATATTTCTACCTAAGCTCTTCAAAGGAAAGGTGCTGTAAACAATCTGCGGTGCTGGTACTCATATTAGTGCTTTATTTGAATGAATACTGTAGTGAAAGAATTTTTCTTGAAGGACTTTGCACAATAGTTTATCCAACCATTTGGTAAACTTTGATTCCTTTGTTAGTTTTCTTGATTGAATGAAGATGTAGTTACTGTATATGCTAAAAGGAGGAGAAGGGACAGAGTTGAGTTCTGAGAGAATATGAAATACTACAAATATTGTTACCATCCTTGGCTATTCTGTACAGTTGTTAGTACTTTTTGAGGAAGTTTAGAAGAAAATCTCATATATACCATCAGTTTCAAAAATGGCAAAAGGGAGAAGACCGCCAATCTAACATTTCCAGAGCTTATATTATTAAGGGGAGTGAAATAAAACTAATGTTTTTTTCATGTTAGATTTCATAATTTTAGACAAATTGGATGGAGTTTTAAAAATCAACTTGAAGTCCAAAGTGATTTTGACCACACGAGATTGTTCACATTAGAGATTAAAGTTTTCAAATTTGTTCAGACTTTTAATTAAGGTAAAAATCTATTTTAATTTGAGGTTATCAGCCTTTGACCCTAACATTTAATATCCAAATTAGTCTTTCTTTTTTTGTTTTAAGAAAAAAAAGGTATGCACTTAGGACATCACTTAGGTGATACAGACAGCAAAATAGTGTTTCATTCCATTATGTATTCTTAAATGTTGGAGCAAAGAAATGAAATGTTCTTAGTTTTTCAAATTTATGCGCAATTCACCACAAAGTGCCCATTTTTACATACACTTGAGAATTATTTTTAAAATAATAAGTTCATGTTGGGAAGTGATTTCAAAAATATAGTCAAAATATATTTTGTTGGCGTCTTGACAGGCATCTTGAGATTTCCTGAGGTTTTCATCTGACCACATTGTTTAACACTGAAAATGGTTTAAAGTGCTTTCTTTTCTCGTTTAGATATTTTTTACCTTGGCATTTACACTGTTGAGACTTGTCAGTTTTTGCTAGGATTTTTTAAATTAATTTTTGAGGATCTATTTGTGTTAATGTTTACCAGTTTTGCTTTTACTTTGTTTTGTATTAATGTTATAAAATTCAATTTAAAATGTATACGCTCTAAATTTAAGTAAGAACTATTAAAGAATAAATTATTTGTATCGCTTAGAAGGAGGTTCAGTTGGTGACCATAAAATTGTGACATAAAAGTTTTCAAATGGGACAGTGTAAAGGTCTAATAGTGTTTCTTTTTTTCTGATTTACTGACAGATATTGCTTATACTGAAGTTAAGATATCTGAGTATTTTTAAGTACTTAATAAAAAGTTTAGTACTCTACAATTTTTTAAATTTAATTTTAATTTTAATTGTGTTATTAACTTCAGGTTGGTGGGAATAATTATGGAGGAAATTTGTGGTGAGAATCAGTGAGAGATAAAATCTTCAAAAGGTTATTCTTGCCATGTTAAGTTTTGTGGTGGTAGCATGGGAAAGAGGTTATTTACCAGAATAATAAGGTAATAGAGCTCCAGCACAAGGAAAGGTACCTTGGAGGAGGGCTCTAGTACTGTGGAATAACAAGGGTCTGTCCTACATCTCAGTATTTCCATTCACTTCATCCCTTCCTAATTGCCCTTATTAGAATTTAGTCTAACGTATTACGCAACTTGGTCATCTTGCTATGAACCAATCATAGCAAGTCTCTAGCATTAGATTTTTTTTAGCACCTAGCTTGTAACCTACTTTTCCCTATTCTTTTTGGTTTAAAAAGAGTCCAGCCTACGAATGCATTTTAGTAATACTGAATTAGTACACAATTTTAAGCTTACCAAAGTAAAACAAAAAAATCATGAAGATGAGTATTCCCCACCCCCTTAAATTGTTAGTTGAACTTTCCTCAGCTGCACACACAGCAAAGGGAATTTTAGCAAATGTGTGTTTCTTTTTTCAAACTTGTGTAGAATGTTTATTTCCATCTGCTGCCTCCAAAAGAGGCACTTTACAAAGTATTCAGTAGTGACTTCTGTTTAAATGCTGCCATCCCTACTTTTATAGTCCGTATGTGTGTGTTAACCTTGTTTTAAAGTAGCATATACTACGATCATTGAACTTATCTTTGCTGTTAGAAATTTATTTTACAAAATTGTGCTAGGGTCTTTGGGAAAAGAAAATGAAACTACTGGCAAAAAACAAGTTGGTTTTAAGAGGGTTTCAGACATTACTGGCTATTTTTTCTTTTAAAACTGCAATAATTTATATATTTGTATTGTTCTGCTTTGGAACTGTAACTGCATATGCTTGTCTATTTTTAATTTTACAACAATAAAATAAATATTTTGTTATCTGTTAGCTTCAGTGGATTTTTTTTTAATACTTATTTATTTTGAGAGAGACAGAGAGTGCAAACAGGGGAGGGGCAGAGAGAGAAAGAGAGAGCAAATCCCAAGTAGGCTCCGTGCTGTCAGTGCAGAGCCCAATGCGGGGCTCTATCCCCCATGAATCGAACCATGAGATCATGACCTAGGCCAAAATCAAGAGTCAGGTTTAACCGACTGAGCCACCCAGTGGATATTTTTAAGTGTACTTTCTTTTTCTTTACTTAAATGGATGACCTATATGAAGCGTTTTGTTTTGCAGGCTTAGGGAGTCTATACTTAACAATCATCTTCTAGCAATTTATCTTAATTTTTTGTGAGAATCTCTTTGAGAGTTAATATTCCCTCTGTATCAAGAGCCCAGAAACAGGAAATAAGATTCTTGTGGCTTACTGGGTGTCTGTGCAACTTTTTAAATTGGAGTGTAGTTTGCATACAATAAATACACAGGTTTTAAGAGTGGTATTTGAGTTTTAGCAAAGGTACACAACTGTGTAACCATCAACCTTTGTGATCCTTTCCAGTCGTCTTAACTCCCCATTGCCCCTCCACTGTTCTGACTTCTATCACTGTAATTTGCATTTGGCTATATTAGGACTTTACATAAATGTTACACAGGATGTACTGTACTCATTTGCCTTTGGCTTTTTTCATGCAACCGGATGCTTTGAAATTTCTTCCATATTAGGCAGTCCTGAGAGGAAAATACATTGCAATCCAGGCCTATCTCAAGAAACAAGAAAAATCCCAAATACAAAATCTAACAGCACACCTAAAGGAACTAGAAGCAGAACAGCAAAGGCAGCCTAAACCCAGCAGAAGAAGAGAAATAATAAAGATCAGAGCAGAAATAAACAATATAGAATCTAAAAAAACTGTAGAGCAGATCAACGAAACCAAGAGTTGGTTTTTTGAAAAAATAAACAAAATTGACAAACCTCTAGCCAGGCTTCTCAAAAAGAAAAGGGAGATGACCCAAATAGATAAAATCATTAAATAAAATGGAATTATTACAACCAATCCCTCAGAGATACAAACAATTATCAGGGAATACTATGAACAATTATATGCCAACAAATTGGACAACCTGGAAGAAATGGACAAATTCCTGAACACCCACACTCTTCCAAAACTCAATCAGGAGGAAATAGAAAGCTTGAACAGACCCATAACCAGCGAAGAAATTGAATCGGTTATCAAAAATCTCCCAACAGGGGCGCCTGGGTGGCTCAGTTGGCTAAGCGTCCGAATTCGGCTCAGGTCACGATCTCACAGCCTGTGAGTTCGAGCCCCGCGTCGGGCTCTGGGCTGATGGCTCAGAGCCTGGAGCCTGCTTCCGATTCTGTGTCTCCCTCTCTCTCTGCCCCTCCCCCGTTCATGCTCTGTCTCTCTGTGTCTCAAAAATAAATAAACATTAAAAAAAAAAAATTTTTAAGGAAAAAAAAAAAAAATCTCCCAACAAATAAGAGTCCAGGACCAGATGGCTTCCCAGGGGAGTTCTACCAGATGTTTAAAGCAGAGATAATACCTATCCTTCTCAAGCTATTCCAAGAAATAGAAAGGGAAGGAAAACTTCCAGACTCATTCTATGAAGCCAGTATTACTTTGATTCCTAAACCAGACAGAGACCCAGTAAAAACAGAGAACTACAGGCCAATATCCCTGATGAATATGGATGCAAAAATTCTCAATAAGATACTAGCAAATCGAATTCAACGGCATATAAAAAGAATTATTCACCATGATCAAGTGGGATTCATTCCTGGGATGCAGGGCTGGTTCAACATTCGCAAATCAATCAACGTGATACATCACATTAACAAAAAAAAAGAGAAGAACCATATGATCCTGTCAATCGATGCAGAAAAGGCCTTCGAAAAAATCCAGCACCCTTTCTTAATAAAAACCCTTGAGAAAGTCGGGATAGAAGGAACATACTTAAAGATCATAAAAGCCATTTATGAAAAGCCCACAGCTAACATCATCCTCAACGGGGAAAAACTGAGAGCTTTTTCCCTGAGATCAGGAACACGACAAGGATGCCCACTCTCACCGCTGCTGTTTAACATAGTGCTGGAAGTTCTAGCATCAGCAATCAGACAACAAAAGGAAATCAAAGGCATCAAAATTGGCAAAGATGAAATCAAGCTTTCGCTTTTTGCAGATGACATGATATTATACATGGAAAATCCGATAGACTCCACCAAAAGTCTGCTAGAACTGATACAGGAATTCAGCAAAGTTGCAGGATACAAAATCAATGTACAGAAATCAGTTGAATTCTTATACACTAACAATGAAGCAACAGAAAGACAAATAAAGAAACTGATCCCATTCACAATTGCACCAAGAAGCATAAAATACCTAGGAATAAATCTAACCAAAGATGTAAAGGATCTGTATGCTGAAAACTATAGAAAGCTTATGAAGGAAATTGAAGAAGATTTAAAGAAATGGAAAGACATTCCCTGCTCATGGATTGGAAGAATAAATATTGTCAAAATGTCAATACTACCCAAAGCTATCTACACATTCAATGCAATCCCAATCAAAATTGCACCAGCATTCTTCTCGAAACTAGAACAAGCAATCCTAAAATTCATATGGAACCACAAAAGGCCCCGAATAGCCAAAGGAATTTTGAAGAAGAAGACCAAAGCAGGAGGCATCACAATCCCAGACTTTAGCCTCTACTACAAAGCTGTCATCATCAAGACAGCATGGTATTGGCACCAAAACAGACACACAGACCAATGGAATAGAATAGAAACCCCAGAACTAGACCCACAAACGTATGGCCAACTCATCTTTGACAAAGCAGGAAAGAACATCCAATGGAAAAAAGACAGCCTCTTTAACAAATGGTGCTGGGAGAACTGGACAGCAACATGCAGAAGGTGGAAACTAGACCACTTTCTCACACCATTCACAAAAATAAACTCAAAATGGATAAAGGACCTAAATGTGAGACAGGAAACCATCAAAACCTTAGAGGAGAAAGCAGGAAAAGACCTCTCTGACCTCAGCCGTAGCAATCTCTTACTCGACACATTCCCAAAGGCAAGGGAATTAAAAGCAAAAGTGAATTACTGGGACCTTATGAAGATAAAAAGCTTCTGCACAGCAAAGGAAACAACCAACAAAACTAAAAGGCAACCAACGGAATGGGAAAAGATATTCGCAAATGACATATCGGACAAAGGGCTAGGATCCAAAATCTATAAAGAGCTCACCAAACTCCACACCCAAAAAACAAATAACCCAGTGAAGAAATGGGCAGAAAACATGAATAGACACTTTTCTAAAGAAGACATCCGGATGGCCAACAGGCACATGAAAAGATGTTCAGCGTCGCTCCTTATCAGGGAAATACAAATCAAAACCACACTCAGGTATCACCTCACACCAGTCAGAGTGGCCAAAATGAACAAATCAGGAGACTATAGATGCTGGAGAGGATGTGGAGAAACGGGAACCCTCTTGCACTGTTGGTGGGAATGCAAAGTGGTGCAGCCGCTCTGGAAAGCAGTGTGGAGGTTCCTCAGAAAATTAAAAATAGACCTACCCTATGACCCAGCAATAGCACTGCTAGGAATTTATCCAAGGGATACAGGAGCACTGAATCATAGGGCCACTTGTACCCCAATGTTCATAGCAGCACTCTCAACAATAGCCAAATTATGGAAAGAGCCTAAATGTCCATCAACTGATGAATGGATAAAGAAAATGTGGTTTATATACACAATGGAATACTACGTGGCAATGAGAAAGAATGAAATATGGCCTTTTGTAGCAACGTGGATGGAACTGGAGAGTGTGATGCTAAGTGAAATAAGCCATACAGAGAAAGACAGATACCATATGGTTTCACTCTTATGTGGATCCTGAGAAACTTAACAGGAACCCATGGGGGAGGGGAAGGAAAAAAAAAAAAAAAGAGGTTAGAGTGGGAGACAGCCAAAGCATAAGAGACTGTTAAAAACTGAGAACAAACTGAGGGTTGATGGGGGGTGGGAGGGAGGAGAGGGTGGGTGATGGGTATTGAGGAGGGCACCTTTTGGGATGAGCACTGGGTGTTGTATGGAAACCAATTTGTCAATAAATTTCATATATTAAAAAAAAAATTTCTTCCATATTAACAAAAAGATCACTAATTTGTGCCCTCTTTTTTTTTCTTCTGACCAGTATTCTATTACTGTATGAATGTATTGTAAATTGTTTATCCATTCACCTGTAATGGACATTTTAATTGTTTCCAATATGGGATTAATATGAATAAAGCTGTTGTGAATATTTTTAAATTGGCTTTTAAAATAATATTAAAATAGAAATTAAAGTATTCAAGGTCATTAATTGTGGTTAGCATTATTAATCCAAATATTCACAAATTACAGTTTTTCCCCACAAATGATTTTTAAAGTAATGTATATGCTTTTGCGATAATTTATTTTTAAATTTTTTTATTTTAATGTTTATTCTTGAAGGAGAGAGAGAGAGACAGAGCGTGAGTAGGGGAGAGGCAGAGAGAGAGGGAGACACAGAATCTGAAACAGGCTCCAGCCTCTGAGCCGTCAGGACAGAGCCCGATGCATGGCTTGAATTCACAGAGTGCGAGATCATGACCCGAGCCAAAGTCAGACACCCAACTGACTGAGTCACCCAGGCGCCCCTGCTTTTGTGGTAATTTAAAACTAGGAAACAAGGACAGTTGTACAAAAAAGATCAGAGGCAGAATACAAAACAAGGGATGTTTGAGAACTGAAACATTTAACAGGTTGCTAAGAGAATAGTAATCATCCTTGAAGGTCTTTTCAATGTCTAACAGTCTAAGACCACTTTGTTTTCCAGAAGAGGCAAGTGAAGATCAATGGAGTCTGGTTTGGAGAAAGTACTGGAAAGAGCACGAGACCACAAGTGAAATTGCTGTCTTGTTTTAGCTTTAACTACTTTGTGATGTTAAGGGAAATTCATCACTTAATTTTTCAAAGCCTGAATTCACCAAGCTAGAGCAAATAGTTGGTAGAATGCAAGCTTAGTGCCCCTTTCCAACCTTTGTTCCTGCCCAGTTGCCAAGCCGTCTTGGGAATTTTAAAACTATAAAATTTGTTCTCCGTCATCTTTAAATGTCATGATAGGGCCTGGAATTCTTTGCAGGTAATTTAGAGCCTAGCAAGTAGGTGTGCATGTGTTGGACAGAACAGAGGGAGAGCAGCAATCAGAATAATATCCTTTCTATATCATTTATATATTGGATTCTGAGTATTAGTAAAAGGTTTCACTTTTGGTATCTGATCTAGATCATGTCTTAGATCATTACTATCTTAAATTACACGACTCATAAGTTTATATCAATGGATCTCTCTCTCTCTCTCTCTCATTCGTGCTCCGTTTGAATTCCATTCCAGTGTTCAAATGGCACAAACCACCTTGACTTCTAGAAGCAAAAACTTAATCCCAACCTCTCTTACATCTGGGACACCCCACTCTGACTGGCAAAGCAAAGAAACTGGGTAGGAAAGGTCCATGTTGAGAGCAGCAATGTCCCCCAAGAGGACAAACATCCTACATCCAGTATCCAGTGGGGGCACCAGGTAAGCTCCTGGCATCTGGTGTTGAGTAGCCATTGGTCTGTGTAAATCTGGTCATGAATCTTGTACATTTTGTTCCTTCTGGTTTCCAAGCCTTTTGCGTGATCTCTGCCCATTGAATAAGTTCCTTTTCAGCCTAAGTGAAGTGGTTGCTTTCTCTGGTTTGCAACTGAGAACTCAGTTACTCACTTCATGCACTGGGTCCATGTCCAATTTCTTCTGCTCTGAAATCTTAACAACATTCGTTTCTAAAAGTGAACTGAAAGCCTTCAGGACCACAAGGTCTGCCTGCTGGGTTAGCTGAATCTGATGGGAAAATTTTGAAGAGAAAGTAAACCTTTTGGTAATGTGGATGTCTTTTCTAATTAAACATTTTCATTGTTCGCACTTGGGGTGACTTTGGAGAATTTCTCACTGCCCTCCACTGATTACTGAAAGTGCTTACGGTTTGTATCTACCAGGATCTTGGAAGAGGTGATCTAATAGAAAGAGTGTTGGTCATAATTTTAGCTCAGGGCTTTGCCTGTGTTCTCCCTGGAAATACTAAATGACCTTTAGCCCAGTAAGCATCTATTGAATGAATGAGTGAATGAGACTTCATAGGCAACACTAGGATTGCATGCCCTCTAGAGGTAAATCAGTTACCAAAACAATGCCTAAGGCATTCATCCAGTGATTGAATACACCTCTCCATGTATCCCACTTTTCACAACACCTTCATGACTATTTCAGGACTTTGATAACTCACATTTGTTCTGTCTCTGTTTCTTCTCCAAAATGCTGGTTCTGAGTTTCATGGAACATAACATCACGCGGCTGCACCTCCAGTGCTTCTGAATCAATAGGTCAGGGGTGGGACCTATGAATTTTTGTCGAACAAACTCCCAGGTGATGCTGATGCTGCTGGTCTACAGAGCAGTTTGCGAACCACTGCTCTAAACCATCAACTGCCCCAGAGTTTACTTCCCACGAGATGTAATACTACTACTTACCTGCGCAGTCTTTTCTAGATTACCATTGCTCGTGTAATCAAAACGAATCCTCAGAGCTCAGCATTAAAAGCCTTCACCACTTGGCTCCTGCCTATTTTCCATTTAAATTTTGTCATCAAACTGAGACTTTTATGTGCCAGGAATTCTAACACGCCCCGTAGGCTTTGGGTCCAAAGGATACAAAAGCCAATAAGGTTTTATTGGTCAACTGAAAAGGATTACACACCAAGTTTAAGTCAATAAGGACTGAAAAGTGTCCATCGGATTTAGCAACCAAAAATTCAATAAGAAGTGTTTTAATGGACCTATGGGAGAAAAAAGTAGAGCACGATGAATTGAAGTGTGGGTAAAGCAGTAGCATAGTGGAACTGGGGTGTGATCTCTAAGAATTTTAACGATAAATGAAGGTGAAGTCAGAATGTGGTTGTGCTTTTTAAGTTGAGAAGTACTTTATCATGAGTAAATACTAAGAGGACAGATTAGTGGAAAGGCTACAGATGGAGAAGTAGCCATAATCAAAGGAGTAGAGTACTGAAGAGGCAGAACAGGCTAGCATATCTAGAACAGGTTGTCTTTGAAGAAGTTTAGGATCTTCTCAGGCTTTCACATAGGAGAGAAGACAAAACTGCAGATGCACGTGTTCGAGGGAGATTCATTGAAGAGTAAGTTGAAAAAGCCCCTATGTGGCCAATTCTATTTTCTCTGAGAGAAAATAAAAAGATGATGGGGTCAGAGGCTCAGGAGAAATGGTGAAGTGCTAAATAGCTGCTTTCTCAGGCGTGAGAGAGATCCTGGCTACCGGAGGCAAGGTTGCCAGACTGTTTAGAAAAGGTGGAAACTGGGGTCTATGACTCGCCATTGATTGAATTTCTCAATTTGCATTCAGATTTTGTTGCTGTAAATACATACAGAGTAGGAATATTTTTGCAATTATAAACTCAGCTGAAAGCACTGCTGAAAATAGAATCTGAAACTCAGATAACATTGTGACTCAAAAACAAAATTCACAAAAACCCTACCCACTAGATAAAATTCCAAACGTGGGGGGAAATGAGAAATTTGAAAAGTTACTGCAAATAGTGTGTAGCAGAAAAAATGAACTCTGTAGCTTTGACTTAAGCAATCATTTTCAAGCAATTATTTTTGTTTGAAGGGTGGATTAAGACTGTTGTCTAGGTCGGTTGGTGTCAAGCTTCAGCATAGAAGTGGGAAGTATCTACCCTAGATAAAAAGCAGTTTAGAAGAAGCCAGTAGGGATACAGAGTGTGGAGGAAAGCCAAGGCCTAGCTAAACACGGTTTCAGATCTGCAACTTCAAAGCCAAGAAAAGGCAACGTGAAGGAGAAGGGCTCTTCTAGGGAAAAAGAGGCAACTGAATGGAAAGCGGTAAAGGCAGAAGAGGAAGTTGTAATGAGGAAGGCATTGCTAAACTGACATTCGAGAACTTAGGTTCTGACCCTCTTCTGTCACTGCTGGGCACCACTCTAACTCTCTTAGGCTCTGTGTTCTCATCTGTAAAGGGTGGCATTGAACTCGGTGATCTTCAGGGGAACTGCCAGCTCATATCCTAAAAGGATCATGAGGGGCGCCTGGGTGGCGCAGTCGGTTAAGCGTCCGACTTCAGCCAGGTCACGATCTCGCGGTCCGTGAGTTCGAGCCCCATGTCGTGCTCTGGGCTGATGGCTCAGAGCCTGGAGCCTGTTTCCGATTCTGTGTCTCCCTCTCTCTCTGCCCCTCCCCCGTTCATGCTCTGTCTCTCTCTGTCCCAAAAATAAATAAACGTTGAAAAAAAAAAATTAAAAAAAAAAAAAAAAAAAAAGGATCATGAATTTTAAGAAGCCTGCAATGGAAAATCTCCCTAGCCCCGGCATGAACAGCAGAACTGAGCTGAAAAGAATATAAAGGAAGTGTGGTTTCATTTAAGAAGAAACTGTGAGGTGCTTTTACAGCAAGATAGTTGTATGATCATCTGTGACAGAAGAGAAAAGATAGCAGAATCAACCTGGCTCATAAACAGCTATACAGTTCTCTATGTATTGTCTGTAGAAAGAAAAAAAAGACTAAGTCTTGACACCTTATTACTGTCCCACATTTTTTTTTTTTTTAATCAAGGAAAAGTATTTCTCTTAGGAGTAACAATGGGATGATTCTGTCACACAGTCAGAAGTTGGTCATCTACAGCTCAGCCCCTAATAACTGGCTTGGACATTTCCACCTGGGCATGGAAAATGAAAATGTAAAGCAGTATGGTAATCTGTGTAGTAGAACATAATTCCATCAATACATTTCACCTTTATTCTGAGATTATATCTTTCCTATTATGGGAGTGGAAAATTGTTCTTTCTTTCATAAAGTGATAGTAATAGTAGACGGTAGGTTTTTATTTGTGTTTATTTCTTAAATTTTGAGTCCTTATTTGGTAAAAATTAAAACCACAAGCTTATGTAGATGATTAACCCTAGTAAAATCACTACCCAATAATTTTAGATAAATTATTGAAGGTTTTAGAATACTGATTGTTTGTACATCTCTTATTATCTTTGCTTTCTCCTACCTCTACCACACAAATAATTCTCCAGAGAGATACCACTAAATCTTAACCACCATCACCCCAAAGCCAACATCCTTGAAACAAATTTGCTTAGTCCTGGGTGCTCCCCACAATTAACTGGGTAAATAAGTTTCTGGCTATCTCACTGTGGGGAACTTGTTCCTTTCTGTTCTCATCAGATAGCTCTGAAACTAGAAAATCCAGCATCTGGGCCCCCTGCTAAGTTGCTGCCACACTGCCTCTCAGAAAAGCACCAGAAGAAATGTGGGGCCCTTGTGCACTGCTGAAGCCCTTCTGAAAGAAAGATCGGGGAGTTTCCTTTAACAGAAAAGAAAATGTAGGCGGAGTTGAGCTAGTGACATGTAAAACCACATTTCCTTTGCTTCTTCCATTTCTTTTCATCTTCATACCTGTGTGAACAAAGCACTAGCAAACAGAAAGTTCACATCCTGCAGGGCTACCCTGCTTTTCATCAAAGTGTGGAGGGAATTTCTATCCCAGATTGACACAGACTGGTCTCATCTCAGAGAACAAAGTGAACCAGCATGTGAGATACATAAATATCATAGGAAACCACTAAATATGTAGTGCTAAAGGGGACTTCAAGAGTCCTTTAGCCTTTATTTGACTTGATTTTGTTTTATTTTAGGAGAGCCTTTCAAAACAAAAAGTCCTCTAAGAACATAAATTGTAACGTATGAAAGTAGAGTTACTGCTCTGCATGAAAGACAGTGGAGATTCTTGGAACAAACTGCCTTCACATCCTTCTTAGTGACTGCCCCCCACCCTCAGGTCCCCCAAACTGTCACCTACACCAAAGCTGTAGGTCAGCTCTGAGTGATCTATAGACCTGGGTATCTACGAAGCCCTATAAGAAACTGCTTAACTAGTCTCATCCCCTTAAGTGGCTTAAATTGCTTAAGAAACTTCCAAACATTCTACAGCTCTTAGTAGCCACAGAGGCAAGGACCAAATCCCAAATCTCCCCATTCCATTTCCAGCATTCCTGTGATATACCACCTCTATCCAGGCTTCTAGTTTTTATCTCTATCATATAAGATGTTCCATCTAATGGAATTGTAGGATATTTCTTCACACTCTGATGGACCACAGAAACAGCCAGAAGAGAAAAACACAGGGAAAAGAAAAAAACAGGGTAAGTTTTCCCTGCTAAGTTAAAGCAAGGCTTTGTTGGAACCAGGACAACTGCTAGTGAATCCAGAGAGTATCTTAGATGTCCTCACTGGGAGGGCAACCAGGATAGGCTATAAGAACAGTTCCTATCAGAACCTGAAGACAGCAAGTGCCTTCCTTACATCAAAAAGCCAGTTTCAGCAAAATTCATTCCTAGGAAATATGGAAGCTTCTAAATGTCCACTGCAATTACCTAGAAAAAAAGGAAAACATATGCCCATTGCTCCTAACTGGTTCTTCAAAACAGAGGTGCTAAAGTCCTATATTATTGTAGCTGTATGTTCAAAGGGCTATGCACAATGTGGGTGGGATTTCCTTGACAACAGAAGAAAATGACAACAGCATGTATAAAGTCCCAAATGTCCCACTCTAATATTATATTATATTATATTATATTATATTATATTATATTATATTATATATTAATTCTTTTGCAGAAATGACATATTTCTGTACCACACTCTAGAACCAGTGAGAATAAAGCTAAGGTAGGTGGACCAGCAAAACTCAGTAAGCCAAATTCCAATCCCATACCTAAGTGAATTTGATACAGATGTGTAGCCAGATACAAAGAAACTTTAGAACAAGATCTGAGACTGTTAGTTAAGTAACCCTCTTCTTAGTCATTACCACTAACTTAATGCTCATTAGAAGTAAAATGAGGACCTATCCCATTACCCACTGCTTGGTTTCCTGTCATGCTAACGGACAGGAAGAGAATGAGAGACTGCTATAAAGAAAGAACTCATGTCTGAAAGCAGCCTGCAGCTTGGCCACATGTCTGGCTGTGCTAAATTGTTCTGAGCAGTCAACTTCACTGAAATCTCATTACTGGAGATGCCAGAAATAGCACCAGCAAAATGCCCTAAGAAAATTCAGGAAGTTTGTGTTGCTTCTTCCCCTTTCCTTCTAGACCAATTCAGCATAGGAACTACTAGGTGAGACAAATAAGCCAGCTCTCCAGAGGGTGGGTAGTGCTGCTGGTGCGAGGTGTTAGAGCTGGGGGGGTGGAGGCAGCTGATGCAGTCTGACAGACCACCAGAGAGATAAGGAGGGCATCCATGGGGGCATCAGGAGAGATGGAGGCCTGGCTGTGGGGTGTTAGAGCCTCAGTGGGCTGAAGAGGGCATCTGCAGGAAGAAGGGGGAAAGAGTGGCGATGAAGAGTTGGTTACATACACAGAGGTTGATCAAATGAATATATTAAGGATAATGGGAGCCTGGTTTCTCATTCCTGAAAGAGTTACAAATTGGAAAGGGAGAATACTAGAATGAACTCTGTGGGCTTGACTGGAACTGAAGATAATAGAGTGGACTCATAATTTTTAAGATAGATAAATGATAGCTAAGTAGATAGAGGAATACAGGTGCATATGTGTAAACACATTTATATGTGCTTGTCCACTGAAAGGGGCTGGGAGACTGACCCTGGACAAAAGCAATAAGCATCACCTAGAACCCAAACCTTAATTTCTACAAACCATTCTTTACTAAATCAGGCCCCTTGGGGAAATGATTGACTTTAGGACTAGGGCAGGAAAAGAACAAGATGAGTCTTTTTGTTCCCAAAAGTACAAAAGTGTTTAAAACATGATGTGGGCATGTCAAAAGAACACAAAGCCACATTAACAGGACTCCATTGGCTAAATCAGAAACAGTTTAAGTATCAAAATAATTAGTGAATCATTTGAATAAATGGGAAAATAGGTATCCATACTGATTTTAAAAAGTGAATAAATTGAGTTTGTTGTGAGAGATAGAGGGGTTACATAATCTCAAAACACCTCCCCTAAATAATTATGACTTAACAAGTGGAAAAGAATAACTTTAAGGCCCCACCTTAATCAGGTGATTAAGTGATGGAGGATGAAGGTGGGGTGGGAAGAGGCACGGGACTGCTATTTACCATAAGAAAATGCAGTTTGATTTTTTTTTAATGATATAAATGTAAAACTGATAAAAATATTAAATTGGAAAACATTTGGTAAAAATTTTTGGCTGTTATTCTTAGGGCTTATTCACTGAAAGCTAGAAAAGAAACAACAAATTTTATGAATTAAGACTATTCTGGGGCACCTGGGTGGCTCAGCCAGTTAAGCATCCGACTTCGGCTCAGGTCATGATCTCGAGGTTCGTGAGTTCAAGCCCCGCGCCGGGCTCTGTGCTGACAGCTCAGAGCCTGGAGCCTGTCTCAGATTCTGTGTCTCCCTCTCTCTCTCTGACCCTCCCCCATTCATGCTCTGTCTCTCTCTGTCTCAAAAATAAATAAACGTTAAAAAATAATTATAAAAAAAAAAAAGACTATTCTGTGGGGTGATGAGCATTGAGGGCACGTGTTGGGATGAGCATTGGGTTTATACGTAAGTGATGAATCACTAAATTCTATTCCTGAAATCATTATTACACTATATGTTAACTTTTTTAATTTTAAAAATTAAAAGAAAGACTATTCTGTGATAACAAAGCACTTGAAACGAAGCAGGGGTGGGGGGGGAATCATATCATGGCTCTAAATACAAATCCTGATCCTTAGAGTTTCAAATTTAACCAATGTGAAAAAAGCAATTCAAAAAGTTAGTGAATACTATTATTCGTCATTGTAGATAATAAAATACTGACATGTATGGAGTCTTCCTAAAGAGCAAGCATTGTTCCTCTTGCTTTATACACACTGTGACATTTAACTTTCAAAATTTCTTTGTGAGGTAGGTATAATTAATTTCCCCACTCTACAGATCAGAAAACTGAGGTACCTTAATTCTAACCCTGCTATTTAATGTCTTGGTCATTAAGGAGCCTTCTAATTCTGTTACGTGCTCAATGTTTGCGTGCCTCCAGAACTCATGTATTGAAGACTTAACTCCCAATGTGACAGTATGGGAGCATGCCGTAGCTCATCTGAACCTACAAATTAGGTTCCTGTTAGGCAGTGAGGCCTTTGGGAGGTAATTAGGTTTACATGAGGTCATGATGGGATTAGTGTCCTCCTAAGAAGTAGAGAGACTAGAATGTTCTCTCCCCCAACACATATACCTCCTTCCTCCTTCAGCCCCCTCAGCCTTATGAAGCCAGTGAGAAAGCATACATTTGTAAGCCAGGAAGAGAGCCCTCCCCAAGAACCAAATCACCCAGTATCTTGATCTTGAACTCCTCAGCCTCCAGAACTGTGAGAAATAAGTTGTTTAAACCACCCAGTCTATGGTTTTTGTTACAGAGCCTGAGTTGACCAACATACCCCCACTCTGTCCAGACTTTCCCCATCCTAATCCATACACCAGCCTATCTCCCAAGTCAGCTTTCAAAGACCTTTATCCACATCACATTCATACTTAAAAAAGTGTGATGGTATGTTGCCTTAGGTTGGGTTTTAAACCCACCAGGGTATCCAAAGCTCTGTACCTTTGGACCCAATTACTATTACTAACTTTACTTCTCCCTACAGTTTTCAATGAAATGTTCCCTCCAGCCAAGTCCCCAAGCACATCCTATGCAACCCCTTCTCTCTGCCTCTATACATGCTCTCTGGCTGTTTCTGGAATGTCCTTCCCCCATTCTCTCCAGAAATTTATTTTTCCCTTTTGAGACCCACTCTAAGTGTTTAATCTTCTGAAAATATTTCTCCAAATTTCTGTGCTCCCTTAACACTAGACTTATGGATCCATTTTGGAAAGCATTTATTTAGGATCAGTTTCAGCCAAAGACTCAAAATGCCCCAAGGGCAAGGACAGTATCTCCTTGTCTTTGTGTCCTCAACCCTAGTACAGAGACTTGTAATAAATGCTCATTAAACTAATGTTGAGGGAATGAATTGGATCTATGAATATACTCTTTCTAAATTTTGATAGCCATTAACTTTGGCTGCAGTAGTACTTTTAACAAGTTGAGGCTTATTTTAGAGATAAACTTGCTTATCCAATTTCCTAACATTGCACATTTCCTGCACTTTTACATCAAGTTCACTGATCTACTATCAACTGAAGGATTGCTTGTCATTACATCTGCAGTGAGTCACTTGCCTGGGGAAAAGCACATGTCACACATTTACATTTTGCCCGTAAGGTAAAGGCACTTTTTTGTTTTCAGAAAAGAGCAAGAGTCTTGCAAACTAAAACAGTAAATCCAATGCTGACTATGGTCAGTGATGAAAACCTAGTTCCGCTTCTAAAAATGTACAATTTTTGGAGGCACGTTCCTGGTCTTGAGCTGGTTATTTGGGACTATTATTACTACTGATGAGTTGCAAATTCCAAAGTCCCACTCAGATGACTTGTGCAAACAGAGCCTGGAAAAAGCTCTTGGGCCAAGATGTTTCTTTGAGGTTTGTCAACTGCTAACAACATCACTGGTGACCTTAAAACTTCCACTAAAAGAAGAGGCTCAACATTTTTATGAAAGGCCACTCAGGGGGAGGGCAGTGAGAGTGATGGCCTTTAAAGGACACATCACTTAGGAAGCACCTACAATATTCTAGATGGCCTTCCTCAATGGAAGGAGACAGAAACAGTTCTTTCAAGGTCCCTGCTGTAGCATGATTTGAAGTATAGACTGCTATATTTGAGACACACATGCACATGCACACACATACACATATTTTTCCAGTTTCTGTGTTTACCAGCATGATGTAGCTCATTTGAACCTAGAAATTAGGTTCTTTTCTGGGCAGCAGTCGTATAAAAGAGCATTAAACTAGACATCAGGAACTTGGAGTAAATGATCATAGCAAATAATAACAAAGCAACGAACAGCATGTGCCACAAATTGCTCTAATGATTTACACACAGTAAATGAATTAGTCCTCTTAACAAACCTAAGAGGTGGGTACTATTACTTTACAGATGGGAAATTGAGGCACAAGACTGAGTTGACCACATCATGAGGTTCTAAGTGGTAAAGCTGGGACTTGAGACTAGACATTCTGGTTAACAGGGTCTGGGCTCAGCTGCTAGCTCCAACATTTAGTAATTTCTAGTATCTAGGTACAAAGTGTCCTTATCTTATATCCTTTTGTGATTCTTCCCATTTGTTTGGGTTTTTAAGCATCAGCAGATCTGCCTTGCAAATAACCCTCACGATAAGGAGTATGAAAGGAGATAGTATACATCCAATTAGTGTGATATTAATTAAATGGGCCAGAACATAGATGATCTTTTAGCTTAAATACTAGGAGACAACTAATAAAAGATGCTATTTCTTCAGCCAGCATTCACATTCCTATTCATAAACCTATCCCTAGGTCATAAAAACTCCCATTTTGTAACAGACACATACACAGGCATCTCCTACAATTCAGTGATCTACACCTCATCACATCCTGCATTCCCTTTAATCCAACAGTGAAAAATGCTTCTCTTAAAAAACCGGAAAGTAGAACCATGTTGAAATCACTGTAGCTTTCACCCCTCTGGTACTCCAAAGTGTCTTCTGTTTGGAAAAGCTCGGGAAGCACTATTTGGTTTGGTCATAATTCTTGCAATATTACATCACTTTCATACTAACAATCAACACAAATAAATGTTCAGAACTTAAACCAAGTGAGAGCAGTGGAGTGCGCTGAATGAGATAGGCCCCCAGGAGGTTTGCAGTGCTTGAGTATCTAGCAACCTGATCTCAGCAAAAATGTCTGGTAAACTTGATTTGTCTTATCATTTCACAGCTCCACTGCCACCAAGATTAAACTTCGGGATTTCATTTCTTTACTCAGAGTGGGAACGTATTCAACTGTAGCTGCTTCTCTGCCTGCAAGTTTTATGGTGGCAGTGAACTAGAGTATATTGTTATTAAACCCTAACCAGGCAGTAAATTACAGAGAGAAAAACAAAAGCAAATTCTGCTGAGGAGGATGGTTTTTGTTTTTCAAGCGAACGACGGACTCTACCTTACTCTGAATGAGCAAATTGTGAAACATTTCTTAGGGATTTGTCATCATACTTCATCTTTATTTTGTCTTCAGTTTAGCAGTGGAAGCAATATTTAAAAGAAAGTTGCTACATGGGGGAAGGTCAGCTGAGAGAACACTGGTGCCCTAGCAGTTGTGACAGTTACCAAGTAAACCCTGTTTCAATAACTCTTAGGACTGTGCTTTTAAATCCATGGATAAATATGCAGAGGAAGAGAATGAAACCCAAATATTTCAACATTTTCAGCTTTCCTGAAACTGCTGAGTATAGGTAGCAGTATCTTTTGCTCATGGATTTCAGATTTTTCAGGGGGAAGTGATGAGGAAAGGAGGAGACAGAGCAATGCCATAAAATAGACAAAACCATTCTTTGCCTAAGTTGCATAAAGACCATGGGGAGCAGAAGGGAGAATGGTAGCTCCCTGGAAGGCTGAGAGTGTTGGCCTCCCATGAAACCTATTTCTGTGAGTTTTTTCAACCCACTTCCACCCCCAAAGTTGGAGCAGAACTTGGGAGATGAAGAGCAAGGCATCTTTGCACCAAATAGGGAAGCACAAAACTCAGTAGCTCTATGCTTCCTTCAATAGTCCCTGCTTCCTTCGATAATGAACACAATCACCAAAATATCCTTATGAAACACTCGTGTGTATTACACTATAAAATCAAACAAAAAGAACCCATACATGGTATGTTCCCCACCTATCCATGCCCCCCATTCCCATTATTCAAAACAACATTGAGGGAATAAAACTGAAGTGACAGGTTCTAAGAAGTTACTGTCCTCATTCCCACAAAACTTCCAAAGTTCCATTGTAGCAATTTTGAGAACGCAGAATTGCTGTTCAAGGTCAAAACTGCCTTAAGGAACCTCCCTTTTTAACAAGTCCTCAGACTATGAAGAATTGGAGGGATGAAACTTTATTATACCCTTTTTCTTTTAAAAAGGGTCATTAAAATGTTTCCCCAAATTAATATAACCATAAAAGTCTTAAGTATTATATGGTTTCTTTAGAAACAGATTCTCTTTCACCCTCTGTAGAGAGAGTTAAGGAATCTGTTTGCATCACAAATGACCATCAGCAAAAGAAATTTCATCAGAAGATAGGGGACTCTTACTGGAAATTGAAGAATTAAGAAATGTATAAAGGTCTATGAGTTTCAAAGATGATTCACCTTTAATTTTGCTGAGAAAACTAATTAGCTCTTCCTCAGGAGCATTCTGTAAAACAGGGCTTTTTCAAGGATCTTTGAAAAAAGAAAAGGAGCAACGAAGAAACCAGTATACGAGGGTGGTGAGGACAGAAATTATGCTCCTTAATAAAAATATTAAAGGACAGTCTTCTCACCACAACAAACAGAACCATGTGGTCAAAAGAGTTATGTGTCGGAATTGCAAACAGCTGAGTGCCTGAAAGAAACAAATAGGGTCAGTGGAAATATGCGCTTGCTCCCAAACCATCTCTTCAATCCTCTGCAAGGAACGTTAGGGATTCTTCCATTTTGGCTGACATACTTAGAAGAAGTCTGAGGATATTTCCAGGGAGCCCATCCACCACTTCTGGAGACACTCCTCAGGTGCCCCTTTTCTGTGAAATTCATCTCAACTCTGCAGGCAGAGGGCAGGGGCTCCTCTCCTAGGTTCACAGAGCCCTTTTACTACCACTACCATTTCGGCACACGTCATAACCACACTGTTATTTCTTTACATGTCCATGATCACCAGATGATAAGGTAAGAATGACTACTTATGTCTATTTGTGTGTGTTAAGATCCCCTGTGCTTATTAGCAAAGCCTGACTCGATAAATGGATGTTAATTAATTGATTGCTCAGTTAAATGACAAATAATGAATGTGAAAAAGAAGGCCCAGACTTATAAATTGGCTATACAGATGACACAGCTACTTTGTGTCACATTAAATCTTCTCAATGGTCTTAAATTTTGTGCACACATATTCTAGCAAAGGAATTTACTATAACAAGAAAAATTCCATAATAAAGCTGGCAAAACTTTAGCTCATAACCCAAATGTGTGCCTCAAACTAGCTATCTTCCTTTAAAATATTTAAACAATGACACTGTGCTAGACACTATGGAGAACATTTGAAGTTTTAGAGCAAATGTCAGAAACAATTCTGTTCAGTTTTTCAACATAATTGTACCTCGCTTTGTCTGTGGGCCTAGTGCTGTGCTGGGAACAAGGACACCAAGACGTGTGGGGCAGATCCTGGCTTCCAAGGAGCTTGCCATCTAGTAGACGCTTAATGGAAAACCTATGGATTCCTTTATTTTTTTTTAATAAATACAAGTTTTTTTCCAAGAAAAAAATTTTCCACAGAAAAATAATATATGTCATTTTAGAAGAAAATTTAAAGGTCACCTGGGTGGCTCTGTTGGTTAAGCATCTGACTCTTGATTTTTGCTCAGGTCATGATCCCAGGGTTGTGGGATGGGGCTGCATATTAGGTTCTGCACTGACAGTGCGGAGCCTGCTTGGGATTCTCCCTCCCCCTCTCTTTCTGCCCCTCCCCTTCTCATGCTCTCTTGCTCTCAAAGTAAATAAATAAACATTAAAACAAATTTTTTTAAAGGAAGCACCGGAAGAAAAAGATACACTAAAAGGGGAGAACTGCATCCACTCTAAGTTCAGGTAGGTTCCTGGGGTGACTGACCTACTGCTCCCAGCCAACCTGGCTTTTCTCAGGCTCCTCACTGCACTCTGCAAGGGGTGGCGGGTTGGTGGTGTCTTTGGCATTCTTTCTTAACCCATCATGGGCCGTATCTCCTGAGGGACACACCATCCCTTCAGTGCTCTGTATTCTGAGGGGGGAAAAGCAGCACAGTAACAAAGTGGAGGGAAAGAAGGGCCTAGAAAGTCAGCTCTAACTCCAGCCTCCTGCTCCACCATTTCCACATGCATCGTACAATTCCTCTGCCTCGCCCTGTCTCTTTCCCTGGCATTTGCTTTCTCTTCCAGAAATGGCTGGAAACCCTTCCACAGCCAAGATCAGGACCAACTTCATGGAAACGCGACCTGAGCAGTCACACAGGCTCTACACTGAGAAGGGCCTCACACTTGGCTTTATCCTCTGCTGTTGCCACCTTGAAATTCATCATCATTCTTTATCGAAAGACCCCTCATTTTCATTTTGTGCTGGGTCCCACAGATTATATTCTTGTTAACTTATTCTTTTAAAAATCTAGGCATTAGGACCACACAGGTTCCATGTCAGTACAATGCTGTAGTTCTTTGTATACCATCCCAAGGCATGGTCACAGCAAAGTATTGAGTTTAAATAGTGGTGTATACCATCCAAAGGCATTATCACAACAGAGTATTGAGTTTAAACAGTGATTGACCTCCAAGTCTACTGTCCTTCCTCAGGGAGGTAAGGAACAGGGGAAAAGGATTTCTTTAGATTCCCTCACAGGTTCAAGGGAGCAACAATTTCCAAACAATGCCAGCCACGAAGGTTGGTCTCATTGGTCACAGTCTACTGACACACTGGCACAGTCCAAACTGTCTCTGGAATGTATCAAACATCCCCTCCTGAGTAAACAGACCAGAGCTAATTGGACAAAAGTGACTGAGGAATAATTATGTTATGATACTTATACAATTAATAGCTTATTACAGTAGGTCTCAAAATGTGGTGCCTGAACCTGCTGCATCAGCATCACCTGGGAATTGGTTAGAAATATACCATCTCAGATGTACTGCATCAATGTCTGGGGGTGGGGCCCAGCAATCTGAGTTTTAACAATCTATGCAGATGATCCTGATGGCATTGAGAACCACTGGCTTATCAGAAATGGAGGAAACATTATCTTCTGGTTGCATCAATTGTAAGAAATGTTTTCCACCATTCAATTAACAAGAAGAAAGTTACACGTCTTCATTCATTCATTCACTTCAGTCATACTTGCTTTAGGCATATGCTAAATACATCCACGTGTGTGTGTGTGTGTGTGTGTGTGTGTGTGTGTGTGTGTGTTTAAGCTCTTCAAGTGAGTCAGGCACTGCAATGGATAGAAGGATAATGGTTTGTGCTATAAAAGGGCTTATAATCCAATGCAAGAGAAGACAAGAGGCAAATTCATAAACAGAATGCTCTGCCCAGAATGCCAGATGAGAAGTATGAGAAAGTGCAATGTGCATTTGGCCAAGGGAGAGATGACATAGAGCTTGTCAGAGAAAATTTAGAGAACACTTAATGAATGCACAGTGCAGCTAGAATTTTGATGTGTAGTAAGTGGGAAGAGAATCTTCCAGGCACAGGAGAAGCATAATGACATGACATGGAAAAGAACAGAGTATGTTACCAGATGAGCACATAATTCTGTGTGTTAGGAGTGCAGCTTCTGTGAAAAGAATAAATCTGAAAATAAGTCAGAATAGTGTGAGAACTACTTTTGGAGGGAGGGCCCTGAATTTGAGGCAGAGTTCTTCTGTTTTCTCATGAGACTGCGAACAGAGGTGTGAGGACTGTAGGGAGGCAGGCAGCACAACCTTCTCAAATTCTTGCTCCTCTGGCCACATCTCCATTGTGGGATCCCAGTGCAAAGCTTGAGAAGAAAAGCTACAAAAACCAGATAAAGGGGCCAGTCAGATGTCCGAGGCTGGATATTCTCCTTGCATGCTTTTGGCTTCGATAATCTTGCTTGCCTCCCTTGTCCACCAACTGCCCGGATAGCATCGCTGATAAGCGCCCTCTCCCCTTTTTCTTTTGTCTCTCAAACCCCTACCATCCCAGCCATAAAAGGAGGCCAATGCCAGGGTTCGGGGCTCAGCCTTTGGAGGTGACTCTGCTGGGCCAGCACCAGTGTGCAATAAACAGTCTTTTCCTGATTCCCCAATTGTGTGTGGCTTGTCTCTTCCTGGGCTCTGAGTATTTGCTGTAACAAGCTCTCTGAGACTCTATTTTACTGAAGAGAAAGACATATTTGTCCTTTTATTTCACAGGTATAATGAGATGGGCAGAAACAGGTCTAGAACCATTTGGAGACAGAGCTGTTTTGCCAGGACCACCCCTGGGAAACTAGATTTCTTCATGGCTGTAGTCAGCCAGTGCACAGGACATTGTTTGAAAATTGCTTTTTTATTGTTTCACATCAGAATCGTTCGTGAGAATGGTTTGGGGCTTGCTCTTTCTTTCTTTCTTTCTTTCTTTCTTTCTTCTTTTTTTTAAGTTAAGAGTAATTTGTAGTTTGGACAGTTTCCTGAGCGAGGCTATGTTTAAGCTTCCGCTTTTAGATACCAGACTTCCAGCTCATCTCTCCCCACCCTCCTGTCCTGCAGCCACAGGCCGTTTTAAATCCAGGAGCAAGAGACATCCAAGACAACATGATGGGCCCTGGGGCAAGGGAGGACTACCATTTGTTAACCACCTTTCTAGCTGTTTCTGCCAGTTTCACATGCTCACTCTTCCCAACTTTCCTAAAGCGAGACAAAGAAATGGGGGCAAGTAAATTACAAAAAGCTGAACAGTCAATTAAAAAATATGTATGTACTTGGAAAAAATACATCTCTATTGAATGCTAGTTCCTAAGGGCCAAGACCATCTATGGTTAATTCTATACAGCACTTAAATGATATAAAGTAATTTGATGCTTTGAGATCCTCATTTAAGAAGTAGTACAAAAATAGCTAGGAAAATGTAAATTACTGCTACTTCTATGGACAGCAAGTTGGCAATGCCCATCAAAACCTAAAATACATGCACAAAGTGAGCTGAAAGTTATACTTCTGAGGGCTCTATCTTACAGATAAACTCAAATAGGCAAACTGGTTCTGTACAAGGTTATACTGTTCATACTAATAATATTTTAAAAGATTAGAAACAACCAAAAGGACCATGAAGAAAGAAGTGGTTAAATAAAGTATAGCCCTAAAATATTTGTCAACTGGAACAAAGAATAGGGAAGCACTCTAGTACTGATATGAAGAAAGCTCTAATATATACCATTTCTGACAAAAGGGGAGGCAGCACAATGTGATGGGTATGTTACCATAAAAAATCAGAAGAAAGAGTTTATATATACTTGTTTGCTTATACAAAAAAAAAAATACCCAAAAATATAACACAAAAGAATCATAGTATTGGCAACTTCTAAGGGAAAGGAACTGGGGACTAGAAGAGTTTTCATTCTATACTTTTTGTTCCTTTTGCATTTAGAGCTGTATGGATGTATTATCAATTTTTTTTTTTAATTTTTTAAAATTTTGTTTTAGAGAGAGAGAGAGCATGAGCAGTGGAGAGGAGCAAAGGAAGAGAGGTGGAGAGAGAGAAAGAATCTTAAGCAGGCTCCACACCCAGTGCAGATCCCTACACAGGGCTCAATCCCATGACCCTAGGATCATGACCTGAGCCAAAATCAAGAGTTGAATGCTCAACTGACTTAGCCACTCAGGCACCCCATTTATTATACATTTTTTTAAGTTTATTTATTCATTTTGAGAGAGATAGCATGAATGGGTGAGGGGCAGAGAGAGAGGGAGAAAGAGAATCCCAAGTAGGCTCCACATTGTCAGCACAGAGCCTGATGTGAGCTCGATCTCACAAACCATGAGATCATGAGCTGAGCTGAAATCAAGAATTGGATGCTTAGTTAACTGAGCCACCCGGGTGCCCTTATATTACCAACTTTCAAAAAGTTAAGTAAAATAAGAATTCTAAATAGGTTTAAAAAATAAATAACTAAATTATTAGCCTGAAAAATAAAGCCAAAATTCCAATGTTTCTTAAAATAGTCATCCTAAAAGCCTGTCAACTTTGAAGCTCTTTTTCTTAAAAGCTCAATGAAACTCCAGGGTGCCTGGGTGGTTCAGTCTGTTAAGCGTCTGACTTTGGCTCTGGTCATGATCTCATGGTTTGTGGGTTTGAGCCCCATATCAAGCTCTGTACTGACAGCTCAGAGCCTGGAGCCTGCTTCGGATTCTGTGTCTCCCTCTCTGCCCTCCCCTGCATGCACTGTGTCTCTCTTTCTTTCTAAAAAATAAACAAACATTAAAAAAAAAAAAAAACACCTCAATGAAACTCCACTCTAAAAAAAAAAAAAGTATTTTTGTTTGTTTGTTTATTTTTTATACTGCTAAGAAAAACAGAATGAATCCAACTAGCCTTCTTTATCCTTAATCCACAGACACAAAACCAAAGAGATGAGCCAAGGAGGAAAAGTCACAGGAATAGGGATCATGAAAAAGGAGGACAATTTGTGGAAATGTGAAACAAGAAGCTACGTTAAGTCAAGGGTTTATTTTGATGCCCCTGTTACAGAAAAAGATGTCATCTGACTTAGTACCCTATATACCACACAAAAATACACAAAATGATACATGATCCACAAAACAAACCAATAAAAAGTAACCAGTCACTTAATGAATGCAGTTTTGTAATGAAACCACAGAGAAAGTTATTGCATGTGACCTCATAAAGAAACCACCACGCCATGAAATGAGTAACTGAGTCAACTATAGCCTTATCGTAGTTAAAATAAGTTCACGTAGCTATTATTTATAATATCTTTAGGTGTATGCAGAAGTCATAACAACAAAACATAATTATATAAAAGTCATTGTACAAGGGACCAAAACAATGGAATCCAGACAAGCAGCCCTGAGATGATCTGTTTAAGTTAAGGATGGATTTCAGATCATCTGAAGAAGGGAAGGACTGCATATTCTTCAAGCTGTCCTCCATAAATATTACTCTTCTCAGAGGGCTTTTGCTTCATACTGAGTGGCTGTGAATTTAATGTTATACTTCCTGACAAGTGCCTGGAGATATTCTCTGGTGCTGCTGTAGGACAGAATGATGGGTTTTAATCATCAGCAACGCCAGAACTGAATTAACATCCTTTAACAGAAGCTGAAGGCACTTCCAGCCCCATGTGGAAACAGAAGATTTAGCTACTATCCACAGAAATGAGCCTAAGAGGATTAAGATTCCCCTTAAAGAACATTTTAGGCCCATTTCAATGGAGGCTCAAAATGTGACCAAAGTTTAGTATTTTTATCTGTAAGAGATAAAGTTATGTATTATCAAAAGTCCGTCTTTTTTTAAAGCCAGAAAAGCACCCAGAGGACATTGAAATTTGACCAAATGGCTTCATGGTAAAGACCAAAAATAAACTGGTTGCAAAATGCATGTCTTGATAATTAAGTCAGTTGACTTGCAGTACATGGGTGTAAGCAAAAAAACCAAAAACCAAAAAACAACAACAACAAAAAAAAACAGTTAAATGTTAAAGGATACTTAAATAAGAAAGCTGATTTGGCTTTATTTTATCTGAAGTTATTCTTTCTGGCAGTGGATCAGTTAGAATAACTGATTCAGCCTCACTTAACAGAACAACCAAAATAACAGTGGCTGAAACAAGAAAATTTTATTTCTCTCTCACATGAGAGAAATCTAAAGCTAAACAATTCGGGGCTGGTACAGAAGCTCCATCATCATCAGGCTCCAAAATTCTCCTCTTTCCTCAACACCTTAGCCATCTTAGGGAGGCTTCCATCTTCAAGGGCACCTGCAGAATCCAAGATAGCCACAGCTTCTGCCAACATGCCCAAATATGAAGAGGGAGAAGGAGAAGGACACAACTCCACTGCATGTGAGGAAAGAGAATGAAAAACAAAATCTTCTTCCAGTCCAGAAATCCTCTCCACGAAGGCAGTAGAAAAAGAAAACAATTTTATTATTGAATAAACATTAAACTGGAATGTGATACACATTACAGGGAACCTGATAGGAGACTGCAGAGGCAGAGAGAAATTCCACCCTTCAGCCACATAGGCAGATACAACTCATTATGCACACATTCTCAAGATAAACAATAACTAGTCCTAAGCCCTCAGACTTGACAGCAACGTTCTATTTCACATAGTTCATCCTACATTTACCTGGCAACTGAAGTGCTAATCTGTGTTAGTTAACTGACAAAGGAAAAACAAACTTCTCATATTTTTGTGATAGGAGGTAGTTTTACAACTGGGAGCCAGGTCAGCTCCAGTTAGGCTCTTACCCTTCTGCTGAAACTTGGAAATAGGGTGCTATCTTCCTTGGATGTTTACGTGGAAAAGAGATGGTTCCTGAGTTCTTGAGAAAGGCATTCCCCAAATTGAAAAGCTGACAACAGGCCTATCCAGTTTTCATAAGAATTTATATACAGTTCAAAGAGAAAAGAAAGCATTTCCAATTAGAAGTTTCTAAAAGAAATGCTTTAAGAAAAAGAAGGGGAGGAAAACCTCTTCCCTTATTTTCAACGGGAAGAATTAAACCTCTTACTTTTAATCTGTATTTGTCCTTACGCGTGTCAATAACTTTGAAGGGATGATCTCATTTACAATACCAACAAAAACTGCAGAACACCTAGGAATTATCTTAAGAAATAAAAACTAAAAGTAGAAAAATGTAAAACCCTCTGAAGAACACAAAAGAACTGATCAAAAGGAAAGGCATACTTTTAATATGAGAAAAACTCAACATCATATAAATAACATTTATCTGTAAGTTTTTTTATTCTTTTAATACAATAAATAATGACCTTTTTTAAAACTAGATAAGATAATGCCGAAGTACATTTTTAAAAATAGGCAAAAACAGAGAGAAAACTGACAATGAAGAGCAATGTAGGAGGACTGGAACTTCTAGATATTGAAATACAAAGCTTTAACAGTTAGAATACTGTTATCTGGCCCATGAATAAACAGACCAAGTCACAGAATAAAATGTCTAAAAAACAGATAAAAACACATAATAGGATTAAGGATAGCAATTTAGATCAGTAGAGGAAAAGACAAGCTATTTAATATGTGCTGTTGGGACAAGTGGGTACCCATCTAGGGGGAAAATTAACATAGAACTCAAATTTCACAGTGAACATCAGAAAAAATTCTTAACGAATCAAAAAAATGAAGTAAAAAAAATAAAGCTATAAATGTACTAGAAGAAAACAAGGGAAGATCTTTCTGACGATGACTCCAACCTCCAGAAGTCTTAAAAGATTGATAAATTCAACCACATAATCAAAAGTTCTGTGTGATAAAACAAACCAGAGAATCAAAAACAAAAAGGCCATAAGCGAAGTTAAGACAAATGACAAATTGGTAAGTATATTTGCAATGTACTGTGGACAAAGACCTAATATTCCTAAAATATAAAGTGTGTTTCAACAAACAAGAAAAAAAGCAATACAAATGGATAAAGGATATAAATAGATAATTCACCAAAAAGGAAACATAAGTGGGCCTCAAATATATGAAAATGATGTGTAATATCCCTCGTAATATAAGGCATACAGATTAAAACTGTCCGTGTTATCTGTTGGATGGATTTAACAAACTAAAAGTTTGATAATACAGTGTTGAAAATACACTGTGGAAAAATTGGCACTCTCATAAATTGGTGGGGCTATAACTTGGTACAACCCCTCATGGATGTAATTGGACAACATCTCCAAGAACAACAAATTCATAATATACTCTTGGAATCAACAACGCCAATTCTAACATTTTATTCTACAGAAATACTTGCACATATGTAAAGTGATAGATGTACACAGTTACTCACAGATGTATTTTTTGTAACAGCATAAAACTGAAAACAATCCAACATAATATAATGCAGCTATAAAAAGAAAGAGGAAGCTACTCATGTACTCTTATATAATTATCTGCCAAATATATTAATAAATATGAATAAAAAGATGTAGAACAATTTGTACAGTATGCTGCCTGCCATTTATGTAAAAAGGGGCAGAGAATAACACTTGTATTTATTTATGTATTATAAAGTTAATTCTCACTTGTCTCCTTCCCCATCTCCCCCATTAAAATGCAATGAAAATTTCAGGATAAAAAAAAAAAGAAAAAAGAAAATTTCAGGATTAATGAAATAAATGTGGTTATATTTATGGAAGGAGGGTAAACAAGAGAAGGAAAATCAGGAAAGGGAAACCAAGGGAGGATTGGGTGGGAAGGAGCCTTCTCAATGTACAGAATTTCATAGGTATTTTTAATCAACAGATCTGTTATTATTTTTAAAATAACAATTGGGGCACCTGGATGGCTCAGTCGGTTAAGAGTCCGACTTCGTCTTGGGTCATGATCTCACGGTTTGTGAGTTTGAGGCCCGCATCAGGCTCTGCGCTGGCAGCTCAGAGCCTGGAGCCTGCTTCGAATTCTGTGTGTCCCTCTCTCTCTGCCCTTCCCCTGCTCATGCTCTGTCTCTCTCTGTCTCTCAATAACAAATAAACGTTAAAAAAAAATTTTTTTTTAATAAATAAAATAACAATTAATGGGGCACTTGGGTGGCTCAGTCAGTTAAGCATCCAGCTCTTAATTTTGTCTCAGGTCATGATCTCATGGTTCATGGGTTCTAGCCCTGCATTGAGCTCGGTTCTGATAGTGGAAAGCCTGCTTGGGATTCTCTCTCTCCCTCTCACTCTGTCCCTCCCTCTCTGTTTCTCTCTCTCTCTCTCTCAAAATAAATAAATGAACTTTTAAAAAAAATTAATAAATTTTTAAACATGATCTCTATTAAGTACATGTAAATTAGGCCATAATTAAGTCTGCTTTTAGAGTCAAAGCTAAAAAAAAAGTAAATTAAAATCATAAATGTCTGTATTTTTCTAAAACATTTCTATACCTAATTATTTTGATGGCCAGTAGTAGAAGCCCTATGTCTAAAGCCTATTTATTGAATGCTTCTCTGGGAAGCTCAGACTTGCAGTTCATCAGGAAGGGAACAGGCATGTAATTTAGATGATATTTCCATTTAGTTAACATATTTATAATTTAGTAAAAGGGCTGCCCTTTTACCAAATGCAATAAATTACTTTCTCAATTCAGCCAGATGGAATCACATTGGTAAAACTGATTTAAAAAAAGAAAAAAAAATTAATTGGCTAGGATTTGATCGCTCCCATTTATAGTCTTCCCAGGGTAATTTCTTTGAGATTTTTAAATTATGTATAAAATAGAAGGGAGGATATATGAGACCCTGTTGGAAAGCCCTCAACATCTACAAAGTTATGGCAATTGACCTAATTATTATATTTGGTTAAAGAGAGCCTTCTAAGAATTGAATTTCCACAGCCTCACTCACATAATTTGTAATTCAGGTAAGTATTTCACCGAATTTGTTCAGATTACTAAATCTAATCGTCTTTCCACATTAATGTTTTTATACCTGAGTTTTTGTTTTCTGAATCAATGCAAAGCTTTATATGAAAAATATGAATGCAGTAGGATGCCTATGCCTGGGACAAACAGGTTGATGTGGTTTGAAAATAAATTAGAGAAAGTTATGAAAAAGGAAATTATCTCTGTTTTAGGAAGTTTTGGTCTTCCTTAGTTAGTAAATCCCTCAAGGGCAACGGACCCACATAGGGTGAGTGAAGGACTCCACAGAATGAAAAAGTAGTTTTTCTTTTCCAAACAAGATTTTATTGTTTGAGGAAAAGGCAGATAGCAAAGCTGTCACTTGGTGGGGTGGGGTGGGGAAGGATGAATCTTTTTACATAAAGAATCCAGAGTCTGGGGCGCCTGGGTGGCGCAGTCGGTTAAGCGTCCGACTTCAGCCAGGTCACGATCTCGCGGTCCCTGAGTTCGAGCCCCGCGTCGGGCTCTGGGCTGATGGCTCAGAGCCTGGAGCCTGTTTCTGATTCTGTGTCTCCCTCTCTCTCTGCCCCTCCCCTGTTCATGCTCTGTCTCTCTGTGTCTCAAAAATAAATAAACGTTAAAAAAAAAAAATTAAAAAAAAAAAAAGAATCCAGAGTCAGGATGCCCGGGTGGCTCAGTAGACTGAGCGGCTGACTCTTGGTTTGCTTAGGTCATCATCTCATGGTTTCATGAGTTCAAGCCCCACATTGGGCTCTGTGCTGACAGTGCGGAGCCTGCTTGGGATTCTCTGTGTCCCCCCCCCCCTCCCCCCGCCCCTCTCCTACTCATGCTGTCTCTGTCTCTCTCAAAATAAATAAATAAACTTAAAAAAAAAAAAAATCCAGAGTCTTCTAGGAGAGAAGGTATCCATTGTCGAACTCTGCTCACAGAGCCCTGAAAGTGGAAAAACTGGGTGAACCAGGGTGGCCTTGGAGACTGTTACCTGGAAAGGAGAGTCAGTCTGACTGAGGACCTGAGGTGAAGCACCGGAAGTTTGTTAGAGGAGGAAGTGCTAGTTTGAGCACAGTGTGCAACTAGCAAACCCAGCCTCAGCAGTTAACAAGCACTTAAGCCCGTGAGTACCACCAAGAAAACCGTGCCAACCAACTCTATCATCAGTATCAGATGCTATTTGCAAAGTCTCTTGTTTGCAAATATGATCAACCTGGCTGCAGTCCTTCAACCAATTGGGTGGGTCCTTAAGAGGTTCTAGGGTTCTATTGATAGGCAAGTGGGTGCTGAAGACACTAATTGAATAAGAGGATGTAGCCATCTGCTTCTAGTTTTAAGCTAGTGATGTGAGTTTGGAAACATCCTAGTTGAACTTGTGCAATTTTGTTTATCACATCAGCTCACTAACATCAGCTCATTCAGCTCACTGTGCTTCTTTGTTTCCCAGGTAGTGACAAAGGGTCAAACTCAAAGGGCTTCAGGTATGAGCCCGGTAAAACAATTGTGTCATAGAATAAACAAGGCAAACTGGAGGGTGCATCTCCCTGCCAGGAAATCAAAATTCATTGTTTTTTAAAAAATCTGAGCTAATTAAGCCAAAGGAAAAGAATATATATCATAAGCCTATAGGCTGAATTCAGCATCTCAACTAATACTTTGATACTCTACAATTCACTATACCTAGAACCCATTTTAATTTACTCAAATCTCTTTCCGTTCCCCTAAGGTCACTTTTTAAAGAGTCCTATACATTAAGCCACAATTCAGCTCCAAGCTCTAGGTCCTAAAGACCCAGAGGTGACAAAGGCAAGTCCATTCCTCAAGGAACTCCCACAGGTTGGTATTGTGAACACCCATTTGTTCAGTTTCCTGTCTCCTCCAATCATCAGGAATACTTCTCTGTAACATCATTAGATAAACCTAATTTTACCTTTTTTAAAGCCAGGTTTTTGTGTATATTTATAGGACTCATTTCTTGTATTGTAAAATATTAGAAACCCATTCATATCATTGCCTGCTCTTGTCTACACACATCCTACCCCACAAACCCAGATTTCAACTGACCTCTGCGGGCCTGGAACTCTGGCTAATGTTCTTGGATCTTTTTCTTTGTGAGTCTCTTAAAATGGACCTGAATCTTTGGATGTCAAACCCATTAAACCCATACCTAGTCTCCTGGACTCTGAACCCTGCCTTCTCTCTAGTGTTAAAAAACAAAACTCAACTGAGTACATTTAAAGATCAAATTAATGTTATCAAATGATTCTTGAATGGGGTGGCATCACATTTTAGCAGATAGGGAGTTCCAAGGAGCTGGGTGTTCATCCTGGTTCTTCTCAGCTTGTCCCAACCGCTTTTTATTCATAATTTGCCTGATACTTTTGAAAGTATCTTTCTATAAAGTTGCCTTTAGAAAGGCAAAAATTTAGATTGCAAAAATAGAATAGTAAAAGATGTAACTCATACACTAGAGACTTCATTTTTAGAGAAAACTTAATTTCCACCATCCATTAAAAATTGGTAATGCATCAATAGGAAGATTTTGGCTGAAGAAGAAAAGACCTTCCTATATCTAGCTTATTTGTCCCAGTCTGCTTCCCTATTTATAGTCCTCAAATTATCTGTCTTTCTTTCATCAAAGAAAATATCCATATGATTATACAATTATGTGATAGACCATTTGGGGCCACTTAATCACTTAATTCCTTTCTGAAAAGCTGTTCGCACTTTACTCTAAAGAATTATTTCCTGGGTGGTTTCCACTGCAAGTTTTTAATTGTAATTAATGAAATCCATCACCAATCTTGAAGCCACAGAACTTTTCTACCCTGTACATTCAATTTCAACAATACAACAACTTCTTTTCTTTGTCACCCATTTATTTCTCACTAACCCCCAAAGGACAGCAGTGAATAAGGTTCAATAGACAACATTTCCTTTAGGAAGAATTTCTAAAAAACATAAATAACCTAGAATTATTGTACACCTGAAACTAATATAACACTCTATATTAATGAATTGGAATTAAAAATTTTTTTTAATTAATAAAATACAAAAATACATTTTTATAAATAACCTAATAAAACACAGTATACTTCTAAATCTGCTTGGGTCCTCTGCACGAGACTCAGGTGTGGGTCTTTACAAGATGGTCAGTGAATTCCTGATAAGGAGAGTTAGTGAACACAGTCTCTTTCCAAAGGTCAGGGGTGAGATAGCTGTAGGTCTTGGAAATGGCATCAAAACTGGCATCAAAAGTTGCCCAGGGTGGCAGTGCAGGCCCTGGCCAAGGTGTGGCAGTTATCCATACCAGCCATCATCAGTAGCTTCTTGGGTACAGGGGCTGAGATAATGCCAGTGCCTCTGGGGGCAGGGATGAGGCGCACCAGCGTAGAGCCACAGGGGCGGTCACCTTTCATGGGACAGTGTGGGACTTGCCAATCTTGTTCCCCCAGTAGCCTCACTGAACCGGGATAATGGAAAGCTTGGCCAGGACGATGGCCCCATGGATGGCAGCAGCTACCTCCTTGGAGCACTTAGCACCCAGACCGATGTGTCAATTGTAATCCCTGATGGCAACAAATGCCTTGAACCTGGTCCACTGGCCAGAATGGGTCTGTTTTTGCAGAGGCATAATCTTCAAAATCTCATCCTTGAGGGATGCCCCCCGGAAAAAGTCAATGATCTCGGATTCCTTGATGGGGATAGATCTCCTCCAAAGACTTGATCTTCATGTTCTTGACCAGGCAGCCAGCTTGGTGACCGGGATCCACTCCTCACCTTAGGCTTTGCCTCCACTAGCTCCGCGGCCCCGCCCCAACCCCACCCGCGCCCCAGACCAGGCCACCTTCCCACCCGACTCCCACCTTGGCCTGCCCTGGCCGCAGATGCGGCTGCGGAAGCCGCTGTGGCCTCCCATTCCAGGGCCCCACCAGTGTCATCCACCATTTGGTGTTTTCCCAGAGAAGAAGCTAAATCTGCTTTCTAATATACATTGAGTCTTAGGGGCAGGAGTGGTGTAAAAGAAAAGTCAAAATTATTCCTAGTTACCTTGATTTCACAGGTTTCACATAGTTATCTTTTGGTGAAATTCTAGAATTACAATACTTTGTAAATATGGGATGAAGGCCACACTCGGAAGTCAGTCTTCTGTACTTCGCCATTCACTTTTGACTTGATGGCTATACCACGCCTATAACAGTAGTCTATTTTGTTTCAAAACTGCTATATTTCTTAAAATCACCATTTATTTTGATACTAAGTGAATATAAATAGTATAGGAATATGAATAGTGCCAGAAGTCCAGGCAATTACAATTTTCCCCAAATCACCCCCAAGTCAGTTGTTCAACATACTTTCTATGCAACCATTATCATGTGACGATTAGGTTCCAAGGCACAGGGGAGAATGTATTCACTACGTGTGGAGGAATTCTACCATGTAATTCCTAAAGGGAAACACATTTAGAGTTCCATTTGAGACTATACCAAGTACATTATATTCCCAGAGTTGTGAAACTCAACTCTCCCCTGGCATCAAGAAGAGGAGTGACAAGATGGGTTACTACTGGCAGTGGGGCTAGGAGGGCCGAGGTGGCAGGTCCGTGCAGGGCGGGGTATGAATGACCAGAGGATTTTGTCAAGTGGAGCAAGCAAGTCCCTGAAAATGGGGAAAGAAGGAAATCGACAGCAGCCACAAACCAGAAAGAGCACATGGAGGATGTTTCTAGAATGCATGTTCATAAGCAAGAGAATATATGCTTTATTTGACCTTAAGTACTTTTGATGAAATATCTGGGGACTTTTCTAAGAAGAAAACTGTAATTGCTTGTTATTGCCAGACACTGCCTGACAGCATTGGGATTTGCTTGGCTTTTTGTGGCTGCTACCCCAAACTGGTAACCATTCAGTCAAATATAAGCTAAAATTAAATTACTTTTCCTTCATTGTTTATGTATTTCTGCTGAATGGGGACATTTCAGCAATGATTTTATATTCATTAGGAGGATGGAATACCAGAGCAAGTCAATCACAGTCATAATGAAAATACCAAGATATTCCTGTCTGTTTTTCCACAGTCTACTATGTTCGGTTGGAATAAAATACAGGATCTCTAGTGACATAACACTATATATAGATCTAAAGGCACTTTTTCTCTCACTGTGAATAGATACAGATGACAGAAAGTTGTGAGTTGTGTTCAGTAGCTTCCAAGGAACACACCTAGATGTCTCGCTACAAAAGCAAATTTTTCAGAATTAAACTAAAGCTGTTTTTTAATAACTAAAAATCTGAAAACTGTTCTTCTAGAAATAATCAAGGAAAAATACATATGTTTTCAAAGTGTTCATCAAACATATTTATCAAAGTGGAGGGTGGGGGAATATGTTATGTAGACATACATTAGAAGCTTAAACACAAAAGGGTTTAAAAGAGAAGAAATAGATCAGTGATTATGAGTTTTTTGGAATTGCTACCTACCATCCACAATTACACTTTTTGTTTCATGATATATTTACATCCTCTAGAAGCACGCAACAGTTATTACAGTTAACTGTGTTTGGATATCAGTTTAAGAATGTAACTATGCATATGCAGGCATGTAACAAAACCAAGGTTGTTATCAGATATAGCCAGGACTTTCTGTGAGTAATCCCAGGCATGCTTGACTCTCTCCATTAGAATTATAACATGTTCAACTACATTATCCAGTTCCTCCTACTGAGAGCTCCTAAATGGACTCTCACTTAGGATAGGAAAGGAAGGTTCAGAAAATTAAATTCAGAGCATACTAATTAAGAAGAAAATTTCCCATAGGTTTAGAGTGCAATGCAAAATAGTTCTCGATAATATCTGTATAGTAAAAGAAAACTTTTGCACTGAGAAGGGATAGGTATTAGACCCTGCTACCATTTACTTGCCATATTTTTGCAAATCTGATGAATCTTCTACTCCTCTATAATGTGGTCCATGAGGGTTTTAGGATGTATGTATTTCTTTGAAATAGTTAAGAAATGTATTTATTTACAAAATATTTAACAAGCTCACGATTACAAAAGAGGATGGTTTATTAAAGAAGAAGATGAGGATGTCTGAGGTGCATAGTTGAGAACCCCAACCTAAACTAATAGAAAAGAAGGGGCAGGGAGATTCTCCTGGGGGCTGAGTGGGGGCATGCAATCCTGAAGGATGAGAGAAAAGGGATTTGGAGAGTGAGTGAAGGTCTTGGGGAGTCAGGGGGGAAGTAGGGCATCTTTTAGGGATGGAAAGAAATGGCCAAGGGGTCAATGGTGGGGAGAGAAATAAGCAAGATAAGGGAGGAAAGCAGGAGAGAGATGGTGAATAAGAACAACAAGGTGGAAATGCCAAACATCTGGCTGGGAAAATATGGGTAGACCAGATCTGGCAAGACTAGATCTATTATCAGTATTTTTCAGGATTTTGACTTTTTTTTCCTTACGAGGGTCGGGGGATGAAGCCACTTAAAAGCCACATGTGGAACCAATACAAAGAGAATTACATCTCAGAAATATCACTGCCGCTGCACTGGAGACTGTGCATTAGTCCAGAAGAAGAGTAGTAGTACAGGAGCGCCTGGCTGGCTCAGTCCAAAGAGCATGGCTTTTGATCTTGGTGCTATGAGTTCAAGCCCCATGCTGCATGTGGAGATTACATAATACATACATACATACACTTTAAAAAAAAGAAAGAAAAATGGTAGTAGAGGGTCACACCAGAAAAGTGGTAGTGTTAGACCCGAATAGTAGAGAAAGAAAGACATGGATGGAATTGAGATGCATTTAAGAAGCAGACTCAGCAGGACATGGTGAAAACTGGACATGAGTTTGAAGAAGGAGGGAATTAGGTGGGGGAGGAAATGGGGATATAGGGAAATAGTGCTTAACAGGAGATTAATGGTCAGAGGGAAACCACGTATAGACAGAGAAAAGTGGATGCTGACAAAGATCATATACATCAAGTATTCTCTGAGGTCTTGCCTTTTGAGTCCAGACAAGATTTCCAGGAATGGATCTTAGATGAAAGATATGAATGGATAAAGATGTGGTTTATATATACAATGGAATACTACTTGGCAATGAGAAAGAATGAAATCTGCCCATTTGTAGCAACGTGGATGGAACTGGAGAGTGTTATGCTAAGTGAAATAAGTCAGGCAGAGAAAGACAGATACCACATGTTTTCACTCATATGTGGATCCTGAGACACTCAACAGAAGACCAGGGGGGAGGAGAAGGGGGAAAAAAAGAAGTTACAGAGAGGGAAAGAAGCAAACCATAAGAGACTCTTAAATACTGAGAACAAACTGAGGGTTGATGGGGGTGGGGGGAGGGGAAAGTGGGTAATGGGCATTGAGGAAGGCACCTGTTGAGATGAGCACTGGGTGTTTTATGGAAACCAATTTGACAATACATTTCATATAAAAAAAAAAGATGAAAGATAACAGTACAGAGCTATCCATGGATTGGATTGGATTTAGCCAAAAGATCTCTTCAAAGAATGGACTCTGGAATTTAATTAAAATTAGATCCCTTGGCACAAAAACAGACACATAGACCAATGGAATAGAATAGAAACCCCAGAACTAGACCCACAAACGTATGGCCAACTCATCTTTGACAAAGCAGGAAAGAACATCCAATGGAAAAAAGACAGCCTCTTTAACAAATGGTGCTGGGAGAACTGGACAGCAACATGCAGAAGGTGGAAACTAGACCACTTTCTCACACCAGTCACAAAAATAAACTCAAAATGGATAAAGGACCTAAATGTGAGACAGGAAACCATCAAAACCTTAGAGGAGAAAGCAGGAAAAGACCTCTCTGACCTCAGCCGTAGCAATCTCTTACTCGACACATCCCCAAAGGCAAGGGAATTAAAAGCAAAAGTGAATTACTGGGACCTTATGAAGATAAAAAGCTTCTGCACAGCAAAGGAAACAACCAACAAAACTAAAAGGCAACCAACGGAATGGGAAAAGATATTCGCAAATGACATATCGGACAAAGGGCTAGGATCCAAAATCTATAAAGAGCTCACCAAACTCCACACCCAAAAAACAAATAACCCAGTGAAGAAATGGGCAGAAAACATGAATAGACACTTTTCTAAAGAAGACATCCGGATGGCCAACAGGCACATGAAAAGATGTTCAGCGTCGCTCCTTATCAGGGAAATACAAATCAAAACCACACTCAGGTATCACCTCACGCCAGTCAGAGTGGCCAAAATGAACAAATCAGGAGACTATAGATGCTGGAGAGGATGTGGAGAAACAGGAACCCTCTTGCACTGTTGGTGGGAATGCAAATTGGTGCAGCCGCTCTGGAAAGCAGTGTGGAGGTTCTTCAGAAAATTAAAAATAGACCTACCCTATGACCCAGCAATAGCACTGCTAGGAATTTACCCAAGGGATACAGGAGTACTGATGCATAGGGCCACTTGTACCCCAATGTTCATAGCAGCACTCTCAACAATAGCCAAATTATGGAAAGAGCCTAAATGTCCATCAACTGATGAATGGATAAAGAAATTGTGGTTTATATACACAATGGAATATTACGTGGCAATGAGAAAGAATGAAATATGGCCTTTTGTAGCAACATGGATGGAACTGGAGAGTGTGATGCTAAGTGAAATAAGCCATACAGAGAAAGACAGATACCATATGGTTTCACTCTTATGTGGATCCTGAGAAACTTAACAGGAACCCATGGGGGAGGGGAAGGAAAAAAAAAAAAAAACAGAGGTTAGAGTGGGAGAGAGCCAAAGCATAAGAGACTGTTAAAAACTGAGAACAAACTGAGGGTTGATGGGGGGTGGGAGGGAGGGGAGGGTGGGTGATGGGTATTGAGGAGGGCACCTTTTGGGATGAGAACTGGGTGTTGTATGGAAACCAATTGGTCAATAAATTTCATATATATAAAAAATAAAATAAAATAAAATAAAATAAAATAAAATAAAATAAAATAAAATAAAATAAAATAAAATAAAATTAGATCCTTCCCAGTCAGTTTTATCTTTTTAGGGTTTTTTGTTTGTTTGTTTTTTGGGGGTTTTTTTTGTTTTTTTTTTAAGTATAGGTGTGTGTGTGTGTGTGTGTGTGTGTGTGTGTGTGTGTGCTGATGATAATTTGTATACTCAAGACTTTATATAGCCAGAGAAGAAATGACATAGTAAACCTTTTTTAACAATTCTAATGGCAGTCAAGATGGATATCTTTACTTAAAATATTAAAAACAATATTGCTGGGGCGCCTGGGTGGCTCAGTCAGTTAAGCGTCCAACTTCGGCTCAGGTCATGATCTTTCGGTTCCTGAGTTCAAGCCCCGCGTCAGGCTCTGTAATGACAGCTCAGAGCCTGGAGCCTGTTTCAGATTCTGTGTCTCCCTCTCTCTCTCTGACCCTCCCCCGTTCATATTCTGTCTCTCTCTGTCTCAAAAATAAATAAACGTTAAAAAAAAATTAAAAAAATAAAAATAAAACAATATTGCCTAGCAGGTTCTTGCCCAGGATGTGAACAACTTAAAAAGTAAATACAAAATGAAGTATGTAGGTTAATTCCTGTCCTAATCAAAATATTGCTTTCCCTTTATAATGTGAGGGGAGTCAGACTACAGTTCAGCATCCAAGGAAAGATTTTAGCCTTCTTGTTCATTGAAACTTTTCTTCAAGATCTTAAATTCACTAAGTCTTATCTTTTTTCTTGCCTATAATTGATATTTGCCTTTGTAATGTTCCTCTCTCCCTCTGCCTTTCCCTCCTCTCTCTTAAAATAAAATAAAAAAAAAAAAAGGCTTCTCAATATGCTAAGGGTTTGCGAACCAGTTCACTGTGGCTTTGAGGCTGTAAGTGAACAGTTTTTCTAAAAAAAAAAAAAAAAAAAAAAAAAAAAAAAAGACTATTTTCTGTTCCACGAGACAAGATGCTCATGCCACTGGATACTCGTCTGCCATCAAGTTCCAGAATCATAACCTTATGCTTTTTAGATACTTTTCCAGAATGAAGGAAGGGACAGTAAATGGACAACCTAGGCCCATTCAGAGGTATAAGGAGAGAGAAGGAAGCTGATACCTTCTTGCCATTCTCAAAGGTACCTTATAAGGCTAATGTACAAAATTCTACTCTGCCACAGGGGCATGCTAACTAGGACAATAGTTAGAGCTAATTAAGCAATCAAACTGAAATAGAGTGATTATTTTCGCTTGTGTGCTCTCTCTTGCTTTTTTTTTTTTTTTTTTTTACCCCTTATCCCTTTCTATCCTACATAACCTTTTTCATTAAAAATAAGAACCCCCAGGGGTGCCGGGTGGCTCGACGGTTAAGCATCAGACTTTGGCTCAGGTCATGATCTCACAGTTCATGGGTTGGAGCCCCGCATCTGGCTCTGTGCTGACAGCTCGGAGCCTGGAGCCTGCTTCGAATTCTGTGTCTCCCTCTCTCTCTGCCCCTCCCCTATTCACACTCTGTCGCTCGCTCTCAAAAAATAAATAAAACATTTTAAAAAATAAATAAATAAAATAAAATAAAATCCCCCAAACCATCATTACTGTTAAACCATGAAAACAACATCAGAAAAACCCAACTAGAGGAACTTTCCACAGAATATCCAGTCAATATCACTTAAAACTGTTTTGGTGATTAAAAAAAGGGGGTGGGGGGGAGAACTGTAAAGGTCATGAAAAATAAGAAAAAAACAGAAAATGTCCAGACCAGAGGGATCAAGAAATATGGCAATTAATGCAGTGTTGTCTCATAAATGGGATTCTGGGAGAAAAATTTAAGGTCTTTAGTGGAAAAACTAGTGAAATCCAAATAAAGTCTGGATTTACAGTAATGGACCAATGCTGATCTTTTAGCTTTGAAAAATGTGCTGTGGGAATGTAAAACATTAACATTGGGGGTGCCGGCTAAAGGTATACTAAAGTTATGCACTTACTTTCTTAATCTAAGCTTATTCCAAAACAAAACATTTGTTAAGAAAATAAAAAATAAAACCTTCAGGGGCACCTGGGGGCTCAGTTCATTAAGTGCCCAACTTCGGCTCAGGTCTTGATCTCACGGTTCATGGGTTTGAGCCCCACATCAAGCTCTGTGCTGACAGCTCAGAGCCTGTAGCCTGCTTCAGATTTCCTGTCTCCCTCTCTCTCTGCCCCTCCCCCTTTTGCACTCTGTCTCTGTCTGTCTCTCTCTCTCTCTCTCTCAAAAATGAATAAACATTTAAAAAAATTTTAATAAATAAATAAATAAATAAAACCTCATTTCATCTTCTTCCCCCACTAGTGGTAACACCCAAACATAAATAATATTTTATATTATACAATGTAATGTATTCATCTCTGATTTACATTATTTAATTTAATACTCAGAGCAGCTGCATGCACGGCCAGAATTGGTATTATGGTCCCCACTTTACACTTGAGGAAACGGAAGCTTTGAGAGGTGGTAACTTGCTCCTAGTTCAGTGTTGGTTAGGCTGCAAACCATTTTTACAAGCTATTTTTGCAAGGAGACTTCAAAAATACAGTGGCTCAGAAAAAAATCTTTTCTAAAAATGGGGATATAATTGACGTGTAGCATATAAGTTTAGGATGCACTTGCTGATTTGATACATTTTATATTGCAATACCATTACCACTGTAGCATTAGCTAACATCTCTTCAAAAAAAAAAAATTAACTACTTATTTCTCTCTCATGTCACAGTCCAGAATTGTCTGAGCATCTAGGGTCTTTCTATGTTGTTGCCCTCTTGGGTTCTGCCCTTACAGGTGAACATGGGCTCACTAATATTGCATTCCAGCTCAGGGGAAGAAACAAAAATGAACGGAGAAGCAGACAACCTCTTCATGAATATTATAAGAACTGTATAAGAGCATTATACAGAATTGCAAGTAAAAAAAAAAAAACATTTTTACTTGCAATCCATTGTTAACACTTAGTCATACAACTGCACCTAAGTTACAGGAAGACTAGGGGATGTTGTCTAGCTGGGAGGCTATACCTGAGCAACGGGTACTACACAGAAGAAAATGGGAAAGAATTTTGGGGACAATTAACAAAATCTGCCATGATTACCAGGCTCATTACAAGTAGAACAGGGTCTTTAATCAAGGTTTCCTGTTTTCAAGTTTGGCACTATTCCTATTGCCTGCTGAATACACATCTGTACTCTCTATTCATCTCTATATAAAAGGAAAACAACTAAAAAATTCAGTTAATACTTTGTTTTACCTTTTAATATATATATTTTTGTAACTAAATTTACCACTTAATAAAATCAATGACTTATTAGTCATTTCCTTCCGGGTCACATTCTTGTGATGTTTCTATTTTTGGTGACATCAATTTAAATGCTTGTGTGTGTTCTGGATTGCACATTCAAGGTAGTGCTGTCTTTCACTTTTGTCTTAAAACTAGAGAAAGACCAAAGAAATAGACGGATGGCTGAAGAGAACTCTGCTGTTCTGTGCTGTATGGCCTATTTTGCCAGTCGCCATGTGACCTCAGAAAAACTATCTGTTTGACCTTTTTTTACTCCACGATCAAATCTAGGTTTTGTGGAACTAAAGATTATATGTGATTTCAAAATATACTTTAAGAAAAATATACAATTATAATCCAAGTTTAAGCATGAAAATACAAATTTATAGTGAGAAATAAAATCATAACTAAAAAAAATGTTAAGCTGACAAATACCACAAATATCACAAAATCCTGAATAATAAGATATTTTTATGTTGTCTCACACACTGCTATAATACTTTCCCCCCTACATTTTTGTCTGCATACTCTTTGATAATCTTTTCCTATGATGACAATTTTGTAATATTTTTTAAAATGTTTGTTTTGAGAGAGACAGAGAGAGAGAGACAGGGAGGGAGGGAAGGGCAAAGGGAGAGAGAGAGAATCTCAAGCAGGCTCTATGCTCAGTGCAGAGCCCAATGCAGGCGATGCACAGCTTTATCTGTGAGATCACGACTTGAGCCGAAATCAAGAGTTGGATGCTTAACCAACTAAGACACCCAGGTGGCCCTGTTTTGTAATATTTTTTAAAGGGGACAAAAAGAAAAAAAAATTCTATCATGATTAATTCAAATTGTTTTCTCCTATTGACAGCTGGCATCCATTTTTAAAAAGCAACTTCGGGGCGCCTGGGTGGCTCAGTTGGTTAAGCATTCGACTCAATTTCGGCTGAAGTCATGGTCTCATGGTTTGTGGGTTCAAGCCCTGCATCGCTCTGTGCTGACAGTGCAAGATTCTTGGGATTCTCTCCCTCTCTCTCTGCCCTCCCCCACTCACCCATACCTGAATGCTCTCTCTCTCTCAAAAATAAACATTTCATAATAATAATAATAATAAAATAAAAAAGCAGCCTCACACTTAGCTGTACTTGCTGTTTGTATTGGTTTTTGCCTTACAAACACAGCAATTATAATAAACTCTATTTTTGTGGGATTCCCAGCAAAAAGGAAGAAAAATGGTAGCCTATAAGTATATGTTCCACATTATCATGTATAATCCTGACCAGAAGGAATCTCCACTTTGACTAGGCTTCAAAAACAACTGAATCCCCTCTGCTTACTTTTTTTTTTTTTTGCAATTTTTGTACTTTTGCTGGGTTTCCAATTTTAACACATTTTTAAAGCAGTTTAAAATTACAATGAAATTGAGAGAAAGAGATTTCCCTTTTTTCCCCCACCCCCACACATACAGAGCCTTCCCCCATTACCAACATCAGTCACCAGAATGCTGCATTTTTCTTTTCATTTCAAGGATGAATCTATATTGACACATTATAATCATCCTAAGACCACAGTTTACTTTAGGGTTCACTCTTGGTGGTATACATTATATGGGTTTGAACAAATGTATAATGACATATATCTATCATTATAATATCATAGAGTATCTTCACTGCCCTAAAAATCCTCTGTGCAATCTGGCTAATCACCTCCTCCCCCATACACAACCCCTGGCAACCACTGATCTTTCACTGGGTCTATTTTGCCCTTTCCAGAATGTCATATAGTTGGAATCATACAGTACGTAGCCTTTTCAAATAGGCTTCTTTCACTTAGTAATACCCATTTAAGTTTCCTCCAGGTCTTTTCATGGTCTGCTGCAATCTTTCTTACACATCCGATGACTGGAAAACATCCCACGAAACTAGCTTCTGACGCCCTTCATTTCAAGCCTTTTTTCTTCTCTACTGTGCACAGAGCCAAGGGCTATCAGATTTGGAGACTGAGTGGGAGAAGAAAGGCACCATAGGATGTGTCTGGAAAGCTACTCCTACCCCAGAACAGCTAGCAATAACTTACCCACACATGGAAATAACCTAAAAATCCCACACCGCATAAATGCATCCTCGACTCAACTTCTCTCAGCCAGGTGCCAAAAATACTCCAAGGTCACCCGACAGGAGGTGAAACCTGATGGAGAAGTCAGAAAGGAAAAAAGACTACAGTAATCTGGACTGTGGTTCCTCCTGCAATGACGATATAATCACATTGTTAAGGCCACTCCCAGAGCCTTGGAAAGAGCCTGTGCTAGGGAAGTGCCCTGTAGTTTAAGCTTTATTTGCTTCACAATAAACCTGCCTTCCTCTTCTCACATGTAAAACAGAGCTAATATTGGCCTAGCTTTATTGAAATGACTGAGTGGGGAAAATATGCAGAAACACTGAAAATGAAAGGCTCCTGGGAAAGTAGACACACGCATGCCAGACACCAAAAGTCTGTGGAGAAAGTGTCTCCAAACGTATCATCTCAGTGAATGTGAAATGATTATCTTTCTGGCTTCCTTCCATCTGGGTTTGCTTTCTTTTCCCTTTATCCTCACTTTTACATATAATTCTGGTGTCTCTTTCCCCCACTTTGCTTATATATTTTTCTTCTCTCATATTTTGTTTCCTGTTTTCTCTGCTCTCTTTTCCCCCGTCCAGCCGCTCTTCTCCCCCTCAGCCCACAATTCCTGTGGCCTGTAGAGCTGCTCCTCCAGCTTTTCCTAAGCTGCTTTAAAACCTACAGATGCTGGGATAGCCATCAATCTAGAAGAGACAGGCAGCCATGTGATGCCTGACTCTCCAGATGGGGTTTCAGGGTGACCCTGCCTGATCACCAGGCTCGACTTATGAAATACAGCCACTGATGAAATTCATGGCAGGCAAACCTCCTGCACAATGTGGGGCAACAGCATGATGGATGGGCCCCTGATGATGGATGGCTCCTCTCTTACCCGTAGTCCATGAATTTTGGTTCATGAATTTCCTCCAACAGAGACTGAGTTGTCCAGAGATAAGATAACAACACTCAACCAGGCGCTGGGCTCTGGGCTTATTACTTGCTTAGGGATATCACCCTCATTAGTCAAGTAAAGCAAATCATTACTGACAATGTAAGGTTTTAGTCCATTTTAGTGGTTTTAAAATTAAACAGACAGCTGGTGTACGGGTCAAGATTCCTAGCACTGTAAAAAATTCTTTTATAAAATATGAGCAAAACATGGAATTTAAGTAAAAGGGAAGATTTATATATAGGAGCTTAATAATCCTCCTTGTCATCTGTTCATTCTTTTGGGGAAATTACTATTACAGCTCACTATAATCTTAAGCCTTCATAGTTTTCTCTTTTTTTTTTCTTAATACATGACCCTATTTTTAGTATTAGGAAATGAATCAGAAGTCCGAATACAAAAAAAAAAAAAAAATTGGGTGATTTTAATATGTCTGCTAACATTGTCTCATTAATCCTCATGGTACTTCCGAAAGATGTATGCAATGTATTTTTATCTCCATTTTACAGAGTGTGAAACCAAGATATCCTAAAGCTCTTTAAGCATACTTAAGATCACAGAGGCGTTCAGTAATATAGTCAGAAATAAAAGCCAGCTTTTCTTACAAGCAGGTCTCTGACAATTAATCAGAATCACAGCAAGTCTGCTCTTTCTTTGATGACTAGAAATTTCGTCTGAAGCTGAATGCTGATTTAAGCATGAATAAAGTCATCACAGCTGGTAATTTTATATCTTTAGGAGATTTTTCAGTCCAAAAACTTGTAACATAACATGTGCCCCTGCTTAGATTTGGTACATCACAGCAAAGACAACTACCGGAAAAAAAAAAACAAAAAAACAAAAAACCCATTATTAAGAAAATCTTAGTCTCCCTTACTTCATTTATAAAATTCAAAAGTCATTCCTATGGAAAACAGAATCCATAGACTCCAAATGAAAAAGAAGTGGCAATGCAGAGTCAAGATTTTGTAAGAACACAGTCAGTATCTTGGAAATTGGACTCAGTTATCTCCTGGGGATTCTGGTTCCTGGCCTTGCAACCAACACTGCCAAGCATGAGTAATAATAACAGCCATGTCAACATGGAGCTGATATGGCAAAAATCACTCTTGTTTCCCCAGTGCTTGCCTTAGCCTAATGAGCAAGGTATTTAATGCATAATTATCACCTACAAAAGGGAGGATATGTGAATCGATGATACTCAAATACATCGCTATCACTCTGCCCCAATGTAATTTCTACCTGCAGACGATCCTAATGTTCCTGGAGTATTTCAAGTTCTTTCCACTACTTAACACTTTAACAACCAAAGGATCTCTTCCATCAACCTTCCACAAAAAAGAATTTCCCTCTCTATGATGTCCAAAGTTTTACATGTAGACTGCCTTCATGTCACTTTCATTGAACAAATAACAACTAATTCAATGGTGTTCCAATTTTATTGACCATAATAGTCACCTGGGGTGCAATGTTAAACATTTTCAGGCCTCCAGCAATTCTGATTCAGAAAGGAGGAAAGGACTCAACATTTAAACAAAAACCCCAAGGAATTCTGATACAGGCATTGCAAGGACCACTCTTAGAAACAAAACAAAACAAAACAAAACAAAAAACCCACCTCTCTGTAATGGCCCTCTATTCTGCAGCTTAAAAAATGGAGACTCAGAAAAGTTTTTCACCCAAGACCATTCATTCATCCATTCAGTCAGTCAGTCAACAAATACTACAGCATAGATGTTCAGACAGTATTGGTTTGTGCAGAATTAGAGTCTGGCCTGGTTCCTAATCCATGGTTATTTCTACTTAGGCTGCTGCCTTATGTTATGGAAGTTCCAAGTAATACAGGAGACTAGAAGGGGGTGGTCAGGAAAGGCCTTGTGGAGTGGATAGAATTTGGAATTAACTCATGGATAAAATTCCAGTTGTCAAGATGAGAAGAGAGGAACTAGCCCAGCAAAGATATTAATAATGGTGCAAGGGCTTGTGTCCAGAACTGCAGGTTGCACCAAGTAATACATGAATGAGGAGAAATGAAAGAAGAATGATATATCTTAGAGCCCCCCACTTGGCATGTTTCAGGAGACCTCAGAGGCTTATCACCTATATCTCTTGGCACTTCTTAAAGCCACATCCAAATTTGTTGGGGTTCCCATTGGAATAAGGAGAGTCCTGCCAGCAGCGGCCTGAGCCCTCCAAGCACAAGTACCCTCCAGCCTCTAGTGCCAGCAGCTTTGTCCTGAGCACTAGAAGAAGCACTAGAAGAAGAAAAAATGTCTTCTTCATTAATAATTTACAGATGCAGGATTGGGAAGGAGATGAAAAAGGTTACATGCAAAAGCCAGAAAAAAAGTATAAATATGACGTGGAGTGAGTCCTCAGGATGCCAGGGCCTCAGGAGGGAGAGGAGAAACACTAATCAAGATGTGTAACCATGAGCCACCTGGCTGGTTCAGTCAGTACAGTATATGACTCTTGACCTTGGAGTCATGAGTTTGAGCCCCACATTGGATATAGAGCTTACTTTTTAAAAAAGAAAGAAAAACAAAAGGTGTGTAAGCACGGAGTAATTTCTCGCGGCACTTTGGTTCTTGGCCCAAGCTTTGATTAGAATCAAAGGAGCTTCCGAAAAAATACCAATGCCTTGGCACCTCCACAACCAATGGAATCAAGAGCCAAAGGGTGGAATTGAGGCATCACTACATTTTAAAAGCTCTCTGGGTGGATCCACCGGACTCCTGGCAGCCTGGGTTGTGAACCACTGATCTAAAAGGTTAGAAATTCCAGAACTTGCAGCATTATTTAAAATAGTGAAGACATGGGATCCACCAACGTGTCCACTGACAGATTAGTGGGTAAAGAAACTGTGATATATATATTAGAATACTATTTAGCCATAAAAAAGAAGGAAATCCTGCCACTTGAGACTTGCCATTGGATAGATCTTGAGGCCATTATGCTAAGTGAAATAAGCCAGAGAGGAAAATACTGTATAGTCTCACTTATATGTGGAATCTAAAAAACAAACAAACAAAAAGCCCAAACTTATAGAAAAGGAAATCAGATCCATGGTTAGCAGAGGCAGGGGTCAGGAGGGAGGGGGATTGAATAAATGCCATGAAAATGTACAAACTTCTAGTTATAAAATATATAAGTACTAGGAATACAACATGATGATTATAGTTAACACTGCTGTACAGTATATTTGAAAATTGCTAACAGAAAAAATCCTAAAAGTTGTCATCATAAGGAAAGAAATATTTCTTCTTTTTTTTATGTCTATAAGATGGTGTATGTTAACTAAACTTACTATGGCAATCATTTTGTAATAAATGTAAGTCAAGTCATTATGCTATATACGTTAAACTCATCTGGTGCTGTATGTCAACTATACCTCAAGAAAATGAAAAACTAAAAACAGAATGGCAGAGCTTGAATACAAAAATGCAATATAAATGTGCTGGAGACAATGATTTGAGCTGCAGGTGGATTAAAACAGAGTAACTTCAATCTGTGACTAAGACTGAACAAGAGAGGCCTCAGTAATCCTAGGAACAAGTTAAAGGCATAAGCCAGCATCTGAGGCTGGCACCTAAGGTTCTTAGAGAATCTGAATAGTAAGCCAGTGGGTGTCAGGCTAGATAAACTCATTTTTTAAAATATGTACATACTTCAAACCTATTATTATCTTCATTTTTCAAATAAGGAAGCCGAGTCATACAGAGGTAAGGTTGCCTAAGGCTCTTAATAGGACATTTGCTCAAAAACAAATAAATGAATATTAAATCAAACTGATTTCAATACAGACAATAAAATACAGTTGAATTAGAAAGCACTGCCATTTTTGTAGGTTAAAAATAGTTTAATATAGGGATGCCTGGGTGGCTCAGTCGACTTTTGATTTTGGCTCAGGTCATGATCACAGAGTTCATGAGTTCAAGCTGTGCAGAGTGGAACCTGCTTGCGATCCTCTCTCTCCCTCTCTCTCTGCTCCTCCCCTGCTTGCACACATGTACTTTCTCTCTCTCTCAAAATAAATAAATAAACTTAAAAAAATAGTTTAATATAGGCAATTCTACAGAGCTTATCCTAATACATTCCTGTCTGATCTTGTCTTTAGGTATGGTTCTTACTCAATTGTTGTTCAGACTGTATCTTTTGGTGGGGGGGAGGGGTGGAAATTCTTGCTGACCTTTATTTTTTTTTAACTTGTCTTATTTTTTATTTTTTTAAATTTACATCCAAATCAGTTAGCATATAGTGCAACAATGATTTCAGGAGTAGATTCCTTAGTGCCCCTTACCCATTTAGCCCATCCTCCTTCCCACAACCCCTCCAGCAACCCTCAGTTTTTTCTCCATATTTATGAGTCTCTTCTGTTTTGTCCCCCTTCCTGTTTTTATATTATTTTTGTTTCCCTTCCCTTATGTTCATCCGTTTTGTCTCTTAAAGTCCTCATATAAGTGAAGTCATATGATTTTTGTCTTTCTCTGACTGACTTCACTTAGCATGATACCCTCCAGTTCCATCCACGTAGCTGCAAATGGCAAAATTTCATTCTTTTTGATTGCTGACTAATACTCCATTGTATATATATATATACCACATATGCTTTATCCATTCATCCATCGATGGACATTTGGGCTCTTTCCATACTTTGGCTATTGTTGATAGTGCTGCTATAAACATGGGGGTGCATGTGTCTCTTCGAAACAGCACACCTGTATCCCGTGGATAAATGCCTAGTAGAGCCATTGCTGGGTCATAGGGTAGTTCTATTTTTAGTTTTTTGAGGAACCTCCATACTGTTTTCCAGAGTGGCTGCAACAGCTTGCATTCCCACCAGCAATGCAAAAGAGATCCTCTTTCTCCGCATCCTTGCCAACATCTGTTGTTGCCTGAGTTGTTAATGTTAGCCATTCTGACAGGTGTGAGGTGGTATCTCATTGTGGTTTTGATTTGTATTTCCCTGATGATGAGTGATGTTGAGCATTTTTTCATGTGTCGGTTCTGGATGTCTTCTTTGGAGAAGTGTCTATTCAAGTCTTTTGCTCATTTCTTTACTGGATTATTTGTTTTTTGGGTGTTGAGTTTGATAAGTTCTTTATAGATCTTGGATACTAACCCTTTATCTGATATGGTTCAGACTGTATCTTGGCCTTATATTCTTCTGGAGACTTTTTTTTTTAAATTTTTTTAATGTTTATTTATTTTTTGAGAGAGAGAGACAGAGTGCGAGCAGGGGAGGAGCAGAGAGAGGGAGATACAGAATCCAAAGCTGGCTCCAGGCTCCGAGCTGAGCTGTCAGCACAGAGCCTGACGCGGGGCTCAAACTCGCAGCCAGATCATGACCTGAGCCAAAGTCAGACGCTCAACGGACTGAGCCACCCAGGTGCCCCTGGAGCCTTCTTCTAAATACAATTTCCAACATACCGGAATTATAAATATTCATATATCAACTTATCTATCTTTCTATTTGCCTCATATCGGCAATCAGTCCTACTTGATAAAGAGTTTAAACCAAGGGAAGCAGAGTAAATAAATGACTCTCCCTGATAACAAAAACAGGCTAATAAACCTTTTATAGGCTATCAACCCTAGCAGAAAGAACTGAGATTTATTGAACTAGCCAGCTTCCAGGTTTCTGTGAGAACAAGGGCAAAGCTGGCAGCAAAGTAACAGACACAAAGCCTGTGAACTTAGTCTCTAACTTCTTTATTAAAAAGCAGGAAAGAAAAGCATCCTTTTCTCAGAGTGTTATCCTAGAGGAAACCTGGCTGGCTCTAACAGTGGTTCAGTAAGTAAGACTATGCTAAGGAAAGTTTAATTGGATTGCCATCCTATTAATTCCATTCTCCACCACAGAGTACTATATTCTATTCGGTCTCACCAGATTGCCTTGAGTAAGTTTCATGAGGCCAAAACCACCTCTATCTTACTCATCTTTTGATTATCAGTGCCTGGCATGGTGAGTACCAAGAGGTACAGGCTGACAAGTATTTGGGGAAGAATAAGTTTATAAAAGCAGGAGTTGATATAGTCACAATACAAACAATAGCTGCTTTTCTAATCTCATCTTGCTAACAACTGGCAATGTGATATTGGACAAGTTATTTAAATTCTCTGGGCTTCCCTTTCCTCATGAGTAAAAGAGGGGATTGGGATCGAATCCCTCTTCAGGGATTCCAATGCACAGAAGAGACTGTGATTGGGTTAGTCTTGTGAACTAGTCAAGAATTTTTAGTTAATGTCTCTGCACTCTTTTCCTGATCTATTCATCATCCTCCTCTATACTAACCCAAAAGCATACCAGAGAAGGGCAAGGATGCAAAAATATGAATCAAATTACCAAGAATTTTCACGAGGCTTTTTGAGGTATCTGAATCCCCTTGACCACATTAGATTTACGATAGCAAGGTTCATAGGGACAAAGCCTCAGTATGCAGAAGTTAGGTTCTCTTTGTATATTGTCTGATTCAATTTAGGAATATTTCAGAACCATATTTCATTCCACAAAGTCCACATTTTCACTGCAGTACAGTGCAATTAAAACAATTGAAATTTTTCTGTGAAAAGCCAGTTTCTCCTCTGTGGAATGAGACCAGATAATAGCATCTTTTTAGCAAAGTCAAACTTTTGAAATTCTCTGTTCTTGTAAAGAAACATATCCTCCAACTGGCAAATGGCATATGTTCTAGGATTCCACTCCATTCTGAAAGAGGAAAAGTAGCCCCAAACACCACCACTCTTAACCTATTTGCCAACCTCTTCAGATACCTTTCACAAGGTTATAGTTTGGATCAAAAGGACTATAATATGAGGGAAAAAGAAAAAAGGGAGAAACAGAGAAAGACCTGGCACTCTCTATATCTACTAGAAAAGCCTTGAACTCTAATCTTACATCCGTATACATGTCTAGACAGGTAACAGAAAGAGGTCTTAGGCTTTTAATTCCCTAATGAAGTTTGAATAATATATTTAAATTTTTGATACTTTTTGGAATATTTAATTATAGCATTTATGAAGCAGCTATGGAGAAAATACCACTGTCCTGGTCAGAGACTGAGGAGGCCACATACCTGATGATCCTGTGATTACTGTTGTGTAATAGAGCAATCCAAACCCAGGTAGCTCAGAGCAGTACTCATTTTATGATATGTAGTGAATGTGGGTGAGCCATTCAGATGACCTTTTAAGACGAGGCACTCATTCCCTTTGGAATGATGGTTCTCAGCTAAGTTCCTCACACCACTCTGAAAAGAGCCACCTTGTCCAATGGGCATCCCCCATCTAATTACTGGTCCTTCTTATGGGATCGGCTGATGCCTTTTTTTTTTTTTTTTTTGATGACTGCATTTGCAGTTCAAGCCTTCCTTCTGTGCAATATTACCTCCTTTTCTCCTCCATAAAAATTGAACTCAACTGTGCTCCCTAATAAGTCTTTGCATATGAAGCTCTATCTCAGAGTTTATTTCCTGGGTAACTCAATGAAAAATATAATAGCAACTAAGGTGGAGACAATGGTGAAAGAAGTCTGTCTTTACTTAGGAAGCCCTGGAAGTGATTAGGGGAGACTGAATCAGCCATGGCAGAGCACTTGTTAGTTACACTGTCACCATTAGAGAAGTCTCAGAATGGCAACCACACAAGGGAAATGACTTTGAGTCCTTCCTGGGAGTGAGCCTTGTTCTCTATTCCATTCAGCATTATGCTGAAAAACTGGCTCTGTGGGGGAAAAAAGACATCTGAGTTTCAACCTTTGCTGAAATCCACGAAGTAGTTTGGCTGCTTTCGAACTATTGACTGTTTAACAACTGGGCTCATCAAATTCCTAAATATTTCACAATAAGCTCTTGGGGACCAGGAAGACAGCCATCTTCAGGACATCACTGCAACTTACAGATCTGGTATAGGCCTGTCAGTGGCTTAGACTTGCCGTGGCATGAGAATCAGAAGACCATAGCAACTAAGCAGAACACACAAAGGCTCTCTGACTGAACTTGAATGCGAGGTATATAGAGAATATGAGCTGCCACTTTCAACAATAGTCAAATTATGAAAAAAGCCTAAATGTCCATCAACTGACAAATGGATAAAGAAGATGTGGTTTATATATACAATGGAATACTACTTGGCAATGAGAAAGAATGAAATCTGCCCATTTGTAGCAACGTGGATGGAACTGGAGAGTGTTATGCTAAGTGAAATAAGTCAGACAGAGAAAGACAGATACCATATGTTTTCACTCATATATGGATCCTGAAAAACCCAACAGAAGACCAGGGGAGAGGGGGAGGGGGGAAAAAGTTACAGAGAGGGAAGGAGGCAAACCATAAGAGACTCTTAAATACTGAGAACAAACTGAGGGTTGATGGGGGTGGGGGAGAGGGGAAAGTGGGTGATGGACATTGAGGAGGGCACCTGTTGGGATGAGCACTGGGTGTTGGAAACCAATTTGAGAATAAATTACATATAAAAAAGAGAGAGAGAGAGAGAGAGAATATGAGCTGCCAACACCGGAGAGTAAAAGCTAAAAATGCAGACGCAGTGATGCTATAGGGACCAAGAAGCAGTGAAAACAATGAGTAAACAGTTGGTAATGAAAAGTAACCACGTGGTGGCAAGATCAGAAATGAGGACTCCGAGTGATACAGAGACAGGAAGAGTAACTGTCTCAGTCAGCTGTCTCAATGGCAGGGTCATATACTGAAGAGCAATCAACTTGCACTATGGACACGGTACCTGGAGAGCTGCATTTCACCCCAGACATGTAGAGCTGTCTGAGTACACAGCCTGTCCGGCTGCAATCTCCATCTTCCTCATTTTCACATACTCCCTCACAATCAGTCCCTATTATTTGAAGCAATCAGAGAGAACGTCTGTTGCTTGCAAAGACACGCGTTTATTAACCCCAGGTCACCATCTGAACTGAATAGCTGCAAGGCAGAAACAAACTCAGAGTGTATACAAAGGTTGTTGACATCATCAGAGGCAACCCAAAATAGAAGCAGCAACCAAGGGAGAGACAAAGCCATTCTCTTCCCAGGGTTTAAATATCCATGGGGGGGGGGGGGCGGGGGCAGCATGATTATATCACTCCTTTACCCTACTAATGAAGGGAAGGACTATTAGGGTCTTGGATACCACTCATTCATTCATTCAACAAACATTTAATGAATGTCTATTCTGAGAGCCCAAAAGTATAGGGTGGACTCTGGGGATACAATGATAATCAGAAAAAGATACAGACTCTCCATCATGGAGCCTATAATTTAGTGAAAGAGATAAATATTTTATCAAAAAACTGTCCAGAGAAAACATAGAACTTGACTGTACTAAGTGCTAAGAAGAAGAGATATATGGTTCATGAGATTTCACAGTAAGGTTGAGGGGACTGGCTTTGTTGGGGAGATTAGAGAATTCCTTAAGAGATAAGGTATCAAGATCTGAACAATATGTTCCAGTGAATAGAGGAGGAAAGAGTATTGAGGAAAACGGGAAACAACATGTGCCAAAGCATATGCAAAGGAGGCCTGGGGACTGGCTGACCTTTGGATTCAGAGCTGAGCCCTGGATCAGCAGTATCCATATGACCTGGGAGCTGATTAGAAATGCAGAAATTTCAGGCTCCATCACAGATCTACTTCATCTATTTCATTCTGCATTTTAAGAAGATTCCCAAGTGATCTGTATACATTTTAACATTTGAGAGACTAAAAGAAAACCAGTGTGGCTGGATCTAAGAAAGTGAGGGGTGAGGCATGGTATGAGCCAAGGCTGGACAAGCAGACAGAAAACAAACACCCAGAGCATCACTGGCTGCATTTAAGAGTTTGGCTTTATCCTAAAAGTACTGGGAAGTCATGAAGGGTGTATGTGTTAGGGGTAAGTAGAAGCGAATAGAGTTGCAATGTAGAAACTTATCAGATAGAAGTAGAATTAAATGTGATTTGCAATCAGGCTATTACAATGGTCCAGGCAAGAGAATGTGAAAGTGTAAGCTCTGGAGATGAAGGTGGAGTTGGAAAGAAGTGAATTAATCTGAAAAATACTCAGGAAATAAAGTTAACAAGACATGATGATGGTTTGGATTTGGGGAGAGGAAATGACAAAATATAGGATGCTTTCAGACATACACAAATTATTTTCATGGTCTTTGCTGATTTTTACTATCATATTCACAGCACCAACAATTATGCCAACAGGTACCCAATATTTGTTAAATAAATAAAGGACTGAACTGAATAGAAAGTCTGAGACATAGTTTTAGGGAGAAGATCATGAGTTAGGCTTTGGAATTGTTGTGGGTTGAATTGTGTTCCCCAAAAAGATATGCTGAAGTCCTAACCCCCCAATACCTCTGAATGTGGCCTTATTTGGAAACAGGGTCTTTTTGTAGGCATTATCAAGTCAAAATGAGGTCATATTGGATTAAGGGCACTAAATATAATGACTGGTGTTCTTATATAGAGAGAGAGATTTGGAGACATGAAGACACACGTGGGGAAAGACAGATACTTTAAGATGGAGGCAAAAATGGAACTGATGTATCTACAAGCTATGCATGCAGGCAACCACCAAACCCTAGAACACAGGGGCATGGAACAGATTTTCCCTCAGAGCTTCCACAAGGACCCAGCCCTGCAGACACCTTGATTTCAGACTTCTGGCCTCCATAACTGTGAGAGAATAAATTTCTGTTGCTTTAGGCCTTCCAGTTTGTGGTATTTTGCTATGGTGGTCCTAGGAAACTAATACAGAAATGCATTTCTGATATCCAAGGAGAAATGTCTATTTATAAGTGGTTTGGAATTTGGATCTGAAACTGAGCAATTACCCTAATGAAGTCTCTTAGCCAGAACCTACTTTTCTTAAGATAAACACCTCTGATTACATCCCTCTTAACCACTGTGCCCTAGGAAATATGGGTATCCATCTTTGTTGTAAAGAACAGTCTGTGAGATCCCAAGTACCCCTTTGGCAAGCTAAGGGTTGAGAAAAAAAAAAAAAGATATAAAAGACAAGGAAATGTTACAAAAGAAAATGAAGTAAAGAGCATCAAAAAAAGTTGTTCTGCAGGAGTGCTCCAACTTCTGCTTCAAAGTTCAGAAGGTGCTTTTCTTATGTTTGAGATTGGTGTGTTATCTAATGACTTGGCTACAGTAGTTGCCCAGATGCCTCTTAAGATTTCTTCTAATTCAGCACCCCCCGACGCGGGTCTCGAACCCACGAACCACGAGATCATGACCTAAGCTGAAGTCAGATGTTTAATCAACTGAGCCACCCAGGCGCCCCAATCACTTTTTAAGAAAGGTTGGGAGATAACCTTTCTGGGCCTTTCCCAGGATGTAATCATTATCAACTCCCTATAATATTCTAAAGGTCATCCTTATTTACCGTAGGCCAGTCTACTTCCCAAGTATCAGAAATCAAATTGTCACAATAAGTTCATTATCCATGCTGTTCTATATCCAGCACAGCCTCCAATATAACTGTGCTTGAGTCCCAAGAATACTAACTGACTGGGAATTTGGACTATCTGGAAATGAAGAACTCATTATTCATCTTGCCTGGGTTTCTGTAGGTTTCTGTGCATGATAGGTAGGTAGTCCACTCCTGCAGGCTGGTCCTAAAGAGGGTATGGCTTTGAGCAGGACTATTAATTAATTCAAGCCACTAAAGAGCAAGGAACAAGAAAGGTGTTTCATATACAGATAATTTCAAATGACACATGCTTCAAGAGTTCACATCTATCTTCACAGATATAATGCATGGGTGGTACTGGATTCCAAGTTGGCCTACCTAATGTAACCAAACTCACTGAATATGACTATATCCGATAAATGATTACTGTATGAAATGCCACCCAAGACTCCCTCTTGGAATTCCTGGAACATACAGACCTGACAGCCAGATCAAAAAGGCCTCCCTCTTCTCCCCCTGGTCCTACCCCTAGATACTTGCTTCAGAATCAGAAGTATTTCCACAACTCTATGTCAAGTCAAACAAAATTCCTCTAAGCAATACACAGAGATGGACTTGTGCAGTAAACAACTACAAGTGGTCAGGGAGAAGTGGTTAAGGGGTCTCTGGCCAGGCCTCTTTCTCCCATCGAAGTCTTCCCTCTGTCCTAGGCTCCCCTAACTGCTAACCGCTTAACTAACCTTCTGTGTTACATGGATCCTCTCTGTAGACGTAGCCATGAACCAAAACCTTGTTTTTCCCCTTCCCTAACAATAACAACAACAAAAACTAAAATGAAGAAAATACAAAAGCATGAGTAAATGTTCAATTTTCATAGCACTGCCAAAGTTGCCCGTGCATTGGGTAATAGACTGATGCTAATACCTAGGAAGTGACTGTCACTCATTTGGCTATCCTACAGCACAGGTGTGCCCTGCTCTCCTTTGTCCCCAGCTGGAGAAGGTGAAGCTGGTCTTCCTACCTCAGCACTTGCTACTGAATCCATGTTAGCCATGAAACTCACTAAAGCACAACTGTCAGGTTTATTGGAGGGGTCAGAAGAGAGAAAGAGCTTATGACTCTGATCTCTGCTCTAATAAGAAGTGTTCCGTATTATCAAGACAATTAAAATAAAGGTGAGAATTTGGGGAGTTGGAAGCCAACCCTGGCAAGTGGGCTACACTTCTACTTTCCTTCATGTTTGCTTTAGAGATGTCTGAGGCTGTACAGCCAGTCTCCTTCTTTATCTCTTTAGATCTGGAGTGCAAGGGGAAAGGGAAAGAGCACCTCAAACAGGCTCAAACTTGCTCCACAGGCAGTGAGAGCATGGGTCCCAACCTTCAAGATAATCTAGACATTTTCCTGAGAGAAGATCAAGTGACCAGATATTTTTCTTTCCTTTTTTTTTTTTTTTTCCCGCCATCAGCAGTGGTCCTGTCAAACACAGCAGTATTGAGGCCTTAAGACTTGGAATTCTAGGAATCCGGGCTACAGTGACAGAAACATCTCCAGGGACCCACAGGGACAACTTGGCAGGCCATAGGTGCGTGATTGCAAAATGAGAGAAATAAAATGGGCAGCATAGGCACACTGGGGAGGGATCCCCTTCTATGAGAGACAAAAGAAAGAGAAAGAGAGGCTGTGGAAGTATAGGATTGTATTCGGACAAGAGAAAAACCAAGGACTGAGGAATGGAAAAAAATGAAGAAAGAACCAATTTCTAACACAATCCAGGTTTTGGGGACTTCCTCCGAACTGGGGCCTGCTGCCCTATGCCTGGATAGGAGAAGCCAGCCTCAGACTCAGTAGCAAGCTCAGAGAGGCAGTCAGAGGGTACAGGCCACCCTCGAGTGCTGTGGGAAGAAGGTATATTGCTGCTCCAAAGACAAAAAAACCCTGCAGGTGCTGGCCAGCCAGAACCGGGGTGGGATCCTTTAAGACACCAGGATTTGAATCCCAGCTAAGTGCCTGGGAGGCACTGGAGACTGTGGAGCAGGACAAACTAGCCCACTTGCACAGGTGCAGCATTGTGAGGACAGCCTGAACAGACTGGTTTGGGACACCCAATTCTGGGAGGAGAGACTAGGCCATCGCCATTTTTCTCCCCATCACCAACAAGATGGGGTTTCAGGGAATGGACAACAGGCCCACAATGGAGGCAGGACTGCTTACACCAAACCCCACCCCTCTGGTAATTGCGTTATCTACCAGAACAAAATTGACACTGACCCAACCAGCTGGCCCTTCCTCCAGACCAGCATAGCCACCAGTTCCAAGGTACCACCAGATAGCGGTCATATTGGTCCAGTGGTTTTGCATTTTCTGATTTGATTCTTATTTCATATTATTATTATTTCATATAATTATTATTATTCATATCACAAGTCTTATTTCATATGCATATATTTTTTTTCTTTTTTCCTTTTCTTCCTCTTATTTCTTCTCTTCTCTTTTCTGGCTGTTGGTTTGTTTAGGCAGACATTTTTAATCTATTATTTTTATACCTCTTCTGTATCTCCTTCTTCTTTATTTTCCTCTCTCTCTCTCTGGATTCAGTCTTAGAGTTTCTCTGATTCCCTGCCTGGTCAATTTCTCGTTTCTTTTTCCTCACCCCTGTCATTTTTCTCTTTGTATGGGATAAGGCTTCTTCTGCCACTCTCCCAGCCTTTTAAATTTTTTCCAGGGTTACTTCAATGAAAAATGAAAGCAGACCTGGTGGAAGGTCCAAACCATCATTATGAGTAGGGAGCTAAAACAACCAGAGTCACAACAACAGAGAGCACACAACACACTCCAAAAACACCTGTTAAAGGGCCAGGCCCTGGACAGTGTATGACCCCTTTTTAATATAGTGGTGCTCACAGGTGCAAGACACATAACAAGCTATGAAAACACATAAAGGACAGAAAGCTAGCGAAAATGATGAAACAGTAGAATTCTCCTCAAAAGAAATTCCAGGAAGAAATGACAGCTAGAGAATTGCTCAAAACAGATGTAAACAATATATCTCATCAAGAATTTAGAATAATAGTCATAAGATTAATAGCTAGGCTTGAAAAAAGCATAGAAGACAGCAGAGAATCTATTGCTGCAGAGATCAAGGAACTAAGAAATAGTCACACAAATTAAGAAATGATGTAAATGAGGGTTGCCTGGGTGGCTCAGTTGGTTAAGCGTCCGACTTCACCTCAGGTCATGATCTCATGGTTTGTGGGTTCGAGCCTCGTGTGAGGCTCTGTGCTGGAGCCTGGAGCTCAGAGCCTGGAGCCTACTTTGGATTCTGTGTGTGTGTATGTCTCTCTCTCTAACTTTCCCCTGCTTGCACTCTGTCTCTCTTTCTCTCTCTCAAAAATAAATAATAAACATTAAAAATTTTTGAAAAAGAAATGTTGTAAATGAGATGCAAAATAAACTAGCTGCAATGACAGCAAGGATGGAGGAAGCAGAGAGGAGAATAGGTAAAATAGAAGATAAAATTATGGAAAATGATGAAGCCAAGAAAGAGAGATAAGAAAATACTAGACCACAAGGGGAGAATTTGAGAACTAAGTGATTCAATGAAATCTAATAATATCCATATCATAGGAGTTCCAGAAGAAGAAGAAATGGAGAAAGAGGCAGAAGGTTTACCTGAACAAATTATAGCTGAGAACTTCCTTAATCTGGGGAAGGAAGCAGACATCCAAATCCAGGAGGCATAGTGAACTCCCTTCAGATTCAAAAAGAATAGATCTTCACCATGGCATGTCATAGTGAAACTGGCAAAATACAAAGATAAAGAGAGAATTCTGAAAGCAGCTAGGGACAAACGGGCCTTAACCTATGAGGGTAGATACATAAGGGTAGTAGCAGACCTGTCCACTGAAACTTCACATGCCAGAAAGTAGTGGCAGGAAATATTCAATGTGTTGAACAGGAAAAATATGCAGCCAAGAATCCTTTATCCAGCATGGTTGTCATTCAGAATAGAAGGAGACATAATGGCTTCCCCAGACAAACAGAAACTGAAGGAGTTCATGACCACTAAACCAGCCCTGCAACTGATCCTAAGGGGAACTCTGTGAGTGGAATGCTGCAAAGAATACAAAGGACAGAGACATCACCACAGGCATGAAATCTACAAATAACACAATGACACTAAATCCATATCTTTCAATAATAACTCTGAATGTAAACAGAGTAAGTGCTCCAATCAAAAGACATAGGGTACCAGAATGGATTAAAAAAAAAAAAAAAAAAAAACAAGATCCATCTATATGTTGTCTAGAAGAGACTCATTTTAGACCTGAGGGCACCTTCAGATTGAAAGTGAGGGGATGCAGAACCATCTGTCATGCTACTAGAAGTCAAACCTGGAGTAGCCATACTTATATCAAACAAACTAGATTTTAAACTAAAGGCTGTAATAAGAAATAAAGAAGGACATTATATCATAATTATGGGGTCTATCCATCAAAAAAAGCTATCAAATGAAATGTTTATGCCCCCAACTTGAGAGAACCCAAATATATAAATGAATCAATCACAAACATAAGCAATCTTATTGATAAGAATACAGTAATTGCAGGGGACTTTAATACTCCACTTATAGCAATGGACAGATCATCTAGCAGAAAATCAATAAAGAAACAATGGTCATAAAGGATACACTATACTAAATGGACTTGACAGATATATTCAGAACTCTTCATCCAAAAGCAGCAGAATACACATTCTTCTCGTGTGCACACAGAACATTCTCCAACATAGATCACATACTGGGTCACAAAACAGCCTTCAATAAATATAAAAGAATTGAGATCATACCATGCATACTTTCAGATCACAATGCTATGAAACTTGAAATCAACCACAAGAAAAGGTTTAGAAAACCTCCAAATGCATAGATGTTAAATAATATCCTATTAAAGAATGAATGGGTTGACCAGGCAATTAAAGAAGAAATTAAAAAATATATGGAAGCAAATGAAAATGAAAACATGCCAGTCCAAACCCTTTGGGATGCAGCAAAGGCAATCATAAGAGGAAAATACATTGCAATCCAGGCCTATCTCAAGAAACAAGAAAAATCCCAAATACAAAACCTAACCCCACACCTAAAGAAACTAGAAGCAGAACAGTAAAGAAACCCCAAAGCCAGCAGAAGAGAAATAATAAATATTAGAGCAGAAATAAACAATATAGAATCAAAAAAAAAAAAAAAGTAGAACAGATCAATGAATCTAAGAGCTGGTTTTTTGAAAGAATAAACAAAATTGATAAACCCCTAGCCAGACTTCTCAAAAAGAAAAAAGAGAGAACCCAAATAGATAAAATTATGAATGAAAGAGGAGAGATCACAACCAACACCACAGAAATACAAACAATTATTAGAGAATACTATGAAAAATTATATGCCAACAAACTGGACAACCTGGAAGAAATGGACAAATTCCTAGATACCCACACACTAAACAGGAAGAAACAGAAAATTTGAACAGACCCATAACCCATGAGGAAATTGAATCAGTTATCAAAAAATCTCCCAAAAAATAAAGAGTCCTGGGCCAGATGGCTTCCCAGGGGAATTCTACCAGACATTAAAATCAGAGTTAATACCTACCCTTCTCAAGCTGTTCCAAAAAATAGAAATGGAAGGAAAGCTTCTGGACTCATTATATGAGGCCAGAATTACTTTGATTCCAAAACCAGGGACCCCACTAAAAAGAATGAAGATGATGAACATAACTGCAAAAATTCTCAACAAGATACTAGCAAACTGAATTTAACAGTATATTAAAAGAATTATTCACCATGATCAAATGGGATTCATTCCTGGGCTGCAAGGTTGGTTCAATCCTACTTTGTAATATCCTGAGTAATATCCTACTCAATGTGGGGAAAACTGAGAGCTTTCCCCCTGAGATCAGGAACACAATAGGAATGTCCTCTCTCACCACTGTTGTTTAACATAGTGTTGGAAGTACTTGCCTCAGGAATCAGACAACAAAATGAAATAAAAGGCATCCAAATTGGCAAAGAAGAAGTAAAACTTTCACTTTTTGCAGATGACATGATACTCTACATGGAAAACCTGAAGGACTCCACCAAAAGCTGCTATAACTGATCCATGAATTCAGCAAAGTTGCAGGATACAAAATCAATATACAGTTGCATTTCTATACACCAATAATGAAGCAACAGAAAGAGAAAACAAGAAATCGGTCCCATTTACAACTGCACCAAGAACCATAAAATACCTAGGAATAAACCTAACCAAAGAGGTAAAAGATCTGCATGTTGAAAACTATAGGAAACTTATGAAAGAAACTGAAGAAGACACAAAGAAATGGAAAAACATTCCATGCTCCTGGATAGGAAGAATAAATATTGTTAAAATGTCAATACTACCCAAAGCAATCTACACATTTAGTGCAATCCCAATCAAAATTGTACCGGAATTCTTCTCAGAGCTAGAGCAAACAATCCTAAAATTTGTATGGAACCACAAAAAACACCAAATAGTAATGTTGAAACAGAAAACCAAAGTGGGAGGCATCACAATCCTGGACTTTAGCCTCTACTACAAAGCTGTAATCATCAAGACAGTATGTTATTGGGACAAAAATAGGCACATAAACCAATGGAATAGAGAACGCACAATTGGACCCACAAATGTACAGCCAACTAATCTTTGACAAAGCGGGAAAGAGCATCCAGTGGAAAAAAGACGGTCTCATTAGCAAATGGTGCTGGGAGTACTGGACAGCAACATGCAAAAGAATGAACCTGGACCACCTTCTTACACCGTATAAAAAATAAACTCAAAATGGATGAAAGACCTAAATGCAAGACAGGAAATCATCAAAGTCCTAGAGGAGAAAAAAGACAACCTCTATGACCTCAGCCACAGCAACTTCTTACTTGACACATCTCCGAAGGCAAGGGAAATAAAAGCAAAAATGAACTATTGGGACCTCATCAAGATAAAAAAACCTTCTGTACTGCAAAGGAAACAATCAACAAAACTAAAAGACAACCGATGGAATGGGAGAAGATGTTTGCAAATGACATATCAGATAAAGGGTCAGAATCCAAACTCTATAAAGAACTTACCAAACTCAACACCCAAAAAATAATCCAGTGAAGAAATGGGCAGAAGACATGAATAGACACTTCTCCAAAGAAAACATCCAGATGGTCAACAGACACATGAAAAGATGCTCAGCATCATGCATCATCAGGGAAATACAAATCAAAACCACAATGAGATACCACCTCACACCGGTTAGGGTGGCTAACATTAACAACTCAGGAAACAACAGATGGTGGCAAGGATGTAGAGAAAAACAGGAACCCTTTTGCACTGTTGGTAGGAATGCAAACTAGTGAGGCAGCTCTGGAAAACAGTGTGGAGGTTTCTCAAAAAATTCCTACGACCCCGGAATAGCACCACTAGGAGTCTGTCTAAAGGATACAGAAGTGCTGATTCATAGGGGCACATGTACCCCAATGTTTATAGCAGTGCTGTCAACAATAGCCAAATCATAGAAAGAGCCCAAATGTCCATCAACTGATGAATGGATAAAGAAGATATGGTTTATATATACAATGGAATACTACTTGAGAAAGAACAAAATCTTGCCATTTGCCACAATGTGGATGGAACTGGAGGTTATTATGCTAAGTGAAATAAGTCAGTCAGAGAAAGACAGATATCATATGTTTTCACTCATATGTGGACTTTGAGAAACTTAACAGAAGATCATGGGGTAAGAAAAGGGGAAAAAATAGTTTCAAACAGAGAGGGAGGCAAACCATAAGAGACTCTTAAATACAGAGAACAAACTGAGGGTTGATAGGGCAGGGGCGGAGGGGGAAAGGGGAAAATGGGTGATGGGCATTGACGAGGGCACTTGCTGGGATGAGCACAGGATGCTGTATATAAGTGATGAATCATGGGAATCTACTCCTGAAGCCAAGAGCACACTGTATACACCGTATGTTAGCTAACTTGACAATAAATTATATTTTTAAAAATCGCCAAAGCTGTTTTTTTATAGAAATAGAAAAGAAATCCTAAAATTCATATGGAATCTCAAAGGACTCCAAATAGCCAAAACAACCCTTAAAAAAAAGAACAAAGCTGGACGTCAAGCACTTCTTGATTTCAACACATATTACAAAGCTGTAGTAATCAAAAACAGTATGCTACTAGCATAAAGACAGATATATACATCAGTGAACAGAAGGGAGAACCCAGAAATAATCCCTCATGTAAATGGTCAAATAATATTCAACAAGGCCACAAAGCCTACATAATAGAGAAAGGATACTCTTCTTCAACAAATGGTGCTGGCAAATCTGGATATCTATCCGCAAAAGTTGGATCCCTACCTTATACCGTATACAAAAATCAACTCAAAAATGGATTAAAGACCTAAATATAAGACCTGAGATTCTAAAACTACTAGAAGAAAACATAGAGGAAAATCTTCATGATAATGGACTGGGCAATGATTTATTGGATATGACACCAAAATCGTAGGCAACAAAACCAAAAATAGACCAACAGGAGTACATCAAACTTAAAAACTTCTGGACATCAAAGAAAGAAATGGAAAAAAAAATTGCAAACCATTTATCTGACATCCTACAACTCGTACAACTCAACAACAACCAAAAAATGAAATAACCCAATTAAAAAATGAACAAAGGACTTGAATATGTTTCTTCAAAGAAGATATACAAATTGCCAGAAAGCATATGAAAACAATAGTCACAGATTGTAATAAAAATGCAAACCAAAACCACAATGAGATACCACCTCACACTCATCAAGATGGCTGCTATCAAAAAGAGGAGGAGAAGGGGGGGAGGAAAAGAAGTGTTGGTAAAGATATGGAGAAATTAGAACCTCTGTGCACGTTGGTAGGGTAGGAATGTAAAATGATACGTCTACTATGGAAAACAATATGGCATTTCCTCAAAAAATTAAAAATAGAATTATCATATGACCTAGTAATCCCACTTCTTGTTATATATACAAAAAAACTGAAAAAGAAGATCTTAAAGAGATATTGGCCTATCCATATTCATTGCAGCATTAAACACAATAGCTAAGAGATGCAAGCAACCTAAATGTCTGCCAATGAGTAAATGGGTAAAGAAAACACACACACACACACACACACACACACATACACACACACACAATAGAATATGAGTCAGCTTTTAAAAAGAAAGAAATCCTGTCATATACTACAACATGGATGAACTGTGAGGACATCATGCTTTGTGAAACAAATCAGTCACAAAAAAGATGCACACTGCATGATTCCATTTGTGTGAGGTACTAAATTAGTCAAACCCATAGAAACAGAAAATAAAATCTGGTCACCAAGGGCTGAAGATAAGGGGTGAATGAATACTTGTTCAATGGGTAGAGTTTTAGTTTTGCAAGATGAAAAAGTTCTAGAGATCTGTCGTACACTAATATGCATATACTTAACACTATTATACTAAATAGTTAAAAATGCTCAATATAGCAAATTTGTGTTATGTGTTCTTTACCACAATTTTCAAAAAAAGGCAAATGACCCAAGTGTCCACCAACAGATGAATGGATAAACAAATTGTGGTATATACATAAAAGGAATTCAGCCATAAAAAGGAACAGAGTATATATTATAACTTGGATGAACCTTGAAATCACTATGCTAAGTGAAAAAACTGGATAGAAATGTTCACATATTATATGACTCAATTTATAGGAAATATGCAGAATTGGTTTAGTCATATAAACAGAAAGCAAATTAATAATTGCTAGGGGATAGGGAGAAAGAATGCAGAATAACTGTTTAATGGATATAGAATTTTCTTTAGGGATATTGAACTAGACACAGGTGGTAGTTGCTCAACATTGTGAATGTACTAAATGCCACTGAATTGTTCACTTTAAAATAGTTAATTTTATGTTGTGTGAATTTCACCTCAATAAAAAAAATTAAACTGTTATATGTGTGCAGAGTTCTTGGACCAACAATCTCTTACTATCTAACTAGATTAAATAAGACATTTGGAACCATTCGCTGTAAATTGGTTTTAAATCCTACCACCTTGCATGCAAACGTGTGAACATCCACATTTACTTACCTTATTGCTTACTTATCTCATTTCATGCTAAGAAAACAAGGTATCCTTCTCATTTCAGGATAACTCCTCCAAATCCCTCCATTCTTTTTTCCAAGCTCTCATTCTTCCAGTTTTCCCTCTTCTATTCAATCTTCCTTTCTATTCTTTTCTCATCTTAGCCTATAAATAGTACCAAGTCTTCCCCTATATATATATATATATATATATATATATATTCCACTAACCTTGTACTGCTCTCTATAATTTGCATCCTTCCACTCTCTGCCAACTTCCTCAAATAGCAGTCAACATTCACTTCTGCTTCAATGTGCCTCCCCAAGCTCACCAGTGCCTCCATACTGTCAAATCCAATTAATGTATAAGTCTTTAAATGATTCCTTTGATTTCTTTCCAAGTTTTTTGTTGTGGTTGTTGATATAATCTCCATCCACTCTTAAAATATTCTTGTTTCCAAGGGCCTGTTCTCAGCCCACTCATGCTGCACACTCTTGGTGTAATTTCAGCCATTCTTGAGGTTTTAACAACCACCTACATGAAGATGATGAGTCTCTAATCGATACCTCTGACAGAGACTTCTCCCAAAGCTTCAAATATATACACCCAATTTCTTACTCAACATTTCCATCTGGATGCCCCGTGGGAACCTCAGACTCAGCATGTCTAAAATAGCACATCAACCTTCATACAAAGCCTTCTCTTTCTATATTACCCTCAGCCACCCAATTAGCCAAGCCCCAAACCTGAAAGTCACCTTTGAATCTGCGAAATTCCTCATTCCACTCTCTCCTACAAACATATTTTAGAAATCACCTAATTCTGCTAATTATACCTCTTAAATATTTTTCAGAATAGTAGATCAGATGATATCATGCTACTCCCTCCTTAAAATTCTCCAACGGCTTTCCATCGTACTCAGTATTTTCATAAAATGAAAATTCCAAGGACCCACATAATCTGCCCTCCCTCCCCATCCAACACATCCTACGGTTTGGCCCCTGTTCCTGGCCTCTAACCACATATGTCTTTTTCTGTTCCTCAAACACCCAAGTTCATTCATATCTCTAGGTTGTGCCATTTGAGGTTTCCTCTTCCTGGAATTGTTTCTGGCCAGTTCTTTGTATAGCTCTTTCCTCATAGCCACTTCTTGACACAAAAGACATCTTTGAGAGCACTAATCCTGCCCCACCACCTTCAACAAGCAGGCTCTCCTGGATACATCATCACTTTTATTTTCTTCATGGCATTTACCACTATTTGAATCATGTGATTTGTATATTCCTCACTGTCCCTTTTACTAGAATAAGCACTTATAATTTTGGAAATATTTGTTTAATTTGTTTTTCGTTCATCTCCCCGGCTAGAATTTAAAATGTATGACAGCTGGGACCTTATACAGCCAACTCCAGTCCCTCTTCTGGCAGATCATGGATTCCTCCTTCACCCTCCTGGTGTGATATTATTGATGTCCCAGCATGTTTTATACCTGGTCTTAACTAAAATATGACAAATACAGAGAAAGACAAAACAAAAAACAAAAAACCTCTCCCCATTCACCTTCGGAGAGGAGTCTGGAGCTCCCAATTTCTGAGTGGTGCTAAAATGATCTTAGCCCTCACAGTGATAGCACTGTGTTCACATAAATGCTCCATGACTCAACATTTATTAGGCACCTTCTACGTCCCTTGTACTATATTAAGGGTTGTGTAGGTGTGATATTGTGATTTATAATAAGAAATATATATTTGGTCTTTGTGCTAGTTTCTGGCATAGAACTCCTAAAACTCTTGTAATTTCTTAATTGATGAGAGCACATTTTGTTGTGTTGGTAAGTGACATTTAGGAAGCCCCTAGGTAACCTAAGGATGGGGGTTGATTGTCAGGAGAACCAACCATGCGGCTAGAGGGTTAGAACTTTCAGTCCTACTTCCCTGACCTCCTGGAAGGGGAAAGGGACTGACAAGTGAATTCAATCACCAACAGCCAATGACTTAATGAATCATGTGTAATGAAGTCTCCATAAAAACCCAAAAGGATGGGGTGTGGAGTGTTTCCAGGTTGGTGAACACGTGGAGATTTGAAGAGTGGCACACCTGGAGAGGGTATGGAGGCTCTATGCCCTTTCCTGCACACCTTGACCTATGTATCTCTTCATCTGGCTACTGATTCTTATCCTTTAATATTTTTTTGTAACAAATTGGTAATCTAGCAAGTAAACAGATTTCCTGAGTTCTGTGAACCACTCTAGCAAATTAACCAAGCCCAAGGAGGGGGCTGTGGGAACCTCTGATTTATAGGTCAGAAGTACAGATAACTGCCTGGATTTATGACTGGTGTCTGAAGTCCAAAGAGGGAATCTTGAAAACCTACAATCTATAGCTGATTGATCACAGAAACACAGGTAATAAGCACAGATTGACATCTGAAGCTGAGGGCAGTCTTGTGGGATGGAGACTTGAACCTACAGAATCTGATGCTATCTCCCAATAGATAGTGTCAGAATTGAGTTGAATTGTATAATACCCAGCTGGTGTAAGAGAATTGTTGGTGGGGTAGATAAAAAACCCACACACTGGAACTGAGTGCTTAGAAGCATTCAGGGGTTACACTGGGGAATTCAGCACTATCTCTGATCTGGAAAAAAAGCTCATTTTTATCAGGGAAGATACACAAGCAACTGTAATTGTGATAATCATATATCTTGGATTATCTGAGATGATTTGGATTGCTGGTTCACATGTCCTGGTTTGTGATGCAGAATACCTTGACATTGTAACTACAAAGTTAACTTATGGATGGTATATACAAAATTCTCATAAGAGAATTAATTCTGCTGGTAGTACCAGGGGAAACTTCACAAAGGACCAGTTAGTTGAATCTTAATGTAAATACAGCATTTTTCCAACTGGAGAAGAGGAGAAACAGCATTCACAGCAAAAATAAAAATATGAGTAAACGTAGAGAAGTGAGTGGGATCATCAAGTTCTAGGCGGGGAGACAGAGAAAGGAAAAAAAAAACCCACAAAGGTGAATTGCTACAGAATAATGGAAATTTTGTGGTTGAAAGTCTTAAATGTCATGACGAGGAAGGCTGATTTTTTTCCCCCTCGAATTCACTGGTTCCCCATATCTGTGTCAAGTGGTGGCTCTATATCTGGACAGCCTGCATAAAATATGTATTTCTGGGGCGCCTGGGTGGCTCAGTCAGTTGACTATCTGGCACTTGATTTCAGCTCAGGTCATTATCTTGCAGTTTGTGAGATTGAGCCCCATGTCGGCCTCTGTGCTAACAATGTGGAGCCTGCTTAGGATTCTCTCTCCCTCTCTCTCTGACCCTCCCTTGCTTGTGCTCTCTCTCAAAATAACTAAATAAAAACATGAAAAAAAAATTAAAACATTTCTGGGGGTCACATCTGGATAATCTGATTCAGATCATTTGTAATGGACCCCTGAAATCTTCCTGATAAATTCACATGATGAGCTCAGGTTGGAAACCATGATAATAGAAAATGGAGGAAGCCCAAAAGCCCTTCTTAGTCTTGCTCCACGGGCATTACCAAAATCCAAAACTGGTCAGCCTCTGGGAGTTCCCAAAAAGGATAGGAAGTAGACAGTCCCTTATCTGTTGGAGAATGGGCTCTAGATTTAGTCCTGCTGTTACTATCCACAGTCCAGTGTGCTTGGGCACTCAGTGTCCATTGGGCCTGCAGCCTTCCCCCACCTTCCCCATGTACCCAGTACATGCAGCTGGGCTTCTGTCTCACTGTCCTCATCAACAACCCAGTTTTTCCCTAGACTTGCAGCTTCTGGAAGAACCCCAAGTTACTTGGTTGGGCTGTGACAATCTGCCTAGCACTGATACTCCCCTCTCTGTGGGGAGCAGAGAGAACCACAGAGACATTTGTCTTTATCAGGATCATCAGAGTTGTGTCAAACAAAGGTTTTCAGCAGAAGGATGACATAATTGGGTGTATGCTTCAGGAGGATAGATTACCAAAACCATAGAGGGAAATGCAAGAGCACATTTAGAAAGCCACTCTAGTAATTTAGAGGGAGAGACATTGAAGAACTGTGCCAAGCAGGGGCCAACAAAATGGAGAGGAAAGGATTAGGAGCTTGGGCAAGATTAGGGGCCAAGGGAACAAAAGCAAAGATAACCCCAAGGTTTCTAGTTTTATCAAGCAGTGGTTTAGCTGGATTATCTATTTGCTTCTGTATCACTTGTTACTTATTTTTAAATTTTTCTCCAAGTTCTCATTGTGTGGGGAAGCACCATTGTTAAGTGATATCTAAGTGTGTCACAGCCCATTTGTAAAAAACACTGTAAGTATCACAGTGTTGAAAGCCTTTCTCCTGGCTTGAACTAATTTTCTCCATCACAAATATCAAAAGTGCCTGGAAATGCTCAGAGCAATCATTTCAAGCACCAAAAGTAATACCATTATTCTGACCCCAGAGTAATCCCTTCAAATGTTATTTTAGAAAAATAAAAAGCATTAGTAGTTTATCTTAAAGATGGGACTCTACTTGCATTCAAGATTACTATCCTAAATAATAATAATAACCACTTATCTTTTTGTCTCCTTTTTTTTTCCACATGAGTATTTCAGCTTTATTTAACAATTTTACTTCTGACTAATTTGAACAGACATGCGTTGCTTTAGTATTTGGCTTGCAGAAGATTTTTATGGTAAACATAATACAAAGTCATTACAGCTTTAGAATATTTCTCTTGAGATTCTGAAAGGTGTGCATTGGTTTGGGAAATAACTTAAAATTTCGATTTACTTTTGGACTTTACAAGTATCATTCAATTTATAGAGCTATTGTCCTAAAAACAAAACAAAATTTTAATGTTCAAATGCTGTGCAATTGTCCTGTCTTGATTTCCTGAAAGACTATAGCTGCCTCCTTTACTCTGCTTGAAGTTGCTAAGTAGAACTGGTAGCAAAATTAAGCAGTAAACCTGCTGATGCAGAATTCTTCACTCTTAATTTGGCTGATGTTCAACTCTAAATTAGAACACAACTAAACCCTCAGGTTTTACGTGCAAAGAAACTTGATTCATATGCTGAGTCCACAAACTCCTGAAATGTAAATATGCTTTTCTGCCTTGCCTGCCACAACCACTGGAGAAGTCACCAGGAACCTATAAACGAAAACAACTCCTTCTTTAACCAGGATTTTATTTTCCCTGGCTTTCTCCTTTCAATAAAATTAGGAAATGGTTGCCAAACTCTACTTCTCTTATGTTCCCCAATGACTTTCCTACTGTGGAGAGAGCTTTAACATAATGCACTGCAAACTTGTTTTCCTCTTTGATGAGTTCATTTTAGTCTCCTGTGTTCAGAACTCCTCTTCCCAAAGAGCAGATGAATAATCTGTTGCAAATAAGCCGGCCAGAGGAAGGGAGTCACCAGCTCTCTCCTCGGTATCACGTCCACTGCCAAGTAACAACTGGTAGGCTGCCCCATGATTCTCCACACTCCCGATTCAGAGGGAGGGATGTTCTTCTTCGTTCAGATAAACCAGAGAAAAGAGAAAATACATAAGGACGCAGCAGGTGTGGCATAATTCACTGCCACCTGAACTTCTGACAAGAAAAACCTCCTACACCTGCATGTAAGAACAAAGCTCGGCTACAACAGGAATTTGGAATCCGAAGCCAAGTTACCAGCCATGAGTTTGGAACTGCCTTCAACCAAGTTACAAAGAAAGCACAAGCTAGGACTTGATAGGGCATTTGAGGCCTTGACATCTTGCTTCTTTGTCTTCTCCCTGTTTGGTGGTTAAGAGGAGGGATGGCATGACCTGAACCTAGAAGAAGAAATGCTTCTAATGACACAAAACTAAGCTTACATATCTTCTTAAAAATGCCCTCACTTTTAGTAAAATCCTGTGCACTGGTGAGTGGAGTGAATCCAACTATATTATCTCCATGAAGAGAGGGCAGAGAGGATGTAAAAGAGCCAGAAGCATCTAAAAGAGCCAGAAGCATCTCGACTGACAGCCACATCAGATTTTCAATCCTTCCCACAGCAGCAAACATAGGCTCCACGCTACAGGTATTGTGACTGAAGCTCGGAAATGTTCTATCACTAGCTCAAGGTCAAATGACTAAAGCAGAGCCTGAATGGGAACTTTGGATGGCCAAACTTCAAACCTGGGGTTTGTCCTTTATCCTAGTGGCTTCCAAATGCCAGTCTCTGGTCTTGTGCTAGCCTGGCCATTCTCAGGACCCACTTGGGCAGCACTGTCAGAATGCCTGGACCACAGGCTACAGGAAATCAAATCCAATAGGTCTGGAATGAGACCTGAGAAACTGTTTTTTTAAAAATCTCCTTGACATTTTTCTGCAGCCAGATTTGGGAACCATGGCACTAAGGCCCAGCAATTAATTAATTGATTTCATAGGAATTTTAGGTCATCTCCCAAATCAAAGTATAACGCATCTCACTCTTAGGAAACGTATCTGCTCTTTCTACGAACCATGGAATATATTTTTTAAATATTTAAAGTTCCAGCAGTCCTTCAGAAAATATCCTTGAGTTGGGACTTAAGGGTGCTTCCTGGGGATGTTTAAGGGTGTTTTCCTGGGGATAATTTATCACCCACAGTTGTCTTGCTGCAAAACTCTATGGTTCCCTGCAGGGTCCAAGATTTTCCTTCCTTCTTGGTGTCTCACAAAGTCAGGGCTACTGATGCTCAAGGCAAACTCCCTATCTCCCAGACATTTTTGATTAAGTGCACCTTCGGTGCTTTACTTATTTTAGACATGGGGCTACACATATGTTTCAACCAATTTTCTACAATACACTTCTCCCTAAAACAGCTGTTTTTCTGGCTTTTTGCCACGGACTCTGTTGAGCATCTCTTGGGACCTTAGGTGAATCTTTTTATATCCTTATCTCTCCAGTAAGAAGCTCTTTGTGTGCCCCTATATCCAGATCTCCAAAGCGATTTCTCCTTCTCCTTCAGCACTTTTGTGTTAAGGGGCCCACAGGTTGAGCAAGGTTCTGTAAACTATGATCCTGAGGCCAAATCTAGCCTGGCATCTGTTTTTTGTAAATAATATTTTATTGGAACACAACCAGCCCCATTCATTTGCCTGTCTATGGCTGCTTTCATACTACATTAGCAAAACTGAGTAGCTCTAAGTAGACAAAGACCATAAGCCTGCAAAGCCAGAAGTATTTGCTATCTGGCCTTTTATAGAAAAAGTCTGCCAATCCCTGAACTAAAGGAACATTTCCAACTTAAAATATTTATAAATTTTCCTCTGATACAAAAACAACACATATACACTTCCAAGATCACCTCAAACCACATACACTATAAGAATTTTGTTGTTTGCCTGTTTTTATTCATTTTTAACCCATATTTAGGGTACAACATATATTCTTTTTTTACTTCCATCTTCAGATGTCACTGGTTATTAAAGAGTTACTCTTAGGACCTAAAAATGATGAACAGTTTTACTAATAAGCCACTCTTTAATATATAATGAATCACCTCATTACTTGTGTGAGAGTAAGGGGTATGGAGAAGACTACGTGAATCTCTATTAATTCATTGTAATTGTCTCCAATTAACCTTTCCTCCATCTGCTAAAATGAACCCCAGTTTCACCAACTTGTAACTTGTATGGCTGATAAGAGAAAGAAACAATTTTCTTTTAATTTTCTCCAACCTGTCTTGATAACTAGTGATTGCACAAAGTATATATCTAATAAAACATTAACCCAGGAAAATACATTTTTAGGAAAAAAAAAAAAAAGGCTCACTTCTTTCTATGAAAAAAAATGTGCCTTAAAAACCTCATTACTGTTTTAAAATCCTACAAAAATGACCTTAAAAATCTTGTGGATTTGATATTTTGAATGATTGCAAAAGAGCAACTGGCTTGTAACTGAAATCTGCACCTTTGCACCGGTCTTCAATTATACTCACTTTGCCTGCAGTTACTGATATTTAAAAGTACCAGTGCGCCCTCTTGTGGTACATTGCAGTTACTGTTCTTTTCTACCAGTCCTACCAGTTTGGTATGAACCCATTAAATTTTATGTAAGTCATAATAAATAAATAAATAAATAAATAAATAAATAAATAAATAAATAAATAAATAAATAAATAAATAAATAAATAAATAAATAAATAAATAATTTTATGTAAGTCATTTTACAAGAGACTATCTTACATTTTGTCTGTGATTGATTCCTGTGGAACAATAATCAATAATACATGCTGGTACCTGAAGAATGAACTGCTAAAATTATGCTGGGCTGTAATGAAATATGATTATCACTGTTTGACACCCACCCTGAGCTCCGAAGAACAGAAATAAATCTACCACCGATTTTGGTCCATAGATCACTTTACAGGAAAAAAAAACAAAAAACATAAGTCTACAACTATCATGTTCTTGCATATCAGGTGTTCTAAAGAATTTCTACCTACTCCACTTTCCAGTTTGATGATGTGGCTATATACATAAGTGTAAATATTTTTATTAAAGGGCACATGAAACTTTCGCTATGTAGAAAAAAAAAGGCCTTATGAAAGTCAAATCTACATCCCAATTTCTAGTTTCTCCCCTTTCCAGGGGAGCTTTGGGTACCTGTTCTGGCCTCTTGACTATGAATTCAATGGTTTAGGCTACAGTGCAATTCCCAAGGATCCCCTACATTGTATTTTGGCACTTGTGAGACCAACTACCCATAATGCCTCCTCCTCTGGACTGCTTGGGCTTTTTGTTGTCACTTTTTTAAATATGTAGAAGTCCTACCACTTACTAGTTTAACTGGAAACCCTTGAGCAAGTTACTCTAACGCTTCAGCTTTACTTCATCATCTGTAAAATGGAGATACTAATAATGACAGTCTCATATAGCTATCATGAGGACTAAATACAAGTTAGGGAAGTTAAGATTCCTATCTTAGGACTGGGCACATAAGAAGAGATTAATAACCTGTTACAATCAGTATTACTATTAGGTTTCTGAATGTATCGGAATGTTGTGATTTCTTAATATTCCCCCTTCTCTCTTTATCACCCTCCACTTTTCTAGTATATTTTTGGTCTGTTTTATTGATGTTTTTATGTTTGCCTTTGCTTACTGTGTGGCAATGGAAAAGCTAGATTTAAAAGTGTGGGTGCGGGGCACCTGGGTGGCTCAGTCGGTTAAGTGTCTGACTTTGGCTCAAGTGATGATCTTGCTCAGTTTGAGTTCGAGCCCCACATTGGGCTCTGTGCTAACAGCTCAGAGCCTGGAGCCTCATTCAGATTCTGTGTCTTCTCCTCTCTCTGCCCCTCCCATGCTCATGCCCTGTCTCTCTCTGTCTCTCAATAATAAATAAACATTTAAAAAATTAAAAATAAATAAAATAAAATAAAATAAAAGTGTGGGGGGCGCCTGGGTGGCGCAGTCGGTTAAGCGTCCGACTTCAGCCAGGTCACGATCTCGCAGTCCGTGAGTTCGAGCCCCGCGTCAGGCTCTGGGCTGATGGCTCAGAGCCTGGAGCCTGTTTCCGATTCTGTGTCTCCCTCTCTCTCTGCCCCTCCCCCGTTCATGCTCTGTCTCTCTCTGTCCCAAAAATAAATAAACGTTGAAAAAAAAAATTCTTTAAAAAAAATAAAAGTGTGGATTCTTGGGGTGCTCGGTTGGCTGAGTCAGTCGAGTGACTGACTCTTGATTTCAGCTCAGGTCATGATCTCACGGTTTGTGAGTTCAAGCCCCCCCATTGGGCTCCATGATGACAGTGCAGAGTGTGCTTGGGATTCTCTCTCTCTCCCTCTCTTCCCCTCCCCTCATCATGCTCTCTCTCTCAAAATAAACAAACAAACAAACAAACAAACAATTAAATAGGTTCTTGGGGAACCTGGCTGGATTGGTCTGTAGAGCATGTGACTCAATCTTGGGGTCCTGAGTTTGAGCCCCATATTGTGGGTAGAAATTACTTTTAAAAAAAGTGTGTGTTCTTGGTTCAGAACCCTGCATTTCAATTGACTTATTGCTATCTCTAACATATTAAGACTGCATCACAGGGTCAATACCTAGAACTGTAAATGCCAGAATATCTCTGTGCTACTGAGGTATGAATCTTTGGACACTCTTTTGGTTGGAGAGCTCAAATAGGACTTTTGACATGATGTTTTAAAAGTATAGAATATATATATATATATATATATATATATATATATATATATATAATGAAGTACTTACTGTTTGTCTTTTCAGTGGTTAGGAGATTCTTCTGCATTTATCTGGAAGTTTCTTTTGTGAAAAAACAAAAAACAAAAAAACTCCCACATCATGGATCTGTCTATATTAGAAAAAGAATAAACATTGGATATGGCACATCACTAGACAGAACAGATGCTCTAACTATTGAGGGTATTTTTTTATACACTGCTTCATCAAACATCAAGAGTGACTTTCTAGGTCAGCTCCAGCAGAAAAGCACTTATTTTAGAACCCTTATTTTTTGTTTCCCCAGCAATGCTATGCCATCATGTCAAGGTCCTTACATTCAAAATTAGTGCCTAAACACACATGCTTCTTGATTCTTCTTGTACAACTTATACTTAGAGGTATTCAATCTCCTCATTAGATGTAGCAAAACTAAAACATGCTTAAAAGGCAGGGGGCTTAGGGAGAGAGAGATGATTTTCAATTAGGAAAGTCCAGATAGTATTTAATAAAACAGCTATTTACCTATGCTCACTCTGGTATCCATGATTGTTGTTTGTTACCTAGGAATTAAATGTTAAGTTGCAAGGTATGATCACTATAGTAACTAGAAGGGTACTGGAACATTGAAAATGTGAGTAGATGTTAAATTTAGATCAAAGTAAGTAAATGTCACATTATCAATCCTATTCCTGTAGAAGCTAATTTTCTTCAACGGATTTTCCTTATAAATCACGTGAAAGGCCCTTTTCCCTCCTTTGTGCCTATTTTCAAAACTATTTAAATTAGCATATTTTTTTGTTGTTTTCAGAAATCATTGGTTTTGGTTTTTCAAACTGTAACTTAAAATAATCAAGTCCCAATCTTGTTTAGCTTTCAGTGGATGACAAACAGTACAAATGTCTTGTGCTTTCTGGATACACTTTTAGGTAATCTTTTTTTTTTAACATCAGAAATGCACCATCTGACCTGCATTGTGACTGTTTGCTGTGAATCATTCAAAGCTGGCATGTTGTAGGGTTTTAGTGCTTTTTGTGGTGTTAACTTTCCTACCCACAAACAAACAGCCTTCAAACTACCCAGATGAGATCAAACAGTTGATGGCATTTATATTTTCCTAGGCATCAGAAAGAAGAATTCAATCCCACAAAATTAAATGCCTTTAGGGAAAAAAAATGACTATGTGAATGTTTGACATCAAAGACAGAAATATCTTCGTCTCCATTCAGTATTCCCAAACTCCAGGCGAACTTTTTTAGTTTTTTACTTTCTCTCCATTCTCTTTCCCACATGGCTCTCTGAATTATAATTAGGAACTTGGAGGGCAGATTTGACCTTCACTTGTGCTCTTTTTTGGTAATATACAAAGTCCAATGGAGGACTGTTCTTCTTCACAAATGATTCTGTTTCTTTGGTGTTCCTGACACAAATCTGTGGAGTATTGGCAGTTGTCTTACCAACGGTAAACTCCTGAAGGACTATGACCCAAGTGTACAAAAACACATGTTCCTTTTACATGTCTTGCTTTGTCCATCGCCTACTATTGTTTAAAAATAACATGCTCACAACCCAGCTTTTCACTAACACTTTCAGGAGAAGTTGGTCTTCCTTGGATTGTGTCTCTGGAGGAGCCAGGTGAAGGGCTGTATTATGGAAGACTGAATCTTGTTTCCAACCAACCCCCACCCCACCACCACCACTAAGAGAGAGCAAGCATCTCCCACTGGTCAGGGTTGAGGAGCACTGTTTCCATGGTTCAACATGATCAGCTGCATGCAGTTCATAATCAAATATATCCTCCTTTCTTTTGACAAAAGTCTGAGAAGGAGGCACAGTTCATTGCCAAAAAGAGTCCTACCAGCAACAAGTCCAGACACACAAGAAGTCCAAAAGATGTCCGCAGGTGAAATACTGATTTTCCAATGAGCTTCCTGACTGTCTTTACAGAGTCTTTCTTGAGTGGGAGCCTGGGGATCCCTTTATTCTGCAATCTCCTTTCTCTTCCCATGTCCCCAGTGATGCATAACCCCCTCTGTGGAGTGCTGGGTATATCTTGAGAGTAGAGTAGGCAGTAAGATTCTTTCAGGTCAGACCATTTTCCCCAGACAACTCAACCTCCATTATACCTGAATCCTCCCTTATAAGAAGGGGCTTAGGCATTTCAGAATCTTCTGATTGGAACACTAAAAATTAAAAAAAAAACCCTGGAATGCCTGGCTGGCTCAGTCAGTGGAGCATGTGACTCTTGATCTTGGGTTTGTGGGTTCAGGCGCCACGTTGAGTGTAGAGATTGCTTAAAAATAAAATCTTAAAACAGGGGCGCCTGGGTGGCTCAGTCGGTTAAGCGTCCGACTTCAGCTCAGGTCATGATCTCGTGGTCCGCGAGTTCGAGCCCCGCGTCAGGCTCTGGGCTGATGGCTCAGAGCCTGGAGCCTGCTTCCAATTCTGTGTTTCCCTCTCTCTCTGCCCCTCCCCCGTTCATGCTGTGTCTGTCTCTTTCTCAAAAATAAATAAACGTTAAAAAAAAATTTTTTTTTAAATAAAATCTTTAAATAAATAAATAAATAAATAAATAATAACCTGGGGTGCCTGGGTGGCTCAGTCAGTTGGGCATCAGACTTTGGTTCAGGTCATGATCTCACAGTTCATGGGTTCGAGCCCTGCATCGACTCTGTGCTGGCAGTGCAGTCTGCTTGGGATTCTCTCTTTCTCTCTCTCTCTCTCTGCCCCTCCCCCACTTGCACTATCTCTCAAAATAAATAAAGTTTAAAAATTTTTTTAAATAAAAATATTTTTAAAAAAATAAAAATAACCACTTTTGTTTATGATATTGACTATTACAGCATCACATGTTCAGAGTTCTTCAAATTTTTTAGAGGGTGCCTGGGTGGCTCAGTCGGTTGAGCGACCAACTTCGGCTCAGGTCACAATCTCATGGTTCGTGGATTCAAGCCCCATATCGGGTTCTGTACTGCCAGTTCAGAGCCTGGAGCCTGTTTCAGATTATGTGTCTCCCTCTCTCTCTGCCCCTCCCTCGCTTGCTCTCTGTGTCTCTCTGTCTCAAAAGTAAATAAACATTAAAAAAATTTTTTTTTAATTTTTTTCATTTGAATTTGTATTACAAAAATCCCTTCATCAGCTGTAAAGAAAGAATTATTATTATACATATATATGTATAATCTCCATTCAAAAAATCCAAACATAAATTAGTGCCTTCTTTGAACCAGGAATTGTAGGAAGTACGGAAATATAATTCATAGGCATAATCTCAGTGCCTGTGAATTCAGAAATTAACTGGGGTGGGGGGGGGGTGAAGGTGGTAAAGAGACATATAAAAAGGTTAATGGCAGGGCAGTCCTGTAGGAACTCTCATCTAGAGATGAACAGAGTGTTGTGTTTACTCCAAGGAAGTCCCACCCTGGATAAGTGGGATGCAGGCACAATAACAGAAAGGAAAGCACGCACCTTGGTTAATTTTCCTGGACTTAGTCTTCACAGAGCCATTTCCAAAGTAAACCTGGGCCATCTTACACAGAGGTTCACATTCCACACCTGGTGCTTAACCACAATGAAACCAACACAGCCACAGAATGCCCAGAGTGGGGATGCCAGGAGGAACAGGTGGCACAGATCTGAGTAAAGTTTTGATGCTCACATCACGGCTGGCTAAGGCAGCCATAGCAAAGTACCACTGACAGGCGGCTTAACAACAGCAAGTTATTTCCTCATAGTTCTGGAGGCTAGAAGTCTAAGATCAAGGCATTGGTATGATTGGTTTCTTCTGAAGGCTTTTCTCCTTGGTTTGTGGATGGCTGTCTTCCTCTGGTATCTTCACATGGTCCTCCCTTCCTGTGTGTGTCTGTGCTTTAACCTCCTCAATAAGTACACCACAAATGATTTCATTTTACCTTAGTCACCTCTTTAAGGGTCTTATCTACAAATACTGTCACATTCTTAGGTACTGAGAGGTTAGGATTTGACAAAGATTCTCTCCTTGACCAAACTTTGGTCAGGTTCTTCTGAGCTCTCTTTTTCACTAGGCCTGACCTTGGGCTACTATGTCCTTCCTTGTAGAATATTTCTAGCAAGAATCTTGCTAAGTCAGTTTAACAAGAAACCCTCATTTTCAATATCTGATCACCCTCAATATCTGATCAGGTTCCTCACCATCTACCTTCCCCCAGATGATATCTGACCACCCTGGCCTGCCTTCAACAAGAATCTCGTCAGGCTGGTTTAGACAGAATCCTCTCTTACCTATAGTATTTCCTCTCGGTAACTTTCTGACCATCAACCCCCAACCCCACTTCTTAGCTACAAATTGCCATTTTTCTTTGTATTTGAAGTTGAGCTCAGTCTCTCTCCCCTACTACAAAACCCCATTGTCCTGGTTCCTATACCTATTGTGATAGTCTCCCTGAATAAACATTGCCTGTTTCTTAACAAGGGTCATGAATAATTTTCTCTTTAACAGATTTCAACATAGGAACTTTGGAGGGGATGTAATTCAGCCTACATAACATAAGGTCTCAAAACTTTGGGGAAGGTATAGTGAGGAAGCTCCAGCTGTGAATTCTCCAGCTATGAACTCCTCCTTCAGGGATGGTCTGGGGATTGGGGGAGGGGGAGTGGTGGAAGTGCGGGCAGAGGAAGAGAAAGGGAGAGGGGGGAGAGAGGAAGGGAGGGAGAGAGAAGATTCTTACTTTTTTTATATAGAATTTTAAAAAAAATGTTTATTTATTTATTTTGAGAGACAGCCCACACAAACGAGAAGGGGAAGGGCAGAAAGACAGAAAGACAGACAGAGAAAGAGACAGAGAGAGAAAGAATTCCAAGCACTGCACTGTCAGCATTGAGCCTGACATGGGGCTCATCTCATGAATCATGAAATTATTACCTAAGCCTAAATCAAGAGTGAGACACTGAATCAACTGAACTACCCAGTGCCCCAGATTCTTAGTTTTTTAGAGCTCTATAGGAGAACATCAATTGGCTGGGGCAACCTGAAGATCTGCATTGGGGAGTAAGGAGGGGAATGGGACAAAGTGATGGTGATCCTGTAGGACCACATTTCTGTGTGGCTTAAGAAAAATAAGCTCAAGGGAAAAACAAAATCAACAAATGCAGTGACATTCTGCCATATGTATCTCATGGCAATTAAAACTCCCACTACTATTCCACCACCAAAGAATCATTTTTATAACTATTACCAGTCATTGATTGCTCACTAGTTTAGCCCAGCAGAGAAGCTAAGGGCAAGTGCCCTAGGGTCACACAACCTTGTATTTGAGTTTCAGCTCTACCATTTACCATGTGACCTTGAACAATTCAACTTTTCTGTGCTTCATTTTTTCATCTGGAAAATTTGAATAATGACTGTGTCTTCCTCAGAAGGCTCTAGTAAGGATTACATAAGACAGTAAAGATTACTGTTATTTATTACTGTTTTTTAAGGACTACATATAGTAGATATTTAACATATTTTATCTATTTTAATCTCCTACAAAAATCCTTTGAGGTACATATATCATCAGCCCCATAGCCTTGTAGTATCTCACCTACCCCTGCTGTCACTGAGGACAATTTCCATGAGATTCATGAAAGATTTGTTCCCTAAAACTGATGGTAAGAGTAGATTCAAGATCAGTTCCTTCCTCTCTTCTTTGGATAGTACATTCTATCATGTGTATAGCTGCTCCTCTGGTACAGTTCCTATGACAACCTCTCTGGGATATTTTTCTGCTCAGCCATAGTACTGGTGGCTCTTCTTGTTACCAAAAAAAAAAAAAAAAAAAAAAAAATCCATAAAATAAAGCCTTACATAAAGGGCTTTGTTAATGGGGAATCTCATAAAGGAGCCGTGATGCTACATCAACCAAGGTAGTAAATTGCTTTAAACTGTTTTTGTTTAAATGTTATAAAGCCCCATATACACTCACTGTCTCCAACACAATAATTGAGAACATGTACAATTAGATCTCGTAGTCACCAGTACAGTGCAAAACATAAGTACAGTTTCACTTTGATGTTGGAGCTTTTAACAAATATTTTTCTTGATATTTCTTTTGGTTTTATTGTCTGTTGTAATTTGCTTTACCACAGTATGTAAACATTGGGAACTATGTGTGCACAATTTAATTCTAATCTACCTGTGCCCTAGTGGTCAATTAGCATGTGAAGTGACCAAACAGAGTTAAAATCCTAAGAATTTGCCAGGTGGCATTCAAAGGTATTTTTGTCAAAATCACTTTCAGAAGCTTTACTACTGAGCATGTTAGAATTTCTAATTGGCAAAATTAGTGGAGTTTAAGTTATGTGATCATTAGGCATTGGGTATCTCTACCTTTGCAGGAACAACGTATATGTAAGTACCTACCCAGGCCAGTACTTCATACCAGGGGGACAGCCGGTATGGCCCTGCACCTCTGTCATCAGTGGATGATCTTGTCATCTGATCTGACCAAAAGGCCTGACCCTCCCTCCAGCAGACCATGCCTGTCTTCATCTTGGAGACAGCCTTGCATGAAGAGGCTGGTCATCATGTCAAGGGTTGAGACTGATAATATTCCAAACATACCCAGGCTGTATGATTGTTTTCTGTCTGTTGCTTGCTTAGAATACCGTGGTCTGAAATGTGCTTCTTGCTACAATTGCCAGACAAAAAAGTGGTGGGTTGGAAACACAGAGCTGACATTCCCTGTAACTGCTGGAGACTTCTGATAAAGTTCAAAATTACCTGACATTCATGCAACAAAAAACTGGGTGAAGGTGGTTCAAATTCTCATACTCTGTTGTTCAACACAACCTCAAAATAATCCTGTATACCTGAATTTCCTCCCGCTACACTGTCATTTGTCTTCATTGACGGGCTCATTGATCTCTATGTAAGTGTAGTCTACTGGTCAGAATATCATCTTCAGGCAACGTAGGAATGCTTTTGTTTTCATAACCATCATTCAGGTACTAAGTCACGGATCCTCATGCTAGCTCCCAGACTCTTTTTTTTTTTCTTGTAAACAGATTTTATTTCTTAGACCAGTTTTAGGTTCACAGCAAAAGTGAGTGGAAGGTACTGAAATTTCTCATTATCCTCTCATATACACACACAGCCTCTCCCACTGTCAACATCCCCCACCAGAGTGGCCCATTTGTTACAACTGGTGAACTATATTGACACATCACTATCACCTAAAGTGAATAATTTACATTAGGGTTCACTCTTGGTGCCGTATATATTGTATGGATTTTGACCAAATGCATAATAACATATATCCACCATTTCAGTATCATACAGAATAGTTTCAATGACCTGAAAATGCTCTGTGTTCTACCCTTCATCCTTCCTTTCCTTTATTCCCTGGCAACCAGTGATCTTTTTATTGTCTCCATAGTTTGCCTTTTCCAGAATGTCATATAGAAGAAAGCACACAGTATGTAGCCTTTGCAGATTAACTTCTTTCACTTACTAGTATGCATTTACAGTTCCTCCATGTCTCTTCATAGCTGGATAGTTCATTTCATTTTACTGTTGAATAGCATTCCTTTGGCTGGATGTAACACGGTTTGTTTACCCATTCACTTATGAAAGGACATCTTGATTGCTTCCAAGTTTTGGCAATTATGAATAAAGCTGCACATTCATGTGCAGGTTTTTTTTTTTTTTTAATGTTTTATTTACTTTTGAGAGAGAAAGAGAGAGACAGAGTACTAGCAGGAGAGGGGCTCCAAGCTGTCAGCACAGAGCCCCGCTCAGGACTCAAATTCATGAATTGCAAGATCATGACTTGAGCTAAAGTCGGACATTTAACCCACTGGGCCACCTAGGCGCCCCTCACGTGCAGGTTTTTGTACAAACATAAATATTCAACCCCTCCGGGTAAGTACTAAGGAATGCCATTGCTGAATCATATGGTAAGAGTATGATTAGCTTTATAAGAAACCACCCAACTGTCTTCCAAAGTGGCTGTACTATCTTGTATTCCCACCAGCCATGAATGAGAGTTCCTGTTGCTCCATACTCTCATCAGCATGTGTTCTGGGTGTTCTGGATTTTGGCCATTCTAATAAGTGTATAGTTGTAGCTCATTATTGTTTTATGTTTTCTCTTCATTTGTTTTAAATTTATTTATTTATTTTTTAAGAGAGAGAGAGAGAATGCATGCGAGTGGGGGGGGGGGGGGAGTGTGGCAGAAAGGGAGAGAGAGAATCCCAAGCAGGCTCTGCACTGTCAGCACAGATCCTGATGTAGGGCTCCATATCACAAACCATGAGATCAAGACCTGAGCTGAAATCAAGAGTCAGATGCTTAACTGACTGAGCCACCCAGGCACCCCTCATTATTGTTTTAATTTACATTTCCTTAATGACATAGGCTTATTTGCTATTTGTATATCTTCTTTGGTAAGACATCTTTTCAGGTTTTGCCAATTTTTTAAATCAGGTTGTTCATTTCTTATTGTTGGGTTTGTGTTTTTTAAGTTTATTTATTTATTTTGAGAGAGACAGAGACAACACAAGTGGGGGAGGGGCAGAGAGAAAGGGAGAGAGAGAAAGAAAGAGAGAGAGAGAGAAAATCCCAAGCAGGCTCCAAACTGCCAGCACAGAGCCCCATGTGGGGCTCGAATTCATGAAACTGTGAGATCATGACCTGAGCTGAAACCAAGAGTCAGATGATTAACCAACTGAGCCACCCAGGCACCTTGTTGTTGAGTTTTAAAACTTCTCTGTATTATTTCAGGTAATAATCCTTTTTCAGATATATCTTTTGTAAAGATTTTCTCTCAGTCTGTGGCTTGTCTTAACATTCTCTTGACCAGAGTCATTTTTAATGTAGTAAAAACATGCATATTTGTTTGTGCATTGGATTTATTTACTCTTTCATCCATTCAACATGTGTTTATTAAGTACCTAATAAGTATGAGGCACTGTGCCAGGCATGCAAAAGGCAGGGGTAACCAACAGAGGCACTGGGTTGCATTTGCCTCTAAGTCAGAGCAACTCACATTGTATTCCACCCTTTGTCATTTATCCTCTGACATATTATGGAGCCTGTCCTCTCCTCTTTATTCACACAGACTACCCTGATTGTTCTCCTTAACATGGTAGATGCTCACACCTAACTAGTCTCATTTTAGAGTGAGAAAAATTCCTTCCAATTCCTTCTCTATGTGGGTGACAATTATCCTTCTAAATTTTAAATACAATCAGGTCACATTTTTGGTTAAAAAAAGCATGTATGACCTATAGCTGGAACAGGCATCAGTTTTATTCCACAACACTGGAGTGTAAGAAACATCATTTCTCTTAACTTCTCTAAAATAGTTAAATTATGCTGAACTCTCTGCTACTTAGTTGGGGAGAAAGTCAATTTCAGTCTTCTGTTTATTTGTTTTATTTTTATTTAGATTCAAGTTAGTTAACATACAGTGTAGTCTTAGCTTCAGGAGAACCCACTGATTGATCTCTTACATATGACACCCAGTGCTCATCTCAAAAAGTGCCCTCCTTAATGCCAGTCACCCATTTAACCCATCCCCCCCAGCCACCCACCCCCAATTTCAGTCTTTTTTTTAGGCTTATTCTTTCCACCAAGAATCTTTTGAAATTCACAAGGATCTCACAAAATACATTCAAGAATGGCCCTCTGGTCTTAGTCTACAATGATCATTACTAACCTTCTCCTTGGCCGTATCCAGGTGGTCCTATTGTCAAGTCTAGCTCTTTAGAGAAAGAGTTTTGGCCGAGCAATAGAAAAGCCTCTGAAATAAGGAAAAACTAAAGTTAATCACCTTCTCTGGTGGGAGAAAATAAAAATACATAAAACAAGAGAAACAAAAACATTAAAATTTCAAGTTATCCTGACCTATGGAGAGCCCAAACTTCATAGTTGGCAGCTACAAGATATACCTACACTTCCCAATTTCACCTTCGTCCTAAGGTGTGGCTGGAGCAGGTTCTCAACAGCTCATAGGAGCCAAGTGTGATTTTTTCAGGAATGTCGTGAGACAATGTTTAACAGAGCTATTATTAAAAATCAAATTATATAAATCTCACTCTCTCTCCCCTCCTGCCTCCCTAGAGAGCCCTCCCATCCCATCTGAGCTCCCAAAGCACTTTAAACGTGCTTGTATACAGTGAGTCTGACATTGTTCCTGTTGTTTTCACTAAAATATCCCGCAGAATATGAGTTTGTCAGTAAGATTTTTTATTTGTATTTGTCTCCCTTGCTCCTAGCAGAGGGCCTAAAACATGGTAGGAATTCCATAACTGTTTGGTGAGTGAGAGAGGGAATGACTTGAAGGTTAAACCTATTCCCTTCCTGATATCTTGGGATCAGCCCTCTATCCAGCAGCACTGTTTCCTAGATCAGGCTCTGCATGTCCTTCCATTCTTTAATCAGTCACCACAGGAAAAGACTGGTTTCCCTCCAAAAGAGAGGTAACTTCCATTCTCCAGGGCTTTCACTCCAGGGGAGGGTTAAAATGCAGATGAAATACAAGTAGTAAAGAAGCAAAGAACCTTTAACAGTTCCCTGAGGTAAAGAAAGCAAATTAGAAGCTCAACATCCGTACATAAGGCCCTGTGGTACATGAGCCTGAAATGGAAAATTCATGTGGCTGGTTGGTAAACCAGTTCAGGGTTGTCTTCAGCCCAATTAACATTTTGCAGGGAGGAAGTAGATTTGGTAAAAACTATGGGAATGTTTTATTGGTGTGTTGATAGGTGGACAAGATGGCCAGGAGGGTTGTTCATTGCATAGATACAACTGGGAAACACTCTTTTCCTCCTTTAGAAGAGTGTCATGAACATTTTGGAAAATTAGTGACAGAAATGTGTCAAAGACCAAAAATACAAAGATTGAAAATGATTGCTTTTGATTTTAGACTATGCAACCCCAAGTACAGAACTGCTTGACCTCATTTCTGATTCCATAAACAGCTTTGGGGAAATTGTCATTGCTTTGTCCTAGTCTTCCCAGAACAAGAACCAAATATCCCTAAGGATACCAAATGACACTACCACCCCACCACCAAGCTGGCAATGGCAAAGACGTAGGCTATTTGCAGAGAGCACGCCGCCTCTGCTGTGAGTGGGCAGTAAACTACCCGGGAGATTCGTGCTGCTTGCCTGGAGACTGGGTTGCTAGGTGCCTCTGAAGTAGTGAGACCGAGAGGTGTGCATTATTCCCCCCACACTTCTTATTTTACACTGTGACAGTTGTAGCTTGGAAACAGAAGCAAAGAATAGCGTCTATAGTGTTAGGAATAATGGCCAGCCAAGTGCCCTATGGGGCAGAAGGAACCGAGTTGAGGCTTTTATCAGGAGTAGAAGAAAAAAGTAATGTGATTTGGTTTCATCATAATTGCTTAAGCAGCCTGGGTGAGAACTAATTGTGGGTTCATCTGGCTCCAGAGAAACCCCACCTCTTCCCTCTCCAGAATGGTACTAAAATATCAGCATTGCATCACCAGAAATCACTCCCATTGGTGGCCTTTCTTAAGGAGAGCAGCATGCTCTGTCTCTCTGAAAGCCACTGGAATCTGTATAGACCTAGGAATTTATATCTTTCCAAGACAAATAAAATATTCCTGGCACTCACTTGTCACTTGAAAACTCAGAGTGCTTGCCCATTATTATATCATAGAGGAAGTGTTGTTTTAAAAATGTGGGAGTAATGAAATGCAGAGAAGGAAATGAAGGGACAAGTTAGACCCTACATCACTACATAGTCCTGCCATTGTTGGACTCAGGGGAAGTCCTGGGTTTTAAAACCAGACTGTTCACTGATAATATCTTGACACTCCTGGGCTCTCTCACCAGCTTCCAGTAGCCCTAAAGAGACAAGTACTTTTGTTTTTTAAGTTTATTTATGTATTTTGAGACAGACAGACAGAGAGAGAGAAAGAGAGAGAGAGGGTGAGTGCATGGGGGAGGAGCAGAAAGATAGGGAGAGAGAGAATCCCAAGCAGGCCCTTTGCTGTTAGCCCAGAGCCCGATGAGGGCCTCGATCTCACAAATCATGAGATCATGACCCAAACCAAAATCAAGAGTAGAACGCTTAACCAACTGAGCCACCCAGGCACCCCAAGACAAGTACTTTTGCTCAGAAAGTTGGTCACCTAATTCTCAAAAGAGCAGAGCTAACATTGGAAGTCATCAGCTAGGACTTGGATTTCATCTATGTTAGTAGCCCAAAATAAAATCTAGCTGAAAGCTAAGTAATGCTGCTATAATATGCTTATTTGAATTCTATGTGAAATCTGAGAATGAGGCAAGTGGATATACAGTAGTAGAAAGAACATGGATTCAAGTCCTGGGTTCAATCTGAGTCCAAATCTTGACTCTGATGCCTACTAACTATTTGTAAGTTACTTGCTTCCTCTAAGTGTCAGATTCAACTGAGAAATTAGATAAGAATATCAGTTCCCTTGCAGGATCTATGTAGGATGCAAAATAATATGTAAAGCGCCTCCACGGCATTTGGAACAGAGGATGTACAAGATAAGTGGTGGCACACATCACAGTTCTGTATCATGGTAAAATAAAGCATAATCTGAATGCCTCCACATATGTGGCACTGTGGAGGTTACAAAGACATATCAAGCATGACTCCTGTCTTCTGAACCATCACAATTTAGTTAGATGCCAAGGGGAGAGCAGCAGACAGGGAGTAAGGACTATCTGAAGCAAAGTACCAACCACACACTGTAGAATTAGATATTTAACTGTGAGGTACAGATTTGAGGCAGAGTAAGAGTTTATGGAAAAGGCAGAACAACGTGGGTGGGGTGCTGGCTTTAAGCACTAAACAGAAAAACAAGCACAAGTGTGATTTCTTGACCACTAAGATTTACACAGAAGTCAAATTCTAGATTTAACAAAATCAGAAGAGCAATCTATTGAAAAGGGGTTCATTTTAGCATACAAAGGTCATGTTAGCAAAACCAGGCAGCTCTGGTGGCTTATGCCCCAAGGTCACAATCTTGGAGAAGACCGGAGCACTTTGAAAGTTCTAAGCATGGACCTTGACTGGCCTTACCTGTAGTGGATAGGAGATGAATGACCATCTTTATTTTGCATGGAAAGTCATCTTAGAGTTAGAAAATGAGGAGCAGAAATAAATCATCCAACTCCATATAAGGTCCAAACTGAAATAAGTTTAAAACATATCATTTTAGGGGCTCCTGGCTGGCTCAGTCAGTTAAGTATCCGACTTGGGCTCAGGTCATGATCTCGCAATCTGTAAGTTTGGTCCCATGTTGGGCTCTGTGCTCATGGAGCCTGCTTCCAGTTCTGTGTCTCCCTCTCTCTGACCCTTCCCTATTCACACTCTCTCTCTCTCTCTCTCTCTCTCTCTCTCTCTCTCTCTCTCAAAAATAAACATTAAAAAAAAAACCCACATTACTTTATAAAGTTAAATGGTTTACTCTGCCCATAACTCTACTGACCTCGCTTGTCATATATTCTTTTAAATATTTGGGGCGCCTGGGTGGCTCAGTCGGTTGGGCATCCGACTTCAGCTCAGGTCGTTCTCACGGTTCGTGGTTTCCAGCCCCACATTGGGCTCTGTGCTGACAGCTCGGAGCCTGGAGCCTGCTTCAGATTCTGTGTCTCCCTCTCTCTGGCCCTCCCCTGCTCATGCTCTGTCTCACTCTCTCTCTCAAAAATAAAATAAAAAGACATTAAAAAAAATTTAAATATATGTTGGGCTTATGCCCAATTCCATAAATATGGATGAACAAAAAATATTACTTTATTTTCTGCAAATCATGGTAATCTGAATATGCACCCCCACAAAAATCTAACCATCATTATTGACCTCCGCTCAGTGGGAGACAAGGAAAGAAAACACACTAGTGCTGACTAGGTTACACCCATGCTTTATATTTTATATAGATTTGCCTAAATACAATATTAACTTGAATATAAATGATGCTTTCTCAAAAATTATCCCAAAGAAATAGAAGGAATTGACTTGTATTTGAGTCTTTACAAAGTCTTTCCTGTTACAGGGGGGCCTGTTTAATTAATTCAAAAAGTTAATTACATATATTTGAATAGATGGTATAGTTTTACCCAAATTTTTTCTTAGAGATAAAAATCTACCTAATATTTGAACCTGATCAAAGTCTCTCCTGTTATGGGAGACCTATTCAATTATCCTGATTCAGTCTCAGTAGATGTTTAAAATGCTTATAGAAGTCAGCTGATGGAGTTTATTTTTTTTTAATGCAAAAACATTTTACAAATTTGAAAGTATTCTGGGAGGTATGATTTCTAAATTAACAATAGTTGGATGACATTGTAGATAATCCTTTTCCCCAAATTCATATGCTGAAATCCTAACCGTCAAAGTGATGATATTAGGAGGTAGGGCATTTCGGAGGTGATTAGGTCATGAGGTGGAGCCTCTCATCAATGGGATTAGTGTTCTCACCAGACACTAAATCTGCCAGCACCTTGATCTTGGACTTCTCAGCTTCCAAAACCACAAAAAACAAATGTTGGTTGTTTAAGTCAGTCTACGGTACTTTTGTTATAGCAGCCTGAATGGGCAAAGACAACCCACATATGAAACAACTTAACTGTGGAGTAAAGATGATGACTGAACATGCACATTTGTTTTTTATACTTTTCTGAAATCCCACTAAAACATGATAAATATTATTTTTCCAAAACATCAAATCATAAGGACAAAGTATGAGGAAAGACATAATATCAAAAAGTGGGGGGGGGGGGGGAGGGGGAAAGCTGAGAAGCATTGATTACAAACAAGCTTTGGGAACTGATGGCACTAGACAGCTCTGGAAATAGCACTGAAGGCAGAACCAAGAAGAAGACACAGTTAGAGCCTCAAATCCCCTATTTACCCACAACAAAAGCCTATAAGTTTATCTTCTAGAAAAGCTAAGCCAGAGAACTCTGGGAGAGTTGGGGGGTGCTGCAATACTAAGCAGAAAATTAAGAATAGGTGGCTGTTGGCATATTGGGAATGAAAATCATCCCTGCCCCCAGTCCTCCATCTCTATGTGGCTCTCAGAATGGTAGCAATCAAAGCCTAACCTTCCAGAAAAACATTCAAAGATCTTTCTCTAGGGGCACCTGGGTGGCTTAGTTGGTTAAGGGGCTGACTCTTGATTTCAGCTCAGGTCATGGTCTCACGTTCATGAGTTTGAGCCCCACATCAGGTTCTGTGCTGACAGTTGGAACCTGCTTGAGTTTCTCTCTCTCTCCCTCTCTCCCTGCCCCTTCCTGACTCTCTCTCTCTGTCTCTCTGTCAAAATAAATAAACTTAAAAAAAAAAAGTTCTCTATCTGATGAATCCAACTCAATTCATTAAGGAAAAAATTCAAAGAGAAACCATAGGCCTGTATTGTCCAATATAGTAGCTACTAGTCACTTGTAATGATTTACATTAAAACTTTGATTAATTAAATTAAGTAAAATTTAAGCATCAGTTCCTCAGTGGCACTAGTGATTGATACATAGTGGCTATGATATTGGACAGTGTACATACAGAACATGTGCATCATTGAATACAGTTATATTAGCACTTTCCCAGACAGATCTCCCTACAACAAAGCCAGCAATCTCTGCTATCACACTCTAAGTGTGCCACACTCTTAAATATGTGCAAACGCAAAGGATCACCAGATACTTAAGACATCTTTAATACAAAAAACAGAGAATACAGTTACAGTATAAGCAAACTGGAAGAATCAGACAATATAAGAGAAGAAAACATTTTATTACTAACATCTTCATGGAGGTAAGAGAAGACTCTGTTTCAATGAAACAAGTATAGCCTGTTTTAAAAAAATCAGTAAATAAACATATGATATTAGAAATTTAAAAAATAACAATGGCATAAATGAAAAACTCAATAAAAGTGTCAGAAGATAAAAACTGGAGAAATCACTCAGAAAGCAGAGCCAAAAAAGATAAAGAATGGAAAAGAGGAGAAAAAAAAATGAGAAAATTAGAGGACAAATTCACAAGGTCAACATTAGATGAAAGGAGTTCCCAAGAAACAGCACAGAGAAAATGAAGGGAGAAAGTTACTTATGAAACATTTCAAGTGTATTTCCCAGAACAGAATGACCTAAGCATGCAGACTAAAAGAGAATCCAGAGTACCCAGGCAATGGCTGATAATAAACCACACCAAAGTCATGTCATTGTGAAATCTTAAAACACTGGGACAAAGGCAAGCTTCCAGGTGGGGGGCTGGGGATAGATGGTCACCTAAAAAGATGGAGAATATGAATAGCTTTGGATTTTTCAGCAGCACACTGGAAGTAGAAGACCAACACCTTAAAAATTCTGAGGAAAAATATTTCTCAACAGATGTCTCTATTCAGCCAAACTGTCAAGTTAAGTATGAGGAAGAATAAGGATGTTTTCAGATACTCAGTGTATCAAAAATTTTACATTACCTGTACCCTCTGTCAGATAATCACTTAAAAGCTATGCTTCACAATGGGTAGACCAAAAACAAGGAAGACATAAGACCCTGGAGCCAGGAATTCTACAGGTGAGAGAGGTAGAAGAAATTACAAGATCCTGGTCAAGAGCAATCCCATGGTCATAGGTGTGGAGAGGCCCTGAAGATAGCCTTTCTAGATTAGGGCAGGTTAGGGTGCTTCAAGGATATGCAAAGCCAGAATAACGTACGTGTCTGAACATACCAGGAAGAGATTTAAGCAACTGGCAGATAGTTGCAGTTAGAAATACACAGAAAACTAATTTTAAACAATTTCAGGACAATTATTTAATCCAGGAAAAACATAGCTGTGAGTGGGAGGAATAATCATACTTGTATTAATCATTACATTCTACAAGGCATAGCTGTGAATAATAGCATTTATCATAATAATAATAATAGTAATGCAATAATTTTTCTCCAACCCAAATTATGAAATAACTATAGAAGAAATGTGGGGAGCAAAAAAAAAAAAAAAAGGCATGTGACAGAGTGAGGTATAGGCATGAGGACTAAAGAAAAATCATCATCTTCCAAAATGGGATATATTAATATCAATAGATAATGACTGAAATTTAAAAAATCAAGAATAAAAATTTTATTTACAAAAAGGAAGGTCATATACCCAAGAAAAAATAAAAGAGCTAAACGTGGTTGCTTCTGGGTAAAGAGAAATGGATGAGAGAGACTAAAGTTGTTTTTGTTGGTGGTGGTGGTGGTTTGTATTATCCTGTTATTTTATTATTTAAGCCTTGTGCACCTATAGCTTTGATTTTTAAAAAACTGAGGGGGGAAAAGGCACAGGGAAAAAAATCTAAACCTACTGTCCAAATATTGTATGAATAACTATTTATATCTTGGTGAAATTTTCCAGTGATGGCATCATACTCAAATTCTCTTCATGCCTAAAGTTGCCATCTTCTCTTCTAAGTTTCCTGTAGGTTTTCTGTTCTGTGTCATGATTCCTGCTTCCAAACTCTTCCATTCAATTTTCCTCTGGTCCTCCCCATGTTTCAACTGCCTGCATTTCTTGCTTAGAGATATAAACCTAGTACTTCTAGATAGTCCTATATACTTAATCTGCATCTCTAATTATAATAAAATCCTTGGGAACCAGAAGTATGTCTTGTACTTCTTTGAAAACCTAGCACCTGATTCTATTCTTGCAACAGTATGTACACATATGAATATTTCCTGGTGAAAATTTATTGAACATAGATGATTTGATATAGTCACTTTGTACATGTCATCTAATTTAATGCTAAAACAACTCTGCAAAGTGAGTTTAATAATTGCTATCTTAGGGGCGCCTGGGTGGCGCAGTCGGTTAAGCGTCCGACTTCAGCCAGGTCACGATCTCGCAGTCCGTGAGTTCGAGCCCCGCGTCGGGCTCTGGGCTGATGGCTCGGAGCCTGGAGCCTGTTTCCGATTCTGTGTCTCCCTCTCTCTCTGCCCCTCCCCCGTTCATGCTCTGTCTCTCTCTGTCCCAAAAGTAAATAAACGTTGAAAAAAAAATTTTTTTAAAAATAAATAATTGCTATCTTAAAGATGAAGTGTGGGGAAAATAAAGGACAGTGAAAATTTCACCATAATTCTGAGTGTAAGACAGCACATTTCTTTATTTTGTTTAAATCCAACTGAGCTGCTTAAAGTACCAATCAGCTGGCAGGAAATTCCATTTCAGTCATTTCTGGACTGACCTCCTCCATTCACATTTCCAGTTGATACAAAGGTTGGGAGTGAGGATGTCTTCTGCACTCCAACATATTGGCTTATGGTCTCCACTGATCCCCACTGATATTTTCACTGTCCAAGGTCACATGATTTGTCCCTGAAGGAAGTTGTACTCACAACTTGAACAAAGGTCTCTGTCATCTCAGTTCCTGGTCATAACTCCTAGAGCCCCTCTTCCCTAGCATCCTATAGCAATCCACCCAACTGGGAGTTAACAAGTAGGACCTGTGCTACCTTTTTTGGAAACCACCTAAACCCCCTTCCTCCTGCTGAACTCAAGGATTTGCTTACCTATATCCAGTTCTGTTTCCACCCCCAATACCACACCCCCAATAAAGCCCTCATCTTTATTCTCTTCCAGAGAAGAAAATGGGTCCCCACAATGGATCTAGTCTTTCAAAACAAAACCAAAAAAAAAAAAAAAAAAAGGAATGAAGCTGTCCTCTGGCAACATCTGCTTTCCATTCAGCAACCCAAAGCCCTTGGGGCAAAGGAACACAATGGTTTGGCTACTTTCTTGGAATGGGAAAGGGAAAAATACCTCGAGCAGTGAAAACAAAGATTTTTTTTTTTAATTAGAGAGCAATAAAATAAAAATCCTGCCTCTAATATAAATGCACATATGCATATACAATATAAACACAGAGAAGCAGATACTTACATAATTATATTTATAATATACACAGTTGAATGAATGCCTGTGTGAAAAGATTTTCATTGTAAAAGCAGTAACTTTTATTACAATGACCTATCTTATCCTCCAGTCTTCTACTATTGCCTTTGAACCACATTCCAAACCCAGGGAAAAACATGTTTATAAAACTGCAAAGGTCAAGGCCAGTAATGGAAATTGATTTTACATGCTCAGTGGAGTGTTTTTAAAACCATGGAACAGTCTAAAGGAAAAGAAATCTATTTAATTACTTGACAGTCTTTTGTAGTCCATTAAAAAGGCTCCACAATTGTCTACCTCTCCTGAACTAACTTAACATAAATCCCTCCCATTAAAGAAGCACTTCTTAGAATTGCACAGAATGCACCCTTCTGAAAAGGTGAAAGACTCCAGAGCATGAACTCAAACTGAGAATAATGATTCCTACATGAAGACAAGTTGGTTCCTTTAAATGTTTTTAATGAGGCTGAAATTTTCACTCGAAGTTCCTGCCCAATACCTGAGTTGCTGGTCCCTTTGAACTTGTATTTTTCTCCTTTCACTGTCTGTTTGATAAGATGATGGGGAAGAAATCAATAGCTTCTGTTTCAGCAGCAATTATGGTACATTTTTGCTTTTATTCTTTTTGAATTTCAGTCTATCACGGTCAACACTGAAAGTCTTTTTCCCACATTTCAAAGCAAATTCATGGTAATTTGAAATATGATTTTACTGTAATTAACAACTAACTGCTCTTTAAATTCTTACCATTTTAGACCATTTTAGATAGGAAATAAAGAAGAAAATGGTATATAAATTAAATTCAAGGAGGTTTATATCTGACTGACTACTTGATTATACGAGCAAGTATAAGTCAGTACTAAAACGAGTCTTCTGGGACAATTGTTCTCCAGCTAGGGGAGGTCAGACGATAAGTTCTTCTTAAGATCATTATGTTCATTACATCATTAAGTGAATTAATTCCACTTAATTAAAATTCTTGAATAAGTACATAATCAAGCACTATCGTCTGGAATTTTAGTAGTCTTTCTAGACAAGCCATAATTAATTGATTATGCATTAACTATACCGCATCTATTCTAGAATAGTAACTTGGAAACCATGGTAAATGGTTTGTACTACCACTGCTAGTTTGAACAAATTTTATTTCAGATGCATTTATAGTGCTCTTTCCTCATACTAACATGACTTCATCATAATTGTTATGTCAAGGTAGGTTCTTATCTAAGGTTTCTTTCACCTTCTTGTCTTAACTGAAATTTAGCCTTCTCCAGATTCCTTCCCTTGCAGTCAATTCCAGTAAGGGCTGCTTCCTTCTACAAGTCCTAAACCTACAAGAGAATTGCTGTTTTCTTTTTCCAGACTGTGGTTTCCAGCTTAAACAACAACAACAACAACAACAACAACAACAACACAGCCTCAATACTACCCTATTCATTACTTTCATTCTCTAAGACTTTAGCACTTATATTGTTCCAAGAAGTCATATAGATAACCAGTAGAGGGGTGCCTGGGTGGCTCAGTCAGTTGAGCAACTGACCTTTGATTTTGGCTCAGGTCATGATCCCAGGGATGTCGGATCGAGCCCTGCATTTGTGTGGACCCTGCTTTAGATTCTCTATCCCTCTGCTCCTCTCCCTCACTTGTGCATGCTCTCTCTCTCAAAAAGAAAAGAAGAGAAAAGGAAAAAGAAAAAAAAAAAGAAAAAGAAAAAGAAAAGAAAAGAAAAGAAAAGAAAAGAAAAGAAAAGAAAATCAGTAAAGAAGTATTCATAAAAGCCCATAAATAGTCTCAAGAACAAGGGAGTAATCAATATCTTCAAACACTACCAAAAGTTTAAAGATTTTAAAGTGCCTGTTCGATTTGGCAATTAGGAAGTCTTTAGTAACAAAAAGAATAGTTTCAACATGGTGGTAGGGATGGTAGTCCATATCCAATGTCCAGTAAATTGAGCAATGAAGAAAAGGTCAGAAAGATGAAATCAATAAGGATAGATCAAATTTTCAAACATTGTGTTTACATATTAAAACAAATATATAAGACATTTATCTGTGGTAGAATATAGATCCAAAGTTAATTACTCTTAAGAGTGAGAATTGAGGATATTCATAAGAAAGCAACCAGTAGAGGGAAAGACTGAACACACAGAGGGAAGATACTTGATAAAATGAGGTCTCTGAAGAGGTGGGAAGGCTAAGAACAGGCTATGTTAAAAGATCAGGCATGAAAAGATATAAAGAACGGGATGGGAATGAAGCAAATAAAAATGGGGAAAGAGGTGACTAATTTTGTATTAGGATGTGGCAGATTACACTTTCTTTCCATATGTCCTTTAATAATGTAACCGTGTCACTCCCTCATCAAAAGATGGTCTTACCCTTGAATCTAGGCTGTGTTTAATGACTTGCTAGACCAGCAGAATGCAGTAGAACTGACATTCTGGGACTTCTAGCACTTCTGACCACATTTGGGAATACTTGATCTTGGGACATTCCCTTTCAGACCTAGACAACATGCTGTGAGCAGGCACACAGAGCCACTGGAGGCTAGTCCCATATAGGTGCTCTGCTCGATATCCCCAGCCCAGCTCTTAGCTTACAACCAACAACAGTTGCCAGCCTTGTGGGAGAGACATCTTGGGCATCCAGCCAAGTCTAATCTTCAACTGTCTATAGGCCAGGCTGACTATCTTTGGTCAAGCTGCAATCACATGAGACACCCGAAATGAGAACTACCCAGCAACCCACAGAACAACTGGAGAAAAAGAATTGTTTTAAGCCACTAAATCTTAAGCCTAGTCAAGGCTAATCAGATCATAGAACAATGGGGAGTTAAGAGAGTTCAGGCTTTATTTCCTCTTAGTTGAATAGAATGCAAAATGATTTGAAATAGCTAATATGCGCTAATATAAATGACACAGATAATTGATCAGAGTCATGTAGAAAAATTATTAAACACTGTTAAGGGCTCAATTCATGTCATAAACCTAAATCTGTAATGGCATCAATCCCCTTTATGATTTTTCTCTAGTATCATGCAAAAGATTCATATAGCTTTGAGGTTTAGCAGTGCAGATAATCAGAAAAGCAAGGGGCCAAGAGAGCAGAAGGTGGTGCTGAGAAAGTGGGTAAGCAGTAAATCAGTGCCTGGAAGCAAGAGCCTACTAATACTTTAGGCACACGGTCTAGGTCCACAAAAATGTTTTAATTTCTTTCAGAATCAGAAGAAAAAATAAACTTTTTAAGTCAAAGAAACTGTTATATTTACCTTTTATAAGTGCAATTGTAATTTTTCTTCCTTTTTTTAGTGGAGAAAGGGGTCCATCAAGGCAAAAATCCCTAGGTCTCATGAAAGTCATTATGTGGTCCTGCCTAGGAGGAGAGACAGACAATATGAGAAAAAAAGGAGGCAGTAAGGGTCAGAGGTCTTGAGAAAACTATTATGAATATGTAGTCAAATTAGGACTGCAAGAAACATAAAAGGGTAAGGGACTGTGATGAGGGAGTGGAATGGGAGAGGTTTAAGTTTTCAGTAAAAGAGAAGGGTCTCACAGGGGATGAGAAGCTCCAGGATATGGTGGTAAGTGGTGGGAAGAGAGGTGGCTGTTAGAGAGAAGACAGCAAGGACCGTGGTGGTTGGGAGGTTGAAAAGGTTATTAGCACTGAAGTGATTCAAGATGGTGGCAGAAGTTAGAAGGCTAGGATTTTAGATGGATGAAAACTTTTTTTTTTTAACTTTTTTTGTTTTGAGAGGCGGTGGTGGAGGGTAGAGAGAGAGGGGGGAGAGAGAATCCTAAGCAGGCTCCACTCTACAGTGCAGAGCCCAACGCAGGGCTGAATCTCTCATGAACCATGAGATCATGACCTGAGCTGATGTCAAAAGTAAGACACTTAACTGACTGAGCCACCCAGGTGCCCCAGACCAAAACTTTTCACATAAAAACTGAAGTACTGGAAGAAACAAAATTTTTTCTTAGTTGACACTTATTGACAAAATTCACATTAAGTGGAATATTGAGAAAATCCTCAATTTTTATAATAATAAAATATATTTCAAGTATTTTTCTACCAAAACTATTGTGAATTTCTTTCTTTTTTTTAATTGAAGTAAAATTGACATAAAATATTATATTGGTTTCAGGTGTACCACATAATGATTTGGTATTTTTATATAATGCAAAATGATCACAATGTCTAGTCAATGTCCATCACCACATGTTTACAAAGTTCTGGTGTGCATGTGATGAGATCAAGATCTACTCTCAACAATTTTCAAATATGCAATACAGTATTATTAACTATGGTCACCATGTTGCACAGGAATTTTTAAAATCAATTTCAAAATAGGAAAAGTATAAGCATGATATAAAATATAGATAGCAAAATGGAGAGATTGGTAAATAACATATGAATAAAATTGTTCTACACAACAAACACCAAAACCAAATGGCCATTCAACAAACTAGGAAAAAATATATTTCAATTCATATATCAGTAGAGGTCTATTTTCCTTATAATGTAAAAATCTGCAACAAAACACTACAAAGATAGGTAAGGGTTCTGTCCCCAGTTCCAATGTGTGAGGTTTTTTTCCCACTCCACCAATTAAGCCTCTGACACCAACTAGGTGTCCTACAATTCAACTCAATTCTGACACCACCCAGAGATAATATCAGATTCCACAGGTTAAGGGCTCAGTCCCACAAGACTACCCTCCACTTCAGATACCAATCACAAGTCCGTGCTTCTGACTGGCCAGCTATAAATTCAAGTTCCCACAACTCCCTCCTTAGGTTTGATTAATTTGCTAGAGCAGCTCACACAACTCAGGAAACCCATTTACCCACAAGATTACCAGTTTATTACAAGAGATATTCAAGGATACAATCAACAAGCAGATGAAGAGATATATAGGATAAGGTCTCAAATAAAGGATCTTCTGTCCTAGTGGAGTTTGGGGCCCAGCATGGTGGCACATGGAAGAGTTCTGTTTTGCCAACCTGGAAGCTCTCTGCACCAACTCCTTTCGGATTTTTATGGAGTCTTCATTACATAGGCATAATGGATGAAATCATTGGTCATTGGTGATTGATTCAACCTCTGTTCCCCTTCTCCTCTCCAGAGGTCAAGGAGATGGGACTGAAAGTGCCAACCCTCTAATCACATGGTTGGTTCTCCTGTATGTATGCATACATACATACACATATGTATACATATGTGTATGTATGTATGCATATGATTCTGTTTCCATAAAATATCTCTGGAAGGATATCCAAAAATTGATGATAGTTCCTTTCAGACAGAGGGCAGTGGGGGACTGGAAGACATAAGAGGAAGACAATTTTCATTTCACATTCTTTTTGATGAGGAATCACTTGTTATAGCCCTCAAAATGTGGAAGTGACCAGAATAATTGAGGTAGGGTAGTGGGTGTTAGAGTGGGGTATCATACAACTCAAAGAAAGAGGGCTTTTGGGGCATGATAGGAGAATCAAGGTTTGGAAGTAACAATGAAAGTCTAAGTGAATATCACTTCTGGGCCCCAAGATACAAATGAAGAAAGAATGGCTAGCATCTTTAAAGAAAGCTGCCTGACAAGTTATGATGTCAAGGAAAAGCTAAGTTTACATTAGAACAAGAATACAGTGAGTTCTGTGAAGAGATCACGGATGTTGTAGAGAATAGAGTATTTCCAGAAAGCAGTAGAAAGGGTTGTGAGAGAGGTCAGCAGTGGGAAGCAATGAAAAGATGACTCAGAGAGGAAAAGCACAGAGCAGGATGAAGAAAATAAGAAAGAAATGCCTGAAGAGCCTGCATTCTAGACTAAAGGGTGACAGCCAATGAAAGCATGAAAGGAATTAATAGCTGACAAAGTTCTGTGAGTTTATCAGTGTCAGTTGAGCTTAGCCCAAGGTGACCCAATGATGTTAGCCTGGTCTGTAAGTGCTGAAATTACCACAGGCTAGAACCCATGTGTTATCAACTGTTTGACTATGGCATTTATTCTATGGACTCCTTGCACAGTGGCCCTAACAGAAATTCAGTAAAAAAAAATTCTTTCTGTGCCACCACAAAATTCAACACTGGGTAATGTGGACCACTTGTGTGGAGGGCCTTTCTCCAAACTTCATCATCAACTTGAAATTTCACTTTCTGACCTATTTTTCCCACATGCTCACTCACTCACTATAACTGAGCTTGCTTTTGCCTTCACTGAAACCTCTAGTCAAGTAGAACAGAGAAGAAATATTAGAGATCATCTACCCTAGTGGTTCTAAACTCTGGCTGCTCAATAGAAATCACCTGGCATTGGGGCGCCTGGGTGGCGCAGTCGGTTAAGCGTCCGACTTCGGCCAGGTCACGATCTCGCGGTCCGGGAGCTCGAGCCCCGCGTCAGGCTCTGGGCTGATGGCTCAGAGCCTGGAGCCTGTTTCCGATTCTGTGTCTCCCTCTCTCTCTGCCCCTCCCCCGTTCATGCTCTGTCTCTCTCTGTCCCAAAAATAAATAAACGTTGAAAAAAAAATTAAAAAAAAAAAAAAAAAAAAAAAAAAGAAATCACCTGGCATTGCAATAACATGTTTGGACATTGAGGGCATTATGCTAAATGAATAAGCCAAACAGATAAAGAAATATTATATAATCTCACCTATACGTGGAATATACAACAGCAACAACAACGAAAAAAAATAAAAAAAAAACAAAAAGCCAAATGCATAGAAACAGAGAATAGATTGGTGGTTGACAGGGGTGGGAACTGGGGAGAATGGGTGAAGATGATCAAAGGGTACAAACTTCTAGTTCTAACATGAATGGGGAATCTAATGCACAGCATGATGACTGTAGTTATGTAGTGTATACTTAAAAGTGACTAAGAGTATAAATCTTAAAAGTTCTCACTACAGGGGTGCCTGGGTGGCTCAGTCAGTTAAGTGTCTGACTTTTGATTTTGGCTCAGGTCACGATCTCATGGTTTGTGAGATCAAGCCCCATGCTGGGCCCTGAGCTGACAGCACAGAGCCTGCTTGGGATGCTCTCTCTCCCACTCTCTCTGCCCCCACCTCAAAATAAATAAACTTAAAAAAAATTCTCACTACAAAACAAAAAAGGTAACTGAGATGATAAATGCATTAACAAACCATACTGCAGTGATTATTTCATAGTATATACATATATCAAATCATCACCTTGTATACCTTAAATTTACACAGTTATATGAATTATATCTCAAAAAAATGGGGTAGAAAGTAAATCAAATGGCATGCTTTAAAACAAAAAACAAAACAAAAAAATCTGATTTAATTGTTCTAAGAGAGAGACCAAAAATAATATATATATTTTTTAAGTTTACTTATTTATTTTGAGAGAGAGACAGAGAGAGAGACAGAGAGAGAGAGAGAGGCACAGATAGAGGGAAAGGGAGAGAGAGAGACAAAGAATCCCAAGCAAGCTCCACACTGTCAGTGAGGAGCCTGATGCGGGGCTCCAACTCATGAACTATAAGCTCGTGACCCGACCAGAAGTCGGATGCTTAACCAACTGAGCCACTCAGGTGCCTCCCAAGAATAATATTTTTTTTCACTCCCAATATAATTTAATTGTTTGAAGACAGGGACCAAGAATAATATATTTTTTTTAATTTCCCCAGGTCATTCTACGTATAACCAAGTTTGAGACCTGATTTTCTTCAATGCTTTTGTTACAAAGACAAGAAATTAAGGGAGATGACCCAAGGTCAACCCTCTAGAAAGTGGAGGGAGGGTTGGAACTCAGGTCTCCTTGCTCTCAGTCTAGTATTCATACCCTCTATTCATATTGCTTTGACCCATGATTCTATCCTTTCTCTTGGCTTTACTTGGCTCTTTACCCAACCTTAAAGCAGCAATCAAAAATACCAAAATGGGGGCGCCTGGGTGGTGCAGTCGGTTAAGCGTCCGACTTCAGCCAGGTCACGATCTCGCGGTCTGTGAGTTCGAGCCCCGCGTCAGGCTCTGGGCTGATGGCTCAGAGCCTGGAGCCTGTTTCCGATTCTGTGTCTCCCTCTCTCTCTGCCCCTCCCCCGTTCATGCTCTGTCTCCCTCTGTCCCAAAAATAAATGTTGAAAAAAAAATTTTTTTTTAAAAAATAATAAAAAAATAAAAATAAATAAAAAAACAAAAAAAACAAAATGTGACCAGCATGACCTTCACATGGATCCACATATCCAGCTCTCAGCAACTGTGCAAGCCCAAACATCAACTTCAGTTCCACTGTAGGCTGCCATGCAATGCTTGACAAAGTCACTTTATAGTGCCACTTGCCATCACTATATAATTCGTGATTTTTTTTTTTTTATTTTTTTTTCAACGTTTATTTATTTTTGGGACAGAGAGAGACAGAGCATGAACGGGGGAGGGGCAGAGAGAGAGGGAGACACAGAATCGGAAACAGGCTCCAGGCTCTGAGCCACCAGCCCAGAGCCCGACGCGGGGCTCGAACTCACGGACCATGAGATCGTGACCTGGCTGAAGTCGGACGCTTAACCGACTGCACCACCCAGGCGCCCCTATAATTCGTGATTTCTAAACTCTGAATCCTCATTCTACACAGCCATCTTATTTCATCCTACTTTGTTCCTTGTCATGTTACCCAGAGAGGCTGCTCCAAATTTTTCCTATGTGCCTTCCATCATCTGCCCTAGCTATATACAGCCTCAGTAAAGTAAACCATCTGAAATTAATGCCATCTATTTCCCTGGCCTCTCCTCTGCCTGAAATCATCTCTGTATTTAAACCTATCCACTTACCAAGTCTAACTTTTGTCTGTAATTGGATTCAACCCCTCTTGTTTTTCTCTAGTACATGTTCCATCTGTCCCCCAACTCTTCTTTCTCCAATCAGTCATTTATTCTCTGCTGCCTCTTCTCTCTCAGCTTACAAATTTAGGAGCTTTTCCCATCCTAAGGGCAATCTTCCCTTATAATTACCACCCTATTAGTACCACCCTACTAATTACTATCCATCTTTCTTTCTTAATAAGACACTATTATCCAGCAAGACAAGTTTAAATGGGTTTTATATTTGTAAAGCTCTTAGAAGAATACTTGACTCATAACTTACAGTAAGTGATCTACCTACCCACCTACCTACCCACCAATCTTCTATGTTATCTATGATGTTTGCTATCGATCTACTACCATACTATCATCTATCTATCTATCTATCTATCTATCTACTATCATCTATCTATCTGTCATATATCTACCCATTATCATCCAACAAAGTTTTATATATCACTCAAGGCCCTGTTCAAATGGCCTTACCTCTATGAAGCTGTTTCTTGATCAACTATGACAGGCCAAATCAATGCATGCTTTCTCTCTTTTACCAAATCACTTAGAACATGGTGAATCAGAGCATTGCTTTTGCAGTCCAAGTGCCTGGGTTTCAGGCCTAGTTTTGTCATTTACTTACTACCTACTGGTTGATGAAGTTTGAGACAGGTCCCCCCCAAATATGCCACTTTGGCATAAAGGTTATTTTGAGTTAAAAGTAATCAAGATCCAGCAGGTTTAGGAAAAGCTTTGTACCTCCCCTACAACTGCCTAAAAAGAAATTAGATAGAGGACCTGCTCCAGAAAGAGCTGTCACCATAGATAACTACATTATGATATGAAGTAGATATAATAGACAAGGAGGAACCTAGCAAGGTCTGTTTGATCAATGTTCTCTCTGTCCCATTGCTTCTAAGTGGCCCAGCAAACATTTGTTTACCAAACATTAACTCCTTTTCATTCTTATTGAGCATTGCATTCCCTCCCTTTGAAGTCCCAGACCCTCGGCCCCTTCTCCTTAGTTCAAGACACCTTGCTGCTTTCTTTGCAATTTCCATGTCTGTGTGGATTTCCCGTATACACACTATTAAATTCGATTTTCTCCGGACAATGTGTCTCATGTCAATTTGATTCTTAGTCCAGCCAGAAGGGCCTTGAAGGGGACAGGACATTCTTATTCCCCAACAAGGCCTTGCGCTTCAGTTGCTATCAGTAATATGGCAATGACAATAGTACCTAGCTCATCAGAGTACAATGAAATGTCATGCACAGTAGTATACATAGATATACAGCAATGACCAAACTGATGAGGTTTCTACAGCTGTGAAGCTTCATTTCAGAGGGTGAAGTAAATAATAAATGAGTAAAAATAAATGTTGATATATAACATCTTAGCTGATCACCTATTTAGAAGCCTTCTAAGAAGGTAAAGAATGATCTGGGGTCCATTCAATGCACTGGAGAAAGAGAGCCCCTGGTGGAGCAAACAGCATGTACAAAGGACTAGAAGCATAAAAGAAGCTGAAATGTTTACACAACTGACATGTCCTTTAACAGAAGCACAGCCAGTGAGGCGGAAAATAAAATAAGATGAAATTAGAGACAGAAAGCAGGCTCACAAACCATGGTTAAAAGGTTTTATTGTATTTAAGTTGTAATAGGAAGAACTGAAGCATTTTAAGAGAATAAACAACATGGTCCAGCTTTTGTTTTTAAAAAGAGTACTCTAGGGGCACCTGAATGGCTCAGTCGGTTAAGTGTCCAACTTTAGCTCAGGTCATGATATTACGGTTCATGGGTTCGAGCCCCACGTCGGGCTCTGTGCTGACAGCTCAGAGCCTGAAGCCTGCTTCACGTTCTGTCTGCCTCTCTCTCTTCTCTCTTCTTCCCCTGCTCACACTCTATCTCTCTCTGTCTCTCAAAAATAAAAAAAATAAGTAAAAAATAAGTAAAAATGTTAAAAAATTTTTAAAAACGCTAGAAAAAATAGAAAGGAGGGAAAGAAGAAAAAAGGAAGGAAGGAAGGAAGGAAGGAAGGAAGGAAGGAAAGAAGGAAGGAAAAAGAATGCTTTGGTTGATGTTTGTAGAAATGAAATATTCATGTTCAGACATTAGCCTAGTAGCAGGTAAGCACTTACTGGCAGATTATATCTTCCACAGGTAGCACCAATATATAGCACCAAGATGTATCCCATCTCGCATGTTCTTACAATATAAGATGCCAAGTCCCCTTCCTTTGAATTGACATAGGCCTATGGCTCCAGCAGTAATAGTGAAACCATATGACTTCCAGGCTAAGTCATAAGAGGCAACAGAACTTTGCCTTTGTTATTAGAACTCAGCCACCATATCGTGAGGAAGCCAAGCAGGAACACAGAAGAGCCACCACATGAAGGTGTTCCAGTCACTGTCCAGTGGAGGTACCAGGTAATAGCCATAATTCTCCAGATACGTGATTCAATGAGTAAGGCTTCATATCTAGCCTTCAGCCTTGAGCCAGTCCAACTAATGCAGAATAGGGCAGAGAGAACCTGTCCCTGCTGAACCCTGCCAAAATGCAAATTTGTGAGCAAATTAAATGTCATCATTGTTTTAAGTCACTAGATTTGGGGGTGGTTGATTGCATAATATTGGATAAACAGAGAAGTGGGTTTTAGTATTAATATTACGTATGCTAATTGCCTATCCAATAGTCTTTCCCTCCTTCCTTCTGAAAAGCAGGACCTCAATTTTCTTTGGAGTAGAAAAATAACCAGTTATAAAAACCTATTTCCCTAAATGTCTTCCAGCTAGTGGTTGACATATGATTCACCTCTGGCTAATGAAATATAAGTGGACATTTACTATTTAAAGGCTCCCAGGAAAGCTATTGTACTCCTAACAAAAAGGGACAGATTCAGTTAGCAGGTATTTTATGCCTCCACCTTTCCTATCTTATTGTCCATAATTTAAATATGCTATCTAGAGCCATCTTGGTTTAAGTGCTTGGCCACTGAAGTCAGACCACCTGAGTTTGAATCTGTGTGACATCTCTGAACCTCAGTTCCTCATTTGGAAAACTGGAATAACAACAGTCCCTATGCTATAGGGTTGTTTTGAGGGAAATAAATGAAGATATTTAAGGGGTTTCATACATATTGTGTGCTGAACAAATATTAGCACACTGAACTGTTATTGATTCTGGGCAGTCATAATCTATTCCTCTAATTTTGGTAACCATATCCTTATTTCTCTTCAGGGTAGGACATCAGCCACTCTCAGGCTGTGTGTGTTTTTTGGCTCAGGCCTAACCCCAATTCCAGGTGGTACACTGGACACAGGCCTGAGCTGTTTGACTCCTCATACTTCCCAGGCCAGGCTAATTCGTTGAAGGATGGATAACTGACCCAATCTAAGGCAAAAATGCAACAAGACTTTTGCTGAGACTTCCAAGACAGAGGCAGACATTCTCCACGGGTGGTCTTAAGGTTGAAAAGATGTAAGGTCTGGAACTGCTGGAGCCATTTTGGCCACCACAGAAAGAAAGGATGTCTTAGTATAGTGACAAATAGGAGAGCAGAGATGCTGGGAGAGAGAAATGGGCCGAATGGCATCACAGGTCAGTGTGAATGACTTTCAGTTACACAATCAAACCCTCCTTTTTACTTCAGTCAATGTGGTTTTTTTCTGCCCAAAGAAAGAGTTTTAACTGACTCAGCTATTATTATTATTGAAGAAGATTTTGTTGAAAAGATGACATACATATAAATTGAGAAACATAACTGAGATGTAATATTTTAATTACTCAAAATTATGCCAAGCTGACAATTACTTTTTCAGTTTGTATGTTACCTCAGTAAAACAGGAATAGAAGGAAACTTCCTCGTCCTCATAAGAGACATATATGAAAGTCCTATAGCTAGTATTAACATTAATGGTGAAAGACTAAACACATCCCTACTAAAATAGGAAGGGAAGGATGTCCACTCCACCACTTCTATTCAACATTGTACAGAGGTTCTAACACCATAATAAGGTGAAGAAAAAAAATAAAAGCAAACAGATTAGAAAGGAAAACACAAATCTGTTTATTCATAAATGATGTGCTCATTTATGTCAAAATCCTAAAGAAATTGCAAATAAGCTACAAGAACTAAAACTGAGTTTAGTAAGATAGCAAAATCAATATACAAAAAAAAACAATTATATTTCTAGAAATTAGTATGAGCAGTTAGAAACTGAAATTGAAAATTTACCATTTACAATAGCATCAAAATTACGAAATGCTTATGAATAAATTTGATGAAAGAGGTTTATGACTTAAACACTAAAAACCATAAACATTGCTGAGAAAAATTAAAGAAGACCTAAGTAAATGGACAGATATACCATGTTCACAGATTAGAAGACTCAATATTGTTAAGATATCATTTAAGTGGCAAGCTGATTTTAAAACTTATATAAAAATGCAAAAGATCCAGAATAGCCAAACACTTTGGGAAAAAAGAACAAAGAGAACATTTTAAGTTTTTTAAAGTATTTTTCTAGGGAGTCATTTCTAGAAGTATAGTTCTAGATAAAAGGCTGGAAATATCCATAAGAAAAACGAATTTAATATTAAAGTAAATTTTGCAGCTTAAAACCATTTTAGTTTGAAATATTTTTAAAGTATATTAGTAGTTGTCATGAGCTTAAGAAATGCCTGAATGAGTGTATAAAAGACATGAACAGAAACTTTTCGAAAGAAGACATGCAGATGACCAACAGACACATGAAAACATGCTCAACACCACTCATTATCAGGGAAATGCAAATCAAAACCACAATGAGATACATCCTGACACCTGTCAGAATGGCTAAAATTAACCACTCAGGAAACAACAGGTGTTGGCAAGGATGCAGAGAAAGGGGAACACTTTTGCACTGGTGGTGGGAATGGAAACTGGTGCAGCCACTCTGGAAAACAGTATGGAGGTGCCTCAAAAAATTAAAAATAGGGGCGCCTGGGTGGCGCAGTCGGTTAAGCGTCTGACTTCAGCCAGGTCACGATCTCGCGGTCCGTGGGTTCGAGCCCCGCGTCAGGCTCTGGGCTGATGGCTCAGAGCCTGGAGCCTGTTTCCGATTCTGTGTCTCCCTCTCTCTCTGCCCCTCCCCCGTTCATGCTCTGTCTCTCTCTGTCCCAAAAATAAATAAACGTTGAAAAAAAAAATTTTTTTAAATAAAAAAAAAAAATTAAAAATAGAGGTACCCTATGACCCAGAAATTGCACTACTAAGTATTTAACCAAGGATACAAAAAATGCTAATGTGAAGGGGCAAATGCACCCCAATGTTTATAGCAGCACTATTGACAATAGCCAAAGTATGGAAAGAGCCAAGTGTCCACCAACTGACGAATGGATGAAGAAGATGTGGTATATACATACAATGGAATATTACTCAGCAATCAAAAAGAATGAAATCTTGCCATTTGTGACAATGTGAATGGAACTAGAATGTATCACACTAAGTGAAATAAGTCAGAGAAAGATATCATATGATTTTCACTCATATGTAGAATTTAATAAACAAAATAGATGAACATGGGGAAAGGAAGTAAAAATAAGATAAAAACAGGGAGGGAGGCAAACCATAACAGACTTAAATACAGAGAACAAACTGAGGGTTGCTGGTGCGGTGCTGAGTGGGGGATGGGATAAATGGGTGATGGGAATTAAGGAGGGCACTTGTTGGGATGAGCACTGGATGTTATATGCAAGTGATGAATCACTAAATTCTACTCCTGAAACCATTATTACACTATATGTTAATTAACTTGGATTTAAACAAAATTTTAAAAAAGAAAGAAAGAAAGAAAGAAAGAAAGAAAGAAAGAAAGAAAGAAAGAAATGCCTGAATAACTCCATCCTTCAGACACCAGGTGAGAGTGAAATGGGATGGTTCATGAGGGTGCATGGGACTACCTGCTAGTGAAATATATGGTGCACTGGAAGAAAAGTAATCTAATTTGCTAAATAAATTAAAAGTTATAAAATTACTAATAAATAAAAAGAAAGATATCCTATTATAGAGAAGATATTTTACAAATATTTGATGCTTATAATTATTATGCCTTAGCAGAGCAAAGAATAGTAACATCAATTTTAGAAACTGTACCGAACTGGGAATCTGTATTAGTACTGGCTCTGTCACTAACCAGCCTTTGGACAGGTTAGTTTACTTCTCTAGGTCTTAGTCATTTTCGAAAGAAGGTTATTAAGGGATATAATTTCTTTTTTTTTTAATTTTTTAAAAATGTTTATTTTTGAGAGACAGAGAGAGATAGAGCGCGAGTTGGGGAGGAACAAAGAGAGATGGAGACACAGAATCTGAAGCAGGCTCAAGGTTCTGAGCTGTCAGCACAGAGCCCGATGCGGGGCTTGAACTCATGAACCACAAGATCATGACCTGAGCTGAAGTTGGACACTTAACCAACTGAGTCATCCAGGTGCCCCTAGGGACATAATTTCTAAGAGCTCCTCCAAGATCCATACTAAAAATTTTTATTTAGGCTTTTCTGTGTGTGTGTGTGTGTGTGTGTGTGTGTGTGTGTGTGTGTGTGTGTTTCAGCATTACTTCATTTTGAGATAACTTTTATTCATTTCTTCTCTATAGAATCCACCTCCTTGTAATCTACATCTTTATTAAAGAACAGTACTATGGGATTGTGGTTGTTTTGAAGGAATCAGGGGCTATAAAATGGTATCCTCTTTCATCCAGGACCAGTAAAGGTGGCCTTTAGCACATCTCTACCAATGATTGTGGATACTTCTATTTTTAATTCTCTCTACAGTCCTCCAAAATGCAGTCTTTGACACATCACATGCATGAGATACCACCATTATTTTTCTCTATTGATTTCCAGAGCAAGCTAGAGTATTGAAGGATAGATAAGTAAACTAAGAGGTTCAACGTACTAAATGGAAATAGCTAGTTCAAGTTCACCAACTAATCTTTCTCTAGGTACATCTGAAAAGCTCCCTTTGATATTTTTGTAAATCTGATTCCTGACTTAGTAGAGAGCTATTTTGCTAAAAGGATTGTAGTCCAAAAAGAGCCCTGTTTAGGCTATCTCTTTTTAGTGCATAAAGACAGAATTCAAAAAGATAAGCAACATGAATGAAATTTTGCAGCCTTAAAAAGTATTTTGTCTTTTAGCTGTGATAGAATGAGGTACCACTATCTTATTCTGCCCCAGGCAGGTCCCAGTTGGCAGATCTTCCCATATAGGGCATTACTATTACGTAAAGTTTGAGATGAAATCTCTTTTCTAAAGATCATACTCCTGGGTTCATGACCTTTTGAGATTTTCTTTCTTCTTCTGTTCAACTTTATTTTAGAAGACCAAAAGACCTGCTAATCTTTACTAGTGTATGTGAGGTCATTCTGAGATATAAGTTTCACATATATAAAAAACATTCCAGGTGTGGTTTCATGTTATACAATTACCTTAGCATAGGTTTAAAAAATTAGACGTGGGGTGCCTGGGTGGCTCAGTTGGTTAAGCATCCAACTTCGGCTCAGGTCATGATCTCACGTCCGTAGGTTAGAGCCCCACGTGAGGCTTTGTACTGACAGCTCAGAGCCTGGAGCCTGCTTCGGATTTTGTCTCCCTCTTTCTGCCCGTACCCCCGGCTGGCACGTGTTCTCTCTCTCTCTCATGAAAATAAATAACCATTTATAAAAATAAAATAAAATAAAGAATTAGACTTAAACTTTGGGACCATGCTGATTCTTGACTCTAGCCAGAATCTAAGCTCCCTCCTTCAAACCTTTCATACCTATCAACACAGGCTTTGACTAAAGTCTAACCCCTTTAGTTTTAATTATAAGTTATACCACTAATGACTACCTGAGTTACCAACCTGGCTTGTGGCTCCTAAATGTTGCCCTTTGGAAATTTTTACCAGTTTGCCCTAATTTTCTTTTAACTGAGACTCCATATTAATATGCAACTCGTTATCTGTTCTTTTTATACTTCTTCCCATCCTTGATCTTTCCTAAGGCTGTTAACTCACATTGTATTCTCTTAAGTTTCCCTCTGAACCCTTAAACTTTGTATTTCACAGACTTTTTAAACTCAGATCCCAATTTTAACCTAAAGACTGTAAAACCCTTCACTCCTGAAAAACATGTGAATTTTGTTGACTCCAAACTGTCCACTCTGAATCTGTTACTATATGGTGCTAAAACTGGAAATATGTAAGTTATGTATACCTCAATTCTCAATCGTGTTTGCTTCCTGTTGAAATTTCCCAAATTCAGACACTTTTTTAAATAGTAAGAAATAAATCCAATCTTCCTTCATTGTCACCATAATCAAGTGCTGTCTAGCCTACTGTGCCTTGGCAACACAAATGTGCCTTTGGCTTACAGTCTGCCTTAGATGGCATTAACATGGAGAAATGTATAAAATGACAATCTGTAGAGAAATGTATAAAATGAAAAGGATATCAAGAGTGAATTTTTTTTAAAAAGGTAAAATTGCTAATACTATTGTATTGATCTCACCAGGTCTCTATGGGAATGAGAATTTGATATATTTAAGTTGTTGCTGGAATCTAAATTGATTACTGTACACTACATTTTCAAAGGTAATTCTGGCAATGTTTTAGTGTATCTGGAATTCATAAAAATTATTTCATTAAAAAAGAATCCAAGTTGACATCTGTAGGTGCTATCTCACACTTGAGTAAAAACAAAGTCAGCTGTTGCCTAACTGTAACAGTACTTTTATTTGACACTTCCAAATGCTTGGCGTAAAATGAAGCAGTGTGCTGGCCAACAAAAAGCAAAAGAGTGTGGAAAGCAATGGGGAGATGAAATTGGGTAAAAGCAAGACATTTTCAGTTCAACTGTTTTATTTTATAGTCTAAGACTATAAAAGCAACAAACTGTAAAACTTTACTAAACCGTTTACCACTGAATTCTACATAATTCTATAGTAAATGTCATAATCTATCCTTCCCTCAAGAAAAAACTGTCAGTTCTATATTTAAGCTAAAGAGTCTACAATGCCAACATAACAAAAATCTATTTTGAGGATTAAATACATTTCACTACTCAGATTTCCATCATTTTCTTAATACTGGTCTTTCTACAATTACCTTAAAGTCTACACTTAACGTCTCCATTTCTCTCAAATTTGTTTCACTTCCTTCAGCAGGTATGAGGGAGATGGGAGAGGCCTGTTTCTCTACATTAACTTTCTCTTTTCCATCTCTGCTTCCTTTATCTTCTTGATCTATGCCATCAATGTCAACTTCCGCACTTGCATTCTTTTTTCCACAATCCACCACTCTCTTGGAAAACATTTCCCCATTTCTTTTGCTCTCCTAAGAACCTATGACTCAAGCTGAATGGGGAGCTGAATTTACTAAAAGTATATAGCACAAGGTAGAGAATTATATTGCAGAACAATGCAAAAAATAACTTAGAAATGAATATTAGAACAAACGAAAAAAGGAAGGAGGTCTTCTCTAGATTAAAAGACTTGTGAGTTAAAACATTCAAATGTAATGTGTGAACTTTACACACATTATGAATTATGACTCAGGCAACCACACTGTATGAAGAAATTTTTGAGACAATCAGAAACATTTTAATATGGACTAAAGGTATTTGACAATATCAAAATGATATCAAGATGTGATTATGAATTTTGTTTGGTGTAAAAGTGGATTAAATTTTGTTTTTTTTAAAGTTCACTTTCTTTTTTAGAGATGCATCGTGAAGTATGCAGAAGTGAAATAGTAGGATTTCTGAGATTTCTTTCCAAATAGTCAGCAAAGAGAGAAAAGAGATTAAGCAAGTGTGGCATAATCTTGATAACTGTTAAATCTTGATGGATATGGATTGTGCTATTCTTTTTTTGCAGGTGTTTAAATTTTTTCATTTAATACTATTTGCAAATTCAAAAATAAAAAATAATATATTCCTCTTTTTAAGAGTCCTTATTAATCCTGAATCTTAGAAATTTTCATCTGAGTGTCTTCTCCATTCAAGAATTGTGCAATATATTTTTTAGTTGTTTTGATTTCTTCTTAGATTCTAGCTCTTAATCTCCTGGCTGTATCTAACCCTCACATGCACATTATTTCCCACTCAGAATGCCTTAGAGATCTCCTGGGTTATTCTCACTGTACTCAGAGAGCCTGATACCCATAAACAAAACAACTCACCCAGGTGTTTTTCTAAACAAAAGCTATTTGTCCTGTAAGTTCATTGACATCCCCTCTCTCCACAGACAGAACTTATCATTCTCCCCTTTGTGTTTTCATAGCACTTTAAAAATAACCCATATTGAAACATTAAAATTATGTATTATTATTTTACTTGTCTGTCTTCCCTAGTAAATTGTAAGTTCCTTGAGAACAGCAACTGTGATGGCTAATTTTATGTGTCAACTTGACCGGGCCAAGTGGTGAGCAAATATTTGGTCAAACATTATTCTGAGTTTCTGTGAGGGTGTTTCTGAATGGGATTAACATTTAAGTCAGCAAACTGAGTAAAGCAGATTGCCTTCCATTATGTGGGTGGGCTTCATCTATTCACTTGAAGTCCTGAGTAGAACAAAATAGCTGACCCTTCCCCAAGTAAGAGAAAATTCCTCCTGCCTGACTGCTTTCAAACTGGGACACTGGCTTTTCTCCTGCCTTCAGACTCTAACTGTAACTAACATCAGCTCTCCTGAGTTTTGAACCTGCTGACCATTAGACTAGAAATACACCATTGACTCTCCTGGGTCTCTAGTTTACCAATTCACCCTACAGATCTTGGGACATTTTAGCCTCCAAAATAATAACATGAGCCAATTCCTTATTTAAAACCAACCAACCAGCCAACAAACAAACAAACAAAAACTCTTTAATATGTATACATCCTATTGGTTGTTTCTTTGGAGAACCCTAATTAAAAAAAAAAAAAAACTCGTATCTTATGCATTTCTAATGAACTAGAACTTGGCACAGTGACTAACAAGAAGTAGATGCTTCTTTTTAATGGTTTGTTGAATTACCTGGCATTTTAATATAGTGCTTTAATGGTCTAAATGTAAGATTTATATTTGACTAATTAGTTAATTTTGAAAAGAAAGAAATGTTGGACCCTACAATGGTATGAGAAAGAGTAAATTCCTTGCTTTTTAAAAATTGCAGCTAAAATGTTAAGTCAACTAAAAGAAGAAGGAAACTACTAAACTAGACTAGAATTAAACTAGTTTCCATGTTTTATTGATCCATTCTTTAAATTTGGTCACACATCTATTCTTTTATCAATTTGGGTCTGAATTTTCTCATTATGGAACATGAAGCTAGCTCCTCCTCCCATTTTTCCCTGGCTCTGGCATTTCATCCCTCTTATCATTCCCAGTAGCAACTATAGGCTAATTTTCCTAATACATTCCTTTTATCTTATCCCAAAATTTTCAGCAGTTCTCCACTATCTACATCCTTCACTCTAATATTCAAAATTGCTCACAATATGATCACAATCTACCTTTTCATCAGACTCTCAAGCAAATCCTCCATCCTTCCTGCTACGTTGGTAAATGCACACTTCTTTTACTTACATTCAACTAAATTTACTGTAGTTCTTAAAATGCCTTCCCCTTATTCTTAGCAAGTCCAAATTCTCTTAAGAAATAGTGGAGAGGGATGGACCTAGAGGCCATTATGCTAAGCAAAATTAGTCAGAGAAAGACAAATATCATATGACTTCACTCATATGAAGAATTTAAGATTCAAAATAGATGAACATAAGGGAAGGGAAGCAAAAATGATATAAAAACAGGGAGAGGGACAAAACATAAGAGACTCTTAAATATAGAGAACAGAGGATTGATGGAGGGGGGATGGGCTTAATGGGTAAGGGATGTTAAGAAATCAACTCCTGAAATCATTGTTGCACTATATGCTAACTAACTTGGATATTAATTAAAAAGAAAGAAAGAAAGAAAGAAAGAAAGAAAGAAAGAAAGAAAGAAACTGCCTAATTAAAAAAAAAAGAAAGAAAGAAAAGAAGTAGTGGAAAGGGGTGCCTGGGTGGCTCAGTAGGTTAAGCATCCAACTCTTGGTACTGGCTCAGGTCATGATCTCACGTTTGGTGGGATCAAGCCCCACATTGGGGCTGTCAGCACAGCCTGCTTGGGATTCTCTCTCCTTCTCTCCCCACCCCTCCCCACTTGTGTGTGTGCACTCTCTCTCTAAATAAATAGATTTAAAAAAAAGAAGATTTTTTTTTAAAAAAATGTATGGTTTCTTCATCTTCCAGCACGGCTCTGTCATTAATAAACAGTTCTTAAGTATCTCTTATGACAAATACACACCTGTTCTGTGAAACCAGAATCCCCCTCACCGCACCCCCAATAGCTGGACTTGCTGAATCAAGTGTACTTTATTTTCTATGCCATTCATTTGCCACGTATTATTTTTAGGCTTTATCATCTTAAATATACTACTGTCTCCTTACTAGCAGGGATTTATGCTTCTGCATATCCTTGACAGATAAAGTTCTCAAACTTTAAAGAATATACTTGAGAAACTTATTTAAAATGCTGATTCCCGGGGTGCTGCGTGGCTCAGTCGGTTAAGCATCCGACTTCGGCTCAGGTCATGATCTCATGGTCCGTGAGTTCGAGCCCCATGTCAGGCTCTGTGCTCACAGCTCAGAGCCTGGAGCCCGTTTCAGATTCTGTGTCTCCCTCTCTCTCTGACCCTCCCCCGTTCATGCTGTCTCTTCCTGTCTCAAAAATAAATAAACGTTAAAAAAAAATTTTTAAATGCTGATTCCCACACCTCGCATCCACCTCCTTCCAATTCTGATTCAGTAATTGGTAATCTACATTGTCATAAGTATTCCCTTGCTGTCTTGTGATTTTGATTCAGGTGATCCAGGGACCACACTTTGAGAAAAAACTGATCCACTATATATATAACACATTTTGTTGCCTGCAGTTAGCATGGGTTCAAAACTTTATTTTTAAAACATCTGTTTTAGAGGGGCCTAGGTGGCTCAGTCAGTTAAGCATCTCACTCTTGATTTTGGTTCGGGTCATGATCTCACGGTTTGTGAGATCAAGCCCTGAGTCGGCCACTGTGCTGGCAGGACAGATCCTGCTTAGGATTCTCTATCTGTCTTTCTCTCTCTCTGCCCCTCCCCTGCTCATGCTCTCTCCCTCTCTCTCAAAATAAATAAATAAACATTAAAAATTTTTTTTAATTTTTTTTCCTTTATTTTGAGAGAGAAAGAAACAGAGCACATGAGCGGAGAAAGAGGGAGAGAGAGAGGATCCCAAGCAAGCCTTGCATGCCATCAGAGCAGAGCCCAATGTGGTGCTCAAACCCACAAATCGTGAGATCATAACTTGAGCCTAAGTCAAGAGTCGGATGCTTAACTGACTGAGCCACCCAGGTGCCCCATAAATAAACATTTTTTAAAAATCTGTTTTAATTTAGAAGGATAGGTATGCTTGCATTGAGAAAATTCTTAAATGGAAAATGGCTTAGGAGTGCTGGGTAACTCTAAAATATTCTGCCCACATTATCAAAGACATTACCCAGGAGGAAAGAAAAGAGAAAAATGTATAGGAAACTAAAGAGACTGCACAAGGTGCGGCTTGATGGATCAGCTACAGATAAAAAAGTCATGGGCTGAAACCTTAAACATGGTGAAGGCTAAATGTCAGGATGAGCTGATACTTCCACAAGGGGCTGTTTGGCTAAGTTCAGAGGAAGTGTTCAGATCTCTGCACAGTGTAGATGGAGCTAGAAAGCAAAACCTTCAAAATCTCATTTTGTGTTTATTCTTTGCTCCAAGCAAAGCAATTTTTTTTTAAAATGTTTATTTATTTAGTTTTGAGAGACAGAGAGCGAGAGCGGGGGAGGAACAGAGAGAGAAAGGGAGACAGAGAATACCAAGCAGGTTCCACATCGTCAATACAGAGCCTCATTGCAGGGCTCCAACTCATAAGTTGTGAGATCTTGATCTCAGCAGAAACCAAGAATGGGACGTTTAACCATTTAACCGACTAGGCCACGCAGGCACCCCAAGCAATGCAATTCTAAATAAGAAAAAACAAAACAAACATCATAGAGAGGGGAATTGAAGAAGAAGGAATGGTAATTTTGAGGGGATTAATATCTCTGATTCTAGAGTCATTTACAGATTTAGGGCTCACTGTCAATAATCTTTGAGGAAATATTTTAAATAAGAGAAATACCAAGAATTTGCAAATGAGATATATCTTTATTTTGAAAGATGGAAAAAATGAATTCTTAACTGCAGACTTGAGCTCTTTCAAGTTTCAGAACAGATTATTAAAAAGCTTGTCATCACTTAGAGATGGAGGAAATGGAACCTTTGAGCTAGTTTACGTATGCCAAGGATAGAAATGCCAAACTCTGTATTCTTTTATGATAGATCAGGGGATGCTATAGAAGTTGCAACTAATGACTTCAGCAAGGGATTTGACAAACTAGTAACATTCTTATGAATAAGAGTTTTCTTTAAGTTGTTCTATTATGTGAATTCAGAGTTAGCTGACTCATTTTTCTGACACATGATTAATGGAGTGGGGGCTCTGGGGCTTTTTTGGTGATTTGCATTCATTCAATAAATATTTATTAAACATTTACCATGTGCCAGGAACTGCTGTAGGTAGTGGGAATACAATGGTGAATAAATCAAAGTCCCTGTTCACAAAGGATTTCATAGGAGACAGACAGTAAACAAGGAAACAAATATATTCAATGTCAGGCAATGGTCAGAAAAAGGAATAAAAGAAAAGGTTAAAGGGGAAAAAAAGGAGCAATGGCAAGTGGATATTTCTTTTAAAGGCTGGTCAAAGAAGCTGATAGAATCTGGTGATAATGGAGCAGAAACCTGAAAGAAGTGATGATTATCCAGGTGAAGAATATTCCATGTAGCAAGACAGTAAGCATACAGGCCTAAGATGGAAGCATGCTTGGCCAAGAGGCCCAGTGGTAGGCAGAATAACAGTCCCCCAAAGCTGACCATGTCCCAATTCCCAGAACTTACGAAACTACTATATTTCAGGCAAAATAACTTTGTAGATGGAATTAAAGTTCCAGACCTTAAAATAAAGAAATTATCTTGGATTACCGAGGTAGGTCTCACCTAATCTCATGAACCTTAAAGGCAGAGAACTTTCTCTGGCTGTAGCAAGAGACATTTGGCAGAAGAGTAAATCAGAAAGACGCCAAGTATGAAAAGAATACTGAACACTGTTGCTGTCTCTCAGATGTAAGGTCCGCAGAGCAAGGACCAGAAAGAGGCCTCTGGAAGCTAAGGGCAGGCCCTAGATGACAAACTGCAAGGAAACAAGGACCTCAGTCCTACAAACATAAGGCACAAAATTCTGCCCATAACCAGAGAGAACAGCTAAACCAACCCAACTTCTGACCTGCAGAACTGTGAGATAATAAATTTGTATTGTTTTAAACTGCTAAATTTGTGGAAATTTGTGGTCATTTGCTTTGACAGCAATAGAAAACTATTATAGACTACACTGGATTGAAAGATAGGGAGTATAATAGGAGATGAAACAAAAGAGGTAGAAAGGATGGATTGCAGGAAGAAGATGAACAAGAGGGTAGCTACTGTGTGGCCTTCTAGACTATTGTAAGGCCTTTGTTTTTAACCACAGATGAAATGGGAGCCAATGGAGGATGGGGGCAGGCATAACAAAATCAAATTTACATTATAAAAGGATCACTGTGAACTACCTTGTTTAGAATCCAGCTGAATGAATATTGCAATAGTTCATGCAACAATGTAAACTACGAAAATCATAAGGGAAATAAGAATAGTCAGATTCTGGATGTATGAAGTTGAAGCATATAAACTTGCCATTTGAGTGACTCAAAAACAGTTAAAAATCAAAGGATGAGTCTAGAGGATTTGCTCATAGATGGCCTAAGGGGTGTTGGAGAAAGAAAGGAGTCATTGTTGACTCCAAAATCATTGGCCTGAGCCAAGGGTATAAGAGTTCTACTGAAATAAACAACGCAGGACGGGAGAGATTATGGGGGTAAAGGAGCAAGGGCAAGCATGGATTCCTCTTGGGACATGTTATGTACGAACCACCTATCAGACATCCAAGTAAGGATGTTCATTAACTGTCAGATATACAAGACTGAAATTCAGAGGATCATCTGAGCTAGAACTATTAATTAGGGAGTCCTCTCACAACAACGGTTTTCAAAACAATGAGATGAAGAGTTCAAACACGCAGGAAATGAGTGGAAAGAAAGAACAGTGGTGCTTCCTGGTTTACTTCTTTTTGAAAGTCTTTCCTAGATTATTTTTTTCTGACTTGTAAATACAAATACATGAATAATCCCACAATCTGAAATACTTTTTAAATATTTAGTTATATATTTAATGAATTGCCTGCTGAAGGGCCCCAGGCTCCAATGTGCAACAATAGCATATTGATAATTTTGAATCAAAGTTACTTAACAAATAGCCAGTGCAAGAACAAACACTCTGACCCCCCTTTGTCTCCTGAAAGCAGGAAATAAATCTCCCAAGTGAAAGGTATCTTCCCTGTACCAGGAGGTAAAAAGACATCCTTATCACCAAAGATAGGGATTTCAGGGCTGGATAGATAAACAAACCTTGTTACTTTTACTAATTTACTACCTAGCCCAAATTTTGTTTAGAATTCCTTACTAATTGAAACTCCTGAACATAAATTTATTTTGTCCTGTCAATTCCTCACTGATTTATGTTTCTTTGTCCAAAACGTATATGCCTTGGTCATTTCTTTAGGTTTCAATTTTATTATTCGGCCTCTGTGCACACGTTATTATTAAACTTTGTTTTTTCTCCTGTTAATCCGTGTCATGTAAATTTAATTCTTAGACCAGCTGGACAAACTTTGAAGGGTAAAGTAAAATTTTCCCTTTCCAACACTGCATTAAAAATAATAAAATTGAATAATATCCGTACTATCACAGAAAATTCAAAATAAAATAGTCATAAGGTCTTCCAAATTAAACACAGATCATACAGTTGAAATACCCTAGTGAAGTTAGCATAAGCTACACATGCATATCAAAAGACAGGTGAATTATATTTCCTCAATAGCTGTTGCTCTGAGACATTTTCATACCCTATTATTGTTTACATTTTTATATAACATTTATGCTGAGTATCTGGTGAGGAGTATTACTTTTTCAGTTCACTTTGGTTCCTCAATACTGTGTGAATTCAGTATTTACATGTGTGCAATTAAAAGCAAAAGCGAAACAAAACAAAATTACCAACTTAACAACTTTGTTCTATTTGCTTTGCCCCCATTGTGTTTCAGTTGTTGCTCATGATATATACAAGTCATAGCTAGTTTATTATTCTCACACTTTCCTTCTGAAAAAAAAAAAGTATTTGTGAGCACTTTAGGCTAGTATAAAAGCACTAAGATATTATATATGTACAATATATTATATATCATATATTAAGCATAAAGAAAATTTGTAATCTTTACATATATATATGTATACATCTTTGTTATAAACCTGTCATGAATCTCTCTCATTCTCTTTCTCACTCCCTCTTTCAAAAAGAGAGATAAAGTTTTTATTTGTATATCTGAAATTATAAATATTTATATATATGTATCTCATACATATAAAGTTTTTATACCACAGAGTTACTGAAACATTCCTACAAGGTAGAGAAAAACCTGACCTGCTGCAATTAACTCCCTAAAGCACTCCTGTGAGCACAATTACAAAATATTTTTGCCAACCACATCACAAACAATTATTAATGTACTAACTTTAGTTTCATGTTTTGAGCTTCTCCTGGGCCAGGTGTGGAGTGGGAACATGCTCTTTATGAAAACATCCCATTGGATGTGCTGACAAAGCACATTTTTAAAGCATACTCATAATCACTCTAATTAGGCCATCAAATGTCAGGACTTGCTATGTGAATTTGGTGAATTCTACCCAACTCTGTAGTGCAACTGAGAAGTAACCCTACCTTGGAAACAATTTCCTCATACTATGGCCTCTCCTCCTCTACCTGCCTGTATTGAAAAGTGGTAAGGAGGGTTTGCAATGCTGCCCTTTCACAAGTCTGTGAAACTTCCTTTCAGGTGGGAGCCCAATCACATCCAAACCCTTTTATATGCCCACAACACTATTATCTTTATATGTCTTTGAGGGAATGAATTTACAATATAACTAATATGGAATATGGAATATGGCAGATAGATTGTTCACATCTCTATCTTCCACTAGATTGTGAGTTACTTATTTGTCCATATTTTGATCCTTTCTAATGACGGACACACTGTTCTCAAAGCTCTAGCACAAATATTTGACACGGTTATGCAGAAGAAGTCACATGAAAACATCCAATCTTCCCTCCCTCATTCTCCCCCATCTCTACCACCACACAACTGATTGAAAAGAGCAAAGAAAAATAAAACAAGAGGATATGTTTTCTTAATGAAAACATTCCTTATATTGTTCACTAAGGAATTTATATTTTTAAACTTAATTACCATTGTGCCTTTGAGAAAATACTATTGAATGGAGGTCATTGTGATGGGTAATCTTAGGTTTCAACTTGGCTAGACTGTGGTGCCCATTTTGGTCGAACACTAGATGTTGGTCAAACACTAGATGTTGCTGTGATGGGTATTTTGTAGATGTATTAACATTTACAATTAGTGGACTTTAAGTAAAGGAGATTACCCTGATTAATGTGGGCGGGTCTCAAACAGTCAAAGGCCATATGAACAAAAATTGAGGTTTCCGGGAGTAGAACAAATACTACTTCCTCAAAATCATAACAAAAATCCTGCCAATGGATTTTGAGCTCTTCGACTCTTGCCTGTATTTTTAGCCTGCCAACCTGCCCAACAGATTTCAGACTTACTAGTGCCCACTACCGCATGTACCAATTCCTTAAAAAAATCTTTCTCTCCACATATGCATCCTATTGGTTCTGCTTCTCTAGAGAACCCTAACACTTGCATTTCAAAGCATTCTTTCCAATATCTCTGAAACTTTTGCTAATTGAATTATACTGTATTCTTAATTTTGTTTCATGGAGTGTTTCTATTACTTACTAATAGAAGTCAGTTTCTCTGTTGGTACAGAGAACAAGAGAGTTGTCAAAGGAACTCAACAATGGCGCATGTCCTGTCAAGCCGGAAAATTTTACATCAGAGGTTTCAAATATGAGCTCTATTTGAGCCAGAGTGTGCAGGTACCTAAATATTATACCCTACCTCCTAAGCTAGGAACATTTTCCTAAGCTAGTTTGTACCAATTAACAAATCTTAAGCAATTACCAATAAAGAATGAGTAGTTTGACCAAAACATTTTCTTCCAAAAAAGATGTGCCATGTTTGGGGCATGGTTGGGGCAGGGAGGAGGGCTTCAACAATTAATGCAACTCAAAATAGGAGGTTGGTGTGCCCAGTTTCCATTGCCTCATTCATCAAGAGAGTCCGTGTTGTGACTCTTGGAAGTCAGTTTTATTGCATGATGTAATGGAGAAAATAATGAAGATTACAAATTTTCTTTATACTTATGTTTTTTTAACCACTGCCAGTTTACAGATATTTAAGAAGTTGAAGCAAAGAGACTAGATTTAGTTTCTTTTAATTTAGCCAAATGGTTAGGTCCTGGAAATTTTTGAAGAAATGTATTAAAGTGTTTTTAGAATTAAAAAGTCTTAGATCTCACTTGGTAGACCTCCAATGGCCCTCAGAGCCTGCACATTTTTCCCTGATGCTATATAACAGAACTTTCTCTGTCCACTATAAAGGTGATGGTTTTGTACTCAAATTTAAACTTGACATGTACATTGAGAAGATGGTGAAATTGCTATTCTGTTTACAATGCTGAACTTCTCTGAGCTCAATGGAATAACAGATTTTAAGGAGTTACACAGTTATTTAGTGGAAAATAAGTCCTGGTTATGAAAGCAATTCATAGATCTTGGTGATTGAGTGTGAGTCATATTCTCTATGACTTTGGGATGCCACAAGATATGTGTGATTATAAAGCCCCTGACCAATGAGGGTGGCTCATTTTCAAACAAAACAAAACAACAGCCTTAAAATTTGTCCTGGGGCCCATGGGTGGCTCAGTCAGTTAAGCATCCAACTCTTGATGTCAGCTCAGATTTTAATCTCAGGGTCATGAGTTCAAGCCCCACTTTGGGCTCCAAGCTGGGCATGAAGCCTACTTAACAGAAAAAATAACAGCGACATGCAGAAGAATGAACCTGGACCCCTTTCTTACACCATACACAAAAATAAACTCAAAATGGATGAAAGACCTAAACGTAAGACAGGACACCATCAAAATCCTAGAGAAGAAAACAGGAAACAACCTCTTTGACCTGGTCTGCAGCAAACTTCTTACTTGACATGTCTCCAGAGGCAAGGGAAACAAAAGCAAAAATGAACTACTGGCACCTCATCAAAATAAAAAGCTTCTGCACAGCGAAGGAAACAATCAGCAAAACTAAAAGGTAACCGACGGAATGGGAGAAGATTTTTGCAAATGATGTATCAGATAAAGGGTTAGTATCCAAAATCTATAAAGAACTTATCAAATTCAACACCCAAAAAACAAATAATCCAGTGAAGAAATAGGCAAAAGACATGAATAGACACGTTTCCAAAGAAGACATCCAGATGGCTAACAGACACATGAAAACATGCTCAACATTGCTCATCATCAGGGAAATACAAATCAAAACTGCAATGAGATACCATCTCACACCTATCAGAAAGGCTAAAATGAACTCAGGCAACGGCAGATGTTGGCAAGGATGCGGAGAAAGAGGAACCCTTTTGCACACTGCTGGTGGGAATGCAAACTGGTACAGTCACTCTGGGAAACAATATGGAGGTTCCTCAAAAAATTAAAAATAGAACTACCCTATGACCCAGCAATTGCACTACTAGATATTTATCCAAAGGATACAGGAGTGCTGATTCAAAGGGGCACATGCACCCCAATATTTATAGCAGCACTATTGACAATAGCTGAAGTATGGAAAGGGCCCAAAGGTCCACTGATGAATGCATAAAGAAGATATGATATATTTACACAATGGAATATTACTTGATCAAAAAGATTGAAATCTTGCCATTTGCAACAACGTGGATGGAACTAAAGTGTATTATGCTAAGCGAAATAAGTCAGAGAAAGATAAATACCATATGATTTCACTCATATGTGGAATTTAAGAAATAAAACAGATGAACATAAGGGAAGGGAAACAAAAATAAGATAAAAACAGAGAGGGAGACAAACCATAAGAGACTCTTAAATATAGAGAACAAACTGAGGGTTGCTGGCAGGGTGTTGGGTGAGGGAATGGGCTAAATGGGTGAGGGGCATTAAGGAAGACACTTGATGGGATGAGCACTGGGTGGTATATGTAAGTGATGAATCACTAAATTCTATTCCTGAAATTATTATTATACTATATGTTAACTAACTTAGATTTAAACTAAAAAACAAAAACAAAAAATACTTGTACTAAAACTATTATACCTATTAACACACAGTATTACTGAGCATTAGAGTTACCTACGGAAAGGAATCAACTGTGAAAGAAAAAGTATGTATTAATGGATAATTGTATTAGCTCTGCTTCCCTCTTCCAGACTCCTAAAGAGGGTCCTCCCATGTAACACGACCAATTCTTTTGGGCTTTTGTCATTCAGAATCAGGAAGAAAGAGACCTGGGGGAAAAGCACACACCCAGGGCTGCAGAACAACAGTAGGGCACATTTTGAAATACAATACAAGCAGCTATCTTGTGTGAGAACACAAGATGAGAGAAAAAAGAGATATGTTTAAGATATGTTGTTTGTTATTTATCTGCTTCACAGTGTTCGGGCTATGAGAATTTTTAAAGAATTATTTCAAAATTATACCTCAGATATTTGCCTGTGTATTTTGAATATGGTCCTGATCTAAGACTGGACCATGTGGGTCACAGATTTATAAACATCACACAAAATACTAATCTCAAACTATAGAAATTTCTGGACAAATTCTGAGTATTTGTAGCTATTTTATGAAATTGCAGAGATAAAAGCCTTAATCAGTAAAATAGCCTCAATCAGATTGTTAAGAGTTTAGAATGATGGAAACACTCTATCTGCTAGAACAGTCCAGGGTGTAAATATCAGTATCCTCTTTAAATCGACCAATAAGGAACCAAAGATAGAACAGTATAATTTTTTTTAACAAATAAAAGCTTATTGTATTGGCTTTAGAATTGCCTAATAATAAAAAAAAAAAGTGCTTTGAATCTTGAATCACCAGTATCAGTAATAAAAAATAAAATATTCATAGAATAGGGCTGAAAACATGCTCTCAGGCCTAGAAGGCAGTGAAGAATCTGGTCCATCTACAACTTGAACAATCAGGGCTTGAGCAATTTACATGTTTTAGCTGGAAACACTGAAAACTGGCTCTCTTTCAGTAATAATTTTTAAAAGAAGTACCTTGTATTTTTCTAGTCTGATGTATTAAAGTACTTTCGCAAACCTAATAGCATGGTGCCAATTCAATGTAAAAGATTGGAGAGATGCTCCTCCTTTTCTTCAGAACGTTAAAATGTACCTTTTCCACATTTGTATTTGCTGAGATTAAGCTCTGTGTTTGGGAAGCCCTTGAGTAGAAGTGTCTCAGAAATAGAAAGCTCGGGCTCCCAAGGTTTCATTCATTTGGCTGACATCCCTGGAGCCCGTTCCTTGTGCAAGACACTGAACTCAGTGCCAGGCAGGTACACCGGTCTACAGGACGTAGTCCCTGTTCTGAAGGAGCCACTGGCCTGGCCAGGGAAGGGCCCAACTAGGGGTTCTAAACAAACAACCTAAAATATCACAGAGCGGCTGCACAGTTGACGTGCCTGAAATTACCCCAAAGACGAGGATCAGTCCACAAATGCAAAGTCTTCCTTCCATCTGATACGGGTCGCCACCCCACCTCTCAAGAAGAGCTGAAGCAGAGCTGCTGGGTCTAGAACTCATGGCCCCATATTGTTAGGGGGCAGGTTGGCAAGGAAACACAAGAGGGGGAAGCGGAGGCTCAGGCGCGACCCCCGATGGCGACGCAACAGGCAGGGCGGGCGGGGGTCGGTTCGGCCCTCACCGTGATCTCAACGCAGGATGGAAGCATGAGGTGCTGCGGGCCTCGCCGTCGGACCAGAGGGTCTGTCAGCGTGTCGCGCGGCTCGGGTCTCAGGGTCGGGCTCTAGGCGAAGCCCCGCCCCCCCGGCTCCTCCGCCCCCGCCCCCTAAGGCGCGCGAGCCGGTCCCGCGCGGCGCCAACCCTTTCCCGGGTCATCGCCCCTCCTCTCTTCCGGGCCGCGAGCCCCCCGCGCGTCGCCTCAAGGCTGCGCTCGCTCGCGCGCGCGCGCTCTCCTGTCCGCCCGCCCTCTCAGCGCGCGCTCGGCCGCCCGACGACGCGGGAGCCACACGCTCCGGACTAGGCTAGCTGCGCTCGCTACCGCCGAGCGCCGGCCCGCTGAGGCGGCGCCCTCGGTTCCCCGCCCGGAGACGGTCGGGGTCGCCAAATCTGCGGCCCCAGGGCGGCGGCGGTAAGGAGACCGGGACGGGGAAGGCGGACATGGTGGAGCCGAGGGCGCCGGGAGGAGGGTGGTCCCGGCGACCAGAGGCCACGTCGAAGGCTCGCGGCCGGCGGCGCGCCAGGGAAGGGGGAGGAGTGTGGGATCGAACCGGATTGCATCGGCCCTGCTCGGCAAGAAGGAAGGACTGTGGACCGAGGGGGGCGGCCCGAGAGGGTTTCCGCACGACCCTCGGCGGGATGGGGACGGAGGAGACGCCGCCTCGAGGCTCCTGCCACGTTTCCACCGCGCGTTACCCTCCGCTCGGGGTGGGCGACAGCCTTGCTCCTTCCCACCACCCTTCCGCGTCCGTGCGTTTTCCCAAGCCGGGGACCCGGCTTGCTGTCCGGGGGGTCGCGCCTGAGGGGAGCGCCGTCCTGGAACCCAGGGCCCCCCGGAGGCTGGAACCTGGCCGGCGGCCGCGGACTGCCGGGCGAACGGGAAGACGCACCCCGCGAGGCTGTTTGCGGGGGAGGAGGGATAATGGGGCTCCAGGGCCCTTCCCCCGCTTAACTCGGGGAAAACCGCGATTGCAGAAGTTGGACGCGCTCGCAGGCCGTTCTTTCCAGAGTGGGTGGAGATGTTTGATGCCTACTCACCTAGCACTCTTAAAACCCAAGCGTGAGTGCTTAGCAGCAGGTTTTTGATGGCTTAAAAAGTCCGAGTCCCGGCCCCGTGGGAAATCCTGTCTCTCCTCCTCGCCCGGAGCCCGCTTTGTAACGCCGCGGAGGCTGGTCCAGGGCTCCTCACCCCCACGGCCGGGATCCCCGCTTCCTCAACCTTGGGAATGTCTATCAGGAATATTTGTTTCTAGAAACGGTTGCTATTAGCCTTTCGTTACAACACAGGGAAAAGTGCAAAGTTATAAACTGGAAGGCTGAGCTTGGTTTTCCTTTGGATTTTGTGCACGCCGCTGTGAGCACAGGAGCCTGTGGAACAAAGTAGAACTTGAGCCGCCGCCGCGGTGACTACGTCCCAGGATGACGTCACCGTGCGATATTTAAAATGGGAGCTTTTCGCTCGCGGTGTGGGTGGAGGAATTGCGGCTACTTAAGACGCCTTTGGTCTTACTGGACCTGCTTGCTTCCAGTTTCTCTTTCTCTGACTTTATAACTACCTCGTTTACCTTTTGGTACTCCCAGAATTCTAACTGGTGGGAGTGGGTTAATTTTTCTGCTATTCCAGGCATCATTCCTTCAAACCGAAAAAAAAAGAAAAGTTATTCGATATGACTCATCCTGTGTTACAACCAATAGCAACCACTAAGTGGTTCTTTCCTTCCTTTTTTTTTTTTTTTAATTTTTGATAGGAAACAGAACAAAACAAAAATGAGAACAAAACCCTGAACTCAGATATGTAGAACGTAGTAGACAAATTTAATGAATGAGAAGAATGATCTAGTTAAGGATTCAGTACTTTAATATGGTTCCTTGTTTTCTTTGGTGAGATGGAAGCTAACGTAGTTCCATCAACAAGCAACTTTCATCTCAAACCGTATATTAAATTGCAAGTGGGCTATCTTTTCCATCCTAACGCGGTGGAATATAAATACAGCCTTATGAAGCGGAAATGGCTCAACATTTTTTTAGGAGTACGCCTCACAGCAGTTGCAGAAGGCAGAGATTGTGTGTACCTGCACGCTCTTATATGCAACCTAGTACCTGTTGTCTGGTAGCTGGCATTCTGTGGTTCCAGGAGAAAGGTTTGGGTGTCTTCCCATCCAGGATCAGAGTGGGTATGACTGCCAGCACAGTTCTCTGATAACTAGAATTTCTTTCACAGTGAGATCCCTTGTTTGAATTTGCACAAGGAGTAAAGGAATCGTATTATGAAGAGGGATTTTAAGAGGTGTGAGAAAACAAACGTGTGAAAACACAAAAACTATCAGTTGGTTAGTTGGTTTTTATACTAAATATAGCAGACGCTGTATGTCTTTAATAATTGGCTCTGGAAAGGGTGATACTGCTTGGTAAATGCAGCATGTGAATAACTCCAAGTTACTTCCAGCAGCCAAATGAATGAGCTCATCGTGTAAAGCCAGAATATACATCGAAACAATCCCAGGACAAGGTTTTTGCCTTTATGGATTAATCAATGATAAATCAGATCTGCCATTTAAAGAGTCTTGAGGCAGTTCCAGAATGCAGCTAAATCTCTGATTATTTCTTTTAGTTTGATTTTTCCGTAGATGACCCTGAATTTCTGCTCTCTTAAATATGTTTTGATAGAGCCACTATTTTTGGTCATATCTTTTAGGCAAATAGATTTCTGTTCCTGAAAGAATGCTTATAATAGAAACTCATTGCTGAATTTTTTCTTTATGTGTAACAGCTTTGTTCAAATAGGATTCACCTAGCATACAACATACACATTTAAAATCTACAGTTCATTAGTTTTAGTATATTCACAAAGTTGTGCAGCCATCACCACAACCAATTTAGGACATTTTCTTCACCCTACAAGGAAACCCTGTACTCACTGACATCTCTCCTCCTTTCCCCTATCACTCCTGCCCATAGACCACCAACATACTTTTTGTCTATGTAGATTTGCATATTCTGGAAAACTCCTATAAATGAAGTCATACAATGTTTGGTCTCTTGTAACTGCCTTCTTTCCCTTAACACAGTGTGTTTGAGCTTCACCTATGTTGTAGCATGTATCAGTATATCATGCCAGTCTTCTTTTTGTTGCTGAATAATATTCCGTTGCATGTATATACCACATTTATTTGTCCATCAGTTGGACATTTAAATGTCCATCAATTGAACATTTGAGTGCTTCCACTTTTTGGCTGTTATGAATAATGCTAATATTGACACTTGTGTACACGTTTTTGTGTAGAAGTAGGTTTTCATTTCTTTTGGGTATATATAGCTATGAGTGTAGAATTGATTGGTCTTATGATAATTCTGTCTAATGTTTTTAGGAATTGCCACTGTTTTCTATAGTAGCTATACAATGCTGGCTTTCAAAGCGGACTTGTGTTTTAAAGTTCAAATTATTTCACAAAATTTTAAACTTAAATTATTGTAGCTAAATGTTGACAAATTTAGTAAAAAGTATATACTATCTCTGATTTATTTTAGCCAACAGGAGCAATTTGGTGTGCTCTCTTTATTGAACTTCACAAAGCTAAGTGATACAGTTTTTAGATAGTATTATTATAAGGTCTTTATGGTATAAATTAGTGGTTATTTTCCCTCTTCCAGATCTGAGCCAGTGAAACAGAAGATAAAAGAAGGGAAGCTGTGGAAGAGGGGTATTTTGCAGAGCTTTATCTTCCAGTTTTTATGTTCCGTTTTTTGAGAAAAACTGTTTTATCTTTGCAGGGAAAGATGAAGAACGAAATTGCTGCTGTTGTCTTCTTTTTCACAAGGCTAGTTCGAAAACATGATAAGTTGAAAAAAGAGGCAGTTGAGAGGTTTGCTGAGAAATTGACTCTTATACTTCAAGAAAAATATAAAAATCACTGGTATCCAGAAAAACCATCAAAAGGACAGGCCTACAGGTAAAGGATTAAATTGGACAGTTGGATTGGACTAAGTGGAGAGGCTGATAGCACCTGAAATGAGTGCAAGGCCAGAGGACTGAGGGGGTATCCAGTCCATTTCTTTCACAGTTTATCTGCAAAATACAGAACTCTGGGGTGACTTTGGTATTTTTTTCCTTACACATTTTAAAATACAAGTATTTGTTGTTGGTGTCCCACTGTCTGGACTTGGGAGGCCAATACTGTTGGCTTATGGGAGTTAGTCTTGTGATTGTAGTTTGGTTTCTGCTTGAGTGGATTTCTTTATGTATCACAGGTACTTAAGGGCTTTCACAATTCTAGAAGATCCCTAAAACTTATCCATAAATGGGCACGGTAAGAGTTGAGAGAAATGAGTTTCTTTGTTTCTGCAAGTGAATTACGTGTTACACGTTTTGGAAAAAATAAAAGTTTTATGGCAAAAGAGAGCTGAGTATTAGACACCTAATGCATTTTGACACAAGAATAATTGCATTTATACTATGCATAATTCTTTATGGTAGAAACCACCATAACTGGTTTATTGATGAAGATAATTTGTTATGATCTACAACTGGTAAATATTAGCTCTGCGTTTTAAAGTCAGGTCTCACTGACCCTAAATTCTTTAGGGCTTCTGCATACCACAGTTTAACCGCTGCCTTGTCTCTGAGAGGGAAAATAACTCTCACTTGCAGCTGTCTGTTTTACTCTGGTTTATAAGTTACATTTTTAGGGGCGCCTAGGTGACTCAGTTGGTTAAGCATCTGACTTCGGCTCAGTTCATGATCTCACAGTTCATGAGTTCAAGCCCCACTTCAGACTCTGTGCTGACAGCTCAGAGCCTGGAGCCTGCTTCAGGTTTTGTGTCTCCTTCTCTCTCTGCCCCTCCCCTGCTAGAACTTTCTCTCTCAGAAATAAGTAAACCTTAAAAAAAAAAGTTACATTTTTAGCTTAAAGAGTAGGCTCCTGCAAAGCATGTCCTGGCATGCTAATTCCCTGGTATTTATGTGACCACTGTATTGAGAACCTGGGTTCTACTAAATGAACTCAGCTGTCAAACCGTGCCCCATTTGTGGAGGTGGCCACAAAAAAATAAAACAGTGTGACTACAGAAATTCTTTTATTTATGCATATTGCTGCCCCCATCAGCACTTCTGTGCTTTGATGTAAAAAGGACTTCATTTCATTTGCTGAGCTGTAGCAAGTGCAAGACTATTCAGGGAATCTACAAGGGAAGTGAAAATATGATTTGTTTAGTTCTCATTTCCTAGAAGCCACAGGTGAGCATGTATTCTATTGAAAAGAAAAGAATCAAATTTATTGATGTATTTTCCTCTTCATTTTTATCCAAGGAGGTTTCCTAGTAAATTGGAAAATGTGGCGAATTAAAGTAGAAATGTGGATGTTCTATATAAAGCAGACTCGATATATTTTTTATCTTCTCGCTTGATTCTCTTAATTTTTTTCTGCACATCTTCATATCTGATAGAGTGAACAGCTTTTTTAAGTTAGAGCTGTTGAGGCTTTTACACTGATGTAATTGACATTGGACAAAGACTTTTTTGGAAGTGCCAAGACAACTTTTACTATTACTGAAAAAGGAGACACTGTCAAGTAAATGCTTAAAGGTCAGACAGTGTACAGTTTCATTTCCATTAATTCTAAAAACTTGAGGAAAAAAATTAGCTAAACAGGATTAAATTGGCATATGATCAGAAGTATCATTATTGAGTCATTTTGAATCTGTCTTTGAAGTAGAAAACTATTAGACTTAATGGTGGGTTGTTACTATTATAAAAATGAATAGAATATAGGATTAACCAGTAAGAGTCTTGAATCCATAGAGTAGCTTGTAAGTGTTCATTTTCTTCTAAAGTGTTTATAAATTAAAATAGTTTCTCCACAATATATACAAATAAGAGGCGTTTATAGGGCAATTTGGCAATATTATCAAGATCTGTAAAAATACTCCTACTCTGAACAGTAAGTCTCCTAAAAATCTCTTCTAGAAGTTTAATCAGAAATGCAGATAAATATGTATGAATATGGATGTTTCTTTATAATTGCAAAAAATTGGAAATAACTGTCAACATTAAGTAAATGATAGACTTTTTATGCAACTTTTAAAATCTTGTTTTTGAAGACTGGCTAATGGATGAGTAGTCACAGTATAAAGAGTTTAAAAAAACAGCACAAAAATATGTAAGGTATGCAAATTTTGTTGAAGCAGAGTCTCTAAGCATCTTTATTTACATATATATTTTTTAAGCTTAGAGTCTACATCATCCTTACTGTAGATAACAAAAACACATACATCCAACATCTATCTTACCTATAACTGCTTTTGATCCTAGGGCACATGAGGCTTTTGAATCAACATACACAGCACTACAATTTGTAAACATAGGACCATCTTAAATAAAGGAACAAATGGCATCTTACCTGCATAAAATAATTTTTTCACTCTGAATTGCTTACTTGTTAATGGTGATGTTAAGATTAGTACAGACAGAATAGGGTATTTAATAAAAGAGATTTTAGAGTCTTGTCCAGATTTGACCCTTGAATTCACCACTTTCTAGTTGTGATGTTGGGCAAAATACTCAGACTCTGCCTCCTTTTTTTCTTACAGTGGGGAAGTGGTATCTAACTTACAGGATAATATGAAAATTAGAAGAATTAATACATGCGAAGCATCTAGTAAACTGTCCATTTTATAGTAAACTTTGAGAAAGAATTATTTAGAAATCTGTATTCACTGTTAATGAGAATTTTTTCACTGTTTTAAATGAAAATTGAAATCAACTAATAAAATAATTTTTAAAACTTTAAATAGCATGTTTTTCTATTCATATTGTTTTATTTAATGGTATAATTACTATTTTTCAGCAAACTTGTATGTTCCATATTTTAGAACTTTGGATCTGAGGAAGAAGTGAAATGACTTAATCTGAATTCACCCAATAAATAAGTGCTGGGACTGGTACTAAAACCTGGGTTCTCATGATTGATTTCTTAGTTGTAGGCATTAAATACTTTTATTGTACCCACCATTTCTGTTACATAATCAAAATGCTTAAATAAGTATGTATTTTTGCGTTTATCCTGGGAGTCATCTTTGAGCATTCCATTAGGTAGAGGTGGTATTTCTTAGGTTTAAAAAATGGAACAGAGGCTACATTGGTTTAAAATTTTTTTTCAAAAAAAAATTTTTTTTCAGTTATTTTGACAACTTTTTTTTTTTATGAAAACCCTTTGGTAACAAATAAATGAGATAAGCCAATAAGACTTTGGACTGTATTTTAATCTTAACTGTGATATGAATAGTTCTGTGTCTTAGACTGATTCTGTATTTTAGAACAATGATAGGTATTTCTTAACACTTATTATCTGGGATGTATAAGCAAGGAAATGATCAAATCACAAGAATTTGAAAATATTTTAAACATTGGTTAAGGTCTTTTGTTAGTTGTGGAGATTTTGTTATATAGTAACTTGGCCTATTAATACTACCTTTAGAGCTCTAAGTAATTTCATGCAACTTTAATACTCCTTGCTCATTTCATGGACCTGTGAGATTGAGTAGTTTCTGGCTAAAACGAGGTAGAGTCAGTTCTTCAGATTTCTCTGGGCTCGCACAGAAGCCCTCCTCTTTCCACCAGGCTGAGTAGTCTTGTTGATGCTTCCTCTTTGCCTTTAGTTCGCATTTATTATCTACTTAGATACATATGCTCCAGCATTCTCCGCCAGGGTTTGTTTGTTTTAAATTCACATTGGCAAATACTAGTAATATAATGAGGTTTATGATTAAGATTCAATTAAAGCTATTAACATTATTCTACTTTGTTGTAGATGCATTCGTGTCAATAAGTTTCAGAGAGTTGATCCTGATGTCCTGAAAGCCTGTGAGAACAGCTGCATCTTGTACAGTGATCTAGGCTTGCCAAAGGAACTCACTCTGTGGGTGGATCCATGTGAGGTGTGCTGTCGGTAAGTTCTTGAGTGTGCCAGCTGAGAGGATTACCATGCTGGAACTGATTTTATGAAATTCTCTCAGGTATTGCCTGCCTGTGTGTCTTTATGGCCAGGTTTTTGCTTTCTCAGTTGTGAATTTTGTAAAGTAATCTGAAGGTGAAGGGCTGGTTACATTCCTGTTTTACAGCTAAAGAAACTTACAGCTTAAACTTACAGCTAAAAATTTGGGGTACCTGGGTGGCTCAGTTGGTTAGGCATCTGACTTTTGCTCAGGTCATGATCTTGCAGTCTGTGAGTTCAGTCCCCGTGTTGGGCTCTGTACTGACAGCTCAGAGCCTGGAGCCTGTTTCGGATTCTGTATCTCCCTCTCTCTGCACCTCCCCTGCTCACGCTCTGTCTCTCTCTCAAAAAAGTAGATAAAGATTAAAAAAAAAAAAAATTTAAGACACTTAAAAACTGATTGGGCAGGGTTTTTATGGTTCTACCAAGAAGTTTATTGTACACCAAAAAGCAGAATTTAGATAGCTAGACTCCTGTAGGTCAATTATTTTCTTTCATTGGTGGTGTACATGTCTTTCCCATCTTCAAATAAGAAAATAAGTTAATTCCAAATAGTACTGGATAATAACTTTTGGTTGGGGCGCCTGGGTGACTCAGTTGGTTAAGCTTGGTTTTGGCTCAGGTCATGATCTTACGGTTCGGGAGTTCGAACTCTGCATCCGGCTCTGTGCTGGCAGCACGGTGTCTGCTTGGGATTCTTTCTCTCTCTCTCTCTCTCTCTCTCTCTGCCCTCCCCTCACTCTCTCTCCAAATAAATAAATAAACATTTAAAAAGTAATAATAATAACTGGGGCGGGGGGGGGTTCTGTTTGTTTCTACTCTTGCCTCCCTCTCTCTTTTTGGTTTTTAAGTGACCAAGTAATATTTTCATGGTTTTGTTTTTATAACGAAGATTATGTCTACTCTTCTAATGAGCAGAATTATACATAGGTGAGTGTTAGGTATGATATTTAATCGAACTCCATTCATTCTAAAAGCATTTATTGTGGACCAGGCATTCTTAGTTTTGGGGTTTTAAAAAAATGAAAGTAGCATTCTGCTATCAGGTGTTCAAAGTGTAATAAGGGAGAAGAAAGAACAAGCAGATTACAACAGGGTGATTTATACTATAATAGATATATGTACAAAATGCAGTAGTTGGTGGCACAAAGAGAACGTTACTGCCTCTGCTGGGCAGTACACTGCTGAGTGATATGTGAGCTGGGTGGAGAAGGATGCAGTTGACTAGGTGACAAAGTGGGAAGGACATTTCCATGCAGGAAGAAAATAGGATGAGTAAATTCTTGGAATCCCTGTGAGTGATTTCCTACAGCTGTTCCTTTAAGGTGTTTCCCTTTGGTTTTAAGTGCACTTCACCTGTTGACTACAGTAGAGATACTTTTTGATGCAACCATAATATATTCCAAAGGTGGACTATGGAATTTGATCTGATCTTCAACAATAAAAGTAAAGATGATGACATGTCATGCCAAAAATACATGGTAATTCTTCCACCAAATTATTCTGGACCACAATGGAGTTATTTGGTAAAAGCTGCTGTTGTCAGCTTATTCTGTGGGAAACTTAGGTACTAGATTCTTCACTTCTCAGAAAAAAGGAGAGCAAGACATCTCAAGTTTTGGTCCAAGAAGGTCAAACATTTTTATTTTTATTTTTTTAATTATTTTTTTTTCAACGTTTATTTATTTTTGGGACAAAGAGAGACAGAGCATGAACGGGGGAGGGGCAGAGAGAGAGGGAGACACAGAATCGGAAACAGGCTCCAGGCTCTGAGCCATCAGCCCAGAGCCTGACGCGGGGCTCGAACTCACGGACCGCGAGATCGTGACCTGGCTGAAGTCGGACGCTTAACCGACTGCACCACCCAGGCGCCCCAAACATTTTTAGATTCTGGGACTAATTAAGGACTCCTTAAGCCAAGGTGAGACTTTATAGACTTTGGCCACTGAGCCCCTGCTGAGGACCTTAGTATACAAGAAATAGTTATCACAAAGTTACTATATTGAATTGCTTACTTTTTTATTAGGCCTGCACTTAGATCCTGACTCTTATTTAACACACAGTTCTTTTAGTTGGTTACATAGGTTTTCAGCCATAAAAATTATAAGCAGTGTTTGAAAGGGCCTTTTTCATGTAGTTATAAAACTACCAAAATAAAATACCATGTAGTCTTCATGTGGAGACAGGAGCAAAAAAGCTAAAGAGTTGGCACAAATGTATTATCACCCAATCAAATAATGAGTATTATTTAATATAATGATCTTGAGTCATTAGGGAAATGTTTCTATGTCCAAAGATGTGTTTAAGAATTTGGATAATTGTAGGGACTCCTGGCTGGCTCAGTCAGTTAAGCATCTGACTTCAGCTCAGGTCATGATCTTGAGGTTTATGAGTTCGAGCCCCACATCAGGCTCTGTATTGACAGCTCAAAGCTTGGAGCTTGCTTCAAATTCTGTGTCTCCCTCTCCCTGCCCCTCCCCTGCTTGTGCTCTCCCTGCCCCCCAAATAAATATTTTTAAAAATTTTAAAAGAAGGTTGGATGATTGTATAAACATTTTGGACATATTTATTTGAAATGACTTAACTAAATCTTGGCACCTGAAGATGAAAACTCTAAATAGATATTCTACTTAGGTGGATACTTCATTGCTTAATAATGCCAGATAATGAAAAATTATTGTTCCTTCATCTTATTAATATAAGAAAATCTTTGCATTCAGTAGCTTTATAATAATTTTACATACAAGTAAAATTTTGCCAACAATTGACTGTGATGTGATATTTTTTCACAGCTAATAGAAGTCACCCTCAAGGTCACCTGGGTGGCTTGGTAGGTTAAGCGTCCAACTCTTGGTTTCGGCTCAGGTCATGATCTCACAGTTTTGTGGGTTCGAGCCCCATGATGTGCTCTGCACTAGCAGCACAGAACCTGCTTGGGATTTTCTCTCTCTCTCTGCCCCTCTCTATTTCTGTCAAAATAAATAAATAACAGCAACAACAAAAAGAAATCATCTTCATTATGTGATAACAGAACTCCAAAAAGAAAGATGTGCTAGTGATTGAGTAGAGGTGATTGCTCTAAGTTAATAGAGGAGATTGCAATATTGATTAGTACTTTGGGACCAAAACTATAGAGATAAACATTCTGAAAATTAAAGCTGATCTAGCAGTTATATAATAGAACAAGTATCTGAGTCGTCAGTAATAACTCATTGGTACACTAGAGACTAAAGTTATGAAAAAATTGAAATGCACTCAAAAAGAACATTCTTCATAGTATGACTGAGTTATTCCATCAGTATAAAATATTGGAAGTGTGCAAGGATTGTTGGTGTAGTTAAAAGGTTATTGTTTAATGAACTATGTGAGGAGAGACAAAATAGATAATGGATCCTTCCTACAGAGAATGCCTGCAAATGGGTGGCAGCTTTATTATCCACTCAACATTCTATACCTTTTTTTTTTTTTTAGAATTTCTATTATCCTTTTCCTGATCTAGAGCATTAGACACTATTAATGTGTTTCAAATTAACTAAATGGACTTAATGTTTAGCAGCATGTGGTTGAAAAATGGAAAGTTTAAAAGTTGTCCGTTACTAATTGTAAGGCATTAACTGCACACTCTAATGTTAAAATAATCAACAGCTTCACTTAATATGAGAACCCTCATACCCAAAATACTACAGAGGGAAAGATGCAGAACCTAATTAAACTAGCTGATCCTTCATTAGATGTCTGCCCTTGATTTAGGTTTCAGTTTCCACAGAGGCAGGGATTTTTCTCAAATTGCCTGCTTTTCTGTTTTACTTGAATGTTGACTCCATTAATGGGCAAAAACTGAAGGTTGGCCTAAGCCCCTTGTTAATATTGCTGGCATTATTAACATGAATTAAGCTTTGTATTGAAATGTGTTAAGTCTTTAATATATGGGCAGGATGGAGAGGTAAATTTCCATTGCTAAAACTATATTATAGTTTTAAACTTGAAATTATAGTACAGGAATTCTGTGTTGTGAACAATTTGCCCAGCTTCTCAGGCATCTTATAGCAGAGAATCACTAGCTGAAAACCAACCAGTACCCAGTCAGCTCTCCGCTTTCTTGCCTAACAGACAGAAAACCAAGGCCTAGACACGTTAAATGACTTGCCCCTTGTTACAGAGCTAGTTAGTGGGAGAGCCAGAACCAGAAACATGTTCAGTGCTCTTTCCACCATCTAGCAACTCTTTTTTCTTTTAATTTTTTTTTTCAACGTTTTTAATTTATTTTTGGGACAGAGAGACAGAGCATGAACGGGGGAGGGGCAGAGAGAGAGGGAGACACAGAATCGGAAACAGGCTCCAGGCTCCGAGCCATCAGCCCAGAGCCTGACGCGGGGCTCGAACTCACGGACTGCGAGATCGTGACCTGGCTGAAGTCGGACGCTTTACCGACTGCGCCACCCAGGCGCTCCCTAGCAACTCTTTTTATGAAGGAAACTGGAAAAGAATAGAAAAGGGAGTTATGTCCCATATTAGGTAGCATTTATGGCCCCCTTTCAGCCTGTGTGAGAATGGTAGACAGCACAGCTATCTAAAGAAATAGAACTCACTTGTGAGACTGCATGATTTCTGTAAAACTTTCAAAGGCTTTATTGCAGTTTTTTTGGCCTTTTACTTATTGTACATATCCTGATTCAGAAATAATTTGAGATAAGGATTATCTCAAAATGAAATTAATTTACATAGTTAAAATAAACCCTGTTTTTCTGTCAAGGTTGTTTTTGTTTTTTTTAAGGTTAAAATCACTTTGTCTTTCTAACTTGAACCATATGTTGTATAAGAACTGCTTAACAATCCCATTTCCTTTGTCCTTAACACTTACTAGAAATAGTTTCATAGTGTATATGCTGTGTAGTCTATGTAAATAAATTTGTGGGTTTCTCCTATGCTCCACATAAAAACTACTGGTTTTACTATTCTTTATGTTATTTTCCCTCATTGCAGAATTTATTTTCCTTTTCTTGTTTCTATTTTTTTTTTAACATTTATTTATTTTTGAGAGACACAGAGCAAGACAGAGCACAAGCAGGGGAGACACAGAATCCAAAGCAGGCTCCAGGCTCCAAGCTACCAGTACAGAACCCCATGCAGGGCTCAAACCCACAAACTGTGAGATCATGACCTGAGCCAAAGTTGGACGCTTTAACTGACTGAACTGCCCATGCGCCCCCCTCCCGCCTTTTTTTTAGTAATCAACAGCCAAAGTTACATATACCAATTATTTTTCTTAGCTCGAGGCTTTAAAAATATTTTGGCAGAATTAAAAGGCTCATTTTACTTTTTTCAAAAAATTAAGATGAGAAGTTTTCCTGGTAAGCAATATAATTCAAGCAAAACCCCTTTATTTTCCTCAATAGTAGTGTTCGTTTTCCAGTTGTCTTAGTTCTCATTTTTGTCAGTGTGGATATAGGCAACTCAGACCCTCTTTTAATTTAATAATGGTAAAGTAAATCTCAAAGGAAATGTCCAGTTGATTTGTGACTTGAATCACTAGTATCTATATTATAGTAGTCAGCTAAAAATACATTAGAAAATCTTACTATATAAGCCAGGTTAATGGTACATACAAAAATGTAATCAAAACAGTGCATTTCTCATAGATATTTTAAACAACTATTTTTGTTAGGAGGCAGTGGGAAAGAAAATTGAAGAGAATAGAATCTCTTATTATTTGCACGTAAGTAGGCCAGAAGTAGAAAATCATGGCCGACCTGTTGGCCTGTAGGTGGGTTACATAGGGTTAAGTTCTGGGAGTGTTCCTTCTTTGCTTTGGACCGATGGCATGTCCAAGCCTGTTTAATTGTTTTTATGGACAGTTTCTTGCTTTTGTTGATAGTGCTTCAAGGTGTGTGAATTTGTTTTTTTAATTTTTAGGTATGGAGAGAAAAACAATGCATTCATTGTTGCCAGCTTTGAAAATGAGGATGAGAACAAGGATGAAATCTCCAAGAAAGTTACTAGGGCCCTTGATAAAGTTACCTCTGATTATCATTCAGGATCCTCTTCTTCAGATGAAGAAACAAGTAAGGAAGTAGAAGTGAAACCCAATTCGGTGACTACAACCCCAAGTCCTGTGTACCAGGTAACCATGGATCGATCAGCTCTCTATTAAAGGTCATGAGCAGGGCTTGCCATGTCATTCCAGGTAGTCCTGCTCATGTTGTTTGGGGTTTCTGATTTGAGATTTTGAATCCCGGTTCTTGCTTTTGTACACTAAAGGAAGCTGCTCCTCTGAGATGTAAATAGACATCCTGAGTCACTTTATCAAGGGTCTGCTTTACTACTACTCAATAAGTAGGATAAAAACATTCTATTAATTTATTTTTTAGGATGAATATATATTTTTAATTTTAACAATATATTCAGAAAAATTTATGTATTTTTAATTTTTAATTTGATTTTTTAAATTTAATATATATATATTTAATTTTTGACTTGAGAGAGCAAGTGAACGAGGGAGAGGGGCAGAAGGAGAGACTGAGAATCTTAAGCAAGCTCCTCATCCAGTGCAGGGCCCAACTCAGGGCTGGATCTCACAACTTTGAAATCATGACCTGAGCCAAAATCGAGAGTTGAACGCTCAACCAGCTGAGCCACCCAGGAGCTCCTAGAATAAGTATATTTTAAAAGGTGTGTCAAAGAGAGGCCCCTGGGTGGTTCAGTTGATTAAGTTTCTGACTCTCTCTTTCAGCTCAGGTCATGAATTCATAGTCTGTGAGTTTGAGTCCCACATCGGGCTCTACACTGACAGCTCAGAGTCTGCTTCAGGTTCTCTGTCTTTGCCCCTCCCCTGCTCTTGCTTGCACTCTCGCTCACTCTCTCAAAAATAAACAAACATTTAAAAAAATGTGGCAAAGAATAGAAAAAAACCGTGGTGATAAAACATTCCTGATTTTTTAAAAATCCTTTTGTATTAAAAAATAGGTATTCATTTTTTGTAGCCTTCAGCACTTCTGATTAATACCATTGGGTTTAACTTTATTCTCCCCACGATTAAAGAGAAACTTCACTGAATAATATGGGAGTTAATTTTTCACTCAAGTCAAAACAATATCTCCTTTACTTACAACAGTGGAAGAGTTACATAGCTACCAGGCACGCACTTACAAATTTGTTCACTTATTTATTATTTATACCCCACACACCAAAAAACATTTAACATACTTTTAAAAATTCTTGGAGTGCCTGGGTGGCTCAGTAGGTCCAACTATTGATTTTGGCTGAGGTCATGGCCCCATATCAGGCTCTGCACTGGGCATGGAGCCTGCTTAGAATTCTCCCTGTCCCTCTCTTGCTCACAGGCACTCCCTCTCTGAAAGAATGAATGAGTGAATGAAGTATATATAGTACATATATATAAATATATATAAGCAGTTCAGTAGGGAAAGTCTTCAAGAACTGGTACTAAAACAACTGGATGGTCTATATGGAAAAAAAGGAACCTAACTGCTATTTAATATACTTAATATACTCTTAATATACACACATCTATATATACATATATATATATACACACACTTTTAATACAATAATAGTCTTCAACAGAAAAGATAAGTCAAAAAATGTTAGGAAATTAGGGGCGCCTGGGTGGCTCAGTCGGTTGAGCGTCCGACTTCGGCTCAGGTCATGATCTCACAGTCCATGGGTTCGAGCCCCGCATTGGGCTCTGCTCTGACAGCTCAGAGCCTGGAGCCTGTTTCGGATTCTGTGTCTCCCTCTCTCCCTGACCCTCCCCCGTTCATGCTCTGTTTCTCTCTGTCTCAAAAATAAATAAACGTTAAAAAAAAAAATTTTTTTTTTAAAAAAAATGTTAGGAAATCTATTCAGTTGAGCCTTATTTGTATTTTTTTCCTATTTTGAGGGTTGTTTTTTTTTTTAAGTTTTTTAATTTATTTTGAGAGACAGAATGAGCTGGGGAGGGACAGAGAGAGAGTGGGGACAAAGGATCCGAAGCAGGCTCTGTGGTGACAGCAGAGAGCCCGATGAAGGGCTCAACTTCATTAACCATGAGACCATAACCTGAGCCAAAATCGGACACTTAACAACTGAGCCACCCAGGCACCCCTGAGTTTATTTAAAAATGTACCTATTTTTATTAATTTCACCTTATTAGACGTGATGAAACATATCCAACATATGGAGCGTAGGATTTGGGCTACAATGAGAATTTCAGCCTAATGAGTAAGAAATTAGTGTTTTAAGTATGAGAAACTAAATCTTTACATTCACCATACATTTATATAATGAACATACTTTCAGTATACCTTAGTTTTTTATTTCTCTGGGGTTTTGTTTTGTTTTGTTTTGCTTTGTTTTTTCAGTTGTTAAATTATCCTTCCTAGGCTTGTGAGGGAAATTAGGTCTGATGATTATCATATTTTTAGGGATATATCTATATATGCATATTGTAAGATAACATGCACTTTTAAAAAAAATTTTTTTTTTCAACGTTTATTTATTTTTGGGACAGAGAGAGACAGAGCATGAATGGGGGAGGGGCAGAGAGAGAGGGAGACACAGAATTGGAAACAGGCTCCAGGCTCTGAGCCATCAGCCCAGAGCCTGACGCGGGGCTCGAACTCACGGACCGTGAGATCATGACCTGGCTGAAGTCGGACGCTTAACCGACTATGCCACCCAGGTGCCCCTTTTTTAAAAAACAACTTAAAGCAGTATAAAAGAGTATGTATGATATATTCTCCAAATTACTGTTGTTATATTGCCTGGAATTCATTCACACATGGCAATTTTCATACTCAGAATTTTATTGTTACTCAACAAAGCAAGAAAGTAAGTCTTAAATTGAACTGATTGCTGTTGATGTTTTACAAGTAAATTGACCTTTAATTTTTAGATTTTCCTTTTAAATTGTATTTCTCCCCATGTTAAGAAACTTTTAGGGTAAAATTAAACAAAGGCATGGAAATTGAAGTGTCTTTTGTGTGCTTTTAAAATAAAATATTTTTCCTTGACAATTTTTCATAACAGAGAAGCTTGACTGTTATAATCTATTGTGTAGAAAGCTGGTGCAAGTGACCCACTTTAATCTTTTCTTCCTATTCACTTTTTCATCTTGAACCTGGTACTGCTAAAAGGTTTCAAAAGGGGAGTTTTCAAAGTAAAGATAAAAAGTTCCTAGGTTAGGATCTTTTTTCTCTTAGAAGTCCATTTTTTGAAAGATACCCCAGGAAATTACTAATTAAGAAGTCAAGATTATATGGGGTGCCTGGGTGGTTTTAGGTGGTTGAGTGTCCACCTTTGGCTTAGGTCATGATCTCACAGTCTATGAGTTCGAGGCCCACGTCAGGCTCTGTGCTATCAGCTCAGCCTCGAGCCTGCCTCAGATTCTGTATCTCCTCTCTCTGCCCCCTCCTCTGCTCATGCTGGGTCTCTGTCTCAAAAACAAACATTAAAAAAAAAAAAAAAATTGTGTGAAGAAGTGAAAATACTGTCATTTCTCCCCAAATTGATCTATAGATTCAAGGTCAGTATCAATCAAAATCCCAACAAGCCTTTTTCTAGAAAGTGACAAATTGATTCTAAAATTTATAAAAAGGAGAATAAAGTTAGAGGCCTTACACTAATATTAAGCCATTGGTGCCTGAGTGGCTTAGTCAGTTAAGCATCCGACTCTTGATTTCAGCTCAGGTCATGATCTGGTCCATGGGATCAAGCCCTGCATAAGGTTCTGTGCTGACGGTGAGACTGCTTATGGTTCTCTCCCTTCCGTCTCTCAAGGTAAATAAATAAACTTAAAAAAAAAAAAAAAAAAAGACAGTGTAGATTTAAAGATACACAAATATATTAATGGAACAAAATAGAGACTCCAGAAATAGACTTACATATGTTCAGTCTTTTTTTTTTTTTTATTACTAAAGTATCAAAGCCATTCAATAGGGGAAAGTCTTCAAGAACATGTACTAAACCAATTGGTTAGTCTATTTACGGAAAGAAATGAACCTAACTACTATCTGACATGATACACACAAAAAAATTAATTTGAGATAGATCATAGACCCAAACATAAAAGCTAACTAACTCTGACACTTTTAGAAGAAAATACAAAAAGTATCTTTATTATTTGGGATAAGCAAAGATTTCTCCCAAGGGATATAAAAAGCACAAGAAAAGAACTTGATAAATTTGACTTCACCAAAATTAAAAATCTTTACTCATCAAGACAAGCCATTAAGAAAATTAATAGGCAAAGCATAGACTGGGACAAAATATTCTCAGTACATACATCAAAGGACTTGTTTCCAGAATATACTTTGTAAATCATTCCTATAAATCAATAATAAGAGACAAATGACCCAATTAAAAATAATGGACAGAAGATGAGAGTAAACACTGTACAAAAGAAGTTATATAAATGTCCAGTAAACACATGAAAAGGTGCTTAACCTTATTTATCATCTGGGAAATGCAAATTAAAACCACAATGAAACACTGCTTCCAGAATGGCTGAAATTAAAGTCTAACTCCACCAACTGTTGGCAAAGATGTGAAGTAGCTAGTCATAAACTACTACTAGTTTATGTAGTAGTAGTTTGGAAACTCTGGAACTTGTTAAATATGCATGTACCCTATTACCCAACAATTATACTCTTAAGTATTTAGAGAAATGAAAATATTTACAAAGCCATGTATTACAATGTTTATAGCAGCTTTTTTCATAATAGTAAAATGGAAAAAAACCCAAATGTCCATTAACAAGTGAATGGAAGAAAAATTGTGAGGTATTCACAAAATAGAATAATAGTCAACAAAAAACAGGAAGAACTAATAATACTAGACACAATATGGAAGGACCCCAAAAACATTTGGTTGAGCAAAAGAATTTTGCCATACACAAAGAATACATGCTGGCTGATTTTTATTAAAGTTCACAGACGGAAAACTCTGGTGATGGAAATCAGAACAGTGGTTGCCTGTGGTGTATTAGGATTAACTAGAAAGGGTAATGTAAGCTCCAGAATTTTGTCATCTTTCTGACAGTTTTAAAACCTTACCAGCACCCCAGTGTAAAAAGAAATGAAAACATTGCATTTTTCTGTTTGTTTTATAGGCCAATTATTTGAACTCCAAATTCTGCCTTATTTCCCCATTATTATATATAATTAAGAATTAACTGTATTGGGGTGCCTGTGTGACTCAGTCAGTTAAGCATCCAACTTTGGCTCAGGTCATGATTTTGCGGTTCACAAGTTCAAGCCCTGTGTCAGGCTCTATGCTAACAGTTCAGAGCCTGAAGCCTGCTTTTCTGATTCTGTCTCCCTCTCTCTGCCCCTCCCCTGTTAGTACTCTGTCTCTCTCTCTCAAAAATAAAAATGTTAAAAATTTTTTATTAAAAAAGGAATTAACTGTACTAAGGTTATTCATTGAAGCATTGTTTTATTTGTTGTGCATTGTTTTTTAATAGTAAAACATTGAAAACAGCCTAAATGTTCTATCAGTAGGACACCAGTTAGTTATGGCGTAGTCATTGCATTACATCTAGCTGTAAAATAATGAAAAAGGACGTTATGTATTGATATGAATGTCTTTTAAAATGTGTGTATAGATGTATGCCTAACTATTATATGCATGGATTGATTCTAAGGGTATACACAAAAAAAATAGTGTAAGTTGCCTCTAAAGGGTAATTGGGTAGCCGGTAATCAGATAAAGAGGGACTTTCCATGTATATGCTTTTATACCTTTTGTATTTTCTATCATATAAATGTAATTGTATACAGACTATAAGTTTTAAAATACCTGTACTAAGAGGAACAGATTAGAAATCAGAGAATTCAGGGGCACCTGGGTGGCTCAGTTGGTTAAGCATCCCACTCCTGATTTCGGCTCAGTCATGATCCCATGATTTGTGGATTCAAGCCCCTCATCTGATCAGTGCAGAGCCTTCTGGGGATTCTCTCTTCCCCGTGTGCTCTCTTTCTCTCCCTCTCACTTTCCTTCTCTCTTCTTTCTCTCTCCCTCAAAAAGAATAAACATTTTAAAAAGAAAACTCAGAAACACATAGTCACAAGGTACAGCATTCTTAGCAGGGGTGTACAAAATTGCTGATAACTTTTTGAGTAATGTGGACTTGATGTCCCATTTGACTTAGGGGATAATCTAAGACTGTAGTTCCAAAACACAAACTGGCTGCGTCAGAATCACCTGAAGTGCAGTCAGAGTACCTGGCCTCTATTCCTAAAAGATTGTTATTGTTCAGTTAGACCAGGGCTAGGGCATAAATGTATTTTGTGTTTAAAAGCTTTTTTAGGTGACTTCTTATTAAACAGCCAGTTGTGGAAACCACTGGTCTAAAACATGATGTGTCCTTTCAGGCTTCCATTCATTCTGTTTTGATCTTTCCTGCTTGTTTTAGAGTGCTGTGTTTTTTATTCATTTTCATTCATTAAGAAAACTAATCAGGGGCACCTGGGTGGCTCAGTCGGTTGGGCGGCCAACTTCAGCTCAGGTCATGATCTCACAGTTAGTGAGTACAAGCCCTGCATCGGGCTCTGTGCTGACAGCTCAGAGCCTGGAGCCTGCTTCTGATTCTCTGTCTCCCTCTCTCTCTCCACCCCTTCCCTGCTTGCTCTCTGTCTCTGTCTCTCTCTCTCTCTCAAAAATAATAAACATTAAAAAAAATAAAATAAAAAAGAAAACTGATCAATCACCTACAATATATGAAATTTCTAACATATTTAGATCTGACCATAGGAATGTTATTTAGACCTACACTTAAGGGTAGGGTATGGGTGAGTGGTTTTGTTTTTCTTTCGTGAGTAATCTGGAATAATGTGACTGATTTTTCCTCTGAATTAACTTACTGTTTCCTCTTTCATGCAGATTTCAGAATTGATATTCCCACCTCTTCCAATGTGGCACCCTTTGCCCAGAAAAAAGCCAGGAATGTACCGAGGGAATGGCCATCAGAATCACTACCCTCCTCCTATTCCATTTGGTTATCCAAATCAGGGAAGAAAGAATAAACCGTATCGCCCAATTCCAGTAACATGGGTACCTCCTCCTGGAATGCATTGTGACCGGAATCACTGGATTAATCCTCACATGTTAGCACCTCACTAGCTGCTTTTGATTCTGTTGGTGTCAGTGTTGAGAGAAGGTAGAATAAGCTTGACCACATATTAAAAGTTCATATTCATATAGTAGTAAAGTTAGATGGGCCAAACCGTCAAACTTATTTTTATAGAAAAGTTATTGATAATAATCTTTCTTAAAAAAATATATATGCACTTTAGATATATTGATATAGTTTGAGAAACTTTATTAAAGTTAGTCAAGTGCCTGAGTTTTTAATATTGGACTTGAGTATTTATATATTGTGCATCAACTCTGTTGGATATGAGAACACTGTAGCAGCAGACGATCTGTTCTAGCACCTTTGAGCATTTATGGAGAATATGTAAGTTATTTATACACAAGGAAATCTATTTTATGTCATTGTTTAGAAGAATTGCGTGAAATCATGTAGTTGCAAATAAAAAGTAGTTTGAGGCATGATGATGTGTGCTTCTTTTCTATGCATAAAAAAGGTAGAAATAGCAAAGGGGATATTTCACTTTAATGTGTTTAAATATTTAGCAAAGAAAAAACATAAAATATAAAGTTTTCTTAAAAAAATCAACTTTTTATTAACCATAATTTTCCCCAAGGCAACAGTATCAAAATGTGCATATAAAAGTCTAAAGTTTATTAGTAGTACTAGTGGAAAATATATATACAATAAAACCTCTTTAAACCATCAAAGTTGTGATACATAGGATTTTCCTAATCAAGAATCAAAGCCTGTATTAATTTTGACATGGCATCTGACTTATATGCCTAATGCCACTGCATAAAGCAGAAATGTTCTCACATCTCTGTTCCTTGTGCTTTTTTTCAACACATGAAAGTCTTTAATAGATGTCTGAATTAAAGCCAAATAGTACAGTACTTCAGATTCTTCAGTAGTCCCTTCATATTTATACCACTGTGATGCCATCAGTCTTGTAAGCGTACTTGAACTACAAAAAGAGAGAAAGACATATAAGAATTTGGATTTTTTCCCAAAATTAAATTTTTTAAAAAAGATACTTTTTTCCTGTTAACCCACATCTTTAAATGTCTAGTCATAAATTATTTGACTTAGAAAAATCAGAACTTGCTAATAAATCATTAGAAGACCTTGGCTATTCCACATATTCCTGTTGTCATTTTTTTCTGAAAAATTCTATTTAAGTATAGAATGCCAGAAAAGTACCCAAATTCTAAGGATACATATCCCAAAGGTTTGAAAGTATGTGGAATTTAAATTACACAATGTCAACAAGAAACTTGTTTTTAAACCTTAGAGACCTCTAGTTTTAGTATTAACTTAAACTATATACACCTTTTAATGTATTTCTAAGCCATGAACGGTTTTTTCCTGAAATATATAATGAATGCCTATTCAGAGTTGAGTGTATTTTTCTAAGAGTAACTGGCATCACATGAACATTAGTTTTAAGTTTGAAAATGTTTTTAACTGTTCCATTCTGGGTCCTAGGAAGTTTTGTGTAATAACTGCAGATAGTGTGCAATTATAAAGATGGCGGGTTTCAAGTATTTTTATCATGGAATTAGCAGAGAGCATTTGTTCTTTTAGTTTGCTTATGTTGTAGTTATGAGCTTATTGGGAAAATCAGAAGCAATAAATAGCCATACAAGAAAGGAAGTATTTTTGGGACACATCTAGTAACCAGGGCTTTCCACTGTAGATTACTGTAAAACCTAAATTTCTTACTCATTAGTGCTGACAGCTAAATGGCTGAGTGCCTTGGGGAAAATGCTAGTTTTACATATTCCTAATATGATATATTACCTGTAGAAGACTTTGCCCTTTGATTGACTATCCAACCTCCCACCTTATTTGAAAAGTTATTTAAAGCAAAAGAAAACTCATCAATATAGCTTTTCCAATCCATTCCTAATGAAATAAGCCATCTTTCTCTAAGCAGTTGGGTCTTAAATTCAGTCTAGTAAGCACAGGGTACAAAAATTTGTCAAACTTTTTGAATGGTATTTAGGACTCTAGGAATCGTAACATCTCTGTGTCTCAGACAATTTGGACTGTTCTAATGAAGACAATACGGCCACATAATTTCAGTTTGAAAGCCTTTTTCGGGCTGTTTCAAACAGTGGTTTGTGACAAACACATCTTTTTGGTAAGTTCTATTACATCAGTACTAAACTACTTATTTCTGTTTTTTTAATGTGGTATTTATGTCAAAGCATTTATGTTGACTTCTCAACTATCACTGTCAAAGTGATTTCTTATTTGCTGAGTGGAAAGAAGCAAAACCCAGAGAAGACATTCTATCCATTTTACAGATAACCGTAAGTTCAAAAAAAATTTTATATATCTATGTGCCAGTAGTTTATTTAATCCTCATAATAACCCCATGAGATAGGTACCATTATTACCAATTTAGATAAGGACTCTCAGAGAAGTTAAAAAATGCCCAAGATAACAGCTAAGAAATGAAGCCCTGACTTTAACCGGTCTGGGTTTTGCAAAGCCCATGTGGTTCATGGTGCCTTGGTTCAGTTCATTATAATGCTGTGACAAGTTTCGGTATCAAGCCAACATGTGAAAAAAGGGACAGATGTAAAGATTAGATTAAGCAAATGAGGATAGAAGACCTTTAAATTATCTGTTGATTAATAAAACCTTGACAGAGTTCCTTTTTACAAACCACTAACTTGATAGACATTTTATTTTACTTGCTTGAACTGTAAATCAGATTGCAATAGGAGGAGATACAGCCCACTTGACAGGATTGAGATGACAAAGCTAAGTGTATCAATGATTGGTCCCGGGGAAAGATCACACAGAATTAGCGGTATTAGAAAGGCACAAGTTCATCATAGGCTTTAATTTCTGTTAGTTATCAAGTATATTTGATGGTTTAACATGGTGTTCAATGTTCTCATATTCTCGGGAGTTTGTTTTCCAGTTGTGAGGCAGTAATACTGTGAGGTTCGAAGGGAAACAACATCCATACGTTACAGATGGAGCATAGGCTTATACTGGGAGTTGTGCAAGCACTAGTTCCAGAGAGGGCTCATGTAATTTCTGTTTAAAATGTGCACACTTTATCCACCACAGACAGCATCCCTTTGTCTCCCAATTTATCGCATTAGACACTTTGTAGGTTCCTTTGTTCTTTTACATAATTCGAAGGATAACCTAAAGAATGAAATGGAAACCCATCTAACCCTTGTCAGACGCAAATTCACCATTAGTACTTGTAGCATATACACCACTGCAATTAGGTTGGTTTGATGTTTATTCTTAAAGCACATGATCAGCACAAATAAAAGTGTTGAACTTTTATTGTTTGTACCCTCAAAAAAGGAATAACTTGCTACAGAAGCAACTCCTGTAAGTTTTACATAATTAGACCCTTGCTTAAATTTCATAGGACTTGAAAAATACCAAGTATTATGTAGACATCCATAACTTGGCTTTAAAACACCATTTTTGAAGGGTAGTTAAAAATATAAATGTGCAGATCTTCTGGCTAAGAAACGAATTCTGGGAATTTGTCTTTAGAAATAATCAAAGGGCCCAGCCATTATCTATGTTCATTGCAAAATCCAAGTAGCCAACAACAGGTGAACAGTTAAATAAAATCTGAACATCTATTCAAGAAAATACTATGGAAAAGTCCATGTAGCTACCAAAAAAAAAAAAAAAAATTGAAATGACATGGCATAAAATGTTGCAGATTGGGGAACTACCACAAGTGGGGGATGAAAAATATTATTTCTATGATGGTGCCAAAAATTGCCTGGAAAAATAAGTACCAAATTAACAGTAGCCAGTGTTCTCAGAGGCAGGGGAAGGGGTCAGATACAGAGAACTTTTTCTAGATTGTACACTTCAGTCTTTAGACTTTTATACTGAGCATTATTACTTTGTAACTAGAGGGGTAGAAAGAAAAAAATATTTTTCATAAGCACTTAATTTAAGCCAAGTTTTGTGGATTTATTTTTAGCAAATACAAATACTGTATCACTGATAACCAAACTGCATGTATGTTTCATGGGCAGTCTTACGCTTCTGAATAAAAGGATTGCAATGTGGGTAAAAATTTTGTTGATCATACTGCGTCTAGAAGGAAATATTCCAAAATAATAAATGCTTGTAATAGAGTGGTAGTATCATATACTTTTCCTTCACTGTTCCCAACTATATGTAAATAATATTAATTTCATAAGAAAAATTTAGAATATGCTTTGTGGAAGAGAACCCCTATTAGACTACTAAATACCTGGAAATAAACTAAAAACAGAAAGGAGTGAGTCAAATAGAAGAGAAAAATTTATAAAAATTTACAAAAAGAAAAAACTCACTAGAAGAATATGCTATATTTCTAAATTGAGTCAACATTATAGAAACTCCACATTTTAAGTTAATATGTAAAAGTATAAATCATAATTAAAATTCTGATAAAATTTTAATGGAAAACGAAACTGATTTTATGTTTACATGGAAGAATAATTCTCCAAAATAACCAATAATTTTTTTTAAAGGACAATGGATAGGGAGTATTCTTCCTTTTACATGATTTGTCAATATATACTCAAAAGTTAACATAGACCTGAACAGATGAACAGTGAACAATGAAACAGAATTACAAGTGCACAACCAGAAACAGAAATTTAATGTATGGTGAAAGTGACTTTTCAACTTGAAAATGATCCACTAATAAATTAATAGTGAACTATTTTGACTATTTTTTTTCATTTTTTTAAAGTTAATTTTTAAAAATAATCTCTACATTTGGGGGCTCAAACCCATGACCCCAAGATCAAGAATCATATGCTCCTCCAACTGAACTAGCCAGGCACCCTGGATGCATTTTTTTTTTAAGTTAAATTCTAACTCTAAGCCATAAAAATACATTCCAAATAGATTAAAGATAAAATGTTAATTATGAAACTGTAAAAGTACTGAGAGGAAATATGAAGGGAGATATTTACTAACTTCAGCTCGGGAAACTTTTCCCAATTTTAACAGGCATGTTAGTGGTTTGGAATTAAAAAGTAAACTGCATATCAAAAGACATCATAAATTTAAAAGAGAAACTCCAAAGAAAATTTGCACATGTTTAAAAGAAAATGGATTAGTATTCTATCAAAAGCTTGTATATATAGTTATTTAGCAGAGCTAAATACATATAAAGAGGTGTAAAAACTAAAAACGAAAGGTGTGCTAATGGAACACTAATGGCAAGGAAAATAGAAGAAGCTATGAAATACCATTTTTCACCTAACAAATTGACAAATATTGAAAAGATTGTTTGATTCTTTGTGGAAGACAATTTGACAATGTCAATGTTTTTTTTTTAATGCGCATATTTTTTTTTTTAACTTTTTTTTTTTTTTTTGGGGGGGGGACAGAGAGAGACAGAGTATGAACGGGGGAGGGGCAGAGAGAGAGGGAGACACAGAATCGGAAACAGGCTCCAGGCTCCAAGCCATCAGCCCAGAGCCTGACGCGGGGCTCGAACTCCCGGACCGCGAGATTGTGACCTGGCTGAAGTCGGACGCTTAACCGACTGCGCCACCCTAGGCGCCCCTTTAACGTTTATTTTTGAGACAGAGAGACAGAGCATGAACGGGGGAGGGGCAGAGAGAGAGACACAGAATCGGAAGCAGGCTCCAGGCTCTGAGCTATAAGCCCAGAGCCCGACGCGGGGCTCAAACTCACAGACCGCGAGAGTGTGACCTGAGCCGAAGTCGGACTCGGACGCTCAACCGACTGAGCCACCCATGCGCCCCATTAATGCGCATATTCTTTCATCCAGTAATTCAAATTCTATATACCTGGAAGATAACCTATGGAAATACTTTTGCAAATGTATAAAAATGAATAATTGATGCAGCATCATTTGCCATAATAAGACTATAATTCATTCATACTATGTAAGAACATGAGGCCAATAAAAGAATGATCTGTGTCTACTGATGTGGGAAGATAATCACCATATTGTGTGACAGGTACTGCCAGTAAGTCCCTTCCTTCCATTCTAAGATAAACCTATGTATGTTCTACTATTCTCAGCTTACATTTGAGGACACTGTGTCTCAAGTATTCAAGTTGCCTCGGTGACCTAAATTAACAAAAGCTTCAAACCCTGGCAGGATAAATCCAGGACACATGTTGGGAAGATAGGCTAAACTGTTAAGAATAATATGTGAGCATTTTTGTCGTTTACAAAGCAATAGCATCGATGTTTTGGTGTTAATTCTCTTGATGCAGACTGATTTAAATGAAAAGGAATAAATTACCTTATTAAAATTATTTGGCCACAAGAGGGCATCAGATATTCTTTTCCAACTTCAAAGCAGAAGGCTGTATTTGAAATCTCCCTTTTCCATGAAAAGCATTAGTGGTTATACTGTTTTTTTTAAGTGGCTGTTGTTTAAATCACTGCTTTTCCTATGGATCTATATGTAGAATTGTCATTAGTAATGGGGAATTCTAACTCAGAATGCCATATTCACTGTACACAAAATTTCTTTATTAGAATTATTTTTCTGTTAACAAAAGTAATGTTCATTTTGGAAAAAAAGGAACAGCACAGAAAGATCATTAATCACCTATAATCACCCCCAGCAGACATGACCACAGTTAATATTTTAGTAGATGGGGATGTTTAAAAGAGGGAACTTTTACTTTACATACTCCTATACTGTTGTATTAAGAACTATGTTCGTTTTATGGTTACACAATGTGATATTTTGAAATACTTTCTTATGTCGATTTTCTAAACAATTTTTTATTTTCTCTCTAAATATATGTTTTAATTTAGTTTAAATTTTTATTTTAAATTCTAGGTAATTAACATATTCTAAAACATTATTTTTAGTAGTTTCATATTATGGACAGGTTAATCATGTACCAGAACTGCTAACTGAATTCACACAGAAATGTATAGATGATAAATTTTTGAGTTAAATTAATAAGCCAGTGTGATTAACTATTTCACTAAATTCAATAGGAAAAAAACTGAGTTTGCATCTTATAAATCCACCAAACATTTCTTCTAAAGAAGTGAAATAGGGGCACCTGGGTGGCTCAATGGGTTAAGAATCTGACTTCAGCCCAGGTCACGATCTTGCAGTTTGTGAGTTTGAGCCCCACGTTTGGTTCTGTGCTGACAGCTCAGAGCCTTGAGCCTGCTCTGAATTCTGTCTCCCCTCTCTCTTTCTGCCTCTCCCCTGCTCTTGCTCTCTCTCTCTCTCTTAAAAATAAACATTAAAAATTTTAAAAGAAGTGAAACAAAATTTACTGATTAAAAATGAAATTTTTGAAACTCTAAGATTAGTGGAACACGAAAAACGTGAAATTGTTTTGTCATCTGAGTTATTACTAAGTGAAATCTATTTCATGTTTCCCAGTGATAAGACAGACTATATTTAAAATCTGATATGGATAGCTAATAAGTTCCTTTGGAAAATAATTTTGAAGATACCATTTGTGATGCTTGATACTGTGAAATCTGGGAAGGAAGACACAAAAAGTTAAAATACAGGACCTGACAGGCATTTGGCATGCAGGTTTACAGTAAAACCCTTCTCCCCAGACACAATCAGGAGTGCCAATAAAAAAAGTTTTAAGTGGAAAACCATTAAAAGTGATATATCTCTTAAAATTTTTTAAATGCTTAAAATGTACCAATATACTTTCTGTCACCAAATCATGTAGTTAAGAATTTTTCTTAGAATATGGGTCTACTGCTAAGAATTATGTTTTCTTTTTCCCATAACCTACATCCATATTGATCCTAATTAAAGCCTAGGTTCTTTATAGTCAAATGAAACCAACATATTTTGAAGCAGAATCATTTCCTTACATATGCTGTCTTTGCCACATCTAGTATAGCTGCTATGTACAATTTACTTAAATTTTGTAATCAGCAACATAACAAGCATACATGGGCGTGGTACCAAACAACGTGCACGCCAGTCATAACCCCCATGGGACCATCACTCCATCTGGGAGAAGAATGCAGCTGTCAATGCTCAGCGTGCCCTGGGCATCAGTGACCACGTTTATGCACAGAAAGCACTAGTTAGGCCAGAGTCTGCTCTTTTCCACTGGCCTGCCTGGCTGGTGTTGGTGGGAGCAGTGAGAGATGAGACAGCCACACATTGCAAATTCCCATTTTTCTTTCTTTCAAATGGTTCTCAAGGGGCCCAGACTGCCAAGAACTGGAGGTTCTTAGAAAAATACTAGATCGGGAGTCAGGTGACCTGGAGTTTGTTCCTAATTATGTGGCCTGGGGAGATCAAAACCTTTCTGGATCTTTATTTTTTTCCTGAAATGATATTGAACTAGATAGTGTAGCCCATGGGTATTTTAGGTTTTTTGTCTTTTTACAAAACTTAAACTGCCATGTCAATTTTCTTAACTATATCACAAATTTGTTGCCCATATTACAAAAAGGTTTAAATTAAACTTATAAACATGCTCATAAAAGCCCTGTTGGGTACTATACAATGTATATTTACTCTGTCCTGAGTGTAGAACAAAGTATTTTTTAGTTGGCAGAGCAGAGATGATAATTCATGTGATTAATTTTACTTTGTGCTATTGTTCCTGTGAACACATAATAAGTCCCCTTCTTGTTAGTAGATCAAAATACTACTGGAGGCTGAATGTCAAAGGACTGTGATTTTCCAACAGGTTGCAAACCAGTCATTAGTATCTTCTATATCCCACTCTCCTTAGAATTGCAAGGTCATTCATTCTGTTCCCTACGAAGGTTCTCGCTGTTGACAGTTCTGGGACTATGTGAGAGGGAAAGAGTCCTACTTAGCAACATTAAAAGAGCACAGTGAGGGTAGCCAACATTCAATTTGGGAGAGTGTGTGATAACTGACCTAACATGTGACATACACATCCTCTTCTTTTTAAGTGCAAGAGAACTCATTTTCTTCATTACTTTAGTTTGTGCTGATTCCCTTAAAATGCTGTGAGCCAAAACACCAGCAACTAGAAACGAAAGATAAATTAAAAAACACACTGTGATGGGAGTACATGAAGCAATGGCTTGATGTGAACACAGAGCTCCTGCAATTTGATCATCAACCAAGGTTACTGAATCTGTGTGTTGAACATCTGGGTAAAGATGTCCCATCTTTGAAAGGTCTGACATCTGCTTAAGTTTCCATGCGAACATGGAAAGACACGGGACCTTCAGCTTCCTCTGAGGGTACAGTTTCAAGAAGGGAGAAGGCAGATTGCACCAGGAGGATGGTTTGGGAAGGATTTGGATTACACCATCAGGAAAGGGTTAAAACCATAATCAGAGTGAAAGAGAAAGGGTAGCCTAGCCAAAAAAAAAAAAAAAAATAGTTCATTTCACACCACAAAGGACTAATTTTTATTAATATTTAAGAGCTTCTCCAAATTAGCAAAATCAGTACAAAAGAAAACTGAGCAAAGCATATGAGCACTGTTCTCAAAAGTACAAAGGGCTTTTAAACACGGGAAAAGATATTCAAGTGAAAAAACAGAAATACAATTTTAAAGAGAGAATTTTCTTCTCAGAAATTGGGAAAGATCAAAAAGTTGGGTAAGAGTATGGGTGAGGATTTGGGGGAAGCTAAGCACGCTAATCCACTGCAAGACAAAGTGCTGTAAGAAGGTATGTTAATAATAGCTATCAGAATATTCTTGACTCAGCACCTCTTCTAGACATTTACCTTAAGGATATAGTTATACATATGCAAAATAATGTATATACAAATATACTGCTTGTACTTTTACTCATTATATTAAAAAGATGGGACCAATTTAAATGGCCCTCAATTGGAGACTGGTTAAATAAAGTTATGGTGTATCACTATGACACAATATATAGTTTTAAGACAAATATGGTTGTTTTAGGTGGGTAGATACATAAAAGATAAAAATGTATAGAATAATATGAAAATATTTGCTAAACTGGAAACTGTATAAAACTTTATTTAAAAAAAAAACAAAACATGTATATGCAAGTGTAAGCATCAAATAAGTGTGGTAGTTGGAGGGCCCGTTGTGAAAGTCTAAAATCAGGCCAGAGTATAAACTTCAAGTTAGAGGTTGTCCTGGAAAGCTTTTGAGCAAAAGAAATGAACCTAAGTGCTTTAAGACAATTAACCCAGAAGCAGAGTTTTAATCAACTTTTGTCTAGATCATAGAGGTGATTGTAGAGCAGTGGCCATCTATTTGCTTCCATAATCAGGTGGATTCTTTTTTTCTTTCTACAGTGGTCCATCACCTCTTCATATATTCCATATATTCCTGAGGTTAAAAACTATTTCTCCAGAAAAACAGTTTCATCTTGTCAGCAAGATTCATAAGGAAAGACAAATCAAAACCATTCCATCAACTACTTTTCCAGTTGACAAGCAGATATGAGGTTAACAGCATATATAGTCACTCCAGTTTTCAAATCAAGATCACACATACTCTCTTGGTTTAGGAATGAGGGAGACAGACAACCATGAAATAGCTGTTGGCATAGTTATTTAGGTGCTGATATATTTTTTTAACATTTTATTCATTTGTGAGAAACATAAGATAGAGTATGAGCAGGGTGGAGGCAGAGAGAGAGGTAGACACAGAATCAGAAGCAGGCTCCAGGTGCTGAGCTGTCAGCACAGAGCCCAACACGGGTCTCGAACCCATGAACCGTGAGATCATGAACCGAGCCGAAGTCCTATGCTTAACCAACTGAGCCACCCAGGTGCCCTGTGTGCTGATATTTTTATTACACTGCTAAAAAGTAAGCAAAGAAGCTCTCTGGGCATGTGTTCCACACCAACTTTCACTATTTTATTAGTTCTTCATCATAATTTCCAGTCATCATTACTGACATGGGTTGAACTGTGTGCCTCAAAACTCCTAGGTAGTAGTCCTAATCCCCAGTACCTCAGGATGTGACCCTATTTGGAAATAGGGTCCTTGAAGTTACAGTTTGTTAAAATTAGGTCATCAGTGTGGGTCTTAATTCAGCGTGACTGGTATCCTTATAAAAAAAAAAGGAAAGTTAGGACACAGAAACAGATACCCATAGAGGAACAGCCACCTACAAATCAAGGAGAGCGGCCTGGGCAGATCCTCCCCTGACAGCAATCTGAAGGGACTGATTTTGCCAACACCTATATCTCATACTTCTAGCCTCCAGGATGGGAGATAATACATTTGTCTAACCCACCCAGTTTGTGGCACTTTGTTATGGCAGCCCTAACAAACTAATACAATTATACATAGAAATTAATTATAAATGACTAGTCATTTCAGAAAACTAATCATTTAAAAAGACTTGAAAACAATTGACATTCTATGTTTGTTTGAAATTAAAATCTTCTAAGAAATGGTGTTCCAGCCATCTAAGTAGATTGCCCTGGATTCTGAAACCAAGATAAATTAGTATATCACAATTAGGCAATGATATTTAAGTACGTAAGTTTCTTGGCTTCTCTAAAGGTGTATTCAAATATTTCTGGAAGTTTGTGAAGCCCGAGAAAAAAACATACTACCATTAATGACTTGGCCTGGAAACCAGTCATCTGCAAGGAATTTCATTTATTACCAAAATAACCCTGGAGAGAAAACAGTCACTAACTTGACTCCAGACTATTCAGAATCTGAGGAAGGTTTTACAGGTTTACTTCTAAAATGCTTCTCCACTTCTCCAGGTTTTTATAATAATTAGGTTTGTTTCAGTGTTTGTTCCTATTCAATCAGGTCACCCCGTTCTGTACTTGTCTAAGTTAACTTTTTAAGCAATGTCACACTTTTTCCTCTCACCACACATACTCACACTTTTTCTCCGGATACAGTCTTTTTGGAAGAGATCAGGGCAGTTGTCTTGCAGAACATAGGACACATACCAAGTCAATGCAAACTTGCCCCTAGTGTTTACGTAGTTTCCTTTCTAAAAATTCACTCAGCATTTACTGAGTAATATGCAAGTCAGAGTTAGGCACTGAGTATGATGAGGTGAGCAAATCAGCTTCAAACTTGAAAAAGGGCATATTAAGCATGTTCAACAAACGGAATGGAAAAGACTTTGTGCCCTCAAAGACCTGTGCTGGCAGTGTTGAGAGCTCAGATGCACCCCCAATTTATAAGTAAGGAACAGGGGTACATATCAGGAAAAATGACTCAGTTGACACTAGCAGGACAGGTAAACGAGGGGTTGTTCTCTGGTTGAAGAAATCGCATACCCACAAAGGTCCAAAACCAAAGCCCCTCAGCTACTGAGTGTGTCTACTGCGTGAAGGTGCATCTGCAGCTATGGAGGTAACAAACCATAGGGAAATGGAATGGACCTTGCAAGATCTTCTACATTAGGTTAAGATGACCTGGTTTTTAATTGGACCATATTTACATTTGAAGACAACCAATCCACTAAGATTTAGTTAGTGGATTAAGGGACAAGGTCTTAGGGGAAGATAGTCAAGATCATGACGGCTTCTGGTACTTTATTGGGGACTGACATTGGTTTTTACCTCTAATTTCCTACATCTTCTCCCACCTTTCTCATTCCCCCATTAGAGTTAGAATTTTCACAGCTCAGCGGTGAAATGAGAAGCAAACTAACCATGGATTTGTCCTGAAATTTATTTCTTGGTCCTTCGATTAACTCTAGAAATTTTTTTTCCTGCAGTTACACTTCAGGGCAACAGCGCTTCCCCCTCCACCCCCTCCCCCACCATGGTTATCAAATCTAGAAAAATCATTTAAGTAACAACACATTCACATCTGATTTTGATTTCAGAAATGGCAAGAAAAACTGAGCTTCAGTTCCTAGGACTGGCTTTTTCATCTTTTGTTACCTTTACTGCATTTAGAAAATTACATTTGATTATGCCTTAGACTTAAAAGTAGACCGTTTTTACTTAAAAACAAGTTACTTTAGGGGCGTGGGTGGCTCAGTCAGTAAAGCGTCCAACTCTTAATCCTGGCTCAGGTCATAATCTCACAGTTCATGAGTCCAGAGTTGGGCTCCGTGCCGTGACTGAAACCCTACTTGGAATTCTCTCTTCACCTGCTCTGCCTTTTCTCTGCTCGTGCACAACACACACTCTCTCTCTCTCTCAAAATAAATAAATAAACTTAAAAAAATTATATTCAATTTTATCTCAAATTTCAAGAATTTCATCAGTTTTGCCATTTGGTACTTAATTAGCCAGAAATGTGATCTGGCTAATTAAGATAAAAATATGAGGGGTGCCTGGGTGGCTCAGTCCGTTGAGCATCCAACTTTGGCTCAGGTCATGATCTCACAGTTCATGAGTTCAAGCCCTGTATCGGGCTCTGTGCTGACAGCTCAGAGAGACACTGGAGTCTGCTTCAGATTCTGTGTCTCCCTCTCTCTCTCTCTGCCCCTCCCCCACTTGTTCTGGGTCTCTTTCTCTCAAAAATAAATAAAAACATTAAAAAAATTTTTAAAAGATTAAAGTATGGACTAAATTAAAGGCATTAAATTATACTCAGTAGTTTCACTTAGCATAGTTTATTGAAACCTTGATTCTTTGAAAATCTGTGAATCCCTATCAGCATCCCAGCTATGAGGGACGAATGCAAAGAATTTTCATTATTCTATCAGTTCTCTCTTTAGAACCATCCAACATCCCCTGTGACGATTTGTATCCCCATTTTAAACAGCGGGAAACTGAAGCTAAGTAAAGCATATAGTAATGAGCAGAAGTTTATGTCTGACTACAAGGCCTATTTTATAATCTTTTTATCTTTATCTTTTAATCTTTTAATCTAGGAGCAGACAATTTCACATTAATATAAACCAGTGGTTCTCAACTAAACCAATTTTGCCCCCCATCCCAGTGGATATGTGGCAAAGTTTGGACACATTTTTGACTGTCACATCTTGGGAAAGAAGAAAGAATGCGACTGGCGTCTAGTGGGTAGAGGCCAGGGATGCTGCTCGACATACTACAGCGCACACTGTTCCTCCCAACAAAGGATCATCCAGTCCAAATGCTACAAGTGGGAAGATCGAAAAACCCTGCACTAAACAAAACATTCCTAAGTGTCTTCTTACAGAGGTATTACTACCTCATTCTGTTTCCTGTAGTCACTGCTTAGAATCAATGAACCATAACTAGCTGTGTATGTACTTAATGCTACTCTTGGAGTACTCAAATTTGAGTTCATGCTCCAAACTGTGAACTGATCACAAACTCTGTGGAGGCTTCAACCCCAAATATTACATTATGCTATATGCTGTCATGAAAATGCACAGAGTGGGGAAAGAGAAGTATGTTTGACATGTTTTCATGAAGTGTGATAGTCTGATCTTTATTCTGTTCAATAAAGGATGCAAGGAGGGGAGGAGAAAAGGAAACCCTGAGGAATAGCATTATTGAAGTTTTATAAAGTAGACATTTCTCAAGAGGCACAATGAAGCCACACGAGGCAGAAAACTGCTTTCTTCATTTTATTTCAAAAGTACACAAGGTCACAAAACTAGAGCAAGTTTTTGTTTTTTTAAAAACAAATTTTGTTCTTACAAATTTCAAAATCTGCACCATTGGATACTTAAGCCAGAAACTTTAAATACAAAATCACTTTTGAAACTGACACTTATCAATTCTCTACTTGCATATGTGAAGTGTCAAAATATTTTTTATCAGTAGTACAGGTGTATTTATCACAAAAGTTCACAGTTAGGAATGAGAGTAAGTGAATAAATTGTGGTTCTCTTAACACTTCCCATTGAATAAATTAGCAGAAAACAGAGTTCTCTGATTGGAGCTTTTGGTGTTCGTGACCAAAGCCAAATCCAACGGACATCATCACACTTTTAAAATTACAAAATAAGGTATTTTTTAAACTTGATTTTAAATAATTTTAAATAATAATTTTAGTAACTTTAATATGAGATTAGATGAAGCAAAATATTTGTTGATATCTATAAGATAAACAGAACCACAATTCACAAATTTATTATTTTTCCCTGCTTCTGTAACACTGTAGAATTTGTGCTCAGTTATAGACCTTTTTTAGTGTCAAAACAGGCAAATGAATAAAAAATCCAACTGCAGAATGTGTTGCCTCTATTCCAAGTCTAAAGGCATTTGAAATACTAAAACTTGCCCAGAACATTTATACTACTAAACACATGGCTATTATAAAGATATATGTACATATATATATATATATAATGTCACAAGCCACTAAAAAGTTAAAATTGTGCCAACATTTTCTACAACTACTCCTTACATCAAAGCATTAACCACATAAATTTTTTTTTCTGTTCACACTGGAATAAGGCATCTGACAGCCCTAAACACTGTGGAAATTGAAGAGATTAGAAAAAAAAACTTTAAACATTCATAGAACTTCAAATTTACATGCCACACGCACACAAAAAGACAAAACAGTTATTTTAAGAAGTCATACATTATAGAATTTGATATCCAACTTCATGCAGCAAGTTCTTTTTATATTTAATCACGTTTACTTGCCCCTTCACTTGCTCCAAACTTCCAGAACTCAATCTTAAAAATTATTTTTAACAAAAGTCAACTATTTCTTCATATCCATAATCTAACTGCATTTCTTCATTTAACCCCCCCCCCCCCCAGACATACTTAGGCTCTGTTTCCATTGTAACAACTCCATGGTAGATAGCCCAAATTTAAAGGAAGTTATTCGCCTGGAATAACTGGTCAGTGTCTTCAGTAAGAAATTGTGGGGGTTCTCTAACGGGAATACTGCTAAGATTGCCAAAAAGAAAAAGAAAACCAGTAAACTACATATTTAAAGCACAGAACTCATACTCTACACTTTCGTTTCTTTTCAAATGATTCAAATGGAACTGAAAAAGATGGTGTCCAGTCTTTCAAGGGTACAGTAGAATCAACCTGTTTGTCTTCACAGATGCAGTGCCCATCTTGACAGACACTGGCTTTCTGATGGAAACGCACGAATTACAGTTTTTGGCTGAACTGCTTGGTGATTACCAATAGTAAAGAACAAATACCCGATCTCTAGTTCAACTGAATTATCACTGAGAATTATCTGGGAAGTTATCAGTACCATCCGACTTTTGGATTAGACTGAAATTTACAATGAGAGCAGCTGGAGAACTAAGTCTCAAACTGAATTCTGTCCTTGAAATTTAATCACACCCGGCAAGTCTTTTTATTTTCAGGTCACGCAACTGATGTTTTTACAAGCTCCATTCTCAGGTTGTAGGTGGTATGGACTTTACTTATAGCCAAATCCTACACTAGAAAGTCTTACATGTCCACCTATTATGGTAATTCCTACTTAGACTGACTGACACTGTATGAAAACTGGTAACAGGAAGGACCAGATTTTTTTTTTTATTAATTGAACTTTGTGATCTGTTATTTATTCTTATACTATCTTATAAGTTTTATCATATAAAACAGGCCAGACATCTGGCATTCAAAAATAGCTACTGTTATAAAACCATAAACACAAAGAGTGTTGGGGGTGTTGAAGTTTTAAAATCTTTATGAATAACACAGTTAAGCTGCACCCAAAAAGAATAGAGAAGAGGAGGCAAGATTCAAAGTATGAAAAGAGAAACGTGTCACAGTGATGTGTTTTTTAGGAACAGTACCTTCACCTCTAAGCACCTTTCAGGTGATAGCTAGCTCATAGGCACCAGAAATTCATAATAAAAATTAAATTACCCAAAGGCACAGATGAAAATGTTAACACAAGTATAAAAGCAATATTATGTAGGGTTAAAAACCTACCTAAAAAAAATGCTTCCAAATATATAAAACTATACACTAATCCATTACACAGACATTCAGCTTAAGTTCACCATTAATTATAAAGTATACACCGTATTCTGCCTAATCTCAAATTCATACCAACATTAATTTATAATGTAGCATTTACCACCACAGCACCCAAAGAGATCTACAGAAACCAACTCCCTACCAAAATCTAGGGAAAAGGTTTTAGAGCTAGTGAAATATTTATTGCAAACCTTATTTACTATAAAAGAAAACTGTTGGCTCATTTGACTATATCCACACTCCCTCACAATCTTAAGGGAAATACAAGAAATTCACTTTCTTCTACTACCACAGTATTTAACACATTTGGCAGTTAAGAGTATACCTTTTACTCCTTTTCCTTTCATTTCTTGCTTTTTATTAAGAATAAATCACTTTCACAAAACTAAGGCTCATTCTTTTCAAAGCTCACCTTCATTTTCTGCAACTACACAGACATGTTGGCCATACAAGAGCAGCTATGCACCCTCCCAAGTCTGAAATACAGAATTGATGGAGGACACTTACTAGCTTAAAATTATTTCATCTTCTGAGTCTAGAAAGAAAATATCCTCCGGGGACTAAATTCAAGTGGGTAAATTTAGGATTACATGTTTCTAGAACACATAATATGCAATACCAACCACAAAGCTCACCCCCCACGCCCCCGCCAAAAACAACCACACTGAACCAACCAGGTAAAAAATGCTTTTAAATTTGGAACCCATAATTAGGGAATTTCAAACTGTTAATACATGAGCCATAATTTTTGTTACAAAAATATCTTGTCCAGGGCTAGTATTTAGTTGCAACTGCAAAATATTCCATCCTGTTTCTGGCTGGTCATTGTTCTGAAGACCATGATAGGCCTCAAGGCCCTCGGATTACTCCTCAACAGAACCCATACTCACTATTGCACCCCTAACTAGTGTCATTGCTGTATGTAGCTGACAGCAAATTTTCTAAACAAATCAGAGAGATGCTCCATTATTTTAGCATATAAAAGAGCTTACTGCGTCCCTGTTGCCTATAGCAGTCTATCAACTAGTTAAGAAATCATTTCATAGACAAGGTTTATGAATGATTCTGAAGTAAAAGTAGCAATTTCTAGAATACTGTACTGTTTTCTACGTTATTAGAAGGATTTCAAACTCATATTTAAATGACTTTTCTAAGAAGCTATAAAAAGAACAAACATAAATGTATCATAAATATTTTTGCCATGAATGTTTCTTTATCAACTTGGAGGGAACTATCTGATCACAAATTGAGAAAAGCAATCTAAAAATAATGGTAGAAAAAAGTAAGTACCACTTTCAGATGATTCAAGTATCAACTCGGAGTGCATGTAAGTTCACCAATTTCTTCACCTATGATTTCATATTCAAAGTGCTATATTTTAAGTATTAATATTTAGAAATCTTATCAAATCAATCTAAAGGAAATTTTTTTCAGATGGTGAATGTCTTTAGTGACTTCAATGCCTTTACTATTTCAATAACCAAACATAACTTTTATTATTTTTTTTTCCCCAAACAAAACTTTTTAAAGTATAACTCTCAGTTTCCAGTTAACTTCTTTTTGATCTATTTTGAGGCTGGTAGCAGAATTTAAAACAGAACTGGCTTCCCTATCTGAAGAGAAGGAAAGAGAGATGGAAAGCCTGGATGAAAGCACAGAGGCTCTATACTATAGACCCATCCTTGCTCTGTGCTGGAATCATCACAGGCACCGCTCCCATCCTACTTAGATTAGGGGCCGCTACCTTGGCAGGTGGGAGAGTCGGACTCTGAGGAGTGCGTTCAAAGTCTTCACTTGGTACTTGGTTATACTGAGTCTTGGAATATCCTTCCATGTTGGAAGGAGACATGGATCCCAGGGACGAGTGATTGCTGCCGATGTAGCTCCTGGCAGTGGATGTGCGGCTCTTTGGAGGAGGCACGTCTTCCCTAGAAAGCAAAGATCCCAACACAAGGTCAAAGAACAAGTTTCTAAAAACCTACAGTTATATAAGCTGTGAAAAATGGACAGGAGTGAGAAAAGATCCTCTAAGTACCAGGTATATAAAACTGTGTGTGACACAAATAAAGCAAGCACAGTAAGGTACAATGTCATGAACTGTGCTTTTGTCCAAAATCTATCATTTACAGAGTGTATACCTCCACAGAAAAATGTAATTTACAAAAATGTATGTTTCTATAATGTTGTCTTATAAGGAACAAACCTCAAATATCTTCATACTCTACTATCACTGATTAAGATAGTCTAGAGTCAGGCAACACATTGCAGTTGATAAAGCACTAACACTCACAGATGTATTTCCACCGAAAAAAAAAAGGAAAGAAGGAAAGAAAGAAAAAAAAAACCTTTTTGTTATGAAAGTTACTTATCTAAGACCTTAGCTGAAAATTTAGCAGATTTAAATTTGCAAAAGCTGAGCATTTAGGCATAAGAATTTTCACACCAAACACTGACAAAGAATATATATGAGTACCTCTGGTGCAGTTTAAAAATACAAGTGCCCAAGGGCACCCGGGTGGCTCAGTTGGTTAAGCATCAGACTCTTGGTTTCAGCTCAGGTCATGATCTCATGGTTGTGGGATCAAGCTGGGTGTGGATGCAAAGACAGAAAGAAAGACAGAAAGGAAGGAAGTCAGGGAGGGAGGGGGGAAAGGAAGAAAAAGAAAAAAAGAAAAAGAAGAATTCAAGTGCCCAGACCCCATGCTAGACCTATCAAAATGTCAATTTATTTCCTGGATGTTATTTAGGTCATGTTATCATTTTTTAAAAAAGTTCTATAACACAATATGCACTTCTAGTTAAGATCTACTGGCTTAGAATGTTAAAAAATAAAATAATATCACATTATCAACAGTACTATAAACTACCTATGTCACTTGATACTATCAGGTCTTTCTTTTCAAACCTTACTATATGTTTGTTTTTTTTTTTTAATTTATTTTTGAGAGACAGAGAGAGATAGAGGGCAAGCAGAGAGAGGGAGACACAGAATCTGACGCACGTTCCAGGCTCTGAGCTGTCAGTACAGAGCCCATCGTGGGACTCAAACTCACGGACCGCAAGATCGTGACCTGAGCCGAAGTCGGATGCTTAACCGACTGAGCCACCCAGGCGCCCCTCATTTTTTTTTTTTTTTTTTTTTTTTTTTTAATTTCATTCCTGCACTTACTGGGAGAAGGTAGGCAGTCTAGAGATAAGTATTTTGCAGAGGCCCTTACGATAGGATTCAATATTGGGGCAGAAGGCAGGGCACAACGGAGGTTGGTGGATTCTGCACCCTCGAAATTGAAAGTAAAAGCCTTCAAATGCATTGAGGGGAAGAGCTACAGCTTTCACCCAGTTCTTAAAGTGGTAAATGCTTCAGATGGTTAAGAGGACTCATGCTTTGGAAACCAAATCAATTTAGTTTATATCACTGAAGTCTTATGTCACTTAATTACCTGATATCATGATGAACTTCCTTTTCATATTTTTCTTCTCTGCGCTTTTTACGACAGCAAAAGACGATAAAGCCAATGAGCACGAGAGCAAGCAAAATCCCTACAACAGCTCCTGCAATTGTCCCAGCTCTGTTTGAAGCTGGAACAAGATGTTAATAAGAAAATAATTAATAGTAACAAAAACCTATATCTAGTCATGTTGAAGGTAAGGATACACACTGACAGAGTTCATAGCATATATTAACTTTAAGAGACAAATTACTTAGTTTTTGGTCCAGTGGGAAAATCCACTGAAAGAACTTTTTTCTGAAATGTATAATCTATTTCAAGCATAAAAATTATAAAACTAAAAGATTTTAATATTCACAGCTATCTTGGCAGGCATATAAGAATATTCTAAATAGCTTGTGTTTATAATGGCGAAACATGGTCCGAGAGTCGATTTGACAACTCTTAGCTTCTTAATGTCATTACAGTAATGAAGATCTTATTTTGTATTTTTTTTCCTTTCCATGACTTAGAATAGCTAATCACTGAGCCACAGGGTGCTTTGCTAAAAGTTGGCATCCCTTGCCGTTAATACACACTTGCTGACTGAACCAAAGGAAGCTGTATAAAGCCCATGGAAACAAACATCATCACAACAGACAGAAAGAAGGTACTTACGAGGAACGACATCCAGGCGCAGCAGGCACTGATCAGAGCCTACTCTGTTTGTGACCGTACAGCTGTATGTCCCAGAGTACTCAGTGGTGGCATTTTTTACAGATATAACAGGTGAAGTCATTTCTAGGAGGAAAAAAAGGGTGTGTGTGTGTGTGTGTGGCAAAACCCACTTTTACAATACTGTATTGCTAAATTTTTAGTAAAGGCAAGCCCTTATGAAGCTTGACAACCCAGGTAAAAGTGAGACAAGCTGAGGGGCGCCTGGGTGGCTCAGTCGGTTAAGCGTCCGACTTCGGCTCAGGTCATGATCTCACAGTCCGTGAGTTCGAGCCCCACGTCGGGCTCTGTGCTGACAGTTCAGAGCTTGGAACCTGTTTCAGATTCTGTGTCTCCCTCTCTCTCTGACCCTCCCCGGTTCATGCTCTCTCTCTGTCTCAAAAATAAATAAACATTTAAAAAAAAAATTTTTTTTTTAAATAAAAATAAAAAAAAGTGAGACAAGCTAAACCTGGAAACAGAATAAATTGCCAGGGAGACATCTGCAGGTCTCCAGAATGCAAACACAGTTGACTCTTGGACAAGGGGGTGGGGGTTAAGCATTCTAATCCACTGCACAGTTGAAGAACAGGGTATAACTTTTGACTCCTCCAAAATGTAACTATAAGTAGCCTACTCTTGACTCTGGAAGCCTTACAGTAACAAACAGTCCATTAACACATGTTTTCTAGGTTATGTGTATTATATACCATATTCTTACAATAAATAAGCTAAAAAGAATATGTTACTAAGAAAATCATAAGGAAAATACATTTACAGTATTCTACTGTAAAAAATCCACATACAAATGGACCCGCACAGTTCAAACCTGTGTTGTTCAAGGACCAACTGTAATTGTCCCTCCAGTTCATTTGTATCACCAGTGACAGTAACCACAACTGCCTTAGCCAGGTAAGGTCTCAGCTGAGGCAGAGCCACAACAATTATAAAAAATATTGGGGCATCTGCTGGACTCAGCTGGCAGAGCATGCAACTCTTGATCTCAGGGTGCTGAGTTCAAGTTGGTTAAGCATCCAACTCTTGATTTTGGTTCAGGTCATGATCTCACAGTTCATGGGATCGAGCCCCGTGTAGGGCTCTGCACTGACAGTGTGGATCCTGCTTGGGATTCTCTCCCTCTCTCCCACTGTCTCCCTCTCTGCCCTTTCCCTGGCTCGTTTTCTCTCTCTCTCTCTCTCAAAATAAATAAACATTAATATGTGTGTGTGTGTATGAAACAAAATATTGTAATATCCTAAGCAGTGAAATCACTATAAAAATATTTTCATTAACATTATATGACACTAAGTTGTCATTATAAAACACTGAATAATTCTCATGGAATTCAGAAAAGGGAAGGTATTTGGGAATTTGAAAATATGTATACATACACACACACACCTAACCAAACTTAAGTACAAATCAAAGGCACATAGTACAACTGCAAAATCACCAGTACCTGCTAACAATGAGGCGGGCAGTTTCTGTGAGTTGGACAATTTTTGCCATTGGTATTGTAATGGAAGCGAACCTTCTTTTGGTTCACATTTTAGTTTAAAGTCACTTCCAATTTCTTCTGATCCATCAACATAACATCTTGTACCTGAAGGCTTAACTGAGAAAAGAAATGTAACTTCATGTAAGAGAACAGAATTTATGTTTACAAGGATTAAACACACAGCGTGTCGCATAACCACAGACTCATAATCATGTGGTCCTGAGTCCAGAGTTGATGGGACTGAAAGACTGTAATAGGTTATCAACACCAGTTTACTCAGCTTTATCCAAAACAAAGTAGGCAAGAATGAGCTCAGGCATCCCGGGTGGTAGCTCTGTGCACCCCCCTTTCCAAAGGGCACATTTGAAAAAAGAAAGGACGGTGCGAACAGTACCCACTTCAGACTCAAGGAAGCTTCTGCCTCCCTCCACTCCTTACCCATTCTTCTGAACTGTGTGACAGGTAGTTAGCCCTCTGGCAGAATCCACCACGTCATATCTCTCTCAGTGCTGCTACCTCACCAATCGACGGATTTATAATAAACAATGCTGATAATAGGGATACATGTGTTTACCAAAGCCAGGACCAATTAACACTGCATTTACATTAACCCCAAACTATCCAGAGTGCAGTGTTATAAAAAGGTAAACCTGAGGTTATATTCCAAGTCTCTCTAGGTAACCGTTTAAGCAGCTGCTAAACCCATTACTTTCAACTCACTCCAAACACTGGATTAACACCTTGGATTTCATACTCTTCTGTTGAACTTTTATTATGGCACAATGTACATAAAATAAAATCAACACAATTGAATCTTGTGGGATGATCAGGTTTAATGAATGTATAAGCACCACCATTAAGAACGGGTCCAATCCTTTTCCAAGCAAGTTCCCTCATGTTGAGATCTCATGCCACACCCCAAGCAGCCACTGATCAGATTTCTATCATACTATAGATTCATTCCACTTCTTACAGAGTCATATAAATGGAATAATACACATTTACCTTTTGTCGTGTTCCTTTTATTCACCGTAAGGCTTTTGAGACTGACCCATGCAGTTGCGTATATCAGTAGTTCATTCTTTTTCAATGCTGAGCTTTATCTTTTGATGGACTATAACATAAATTTGCTTATCCATTCACCTTCTAATGAACACTGTTTCCAGTTTTAGGGCCAGTGCTAAAACTCAATCAGCTAAACGGAACAGGAGAGGTGTGTAGTCTGCCACCATCAGGGTGAGTGACCCATAAGGAAGGCACTATAAGGATCCATAGCATGTCACTGGGCAAGAGAGGAGGGATTATGAAAGATTCTGAGGACGGTCTGAGAGAAGCGTGTACCTGTTCTAAATCAGATGATGTTTCTGAGGGAGGATTAGGAGAAGCAGGGATTAAACTGGAGATGAGGGCCATTTAGCAATGGAGTGCCCCAGGAAAAGAGGAGTAGTGCAAAGTGGGGGCATCATGGGGGAGGCCACAGTGGTCTCCAGTTTACTCCTGCCCCACAACCTTGGAAACTGTGTTCCCTATGAATTCTGCAGCTGGCTTTTATCAGCATCTGTCTTCCCAGCCTGATAAGTAGCACGACTGTGTTTTTCTTTTTTAGCCTGAGCTCATTTTTCTTTCAGTCCTGAATGGGCATTTATTCTTTCACTACTATCAAAATGTAAATGGATTTTACAGTTTTGTGCTATTACAAATGCTGCTTGAATAGTAGATAAATATCGATACATGTTTTCTTTTTTCTTGGTAATTTCTGGGTCATACATGGTAAATGCATGTTTAACTCAATAAAAAATGGGCAAATGGTTTTCCAAAGTTGGCCAACAGCATTGTTGGGGGGCATCTTTAAGGTTGTCAATCATGATTTCACTTCACATATTTCTTGATAATCCTTAAATTTGATTTTATTTCTCCACGCCATCTCTTACTGACTGTACTTTTTAATAAGGATCAACACATGCATTTATTTAAATGCACTGATGATTTTCCTAAGAAAATTTGTTTCTTTTTCAGATTGGTCAGTCACTCTGGGGACTACATCAATTAGACTTTCAACTCAGTCTAATGCAAATCATTTCATCCTGTGAATCTCCACTGAAATGAGCTTTATTCTCCATTTCTTCAAACTACCAAATAAACCTTTTATTACATAAACTAGCAGTAAGTGAGATATTAAAGCAATCCTTTCTACATCAAATATCTATTGGTACCAAGTATTCTAACCCTAATCTTCATCTTTTCTCCTGAAAATCTCTCTTTCCCATAAACCAACATATCCAATAACGGGCAGTTACTTAAAGTGGCTGCCACAGAGCTTGAGATCCATACTCTATATCAGAATAAGACTTCACCAACACTGGCTTCTGGGTGTCACTCTGGAGTGGTCCGCCTGCTTTCTTTCCATTGGGAAGAGAAAGTGCCAAGTCTTTTACATGCTAACCCCAACCATCATACCACAGGGAAGAAAACTCTTAATCCATGGCACTTGGCTATCCTGAAAGAAAGATAAAGAAACCACAAAGGAACACAGAAAAGTCTTGTCTTCTAATGTTTCTTTGGCCTGGAGTTCCAGGACACCTGGCCAATGTCCCCAGAACATTTGCCTCCATGATTATTAGCATAGCCAACAGTCCTTCTCAAGTAAAGGTGCATGTCTATCACCTTGCACTTGGGCAGTGTCTCAAGGTCTACTAGTGCTGTACTCCATATGTCCTGCATCATCACCCCTCCATGCTAGTGGCCTACATCAGTCTATAGGAAGAACACTCGAAATTCCTATATGGGACAGGGTATAATTTATCATCACATCATTCATCCAGGAAAGCTATTTTTGCTTGGTTCAAAATACCAGGCTTCTTGGGCTTAGATCTAGTTTGCAGTAACATGGCTAAACACAAGAAGGTCGGAACTATTGGTAAATATGAGAAATAAGCCAGCACACTAAGCACACTGTGGCAAAATCAAGATGAAAGGAAGAGCTGTGAGGACCAGGTACTGTGGCTCCCACATGGAAATGGTAGCCAGTGATTACTGGACCTACAACACCACTTCTGCCATCACAGTAAAGTTTGCCATCACAAGACTAAAGGACTTCAAAGACTAGGAGACCAGGGGTGCCTGGGTGGCTCAGTCAGTTGAGTGTCAGAGTCTTGATTTTGGTTTAGGTCATAATCTCATGGTTCATGAGTTCAAGCCCCATGTCAGGGTCTGCACTGACAGCATGAAGCCTGCTTGGGAGTCTCTTTCCCTCCCTCTCTGCACCTCCCCTGCTCACTTGCTCTCTCAAAAATAAACACTATAGAAAAGAAAGATAAAAAGACCAGTAGATCAGTTTCACCATTTGAAACACCGCTAGCCTATAACAAATGGATTACTTTATGTAACAACAACAAAAATACTGAGTCCAGGTGAAGTCACACATAGAAATCAATGGGCAAAAATCTGAGGAGAAACAAGATATTTGCATAGTCTCAAAAATGGTCCCATGATACATACACATACATACATACATACATATATGTATGTATGTATGTATATATATATATTTTTTTTTAATTACAGATTTTTAAAATTTAATCCATTTTCTTATTGGAGAAACTTTTCTATAAAAGTAAAATCATTTCAAAGCAAAAAATGGAAAACAAATGCCACACTCCTTACCAATGGATTGCAAATCCCTCAGGCCCCTCAAGGCCAGTGAGCTACTCCACATGCTGGTGCACTATACACATACAGGGAATGACTGTTACTCTACTCTTCAAGACAACCCAGTCTGTTTATACCAAAGGGTCTCAATAATATGCCCTATCAGAGGTCCTATCAGAAGTTGGTAGTGATATCTGACCACCATACTAACCCTCCATCAATTCTCTTTGTTACTGAGCTACATCCACAGGAATTTTGGCATATCTGAAAGAGCTGGGCAGGCTCTGACAATGGGGCAAGCTATAGTAACACATCACCCCTCACACCTAGGCAACTAACAGTCATCCCTGTCCATGTCCACACAGCACATAGGGCTCAAGAGATAAACTCTCGTTATTCTGTGAACACCATGATGGCATCACCTCCAGATTCCCACAAGAAAATCAAGGTATTATATAGTCAAGCCTTCAAGTGAACTGAGCTCCACTGGACTAACACTCAATCTGGTCCCTAGAGGCCTCTTTGTTTTCTCTTTCTTCCAGACTATACAAACAGATTTTTCAGGAAAAGCTAACAGATAAGCTTCCATCCAACTCTTTTTTTTTTTTTAAGTTTATTTATTTAATCTCTATACCCGACATGGGGCTCAAACTCATCAGCCCAAGGATCAAGAGCCACATGCTCTTCTGACTGAGTCAGCCAGGCATCACCCCCCCCCCACTTTCAAAATTCTGATAGTTTCTCCCAGCAGCAGCCATGACTCATCTGAAAAGATGGAAGAGAAAGTTACAAGAAATTCTCCTCCAGCTCTGACACAGCCTCTCAAATCACAGTCATCCCCATTGCCCTTCAGCAATCACTTTCCTTTCTCCTCTTCTCTTCCACTTAACCCATCTCTCCCTCTCTGGTTTGGATTCACAGCTTGCCTGGCCAAGGTGATCCCCTCCAGAGCTAACAAAGACAGTTACTGTGTCAATGCTTCTCACTTACCCATCTTGAGGTGTGAGATGCTGGCTTGTGAGGTTCCTGCATGGCAGTCATGGCTGCTGTCACCAATGTGCTTAGCCACATCATGTGCCAACCATTATTACTGACCCAGGTTCCTTCTAGGACATGAGCTGCCTTTTGCTGTAATGATTCCTTAGTCAGGAACTGCAAATTCAATCCAGAACTTGGTCCGATGGGAACATACACACACTCACACACACTGTGCTTATTCACACTGCTTCTGGAAATGTGTGCCAACAAATTCTTCCCAGTGTACCTGCCCACCTCAGGGTCCACAACAAATAATTCCAATAACAAGTACAGTCTGACTGGTACATCACGGACCAGTTAAAATTCCATATATGTCTTAACACAATGCTTTCTGGAGAGCATTGTTAAAAGAAGATACACAATCAGAGTTATAATCCTAAATATACCTGCATCTGGGATAAAAGTTCAGACAAATTATTAAACTTTTACCCGCTTTCACATTTATGAAAAAGAAAGGTAACTCCATGTTTATTAAATGTAGACACAGAAAGCTAGAATTCCCAACATTACCATAGGAAACATTTTGAACTAGTGCCATTTAGGATGAAGTGCCTTTTACCAGGGCCTTGGTGTGCTACTCAAGTGGAAGACTGCCATACCAACCAAAACACCCCTGAATTTGCCACTGGAGTGCACAAAAACCCACATTCTTGTTCCTAGTCTCTACTTGCTCTGATACTCATTCTTTAGAAAAGAGGGATGTTCTAAATGAGTCTGGAATCCAATACATCAATTTTCCATCCTCCCCACATTGATCAGTTCTCTAAAACAAAAGGAATGAGGATGTGGGAGAGAACTGGCTTGATCAGTTATTTCTAGGGGTGTGCTAGGCAGTTCTAGCAATCCAAAATTCCGACATAAAGTGGGTCTCCAAGTGTAACCCAAACCAGGAGACCTTAGGTCACAAAGAAAGGGAATTTCCTGTCATAAAACAGACCTAGACAGTTGTGGTTTTCTATGTAGTAGCAGTTATACTTTTGTGTAAAGTCTACTGCGGTGTTTTAGAAGTGTATTTACGAACAATAACCTTTCAGTTTCTCGACTGGAAGGAATTAGGGGTATTTGTGCACAACCACAGAATCTGGAGAAGAATAAACATTGCAGTCTCTGAAAGTTTACTTATCTCCTTAACTGTCATGGAGACAACAAGACATCCTAGTGATCACCTGTCTAATCCCTTTACTTTAAGGATGAAAATCAGTGATCCTCAGGGAGGTTAAGTGATTATCTGATGTGTAAGGACCTTATCCCAACCTTCTACTATATTTCACTTCTCTGTTCTAAATACTCCAACCATTCATCGTAGAAATCTCACTTACTGAGTTATGTAGTTTGAAAAAAGCTTAAAGTGTCCATAACAAACACTTCTGAACTGAATGGAAAAAGATAGAGATTTAAGGATAATTAAATCCTTTTGTTTCAAAAAGGTAGGCTGAGGCCCAGGAAATGAAGAGATTCCATTTCAGTCTCAAGGCAAATCTGAGAATACAAAAAAACAAAACAAAACAAAAAAACAACAAAAAAAATCCCTCATCTCCTAATGCCTGGCTTAGGGTTCTTTTTTCATATCACGAAACTCCTTCATTTACCTTTAAACTCTTTTATGAATTTCACAAAGAAGCTAGTCACTCTTATTTTTTTTAATCCAAAAAAGTATGTTAGCTTTATGTTCTATGTTATCTGAGGACATTCGAATTCCTTCAAATGCTCCTACAGAACCATGTTGTACTACCTTCTTAACAAGTACCATTTAAAACAAATAACTTACCAAGAACTGTCAGCTGAATCTTCTTATTTCCAACACCAGGAGCTTTTTTCACTTTGCACTGATATGTGCCAATATCTGACAACTGTAAATTTGTTACATTTATTGATGCATCACCAGATTTGAGATCATTACTTGTAAAATGCACTCGTCCTTTCAGATCTTGATAGTAGTCATCATAAATTTTGTCTCCAGAATATAAAATAATCTGAAAGAAAATAAGACAGGAGGAAAAATAAACAAGCAAACCAACCCTCTGTCTCATTACAGGAGTTCTGGATATGCCACGGTACTTTCTGTAGATCAAAAAAAAATAAAAATAAAAACACAGTATTATCAGGAAACCTACAATTACTCAAATCACAGATTTAAAAAACAGATCATGGGGTGCCTGGCTGGCTCAGTCAGTGGAGCATGTGACTTTTGATCTCCGGGTTGGAAGTTCGAGCCCCATGGTGGGTGTAGAGATCACTTAGAACAGTTAAACGTCCAACTTTGACTCAGGTCATGATCTCACCATCTGAGTTCGAGCCCCACGTTGGGCTCTGTGCTGACAGCTCAGAGCCTGGAACCTGCTTCGAATTCAGTGTCTCCCTCTCTCTCCCTATCTCTCCAGCTCACACTCTGTCTCTCAAAAATAAATTTACGTTAAAAAATTTTTAAAAAAGAAAAGAAAACAGAAAGCAACTGATCCTTGAATATGGTCACACACTTTGGCATCAAACTCAAATAATAATCAGAGAACATGACTATAGTCCATATCCAGCAGGTAACTTTTATCTGAGATGTTAACTATGGGCAGTATAATCAGAAATAGTGTCATCTGTAGGAATTTCTTGATGGCAGGGATTTGGATTCTTTTCTGTATTATCACCTCCCCTGTGCAACAGCCATGCTAAGCCCACTACCTTACCCACTAGATGTTTTAACTTATATATTAAATGTCTGCATCTAGGAAGCACTCAGTATCAGTTTGTTAAGTAAGTAAAAGCAACAACTGAAAGGTCCACAGCTGACTTACTCTATAAACACAAACCATCACTGTCTTTGCTGCATCTACTTTTCACACTGACTTGTCAATAGCAACACTGTGAACTCATGAGGCTGTCCTATCTTCCTCTGCATTTAACTGACTCCCTTATTCAATCTACTCCACTCAATCCCTCGTATTTTGTTACAAACGCACCTTAATAGGCCTTTAAGGAGCATCTGACAAGGTGTCCTCACCATTAGTTATTTTGTAAACTCTTAGTATTTTCCCATGAAAACAATATTACAAGTGGTAGTTATGAAATGAAAAACTAACATTTGCCAGGCAATTTTGATTCCTCTTCACAACTCTGCCAGGGTGGTGCCACTGTCCACATTTAACCTTGAAGCTGAGGAAAGCAGTGGCTCTTAGAGATCAATTTTTGCAAAGTCACATGGCTAAGATGCAAATCAGATCCATTTGACTTGGTACTGACTTTATTAACTTTTTTGTGTCATTTTAAGCTTACAAAATCCTTATGCATATAGTATTTCAGTGATTTCTTATCACAATCCTGAGAGGTATGTGTATTTGTTCCTATTTCACACATGAGGACAGAGGCTTATGAAATGTGGGAGGCAGTACAGGATAGTGCAAAGGAGAATAAAGCGCAAGAGGGGAGTGAGAGAGACCTGAGTTCAAACCCCAACAGCTCTGTTGCTAGCTGTGTGCCCCTGGGCATGTTCCTTCAAATTTCTGGACATCCATTTCCTCTTCTTCACATGTATAATGATTCTCATTTAGGGTGTTGTTTTAAGGCTTAAATAAGTATATGTAATTGAAGTATATACAACACTGCCCAGCACACAGTAAGTGCACAGGACATGGTAACTGTTTGCAGACTAAAATCATACAAGAAACAAGGATGGTAACTTCTCCAGTCCAGTCCCCTACCATAGTGACTACTAATTTAACTGAAGTAAATAATGGCTCAGCTAACATATAATGTAACTGAAATTCTCTATCAGCATCCTCTTTTGCATCAATCTTTTCCCGTCCCTTTTACCTATCTTTTGGTTTGATTTTACTGTGTTTTAGGTTAGAGGCCAGGTTTCTAAACCCAGAAATGGACACTTAAACCCAGTCTCTAGTCTCATACTTGTCTCAAAAGTCTGTAGGTGACAAAGCTGTGCCTCCCACTCAGCACAGAAGACTTTGGGTCCTCCTTTCACAAAATACTGTGCTTCCTGGTCTCTAGATGTACCTTGTCACACAGCTTAACACCTGATTCCTAAGCCAGAAGCACTGAAGACCCGTGCTTTCCATTCATTCATGTGAACTGGGGGAGCAGGTCATGGGCTCTAAGGGGAGATGGCCTCTGCACTGGCTAGGGTGTGAGGAGTACACAGAACCTCAGGTAGAAAGAAGCCTGTGTTCGGGGTGCTGGCACTGACATGGAGGGAGAGACAAGGGACAGCAGAGCAAGACAGGGAGGTGCAGGATTTCTGGGCTAAGCAGACAAAATGAGTTAGGCTCTATTTTGCTTAGGGAGATAGAAGGAAGTTGCGGTAGCAGAATCAGGGCAGAAGTATGTGCTTGGAGGGGGTGGCCCTAGTCATTCACAACCTGGGAAAGACGTTCATTTTTTTCCTTCAGAAATACATCATGGGAAACCTGCGTGAAATTGCCAAAAACAGTAAGTATTTCACTGCACTGATACAGTCGTTAAATGGCTTAATAACCCCTTCTTTTAGATGGACCATAAATAAAAATAAATTTTCTCTTCCAAATGTATGTTACTATATTCCTCTAAATATTTACATTTATTTTTCTCTCCCTGGTCTAATAAAATGTTATTTTTAAGAATTAAATGTGTCAGTGGGAGCCTGGCTGGCTTGCCCAGTAGAGTGTACAACTCTTGATCTTGGGGTTTGTGAGTTTAAATCCCATGCTGGGGGTAGAGATTACTTTTAAAAAATAATAAAATCTTTAAACAAAATTAAGAGAATAAATAAAATTAAATGTGTCAGACAAGGCTAATAGGCAACATCCTAAGTTAGGTGAAATATTTTGGTACCATTAAAAGGCAAAGTGTGATATGTGTATTTGGAAATTAGATTATTGGGCAATTTCCCTCCTTTGTGCCACTTCTGGATTTCTAGGTTTTCTACATTAGGCTCTTAATACTTTATAATCAGAAAAAACTTCTATAGGGGAGCCTGGGTGGCTCAGTTAATTAAGTATCCGACTTCAGCTCAGGATCTTGCAGTCCATGAGTTGGAGCCCCACGTCAGGCTCTGTGCTGACTGCTCAGAGCCTGGTGCCTGCTTCAGATTCTGTGTCTCCCTCTCTCTCTGCCCCTCCCCCGCTTGTACTTTGTCTCCTCTTTCTCCCTCTCAAAAATAAACTTTAAAAAAAATTTTTTTTAAAGAAAAACTTCTATAACAATATTTTGCTATTTAATTTTTTTTAATGTAAAATTAGATATTTTATAAATTGTTCTGGTATGAAGGCTTTGCTTTCTAAGAAATTCATTACACAGGATATTTAACTTGAAGAATACAGAAAACAGACTCTGTCATAATATGTACCTACATTACATTGTTACACACGGTGACACAGGTAAGAGAATCTTTGTGTTAAAAACTGAATTCCAGGGGTGCCTGGCGGCTCAGTCAGTTGAGGGTCTGCCTTTGGCTCAGGTCATGATCTCACAGTCTGTGAGTTCAAGCTGCACGTCGGGCTCTGTGCTGATAGCTCAGAGCCCGGAGCCTGCTTCATATTATGTGCCTCCCTCTCTCTGCCCCTCCCCTGCTTGTGCTCTGTCTCTCTCTCTCAAAAAAATAAACATTAAAACAACAATAACAACACTGAATTCTAAAAAGAACAAAAACAAAAAACTGAATTCCATCCAATTCTTCACAAAGTCTAGTTTCCTCGTGGTCCCCTGGCACATTATGCATATTCCTGCCATGCATCATGCCTGCTCCATACGCTCCTCCTCCCACCATGCTGTGGCTCACACTTCGAACTCCAGATTTCAGAACATTCCTAAGTTCCTCTTCTTCCTTAAAGCTTTCTCTAAGAAAGCTTAGGCCACTTGTTATCCATTTCACTCCATTACACATGTCCTCACTTTCTGCCAGAGTGACTGCTTTCCTCCCCCATATTACAAGAGAGAGAAGTCTGGGCTTTCCTCATAGCTCTCCCCCTATCCCCACCCCCATCCATGTGATCGGCATAGTGATGGACACTTAAGACAAGTTCTAGACTTCTGGTGGGTGAGCAAGCACTTAGCAAACTTACCACTTGATCCACCTTCTGATTATCAGCCGGTGATAACAGCCACTCGATGTCCAGTGGTCCCTGGTCTTCTGGACTAAGGGTAAATTTGCAGGGCAAATAAGCAGTTTCCCCTTTGGCCTTTTCAATCATCTGATCAGGAGTAGTGATACTTAAACTTCTGGTGAAATCTGGAGAAAGAAACATGCACATGGACTAAGCATCTGCTGTTAGGCTGGTAGCATGCTCAGCATACCCCAGCTGTTCAAGAGAACAGGCTGTGATTTGGGACCAGAGTGAGGAGGTCCAAACACAGTGGTCCCCAGTTTTTAGCTTGTGCCTTGTAGAAATGGAATGCCAATATTAATAACATCTCGTTTGATAGAATTTCCTTTAAGGGCACTGTGAATCTCCCAACATTATGTGCAATACGAGTTTCTATTGGTAGAGGGTATTCTATATCCAAGTAGATGTTTTAAAAGTAAACTTAACTACAGTCTCTAAAAGGTCAATGATATCATACCAGCTCAGACTACATTAATTCAAACTTGTCACAGTGCCACAGACACACTGGGAACTCTTGCTGCTGGGGCATATGCTGATGAATTCTGACATGTTTTCCACCAAGGCTTCTTCAATTCTAAATTTTTATTAAATTAGGGGTGCCTGGCTGGCTCAGTCAGTAGAACATGCGCTCTTAATCTCTGGTTATGAGTTCAAGCCCCACAATGGGCACAGAGCTTACACAAAATAAATAAGTATTTATTTATTTGGCTCAGTTGGTTAAGCATCCGACTCTTGGTTTCAGCTCAGGTCATGATCTCACGGTTTGTGAGATCAAGGCCCATGTTGGGCTCCATACTGACAGTCTGCCTGGGATTCTCTCCCTCTCTCTCTCTCTGCCCTTCCCCCACTCTCTGTCTCTCAAAATAAATAAACTTAAAAAAAATTATGTATTTTTTAATTTACCAAATATTTGGCCTTAATATTATCTGGAAGACTTTTCTTACTGTTTCTCTCTTCCTATTTCTCTTCTGAAAAATGTCTGTCATACTTATTGTTAAAAAGACATCTTAAAATTCCATAACTTATTCTGGAATTTGTATTCTATGAAACTTCCACTTAGGTCACAGAGAATTAATAACCATTAATGGCAATATTTGAAAAGTATGTAAAAACCAAAATAAGATGTCCTAAACCCCAAACAAAAATTCCAAAACTCTTCTGAGTTTGTTAAAAAGAAATGGCTTAAACCCACTGATTTTTTTTTTTTAATGTTTATTTATTTTTGAGAGAGAGAGGTGCAGAAGCAGGGGAGAGGCAGAGAGAGATGGGGACAGAGGATCTGAAGCAGGTTCTGTGGGAGCCTGATGCAGAGCTCGAACTCAGGAAACTTGAGATCATGACCTGAGCTGAAGACAGACACTTAACCGACTGAGCCACCCAGGCACCCCCTAAACCCACTGTATCTTTGTAAGAACAGAACAAAAAGTCTCCTCTTTGCTGCAAAACTGGTACCACTTACATGCCAAAAAAAAAAAAGTTAAAAGTAAACTACAAGCAAAATGGTAGTTTCTTGATAAATATCAGAGAAAAAAAACACTGAGTTTAATAAATTCACATTTTGTTTGTCAAGAGGAAAGCAATTTTGTTCATATCAACTCACATATAAAAATAGGTTTGTTCACTAGGTAGGTCTTAGAAGATCAAAGTCTGAAAAAGCCAACAATATGATATGAAATGCAAATTTAGTATGTAAATAAACTATCACACAGAACTTATTTTTTTAAACTACTTACACTATAAAAGTTTGCACAGCACTAGTTTGTCACATCTGTTTTCCTTTTGATAACCCAACATTTTCTTGCATATAAACTTCAAGTATCAACGTATACAGAACCAGAGTTTCAAATGGTCATAACATTTGGTCCTCTCCATAACCTAACACTGACTTTCAGGGCTCAGTGATGATCTGGAAGAGGTCCTAAGCACTAAGATTATGTATGGTACATGAGACCTGCCTCTCTCTCCTTTCTTTCCCCTGCTGTGACCAACATATTAACATTTTAGAGCAAAATTAAGAATAGGGGTGGCTGGGTAGTTCAGTCAGTTAAGCATCCAACTCTTGATCTCAGCTCAGGTCTTGATCTCAGGGTCATGAGTTCAAGCCCAGCACTGGGCTCCATGCTGGGCATGGAGCCTACTTAAAAAAAAAAAAAAAGTAAGTAAATGTGAGTCCTAATTCTCCATAATGATGATTTTGATGTTGTTTTTCAAATAATAAATTCCAACAGACCAAGCCAAAATATAGAATTAAATTATTAGCCATCCCAAAATCCTTTCCATTATCCCTCAAAGAAGGTTAATGCATATCTGTCACTTACAATAAAATGCTAATAAAGTTAAAGCTAATAGATTGAGAATGAAAGAAAAGCAAGATAACACACAAGCCATTTATATTCGAGCATCATCCTAAGCTTTTAATCACATTTAAGTGCACTCCTAAAAAAGCATATTAAAACTGGACATGTACTCTACCCTCCCTTAAATCAGAGGCTGGCCTAACTCTGACCAAAAGAGTGCTGCTGTGTGAGTCCCAAGGCAAAGTCTCAAAAGATCCTGTTGCTCCCACTCTTGCCCTCAGACCCCTGCCACTAAGTGACCAAACCACACAGGAGAGAACTGAGGTTTCAACCAACAGCTGCAACCACTCAACATGCAGACACCCAGAAAACCCAGCCCCAACCTAGACCAGTTGTCTGCAGCCCTATGAGTGAGCCTAGAACTCCCTATCTCAGCACAGCCTAAAATGACGACGCCCAGGATCGTGAACTCGCACACAGTTTTTGTTTTAAGCCTTTAGAGTTTGGGTTGGTTTGTTACACAGCAAACACTGATGATATACCATCCAACTCACTGATTCAACCCAAATGGACTATTTTATTCAATATCCTAAAAAAGACCCATTACTATTTCAATCTCCATTTCGTGCCCACATTCTATTTAAAATTATTTGATTTTTGCATGTATAATCTCAAGTGCTTCTCTTGAATTAATATTCAGTCCTCTGAATATACACAGTTTACCTTTTCTAATAAACTCAGTTCCATTCCTACCTCATTCACTAAGACATTCATTCTCCTACCTTCAACCTACACTGATTTTTTCTTTCTGTCTTTATATGCATATTCACAGTACTTTACTTTCTGCTCTCTTTATTATCCAATTGGCACTTAGCACATACTATGCAAGGGTTTTTTTCCTTTATAAACTTTCTTGCAAAGTTGATTTAGATAGCCTCCACGGTTTTTGTCATATGCTCTAGATGTTGATGAGCTTATCTTCTTCCCATAATACGTTGTATTAAGTGAATTCTAAAAACTCATGTCCCAATTTAAATCATTAGGCTCCAAAACAGTTAAAAGAAATTGTGGATACCCCTATCTTCTGTTGTAGTTCCTTGCACGCTAGTAGAAAAAGAACAGATTATAAATTTGATCACTTTTATAAAGGTTGAAAAAGAGTACTAAATCCCCCATAAATTGTTCCTGTTACTTGAAGATCTTCTTTCCATAGCTACTATAATTTGTTACCTGCACTTAATTTGTCTGGATATTAATACTTTATGTATTAAGATAAGAACAAGCTAAGTGTACTCCAGAATGAAAATTCCATTCCAAAATGAATCAAGACATAGCCCAAAAATATGGAAGGAACAATATATAAGAGAGTGAAGTTTTGCTATTAATTATTAAACTTTCAGGTTATTCAGTGCTTTTAGAGTTTTTATTTTATAAAAATAAAAAAAAAGAGTTACTCTCTCCCTCTCTCTGTCCCTCCCACACTCACTCAAGCGCTCTCTCAAAAGTAAACTTAAAAAAAAAAAGTAACAAAGTTCAATGACATCAAACATCTAAATGTGTATAATGTTCAAGTCCTAACCATACTCTGTACTTCTATTGCACAGTCATTAGAATAAAATGCAACTTAGTTTTTCATGACAGTATCTTTCATTCTCTTGTTTGACACATAAAAATTATTTTTATCTTAAAAGACTACCTCAGGAAACAGTTACATATGTATTAAAATGATCTGGAAAGATATATACCAAACTCTTAACAGCAGTTATTGTTTCAAAACTGAGATTTTAAGAAGGGTGATTGCCCATTTCTGTTTTACACTGACATTCTCTTAATGTGTATGCTGCTAAAAAACTTTTTTAAACAGCTCTTTAAATGGCTTTCAGTATTTTCCAAAAAAAATGCTTAAAGCATTCAACTGCTCTTCAATGTGTTGCACTAGAAATGAATTAAAATCTCAAGATTGTACAAAACAGTTATTGGGTTTCCTAGCAACATTGAAGGGTCCTCTTTGCACAGAGGCATAGTTTTTCAAGTGTTGAAGTATGCAACAGTCACAAATTAATACAAGACAAAAGGCAGACACTTGGTCCCATGCCGTGTCTCCGGGGATTCTTTCCTAATGTGTGCTGCCCAATTCTATTTATGCAGCAAATTGAGCGATAATTTAACTTACGAACTACTTGCAGGTTCAAACATGGTCTGAAAACTAAATCAAATAACAAATCTTATGATGTTATTCAAACTTATATTCAGTGTGATTAAATGCATAGAAGAACATTATCAACCACAAGTATTCGCTGAATCCAGTGAGTAAGTGCTCAGCACTGGATTATATAAGTAAACAAACTGAATCACAACCCATTTTTGGCAGTGACTAAAATAACATCTCCTGGTTTTCTGCTTGCTTTTTTTTTTAACCTCCAGACTTCAAATCATTTGAATCTTCAGAGCTTCTCTTCTGCCCGGTCTGCCTTCTACTGCAGCATCAAAATGACACCAGCTCACCCAAGTATTTTTCTAGCCTTGATGTGGTCATCTCCTACCAAACATTAGAATTGTTGCTACCCTAAGAATGGAGTAGAACTGGAGATAATGGAAGACTCCATTCCTCTAGCTGGAAGGCAACATTTTGAACTGATGACCTACTTTGATTTCTTTTTTTTTTTTTTTAATTTTTTTTTCAACGTTTATCTATTTTTGGGATAGAGAGAGACAGAGCATGAACGGGGGAAGGGCAGAGAGAGAGGGAGACACAGAATTGGAAACAGGCTCCAGGCTCTGAGCCATCAGCCCAGAGCCCGACGCGGGGCTCGAACCCACAGACCGCAAGATCGTGACCTGGCTGAAGTCGGACGCTTAACCGACTGCGCCACCCAGGCGCCCCTGATTTCTTTTTTTTTTTAATTTAAATCCAAGTTAGTTAACATACAGTGTAATAATGATTACAGGAATAGAACACTTACATAGCACCCAGTGCTCCTCCCAACAAGTTCCCTCCTTTATGCCCCTTGCCCATTTAGCTCATCCCCCCCACCCAACACCCCTCCAGGAACTCTCAGTCTGTTCTCTCTATTTAAGAGTCTTTTATGGTTTGTCTCCCTGTTTTTATCTCATTTTTGCTTCCCTTCTGCTTTCATTTCTTTAACTGACTTCTTCAAATTTAAGCTACACATTAACCTGGATGGTCTTCAGCGATCTTTTCCTTATCACAATCTTAAAATCATAGGCAAATGAAAAGCGCTCACTGAAACCTTATGGTTGATTTTTTTAAAAAGAGAGAAAGAAGTAAACATAGGGATTTTCAATAATGTTGAGTGGATAAAGTCTTAAAAATGGAGAACATAAAAGCTATTAAAGAAAAGACACAAATTTAACTGTATTAGGTAAGAAAACCACAAGCTAGCTTTTAACAAATTTGCTGAATGAAGTAAGGCTTTCTGTTTTTCTATCACTTGGGAAACAAAGAGAACAGCTTCAAACATATTTTTCATGTCTTTATGTATATCAACAAGATATTAAACGTGAAGTCTGACCAGTGATGGCATAAGGACCGGGATTTTAAAGATCATGTCTGAATCCAGGCACTTCTTCTAGGAAGCATTCCTTGTGCCCAAACATGGATTGAATTAGATGTCCTCTATGTACATCTTGGGCAACTGATAAGTCCTCCATCATAAGCACTTTTCCTGCTTTACTGAAGTTGCTTTACTGTGTGCTTCCTACCCTGTACCCCCAGTGAACATTTCACAGTTTATTATTTTTTTAAGTTTATTTATTTATTTTGAGAGAGACAGAGATAGCATGAGCAGGGGAGGGGCAGAAGGGGGAGCGTGGGGAGAATCCCGAGCAGGCTCCACAGTGCCAGCTGCAGAGCCCAACACAGGGCTCGAATTCACAAACCATGAAATTACAACCTGAGTGGAAACCAAGAGTCGGTTTGCTTAACCGACTGAGCCACCCAGGCACCCTACATTTGATTTTAAAGACCAAAGCAAGAAAGAAGAAAAGAAAAAATACAACACGACCCACAAACACAAGCACCTTCACACCAGAAGGAAAACAGAATGGATCTACCAGAAATAAAAGATGGTCTATTTCAAAATAGTGGAGAAAACTTAAGTTGTAATATGACTAAAAGGTGGAAATCAGTTAAGACCTTCCTCTATTAAAGATGGAACTATAACTGTCAAAGTGTCTGGGGCTAATCATACATAGGAAATCAAAGAAATCAGTGGAAGCACTGAGGACAGAAAGATAAGAAAGTCCATATTTGTGGAGCACTGTGTTTGTACATGCTGCCCACTTTCTCCCTGCTCCACCTTCTCCCACTCAGAGCATCTCTAGCCACTTATCAAAGTACCTCTTACTTGTTCCCTCCTCTCTGTTCCTCACAGTGGGAACTGCCCCCTCCTCTACATTACACAATGTGTTCCTCTATTGTTGACACTGTTTATACGGCCCCATCCTTAAACATGTATTTTCACTCAGTTGACAGTGTCTCAGGGCTTCATCTCTGGAGGGTATGTCCCAAGACTAATTTAATAAACCCCCAGACTTGGGGCACCTGGGTCACTCAGTTGGTTAAGATCTGACTCTTTTTTTTTTTTTTAATTTTTTTTTTTTCAACGTTTATTTATTTTTTGGGACAGAGAGAGACAGAGCATGAATGGGGGAGGGGCAGAGAGAGAGGGAGACACAGAATCGGAAACAGGCTCCAGGCTCTGAGCCATCAGCCCAGAGCCTGACGCGGGGCTTGAACTCACGGACCGCGAGATCGTGACCTGGCTGAAGTCGGACGCTTAACCGACTGCGCCACCCAGGCGCCCAAGATCTGACTCTTGATTTCAGCTCAGGTCGTGATCTCAGTCCTCAGATCTTGTTTGCACGTTCTCTCTCTCGTTCTCTCTCAAAATACATAAACTATAAAAAAATTAAAAAATTAATAATAAAAAATAACCCCCCAGACTTGGCATTGGGCAAAACTGCTGAACTTCAAGCAGAGAGCGAAGGTCAGATCAGAGGGAAGGTGAAGGAGCTGCTTGAAAGAGGAAAGGTGACTAATGGGAGACAAGACCATCAGTCCTTATGGGAAAAGCATGGGAAGGGGGGCATGGGAAACCATGTATCCAGGAAAGCAAAGGAACAGAATGACCCCTACACAGAAGATACAGCTGCGAAAAAGCTGAACAAACCTGGTCATGTTCTGATGGGAGCAAAGGCTGATTTTTTTTTTTAACTTTTTTTCAATGTTTATTTATTTTTGAGAGACAGAGAGAGAGCATAAGGAGGGGAGGGGCAGAGAGAGAGGAAGACACAGAATTGGAAGCAAGCTCCAGGCTCTGACCCGTCAGCACAGAGCCTGATGTGGGGCTTGAACTCATGAACCATGAGATCATGACCTGAGCCTAAGTCAGATACTTTACCGACTGAGCCACCCAGGTGCCCCCTGATGCTTTCTTTAATAGTAACATTACAAGAAATGTTAGTAAACCTGATAAGAAATTAACACATATGCAACTTTACATATAGTATATGTTAACAGGAGAGAAATCAGACATTGAGAAAAACTTTTATTTGTAAATATTCTAAAATCACAACTGCAGCTAAAGAAGAGTCTTATTTTTCAACCATCATTTAGAACAACATGAAGCAAAAAGAAAAAACACTAAATATTGATGCATGGCCTTTCAAAATATCTAGAGTCATTCCAAAAATCTTAACAAAAAAGGGGGAAAACTAGGGGTGGGGGCGAGAATTTAAATTTACATTCCAAAAGTCTTGCAGATTTCTTTGAGTTCGTGGGAACAGGTACATTATGATGACCTTAACATCAATTGTCGTAAGTAATTCACCTGATATTGACTTTTATGAGAAATGTCAAAAAATGTCATAACGGTTACTATTTTTTTTAAATGTATTTATTTATTTTTGAGAAAGAGCACACGCATTCATATGTGTCTACACGCAAGCAGGGGGGAGGGAGGGTGCATGCAGAAAGTGAAGGAGAGAAAACGAATCCCAAGAAATAGATTCTGACAAGCGTGGATTTGGATATGGGGTCCAAACCCACAAACCGTGAGATCATGACCTGAGCCAAAATCAAGAGATGCTTAACCGACTGAGTCACCCAGGTGCCCCAAGGGTTACTATTTTAACGTTAAGAAATAAACTGGGTAAATCAGGAACTGGTATGTTTAAGGGACATGTTGATCAGGACAAGTATAATTCTGTTGTGTGTGTCTGATGACAAATACTACAGATGCCTGTGTTAGCAACCAACTCACTGGGATATTCCAAACTGTGCAAAAATGCAACTCCTAGAACACCTGGCTGGCTCAATCAGCAGAGCATGTGACTCTTGATCTCAGGCTCATGAGTTTCAGCCTCATATTGGGGGTACTAGTTTACTGAAAAAATTTTTTAAATAAATAAATAAAATGGTTTTTTTTTTAACGCAACTGCTGTACTCTTAAATCATTTCCTTGATCCTACCTTCAACCTATGGCAACTTTCCTTCTCACAAGGAAGTTGATTGGGGATTAGCAAATTTTTTTTTAAGTTTACTTACTTATTTTGAGAGCACGAGAGGGAGGGAGGGGGAGAGGGAGAGAGAGAGAGAGAATGTATGAGCAGCAGAGGGGCAGAGAGAGGGAGAGAGAGAATCTCAAGCAGGCTCTGTGCTGTTGTCAGTGCAGAGCCCAACATGGGGCTTGAACTCACAAACTGAACCGTGAGATCATGACCTGAGCTGAAATCAAGAGTCAGATGCTTAACTTACTGAACCACCCAGGCACCTCAGAATTAGCAATTTTTAAAAGTCACCTACATAGTGAGTGTGTCTAGGGGAAGAAAAAAAAAGACATTTAAAATATGTTAATATCAGTTAACTGCTCCAACTAGGCCTTTCAATATTGCCGGAGGAGAGAAGAAAACACTTACAGGAAGATAGAAATTATGCTCTTGGCTGTCTACCGGTTTTAATTGTTTAATTCCTATATGGGCTACCCAGTACAGTATGTTAATATGTACTTAGAGCTAAGAAAATAATACTGACAGTCAGATAAGTTAATTAAGAATGAAAAATGACACTGAGTATACTTACATGCTTTTCTATGCAGTTTTTTAAATATAAATTTTCAGCTCCCCACTCCCAAGGAGAAATAAAAAGTACCCAGGAAATAAACAGAGATGGAAATGGGGAAATCCTTATCTTAACAATAAACAATAACTAACAGTGACTGAGATTATGTGTCAGGCACTTTTCAAAAGTGTATACATATTTTTTTAAAAAGGTGTATACATATTAACTCTTTAAATTCTCTTTGAAGGAGGTACTACTATTGTCCCCATTTTACAGTGAAGAAATCAAGACCCTGAGAGGTATCCGGGCTACTACGGGGAGCAAGATGTTCCCACACTTATCCTGTTGAGTTGAAGTCCACCAGTAAACACCCTTGAACACAGACATCTTGTTTTAAAAATCAGTATGAAATACAAGAGTAGGTTTTAGACCCCACTCCAATCACTATGGTGGAGGAGAGCTTGAAGTTCACACTTTCCTCTGCTATACAAAACTTCTAAGTGACTCAGTTTCTTAAGCGGCTGGCTCTTGATTTCAGTTCAGGTCATAATGTCACAGTTCGTGGGATAGAGCCCCATGTCTGGCTCAGCACTGACAGCACAGAACCTGCTTGGGATTCTCTTTCCCTCTCTCTGCCTCTTCAACTGCTCTCACGCACACGTGTGCCTGGTTCCTCTCTCTCTCTCAAAATAAATAAACTTTAAAAATTGTTTAAAACAAAAGATTTTAAACTTATCTCTACATCCAACGTGGGGCTTGAACTCAAAACCATGAAATCAAGAGTTTCATGCTCTACCAACTGAGCCAGCCAGGCACCCCTGGGTGAACCTTTTTTTAACAAGGAAATAAATACCAGACTAGGAATCTGTTGTCATTTGTCACAAAACAGTAACAATAACAAGAAACCCATTATCATTTTGAACATGTTGTTGCTTCTTTAGGGCTTAAACATAAATTAAGGATACTGAACCAAAATGTCTACTTCAGATCTAAATATGTCCTAATTTTAGATAATCAATCAACCAACAAGAAGTCTTCCCCTGACATCCATCTCCTCTCCTTCTTCTGCAACTCAAAGGTAGTAAGTAAGAAGTAGTTCTGAGCTCACTTAAATGTGCAGACATTTCTGAAACATTTCCGTACTGAATTATGGAAACAGTTCTGTCCATTAATAGCATTGGCTCCAAAGTAAGATTTGGGTTCAAATTCATACTGAGCTTACTAAATGATTGGTAAGTTTCTAGCATTTTTAAGTCTGTGTGTTTCTCTCTTACAATGGGAATCAATATGGGCGCCTGGGTGACTCAGTCAGTTAAGTATCCAACTTGGGCTCAGGCCATGATCTCATGGTTCGTGAGTTTGAGGCCCGCATCAGGCTCTGTGCTGACAGCTCAGAGCCTGGAGCCTGCTTTGGATTCTGTGTCTCCCTCTCTCTCTGCCCCTCCCCTGCTCATCATACTCTTGTCTCTTTCTCTCCCAAAAAATAAACATTAAAAATTTTTTTCAAAAATAAAATGACAATCAATAGTAATAATGCCTACTTCATTGTAGGAATTAAATAAAAGAATGTATGTAAAGCTTTTAGAACAGTTCTAGCGCAACATGGTATCATCTTTCAATAAACAACATCTAATATGACAATTCACTGTCATCCTATAACACTATGTCACTTCTAGGACATAAACTCCTGTAGTGTTGGGAAGGTACTTTTTAAATTTTTTTTTTAATGTTTATTTATTTTTGAGACAGAGAGACAGAGCATGAACGGGGGAGGGTCAGAGAGAGGGAGACACAGAATCTGAAACAGGCTCCAGGCTCTGAGCTGTCAGCACAGAGCCCGACGCAGGGCTTGAACTCACGGACCGCGAGATCATGACCTGAGCCAAGGTCGGACGCTTAACCGACTGAGCCACCCAGGAGCCCCAGGGAAGGTACTTTTTAATCTTTTATCACTCACACTTAGCAGTGCCTTCCATACAGGACGAACTTAAAATCTGTTTTGTAAATAAATGACACTGAAATGTATCCACTAGGTTTGACAAAAACAACATCACTGGTGACCTAGGCCAAATCTGATTTAGTGATGGCTTTGGGCAGTTACAGTGGAATACAGCTAACTACAAAGGTTGAGATGTGCGACTAGACACAGAAGTAGAAGGCTACTGTTTTAAGGAACTGGCTCTCAAGGGTAGGAGGAAAGTGGCAGAGTATGATGTGTGGTCAATGAAGGGTTGTTGTGAAATGGGAAATGTAGAGCATGTTTATATAAGTCAAAAGGAAAGAGCAAATAGAATGAAAGAGGCTTAAAAATACACAGAGCAGAACCCTCAGAAACTGAAGGATCAAGACCCCAGAAAGAATGATGCCTAGAAAATAAGAAATAAGACAACCTTTAAATAAGAATGGAGGGAAGGAGTTAAGAGGACAGTACAATTATGGATAAGCTTATTCAGTAAGGTACAAGAAATTAAGGGAATTTGTACCTGATAGCCTCTATTTCCTCTGTGACAAAGGAGGCAAACAGCATTTACTTAGAATAAAAGAGGCAGAAAAAAATGTGGGCAGAGGGTTTTGGAAGGCAGGTTCAAGTTCTGAAATACCTGTGAAAGGAATGGGGAAAGAAGTGAGAGACTGCAGAATGGTACCACGAGTCCAAATGATACAAGCTCATAGTCGATGAAGCTGAGCAAAGATCTACATACTGACCTTACCATACCCTTTTCTCTAGTTCTATGGATTTGAAAATTTCCATGATTAAAATGTTTTCTAAAAATGATGTGGCACTGGGGCGCCTGGGTGGCTCTCAGTCTGTTGAGCGTCTGACTTCAGCCCAGGTCCTAATCTCACAGTTGACAAGTTCGAGCCTGGTGTCTGGCTCTGTGCTGACAGCTCAGAGCCTGGAGCCTGCTTCCGATTCTGTGTCTCCCTCTCTCTCTGCCCCTTCCCTGCTCATGCTCTGTCTCTCTCTGTCTCAAAAATAAATAAACATAAAATAATAATAATAATAAAAAAAGGGGATGTAGCAATATGCACCCCCCAGAAGAGCCAAAATGATAAAAGGCTTTGATGGGGACATGGAGCACACTCTATTGGTGGGAGTGTCAACCTGCACGATTAACTCTGGAAAACTGTGCAGCCGTTTCAACTAAAGCTAAACACAGGTATTATTATCTATGGGACCACAGAAACAACATTCACAGGTAGAGAAATGTGTGCAAATGTGCACTGAAACATATGAATGAGAAAGTCACAGCAGCATTTTTCACAATAGCAAAAAATTGGAAAAAAATGTCCAGCCACAGTAAAATGGGTTAAGTCAATTGTGATATCGCCACACAATAGAATACCATGCAGCAATGCAAACAGTCTACAGCTACAAACAAACCCCCACCAAAAAACCCCCACAAAACATATATTGTATAATTCCATTTCTATAAAGTGTTAATACTAACCTACACTGTTAGAAATCAGAAGAGAGTGAAGAAGTGACTGGAAAAGGCCGGGGACTTGAGATATGTCAGTAGACAGAAATGACACTGTTTTGAGGAACTTGGCTCTCAAGGGTAGAAAGAAAGTAGCGGAGTATGATGTGTGGTCAGGGAAGAGTTGTTGCGAAATGAGAAATGAGGGTTATATTCTATTTCCTACTCAGGGTAAGAATTACACGGATGTTTCTGTTTTGTGATAATGCTCTCACCTGTACACCTGTAAATAATGCTCTAAACTTTGTGCTTCTCTATGCATAAATGACATACTTGAGATAAAAGGTTTACTTTTCTTCTTTAATTTTTATTTTTATTTTTTTTTTAAATCTATATTTTCTTTTTTTTTTTAATTTTTTTTTTTTCAACGTTTATTTATTTTTGGGACAGAGAGAGACAGAGCATGAGCGGGGGAGGGGCAGAGAGAGAGGGAGACACAGAATCGGAAACAGGCTCCAGGCTCTGAGCTATCAGCCCAGAGCCTGACGCGGGGCTCGAACTCACGGACCGCGAAATCGTGACCTGGCTGAAGTCGGACGCTTAACCGACTGCGCCACCCAGGCGCCCTTCTTCTTTAATTTTTAAAATTTAGGTAAACTCTACCCAACATGAGGCTCAAACTCATGACCCCAAGATTAAGAGTTGCATGTTCTACCAACTGAGACAGACAACCCTAAAAGGTTTACTTTTAAAGACATTTTAAAAGAGCTGAATGAGTTAGAGACAAAAGTTACTTTTATTTTGTTTTTGTTAAAAAAAATCACATCCCACTGCTTTATAAATGGACTTTATATATTAAAAAAAAAAAAAAAAAGTCTAACCAAAGTGGACAATAAAGTCTCTCCAATGTACACAGCTGAACATCACAGTCCATAAGCAGGACCAAAGAAACTGGCCTGGAAGATCAATCCATATCAGAGATGAGAACTGAGGTCTGACCAGGGGACCCTGGATTATTAAAGAAATTCTTGTTTTAAAGTAACCAGAAGTGGGGTAGAGGGTGGTTAAAGGCCTGAAGATCTCACTGATAGCAAGAAGGTATGACAGAATTTCAGGAAAGCTCTAGGTGCCAATGACCACAGAGTTCAAGATTTCAGAGGAAAAAGTATAAAGAGAGGGCTACCTAAGTAAACTAGAGAGAAAATCACTGTATTTGAGAGGTCAAGGAACTGCTATGTAAGAATGGTGGAAGAATGAACTGTAAAAATGAAACATAATGCTGTGATGGGGGCAGGACAGGAGTATGAGGTAAGGCATTTCTCAGTCATTGTGAAGAAGCAACCAGAAGTTTGGTATAAGGAGAGGGCAGGAGTCTCAAGGTTGAAGGGCTAGGACACAAGGTCGAAGGAGGGGAAAGTAGTGTGGAGAAGCCAGCGGGGCCCAAAGAGAATAACCAGAAAACCATACATTTTTATATCACGTAACATTTCTACTCTGATCCCCATCCTCCTCTGCTGAGAATCAGAGCTGGGGAGTAAGTGCCTCCCACTCGCTTCTCTGAACTGAAGCTTTCCTACAGTATCAGAATGGTGTCTTCTTCACATCTTCTGAAGCATCTGGCACAAAACCTCACCCACATGTACACATTATAATCTATTTACCCCCAAATGTCTTCCATAAGAATTGAAGTTCTGAATAAGAAATATTCGATATATATTATAAACCAGGACCAGGAAAAACGTAAATTATAAAGGAAAGCCAGGGGAAATTAAGAAAGTAAACACGCAAGACAGATTTTCTGTCTTGGATTGTGACCCAACCCTTCCCCACCCTCTCTCCCCCCACCCTCTCCACACACACAAATACTCCTCTCAAGAAATTCAAATCTCAACTGCAATCAGAATTAAGTCTAAGCCTTTTGTCGAACTATGCTACCTTCCCCATGTTTTCTAATTTTAGAATTCTCTGGCAAAACAAACGCAAACGGCATATTTTGCCTTATGGGTAAAGTATATCCATTGCCATGGTGAATACTTTCATCGCCTTCACAGAATATGCTCTGTTGTTAAAAATCTGCCTTTGCCTCCTTGCTCATAAAAACCTCAGGCTCTCTTCCCTTCCTTTAATTAACAGTGAGTACTTGGCAACACACACACACACACACACACACACACACACACACACCCCTCAGGTGAAATGTGTTAAAAAGATGAGCTCACAGTAAGTAAGAAAGCAAAGAAATAGATATAACAGCAAAACGAGTAAATAATATTATCTCCTTATGGAAAATCCTGAAGGTAAGAAAAAAAGGTTCATTACAATGAGAAAATCATCTCCGTTGTAAGCATGTCTAACTTGATTGCCTCAATACTGGCATTAATTCCTTTCTAATATCCCAAAGTGAATTCAAATTTCCCTAGCAACCATCATCAGGGGCCATTCTGTCCTTATTTTCCACCTTTCCATAAATGCATTTATTGCCCTCACAGGCAAGTTAAAAATGTGATTTTGGTGCATGTATTTGTTTTTTCTGCCTCATACCTAAGATGTAAATGCACATAGCAATCAAATAAGGGCAGCTAATATAGTTTTGTGCATGGGTAACAATTGTTCTCATAATTTCAAGAAAGTTAGCTAGCATGTTACCAATAAGAATACTATGGATACAAATAATAACATAATTATCTCATAAGAACACTACACCCATGTTTGTTCAGTTAGCAGGATGTTCTGAGACTAGTTACGTTAGAAGGTGACTGGAACTAAAGCTTCAAATTCTAGACGTGTGCTGACCACCAGGATAGCTGCTAGCCACATTCGGCTACTGAGCACTTCAGACATGGCTGGTGCAAACTGAGACGTGTGTAGGCCAAATACTAACCAGATTTCAGAGAATTAGTGAGAAAAAAAAATTTAATCTTATTAATGTTTAATTTGATCACATGGAACTATTTTGTATATACTGAGTTAAACAAAATATATATTTTCCAAAGAACTGTATTGTCTCACAACTCTGGACTCAAATATTTCTTTTTAAAAAAATTTTTTTTTTCAACGTTTATTTTTGGGACAGAGAGAGACAGAGCATGAACGGGCAAGGGGCAGAGAGAGAGGGAGACACAGAATCGGAAACAGGCTCCAGGCTCCGGGCCATCAGCCCAGAGCCCGACACGGGGCTCGAACTCACGGACCGCGAGATCGTGACCTGGCTGAAGCCGGACGCTTAACCGACTGCGCCACCCAGGCGCCCCTGGACTCAAATATTTCTAACAAGGTACAACCTGGTAGGTCTCAGGAGCCCGAGAGCTCCAATTCCATCTAAATCCCACCACCCCTGTAACATCCATAGATATGCTTAAGGCAAGCCAGAAAAAGGAACAAAATATATATTCAAATGAATTTCACTTTTTCTTTTTACTTTTAAATGTGGCTACCAGAAAACTTTAAATTACATATGTGTCTTGCATTATATTTCTACTGGACAGCACTGTTTAGACCAATGTGACAATTTATTGGACTTAATTCCTATAAATTAGAGTAATACAAACTGTTCTTCCTACCCCAAGGATGTCAGAAGACCCAAATGAGATGGGTGTGAAATTGTCTTAAAAAATAAGGTACCTGGGTGGCTCAGTCGGTGAGCATTTGACTTTTGATTTCAGCTCAGTTATGTCTCACAGTACGAGAATTTGAGCCCAGCGTTGGGGCTCCTCGCTGACAACACTCGAGGCCTACTTGAGATTCTCTCTCCCTCTTCTCTGCCAACCCCCACCCCGAGCTCGAGCGCATACTCTCAATCTCTCTCAAAATAACTAAACTCAAAAAAATATATGGCACATCATAACTATGCATCGTGGTTCAGTGTGATGGTCTATAGTGACCGCAACATAGCACTGATTCAAATTCCAGTCCATGAAGTTATACAAACAATGCATATATTGGTATCTTTTATTGTAAAATATAAATTTAAGACTTCTATAATGTGTTTTTTGAAATAAAATATACGTGTATATTTAGCAGGGGGAAAAAAAGGTACAATCACTTTTCCAGCCCAGAGTTACCAGTAGATTCTAAAAGTATCAGATTTCACATTGTGCCACCAAGTAGGTTAAAGACTCTTCTCAATTCTTACCGTACAAACTACCCAGGGCACAAAATACTCAAGAGTTTTTGTCTGGGCCATTAAGGAAAACCCCCATGGGACTCGTCTGGTATTCAAGAGTTCAAAGCTCTCTTCCCTGGGGAATCCAAGTGAGCCTGAGAGGGTCAGCTACAGTCACTCTAAGGATTTAACAGAGATGTGGCTGAACACATTTGATTCACTCTATCTGAATGTTTCTTGAGATTCCTTGAGAGCATGTGATCTGTGCAGCCAAACTACCCTTCCTTTGGAGAAACCTGTAAAACTCACACAAAACATACATTTACACTATAAAATGGTGAGGTCGTGATTACAATTAGTTACTGTTTCTTCTTAAAATCTAAACAAATTTTTATGTCTTAGAAGTAAATTAAATCAAAGCCATTCACATTCCAACTTATAAAATACCTCTGAAAGAATGAAAGTGATTTCATAGTTTCACAGGAAATTTGCATTGTCTCAGTTAACCAATTAACAATGGTTAATTTGACTGTTAATCCTTTTTCTCACCAACTATCAAAGGACAAACTAGACCATGCCTTGATCTCATACTTACCCTAAAATAGACTATTATCTCCCTCCCTTATCCTACCTTCTCTTTGTCAACAGGGCAGACCACAGTCTTTTCTTCTACAGCACACTGCTAATTAAAATTGCAAATAATGCTGAGTCAAGTTAAGGCTTTTAATGCTTAAACTCTAATTGGCTAACTCTTTATTAGAAACCAGGGAGAGTGAGTCAATGAGGTGAGGGAAGAAAGGTGACAGAAAAGGCCTGTGCAAAAGCACAAAAGAGAAATTGTCTCTTTAAGTCACCATTTCACCAGTGAATGTAGAAACATTTTCAGCTTTCTTTGCATTTTTACAGAGACCGTAATGGATTCAACAGACTGAACAACTTACAAAGCAATACCAATAATAGACCCCCAAAGAGATCACCAAACCATGAACTCCAAACCAGCTCCCCCAACAGCTCACTTCACCATGCCAGGGTGATGTTTTCCAACCCCTTCACATTCCACTGTTTGTCATTTCCGCACCCCCCCCCCCAAATGTGGAGTAGAAAATGAGTAGGGAACCACCACTAGAAAAGGTTGTTGCTTTTTACTTATATTTCGCACCACACTCCTAATAGAAAC